>NC_052623.1:172636118-177636118 GCF_016161935.1 Mauremys reevesii | reverse complement strand
ACTTCATGTCCTCACTGTGCTGCCGGAGCCTCCTCGCCCGATTTCTCAGCATCTGACTGTGGAAGAGGTGGACGATAAGGTGCGAGGAGTTGACAACGGCCAAAAGTGCGCAAACAGATTTCCCGCCAGCGCTTTCAGGGAGGGAGGGCGGGAGTGACGGTTGAATGATGACAGTTACCCAAAACCACCCTCAACACATTTTTTCCCAGAATTCCAATGGGCAGCAGGGACTGCGGGAACTGTGGGATAGCTGCCCACAGTGCACCGCTTCCAATGTCGACGCTTGCCCCGTTAGTGTGGACTCACAAAGTCAAACTACTGTCCTTAGTGTGGATACACACGTTCGACTTTGTAAGGTTGATTCCACAAATTCGAGTTAAGTTAAATCGAACTACTCTGGTAGTGTAGACATACCCTAAGGAAAATATCAATGCTAATGCAGAGATTAAAAGCTTTCAGCAAAATGTAGCTTGACCATAGCTGACAAATTGATTTGTGATATGAATTTTCACTGCTTCAAGTCAAGAAAGAACCAACAACATACTTGACTAATAATATCCTCAAAGACATATTTATTTCAACATTGTAGTGTTCTGTTATGCATCATGACATCCATCTGGCAATAAAAAAATTGGCCAGGTGTTACAGGAAATAGCTGGAATACAAGTATCTTGAATAGCATGTTCTTAACTGGGGTAAACAACAGTGAACAAGTTATAAAATATTAAAGGAAATATCTCAGACATTTATAGTTACCTGACATTTATATACAAAGACAGGCAATCAAGACAAGAAAATGGTATTACTGTATGAACACTTGTAACCTACTCTAATGAAGCAAAATTTGCAAGATAAGAAGAAATTGGTTAGCACAGTATAAGCAGTAATATAGTAGAAAGCTGGAAAAAAAGTTGTTTCATCTAATTAAAATATTATGGACTTGAGCCTGAAGTGGCAGTTTTATGTACACAGGTCCCACAATAGAATAACTGTTTATTTGGAAGGCTTCCTGTAGCCACAATTCAAAGATGCAGCTGTGTAAAGATCCCTTTGAGCTGTCTGAGAAAATGTTAAGACTAACCTGTGGTTAAAAATCAATAACAGTCTTTGCAAAAAAAAAGTCTGAGTTCTTTGCCATTCAACTCAGGTATTCAGATACTCCAACTAAAACAAGTACATCCATATCACATTTTATGAACATAAGATATGTCATGTATTTGCATGAATCAATAATTAATCATGTAGACTTCATGTGGATGTATTAAACCTATGTATTAATCATCGGAACAAGGAGTGTGAGCAGTATGTATATGGAGTATCAGACACAAAATCTGTCAAAATATGTAGAGAATATAGGCGTGTCAAAGTCACATGCAAACTAGTTGGGGCATGTTGTGAATTAGCCAAAGGATATCAGTATTCAGTATGGTTTTTGCACAGTGTGAATAGTGCATTGTAAGAATGTACTTTACTAACTACAAGATGGCAGCATCCATCTTCAATCTCTTTCCCTCTGGAAAGACAACAATAAAAGCCTGTGGATACCCTGCAGCTCGTGTGTTCTTTTAATTATTTGAAAGTCGATTTAAGATCTGAACAGAAGTGTGGCTTATTACACTGGTCTACAATTTTTGAGAAGTCGTCTGCTTCAGAGATAAAATGTGCTATTTATTATGTATTTTGATGTGCTGAATTCAAATATGAAAATTAAAACAACTGATTGGCTACTGTTTCTAATATATTTAAGTTTTTACATTTTATGTCTATGTATATTGTGTAGATAGTAGAGTTTTAATCATAAATTGTAAACCTAGGTCTTTTCATGTGTTTATGGTTGCTTTGAATGCTAATATTTCACCTGTCCTGTTTATGTAACACTTTAAAAATCAGAAAAAGGGTTATCTAACTAAAATTTATTATGAAACAAAAGGCAAAAAACTATTATGTACATAGTTTAGTCCTATTCAGTGTCTACTCGGCGCTTCTTGGCTTGTCTCTTGTATTCATTAAATGGAGCATCTCTTGTCACTGTCCAGCAATAGTCTGCAAGCATTGATGGGCTCCATTTGCCCTGATAGCGTTTCTCCATTGTTGCAATGTCCTGGTGAAATCGCTCACTGTGCTCGTCGCTCACTGCTCCGCAGTTCGGTGGAAAAAAATCTAGATGAGAGTGCAAAAAATGTATCTTTAGTGACATGTTGCAACCAAGGATTTGTATGCCTTGAGGAGGTTTTCCACCAACAACCTGTAGTTGTCTGCCTTGTTGTTTCCGAGAAAATTTATTGCCACTAACTGGAAGGCTTTCCATGCCGTCTTTTCCTTGCCACGCAGTGCATGGTCAAATGCATCATCTCGAAGAATTTCACGAATCTGAGGACCAACAAAGACACCTTCCTTTATCTTAGCTTCACTTAACCTTGGAAATTTTCCACGGAGGTACTTGAAAGCTGCTTGTGTTTTGTCAAGGGCCTTGACAAAGTTCTTCATCAGACCCAGCTTGATGTGTAAGGGTGGTAACAAAATCTTCCTTGATTCAACAAGTGGTGGATGCTGAACACTTTTCCTCCCAGGCTCCAATGACTGTCGGAGTGGCCAATCTTTCTTGATGTAGTGGGAATCTCTTGCATGACTATCCCATTCGCAGAGAAAACAGCAGTACTTTGTGTATCCAGTCTGCAGACCAAGCAAGAGAGCAACAACCTTCAAATTGCCACAAAGCTGCCACTGATGTTGGTCCTAGTTTATGCACCTCAAAAGTTGTTGTTTCATGTTGTCATAGGTTTCCTTCAGATGGACTGCATGACCAACTGGAATTGATGGCAAAACATTGCCATTATGCAGTAAAACAGCTTTAAGACTCGTCTTCGATGAATCAATGAACAGTCTCCACTCATCTGGATCGTGAACGATGTTGAGGGCTGCCATCACACCATCGATGTTGTTGCAGGCTACAAGATCACCTTCCATGAAGAAGAATGGGACAAGATCCTTTTGACGGTCACGGAACATGGAAACCCTAACATCACCTGCCAGGAGATTCCACTGCTGTAGTCTGGAGCCCAACAGCTCTGCTTTACTCTTGGGTAGTTCCAAATCCCTGACAAGGTCATTCAGTTCACCTTGTGTTATGAAGTGTGGTTCAGAGGAGGAGGATGGGAGAAAATGTGGGTCCTGTGACATTGATGGTTCAGGACCAGAAGTTTCATCCTCTTCCTCTTCCTCTTCCTCGTCTGACTCAAGTGAGAATGATTCTGGTGCATCAGGAACTGGCAGTCCTTCTCCGTGGGGTACTGGGCGTATAGCTGATGGAATGTTTGGATAATGCACAGTCCACTTTTTCTTCTTTGACACACCTTTCCCAACTGGAGGCACCATGCAGAAGTAACAATTGCTGGTATGATCTGTTGGCTCTCTCCAAATCATTGGCACTGCAAAAGGCATAGATTTCCTTTTCCTGTTCAACCACTGGCGAAGATTTGTTGCACAAGTGTTGCAGCATATGTGTGGGGCCCACCTCTTGTCCTGATCTCCAATTTTGCAGCCAAAATAAAGGTGATAGGCTTTCTTAACCATAGTGGTTATACTGCACTTTTGTGATGCAAAAGTCACTTCACCACAAACATAGCAGAAGTTATCTGCACTGTTCACACAAGTACGAGGCATCTCTGCTCACTTTGGCTAAACAGAAATGTGTCCCTTTGCAAAATCAAACACTGACAAATAAGAGAGCACGACACTGTATGATTTCTAGAGCTGATATAGGGCAATTTGTTCAGCAGAGTGATGTAAGCTTCATTATGATTGCATCATCCATGACTTCTAGGAATAACATGATGCAATTCATATCATGTCTGACGCAATACCAGCTTCAGAGTGCATCATTCATTGTTTTGCCTAAGAAGCAAGTACTGTCCAAACCCAGTCATAGATTTATTCATAGATCCAGTCAAAGATGTATTTTAGTCATTTCTGGTTTAAATTGAGATCCCTTCCCTTTATAACTCACTTATCCTCTGCTATTCCCAAGTCAAGGGTCGTATATACTGACCCAATAGCATAACTTGAAAACTAGAGCCAATCAACAATTTTAAGCATCATTTTCGTTCTCAGTGTCCCAGAATTAGTAAAGTTTGACTACATTTATTTCAGAAGCATTTTGGCTGTAGAGCAGTGTTATTACTTTTCAAACTGTTCAGCTGGAGGGATAGGTCTACACTACAGTGAGAGGTGAGTCTGCAGCGTATGTAGACATATTGAGCTAGCTTTGGACTAGCTAACTTGAACAACATTACCGGTGATGCTGTGGCAGCACAGGCTGTACAACCCTGCCTGGTATCTTGGATATGTATTTGAATGGCTAGCCCATGACAACACAACTTCACTGTTATTGTTATTTGATCTAGCTAAGACAAAAGGAACTTGGGTACATCTACACCTGCTGCAGCCACACCTCTGACTGCAGTGTAGGCATACCTGTAGTTTGTATTGAGCAGTATCTGGTGTTCCACTCTCCCTAGTGCCATCCTAGTGTTGAGGAGGATGAATGTCTCAGGGAAGAACATCATCAACTTGGAGTGGAGGTAGATGATCCCATAGTTGGGACTTTCCTTCCAGCTGATGTCATGAAATCCTCTCACACTGAGGATACTCATCTGGAAGAGAAGAATTCTGTTAATAGGAAGAGACAGGCAATAATAATAGGGGATTTGATTGTTAGATATATAGATAGGTGGATTTGTGGTGACCGGGATAACTGCATGTGAATTGCCTGCCAGGCGCAAAGGTTGTGGACCTTTCAAGTCATCTAGATAGATTTATCTGAGGTGCAGGGGAGAAACCGGTGCTCATATAGGAACCAATGATATACAGAAAGATAGGAGAGAGGTCCTGGAGGCCTTATTTAGATGTCTAGAAAAGAGATTAAAGTCCAGTACCTCCATGGTAGCATTCCAGCTTCAGCATTGCAGGCAGAACTGCAGGGTATCAATATGTGCATGAGACAATGGTGTTGGGAGGAGGGATTTCGTTTTATTAGTAACTGGGAGCCTTTCTGGGAACAGAGGAGCCTGTACTGAAAGAATGGACTCTACTTAAACCAAAACAGATCCAGATTACTGGCATGTAAAACTTTAAAAGGTCATAGAGAGTTTTTAAACTAAGGGCTGGTGGAAAACCAACAGGTGTGGAAGACCATATGATTCAGAGAGGCACATCCCTTGAGGAAGATTTATTAAAGGGGATCCTCTATATCCTAGTAAAGAGAAGAGGCCAGAGGTTGATAAAGTACAGGTGGGAACTGAAGAGAAAGTTAAATGAAAAGGAGTTCCCTTCAACTATATAACGTAAAAGCAGAAAATTAATATTGACAAATTTTATTAGTGCTTGTATACAAATGCTAGAAGTGTAAATATTAAGATGGATGAATCTGAGTGCCTGATATTAAATGAGGATACCAATATAATAGGCATCACAGAAACTTGGTACAATGATGATAATCAATGGGACAGTAATGCAAAGGTACAAAATATACAGGAATGACAGAGTAGGTCATACTGATGGGGGAATGACATTATATGTGAAAGAAAGCATAGAGTAAAATAGAGTAAAAACTTAAAAGAATCAAACTGTACCATAAAACCTCTACGGATAGAAATTCCATGTTTGAATAATAAAAGTATAGCGGTCGGAATATATTACTGACCTCCTGACTAGGACAGTGATGGTAATTGTGAAATGCTCAAGTAGATTAGAGAGGCTACAAAAACAGAGTAGGTCATACTGATGGGGGAATGACATTATATGTGAAAGAAAGCATAGAGTAAAATAGAGTAAAAACTTAAAAGAATCAAACTGTACCATAAAACCTCTACGGATAGAAATTCCATGTTTGAATAATAAAAGTATAGCGGTCGGAATATATTACTGACCTCCTGACTAGGACAGTGATGGTAATTGTGAAATGCTCAAGTAGATTAGAGAGGCTACAAAAACAGAAAACCTAATAATAATGGGGATGTGACCCTATGGTCCATATTCTTCATAGATATATGGTTATGATATGTATATGGCATAAATAAGATGTGTTTTATGCAAGATGGGTCATATGAGGTATCATTGGAAAGGTTATGATTTACTGAATATGATTACCTATATGTATGCATGTTTAATTTCTGTATCTGAAGTTAGGAATATTGACTATGTAACAATTACAAATGGATTTACAACTGGAGACCTCCCAACAGACAGAATGCAATCAGCTTGGATGGCCATTAGGGAAAACAATAGGACTTTAAAGATGCTCATCTCCCACCTTCCTGAGAAGTTTCCTGGGATACTGCAAACAACCTTGACTCATGGCTGCTTTGACACTGCAGGGTCATGTGATCATGTCACCTGATATTGGATTCCATCTTGGACTACTAGTATTTTTCCACTAATAGGGGATGGGAATCAAACTGGGAAAAAAAGGATTCCCACCATATGTAAAGTGAGTTAATTTTGTTTCATTCTATACTGAATCCTCACCCAGGATGACTGCTGGAAACATCTAAGAAACAAAGAGAAAGAGGTGGGGGGTGGGAAGGACTGAACCCAGGCTGGAAAATATGTCTGGCCTGTGAAAGGAATATCTAGAGTTTTAAGCTGCAAGCAAGAGCAAAACAACATTTAGGGTGAAAAATTACTCCTTGTAACCAGTTTCCTTAGTGGATTAAGCTTAGTTTGTGTGTTTGTTTTATTTGCTCAGTAATCTGCTTTGATCTGTTTGCTATCCCTTATAATCACTTAAAAACTTTTTTTAGTTAATAAACTTCTTTTTTTTCTCCTCTAAACCAGTTTGTGAAATTCATAACTGGAGGGCAAAAAGCTGTGCATATCTTCCTTCACATTGAAGGAGGAGGTGAATTTCAATTAGCTTATGCCGAACAATTCTCTGTGCAGCGCAAGACAATACAATGTTGGGTTTACATTCCAGAGGGGCTGTGCACTTGAGGGCTGGGCAATTCCTTATCTGAAAGCCTTCCCATGCAGTACTGATTTTGGTGTCTTTCTTTCTGCAGCTGGGTGTGTCCCTACCTATGTGTGTCATAGATGAGGCTTGAGGGCCTGGCTCAGCAGGATAGTGTAAGGGAGCCCAGGCTGGTGGAATGGATGGTCTCAGTGGGACCCCAGTATATCAGGTGGGACCCTGGAGTGAGGGGTAAACCATCAAAAGGGGATTTCAATTATCCTCATATTGACTGGATATATGTCACCTCAGGATGGGATGTACAGATAAAATTTCTACTAAATTTTCAGCATTAATTACTGCTTTGTGGAGCATCTAGTCCTGGAACCCACAATGGGAGAGGAAATTCTTGATTTAGTCATAGGTGGTGCACAGGATCTGGTCCCAGAGATAAATATAGCTGAACCACACAGTACAGTAATAGTGATCATAATATAATAAAACATAACATCCTTGTGGGATGATGGGGGGCATGGGGAGAGAGAATACCAAAGAAACTAACTACAGTAGCATTTAACTTCAAAATGGGGAACTACACAAAAATGAGGAGGCTAGTTAAAAGGAAATTAAAAGAAACAGTCACAAAAATGAAATGTCTGCAAGCTGCATGGAACCTTTTATAAAACACCACAACAGAGACTAAATGCATATTCTACAAATAAAAATATACATGAATAAAAACAGTAAGAGGATCAAATACTTGCCACCATGGCTAAACAACAGAGTAAACGAGGCAGTGAGAGACAAAAAGAAAGCTTTTAAACATTGGAAGTCAAATCTTACCGAGGAAAACAGAAAAGAGCATAAACTCTGACATGTCAAGTGTAGAAGTATAATAAGGCAGGACAAAAAAGAATGTGAAGAGCAACTATCAAAAGACAAAAACTAAAAGCAATTTTTTAATGCACTCATTCAGAAGCAGAAAATCTGCCAAACAATTAGTGGGGCCACGGAACAATTAAGGTGATAAAGGAGCACTCAAGGAAAACAAGGCCAGTACGGAGAAACCAAAATAATTCTTTACATTGGATGTGCAAAGGGAAATTTCCACACTTGAGCTTCTCATTTTAGGTGACAAAGCTGAGGAACTGTTCCAGATTAAGGTGTCAATACAGGAAATCATGGAATAAATTGATAAATTAAAGAGTAATAACTCACCAGGACCAGATGGTATTCACCCAAGAGCTCTGAAGCAACTCAAATATGAAATTGCAGAACTATAGAATATACCTATAGAATATAACCTATTGCTTAAACCAGCTGTGAATAGGGAGGGGTTGCTTACTCCTTCGCATAACTTCATAACCGGGGTGAACCCAGTGAAATTAATAGGCAGCAGGTTTAAAACAAACAAAAGGAAGTTCTTTTTACATAATGCACAATCAACCCATGGAACTCATTTTCAGGGGATGTTGTGAAGGCCAAAAAAGGTTCAAAAAAGAATTAGATAAATCCATTAATGAGTATTAGCCAAGATGCTCAGAGATGCAACACCATGCTCTTGATGTCTCTCAACCTCCAGTTGCCAGAAGGATGTCAGGGGATGGATCACTTGATAATCGCCTCTGAAGCATCTGGCATGACACTTTTGGAATACAGGATCCTGGACTAGATGGACCATTGGTCTGATCCAGTATGGTCATTCTTATCCCAAACTATCTTCTGCCCATATAATGATGTTCTGTAATTAATGACAATTCCAAAAGAGGGCCCACATTTCCTCTTCCCCTCTTTAATGTGTAAATCATGAAACCAAACAACATTTGAATGCATATACATCAGTCACTAAATAGTGCTCAAAAACTGAAATATTATAGAACAGAGGAAGTAGTAAATTGAAAGAAGCAGACCACGCACACAACATGATACATGTCCATTTTATGCTGATTTAACACACATTACATCCGAGTCAAAATCGGGATATTCTTTCAAAGTAGAACAATAGCTGTAGGTATTTTACATTACGTCTTGTTATATCCTTGGGGGCAGCCGGTTTAGGAAGAAATCACTTGAGGCCAGACAGCAGACAGCTAACAAAACTACCATTTTATTTACAGACACAGAGCTCACCCAACTGGCCAAAACTGGCTGGGCTATCCCCTAATAATCTAACTCAGTTACCATAGGAACAAAAACCATGACAACCAAATACACAACATATTCCTCCCCCCCTAATAAGAACATCCCCTAAATAAAACACACACTAGACTAGAGAAGGAGGGTAGACTGCCTCCATTCCCGGCTAAATCCTGGGGATTATTTTGCCCCATAACCATGGGTTCGCCCTAGCTAAAGATCCAGCCGATGAGGAGGCCTTCTATCTCTAGGTGGATTACGGCAAACTTCTGGTGTTGTTGCACCCGAAAGTACCATGGGCTCTGGGTCCGCAGCACGAACAGATGAGGAGGTGGTATCAGCTCATGCTGGGCAAAGGGGTATCTCAGCCGCTGGCAGTAATGGAGGAGAACAGTCAGAAACAGGTGATTTGTGATTCGGTGTCTCACCAGAAGTGGTGAAGTCAGACCCCTCAACTGCAGATGTGTCCTTAGGATTGGCATGACCTGGCAACAGCTGATCTACATGTCGCCGCCAGGTAAGATTCTCTGTAGTCCGGACTGTGTAGGAAACAGGCCCTGTTTGAGTGATGACTGTGGCCGGGACCCATTTAGCTCTGGAAGTATAATTCCGAGCCAAAACTGGCTGTCCCGGGCTAAAGGTTCGCTCTTTCGCTCTGGGTGCCCATCTGATAACTTGATTTTGCTGCTGATGTTGCACAATTTGTCGGGGTTCAGAAGGTTTCAGCAGATCAAAGCAAGTGCACAGCTGTCATCCCATCATTAGAAAGGCCAGGGATGCCTTGGTCGTAGCATGAGGTGCATTTCTGTAGGAAAGTAAGAAGGTATCCAGATGCTTTTGAATGGAGTGTTGTCCCATTGCTGATTTCAAAGCGTGTTTCATTGTCTGCACAAATCTTTCAGCTAATCCGTTGGTGGATGGATGATATGGTGCTGAGGTGATGTGGTGTATCCCATTTGCCTTCATAAAATTTTGAAACTCCTGAGAGACTAACTGCGGTCCGTTGTCGCTCACAAGTTGTTCTGGCAGACCAAAACGACTAAAGAGTCCTCGTAGTTTTTGGATAGTACTCTCTGCAGTAGTGGACTGCATTATAGAGACTTCTGGCCATTTAGAATTGGCATCTACTGCCACCAAGAACATGCTTCCTTCAAGGGGGCCAGCGAAGTCAATGTGAATATGTTGCCACGGGTTTTCAGGCCAGTCCCATGGGTGTAGGGGTGCCCACTGGGGTGCATTCCTCACACCCTGACATGACATACAAGCTTTTGCCTTCTCTTCAATAGCACTGTCCAATCCAGGCCACCAAAAATAGCTTTGTGCAATTTCCTTCATGAGCACTATTCCACAGTGACCGGAGTGTAGCTGTTCTAACATCTGTGATCTCAGTGGTGGTGGAATAATGACACGTCTCCCCCACAACAAACAACCAGATTGGACCGATAACTCCGTCCTCCTGGACATGTAGGTAACAAGGTCGGGTGAGACCGGAGAAGTTTGTCAAGATTTCCCATGCATCACCAGGTCCATAACTTGGGACAATACTGGGTCAACGCGAGTTGCCTTCTTTATCTGAGTAGCAGTGATGGGTGTATTCTCTACCTGTTCAAAGTAGAAGATTTCCTTTTGGGCACTATCTTGATGTTTGACTGGCAAAGGCAACCTTGAGAGGCCATCTGCATTGCCGTGCAGAGTGGATTTCCGATATTTGATTTCATATGTGTGTGCTGAAAGTAGCAATGCCCAACGTTGCATATGACTAGCAGCTAATGGGGGAATGCCTCTGTAGGGTCCAAAAATTGATGTCAGAGGTCGATGGTCTGCGAGAAGAGTAAACTTTCGCCCAAACAGGTACTGATGAAACTTCCGAATTCCAAAAACAATTCCTAATGCCTCACGTTCGATTTGGGCGTAGTTAGTTTCTGCTTTGCTTAGAGTGCGTGAAGCAAAAGCAATAGGTCTCTCTTCTCCCGAAGGCATAATGTGTGACACAACTGCTCCCACTCCATAAGGGGAGGCATCACAGGCCAATTGTAGGGGTAAGGATGGATCAAAGTGTGTTAGAACTTCAGAATTTAGCAATGCATCCTTAGCTTTGTTAAATGCAACATCACAGGCTTCAGTCCACTTCCAGGCCTTGTTCTGCCCAAGGAGCTCATGAAGTGGTTTTAGCAGTGTGGCTAACTGTGAGATGAACTTTCCATAATAGTTAAGTAGTCCTAGAAACAAGCGCTGCTGGCTTACATTTCGAGGTGGGGGAACCTCCACAATAGCTTTAACTTTTGCAGGGGCCTTATGAAGACCTGCAGAATCAATGATGTGTCCCAAATATTCAACAGAGGGCTTGAAGAATTCACACTTGTCTTTGCGAACTCGTAGGCCATACTCTTCCAGTCTTTGTAGGGTAGCCTCTAAATTCTTTAAGTGATCCTCTTCATTTCTTCCAGTGACCAGGATATCATCCAGATAGCACTGAACGCCTGACAAGCCACACAAGATCTGGTCCATAGCCCTCTGGAACAGGGCGGGATCAGACGTTATTCCGAAGGGTAGGCGACAGAATCGATAAAGCCCCTTATGAGTCACAATAGTCAACAGCTCTTGGGACTTTTCATCGACGTGCATCTGTAAATATGCTTGACTCAGATCAATCTTACTGAACTTTTGTCCCCCAGCCAGGCCTGCGAAGAGGTCATCGATGCGGGGAAGCGGGTATTGCTCTGCACACAACACTGGGTTGACAGTGACTTTAAAATCACCACAAATCTGGAGAGAGCCATCTTTCTTTACTATTGGAAGGATAGGAGTGGCCCATGAGCTATGGGTAACTGGTATTAGGACTCCATTGGTGACCAGGTGCTCCAGGTCCGCTTCAACTTTCGGCCTGATGGCATATGACACAGTTCGGGCTTTCAGATATTTTGGTGGACTGTCAGGTTTAATGTTCAATGTCACAGTTATTCCCTTCATACTTCCCAAATCATCTCCAAAAACAGCAGCATGTTTCCTTAGTATAGGGGTTAGACTGGTTTCTTCTTTAATCATCCGGTGCACTTCTGCCCAGTTCAGTTGAATCTTCCCAAGCCAAGACCTACCCATTAAGGCTGGGTAGTTACCTCTCACCACAAATAGTGGCAATTTAGCAGCCTGTCCATTGAGCTCCACCTTAACATCAATAGTGCCCAACATGGGCACAGCTTCTCCCGTATACATCTTCAGAACAGTTTTTGTTGCCTTAAGCGGAAGATGCTGTAGCTTTTCTTTATACACAGTCTCGGAGACCAGCGAGACGGCTGCACCGGTGTCCAGTTCCATGCGTATAGGTTTGCCATCCAACAACGGGGTTACCCAGTATTCATGTGAGCCCATTGCCAAAGACAAAACATGCAGTGGCACTTCCTCTTGTGAGGCGGTGTCACTTTGATCATCCTGGGTCTGCTCTAGGGTATGCAGGGTTCCTCTTTTTGTCGGCCAGACCACAGGCCTCTTTTTCTTTTGTTTACAGGCACACTCAATGTGTCCCTTTTTGCCACAGTGTCGACACACCAGGTCCTTACACCAGCATTCTGATGCCTGGTGACCCGGCTTACCAAAGCGGTAACATTCTTGACTCTGCACAGTTTTGTGGGTCGGTTCTTGTGACACTTTTTGCACCCTAAGGGATGCACCGATGTATTGCGCCTCCCTTGTAGCCAGTTCCATGGAGACAGCAATATCAATAGCCTTCTGTAAGGTAAGCTGAGCCTCTGTCAGTAGGCGCTTCTGTATAGCTTCACTGTAGAGGCCACACACTAAACTGTCACACAGGACATAATTTAACATCTCCTTAAATTCACAGTGTTCTGCTAGCTTTTTTAAAATGGCTACAAATTGTACAACTGTTTCATCTTCCTTTTGGTCTCTTTTGTGGAACCTATATCTTTCAGCAATTACCAGTGGTTTTGGGGAAAAATGGGACCCCAGGATTTCCACAATGTCACTGTAAGATTTAGACGTTGGCTTAACAGGGTGTAGTAAGCTGCGTAGCAGGGAGTAGGTTTTAGCCCCTACAACACTTAAGAATATTGGCACCTTCTTCGCTTCTGTAATGTCATTTGCAATAACAAAAAGCTCAAAACGCTCAGTATGCACATGCCACTGCTCTATATCCTCATCAAAAGGTTCCAGTGGCCTGGTCAGAGTAGCCATGATTTTTAGTTTCACTTTCACAGTCAGTGCAAACAAGCAGCTTTTTTGTTTGTTTGTTCTTTACCTTGACTTCTACTTCCTTCTGTTACTGGAGCAGCACCGGAATCCCATCCATCATCGCCACTTGTTATATCCTTGGGGGCAGCCGGTTTAGGAAGAAATCACTTGAGGCCAGACAGCAGACAGCTAACAAAACTACCATTTTATTTACAGACCCAGAGCTCACCCAACCGGCTGAAACCGGCTGGGCTATCCCCTAATAATCTAACTCAGTTGCCATAGGAACAAAAACCATGACAACCAAATACACAACACGTCTCTACAGCAAAAATGTGTTCTTAACTTAGGCGAGCTAACCCATTTTAATTAAATTGATTTAGAATAGCAGCAAAGAGAAGGCAACTCAGCTTTTAGCTCTAGTTAGAAGCTAAAGTACAATTCCCCCGCCTCCCTTCCTCCCCCACCCCCTTTTTTGCAAACAGTGTAGGCATAGCCTTATTAGCAGTAGGTGGATGGCTTATGTACCCACTTTCCTGAACATAGCAGTGAAGGAAATAATGATAAGTGAAAACCAATGGATGAAAGTCTATAGTTTAAAACAAAGAGGGAAGCACAAAGCCTTTAAAAAAACAACAAAACAACAACAACAACAACAACAAAACATTGCAGGTAACTCTACATTAGGGAGAAATGTGATCTGGCCTGTCTGAATTGCAATGTAAACCCAGTATATTGGACTAAAGTCTGAAAATATCTTATAAATCCAGAGTAATCTCACTGCCTTCATTGCAGAAAGTTTGTATTGCACTCGGGTGCCAGAGAATTTTTATGTGACCTCAGCCTGTTTATTTAGAAAAAAACAAGGAAAGTCACTAGAATAATGACAGTAGTAAGATCTCAGGAAACAAGAGAAAGAAATATATTTATTACTGAAAGATGGTACAACGGCTGCTGTGAAAAAAACAGCTTCACTTCCCCCCACTGGCAGGAAGCGTACAAACACCCTGAACGTCCTTCTGTATTTATGTCCTGAGACAGGGATCCTTCCCATGTAGGACCACTCCCCTTTTTCAGGCTGTATATGTGTGTGCCAGTATTGCCAACCCTCCAAATTTAAAAATCATGCGGTTACCGAGATCGCCTTAGAAAAAAGTGGGGGAAGGGAAGGGATCTTCGGTTATAAATTGTCACTTTCATCTACAACTCTGATGACAATGAAAAATGTACAATAACAATATCTTAAAATGTTAGGGACCAGAACTGTTGGCAAACAGCTTGACTTAAGCCTTGCCATTTAATTCCAGACATATCTCAAAATGTGATCTAATAGACACATAATTTAGCAAAATTCCCTTTGTATTCACATTTCTTATGAGATATTAAATACAAATTCTGATATTAAATTATAATAAAAGGTGCTGTGGATGAAAAATCACAGAAGTGATTCATTTTCTTTGTCTGCTTTCAGAGGTAACCCATTATAAAAGATATATCCATTGATAAACAAAATATTTCAGCCTCTAGTACCACTAAAAACAGAACATATGGGTTCTTTATTAATTAATGAAGCAGAGCCAGCTACACAGTCGTACATACACAATATAAAGTTGTTTCTCCTGAAATTCTAATTATTTAGAACCATAATTCAATTAGTATTATTGGTTCTCTAGCACTGTACTTGACATTAAGACAAGCTTTTAAAAACTGTAGTAAATCCCAGTTAATCATTTGCTGCAATTGCTACTAATGTAATTATTCTCAGAAGCTGACCTTTGGGTTATTGCATTGTAAAATGGAACTCTCAGCTAAATTAAAAAGCAGAATAGATCTATAATGTGCTACTCATTCAACTGTATATATTCATTAGATCCTACCAAATATGAAACTGAATCCATATCAAATATATGTAATATATATATTACAGTTTTGTATTACAACATTACACATTTCTATACAATAATTCTTCAGATTATACCAACGCTAACTTTTAGCTTTGAATGTATCTTTTTTTATATTATTATCCATAAAATTTTCAATTACTTTTATTACAGCTGCATGGATATAGTTTGAATTAATTTTAGGCAATATAAGCTGAAAGCATTTTTGACTAAAGGATCCACTTTCTCAAGCCTCCATCAGAACTTTGAGATAATAAAGCTTTACAAAGCACCCAGAAATGAAACAGAAAATTGAAAGACACTGAAAGTTAAAAGGTTCTATTCAGTGAATATTCTGGTCCACACCTGCTCAGTGATGAGGTTTAATCATTCAGTTAGTGGCTGAGAAGTGACAGATCCTATTTAGGAGATGCTCCAGATAGCTATATTTGACCTTCTGTGATTGTTTGCCTAGGGCAGGTACAAATTCACTGATTCAACTACCATCTGTGCCTTATATGGCAATGGGCCCTGATATGGACAACACAGGGAATTCTTTAGTATCAGAGGGGTAGCCGTGTTAGTCTGGTTCTGTAGAAGCAGCAAAGAATCCTGTGGCACCTTATAGACTAACAGATGTTTTGCAGCATGAGCTTTCGTGGGTGAATACCCACTTCTTCGGATGCAAGTAGTGGAAATTTCCAGGGGCAGGTATATATAAGCAAGCAATAAGCAAGCTAGAGATAATGAGGTTAGATCAATCAGGGAGGATGAGGCCCTGTTCTAGCAGTTGAGGTGTGAAAACCAAGGGAGGAGAAACTGGTTCTGTAATTGGCAAGCCATTCACAGTCTTTGTTTAATCCTGAGCTGATGGTGTCAAATTTGCAGATGAACTGGAGCTCAGCAGTTTCTCTTTGAAGTCTGGTCCTAAAGTTTTTTTGCTGCAGGATGGCCACCTTAAAATCTGCTATTGTGTGGCCAGGGAGGCTGAAGTGTTCTCCTACAGGTTTTTGTATATTGCCATTCCTAATGTCTGATTTGTGTCCATTTATCCTTTTCCTTAGAGACTGTCCAGTTTGGCCGATGTACATAGCAGAAGGGCATTGCTGGCATATGATGGCATATATTACATTGGTGGACGTGCAGGTGAATGAACCGGTGATGGTGTGGCTGATCTGGTTAGGTCCTGTGATGGTGGTGTTGGTGTAGATATGTGGGCAGAGTTGGCATCGAGGTTTGTTGCATGGATTGGCTCCTGAGCTAGAGTTACTATGGTGCGGTGTGCAGTTGCTGGTGAGAATATGCTTCAGGTTGGCAGGTTGTCTGTGGGCGAGGACTGGCCTGCCAACCAAGGCCTGTGAAAGTGTGGGATCATTGTCCAGGATGGGTTGTAGATCCCTGATGATGCGTTGGAGGGGTTTTAGCTGGGGACTGTATGTGATGGCCAGTGGAGTTCTGTTGGTTTCTTTCTTGGGTTTGTCTTGCAGTAGGAGGCTTCTGAGTACACGTCTGGCTCTGCTGATCTGTTTCCTTATTTCCTCGTGTGGGTACTGTAGTCTTGAGAATGCTTGGTGGAGATTTTCTAGGTGTTGGTCTCTGTCTGTGGGGTTAGAGCAGATATGGCTGTACCTCAGTGCTTGGCTGTAGACAATGGATCTTGTGGTGTGTCTGGGATGGAAGCTGGAGGCATGAAGGTAGGCATAGCGGTCGGTAGGTTTTTGGTATAGGGTGGTGTTAATGTGACCATCACTTATTTGCACCGTGGTGTCTAGGAAGTGGACCTCCCGTGTAGATTGGTCCAGGCTGAGGTTGATGGAGGGGTGGAAGCTGTTGAAATCGTGGTGGAATTATTCCAGAGTCTCCTTCCCATGGGTCCTGATGATGAAGATGTCATCAATGTAGCATAGGTAGAGAAGGGGCGTGAGTGGACAGGAGCTGAGGAAGTGTTGTTCCAGGTCGGCCATAAAAATATTGGCATATTGTGGGGCCATGCGGGTGCCCATAGCAGTGCCACTGATCTGGAGATATATATTGTCATTAAATTTGAAATAGTTGTGTGTGAGGATAAAGGCACAGAGCTCAGCAACCAGTTGTGCTGTGGCATCATCAGGGATACTGTTCCTGACAGCTTGTATTCCATCAGTGTGTGGGAGAGAGCCTCTACATCCATGGTGGCTAGGATGGTGTTTTCTGGAAGGTCACCAATGCATTGTAGTTTCCTCAGGAAATCAGTGGTGTCACGGAGATAGCTGGGAGTGCTGGTAACATAGGGTCTGAGTAGAGAGTCTACATATCCAGACAGTCCTTCAGTGAGAGTGCCAATGCCCGAGATGATGGGGCATCCAGGATTTCCGGGTTTGTGGATCTTGGGTAGTAGATAGAATAACCCTGGTCGGGGCTCTAAGGGTATGTTGATTTGTTCCGGTGTTAGTGTAGGGAGTGTCCTGAGTAGATGGTGCAGTTTCTTAGTGTATTCCTCAGTGGGATCTGAGGGAAGTAGCCTGTAAAATTTGGTATTGGAGAGTTGTCTGGCGGCCTCCTTTTGGTAGTCAGACCTGTTCATGATGACAACAGCACCTCCTTTATCAGCCTCTTTGATTATAATGTCAGGATGGTTTCTGAGGCTGTGGATGGCATTGCGTTCTGCACAACTTAGGTTGTGAGGCAAGCGATGTTGTTTTTCCACAATTTCTGTCTGTGCACGTTGGCGGAAGCATTCAATGTATAGGTCTAGACTGTCATTTCGACCCTCAGGAGGAGTCCATGTGGAGTTCTTCTTCTTGTGCTGTTGGTGGGAGGGTAACTGTGTATCAGTGCGCTGTTCAGTGTTGTCCTGGAAGTATTCTTTGAGTCGGAGACGGCGAAAGTAGGCTTCCAGATCGCCGCAGAACTGTATCATGTTGGTGGGAGTGGCAGGGCAGAAAGAGAGTCCCCGAGATAGGACAGACTGTTCTTCTGGGCTGAGTGTGTGGTTGGATAGATTGACGATATTGCTGGGTGGGTTAGGGGTACCATGGTTGTGGCCCCATGTAGCAGGTAGGAGTTTAGACAGCTTACAGTCCTTTTTCCTTTTTAGAGAGGTGAAGTGAGTAATGTAGATCTCCTGTCTTATTTTAGTGAAGTCCGTTTGTATGGAAGTTTGGTTATTGATGAGAGTCTCCAGGTTGGAGAGCTCTTTTTTTTATGTTTTCCTGTTTGCTGTATAGGATGCAGATCAGGTGGTTCCTCAGTTTCTTTGATAGAGTATGGCATAATCTTTCACTGTGGTCTGTGTAGTATGTAGATAGCAGTGGATTTTTTACCTTTAGTCCATTAGGTATGATGTCCATCCGTTTACATTTGGAAAGGAAGATGATATCCGTCTGTATTTGTGCAAGTTTCTTCATGAGGTTGATGGATTTCCACTTCATACGGCTAAATGCAGTGCCTTGCATGGTGTCAAGGGAATTCTTTAGTGAGTCCTCTGAGAATTCCTCAGATATCCTTTCATGGTGGTGGTTGTTGGAAACTAGAAGCACTAAGGAAATGTGAGATTTGTTTCAAAGCAGGGTAGGTATAGCCTTACTTAAGAAGTTTAAAGGTAAAACTTTTAAAAGCACCTAAATGACTTAGGAACCTCTCCCATTTTCAAAAGTGTCAGGCACTTGTGACCCTAAGTTTGTTTGAAAGTCAATGGGACTTAGATTCCTATGTTACTAAGTCATATGGGATTTAGGCTCTTAAATCACTTATATGTTTTCAAAACATTTACCCACATTTCTAGGCTGTCCTATTGCTCCTTCAGAATCTCCATCTGTAGATCTTTGATTTCTCTCTCCTATTCTCTATTGGCACCCCTCTAGGTTCTTTCATGCTTAACATTTTGCCCTGGGACAACCTCATCTGTTCACACAGCTTTATCACTGTTTCTCTGTTGTCTCACCTTCAACTGCTCTCATTAAAAAAAATAAAAGCAATACTCTCCAGTGTAAAGGATCATCAGTGATAGGAAGAAACACAGAAGGCACATCCAACAATACTTCCTTGTGAAAAGAAAGGAACCTGATTTAAGACTGAAATACAAGGACCATAACCCAAACAAGAGCCAATGAGTAAATAAGGAAGTGTTAGTGAACAAAGATGAATTTATAATAACCCTTTGTAATAGAAAGTACCCCACTGAGTCACATATCACAAAAATAATATAGGGGTTTTCTGGGGGAGGGGGTGGTTATTTTTATTTCATAAAAATAAACAGTTAATTAAGAAAAGATGAACTGTTTTATGTGGGACCTTCTCAGTTCCAAGACTTGGTACAATATTAGTCTCAGCTGTTTTGCCCACCCAATGTAGACTAGAAGTTTCTAGGGACAGGGATTGTATCTTCATGTTCAATCTGCACTAAACACATTGACAATACTCAGCCTAAAATTAATAATTTGCTTCTTTCAATAGTAAAACCTGCTGGACTTCTGTGTTCATATACTCTCCAACTAGTCTCTGAATCCTGCTATATTACAGAGGCCTGGTCTACACTACGCATTTATACCAAATTTAGCAATGTTAAACCGATTTAACCCTGCACCCGTCCACACAACGAAGCCCTTTATATTGCTATAAAGGGCTCTTAAAACCGATTTCTGTACTCCTCCCCGACGAGGGGAGTAGCGCTGAAATCGGTATTGCCATGTCGGATTAGGGTTAGTGTGGCCACAATTCGACAGTATTGGCCTCCGGGCAGTATCCCACAGTGCATCATTGTGACCGCTCTGGCAAGCCATCTGAACTCAGATGCACTGGCAAGGTAGACAGGAAAAGTTCCGCGAACTTTTGAATTTCATTTCCTGTTTGGGCAGCATGGAGAGCTCACCAGCACAGGTCACCACGCAGAGCTCATCAGCACAGGTAACTGCAGTCTCCTGAGAAGCGAAAAAGAGCTCCAGCATGGACTGCACAGGAGGTACTGGATCTGATCACTGTATGGGGAGAGGATTCCATGCTAACAGAACTCCATTCCAAAAGACGAAATGAAAAAACATTTGAAAAAATTTCCAAGGCCATGATGGAGAGAGGCCACACCAGAGACTCAGTACAGTGCCATGTGAAAGTTAAGGAGCTCAGACAAGCCTACCAGAAAACCAAAGAAGTAAACAGAAGGTCTGAGGCAGGGCCGAAAACATGCCACTTCTACGCTGAGCTGCATGCAATTCTAGGGGGTCTGCCACCACTACCCCACCCCTGTCTGTGGATTCTGAGGTGGGGGTTGTAATCTCTGCCATGGCTGAGGATTATGAGGACGGGGAAGATGATGAGGAGGAAGAGGAGGACGAGCTTGCAGAGAGCACACAGCACTCCGTTCTCCCCAACAGCCAGGAGCTTTTTCTCACCCTGACGGAATTACCCTCTCAGCCCTCCCAAGCCACTATCCCAGACAATGAAGCCATGGAAAGGACCTCTGGTGAGTGTACCTTTGTAAATATAAATCATGTTTTAAAAGCAAGCGTTTTTTAATGATTAATTTGCCCTGAGGACTTGGGATGCATTCGCGGCCAGTAAAGTTACCGGAAAACTCTGTTAACATGTCTGGGGATGGAACGGAAATCCTACAGGAACATCTCCATGAAGCTCTCCTGGAGGTACTCCAAAAGCCTTTGCAGAAGGTTTCTGGGCTGGGCAGCATTATTCAGTCCTCCATGGTAGGATACTTGACCATGACATGCATGTAGCAAGTAATCTTGCTGGCATTCAAGCAACAGCCGTTCTTTATCTCGCTGTGTTATCCTCAGGAGAGTGATATCGTTCATGGTAACCTGATTGAAATTCAGGAATTTAATTAAGGGGACAGAGATGGTTGGGCTGTTTGCCTGTGGCTTAAAAGAAATCCTTCCCTGCATTTAGCCAAGCAAGCGGAGGGGTGCGGGGGTGACTGGCGCTGAGATTTTTTATGTTTGGCTAGCTGGGATCTTCCCTGCTACCAGCCATGCGGTGGGGTGGAGGGTGGCTAGCAGCGATCTTCCATGATACCAGCCACGCGGTGGGGGGAGGGGTAAAGCAATCATCCCAGAGAATTGGATGGGGGAGGTTCTGGTGCTGCACGTTAACAGGAAAGAAGCAGCACTCAACGGTCTTTGCTTGCTATTTGGGAAAGGAGGGCGCTGGATATATGAAGGCTGCAGAAACCGAAAGACAATGGCTTACCATGGCCGCATGCAAGCCAAATTCTGATGCCCGGACCTGCATCTGTGATGTCTAACACCAAAGCCGCAGGCACTCAATATTAAGATGCAAAATGCGACCTTGTAATGAGATCACATGTGCTATGTAAGGTGAATAGTGTTGTTCACCGTGAAAGAGTATAACCATTGTTCTGTAAAATGTATCTTTTTAAATACTTCTCTCCCTTTTTTCCCTCCCTCCTGCAGCTGCAAATTTTTCAGATCTCCCTCCTCTGTCCCAAAGGCTATCTCAGATAAGGCGGCGGAAAAAAAAGACACGAGACAAAATGTTCTCGGAAATCATGGAAGTGACCCGCAATGAAAGAGCTCATCTGAATGAGTGGAAGGACATGGTATCAAAGTACAGGAAAGATGCCAGTGAACGTGAGGAGAGGAGAGACGCTCGAGATGAGAGGTGGCGGCAGGAAGATCAGAGGAGGCAGATGCAATGCTGAGGCTGCTGCGTGATCAAACGGACATGCTCCGGCATCTGGTGGAGCTCCAGGAACGGCAGCAGGATCACAGAGTGCCGCTGCAGCCCCTGTATAACCGCCCTCCCCCTTCACCATGTTCCTTAGCCTCCTCACCCACCAGACGACTAAGAACGCGTGGGGGGAGGCTCCGTGCACCCACCCATTCCACCCCAGTGGATAGCCCAACCAAAAGGCTGTCATTATTTTGAATTATTTTTAGTGGCCTTTTCCTTCCCTCATATCCTCCTCCCAAACTGCAACCGGGTTACCTTGTCAGTTCTCTCCCTCTTTTTATAATTAATTAATAAAGAATACATGATTTTTAAATGAGAGTGACTTTATTTCCTTAGGAAGCAAGCAATAATCGAAGGGGGAGGTCAATCAAGGAGGGGGGAGTTCATCAAGGAGAAACAAACACAACAGTCACACCGTATCCTGGCCCGTGATGAAACTGGTTATCAAAGCTTCTCTAATGCGCACCGCTTCCTGGTGTGCTCTTCTAATCGCCCTGGTGTCTGGCTGCATGTAATCAGCAGCCAGGTGATTTGCCTCAGCCTCCCACCCCACCATAAAGGTCTCCCCCTTACTCTCACAGAGATTATGGAGAACACAGCAAGCAGCAATAACATAGGGGACATTGGTTTGGCTGAGGTCTGAGCGAGTCAGTAATGTGCGCCAGCCAAAGGCCAAAGGCACATTCTACCACCATTCTGCACTTGCTCAGCCTGTAGTTGAACAACTCCTGACTACTGTCCAGGCTGCCTGTGTACGGCTTCATGAGCCATGGCATTAAGGGGTAGGCTGGGTCCCCAAGGATAACTATAGGCATTTCAACATCCCCAACAGTTATTTTCTGGTCTGGGAAGTAAATCTCTTGCTGCAGCTGTTTAAACAGACTAGTGTTCCTGAAGACGCGAGCGTCATGAATCTTTCCCAGACATCCCACGTTGATGTTGGTGAAACGTCCCTTGTGATTCACCAGTGCTTGCAGCACCATTGAAAAGTACCCCTTTCGGTTTATGTACTGGCTGTCCTGGTGGTCTGGTGCCAAGATATGGATATGGGTTCCCTCTATCGCCCCACCACAGTTAGGGAATCCCATTGCAGCAAAGCCATCCACTATGACCTGCACATTTCCCAGAGTCAGAACCTTTCGTAGCAGCAGCTTAATGATTGCTTTCGCTACTTGCGTCACAGCAATCCCCACAGTAGATTTGCCCACTCCAAATTGATTCCCGACTGACCCGTAGCTGTCTGGCATTGCAAGCTTCCAGAGGGCTATCACCACTCACTTCTCAACTGTGAGGGCTGCTCTCATCTTGGTATTCTGGTGTTTCAGGGCAGGGGAAAGCAAGTCACAAAGTTCCATGAAAGTGCCCTTATGCATGCTAAAGTTTCGCAGCCACCGGGAATCATCCCACACCTACAACACTATGCGGTCCCACCAGTCTGTGCTTGTTTCCCGGGCCCAAAATCGGCGTTAAATGGCTAGAACCTGCCCCATTACCAGCATGATCTCCAAAGCGCAGGGGCCCGCGGTTTGAGAGAATTCAGTGTCCATGTCCTCATCACTCTCGTCGCCGCGCTGCCGTAGCCGCCTCCTCCTCGACTGGTTTTGCAGGTCCTGGTTCAGCATTGACTGCACGAGAATGCGCGAGGTGTTTACAACGTCCATGATTGCTGTCTTGAGCTGAGCAGGGCCCATGCTTGCTGTGCTATGGCGTCTGCACAGTTCACCCAGGGAAAAAGGCGCAAAACGGTTGTCTGCTACTTGCACGGAGGGATGGGTGAGGCTGTACCCAGAACCACCTGCGACAATGTTTTTTGCCCCATCAGGAACTGGGATCTCAACCCAGAATTCCAATGGGCAGGGGAGACTGCGGGAACTATGGGATAGCTATGGGATAGCTACGCACAGTGCAACGCTCCGGAAATTGACAATAACCTCGGTACATGGATGCACACCGCCGAATTAATGTGCTTAGTGTGGCCGTGTGCACTCGACTTTATATAATCTGTTTTAAAAAACGGTTTCTGTAAAATCAGAATAATCCCATAGTGTAGACATACCCAGATGTGCAGGCTCTTTTGTTAAGATCAGAAACTGACCTGAATGTAATAAAAATTATCTTTTGTAAGGTTTTCTATTCATCACTGTATCCTTCACGCAAAGGTGAGCGAGGGCTATTTGGATGAATATATAAAAAGCACCCTGAGCAGCCATACTAAAAGCACTATTTAAATACAGCTTTATTAAATCACTGCATCGTAGGGCTAGCCAGAAAAGAATAATTTTATTTTGAAAACAAAAAATTAAGTTTCTAAATATTTCTGTTTTGGTGTGGAATGAAAGTGAGAGCCTTCCATATTTCTCTCTCTCTCTCTCTCTCTCACCCACCCCCACACACACACACAAAGAGAGAAAACCTCACCCTTTTCGCATATTTCATTGTTTTTAAGGTGGGAAAGGACACTTACGATAATCTAATCTGATTTCCTTCATAACAGAAAACACAGAACCTCATCCAGTGAGTCCTGCAGTCTTCACAAGTTCTAGTACTTTCCTCTACAAGAACCCTATTCAGTAGAGCTAGCCAATAAATAAATAAATAATGTAAAAAACGTTTTCTATCAAAAGACAGAGTATAATACTGTTGCAAAAAAGGCGAACATCATTCTGGGATGTATTAGCAGTAGCGTTGTAAGCAAGACACGCAAAGTAATTCTTCTGCTCTACTCTGCACTGATTAGGCCTCAACTGGAGTATCGTGGACAAATTGGAGAGAGTCCAGAGAAGAGCAACAAAAATGATTAAAGGTAAGAAAACATGGCCTGTGAGGGAAGATTGAAAAAAAAATTGGGTTTGTTTAGTCTGGAAAAGAGATGACTGAGAGGGGACATGATAACAGTTTTCAAGAATGTAAAAGGTTGTTACAAGGAGGAGGGAGAAAAATTGTTTTTCTCAACCTCTGAGGATCGAAGCAGCAGCAATGGGCTTAAATTGCAGCAAGGAAGGTTTAGGTTGGACATTAGGAAAAACTTCTTAACTGTCAGGGTGGTTAAACACTGGAATAAATTGTCTAGGGAGGTGGTGGAATTTTTATCATTAGAGATTTTTAAGAGCAGCTTAGACAACACCTGTCAGGAATGGTCTAGGGTGTGGGAGGGGGAACTGGGCTGGGTCAGGGGGTTGGGGTTGCAGCGGATGGGTGAGGGCTCCGGCTGGGGGTGCGGGCTCTGGGGTGGGGCTGGGGATGAGGGTTTTGGGATGTGGGAGGGTGCTCCGGGCAGGGACCAAGGGGTTCAGAGGGTGGGAGGGGGATCAGGAGGCTGGGGCATGGCAGCTCCTGAAGGCAGCAGCATGTCCTCTCCCTCACTTTGGTTCCTATGCAGAGGCATGGCCAGACAGTTCTGGAGACTGCCCCATTTGCAGGTGCTTCCTCCGCAGCTCCAAGAAGCAGTGTCATGTCCCCCCTCCGGCTCCTATAAGGAGGCCTGGCACTGGCTAGGCGGATCTGAGTACTGCTCCCGTCTGCAGGCACAGCCCCTGCAGCTCCCATTGGCCACGGTTCCTGGCCAATACGAGCTACAGAGCCAGCACAGGGGGCTCCACACACTGCCCCACCCCATGTGTAGAAGCCGGAGAGGGGACATGCCGCTGCTTCTGGAAGCTGCATCGAGCCATGGCATGCGCAGAGTGGGGCAAGCCTCACGACCTTGCTCTCCAGTGGGAGCTTGAGGGCTGGATTAAAAGGTCTGATGGGCCAGATGCGGCTCCGTAGTTTGCCCACCCCATGTCTAGATAATACTTAGTCCTGCCATGAGTTCAGGGGGCTGGACTAGATGACCTTTCAAGGTCCCTTCAAGACCTATGATTCTAAGATTACAAATAAATACACAGATGTGAATTTTCTATACCTCTGGAGATATCCTTGTTTGTTCGGTTATCAAACTCACCCCGGTGAGACTCATTGTTTCATTGTGTTTCTCAGAGAAACAGAAGGCCGGACTCTGCTCTTTTAACACCAATGCAACCAAGAGGAGAAATTGGCCAAACGTTCAGAATGTTTCTTGTTTTTATTTCCGATTACCATTGCACGTTTGTTTCACTCTGACCTTCACATTTTTATCTGCTATCTTGTTAACACCTTGCATACATTAGACCATTGCACTGTACATTTTAATCCTGTAAATAATAATGTGCAACGTGACACAGAGCACCATTAATGTGCATGAAACATACATAATAAAAGAAAGTCCCTTCCTCAAGTAGCTTACATTCTAATACAGTCCAGTAACTCAAGATTCTGATCTTCTTCCTCATGTTGAGGAGCACCTTGCTGCAGAAATACTCCACTGTCACAAATATTCCAGTTGTACTATTTTCTCATGAGAACATGAAAAGTTTTTTTCTCCTGCTGATAATAGCTCATCTTAATTAATTAGTCTCTTAGAGTTGGTAGGGTAACTCCCTTTTCATGTTCTCTGTATGTGTATATATATCTCCTTACTATATGTTCCATTCTATGCATCCGATGAAGTGGGCAGTAGCCCACAAAAGCTTATGCTCAAATTTGTTAGTCTCTAAGGTGCCACAAGTACTCCTGTTCTTTTTGCGGATACAGATTAACACAGCTGCTACTCTGAAATCTGTCTATATGGTTTTAGTAGCTATTTTTGACTTAAAAATTACAAACATATGGATTTATGTATTAGAAATGGGTCTAAATCAAACTGTAGATATACAACTAGCCCTGAACTTTAGACAAGTTCATCAGTATCCAAATTTTGTGTTTCATCATGCCAATTAGTTATCTGCAATTTTTCTCCTATTTGTGTTTGCAATTGAGATTTAAGTTATTGTTAAAATTGCTATATGCATATCTCAGACCTCAAAGAGGACACCTAAATATTAGATTCTAAATGTTATCACTAACCATTTTACTGCTGTTTTAGGAAAAATATCTCAAGTGGATTGATATTGAAAAGAGATCTTTTCTATTAGGTCTGCAGTTTAAAACTCAGAGCCTTCAGGCTATTGCTCAATGCAGTCTCTCTCTGGAAGAGTAGAGTACCTGTGTGGTGGGCAGGGGAAGAGAAACAAGACCTCTTACATATTCCATGTAGCCCTGTGCTTACCAAGGGGCTTCAGCAGCAACTTTCAGGGAACTGACTGAAGTCTTAAGTCACTTGACAACTGACAAAATATTTCCAGGTGCTTTTTAATATTAAACTTGTGAAGGGAGTTTGAATATCTATGTTTAGCTGTTGAAGCCAGGAGGGGGGAAAGGCCTTTGTTTACAGTTGCTAAGGGAGACAAAGGGAATGGATCTTTGTTTGCAGCTGCAAGCTTTTACATGGACAGATTCAGTGGCATAACTAAAGCTAATTTGAAAAGTGACATTTTTCTCAGATAAAAAAAAGTTTGAGGGAAAACTCACTTCTTACTCTGTTACATTTTTATATTCCTTGTCTGGTCCCCACCTCTTTTTCCAGCAGAGGAAATGGGGAGGAGGAAGATCATTTTTTAAAAGGAGAGAAAAATCCCAAATCCAAGAACTCCTAGCCAAACATGGCAGGAGAGAGATCATTTGATCATTACCTGTTAGGTTCACTCCCTCTGGGGCACCTGGCATTGGCCACTGTTGGCAGACAGGATACTGGGCTGGATGGACCTTTGGTCTGACCCAGTATGGCCATTTTTATGTTATGTTAGTGAATGGAATACTAATTGTTTTCATATTCCAAAAAAAAATCAAAATGAAATTACACTTTGAATTTAAAATGATCTTTTTGTTTCAAAATGCCGATTTCTAATGAAGTGGGTTCTTTTTAATTTTCCCTTTCAGAAAATTGAAAAGGTTTGCTAAAAGTGACATTTTTCCGTAGAAAAATTTGATCTGACTAAATCATGTTTTCTGATGGAAAAAGATTTTGACTGAAAAATTTCAACCAAGTCTGGGGAATAATCTTTCTCACATCAAATTCTGGGAGATACAAATGTTATATGCACAATATGCTAAGGAACGTCAAGATTTGTCTTATTAATAGCTTAGATATTTTCATAGATTTCAAACAAAACAAAACAAGATGTTTCCAAACATACTTTCATCTGAATTTCAAGAAGGTGAGGCCTCAGTTGAGCTAAAATTTATTGAATTACAATAATCCAAGTTTCACAAGGGACACTTTCTTCCTGTAAACACCTACTATATGACAGAAATCCTGAATTATGTAAGTAGGATTATGCGTGTGCGATCATCTTTGGCCTTAATTGTGAATTGACCTTTTCTGTTATGAATCTGAATACATAAAGCACTCCAGACCCTTAAAAAGACACAAACCTGCATTCCACTATGCTTTTGTCCATCTCAAATAAAATTCTGCACACATCAGAATGTTGCCATGTTTGTTTTTTGCGGTTTGAAGTATTTTTGTTGTTTTGTTTGTTTTAATATCACTGACTAGAAAATGATTGAAAAAAATAAAACAAACCTTAAAATACTTTGTGATAATGTGATTGAATTACATGAACATGAGCTGTAAAGGGACCCTCCTGGGTGATTTTTGTCTTTTATTGCAGTGCATTGCTCACCAAAAAAGTTTAGTAGCAACTGGAGTTCTAATTTAATGAATGCCAGTGAAAATGAGGTAGGATCAAAGGCTAAAACAGGGAAAGAACAAGTTAAAAATTACTTCGGCAAGTAAGGTGTCTTCAAGTCACCAGGGCCTGATGAAACATCCTAGAATACTCAAGGAGCTGACTATGGAGATATTTGAGATATTAGCTATTATATTAAAAAAGTCATGAAAAATGGGAGAGATTCTAGAGGACTGGAAAAGGGCAAATATAGTGTCAATCTATAAAAGACAACCCAGGGAATTATAGACCAGTCATCTTAACTTTAGTACCTGGAAAGATAATGGAGCAAAACATTAAGCAATCAATTTGCAAAGACCTAGAATATAAGGTGATAAGTAACAATCAACACGGATTCATTAAGAACAAATCATGTCCAACCAACCTAATAACTTTCTTTGATAGGGTAACAAGCCTTGTGGATAGGGGTGGAGCAGTAGATATGGTATAGTTTGACTTTAGTAAGGCTTTTGATATTGTCTCGCATGACTTTCTCATAAACTAGAGAAATACAACCTAGATGGAGCTACTACAAGGTGAGTGGATAAATGGTTGGAAAACCATTCCCAGAGAGTAGTTATCAGTGGTACACAATCAAGCTGAAATGGCATATCGAGTGGAGACCCATAGGGATGAGTTCTGGATCTGGTTCTGTTCAATATCTTCATCAATGATTTAGATAATGGCATAGAGAATACACTTATAAAGCTGGGAGGGTTTACAGTACTTTGGAGGATAGGATTACAATTCAAAATGACCTGGACAAACTGGAGAAATAGTCTGAAGTAAATAGGATGAAATTCAAAAAGGACAAGTGCAAAGTACTCCACTTAGGAAGAAACATACAAAATGGGAAATGACTGCCGAGGAAGCAGTACTGTGGAAAGGGTTCTGGGGGTCATAGTGGACAACAAGCTAAACATAATCCTGGGATGTATTATGAGGAGTGTTATAAGCAAAACACAAGAAGTAATTCTTCCGCTCTATTCCATGCTGAGTATTGTGTCCAGTTCTGGGTGCCACATTTCCAAAAAGATGTGGACAAATTGGAGAGAGTCCAGAGAAGAGCAACAAAAATTATTAAAGATCTAGAAAACATGACCTCTGAGGGAAGACTTAAACAATTGGCTTTGTTTAGTCTGGAGAAGAGAAGACGGAAGGGGGGAGGGGACATGATTGCATTTTTCAAGTACATAAAAGGTAGTTACAAAGAGGAGTGAGAAAAATTGTTCTCTATAATCTCTGAAGATAGGACAAGAAGCAGTAGGCTTAAATTGCAGCAAGGACGGTTAGGTTGGACAATAGGAAAAACTTCCTAACTGTCAGGGTGGTTAAGCACTGGAATAAATTACCTAGGGAGGTAGTGGAATCTCCATCATTGGGGATTTTTAAAAGCAGGTTAGACAAACACCTGTCAGGGATAGTCTAGATAATATTTATCCTACCTTGAGTACAGGAGACTGGACTAGAAGACCTCTTGAGCTCCCTTCCAGTCCTACGATTACCTCATCACAGTGCATTGCTATCCAGTGCACGGACAAAACTTTATGGTTGCCTATGATTTTCCCATTCTGGGGAAATTCTCCTTAACACCTTCTCACAGTGTGTTTGAGCCACTTCAACAGTACAAATGGACCTTACAACAAGTGACTCAAGATCTGCCAGAACAAACAAAGGAATTGCAATGAGATGGGCACATCAGAGTAGTATTAGTTTTAATATTAACAGTTATGAACAATAAAATGTTTTTTGCAATGCAGTAAAATGGTGAAGGAGTAAAAATCACATTTTTTCAGAGATCTGTGGCTATTTTGATAATATAACTATATAGTTATTTGGCTTTTGTGGACTATATCAAATATAATTAAGCTGCCCGTACTGTCTCTTAAACAAAAAAAAAGAGTTTGGAGATATGGGAGTTTACAAAAGGGATTATTTTGTATCTTTGCATTTGTTTTCATATAAATAACACTCCAAACCTTTCACTGTAGTTTTTCACCCTATGTCTCACCAAAACAAAAATTGCTTTTCAATTAAAAAAAAAAAAAAAAAACCAACCAACCAGAATGGCAGCAAAAAAAAAATTAGAATAGAGAAATGAGTATTTTCATCTTTGATGGGAAATGCAGGATGTGCTTAATTTTCTTTGCACTACAGTATTTATCTCCATTACTGCTCTCCATTGCTGTGCCAATGAACGTTGCTGGTCATGTCAGCATTGCTGTGACATGCAAATTTTAGTTTTCACAAATGGCAATTTCTAGCAAAATTGTGCTTTGTATGTGAATTTTTGGCAAATTTGAAAACTATCGAAGTCAAATATCTTGAGGTATTGCTTTGTGTTTGTGGAAGAAGAAAAAAAATACTGCCATTTGCCAACTCCATTGTCTCAAAGCATGAGACTGAATCTTCCTTTTTTGTGCTTTTAATCATTGTCACATTTGACACCCTTTCTAATACCTATAGATTCAAGGGAGAGATTGCTATAATTAAAATATTGTGACCACAGCTCATTTGCATCAGCAGTAAGATTTTTGCTTGAGACAGGTCTTTTCATAGAATATCAGGGTTGGAAGGGACCTCAGGAGGTCATCTAACCTAATCTAGTCTAATCTAACCCTCTGACAGATTTTCACCCCATTTTCCTAGGTGGCTTCCTCAAGGACTGAACTCACAACCCTGAATTTAGTATGCCAATGCTCAAACCACTGAGCATCTCTTCCCCCACCCCGCCTTTATTAAACACCTAATGCACTAGAGATAAAACTATCGTATCTATTAAACATCTAGTCATATACAGGCTAGTCTTATCTTATGTGGGGGTTCCGTTCCGCAGTTAGCGCGTAAAGCGAAAACTGCGTATACTCAAAATTACATCCCCAAGCCCTTTAAATGCCGGTCCCAGCCCGGCCGCCGGAGCTGCAGGCGGGATTTAAAGGGCTCCACCAGGCTTCCCGCCGTGGTGGGGAGCCCGGAGGAGCCCTTTAAATCCCGCCCACAGCTTTGGCAGCCAGGCTGGGGCTGGCATTTAAAGGGCCTGGAGCTCCACGGTAGCTGGAACCTTGGGCCCTTTAGTTCACCCCAGGGGCTACCAGCCACCTCTGCAGCTGGGAGGCCCTGGGTGATTTAAAGGCCCTGGGACTCTCAGCCACAGCTGGTGCCCCAGGACCTTTAAATCTTGAGGCCACACCTCTTCTGCTTGAGGCCACGCCCCCCAGACTCCGGCCCTACCGTGTAAAGCTGAAATCACGCATGTTAAATGCACGTAAGTTGAGACAGACCTGTAATCATGTGGTACTGGATTTACTGGTCCCCATAAGAGGTATTTATGATAATACTGTTCCAATTAAGCGGTAGCTATTTCCATTTACTATTATTCAGTAGATTAAGTCAGATCCTGAGACATCCCAATAAAGCAGCTTGCCTAATTAGATCGAGTGTGTGCGTGTGCATGAGTGTATGCATACACACACACACATATATATATATATATATATATATATATATATATATATATGTCGTACTATACAATTATGAGAAAATCAAACGATTGGATATCTGAATTCTAGCCTTCCTAGTAACCACTAATTAGAGCAGGGTGAAATGGTTTAGACAAATAATTTATTCACAGAAAACAGTTTTGGTCAACCCAAAACTATACACAAATTGACACAATTTTTTAAATAGTTTCAGACAGAAAAACCAAACAAACCCCCAAACAACATTTTTGGACTAGATTCACGAGAAAACTGAAGTGCCATTCATAAAATAGACAGCAGGAGGAGGCTGTTGTAGCCCCAGTTCCCTTATAACGTTTAGGTCATTTACCTGGGAGTGAGGAGACCTAGGATCAAATCTCTGCATTGGAGTAGGGATTTGAACTTAAAACTCCCTCAAGAATGCCCTAACCACCAAGCTACTGCCTGTTCTAGGATGGAGCTCTTTCAAACTCTCCTGCCAAAGCTGTTTCACTGTGTATAGGTAATTAAATATTCATTGGAACAGATGGATTGGAACCCAGGTCTCTCCCTCCCCTGGGAAACGCTCTAACCAACAGTCTATAAGCTCTGTCTAAGCCAAGTGGTTCTCAGAGCCAGTCCACTGCTTGCTCAAGAAAAGCCCCTGGTGGGCTGGGCCGGTTTGTTTACCTGCCGCATCCACAGGTTCAGCTGTTTGCAACTCCCACTGGCCGCGGTTTGCCGCTCCAGGCCAATGGGGGCAGCGGGAAGGGGCGCGGGCCGAGGGATGTGCTTGCTGCCACTTCCTGCAGCCTCCATTGGCCTAGAGCAGAGAACCGTGGCCAGTGGGAGCCGCGATCAGCCAAACCTGCGGACGTAGCAGGTAAACAAACCGGCCCGGCCCACCAGGGGCTTTCCCTGAACAAGCAGCGGACCAGCTTTGAGAACCACTGGTATACGCTATTAGCTAGGCATAAGATTCCCAGCTCACGTAGAAATACTTATGCTAGCTCTGATCTGAGCTAACATGCTGAAAACAGTGGTGTAGCTATGGGAGCAGGGGCTAACTATCCCAAGTACAAACCCTATGGGTATGTACTCTGGTTGGGTAGCTCATGCCTCTGCTGCCCACACTACTGTGGCTACGCTACTATTTATCCTCATGCTAGCTCTCGGTGACCTAGCACACTATAGCTGTGTGAGTTAGGAGTCAACTTGTGTATATGTAGATGTAGCCATAGAGTCATTTCCCCACCCCCAACCCAGTGACTATTCCAGTATTTTATACCTGGCCCATTGAGGAGAATGGGAGCATAAGGCACCCAAACGACAACTGCTACAAGGCACCATTTTGAATCAAAATATTTTGGATTTTGGCCAAAATATTTCATTTTTTTTCAATATTTCACTGAAATTTTCTTTGAAAAAAAAATCTTCTGACTAACTATAGTAGAAATGTCTGGCTTCAAATACACACTATGACATTTGAATAAAAAGTCCAGAGCATACAAGCATCAAAAGATCAGAAAAGATGCACTGAAGCAGGTAGAATAGGTAATCTTCAGTGTCCTGGCACTTCAGTATGAATAAGTACAGTAAGTGAACACATAGTTCTGGGAAATTTTGCTTTTAGTTTTACAAGTGTTTTCAAAAATCTTCTTTATATTCCGCCATTCTTTTAGTCAATACATTCTGACTCTTACTCAGCAATCAACTGATTTTACAATTCACACTGCAGTCAAGGTTGATTTCATTATTACATCCCTTCCCTAGTTCATAGTGACATTAACAGCCTCATTTTCCTAAAGATACACCAGTTCCTCCAATAACAGTTTCCAAATAGCAGACGCTAGAGACAAATATTTGTCTGAGACTATTGTGCAATATTTATAAAGAAAGCAGCAAACTTTACTTTACTTTAGCAACAAACATCATGATAATCAAGACTGGTCACGGGGCCACAGACATTTTTCTCCTTTGGGAATAGAGAATCAATTGTGGTGGTTGTTTTTTTGGCATTAAATACAGGACTTGAAATGAAGATAACACGGAAAATGTCATCTACCTTGTTAAAATTCATGTGTTTTACAAATATGGAGAAAGGCCCGAAGAGAAGGGGACCTGCTTTCCTTGTTAAATATTTACCTTTTCAGCCCTATGTTAAGGTTACACAATGACAGCGCTTTAGATGCGGCATTCCTTGATGTTGGACATCTTCATACTAAATGTGTATATGATATTTCTCAACTGACTAAATCTACAGTACAGATGTACCCTTGGATGGAATAATATGACTTCAGATTGTTCATAATGGTTATACTTGATTTTACATTTGTTCTGGATAGTTATGTGGGAAATTACAGCCTCAGTAGCTGCTCCATAGTTAAAGCAGAAGCTAGCTTCTTATTATAAATCATAAATGAACACTCCAACTTCCCCAGGAACAAAGCAATCTTGCTGAAATTTCAAAAGCCAAATCTCACCTTCTGGTGAAATGTTTCTGGGATGTTTGCAAGACAATATGAACAATTTTTTAAAAGATTTTGTCTTATAAAAAGTGATCCTCTTGCTGCCCTCCTGAACATATTCCTCATGTTTCCCAAATATCTTCTCACAGCACGTTTGGAAAAAATGGCTTGATCTATACACTCCATGTTTTTCTTGTTGAAGTGAGGTGTCTATCAGGTGCTTTTTGTTCATACTTTTTTTGTTTCATTCTTATTGGAGGTGTTGGGATAGAAATAAAGAGGGAGTTAAGTGCTTAAGATGGGGAATCCTAAAGATCATATTATGTAAATGAAGAGGTAGTAATAGGGTGTATCAACTCAACAATAAAATAGACAGGGAATGGTGTAATCTAGAGGCTCAGTTGAACAGGAATATAAAGATATGACACAAGAGCCCACCTTTCACTCTCTCATCACCACTCCCCATCTTCACAAACCCACAGGGTGTGATCCAAACTCCTTTGGGAACAATGGAAAGACTCCCAATGATTTCAAAGTCATAAAAATGGAGGAAATTGGGTAAAAAAGCTCCCAGAGTCAGGCACAGGCAGCCAGAAGGAACTGGAAAATTGACCATCTTGCTTGTACATTAGTAAGCCTCCTTGTCTCCCCTTCATTCTGTTCCACCATCCATTGTCTTCATGTCCCACACAGATTGCAAGAGGGAAGCCATACTTTACTGTCCCTCACGAACTTTCCCCAAACAGTGCTCCCCTTCTAGAGGTCTTGTATGCCAATTTTATTTTAACTTTTGATGATCACTCAAAGAACTGGGATTTTTTTTTAAATTGAAAGAATGTGAATGGAATCCAAAACTTTGCTAACAGCTCCCTGTGCCACTTCCAAATACACAGAGTACTTCATGACTATATCATGACTTCATGACATCCACAAGGAACTTGGGAATCAACAGAAAATTTTGTATTTAATCACAAAATCCATATTGGAAGTCAGGTTTCTGGAAATGAAAGGTTACTGCCTTGTTTCAGATAACAGAATAAACATGTTTAACAGGTTTTCCTTTACAAGACTTCTAGATTTTTAAGAGCTGTTTTTCCTACTATTAAGATATATAAGGATATATTTTGTAAACTAAACACAGTTTTATAATGTAGGATTAATAAAGGTTCAGGACACTGAAGGAATCCTGAAAGTCTAAATTCAACTGCTGATAGGTTGTGAATTACAGCTCTGAAGACCAATTCCAATTAAATATAAACAGCGATTAATGCAATGACCCTGAAATTCAAGTTTAATAAGCTCCATTAAAAACCTAAAACCAAAATAAATGTCTTCAGCATGTTGACTGCACAATACTAACACAAGTCATTAGTAAATGAGTGCAAGAATATAAAGAGGTGAGGCGATAATTCAAATTGCGGGGGGTGGGGGATGGGGGATGGGAAGCACATATCTTATGTAAGGAAAAATAAATGGATGTGAAAATGAAGAAAGAAATTGGGAGAAAAGAAAATCCACCAATATTTAGCCATTGTAGCCTATGTCAAAATCATTCAGAAGGGGAACAAAAATAGAGAAGAAAAGAAAAAACAGTGCATTCAAAGTACCGGATTATAAAATATTTACATAAAAAGGTGGTAATTTAAATTTGTGTAAGGATGTATTAGACTAAAAGATTATTCTAATATGAACAAAAATAAGCAGTTCATTCTGATCAGAAGGAGCATTAGTAATGCTGGGAAGGGAAACCAAAATATGGGATTGTTGAACAGGGACTCAAGTTTCTTATTAGCAATGTTTCTGAGTTTGAAAATTCTTTACTTTTTGCATTAAACAACCCTTTGAGTGAAATCCTTGTCCAAAATAAGTCAATGACAAAATCTCCATTGACTTCAGTGGGACCAGTGTTTCAACCATTGTGAATAGCCAGTTTCACTGTTTCCCTTGTACAGTCATTACAGTATGCAGTTCTTTTCTCTCTGCATGGATCTTTCACACAAAGACAAAGGAGAGAAAGACCATTTAAAAATAGGATAATGTGATTATAAAGCTATAAAAATATTGTCAGAGAAACTCAGAAGCTGATATATTACTGGAACCTGAAATCTAGTCAATTAACACACACACAAAAAGCATTAATGTGACCTTTTATTAAAATGTTGTGTCTTCTCTCCAGCCAACCTGATTCCTGTCTTAACAGTACTAAAATCTTTCAGGTAAGAAGTTTTGCTCTGTCATTTTCAGTACAGTTTTTCCTAAGAGGTTTGCATGTTTCAGACAAGTAGCCCAACTTTTGGGTTCCTATCGTTTACAAATCAAAACTCCAAATCCTATAAAGTAGACTTAGCAAGATGGAAAGTGACATGTAAACATCTTTCTTATAAAGTAGCTTTTAAAGTTAGCATGGAATTGAAAGGCTGACAGGATAGTTTACCTGAGAGTATTTTCAAAATAATTGTTAACGTTCCAACAGCTTTTACTCACTCAGTAAATGTTGCATTTACTGTGTATTTAAAGTATCCCTTGGTATTAAAAAAAAAATTATGCATAATTTAACCCTTAGTCAGGAATCTTGGACGGAATACTCTCAAAACAAATTTATAACAATAAAAGTAGGAATAATGTAGAAGACACAAGGTGGGGGAAAAAAAGCAAAGGGGAGGCAGAAAGGCAGGCCAAATTAAACCCCTTTACTGAAATTTCTCCTGCTATCACTAAAAATCAGAAAAGAGTTTTCCTTTTGATTATGACAAGATGTAATTATAAAGGCTAAAGATATGGCACAATTTCAAGGTGAGGCAAAAGCTGGGATGCCATCGTAGCCTAGAAAATCAATCCTAGATCTATTTATTTTCCTATTGTGTTACCTGGGCAAGTTAATAGCTCTTAGAGTGGATAAATATAGCTAATGACACATGCATAATTTGAAACAACTTGCACCTTGTACAGTGAAAGCTGTGCTCCTCAATCACATCTCAAGGATAAGTTGCCTACTATATAGAACAGAAAAGAGCAGCAGTTTTTTGGTTTTTTTTTCCCCAGTAGCTTAAAAATAGATGACATACTGAAGAATTTCATAGGTACAATATGCTTCAAAATAAGCCTACTTAATTGTTCAAGTATGCCTTTAATATAATGCATCGCAATTATCCTCTTGATGCTTTAAGATGCTCATGGATAACATACTGTATACATAGTTAATGGATATTTTTATGTCTCTAGGGATGTGCACTCTTTATAGTATTGTGAGTTTTCAAGAGTTTATACAGGATTCAAGAAAAAGGCCAGTCATCTAGAATATTACTCAAGGGGTTAGCCAATGTTACATTTGTAAAAGATGTGCTGAACTGATGAGCTTCCGAATAACAAAAGGGTGATATGTTAAAATAGTCCTACATGCATTCACCTGTACCAGAAGCTTGGGGGGAAGAAGACAGTGACTGTGATAAACAATGGAATACTCACACTACTCATATTAAAGCAGCCTTCTTTCCAATGGTTTAAACAAAGTAAATAAGCTAACAGATATGTTCTGTCTCTAATTTCTATGGCCAACATTTTCAATTTTGGCTCCTAAATAAAAGTTACCTCCTTTTTAGAGGTGCTGAGCACCAGAAATTCATATTTAAGTCATTTTGGCTACTCATGTTCTTAAAGGTAAGCATTCACTATAAGCCTGTGCCAAAGTGCTTAAGTTGAATTGGGGGCTAAACCCTTACAGCCACCTGTGGGTGTGGTGGGAATGCAGTAGTAAGGTTTCAGCTTAACACCTAATAAATTTAGCAGTAAGGCACACTTCTATTGCCCTTACACATGTAAAATTGTACTTTGCTTTGAAAACAGTTTCATTTAAATCAATACTAGCAGAGTAATATATGACTTAATGGGGGACTAGGTTGAAGAATCAAGCCCAGCATAGGAGAAGGGAAATTTGGGATAACACCACTAATGTGAAATCCATTCTTTAGTGAAGAGCAATCTTTTATTTTTTACACAGAACAGGCTAGAAACCTCTCTTTGTAGAGTCTTATTTGAAAGTCCACACTACTCAGAGTAGCAGACTATGTGAAACTTAAGTCACCCACAAGCAGCATGAAGGCCAATTTGAACTTAGGGTCCTAGGGGCACAAGTTATTCCAAAGCTGAAGCCTATACCAACAAGCCATCACCTTTTGCTAGTTTAGTTTTACTCATGCTAGTTTATTCATTAGTTCTTTAGGAGTATTAAAAGTGAAACTTTAATAATGAAATAAAATAGATATTTCATATTATTCCCATTGAACTCACTAGGGCATTTCATTCACTATCATATACTGAAATGCAGAATCTACCCATTATTCTTTGAGTCTTGTCCAAGCTTAACCAGATTGCTACATTCTCATAGGGTCTTCCCCTGTATAACAGAAGCGAAAGGTGATGAGTCTTTAGCTACTGTCTCAAGAAAAAAATGGCAGGAAAAATTAGATTTCTGTGACTGAGTCATGCCTCCAGTGCAAAATTCAAGGTCACCTTCAGGGATGAAGCTTATGGCCCAATTATTAGTATTTCTAACTTGTCAAGCAATGTGGCATCAGGACCTTGAGAGGTGCAGCTGCAAAAAGCAATAATGGTAGTGAGTGACATTGATGATCTTGAAGAGTCTGACATTGCAAAGATTAATCATAGTAAGTAGAATGAAAATTACTTTCATATTTAGAGCAGCTGTATACTGCTTTGCAGTCCAAAGCCCTTGGAGAGAAGACAGAAGCATGGGTGCATGAGGAACAACCATTTTCTGGTTGTTGGCTTTGAATTTTTTTGGTTGGTTGACTGTTTTTTTGTGGGATAAGGATTGTTTTATTGTTCATCTAGTATTTGAATGCTAACAACAGTCTAGATTACTAATAAAATATTTCAACACGTGAGGCAAAATGATTAAGATGTGAAGGGACTACTGAGATTATCTTGCCTGATGCCCTGCATAATACAGGCCTACACCAAGTCCAATAACTTGTGCTTGAATTAGTATTATATTTTTATAAAGACTATTCCCTGTTAAGTTGTTCCATTGATTAATTATTCTCACTATTAACAATCAGTGTCAAATTTCTAGTTGGATTTTTAAAAAGACTTCCAGCCTTTGGGTCTGTTATGAGACTTTATGTTGATGTAGCAGCTGGCAACATGCTTTATTATTGTTCCAGTCTGAGGTTTATGTTTAAAGCAACAGAACATGAGTGGAGCCCAACTTATTATCCCTTATGTAATTATGTATTTTTTGTTAAAGTTTAATAAATGGTGGTTATAATATTATTATAGAGTGTTTTCCCGTTTGGAGGTCACTTCTTAGGCCTTGCTTGTGACCAGCCGTGTATTTTTTTTTTAAGACAGAAATAGAGATTCATGAATGTAGATAGTACTGTGACAAGATAAAGGCATTACAGTGGGTTAACAAGTCCTGGCTAGACATCTGGTTACTCAGGGCAGTATAGTAAAGGAAAGGGAAGCTTGGTTAAAGGAGAGCTAAGAGGAAAGATATGTCATCTCCCCTCCAGCCGCCTGTAGCTGGGAAAGCCTCTGGGGAAATATTGCCCTGTATTTTTCATCTGATCTGCCATTTTTGTCTATAATAACAAGCTCTGAGGAAAGGGCCTTAAAAGGACTATTGTTTTCCTTCTTTAACTGGTGAAACCATCCACCAGCTTACAAGTACCTAGGACTAAATCTTGCAGTCCTTGTCAGAACTAATCTCCTATTGACTTTAATGGTAATACAATGGGATACACAGACACTCGGAGGACCCTAAAAACCCTTCTTGAGCAAAGCATTCTCTACCCCAGCTTTCCTGCTACAGGGAATTGCCACATGCCAGAACAAGTAAAAAAAATGTGCAGACAACCACATGTAGACTGAAGCCAGCTACTACTCTCATGAAAACTGTGGGATTAAGGGTTCAATATCCTGTCCATTCTGGTGGGTCCTGTCCATCAGATCCTGTCCATTCTGGTGGGTCCCTGGGAGCTGTACTCCTGTGGAAAGGGAGGACATGAAACCATCACTCAGCTAGGAAAAGCTGAAGGAAAGTCCATGGTTGCTTTGCTACACCTGAATTAACCACAGCCGGTGAGATTTATTGAAAAAGGCTGGCTTCTTCTTTGAGGGGACGGGGAAGAAAGTAATTCCCCTGGAAAAAAGGTGAAAGCAGCCATGAGTCAAAAAGGAAGATTTTGATGTAGCAAGTTTCTCTAGAGGAAAATATAGTTCTGCTTTTATTTTGTGTGTGACTCTCTATTTTTTGCATTAACTGTTTCTTGGACACTGAAAAGGTTAATGGTGACCAGAGTGGTAGAGAACTCTGCTACTGTTTACAAGAAACCATAACAATCCATTTGTAACTGTCTGACAGACTGAATTTCCTTCTCCGTTAACCCCTTTTGACAAAAAAATCTTGTGGGATTTATGGCTACTTTTTCCAAGTGAATAGCTGAAGGGGATTGTACATGAATACAAATGGCAGGATTTGGCCTTTAGTTTGCTTTACCGCATACTTTAGCTCACCTTCCCAAAGTGATTGGTTTTGGCTTGAGGCAAGGGGCAATAAGATACTGTTTGCTTCCTTTTGTCGCTGCTGCTGATATCCATATGCTTTCATCACCAAAGTCCTCTCTTGATCTCTTCCCACTCTTTAAAAATAATTGTTGATGTATTTTTGCAAAATAATAACATTTGCTACATTATCTGGCATTTTCCAGATTGGCTATGACATTTTCATGCAGCAAAAAATGTAAGTGTCTCTCCCAGTTCAGTTATGTCAATCACTTACTGTAGTAAAAAAGTGGGCAACTACCTGTTTGGCGCTATCTGATTCTGTGCTGGCACAGCAATGACATTTTTCTTCTTCTGGAACTATGTGAAGATTACAGAAATATTATACAGCAGTGAGTGCTGTATAGTTTGACCCACAAGTCTTTTACTGAATTATCTCTCATAAAATGACAGCGGCATGGCTTATTTATTTTTATAAAATTGTTAATGTTCCCACTCAGAACTCCACACCATCTTGCCTTATGATAATAAGATAATTAAAAATATGTAATGTTGACATGAAAAAAAAAACAACCCAGCACTGCAGCTGCTAGAAAAATGCTGGCTGTGCACTTTGGATAAGCAAGCTGCCTGGCTGAGGAAGATATCTTCCCACAACAGCTGATGCAAGAGGTTTCTGCTTTACCAAGATATCTGCGAGTTGTCTGAAATAGCAAAAGGCTGTGTATGAATATATTGACAGCTACAAAGCAGGATAGGCACATATCATACTGCATTTCGTTCACTGAATCCAGTTTTGTTATCCTTGGCAATCCATAAATAAGTCAATGGTGACAATCCTAATTACATACATTCAAGAGGGCAATATGACAGTATTAACAAAAAATTTACTGAGGAAATGGTGTTTTCATTCCGAACTGGATAAAATGTAAGCTGGGGTTCAAGTTCATGTCTGAATCAGAACTAGGGAAGTTGTGGATTCATCTGTGACAACACCAAAACATTTTTTCTCATTGTCAAAAATTTCAAGAGAGCAGGCGTTCTGTTGTCTTATTGAAACCAGACCCCATCATTTTTGAAGGTGACCTAACTGAATCAAAATTATACTGGCAAGTTGTGATCAAATGATTCAAATCCCATAATGAAATTTGAGAGGTTTAACCTCAAGATTCTTATTTGTGCCCATGTCCAGAATTAGCACATTCCACTGATGAACACTAAAAATGGCACTCCAGCTATGTGTGCACTCTATGACTTTCCACTAAAAGTAACATTCAGTCAGGTTCATCAAAGTATTTTAAATAAATTGACCAAAATCCTCTTATGATATCTGTTGGCATAAAGCCCAGAAGCATTTCAGCTGTAGGGGGAGAAATGAATGAATAAAAAACTATTAATTTTATGCCCTCTACAATGGCGAACAAAATACATATATTTCTGGAAAAATAAATTCCTCAATTTCTGATGGACTGTCACGAGTTCAGGGTATCGATTTGACTGCAGAAAGAACAATATTTTGTTGGATCTTTACAAGATTTGGTGTTTCAAGTGATTTATCAAGAAAATAGCTTTCACTTTCCCATTTCAAGTTATTTCAGTAGGTCCATTTCTAGGTTAGTTAAGATGAAGACTTACTGACCCTTAGTATAAAATGATTGCAGTTTTTGAGCAGGGAAAAGAGAAAGTGTAGTTAATATACTTGAAATGGGTTTTGTGTTTCTGTGTTTATAAGCCAACATATTTTATTAAAAAAGATGATAAAATCCATACCTGGAGTGAAAACTATTTACCTTTTGAAATAATCCCATCTCCCTGTTACAGTTGGGCTCTGTTTTTATTTATAGTACAAACTCTGGTTAATCTGTAAATAAAATCTTTTTTGGGAGTTGCAGTTCTTTTTAAGGAGGCAATTCATTAGCTTCCTTTCTGATAGTCTTTATCTGAAGTTCAAATCTACATGCCCTAGCATGAGTAATCCTTGTGTACACAATAGTATCACAAAAGCCAATAACTCAAGATCCTAATTTATTACAACTGTCTTGCTGGACCTTGTGCCTACTTATTGGCTAAGATACTGTGATTTGGACAATACATGTGTGCCTGGGAGTAAGGAGAACCACCTCTGCAGGCACTCCTCCACCCCCTGCTAACCTCTCAAATGGATTTATCAGACTTTGAGTCTGCATGAACAGGAGCAAGCAAGCACAGTGTGCTTGCTACTACCCATCAGCCGGAAAAAGCAAGTAGATGAGATTTTATATGTGGCCCCTTCTCTACCTACTGAATGACCCAACCAGTATCAAATGAGCTAGCTGGGGAGGCTAGAGGGTGCATTATGTGTGCTATACTTTGCTGCTGGTACAGACCAGCAGCAAATTACAACCTCCTAGAGAAAGAGGAAATTGGAGAGGCAACTGTACCTTAATAGGAGTGTCTGTGGTCAGGGCTGTGCTGAACTGCACAATCTAGCCCAAAGAATTTTGGCATGCTCACATTTACAAGATTTTCTTTTAAACATTGGGAGAAAAAAAACATTCAGTGCAGCTACCATAATTTTAGAGAAAATCTAAATGGATAGTAATTCATCAAATTGCTCACATAGTCAGTGGGGTTTTCTTCTGTATAAGAAGCACGTGATCTGTCTTAAATGCTGATTTTTATTTAAATACAGAAACATATTAATCATCGCTAGAACTGTGTGTTCACTTTTTATTTTACATATTTGCTGACAAGTCTCAAAATAATATAACAATAGTCAAATGTCTCATACCATGGTGGGGCAGGGCATAAATACTGGGTAAATAGAAGAAGTCTGAATTAATGCTTACCTTTATCTTATGGCCATCGAAGGTGCATGCTACAACAGAAGAGGAACAAAACCATTTCCCCTATACCGAGATGAAAGCCACTAGAAATATGCTAGTGAAATCAATGGTGAGAATGCCAGAAAAATGCTGATGGAAGAGTATCTCTGAAGAATTTCGGAAGAGCATATGTATATACTGTAATATTTCAAGTGTCATATTTTATCAGTGTTCTGCCACCATGGTATACCCACTATGGGAATAGCCAGTGCTTTTGACCTCTGGTAGAACAATAGATAAGTTCCAATTCATTGTGATGTTGCCCAGCAGGAGGCCTGCAACTATAAAAAAAAATAACCATAGTTTTAGATTTTCATATGGAATACATGAGAATGATCCAACTGTATTGCTATGAAGGCAATGTCCATGTTTATAATCAAAAGATCTTACCATTTTACTAGTATATTATCATGCTATTAAAACTGATAATTGTGTTGTAACTGTATTGCACATTCTATATGACAGGGGGGAATCAGCCCAAACCCTAATTTTATGGCACAGTTTTGAAATGGCAATCAACTGTATGCACATGTTGAACATCTAAATTCTAACTACCTGATCTACAGTCACAAATGTCATTTGTATCCTTAAATCACACACAGTGGCCACCATTAAAATGTTGACACTTAGCATATTAAATAATTACTGTTACTGTGGCACTGAAGATATTCCTTATACTTCATGGAACACTTTCAAATGGTAAATGTCACATTTTAACTGATTTAATTTAGACACCTAAATTTTCAAAATGACTAATTGTTTTGGGTACCTAACCCAAAACACCTTAAAGAGACCTGATTTTTTTAAAGGGCAGATGCTCAGCCTCCTTGAAAATCCAGGCAACTTTAATGCTGGCACAGATTGTTCTAGTATAATCCAAATTTTGTGATTGTAAATGTGCAAAGGAAGTGTTTTTTGATCTGCATGTGGATTACATTTAGGGTAACATATGGGGTTTGTGTAAGAACCAAGGTTTGAGGGTCTGATTTGGATTCAGTAAAACCAAAAATCTTGCAAATTGCTATGAAATGTTGGTCCAATATCGGGGAAATATCAGAACTGATCTCATCCCCTGCGCCTAATGAAATTTCCAAAAGCTTCAGCTAAAATCTTGAAAAAAGTGCAAGATTCTAGCAAAATCCAAAATGAAGTTAAAAAAAAAAAAGAGTCCCTTCCCTTCTTGCTTTGGATTTTGCCCGTTGGATAAGGATTGCATTAGAAGATTCAAATACAACCAATAACAAACACAAGAGGGTTGAAATTTGAGGTTGAATTTTTGGCTCTTCACAACCTTACCTCTGCCTTAAAGATTTTGACTGGGAATATAAAACTTGTAATGAAGAAATCACTGTTTGGGTTATTTCTCATGCTGAACACTACTATTGCTGTCTGTTTCTAAAAAGCAGTCAGTAAGACTATTGTAACAAATTAAGCAGCCAGACATCAGCAATACAAATTAATGAGGTTAATAGCCTGTTCATTAGGCAACAAATGACTGTGACAAGATAGAAGACATATATACATTCTGTTAGTTAGCCTGATCTTGAAAATAGTGATTTGTATCAGTGTAGTTGCTGTTCCAGCTTATTTTACATGAAGGAACAGTAGATGTGATTTGACCTTAAAATAAAAATTTAAAAAATAATAATAACTTTATTCTCCACCTAGACTGATAAGGGAGTTGGACCCTGCATGAGCTATCAAATAGAATCATGATGGCACTATTTTTTGTGAATAGAAGCTTGTGAAAATTACACTGAATCATTAAGGGTTGATATATAATATAATAGGCAGGAAAAGTTACCTGACCTGTGTGTACCTCAGAAGAACAACTTCAACAAAATCATGATTATTTCAATGAAATGATAACAATGACTTTTTAAGTTATCACTTATAAGCAACAGTAATACACTATCATGTCTATGGATTTTTTTGTAAATGTGAACACAGTGATGGAGGCAATCAAATACTAGATCAGGAGAGTCTGGACATATTGTGAAATGCCACAAATGTTATATGGAATCATTTACTGCTGAGTTCCCACTAGCACACACTTTGTTAGCTATGGAATGGATTCATATTAGTCTTCTAATATTTGTTTTTATTGCCTAGGTTTGCTCTTTGTTGAATTTATGGTATTAGGCAAAGCAACTTTCCTAGTGTGAATCCTGTTTGAAACAAACTGTGAAATTCATCCTACTGTTAGCCTAATAGCTAGATGAATGCATCCAAGATCATTTGTTGCTTCAATAAAAACAAAGTTATGCCATAAATTACTCATATTCTTATACAGATACAATTGTGACATTTAGGTTGCTGTAGTCTTCATAAAACGACAGGCACATTGGCATAGGAGTATTCAGGGAACTTACCTCTGCTCCCCACAGGCACTGTCCTTGGCGCTAGAAGGGGAAAAGACTCCTCAGACTGCACTTTCTTCCATGGCTCTAGCATGGTAGGTGGCTCCTCAAACAGCTCATCACTCCATTGTCCTGGCAGGATCTCCAGATTGCTACCTGTTCAGTGATCATCCTACCACAGACACTATATTTTTTGGGTTTTTTTTCTTTTATTTTCTCTGGGCCCCTCTTTCAGGTCCATTTTCCATGTATGTGTCTTTCGCTGTACCTGATGCTCTTTACCTACCGGTGCCCTTCAAATTTGGCTAACCCCCTCCAAAATTTTCTCTGCTCCTCAATCCCTCCAACGCTTTCACTGGCCTCTCAGATGGTTCAACATGGGTTTTCGCCTAAAATATTTTCTAATTCTTTTTGTAATATCCCAGGCCTTTTAATTGGCTCTGATTTTAGCTACAAAATGTATGTACATCATTCATGAAATAAAGATGCTGATAAAGGGCCAGAATGATACTGTATGATCAGTCCTGAGTTTGGGGTATGATATGCTGCAGTATCATCTCCAGAGAAGCACCATGTGGAATTGTAACTCAGGTCTTGTCCGCACTTAAAAAAGTTTTGCTACTGTAACTAGTGGCATCGCCCCTTGCCAATATAAGTGCTTATGCCTGGATAGTTTATTCTGGTTTATCAAAGAGAAAAAAAGATGTACTGGTATAACATTCTATTAGTAAAACTGCATCTACATTAAGGCTTTTACTAGCACAACTATGCCAGAAGAAATCACACCCCTTACTAATATAGTCATGCTAGTACAATTTTCAAGCATAGACCAAGCTTCAAACAATTTCTCTTCTGCTGCCCTCCAAGGGTAGGAAAGAGAAAAGTAGTTTAGTGCATCTTACTTCTCTCTGCCCCCACCCTTTGCCCATTCCCAGCCATTCTTTGCCTAATGTCCACTCAGTTGTTCACAGAAAGGAGAGGAGGCCACGTTGGAATAATGTGCTGCACAGAACCCACGGCTTCAATGGGTAAAAAGGAGGATTTATACCCCTGAACGGCTGCATCAGGACAAGTCACAAGCTAATTACTGATGATTATATCCTAACATTCAGATTCCTTGTAATATACTTTAATGGAACCTAAAACTCCATATTGAATGAATGCTTGGATATAGTTACTGAGCAGCATATGGTGTTTTAATGGACACATCACTTCAAACCAAGCCTTTCCATTCCTTCTGCTCAGCTAAGTGGCTACAAATGCAGAAAGAACATAAATCATAATTGCCCCATAAAAATTAAAATATAAGTGAGCTTTATATACATGGTATGCTTTTGGATTTTATACTAGATGGAATTATGCTTGTCTCCTTGGGCAACAAATTAAAAAGCAATTGCTGTCACTGATGGTTTTTTTTTTTTAAGGAATTTCTGTTTATCATAAAAAAACTAACAACCTCCGCTCATGGGATTCCGTGGAAGATGCTATTACATTTGTTCAGAGACTTCTCATGTTGATGGCAGATCATGTACATTAAAAGGAGATTTATGGATACCACTTTGTTTATGATTTCCTATGTAACACACTGTATTCAGCCACTTCCTTTTCCCCATAACAGTAGGGTCAATTACACTACAAATAAATGGCAAAGTGTGGAGCTGACTGTGACCCCACATGACCGGTAACTCTGTATGTCTGATAGGGATAGGTGAAATGACCTTCATCTGCTCTTATTCTTGAATCAATTTTTTTTCCAGGTTCTAATTGGTTTGTCTCACTCCTGCCCTACTCTATTTAGTTTAAAATACACTGGTGGTGCCTAGCCGGTCTGGCAAACCAGATTCTTTATGCTGGGCCTACTGCTGGCTTTCAATTTTGGCCCTCCTCTGGGGGCTTCTCTTTCAGTGGCAACCCAGGGTTCATGCCATATTTCAGAATCCTACGATTCTTGTGTAGTCTGGGGCTTAAAAGGTGAACCAGGAACTCTTGGGCAGGTTGAGCTGGGAAGCCATATAAAGACACCCGATATAGACTGATCAACAGCAGCAAAGGGCTCAGCAGAGAGTTATGATGTCTTCATCTCCAGGGAGCTTATGTCAGTTCTCTTCTGGGGTAACATCCCTCATTGAGGAAGTGGTATGTATGGTGAGACAGTGGGCCAGATCTTCAGCTGGTGTCAATAAATCAATTTATACCAGCTGACAGCAGGGCCCAGAGGGACTAGGATTACAGCAGGTAAATAGAGTAAGGACTGTGTCCTGGGTTGTTACTCCTGGCTCTTTCACTGACCCCTGTACTACTCTGGCCAAGCCACTTCCTGCACCTGTGTGTCAGTGTCCCCATCTGTAAAATGAGGAAACTTATAAAAATCTTAAAATCATCAGGACTGGAGAAGAATTCTATTAATCATCTTAAAACCTATAAGGGATGATGAAGAAAAGGACAGTGGCCTACAAATATTATTCTTGCTTCACATCCTCTGCTATGCTTTAACAATATTGACAGGATCTTAGCAGAGGGATGGAGGAGAGGTGACTTCAGGACATGCACCCAGTCACAACTGTGTGTGAGCAAATGTGTCACTCTACATTTTGCATGTCCATAAACTGAGCACGACAGTGTGACTACTTATACATGTTCATGTGCAAATATTCAGTTCATGCATGTACAACCACAGATGTGAAGACACGATAGATGTACAATAATATGCACATAAACACAGACTAGTTTGCATGCTGGAAAGTACAGCATGAAGGTTGTTTGGCTTTAATTTCCCAGCTCTGGCAACCATGATACAATGAAACAAAGCCAAACAATGGCCTACTTCATAAAGCCTTAATCAGTAGAGCACAATCATGTTCCTCTGGGCTGAGCTATCAGATCCCTTCTACTGATACTGCATCCTAATGGAGATGATGGAATCCAGCTACCAGGAACTGGCACAAAAATTGTGTAAAATCACATCCTCTGTTGTAACATCTGAGAATATTATTTATGCAACCAAACAATTTGAAAATATTCATAGCACTCTGGAATTTAGTTCCTTATACTACAAAAAGCCATCTAGGACTGTAATTTCAAGTATACCCACAATTTTTCAGGTGGCTTACTTAATTTAAAATAATTAATAGAACCATTTATCTAGGAGCAGGTTCAAATATAAAATGACAGCTAGCCATGGCTATTATTTAGAACAGTTGATTCTGACTAATTGCTTTTTCTATACTGCTCTGTGTCCTCCTTGGACAGATTTTAAGCATTTTATTGATGTAACAGATGTTTACAAATGAAAATCCATTTTCTTTTGCCTATGCATCTTGGTACATCTAGTCTTTTTCAACCTAATGATGAGAGTAGTAGGTTTTTTCTAAGTAATATAAATGTCAGATTTCTGATTTATCTGCCTGATATTTCATTTCTAACCCTTCCACTGTAGGCATTGACCATTTATGCCAGAGCCTCAAATCCATTATGGGAGTTGATAGTTCACACAGAAAGGTTTGACTTCCTCAGTGTCTCCAAAACTTCTAGAGATTCCTTACTTGAAGACTGACAAATTAAATCGGATCTAACATTTAGACAACATATCATTAATAGAAAATGCTTATCACTGTGGTATGCAAAGGGTCCTTTTGGGATCGCAGCTCAATTATACTGAGTGTTGTACAAACACAGAAAAGCAAACAACCCCAGGTATCTTGTAGATCTTCAAATTGTGTGTGCGTGTGAGCGCGCGCGCACACACGTGTGTTGATCTTGTGGAAGCCAGTAAATAATTAACAAGGATTTGAAGAGATCTTAATGAATGTTAGTTAGCAAGAGTCAGGCCATACTGTAACCTTAATGACGTAAGACTTGTAGGAGCAAAGATAGTGCGAGGCGACAGGACAGGAACTGTGTACAAAGTTATTATGACCTTGCAATCACTAACCAAAATGCAGGCTTGCTTTTCTTAGGATTGAGACAAATAAGATAAGCCTTTTTGCTATGTATAAACAAAATGTAGTTGTTGTTTTTTACTGTCTGTATTATTGCTAGAAATTGTCTGTAAAAGGTATAAAGGCTTGCTGTGATTGTTTTACCAGTTGAGAGACCTGTCCAGGACCCTGTGTCCTATGGCACTCTCTCCCTCCATGGTAATTACTGGAGAAATAATAAAGTATTTGATTTTGCTGCATCCAAACAAAAAGTGAGAACTGAGTTTTTCTTCGACAATTTGGGGGCTCGTCCGGGATGGCAACGCCCACGGACCCACAGACAACTACTACGGATCATTCCCCTTCGAACCCCATGGCGCCACATGAGAGGTATGAGACCTTTTGAAATCTCTATTGGGGTATCGGAGGAGGACTTTCCGTGAGGACGTCTGTCTCTCTGTTGGGCTCACGCCATCTGAACTTATTGACTGTGCAGCAGGATCAGATGCAAAGTGGTATTGGGGAGAGGCCCCAATAAGGTTAGTTTATTGCAGTACTGGGAACTGCTGAGTTGGCCAAGGAAATGCATAAGGTAATGCATAAGGTAATGCATAGGTAAATGCATTAGAATGCACCGGTGCTGTGGGGTTTTTACCGCCTCAAGAGGGGTTGTCATACCGCCTCATGGTATTGGTCCGGACCAGGTAAAGATGCATCATGGTTTAAAAAAAAAAAAAAAAAAAAGATAAAAAGGTTGAAAAAGGGTTAAAAAAAAGACAGAAAAAGAAAAAGGAAGAAAAAGAGGCCTTGGTGTGTGTGTGTACACCAGTGTGAGTGGCTGTTACCGGGCTAGCCCAGTAACTAGTGGATCTTTAGGAGATCCGACCCACGGTGGGCGGACTCAGCCTGGCATAGTCTGGCGAGGAAGCTGCCTGGGTCTAGGAGTGTGTGAACCCATCTTCCCTCCCCTTTCCTTGTGAGTCTCTCCTGTGTGAGTGGAAAATGGGTAAGGGACTGTCTAAATATTCCACCTTACCCCCTAAGGGAACCCCAGCATATTACATGTACGTACATTATGGTCCTAAAACCTGCAGGTATTTAAATGATTGGAATCTGTATACGCGTGAAAATTCATTTAAACAATGCCCATTAGAAGGTACCTTCAATCTAGATAAGATCATATATCTCAGTGGAGCTTTAATCATAAAGAAAAACCTCTGTTACAGTGTGAGCAATTTGTCTAGGAACGGGTTAATTTGAAATTTGGCTTAGCCCTGAGATAAGGGAGAAGTTGTTTTGTCTTCAAGGTCATGAATTAGTGCGGACTATGCTAAGTGCTAAGTAAAACTGCTTCAGCCCCAGCTGGTTGTGGAAAATAAAAAAAAAAGGCAAACCAAAAAAGCAGTATAAGTTACAAAACTGAGATTGCATTTGCAAAGCTTAACGGTTCAGTGAGATCCAACAGTTTTTGCAACCCTGAAGCCGGACAGGCAGCTGACCTGAACTGGAATCTCTGAAAGAGACGCCGCAGGAGATTCCAGGGTGTAAAAGAACAGCCATCCCAAGAGTGGCAGCATGTTGGAAATGCTGGACAAGCTGTATACAGGATAATCTCCTGTCCACCTATTTCCCTTCTCTGAACATTATACACAGACATGCCAGTCTGGATATGTGTAAGTATTAAAGTGGCTTAAGGCTTGGGGCATTCATATTTTTCCCGAGTGATGTGGGAGCATTCCCAACACTCTCCATTGTTGATTTATTATTTTAATGAAGCTTTAAAATTTGATTATATGCTCTGTCAGTTTGATCACCTGACATGAGGGATAAATTAGTAATAGGAATTTGTCACAGTTTGGTGAGCAATTGCAGAATTTACACCATCTATCTGTTTTACCCTTGTTAGTTTATGTTTGCTTTGTTTGGTACTGTTGGTGTTTTGTGTTAAGAATAGCATGATTATAGGTGAGCTCTAATAGAATAAGGAAACACTATTTGGTTTTGGTGTACTATTTAGCTTTGGCTCTGTTTTGTTTAACCGGTTACTGATGTTTTTCTGCTCTGTTCATTTGGGCGTTAGGTGTTTGAGCGGAACTGAACTTCTCGTTCGTAATTCCTCAGGGTGGAAGCCATGTGTGCGATGAAGCTCTGAGGTTGTCCTGAAATTTTACAGTCCCGCCCCCCCGTAGCGGACAATATAATAGAAGTAGAAAAATTTGGCTTAGACTGTAATTTTCTTTGTTTTTTGTGTAATTTTCTTTTCTGTTTAAGTGTCAGCAGACAAATGGGTGGGTCTCTGGATAGACCCCCAAAGGGGTTTGGATTATGTGTTAAGTGAATGGCCATGTATTTTTGCCCAGGTGGCAAGCCTTACTAGGAAGGACTCAGGTAGTCTTGTGAGTAGAAATGTTTTGGGGACAAGACCAGAAGGGTGGGGGCTAGTTGCGTAGCCCACCCTCCTAGCTAAGAACTGGTTGTGGAACAAGCTAGTGTCCATGGACGGGACGATTCAGTGAGGAAACAAGGATCGGGCCCAGGCAGGCGGGTAACAGACAGAGAGATTTGGAAACTTTTGACGGTGTAGTGGAAAGAAGGAGTAAGTGAATATAAGCATGAGGATTTCAAATACTCAGAAAGATATTTGGAATGGTGATTTGCATTGGTAAAGTGGCTGTTGGAAGGAGAAAGCAATTGATTTTTAAGGGAAAATGAAAAATTGACTCTGTGTTTGCTGGGGGGAACAGCACTTTAACTTTGTGAAAAAGCTGAAGAGAACAGTTTTTTGGTATCTTTGACATGTTTGTGAATGAATTCAGGCAAAGAAATTATTAGATTGCACTCATTTGGCTATGAACAATTTTGTTAAATCAGTTGAAGAATGTATACAGTGCTATGTAATGACATTGTATTAGGCCCTACAGGCACTATAAGTGGTGATGTTTTCTTTCAGTGTTTAAAAGCAGGAGTTAAAAGAAAAAAAAAAAAGCCAGAGAGCATCTGTGTTAATGCAAATTAACTAACTGATAAGGTAGAGGCCGCTGAACCAGGGCTGTCTAAGAAGCACATACGAGAAAATATGGGGTAATTCCTCTGTTTTGCCTAGAATCAACAAGAGTATTTGTATATTTTAAGTATTTAACTGCCCCGAAGGGGTGGACCTCTGTTTTTGTCTTTCAGATAATCAAAGAACATTAATGCCAGCTACACAGCATTCAACATACTATGATTTACTGGCAGTCACAATTATGTTCTGTGTTCTGTGTTCTGTTTTGTGGTGTTTTGCCAAAAAATTGTTGTGTTTAATATTTTCATGAGATGGTCTGATTTGACATCAAGCGAAAATGTTGCATTGCAATGCAGATACTTGTTTTGTTCAACTTAGAGTACAAAGTGTTTAGTTATATCAGAAAAATGTGATATACTAAAGTCTAATACATTTTCTTCAGTAAGGGAAAGAAACTACATTGGCCAAATCTTTTAATTGAGAATTGTTGTTAAAATTTGCATACTGACAGTCTTTGGACACAAGGACATGAAAAGTTAACCCACTCCCCATATTGTACGAGGGATCCTTCTGGCTACCTCAGACTTTTAGCCAGAGGGCTGGGGATGGTGGATAGCTATTGGACTAGAAGTTATATTAAGTGAACTTCTCAAAGTGGGTGTGCTTGTCCTGGCTTGTTCTTCCAAAGTTCTGTAATAAGATTATTTTAGTGAAAGGGTATATGTGGCATACATTGAATGATAATACTTCTGTACTGTATAACAGTACTGTTTATGTGTTCATGGTATGAAAAAGGTGTATAATTGAAGAGTAAAAGTTTCCTTTGTAGGTTAAATGGAGAAAAAAAAAAAAAAAAAAAAGCCAAGTAGAGAATGGCTAACATGCGCTGGCCCCAGTCAAGGACACCGCTTGGCTGCCTACCAAGGGAAGGGGGGGGGGTGGAAATGGTTGCTGCAATTACACGAGATTGGTGTGCAGCGGCCAGCCCACTCTCCTCCTTGGGGACCTTTTGTAGATATTCAGATTGATTTTATTTCAATGTCTTCATGTTGTGGTTATGGATATGTATTTGTTTTAGTTGATGTATTTACCAATTGGGTTAAAGCTTTTCCCTGCAGGAAAGCAGGTGTCAGGACTGTTGTGACATTTTGCTTAAAGATTTTGTGCCACGTTTTGCCATCCCTGTGGGTATCAACAGTGATCGTGGAATTCATTTTTACTGGACCGATTGTGAAGGAGTTATGTGCAACTCACTGCCCTCACCACCCACAGTTGGGACAGTGGAACGCCATAACGGGATTTTACAGAATGAACTGGCCCAGATTTGTGCTGAAACGAACTTAAGGTGGCCAGATGCCCTTCCTTTGGCACTAATGTGTATGAGAACCATTCCCAATCGAACGACTGGACTCAGCCCTCATGAAATTTGACAGGACACCCAATGCTGACTACCAACTGCACCCCCGCTAACCCCAGCTCAGATGGACATTCATTTGCTGGATAACATAATGCTTAAATATTGTCAGGCACTAATGAAATGTGTTAAGTCTTTTTATACACAGGTGATGGAAGCACTACCAAAGGATCCTGTGCAACCTTGCCACGCGTTGGAACCAGGAGCCTGGGTCTACATAAAGATCCATCAGCGAAAGACTGCCTTGGCTCCATGCTGGAAAGGCCCTTTCCCAGTCCTGCTGACTACCGACACCGCTGTGAAGTGCCACAAACTGACTGCTTGGACCCAGGATTCTCACTGCAAAAAGACCCCTCCACATCAGAAGAATTTTCCTATTGATGATTAGCCTATTCTTTCTTCTAGTTCTACTGTGCTTCTGGACAGCAGGGAAAGAGCTCCCTTGACCACTGACAGACCAACTGTGCCTTTAGACTTTTCTAGAAAAGAGCACAGCTATTACAGGGTGATATGTGCTGGAAACCTCTCCCCTGTAGGATGCTAAACCTCGATTGTTTTGGGAAAGAAGAAGACACACTCACTCCACTGACATTGCCAAAGTCCAGGAATTCCTGACTGAAAAGGACACTGAGAACTGACCCTGGTGAAGAAACAAAGAATTACATACTGGCAGGAAGAACTTTGTGGGACCCATGCTTGGGACTGTGGTATTAATTGGATTTTGGGGTTTATTCTACAGGCTGCGCCCTGTGTTCTGGATAAATCCTTCAGTATGTATTGCCCTCCCTAATTGGATTTTACCTGACATTGCCCTTATCCAGTTTTCTACATACCCAGATTGCTCACAAGGGGCTACCATTAGATTAGCACAACAAAAAGGCCTGGGTTATTTCCTCTGGACAAAAAGGGAATTGACCAGATCCCTGTGGGCTGGGTTATTTCATCTGGCCAATAGTGTAGTAGCCATTTGGACTATTCTTCCAGGCCAAGAACATGATAAGAAATTGGGGCAACTAGACAAGGCCACTAGTCTTATTTTTGAAGCTCAGCTATCTTCAGTACAGGCTGGAGTTGCTGAGTTACATGTAATTTCCACCCTTAGTTCTATGACACAGAAGTTACTGACAGAGATGGTATTGAATATCACTGAGGCTGGGAAGGCATTGCAGTGGGATCTGGACTAGACTTGGCCCACTGCCCTTACAGACGTCAGGAGTACCATCTGATCTGTGGTCATGAAGACATACTTGGACACTTTCTGGATGGAAGTGTGGACATTCACAGTGCTCCTTCCAAGCATATGGACCGGTTAGGGTGGGTGTGGGCTCCCACATACCGAATCCTGCTGGGTCCATGGGGAGGATGCCTGTGGGACTGTAATTGTTTACCGAGACATCTGGGGAAATTAGACCACCTGGTATCTCCAACTGATTACTAGACAGTACCCCTAGAATGACACCTGACATTTTGGATGAGAATAGAGAGTCAATGGACATTTTGGCCGTTAGAACCACCACAGCTCAGTGTATCTATAAACTGAAGCTAGGGGAAGTTGTCACTGTTTATGACAATATTTGTTGAGAGGGTGGAGGTCAAGGAACTACCCTGACGGGACACCCACTTTTTCAAGCTAATGATAGCTGTGTGTGCGTTAATGACACCACTTTACAAGATATACATATTGATCTTACCACTGCTGCAGGCAATCCTATCATTTCCTGGCCTGCAGATAGAATGTTACATGTAGCTCTTAGATTTCAGGTATATTTTAATTGGACTAGAATAGTACCTGATTGGTTTCAAAATTTGCTTTCATTGTTACCAAAGGTTCGAAGAATCTCTGAATTGCAAGGGCAAATTCCCATGTTTTAGAATGTATATCAAGCTGGAAGGAATGCCTTTCATACAGCTTATAGAGTGTTTACTTTATGTACTAGGTATGATGTTTTGTGCTTTGTGTTCACGAATTGTACAACAGCCCCATTATATTATTCCTATAGGATTGTTATTATTTGTAGTGTTGTTAGTTAATTTAGGATTATATTGTTGTTGTTGTTGTTGTAAATAATGTAAGAATAGCAATACCTTTCATGTTCATGCTAATCATGCATTGTCATTACATCCCATGAAAACCCTAAGATTGACATATTTGCTGTAGAATCTGATATCCATGGTTTGATGCAAATTGGGATTTGAAATGTTTGTTGTACTAGAAGTACAAAAGGGGGGAGTGTGGAAGCCAGTAAATAATTAACAAGGTTTTGAAGAGATCTTAATGAATGTTAGTTAGCATGAGTTAGGTTAACTGTGACCCTGGTGACGTGAGGAAGCAAGATAATGTAAGACAGAGTGAATTGTGTGAAAGTTATTACGACCTTGCAATGTGCAGTCTTGCAGTCTTGTTTTTCTAGTGAGATAGCAGGAAACCTTATGTATAAACAAAATGTATTTGTTGTTTTTTACTGTCTGTATTATTGCTAGAAATTGTCTGTAAAAGGTATAAAGGCTTGCTGTGATTGTTTTACCAGTTGAGAGACCTGTCCAGGACCCTGTGTCCTATGGCACTCTCTCCCTCCATGGTAATTACTGGAGAAATAATAAAGTATTTGATTTTGCTGCATCCAAACAAAAAGTGAGAACTGAGTTTTTCTTCGACAATCTGGATAATCTTTTGCATTTGCCAACTTGATTTAAATGACTAATATTCATGTTTATAGACCTAGGCTTAAAAAGGAGAAATATCCCAATTATTGAGTTATCCAAAAGGAAATTTCTATACACATTTTATTCTTCTACGGAATGTCATTGGGCCTGGTCCTCAGCTGGTGTACATTTGCATAGCTGCATTGAAAGAACAGAAATATTGATTTAGAAGAACTGACAGTTTGGAACCAAGACACTAATATTGGCCCCAATCCAGAGACACCAAAAGTCAACTTACACATTTTGAACTGACAGCCTACTCATGTAATATGACATGTTGTAGGCTACCTATGCAACAAGGGGCTTCTATGATGTATTTGTATTTATGATGTTTATTTCTTTTTGGTACTTTGTCAAACTCTAATCTAAAAACTTTATTTCCCCTTTGAGTTCAAAAAGGCCACTAGTGTGATATTGTAATTTACATGTTAATGGAGGTCTGCTTCAAGCAATGTGTGACCTAGAACAACTAGTCATAAATCCAGCAAGTTAGTAATGGATATTTTTGTGAAAAGCTTGTGTATTCCAGCAAGCATTTAGAGAAAAATACTAATGACCATTTGGGTGCAGAAGTGAAAAAAGGGATATGCAAGTAAAAGAAGGATAAAAGCTTTTTTGTAGAAAAATCTGTATATGCATCATAGAATCATAGGGTTAGAAGGGACTGCAAGTGTCATCTCTAACCCCCTGAGAAGATTCAGGATTTGTTATGTCTAATTATGTCTGCTGTTTTGAACTAAACAAAGATGGATATAGAATGGGAAAATTAATTTTAAAAGGAAATAATCATGCATCTATATACATATTTGTAAGATAAGTGGTACGTAATTATAGAATTTTACATTGACAGATAGTATCTGATGAGATAATCAGGCTACGTGTTTTTAAAACAGATTACTTTCAGGTCAAAGGAAAAAGTGATGTCTATTCTCATAGAGAGGCTGGGAAAACATTATTGTAGGAACAGGGCCCAAAAGACCGAAATATATCATATGCACAATGGTATATCCTCCTTATGCTGGTATAATGTTTTACCTATATAGCTAATCAAATCTACTTTAGGTATTTATAGATCTCCAATCACGATAGTATCAGGGCACCAGATGTAGACCTCTTCTATAGCATGTCACCAGTTTCTTTTGGCTGCTGAGAACGTCAGTATAGAAGCTGTGCCACCTGTCAATCACTGACAGGAAGCACTGGCTTCAATGCCCTAGGGCATTATGTAGAGAAAAGATCTTGTAATCAGAGATAGGAATGGCCAGTTTTTTCAGTTGTCTCCATTCAACGCTATATTTCCTTAAGCTTTCCAACAAAAATGTCAATATTATCTTTTTATGGCTTGATTCCGAGTACTAGAAGTTTCCATTAACTTAATCCCCCCATATGGGTGGGGGGAAGCACCCATGAAAAATCACGCTCTAGGTCACAGTCCTGCAGACACTTACATATTTTGTGCATAGAGTTCAACAGGACTATTTACATGCATGAAGTTACTCATTTAAATGTCTTTTTTTCTCATGACCAGGGCCTTATATTATTATGAGACTTTGAAATTCCTCCACTATTTTAGGGTTTATGCTTACAGCTTTATTGTCCTCAGCTAGCTGTATGCAATGAGTGCCTTAGTCTATGTACAAAATGCTGTCTCTGCGGTTGTTAGAATTAAATATGGAATAAGTAGAAAATAAATGCTTCCTTATGTTTATACATGCAGACTAAATGGTTTAGCCTGCTTTTTGAAGGCTTCTGAAAATCTCTTTTTCTTCATCTCTTTCTTCTACATCTCAAGGTTATCATTAGAAAGAACCAAGTTCCAAGATTCTTTTTAAGGCACACTTCTTAGAATTATGGTATTTTATTTGTTGATAGAACTGAGTCTTAATGTATCATGTACATGGACACTGAACCAACGCTGATTACATTTAATCAAAGTCTAAGGAGACTTTACTGTGTGTCCTTTCATGCTTGATGATTATGCTAAGTAAACATCTTTTCCTTTTTTGTTCACTAAAAGAAGCTTATTTTTTTATTTGGATACTATGTCCATGGAATTGTACCAGTTCACTACTGTTAGATCTGTAGCCTAATGTGCTTCATCCACCTAGTGTATCTGGTATTTGTTACTCTTTCAATAAAATAGAAAATAGATTTAAATACAGAGACGTTCTCAACAATGACAGAAACGCATGAGTAGTTTGGATAGCTACCAGAAAACCCCAACAGAATTAAAGCCCCCGAACTCTTCATTGCCCACTATTCACTCTATACCCCGCATGTGCTACAAATTGTGACAGACTTTTTATAAATTATTATAATACAGTATATTATGAAAATATCACCTAATACATTTGGATCAATTTGCACTTTTTTTTTCTTTTGCTAATTGTGGCCTGTAAGTAACCAAAACTAAACTAGGCATGTGACTAACATAAATAATAAAAATGTAAATATATGCCCGGATAATATAAATACGAGCCACAATGATTTGTACATTAGTATGCTATAAGTATTATGAGGAACAATGATTAGAACATGAGAAGTAGAACAGCATGCTTCTAATGCATACCCAGGCATAGCATATTGTTATTGCACTAAAGGATCCTTTACTTAAAATTATAATAGAAAAAAATATGTAAGTTCAATTCTGGAAGGATTTTGTTTTATGCAACATAGCACCTTATTATGAAGCATCAGTGGCAATAGTAGGGGAAGGTTAAAAATGTCTTCTCTGTTACTTTGATTAGCATATATTTATTTTAAATTTACTTCTCTTTTTCATTTTTAGTTGCCCTGGACTCTCCTCCACCTGACCACTCGACTTCTAACTTGACCACCTTCTTCTCTAACTTTCCAATATCATGAGCATGGTTACTTTGCAGTTGCACTTTGTGATGCTTAGAAAAACATGGCCATATCCTCAGCTGATATCAATTGTATTAGGTCCACTGACTTAGATAAAGCTATGTCACTTTACAGCAACCGAGGAACTTGCCCACACATAATCCACAAACACATCCTTGCACCTTCTTATGGCTTCTATTCATCATCTCCTTTATAGTCAAAGTGTAACATACCCTGCATTACATGTCATCTCTGACTTTTATCCAGGGCTGAATTTAGGCTGCTATTATTATCTATGTTTCATCAACCAAGGGCCTTTGATTAAATCCCACTTTAAGTTTGCATCACTCTAGTCCCCATATGGGCACATCACAAAAATCAATGCATGGAGCCTAATCTGAGTGCCAGTCTCCATTCAAGAGAGGATCAGTAATGGAGTCCAGGGGCTGTGAAGGGCAGGAATAAATTTGCATCAGCAAAGCTATGTAAGGAAAGCTTTATCATTGGCTAGTACCAGTTCTCATGCGAGTAGGCAATTTAAAACATCCTTCTCAGTCATTAGCTCTTAATTTACCCTAAAATGCTAACATGCAATAGGGATATACACATATACACAAGGTCAGAATGAATGGATGGCTCTATATCAGAAATGAGACATCGCCTACCCTGATTGGTAGGGATAAAAATAATTACTATCTGACAACTGTTCACTGACCGACATAAAATAAGCTGGTGGACTCAAGGCAGTTGTTTGTAAAGCAGCTAGCCCATAATATTTACCACTCATTTTTACCACTTGACACACATTGGTAAGCTTGTTCACAGCTTCAGCAGTGGGATCACACGACATAAGGAAGTCAGAAAATAAATAGGTGCAGAGCCTGAACTAATCTCTGACACATCAACTGGGTCAAGGTTGATGCATATTGAAAGAGCAGTGTAGGGACACGTGCAGTGCTGTTGGCTGACCTGAATCTGTTCTGTAGATAAAAAAAGGAAATTATCCTCCAAGGTTGTGAATCTGGCACCCTCCATGAGCTTTAAATAAATGTAAAATGTTATATTAAAAAAATCCCTTATATAAAGTATGTTTCATACCATTGGAAATATTTTTCAGTTTATAAAACAATCACTTCTTTATTGATATTTAATTGTGGCTATCTTGAAAGAGACATATGGGGCTTATTCTCCAATGACAATGGAAAGCTGAATTAACTTTTATAAATTACAGAAGAGTGTTGTTTAATTGATTTAATACTGGAAGGGGTAAACTTATTGTGATCCTGTTTGAATTATTATTTAGAAGAGACAAATGATTGTGCTTTTTTTTTTTTTTTTTTTTTTTTACTAACTCAGAGTAAATATGGAGATGCTATTTTGGGAACTCTATCTTAATTTGTTTAGAAACGGTCCATTGGCTTTGATGTACAGGCATAACATTGACAATGTAAGAATTCAATTGTTAGCATGGATTGATTTTAGTCTCTACAAAACTTCATAGCAAATGGCAAGTTGTCATGATGTTCACTCCTTCGCTCAAAGTACATATTTTGCAGCACCCATATTTTGTGTGTATATATATATATTATTGTTATGTAATTATAACAATAATCATAAAAAATCATGGTGGATAGATCCATCAATGGCTATTAGCCAGGGTGGACAGGGTTGGTGTCCCTAGCCAATTTGCCAGAAACTGGGAATGGGAGACAGGGGATGGATCACTTGAGGATTACCTGTTCTGTTCATTCCCTCTGAAGCACATGGCATTCACCACTGTTGGAAGATAGGATACTGAGCTAGATGGCTCTTTGGCTTGACCCAATATGGCCATTTTTATGTGATTGTTTCAGATCTGAATCCATTCTGAAATTCACTGGCATTTCAGGTCTTTCCATCTATAATTAGAATATGCATAGAATACAGACAAGGATGTATTTGGCCCCAAGAGTTATACAAGAAGAATGGAGGCTGTGAAACACCTGCCTCCCCTCCTTCTCACCCTTGCACAAAAATCCACACAGTTGGAATCCTTGAGCTCATGGAGGTCCTCAAAGGGTGGTGAAACTCCAGACTACTGCCAATCTGGTGTTGTGCATTAAAAGCACAATAGAGGCCCATGCATACATCATGAATTTACTGGCAACATCAATATATTTAATTACCTTTTTTCCCATACACACAGAGCAATCTTATATAATTAGTCAGAAATATCTGACTTTCTATTCAGAGAACAAAGGAAACAACAACAAAATCTCCAGGAAAGAGCACATCGCATGTGACTTCAGTAGTTGCAGGAGTAGACCCTGAGTAAACAACACAAAGTAACAAACAACAAATCAATAAAACTATTGCCAGAATATTCCTTACAAAAAAACTGCTGTGTTTTATTATTATTATTACAACACCAATGTCAGGGGTATGACTAGAGCTATGAAAACTCTGCAAGACTTGGTCTGTGGTTCCATAAACTCAACCTTAATGTCATTTCTAGGGGAAGGCAGTGAACCATACCCTATAGATTCATTTAGAGATTATAGTTCAGTCAGACTTTAAAGGGAAAAGCTTACTTTCCTTCCACTTTAGGCAACCCCTATACCCCTCCCTCCTTTACTCAACCTGTTTATCTTGGATGAGCCTGCCGCTCCTCCTGTTCCTGTTTCAAAGGATGGATGGCTCTCTCCTTGAATCAGAGTGTTCTTCAGTTTTGGTAGCTATATTGATTTCCTCCCCTTACGTTCATGGAAAATTCTGTGTCCCAAACACAAGTGGGTTTGAGTTGCAATGTGAATTTTTAGCATATCTCCTATATGAAGTATTTCAGAATAGCCATCAGACACAATATCAATCACCAATTCACTCATATTACCTAGTGCAGAAAAGAACAAGCACAGAAATTACTAAAGACATTAGAACTATAACTGACATATTATGTGACAACAAATAGTAAGTGAATGTCAACAAATCATCCAGCAACTGAAGAGAATAACACTTTTTTTTTAACTTCAATATCCTGGTAATCAGCATCTACACCAACATTTGGCATTATATTTTGTCATGTAGATTTGGTGGTCTCTGCCCCCCTACAGTCCCTCTCCAAAAAACATCTTGTAACATTCTGTGAAACACTCTACCTATTAGAATCACCTTTGTTCTATATTGTATTTGTACACATGAGCTCTTCAAAGCAGGAATTTTGTTTATGCACAATACAGCATAATGCATAAATTAGTCATAATACTCTACAGTTTAGATTATTCTAACCATAATTATCCAAAACTCCCTGTTATCCAATCCAGTGTAATGTCCCTTAGATTTTCTGTGCTGAAAGTGCAAAGGAAAAACTTTCCTTTCCTTCCCCAGAAAGTGACCTTCTATACCTCCACAAGCAATTCTCTTGATTATGTGACATCTAACCTATCAAGCCTTATTCACTATTTCACCATAACATTTTGATACTCAAAGATGTATTATAATGCATCTGCCTTCAGTGTCCTGTTTTAGGCTGCTTTGCTTAACCAAGGTCCTTGCCTTTGTCCATCTCTTGCCTAGGTCTCAGATAACACAGAAACAATTGACTCTGCTCTTTTGGCCTCTTCCATGTGTTTTATCCCACCTGGAGCATTCTCATGAAAACAAAATAGGCCCTTCTTCCCCCCAAACACCTGCTCTCCTAACACTGACACTTCCTGCTGCGGTACTGGAAGAAATGCCAGCTACCGCTATCATTTTATATATTACATAACAACCAGAGCAATTAGGAGGATACAGAATACTGTAGTAGTAAAGTTCAGGATCCAGATCCTCAGCTGGCTTAAATGAACACAGCTCCACCAGTTGATTTACGCCATTTGAGAAGTAATCAATAGCAATAGAAAGCATGATTTACCAAACTCAGGAGATAAAGTAAATGTACTATGACCATTTTGATTTCAAGGGAATGGGCTGAATTACTTGCATGTCCAGGTTGACCTGGACCTGGGTGATCTAAATTTAAAACCAATGCTATGTTTCTGCTTTCAACAGACCATATATGGAAATTCTGCAATTGATTTAAATGACAGCAAGTCAAGTCTCATATGTGAGCATATTCACAACTGTAAAAGGCCTGAGTTATATCAGGGCACACAATCTGGAGTGTGACTAACATGGCAGGAATACGTAAGGTCTAAATAAGGAACTAATGGATGAAATCTTTGCCCCATTGAAGTCAATAGCAAAACTCCCACTAACTTCAGTGGTGATAGGATTTCACTCACAGAGACCACAAGAGCACAAAGGAAACACCTCTATTGAAAATCAAGGAGCAGCTACACTGAAAAGAATATTGCAACTGATGATAAATGGATCTTTTTGAAAATCCCCATGGGAAATCCATTTTGCATATGTTTCCTAAAAACATATCTCTTGCCTACAAATCTCATGAAAGCTTCTTATCAAAGAGAGACCTTTAATGAAAGAATGCTACTTCCAGATACAGTCTCATTCATAACAGGAAAACACCAAATTGTAGCGCTGTGGATAGCCAGAGATCATTAATGCTACTGAAACAAGAATGGTTTAGATCACACATGACAGTTTACTAATTATGAAAATACATTTGTTGCCTTTTGCAAGTGAAATCAAGAATTAATAGGTACAATGGGATGCTTCTATATACTGCATACAATTATAAACTCTCAGAAAAGACACTAGATTCCAGGAAATGTGATTTTTTAAATACAGCATTACTCAAAAGCTCAAAGCCTTATTTTCCATTATTACAGTTATACTTTAGTTATTCTAATTGCAGGTACCTTAGAACAATCTGCAGAATACTAAACTGAGATGAAGTCAAAATGATGACCTTTCTTTTTTTTAAAAATTATAAACAACCTCAGAAATGTGAATATCAACCAGTCAGATTTTTTTCACATACATTATATGAACAATCTTAATCTTAAAGAGGTAACTCATGGTTTGATATTTATTCATGCAAAGGACAAAGCCAAACACTAAGCTGTGAAAATGTCAGAAGTAAGGTGCAAATGGTAAGGTGCAGAGCTTTTTTCTGTCCTTAAAAACATGCCAAATACCCTTGAGTACAATGCTGACAGCTAATCAAAGCAGCATTTATATGCAGCCAGAAAGCCCTCCCCGAGTTGCACAGTTTGCGCTAAAATGCAGCTTTTGTTTGTTTTAGTTTTTGTTTATAGGCACATCCAAACCAGTCATTACACCAAGTCAGATGATTTCTATTGATGACCCTTTGTCTCCTTAACAGGATGAAGATGAAAAAGAAAATTACAACCTAGATTTGCATTGGCTTCTGCAAAGATAACATAGTCTTGGGGCACCTTAGAAACAGATTAGATACAAAAGTCTCAAGGCAAAACCCTGACCCAAATTTCTTCTGCAGTATGGAGTCCCCAGGACCTCCACAAAAATCAGTCAAGCTTGATGTTTGTGAAGAGATAATTACATCTTGAAGTGGTGAGACACACAACTTCTACTGAACTTCTGAGTCTTGCCCCTCCCGTGGAAGGGGGTGGGTCTGAAATAAGCTCCCCCATTGCCATATATGTCAAGAAATACAATGAAGAGTGCTTGGTTGGGGAGGCAGTACCTCCCTTAATATCCTATTGTGGAGGGAAGGATCTACCTGGTTGAGTGCCCCTCATCTCAGGCTTAAGACCTAGCTCACACATCAGCTGAAGAGGAAGGGTCCAATGGAGCTGAAGACATCCACTGTTCTGAGGAAGTCAAGTGGTAGGAGGGAAAGCACTCTGGCCTGGACTCCATCAACCAACCCCTCTCGCCTCATCTAAAAACCTGAGGGACAGTGTTGGCCTCAGATCCACCTATCTTCCAAAAGGCACCTCGCTGAGGATCTCAGAACAGAAGCAAGAATGGATTAAGGTCTACAAAAGTCCAATTAAGGAGGCCGGCAAGTCATTCATTGAGTTCCTACTTCCTTCAGCAGCTTCACAAGTTCCATCCATGGAACAGCTATGGAAGCGCTTTGAGTAGATACCCTTTACAAAGAGATAATATACCCCTTAGCCCTACAGGAAAAGGGGCAGGCACAGATCGTAGTTTAGTGCTCTAGCTATATTTAATTTGAAAATAAAATATTGTGAATTTGCCATATTAGGGATATCAGATTCTTTTTTTATCACCACCACTTTGATTTCACTAACATGAATATTCTCACTACTACAAAGAGACAACATTTAGTCTTCAAATACTTTTAAAAAGCAGAGAGGATATGTATTTGTTATGAACAGTGGCCACATAGGCACACACTCCACAGATATTTGTGGTGATTTTACTTGAGCTGATCATCACCAAAAGCACAGCATTATTATTTGAGCTAAAGGAGAATTACACATGCTACCCAAAATAAATAGTACATTGGCCTAAAAAGCATCTAAGTGACTTCAGAGTCAAAGTTCCATTTTCAAAAGGTACTTAAGAACCAGATTTTTAAATTTGTGTAAGTGCCTACAGATGCTGATAAGCTGGGACTTTCAAAAACTTCTGGGTTCCTAACTCTCATTGATTTCAATATGCATTGGAGCATGGGTTTGAAACTAACTCATATCCCAGGTGAATGCTCTAATCACTGGGCTATAGAGTCAGACTCTCCCCTCTCTCTGGCCCAATGGATATTTAATTATGTATACGAAGTGTAACTGTTCCCACAGGAAATATTGAAGAAAACTCACACCAGAATACCCAATCGCCTTGTGGTTACTGCATGTTTCCCTGGGATGAGGGAGACCTGGGCTCAAGTCCCTGCTCCAAATTAAACAAAGCAGGAATTTGAATCTGGGTCTTCCACATTTCAGGAGAGTGCCCTAACCATTAGGCTATTGGCTATAATAGGATGGGGTCTCTGTCTCTGATTTTTTTCCCCATGAGAAAACACAAATCAGACCTAGGGACCTAACTTTCATTGAGATTTAGCCTTCTAAATGCCCAGGCCCCTTTTAAAAATGGAACTTGGGCTCATAAATCAGATATGTGCTTTTAAAAATTGTATCCATTGTCCATATTTCTTTCTTACTAAAGGGTTATTTCCCAAGAGTTTAGAATTCATATGCAATACTTGTAATTGCTTATGGTGTTTTTTCCCCAAATTTGCATACATTCTTCCTAAGGTACAAATTATTTTTACAAAATACTCTCAGGTATTGACTCTAGCTTTATGTACAGTATACATTAGGAATATATTCCGCATTTATATAATGGATCTTTATCTATGCAAATCCAGTAAGCATTAATGACAGTGGATGAGATAAAGCACTATATATTGTACTGCTTCATATTATTTTCTTGGGCTTTTTTTCCATGTGCACTTGTCTCTCTCATATGATTAGAGTGCTGACAGTGCAGACAAGCAGAGATTTTATACACATTTTGCACAAGATATTGCAGTGCACTGTGATACCATTAGTCCTTATTCTCCTGTTTCTTGACAATGGATCTATTAATACTTATCTTGACCTACCTCTTGCTTTCACACAATGCAAGATAGACAGTATTATCATAGGTTGGACTTTATCATGGATTGAAATAGTGCAACTCTGAACAATATGATACTCACAATTGTGTATTTAAAAAACAACAACATTCTTTTCCTACAATAGTCTACTGTTGTGGTGCTTTTAATAACATATACAAGACTATCCAGGGTTTAAAATGGAACATGACCTCACTTAATATGTACTTCCTGATTCTCAGTCTTAATTAACTGCGAGTAGCTGTATTTTGTTAGTTTGGGCAATTTTCATCTATTTCTTTTGCAACCTGAATTTACCAGTTACAATGCAGTTAGTGAAAGAGTAAATAAAAGTAACCTGTAATCACAAAGAAGCCTTGATTACTGTACATGTAGTAAATGGTGTGACATTTGATCCATTGATTCTGCCCACTCAAGTGGAAATCAATTCTTTATAACAGGACATGGTCCTGAATTTATATATGAGACTGCAAAATGCACTGAGCCAGAGATGTTCACTCTGGTTGTATGTTCTATTTTTGGATGACATTATCTGGCAGGCAAATGTGAGCTGATAATGATTACATTGATTATTCAAGCATACCTTCCAAAGCCATTAGAAATAACAGGACCAAAAGCTGACAATGTCAGGATTGAAGTTTGCTAGAACAGTTTAAGCAAACCTGTTCCTATTTTTACTTTGTCTTGTCATCATTCTCCTCATTTCCATCTAATCTGTCATGAAACTTTTATTACCCCTACCCCCATCCCGATTTTTGACACTTGCTGTGTGGTCATCCTACCTCAAGTAGAGTCCATTACAGTAATCTGTTTTGGAAGTAATTAAGGATAACAGACACAGAGTCCACATCTGCAATGAAAGGCGCAAGCTCCTTACTAAGCTAAAAACAAAAAAGTGCTCCCTGCTACTGCTGCAGTTTGGATATCTAAAATCAGCTGAAGACTTCACTTGCCCTTTTGTCTCACTCTTCTGTCCTCTTATCTCTTTTGCTTTTGTATTTACTGTAGCTGTTATGGTAGCTTTATAGTGGCTCCCATTGGCACCATTATAGTTAACATTCAGAGAGCTGCACTATTACAAGCCCCTAGATTTTTAGGGATTTATAACTGGACAAAAATAAATCCTTTTTAAATGTGAAATTTGTCAAATGAGGATTCAGCCCCCAAGAGTCTTTTTTCCCCACGACATTACAGACACCAGTACAGCTTGTAAGAGCCATTTTTACCAAAAAAATTTGGAGACATTTATGTTGACATTTTACCTTTTCTTTTGTTTTTTAAAAAGGGCACATTGATACTTTTGATAGCACATATGTAATTCAGAATGTTCCTAATTTTACAACAAAAAATCCTTCTATTGCCTTTTTCTACTAAAAATGTCAAAACTATTTAAAAATTACATAAATTTCCTGTCACCAGCATTTTATGGCCAAACAGAAAAATGGGGAAGTTGAAAAGCCTTTATATCTCAGCTTCCACCTTTCCCCCCCCCCCCCACTATCTCAACAAGATAAAACTTTTAAATTTCTTTGTTATTTTTTGACTCTACCCTTAATGAGTTTTTCCAAGTTTGAGAGCTAAGCTCAGCCACAGATACAAGAACGCAAGTTTCAGTGAGGTCAATTAGAGTATCTTTGAAATGGCTAAGCACCTGTGCTCTGACCTCTGTCTATCATTGTTTCCTTGTACCTCTGTTTGTTGCATTCATCTCTTCTCTCTTCTTATTCTTACATTGTAAAATCTTTGAGACAGGGATGCTACAACACCTAGCACAATAGGCCCCTCATCCATGACTGGGAACCCTGGGGCCACTGTGATATAACTTAATACTTTTATGAGTGCATCTGTATGTAAAATTTGTCCCAATACATGGCAGTGAGGGGGTCTCTTGGGTCTGCCATTTTGAATTTACTTTTCTGGAAAGAAAGTCTCCTTGACCCCTTTAAAATTTATTAATACCTTGGAGACAGTGACTGCAGACGTTCTCCATGTCTATTACTGCAATTTTGAAGCAGCAGTATTGTTGCAGCCCTAATAGGTCTCATTAGCATGGGATAAGAGTATTTGCTCAGCAGTGCAATTTGGTCATTTCCTGCACATGCTGTTCTTCAGGGAGCCTGTGATTCTCTGTGACAACACTATAAAATTGCCCGTGTTATAAATTAATCTGTGATTCTTGTGATTTTGGAGAAGTAAAAGAAGAAATGAATTGTCACAAAACAGGTCATATCTTCTAACATTAAGGGAGAGTGGGACTACACTCTAAGCTAATGAATAGTACTGTAAAGTGTATATCATTCCCACAGTCACAGGGAAATAGAAGAGTATCTACAATTATGGCTTGCCATATGCCACTGCAGTATCATTAGTTTCTCAGCAGTAAGTTAAATCTAATTAGAAAAAAAAATACAAAGAAGTAAATGACAAGATGGCAAAGACAAGTTAAAGTACTTCAGTGTAATTTGTCAGCAAGTGACATGAAGACACATTCACCTTTGAAAGGGTGAAGGGACATGATAAGCTTGAAAGAGGATTTTATTTCTGTATTGCTGTTTTGTTTCTAGGCCCTTCTGACTTTCTGAGTTTCAAATTTCTTGTATTCTTAATAGAGAACTAGCTGAAGTATCAGAGGACAGTCCTTTCAAAATGCCCGCTAAACTATATTTGAGAGAAAACAACCACTTGGGCAGTACCAGAGAAACTCCAAACAATCTTCTGAAACTGGCACTAAGCAGAGAGGTGGTATGCTTGCTCCTTCAAAGCATCCTTACTCCACAATATATTTCAAAGTAACCACAGCTCTCGGGATTAATACAAATGGACCCAGTAATCACAAAGGCATTTAGGGTTTGAACTAAAGCCAATAGGAATATCCAATGGGCTTTAGATCAGGCACTTAGAACTCAAATAAAAATACAGGACACCAAGAGAATGAGATATACTCTTGGTTACTATGGGGCTTTACCCTTTGGGGAATTTTGCAGGTGTTTTTTTTTAAACACCCCTTAAGCAGCTTTCAGATGGACATTATGTGGTAATACCAAAAACAGGCATTTGAAGCAACAGACTGCAGGGTTTTATATATACATATATATCCTTCATTATTCTGAAAGGAAGCGTAGGGCTTGATTGTATAACTCTTAAGCATCATGATGAGCCCCTTAGGATATGGCTACACTGCAAAGAAAAACCCACAGCACTGCGGGGCTAAAAACAACAGTATAGACGTTCCACTTGGCCTGGGGCCCAAGCTCCCAGACCTCTCCCCTCACCAGGGGAACATCTACATTGTTATTTTTAGCCCACAGCCCCAGTCAATCGACCCAGGTTCTGAAACGTGGCACTGCAGATTTTTCTGTGCAGTGCAGACATACCCTAAATCATATCAACAGTAATAAGACTATTCATGTGAGTAGGAGCTCACTAAAAGTCATTAAGCTCATAAACAGACTACAAAATTTATATAAATTATCAATTTAAAAGAAAACACAGAGTGTGATGTAAAGTGAAGACTATAGCAATACATGTTCTGGCCTAAGAAGTGCTTTGTATTACAATGGTTACTAGTTCTATTTCCGATGCATTCACATATTTGATTTATAAAATTTTAATGTTGAAAATATGAAAAGTTTAGCATTTAAACTGTGCATGGAAGGTCTCCAAGTGCAGTGTTGGAAAGTGCTAAATCAGTCATGAACGTAACATCTTGAATGGGGGAAGGGAGGTCTCAGATCCCAGATGGCTGAAGAATTTAGTGCTTGATTGATTAGTTTTATTAATTCATTTGTAATGGGCTAGAGGCAGGATAAAGGTGACTGTGAAACTTTCTGGAGTTGTGGTAATTGGCAATGCTCACTGCAGAGTAGCTGTAGTTTTAACACTTCATGAATGTATACTACGAAGGAGACAATTTCACTTCACTTATGATTTATTTTTCCATGTATCACAGCTCCTTCTTCCATTTATACTGTAGGTTACATTTTTATATAATTATAGAAAAATGAATAAATGTACCGTTCTTTGTCATATTTCACTGAGTTGGGCACATGTGTTATAAACCTCTGCTCCTCAGTGGAAAGCAAAAATGACAGTGACAGCAAAAGTCACGTAACTAAGGTCCTTGTCTGTGTACGGATAATAAAATAAATCTGTTTTATATGGGATTCTTCAGCATGTCTCATTATTTGGCTGCTAATTTCCCTTGTGTAATGATGTTTTTCATCAAGAGCATGTTAGATGAATTTATATATATATATATATATATATATGTTTATTCCTTTATACAAGAGGGGTTTTTTATATACATATTTCTCAACTTTTATGCAAAATATTTTCTGTACTCACTTTCATTGTAAAAGTAAAGTTTGATATAATAAACTAATTCAAAGTCACATGAAGCATACCATAGAAACCCCATCGATAAACCACAAATAAATCAATATGAAATGTCATCTTACACTATTTCAGCCTTTATCAATGAACTGTGGTTAATACAGACCCCAATTCAGCAAAGCACATAAGGTGAGATTCTCAAAAAAATACAAAGGGCAGATAGGCACCCAGATGCCACTGAAAGTCAGGTGCTCAAGCGCTTTTCTGATGGGATGATTTATGAGATGTGGGAAGCATGGGATCTGATTATCTTCCCACACCTATTTTACACTAGTGCAACTCTATTGATCTCAGTGAATTTACAGCAGCGTACATGAGACCTACAGTGCATGATAAACTTTTTGATAACAGTTGAAAGTATCCAGACTATCAAAGGCGGCAACTGTGATTATTCTTATTCAATCTCCCCTTAAATTACCAGGGAAAACAGGTAAAAGTCAAAGAAACAAACCAGGTCATGAAGGATCAGAGATTATATCATGACATTAAAAAAGGAAACATATAAATTTGCCATTTTGAGTGACATGGAATCAAACCTTTCTAACCTGAAGATGCAGTCTTGTATATTTCCGAGGCCAAACTGGGTACTGCATACTCACTTGGCTAGATATTCTACTGTTCTGGAGTACAAAAATGATGGAAGAAAAGGGAGTAGGGACCCTTTTCCCTTGATCCATGAGGCAGAACAAGATCTCTTGATAGCCCTAGAAGGGGAGACAAACAATTATTACACCTGACAGTATACTGTGACTCCATAAGTGTATGGAGTACCAATTTAGGGTTGCATCTAGCCCTGCAGGTGGTCTGTGTGCAAATATTTTGAAAGCAGCAGAAAAGTGTGTCCTGGTTCACGTTGCTAGCAGGATTCCTGCAGCAAAAGAGCAGGACAGGAATTACATCATATTTGCATTGCATCAGTTGAACCTGCAATTTGACGTCACATACTTATTTTGTTCCATCAGCCTGTAGTGCTATAATACATCCTAGCATAGACTGCAGTCACAATGATAACATAACAGAATGCCTGTCTTTTAGCGAGAAAATTTATTTCAGCTCACATACAATATCTGTTTTCAGAGACTGGCAACACAATGCAAAATGAAGCACAGTATCAAAAAAGACTCAAACACTAGATAGATACCACTGTTCAGTGACCACCTACATAAAAAAAAAAGATGAACAACTAATAATCCTGATAATGTTTATTTCCTTCTCCATATATTTTGTTTCTGTAGTTCTTCTACAGAACTCTCCCCATATTAGTCACTACATTTACTCTTTTTCCCCTATCATTTCCTTTGTAGATTTTTGAAAAAAAATCACTTTTTAAAAAAATATTAGGTTTTATTAATTTGAAATAAAATCACAAATGTCCAACATGGGTAATTAAAGCAAGTTATGACATCCTAAACTGTACAGCCATTGAAAACATAGTTAGACCAAGGCCTGGTCTACACTTGGACTTTAAGTCGAATTTAGCAGCGTTATTTCGAACTAACCGCTCAACCGTCCACACCAGGAAGCCATTTAATTCGAACTAGAGGGCTCTTTAGTTCGAATTTGGTACTCCACCCCGACAGGTGGAGTAATGCTAAATTCGACATGGCTAGCTCGAATTAGGCTTGGTGTGGATGCTAATCGAACTTAGTAGCTCTGGGAGCTATCCCACACTGCACCACTCTGTTGACGCTCTGGACAGCAGTCCGAGCTTGGATTCTCTGGCCAGCCACACAGGAAATGACCCGGGAAAATTTGAATTCATTTTCCTGTCTGGGCACTTTGAATCTGACGTCCTGGTTGGACATCGGGGCGAGCTCCGCAGCACCTGCAACGATGCAGAGCTCTCCAGCAGAGGAGTCCGGGCAATCCCAGAATAGAAAGAGGTCCCCAGCATGGACTGACAGGGAAGTCATGGATCTGATCGCTGTGTGGGGCGAGGAGTCTGTGCTCTTGGAGCTGCGCTCCAGCAAGCGGAATGCAAAGACCTTCGAGAAGGTCTCGAAACCCATGAAAGACAAAGGATACAGCCGGGATGCGATGCAGTGCCGCGTGAAAGTCAAGGACCTAAGACAAGGGTATCAAAAAGTCAGAGCGGCAAACGGACGCTCCGGAGCCAAGCCCCAGACATGCCACTTCTACGAGGCACTGCATGCCATTCTAGGTGGATCTGCCACCACTGCCCCACCAGTGACGGTGGACTCCAAGTCCATAGTGTACCGGGACAGTTCCTCCTCGATGTTCGCCGATGGCGAAGATGAGGAATGGTCTTTGGAGGACGGCGCAGGCGACAGCGAACCCACTCCCGCTTTCCCTGACAGCCAGGATCTCTTCATCACCCTCACAGAGATCCCCTACCAACCGTCCCCGCCCGTTAACCCGGACTCAGAATCAGGGGAAGGATCAGGCGGTAAGTGCTACAAACAGGGAAACATTTATTTTTTAAGAAACAGGTATATAAAAAATAGAAATACTATATAAAAATTTTAAATCTCAAACTATACAAAAAGTAGGTCCACACATATAGGAATAGAGCAATAATCCTCTTGGGACAGTTCAAAATAGCTCTCAGAGAGCAGCTCGAAAAGCCTCCGCAGGAGGTTCCTGGGGAGAGGTGCCTTATTGGGTGCTCCGTGGAAGCACACTCTTCCGTGCCAGGCCATCCCAATGTAAAGGGGAATCATCGCCTCCACAAGCATGGCAGCATATGGTCCTGGTCTGTGCAGGGCTTCTCTTAGCATCCGCTCTCTCTGACTCAGAGTGACACGCCTCAGGGTAATGTCGTTATGGAAGTGCTGCATCTAATTAGGGCAATTAGTGTACTGTTACTATTATGAATGGTAGACTTTTACTTTGCATAAGAATGACCCTCGCTTAACAGCCACGTGTTGGAGGCCACAGAGGAAAAGCATACAGTGATCTTTCCAGTGCACTGCCGGGAGGGGCTGGAAAAGGCTCAGACTTTATGCTTTCCAGATTGCCTTTAGCGGGAGGGCACAGCTATCTATTAACTGTTAAGCAGACTCTACTGTAAGGCTTACCAGGATTGGCTGCTAGACGGATTCAGCTGTCCCTTCCCGCTTGGCGTCTCTCCTGTGCAAGACCGCAACCACTGAAAGCGTATTCCGAAATCTCGAACTTGTCCTGAGATCTCGTGAGACTAGGTGCCCTGTATGGTCTTGTTCAGAGAAACTGACTAGACTGTGTTCACTGTTCGCAAACATGTATCTGTTCAAGGAAATCACTTACTTTTTCCCATCACACAGCTTCGGCTCTTTCCCGGACTGCCCCGTCATCCACCTCGCAGAGGCTGGCTAACATTAGGCGGCGAAAGAAAAAGACTAGGGACGAGATGTTCCAGGAACTGATGGCCTGCTCCACAGCCGAGGCGGCAGAGCAGAGACAGTGGAGGGAGACCCTGTGTCAGCAGCATCGCACACACATCGAACGGGAGGATAGGTGGCGGCAGGAAGACCAGCAGGCGACTCAAAAGCTGCTTGGTCTAATGAGGGAGCAAACGGACACGCTCCGACGCCTTGTAGATGTTCTGCAGGACCGCAGGCAGGAGGAGAGAGCCCCCCTGCACTGCATCTGCAACCGCCCTCCAACGCCAAGAAGTCCTGTCCCCCCCTCACCCAAAGTTACAAAAAAGAGGGGCGGTAGGGGCCGTGAGAACTGTCACTGCACCGCAGCAGAGCGCTAATGTACAAGACACCTCTCGCGCTCTAAATTTGTAGAAGTTCTTCCCTTACAGGATCACCCAGTCCCAAATCCAAGTTTCAACTCCCCACTGTGTATAACATTATTAAAAGCGGTTTGCTGTTACTCTCTGTTCCCGTCACGTTTCTCGTGTCAGAAGACTTTGTGTGTAGGGGGGGGGATTTTTAATTGCAGTGCATAGCCCACATTACCAGGGTACAGACTTGGGGGCAGGGTCAACTGCAGGGCACACACAGACTGCAGTCACTAGGCACCAGGGTCAGTCTGTGTGGTGTATGCTGCCCCGGGTCATTCGTTGATGTGTATGCTTGTCCAGGGTCCTGGTGCCTGCCATCCCCGAATGTAAAGGCTGGCTTCCCTTACCATGCACTTCGACCGTAGCCATGAGCCTCTCCGCTGCCCTGAGCCCCAAAAAGATCCCTCATCCAGGGACAGATACTCACCCGTCCCCCACACCCCTCACCCCTTCCAATGCCCAAACCCACAGCCCACAGCCATCATGCAAACCCCTATCCAAAGACGGCACCCCTCGCCCCTTCCTGCAAACCCACCCATTCCTGCAAACCCACCCCTACATGCACAATCACTGTAAACCGTCCCCCACCCCACAGACCTATGTAGGAGCAGGAGGCTGTCCGTCCTGTTTTGGACAAGCGGTCTGTTCATCAGTGCACACCGAACCCAGCACAGTATGCTTCCATGTTTCAACCCAGTAACAGAAATTCAAAGTCAACGAAAGATTTATTATTAATTACTGTTACATTTCATTAGTTTTAAAACGTGCTTTGGAAGTGGGGGAAACTTGGAGAACCGGGTTTGTGAGCTCAGATCTAACTCGACACATACAGACACAGGCCCATGATCAGGCTCTCTTAAAATCAAGTGAACAGTCACAGGTTACCCTGCTCTGCGAGGAAACTAGCTTTCAAAGCCTCCCAGATGCACAGCGCTTCCTGCTGGGATATTCTCTCGGCACGGGTGTCTGGCTGATCGTAAACAGCAGCCAGGCGATTTGCCTCAACCTCCCATCCGGCCAAAAAGGTCTCGCCCTTGCTCTCACAGAGATTGTGGAGCACACAGCAAGCAGCAATAACTACGGGGATATTCTTTTCGCTGATGTCCGAGCGAGTCAGTAAGCTCCGCCATCTCCCCTTGAGACGTCCGAAAGCACACTCCACGACCATTCTGCACTTGCTCAGCCGGTAGTTGAAGAGTTCCTTCTCACTGTCCAAGGCGCCTGTATAGGGCTTCATGAGCCAGGGCATTAGCGGTTAGGCCGGGTCCCCGAGGATCACTGTAGGCATCTGCACATCCCCAACCGTTATTTTGTGGTCCGGGAAGAAAGTACCTGCCTAGAGGCGTTTGAAGAGACCAGAGTTCCTGAACACACGCGCGTCATGAACCTTGCCCGCCCACCTGATGAAGATGTTGGTAAAACGTCCCCTATGGACCACCAGTGCTTGCAGCACCATTGAAAAGTAGCCCTTTCGGTTAATGTACTCGCTGGTCTGGTGGGCTGGTGCCAGGATAGGGATGTGAGTGCCATCTATAGCCCCACCGCAGTTTGGGAATCCCATCGCAGCGAAGCCATCTATGACGACCTGTTGCTCAACGATTGCGTGGCCTACTTGAATCACAGCAACCCCCACGATAGATTTGCCCACGCCAAAGTGGTTCGCTACTGACCGGTTGCTGTCTGGTGTGGCAAGTTTCCAGAGGACTATGGCCACTCGCTTCTGCACAGTCAGGGCTGCTCGCATCCGGGTGTCCTGGCGCTTCAGGGCAGGGGCCAGCAAGTCACACAGTTCAAGGAAAGTGCCCTTACGCATCCTGAAGTTTCGCAGCCACTCTGTTTCATCCCAGACCTCCAGCACTATGCGGTCCCACCACTCCGTGCTTGTTTCCCGGGCCCAGAATCGCCGTTCCACACCATGAACTTGACCCATTGCCACCATGATCTCCACGGCGCGGCGTACCCTGCTTTGTGAGAGGCCTGCGCCACTCTCCTCACCGCGCTGCCGGAGCCTCCTCGCCCGATTTCTCAGCATCTGACTGTGGAAGAGGTGGACGATAAGGTGCGAGGAGTTGACAACGGCCATAAGTGCAGCGATGATCGCAGCGGGCTCCATGCTCGCAGTGCTGTGGCGTCCGCACTGTAACCGACCAGAGAAGGGCGCGATCAGATTTCCCGCCGGCGCTTTCAGGGAGGGAGGGCGTGATTGACGGTTCAATGACGACAGTATCCCAAAACCGCCCTCGACACATTTTTTCCCCCAGCAGGCATTGTGAGCTCTACCCAGCATTCCAATGGGCAGCGGGGACTGCGGGAACTGTGGGATAGCTTCCCACAGTGCACCGCTTCGAAAGTTGACGCCGGCCCCGTTAATGTGGACTCAGAAGTTCGAATTAGTGTATTTAGTGTGGATACACAAATTTGACTTCATAAGGTCGAATCCACAAATTCGACTTAAGTAGATTCGAAATAGTCTTGTAGTGTAGACAAGGCCCAAGATTTTCAGAAGTCACTAGTGATTTTGCATAACTAACTTAATAATAATATATACCTATCCCATAAAACTGGAAGAGACCCTCAAAGGTCATCAAGTCTAGCGCCTCCTGCCTTCACTAGGCAGGACCAAGTACTGATTTTGCCTAAGATTTCTAAGTGGCCCCCTCAAGTATTGAGCTCACAACCCTCAGTTTAGTAGGCAAATGCTCAAACCACTGAGCTATCCCTCCCCACTACTTGGGACAATTTGAAGGGAACTGGTTTTTTCAGAGGCTGCGTTCTCAGCATTCTAAGAAAATCAAGCCCTTTTAAGATGTCTTAAGTTTAGCAGCAAAAAATATAGTCACCAATCATCTTGGATTTAAAAAATACTTATTGTGCCAAATTCATTGCAACTCCACTGAGTGACATTTCATTAGGGATGATTTTGTCCCATCGTGAACATAGCCTTGTAGTCTTCTATTATGTCTATGAAAAGAAATCTTGGCCTTCATCCTCACATCCAGTCTCACAGCTGCTCTATTTTGTGCTAGCTGGTAACAGATCCCAAAAGGCTGAGATTCCACCTGGGGATCTCATTGGAATGCATTGGTCCTTTGGTCACCTTCTCTCCTTCAGACCACACATCCTTAACAATCTCCTATGCTGACAGCCATGAGGGAAGGCGTCATAGAAACAGCTATATCATCTGAGGTCTCCCCATTGGAAAGGATATTCTCACCTAGCTGGTGAATTCTTTTTTATGTCCCCTTTGCTTTGCTAGAGTGGCACCAAGGGGTGCTAGCAGGGGACAGGATCTGGATCATTATATTCTCAGTCTTTACAATATCTCACTCATTTTGCAGCTATTTTCCCTGATGTGGTGACATGATTCTGGGTCCTATTGAAAAGAAAATGATTATGGTCATGTGATTAAACACTATATCATAATGCGTATGTACAAAGGGGCCAAATTAAGTTTGCACAAGCAACCTTAATTCTAGCATTTCCTACATTTAGAGCACTTGAAATTTAATATTATTTTATCATTTTTTGCTATGTAATATACGTTTAATAAAAATGATCTCTTCCATATATGTTCCTAGATTAATGTTTAAAGGAAATTAGTTTTTTTTCCATCTCTGTAATCTGTAATCAGCTCTCTCTGAAATTCATTGACATTCCAATCTTTCTCCCTTATGCTGATGTCAGACTTCTCTCTCTCCTTCCCCCTTTTCTCCCCTATTTCCTCTCCTGCCCTGAAGGTGCCAATTGTCTGTTTCTATCATCCCTAAGCTCTATTTCTTTTTTCATTACTTGAGGTCCAATATATTATGATATTAAGGTATCTTTCATTTTACTTAAATGCTATTCTTGAATATAGCCTGGAATAAAAATAAAAACATAAGCCTCTTTCCTAATCTCTTTTTTATCCTTCTTCCTTCTCCCCCGCTCCCCCGTAACACTTTTTATTTGACTAATTCTCACATATTGTCCCACAACACAGAAAATCGTGATCATAGATCCCAACTAATCATATTGTTGAGTTACAATGACTGTTTTCAGCAAGCAGTGTAGCAATCACACAGAAATAAGATGACATCTTTGGTTTACAAGGTGCCATGCCAAGGAACCTCTGGGCACCTAACAAAAGATAACTAAAAATATAACTTGATTTAAAAAAAAAAAAGGCAGCACATCCCAATTAATTCCCAAACTGGTGAGGGGATTAGACAACAGATTTGCTATCGTGCTATTTTTCAAAAAAGAATAGTTACAATGGTCAGGGATATTTAATAAACCTGGCCTCTCAGACTACTGTAGCTTAGGTTGTATTCTTATCCATCCAAATGGTGTGGCTAAGCTGCTATCTCTAAACTGCACCTGTGTTCATTTTTTCTTGTAACTACCAAATGGTATAAAATTAAAACAAAAAATCCCAATGCTGCAGCCTAAAAAAGCTGTACACTTTCATACTGCATCATGCTAATAAATATGTAGTGTTTCATACCATACCTCCTTACCCTCCCCTCCCATATATGATATAATCTTTGTTGTTTGGCCGAGAATATTTATTTCATTTGTTTATTTTATTTTTTGAGACAAGGCTCTCTCCTTTATGCTGAGTTTTTACTAGACAACTGCAAGTCTAAGCATTAAAGGCCAGATTCTGGCACTCTTACTTATGCTGATCCCATTAGCAATACTCATGCTCAAAAGCTGCTAATCAGCATGAATAAAGGTATTGGAATCTGGCCCCATGTGTTTGGAAGTAGACAGCCATTTCCAGATTGTTAGTTCTCCTTGTACTAGTTTTGTAAGGAGGGTTCTGTTTAGATGAAATATTGTGATAATCTCACCTGACCAAAGCAATATTGAAAAAAGGAATGAAATCTGTATGAGGAAATTAAGCCTGTGAAAATTTCAATGAAAATCACATATACTGTCATTGAAAATAATCTGTTTCATCAATATACAAAACAATTTCCCATCCAAAACCATTTTGAAGGAAAAATTTCAACCATGTCTACAATACAGCCAGTGGGAAGGCTTCCATTTGGTTTAATTAGCTGTAAATTAGGTCCTTAGAAATGCATGAGAGTCATGAAATCCCAGACAGATTTCTGCTTCAGATTAAGAAGGGAGCTTGTTGAAGAAAATGGATATTCCTTTGGCATCACATGCCCCTACCATATGTATGCCCCTTCCAACTCACAGAGCTCCAACTTCCACTATATGCCTTCAGGCTACCATAGGATCCAGTGGGAAGACAAAAACAGTTCCTTCCCAACTTGGGTGCAATCATATCCAGTCGAAGTACCTTAGGTCCCCTCCACCAGAGCAGATGGAAGGGAGAATTCACCCCAGTGATGTACTGCATTATTGACATAGACATCAAAGCAACACAACACTCAAAGTGTGATTGCATTACTTCCCATTGTTGCTTGAGCACTGCCTTTCCTGCCTTTAGATTTCAATAACAAAGGCATTAGTGCTGATGTGTTCACTGTTGAATTACATTATCACTTTCAACAAACATTTTCAGGTCTCATTGTCAGCCCTTTTTTGTTCTCTTTCCTTTTTCCTCTACAGATTTTGACCCAATATTTTTCAAGAAATATCTTTATAGTTTTTAAAGCATGTGGCAGATGTTATTCTTGTTGCTAATCCACTACAGGAAGGTCCTCAGATACTGTGGTGATGGGGAAAATATAAGAACTGAAGAGAATAGCTGGGAGAGGATCAGAGAGAAATAAGCAACAATTCTATTTCCTAACCGTCACTCTTCTGTTCTTATTCTCCATTTTTTTTACCTGAATTCATTCATTTCTTTCTACCTCACACCCACTATTTTATCCCTCGTGGGGCCAGATCTTCAGCTGGTGTAATCAGTAATTACACCAGATGAGGACCTTCAATTTAGTGCTTTTGCTTTATTTACATTAATTTCTATCTATTTTATTTTCATTTCTTCTCCTGCCATACGCCTTAGCCATATCTCTGCCCTTCCACCAGCAATTACCCTCTATAATCATCCTGCTATAGTCTCTCATACTCTAACCCCTGTGTTTAACTGTTCAGGCCATATCTACCCCCACATATTCCTCTCTCTAGTTCCCATCTCTGCCACCAGTTCCCTTCTGCCATCCTGATCTTCTCCTTATTCCTGACATTCTCCTTTTCAGTTCCCATTTTCTCCCCAGGCTCTCCTCTCATTCTCATATCCTGGAGGACAACAAAAGTCCTTCCGTCCAGAATCATAATGAACAATAGTAACCAGTTCAGACACTTTCAAAGAATAATGAAACTGGTTTGTCTAGCTTGATCCTTTCCTACTGTCTGTTGTTCCAGGGCTTGGCTACACTTTAGAGTTACAGCGCTGATGGTGGCTTTACAGTGCTGTAACTTACTCTCCGTCCACACTGGCAAGGCACATACAGCGCTGTATCTCCCTGGCTACAGCACTGGCTGTACTCCACCTCGACGAGAGGAATAAAGAGAAGCGCTGGGGTGCCAGTGTAAACAGTGATTAATCTTACTACGCTGTAACTGACCTCTGGAACCTTTCCATAATGCTTTTTAAGTAAAGATAACGCTCTTTGTTTTGTTGTGAACTCAGGGCTTCCGGAGCTGCTTATCTAAAAAACAAACACTGCTTGAGCAAACAGTAGCTGAGGCAGGCAGGGGGATGAATGTCCACAGCTAGTGTTTGCTTGAGGAGAGAAGCAGCCTGGAGGAGAGGAGGAGGGGTCCGTTTTGGAGCAGCTGCTTATCTGGTCTGAAGGCTATTTGCATTTAGTGAATGAGAGAGGGGTGGGGGAAGGGGTCGAAACTTTTAAAATGATTGAAGGTTGATGCTGTGTATCTTCAAGTCCTTAGAACTTGCAAGGCAGGGAGCTGACACAGTGTCAGCTCCAAAAATCCACTCTCTCTGTCTCCCCCACGCTCCCTGTCACACTCCAGCCCACCCCCCTCTTTTGAAAAGCACGTTGCAGCCACTTGAACGCTGGGACAGCTCATGCTCCAAAACGTCTGTTAGTCTATAAGGTGCCACAGGATTCTTTGCTGCTTTTACAGATCCAGACTAACATGGCTACCCCTCTGATACCTGCCCATAATGCACCACTCCCAACACCGCTGCAAATGTGGCCACATTGCAGCACTGGTAGCTGTCAGTGTGGCCACACTGCAGCGCTTTCCGTGTGGCCACACTGCAGCGCTTTCCGTGTGGCCACACTGCAGCACTTTCCGTACACAGCTGTACGAAGACAGCTTTAACTCCCAGCGCTGTACAGCTGCAAGTGTAGCCAAACCCCCAGCCTCTAAAGATGAAGACTTCTAATTTTCTTCTGTAAAGCAACCCTATTATGAAAAAATCACCCTCTGCTGATTGTAACACTCGGATTTCTGAAAACCTGCCACTTCTCAGAACATGTAAGCTGACAAATCATGATACCTTGAGGTTTGCAATTTTAAACCAACACAAATATTTTGAATATGGCATATTTTAAAAGCTCTCTCTCTCTCTCAACCCCCCCCCCAAAAAAAAACAAAAAAAACAACCCTGTTTTAAGCATCTCAATTTGCATATAAATTGATTACCACAGTCAAAAGTTGGAAGAGATTAGAAATTAAGTATAGAATTGCTACAAAAATCTCCATGATATTATTAAACTATGTCATGCTCTGGTCTATTATTAAAATCCTCTGACAAATAAAAGATATTATGCTGCAGAAAGAAGGCATAGATTTTGCCTAAATGTTCTATTGTGCAGTTGTGGGTGTGCTATTTTGAGGAAGCACACGCTGTAATAAATCATGGCATCTACCAATGACAGTTTCAAATGAACACGTTTATTGGGACAGACAAGTACATCACTAAGAGTGTTATTGACTTCAGGTGCTGACATACAGTACCAGCTGTTGGATTTAAACACTGACTCAGTGATTGAAGCCAAACACTGCATTGGCATTTTTAATAGCATCTGTTCTATACACTGATCTGAGCACAAACTGACAGCAAAGCTTAAAATAAGCAACTGAGAAAGGACTTCAAATTATTACCTTTGCAACTTTAAGAAACCATGAAGCCAGAAGTAAACACAGATATAGTGTTAGAGATATTCCAGCTAGACTGATGCCTATAACTACTTACTTTTATTGTTACAGCTTTCAAAAATGTGCAGACTGGCATGTCTTTGTAAAGTTGTCTGTAACCATCAGTGGGTTAATACAGGACATTTACTAAATCTCACAATTTTGCTTCAGGGAAGCTCATGAAAGCATTATTTGACTTCCAATTAATGAGTTTCACACTTGAAGTTTTACTTTGAATTTCAGGTTTCATTAGAAGCTAATTATGCATATGAAACTCAGTTGAAATTGTTTAGTTTCACCTGGTTTCATATTTGAAACATACAAAAATATCTCAAATTTCACGTTTTCACACAAAGCCAATCAGACTAGGATTGTTAGAAACTAAACCTAGTTTTTTCTAAGAGATTTGTTTGCCGGAGAGATGCTTTTGATAAACAATGGCTAGAATTTGAGGTTTGTAACACAACTTCAAACCAAGTCACTTTTGTGCATTGTCAGATTCCATTACTAATATGTCACATCACCCTTAATATAAAATGATGTTTCAGTCTGGAATATTTAAAGGTGCATATCTTTCAGTGTGATTCATGTGTTTCACAATCTGATGAAGTACAGGATGTTCTATTTCAATATGCTACATACCAAAGTATTCTAAGTAGCAGTAAAACTATATAATATGGTGCAACCATAGAAGTTGGAGGATACTGAAGGCAGGGGAATGTGATGCGGGAACGTGAAGGGAGACTGGGTGCAAAAGAAATGGAGGCAGGTAAGATGGCTGAGTAGCAGGGTGAGACACTGTAGAGCAGTGGCTCTCAAACTTTCCAGATTACTGTACCCCTTTCAGGAATCTGATTTGTCTTGTGTAGCCCCAAATTTCACCTCTATAAGGGTCCGGTAAGGGGCTCGTCCTTCTCAGGTGCGGCGGGGAGCCAGGGCACCTCCCTACAGGCAGCAATCCGTCTCGGGCTCAGACCCCTCCGCAGGGGCTGAGCAAACCAATAGTCTCTAAACAAGGCAGAGTCCCGGCCCTTTAGCAGGCCCAAGTAAACACAGTGTCTATAAGCCCGGCCCTGGAGCAGGGCGGGGCAACAAGGAGTCCCAGCTCAGGCCTTTCAGCAGGGCTGAGCACACATAGTATTTAAGCCCAGGCCCGTGGGCAGGGCGGGGCAATAGCAGTTCAGGCTCAGGCCTTTCAGCAGGGCTGAGCAAACACAGTATCCAAGCCCTGGTCAGGCCAGGGGCGAAGGGGGAGTCTGCCACCCTTGGAAGGGTGGCAGGGGGAACGCAGGCCCTCCCACTCCACTGCGTTCCAGCCCGGGGCCCTAGCAGCGGCAAAGATTTGCTGCAGTCAGTGGGGATCCTGGCCGCAACACACTGACATTGGCTCGGGGTCCCTTGGAGCCAGACTGGGGTCGGCTACCCTGCAGCCACTTCCAATCTCCCCCTCCCTAGGTATTGTCTCTCGCCGGCGTCATCCGGTGGGTCTCAGACCATGGGCTCCTCAGGATACCGGGCGGAGGGGAGCTCCGGCAGCTCCTCTGGATACCGGGCCCGGGGAAGGTCAGGCCAGCGCTCCTCTGGATACCGGGCACGGGGAAGGCTGGGCCCGGCAGGAGCTCGAGCACTGGCATCTGTCCTCTCCAGCAGCCTTCCTCTAACTGAGCGCTGGGGCTGGGCTTTTATACTTCCTGTCCCACCCCTTGACTTCTCGGGGGCGGGGACAGGCAGCGATGGCTCCGCCCACTCCAGCGCCTGGTCTGGTTCATCCTTCTCAGGCGCGGTGGGGAGCCAGGGCGCCTCCCTACAACCTCACTTAAAATCTACTTGCTTACAAAATCAGGCATAAAAATACAAAAGCGTCACAGCACACGATTACTGAAAAATTGCCTACTTTCTCATTTTTACCACAGAATTATCAATGAAATCAATTGGAATGTAAATATTGCACTTACATTACTGTGTATAGTGTATAGAGCATTATAAACAAGTCATTGTCAGTATGCAAATTTAGTTTGTACTGACTTTGCTAGTGTTTTTTTATGTAGCCTGTTGTAAAACTAGGCAACTATCTAGATGAGTTGATGTAGTCTCTGGAAGACCACTGCGAACCCCTGGTTGAGAACCACTGCTGTAGAGTTTAATATAATGTGGAAAGGACAATGAAGCAGAATGTGAATGGGTGGGTGGAGATCAAGATGGGAAAATAGTTGGCAGAATGTGAGGGTATGTTTACACTGCAAATGGATACCCACAGCTGGCCCATCCCAGTTGGCTTGGGTTCTGGCTAAGGGGCTGTTTAATTGCAGTGCAGACATTTGGGTTCAGGCTGGAGCCCAAGCTCTGGGACCCTCTCACCTCACAGGGTCCTAGAGCAGGGACTCCAGGACTCTCTGAGGTGAAGGGACCCCAGAGCTTGGGCTCTGGTCTGAGCCCAAACATCTACACAGAAATTAAACAGCCCTTTAAACCAAGCCAGTTTTAATTGCAGTGTAAACACACACTGAGGGGAAGAAAGGATCTGGGTAGGAGAAAGGAGGAGAGTAGACAGAAGACTAATAAAAGAGAAGAATGAATCCAGGGGCTAGAAGAGGATAAATGAAGTACCCAACTAAGCAGGCAGTGGACAGGCCTGAATTCTAAACCTGAAATGATCACACACCAATTGAGGGTGGATGGCTTCACTTAAGGGCTTTAAAATCAGTAATCAGACCAAGCAACCTTGTTATTTATTATTATCTTTAACTCTGATTATTTGGGATTTCTAGAAGAGCTATGATTCAAGTTTTGAATGCTCAAGGTTGAAAACATAGCTGCTAATGTTATGCTTTCTGTTTTTCTTTATCTCTGCAATCAATTTCTTAAATCTTTCTGTTTCACTAAGAGACAAAACTGTTTAAGGGTAAAGTGATAGTAAGTGCTTCCCAGAAACTATCGTATCACTTCCACTAAACTTCAAATTATATTTAACATTTGTCTTGGACAAAGCTATAAGGTTGCTCAATGTTGTGGACAGCAAGATTCATTTGGCATAGTTAACCTGGTCAGTAGTGAAATAAAAGTCAACTGAGCTTACATTTTTATAACCCCAGGAGAAAGTTAAAAAAAATTGTTGGTAGGTTTAAGACATTCATGGTAGACAAAGAATCTGTGTCCGAGCATAAAAATAATAATTGCATAGCATGCCCATTCTACTCTATGATCTTGGGCTACATTTAGTAAAGGTAATTTGATCCTTGTTGCCTTTTGCCTAAGATTTCCAATAATGAACCTCCCTAAGAAACAGAACTAAACAGACAAGTAGGACTGTGAATGTGTAAAGCACACATTGTGTTGTACTGTGTCAAACCAGTATCTGCTGTATTGCATTCAAGGTGACTATTACAAAATTCCTGGACAGAATGTTGTGTTAAGACAGAGTTAAGGAAGAAATTTGTTACATGTTGTTTTTATTCATTTAAAAACAAGTAAATGGTGAAAAGTAAGGAAATTCCTCAGGCACTTGTTATAACTTATATTAGATCCCAAGCTGAGGCTGCTGTCTGCTTCAGAAAAGCTCCGTGGACAGCTTGCACACATTCCAATAGTTCAACACGGTAAGCAATCTGAAGCAGTTACTTCTTTCATGGGACTTGTTTTTAGGAGTGCCCATAATGTCTGATGCACTTCCTGCCAAGTTTGCTGTCATAGGTCCAAGCGCTGCAAGGTGCTCTGCATGGATGCACCCCTTCACACACACAGAGCCCGGCTGAAGTTGGTGGGATTCTGCGTGGGTGTACAGATTCACACACGTGGAACAGCCAAAAGCTCATAATAAAACAATATTACTTGGTGTTTTTCACATGCAAAGCACTTGATTGACATCATCTACTTAATCCTCACAACAGTACGGCCGGAGAGGTAGTGTCAGTGATAGAGCTGGGAATAAAGCTTAGAAGTTCATGATTCTCATGCACAGATCATTAGGCAGTGGCCCATTTAAAAAGCCAGAAGAGCACATAAGTTTTGTGAAGACTTGCTACTTGTCTCTAGAGCTGATTGGGAAATCAGAAATCAAATATAAAACTTGATCCTATTTATAACACTGGTATCCCATATTGTAAGGTAATGTTTATATGTTTACTCTATAACTATAAAAACATTTGCTAAGACAGAGCTGCTGGATGTTCAGAAAAATTATAGACCCTCAATTTTTTAAATCTTGGCAATATGTACATGTTCTAGGAGTAACATACAGATTATGTATAACAAATGAACACACATGCACAAGTTAAAAATAAGAGAAACCTTTAAATGTCAATAACAATATATTTGAACATTTGGCTTAATTGATACTAATTATTTATTAAACTTTGGAAACTGAGATTACATTAATAGAGTCCACATATTCTTTGTAATAGATTCCCCCTCCTGCCCCGTGTCTTATTTTCTTCACTGGATTGATACATTCTGTGCTATTGCTCAAGAAACACTTAGTACTATGAGACTTTTTTATGCTACATGTAGGGCCATGTCTTGTTTATTTTTATAGTGGCAAAATTTTACTTTGTCTCCCACCCCACATTGTACCTTTACAGAAACTCATATAGCCTACTCAGACCAAATAATCTGTTTGTGTATACCACATACATGCTTTTCCTTCTGTAAGGAAAATTTCTATAGCTCTAGCAATACCTCAAAGGCACTCCACAGTTTAGTGGGTACATATTTTTGGTACTTATTCTGAAGAGGTGCTGCAAACTATATCAGATTAGATATTTATATCACATATCATCAAGGTATCTGAAATACCCACTAAATGAATGAGCATTTAGAACAGCTTCAAGATGTTGTCTTTTGTACTCTGGGAGTTTGAATAGGCTTTCAGATTACCTAGAATATATAAATATCATTCAGTATCTGTTTCTGTCCAAGCATATCAAATGCTTTATAATTCGGGCTGGTCAGAAATTTTCTGAATCCACCTGAACTGTTGTGGTGCCACAGGCAAACTGAGTTGTGGTTTGGGAGACTCGTTGCTCCATTCTCCAATACGGGCCAGGATCCTCAGCAGACTGTACCTCCTATAATGTACCCTTGCTTCACTTTTGGCTGAGCTGCTGTCGTGTATCATGGCAGTGCCATCACCATGCTCACTGGAGATGTAGTCCTGCCAGGCCAAATTAAATCTTTTGGGAACTTTTGTTTTGTTTCCTGAGAAAAACGTTGATATTCTGACTTTGTCCATATTTGCAATGAAAACATATCAACATTTCCCACGGGACCTAAATTCCAATTTTTGATCAGCTCTGTGTCATTTCCTATGAGAGATATTTTTCTGGAAGGTGGCATTTTGATGAGTTATTAAGGTGCCCTTGCAGCTGATTGTCTGTCTGAGATCAAGCTGGAACAGAGTACAGTATAATTCCCAAGAGCCATTAGGACTGTTCACAATCTCAGATTTCTTTTTTAAAAGATGAGAAATTAGACAATATAAACAAGGACTGGGGTTTTGAAGAAACAAAAAAGGAATGAACTGGACCCATATGTTAATACTCAGTGTTGAAGAGGGGTTCCTCTCACTCCAGTCACTCATACCAGGGAAGCCAACTAGCCCAGCTGGACAAATAAGGAGATAAAGGAATGAATTCTAATGAAAAATAGGGTTTTAGAAGAACTATAAAACATCTAGAGGGAATTATTTAAGGAAGAATGACTCATATAGAGCTAGGGTATGCCAAAAGAAAATTAGAGGTGACTTAGAGGAGAATGGCAAGAATGAGTGATAAGCAATATAAATGACAAACATAACATTTTCCACAAATATTTTAAAGGGGAAGGTAAAATAAAAGAGAATATTAGGTGAAAACCAGATATTTAGAACAATTGCTCTGTTACATACCCTAGTCTCAATGACATTGCATCAGTGTGAGATGATACAAGTATATCAGTAGGAAACACAAGACATGATCGAAAGTCTAGAGAAAAATAATTGGAAAGATTTCCTTTGGATTCAAAGGGCATTAGATCAGGCCCACAGTGAGCTTCAGAGGATCCATTTAGTTTACCTGAGAAATGGCTAGTGACAGCTGATGATCTGAAGCTATTGTGCTAGAAGATATGTTTAGAACACTCAATGGAGTGAGCATAATAGATATTAGGAGAGGCTATCCCCTGAAAATTTCTAATATAGCAGAGGGAAAAATCCTCATCTCCAATCAGGACAAACTTAAAACCTCAAAAAAAATTGCAAACCGATTTTTTAAAATTGTTTTGGCCAATTAAAATGGTTTTCTTTTCTTTTGATAACATCTTGATTTCAACTTTTTTTAAAACTATAATTAACTTAAATTTCAAAATGAAAGGTATGCCATCTACAGTACACTTCGAGTTTGAGGTGTGATTCCGAACGAACTAGTGATCTAAAAATATAGCATAGCCAAAGTAGTAGCGTGGGGCTAGCCACCCAAAGAAGGTGTCCATCATACTTGCTAGGCAAGTACTCAGGGTGGCTGGCCCCTCATCACTCACATTGCTTTTTTAGTGCATTAGCTGAATCAGAGCCAGACCAGGTTTGTTTCCTTGTGCTGGGAATCACACCACCACTCACAGTGTAAACATAACCCCAACATTATTTTAAACTTGAAAACAGGATTTTTTCCTTTAGAAAAATGTCAAAAATCAACATTTTGACCATTTCAAAACTATTTGGTTTCTTTTAATCAAGTCAAATTTGTTGAAACCAAAAAGTTTTGTTTTGACAAATTGGCATTTCTGACAAATACATTTAGTTGAAAAAATCCTGACCAGCTTTACTGTAAAGTATGCTTTAAAAAAAAAGAATGGACATTTTCTAGTTTGCTAGGTTCCTGGGTGTACTTTCTAGCAGATGGCAAGGGCATTAATTAGGTGGATTAAAGCTTCTCTCCATCATTAAATTTCTATTTTCACATTTTCCCCTTATCATCTACATCAAAAGGAGGGGATTTTTTATTGGATTTATGGAAAAGGAGATCCAAAATGATTGGGTAGCTTTGTTTTTATTCTCTGTGCAGAATTATTTGTAACACTAATACCCAACCCTTTGAAAAACAGCTTGGTGTCCATTTCCCCTGATGGTTTTGTTTGATTTTAATGGGTTCAATATTTACAGTAAGATACCCATTATGGCAAATTCGTTTGAGAAACATTAATAGGTTAACTTCTAATTGATTCTAATCATAATCTGGTTTAAAGAGTCACTCTAGCTATTTCCTAAAGAAGAGATAGTGTAGACATTTGCTATATTAAAGGGATATTGTCAAAATGTGCAGGCAAAATACGTGACCTCTATTAGAATACTCATAATAATCTTGCATAGAATGTCCTTCAAATTCTAAATGCCTATTTAAACAAAGAAACCCTGACAATTTACTGCCAAAAAATCTTAAGACAAAGATAACCACCTTTTCACGTGGTAACTTAGCAAAAGTGTCTGCGCTTCCCCTGCTGTTCTGCAGCATCAGATAATTAACAAGAACCATTTTCAGAGCTGAACACTACTGATTATGGGCTCTTATTCAGCCCCAATTTACCTCCATTGCTGTGTAACATGAAAAGGCACTGTGAATTTGCTGGGTTCTCCAATTGCCGAAGCTGCTACCTATTTTTGGCAAGGAGGAAGGTAAAAAAAGGAATAGGGAAGTCCCTTGCCTCAGAAGTATCTGCATGAAGATAATGTTTGCAGGCCCTAGAACAATTTGTACAGTGGGGGTGCTGAGAGCCATTGAACCAAACTCTAAACCCCATATATGATAGCAACCACTTCAAACCAGGGGGTGCGGCAGCACCACCAGCACCCCTAGTTCCAGCACCTCTGAATGTTGGTTTTTGCAGACTAGACATAAATGGTGACAGCTCATTTAGGGAGAAGAGTTAGTACACCTCAGCCCAGGAAACTACCTCTCCCCAGCAAACTAAAACCAGTGATCAGTAAAGAAACGAAGGGAGAAATCCTGTCACAATAGCAAAAATGGTGGAAGGCTGGGGGCCACACTAGCAGCAAGTACTGAACCACCATTTGATGCCCATGTAGCAAGTGAAGATTAGGAAAGCCTTTCACGCAAATGCACAGCTAATTGGTTCAGTTTTGAGAAGGTGGGGTGAGGCGGGGAGGGAAGGACATTTTCCTTATTGGGGAAAAAATGTCCTCACCTTTGTATACAAGTATGAGCTTGGGTATAATTTAAAAATGGTGGAACCAGTGAACTTCAATTTTGCCATCTGTATTCCTTTTAATGAGTAGCATGCAATTGTATCCATTCCAAAACAGTCTGTTGACTAGCAACAAAGTTCTGAACATTTGAAAATAGGCACAGGTGCATGTACTACAGAAAAGACTATTTAGTTTAAGCTGCAATTATAACCTTAGATGTGGGGGTGCATATAGGCAGAGCTATTGAATGCCTAGCCCACTGAACCACTACAGATCAGCTAGAACATCTTTATAAGTGATGCCTGTGTACTCCCCACTAATATGTACCATGGCCTAGAAAGACTGTCACATCATAAAGAATTCTGAACCCTCTTCTTCCAATGTATCGTCTTCATAATACATTGAACTTTACTTGGGTAATTATTGTTTGTATTACCATAGCACCTAGGAGCCCTGGTCATGGACCAGGATCCCACTGTACTAGGTGCTGCACAAACAGAACAAAGACTGTCCCAAACCCAAACAGCTTTCAATCTAAGACAGTCCCTGCCCCAAGGAGCTTATAATGTAAGTAGCATAGATCTCACACCATCCACAAGAAGGTGTAGAAATATTGTTATCCTTGTTTCACAGATGAAGTAACTGAGACAGATAGGATAGGTTGCCCGAGCAGACGTCATACCACGGCAAGCCTGAAGCCCGCTCAGCTCACCGTCACCGTACGTCTCCTGGGTGCTGGCAGACATGGGACTGCATTGCTACACAGCAGCAACGCATTGACTTTTGGCAGCAGATGATTATTTGGCAGCAGATGCATTATGATTGGTAGCCATCATCGTCATATTCCTGGGTGCTCTTTTAGCCGACCTCGGTGAGATTGGTTGGGGCACCTGGGCAGACATAGGAGTGACTCAGCCAGGTCATTCGCATCTTCTGCCGAGCACCCAGGAGATGAGGATGGCTTGCAGTCATACTGCACCATCTGCTGCCGGCCTAAGATGTAAAAGATAGATGGATCAAAACAAGAAATTGACCCAATTTTTTTGTGAAATCAACAGCCTGCTAAACCCAGGGTTTTGAGTTCAATCCTTGAGGGATTCTGTGTGACAGTTGTTTGTGTTTCTCCTTGATGCAAAGCCACTCCTTTTGTTGATTTTAATTCCCATTAAGCCATGTCGTCAGTCGCCTCTCCCTCCGTCAGAGCAACGGCAGACAATTGTTTCACGCAAAACCAGGTGAGAAGGCGACGGCAGCGCAGTGACGAGAGGGACATGGTCATAGACTTCTCAGAAAGTACGGGCCAGGCAATGTGCCCCGGCAATGTGCACATCATGCTGATGAGCTCTGCAAACACAGTGGCCAAACAGGAAATAAAATTCAAAAGTTCGCGGGCCTTTTCCTGTCTACCTGGCCAGTGCATCTGAGTTTAGAGGGTTGTCCAGAGCGGTCACAATGGAGCACTCTGGGATAGCTCCCGGAGGCCAGTACCATCAAATTGCATCCACACTATCCCAATTTCGACCCAGCAAGGCCGATTTCAGCGCTAATCCCCTTGTCAGAGGTGTAGTAAAGAAATCGATTTAAAGAGCCCTTTAAGTCGAAAAAAAGGGCTTCACTATGTGGATGGGTCCAGGGTTAAATCAAGGTAATGCTGATAAATTGGACCTAAAGTCGTAGTGTAGACCAGGTCTCAGTGTTGGTCTAACTCTATTTCCACTAAGTTAGCAGGAGTTAACATTGCAGAATTTTGTAAAAACATTTAAAATAATTCACATTCTTGGGGTAGCATCAATTACATCAAAATCAGCTTCCTGAAACATGGAAAATAGCCATATCATCAAAATTGTGCTGAGGTTCTTATATATTAATCTCTCTTCTTTACATTGATCCAAAGAATCATTGGAAAATATTTCCCAAAGAATCAGACCATTAATGGATAAGTAATTGATGCCAATCAAACTGGATTCAACATTAATAGAATGAACTCAGTGTAACTGCATAGTATAATGACAAGAATATTTGAGGTTAAATTCTTAGGCCAAGGAAAAGCCCCAAAGGTTATGAAATGATGTAGTGTGTAATAAAATGCATTGCCAAAATCTTGATTTTATTGCTTTAATAAAAGCCATGAGCTTTCAACAATTCTGATCACACAGGAACAAACCCCAGTAACAACTCGGTGCATAGGTCCTGCTTCAGCAAAACCCTGAAGTATGTGCTTAAATTGCAGTGAAGTTATTGAAAGGGTGAATTTAAGCACATACTTAAGGGCTTTGTTGAATCATGGACATAGACAGGACACAAGCAAAGAGCTGTGGTTTGGTGTATATGCTAAAGCAGTTCCCCAAAGGAAACAAAGACTGAATCTATATGTTCCTCCAGGCTGGGAGCAGAGGTATCATGCACAGAGCCTCCTCACCCCTGTGCAACATGAAGCACAGTTTTGGAAGACTCTACTAATGGACAGGGAGGGAGGGAAATGATAAGGATAGTGATAAGTGTGCAGTGCAGCAGTGACAGTAACTCCATTGGTGCCCTGTGACCAAGAGGGAATCCATCTCCCCAACTGAAGAAACTCCTTTGTACAAAGTCACTTACTGAGGCTTTGTGCAGGGCAAAGGATTTAGGCCCAAGTATAAAAGGCAAAACATTTTATCACCCAGTGCCAAAAAGGCATTTGAAATACTGGATAGGTCATTTTTGTTCATTAAAGTGATAGCTTGATGTGAGACCTATACTTAAGTTTGCCTAAAACTTTCTATTATAAACCCCTTTTTTTAAGTTGCTTATTTTCCAAACTTAAATCATGAAATTTTCCATGCCAGATGTCTGCCTCTGACAATATTTTTAGGAAAGTTTCAGCAAAACTGTTCTGCTATTTCTGACAAGAAGATTACTGAAAAATGTGTTTTGCCCATATTAAAAAAATCCTACAATTATTTAGTTGAGAAGCTATCCCATTCTGGCGGATGGTTGCCCTACTCTCAGGGATACTGTGCCCATAAAAATCTGTCCAATGTTGATGGAGTTATGCATCTCCAAACTAAATAAACAAACATCCCTCAGTTTGGACAAGATCAGTGGAGACTTGTTAGTGTTTGGCAGCTAAATTCTCCAAAGGTTTCTCTAAACATGCAGGGTTTGCTCAGGGCTTTCCCTATAATCATACCTGCTAATGGCAAGGCACCATCGTGGTGTCAGGCACAGGAACAGAGTATGGAGAACTCTTCACGTTCCTGCTGGTGATTGAAATACAGAGGGGCAAAGAACAACTGCGGCAGACACAGGCTGCAGGGGAATAGGAGTAATAGAAAACAGAAGCAGATGATGGGTGTGGTGAAAAAGGTGAATAAGGGAATGGAAGAGACAGGTTATTTGGGAGGAGACAGGGCAATAGGGAGACGGGAGCAGAGACGTGATGCAGGGGATAGTATGCTAGGGTAGAGAAAGAATGGTCTATAACCACTAAAACATAATCCTCTCCAGAATAGGGAATAGAACTCAGAATTTCTGAATCCCAGCATTCCTCTTCAGTCAGCAAATATCCAGGAAACCTGCTGGATTGATCCACATAAAGGATAACAGACTACTACTGCTATTAATTACTCCACTATCTCAAATGTCAGAGGCTTGTGTGGTGGATCTAAAGGTTCCAATCTTGCTGATGAACCATTTAGAAATCAGTATGATTCCACTTCATAGAACTGTTTTCCAGTTTGCTTTAAAAAAAAAAAAAGAAACCTAGGAAATTGACAGGTTGTCACGTCCGGGGTACAGTTTGGAGGCCGTGGGAATCACTGTGGACTCTAACCTGCCAGCTGGGCAGGCCTCTGTCACACTGTTTTGTTGGAGATTGAGCCGCCCTTTCCAGGCCCTGTTATCACCCAAAGGGGCAGCAGGTGGCACCACACACTCAACTAAATTACCTGAGTGTTTTACCTAAGCCACTCAAGAACATGCAGCCAATTTCCCAGCTTCGCTACCTTGCATTCCTGCTGGGGTATAAACCCAGAATTATATCATCTTGTACTGCACAGGGATTTGTACAATGTAATACAGTTCGCTCTCTCCTCAATGTGGGAAAGATATGCACAACAAGCTTGTGTTAACCAAGCTGAGACCTTCCCCAGACACTTTACTCAAAACACGTTGGTAAAGATAAAATATAAAACAAGTTTATTAACTACAGAAAGATAGATTTTAAGTGATAAGTGGTAGCAAAGAGATCAAAGCAGATTACCTAGCAAATAAACAAAAACCACAAACTAAGCCTAACATACTAGAAGGATAGGATTTGAATTAACAATTTCTCACACTAGGGCTTGTCTACATGGGCAAGATTTTGATTAAACTAATGTTGCCAAGGAAAAAAATCGACAAAAGCAAAGTCGCCAAAGCGTGTCTACATTTCCTTCCTCTGTCAACAGATCATGTCCACCTTTGGGGCACCTTTGTCGACAGTGAGAGCAATGGACTGTGGGTATGTATCCCACAGTGCCTGGTGACAACATTCAACTCTAGGTGTTGTGGGAATGTGGAAACGGAGTGCGGCGCATCCTGGGATGTGCAAAATGTACCGTCATGCACCGTTTTGTGTCCCACCCCTCCAAAGGTCTCTGGCTTCCTTTCATGCCATTTTTTCCAATGGTCATTCTTTTGTAATGCATGCCAGCATCTGCGGTGAGAGAGGATGGATCCCGCACTTCTCTCTTATGCACTGTTAGCTGTCATGAGGACATTGCGCATGGCAGCACAGTTACTCTCAGAGCAGAGCAAAGTTAGCAGAGGATGAATCGCAGGCACCCGAGTGTGATATGGACAGCAGCAATTTATCAGTGCTTTGTTCATTCACAGAGTAGCTACATATGGTAGATCATCGCTTTTGGGCTAAGGAAACAAGCACTGATTGGTGGGATCGCATTGTGGGATGATGACCAGTGGGTCAGAACTTCAGGATGCATAAAGCAACCTTCATGGATCTATGTGCTGAGCTGGCCCCCGACCTGTGGCCCAAGGACGCCGGACTGAGAGCTGCCCTTCTGGTAGAGAAGCATGTTGCAATTGCTGTGTGGAAGCTGGCGAATCCAGACTGCTACCGGTCAGTTGCATATCAATTTGGAGTAGGAAAGTCCACTTTGGGGGCTGTATTACTTCAAGTGTGCAGGGCAACAAATCTCATCCTGCTGTGGAAGGCCGTGACTCTGGGAAATGTGCATGAAATAGTGGATGGCTTTGCAGAGATGGGTTTCCCTAATTTTGGTGGGGCGATTGATGGTACACATATTCCAATTTTAGCACCAGACGGACCACCTTGCCTCTGAATATATCAATAGGAAGGGATACTTTTCCATGGTGTTGGAGGCTCTTATGGATCACCAGAGGCATATCACACACATCAGTGCAGGCTGGTCTGGAAAGGTGCATGATGCACGCATCTTCAGGAACAGTGGCCTGTACAGAAAGCTGCAGGTAGGGACTTTCTTTCTAGACCACAAGTTCACAGTGAGGGATGTTGAAATGCCCCTAGTAATCCTGGGAGACCCAGCTTACCCCTTACAGCCCTGGCTCATGAAACCTTACACAGGGCACCCAGACAGCAGCAAGGAGCATTTTAACAGGCTGAGCAGATGCCGCATGGTAGTGGAATGTTCCTTTGGCTGTTGAAAGCTCGCTGGAGGTGTCTCAATGGCAGGCTAGACCTTACTGAGGATAATATTCCCATGGCTATAGCCCTGTGCTGCACTTTGCATAATCTGTGTGAATCTAAGGGTGAAATGTTTGCTCAGGTGTGGAGCACTGAGGCAGAGCGCTTGGCTGCACAGTTTGAACAGCCAGATGCTAGGGCTGTCAGAGGAGCCTAGAGGGCTGCTATTGACATCAGAGAGGCTTTGAGGAACCACTTTGACAATGAGGGGCAGTAACATGTCTGCTTTGGAGTTGCTTCCCTGTTGCAGCCATGTACAATTTTGGGGCCCAAGATAAAGCATTGTGTTGCATGTAGGAACCAGTTCCTGAGAGTGAATTGATCGCTATACACTTTTGTAGAACACAGAATAAACACACTACCATTAAATACCTTAGCCTTTCTTTATTGTTAAAAAGGTTAAAACCTAACAACTGTGTGTAGCTCCAGCTATCATTATGCAAGCTGTGTGAGGGGGTGGAGTGATGGGAAAACTCAGGACTGCTGTGAAGTGAAAAGGAATGTGTGGGCATAGAGGGAGGGTGGGATTTGCAAAGAATTGTGTATCTGCTGCAGTGGTGCTCGAACTCAGATCTGCTCAGTCTGCAGCTGTATCAGAGACTCGAACATCTCTGTCTGATCCTCCATTACTTTTATTATCCGCTCTGTCGCTTGCCTAGCAAAAGCAGCACTCTCTTTTCTGTCCTGCCTTTTGGCTTCCCAGAACTCTTTCCATTCCCTGGTTTGTCTCTCATCGCACTGTATAACCTCGCGGAACATGTCTTCTTTGCTGGGCCTAGTTTTTTTTCTTATCTGCTGCAGCCAATCTGCAGGGGTGTGTGGTGTGTTATTCAGGGTCTGTGCTGAACAGAAGAGGGATTGTTACATTCCAGCAAATGACTGAAACCTTTTAGTAAAAAGGGCATTTTCCTAGTAGAAATCACTTTCCCTCTAAGACTCTAGGCCAGGGCTGGCTCCAGGGGTTTTGCCGCCCCAAGCAGCCAAAAAAAAAAAAAAAAAAAGCCGCAACTGCGATCTGTGGCAATTCAGCGTGAGGTCCTTCACTCCGACCGGGAGTGAGGGACCCTCCGCCGAATTGCCGACGAATAGCTGGACCTGCCGCCCCTCTCCGGAGGGGCCACCCCAAGCACCTGCTTGCTAAGCTGGTGCCTGGAGCCGGCCTTGCTCTAGGCAGGCACACAGCTCCACAAGCACCCCCCAATCATGGTGAGTTTTGGAGGTGGGGGAAGGTGGTTGTGCATACAGACAAAAAGGTCACGGCTTACAGGGCACCTTAACAGGGATCTCATTCTAAAATTATCGCACACTTTTTCACAGGAAGCCAACCTGCTGGCTGACATCTCGCTGCTGAGGATAACCAGAGAAACCAGGACTCAGCTGATGAATGCTTGCAGCTTTCACCCTGGTCTATATGCAGCTCAGCTATGTGCCACTTTGGTCCCAGCTCCAGTGATTGCTAAATGGCATGGTACAGTTTCCTACAATGGGGAAACTAACAAGGCTGAAATCCCTTGGAATCTGCAGCAGAGGATTAACAAGTACCTCTTGGAAACTTTCCAGAGCCTCTTTCTGGAGGATTCCCTGCAGGTCTCGATGTCCATCGACACCTGCTTGGCCATGCAGATTAACTGCACAGGGCAATGTCCAGCTCACAGAAAACACTACCTGCCTCTCACTTTTCGATTCCCTACACAAGCCACAGCAACTTACCTAGCATCTCATCTGCTTCCTGTTCCCTGCTGAGCACTTCTGGAGTGGAGAAAAGTTCCTGGCTGCCTGCCCCACCGGGCGACCCTGCTGAAAGTACCACATCCTCTTCTAGCTCGACTTCTTCATCCACAATTTCAGCCTCCGTGTTACCCCCTCTTTCATCTGCATGCGAAGTATCCACGGGGCTATCAGCAACAGAAGTGGAGTCACCACCGAGGATAGCATTCAACTCCTTATAGAAATGGCAGGTGTTAGGTGCACCACCAGAGCGATGGTTTGCCTCCCGAGCCTTATGGTATGCCTGCCTCAGCTCCTTTATCTTCGCTCTGCACTGCTGCGTGTCCTGATCATAGCCCTTTTCACACAAGCCCCGAGAAATTTGCCCCTATGTCTCCTGATTCCTATGGGTCACTCGCAGCTGTGACTGAACAGACTCCTCTCCCCATATATTGATCAGATCCAACAAATCAGTGATGGTTCAAGTGGAAGCGCGTTTGGTGAAATAGCCAGCCATGCTCACCTGGGAAGCCATCTGGCAAGCTCCTCTGGGAAGCCAGCAAACAGGAAATGAGATTTAAAAATCCCGGGGCTTGCAAGGGGGAGGGGCAGGTTTCTGCAGGGCAGTGGAATTCAAACCACTGACCAGAGGGGCAGCATGGGAATTGTGGGATACTTTCTGGAGGCTGATAAAATAAAAAAAAATGTGGTGTCTACACTGGCTGTTTGTTGACAATAAAGGGAGGGGAAAACACAAAAGTCTCTCACGGGGTGGAAGTTTTTTGTCGCCAAATCTAGGTGTTTTTTTTCCGAAAAAAAGTGACCTCGCAGTATGAACGCTATCATTGTTTTGTTGCCAAAAGGCAGTTTTTGGCGACAAAACTTGCCAGTGTAGACAAGCCCTAACTTATGATACAAGCAGTCCACCAAGTTTCCATACACATGCTAGAAATCCCTTTAGCTTGGGACCAGCACTTCCCCCAGTTCAGTCTTTGTTACTCTGGTGGTTCAAGGACTTCCCTTGTGTGGGGAGTGAGGCCAAGAGATTATGTCGCTCCCTGACTTATATAGCTTTCCCATATGGCGGGAACCCTTTGTTCCAAACTCAGTTCCCAGTCCAGTTTGTGGAAAAATACAGTATCATGATGGAATTCAGTGTCATGTGGTCGGGTCACATACCCTCACATACCTTGCTGTGTCATAGCAGCCATTACCCATAGGCCATCTGAAGTGTTCTCAGGAAGGCTCACCAGGTGAGAGATAAGCTTCTCCTAAGGCCTATTGCTTCCCCTAATGGCGCATTACACTGAATAGGCCCTTCATGACCAGCTGTCTAGACTGGAAGTATTTTGTCTAGAGGGTGTCACTCTGGTGTAGCCACATTTGAAATACAGATACATAGTCAATATTCATAACTTCAGATACAAAAATGATACATGCACACAAATAGGACTATCATATTCAGCGGATAACTTTTCCAATGACACCTCACAAGACATATTTTGTACCAGATGCATCAAAATTACATCATCATCTCATAATCATACACCTATGAAGAATATGAGGCGTAGTGTCAAATTACATTTAACCCCCCCCCATATTTAAAGAATGCTGAGGTTCCAAAGTCAAGCACTGAAAAGCTTAGAAATGCCAGTTGACCCATGTATTTGCACTGTGATGCTATCTTTATTAAATGATCATATACTTTGGCAAAATTAATATTGCCATTTACTAACTTTTGAGTTCTTGACTTTGGAAACTTGACTCTCTTTAAATGTAGTATTTTTGGATGTGTGTGTGTGTATATATTAATGTCCCAAAGGATAAGAGAGTTAATAACTTTTAGATTGAAACTATTTCCGCTACAGAAAGAATTCCTATCAGTGCTGTTCATTCACAATCCTGTTTTTTTCTTTTGGTGGAACCTCTGGGAGCACATAAGAGACAACATTAAAATATAACAACTGAATTGTTTGAGATAATTTCTATATATATATTTTAACCCTCTTTTATAATTTTGTAGCAGCAATATACTGCACTTAGAGTTATATTCTGTTAGAGTCTGAGGAGTTTTCTATAAAAATGTAGATAACATTTTAGGCTTCGCAGATGGAAAATTTAAGGACTGGATTCTGAGATGGTGAAAATTGGTATATTTCCTTTGAATCTAATGAAACTAGCCCTACATTCTAAACCAGTATTGTCTGAAGTAATCTTGGTTAAACAAATGAGTTAAATCTCAAACGATACAATTCATTACACAAAATCTGAAGTTCTTAATTTAAATGGGTCAAACCCACAAAATATACAAAGTAATCAACATATTTAATTGGAATCTAGTAGGTTTGTCACCTGGATGTGAAACAGCTCCAAATATTCTCTTTAAATACTTCCAAAAGACAGATTATGAAAAGGAGATTTAAAACAAGAAGATGATCAAAACACATGGAAAATCCTCCCATTTGCTCCCATGGATTGCAGGGGAAAAAATCCAAATGAACATGCTATCAAGAAATGTATTTTTAGCTTCATACCTATACTTACAAATCTCCCAGTTTAAAATTGAGCAGATTGATAAACACACAGGGAAGTTTGTCTGGCAAGATTCCAGCCCTAGCATTTAATAGAAACCATTGCACATTTGCAGGAGAGGACAAGTTTGTCATCAACTTAATTGTTGTCAGGGTGCCACAAAATTCAGATAGCATTAAATAGGTTGATGTAGAACAATGATTTTCAGGAGATTACACTAAAATAAACATAGTTATGTGCTTTTTATTAGCCTAACCCATCCTAACCTAAGCAAGAGAATTATGCAGGGAATAATCTCTGGATTTGCAAAATTTGAGGGGGCACAAAAGCCCCTATATCAGGACCAAACTCTGCAAGGTTTGGCAATGAGCAGGAGAGACACTCTCTCTGTCACTCTGTCCTCCAAAAGTGTCCATTTGGATACCTGCACCTAAATGGATCTTTTTAGTCTCAATTTTGGTCACACTGAGGCCCCATTACAGCACTTTAGGAGTATAAACAAGCCTCCCTGAGGATGGAAATGGTCCCCTGAATATAGCCTTTGCAAAGGGGGCCTCTCTCTGGCCAATGTAAACCTGGTATAAAGATTCTATAATGGCCCTGTTCCCAGCATTCAGGATATGGTAGGCATGGGGTAGGGACTGGCTAGAGGAGATTGTGAGGGAGAGCCTGGGCCACTCTATGCTACACCTATAGGGAGTTATGGGAAGCACAGCGTAGATGCTCTAAGTTATACTGAGGCCAGAATATGAGAAGAACACAGGTGGTTTAACTTTAATGTACCTTTTTCCTTGTGACAGATATTTCAATTTCCTGCATATCTTTGAGAGACCTTACTGAATTAAGATTAATTATCTTTGGGTCCAGTGTATTAGGTGCAAAATTTATATATTATTATGGGTTTGGATTGCAAGTAACCTCTCTAGGCAAGAGTTGTGATGAGAGGCCTGGGAGTTCAAAGGCCTATATTGAAATTGTGCCAGACAAGAGTGTTTTGCAACAGTGAGTGTGAAGTGGATTTCCTTGTGGGTTACCTCGTGGGAAATTAATTCAAGTTTCTCTCCTCCAGTTATGCAAAACCCCACTTTGTTGAAGGTGTGCCCTGATTGTCTGATTGCCTGATGATTGCCTGTTCCCAGAGAGTGGAGATCGAAGGCCCAAGTTATAGACAGAAACAGCTGAACTGACCATCTTGTTGTTCTGGATCTGAATCTGAGACAGTTATGAACCTGTAAGCACGGGGAAACCCAATTGTGAGTTTTTAACAACTGACACCCTAGTCTGAAGGTGGACGTGGGGTGACCTCTGGTAAGCTGTTTTCACATGCATGCAGGTTTGCTTATTATTTTTAATGTTTTATCTCTAATGCTCTAACCTTAAGAATAAAGTGCTGTGTGGTTACTTGTAACTGTTGGAAATTATGCTGTTCATAGCCTCTGGTAAGAAAGAAAAGTGCAGGGTGGCTATTAGCTAGAGACATAAAAGGTAACAAGAAAACATTCTACAAAGATATTAAAAGCAAGAGGATGACCAAGGACAGTGTAGGCCCGTTATTCAATGCGGGGGAGTGGGGGATAACTGAAAATTTGGAAATGGCAGAGGTGCTTAATGATTTCTTTTTTTCAGTTTTCACCAAGAAGGTTGGTGGTGATTGGACATCTAATGTAGTGAACGTCAGTGAAAATGAGGCAGGATCAGAGGCTAAAATAGGAAAAGAACAAGTTAAAAATTACTTAGACAAATTAGATGTCCTTAAGTCACCAGGACCTGATGAAATGCATCCTGGAATATTCAAGGAGCTGACTGAGGAGATATCTGAGCCATTAGCAATTATCTCTGAAAAGTCATGGAAAACAGGAGAGATTACAGAGGACTGGAAAAGGGCAATATAGTGATAATCTATAAAAAGGGAAATAAGGACAACCCAGGGAATTACAGACTAGTCATCTTAATTTCTATACCGGGAAAGATAATGGAGTAAATAATTAAGCAATCAGTTTGCAAACATCTAGAAGATAAAGGTGATAAGTAACAGTCAGCATGGATTTGTCAAGAGCAAATCATGCCAAACCAACTTGATAGATTTCTTTGGCAGGGTAACAAGCCTTGTGGATGGGGTGAAGCGGTAGACATGGTATATCTTGACTTTAGTAAAGCTTTTGATACTGTCTCACATAACTTCATAAACAAACTAGGGAAACACAATGTAGATGGATCTACTATAAGGTAGGTGCAAAAGTGGTTGGAAAAGAGTTCCCAGAGAGTAGTTATAAGTGGTTCACTGTCATGCATGTCATAATGAGTGGGGTCCAGCCGGGATCAGTTCTGGGTCTGGTTTGATTCAATATCTTCATCCATGATTGAGATAAATGGTATAGAGAGTACAATTCTAAAGTTTGTAGATGATACCAAGCTGGAAGGGGTTGCAAGTGCTTTGGAGGATAGGATTAAAATTCAAAATGATCTGGACAAACTGGAGAAATGGTCTGAAGTAAACAAGATGAAATTCAATAAGGACAAATGCAAAGTACTATATTTAGGAAAGAACAATCAGTTGCACACATACAAAATGGGAAATGACTGCCTAGGAAGGAGTTCTGCGGAAAGAGATTTTGGGGGTCATAGTAGACCACAAACTAAATATGAGTCAACAGTGTAACACTGTTGCAAAAAAAGCAAACATCATTCTGGGATGTATTAGCAGGAGTGTTGTAAGTAAGACACGAGAAGTAGTTCTTCTGCTCTACTCCATGCTGATTAGGCCTCAACTGGAGTATTGTGCCCAATTCTGGGCACCACACTTCAGGAAATATGTGGACAAATTGGAGAAAAACCAGAGAAGAGCAACAAAAAATTATTAAAGGTCTAGAAAATGTGACCTATGAGGGAAGACTGAAAAAACTGGGATTATTTAGTCTGGAGAAGAGAACACAGAGGGGACATGATTACTGTTTTCAAGTACATAAAAATGTTCTTAATCTCTGAGGATAGGACAAGAAGCAATGGTCTTAAATTGAAGCAAGAGAGGTTTAGGTTGGACATTAGGAAAAAAATCCTAACTGTCAGGGTGGTTAAGCACTGTAATAAATTGCCTAGGGAGGTTGTGGAATCTCCATCATTGGAGATTTTTAAGAGCAGGTTAGACAAACACCTGTCAAGAATGATCTAGATAATACCTCTCCCTGCCATGAGTGCAGGGGACTGACTAGATGACCTCGAGGTCCCTTCCAGTCCTTTGATTCCTTGATTAGAAAGTCTGGCTTACTGGGGATATCACAGGGTAAGGTCAGGAACTGTGCATCTTTGAAAGCCTCCAGTCTAGAGGGAGAGAAATGTTGGTCTCCGCCAAAGAGAGGTGAAGGAAGGGAACCAGAAGCCTAAAAGTGTGTGCCCTTGGTGGGCCCTGAACTGTGACACTCCTTCACTCTATTTCTATGCCTGATGCAGGAGTGGAGGAACAAGAAACCAGACCCTTAAGAGATGCTCTTGCTCAGACACAGGGTGATTATCCAGTGGTAACACAGCTCCCCAGATGAATGATATGATTAATTTGGTCTTCTCTTTCTTTTCTAAAAAGATTGCTGTGGGCAGAAATGACCATAGATAGTGAAGCAGTATTAATTCGGACCTGTGGTTGTGCCTTTAGCTTTAATCTAATAAAATACCCTTAAAAATTAGCATCTAATAATTTCAAATACATTGCAGTTAGCAAATGCTGAATAGTATGATACAGAATAAAAAGTAACATTCAGAAATCATGTTTTATAGCTATTCTTTCAAACAGCCCTGTTTTCTCTGTAAACCCCACACAACTCAAGGAGAGAGACAGACTGTTTTAAACTTTTTCTCCTTTTGTCATTCATCTGCTCCTGGGGAAGGAAAAGGCTTTTACTAAGTCAAGTGCAGAACGTCACAGAATAGTAAATTATTTTAACTATTGTAGTGTCTGTGAAAAGACAAATCACTGATAACCTCATCTTGTTTTATTTCTACATAAAATACAACTTACAATGTAAAATTAAAGGATTCCATTTTTTTTTAGTCTAAAGAAATGACACTTAAGGAGGAACATGATAACAGTATAAATACTTAACGGCCAATAACTTAAGAGGAAGAATTAATCTGGACATTAGTCATAAAACAACGAGTGATGGGCTGAATTAAAAGAATAAATTTAGCTTGGTTAATAGGAAAAAAAACTTTCTGACAGGAAGGACAATCAGAGTAGAATGGTTTGCTTTGTGAAGTAGTTATTGCTCAATCCTTACATGCATTCAAGGCAAGATTAAAAAGCTAGATATAAACTATAGTGGGCTGCAGGGGGCTGGAAAGGTGACCACAAATGTCCTTTCAAATACAATCACTCCATAGTACTATAAAAAAAATGGCAGAGCTAGTGACTTCATCAGAAGGCGGAGTGCAGCAGAAAGAACACAACCATTTTCAATGGGAGAGAAGAAAAAGAAGTAACCACACAAATTCAACTGCATGCCTTTTGAACAGCTATTTCTGTTTAAATTCTTACTCTGGGCTTGTCAGCTTGATATCTGAGCACCTTACATTAAAGCTGTATTGATTGACTCCTACGGGGGTCAAATCTAATCTTCCTCTAGTAGGCAGATGGTAGCACTCAGCAAAAAACACAAAAACCAAGAACACCCACAAACGAAAAAGAACTCTACTGGGTCAGCTAGTTGTGCTTCCTTTTTTTGTTTTTTAAATGGGGGAACTATATATAGTCAATGAATTTTGACACAATCAGGCACATCATAACAGTTAATAATTAGCAGAAAGGCAACAAACCCCTGGTTGGGGGTTCTAATTCAGACCTAACAAGCCTTTATTCTGGTTTCTGCTTGCAGTAGGTGCCCCACAGCTTGCAGTTCTCTTCACTGAGTAACCCAGATACGTACAGAGGATTCCCTGGTGGGTCCCCAATTCACAACTTCTTTTGTAAGGCATTCTGGGGCCACTGGCAAGAGGGGATTTTTCAGGAGAGGGAGGCAGTGTGGCTACTCTGGGTTTCAGTAATGGCCCACAAAGTGATGCTTCCCCAATACATACATTAGAGCAGTCCCTTGGGATCTTTCTGGTTTTTGGCTAGCCCCGACATTTGGAAGGTGCAACTCTTTCCAAGTTCCTGTGCCTCAAATTGCTTCACCAGCTAAACTTAAAAATATTAGTTACATTCAATTATATTTATTAATTGTCATCTTCAAAATCCAGCAGCACAAACCAAAGGCATTTTATCATCTCTTCTTGAGTTGTTTTTATTTATTTTTTTCCATTTTGTTTCATTACTTGTTTTTCACATGTCAAGTCTTCCCTGAGCCCAATCATCTTTCCTTAAATCACAGGCTGCGTCCAAAATGATTGTATAACCTTTTTGACAGAAGCAAGAATTTGAGTGCACATGCTATTTCCCTTGAATTACTGCTTCATTGTGCTAATCAAGAGCCCAGTCCATATAATTCAATACAACCATCAACTCTCGACCATCACTGATGACAGTCAGGATCACCAATAAGTAATAAAATTATGTAAGACTTATTTACACCACACAAATATATTTCTGAATTAGATTTAAAGACTGTCATTTCATATTTCTGTGTGAGGAAAGATCCCATAATGCATGTATTAGTTTGCTTGTTTTTATGTTCTGCTTTGCATTTACTTTCTTCATTAAAATAATGAATTTACTGTATAGTATGTACACACACACACACACACACACACACACACTCACTCTCTCTATTTGGTGCTAACAAATTTGTTGATCTGGTGATCTTAAAGCCCTGACAAACTCTAAGTCTTGGTCTACACCCAAATTTGTACCAGTTTAACTAAAAGTGTTTTAAAAACACATTTAGTTGAGCCAGTGATAATTCTTATTGACACTTCTAATTCAATTTAAACCTGGCGTTCGTTTACCCAAGCAGCTAACACAATATAAGTTGTTAGTTTTTAATGGCTTTAACCTGTTTAATTAAATAGCTTCTGTGCATAGACAAGCAACTATTTTAATACAATATTAAGGCTGCAAAAGTAACACAAAACGAGGAGGTTAGTAAATGATAGTCCCACAAGCAGTGTTAATTCATCCCCATTGCCTATCACACAAGGAAGGAAGGAAATATACAATTATCCACCCTTTATTTGTAAGAGAGTTTTCTTATCTAACAACAGTATATTAAAATAAAAACCAACTTACCAAACTATCATGAGTGGCATCCAGCACAGAGGGCTTATACTCCTGGGAGATTGTTGGCTACTGCCATAAGGAATCAAATGTGTTGGCTAGCAGTTCGTCCACAAAACAGCTTCTAGTTGCTCACCGCTGTGCACAAAGATATATTTTTTAAGTAACAACTTGACTGGCCTACATGACATCATCGTCAAGGTGATCACAGCTATCAGGGCCACCGAGAGCGGGTTCGGGCCCCAGTGAAAATTTTTTTTCAGGTCCCCCAGCAAGGGTGGATCAGCTAAACAGGGCCAACAAAGCTAGGGAAGCCAGGCCCTGGTGATTTGTAGCAGCTTCCCCCACCCTCTCGTCGGCACTGACAGCTATGGCTGGGGGGACGTAAGTGGTCAGAAAAGGAAAAGAAGGAGCTGTTTAGGTTCAGATTAAGCTGGTGGGTGAAAAGGCTAATAAAATATATTCAGTGAGTAAGAAAGTTAACATGAGACTGAATAAGAAGAGAGACTGTGTATACATATCTCCTATAAAGATACAGGAGCATGAGGTAGAATCAGTCAGTGTAGGGTTCCAGAAAATCTTATTTCAATCAATTTTCATAAATTACTCAGGGCCTGATCTAACTCCCATTGGAGTCAATGGGAACCTTTACATTAACTTTAATGGAAGCTGAATCCACTCTTAAATTCTGTTTACCACAGTTTCCCCTAATACACTTGCTTATGTTTACAGGTTTAAGTAATGTTTAAAACTATAGCACTTGAGACATTCATATGACAAGTGCTCTTACACAGTAAGTGCAAGATAATATTAAAGGAAGGAACTGCATAACTCAGAATGGAAGCAACAAAGCTCCTATATATAAATATATAAAATATTTTCTAACAGCCATGATCCTATTTTCCATGGAGAGAAAGGATGACCCAGTGGTTAAGAGACCAGGATTTTTAGAGACCTGTGTTCAAGTCCCTGCTCTACCACTTGCTTGGGCAAGTCATTCAGTCTCTCAGTGCCTTAGTTCTCCATCTGTAAAATGGGAATAAATAGTACTTGCCTATCTCCCAGGAGTGTTTTTAGGGTAAATACAGTAAAGATGGTTAGTTATTTAGATACTATGATAATGAGTAGTCATAGAAGTACCTTAAAAAAAGCCATTTTCAAAATAATCAAAACTTTGCCTTTTCAGCTGAAACCTGCAATTTGGCATGGCAATAATCCTCCCTGAAGAGCAGTGCATGATGTTCCATACAAAGTTAGTTTTGACATCTCTGAATTACAGTATGAGCATATAAGACCTGTGCCCTGAGCACATTCTGTAGAAATTTTGGCTAAACCCTTCTAGTACACAAAGGAATGTTACATAAAATTGAATAACAACATTGTCTACCTTCTAGCCCTTTCACACAGCAGCTACTAACTAAATCAGTCTCTCAAGGATCAATAAAAAGCAGCAGAAAATCCAAAATGGGGATTGTACATAAATGTAATTCAGGTGAAAAGGTCCAATTTAGCAGCTTGGGAGACTGATGTGTTGTATTTATCTTACAAATCAGGAGCATCAGAAAGCTTCTTCAGTCTGCCCTTGAGCTGTTCCTTCAAAAACATTGCTGGTTAGTGTCAACTGTGTCAGTGGATTTTGTGATGAACAGTGTAGGGGAAACACATACCTCCAGATCATTCCACTTAGGGTACCAAACTTTGCAGGTGTGATAACTTTGGTTACTAGTCACCTGAACTATGTTTGAAGAGTAACAAGGAGTAAGACATTAGATTCCATCATCCATACCTTGAGCCATCTAGTCTTCCATCCATTTAACAGTGTATACATGTATAAGATGAAACAGATTGTGATTTTTATGAAATAGGTTTGTTTCTTCAGGGGTGAAAAATAGAACATTCTTGACTAGTAAAGTGAATGTAACTCAGCTCTCTCTCTTCCATCCCCCAAATCCATTTAAATGAACTATCAGTCACAAACACAATATAAACATTTTACAGAGCAGCTCTCAGCACATCCTTCAACTGACTTCACACAATTTAATATTTGGACTGAGTCCCCAGTCAGTTACATTTCATCTGGGTTTTTGCTTTCTCTGGGAATGTTTCACATCACTTTGGTAGGGATTGGTTTGTGCTGCCACCACTGAAATCCCTTCTCATTGATCTGAGAAGGAATTTTAAACACACTGTACCTCTTACCCCAACCTGCCTGATGTCATCTCTTACTCTAGACAATGCACACAGTCTGCTCCATCTCTAGTTTAGGTACTTATATGCCCCCGTCCCTCCACTATTATAGTATCCCACCACTTCATATCTTTAATGGGTTTATCTGCAACACCCTAGTAAGGGAGGAAGTGATATTATACCCATTTTTTTCTCCTTTTATCATCTTCTCTTTTCTCTCTCTCGGTCTCTTTTCTCTCTCTCTGTCTCATCCCCCCAGTCCTTTTCTGTTTTGTCTTTGTCCTTTATCTTGCACTTTCCCCTGCCTCTGAAGATGAGGCCAACAGTATTTATTACTTGAAAAATAGATCACTCTACTCAGCTGCTGAACCTTTGCATATAACCATTACTTTAATGCAAACCAAAACAAATGACTTGCTATTGGTAATCTGCTCTGGAAAGATAGAATAGAGTAAATAGCTCACACAAAGATCACACCACTGATGCTGATTGGTGGGGGGCAGGGTTGCAGGTAGTGAGAAATGCCGCTGTAATGATTTACAGTGAGATATCAGAGGCTGATTAAGGAAAGCATTTAAGCATCTGAGTATTTTTATAAGTCAAAGGGACTATTAATGTACTTTAAGTCAGAAGTGTGTTTAAGAACCTTGCTGAACCAAAGCTTTAATGAATACTAGTTTAGACCCCAACCCTGATGCACATGAATAACTTTATCCATGTGAATAGGCCATTGACTTCAAAGGAATACTTATGGAAGTAAAGTTAAGCACATGGTTAAGTATTTGCAGGATTGAGACCAGGGAGAATCTCAGTGGAGAAAGCAGTAGACAAAAGTGGGAAAAAAGTGAAGGTATTTTTTTTTACTTTGATATTCTTCCTGCTTATCCTAATAGACTTAGCAGCTGGTCCTGAAGCTGCTAATTTAATTCCTAAGATTTAACATTTTTCAATATATTTATCCCATTTAAATCATCTGTATCCCCTTTGTAAGTAGCAAAATTGAAAGTTAAATTAAGGACTATTTTAAAAAGTGTTTTGTGTTGGTATTTTTCACTAGCTCACCCAAACAGATCTACTGAAGATTTATTTAAACATCTTTAACAATTAAATTAAATATTTGAAGAACACACACTTTCATACATTGACTTTACTTTTTGTAGGTAGAAGGAAAAAAATAGCTGTGATATTGTGTTTTGAAAAGCTCCACATTGTTCTCACTCCATAGAACAGCAAAAGGCACAGGGGAATTGTGAAGCCTCATAGGTTATAAGCCCCTTGATAAAAATATAGATGGTCTATAGGAGATAAATGTCCTCCTTTTAAGCCTATATAGTTTATTCAGTGAGAATTGTAGTATGCTAAGTGATATTTATAATTCTGTAGGTAGCATGAATTGAAAGCAATACATGCTAAAAATAGGAATGTAAGATTGCATACAATTCTGTATGAGGGTGCACTTACCTACAGGAACTGGACATAGCTTAAATTCTAGTTTATGAATCACTTAGTCACTTTCTAGTGGAGAATGTGCTTTATGTCAAAACAGTACCATCTTTAGAACAAATCTGTACCTGCTATGTATTCAAAGCCCGATCTTCTTACCCCGGGAACTAAATAAACTTTTAGTGCTTTTTATTCCTGTTGGCTGTGCTTAGCTAAAAGCAGCTATGGGAGAGTAAGCTAGAGTCTGTGCATTAACAACAATCTTGTTTCTTAAGCTTTCAGGTCAGTTACACTAGGGCAAGTCTGCCCAGTCTTCTGAAAGTAGATTTTGATGACAGCAAAGTTGTAACTGAGTATGTAAGTAAATATGAATAAGCTGTCTGTGGTGGAAGAACATAGTATTACATTCAAATCCCAGAATGAGATGACAGGACTTGAAGTTAGAGGGAAAGGCATTTTAGCATTAAACAAAGCACATTTGATCCAGAGTTATTAAAAATAAATAAACATGAAAACCTACTGTTATCAGGCCAAGATAGGCAGAACACAGTGATCTTGAATTACTGTCCAAATTATGTCCCGGGGTGAGGGAAGCTGTGCTTACACAACTGTAAGATCAGCCTACACTTTACATTTCCCTGCAAGCCCCTCAGCTGGCTTCCACCTCTTATATCCTTGTTGGACTTAATTGGACTCACCTGCTAGCACCGTTAATTAGTAATTACAGTGAATTTTAATGCAGAGTTTTATCACTTGTGCCTAGGGTGAATGAACAGATGACCCCTGTGTTCCTAAACACCACCACCCTGTCACACCCACAAGGCATTTTTACACAATCAGTTTGCAGAGCAGAACTTCATTTTAAAATGATCAATGAGCAGAAACTCATATACATATTTTAAGCAATTTATGAATGACCAGCATTCCCCAAAGATGAATAACCTTGGGTTTAATAGGTCTTTTATTATTTCAAATTAGAATTGTACTTAAATAAAATCCCTGAACAGAAACACCATTGATATATTTGAATGGGAGGTGGTTCACAATCCAAACTGTTACATTTCTACATTTGGTGCTAAACCAAAATTCTGGATTTAAAGTCCTCTGATCTTTTTGTTTATTGTTTTGATTGGCAAAGTTTCAAAATCCAGATCCAAATTTTGTGGCTCCAGTCCTTCAAAAATTCAAATTGTGACGAAGATTTTATTTACATTTTTCAATATCTCCCACAATGTCTTTCTGAGACTGGGAACTCATCCTCTACTACACCACTGCCTCCCCACACATCTTCCCAGTTCCCCACCCTCTAATAAACTAATAAATGAAACAAGTATCTGGTGCTACAATAGGTATTTGGGGATACTCTAATACCACATCATCATATTTGTATCTATGAGATCTACTTTTTTTTTCTTTTAAAAATATGACTAGTGGATAATTTAATAACACTATAAAACCTTTTTTTCTTTTTTTTTTTCAAAATAATTCTGCAGACTTCTTCTGGCCTAAGTTCTTTATTGTGACTTTCCATATAATACTATAGATATAAAGTGACTTTTTAAATATAGGATCAAAGCTAATAAAATATAAATTGAGGTGAACACAGAAGTATCACAGAGATTCAACCTTGACACATTTGATCAAAGAGTCACATAAAATTGTGAATTAGCTCTATTTCAGGATTATGTTTAAAAATACTATACCCCTGTTCATTCTAAACCAGTTTAATTCTCCCACAAGGCCAGTTTTCACAGTCATGCTCTCCTTGCTGCTCTCAAAAATATTGTTTAATTAATAAGCTTATTTTATTCTCTTTTTACACACACTAATAGCTTTCCATTACTTGGGCAATTTGAAAAGTTCACACACACTACTGCTTTTGTTTATAAAGTTGAGCCCTACATAGGAGTATACATGAGTCTCTTCTCAATCATTCTAAATGTAACTAAGGGCTCTGTTTCAAAGGTAGTTTAATAATATTTCATCGCCATATCTTTCTTGGATATGCAAAAGTCAGGCAACAAATCTTATTTTCAGCAGTGAACATACTTCTTGTACACTGAACAATCTAAAAAAAAAATTCCTTCTCAGTCTTCATAACAGATCCATTCAGTTAATCTTTCTGTAAATAGCTTTTTGATTTTTTACGATTGTGTTCTATACCAGGGATGGGCAAACGTTTTGGCCCAAGGGCCACATCTAGGTATGGAAATTGTATGGTGGGCCATGAATGCTCATGAAATTGTGGTTGGGGTGCAGGAGGGGGTGAGGGCTCTGGCTGGGGGTGCAGGCCAGAAATGAGGAGTTCAGGGTGCGGGAGGAGGCTCCAGGCTGGGGCAGGGTGTTGGGGTGGAGGTGGGGGTGAGGCTCTGGGTAGACGTGAGGGCTCTGGGGTGGGGCTGGGGATGAGGGGTTTGGGGTGGAGGAGGGTGCTCCAGGCTGGGACCAAGGGGTTCAGAGGGTTGGAGGGGTATCAGGGCTGGGGCAGGGGGTTGGGGCCCGAGAGGGGGTCAGGGGTGCAGGCTCTGGGCAGCGCTTACATCAAGCAGCTCCTGGAAACAGTGGCATGTCACCCCTCCAGCTCCTACACAGAGGCGCGGCCAGACAGCTCTGTACACTGCCCTGTCTGCAGGTGCTGCCCCTGCAGCTCCCATTGGCTGCAGTTCCTGGCCAATGGGAGCTGCGGGGGCGGCGCTTGGTCACGGGCAGCCTGCAGAGCCCCCTGGCTGCCCCCAAATGTAGGAGCCAGAGGGGGGGACATGCCGCTGCTTCCAGGAACTGTGTGGAGATGTGGCATGTGCGGAGTGCCCCCTGACCCCACTCCCCAGCTGGAGCATGGGAGCAGGGCAAGCCCCAGAACCTGCTCCCCAGTGAGAGCTCAAGGGACAGATAAAATCAGCTGGCAGGCTGGATGTGGCCTGCGGGTTGTGGTTTGCCCACCACTATTCTATACAGACAGCATAGGACTCTTCAAGCAACCAAGTTGTGGCTAAAAATATAGTGTCATACTATATAATTGTGTAAATGTATTAACTAAAAAATGGGTGACTGTAATTATTGTATATATTTCCTTGGCGGAAGATACTAGATTACTTAGCATTATGCTCATTACAGTATATATTTCTGCAAAGGAATGCTGTTCCTTTGGTATGTAGATATTCACGATAACAAGTACTCTTCATTCATCAGGTAATCAATGTAGGTATTTGCATTATCATATTCAAATATCTAATATTGTAAAGGGCATGTCTTAATTCCTGTTTTTCTTGCTCTCTGCTGCACTGGACGATTGGTCATTCTGTTCCCTTCCACTTTTTCTCTTTTCATGTCTTCCATGCTTTAGTGTTCTCCTATCTCAGTGACTGCTCCTTTAATGTTTTATTTGATGGTTCACTGCCTTCCCTATCTGTTGAGGTCACTCAGTGTTTTGTACCCAGTTCCTTTCTCTTCCCTTCTTATATAGTCTCTTTATGCAAGCTTATCTTCTCCAGTGGTTTCAGATACAATCTCTACCTTTTGATTCCTGCCCTGTCCTCTTTTGTTCAGTCTTACATCTCCCACTGTGTCTCTAATGTCACCTGGATGTCCCAATGCTTTCTCAAACTTAGTCATTCCAGAACAGATCTTTTGATTTCTCCTCCCAATCCCTTTCCATTTTCTCCTTACCCTATTACAACTCTGCTACCTAGCTAGTCTTCCAGGCTTTCATCAAAGTTAATGTTATTAGTTTGTAATTATTTTTGTATGCTATCTCTTTCCCTATACACCTCACTTTTAGCTTCTTTCTCACTTTCTTCACTTTCACTTCACTTTCAGCAACAATCTGTTGCTTTTATGCTTCTATGGAGTATGTTTTCTTGTTGATATCTCTGTGTGTTATGGAGCTTCTATGCTTGAATCTCGCACTTTCACGTGAGAGAGGGGCCACTGTAACACAATTCCCCCAGTCTATGAACCCATAGACAGTCCTCTACTGATCTGTGAATTCCTGTGTGGAAAGGACATAGGCTGCAGATCAAGACACACCTCAGCCTTTCCACAATTCCACTGTAAATCCACAGAAATGTTAATTTAATATCATGCAGCATTGACTTTCCCCTCATGCTATGGGAAATCCCCTCCTTACCCCAAATAAGTGCTAGGAGCATGTTCCAAGGCAGTAGGTCAGAGGGGGTATTACCATAAGAAGCAGCACTGCATTGTCAGGTAGCTGGGAGCGGAGGGTTGAGAGTTGCAGTGATGCTGTGGAGGACAGGGCCTTTTGCAAATTGCTATTGTTCCTGTTGCAAATTAATTTGTCTTGCTTGGAAAATAAACAGCTTTTATGTTTCTGCTATTGCTTTATTTCTCTATGAATATAATATGGTGTGCAAGGGACCATTTTATGCAAACCTTAATCCCACTGAGTAGCAATATCTGTGCTATTTGATTGAGTAAGAGTTGCAGATCAGGCTTTTAACGGGTATGTTAAAGATTTCTCTTGTTTAGCTTTAGATGTAATTGACTTTAGGCTTGTGTAGGCACATCTTGAATGAGGATTCCAGCTTTTGGAATAACGGAAACACTTTAATTTATTTTTCATCTTGGGCCTATTTGTCTTCTCACTTGCACTGTTTTTACCCCAATGTAAAACCACTGAGTGCAATGGAATTCTTTACACCAGAAAAAGTGAAAAGAGAATCAGACCCTTTGTTTTCACTGTGTTACCTATGGAGGTTTTTGAGTGGTTTTTAAAGGTTTTGACTAGAATGTTCCTTAGCGTTCTATACTAGTTGTGATGCTGGTAGACCAAGTGCCACTCATGCCAAGGTCCCTAGGCCTCAAGTGAATACTATCAAATGCATAGCTGGAAATCAGTCTGACTCACTTGTGTGTTAGTATTGCTAACTTAGGTATTAGACTTGTAACAACGTGATTAGTGTTTAGACTTTATGAAATGCTTGTAAATTGCTGCATTAATCTCACTTCTAATATCTATAACCTATGCTATAAGGTAATTCTTTAATGTTTGTTCTGTAATTATAATATACTTTGTCTGAAACTGTAAATCCAGTCAGGAAAGAAACATGTCCAAGTGTGAAATACTGGTTTGCACCCATGAAGAGCGGTTATCTCTAGCCAGTCAGGAAGGCCTATTGAATCCAAATGGGCTATTGTAAGACAGAACAAGCACTTTGTTAATTGCTCCTGGCATACCCATGAAGAGTGGGATGTGCAGAAATGTTCCTCTCATCAGCTTGGACTCTAGGGAGAAGGGCATAAAAATGCCAGTTGAGCAGAAATTGGTATCTTTAAGCTGTCTGGCCTCTGAGGGGCAAAGATTCCCAAACATAAGCAAAAGATCCCCAATCTGCTTGTCTTGGATTAGCCATAAAGGGCATAAAAGTTTGCTTATTATAGAAGTTTCTATTACCTTTTTAATTAAATTTATAGCCCGTTTATGTGTGTAGGTTTACCTGCTTTAAGTGTAAATGACTCATTTCTTTTTCCTAGTTGATAAACCTTTAATTAGTTTGTTACAGGATTGGCTACAAGCATTGTCTTTGGTTTGAGAGCAGAATACAATTGTAAGTCACTGGCCCTTTGGGGCTGGGACTAAACTGAATATTGTTGTAATTTTTGGTGTAAGCGACCATCTATCACAAAGTCCAGCTTGCCTGGGTGGCAAAATAGACTGGAATGTCCAAGGGGACTGTCTGTGACTCCATGGTATGACTGTTATAGTGCTTAGGGGGGTTCACACTTGTTACTGGGTTGGTGAAATCTAATTATAGAACGTACAAGCAGTTTAGTGTTTTTGTCCTGCTTCTTGATAGGCTGCCCTGAGTTTGGCACTAACACTCGTGAGACACTCCAGACAGCATGGCATTTGTTTGATTTTTTAAGTCTTCATTGTGTTCCCGCAATCTGTGATGGAGTGAGTTTCCACCGCAGAGCAAATAATGAGGAACAATGTTGCTGAACCTGAAAGGATTCAGATTGCTTTGGTGAATGGTTCAGAAGACGGCAAATGTAGTTCTCAGTAGCTACATGAAAAATTGTCTGAGAGCAAAGAACCAAACCATTCAGCCCACTGTATGGGGAAAGGATGTGGAAATAACTGGAAAAATCTTTAGAATGTTAAGCTCAGTGAACAGCAGTTGGAAAACAAACAAACTAAAAAATATACTGGTTTGTATTAGCAAAGGAATAAAATGCAAAGGAAGAGTTGATATTCTTAGTGCCAGATCCAGCTATCATTGACGTCACTTGAAATCTTTCTGTCAACTTCAATGGGAGGTGGATTGGGTCCTTATTAGAGCCCAGACAAACTATGTTTAGATCAGTGAAGGTTGAGAGTAGGTACCAATAGTTTAGTGTTCAATACATTATAAGGATGTTGTAATACCCCCAAAACTAGCATTATAAACTCAGGAACTTCAGAGTTAAGGTTAATCCTAAAAAAAAAAGCACCATTTAGGGTACCCAGACAGCTTTAAGGGCATGTCTACACTGCACACTCTTTACAGCAGCATGTAGAGTACACACACTGCACACACCCTTGGCATGGATATAAATAGCAGTGTAGATGATGAAGCGCTGCTTAGCTGAGTAAAGATGTGCCTCAACTAGCGGTGGCTGAGCCTTCCCAAAACTGGGGGTGCCAGGTGCCTTTTCCCACTCCGTGGCCCCGCCCCTTCTGCCAGAGGTCCCGCCCCTGGCCAAGCTGGAAGCTGGAGTGGGCTGGGAGCTATGGACCCTCCAGACCTGAACCCTTAGGCTACCTACCCTACATGGCTCTCTGCACACCCAAGCAGCACCTCTCATGTCTACACTGTTATTTTTAGCAGTGTAGTGTCCCATTGCAAGAGCCTTTTCCTGCCAAGGGGAAAGACTCCAGAAGCAGGGAAAGGCTCTGGCAGGATGCAGACTGCCATTCTCCATTATGTGTAGCTACATATACCCTACATGCTGCTCTCAGAGGTGTTCATAACAGACATATCTATAGTCTTCCCTGCAATGACACCATGAGGAGAAAGTTAAACAGGTGAGTAATTGCTTTCATGGATGAGGATGCCATCCTGAATTGGGACCAAAGGCTGGAATTTTGAAGGGACCCAAAGGAATTCAGGTCCCCAACTCCTACTGATTTCAATGGGATTTAAGCAACTAAATCCATTGGACCCCTTTGAAAATCCCAAGCCTTTTGTCTTTTCTTTGGAAATTATTAGTATATTTACTTTCTAGCTGATTCCAGAACCAATTCAGATTTATCTAAGTTTCTGAGGCAGAAGAGTCTCTTTTTGAAATGTGTACAGTACCTTGCACAATGGGACACTGATCCTTGATTGAGGTATGTAGGCATCACCATAATACAAATATATTTAATAAATAAAAATACTACTATTAATATATTTGTATTTGTAATAATACAAATAGCTTTAGAAATCTGGTTGAATATTCCCAAATTTGTTATTCAATGTTTGAAATCACTCTTTTGTTATGCTATGAACCTTAGGCCTGTTCTACACTGGGGGCGGGAGGGGCAGGGGAGGAACTTCCACTACATGAATAATATAGCTGAAGTCGACGTACTTAGATCTACTCACCGCAGTGTCTTCACTGTGGTGAGTTGACTGCTGCCACTCCCCTATAGACTCTGCCTGCGCCTCTCACGGCAGTGGAGTACAGCAGTCGACAGGAGAGCACTCGGGGGTCTATTTATTGTGTCTTGATTAGACACGATAAATTGACCCCCCACTGGATTGATTGCTGCCTGCTGATCCGGCGGGTAGTGTAGACATACCCTTAGTAACAGAAATTATTCCATTTGTCATAGAATCATAGAATCATAGAATATCAGGGTTGGAAGGGACCTCAGGAGGTCATCTAGTCCAACCCCCGGCTCAAAGCAGGACCAATTCCCAACTAAACCATCCCAGCCAGGGCTTTGTCAAGCCTGACCGTAAAAACCTCTAAGGAAGGAGATTCCATTCCAGTGCTTCACCACGCTCCTAGTGAAAAAGATTTTTCCTAATATCCAACCTAAACTTCGCCCACTACAACTTGAGACCATTACTCCTTGTTCTGTCATCTGGTCCGGGTTCCAACCTCTTTGGAACCCCCTTTCAGGTACTTGAAAGCAGCAATCAAATCCATTGTCCATTGACTGTGCTGACAGTGTTATTGTACCATTCATACTTGAAAACATCTTTAGTATTTTATTTAATCTTTGTATTACCTTCCATAATCTTAGCTAGCATATTGTGGAATCCAATATGTTGTTCTTTTATATTCATTCTAGTAAGCAATGTGTTTACTTAAGCACTCCCACTTGTATGCATTTTCCATTGTGTCTCTTTTATACTTTAATAGTTTTTATTCCTATGCTGTTTGTAGAATAGCTAGTTTGTATAATAGTTATTATATAATATTTATTTTAATTCTTCCAATACACATATTTATCTTGTGCTTTTTACTAGTTACTTAGAGGCACTATTCATCCGATTCTAAATTCTCTGCTGCAGGCCTTTCATCTGTATGCTTTATGATTTAATTACAGAAGTCCAATGAATTAAATAGAACTTTTAACTACAGGACTCCAATTTTGTTTTATCTTAACGCTGGATTAAAGCATTAAGAATTATGAGGTTGAACAGAAACTCCGACTTTAAGACCTATAAAGTTTTTTTGGTTTTGTTTATCACAAGAGCTCTCAGAAACTAAAATTAGAGTTGGGTGATTTTTTTTATCAATTCTACCCCCCCCCCCCAAAATGCATATTGGTAATACTGAAATGTTTTGCAAATTTGTGTCAATTTGTGTCAATCATATTGTTTTGGTTAAAAAACAGGTTTCATTTTTGACATTTTTTAAATGAAATGTTTAGATTTTTTTTCATTTTAAGTACTTTTTGTTTTGAAATTTCCTTTTGAAAAATTAAAAAAGTATTAATACTTAAAATCAAAATGAAATGGGTTTTTTAATTGTTTTTTTGGGTGAAACAAAATGTTACATTTGACCTGTAATGAACTGTTTTCATTTTTATTTTTTGATTCGCTATTATTTTAAATGCTTTCAGTTGGACCAAAACAATTTTTTCCCTGAATTTTTGAATTACAAGTGAACCAAAAAATCCATTATACACACAGCTCTAAGTAAAATGAGATATTCTTAATATTGAATATTGTAATTAAACAGTTACATTATTCTCACTATTCACTGCAATAGTGACTTCACTGATGATTTTATATTACCACTTCACTAAAGTAGAACTTTGTTAGTTTATGTAACTGGCAGCTGACTATCACTGGTGAATTTTAAGTTAATTTGTTGGATGAGTCTTCTAATGCAGTTCACCTTGGTTAACAACTTATAAAAACTAAGGTTCACATCACCGCTAGATTGTGAATTCACTCTATTTAATATAGTGGGTCACCTTAATTGATTATGTGTACACCTATAATGATGATTTCTTATTGCCAGCTTCAACCGAACCTCTTATGGGTTCATCTGATATATTATCATTAGATTAACCTTTAATCACACCATTTTCTCAGTACTTTTGCATAATTGTCCCATCTGGCTTTATAAATTGGATGATTTATATCCTGCCAAGTTACCAACCGGGCATTTAAGCAATTGACTATTTCAGCCTGGACTTCTCTGATGATGAGGTCTCTTGAGCTAGAAGGTTAAAAATATTTTGTTTTGTTAAAATGGATGATATTTTGGTTATAAATCACAGGACAGATTAAGAAATGTAATATAAATAGAGGAAGAGATGGTGAATGGGGAAGGGTTGTATAGCGACTGAGACTGTTAATTGTAGGACCTCATATGTTGCAGAAGTTGGAAAGGGTGTGGTGTATGATGCAGAAGACTTCAGGTGGAGAAGGGATGATATTGTGATTAAGACACTCAAATGTCACTTATGAGAACTTGCTCATCCCTGCCTCTGCTCCAGACATCCTGAATAACATTGGGCAAGTATCTTAAATCCATATTTTTGTAGGTGACCATTAAATGTGTATTCTTCACTTTCTGAGTACCCAATTTGACACATGGAGGGCTTGAGTTTCAGAAATGCTGAGCACTCATGACTCAACTGGAGTTGAAATTGAAGTCAGTGGGAACTATTGGTGCTCAGCATGCCTGAAAAATCAGGTCTTAGGTATTTCAAGTACCCAATCATTGATGCACCAAAATCAGGCCAAAATCCTGTTAACATGAATGTTGCTTAACATTACTACTATGAGTAGTCCTACCGAAATCATGGCAGTAAAGTTAAACACATACATATGCGTTTGCAGGATTGGGGCCTTAGTGAACATTTCCCCTCCCCAACCCCAGGGTTGCTTCAAATCTGTCTTGATTTCCCATCTGTGAAATGAGATTAATAATACCACCTTACTTTACAGGAAAAGACCCATGACAGTCAATCAGGGAAAGACTGTCAATGCACGTGCACAAGAGAACATAATTAAGGGTGCTTTGGAAATCTTAAATTTTGGTATCTTCTAACATCTTTGATTCAAAGGCCAAAGGCCACAGACAGAGTTCCCCCTGAATGAAGGTGAGTGTGTACAGTGTGGCGAGCTGTACATAGGCAGCAGTCTCAGTCATCAGTGAGGTGGGTTTATGTAGAAGACTCTGTTAGGGGAGGAGAGAGGAAGCCTACCCATATCCCCATAAGTGTGAGTCAACCACCTTCACTTAACAGGGAAACTTAGGCATAGCTGAGTGTTGCTGCAGCTAAGGCCCAGCTGAAAGTGGGAAGACGGAGGCACAACTCAGTGTGTGGATGTGGCTAAAACTCCAGACAAAAGTAGGAGAACTGAGGAAGAGAAGGAGTTAGACATATTATGTGATTCCTACTTGAGGGTGGGGAACCCCAAGGCCACCATTCTGCACTTGCTCAGCCTATGATTGAACAACTCCTGACTACTGTCCAGGCTGCCTGTGTATGGCTTCATGAGCCATGGCATTAAGGGGTAGGCTGGGTCCCCAAGGATAACTATAGGCATTTCAACATCCCCAACAGTTATTTTCTGGTCTGGGAAGAAAGTCCCTTCCTGCAGCTTTTGAAACAGACCAGAGTTCCTGAAGACGCGAGCATCATGTACCTTTCCCGGCCATCCCACATTGATGTTAGTGAAACGTCCCTTGTGATCCACCAATGCTTGCAGCAGCATTGAAAAGTACCCCTTCTGGTTTATGTACTAGCTGCCTTGGTGCTCCAGTGCCAAGATAGGGATATGGGTTCCATCTATCGCCCCACCACAATTAGGGAATCCCATTGCAGCAAAGCCATCCACTATGACCTGCACATTTCCCAGAGTCACTACCCTTGATAGCAGCAGCTCTTTGATTGTGTTGGCTACTTGGATCACAGCAGCCCCCACAGTAGATTTACCCACTCCAAACTGATGCCCGACTGACCGGTAGCTGTCTGGCGTTGCAAGCTTCCACAGGGCTATCATCACTCACTTGTGAACTGGGAGGGCTGCTCTCATCTTGGTATTCTGGCGCTTCAGGGCAGGGGAAAGCAAGTCACAAAGATCAATGAAAGTGCCCTTATGCGTGCGAAAGTTTTGCAGACCTCTGGGAATAGTCCCAGACCTACAACACTATGCGGTCCCACCAGTCTGTGCTTGTTTCCCGGAACCAGAATTGATGTTCCACAGCATGAACCTGCCCCATTAACACCATGATGTGCACATTGCCGGGGCCCATACTTTGTGAGAAGTCTGTGTCCATGTCTATGTCCTCATCACTCTCGTCACCACGCTGCCATTGCCTCCTCGCCTGGTTTTGCTTTGGCAGGTTCTGGTTCTGCATATACTGCAGGATAATGCGCATGGTTTTTACAGTGCTCATAATTGCTGCGGTGATCTGAGCGGGCTCCATAATCCCAGTGCTGTGGCATCTGGGCTGAAAAAAGGCGCAAAACGATTGCCTGCTCTGACGCAGGGAGGTGCGACTGACGACATGGCTTACAGGAAATTAAAGTCCACAAAGGGGGTGGCTTTGCATCAAGGAGAGAAACACAAACAACTGTCACACAGAATGGTCCTCTCAGGGATTAAATTCAAAACCTTGGGTTCAGCAGGCTGCTGATTTCATGGAGGGCGGGTGGGAGGGAGGAAGCAAATGAATACAAAACAAATCAGGTCTATTTCTTGTTTTGATCCACTCCATCTATCTTTTACATATTTAGGCTGGCAGCAGAAGGTTCATTACGACTGCTAGCCATTGTCATCTCCTGAGTGCTCGGCAGAAGATGGGAATTATCTGGCTGAGTTAAAAGAGCACCCAGGAATACGATGACGATGGCTACCAGTTGTAATGCACCATCTGCTGCCAAAAGGCAATGAGCTTCTGCTATCTAGCAATGCGGTCCCACGTCTGCCAGCACCCGGGAGACTTACAGTGATGGTCAGCTGTGCAGGCTCCATGCTTGCAGTGGTATGGCGTCTTCACAGGTAACCCAGGAAAAAGGCGCAAAATGATTTTCTGCTGTTGCTTTCATGGAGGGAGGGAGGGAGGGCTTGACGGCATGTACCCAAAATCAACTGCGACACTGTTTTTGTATTGGGATCTCAACCCAGAATTCCAATGGGCGGCAGAGACTGCAGGAACTGTGGGATAGCTACCCACAGCTATCCACAGTGCAACGCTCCAGAAGTCAACGCTAGCCTTGGTACTGTGGACGCAGTCCGCCGACTTAATGCACTTAGAGCATTTTTTGTGGGGACACACACAATCAACTGTATAAAAACAATTTCTGAAAAACCGACTTCTATAAATTTGACCTAATTTTGTAGTGTAGACATACTCCTAGACTCATAGACTTTAAGGTCAGAAGGGACCATCATGTCATCTAGTCTGACCTGCATATTGCAGGCCAATGAACCTCACCCACCCACTAATGAAATAGACCTCTAACCTCTGGCTTGAGTTACTGAAATTTTCAAATCATGGTTTAAAGAGACTTCAGATTACAGAGAATTCACCATTTACGCTAGTTTAAACATGCACGTGGCCTGTGCCCCAGGCTGCAGAGAAAGGCAAAAAAAAACTCAGGGTCTCTGCTAATCTGACCCAGGGGAAAATTCCTTCCTGACCCCAAATATGGCCATCAGTTAGACTCTGAGCATGTGGGCAAGACCCATCAAGCAGATACCTGGGGAATAATTCTCCGTAGTAACTCAGAGCCCTTCCCATCTAGAGTCCCATCTCCAGCCATTGGGTTTTTTGCAAATATTTGCAACAAATTACATAACATTTAATCATCCTACATAAGGTTCAGCATAATATGATAATGGTTGTTCAGAAATTATTTGAAGCAAAATATTTACAAAAGTAAGATAAACGTACCATTTTATCAAAGCAACTGACATCAATAATGGCATTAGCTTGAGATAAAGATGGAAAGTGGGAAGTGAGGGGACAAATCTCCAAATTCTTTTTTCCTACTGGAGCTCCTGGCAAATTGTTGAAGACATGCACGTTGACCAAACTAACTCTGAATCATAACAGTTTATGGATTTACTTTTTTTTTTAATTACTAATAATTTATTGGTAGGATAATTTTTACTGTTTACCTGCCCAATTTAGAAGTATGCAACATCAGTTGTCAAAGTGTATATCAGTGGTTAGTTACCAAGTTGGGGACTGTAACCTCAGCATTCTAAAGTCCTATGTTCTAGGGCAGAAACTGCATGTGGGAATATATCTTCCTCCCCTCCTTGATCTTCCCACCAGAAATTTATTTTAAAGTTGTCTGTGTATGAATACACACACACACAAGGAACAATGGGTAAAACAACAACTATCCTTTCTGTAAGAAACTGAAGACAGATTTCCAGTTTTTAATACTAAACTACTCCAGGGATGGAAAAAAGCATACAAATGAGTAGTTCATCGCAACTGCCAATGAAGTTCATTAGCAAAGTTATTGTATTTTGTACAGCCTTATGAAGAAACTTCCAAAACAAAACTAAATGGAGAAAAGAGGACAGAGACATCTTAAAAATAAAATACTTCAAGCAAACCAAACAGCTTGGGCTGGAAAGAAGCTTTGCAACAAAATAAACTAAGCATTGGCTCTTTTTCTACTGATTGAATCCAGACAATAAAAGTTGGTGAATGCATGAAAAGAATTCCAGTGATGCTCTTGCAAATCTCCTGAACAGATAGAAGCTGGAGGCTGGCTGCATAGCAGTTTTGCAATATAGAGAATGGGCCTTGGTATGATAACTGAGTTGTAGACTGTATCAATAAGAGATGTAGTCTGACATCCATTTAGACACAGGCTCAGATTTTTAATAGGTGTTGAGGAGTTGGTACACTTAACATCACAAGGCCTAAGTTACTTACAAGCCCAAGTCTCATTTTGAGAAGTGACTTAGGTATGTCGCAACCTATGTCCCATTGACTTTCAGTGACATGTAGGCTCCCAAGGACCTAAGGCTACATCTACACTACAGCTGGAGGTGTAATTTCCAGCTTGGGTAGACGTGAACACATGAGCTTTGACTGAGTAAGCACACTAAGTATGGGGTGTAGCTGTGGCAGCACAAACAGCAAGCCACTCGGAGTATATACCCATTTGAAACACTAGGCACACACTTGAGATGGCTAGCTCCTCCTACAGCTCACCTATTTTTAGCATGTTAGCTCAGAGGTAACAGAGGTATGTCCTCAAGTAGGAATTTACACCTCCAGCTACAAGTGCAGACACACCCATAATTGCATGCTCTGTTTGCTACCTTATGTAGAATATAGCTGGGAAAATAATATTTGCCCAGTAACTTCTTTGATTAATTTTGCAATTTTTAAAATATTTGATGAATCTTTGTTTCTATTTCTTGCACATCTTTAATAAAAAAACCATGGTGACTTGAAGTATTCAAATGAATAAGGATGTCTCTTTGGGTACTAGGTGTCTGAAATTCCTTGGAACTTACAGACCAACTTTCATCTAATTCAAGACAGCCGTTACTGTGATATCTAAGCACAAAATATCTGCACACAAGATAATCGTATCTGAGAAGAAATATAGGTCCCACCCCTATCTTCATAAGAGCTTGGAGAGATATAATACAATATAAAATATAGTGTTCTCTTGCTTTGAAATCAGTCCAAAGTTTCAGAAATGTGGAACAATGTAAATATTCTTAGGAGAGTGCCTTGTGTGTTGGGAACTGAGATTAAGAGTACAGTATAATAACTTCTGTCATCATACTACTTAAGCACTATAACATAGAAAGAAATTAAAATCAAATAAATTCAGATCTATCTCTGTTTCTGTCTGCTGTACCCACAGTCTGCAAGGAAATGTTCCAAACCATTCCTTATATCCAGCTGCATTTGGCACACTTCTGTGTTTGCAACACAGTGTCCTTGCTAAGGCTCAAATCTGTAATGTGACTGTATATTTAAATTTTTGGAGTTAAGCCTGTTTTATGGTTTATGAACATTATTTTAAAGTTCCTTTTTATATGGACCTTAATTTGTAATATCTTGCCATTTAAAAAAATATTCTGTTGGGTTTAAAAAAAACATTAGCAAAGATTCTGTTGGGTTTTTATTGTTTGTGAACAGTGATTTTATTGTACTTAAAAAAAATAAATCTTGTACTAGATCTCATACTGCACTGTGGAGAGAGAATCATTAAAACATAGTGCTGGAAGGACTTTGAGAGACCATCTACTCCATCCCCCAGCACCAGCGGCGGCTCCAGGCACCAGAGCTCCAAGCGTGAGCCTGGGGTGGGAAGCCGCGGGGGGCAGCCTGCCGGTTGTCGTGAGGGCGGCAGTCAGGCAGCGTTCAGCGGCTTGCCTGCGGGAGGTCCGCCAGTCCCGCGGATTCGGCGGCAATTAGGCGGCGGGTACACCAATGCCGCGGGACCGGCGGACCTCCCACAGGCAAGCTGATGAATCCGTGGGACTGGGGACCTCCTGTAGGCAAGCTGCCGAAGGCAGCCTGCCTGCCGTGCTTGGAGCAGCAAAACAGCAAGAGCCTCAACTGCCCAGCACTGAAGCAGGACCAAATATACCATAGACCATTGTTTCTCTAACTTGTTTTTAAAAAAACCTCCAATGATGGGGATTCTACTGCCTCCCTCAGTATACCAGGTCAGTGCTTAACTGCTCTTACAGTTAGAAAGCTTTCCTAATATCTAACCTAAATCTCCCTTGATGCAGATTAAGCCAATTCCTACTTTTCCTACCTTCAGTGGACATGGAGATCATTTTCCTCTTTATAATGATCCTTAACATATCGAAACACTTATAGCACCCCTCAATCTTTTTTTCTCAAGTCTGCCCAATTTTTTTTTTAACTTTTCCTCGTAGGTCACATTTTCTAAATCTTTTATCATTTTGTTGATTTGCTCTGGACTTTGCCCAACTTTGTCCACATTTTTTCTTAGTTTTATCACCCAGCCCCCAAGCATAAGGGGAGAACAGAAAAAAAGAACAAAACAAAAAAGTAAGATAATTTCAAGGGAAGGAAAGAAAATGAAGGAATGGGTGTGGGAGGAGAGGCAGGAAAAGGAGCACAACTTCTCCGTTTCCACTTATTAGGAATTAATCAAAGATTTCTAAAAAAAAACCTTCAAATTTGTCTGAGATCCTTCTTCTCCTAAACATTACCTACACTTTAGCTGCCAGGTCAGCCAAACTGCTGAGTCAAGTTTTTATCACTAGAGGCAGTGTGCTTTTCTATATAATCAACATCAGTCACTTGGCTACTTGCACTGCTCTAGAGAGCCAAGCTTTCCATGAACTGGTGAGATTCCAAAATGATAGACTATAACCCAATATACAGTTATGAGAAGTAATTTTTAAGGAAATATTCAGTATCATATTTATCTTTCTACTTACTTTTAGCCAAAAGGATTGTATTCTGGGAGAGCCCCAAAACACATGAGCCAGTGTGATTCCAGAACCACACCTCAGCAGCAGTCTGTTTCAGCAAGGCCTACAACAGGGATTGGCAACCTTTGGCACGCGGCCCACCAGGGTAAGCCCCCTAGCGGGCCAGCCCGATTTGTTTACCTGCCATGTCCACAGGTTCGGCTGATCGCGGCTTCCACTGGCCGCGGTTCACTGCTCCAGGCCAATGGGGGCCACAATAAGTGGCGTGTGCCAAGCAATGTGCTGGCTGCCACTTCTCGCAGCCCCCATTGGCCTGGAGTGGTGAACTGCAGCCAGTGGAAGCCACGATCGGCCGAACCTGTGGATGCAGCAGGTAAACACACCAGTCTGGCCTACAATGTGAGAAAAAAACACAGCCAAACCAGGGCTGCTCACTCAGCTGTTGTGGTGAGTCAGCACACAACAGAGCCTGCAGTGAGTCATCCCTAAGGCATGCGGCAGCAGCCTATCACTGAGCAGACCCTGGGTCAGGTGACCCAAGGCTCATGCATTTCCACAACACCACCATAACTGCAGATCAGTCTGAGCTATAGTGCTACCTGGCCAGGAACCCTCCTGCTACCTCACAGTGTGCCAGACTCCAGCAACTCTCAGCTTGCCCCTCACTCTATTGCCTCTTGATTTCCCCCCACCTCCTTCCCTGCCAAAAAAATAACAACAAACCCTTCAGACTCTGTCTATCCAGTTTTTGATCTTTAGTGTGGATCTGGATCCTGGTTTTGGTACTTTTATTGGTTTGTTTATGGACTCAGGCTGGTGCCAATGCCGAGATCTGTCCGTGGATTTCAATTCCAGGACCATCCTTGGCTCAAACGTAATTGTGACCTACAGTCCCACCATCACGCCTGATTATTGGAGCCAGTGCCTGACACATGCATTGTAACCTATGTGGGGACCAGTGTGAACAAAATATAATTTTCAGCTGGATCAGCCTTAATCATAGATCAAAAAGTTAATAATGTTTTGCAAGGCACACTCCACTGGCTAGAGTTCAAAGATATACACAAATCTTTGTTCCAGGCCAAGTGTGGGCAATTTAAATTAGGGAGGGTCTCTTGGGCCAGTAACTCATAACAGGCCTACAGCTGGTCATGTAAACCTTCGGTGCTCTTGCCACATCAATAACAATTCTACAGTGTGTGTTGATCTTAAAGTGGCGCCCAAAATGGGATACAATACTTCAGCTGAGGCCTCAACACTGCCAAGTAGAGCTGAACTGTTATCTCTCATGTCTTACATATGATGCTCCTGTTATTACCTCCCAGAATTATATTAGTCTGTTTTGCTGCTGCCTAGACAGTTATTTCTTTGTGTTGGTGCATATGATTTTTGCTTTCTGGGTGTAGTACTTTGCACCTGTCTTTATTGAATTTCATCTTGTTGATTTCAGACAATTTTTTTTTCAATGTAATCAATGTAATTTTGAATTCTATCCTGCCCTCCAAAGTGCTTTCAACCCCACCCAGATTGGTGTCATCCACAAATTTTATAAGCATATTATCCACTCCATTATCCAAGTTGTTAAGGTTCCTTCCCCACTCTGAACTTTAGGGTACAGATGTGGGGGACCTGCATGAGAAGCTTTAAGCTCAATTACCAGCTTAGATCTGGTCTGGCTGCTACCATTCACAAGCACTCCCTTCCTTGGGTAGCCTTGAGAAACTTCACCAATTTCCTGGTGAACACAGATCCAAACACCTTGGATCTTAAAACAAGGAGAAATTAACTATCCCCTTCCTTTCTCCCACCCACTCCTGGTGGATTCAGATCCAACCCACTTGGATCTAAAAACAAGGAAAAATCAATCAGGTATTAAGAAAAGGGCTTTTAATTAAAGAAAAGAAAGGTAAAAGAAAACCCTCTGGGAGAGGTTAGCATACCAGCTACTCTCACAGACGACAGATTCAAAACACAGAGGATGTTCCCCTGGGCAAAAACTTAGTACACCAATGAAAATACCCAAATATCCAATTTGATTCTACCTCTAATTGCACAAGACAGGTTACAAAGAAATAAACATAAACCTATTTATTCCTTTCTAAAACGTACTACTTTGATAAGAGGCTGGTTCCTTGATCTTTTTCACTCCGGCTGAAACTGAAAACTAACAAAGGAAAAAATCCTCCTTCCTTTTGAAACATCTGTTTATGACACAAGTCATTACTGAAAACATTGGATAGTACTGGACCCAGCACAGACTCCTGCAGGATAACACTAGATATTTCCTCCTAGTTTAACAGCAAACTAGTAATAATTACTTTTTGAGCACAATTTTTCAAGCACTTGAGCACCCATTTTCTAGTAATTTCTCAACAGCAAACTAAGGAAATATGATCCACATGAATGCCATGTAGGTCTTTGTCAAAAACCTTACTAAAATCAAGATATCACATCTACTGTTTCTCCCCATCTAGTAGGTCAGTAACTCTGTCAGGTTTCTTTGGCATGATGTGTTCTTGACATATCTGTGGTTGTGACTACTAGGGCCGGCTCTGGCTTTTTTGACTCCCCAAGCAATAAATAAATAAATAAATAAATAAATAAATAAATAAAATGGGTGCAGGGAGGCCGGAGAGGCAAACCAAAAAAAAAAAAAAAAAAGGTGCAAAATTTTGGTGCCACTTACTTGGTGGCTCGCGGCTGCCTCCCCCCGGCTGCACTGGTGAGCCTCTGGGTGGGCGGTGGCTGCACTCTGGCTAGTGGGACTCCCTGCGCTGCAGACATGCCCCGGGCAGTGGAGTGCGCACCCTGGCTAGTGGGAGGGGGGGGAGTGAGAGAGAGAAGGGGGGCAGCCAGGGCTTCCTTTAGCCGGAGTGCTCACCACTGGATCCCTCCCACCATGCCACCTGCAGGTGAATTGAAAGTCGTTGGTCGGTGGGGAGGAAAGGACGTGGGCTGCTAGGCTTGCTGCAGACCTGGCACCGGCTGGGGCAGACAGAGTGTGCAGCCTGCTCCCAGCAGGGCACTCCCCTCCTCTGCGCCACCACCCTCTACAGTGGTGCACTGAAAGTCATCAGCAAAACAAAAGAAAAACAATCAAAAATACCCCCACCAGGGCGCAGGGCGGCCAGAGCGGTGAACCAAAAAAAAAAAAAAAGTGGCCGTGCCACCCTAGGATTGGACGGAATGCCACTCCTTAGAATCTGCCGCCCCAAGCACGAGCTTGCTCAGCTGCTGCCTGCGGCTGGCCCTGGTGACTACTTCTCTTCCTATTGTCCTCTATACTTTCAAATAGATTGTTTAATAATTTGTTCCACTATCTTTCCAGATATCAAAGTTAGGCTGACTGGTATATAATTCCCTGCATTCTCTTCATTCCCATTTCTAATAACAGGTACTATGTTTGTCCTTTCCCAATACTCTGGGACCTCACCCCCCTCCCATCCATGAGTTCTCAAAGCTAATTATTAACCATTTCAAGATTGCTTCAGCTAGTTCCTTAAGTAGCCTAGAGTGAGTTTCGTCAGGACCTGCCAACTTGAATACATCTGATTTATCTAAATAGTCTTTAACCTGTTCTTTCCCTGTTCTGGCTTGTGTTCCTTGCCCCTTGACATTAGCATTAACTGTGTTAGGATATTTTTGTTCTTTCTATATCTGCTACAGAGTGAAAAATGTAAATACATCATTGTCCTACTGTTCTAAAAAGGGCAATATGTTCGAAATATTGCCAATATTGTTCATTTCACTTATACTGAGGCACCATCACTGTGAACCATCTGTAAAACATACTGCTGTGGAAAGCTTTGCATTACTTACTGTTTGAAAGTTTAGACTCCCTCGCCACCCACTTCTGTCAGACAATGCCAATTCATTTTAACCAAAAAAATTTTGTGGGAATATATAAGTTGTGACTAAACTTTCAGTGGGAAAGGTTTCTGAGGTCTAAGATGGAATTTCAGGAGGTGGCAAGCAAGACCCATAAAAGCAAATAGTGAAGTTGTTAGGGCATTTCCTTGGGTAGCATCTCTGAATTCCCAGTTGAGTGCTCTAACTATTAAGCTAATGGTTTTTTGTTTGTTTTCTGGGATGGGTGTAATTCTTTCTCAAAAAGAAAGAAAGAAAGAAGTCTCCCAAAGTCTTAGATTTGTCCCAATGTGGAATGGCTATATTTTTCACAGGATGGGAAAAATGTTCTTGTCCCACTTTAGCTATATGCACTCCATATATAATATCACTTAAAACTAGCATCCAGTCTTAATAGAAGTCAGTGAAGTTATACCAGCAACAAATTTGGCTTACTGTATTGTTATCCAGGCACATAATACTGATTTTTTTTCCAGATCTCCTAGTTCTTCATAAAAAGTGTGTCTCATCTGGTCCAGAACTCTACCAACAATTGCACCAGATTGGACATTCAGATCACATTGCTTCATTTAAAAGTGACAGGGGCACCTGTGCTAGTCACATACTCATGTACCACATGGCTTTTTAATTGGCATTCTGTCACTGCTAGCATTTTGTCTCACACAGATGAGAAAGCAGATAGATATTACTGGATCACTTGGAATTTTAAATTCACTTCTGCTTAAATAGTTCTACTGTGCTGCAGTAAGCCTTGTATATACATTGCAGTGGTACACAGATCCTGTTTGTCATAAGGAATTACAGTGCAGGATATCTGGAGGATAGCCACATTGTTTACTAAATCTCAATGGGGTCTAACTACATTAGTGCAGACATCAGATTATCTACTGTGAATTGTTTCTCTGTCTGGCAGCAGGTTGGCTGTAATGATTCCTCCTTTTATTTAAAGGTTTGAATGGCCTTGGTTCTAGCTACCTTGCAGAGGTGTTGATTCCATGGAAATCCACTGCTTCCTTCTCCTCTTGTCTTGCCAGATTTACTGGTTGTCATCCTGCAGGTTAGATGTAAAGCCTTGGTAGGAAGTGCCTTCCAGGTTCCTATTCCTTCTGTATGGAATCTTGTCCATGAGAAATAGAGTGTGACATCTCTCCTTTCTTTCACAGCTATTTAAATAATTTTCAGTTGTCAAAGGCATATAATTATATTCAAATGTATTTGCAGTCATCCTTGAAGGTGAACAATGAAAATACCTAAATAATAGTTACTAATAATGCATGTTCTGCTACTTAGAGCAATACTCTCCTTGGATACATCACTGGTATTGGGGCTTTATGTACAAGAATAACATTCTTTCATTGAATTCTGAAACACTCTGAGAACTGATGTGGCTCATAACTAAACATGATGGGTAAAGATAAATTAATCCTACAAAACAAAATGATTTATGATGCTCTCCTTGGGTAGAATTACAGCTTTGAAAAGGCTGTATATTGTAAATTCAGGATTACCAAGTCTCCAAGATAGACAAGTCATTCATGAAATTTTACAAGAGACAACATATTGCTGTAGAAAGGTTTGCATTATTTGCCATTAAAATTAACTATTCACGTACAATAAGTACAATTGATCTGTTATATTAGCTTCAAAATACAAAATGCTTTTTAACCATTCAATCATTTTTATGGCACAGATTTTGTTATCCACCTGGTGGCACTGTTGATTAAATTTGGGAAAGACTGGCTGCTGACACAGTTATATATACATTTAATCTGTATTAAATTTGCTGGATGTGTGTGTATTAATCTTATTGCTGCACTCTGGGGATAATGGAGGCGGGGAGGGTTGAGTGCAAAGAAAGATTTTGAAGGTTACTTCAGAAAGATACATTCAGTTTGAAAGAAATACATAGTAAAGTAAATGTATGCCAGGCCAATGTAAAAACACAACGTGGTCATATACAGTTCATTGCCATAGGCACAATATTTTTGTTACAAAGGGGTTTCTAAGGGAAAAATGACATTTTTAAGAGAATCAGTTTTCAGAGTATGGGTTAACTTTCTTTTGCACCGAAGATCAACAAAATAGTGTCACTGACAGAATTGGGTTCAATGTTTTACTAAATTTGACAAGGAAGTAATATAGGCTTTCAGGAAAAATACCTGCAGTGCTCTATTCATTAGGCATAATAGAACTTCAGGATTGTTTTCACTCCCATTTCCTGTTTAAATTGATACTTACATTTGGCATATGCTTGCTTTGGAGTTTGAGTTGGCATTTTCAGTGATTCTACAAAGAAACATCGAGCACCCACAAGACACTCACACCCTGCTGAAAAGTAACTAAAAACTTTGAGCTTCTGAGATCCTAAGTGCTTTAAGTTAGGGCAGTGAACTATAGCAATGGAATGATCTTGTTGATAGTACTGGCTTCAGGGATCTCTATCAGTTTGCACTAGTGGTGATTGCCCTTTGTAGTAAAAAAGGTAATAGAATCAGTTTGCATAATCTGCCTCCTCTGTGTATCAGCTTGATGTATTTTTGGGAGACAGAGGACAGAGGAATTATCATAAAACAGTCAAAGGAGGCCGAGCTGGGAATTTATGTGTAAACACATCATGGCTTGAAATTATCAGTGGGCTGCTATGCGTGAGGCCAGAGATCCTTGTCTTGGATCACTAAAAACTGAAACCCTTTGGTCCATTTGTCTCCTGCCACATCACAAGTCTTCATAAACTGCATTTCTTATACGACAGCAAATGACAATTTTTCAGTTTTTAACTTTGAAAATATATTGTCACGTTTTTAATGCAGTTGTATGAAACCAGCAATGTTTCTATAAGTCTTTTCTTGCTGTAGTATTGTTTTCCTGATTCATTTTTACATCTACTATACCTCTGGGATTTCTCTGTTATGAAAAGTTGTAACTATCCAGTCTTAATTTTCAGAACTGTGACAGTGAGATTGAGTACTCAAGAGATTAGAGTATTCTTTGATATGAAAACTAAGTTTAAATAAAATGTTCCATTCATTTTAAAGGTAATCAATGACCATGTTAATACCAGAAGAACTAATGCAGGCATTGTCATCTTGTCAAAACACATTTTCATATGTGAAATGAACTTTTATATGCATGTCAAAATTATGACTATGAACCAATTGCTACTTCCTTCAGCACATTAATAGTCTTACTGACTAGAGGGACTACTGACGTGATAAAGCAAGCATGATATGGGCTTCTGTTCATAATACCTTGCAAGGGCCTGATTCTTCTTGGGCATGCAAGGAATGCAGGATCCGGCCCTGCATGGTTTTTTATTTTCATGTGCAATTCAAAATGATGTGAATACAGTGCCAAGGCTGATATGATGTTTTGGATATGCAATATTTAGCTAAGACATCACCCAAGCAGTCCCTTGAGTTGTTAAATACTACAGCATAACAAGCTATACTTACCCCTTCACTGTTTGCAGTCTCTATTGCTGAAGTAATTGGGGCTGATCACCTTTATACATCAATCTCTTTGAGGCACACTGATGTATTAAGGACTGTGTTGGAATTGCAAGCCATTAGCTTGAGAGGAGGAGAGGAGACCTCATACTGCCTACAGGCTACAGGGCCTGTAACAAAGCCTATGATCTGATCAACTGCATCTGCTGCTGCCTGTCTTGATTCTGGAAAGACACAGCTTAAAGCAAAGTGTGGTGACCTTAGGGAGTGGCCTGTTTCCTTTCTCTTTGTGTGTGTTATCAATCAGAATTCTTAGAAATAATGTAGTGATGCACTGCAACCTTCCAGGAAGAGTATGTGTTTTTAATCAAACTTTTCTACATATATGCTATGAACATAATACTCTCAAGAGAAAAACATATTTCTTTCCCCACAAAAATAATCAGAAAATTACACCCAGAACCTGCTTATGATCGGACAAGCTTTACAAGAGCCATTTTTACTCTAGCCTCACCCCACACACACAAAAGTGGACCCCCAGACTTTCCCCACGATACGTTTTACACAAAATGTTCCATACAAACATGTCAGAGGGTTCCCTAAGGTCCCCCAGTCTTTAAACCCAGTCTTGGAGGGAACAAATCGCTAGTCCATGTTGCTTCAGTTCCTGTGCAGTGTGGCCAGGCTTACAGAACATCTTTAATAAATTATTCAATAAAAATTTTCCGATCAGAGAGGACACCCACCCCATCCAATTTTTCCCCAACTGCACAATATGATTTGTTTCAACCTCCTGCCTTATCAAAAAGTTCTCTTTATTCCAAGGAGGCCTTATTTTTGACTAATAAACATGTCCCACCACCCCTTTGGTGATCCTTTTCGTCCTAGATACCTGCTTCCCAGAGGCCTGAGAGAGCCAATACTACATTATCCTCAGTCCCATTCCTTTCCCATGCCTCAACAACCAAGACCTTGCAGCACCCCCCCTTTTCAACCTTCTTTACGCCCGAATCCCAGGAAGATGCAGGGGGTTGTTAACATCCACCCTTCTCCTCTCATCATTGGAGGCAGTGTCTGCATCCACTCTGTGGATCATTGAACCCCAGAATTCCTCTCAGCTTTGACTCAGCTTGTCTCTACGATCATAATCTTTTCTTCCAGTTTTCTCCCACTTCCTCCTGGGTGGGTTGGATGTATAACTATGATGGTCCCCACCATTACAACCACATCCACTTTCCTGACAGCTTTTGTGTTGGTGCTCCAGGATACACATTCCCCTGTTAGTTTATCTTCAGGGCTGTTACCCTCTGGATGCAGCTCACTCTTTTTAAAAGGGCAGTGCCAATATATATGGAATCCTTCCCTGCAACAGAAACATGTCACCCTTGTCCATAAATTTGCAACCTGCCATTCAGTATCTGCAGATTTTGTGTTCCACTTCCTAAAGTCAAAAATAATATTGTTTACATGGGGAAAACCCTTTTTAGATGTGCAAGTCTCCCACATGCATAACATACCCACAGCTGGGCCTCAGATCTCACGGCCCCTGAGAACTTTTTCCAGTCTCAGAATCTCCATCAGATACTGGCTTGTTCTTCTAGTACCACCAGTCACCTTTGCAGATGCAACTGCATCTTCTGCTCCAGCATCTGAAGAAGCACTGCCTAGGTTTGCTGCTACTGTTCACTGGCCACTTCCTGAAACTGAAGCAGGAACCCATGCAGTTGCTGCTATTCCCCCATACACCAGTTTGGGAGAGGAAACACTGCTAAGCAATGCTTCACTGCATTTTCCATCTTTTCCCTTCCTACCCCTCTTTTACACTCAGGACCAGCCTCACTCTACCCTTGTATCAAGGGCTGGGAAAAGTACCTGCATTCTCCACCACATGCAACCAGGCTTCTCCCCAACTTGCCAATAACTCGCTGCCACACCCACAGTCTCCTCAGCCAGTTTTGTTGTCCCAAATTTAAACAAGAACAATTATTTAGCTTTCCATGGGCTATAACTCCTATGGCATTTTTCTCCTTTACCTCTCATGTGCTCACTGCCTCTCCTCCCTGGAGACTCTGTTTCCTGGACTTTCCTACTTTTGACTCACTAGGTCTCCCTCTTTTTCCACAGACACCTTCTTTGAAAGCCTAATCCGGGATAGATAATTCAGCATGGGTGCACTGGCCCTGCTCCCTTTTAAAAGCCAGCATCACCCTGTGACAAAGACCTTTCCAAAAGTCCTAGAGAATAAGTATGTAGACATATTTATAATAATACAATAATACAAATAAAAGTGTCAAGAATAGAGCCAAATCTGCATTTCTCCTCTGGAACCAACCCAACCTACATTATAGCATATCCAAAAGACAATTAGCAGTATACATATGTTTCTAAAACTAGACTTTCAGAGGGTGAGGGATGCGTAATTCAGTTTCCCATCTCTTAGATCTTTTCTCAACATGGATTAATATCATTGAATGAAGTAGGGAAAGAACTAATTTTGCAATATGTAGTGAAGATTTTAAGAAAAGAGTTGTAGATTTAGATGCACAAGAACAATACATTTCTCTGCAAGGGACCAGCACAATGCCAATGCACCCCTCATGTCCTTAAAACAGGATTTAAATGAGACTTAAGAAGTGTATAGGCTTTGTACTGTCCCCTCTGCACAGAAGTGAGTTTTGCCCATCAGTTAATTTCACCATGTATTCCAGTTACAATGATACTCCAATAACCTACTAATAGGAAGACTGGTTTCCCCTGTACTCTTTTTTCATTCTGATTATTGCATTTTCCTCTTGAGTATCACCCTACTCCATTTTATCAAGCCAAAAGAAAAACTGCTGTGAGAGCACCTGAAACACTCAAATAATTACAAAGTGTCATATAAAATATGTGTATGAATATGTTTCCTCCTTTCATAGTTCTTTTATCCACACTACTCTTTGAACCTGAATATAACTAGACAAAACAAAAACTACTCATCCATTAAACAAAGTCTAACATAATATTAAGGGTCTTGCTTAATAAGCAAAAGCAAAGCAATACCCAAAATGACAGTGGACAGCAATTTAGATAGGCATTTACAATAGGATATGGCTCCAAAAAAGACTAATTTGAGTATAGTCTGCATTTGTAGATACAACAAGTCTTAGAGAAAGAAAAGAGAGCATCACTCCTTAAGTGAACATGGTGACACACTCACAGTAGTATGATCGCTTCTGGGCTGTGCCAGAACTATATTGACCAAATAAAGGATGCTCCAAGAGCAGCAGTAACAGTCATTAGGGGGTGGGAAAGATTAATTTTATGAGGAATGATCGTATAAGCTCTTCACAGCTTCACTAAGCAACAAGTAAGGATGGAGGATATATTAACCAACAGTGAAATATGTACAAATATTTGAAAACTCTACTAATACTATAGATGTAGAGGAATTTTGGATAATGAATATAGTATATTAATAGCCTATAATTAAGAAGAAAAATCTCTTCTGACAAAGAAAGGTATTATCTGTGATAATCAATCTGTGGCCCTAGAGCCAGCATGCATATAATTCTTAGTCAGGCTCCGCATCGGACAGGAATGCCAAGCAATAGAGCAATACTGTTACAGAGGTGCCATAGTATTTAACAATCATAAGGCAGCTTGGGTTAGAGAAGAGGAACTTCATTGTCCCATGAGTCAAAAAGAGGAGAGCTGCACTGTCAAATGTGTTTCTTGTTGTGTAGAGTCCCCCTCTACTCTCCAAGGAAGTTGTCAGCTTTGATGTCTGTTTCTCTTGATTTTAATCACACTATTCCCTATGCATGGTATTTCAAGAGCATATCCAAAAGGCCATCTCTCCCTTACCACCCAATTCATCTAAATCCTTCTTGTAGGTCCACTTCTACCGTGATGCTCTCAAGAAAGATGTATACACATTTTTCACACTTTCCCCACATATAATTAAAATCCCCAGCCTGTCACACTCAAAGGGGTCACCATGCCGAGCACGTGCCTTTGTTAGGTAATCTTATTATCAACTTGTCCTTCTTCCCCCATCACCACATGGGACAAATTTCAGGATTATAGCCTTAGATTTCAAGCTATTTGGGACATGGACCATATTTTACCTGTGCTAGGAGATGCCTATAACACAGGGGTCTGCAACCTCTGGCACGCAGCTCACCAGGGTAAGTACCCTGGTGGGCCGGGCCAGTTTGTTTACCTGCCACAATGGCAGGTTTGGCTGATCGCAGCTCCCACCATCCCAGACCAATAGGGGCATCGGGAAGCAGCGCGAGCGAGGGATGTGCTGGCCATGGCTTCCCGCCACCCCCATTGGCCTGGGACGGCAAACCGCAGCCAGTGGGAGCCGCGATCGGCCGAACCTGCAGAAGCAGCAGGTAAACAAACTGGCCCGGCCCGCCAGGGTGCTTACTCTGGCGAGCCACGTGCCAGAGGTTGACAACCCCTGCTATAACACTATTCGGTGCTAGTTTTTTATTTCTATTTAATTTATTAGTTTGACTGAATGGAAGAGGAAAACTAAACAAAACACAACAATATGACATCCTACTATTGCATTGCCATATTTGCATAAACATTTTCTCACTCTCAAGGGATATTGACACATTATAAACTAATATGATGGAAACATCACAACACAAGGTTAGGATAGACTAGGGTGAATAACAAGTAATTCTGAAAATCTTTTCCTTATTTTTCAGTTTGAATTTTCCTTGGAGAGATTGGTATTTAAAATTATTCACCAAATAATTTCTGACAATGATTCTTACCCTGCAGCTTGTTTGTAAGCAATCCATTTAGTGTATCTGATATTTAAATCCCCTGCAGTTGTGACTGGTCAAAAAGACAAGTGGTATGTTCTCTTCCAAAAGTGAATGATGAGTCTACCTCTTAAGCTGAGGTTGTCACTGTGAATGCTAGTTACTCTACATTTCAAGACTGGTTTTCCAGAAATATTTGGTTAAAGTTTTAATCATCACTTAGCAAATTCATTTGCTGGCAGGGATGTAAATAGAATGTTAAAATACCAATGCGAAGGAAATAGAAGGGGAAACAAACAGTCAGAGACAGGTGATTTATTCAAAAATACAAATGAAGACATACAGATGTGTACTTTTAGCATGTTTTTTCACTTCTAATCAAGGTGTTGCACTGATGTTACTTTTGTAGCTCCCACCATGTCCATTCAGAAACAGTCTCTTTGGCTTCTTAAAGTTGGGTGAACAATATTGGATTGTGAAAAAGTCTTCCATTGGATGCTAAGGAAGCCTTATTGCTTAGAACATTTAAAAAAAAATAAGAGCAAAAACAGATGTGATTAAACACTACAAAATAGTTCCCTGCCAAATATTTTCTAGTGACAGTTGGAGGGATTATGACTTAAAATGTCTCTTCCGTTGTTTGATATGAACATGTGATGCATGTGCTTGAGTTCTCTACATCTGGTGTTCCTTATACTTCTTTTCTGGATATTGATGAGCTGTCTTTCTGGGAGAGACAAACTAGACATTTGTCATGGTTACAGGGCTAGCTGCACCTCTGACCACTTTCTGCTGTCCCCAAGTACATCCCCCCAAGTGTCACAACTTGCACCTTTACATCTCCTGGGGTAGAATCACATGATTCACCTACTCCTAGACCAGGCCCGGGTCTACAGTACCCTGTGGATCAACTGTGCTTACTCAGCAGATCTGATTGGGTTTGGTGCTTTTGGGAGTCTGTGACCAATGGCGAATATAATGAGCAGACAGCCTGCTAAAATCAAAGTATTGTTATGCTTAAAGTAAAATCAGAGCATTTAGAGAAAACGATTTTTAAAAAGTCCACATGCATGTCTAGCTTACCTATAGGCTTATCATTATCTGATGATAGCCCACGCAGGCCTAGCTTCTTCAGACATTCCAGGCGGTGCTCTTGTCAGTTTGAAAAACCTCCCACCGTTGAACAGAATCTATTTATCCAGCCATAGTTCTTTTGATCTTCAGGTTCCCAGTATTATTCCCTGCATGGAATAAGAAGTTTTATAAGTCAACTAAACCCCAGAGGCAGAACCTTCACAGCCAATAGCTCAGGCACAACCTTGAAGTGTTTACCTAGGGTGGCTTATCTTGAGTCACTGTTTTGCTTCTTAACAATGTCCCTATTAAACCTCCCCGTAACCAGGTTACATACAGTATTCATAAATCAGAGCAGCCCTACATATCTGTCACACTTTGCTTATATACTTGTGAAGTGCAATTTTCCCCCTTTATAATTTGTCATATGCCATTAGTTTTCAAAGTATTGGTAGGCTATGGCATGGCAGGCACACCTGCTGCAATTTTCCTCCTTCAAGTCCTCAACAATAGTCTTCCCAAGTCTAAATGTAGCCCTTTGTGAGTTCATTTATTACAAGAGTTCCATGCACAAGAGAAGTCCCACAAACAGTCCAGATTTTCCCAGTGAAGTCTAAATACTATGTGCAACATAAGACCTCAGCATTATCTCTCTCTACACCCCAGCTCTCCAACGTAGCCTTTTGTTGTTGTACAAGAACAGCCATCACAGTTCTTCCAAATGGAGTAGAATCCTGTTCTTCTCACTGGGAACCTCCATAAACTCTCTTCTGGCAGCATCCTTGCCAGGGGACCATCCCTCACTCCCCTGGCCCTCTCATGGTTCCTTTGGGTCCAGCTCTCCAGCCCGGGAGATGTCAGCAGGTAAGCTCCACCATTTCTCTCCAGTCTTAAGCACTCTGCAGCACTGGTTCTTTGGTTTGGGGATGACAGCCAGCAAATCCCTCCTGCTGCTCTCCTGCCTTCAGCCTTTTCCCAGGGCCAAGTCATACAGCCAATTCCTCTCTCTTCCTAGGGAGGGCCTGCAGGGATCTTCCTGCTCTCCCCAGCTTTCCCCAGAGACCTCCTCTAGTGTCCTGACTGTCTCTCACCAGGAGATGGATGGATGGATGGATGGACCTGGACCCAGACTCCCCACCACCATACCCACATACACACACTCAGAGGGTCTCTCCATCCCATTTATAGCCCCCACCTGCTTTCCCAGCCTCTTAGCTGGCCAAATGGGAGCACCTGCTCTGGCACGGGGATCTGAACTAACTACATTTACAGGGGCCAGCCATTCTGTGGCAGTCTTTTTATTGGTGTAGTCTCATAAACAAGCAGAGTCCCTGGAATACCAATCAATTCAGATACCAATTCAGTAAACAGAATATATGTTTGCTACTGGAAGAGGGAACAGAAATAGCTCCCCTCTTCCCACTGCTGACTCCAACACACTTTCTCCTTCCCCAGGCAGGGTGCGCACACTTTATACGGAACTTCCTCTCAACATCAAATCTTAACCCAGCAAACACAGCCGGAAACAATTTGGTGAATTAGACATGAATTTGTGAAATGTTTTGGGCAAGCTGAATGTGGAAAAAATGTTGGCTGAAAAGTTTAGCCCAGTTGTAACAATGAATATACTAAGACTGAAACAGACCTATGTGCAGAGTTAGGTATAGACAGTATGGGTAAGAATGGCTCTGTATTTGTAACCTGCAGTTGTTATATTTCCTTTATTGCTTAGTGCTAAAGTTTACAGGTCACACAACTGTATATTTTCTCTTTGTTTCTTTTTTTCTCTCTACACAGTTTAGGCCCTAACAGGGGGCAAGTTTATGTCACATATTGAGTCAATTTGTTAGTCTCAAGAGGTCCCCAAAAGAAGTTCCTAATGCCATGTAATTTTGTAAACACTTTCCTTTTCTCCTAAATGGGTTCCTCCAGGGCATAACATCTAATCAAGTCTTTATTTGTGCTGGTACTGTGGGAGTTCTTTCCCTCATCTAGACAAGTACGGTCCTTCTTTTGACCATTGTGACCAGTCACAAAGTTTATTACTTCCACAGTGGGATCCTTAGGGTCAAATTCTCTTCTCAGAGGCACCTGTCATTCCTGTTGAAGTCAAAGACTTTGAACAATTTAAACAGAAACTTACTGGGCAAGTTACAGCTGTGTTAAGGCAGTAAATGTTTCCCACACACACACACACAAAATAGATGAAGATGGGGAATGAGTTCTAGCAAGCCAATGTTCTTCCCCCCAGATCTGAACAATTCTCTTTTAGTCTATCTTCAGGATTAGTTGCATATTGGTTTTCCTTTAGCCCACTATTATTCTATAGAGTAAGTTTAGGAGCTGTCTCCACATATATGTATGTAGTGATTTTACAGAATAAAGGCTTTGCTTTATTATGTTTGGTAGTAGGGAACTTCAGGGGTGGCAGAAATCTTTACCTGAATATTTTTCAAGGTTATTATTTGAATTTGGGTAGTGGCCATGTGGCCCCACTGTGCTAAGCAGTGTACACGGTCCTTGCGAGAAGAGTTTACAATCTTACAAAGTAAGAAGATGGTCAGTAATGATAAATATATGGACATTCCCACAGGAAATGGGAGAAGTTCCAACTGTAATGTGGTATCCACGGAACAATGTAGGTTTGTTTTGTTTAATTTTGCATAGCCTTATTTGTATCATATGTATTATCTTTGAAATATATGATCAACTAGTATTTAATAATATGTCCTGATATCACAAAGAATAACTCTGGTTTCATAGTAATTTCTATTTAAAAGTCCTCTTTGTGCATGGGTGGGGAGCAGGTAAGGGGGAGGCCAGAACACAATGCTACACAGGTTAAACTATCTGGTTCACCCTGACTTCTGCAATTCCTATATTTCCATTGACTTCAACAGGATTTGGATCCTGCACTAGGAGCTATGAAAGTACTTAAAGCTAACAGGTGCTGAGAGAATATTTTGTTTTAATTAGCTGGCCAGAATTATCCTGTTTCCTTTCCAGATACTTCTGGTCAACTTTTTATCTTGATGGAACCTGATTTGCATCACAGGCATTGTGGGAGACCCAAAGGGGAATCAAAATCTGCCATGCAGATGGAAGAAAAACTGCCTGCTTTCTTTATGAATACCAAGCAGGCATTAATGAAATGGGTAAACAGACAAAACATTACTTTAAACAAAGGGATTTTTTCTACAAACAGAACTGACCACATAAGTAATAGTTGTTTGCAGTGTTTTTGTGGACATGTTGTTCCTAGGATATGAGAGAGACACGTTGTTCCACGGTAAGGTAATATTTTTTATTGCATCAACATTTTATTTTATTTTATTTTTGTGCAATGAAAGATATTACCTTTTCTACCTTCTCTTTCTCAAGTAGGTAATACTGAGACAAATTCATGGATTTTTTAAACGATAATAGTCTTTGAGAACACCTTGCACATGTCCCTTTTCATGACAGAGATTGACTAGAAAACTACAAATGTATTATAGTGAAAGATGATGCAAAAGAGCAAGATCTATCAATGCCCATCTCCCTCCCATGGAGGAAATTGATCATTTCAGACATATCTACCTGTGCCTAATAGGATATTCTTTCCCATTTATATAGAGGAAGACAAAAATAGAAATCTAACACAGTCTCTGATAATATGTTCTTGTGATAACATACTTCCTAAACCCAAATCTGGTGATCAGTTTAACCTTGTGCATATGCAGGTGACTGAAAAAAAGAGGAAAGAGTTCATGCCAGTAAGAATGGGCCAGATCTCTAGCTGGTGTAACTGACAGATCCATTGACTTCAGCATATTGACTTCAGTACAGCTAGGCCAATTTACACCAGCTGGAGATCTAGCTCAATGTCAAATTGTTTAGCCACAGATGATTTAACTGTTCCTCCAACCAGAATGTATACTATGAATATATTTATGATAAATACAGTTGAAAATGAAACAGTTTAATGTATAAAAAACCCTATCATGGCTTAATGAGGTATAATTTTATAATTTCCCATTTCTGCCATCAACTGCCTCATTCTTCATGCTGCTGACTTTGTTGCTTATATGTTTGAGGGTACAAAACACTGTGTGATTGATTAATTCAGCACATTCCTGGTGCTGATAAAAGGAGTTTCTTCTTTTTAAAGGGGAAAAAAGTACTTTAATTAGAAATGATTTTTGTATTGCTTTTTATTAAAAAAGCCAATTATTAACAAAGCAAACTTTCTGGTAGTGTTAACAAGAGTCTTTAGAGATAATTTTCATTCCTATTACATTTTTGCTGTACAACATGTGGCGAATTTAAAAAAAAAGAGAGAGAGAGAGAGAGAGGCCTCAAACACAGTGTTTCCAGTTTCAAAAAGCTAGAAACAATGTTATGATTAGTACCTTAAAAAATCAGGAATAAAAGAAAATAAGCAGCTGCCCAATTTCAGATGGTTATTATATTATTTTATATAAACGGATGTTCATCATGGGATTTTAAAAAATGTTTTGAATTGGCCTATCTGTAAAACTCCCATTGACCTTAATGGGAACAGAATTAGGCTAATAATGTTTACTTCTGAAAATATTCCATCCTCAGTGCACAACACAGAAAAAACGTATATTTTGTAATGTTTGTTTAAACACATTGTATCCCAAAATGGTTTATAAAGCTAACTAATACTACAGATTTAAGGCCAGGTTTTGAAGGGTACTGAATGCCCCTGTCTCTGACTAAAGTCAATGGGAATTGAGAGAATAAGAGAACTTGGCACTACTCAGAATTGGGCCTTTAATGCATAATACTGTGAGAGAAAAATTATAAAGGGATAGATTCTGACACCCATACTTCTGAGTAGTACCTACAATCCACAAGTAGTCTGCAAAGTAAGGTACTGAATGTGAGGAAGGGTTTCAGTAACTATCACATAATGTTCCAACTAAATTTACTTTCTGTTCCTAAAATGAAACCCACATATAGACTTAATGGAGTATCCCAGCAGATGACGGTTCTTATCTCTACTACTGCAGATCCCAGACAAATTGACTCTGAATTATTAACAAAAGTTGTTTTACCTACCTCTGTAAAACTATCAGTTATACAAGCTCTCTTTTGTCTCTCTTAGCTTTCTCATCATCAAGACCTACAGTTTATGTCCACTAAGAAGCAGATCTCACACATCTTCCAGACTTAGGATCCGGAAAATATATAGAAAAATCTCTAGAAACCTCTTCCTGGTTTTGAGATCATTCAACAAATCTGAAAGAAAATTGTCCACCATGTTCTGCATCTAGTAGATAACTAAAATTGTAGTAAACAGTTTTCATAACCAACTAAACAACTAGCTAATAAAATAGTAATGCAAACTTCTCCCCCACCATATTAGCAATGAGCATTTTCAATTTTATCAATAAATATTTCAATCATTTATACACTGACATCTTACATTATATTTATTATAAAACTAGAGTTTTATGTGCTACAACATATCAGGTTCCTTAAATTTGATGTAGGTTAAAGGAAGCACAACTCCCAACATGTCACCACAGACTAAAAAAAAACAACTTTTACTGCTTCCCTCCCCCCCAACATTTTCTTGCTTTATTGCTGCCAAAATATTCATGTTGCAACAATATATCACATTTATTTGAAGCTCCAATCACACACTGCTAAACATTTATTGCAGGATTATGGTCTACAACCAAAATACTCTAGTTCAGTACTTAAGACAATAAAAAAAAGTGATCTTAATTGCAGAAGAAATTCACTTCAAATTATAATTTAAATTTGAAAGAGGAAGATTAAACCTTCACGCTAAATAAATCAAGGCCTTAAGAAAGTTTACAAATATTAAGGGTCAGAATCTGACATTTATTATAAAAGTTGAATGCCAAAAGTTCTTGTGAAGTAAAGAGCTAATGAGTAAGTGTATAGGAATCTGATCCTAAATGGTTAAATTATTAAACCATGAAAACAAGTATATCAGAGCAGAAGTCACTTACGTATCTGAACATGCATCAAGGAATTTCCTAAGTCATAATATGCTTTATGAATGGTCAGTTTCCTGAGAGGTCGGTCAGCTGACCTGCTACCATTGTCTATACCCACACTGTTCTCTGGATTTTTTACTAGGCAATAGAAATATAGCTATGAAAAATATACCATAAAAAACACTGACATAATGATGAGGATGGAACATACGGTTGACTTAGGACATCATATTCTAGATCTTCAGTGGCTTTAATGAAATAGCATGGGAAGCAAAACAGTATGACATTTGGTTTAATGTGCAAATTAGCCTTCATGACCTGAATCATCCTATTTACCATCCAAGATGTGATGGACTTTGCTAAAGTATAAGGAAAGAGAGAAGTTCTCCTGAAATCACTAAATCAACCATTTACTCAAAAACAATTTTGTTCTTTTGTCTTTCCCGGATGTTGCTTAATCAATCAAGATGAGAATCGGTTATTTTGTGCTAATATTTGACTGAATTCTCTGAGCTCCATTCTAGAGGAACTATAAAGATACCCCTTAATCTCTTGCAGATTTTGAGTCAGACATTTTGTCACATCTATATCTGGCCCAACTTGTCAAACAGAAAAAAAAAAATTAAGACTGTCAATTAGTCATAGTTAACTCAAGCGATTAATGCAAAACAAATTAATTAGAGTAAAAAAGTCATGATTAATAATTGCATTGTTAATAATACAATACCAATTTACATTTATTATAAATATTTTAGATATTTTTTCTACATTTTCAAATATATTGATTTCAATTACAATACAGAATACAAATGGTACAGTGCTCACTTTATACTACTATTTTTTAAATAAATATTTGCCAATCCCAACATTATCCCAATGGAATTTGTTTATATAATCCTTCCCCAAAGTGATTTTGACTTAAACAAATTCTGTTTTGTTCATATTATCACTTCTTATTTTCTTTCAGTTTACCGCATCATTATTCGACAACACTATCCTGCCATCCTCTCTCTCTCTCTCTCTCTCTCTCTCTCTCTCTCGTAAACAGCACATACCCTTCAAATACCAGTATTCCAGTCATGATTGCTATTCCACCATGTTTCCATAATCCGTATAATATCCAATTTGACCTCCTACCCAATAGTTCCTCAATTTTATTGCCCAGATTCCTTGCATTCATGTATAAGCATTTCCCTTGGACCTCAGTCAATTTCTTTCCCTTGGAACTCAATCAATTTTCTAGACAGATTAGGTACAGGTAGGACCCTACCAAATTCACAGCCATGAAAAACTCATCATGGACCATGATATCTGATTTCCTCCATGAAATCTGGCTATTGCAGGGGATGGGACCCCCTACAATATGCCGGGCTCCCGCAGCTAGTCCTGGCCAGGCTGGAGAAGGACGGGATTTCCTCTGCTCCTGCAGGGGCTGCTCCTGTGTCTGGGTCAGACCCACCTCTGGGAACCTCCGCCAGCTACAGGAAGCTCCATAGCTGCTGACTGATAGCCCAGCTCTGAAGGCAGCACAGAAGTGAGGGTGGCAGCCGTGAAGCATCCTGCAGACAGGGGAGGGTCCCAGCCATGGGAGCAACCTGTGCAGGGGAAGAAGCAGTCCCATCTCTCCCCAGCCCTGCCAGGACTAGCAGCTCTAGCCCAGTGCATGGTAGGAACTCCCAGCCTTGCCCCTCCCCAGCTTGGGGCCCAGTGCTTGGATGTTAAAGGGGCCTTGTGCTGGTTGAGGTGGACCATGGCACCCTCCTGACCGCAGGATGGCCCTGCCCCCACCCAAAGTGATGACCCCGCCACCCCATACCCTGCGATCCTCACTTCTGCGCTGAGACTGAAAGTAGCACTGACCATCAGCTGCTCTCCGCACTGGCCGCACAACTCTAAAGGCAGTGCCCCTGCCAGCAGCAGCACAGAAGTAAGGGTGGCAATGCCATGACCCCCCATGACTGCCTTTTGGTAGTCAGAGATGTTCCAATAAGCTTCTTTGACAGACTAGACTCCTCCTAGTCTGGGTCCAACAATAACTCACACCCCTGTAGTTACTGCCCTTTGTTCCAGATTCTTTCAGGCATCCTTTGGGGTCTCTTGAGCCAGCTGAAGACAAAATGGAGGGGTTTCCAGGGGCTTATATAGTCTCTCTCCTGTGGGTGGAAACCCCTCTCTCCCCCTGTGTAGAATCACAGCTACAAGATGGAGTTTTGGAGTCACATGGGCAAGTCACATGTCCATGCATCACTCAGTTCTCTACAGGCCAACATGATTGCCAACATGTTAGCCTGAATGTTCCCAGGAAAACTCAGATGTGGACTGGTGTCTATCAAGGTCCATTGTTAGCCAAGTACTCCCGATTACTTGAATAACGCCTTCACACTATGTTGACCAAATCTGTCTTAGGTGCTTTCTACAGCAAACACTTTAAATACAAGCATAGAGCCAACACTCCTAACTTCAGATATAAAAATGATACGTGCATATGAATAGGATGAATACATTCAGTGGAACATAACCTTTGTAAAGATATGTTACATGGCATATCTAGCATAAAACATATTCCAGTTATGTCATATTTACACTCATAAACATATTTCTATAAAGCATTATGGGGTGTAATGTCACACCTCCCATCACATAGACCTGTTTCTTCCTGGTGGTGTTGTGAATCTGTCTTATGTTCTCTCTTGCAGTCCCCTGTACATCATCCTCATTTTTCCTTGAGCTCTGATCCTTGGCTATCTTAACTGTCTCTTCCTGTCTTCTTTAGGGACTGCCTTCCCTTCTTTTCTACCTTGCCACCCGTCTTTTGCCTGTTTCTCCTCCTCATTTCCCAGGTCATCAAAGGAAACCTATTATACAACTCTATTTTATCTCCTCTAGTTGGTCTCCTCCTCTGCCTCGTCCTCGTGGTCACATTCTTCCATGGATCATCCTGCTTTTCTGGCAGTCCACCCTAATGGATGTAAATGCAGATTGAGTTGCCTGTACCACTTTCTCTCTCATCTCTTGCATTATACCTTAAATTCCCATCTGAATTCCACAAGAGTCTTCATCTGCATTTCTAATCCTGTGATTTTCTCTGCCATGGATTCTATCAGGTGCCATTTCATGCATAAATAGTTTCCATCAGATATCCACTCAAGGATAATGTACATCTTGCAGTGTCTACATCCAACCATCTTCTTTGTCTCTTCTCCTCCTCAGGTTGCTTCTAGTGCTGCCTCAGTAGTCATCCATGTCTTCTCTTTACTCATCCCTACTCCTAGGGCTTGTCTACACTACAGGACTATTTCGAATCTACTTAAGTCGAATTTGTGGATTCGACCTTAAGAAGTCGAATTTGTGTATCCATACTAAATACACAAATTCGAACTTCTGAGTCCACATTCACGGGGCCAGCTTCGACTTTGGAAGCGGTGCACTGTGGGAAGCTATCCCACAGTTCCCGCACTCCCCGCTGCCCATTGGAATTGTGGGATTTCCCCCCAATGCATGCTGGGGGGAAAAATGTGTCGTCATTGAACCGTCAATCCCGCCCTCCCTCTCTTCCTTGAAAGCGCCGGCGGGAAATCTGTTCGCGCCCTTCTCTGGTCGGTTACAGCGCGGACGCCACAGCACTGCGAGCATGGAGCCCGCTGCGATCATCGCTGCACTTATGGCCGTTGTCAACTCCTCGCACGTTATCGTCCACCTCTTCCACAGTCAGATGCTGAGAAACCGGGCGAGGAGGCTCCGGCAGCACGGTGAGGAGAGTGGCGCAGACCTCTCACAAAGCAGGGTACGCCGGGCAGTGGAGATCATGGTGGCAATGGGTCAAGTTCATGGTGTGGAACGGCGATTCTGGGCCCGGGAAACAAGCACAGACTGGTGGGACCGCATAGTGCTGCAGGTCTGGGATGACACAGAGTGGCTGCGAAACTTCAGGATGCGTAAGGACACTTTCCTTGAACTGTGTGACTTGCTGTCCCCTGCCCTGAAGCGCCAGGACACAAGGATGCGAGCAGCCCTGACTGTGCAGAAGCGAGTGGCCATAGCCCTCTGGAAACTTGCCACGCCAGACAGCTACCGGTCAGTAGCGAACCACTTTGGCGTGGGCAAATCTACCGTGGGGATTGCTGTCATTCAAGTAGCCCACGCAATCGTTGAGCAACTGCTCTCAAAGGTAGTGACTGTCGGAAATGTCCAGGCCATCATAGATGGCTTCGCCGCGATGGGATTCCCAAACTGCGGTGGGGCTATAGATGGGACTCACATCCCTATCCTGGCACCAGCCCACCAGGCCAGCGAGTACATTAACCGAAAGGGCTACTTTTCAATGGTGCTGCAAGCTGTGGTGGACCATAGGGGACGTTTTACCAACATCAACGTCGGGTGGGCGGGCAAGGTTCATGGCCGCGTGTGTTCAGGAACTCTGGTCTGTTTAGACGCCTCCAGGCAGGCACTTTCTTCCCGGACCACAAAATAACGGTTGGGGATGTGCAGATGCCTACAGTGATCCTCGGGGACCCGGCCTACCCGCTAATGCCCTGGCTCATGAAGCCCTATACAGGCGCCTTGGACACTGAAAAGGAACTCTTCAACTACCGGCTGAGCAAGTGCAGAATGGTGGTGGAGTGTGCTTTCGGACGTCTCAAGGGAGATGGCGGACCTTACTGACTCGCTCGGACATCAGCGAAAAGAATATCCCCGTAGTTATTGCTGCTTGCTGTGTGCTCCACAATCTCTGTGAGAGCAAGGGCGAGACCTTTTTGGCCGCTTGGGAGGTTGAGGCAAATCGCCTGGCTGCTGTTTACGATCAGCCAGACACCCGTGCTGAGAGAATATCCCAGCGGGAAGCGATATGCATCAGGGAGGCTTTGAAAGCGAGTTTCCTCGCAGAGCAGGGTAACCTGTGACTGTCCACTTGATTTTAAGAGAGCCTGATCATAAACCAAGTTTTCCCCACTTCCCAAGGACGTTTTAAAACTAAGGACATGTTTTAGTAATTAATAATAAATCTTTCGTTGACTTTTCATTTCTGTTTATTCGTTGAAACATGGAAGCATTCTGTGCTGGTTAAGGTGTGCACTGATGGGTGGGTTTGCAGGAAGGGCGAGGGTGCCGTCCTTGGATAGGGGTTACCATGACGGCTGTGGGTTTGGGCGTTGGAAGGGTGAGGGTGTGGGGAAGGGTGAGTATCTGCCCTGGATGAGGTCTATTTTTGGGGCTCGGGGCACCGGGAGGATCGTGACTACGGTCCAAATGCATGTGAAGGGAAGCCTGCCTTTACATTCGGGATGTCAGGCACCAGGACCCTGCACAAGCATACACCTCAAGGAAAGACCGGGGCAGCATACACCACACAGACTGTCCCTGGTGCCTAGTGACTGCAGTCTGTGTGTGCCCTGCAGTTGACCCTGCAGCCAAGTCTGTAGCATGGCACTGTGGGCTATGCAGTGACATTACAATTACCCCACAGCACAACAGACAGTCTTCTGACACCAGAAACGTGACGGAAACAGTCAGTAACACCAAACCGCTTTTAATAATGTAATACACAGTGGGGGGTTTGAACTTGGAGTTGGGACTGGTTGATGCTGTAAAGAAAGAGCTTGTACAAATTTACAGCGCGACAGTTGTCTCTAACATTATCGGTGTGCTGCGGTGCAGGGACAGTTCTCACGGCCCCTACCGCCCCTCCGTCTTGTCACTTTGGGTGAGGGGACAGGACTTCTTGGCGTTGGAGGGCGGTTGCAGATGCACTGCAGGGGGCTCTCCTCCTGACTGCGGTCTTGCAGAACATCTACAAGGCGCCGGGCGTGTCCGTTTGCTCCTCATTAGACCAAGCAGCGTTTGAGTCGCCTGCTGGTCTTCCTGCCGCCACCTATCCTCCCGTTCCAGGTGTGTGCGATGCTGCTGACACAGGCTCTCCTCGACTGTCTCTGCTCTGCCGCCTCCGCTCTGGAGCTGGCCATCAGTTCCTGGAACATGTCGTCCCTTGTCTTTTTCTTTCTGCGTCTAATCCGAGCCAGCCTCTGCAGGGGATGGCGGGCAGTCCGGGAAGGAGCCGAAGCTGTGTGATGTGAAAAAGTAGGTGATTTCCTTGAACACATACATGTTTGCCAACAGTAAACACAGTCTAGTCAGTTTCAGTGAACAAGACCAAAGAGGGAACCAAGTCTCAGGAGATCTCAGAACTAGTCCGAGATTTCGGAATACGCTCTCATTGGCGGCGCCATTGCACTGGAGAGCGCACAAGCGAGGAGAGACAGCTGCATCCCTCTTGCACAAAGTCCTGGTAAGCCTTACAGTACAGAGTGCTTATCAGTTAGTGCTTAGCTGTGCTCTCCTGCTGGAGGCAATGTGCAAAGCAGAAAAGATGAGCGTTATGCGGCATCTCCCGCCAGTGAACGGGAAAGACCCCTGTATGCTTTTCCTCTGAGGCCTGCCACAAGTGGCTGTTAAGCGAGGGTCATTCTTATGCAAAGTAAAACTCTGTTAAGCGAGGGTCATTCTTATGCAAAGTAAAACTCTGTTAAGCGAGGGTCATTCTTATGCAAAGTAAAACTCTGTTAAGCGAGGGTCATTCTTATGCAAAGTAAAACTCTGTTAAGCGAGGGTCATTCTTATGCAAAGTAAAAGTCTACCATGCACAATAGTAACAGTACACTAATTCCACTAATTAGATGCAGCACTTCCACAACGACATCACCCTGAGGCGTGTCAGGCGCACACAGAGAGAGCGGATGTTAATAGAAGCCCTGCACAGACCAGGACCCTACGCTGCCATGCTCGTAGAGGCGATGGTCCCCCTCTACCTGAGGATGGCATGGCGCGGAAGAGTGTGCTTCAACGGAGCACCCAATAAAGCACCTCTCCCAAGAAACCTCTTGCTGAGGCTTTTCCAGCTGCTCTCTGAGAGCTTTTTTGAAATATCCCCAGAGGACTATTGCTCCATTGCTGTTTGTGTAGACCTGCTGTTTGTTTAGTTTCATATTTAAAAATGTATATAGTATTTCTATTTTTTATATAAATCCCTGTTTCTTAAAAAAATAAATGTTTCCCTGTTTGTAGCACTTACCGCCTGATCCTTCCCCTGATTCCGAGTCCTGGTTAACGGGCGGGGACGGTTGGTAGGGGATCTCTGTGAGGGTGATGAAGAGATCCTGGCTGTCAGGGAAAGCGGGAGTGGGTTCGATGTCGCCTGCGCCGTCCTCTAAAGACCCTTCCTCATCTTCCCCATCGGCGAACAGGGAGGGGGAACTGTCCCGGTACACTATTCCGTCCTCGGAGTCCACTGTCACTGGTGGGGCACTGGTGGCAGACCCACCTAGAATGGCATGCAGTGCCTCGTAGAAGCGGCATGTCTGGGGCTGGGCTCCGGAGCGTCCGTTTGCCGCTCTGACTTTTTGATACCCTTGTCTTAGGTCCTTCACTTTCACGCGGCACTGCATCGCATCCCGGCTGTATCCTTTGTCTTTCATGGCTTTAGAGACCTTCTCGAAGGTCTTCGCGTTCCGCTTGTTGGAGCGCAGCTCCGAGAGCACAGACTCCTCGCCCCACACAGCGATCAGATCCTGGACTTCCCGGTCAGTCCATGCTGGGGACCTCTTTCTAGTCTGGGATTGCCCGGACTCCTCTGCTGGAGAGCTCTGCATCGTTGCAGGTGCTGCGGAGCTCGCCCCGATGTGCAACCAGAACGTCAGATTCAAACCGCCCAGACAGGAAAATGAATTCAAATTTTCGCGGGTCATTTCCTGTGTGGCTGGCCAGAGAATCCAAGCTCGGACTGCTGTCCAGAGCGTCAACAGAGTGGTGCACTGTGGGATAGCTCCCGGAGCTGCTAAGTTCGATTAGCATCCACACCAAGCCTAATTCGAGCTAGCAAGTGCGAATTTAGCGTTACTCCACCTGCCGGGGTGGAGTACCAAATTCGAACTAAAGAGCCCTCTAGTTCGAATTAAATGGCTTCCTGGTGTGGACGGTTGAGCGGTTAGTTCGAATTAACGCTGATAAATTCGAATTAAAGTCCTAGTGTAGACCAGGCCTTAGAGAAAAAGATGAGGAGGGAAAATCCCCCTCAAACTCCCACCTACAAACTCTCATATAAATATTGTAATATTGTATACAATAAGTTGGTTCACTTGCTTATCACTTGAAGTTCAGCCCCCAGTCTTTAGAGACCAGTAAATCTTTGCAATGTATTCTTTGAAAAGTAAAAAGTAAAACCCAGCGCAAGCTTCTCTCTCCTTCTGAGTGTGGCTGGCATGCTGTCTCCACATCACTTGTTAGCTTTGTTTACTTAATATGTAAAAATGGACCTTCATTGTTTTTATCTGATGACTTGGAAGCAAACACATTTCTTTGTCTAGGGCAGACCTGTTTACCAACTGTTTAACCAAGTCATCATTTCAGAATATATCATAGAGTTATAGACTTTATGGTCAGAAGGGACCATTATGATCATCTAGTCTGACTTCCTGCACAATGCAGGCTGCAGAATCTCACCCACCCACTCCCGCAACAAACCCCTAACCTATGTCTGAGCCATTGAAGTCCTGAAATCATGGTTTAAAGACTTCAAGGTGCAGAGAATCCTCCAGCAAGTGACCTGTGCCCCACGTTGCAGAGGAAGGCGAAAATCCTCCAGGGCCTCTGCCAATCTGCCCTTGAGGAAAATTCCTTTCCAACTCCAAATATCACAATCAGCTAAACCCTGAGTATGTGAACAAGACTCACCAGCCAGATACCCAGGAAAGGATTTTCTATAGTAACTCAGATCCCACCCCATCTAACATCCCATCACAGGCCATTGGGCATATTTACCACTAATAGTCAAAGATCAGTTAATTGCCAAAATTAGGCTATCCCATCATACCATCCCCTCCATAAACTTATCAAGCTTAGTCTTGAAGCCAGATATGTTTTTTGCCCCCACTACTCCCCTTGGAAGACTGTTCCAGAACTTCACTCCTCTGATGGTTAGAAACCTTTGTCTAATTTCAAGTCTAAACTTCCTGATAGTCAGTTTATATCCATTTGTTCTTGTGTCCACATTGGTACTGAGCTTAAATAATTCCTCTCTCTCCCTGGTATTTATCCCTCTGATATATTTATAGAGAGCAATCACATCTCCCCTCAGCCTTCTTTTGATTAGACTAAACAAGCCAAGCTTTTTCAGTCTCCTTTCATAAGACAGGTTTTCCAGTCCTCGGATCATCCTAGTAGCCCTTCTCTGTACCTGTTCCAGTTTGAATTAATCTTTCTTAAATATGGGAGACCAGAACTGCACACAGTATTCCAGATGAGGTCTCATCAGTGCCTTGTATAACATAGATCCATAGATCCATAAATTCTTCAGTCCAATCCACTTCCCTAACTAATTTCCTTATTTTTTTAAGTTAGCCCTTTTGAAATAAAAAACCCTAGTCACAGATCTATATTTGTTTATCCTTCCATTTAGTTTGAACGGAATTAGCTCATGATTGCTCGAACCAAGGTTGTCCCCTATAACTATTTCTTCTATGAGGTCTCCACTACTCACCTAAACCAAATCTAAAATGGCATCCCCTCTTGTTGGTTCAGCAACTACTTGGTGAAGGAATCCATCAGCAATTGCATCCAGGAAAATCTGAGCCCTATTATTATTACTAGCACTTGTCCTCCAGTCTATATCTGGGAAGTTAAAGTCTCCCATGACCACAGAATTCCCATTTGTGTTTACTTCATTAAAAACATTAAAGAGGTCTCTATCCATATCCAAATCAGATTCCAGTGGTCTATAGCACACCCCAAGCACTATCCCAGGGGAGGCTCTAGTAGCTTTCTTCCCCAATGTGATTTTTGCCCAGACAGACTCTGTCTGATCCATTGCATCACTTCTTATTTCTTTACAGTCTACCTCATCATTGATATTCAATGCTACCCCACCATCTTTGCCTTTATTTCTGTCTTTCTTAAACAGTACATACCCTTCAATATCTGTACACCAGTCACAACTACTATTCCACCATGTTTCTGTTATCCCTATAATATCTGGTTTCACTTCCTGCACCAGTAACTCTAGTTCCTCCATTTTGTTACCTAGGCTGCTCGCATTGATATACAAACATCTTAATTCTTGCTATTTGGCTTCACTGACATTCTATACCTGATTAGGCCCAGACATTCTACTGCCAGTATCACCTATTAGACTGGTATCTACACTGTTGTTTTCTTCCCTCTCAATGTTAAAATCCAGGATGGAGATTATCTGGACATCTCCCAACCATGTCCCCCAAATTCCTAGTTTAAAGCTCTCTTAATCAGTTGTGCCAGCCTCCATTCTAAAAGTCTATTTCCCTCCCTACTCAGGTGAAGTCCATCCCGAGAGAACAGTCCTCTGTCCATGAATTCCTCCCAGTAGCCATACATCCCAAAGCCCTCCTTATAACACCACTGCCGGAGCCATCTGTTGATCATCATAATCTTGTCACACCTTTGTTTCCCTTCTGTAGGAAGAGGCAGACTCCCACTGAAGATTACCTGAGCCTCGATTTCCTTAAGCATCTTCCCCATCCTGGCATAGGCTCCCTTGATATGTTCCAGCGAGAATCTAACAGTATGATTTGTTCCCACATGAAGGACAATCAGTGGATTCTTTCCTGCTCCCATTAGGAAACGCTTTAGCCTCAGGTCCACATCCCATATTTTAGCACCTGGCAGACAGCACACCCTTCTGTTCTCTGGATCAGCTCTGGTTACAGGCCTGTTTATTCTTCTCAGTAAGGAATCCCCAGTCATATAGATCTGCCTTTTCCTGGTGACTATGTGATTCTCCAGTCTATCCCCTGCTCCCTCTGGCTGCAAGTCCTCTTGATTCCTATTCTTCCTTGCAATCCTCTGCAACCCATCCCATATCCTCCTGGGGCTCATATTTGGTGGTGTTATCTCCATTGACTCTTCCCCGCTTCCTATAGAATTAGCTGCTCTTCTCTTCTTCCTTGACTTCCCACCTTCAGTGACCACCTGCTATGCCCCTTCTTCATTTTCCAACTCTGCAAACCTGTTCCTGAGCTCTATTTCTCCTTCACTAGCCCATCTTTTCCTCTGCCTGGTTCTCTTAGTCATATCCATAATTCTTAATATACACCATGTACATACATAATGCAAGGATATTAATGATCAGTGAATTATCAGTTTTCATATGATACCACAAGAGACATCTTTTGTACAAAGATTATTACACTTGTGTATATGGTGTGAATACAGAGGTGCGTAGGGTCACACAGGACTGAACGGATGCTTCACTGAGTTTCCACATTTTAACATACACTATCTTAATTTTATATATACTGGCATATTTTTTAAGAAGACTACTGATTTTTGATGCCTCAATTTTAGTTGCCCAACTTGAGACACTTTACAGTCACATAGTAGGTGCTCAGCCCCTCTGAAAATAAGTCTTCTTCAAATCACCAGTCACTTTTTAAAATTTAGGCCACTGCTCCTTCATCCCAGCAATTTTTCCTAGAGGATATTACAATTCCAAATAGTTAAAGTCACTTTAGTACTATCAGAGGTAAAAAGTTATTATCCTGCCACTTGCTAGAGCAAGTTAAACTATCACATCTACCACTAGTGAATTTCCTGAGGAAGCAAGCAATCAAATTCAATATGCTTGCATTTGAGAATGCCTGACCTGTCAATTATTCCCTTTGTTTTAAATTGGACATCTAGGTTAAATTTCCTACATTAAAATATTTGATAACTTTGCAACAATATGTGAGACTGACCAGAAAAGGATATGAATCTAAGATACCTTGTGGTTCAACATGTCCATATAAAGCACAAGGTTGAACTCTAGGGGTATAGCTACACTTCAATTAAACACCTACAGCTGGCCCAGCTCATGGGGCTTAGGCTGTGGGGCTATAAAATTGTGGTGTTGACATCCAAACTCAGGCTGGAGCCTGGGTTTTGGAACCCTTCTTGCTTTGTGCAGTCCCAAAGCCTGGGCTCCAGCCCAAGTTTGGATGTATACATCACAATTTTATAGCCCTACAGACTGACCCCTGCAAGCCCGAGTTAACTGACATGGGCCAGCCACAGGCATTTAGTCACAGTGTAGTCCTGTCCTAAGTACAGTATGAGAGACACAATCCCATATTTTACTATGCCATCCATTTTAGACAGAACTTCTTATAGATTTATATGGTGACTTCCACTTGGAAATGAGGAGTACAATATGGCTAATTATTTGCATATCAGCATACTATAGAAATGTACAAGGCTAAATCTGGCTCCCCATACTTACACGAATAATATCATAGGCTTCAGAAGAAATATTCACATGAGTAAAGCAAGTGGGACTGAATACAGAATAAAGACTTTTTGGTTATGAATGAGGTGGAATGAGAATTTAATTGGCTTTGGTAATGAGCTCTGGTTACTGTGGGGAAGGGAGTTTTAAAGACATATGGGTTTAAAATAAATACATGCTTACACATGATGAACTGAAGTTCTATCATGTCCAAACTCTGGTATATAAACACTTAATAGAAGAAGGTCTGAGCTATAAAGCTGTGAATCTGTTGACATCAGTGTAATAGTGATAGTAAAATTCAAGTGGTTTGAGATGTCATCAGATCACTAAATTGTGTGCATTGTTTTAGCTACTGTTGTCTTGTGATAATATAGCTGTCTAACTAGATAAAGAGAAATATCACAAATATAGGGCCTGAAACCTGCTTCCACTTACATCAATGGATCAACTTCAGTGGAGGTAGCATGGAGGTAACTGAACAGAATTTGAGCCTATATTGTTATTTAACTAATTTATAAAAGGTCCCTTTGCCCATATGCTGGTTGTGTTGTGTCTTGTGTGTTTTTGGGGTGGGTTTTTTTGCAGATTTTTTTTATAGTTCTATGTACTTTTGAAACAAGAGAAAAGGGAAGTATTTGGCTGTTTTTAAGCTTAATTGGATGTTAAGACATTTAGGACCACTCTTTGGGGGATGCTAAGATAGGTTGCTACAGTGTGATATCAAAGGTAACTCAACCAATCAGCATCAGATTTTATTTGATTTCCATTTCGCAACCTTATTGGTTAAAACACCGACCACTATAAAAGTTGTTTTTTTGATTTAGCTTATACTTTAGAAAACCAGATGAATGATCTAGTACAGAAAGATAGATATACATAAAAGACGACATAAGCTAAATCCTGCTGTTCTTGAGAATGTTCTCATTGAAGTGAAATCGTACTATATGCATGATCCATATAAGTTTGTTAATCAAGGACCAATAGGAATAGTTTTGGGATGGTAATAGGAGAGATAATTAGAAATAATATAGTGAAATTAAGGAACTAAACATTCAGGCTGAATATGAGGATGATATTCGTAATTTGAGATATTTAAGATTCTAGAAAAAATTTGTTAGAAATCTCATTACTAGAGACATTTAAAAAGAGACTGAGAACATACTTCAGGGAGTAATTCTACATTATAAGGAGATGCACAAGATAATCTAATAGGTTTTTTTTTCATCTCTGCATTAAATTAATCAATTACTATTTGCTTGGCTAAAAATTGAATTTATAGACCTGTAAATATTAATTTATACTGTCTGAAAAGTTGATTAGTTTTACACATTCTCTGATTTCAAATATTGATTGCACTTAATTGGTTAGAACCTCTAAGAACATGGTGATTCATATGGTGCTGGTATATGATTTGAAAGAGACTACATTTTGTATGCTTTCTTGAAAAGGTCCATTGTGTTTATGGATTACTATACTTTTTTGCTTTCCTAATGTACATGCCAATTTATTCACCATTTTTGTTCTTGCTGTTGTGAGTGAATTGTCCTCTACAGTGATATATTATCAGGCAGACCTGGCTCAGGAGCAATTAAATTCTTTATTGAAATAAATTAGTTTTACACTATGAATTACCATATATACCCGTTCATAAGCCCCATATTTTTGGTAAAAAAGTGACCCATCAAAGAGCAGGGGTCAGCTTATAAATGGGTCTACACTAAAATTTGATGATTTTAAACTCTATGGAATCATTGAATTGTTTATCTAATACATTGTCATTTTGTTTACCTGCAGTGTCTGCAGGCATGGAGCCCCTCAGCTCCCCGTGGCCGCAGTTTGACATTCCCAGCCAACCCTTCCCACAGCTCCCATAGGCTGGGAACGGTGAACCGTGGCCACAGGGAGCTGAGAGGCTCCATGCATGCAGTTGCTCCAAGTAAACAAAACGTCCCAACCTGCCAGCAGCTTACCCTGATGGCCGGGAGCCAAAGTTTGCCAATCCCTGAAATATAGGGTCAGCTTATGAAAGGGTCATACAGTTTTTGCTATTTTTACCTAACCATCTTGGGGGGTCAGCATATAAACAAACGGGCTAATGAACAAGTATACACGGTACTTTATTTACACAGTTACATGAATATTAAAACTTGCCAGAAAGATAATAGATGTCCTATAGGCTCTGAGTGGGGAATCTACCACTCTCTCTTCCAAAGTATACTATTAAAAGGATTTAGGACACACACAAACTTTTCATTTTCCTCAGATCTTTTATATCTATATTTTTTGTGAAATTTGGTGAACTTTGAAAATTATTCTGAACATGGCATTCAAAGTCCTGCATTTAGCTATATTAATTTGAGCATATTTTGCTTCTAAAGGATAAATTGTTTGTTTGAAAAGGTAAAAATCACAAACAGTAAGTGAGCACAAAATAAATAAATATAAATAAAATAATAAATGAAACTGATTTTTTAAAATGTGACCACTTTTCTCTTATTCTGAATTATCCTGTCAGGAGAGAAAAATTCCAAATATTTTAAATAAGGACTGATGGAATGGAAATATTTATTGAAACAAAAAATAAAACAAAAACAAAATCTTTAAGTGTAATGACTCTAAAAATGAAATTTACTTCTGTAAATTGAACGTCTCTTTTGTACATTATATTATAAAATTGCAGTGACCTATATTGTTGCGAACTGTTGTCTCCCTTTTCACCATGACAAGCTATGTACAGTTAATCTGAGTCATTTTATTTCTCTGTCTTTGCTTCCCTTCTGTTTTTAGAAGACTGTCTGGTCATTTGAGCAGGGTATGGCTAGACGCTTATTTTTCTTTTCACATTCTTTGTTCCTAAAACAAAAAAATGCCTTTTGAAGTTAGTCCTGTCCTTGATAGCCCTTACTGCTTTGGTGATAGGCCTCTTCATATTGGATTTTAGAGTTTTCATGGACAGGAAAGGAGTAATTAATGAAAATCAAACGTTGGGAAATCTTACAGACTCTCTGAAAGCAAACAGCTTTTGGTACAATTGGGAGCATTTGGGATCCCTGACAAAATCCATCATCAGCATATCACAATAAGCTGATCACATTTGTTTCCATGGTCTTTCACTTTGTCTAGTGGGGTATTCTTTCACATATTAAGTTTAGAATTAATTTCATAATCAAAGCTATCATTATTGTTTTACTGAGGACAGTCTGTTGTTATTAGAGTCTTTCTATCATCACCGTTCCACGTGGGGTCAGATATATGTGGCAGTACCTTCTCTCTTGGGACACCTTTAAAACTACTCCTATAACCACAAATGCTTTAGCAGAATCTTAGTTGTCTTGTCCTCCCTTTTGGAGAAGGTACAATAGCTCTACACAATTCTCAAATTCAAAGTTTTTTACTCTGGTTTTACCATGGACCAGATCAGAAAACAGTACATCTATTGCTAAGTCAAAACAAACCTTTTAAAGAGCACCAGTTATTTTCTCAATGAAATGCTTTGTTTTTCTAAGGGGTAGTATTTTCAAAAATGCCTAAGTGACATAGGCTTTGTGTACACACAGGTGTGTATCCTTGAAACTAAGGTAGTATAATTAAAGTGGTACAACCTACGTAGCTGTATTGAAGGGGAAACAGCTATACTAGTATAAGCTTCCCTTACATCAATATAAAGGACTGCACCCATCCTTAACCAAAATAGATAAACTGATATAAAACGGTATATAGAAAAGGTCTTTAGATCTAAAATGCATATATAGCTCAGAATTGCGGCACTATGAATCCCAGTCGATTTATGTTTAATACAACCAAGTTCTGTTTGAAAACCTGTAGACGGCAAGGTTTGTTTAAAAAAAAACAAAACAAAGAAAACAACTACCATCACCACAGTCTTTGTTCACAGAAATATAGAATCACTTCCCCTCCTTTCTTGCTGAATTCAAGCAGTAACAATGAAAATGGGACCACCATAGCCAGATCTTCAATCAGCATCTGGGTTTCAGCAAGATGACATTATGAACCTAATTCTAATTTTAATATTATTTAGAAAATTTAACAATGCCCTAAAGACTGTTATCTTCTATATTTAGAATAAAACAGAATGAACAGAGCTAGAATATTCTGTTTTTGGGGTTAGTGGTCAGAAAAGACTAATTTTTGATGAAGAAAGAAGCAGCATATACAAAATTTGAACTTGGATAATTTAGGTATGCACAGTCCTGCTGAGAACATAACAAAAGCTCCATTTTTTCTTTCAGCAAAGACAATGAAAAAAATTGAGTGACCAATAATATCATTTTGAAATAGTGGGTTTGATTTAGGCAAAAGTTCCACCATCATAGACCTAGAAGAGGGATTGTAGTAGTGTAAAGTCCAGCTGAAAGGGTATTCATTTTGAACAGAGACTAAATCCAACTTTGATATGAGGGCTTCAAGCTAATGCTACTGAAGTGGTATTAACCAAGAAAGACTCAACCTAGAAAAGTGAGTCTCTTGGGCAGTTTCCAATATTAGGTCTCCTATGGAGCACCAGTTATACTTTAAAGCTATTGTCCTGCGGAGGAATCCCTAGGAAGGGTTGCAATGCATAGAACATATTCCCTTCCCCATGGGAGAATACTCACAAGGGCACCAATGATTCTGCTAATGCAGGGAGCAGAGAAAGTGACTCAGGTACAATATCTATGATGTGACTGAACAGAGAGCCTTCAACTGTGGTACTGTCACAGCTTGCTGAATGTACACTGTATAATTTTTGTCTGGCAGGAACTTCTGAAAACAGGCTGCATTTCAAGTGTCCTGATACAGCAGAGATAGCAAAGGAGAGTTGCCAGCATGCTAGAAAATCTTCAAGACCAAATCAATACAAGGTTTACCTCTTCCTGCTTTTGATCCAGTTTTATTATTATTGACAAAAGAGTCAATGTCAATTATTTTGAAATTCTAAAATAACTGACGGAGAAAACCAGCCTAGCCAATCTATACGAATGAAGGATATGCCATCTCAAGAATCCAGATTATTTATAGACTGGAAGCTGACAAGTGATAAAATCCCACTAAATCCCTCCTCCTGATTTACCATGATGCCTATGATGAAGATTTCAGGTATTTTAAACTCTATAGTCTAGAATAGTGGTGGGCAACCTGCAGCCCACAGGCCGCATGCAGCCCATCAGGGTAATCTGATTGTGTGCCATGAGACATTTTGCTGACATTGACCATCCACAGGCACATTGCCCGCAGCTCCCAGTGGCCACAGTTTGCTGTTCCCAGCCAATGGGAGCTGTGGAAAGAGGCGGGCCACAGGGACATCCTGGCCACCGCTTCCTGCAGCTCCCATTGGGTGGGAATTGCTAACTGTGGACACTAGGAGCTGTGGGTGGCCATGCCTGCAGATGGTCAATGTCAGCAAAATGTCTAGCGGCCCACAATCAAGTTGCCCACCAGTGTTCTAGAATATAATGCTGTTTTATGAAAGAAAGCCGAAGTAAAGACCTATTTATAATCTGCTACATCTCTTGCCTAAGGGCTCTTACCTTTTTTTTGAGAAAACAAAAAAAAAATAGTTTTTCACTGCCTCTTCCTGTTTATAAAAGTTACAGCCATCCATTGAGGGAACAGAAATATTGTGTGACTTTTTATTAGTGATGACCATTAGACACTCCCAATGAAGAATTACAATTAGCAAATGTTTGCAGCAATATTCACAGTGAACCTATCACCAAGCTAATTCCTGGTGGGCCAGGATAAGCTGACCATCACAGAACGAGTGTATGGGGGAGGGTAGTAGCCAGACAGAATGTAGTAGTTCTTAAAAAGTGGTGTATCAGTATTTAGTTTATCTACCCCCAAAATATTTAGTCCCATATCCCCATAAATTCTCTTAACCTGCCCAAAGTATTATAGGGAGTGTGACCTTATATGATTAAAATATAACAACGCAGATTATTGTTGCTACCATTGTTATATAATTGCAAAAATCTTATACAAAGTATGTTATATAAGATGTCAATGGAAAAGTTATGGTTTGCTGGATATGATTATCCTATTTGTATCCATGTATCATTTTTGTATCTGAAATTATGAATATTGACTATGTACCTGTATTTCAAATGTGTTTGCTCCTGTGGTAACACCCATAAGCTAATTTACATCCAGTCTAGCCAGCACATTGTGAATTGACTATTCAATTTGATGGTCTATCAACAAACACAATGGGCCATGGAAGAAGCCTACACCCACCTAATGGACTTTCCTATGTTCTAGCTAGAATATGGCTAATGGCTCTTCTATGACTCAACAAAGCATGCAAGTGTGGTACTTGATCACGTGGTACTGAACTCCATCTTGTGCCTCTACTTTTCTACTGGCTGTGCTGACTGTTTGGAAAAATGAAGTTCCCTCCACATGGCAGAAGCTATAAAAGGCCCTGAAAACATTTCCATTTTGCCTTTTTTCCTACTTCTTCATCCTGCAACCATCTCTTGTTGGCTTCTGAGCACTGTGTAGGGGAAGAAAACAAGATATCTGATTATTTCTGCTCTGCCTGAAATCCCAGCTTTATGTCTTGTGTCTGCTAAGCTATTTTGACCAGGACAGTCCTGTAATTAGAGGGTCTAGATTCACCACGGTGGTATCCTTGGAAACAATTCTGAGTTCAATCTAGGTTACTTGCTCTCACAGTGTACATACTGGTTTGGATATTTTCTTAACTCACCTCTACTATTTTTGAGTCTGCTTTGAATATAATAGTGACTTCCCAAATCAAAACTCTTACTTTAAATTTGGAGAAAATTCAGAATTTGCTTTGAATCGAGATCCAAACATCATGGCAAGCATCTCTCTCTAAGAATAAAAGCCATAAATTTCTGGTGATGACATCTGGCTGTATTGACCAGATTTCAGTATAATTATAACTGATCAGACTTCACCTCTCACAACAAGATCTGTATTTGTACTTGTTGTTAATTAAATATATTAGGGTTTCCTTTCAATGTAAGTAGAAGTTGAGAGTTACAATAATGTCACAAATATCATTTGAAATAATTGTTTCATGTCTGAATCTTTATCTTTTGTCTTCTGGGGAAAAATATGGTCCTTTTCCCCCTGAGAAATATCTTAAACATTTTTACTGTTAACTTTGTTATTATTTTATCTGGAATGTGGCTTCTTCAGCTAGGTAATAATAAAAATAAAATTAAAAAAACTAAAAAGATTGTTGATAAATCTCTATTTCTTTTTAAGTGGACTGTCTGAAGTACTTGGTGCAACTTGTAGTCTTGAATATGTAAAGCAAAGATGCAACCTCCAAAGTGCAAACAGAACTTCCTCTTTAAATATGTGGGCTCTCAGACACTTCAAGCCAAACATATCTCTGATGTAACTCTTGACCTCAGTAGAGTTATACCTGCGATGAATTTGGATTTTCCTCTCTATACCAGCGACAGACTAGTAGTGCCTATTTGCCACTCTATTTTCATTTATTTTTACCCTCACCTCTACAGACTTAGGCACAATTTTTTGTAGTAAATTATAAGACTGCTTTCTTTACAATGGCTTTAGGAGTGAATGTAATATATGTGAATTGTGTCTTTGATCTTTCCTCCCCCTCTTCCTCCCTCCCCAAGATAGATGGAGCAGGTGTAGAGGAATTAATGAAGCAACAGCCAAATTGAAAGGGTCATTGGTGTGTTGAAAGCTATAAATTATCTGCCTCTTAAGGGAAATTACCCTCCACCTCTGAGATGCTGCCATTTATAAACTCAAGTTAAAGTCATGGGAAATAGCAATTTGAAAGTTTGGAAGAGCAAAGAATCTGCTGATATTCTTTTTTCTTTTATGGTATTTTTGTTTTTTAAATCAAAAGGTAAAATAGATAAAATACTTACGAGACTTTTTTAATGAACTCTGAATACACAGTGAAAGTGATACTATATTTATAACCAATACTTTCATTTTGCTTTTGAAAGGCTTCACTGGAGATATAGGATACGTTTTCTGACTGAAAGGGTACTGATTTGGCAAAAGTATGTTGAATGCCATATTATGTACAGATTTATATACAGCTTTAGTCTATTTTTTACATAGAATTTGTATGGAAAAGTGGTGAAACATGGCATCTCTTTTAATTTATGCAACAGTAGTATGTAAATGTTGAGATGAAGCAGTGGTGTGTGTATATGTCTCTATAACAAGAAAGGAAGGGAAAGCTTTCTGAAAGCAAGAACACAGAAGCAGTTGGAATGTACTCATAATAATCAGTGAACTTCTGTAATTGTAGTCCAGTACTGTCATGTGAAGCCACCACTGTGTACTCCGGGACTGAGAATATAGTATCAGCCTGTTTCTTTTGACATTGCAATATGAGTCCCAGAAATATTACCTTTAAAGGGCAGCCTTTAAAGCCTTGTTTTGCCACCATGTCATGGTCTTACCCTCACTTGAAACTGGGGGGTTTCAAGTTGAGGACCAGCATGTATCCCCCCACCCTAAAATACTAGGGTAGGTCCCCTTCTGGCTGCCACCACTCGGTCAATTCACGTGGGCCGAGACACCCCGGTATTCCCCCTTTCTCTTTCCAGAGACGTTCCCTGGGGAAACACAGATCAACTCACAGGGAGAGAAACGTTCCCCCTCCCCTCTCTGCCCGGAGATCAGCTGGTCTCACCACCGAGAGAGAGTTTCTTAGCCCCCTCTCCCTGTATCCACAGTAGAGGGATTTAATCAAATCTTTATAGAAAGAATTTATTAAAAGAAAAACAAGAAAATACAGAATCTCTATGAGTCCAAGCTGGACACTCATAGGGTATAACCTTGCTAAGTTCTGGAGAGAATCCTCTCTCCTTCTCAGTACAAACAATACAGGCAGAATTAAGAATAATCAATAACAAACACACAGAATTGCAAACATAGGCTTATTAGATGAAGACCCAAAGTATCTTTCTAATACTCACTATCTTGACTAGAAGAAATTAGTTCAGAAAGGTGGAAACTGGTAGAGACTTGATTAAAACATCTGGACCCTTGTAATTCCAAACGGCTAAGAACAACACACACACAAACAGAGGGAAAAAGTTCCCTCCTAGGAATTTCAAATTCTCTTCCCTGATTGGTCCTCAGGTCAGGTGCCTACCAGGTACTATGTTTTAACCCTTTACTAACTATTCATGACAACCCTGATGAAGGCAGCACCCACATCTGTTTCTATGCCGCTAATCTTCAGAACAGCCCTACAGTACAATATGTGGATGGTAACTATGTTTTTTTCTGAATTTATTTTATCAACAACCACAGAAGTTCACAACAGTTATAAAACACATTTACTTGTTTTCCCTCTTGTGTCTGATCTAGCCAACCAGTCTATAACCCCATTTTCAAAAAGAATTCTGGAGAAATGTAAATCATAAAGAAAAGTATTGTATGCCACCCTCCAGCATTCTTTGCAAATTCACTAGCTCTACTGGTCCTTCAGTGTGGGCCACAAATTACCCTGTTATTCAATTAAGGAAAGAGCTCATCTGCAATCACCAATAGTAATCCTAACTGTGACTAATATAGTAGAGTAGCTATTTTTCTGAGGTTACCATGTCAAGATTGAGAGGTGCCACCATTTAACATCTCTGGAAGAACAGTTTAGAACTGGCAATGGTTTGTAACCTGAGAAAATCCAGTATTTATATAAACAATGCAAAGGATGCACAGTTGCTTCCTTTCTCCTCTAAGAAAACTGTTCGACTCTCCATTTTTTTTAAAGTGCTCTAAAATGTATAACTACCTAGGTCCACACACTGTCAAGTAGAGCAGTGTTCATTGTAAAAGAACAGTGAGACATTAAACAATGAAAAAATAGGGTCTTCTCTAGCATTACAAATAGCTGCTGTATTATGCATAGCTACTGAAATACATCTAACACTGCATAACACATCAACCCTGAAAATCACACCTACTCCTCAAATCAGCCAGCTGCACAAGTGAGGAATAAACACTTTTCTGAGTGGATTGAATGTGGATTAATGCTTTGCTTTTCTCTGGTTTCCAGCACTCAGTTTATCAAAAGTATGTCTGTTCCCCAATGCCATCTCCATTGTCAGACAATCTATTCATGAATTGCACAGCACAGATTCATAGATCTGTACAAATAAAAGCCATGCATGAGGTCAATGCTAAGTTAAGGGAGTCATGTTTTGTCAGCCAATAATATGCAGTTCCAATAGTCAACTATATATCCCTAATAACTCATTGAGATATTCCCCATTCTGACACATTCTTCACATAACATTAGAAAACCTCTAGCACTGTGTAATGGAAGCTTCAGGAAAGACCATTATTTATTACATTCTATGTCTATCCTAATACGTTATATTCAATTAAAAGTCATCCCTTCTCACACATGTAATCTTATCCAAAGCCCATTGCAATTAATGGAAGACTTTCAATTGACTTCACTGGGCTTTTAGATCAGGCTCATAACATGATTCATTCATCTTGGGGCAAATCCAAGAGGCTCTCTGAGGGCAGGTACCCTGCCTGCCACTGAGCTGGTGGGTTTCTACTGAATGGGAAAAGGGGAGGCAGGATTTGGGATCCCACAAAAAGGATGAACATCCCCAGCACACCACCAAGGCCAGCTCTCCATTCGTTCAATCCTTGTGTCATCATGGAGTGGAGATGTGGCACAGTGCCAAGGATGCTACTTCATACTTCAGATTCCTTTTCCATCTAACTTCCAAGGTACACCTCAGCACATACCCTGGCTACCAAGACTTTTCATTCAGATGCGGGCCATCATTCTTAAATATAAATCATTACTGTTTTGCTTGTGTTTTGTAGACCCTTCAGAAAAAAAGTGGCACAGACCAATGCCAATACAAAAGTATAAACATATGCAGCTAGAATGTGACTTTAGGCACAGCCCTGAGTGCAGAGTGATGCTGAAGTGAATTGCTTCAGGAGTGTCACCCCTTTCCGTCACAATTCCATGATTTCTCCTTGCTCTGTGGAGATGGAAATTTACTGCTGATACATGCTAGGACTCCCTCACAAATTCTGGGTAGCAAGCACCTGCCTTGCTCTGAGAACGGAATAAGCAGAAAAATAGCCCACTTAGTCCTGAATGCTCAGACCCGAGATCCAAATAGCCCATGTAAAAGCATTGGGGGGAGGTGGGTGTCTTGTTTCTGTGTTGCATATAGTCAGAGCCACAATCTGTGTAAAAAGTTTCATTTAAACAACAATGCTTCTTCTCAGGATCTTCTTCCAACATTAACACTTACATGGATTTCTTTCCACAGAGAGTAACTATTCTTGAATGTTACTTCTCCAGTCTGTCCTAGTTCTATGCTTGATTGCTCCACTTCACTAATATAGAACAAGGAGTGCATCTAAATAGGCCAAATACATCTTCAAACATGTTGATTGCTGATTGTAGTCTTGGGATTATACCCATTTTTACTGAGAACATCTCACAATTTATACCTAACACATGCACATTGTTCTCAGAGTTCAAGCCAGGGTTTAGCAAGATGCTAAACTATTTGTGCAAAAATTTGAAGTTTTTCAAAGGTCTCAGTAAAATATTTTTTATCTTCTAAAAGATAAAATCTCAGGTTTATGTATATACACAACACCTCACACATGCACCCGACCATTTTTATTATGCATCTGTAACTTATGTAAATAGGAAATCAGTTAGGAGTAATGACAACTGAAGCAGCTTATGAGTTATTTGCTTCATTGTGGTGTTCTGGTGAGGTCTTGGTTCATAATCTGTTTCATTCATGTAAAGAACAGCATTCAACTTCTGCTACAAAAACTATTTTCACCTCCAATATATATAGATCCCCACTGAGATCAGAAAGAGATTTTTATCTGGCAAAGAGGATTTACACTGGTACTGCCAATCAGTTAAAAAGCTCTTGACATTCATATGCTAGAGGTTTTTCACAACTCGAGATAAGAGATTTTGATCTTGTCTCGAGCTATGGTTTTATCAAAACTGTTTTATCACTATAATACATTGTATTTAGAAGGTCAGGAAACTGAACATACACTGCCAATAAAAACTGCACCACAGTTATGATTTGTTAGTACTTACTGTATAAACTGAGTTTTCTTTCATTTGGTGGGGGAAAACAATGGCAAACAAAAATCCACTTACTATGCTAGTGTTGTATGTTAAAAATCAACATTGCTTAATAAGGAACAATTAATCCTTAAACCGTGTCTACTACTATTGCATTCAGTCATAATAGATGCTTGATTGTAGAAATAAGAAATAGTCTGTTCTGGATTGCCTCGCTTATTTGAGGGTGAATTCCAAGAATGAGGGATTGATTGGCACCATTTTAATCCATTTATTGTGGCTCTGTCAACAAAATAGAGAGAAATAGAGATTGTTCAGTGTCATTACAACAGTCAAACATTCCCTGGAAGAAAGGTGTTTTTTTTTGTTTTTTGTTTTTTCGGTTGGTTGTTTTTTTGAGATTCTACCGTCATATTGCTTTGGCTGTAAATCTAATGATTTCTAAAGCTGTTGTGGGATCAGTGACTAGCAGGGCAGAAAATGAAAAAGCAGAGAGGAACAATATGGAGCTCATATGCTGCTTATCTCTGATAGAGATGCACAGAACAGCAGGGATGCCAAGAAGTGTAGCAGCTGTTATTGTGCGTGTGTTAGGGATAAATTGTGAGATGTTTTTACTAAAAATGGGTATAATCCCAAGACTACAATCAGCAATCAAAATGTTAGGAGATGTATTTGGCCTATTTAGATAGGGTACAAATGTCAGTTCCCTTCACAAGCTATTTTTTCCTCCTTTTGTTTCCTGGTAAACCACATGAGCATATATAGTATGTCTGGAGTGCTATTGTTCTTTATCTTCTTACAATACTTTGTTATATGTTGCTATACATTAGTGAAATTATGTGCAATATAACATGATGCTTTATTATAATTCACTGGATTTACCAACCCTTTTAAGGAATAAAGATATAGTGAGGAATTTTTTGCTAGTTCTACACTGAGCAGTTTAGGATTTTGTTGTTAGCTGTTTAGCACAGTATCTCCAATTATTCTTGAAAGTCGATGGGTGTATTTGGTTTATTAAAAGCTACATAAAGATGACATAAACGTATGTATACAGAGATATTGAAGACTGAAAAGGGATCTCTAAAACACTCCTTGTTAGTGTCTACTGGCATGTCTCCATACACTTGGGTTTAAAAGTGCTGTACTTAACTAACGACAGAGCCTGTTTTCTTCTGTGTGGGTCATTGACATGCAAAGGAGTGGAAATTCCACAAATGTAGCACACAAAATTTCCTTTGAATATTTTCATAGGTGAGGGGAAGGAAGGGGCCATGGTTTGGTATCCCTTTATCCCATGAAAATAATGAGCCCCTAAATTGGCAGATCTGGTAGAGATACCAAAGATTTCTATTCTATCTCTGACAACAACTTTCTTAAAACTACAGTTTTTACTCTGAAATGTGTGAACATGGCACTGTACGATTTTATATGTATTATTTCTCAATAACTCATGATTGAGTTCACTCAGTTTGCAAATATAAGTATTTCCCCCTAGTTGCTTAATGCCAAATCTTCAAATGCACCTTAGAAGCTGCAAATAAAGTTGAGTTGTCCAACATACCTAAACGTTATGTTGAACTAGCTACATTACTCAGGGATATAGTTAAGCCAATCTAAGCCTCAGTATAGACACTGCTAAGTAGACATAAAAGACGGTTACTCACCTGTAGTAACTGGTGTTCTTCGAGATGTGTTGCTCCAATCCATTCCAGTTAGGTGTGCGCGCCGCGCGTGCACGGCTTCTCGGAACTTTTTTCCCTAGCAACCCCGGCGGGCCGGCTGGCGCCCCCTGCAGTGGCGCTGCTATGGCGCTAAATATATACCTCAGCCGGCCCGTCCGCACCTCAGTTCCTTCTTGCCGGCTACTCCGACAGTGGGGAAGGAGGGCGGGTCTGGAATGGATTGGAGCAACACATCTCGAAGAACACCAGTTACTACAGGTGAGTAACCGTCTTTTCTTCTTTGAGTGATTGCTCCAATGCATTCCAGTTAGGTGATTCCCAAGCCTTACCTAGGCGGTGGGGTCGGAGTGAGACGTGGCGGAGTGTAATACCGCAGAGCCGAAGGCTGCGTCGTCTCTAGACTGCTGCACCAACGCGTAGTGGGAGGCGAAGGTGTGGACCGAAGACCAGGTGGCCGCTCTGCAGATGTCCTGGATGGGGACATGGCTCAGGAAGGCGGCTGACGAGGCGTGCGCTCTCGTAGAATGAGCGGTGAGTCGGCATGGTGTCACGTGAGCCAGCTCGTAGCATGACCTGATGCATTGAGTCACCCAGGAGGAAATGCGCTGGGTAGAGACCGGCTCGCCTTTCATGCGATCAGCAACTGCGATGAAGAGCTGGGTGGAACGCCGAAAGGACCTTGTCCGGTCGATGTAAAACGCCAGCGCCCTATGGACGTCGAGGGTGTGGAGCTGTTGTTCCCGGGGCGAAGCATGGGGCTTCGGGAAGAAGACCGGGAGAAAGATGTCCTGATTAAGGTGGAAGGCCGAGACCACCTTTGGTAGGAAGGCCGGGTGAGAACGAAGCTGCACCTTATCCGCGTGAAAGACGGTGTAGGGGGGGCCCACCGTCAACGCTCGGAGCTCCGAAACTCGCCTTGCCGATGTTATGGCAACCAGGAAGGCCATCTTATAGGAGAGGTAGAGGAGAGAACACGTGGCCATAGGCTCGAATGGTGGACACATGAGCCTGGCCAGGACGAGGTTCAAGTCCCAGGTCTGGGCAGGGCGACGCACTGGCGGGTATAAGCGGTCGAGGCCCTTCAGGAAGCTGGAGACCATCGGATTGGAGAAGATGGTTCGACCCTCGGCTGACGGACGAAAGGCGGACACCGATGCGAGGTGGACCCGCAAGGAGGAAACCGCCAGACCCTGCTCCTTAAGGTACCATAGGTAGTCTAGGATGGTAGGGACAGGTACCACAAAGGGGTTGAGCCCTTGCTGGTCACACCAGAGCGCAAACCTCTTCCATTTCGCCATGTAGGTGGTACGAGTGGAAGGCTTTCTGCTTTCAAGCAGGACTTGTTGCACGGCCGCCGAACAGTCCCTCTCTGCGTGGGTCAACCACGCAGGTACCAGGCTGTAAGATGGAGGGACTGCAGGTTCGGATGGTGGAGTTTGCTGAAGTCCTGCGTGATGAGGTCCGGCCACAATGGGAGGGTGATGGGCTCCCGAACGGAGAGCTCGAGCAGCAGGGTGTACCAATGCTGCCTCGGCCAGGCTGGAGCCACGAGTATCATGGTGGCTCGATCCCTCCGAAGCTTCTGGAGCACTCTGTGCACGAGCGGAAACGGAGGGAAGGCATAGAGGAGGTGAGTCTGCCACGGATACAGGAAAGCGTCCGACAGAGAGCCCGGCGAGTGTCCCCAGAACGAGCAGAACTGGAGACACTTCCTGTTCGCCTTGGAGACGAAGAGGTCGACTCGGGGAAACCCCCAACTCTGGAAGATCGTGTGCGCAACGTCGGGACGGAGGGACCACTCGTGGGAGAGAAACGACCTGCTGAGATGGTCCGCCAGCGTGTTCTGCACTCCCGGAAGAAAGGTCGCTTCCAGGTGAATGGAGTGACATGGAAAGCGGATCGCTCGGAGCTCGCGGACATTGATGTGGAGCGTGAGTTCGCTCGCTGACCAGAGGCCTTGAGTGTGCAGGTCTCCGAGGTGAGCCCCCCATCCGAGTGCAGAGGCGTCCGTGGTCAACGTTGCCGATGGCCGAGGAGGGTGGAACGGGACTCCGGCGCACACGACCTCCGGGTCGAGCCACCAGCGGAGGGAGTCGAGAGCCGTCCTGTTGACGGTGACCACCATGTCGATGGCGTCGCGATGCGGGCGGTACACCGTCGCGAGCCAGGACTGAAACGGACGGAGGTGAAGTCGTGCGTACGCGGTGACGTACGTACACGAAGCCATGTGGCCCAGGAGGCGGAGGCATGACCACACCGTCGTAGTTGGGAAATTGACGAGGTCCCGGATGATGGAGACCATCGTCTGGTGCCAAGCGCAAGGGAGACAGGCTCTGGCCACTGTGGAGTCGAGGACCGCCCCAATGAATTCGACTCACTGCGTCGGAATCAAAGTTGACTTCTCGGTATTGACAAGAAGACCGAGACGCCGAAAGAGGGCCAGGACCTCTACAATCTGACTCTCCACGAGTTGTCTGGACAGACCGCGGATCAGCCAGTCGTCCAGATACGGGTAAACATGTATGTGGTTCCGTCGCAGGGCTGCGGCGATGACCGCCATGCATTTGGTGAATACTCTGGGGGCGGTCGAAAGGCCGAATGGCAACACGGCGAACTGATAGTGGGCGTCGTTGACCACAAACCGAAGGTAGCACCGATGAGGGGGGTAGATAGCGACATGGAAGTAGGCGTCCTTCATGTCGAGGGCCGCAAACCAGTCTCCCGGATCCAGGGAGGGAATGATGGTCCCCAAGGTGACCATGCGGAACTTGGGCTTGAGTAGGTATCTGTTCAGCCCGCGAAGGTCCAGGATAGGACGTAGCCCGCCTTTTGCCTTGGGGATGAGGAAATACCTGGAGTAAAATCCCCTGCCCCGCCTGGAGGGAGGCACCTCCTCTATGGCACCCACGCTCAACAGAGTCTGGACCTCTTGTATGAGGACTTGCTCGTGAGAGGGGTCCCTGAAGAGGGACAGGGAAGGTGGGTGGGAAGGAGGGGGCGAAACAAACTGAAGACGGTATCTTGAGTGGACCGTGCTGAGCACCCAGCTGTCCGATGTTACTCGGGACCATGCCAAGAAAAAACGGGAGAGGCGGTTGTGAAATAAACGGGGAGGATCCGGAGGGGAGAGTGATGTGCAGCCCTCGTGCGTCCCATCAAAAGGGTTGCTTCGCCGCCTGAGGGGCTTTGGAAGCGGCCTGGCCCTGGTTTCGGCGGTTGCCCGATGGGCGACGGCGATTTTGGGCCGGTCGCCGAGCCGGGTAGGGTCAGTACCGCGACTGATAGCGGGAGGGCTGCGGGCGGAATGGCCTGCGCTGCGTCACCGGCGTATGCATCCCGAGTGTACGTCTCGCCACCCGGCCATCCTTTAGTGACTGGATCCGCGAATCCGTCTTCTCCGAAAACAACCCCTTGGTGTCAAAGGGCAAGTCCTGGAGAGTGAACTGGACTTCCGGAGGCAGGGTGGAAGATTGGAGCCAGGCGATGCGCCGCATCGTGACCCCTGTCGCTAAGGTCCGTGCCCCTGAGTCTGCCGCGTCGAGGCCGGCTGTAATGGAGGAGCGAGAGGATCGCCTCCCTTCCTCCAACATTGTGGTGAAGTCCTGGCGGGATGTGGACGGCAGGAGGTCAGTGAACTTGGCCAGGGACGTGAGTATGTCGAACACGTATCTGGCCAGGAGGACCTGTTGGTTACCGATCCTCAACTACAGGCCAACTGCTGAATAGACCTTTCGGCCGAGAAGGTCCATCCGCCGTGCCTCTTTCGCCTTTGGGGCGGCGGCCGGCTGGCCGTTACGCTCCCTATCGTTAACGGACTGTACCACCAGGGAGTCCGGAGTTGGATGCACATACAAGTACTCATATCCCATGGGAGGGACTGAGTACTTTCTTTCCACGCCCCTGGCTGTGGGGGGGCACAGAAGCGGGCGTTTGCCAAATGGTGGTAGCGTTCCTCTGGACCGTGCGTACAAAAGGTAACGCAACCCGGACTGGCAAGTCTGACCCCACCACGTTCGTGATGGGGTCCTCGTCCTCCTTTACCTCCTCGACAGGGAGGTCCATGGCCGTCGCCACACAGCGGAGTAGGTCCTGATGCGCCTTCGCATCAACGGGGGGCGGCTCCCTTGATGCCGCGCCGGCCACTGCCTCATCGGGAGAGGATGAGGAGGATAACTCCTGAACGACCTCAGCCGAAGAGGGGTCCACTGCGTGGTGGGCTGGGGGTTCGGAGGGGCCGTCTGGCGCCAGCGGAACGGCTGGTGGTGGGGATGGCAGTGGTCGAGATATCGACGCCTCTGGGACAGTGCGGTGGGCCCCTGGAGGCCTCGGCGGAACAGGCACAGCGTCCGACTCGTATTGTGCCCATGGGACCCAAAAACCCCACTGCTGGGCCCCGCTAGGCTGGGGTGGTGGCGTCGGAGGCGGGAGGCCATAGGCTTCTGCGCCGGAAGCGAGCGACTCAGGGCGGGAAGGCCAGGGAGGTGCCAAGGAAGGACCAGGGCATACCGCCGAGGGATGCTCTTCCCGTCGGCGCCGGGAAGGCGACCTCGCTCGACTGTCTCCACGGTGCCGGGAGCTCGACCGGTGCCGGGAACTCGACCGGTGCCGGGGGCTGGTCCGGTGCCGGGAGCTCGACCGGGAGTAAGATCTCCGATGTCGAGACCGACCATGGTCATCGCGGTGCCGGGAGCTCGACCGGTGCCGGGAGCTCGACCGAGAGCGCGAACTGCGACGCCTGGAGCGTCCGCGGGAGTCGCGGCGCCGGGAACGGTGCCGGGATTGAGACCGTCGGTGCCGAGCTGGTGGCGACCTCGATCTGGTGCGACGTCGGGAGTGCGACCGGTACCGCGAAGCGGAGCGGTACCGGGACTTCGACCGATGGGCTGACTGCGATCGGTGCCGCGATGGAGTGCGGTGCCGGGAACGCGATCGGCGGGACGGCAAGCTGTCGACGGTGCGGGAACGAGACCGGGACCGTGTCCGATGTCCACGCCTTGATTCCAGAGAGGGTGGCCGGACCATTGCTGCCGGTTTGCCTCTGGAGACGACAGCCCGCGCCGGCGGTGCCGGGGGCCGGAGGCCTGGAGCCTCTATGAGCTGTATCAGCTCTCGCGCGGAGGTAAATGTCTCCGGCGTCGACGGCAGCTGAGGCTCGACCACGGACAGAACCGGGGAGCGAGGCGGCGCCGGACTCGACGGCCCTTGCGGCGCCGGAGTCACAGGTGCAGTGCACTGTTTGTGCAGAGGCACAACAGGGGCTGCAGGCTGCGGAGTCGCCTTGGCGGAGTCCTGAACGCGAGCCTTCGCCAGAGCCTTCGCCAGTCGTTGTTTCCTGGCGGGCGAGAGCGAGCGGTGCCGAGTCTTCGCAACCGCTTTCTTCGCCGGCGGTACCGCAGTCGGTGCCGGCGGTATGTCCTGCACGGGAGGCCGCGGAAGCGGCGCGGGCGGTGCCAGTGGTTGGAGGGACGCCTCCATGAGGATCTGTTTCAAGCGGCTATCTCGATCCTTGCGGGTCCGCGGCTTGAATTTTAAACAGATCTGGCACTTGTCCGTCCTGTGCCCTTCGCCCAAGCAGCGGAGACACGCGTCGTGCGGGTCTCCTATGGGCATCGGTTTCTGGCACACCGTGCAGGGCTTAAAGCCCGGTGCTTTGGGCATGAGCCCGCACCGGCTAAGGCAAAAAGGGGGAACCCTCCCCTTTTTTAGCCTATCTATCTAACACTAACTGTTGCTAACTTAACAACTATAACTAACTATGCTAACTATCTACAACAATGAACTAGAGAAAGCTAGGGACGTGAAGAGCTATCAAGCACTCCACAGTTCCAACTACCGTCACGGGCGGTAAGAAGGAACTGAGGAGCGGACGGGCCGGCTGAGGTATATATTTAGCGCCATAGCGGCGCCACTCCAGGGGGCGCCGGCCAGCCCGCCGGGGTTGCTAGGGAAAAAAGTTCCGAGAAGCCATGCACGCGCGGCGCGCACACCTAACTGGAATGCATTGGAGCAATCACTCGAAGAAGAATAATTCTTTTGTTAGCCTAGCTACTGCCTCTCATCTGGGTAGATTTGCTACAGTGATGGGAAAAAAACCCTTCCATCACTGCAGGAAATGTTTGCACTACAGCGGACAAGTAGCCTAACTGCAGTGCTACAGCTGTGCTGCTGTAGTACTTGTAGTGTAACCATATCCTAAAATAAGATTCTACAGGCCTAATTCAGCACTCATTCATCTCTGTGCAATACCACTGACTTCGAGGCCTGGTCTACACTAGGAGTTTATGTCGAATTTAGCAGTGTTAATTCAAATTAACCCTGCACCCGTCCACACAACGAAGCTATTTAGTTTGACCTAGAGGTCTCTGTAGTTCGATTTCTGTACTCCTCCCCGACGAGGGGAGTAGCGCTAAATTCGACATGGCCATGTCGAATTAGGCTAGGTGTGGATGGAATTCGATGCTAATAGCTCCGGGAGCTATCCCACAGTGCACCACTCTGTTGACGCTCTGGACAGCAGTCCGAGCTCGGATGCTCTGACCAGCCACACAGGAAAAGCCCCGGGGAAATTTGAATTCCTTTTCCTGTCTGGCCAGTTTGAATCTCATTTCCTGTTTGGACATCGTGGCGAGCTCAGCAGCACTGGCAGCGATGCAGAGCTCTCCAGCAGAGGAGTCCATGCAATCTCAGAATAGAAAGAGGGCGCCAGCATGGACTGACCGGGAAGTCTCGGATCTGATCGCTGTGTGGGGCGATGAGTCTGTGCTTTCGGAGCTGCGCTCCAACAAACGGAATGCAAAGACCTACGAGAAGGTCTCCAAAGCCATGGCACTCAGAGGATACAGCCAGGATATGACGCAATGCCGCGTGAAAATCAAGGACCTGAGACAAGGCTACCAAAAAATCAAAGCGGCCAACGGATGCTCCGGATCCCAGCCCCAGACATGCCGCTTCTACGAGGCACTGCATGCCATTCTCGGTGGGTCTGCCACCACTGCCCCACCAGTGACCGTGGACTCTGACGATGGGATAGTGTCGACGGGCAGTTCCTCGGTGATGTTCACGGATGGGGAAGATGAGGAAGGGTTTGTGGAGGACGAGGCAGGCGACAGCGCTTACAATGCTGATTTCCCTGACAGCCAGGATCTCTTCATCAGCCTCACAGAGATCCCCTACCAACCCTCCCCGGCCGTTAACCCGGACTCTGAATCAGGGGAAGGATCAGTTGGTAAGTGCTATAAACATGTAAACATTTATTTTTTAAAGAACAGGAATATTAACTATGTGAAAAGAAGGTCAATATATATGGGGATAGAACAGAAATCCTCTTGGGAGATTTCCATGAAGCTCTCCTGGAGGTAATCGAAAAGCCTACGCATGAGGTTCCTGGGGAGAGCTGTCTTATTGGGTGCTCCGTGGTAGCACACTTTTCCGCGCCAGGCTATCATCAGGTACTCTGGGAGCATTGCCTCCACGAGCATGGCAGCATAGGCCCCTGGTTTGTGCTGGCTTTCACGCAGCATGCGCTCTCTATCTCTCTCAGTGATCCTCCTCAGGGTGATCTCTCTCGGTGACTCCTGCATTTAATTAGGGGAATTAGTGTAATGTTAGTATTGGGAATGCTTCACTTTTCCTTTGCATAACAATAAGCGGCAGTTTACAGCCACGTGGTGGAGGCTGCAGAGGGGCAGCATACAGGGATCTTTCCCGGGGACAGCCACGAGGGGGCGGAACAGCGGCAGAGTTTATGCTTTCCGGATTGCCTGCAGCAGGAGGGCACTGCTATACATTAAGTTTTAAGCAGCCTAAAGTCTACGGCTTACCATGCCTGCCTGCTCCACGGATTCTGCTGTCCTGCCCCGCTTGTCTGATCTCCAGTGCAAGACCCCAGGCAATGAAAGCGAAGGCCGAAAATTCTAACTTGTCCTGAGTGCGCATGAGATAGGTGCTGTGCATGGTCTTGTTCACAGAGACAGACTAGACTGTGTTCATTGTTTGCAAAAATGTATCTTTGCAAAGAATTCACTCCCTTTTTCCCATCACACAGCTGCGACTGTCTCCAGACCTGCCCCAGCATCCCCCTCAGAGAGGCTGGCGCAGATTAGGCGGCAAAAGAAAAAGACACGGGACGAGATGCTCGCTGAACTTATGGGCTGCTCCCGAGCCGAGGCGGCCCAGCAGAGCCAGTGGAGGGAGAACCTCTCTCAGTACCAGCACTCACACAGCGAACGGGAGGAGAGGTGGCGTGAGGAAGACAAGCAGGTGACTCAAACACTGCTTGGACTAATGAGGGAGCAAACGGACACGCTCCGGCGCCTTGTGGATGTTCTGCAGGACCGCAGGCAGGAGGACAGAGCCCCCCTGCAGTGTATCTGCAATCGCCCTCCCCGCCACAAAGTCCCATACCACCCTCACCCAAAATAACAAGAAGGCGGGGCGCCAGGGGCCGTGAAAACTGTCACTCCACCCCAGCAGAGTGCTCAATTACCCAAGAGCTCTCATTCCCTAAATTTTGAGAAGTCCTTCCCTTCCTGACTCACCCAAGCCCCAATCCCAGTTTCATCCCCTAACTGTCTAGTTGATTATTAAAAATACTTTGCTGTTAATTACTGTTTCCATCATGTTTTTGTACAGAAGACTGTGTTTGAAGGGGGGGTGAGGAAGGGGGTTGGTAATTGCATAGGACAGTCACCTTTACCAGGGTACAGACACGGGGGGCAGGATCAGCAGCAGGTCACACACACAGTGCAGTCAGTAGGCACCCTGGTCGGTATGGGAGGTGGTTTCCAGGTTCTGTGTGGGTGGGGGGGTACGTGACTTTGTAGCGGGGGAGGGTGGTTACAGATCTTATGCAGCGGTCCTTGTCCTGGACCACAGAGCCACGCAGCAGGGGAAGCTGTAACCATCCTCCCCCGCAACAAGGTCACATAGCCCCCGCACACAGAGTCCCAAGAAGGAGGGATGGCAGGCTCTGTTGAAACAACCAGTCCGGCACTGCGGACCGCTCTAGGAGCAGGAGCCTGTCATTCCTCAAGTTTACAGGTGGTCTTTACATAACTACACACCCTACCCAGCACAGTCTGCGTCCCAGTTTCAACCCTTTAACGCAACGTCATTAATAAAGAAACCTTTGTTAAGTAACAATGGAACATGTATTTTATTTTTACACGTGTGTTGGAAGGAGGGAAACAGGGTGAACGGGGTATGTAACTGCAGAGGATAGTCAACAGTAATTGGGTAAAGAAACAGGGGCAGGTTCAGCTTCTCTGTAAAGAAACTGAATATTCACAGGTCACGCTGCTCGCTGAGGAACCTAGCTTTCAAAGCCTCCTGGATGCACAGCGCTTCCCGCTGGGCTCTTCTAATCGCACGGCTGTCTGACTGAGCGTAATCGGCAGCCAGACGATTTGCCTCAACCTCCCATCCCACCAGAAAGGTCTCCCCATTGCTCTCACAGAGATTGTGGAGCACACTGCAGGCTGCAATAACAATGGGGATATTGGTTTCGCTGAGATCCGAGCGAGTCAGTAAGCTTCTCCATCTCCCCTTGAGACGTCCGAAAGCACACTGCACCACCATTCTGCACTTGCTCAGCCGGTAGTTGAAGAGTTCTTTGTCACTGTCCAGGGTGCCTGTATAGGGCTTCATGAGCCAGGGCATTAGCGGGTAGGCTGGGTCCCCGAGGATCACTGTAGGCATCTCCACATCCCCAACAGTTACTTTGTGGTCCGGGAAGAAACTACCTTCCTGCAGGCATCTAAACAGACCAGAGTTCCTAAAAACATGCGCGTCATGAACCTTGCCCGGCCACCCAACGTTGATGTTGGTAAAGCGTCCCCTATGGTCCACCAGTGCTTGCAGCACCATTGAAAAGTAGCCCTTTCTGTTAATATACTGGCTGGCCTGGTGGTCCAGTCCCAGGATAGGGATGTGAGTTCCATCTATAGCCCCACCGCAGTTTGGGAATCCCATCGCGGCGAAGCCATCTATGATGACCTGGACGTTTCCCAGGGTCACTATCGTTGAGAGCAGTAGCTCAACGATTGTGTGGGCTACTTGCATCACAGCAACCCCCACAGTAGATTTGCCCATGCCAAAGTGGTTCGCTACTGACCGGTAGCTGTCTGGCGTTGCAAGTTTCCAGAGAGCTATGGCCACTCGCTTCTGCACACTCAGGGCTGCTCGCATCCGGGTGCCCCTGCGCTTCAGGGCAGGGGACAGCAAGTCACACAGTTCAAGGAAAGTGCCCTTACGCATGCAAAAGTTTCACAGCCACTGTGATTCATCCCAGACCTGCAGCACTATGAGGTCCCACCAGTCTGTGCTTGTTTCCCGTGCCCAGAATCGCCGTTCCACAGCATGAACATGACCCATTGCCACCATGATCTCCACGGCGCGGGATCCCGTGCTTTCTGAGAGGTCTGTGCCACTCTGACACTTCATGTCCTCACCGTGCTGCCGGAGCCTCCTCGCCTGATTTCTCAGCAGCTGACTGTGGAAGAGGTGGACGATAAGGTGTGAGGAGTTGACAACGGCCATGAGTGCAGCGATTATCGCAGTGGGCTCCATGCTCGCAGTGCTGTGGCGTCCGCGCTGTCACTGACCAGAAAAGTGCGCAAACAGATTTCCCGCCGGCGCTTTCAGGGAGGGAGGGCAGGAGTGACGGTTGAATGATGACAGTTACCCAAAACCACCCTCGACAGATTTTTTCCCCCAGCAGGCATTGGGGGCTCGCCCCAGAATTCCAATGGGCAGCGGGGACTGCGGGAACTGTGGGATAGCTGCCCACAGTGCACCGCTTCCAATGTCGACGCTTGCCCCGTTAGTGTGGACTCACAAAGTTGAATTGGTGTCCTTAGTGTGGATACACAAATTCGACTTTGTAAGGTCGATTCCACAAATTCGAGTTAAGTTGAATTGAACTACTCTTGTAGTGTAGACATACCCTCGGTGACTCTTATGTGGTCCCATTGATGTCAGGAGGTTTGCACAGTGCACCTCATTAGTAAAATTCATTAAAAATTTAGTAAACTTCTGTTGAGGAGGCACAAGAAGCAATGAAATCCAGCAAGAGCTAAGATTTCTTACTAAAAAAAGCAGATATTATTTTAAATACATATAGGAAACAGAACTTTTAAGTAAGAGCATTCCTTTTTTTTAAGTCACTGTTGAAAGTATAGCTGCAAGATTCTGTCAGAAAAATTACTCAGGTTTTATTCTTTCACAATTAAAAGGCAAACCTGTAAGTTTGAATAGAATGGATGTTCTCTTCAGTTGTGTGACTATCATATTTTTATTATCTATGACTCAGTATCTTGCATCTAGCTAAGTTTGAATTTCTGAATAAAATTGGTAGGTCAAAAACAAGCTCATGAATCTTATTATAATGTATTGTAATCAAACAGGATTGTTTTTTGATTGCTTTGACAAGTGGCATCTTTGCTGTTTTGGTTGTCTTCTTGAATGCCAATGTTAAAATGCAGTCCACTGCGTGAAAAATAGGGTATGCAATGTTATGCTGAGTTTCTAAATTTTAGTGAACTGAATGCAACAAGCCTAAATATCACATACTCATAACATACTGCAAAGTATTTCTTCAAATGTTTGACTGTTATTGAAGATCAGCATCTAAACATAATTAATTGTGCATTGTATGTGAGAGTCAGAATGTTCTAGTTACCTAAGCAATATTTTAAGTTAATATTTTATGAGCACACTGAATCATATATCAACACTTATTTAAAGTTAAGGAAAGCAAATTTTATATACCATTTTTCTGTCATAGTCATAACATATGCTTGATCAGAATAGTGATTCTTTACTGAGATATTCTGCTCTGCCCTAGAACTCCCATTGGTGCTGATGAGAAATTTTCATATCCAGGGACAGCAGAATATAGTGGCTCAGATCCTTTTCTGTCTCCATCATTTATTACAGTTCCTTGACTCTATCATCAGTTTAACACAAACCCCCGTCTAGAGCAGACTTTAGAGCAGTTCTGCAGCTGCTCTATACAATAATAGCTGATAATGGTCCCCCATGGATTCACCAGCTATGGATAGCCAGAGCACAGTGTGCTCCAGGTACATCCTCACATGCATCTCTCCATCCCTGACGTGAAGTACGGGTGGTGTAGATGCCAGAGAATCCATATGTGTATCCAGTGAGGCCATCCACACCTGGGAATTCTGAAGAGGACCAGTGTGGACAGTTTCCATCCCCTTTCTTACACCTGAGAAGCACAAAGGAAGCAGAGTCGGGCAGTTAATCTAATCCAATATATGAAAGAGAGGTCTGATGAGAAGCTCCAAAAGAAAGTTTTTTACCACAGCCTTAAAATGTATTAATTATTTATGTAAATTGTTTACAAGCTGGTGTTCTAATTTTTAAGGACCTGGTGTGGAATTCCCTGGTGTGAAAGAGTCTACACCTAAAACATGAAAAAATTCACCCCCCTGACAGATACAGTGTAGTCAGCCTAAGCTCCATTATAGACGCTGCTAAGTCAATGGAAGAATTCTTCTGTTGACCTAGCTGCTACCTCTTGAGGGAATGGATTAACTACAGTGACAGAAAAAAACAAACAAACAAAAAAACCCCTTCCATCTACACTACAGTGTTACTGTGTAACAGCTTCAGCACCATAGTAGTGCCACCATAGAAACTATAGTGTAGACAACCCCTGAGTGGATATACATCTAGAGTAGCTGGCTTCTGCACCACCCCCACTTCACTATCTCAGCAGAGGAGGCACACCAGGGATGGGGAGATGCACAGCAGGATGTCTCTGGACCACACTGTTCTCTGGCTATCCCCAGCAGGTGGCTGTGTTAGGGGCCATTATCAGCTATCAGAGTTTATCCATCTAAAAACTTCCACATATCCCCTCTGAATAAACCCGTCTTGAAAACAGTGCTTTTTCCCTGAAGTAGAGTAGTGATCCATGGGAGTAAGGGTGGCTGAAACTGGCCCAAAGGTCTTGTCTATACTGACAGTGCTGGTGTGGTTCTCCCGTCAGCATAGGCACTCCCCCTTCCCAAGAAGCAGTATCTATGTTGAGAGGAGAAGCCCTCCAGACGTCGTAGCACTGTCCACACTGGGGGTTAGGTCAGTAAAACTACATTGCTCAGGGGTGCAACCTAGTTATACCAATATAAGTTACCTGTTAAACAATCATAGAATACCAATTTAAATGTATCATGTAGAGTTCTGTTTAAAAATTGATGGAATGATTTGACCTTCTTCTATGTTTTCACCTTCAGATTCAGCCACTTCTGTCCTTATTTTGAATTTATATTACGGATTCTTAAAAGAAGATGAAACAAGATAAGCATTTTAGTCTTCATCCTTCAAGCCCTTCTACTGCACAGAGGGAGATGAGGGAGGGAGATGTATACCTGCTGAGCTGCATGCATATTCTCAGCAGGTGTATAGGTAACAATCGTAAGGATTGATAGCTCTTGTGTTTGTTTAGCCTATCTAGTGAAAACACATATGTGATTCATCCTCTTTGTCATCTAACACAGTTTTAAAGGTACTTTGCTAAATCCTTTAAAGCCATTATTTATGTTCATTTTTCAGCACAGGAAAGATTTTTTTTTTACCCTTCATTGTTGATGCATATGTAACATGCTTTTGGAGAAGGAAACACTGATTTGGTACTATTCTAGATATTGCTAACCCTATGATTTTAGTTGTATAAACTAGCATATCATATCATAAGTTTCTATTAGATGTTCCATGAATGACTATGCTAAACGTGATGTCTGGAACTCCTTTATTTTACATCTAATCCTCAAATGATTTAAGGCCCTTTTGACATGTGTTGCCAGCAGTAATCCCACTGGAATTTTGTTTTCTATATACTCATATGGCTTGTTTCTGCAAAGTGCTAAGAAGTCTGACCCCAATCCAGAATGACAAGGTGGGTGAGATAATATTTTTTCATTGGACCAGCTTCTGCTGGTGAGAGAGACAAGCTTTCCATCCACACAGAGCTCTTCTTCAGGTCTCACAAAGGAACTCTCAGCATCACAGCAAAACACAAGATGGAACAGATTGTTTAGCATAAGTTTATGATAAAAGACAAAAACACCCTACCACCTGTGGGTGAACAATTTTCACAAAGTGATCATTCTTTGTCTGACATATCAGTCCTCATCCTCAAACATTTTCAGAAGATGAGTCTGGGAGTTTAAATTCATTTCACTGCCTGCTAGACACCAAAAATCATGGACTGAACAGAGACACTGGATTTATGGCTTACTATAACAATCCATAACCCACTAATCCCCTCTTTTTGTCCTAGGACTGCAGAGCTGTCAAAAGACCATGCTACCTTGAATAGTCCCTTACAATATGTGCTAACTACTTATGCTAAACAATCTGCTCCACCTTGCATTTTGCTGTGACACTCAGACTCCCTTTCCAAGACCTGAACAAGCTCTCTGAGTGGCTCGAAAGCTTGTTTCTCTCACCAGCAGATGTTGGTTCAATAAAAGATAGTACTTCACCCACCTTGTCTCACTAATATCTTGGGATCAACATGGCTACAACTACACTACATGTCCCAGTCTAGAAAAACATTTAAACAAATGCTTAATATTAACCATGAGTAGAATCATTGACATGAATGGGATTTCATATGTTCTTAAAGTTAAACATGTATTTACTTGCTTTGCTGGATTGGGGCTCATGTCTTCAACACCTTGCAGGAAGGAGCACTTAGTTTTTTAATGAATGGAAGAAAGCGCTAAATGGAAAATGATTGTCGTTATTCACAACCAGAATCACTCTCTCATCCCCATTGTGCCCTAAAAGTCAACAAGTGAGCAATTTAAACTATAAAGCCAGGGGCGGCTCCAGGCACCAGTGCAGCAAGTGCATGCCTGGGGCGGCAAGCCGCAGGGGGCGGCGTGCCGGTTGCTGTAAGGGCAGCAGGCAGGCAGCTTTCAGCGACGCGCCTGCGGGAGGTCCGCCAGTCCCGCGGCTTTGGCGGCAATTCGGCGGTGGAGACGCCAAAGGCGTAGGACCAGCGGACCTCCCATAGGCATGCCGCTGAATCCGCGTGACCAGCAGACCGGCCACAGGTGCTCTGCTGAATCCACATTACCAGCAGACCGCCCACAGGCGCGCCGCCAGAAGCTGCCTGCCTGCCGTGCTTGGGGCAGCAAAAAACATAGAGCCGTCCCTGTATAAAGCTATCCATTTTTAAATTTCCACATGTCCCTCTGAAAAAACCCAAACCTATTTTGAAAACAAACAATGTATTTGCTCAAAGCTTTTGTACTGACGCTATAAAATAAAAGCAAAATGCCAGATGGCTAGAGAAGAAGAAAGAAGTTTAACAGTACTTGTTTAGATGACTATTTTTTAACAATAATTTATAACTGTAAAAGAACTACTTCATACACATAAAATGATTTTAAATAGATCTAAGTAACAAAATTGTGATATACATATTCTCCCCCACCTCAGTTCTCATATCCAGACAAGGACTATGTGATAAAATGTAAGAATACGAAAATGAAAATTTGCAATCAGAAAATCTGTAGATTCATTCAGAAGTTAAAACACACAGAAAAAGCAATACTGATTGATTAACACTTGAAAGGTGATATTTATAGCATATGTTCAGGGCCGGTTCTAGTTTTTTTGCTGCCCCAAGCAAAAAAAATTTTGGCTGCCCCTCTCCCTCCCCCCGAATTTTTTTTGCCATTACACATGCTTGCACTTTGCAGTTTTGTTTTGACGGTTTAAAATTAAAAAAAAAAAAGGAAAACAGAGAATTTGTAGTTAGTGAAACAAAACCATTTCCTGCTAATGTAATTTTAACATTTAATTTTAACAAAACCCTCCTGCTTGGCCCAACTCTTACCTTGCTGCGGATCTGGCCCGAGGCGGATTCAGCTACCAACACCACCGCTCCCAGGGCCAGGGGTTGGGGCTGCTGCTGGATCCCAGCCCCGCTCATCCTTGGTCTTCGCCTTGGCCCTGGCACGAGTTGGGCTGAGCCCGGGCTGCCGCTCTGCTCCCCTCTCCCCTCCCCTGGCAGGAGGCGGCGCAGAGGGGAGGAGGAGGCGGAGACAAGCCAAGGAGGAGCGGCCCGCCTGGGTGTCATGTTCCCCCATCCTCTGCAGCCAGAGCAGGGACGTGCTACTGGCTCCCACCTGGGGGGTGGCCGCTGCCTGCGGGAGAGTGGCAGGGACAAGCCGAGGAAGAGCGGCCCATCCTCTGCAGCTGGGGAAGGGCCACACTACCGGCTCCCGCTGCTCTTCCACGGTCAGCGGCCACCACCCCCAAGGTGGAGCCGGCAGTGTGGCCCTGCCCCAGCTGCAGAGGATGGGCCGCTCCTCAGCTTGTTTGCGCCACTCTTCCACGGTCAGTGGCCACCCCGACTCCCCAGGTGGGAGCCGGTAGCGCGGCCCTGCCCAGCTGCAGAGGACAGGCCGCTCGTGAGCTTGCAGTGGCGCGAACCAGGGCCGCCCAGAGGATTCAGGGGGCCTGGGGCAAAGCAATTTTGGGGGCCCCTTTCATAAAAAAAAGTTGCAATACTATAGAATACTGTATTCCCATGGGGGCCCCTGTGGGGCCTGGGGAAAATTGCCACACTTGCCCTCCCCACCTCCCCGGTGGCCCTGGGAAAAATAAACATTTAAAAACCTTCTGCATCTCAGCACAAACCCAGTTTTGAGAAAATTTCTTTTAAAGTCACCTTTACAAGGTATCACTGGTTATCAGCATCAGCTAGTGCTAAAAGGCACTAAAGCTCATTAAAAAGGTTGTACAAATATTTTCCGTCAAAACTTTTTTTGGATCGAAAACTAGGGGTTTTTAAAAAGCAGAAAAAAATCACAGACAATGTCTGCTTTCCTTCAAAATTTGTTGTGGTTTTTCTAATTGAAAAAGCTGAAATAAGTCTGCCAAAACCTGAAAATGATTTGGGGTTTCAGAAGTGTGTGGCCAAATATTTGCTGCTTGCTGTGTTTGATTGTTTAAAGAAACAATAAAAAAATTCTGCTTAAAAAAAATCCAAAACTTTTGAATTTTAATGGAGCTAGATGGCTTGCCTCCTTGATCTTCTCTGGCAAAAACACATACAACAATAGACAGACAAAGACTTTCCTCCCTCCCAGATTTGAAAGTATCTTGTCTCCTTATTGGTCCTGTTGGTCAGGTGTCAGCTAGGTTATGTGATCTTCTTAACCCTTTACAGGCAAAAGAGGAATTCACCCTTAACTGTATGTTTATGACACACTCTAAAAGCTTATCAGATGTCACTGCTCAATCTGATGGGGGCCCTAGTAAGCCAAAGTTCTACCAGCCCTTCTGGCAGGGTTGCATTTTTGGTCAGAAGGACTTGTCTGCTTGCTGAATCAAAAGAAGGCCCTGAGTCAGTTTAAATGTAGACTTTTTATGCCAAACATCCTTTCTTAGTCAGTTGGTCTCTGGAAAACCTAGTTTGAACCGGTTTATGCAAGCATCTCCAGGCATGGTATCTCTCTGGAGGTCTTTACAACCTGAGTGATTCACCTTAAATCACCATCCACTGCTTTTAGTTCCTGAAGGAGCTGTGGTATCATTTCCCTTCACTCTCCTCCACTGCCCCAAGTTGCATACAGTCCCTGGCCCACAGTGATACATAAACCATTCATAAGCTTAATACAATATGTATCCTCAGAGATACTGCACAAGGTTGCATCATATGTCATAACAACCTAGTATGATATTTGTCTCTTTTGTAGCTGCATCATATTGTTGACACATTCACTTTGTGATTCACTATAATCCCCAGATCCTTTCCAGCGGTACTACTGCCTAGCTAGTTATTCCCTATTTTGTAGTTATGCATTTGATTTTTCATTCTTAAGTGTAGTACTTTGCACTTGTTTTTATTGAATTTCATCTGCTGATTTCAGACCAATCCTCCAATTTATCAAGGGCATTTCAAATTCTAATCCTGTTCTCCAAAGTGCTTTCAACCCCTCCCAGCCTGGTGTTATCTGCAAATTGCCTAAGTGAACTTTCGACTCCATTATCCAATTGATTTATGAAAATATATTGAATAGCACTGGACCCCGTGGGATCTGTTGGACACATTTCCCCACTCTGAAAGTGTATCATTGATAACCATTCCTTGATTACTGTCCTCCAACCTGTTTTTCACCCACTGTTTCACCTACCTGCACATGACTGAGCCGTAGAAGGCAGGCCAAGCACATACTTGGCTAAAATAATGTAGAAATATCTTGTGGTTAATCTGAAGAGCAGAAATACACTATTTTTCTTCTTTGCCCAAGTAGTGATTCAGTTATAGGTCAGAAGGAGGAATGTGCTCATGCCATCCAGCAAAAGTAATAGTTTCAGCCAGCTATCTAGGCACTGGGACAGAGGCTGGGTGAGAAGCTGAGGGTTAAGGTAAGCAAGCTATATTTAGCAGATGCACCCTATGAGACTGAACTCAGGCCAATGAGCCATTCAGGCTAGGTATAAGGAGCATACAGAAGCCTGTGCAGTTACAACTAAAGCTGGGTGATTTTTTTGTTCAATCAAAACAACATTTAAGAAAAAATGTGCAGAAAAATGTTGTTTCATTCAACTTTTGTTTTCCACTTAAATTAAAGTCTTTAAAAATGGTTTTCATTGAGCTTTTCCTCTCTTGGGCTTTCCTTCTCCTCGCCTCCTTTTCCCTCTCAGGGCAGGGAGAGAAAAAAGGTTAAGAGGGAGAAAAAGGAGGCGGGGTAGAGGGGTAACAACATAGTGAAAACCTTGGAGGCTTTTTTGGTTCTTGTTTCATCAAGCTGAAAAACAAAAACAAACAAATAAAAACCCTGCTAAATATTTCAAATGAAATGAGATGAGATTTTTTAGAATCCCTGACCCATCCTACTCCTTGACCCCTGACAATCACCTCCCCGAGACCCGCCCAATCCAACCCCCCTCCCTGCCCCCTGACTGTCCCCGGGACTCCCTGCCCCTTACCCCCAGCTCAACGTGCACGTCGAGAAGCGGCCCTGAACAGCGCTGCAGCCGCATGGCTCCGGAGGGGCCTGAGCTCTTCCCCGCTCAGAGCCGCGTGGTGAGGGGAGGAGCCGCTTGGCTCGGAGCTCACAGCCCCACCCCCTTACCATGCAGATCTGAGCAGGGCGGAGCTAACCCCCCCGCCCCCGGAGCCACACAGCTGCAGCGCTGTTTAGGATGCGCTGAGGCGCCGGGGGGATGGTGGCCCTGGCGCGAACAAGCTGAGGAGGAGTGGCCCGTCCTCTGCAGCCGGCCAGGGCCGCGCTACCAGATCCCGCCGCTCTTCTGTGGTCAGGGGCCATCCCTCTCCCCCAAGCGGAGCAGGTAGCGCGGCCCTGCACCAGCTGCAGAGGACAGACCGCTCCTCCTCGGCTTGTTCGTGCCGCTCTCCTGCGGTCAGTGGCCACCCCCCCACCCTCCTAAGCGGGAACTGGTAGCGCGGCCCTGCCCTGGCTGCAGAGGACGGGCCGCTCCTCGTCTCGCAGCGGCGGGGACAAGCTGAGGAGGAGCGGCCCGTGCTCTGCAGCCGGGGTAGGGCCGCACTACTGGCTCCTGCCTGAGGGGTTGGGGGTGGCCACTGCCTGCGGAAGAGCGGCGGGGACACACTCCCCACTTAGCCGGCTCCCTGCCCCGCTGCACCCGGTGGCAGAACAGGCTGGTTACCGCTCCCAGGCCATCAGGATCCAGCCCAGAAGGCCGCTTCAGGTATGAGATGGGGCGCCAGCCTTATGCCGCCCCCTATATTTTGCCGCCCTAGGCACCTGCTTATTTAGCTGGTGCCTAGAGCCGCCCCTGCATACTTCTCCCATTATATACATATTTTCTGAATACAATGACATTTGTTACCATGTCTCATTTATCTACAGTTCTTCTTCCCCTATCTTCACGAGCTGACCAATTAAGTTTATGAGTATCCTTAAGAATTTTTTTTTCTTTTTGAACCTCACTCATAATCTGACCTTTTTATTATTTAATGAGTGATCATACGAAAGAGGAAAAGAGACTGGACTTAAATAATAGTGTTTGCTTGCTTGTTTTCCTATACTGTTTATCATTACAATGGGACTCACAATGTTCCAAAAACATGGACATCTGGCAGATAAGATTTCAAAGAAGGTAAAATAGGAAGATTATATTAACAGAGTCTACTGTTGGAGACTATTGTTCCCAGAGTTTGTTAATGATGGAAAGGATTTCATGACATAATTGTAGGCAGATAGGGAGACTCTCTAACATGCCGAGAAAGTCAGTGTCTGAACAGAAACTACAAAAAACGAATGCCTGGCAGTAGATTTTGGTGTGAACAGGATTAAGCAATTATAATTATTCATCATACTAAATTCCACAAATCTGTTATAATGGGTACTTCAGCCTGCTTGCAGTTGGGCACAGAACCAGACCTGGTAGTCACTGGCAGCAAGGCAGTGCACACTCTCTGAAGTTCCCTCCAATTTTTTGCTGCCTTCCCAGAAGCCAGCAGCTCAGTCAAGCCTCCCTGCTGCAAAGGCTAACCCTTTATTTTAAGTTTCTAACAATTTGCCTCAACGATGTGTCTAATTCCCAGCCCTGGCCTAGGGTTGCATTTGAATTTTGAGGATATTGTCCCCACAGCGTCTCTTCCCCTTCTGAGGTATTTGCAGTGGCTATTGTCCCCGTACACTTTAGGGAGAAAGCTAGGCAAAATATGCCATAGGCAAAAGGCAAGGTCTGTGTCTCCTTCTTTATCCTTATCTAGGCTATGTCTATGCTGCAGCTTATGTCCCAATCACCCCCTCATGCCTCTAAGTGCTATACTGCCAATGGTAAGGCATGGGGAGGTGATTGGGAGGGATTTGTGTAGTCTGCCTATTTTTCGAATGTTGTGTTCATTGTTAAGGTTGCAGATGATAGCCTGAGCATAGGAAGAGTATAGCTTTGAAAAAATGAGGGTATGGAGATGTGTAGGCAGGCTAGTTGTGGTTGGTTTAGGCCAATCATTACTATTATTAGGCCTAATGGACTTGATGTGGAGAAGGCGATGATTTTTTTATATCATTTTGTGTAAGAGTGCAGAAGGCTATAAATAGTGTAGTGATAGCTCATAGGCAAAGGCAGATTGAAAGTGCTAGGTTGTTGGTAGCTAAAATGGGATGAATGCAAATTAGTAGAAAAATGCCAGCAATTGCTATGGTGCTGGAGTGAAGTAATGCTGAGACTGGGGTTGGGCCTTCTATGGTTGCTGGTAGCCATGGATGAAGGCCAAATTGGTCTGATTTTCATGTTGCAGAGAGGATTAGGACTAGGAGTAGGAGCACTGTGGCAGGCCAGTTCAGGGGCAGGATGAATAAATCACTCTCCCACCCCCGAATGAAATAAGTTACACCAACACGTGTGGACAGCGCTTTGTTGGTGGGAGAGCTTCTCCCATTGACCTCGCTACTGCCACTCATGGGGGTTGGTGTACTTAAGCCGACAACAGAGGTTTCTCCTGTTGGCTTGGAGTGGCTACATTAGAGAGTTTTCAGCGGGGCAGTTGCATCAGTGCAACTGTGCCACTGTAAACTCTCTAGCGTAGATGGCTCTGTGGGCAGAGTTCACCCCCAGCCCAGTCTAGTCTCAGTCCAGTCTCAGCCTGTCTGCTCCGAATAGGGAAGGTGCTTGGCAGAAGTGGAATAGCAGCCCTGCATCTCCATGAGGGGAGCTTCACTCCATCTTCGTCTTCTGCATCCCCTTTAGATGTTAATGGAGGGCATGGGACATAGCATGTGTACTGCCACTGCGAGAGAGTGCAATAAAGGGTATTCAGTCCAAGCACCCTACCACGGATGCCAGCCCTGTAACAGCATCAGTTCAACCAGCAGGGAAACTGTGATATAGCCCAGCCAGGGAGCATCGCTCAGGAGAATGGGCTCATGAGGAACTGCAGCAGCTCAGAGAAACAGAAATTAATGTGAAACTGACCTAGAATTAAATATTTCCATTCAGTTTAAGAAACTGAAATAGTTTAACCAACCTGAAACAAAGTATTTTGTTTTGTTTTTCTGTCAAGAATATAAACCATTTTGGCAAAATCAAAATTTCCCACTGAAAATGTTGTTATATTGGAAATTGCATTTACTGAAACCTGTTGAGAATGTTAGTGCCATGCACATACATGTTTCAGTGAACCAGAGTTCATGGAAGCCTACTCAATAATTACTGTTATCTCCTCCACATATCACTATATACATTAGCAAAGATCAAGATCACATTGTCAGTTCTCTGCTCCCTCAACTGGTGAATGCAAAGAATCAATTTTTTTAAAGGGATCCACATATCAGTGAACCAGGCAGATAGATTCTTATGTCAGATACCAGCTGGCGATAATTGAGGGGTCTCACTGAGATCTTGTTTCAATCCAAAAACTTGGTACCAGTAAGAGAGAAAAAAAAAAGAGAGAGTGAGAGAGAGAGCGTACAATGTGGATAACTGGATGGAACCCAGTTATCCACTGAGATCTCAGAGCACTGGTCCTTCCATGGATAGCTGACTTATTCTAGTCATATCAGTTAACATGACTTCTGAGGTTTTCATTTAAAAGCAAGAGAAAGAACACAATTGGTCTGACCTTAGAGCTAGATTGAAAAATAAAATAAAATCCTCCATTCAGGACCAGAGAGGTTCAAACTCGATACTTGAATGAAATGACTATCATTCTCAGGGACCCTAGGAAGAAAAAATCAAATAAATCTTATTCTAGTGGCGGGTGTAAAGTCCATAGTTAATTACGTTAAACAAGTAAATTATAGCTATGAGTACTTATAGAAGAGCTCTAAGGTGGGTATATAACAGTGTCCAAGCAAAAAGGTCAAGTTTTTGTAACATAATGTTATTAGCCTTCTCTACTCCCTGCTTTTGTGGGAAATCTCCCATCATTGTTACTGTGTCAGTTTCAGGGTAACTGCACCTTTACTTCCCCTCCCTGGTCCACTTAAGGAGTGCCCCATCAAGTCTCAAGTCTCTAGCCATGTCCCATGTTTGGGTAGGGACCCTTTTCCTACTCCCTTCTGACCAAGGGTTTAAGGCTGCAGGGCCCTCTGCCAGGCACTGGGATATCCCCAGCAAGCCAGTCTGCCTAGTGGCCAGCACTTGTAAGTTATTTTCTTTCCAAGGGCTAGTATTGCCAGAAGTTACAAGTTACCACACAGCACAATACATTTATTTTTAGGACAAAAGCATCACAGAAAAACATATACAAAATAAAAGTTCTTACATACTTTGTTAACCACCATATCAATAGAACAGGGTTAGATGACAAGGCCTATGCTTTGTCTACACTAGTTACCCCACTTTTACTACCACAGGTGCAGTTGCATCCGTGCTAGCAGAAAAGTGGAAGATTCCTGAAATATTTCTTACCCAGAAGCAGGTCTGATCTACACACAGATTTTGTACCTGTATAACTATTTCAGTTAGAGGTCTGATTTTTTTTCCAGAATAGTTAAACTTTTATACTACTTAGCACAGTTACATGAGCATAAAGTTTCCTTATATTAGTAAATTGTACTCCCCTCCCTATACAGGAATAAGCTATACCATTATGAGCTCTTTGATGGGTCTTTTGTGTATAGATAAGACCACAGCCACTGAGGTCTGTGTGTACCCTCTAGGAAAATGGCCTTTGCAGGAATGGTTGTATAACATCTATCTTGTCTCTTTCCTGAACAATAGCATAATCCATGATTCCAAACTGTCTATGGATAGAAATTTCATGCTCTAGTAAAAATATAACATTAGGGATCTATTATCGACCACCTGACCAGGACAGTAATAGTGATGATGAAATGCTAAGGGAAATTAGAGAGGCTATCAAAATTAAGAACCCAATAATAGTGGGGGATTTCAATTATCCCCATATTGACTGGGAACATTTCACTTCAGGACGAAATGCAGAGATAAAATTTCTCGATACTTTAAATGACTGCTTCATGGAGCAGCTGGTACGGGAACCCACAAGGGGCGAGGCGACTCTAGATTTAATCCTGAGTGGAGCGCAGGAGCTGGTCCAAGAGGTAACTATAGCAGGACCGCTTGGAAATAGTGACCATAATACAATAGCATTCAACATCCCTGTGGTGGGAAGAACATCCCAACTGCCCAACACTGTGGCCTTTAATTTCAAAAGGGGGAACTATACAAAAATGAGGGGGTTAGTTAGACAAAAGTTAAAAGGTACATTGACTAAAGTGAAATCCCTGCAAGTTGCGTGGGCCCTTTTAAAAGACACCATAATAGAGGCCCAACTTCAATGTATACCCCAAATTAAGAAAAACTGTAAAAACTAAAAAAGAGCCACCGTGGCTTAACCACCATGTAAAAGAAGCAGTGAAAGATAAAAAGACTTCCTTTAAAAAGTGGAAGTCAAATCCTAGTGAGGCAAATAGAAAGGAGCACAAACGCTGCCAACTTAAGTGCAAGAGTGTAATAAGAAAAGCCAAAGAGGAGTTTGAAGAACGGCTAGCCAAAAACTCCAAAGGTAATAACAAAATGTTTTTTAAGTACATCAGAAGCAGGAAGCCTGCTAAACAACCAGTGGGGCCCCTTGACGATGAAAATACAAAAGGAGCGCTTAAAGATGATAAAGTCATTGCGGAGAAACTAAATGGATTCTTTGCCTCAGTCTTCACGGCTGAGGATGTTAGGAGATTCCCAAACCTGAGCTGGCTTTTGTAGGTGACAAATCTGAGGAACTGTCACAGATTGAAGTGTCAGTAGAGGAGGTTTTGGAATTAATTGATAAACTCAACATTAACAAGTCACCGGGACCAGATGGCATTCACCTAAGAGTTCTGAAAGAACTCAAATGTGAAGTTCGGAACTATTAACTAAGGTTTGTAACCTGTCCTTTAAATCGGCTTCGTACCCAATGACTGGAAGTTAGCTAATGTAACGCCAATATTTAAAAAGGGCTCTAGGGGTGATCCGGCAATTACAGACCGGTAAGTCTAACGTCGGTACCGGGCAAATTAGTTGAAACAATAGTAAAGAATAAAATTGTCAGACACATAGAAAAACATAAACTCTTGAGCAATAGTCAACATGGTTTCTGTAAAGGGAAATCGTGTCTTACTAATCTATTAGAGTTCTTTGAAGGGTCAACAATCATGTGGACAAGGGGGATCCGGTGGACATAGTGTACTTAGATTTCCAGAAAGCCTTTGACAAGGTCCCTCACCAAAGGCTCTTACGTAAATTAAGCTGTCATGGGATAAAAGGAAAGGTCCTTTCATGGATTGAGAACTGGTTAAAGGACAGGGAACAAAGGGTAGGAATTAATGGTAAATTCTCAGAATGGAGAGGGGTAACTAGTGGTGTTCCCCAAGGGTCAGTCCTAGGACCAATCCTATTCAATTTATTCATAAATGATCTGGAGAAAGGGGTAAACAGTGAGGTGGCAAAGTTTGCAGATGATACTAAACTACTCAAGATAGTTAAGACCAAAGCAGATTGTGAAGAACTTCAAAAAGATCTCACAAAACTAAGTGATTGGGCAACAAAATGGCAAATGAAATTTAATGTGGATAAATGTAAAGTAATGCACATTGGAAAAAATAACCCCAACTATACATACAACATGATGGGGGCTAATTTAGCTACAACGAGTCAGGAAAAAGATCTTGGAGTTATCGTGGATAGTTCTCTGAAGATGTCCACGCAGTGTGCAGAGGCGGTCAAAAAAGCAAACAGGATGTTAGGAATCATTAAAAAGGGGATAGAGAATAAGACTGAGAATATATTATTGCCCTTATATAAATCCATGGTACGCCCGCATCTCGAATACTGTGTACAGATGTGGTCTCCTCACCTCAAAAAAGATATTCTAGCACTAGAAAAGGTTCAGAAAAGAGCAACTAAAATGATTAGGGGTTTAGAGAAGGTCCCATATGAGGAAAGATTAAAGAGGCTAGGACTCTTCAGTTTGGAAAAGAGAAGACTAAGGGGGGACATGATAGAGGTATATAAAATCATGAGTGATGTTGAGAAAGTGGATAAGGAAAAGTTATTTACTTATTCACATAATACAAGAACTAGGGGTCACCAAATGAAATTAATAGGCAGCAGGTTTAAAACAAATAAAAGGAAGTTCTTCTTCACGCAGCGCACAGTCAACTTGTGGAACTCCTTACCTGAGGAGGTTGTGAAGGCTAGGACTATAACAATGTTTAAAAGGGGACTGGATAAATTCATGGTGGCTAAGTCCATAAATGGCTATTAGCCAGGATGGGTAAGAATGGTGTCCCTAGCCTCTGTTCGTCAGAGGATGGAGATGGATGGCAGGAGAGAGATCATTTGATCATTGCCTGTTAGGTTCACTCCCTCAGGGGCACCTGGCATTGGCCACTGTCGGTAGACAGATACTGGGCTAGATGGACCTTTGGTCTGACCCGGTACGGCCTTTCTTATGTTCTTATGTTCTTATGTTCTAGATGTGGACGTTGACAGGAGCCAAGGAGGTCCTCACCCATAGTAACTGAGTGAGGGACACAGTCCTGCCCCATGCCACCCTACCTCAGACCATTCATTTTGTTCCTATTTTAGCTCTGAAATCCAGGGGATTCTGCAGCTTTAGGGCTGAGGTAGCCTCTGTGGCTCCAGAATGGTGCTCAGGGGAGCTGAGGAGAGAGAGGAGTAGGTTGCATAGAGGGATAGTTGGGGAGGCAGGAGATTTGCATGATCCCATTTCCCTGACATAAACACAATACCTGCCAGAGGAGATCCATATCTCACTCCTGTGGTGCAGCTGAGGATTTCCTCTATCCAGCTTTCACACCTTTCCCAACCATACCAGGATCAGTAGACTTGGTGCAAAGCTTGTTTATATGGCTGTTAGAAACTTGTGTGCCCCTGTTCATCACATAAATTGGGCTGAGGACTTGTCCATTACTATGACAATACCTAATGTGCACAGACAGCACAGGACAATAGTTGTGATTTCATTGTTGTAAAGTTCTATCTTGAGAGACAATAAACTGTGCAGCTGGTTATAGGAGTGGCACAATTAAACCACATGTCTTCAGTTTGTTTTTCTGCCCCTTTTGTCAGGATTTCATGAAACAGAAATGCATATGCAGTTTGTACAAAATCAGTTTTATACCATTCATAATTTAAAATACTTATTCTTGAGTTGTAACTGTAATTAAAACTTTCCTATGCCCTTTATTTTGTTGCTAGTTCATGGACATATTTTCTTACGCTGGATTTGCAAATGCTAGACAGATGAAACTTTCTAGAAGTTAACATTTTGAAAGCACTTGCAGCCCTCTGGGATAAAAATAGAGTAGTAAATATGTTTTCAAGTAATTATTTTTTAATTGCCTTTTTAAAAAAAATCTCTATATCACTGGGGAAAAAAATACCAAAGGATCCAAAAAGCAGTAGGCTTAGAAGAGCAACTGTAGCTCTTAGCCATATTTGTGATTAAAAGCAATTAAGCATAAAATAAATGTCTGTTAATTCAGTGCAAATAATAATGGTCATTTCTGAGTATGGATTTTAATTTTTAGGGTCAGATTCTACCACTCTCAGTCATTTAGATAGGACTATTTGCAGAATAAGGTACTATACAATGCAAATAATAGATTGCAGAATCTGGCCTAAAAGAAGATAATTCCCTATACGGAGTCCTTGATAAGACAGTTATAAGAGATGAAAACAAAATAATAGAATTGTGTTTTGTTTTGCTGTAACCCATGTCATACAAAGGGAAAGTTAGAATGGTGTGGTTTGATACCAAGGGACCATTGCCAGGGTGATGACATTTAGGTGAGACTGACATTCTTTTCAGGGAGTATGTTTATGCTGGCATACAAAGAGACAAGCTGAGCCTCAGGAAATAGAGAGGAGCCCGTAAATAAGACTCCACATAAAGATCTATTAAAGCCTATGCTGAATGCACAAATTGGTGGTCACAGTGATTTTGTTAACTCCTTAAGCGGTCTACAGCTATTAGACATCTGTTCATATGCTGTAATATACTGACTATCATGCGGCCTTATGGATATATCACATATTGCACTGAATTTTCCAAAAGGGATTTTGTGAAAATGTGGAATATCTTCTGTCAAAGGGGGGAAAGAAGGGAGAGACTTGAAAGAGAAAAGTCATATTTTGCATTGTTCCAAAAGGTGCTTTATTCATGGATATTGAAGGTTTACATTCTTTTCTGTTAGCTTAAGATATCATCTACTGCTGCTAGAAAAGTAGAAAATGTAGTAGAGGAACCAAAATTGTGAAAAATGTATGGAGTGTTTTTACAAAAAGTTTACTTTGAACATTTATCTACATAGGCATGTATCTAACTTACTTTAGCATTAGGATATGAGAAAGTTTTATATTAATTTGAAACTTTTACTTAACATTTAAAATTTCAGATAAAAATTACAATAAAAAGGAATAATTATTTTATTGGTCTCTTAAGACTTAACTATTTGCCAGGGTAATTCTAATCCAGTGTTTCTCAATGACCAGTCCATGGACCAGTGCCAGTCCCTGATATCTCCCTGATACAGTTTAGGAAGGCAGCAAGCTGGCCCCTTGTATCAAAAAGATTAAGAAACACTGCTCTAATGTATATGATAAGGTCTGATCTACACTTAAAAATAAGAGAGACCTAACTTCGTTGCTCAGGACTGTGAAAAATTTTGTGCACTGAATGCCATAGTTAGGTCAACAATTCACAGTGTAAACAAGGTTAAGTCAACAGAAGAATTCTTATGTCAACCCTAACTACTGCCTCTTGCAGAGATGCATTAAATTCATTGACAGAAAAACCTCTTTTGTCAGTTTAGGAAGCATCTACATTACAGCTCTACAGTGGCAGAGCAAAAGTGTCATAATTGTGCTGCTGTATTAGAAGTGTAGACATGCCTTAAGATTCCAGGATTGTCATGTGTCATGTGTCACTAGAATGTCCGAGTCACTGTGAAATGATGGAAACAGCTTAAAAGCAAAGCTAAAGGCTCTTTTTGTTCAGAATATCACTGGGATTCGTGGTCATTTAGTGTCCAGTTTTTAAGTTCTTAGCCATTTTGACTTTACAAATTACACTAGTGTGACAATAAGACATGTATCTATGCCATATGAAGAGTCCTAGACCATTGTGATATCAGAGGTAACTAAACCAATGACCACTTTTACTATACAGCTAATTTACATGCAATTATTTCATAGGTTGTATGAAGGAGGCAGCATAGATAGTGGATTACCTGACCCAACTGTCACATCCACGCAACAGCAAAGGCTTTCAGCTACAAACAATCTTAGGCACTGATCTTTCATTTTCATCCTTGTAGGTAGAGTGCTGTGGATCACAAAGCAGTATTGGGATTTTACTAATATTGTAATGGCACAGCTGTACTGTATATATATACATATCTGAGCTAATAATATATCTGCTCCTGTCCTTTCACTTGCAAAATACAGAGTAACCGTTATAGATGGATGATGATATTGTGTGGTTTAAGACAGACATCCAGGTAATAAAAAATATTTTGTGTTTCTGGGCAGACTGTATAATAATAATAAAGCCATAGTGCGATTTCCTTTTAATTATAGTTAGGAGTCTTTACATAACTGAAGAAAATATTGTTGTTTGTAAATAAGTTTTAAAAATTACACTGTCATTAATAATGATTTTTTATTATTATTTTAAAGGAAACACATACATAACTTTGTAGAAAACATTTTGGCTGTATATAGTAAAGGATATCTTGTGATACGCTAAATATACAGTGCCATCTGCTCTCATGATTTGTATGCTTGAACTTCCTACTTAATATGCTGTTATACTGACTTACCAAACAAAGAACAACAACAAAACAGTTCCACTCAGAAAATACAGGTAGAATCCAAAAAATGGGGCATGGGAGTGGGCTAAAGAAACATGTGTGGAATCTGGGAAAAGCTAAAATATTGTGTATGATATCCTGGAAGAATAAAGTAAAGGCCTAGTTTAGTACAGAAAAGTGCAAGTAAAGTGCTTGAGGCCATTTACATGTTCAAAACTTCAGTAACTACAGTAAGTGAACATCCACATTTAGCACAAAGATGCTGAATATTCTATGTTCTGATGCAAATGAAAGTTCTCTTGACTGACCCCGAGTCTAAAACCCAGGATTTGCATAGAAGCTCAATATTTCCACACTGGCTCTGGATCCTGGCAGGCCCACTACTACCTTGTTTTCCTGTAACAGAGCTCCATGGAGTCCCACGCTCAGGAACTCCACCTCCTTAGTGACTTCTGCTCCTAGGAATCCAAGCTAGACTACACTTTTTAACCTAAAGCTCAGAAGATTGGGTGGGGGGAATGATGTGCATGGCCTATACCTGTGTCTTAATCTTCCTTCTATGGGGTGGGAATTAAAAGGGGAGAGCAGACACAATGTGGTAATTAATGCTGTTTTTAGCTTTTAGCAACAATAATCTCTATTGTTTATTTGGGTGGTATTTCTACCTCTTTCAGGGGGGCCAGGCCATGTTGATAGGCCACTGAATCGCTTACCCTCTCCCAAATCCAGATTCCCAATTACATGGTATTCACCAGGGGAGCTTCCATGTTCTCAGCAGAGAGAAAGCATTAAGTTACTTCACTCTGCAGAGGAGCCCTTTACATGTTTGTACTAAAAAGCTCTGTTTTCCATCAATACATTTGTAAACATTTTCTGGATTACTTTGTGCAATGAAATGTGTCATGTAGTGTTGTGTCACTCCACACAATGTGACTGAACCAAACTGATGTGACTCATTAGCTGCTAGGGAATGGAACAGTAAACATCCAACCCAAATCTCTCTGGCCTGTTAAAAAGTAATTGCTTTATATTCCTGAAAATGGTAGTCTCGAACCTCTTGTTTTCATAAAGGCAGATTGTTTTCAAATGGTATTGACACAGTGTATTGAAGGGTATGACATGTTGTTTTCAAATGTTCAGCACATCTCTAAGGGGAGGGATAGCTCAGTGGTTTGAGCATTGGCCTGCTAAACCCACGGTTGTGAGTTCAATCCTTGAGGGGGCTATTTGGGGCAAAAATTGGTCCGCCTAGTGAAGGCAGGGGGCTGGACTCAATGACCTTTTAAGGTCCCTTCCAGTTCTAGGAGATTGGTATGTCTCCAATTATAAATCTAAGAGCACATTATTTGAATCTGCAACTTTATCTTGGCATAAAATACAGTAGATGCTTTAGTAATTTGTGATGCTAGAAACAAATTAACAAGTAAATTCTCTTCTATTAAAAACAAGTATTAAACTGTGATTGGAAAAGTACTTTTTAACTGGAAGCACTTTCAAGAGTCAGAGAGAAGAAACCTTTAGTATATCATCTACTTTAGCATCCATAAGCTTTTTAAAAACTCCTTGGTGAACAAACTACAGTACTTTAAAATTATTCATTGTTAATAAAGACATCACTGTTGTTAAACTGAGACATGTGGTTAAGTCTCTTCACTGAGATGCAAGGGTCCTGCCACAGATTTCCTCTGTGGCCTTTGGTAAATCACTTAATCTCTCTGTGCACCAGTTCCACATCTATAAAATGGAATCTTTTGACTGGCTTGTCCATTTCAAATGTAAGATCTTCAGAGCAGAGACTAATACTTCCTGTGTGTTTGTACAGCACTTAGCACAATGGGACCTGGTGTTGTTGGGGGCCTCTCACTGCTTCTATTATATAAATAGTAAATTCATAATCAATGAGGATGAAACAACAATGCTACAGTGTATGATATTTTGCTAATGAAGGCTAAATTTTCCCTTGTTCATTATATTGCAATAGATCTAGTTACCTTCCCTGTAAGGGGCTTTGCAATTCCTCATTAGACAAGAATATAATGTACTGAACAACTGTTACTTACATCCCAGCACAACCATAAACATTGATTTGAATCTCAAACTATTTTATTTTCTCTTTTAATACATTCATTCCCATAGAGTTAGAAGCAAAACCAATGAAATATAAATATATTTTTTTTCATTTTGTGACAGAAATTGGTCAGTCAAAATATGAAAAAATTATGTTATCTGTACGACATTAGAGTTAAAGAAGTCAATTTAGCACATCTTTTATTATGCATAATTAAATTAACTCTTCTGCACAGAGCAGGTAGTGTTTTTATTTAAATAAGGAACATTCCTGATAATATGGGATTGTTGGCAACCTATGAATCCACGGACTTCATTGGAGTAAATGCAGATTTGATGTATTGTCTACTGAGCTCCACTTTCTTCATTCTCCCTTTCCATCTTGCTTTATTAAAACAAAAAAAATGCCAGGGGAGAGGACACATTTTATCCCTGTTAAGCTCAACTTCAATTCTGTTGAACACTGTAGGCTGCAGAGTGCCACATATGAAATCATTACTCAACTGTACCTAATAGCAGCTCTGGATGAAAACTTCTTCTGTAAGCTCATGCTAAAATAAATTTGTTAGTCTTTAAGGTGCCACAAGTACTCCTGTTTTTTTTGCGGATACAGACTAACACGGCTGCTACTCTGAAACTTTGGCTTTAGTTCAACAAGACACATAAACACCTGCCTAACTTGAAGCACACAACTGGTCCCTTTGATTTTAATGGGATTTAAGCATATGATTAAAGTTATGCATGCGTTTAACAGCTTTTCTAAAGATGGATGCTTTCCTGTATTAAGGCCTGTTACTATATAATTGTACATAGTAAGTTATGTTCTTTTTAGAACTCCACAAGAACCACCTGAACATTCTGCAGTGTTTCTCCCACTCCAGCTTGAAACACACTGGCCTATTGTATAAACAGGGAACCTCAGCTTAAAGCCTTTTTCTCAGGGGTTTCGAGGGTAGTTTTGTCTCAGAAAGGACAGCTTGCAAATTAACAGACCCATGTTTTCAATACCTGTTGGATAATAAGGGGGTATTATAAGAAGGTGGACAAAATCCATTCACGTTTCCAAGAGTTTTATATTTTGACTCTGTAAAATATTTTCCAGTGGGGATGACAAGTTCTTTGTCCATATTCCTTCCTATTTTAGAATTTGTACGTGAAAGATATCTAATATGCAGAACATTCATCTTCAAATATTTGCTTCACACACAAGGGATACAACTGGATGACAAACATTTAGAATGGGTTCAGGATTCTTAAATATCCTCTTTTATACAAAATCAATGGTTAGAAGAATGGATTCATTCTCGTGATGGGACATTTTTGTTCTTTTTACAGTCTTTGGCCACAATGCCACAACCTTAAATGCCTGGGTAGATCCCTGCATCTGAATGGAGCTCCATTAATTTCTGTGTCTGTGTAGTTGCAAGGTTCTACATGCCCATATGAGCTTGCAGGACTGGGGCTTTTGTCAAGCATGGAAATATTAGAATTTAAATAGCTCACTTATCCTATTTAAGATCAGATCAAAGTGTCTTATATGACTGTTTCACAGTTCTGTAATTTGGTTAGTTAGTCTTTCCTGTCCTTCCATTTTACCACTTTAGCCACCTGTGACTCATAGGAGAAAGAGGTAGAATGGTCAGCAATAGACAGTATTTTGGGGGGGAAAGGGAGCTCCCTAGAGCCATTTATGCAGAGCTCAGCATTAGATGCAGGGCAGTCTCACTGGCCTTAGGAGAACTCTGTAAGACTGAAGTCCTGCCTCAAGGAGGAAGAATTAGAACAGCATTAAATTTTTCGCATGAAACTTTTTTAATTGAAACAAATAGAAACTGGATCAACTGAAACAATTCATGCATTTGGGAGGAATTTACCAAATTGTTTTGGTAGGGAAGACAAACAGGTGAATGGAATAAATAAGTGGGCAGGGTTGGAGGTAAAGAGGGCAAAAAACCCTCAGATGTCTTAACAGATTACCTGTGTGCATGATCGATATCAATAATCACAACCTCTACATCAGGATAAACTGATGGACTTTACAGAGTTTGACTGGGAGCTTTTCCAACACACATGAGGTAGCATGGGAGAAAGTGGAAAGGTGCTTGTGAGAGAAGTGGACTAGTGAGCTGAAAAGGGGCTACCTCAGGTCAACTAGGGACACCTGAGTCCAATTAAGGGCTGCCTGAGACCTTTTAAACACCCTCCTCTAATGAGAGTGGAACAGGAGATCCAAACCAAATTGTTGCATGCTTTAAAACAAAACACCACAACGGTTACTGCACATGAATATGGCATAGCAGGTTCTTCTTTAAATAATCATATACACATTCTCTATCTGACATTGGATTAGAAGAGCAGAGGAGTTTGTCTCCTTTGCTTGAACAAGTATTGCTCCCTTACAGTTCCCTTTCCTCTTTGCCTGGTGATGTGATCTCCCCATGCTGTTTCAAATGACTTTAACCACAAATTGAGAATATGTGTAGCTGAAAGGACTGAAACCCAGATATTCAAAGGTATTTAGACACCTAATTCCCAATTAAATCAATAGGAGTCAGGTGCCTACATATTTTTCAGGCTTTGGGTTTAAGTCCCTCAATGGATTTAGGACTAGATTGTCCCCTATAAATCAATTCCAGCTCAGCTTTCCTGCAAATCATGCAAGTGTGAAGAATAGGAGGATGCTTCCCCTGCTCAAAAAACAGTGAACCCCTAACTTTTGCAGAAACCCTCTGCACCTGCACTGACTCAGTGGCCCCTCTGGCCCTTTTCTTGCTTCCTGACTTTCTTCTTTGATGGTACTATAATTCCAGGGACTCCTCTTCCAACCAGTGTCCCTGGAATCCTTTATAATAATTACCAATTCCTGTGTCTAGCAGAGGTACCTCCTCAACCTCTGTCTTTTTGATATCTCCTATAGATGTCCATCTGTGAACTGAAATATAACGTAGTCAAAATTGAGCTCCTGATGTTTCTATTGAAACTGTCAATTCTCCTTCTCTTTATCACATGGCAAATAATACATCATTCTCTCTGTCACACTAGTCTGTGAGAGTGGCTTCAACTTCCTGTTGGGGCTTATTACTCTTTTGACCAGGCCACCCATACCATGCCTAAATTTTGCTACATCATCTTGTACAACAGCCACACCATCTGATATATCCTTTTGTTTTCCCCACAGTGCCAAAACATTCTGCCAAGCCATAAACATCTTGCACCTTGACTGTTTGGAACCCCTCTTCTCTAGCTTTGTTATTTACAGTCTTGCTCCTCTCAAGTCCATTCAAACGGCTACTAATAAAATAACCTTCTTGGCTTGTCACACTGACTATGTTATCCTCTCTTTAAACCCCTCCTCCATCTCCCTCTCTTTTGTCCCAACTTGCTGTGCTAACTGCGCCAAGGCACCTCTTCTGCTTTGGCGGGCTCAGTGCTTCCCCCTCTGGTGGTAGTGGCCTGAAGTAAGTCATCCCCACTCCAGATGGTGTTCGTTCTCTCACTTGAGAATTATTTCTTAATATTTTTCAGATAGACCTTGGGGCAGGTCCAAGGAGTTCTCCTCCACCAAACAAAAAGAAACAAATTCACAACACAAAACAAAGGGGAATACCTTTTACTGCCCCCCTCTCTGAAGGCGTGTGGCCTTGCTATTGGTTTTGGAGTGCCAGCCCTTCCCCTAAACAGGCTGTCTGAGAAGTGGCTCCCTTAATCAGATGCAGAGGTCATTTACAGCAAACTTTTTATTATCCACACTTTTTGAACACATGTAGTATAAAGGGATGGTAATGGCCATCTCATCATCCCAAAGCAATTATACGATTACGAAATTCACATATATTTTTTGCCTATTATAACAATATAAATTTATATTGTCTCAAAGCTCTCAAGGCTTTAGTGAGACACTCAGCATAAATGGCTCAGTAATATAAAGCAATTTTATGTTTTGAATTAAAAATATATAAAAAAACGAAGAAACTTGAGAGCAATAAAACTTCCCAAAATACTACTAGTCTTTCCTTAATATGCCTTGAACTATTAAATGTGTTCCATCCTGACAGAGTCAAATTGAGCTGTTTAGAAGATAGTTGTACAATTGGATATAACTGCGAAATCTGGGTAAATGACTTTACTTTTCTACTGTGTCTTGAAATGGCAACAGTTCAATAGAACTGGCTTTTTATTACTTTTAAAGTAAGGTGTTCTACTAGGATAAATTTACAGAGTTGGCTACTTTAAGTCTTCATGAGCTCAGAGTTCAAGGTTTTAGCATTGATCTGTGACTTCTCACAATGAAAGATGAGATAAAATAATTGGAACATCTTGTTTGGAACTTCGTTTATCTTTGACTATTATCTTGACCCAACTAGTTTCTTAGATAATGACATTTTGTTTCATCTGTCCTTTAATATGCTTCTTTGTTCAGACACTGAAATTGGATTGGTGTGCCTATTTGCTGGGGACAAAATGGTAGATCCTGATTTTTTTTTAAATCGGTTATTTGGGCATTTTACTGCTGTCTTGTTAAATGTATGAAATAGTTACAGGGATTTATTACTGAAATTGCATCTAATTAAAAAAAACAACAGAGACAAAATCTAATTAAGCACTTAGTACTTTGGTGATTAATTAAATGCATAGTTAAGTGCATAAATTAAATACTGTAACACATCTGTGTCTATCTCAGAACTTCACTATTTTCACTATCCTGCACACCATGACCCTTAAGAATTTAACTGCAAGTCAGATTTAGGTGAGCTATTTGCAAAAAACAAAAAAAGTCAACAATTTATTCTTTATTTTTTTTTTTTATCTCTTCATAGTTGCTTGTAAGGATGTCTTGATTTTCATGAATGTTTGCTGTTTAAAATTAATTCAATGAATGTTAGAAGCAAACAAATTGCAGACTATGGATAACTTGCAAACTGAGTACACCATATGTATGCACTATTAAATATTGCTACTGCTTGAATGGTCATCATAACCATATGTTTGTTTTTTTCCCTGATTGGATGGGCCTAATTATAAAGGTGGAGGTGTAATCATGTCACTGAAACTTTGCTTCCTTTTGAGGGAGGATTGGAGCAGTTTGTGGGGTCAACAAGAGTTAAAACAACAAAATTAAGCTATGTCTACACTGCTTTTTGGTTTGGACTTGAAGGTGTGAATAGTAGAGTGCACCAAAGTCCTGGACTGTAATTCCCCATGCAGACACTGGAGGTGTGAACTAAAAGATTCCTACTTCACATTATTGTTGTCCTTTTCTTTTCCAGGCCACTGAGTTAGGTCTTGCTCAGGCATCACTGCTAGGGAAAAAAAAGCTATTGTCAATACTCCATAAACTAAGGTTTATTTTAATTTTCTTAAGACAGTCACACAGAGTAATTGTATGTGGTGAGTGTGCAAGAAAAAATATCTGCATTTCTGCCTTATTCCTTTCTTCTATTTATTGGAAAGCTCCATTCTTTTTCCTTGTTTCCATACTTCATTGAACAGTGTCATTTGCAATATAACATTGATACAAAGCAGTGTATTCATTCTATTATAGGTAAATTATTCTTCCTTCTATGTGGAAAAGTAATAATAAATGCCTCTTTCATGCTTCCTGTTACATGCTCATCCAGGTGAAAATAAAGCCCAGATTTTTATATTTTTATTTAAATGAGAAAGCTGTGGTTTGAACAGAGAAGTGGTCATGTGTGCATGTGTATATATACTCAGGCAAAATGTCATAAAAGGCAATAAGAAAACAAATTGGCAGCAAACCTGCATATCTAGAGACAAATATGAGTAAATGAAATGCAGCATTAATCAAATTGTTAGTCCCCAAAAAACTTTGTTTTCCAAAAACATTGAAATAATGCAATCATATACATATGGAGCATAAAAATATTTCTTCCTACTGGGTGCGGATCTTACAACAGCAAGAATCAAAGATTGTTTTCTGCATTTGATGTGCAGATGTATATTACACATTTACCTTCAGAAGGGGGTAGAAAAGATTTTATCACAAGGAAAAACAATATAAAATCCTACTATTCTTTACTGCAAGAAGTTACAGAATGTTAGGGTGCTTGCTCATCTGTTTTTCAATTAGAGACAGGGTTTTCTCTGACAGCTTTTCAGACAAAAGAACAAACCCTAAAGTCTCCTCTTAGTAGTTTCACTAGAGCAAACTCACTTGCTGAGAATAATCTTTGTCTTTTTTCTTTCTTTCTTTCTTTCTTATGATGAAGCTCCTTTTTTAAGATTCAGAATGAAATAGATGCCAATGCCACTCAGAAGTTCAAGGGCATTGGGTGACGTGTTGCTTTTCTTTTCTTATGCCTCTACACATGCTGATTGCTGCACACACATTTTCCTCATCATCAGTGCCACTAAACCAGGTTCTCTATATAAAAATTTCCTTTTCTCTTTCCTTCACTTATCCTTAAATCTCTGGAAAAAAGTGCCTTTTGTAAGAATTCTTGAAACAGGCTTAAAGTAATCTTGAAATCTTTGTGCTGTACCATTTACTGTAGTTATGTAAAGGGTTAGAGCTGTAGAAGCTTAGAACAAACCTCCTGTGCTGCTCTTCCATTGCCTCCCTCCTGTGAGTAAACTCTCTCTTAGAAAACTTCCAGTTTTACAAGACTTATAAGAAACTTAACTGCACTTTTTTTCCCCTCAATACTTTCATGCCATTTCAATCGGATCTTTCTCTAAAGTTGGATGGTCTTTTAAAGAAATGACCTTGGGTTAGTGGCCCTAGAGAGTCGAGTCTTTTAACTACCAACTAGGTATCTGTGGTACTGGTTCAGAAGTGCAAAACACATGCAGATATGAGAAACACAGAAACAGGAGCAGAAGAGGAAGAATGGAATGAACTAGACACCTTGATTTAAATGTTCCAAATCAGCCTTTAATTGTGAGTGACTGTAACAGGGTGCTTGGAGATGCCAGACAGCTTAGTGGTTGGCATGCCTGACTTCTGGCCCCTTGTTTCCCTGGTTAAGGCTCTTCGAGCTTTCAGGAACTGGAGTAGGAGGACTGGGGCCTTCCCACTCCACCAGATCTCAGCCTGGGGCCCTGTGTGAGTTGACCCTAGAACAGGGGCACTCAGAGCAAGGAGCCTAAATCCACTGCCCTGGGCTACTTCCTACCAGACTCCCTTCAGTTTAGGGCATGGCCCCTATGGTCCAATTTGCTGGGGTGGCTTGCCTCCCATGGCATCCTCTAGTGGTTCTTGGGTGGCACCCTGCCACAGCCCTAGCCTCCTGTGGGCAGGGCAGCCATGAGTTGGTGAAGCCAAACCCATAATGTCTCTGGGCTGTTACCTCAGGTGCTGGAGGCTCCTAGGTCTCCTCCACTGTCTCCCTTGTCTGGGAGACAGAACGTGCTCCCTGGTGGCTGCCATGCCCAGCAGACTAGTGATCCTTCCTTTCAGGTAGGGTGGTAGCTAGCTCCTGCTTCTTCACCAGTCAGACCTGAACTAGGCCTGCTGTCTCCTTTTCTCCCACCTCCAGTCCTGGCATTGTCTACAGTACAACAGGTGCAGCTCACTAGGCCCAAAGACTCTCCTTAACCCCTGCTATGCAGATGGGCACTTTCTCCGCTTCATCACAGTAATTCTAATTTTAGGTATCTAAATTCTAATATCTAAGGCCTGATTTTCAGGGGCGATGAGCATGTTGGCTGCTACATGCAATTTTGGGGACTTGACAGACTCTTTAATTGGTACAGGATAGTCTGTGGCACTTTGGATCACCATCTGTGGGAGCAAGTGCTTTGGGAAGGTAATCTCATGTTAGACAGATGCTTAGACATAGGGCATATGGTGGAAGCATGAAGAGAAAGGATGAAAGCCAGCAAACATAACACCCAGAGTGAATCTACAGAGATATAGATGTAAAGCACGCAGAGCCCCAGAAATCTAGGTAATCTCCTTGTGGGTACATAGTAATCACCACAGATTGGAGAGACAGAGAATCAGCAGGAGGCCCACCCCACAGAGAGGAGATTCCACAGAGAGATAGTCTGCTAGATTCTGAGACAGGTGACAGGGAGACAGAGAGAGGTCTCTTGAGACCAAACTTAACTCTGTGGTAAAGACGAGACATGGGGACATGGCGCATGTCTGGCCATCAATTATTTGTTTTTAATATTTATATTAAAATATTTGTAAAATATGAAAGATGAATCAGAGTCAGTGGAATTAGAGTCAGAGGACTTTTGTTCCCTGAAGGGATTATCATTGACGGTGCACCAGGAAATCAAGAAATGTGGAGAGTTAGCTGGCAGCAACTCAGCCACCTGTATAGACCAGTGCACAGTATTTAATATAGTATCCACTTGTTCAGCTTAACCTGCATTCAGCATCTATTTTTTTGCAAATAAAACACCTGTTAGCCTAAAAGGTGGGACAATGAGGAGCTGGGAGCCTGGAATCCCAGGCTTCCCAGCAGCCCAACAATCTGGTTGCCAGGCAGGCAAGTTCACAGAAAACCAGGCAGGCAAGTATCTGTTGGAAATTCATAAAAATAAAACTGCCTTTATGAAACACATTGATTTTGACAAATTAGCAAAATCAAAAGAAACAATGTTTCCTCACCTCTTTTCTGATCAGCTGTACACAGAATTTGATTTTGTTTCCCAAAAGATAGTTTTGTTTGGTCTTTTTAAGCCATATGGTATAGTGCTACTTTTCAGATAGTTTCATTACCAGCTGTAGGAAGCATGATTGCTGTAGGACGCATTTCTCCAAATAATTTTGCTGAAAGACTTTGACCCAATGCCAGAGATATACTCAGCACATCTGAAGGGGCTGTGGGAAAAGGCTGCTTTATGACAGCTTTATGGTTCCCTACTACCCTCACTATGAACTTGAAGCCTCACACAGTCATAGGACCAGAGATAAGTACAAATTCAATCAGAATAAGCTGCAGTAACAGCAGCATACTTAGGCTTCTGGTCCGATACCCAGCCATAATTTAGTGTATAAGAATTGGTAGTATTTCTCTAAATAGCTTGTAAACCCTTTGTAGTCTATGTTATAGACTGCTGCCTTGGCTGGCTTCTAAATGTGTATATTTCTAGTAAATAGAGTTATTTGGCCACCACCATGCCTGCCTGGTTTCTTCATTCTACTGTTGTTGTGCTACAGGTAAAGACACAACACACAATATTACATTTCTGAAGAGTTGTTTTGAAACTGGACTGAATGCAGGACATCTGAGTTAAATGTTCAACACAGACTTCCTGTATGAAGTTGGACAAGTTGCTTAATCTCTCAGTGGCTCAGACCCCGATCTGTATAATTGGGTTAATATTACTACTCCCTTTCTCCCACCTTTTGTCTATGCTGCCTATTTAAATTGTAAGCTGTTAGGGGCAGGGACTTTCTCCAACTAGTGATACATACAGCAATGGAACAATGAGACCCTGATGATAGCTGGGGGTTCTCTAGGCACCTTTATAATAGTATTTATTGCTATTCTGATAAGCCTTTATCAAGAAGATTAACTGGCTCACTAACACCATTTCTGAACACAGATGTGTATTTCAGATATATAGCCAAATATCTTTGAACATGGGATAACATAGGACTGGAGTCTGTGCTGGTGTAAATCAGACTACCTTTACTGAAATCAATGAAACTACACCAATTTACAACAGGTGAGGATCTGGCCCATGTACCTATTCAAGACTGAATGACTACCTTTTGTTAACAAAAGGCTGGGAGTTTTTTTTATTGTGGGATGCAACGTAATGGACAGAAGTTTAGTAAAACTTCCCAGTCCGCCTCAAAATGAGACAGAGAGAGATAAATAGACACTGGTAGTTTATGAAGCAGGTACTTTTCCTTCTGTTTTGGAAAAAACTGCATTTTGATAATCTCAGAGTGTATATGCCAAGAACCCAGAGCTGAAAAGCCAATTGACTATCAAACTTGCTCGCATAAAATATACAGATATGGTATGAAACCATCTCTCTTCAAATAAGACACGACGGATGTAACAGAGCTGGGAATTTTTTTTTCAAACAAATAGTTTATTCAATGGAAAATGCAGTTTTGGCTGACCCAAAACTGTTTGCAGATTTGACACATATAATTTCAGCCTTTCACAAAATAGACTGAGGAGGAAGGTGATGTTGTTGTGCTTTCCCTTGCTTTCCCCCCACAATGGTTAGAGGACTCACTTAGGATGCTAGAGACCCAGGTTCAAAACTTTGCTTTGGAACAGACCCTTAATTGACTTTTCTGATTAACCACAAAGTTTGAAAAAAATCAGATTTGATTCGACCTGGATGGATTATTTTCTTCATTTTTTTTAGAACTGCCACCAAATTGAGGATTCACTTATTCATCCAACTCTAGGTGTAAGTACTTGCTAGTTGCTGCAGCCACAACAGGTTGTTTTTCTGGACTTTCAAGGTTTCAGCATTAGGTTAATTACATTGTAATGCCTATGAACCAACAGCTGCAGACAAAGGGGGAGAAAAGCCATAAAACCAACAATAGGGGGAAGAGATATGTGGAAATCCTGGGAATCAGAGTTATGCAAGCCTCTCAAAGTGTTTTTGGTTGTTTTCCTATTGTGCAATCTAAAACTTGAACATTGGATGAAGATGTTTCTCCCCCTTTTCTGTGCCCTTTCTCTGATTTGCATCCAGAGGGAAGTGAACATCGCTGTCTCCCTTGACCTTGTTTCTGGAGAGATGGAATGAAGATTTTAGAAGATCCATGCTTTGTGTCTCTTCGCTTCCTCCAAATGGCTTGGGGCAGGAGCCTTCTCTTGACATTGCCTTTTAGGGAGTGAAACGACTTGGTGAGTCTCCAATCACATGTTTCTGATGGAGCTCACAATGAGGCCTCCTTACATCTCCCTTGAAAATCACAGAAAGGCTATTTTGTGTTCAGGTTGCCTTCCCCCTTTTATCTATGTCTTTTAAAAACACCTCTCACTTTAGCATTTCCTCATCCAGCAGTAGCAGGACTAAAGATATGGTTCTTCCAGGTTCACTTGAATGTCTCTTCAGCTGGATTTTCTATCTGTTTGTATAGCAGCGTTGCCAAGCCCAACAAAACAGCCCCCCCCCAAAAAAAATTATGGTACTGGGTTAAAAATAGTGAGATTTTAAGAAAAAAAATAGTACATTTGATATTCTCTTTGCTTGCTTTTTGTTTTTTGAGACTTTAGGGATCATTCTAATCACATATCCAAGCTTTCCTCTGCAACCATGAAGGCAAGAAACTTCCTTTCTTTGTAATTAAAACTGAGATTATTGCAACATCATGAGTATTGGCAAACTGGTCAGCACCTAGAGAAATTGGATCCCAATCTTGTATGAGGCTTGTGGGTGTTACCACTTTTTAAATACATATTAATTTAAAAAGTGCTGCAGCTCAAGAATCTTCTCTTGGGGCATAGTCTGTTTAGGATTTCCCATGTCGATACTAGTCCATTGGCCATTATAGCAGTATGTTCTAGCTAATGTCATTTCTCTTGATCTTCTTAATCATGGTGATTTCTGTGAGTTTTCCCTTGTCTGTCAATTCCATTTCTTCTCTAGAAAGGGAATTCTCAGTCTTGCTCTTCTCATAGTTCTGTAAATTTTTTATCTATTTTTCTTTTTCATGGTTTGTCAATATGACACCGGAGGAAAGTTGTTTCTTCTGCGTCTCCCATTTAAACCTATAGAGAAACCATTCTAAAAGGGACACTGTTATCTTTAAAAAAATGTTTAATAGACCAATATTCTGACAGAGCACCTTTTAAATAGTATATAAGATGACCAGACAGCAAGTGTGAAAAACCGGGACAGGGAATGGGGGGTAATAGGAGACTATATAAGAAAGACCCCCAAATCGGGACTGTCCTTATAAAATCGGGACATCTGGTCACCCTAATAGTATATCCTGATTTTTTTAATCACTTAATAAATTGGTTTAAGAATGTTTCTGCTTCCCTGTTTATGTATAGAAGGGCCTCTTTGGATGGCTTGAAGGTAACTTCATCAAATATGCTCAGAACTGCCTCTTCTTTTCTGTTTATCCCCATGCGTGCACACACACACACAAACACACACACACTTTTTCTGTGTTGCTGTTAGTGGTAAACATCCTCTTGAAGGGGCTTGGAGGATATGCAGTATCAACAAAACAGTGAAACTGTCTATACACAAAAGTCCAGATTACAAGAGGCCCTCAAATGCAGAGAGTAAACAAAAACCTCCCACCCTGTGTGACTGCACAAGTGCCTCACACAATAGCAGCCTCTGTATTCTAGAGAGTGCAGGGATTGTTGGCTCCAACACCATTCCTCCACTCTTAAGTGGGATACTATAAAAGGACAAAGAAGGTCAGGGCGGAGGTGCGTCCTTGCAATCCTCTGTACTGACCCACAGTGTTGCCTGTGTTACACTACAGAAGTCAATGGGAGTTTTGCCATTCACACTAGTAGACACAAGATCAGATCCAGCGGAGCAGATGGCTACCCTCCAATGTGCACAGAGTAGCCCCAGAGAGTCTGCTTGAGGCTCAGCCCTCCCCCCACCCTGCAGTGAACCTCTTAAGGCAAGGCAGTACTCCAACCCCTACTGAGGGTTATGGCACAAATGCCACAAAGCCCTAGTTGCTGTCAAACAAACACAATTGACCAACTGGGGATTTAAAAAAAAAATCATTTTGTTTCTCTGATGTCTTTCAATTCTAGTAATCTTAGAGGTTTCTCCTTGTAACAATAATAGGTGCAAAGTTGCCGAATGGAAGTGTGGCTTTTTTTTTTTAATTTGACACCATCCCTGTAACATTATGTGTTTTTTAAAATTTGGTTTTTAATGTGCTTTAATTCAGATTGGTTCTCCTTTTCCTTGCTGCTGTCTGCTTTCTGTCTCACCTGAGGAGCTGTCCAAGGTATTACAAATGCATATGACTCCTTCTGCTTGCGCAGTGATATTTACAGTTACACCTGTTTTAAACATGATTTTCATTTTGTCCACAAGCCTAATGTTTTTTGGCAAGATTCCATTTTACAACTGTTTTCTACACAAGGGAAAAGAGGGGGTGCTTGCGACTGCTACATTTCCTGTGCAAATCACTTACTGAATAAAGGCTGCTTCATATTTTGAAAATGTGTGGCAGGGCTTCTGAATCAGGAGCTGACTCAGTACCCTGTCATTGAAATCCCCACCAATATAGGTTAACTGGGGCCTAAACTGAGGACTAATTAGCAAGTGGAAACATAGCTGAAGGGCTAATTAGAAGGGGAGCACCCCCAGCAGCTGGGAGAAGATAAATGAAGAGGAAGGAAGCCTGGAAAGTAGGTAGACACCCTGATTGAAGGTACACCTGGCTGCTGATAGTACTGGTTGCTCCCCCCGCCACACACACACACACACACACACACCAACCCCAAAGGAAGATGGGGAGCTGGCTGGGATTTGTAAATAGCACAACAGACAATGGCCTGCTAGAATAGTATAATAATGCATAGTGACGGTGAATGTGGCCTGGAGTGAGTATAGTTTGCGCCTAAGGCAAGAGAGTCACAGAGGACTGCCCTGTAACAATTTTAAATCTACTTTTAAAATATGTTATAATACTTAGAGGGTCAAATTCTGCCCCATTATACACCTGTGATTCCACTGAAATCAATTCAAGTGACTTCAATGGAGTTTTTCTGGTGTCAGTGATAGAAGCTGGCCCTGTATCTGTAAATATATTCCTAGTGAACCTAGGGTACATTTTTCTCTTTCAAAGACCTATATTTGTTGCTGCTCTTTTAAAATCATTTTGGTTAACCATCTGAGTGCTGGAGGCTTTAACATATCAAAACCATAATACACCGACAACATAATATATCTGCTTTGGAGACTGATTACAAGACATATATTCATTATCCTTAACCTGAAATTTATAGTTCAGACAGAATAATATAAAAGAAAATAGATTAAAAGGTTTGAGTGATGAGCAAATAGAAGTAGACAAACAAGCAAAAATAGTACATCATATATCAAATTACACTTATGTCTAATGTCCTGTGCTTTCAAGCCTATCAAGATTTCTTTCAAACAGGTCACATATCTGTGGTCACAATATAGGGCTTTGTTCTGAAAGATATTTCTGAAGCAATAGTAGTGGAGTTTGACATGCATTCTACAGAGCTTATTCCACAAGAGTGTAAAAATAATTGCATAAAAAGATTTCCGTAATACCACATTATAGCTCATTTTTTAGCTAATAGGCATGCATGTAATTATAAAGAAGGTGTGTATGTATAATATCAGATCCTTAGCACTTCACCTGTTCTGCAGGAAGAGTGTCTTTTTTTTTCTTTTTTCCCCCTTATTTTAGATCTCTGTTATTCAGTTGGGTACACTCTTTAAGGCAGGACATTTTAAGGCATCATGACTGCCCAAAATAAAATCATATTTTATTATTATGGATATTTATGCAGAACAGATTAATACACTGTAACAGATGTGCTAGACTCTTTAAGGCACGTTCTTGCTCCACACAACTATATTAAAGCAGCAAGGCCTTCTGGGAATTGTAGTCCAGAAAGATTGATGGGAGTTGTAGGCATGGCAGGCATTCAGCTTGGAAAGTGTCCAGGATATTAAAGAATTCCCTTTCTGTAAGTGGAATATTAGGGAAGAGATCAGACTGGCTTGGTACTGAGAGAAAGAAAGAGAACTGGAGAGAACAGTAGGCACTAGAGCAGGGTTTCTCAAACAGGGGTCGCCATTTGTGTAGGGAAAGCCCCCGGTGGGCTGGGCTGGTGTGTTTACCTGCCCGGTCCACAGATCCAGCCGATTGCGGCTCCCACTGACTGCGGATCGCTGCTCCGAGCCAATGGAAGCTGCTGGAAGTGGCGCGGGCCGAGGGACATACTGTTGGGGTAGCTGAAAACTCACAGTTCACTTATTACACTGAGATGGATTTGTAATAAAACAAGAATATGTTTATTAATAAAGAACAGAGATTTAAGTGATATGAAGCAAGGTAAAAGGAGGCAGGTGTGATTACAAATAAAACACACTTTTTAGTGTCTAAAGCTTAAGAGATTACAATCTTGAGGCTTGTCTATACTACCGTGCGGGGTCAATCTAAGATAGGCAACTTCAGCTATGTGAAGTTGCCTCAGTGTCTTCACTGTGGTAAGTCGACAGCTGACGCTCTCCCATTGACTCCACTTGCACTCCTCTTTCTGGTGGAGTACCGGAGTTGATGGGAGAGCCCTCAGCAGTCAATTTATCATGTCAATTTATCAATTACGATCCCCGCTGGATCAATCACTGCCCGCCAATTTGGCAAGTAGTGTAGACAAGCCCTTGGTCTTGGGCAATTTCTCATCTATAGTCAGTTCCCAGAGACTTCAACCCTCATGTTTGAAGGATCTACCTATCACAGATTCCAAGAGCTCTGACTTTTTTGTGCTTTAAGCTATGGATAACTATAATGGTTTTTTGCTACTCTTATATTATCCATTGTCTCTGACTCAAGACCCAGGAAGGCATTCTGGTGTGCAGACTCTGTTTCCCAGTGAGCTCACTAAGCTCCTTCCTCCATGCATTAGCTTGATGACTTTGTTTAGCTTATATGTAAATGTACTTTCATTGTCCTCTGCCTGCAATGAAGCCTGTCAGACAGGTAAATGCACATTGCTTTATCTATGCTTTGTCAGGTTTTGTGTATATACTCTGCCTCCCAGACACATTTAAAGGACATATTTCCAGCACACATATACATATATAACTCTTTGTACACAACCTATTCGTACATCACACAATAATTTTCAGAACCGGTGTGTAACCAGCTCACATATGATACCATCCATGACTCCTTTTAGATACATATTATGACAACAGAGTGGTGGGGTCAAGTCTGATATGAGTTAGAGTAGGGCAGGCCTTCTGCTAATTGACATTGGAGAGGGCTCCCAGGATCACAATGAGACTACTCACATGAGTAAAGTTAAATGTGCACTTGGAGGACCAGGGGTTAAGCTATGATTTTTAAGCATACCAAGATTAAAGCGACTATTTTATTTTTGGATCCCCGTCCTAAGTCACAATTAAATTGTATATATTGGTCTCCACTTATTTCCTCACGAAGAAAACAATTTGGAACCACTTTGAGTCTCTTTGGTGAAGATTAGCATGAAGCCGTAATAATGATGCATGCCACAGCCAAGTCATTTTGTCAGCTTTATAAAGGGTTTGCTTATGCAGTAGTTTGCACCTACATTATATCTGCTAATATCCAAAGATGCTGTCATTCACTTACTGAAGACAATTATTTTACTAGCTTTTACCTATTAGAATTACAAAATTTTAACTACGTTTGAGAAAAGTTGAAAATTATTGTGATTTTAAATTGAAGTTATATAGCAATGGTTTTATTTTAAAGTGAGTAGTTGTGGGTAATGTGACAAGTAATTCTGTATTGAACTTCCAAACCTAGGGAGAAATATTTTTTTCATAACTAATGATATTACCATACCACCTGTCAAATATCTTTTTTCTGCAGTTTTAATGGTTGCCCTGGCTTCACTCATTGTGGTTTCTAATCCTTTACTAATGACACTCAATAATTATGTGGAATCAGTTTGCTGATGAATAGACCATTTTTTTTAGCTTCATGTGTCTCTCATTGGAATCCACTTTCTCTTACTGAGAAAGCTGTATGGTTTCTGCTTTGTGGAACATATTTGGTGGGTCATGTAGAATGTTGCTCTTTTAACCCAATCTTTATCTCAGAGACAGGTTTCCTTCCGGCAAAACTCTAACCAGTAGGGGCAGCATAAAGCAGATACAGTACTGAAAGCAAGTATCTGTGGGCCAGATCCTAAGCTAGTGTAAACTGGCATAGATCTACAATTGCTGCAAGGAGCCATTTTACTAGCTGGGCATCACTATGGCATACAGATATTCCTCCAGCAGTTCCCCATAACTCAAAACACTGAACACGGACAAGGAACTGCTTGGATCATAGAATTAAAAATTCTATAAATGTGTGCAGCAGAATACCACATTTCATTACTAGTTTTATGCTGGGAACATCTTTTGAAGCACTGTCATGTCTTATTATCCAATACAAAATAATCTAGCAAAATGGCTTTCCATTATTTTTTTGTACATAAAGCAATGCAGGTCTTTATGGGAATTTATTACTATGCAATATATGTAAGAGCGAAAATCCTTTGAATTGTGCCAGGAAGCAGCCTGACTATACCACCTATCCATGCTGCTGGTAAAGTCAGTATTACACTAGACAACAAAGAAAGAAACAGAACGAATGAAATGACAAGCTGACAGAGATGCTACTGCTACAAATTGAATTCTAAAGCTGGTTGGACATCTGTAATTTGCAGAAATAAAGCCCAGCCTGTCGGTAGCTCCATCACCAGCTTCAAGGCTAGTGCAGCATACAAAATGAGTATATTCCACAACTGCTGAGAATGCATCCTCCTCCTTCGATGAACTGACCTATTTTATTGGGGCTACGCAGTCTGTCAGGGTGACTTTGTGTAGACCGTGAAAATATGTTTGAGATATGATGAACATTCAACTACTGCTTTGGGTTTTATTAATGTACAAAATTAAATGTGTGCTCTAACCCAAATTGATTCTCTGAAGGCTCCGTTCCATAATTGTTATTGTGGGATTGTTTTAATCTTCCCTACAAAACACTTCTCAAGTAAGTCCTTCGTTAGCCCTATTTAACAAATCTCAAAGTCTCAAACTGTTTGCAGCATGCCAGCAGCACTGATTCATTTACTAGGTACAGCATTTAGAATTCTGATGTAACTCAATCAAAAGTATCTATTCTAGGAATCATAGCATTTTTTTCTTTTTTCTTCTTTAAATGGCATAGTTCTTTGGCATCCCAGGATCACATTACAAAAGTTAAACATAGCCAAGTCAATATATTCAAATTGTAACTTTCAATGCTCTTGACCAGGTGATTTGTGACAAAAAGGCCAGAATGTGACCCCACTTATTCCAGGTTTTAGTATAAATAATTTATATATTTAATATAATCTTTGGGGGAAGAGTCATTTACTTGTCTCTTGGCTTTTTGTTTTGGGCTGCTTTTTCTTTTTCTAAAATCTTCTTTAAAATTGTTTATTTTTGTTTAACACTTTTCTTTGTGTTCTTTGATTTGTTATAGTGTTTACTTTGTGATGTTCCTTTTGTTTTAATGCTGTCTTATTTCAAGGGTTCCATTTTTGTGGCGTTGCTTGCATGATTGGACCTTATCTTTGTGTCACATCTGATACTGCTCTACCCTTCCATGGAAATATATATTTAAAAATTCTCAATCTTTTTCATGAAAATCCATCCCTATCATCCCCCTCTGTATTCACTAAATTCACCATTTTTTGCTCAAACAGAAAAACAAAATCATCCTTGAGCAGAAAGTTTGAAAGGTAAAGGTTTAATAAAGGAATGGACAACTAAGGTCCTGTGATGGTGTGTATCAATGCCACACTGGGCCTGAAGGAATTAATGGGTATATCTACTCTGCAGTTAAAGACCTATGTCTGTTCCATGTCAGCAGACTTGGGCTTGAGGAACTCAGGCTAAGAGGCTCAAGGTCCTCCAGAGCCCAGATCAAACCCAAATGTCTCCATCACAATTAAACAGTATCCCTCCGCACACATACACCCCACCCCCCGCACCCCACAAGCCACAGTCAGCTGACATGGGCCAGCTGTGGGTTTTTTATTGCAGTGTAGACATACCCCATGAGAGCCTGTCGGTGCAATCAGCTTCACCCCACTACACCTGAAGTAAATGTCAGACCTGAGAGGGGGAGTTAAAAGGGCTGGACCTGGCTCAGTTAGGGCTGGATCAGGAACGAGAATGGATCTCTGTCTCTCAGTCCATGAGAGAAGCCTGTCTGGAGTGAGGGAACTGAGTTAGACAGCTGGCAGACAAAGCTTCCCTGAAGGAACAGAGAGACCAAGGCAGTTGGGAAGGAGCAGCAGGCTGTGAGTCTGCCCAGGATTCTGTGCTGGTGGAGGGGCTTGCAGGGAGTAGGAAGACTCCTGCTGAGTCAGACTGCCCTGTGATGGGAGAAAACCCTTCTGCAGCAGAGGTGCTAAAGAGCTCTGCAGTGAGCCTGGGGAAGATTATTAGAGAGAGAGGAGCTGATGCACTGGGGGCCTGGGAAGGGGCTGAGGCAAGGGCCCAAGACATGCAAAGTAGGAATTGTTCCAGAGAGGTACCAAGGGGTGTGTGTAGGCAGCCTTAACTACCTATTCATGAATCCCTGGACTGCAACCCAGTGGAAAGGAAGGGCCTGGTGCATGGCCTCTCGTGGAGACCATCTGGCCAGGTGCATGGCTACACTTCTCTCAGCTTGCATTGACCCCTCTCAGTCGTTTCTCAAGCGGGTTTCAGTATTTCAATCAATCCCCTTTCTGGGCCTTTCTGACCCCAGCTTGGCCACTTGACAGTTCCTTTTATATGGCCCTTCTGTGCCCTGATTGGCTGCTCCTTGCAGCCTCTCTCCAATTGGATGCTTCCCCCACAGACACTATAGGCAGCTTGGAGGATTTCTCTACTGCTCCTTTCTGGGACAGGGTATGGTAGGACACAGAGACCTCCAACAGGGAGACTCTGAGCTGGGTTCACCCTGTCACAGTTCCCTTAATAGCCCAACAAGGAGGCTGGAGTGGAAACTTCTCCAACAAGGGGTAAGAACTACTGTAATCCCCGATACTAGAGGTGAGGACTAGTGAGTCTAGACTCAGACCAAGTATCTAATGTGAAGTTGAAGAACTGTTGGTTGTTGGGTTATTAGTTTACCCCTCAAGAACTGCGACTTTGTGATCTGGTCAGATGACCAAGTCACAAGAAGAAGCAGATTGCCGCAAGGTGATACAACTGTCATCGGTGGCACTAAAGCAGGAGAATCTGCTATGTCATACCCAGCCTCAAGAGTGTGCTGGCCAGCTTACAGATCCTTTACAGTAGAAGCACTTAAGCAAACTAAATTATAGGTAATGTCTTCTATTTATAATAAAGAAATAAACTGTATATATTGTGGCACTGCATGCCATATTCTTCACAGTGATAGTATTATGATATTATTATGACATAATGTATTTTATGCAAGATGGGTCATGTGAAATGTCATTGAAAAGGTTATGATTTGCTGAATATGATTATCCTGTTGGTATGCATGTATCATTTTTGTTTCTGAAGTTATGAATATTTACAGTGTAACTGTATTTCAAATGTAGTTACACCTGGGTAACACCCACTAGACAAGATGCTTTCTCTCTAGATAGTGGGTGAGAAAGGGCCTATTCAGAGCAATGATCCTTTAGGAAAAAAAGTAATAGGCCTTAGGAGAAGCTTATCTCTCACCTGGGGAGCCTTTCTGGAAATGCTACAGACAGCCTCTAAGTAATGGGGGGAGGGATAACTCAGTGGTTTGAGCATTGGCCTGCTAAACCCAGGGTTGTGAGTTTAATCCTTGAGGGGCCACTTGGGGATCTGGGGCAAAAATTGGTCCTGCTAGTGAAGGCAGGGGGCTGGACTTGATGACCTTCCAGTTCTAGGAGATTGGTATATCTCCAATTATAAAAAAAAAAAATATTAATGGCTATGACTCTACAAGTTCATGTGATCAGACCACATGTCTCCAGACTCCATATTGGATGTCAGTATTTTTCCACTGACTGGTTTGGGAACCAGGCTTTGAAACAAAGGGTTCTCGCCATGTGCAAAAGCTATATAAGTCAGGGAGTGACATCATCTGATGTTCGCTCCCCACACAAGAAGTCTCCTGGAAACACCCGAAGAACAAAGACAGAACTGGGGGAAGTGCTTGCCTCAGGCTAAAGGGATGTTTAGCCTGTGAATGAAACACTTGGAGATTCCAAGCTGTAGAGCAAGTATCTGCAGCCTACTTATATAATCTCTTAGGGTGAGAAACTGCTATTCATATCCAATTTAGTATATTAAGCTTAGTTTGCATTTTTTTGTTTATTTGCTAGGTAATCTGCTTTGATCCATTTGTTATCACTTATAATCACTTAAATTTTATCTTTTGTAATTAATAAACTTGGTTTTGCTTTATCTAAATTAGTGAGTTGGAGTAAAGTCTGTGAAATTACAATGCCGGGGCAAAAGGCTGTGGCATATTCGTCTTCACATTGAGGGAGGGGGCACATTTTATGATTTTATGCTGTACAGTTCCCTGTGCAGGTATAATTTGGGGTTTATACTCTAGAGGGGGGTGGGTTGTGCCTGAGGAGCTGAAAGTAGCCTTCCCATACAGGGGCTGGTCAGAGAGTCTTCTTGTAACTGCAACTGGGTGTGCCCCTACCTGTATGTATGTTGGTGAGAGTGCAGGCTGGAAGGTTTTGTAACTTGTCACAGTATTACAGTGTGAGAGGGAACCCAGGCTGGAGGGTCAGGGGGCTCAGTTGTACTTCAGTTACAGATGGCACCCTGGGGGGAACCCATCACTTATATTATTTAGAAATGCAAAGTTAGTAGAAAAAAAGGGAAGTGGAAAGAGACACTTAACAAATGGCTGAGGGGAAATGTGGTGGGGAACATGATACACATTTTTTTTGTCTCATCCTCTCTTTTACTGGTTTTCTTTCTCCCTTTTCTCAGGCTGTGTCCATACACTTATAGGAAATGTTTTGCTGATAATGCTGCTATGCCCTCACAAGGTAGGGAGATGATTTTTTTTAAATCATCAGACTCTCCGAAATTTACAAGCCTTTACTTGAAGTCATTGTGACATGAAATTGTCTTTGACACAAAATTGATTTTGAATATCAAAGTGATGTGAACTTGTCTGAGCACTTCAGTACTAAGTAATGACCCAGGCAATTGAGCAATGACTTAATCAACCCTCAATGCTGTTAGTATTAGACCTAGAACTGACCTTCAGGCACAAGTATCATGCAAGTGAGGCTTTGAAGATTGGGGAAGGGAGCCTACAGTCCAACACTGATTTAGTTGTTCTCAGTGCTAGTGCTATTTTCTATGCTGTCAGTGGGGGCATGGGTATGACAACTCACTGTCTGATCTTCACCACTAGAAGCAGCATTTTGCAGGGTCTTTTTCCGGTTGCAGCACTGGTATTTTAGGATATAAATGGTAAGCTCAAGTCTCATTAAGTCCCCTTTCTTTTGCATATACAAGCCTCTTAATACATACCTGGATCCTGAGATTTAAAAATAAAACCAACCAACCAACCAACAAACAAACAAACAAAAACAACAAGCAAAATATCTTGAATTCTTACACCATATTAATCCATGTATCAGAGGTGGGGAGAAAATCCCCTGACTCCTAACAATGTGGAAAATAGGAGGCAGTCTTAACTGTTTCATGAACAAGTTACATGGTAATTGCCTTGCTATAATAATTAAATGGAAAAAATACTTCAAAAGAAGGTTATTAAGGTTAAAAAGTCATCTACTCCAAAATTAGGAAAGGTGGTTTATGGTTGCTGTACAACCTAAGCTTGGCTCTCCTGTGCAGATGTGTTATGAAACAATCTTTAGTTCAAGATTACATGCTATATTGTCATTCCGCCCCTTCATGGCATCCCTGCCTCTTCAGTGGAAAGGTAGTGGGGGGAACAAAAAAGCTACACAGGGAGGCAATGGGCTTGTTTGTGGGTGGAGGGACATGGGGGCAAGAAGGCTGTTTGTAAGAAGGAGTTAAAAGGGGACAAAATGGAAGAAGACTATTCATCATTGAAACATAACGTTATTCTTGAGTCCTTATGAGTCCCTCATTACTATAGTATCTGAGCACCATGTGTTTATCATCACAATGCCCCTATGAAGTAGAAAAATGTGAATATCCCCATTTTTATGGATGGGAACTGAGGCACAGAGAGACTAAGTTACTTGTTCAAGGTCACACAAGAAGTCTGTAATGGAGAAGTCTCTGTGATGGTCTCCTAAGTCTCAGGCTTGCACTCTAACCACTAGACAATTCTTCCCCTCTCTTAGTAAATCAACTTCCAGAATCAGTTACACCTGGATGACCCCCTTATCGTCAATGAAAATGAATTATGTAATGGAGTAGAAGCTGGCTCAATATTTTGATGACTAACCAAGAATAAGAGGGACAGAACTCCATGTCAGTGATATTTTGAGAATTCCCTCCAGTTACATTTAAGGTATTTTCACAGTTGCACTAGGATTATTGGTTTTGGCCCTAATTCCGCAATGCACTTAGTGACAGATTTTTGAAGGTATTTAGCTGCCTAAAGATATAGATATATGCCTAGTCGGATTTTGCAGTTTCTTGGCTAGGATGTTTGTTCTGTGGGGGTTTCTAGGCAAGCCTTGCATGTTGTAGCCAATGATTTTAATTATTATCCATTTATTGTTTGATGCTATGCTTAATAAATATGTTATATTACATATATTCATTGTATGTTAATTAGAGTTAATTTGTAGGATTATAAAAGTATACGATTGATCAGTATTAGGAGGAACCAAGTATTAGACATGAGTAAGACAAGCTGAAACACAAGAACCTGTAGGTTAAGGCCTGCAAGACTTTAGCTTAGCTATTTTAGGCCTTGGAGACAAGAAATGATGACATAAGTGACTGGAAAATAACCCAATGCCCTAAGATTATGGGAAAACAGGTACCAAGCATAATATTGTGCAAAATTACCCAGAAGATTAATATTAGATCATAAAAATACTGTAAAGGCACATCTGTCTCCAACATGTATCTTAACCACAGGATACAGGTTGTGCATCAATGCTAAGGAGGAAAAAAGGTAACTCACACAGCCTATAGAAAATTGAGGTCCCTTAAATTTCCAGGGGACACAGACCAATAAGAGAAAATAGGGTTGACACTTTTATGGACATATACAGAATGTAGGTATAGACAAAATCACATTGTAAAAGGGGATGCCCAGAACGAGAAAATTTAGACTCCAGCCTCTACTGATGATCAAGCCATGAGAGACCCATCAAACGCTAACACTGTTGTTAAGGATGTGAGTATAAGTATATTTGTAACTTGTGCATAGGTCTGTGTAGAATTTCTATATGCTTGGGTAATCATAACTTTAATTGTAACTTTAATAAAACTTGTAAAATAGACTAGACCTTGTACTTGTGAATGTATGTTCAGTCACTACCCTTGATCTTTATGTGTTCTAAAGACTATAACTCTAGAACAAGTATCAGAGGTGACTTTCACTCTGTTAAGCTTGAAACAGTAGCTGCAGAGTCAAACCCACGGTGGTGTAATACCACATTACAAAGTTCACTTTCAATAAAATAAAAGGCTCCAATGTTGTAGGTCTAACCATCTCACAATGACATTGCCTGTAGGGCTGCTGGGTTGTACTTTCTCCCTCTCCCCCCGCCAATCTTTGGGGGAAGGAAAAATTGATCTGATGATGACGTTTCTATCGCTGACCATTTGGACCACTCTTTGGCCCACACAGCAGATGTTCGGCACTGATTCAATAATTTCATCACAGAAAGGCTGTTTTTTTTCTGACTTTCTTTAAAGACAAAAAGTGGTACTGAAAGCTTTGTAGGTTAGAAGATGTCTTCCTTAAAACAAACAAACAAAAAAGTTATCTTCTTCTCACACTGTTGCAAATATAGACAACATTGAATTGTTCCTTCTCTGAATTGTGACATTGGCAGACCACAGCAGGAGGCTGCTAATGAGCAACAATCTTTCTTGAAGAAGCACAGCATGAGGAAAAGTCTAGCACTCCTATATAGTGCTTCTTCAATGAACAATCTGTTGTTGAGGCTCTACCTCGCATCAGTGCCAACGATTGAAGGAGCTGAAGATCAGAATGGCTATTTTCACTCTTCCTTGAAGTTACAAATCAGTTTGACATCAACATTGCATTGGTTTCAGCTCAAAAATGTCAGTGTTTTTTTCCTTTTGACAGATTATGAATAACTACTGTTGGAATTTTTGTTCTGTGGGAAACATGGCATTTTTTCCCCATTACAGAACAAAATTGAATTTTAAAATTCCCATGAAACTGATGTTCTGTTTTTTGACCAGATTGAATATCAAATTACTATTTACATGAGGCTATGTTTTTGTATGGGCTTCCTTCCAAGTTTATGCTTCACAATTAGTATTGTAAACTGATAGAATAATGTTTATATAGGTATACGATAATCTTTCTGAAAAACATTGGTGATTCACTGACTTTTTAACAGACTGGAATTTATTCACAGTTACCCAGAGGGTAAGGAGGTACATTCTTCAATTTGGAGAAGATAATCTTAAATGTAATTAAGTTATTTGAGTTTTATGCTGTCATAGTTTAATAAATGAAGTCTAGATTTAACCGCACATACATATAAGATGTATAAGAAACAATTTTGTGAGAAAATCTTGCTGAATGATGTTCTTACCCGATCAACTAATTGTTTGATTATAGTAAGATTTATGCTCAATGACCTTTAATTTGAACAACACAGAAACCAAGATACAAAAATATTCTTTGTACTAAAGTAAAGGAATCCCTAGAAACCTTTTAATGTGCATATAATAAAATATTTGTCATATAAGATGTGTTTAACGTGAGACAAAGGAATTGTATAGCAGATCTTAAAATAAGAGTTTTTATGCTATTTTATGAATAAAATAACATAAGGAAATGTTTGGAACACATCAGTTAACAGACATTAGGCCACATCTTGCTCTCTCTAAGAATTATCTGTAACTTGTGCACCTTAAATGAAGTCAATTGAGAGCAGAATTTGGAAATATCAATTTAAGTAAAATATCAACTGTGGGGAAAGTATCTTGATGTGTGGTGACGTGTGTCAGCTACATAAAAAGTACACAAACACATTTAATCTTTATCAAAAACTAACTTTTGTTGTTATGGATCATAATCTTGATTATATTTCCTCTGGCAGAACACCATGACAAATAAAGACAGCTTTGGAGAAACACTGGAAAATCTTTCGACAGGCATTTTATTTGAAATTCGTTCCAAAGGTATTTCATGGGGGAGAACTCAATATTGATGCAAAAAAAATATTAAAAAAAAATCTTAATTTAGGTCCTCAAGCTTGCCTGTGCCTTTACCAAAACTTCGGAAGTATTTGTAAATTTTTCATATCTCTGGTGCTCGGAAAAAAAATTCCTCACATGTATACATATTTGTTTATGTAATTATATAAAATATTCATGATAATGAAAGGCATTCTGGGAGATTTCCACTTCCTATCATCCCAGAAACAAGGAAATGTCAGGAAAATAACCACTCCTTAGACATAAAACCGAGTTTATTACTCCAAGAGTGTTGTTATATATACTCAGAAACTATGCATTTTAAACATTACTTTGCTTTAATCTGTATACTAATTTATTTTGTGCTACATTTAAAAGATATGCTTTGTACAAAATATTTAATAGAAATTTAATTGCCATAACAAACAGAGTAGAACTCTAAGAACCTTGGTTAAAAGCCAAACCAACCAGAACAGTGTCTTATCTAGACCAGGACACCTCCCTCTTTTTAAGGTATCAGCTTGGTACAAATGTAATTCCAATCTCAAGAAAACAAATCATGTAAATCTTTCATGTTTTAGGGAAAGACCTGATCATGTTTTTATATCTATAAGTTCTTTATGCAGGATACTTCAAAAGGAATGTGCTATCAAAGCAATAAATCTGGGTGGTAAACGGGCTGTGTCACCGCCCTTGTCTACACTATGGGGCTAAGTCAACCTAAGTTACGCAATGCCAGCTACGTGAATAACAAAGCTGAAGTCAACATAGCTTAGGTCGACTTACTGCAGTGTCTACACCACACTGGGTCGATGGGAGACACTCTCCCGTCGACTTATCTTACACTTCTCATTCTGGTGGAATATAGGAGTCGACGGGAGAGCTATCTGCGGTCTATTTAGCGGGTCTTCACTAGACCCGCTAAATCGACTCCCGATGCATTGATTGCCACAGTGTCAATCCCCAGTAAGCATAGACATGTCCAGCATCACCACCCTTTTTTTTCCAAGGAAAAACTCCTGCATGTGTCTTTAAAATTCTGGGGAAAACATATGTAGTTGGAAATGTTTAAAACCTTTTGTTTATTTTTTTAAGTGTTGAAATGACAAACACCTTTGTGAAAATATGTTACTTGCAAGTATATTAACTAAATGTAAAGTTTCTAATAATATTTCTTAATATATTTGCTATGTAAAGAGTAAAATGCTTTATGTACCAAGATGGAATCAAATGACCTTGCTAAATTAAATGGTTTCTACAGTAGTAATTAAGTATAGAATATTTATATTAATGGGAATACATTAATTATTGACAGTGCTCAAGCAACTCCTAGATCCAACTCAGAAAGACAAAAAACTTTCAAAAATGTGTGGTATTAATAACAAAACAAACACCCTGTGACTAACTTACTGGGAGTTACATCTCTGATTTGGCAGTAAGAGCTATAGTTAGTAAGAGCTGGCCTGCCATTTCTTGTTTCCTTTGAATAAATATTTTTAGTAATCTTTTAGATAAAATTACTTGGCATCCAACAATTTAGAATGATCCTTTAAAAGCCCATAGTATAAGCATCCCAAGCTATATTCTTACTATCATTCTGTTATATTTTGGTGATTTTTATATTTATAGAATCATAGAAATGTAAAGCTGAAAGGGACCTCAATGTCATCAAGTCCAGCCCTTTGTGCTAAAGCAGGACTCTGTAAACCTAGATCATTTCTAACAGGCATTTTTCCAACCTGTTCTTAAAAAACTCCAGTGATGGAGGTTTCACAACCTCCCGTGGAAGCATATTCCAGTCTGTCTTGGATTTTGTATATGTTCTGCTTGATTGGTTAAGTCTTGGTCAAAAAGAATTTAACTTGAATTTTATATGCTATTTAAATTTATATGCAATAAAAGTGTAGAAAGAAGTGAAAGCTCATATTTTAGCATGTTGATCATATATGTAATGATCTGTATGCTGTTGTATCTTACATATGTTGCCTCTCTTTGAAGAGATAATAAAATAAAATTGTAAAAAACCCAGCACAGTGAAAACAAACCAGTACAAGAGCAAAGCCCCACTGAAAATCTGCCAGACCTGCTGATCCATCTTCTAAGGTAGGGAAGGGGAGCAGACCTGGCTACAATGCATGCCAAGATATCTGCTCATGTGAAATGGGGAAAATTCCTCAGAAACAGGATTTGGTTTCAAGCCATGGTTTGGGGTCTGTCAGAGAGTTGAGTGAAGTTTTGAGGCCAGATTTATAGTTTGCTCAAACTGGTTTGATCATCCCTACTAGAAACTTATTTCTGGTGATCCTCTCTATCATAAACTGAAATATTATTTAAATGACAAATCTGCTTCCCTTTCTAACACTTGTAAATGTTTTCTGCTCTAATTGAAATTGGTGTTTTCAAGGATTGATAATGCACTCTGATTAGCAGATAGGTTTAAAGACGTCATTTGTAATTTAGATGTTACCTCTCTGCTTATTGCAACTATTGACTATATGAGCAATTTTTCAGCAGTAAAGAAAGATCTTGAGAATCTTAGAACTCTTCAGCATATGGCTTCTTGGTTGACTTAGAAAGGTACCTTTGTGAAGACTCATACCCTGCTTGAGTTTTGAACAGCGAGGTGGTTCCCTGTATTCTAAATATTCTTCAGAGCAACCCCAGAGAACATTTTCTGTGTTCCTGAAGGCTGTAGACTCATGTTCAGAAAGAATAGAGGATCAATTGAAGCTTTGTAAGTGTTCAGCAGAAATAGAGTACTCCACACATTAAAGAAATGAACAGTTATGTTGTAAAAATATTTAGACTTATAGCCCCTTACCCTCTTCCTTTCTTTAAAAAGTGTTTTAGCACACATAAAGATGTAGCAAATAGATATAAAAGATGGTACAGACAGCCATAAAAAGAACAATTAACAAATTATTCTATTCATTTGCCATTCCAAAGAGTAACAAATTATTCTTCAACAGATAATTATATTATTTGAGAATCATCAGACACAAATTGCTATCCAAAATTATCCTCCATTGTATATACGGTAGTTTTATTGTTTGTTACGAGCATAATTCTCTGTACCTTTTCCTCACACACTCACTTTTCTCTTGTTATCCAAGCCTCAAAAATAATTTCAAAGAATATGAACAAGAGTTCTCTCCCTAATTAATAGTTATGAATCACATTTTCCAAATGATCTTTAGCAGTTATTTTTCTGCCGCACTCCAATCTACACCCTTCCTCTCCTTCAGTCTTCCTAGTTTGGCCTGCTTCCTGTGATCATTCTTGTCCGTAATAACTATCTTGTTCAAGTGTCAACATTGTCTTTAAGAACGAGGCATTTCATACATGTTTTTTAATGCTACTTGGAACAGAAGTCTCAAGTTTTTACTGTTACTTGATTTGCACTTTATTATCCCTCGTGAAAGCCACCATACAGTGCTTGGAATTACTTATATTTTACCACTCCCTCTTAAGGTTTCATTTTTCTATTTCTGTATCGTGTGAATGGGCTGGCAGGGAACAACATCAGGTAAAATCTATAGGATTTAATAACTCAGACCCCGGCATCTTTAAACCTGATTACCTACAGTTAGGCTCTTAAATCTCTATTGAGGCACATGAATTAAAGTGATCTGATTTTTCAGAAGTGCTGAATACCCACTGACTTCAGAGGGAACAGTAGGTGTTACTTAAGGCAAAGATTTTGTCTCACTTAGTTTTAGTAAAAGTCATGGGAACCCTGCCCCCAGCACACGATGCTGTTGCCTGTTGCTAGACCTCTGCAGAGGGATCTTGAGAAGGCTGTCGCTCATCACTGGAACCCTGCTGGGACCCTGCCCAGTCCCTTGGCCCCAGGGGCTGAAGCAGAAAATGTCAAGGAGGTCTCTGGAAGTCACAGATTATGTGACCTCCGTGACATAATGTAGCCTTATTGTTAATAGTGACAATTTTATACCTATCCATGCATGAGGCCCTTCTGCTCTCCTAGGTTGGACTCTGTAATACATATTTGTCGGCAAACTATAAATTGGGCTCTGTGGCTTCTTCCACATTTATTTTCCTTGTCAACTAACTCGCCCTAACAAAAATGTATGTATCATACATTTTCTTCTTGAATTAAAGGGTAGTGAGTGTGTGTGTGTGTGTGTAGGTGTATGAATATATGTATATACACACACATGAGGGATCATAAAGTACAAATCAAGTAACAGCAAAAACTTGAGACTTCTGTTCCAAGTAGCATTAAAAAAGATGTATGAAATGTGTGTATTTTATGTATATATACACACACACACATAAACAACAGTAACTTCCAGGGACAATTGGGGCAAAATCTGTGACTCTTCATTGAGAAGGGGATTAGGTTTATGGTGGTTTCTAATTCTCAAGCCAATATTAAACATAGTTCTTCTAAGGGGATGTACTCCTCACACCTCCATGCCATACCCCCAAAACCTTGGAATGAAGAGTTGCTTCTGTGACTGCAGAGCATGGGAGATTGCCTAGTGTTCACAAGTCCACATCTGTGAGGTAGATATTACCTGAATATTATCCTAAAGGAGCATACAGAAACCATTCACTGTAATTCTGGAAAGTGCATACAAAACAACAAAGATTTCGTCAAATTTCAGCCTTCTGAAGATCCATGCTCTTAACTCAAAAAAATTGGTGGCAAAGGCAACAGAATGTTTATGACAGTCAGCTCTTTGATTTCATGGTGTGTGTGTGTGTGTGTGTGTGTGTGTGTGTGTGTGTGTGTTCAGCTACCATAAGCCTTGTTATGACAGATGAATTTTAAAAGGTCTTCCTAATGATTTTTCATTTCTTAGCTGGGTGCAACAGAGCAGCACAGAAACTGTAATTAACATTATACAGTATGGGAAACAACCAATCTTTGGATGAAACTGAAGAGCTTCTAAGCAGCATGTCTCTATAAAAGTCTCATTTTTGATCCAAACTTATCTCTGTCTCACACAAAGCTGCTTTTAACTCAGCTTTTCAATGTAAGTTATTTACAGAAGAAATGCTGAATCACTTTACAAAATGTTCCTCTTATGTTATTTTATTTAGTTGGACATCTCCTGATGCTTATTTTTCTGTGTCTGTAATTATGAGTCATTGTCCAACAGTTGGACCTTGAGATGTGAAGAAGAGTGTATTTGTTACTGTAGGACCAAGGAATACTGTGGATCTGATTTTTAGAAAATCAAATGGAAGTGTGTACTTAATTTGTTCATATTTCTGCCATGCTTACAAGACAAATTGGATATTTTCAAAGTCAAATGGCCAGCTACATGCTTAACTTGTCATTTGCACATGCACAAATGCACAAACTCCAATTTGTAAGTGTAGTTGTGGTAATTATGGCATGTAAATAAGGCATAGAATAGTGGAGATGGCGTCCCTAGCCTCTGTTTGCCAGAAGCTGGGAATGAGCGACAGGGGATGGATCACTTGATGATTACCTGTTCTGTTCATTCCCTCTGGGATTCCTGGCACTGGCCACTGTTGCAAGACAGGATACTGGGCTAGATGGACCTTCGGTCTGACCCAATAGGGCCATTCTTATGTTCTTACACATACATTTACATATATGCAGGTTACAAAATCAAGTCCTGTGCAATCAAGAAGTAAATAAAAAAATATATTGTATATGTATATAGATCCCATTTATTATAGCCTATTCCTTTACTGTTACAGCACTGGGCTACATACTTTTTTGTTTGTTTGTTTGTTTGTTTTGTAATACACCAGGGTTTCTCAAACAGGGGTCGCCACTTGTGTAGGGAAAGCCCCTGGCGGGCCGGGACGATGTGTTTACCTGCCCTGTCCACAGGTCCAGCCGATCAGGGCTCCCACTGGCCGTGGTTCACTGCTCCTGGTGAATGGGAGCTGCTGGAAGCGGTGAGGGCCGAGGGATGTACTGGCCACCACTTCCAGCAGCTCCAATTGCCCTGGAGCAGCGATCCGTGGCCAGTGGGAGCCATGATTGGCCGGACCTGCGGACAGGGCAGGTAAACACTCCAGCTTGGCCCGCTAGGGGCTTTCCCTGCACAAGCGGGGACCCCTGGTTTGAGAAACCCTGTAATACACCTCACCACTGTATTACATAGCAGATTAATTGTACAAAAGGGATGCGCTGTTGTAGTCTGGGCATGCTGTTAAACAAAATTAAGGCAGGGCATGCAGTAGCTTTTTCCCAATACTTGGACATCATGGGGATAAGCACTATGTAAATAACCTAAGCTATCCAGGTGCTTTGCAATTCTGTAACCCACATTCACATTTCATATGCAAACAATCCCTTAGCCATAGTATTGTCACACATGGTAGTAGAGGAAACAGTTAATAACATAAGAAATACTGATATATCATCTTCTCAGATGGATCTGTGCAGTCCAGTCATTGATTTCAGGACCCCATTTCCCCAGGCAGTGTCACCAATCCACATGATGTCCTGAAGGGGGAATTTGCAACTGAACTTGGATTTAGCTGAAAGATGTGCATAATATCACATAGTCAGTAACTCCCTATTGGTTAGACATCTAAAGAAACTCCAGAGTAAGTGAATGGTTCTAAGGTCGTCTGTAACTCATACTAAATAAGCTGGCTCATATTCTGCTTCGTCTTGCTTAAACAGCTCTTTTTTGTCCAATCTTCACTTTCTTTAGCAAATCTGCTGTCAATACATTGTTAATATGCAGAACTCGAGGATTCATGCATTTTGGACAGTACTAGGAACCTTACATACCTTACATACCACAGCCCAACAAACATATATTGCTCTCGATCCTGCATTGATGTCAATGAGAGTTCTCACGTTGGGGGCCTGATGTAGACAAATGTGTATTGACAACCCTCTCCATTAAAGCCAAATGTGCATTGCCAAACTGCTGTAACTCTCTCTTGCATGAACATCTGAAACAGTTAACTAGGTCATGATATTCTAGTCCCAATAAGCACTCTCCCTGCCTCTATAGTCACTAAAATGTTTTGGCATTTATTTTTGTCCAAAAATGAAGTTTTGTTGAAAATGAAACTTTTTGCTGGGGAAAAAAAAAGCATTTTCTGAAAAAAATTCAAAACATTATGAAAAAAATATAGAAATATTTTGGTATTTTAAGTGATTTTGAAATAGTGGGAGAATGCTCACCACAATTTTGTGTGATTAAAAAAAATCACTTTTTTTTCCAGCAAAAGATTTCAGACAATTTTAGATGGCTTTACCTTTTGAGGATTTTTAACAGATAAAGATGAATGGTTTGAACAGGTGAAGGCCTAAAGGGGTGAGACAGAGCACTTAGTAGAGAATCAGAGCTTCTTCTTAAACTGTGGCTCCCATAACTCAAAATGTGGTTATGCTCTTTTGTCTCTTTCATATACTCATTCTCTTCTGTTTGGTCATTTCACAGTCAGCGTGTATATATGATAAGTATACGTAATTGTTTCAGCGCAGAACAATACAGTGAACTTTCTTTATGAAACATGGTCTTCTCTACTGTGGTCTGACATGTTTAACTTGCTCTGGTGATCAGTTCCATTTGAATGGATCTTGTATCCTAAAATTGTGTCAGGGACACATGTACATCCTGGCAGCTGTGAATAAATATTTGCACCCATCCACTTCCACTTTCCATCACTCTCATCTTTCAGTGTTTATTGAATTTCTTGACTCTTCTTAACTAGAAGTCAAGTTAAAATTTAAACCTATTATACTTCAAGATTTTCATCCTAGACGCTCCTTTCTCTCTTATTTCTTATCATCCTGCTTTATCTATGGTCTCTGCTGTCCTCCCTTTTTCTGTTTTGTATTTCCTTTCTAAGGTTGTTTTACCTTACCCTTCTGTTTCTTTCCTTGCCCTCGGTTTAATGTTTCAGTTCTGTCCCTCTTGTTTTCTCTTCATTCCACTTTCCAAGTAGTACCTAGTAGGATGGATCATTTCTGAGCTAAGCACCTAGCAATGCTCACTCTCCTTCCAGGAAATATTGTATGAAAAGAGATGTGAACTAAGATTATGAACTTCCTCTCCAACTCCTTTTCTGCACGGCAATGAAAAATATATCCAAATTGATCTATGCAATTCTTCATCCTAATGATAATTAAACTTTATAGGGCCAGATTCTGATCTGGTATATATCAGAATAATGCACACTGACTTCCACAGAGCTATGTGCATTTGCTCCAGCAGATGATTGGGTCTACATCTGGGAATTATTTTCACTTTGAGTTAAATAGTGTTTCTTTTTTTTCTTTTTTTTTTACTACATATACTGCATAATGGCATTCTGCTCAATAGCTTATTTTTAGTTTAAATCATCAATCCGTAACAACATGTAATTGCTTTTATAGACTCACTTTTCCAAGATAAAGTATGCGATTTTGCAATTTATTAAATTCTTTTCTCCTGGATACAATGGCCCAATTCTTTGCAACTCAGTGAAGAAATGTGTTAACCAGAAAAAAAAAGAGATTTAATCAATAAGTTAAGGGCTAAATTGTGGCAAATAGCTGCAATTCTATGCTGGGTCAGTGCACATATTTACTATCTCACTTGGAACTTCAGGGAACATTGTTGCCTAAGAAAGACCCCAAAGCTCTGTTTCACCCTGCACCAATGGTGTTCCTATGAAGAGGCTCTGCTGAGCTAGCCAATGGCCAGAGGGGTCAGGCATTACTTTTCAAGCAGGGTTCGGCAGTAATTTATCAAGATAGTTAGCTCCCAGGTGGTAGCAGGGTCACCTAGGCGGTCACCTAGGGCGCCAGGATTCGGGGGGCGGCATTTTGTGCGCTCCCCATGGGGCGCACGGGAGCTTCCAGTTCCGCTCCCGTCATGCCGCCGAAGAAGGACTGTAACAGGTGGGTCCGGGGCTCAATGCTCTGAGGGGAGGAGGGGAGCCACACCGGCCCGCTGGTCTCACGGGGGCTCTGTCCTGTCCCTTTAAGGCTAGGTGACAAAGACAGAGTCAGTTGGGGCTCACGCCTTTTCCTGCAAGGCTGAGCTGCAAACAGTATCAACAGTCTAGTAAAGGCCCAGGCCCTCTGGTGCAGGGGCAGGGCGGCAAACAGTCTAGAAAAGGCCCAGGCCCTCTGGTGCAGGGGCTGGGCTGCAAACAGTACAAGGAGAGCTCAGGCCTCTTGCAGCAGGCTGAGCAGTAAACAGTACAGGGGCTCAGGCCTCTTGCAGCAGGCTGAGCAATAGGGTGAGGGGGATAACTGCCACCCGTGAGTGGGGTGGCAGGGGGGACACAGGCCCACCCACTCCACTGTGTCCCGGCCCGGGGCCCTAGGCAGCGGTCGTCACCGCTGACGGTCAGTGGGGATCCTGACCGCAACACACTGACATGGGCTCGGTCTGGTCAGCAGCCTGACTGAGGTCGGCTGCCCCCGGGCCACTTCCAATATCCCCCTCTTGTCCTACCTGGTCCCCGGCGTCTGGTCCCGGGAAGTCCCACTGCATGGGTTCCTCACAACCCGGGCTGGGGGGTAGATCGGGTAGTTCCCCGGGGAAGTCCGGCCAATCCTGCTCCAGGGGTTCCTCAGGGTAACAGCACGGTAGCGGGGAAGTTCCTACTGGCTCCTCGTCGTAGGTGGCGCGGGGAAGCTCCGGCAGGTCTTCCCAGTAGCGGGGTAGGGTGCTCTCCGGCCAGTCCAGGCAGCTGCCCGGGGCTCCAGCGGTTCCTCCGTCAGGAGCTCCCTCAGACAGGTCTGCTCTCCCCGGTGGCTGGGCACTGACTGGGCTGGAAGGCCCGGCTTTTATCCTTCCGGGTCGCCGTCTGACCCTCTGAGGGGTGGGCTCACCACGCTGTAGCCCCGCCCCTTCCTGTGTCCGGGGCTCAACCCTCTGAGGGGAGAAGGGGAGCCACACCGACCCGCTACAAGGACCTTCTGCCAACGTGCCGCGGAAAACAGTGGCAAGCAATTGAGCAGCTCAATGACTGCCGCTGTCGCCTGCGGCATTTCGGCAGAGGGTCCTTCTTTGGCGGCGCGACGGGAGTGGAACCGGAAGTTCCGCATGCCCCATGGGGAGAGCACAAAATGCTGCCCCCCGAATTCTGCCTAGGGTGCCAGAAACTCTGGCAGCACTCCCGGATGGTAGTAAGTGCAAATTAGCATCTTTACACTCAACACTTTACAAGAAGAGGCAGAGGCTGTGCTAGCTGTTACCCGGAGTTCTTTCAACCCAAAGCTCTTGGTAACTTGTACTCTGTGTGAGGTGGTGTCAGGAAATAAATCGGGGGAGACCTGGCTGTCCGACCGATAGATGACTGGCACAAACAGGACAACAGAAGAGTGCTTTCACTTAAAGCTACATTTTACTTAGTCTCAAGAACTTACATACGTCCGCAACAGATTAGTAAAACACCCCCAACCCTTAATAATGACCAAAGCTGAGTGTGGCTTTCGAGTGACACAGTGGCAGGCTTCAGGTGGCCAAATCTTCCATCTGCCAGTGGGGACCGCAAGATGTACCCAGAGGGAGAGTCCCAAAAGAGTCCCCAAACGAGTCCCCAAAGGAGTCCAACTATCTCAAGCTTTTCCCCCTTATTTATACATTAGTAATAGAATGACATGTCCCTTAAAGAAAACTTGTTAAGCAAGCAGTTCCAATGGCAAGCAAGAGGCTCCTTCTTATTATTGATTAACCAGGTTGGGTTCTTCCAGAGTTTGCAGCCTTGAGACCCCAGTAGACATTCCTGAAGCACATCCTGCTCTTTTAAAATGCATGAATCAGCAACTTCAACACAATTCTTATCAGGAAGGACGCAGGGTCAAGCTGCTCTTTCTGTGGCACCCCAAAACTCCCCCTCTCCTGCCTTTAACAATAAGCCATAGTGGTTTCAGGCACTTTACTGGTTTGCCAAAGTCTCCCCATACACCAGCCAGATGCCAGGATTAGGATCTCTAGGAAAATATACATCCTGTCATTTATGATTCATATTTTTTGGATTTTGTTTTGTATTATCTGCACATAAAATTACATGGAAGGGATAGAGGCTTTTGCTGAATAAGGGTCAATTTGTCTTGCACCTAGATCTCAGAGAGGGTAATTGTTTGTTCAAACCTGAGCCTCTGGTGAATCTTTTTGTTGCATTATTACTCTCCTGGCCCTGCAACAACAGGAATGATGTGACCTGGAGCTTCTGGTAAGCCCAGACCTGTGCTTTGGACAATTCCATATTCAATCCTCTCTAAGACCAACCAGCAGAGCTGCCCAGTATGGAAGGATGATCCACCATTGCTCCAATCTTTTTTCAGACGCTAGTTGCATTCCTTTTGAAGCCTGAGTGCCACATGACTGCTACTCCCAAATGCACTCATAACTCCTTTGACCACAAGGGTTGGGACCAATCCTACTCAAAGGGTACAATTTTCAAAATATGCAAATTTTAGATCTAGAAAATTGAAAATGTTTTCTAAATGCAAGGAATCTAAGATGACCACTGTCTTGCAGGCTCTTAAGTTGCTGGGTTTCTTCTACAATGGGATGTGCTGTTCAACTGGGGGAAAAGAAGGAATAGTTACCATAGTAACTGTCATACAATACAGTGTGGTGCTATGTTACTGTACCTCTGAGACAATACAGAACTGCTTTCTTAATCCCTTTAGTGTTCCTCATTGAATAGTGTATGCCAAGGAAAATGGCACTTGTAGGTCCCTTGGCTGTACACTCTATTTTCCCAGGTCTTTCTCAATAAAATATAGGTCCCGCTGTAGGAGGAATGAGATAAAGAAACACAACATTCTGAGATAGAAACCTTGCCCTCAGACATTTACAGACATTTTCCTCGTGTCATAATGGTCACAGTGTTATCTTTTTTACATTCTCTTAATATATTTAAACATTAATTGGTGTCAATAGAAACAAAGATGGAATGAACCTTGCTCAATGCATATACAATTTATTGTTACAGTTACATTTCTTAAGAAGAAAATGTGTATGTCTATTTTTTTTTGTTACTAGGGTAGGTAAACCTAAATAACTTTGGTTTCAGAATGAAAATCAGAGAAACCTCAAAACTTCATGGTTTAATGCTGTATTTGCATTGCAGAGCTTGCTGTGTTTGACATTGGTTGTCATTATCGCACACTTCAAACCCAAGATAGTGTTGAAAACTGTAATCCTGCTGGTGTGACTAGACCCAACTGCCTTCCGCAATCTTTGTAGCAAAGCACATTCTAAAGATGTCTACGATGCTGTGCCTCAGTATGTGTGGAACTCCACTGACACTATCTGAAGCAGTGAGACAACAAATTTAAATGCCAGCTTTAAGGGGGGATTAGGACATCTGCTTAAAGGACATGCTTTAAAAAGATAGGGGCCAACATATATTAATTAGTGCATGAACAGTTTACTTCTGGAGACGTGAATTCACATGTTACGAATGAAAATTTATTTACTGCTCACAACTACTTACTATTTATGCACATTACAAAACCACTAAGCAAGCTTGTTCAAGGCCTGAATCTGGGTTTGCTTATGGCCAGGTAAATCAAATGTACCATTCCAGATTCAAAGGAGCTACTGATGTTATAAATTGAAGTAAGTATGATTAGAATTAAGCCCAAATTTTTAATTGTTGCTTAAGAAAATTCTCAGAATTGAATAGCCAGGCTGTTGGAGGTCAGGATTATGCTGACTATACTTAAGTAGAGTTGTGGGGTGGAGGGTAGGGATCTTTGGAACTTCAGCTTGTTAAGAAAAGAGTCAACTAGTGAACCATCTGAATCTTGGAGTCTGCAGAAACTCAAGTGCATGTTCAACGATCAGCATCAAAGATATTGTAGCATAACAGAAAGCCACATTGGTGCTTCCATAATTGGTAATACCAGTGAAGTTTCACTGGTATTATACCAATAGAGAGATAAGTGCTGGAAATGTTATATAGACACCACCTTAAAGATTCCATATCAAATGTACTCAAATTATGCTGATTTTTTGTTGTTGTTGTTGTTTTCCTAACTGATGGCCCTGCCTATTCAAACTGGGATATGAAAGTCAAGATACGATATTTGTCCATCACCAGTAATATCAGCAGTGTAATAAAATTCCCTTTGCCCAAAATCTGTGCTTGATTATACCCGTACAGCCCCACTGACTCCAAATTCTGCCTTCACTTACACCCATGTTACCCACTGTAGACAGTAGACAGTACATTTCAATAAACAGGTACTAAACAGAATACTGTCCTTTAAAGGCATCTAACTTCCTTCATTTTAAATCTCAACTTCACAGTATATTTAAAAAATCACTTTCCATTTTGCCCCCAAATTTGAAACATTCCTTTACTAAAGTATGTTTTGGGGAGCTGTTGTACAAACACCCTACATACTTCCTATTCATGACATGAATTCTTCTATTTTGTGTCAGTCCCCCGTTTATATTTCTATATCTGAGTACATTCAAGGCTATAACTTAATTCAAGAGCTTTGCTGATGTCTTACTGTGAGAACACAATACTTTACTGGTAGAAAAAGAACACCTAGTGGGAATTCACTCTGGGATCAACTATATTATTATTGAGCATGAAATATAGTCTAATTACTATGTACACTGATATGACAGCATTCATCTAGAAGGATGACAAAGTCCCTTGCAAATACAACTGATTTTCAGAGCAATGTAGAACTTCAGTGATCTGCAACACTTAAACAAAAATTGGGATTGTCCAAAGGTCAGATGTCCTCTAGGCTTTGTTGGCTGGCTAAAGAAGGCTTGAAAAGGGATTAGGAGCTGGCGTGTCATCTAGCTTCTCCAAAGCTTGCTGTCTGAAGTGGTGAGGAGGAAAGACAGATGTTGGTATGTGTACATTTATTTAACCATATGGAGATCAGCACCTTGCTGTTATTGTTTATTTATATTATGGAAGGGATGCCACTTAAAGGTGAGGGGCCCATAACTCATCCATTTATATCCAAGTTTGGGCATTCCTCAAGATTTTCAGATGACAGGTGGGCAGGGGAGGGGAGCAGGGTGATTTGTGTGTAAATGAATGAGAATTATCCACCACTGAAATGTAGTACCTGTGGGATTAAACACAGCAACTGTTAACAATGCACAGTGTGAAATAATTTAGGCCAAGAAGGGAATCCTATTTTATACAATTGAATGGAACTGGGCTTTACACAAGACATCTAGATTAACACTACTTCTTCAGAAACTGTAGTGGGGGGTTAATGATCACCAGTAGTCAGGGCTTCAGTTTCATGTCACATCTAAAAGGCAGCATCTGTAGCAGTATAATGCCATCTAACATCATGCTGTGACACTGGTACATTATAGCCTCAGGGGAAAAATGCCAGCCGCTGAATTACCAACACTTTTGCTAGGTATGATAAATAGCTTTCAGAGTTAAAAGGCAAAACAATTTGCTAGGTATTACCATTTACTATATTGTAGTCAATTATTATAGCTTTTTTTCTCCCTCCCCTTTTTTTAAAATGAACTTTCATTTGTTTTCCAAATTGTCTGATATGTAGCATTATTTTCTGTGTCTCGATTAATAGAACTGTATTTCCAATACATTTGTACTCTTTGAAAAATAATCGTAAACTTCTGAATCAATAGTCTTTATTTCATGGACAAGAAAAAATAATTTAGCATTGCATTTGATTTCAACATATTCAAGTGGAATGAAATGAAGTAATGGAGAAATCTGGGTTTTCAGCTACACACAAATTTTCATGAAAATTCCTCTCCCCTCTGGGAAAACTGAAAATCACCAAAACATTTTCAGAAATTTTGACAAAGTCAAAAATGTCCTCAGGGATGGAAAAAAAAATCTAACCAGCTCTAGGAACTATTACATTTTTCTTTACATCTTTCACATTTTCAAAGTTTATAACAAAATCATCATCCAATTCAGGCTTTTTAATTTGAGTCAATTACTCAGTTTTTCCAGGCAGTCATAAACTGGCTGAAAATCGCTCTTAGTCAAAAATTGTCTCTTCCATAATACAGATTAATACAGTCACTTCATAATTTCCCTTTCTAATTCACGTTTGCAAAAGTACAAAAATGCATTTCCCTATTTTTTTAATCATATCTAAAATGTAAACATGGAAAACATAGACTTTAAAACATATTTCATACATGCACATATCTGTACACTTCTTCTGTTTGTGTGTATAAAGATAGCATGTATATATATTTAACATAAGATCACTTGATATGATTTACATAATACAGTGGTCCCCAAACTGTGGGGTGCATCGTCCGAGGGGGCATGAAGTAGCTTTTTAGGAGGGATAGCATGCAGCAAGGCCCCAGCCAGCCTCCACAGGGAGTTGGGGATGAAGCACTACTCAGCTCTGCTCCTCCCCCGGCCACGGCTCTGCCCCCGAGTCTCAGCTCTGCCCCGAGATGCAGCTCCACTCAGCCTCCTGCTGCACCTCCAGGTGCAGCTCAGCTCGGTGTCCAGACCAGCTCTGGACCCAACTCAGCTCTGCCCTCATTCTCTCTCTGCTTCCAGACCAGATCCGCCTCTAGCTCCAGCTCCTCCTCCATCCTCCTCCATCCTCAGCTCCTTTGCTGAGCCAACTTTGCTTAAATAGAGGGGCAGGGGCAAAGACAGATTCCATTACTGATAAGGGGTGGCGTGATAGGAAAAGTTTGGGAACCATTGATATAATACAACTTTACATTTGTATGGTCTTGTTTTGGATGACACTTCAAATGCTAAATTTGAATTCAGAAAGAATTTTTATGATTGATTTGGCACTCTCTTAATAAAAAAGCATACTGGTAGATTTATAATGAAGATGTTGACAGACTCTTAAATACACCAAGATAACAGAGTTTCATTATAATAACAGCGCTCATGATACAGAGATTCATTATTATCTTTATTTAGTAAGGGATGAAGGTGACAATAATGGACTTATCTGAATGACTTAAGCTGGTAGGTACATTTAAAAAAATTCCTTGATGTGACTTCAACCTTAAAACATTCTGATTTTTCCTTCTATAGAAGGCTTTTAGATAGGTAAAAAGTATAATGTCACATGCTGCATAACCTTGCTAACATCAAATACATCTGGAAAACCTGATTTAGCAATAGGAAAAATTATCTTCATAGTTGGAGTTCTGATATAAAGCAAAAGTCTTCATTAGATAATACTGGCATTACAGAAAACTTGCATATCACTGCTGTAATACTGAGTTTAATTTCATATTGTGGTAGGGGGTGTATGTAAAATGGACACTGTGGGAGATAGTACAGTCAGTGGCTCAGTGTTCATTAAAATGCTGCCATTCTTCTTTCAGCCATTGTGATGGAGGAGATAAATGGAAACTAAATGTATTTCCACAAAGGGTATTATAAAATTGTTTGAGGAATCTTGATGTAGATACCTATCTAGGAAGACCTCCTGTCACTCTATGAACTGATCAATGTCCATGAAAACTAGCGAGACTACTTACCTTTTTTAGGAGTAGGGAAACCATATTCATTCCAGCCAACATCTTTTAACTCCCCAAGTAGTGGTTATTAGAAGTACAAATAGCCCTTCTACTCCAGCAGCTGGATAAATTACTCCTTTTGTCATCCACATAATATTTAATAGTGGTCCAAAGAACCACTGCTGGTGCCATGTCAACTTGCTACAATACCTTTTCACCTCCAGTACAGAGTTTAAGTGTAGAAAATGCAAACCTGAGAATGATCTCTGCTGTAGCTGGACACATGATGCAACATTTTTTCTACTGATGTTCTTTAAAACTTTTCTACAAGTTTTACTTCAGCTGTGTCTGCTTTCTTTTGAGATTCATTTGCAGCCTTGATTCTGGGAGGTGCTGAGCATACTCATGCAGTCCAGTAAAGAACTTAAGCCCGTTTAACTTTAGGCAACAGAGTAGTCCCAATGCATTCCATAAGATTTAAACATATGCATTACATTAAGCACACACATGTTTTGCAGAATTGGAGCTAAAGGAGTATAAATATCTTTCCACCATAAACCTCATTGATACTGCTATACTCATCTTGCTAAATTACAGAAACATGCCATATAACTTAATTAAGGGAGCTCACATTTTAAATATTACGTATGAGGATCTTCTCATATAATTACCTGGAACTATTTTCAGAAAGTGCTTGTGGAATTATTTCAAATAATGAATAGATTTGAGAAAATCATGATCTGTTGATGGATAATTCACAAATGGAAATATATGAAATTAACATAAATCTAGTTAAAAATTATTCACCCACTGTAATCACTGGAGACAAGGTATAGCGGGTTTTTTTTGTTTTTTTTTAAGGTCCATCTTTTCTTTGTGTGCTTCTCCGTCAGTCAATATAATACTTCATTTTTAATTTTTGCATAAAAATTAAGAATGTTTCTGCATAAAAATTAAGAATGTTTGAATCAATGTGTCACCTACTGGGTGACTATTTCCTACAAGTAGTCATATATTGCATTGCGTGTCATCTCAGTCATTATCTCATAGACATTATTAGTGATTGTGGGCAGATATATATTTCTAATTAATGAGCAATCTGTTCTTAATCAAAGTGCTATATTAATCTACACATAATTCTAGCAAATTGTGTGGATTCATTTATTTCATACTATTTACCTGGTTTATATTTTGCTTTGATTAGTAACTTTTATCTATTTTCCTCTGAGCAGTGTTAAAAGCCTTTATGCATGGAATGTTGGGCTGCAGTGGAGGGAATGCCATTTTTTTATACAGAACACAAAGTTTAATTACAAAAAATAAAATTCCTCTTTGGTTTCGATTCTGCCAAGTACCAAGTACCATCAGCTCTCATCAAACTGAAGTCACTGAGCCTCCCTCAGGATTGAGTATTTAGTGATTAACTAAAACTTTCAACTGCACACTAAGCTAGTCTTTAATTTACAAAGGGTGTAATTTACTCAAGGGTATGTCCATATTTAAGCTTTAATTCAGCTCAGCACTTAAGCACATGCTCAAAGTCCATTGAAGTCAATGGGACTTAAGAACATGCAACAAATGACGCCTGTGCTTTACTGAATTGGGCCCTTTAGGCCTGATTCTACACTACTGAAGTCAGTGGGAGTTTTGCCATTGACTTCAATAAGAACAGTATCAAGCCCTTAAGTCAGGCTTACACCATTAAAAGAAATACTAGATAAAGCAGAATGCCTCAAATACTACAGGCATACATTAGTTGCATTTTTGCATTTAGTGAATGCAGTGTGATATATTTACATTGTATAATACAGATTTTGCTGACCAGCTGTTGTTCACAAGATATGAATGTTTATTCTCATATGAACTGCATCATGAGCATTCCGAAATTTCACCATATAATGGATGAGGATGTTGTATGCTTTTGTCCCTTGTACCATGGCTTTTTATTGAATAGGAGAAAACACTATATATTTTCTATCAAATACCTTTGAAGTGAGGCTACCAATCAGGGCTGGTCAGAGGATTCAGGGGGCCTGGGGCAAAGCAATTTTAGGGGCCCCTTCCATAAAAAAAAAGTTGCAATACTATAGAATACTATAATATCGTGGGGGCCCATACGGGGCCCTGGGCAAATTGCCCAACTTGCCTCCCCCCCGGGCATCCATTTCTCCTCTCGGTCAAGGTCATTATATGTTAAGCTATCACCCATAGAGCAGTGGTTCACTTGCCTTCAAGAAAACAGATAGCCAGTTTAATTAAGCTCCTTACCTTTAATTTAAGATGGAGTTTTGTAGTTAATAGAAGTTATTTGAAATGGTTTCACTGTGTACAGTGTGCCTAGAACAAATTCAAATGCATTTTGCCATAAAGTCTGTCTATTTTCACTCATGTTGAAAGAAGTGATACCTTCAGTACAGATAGGGTGTGTTGTAACTGTCTTTTATTCTGTATTTGCATAACACCTAGCACAAGGGGACCCAATCATGACTGAGCCTTCTAGGTACCACTAAAATACAAATAATTTATAATCCTGATACACAGCATTTTGATAGGGATTCAAACTCTGGGTAAGAGAGGAGCAAGGATTTAGTGATGGGTTTTTGGCTTGAGCCAATATTCACTCTTCTAGGAAAGTGGAATATTAATAGTTTAAAAGCCTGGTCCAAAGCCCAATGAAGACTTCAGAGAAGGTTTTGCCTGAGCAGGAGTTGGCCAATTCTATACTTGTATTATTGTATAGTATTTCTTCTGTCTGCATCCCTTTTATTTAAAATGAAAGCAAACCAGAGAAGAAAGAATAAAAGTCTCCACGTGAGAGCACAGTGTGTCTCCTCTAAGATGTTGCAGTAACTCTGCCTTTTACTTCACAAAATGGCTGCTGCTTCTTCAGATAGGTAGAACAATACATGGAATTTTATAACTTGAATTATTGTAATACCTTTCCTCCCAAAAATCCCAAAGCACCTTACAAACTTAAATGGATACATGGCAGCTGTCTAACAGTACATACCAATACTATATAATGTTTTAGGAAAGAATATGAAAAATAAATTTTTATCCAGTTAAAACTGCAGAAAAAAACTTTAGGTAGTTATATTGTATTCATCTAGATTGGAATTTACACAAACACCCATGCTAATGTTCTATTGTAGAAGGGCAGCAATATATAGGACCTACAATAGGAATAGCACCCTACTGAGCCACCCTAAATTCAGATGGTAGAAATCTATATAAAGATGCAGAATCATATTTCTAACTTGTTCAGATAGGTGGATCTTACTACAGAGGAGTTGGGGTCTCTGAGGCAAGAAGTACCAGGGGCTGGGACAGTGGCAGTCCTGTGGAAAGCTCCAGAAACAGCTCACAGTGGAAAAGCACTATAGCAGGGATCGGCAACCTTCGGAACGCAGCACGCTGGGCTTGTTTATTTACTTGCCGCGTCCGCAGGTTCAGCTGATTGCGGCTCCCATTGGCCATGGTTCGCCGCTTCAGGCCAATGGCAGCTGCGGGAAGCGGCGCGGGCCAAGGGATGTGCTGTCCACCGCTTCCCACAGCCCCCATTGGCCTGGAGTGGTGAACTGCGGCCAGTGGGAGCCGTGATCGCCCGAACCTGTGGATGCGGCAGGTAAACAAATCAGCCCGGCCCGCCGCATGCTGAAGGTTGCCAATCCATGCTAAAGTGCATTTCCACTGTGATCTGTTTCTGGAGCTCAGAGTGGAAATGCACTCGACCCGCCAGGGGGCTTACCAGGTTGTCGATCCCTGCACTATAGGTTTATGTGGTGCTGGTGATATTTGAGTTGCCAATAAAGCAAAACTAAATAAAGGATATGTATTTTGATTATATACTCTGTGTGTGTGTGTGTGTGTGTGTGTGTGTGTGTGTGTGTGTGTGTGTGTCTGTCTGTGCCCATGTGCGCCATTTAGCACAGGGAGGGAAATGACTCCTAATTTTTCAAAAAGTTCCCATGAGATTTTGAAAAAATAATCAAGGCCTTGGTTTTATGTCTCTTTAAAGATTGGTTTGGTTTCCATTTCTCTAAGAACCTGAACTGTCACAAAGAGAAAGCTGATCTATATAATATGGGATGGCAAAATGGGTACTACTGGCATTTTTAATGATAATAATGAAATTGGGATAACTAGTTACAGTGGGCACAGTTGAAATGTGTTTTTTTTCTTTTTCACTATTAGGTTAGATATCAACAGTCATAGTGGCATTTCCATTAAGTATAGGACAGACCTACTCAAACAGGTAAGACCTTACCTACTAATTTTAAAACAAACAAACAAATAAAACTTTTACTGCTGCATATGGATATTTCCTTCTGTAACTATTAGGAAGATTTTCCCTCTCTCTACTTTCCTCCTCAGAGAATACATGACTGAGAAGATATTTCTTGACTTTTGTCCTGTGTCTATCTGTATTAGTAGTTTAAAAAAATTAATTAGAAAAAGAGATTTTAGAAAAAAGAATTGACTCACACAAAAGAGTGTCTCTAAAAGGAGAGCAAGAACTACTTGAAAGAATAAGGAAGGAGCTGGCTTTTAATACAAAAAAGACAGTTACAGTAAATGGTAGCATTTGGAGCGGGAAATTGACAATAGATGTCAAACTCTTAAAGAGCTTTTTTGCTTAAAGTGGGAGAAAAAAGAAATACAGTGAATAAATCAAGAGACATAATTAAAAAGACAAAACTGTGAAAAGTTATGAGAGCTTTTGGTTATATCACAACTTAAAAATAAGAAAATTCAAGGCCTGTGGTATAGTCATTCTTTTCAAAACCAACTTCCTTAAAGCACAGCAAATTAAGGAACAAACTTTTTCTCCAGCCCGTCTTGATTTTGATTACCAAAGGGACTTCCTATCCCAAAAGGATTAATGACATCTCTTAGATGTCTCCTTGATATTTTTCTTCTGTCAAAACAAGTGAATGGCATTTTATTTTACTTAAGATCTACTCCTATCTGAGTATTCTTGTGAACAGAAGATGGGGAAAAAAAGATGTGCCTTAATTCATGTGTTTTGTCAGTAATATAGGTAGCAACAATTTTCCAATATTCTGAAAAGAGAGAAACAATAAATGAAAGGAACTGTTATTCACATAAAACTATTTTTTAAAGTTTATGTTTATTTTTTAAAAAAATGCTCAATAGTAGCTAGCTTTCCTTGTTAAGAATGTACACCTCTACCCCAATATAACGCTATCCTTGGGAGCCAGAAAATCTTCCCGCGTTATATCAAACTTGCTTTGATCCGCCGGAGTGCACAGCCCTGCCCCCCTGGAGCACTGCTTTACCACGTTATATCCAAATTTGTGTTATATCGGGTCACGTTATATTGGGGTAGAGGTATAATTGTCTTAGATCCTGATCCGGCAAGGTACTTAAGCACCTACCAATCTTTTTAAGCATGTACTTAAAGTCCCAGTGCCTTCAGGCTTAAGTACTTAGCTGACTCAGGGCCTTATTGAGGAAGATATCTTGTTTATGAGAGCAACTGGGAGTCTTACAAGAAGCTCAGAATCAACAAAAGTAGAAACTGTGTGATGTTGTTTACATTCTGACTTGTAGGCATATGTTTGATAACATAGTCCCAAAGTCCATAGAAAGGCTTTGTGCTATTTGTATGGCTCAGAGGAAGAAATGTGGCCTGTATCATGCTAGTGTTGAAGGTCTTTGAGCTGCTTATGGATGAGATAAAAATCTTAAGTATCCTAGTGATTACTTTTCTTAGGCTTAAATACACAGCTTTTGAAGCAGAAGAAAATCCTGACATAAAGAACATTTTAAAGATCCGTTTCTAGCCTTGCCAATCAAAACTCAGAGAATCAATTAGGTTAGGAATTCAAAAGACCTTGATGTGGAAATGACGGCAACAGCTGTTCATTTATAAGAAAACATATTCAGAGCACTGGAATCCTATCTAAGATAATACAAATAAAAACATAAAAGTCAAACCCCAGCTGAAAGTGATTAAAAATGTGAAGCCCAGCTTCTAACCATGGAATGTTAAGGGAGAATACATAGAAGTGACATGTTAATATAAATGGGATTACATCCCAATGTGAAGTTTTAAATGGCAAAAAGTGTCTTGTAGTAACATAGCCAGAAAGAAATTGCCTATAATACTAACAGGGTACACTTTTAAAATGAGTCACCACCATACTGACAAGGTTGTGGGATGTAAAATCTCTAGGTCAGCCTTAATCCGGTCGAGTATAATATTTCTGAACATTTTGGTGGTATACAGGAAGTACATGAACTGTGAAAAGAGACTGGTGAGAATTAATTAAACCATTATTTTGGGACTGCAATGGGTCAGGGTAATGTAGCAGCAATGAGACAGAAGGATTGTTTACTTTTTTAATAACTGTTTTGTAAAGCCTCCGCTCAATCCAGTAGAATGCGATTGTAAGATTTGTAACTTTTCAGTCATTGCTGGTATGATCATTAAGTTCTGTAACCTTTTGCAAACTTTGTAACTTTTAGTCATTGTTAGCATAGCCTTTTAAATATTGTAACTTTTGCAAGCTTTGCAACCTTTTCAGTTACCACTTATATAACCTCCATCGCTTTGCAATATTCCATCATAAAATCAGGGAGAGTATGAACAAGGGAGTGTATGTGGGACTGGGCGGAGAGGAACTGCAATTTTAAAAGAGCTGGGAGACAGGAGACAGGTGTGTCTGATGTAATCTGCCCTGAGAAGGCAATGATGTGGTGCTGTAAAGAAAAGAAGAACCTAGTATGCATGAAAGGAACGAGGTCTGGGAATGCTTCTCGGTGATGGACACAGAAGGAAAACTCAGTGTACATGACAGGAGCCACCCAGTTCCAATAAAAAAAAGAAAGCTTGCTCACAAGCCCCAGCTTCTTGACCTGCTCATTGGCCTGGATCTGTGACTGCAGGCGGACACACCAGATCATAGAATCATAGAATATCTACTATGCTTTGGCTTCTCGGCTTCCTCTGCTGTCTCCAGTCACTCTCTGCCTGTGTGAGTGTGTGGGTGCATAAGGGTATGAATGCAATGAATGTGTGTGTGCATGAATAAGCTCCATCCCTTTTCTGATTGAGCCAATAGCAGCATTTAATAAAACCAATATAAGTGTAACCCTGGGTTGGTTTCTAGGGAAATTGAGGTAACAATAACTAAATGGACTGTTGCTTTTGAGTTATGCAATAGCGGAGACTTTGTAAATTTAGGCTAGCCCATTATGCCATATTGTAAATATCAGATATTGGGGGAAGGTTTCAGATGCAATGAATTAAGATTTATAGTTCGGCCAGCCTAACCAAAGACACAGCTTAATCAGCAATAAGACCAGAAGACTTATAATTTTCAGGTACACTACACAATGACCTTATTAACCTCCAGAATTAACGCTCTCCAGAATGGCAAACTTACTGGTCTAGATGACATTCCTACTGAACAAATAAAGTACTTCAGACCAGCAACAAGAACTGGTTTCCAAGCTCTTTAATACATGCTCAGCCACTTATAAAGTATCCAAGATCTGGTGGTGAGCAGATGTCATGGCACTCCTGAAACCAGGGAAGGACTCATTGTAGCTGAAGAACTGCAGGCATTTTTCATTCCTTTGCCACCTCTACAAACTACAAACATCTCATCTTAAACTTTCTATCACCATTCGTTGAAAAGCACTTAATCCCACAGCAAGCTGGATTCCGGCTGGGCAAGTCGTGCACTGGTCAAGTGCTGAACATCAGTCAGTAACATCATTCAAAACATTCATACATAAAAAAATGGCTTTGAAAAGGGTATGGTAACTGGCACTGTGTTTGTCAACTTTTCAGCAGCATACAACACAGTGAATCACCAAAGGCTCATCTCTAAAAGTCGATGACATGATGAAAGTTCACCATTTTGCAGTACTCGTACAATGTGTGTTAGAGAACTGATGTTTTTACATTGAACTGTACAGGAAATGGAGCTTATGGCAGCTTGCCAATATTTTTCAACATCTACACAAATGACCTACTGATCCATCTCTGCACCAGAAGTTTTATCTATGCTGATGAACTGTGTGTCCCTGCCCAAACCTAGGATTTCACCCAGATTGAAGTTATGCTAACATCAGTGCTGTCTGGGCTTTTAGTTTATTACACCAAGAACCAATTTCACATCAATCCAGCCCAAACACGAGTGAGTCTCTTCTTCACTTTGGAATCATGAGGCCATTAGACAACTTACCATCATCTGGAATTGGGTATCACTTCCTACCTTAAAGTGATGCTAGACCATACTCTCTTCTCCAAGGCACACATGGAGAAGATGAAAGGCAAAGTTAGAGCCTGGAATAACATACTCAGGATGCTTGCAGATTCCAAATAGGGACCAAACCCAGCAACACTAAGAGCCACTGCAATTGTACTTAGCTATTTAATGGCCAAATATGCATCTCCAGAGTGGGAAAGATCAGCTCATGCAAAGATGCTGGACTCTCTTTTGAATGACAGCTGCCGCAACATCGACAGATGTGAACATCTATTATGTGCTTGCAAGAATCGCTCCACCGGATATCAGGAGATTGGACACAAGCGAAATGCAGTGATTAAGACAGCTCAACGACACCAGACATCCATTACATGGCAATGCCAAAGCACTGAATTGCCTGGTATCACAGAAAAGCTTCCTAGCTGCAAAGGAACCGCTTTAAAAAAAACCAAAAACACTGACAGCCACATGACGGGAATGTGGTGCAAGCAGCTAGAAATACTTGATGAGGATGTCAAAATGCACATCGACATTGCTGAACACCGTTCCGAAGGTGCAGAGATGGTTCAGTTGATGTAGTGATATTTAAATAGCCTCCAAACAAGAGTTGTCATGTTAAAAGTCAATATGCGGAAGAGGGGCTACTCCAGCTACCTAGGCACATATAAGTGTGGTGAAACACAGAACACAGAAGATGTTGGTCTGCCATTCCCGGAGAAGCTGTGCACTATGAAGACCTCACAGGTGTCACAGATAGGGCCATATTATGTGCACAACACTGAAGAAACTTGTGATTGCAGTGGAAAGACATGAGAAGAAGTTGGGCCTGCTGCTTTACTAGTGAGATACAGACATCTTACAAAAGCAGATGTTTGGAGTAAAAGCCTTTAGCTATCTTTGAGAATCTCTAAGAACTTCTGTCAGTGATAAGTGAACTTCCAAATGATTGGCTTCAATATGTTTTTTACTGAATCTCTAGATCTGTAACAATGGACTGGAAATATCCCAAGAACACATTCTCACAAACTGTATTTTGTGGTTATGGTCAGTCTGTTAAAAAAAGCAAAACACAACATGAAAAGATCTTTTCTTGTGATATTTTAGTAGAAACTAAAAAAGTCAAAGGTGTGCAAAGACTATGCCAATCAGTCTCTTAATGTCCTCTCTTCTTTTTAGAAAAATAATCTGCCTCATTTTTTCAATATTGCTTTTACTGTATGTATTTGCTTCTGAGATACTTATCTACTTCTTTGTACTATCCTCCCCCCCACACTGTATTTCTCATTCTGTGAATAGTGCATACCTTAATCCCTTAATCTTAGTTGGAAGCCACTAAAGTCTAGATACTGAAAATTATTTAACACATAAAGTGAAGAATATTAATTTACTATGAGTATATGAATAATGGACTATTCGGTGCCAGACCTAGCTTGTAACAGATGCCTTGAGCCTTCCTATTTTATGCCTTTTGGTGCTGGGATAACCAGAATCCCAGTCCTGTGCTCCCTGAATACAAAAACTGGGGGAATCTAGTGCTAATGTTAGTGCAGTCTTATAGCCTAGCCCTCTTGCACACTGTCCAACAGTAGAGCTGAGCTCTTGAATTGAAATTCTCTGAAAGAGTTGAGTGGTGGTAGCTACAGTTCGTGTTCCTCTAGCACTTCCATAGGTATGGTGCACATCTCAGGCATGATACCTCTTGGAGCTGCCACCAGTTCAGTCTCTCTCTCCCTCTCTTCATCTCCTCTACTGTATATTTAAATGGCAAAATAGAGTCCTTATGTATTCTTCTAATGTTTCCGTTTTTTGTGATAGACTGTCTCTCATCTGCTTTGAACTCTAAAGTCAGTATTGTAGGAACATGGAAACATCCCATGGCACTTGCTGTGACTTCTGTCAACTTCCTGACTCTCTGTATTTTTAATTAGCTTTAATTGCCCTAAAGAAATGGTAGAAACAATGGAAGTGAAAATATTACACTTGTTATGAGTTTTACAGCTAATTGTACCTCAGATGACTTTCATATATACTGTGCCTGGGGCACAGTGCAATTAAAAATATCTTCTGGTAACATGTAGCTAGAACTGGAGTATTAGCATACACCTCCACTTTCCAATACAACACAGATATATGCATGCCTTGAAAAAGCTTGAATAATGGAACCCTTACATGTTCACACTTCTTTTTCTTTAGCTCTACTGGGAGAACTCATAAGCAGACTTGGGTCTCTTCCAAAATAATTTTTATCTGCTAGGTATTTCAAAGTTAACATTGTCAAAGGTTTTATCTGCTAGGTATTTCAAAGTTCATGCTAAAATGAACTGCTACAGGTTAGCTTATTTTTTTTGCGCTTCGATGTTTAGAATGGAACTATGGCCAAATTAGATTTGGTATGCTCACTCTCTGCCAGGACCAGATTTATACTTTATGCGCCCCTCGGCACAGCATCTTCAGGTCCCTTTCCCCGTGCCCGTCTACAGCTTACCTTCATGTTTTCTGTAGAAGCAAAACTTTTACCCAGTTTTAACTTTTAGGCACCCCTAGACCGCCAATGCCCCTAGGCTCATGCCTACTGTGCCTAATTGGAAATCAGGCCCTGTCATCTGCAGGGCTTTTGTTCACACATGTTCAGACTTTGTGCATTTAGGGGATTCTGTGGTCCTCAGAAATTGTTAACCTGTGTGTGTGTGTGTGTGTGTGTGTGTGTGTGTGTGTGTGTGTGTGTGTGTGTGTGTGTGTGTGTGTGTGTGTGTGTGTGTGTGCGCGCGCGCGCGCATATGTACACAATGACCACAGGTAAATCCTTGCATTTCTTTCTAAGGATTGGTGACAGCACCTGAGCCTGTGAAGATTACCAGGTCTGCTGAGATCCCAAGCTGGATTTCAGCAAAGCCATGAAGTCTTTTTCAGATAAGAGGAGGAAGGCTGGTGTTTTTTTTTTTTTGTTTTTTTTTTGGAGGGGGGAGGGTTGGGGTGGGGAGGATTCAAACCAAAAGAGTGAGTTCAGCTGAAGTCAAGGATAAGTTTTATATATTTAGAACCATTCCAATCTTCTCAGCTAGAAGTCAGCATGTTGATTGAATGTACACGGTCTTCTTGGCTGCCTGCTTCATTCCCATCTGTTACAATAACACTTGTAAGGAAGCATGTTCTTTTTTGTCACAAGAGAATAGGTGCCAAGAAAAAAGGGCCTGCATTATCTGAGTGTAAGTGCCACACTTTTTTTGAAGAAATTCTCCCCTGTACAAGCACTGAAGTGTCAGTACCACACACCTCCTTACGTATGTTCACGCTTCATATCTTAGTTGTATGTGTCCCTCTCCCCAAAAAAAATCAACATGAGAGGGAGAAGATAGAGGCCATAAATCAGTTGCCAAAAAAGACAGGTTGCATTACAGCAGGGGCCTCTGACACCCTTGATGACAACTTAAATTATCAAAAAGGATGTAACAGGAAAGTGAAAGCACTATCTATGAAGGCAGGCCCATAGCATACCGCATACCGTGATATCAAGGAGAGGTCAGGCGTATTAGCACTGTTCATCACTCTATATAGAGCCACCAGGGAAGCGGCAGTGACTTTTTTCTACAGAATTTACAATTTAAAACAATAATTTCTTGAAGCTGAAGTTATGACTGAGAGTTTATAAAGAGAACCTTCTAAATGTGAATTGGTGCAGTGCAGCCCTGTGGAGGCTGAAGACAGCAAGTCAGACACTAGCTCTGAGTTGTGAGGTATTTTCATTCATCTGTGTGGGGGCGGGGAGGGAGCGAGGAATGCGTGACTCAGCTTGCACACTCACTGTGTATTGCTACCCACTGTGTGTGAAGTTCTTAATTTCTCCTCTGAGACAGGGGAAATAAAGGATGTCTGTTTGTCTCATAAGCTTGTCTGGGGGTGAGTCCACATGTGAGTGGAGTGCTCTGGAGAGATGAAAGAAGACCCAGCGACCGGACATGAAGAACTGGTAGCCAAGGCAAGCAGCACAGTTGGCATCAGCTTGATAGCAACTGGAAACAAAGGAGCGGAGATGCCAGGTCACTGTGATATGAACTGGCTGCCCAGGGCAGAGGAGTGACAGAGCCAGATGGAATGCAGGAGGCTTTGGAAAAACGAGGCAGGTGATTCTGCCAACAGGGGCTCTCAGTTCAGTTTTGTTTTTCCATACTACCCAAAGGACCTTTAATTGTTGTATTGCAGCTGACCAATAATTCTGGCTTCTCTTGAAAAATCTGTCTTGTGTCGCTGCAAATATCTGTTGGTTGCAGGACTCCCTAAAGAGAAATATCTTCAAAGTTGGGGGATAAAGTCTCCAAGAAGGGTCTGAACTCATTTGGACTTGCTGGAGAGTCACAGTGAGAAACAGGAGTGGTGAAGCCTCAGGGACGAGGCTCAAAATAGTGGCATTGCAGAACTCACCCTTGAAAAAAGCAAGGTAGGCATAAGCCTATAACCTAGTACAAAGGGGACACTCCAAGAGAGGTTTCACCATGGTCAGGGTGATGGTCAAAAATCATAATCCTGGCAGCCTTTTTTATGGCCTTTGGGGAGAAAATGTGGATGTCACGGGAGCAGGAGAAGGTTACCATGCAAAATGGATCAGATTACCTGAAGTTGTCCTGGAATGACAAAGACCATTGATGTTGTGGGACTGGATGAATATAGACAGGGAGGTAAATTTTCAAATAGCCAAAATGCATTTGCCAATCCAGACTTTCATGCCCAGCAATGCCACCTTAAACACAACGTATGCAACAATAAGTATCCTTGCCTCTATTTTAGAAATAGGGGCAGGGCATTGAGGTCAGGAGAGGTTCTTACTGGGCCAATGTCAGGCAACAAGTGGGAGCCAAACAAGGAATGGAACTGAAATCCCCTGACTTTCGGTCTTGTGCTTTGGGCATTAGAACACACAGAGCCTGTTTTAAAACAAACCTCACTCTTCTGTCCACTTTCCTCCACCTTTTTCTTCCCATAAAGCACCAGACAATCTTTGTAAAGTGCTGACCGCACCCAACTAATTTTTGTAGACTATGTTTTGTGTGTATAGTGTCTAGGTAGAGTGATACCTAATTTTCTTTGATGTGAATTTTCTAACTTTTCACTTAAGTAGCAAATTCATCTTTCCACCATTACCTTTATTTAGTGTCCTACTTCTTATGTCTTTTCTCATAGTTCGTATTGTTTTTTCCCCAAAGTCAAAAAAATCTTAATTCTACATCTTAGATAATCATAAAATAAATACTGTAAGAAAAAAACTTCATTAAACTCTGGAACTATGATGCAGTTTTAGAGAATGCTGAAACACTGTGGGGATTTGCAGAGCTTTCTGCATAACATCATATAAAGGCTTAATTTTTTTGTTTTGTATGTGTCACATGTGGTTCTTTAGATCTCTAAAGGCTTGACTAACATGCCTTATTGTGGTAGACTCAAGGAGATGAATCTGTTTATTTTAATAAAGAGAAAGGTAAGACCTTACTTGATCATGAACTGTATATATCTACATGGGGAACTGAAATTTGATGAGAGGGCTCTAGCAGACAATCTAGCAGACAAATATCCAATGTCTGCAAGTTGAAAGCTAGAAAAATCAGACTAGAAATAAAGTGAAGGATTTTTTGTTTTTTTGTTTGTTTTTTTAACAGTGACCGTAATTAACCATTGGCTCAACTTAAAGGGATGTGATGGACTCTCCATCACGGAACATTTTAAAATCAAGATGGAATGTTTTTCTAAAAAAAATATGCTCTAGTTGTAGCAGGATTTTTGTTTTTGTTGTTGGGGAAGTCCTATGGCCTGTGTTATACAGATCAGACTAGAATAGATGATCACAGGCCTTTTGGCCCTAGAATCTATGACTCCTCTAATCACTTTCACTCTGAAGATAATGTATTTCTATTTTCAGATTGTCCTCTCTGACCTTTGTAAGCTTGTTGGACCAAATATACAATGTGTGAATGGACAATAAACAATTATGTTAATGCATGGTTCATAAAGCTGAATTGCATCTCCCATTGAAATGAGAATAGTTGCCACGACTTCTCAGCAAAGCATTCACATCAGAAGGCACAATCTAGCCCCCAGTGTGTTTACATTTTCTGAGTTTCTGAATGAATTTACTTCACTAACAGTTTTTATGGAGATCGTTTACAGTCATGGCACAAAGTGATGCATGCTGACCCTGAGAATTAGGAACTATACCTCACTATCTCAAGAACTTTTTTCATCAATGGTGTGCGTGTGGGGGGGAGTATATAATTGTGTGATTCCATGTCAATATTCTAGGGTCTCATAAGGTAGCAGTTCAATGATTTGTGTGTCATCTGCATTGTACCGGGCTTTGCTGTTATTGTATATTAACCATTTTTAAATCAGTCCGATTTTAGGGCTCACATTTGTCATCATAAATTGACTATTAAATTCTGAAGCAGAAACATCATTCAGAATTGGTTGTTCTTAATATGAATTTTAACATACTGGCTGTCATGGAGTGGAATATTCCTAAAATTATATTTTGAATGACGCTATCATTGTATTTAGCAGCAAAGAATAAAAGAGACAGTCATGAATGCAAGAAAGACAAATATGGCTTAACATTAATAAGTGAGTTTCTGGCACAATTTTGTCATTTCTTTGTTGCCTTGAGAAATCACACAGTTCAGATGCAATATTAAACAATATTCCTATATTGGGAATGAATTCTGCTGAAGTCAGATTATTTCTAAACTCATTGTACTTGGCATGTTGCATATAATTCCTAACTGCATTAAGGGAAACCCCCCTGAAATGATTACTTACGACTCAATTCCAGCCAGCTTTTCCACTTGAAATGACTGAAAGACTACCCAAGACTTTGCAAGGACATAGACAACTTTTTTTTTTAATGAGGGCTAAATTAAAAATTAACAGTAGGTTAATTAGCATTTACCCTAATTATTGTAGCATGGATATAGTGTTTTCTCCTTAGCCAGGAGGGCTAGAGCCCTTGTAGTGGGGCGAACTGCCCCACTCCCTGTGAGAGTGGGCTACGGCAGGCCAGGGTGCCTGCGCAGACAGGGAGCCAATCAGAGGCGGGCTTATTGTGAGCCAATCAGGGCCCAGTTTGGAGACAGCCAATCAGGGCCAGGCTCAGACATATAAAGGCTGCTCAGGAAGGGAGCAGTCAGTCTGTCCCAGGCCTTTGACAGGGGAAGGTCAGTTTCCAAGGGAGGAGACTAGCACCACGGACAGCGCAGTGCTGGTCAGGCTTGGGGAGGCTATGGAGCTTGATGCCATAGCCTGCCAGGCTGCAGGCCCTGAAGGGAAGGGCCTAGCGGGTGCAAGGGGCCGTAGGGGAAGTGGCCCAGGGAAACAGACAGCAGAAGGGGAGAGAAGGACAGTGAGGCTGATGCCAGAGGGTCCCTGGGCTGGGACCCAGAGTAGAGGGTGGGCCTGGGTCCCCCCCCCCCTTCACTCCTTGCAGTGCACCCAGCCATTGGCTGTAGGGAGTGGCCATATTGCTATGCCAGATCCCTGACTCTGATTGGACTCAGAGGGTGGTTGGACATAGTGACTGTGGTGTGGGACTGCTGATCACCGACCCCTGGAAGGGGGCACAGATGGACTAAGGGGCACTGCTGGAGGGCAGTGGCCTCGAAGAGGACGCCACCGAGCATGCAGCAACGCGGGTCCAGAGACAACAACATAGGACAGAACGATGGATGGGACACCACCAGGAGGAGGCGCTCCACTGGAAAGAGCTAATTCCCAGAGTCACCAGCAGGAGGCGCCGCAGGGGTGAGTCTGACCTGTTACAGCCCTCTAATGGTATTGGTTGTTACAAAGTCCTTTTCCCCCCCATCCCAAGGAATCAGCTGGCGCTTGGTAGCCAAGACCAGGTTGAAGGTCTCTGCTGCAGCAAATGCTGGTTTGCAAAAGGGTAAGCAAGCAGGGCCTTGTAATGAAGAATCCCATCCACTCTTTCTGCAGCCAGGCTGACTGTTTCCCTCCTTCTCTCATAAAGGCTATTGATTTTTCTCTGTACATGAGGACTTGTGATCCCCTCTCTAGGGAGTCCTGGAATGAGTCTAGCCAACTGACACTCCTCTAGGGCTGAATCTTAGATATGCTTTAAGTGGAGAGATTGGCTGCAACATTATTCAACTACTTTTGTTTGCAGATCCTGATATTTGAAAGTGGCTGAACAAGAGTAAACACAAATTCACAAGTCCAGTTATTCAAATAATGGAAATCATGGATCTTAAAATCATGAGAGATATTTCTGAGAAAATTTATGGGAAAGTGGTATACAATTATGGTAGATGAAATAACAGATTTCTCCAGCAAATTGCAAGCAGATTTATACCGTGATATGTGGATGATGATACAAATGTCCACAAAGAGTTCATTAGGCTGTATAATGTAGTGTGTATGTTGGGGGAGGTAGTCATCGCAGCAATTAAAGATATATCAATGTGTATAATTTTTAGGATTAACAAGTGTTTCAGACAATACTGTGATAGTGCCAAGTATCAAACTGGGAATCAGACTGCAATGGGGGAACCATGAGAAATGTATATGCTATGCTGTTGGCATGCTTTGAAGAATTCCAAGACACTATACTATACTAGGAAATACTGTTTATAAAATCAGAAAATGAATTAAAAACTACACCCAGATAAGACGCTATGTTTCAAGACAGAAAATACAAAGTATTAAGTACATCACCAGGCATCCATGTCATACATCCAACAAGATTGTCTTTCCATGCAGAAGTATTGGTTTAAATTTCTGTGAACTAACTGCACTGTTTGCTACTTGGCAGGCTGCAAAGGATGCAGTGAAAGATCCTGAAATGAGAGTTTAAATGTATGTCATTGAAGCTCAATTGGAAAAGTTTAACTTTCTCTTGAGAATTGAACTAGGTGAACAATCTCTCCAAAACTCTGTAAGTGTTGGATGTTTCAGCAACAGATGGCCAATCTCTTATGAAAATGACACTTAATTCACTTCAATCCATCAGATTAGAATGAAAGCTACAATTTATTCTGGGAACAAACCCAGCAGAAAATTTAAAATTTGGAAATAAGAAGAATTCCTGGGCTTCCAAGGAAGAGAACAGTACCAAAGAAAATGCAAATAGAGACCAATGAACCCAGCTACTCAGACTGAATATTGACCATTATAAAATCAGTTATTTTGAAGTAAATGTACTATGTTCACTTTGTTCAGTCATGATTAGAACAAAGGCTACAAAATTATTCAACATCCTGAAATTCTCTTAACTCCAGACTTAACAGAAATGCAGTTTCAAGATGAGCTCCAGGTGTATTGTTCCAATTTCAACCGATAGACTGCTCAGTTTCATCTGTTGTAACACAATTATCACCTTACAAAAAGATCACTGAAGTCAGTGCTCAGAAATTTCTCTTTTCAGACAAATTGTTAGCTGTTTTCTAAGGTGATGAATTTAATAAAAATGATTGCGGCAGTACTGGCAACCAGTGCTATAAGTGAGCATGGTATCAGTGCTCTATATCATCTTAAAACCTGGGATTCTCAACACTGGGACAATCATAGCTCAACAGGTGCATGCTCTTACATGTATACTGATAAAACTGGCATAAAGATATTGCATAAAACTTCATTTCAAGAAAGCAAGGGTGAAGATCATTGTTCAGAATTTTCACAGATCGGTAATTCATTCTTTTTACTGGTGTTTTGATGCAGGGGGTTAATGAGGATGAGTAATTTTGTACCATAACTAGTCCACTTTTAACAAAGTGAGATAAAAGAACTTCAGTTCCAAACTCAATATTTCCTTTATTTAATAATGCAATCCCTAATCTGCGGGGAGGTAGAGAAGAAGGGTTCTAATTGTCCATGCACATGCCTGGGCAACAGGGTACTTGCCTCTCCAAACTTTCAACATCTTACATCATTCTTGATTCATGTTTTCCTGTTTAAAATATGATTTAGCTTTGCTGCTTAAAAGAAAGATATGATATAAACACAGGGAAATCAGCATAAACCCACACAACTGTCCACGTCACAGCCCAGATCTTCAACTGCACCAACCAGTTCCAGCACAGCTCCTGAGATCAAGGTGGGGGAATGAGATGGTGCAAAAATATGTAGCATCTTTGCATTCCTCCAGTTCTTTGAGGCATATGGGAGTTGGTTCAGTCCGTACCACAATTTAGAGTAGTCCCCAAGGATTCATTACATTGACCAGGGAATTCTCTGCCCACACTCCTCAGCTTCCAGAGGGGTAGCCGTGTTAGTCTGGATCTGTAAAAGCAGCAGAGTCCTGTGGCACCTTATAGACTAACAGACATTTTGGAGCATGAGCTTTCGTGGGTGAATACCCACTTCATCGGATGCAAAGTGGGTATTGACATTCAGCTTGACATTCCATCATGTCCTAGGAGATTAGGAGTGAGTGGCAATTCACAAACAACCAGTACTAGAACAACTGGGGTTTGTTCCATGTTGGGGAAATACTCCAATGCCCATTTAAGGCAAATTTATGATCCCTTTGTGCTGATCTAAAAGAATCTGACTTATTGTGTACAAAACCTGTAAATCTTATTGCTTCCTGAGAAATTGCATCAAAGCACAAGAAACAAATCTGGGGCAGGGAGAAGAAAGAGTAGTACTGAGTCTTCCTAAAGGTCATGCATTTTAAGAACACTAGTTCAGACAGTTAATTATATTAACACGACTCAGGTTCTATTCTGTGGCTGGAGGAATGATGGTGTTTGTGTTGCAATCCTGCATGCTATTTCAATAAGAATATTTGCTGCATTGCTTTTGTATCTCCAAATGACAATGTTCATTCATTCAGTAGAAATTCAAACTCTGTGCTATTTCAAATTCCAGATCATTTACCTTCTTACATGTGAAATAGCCCAACTTCATATTCTTCAAATTAGCCAAGGGTTATTAAAGCTGTTTTGAAGGTGCTGTACTAGCTAATGGTTCATTACTTGGGAATGATGCTTTAGTTCCTAGCAGTCTACCTCATTACTAGCAGTACATGGCATGCAACCATTGGTGAAGGAAATCAGAATTCCAGCATATATCATTTCTTTCATCAGATTTACACTTTTTGTTGGTATTTCAGTCATTTGAAGCCTCAGTCAATAACCAAGGCTATTTCAGCCACAGTAAACTCATTTTTCAGATTGAGAAACTCACAGCAAATAGCATCTCTAGCTTGTGAAATAAACAGCTGAAGAGTTAAATGTGGAATACTGTTTTTTGCTATGACATATGTCACTACAACATCCAGATTTATTGCCTGTATTATGTAGCACTCTTGTGTATGAGTGCTTTTCCATTACAGCTGAAGTATTTTAACATAGTATTCTAAAATTCTCCAGATATGTTATTTAACTGATTAAAATAACATAGTAGAAATACTTAAGCCAAGCAAAGGGAATTTAAAATGTATCACTTTCCTTCTGCAAAACAAATTCCTTTTTCTTCTAGTCGCAGGCAGATGTCTAGATGAGACAGGCATGATCATAGTTCTAGGTGTGTCCAGGGTTGCTAACTGTCCTATATCTCAAAGAGCAATGTTACTTCTTTTACTCTTGCCTTCTGATAGTACCATTCACTGTAGGTCTTAGATAGCAGAAAGTGATGTTGTGAAGATGTTCTACCATTACAGACCACTATGGTTGCCATTGTGCAAGAGAGGCAAGGTGATGAGAAGTCAGCAATGAAGACAGAGTGACCAGATAATGAACAGAGTAAATTTTGTTCTGTTCAATTATTCTGAACAATTATGAATAACAAGCAATGTCATAAAAATTGCAACATGTTCATGGGTAATTTTCAAATAAATAAAAATGTTCCAGACAAACTATTCCCACCCAATAATCTAACTAGCTCTAACCCTGGTACAAGCAATTTATTACCAAATACACTCATCCCAAGTTCCAAAATCAAAATGTTGGCAAGCCTATATGTGACTAATTGATTTTGACAGGCAATTTAGCTGTATAACTAAGTGACAGTGCTAAATATTTAGAGCTAGATCATATATTTAGGCATAACCCTGAGCATAGGGTGGTATATAAACTATTTTCCCTGGGAAATGTGATTCAGATGCACCTCCAACCCACATTCCTCCTTCCCTGCTCTGGGTGGGATGACTATAGTAACTTATCGCTAACCTCTCCTAACCCAGAGGAATCCTCAGGTAAATGTCATTGAAACTAAAAACTCTTGCAAACATATTACTGTGGCAAACCCAGGACAAATGGCTACAGAGGGAGCAGTGGTAATTAGTCCCAGGAGGGTTAAAAGGCCTCTCCCTATCCACCGAGGAGAGAGAGCCATGGGGAAATTAGTTCCCTGGTAACTCCTTTTCCAGCTGAACCTTATTAGGGTCAGCTGGCCCCAACTGCTGGAAACCTTTTTAAACCCTCTCTGGCATGGAAGCAGGGGGGTGAGTGAGAGAAGCAGCCAGCAAGTTAGGTGCAGCAAGGTTCTGAACCCTTCCAGGAAGGAAGAGTGCACTCTGTCCCCTAGAAGGGGCAAAACCCAGCACAAGGGACGGACGGACGGACTGACTGACTGAGGGAGAGATCAGCCAGACCCTGTGTGACCTGGAAGGATTTTGCTTTGCCCAAGCCTGTGTCTCCAAGGCTAAAAAGGACTGAGCCTGCTGAGGAGATGCAGGTACTTTGCCACAATACATACATATTTCCTTTTTTAAACAGCCATTTAATTACAGATTCCTATTTTAAGGGTTTTCCCTTGCTTTATCAAAGGTGCACTTTTATTCTCTCAGAAAGCTTATTTATAATAATTGAAAACTTTTTGCTCAGAATGCTTGAATTTAATAATAGCACCACAAAGTACTGTGCATACAACGATACTGTAGAGCTTAGACCTACAGACACAAGATGGCAGTACCAGCCTTTAATAATGTCTTTCAGTATTGGTATTTGCTTTGTTAGTAGCCCTCTTTCTTCCCACCACTCCAGTAGTATAGTAAAACCTCTGGGGTTTATTCTGATACTGTTATCAGTGTAAATGGGAGTAGCTCCTCTTGAATTGACTTTCTCTAGGGTGAATGAAATAAAAATCCAGGGCCTTCATCTCTTCCAGCAAGCTAGAGCAGTGGTGTACATTTCCAGTTATGTTTCATGGCCACTTTGTAGACTGTTGAAGAATAGAGAGTGAAAAGAGAATAATTTTGAATTCCAAAAGAATGGATTGGTTGGTAATAATTGTTTGCTAGTCATGGAAATTTGACTTTCTTACCTCCTACTGTCCACATATACTGTCATAGTTATTGGATGACTTGCAATTAAAAAAAAGTGTGAAAGAAGAAAATCTCAGAGTTTGTGGCAAACAGGCTATAGACAAATGGAGACAGAATTTCCTCCAACCTATGCCACTACTTTGAAGGAGGCAAAAAAAGCCTGACTCTCCTTTGCCAGAAAGACAGAAAAGTGACCCCACGCTGAACTTTTCTGCAATATAAATTGCTTGACAATCCCCCTTTGCCTCCATTCAAACCTGGAACCCAGCACCTCTAGCAGCAAATGATTATCTTATTTCAAAAGAGAACACCATTTTCCACAATAGTCCCAACATCAACAAGCCAGAGCAAGACCAGAAATAGAGAAGCTCTTTTTAAGAGTTAGGCTGCTCATACAAGAGGTAAGTATGCAAACATTGACTAAAATCAGGACCACCTGTCATTCTTCTGCTCTTTTGTCATCTAGGAAATGTAAGACAAAATACCTGGTACCCCTAACCAACTAACCTCTCCTTTGAGAGGAATATAGCAACAATCCTAAAACATCCAATAGTTTGACCAGTGCTAAAGAAACCATCAGTCAGTGCTGGAGACCTTGCAAACTACTACCCAGTAACTTCATTCTTTCTAAGCAAGGTACTGAAGAAGCTTATAGAAAAACAGTCTCCAATGGCAGGTGCCAGTACCCTGGATCTCTGACAGGTTTCAGGCAAAGGGCTGGGACAGGGGCACAACTTATTGCTCTGGTGGATGACCTTCTGTACCTAAACAAGGGGTATACATTCCTACTCACCCTGCTGAACTGATCTGAAACATCTGATACCACTGATCACCAAATACTCTTGTCCCACCTCCAGGAAGCTGCAGAAATGAATGGGAAATACACTGTAATGGCTTAAAGTGCTCTTAGATTGTTGCTAGTGACAGCTTGTCTCATCTCCAAACCTCTAGTCTGTAAGATCTCATACGGCTCCATTCTCTCCCTGTAGTAATCAATTTCTATAAACAGAAGGTGTTAGGGGAGCTGGGGAAATGTGCTGACGTACTACTATGATGAGAGACAGCTTTATATTTCATTTTCATCAGTGTAAACAGAACCATCTCTCAGGTTTCTCAATGCCAAGCTGAGATCAACATCTGAATGATGAGCAGCTGGCTAAAATTGAACCCAGACAAGACTGTTGTGCTCCCCTCTTTCCATGAGGATCACATCAAAGAATTTTGTCTCCTCCATAACATGTCTCACTACTGGAGGCATCTGCCCTTTGGTTTTTAAGTCAGTCCACACTTTGAGGGGGATTTTATTTTCTATTTTTAAGGATTTGGGTGGTGCTCATATGCTACAGTGATGGAGCCACAGTAGTACCTAACTCACTCAGCCAATCATTACGAGGGTATATGCAGAGATATTAGTAGGGGGAGAGAAGTTCTTATTTAACAAATATTTGACAAAGTATGTATTTGGTCATATGTAAAAAGCCAAATTCCATAATTATTTAAACACAAATTATATAGTCACTCTTTTTCATTACACTCTTGGAGGATTAAGTACATAGGTTTTATGGAGTTTGCTTCAAAAAGCAATCTAAGCCACAATTGTATTAAACAAATTAAACCTGATGTGAATCTTTCATTATGCCAACAATGGCTGTTGTGGGGTGTATGTTTATGCTACTTTATATATATATAGAATATTTCTATTTCCCTGTGTTCTAGGTATGTATATTTGTCTACTTCTGTCTGTTCTGTCACACAGGTGGAGGTGATAGTCATGTGATAAATTGAACTTATGCATATTTTACTATGTCCTTTGCATATTGCCCTCCAAACTAACATCCCCCAGGGCAAATTTTAGCATTCCAAACCTCTGAGCCCTTCTACCACAAGCCTGTCTACTGAGACTGGGAGGCTCGATCCCATCTGCAAGGTAGACATACCAAAAATGTCAGATTTCTCCCTGTGCCCACACCTCAACAGTACAAAATTACCCTGCTCCAAGTGCCAGAATGGACAATTTTCATGCATTTAATAGAGATAGGTATAACATCCAAGGATTCTGCAGGGTTAGAAATGGGAGCTTTATCCATGATAAAAGGAAGTTTTCCAGTTGTCCAGTGGAGCATAAATGCTTGCTTCTGACACTGGAAAGCCCCGTGGTATTAGATTTAAACTGTGACTTGCTGATGTTACAAAACTAATCTTTGGCAAAATGTTTAGAGTCATTTAGAATGCAAATAATATCTCTATCTCTCCCAGAGGACTGGGTAGCTGGACTCATGGTTTTAAGTAACCTGACTTTACAGGGAGGCAGTGTTGCCCAATGGATACCAGATGTGAATTCTTCTCTCTTATGGATTCAAGCTTCCTCATTTGTAAATTGGTGGTGGTGATGCTTATGTATCAACTCTCTGCAGGTGTGTGTATGAAACACATGTTGTGGTATAAATACTTTATTGGCACGAGTTCAAGATGTTCTCATAACTCACATGAGGAAGCCACAAATGAGATGGGCCAGGTTCTCTCAAATGAGAGCCAGTCAAGTCCTGTTATGAGTCCCAGACATATGTTATCTGTATCAGCATCATTTAGCAGTATCCAGAGAGGAGTTGAACTTAAAGTATCAATGAAATCACCCCAAAGTTCTCTTCTGTTTGATGGAATTTTTATCAGGACCCCCTGATAGTTTCCTGCAACATATTGCTTGTACTACATATAACTATATCAGCAATTGTATTATAAAGACAGTTTGATGAGCTGGAGTACTATGGAAATATTCTAATTCTCTCTAGGTTCATGTTAGTGAGAAGTAGAGATGGGCCAAGGAGGTTAGGTCTGGCTTTGTGTTTGAGGCTGAATCGGAAGAAGGGTTTGGATTTCATGGTGCTAAAAATCATGCAAGTAGTTGTAGTAAGATTTTTGGCTTCAAATGGTGGAAAACAGGTTTTCACAGTTCTTACATTCCAAGCAGTTTGGACCAACATGAAATTTCAGCCACTTGTGAATTGATATGGTAAAATAAACTCTTTCCAATTTTGGGTCAAATGCAGAACTAGAAATTCCAAGAGAAGATTTAAATGGGGAGGAGGGTCTGGATCTGGATCTGAACTCCTTAAAATTCAGATAATTCTGGACTTCAGCATCTAGATTTGAACCATCTCTAGTCAGAAACAAAATAATTAACAACTTCAACTTCCAGCTCTATTAATGTTAAAAGGAAGAAATCCTAGGATTATATATGGGCATTATTTTTCACCATTCAGACTTAATTTGAACAATATTTCTTAAGCTAATTAAATTTTTTACTGTAAGAGACTGCCACTTTTCATCACTTACATTAGTAGTAAGTGCTACCAGATTTTCAAATGAAATAATTGCATTATACTAATGTGTTCTAAAATAGTTATGATTATATTGATTTAACCTGTAGCTATGAGAATGAAACTTGAAAGTTCTGCAGCTATGTAAAATAGATCCTCTTACTCAATCTGTTACCCTACAAAATGCTACGAATCCAGTAAGATTGCTAGGGTGACCAGACATCCCATTTTTAAAGGGACAGTCCCATATTTATGCCCTCCTGCAGGTGTCCTGACTTTTTCTTAAAAATGGGCAAATTGTCCCGTATTTTGTCTCCCCCACATCAGTAATGGTGGGTCCTGCTGCTGGCTGGATCCCTGCTCGCCAGCTGCCTGCCCACCAGCGGTGAGTGGGAGGGTCCAGGGGCCGAAGATTGGGGTGGGTGTGCAAGGCTGGTAGTTGGGCAAAGCTGCAGCGCATGGGGTTGGCCACTCCCTCTGCTGGTCTGTCAGTGCAGCCCCCACTGCATACCAGCTCTCAGCCAGCAGGATCTTGCCTCCTGACCTGTTTCTGGATGGCACTGACTGAGCACTGCAAGCTGCGGCAGCCAGTGAGTGTGGGAAGGCACCAGGCAGCAGCCGGTTACATGTTGCCTCTGCTGAGTGACCACCCATTGGCCCTTTATGTGCTCCTCCCTCACTGTCCTCTCCCTGCTTTGCTCCTTCACCCCTCTCCTCCGCAGCTCCTCCACATCCCCCCCCCCAGCGGGGCGCATCCCGCTCCCTGCACTGTGAGGAGAACCAGCCCCTGGTTGGAGCACTTAGCTCACCAGCAGCCTGGCTGGCAGGCTCCTTCCTTCCCCACTGCCTCTGGTTGGGCTGGTGCCCAGGGAAGGCCCAAGACCCTCCAGCCCAGGGCGCTGGCCAGGAGGAGCCGAGCCCTACATGTGCCAAAGCCCCGCACAGCACTGGCCCAGGGAAGCCTCTCCACCCCTCAGCTAAGCTGTGGAGTGGTGGTGGAAGGTGTGGGGGGGAAAGGGAAGCGATTTCAAGCCTGTTCACACTTTCACACCCTGACCCTACAGGCTCCACAGCAGCCCCCCAGGCAGGGGCTTAGTACCCTCTTCACCTGCCTCCTCCCACCACCCTGGGTCCTGCCCCCAGGGAGCACAGAGCACCCTCTGCTGCTGAGCCACCTCTCTGGGTGGGTTTGCTGAAGCTCCTGCAGTCACCTTCCTTGGGCCCTGGTACACAATGTATCCTTAGAGCTTATCCCCTTCCTGCCCATGCTGTAGCTGGGGGACACGAGGCAGCTAGGTTGTTTCAGTGGCCAGCAGCAGCCTGGAGGGGTTAGCTGCCTTTCAACACTGTGTGGAAAGGAAGGGACAAGCTGCTTCCAGCCACAGAGGAGGTGAGGGAAATGAGATGAGCTCTGCAAAGATACAGGCCAGATCATCCCTTCCCCTGCTCCCCTGCACCTGGAAGCAGCTCCTGTTCCTTCCTTCCCACATAGTGCAGAAAGGCTGCTGCTGGCCATATTCTGGTGTGAAACCTGGCAGAAATCTGGGGAAAGAGGGCATATGACCCTGCGTTCTCTTCCCCCCCCCCCATGTGATGCCTTGGGAAGGCACAGCACCAGGTACCAAGAGAAGTGCTGGCCCAGTCATGCATGGAGGGTGGAGAGCACCGAGCATGGAGGGTTGGGTCGGTCGGCCACCCTGTCCTCCCCCCCATGTGAGAGAGGTGTATGGGAGTGTCTGTGTCACCTCTCCCCCGTGAACCCTAAAGCCTTACAGTTAAGAAGGTAAATAAAAAGAATCCAACTATGCGTGTTTTTTTTTTTAATGGTAGCTCAGTCAACTCAATGTCAATTTGAATGTTTGTACTGCATAGTTCTGACTGACCGCCATTGAACTCACTTGAATATGAGTAATTTTACCAGGTGTCCCATATTCAGCATAGGGAAAATATGATCAACCTATACATTGCATGTTGTGTATTCTCTAAAAGAACGTATGCATTTACAAGATATAAAAAATATGCAACTAACTATAATGAAAACAATTTTGATGGCTAACTTTTAGTCTGAAAGTCTTTTTCATTCCCGTAAATCATCATCATCTTATGTGCACTTTGATAAATTAAAAATGTAAAGGCAAGGTCCTGTTAGATGTAGTTTTTCCTCAGAATTCACCCTAGAACTTATGTATAAGTTTAATTTTTCTTCCATTTGATTTTGGTTTCCTCATCATCACTCTTTGCCAGTCCAGGTAATGGGTAAGGTATTTTTCTTACCAGTAGGTGGACCCAGAATTCGAATATTTTTTGAACTGGTTGAAATTTTGAAAATGTTTGTTTTTAATGTTTTGTCAAAATAGATGCATTTTGAGGAATGTCAATTGTCATTACATTTTGTCTCCAAACAAAAACCACTAAAAAAGTCTTTCATTTTTTTCAAAACAACTTTTTGAAACACAATTAATTTTCTTTTTTTAAATTAAAAATTGGAAATCAAATAACATTTTTCAGTTTTACTAAAATAAAGTATTTTTGATGTACCCAAAACAAATTTAGGTATTTATTTCAAATTTTATTGAATGGAAATCTGTTTTGTTTTTTTTAATGTGTGCTCAGTTTCAGAACAAAACACATTTTGAAATGGCAGATTTTCCCACAACTTGGAAAATGTGGTTCCCACTTAACTGTAGTCATTATCCTTATTCAGAGGGATGGCTATTTGCCAGGCCCCAGCTACCACACTCTTATTTCTGAATTATCCCATCTTCTCTGATCTCGCACTCGGGTATTAATGTTCCTATTAATAGTCTCAGATTTCCTTTTAAATGAAATAATGTGTAGTTATTTATTAATATAAGCAATATTGACCTTTTTAGAAAGTGAAATCATAGATGGATTTCAGCCTGTGGGAAGACGGGTAGTAGTTTGCTTGTTGTTTTCTGAGGGTTTTTTATATGGCTAATTTCTTGATTTTAATTTTTGCTCTTTTTTAACCGTATCTGTGACTGCTACTTTGTGCAGTAATTATTTTTTTAAATATAGATAGAGAGATCAGCCCTATGGTGATAGGGCCAGTAGCTTCACTGGATCCTCATGGACAGGGAACCAGATCAGGATTTGTCCACTAAGTTGGACAGCTAGCCCTGCCTCTCCAGCGCATATTAAATCATAAGTCTCAGGCTGTAGATTTTGTGCTCAGAAGATCAGAACTCTAGGATGTATGTTATCAGTTGCGAGGGTTAAAGATATTCATTTAGAAATTGAGCAAAATACTTTAGCTAAATAAGCTTTGTTCTAGGAGTTATTAGGTCCATGTTACAAACTGAAATAATACATCAGTTCTGTGTGTTTTTATGGATTTTATTAAAAAGAATAAAGAAGCAAATATACTTAGTTTGGCTTCAGTGATATAAAATTAAATATTATAATTTCACTAAGCTAATTAAAAATGGAACAATACAACAATCAACTCAAGGTTACTATTAGGATTGCATCAATAGATCAATGAGTTTAAAATTATCAAATCATCCAATTAATACAACACATAATGAAATAGTAAGATTGACATGAGAGAAAATTGACTGTGGGTTAATTTTGCTTTAAAACATTGATGGAAAAGCTGTTTTCCCTTAATCTAAGACTAACATTCCAGCCAAAACAGGGCCTCAACCTAGCTGGTGAAAGACATTAATATCTATTCTGGTGTTAGACCCCTGACCAAGGAAGATCATTCAGTGCAAGCAGTGAAATCATCTTGGCTAGTCTTAAGGAAGTACAGAGGCTAGAGTGATTTCTTTACAGCTCTCCACTTTAATACTTCTTCCTTAAATCTCACTGCTGTTAAACTAGCTTTTTACACTTCTTTCTTCCCCCTTCACAATCACAGTATAGCACAGAATTTATAAAGAATTAACACAGAGGGTGATTACTAAAGCATGTACAATTTCAGCTTTTGAATAATATATTTAACCTAAGAGGCACTTACTAATGTAGATTTTAGATTTGGGGGTTACTTTGGGGAATCATTAATGGCACCATTTCCCCACAAACACACACTCCTCACATTCACACACTGATGAATACAGATGGAGTCCTTCTCGTAACACACAAAATGAAAGGCAATTTTGAACTTCTTCTGCTTCATTTAGAGGAATCCTTAACTCATTTGGCTGTTAGTACAGGAAGTGGTCAGTGGAATGACTTAATTAGATTTTTGATGCCAGTGAGTCTCTCAGGCAGTAGTGAAGTGGTTAGGCTGGCACAGCCAGTGACCAGAGTCTTTCAGCTCTGCTTCCTCTGAATGGCCTTTCCAGGGAAGAGAGGGATACTTCAGTTGTTGGCCTGTGTGATGGGGTGTATACAAACCCCACACTGGGCCAGATGGGGTTAAAGGACAGACCTCAGAAGGCTTTTGAGAAGGGCACGGGGGAGCCTCACTGAGGGAATAAGGCTGTATTTTGAACCTGGGTGGGGCTGACAGTTTGGCTATCTTTTTTTCTTTTTCTGTTCATCTTATCTGGGACTGGAAGCTGGGCAATAAAAGCAGCAGTAGGAAGTGAGCCAGGGAGGGTAACTCAGAGGACACCTTTGGGGCCATACACTGTTGACCCTAATGGAGTGGATGAACCCAGGCTCCCCTACCACTGCTCCCACTACTGAAATAACCCCAAACCACCTGCCCAACTGACCACCTCTCTGATTAAAAGAGGACCGGGATTGTAAAATCCATCTACCAGGATGGGGCACTAGGTGTGCTAAACACTACGCCACCATTACCCTTGTGAGCCATCAGTGCTTGCAGCACTATTGAAAAGTACCCCTTGCGGTTTATGTACTGGCTGCCAAGGTGGTCCAGTCCCAAGATAGGGATATACGTTCTGTCTATCACCCCACCACAGTTAGGGAATCCCATTGTAGCAAAGTCATCCACTATGACCTGCACAGTTCCCAGAGTCACTACGCTTGATAGCAGCAGCTCAGTGATTGCATTGGCTACTTGGATCACAGCAGCCCCCACAGTAGATTTACCCACTCCAAATTGATTCCCAACTGACCGGTAGCTGTCTGGCGTTGCAAGCTTCCACAGGGCTGTCACACTTGCTTATAAACTGTGAGGGTTGCTCTCATCTTGGTATTCTGGCACTTCAGGGCAGGGGAAAGCAAGTCACAAAGTTCAATGAAAGTGCCCTTACGCATGCGAAAGTTTCACAGCCACTGGGATTCATCCCAGACTTGCAACACTGCGGTGCCACCAGTCTGTTCTTGTTTCCCGGGCCCAGAATCAGCATTCCACAGCATGAACCTGCCCCATTACCACCATGATGTCCAAATTGCGAGGGCCCATGGTTTGAGAGAAGTCTGTGTTCATGTCCTCATCACTATTGTGATTGCACTGTCGTCATCTCCTCGCCTGCTTTTGCAGGTTCTGGTTCTGCACATAATGCAGGATAATGTGTGAGGTGTTTACAATGCTCACATCAGCAGCAATGAGAGAACCTGCAAGGTGGATTCATGGCACCAGGGAGCAGAAGAGCAGAGTTGCAGCAGAAATGGTGGAGGATGACAGCACCGCACACACTTTTCGAGGAAGAACACACATTCCCAGGAGCCCATGACAGACAACATGGAGAAATTCACTATCGAGACATGAGCAAGAGAGCATAGTTGCAGCAGAAGCAGTGGATGATGATGGAATGCCATAAGAATAGATATTTATAAAGAATGACGAGTGGACCTGCAAGGTCGATTCATGGCACCAGGAGAGCAGAGTTGCAGTGGAACTGGTGGTTGGATGACAACGGTTAGCAGTCCTACTGCACCATCTGCTGAAAGCAGTATGGCGTCTGCATGGAAAAAAGGTGCAGAATAATTGTTTGCCTTTGCTTTCACGGAGGAAGGGGCGACTGATGACATGTACCCAAAACCACCCGCGAGAATGTTTTTGCCCCATCAGGCACTGGGAGCTCAACTCAGAATTCTAATGGGCAGCAGAGACTGCAGGAATTGTGGGATAGCTATCCACTGTGCAATGCTCCGAAAGTCGACGCTATCCATGGTACTGTAGATGCACTCTGCTGACTTAATGCACTTAGTGGGAACACACACAATCGACTGTATAAAATTGCTTCCTGAAAATCGACTTCTATAAATTTGACCTAATTTCATTGTGTAGACATACCCTTAGTATTTAGATGTCTAGCATTGTATACAAACACTTCTAAAATGTGTCAATATTTAGTTGTCTGCCTTCATGTGATGTAATTGAATTGAACTCTTTTCCATCTGGCTGTTTCTCTTCAGTTCCAACCTGTACTTCATCAACTTCTATCCTTTCCTCTTCACTAGGATAGAGTATCACCTTTAACAAATCTTCTCCCAAGGGATATGTCCATCCAAGTCATCTGTTCCTCTGCACCTATCAGCTTTCCCCCAGCCTTTAGTTTAAAAAAAATACCTCTATGAACTTTTTAATTTTACATGCCCACCAGTCTGCTTCTATTTTGTTTTAGGTGCAGCCCATCTGTCCTCAATAGGCTCCTCCTTTCTCAAAAGGTTCCCCCAGTTCCTACTAAACCTAAATCTCTACTCCAAACACTGTCACTTTGTGTGTGCATTCAGACACTGAATTTCTGCTTGTCTAATTTGCCCTGCATGTGGAACTGGAAGCATTTCAGAAAATACTACCAGGGAGGTCCTGGAGTTTAATATCTTACCCAGCAACCTAAATTTGACCTCTAGGACCTCTCTGCTACCTTTCCCTATGTCACTGGCACCTATGTGTACCACGGCCTCTGGCTCCTCCCCCTCAGTGCACCTAAGCCTATCCAGATGTCTCAAGAGGCCAACAAGAGGTATGTTTGTTATCCCAGACAGAAGGCCAGTGCCAGCTTTTCCAGCATGAGCCACACAGGCTATTCTTGGTATTTTTAAAAGATATCTTCCATGAGGCTATAAGAGATATTGCAAGGCAATGATCATTCATGAGGGGACTGCAAGAGGACTGGGCCATTTGCAGCTGCGGGAAGGGAAAAAAGGGAGACTAGTATTTAAAAAGACACATTTTAGAGAACAATGTGTAGACTCTTACACGGTGAACCAAGCTGTTAACATTACATAGCACATGCTTTCGGTACAAGGTTGCATTTTGCCGCTTATACTGAGGGCCTGCCGGTTTGGTGTGAGAGATCACACACGCAGGGCCGGGCAACAGAATTCGGCTTGCAGGCAGCCATGGTAAGCCACAGTCTTTCAGCTTCTTCAACCTTCATAACATGTGGGAATGGTTTCAAACAGCAGCAACCTCCTTTCCCATACCAAGCACCCGTTGGGTTGGCCATTTAAAAGGAGGGGCTGTACTGGCCACGAATGCATCCCAAGTCTTCAGGGGAAATTAATCAATAAACACGCTTGCTTTTAAACCACGCATCATATTTACAATGGTACACTCACCAGAGGTGCCTTCTCCAGTTTCATGGCCTGTGAACCTGCCTTGGGAGGGTTGGGAGGGATTTGGCTCCAGGGTGATAAACAGTTCCTGGCTGTCAGAGAAAATGGTTTCTCTGCTTGCATGCTGTGTGCTATCCTCCTCCACCTCCTTATCTTCCTCATCCCCAAAATTCTCATCTCTGTTGCATGAGACTCCCCCCTTGCAGGTGTCCAAGGACAGGGGTGGGGTAGTGGTAGTTCCCCTCCACTACAATTGCATGCAGCTCATCATAGAAGTGGCATGTCTGGGGTTCTGACCCAGAGCGGCTGTTTGCCTCTTTGGTTTTTTGGTAGGCTTGCCTGAGCTCCTTAATTTTCACATGGCACTGCTGCAGGTCCCTGTTGTAGTCTCTGTCCATCATGTCCTTGGATATTTTTTTCAAATATTTTGGCATTTTGTCTTTTGGAATGGAGTTCTGATAGCACAGATTCATCTCCCCAAACAGAGATCAAATCCAGTACCTCCCGTTCTGTCCATGCTGGAGCTCTTTTGTGATTCTGGGACTGCATGGTCATCTGTGCTGATGAACTTGCCATGCTGGCCAAACAGGAAATTAAATTCAAAAGTTCCCAGGACTTTTGCTGTGTACCTGGCTAGTGCATCTGAGTTGAAAGTGCTGTTGCATATATTTTATTTGATTATCAAACACCACAGGAAATCAGGAGCACACTTTGGAAAGCTATTTGGCCTATTACAGAAGAGTGAGAGAAAAGGAATCTCTGAGGAAGATGCAGAGTGTACTAAAATATTAACAAGAATGAGGAATATTGAACTGGCCAGGCAAGAGACTCAAGGATTTATTTGAAAAGGAGCACATAATTGTTACAGTTCAATTAAGGATTATTTCTGCAGAACTCTGATTTAGAAGGCACTATGCATTTGAAAGAAGGTACTTGAAACCAGTGTCATTTGGTACTGATAACTGTGAAAGAAATGGCAAAAAAAAATCTAACTTCAGTTAGATACCTAATGCCAAGACTTCAAAAATATTGCACAATCAAAGGGCAGCCACACAAGTCCAAGTATAATACTTAATAAATAAACAAATAGAACTTTCAACATTAGGAACAAAAAGAAAACTGACAGCTGACAGTAAATACTACAATAATTACCATAGACAATGGTCCTGCATAGGAAGGATAAGTTCTGATTATTGGGTTTTTTTTCTTTAGGGGTGTGTGTTTAATCCGATGAAATTCTTTTTTTTTTTTAACCTAAACTAAAGCTGATGTATTAATCAGACAGTGGGAACAGAAAGTTGTATTCTTCCCATGCAAGGGATTATAAAGCTAACCAAAATGGCAGGGGTTGGAAAGTGATAGACCATCATTCCTGTTATCACTTCCATGTTTCTAAGTGAGGCACAAAGAAATACACTGAAGATTATGTATGCTAAAATTAGTAACAGATTTAACATAGCCATAATGCAGACCTTCAAATAGCTAATGAAGAGATGGTGATAAGAGAAATCTTAATTCTGAGTCTTCATTCTATTAACTAAATAGGGGCCAAATTGAGGAATGGAAAATTAATTGATTAAGTAAAGGACTTCTAATCTGACTTTTTTTTCCATGGCATCACATCCTTGTATAGATGCCTGCAAGGGAATAATCATATACAAATAATATCTTCTGTAGCAGCAGCACTAATAGTGGCTGGATTTGCAGAGGTAAAAGATAATGAGGGGAGGAGTTAATAGTTTGAACCAAACTCTGTGCTTGTTTGAGACTGTCAGCTCCAGAATGAATGAATCTCTGACGGACAATTTTCCTAGGTTTTAAGTACATTGTATAGGGGAGATAATTCAGCTTCTGCCCTTGCTGCTGCCACCATCTCTGCTGTTATCCCTTTTTAAACTCTTTATTTTTACATTGTTCTGACTTTGGATTATCTTTTCAGCATTTTTTTAATGCAATGTAATATGATGATAGTGGATAGGTGCAAGTATGAGGGTCTTAAAAACTGAAATCTGTTTCATTGTAGATCTAAATCCCTCCACCAAACAGGCACTGTGGAACATAGGCACATACACTAATCTCATCTGAAACAATCAACTTTAGGAGTCAGAAGACTCCTAAAGTTGATTGTCCATTCCTTCAAGAGTCCATTCCTTCAAGATATGGGCTCTGGGACTGCCAAAAAGGGTGTAAATCATGGTAGGGGTTACAGTGACTTCCTATTGCTGTGGTGCATTAGCTCAAAAAGGAGGTAAATGTGCTTAATACGTATTTCTGCTGGTTGCTAGATGGGGTGGTAGACAAGCTATGAGTGCTCCTGATGACCTTCAATTTGAATGTGCAGAGGGTTGGATGGAACAGGCTTAACCTCACTGGTTCCCATAGACTGAAATGTGGACAACAGGACTCCTGAAGTTATGAGATGGAAGTAGGATTTGCAGGTCACTAGCTTCCACCCATAGAGAAAATAGTGTGAGTTATGGTAGGGAACTTGTGACCTGTTATGCAGAGAGGATTAGGTGAGAAAAAAGAGGAATTTGTGGGAGTGAGAGAATCCCAGTGTGGCATTCCTGAGCAGAATAATTGAGCAGCTAGCAAAGTCCCTGCTCTAACTCTACCTATCCACTACCAGTATCCTAGGTCCCTGTAGCAACAGAGTTTTAAGCCAGTAAATAGGACAGTGACAGTTGAAATTGAGATGACCTCTTCTTCCTCATGAACAGGGGGACTGCATCCATACTCACATTGCTGGGTAACTGGTCAGAACATTTGGGATGAAATTAAATTTAATTTAAACTAAATGATTTGTGTAGACATCTGTTTCGAAGAAGTAGGCTAGGTCCAGGGCTCTCTGGGCACTTCTGATCAGAAAGAGACTCTCAATCTCTAGCCAGCTATCAGATGAAATGAAATAAAATTGAATCAGGGAGAGCAGGGACTCAGACCTGTGTTTTCCATATCCCAGGCCAATGTCCTAATTTCTGAGTATAGAGCATGAAAGTCTGACTTGTTCTGGTCAGAAGTGACTAGAAAGCCCTGGATACAAAAAAGCCTTTTTCAAATAAAGCGTAGGGTTCAATTAAAAAAAAATAACCTCAACATTTTGACACAGTTCCACTTTTTTGAAAATATTCAAAATATGTTATTTTCTTTACAACACAGAACAAAAAACAAGTTTTGAAGTCTTGAAAGTTGCTGCAAAAAGGCATAGTCATCCTCTGGACAGCTCTAGTCCACTCCAGTTTGGTAGGCTGAATGGGAATGTGCTCAGAAAACGTGAGTCCCTCATTTTGGAATGTGCAAAAGGGGTCCTAATGGCAAAAAAAAATGACCATTTTAAGGGTGGATTCCCACAAGGATGAATCCTCTCCAATCTAAAAAACACCAAGGCATAACTAGGTCTGTTAAGAGTGTGAAAAAAATCAAACCTAACCAACATAGCTATGCTAGCAAAAGGACTAATATGGATTAAATATGTGCTGTCCTGTCGCTTTAAAATATGTTTGCGAACTCTCAATGGATCACTTTGTACAGACACTTTAGCAGGCCTTAAAAGCTAACAAGTCTATTTTGAGTCATCAGTAGATATTAGACAATTTCTTTCTTGTCTACAAAAACACACCACATGCTACTACCCAGAAGTAACCTGCAACTGTTTTCTTGATGTGATCTTTATGTACCTGCTGGGACCTGCTATGTTCTGATATTGCCTCAAGTATAGTCCAATAATAGACATACCATCATTCTTTTGAAGTTGGAGACTTAGTGTGGATTCACAACTATGGTTGTGGAGTGAAATGGGTACAAGGAGGACTTGTAAAAGATTTGTTTGTGGTAAAACTATCCAACGGCATTTAATAGAAATTACATATGGACCTGTTGCAGCCTCAGTACTGGATTCTGGGGATGTTCCAATAGTTCCACAGAAAGGTCCTTAAATGTGGGTTCTAAAATAGCTAAGTTAAGGAGAATCTATCAAACTGTAAATACCTTACTAAAATCAAATGCCAACGCTTACATTTTAGCAAACAGTGATAGTCCAGTCTTGTTCTGATGCAGGGATGTACATTAGTGTGTGTGTGCACTCAACTATAATTTTATACTGGCCACTTGGTTAGTTGAAAAGCATTAGCACTTATCTCCAAGAGTACTGTATGGTAATACTGCCTGGTCGGATTTAAATGCAACAATCTTATTACCTTTATGAGAATACAGAGTCCAGAACACTAAAACATGTATATTAATGCTTTTATACCACTATTAAAGCACTGCTCTTGAACTGAATTTCATTCTTCTCTTTTGGGACACCTATGGTTTCATAGAATGTGACTATACAAATGCAATAAGGTGCAGAAGTCATTCTTTCACTATAGCATCTACTTACTAACAGGCTCAACAGACAATTGTGTTGACAGCTTCTGAATTGCCTTTTACTGTGTCACTTTAGAAGCCTCTTCAAAGTCTGGATGCAATGGGCTGCCTGGTCTTCCCAGAAACCTGTGTTGCTATTGTTATAGTAACATTTTTATATTCTCAACTTTTTTTCCAGTTAACCCTCCAGTATTCCAGGTATGGGTTGTAATATTAGGATAAGGAATTGCAATTCTCAGTGTGGTATTAATCCAAATTAATAAAATTCCATTTGCTAGAAATCTGTGTATGTATGTACATGTGTGTGTGTGTGTATATATATACATATAGGAGATTTTAATAAAGATAATTCTGAAGTGCAGCTGTAGGAAATTGTAAATTAAGTTAAATGAGCTTCTGGCACAGTAAATAGATATGTCTGTGTATCGCTGACAGATCCCGGTTGTTGGTGGATGAGATCAAACCTGAGACCTCTGAAGCTTAATACATGAACCTCTACTGCATGAGCTAAAAGCCACATGCCTATTAGCCAAAGCTGTAGCAGACTCAATCTCTAGCTGGACTAGGTGCCAGTAGAGGGAGACAGAATGTCACATCAAGCAGGCATGGGTTATGCATGACCTTCCTGATGGCTTAGGAAAGAAAGCTAACCCTAATTTAGGGATATTTTGTGTTTAAAAAAATGTTTTTTGCATTGATGAACAGTGTTGCCCTGTGCAGTAAAATCCAGTTTCAGAGTACAAACTAAATTGTAGGGATATAGGGAAAAAATGCACAGGCTCATAGCCTGTCAGCCATAAACAAAGCATCTTTAGTCAGCTAATGCATGATGTGCCTGCAGTTGTTTGAAGTGAGCTGCATCCCAATGTAAGTACAGTACCTGTGTGAGCAGATGGTAAAAGGTAACTGAAGGCACAATTCAAAATTACTGCAGTGCATGAACTTTTTATTAATTTATTAGGCTTCTAGAACACAATAAAAAATATGACATAGGGCCTGTGTGTAGAACATCTCAACTAATAAAAATCCAAGAGTAAACGTTGCTGGAGTTGATCCAATGGTATTGATTTTTTTAATGCCACAAATTTTTAACATTTTGAGACTCTGTTAAATAATGTTTTGATTTAGAACATGACTAGCATCACCAGCACTTACAAGCTGAGCAAAAGCCTTGGTTGCACTCTCTGGAAGACTTAAGTCTGTAAACTGACTCTCTAATATAGTGTGAAGCTCTCTCAATAGTGGGCAGTTAAGAAAAATGCATTAGTGATATGTGGGCACCAGATGGATGGATACTTGCAGTATGTTTTATTGTAATGGATACATATATATAATAATGCCCAGATTTCAGCTGTTATAAATCAGAAAAGCTCCTGGGAAGTGACAACAGAGCAGTGCCAATTTAGGATCTGAGGATCTGGCCTATTGTGTGGACATTACTACATTATATACAGCAATACCTGATATAACAGGGAAACTATATAAATAAAAAATTGGCCTTTATACCCACTTTGGGCTCCAGGCTTTATGCTTGGGAATATGTTTAATTCCATGGAAATGCAAAATATTAATATAGCCACACAGCTGATATCCATGTAGCAGTAAATCATTTTCCTGAACTAGATACAGACTATGATGAATACCTGACTGTAAATACCTAGTGGAGATGGTGTAGGTTCTATAGATAGGTCTATGATGCTACAGGTGCGCTTGTTACATTTTAATCTATGTTGGACTACACCGTGAAATTGGTTTCTAGCTGGCACTTTAATTATAGGTATGTCTGAAGAGAAACAGTTACAGACTCTGGAGCAGTGGTAAGGAACCTGCGGCCCGCGGGCAGCACATGGCCAATCAGAGTAATCTACTGGCGGGCTGCCAGACAGTTTGTTTACATGTGCATGGCCTCCTGCAGCTCCCAGTGACCGCAGTTTGCTGCTCTATTTTTGTAGAAACATTTTCTCTAGTCACATCCATAGATGAGTTGTTACAGATGGAAAAGGCCTGGATGTGTTCTGAGGAATGAGGTAGTGATATATGCATTTGTGTTAAAAGCAATAAGTTATTAGCTAGCAATATACTGCTGCATTACACTCAAACTGCTGTACAGGAAATGACTCATCATAGGGACTGAGGACTGTGATATTGCATGTGATGGAAGGTGGTAAGAAGAGACTGATTGCATTTGCCTCTGCAACCTTAACCAATACTGAAAAGAAGCTCTCAGAAAATGAGAGGCTTTATCGATTATAGTGGTGCTTGCCAATTCCACAGATACTTCTAGGATTTACTGTTTGTTTTCTGATGTTGATGGCCATTTCAACTCCTAAGTCAACCATAGTTTACATCAGTCATTCTGGGAATGCAACATTCAGGATTGCAACTAAAGTGAGATCAGTACTTAACAAGAGATGTAGATAGGCCATGGCAATGCAATGGGGAATACAGGCTTTAAAATGTCAAGGTCATAGAAAATGTATATGTAGTCTCCACTTGGAGATTCAGACTGAGCCTCTAAGAGACACTACCAAAATGACTACAAAGCCATTCCCAGCATGCTTGGAGTTGGGTATGGACAGAAGGAACTAGAAACTCTTGCTGAGGCCAATAGGGGAGGGTTCTGCACAGGGTGATCTAGATGAGCAATCTATTGGAACCAGGACTGCACAGCTCCAAACAGTGAGACAGTTTTTAGTGTCTTTTTTTTGTTTTGGAAGCTGAGATTCACGACAATAAAGTAAATAAAAGTTAGGGAATCCTTAGTAAACTCACTCTTTCCACACTGCTGTGAGCTCTAGTTGCATGGCTCAAGCTGTTCCAGCACTTCAGTGACCAGTATCTGGCAGAGGGAGATCCAACTGGGAACCAGCTACCAAGAGCCAGCCAAGACCCCAGGATGATTCCAGACCAGGGAACAACAAGCCCAACTGGAACCAGGAGAGGACCAGGGATGAAGATATAGTAAGGGGATGTTTGTGTAAGCTGGCTAATGCCACAGTGCTGCAACACCATCTCAGGACACACAAAATCAGCCTACTGTCTACCTTTTAAAGGTGCCAGAGAGGGAGCTGGGGTTTACAGGAACTTGAATTTTGGGAGGTAGGGAATTTAGTTTGTTTATTAATATTTATTAATTACCAATTAACCTTAACCCCTTCTTATCCCAGATCTTGTTTCCCTGTTTCCATAAAGTTCCCCTGTCTGTTATGCTATTATTGGTGTGTCATTTCTTTGCTGGAAGTTGTTTTATTTACTTGTCCCCTGTGTAATGGGATTTACACTCCTGGCTAGCTTGTAGTATTGATTTTTCTCAAGGGACAGCACCATCTGGGCAGTTTCTGGATTAGTAAGGAGTGGAGGAGGCACCAGGAGCCAGGAAAGAAACCAGGACCCAACCCCCACACGGAGAGGAAAGAAGTCATTCCAAATATTGGTGATAGCAAGCACCAGGGAGAGAAAGGGGAGGAGGCTTAAGCCACATGACACGTGAGGGGCTAGATATATCAATCTAATTGTAGCAGTAACAGTTGGTGTCAGACAGCACTGTACTGCTCACCACACTGATTCTGGAATCTGTTGTTCTTGCTTATATGTAAAATGTTTTCAGAAAATTAACATGATTTTAAATAGTAAAATATTGGCCAAACTCAACCTAGCCCTAACTGTGGAACTGCAATCCTTGCCTCCCTAAATACTCCAGTCTTCTTAAAAGCTTCACTGTCCATCAATGATTGCACATTATCTCTGGCTATGAAAAACAAACAATACAACTTTTTCACCCTTAAGTGCAATTCACAGCCTGTTAGTGTTCACAAACATTTGAAACTTGTTAATAGTTGAGATGTTTTATGCTCAAACATCCTTCCACAAAGTCATTGGTCTTTTTCAATCTATGGTTTGAACAGATGACATGCACGAAAATACAAACACATGTGTTTTATTCTGCCCATCCTCACAATTAACAAGGAGTCTGGAGGTTACCTATATTTCCAGTGGAAGTGTTATAGTTAGTACCAATTTCATATAAACCAGTTTCAAGTAAAACACTGAAATCCACAACATGATTCACCTATCAAAATTTCATACGGTACCTGAGATCAATGATACACTTAATGCATCTAGACCATAGATAGCATTGTTTTAATTAAAAATGCCAACAGAGTAATTACTTTTTAATCATCTGGCCACAGATAAGAAAATTGGATGACACAAATTGGGTTTGTGAGAAAATGACTTTGCATTAAACAAATAGCTATTATCCATTTTAGCGGCAATGTGGGAGATGAAGGCCACAGGTCTTTTACACCACAGTTTAGGGGAGCTGTTTTATGAGAGAGGTGTTGTGCCTAGACTTTGAGACAAATAGATCCTAAACAAGAGTTTCTCATCTTAGTCTGTGGGTGTAATTAGTGAAAATCTCAAAGAACACTGTTCAAGTTCATCCATTTTCCCCGTCAGAAAATAAATGACACCTTCTAATATGTCCAGTGGAATGGCATGGGTTAGTTTGCTTCTAGAAGAATGGTGGCTCCTTAAATGAAGAAAATGGATTCTCAAGGTCAGAAGTGGAAGAAATTAGTTTTACATCTGTATTTTTTTTCAACAAAATGTGCTGCTTCTCAAAGAAGTTTCTCAAGAAGTTTCAGTGTGCTCAGATTTGAATGAGGAAAAGTGGAAGCGATGTCAGGCAGCCCTGTGTGGTGTCTCAATATAAAATTTATATTTTTGAGAACATTACATTGATTCTTACTCCATATGCGAGCTGGTCAAATAATGTCCTTGAAAAAAATTGCTTTGATTAATTTCATTTCTATTTAAAAATAAATTATTCACCTATTATCCATTCTTTGCTCAGCATATGGCCAACATTTTCAAACCCAGGGAGCTAAACTTAAGGTTCTTTAATCCATATATAGGTGTCCAAATAAAAGTGGATTATCAGATTGGGGGGGTTGGGCACTATTATAAAATAGTTATTTACTACTATAAGTAAGGGAATGGGAACTAAAAGTATTTAGCACCTGCCCAAAATGTACCAGTATTTTTTTCCACAAAAATGCTAGGTTTTAAAAGGTAGCCACATTTTAAAATGTTCTTTATCCATCCACAGCACTTTCTTGTAAAAAGATTTAAGACATTATCTGTACTATGACAGCTTAAGTTTAATTGGGCATGATAATACTTCCAAGTTATCTGATTTTTCAGTGGCTGTATTTGGCTAGCTGAGAACTCCACTGGCAAGGGAAACTCTGAGATGGTATAAAATTATTTCTGTGTCAGCCTTGTGACATCATGACTGGTGAAATGATGTGCTCTGACACATCTCAGCCCTGGTCTACACTATGAGTTTAGGTCAAATTTAGCAGCATTACATTGATTTAACCCTGCACCTGTCCACACGACTAAGCCGGGTTTTTTTTATTTAAAGGTTTCTTAAAATCGATATCTGTACTTCTCCCCCGACGAGGTGATTAGTACTGAAATTAACCTTGCTGGGTCGAATTTGGGGTAGTGTGGTCACAATTTGACAGTATTGGCCTCCGGGAGCTCTCCCAGAGTGCTCCATTGTGACCGCTCTGGACAGCGCTCTCAACTCAGATGCACTGGCCAGATAGATAGGAAAAGGCCTGTGAACTTTTGAATTTCATTTCCTGTTTGGCCAGCGTGGCGAGCTGATCAGCACGATGATGGCTACCAATCGTAATGCTTCGTCTGCTGCCAAAAGGCAATGAGCTGCTGCTGTGTAGCAATGCAGTACCACCTCTGCCAGCACCCAGGAGACGTACGGTGACAGTGAGCCAAAAGCAGGCTCCATGCTTGATGTGGTATGGCGTCTGCATGGGTAACCCAGGAAAAAAAGGCAAGAAATGATTGTTTGCCGTTGCTCTCACAGAGGGAGGGAGGGGGGGCCTGACGACATGTACCCAGAACCACCTGCGACAATGTTTTGGACCCATCAGGCATTGGGATCTCAACCCAGAATTCCAATGGGCGGTGGAGACTGCAGGAACTGTGGGATAGCTACCCACAGTGCAACGCTCCAGAAGTCGACGCTAGTCTCGGTGATGTGGACGCACTCCGCCAAATTAATGGTCTTAAGTGGGGACACACACAATCGACTGTATAAAATCGATTTCAAAAAAATTGACTTCTATAAATTCCACCTAATTTCGTAGTGTAGACATACCCTCAGGTACAAGACTGTTCTTTGGGGAACAGATGCAGCTAATGCAGGTTGGAGCATCCACTCTAACTTATGTTGGGGTAAGGGCTGGAGCTATACAGAGCCTAGCAAGGTACTTCTCATTCTGAGTAAGAGGGCAGAATTTGACTCACAGTAAATCATTTTTACTAGATTGAAGCTTGTATTTTAAAATTGCTCTCTCAGACAACTCTGATTACTTAATTTGTTGCAGCTATCACCAGTGAAGATTTCTAAACTATGGACCAGAGGTTGTACTCTATTTGGCTTAGACAAAGGATGTAGTTATTGCTCTCTGATTCTTGCTTAGTGTTAGTGAGGGCTGCTATCTGAAATTCTGGCAAAACTGGAGCATTGCTGTATGCTGTAGAAGTGGGAACAATATTTTTTTCTAGCAATTTAAAATATATTTATTTCCACAACTAATTTGCTAATATGATCCTATTATCTGTAAATATTTAAATATTCCTCTTAGATTAATTAGAAAAACGTCCTTAATAGAACATAATAGAATAATGGATAATATGACAACTGACCATTAATTGCTAATGTAATTGCCTTCAAATACTTTATTCATGTTATCTGTGCAGTTCGTAGTTTCTGCTTGAACACATTTTCAAGCTTCTACACTCAATATCCACCAGGGTTTATTACTACTGGGTTCTGCTGTATTAATAAACAATAATATTCCTGGTGAAACCTCATGTAAGAGATGGGGCTATGCCGTTTTCTATTACTTTCTTTGACATTAACATTTAATTCTTCATCTTGTTGAAAATTAATTGCCTAGTGCTTCAGTCAATAAAGATACAATAGATTTAATGGCTGTTGGCCTGAGACGGTTCTGCATGACTCCTTGATTTCCCTAGCTACAGATCCTAGGCCATGTTTACTCTTGATTTCACTCCTCTGAAGTCAAAGGACCTACACGAGGGATAAATTTTTCCACCATGTCTGATTCACTAGCCTGCTTTGTTCACCTTCAATATAGTTCTGAGCCAATTGTTCTACTGCCCTGCTTCTCTTATCAATGCAAAACCTTGCAGTTCTTCCCAAACAGTTGCCATATAGCAGGGATCAGCAACTTTTAGCACGCGGCCCATCAGGGAAATCCACTGGTGGGTCGGGATGGTTAGTTTATCTGCAGGTTTGGCCGATTGCAGCTCCTACTGGCCGTGGTTTGCTGTTCCAGGCCAATGGGGGTTGGAGGAAGTAATGCGGGCCGAGGAATGTGCTGTCTGCCACTTTCTGAAGCCCCCATTGGCCTGGAATGGTGAACTGCAGCCAGTGGGAGCTGTGATCGGCTAAACCTGCGGACGCTGCACCTGAACAAACCGTCCCATACAGCCAGCAGATTTCCCTGACAGGCCATGTGCCAAAGGTTACCAATCCCTGCCATATAGGGTGCCAAGTGAGCATAGGGAAATGATATCTGGGCACCTCCAGATGTTCCATTAAGGAGTGGGTCCTGTCGCAGCAGATGTTAGAAACATGCACATAAGGGCTTCTCTTCACTACTTATAATTCAAGCGTTGCCCCTAACCTGACTCTTCATCCTCACACGCAACACTTTAAAATGAGCACTGAGGTGCTTTTCACTCGAGTTGGCTGACCCATCAGAGTGTATACGCTACAGCTAAAACTAGCATATCTCATCAGTGGCTCACACAATCACTGTTCAAGGCTGAATACTTTTTGTAGTCTAGCTGTTCTCCCTTTAGCTAAGCTATCTCAAGTGTAGATAACTCAACTTAAATCTGCACTATAGACACAGCCTTAGCTAGCTTGGGAAAAAACTGCCATCAATGCCTGCACCTTGGGACTTACAAAATACACCCAATGTACATTTTTTTGGCTTTATAACACAGCAGATTGCAAATGGAAGGTGTTTAATTTCCCAAGGGGAGGATTCCATTCTCCCTGTCCCCCAGTGAATTCATTTCAAAATACACCAGCTCAGCACTATACTGTGCTGTCATGCTGTATAATGATTTTTACTTAAAAGGGAAAACAAATAGATGCCTCTAATCCTTCACTGCTGACTTATGCCACCACACAGACACTCATTTAACAAAATGTTTATCTCAGACAAAGGGAGTGGAAGGCTGTCTTGAACATATTGGCATACCTTCTTCTTTGTTATAAAGGGCAAGTTACACCAGCCTTAGGATACATTTAACTTTTTAGACTAAAAAGAATGGGTGTATAGCTGAGGATGACACATTCAATCACTCAGCAATGTAGGCATGAAGAAAGATCTACAGGGCAAGCACTCATTAAAAGAAGCAACTCTCCTCCATCTGCTGATCAGCACAACGCTCTGTAGCTGATAGGAATGGAACTGACTTCTTCCAATGGATTGATATTTCTGCTTCATGGCCAATATTAACGACATTCTGTGACTTCCTGAGTTCTGAGCAAAACTGAAAATAGATGGCCTGATTCTCATAAGTGTCCAGCACTAACAAATCTTATTGATACCATTTGGACCTACAGGTGCTACAGACTGTGTTGCCTGAGACTAGGGCTGTCAAGCGATTAAAAAAAAAATAATGATTAATCGTGCTGTTAAACAATGGTAGAATACCATTTATTTAAACATTTTTGGATGTTTTTGACATTTTCAAATATTATTTCAATTACAACACAGAATACAACGTGTACAGTGCTCACTTTATTTTTATTTTTATTACAAATATTTGCACTGTAAAAAAACAAAATAAATTGTATTTTTCAATTCACCTAATACAAGTACTGTAGTGCAATCTCTTTATCATGAAAATTGAACTTACACATGAAAGTATGTACAATCTCCCCCACACACATTCAATAAAACAATGTAAAACTTTAGAGCCTACTTCTTGTTCAGCCAGTTGCTCAGACAAACAATTTTCTTTACATTTGCAGAAGATAATGCTGCCTGCTTCTTGTTTACAATGTCACCTGAAATTGAAAATAGGTGTTAGCATAACACCATTGTAGCCAGCATCACAAGATATTTACATGACAAGTGCGCTAAAAATTCATATGTCCCTTCATGCTTCAATCACCATTCCAGAAGACATGCATCCATGATGATAACAGGTTCTGCTTGATAACAATCCAAAGCAGTGTGGAGCGATGATTGTTCATTTTCATCATCTGAGTCAGATGCCACCAGCAGGTGGTTGATTTTCTTTTTTGGTGATTTGGGTTCTGTCGTTTCTGCATCAGAGTGTTGCTCTTTTAAGACTTCTGAAAGCATGCTCAACACCTCATCCAAAATGAAGAAAAACATCTAAAAACATTTAATAAATTTAAATTGATATTCAATTGTTAACAGTGCTGTCATAAACAGATAGTTAAGGGTTAATGCCTCTTTTACCTGCAAAGGGTTAAGAAGTTCACCTAGCCTAGCTGACACCTGACCAGAGGAACCAATGGGGGGACAAGATATTTCAAAAGGAAGGAGGGAAGTTTCCTTTGTTTAGAGTCATTTTCAGTTTTCAGCCAGAGTGAAAAAGATCAAGGAACCAACCTCTTTTCAGAGTAGTAAGTTTTAGAAAAGAATACATAGGTTTATGTTTATTTTCTTTTTTAACTTGTCTTTGTGCAATTAGGGGAATAGTCAAATTTGGGTATTCTTGTGGGTACTAAGGGTTTTGCCCCGGGGAACATCCTGTGTTTTAAATCTGTTGTCTGTGAGATCAGCTAGTATGCTTTCTCCCAGAGGGTTTTTTTCTTTTCTTTAATTAAAAGCCTTCTTTTTAAGAACCTGATTGATTTTTTCCCTGTTTTTTTAGATCCAAGGGAATTTGATCTGGACTCACCAGGGATTGGTGGGGGGGAAAAAGGGAGGGGGAAGGAGTAATTCTTCCTTGTTTTAAGATCCAAGGGATTTGGATCAGTGTTCACCAGGGACTTGGTGGAGGAGACTCTCAAGGCTACCCAGGGAGGGGAAGGTTTTTGGGGGGAAGACAGTTTTCCAGATAACTCAGACATCTGGATGGTGGCAGCGAGACCAGATCTAAGCCAGTAGTTAAGCTTAGAGGTGTTCATGCAGGTCCCCACATCTGTACCTTAAAATTCAGAGTGGGGGTGAGACCTATGACAAGTGCAATTAATTGTTATTATTTTTTTAATCGCTATTACTTTTTCACATGAGTTAACTGTGATTAATTGACAGCCCTACTTGAGACACAATACCTTCCTGAACTCCTCCTGGCACAGTATATTGCAATATATTGTCCCTCAATGCAATCCAGTAGCTACATGCCACAATTTAGCCCATAATAACTGTATCATAGTTGAAGACCAATTTCCTTAAAGAAGTTTGGATATCTGATTTGTGATGACACTTAATATTAGAAAAGAAGTTGCTGGTATTTATCTGGGTCTATGTCTGCCTTCATTTATTTGAGGAAACAATTGGGATATGTATACATTTATCATTGTAACAATTTTCTCTCTCTTAATGTCCTTCCCAGTGTAAAACAATCATCACTTGTACTGGCATATGTCTTTCTGTAACTAAATCTGTGAGCTGTTCTGTATTTTTTTATTTATTTATTTTTTGAACAGACAGGCTACATTTTTTTTCATCTCCCAGCATTATGGAAACACCTTTCCTTCCACATATAACATATCATCATGTTTTATAGTTATCTTTAAAAATATGTCAAAGATTAAGGAGATGCATTGCTGACTAGGTAATCAGTTTCACACTTAGAGTAGTCAGCTTTGCAAATCAGTACAACACAGGGGAAAAGTTTGGGATCTGCTATTATGTCTAAAAAAAATAGAGTATAGTAATTAAATGTTTCCAGTGAATATTGAAAGCAAATTGCACTTAATTTTTTGTGGAAAATATATTTCCCTGAATAATTTACATTATTGGAAAAATCAAAAGGAGAAAATGTTTGTGTGGGGAAGTGTTGTTTGTTTGTGTTTAACCTACAGATCAAACATGAACGACCAGCTCAGTGTTCCCCTATTTGTTTGGGAACCCTTTTAGAAAACATTTAGAATGATACCCTGTTGCTGACAAATGTAAATTTGGCTTTATTCTTTATAGTGTAGATTTTACAATATATCTGAGGGAGACCAGGATGTAGTTGTTTATGGTGTTTGAAGGCAAAATGTGGCTGCTTTTGGAAGCTTTTAAAAATATTTAGAGAGCGATTTGTCTTCCAATTAATAGCAGTTTAGAAAGGATATATAATAGATGCACAGATATTAATAGGCAAAGCATGAGTAAGACAGATACCAGTGGTTTTGAAAAGAGATTGTTATAACAACCTATTTTGCAGCTTCTAAGTGGCAGTGCTAGAAATTATATGGAGTAGAAATTATACTAATTATCTAAACTATAACTCTTAAATCTTGCTATCTACATTGTTTCATTTAGAGAGATAAGGTTCAAGTGGTTTTGCTTAAATAAATGCTTCATGTAAGTCAAATTCCATGTATTTAAAACAAGGAAAAGAACCACAACTTTAGACACAGGATGGGTTTTAGGCCTCACCATCATGGGTAATGTTTAAACAACTGACCGACTTATTGGATCCCAATTTGAGTAATTACTGATTGACTGTAATTTGGGAGGAGGGATAGCTCAGTGGTTTGAGCATTGGCCTGCTATAAACCCAGGGTTGTGAGTTCAATCCTTAAGGGGGCACTTAGGGATCTGGGGCAAAAATTGGTCCTGCTAGTGAAGGCAGGGGGCTGGACTCAATGACCTTTTGAGCTCCCTTCCAGTTCTAGGAGATTGGTATATCTCCAATTATTATTACTGTCATCCTGGATTTTTTTTTTTTTTTAGCCCTAGTTTACTTCAGGTGCCACTGAGCAGGGCTGGCTCCAGGGTGTTTGCCTCCCCACGCAGCGGGAGGGGGAAAAAAAAGCCATGATCGCGATTGGTGGCAGCTCCACTGCTCCGCGTCATTCTTCGGCGGCAATTCATTGGCGGGTCCTTCCCTCCGCCGAATTGCTGCTAGAGAGCCGAACATCCCGCCCCTCTTCATTGACCGCCCCAGGCACCTGCTTGCTGCACTGGTGCCTGGAGCCGTCCCTGCCACTGAGTTTTGAGTGTAAAGCACATGTGCTGAAGGAAGCCTCTCCCCAACACCACCACACTTACTTGATTGCCCTTTACATCTTGTGGGTTTGCCCAATGTATTTCTTTGCTAAGAAGTGAGATTATTCTTGATGATTGAAAAAAATTATTGACAGAGATTTTCAAGACTCTGAAGTTCCCAGGCAAATTCAAAGAGAATTAAATTATGATAATGAACAATTAAATAACTACCTAGGAAAAGCAGTATTATTATAACGAAGAAGAATGGTTTTAGAAAAATACAAGGCAATAAAACCAGGAAAAAAGAAGCTATTTACTTCAAGTGCCACTTGTGTTCAAGGTTAAAATGTTGATAGATCTAGGCATGTAACACAATTTTTCTATACATCTCTTTACAGAATGCAACTGTTCATGTCTGATATCTGGATGTACTAGATCCTCTTTCACAGCAAAAACCATGGGATGAGCAAAGTCACCAGGAAACTCCTCACAGAGTTTACTCTGTATCTTCTGTTCTAGTCTCTGTTTGTCAGAGGGTGGAGATGGATGGCAGGAGAGAGATCACTTGATCATTACCTGTTAGGTTCACTCCCTCTGGGACACCTGGCACTGGTCACTGTTGGTAGACAGGATACTGGGCTGGATGGACCTTTGGTCTGACCCAGTATGGCCATTCTTATGTTAAGGGGTGTGGTTTCTGATCAATTTGATGTGAAAAGGGGCTAGAGCCTAAGGCTGTCTAGGGAAACCAGGCTTCATTCCTGAGGACCACAGGACATCCATATTGGGAACCAGATCCTCCTAGTGTCCCTGTGGCTACCTCTCCTCCCACTAGCTGTCACAGATTATCCCATGACTATACCCCACTCCCTTTCTTCCAGACAAGCAAGTGCAGAAGGCACTTAGAGCAGCATTAACTCTTATGCACAGTTTACCAAGCTTGTAAACTATTGCTCATCAGCTCTATGCTAATATGTCCTCTTCTGAACCATGAAGTACTGAACCTCTGGTGTCTTTTTTTCTCCAGTCAGGGAAAAGAGGAGAGATGTAGCAGAACTACTGCAATCCTGTCATTGACACTCATTCCTATTGGTTGGGAGTGGGTGAGGTGTGACATGCATTTTCCGTCCTATCATTCCAGAGAGTTTATGTGAAAAAGGTAACTGAGCCTGAGACCATAATCACTTTCCTATGGTGTTCCATTAAGAGAGAGAAATTCTGCAGTGAAAGTCCCTGGGGCAGTGGTAGCCAAGCGGATTTGGATGTGGGACCTTATGACACAGAGCCAATATGGAGGTACAGGACATTAATACACATAGCCCTAGTGTCTTGCTGAATCCCTGGATGTCCTCCAGATTTGGGGGTAGACCTTGCAGACTGTTTTATCAGAGAAAAATCTTGCTCTCACCCATGATAGAATTATCAGGGACGTATTCTGTTAAAACATCCTCCTGGAGAAGTTCTCTCCCTTAGCATCCTCCAGTGGATTTTAATATGGGAAGGTGTGATATCACCCTCTGTTATTGTGCCAACTTCTGCTGTAATACACATGGAGTAAACTACAGTCAAATTTGTCTTCTTGTGTCCATTCAGAAAGCGTCTGTAACTTACAGCTGTCTTACTATATAGGCAGAGCCAGAAACTCAGCTGGTTCAAATCACCATGGTTCTATTGACTTCAATGGGGCTATGTTAATTTACACCAGCTGAGGATCCAGTCAACCATGTTTTTATTCATTAAAATATAACTGAGCTGGCCACCCCTTTATTATCCTGTTAATTCTGGGGATGGAGGTGGTGTTTCCAAATGGTATTTCCTAAATATCATCTTACAAAATAATATAGAAAAGACTCTTCTCCATAAACTAGCTCCTTATTTTCTAGCATTAATGTCTCTTCCCAACTGAACTGGAATGACATTATCTGAACAACTTAACACTGACAATTTAAATATTTGGTAATTTTACACAAAAAATTGGAACATGAAAGTACTTTGAATTTTTGTAACGTGCAAGCAATCATCGTCGGTGCCCAAAGCAATCGTTTTGTAATTCTTTACACTAGGGAAAATGTCTAATCACTAGTTTCTTTAGTTAATTCAGAGACATTTAAAATTTATTAAAATATAATTAAGTAGGTTAGGAACGCACTCATTAATATATCCACAATTTCTCTTTTATTGCACACTTTACTTTGTTTTGTAAGTGGGTTTCTTGGTTAAATTTCTTCATATTTACACACACTACCACCTTAATTCGCTATTATTATTATTAATAATTATTATTATTTATTTTGTATTTTATTTGATCTTAATTATTTATTTATCATCTGTTGCTATTTGGCTAACATTTTTACTGATCAAGTTAAATGTATAGTAGAAATTATACCTACATTTCTACTCACTTTGGCCTAATTTTTCAAAAGTGCTTTTAGGTTGCTTAATTTTTGGACCTCAACAACGGGTGATAAAGGGACACGTCTTCAGAGAGAATCACTTTTAGAAATTTAAGCCATGATACTTAAATAATTATCCACCTACAGCCACTAGTTTTAAAGGCTTGTAACTAGAAATGATAGAACCAGCTGTTAAGATGCTTCTATTTGTCGTTTAGATCTGGTATTTGGATTTAGAATGACTGCTGAAGTCTGAGACTATCAGAGCTAGTTGGAATCAAGGGAAATGGAGGTGAATAAGGAGCATGCCTTTCTTTATAATAAATCCCTTTAAGGAAGCTTCAGGACATTCTAACTTTCTGAGCATAGAAGGCCTTTGTCAAGAGACCTTCATAACAATAGGAAAGAATTTATAAATTAGTATATAATAGATAACTCTTACTGTCCCCATTCCTTAATGTACAGTACTGTAGCACTGGTTTAAAAAAATGGAGCTGACAAATGAGTTTATTGGTCTCATCCATTTCCCAGTGGACTGGTGCCCAGTTCACAGTAAACTCCATCCTTTTTGGCTTTCCTAATAGAAAGGCCACGGGTTCAGTGGGCATGGAGGCAGATCTGGCTATCATAATGCATCATCATTAATTATAGAAATTTTGGAAGAGGTATTAAACTTACTTCAGGGCATAGAGTAATTTCTAGGTACTAGGGAGCAGGATGAGAACTAGTGTCCCAGGAAGATTATCCCATATCTGCCTACTGTGGGTTTTTTATACTTTCCTCTGAAGCATCTCATACTGGCAGAGACAGGATACTGGACTAGATGGACCATGGGTCTGATCCAATATGGCAATTCCTGTGTTCCCATCCATTTTGCTCCAAGAGATCCCTTCACGTTGGCGTTGAAACCCATTTGTGATTCAGCATGTATACATTGCTGCTGTCTGTGCTCTACATTTTCTCTTATTAATAACAGAGTGTAGTAAAGGTTGTGAGTCATGTCAGGTGGGATCCAAGAAGTGATGTAGACATTGCAACACTGAACATCACAGTGCCTAACATTTAGGCACCTAAAAACTCATAGGAAAAACACTTGATCCTCAAAGCTGAGCTAGGTGCCCCCATACAATGAATGGGCAGAGATAGATGACTAAGAATATGAGCTACAAAAGCCAGCATACACTAGGCATGACATCCCCTAAGGCAGGCAATGGGAGATATTAACCTGAGGGGTTTGTGCTAAGCCCTGACCCTCTCAGAGATAGATGCCTAAGTCCAGGCTTCAGGGAGGTGTCTGTCACTGCTTAATCCACAGACGGGAACCAGCTGCCTGGAGTCAGGTGATTTAGGTGAAAAGGTGTTAGGTGCCTCCCTCACTCCACATAAAACACCTTATAACTTTTAGCCCACTGTTTAGACCAGGGGTTGGCAACCTCTGTCAAGCAGCTCACCAGGGTAAGCACCCTGGCAGGCTGGGCCAGTTTGTTTACCTGCCGCGTCGGCAGGTTCGGCGGACCACGGCTCCCACTGGCCACAGTTCGCTGTCCCAGGCCAATGGGGGAGGCGGGAAGCCGCAGCCAGCACATCCCTCACCAGCACCGCTTCCTGCCTCTCCCATTGGCCTGGGACAGCGAACCGCAGCCAGTGGGAGCCACAGTCCACCAAACTTGCCAACACGGCAGGTAAACAAACTGGCCCAGCCCGCCAGGGTCCTTACCCTGGCGAGCCGCATGCCAGAGGTTGCAGACCCCTAGTTTAGAGCACTTGCCTGGGAAATGGGAGACCCAGGTTCAATTGCCTCTGATCTGCCAGAGGCACAGCAAGGAGACCCTCTTTTCAAATGCCCCCTCAACCACTAAATTATGGGATACTGGTATGTGGGGCTTCTCAGTCTCTCCTGTTGAAGCTGTTCCACTGTGGCCAAATAATGAAAGAGTAATTGAAGCAGGGTGATTGGAACCAGATCTCCCACTCTCATGTGGGTGCTCTAAACATTGGGCTACAGAGTTTCTCTTGCTTACTCAATCACAGTAATAGTCATTGGACTCTTATCCCTAAGTTCTGTAGGTGGCCTTTGGTGAATGGATCCTTAAATGCAGCATAGGGCATTTAAGGCCAAGGATTCAGTGGGCATAGAGGCAGTTGAACTCTGGAGGAAAGCTGGCAAGACCAGACGATTTATCAATGGGCATACATGTAATCGTAGTTATTATGTGCATAGTCAAGATAGCTTTATCTGTGGTGTTTTGTTGTGTTTCTGAAAGTTGTGTGAAATTAGGTCCTCAAAGAAGATATTTATATGTTAGCTTCTGTGGAGTATGGTTTTGTACAATGATATAAATTATTATACTATTGATTTGAGTTTAGTAATAAGGGAGATAGATTGTGTAGAGGAGAGTCCTATAATTATGGCTCTTTTTCTTTTGGATAAGCAGCAAAGAATCCTGTGACACCTTATAGACTAACAGACGTTTTGCAGCATGAGCTTTCGTGGGTGAATACCCACTTCATCGGATGCAAGTAGTGGAAATTTCCAGGGGCAGGTATATATATGCAAGCAAGAAGCAAGCTAGAGATAACGAGGTTAGTTCAATCAGGGAGGATGAGGCCCTCTTCTAGCAGTTGAGGTGTGAAAACCAAGGGAGGAGAAACTGGTTCTGTAGTTGGCAAGCCATTCACAGTCTTTGTTTAATCCTGAGCTGATGGTGTCAAATTTGCAGATGAACTGAAGCTCAGCAGTTTCTCTTTGAAGTCTGGTCCTGAATTTTTTTGCTGCAGAATGGCCACCTTAAGATCTGCTATTGTGTGGCCAGGGAGGTTGAAGTGTTCTCCTACAGGTTTTTGTATATTGCCATTCCTGATATCTGATTTGTGTCCATTTATCCTTTTCCTTAGAGACTGTCCAGTTTGGCCGATGTACATAGCAGAGGGGCATTGCTGGCATATGATGGCATATATTACATTGGTGGACGTGCAGGTGAATGAACCGGTGATGGTGTGGCTGATCTGGTTAGGTCCTGTGATGGTGTCGCTGGTGTAGATATGTGGGCAGAGTTGGCATTGAGGTTTGTTGCATGGATTGGTTCCTGAGCTAGAGTTACTATGGTGCGGTGTGCAGTTACTGGTGAGAATATGCTTCAGGTTGGCAGGTTGTCTGTGGGCGAGGACTGACCTGCCACCCAAGGCCTGTGAAAGTGTGGGATCATTGTCCAGGATGGGTTGTAGATCCCTGATGATGTGTCGGAGGGGTTTTAGCTGGGGACTGTATGTGATGGCCAGTGGAGTTCTGTTGGTTTCTTTCTTCGGTTTGTCTTGCAGTAGGAGGCTTCTGGGTACACATCTGGCTCTGTTGATCTGTTTCCTTATTTCCTCGTGTGGGTACTGTAGTTTTGAGAATGCTTGGTGGAGATTTTGTAGGTGTTGGTCTCTGTCTGCGGGGTTAGAGCAGATGCGGTTGTACCTCAGTGCTTGGCTGTAAACAATGGATCTTGTGGTGTGCCCGGGATGGAAGCTGGAGGCATGAAGGTAGGCATAGCGGTCGGTAGGTTTTTGGTATAGGGTGGTGTTAATGTGACCATCACTTATTTGCACTGTGGTGTCTAGGAAGTGGACCTCCCGTGTAGATTGGTCCAGGCTGAGGTTGATGGTGGGGTGGAAGTTGTTGAAATCGTGGTGGAATTTTTCCAGAGTCTCCTTCCCATGGGTCCAGATGATGAAGATGTCATCAATGTAGCGTAGGTAGAGAAGGGGCATGAGTGGACGGGAGCTGAGGAAGCGTTGTTCCAGGTTGGCCATAAAAATATTGGCATATTGTGGGGAAGTGGCTGCCAGTAAGTCCCTTGGCCCGCGCCGCTTCCAGCAGCTCCCATTGGCCTGCAGCAGCAAACCGCGGCCAGTGGGAGGTGAGATCGGCTGGACGTGCGGACGGAGCAGGTAAACAAACTGGCCCGGCCCGCCAGGGCTTTCCCTACACAAGCGGCGACCCCAGTTTGAGAAACACTGAAATATGGTATTTGAATCCAACTTAGTCTTAATTAATGCTGGCAACAAAAGGAGAATGTACTGTACTATAACCACAGGATAAGGCTTTAATTGTGCTATATAACTCAGCAGTGGTCTTATTATCCATCTCTTTTGTGCTTCACAAAGAAACATAAATCCTCATGAGAGTGCCTAGCGTTTTCTCAGATATTTTCTGTGACAGGGGTCAGCAATGTCTGGCACGCAGCTCAGGGTAAGCACCCTGGCGGGCCGGATCAGTTTGTTTACCTGCCGGGTCGCAGGTTCGGTGGACCGCGGCTCCCACTGGCTGTGGTTCGCCGACATAGGCCAATGGGGGTGGCAGGAAGCCGCGGCCAGCATATCCCTCACCCGCGGCACTTCCTGTGCTTACTCTGGCGAGCCGTATGCCAGAGGTTGCTGACCCCTGTTCTATGATGTCTTCTCTCATCAGCTTAGAAGGGAGCTCTGTTCACTTCCATTATTATAAGTGTCTAAGAGTTGAGGGGGTTATCTCATGGTCCTAATTTTTGAGTAAGGAAACAGTGGGACAAATTCTGACTTGTCAAATAGGGGAAAGAGAAGATATACAGGGCTTTAGCAATCAGCTAAGAGTGGCTGGAGGCATTTTGCTTCTGTATGGCAAATGGAGGCATAATCTCCTCAGGGGAAGTGGTTGGAGGAATATGTTTTAGCTGCTGTACTTATTTCTCCCTTAGACATTCCATATACCACCATGCCTTTCAGTGAGAATGCTCCCCACTCTGTTTTTGCTCCAGTGATAAGAGGGCCAAAGCAGAGCCCACTAAAATCTCTGGAGAGATCCCCACTGGCTTAAATGAATTTTGAATCAGGACAAGAGAGTGTTAGTGTCAGCATTCTACCTGAGTTCCACATGGGTCCGCAAGAGGAGAGAGAAGGCTTACAGAGGACAACCAGACTTTTAGGGTTTAATAGTAAACCTCTTTAGGCATAACCTAATGGTCCTAAACTAGCATTATGGTATGCTGAATGCTGACATTAATGATTAATAAGTAGTAATAACCTCTAGCAGAGATAAAGTACAAGCACACAAGCAGAAATCAATACAGTAACTCCTCACTTAAAGTCATCCTGGTTAATGTTGTTTCGTTGTTACGCTGCCGATCAATTAGGAAACATGCTCGTTTAAAGTTGTGCAATGCTCCTTTCTAACATCATTTGGCAGCCACCTGCTTTGTCCACTGCTTGCAGGAAGTGCAGCCCGTTGCAGCTAGCTGGTGGGGGCTTGGAACCAGGGTGGGCCAGCAGCCCCCCCTATAGCTCCCCCTATCAGCTCCCTGCTCCCCTAAGTTCCCTGTGCAGCAGCTGCCCAGCAGGCTAGCAATTGCAGCTGTCCCTCCCCCCACAGCCATATGCTGCTCCTGCCCTCTGCCTTGGAGCTGCTCCCAGACACTCCTGCTTGCTGTGTGGGTGGGGGGGAGGAGGAAGAGGAGGGCTAATATCAGGGTGTCCCCCTCCCCCCTGCTCCTGCACCCTGCTTACCCCATCTTCCATCGAGCAGGGGGGACACAGGACAGGGCTCAGCACAGAGGGAGCTTGCTGGCAGCAGCAGCTGTGCTCTCTGCAAGCTGATCTAATTAACAAGGCAGTGTACTTAAAGGAGAATTGTGCATCTCTCTCTCACACACACAGTATGTGTCTCTGTCTCTGTCTGCGATGCTCTCTCCCCTCCCTCCATTCCTGCTGCCTTACAGACCTTGAGAGTCAACCCTTGAGGGCTCAGCCAATTGCTAGTTCATCATTTAGCAGTAAGGCATTCCCTGGAAAATATCCCACCCTCTGACTCCTCCACCTCAACCAAGCTTCACAATCATCATTACTGTGTACCAGTATTAAATTGTTTGTTTAAAACTTATACTGTGTGTGTATATATAATATAGTCTTTTGTCTGGTGAAAAAAATTCCCTGGAACCTAACCCTCTCATTTACATTAATTCTTATGGGGAAATCGGATTCACTTAACATCATTTTGCTTAAAGTCGCATTTTTCAGGAACATAACTGCAAGGTTAAGTGAGGAGTTACTGTATATTTTACCTATTCAGACATGCTATCTATCAGATATCTCAGAAACCATGTACTAGGAGAAGAGCGCTGGGTAGCTCTAAAGCTTGTCTTTTACACCAATAGAAGTTGGTCCAATTAAAAAAGTATTTATCTCACCCATCTTGTTTCTCTAATATCCTGGGAACAACACGGCTACAACCGCACTGCAAATATGCTCCTTTCCTAAGAGTTTTATTGCATCTCTACTTTCAGAGGTCCTTCTATGTCAACATTTGGGTTCTGTCTGTAGCAGAGTCAAGGATTTCATTAAGTCCTTTTCCCAGTACAAGTTTGACAAGCTCCGTATTAAGGGTTTGAGGCTGTGGGTGAATCTATATCTTCAGATGACGAGCAACAGCATGTGCTGGCTCAAAAATTCATTTTGTCTGAAGCTGGTAAGACCAGTACTACTTAAAAATTGTCTTCTATTGCTTTAGCTGCCTTTTGTAGCTTAGGAGAAAATTCATATAGATACTTTCCAACATTGGCGTGGTTCTACATTATATTGTTTGTGTTGTACTGAAACAAGCTGAGGTAAGAATGATCCCTTTTGTCTTCCTGAGACTTTAATGAAAACAAAATGTGAATCCCATAGGGCTGGGTCCAAAAAGAACCATTTTAAACACAGCTTGAAAATAAAACAAATAGTTGTTTTGTTCTCTGCAGCCTTATTTCATTGCTGTAATGAGTCACCCATCCCATCTCCTTTTCTCTTTTCCATATATTTTCAGAAGGTTTCTACAGTGCACACACAAAGTTATATAAGCAGTTCCCCAGACATTGTCCTCTACTTCACCACTTCCCATTACTTTCACTGTTCAAAGAGTTTAAAATGCTTTAAAAAGGCATACCACAAGTAAATGGAAATTTTGGACGATTTAACCAGTTTCTTGCCTCTAGGTAGTAGCCACTTCCTAGCAATAGTCATTTTTTGTTGACACAGTTTTCCACAGTAAATTTCTCTAAATTGTCCTTAAAAACAAATTAACATTTTGTCATCAAACTCTTCCCATTTTGCTTCTGGACTCTCCCAATCATGTACGTAAGATTCATCCTATAGGAGCATGCTGCAGCAAGCAAAATTTAGGCTTAAACGTTTGTCATTCTTTACTATCCTCTACCATGATACATAAAATTTTGACTTAGTGTTAAATGAATAAACATAAGTGACTAAAATATATTTCTGTACCTGAATATTTGTATTGAAGTGTTGCTTTCTAATTAATACATTTTGACTACTTTGATCATTAACCTTGCCATTAGTTGATACGCTGCAAATCAGGCTGGTGTGGTGATGAGATTTCTTGGACGTTATATGGCACATTTGTGTTGCCAAGGTAGAGGATTAAATCCTTATTGTTTCTAGAAGCTTTAAGGTTGGAGAAAAAAACCTGAATATCACTTTTTTTTCCTCAAAAAGAAAAAAAATCATAATATACAGACCAAAGGCCAGAGTCAAGGTTATGCATGGTATAATATTTTTGGCATTTTCTGATTTTGAATGCTCATCTGTGCAACCATAATGTGATATATGCCTGAGGAACTTAAACTCTAAATAACAAGATCTCCCCAAGATGTAATAACTAATATTTTAGTTTATTAATACATTGGTGGAAGTGTAAGGAAAAATCAGAAACTGTTTTTTTCCCCTCCCTACTTGACTAATGTAAAAATACAAAGAGAAATAAATAAATCTGCTTTAACAGGGTAGCAGGCCCCTTAAATGAAATTAGGCCCAGTTCCAAGTTTAGTATAATGAGGAGGATGGGGATGAGTCTTAGGAGTTATACATAAAAGACAACCTAAAGCCAGTGAGAGAGTTGAGACCCCAGAGTCCAGAAAGAGCAAGTGTGAGTGCATGAGCTCAGAAAAAGAGCAGAGCTGGGTTGAGAGTTTCAGGGAGGGGATTCCCCAAACTTCCCCAAGCCAGGGAACTATGGCTAGAGAGGGCTGAAGGCGAAGAGAAGAAGAGGGAGATGCCTGTTGGCTCTCTGAGCCAGAGGACTGAAGCAGAAGGGCTAGAGAGGGTGTGAAGGCTGGGGAACAATGGATGGGTGAGCTCACCGATGTTTCTGGGTGGGAGCTAGAACCAGAGTTCAGAATAAAACAGGCCAGAAAAGTGCCCCAGCTAAAGGGGATGGGGTAGAGCCTAATGAGAGATGCTGGAGCTGTGCCTGAGAGTGAAGTGCTGAGAGGTGCCAAAGCTGTACTGGGTATGTTGAGGACTTAAAAGAGTCAATGCGCTGCTTGAACTGTGTTGGGAATTTCTGGCTTATGGTCGTGGGACTTTTGTAATTAAATAGCCCTTTGCAGGGTGCATTTTACTTGGGAAGCTTGCATAGAGTTACTCTGACTGTGCAAAAAAGGGGAAACTGAGGCAGGAGGGGGTTCCATGTGACATCTGCTTAAATAATTCACAGAATTCTGGCATCCCCCACATATTCTTTAAGCAAAGGAAATTTAGGACTAGATTGATAGAAGTGCTCTGCACCCATAATGTGAGAAGCAGATTTTCAAAAGAGCTCTGCTCCCATTTAAGGACTAGACTAATTGGCCAGATTTGTGATCTAACTTCAAGAGTCACATTGGGGGTTGTTGTATACTGAGTACTCTTAAAAATCTGATTCCAATTGTGCATGCTGAGCACTTGAAAATCTTGTACATAGTCCTAGATGCACAAAGGTATTTAGGTTCCTGACTTCCACTGGTTTCAGTAGAAGTTAGGAGCCTTAGTACCTTTGTGCATCTGGGCCATAGAGTCTGGTTTTGTATCATTGAAGTCGTTGCAATCTTGATGTCACAAGTTGGTTGGCCCTTTAAGAGGAATCAGGCTCAGTCTTGCCAGTGATTTAGTAGATATCCCCAAGCTGATTCTGATCTCAGAACTTAATTATAATGAGTGACCCCCAGCTATAAAAGAGTCAGAAAACACTACATGAAGATACAAGGGAACCCAGTTAAGGAGGAGATAGGAAGTAGATTTTTCTTTGGGCAAAGCAGACTGAAGAAGGCCACAGGGATAGAATTAATCCCTGTGGTGGGCCCTGGAAAGGATGTAAGGCACAGAGAGGCTGTCCTGAAGGGTCAGCATTTCTGTAGAGAAAGAAAGAGCTGGGAATACCTAGAGAGCAACCAAGGGAATGCTTTTTTTTAAGCAGTACCAGGGGCTCTGAGGTAGGAAGTGTCCCAAGGAAGTAGCAGTGTGTTTGAAGGAACAGACCTAGCTGCTAAATACAGGATCCCTGGGCTAGAACCCAGAGCAGAGGGTGGGCCTTGAGACCCCCACCAGCCCCAAGGAAGGGGTATTAAACGGGGTGTAAGGACTGGTGAGCCCGGGGTGGGTCTGAAGTCTGAGCATAAAGGACAGGCTGTGGAACAGCCCAAAAGGGAGTGGAAGGATCTTTTACATTGGGACCTTTTGGACTTGGATTTTTGATACCCTGGAAGGTGGTTGGACTAGAGAGGACCTAGCCAAAGGGCTGATGTGATTAACAGAGGCAAAAAAAGTGATCAACAGGAGGCACTAGAGGCGCGAACTCCTGCAACTCCACAACTTGATACCTGGAGGTGCTTCAGTGGTGAGTACAACTGCTTACACTTTGGTTACTGTCCAGTAAAATCCGAGAAGCCAAATATAATGGTGGGAGACTACTTGGTTCTATGACCTTCAAAGGACTGCATTGGTGCTGAGGGAAGTGGTGTCATTCCAGTCTTTCTTCTGAGTAGATACAGAACCAATGTCTTCCCTTCTCTTCACTTGGAGATAGATGTGTGATTTTTCAGTTCATGCAGACAAACATATGCTAGCTCTTGTCGAGCTACTATGCTAAAGATAGTAGTGTAGCCACAGCATCAGGGACAGTGTCAACACAAGCTAGCTTTCTTGAGGAGAAACCCATCTGGACCCTGTGGGTGTGTACTTGGGGCAGCTAGCTTATGCCACCACTTGCTGCTGCCTGTGCTGCCAGAGCTACATAACTATGTTTTTGCATGCTAGCTCAATGAGCACTAGCATGAGTATGTCTATGCAAGCTGGGAATCACACCCACAGGCCAAGTGTTGACATAGCCTGAGTTTTAGGGGGTGTAGTTCTACTGGTGTTATATTTCATATGAGTCATAAAACTAAGTTACTAATCACTTGTGGTCATTGAAAGATGTTATGGTAATTTTCACAAAAGAAAGGGCATTGTTTATCCCCTGCTATTTCATCCAAATAGAATCAACCAACTTCATTCTGTCGACCAAAAGATTGTATCTAGTTTCTCACATGGATATTTTTCCTATATGTATGCACAATGTACTCCTTTAAATTGTTGGACAGCATTATTGTACAACTTTTGTATGAAAGGAAATGTAAAAATATAGTTCTATTATTTTGAAATGTTTATTTACTAGGTAATCTGCCTTCATCTGTTTGCTATCACCTCTAATCACTTAGCATCTATCTTTTATAATTAATAAACTTATCTTATGTTTAACTCTAAACCAGTAAGTTTACAGTGAAGTGCTTGGGACTCTTAGTTTAGGGGCAGGGTCTGTTGCATTTCCTCTCCACATTGAGGGAGAGGCAAACTGGATGATAAATTGGGTCCTAGGCTGGGAAGCTGGTGGTTATTTTGGCTGTAGCCTCTCTATTGTTTCTTCATGCAATGGCTGGTCAAAGCCTGCATGTAACTGCAGCTGGGTGTGTCCCTACCTGTGTGAATGCTGGTGGAAGTGTAAGACTGAAGCAAGTCTGCAGCTTGTCACAACAACACAGATTGAGAGGGAGCCCAGGCTGGTGAATCAGAAAGCTCAGTGGTATCCCATGTCCAGGTTGCACCCCGGGGCAAACCCGTCACAAAGGAATTTTACAATTCTGAGCAAATATTATTCCTTTCTGGAACAAACCTTGAATTTAAAAAGCCTAAATATAGCTTCTTTATTGTAATTTTAATTAAGCATGTCTCACACAGAATGCACAACATTCTCAGCATTAATTTGTGTGCTTGCCTGAATAATACCAGTGTTCTAGGGTTTAATAAAGACCTCTGATGTTCCAACCAACTATTCTAAACTAATGAACCTGCATCACTTTTCTGAACCAACCACAGAAGGTGTAATTAATAAAAAAGAATGAGCTTCTTGTGAAGTGTTCTCTCTACTGTCATTATATACACAGTAGAGGCATATCTACACTGCAGTTAGACACCTGCTGCTAGCCCATACCAGCTGACTTGGGATCACAGGGCTTGGGCTAAGGGGCTGTTTAATTGCAGTATATATGCAGGGCTTGGGCTACATGCCAGGCTTAGGGACCGTCCCTCCTCACAGTGTCCTAGAGCCCAGGCTCCAGCCCGAGTCTGAATGTCTGTGCCACAATTGAACAGCCCCTTAGCCCAAGCCAAGCATCCCTGAGTCAGCATAAACCAGCTGCACGTGTCTAATTGCAGTGTAGACAGACAACATTTCTGTTCTAGTGCCAAGGATATGTGAGCCTTCTTCAAATATCTCTGTACAAAAGGCAGTTGAATACAAATGAATAAAAATAGAGACACACTATTGTTCCCCTCAGGCAGTGGGAGGAATTGAACCCAAGTCTCCCATATCCCAGGCTACTGTGCCAACCTCTGAGCTAAAAAGGTATATGATGGGTGACAGCACCTCCTCCTTCCACACATTTTGTGTGGAGCAAAGCATACGTATTCCTACAAGAAATGCCTCACAGTGCCTATGCTGCCTGAGTTCATTAGGCACTGTGATGTTCAGCATTGCAACACCCAAGTCCCTTTGTGGATCTATGCCTTACTCAAAGAGTAGAAGTGTCTCCTTTGTTACAGAAGGACCCATGGGTCATGGGAGGGAAGGGGATACTCAATGGAAAAGCCTAGGACAGTATTGTCCTTTTCACTGATTCTCTGGAGGGCCAAAATCAGAGTAATGTTCATCTCCCCACTTCTTACTTCAGCTCACCCAAATGTACTCCTCCTCAACATAGGTCTGGGGCCTCAGAGCACTCACCACAGGGTCTGGATGTACTGGAGAGCAATGCCACAGAGCCATCTGACACCTCTCTTTTCCCATTCCATATGGTAGGGTAGAGATTGGTATATAGAAAGCCCCCTCAAAGGTGTGGCTCTTAGGTCATGGAGTGAGAGGGTAGGCATGGGGAACAATCTGGGCCTTTATTTTTGCATAGTACTTAGGCAAAACACCCTTTAAATTCATTGTACTGCAAATTGGAAGTTCAGTGGTAACTGTGCCTGGGTTTTGTGCTTTTATATTTCCCAAACACTTTCTGAAAAATGAAATCTTGAGATGAGATATGACTGACCTTAGCCAAATCGTGAGCAATCTATGAAATGACATTTTGAGATGCTTGCAAAATACAAAATTATTTTTTTTACAGCAGCTCTCTGAAATTGAATTGGTTGATACTTATGATGTAATGTAACACCATGAAAGGTACATAATTGGCTCAGTTTTAGTACTAATTGCACATCGCATTGCATTGCCAGAGCTGCCACTGTCTGTGAAGTTTATGAGTTAGTGTGGACAAGGAAAATGCCAAAGAATTAATAATGTGCTTTCAGCTGGCATAAGTAATCAGATTTGTGTACTCATAGGAGATCAGAATCCTTTCCCAAATTGAAAGGATTAATTCAAGAGCTAAACCATGTACAACTAGACCTCAGAACTAATTTCACCCTCCTAATCTAACTAGAGGCAAATCTTAAAAGTAACTAAACCATACAAGTCATAATCCCTATACTTCATAGTCTGTGAAATTGTCTGAATGAATTGAACAAAAAAACCCACCTGCAATGTAGTAAAACTTCATAGTAGTGATTCTACCATCTTAGTCTGTTTTCTTATAGTATGCCCTTCTCCTTGATCCTATGTCTTAGTACCTGCACAGAGGAGATTCTTTTTCATTCCAAGTATCAATTTTGTATCCTTTATAACATAGGGAAATAATTGTTCTTTTAGGCTGAAAGTTTCCATGCTTCCTCTCAGCCTAAAACCAAGTTCATCATGGAACATTTTATCATATATTGTATGGTCTGTTTATTCAAGTAAATTCTGCTCATAATGAATCATTGTAGGTTGTGACTACATTTATTAAATTATATATGCTGACTGAAAATTGGAGAGCAAAGTGAACAGAGTAAGTAATCAAGTAAGACTAGGGGGAAGTTAAATGGATGTGGAAATGTTACCAATATTATTCATACAACTGTAAGATTGTAACATGGAATGCCCAGGGACTTCATGCTCTTCCAGGATTTAGCCTTAAATCTCCTGGGAGGGAAAAATTGAAGATGGAGATTTTTCACAGTTGTTTTTGTATATTTACTTCAAAAAGAATCAAAAGGACACTAATAACTTTACATTCTGGAAGAGAATTTTGTTGTTCTTTAAAAAGTTTGATCAACAGCCCAAATCCTTTCTATTCTGTCAGGATATATGTACATGAAGCAGAAACTAGAACTGACTGTAGAAGTGCAGTCTACAACTCCCTAACTGAAGGAGAATGCATTTGTGCTTGTGCTCCAAACTGGCGATGACCTTTTGACCTCTACAGCCACCTCTTATATCTTTATATGGAGTGTAGTTGAAGCTGTTGGTCCCAGGACAGTAGAGAGACAAGGTGTGTGAGGCAATATCTTTTATTGGAGAGAAGTTGGTCCAATAAAAGATATTACCTCACTCACCTTGTCTCTCTCTTTATATAGTATTGTCAACCACTCAGCACACTTTAGGGTCAGAGGACTTGCATTATAAGCAGCTCTATAATAGAATTGCTAAATTAGAGCTGTAAGGCTTGGCTGAGCAGCATGTTGGGTTTTTTTTTAAGGTGTTACTCAATATCTCAATGTTTTCATGGTTCCAGCATGTCCCTGCAGCCCATGCCGCTTCTCACAGGTCCCATTGTCCAGAAACGGCAAACCGTGGCCACTGGGAGCTACAGGCAGCCGTGCAAATGTAAACAAACTGGCAGCCCACCAGTGGATTACCCTGATGGGCCGTGTGGGGCCTACCACTGCTCTAGAAAATGAATTTACTGGGAGGAATGCCTATAGGAACATATAGGAATGCCTATAGGACTTTTAAGCATATATTGTAGAATGCTCACAGAAAGCAAATTTAAAATTGGTATTCTTGATTATTTGCACAGGAAAATTAACAGTTGCACTTACTGAGCTAATGAGCAGAAATATCATAACATATGTCCAATCAAATAGCACATACTAAATGATTACTCTCAAACTGAAACAACAAATAGAGTACACACACTTAATATCATCAAATCTCACACTTCACTAGACTTTGGCCTTAAGTTATAGGAACATAACTGAATCAATTCACTTTGTCTTTACTGCAATGTTAATTTGAGTGTAATCCTAGTTCAAGTCCCATAAACCACCTGTGGTGGTGCTTTTATCTCAAGTTAGTGGGAGTTAGCTGTTAACATGACCATTCTGTAGTTTGATGCAGGCTACAGCCATCTGAGTGCCATTAGTCCTCCAGTTCCCTTTCATACTTCACCCCCCATAACCCAGAAAGAACAGAGAAGTTCTCTTAGAATTCACTAGGAAAGAATTCATAGAGCAGCTCAGCTTAGTGCAGAGCAGAAAAGCATGCAATGTGCTCCAAGAAAGCTTAGTGCCACATGCGTGAGTGCAGTGACAGTATGGACTCAACAGCTTGAGTTTGCAGTGTGGCCACTCTCACTCAATCTAGGATAACTTGGGACGAGTAACTTAACTGTATATACCTTGAGGTACCTCTGCATTGAAAACACATCCTGTGTCTGGTTGTCTTGGAACACAATGTTCAAAATGGTTTGGGGTGCTACTGAGGGAAGCAGATTAATTAAAACTACTGGTTCCAGCATTGTTTATTAACCACCCATACGTTTAAGGTATTTATTTTGCCCTCAGCTTTGTTATCCCTACTGGGAAATATCTTTCCCCATACATAGAAATCAAATACCATGTTAGTGGTATGAAGGAGCATCCCCATACTTATCACAGAAAACTTCACTATGTCTTGGTCACAATTCTTCCATCCTTATTCACATTGAGTAGTACCGTGTTCTGTGAGCACTGATAAATTTCAGTGGGGCTACTTATGGAATAAAATATTTCTGAGTATGACTAAGCATGGAAGAATTGGATCCATTGTTATTCCCAATATTTGTAAAGATAGCTTTGGTAGTCATGCTTTAACTTGCTTTTATCCAGATTTTTTCCCCATCCTTATGTTTTATTTTATTGTTTACACAAGACCCATATGATTGTTGAACAACTGCCTTCTTTTTATTCTTACTGATATTTGAGATATAATATTAGTATCAAAAGTCCCCATTGCATTTTTTTCTTAGGCCTTTGGCTGAGTCCCAGCACTAAACAGGAGCTCAAAATATTAAATAAAACCCAACAAAGCAAGTATATTTCATAGGCCCATACTGTCCCTCTCAGATCTCTGAGTTCTGCAGGATGAAGAAAATGAAATATTTGAACAGTAAACAGATGGAAAAGTACTATGGAAAAAATAAAACAAAATTTGCTTGGAAATATTTTGGACATAATACAAATTATTGAGTTAAAATGTAAGGGACAAATTGTCAACTAATGCAAATCAGTGTAGCTCAATTTACTTCAATGGATCTATGTTGATTTACGTCAGCTATGGATTTTGCCCAAATTTTGTATGTAGTACTAATTGTATTAATATAATAAGACGTGGCTATATATTGCTATGGTTTGTAAATGTGCAAGAAGTTACTATAGCAAAACTAAAGTCACTTCAGGCTTCAGACCACTGCTAGAGCAAGTTTCCATAGTACTTTCCCTGCTGGATTATTAGTTTCATATTCTTAAAATGTGGTTTATGAGAGAAGAGCTAACGATTAGTGCAACAAGGAAGAAAATGAAGGCTGGAAAAGGGGTCAGGAAGATGTGAGGGGGTGGGAAGTAGAGGGGGAAATATTCTGGGGAAAAGGAGAGGGCAAAAAACAGAAGGTAAAGTTTGAGCCCAATAATATTTACAAATGATTATTTTGCAGGCAGTTCACACTACAGGTAAGATGACATGATCCCTGTCACAAAGATCTTACAGTCTAAACCTCTACTTCTGCAAACATTCATCTACATGTTTAAGCATATAAGTGGTCCTGTTGAAGTCAGTGAGACTATTTAGGAGAGCAGAGCTAGCCAGAAATAGAGACTCTTTGGCAAAAAAGTGCATTAAATTTTTTAACCTTGTTTTTCATCTAATTCTAAATTCAAAGTTTTTCAACTAGCTCAGCATAAGACTGAAGTTATTAATATTCTGCATTTATGTAGTATCACCTAGGAGGCCTCTAGTCATGGACCAGGATCCCATGTATGAACACAGAACAAAAAGATAGCTTAATTCCCTGCTCCAAGTAGTTTACAATCTAAGGGCATGGCTACACTTGCAGATGTAGAGCGCTTTGAGGTCAGCCTTCGTAGAGCGCAGTAGGGAAAGCACTGTAGTCTGTCCACACTGACAGCTGACAGCGCACTGGCATGGCCACATTAGCAGCTCTTGAAATGGCCACAGAGAGTAGTGCGTTGTGGTAGCTATCCCAGCATGCAAGTGGCTGCAATGTGCTTTTCAAATTTGGGGTGTGTGTGTGTGAGACAGGGATTGTGTTACTATTGTGTGCATATGGGGGGAGAGAGAGTGGGTTTTGTGGGGGCTGAGAGCAGTTCAGACAGCAGCAGACCTCCCCTCCTCCTCCCCCCCCCACTTCTCTCTCTCACACACAGCATTCCACAGTAATGGTTGCTTTGTCTCGGAGCAGATAAGCAGCCGGCTGTCAAACGGAGCTTTCAAAGGGCATATCCAAAACAATGACAAGAGTGGCCACTTGACTTAAAGGGATTATGGGATGTTTCTGGAGGCTGATCAGAGCACAGTAGTGCAACACCTCGTTCACACTGACGTTGGGGCGCTTCAGCAGGGGTGCATCAAATGTTATTCTACTCGCTTAGGTGGAGTACCATGAGCGCTCTAGCCGTGGAGTCAGAGTGCTCTATGTGCCTTGCCAGTGTGGATGGGTAGTGAGCTAGTGCGCCTGGGGCTCCTGTAATGCACTGTAACTCGCAAGTGTAGCCAAGCCCTTAGTAAGTTAAGCATTGCTTAGGTGTCTCCATGATTGGGCCTAATTTCAGACATGATGCTTGAAGAGGAAGTTTGTGATGTGTTGTTTGGGTCTTCTGAAGTGCTCCGTGCCCCTGTTCTGCTGCACCCCATCTGTTTTTATTATTTAGTGATAGTGTCCCCAAGAGGAAGCTCTAGTGAACCATTCACAGCCTTAAATGGGGGGTTAATTCCCAGCTGGGGTTCAGAGATGGCTAATGGAAGCAATTAAATCCCAGGTGCTAGTAATTGCAGGTGACCCTGATGACTGTCTCTCCTCTGTAGAGGAAGGTATTAAAACTATCCAATCCCCTTTTTTAGTCCAACACAATCTTAGCAGTCAAGCACATCAATCATATTTTGGGATACAGATCAAAATATGGAATTAATTCAGACACATTATGGTCATATCAGCACATATACTATTCCTAACAATTTTAATAGATTCTTGTTCATGAACCTGCCCTACATGAAACAGTAAATTAGAAATTCTGAAAATCAGTGATGGGAATGCTACTTAGTGTTACTTGGTGCTCTGATATGTACCACCCACACTACACAGCTGGTCCAGGGAGATTTCATCATTAGGAGTGCTCTGTTAACCTTTATCTCCCATGCAAAGCAGAAAGCTAAAAGAAAACTTGTATAACAAGAGAAAGTTGTGAGATTTAACTTTAAGTAAGATTCCTGACTTTCTTCCTAGTAATAGAAGCAGGGCTCTCAGAAGCCTTGGATGATGATGCACAATATTTATCTCAAAAAGAAACACCATGAAATTCAGAATAATGATGTATGTTTTCTCTTTTGCATTTTTCCATGGTCTGATAGTCTGGTCATTCTGTTTCTTCTTATTTTTACTATAATTAATATTTGCACATAGCATGCTAGGTATGTCTGGTGCTTACAAAAAGAATACAGACATGGACCTCATCTGAGAGGTCTTCCAAGCTAGTGCCCCATTGTGCATAGATTAGGCAATGGAATTACTGTCACTGTATAGTTAAGCATGTGTGTAAATCTTTGCAGGTTGGAGCCTAGATTAGCTACGATATGAAGCAGAGAGGGACTAAATTAGGTTAATGAGGGATGTTGAAAAAAAATCAGGTTATGAGGTTGCTTGTTTTACAGTATGTGGAGCTTGTACTTTTCTTCCCCTCATTAGTTTAAAATGAATTAAATCAGAAGATATTAGGCGGGGTGTGTGGGTCAACTGTGTAGCTAGCTATGTTTTCAAAGCTCACTGTTCTACTGTTCTAAAAGTAGGAGATGATTTGCTTGTTTACGGAATTTAGGGCTAGATATGCAAAAGTCTGCAGTTTGTCAGAAGTGCTCAAATTCTTTTGAGAATGAGTAGAAATGGGTCTGTTTCATTCTTGTAACTGTCTCATGAAGTCATAGAAGTGATGTTGCTTAGCTAAAGGACTAGATTTAAGCCTTCTAATTTTTTTTACTTATTTGTTATGACAGCATCAACTAATGGAAAAAATGAGAACACATTGAATGTAGATTAACAGAAACTATGCATAAATTTTAAACAGGTCAAAGCAGTAACAATCCACATTTCCCAAATTACCATGGGGAAATCTATTGTACGACAACTTTAGTCCTGGAAAGTGACTTTGTTGATTTATTTCAAGTATTTCAAAACAGGACCTTATTTGTGCCAATTAACTTTAAACTCTGACAGAGCTAATAACAGAAATGGGAAAAGAAATGGACATTTTTGATTACTCCATCACAAATTCACCAAGGTGATTCTCACAGATCAGTCTATGCTAGTCCACTTTTTTTTACATTCTCACTAAGAAATATTATATAATCCCTGGTTGCTGATGAGCACATCTGATCATTGTAAGCTATTTCCTAACACCAATGAATCTTACCAGCTAAGCCCCCAGTCTTGCAGAAAGTTCTGTGTATGCGGATCCCTTTGCACGTGTGAAGCCAGTTGCAGGATCAGAGCTGAAGGACAGCTCTCAGTTTACTTTCTCAATATTAAGTCTCAAATCTTGTAAGAACACATATATAGATATTAATATAAACATAAAATATAAAAATAATTACGTTCAAACAAGTGAGATATTACACTGATGCAACTGTTACCCGTACACCTCCTGGGTGTGATGCTCAGTCCCATGTAGTGGCACTGAGACCACTTAGAGATTAATGAGTCAGCTACAGCCTTCCCACTTGCAACCCTGACAGACCCCAGTCATTGGCAGGCAGGATCAAATGTGAGGCCTTTGGAGCTAAATGCATGAGCTTCCGCTGCATGAGCTAAAAGCCACATGGCTATTAGTTAAGGCTGTAGCAGACTCATTAATTTCTAAGTGGTCTTGCTGCCACTTAAGAGGATAGAGCACCATACCCCGGAGGTGTGTGAGTTACACAGCATTCCACATTCTCCATTTGAGAGCAGTCATTTCTCCAGTTTGCTATTGTGAATAGAACATGTTATACCAACTGTGTAACCTTGTGATGGTCTTTAAGAGACTGCTCTATTCCAGTGTTGAAAGTTATCATGATTTTAGCACAAGTCTCACAATATTTGGGGGGCAGTCACTGAAGTCAGCAGAGCTATGGCAATTTACATCAACTGAGGATTTGTCCCTTGGTGTTTTTCTTAAGGCCAATGTAACCCAAGAACCTCTGAATGCCAGCTACCAAAGGATCAGGCCTGCCAACGGGGTGGGGGAGGCAAAGAGGCCAATTGCCCAGGGACCCAGTTTTTTAAAAGGGGCCGGGCGATGGGAGAAAGACCTATTTTTTTAATAAAAATTAAGATTAAAAAAAAAAGAAATCCAGTTTCCTGCTCCTGCTATTCCGTACCGAGCGCCATCACTCATTGTGACAGTAACAGTTTGCCAGAGCAAACGGTTTGTGCTCCGCTGGTTTGGCAGTCTGGCAGAGCATCAGCAACTGCAGCCTGGGAACCATGGAGCTTGCTGCCTCCTTTGGCTGCTCGGGGGCTGCTGTGCCTGCTGTGCTGGCTTTCCAGGTGCAGAACTGAGGACAGGGAGATTTTAAAGAGGAACAAGCACCCTCAGCGCTACCAGATTTCCTCCCCCAGATTTTCCTCTCCCTCCTTTGCCAAACACAAGCCAACAAGTTCAGCCACCCAATCAAGCAGCTATAAGTTTGCCAAGAGGCAGCTGGGGCTAGTCCCCTCTTTGCTGCCACTAGCACTGGCTTATGAGCCACTATCATGAGTGCAGGATGAGGGGTCACCTCCATTGCTCAGTCAGGGAATGAGGCATGAGTTTTTCCTCTCCTTTCACCCTTGGCTGCCTCCTTGGAAATCTCCCAGTATATGTGGCGCACCATGCCTGCTGTCTCCTCATTGCTCTGGGTGTCGATATCCCACAGCATCAGCAGCACAAGTATTGTATTGCATATTTTAACTTCATTGGTCAGATTCAGTTACATCTTATAAATTTGTTTTTTTTTCTTTTGATTACACATGAATCACGATTAAGTGTTTAATTAGCCTACTTGATACAGTAGGTGTTTTCTTTCTTCATGCTTCTTTAAATGTTTTATATATTAATTAATTTCATTCCATAATGTATTTATTTAATTTAAATATACAGTTCAAAACAACAAATTCTACAACTTATATTTAGGCTCACAATTTGTTTAATACTGGTGCTGTAACCGGGGAGGGAGAAGTTAATTAGATTAAGCAACACCACAACTTACACATAGTGGGTTCTAATGTGTTAGCAATAGGATAAAAAATAGTGTCTTAAACCTCAGCCATCCCTTTCTGGGAAGTGTCACACCAAGCACAGAATCTCAGCTTGCTATTTTTTAATGAAAGTTTCTAGCCATCATCACAGAGAAAAGCTTGAAAATGTGAACCATAAAGATGCAAACTGAAAGGCAAATTTAAAAAAAAAAAAACAACTTTTTTTAATTTCCTAATTTTTAAGTCAATATTATGATATTTGTGTGGGTAACTCATAATTGATAATGCAGCTATTGCTATTGATTAGAGTCCAGATCCCCAAATAGACTTCTGAGTATTGCAACAACTAATTTTTAGGCATGTAGAAAATTCTAGACACTGGGATCCACAAAGCCTGAGTTACAATGCATAGGGAGAGATATGCACCTAAAAATGTGATCCACAAATACCAACATGCTGCTGGAGGGGCGCGTGTGTGTGTGTGTGTGTGTGTGTGGGAGGGAGGGGCTAGATCCAGACTCAAGGTGGGTGCCTGTCTCTGCTTATGACCAACAACTGGAGTCAGGCAGCTTAAGTGCTTAAGCTGTTCTTTGTGAGGGTGATTTAACTACCTGCCTCATTCCACACAAAATGGCTCAGTGGGTAAAGCTAACCTTATATTTTTTAGCCCAGTGATTAGAGCACTCACAGGCAATATGGGAGACCAGAGTTCAAGTTCTCCATCTCCATCATCATCCCTGGGGAGTGCTCTAATGTCTAGGCTAAAAGTTTCAAGGAGGACACGGCCGTATTTTAATGTTAGGCATGCTCACAGCAATTCTACCAATTCAGGCCCACACGGAAGATAGGCCCTATTTAACTTTATTTACAGTTCATTCAGCATTTGGAGCTGTTAACTCCAAACACACAAGAAGGAGATGACTGATACAATTATAGTCCAAAATCTCCTTTTTTATTGACTTGTTCATCTTAGGTATGTTAGCTGGCTTCTAAAGTACAAACACATTTAATGTGAAAATTTGTACTGCTACAACAGGGCACCTGCACCTCCAAAGTTTTCAAATGGCTTGTATGTCCCAGAAAGCATATAATTAAAGACAGTGATTGTTCCTTTTCTTGTTCCAACACCATGTCTCTCTCTGTTGTTGTGTTCCAGGTTTACCCCGGCTAGTCTGATTTGCCAGTGAGAACTAGGATGGCTTAAACCTTCAGGTTCTTAAGAAAGGGCAGACCCTCTAAATTATCCCAGATGTTACCAGCAGAACCTGGAGAGGGATAGAACACAGACAGGAAGGGAAAACGGGAGGGGGAGATCTGACAAAGAAAAGAGGAGATGGGGAAATTATTAGATTTTAAAATAACTGCCATGACCCCACAGAATATTAAAGCAAATAGGCACTTTAATGATGTTGCTTTAAAAGTTTCATCAGGAATTTAAGATTTAAAAAAACCACTTTTTTAAATAAAGAGTTGATAAAAGCCCTCAGAATAAGCTATTATACTATGCTGTTCACAGTGCTCCCAATCAGAGGAAGTGGAGTGTGGTACTTAACCGAGGGCTGGCTCAGCCCAATACCATAGTTGAACTGGCAGTCTAATACAGCCCAGGATAACTTTTTCAGAATTGTTCTTATTGCAATTGTTACCAGAAATAAAATAGCAGTGAGGGTCAGATTACTATTTTCACTCTAGTATGTTAGAGAGACAAGGTGGGTGAGGTAATATGTTTTATTGGACCAGATTCTGTTGGTGAGACAGATGATTTTGAGCTCACACAGAGCTTTTATTCAGGTTGGGGAAATGTATTCAAAGTGGCACTGGTAAGTGCAAGCCACATTTATTTTAAATATTTTTTTTTCTAAAGAGTGCACAGGGGATTATCAGTAGAATAGGTAAGGTCTAAAATGTAGGATGCTGGTTCAAATCCAACCCAGGTTAGAAATCACCTAAAGTCCAACATCTTCTTGCTGTTTAATAGTCAATTTTAAATTGATTTTTCTTGATCTAGGGTTGCCAGGTGTCCGGTTTTAGACTGGAACACCCAATCGAAAAGGTACCCTGGCGACTCCAGTTGGCACCACCATCGGGGCTGTTAAAAGTCCGGTTGGAGGTGCACCGGAGGTCTGGTGCTAAGGCAGGATCCCTGCCTGCTCTAGCCACATGGCTCCCGGAAGTGGCTGCCAGGTCTCTGCAGCCGCTAGGTTGATGGGCAGCCAAGGAGGCTCTGCACACTGCCCCCACCCTGAGTGCAGGCTCCGCAGCTCCCATTGGCCAGGAACTGAGACCAATGGGAGCTGTGGGGGAAGCGCATGTGGGCACGAGAGCAGCTCACGGAGCCTCCCTGGCTGCCCATGTGCCTTGGGGCCAAATGGATTGGTGGCCGCTTCCTGGGAGTTGTGGTAAACACCAGCGGGACCCCGCACCCTCCCATGCCCAACCTCCTGCCCCAGCCTGAGCCCTCTCCTGCACCCCAAACCCCTCATCCCCAGCCTAACCCCAGAGCCCACAGCCCCAGCTGGAGCCCACAACCCCTCCCGCACTCCAAACCCCTTGGCCTCAGCCTGGAGCCCCGTCCTGCATCCCATACCCCTCATCCCCAGCTCCACCCCAGAGCCTGCACCCCCAGCTGGAGCCCTCGCCTATCTCCCACACCTCAAACTCTGTCCCAGCCTTGTGAAAGTGAGTGAGAGTGGAGGAGAGCAAGCAACAGAGGGAGGGGGGATGGAGCAGGTGGGACCCCACAGAAGAGGCAGGGCGTCAGGGAAGGTGCAGGGATGTTTGATTTTGTGCAATTAGAAAGTTGGCAACCCTATCTTCATCCTAGTGAACAGGTATTCACACAACAAAACATATTGTTACAGTTGACCTCTCCTTTCCACATTTGGCAGCTTGAGCACAGAGGCTACACAGTGAGTGAGCATGGAGGCTGGCCTACTTTCTCACCACTGGCCACTCCATTTCAAGGCTGAGGCAAATTAACAAAGAAGGGTGGGGCAAGTTTCTGGTGCTGTTGCTGCTTGTGCTGTTCCTGTTCTCTGGATAAAGAGAGGTCTTCAGTTCATAGGGTTGTCAATCTGTCCCCTTTTACAAATGCTACAGTTACTTAATTTTGTTGTAGAGAAGTGTTGAGTGTGTGAGTGAGAGAGAGAAAGAGTGTTAGCCAGGGTAAGTGAAGCAGGAAGCGTGAAAGGAGGGTTGGATTGAGGAATTGAGATGAAAATGGGGGAGGGTCGGGATGGAATATGGAGGGTCAGACAGACCAGGATAGGGCCATATCTGATGCATTCTCCTTCCTGCCCAGACACCAAGTGAGAATTCTATATTCAAGAGAGAATAAAATTGAAGATTTCCTTGGCCAATCAGATTCCACTTTTTAACTTGTATTTCCTCAGCTATCAGTGATTGATGATAAAGCTTCATAATTCACATCTCAATAAGTGTCGTACTTCCCTGAATGCTACTTTTCCATTCTATCTGGCTGTAGCCTCATCTGGGCACCCACACGAGTATTTACATTGACAGTGTTCTCTTTCTAGATAGAAAAATGAAAATGTAGGTCTAGATATCACCCCCCACCCCTCAAAAAATACTGTACAAACTCTATAATTGATTAAATGCACCAGAGCGGTCTGGAAATGATCAATGAAAATATTTGATAGGAAAAAAGTTATTTTTCCTATGAAAAATCTCATACAATTTTCCTTTATCCCTTCCCCAGTCAGCTCCATAAACATTCGCGATCAAAGTCACTGGAAATAATGTATTTTTATATGTTGTGTATAATATATATTAGAATTATTGTTATGTTAGAATTAATAAGCGTCTATGATGATATGTAAAAATTGGTACTTCCATCTAATTTTGGCACAATGTTATTTTCTTCATGAATAATAGCTTAACTCTTCAAGATGTATAGTAATTATATGAAATATCTTCTGCAAGCACTTAAAATTACCACTAAAGTAAGATTTCAAAATATCCAAAATGCCTACTTATGATCAGAAAAGGAAACAAAACATATTATTTTGCTGAAGTGGAGAGTAGAGCTTATTGTTTGTGTTCCCCCCCAGAAAAAAAAAAGAAAAATGGCTTTTTTGTTTAAACAAGCTTCTTGGGAGAGAGGGGAAACTGTTTATCAAAAATGTTTGGATTTTTCAACAAAACTCCAAAAATAAAATCATTTTCTTTTGATTAAAAGAGGTAAGGGCAGCAGAAGTACAAACATTAAACACCTGAAATGAGGGTGCCGGGGAAGAGAGAATAGGACTTAAGATATGTATTTCTCAATGTCCATTAAATTTAATATCCAGTCTTGTGAGTTGATTCGAATTGAGAACACTCATCATGTTTCAGGATATGTCCCTTAAAAAAGGCTTTTATATGAAATGGGGAAGAAGGACTAGATGACTGAGGTCCCTTCCATTCCTGCTTTTCTATGAAAATACATATGAGCATATTTTTTTAATAGAAGAGAGAATAACCTGCCATTTATTGTGATACAGAAAACATGAAGAAAACAAAATACTGATAAGCAGACGCTTTTTAAAAAGAAAGAGAAGCAAGTGGTTTGTTTCCATGATATGTGAATTCACAGCAGTTACCTTGGCACAGAAAAATGCAAGAGATATTTTTATTTTGTCCCAGGATGAATCAGCACCTATTCTAGCAGACTGTTTTCAAACATAGTGCCATCTGTAACTTGTGCAAAAAGGCTTTGCAGAAAAAAAGCCTTTGATCAATCACTTATCCAGACAAGCCAGGATAAATAGTTGTTTCTGATTTATCTGGACTTGACCAGGATCAGTCTGACCACAACAGGAAATTGTATTTATTATAAGTTTACAAAGAATCCAGTACAGTTTCTTCTGGGCACAATTTATATAATCAAATTGCAATAATTTCCCTGTCTACACCTCAGACTGTCATCAAATGAGCCTGTTGTTCACACTCTGACTCCTGTACTTACAGCAAAACAACTAACAAGGCCAGTGGCATAGGGGGATACTAATAGCCACAGAAGGGGGACAGCCAGGCCAAAGACTTGTCCTGCATCATGATTTAAAACTTGGAAAGAAAAGGATGAGACAGGCTGCAAGTAACAGTTCACTGCAGTGCCAAGATCTGCCAGTTGGCAATCACTCCTCATTTGCAGTACCATAAAGATCAATAGTAGAAATATAGATGCCAAGATGACCATAGAATGGGAGGTCATATGAGAGGAAAAGGTCCTTAGATCTGTTAGGCATTTACATATGAGATGTTCCCAATGTGAGTGGCCTCCACAGATGGTGTGGTGGTTCTAACTGCATGTGTCCAGCCATGTGGGGAGGAAGGGAAGAGAAACAAGGCACTGTAAGTTACAGACGTGGCTCCTTTCCATCCCTATGTCTATAGGGGCCTAATTCCAAGAACAACAAGGTCAATTGGAGGCTTTCCATTGACTTTAGTGAGTACTGGATCAGGAACTAGAAAGAGGGAGAGTGATGAGTGTAGCAGCAGGCAGTGCCAGCGGAAAGAAGAAAAGTCATAGCTATGAGGAAGGCTCCAAGCACCACTGCAGAAGCACTCCTTTAATGATCTTCTACAGTTCTTTCCCTCGGGACAAGCTATCCCACACATTACACATCTGTCCACACATACACACATTGCCTGAGAGTTACTCCCACATTTCTTGTATTCTATACAGGGTTTTATACCACACTCATCACCATAGTAACTGAGCATTTTCCAAGAGTGCATTAAGCACCGTGACTACACGTTTATCACAGTTGTTCTCTCATCCTTTCACCAGAGGGAGAAGTGTGTGCAGTGAAATGTCTTGGTTTGGTAGGGCTTTTATTATGTATTAATTAGTAAATAAATATACCAGTTGTGTGTGTATATATATAAAAGAAGGCAAGACCAAAGAAATATGCCCTGCACTAGGTTTATGATGGTCTTTAGCTACTGTGGGAGTTCCTTTCACGGTCTCGGACTGCCTTCCAGATAAAGTTCTGTCTCCCAAACAGACCGCTTTTACTCTTATCTTTGAGAGGTCCATTGTGCCAGAGAAGTGGAGTTGTTGACCATGGTTTACATCCTGAAGTTTTAGGCAGTATTTTAGATATCCTGGGCCCAGACCATGAAGCACTTTGAACAGAAAGACAGAGACCTTGAACTTGATTAGAAATTCTATGGGAAGGCAGTGTAGAGCAGAGCACAGGTGTGATGTGCTCAGGATATGTCTGGGTGATGTAACTAGTCAGCTACAGCAGTGAGTCAGCAAACCCCTTGCCCTGTAGGATCAGCACCTGGTAACAATGGAGAGGGGGAATTTAGGAGTGAAGAAGCAGTTTCAGACAAACACTGTCAACCTGACACACATCCATTTTCCATTCCTATAGGGCTAGGTACAAATTATTGAAGTTACTCATTTACAAGAGTCTCCTGCCCTTCACTAATGAAACAGAACTTGTTTCAAGACAGAAAGCAAAATTAAGATTGCGTCATAGATCATGCAGGTTAAGTTGCATATAATTGACTGCTATCCTGTTTACAAAAAAAAATCTGTTTTTATGCTGGGAAAGTAAAGTTACATTTAGGGCATTCAAACATCATAGAGGTTATCCTTTTATTTGAACAGCATGATAATGCCTGTGTTTTTAACTACACAGTCAGAAATGATATATGTTTACTCCAATGAAAGAATGAAACAATGCACACTAAGGTGAGGAAAACTTAGAGTCCCCAGAAATCAGAGAGGATAATTCATAGTGACTTGATTTTTTATATAATATTCAAGACTTTGTCTGAAGCGTAACACACTGAAGGAAATCTGATCTTAAAAATTTTTTATGTACAGGCTGTTAAAATAACAAATCTTGAGGGAGCTATGGAGCCATCTGGTATTTTTATTATGTGGTCTTGATTCTATAATCCCTTACATACAAATCCAGTGGGATTTATCCACATGAATAAGAACTACTCATATGAGTAGAGATTTGGAAGATCAGGTCATAGGTGTTGTGTCTGCCACTTGGCTAATGGATATTTGAGCACACAAATCATTTAGGCCCACGCAGTAGTCAAATTTGGGCACCAGTCCTGCAAATACTCATGCATATGCTTAACTATATTACCATGAGTAATTCCATTGATTTCAATAGTAAAGTTAACCATATGCATAAGTGCTTACAGGATTAGGACCTTACTCTGTATCCAACACTCTAATAGAAAGTCTATCTATAATCCCACTGATCCGTATGCAGCAATTATGAGATGATCCCAAAGGAAGGCCATTCTATATCCTCTGTTCCCATTGGCTGAGCCAGCTGGAGTTCTATTAAATTCGTTAAACCTGGAGATTAACCTTTGGGCTAAACAGTAGCAGTTATACACTGATCACACAGAGTGTCTTACAGCTTCACACTTTCTCATGGGGAGCTCCAGAAAGTGCTGTGCTGAGAGAGATCAAGCCTACTGAACTATTAGCTAATGAAAAGGGAGCAGGACCCTGGGTCAACCTAATCTCTGCCCCTTTCTCACCATTTGAGGTCCAAGACATGCTGGAAGGGAGCAGACCCTGTGCTTAGCGTAATGCAGGGCTAATTGTGGCCAGCTACTGCTCAAGTGGCACAAAAATAAGAGACTTGCACCCTCCCCCACTTGCCATGTGTTAAACACAATCTGGCTCTTTGTAGGTATACATAAGCAAATATTCTTCTAATGATTCCCTTATTTACTCACACTGGAAAATAGCTCAATTATTGTTTTGAGTGGTTTGTTACATGGCTAATTGGCCACCTGCAAATAAATATGTGTTGCCAGACTATATTGCTAATCACTAGCAGGGTGGAGGGGTATTTCCTTTGCAGGGGAAGAAGACTTGGCACTACCACAAATATAAGTATGTCAGAAAATCATTCCTTATTTATCAATAAAAGTAGTTTTTAAATGTAACATTTCATTGATTGACTTGGGCTATTGCTTTAAGCAATAAAAGTAATGGAATGTGTTCATTACTGGAACATAAAATTACTTGATTAAAACATTTCAAGAAAACAAGGATATCGTGATCTAAATGCTGTTCTTAAACATCTCATTTGAAAACGTAGTTTTGAGTATTTTAGGTGGATAGGTAGCTTGTTAGCAATACACAGGGGCAGCCTGGCACAGATGTGCTGCAGAATTTTTACGTCTGTACTGGCAAGTACCTCCTTTCAAATATTGCAGTACTTCCTGAGGGCTCAGTCCTGTGAACACTTGCTAATGAACATGACACTTACTACTGCAAATAGTCCCATTTGTTTTGTTCCTCATCCTGCAAGGGATCTCTTCAGGTAGACTCCTGCACATGCTCAGATCAATTTGTCATATGGAGGCCTTTGTTTGGAGCAATATACCATTACTTTGGTGTCAGAGTGCAGGTCACTGTTACAGCACTTTGTTTTGAGATATGTCAAGATAAATCTCATCAGCAATGACACAGAGTTACAACAGTGACAGCATGACATTAAGTTCCTGAAGATAAAAAAACCCCAAAACACTGTTACATGAATAAATAACCCTTTATTGTGCCTAGATATTGTTATACGGGAGGACAGTAATGTTGCTTCTTATTTTGAAAAACCTGCAATAACAGGGGACAAGGGGGGGATGTAAAGACAAAGATATCCCTTGACCACTTACGTCTTTTCTATTTATGGATTTAAGTCGTCTATATCATGCTTCTCCACTTATGTTTTATTATTTTAATATATCTATCTATATATAAATATATATGCTATTGAGACACTATAGGTACTGTCCTCCCTTTATAGAGTCAATGGACCTGTTAAGATTTGTGTAAGTTTTGTATTATTTGTAATAGAAATTCATAGTATACAATGTAACATGTCGTATAATACATGTTAATATTAAGTTTTACACATGCTCAGACCCTTTAAAACAAATGTAACTATTCTGATGGCTCTCATGTACAGCTGCAGTCAGTGTGTATGGTGAGAAGAGAGAGAAGGGAATGAGACTCGAGGAGCCATTATCAATGTCAGTTTCCCAGTTGTCATGCTCAACAGAAGGGCTACGACTCCCACTGCTATCTCAGGGCTGGTCTACACTGGGGGGGGGGATCGATCTAAGATATGCAATTTCAGCTACGTGAATAGCGTAGCTGAAGTCGAAGTACCTTAGATCGAATTACCTACCATTCTCACGGCGCGGGATCTACGTCCGCGGCTCCCCATGTCGACTCCGCTACCGCCGTTCGCGTTGGTGAAGTTCCGGAGTCGACAGGAGCGCATTCGGGATCGATATATCGCGTCTAGATGAGACGCGATATATCGATCCCTGAGAAATCGATTGCTACCCGCCGATACGGCCGGTAGTGAAGACGTACCCTCAGAGAACATTGTCCTTGCAAAAGCCTGCAAAGGAGCCACCCAAGGCCCTGATTCTAAGAAGAGTTCTGTGAACCTCATTGCAATTCAAGTCCAAATTCTTATCTCAGGATCTTATTTCTATAAGCAGTGGTTCCTTAAATAAGGAGAATAAGGTGAGAAACACAGGCACTATTTTCTCCTTTGTCTGAAAATATTGTTAAATATTTATTTTGTGGAATATAACTTTAGAACAAGTTGAAATATACTGTTACCAAATGGTTTAAAAATGCAATTTTACTTCATTTGACATGGTTTCCAGCCATCACTCAATTTTTCAAAGTCCTACTGGAAAACTACGAATGAAATTATCTCACTGTCAGGAGAGGTGAATAAGCTTTTTCCCTGGGTACAACGGAAGGTTAATTAATAGGGTAATAAAGAGGAATCTTACTTTACTATAAGCAACAAGGGAATTTCTTCATATTGAGGGAAAGCTGTTAAACATCACTCTTTTGGCATTACTAGCCATCAATTTGGCACTGAAGAATTTAAATTTAGTTAAGTGTAGCTGGAAGCTGGGGAAATTAGACATATTGACATGAATGGGGATAAGAGCTTATTAAATGCATGCTGTTAATATCTCAAACACATTATGACTTTTTTTCTAGTTGTGGGGTTTGTGGAAAATACACTGAAGTACCCATGTTTGAGGCATTCTTCTGTGTATGTGTTAAAAATGAAGCATATCTTTTATTCTTTTTTTTTTTTTGTAGAGGGCTAGATAGTTTATTAATATATTACCAATACTAGTCCAAAAATGTTGTTATAGAATATTGAATGATACATTCTTTTAAATAAAATCACAGTCAGAAAGACGGGAGGTGCAATACTGTACATAGACTAAAAAGATAAATTTGGACTTGTGATAGGAAGCCTGGCTTACTGGTGGCATCATCTAGTGATTAGGTCATTGACCTCCCAGTAACCCTCTTTCAGTCTCTGGTGCATCCTGCTGGCTACTCCTCCTGTACTGGGACAGTCCACCTTTTGGTAGGTGTCATCTCAGCCCTCCAGTCAGGCCAACATTGTCACACTACCCACCTTTCAGAGTAGCAATGTCCAACAAATTCTAGAGGGCCCTGCACCCTTATGACAGGGAAGGACCCTCAGTCTATCTCCTGGCCCACATAGGTGGCTTGGCCTAGCCATGAGGCTTGCAGCATCTCTTTCTTCTCTTTCCTTCTGGGACAGGTGGAAGTGAAGTTTATGTCCCTACATAGCAAGGGTGTTTGGTAGGGGAGCCCACTCCACTGGGCTCCAACCCAGAGCCTTATGAGAGCCAAACAATGTCAGGAATCAAGGTATACCTCAAGACTCCCTCCCAGGGCTACATCTCACCATCCACCGCCCTCTCTCAAAGTCTAACTTCAGATAGCAAAAGAAAAAAAAGGGGTAACTGAAGCTAAGGATCAGCTGATAGTCTCTTCCTCTCCAGCAGAGCATCTGCTTTAGTCAGGAACATTCAGGATAGATCTGCCCTGCTCCCTTATCTGCCTCCATCTGAGTTGTCTAGTTCCATCTTAAACTTTTTCTTCTATCTGCAGGTTCATGGGAGGCAGAGGCACCTGAGCCCAGAACTGCTCCTTAGCCCTTTTGGTTCTAGTGTTTGATTTATATACCCCAACACAGGGCTGTATAGACATATTTGTAACAAAGAAATAATAATTTCCATAATCTGAACAGTCACCACTCTGGTCAAATTCTAATGGACAAATTCTATGAAGAAAATGTGAATTTTCTTGCTCTCTCTCACAAAGAGTACTTAAAACAAAACTTCCACAGAATGGGAGTAGCTACTGCAATGACGGCTCTTAGAAACAATCTGTTTATAATATTTGCAGCACTGTTGTTCTGCTTCCCTTACACCAATAGCCGTAGCAAAAAAAAATATTATTGCCAAAACAGCAACAGTCTACCAGTGTTTAATTCTCTCTCTGATCTTCACAATTATTCTCTTTCTCACCCTTTCACAGTCCATGCAACACAAAAGCCACTTCACATTCAAAGGGAAAGGGGAAAAACAGAATTGCCAGTAGCAATTAAAAAAAATCATAAACAAGGTGCTTATTAATAGAATCCATTCACTATATGTTAGAAGTGGATAAACAATGTGTTTTTAATTTTGGTGTGAAATTTCAAAACAAGCAAAATTTTTTCTCCATTGAAATTTCACAGAATATTGGGGGTTTGTGTCTTTTCTGTTGTCAAGTACAGATGCTTTGTGGGGGTATCAGCAAACACCTGAACAAATTAGACAATTTCTGTTTAGTCAAAAGACATGCTTTTTTGAAAGGTTTTAAAAAAAATTCAATCAGCTCTACTACATATATTATCCAATGCAGCATGGAAGAACTAGAAATACAGTACTAGGCATGAATTAGTATAGTATTATTACACTAACCCACGTAGCAAAACCTAGTTGGAGTCCCACTGTGTGGTACAAACTCTTAGTAAGAAATGATCACTGCCCTGAAGAGCTTACAATCTCCAGACACAGAAGAAGCAACAAATGTATGGAACAGGTTTTGGCTTTTCCATCCTTCCACTGTGACCTTGAGTTAATTACTTATCCTCTTAAGACCTCAGATTCTCCATTTGTAAAATTTTTGCTGTCACAGTTCAAGGCTACTGAAGCTGCATTCCCCCTGAGTGAACTTGCTTAACCAGGCCACACTATTCTTAGTTCCTAAGGAATACTTATAATCCCTCAATAGAAAATAATCATTTGCATTTTAATAGAATGAACTCCTAAAATACTTAAACTTAATTCAATGAGGATTAACTTAATTCAATAAGGGTTGCCCAGAATATTGTCGTATCTGCCACAGGGGATAGTATTTTCCTCACAAAGACCCTGTCAGGCTAAATTAATTTATGCTTCTTAAGTGTTTCCATACTCTTGGGTGGAATGTGTCGCACTATGCACATGCAAGTTATTCTGAATATTTTCTAAAATTGTGATACCAGGGGACAAATAGTCACACTTCTCTTCAGAGCAAGTCTCCTTCACCTAACACTGCTAGAGGCAAGCTACCAGAGGAGGACAGAAAAAATGAAGACATTTAAATCCTGTAAAAAGAATAAGATTTGATGATATAACAATTGGAGCATAAGACTCTGAAGTGAATAAAGGCCATGCTGACCCTTCAGAACATTGCAATAATAATTCACACCTTTTTGAGGCCCAGGACACGGTGTGTCCCATTCTCTCCTGGGTGATATACCTGACAATCTCTATATTGTAATGATGACTTATTAATTTCCCTGGAAGACATTTTAATACTTGACCCAAATATATCTAATGCTTTCTTTAATGATTGTGACTTGACAACTCTAAGTTGTGTTTTATTGGTTTATTGCTCAGAGGAATAAAATCTATTCAATTGCATAGTATTTGTTATTCATCAACATATTAAAACTGGCTCTTTTATGAAATCAGTATAAATTGTATCATTAGAATTCTATCCCAAGATTCCATATATGTGGGAGCAATGCCAGGGACAGCATGTTGCCAGGGAAGAGGTGTGAGACTGATAGCTTTTGGGAAAAACTTGCGCACTGGAGCAAATTACTCCTCAAGCTAGTGAAGGGCATAAGTTGCCCATCCCAAATGCCCAGCATGAATTAATTTTACCAGAAGCATCAGTAGCTACCATATTATGTATGGGTTCATTTGAAGCACATTTTCTGCTATTTCAAATTTAACGAGAGAGGATAATTTCATAAGTGTAAACCCTTAATAGTACAACTGGGTCCTATACTCATATAAACATCTTTAATTATTATGATGTCTATCACTGCTGTAGCCTCTTAAATCAACTATAAGGAAGATTCTGAAAGTCAATCAATCCATTAATTAAATATATGTATTTTTATCACATTGTTATAAAATGAAAATATTTAATTTACATCCCCAAACATTTTCATTCTACCTGGTGGAAAAGATATTCAAGGACCAAACCTTCAGATCTCATGGTTTCTATTATTATTATTTATTTGTATGGAAGTAGTATTTAGAGGCTTCATTCACAAATGGGATCAGATTGTTCAAAGCACTGCAAAAAGAAAAACACTCTTTCCTGAAGAGTTTAAAATCTAAGATCTCATTCCGTATAGACAGTTATGTACATTTTTAACATTATGAATACTTCAACTGAACTCAGTCAAGTATAGCTTCTGTTGGGTTGAATCAGGGTCCAAAAAGCACAGCAGTTTAAGGGGGTGGAATTCATACCCTTCTGCCCCTATTGTGCTGGCTAGCATCATGGGAAGGGAAGCAGTTTCCACAGTGCTATTATATTCTAATTTTTTGCAAATGTATAGGAAGTGACAGGAAGTTGGCAGAGCCTTAGTTCTATGCCCAGTGTCTCCAGCAGCATGGCTATGCTGGTGTACTGGAGAGTGTACACTGTGTCAGACATAGACCCAGTACAGCTTAATCCCTCCCCAGAGCAGAAGGGAGGCTGGTACGAAGATTGTAATTGCCCGAACCACAATCTCCCTCCTGATCTGTTACAGGGCAGCACAACACTACCCTGACAACAGGCAAATTTTAATGTCTCATAGTGAATAAATGACACTTTAAAAAAATGGCATCCATCATGGCAAGTAAACTCTAAGGATACATTTTTATTTGGAATCTTTATTTAAAAAAATAAGTTTTGGGAAAACAATAATTTTGTGATCTCCCGAGTTCCATCTTTTTGTGACAATGTCTCAGGTTGTTTGAGTCACATTATACTCTCCTCTGAAATGTAACATGGCAGAGCAGAAGTGATGCAGTCTGATTTGAGTTGTCACAGTGCGATCTGTCTTCCCCCAAGTCAGCTTGAAAAACAAAAGAAGATTGCTGAAGAAAGTACCATAAAGCAAACACTTGCTTTCCAGTGTGAAAATAGAAGTTTATTTATTTGCTGAATGGAGTCTCTGAGATCACAAACTGGAACAAATTCTCCCCACGGTGTCACTGGTGCAACTCCACTCACTTCACTAATTCTCTGTGGTAAAACTGTGGTGAATGTCCTATGACGTCCATGGAATTGTACCAGTGTAGCTAAAAGGAGCATTTAGCCCACTATGTTTGCTCAGAACAGCTCTTTAAAAAATGAAGAAAAAAATCACAGCGTGTAATGATATTTTTCGTTTCATTTCTTTTCTTTTTTAAAGTATACTGTGTGAACTCAGGGGGAGATTTTCAAAGCTACAAAAGACAGGTAAATGCCATTGTCAGTCAATAGGAGTTGGGCACTATCTCCCATGTGTGCCTTTTGAAAATCTGCCCCATCCTGCTTATGAAACATGACACTGAGAGAGGAGGAGAGTGGCTCTTTCATTAATCTACAGAAGAGGTACAACACAGGCTCTACCAATTCAAACTACCCCATGTTGGCCTGTAATGCCTCTCATGTTGCCCTGTAATGCTTGGAGAGAAATTCTCTCTATGGGTGAGGTAAGGTTACTTTCTCTCTTCATTCAGTCCTACCTTCTCCACTGAAATAACCTGTAAGGGTGCCAATTAATGCATTTGTAATAGTAATAGCTAGCCAGTAGGACCTGGAGTAAGACCTCTTCCTTCTCAGAAGCAATACAAGCAACTGCTTGTTCACAGGTAGTGAAATTCATCCCATTGCAGAGGCCAGTAGAAGGCATATACACCACTTACATTTCTCTGAAACCCTATTTTGAGAGTTTAAGTGGGACTTGATGGTACATAGCCCTTGTGCTAGCCTTCAGCACAAGGGAGGAATTTAAGTCCCATTCAGAACAATTGACTTATCTTAATAACAATGGTAATTATACATCACACAATAATGGTGGTTAATTATCTTTAGATATGACAGATTCTAATTTTAATAAAAATGTATTATGGAACTCATGGTCCCTTTTATTGTTTGTTAGGCACAAACTGAACTGTAAAAGATGAACAAGGAGAACTCTGACATTGGGGATGATGGTAATAGCTCAGCTACATTTTAAATGACCTTCATTTATGTATTTCACATAAAAGAACAGAACCTTATGCAAATACAGTGCAGTAGATCATACTGTGTATATAAATAGAACAAAGTGGATTATACTGTGTGAGTAACAGTAACATATAATACTTGTGTGTACATTCTGACTTGTAATTCTGCATTACATAGTTAATATATTCCAACAAAAATTTCAGTAACTTTTAGTTGTTTGTATGTATTTTTATTAAACACAGGTATAAAAGTGAAGAAAAGAATAATTTATGGATCATAGACTCATGAAAATATAGGGCTGAGACAGATCTCGAAAGGTAACCTATTCTAGACCATCCCCCCATGCTGAAGCAGGACCAAGTAAACCTAGACCACCCCAGCAAATATTTGTCTAACCAGTTCTTTTAAACCCCCCAGTGATGGGGATTCCACAATCTCCCTTGTAAGTTTAACTATCCTTATATTAGAAAAAAATTCCTAATAGCTAACCCAAATCTGCTTTGCTGCAGATTAAGTTGATTATGTCCTGTCCTGTGTCAGTGGACATGGAGAATAGTTGATCACCAACCTGTTTGTAACAGCTTTTAACGCCCTGATAACTCTTTTGGGTTGTAGTATGCCCTGCTTGCTGAGTGTGGTGCTACAGCATGCACAGCCTCAGTTTTCCTTCTCTCAGGTCCCCTTAAAACCTGCACAAAGTTCAAAAGGGCAAAAAACCAAATTCCCCTTCCAGGGTTCTACTTTACTAAATTCAAATAAACTTGAAAAAAGTCTCTTCCCTTGGGCTCAGGGGTTGCACAGCGCTCCCCCATGAGACCTGTGTTTCTCAGTCATGGCCTTTCTGGTCTGTAGTCTCTCCCCTTAGCGTCTGTGGTTGTCTAAAGGTATGTCTAGACAGCAAAGAGAAACCCACAGCTGGCCCATGCCAGCCAACTTGGGCTTGTGGGGCTCAGGCAGCAGGTCTGTTTCATTGCTGCATAGTCTTCCAAGCTTGCGCTGCAGCCTAGGCTATAGGACACTGCGGGATCCGTGGGTCCCAGAGCCTGGGCTCCAGCCTGAGCCTGCAAGTCAACACAGTAATGAAACAGCCCTGCAGTCTGAGCCCCTCGAGCCCGAGTTGGCTGGCTTGGGCCAGCCGTGGGTTTTTCTTTGCTTTCTAGACATACCTTTAGAGCTCCTCTCCCTTAAAAGACCTTCTCTCTCTACGAACAACTCCCTGCAACTGAGCCCTGATGGCCTTTTAGTAGGCCCCAGTGCTCGTTATTCAATTAATAGCCTAGATGGGTTCATTCACCTTAAATTGGTTTCTCATGGGTAGTCTGGGCTCAAATTCCTCTTAAAGGGGTGAGCAAACCTAGGAGACCTGGCCTGGCAGCGGTCTGGGTCTTCGGCGGCATTTCGGCAGCAGGGGAACCTTCAGTGCTGCGGAAGACGCGGAGCGACTGAAGGCCCCCCCGCCGCCAAAATGCTGCCGAAGACTCGGACTGCCACCGGGTGAGTACAAGCGCCGCAGCTCCCCTGCTTTGCCCCAGGCTCCTGAATCCTCTGAGTGGCCTTGGACTGGCCTATAATTCCTTAGTTCTTTGTTCCCCTTTTTAAAGATAGTACTGTGTTTGTCCTTCTCCAGTCCTCTAGGACCTGACCTGTCCTCCTTGAGTTCTAGAAGACAATCACTAATGGTTCCAAAATTGCTTCAACTAGTCTTTTAAGTAGCTTAGGGTGAATTTGTCAGGCTCTACCAACTTCAATACATCTATCTTATCTAAATATTCTTTAACCTGTTCTTTTCTTAGTGTGGCAGGTGTTCCTTCCCCCATTTGCACCCATATGAATGGCATTGGTTTAATTTGAGCTACAAGGATATGGACTCAGATTTACAGTTTAACCCCAACTCAGAATATCGCTGGTGATAACATTCAAGCTATTATAGAAGTTTGAAAAAGGAGACCTACTACATCATCTTGTTCATTTCCAGGAGCTAGTGCAGAATTGTCAAATCCAATTTTAAATGACCCATTCAGTGCAGGGGTTTCCTCAGAGGTTATCACTAGATCCAGGGGGAAAAAATCTAGCAAATCTGTCCACTGCTCCTCCCCTTCCCTGAAAAATGCATATTTAGGTGAACTGAAACATTTTACAAATTTGTGCTAACTTTGCTGAATTGTTTTGCGGTAAAAAAAGATCCAAAAAAAGATGAAGCGGTTTGTTTTGAAATACTTGAAATAAAACATAGCAATTTTTCAACTCAAAATGGCTTTAACAGTTTTACTTGAATTTTATTAAAAACAAAAAGATAGAACCTTACTTTATTTTCATTTTAAGTTGAACAAAATATTTTGACCTGAAACATTCTTTTTAAATACTTTTATTTTTGACAAAAAAAATTAAAAATGGTCTTTTGGGGGTCAAACGTATGACTTTGCCAATGCAGCTCAGAATCATGTGGTGGAAAAATAAAAAAAAACAACAACATCACATTGCTAAAGTTTTCTATACTATATCCCTCAGGTCCCTTTCAGACTTACAGCTTTCTGAATACTTCACTCCCATTGAATAGCTGTATCTCAGATTTCCACCACCCCCCAAAATTCACTAAATTGCATTTTTTTTAATGACTCATTTCTTGGTCACATTTCTAATATCTCAAAATCCTTTTGTTTAATTGCTTGCAATGTTTGCAATAACTCCAATTTGGTATCCTCTCCAAATTTAATTAACAACCTATTTACCACCTCCTCCAGATCATTAATGAAGATGGTAAATAATAGTAGGGTCTACACCAATCTCTTCGGTATCCTCTTGGATACTTAATCTTAACTTGAAACATTGTCATAAAGCTTTTATTTATGTCCTGCCAGTTTTCAGTTAATTTGGTAATTCTCATAATCAAGCTAATTAAAATTATTTTTTTTCAAGAAAGTTTTCATGAGACGATAACATCTGATGCAAGGTACAAACAATTACCGTGAAAAATATAAAGTAATCCCTGAAAGACAATAATATTCCATATGCTTAGTGAACTACATATGGATTGAAAACTTGCCCAAAGCTTGAAATAAGGGTTTTATTTTGGAATAAATTAATATTTGAAAAATTATACCACACAGTTTATGTCACAATTTCTGTGGAAGAATGTAATTTTTAGAAGGATTGGAATGCTTTGAAGCTTTGGTTGTGTTTATGAGAGAGAAAAGGAACATGTTTGGTAGCTCTCTGTGCCGGAAAGAGTTCATGGTAACTTTTCACCAATATGAGAAATGAAGGCCATTGTCATATTTGATATAAGGGGCTAAATTAAGCCTTTATACTCAGTCCTGTTTAATGGAAACATGTACCTGTGTCAGCCCATGAGGGAACACTGTGAAGGAATTATTAATAATTTCAGAGGGTCACAATTCTTGACCTGCTCCCCTCTTTTGTCTGGGGGTGGGAGTAGATAATAATTTATTACACTCCATTTTGTGATGTAGCATACTAACCCCCAGTTCATACACTGAGACAGTGCAAGAGAAATAGCCCTCTTTCCCCTCTAAATCCTAGCAGCACAAAGGTGGGTATGGTGTCAAGCCTGGAAAGACCCCATCTGCTCTGGCCATGCAATACTAAAATTAGGCCTGGAAGATCAAAATAATCTCATTGATTTTGAGGGGTAGCCACTTCATTTTTTCACCCCCCAAGTCAGTTCCCTATGCCATCTCTGCTGCCTCCTCATCTCAATCCTATCAGGATGCTTTCCCCCATTCCAATTAGGGCCCATCATAACCTGAAGAATCTCCCTTCTTCTACTGCAAGGGCGAAGACAGACAACTGTTATGTGGTGCCTCTCAGACAGAGCATTTTTTGTCACCCACAGTCAGTGACTCACTTTCACTTTGTTTGAATTGTTTGAGAATGAAGGAGATGGAACATCTCTCTTCAAGGCGCAGTCAGACCAGGAATACAGATGCTGCTGAAATTGTTTTTAATGCCTTCTCTCCTGTGATAGCTTCCCTTTCTTTTGCCCATGGAAATAGAGTGCTGAAAAGCAAGGAAAGCAATGTTCCTTGGAGGGGCACTTGTGAATTGGAGAAAGCAGAAGGTTATGCAAACTTATTGTTGTACTATTTTCTAGGTCAAGAGGTAGCTTCTTTCCTCCAACTTTTCCAAAAAATTAAAAGTGTATCAAAGCCACTTCCCTTAACCAGCTCTGACAGAAAACTTTGCAAAAAGCATGCCCTGTCTATTTCAATTCTCTGAAGTCAATTAGTGTGAACATTTCAAAATATTAGTCAGCAGAACTCAGGGAGAGAGAATGGCCATTTACAGTTGAAAGTTAAAAAAAAAGTGTCTTTATTCAAAAAGCCAGCACAAGACAGTGACTATTTTACAAATGTGCATGTGTGCCTTTCTATATTTATAAAGAGAGCGACAGATACACACACAAACACACACACTTTTTTTTTAATGTATTGCTTTCAGTTGTGCATTCACAAATAAATTCCCTCACAATTTTGTGCGTGCAAATCAGGTAGTTAGTTTTCTAAATGCTATCAATTGTGTCCACAGTTTATTGATGAGGCAAAATTCTCTGTCTTCCCAGGTTAAGGTTGATGTACACTTCATTGGTGGAGTACTGCAGGGATGCTTTTACTGCTGATGCCCACACTTTACCATCGTGTGGATATACAGAAGACTTCAATCTCTGGGGCCATCAGACTAGCACCTCTCATTCACTATATAAATTCACTATATAATATTTTCAAAGAAATTGTTTCAATGCCAACATTCGTTTCACTGACTATAATAGAAATTATATTTTCTACTTTTAAAAATCTTTTCTACCTTCTAAGTACCTGGGAAAGTTTTATATCCCTTCGACATTTGGCAGATGCACGTGAAACTCCATTATTCCTCTCCTCTTCTTAAATCACTTTGCCACTTAAAGAATCACTTTAGGCTTAGTCCCAAGAAAAAAAAAAGTCCTTCAATCCAAAGGACTGACAGATGGACGTCAAGCAATAAAAAATGATGAACATCCTTCTTCGTTTTTATTGTCTCCTCTGCCAACAGTTCACATCCTTCAAATGCCTTAGCTTCTTTAGGGTCAGTGACTTAGATGTCACCCTCAGTTGTCGGTACTTGCCAGGAATTGATATTGAAGTTGTGTATGTAAAAAACACTTTATTTCAGTGTCCATTTTCTAGTACCCTTTTGTACATATGTTCTTAACAATCCACCTCCCTGGAAGGCAGCTACTTTGTAGGTGTGCTGAAGGTTAATGCTTGCCAGCATGCAAACCTCAGTTCTAGTCCAGCAATGGAGAATAAGAGAACATTGTTACAGCCTACGTTTCAGGTCTCCAGGAAAGGGGAATGTGCATTAGATGATAGAGTAGCTCTTTTCCAGCCCTATAATTTATTATTCTTTGATTATGTGGAAATACAATAATACAAATTATGTGGAAATCTGAATGTCAAATGGGAGTTAAGATTTAAAAGCTGGTAGTTAAAAAATCTGCCTGAAAACAGGGAGGCCTTTCAGTATATCACCTGTCATGACAGCTCCAACTGCTGTCAGGCTGCTCAGGTACATGATATCTGCAAGGTTGTAGTACACAGTAGAAAAGGCTTGAGAAATCACTGGAAAATTATACATTAGTTTCAATTTCTTTTTTCCCTGCCCTCTAGTTCTTTATTTGCTAATCTTTCTGAGTGTTGTGTTTTATGTGCTTAGTGAGAGAGGAGGCAAATGGGTCTCCCAATGACAGCCACTGATAAGAAGAATGTAAGGCCATCGCAGCCATGTCCCTTTGACCCTTATGGCTACAGCCCCTGAGTTAGCCTCAAGTGGGGGATAGTTCTGGAGCCAATAAAGTAGCTCTTCATCATCTGCATCCTACATTGGGAGGACCCCTAAAGACCAGTTAAAATGGATAAAAGACACATTTTGCTGCCAGAACAATATAAAGCTGTCCAGCATAGCCAAGGACCAAGCTCTGTGCTTTCTGCTGTAGCTCACATGATGCTGCTTGAATCACTTAGTGGAAACAAAACATTGCATTGCATTTCCATAATCTACCTCATATGTCTGGGAAAGAGAGAAAAACATTCTCATACCCTTGCAATGTGATTCAAACAAACTCATGTGTGACAAAAAAAATGAGATCATTTCCATATTAGACTAGATGTTTTTGTTTGTTTGTTTGTTTGTTTTTCCCCCCATGGCTAATGTGTCTCCAAAGCAGGTACTGAGAGAGGACAACCTTAGATATGATATGCATAGCTATGCATATGATATCATAAGCATAGCTCCCCTACTTCTGCTAAAAGGAGAGCTCCCTCTGTTTCCCTGGGTTGGATAAGCAACACCTACTTACCATTCTCCCTCATTGGCTGGAGTCCCCTTCCTGTTTCAATCTACTTTAACCACTAGAGTCAATCACTCCAAAGCACCATCCCCCTACTCTACTTCTGACCTTGAGGAGAGTCCTCTGCGGGGCTGGGGACCAACATCTGAGCAGGGGTGGGCCAACGAGTCCTTAGGCTACGTCTACAGTGTAGCTGGGAGTGTGCCTCCCAGTGAGGGTAGACAGACAGGCTATCTGTGCTGGAGCTGGTGTGCTAAAAACAGCAGTGTGGATGTTGTGGAATAGGTGGACACATGGACTAGCCATCGGAGCATGGACCCGGGGGGCAGGCAGGCAGGCTTGTACTTGGGCGCCTAGCCCATGTTGTCAGTGAGGCAGAGTCCACACTGCTTTTTCTGTAGTGAACTAGCAAGAGCACAGCTAGCACATCTCTATCTACCTGGGCTATGGGGCAAACTCCCAACTTCACTGTAGACATACCCTTATTGTCTCTCTCTATGCCTCACAGGGAATCTGGCAAAAAGTCAAGGCCTGAGGATGTATTACATTTTTCTATATCCCCACCTGCACTTGGAAGCCTTCCTTTAAGAAAGGTCCAGGAAGCAGCTGCCAGCTAAGGGTGCCCATGGCAACTGTCTGGCAGTTGGGAGGCAGGCAAGCCTAAACCACTTGAGCTGAGAGGGAATGCCTTTAGCTGGTAGCAGAAGCAGGTATCTTGTCCTGTCTGTGGGCCAGCCACTCAGTGGTGACAGAACTCTTTCACACCTCACTCATTCATACAACCTCAGTTCATTAAAGTGGCCGCCTGACAAACCTGGGATTCATGTGGTTTGACAGAACCTTGTTCATTCCATAAGAGCATTTGAGATAACAGGCAAGGGGATCCTCACAGATTTATGTCCTTCCTCTGTGTATATTTCCATGGAAGGAGGCAATCCAGGCCTTGGATTTCAATCAGCATTTTTTATATTTCTTATACCAGTGGTGGGCAACCTGTGGCCCACAGGTCGCATGTGGCCCATCAGGATAATCCGCTGGTGGACCATAAAACAGCTTGTTTACATTTGCATGGTTGCCCGCAACTCCCAGTGGCTGCAGTTTGCTGTTCCTCGCCAATAATTGCAATATATTTTTGCTCTCTTTTGTAACAGCAGTTGTGAAGTTTAGAATGCAGACTTGTTGATCTCATCCTTCATTTCTTTCACACACAACATACTGTACTGTAATTACAGGCCAGATTCTGCAACTCACACTCACACTGAGTGTCACTTACTCATTAGAGCAGTCCCACCATAGCCAATGGGAATACTTGCCTATGTAACTAGTAGTCAATGTGTGCACAGGCTTCAGAATCTGGCCCTAAGTAAAAATTCATGAACTCTATGTATTAACCTTCACTCCTCAGTTACAGCATTTATGACTCATAACTCATACTTCTTAATAATATCAGGATACTTTCAAGTGTATTATGAATTACACTAATTTTCTTTCACCTCAATACCCTTTAGTTATCAAACCCTTTAGAAGTGCATAGTGCATTTAGTCAACAACACTATAAAAATAACATTTATGTAAACACAAGCTTAAAAGACTTTTCTTCTTTTTACTTATAAAATCCCGTTTCTAATTACAAACAAGAGTGCCAAGATTTTAAAATCTTGATTGTATTACCTCAGTGCAACTACTTCAATCAGTGTGCTAGACCATACCATACTCAGCTCATAGTAAAGGGTGATGAGTGGGTACAGTACCCCAGGTGCAGCATGGGTAGGTATTGTAGCTCAGAAAGGCACTTCCTACTGGTGCTACCTGGCTATTGTTACTGAGGAGTAGTTCACAACATCTCATGTTCTGAGCAGTATAACACCACTACCACCACTCCCTCATGGCATGTCAGACCAGATCTGTTGCTTGGTGCATAAGGGGAGGATGGGGCCCTGGCTCTTCCTGGTGGGGATCATATGACACATAAGCCCTGTGATCCTCACCTTCTCCCTCGCAACCTGCTAAAGACCATGTGGGGTGCAATGTGTGACAAAGACCCAGAATGAGGAACACAAAAAAGAATTATTCGTGAAGGAAACTTAAAATGCCATGAATGTAATTCCTTCTAAATAAGTAACTCTTTAACCTCAATCTCATGATTCTTTATTTCTGATGTAAATAAATGTCAAGAAGGAGAAGATGCCAAATTTGTGTGGAAAGTAGGTAATTTTTTGACAGAAATGAGCGATTTCCCACATAAAAAGGGAACATTTGATAAAAGTACTCCAAGCACAGGAATTGTAATCTGAGCAGTTCTAGTTCTGCCTAATTGGGGAAAAAAATATTCTCAACTTAACCCCCTGCATGGCTGCATAAGGACTAGTCACAAATAAATCTTAGGGTCCAGAATCAGTCCAGGGCACGGAATATGATTAATATTTTTTACTTTTTCATGGCATCTGACAGATTTAACAATTTCTGTAGATTCTATGCACAATCATAAGAAACATTAGCTATAGGAAGACTCACCCTATAATAAAGAAGAATATAACTTTATCCTTCCTCATTCCTCAAGCAAAAGTCTGAGTAAACAGAAGGGCTTTTGCATGTTAGCAAACTCAGGCTCTGCAAACCAATACGAGAAACACATTGAGAGACAGTCTTTACTGGTACCAGCCCTCAGATGTTCAGCTCTAGAGATTTAAGTCAATGAGGCTGATCATGGGCATGTCTACATAGAGCTTATTCTAGGATCAGCACCGAGGTGAGGGCGTCAGTTTACCTGAACTGTTCAATGGGCATAGTGAGCAAACTGTCAGAAATAAATCCTGTGCTTCATTCACTTAAAACTGGAGCAAAAGATCGGATTGGAGTCAATGTGCTACTAATCCTTATGTTTTGCTTGTCTCAAATCAGTCAGTATTTGTGGGAGCAGTGAGGGTAAGGCTTTGAGAATGAGTTCAGATAGCGCTGAATGCTTTTGAAAACTGCACCTTTAAATATGAATTCAATGAAAATCTTGGGGGAAAAAAAGATCAGTTAGACAAGGAGGAATTCTTTGTATAATAAGTCCCACATACCTACAACACACAAAGGAAGATGCAACTGGCCTGCATTTTAAATACCACTGGTTTTATTCAGCTAAAGAGATTAATATAGACTTTGTCACATGCAGGCCATTAAAAATGCTTTCTTTCTGCCTTACCATAAATGCACCATCAGACTGTATGCTTTTTATAAAATGAACTGATTAAATAGCACTAGCTGCCACATTTCTATGCAGGGTTTGACAGAGAGCAATCTCTTTAGAGGTCTGACTTTTTTAGTAATTGTGGGATTCAGTTTCTCACATTTTCTTTCAGAATACTCTTGTGGTTTACTGATTAAGTTAAAAGACACAGTCTCAAAATGGAATATCATTTTATAAGACCTTATGCTGCATTTGAAAAGAGCTTCCCAGAAGCCATACAATGGAGTTGAAACATAGAATTGGTTTTTAGAAAATTAAAAATAACCAGTGGAACCATCTTAAACTGTAAGCGCTTTGGTACAAATTCTGCTTCTTCACATGTATTTGTACAGTGTGTAGCAGATCTTAACATAAAGCAGAAAGAAGGGGGTTATCTTCCGATAGCCTAGTGAGAATTGCTTTCTCGGGAGAAGGCAGATTCTCATAGATAGTGTGGGGACTATTTCTAATCAAATGTGAGTGGTGTAAATCAGGAGTAACATCACTGAAGTCAATTGAGTTACACTGGGGTAAAATTAGTGTGAGATTAGAACTGGAATTTATGTCTCTGCCCTTTATCTTTACCTGCAAGGCTTGGTGAAGCACTGGCAAGGGTTTTAAAAACAGTTGGTTTCCTTCAGTTTTGATTTCTGGGGTGCAGTTAAGGAGCATTATCAGGATGTAATAATTGACTCAAACATTTTTCTTTTTTTTTTTAATCTATTCATTGCTTCCCTGTCCCTACTGGGGGTTCTTGGCATCTCTGGAGGTTCTGAAAAGTGATGTCACGTGAGAGAGTAGCTCAAGCTGCAGCCTTCCCTTACCCAGCTGGAAGAACAGTGGTGGTGGTGGGTTTGCAATGGGATGCTGCAGCTTGAGTTACGCCATCATGTAGTATCACTTTTCAGATTCTCCAAGGATGCCAAGATCCCCCAGTAAAGAGAGGAATGTGAAGACCAGTTATTTTAAATACATAAAAGAAGCAGAAAACAAAGAGAAAATGGCATATAGCTAGATGTCAATCATGATACTGGCCACCGTTGGAGAAGACATAATGCTGGGCTAAATGGACTATTGGTCTGATCTACTGTGGCAATGCCTGTGACACAGATTCAGGAATACATCCCTATTCAGAGCAGTACTTAAGCATATGCTTAACTTTAAGACATACTTAAAGTTTATGGTACGTTTAAGTGCTCTCCTGAAAAGGGATTGACTTAAGTATGTGCTTCACTGCTTTCTTGAACTGGGGGCTATGTTTCTACTATAAAGAAGTAGTAATGAGCAACAGTGTTTTGTTTTGCAGTTACTCTTTATTAAAAGTTCTCATCTGTTTTTATTGAGGCAATGAAAGGTTTCATTACCATTAGCATTCAGTATAAAGTGTGTCATATGGGAAAAATAACTTGATTCAGAAACAACTGATTGAGAGTTCAGGGGTGGGGAGGAGAAGCATGCTGATGCTAATGACAAAACATCTTTCTTGTGAAAGATTAATATTTCTTCTGTGAGAGACAAAGGTAGAAACCCAAGGGACTGAAAAGCAAATTAATTTGCCTTGTAAATTAAGAAATATAGTATGATTATCTCCACTTTTATTTTAAAAGCACTCACAATAAAAGGACCTTAAAAACATGTTGGGCAAACTTCAGCCCAGGTTCAAGTAATCAGTGGTGTTGAACTGCTTATGGCACGGTTTTATTTATTCTGTTTTCTTATTCTCCACTTTTGATCTGGGAGGCACATAGAGGTGTAAACTCACATACCATGAGTAGCTGTGACATTCATGACTCCCATACCATGGCTATATTTGGAAGAAGGGTCTGCAGAAGCTCATATCTTTCTTTTATGCAGGCCTCCACTTTAGAAGATCCCCCACAATTTACATCCATGCCTTTAAAGCAGCCAGCCCTCACCTGTGTAGTGCTGGGTTGGATCTATTAATACCTCTCTTAAATTGGCCAGTGAGAGTGGTGCAAAGTGATAAAAGGTGCTCCCTTCTCCAAAGATGGCTGTTCTTCCTGTTTACAATCTTCTACTTCTGGCAAACAAGTGAGTGGGCAACTAACTCAGTGCACTTTCCCTCTCCACAAGTTAAACGAGGATCTACTGTATGGTATTCCTGGGCACTAATTAGAGGGACAGCATAGAAGCTTGTCATCTCCCTGATGTCTAAATCAGCAGGGAGAATTGCCTGGAAAAGAAAAGAAGAAAGTGTGCTGACAATAACAATGGGAGCAAGTCAGTCACTTTAGATCACTTATTGATGACATTGTCTTGAATAACACAGATGGTCTCATGCATTTTCTAAGCAAAGAGGTTACTCCAAGACTATTATGTTTGCACTGAAGAGTACATTTCACTTCCTGTCTACCCTCCTAGGGACATATATTACTTTCTCCTCTCTCTCCTACAGCTCTTAACATTTCATGTCCACTGTACAAGTCTCTTTAAAAGTCTTAGGGCTAAATTTCTCTTTGTATAGAGGCCAGATTTAACCCTGGTATAATTCTACTGACTTAGTGGGGTGATATCAAGCATAAGTTTAATTTAGAATAAGAACTGAGAAATAAGCCCCAGCTTCCATTTATGTGTGTGACTTTGTGCCAGGCAACAGAAGGACTGAAAACCAGGTGGAGCTATAATTTAGCTGTGAGATTATTTGCAATAGAAATCTGTGTGAGCGGCTTTTTTTATGCCTGGGCAAATTTAGTTGGATGAAAATGTCTACAAATTAATTATTGATTATATAATGTGTGTGTGTGTGTGCATAAATTAAAGCATGAATGTTTCTAGTCATTCATTTTTGGTTCAAATGCTTCTGTAAGTTTGGATTAGAAGAAAGAAGGAGCTTCCTAAGTATCAGAGGGCAATATCTCACAGGGGCAAATTTATAATTAAGAAAAGACATTTCTTAGAGAGGAATAAAAATAAGTATATTATTACTTACACTAAATTTTGTTTTGAAACAAATATTTGCTCCACACCTAAAATACCTTATACAAAACTACAAAAGCAAGGAAATGCATAGCCTTTATTCTTCCACCTGTGGCCACACAGCTGATCACTATTATACCTATGGCACACCATAGGCTATACACTACAGCCTTAATCTTCCTCTCCCTAGGCATGATACCATTCCAGTATTGGCCGTTTACCTCACTCACTACCCCCTCCAAACATCCTTGACACTTCCCTAATTTCTCCCAATGCTATGAACTGTGGATGTTTAGTGTAATTGTTTGGTGTCTTTGCAGTAGGCTGCATAAAGCAATGGCTCCTCTGGCCCCACACCCATGAGCGTCCCTATAGAATTGGGATTTATGTTATGGAGGATGTAAATACTTCCCTACAAGGTCCCCTGAATCAAACTCCCTCCCCTATGCAGCTAAACTACACTAAATACTATCAGAGGGGTAGCCGTGTTAGTCTGGTTCTGTAGAAGCAGCAAAGAACCCTGTGGCACCTTATAGACTAAACAGAGTTTTTTGTTTTGAGAGTGAGCTGAATACTGACTTTTCTTCTTCAGCAAGCAAGCATTTGGGAAGGGGCCAGGTGTATATATAATATAAGCAGAAGCAGGCTAGAGATAAGAGGTTAGATCAATCAGGAGAGGGGGGGGGCCCCCAGCAGCCAGCAGCTGAAAAAAACCAGGGAAGACTGAGAAACTGTGGGGGTAATTAATTTTCACAGTCTTTTTTTTAGTCTAAAACTGTAAATGTTAAATTTTAAATGGAATTGGCAGTTTCTCTCTTTCTCTCTGTGGTCTGGTCTTTTTTTTTTTTTTGTAGGATTTTTTTTAAAATCTGCTTTGTGTGGCTAGGAGGTGGTTGTGTGTTCTCCCAGGTTTTTTTTGTATTGCATTTCAATGTTTCTGATTTTTGTCCTTTTTTCCTTTTTTTGAGAGAGACCAGTTTGGCTTTGGCATGTAGGCAGCAGAGGGGGCATATGGCATATATTGGCATATATTACATTGGTGGACGTGTGAATGAATGATGGTGTGATGTGGTGGTCTCTCTGTTTATTTATCTCTTTTGCTTGCTTATGGCTTATATATACACACTGCCCCCTGGAAATTTCTGCTTGCTATTCAAGAAGAAGACCTATTCACACGAAAATGCTGCAAAACATCTGTTAGTCTATAAGGTGCCACAGGGTTCTTTGCTGCTACTAAATACTATGTACACTTATCAGGCCTCAAAGGTGGGGGCTACATTTGCTCCATGGTGCATAGAGAAGAAAGATAGGATAACAGCCAATAGCTTTAAACAATATTGCATAGTCAGCAATACAGTACTGCAGGAAACTGTTCAATAACACTTTGTCAACTCCATTTTATTTATGTGCATAGAAACGTTTCAGATAAAGGTACCCATACACGTCATGTGAAAATAGACAATATGAAGATTAGTTATCACTTGATAGAATGGTTCCATAACTTTGAAACCCAAAAGGCAAAGATTGATTTACCAGATTTGTTATGCAGCCTACTTAGAGCATTCTGAAATTCAAATGAGTTACTATAGATCTAACTTTTATGGGAGTGAGTTCATATATAAAAAGAGTTTAACACAAAGTTGTGAGAAGGAAAGTTATGGTAGCATTTTACAGATAAAATAAAATATAGTTCATGCATATTGATTGATAGAAGGCTCATCAAGCATCCAGCTTCAACAAATCCAAATTACAGCTCCTAAAATTTAGAAGAATCTTTTGTCAGCAGCAAGTTGGAGACTGTATAAAATTGCATCCATCAAAATTAGGTACTAAATTAATAGAAAGACAAAAATCAAAAGTAATTTATATTGATAAGTAAAAGTACTAGAGCATCTTTTACTTAAGCATTAATCAACTCAATTATCTGTCTTACTAGCTGTCATTCCACACCCCTATGAAATATAAGGAAGCTACTCTACCTAAGGAAATCATATTATTTTGAGATATAACAGGTGAGGTCCTGGCCACCATTCTGGCTTTTTCTTGCCACTCCCATAGTGATCCTGGTTTTGGTTTTGTTTTGTTTTGTATAAAAAGCTGTTTCTTTGTAGATTTGAATTGGAAATACAAATACAAATTGGTCTGACACTAATTTCCTACCAAATTGACAGGCAAACATTTTTGGAGATTATATAAATATTCAAATACAAATCTGCCAGCCATGATACATTTTTCTTATTTCTGCAATAGGCCAGCATGGTGTGAAATATGATCAATTAATATCTTTATTAAAGCATCTGTTTTCCACTGCCAGAGCCCATCCATCCTCCTGTCCAATGCTGCACTGAATTGTAGCTTCAGGAAGAGTTGCCTCTTGAATCTTTCTGGAGGTGACATTGTAATGTCAAGTTGAACAAGCAGATGGTTATAAGTAGAATAGAAGCACTTAATTATTTTTTTTTAAATCAACAAATGATTTTAAAGCATATGAGCAGAGTGAAAAAGGAGACAGAAAATGAAAGAAATGGAACTTTATGTTCTCTTTGGCCCCAGTCCTTCAATTGGATCCATGTGAGTGAACCCTTGCAGCCACGTGGACCGAACTGCAGAATCCACTGCACCAGGGATCGGCAACCTTTGGCATGTGGCTCGCCAGGGGAAGCCCCCTGGCAGGCCGGGCCAGTTTGTTTACCTGCTGAGTCCGCAGGTTCGGCCGCCGGCTCGCGCCACTTCCCGCAGCCCCCATTGGCCTGAAGCAGGGAACCGCGGCCAGTGGGAACTGTGATCGGTCAAACCTGCGGATGCGGCAGGTAAACAAACCGGCCCGGCCCGCCAGGGAGCTTCCCCGGTGAGCCGCGTGCCAAAGGTTGCCGATTCCTGCACCACACTATAAAACTATCTATTATCTATAGTGTTCTAATGCAGGATATTTTCTGGCCTAAAAGTCCTAGAAGAGTTAAAGTTCAATTTCATTTATTCTTGTTGTTTATTGCAATTTCATTTATTCTGTGATTATTCTTATTTATTAACTGATGATGGCTATGTAGCCAACATGACATTATACCAGATATACTAGCCATTACAGCAGAAGGAAATATTTGCAGTGAAATTGCTGTCCATTGAAATTTGCTTATTCTTTTATTTGTAAAATTGGAGCCATTTGATGAAATTTTCAACATTGTGTTTTTGTTTTTCTTTTGGTACCAAGAAAATTGTGCAAATATAGCAATAGTCTCCCCCCCCCCCAAAGTTTAAGCTGGATTGCTAGGTTGTGTTTGATTACATAAATCTCATGGTATTATTTGTGGTTCAGTGATTGGTTAAGCTCACATCCTGTGTTCAGGCCACAATTCATCCTGGCAATCCCATTCCCTGCAGGATCAAAGTAGTATTTGCTTGCTGGTGTGGGCAAGGCGCTTCTTGCCCATGCTGACTGGCTGGGAACTGATCAGAATTGTGCTCCCATCCTGCAGCTGAACCAGGGAAGAGCTTCTGGCATGTTCTAGCATGTGACTGCAGCTCTAGTTGTACTTTCTGGGACAGGGAGGCAACAGTGCTGCCTGGGCCTCAGCTCCGCTGGCCAAACTAGGTCTAGAACCAAGTTCCCAACTGTGAAGGCAGTTAGTTCAAGGGAGAGAAAGTGTGAAGATGGAAAGACAGGAAGCAGAGCTGAGTATGGGGATGAGTGAAAGAGCAGGTGGCAGAGGCTGCAGGGCAATGATATTTTCCTCATTTGGATCTTGGTAATGATAACTAACTGCTGAAACTTTGTCTATGCTAGCAATCTGGGGTAAGCCACATATGCCTCCTATTAAAACCATCTAGAGGAGACTATGGGATTTATGGATTCAAAAAATAGTTACTCTCTGATATTGGTGAGAACTTTCATAGTGTATTTAATTAACTGTTATATGTTCCATAACTAACTCCACATATTATACTATTTATCCCAAATGAGAGAGAACGACAATTTCAAGAGCTCTGTTGATTCAGAAATACAAACCCTGTCAAGGATTCTCATTCTAATGCAGAACAAATGTTTTCAGTAACACAAAAAGAACTGTCATCATGTAAGAAGTTTTATTGAGTCATAAAATTCACGGCTTTGTGAACTCAAGAACTGTATTTTTATTTTTTTCAAAGGTAATTTAAATTAGTTTTTTAAAGCTAAATTTCAAGTAATTTAAACCTACTTTTTTTTCCCAAAGGGGATTAATTTAAAAAAAATCAAAACAGCTTTGGGGTTGAGTGTTGTTGTTTTTAAAGTCATCCTGGGAGATTAAGTCTGTGGGGAGCCTGACTCATGGAAGAGAATGGGGATATGAAACAGCTGAACTACAACTTCCATTTGGCACTGTGGCAGCATATCCAAATCAAAATGTTTCAGTTATTGGCCAGAATATTCAGGTTTTCAGTGAAAAATAGAAGCAGACACTTTTTGTGAAAAATTTAATTTAGTTGAAAACCCAATTTTCTTTCAAAGGACAGTTAAAATGGAAAAATGTAGACCCGTCCTGGCACAACTCACCTATTGTGGGATTAGCTCCTTATATACAGGGTCAGAATGCACAGTTGTAGTGCAGGAAGACTGAAACCAGCTGTAAAGAAGGGGAGATTTTAGAATCCACTTAGACAGACATCTGCTTCTCATGCAGCCCAGGGAAACTGATGGTTAGGATGTGGGCTCAGAATTACCTGCCATTGTTCCCTGACCATTGTTGGTACTGCAGAAACCCTTGTCTGCATTGTACTGGAAGATTCAGAGGTGGTGAACTGCTCAGAACCCAATGCTAGTTCACAACCAAATGTTCCCTTCTATGGATATTTGTGTGGAAAAGGAATATCTGTACTTTGGTGAATATGAAATAACTGTACATCAGTGAATGAATATGGCAACACATTTTTCTCTTAAATTTGAGGGAGAATTTAGTGCTGATCATGAAAATGAAGGACAAATAGCATAGACCAGTGCAAATTATATTGAGAACAGGTGCTGAACAGTGAAATCTGTTGATAATAGCCACTAAAGGGACTTTCATTTCTCTAGTCTTTATAACAGGTGGCTGAATAATGCATTGTGATTAATATGGATGAATTCTTGCTGGGACTAGGACTAAGATTTAACTGACCATTAAGAGCGATAGCTACACTTGGTAGGTGACCCTTAGCACAGACAAGTGTCCACATACAACTCAGCTAATGTGACTCAAAACTGAACATAAACTCACTCAAAAGCATTTTATCACCCACATTTTTGGGAACTTTAGTTCATTTAGTCACAGTTACCCCAAACCATAGTCCATACCATCCCCTCTCATAACAAAACCCACAGGAAGGGCTCAGTTGGTACACAATGAAGATTCCCTGATGGAAATTCTACATTGTCCAATGTAGGGTTGTGGGGTGTGTGGAATAGACCATGGGACCCATCTTCACACCTCACAGATCTTGGTAGTCTATTGCAGGCCAGGGACTTCTGTGCTGAGGCCCTATAGTCTCTGGACTCAAGTCAGCCCCCAGGCAACACAGATGCAATACACTCTGTGGCTATGGTATACTCATGACTCCTGGTGTTGGGGGATTCACAAGAAATATAATGTAGCCCTGGGCTTAGCTATGGGGCCAGACATGAAATTATGTGCATTCCACTGCCCACCTCCAAAATGCCTTCTAGAGTGGATTATTTTTTTAAAAAAAAAGCAAAAAAAATTGCAAAATATGCCATTGAAAAATCTTGGGAAATCTTGAAAATGTTTGACCAGCTTCTCTGCCTGCTCCTCCCCCAGCTTACCCACTCTCCCTGTGAGGACCTCGGACTTGCAGATGGGCCTCTGTAGAGTCCAAGGGGGAGGACACTATCATGGAGGTCTCTGAGGCTCCCTTCCAGTGAGGATGGGTTGGGGAGTTGCATGTGCGCACCTCATCACAACCAAAAAAGGAGAATGCCTGTACTCATTATGTTATAAAGGGGGATTTTTTTTAATGAAGGGAAGGATGATGGCTTTCGTTGTTTTTCCTCCACCATTTCATTTGTATAACACCTTTCACACAATTTTAAGGATTTCACTCTTTTTGCATGCCACAGGCTTTTGAAGTATTTCAGAATCTGAACCTCCACAAAACTCAGGGGCCTTTAGATCCAGTGTTGCATCTTGGGCATAGCTCTACTTTCAGAAACTATACTAGATGCTTTAAATTAACTTCCAATTAAGACTTTTATAGTTAGTTAATTTTAGAGCTGCCCAGCTGCTGCTTTGGATCACCACAACGTGGCTGGAGAAGGAAGGGGTAGTATCCCTCTGAAATTCAAGTGCTGGAAGAACATTGGAACTTCCAAATAGTCTCCTGGGGTTGAGATTTGACTTCTGAGGAGAGGTTTAGTTGTGTTTATATTTTATTCACACGTTTCCCCTTCTCTATCCTAATAAAATATGCAATAGTTACCTGTAAGAATGACTGGGTCAGTGTAGAGAGAGATGCTTGAGTAGTTTAGACCATTATTGTAGTATTCAAAGCAAAAAAACATTTTTCAGGACAAACAAATTACTCTTCTGCAGGCTGAAAACCTGGGCCTGAATTTATCAGGCATGATAAGACATTTAAGCTTGACCCCCTTATCCTATTAAAAAAAAGGAAATATCTGATGTTCCTTTTCCCACGAAGTATCATTCTACACTACTCAATTCTTACCAGAATCAAATCTCATTAAATCCAGTAGCTGACCAGAAGGGATTTTACTAATAGCATTGCATTCATCTGAGACCTAAGACCTGAGGCTGTACCTAAGACCTGAGGTTGTTTGGAAAGTTTCTCCATGGAGGTTTTATTTCTTTGCTAGCAGGACAAGGTTTCTTATTTTGTGTATGTGAATGAGTGGAAGGCTGTGGGGGTCAGAGTATGAACAGTAGTGCCTTTTAATTAATATTTGATCTGAATTTTGGTATCATAAACTTTATTCTGACAGGAAAATGTCTCTTAAGCATGAAAGAATAGCCATTCTTCAGTGAGTGAGGTTATACCCATCATCCATTGTTTACATATTTTCTGTTTGAAGACAAAAATGAAACCGGCCAGTCTAGGGCCTATAATATGCAGTGACAAATAAATAGATGTGCAGTGATATTTTAAAAAACATGCATTGGCTTTTTAGAAATATGCACACTGTGTATTAAACTTGAAGTTCCCAGTACAGTGCTACAGAACCAGCATGTCCTTTTCTATTGTGTTCAGTGACTTTTTAAAAATGCTTTTTGGCGCTGGAGGAGATGGGAAGGATGAGTCTGTCCTTTGTTGCATCCAGTTATACTGGCATGAGCTGGCAGGTGTGTAAATTAAGAGTCTAATTAAGTCTTTGTGTTTTCAGGAAGCCAGGAATATACTGAATATTATACAGTATGCACTGTCTGCTGTCTTGTCACATTAAATCGGCATGTGGTCTGCTTGATAGCATATGAATGCAATGTGCAAAATGATCCATGTGTGGCCTATCCTGAAATGGCCAGCAAGGCACATATAAAAAGAGGTAGCTTTTCCCATAAGAAAGATTGATACTATGAGTATAAAGCCTTGTTTTAGCTCCTCCAAACATTTGGCTGGAAACCCTGATGTGGTCAGATTTATTTGGAAGGTAAAGACAACTATTTCTGCATATTTCAAAAAAAAATGTCTAACTATTCTTTAAAGTCATTAAAAAATACCACCCAGGTGTGAAATGTTGATTTTAGTCTCCCTCTGGCTCTAAGAACAGTTTGTTATAACCACTTTCAAGGAGATATAATTCTATGCAAACTTGGAAGGTTAGGTACTGGTGTAACCTATTGTGAACAACCCGAATTATTAATCACTTTTGTTATGTTTGACTATTATTGAGTGTTATTATTGTAAGCAGAGTCAGGATGAGCTCTACCCTGACATCTGGTGGTAAATTATGGGGAGTGCAGAAAGAAGTTTCAAGTATTCGCATTAGCATTTCAGTTATTTGCATTGGCACTCCCACCCCACTTATCATACCAAACAGCAGCCTGGGATGGTTATTTTCACAGCTGTGGGATCCCCAAATTCTTTGTTATTGGGGCAGGAGGAATAAAATGTTGTCACCCTGATTTAGTAAATGAGGAACTACAAAATTGTCTTATGATAAAGGGTTTCACTATCAACTAAAAAGCACTTGCTAGACAAGGGACATGGGTTCCAAAACCCATTAAAAAGAGAGAGGCTGGGGACAGATATCTGTACTTGGTGGTATAAGCTCCTTGTGTGAGCCAGAAGCACCAGTTCCATCTATGCCTCTCTCCACTGTGGCATGTCAGAGTTAATTTTTGATTCCCTTAAGAATCTAGATACAGGTTACTGAGCTGGCACTGGGGCTCCCCTACTATGAGCTGGAATCACTGAAGAGCTGGACTTGCTGAGCTGAGAGCACTGAGTACTGTGCTAATGAGTGGAGGAGCCTGAAGCAATACCGTGGAGCAGAGCAGCTGGCAGAGCGGATTGGAGCAGTTTGTGCAGCCACTGGGTGAGTGGAGCCGAGCAGCTCGCGAGGACGGCCGGAGCAGATCACAGGACAACTGGTGGACCAGAGCAGCTGGCAGAGCGGAGCAGCCCACAGAGCCAGCGGAGCTGAGCTGTTTGCGGGGACGACTAGTGGAAGCAGAACCCCACGAAGAGGCAGGGCAGTTGGCCCTGAACCATGAAAGGTGCCCCTTTCTACCCAGGCTGGGGAGGGGGACCTCTGCAGAGAGACTCTTGAACTCTGGGGCTGCACTGACCCGGGACAAAGACTTTTGGATTGTGGGACTTTTGGGACTGTGGGTGATTTGGGGGTTGCTGGACTCAAGGGCCCCGAGAGAAGGGCACAGCCCAATTTGCTGGGGTGGGTCTTTGCTCGTGGTTTGACCCATGAACTCTAGTTGAGGTATTTTCCCAATTTAATGCTTGTTGTTTATCTCCTGTAATTAAACCTTTTCTGTTACACCAAGAGTCTGTGCTTGCGAGAGGGGAAGTATTGCCTCCTCGAGGCGCCCAGTGGTGTGTGTAAGATTTGCCCAGGTCACTGGGTGGGGGCTCGAGCTGGTTTGCATTACGTTGTGGGGAAGGGACCCCTATTTATTGAACCCGGCCCTTGCTGCTATCGTTTCAGCCTGGCAGAGGGGTTACATTATGTTTATATTTGCATCCCACATTACTTGATTCTCTTTGAATGAAAGACCTGAGACAGTGGATTATAGTGTTTAGAGATAGGGTAAGTTGCTTTGAAAGGCAGTGTAGCTCAGTTACTAAGAATGGTGTTTGTGTTATAAGAGACTTGGGTTCTCTGTCTGCACTAACCTTGCACAAGCCCTCTGCTACCATGTTTGAAAAATGGGGATAGAAGTAGAGTACTCAGCAGCACTTACCTAACTGTCTTGTAAACTGGGATTCACAGTTTGAGTCTATAATAAGGATCGTGAAATGCATGGGAATTTAAACAATAGCTAACAGAGGTGACATTTTAACAGCTAGGCCTTGCTTTCCTAGCAGAAGGAACTGTCCCGGAGGCTAATGAGGTATTTGGTGAAAGAGTCCTTCTGTGTTTAGCTTGGTGTATGTATTTTTCATTATGGTTAAAACATCATAAAAATGATCTACAGACAAAAACTTCCAATGTATAATTGGTATTCTGGTAATCAGAACATAAAGAGCAGCAATGTGGGAAGAGGATAGATCCTAGAGGGTTTTCGATTTCTTGCAACAATGGGATATAAAGAAAAGTGAGATCTAGTCAAAAAAATGCCAAAGGAATCATTTTTTGACACATTGTTTTCTCCATAGTAATTCCTTCTTCACCAAAGCACCACGAAAAATTCAAATAGTGTTCAAAATTTATATCCTGAACTCTTGGCCATTTCAATGAGATTTAACCAAATTAAGGTTTAAATCTGTCAAACAGAACTCTTCAATAGGATTTAACTGTGGTACCACTACAATTACCACCACTGCACCTTAATGATAAACTGTTACTTATCTCTTTAACACAACCCATTTCTTATTGACAAGTAATCAAATCAGACAAGAAACATAGGGTTAAGGGAAAAGACTGCAGCTGCTAACTGCTGTGGGAGCACCTGTGTAAGAGCTCAAGATGGTGGTGCTGCTTCCTTAGGAAAGTCCCAGTAAGACACCAACATGTTATCACTACAGAGAGTGTCTTCTGCAAGTCAGAAACAACATTTATAGTCTGAGTTTGCTGAAAACTTGAAAATTTAACAATGGATTAAAAAACTTACTGTTATAATGTAATCTTGACTTTCAATATAGTTGAAAATAGTGGTACATCTCTTGCTTTGGTGGAAAGAGGATGGAGGAAAAAAATAAGATAGAAAGAATAAATAGAAAAAGGAAAGGACAGAAGATCTGGTCTGTTAAGCACAAGTAAAAATAGAAAATACTTAACTAAGCAACATTTGAGTTGTTTGCTATAACCAGAGTGTTTGATTATTGGTCTCAGTTTTCATTTGATATAGAAATAAAATTAAAAAAAAATGTTTGCATTATACAGTATCATAGGTTTAGTTAGACTCTGACATTATTATTATTATTATCAATAGTAATGCCTGCTGGCAAAGAATATTTTTTGCTATGTACTTGAAGGTTAAATATCCAAATTGAACCTTTCAAGCTGAATTATGCCTTCTATCTGGCTTATATTAGTGAAAATAAATAAATGAAATAGCTACATGTTCCTATGAACAAACAACGTGTATTTATCATAGTATCACTTTCTTTCAAGCTTTGCTTTCTTACTCTCTCCATATACAGTAAAACTAAATGGTTTTACATATTTTCCTCTGCAAACCAATGGAGACGTGTTTCCAAATGAGATACACTGCTTACTAGACAGACTAAAACAAGCTTACATTCCAAGTTGTTTTAAGATATTGCAATGTGCTTTACATTGGACAATAATCTAATAGAGGTGACAAAGAAATAAATTACAGGAGCAAGATGCATGGCTGAAAGCCACACTCTCCTGCTCCAATGAAGATGAGAATCTTTCCTAGAAATTGCTTCTTTATGATTAATGACAACTGCAGGATCAACAATGCCCTCAGCTTCAGAACTCCAATAATAAATGGCAGGCACATACCTTTACTAAAGGTGAGCACAGAGATGATCCTCACCATAACCTTAGGTTTCTTTCCCATATTTACTAGCATCACCAGAAGCTTATCTGGACTGAGCTTCATGCAACAAACTCTCGTCCATGCCCCAGTCTCACCTAAATGCTGGAAAAAGCATTTGTCACCATTAGCTAGATCTGATTAAATGGGAATATAGAACTAGGTGCCATCATCATAATGAAAGTGCTGCAGCCTGTAGCACCTCACTAACCCTCCTGATAGCTCCATGTACTCATTGAACAGAAATAAAACAAGGTGAAGAACTGTGGGATGCCTCATGAGCACCTGCCAACACAACTATATTGGGAGCATTAAATAGGGAACAAATGCAGCCACAATAACTGGAGAACTTGTAGAGGGCAGGTGGCAAAAAATAAACCACAAAAATGAGTACTGTCACCACATATAAACAAATTATTTTATCTGCTGGTTTAGAAATTTCCTTGTGGAGTATGCTGACCATTTTATGCAGTGGGAGCTATATGAAATCCATAGAAATCTCAATCAACTCAGTCACCAAAGTTGAAATTCAAATATAGTGATTGTCTACCTTAAAATATGAATTCCTTTGTCAGTCTTTGTGCCCTTGATACACTGAGTTTATTATAGAACAACAAAATTCAACATACTTTCTAAGACTAAAATATGCTTGTATTGTGACTACAATATTTGAATAATAATTAGTGCTTTTTTGCATAAATGGAATGAAATGTGCACTTGGGAATGCAAATAAATGGGTGCAAGGGAAAACTGACAGGCCCGAGTAATGTAGTAATTGCTCGGTGCCACTATTATGTGGCTATCTTAAGACAAAAAAAAAGCCATCTATATATCTTGTGTAACTTGCTGATGCAATTAGTGAACAATATAATTTTACTACTGTCATTATCAATGAGTTTCTCTCTTTAGGAGACTATATGACTTAGGGGAATGGTAACCAGGCACAGAGCCTTTGTCTATACTAGAAAAGTCTAACTGAATGTTTTAAATCAATCTAATTTAACAGGTGTAAATCCTTAATGTGGATGCACTTAAACCTGATATATCAAGTCAGCTGAATTTGGTAATTTACTGAAACAAGCTAAATTAAGCAAATGATAAACCAGTTTGTGTGTCTTTAAAGGTTTGTACTGGTTTAACTAGACTTAATTTAAAATAATTGAATTAAACTGGTGTGGCTTTTCTAGTGCACACAAAGGCCCAGAGGTTTTCTAGGTTTTGTAGGTAACACATATGATTGAATCTTCCACAGGTTGCTAGTGACTAAAAGTAACACCTGTCTACTGGCCTAATTAAACGGAGTCGATGGCCTCAGAACAGCTAGCACTGGGGTATAGATTAGGTCCTGTCAGATTTTAGCTAAAGTATATTAGCAGAGAGGAATGTACCTTTATAATGGGGAAAGGAAGTGTGCACAGATGCTGTTTGTGATGTCTTCTTCTGTGAAAAAAGAAACAATTTTAGTTTTCAAAGCTGTCATTCTGTCATCTTTCAGAATCATTTCATCCACGTGAAGCAAAATAGATTAAGTCACAGCGCTCTTTATTATTGTAAACCAGATTTCTATAGCCTTTCACATACAAAAACAGAAGTCTAGATTTGTAAATACCCTTTAGACTTTGATGAAATAAATGTGAGGAAGTTATTTGCTGTGTAATACTCTGGCAGTTACTGTCTTCTGTATAATTCTTTCAAAGATATTCAACTATAAATAAGATATGACGTGTTGGACAATGCATTTCCCAGGGCGAATCACAAAGTTGAAGTCTCCCTTTTACTCAACCTTATATTTTAAAATCAATACAGAGGTTTTCATACAGCTTCCAGGATGTGGAAAGAAATTAGGCATGCTGGTTTATTTGGGGGAAGGAGGAGATCAGTACACAGGAAAGTGAAGGTTTTGACCAAGAGAATACAGAATACTTGTTAGAATGCAAAAACAAAATAGTCTTTGAAAAAAGCGGTAATCTCAGGAAAGTGGAATCTGGCTAATTGATGAAAATAAAAGGTGAATGAGAATTACATCCTGATTCAAGGTATCTCCTTTAAGACTAATTTAAGCTTCCCAAAGGCATGAGTCTAGTTCCGATATTATCATTTAGAAACTGTTTAAGCCATAGAAAAGGAGTGACAGAAAGTAAAGGGCTTCCTAATTTATAATGACAAGCCAGCAGGCAAGCTCCAGATGTCGTAACTGCAGTTCAGGATACATTCAAGGAAGGTAACTGCTGTATTCTCCACTATCCTGCTGTAATTATAAACAGAGGCAACAGAGTGCCAGCTGAAAATCATGAAACAGGCCTTAAAAATATCAAGGGCAAAACGTTAATGTCAATTTTCTCATTTTAAGGAGAATGAAGCTTTAAGAGTATTACTAAAGGGTGATTTCACTACATATGAATACTCAATTTTCAAATATTTCCCAAGAATAGAAGAGACATGGACTGTGCTATTATAAAATATACTGTAACAGATTAATAAGAAAAGAAAATGGAAACTTAAAATAATCAACGCTCTGTTCCTGTACAAAAAAGTCTACTCAAGACATTGTAATCTGTTTTCAATATAACGTGTTTTTAACATTGTCATAATGTGGGCTATATTGCACAAAATGCATACACACAAGCAAACTTCTCTTTGTGTGTGCATGCACGTATTTTGCAGCTGCAATTCAGTTGCTGAGATTTGTAAATGTTGCTCTAACAAATAAGTCAGTGTTGTAAGACATAAAGTACATAAGCATAAAAGTGTCTACATTAAAGCTGCTGGAAAAGAGAGGATGGGGAGAATTGCTAGACTGATTTATTTGTAGATCTCTGAAATTCTATGAATTTGACTTTTGTTTTTAAATTCTAATTTATAGTCTTAGGAAATAACCAGGGAGGTTAAAAGTTAAGTCTGCCTGTTATTGGCCTGACCCCGCTACTGGATGGCACTGGTGCTTTTGGTTCCAGCATCAATTATTGCACTGATACATAGTACTGGTAATCCTCCCTCTTTGGCTCAGTTTGAAGTCTGCACTGGTGCTTTTGGTTCCAGCATCAATTATTGCACTGATACATAGTACTGGTAATCCTCCCTCTTTGGCTCAGTTTGAAGTCTATTGTAGTTAATGGAATGTCTCCAACTGACTTCCTTGGACTTTGGACCAATGACTTATAGTGGCTCATATTACGGAAATGAGACAAAATTAAGAAATGAGTTCCTTGCATCTTCTAATTGATGACACTGAGGGTTGTCAAGGTGAAAGTCTGCAATTAGGGACAAGATTATAGAAAGCATTCCAAGTGGGAAACTATTTCGTAGTTAAGCCTCAGGAGGAAGGGTTGGTTGTATTTGAGCTCATTTTGGGACTGAGGAAATTAGAATGGAATGCAGTGTTGGCTGGAGCATGGTATTTGGAGCTAATGGCCTATAAAGAGGAGTGGAGATCTGGGAAGCAATGAATACTGCTGGAAGGCCACAGAGAAAGCATGTCTAGAGTGTCAATACACCATGACAGGGTGTGCATTCACTACTGGAGCACACATTGAATGAAGCATAAAGCAGAAGGCCAAGTGTCTTCCACTACCTGAGAAATGCACTAATATCCTAATAATATGTATCCTATCATGGTTTAATGCTATCTGTGTATGGCTCATTATTTTTAAATTTAATTACGCTTTTCCAAAACATTCTTATTATTGCTTTCTGGAATAACAAAAAGTCCCATTGAAGTGTTAAAAAAATAATGAGGAAAGGATTATACATGTTTCTACTATTTTGGTTATGTAATTTTTTTCTTCCCACCTAGCTGCTGCTTTTTCTTGTTTCCTTGGACTATTTGGGCCCTTTCCTCTCCACCCACTCTCCCCAAATGTCCTTTGAGTAGCAGTCTGTTGCTTTAATTAACCTTCTTTAATGCAAATTTAGTTGTAATACTGAACAACTCACACTTTATCATTTACATTAGAAAGTGAATTAACAATGGCTGAAAGAGCTACAATCTGTACCCTGGCTCTTGAGGCAGAAAGAGGAATGTTTAAAATGGTCTTTCTCCTTCCACTTATAACCCTCTTCTTTCACCCAATCAGGACATAATATTTTATCTTTTACAAGTCATTTATCTTTTACAAATACGATAGTTTGAAAAATTAAGTATATTTTGTTTAATTGGGGCTATCTCTGTTCTGAAGACACTTCTGTACCTTTGCCCATTAAAATATGAAAGGAGATTTTGGGGAAATTACCTGTCTTTGACAAAATGTGTTGACAGTTTAATTCCCTCCTCTCTTCTCCCATTCCCTCAGTGTTGCTATCTTTCATCCTTCTGGAGTGAAGATGAAATGTCAGCTGCTGAATGTTGATTACAGCCCCCTAATGACCAAATGTGAAATGCTCCATTTGAAAATTTCAAATGAAAAGGGAGCTCAAACCACCCTGTCAGTTGTGACTGAAAAGGGGTTTTCTTGCAAAGAAGAAAACCAAACATTCAGGGAGGGTTACTTTCTTTTTAATCACCAGGACTTGAAGTGCTATTAAATCCTTAGCTTTTATCTATACATGTTTTCATTAATCTATTTCCCTCTTCCACCTCCCTACCTTTTGGGGCGGGGGGGAGGGAATAGGGGAAAAGGGAATTTTATGGTACTTTAATTCCTGAGGGGAGAGGAAAGGAAGAAAATAAACTCTGTGAAAAAGGTGGAAAAGAAGAGGTAGACCTTTGAAGGAGCACACTGATTACTGGTTTATCTGGACATTTTAAAATGCCACTTGAAAACAATCCAAAAGAGATTTTTAAACATATTATATTTATTTCACTCCTGTTTTTCCCAATGCCCATTAAGCATAGTGGTTGTCAAGATATATATTTTTGTTTGAGTGATCAAGGTTTGTGTGCCATTGTGAGTTGGTGCATGGTTATGATATTAAAAGGGTCCTACCAGTGAGCAGAATGAAGCTTTGGAAAGTCAGTGTCTGCAGCCATGATCGTATCAGAAATAAGATTTTTTTGAGGGAAAAGAAGGTACCTATTGGGATGACCTGAGCACATGGAACACTGAAACTGGTATGTAAAAATGAGCTCTGAAAAGAGAGATTATTTTCTTCAATGATAATTCAGAGTTATACGGTAAATTGACTGTTGAATATTTACTATTTTATTCATGTGATCTTATATATGTTTCTGGTCTATACGTACTATTGTTGAGATTTTATATACTGTTATTTTGACTCAGTTGCTATTGTGTATATATGGTAGAGCTTTGATCAAACTATAAATCCCACAAAGGAAATGGATTGGAGGAATAGATGTTGAATTAGAACAGGGGTCTTTTAGTCCAATATCCCATCTCCAAAAGTGACCAGTTCCAGCAGTTTGAGAGGAAAGTGCAGGAAAACTTATAGTTATAGTTTATACAGTGCAGTTATTGAATAACTTATTTTAGGGTTTGCAGATGACATAAGCACAGACCAAAGAGACCTGGATGTGGAGGTGATAGGGCTCTTGTGAATGATATCCACTTTCTCTCCTAGATTCTACCTGGCATTCAGTAATGCTCTGATAAGATTAAAGTCTGATCATATTGATGGTCTTCTACAGTAGGCTTCTGCCCCCCTTCATACACACAAATGAGGTTCTAATGTAAATGGATTCATTGTTTCCCTAAAAGGCTGTTACAAATAGATAAAAGGAATATTGTGACTGTTCTGGAATCAGTATTTCAAATTAAATATAGCATGAATTATGGAATCCACTCTGTCCTAGGGAGTTGCAACTTTGAGAGTAACAGTAGAAATAATGTTTGTCATCAAATCCTCTTGTGGAGATGTGGTTGAAGAAGGATTCAGCCACTGCTAGAGAGATAAATGAATAAATATTATCAAATTAAAAATAATAGCTAGCACTCACTTAGTGCTTCTTAACTTTAAAGACATTTCAATATTAACTAACCAATCCTCACATGCCTCATCTCCTTTTACGTGAGTAAATACTATTGCCCCTGCCAACACCACCCCAGCAAATGAATTTGTCTGTGTCAGGAAGAGACGAATGTAACATTCTCTGTGCATCCACCTATGTAGTAAAGCATCCATTCATTATTTACCTTAGCTGTTGGAGTTAATATTGGTGGTGCTCCTCCTGCCACTCTTAGTGGATTAAAACATTGATCCAGACTCTTTGGGCTGGGGGAGACACACCTCCCACCACTCCAAGTCAAGGACAGGTCTGTGGTGTAGGGACAGAGCCAGAGGGGGCTCTGTGCAGTGGTGTTTCTAGACAACTAGATTGTTTTAGTCTGGCTATTTAAACTGAGGGGCTGTCAATAAAGGGGATACACCTCTAGCCCGATATAACATGGTCGTGGGGAGCCAAAAATCCCTACCGTGTTATAGGTGAAACGTCGTTATATAGGGGTAGCAGTGGCAGGGCTGCAGCAGTGATTTAAAGAGCCTGGAGCGCCAGCCGTAGGGAGCCCCGGGCCCTTTAAATCACCAGCGAGCCCCACTGCCGCAGTCCCGGGGTAGCAGCAGCAGCAGGGCTCCTGCTTTATTTAAAGAGCTCCGGCAGTGCTCACCTCTCAAACTGTTTATATCAGTTTCAGCACAAAGACTAAAAAGTAAATGGTATGCAAACTAAACTATTGTCTCACTCCCAGAGGTCCCCTATGAAAAAATAATAAGGAATTTAATAGAAAATGATAAGCCTTCAATACATATTTTGAACTGTCAACTTCAAGTGAGACACCCAAGAATTGAGGTAGCCATCATCACCAGTCAGTCTGGAAAAATCTAGGCTATTAAGTTTGTAGAACAGAAGTTACAAGGTGGAATGTTATTTCTCACCCCTGCCTCCACCTCACCCCTTCACCAGAGTGCTGCAATGGTTCTTTAACTCCCTAATCATCCACATAAGATGAAACAAAGATAAATAACTAGAGATAGGTTTCTCCCACTCATTTCTATTGATTTTTTTCCCTTTCAGTTGATATCAAAATGAATTGACTTACTGCAGTTTCATTATGTTCAATATTTGCTAAAGGATAATACATTTTAATGGTGACTGAAAAATAGTTTAGTCAACATTTATACAGTTTCTAAAGCATCTATTTGTTCAGTGTCTTTATCTGTCTTGCCCTAAGGTTGTAATGTATAGTTTGTTTAAAGTTATATTCTATCTGTCAGATGTTTAACCCAAGGAGTTTGGTCTTAGTTGACCATCAACTTTTTTTAAAATGACTCACTCCATCACCCCATCATCTTCCCATTCTTTCTCTTGGTATTTGAGTACTTGCCTGATTGCTCCCATATCTTGTAAACACGTGCATGCTTAACTTTGCACTGCTGTTTCACTACTATTAAATATGTTCCATGAAAGTCAGTGCAGTGCAGTGTCTTGGTATTTGGATCCTACTCCTGCTCCTGCAACTATCTAGGTCACTCAATAACCATTGATATAAGAAGTAGGTGATGACTCTCAACTCCTTGCAAGAGAACATCCCACTCTCATTTCATCATATTCCAAGGTCCTTCATCACCATATTATCTAAACACCAGGATCAATTCACAGGATCAGACACTTATTTCTTTTGGGGTCTGCAGATTGATTATTTCTCATTGGTGCATAGCAGAAGCCATCAAGCAGTCCTTTTCCTACTTTGCAGAAAATATAATTGGCCTGTAGGTCTGGTCTTTCATTTCAGCTCTTGTCCTGTATATTTTTATAGCTGACAATACTGAGCAAGTCATTGCAATGTAGAATTATAGTGAGAATAATGAATTTGGTCCTTTCTTTTCCTATTTTTTCTCCTTTACATAAGTAAACCCTGGTGAACCATGGGTCTTTATAGCAATAACTTGTGATTATATATCTTACCACTGTTTTCCCATGGGTTTTCCCATGTATTTGTTTAGTCATATCATCAAATTTCCCACCTGTTATGAAACTCTCACTAATTCTGGGGTGGGTTGGAGGCTGAGCGACAGTTATAGAAGAAAGTTTCACTGCTATTAAATATGTTCCATAAAATAAACAGGATGGTCAACATTACCAAACTGAGCTAATGTTGTTGTGAAATCCTTAACTTTTATATTTTCTTATCTTCTTTTAACAATATAGCATTCATGAATATCTGTTGGCTCATCTACCTCCTTTACAAAGAAATTAAATGTCTTGTACTTAATAATAATAGTATTTGGACTTTGAAATTCATACTTCAGTGAGGGGAATAAATCAGTTCCTACCTACTTCTGTTTGGATGGAGACGATTCTCTACAAGGTTGAATGAAAAGGGCAGCATGACATCTGTTTACAGTTGGTGGCTGTGTCTTTGCAAATGAAGGAAGTTAAACTAGGGGGTTTTTAAACAAAGGCTTAGAAATTGCAGAAATTTGCAGAATGCAACAGAAATTGTTGAGAGATCAGAAAATCACAAGGTCCACAGTCTTTTTTTTTTATCACACCCATGATACTCTTTCGCCTACTAAGAATGAATTTTTATGATGATTTTGTTCCATGGTGCTGAAGCCCAGCTTGCATGTAACCAAAATGTTGAAAGATGTGATGATGAAGTTTGGTTTTTACTACTTTGTCAAAGCTTTTTGTCTAGCAATGGGAAGACGGAAAGGTTTTCTACATCCAGTATAAGCTTTTTTGAAGACTAGACAGACAGTTTCATTTTTCGGAGAGGTTTACAGGCTTGCTTCTCTGAAGGGAGAGTTTCTGTTAACAGTATTCTTCACTGACTTTTACCAGCAAAAAGAGGCTGGGTTCTGTTTCTCAGGTGGTGCCTTGGATAGTCTTAAAAGTTCCTACACCTTCAAAATGTATAATGGGGGTGAATTCTAAATGGATATAAAATGCCAGACTGTCTTCTTAAGTATTCTTCCTCAACAAATTCCTGTATTGATAGTTGTGGTAAAATTATCTATCAGTTTGGGGTCACCGGTGTTGTAGCTGGCTGGTTTAATTGCCTCAGGTTTGTTGGCAACTTAAAGGCTGCAAAACGTTTTGAAACCACTTTGGTCATCTATTCCCCTGGTTGGATTGAGGGGGAAAAAAAGCCATTGTCTTTGCTTGGGTTAGCTTCTGGCAGCAAATGGGTTAGTGGGAAAGGGGATTTACACACACACAACTACATCTTGCCTATATATGTCTATAATGGAACAGTGTAAATCTAGACTTTAATATTCTGTCCTTACAGTTTCCTGGTAACGTAATATATATAATATGCATTTCAGACTCCTAAACCTATAGTCTAATACATAAATAAAACTCAGCAATTACTTTACAGAAATATAATTAAGGCTACCTTCTTTGATCCTGTGACCCACTAGAATCTTATTCAGTAGCATTAAACTCATACCAATAAACATGGATTTCATTGATCCTTCAATTGTAGACTTTGGTTTGAAACTTCAAACTCATAGACCCAAATGTGTTGCTGGCTTACAGTCTCTGCACCAAAGCAGGTATTAGTGGAGCTACAAGAAATGCAGATTTTTGCCCATAAAAAAGATATATGAGAATCTCCTGTTGCAAAACAAAACTCTGCCAATTTTCCCTAAATTGTGGGTAATGACTCTCTTGGTAAAACCAGCATATTTTAAGTAAACCTGAGCTTATTTATGAACTCCCATGGAAATTACATGTAATTCTGTGGACTTTGCATGATTTCCAACCGTAACTCCTACACAGATGGCTTTAGCTAAATTTTCCTCTGTTTCATTTCAACCTGAAACTACACACACTTTTTTAACTAACAGTGAAATCATGATCCTCTGTACTTGAAGCAAAGCCATCATGTTATTCACAGCTCTATTCAAGGGAAAGAAAGAAGAGCTATTGACTCTTCTTCCCCAACTATTCCAAAGTCACATTTTTTTCTGAAATTTTATACAGAGCCTTTCACATGTACGTTGCAGGTTCAAATGTAACCCAGATCAGTAGTTACTTAGTTGTTTTTATCACTGGCCTGCCTTAAATGATTTGGTGATATCTATCCAAACAATTCAACAAACAGTATATCCACATGACAAAACTCTCAATGATATTTATCACAAACTGGCATCAAGGGCTTGTCTACACTTATCAGAGGATTGACCCTGCGGCGATTGATGCATTGGCGAAGACCTGCTAAATTAACTGTCAATCGCTCTCCTGTACTCCACCTGATCGAGAAGAGTAAGGAATGTTGGCGGGAGATTATCTCTGATCGACGTTGCATAGTGTGGACCCCATGGTAAGTAGATTTAAGTTATGTCAATTTGAGTTATGCTATTCATGTAACTCAAATTGCGTAGCTTAGTTCAACTTTTCCCTTTAGTGTAGACAAGGCCCTAGTCTCATTGTGCATTCCTCCTGGCAATAAAATGTTTGTAGGATTAGCCGTTATTGCATGTAGTAAGCACTATTACTAGTATTAAGTGTTTTGTAGGACTGGAGAATTAGATGTCAGTTTTTGCAGAGAGGCAATGATACCGACTAGGCCAACAACACTAAAATACTCTCTCATCTATAAAGGTGATCTCACAATAGGTACATTGATGAAGGACTGTGAGGATGCTTGCAGTAACTTTGGCCATTCTGTACCATTTACATTAATAAATTTAGGACTTCATTATCCAGGACTGTCAATCTGGCACCTTTCCCAAGTATTAAATTCATATTACAAACCCCATTTTTATGTAGTTGCACTGTTACCATAAAATATTGATCACTGCTCAGTCTTTTACACCCCATTAACAAAGTCTATATTGTAAATGTGAACCAAGATCATAACTGATTATGACATTGCCCAGTGTCAACGTGCTTCTGAGCTAACAGTGCTTATTAAAACAACTTTTAAATACATTTGAGAACTTTTAAACTTTATTAAGAGAGTGCATTTCTAGAGCATGTGTAGTGCAGCTTTAAGGGTGATTATTACTTATTTAAGAAAATTCTAGAGCAGAGCTTTGTAAAAAAATTAATACTGTGGGTATTTTAATGGCATTACACATATTTGTGTCCTCTTGATAATCTACATAAAATTGTCATTTGAGAATCTGATAAATTTAAGTGGTGGTTTTTCTGAATAAATTAAAAAAATACTGTAAAATCAGGCAAAGTATCAGATTAATTATGTTCCATTGGTTGGTTGCCAATATTGTTTGTGTTCATGGTTTGTTTGTTTTTTGTCTCTCCTCCCCCTCACCCATTTGGGGGAAAAAAAAGAAAGCTTGTGAAAAAAATCAAACCTCCAAAGTATAATATTGACCGCATGGCTACGTTCACCAAACTGACCTCCAGAGTTGTCTCAGGCCTGGTCCACACTAGGACTTTAATTCGAATTTAGCAGCGTTAATTCGAATTAACCGTGCACCTGTCCACACCAGGAAGCCATTTAATTCGACATAGAGGACTCTTTAGTTCGAATTCTGTACTCCTCCCCGATGAGGGGAGTAGCGCTAAATTCAACATGTCGAATTAGGCTAGGTGTGGACAGAAATCGTACTTAGTAGCTATCCCACAGTGCACCACTCTGTTGACGCTCTGGACAGCAGTCCGAGCTTGGATGTTCTGATCAGCCACACAGGAAAAGCCCCGGGAAAATTTGAATTCCTTTTCCTGTCTGGCCAGTTTGAATCTCATTTCCTGGTTGGACATCGGGGCGAGCTTAGCAGCACCGGCAACGATGCAGAGCTCTCCAGCAGAGGAGTCCAGGCAATCTCTGAATAGAAAGAGGGCCCCAGCATAAACTGACCAGGAAGTCTTGGATCTGCTCAGTGTGTGGGGCGAGGAGTCTGTGCTTTCGGAGCTGCACTCCAAAAAATGGAATGCAAAGACCTACGAGAAGGTCTCCAAAGCCATGACAGACAGAGGATCCAGCTGGGATGCAACGCAGTGCCGCCTGAAAATCAAGGACCTGAGATAAGGCTACCAGAAGACCAAAGCGGCAAACAGACGCTCCGGAGCTTGCCACCACTGCCCCACCAGTGACCATGGATTCTGATGATGGGATAGTGTCGATGGCCAGTTCCTCGGCGATGTTCGCGGACGGCGAAGATGAGGAAGGGTTTGTGGAGGACGAGGCAGGCGACAGCGCTTACAACGCTTGTTTCCCCGACAGCCAGGATCTCTTCATCACCCTCACGGAGAGCTCCTACCAACCCTCCCCGGCCGCTAACCCGGACCCTGAATCAGGGGAAGATCAGTTGGTAAGTGCTTAAAACATGTAAACTTTTATTATTAATGGAACAGGAATCTGAGCTATGTGAAAAGGAGGTCCATATATATGGGGATAGAACAGAAATCCTCCTGGGAGATCTCCAGGAAGCTCTCCTGGAGGTAATCGAAAAGCGTCCGCAGGAGGTTCCTGGGGAGAGCTGCCTTATTGGGTGCTCCGTGGTAGCACACTTTTCCGCGCCAGGCTTTCATGAGGTACTCAGGGAGCATTGCCTCCCTGAGCACGGCTGCATAGGGCCCTGGTTTGTGCTGGCTTTCACGCAGCATGCACTCTCTATTTCCTTCAGTGACCGTCCTCAGGGTGATCTCGCTCGGAGACTCCTGCATCTAATTAGGGGAATTACTGTAATGTTACGCCTGGTCCAAAGTATTTTTAAAAAATCTCTGGACAGACGGTGTAGCAGAGACTCAGCACGCTGCTGCGTGACAAGCGTAACGGAAAGCCAAAGAATCAAATGGACGCTCATGGAGGGAGGGGGGACTGAGGACGCAAGGTATCCCACAGTTCCTACAGTCTCCGAAAAGCATTTGCATTAATGGCTGATCTCCCAATACCTGTACGGTCAAATACATTGTCCACGGCGGTTCGGGGCATAGCTCGTCAATGTACCCCCCTCCCCACCCCCAGAAGGAAAAGGAAAAAAAATCGTCTCATGACTCTTTTAAATGTCACCCTATGTGTACTGAATGCTGCTGGTAGATGCGATGCTGCGGCACTGTACTGTAGCATCCTCTCCCCCACCCCCCGCCTCATGGGTGGCTGATGGTGCAGTAAGACTGATATCCGTCGTCATCATCATCAGCCTTGCTGTAGATGGTGTAGTGCAATACAACTGGTACCCGTCCTCGTCATCAGCCCATAAGTAGACGGCCTGCTAACCGTCTTCATCATAGCAACAGGGGGCTGAGCTCCATCAGCCCCGCCCTTCATGTGTAAAGAAAAGTTTCTGTACTGCCTGGACTGTCATAGCAGCAGGATGCTGTTTTCCTCTCCCCCACACTGCTTAATGTCCTGTCTGGACAATCATAGCAGCTGTAGGCTGCCTTCCCCTCATTTCATTTCAGTAACAAGTCACTGTTTCTTATTCCTGCATTCTTTATTACTTCAGCACACAAATCCGGGGACACTGCAACGGTAGCCCGGGAAGGCTGGGGGAGGAGGGAAGCAACAGGTGGGATTGTTGCAGGAGCACCCCCTGTGAATGCCATGCAGCTCATCATTCCTGCATAATCTGACACGGAGCGGCTGTGCTCTCTGGTTCGCTGAAACACTGGATCTCTACTACACTAGCCCCATATTCTATGCAGGAATTATTCTATTTTTAGATACCATAAAGGAGAGATTGACTCGGGGAGTCATTCCCAGTTTTGTCTTTTGCGCCCCCGGCTGATCTCGGCCAGGGGCACCTATGACAGCAGCAGAAGGTATAATGCAATACGGCTGGTAACCATCATCACCTTGCCAATTTACAATGGCATGGTAGATGGTACAGTATGGCTGATAACCATCTCTGCTGTCATGCAAAAGCAAATGAATGCTGCTGTGTAGCGCTGCTGAATCGCCTCTGTCCACGGCATCTAGTACATATACGGTGACAGTGACAAAAGGCAAAACAGGCTCCATGGTTGCCACGCTATGGCATCTGCCAGGGTAATCCAGGGAAAACGGGCTCGAAATGATTGTCTGGCATTGCTTTCCCGGAGGAAGGAATGACTGACTACATGTACCCAGAACCACCCACGACAATGAAATTTGCACCATCAGGCACTGGGATCTCAACCCGGAATTCCAAGGGTCGGGGGACACTGTGATGGGGTGGAACAGGGGCAGAGTTTATGCTTTCCGGATTGCCTGCAGCAGGAGTGCGCATGAGATAGGTGCTGTGCATGCTCTTGTTCACAGACACAGACTAGACTGTGTTCATTGTTCGCAAAAATGTATCTTTGCAAGGAATTCACTCCCTTTTTCCCATCACACAGCTTCGACTGTCTCCAGACCTGCCACAGCATCCCCCTTACAGAGGCTGGCAATGATTAGGCGGCGAAAGAAAAAGACACGGGACAAGATGTTCGCTGAACTTATGGGCTGCTCCCAAGACGAGGTGGACCAGCAGAGCCAGTAGAGGGAGACCCTCTCTCTGTACCAGCGCTCACACAGCGAACGGGAGGAGAGGTGGTGTGAGGAAGACAAGCAGGCGACTCAAACGCTGCTTTGACTAATGAGGGAGCAAACGGACACGCTCCGGCGCCTTGTGCATGTTCTGCAGGACCGCAGGCAGGAGGACAGAATCCCCCTGCAGTGTATCTGCAACCGCCCTCCCCCGCCACAAAGTCCCATACCCCCCTCACCCAAAATAACCAGAAGGAGGGGCGCCAGGGGGCGTTAAAACTGTCACTGCACCCCAGCAGAGTGCTCAAGTACCCAAAAGCTCTCATACCCTAATTTTTGAGAAGTCCTTTCCTTCCCGCCTCACCCAAGCCCCCGTCCCATTTTCATCCCCTAACCGGCTAGTTGATAATAAAAACATACTTTTCTGTTAATTACTGTTTCCGTCCTGTTCTTTTAGAGGAGACTGTGTTTGAAGGGGGGGAAGGGGGTTGGTAATTGGACAGGACAGTCAGCTTTACCAGGGTACAGACACGGGGGCAGGATCAGCAGCAGGTCACACACACAGTGCAGTCAGTAGGCACCCTGGTCAGTCTGGGAGGTGGTTTCCAGGTTCTGTGTGGGTGGGGGGGATGTGACTTTGTAGTGGGGGAGGGCGGTTACAGATCTTATGCAGCGGTCCTTGTCCTGGACCGCTGAGTCACGCAGCAGAGGAATCTGTATCCGTCCTCCTCTGCCACAAGGTCACATAGCCCCCGCACACAGAGTCCCAAAAAGGAGGGATGGCAGGCTCCGTTGAAACAACCAGTCTGGCACTGCTGACCGCTCTAGGAGCAGGAGCCTGTCATTCCTCGAGTTCAGAGGCGGCTTTACATCACCGCACACCCTACCCAGCACAGTCTGCGTCCCAGTTTCAACCCTTTAACGCAAAGTCATTAATAAAGAAACCTTTGTTAAGTAACAATGGAACATGTATTTTATTTTTACACGTGTGTTGGAAGTGGGGGAAACGGGGTGAACGGAGTATGTAACTGCAGAGGATAGTCAACAGTAACTGGGTAAAGAAACAGGGGCAGGTTCAGCTTCTCTGTAAAGAAACTGAACAGTCACAGGTCACGCTGCTCGCTGGTACTTGAAGAGTTCCTTGTCGCTGTCCAAGGCGCCTGTATAGGGCTTCATGAGCCAGGGCATTAGTGGGTAGGCTGGGTCCCTGAGGATCACTATAGGCATCTGCACATCCCCAACAGTTATTTTGTGGTCCGGGAAGAAACTATCTTCCTGCAGGTGTCTAAACAGACCACAGTTCCTGAAAACACGCGTGTCATGAACCTTGCCTGGCCACCCGACATTGATGTTGGTAAAACGTCCCCTATGGTCCACCAGTGCTTCAAGCACCATTGAAAAGTAGCCCGATTTCTCAGCAGCTGACTGTGGAAGAGGTGGACGATAAGGTGCGAGGAGGTGAAAACGGCCATAACTGCAGCGGGGTCCATGCTCGCAGTGCTGTGGCGTCCGCGCTGTCACTGACCAGAAAACTGCACGAACAGATTGCCCGCAGGCGCTTTCGGGGAGGGAGAGAGGGCATGATTGATGGTTCAATGATGACAGTTACCTAAAACCACCCTTGACACATTTTTCCCCCAGCAGGCATTGGGGGCTCTACCCAGCATTCCAATGGGCAGCGGGGACTGCGGGAACTGTGGGATAGCTTCCCACAGTGCACCGCTTCCAAAGTCAACGCTGGCCCCGTTAGTGTGGAATCACAAAGTCGAATTACTGTCTTTAGTGTGGATATACAAATTCAACTTCGTAAGGTCGATTCCACAAATTCGACTTAAGTTGAATTGAACTACTCTTGTAGTGTAGACATACCCTCAGTCTTTGAGACATAACAAGTTGTCCCAATGTACATCTTTTGACTGAACATTTTTAAAGTATTAGACTTATCTCTTAATTTGTAGCTGCATAAATATAGCAGCAAATAAATCTGTGGCCTAATTTTTCAGAGGTGCTGCCTACCCACAATTCTCACTGTTCTCCATGAAACTGAAGGTGTTCAGCACATCTACAAATAAACCATTTGGGGTTTTTAATGAGAGTTGCACCAAAACACATAATGCAAACCTTTTTTTTCCCACATGCTAAGGGAATCCTGAGTTGATGAAATATAGGGTCTTATTCATAAAACCCATAGTCAACCATGATGCAAGGTATCTGGCTAGTTCTATATCTTATGCCTCTTAAACAATCATCCTTTTCTGTTTTTTTGTTTAACCTTTTTTTTTTTTAATGATGTAAGCACTGGGTTTTACATGAATATGTTTTAACACTGAATTAGTTTTGGGTGTCATTCACATTTATCTTTAAAGGCTTTTCACAATACATATTTTAGCATATTATATTCAAATAACCTCCAGTACTACTGTTGAAATGCACTCATTGTTTACATATCACTAATGTGGAACTTGTTGCAGGTTTGGGAACAAGTGTATATTTATTCAAAGCAATTAACATTTCTGATTAAAAACTGTGCAGAAAGGAACTTTCCAAGCTGATCTTGTTGCCTCCAGACATCTTTTTTTTTGTCTTTTCTCATTTTTATATTTTGTAAATCCTAGGAAATAAAATACAAAATGTTGAAGATATTGCAACATTAAGATGATATCAAGTAGTTAAGGAATTTCAAAAGAAAAGTTTGCTTTGAGAGCATAGATCTTTTAATGCTGCACAAATACATTTTCTCTTCCACTTTTCATTGTTTTTTATCCAATCATCAAAAACACTGGGGTTATTATTTCTATTTCTTGTTTTTTGTTCTAGCTCAAAACCCCGACATAGATTTTTCTCCCTTTCTCCCTCTGACTTGCCACTTCTCCTCTCCCTCTCCCGAATCCTCTTCAGGCAGAGAGTATGGAAACCGACCAAAGGATGGAGTTCTTGGGAAGTTATGAAATTACCATTTTCAAATAAAAATAAGTAGAATTATTTGTCTCTATTCTCAATAACCTAATGATTTTGCTGAATGTTCGTAATAATACTGCATGTATTATTTTCTCATGTTTTCTGCCCTGACTAACAAGAAAGAAATATAGTATAGAAGCTGATGAAACATCATTTTCCGTTCTCTTAGGCATTTACAGCACCTTAGGGTTTTTATTGTACCTCCCATCTAATGCATGCATGGTAATCTTTTTATTGTTTCCTTCTACTGCTGCTGTTCAGGGTGTTACCAGCATATTATTCAATCAGTGCAATCAAACTGAGTGTTCAGAATGTCACTGAATTTCTTTATGAACTGGAAGGCCCTATTGCTGTTTTTAATAAAACATTGGGCAATTTACACCTGTTCTTAGAACATAATCTTACTGTTCCATTCTACTCTACATAACTCCTGCTGTCGAACAAAAAAGAACATTTCACACTTATTCTTCACCATTTTTTCCCAGACATATCTAATCTCTTATACTTTTCCCTGCCTTCCCATTCCTGGTAATAGAATGCATCTTTTAATTCACTGAAATCTGAATAAAAAGATACAGATATATAATGGTACAATACTGCAAATACCCTTTCTAGTAGTTACTCGTGTTCTTCATGTTAAAAATATTCCTGATGTTCAGAAATGTGTGATGTGTTGGATTGTTGTCTTCAGTCCTCAAGTAGCTTATGCTTGAAAAATGTTTTAAAAATCTTTAACTTCAATGGGTACGGGATTTACAGCCAATGACAATTTTTCCAATTAGTTCAGGGGACCCAGAATTTCAACTTATTGTTCACATACTTGTGTCCCTAAGGCACTACCCTTTACCACCTATGGGGAAAAAAAACAAGCTGATAGCAAAGCATCTTGACACATTCAGGTGATACAATCATAAGAATACGATTAAAGTAAATAAATAGTGTTGCTTAGACTTCAGTTCTAGGCAGATGATAGGCCATAGTTTGATCCTCAGATATACAAAAACAAATACTAGTGTTCTAAATGGGAGTTTCACTTGTATATCTGAGGGAAAGATTTGGCCCAAATATTAACACATTTTCAAAAATGCATATGTGCCATTTTGTACAAAAGCAAACCAGTTGATAGATCAGTCTGTCCATTTATTTTTCCTGTATATCTTTATAGTTTTATTTGCATTGGATAGCGCATAGAGGCCTCAAGAAGGGACTCGGACAAATGTACAGTAACTCCTCACTTAACGTTTTAGTTATGTTCTTGAAAAATGTGACTTTAAGTGAAATGATGTTAAGCAAATCCAAGTTCCCCATAAGAATTAATGTAAATAGGGGGGGTTAGTTTCCAGGGAATTTTTTCACCAGATAAAGACATTATATACATATACAGTATAAGTTTTAAACAATTTTAAACCAACTATTTAATACCATACTTAGCAATGTTGATTGTGAAGCTTGGTTAAGGTGGTGGAGTCAGAGGGAGAAAGAGAGTGGATCATCCGACTGCTCCTCTTGCTGTTCTTTCCAAAGTGCCGGGGGGGTGCTCAACCCCTGGCTCTGCCCCAGGACCACCACTGCTCCACCCCTTCCCCAGAGGCTCCACCCCCACCCTGCCTCTTCCCGCTTCCACTTCACCAGCCCCACCCAGCTCTGCTCTACCCCTGCTCCCGAAGCATGCTGCATCCTCGTTCCTTCTCCCTCCCACCCAGTCTCCTGAACATCACGAAACAGCTGATTGCTATGGGCAGGAGGCACAGGGAGGGAGTGGGGAGGTTGCGTACCGCGTCCTTGCTCTTCCCCTCTTCTCCCAAAGCCTACTGAACACTGCGAAACAGCTGATTGCTTCGGGTGCGAGGCATGGGTAGGGAGGAGGGAGTTGCTGATGTGTGGGTCCACCGACGGGTGGGAGGTGCTGGGAGGGGGTGGAGGGGAGCTGATAGGGGGGCTGCTGGCCCACTCTGGTTCCAAGCCCCCAAGGCCAAACAATGTGCAATTTTAAATGAGTATGTTCCCTAATAGATCAGCGACATAACAACTAAACAACGTTAACTGGTACGACGTTAAGTGAGGGGTTATTGTCATTTTTTTTTAAGTTTTCAATAATCTGTGTTTGCTCAGAATCACAGTGGTACTAGATAATTTCAGTCATAATAATCTGCCATGATCTAGATTCACATTTGCAATATCAACTTTGCTAATGAGATCTACAACAGTGCTTAATTTGTAATGAAAGATGTCCTGGGGTTCAAGATGGACAGTGGGAGTGTGAAGTATCAGAGTGGGAGTGTGGTGGCTGCTGGCTGGGCACCCAGCTCGGAAGGCAGCACCACCACCAGCAGCAGCACAGAAGTAAGGATGGCATGAGATGGTATATTATCACTCTTACTTCTGTGTTGCTGCTAGTGGTTGTGTTGCCTTCAGAACTGGGAGGCCAGAGAATGGTGGCTGTTGGCCAGTAGCCCAGAGGTGCCACGGCTATGAACTGCCAAGCCTAGAGTTGTTGGCCAGCAAGTTGTTGACCAGCACAAATTAAGCACTGATGATAGACAATTCTGGTAACAGTGCAACTACATGTGCTAGACACTGTATACACACATAACAAAATGATGGCCCTTGCCCCAAAGAACTCACAGTTGAAGTCCAACTAGAGACAGGCAGCTGCAAGATGCAGAGTCAGGAGCATGTAGGTGAATATCTTAAAAACAAATTCAAATTACACATAACTAAAAGGTGGGCTATTTTAAAGTATTGTCACACTAGTAAAACCTTTATACTCTTTTTTTGGTTTGTAAATCATTCCATTTTATCACAGGGATTGTTAATAAAATATAAACAGTCTGCAAATATGTAGGTAAGTATGAAAAATATCTTTAAAGCAGTAAAGATATCTTCAGCTATTTTTAACTGATGAAAACGTTATACAAAATAATTTCCCCTTTAAATAAAGTAATTTAATATACTGGAGTGGCTTTCAGTTTTCAAGCTAGTACTGTACATAACTTAAACTAATTTGCCTAATATCTATAACACAATCTCTGTGGTATAAACATCAGTGACTTATTGGCAATATCAAATAATAGAAATTATCAACAAATAAAATTAAAGGAGAAGGATTAAATGATAGAATTACATGCCAGAAGTCTCTCAAAGTGAATTACCAGAGCATAATGGCACATCTCTGTGTTTTAAAGTTCAACAGCCTGAATTGTTATTGAATTATGCATACATTAACAGGAGTGCGCATTCCAGAGACTAATTTGATGAACATACAAAAATACCACACAGGAAGAGGAAGCTAGAAGTTTGTCAGCAGTAGAAATTAGAACTGCAGATATTTTGGTACATTTGAATCTGCTATCATGCATCTGCCTCATTATATATCTATATTTTTAGGTAGCACCTAGCACTTTAGAATCTGAATATCTTAGTGGTGATTGTCATTTGGGTAGGTTTCACTGCTTGTCTGCAGGGAACTGGACTTGCACCAAACTCATTTCACAAAGGTCACAACTCATTGTGGCCTGAAAATTAGTTTGTCCTACTGAAGTGGTGTAATTTTGATAGTGAACAGTGTGAAGCTTATTGTCAATTTAAGGGACTTAAGCCACAGTATAAGTGTAAAGTTCAACCTTGGGAATCACCCTTTTCATGTCTCATTGCAGTGCTTCTTAACAATGAAAAGGACTGTTATTAAAGAGAATAGATAAGGATAAGCTCATTATGGCCTCTGATTTTGTATCTCTCCTATTAGTTTCTTCTCATTAGGTGAACTGATTTGGAGTTGGGGATAAGAGTTGATGTGGGCTGGGGAACTAAGTTTATTGATGTAAGGGTGCCCTGGTCAAAATGGTGTCTACCACTATATTAGTAACACAAGCTACTTAACATACATTAAGTGTAAGCTGGGGGGGATGTGATGATCATCAAAAATCAGAAAACAGCTAAAAAAACATTAAAAATAGCTCATGATGTTTGTGCCAGCCTTGGGACTTGCTTGGATTTAACTCATCACTTTTAACTATCTGGGGCTGGTGATACTGTAATCTCTTCATGACATGTAGTTTGGTTCTGTCCTCTTGTATTTGCTAGCCCTCCAATTTTGGTGTAACCCATACGTTTGACCATGGTTCAATTTGTACCAAAGAAAGATATCAAGATGCTAGACAGGGTACAAAAATGTGTTTGGGTTCTGAAGTCCAGTAGGTCAATTTCTAAGGAGGGTAGGGGAGAGAGGAAAGACAACTTAAAGGTCTGAAGTGAGATCAACTATCAGGCACTATCATCCCTGGAATATGAATAGATGCTTCACTAATGCATCTAATGCCAGCCCAGAGTGCTCTGTGGGCAACAGTTTGAAAACCACTGCTCCCTACTGTATGTGTGCAAAGAAACCAGTCTGAAGTTTGGGAAAATAATGTAAAAATGAGTTGATAGTGAAAGAACTATCCAACCTTTCCCCGCTTCTCCTCCAACCAATATGTGTAAAGTCACACATGCATGGAAAATAGGTTTATAGGTTTGCTGTAGAAAAGGGTAGAATAAGGTAAAAAAACCTAAATGGTACAAGATTATTTATTGTACATTAAAATGCTAATGAGATTCAATCTGTTTTAATGATGATGCCAGAAGGGCACTAGTCTGAATTAAGCTAATTAAATATATCCCTAAGAAAATATATAAAATTCATAAATGTAAAGACCCTTTAAAGCTGGATATCCATAATTTAAATGAAAACTAATGATATAATGTAAATACAATATGACACAGAATTATAAGGACAAAATGGAGTTGTGAAGTGATTTAAAGTATTAGATTTAAATTCTTTGCCAGGTATCTCAATCCACTATTTGATGTTTAAAGAACAGAAATTAATATAATTTGATAATTAAATAAAATGACTCTTCAGTAAACATATCAAATATATTAAATACATAAATATAGCTATGTTTTGCAAAACTTGTAGAGATAAAAAAAAATTGAGTTCTCCATTCCAAACCCTTTGGTTCTTCTTCATTGGTAAAATCATCTAGCTTGGATTTTGAGCACCTAACTCAGCCAAAACTCCCACTGAATCTCCCATGGGACTTTTGCCTTAATAGGAGGTCAGGATTAGTTTTCTGTGATGTGTGTGTGTGTGTGTATACCAAATGGTAATTGACAGATGTACCGTATCCTCTGTTGCATTCTCTCCCTAAGAGTTACTTGTTTAGCGCATTTTCATGGCATTTAATCCTCATATAAGCATGATTTGTTAACTTAATCTGAATGTGAGATTCATAACTCTTAGACTTGAGGTCTATTTGATACTCATATTTACCTGATGTAACTAATAATTTTGTTTTACTATTCGTTATGAATTTGTCTCTTCCAGAATGACAACAATTTTGTTCCTTCTCCTTCCTAGTCACATTTTGGGAGGAAAGCTTCAGACTTACTGTGATGTTGTCTGATTAACATATAATTATGAAAACCATTGTTACTACCATTATTCTATAATTGCAATGAATCTTGTACAAAGTGTAATGTATGGCCAGAAAGGGTTAAGCAGCTAACTAACCCAGAGCCAACCTGAAGAGACATGGTAATTAGGGCCATTCTATAGTAGAAAGTCTAGAACTTTGAAATGCAAACCTATATTGTTAGAAGTGATATTAATTGTATGTATCTTAGGTGCTAGCCATGTAAATAGACAGATCCTGTCTGGCATTATAACTATTAATTCAGAGATCAAAAGAGAATGTTAACATTTAGATGGATCTTTGGTGCAATAATATATTTGGGTAAGCTCGGGAATATTCATTAACCTGGGAGGTAATGTGTCCAATCCTTCGGGATTGGTAGCACTTTTTTATATGACGAATAAGATTTTCATTAATACTCATCATATCTGACTTGGGGGTCAAAGTGGAGGCCTGAGACTGGGTTATTTTAAGGGAACTGTGATGATGGCTTCTGGGCAACCAGTGAGGTAATAAAGATGCTGTTTTGTGCTGGCTTGCTAAATCTAAGTATTGGAATATCCACCAGCTTTGGGGGTTGTCTGCCCCCATTCTTTGCAGTTCACCCTAATTGAATTACCTCAGCTGGCTCCCTGAGACTCTGGTCACACTTACTGTATGAGAATTAATGGAGACAAGAGGGCAGCTGATAATAATTTGCAATGACAATAACATTACCTTTTGTCTAGCCTAGGAAGAATAACAAAGTTAATTTCTAAGTGAAACAAAAAAGAATGTTTTTGAAAGGAAAACCTAGAGATAGCTGTGCTGACTTGGGGCTTTTGTTAATTTCAATAGCTAATTGTCATGAAAAGCAAAGCAAGTCTACAAAGGGAGAGAGGGCTGACTTTTACAAGCTCTTATCCTGAAAGATGCCTCTGGGGCTCTGCACAGGGTCACTACCTCTATGTGCTTGCTTGCAGAATTGAGTGTAGAGACTTTCCAGGATATGTGTGATGTCAAGATACTGAGCTGACAGAACAGCTTTAGGAAGGAAATAAGCTTTTTTATTTTCTGCCATATGGCAGGTCCAAGTAACATATCAATATTCTGTAACTGAGTTTAATATCGGTCCTTTCCAATGTATTCATGAGTTTCTTTTAGAGTAACAATATTCATGTTATTCACTTGAGAATGCTTGAAAGATAGTTACACTTAGCCTGTGACAGCTTCCACAATGAGTTGGTAGACACATAGAGCTATGGTTGTTTGCTGCTGTTCTGGACAAACACTCTTAATAAATTTCATGTTGCTAAACATACTGAGGGATCAACAAATTGATGTCCAGTAGCCTTTAGATGACATTTGTTGTTCTAATCAATAACAAGTAACAGGATCATCATGTGAAGGTTGTAATTTTGCCCCTATATAGCAAGGTGACTTTAATAGTCACCACTCAAAATGGGGCTGTAGCAGAAATTATGTAACTGGTGAGCAACTCACAGACTGGGCCTTGTTCGCAGACATCCACCTTCTTTTCAACTGTAAACAACCAAAGAGTTTTCACTTGCCCGGATGTAACAGTGAACACCACCAGGGCCTCTGTTTTCTGATGTAAAATAATAGCAGTGTTCTCCTCCAAGCTCACAAGAGTGCTTGGAAACTTTCCTCACAGCTACAATTCCCTGCTATGCTGAATGTTGGTTCTGGAGTTCCACTGGTGAAACAATGCTAAAACCACACGGGAATTTCTGCCAAACAAACTGAAATGAATATACTAATGAAGTTGAAGATGGGATACACTGTATCAAGTCGATACCTGAAAACTATGACCACTTTGTTCACCTTCTTATCAAAGCTGCCACAAAATGCATTCCCTGCAGTTATTACAAGATCTATACTCCTGTTTGGCAGCCGGAGATAGAGCACTCTTCAAAAAGTATGAGAAGAACGGTGATCCGGAGGCAGCAAAAGCACTAGCAACATCAATGAACTCTGCCTGTCTGAAGAAATGGAATGAGAAAGTAGAGGGTCTTGACTTGATGTATTCCAGTCACAAAGCCTGGTCACTCCTCCATAACTTGAAGTCACTGACCAGGTAAAACACCATCAACCAGAAGTGATAGTCAGTGTACTGTCTCTGTAACTCAAAAACCAAAACTGATAATCTGTCTAAACAGAAAGTTCAGAAAGAGCTCATTCAAAATATCCGGCAAAGCCTTGCCATGTCAGCATTATGATCCCCTTATACTGTAGAAAAAATAAAGAAGGCCCTCATGGCCACTAAATGTGGAAAAGCTGCTGGTAAGGGCTGCAATTATCCCTAATTCCTTAATAATTTGGAGTCAAAGGGGTAAGCATCATTGGCAAATCTATTTATTAAAGCTGACATGAAGTGATAATCATTGCCATCCTCAAATACAGGAAACCATCAAAGGATGCTACTATTTATCACCAAATATTACATCTCTCCACAACTCTCAGGTTAATGGAGAGGGTTTTTCTGGCCCTTTCACTAGTGTCTTTAGGCCATCCTGTCAAAGGAACAGGATGGCTTCAGACTGCAGTGAAGCTGTTGTGACAAGATTCTCACCATTACCAGTCACACTGAGGCTGATTTCCAGAGAAATTTGGACGTGAGTCACAGTGGGGTTCTGGCTCTGAACTACCCTCCTAGCAGGTTCCTAGGACCCCTGCTTGCTGGCCTGAGGCAGACTGATCTGTGCGTGGATGGAAAGGGATCTTGGGCTCAAACCTTAGTCAAATCTTTGGCTTTGTGTGCCGTGTAGATATAACCTCAAAGTCAGTTCTTCACAACTGTCATTGCTAAATAAGGATTCCTAAATTTTTGTATATAGCGAGCCCTGCAAATCTGTGGATCTTCACTTCATATCTGCAGATCTCCGCAGACCATTTTTTGCGGATAGTGGTTCAGATCCAGATACAGGCATGCAGGGTCTACTCACTGGCCCATGGCATCCAGCTCGGGCGGCCCAGGGGACACAGCACACTCGAGGCCAGCAGCCAGTGTCTGGGGTTGGGTGGCAGGCAGGAGTCGGGGCTGTCCAGCAACTGCTCGCTGCATCGCTTCCTGCCGAGCAGCTCGGGCCCCTTGGGCAGTTCCAGTGTTCCCACCAGGGCCTGGCCCAGCAGCACTGGCCATGCTCCTGGCCCGCCGTATCTTGGACAGTGGGGGTGAGGATTGGAGAGGGCGGGGCCCCAGCGCCCCATCCCTCCACCCTGCTGTGATGCAACACACAATGCTGCTGCTGTCGCTCACAAACCTCTGGGAGCAGCACTCAATGAGACGCCCCTGTCCCTACTCTGCCCTTTCTGCTTGAGACCCCACCCCTGTGCCACTCCTTACCCCCAGTTGCCGCCCTCATGCCACCCTCTCCCCCTGGCTCATCTCCACTCCCTTCCACCCCAACCCCCATCACTAGCTCTTGTGAGACGGCTTGCTGCTGCTGGCACAGATGTGGATACACATAAAAGCTTGTATCATGGGTCCGATGCACATTGATTCTGACGGATGCAGATGGGATGTGGATCCACATTTTTGTATCTGTGCAGGGCTCTACTTATGTGCTTATCCTCAATTTAGGACCACCGGAGCTTTCAATGGGAAGCAAATTAGTGGCAGAACCATGACTAGAATACAAAAGTTCCTAGACAAATATTCTGGAATCTCCTTCAAAAATAATGTATTCTAAGTCCCTTCCTTCAATATTCTAGACCCTAGTTCACCAAAAAATTCAAGCAATTAAGTCCTATGGAAATCAGTCATGTTCCTTATGTGAAGCATATGCTTAAATTCTCTGAGAAAATAATGGACTGCTGAAACAAGGCCCTGCTGATATTTAGAAGTGCTGTTTCACAAATGCCAGCTTCTTATATCCTTTTTGTTAAATACAGTAGGAAATAAGAAAAGGCTGGATATCCAGACTCCACAAATAGTCAATGGCCCTACCTGTAGAATAAGTTGCAACCAAACATGAATAAGGGTATCAGAATCTGGTCCTAGAATACAGAATATTTGTCTAAATTCAGTTTCATTGGTCATATTCCATTCTAATGTCTTTCTAATCTTCCTACTCTGTCAGTGTTTAACAGCCCTCCTAGCTTATATGTGTGTGAATTTAATTAATTTGTTCTTTACTTAGGTTTTCCAGATAATTTATAAATATATTAGACAAAATGGGACACAATATGGATCCGTGTGGGACAACAGGGGACATTTTTCCTCAACTAGATGGACTATCATTTATAATTACTCTCAATTGAGTTAGATGGCCAGACTTTGATCCATCTAATTGTATTTCTTGCCAAGTCAACATGATTTAATTTTCCCCTTAGGATATTGTGTGGCATAATAGCAAATGTCTTCGCTGAAATCCACCATAAATCAACTGCATGCCTTTCTACTAGTCTTGGAAATAGTCATCATCAACAACAACAAAATCCCTAAATAAATAAATAAATATTACCTCATGTGCCATGTCTCTCACAACAGAAAAACAATTTAGTTAGTCTGGCAAGACTTGCTCTTAATCAGCCTGTGTTCAGCTCCCATGATGATATTCTCTAAACTATTTTAATGTTTTTCAAGTGATGGTTCTATCATTTTCTAAATAAATTTATTTATATGGCCCTGGTTGCCAGCTTCACACACTCCTCCTCTCCCCCTTCTATTTTTCTTAAAGTCTGCAATCATATTATCATTTTAAATGTCAGTGGTTCAGAAAGTTATTCTTCAAAAATCCTGTGATTTATGGTGCATCTTCTCCTGTACATTTGCCGTATCCAAGTTAACCAACTCTTTATTAAAACCTACCTTTCCTTTCATAATTTCCAAATCTAGCTTTGCTTAGACACAATTTAAATAACTTCTGTCATTTTGGAATCCTCAGCCCAACCTCATGTCGTCCTAGTTTGCCTCTAAGAGTTTTCTTACACCAAGTAAAGTACTCCTCTGTCTTTCCCATTTAGCCTGCAATATCTCATTGTATTTTTGTTACTCACTTGACTTGTGCCATGCAACCTTGTTGTGATGCTTCATGTTCTCTATACCTGTTTTCAGCTCCTAATTAATTACTTCATTGTCCAGCCACCATAAGAACACAGGTAATGTTGCCACATTGAATAAGACCATTGATTCATCTAGTCAAGTATGCTCAGTGCAAGAAGCTTCAGAGAAAAGTGCCCATAATGGATAACGTTATCTATGGAAAAAATGGAAAGATAGTATGTAACCACTGAAGGTTTATGTGTTATTGTACTATATGCTAAAAGCAAAACAATTGACTATCACGTTTTATTTCTGTGGACTGGGAAATCCAAAGAATAGCAAACACCTTTTTTTTTTCTTCTATATGATTGTTTGTAGACCTCTTAAACTTTACTATTAACTGTTCCAAGCCAGATATATGCTATTTCTAGGAACTGATCATGAAGGGCAGACAATTTTGGATGCAGCCTTTGATTTTAAAAGCCTTTGTGTGAGATATTTAGGCGTCAATATCCCTGCACATCCTAAAACTTTAAAGAAAAAAAGTCAATTATTTCTCTCTTAAGGGCCTATATTACTCTTGACAGATGGCAGAAGTTCCCTGTCCTGTGGTTTAGGTGGATTAAAGGCATGAAAATGAATATTCTGCCTAGGTTAATGTTCTTTTTTGACCAGTCCTGAAAGCCGTTTATAGTTACGTAATTGTAATTTGAGATTCATAGGGAGACAGGTAGGCATAGAGTACCCTCTGTGTGCAGATTTCTGGAGCATAAGCTGGGCCACAGGAACCAGATTTTCAAAAGAGCACAGCATCCAAGAAAGCGCCTATTAAGAATTATGGAATCTGTTTGGTGCTCAGCACTTCTGAAAATCTAGTCAATGGCAATTTGCTTTTTTCCAGCCATCTTGTATTCGGAAAGAAATATTTTGGTATATTTTTCAAATGACTATTTACTACAGTTTTTAGAAGTGTTTTTTATTGTTTAAAAATGCATTGTTATTGATTATTAGCTTTGTCCCTTACAGAGGAATTAAAGAAGGATATTTAAATATAGCATTTGAAATATAAGAGGCAGAAATGCTCCCTTTCCCCCTTATATTTATCTAAATCATCCTGGAGAGCCATGCCCTACTTTCCTAGAACTAACCAAAAAAGAAACAAATCCAAAACTTGTGAAGGCTTATATTCTGCTCTGTTCAAAATATCTTTTGACCTATTTAAATCATGTTGTAAATAAAGCTGGATGAAAGTTTCCTGGCAGAACATACTTTTTTATAAAAATGAGATTTGGGTTGACCAAAACATTTTTTTTTCAATTAATGTGGATTTCGAAGAATTGTTTCAGTCAAAATGAGAATTTCAGAAATGTTTAAGTGAACCATTTTGACATTAACAAAACATATTATTTTAATTTTTCAGGCTGGAATCATGCAGCAAAACTGGAGAAGGACATGGTGCTCCCAATATAACTTTTAGCCCAGTAGTTAGGGCACTCACCTGGGATGTGAAAGATTCAGGCTTGGGTGCCCTAGTCCCCAAGATTGGGTATTAGGAGTGGGGCTTTCTTTCTCTCTCTCTCTGTTACACTTATTATTAAATTATTTTATACAAAGTGGAATAGCTACAGAAGAAGAGATTGAGAGAAACCTACACACCACTTCCTGCTGCTGTATTTTGTGAAACTAGTCCTTCATGTCCTTTGCTTTTATGAAAAATACCCAAACCATTTTTTTCTGACTTCATTCACCAAAAGTTCAAAAAAATCTTTTTTAGCTGCCAGCAAACTGAAAAATCAGTTATCAACTCTAGTTATAAATATAATATCTTATTTACTAAGAAACTGAAATGTGCCTTTCTATTTAGCCAACTTCACAATGCCTTCACATTCATACATCAGTTTTTCAGATTTTTAGCTAGAATGTAGAAAAACATCTCACTGCATTAAGTGCTGATTACAGCAACTGAAAAAACTTCACCATCAGCATACTACTTGCCCAGTATGCTAGAAGCAGCAGATGCTTCCCCAAATATAACATCTAATACTGTGTATTGCAGGTGAAAGACACAGCTCAAAAACACCCTTTTAATAGAACAATGCTTTTATAATGTGTGCTTTGGTTTTTGTATAGTAACTGCAAAAATTGGTGGTGTGCTGTTCTGTGGGTATTGCCATTTCATTTAAAATTATGTGAGGCCAACTATACTCTCAGGACCTGATCATTTAATCTTTCTGTGAGAGCAGGCCCCTGTGCCTACATGGAGCCCCACTGGCTTCATGAAGTGTGTCGTTACCTACAGATCAGCTTGCAGGATCAGAACCTTAATTACACTAGTGTAATTGTTCCAGTGACTTTAATGAAGTTACTCTGGAATGAAACCTGTGTAACAGAGAGCAGACTTTGACCTATTTTTGTTTAACATCCACCCCTACAAACACTACTTGGGATCTGAAAGTCAAGCATGGTTTTTCATGCATCACCACTTATAGAAAGAGTCCTGTAGGTCATGTTCTGAATAAATGACACTTGTGCAGTACTATTAGCTTTGTACAGTTATGGTTGACTGGAATTCTTCTGAAATGTGCTAGGGAGGAGTAGAATCAAATTCTCTGTCATACCTGTGTTGATTCTACAGGGCTAACAGCATAAATTAATACATTAATAAAAACTTAATTATATCACAAAACTCAGCAGATACAACTCTCAGTACATAGGAGGGGCAGATCTTTTTAGTAAGATGGTGCTAATTTTACATGGCCATTGTAAAATATTTTAAAAAGCTAAAACTGGAAAAGTACTTTGTATGATGGTATAACAGGTATTCAACTTACCTTAGTAAGACCATTCCTTCCAGGCTCTTTGCTTGGGAATGTCTAGGTTGCAAAAAAGATGTACTGGGGGAAAAAATGATCCTTTATTCATTTTCATTTGCAGTCTCAAATTTTTATAATCAAATTCTAAATGATTTAAAATATGATGACAATTTATCTTAAACATATTTGGTGTAAATTGTGTTACTAATAGCAAATGTTTCCTTCCTATTAATACTATATAATTTATTGGCATCCAAATAACACTATCTAGACAAATTGTTACAGCTCTATGTAATACTATACTAACTCAGTGAAGGGTGTTTCCCCCCTGTATTGAATAACTACTTTAAATGGCTTAGTAGTAATGGAAATGTTTTCAATTCAACCTGTAGGAATGTGTTTAAAACAGTATCACATTTCTTTATGCCACTTCCAGGAAAATGCATTGTTTTAATCTAATATCTGTGAAATGCAAAATGACAAACTTCTCTCCAAAAAGTGTATCATTTTTAAAAGTCAGTTCTTCACATGCCAAAAAGCTTAAAAGCACTCTTCTGAGAATGCATTTGTTTAAAAATAATAATTTATATAAGACTCTCTCCCTTTCCTCACCAAAACATTGAGCGCCATATGATAGACTAAAAACAGGTACAATATAATGAAAAGATTATAAAATACCTTTCCTTAAAATGCACCCACAAACAAATGGGGGCTAAGGGGACTGAAATAAAGAGAAAAGGAAGGTAGTAAATAAAGGATTAGCCATTGTCATGCTAGATGCTCCACCAACCTTGCACAAAATAAGAAGGAGTGTCTGTAAGGTACATGTTACAAAGCTAAGCTAATGATGAGAAGGAAAATTCCAGTGGAGGATCAGGTCTGAACCCAGCAATTGTTGCAGTTCTATGTTGAGGCATATCCCATTTCAAGAGGAAAAGTAGCTTACCAGCCATAACTTTATTTTAACCATAACATGTCATCTATATTTATAACATCTTATCAAACCACTGGCACATATGCCGACAGTCCCACAGTAAGCAGCAGTCCCCCAATGCTAATCCTTATCTCAACTAAATTAAGCATGGAAGCATCCCTTATTATCTTCTCTCTATTCCCTGGTCACGGCGTAGGTACCTCTGTCTTTGAATAAACAGTTAACAATCTCTGTTAATATTTATTTCACTTGCTGTCTGTCAGATGTTGAAACGCAGATCTTTTCTTGTCTCATTGTTATGAATTCTATTGTAGTTGTTCTGATGCGATCCATTGAGGGGTTTTATGTATTTGTTTATTTAATTGTAACTTACAAAAAAGGAAAGATTTCTCACAATGGATACACCATTGTATTCATTAGGAAGAATGTTTTCACTTCCATATATGCACTTTTGAAATAATTGATGAACTGGCTGTTGGAGAATCATTCTAGCTTTACATGTGCAGGTTTGCGTGTAGAGATTCTTATTTTGGTTTAAAACTGATTTAGGACTCATCGCCCTAAATAACAAAGACAAACTAAACTGATATAAACCAGGTTAAAATCAATGTTTGGTCTGCACACAGTTGCAGAGGTTTAACTAAACAGGTGCAACACACCCCTTTAGTTAAATGGGGCAACTTTGTGAGTAGAGAGGGCCTGAGGGTCATGATTAGACAGGTTTTTTTTGCTTCATATTTATAGTTTTTTTAATACCATTATAGTAGAAACGATATAGACTGGATTTAGAAAATAAGAGAGAAGTTGAAAATTGTCTTACAGCCAAGATGGGTCCTAGTGTAAAATAGAACAAAATGAAAAATCTGTTGAACAGCACTAAGGAATTAGAAAAGGGATTTGAGTGGATGAAAGAAACAATTGATGAGCATGTAAATGAAAGTAAGAGGTCTCTGAGTGTGCCCAGAGAATGAATGAAGTGCATCAGAGAGCTAGTGGGAACCAGCTTTATATAGTCATCTTAATAGCACATTTGAACTTCACATCAAGCAAACCACCATAAGATAGGATAGAATATTTTGTGAGGGCACTGAATGGAGGCTTAACTTTGGGAATAACCAGATGATTTTTCATGTTAACTGATCTAGAAGAGATGTTAATAGTTGAGAATTGCTATTTTTTTCAGAAACAATCTGAGTTGGTTAAATAAAATCCGGTGACTGCAGGGATACAATGTACTCATTGTTAAGGTCTCAAAAGTAGAATGCAATAATTCTGGTGTATCCAAAGTATTTCCCCTAGGAAAAGCAAAAAAGGTAAACATTTACCATTTGTTTAATGGAATAAGGACATATGCAAATAACCTTTCTGTGTAATAGTTGTAGAATTCATTAGAGAATTGAATGATGGCAACTATTGAGCAATAAAAACTCTTCAAAGTAACAAGAATTTTAAGTGTAATATTGCCAGGAGATTTGCAAATTTGTTCCTAAAATAATCATTCATAAAATTATGGTCATTTTGATCCTTTTCAAAAAGTTGTTATTTTTAAAGCCTAAAAGTCATTGTCTATATGAAATTTTAATTTGTACTGAATTCGCTAGTGCTCTTTATTTAGCCTGTTGTAAAAATACGCAAATATCTAGACAAGTTGATGTACCCCTGGAAGACCTCTGGATACCCACAAGGATATGTGTACCCCTGGTTGAGAACCACTGGTTTAGAGTAAAATTGTGGGTTCTAGGGAGGGTTGTCTGATTAATCTATACTTCACAAAGCTTCTGGTAAGCATCATATAACAACCTTGGTAAGGTTAGTAAGTATCTTATGAAATTATGGCAATCCAGTTGGTAACCAATTTTACTACCATAGGTGACTGTTGTATGGTTTTGAAAAAACTCACAAAATGGACAATTTTAACAAATCCTCGCTTTATATGATTTGACTTTTTTCTTCTATTTGTTTTCCTCAAATCACTTCTAGCCAGGGAGATTCTGGGCCTGATTCTCCTCCAATCACTTTACACTAGTTTTACACCAATGTCATTCTGTTGACATCCATGGAAGTTACTCTTGATTCTCTTCAGTGTTAGAAGAGAAACATGCCCACAGTCTCCAAGGCATAATTCAAGTCACTTCCCTGTTTTTAAATTTCTACAAGCATGGGGTATACTCCATGAATATACATGAGTATAACAGAGTATACATGGGGTATACTCTGGTAAACACTGTGGCCTGTATTCATCTCTGGCATAATGTCATTGACTCCACTTCACTGCAAATGTATTTCAGCGGTGTTACATTTGTTAGGCCACCTTTTTTAACCTGATGTAATACTGCATATTGGCTTTTCTGTGAAAAAGAAGTTTGACAAATGATGAATTGCACAATGTTAGTTAATTTGTCTGTCACTGAGTCTTTGCTTTACAAGTCAAGTGTTCATAGCTGAAGTAAGGGTTAGGGTTAGAAATCTGATTAATATGCTCATGTCATGGAGAAATGATTTCTTCTTGCGCGTTGTGGTCAGGGTGTATCTGTCCTATTAGGGCAAAGTTCAGTTGCCCCACATCCTGCTGGTCAAAAGCAGTGGCAATACTTCCTGTTGACTCTCTCAAATGCTGTCACACACGGAAATAGGGAACAATTGCAGAGACTGAGACAGACAATACAGACAGGAGAGGTTACAAAATCATTAGTACTGTGCTTACTACAGAACTTATATTTAACTAATAACAAGAAATATGTTATCCCTTGGAGGTTAATAGTAGTTTTTGAGTTCCAGAGGATTCTGAAGGGAGACTGTGTTCTCAAACAGACAACTCGATGGCTGAATTAGTAGAATTTAACAATCTTTTGTCCTCCATTATCAACAGAATGGCTCCTGAGCAACCTCTTCCCCAGCTTCATTTGCAGGCCACTGTTATTTATGGATGACCTGCAATAACTGAAGTAGGAGGGAATGTAAGTCTACTGGTAGTGAAATAATATTATTGATTTCTGAGCTGTCTAAAATGCACTACTGACATTGCACATCAGGACTAGAAAGGTGACAATATGGGGAAGACACAGATTTATAGGATCTAGGAACACTCAGAGATTTCATCTGGTGTGATGCTGGTGCTTCTACAACTTCCATACGAAAGATGAAAAGTTCCTAGTTCTCCAAACTAGAAGACAAAATGTGCAGGAAAACTTTTTATAACTTAATTTAGAATACTGTTAGCAGCTTTTGGAGAATTGTTGCAAGCTTATTGCCCACAACTTGACTTAGTTTAACAGAGAGGAAAGTGAAGTTTTCAAGTTAAGACTTTTATGTAAAACAAAATAGATCTTATTCAGTTATGACACTTAAAATCAAGTAATTTTTTTAAACAAAAGAATCTTAAGTGTGTTCTTTTTTAAACTCGGGTTGCCTGTATAACATAGAAAATGCTTTTTTTTACCACACCTTTAGCAAAATCAATAACATTTATGGATACCTTGAGTATCATTTATCAAGACAATTACATTTTTACTCTGCACATGAAAAATATGCCCAGGAGTTGGACCTATTAAATTATGATGGAGTACTCTATAAATGCATAATACATGATATATTTCCATTTTATTTTAGTTATGGCATTAATATGTTTGACCTTACTCCAGTCAGTCATCAGTTGAAACATTTTTCAGGACCATAATACTGCTTTTAAGATAATAAACTATGTTTTGCCATTTCAATAGCAGGATTAGATTTTCATTTTTCTTTAGTGAATCATTTTGCTTTGCAGCTATACCAATAGTTTTATGAACGTACAGATATTAATGAATAGGTTTCATATTTTTTATCTGGGTATCTTATTGCAAAACTATTCTACTGGCCTAATAGGGACAGGTTATCTCTGCCAAGAACAGTTGCAGGGTGGGCTGCATCCAGGACCCTGATTCTGAAATCCTGCCCCCAACCCACTAAGGGTAGGTCTATACTTACCTGCCGGGTCGACGCGTAGAGTTCGACTTCTCGGAGTTCGAACTATCGCGTCTAATCTAGATGCGATAGTTCGAACTCCGAACGTGCTCCCGTCGACTCCGGAACTCCTCCACCGCGAACGGCGGTGGCGGAGTCGACAGGGGAGCCGCGGACTTCGATTCCGCGGCATCTGGACGGGTGAGTAGTTCAAACTAAGGTAGTTGGAGTTCAGCTACGCTATTCGCGTAGCTGAACTTGCGTACCTTAGTTCGACACACCCCCCCTCCCAGTGTAGACCAGGCCTTAGAGCTCCTAACATCCAGCTCTAAGTTATGACACTGACATAGGATCATACATAGACCTTATGCCAGTTGAGGATCACTTTAAACGCTACCTGGTCTAGTTTTGTGACATCAGCTTGGCCACCACTTGTCTGGTCAGATCTTTTGGTGAAGTCAGTTCTATGCTGCTGCTGCCAGGTCGGCCTGGTTCAGTCCACTCCCACAGTATCACTACATACAGGGTCCAGAATCTTCAGGTGGAAAGCCAAGAACAAAACAGGACCTAGATTAGAGCTCCTGGTCTCCAGGATAAAGCCCTCTGTTTACACTTTATTGAACTTAAATGCAGGTCACAAACCAAAATCTGCTACCTGTGTAATCAGTGACCTACTTACTCCAAGGCATATCTGGCACAATTCCTCTGCCCTTTTTTGAGTTACATAACAGTCTGCTGTCACTTAAATAATCTGATCAGACAAATTCCAACCAAAGTAACAAAACAGAGTATATGGAACTACAGGTAAGTAACATTATAATTCGTGTAAATGATGCTGGCCAGAATTGGTATTTCCCCTTTTTCCCTATCTAGGTTGAAGAGAGATCCATCCCTTTAAACCTCCTAGCTCTGAGATGTGAATAATTCAAATGTTTAGGGAAGCCTGCATAGGGAGCAGTCATGGACAAATTAAATTGGTTTTTAAATTCATGTAAATGCCTAGGCAATTTAGCAGTGTTTTCCAAAGTCTGCTACATGGTCAATTTACAAGGAGATAATAAAAAGGGTAATAGAAGTTAGGTGCTTTAGTTTAGTTTACAAGGCAATTGTTTGTCTGCCAAGTGTTTCCCAAACAATGGAAATCCACAATGACATCTAGAGGCAAGTCCCTTTGGCTGTGCTTCAAGCTTTAAATGTTTGGTTTAGTTTTACAATGATTTTTATGTGCTTGGGCTCATAAAATACTCAAAACCTAAAATGAAGCTTCTTAAGCATGAATCACAGCTGAAGAAATTGTTACTTGGTGAAATAAATCCAAATTGGTGGCCTTCAGTGTTTTCAGAATTTAAGCATTGGGGAGGGTGGTAGATGAGCATGTAAAACTTTTTAATTTTGATCTTCTTTAACATATTGAATCAAATGCTTTTGACATGATCAGGGGCTGCTAATGCCACCTAACTCATTCTGTCTCCTAACCCTACTCTCCTTTAACTGCACTAATTATCCAGAATCCAGACATACTGTGCTTTCTTGGTCTCCTACCAGCCCAGATCTCCTGAGTACTGTTCCTCAGTACTGTACTGGTATGTCTGATGAGGTATCTTTTATAAGAGGAGCTGTATATTGGCTATTGGTATCTTGCAATCCGTCCCTGTTCCCTTCTTCAGATTGTCTCAGAAGCATGTAGCTGCACCTGGTACATAGTGGCCATCTCCTGTTTGCAGTAATTATTTCTAACTCTAATAGACTTCGGTTGAGCCAGTTACACAGGTAATGGTCTGAGCTCCTGCTCAAAGGTGAGAGAGTTGCCAAAATGAGTGATATGCTAAATGGCATAAAGAAAGCCTTAATAGAACCATTCCATTCTAAACCCCATTCTCGCACCCTTCCTTCAGGGTGCTTTTGATGTTATTCTAGCAGAGCAACAAGGAAGTTCAGATTTTTCAGGATGCTTCAGGGAGATTGTGACTCTTCCCAGGGGTTACTCAGAGTTGTGAGGCAACTCACTATCACCTACCCTTAGAATGAGGAAGTCTTGTACGTGCCTGCTATTGATCAGTTCCCTGAATCCACTAGCCCATGGCAACACAAGCCCTACCTTTCAGGCCTCTGTGGGCCTCGCTCTCTTTTTACAGGTTGGCAATAGGCACACACAAACACCTCTGAGTGGCCCCATGGAGTGCTCATTCCCTGTTTCATTAAACACTCAGAGAACTCTCAGATTCACTGTTCCCAAAGGAATAGTTCACATTAGCTTGCACAATTCAACTCATGATCTTCGCTCTGCTTAACATGAAGCACTTAGATATATTTAAAGTGAAAATGAGAATAAGTTTATGATCAAAGAACCGAGATTTATGTGATAGAGAATGAGAATATTGGAAACAAATCTATAAACAAAACAAATCTAAAACAAAATCACAACACACATTCTATAGCCTACACTTAACTAACAAGGCATTCCCCTATCTCCCACAAGAGAGCTTTCCCTGTGTTTTCAACCAGTTTGGCTGATATTCCCATAAAAACAATCCCGTGGTTGGCTTGTCCTTGCAGATTGAAGGAATCCCTAGGGGGTTATCAACATCCCAGTTATAGTTTCAAAAGTTCATTGTCTTACTCCTAAACAGGATAACCCCTGCTTTTTTGTTGGTTTTTTTTCCTACAGTCCCTGCAATATATTGATCAGCATTTTGCTCATATTGTAAATAAGCATCCATTATGAACCATACAATACTCAATTTGGACGTGATCAGCCAGGGTGAAATAAGTCTCTCCCCCCCTGCATAACAGAGTATAGGGTCCACTTGCAAGACCTGCCTTAAGTCTCAGACATAGAGAATATATTTTTAGTATTGATACATAACTCTTCATATATTTTCTATACATACATCTCACAATGATCATGATGACCAGTGTGACCGTGTTTCATTAGAGACTTTATGTGACCCTTTTGCACTCTTGTGCCTTCTGCCAATTGCTATCAAAAGGTCCTTGAGTCACAGAGGTAGTTTTGTTAAAATACATCACCATCATTTTAAGCAAAAACCTTATATTTTCCTTATTTTGAAATCTTAAAAAATATGTTTGAGTTTACCTTTAAGAATTGCACCTTCTTCTGTTTGATCCATAAAGTGTCACTTATATATAGGCAAAGAAAATCAAAATAGTGTTTATATACCATGTTCTAGTTATCCATCCTGCCATGACTAAACTTATTAACTCCATGCTTTTGTCTGAACACTCTGCTTCCTACCTTGCCAGTTGTGTGACTCAAATTTCTTCTCCTAGTGACCCCATTCTTCACTGAGCCAACTGACTCAAATCGTTATCTGTTATTCTCTACTGTCATGTTTTCTTTAATGCTTTTTTGCCTGCTTGCAAATACTGACAATAGAGTATGTACAAGAAGATCAGAAAACCTTCCAGTGTAACTTCCCTGTCTTCATGCCATCTTCTTATAATGTTTGTATATTTTCCATTTTTGTTGAGGCTATGCGGAGAAAAAACAAAACAAAAAACAATTCTTCCAATCTTTTGATTGGGTATTAAAAGGTAATAAAATGATTTAAATACTTAAATGGGAGTAGATTTTCAGCTATCTACACATGCCCTGTGCAGATAGTTGAAATCTCTGGGGAAAAATGAGGAAAATAGCTTGATGTTACATACAGGGAAAATACACTGAAAAACAGAGGTGCTATAACCATTTTTTCCCTTGTGAATAATAGACTAGATGAACTGTTTGAATGTATGGTTGAAACATATAGGTATACATTGGTTAACCCTTTTAAAATGTAGATGCTTTGGAGGATTACCCACTGCATTGCTGATTCATATAGATTTACTCTAAAAAACCAAGCTTTTATTTAAGTGTTATGGGATACTAAGATTGGAACCACTTCCTCCATACATTAAAAACTAGCAGGGCTGGAAACTCAATATTTTTAAAGAGTTTTCAGAGGTACATAAGAAATGCCATATTGGATCAGACCATTGATTCCTATAGTCCAATATGCTGTCTCCAACAGTGGCCAGCATCACAGACTGCAGTAGACAGTTCTGGAAAAATCATTCATGGAGACAGGTTCCTTCGAAATCCCCATAGTCAGAACTTGGGTTATGTCCTGAAGCTTGAGGATTTAACATGTAAAAAAAATAGAGGTTATTTACCTAATAACTCCAGTTAGTTGAGTGGATTATGTCACTTATGGATCCACCTTCTACGGAGAACATGCATTCTTGATGTTGAGATCCTCATCTATGGGAAAACAAGCTGGGGTCATGTGCTTGCTCCCTCATGGAACTAAACATTATGTGCAAAATTTACTGAAGGAGCCCAGTCTAGTTCCTTTCCACATAAATGCTGTAAAATATGAACGAATCTGAAGGAAAAGCGGGCAGAAGGTTTGGAATATGGATCTCTTTTTATTCCACTTGAACCACAGTTACTAGGTAAGAAACCTTATTCTCCTTTAGTTACTGTTAGTATATATTACCCATTCTTGGGTGATTAAATAGCAGTTAGTTGTCCTTAAAGTAGGTGGTCTCAAAGGAGTTTATGGACCTGTCTACATGGGGACACTCAGAAAAGTTACTCCAAACTAACTAAAGTAGTTAATTTAAAGTGGATTAATTAAACCCCATTAAACCCCTGTGTGGACATTCTCATTCAGACTAAAAGGGGCCTTAACTGGGTTTTGCTTAATTTGTGAATTAAGCTAAATTGAATTAAGGTGACTTTTAAGTCTGAAAGAGAATGTCCACACAGGGGTTTAATGGGGTTTAATTAATCTACTTTAAATTAACAACTTTAGTTAGTTTGGAGTAACTTTTCTGAGTGTCCCCATGTAGACAAGCTAAAAGATTGCAATACTTTTGTCCCAAGTCTGTCATTAGATTCAGTGACTGGGTCTCAAGAGTAATGCTACATAAACGTAGAAATTCAGCTCGAGGTAGCAGCCTGACACATTGCTAAAGGAGAATAAAGGAAAGACCCAGAAAATATAGAAATATTGTGTCTAAACTTTCCATTGTTGTTATCTATCTTAAGTGAAGAGGGTAGGTTCTTAGTCTTTTATTTTTTATTAGAGCTCAATATACTCTCTAGAGGTCCTAAGACACAAATAATGATGCATCATAACAGTCACTGATACCAAATAAGCTATTATGTTAGATATGTACTCTGAAGCTTTTACGGGGTGTGTAACCACCTCCTGACTTCATGTCATAATAGATTTGCTTCCCACTCCTCATGTTCTCGGCAGGCTCTTTATCCCATGAATGGAAGTCATACTTAATGGAAACTAGCTGAAAGGTTCCAATACATAACTTTCAGCATTGCTGCACTTGTGATATTTGAGCAAATCCATTCACTTAACTTCCTTCTCTTGAACTGTGGTTTCATGGTGCCTATGTTTCTTGTTCTCCTAGTGAGAGTTAGAGCAGCAATCAGAAATATGTTGCTGCTTTTCCTATTTGTGAGTGCATGGTTGTCCAAACCCTTGGATATGTTAGCATCAGATTCCTTGGGCTTCTTGAATCTGAGTTCCTCTTGGTTCCATGCTATTATTTAAAGACTACTTCATCTGTGTCAATGCCACAGTCACCAAATCAACTACATGAGCTGATGTACTCAGGTGAAGTGGGACAGAAGCAAGTGCTGATTTAGAAGGTGTCAGTACTTCCTGTCTCCAAAAAAAGTCTTCAGCAGTTTTCATTATCCTTGCAGGCTTTCAAGGTGAAACTGCACAGATGAAGCAGGCCTTAGCTGAGTGGCCTTCCCTGAAGTAAAGAAAGCAGTAAAGCTGGGGGTTTTTTTTGTTTGTTTTTTAAGTTTTAATCAGCTCTAGAAGGCAGACCATATATTAACCTGTCAGAGACCTTTTGCTGTCAAAGAGCAGGGATATTTGCACCCAGTCTTCAGCTCCACAACCCTCTGTATGGCATACAGGCCAATTGACAGAGCACTAAAAACTATAGAGCAGATTGGAACCAAATAACCTGAACAGCGAGACCAGAACTAATACCAGCTACTTATCTTTTAACAGTATATAAGGACTTTTATGACAACAATAAATTTGGTATACTAGGTATTATTGTAAAATAATCTAAACCTAACTAAGGAAAATGGCCATGAAGAAAGGTAACGAAAAAAAGCCCCTGAGAATTCTGAGCCCTCTCTCCATAGCAGTAAGAAAGGAAATAGGGTAGAGTTAGGAATGTGGACCCTTATTTTATCTTGTGATTCCTTGAAGGACTACACGTATGGCCACAAAAGCCATTGCTTCTCCCTGGAGTTCTGGCCTCTCTGGTGGAGAGTCTGCAGTCCCAAGGAGGGATTCGTTGCTTGCAATATTCAAACTGAGAACTGTCTTTTCAGATTTTCCAGGTTCACTTGTCATGTGGTAAAACATCATATCTGGTTCTTAACAGTCATGTCATATCATATAAAGTTATGTAGTAATATCAACAAAAGATTGATGCAGCAGTTTGTTCCATGTCACATTTTTGCTATATCAGTCCAGGAAATTGAACAGATATAGATGGCTTTCACACATTGTGGGTTTAAATGTGTGAGATGCTAAGAAAATAATTTAAAATATACTTTACAAAATTTAATAAAGAATAAAAGTTCTCGCATGTATATTTGCTAAAACTTAGTCATTATAAGTATTCCCTTTCATACCTTAGACATTTTCAAACTGTATATACTGGCTAACTTGGCTCAACTGCTGAAAAAATAAGATCTTTCTAAGCCACTTTCCAAATCCTAAAAAAGTGTGTTGAATTCTGTGCCAATTACTTTGATGTGGCAGTCTTTAAGAACACTTGGAATTAATGTCTGGAACATCTATGAATAGTAGTTTGAGAGCTTCTAACCACAAGTGTTGCAATTAACTCAAAAATGTTCTTTAGTGCACAGAGAAAAATAATTATGGATTCTTTTTTGGGAATCAGTGAGTGAAATTTTTTGTTCAAATTACAGCAGTCTGAAGTCTTGTCTTTAAGAGAAAAGTGCAACCTTTCATAGGGTTAGTCAGCTATTCCTGGAAGTCTATTTCCTATCTCTGAAATTGATGCTTTACTTATGAATTGTACCAAAGAGAAGTTTAAAGAAAAAAATCTCAGGAGACTGCACAATTTGAGCAAGTCTTTGCAGAGCTAACCAAACAGGTGTAATAGTTTTCTGTTTTACATAGTGCAGATTTTGAGAAACCTTTTATTCTTCAAACAAGTGCCTCTAACATTGGAATAGGAGAAGCACAGAGCTAAGAATCTGGAGTGGAAAGAGTGGAATATTCTGTCCTACAAATTAATGAAAAATTATTTTCCAGATAGATAGATACATAAATAAAACAAAAAAAAAATCCCACAACAGTGGAGCAGGAATAACTGGCTATGGAGTTCTTGAAGGGTTATGTTATCTACTAGGCAATTAATGCTAATTACTCATATAACCTAAATTACTAGGTGGTACCACTTAACACTACAACCACATATGAATAAAATTAATACAACAGCTTGGGAGCCAACATGGAAACAGAGTTTGAGTACCAATATGAGATGAAGGCAGCAAGTAAAATTGTGGAAGCAGATTTTCATCTAGACTGGAGTCATGGGAAGTTACATGGCCTGTGTATGCCGGAGGTACAGACTAATGATCACAATGGTCCCTTCTGGCCTTAAAATCTATAGATTTATGAAATCCTATATACTTAAGGAAAGGAATCCTCTGGTTTTGTGTGGGGAAAGCCCCATTTCTACAGTTTACTTAAGCACATGTGTAACTTCAAGCAGCTCAGCAGTCCCAAGAAGTCGGTGCGGCTATTCACATGTTTAGTTACACACATGCTTAAGTACCTTACTGAATCAAGGCCTAACTGGCAAGTTGTAAATGAAATGTGGATCTTCGCCTGGTTCTGTAGGGTAGAATTAGAATTTCTTGTTTTTTGTTTGTTTTTTAGTAAAATATCTTTGTCCCATGTTAAGTAATTATCTATGGTGTAACTCAGGAGTCAGCAACCTCTGGCAGGCGGCTCTCCAGGGTAAGCCACAGCCAGCACATCCTTCAGCCTGCGGCGCTTCCCACCGCCCTCATTGACCTGGGACGACAAACCGCGGCCAGTGGGAGCCGTGATCGGCTGAACCTGCCAACACGGGAGTAAACACACTGGCCCAGCCCACCAGGGTGCTTACCCTGGCGAGCTGCGTGCTAAAGGTTGCCGACTCCTGGTGTAACTTGTATATAGTAGTTTTATATTGATCAATCCTTTCCACCCCTCCCCTTATCCAGCAAATAGGAAAAGCTGTAGCAATTTTATACACTCTGCAAATCAATGTACACATTTAAAATTGTACCTTTAAAACAAGACAGACTGTAAGAAAGTGAAGCCATGTGCAGCTGTTTAACTTTAATCAGAATCTGGGACACCACATTAATCAGATTTTTGAAGGGCATTACTCACAATAAATCCTTATTTCCATTAGGATTTTACTAGTATTTGTTCTAATTATACCTTGGGTTTCCTGTCACTTTATGGCGCTTCTCAGAGGAGAGAAATAACTGCTAGTCTTCTGTAGCAAAAATGTTCTCAGAATCTTTCATTTTGTTGAAGAGCCTTTAGGGAGAGTCTTGGTAGCCATTGGAGGAAATGGTAAGCACAGCCAAACAGATAATATCATGTGAATTGTGAGTTCCTAATTAATTTATCTAATGCAAAGTAACTTGCAAGGGCCTGGTGACAAACAACTTTTATTGAATACAAAATGTTTAAATACAGAAAAGGATAGTTCTACCAGCATTTTAAGTCCTTTCAAAGAAAGCAATTTATTCTTGATGAGTTCTGGAAAATATGTACACATTGGGGCTTTAATTTTCTTGTAACTATTTAGCTGTAGTGTGAGAATTTAGCTCTAATGCATTTACAATTTCCCTTCAGTCCCACTTCATATTCTGGCCTGGGAGCAATTTATGTATGACACTGAATTAGGAAAGTGTGAATTTGTTTTATGTTCCATTGATACTGAATACTGATCAGGTTCTTTTAGTTACATTATAAAGAGAAATAATTTCAAACATTTCAATTACAGTGCAAATTGAATTTTAAGAATCCCTGAAACTCTTGTATTTGTTAATAGTAAAAGTATGTCACTCAAAATATGGCCCAGAATCTCAAGTATTTCCTAATTCAATGGGGCCTGATTTGGTTACGTCAAGGTCCCTCTATGCCAGAAGGGATGACTGTGATCATCTAATGTGACCTCATGTATAACACACATGATAGAACAGGGGTCGGAAACCTCTGGCATGCGGCTTGCCAGGGTAAGCACCTGGGCCAGTTTGTTTACCTGCTGCGTCGGTAGGTTTGGCCGATCGCGGCTCCCACTGGCCACGGTTCACCGTCCCAGGCCAATGGGGGTGGTGGGAAGCCACGGCCAGCACATCCCGCGCTGCTTCCCAGCCCCCATTGGCCTGGGACACTGGCCCGGCCCGCCAGAGTGCTTACCCTGGCGAGCCACGTGCCAGAGGTTGCCGACTCTTGTGCTAGAACTCCCCCCAAAATAATTCCTACAGAAGATTAATAGAAAAATATCCAGTCTTGATTTTAAAAATCATCACTGATGGAAAATCCACCACAACCCTGGGTAAATTGTGCCAATGGTTAATTGAATGTTGGGAATCGTTAAGAAATAGAGAGATAATGAGACAGAAAATATCATATTGCCTCTATATAAATCCATGGTACGCCCACATCTTGAATATGCCATGCAGATGTGGTCGCCCCATCTCAAAAAAAGTTACACTGGACTTGGAAAAGGTTCAGAAAAGGCAACAAAAATTATTAGGAGTATGGAACGGCCGCCGTAAGAGGAGAGATTAATAAGACTGGCTAAGGGGAGATACGATAGAAGTCTATAAAATCATGACTGGTGTAGAGAAAGTAAATAAAGAAGTGTTATTTACCCCTTCTCATAACACAAGAACTAGGGGCCACCAAATGAAATTAATGGGCAGCAGGTTTAAAACAAACAAAGGGAAGTATTTTTTTCACACAATGCACAGTCAACCTGTGGCACTCCTTGCCAGAGGATATTGTGAAGGCCAAGAGCATAACAGGGTTCAAAAAAGAAATAGATAAATTCATGGAGGATAGGTCCATCAATGGCTATTAGCCAGAATGGGCAGGGATGGTGTCCCTAGCCTCTGTTTGCCAGAAGCTGGGAATGGGCGACGGGATGGATAACATGATGATTACCTGTTCTGTTCGTTCCCTCTAGGGCAGTGTTTCTCAAACTGGGGCCGCCACTTGTGTAGGGAAAGTCCCTGGTGGTCCGGGCCGGTTTTTTTACCTGCCCCATCCACAGGTCCGGCTGATCGCTGCTCCCACTGGCCATGGTTCACCATTGGCCTGGAGCAGCAAACCGCAGCCAGTGGGAGCCGCGATCGGCCAGAGCTGTGGACAGGGCAGATAAACAAATTGGCCCGGCCCACCAGGGGCTTTTTCTACACAAGTGGTGGGCCCAGTTTGAGAAACACTGATCTAGGGCACCTGGCATTGGCCACTGTCAGAAGACAGGATACTGGGCTACATAGACCTTTGGTCTGACCCAGTATGGCCGTTCTTATGTTCTTAATTACCTTCACAGTCAAAAATGTATGCTTTATTTCCAGCTTGAATTTGTTTAACTCCAGTTTCTAGCTGTTGGATTTTGTTATGCTTCCCTCTCCTAAATGAAGAGCTCATTATTAAATGTCTTTTCCTCATGTAGATATTTATAGACTATAATCATGTCACTCCTTCACCTTTTTGTTAGACTCAAGAAGCTCAGTCTATTTATCTTATCTTATAAAACATATTTTCTGATCCTTTAATAATTCTTGTGGCTCTTCCCTGAGCCCGATCCTATTTATCAACCTCCTTGAATTGTGAGCACCAGAACTGGACAGAGCATGCTAGCAGAGCTCACACCGGTGCCAGATACATTGGTGTCGTCCTACTCAAGATTCTCCTATTTATGCATCCCAGGATCACATTAGCTCTTTTAGTCACAAAGTCACATTGAGAGCTCGTGTTCAGCTGGTTATCCACCATGATCCCCAGATCTTTTTCAGTACCATTGCTTCCCAGGATAGACTCCACCATCCTGTAAGTATGGCCTACATTCCTAGAAGTATACATTTTCATTATTAAGCTGTATTATAATGCATACTGCTTGAACCCAGTTTACCAAGAGCTCCAGACTGCTCTGAGTCAGTGAACTGTCCTCTGCATTATTTATCACTTTCCCAATTTTTGTGTCATCTGCAAACTTCATTAGTGATGATTTTATGTTTCCTTTCATATCACTGATAAAAAGTGTTAACTATCATAGGACCAAGAACTAGCTTTGTGAGACTCCAATAGAAACACACTCATTTGGTGACTTTCTTGTTTATCATTACATTTGAGATATATCAGTTAGCTAGTTTTCAATCCAGTTAAAGTATGCCATGCTAACTTTATATTCTAGTTCTTAATCAAAATGTCATGTGGTACTATGCCAAATGCCTTCCAGAAGTCTAAGCAGATAATGTCAACACTGTTACCTTTATCAATCAAACATGTAATCTCATGGAGGGGGGGAAGATATCAAGTTAGGGTGACAGGCACTGTTTTCATAAACCCACATGAACTTGTATTAATTACATTGCCCTCCTTTAATTCTTGGTGGTCTGTAGTTTGCCCAGTGTTGAGTTGCCCTTTTGTGACACATAGAACAGTCACACAAAGGGAGGAAACGTATAAGCAGCTGGCTCCAATTCACTAACCCTCTCAGAGGCTGCTGAAAGTGAGAGAGCTCTGGGGCCTACCCAATTCATTCCAGAGGCAGAAGGAGAGGCAGCACTCAAGTAACCACAACAAGCATCTCCATAATAATAAAAGCAGCAGTTGGAAGGTTGAAATGCTGTCCCTACTGCAAACCCCATCCTTTTTTCTACCATTTCCCACAGCCCTTCCACAAACCTTCCCACTTATCCCCACCCCTAGTCTCCCGATGTACTCCAATTGGGAGGATTCCTGCAGAGCTCAGCTTTTCAATGCACACAGTCTTACAAGTACCAGTGCATAACCTCTCCATTTCACACAATGGAAACACAGCAATTCTGCTGTATTTTATCCATTTTGCAGCTGTGGAGTGTTTGGGGCAAGATTTCCTCCTAAATGCTAGCCTCAGTTATGCTACTGGTTTCTGCTGAGTCTCATAAATATGGAGCAAGAAGTCCCTTACAGATTGAGAAGCCTGAATAAGATTCAATGACTAGAAGACACACAGAAATAGAACTCCTATATCAGGGTGTGTAGGGAAAGCCCCTGGCGGGCGAGGCCAGTGTGTCTGCAGGTCTGTATCGCTGCTCCAGGCCAATGGGAGCAGCTCGAAGTGGTGGCCAGTAAGTCCCTCACCTGCACCGCTTCCAGGTAAACACACCGGCCCAGCCCATCAGGGGCTTTCCCTACACAAACGGCAACCCCTGTTTGAGAAACCCTGTCCCATATGATTGTGCGTGTGGAGAGCTGTGTAATCGGGAAGGCATTTGGAAGGCATAATAATAACTTTACTGGTCCTATAAACTCATTAACAATGTTACATATTCTTATGTGCCAGTAGATGGTGCTCCTTCTATTAGCTATTTACATATACTACAACTAGTAGAATTTTTATTCTTATTTTCATCAGAAACATGTGAGTTATGATGAAGTCTTCAATGGAAAGGATTGAATCATTTCAATGTTCTCATTTGTTTCAATAATGTCAACAAGTTTTGTTTCACATTCATAATTTTTATTCATTTTATTTTGACTTTTATATTGTCTTACAATATATTTTAAATTGTCTTACAATTATGTTAGATATTCTGTTTCTATAAAACATATATTATAAATATATCTAAAATTTTAATTACAATATATCAAAACAATCAAGTCAAAATGACACATTTTTACCTTATTAAAATAATACCTTTTGACGTTATTGAAATGTTTCAGTGGTCCCAAATATTTTTTTTCTGCAAATTCTGGCTTTTTTTCATGAATAAATTTCAAAATGTTGGAATTTCTCATCAAATGGAACTTCCATTTTGCAAACAGTTCTGTCATCCACTTCAGGCACAGTAAGTGGAAAAACTATCAGATAATTTGAATGTCATACTATTCACTGTTTTTCACCACGATATACTATTCACCACAATCAGTTCCAGTTTGTCAGCCAGAGAAATAACGCAGTCTTAGTCTCTGATCTTCAAACGGATTTTGCCTCAGAGCCTTTATACTCATGTGGTCACAAAGATTATTTTAGCAGCTGTCGAAATGTGTTTGTGCCTTGTTTGGGGGGTGGGGATTTTTTTTGTAAACAAGGTAAATTGGATTCTAGTATAATTATTTTCTTTTTTTCTAATTATTTCTGTTCCTTTTATCTCTGATTTTCTTTTTGTCTGGCTACCAATGTCAAGGACTCTTCAAAAAGAGGACACCACTCTTCAGTTCAAAGAAATATTAGTTTAGTCTAGGTGAAGATTTCTTTTCTAAAGAGTTCTTTTATAAATTGAAGCAATCTACGACAGCATATTATAGCTCGTTTTTTTTTTAAATTATCAGCATAGAGAAGAAGACATAAAATGTTGGATAAGTGCTGCATGAAAACTGAAAGAATAACTATATAACTATATTTAAAAGAAGAATTTAGCTACTTGAATCTTATATTTTTAGAAAATATTAAATGATTAAATAATAAGTTCATCAGAGTGTTTCTCATACTATATACAAAGTAGCACTATAATAGTATTTACCTGTACAAAGTAAAATTATAGGTGTAGCTGTCAGAATTGCAGGGTGACTGACGTGTATCCCCGCTTCCCATCTCTTCCCCTCCCCCACCAAGTATGTGGTCCACTCCAGGATTCCCCAGTTGGGTCTCAGATCTCAGCCGCCATCTGCATCTGGGCAGTTGTCCAGAGTCCCACTCCCTTCTGACCAGGAGTTTTAGGGCTGCACAGCTCCCTACCTTACACTGGCTTTCTGGGGATATCACAATCTGCCTAATGGAAGGGCCTGTGCTTTGCTTTCTCTCCGAAAGTTACCACAAAGTTACTACAAGTTACCACAAAGCACTTTCTAAGCAAGCACTTTTATTCTTAATGTTAGAGAAAGCATAATAAAAAACAATTGATTTAAATACACACTAAACATATGAGGAGTCACATAGCAATCTTATGGGTCCCTAGTAGGCCAACATCTTTCCAACCCTTCTGCAAGGGTTGAGGACCATGGACAGAAGATCCTGTCTGTCTGCTGGATCAGAAAAATGTCCCAGACACAGTTTAAGTGCAGACTATGCCAAAAGCCCTTTCTTTTTCTATTGGTCTCCGGAAAACCCAGTTGGAACCAGTATAGACAAGCCTCCCCAGGAGGTGTTTACAATCTGAATGATTTACCTTAATTACGCTGCACTGTTCTCAGTTGCTGGAAGAGCTGTAGCAACCCTCCTCCCCACTACCCTTCCCCCCACGAGTTACATGCAATCCCTGTCCCACACTGGTACATAAACCATTCATACATTTGACACAATATGTTCCCCCAAAGATACTGCATGCAGTTGCAATGTTTGTCACACTAGGCTACAGTCTGTTCTGTGAGAATAAATCGTACACCCAAAGGAAGATTCAATAAAATCAATGGTGAAGCCCTGCATATGGATTCCATTTGCACATAGGGGTCCACGTGAGTAGAATCAAGGCTTTAATTTGAAACCATTCTGCTTGATCTAGTTCAGCATCAAAACTATTTGAAAATAAGTAAAGAAAATCACTTCTCATGATTTGTATACAAAATTATCAATCTGCTCAGGTTCCCTATGTTGACTTCAATTCATTTGTACATTTTAACAAATCTTTTGACAAACGTCTAAATTTCAAGTTTAGCCCAAATAAGCTACCTTCAGATGGTTTCAGGTTTCATTGGAACCATTTTGTACTGTTATAATCATGAACTATGAACTCGGGAGTTACTCTAGGATATCTTTAGTAAGGCATTCTTAAAAAAAAAAAAAAATTCTCCGAGATAGAAATTGAAAGGCTCAAACATTACCTTCAAGCAATGCCAGCATCACTGCATAATGTTCTTCCCTGCAACTTGCTGGACAATTACTTTTTTTTTTTTTAAGAACATGATACAAAGAAAGAGAGCATTTTAAAAAGGTTTATCTTGTGCCTTAAGCACATCAAACTCCTCTCCTATGGCCTTTCCCTCCAAGGGAGTCCAGTCTCTTTTCAAATCCCTTAACTGACTTTCTCTCACTTTCTAAATCAAATTGCTTTATAGTACAAGAAGACTGAAACTTTAACAATGGTCCAGAGTTTAGAACCATCTACATTTAACGGCCATTGCAAGTCAGTAGTCCATTTCACCATTAGTTTAGTAAAATGAAGATGTGGATTGTCATATATAACAGCCTAGTAAATGTTGAGGGTAATTTTAGTTTGTAGCAAGTACTGGGGAATCCGTACTTTAGCATCTTCTGGGAGTTAGCCCACTGAGAATATGATAGATTGAAGTGTTTTCATGTAATTTCAGATAACTTCAGTTACTTGTCAGGCTCAATTTAACTCTGATCCTGCAAATGCACAGGCCTGGCTCCATTGATTTCAATGGGGCTAGGTTACTCACTTGCATAAGTATGTATAAGATCAGGTCTTTTATAAATCCACACATGTGGAGGGCCTTTTTCTCAGATTGGGTAAGCAAAATGGCTTGCGCTTGTCTAGTCCTGGAAGTCATTTGATTCAAAGACAGCTTCTTATATATTTATTATAAGTATTTTATTTCAGTAAAGTATGTTTTGGTATTGTTAATTCATGTTATTTGACCAATAGGTAGGGTCCTACCAAATTCACAGTCCATTTTTGTCAATTTCACAGTCATAGCATATAAAAAAAATAGGAAGTTTCATGATTTCAGCTATTTAAATCTGAAATTTCACGGTGTTGTAATTGTAGGAGTTGTGGGGGGTTGCAAGGCGATTGTAGGGGGGCATGCAGTACTGCTACCCCTACTTCTGTGCTGCTGCTGGTGGTGGCACTGCCTTCAGAGCTGGGCAGCTGGAGAACGGCAGCTGATGGCCGGGAGCCCAGCTCTGAAGGCAGAGTCACTGTCAGTAGCAGCATAAAAGTAAGGATAGCATGCTATGATTTGCCACCCTTACTTCTGCACTGCTGCTTCCAGAGCTGGGCCCTTAGTCAGCAGTCACTGTCTGACCATCCAGCTCTGAAGGCAGCAGCGCAGAAATAAGGGTGGCATGGTATGGTATTGTCACCCTTACTTCTTTGCTGCTGCTGGCAGGGCGCTGCCTTCAGAGCTGGGCGCCTGGCCAACAGTTGCTGCTCTTTGGGTATGTCTACACTATGAAATTAGGTCGAAATTGTAGAAGCTGTTTTTTCAGAAATTGTTTTTATACATTTGATTGTGTGTGTCCCCACAAAAAAGGCTCTAAGTGCATTAAGTCGTCGGACTGTGATCACAGGACCGAGGCTAGCATTGACTTCTGGAGCATTGCACTGTGGGTAGCGGTGAGTAGCTATCCCACAGTTCCCGCAGTCTCCGCCGCCCATTGGGATTCTGGGTTGAGATCCCAATGCCTGATGGGGCAAAAACAGCATCACAGGGGATTCTGGGTACATGTCATCAGGCCCCCCCTCCCTCCTTTCCTCCATGTAAGCAATGGCAGACAATCGTTTCGCACCTTTTTTCCAGGGTTACCTATGCAGACGCCATACCACGGCAAGCATGGAGCCTGCACAGCTGACCGTCACCGTAAGTCTCCTGGGTGCTGGCAGACGTGGGACTGCATTGCTACACAGCAGGAGCTCATTGCATTTTGGCAGCAGACGGTGCGTTATGACTGGTAGCCATCATCGTCGTATTCCTGGGTGCTCTTTTAACCAACCTCGGTGAGGTCAGTCGGGGGCGCATGGGCAGACATGGGAGTGACTCAGCCAGGTCATTCCCATCTTCTGCCAAGCACCCAGGAGATGACGATGGCTAGCAGTCATAATGCACCATCTGCTGCCAGCCTAAAGATGTAAAAGATAGATGGAGTAGATCAAAACAAGAAATAGACCCGATTTATTTTGTATTCATTTGCTTCCTCCTTCTGTGAAATCAATGGCCTGCTAAACCCAGGGTTTTGAGTTCTGTGTGACGGTTGTTTGTGTTTCTCCTTTGTGGACTTTAATTCCCTGTAAGCCATGTTGTCAGTTGCCCCTCCCTCTGTCAGAGCAGACAATAGTTTTGCATCTTTTTTCAACCCAGATGCCATAGCACTGGGATCATGGAGCCTGCTCAGATCACTGCGGTAATTATGAGCACTGTAAACACCACGCTCATTATCCTGGAGTCTATGCAGAACCAGAACCTGCCAAAGCAAAACCAGGCGAGGAGGTGATGGCAGCACGGTGACGAGAGTGATGAGGACATAGACATGGACATAGACTTCTCGCAAAGTACGGGCCCTGGCAATGTGCACATCATGGTGTTAATGGGGCAGGTTCATGCTGTGGAATGCCATTTCTGGGCCTGGGAAACAAACACAGACTGGTGGCACCACATAGTGTTGCAGGTCTGGGACGATTCCCAGTGGCTGCGAAACTTTTGCATGCGTAAGGGCATTTTCATGGAACTTTGTGACTTGCTTTCATCTGCCCTGAAGCGCCAGAATACCAAGATGAGAGCAGCCCTCACAGTTGAGAAGCAAGTGGTGATAGCCCTCTGGAAGCTTGCAATGCCAGACAGCTACCAGTCAGTTGGGCATCAATTTGTAGTGGACAAATCTACTGTGGGGGCTGCTGTGATCCAAGTAGCCAACACAATCAAATAGCTGCTGCTATCAAGGGTAGTGACTCTTGGAAATGTGCAGATCATAGTCAATGGCTTTGCTGCAATGGGATTCCCTAACTGTGGTGGGGCGATAGACGGAACCCATATCCCTATCTTGGCACTGGAGCAACAAGCCAGTGAGTACATAAACCGCAAGGGGTACTTTTCAATGCTGCTACAAGCACTGGTGGATCACAAGGGATGTTTCACCAACATCAACGTGGGATGGCTGGGAAAGATCCATGACGCTCGCGTCTTCAGGATCTGGTCTGTTTCAAAAGCTGCAGGAAGGTGACTTTCTTCCCAGATCAGAAAATAATGGTTGGGGATGTTGAAATGCCTGCAGTTATCATTGGGGACCCAGCCTACCCCTTAATGACATGGCTCATGAAGCCATACACAGGCAGCCTGGACAGTAGTCAGGAGCTATTCAACTATAGGCTGAGCAAGTCAGAATGGTGGTAGAATGTGCATTTGGATGTTTAAAGCACGCTGGTGCAGTTTACTGACTCGGATAGACCTCAGCCAAACCAATATTCCCATTGTTATTACTGCTTGCTATGCGCTTCATCTTCCTCGTCCCCAAAATCCACTTCTGAGTTGCATGATTCTCCATTGATGGATTCAAAGCACAGGGTTGGGGTAGTGGTGGCGGCACCCTCTAGCATGGCATGCAGCTCATCATAGAAGTGGCATGTCCGGGGCTCTGATCCTGAGCAGCCATTTGCCTCTCTGGTTTTTCCATAGGCTTGCCTTAGCTCCGTAATTTTCACGCAGCACTGCTGTGTGTCTTTGTTATGGCCTCTGTCCTTCATGCCCTTTGAGACTTTTTCTAATGTTTTGGCATTTTGTTTACTGGAACGGAGTTCAGCTAGCACGGATTCATCTCCTCATACAGCGATCAGATCCCTTACCTCCCAATCGGTCCATGCTGGAGCTCTTTTGTGATCCTGGGACTCCATCATGGTCACCTCTGCTGATGAGAGCTGCACTCACCTGCACCTTGCCACACTGGCCAAACAGGAAATGAGATTCAAAAGTTCGCGGGCCTTTTCCTATCTACCTGGCCAGTGCATCTAAGTTGAGAGGGCTGTCCAGAGTGGTCACAATGGAGCACTCTGGGACAGCTCCCGGAGGCCAATACCGTTGATTTGCATCCACACTACCCCAAATTCGACCTGGCAAGGCCAGTTTCAGTGCTAATCCCCTCGTCGGAGGTGGAGTAAAGAAATCGATTTAAAGAGCCCTTTAAGTTGGAAAAAAAGGGCTTTGACCTAAAATCGTAGTGTAGACCAGGCCTTTGTCTGCTGAGCTCTGAAGGCAGTGCAGAAGTAAGGGTGGCAATACCACAACCTTCCAAAATAACCTTATGACCCTCCTGCAACTCCCTATTGGTCAGGACCCCAAATTTGAGAAACACAGCTCTTCCCCATGAAATCTGTATAGTATTGTGTAAAAACACACATGACCAGATTTCATGGGGGAGACCAGATTCACAGTCCGTGATGTGTTTTGTTTTATGGCCATGAATTTGGTGGCCCTACTAATAGGTACTCAAGTAATTTAAAACTTTGCAATAAAGAAATATGTATTTAAGTGGTATTCCTGCACAGATTGTTGTCTCTAACTTCAGATGTCAACAGGGATTGTCAGTTTTATGAAGAACTAAGTCTAGTGTCATACTAATAAGCTCTGTTCAGTAGGGCAATGCAATGTATTTCTCTTTTTAGACAATGCGTGGACAGATGGTGATGATCCAGATCACAAAAACTCTTTCAGGGTTGCAGAGTGGGAGGTATTGAAAGATCTAGAATAGCTCAGGGGATATTTCCATTCTGAGGAAGCTAGTTCTACCTCTCCTCCAGATCAGAAATCCTGACTAATTCATTATATTATATTAAACTCTCTCAAAGATTTGAGACTGGTATATTTTTTCCCGCAGTTTCTCATAATGCATATGATACTGTGATACTTCAAAACTCCAATATATTTACATAATGTTTTCTAACTAATTTTAATTCTAATTAGCTTACATAAAGTTTTCTAAATTCTAATTAGTTTTGTGAGTTAATGTCTAAATTTTATTGATAATTGGGTTCCAGTCTCTAAAATGTAAGGCCTCAGTCTGCTACTGCTTGGAGCCCCACTGAAGTCTATGGGGCTCTGCAGAGGTGCATGACTATATCTGTGAACAGTGAATTGAAGGATCAGATTTTTAGGCAGTGAAAAGGAACAACAAAACATGTTGATATATGTATAGCATCCAACACAACAGGAACCCGAGCCTGAATGGGGCTTTTGGATATTACTATGATGTAATTTGTTAATAATTTTAACTTCTGCTAAACAAGGACTGGAACAGAACGAAGAAAGCTTTAAGCTTGTGAAAATGATAGGTGTCCTCACAAGATTTCGAGTGCATCCGGATCAGCCACCAACTTGAAACAATAAGGTTTGAGTTCAGATATAGGCATTACTCCCCCTACCCCCGTGACATCTGACCAAAATAAAATAAATAAATAAATAAAAAGGGCAGGGTTATGGAGGAGTTCAAATAACTATTTTTTTTAGAACTTAAGTGCAATTCTGTTCTGTTCTCTACATTTTTTAAATAACCCAAACCAACATTGTAGTGCTCCATGTTTGTGTCTGTTATTCCAGATTAAATGTGCTCAGTTATCAATTAAAAAAAAGTTCTACATGTTAACACTGCGAACTCAACCAGGGCTCTTTTCTCCTTTCATGTCATCACCAGTAGTGCAAGTTTGGCAGCCAAATTAGGTCCTCAGAAATACTTATGTATCTCAAGTGTGACTGATTTAGACTCACAAACATTTACACAAATGCTTAACTTTACTCACATGTGTAAGTGTATATGATTGAGTGAACTTTAGGGTTTGATCCCGTGCTCATTGAAATCAATGGGAAAATTCCTGTTGATCTCCATGGTGCCAGATGTGGCCTAGAGTGAACAATTATTTTGAGAGGTGTAAGAAAGAATGGAATCTAGCTCATTATCTGTTAACAGAGTTGGCTGTTCAGTGCTAACTGGTAAAAAAAAACCTTCAAAAGCCCATTTTTTGCCAGGGAAGTAAGAAATATTTCTCAGAAATACACAGGGATCAAATTTGTTGAGTAGGAAGATGTCTCACTTTGCATGGTAGAACAGCACTTTAAGAGTCACTAATTCACCTTTTATATGCTAAAGCAATAATAGTCTAATTATCTGTAATTATGCAAATTATAATATATTTGAGTTTGAATGCTTCTTTTAGATATTACTCTCTGTAATATATTTAAGAAGCAACAATAAAACTCTCAATAATAGAAATGTGCCATGCAACCCAATTTTATGTTTTACTTTTGTAAAATACAAGAGGGATTATCCTCAGATCAATTAAAGATGTCAAAGATTGATATAACCTTGTTAGCACAGTTGCTTATGTTATATAAGCAATAGGATTTTTTTTTCGGTTGAGCACTGTCAAGGTTGAACCCCCACTCTGTCACTTTGAGTACAGAAGTGGGGGCCCACAAGGATTTTAAAAAGTAATACTGGCCACTTCAGGCTTGTATTAACTCCCAAGGTTACAGCTTTTCTCTGACCTTGGCTTGGTAAATGCTGCCACCACCCAAATGGAAAAAAAAAAACAACCTTGGACCCAGGAAGGTGCACTTGGGAATTCCTCCCTGTGGGGTACCCTCAAGCCCTTTCACCCCCTCCCAGGGAAGAACTGAGAAAGAAAACAAAGGAAATTAGCTGTTGCTACCAGCTAATCAAATAACATGCACAAACCAATTAGGACACCAAAAATCCAATCTTGTTCTTAAAAAAGGTAAATTTTATTAAAAACAAAAAGGAAAAAAATATATCTGGAATTTAGGCTTCTGCTAGATTTTAAAAGAGCAATTCCAAAAATTGAACACCCAAAATAGCTTTCTTGGGGGTTAGCTTAAAGGTTACAAGCAAACAAAAGCATCTGGGGTTAGCACAGAGGAGATCCACAAGCCAAAATAAAAAAATGAACCTCATCAAGTCTATTTAAACATTTCCTGCCTTCTAATGATTCCTTCTTGGTATGAAAGATAATTTTTCATAGCTGGTTCAAACCTTACACAGCATTCTTGCTTATAGCATTGCTGCTCTGTGTCCCTCCAGCCCAGAGAGAACAACCACAGACACAAAGGGAATGCTTCCTTCCCAATTTTAAAAAGTTCTAACCTTCCCATTGGCTCTTTTAGTCAGGTGTCCTTTTCTTTACCTGGGGGACTTTTTTAACACTTTACAGATAAAGCAAGTAGAGAACAGCTACCTAGGGGTTTTTACAGTTAACTGGCTGGCTGAGTGTCCATCAAAGAGAGCTCTCCTACACACACTTCATTTATCACAGGCACTGTGTATGGCTTTTGCAGAAGTGTTGAAAATGCTTTTAATGATTTGATTTGTGTGTATTTATTTAATCTCCTTTTAGTGGTATGGATGGTGACTATTAATATAGGTCAAGCCCTCTAACAATTAACTAAGGCCTGGTCTACACTAGGACTTTAAGTCGAATTTAGCAGCGTTAATTCGAACTAACCGGTCAACCATCCACACCAGGAAGCCATTTAATTCGAACTAGAGGGCTCTTTAGTTCGAATTTGGTACTCCACCCCGACAGGTGGAGTAGCATTAAATTCGACATGGCTAGCTCGAATTAGGATAGGTGTGGATGCTAATCGAACTTAGTAGCTCCGGGAGCTATCCCACACTGCACCACTCTGTTGACGCTCTGGACAGCAGTCCGAGCTTCGATGCTCTGACCAGCCACACAGGAAACGACCCGGGAAAATTTGAATTCCTTTTCGTTTCTGGACAGTTAGAATCTCATTTTGTGGTTGGACATCGGGGCAAGCTCAGCAGCACCGGCAGCAATGCAGAGCTCTCCAGCAGAGGAGTCCGGGCAATCCAAGAATAGAAAGAGGGACCCGGCATAAACTGACCGGGAACTCTTCGATCTGATCGGTGTGTGGGGCGAGGAGTCTGTGCTTTCGGAGCTGCGCTCCAAAGCACGGAATGCAAAGACCTACGAGAAGGTCTCAAAAACCATGATACAGAGAGAGGATACAGCCGGGATGCAACGCAGTTCCGCGTGAAAATCAAGGACCCCAGACAAGGCTACAAAAAAATCAAAGCGGCAAACGGACGCTACGGAGCCTGCCACCAGTGGCCCAGCAGTGACCATGGACTCTGATGATGGGACAGTGTCGACGGACAGTTCCTCGACGATGTTCACGGACGGGGAAGATGAGGAAGGGTTTGTGGAGGACGAGGCAGGCGACAGCGCTTACAACGCTGGTTTCCCGGAGAGCCAGGATCTCTTCATCACCGTCACGGAGATCCCCCACCAACCCTCCCCGGCCATGAACCCGGATCCTGAATCAGGGGAAGGAGCAGTCGGTAAGTGCTTTAACCATGTTAACTTTTATTATTAATGTAACAGGAATCTTAAGTGTGTGAAAAGGAGGTCTCTCTATATATGGGGATAGAACAGAAATCCTCCAGGGAGATCTCCACGAAGCTCTCCTGGGGTTACTGGAAAAGCATCAGCAGGAGGTTCCTGGGGAGAGCTGCCTTATTGGGTGCTCCGTGGTAGCACACTTTTCCGCGCGAGGCTTTCATTAATTACTCATGGAGCACTGCCTCCCCGAGCACGGCTGCATCGGGCCCTGGTTCGTGCTAGCTTTCACGCAGCATGCGCTCTCTATCTCCTTCAGTGACCGTCCTCAGGGTGATCTCGCTCGGAGACTCCTGCATCTATTTAGGGTAATTACTGTAATTTTACGCCTGGTCCAAAGTATGTTTAAAAAATCTCCATACAGACGGCATAGCACAGACTCAGCACGCAGCTGCGTGACGAGCGTAACGGAAAGCCAAAGAATATCATGGACGCTCATGGAGGGAGGGGGGAATGAGGATGCAAGGTATCCCACAGTTCCTGCTGTCTCCGCTAAGCATTTGCATTCTTGGCTGAGCTCCAAATGCTTCTAGGGTCTAACACAGTGTCCGCGGTGGTCCAGGGCATAGCTCGGCAATTAACGCACCCCCCCACCCCCAGAAGTGAAAGGGGAAATGGTCCTGTGTTGACTCTGTTACATGTCACCGTATCCGTAATGAATGCTGCAGATACATGCGATGCTGCAGCACTGAACAACGACATCCTCACTCCCCCCTGCCATGGGTGGCTGACGGTGCAGTACGACTGATATCCATCGTCATCCTCAGCCCATTGGCACATGGGGCAGTGCAAAAGGACTGGTAACCATACGTACTAGCATCGGTCAGGTCGATCAAGGGCTCCTGGCCCTAATTTTTCCTGGTAGATGGTGCAGTATGGCTGGTAACCGTCTTCATCATAGCAACAGGGGGCTGAGCTTCATCAGCCCCCACCCTTCATGTGTAAAGAAAAGATTCAATTGCCCCTGGACTAGCAGCAGGATGATGGTCTCCTTCATCCACAGTAATTAATGTCCTGCCTAGACTATCATTGCAGCTGGAGGCTTCCTTCCACTCATTTCTCACAAACAAGTCCCTGTGTCTTATTCCTGCACTCTTTATGACTTCATCACACAAGTGGTGGGACAATGGTATGGTAGCCCAGGAAGGCTGCGGAAAGGCCAGCATGAGCAGGTGGGGTTGTTTCTGTATCACCCACTGTGAATAGCATTCAGCTCAAAATTTATGTATTATCGGACACAGAGCAGCTGTGCTCTCTGGTTCTATGATACAGAGGTTCTCTAGTACACTTGCCCATATTCTAGGAAGGACTGATTCTATTTTTAGATACCAAAAAGGAGGGATTGACTCAGGGAGTCATTCCCAATTTTGCCTTTTGCGCCCCTGGCTGATCGGCCAGGGGCACTTATGACAGCACCACATGGTGCAGTGCAAAAGGACAGGTAACCATGAGCATCTTATTACCATCTTTTTACCAATTCATGGTATGGTAGACGGTGCAGTATGCCTGGTAACCATCCTTGCTGTCATGCAAAAGCAAAAGCATGCTGCTGTGTAGCGCTGCTGGCCCGCCTCTGTCAGCGGCATCTAGTACACATACGGTGACATACACAAAAGGCAAAACAGGGTCCATGGTTGTGACGCTATGGCGTGTGCAAGGGCAATTCCGGGAAAAGGGGCTGGATAAGATTGTCTGCCGTTGCTTTCCCGGAGGAAGGATTGAATCGCGACATTTACCCAGAATTCATCGCGAAAATTATTTGTGCCCCACCAGGCACAGGGGTCTGAACACAGAATTCACAGAGACAGCCTAGACTCAGTTATTTGTTCGCAAAAATGTATCTTTGCAAGGAATTCACTCGCTGTTTCCCATCTCACAGCTTCCACTGTCTCCAGACCTGCCACAGCATCCATCTCGCAGAGGCTGGCAAAGATTAGGCGGAGAAAGAAAAAGACAAGGGACAAGATAGTCGATGAACGTATGGGCTGCTAGCTAGCCAAGGCGGACCAGCAGAGCCAGTGGAGGGAGACCGTCTCTCAGTACCAGCGATCACACAGCGAACGGGAGGAGAGGTGGCGTGAGGAACACAAGCAGGCGACTCAAACGCTGCTTGGACTAGTGAGGGAGCAAATAGACACACTCTGGCGCCTTGTGGATATTCTGCAGGACCGCTGGAGGACAGAGCCTCCCTGCAGTGTATCTTCAACCGCCCTCCCCCGCCACAAAGTCACATACCCCCCTCACCCAAAATAACCAGGAGGAGGGGCTCCCGGGGCCATCAATACTGTCAGTGCACCCAGCAGAGTGCTCAAGTACCCAAAAGCTCTCATACCCTACATTTTCAGAAGTCCTTCCCTTCCTGACTCACACAAGTGCCAATCCCAGTCCCATCACCTAACTGTCTACTTAAGTAATAAAAATACTTTGCTGTTAATTAATGTTTCTGATTTTTTTTCAAAGAAGACTGTGTTTGAATAGGGGGTGGGGGAAAGGGGGTTGTTAATTGCATAGGACAGGCACCTTTCTCACGGTACAGACACGGGGGAAGGATCAGCAGCGAGTCACGCACACACTGCAGTCAGCAGGCACCATGGTCGGTATGGGAGGTGGTTTCCAGGTTCTGAGTGGGCGGTGGGGATGTGACTTTGTAACGGGGGAGGGCAGTTACAGATCTTATACAGAGGTCCTTGTCCTGGACCGCAGAGTCACGCAGCAGAGGAATCTGTATCCGTCCTCCTCCGCCACAAGGTCACATATCCCCCCGCACACAGAATTCGAAAAAGAGGGATGGCAGGCTCCGTTGAAAGAAGCATTCCGGCACTGCGGACCGCTGTAGGAGCAGGAGCCTGTCATTTCTTGAGTTTAGAGGCGGTCTTTACATCAGCGCACACCCTACCCAACACAGTCTGCGTCCCAGTGTCAAGCCTTTAACGAAAAGTCATGAATAAAGAAACCTCTCTTAAGTAACAGTGTGACATGTATTTTATTTTTACACGTGTGTTGGAAGTGGGGGAAACGGGGTGAACGGGGTATGTAACCGAAGAGGAGAGTCAACAGTAACTGGGCAAAGAAACAGGGGCACGTTCAGCTTCTCTGTAGAAAAACTGACCAGCCACAGGTCACGCTGCTCGCTGATCGCTGGGATTAGAAGAGTTCCTTGTCGCTGTCCCAGGCGCCTGTATAGGGCTTCATGAGCAAGTGCATTAGCGGGCAGGCTGGGTCACCTAGGATGACTATAGGCGTCTGCACATCCCCAACAGTTATTTCGTGGTCCGGGAAGAAACTACCTTCCTGCAGGCATATGCGCAGCCCACAGTTCCTGAGAACACATGCATGACGAACCTTGCCCGGCCACCCGACAGTCATGTTGGTAAAACATCCCCTATGGTCCCCCAGTGCTTGCAGCACCATTGAAAAGTAGCCCAATTGCTCAGCAGCTGACTGTGGAAGAGGTGGACGATAAAGTGCGAGGAGGAGAAAACGGCAATGATAGCAGCGGGCTCCATGCTTGCAGTGATGTGGCGTCCGCGCTATCACTGACCAGAACAGTGCATGAAGAGATTGCCAGCAGGCGCTTTAAGGGAGGGAGGGAGGGATGGCGTGATTGACGGTTCAATGACGACAGTTACCCAAAACCACCCTCGACACATTTCTCCCCCCAGCAGGCATTGGGGGCTCTACCCAGCATTCCAATGGGCAGCGGGGACTGCGGGAACTGTGGGATAGCTTCCCACAGTGCACCGCTTCGAAAGTCGATGCCGGCCCTGTTAATGTGGACTCAGAAATTCGAATTAGTGTCTTTACTGTGGATACACAAATTCGACTTCATAAGGTCGAATCCACAAATTCGACTTAAGTAGATTCGAAATAGTCTTGTAGTGTAGACAAGGCCTAAGTATAGCTTCTATGTTGTCTACCCTGAGTATATCTACTGTTCACTTTTACTTGATGGAGCTTTCTAAACCTCATGTTAAAATATATACAAACACATTTTTTCTGCTATATTTGGCTTCAAATGTCTAACATTTAGATATAAAATTATTTAGCATTATTTCAGGGGGATCTTTCAAAGAGGATTTTTATACAAAACAGCTTCATGCAAAACAGCTTTATGCTTTTAATAAAAGACCAGTAGCTCATACTATGGTCATTAGAAGAAGCAAATGTAGTCTAAACAGTAAGACAAGATAATTTTGTGTGAAATTTGACATCATATACAAATGGAAACCTTTACTTTGCAGGTTATAAAAATAGAGGGAATATTTTGAAGTTAAAAATATGACATGTTAAGCAAAATTCTGCATTCATATATACCCTTGTTTCAGTGAGTATATGGGTGTAACTGAAAGCAGAAATTGGCCTAATTGGTTTTAAAATATGCTTTGATTTTGTTGTCTAATCTTTGGAAGTACCTGAAGTTCACATATAACCACTGCAATCCAAAGGGAAGATTACCTATTATTAAAATTGTCATATGCAGAGACAAGCACAGCAGAATATTAAACTCCTTCAGCTCTCTGGCATCTTCATTTTTATATGATTTGATTGTGTTGATTTATATTTTTCTCAAAACTTGTTTTGTACAGAAAGGCCTAAAATGACAATGTGGTGTCACTGAGCAAATCATCATTTTTAAAATGACTGCTTATGAACCCAATGTCTTTATTTCTAAGAGGGAGAACTTGAGTTTTTTCCTAAAATTTTGCAAAAGAATTTACCTTTTATTTTAATAAATGCAATATTGTAACAATTCAGAAGCAACCAAAATATTTCAGCATTGTCACTATGTTGCATGCAATGGCCATTCAAAACTTCACAGCGATGACAAGGAGAGAACTCAAATCCTACTGCTCCAAAACAGAAACCCTTTCTTCTTGAGTAGAGCTGGCTGGAGGATAGCAATTCCAGTTATGAAATTTATATTTTCTCCATGCTGGAATCAAAACAAGCCCCATTCAAACATATTCACAAAATGGAATTTATTGCATTTTCCTATTAAAAAAACTCAGAATTTTGATTCACTTCTTTCTGTCCTCAGAAGACACCGGAATCCCTGCTGGACCTCAGAAGCAAACTTTGGCATTGATACATCTTCACTAAATATTTCAGGTTCAATGAAACAGCATATTTCAACAAAAGTGTCATTATGTGGCAAGACCAAGTGAGCCTATTCCTGCACCACTTTGTACCATCTGTGCTCATTTATACTAGCGTGATGTGGCTGTTAAATGCTACCATTCTGATCTAGTAAAGTTTACACCTGTTTTGCATGGGATTAAACACAAGATGCCAGGCAGTGGAGAATAAAGCCCAGACTTTCCATCTCTCCCCAATCTAGAGGCCAGATCCTCAGTCCTACTGGTTTAAATGGGCAGGGCAAAATGATGTCATAGGACATTCCAGAGAGCCAACACCTATAAAACCTTACATAAAGCAAAGTCAAGGAGGTTGCAAAATGCCATCAAGTTAGCCCACTACAGCTCTTTTATTTAATACTTTATTTATAAGGTCTTATTTGGGACCAGATTTTCCCATGCTTGGGTCTATTGGATAGTACCTTACTCAATGAGTACCAATATACATGTATTTTTAATAGGGCTGTCAGGCAATTTAAAAAATTGTGATTAATGACATGATTAGAAAAATTAATTGTGATTAATGGCCCTGTGTAAAACGCTAGAGTTTACAAGTCCACTATGTCCTACTTCTTGTTTAGCTAATTGCTCAGACAAACACATTTGTTTATATTTGCAGGAGATAATGCTTCTCGCTTCTTGTTTACAAGGTCACTTGAAAGTGAGAATAGGCGTTCACATGGCACTGTTGTAGCCAGTGTCACAAGATATTTATATTTATGTGGACATTAAAGATTCATATGCCCCTTCATGCTTCAATCACCATTCCAGAGGACATGTGCTCATGCTGATTATTGGTCCTTCTGGATAACGATCCAAAGCAGAGTGGACCGACACATGATCACTTTCATCATCTGAGTCAGATGCCACCAGCATAAGGTTGATTTTCTTTTTTGGTGGTTCAGGTTCTGTAGTTTCTGCATTGGAGTGTTGCTCTTTTAAAACCCAAAAAATGCTCTATACCTCACCCCTCTTAGATTTTGGAAGGCACTTCAGATTCTTAAACTTTGCGTCAAGTGCTGTAGCTATCTTTCAAAATCTCACATTGGTATCATCGTGTTTTGTCAAATTTGCAGCGAAAGTGTTCTTAAAATGAACAACATATGCTGAGTCATCATCCAAGAGTACTATAACATGAAATATATGGAAGAATGAGGGTACAACACAGCCAGAGACATGCAATTCTCCCCCAAGGAGTTCAGTCACAAATTTAATTAACACATTTTTTTAATGAGCGTCATCAGCATTGAAGCATGTCCTCTGGAATGGTGACTGCAGCATGAAGTGACATATGAATGGTTAGCATATCTGGCAAATAAATACCTTGCAATGCTGGCTACAAAAGTCCCAGGTGAATGCCTGTTCTCACTTTCTGGTGACATCGTAAATAAGAAGTGGGCAACATTATTTCCTGTAGATGTAAACAAACTTGTTTTGTCTTAGCAATTGGCTGAACAAGAAGTAGAACAGAGTGGACTTGTAAATCTTTAGAGCCTACATTGTTTTGTTTTTTTTATTGCCGTTATATATAAAAAAAATTGAAAGTTGTACTTTCATAATAAAGAGATTGCAATACAGTACTTGTATGAGGTGAACTGAAATACTATTTCTTTTGTTTATCATTTTACAGTGCAAATATTTGTAATAAAAATAATATAAAGTGAGCACTGTACACTTTGTATTCTATGTTGCAATTGAAATCCATATATTTGCAAATGTAGGAAAACATCCAAAAGTATTGAATACATTTCAATTGGTATCCTATTGCTTAACAGTATGATTAATCATGATTAATTTTTTGAGTTAATTGCGTGAGTTAACTGTGATTAATCGATAGCCCTAGTTTTTAAAGTTTTCCATTGTAAATTAATATCAGCTATCTAATGGCCTGAAACCCTAGCCATCATTAATTAGCTGAGTTCCTTTAGGTGCCATGTAAGAAGTAGGTCTTGAAGGAATTTCAAAGAGGAGAAGGGTAATAACTGCCTAGATCAGTTCTGTGCCTAAGGGGTGGAGTAGAGAAAGATGTTTGCGGGAGAAATGAATGAAGTCAGCTAAGGGTGCTATCACACTCAAGGAAAGAGTGATGCAGTAAAAGATTAGAGCACATAAGTAGGCAGGAGAAGAGCTGTGGATTTGAAGGTACAGCAGCTACAAGGGCAGGCTTTGATTATAAGTATATCATGTTTTATCCTTTTGTTTGATCAAGAAGTCATGAATCATCAAATTAAAGGAATGGCAATGCAAAGTACATATTACATTTTTCACATTACCTACGACAATAGTGCCCAATGGAAGGAGAAAAGTTGCGGGGCCACTGGGTAATTTTCGTCATGCAACTTCCCAAATATATTAATAAAAGACAAATAATTTAGCTTCCTTCTCTTTCATGGAAGAAAAACACATTGTCATGGGTGTGATAGACAATGTGAGTTCTGCTTCTGTAATAAGCTCTGACAAATATTGACCTTCCCTCACCCCTATCACCTAGTATTTCCAGAATGTGTTTTTCTTAGAATTGGGAACAGTAAAATATTATGTCCCAACCATCAAAGGTTAACCACAAATTGTCTTTGATACCTCCAGTCAATTAGGATTGGTTATATATCCAAAAGAGGCAGGAAAAAGCTTTTTTTCTGGCTGCTGTTAATTTCAAGGAATGCTGCAATCTTTCTTTTTAAATAACTCACTGTTCAGGGGAAACTGGTAATTATTATCCCCCTTCTTTTCTTTTATGATTGTTGAAATGTTTCAAGATTAAAATGTCCCTCCTGAAATAGAAAAGTGAACAAGAATGAATTGCAATAATACAAAATAAAAATTGTGATAGAATGAAGTAAAAATAAAAATAAAAAATAATGGAAAGGGTTCACAATCTCTGATCCCTGAAAGATTAAAAATGCAGACAGCACACTCCAGAAGAAAGGTATGTCTACTGTTTTAGCCACACTTTGGCAGAAAGCTGATGGAAAGCAAAATATGGATGGCTGGATATGAAGCACCTTGGATTGTTAATACAGGGTTGCTGTTGCTGTTGTTTACTGACACTGTGGTAATTTTTCTCCCACTCTTTCCTTTTTTTTATTTAACTTTTTTCTAACTACCCAGGATCTTTCAGGTTGTTTAGGTCTCTTCATAGTCACAATATCCCGGAAGGAGACAGACTGCAGTCTCCTCCATGACACAGACCTATATCCAATTGCTTACTTCTTGCCCTTCTTGTTGAAAGGTCAGAGTTGTGTTGCTCTTTCTCTCTCTCTGGGCCATACATTAGAGACTCAAACAAAGAAGCTAGCCTTAGCTAATGATTTCTGAGATATGATTCTTGTTGTGTTAAAATTAAATAAAACGTTATTTGGGCATGTTTACAGGAACACAGAGAAAATAATACAACAGCATTGTTGCAAAACAATAAATGTGAATAAGTGAATGTTATGGAAATCAGTGCCAGAGTGGCCCTAAACTTAGTTAAGTATTGAAATGTTTACCTGGATCTACACCATGGGATTATCTTCTCTTTTTTTTCTGGTAAAGAGCAACATGACTGATCCTGAAAGAAAAATGCTCACAAAGGCCCCACTCTTGCAAGGTTCAACACACACAGATGGCAATGCCTGTACAAAGCACTACCAGTGCAGCAGTCTGCTTTGTGTATTGCTGTATGGGAAACAAACTGTCCCTCTCCAAGAGGAGACTCTCCTGACTTGTTACACTACTGGTCTTTGATGTCCAGATTATGATTTTACTTATATCAATTATATATTATTGTAATTATACTGAGTTAAATAAACTTTATTTGTACTGGTATAATTGACATCAGAATCAAACTCCTTGTATCAAAGCTTCCACTCTCACCTGGCATAAACCCACCTCCAATTTATATACAACTATCAGTATATTCTCTCTTTCACACACACTTTTTTTTAAATTTAGAAATGCATTTAATTATAACTTTCTGTACCAGAGAGGAGGGGCTAGATTCAGGACATTTGTACCAATCAGGCTGGGGTAAAGGGGCCAGAAATTTGAAAATGTTGGCCTAAATATATAGCAATTAGGTATAAATATAATGGGTTGGATCCTACCCAAGTGTAAATAGGCATATACCCATTGAAACCAACAGAGCCATATTTACTTGTATCAGCTAAAGCTGTGGCCCTTTGTTTTCATCTGTGACTGATTTTGCAAAGGAATACTGTACCCCTTGTTTCTCCAACCAGAACTCTGAAAATTCTGCTAGGGCTGGTAAAAAAAATGTCCATCTTAAACTGTTTTTGACAGAAAGCTGAGTTTCAATTCACTAGTTCATTAAAATAGCATGAAAACTGGCATACTATGTTGCCCCCAAACTGTGATTTTTCTTTTCAGCCAAACTATTTTGGGTTTTGATGTTTCAATGAAAAGTCTGGATTTTCTGTGCAAAATGTTGATGAAAATGAAAAATAAAACATTGTCGTCAATATTTTTCATAGAGAAAAATACCCTAGTTTTCAATCACCTCTAATTTTTGCCATTTCTGTGATGAAATATTGTATTCTTCTCTACTTTACATTAGAAAGTCTTATTGCTGGAATGTGTTTTTTAGATTTTTCAACACTTATTTCACCTTTAATATTCAGATAATTCTGGATAATTAAATTCCTCTTCTATTAGTTTCATGGCTGTCTAGGTTTAGTTCCGTAGTCTTCCGGCTGTACTTCAAATTATGGTTTATTACTTAATGTACCTCACACAGACTCTGATTTAGGATGAATAACCTTATCAATAACTTCTTCAATCACTCAAAAATGAGTCATACACAGTGCTTCTGATATACTGGATCTTAGATTTAACTCTGAAGAAGCTTAGAACAAATCACAGTTCTTTCAACAAGTTTAAAGTAAACAATAGGTTGATAAGAAATGCTAAAAAAAATCAAAATACGTGATTCTTAATATAAGTGAGAAACACTTCAAGTGAAGATTAAACTATGATCTGTTCAGTGCTACCTGATAATAAAATAACATGTTTCTTCTATAAATTATTGCTCTTGGCACAAATGGTGATGGTTGATAATCCAATATATTCCTATCTGTTTTCAGTGTCTTTATTTCCAGTTTATTTGTGTATTGATCACCTGAATATTATTTGATCCAGTCTTGGTTTTTTCTCCTTGAATCATTTTTTTTAGGAATTCTCTAATATCATATTTTCCATTTTTTGTTGTTCAACTATACAAATTATTCTTGCAGTAAACCATCTCCCTTTGATCTTAATAAAACCAGTCTCCCGTTTATTAAGATTGTAATTAATGTATTTTAGTTGATCACTCACTTTAAACATTTTTTCCCAATTTTTCTTTTGGTTTCTGAATAAAGTTTATGTTCTTTCAAACCTTCTAAATCTCTTTGATAATCAGTAACAGATCTAAAAAAAATACATTCAGGAGAACTGATGTGAAATTCTACATCTAATCGCTTCCTCCATAAAACTGAAGAAATTAGTAAATGACAACCCTTTAAAATGCACTTATGACACCTTGAGGCACTCAATGAATGCATAGTTCAGGCAGTAATTTAAGACTGTGCAACATAACTATTTGAATTGCATATATATGAAGACTTACTTTAGACTCTGGGTTGGCGTAACTATAGTGACTACTGTCATTATTTTAAAGTATTCTAGATATTTCTCAGAAAGCAGTGAAATCAGTTGTTCAATGTGCAAATTGTTTGTGAGTATCTGAGTACCTAGTAGCCTGTCTGGGTCATTTCCTAATGAGGTACCAGTATGCGGGAGGGAGGGGAGAGAAATGAGAGAAAGAGAACTTCCTTTTAAAAAATATATATATATTTGTGGGAGAGGAGTAAAAAATTTTGCCTGGCAGAAGTCTGAGAGGTTTGGGGTTTTGTGAATAATATTTTGAAAGGGATATAGTTCATGCCCAAATCGTAATTTATGAGAGGACCTATGAGACAGAGGCAGGGTGAGGAAGAAATCTCTGGAGAATTTCCTCTGAAAGAAATGGTCTGTTTCCCAATGCCTGCAACTTTTGTGTTGTGAGGGATTCTGCTGCCAGCAAAACTCTCTGGAACCTGCTCCCTACAACAGGCTTTAGGAAAAGGCAATAAATCTTCCCCCACCTACCCAATGGGTACCTGAATCTAGAGAGAATCCCTCTGAATCCAGGGAGGAGTTTTTGTTTTAGAGTGGTTTGCTCCTGCCTTCAAGAAGACTGGACAAGGAATAAAGTCTAGCCCTTTGTTTTAAACAACCATTCTTTATGACAAATTCCTCTTTCCTCCCTGGCATGCACTGCCAAAAGGCCAAATTTCAGAGATGATGGAAGGGTGTAGATTGATTGCTACCAAATGAAGCTTGATTACCACTGAAAGCACTGAGACATAGACAGTCTCCCTAAACAGGGAGTAAGTATCTCCAACTTTGCATTGGCCCCAGTTGTACTCTTTCATAGCTTAGAAAAGTGGCTATTAACATAAAGCTGTTTACTTAAATTAAAACAAATGTCAAGTATGGTGCAAAACCATAGTGAAACAAAGAAAGAGAACAATTTATGGTGCATGCACCAGCACACATACAATACAGGAACCGGAGAGTGTCAGCAATGCAAGGGAAAGAGGGGAAATAATTACTTTGGCAGAAAGGGTGGTCTTACGGTTAAGGCACAAGAGTGGAACTCAGGACATCTGGGTTAAGTTTCTGGCTCTGCCACAGACTTCCTGAGTGCCCTTGGGCAAGATATTGAGGACACATCTACAATAAAAAAGGTTATGTAACCAAAGATATGCTGGCATTGACCCCAAGTGTAGATGCGGTCTGACAGACGGTGGTCTTCTTGCCAACATAACAACTCCACCTCCTCAAATAATGTTAGCTAAGCCAACAGAAGCACTCATCTGTCAGTTTAGTTAAGTCTAAACTGGGGTTTCTGGTGGCATAGCTATGTTGTCTAGGCTGGGGATATGAATTTTTCAAATTCCTACCCAACATAGCTATGCCAGCACAACTTTATAGTGTAGACTGGGCCTTAATTTCTCTCTTTCCTATTTCATGAAAATGGGGCTGGTCCTTTCTCTCTCCCACCCTCAATCTGTTTTATCTATTTAGATTTTGAGCTCTTCGGGACAAGGATTGTCTCAGTCCATATATAAGTACAGTGCCCAGAATAATAAGGACATTATCACAATGGGGCCCGTAGGGGGTACTACTGTAATACAATTAAAAATAATAGTAAAAGGAGATAATTAAGATATCATCCAAACCCGGATGTGATGTCATTTCATGGTAGCCAGCAAACTGTAGTTCATAATATAAAAATATTTGAAGATAGTAAAAAGACCGGTAAGATGGAAAAAATGTAAACACTCTTCATATTTAAGTGGGTGGGGGAACACAGTTACTGGTAAAGAAATTATTTGTCCTCCCTCACTTTAACTATCTGAAATCTAAATGTGATAGGTGACTTGTCTTATTAAGAGACTTATTAACTCTGCTTAATATTCTTGGTGATAGGGAGAGCAGGTTGTCTTGCCACAGATGGCTGGAAAACTGACACCAGTCATTTTTTGTCATCTTCTCATTCTTTATTTTGAACCCTTTCCTTCAATCCCAGATGCTTTCTTTTCGTACCTAACAAGAGATTGAACCCGTCATTAATAGAATTACTCATTCATTTGTCCTGTTTTTCTCTATTTCCGATATAAATTACTCTTCCAAAAGCAGTAGGATTTGCCCTTTCTGGTTGCTTTGTTGTCCCCCTAAAGTTTGTCACCTTAATAAGAGTTCCTTAGTTTGTTTCCTGCTGTTTTCTGGTTTGCCACTTGTGTCCCAGAATGCTTTGCCTTCACTCTCTGACAGATGAGGGCAACACCATAACATTGTTTCCATGTAACATGGAGACAAAAATGCCATGCCATAACAGTGAGGACACCCAGTAGCAGAAAACTAATTCAGGGATCCTCTGATTATTTAAAAAAAAAGGCAAGGAAACCAGAGAAAGGAGTATGAGCAAAGCTGTGGAGGTTAGAAGGAAGGATCCTTGACCAAGAATGATGGGAAAGAATTACCCTCCCATCTATTTAAGTATCAGGAGATTCAGAAAATTCATAACTAAGGTGTTGATGGGGTGTGAGAAAGAGCGAGCAGAGTTTCTGGTTATCTTTAACAGAATGGTTCACAAAAGATTCACTTCTATGGGCAAATGCTAAGAAGAGATCGTGTTTGTAACTCAACAACGTAAATTCTTCTTGCCTTAGTAGTAATCATAGCAATTCTTGGTGTAGAGGGAGTGTAGTGGGGTGGTGACCCGCTCCAGCCCTGAGAGGGTTGGAACCAGCCCTGGGAGAGGGCTGGCAGGCTGGGAGAACAGCCCAGGCTGAGTGGGGAAACAGCCGCAGCTGTGGCCACGCCCCAAACGGACTCAGCTGGCCCTATAAAGGGACTGCTGGGCTGAAGCAGTCTCAGTCCCTCTCTCTGTTTATAGAGGAGATGGGCCTGGCTCCAGGGAGCTAGAGACAGGGTACCTGAGTGGAGCAGGGCTGGGGAAAGGAAGAGGATCTGGGGAGCTCCAGCCTGGAAAGCCCCAGGCTGCAGCCTAGCATTGGGCTAACAGGTACTGGGAGTTGCAGGAGGCAGCCCATGGATAGGCAGAGGCAGCAGGTCCAAACCCCTTTGTCTGTGATGAGTGGCTGATACATTGCAGTCTCTCCCAGGGAATGGGGGCTAAGTGATAACTGGCAGTAGCCAGGATTGAGGCAAAGTGGGGATAGTGTGTGGGGGTTCCCTGAGAGGAGGAGACACAGATCAGTGGGGCACCGGGTCCTGGGAGGGACACGGGGGCCAGAGGACAGGCGGATCACCGGCCTGCAGAGGGCACTCCGGAGCTGGAACGAGCTAATTCCCAGAAGTCACCAGCAGGAGGTGCCGCAGGGGTGAGTCCGCACCTTTACAGGGAGCTAAAGAAAAGAGAATAAACTAAAACTGTAGAAACAGCCATTCTAGTATGAAATTTTCTTGGTAGAATGGATATTTTATTCGTCATAATGCCTTTCTGTTTCATTCATAAATGGACATCTACTAAATGTTGCAGTTTTACCAGTTATCAATTATTGTTGATTTCTAGGACAAGGCAGAAATTTGCTTAATACACTCTTTAATTTGGGATAATGAGAAAATGGTAACATTGTACAAAGAGGCAGAGCACAGATGGCCACTGTCTGTGCAAACTTCCTGAAGGAGTCATGGCATCTAGCCTAGTAATCCGGCCAACCTGCTGAGCAGACTGCCACAGGGGCAAATTATGACATAAGTGGGTGGTAGGTTTTTTTTTTTTAATAATGTGGGTAAATATAGACTGGGAATTATGTTTAGACAATCCACTTGCATCCATATTTCCAGATTCATAGTATGCTTGCTGTGTCTCATAAACACTTACAAAGCAGTTATTTTGAGGATTATTAGGAAGCAATCTAAATATTCAGGGGTGATTATTGGGAAATAAAGCTATTAAGATCAAGGAACCATGGATGAAACCCTAGCTCTGTTGAAGTCACTGGCAAAACTCTCCACAATTGCTATAGAGCCAGGATTTTACCCCCATATGTTTACATAGAAGAGGAATGTTTTAATAACTCTGCAATACAGGAGTGGAGTAGCAATAGAGGTTCTTGAGTGATTTCCATTGTAAGAGCTACCTTAACCCTGCATCCCAGACTTTCATGGTGTGGAGAGGGGAGCCTCCTTTTTGCATAAAACTTCTTATATGTTGTCATAAACAGATAGTTAAGGGTTAAAGTCTCTTTTACCTGTAAAGGGTTAACAAGCTCAGTAACCTGAGAAACACCTGACCAGAGGACCAATTAAGGGACAGGATAATTTCAAATCTCTGTGGAGGGAAGGCTTTGTTTGTGTTCCTTGTTTGCTCTCTGTGCTCTCTTTGGATCTAAGAGAGGCCAGACATGTCTCCAAGTTCTCCTGGAGTATTTCCTACTATCCAGTATAGTGAGTATTAGTTAAAAAGGCAGATTAGTCCTCTGAGTTGCTTTCTATATTTGCAATTGTCTGTTTGCTGGAAGAATTCTTTATTTCTGTTGCTGTTACTAATTATTCTGAGGAGGGAGGGGGAAGTCTCTCCAGTTTTTATAAGTTAGACCCTGTATTTTTTAAGAAGGCCTCAGTGTCCTCACCTGCCATGTAGGTGGGAAATTTCTTGGGATGGGGAACAGTGCCTGGAGAAGGATTGTTAGGGTTGGCTGGAACATTTGGGTTAGCTCTTGCTAATTCCAGGCCTGCTGGTGGGCCTCCCTCTGGAGCTCCAACGCCCTCCTGTGGTCAGCCTCTTGCTTCTCTATCTCTCTTCTGTGGTCAGCCTCTCTCTGGCTTGTTGCTTCTCCATGACTTTCTTGTGGTCAGCTGTTTGACTGGTACGCATGTTTTTGTGCTTTCTGGTGCTGGCCACACCCCTCTGCAGTTAGTGAACTATATTGCTTGGTTCACAAATTCCTACCCTTTCTATTCACGACTGAATAAAAAGAAACAAAACTTTTCATTTGCAAATGTGTAGCTGGCTGTTTGCTGATATACTGAGAAGACCAAAAAAAAACCTCGTTTGTCCTGTTTCTAGCACTTGCTAAGTAACTCACAGTGGCGGTCCTTTCTAACAAGTCTCCTAGAAAAACTTACACCTCTTCCCTAGCTGTTTTTTCAAGCAGCCAGAAAGAAAAAGAAAAAAAAGAAAAGAAGAAGAAAAAAAAAGTCTTTTTCTAACAAAGCCTGTGAGAAAACCTATTACCTCCAACTTAGCCTAGCTGGAAAACTCCTTCTAACAATACCTTGTTAGAAGCTGAATACTTCTACCCTCCGCCCCTCTTCTCAGGCTGCCTCCCTGCTCTAGAGGGAAAGAATAGCTCTTAATGGCTCCTGGTTCTTAATAGCATCCCACCACTGCCTACCATGTCATAGGTCTTCTCCCCCACCTGGAGCTTTTGGGTTCCAAGATGGGGACCTGCATGGGCTCCTCTAAACTAATCTTAGTCTAGATCCGGTTCTGCTGCCACCAGTTAAGTTTAAAGTGGGTAACACACTGCCTGTCCCCCAAACTTCCCCTGGGGAACCCAGATTTAAACCTGAATCTCAACACAAAGGGAAACAAACCATTTCCCTCCTCCCCTCTCCTAGTGCTTAGGAGAGATACCTGATTCAAACTCCTTGAATCAAACAAAGAGGGATTCACTTTTCCCCCTCCCCTTCCCCTGAAAATCCAAACAAGGGAAGAAATCATTCAAGTTCTAAAAAGAAAAGATTTTATTAAAGAAAGAAAAAAAAGTACACTCTCTCTGTATTACCAGGATGCAAAAATACAGGTTCTAACTTATAAAAACTGGAGAGACTTCCCCCTCCCTTCTCCTCAGAATAATCAGTAACAGCAACAGAAATAAAGAATTCTTCCACCAAACACACAATTGCAAATATAGAAAGCAACTCAAAAGACTAATCCGCCTTTTTAACTAATACTCACTATACTGGATAGTAGGAAATACTCCAGGAGAACTTGGAGACATGTCTGGCCTCTCTTAGATCCAAAGAGAGCACAGAGAGCAAACAAGGAACACAGACAAAGCCTTCCCTCCACAGAGATTTGAAATTATCCTGTCCCTTGATTGGTCCTCTGGTCAGGTGTTTCTCAGGTTACTGAGCTTGTTAACCCTTTACAGGTAAAAGAGACTTTAACCCTTAACTATCTGTTTATGACATATGTAGTCTCTGTCCGAAAGAAACTTAAAGGTAGTTGCACAGATCTGTTCTTGAGTTGCATTAAGAGACTAGAAAAATATGGGTCTCTCCCAAATAATGCTTTTTAAGGTGCAGATATGGCTGTCTCAGTCTTGCACACTTGGGTAATTCTGCTTCTTACTGAAATACTGAGTTACTGGTTCTTTACCTTTTCTATATAGACTCTATCAGGAACTTTCCTATTTCTCAACCCTAGCCATTTTCATTTTGTACTTTCTGACCACACTATTACATTGTTTCCTTTGTAGTTACATGAAGTCTAGTTGTTAAGCTATACTCTATAGCTACAGGTTGTTTTATTTGAACACACATCCTTACTCACATGATACTTAACTTTTTACTTCCTTTATTTCTTCTTATGCTCAAGCATGGTGTTTCCTTTATTTTTCTGCTCTTTTTTAAACATAATGTTAGTTCTACCCAAAGAATACCTTCTCTATCATATTAACTGTTAAGGAAAATAACAGGACCCTTTTTGCCTTTTTTGGGAAGCCCTAAGAAATGCCTTTGTCATATGTAGAATATTTGACTTAGTATACTTCCTGAACCTGATTCTCAGTTACTCTATCCCTGCACTTGGAGAAGTTTGGGAGGAGCGGACTGAAGGGAGCTTTAATCCACCTTTGCACTTTGTGTATTCAGGGGATCGTCAGTGACCTGCTTAGCCATCTGTGTAAAGTAGTGTGTCTGAATTAGCTGGGGGTTCGTTCAAGCTTGGTATTGAGTGAGGAAAAGACAGGCAGGACCAGGGTAACACTGAAAAGCCAAGTGGCTGCGTTTATTTAGGGGATAATTACAACTTGGGCTGGGGGAGAAGGCAACTTTGGCTGGGATGGTATCAAAAGTACAAACACACCCCAAAACACAATAATAATACACTTTATACTGCTCACCACACCACACCAAATAGGCGGACACACCAATCACACAAGATGGGAATCGGGTTCGTCAGAGCGATGCCCGGTGCAACACAGAGAAAGAGACCCACGGGCCACTGCCTCAGCCACCCTTACTTTCACACTAAGGGTAACCCAGAGTGTGGTGCGGCTGCAGCTGGGCAGATTCCACTCATTCAGACTGCGGGGACAGGAACCCCTTGGTCAGCTAATCTCCAGGTGGAGACAGCTCCCAGATTCATTCACTCCGGACAAAGACAGAGCAGTGATTCAAACACATAAAACAGTTTGCAATTAACAATTCAATAACAAGTAGAACAATTATACAAGCTAGCTAAGCAATTGTGCAATTCTGAGCTCACTAATACAATCCTGATATCCTGAGTAGATATTTGGTACCAAGTTAGGGAGGGGAAAAAATAAAAGGCTAGATAAGCTAACTGTCAGATATCAAAAAGCAAATACCACACTCCAGGCGCAGCTGACCAGCAGAACAGACACCAGAAGCATGACGAGCTCACAGGGATCGGGTCCAAACGACAACGAATCCAAACGATACGACACGAGTGCACTTTACCGGGAGGAGACCCTGGCCGAACGAGTGATCAGGTCCTTCAGCTAACACGCGGATGCTTCACATCAATTTTGGGGGGGAACCTAGTTTTATAGACAGGTCTCACTCCCTCGTGTCAGTATCTGATTGGTTCCCTGGTCCCTCCTCCCTTCAGGCTTCGAGCTGTTGCCACCCCACGTCGGAAGGCTTTGCACACGGCACACTGGAGTTGACGAGTAAACAAACCTGACCCTTAGATGAGTGGGTCCAAAAAGAGCGGGAAAGTGAGTCACTGGGCAGAATTATCCTGACCTCCAGACGACCGACCCAAAAAAAAAAACAGGTTGCCGGGCAGAATCAGGCCTTCACACACAGAACTAGCCTGACCTTTAGATGGCCCAGCAGGAGAGAGGAAAAAAAAACAAAAACACAGGAGAGCATACACAGCCAGTGTTGCTGGGCAGGACTGAGTCTCTGCCCTCTCCTATACAACAAGAACCTGGTCCAAGATGGAGGCTGCCTTGTCCTTGGACCGACAATTGGCCATACAGAGCCATAACTATGTACCGGATCGTGACATAGTGCAGCCCTGGAGCTGCAATAACTTATGCTGTGCTTCTAATAGTGCCCCACTGGGATTTGGGAAGAAGACAATAGACAGGGTGCATTGCACTCTGGCCACATGCCCCAGGGCCTAGAGGCATGGTGATGTAGCGCCCTTATGACAGCTCTACACTTATTGTGGGAGAGGCTGTATGCAGGACGTAGTCTCAAGAGACCATTTCCCTCTGCTTTAAGGCTCCTTGATTCTGCTAGGGCCTAATGTAATTGAGAATCAAGTCAATGTTTTTGTAGGAACATACTATATCCTACTAGGTCCAGGAACATACTGTTAACCCCTAAAATTGCATTAACCCTTATTTCACCAGCTCTAAGGTAATGCTCCTTACACGTAGTTATGATTGATTTAAAGTAGTTACCTGAACTGGAATTTATCAAAGACATCGGAGTTAACACACCCTTGGTCTTAGGAAAACTGCTTATGACATGTTTAAACGCAACTGGTCTGGACCCACTTTATCTCAACTAGAAGATGGCAACTCCAATTACACAGTGCCTACAGACTCAAAGGAATGAATGCCACCTATCAAATAATCCACAACAGCTAGGTTTGCCCTGGAAGTGTCCCATCCATATACTGATCAGGCCTGGCCCTACATAGCTCATGAAATCTGACAAGATCACAGCCTGAGGTGGTATGGCTGCAGGCAATACATACCACAGGAGTATTATGCTAGCTGGAATCCTGATTTATGTTTTCCTAATGCTGTGAAGTATTGCCTTTTTTTGTAACAGTTACATGAAGGAAGACTCTGGTAGTATGGGAAGAATGAATAAGAGATTTACTGAATCTGTGTAATTGTGTTTGTAGAATAATTTAATAGAATAGCTAATGGCTATGGACGAACATAAAATGAACAGTGTCTGCTGTAATGACTTTTTTTTGGTCATGTAACGCCCACTCACTCTGTGTTTCAGATACAGGCTTATTATTAAAGGTTATGTATCTGGGAGTTGTCTAGTCGTCCCCCAGTCCTCCCTCCCCAAAGAAAATAAAATAGATTTGTTATCAGAAAAAGACAAATTCAGAAACATTGCAGTGGCTCCCGATCCTTTTTTCTGGTATGCGGCCCTATTCCACAATCCTTGCTCATGTGAATGAGTTATCTCATTGTCTCTTCTCTGCCTCCTTTCTGATTGACACTGATGCTTTATGATCTGTCCCCATTGGTCTTTCTCTCATTTCTCTTATTGTAATATAAGATAAAATGTAAGAGAAGAGAACACATAATTCCTCTATATACTTCACTAATGAAGTTTTTTTTTTTAAGATTGGGTACAATTCTGGGTATCTTTCTCAAGGAAAAAAGAGTGATAAATTAGAGAGAATATAGATCAGAAACTTTTATAGTATGGTTTATAACGAAAATAAAGGATTTTAGTGTAGAATCCTTAAAGAAATGAAGAGATATATGAGAGTGCTACTCAAGTACTAAAAAGAAATTAAAGAGGGCAAGACTTACTATAGGTGGGTCATGTATGTATTAGAAATAATTAGATGACAAATGGGCAAATTAAATTAATGGTTAATTCATATTTTTCTTATGTTTCAGGTCCTCAATGTGAAACCATTGGTTGCCAATCAATATCTGAAATTCTTCCATCTCCACCTTATAACTGTTCTGGAGCAAGCATGCTACCTGTGGATTTATGGTAAGTCATGGGTTCTCTTTCATTATTTAAAAAAATATCATTTATTCCTATTTTCTATCCCTAAAAGTGGGGGATCACTGGGAAGTGATTTTATTCTTACTTGCATCTCGTTTAACTTCCCCACTTAAATGGCTATCCCTTTTGCAATGTGTCTGGTTTTTATAAATGTCACTCCTTGTATGGCTGAACTGTTTTGTTTTCAAACATGGCTTTTTTATATATTTTTAAAACATTTTGGATTAGACATGAACTATTCCTCACACCAATGAGATAGTGCTAGCTTGTTTAAATAGTTGACTTTGACAACTGTCCATAGGAATCTTTAATGCTGGAGAAAGATGGCCCAGCAGCACTATGGCAAGAATAGCTACATTGACTGAAATTAAGAGATAGGAGCTACTTTTAAGTACATGATATCAGAGATGTTAAAATGGCTGATTACAATGCTCTTAATGCAGTTAAACTTGACTTTTGAAACCTCTGTACTTATGATTTGAATTTTGTATTCATGTTTACCATTTTCTTCATATAATCAATCCTCAAACCTTTGCACCCTATTCCTTTCTTATCATGCCTTTCTCTTTTGCAATACTAATATTCTCTGATCCAGAGCCTGTAGTAATGAAAATGTGGCCTGCTTATCATGAATGGTATTAATTTGGCATACCGGATGCTGAAATGGCCAATGAGAGCTTAAAACCAGGATTTGAGGATTGCTGTATAAGGTTACCCTTTTATTATCCATATATTTAGTTGAGTTTGTTGTTTGAAAATATCATAGTTTAAATTGGAGCAAAGAGTCCTGTGGCACCTTATAGACTAACAGACGTATTGGAGCATGAGCTTTCATGGGTGAATATGCATCCGACGAAGTGGGTATTCACCCACGAAAGTTCATGCTCCAATACGTCTTTTAGTCTATAAGGTGCCACAGGACTCTTTGCTGCTTTTACAGATCCAGACTAACACGGCTACCCCTCTGATAGTTTAAATTAACATTTTTGCCAGAGCAGTCAGCCAAGCAATGATGTTATTCTTCACTATTCTTCCCTACAGACGCATATAAGTACAAAAACATATACATTTATTTAAAGTGGATGATATTCAGGATTTTTAACTAGAAAGTGGGTAAAGTGGAAAAAGTCCTTTTTTTTGATGTTGTTTGAAATGTCCTGTCTTCTGAACAGACAAGCCCCTCCTTTGAACTTTTGGTGGCAAGATAAAATGGAGCCAGTCTCCACCGCTGATCATAACTCCAAATCATGACTGATGAGGTTTTGAAAGAACAAAAAAGTAGCTTGTATCTGGGTCCCAATTTTATGAACCTCCTAAGTTGGTCATGGTAAAGAACAAAAATAATTTAATTAGATTTATTAAGCAAACATTAAAAAAAAAAACCTGTGGTCGACTTGAGTGACCTAGTCTGACTGACCCCCATCGTACAGGTGCTTTTTTAATTACTATGTTAAGTTGTTCTATATCCTAGGTGCTACTTTCTTGACACATAATTTTACCTTTTATTTATTCATTCAATTTAATTTAATTTTTCTGCCTATTCTCAAAGCTGGAGTTGTAGCCTGACATTTCTCTTTCTCCTGACTACTGTTACTTCTACTGAAATGACAGAAGAAAGTGTATACCCTAAAACTTAAATTCACATCATTACATCATGCCAGTTACATTGCATACCTTTTAATTTAGAAAGGAAAGAAGACAGAAGTCATGAGTAGCTAGAACTCCTTGAATATAGAGAGTAACTGAAGTAAGGTAAATTGGTCTGGCACTGAAAATCTATGTTGGCAAGAGGACATAATCAGAAGGGACTAAGCCTAAAGAATAGAATGATGATATAACAAAGTGTAAATACGTCTCTTTCTCTTGCGTATTGGGTCTTTGGAGTCAGAAACCAAAATCTATGGCAGCATGATAAGTGCACGTTGCATGAAGGAGATGAGTATCTAAATACAGGGGAAATGACAGCGGTAAAAATGAAACAGCAAACATCAGACAGAGAACAAAAATCTGGAGAAAAAATATTGGAGTGATGTTATATGACTAAAAACTAGACAAAAGTGGAGAGAGGGGTAGGAATACCCACCAGAAGTGGTGGGGGGAGAGAACAAACACATTTGGAGCATACTGTTGGTTTTTAGGGACATCACATCTTTCTCTGTATTTGAATAATTTTTTTTTCTATTTCAAGCATTTACAGGGAATGGTCATACAAATGTCCCTCAGCCCAGTTGTGAGGGACACAAGTCTAACATTTCCATTGTAAATAAAGAATGACTGCTAAACTGTTCTGTATGAGTGGGTACAGGGCATGTCTACACTGCCCCACATCTTGAACTAAGGAGGTGTACGGATAGCAGTGAGCACCAGCATGCTGTGCTCTCTCTTTTCTGTGTGGACACTGTGTTTGAAGAGAATGACACTAGTGCAAACCAGAGACCTTTAAGTTCATGCCTCCAGCATCCACACAGAGGAGTTCACACCCATCCCCAATAGCCCAAATGGTGGGGAAGTATGGACATGAATACAGCTCCCTTGAATGAGTAGTTTACACCCATGAAGAAGGTGAGAATGGCTGTACTCCAGGAGAATTACCACAGTGAAATTGTCTGTGGTCCTCTAGAAGTCCCTTCCAGTCCTACGATTCTATGATTTGTACAACAGGAAAGTGACATGTTGCTAATAATAGTTGTCAGCAATGGGTCCACCTGAACTGTTGTTGAAAATAATATAAATGCTATCATACATTAGATTAAAAAGTTTTAAAACTCATTTAAACAGTAGATCAGGAGGACCTGTTGCTGACAGCCTTTCTCAGGTCAGTTTTCTAGTGTAGAGGAGCATCCACACCGGGGAAAAAAAGGTGGCATGTGGGTTTTTTTAAACCACATGTTAACTAACACGTGACAAAGTTCTAGTATGAAACAGGCATTTGTAGTTTGAACATATTAGCAGGTTGATATGTGGATTAAAACTACAAATGCCTTGTCCACACTAAGCAAACAAGGTAACTACATAACATGGTAAACAAAGAAATGTTCTTAGGTTAAATAAACATTTTTTTCTTAGTAAATACAAAGCCTTAGAGTAGAATTAAACTTCACTGTAAACCAAGAGAAGTGTCACTCAAAGGTCTGTCTACTCAACATTGTACAGAGTGGGCTGAAAATTTTTCATTGAAACCTCTCACTGGTTGATTGTATTGAATGGAAAATGGCTTTTTGGCCAAAAGAGAAAGTTTTACAAAAAACCTTAGGTGAGCTCTGTGGGTTTTTTTTTTGTTTTATTTTATTTTTAATGAAAGTGTTCACATTTTCAGCATGTGAATAGTCCCACTATGACCCTTCTGGCTTGTGCCACAAGGTCATAATACTGTCTTGGGGCATCCAGAACTGTAAATCAGCCTGTTACCCCTCTGCCATAGAAAAAGATGAAAATGTTGGTTCTAAACTATGTGACAGCTCCCTTCCACCCCAATTTATTGGCCAAACAAACTAACTTTCCAGGACTCCACAAGCCCATACTCTCACTTCCAGGTGACACCCTGTGCCCTCAGTTTCCAAGGCCCCTGGAAGAGCATTCCTCTGCAGTACCCCACCCTGTCACTGGACATTCATGGAAATTACTAAATCTGCTGTCTCCAGAGAGACCACACACACACTGCAGTCTGTTGGCTCCTCTTAAATGGACACATGTATAACAGCATGAAAATGAATGTATAATACAAGAATAAGAACAGATTTATTAATGAAGAACGGAGATTTAGGTGATATTAAGCAGAGATAACAGAAACAGAATATAGTTACAAATAGACCAAAAGTATAATGATGCTTTATAGTGACTAAAACTTAACAGGCTATAAACCTTGGCTAAGGCAGCTTTCTCATGTGTAGCCACTTTTTAGCATCACCAACGTACATGGATGGGGATCCATCGTTCATAGATGCTGCAAAGAGTGCTGACCTTTTGTTCCCTCAATGATGGATGACAAAATGTATTTTTGCTTTTCCTTATATTCCTCAAGTTTATTGTCTTGGGCACTAGAGTCAGGATGAACCCCTAGGGTTCTGACTCCAGTGTCTTCCCATATTGATTTCACATGCTCTTAGATTAAGTTTTTCCTCCTGATTACCTTTGATGCAAATGAACTCCTATGATCTCTGCCATCACCATGCGCTCACCTTACATTAGAGATAAGATAACTATCCTCCCTCTTGTCTGGAAGAAAACCTGTGTCTCCCTTTGTTTGGTTACAGATTTTAAAGCATGTTGTCGATAAGAATCCATAATTCCTTATATAGTGTTAATTCAATGCATGTCACAATGACATTGATGAACAGTGTGTTCCTGGCTTTCATTTGATATCTTACACAATATTCTTTATAGATAAAGATCATGAGAGCAATTGTTAGAGGTAGTGAGCTTGTCAGATTTGATAGGAGTTGCTGTTGGTAACCTTTTGCAACCTTTATGTTGAAGCGCTCCCAGTTAATATTAAATTGTTAAGGATAAGGGTGCAATAAAAGCCAACTTAGCTTTCATGTCTGAGGTTGGATATAGAAAATTTCTTTAGTAGAGGACCACCAGGCGACACTCTGAATGATACAACTAAACTGTATGCAAAAGAAAAATGATTAGTTAAGCAATCTGGCAAGCAATTAACACTTCAACACTATGATTATCCTTAGATTCAAAGATGGAAAGGTGTATAAAAGGTGTATGACAGAGTAAAATACAGCCTGATAATCCTGTACTACTCAACAGCATCCTTTTGATGTTAATTGGACTTCTCCTGCAATTTTGAAAGACTATTCCTTTTATAATCCATTTTAATTAACATTAAACTGCCCCTTACAATAAGTGTATTTCTGCCACCTCCTTACTGGCTCTTTACATTACACGTTATTTAAATTAACATCTGCACCAATTTCTTTCCCATACTACCACTATAGATAGTATTTTAATAAAACATTTACAATTCCCAGAAATACTCACTTAAAAACCTTGCTTAAACCAACTATAACCAGAACATAGCAGCAAGATAATCTTGGGTCATTTCCTTGCTCACTTGTTTTCCTGCCTTTCTATATCCAACTTACCTCTAACTTCTACTCACACTAACAAACTCATTTAGCCATCCTTCTTTACACTTATGCTAACTTTAGGCCAAAGTCTAATTTCTACTTCACATATTTTATAGGCTACATGTTACAGGACATTGAATCCTTTGCCAGTGGGCATTGAGAGGCTCTTAGGTCACAAAGTGATAGACAGCACTGAAGAGGTTGCTATTACCTGGGACAGCCCCTTAGTTTGCCTGTTTTATTTTAGAGGCCCTTTCAGCTCTTGCAGCAGATCGGAATCTGCTTAAATCTATCTTTGTCTTTGCCTCCCATGGGCTGTGCCTTCTGTGATGTACCTTCTGAATAATACCTATTTAGCATTTACTATTTTAAAAGGCTGCAGTGCCATTTTTAATTCAAAACCGAATGGCTCAGAAACCTGGGAGATTTATTTATTTATTTAACACTATAGGAGCGTTTCATCTTTAAGCTAAATTAATTTGAAAACAAAACCAAAACCCTCTTGGCTAATTAATCTCAAATTTAAAGAAACAAAAATCATTTTCTTACTTACAGTTCCTGTGCAAATGTCAACTGAAATGATTTGAAAATGGCCATACTATTGTATAAAACTGCAATACAATAGAAAGCAGGCAACAACAACAAGGCAATTCCAATTATTTATAGCTTTTGTATGTGTGTGCGTCTATTATTCATGCTGGATGAATTTTATAACAGGATTCAGCATGTTGCAATCTTAACGATCCCAGAAAATAACATTTTGGCATAAAAAGTTAACAATTTGAACAGACAGTTAGCTACTAAACCCATAATATATAGCCCCATGTAGCTTTTTCAAAGAAATATATGCCAGGTATTTTACAAGCTGTAAAACCTTTTAAAGGACTTGGGGTGGGGATGAAGCTATGTAGAGCTTTATGTTTAACGGTAAATTGGAAAATAATATATAATACACCTCTGGGAAGGACTTTGATTTCAACAGGTAAATTGTGACATTTGAATCTTTTAATGAAACCTGAGAATTTTTTTTTTAATTTCTAATTCTTAATTTGAATTACTTTTTGATCTTGACTAAAATCCAGTAAACATAAACTCTCTGGAAGGGATCTTTACACAGGTGCTGGGGGAAAAAAAACTATAAAATGTGCTCAGTATCATTTATCCACTATAACTTAATTTAACACAACATAAACCAAATTCAGCACTGATGTAAGCTGGAACACATATACTGGAGCTGGATGTGGCGCATAGGTGTGGTCAAATTTTTCCAGTGGAATGTTTCTCCTGTGGAAAATGCCGAAACTAAAACTTTGGCAGCACAAGTATATTTAGATGAAATTTCATTTAGAGAGAGGAAAAAATTGAAGGAAAAACATTTTGGTAAGGTAGAAACACATAGTTTTGACATTTTGGAATGGATAGTTCAGATTTCTCATTTTGAGATAAATTTTGAAACAAGTCATTTTATATTATAAAATATAAAAAAGGAAATGCTGATATTGAAATGAAATGTTCTTCTTTTATCAAATCAAAACATTTCTATTGATCCCAATTTAAGAAAAAAAAGTGCCAAAGTTTTGAACTTTTTGTTTTAATTCCTATTTGGAATTAAAACAAATTTTGAAACTGTGGCATTTCCCATAAAATGGAAATTCTGGTTGCCATACAGCTCTATTTGAACAGTGTGTTGTGTTAGGATGTAGGGGTGTGACTGCAGAGATCAAAGGGCCTGGATTGCAAGAATGGAGAATGTGACCAGCAGGCTCTTGTTTCTCTTGTGTTAGTTATGTAATCTTTACACAACAATAATTTAGTTGTCACTTTAATGCAAAGAATGCCATACTAGAATTGTCCCCAGACACCAACCTCTGTCTATCGCTATAATGTATCATTCTGTGCTGATCTTGTATGAACCACTCCAAATTGGGTTTGAAAATTTTTGTGTATAGATCTCAATTTTCCATAAGTTTCATATCTAAACAAACCAATCTTTATATGGTTTACTCTTATTGTGAGCACATTAAAAAGGTTCCCTCTTCTCTCTCAAAGGCTTTCCCTCAACCCAGTCAGCTGTATCTTCCTCCGCATACAGCTATGCTTCCTCTTAAGACTTTCGTCTGCCAATTATGTCCCCCTCAACTCCTTTCTATCCATGTCTGCCTCATGTCTTCAGCCTCGCATGGTCTCTTCATGAATTTGTATTTGTTAGGGGTAGTCAAAAAAATTCAATCAAAACTGTTTTTCAGTGGAAAATTGTTTTCAACTAAATGATTTTTTTTTCAGTAAAATGATCTGCTTTCTGCAGAAAACATTTTTTTAAAGTGTGTGTGTGAAATCCAAAATATTTTGGTAGAAAATGGAAATATTTTGATGTGGATATGCTACCGCTGTTCATCATGGGAGTTGTAGTTTGGTTGCTTCATCTCTCCATTCTGTTGTATGAGCTGGTTTCTGCAGCTGAACAGCATCCTTTATAAAGAACCATGGCAATGGACTCCAGTGGTACATCAGAGGAGCTGTAATCCAACCAGAAAAATCAACCTTTGGAGGAGAATGGGAGTACAGGGCAATCAAAGTACAATGCTCATGAGGATCAGCAGTATTTTTTTTTTATTTGAATTGTAATAAAAAATATAAAATTTTCTGTTGAAAATTTAGGTAGTTTTTTAAATTAGCTTTCATATAAAGTTTCTGCAGAAATCCTCTACAATATTTTTGACCAGCTCTATTTATCAGGGAAATGGAATACCAATTTGAGCTAAATTGTAAGAATAATCCTGGGTTCAGGTAATGGAGCCCAAATCTTTCAGTCCGAGATATTTAAAATGAAATGTTAAGTTAGATAGTAAAGCCATGTTCTTCAGATCTCTCTGGTGCAGAATGCAAGTTGCTCTTATGTGAGCTGCAGATTGTCGGTGGAAGTTGGGTGTCAGAGAATGTTAGACTAGATTTATGGCCCTTTGTGTCGCTAGAATGGCCCTAATTCCTTGTGATCATAACATTTTGAGGTATGTTCATTCAGGCCAGGAGACATTTGGTTTTAACTGTATAAATATGACCACTACTCACACGTTAATTTAAATAAGCCGTACAATACACCTCTACCCCGATATAACGCGGTCCTCAGTAGCCAAAAATCCTTACCGTATTATAGGTGAAACCCATTTATATCGGGGTAGTGGCAGCAGGGCTCCGACGGTGATTTAAAGGGCCTGGGGCTCCCCACAGCGGCCAGAGCCCTGGGGTAGTGGCGGCACGGCTCCAGCGGTGATTTAAAGGACCTGGGATTCCCTGCCACAGCCAGAGCCCCGGGCCCTTTAAATTGCCGCCCGAGTCCTGCTGCCGCAGCCCCGAGATAGCAGCGGCAGGGCTCCAATGGTGATTTAAAGAGCCCCAGGCTCCGGCCACTGCGGGGATTCCGGGCCCTTTAAATCGCCGGCCGAGCCCCGCTGCCATGTCTCCGGGGTAGCAGCGGCAAGGCTCCAGCGGTGATTTATATGGTCCGGGGCTCCCCGCAGCAGCTGGAGCCCCAGGCCCTTTAAAGCACTGCCCGAGCTCCGCTGCCAGAGCCCCAGGGTTACTGTGCTATATGTGAACCCGTGTTATATCGGGTTGCATTATATTGGAGTAGAGGTGTATTTGGCCAATAAACCTATACACTGTCAATCCATTTCTTTATTTAAAGATTTCTTATAAATCAAAGATTCAACTTTGTATATCAGTTGCTATAAAACTGTAGAAGAACTGTAACATTGCATTATTCTAACTGACTGTTTTTATCCTCTTCTTGAATGGCTTAAATTTGAGATCTAGCCTTTTTTTTTTTAAGTACATTTGTGTTCCATGTAAAATGGCATATTCTTATACAATAAGTGTGGTCCTTGCATGGAGCCAGTCATAATCTGCTCACCTTAATGACAAAAATAAATGTTACTGTCCTGTTCCCTATGAACACAGCAGAATGGGCGCAGCGAACATTCAGTGAGATTGATTCTATCTTATTTCTATTCTATTGTTATGCATCTTCAGCACAGCTGTTAACTGGAAATGAGTATACTGCTCCTCTGCAAGTCCACTGAAGGTGACAGTTTTGTACAGGTCTGATGGCCTAATTTTGTCTGTAAAACCTTTATTACCAGTGATGATGCATGAGAAGGAAATTACCCAGCTTGTTGTTCAGAGCCTGGGCTGAGTTTACTTTTTCTAACTGCCAGTCCTACCAAACCCCTTTACTTGATTAGGAAATTTGTGAGAAACAATAAACATGGGACTCCAGGATGACACCTTTCAGACCAGAACCATTTTAATATAATTTATAATCATATGCCCTACTTTATTAGATTCCACATGATATTTTGATTTTAAGAAGAATAAAGTATTATATTGATATCTCAGGGATCATTTATTTAGAGGTATGGATGAGGGTTGAGGAGGGCACAATGTTGAGAAACTGTAAGGGTTGCTGAGTTTGGTTCTTTGTTAGTTATGATCTAACACTTATGATCTAATAAAGAGGAGGCAGTGTGGATAGAGTACTGTATTGGGTCTCAGGGTCCTCGGTTCCATTCCTGTCTCTACTGCTAGCCTGCCAGGTCACCTTGGGCAAGCCATTTCACCTACCTTTTCCTCAGTTTCCCCATCTGTAAAATGGGGTTCATGATACAAACCTCCTTTGTAAAAGTGCTTTGAGATCTAATAATGCAAAGTGCTATATAAGAGCTGTGTATTCTTAATATACTGAAATAAGCTAAGAGGAGCAAACCCTGCCAGTTGATAGACAGCAAAAATATTGTGCTCTTCATTCACTGTCAGGAAGCTGACTGTGAGAAGAGAAATGTTGTTTTCTTAGGACTTTGCACATTCTGGAGTATATTTGTTAGCAGCTGGCCTTCACAGCTGCTATGGTATCAGTCTCTATTAAGTGTATTTTTAAGCACTTTCAAGTGAGCCGCTATTCCTATTCAGCAGTCAAAATAACAGATAATCCTAAAAATGGCTGGTACATGCTCATTTGCTTTTACAGGATTGTATTTGAATATATATGCTTTGGCCACACTTTGTCTCCCCCCCTCGTCACCTCCATATTTTTGCCTCTTTAAAAGTGCTTATTTTAGTGTCATGATACAGGTTTATTCTGTAACCTGCAGGGTTAGGCTTTAATTGTGGTGGCTCAGAATGTCAGAATTTCTTTAGGGGCAAGTGACTGATTGCAGCCAGCAGTTTACCATCTATTGTTCAGCATGCTTTGGACTTCTGTCTCTTGCCTGCCATTAGTGTCACAGCACTTTGGCCCACCAAGCATGCAGGGCCTGATGTAATAAAATTCAATGCAGAAAAAGGTGTTATTCAAATAGGTGATTTCACAGTTAAAAACTAGCCTGTCTCTGTTTGAAATTTTTGAAAAAAATATTTTTAAATTAATGTTTTTTAATACAAAATATTATTTGAAATACTGTGCCCTGTTTTTATTCAGTGCAGCTTGTCCTACTTCCCATGACAAAACTCAGACAGATCTCTTTATCTAAATTGGCACTGGCTTCAAGGAGGTCTTAGACTGAGAGGAAAATTTTGGTTCCCATCATATGAAATGTATTTCGTGGATGTATTCCATTCACATGCTATACAATCTCACAGAACATCCTCCTAATGTCTATCAATGTGTCTATTATAAACCAGTTCCAAGTTCATTCACTAGAAATGATAATAAAGCGAAGTTCATCCAAACAAGAATGAATTATAGACGCCACTTTGTGTCTAAAACAAGTAATTATTACATATTTTCAGTGTGGTTATTTTCATTAATAAATCTGTCTGCCTCACTTAGCTCAGAAAGTACTTGATTTAACTTTTAAGTGCAAATTTAAATTTTGATGGCTCTACTATCCTATATTTTGCACCTAGACTTTTAAGTGAAAGTCTTGTTTTAAGAAAACTTACTTTTTAATCAAACTTCCTAAATCAAGTCTGTTTGGAGGCAACATGCCAGTTTTCTTCAATACCATGGTGGTGGTGGTTCATTGTACAACATGAAGGAATCTTAGCTTTTTAATGAGAAAAGCTTGTGGGGTTTCTTTTAAATGTGTAGCATTGGAGAACACCCTGTTGGTTCTTTAAAGTTCAGAAAGCCTTTCAGGTATTATATTTAATTATTTTGGAATTAAATTATACACAAAGAAGAGTGGGTCACTTCCTTCTGTTCCTGCATGGAAATCAGAATCCTTAGATTAATTCTTTTATTTCTCTCCTCTTGTTTCTCTCTTCAAGGAGCTTTCTAGTATTTTCACACTGTGGGTATATTGAGCAGTGTGCCCATCTTCTCTCTGGCTGGTCCAAACATTGTTCATTTCTCTCCAGGACAGCATTAATTTCCTTACAAAGGAGTTAAAACGAAAGGTTATATGATGGAGGAAGTGTGGCTTAGAATTAATAGATTTTTCTAGAGCTGAAAGCAAAATGTTTTTGGAAACGTGTCAGTTTTGATGCAACTTTATTTTGGTGATGCCTGACACAAAGCATTTTGATAATGTCAGAACATGCCATTTCAACATTTTCAGAATGGAATGTTTTGATTTGTTCTGAAATGTCTTTAAAAGGTTTAATTTTTTAAATAATATTAAATAAACTAAGAAGTAAAAATTAGAACAAAACATTTAAATGCTATAACAATGTTTAGATTGGCATGAAACATATTTTTTTCAGGATTTAATTTCAAGGAAATTTTGAAATGATTTGCTTTTAACAGAAAAACCTTTTCAAATTCAAAATTTCCCATGAAACTGAAAAGCCAGCTCCAGATGTTTGCAAAGCAATTTAGGGATAGAGTCTGTCTATACTGCACATTCAAACATGTTGGAAAAACCTGATTATATCCTAGCTGATGGCCAACATGATTGTGAGCAGGCATATTTCAAAATGTAGAAAGTCCAAATGCATTCTCTTTATGATATCTGTAACAAAAAAGAACTTATGATAAAACACAAAATCCATCCCTATCCATCTCCCTAGGATTAGCTGTTTCTAGGACTACTCAGGTCATTCTAAGTTCTCTGTCTGAAAAGCCTGTCCCCATTTCCTATACCTAAGTGTGGTATTGAGTCACTTGCGTCTGTGGATCAGCAGAATCCACTTAATGTTTTCCAAAGAAGAATACACCACCTGCTAACTAGGTGCAAGGTATTTCAGGCAAACTACTGTGTAGACAATGGTGAAGTCACTGATCTGTTTTGCAATGTGTCTGGGATCTATTTGTGTGTAACTTATTGCTTCATCCATCAACCTTCCCCGTTGCTCAGAACCTTGATACAGAGGAAGGCTTAGAGGGAAGGGGATCTGTGAGGATGCAGCACAGTTGGTAGGCACCTTTCAGTAGTTGTTCTTCCTAGAGAGGAAGGATGGGCCACTGATTAGTGTTAATCAGGGATTTAGGAGATCAGTTTTCAATCCCCTGCTCTACCACAGACTTTCTGTGTGACCTTGTGCATGTCACTTTGTCTCTTTATGCCATAGTTCCCCAAATAATAGCACTTCTCTACTTCATATGGTTTTATGAGGATAAATACATTAGATTGTGAGGCATTCCAATGCTATGGTAAAGTGTGTGTGTGTCAGGTGGGGAGGGGTGGGGTGGCATATAAATTCCTAAGGAAAAGTATCCCAAAATTGTATGAAAGTCCTGGATGCTTAACTTACATGCACATGAACTGTAATAAAGCACTGGTCCAAACTGAATCATGACATTCAGTGACGAATAGGTAAATGATGACCACTTAAAGTACATAATCTCCTTTAAGGACAAATGTAGTTTGGGTCCATTTGGTACTGAATGTTTTAATGTAGTGCTGTTTGACAAGTTTGTATAGATTAACTTCTTAAAGATTCTATCCTTATGGCTTTGCAAAGGAAGACCATCACTGGAATGATGATGCATATAATTAGAAGCTGTGAGTTACAAGATTCAGCATACATGGTGTATTAGGGCAAACTGAAGCTAAGAGCTGTATCCAAGGAAAGGGAAAAAAAAGTTGATAGGGGCTTTATATAGCATAATGTGGCACTTGACAAATTATAGGTTGTGTACTTAATTATGTAAATAAAAAACCTCTGCAGGAGTGTAATCACATGATTCCCCAGGGTGTAAATTAGAAAATGAATAAAAGGATAATTATGAGTGCAATATGCACTGTTTACCAGTCTGAACGTCTATCGTTTCCCAACCATCTAATTATATTTCATGTTTTGCACCAAGTAAAAGTAATTTCACAAATTTGTTTTGAATAGTTAATAAGTAGTTCTAGATCTAGAAACCACTGAGTTCTAAAGACGCTGTGCTGTACCCCATTTTTTTCACTTTAAATTTTTAATGAATAGCTTCTGATTATTTCAGTCAAATAGAAGGCAAACAATGAAGAAAACACTCAGAAAAAATGATTTTTTTTTGTATAACATTCTAAGAGAACTAAAAATTATTATATAGAGTTACAATGGTTACGGGCCAATGGACTTGGTCAAATATTATAGGCTGAACATGCGATTCAGCAACTGTTGCCCCTACTGTATTTGTACTTAATAAAATATTTTATTTCGTATCTGATGTATATTTTGGCAACATTCAACCAGTTCTATAGCTAGTTGAATGCTATTAATCTAATAAATTATTCAATAAATAAGACTACAATTAATCAAATTATTTGGTGAATATATTAAGCATTCCACTAGATTTTCTAAGTAAACAACTAGAGTGAAAATCAGTAAAATTTAGTTTCCAATTGGTTTGGGAAATACAATTGAATCTACTGATATTCTGAGGTTTATAAAATGATACATTTACTTTCTTCTCATAGTGTCGGTTTACACTTACCGTGGTGTGTAGAGTACGGCTACTGCATGCCCAACTAGTACGGGTATGAATATGTAAACAGCGAGTCACTGCTTAGTCAAATAGAGTAGAGTAGAATGCCCAACGCACCTGAAACCTAGTGATGTACTCTACACAGCTGTCTTGGTGGCTAAGCAGTGCAGCCCATGTCTACACTACTATTTTTAGTAGTGTGGTATCTCCCAGGTGCCAGAACTTTTCACTGTGGCGTGTATCTACATGTGGACAAAACCTGCCTTACCTGAAGCATGTAGCTACACATGTAGAGTCTGTAATTTCCAAGCCTGTACATGTAGACAGAGCCATAGTGATGTGTCTAATGCAGTGGTTCCCAGACTGTAGATTGTGATCCCAAATGGAGTTGTGCGATGAGCAAATGGGGTCACAGGTCCAATGGACCAGATTTGGCCTCTGAGACTATGCCGTCTGTCCCTGAATGCATCCAGACCTGCTCCACAAATGCCACACCAGGAGGCCACCTTTTTGATCTACAAAAGAACAGCCTCTGCACAGCCTGGCCTTGCACATACAATGTGTGAGGTCCCATTGTGCAGAGACTGATGTTTTGTAGATCAGAATGACAGCCTGTTGGAACAGTGTTTGTGGAGCAGGTCCAGACATGTTGACTGTGCGGAGGTGGCTGTGTGGATGCCAGTTTGGCCATATTCACCATCTGGCTGTGCAAGCATCCAGCTATGGGACGTGAATCCAGACTATCTTTATCTGTGGGCAGCAGCTTTATCAACAAAGCATCCTCTCTGCTTGAGTTGGTAGGAGCCTGTGATAGCCTTTTTCTGAAATGGGAATCTGCAATGGCATGTAAGCTCCTTAAGGCAGGGCCCATATCTTCTTTTATCCCAGATTGAGTATCCCGTTGGCACTCAATGAAGAATCATCATAAGTCACTGTCTCTGTGCTGCCCTAATACCACCACACAGGGTCTTCCTAAGTCCTGCTCTCATTAGCTTAATAGTGAATTCCTCTCATTTGTGATGAGAGGCACAATGGATTTATTTTTATGCAGATTATCTGCTTCAACCTCCAGCAATGAGTCTAGTGATCCAGTTATGAACGAAAGCCAAGAATCCAAGAAACATGCTCACATATATGAAAATAATATGTTTGAGTATAGTTTCACCTGGGTTTTGATGAAGAATGAAGTAAGGTGAAAATGCCTGCTCTGCCACATGGTGTTATCTAGCAAAATCATGAAGCCTAATAAACTTAAAAAACTCTTGGAAAACTTTCACAAGGAACAACCAGGAAAACCAAGGACACTTTTCCAATGCCAGAAAGAACTTTTGCATCAACAGCTGCAATTCAAGTGAACCATGTCCATCTCTGATCAAGCTCAAAAGGCATCATTTGAGGTGAGTTATTGCAACACAGAGGCCAAGAAGTCTCACACAATTGGAGAGGCTTTGATTTTGCCAGCTACAATCATTATGATGAACGTAATGTGTGGGGAAATCAAGGCAAACAAACTCAAAGCCATACCACTCTCCAACAACACAGTGAAGTGACGGATTGAGGTGATAGCAGACAATCAAAAAAAACCAAACCAATGTAGAGTCTTAACAACATATATGCTTTTGCAATTCAAGTTGATGTGAGCACTAAGGGCATGCTGCACATTTCTTGGCTTTTGTAAAATGCATATGGGAGGGCGGAATTCTCCAAGATACTCTGTTCTGTTTCCCTCTTCCCGAACATGAGATGGCACAGGGAATGTTTTATGTGCTAAATGGCTATGTGCAAGATAAAAATATGCCATGTCATCACATCTTTTGCACAGATGGAGCTCCATTTATGGCAGGCCACAAATCAGGTTGACATGCCTTGGTAAAGGAAGTTGCTTCCTCTACTGTGTGATGGACTCAATGCATGATTCACAGAGAACAACTGGCATCTAACACTCTGAGACCAGAGCTAAGTGACGTTTTGAAGCAGGTCTCAACTATTGTAAACTACCTCATGACTCAGCTTCTTCGTGTGCATCTGTTTTCAAAACTGTGTAAGGAAATGGGATCCAGTCATGATGTGGTGGTGTTGCACACTGAAACTCATTGGCTCTCAAAAGGAAAAGTACTGGGATGATGTTTTGAAATGAGACAAGAGCTGTGTCCCTATGCAGTGCACTGCAAAAAGAGTAAATTTGTTGATTTTCTACTTTACTAAAGGAAGATATATCATCTTGCCTATGTTAGACATATTTGGGCAACTGAATACAGGTGTGCAAAGAAAGAACACTCCCAACCTTCAGCTCAGTGATTGAATCACAGAATTCATGAAGCAAATTGTTTTCTGGAAGAATAATCTATTGAAGACAAAGTATGAATCCTTTCTTCAGTTTTGTAAGTTCCTGGCTTGACAATGAAATTTTCAGCCTCGCACACAGGTAATGCCTGAACATCTCAGACAGCTGGAGGAACAGTGTGCATCCTTCTTCTCCACACACACACACACCCAACATGAACATGACCAAAGTATGATTGGGTACAAAAACCCTTTTAGTGCAAGCCTTTTGCCATCCATTTGGCAGCAGGTGAAATTTAACAGCTCATCAAAAATTCCTGTGATTGATTCACATGAGGACCATATGCCCAACTTTCTCTTTGAGTTCTGGTTCACTGTCAAGAATGAATATCCTTCACTCTCAACATGCAGTTTCAAATTGATGGTGTCGTTCATGAGCACATATTTGTGTCAATTTGGATTCAGCACACTTGTGTAGAGGGTTGCTGGAACAAATTTTATAGTGGGGAGGCTGAGAGACATTGAACCAAACTGTAAACCCTGTGTATAATGGAAACGATTTCAAGCCAGGGGGTGCATCTATGCTTGTGTCCATCAAGTCTCAGTATCGATCTACCATTGATGTAACATCGGAGATTAGATGTGCAATTTCTAGCATGCCGCCGGATTTCAAAAAGCAATAGAAGCTTCTATAATAAGCAAGCTCTATTTGTCCTTTAGCGCTCACCTGGGCTAAGCACTGGGAATCTTTTTGCTTATGCTTAGTAATTCTTGCTCCTCGGAGTTCAAGCAGCATAAAAATATGATTCCTCTTTGTCAGTGCTTTTTTAATTCCTTTCCCTCCCTTGCTCTTTGAGCTGCAAACTCAGCTGATAGAAGGAAGTCACTTGCACAACTCCTCTTCAATCAGTAAAGTCTTTTTTCCTCTTTGGTGTTCCACAATAGTTCATCTGTTGTCGATGGGCCTTCCTTATTGGGCAGGACATAACCCCTTCTGTTTGAGACTAGTTAATGCTTCTCTCCTGGTGATTTACACAATTATAGAGGCTTACAGTGAAAACACTCAAATATTACCTTATAATATAGCATACAAGATACATATTATAAGTGAGAGTACTACATGCAGCAACTTACAAACATTCAATAAAGTCTAAACATTAAGCACATTTTTATCACTCTAATACCTATTTTAAGAATACTAACACATGGGTGAGCCAACTTGATTCCAGCTATGCGATTTTCAATATTCAAGTGAAGCATGGGAACATTGGTATGAGCAGTCACCTGGCTTGCCAGCATCCCCACAGCTCTGTGCGTAATTTACAGAGGTGCCAAGTACCTGCAACGTGATTGACTTCGGTGGGATCTGTGGGCTGCTCGGCTCCTCTGAAAGTCAAACATCTTTAAATTATTTCCTAAGCTCCAGAACAGTAGAGTACACAAAGTCAGAGAATCCTTCGCATTCAAATACCAGCATTATCAAACTAGTTGTTGCCGTAATTGTTCTTACTATGTGATTCTGTTACAAATGTTGATCTTTGATACCAAGTCAATGTACATCTTTCAAAATGCCTAAAATGGAATTATGTGCTAAAATGGCATAATGGAGTTCCATTTTACTTGTTTTTCCATTTTTCTTGTTTCTTGTGCCCCCCTGGCAGTATTTTCTGATTCTAGCATCTAGATCTCCCAGTAATGATCAGTGGACACAACCCAAGCTGCCTGGGTACTCCTCTTAAAGTGCAGAAAAAGAAGGCTTAAAAAATGAAGTGTGTTAGGGAGTTCTTTCAAATGCTGCAGGCCTAGAGGGAGAAATAGAACTTTAGTCCCCTATTTGCTCTACTCTACTTCCAAGCTCATTCATGGTTTATACAGATACTATTCATCATTTCTTTCTGTTAAGAATCTAGCTGTTCATTAACTTCACGATCCAAGCAGTAAGGTTTTAGAATATGCCCTTAAAGCATTAAAAAGGAGACTTCTGTATTGTTGACACCTGCTGCTTCAGTTGATAGTTTGCAAGCTTTTTTATTAGCTCAAATTCAGCTATTAAGCAACAAGCTCTGGTTCAGTGACTGAAATAGTTTACTTTTTTTCTTGTTAGTTGTCTATTATAATAACTCATGCTGATTAATGAGTGTCACATCCAGTGGTGAGCTGGAGCCGGTTTGCACCGGTTTGCAAGAACCAGTTATTAAATTTAGAAGCCGGTGTAGAACCGGTTGTAAAAGGGCCGATGGGTGAGCAAACTCTGGTCTGCGGGCCACATCTGGCCCGCGGGACCGTCCTGTCCAGCCTGCCTGAGCTCCCAGATGGGGAGACTCCCCCGGCCCCTCCCCCGCTCTCTTTCTCCTCCCACCCCGCAGAGCCCCAGCGTGCCGCGGTGCCGGCGCCAGTGCTCTGGGCAGCTCTGCAGCTCCTGCCATTTTGAGCAGCATGGTAAGGGGGCTGGGAATGGGAGGAGGGGTTGGATAAGGGGCAGGGAGTGGTTTTTGGAGGCGGACGTTCTGGGGGGGCGGTCAAGGGACAGGGAACAGGGAGAGTTGTATAGGTGTAAGAGTTCTGGGGGTCTGTCGGGGTGGTGGTGAATGGGGTTGGGGCAATCAGGGGAAAGGGAGCAGGGCAAGTTGGATAGGGGGTGGGGTCCTGGGGGCAGTTAGAGTTGGGGAGTCTCGGGAGCAGGTGGTCAGGGGACAAGGAGCAGGGGAGTTGATGGGTGGCGGGTTCTGAGGAGGGCAGTCAGGGACAGGAAGTGAGTTGGGGTCAGATGGGGGGGCAGGAACATGGGGCTTGTACTCACTGCGCGATTCCCTACTGGGTCTTCGGCAGCACTTTGGCAGCAGGGTGGGGGTCTTCACTCGCTCCGGGTGAAGGACCCACCGCCGAAATACAGCCGAAAACCTGGAGCGAATAAAGGCACCCCCTCCCCTCCTCCCCGCTGCCGAAGTGCCTCTGAGGACCTGGTAGGGAACTGGTTATTAGCATTTTGGGAGCTCATCACTGGTCATATCAGTAGTCACAGATGATTCACTAAAAAGCTTTGGGATTACTTTAAGCTGAACTTCACAGAAGAAATACAAATTGTATAACAAAAAACCTTGAAATTATTATTTCTATAGGGCTATATGATCCATACCAGAGACTGAATGCCAGTCAGAGTTCCTGACTTAGAGTTTACAGTCTCTAGGCAATTGTGGGTACAATGCATTACAAAACTCTATTATTCAGCCACTCTGAAGCCAATCACAGAATGGAACTTAATAATGGTAGTCAGGAGGCTTTATGAGAGGAAATGGGTTTTGAGGAGAAGGGAACATGCTGGCACAGGAGAAGAGGGTGGGAAGCTGTTTCATACATAAAGAGATGTGTGAAATAAGGCACTAAATTAAATGTGAGAAGAGACAAAGGGTCTGTCTACACTTTTGCTGCCATTAGGTGTCAAATGTGCAGCTGAGTCTGGGTTTATTTGCAAGTATAGACAGAGAAAGTCCATATTTGGTATCATTTCAGTAACCATAATCTGAGATCTCCATCTCTACAGCTAAAATACTGGTCCGTATTTTGGTTATATCTAGTTTGGACTATTGCAAAATCCTCCTGTATGGCCTCTGTGCATCCCATGTAAGTCCGTTCCACTTTATGTAGAATTGTACAGTACTGCCAAGGTCATTTGTAAAATGGGGATAATCATACTTGCCTCCTTTTTGTAAAGTGTTGTGAGATGTACTGATGAAAAACACTATATAGGATCTGGGTGGTGTTATTACATTGCTTTCCCAATGCCCTGACCAGATTAATCCTGCCTCAAAGTCCTTTGCTGGGATTTTTTTCTCATATAATAAGGTTCTAGCTCAGGGATTGGCACCTTTTGGCACGTGGGCCGCCAGGATAAGCCCCCTGGTGGGCTGGGCCGGTTTGTTTACCTGCCGTGTCTGCAGGTTGGCTGATTGTGGCTTCCACTGGCCGCGGTTTGCCACTCCAAGCCAATGGAGGCTGCAGGAAGCGGTGGCCAGCATATCCCTCGGCCTATGCTGCTTCCCGCAGCCTCCATTGACCTGGAGCAGCGAACCGTGGCCAGTGGGAGCCGCGATCGGATGAACCTGTGGACGCGGCAGGTAAACAAACTGGCCCAGCCCACCAGGGGGCTTACCCTGGTGGACTGTATGCCAAAGGTTGCCAATCCCTGTACTAGCTGTTCTTCCTCAACTTCTGGGTTCAGTACAGCTCCATACTTACCTATATCCCTACTCCCATGTATGCCTATAGCCTACGTTCCCACACTCTGTCTTCATTCCCACACTCTTCCTTTTTTGTTTGGTTGGGGGTTTTTTTGTTTGGTTGTTTCTATTAGTTCTTTTGGATTGTTTACTCTCAGAAAAACAAAAACAAAAACCAACATACCCACTGTGAGCAGCTAGTGTTAACAATTGGTACAGCTGAACCAGTGCAGAATATGATTTAGCGCAAGTGCAGACAAAGACAATGTGCATTCAACATCATCTCAGTAACTCTGGCTAAACCCTAGTCAAAGTAAGGATGCATAAGAGTTTCACAGATTATAAAGCCGGAAGGGACTACTGTGATCATTTGCTCTGACCTCCTATATAATGCAGGCCCTAGAACTTTTCCAAAGTAATTCTTAAAGCATATGTTTTTAGGGGAAAAAAAATCCATTACTGATTTTGAAATTGCCAGTGATGGAGAATCCATAACAACCCTTTGTAAATTATTACAATGGTTAATTACCTTCACTGTTAAAACAAAATAGCACTTTGTTTCCAGCCTGCATCTGTTTGGTTTCAATTTCCAGCAACTGGATTTTGTTATACCTGTGTATAGTAGATTGTCTATTATCAAATATACGTTCTCCAAGTAGCTACTTATACACTACGATGAAGTCACCCCTTACATTTCCCTTTTTAGCTAAATTAAATTAAATTAGAGTTGCTTCAGCCTTTCTTTATAGGGCATGGATTTCCACCCCTTTAATTGTTCTTGTAGCTATTCACTAAACACTTCCCATGTATCATCATCTTCACTGAATTGTGGATACCAGACCTGGACAAAGCATTCCAGTAGCTGTCACACCAGTGCCAAACAGAAATAATATAACCTTGATAGTACCCTATTTATACATCCAAGTATAACATTAGACCACGACATCTTGCTGGCAGCTTATGTTCAACTGATTATATACCATGACCCCTTTTCAGAGTCACTGCTCCCCAGAATAGTCCCCCATCCTTAAATATGTTTTACATTCTTTGTTCCTGGATGCATGACTTTACACCTGACAGTATTGAAATGCACATAGTTGGCTTGTGCCCAGCTTACCAAGCAATCCAGATCGCTCTGTATCAGTGACCTGTCCCCTCATTATTTACCATTTCCCCATTCTTTGTATCATCAGCCAACCTCATCAGTTATGATTTTATTCTCTTCCAGGATGTTTATAAAAATGTTAAATAGAATAGGACCAAGAACCGATCCCTGAGCGTCTTCACTAGAAACATATCCATTGTGAGACCCATCAGACAGTTTTTAATCCATTTAATGTGTCATGTTCATTTTGTGTCATTCTAGTTTCTTAATCAAAATCTTTTGCCGTACCAGTTCAATGCCTTTCAGAAATCTAAGTGTATTACATCAACATTATTACATTTGTTAAACAAACTTGTAATCTCATAAATGATATTGTTAGCTTGACAGGATATATTTTTTCCGTCAATCCATGTTGCTTGGCATTAATTATATTACCATCCTTTAGTTCTTTATGGAGTCCTGTATTAGCTGTCACATTATTTTGCCTGAGATCAAAGTCAGACTGGCAGGCCCATAATTGCCTGGGTCATCCTGATTACCTTTTTTTAAATATTGACACAACATTAGCTTTCTTCAAGTCTCTGTCACTCTCCTAGTTTTCGAAGACTTATTCAAGGTCAACATTAAAGGTCCAGAGATCTCCTTGCCAAGCTCTTTTAAAACTCTTGGATGCAAGTTAATGAGGGAGGAAAAATAAAGCATGTCATAAACAGATAGTTAAGGGTTAATGCCTCTTTTACCTGTAAAGGGTTAAGAAGTTCACATAGCCTAGCTGACACCTGACCAGAGGAACCAATGGGGGAACAAGATGTTTCAAAAGGAAGGAGGGAAGTTTCCTTTGTTTAGTCAGTTTCAGCCGGAGTGAAAAAGATCAAGGAACCAGCCTCTTATCAGAGTACTAAGTTTTAGAAAGGGATAAATAGGTTTATGTTTATTTTCTTTTGTAACTTGTCTTGGTGCAATTAGGGGGGAATTATCAAATTGGGTGTTCTTGTTGTATTAAGATTTCTGCCCAGGGGAACATCCTGTGTTTTCAATCTATGGTCTGTATATAGATTGACCTGTGTTTTCAATCTATGGTCTGTATATAGATTGACCAGCAGTATAGACAGCTGGTATGCTGTCTCCCAGAGGGTTTATTTTTTTCTTTCTTTTGCCTCTCTTTTCTTTAATTAAAAGCCTTCTTTTTAAGAATCTGATTTTTTCCCCTGTTTTTTAGATCCAAGGGAATTGGATCTGGACTCACCAGGAAATTGGTGGAGGAGTCTCTCAAGGCTACCCAGGGAGGGGAAGGTTTTGGGTGGGGGGGGGGAAGAGAGTGATCCAGGTACTCAGAAATTCTGGATGGTGGCAGCAAGACCAGATCTTAGCTGGTAATTAAGCTTAGAAGTGTCCATGCAGGTCCCCACATCTGTACCCTAAAGTTCAGAGCGGGAGTGAGATCGATGACAAAGCATCTTAGCAAACGTTTGTATATCAAAATATATATCTGTAATAGGCCATTTTTCTTCAGGCAAAATCTGTGTTGCATCAGCATTAAAACTGGAGGTCCTGAAGAACTCTGCATAAGCTTAAAAACTTGTTTCTCTCACCAAAAGAATGTGCTCCAGTTAAACACATTACCACACCCACTTTGTGTCTCTCATATCCTGGGACCAACATGGCTACAACATTGCAAAAAGATATCTTGAAAGCTTGTCCTTTCCATTAACAGAAGGTGGTCCAATAAAAGATATTACTTCACCCATCTTGTATCTCCAGAATTATGCAGTTAAAGGGCTATTTGTGAAGTTCTAAGGACCTTGGATGATGATACCTACCGTACCATTAGGAAAGAAATTATTTTACAAATCAAAAAGAGGCTGACCATTTGAATTTTTTTTTGCATTGTATTTATCATATGACCATGAAGTAGGAAAATAATAGGTGTGTAATTCTTACTATTTCTATATGAATGTCACTTAGCCAGTGTGACATTCCACTCCATATTCTTTATGAAAAAATGCTTATAATATGGATGTGACATAACTGAGAAATACTTTATGTAAAATGGCTCATGTGAGATCATTGGAAAGGTTATGATTTACTGAATGTGATTATCCAATTTGTATGCCTGTATAAGTTCTGTATCTGGAGTTAGGAATATTAACTATGTATCTGTATTTCAAATGTGTTACTCTGGGTGTCATCCCCAACCAGCCCTTCAGGTACAACAATGGAAAAGCCAGACAGAGCTAATGGGTCATTAGCAGAGACAATGAACTGTGAAAGAGCTTAGTCTTCCTGTGGATGCTCCAGACAGCCTACGAGTAATGGCTGACACAGCCCTGCAGAGACATGGGTCTGAGTCACCTGTTACTGGAACTACCCCTTGTAATGCCAGTGTTCTTCCACAGGGTGACAAAGGGTTCCCGCTTACAAAAGAGCTATATAAGGCAGGGGAGTGACATCACTGAGGGTCTCCTCTGCATCCTCACCTATAGAGACACTGAAAAACACCTGGAAGCAAGAACTGAACTCGGGGGAGAAGGGTTGAGCCCAAGCTGGAAGGATGTCTAGCTTGTGAGTAATACCTGGAGCTGCCTTTCTAGACTTTCTGAAATCTGCTTAGAACAATATCTAGGGTGAGAAATTACTCTCTGTAACCAATTTCTTTAGTGAAACAAGCTTAGCTTGCATGTTTTGCTTTTTTGTTAGTAATCTGCGTTGTTCTGTCTATCTCTTATATTCACTTAAAATCCAACGTTTGTAGTTAATAAACTTATTTCTTGTTTATAATATAACCCAGTTTGTGCAATTCATAATTGGTGGGGATAAGAGGCTGTACATACCTTCCTCCACATTGAGGAAGGAGATGGTTTTCATAATATACCTTTGGGTCTGTACTCCAAGGGAAATAGACACCTGAGTGCTGGGGCAAGTCCCTTAAGCTGAGCCTTCCCAGAACTGATCTCAGTGTCTGTTTCATTCTGCAGTTGAGTGTGGCCCTGCCTGGGTGTGCTGGAGGAGGCTTAATAACTTGGCTCAGCAAGACAGGTAAAAAGGGTGCCCAGGCTGGCATAACTGGCAGGCTCAGTTGTATCTCAGCAGATTAGGTGGCATCCTAAAGGGGGAAACCCATCACAGCCACTACAGAAAAAGAGAACATATTAGGATTGATTTTTCAAAGATTCTGAGCTGTTTCCAATCCTAGTCACATTAATGACAGTTAAAGGTGCTAAGCACCTATGAGAATCAGACCAAAAAAATTTAAACAGTATTTGGAAATGCTTATGAAAATATACTTTAAAATGATAAACAGATAATCTGATTAATTTGAAAAAGTTTACAAAATTTAGGGATATTGATTTATTATAAAGACTATAACCTTTGTGCCCTGATTCCAATATACCCCTAACATATACTGATATGGCCCACTTAGTTCCATCTGACAGTGGTTTGGAAACCTGGATGAAATGAGATGGTGATCAGTTAACTTCTTGCCCAGGAAAAGAACCATGAAAATTGGCATTCATTCCCATATTTGTTAGCAGCTTATTTAGCAAAGCCACCGAAAAGTGTATGTATACATAGACTTGAAGAATGAACTGTCCTCAGTACACTAGAGAAAGTTTGACTATGGCAGTGTTGAAAATTGGAAGGTCTCTTCTGAACAGGACATTATGGGAGAAGGTTATTACTGCTGGCTGTTTGTTTTTGTTCTGTAGCAGTGTAATTAACTTGAATTTAGTTTCCTGGACTATGAATGTATAACCTTTCAAGAGTACCAAATTAATGCAAAGTCTTTGTTTTCTGTACATTATACATGGAGAAAGAATTGCCTAATAGCTTGAAAGGGACAAAGAACTGGAATGAGTTCTTTTCTAAAATGTTCCATTGACTTGCTACATCACCATGGTCAAGTCATGTAATTTCTCTGTGCCTCCGTTATCTTCAGCTGCAAATGGGGATAATTTGACCCATCTTTGTGAAGTGCTTTGAGTTCCCTGTCTGTTGTATCCATCTGTTGTCTCTTGTCTTATACTTGGATTGTAAGGTCACTGGACAGCAACTCTTTTTTTGTTTTGTGTTTTTTACAGTACCTAGTACAAAGGCATTGTGGTTTAGGACTGGGATCCCTAGACATTACTACAATATAAATAATGAATACTTTGAAATGAATAATAATAACATAGCTACAACATACACTGTGTATTTGTCATATTCAGTTGCCCATGGCTATAAATGGCTTTAGGATAGTGGTTTTAAGGGCATTTAATTGGTACCTGTCCATAAAAGGATGCATGTACTTTTTTCACTCTTGTTATACTGAGCTTTTATGTGACGTGCCTAAGATCTTTCATTCTTTTTTTGTTTTTAAATATCCAGTTTATTGCAAGTGCCAGAGAAAAGAAACTCACATAATGACCTATTAACAGCAGGCAGCAAAATACCTGTGGTATATCTACGTTTGAAGGTTTCTGAGCTGGTTTGAGCCATTCTAAGAACTTGCCTCTCTCTTTTGTGTTCATTGCCTGTGATGTTAGGATGCTTTTAGAAATTCTTTCTCCCTCGTTAAACATAACAATGTTCTTATTCATATTAAAAGCCACACCTTTGATCCACAGATTTCTTTAGGCTTGCTAGGCACTTGCTTTGCATCTTCTTTTTTCTGATCACTTAATTATTATATCTAGTGAGACTTCATTACAAATTTCATTCTGTGACTGATAATTTTGTTTTGGTTCCTGCTATTTGGAGCTGCATTTAATGATATTATTGTACTACATAATGCCTCCTTTCCTAAGTACGCTTGGTAAGATTGCCTTACCCCACTTATAGATTATTATTGTTTCTAACTGTTGTCGTTGATACAAAAAGCATCTGAAAGCAATGTAAATAAAATGTCAATGGCTAGAAAGTTGATGGAGAGAGACTGTGAATTGTATATATCAATCAGTTTATTATTTGCATATGACACTCTTGGAATGTGTTGGTACACTTCAGAGCTAATTACTCTCCTAATACTTACAGAGCAAAGAAACACTAGCTTTGTTTTCTGAACAATTCAAAGTATTTTAAATCTCACAACTTCAGCAGGCATCACTAATACCTTTATAGCTCATTGTTGCCTAATGATGAATTTTTTTCAGAGGTTAAATAGATGGCATGAGAATCCATCCATCCATCCATTTTCCTGCCATAGCCTACTTAATTTCAGTTTGATAGTACCATATCTTATCATTCAATATTTAAGGGCAAATCCTATTCTCCTGCCTCTCCTCTATACTCACAGAGGATTTCCTAGCAGTGGCACCAATCAGCCAAGGGGTGGATACGATCTTTGTGCAGCTCAAAAAACTAGCTGCATGGCAACTCACCATATGTCAATGTGTCAGGTCAAGGAAGGATGGATAGGGACATGTTGGTGTGAGGCCAAAGTATCTGCTGTTACATATTCTCCAGTTCTTTGTCATCATCCTTCATGGAAGTGACACATTAGAAAAGCTACTTAGGTTGGGCACTAAGTAGAGGATATGCCTCTTTGATTTTTGCAATAGTTGTACTTTCTTCCCATGATACCTAGGCAAAACACATGTGCACACACATGCTCAAGTCAGGTTACTTCTCTAACATGCCAAATGAAAACCTTAGTTCCTTATTTTTCTTCATATCATTTTGTATTCATGCATTGATAGCTGGCTGAGGAATACCTTTCGCCTTCAGTTACAGAAATGCAACCCATATCCAGACAGTCCATGCAATCTTGTTCAACAAGATCAATATACACATTTAAATGCAGTCTCTTTGTCAATTTAGTAAATATTGAAATGGGTAGGGGTGGGGAGGACATAGAGTAGGACTGGGAGAGCATTAGTTCTTGTAAGTTTCAGATCATTTTAAGATGTACGATTCTGTAAATGCAGTTGTGACCAAATGCACTCCTATATTTACAGCTTACACACCATTGTAATAATCTTTCCACAAATTATTCCTTGTAAGGTATCATTTGAAAACTGGTATCTTACTGGTCAATAATATGGTGAAATGTATGTAGCAATGTTGTATGTAAATTATGAACATAAACTGAAATTAAGACTGAAGTATGTTTACCGAATAAATCTGGGGAGTGGATAGACCTGTTTCTCAGAGGTGGCAAGTTGATGCCTCTAGCCTGATATGATCAAAGTTGATAAGTTATCTCCTATTAAGTGGCCATTTTTTTGTCAAGGAACAAACAGATCTGCACAGGGGTGCTGGAACTAGGGATGCTGGGGGTGCAGCAGCACCCCCTGGCTTGAAGTAGTAATAACAACCAAATACAAGGTTTCAGCTTTCAGCACCCCCACTATAAAAATTGTCCCAGCACCTGTGGATCTGCAGTTTAGCAAATAACAGCATAGAGCCTCTTTTACCACCAGACTCTAGGAAAATACATTCAAATGGTGACTGAACTATAAAAGTGAGGAGTAAAATCACCCCCAAGTTGTTTCTCTCTTTCACCTAAGCAGACAAAAAACAAACAAACAAACAAAACCCACCCAGCCTATGGACTTTGGGAACAGATCCTGATGTGAAACTTGGTCAGTAACGTTACTGGGAACCTGTGGAAAAGAATTAAACCTTGAACCAAGTCTAATTTAAGTTTAGAAAGTGTTTTATTTTTATTTCACTTGTAACCATTTCTGACTTTAATTCCTTATATTTGTACTCACTTAAAATCTATCTCTTTGTAGTTAAATAAACTTGTTTTATTCTTTAACTAAAACTAATCTAGTGTTGTCTTTAAACTGAATTGTGTGGATAGCTCCATTTATGGTAGCAAACTGTTGTATATTGACCCCCTTAGAGGTGTAATGGATCTAATATAGCTGTACTGCCCAGAAGAGGGCTGGACAGTGCAGAACACACATTTTGGGGAGGGGAAATCCAGGATTGAGAGTATGTTGGAGTCACCGTACAAGTAGTAACCAAGGCTGCTGGAAGCCAGAACGTGGCTGGTGTTTGCTAACAGGTTGCTGGGATCAGAGTTGTTGGAAGAGGGCTGTGGCCATAAACAAACACTTTCGCTGTGACATGCATGTTAGCTGGCTGTTTGTGAATGTCCTAACTATAAAGGGAAGGGTAACAGCCCTCCCATGTACAATACTATAAAATCCCTCCTGGCCAGAGACACCAAAATCCTTTTACCTGTAAAGGGTTAAGAAGCTCAAGTAACCTGGCTGACACCTGACCCAAAGGACCAATTGCAGTTTTGGTCTCCCATGTTTAAGAAGGATGAATTCAAACTAGAACAGGTACAAAGAAGGGCCACTAGAATGATCCGAGGAATGGAAGGCCTTTCGTATGAAAGGAGACTTGAGGAGCTCGGTTTGTTTTCCTTAACCAAAAGAAGGATAAGAGGAGATATGATTACACTCTTTAAATATATCAGAGGGATAAATACCAGGGAAGGAGAAGAATTATTTCAGCTCAGTGCTAATGTGGACACGAGGACGAACGGATATAAACTGTCAGTCAGGAAATTCAGGCTTGAAATTAGACGAAGGTTTCTAACCATCAGGGGAGTGCAATACTGGAACAGTCTACCGAGGGAAACAGTGGGGGCGAAGGACCTCCATGACTTTAAGATTAAGCTAGATAAGTTTATGGAGGGGATGGTATGATAGGATAACGGGCTTAGTCAATAGGTCAATTATGTGCCTGGTATGATATAACCTTTTCCAGAGGGTTTGGCTGGAGAGTCTTGCCCGCATGCTCGGGGTTCAGCTGACCGCCATATTTGGGGTCGGGAAGGAATTTTCCTCCAGGGAAGATTGGCAATGGCCCTGGAGGTTTTTCGCCTTCCTCCGAAGCATGGGGCAGGGGTCACTTGCTAAGGAGTGGGTGGATCGGCTTATGTGGCCTGCATCTTGCAGGAGGTCAGACTAGATGATCATAATGGTCCCTTCTGATCTTGAATTCTATGATTCTATGATTCTATGATTCAATAAGGGGACAAGATACTTTCAAATCCTGGTCAGGGGAAGGCTTTTGTTTGTGTGCTCTTTGTTTGGGGGTTGTTCACTCTTGGGACTAAGACGGACCGAACATCAATCCATGCTCTCCAAATCTTTCAGAACAAGTCTCTCATATTTCAAACTTGTAAGTAACAGCCAGGCAAAGCTTGTTAGGTTTATCTTTGTTTTCTCAACTTGTAAATGTTCCTTTTGCTAATGGGTTTACCTCTGTTTGCTGTAACTTTGAACCTAAGGCTAGAGGGGGTTCCTCTGGGCTCTTTGAATCTGATTACCCTGTAAAGTTATTTTCCATCCTCATTTTACAGAGATGATTTTTACCTTTCTTTAATTAAAAGCCTTCTTTTTAAGAACCTGATTGATTTTTCCTTGCTTTAAGGTCCAAGGGGGTTGGATATGGACTCACCAGGAATTGGTGGATGGGGCAGTAGGAAGGGGAATGGTTAATTTCTCCTTGTTTTAAGATCCAAGGGTTTGGATCGGTACTTGGTGGAGAAGTCTCTCAAAGCTACCCAGGGAAGGGTTATAGTACTTGAGAGGGAGATATTCTGGGGGGGGAGGTAGACAGAGTTTCCCAAATAACTCATAAATAATTTGGGTGGTGGCAGCAACACCAGATCTAAACTGGTAGTTAAGCTTAGAGGTTCTCATGCAGGTCCCCACATCTGTACCCTAGAGTTCAGAGTGGGGAAGGAACCTTGACAGTGAGGGAACCAGGTTGAGATATACAACAACAAAACATTGTGAGGCACCCCAGGTTGCAGGGCAGGGGAGACAGCCCTTCACTGGTCTGGACTGCACCTTAGAATGTCATAGCAGTAAATGTAAATTATATCTTAACTAGTTTTGGTTTACTCTCTAAGCAGACAGTGACTTTTAAGTGAAGAGAGAATCTGTCCTCCCTACTGCAAACTTTGGTGCCTCCTCTTATGCCATTCCCTCTTCCCTGTGTAGTATGATAGCTAATGTGTATATCCTCTATAGTCACATCTGCTTTCACTGTAGCCTGACTGATTTAATATTGAATATTTAGTTCCACCTGCTACTCTAGTATCAAATCTGGAAAGCTAGACTTCCTTTCATAGGCTACTGGAAGAGGCTATTGCCCTCTGCTCTTTGATATGTTACTTAAACTAGCTTCATTTTTAGGTCATTTGTTTGATGAAGACTGCTGAAATGTCTGTTTCAAATCATGGCTAGTTGACTCCAGCAATACGAGAGACTACCAGCCTCCCATTTAATAAACACAATATAATTGTAAGAAATATTGCTAGATATATTTCAGTTAGTCTCTCTGAGAGAGAGAGAAAGAGAGAAGTATACTATAAAGTGGTGATGTTGCCACTGATTTCTCTTTATCAAAGCAAAATTTTGGAAACATTTTAGTCTGATTTAATGTCTGTCTATAGTACGGACTCTGAACAAGACATTTACGTGTGTGTGTGTGTGTGTGTGTGTGTGTGTGTGTGTGTGTGTGTGTGTGTGTGTGTGTGTAAAATGTTCATGCTAACTTGCTCCAGATGAGCTACCAACAACATTTGATTCTGTTAATTACATTAATATTACTCGACTATATTAAGCAGCTTGTAGGTTTACAATTATTGCTCATTTTATGCATTTACTCCTATATGCAATTCTATTCACATTCCTTGTGACGGACTACATTTCTTGATTTTTGGACTCTGCTTTTAGTCTCTCTCTAGATAGATACATGTACACACATATGATGTTCTGTGGGAAAAATTCTTCACAGCTGTAACCTAGATATTAATTCTCATGCAGATATCAAAATGTATTTTTCTCTTCTTATTGATATAGAGGCTATATGCTCTGGTATCATCAGATCTGTTAAATGTCTTCAAGCTTAACTTGATAAAATAGAAACTTTATTTCTTGTTTCCAAACTTCCCTCTTGCAGTTTGTCACTTATTTTTTTTATACTGACTGAATTGTTCCTTCTTTAGTCATGAAGAATAAAGGGTTATTTTAGGTTCTGTGGTCTCCTATCGGTAGCAAATCAACTACTGTATGTGTGTAGACTGTCCTTTTATTCCTCATGTAAGATTGGTAAAATGTACTCCGTTTGTCTGTCTTAATCAGAGCCACATCACTGCTTTTATTATCTCACAGATGGATCAATAGAAAACCTGGTGCAAATCCTTGTTGGCCAGATAGGACTTTCTACCACTCACATCAGCACCTGTCCTGTAAATCACAGGATCATGTTTCACTTATTTTGGGAGAGTTGCTTGTTTCTTCACGTGCAGTGCTACTGTTGCACTTTAGTGAAGATGCTATTACACTTTTGGCTGTAGCATTTCACTGGACCTCCAGTCCATTGACAATTAATGGAGAAACCACTACCAGCTACTCCTCTGATTGAGCTCTAGTTGATTTTTACAGAAGTGTCTGGTGAAATAGCCTCTTCTTTTTTTTTTTTATGATTTTTCCTACCCTGTCTGTCTCTTTAAATGAAGGTTGGGTGTTGAGCTTCCTGCACTGGCCACTCTACTACTAGAGACACACTTGTTGACTCCAGAGAAAAAGATAGGTAGTATCAACTGTGACAGATACTGCAACCCCATGCAGTAAGTTTGGGGACCATTATATTAAATTTATAAATAGTTCACGTTTAATGATGTTCTACTCTGGGGGGGGGGGGCCTAAGGGGGAGTTACCATAGCAGCTATCGGAACTCAAAAGAGTATGGGAAATATATATTTAAAATATTTTAGGGCAGATTCTCAGCTGATGTAAATTGAGTTCAATGGAACTGTGACAGTTTATACCAGCTGAGGATCAGCCCCGTTGCTGGTGACCTATACAACATCAAAATAGGCAAGTGACAAATTATAGTTTAGTAATGGTCCATTAAAAATGACACTTATTTGCTGGGGAAAATCCTGTTTTAATGTTTTTTTTCCGAGATGGTAAGCTGTTGGTACCACAGTAAGAATCTTTTCAAGGGAGAATTCAAACTCTTTACTCCTTTCCCTTGCGGGAGGAACATAATTCCTGATTGCATTAGTTTAGTCTCTCTCACAAAACTGATTCAGCTCCTCTGTCATTTTCGGCCATAGCTGAAACTATTTATATGTTCTCTGTCAGTTGAGAGGACTTGAAATGCAAGCTGTCTAGAGTAGTTTTCCAAAAAGTGTTTCTCAAAATTAGCATCGTCTTGTGTGCCTGGTCAGCATTTTTGCAATTTCATGTTCCCAACATGTATTTCCCATTTAACACCCATGAGGCTATTATTTACATCTTACTAATTAATCTTTTACTTAATATTAGATTAGCTAAATTCCTTCTTGCAAAATGAAGGTCTCTTGGAGCTGCTGTTTCACAAACACTAGTAAGTAATTAATTACAGTAGCAGGTGTAAGGCGGACTATAAAAAAAATTAGGTCCTTTTTAGCGGTCCGATTATACATAATTATTTCAAATATTTAATTTATTTGGGTTTTGACACTTATCTATCTTTGTAATTTCTATCTGAGCTATACAGTGCATTTTAATAATGAATATTGATAATGTGTAGTAGTTTTACAAATGTGCATGAGGAGGCAATGATAATAGCTGCAATATGTTTACAGTTAAATTATTTCAGGAAAGTGCAAGTAGCAAGAACTAATTTTTAAAAAACCTGAACAAGAATAGAACAGTATAATTTTATTAAGTGCTTAACAACCAGTTCATTAGTAAAATAAAATAAAATTAAACATGCCTCAAATAGATTGAATCAGAGTCCATCAAGATAACCCTGGAAATTCTCCCAGGACAAGCTCTTCACACAGCTGGGCCTGATCTTAGGACATGACCTCAGGCTCATATCATATGTACCTCAACCCTGACCATCACCTGGCCCACACAGTTGTCAGTATTTTTCTCTCTCTTGTCTGACTGCTGAGACAACAGTTTTGGTTCACCCATGAAGATTCATGTACCTAGACTGTTCAGAATTCAATAATGAAGAAAACTGCACAGTGGTAGGACAAGTTTGTTGTTAAGTTGGTTAGACACTGCAGATACAAACTCATCACAATGATTACTGACCTGCTTCCTAAGTGCCCTCTTTCCCACTTTCCTCATGTAACACGTTGGTTCATTGATTAACTATAATAACTAAGGCATGAAGGCAGGAGATTAAAATAGGAATGCCTTCTACCATTTCAGCTATTTAGAAGACTGAATTCTTTCCTCTCAGCTGCAGCTTTAGCAACAGAAATGCATACTATATCCCATACAGCAATGTATTGTACCTGAGTTAACTGTGAAGGCCATATAGGAACCACGCTGGTGTACTAGGTAAGACGGATGGACCAATGAGAGCACACCACTTCAATGCTCCTTGCCTCACACTGTATTCCTATCAGATTCCAGATCCCTCAATGGACTAGGGCCCACCTATCTTGGGGAAAACTTGTGGCATGGATCCACAGGTATGCTTTGCCTCTGACCTTTATATAGTCTTTCTGGCATGGTATCCCTTTTATTGACAGGCACTAGGTTTATCCTTTTTTCCAAGATGAGCCCTGCAGACCCATTATCCCAATGCTGTGTCACTGGCTTAAACATACTTTTGTCTTACCATGGCTCTTCCAGTAAGTCCAAAAGAATATGAATTCCTGTCAGAGACTTATCATAGAATCATAGAATATCAGGGTTGGAAGGGACCTCAGGAGGTCATCTAGTCCAACTCCCTGCTCAAAGCAGGACCAACACCAACTAAATCATCCCAGCCAGGGCTTTGTCAAACCGGGCCTTAAAAACCTCTAAGGATGGAGATTCCACCACCTCCCTAGGTAACCCATTCCAGTGCTTCACCACCCTCCTAGGGAAATAGTGTTTCCTAATTTCCAACCTAAACCTCCCCCACTGCAACTTGATACCCTTGTTCCTTGTTTTGTCATCTGCCACCACTGAGAACAGCCTAGCTCCATCCTCTATGGAACTGCCCCCCCTCCACCTTTCAGGTAGTTGAAGGCTGCTATCAAATCCCCCCCTCACTCTTTTCTCTTCTGCAGACTAAATAACCCCAGTTCCCTCAGCCTCTCCTCATAAGTCATGTTGCCCAACCCCCTAATAATTTTCATTGCCCTCCACTGGACTCTCCAATTTGTCCACATCCCTTCTGTAGTGGGGGATCAAAACTGGATACCGGCCTCACCGGTGCCGAATAGAAGGAAATAATCACGTCCCTTGATCTGCTGGCAATGCTCCTACTAAGGCAGCCCAATATGCTGTTAGCCTTCTTGGCAAAAAGGGCACACTGCTGACTCATATTCAGCTTCTTATCCACTATAATCCCCAGGTCCTTTTCTGCAGAACTGCTGCTTAGCCAGTCGGTCCCCAGCCTGTAGCAGTGCATAGGAATCTACCGTCCTAAGTGCAGGACTCAGCATTGTCCTTCTTGAACCTCATCAGATTTCTGTTGGCCCAATCCTACAATTTATCACCCCTTTGAGAAAGATGCAATCAGCAGATATTTTGAAGAGATACCAGGAAGCCTTTTCAACACAAGACAGCTTGTATTAGTCAACTGGGATACAATATTTAAGGGTCTTTTTTTTTTTAGAATGGTAAAGCACTTCCTACACATCTCTCACTTATCTTGCTAATGTCTGTTTCTCTATCAGACAGGCCCCTATTTGCCTGGCCTGGAAGGCAGATTCCATGTTTCAAAACAAAAACCTCCCCGCCTTGCCCAACAGTCCTAAATCCGAACTCTCTATGCACTGGACAACATAGAATTTACATCAGTCTGCTGAGATCACACGTCAGTTCTTTGTTTTCAAGTTTCAGTTAAGCTAGGTACACATGATTTTTCTCCCCTTTGTTGGCCATTAATGCCTGGTTGTTGGTTTTCCATTGCATCTCCAAGGCAATTTTGCTTGTATGTTGCATGTCCTTGAAAGTTCACTTATATCAACTCAGAACTGCCTACTGCCTATGTGACTCTTACCCAGGTCCTCTTCCCAAGAAAGAAATTAGCCACTTCACACCCAGTGGGTAACAATACAAAGTGAGTGGGGAAACTGAGTCACAGTTTTTCTTAACAATATTACAGAGATTTCCCATATTCTCCACAACTCAGCATGAGAGTTGAGGTACTCGGGTACAGCTGGTGAAGACCAGGATGAAACTCCTGGGTGTAGGGCCAGGAAGTTTATTGGAGTGCTCTCATCAGCTACAGGCCTCTCTATCTCTGGAGATCAGGATGATCCAGAGTCCTGATACCTGTACATCAAAATACAAGATCCATCTCTTAATAGAAAATTTCTCCCAACAATGGTGGTTGTATACTAACCTGGTTGTGTTTCTCAAAAAGACAACTGAAGAAAACTCTGATTAGAAGTCCACAGCAAAACAAAGAGTACTAGAGAGGGAGAGAGCAAGAGAGAGTATGATACTTTGTGACAGGAATTGTGCCAATTGCTTAGTGGTACAATGCTTAGAAACTTCATTGACTGACATCTTTTATAAATACATAGATGAATGCCTATTTTTTTTAAAAAAAGCATATATGTAAATAAATGCTTCTATTTCATTGATAAGGTAGAAGGTATTTTACTACCAGCCTTTCTATATTGGATCAGGAAGGAGAACCCTAGTAGATGGTAAACATATATGCATATGATGATTCTTCTCTACAGAAGATATTGGGTAGGTTAACTTGACAAATGCTGCTGCCATTGCCATTAGTGATATCAAATTAAATTCAATACACCACAAAATGAAAATAAATGTTATATTTTTTCAATTACTGCACTTGAAGCACTGAGACTGAGATGCACGGCAATGACTTACTCTGCACCTTCTGCTATTTCAGTTCACCTTCTCTCTGTCCTTCAGGCCTAGCAAACCAACTGTAATTTTTAACTGTAAATCCTGCCCAGTTTGATTCTGCATGAACAAAAATCTATTCAACCATTGAGAAATTAAGTAAATAGATATTCCAAGAGATTTTTAAAAAGTTACCAAAAGGAGAAGGCATTTGAATACGTTAGACACACTCAGTGCCTGTTTTTTATAGTGTAGTCTCCAAGAGTACTACATTTCATTAGAAATTTGACATGATTTAAAATTAATTAGAACCAAAATGAACTATATTTTGCAAGTTCCTGAAAAGGGATAAGTCAGATTAACATTTTTTTTCTAAATAAGCATAATATATAAATATATGAATGCTTGCAATAACTAGTGCTGGCTGGGAAATGGTTGGGTGGGAGTTTGGGTGGAAGGTTGTGAACCTTTCAGCCAATTTCCCTCTCACTTTTCACTTTGGAAAAGTGGTGAGAGTTTTGATGGAAAATTTCCAATGAGCTCTAATTCCTACCAGCATCAGATTCTTGTACCAATAAGTTATAAGGTGAAAAAAAAAACCCTGGGCTCTAAGTCTGTGTGTGGGTTGGATGTTCATACTGGAAAAATGATTACCCGGAATTATAGCAAGGTTTGTTTAATTAGAATTCACTACTGCTAAAGCATGATAAAAGGTACTGAAAGACAAATAGGAGAAGATGAGATAACAGGAAGAAAAAAAGTCTTAGCTGTTCTGGCAAGCTCTCTCTCAGCTGCATTTTCACATTTATTCTAACTTGCAAGCATAGATCAACATGAGTCTCTCACCTTTTCACCGTTGATTATATGACTATGTGGGGTGAACAGTTATGAAAAAGTTATGTATTCAAAACATTACTTTCTCATGTCTGACACACATGTTATTGTTTTAGGGTGTGAGGGAAGTATCATTTTTCCCTGTATGTTTCCCTATTAGGTTTTCTCTCTTCATTGTGAAGGAAATGATTCTGATAAGCAACTACCTTGAAAGAAGATTTAGATTCAGAAGGCAGAGTAGAGTAGATTAAACAGCATGGATCTTGTATTTTGATCACAAATGGCATGCTAATACAAATGTAAAATTCCTACAGTATGATGCTGCCTATGCAGAGATAGTATGATATAAACTGCATTATTTTCAGATAATCAATGGGAAGAGGAAAACATCTTGAATGATTATCTTATATCAGTGTCTGTAACTATATTTGTCAGACATTCCAGCTTATAAAGGACTAGCTGACCCTTCTTCTCCTGTGATATATTCATTTTCTTTCCTGCCACACGATTTCTGCAGTAAGCAGCATTTCCCTTTAACAAGAAAATGGGGGTGGGGAGAGAGAGAGAGAGAGAGACCAGATAATAATCATCATCCTTATGGAGCATTGGTGTTTTTTTCTTTAGCAGCATGGAAAACTAAGGACATTTCTTTAGTCGGTCGATAAATCCATGACAAAATAGTCCAAATGCTTGTCTGGCACAAAATAATATTTTTTTCAATAATGGGAGATCTGCATGGTTTGATGTACAAAAATAAAAAGATGAGGTGGATCTTTTCACGTCTTTGGCATTGGATCAAATCCAGATCAGAAATGTCTCTCCCAAAATCAACAACCTCTGATGCTATTCAGTTGGTAGTCCCCTGCACATAGACTTTTCCCCATTTCTAAACAATGTACACATTTGTTGCCAGCCTCCTGGAAGGATTGACCCATTCCCCCAAGATCCACAGATTAAAGGACCATCCAGGTGTGGAGTACATCTCTCCTTCACAGAAGGTGCATGGGCATGAACCCACCTTTTTCATGCTAGGTGTCCTTCCCAAGATCACACGAGAGCTCTCTGAAAAGCAGATATCTGCACATGAGAGGTGACAGGGGAATGATGGCCTCAAGCTTTAGTGGCCTTATATCACAAGTTGATTCATTTTTTAAGCTTTTTTGTAATACTGTTAATTATTAATTTGATGAAAGGAGGTATAAAATCAAATTGAAAGAAAACCTATTTTAAATTTTTAAAACACCTTGAATTTCAGTTAGTGAAAGTGGCAAGAAGTATATATACACAGACAACAACAAAAACCTAGACTAAGAAAAGTTACTGCACTATCCCACAGCTTCAGTGCTGGCTCATTCATTCACTCTATTGATCTTTCCTCTTTAGAGAAAGAATGAAGTGTGGCCATTTGTTGCAGCCACTTGGGGTCAGACTTTTACATCTGTCATGAAGAGTTAATACCATATAGCTTAAAAGATTAGCTAACTTACCTTCTTTCCTACATTGTTATATATTACATGCATCATTAACTCTGTATTGCTAAAGATCATGAAAATCAAGACATTTTAAATAAGGTTCCAGTTGCAACAGTAACTTGGCCACCTTGCAAATCCCCATGTGTATTACTGTGAAGAACTTACAGAATTAAATAGAAATATATTAAGCTCCAACTATAACCGGAACAAATTACACAATGATGTGTCAGTACAACACAGCAGAGTTAACATTGTTATTGGAATCTTTACAGTTAATTGTGCTTCCATTTGCGAAGTCTGTAGTAAGTTAACATTTAACTTTGGGTTTTCTTTTTCTGGAGGGAAAAATGACTGTGCTTATTAATCTCAGCATTTGAATGGCTCCAATTAAAACTCTCAATATGAAATATAATAATAAAAAGTAGCTTCATATGCTACACCTGACCTTGAAACAATCTGCCAATTTTTGTTTAAAAATCATATTTTCCTATATTAACAAATATTTTTCTCCTTTTTTGGTGAAAGACCCAAATAAGAAAACTGACCATACCGAAGAAACAGTGAAAAATACCCAGCCTAAACAAGTTGGGAAAATAAGCGAACTTTATTTTTCTAATCCGTTTCAGATATAGTAATTGTGACAATCTGGAACTGAGGTGCAATCTTTCTGAGCCCTCTGTTTTACCAGTCTGGGTTCCCTCTCACACTGTGTCAATGTGACAAGTGGCAAAGCCCTCCAGACTTGCCCTCTCACAAACATCCATAGGCAGGGGCCACACCCAGCTATGTTCATGAATGCTCTGGCCAGCCACTGCAAACAATAGAGAGGCTCTAGCCAAAATACCCCTAGCTCCCCAGCCTTGTGCCCTTGAACTATACCATCCTGTCCTGGTCAAAAGCCTGACCAGTATATAAGTTATTACCCAGTCTGCCCCTCCCTCAATTTGGAGAGGACAATGCACAAGCCTTTGTTAACTGAGCTGAATTTTTTCCCAAGCACTTCACTCAAGCCACACTTTTCTTTGGTAGATTTATTAACTACAGAAAGATAGATTTTAAGTGATTATAAGTAATAGTGTACAGATCAAGTGTACCTAACAACAAAACCATCTAAAGTCTTGAAAACTGGATAGGACTTGACTCAAGCAGTGTCTCACCCTGTTAGGTATATCTCCATTTATTTTATTATCTATCTCCTAGGACTGGAAGGGACCTTGAAAGATCATCAAGTCCAGTCCCCTGCCTTCACTAGCGGGGCCAAGTACTGTCCCTGACATCCCCCCAATCCCTAAGTGGCCCCTCAAGGATTGAACTCACAAGTGGGGGGTTTAGTAGGCCAATGCTCAAACCACTGAGCTGTCCTGCCCCCTGCTAGAGAAATGGTCCACCAAGTTTCCATACACAAGCAGGCTTTCTTCCTACTCACCTGGGACCAGCTCTTCCCCAGTTCAGTCTTTGGTCCTGAGGTGTTTCCAGGTGTTCTGTTGTGTGGGGAGTGAGGACCCTTGGTGATATCACCTTCCCTGCCTTTATAGCTTCTTCCATCTTTCTGGAAAGATACTTTGCTGTTACCTGAGTTAAACAGTCACCATTGTGTAGTGCTGTTTCTGAGAGGTCTCTATTATACCCAGTTCCTGGGGTAATCCTTATGAGTGAGTATATTTCCCTCAATGGGCGATTAACACTGTTTGGCCTTTTCATTGTTGTACCTGAAAAGCTGGTTTCTGGTGTTTATAACTTCAAAATGTATTTCAGTAAAAGACACATAGTAAAACTTCATAACTCTAGATACAATGATAGCACATACAATCCAACAGGATATTAATATTCAACAGATTAAAATGATACCTTACAAGGCATACTTTGTACAAAACATATCATAATGATATTAACATAGTGAATATAGGATTCAGAGTGCTATTTGGGGGTACCGAGTGTCACAATAATCTTAGGAGTTTATTTGTAACAACAGTAGGTACATAATTTTCAGACAGAATTGAGACTTTTAATGGTAACTAACCTTTTAAGCTCTTAAATTCAGTCTGTATTCAGGTGAATTCAATTGGTAAAGGTTAGTTCCCTCCTTTGCTGTTGTCTGTTTATTTTTCCTTGCATTAATAGGGAAGGAAACTAGTGTGTATCCCTGTTTACTTTCAGTTGGCTGTATTATCGCAATAGGAAAAACACAGAATAGTGTTTGAAGCCCTAGAACGTTCAGAAGGCACCACAAATTGAGATGAGAAACTACAATTGCAGGATCTTCAGATTTCTGTGCCCCCAGTTTCCTCCTATTCTTGATGTTACATTTGTTTTGATTTGAGTATCCTGATGCAAGTTTGAAGCATTTAAATTGTCCCTCCTGCAAATTGTGCCAGCAGCAACCTAAGAATGGAAGATTGAGTGCATGCTTAGCTGCTGGGACTGGATCTAAAGTCCACTGAAGTCAAAGGAAAGACTCTCATTGACTTAATTGGGCTGTAGATCAGGCACAACAGTTAGGCAAGATAGGGGGAAATGAAAGGGTTGCAGAACTTCATTAGCATGTGCTAAACATATTAATAGATTCTACTGATCATGCATAGAAACCATTATAAATGGTTAGAACTCTTTTGTGTCTGTGTGTGTGTGTTTAGAGGGAAAGGAAGCATCAGGGCATTGAAGCTAGGGGTAGTTTTACTGTACCTCTTAGACTTGCAATCTTGATTAAAGGACTTCAAGTGTCAGAGAATCCACCACATCCCTAGCTAAGCTGTCCCAATAGTTAATTATCCTCATTGTTTAAAAATTGCACCTTATTTTTAGATTTAAACCATTGGATCTTATTATGCCTTGGTTAAATTACAGAGACTTCTACTATCAGAAATCCTCTTTCCATGTATGTTCTTGTAGACTGTTATCAAGACACCTCTTAACCTTCTCTTGGATAAATTAAAGCGGTTGAGCTTCTTATGTCTGTAGTTCTTGTTTTTCAGAGTAGTACAGAATGTCTCACCCTGAGGTGCAGACAGCGTGACTCAGTGGTCAGAGCAGGAATCTTGCTTACTGGTCAGAGCAGAATCAGAGGGTAGAACTGGTCATGTAGACATGAGTCAAGCTAAGGGTTGGAGCCAGGAGTCAACAGATCCAAAGAACAATTCTGGAATTACAATTGGGGACAAGCCAGTGGTGAGAACCAGGAGATAGGAATCAGGCATTCAGAGGCAGAGAGGGATTAGAACTGGAATGGAGCTGGCAAGGAGTGGATGAAGGGATTGAAAGTAGCCCCCACACAAGGGGTCCCTCTAGGGGCCCTTGGCCCTGGCTTGTCAGGGTACCTTTGGAGAAATTTCCACAGAAGATGGGGAGTGTAAACATTTTCTTCAGTTTCCCAGGACCTCTCTTCTGTCTCATTCTCCTTCCAGTCTATCAGATATTGGAGCTTTCCCCCTGACACATCAGGAGTCAGGGATCTGATGGATTTCATATTCTTCCTGCCTGTGGACAATTACTGAATGTGGAGGTGGAGAAGAGATTAATGATAAATGGTTTGAGGAGAAAAACATGAAAGAAAGGGTGAATCTTGAGAGATTCTGGGAGTTAGTTTGAAGACCAATGGATGTATTTGTTCAATAGTCCAAAAAGGATCCAGATATGGGTGGTCAAGCTTGGCTTAAAGATAGTGTGCTCTCAGGTTTTGAGTTGAGAGCCAAACCTTATTACCTGCTGCAAGGTTGAGGCAACTTGTTGTTTTCAATTGGCATAGCACTTATGTGTTTGCTGGAGGTGGTGGACCATGTCTGCAGCTGCCGAGATAGCAGAATCTTCAGGTAGGTCTTGTTGGAATCAGTGCAAAACCCAAAGTTTGTGAAGAATTATGTCTGTTGGGTTGAAGCATGGATCAAGTTGTTGTACAGGAACTTGGCTAAACATAGTGGTTGAAGCCAATCATCCTCATGAAAATTCAAGAAACAGAAGAGGTACTACTCCAGGGTCTCAATGACTCTCTGCCTGGTCACCTGTCCACAGATGATACATTTGAATTGAGGGACTTGGTGCTGAGAAGGCAGATAAATTCCTGCCAGAACCCAGAAACAAATAGGGGCCTCAATCCAAAATGATGCATGTCACCAGTCTGTGTATCTAAAGACATGCTCCAGGAAGGCTTGAGTGGTTTCATGGGCAGATGGAATAGTACAGCAGGGAATAAAATGGGCCAACTTTGTCAGGAGGTCCACTATGGTCATGATAACTGAGTGCCCTTGGAAGCACAGTATCTCAACAATAATGTCCATTAAGAAGGTGGGCCAAGAACATAGAGGTGTGAGGAGGGGCTGAAGGAGGCCCACAGGCTTGGTTCAGTTTCTTTTTTATGGGCACAGAGGGCACATGACTTAACATAATTTATAACATCAGTGCACTGGGTTGACCACCAGAAGTACCTAGTGATCAGGGTCTGGGTTTTAAATTGGCTGAAATGTCCCACCATGGACAAGTCGTGACACAATTTTCATACCTGAAACCAGTAGCTGCCCTCAGGAATGCAGAGACAATCCTTGCAATAAAGGAGATTTTGTTCTAAGTGAAACTTTGAATCTGGGGAAGTCCCAGTGGTTCTTAATTTGGAAGACTGGGGCCACAAATGTGTCACTTGGAAGCAAAGAATAGGTAGTTATCAATAGGTGACCAGTGATGGTGTCACAGGCAAAGTGGGATGTTTTAAGGACAGTGAGCTTCCTGCTCCACTGCACAGTACTTGTCCTTGCAGGACAAGGCATCTGCCTTCCTTTTCTTTGTCCCTGAATGGTATGTAACTGTGAATTTAAATCAGGAGAGGTAAAGGGCTCAATGAATCTGACATTGGCTGAGTGACCACTGTGTGTAGATGCTCATGGTCTCCCCAGGTAGGGGCATGGGCCCCCTTAAGAAAGTGCCTCCATTCCTCAAATGCAACCCAGAAGGCATGGAGTTCTTTATTCCATGTCAGTGTTTCTCTCAGCAGGAGTCAGTTTCTTAGAGAAAAAAGGCTCAGGGATCAAGCAACTGGCAAGAGCCAGTAAATTGTGAGAAGACTGAGCCTATTGCAAAGTCTGAAGCATCAGTCTCAATTATTAAGGCCTTTGTGTAGTCTGGCAAAGAAATAAATGCCTTTTCCAAGTGGTTGGGAGCCACCTGCAGGACAATGTGAGGTTAGCCCTTTTTGAGGAGGGACGTTGTAAGCTACCAGGTTAGAGAATCCTTGGATGAATCCCTGGTAAAAAAAAAAAAATTGTGAACATAAGGAACAGCTGTACCCCATTTATTGGGCCCAGCCAAGTTCATTAGGTTGATAGGCAACTGGCCCAGAGGTAACTGAGTTCCTGACACAGAGGTTGCTACTAGAGCTGTGTGAATAAGATTTCTTAATTCGCTGGCAATTCCAAGAAATAAAAGAAAAAAAATTAACAATAATATTTTTGGGGGTCAAAACCCATTTTATTAAAAAAAATCACTCAAAATCAAAATGAAATGTTTTGTTTGACCCATATTCATTTATTTACTTTTCAGTTAACCAATTTTTTTTAAAAAATGAAGGGAATTTCTAAAGAAAAATAGTTTTGAACTGAAAAATAAAAAAAATCACCTTGAAAATTGCTGAAGCAAAATATTTTTACATTTTTAGTCCAACCCCCTGGCCCTTTCCCAAACTTAGTGTAACTGGGAAGCTCAAGAGAGGTTGTCTCCCAGTGAGACCACAGTGTAGCACTGGCTTTGCAAAGTCTACCAGTACAGGAATGTGTGCTAAATGCTTGAACTCAGCGCTATTGTTTTTACAGTCTTCTACCTTGTATAATAAGTTATTACTTGGAGGAACTCAGCACTACAGGGCTCTTTCCATAAAATTGTTTGTTAGTAATTAAAAAAAAAAATCTAAACCAGTCATTTCCAAGCACTGTCAGTGCTGTTACACACCACTTTTGATTTCATTAGCAAAACAGCTGGAAATCTGTGCATTAAAACCAGTTTTGTCATCATGGAGTCCTTTACCTGCACATCTAAGTCGATTAGTCTGTTATATCCTGAAGGGGGAAAAAAAGTGTGGAAAGGAGTATAGTAAAGAGAGACAAAAGAATGTAATATGGCCAGTTTGCTACACAGTTAAAATACATTAGTAAGAATAGCAGCCTGTAATTTGTAGCTAGGAATTGCAACACAGATGGACACATTGTTAATGAAGCCTCCATAGACTCTATATTTTAATGAAACAGTACTTTTTCTATGCTTCCTTCTACTGCTAGAGGAAACAGAATGATAGGGGAAAAAACATTAATATTGACTAAAAAAGACATATGTCAAAATTTGTTAACAAATATTTCTCAGTGTTACAATAATTTTTTGTTTTGAAGGGTAAAATCACTAACACTTCCCCACACTTTTTTCTCCTTTCCCCCCCCCCCCCCAGACATGCCAGTCCTGAAGCTCTAAGTACTTGTATAATTATTAGGTATAATAAATATACAAACATATATACAAAATTCCCATTCAAATCATCCACGTCCTCCAAAATTTGGAAAAAAAAATAAATGTTGAATGTCAATTTCCCACAGATTGAAAATTCCATTTTCGAACTCTATATAACCCCTCTCATGTAATCATCATGTATCCCTAAGCATCCACCTCCCCCCAACCCCTTCAGCAAAAGCACCCAAAATAAGTTTTGCAGCCAGCACTGAAGATAATCAAATCTGAGTTCTGGCAGGTCAAGGGTCAAGTGACTTCCAGAATGAAAGGCCCCTCATGGAATATGCCATGCGTCCAGCACCTTCTCATTAAACCCTGGGCAGTATTAGCTAAATACAGTTGCTGGCTCCCTATGAACTGGGTTTGAACAGGTCATTGTTCATTATGGTTCAGGCACACTCAATAATAACTCTTGTTGCTTGCTTACATTCTGTGTTTCCCATAAACTGTCCATTCTGGGGTCATGGTTCAAGCAGCAATGCATACACCAGATGTCATGGATTTCTCATGATGGCGTCACTCAGAAGGAGTTGCACTACATCATTACATGTGATAGACGTGTCCTGTAGAGTATACCGTGGTGCGTACTAAGCAGCGAATACAGATCACCATCTAGTGGTCACCCATATGGTGTTGATGTTCCAACTAGCAGGTAAGTCCTCTGAGATAATTAATATGTTTGACATTGATGCACTCTGTGTGCCAGGTTTAGCCAACAGGTTTTGTATTGACGTCAGCAACGGATTCTCAGCTCTAGCTAATCCGGCCGATCGTGACTCCCACTGGCTGTGGATCACTGCTCTGGGCCAATGGGAGCTGCTGGAAGCGGCGCGGACTGAGGGACTTACTGGCTACCACTTCCAGCAGCTCCCATTGGCCCAGAGCAGCGATCTGCGGCCAGTAGGAGCTGTGATCGGCCAGACCTGTGGATGAGGCAGGTAAACACACTGGCCCAGCCAGTCTTTCCCTACACAAGCAGTGACCCTTGTTTGAGAAACCCTGATGCAGACCATCCCTGAGAGGTGTTTATCTAACCTGCTCTTAAAAATCTCCAATATCCATAGGCAATTTATTCCAGTGATTAACCACTCTGACAGTTAGGAAGTTTTTCCTAATGTTTAACTTAAACCACCCTTACTTCAATTTTTGTTTCTTGTCTGATCCTCAGTGGTTAAAGGCTACAATTTTTCTCTCTCCTCCTTGTAACAACCTTTTCATAGAATCTCAGTGTGGGAAGGGACCTTAGGAGGTCATCTAATCCAACCCCCCTGCTCAAAGCAGGACCAATCCCCAGACAGATTTTTGCCCCAAATGGCCCCCTCAAGGACTGAACTCACAACACTGATTTAGCAGGCCAATGCTCAAGCCACTGAGCTATCCCTACCTTATGTACTTGAAAAGTGTTATCATGTCCCCTCTCAGTCTTCTCTTCTCCAGATGAAACAAACCCATTTTAAAAAAAAATTCCCTCATAGGTCATGTTTTCTAGACCTTTAATCATTTTTGTTGCTCTTCCCTGGACTTTCTCCAATTTGTCCACATCTTTCCTGAAATATGGCACCTAGAACTGGATGGAATATTGCAGTTGAGGCCTAATCAGAGCGGGGTAAAGTGGAAGAATTACTTCTCATGTCTTGCTTACAACACTCCTGCTAATACATCCTAGAATGACATTTGCTTTTTTCTGCAACAGTGTTACATTGTTGACTCACATTGATCCACTATGAACCCCTCAGGAAAGGGTGCTAAGAGGAGAGGCCCAGAAGCAGTTTGTTGGATCCAAACAAAACAGACTGGTGTTCATCCTCAAAGGGAGCTAGACCAGGATGTGGCACTGTGTATTAATTGCTTGACAGTCAATTACTGAGGATGGGGACGGAATGGGGTGCATATAGCAGTGTTGTAAAATTTGCTTCTAGGGGTGTTTCAGGACCAAACAAGAGTCAGTGAGTTTGTCTGTCTGTCTATCTATCTTATCAGAATTAAGAATCATATTGCATACTTATGTATGTATTATGGGGGTCAGAAGAGAATGACAAGGATTATTTTTAAGTAAAGAATATTGGGAAACATCAACAATTTCTAACTGTTCAGAGTCTTAGTTTAAAGAGGTCCAAGAAAAACTTCAGAAAAAATGTAAAGGTGTGAGTGTGTGGGGAGTCTGTATGTAGGATCAGTTTATTTAGATCAAAGTATAGTTTTGCTGCTGTGGCCTCACCTGTATATGTTGATTGGGTCACCTTGAAGTTAAAATGGTTTCTTCCTCTCAGACAGGAGTAATTTACATTATACACGTGGAAAGATTTGAGTCCAAGTCAATGGCAAATAACAGCTGAATACTAATGTTGACACAAAGTCCTTTTCTTTCTTTCTTTCTTTCTTTCTTTCTTTCTTTAGAGGAAAAAAACTTTCATTATCTAAGCCTGACAGTCACATTGCAAGCTGGGTGAAGAAATAACATCACTGGAAACATTCTAGAGTAAATCCCTTTGGGGATAAAATTAAATCAAATACTGATACTTAAACATTTTAAAGAGATATATCTAGAAAGGCCAGCACCTACTGAACTATTGTTTTCCTAGAATTCAGCCATTAGCTATATGAGAGAGAAATAATTGAACATGATTCTATTGAAAATTGGGAGTCTGTGATTAGCATGGGGGTGTTTCTTAATCCATATGAATCACTTAGGGCTAATTTACACTGGCAACACTAAAGCGCTGCCACGACAGTGCTTTAACGTGACTTGTGTGGTCGCGATGCAGCGCTGGGGAGGTAAGGAATTAATTAGACCTCAGATGAAAAACCTGATGAAAGCCAAGAAGGAAGTGTTACAGGTGGGAGGAGGACAGGGCTAGCTGAGCCTGGAATGAAGAAGCTCCCTAGAGAGGGAGAGACCTTCTTTCCTCCTAAGGCTCTAGCAAAGAAGAGCTGAAGGAACTAGGGGTTAAAACCAATGTTGCATTGTACTGGTGTTGGTGGATGGGTTTAGAATAAAATTCAGCCTTCACAGTAGATGAAAAATAGGTCTGAAGAGTTTCTGGGGCATCAGAGGACAGGGACAGAGCATGGCACAGTTACAATTAAAAATCTAATTTATATATGGATATGTGTCCTGTTTCTTTAAATATATAGCCATAAACCAATGAGAAAGGGGTAGGGGTCATGGGGAAAGTTGTAGGCAGAAATTCTATAAAGGAGAGAGAAAATAGCTTTAGGGATAATACAGCCTTCCCTATTTTAATATGTTCCTTGTACAGTATTTAAAATAATAATTAAGATGATACTTAATATTTGCAAATTTTAAGTATGATATTTATAGAGTCTGCTTTAATTATTATTATTATTATTATTATTAATAAGTCTATGGCCCCCATAGTTGCAGAGAAGTTTGAAAATGTGACCCGAGTGCATCTTAAAGACTCAGAAGGCAAACTTAAAAAAATGTTTTAAAAACATTTTCATGATTTTTAAGCTAGTCTTAGGATTTTGGAGGACCTGACTCAAATTTTTTCTTTGGTTGGGTTTGGCAATACTAGATTCACTTTCTGCTTTTCCTACATTAGTACACTGTGTTGCCAATTTGCAATCTCATCTCAAGACTTTTGATGTTTGTACTATCCTTAAAACACTCAAATCCTGGAGTCATGTGAGAATCTTGTCATTTTCTTAAAAAGTAAATTTTCTAGCCCTTTGATTGTGAAGAAAGTTTGAAAATGTTACCCCAAAGACTCAAAGATCAAAAGGAAAACCAAAAAAATCCACACTTCATTATGTTTTAATAAAAATATATTTTTAAGACAGTCTCATGATTTTGAGAGGTCCAACTTAGATTTTTCAGTGCTTGGGGTTGGCAATGTTGGTCCAATATTTGAGTTTGTGTTCCAACAGGCAACATCCAATTTGGGGAGCAAATTACAGCCTTTTCTCACAATTAAAAAAATGAAAGCAGTTGTAATATTGTTTTTATTTAAAAAAAAACACTATAAAATGTTAGATCTAAAACTACCCGGCCATAAACCCAATCTCTTTTTAATACATTGAATTAGTAACATATAAAAAAAACTCTTGGGTATTATTTTCTGATATCTCATGATTAGGACTTCAGAAATGTTGTCTTCCTAGGACTCATTTCTGCAATGTGCTGTGCACTCGTTACCCACTGTTGACTTTAATGGAAGGGACGGTGTTCAATATCTTGCAGAAATATGCCTTAATTGAATACATGGCATTGTCTTAACTGATAGACTGTATTTTATGCTTTATCTTGATAGTGAATAGTTCAAGATTTCAAAGTGACATGACATCTTCCAGTCTGGCAGCTGTGATGGTCTATCATTAATACTATTATTATTGTATTTTATCTTAATGTGACCTCAGTCAAAGGCAGAAACCTTTAATGTTTTCATTGTAGCCTTTAAATAAAATTACATTCTGATTTGAACCTTTCCATCTCTCAGCAGTGAAATTCCACCTTATCCTGGTTTTTGCCAGTCACTAAAATATCTGGTCAATAACCTCTCACTGCTGAAAAATTCCCTCTAAATACCAAATTTACAGATATATTTGATAGAATATATTAATCAACCTACTTGCTCCTTATAGAGATGTTACAATGTCAATAAAAGCATCTAAGAAAAAGTTGTTTTTTTCTCTATGCTGTACTGTTGTTTTTTTTCCAAGGCATGTATAGTGTTATCAGCATCATTCAGTCTGAATATAAATCTTTAACAAACACATTGCTACTTTTAAACCTACATATCTCAACTAAGAAGTTCTATCCTGCAAGCCTTTTGTTGAAGACACTGAGATTACACTCATAAGTATTCACTCATGTGAATAAGAGTGATCAGGAATAAGTTCGTAGATGTGGTGTATGTATTAGATAATGTAAAATATTATGGATGTGTCAGTAGTAACTCCATAGGTTACAGTTTCATTCAGATAATTATATGTTTAAACATATATACAGTTACCGTTTCATTGAGGTAATATATAAAAATGTTGACATTGTCAGGCCTCTGGCCTAAAACTTCATGTATCAATTTGAAAATACCCCCATAACAACTTTTACTAAGGGCTATTGTCTTTGGATTAATTATAAGGATTATTTTCATCCACCTCTTGCTTTCTCACTCTGGGCTTGAGCAATGGAACAGAATCAAGCTCTGTATGTGTGCATATTTTTATATTCACACACTTACAAATATGATGTATATTAAGACAGATCAATAATACCAGAAGTATTGAGACTTCTGAAGACATTTCTACCTGCTTGCCCAAAGGGCGCCATTTCTTTAAGGCAAGACTTACTATACACTGAGTGTAAAATATTGAGGCAGACGAGAGTAGATTGTAAATCAAGATATCCTTCTGTCCTATTTTGAGCTCTGTAGTAAAAAAAAAAGTGTGATTAAAAGTTTCATTTTGCAGTTCATGCAATATTCCAGTTCATTGTAAAAGAAAAGCTACCGGGAATCTCCACTGAAAAGGAGAGAGCTGTATGCCACTGAGCCCTACTCCACGGTAAACAGGTTGACTCTGAAACAAACAAAAAAGTAACTCCTTTTTGTCTGCTGGAAGTATTGACATCTACTTAGTAGGGTTCTTGCATTGTAACATAATCACTGTCAGTTCTCAGATACTATGGTGCTAAGTGCAAAATAAGAACCTACACAAAATATAACAGAACTCATTGGCCCCATACTGCATGTGGAAAAGAAAAGTAGGAGTCATGGTACCTCAGTATCAGAGCCAGGTGAGAAAAGTCTGCATCTGAAATGTCCACATCTGCTAATAGTGGAAATTAATTTTATTGATCAAATGCTATTTTGTATTTCTAGTAAGATGCATCATGGGACCTCTAAATGGCTGGGTTCTTGAGCATTTTAATTATTTTTCTCATTGTGCATCTCTAGGTCCCAAATAACGTACGGACCAATGCAGTAGTATGAATATGTGTAGCCACAGTCAGATTGTCTGTTGCCTGAGATTTTCAAAACGCTTCAGGAAGTTGGACCCAGTTAGGTTCAAAGCCCTGTGGGAACTTGGTAAATCTTAGCCATTGCATTTTTTGAATGTAAAAACAGGCACCACAATTCCAGAGACAGCAGAGAAAAACAGCATATCTCTCTCTAGACAAAACTACTGGTAAAATAAATTAGTCTTTATTCATTAGAAGATTTAATTTTAAATTATTAGTTGCCGGCTGCCAGATTATTTGGTTCTATTGATCCATGTAACTGAAAATCCCCCTGTAATTCAGTAGAATAACAAGATGATGACAGCTCATTAAACTTAAGTTCAGCTGACTTTTGTGGTAATGTGTAGAAAATAGTTAATAATTAGCAGTTTATTAAATTATAGTTGAAAAAAACTGCAGATAATCAGTGGTGGTACCTAGCTATATGTTTCCTCTGAAATACACATCAGAATGACAAAAATTATGGGCAAGAGTCCTCATGTATTCTGAGCAAAATACATATTTATCACAAAAGGACAAACAACAATAATAATTACACAAATAATGTATGAAGACTTCCTAATGTATAATGTTTGCTAAGGCACTTTAGAAGCTGAGAATTATAAAAACTGTTGGGAATATGTATTGTCACTCTAATGGATCTGAGTGAGAAAATACTGTAGCAATTAAACAATTACAAAAGTAAAATGATTATGTAGAAATTGCAAACATGATACAAAGAGGAGATAATCACGTGTGACCTTGCAAATGCTGCTATAAATATACCTTAGATCCTTAGTACTGTAGCCATAAATCTTAAAAGAAAGCAAGCTAAAGAGGATTATAAAATTAATCTGTAATACTGATCCCAGTGTGAAGCAATTATATTTAAACTGGAGCCTTTACTAATATAGACTATTTTTCTTAGAAATGTGCATACCCACATGCACATAATTGTGTGAATTGTTGAGCTGAGTATTCCACTTGTAGAAGAGTTTCAACCTTTATGAAGAATACAGTTCATCCTCTCCAAAGTTTAGAACTTACTATTTGGAGCGCAGTTTGAATTTTCTGGGAATTTTCAGGTTTGAGTTCTTATCGGTAAATAACATGGTCTGATTTGAAAAGAAGAGGTTTGCAAAAAAATAAAATAAAAAAAATCAGCAAATAAATGTACCCAAAAAATGCAATTTGAGTAGACCCAGGATTATTTGCAAATATGTATCAAGGTCACAGAACAATTTTGATTGCCAATATGTTTCATTTTTTTTTCAATTCAATGTTGAAACAAAACATGACATTTTTTGTTTCCATTTTGGAGAGACAAGATGGGTGAGGTGATCTCTTTTGTCAGACCAGCTTCTGTTGGTGAGAGAGACAAAATTACGAGCTTACAGAGGACCAGGGGCGGCTCTACGTTTTTGGCCGCCCCAAGCAGTCATGCGCGGGAGGCGCCCCGGAGCCGCGGGAGCAGCGGACCTCCCGCGGGCATGACTGCAGAGGGACCGCTGGTCCCGCGTGGCTCGGCTGGACCTCCCGCGGCTGCGGACGGTTCACGGGTCCGGCGGCTCCGCTTGAGCTGCCGCAGTCATGCCTGCGGGAGGTCCAGCCGAGCCGCAGGACGAGCGCCCCCTCCGCAGTCATGCCTGCGGCAGGTCTGGTCGTCCCGGGGCTCCGGTGGACCTCCCGCAGGCATGACTGCGGCAGGTCCGCCGGCCCAGCCTGCCGCCCCCTAGATTTGGCCGCCCTAGGCACCAGCTTGTTTTGCTGGTGCCTAGAGCCGCCCCTGCAGAGGATTCTTCTTCAGGTCAATTTTTGTTTCAGTTTTGTGCATTTTGTTAAAAGCAAAGGAGGTGTAGATTCACAAAATGCCATGGTGCAAGAGGAAAACAATGGCAAGTATGATCTTAGTGAGGAGTGTAAAAGGAAGAGAGGGGACAGCTTTTCATCCAACTTTCTTTTTGGCATTTATCACCACTTCATAGCAGGAATGAGCAGTCTAGAGGGGCTTGATAAATAGAGGGCACTGTAACTATTCTGTTTGGTAATTAAGCATGAATGGCTGTTGAGCAGAAGAATGATGAAGCGGCTGTGCTTTGTGTTTTGAGAAGTACTTCCAGTGATCTCTGCCTCTATAAAGTATGGAGTTTGGTGAGCATATTTTTTCCCACACTCAGTGAGTCACAAACTACTTTACAATTAGTCAGACAATTATGGAGCATTGACTGTGTAAATAAACATGGTAACTATTATGTTACCATTGATAAAGTTGGATGAACCCATTTCTCAAAACATCTAGCAATTCCATATATTTTGAGCAAACCTTTCCAAAAACTACAGAATCCTGCACAAGGAACCAGAATATTTGTAGCCCTTGCATCCCTCTGCATACAGGAACTGCTATTTCTACTATAGTTGTATTTGGCAATTTGGGATTGAATCACAATATAATAAGAAACCTACTTACTTAAAGGCCTGATCGAAAGCTTTTCAAATTCTGTGGAATGTCTCCAACTGACCATAATGGGCTTTGGATCAGGCCACAAGAGATCACTTTGCTCTGAGACACATGCTGTAAATTCAGTCAGTGGAAGTGCCTCAGCTGAAGCCCCACTGATACCAGAGAGAGGGAGCAGCTGGAAGGGTGTTCTTCTCTGGATCTTTTGAACTCACTTCTTCTCCAAACAGCTCAAACTTGTCAAACCTTGGAGTATCCAGCAAGGCTCACCCTTTTTACTTGTCTGTGAAGGGATGGGAGTTGAGTAGGTCTGGCGGTAGCTATGAGGGATGCTGGAGACTGTACAGGCAGGGGGATGATTAATCTCTATATTATTTACATTGTCAATGGGTTGATTTGATTTTGGGGAATTGACTGGTCTGTTTGATTAGTGTATTTGTAAAAGTTTGTCAAGGGATCCCAGAGCATTAGATAGGCTGATTGTAATGGGTCATAAAAATCCAAACAAATGTTAAATGTTAGATGTTTTCTATGTTATAAACACATAAGAAAACACTATTCTGCCCTAAAGAACCAATAATCTAATTTAAGACAAGATACAACAGGTCTGTGAAACACACAAAATGAGGGAAAGGGTTGGGAGGCAAGGACAAGTGTAATACAAGGCTTAGTTACAAAGAGTAACTATGTGTACAATCAGAAAACAACCCCTAAACTTATCGACCCGTTTCCTTTCTAGCTTGCAAAAGAAGAAATACAGAGATTTTAATTATTTATATTTTTAAATTCCTGTGAGTTTAGCTATCATGGTGATAGGGGACATCTAGAATCTAGATAGAGAGAGAGAGATTTTTTCCTGTAAGAATCCCCGAGGCTCCAGATTGCCCCTAAGAGGGTGAGGAGTCAGGTGAACAGGGGCGGCTCTAGAGCCCAGCGGGGCAAGCACCCGCCTGGGGCGACCGTTTCCCAGGGGGGCGGCAGGCTGGGCCGGTGGACCTGCCGCAGTCATGCCTGTGGGAGGTCCACCGGAGCCCCGGGACGAGTGGACCTGCCGCAGGCATGACTGCGGACGGTTCGCTGGTCCCGCGGCTCGGCTGGACCTCCCGCAGGCATGACTGCGGCAGCTCAACCGGAGCCGCCGGACCAGCGAACCGCCCGCAGCTGCGGGAGGTCCAGCTGAGCCGCGCGACCAGCGGACCCTCCGCAGTCATGCCCGCGGGAGGTCCGCTGCTCCCGCGCATGACTGCTTGGGGCGGCCAAATTTGTAGAGCCGCCCCTGCAGGTGAAGGAGAGGCCATGATCTCATCCTGTTTCTCAAATAGTACAAAGCATCGGCTTGGCCCCTGAGTGGAACTTCTGTACACCCACTATTCATCTCCTGAACAATCCCTCCCTGAACTTCCCTGGGGCAGCACAGCTCCAAACCTGTGTCAAGTCAGGGCTGTGGCCCAGTGGCAGTGCTACCTAGTGCTCAGACAGGGTCTGGCAGGTGGTTCTCCTCTGTGACATCTTTCTTTTCCTCTTCAACTCCATCTTTTGTGATTGGTCTCTCCTTTTGTAACTCAATCTTCTGATATTGAGTCATGCATTCCAGTCCACCCCTTTCAGTGTATCCAAAAGAAAGGTCCCATAACAGAGAAGTCTGTTGGTGCCCTTAAGGTCTTCAGGGCTATCTCAGCTCTGGGAATTGGGGTCTGGGCCCTTGTGAATTCAGGGTCTTCTCCAGCTTGATTCCCCACCAAGGGTATATGCCTATTGATCTCCCATCCTTAGGGGTTGGCAGGGAAGCCTGGGCCCACCTTTTCCACCAAGATCTAATCCAAGGCTCAATAGTGGGCAGCATAGTTCTGCACCTTGGTGTACTAAATAGCTTCCTTCCTGGATCACTTCCTACCCAAGTTCCTCCTTTTCCCCATGGAGTAAATTAAAGAATGGAACCAAATATACAGTTTTGATCTTCCCAAACAGTCACCTTTGCATGTTTGGTCAGGTCTTGGGAAACAAGAGCTCTTGGGCTGTTGCCTCTCCAGATCTCAGAGCAGAAGTCTGTTCCTTCACACTGATTGCCCCCTTCTGAGCCCCCTTTTAAGCTACTCCTCCAGCTTGTGCAGGCTTTGCAAGTCTGGCCAGGGGGCAGGGGAGGGCACCTGGGCCCAGAGGTGCTCCTTAACTCATTGTTCTCCAGTGTAGGGTTTGTGTACCCCATCACAAGCCCCACATAAACCATAGTTTTTGGAGACAGGTCAAAATGCATGGAACATGTTTATTTTCTTACTCCAGTGTAAATCAGGAGTAACTCCATGGGATCTTCAGGTGAGCACTCTTGATATTGAGACAGTTTTTGGACACCTATCTTTAGGCAGCTATGATTGAAAAATGTGGCCTAAATACTCATTGTGCCACAGGTTAGTGCTGCATAATTCCATATTCAAAGTTCCCCACCCTTTCTCTGTTTAAAAATCAAAGCATGCTTTCTTATTTTCAAGCAACTGTTCCCAGTTCCTATAGTCACGGACCTGCTCCTCTTCATGCACTGGACAAGTTATTTGCAAGTATAGAGAAGTTTGTGCTTAATTGCCATATTTGTGCCACTTTGATGTCATCTCAGTAATGTGTACAACAATCCTTAATTTGTTGTTAAGCCACTTGAGGCTGTATTTCATTTGTGACATTATGCTGCTGTGATATGTGACATTATGCTGTGTTGTTTTGTACCTTTCTTTCGTCTAGCCTGCATTGGTAGTTAGAGGTGAAAAAAATCTAATAAACAAATCAATTACATGCCTTAACCAGTTATTTATATTTCTGTGTTCTATCTCTCCCCTCCTCCCACCAAACCATGTGCATAGGAAAGGTGTTCTGCCATGCTTTAATCATGATGGGGAAACTGGTAATACAGTACTTCTAATCTTAATTAGGGATCTGACACCTATTACTTTATCTTCCATATATAACTGTATCTATTCAACAAGCAAACCTACCCTACCTATTAAGACTGTCTTGCAGTGATGCATGCTGCAAACTTTCCTCCCCTATTAAGATCTTCGTGCAGAAATATATTCTGTCATTGCACACAATGCTCTCCTCCTCTTATCACTTCAGTGTTTAGGTGCTTTGCTTTCCCAGTGATATTCATTGCACAGAATGTCCCTGAGGCATCCAACCTCAACCTGCTTCCTTACCTTGGTTAAGTGATAGTTAGTTGAAAGCAGTGGTTCTCAAACTCTTTTTTCTGTGGACCACTTGAAAATTGCTGATGTTCTTGCAGCCCACTTAATGATCTTCTGAAATGTTGTTTGTACTGTTCGTTCACTATTGTAAAGCGCTTTAGATAAAAGTGCTATATAAAAAACACCTAAATAATAATTAACATGCTTTTGTTCTACAAATAAAAGCACACAACTCATATTTTAATATCAGTAGTCTCTCCCCTACTGTGGCAGCCCCCCAGCAGGCTGGGAAGGAGGGGGTTCTTTCCCTGACAGCCACAGCCCTGGCGCTGGAGAAAGTCACCTCTTTCTCTGGCTGCCGCAGCCCTGCACATCCCAAATCCCCCCAACCCTCTCTCTTTACCTCACTACTCCCCCCCACCTACTTCCTATTTTCCCCAAGGCCACCACCTTACCTTACATGTGCCTGTTCCCCAGGCACCTGCATGGCTCCACTAATTAGGTGGTGTCATAAACAGATAGTTAAGGGTTAAGGTCTCTTTTACCTGTAAAGGGTTAACAAGCTCAGTGAACCTGGCTAACACCTGACCAGAGGACCAATCAGGCGACAAGATACTTTCAAACCTCGGTGGAGGGAAGCCTTTGTTTGTGTTCTTTGTTTTGGGAGGTGTTCTCTCTTGGGATTAAGAGAGGCCAGACGTACATCCAGGCTCTCCAAGCTTCCTGAAATATTCTCTTCTATTCAAAATAGTGAGTATTAGAAAAGGCGGATTAGTCTTTTGATTGATTTCTGTATTTGCAAATGTGTGTTTGCTGGAACAATATTTTACCTCTTTGCTGTACTTGTACTTATACTAGAGTCCCTCTAGTTTTTATAAGCTGTGTACCCTGTAAGCATTTCCATCCTGATTTTACAGAGATAGTTTTTACTTTTTCTTTCTTTAATTAAAAGCTTTTCTTTTTAAGAACCTGTTTGATTTTTCCCTTGTTTGAGACCCCAGGGGATTAGTCTGACTCACCAGGGATAGGTGGGGGGAAGAGAGGAGGGGGGGAAGGTGAATCCCTCTTTGTTTTAGATTCAAGGAGTTTGAATCAGTGGAGCCTCTGAAGGCAACCCAGAGAGGGGAAAGTCAGGGAGGGGAAAGGAGGGGGGAATGGTTAATTTCTCCTTGTGTTAAGATCCAAGGAGTTTGGATCTGTGTTCCCCAGGGAAAGTTTGGGGGAACAGAAAGTGTACCAAAACACTATATTTTTTGGTTGGTGGCAGCAGTACCAGATCTAAACTAGGTTTTAAGTTTAGAAGGATCCATGCAGGTCCCCATCTTTTGGACGCTAAAGTTCAAAGTGGGGAACAAACCTATGACAGGTGGGTGGCCCTTCATTGTCTTGTGTGCAGCCACCCAGGTGCGTACCTTAGATGGAATTATCTGTGAGCCACCTGAATGGAGTGGTCTGCGGAGCACAGTTTGAGAACCTCTGGTTGAAAGTTTTCAGTCTAAGAATTAAAGAGCAAGAAACTAGAGGAAAACCAGTTACCTTTTGTTTGGGTAGCAGAAGGCAGATGTTGGGAACATTACTAATGGGTACACCATTCATTTGATTGGCAATAAATACACAACTGTTGACCACTTTTACATTGAGGTTCCTCTCAATTCAGTGTTATATGCAAATCAGGGCATACTTACATATTTTGGCATATGATGAAGTAAGAGCTAGACTTTCCCTTGGACTGCATCCCTTCTCATGGGACTAGGGTAGGGATTAGAATACTCCCACAACAACCCTTAGAGCTTTGTGGAAACTATTTGGCTTATTACTCTCAATTCACATTGATAAAGGGCTATCCAGCATCCATTTATTCTTCCCTCCGGAGCAAAAAGGCAGAGAGACAGAAAATGAGTGGAGCCTTGGTTTGACTTTCTAATATGCTGACCAGAGTATCTAAACCAGGGCAGGGATGGCACAATTCACTGCTGATATGGGCCAGCAATAAATCATATAATCATAGAACTGGAAGGGACCTCGGAAGGTCATCTAGTCCAGTCACCTGCACTCAAGGCAGGATTAAGTATTATCTAGACCATCCCTGAGAGGTATTTGTCCAACCTGCTCTTAAAAATCCTCAGTGATGGAGATTCCACAACTTCCCTAGGCAATTTATTCCAGTGCTTAACCACTTTGACAGTTTGCACATTAGAAAAATATTTCCTACCTAAACCGCCCTTGCTATAATTTAAACCTTTTGCTTCTTGTCCTATCCTCAGAGGCTAAGAACAATTGTTCTCCGTCCTCCTTGTAACAACCTTTTGTGTACTTGAAAATTGTTATCATGTTCCCTCTCAGTCTTCTCGTCTCCAGATTTAAACAAACTCATTTTTTTCAATTTTCCCTGATAGGTCATGTTTTCTAGATCTTCAGTCATTTTTGCTGCTCTTCTCTGGACTTTCTCCAATTTGTCCACATCTTTCCTGAAATGTGGCACCCAGAACTGGATACAATACTACAGTTGAGGCCTAATCAGTGTGAAGTAGAGTGGAAGAATTACACTCCTGCTAATACATCCCAGAATGATATTTTGCTTTTTTTGCAACAGCATTACACTGTTGACTTATATTTAGCTTGTGGTCCACTATGACTCCCAGATCCCTTTCCTCAGTATTTCTTTCTAGACAGTCATTTCCCATTTTGTATGTGTGCAACTGATTGTTCCTTCCTAAGTGGAGTACTTTGCATTTGTCCTTATTGAATTTCATCCTATTTACTAATGACTACTAATGACTAACCCCCAGAGAAAGATGGATCAGGGAGAAAACTTGAGTGTCAGAAGGTTGTCTATGAGACACACTACTTCCCAGGGTTAATCCTTGAGTAGTGCAGCTATACAATACCCATTTCTATGGCTAAGTTCATGTGTACCTTTGAAATATGAAATACAATCAGCCCCATTTTCACATTCCAACTCTGACCTCCAAAAAACAGATGTAAAATTGGAGCCCCAAGTAAAGCAAGGCTGAAAATTTGCTACAGAATCTCAAATGAAGTTCCTGTGCATGCCTGCTTAATATTATTTTTGCAGTTACAAAATAAATATTGTTGTGAGTGTTTATGTAAAATGTACAGGATATGGATCCAGGCCTAATGTCCTTCGTACACAGGCAAAACTCCCATTTATGTCAGAAAAGAAAGAAGACATTGAAGTGAGTGGGAATCTTCCCTAAGTAAAGCATGCAGGGTCCATCCCTTATTAACTGAGTTTTTTGGCTTACATTGAGATAGATTGTGACTTAAATTTACAATCAAAAGGGATACAGAGGTGCCACAATGTAACCCAACCCGAAGAGAAATCCTCACCAGCTCAGCCAGCAGCCCTCCTCAAGGGTTCTAGCGTGTTCACGCAACAGACAGCATCATCCCTGTCAGCCTGGGATGTGGTGTGGTGCAGTCACTCCTCTGGCTGGCCAGTATTGCTGACTGATGTGTAGAAAATGTGTGGCCCTGGGCCTGACCCTCTCTGCTCTACTTGGGGAAGCTAATGGTGGTAGCAGCATACCGATACCTACACTTTTCAGTCATACTGTGCATATAGTCAGTCAGTCTGTTCCATTGTGTGGACCTGTCTCATACTGTGTAGCTAATAGCAAAGTAAATTAAAAGAGACAATTTAAATATCCTTGTTGCTTTGCAAGCAGTCTTGTTTCCTGATTGGCCTGTTCTGGTTGATTACTTTCTAAAGCAAACAAGAACATACAAATGCCTTAACTAAAACCTTGAACCACATTCTGTTTTAATGCAGTCCAATATTATCTCATATTTTCTGTACTTAACCAATTTTTTTTAAATAGGAGCCTTTGTATGAAAAACAAAATTGTAGTGGTTTGTTTTGTTTTGTTTTGTTTGTTTTTAGGATAAGATTCTGAGATCCTTACATTGGAATCAATGGCACTCAAAGAGAGTAAAGTGTGACAGATTTTGCAACCACATACAGTATCTTTAAAACATGCAAACTTTGAAAAAGCCATTATTTCGAAATGGGCCAGAAAGCATGAGCTGTAGAAAATTCATAGCCCTTTGTCTCAGTACAGGAGATGTTTATTTGTATGTTCCCTGCTCACTGGGTGTGTGTGTGAGGGCAGCGGGAAAGGGGCAGCCCTGTGGAATCTGGAATCACTAGGAGGTAATATGCAAAATTCCCAGGCTGATTTTGACGCTTGGCTTCCTAGCGAATAGTGGAAGGGACTGTTTTTACCTGTTTTCAGGAGTCTGGGGACAAAGCAAAGCTTTTGGTATAGAAGGCTGAGTTTAACTAGACATCAGGAATGGACTAGTTATTACCGTGTAGTCCTGCCTTGTGTACAGGTGACTGGACTACCTGACCTCTCCTGGTACATTCTAGTCCTGCACTTCTATGATTCAGAACTTCTTTTTGATTCAGTGAATGGACATGACACTTTGTCTGCGGGGAGAGGGTGTTGCCATCCTTGCTGAAAGGTTGGAAGAAATATTGGCCTACCAGGCTCTCCACATGGAAGATGGGTGATTTCTGGAGTGTTTAATTCCAATTATTGTTTTTATAATTTTTCTTTCTGATGTTATTGTCCTTAAAATAAATGTACTCTGCTGAGAGAACACTGTGTGGTAACTTGTAACTTCTGGTCATAGCCCTTGGGAGAGAGAGCACAGGCTCTGGGATATTTCTGTGTATGGCTGAGGATTGTGCTGCATTAAAACCCTTGATCAGAGAGGAGTGGGACTCTGGTCGCTCCCCAGAGACAGGTGATGGCTGTGACCTGGCTGGGCACTCCTGCAGTTGACTAAGAAGGGGGAAGACAGGTGCAGTTGCCCTGAACCTGTGAGAATATTTTCTCACATTGGACTCAATGGGACCACTTTTAGAGTAAAGGACAATGGTACTACAGAGATTGTCTACATGGGGATATTTAGCAAAGTTCAGGTGAACCAATCTTTGCAGGAGGATTAAGAAATAGCAAACAACCATTTTGTTCCTGAATGAGAGCATTCAAATTGTGTGCATTGACTTCACACCTTTAATTGATTTGCTTTAATTTTCCTGAGTGTCCCTGTATAAACAACCCCTTATATGGACAAGCCGTTAGGGTAACTTAATTTTTTATTTCACTTGGACAATTGTAAAGAGAAAGAACAAGATGGATTTCTGACTTTCTTCCAAAGTTCTTCTCAATTTCTAAATTAGAAAAAAAATAGGTAGCTCAGCATCCCATTAATCTTTTACCACCAGTGTCAGCTGGTATGACAGAGTTAAACCACTCTTATACATTGCCTATAAGGTGTTTCCTATTACTGAACTTCTTAATCAAATCTTAATAGCAACATTAGAATATTTTCCTATGAATTGCCTAATTGCTGTTGTATAATTGATTGTAATAATCTGTCAAAATTATCTTGTAATATAAGCAGGTAATACTTTTTTTTTTTAAATGAAGGAATACAATTTGCTAGAAATTATATTGGCAACTTTAAGTACTTATTTTTGTATCCATATGTTTTTAATATTTGAGTCAACCATATACTTTAACTTTGTATTGTACCTTATAGGGCCAAATTTGATCAATTTAAGTTGAGCCTGTATAATATACCTTAGGATCATTTTTTATGTTAGGCCATGATGGTATGTAAGATGATATGTTGTGTTTGTCTTTTCATTGAGTATTTTGTCACCAGTGATATGTGATACTGAACCATAAACATAAATGTGAAGGAAGCCCTAAATGTAAGGATCTGGCTCCACGTCTATATTCAAAAGTTTTCTCATAAAGCTCATAAGATGATATTTGCTCTTAAGAGTAAATCTGGTCCTGTTAATATAATCAAAACTGGCTGTGAAAGAAACAATTACTATGTCACAGATATAGAATTATGAATGTGAGAGAGTTTACTATGTTGTCTACAGGCAGAAGGCATGAAGTTGATCAGAGGGAGATACATGTTAAATATAAATTTAACACACAGGGGAAGTATATTATAATTTAATAAGAATTTGACTCTTAACTATTAGTTAATATTAAATAGAGGCCTATACTAGTGACCTGCTTTTGAAAAAACCCTCTGAGAGATCTTTAGCCAATGAGTAATACATTGTTGTATGTAACTTAATTAATTCAAGAAAGGAATGGAAGTACCATATATCAAATTGAGAAGCAGAGGTACAATTTATATGTGGCCTGGAAGTAAATCATTTACATCACAACGGTTTAAAAATAATGCTGGAAACTGGCACAAATTTTATCCCAGTTACCTGAAAATAGTCATCTTTTGTTGTTCCTCAAATTTTGTCCCGATCCTAGGATTTGTCTTATATTGAGATCAGAAAACAACCTGAATAGTGTAGGAAGTAGAATTAGGTAGTGGTGTAATTTAAAGTGAAATGAAGCAATCAAAATAATTAGATCAAAAAGTAGTCATTTGAAAGACATTAATTCTATCATACTATTTTACAAATCTGAATACATATTGCTAGTAGAGCCATAGCAATCAGCTTACCAGAGATTCAAACTTTGTCAAACAAGCTTTTATCGGCTTACCTTAAAATCAAAAGTTAATTACCCTTCCATTTAGTTATTAGGCTTTAGTAAGGTTTGAGAGCCATGGGAAGAATGTATTTTGGTACACCACCTCTATTTTGCTTCTTTCAATGCAAAGGAAATTAAAGCTGCATGAAAGACCCATTTCACGCTTAGAAAAATATTCTGGGAAGAGAAAGTGCTGGAAAATGAAGAGGATAAATATCAGTGTTTCGAGTAAATCCAGAAAAATGGGCTTAGCTGAAACAGAAATTTCCAAGGCTACACAGGATGTCTGTAGTGTAAATGGGAATTAAATCTAAGTCTCCTGAATTTCACCTTAATCCCAAGGATCTACTTCCACTCTAGTGAGTTGTCTCACATGAACCTCATGGGGAATATATATATAAAAATTAAAATAAAAAAGGTTGCTTGTACTTAAAAACAAAATGCCCAAGTTAAAGTAGAGGAAATGAGAAGATGAATGAACAATTGAGACAACTCAGGCTCCCAGAACATCTAGGAAAAATTATCTAAAACTTCTGCAGTGCACATAGGCTGGGGTTTGACCCAGTAGAAATGGAGTTTGATCCAGTAGAAGAAAAAAGACTCCTTTTGAGTGTGGGGAAGGACAAAATCAATTGGTCAATATGTTCTCAGCTGTTTTTCATAGGAATCAACCAAAGTATGTTGAATAGGTAACATGAGGGCAGATAAAATTTAATTTGACAAACATGAGCTAATGCATATTGGCAGGAATCATTTGGCCTATTTGTACACATTTCTGTGTTTTAAACTAAATGTAACTTACTCATGAAAAAAAAGACGTTGGTGTCATTGTGGTCATCTCACTGGAAACTTCTGCGGCGGGGAGCCCAGAGCCTTTTCAATCCCAGCCGCGGCTGGGAATCAGAGGGCTCTGGGCTGCCCACTGTTTATACCCGGCGTATAAGACGACCCCCGATTTTTGGGGGTTGTTTTTTAGTATAAAAAGTCATCTTATACACCGGAAAATACGGTTTAAGGGTCACCAAAAAAGCAAACAAAGTTATGATGTATAAAAATTATTTTGAAACCAATATAGTGGCATTATCTAAATGAAGGGAATGTTTCCATTGAAAAACTATATTGAATTCTGTCTTATTTCTAAAAACCTACAGTAGAAATAGAAGGGTTCCAGAGAAGAGTGATGATGCTTGTCAGAAGCATGGAAAGGCTCCCTTATGAAAACAGGTTGAAAAGACTAGAAAATTTTAATTTGGAAAAAGGTGAATAAGAGGGAATGTGTTGGACAAAAATAATGAATGGTTTAAAGATGATAATCCTAGTTACCCTCTCTCATAATACAAGGACAAGAAGACATTCAATGGAATTTAAAGGCAATTAATTTAAAACTGATAAAAGTGAATTAAACTGTGGAACTCATTGCTACAGTATCTCAGAGCATAGCAGGATTTAGAGACTGGCTAGATATCCATATGGATAAGGAAAACAGCCACAGTTAAAATGAGATTATTTTTTTAATTTAATGTCAAGGACATAAACCTTTGTGCTTTGCAGCAGAAACAAGCCACTGGAAGCGATTACAAAGGTACCTCCTAGGCTTCTTACAGCTTCTTCTGATGCTGCCAGTACTGGCCGGTATCTGAGACAGAAGACTGGAGTCCCTAGGTCTGCATGTTTGATCCAGGCTTGCAATTGCTATGATTTTAGGGTTGTCTTTAGGGACCCACAGCTCAGTTATCACAAGAGGACACTGTAGGGATGCCTGTTCAGAAATACCCAGATAGACCTAACCTGACGCTTTTTTTCTGGTTTCCTCATTCCATGGGTGTAGAATAAAAATAAAGATGTTAAGAAGATGATTAAAGCCTAACAGCTTTTCCCAACAGAAGTTAATGTTCCTTTGGCAAAGATGCTCATTTGTATAACATTCAAAGCAATATTTTTATTTAGAATATCCAGTAAGTACTGTCCTCCCCAAACAAATGGTTTGCATGTTACCCAATCCAATATTCTTTCAATCCCATATTTCCTGGTCTAGTTCCTTTTTCTGAAGGGGTAGCTCATCCACTTCCCACCAGGCTGCACTGACATTCCAAAGGCCCCTTGATCCTTTTTAATATTTATATTTCCAAAGCTTTAGATTTTGTTTATAACATAGGCACAGCACATTGATGAATGGAGTTTAATGTTCAAATGTGATAGCAGTAAAATTTCCTTGTCACAAACCAGAGAATATGGGTACTATTTTAGCACATTACTAGAAAATTGAATGATGCAGTGGTAACTAACAAGGCATCTGCTTTGTACAGCTTGGCTGATAATTAAGGTAGTACCAGCTACAGGCCTTGCTGGAACCCTGGAGGCATGACTAAAAGTATGAACCAAAGTAGGTCTTGTTACAATAGTGGCATTAGGTACCGCTAACCATGGGAATACATTCTAAAGAGGATGGTACAGGAACACAAGGACTCCTCGTAAGATCAGGCTGGGATGACAAGATAATGGATAAGGAGGTACAAAGTAATAACATTTGGAATGTATAATATAACTTATTTGTATCAGTCTATAAAAGGAGAGTAATAGGAGGGGCAGTCTTTTACTAGCCTAGGGGACAACACTATGTTGTTGAAGCTGATACCTTGTCACTGGCATATATGTGTTAGTGCACGCATAACCCCCTGTATGGGGAACTGAGGCTGTGCTTTGACAACAAATCTTGCTGAGCCTTTGCCACCAAGTCAAGCCGGGGTCTTCCTTTGATTAACATCAAGATCTATGGAATCTGCAATCTATGTCAGTGCATAAACATCAAAGCTGCAAAAACAGCATGAGAGAAACCAGTGGTGTACTACAAGGAGCTTAGGTGTTACCTTCTGAAAAAAAGTAGGAAGCCTCAAAATTAGCAGCCCAAATTACAACAATCTCAAGAGGTGATGAGGGATGTGATGTGTGGGAAGGAAAGTCTATGAATAATCACATCACAGCCTTTATTTCAGCACTAATATTCTCAATGATAAATGTATCAAAAATGGTTTGGTTAGGTTCACAAGAAGACTAAGCGGTTCAAACCCTTTGATTTCAGAAAAAAAGGTGAGAAATAACAGCATGAAACACAACACCATGTTCAATTGTTCCATGACAACTGCCCCAAATTCTTACTAATAGAGCTGGCTAATAGTCAAACTTTCATCCCACAAAAAATTCCAAGATTTTAATATTTGGTTTTGTCCTAAATGGGGACAAAAATCAAAATGTCAGATTTTTTTCTCAAAATGAAATACTCCAATAATATTTAAGTTTAACATTACTGAAACATTTTTTATTTCAATAAAGTAAAAACATTTAATTTCAGCTTTCTTTACTTCTATATTATATTCAGATTATTTGCAGTGTGACTTGAAGAACAGTTCTGTGCAAGTTCAAAAACTTGTCTCTTTCATCAACAGTATTTGGTTCATGCCATGGCCTGGCAACCAGTGGGTTAATGCATTAAGCTCTCCAGTTCCTAGTCGAACAGCAGACAGCTGTCTTACATAAGCAAGCAATGGCAAAGGAGCATTAATTTCAGATACAGACCTTGATGCTACAGTTGTTACAGGCCCAGCAGTGGCAAAATGAGCTGCAAGTAGCTATCCAGCTGCGACATCAGGAGTCCCAGGCCATGGCTCAACTGCAGAGCCAGTGAATATTGGACATGTTAGCCACCCACAACAGCAGCTGGATAGCCTGATGAGGCTGGGGTGGCCATGCTCCTGCTGTCTGGAGCTAGGGTAGACTTGACAAGTTGGTTCAGTGGGCCCGTGTTGTCCAAGATGGGACTGGATGATGATCCAGAGGTCTTTTTTGGAGATCTTAGAATATTTTGTCATATGTGCCTGCTGGGACACCAAGACATGGGAGATCTGCCTAGCACCTGTTTTTTGACCAGAGAAGACCAGGCCACTTATGGGGCCCTTGACCAACAATCTGCCCTTGCCTATCCAACAATAAAGGCAGCCATATTTAATCAGCTGCAATTAATCAAAGAGACTTGCCATTGCTGATTCAAAGTGCAAAGATTTAGCCCATCCAGGAGATGTCAGCTGAAAGTGAATGAGGCCTGAGGCCAGGATGAGCAGGCAGATTGCTAAACTAATTTGTCCTTGAAAAATTCCTCTGGGACCTCCCCATTGCCGTCCACATATGGATACAGAGGCACTGAGCAGAGACTCTGGAAGAAGTGGTGAGGCTAGCAGAGAACTATTTTGAGGCTGATGTACCATAAATCCAATCTTGGAAGACAGAGCTCTTCCAGGTCAACAAGGGCTAATCAAAGGGGTAATGGCTGTTCTGAGACTTCAGGATGAAGACCAACCTCACCCCCCAACAGAAAAGACCTCATGACAAAGGTTGACCTCAGCTTACTCTCCACCTCAGTCTCCAAAGTTAAGAACCAGGAGGCCACAGAAGCCAAGGCCCTGAGTATCCTGCCATTATATGGCTCCCCAGGCAGAGTGATCTATTTCCAGTGAGGACATAGGGGGGCATATCAAAAAAGAGTGACTGATCCTGGTGCATAATTATGGGGCCAGCTTGACCTTCCTTAGCTTGACCAAATGCTGAGTAGTTTTAAATTGACCACCATGGTGCACATCAATGACCTAGAGTTACAAGCCCTGATGGATTCGAGTTTTGAACAAAGCCTAATGAGGGAAGACTTGCTGAGGGAGGCCAAGGTCCACTCAGAAGGCAGTGTCCCTGATGTGCCTCCAGGGGGACATGAGGGACTACTCCTGTACAAAGGCCATTTAAGGGCAGGTGAACAAACAGGCTACCTCATGTTAGGCCTAGCATGTAAACTGCCATATCCAATTCTGTTGGAATGGGACTGGCCCCACTTCAAGCCCATACTGCAGACCTTCTTGAGAAGCCAAATGGAGATAGTAGGGAAGCAAAACAGACCCTAGGCAACCTCTTTCCTTTCAAAGACAAAGACTTCTTTCTACCCCAGATGAAAGCCCAGTGGACCAGGCACAAGAAAAACACTGCCAGATGTGGGGGGGTGGGACTTACACAAAGGAGGCTGGGATTTTTGTCTGGATGAGTCAGACAACTCCACCAGAACAGGTGTTCCTAGATTTTTTCCCCTGAACAAGACTCTCTAGATATCAAGAAGCAGTTTGGATTATCTAACTTGCGGGTTGAACAGCAAAGGGAGGATTCTTTATTGAGGGTATATGAAAAAAACATAGCTCTCATAGCTAGGAAAATGGTGAGGCCTGAACTGTCCACCTGTCTACCTCATTTTGAGCTATGGGGAGACCTATTCTATTGACTGGCACAAGGTAACCTGGAGTGTTAACAATATAGATGGAAAATATTCACATGGACAATGAGGTACCAATAGTGGGCCACCTGGCCAGCAGAAGACCCTCAATTGTCTATTATCCTGCTTCTTTTGGCCAGGAATTGATAAAGAGATACAAGATGAATCTGCTTCCTGCCCTAACTGTCAACAGGCCCATACGTAATCAAGTGTAACCAGCCCCTTTGGTTCCCCTTCCGCTGATAGAAGTCCCATTCGAATGGATACGAGTAGACCTCATAAGGCCCAGAGAGAAGAGTACTCCCAGCTACCAATACATACTGATTATCATTGACTATATCACCCGCTACTCCAAAACAGTTTCCCTATGAACCACTACAGCCCCAGTGATAGCAACACTATTGGCGAGGGTAGGCCTACCCCAGGAGTTCCTGATGAACTAGGGTACAAATTTCATTTCCAAGCTGATGAAGGAAATGTGCTGTCGACTATGAATCAAGAACTTACATCGATCCATATGTCACCCCCAGATAGACAGCTTGGACTAGACCCTAAAGGGGATGCCCAAATGCTTCATCAGGACTGACCTCCATCACTGGGAGGTGCTCCTTCCCCTGCTCCTGTTCATAGTACGAAAAGCCCCATAAACCTCAACGGGCTTCCTGCTTTTCAAACTCCTCTATGGATGGCTGCCACAGGGAATACTCATGTTAGTGAAGTAGGGCTGGGAAGAACAGGCCAATAGGATACCCAGTGCAGGGCCGTATGTTCTATAGCTCAGGAATCGCCTGAAGGCTTTGCAAGGGTTCTGTAAACAGGACCTAAAAAGGGTTAAACCAACCCAGGAGCAGACCTACAAAATGGAGGCAGACTAAGAGTTTTGGAGAGGGTGACCATGTCTTAGTATTATCCAGTTTCCATCAAAACTGATGGCCAAATGGAAGGGCCTGTATAAGATTACCTGCCGGCTTGGTCCAGTAAATTATGAAGTCTGTCAGCCAGATCAGAAAAAATCAGATCTATCGCTAAAACCATGGACAGGTAGAGAAGGACTCCTTATAGCAACGTGCCCTATCAACTGAAGTTAGGAGCACAGATAGGCTCATCAGTTGCCCATTTGAAAGTTCAGCTGGAGGAACCCTTGGCCCACAGCAACAGGCCAACTTCCTGGCGGGTGAGTTCAAGGATGTCATCTTCCAAAAGCTGGCCAAACAGACACAATGTTCAACCTCATTGAGAAAAAGCCAGGGAATGTGGTGAGAGAGGCCATATGGCCCATACCAAACAGTAATCAAATAAGAATTAAAGAAGATGCAGAAGCTATGGGTTGTTATGGAATCCCAAAGTGCATGGTGTAGTCCTATAGTCCTTGTCCAAAGTCCTATGGCTCATTGAGATTTTATATAGATTTTCACAAAGTAAACAAAATCTCAGTTTGTCTCAATGCCTCATGTAGATGACTTCCTCAAACATTTAGGACAAGCAAGGTGTATAAAAACCTTAGATCTGATGGAGGGAATATTGGCAGATCCCCCTGACAAGAGTGTCATGAAGGGAAAAAATGCTTTCTTCGCAATGGAGGGACTCCTCAATTCAAAACTATTGCATCCAGTTTCCATAGTGCAGCCACCACCTTTCAACACTTATTGAAAAAGATGTTGCAGCTTCATAATGATTACACGACCACTAGTTTAGATCATAGAATCATAGAAGATTAGGGTTGGAAGAGACTTCAGGAGATCATCTAGTCCAGCCCCCTGCTCAAAGCAGGATCAACCCCAACTAAATCATCCCAGCCAGGGCTTTGTCAATCCAGACCTTAAAAACCTCTAAGGATGGAGATTCCACCACCTCCCTAGGTAACACATTCCAGTGCTTTACCACCCTCCTAGTAAAATACTTTTTTCATAATATCCAACCTAGACTTCCCCCACTGAAACTTGAGACCATTGTTCCTTGTTCTGTCATCTTCCACCACTGAGAACAGCTTAGCTCCATCCTCTTTGGAACCACTCTTTAGGTAGTTGAATCCTAGTATCAAATTCCCCCCTCACTCTTCTCTTCTGAAGACTAAATAAGCCCAGTTCCCTTAGCCTCTCCTCGTAAGTCATGTGCCCCAGCCCCTAATCATTTTTGTTGCTCTCTGCTGGACTCTCTCCAATTTGATGCTGGACTCTCTCCAGTTTGATGCAGTACTCCAGATGTGGCCTCACCAGTGCCAAATCGAGAGGAATAATCACTTCCCTCAATCTGCTGGCAATGCTCCTACTAATGTAGCCCAATATGCCGTTAGCCTTCTTGTCAACAAGGGTACACAGTTGACTCATATCCAGCTTCTCATCCAAAGCTGACATGGTAAAAACCTTGAGAGACTTCCCAATCCCCGAGACCAAAAAATAAGTCTGGTCATTTTGGGCCAGGATATTATGGAAAAGTTGTGCCTATATTCAGCACTCTGGCACCGCTCCTAATTGGACTAACTGTGGTCCCTGAAAAGTGAGGTGGACTAATGAATGCCAGATGGCCTTCCAAAAGATTAAAGAGGTTCTGTGTGGCCAACCAGTACCAAACTCCCCAGACTTTGAGAGGCTCTTTATACTCCAGACAGATGCCATTGGCACAGTACTGTCTCAAGAATAGGATGTTAAGAAACACCCACTGTTGTACTTAAACCCAGAGTTACTCGCCTGTGAGAAAGCATATGCAATAATAAAAAAGGAGTGCCCTGTGGTGAAATGGGCTGTCAAGACACTAACTACTAACTACATAGTTATCTACTATGCAGCTACTTCAAATTGCTGACCAACCACACCCCACTAAATGGCTGAACTATAAAGATAAATGCAAGAGTTATGAGGTTGTATTTCAGACTACAACCATACACTTTCTCAGTAAAGGATTACCCTGGCCACCAAAGTAAGAACACAGATTTCTTCTCCAGAGAAGGCAGAAGAACTTCTTTGGAAGAGAACTGTCCTGCTTCTGTCCACAGGGAAGAGATCTGTCATGGGATATATATACTCCATGCTGTCCTGGCAACCAAGTGGTTAATGCAGAAACTGCCAGGTATTGCTGATTGGCAGCCTCACAGCAAAATAAAAGAGCTGAGAGGGAGACAGCGAGGCAGCAAGCAGTGGAGCAAGCAGGGTGGAAATGGACACTCAGCAAGCTACTGAGAAGCCACCCAGAGCCAGCACCTAGAGAAGGGACAACCAGATCTGCAGGCTGGACAACTAAGGGAGCTAGAATGGAATGCAGGGCACAGAAGGAGAAGGAATTGAAGCTTGATTCCACCTGCCTGAGGGCCCTGAGCTAGAACCTAGTAGAGTGTGTGGGCCTATGTTCCCCTACCTCTCAGAGACTTCAGAACCTATGGCGTTTACAGACTCCCTGAATACCAGTACCAGCTAACCCCCTCCCCCACAACTATAAGGAGAAAACTGCACACCCTAGCAGAAACTAACCTCTTCATATCCTGGAATGGGACCATCATAGAGACTTGGGCAAGAGGAACTGATTGACCACCCTGCCAGATTAAATGAATTCCATTCCATTTGACCAAAAGGGCACTGTCCCATCAGCACACCCATTTACAGTCCTATAAAAGATATTACCTCACCCACTTTGGCTCTGTTGTATTAATATAACATAAAAGTTAAAAACAAAATGTTTACATAATTCCCCTTAAAAATGTCAACTAAATTTGTTCCTGCAAAACACTTTGATTTTGTCAAATCAGTGTTTTCCAACAGAAAACTGTTCCACTGTAAAATTTTAAATGCACTCTACTTACTACACACACACAGCCCCATGTTCACAGTCCCACAGCCCCATGTTCACAGTCCCACAATACAGACTGCTAATGGACCTGATCTAAAAACTAGGGAAGTCAGAGAATCTGTCTGTTCTTTGAATCAAGCCCTAAGAGGATAAGAGTAACAGTTGCAGTACCAGACCCTTATTTACTAACAAAACTTAGATTCAGTGCAGTTTACTCTGCAACAATTGATGGCATTATGAGCACATACAACTGTACAAGAAATACAGTATAGCTTTTCCTTTACTCTGTTGTCGGACTTAGTGATATCAACTACTCCGAGGAAACACAGGATACTTAACTGAGATCTTGTGAAGTTATATTGATTTCTATTCACCTTTAATTTTACAAAATGTTTGGTGTATGAGCTCAGCATTGTTCAATACCTTTCTAATGTTACAGTTATCAAGAAGAAGTCATAATATGAAATTAAGATAACAGAAGTTGAGAATGCTACTCTACTTCATAAGTCTGGGAATCAGGCAACCTTGTGCCCTCTCTTCCTTGTCTATAGCATACAAAAATATGGCAAGTTGCAAACTGAGATTAGTGTTAAAAGTGCCAGTGCATTTTCTGCCATTGTTCCTTTGCAGTTTGTCTAAATAATGTTGGTTTTTAAAAAAGGAAGCAGAGATTTGGTAAAGCTTCTTGAGAGTCATAAAATAGCACTACATTTTGTGCAATTGTGCTGCAAAATCACATCACAAAAATAATCTTTGGAAGGAAAGCAAACAACAAGCCTGTGATTTCAGAATAGAATAAACATCAAATTGCCTAGTAGTAAATATTCATGAACTACGTTCAATCTTTTGTGTTTTACTGGCAGCTGCAGCAAATGCGTAATGTATATTGTCTATACCTACATTTTGCCAGATCAGTGGTTAAAAAATGACTTGTGTTGTTCTAAAATTAAGCACATTTAAAATGTGCATTTGTTTTGCAACTCTAAGAGCTATGTTATCGACCCTTTGATCAAATTGTGTCTTCAGCATGTTTATTGTTTTGTATATGGGTGCATTAATTGCATATGCTCTTTTTGTTGCATAGTTTGACTGTGCTGTTCAGGGTTTTTGCATTGTGAATCCCACTCGAGTCAAAGGCATTTTTACTTCTGAATCGATGTAGTGCTTTGAACATTTGCCTCACTATCAACCAAACTGTGATCTGTTATAATCAGGAAATCCAGAGTGACTCAAATAAATTCAGTGTATTTACAGAGGTATAAAGTGAGATCAGAATTGGGCACTAGACTTTTAATTCTTTCTCAAGTTTTCATGAATTTTCTCACTACGTTATCATTCTGGTTGCACGGGATTGATTTTTTTTCTTTAAATACATTTGAAGTGCCTTTTCATCTAGACATCAACTAAATGAAAGGCTAGTGGTTGCCATAGCACTTTTCTACTTGCCTGAATTCTGATATTCAACTTCTGCTTAAGTTCTTTCACTTATGTTTCAGTTCTCTGTAGTCTCCTAAATGTTCTCTAAAGCATAAGTTCTTCTATTCACAAGAGAACTTTACTTTTTCATGCATGATTCTCTTTCTAAGGTTCAGTCTTCAAAAGAAGCTGAAAATGCTGGATGACCTTTCACAAAAAAATAAAAATTAAAAAAATAGTGTCTTGTGAAGTGAAATCAAGTTTTTTGTTCTCCCTCCACACACCCCGACAGCACATAAGGAATCAAACTGTAATCCTGAGACATCAGCTGCTGTGAAATGGGGTGTGAGCATGAGGATGCATGCTGAAGATTCTTCTTGAGCATCAACTGCAGGAGCCTCTTAGGGGAGAGAGAACGAGAGAGAGAGCAGCCATCAGTTCCCTGATCCCTGGGAGAATAGCATGAGGGGCAAAGGAGTCCAGGAGACCTGGCTGTATTTTAAGGAATCCTTATTGAGGTTGCAGGAACAAACCATCCCGATGTGTAGAAAGAATAGTAAATATGGCTGGCTTAAAAGTGAAATCCTTGCTGATCTTAAACACAAAAAAGAAGCTTACAAGAAGTGGAAGACTAGAAAAATGACCAGGGAGGTGTATAAAAATATTGCTCAGGCATGCAGGAGTGAAATCAGGAAGGGCAAATCACACTTGGAGTTGCAGCTAGCAAGAGATGTTAAGAGTAACAAGAAGGGTTTCTTCAGGTATGTTAGCAACAAGAAGAAAGTCAAGGAAAGTGTGGGCCCCTTACTGAATGAGGGAGGCAACCTAGTGACAGAGGATGTGGAAAAGGTAATGTACTCAATGCTTTTTTTGCCTCTGTCTTCACGAGCAAGGTCAGCTCCCAGACTGCTGCACTGGGCAGCAAAGCATGGGGAGGAGGTGACCAGCCCTCTGTGGAGAAAGAAGTGGTTCAGGACTATTTAGAAAAGCTGGATGAGCACAAATCCATGGGGCCAGATGCGCTGCATCCAAGGGTGTTAAAGGAGTTGGCGGATGTGATTGCAGAGCCATTGGCCATTATCTTTGAAAGCTCATGGCAATTGGAGGAGGTCCTGGGTGACTGGAAAAAGGCTAATGTAGCGCCCATCTTTAAAAAAGGGAAGAAGGAGGATCCGGGGAACTACAGACCAGTCAGCCTCACCTCAGTCCTTGGAAAAATCATGGAGCGGGTAGTCAAGGAATCAATTCTGAAGCAATTAGAGGAGAGGAAAGTGATCAGGAACAGTCAGCATGGATTCACCAAGGGCAAGTCTGACTAACCTAATTGCCTTCTGTGAGGAGATAACTGGGTCTGTGGATGAGGGGAAAGCAGTGTTATTCCTGCATAGATTGTCAGGCTCAATGGGTAGTGAACAATGGCTCCATGTCTAGTTGGCAGCCAGTATCAAGCGGAGTTCCCCAAGGGTCAGTCCTGGGGCTGGTTTTGTTCAACATCTTCATTAATGATCTGGAGAATGGCATGGACTGCATTCTCTATTTGACATTGGTGAGACCTCATCTGGAGTACTGTGTCCAGTTTTGGGCCCCACACTACAAGAAGGATGTGGAAAAATTGGAAAGAGTCCAGCGGAGGGCAACAAAAATGATTAGGAGCACATGACTTATGAGGAGGCTGAGGGAACTGGGATTGTTTAGTCTGCAGAAGAGAAGAATGAGGGGGGATTTGATAGCTGCTTTCAATTACCTGAAAGGGGGTTCCATAGAGGATGGATCTAGACTGTTCTCAGTGGTAGCAGATGACAGAACAAGGAGTAATGGTGTCAAGTTTCAGTGGGGGAGTTTTAGATTGGATATTACAAAAAACTTTTTCACTAGGAGGGTGGTGAAGCACTGGAATGAGTTACCTAGGGAGGTGGTGGAATCTCCTTCCTTAGAGGTTTTTACAGGCAGGCTTGACAAAGCCCTTTCTGGGATGATTTAGTTGAGGATTGGTTCTGCTTTGAGCAGGGGGTTGGACTAGATGACTTCCTGAGGTCCCTTCCATCCCTGATATTCTATAATTCTATGATTTTAACAGACTGTTTCATGTCATAGCAGTTTCTTGTCACTCCTTTGAGTTTCTTTGGTCCTGTAATGGTATATTAATGTAATACCACCCATAAGGGGAGAGAAATATTATAACAAACTAATAATCCAAAAGAACGGAGTTCAATACCGGAGGTTGCAAAAAGAAAAATTAACATATGTTGCTTTTTAGGAATTTTAATTAAATATTTACAGAGAAAAATATGTATTTCAGATATTACACAGCATTGAATTCCTCACCTATGGATGATTAGATTTTCTGTTCTAGCAATAAAGGAGACAATAGAAGTTATGAAGATCTTGGTTTAAAAATCAAATAAAATGGCAGACATCATTACAGCAAATGTATTGGAGATATTCTTTTAGAAAGTAGTTTATAAGTAATGGGATGCCCTTAAGAACTACTGCATTTCAGATATAACTGGAGGGGTAAGGAAATATATTATGTTAAGAAACTATTGTTAAGACTCTTGTCAAGATTTACAAGGCTACATGAAAATTGCTAGTTCTGGCACAGTCCTGCTACACTAATAAATTGCTCTAGCAATGTGTACAAACTAACCAGCTGGCATGAAGCATGCTTTTCTTTCTGCTGAGATGCACATCACATGCCATGCCCTCTACTGCAAAAAGTGATGATCTCCTGTATTTTACTGCTCTAGCTACTATAGAAGAGACTGGTAGTACCACTTATTAAGGTTGCCTGACGCTTCCCAGTATAAGACCTTTGTTACAGTTGCTTATAACTTTGCCAAATTTTAACTGTTGTGCTGAAATTTTCTATGCCAGGTGTCTGCCTCAGACTGAATTGTTTTAGAAAATTTCAGCCCAAATGGTTCAACTGTTTCCAAGAACAAGGCTAAGGAAAAATGCATTGTTTTGCCTATATTAAAAATTTCAAGTGACCTTTTCTTTGAACAGCTCTAGTATCCCTCTGCTTTGGGACAAGTACTTGAATTTTTTTCATGGTGCTGGTACAGACACACCTTTTGCTATCCCTGGAAAATCTGCCCAAATATGGTTACATTATAGGCCTTTGAAAAATCACAGTTCTCACATACTCAGAGATTATTTTTTTTTAGACCTTCAGAGCTTAATTTTCCAAAGATTCTTTGTATTGGGCATTCCACAGCCCAGGGCTGAACAGAACTTTCCCTGCAATTGCAGCACTGAGCTGCTGTGGGCCTTGTCAGGTCTGGGACCTCATAAACTGAGCAGGGACCTTGTTTCTCCTGTGCTGTCAATGTACCCATGCTCGGGCCCAGCAGCAGGGAGGAGGAAGCTGCCTGATTTGAATGGACAATGGACAAAGGCCAGGCCTGCTGGGGTGACAAGGGGACTGTGATTGGAAGTGGCTGGGGAAGGATAAGGGAGAAGGGACTGGGAGATGAGTGGGGGAATATGGGTCTGATTAGGGAAGGAGAATGGGATTGGGAACAGGGACTGCAACTAGCTAGGCAGAGAGATTAGGATTCAGAGAAGTGGGGAGGGAAATGAGGGGACTGGGAGCCAGTAGTTTTGGGGTGACTGGGGTTGGATGATAAACTGGGAAGAGAAAGGAACTGTCTGGGCAAGAAGACTGGGACATGGTGCCAGTTTGGGAAGAGGGGAAGAGACCATGAAACTGAATGAGGAGCCCAGGAGCGGAAGTTGGGACTGGGAATCAGTGGGAATGGGGAACATTAGGGGTCCAGGGTCTGGGAATGGCTGGGCAAGGGGACTAGGAGTGTGGGTAAGGCTAGGACTGAGATTGAGAGTCTAGAGGAGAGAAAACTTGGGCTGGGTAGGGCAAGGAGAATGTGACTGGACTGAGAAGCCAGGATTGGAGTAGACACAGGACTGGGATAAGGCCAGGGGATGGGCAAAAGGGGTCATGCTTGTTGGGGACGGAGGAGGCAGAAAAGTCAGTACACACTATAGCACGCATACCTCCAGAGCTGAACACAGTATTCCACACAGTATTCCAGTAGTGGTCACACCAGTGCAAAATGCAGAGGGAATATAATCTCCCTACTCCTACTTTATATTTCCCTGTTTATGAATCCAAATATAAAATTTATTCCTCTGAACAGTGTGTCATACTAGAAGGCCATGTTCAGCTGATTAGCTACAATGTCCCCTCAGTCTTTTTCAGAGTCACCTGGGTAGAATCCCTATCCTGTAAGTATGGCTTACATTCTTTGTTTCAACGTGTATGACTTTACATTTAGCAGTATTGAAACGCATATTGTTTACTTGCACCCAGTTTACCAAGATGTCCAAATCCATTTTGTATCAGTTACCTGTCTTCATTATTTATCTTTCCCCTAACTTGTGTCATTTGCAAACTTCATCAGTAATTTTGTTTTTTTCCAGGTCATTGATAAAAATATTAAATAGTATAGGGATAAAAACTGATTCCTGTGGGATCCCACTAGAAACATACTGGTTCAATGACAATTCCCAGTTTATAATGAGATTTTTAAATCTATCAGTTAGCCAGTTTTTAATCCAATTAATGTGTTCCATGTACATTTTGTATCATTCTAGGTGTTTTTTTTAAATCTGATTGTTATACAGTACCAAGTGAAATGCCTTACAGAAACGTAAGTATGTTACTTTGTCATTATTACATATATCAGCCAAACATGTAATCTCATAAAAGATAGATCCTGTCAAACTAACTTGATATCTATTTTCCATAAACCCATGCTGAATGGCATTAATTATATTACCCTCCTTAATTCTTTATTAATTGCTCTATTATCTTGCCTGGAATCAATGTCAGACTGACAGGCTCATAATTACCTGGGATGTCCTGTTTACCCTTTTTAAAATATTGGCACATTAGTTTTCTTCCAGTCGTCTTGATCTTCCCCATTGTTCTAAAAGTTCTTGAAGATCAATATTACTGATTCAGTGAGCTGCTTGACCAAATCTTTTAAAATTCTTGGTGGAAATTATCATGCCTTGCTGATTTAAGAATGTCTAACTCTAGAAGCTGCTGTTTAACATCCTCCTGAGTTACTACTGTTTCTTCATAATCATCTGATATGACTATATCATCTGATTCTTCCCCCTTCCCCAATACAGAGAAGAAATATTTTGAACATTTCTGCCTTTTCTGCATTATTATTGACAATTGTAATATTTCCATTTAGTAATTGACTAATACTGCTGTTAGGATTCTTTTTTGTTCCTATTATTTATTTTTTTAAAAAATACCTTCCTATTGTCATTTAACTCTGCTGAACATAGGAATTGTAGAAAAATATAGAAATCTAAGTTCAGATTTCTATTCATTACTATCAACTTCCCCTTTCTTCCATTTGTTATATGTATTTTGTTTTTGTTTGTTTGTTTTTCAATTTGTTTTTTTCAAGACCTATGGTAGCAAAAATATTAAGGTTGAAAGCACTCAAAAGTTAGGAAATGCTAAAATTAAGGTTTCCAGACTACTACTGACCGTGCATTACAATATTGTCTTTTATTATTTAAAAGTCTTGGATATTTTGGGCAGGTCTCTTTCAATCTCTCCTGTAAAAATCTGGCAGAGTACGGACTGCAACTTGGTTCTCCCATGACTCCTGCATGCCAAGCGAATGGCATAGCCACCAGGCTATTGATACTTTCAGGGGGTCTCTCTCTTTCTGGTTTTTAACAGGAATTCCATCATGGACCTGAGAAACCTTCCAGATGAAAGTTTAGTCAAAAGCACCCCTTTCAGAAATACATCCCCCTGTCCCTCCCCCCCCCACACACACATACGCACACACAAAATCATAGAAAAATTTCTGACCAGCTCAAAATACCACCTCCTGATCTTTTAGCTCCTGGCAACAGGGTGAGTAAGGATGGGGCCATGGTAGTGGTGAGCTGGCTATGTGAAGAGGGGAATATATATCACCCTCTCTGGTGGCAAAGTTGGTGCTGAAGCTTGCATTTGTTAAGAGATTTGGGGGTGAGTTCTAGCTGAGTCAGCGAGAATTCTACCTGACAGTTCCCATGAAAGCAGTGTGCATGTATACACCATCTCCTCTGTGGAGCATGGCTTAAAAGACACACACACAAATGTATTCAGCATATAAAACCTTACTTATAGCTATATATAAAAATAAAATTTCCTAGTCTTTTCGATGTTACCTAAGCTGTTTGGACCCTGCTGTTTGTGTTAGTTTGCTCCTTCATCCCATATACAGTTAACTTTATTCTGCTATGTTATGTCTATGTATATAAACAAAGGCAATGTCTGTCCTTAATTTGAAAGCTAGAATGACTGATAATAGCTAAGAACTTTATGCAGCACATAAATCCATAGGGCTTTCTGTATAGAATGTGTAGACACCTATTGATAACTTTGGGAACTGCCACTCACATCAAGATTTCTGAATACAGAAACCTATGAAATGTAACTAACATATTTTGGTGGAGGTTTCTCCAGGCTTATAGTATGCAGAGATCTACTTAAATTTAGTTTCAACTATTTATTTTTTTCTTCAAAAGTCAGTATCTTAGCAGAAAATGTTCTAAAAGAAATCTTTTATTAGTTTTTTTTTCCTGAATGAGCAACACATTATATTTCAATTTTTGTTTACTGATTTCTGATTAGGAGCACAATAATAACAATCCCAATGAAGGATTTGAACACAAAAGTTTCTCTCAAAATATTATAATTCGGTTAGCAGAGAGTCAGAGAGAGATTCCCTCCCGGGCTTGCCTAACTATTGGCATCTCCATTATTTGTTTCTGACAACTCACTCACCCCCAGTGCAAAACATGCCTTGAACATCTTGCTCCCAAGAAAATCTTACTTTTATAATACTGCAATGTAATTTTCTTTGTCAGCCTTGTCATGTTGTTTAAATATCACGCTGGAGGACTAATCACAGAGTGTATTAGCATTGGTTGCTTTGGAGTACTTGCTCCATGTTTAGACCTCCAAAGTAAGGTTTATTCAATAAAATAATTTTAAAAACTGAAACAGGTGCTAATTATGGTGACTACTGTACTTACTTAACAAAATGCTAAACATTGTGATTTATGGAATGGAGTTTAACTATCAATACGTTTCACTATATATTATCATATCTTTTATATGTAACTTTAACACTACAGACAATAAAAATGGGCTGAAATGTTATACAATATAGTAAGCTTAACTAGGAAGAATTCCACTAGGCAAAGGCATAATTGTCCTGAAATCCTAGGCATATCATCAAGATGATTTAAAAAAAAACAAAAAAACCTCCAAGCTGTTACAGGCCATTATACCTCCATTTTATACATTACACGAATCAAATGTAAAAATGGAATAGTACTTATACTAATGTACTGTAGTGTTCACAGTGAGTTCTAGGTGTTAGAGGGTATCACATTAATTTTAAAGTATAGTAGATAAATATGTGATGTCTTCAGAAGAAAAAATGTTCATTTCTTGCAGAGTATCAGTGCACAGCCTAGTGGCAGCACTGACACATTTCTGTCATTTGTACCAGCTATAATTCAACCACATTAGTAAAGAATTTCAATTTAAGAAACTATGCAATTTAGCTCTTGTGAACTCTTGAATGATAGAATTTTAGACTTTCAAAGAGAAGGATCACATAGGGATTTTCAGTAACATGAACACTATATGATTTTAAATCTTTGATTTGTGAGAAGGCAACATGATATAATAAAATAAGTGATCCACATTGCCCTATTGTTTAGGGGTTTTGAAATAAGTTATTGATGAACAATTACCCCTATCATTCTGTGAGGAAAGTTTGCTTATACTCAAAATATGATTACAGAGGGCTTCACTTATGCTAGTATAGCAGAAAGTAATTGGCAGAGTATTCCCAGAAATTGAAATTTTTAAGCTTTGGAAGAACATTCCATACTATGGACACAATTCTGAAAATAACTAAATAAATAAAATCTGATACTTCTAGCTCCCTCTCTTTTCTTGTCTGCCAAACTATTTACTATCTTCATCTTTCTTCATTCTGATTACTGTTTGAGACCCAATTTCCTCAAAAATCTTTCCAAATCTGCCAAAGTTATCAGAACCATTATAAGAAGAGGCCTGTTTGGTTGTGCGTTACTAGTGTATTGGTACATTTCTTGGGGGGCATTGTGAGTGCCTCAGAGAACTTGAAAAGTACACCAAAGGTATATGAATATACACTCAATCATAGTTTATTGCTCTCGGGGTATAGATCCTTAATATTAAATTCCATTTGTAAATGGTTCTAATCCCCAGTTCTCCAAAGATACCATCTTGACTACATTCCAATGATAGGGTCTTGTGACTCTCACAGAACCACTAATTTTCAAAGACTTTTGGAACTTTGAGGCATTGTGTCATGCAAAGATAAATTTCCAGTCCTTAGGAGCACTTTGGAATTTTCTCCCTAATTTGTCTTCTGTAAAGGAGATCTCTATGGGAACAGCTCCATCACAGATATTTCCAGTTTTCCATTAATCCCTTAGTTGCATAATATTCTCTGTCCTTTTCAGTTTTCAATCTTCCTGATAGTGTCCTCGGTGCTCCAAACTGAGTTATTTGAGCACAGGTTTAATTTAAAGAGCTTGGTACCTTATCAAGTCTTGAGTTTTGTCCTGAAGTGAGGGTTTCCCACATCACTTCATTTCAGGTTCAGTGAAACCACTCTTAAGTGTTACCTCAGTAACCTTGACATATTTCTGAGCAGGAGCATCATCTTCCTATGATAATCTTTTTTGGTTTGAATATGTTGATTATGTACCATTTTGTATGGTTCTTTGGGACTCTCTGTTATTCTGACTATATTGTCTGTTGTCTTCTTCTTTATCCTTGATTCAACTGAAGAGATATTGAGGGCCAAATAGTTTTTTTGTGGACAAATTAAGGTATCTTCCTCACTTGGAGACCTTAAAGCTCTCTGAGTGAGAATGTAGCACTTCAGGTCTTCTGAGAATTTGAAATGAGACTCTGGTCAATCTGACCTATATATCTTGTCCAGAGATTCTCAAAGTGACCCATGTTGAACTTGAGTTTGGGCCTAGCAAGTTGTATATTGAGACCTTTGTCTATCAGATATAAAGGCGTTGAGGCTCATGGCATCACTGCAGAGCTGCCCCACAAACTTGGAGGGTTTTTTTGTGATGAGTTGTTGACACACTATGCACTGAAATCAAGAAGAATTCAGGCTATGCAGGTTGGAGTGACTGGAATCAGCACACACCTGTACCACCAAACTGTAATGGCCCTATAATGCACAGATAACCCAGGCTGATAAGTCAGTGCAGAACAGTCTTGCAGTGTAGGAAGTACTGTGCTTTATCAGAGCTGTGGAGGTCAAATAAAGTGTCATTGGCATACAGCTGTATGTAGAAGCTGAAGCATCTATTTGCTGCAGACTTCATGCTGAGAAGTTGAAGCAGTATTGAATAAATATAGGTATAACATTGCTGTTAGGTACAAAGAAGTGACATTGTCTGTTATAGAGGTGTATCAAGAAGTAGAAATATTGACATACTACAGACTGTAGGTTGAGCAGTTAGTGTAAAATTGACTTGATGGACACATCTTTGAATCTATTGAACACAAGATATGTGTCAGTGTAGCCCTAAAGCACACCATAAATCTAAAAATATCAGTGTGATCTTAGCTCCCGGTTGAGTCAACACAGCATAGCCTCAATGCAGGAATCTTTGATACATTTGACTTGGGTGACATATTCAGGGAGCTACTCAACCCAATAAAACCATCTATACTCTAGACAAGAAGCATCAATTATTTTTTGATCTTTGACACTTCATTCATTGTTAGTGCCATGAACTGTGCCAGAGAAGCAGAACATTAGACTTTTTCAGTCTCAAGTCAGAAGTCGTGGCATAAAAACACTCTGCACCATAGACAATATACAGTGTATTAGGCTACTGTGCCTAGCCATCAATGCTTTGCAGATGCTATGCTGAGTAGCTTTGTCATATGGATGCCTGACAGAACAGTAACTCTGCCACAGAGGATGAAGCAGGGCTTTGTTGCCTTTGGGAGAATTAGGTGTTCCTTGAAGTAAACTATTGATATACTAAAAGCTTCCATGCAGGAAAGGTATTCTCTTAAATATTCAGGGCCAAACATAAGACAGTTGATAAAAGGATGAATTAATGTCAATATATGAAGCTAAAGTGTTGACCCTGGAACATAGGACTGAAGGCACCTCTTGGATCATCATGTCCTGTGCCCTGCTATCGCAGGCCACCCCATCTTATAATCCCCTTAATACATTTATTAAATCATTGAATATATGCTTTGATGCTAGAGCGCAGGGCATCATCACATTGTGTGGATGCACTAATATGTGACATCAGTTCATAGATTACTCACATGCCATCAAAGGCATGTTAATAAAGAAAATATTGTACATATGCACTGCCAGTGTGGACTCTGTCATTAACACGGTAGTCACCCAAATCTTTGCAAATAGGTTCACCATAGGCATCTTTTTTATAAGCTTTAGGTCAATTTGTGCTTCAAGACATTCAAAGCTAATCTTGATGTGCCCTGTCTATGCCCTATGATTTTGCACTATGGAAGCATTCAGACGTCTGACTTTTGTATCTTGATACAGTTATAAATCTGCTTATTCTTTACAAGGGATGAAGTTCACAAGCCCAGCACACCCACCCTCTGCTGTGGAGGATGTGTGTATAAGTCATTATATATATATATGTATGTGTATATGTATATGTGAGTATATATATATATATATATATATATATGTATGTGTATATGTATATGTGAGTATATATATATATATAGAGAGAGAGAGAGACACACACACACATACGCAATATTCTGTGTCCAGGTACTTGAGGTTTCAGGCACTTATGGAATGTGACAAGAAAAGAGGCAGTGAGAAGGAGGCCTTCAATTCTTGGGGCCTGACTACATTGATCTGCTTTTGCTGTCATGCATATCATGTCTGCAAGATGACATCTTGCTCTTTCTGACGTTACAGTGCCAAGAGCTCAATATCATGCTTCTCTTAGCTTACCTTTCTAATGCACAGAACGTATGGTAGGTTTTGCTCTGTATTTCTGAGGGGATAGTATGGAGTGTTTATAGCACTGCAGTCATAAGCATCCCAATCACATGGGTTATTAATTGTTTTGGGTTGTTTTCCTTCTTAACAAATAGTGTTATTCCTCTGATTATTAAAGAGCTATTGAATTTCTATGCAAACTAAACCTTCAAGGTCAAAAGAAATTACCAGTCTTGTGAACAGTGAGAATTGCAATTTTTTTTCTGCATATGAACCTGCTGGGTAGTGACTGGTGTGAGTTAGTCTTGGTCTTCACTGATGTTCCTTAATTGTACAAAGCCATCAAGAAACAAATGGGGAACATTGCCGATGACATGGAGTTTCATCTGTGTAAGAGATAAACCTACCTGTGCCTCATAATAATGAAATCTTTGAGATCTTGGGGACTTTCTCATGCTAAAATCACAATACTCTAGAGTAGGAATTGAGACACATTAGGAGAGTGAGATTTAAAAAGTAAATAATTTGGGCCTGACTGAGATATCTCACTGGTGAAAATCTAGAAAAAAAACTTCATTGGATTCATTGGAATACTCCAGCATAAAATTAGAATAACTGACTGTGGAAGGGTGTAGTAGGACAGTGGGGCCTCCAGCAAGGGGCCACAAAGGGCCTCATGGAAACAGCCAATCAGAGGCCAGTGGGGTCAGATAAAAGGAGCTGCAGGACCTGAGCAGGTCAGTTCCTGGCTGGGACCAAAGGAGCAAGGAAGGGTACCCCTCACTGGTCACAGGAGCTTGAGAGAGAGCCAGAAGATTGTTTCTGGTGACATTTTCATTAAGCAAGGAGGAAGACAATCTGAGAATGTCAGCCCTGAGTTAAAGGTGAAGAAGAAGGCAGCTATATGGGAAAAAGCCAAGGGAATAGCAGCAGGGGACTGGAGACAGCGATACATGGCCGCTGTTTAAAGGGTCCCTGCGTTGGGATCCCTCACCAGCTCGTGCAGGAGTGGCCTATGTCCTGTGAAGGGGACCAGGCTCCTTTGGAAGCCCAAGTGAAGGATGGGATCTAAAGGACCCAGAGACAGGAGCTGAAGATCATGGTGAGGGCAAAGAGCTTGTTGGGCTTTTGATACCCCAGAAGGGGTTCATTCAATTTTGATTGTTTGACTTAGCTGGAGGGCTGAGCCACTGAAGACCTGCCTAGTGAGGCTGGACACTAGGAGCAGGGGGAAAAAACAGTGTTTCAGCAATACACCCAGTCAGTAGGAGGCACTTAAGAAGAGAGTGTCCCCTGTAACAGTGGCATTAGGATCAGACCCTTTTCTCTGCAATTTTGAGTATGTTGCCAGATTATTCACATAGGAGGATCTGGGACAGGGGTGGGAGGGAGGTTTTTGCTGTATCTGCACATAGGTGGAAATACTGACTAAACACCTTTACTTAAAGATTTTTCATAGAACATAGAGTCATTTCCTGCAATAAGAGAAGGATTTAAATATGAATAATTGGCAAACGCATTTTAGATGAGATATTTTCAAGAGGGTATTAGTCAGATGCTTTCCAAAAATGACTAATTCAACATCTGTACATCTTTAGTTATGTTAAGTATTTCAAATTGTCATTTGTCTGCATTACACAGTGGAGGGATTATACTTCACTACCTGTCAGATTAGATAATGTAATAGCTTTAGTTATTTCTTTCATAAAAGATTTCCTAAAGAGGCCAGTGGACTAGAGTAATCAGATGTAAATTATCTTAGCAAGATGTCAATAAAGCTTTATTATTTTTCAAGCATATTTGATTGATCGATTCTAATTTTATTAATATAATGTGACATTTATTTGTGTAACCATATCGTCACTGAATGGAAAATAAAAAGACAATTTAAAAAAAATAAATAAAATGACTTGGTGATATTTTTTTCATTCCTCTGCTAGTAGTCACAAATATTCTTCAGAATTTGTCCTTTGAGACAATTTCCTTCTGTTCATTTTAGGAAATCCTTTAATTGCAGCGAACATGGTAACAAATATATTAATTACAAACTAGACTTTGAGGGTTTTTTTAAACAGCCCTATACATTGGCCATATCTACTCTTCACATACATAAGGATTTTAGGATCTATGCTTCACTTGCTGTCTTTGTATATATTATAGGTTGTGCAGATAATAATGCCTGTAGTTAAGGTTGACTGAAATTTTTCTTTATAAGGCCCTGTTTTCAGCTGCTTTTAACTTCTATTGTTTGGGCTGAAATTGTTGATGCCAGGTGTCTGCCTCAGATTTCAATTTCTTTGAAAAGTTTTAGTTAAAATGGTTCAGCTTTTTCTGAGAATAAGGGTAGGTGAAAATACATTTTTTGACCATGCTAAAAACTGTTGTCTCAATGACATGGTTGGGACACTAGTGGCTCCGTGTTTGGTAGCAGGGACTTGAAATTTGGTGGGGGTGCTTTGATGTCAAGCATGTGCCTTTAGTTTTAGTTCTAATAATTTGGCCAATTTGGTCAAATTGTAATCCTTTGAAAAAGCTCATTTTGCGCCCTCTCAATGGAGAATTGTTAATTTGGAAGCTAAATTCTCTGGAGCTCCTGTCTGCATTGAGTACGTTCCACCCCATCACAGGTCTTGTATGCAACAGGACCGTGCATGCACTATCCCCATAGAACGACTAAGCAAACTTCATCCTAAGGTTGCAGTGGCTGAGCAGGACTTACCCTGCAATTGCTCATCCCAGTGGTCAAGGCTACTCTGACACTGGGCACAGGAACTGAGAGCTGGAAGAGATAATAAAATAGATTATAAAACAGAAAATATCATATTGCCTCTACATAAATCCCTGGTATGTCCACATCTTGAATACTGCATGCAGATGTGGTCACCCCATCTCAGAAAAGATATATTGGAATTTGAAAAGATTCAGAAAAGGGCAACAAAAATGATTAGGGGTATGGAACAGCTTCTCATATGAGGAGAGATTAATAAGACTAGGAGTTTTCAGCTTGGAAAAGAATCGACTAAGGAGGGATGTGATAGAGGTCTATAAAATCATGACTGGTGTAGAGAAAGTAAATAAGGAAGTATTATTTATTCTTTTTCATAACACAAGAACTAGGGGTCACCAAATTAAATTAATAGGCAGCAGGTTTAAAACAAACAAAAGGAAGTATTTCTTCACACAACATACAGTCAACTTGTGGAACTCTTTGCCAGAAGATGTTGTGAGGTCAAGTTTATAACAGGATTCAAAAAAGTACTAGATAAATTCATGGAGGATAGGTCCATCAATGGCTGTTAGCCAGGATGGGCAAGGATGGTGTCCCTAGCCTCTGTTTGCCGGAAGCTGGGAATGGGTGACAGGGGATGGATCACTTGATGATTATCTGTTCTGTTCATTTCCTCTGAAGTACCTGGCATTGGCCATTTTTGGAAGACAGAATACTGGGCTAGATGGAACTTTGGTCTTACCCAATATGACTGTTCTTATGTATGTTCTTATGAGATTTGGGGGAGGGGTAGATGGAAAAGGATGGGCAGGACCCATGAAGGGGTAAATTAAGAGTGAGGAGGAGGAAACATGTACAGGATGTGGAAACAGTAGCCAGAGAGGTCATGGACAGGGAAAGGACTGAATGAGGCATGGGGTCCTGTGGATAAAATAGTATATGATCATGTAGTTGGACTATACCATAATACATATGCACAAGGAGACCAAATTATAGTTGCAAAATCAACCTCAGTGCTATTATTTCCTAACTTTTGGTTCCTTGACTTTGCAACCTGAATGTGCTTCTAGTGTACTTTAATTTTGGATGTAATATGTATATAACATTAATAAAGTACTCCGAAGTCTTCCTGTTCTCTTGAGGCTCTGGGAAATGTACTGGGTGGATTCAGGTAACGAATGAATTACTGACCTACATTTTTGTAGGTACAAGGCTAATCAGCTTCTTTGTAGGTGTTGTGATGGTGACCTGTAAGTGCCACTGCTCATTTTTTTTATGAAGGTAAAAGGTGATAACATGAAAAGGGGGTCAAACCTGTAAGATATAGAACATTGTTATTCAAATGTCAAAACATTTTAAATTTAAAAATCCAATTACACACTTGTAAGTTTATTATCTGTGTTATTTATGATATTCTTATTGTAAATGAATTAATTCCTTGGGTATATTTTTGAATTATGCATCTTAATGTGCTATTAATTAAAGAACCACTAAAATTAAACTGTTCCTGGTAGGGGTAACATTTGTAGAGATCTTCTTAAGCAGCTATTTCACCTCTGTGGTTTACATGATATAAATTTACCCTGTCTTTGGGGAAATAACTGCAAGAAATCATACAAAGTGATATTAACACCCATGCATCATTGCAAAGATAAACTTTCATATGCACTGGTTATGAGGATTGAATTCTGCTAAGGGGAAAGAATCTCATTAAAATAATGTTGAGTGTAATTTAAGCTGATTATAGAAAGGAGTTCATGAGTAAAGATTTCGACTCCAGTGACTGTTTCACAAACTTTCTGCTCAAAAGACTTCTTTTCTAACTTTTCTGGGGGGCTGTGAGGGGGACTTGATGACCCTCCTCACATTTGCTGTTACTAAATTAAAAGAAACATACTCTAAATGTTAATTTTCATTTTGAGGAAGAAGAAATTCCAGGAACTCTCAAGCCCCACCTAGAAAAAAACCCAAACATTCTTGGATCTTAGTTTGAGAACTTCTGCCCCCAGAGGTTAATCTCAGATACAGAAGTTAATGGTGAGGAACAAAAGACATATGATGGTCTTATAGTTAAACAAAACAACTGGGAGTCAAAACCTGAACTCTATTGGAGCTCTGCCATATTTTTCTTTTGTGATTTTGGTCAACTCACTCAGAGCCAAATCTCTCCTTACATGTGTTATTACGATGTAAAGAAAAAACATCTTGAATTTTTACTTTGGGAGTTTTCCTGGAATTCTTCCAATGGTGGAGGTAGGATTGCTCCTCCTTGTCCAGAAAAAAGACTGCTTTTCTGGCTCACATAAACCTTGATCACACGATGCCTGCTTCAGGTCAGGATACTGTCTGCACACCACTGTCTTTCTGCCCCTACTAGGTGAAAATGCAAATTAATACTGAACTGACTCAAAATGAAGAGTTTTGTGCCAGTTCAATAAACTGAAATGTCATAATGTTCTATTTCAATCAAAAATATCAAAATCAAATGTTTTAGCATTTCCAAATAAAAAAAAAATCTGAATTTCTGTTCCCACAAAAAACTTTACAGTTTCCATTTTTTAGCTTGTTTTGGGACAAAAACAATGTTGAAATGTTCTAGAATTTCCCACAGGACAGACATTCCAAATTTCACTCAGCTGTAGAGAATGACACCTTTAGATAAATATATACTTTGTTTAATTCATGATTATGGTGTCTAGTTACTATTCTGATGGATGCATTGGATATGCATAGATAAATTTCTACAGGAAACTGGGCAACCAAATGCACAACTGAGTATTTAGGCATGCAAGTATCTGATACTTGGCTGTATCCATTACTCCTTCTTTTGAAAACGTGGCTCAAACTGTTGCAGCTTTCATGTGTTCTTGTCAGAATCTTATTATTCCAATGCATGCACTGCTGAACACATTGCAAAAGTAACAATATCACTGGTGTTCTCACAGAAGTTTGGCAGGCTGGTACCAGATATTATTGCTATATATTTGCTGGGCTTTTGCCATTTTTATTTTCATAATTGCACCACATTTCACTTTATGCAGATGTTTGCTCTGGCTTTTATTATGAATATGAAAATGACTTAAACTTGACATGCATCCGACGAAGTGGGTATTCACCCACGAAAGCTCATGCTCCAAAAGGTCTGTTAATCTATAAGCTGCCACAGGACTCTTTGCTGCTTAAATTTATAGTTTATTTTAATATGGAAAAAACAACTAAAGCAGATTTTGTTGGAAGTAAGCAAATAAGAGTATGAAAATAGCACTTTAAATTGAAAGATCTGCCATTGTGTGCAGGATGGTTCTGGATGAAACTCGAGATATGATGGACTCCATATACCCCAAATGTCACATGGCTCTGGAAAATCTGTGAGTATATATATTAATGTAATTTCCTTCTGACGTAATTTCCTTTCGGTGGTGGTGGTGGGAGTCGCTGTCTTGTGAAAGTTACAGCACACAAGTTATTGACATGAAACACTGAACCGTCTGCCGCCAGAATTCTTAGGGCCCCTTTGCTCGAATGGAACCATGTTCTGTTACCACCAAACCCCAGGTCACTGCTGGTCAGCATTATTTTGCAATGATTTGCCCTTTGAGTTTGTATCAGAATATGACTGATTCCAGCCAGCCTTCTAGCCATGCTCTTCCTGCCCTTAGCTGGCCTCTTTCCTGAATACAGACCCTTAACAGTGTGGAGATCTGAAGCAAATACAAGAATCAGGGCCAATGACTCTTATGCCTTATCTGTATTTATGGTGGTGTGTAGGTATATGCCACAGTAAAAGGCAGGCTGTATCTATACATGTGATGCATAGATACTTATAGCAGTGAAAAGCTCTGACAGGCGGGAGGTAGTGGAGAAAGGCTCTGGCAGCTCCCTGCTGCTAGAGTCTTTCTTTACCTCAAGGAAAGTCTCTGGCAGGGGGAATATGGTAGGACACTATACTGCTAAAAATAGCACTGTAGACATAGGTGGTACTGTTTCGGTGAGTAGAGAACCACGTAGAGTATATACACTAGGCTTCAGGTGTGTAAGACACTCAACTCTACTCTATTCATCCAAGCTTTGCCTCACTATCTACTCTGCTGTTTATACCTGTACAATGTTTGTACTCTAACAGCACCATTATTGTAGATGTACGTTATGTTGCCTTTTAGTTTATGAACACTAGCAGCAAGTTTACAGTCCAGTGAGAATATCCAAATGTCAATGACTGATCCTTAAATATACACAACATGGATCTTAAAAGTGAGATTATGGATGGAGATGCAAAGCCAGCCTCACACAACTAAATATGGTAAGTTAAAAATAGAGAAAGTTTCTGAAAAAAAAATTATTGTATCTTAGTATGTTAAAATTCCATCCATTTAGACTGGACATGAAGTGTTTCTTAGAATCTTAATCCAAGAAGTACAAAAAAACCCCACATCCCTACCGGAACAAATGTTCAATCTTTCACTATTAAAATGAATGATCCACATAGGAGACACTCTTATGGATGTAAATTTAATATACATCACATCAAATAAATTCTCTCTATATATAATCTTATGGATGAAAAGTTTATTTCAACAGTCTCATATGTTTTATTCAATTTCAGATACTTTGCTGTAACATTTTAATATTATAAAAACAGAGAAGTTTGTGGTATTTAATAACTGTACAAATGACTTGTCCCTCTAGCACGTTTTAAAATATTTACAAATTCCCATATTAAATTTTAACATTGTGCGTGTAAAGTATTGTATACTGTGTAATCAAATTCTCAATTTATTTAGCTTCATTCCAGTCTTAAATATCTATAGAGAGGGACTTCAAAAATTCAGATGAAAAACTCTAACATGTTTTTTGTGTGGAAAACTGAAAATGTATCAAGTTGAGCTTCTTAAAGCAAATTGCAGTGTAAATCCCTAGTTGCATATTAAATAATAAACACTGTTTCTCCAGCTGTGTTAGATGTTTAAGTCAAAGAAAAATGTTATAAAAGAGCTGCTGATGCTGCATGCAAAATTTTGAAAATCCTCTGAACCAAATTTCTATCAGCTACTTTTCCTTCAAAAAGTAAACAAATCCCACAGGGCTCAATCCTGTTTTTCTTCTCCACCATAAAATACTATTTTTTCTTGTGCCTATGGTACAGTTCGTTTCCGATATCTCTGCAGACTTCCTGTGCTACTTTGATCCAAGGCAGTTAACTGTTCTATACTTCATTTTCCTCACATGTAAAACTGGGCTAATAATGTTTCTATACTCAGGCTCATCAAGACAATTCTATCAAAACTGGTTTTCCACAAAAAATAGCAATTTTTAGCTAAACATAGTTTTTCACAAAAAAATGTCTTTTCCACAGAAAATTTTGTCTTTTCATCAAAATCACAAACATTCAAAACCTGATAAGTTTGGGCTGGAAACTGAACATTTCCATTTGGAAATACTGTTCACCATGTATCATGGGACCTGTAATTTGGATACCATATGCTCCCTTTCTGAACTTTCTCTCTCAGGATGTATTATGGCCCTGGGATTCCCATGATTCACCACCAGGGTTCAGCAATAGGGTGCATCATAGAAAAGGTAGTTTGGCCAGGGGCTCCAACCTATAGAGGAAAATAGGTGTTTGAGATACTAGAATTATCATTCCCATGAGGCACTGCCATTTCTGAATGTTTCAGTTTTCAGCTGAAAATATTTGGGACTTTTTTTACTTTATTTTTATTTTATTATTGCCCAAAAGTCTCATTTTTTCAATAGCAAATTTTGTTGAAAGAAATTCTGTTTTGTTTTCTATGGGGGAAAAAAGCCATTTTCCAACTGGCTATATTCTGTACCTCATGGGGGTTTAATTTATGAATGTTGGTAAAGCTTTTCTGAGAGAAGGAGCCAAATCCTCAGCCCTACTCCAGTCATTTTTTGCACTCAGAGGAGTGTAACATGGCAATGAAATTTTGCCGAAAACAGCAAGTGAAGGGTCCTCTACTCAATCTTTGGCTGGTGGAACAGCATCTAAAGGACCATTCCAGCTGGTTTAAATTACAACAGTGCAGTGGCTGCTCCAACTTGAATCAGGTCAGATTTGGTCCTCCAAGGTGCCTTAAAAATACCTTTGCTTCTCCCCACCCTCAGCTCATAATTTTGCCCAAGACACTTTAAAAGTGCAAAGTGTAAAATAAATAAATATGAGAGCAGGGTGAAAATGTTTGGCAATAATTAAAAAAGAACAATGTGAAATGGTCCTACTTTTATGAACCCAAACCAGCTCCTACTGAAATATTTGTATGAATTTCAATGGGAGTTAGACTGGGAAGTCTATTAGGGATTTTCTGGAATCCTCTATCTTCTGCTTTAAGTGGTAAAAGTATCTGAATGAAAACAAGATCTTGGGTTTCAAGCATACATCTGCCATTTATATGTATTCCCTTAGGAATTTACATTCTCCGTTTGTCACATCTTCTGTCTTTAGTTGATGCAGAGATAACTGTGCCTCGTGGGATTATGGCTTCAGATGAGAAATAAACACCAATACATGAACTCAGTTGTCAATTTGTGTTGTCAATGCCCTTTATTTATCAGTTGAAGAAAACTGTTGATTCCTGTGACCCAACAGAGCTAGAGATGAGGGGCTTGGGGGTGTGGGGAGGGGGCTCAGGGGTGATGCAGAGGGTTGGGGTGCGGGGCTGAGGGCTGCAGGGTGTGGCTGGGAATGGGGTTCAGGGTGTGGGAGGGGGTTCTGGGCTGGGACAGGGGGTTGGGGTGCAGGAGGGGTCAGGGCTCTGGGCTGGGGGTGCAGGCACTGAGGTGAGGCAAGGGATCAGGGGGTTGGGGTGCAGGAGGGGCTCTGGGTTTGCGGGACTCAGGGCTGGAGATTGGGACACGGGGTTGGGATGCGGACTAACCTCTGGTGGCTCCCGGTCAGCAGTGCAGCTGGGGTGCAGAGGCAGGATTCTCACCTGTCCTGGCATCACAGACCATGCTGAGGCTGAAGCAGCCAAGAGCAGGTCCGGCTCCTAGGCAAAGGTATGCAAGCGTCTCCACGTGGCTCTCGTACACAGGAAAACACCCCCGCCCAGCTCCGGAGCTAGTGCTCACTCTGGGGCAGCACGCGGAGCTCAATGGCCCCCCTGCCTAGAAGCCAGACCCACTGCTGGCTGCTTCTGGGGCACAGTGTGGTTTTGGAACAGGTAGGCACTAGCCTGACTTAGCTGGGTAACACCACTGACTGGACTTCTAACATCCCAGTTGGCAGTGCTGACCAGAGCGACCCAGTGCCTGACATGCTGTGACCCAGTACTGGGTCGTGACCTGAACTTTGAAAAATGCTGCTCTACACCATTATTCAATCTTTGATTGAAAAAGTGTCCATTGCAATAATGCAACAACCTTCTGTTTGTTCTAAAGTCCTTGTTTATATCACTTTCAATGGTGGCGGGGATACGGGGGAGAGGAGGAATGGGAAGATGAAATCCTAACTCAGTTGAAGTAAATGGCAAAATTCTGATTAACTTCAATATTCCATCCAAAATTTTTATGTATAGATTATTAGTTATTCATTAGTTAGGTTTATTGAGGTTCATTTTCAGTCTCATTTTCAGATGGTTTTATACATCCTTGTGTGGGAGGAGGTCAATGGCAGCTTTCTTTGAGTTAAAATCTGTCATGCTTAGTCTCAATTTAAAGGTTTAAATTTATTTATTTTAGGATAGTTTGAAATTGTAATGTGGCTGTTTTAGAGTTCTTCAGTTGCATTTATTTTAAAAATGCTTGGCGAATGGAAGATTATCAGGCCTTGAAAACAGTTTTGAGGAGTTGAGCAGGAACTCCATAATTTTTCTGATTGATTTAATTTCTTTTTTTTTCCCTTTTTTTTTTTTAAATGGAAGAACATACATTTCTGCTTCTGCCCCAGAGAAGAGCTTCACATTTCATCAGGTGGTGCTATATGTCCACTTGACATTGTTTTAGCTCTGGATTTTAACACAGTTTAAAATCCCTAAAACTGCTGGTTGGAATTGTTGTTTTGTGTTGTTTAATCTACATAATTCTGATTCTAGGCAAAACTTTTAAAGGAGAGAAACAAATCATTATTAATTTGGGGGTATTAACTACAATATAATGAATATCACTGAACTCCTAAGTTATTATGACTGACTGCATTATACGTCTATAGGAGTTCCACTGTAATTAACACTAGTTAATCTCAATTTAATTTAAAGTGTTACTAATGACTAGATGCCAAGAAAATAATATTTCTGTGGAGCCGTGATTACAAATGGAACTTAAAAATACTAACCATCACAAATCATAAGCTGTTATTTAAATATTTTATTTTAACCTGTGAACCTGTTCCAATAGTGGGTGGTATCTATTGTAACTTTGTATAGCAGTTGCTTTAATTAATTTATCACGTATTCACTGATCATAAAAGTAAAATTCAGCATCTGTGTGGCATGCCAACCATGGCGGAGGAGCCTTAAAAGAGAGAAAACCAGTGCAGAAGGGGCCTCTCTCTGTTAGCTCCCAGACAGGAGCACCACAGAGAAGGATGTTGCCTGAGGGTTCCTGTGAACAATGCCTAATAGCCCCAAGGACTCTAAACCAGGCTACAGTTCTTGAGGTCTCTCCTGAAAGGCCAGGACATAGTTAGACTAGTTTTGTGTCATAACTTTCCTCTGAGGTCTAGGAGGGCTTGGGAAGAAGGCCTAGAGGCAAGTAGAGTTCCCACTGGCCAGTTTTTGTACTGCCTTGATGGTTAAAAGATATAATGTGCCAAGTTTGGATTTTTTTTTTCACTTTTTTTCACTTTTTTTTCACTTGGGGCAGGGTTCCCATCTAGTTAACCAATGAAAGGCCTGGTAAAGGCCTGAGGCAAGGTTCATATGGGATAGGGGGTTCAGAGTCAGGCTCGAGACCTAGCACAAGGATGCTGAACTATTATTGAATGAGACACTGACTTACAGTGAAAGAGACGAGATTGAAATGAGACCTGGCCAGAGGGCTAAGTCACAAGATAAAGGGGACAACCATCAGATACAAATGGCTGATTGGAGGGGTACGGTGTGAACAACCCTACAATGCCACTCCGCCCACAGTATGGCTGGTGAATCACTCATCACAAGGACATTTACAAGTAATATCATTCTCTAGTAAAACCCCCAATATTTCTTAGCCCCCAAAGAGCATGTTAGTAATTTAGGACAAACTGTGCTCTTGAGAATGGGTTGCTGTGTAATAGTAGTGATTAGGGCACTTGTGTTAATGTGTGTGTCTCTCTGGAATTTTAAGTTCTATTCTGTACCTGAGACTCCTTTCTGACAGAAATTGAGTGAAAACCAGCACACTTCCACAAAACATTTTGGTTTCAATAATATTGCATTTTCCAATGAAAAAAGGTTGAGTAGAAATATTTTCAACCAATTCTACCCAGAGGACCCAATCCTACAATCAAATGTATGTGGTTAGACTCATGTGTCTTCCTGGAGTCCTATTAAAGTTAGCGGCCAGTAAGTGCAAAATTAGTCTCAGCAACTGATCGGAATGCTGGATTGGGGTAATAATTTGTAAACGAATAGTCCCAGAGTTGCTTGATACTTTTGTAAAGAAATTCTGTAAATGCCTGGTCTTGTCACTGAGAAATAATCTTTTAAAATATTTATGCTTTGGCTACTTGCTGGCTCAAGTCTTACTGTAAATTGGTCTTTTATACATATTGTTTTTTTTACATATTCACTTTACAGCTGAGATTATTAAATTTTACTTTGGTTCCATTGGAAAATGATTGCTTAAGAAGAAGTATTAGTTTTAGTTATCTACTTCAGAGAGCTACATTGTACTATTCTAAATGCTTTGAAAATGTAATTTTTAAATGGGTTATTCCTTTGTATTGATTTAATTTCCTTGGTGCCACTAAATCTTTCTTCTTGAGTGTTTGATTCCTACTTTCCCGTTAACTCCAACATTGTGCAATCTGCTATTCTTCTGTTTGCAATATGTTATGATTGGAAATGTGCTGAATAACAGGTGCATTATTCGCCATGGGAGCTCATATGCAAAGTAGGAATCTGAAAGAAAAGCTTAATAGAGGAAGAGATATTTTGAAAACTTTCACTGAGTCCCTATCCAGTAACTAGGGTATTGATCTCTTTTGTACAGGTACATATTTTAATAATGGCTTCCTCCATTAGATTTTGCTTCTTATACATTTTAGGTCCTCCTGTGATAATAGGGAAGAAGAATCAGACCTTAAATATTATTAACTACTAGAGATGGACTCAAATCAATTCTCCAGATCCAAACACACCTGAATTAAGAGGTTTTAGAAATCCAGAGCCAATCTCAAAGAAACAAAAAAATAAAACAAAACCAAATTCATAAATAAATAACAAAAAATACCACAATGTGGAATTCAGTTATTTCTTCCTCTGGGCTTCCTCATCCCTTTAAATTTGTTACCCACTGTTACAAATAATGCTTAATTTTACTATAATTTCAAAAGACTATATTTTGTTTCTCTATTTCTTTACATTAGTTTGAACATTCAGTAGCACTTTGGGTGGGATTCACAAGGAGGACTTGAGTGCCACTGAAACCTCACACCCACCTGTTGCCTAACACTAGAGTCCCTAGGCACGTGAGGTTCCACTAGTAAGATCCCAAAGGCACTTACATTTCAGTGGCTGGGCATGTGCAGAGCCGCATCATTCCTGATACCTCCCCGCAACTTGGTGCCTAAGTCTCACCTAAGCTCCAGTAGGATTCATGAACTAGAAATTTTCTCTCCCTTCCCACATTTTGCCTTTTGGATCTGATCTAGTAGGCATGCTCAGAGCACATCTAAACCAACACAAAATGGCTGGAGGATAAGGTGGTTGTGCGTCTCTCCCTCTTATAACTTTTTGCCCAATGATTTGGGCAATCACCCAGGATGCTGGAGATCCTAGTTCAATTCTTCACTCTGTGTGATGTGGAGAAGGATTGGGACTTGGTTGTCTCATTCTCTAAGATGGGTTCTCTAACCACTGGGCGGTGGGATATTATGGGGCAGGTCTCCTTCAATCTGTCTTATTGGAGCTGATCCACTGAGTACAAATAATAAAATATTCAGTGAGCCAGAGAAACAGTGTATGATTCTGTAGGCCTGTGGCTAAGGTATCCCCGTGAGAGTGGGGAGACCCCTTTCCAGTCCCCCTGCTTCAATGCATGTTTATTTATTTGTGCATTGCATCACCTAAGTCCCCCTTGTAAATCCCACCATTTGTGTAAAGTCAATTTCACTGTTTCCCCAATAGAGTCAGCTTCCCTTTTTTTCTCCCCCCTGCCCCGGCTTTTTCACACAGCAGGGGAGGGGAGAGAGCATTTTAAAAAGTAAGATGATGTGATTGTAAAACCACAGTAATTGTCCAGTGGACTCATGAGCATGTGAAGTACCTGAAACTACTTTGAACTCCTCATCTTTTTGAAACTGACTGTGTGTGAGGTTTTCAAAAGTGCCCAAGTGGTAGATTCACAAGTCCTATTGAAAGTCAATGTGCTCCTTGTGTTCACTCAGGCACTTTTGAAAATTCCATCCTGTGTCTCTAATGCTGATCTCTGCATTTTTCTTCAGTCTCTACGGAAAAGGATAAATGGACACAAATCAGATATTAGGAATGGCAATATACAAAAATCTGTGGGAGAACACTTCAACCTCCCTGGCCACACCATAGCAGATCTTAAGGTGGCCATCCTGCAGCAAAAAAACTTCAGGACCAGACTTCAAAGAGAAACTGCTGAGCTTCAGTTCATCTGCAAATTTGACACCATCAACTCAGGATTAAACAAAGACTGTGAATGGCTTGCCAACTAAACAAAGACTGTGAATGGCTTGCCAACTACAAAACCAGTTTCTCCTCCCTTGGTTTTCACACCTCAGCTGCTAGAAGAGGGCCTCATCCTCCCTGATTGAACTAACCTCGTTATCTCTAGCCTGCCTCTTGCTTGCTTATATATACCTGCCCCTGGAGATTTCCACTACATGCATCCGACGAAGTGGGTATTCACCCACGAAAGCTCATGCTCCAAAAGGTCTGTTAGTCTATAAGGTGCCACAAACTCTTTGCTGCATTTTTCTTCATATCATGCATTCCACAATTTATCTAAAACCCAATAGGTCATCAACTGATAACCAAAGTACATGCAGAGACCCAGTATGTGACCATCCAACACCACTTTCTCCAGTCACATAAACCATGTACCAGCCATTCAACCCATAGGGAGAGTGCATGAGAGAAAACAGTGTGACAGAATGGCTGTCTTCTTGGAGCCAGCTGTCCCAATTATGGTAGCTAGGGTGGTTGAAACATCCTTCCTGAAGTTACATGTGGGACCCTGATAATGCTGCTTTGGGCATCCCCTGATGGCTAATAGCATGGGAATTCTAAAGATTTTTAAATCTTAGCATTCAGTAACTAGAGTATAACTGTGTTGTAGACATTAACATTTAGTGTTACTATATTAACAATAACTGTAGATGTTAGTGTACATTTAAACAAGAATTTAAAGTATTTTTAAATCTTTTATAACAGGAAAACTGAAGAGTTCTATATGTTAATGGGCAATTCACAGTTCTGGTTATTATTAAAATAGCTAACGTAAACTCACTCATGTAGAGTGTTTTCAAGAGGATGGCTGAACTGTATGGATATTACAGTCTTTATCTATGTTACCTTAGCTAATCACTTTCATACATAACATTAACCTGAACATTCAGTTAGCTTTCTTTTTTTTTTAATCTGGTAGAACTAGAAAATCAGCTTGTTCTGGGGTTAGGAGGACAGAGCATATTCAGTTAAACAAGCAAAACTTGCTGATACTAGTTTTGAGAACTATAGGATCCGCAGTTGACCATATTACATACTCTGCATCTAATCTCTAATTTTGAAAGTTGAAGGATACTTTTGTGTGGGGGAGAGGAAGGAGGGAGAGAGGCAGAAGGCTGAGACATCAAATAAATTCACATCTGTGTTTAAAGTAGCGACTTACACACAGAAATGTGGTGGTGTTAATAATAAAACTTTAAACTGTTGGTAGGCTACTTATTCTGTATTTTTTAAGAAACTAAGCTGCTCTTACAATAGGAACACACCAGTAAAAATTTATATTAATTGAAACCTACATTTGGTGCACTCTGAATCTCAGTCATGGTGGTCTGTAGGGTGGGAACTAGATTTAATTTCAATAGTATCTGCTGCCACCTGTTGTAGAACAGCCATCAACTGATTCAGGCACCATTTTGTTTGTAGGTGGACAGGGAAGGCAGATCTCTTTTTTTTCCTGTGCTTTTGTTTTCAGAGAGGAAGATGCAGAGCTAGAGTGCATCTTGGAGAGTTCAGTAGTTGAGTGCAATCTTTCTCAGGGTTGGATGGTGAATTTTAGGGTATTATGTTTGGGGATGCCTCATGGGTCACTTCAATGCTCAAGCAATCTATATCCACCTTGTCTACAGCATTACATTGCATACATCCTCCTAATGAGGAGGATGTATGCAATGTACATACACTTTGCATTTGAACAATTATGCTTCCTTTTTTTAATCAAATATGTTCTGGTCTATTCTTGTTTGTGCTCAGTTTTGTTTATCATTTGGACATAGCCAATAATTTTTATTCCATAAATCATAACCAGCTTCAGTTACGTACTAGTGGCATTTTTCCAGTACTCTCTGAAATAAGTTTCTTTTTGTATTGTGTATTGTCTTCATAATATCCTCTTAAACATCGCCTTCAGCCATAAGCTTTCCATACTCATAACCATGACAGACCTGATCCTTTTGCTAGTCCACTATGAAGATAAATGTTCCCTCCTAAATCTATCACATAGTAGATAATTTTTGAAACTTATTTTTCCATCTGAAATGACAAGAGCTGATACATTTTAGCTCAACAAATTGTTGTTCTATTTCTTCAGTTTTTGGAGAAATAATTTTATTGAAGAGCTTCAAAGGTTCTAAAGTCAGACAAAAACAAAACAAAAAGGAAAAGGATATGGAAAGACCAGAAAAGAACAACAAAAATGATAAAAGGGTTAGAAAACCTAACCTATGAAGAAAGCTGGTTTTTTTTAAAAAAACTTGGGCATATTTAGTCTTGAGAAAAGAAGATTGGCAGGGGAACCCAATAACAGTCTTCAAACATGTTAAGAGCTGGTATAAAGAGGATGGTGATCAATTGTTCTCCATGTCCTTTGAAGGACAAGAAGTAATGGGCTTAATATGCAGCAAGGGAGCTTTAGGGTTGACATTAGGAAAAATGTTATAGCTATAAGGGTAATTAATTTCTGGAATAGATTTACAAGGAACATTGTGGAATCCCTATCCTTGGAGCTTTTTAAGAGCAAGTTGGACAAACACCTGTTAGGGATGGTCTTAGTTCACTTGTTTCTGAGTCAACACAAGAGGCTTGACATGATGTCCTTGTGAGATCTCTTCTAGCCCTACATTTCTGTGATTCAGTGAAACTGAGCCACGCACACTTGGGTATTGGCAACATCTATACAAGTATGTTGGCTGTGGCTTAGAAACCTAGGTGCCTAAATACAGTTGTAAATCAGTCCCTAGATGACTTTGCTAAAGATCTTTTCCATCTCTTATTTCTATGACACTTTTTAAAAATATAGCATTGGGAAACAAATTTGTTGTAATACTGGAAAGTAAACATTAAAGGAACATAAATGCTGGACCTGAACCAGAGGAGCAATCACATCTCTCATTGAAGTCAATGGGAGTGACAGGTGTTCAGTACAACTCAGAAACAGGCCTTTTGAACTATAAATCATCTGTAGTCCCTGCACTGTCTCATAAACACATAATTGAAATGTTTCCATTTGCTTACTGTTAAATTTACAGTGAGAAAAAAAGGTGTATGTGTACCGTAATAAACAAAAGATTTTCTCTTGTACGAGGGAGTTATCAAAGTTCTAAATTCTTGTTGAAGCAGCATGATTTGAAATAAATATTCCATGTGTGACAAGTCATCTTCTGGAACAATTGAGCTGATGAAAGATATTCAAAAGATAATTGTAGGAAACATAAAGGATTTTGAAAGATGCCTAAATTATAATTATTAAGTAATGTACTTTGTCAGGAAATTTGTAATAATAGGATAAAACTGTTTTTATACTTCAAAAGGAAGACCAGCCTCTAACAAAGCTAGTATTCTTAAGTGAGAGACAATATTCTGCCATGTATGTCAGATATGATTTACATATGTGCTTGAAAATCCATTAGTGGTAGTCAGTTGTTTTTTTAAAGATGTTGAAGAAAGTTCATACAGGGAGAAAAATAGTGTGCGATTTTCAAGGCAAGTCAACAGATTGATAGGATATCAGTTGATTTTGTTAAGCATAATTATAACACTTTCTGGGCCAAACCAGTCTGTGAAGCCTTATTTGGCCTAGTTTGAAGTTCTACGGTACATAATTGTCTTTGCTAGTTCAGACTCATTATTGTTTGGAAATTTTGTTCTAAGTGGATTTGGATAGTTCTTTTAAAAAGAGGGTTATGTTACCATCTTTCATGGATCTAAAAACCTATCACTGCCTCATTAATAGACTTCTAGCTGTGTTTTTTCCCCACTGGATATTTAGCATGATCAGAATGTCTTCTTACTTTAAACGTCTCTCTTGGTAACAAAAAAAAAAAAAAAAGGCAATTAGCCATTTATCCCTTACCTTTGGGGTTCTCTCAACCAGAGCATACTTTCCAGCTTCCCCTTTCCGTGTCCTCAAACAAATAAAAACCCTTTACTAATAAACTAGCCACAAAATTGTCCTGTCTGCTTCCATGGGACAAAACTCCAGTTGATGCCTGCCTAGGACAGATGAAGCAGAGAGTACCACTTATGTGACATTGTTCTCTGCCTCTCCCAGACCCAGTGGAAGTCTACTTGTGGAGATTCAGATCTATTGGTGGGGACCAGCCTGTGTGGCCAGTGTTTTCCATGCTCCATCCATGCAACAAATTTATAAAGATTCCACTCACAATTATCCAATTCCAGTTCCAACTAAAAAATATCAGTGTTAATTTTCTGTATACTCATTGTACCCTATGATTCTCTGAAGTTCCAAAGCATCAACTGAAAGCATGGGGCATCTGTACAGATACTGTGGCTCTCCTCTCTGTAGGTCTCTCTGGTAATGGAAGTATGCTGTCTTGGCAACGAAAAACAGGGCAGGCCCTGGCTGCAAACTTTCATTATCAGGAGGATCCAATGGGGAGCATGGAGACATAGTGCCACTGAACCACCTCTTATTTCTTCAGGAGTCAGATACTTTCACCCTGAGGGAACACACAGAGAAAACGCCAGAAGAGAATTCCACAAATGGTTTAGTCTAGAGACCACTTAAATGGATGGGACTCTATTGGCTTCAATAGGCTTTGGCTAGGACCCTGAATTTAGAGTCTCTTATGTGTTTTCCTTTGTTTCCCTCCCCCCATCTAGGGACAGACTGGGCCAAAGCTGTTTGAAGCCTGGTCAGGTAGAGTCAATCACAGCCACATATTTATTTGTTAGATTTCCAGTTATTATAATTTCTTGTAATTTAAACATGTTCACTACACTCACTAGCCCAAAAGCATAAGCAATATGATTAATCTTAATAGCATCCTCCAGATGAAATCTTTTAATACAAATTGTGTTGTCAATGCCCTTTATTTAAAGGCTAGCACTGAGCATCAGCTGTGCAATACCTTGGCTCCAGCAGAAATAATAAATCATAATCATTATTAAACCTCTGTTCACTATATTAGATATTTGAGAGAGATAAAGCAGTCAATAAATAGCTTCTTCAATACAATTTTTAAGGTATCTGTTTGGAGTTCTGGAGATGGATAACTCTTTCTACAGGGATTTGCTCTACCATTTACTCTGCTTCTCCTGTCATGGTGTGACCTTCTTTAGACAAAGACCTTAGTCTGCTAATTTTACAGGACTAAGAATGATTTTGTTTGCCCTTACAGCTGTCATGATAAAAGTTAGCTCTGCTTTTCCCCCCTCTCTGATAGTCAGAATACTTGTTTCAATCCTTTATCAATTTCTAGATCAAATTTTCATGTGCTGATTCTATTCTTTTTTCAAAAATAAGTGTGCTAGATTGTATGCAATTACAATTAAACAAAAAGTATTCAAATAATTATGGAGGTCTGATTTAGATCTACAAAACTAGAGATCTGTAGAGATAAGCAGGGATTCCATCCTTTAGTTCTACAGATTGTTATTGGATGTTAAAATACATGTGGTACTGAAAATCACCTACTTGTCTGGTTACTACTATAGCACCAACTAGGAAAATGTGAGGCTGGAGTAAATGGATCCCTGCCTCATTCACTAGCCATCTTTTGAGGTGGGGCAGTGTGAGGCATATGTGGTAGGACATGCTGATAGTTTCTAGCCAAATATTTTTGGAATTTTTATCACTTAAAAAAACATTGGAAATGCCATCAGAACCTGTAAGAAACTGCAGAATTCAGAAGTAAAGAAATGACCATGTTACAATTTGCATGGAAAGACTTAAACTTGTCTTTTTTTTTGCATGCATTGTAGATTTAAGGCCATAATGGGCCACTATGATCACCCAGTATAACCTCCTGCATGACACAGGCCATAAAATGTGCCCTAAATAATTTCTGTTTGAATTAGAGCATATATTTCAGAAAAATATGCACTCTTGATTGAAAAATTTCTAGTGATGGAGAATCCACCTCAGTCATTGGAAATTGTTCCAATGATTAATTACCCTCAGTGTTAAAAATTTACATTTTATTTCCAGTCTGAATTTATCTAACTTGAACTTCCAGGCATGACATCTTGTAATACCTTTGTCTGCTACATTAAAAAGCCTATTACCCAATATGTGTTCCCCATTATGATACAGTTTTTAAAGATATGATCATATACAATTTCTCAGAATACAATACCATAACATTTTTCAACAACCTCAGACATACATGTATAGCATAATCTACTGCTATGTGGTGTTCTGTGTGTGAGAGAATCCTTTCAATCTGCATTTATAACCTCTATTCCACTTAGGTCTCCTTTTTACCTGTCAGACTAATTTTGAGCTCCTTATTACAGAGACAAAATGTTTCAGCTTCTCTTCCAAAGACAGAAAGCACAATTGGAAAGATGCTAGAATTGTTATATTTGTATTCTTAACAGGGGGAGTTTGGGTCCTAAAATTAATTGGCAACACACTGAAACTTTAATAATGTTTTAGTCCCAGGAAGGGGAGATTTGTCCCAGCCTAACTGATCTTGGGGGATGGTCAGAATGATGGAGGAGAGTGAGAGTAAAAAAGCAGCTTTTCAACTACTCTGCTTTAGGGTCATGCAGAGTCCTAGAAGGGAACAAGATGCTTATACAAATAAACTCTCCTACCTATTCTCTAGACCTCTGCAGACTCCAATTTCCTTATGCAAGAGCCATTAAGGTTGTTACTGCCTCAGGCAGCAATAGGCCCTATGGAGCACCTGTATGGGGTAGAGAAGAGGCCCCAAAGTTTGGGGAACTCAGTCAGGGGGCCCAAAATGACAGGTTGCTGAATGAGGGAGTTGTAGAGAGGCCTTGTATGCTCCGCTTTTTCCTTAGGGGATGTTTTCAACCTGGAGGCTCCTTTATCAGCCAGAGGCTCCTTGTGAAGGAGGAGGCTGGTAGATGTCCTGTTGGAACGTGGGATTTTGGGAGGGAAAGAGCTTCAGGAGTTCAAGGAGAGAGTAAGCCAGGGATGATTAAGAGGATCCCAGATTGGGGAGGAATGAGCCATAGCCATTTCAGGGGAAGTGGGGGGGAAATTTTAGTTTCAACATGGCAAGAGGAAATCCAGTATGATTCAGTTTTGGGGATGAGAAAATGTTTGGGCTATTTTTCCCCAACTGATTTGTCCATCCGTAAATTGCATGAATATTTTCTACTTCACATAGTTATTTTTATCATTGCTGATTTCCCAGTCAGTTTCTTCTCTCTCCCTCCTCCCTAACCATACTTACCCCTCCAACCTGCATACATAACTGTGTGTTCTTGATGGATTAATTTGGAGTAGTAATTTTCCCCAACGGCCCTTAAGCTACAATACATTTCTCAAATCAGTAGAAGCCTTTGAAATGTGCTTTCAGTATGCCTACTGCAAATGAAACTAGCAAGTTAGAAATCTGTAAGTGGACAGGAAAATTAGAGAGAATATATTTTTCACTTACATGGTCCTGGAATTTTCTTTAATTATTTGTAACCCTAAAGCCATGGAGAAATCTCTCTTTTGAATTAGATTTTACAAGCAGATTGTCTTGTTTGCTTGAGTGTATTAAACATAATGAGTTTCAGTCTGGAGGAAAAGAAAGGTGAGACACAGAAGAACTTCTAGTCATTCACTCATTAGGAAGTATTAATCTTAACTTTAAAGTAACCTAGAATTTTTCTTTCTTTGTTTTTGTAAAATTTTCAAGTGAATGCAATGCTAATAAAAGGTGCAAACTGACACTTTATCCACAAGCCAGATACAGAACAGCCAGTAGCAGTATACATTTTCCTATATTTACACAACCCACCAAAATCCCTGTGACATGATAGGGTGTAAAAACCCACACTAGGAATAAAGGGGTTAAATAGCAGTTCTAGGCCCAGGTGACTCCACCCAACCCCGCCTACACAGCCTGTTCCTAATGGAGGAGGAGCTTTAAAGAGCCAGACAGCTCAGAAGAGGGGCAGACTGTGGGCTGGGCTGCTGCTCCCTGGCTGGTTGATGTTTTGGCACATTAGAGGGACTCCTGGAGAGCTGGCTAGTTAGTGCAGCTGATCTGGCTGAGCTATACCTTGTGGGGAGATGGAAGATATAATGAAGAATACTGAAACCTGTCTAGAAAATGATGAAGGAAATAACAGAGGAGAAGATTGGTCACAGATTAGGAAAAAGAAAAGACTGGAACCTAGATGAAGAAACAAGAAGAAAGATGATAGAGCCTAAAGAGAAAAATCTAAGGGTATGTCTTCATTACCTGCCAGATCGGCGGGCAGTGATCGATCCAGTGGGGATCGATTTATCGTGTCTAGTCTAGACATGATAAATCAACCCTGAGCGCTCTCCCATCGACTCCTGTACTCCAGCTCGGTGAGAGGTGCAGGCAGAGTCGACGGGAGCAGCAGCAGTCGACTCACCACGGTGAAGACACCACGGTAAGTCAATCTAAGTACATTGACTTCAGTATGTTATTCACGTAGCTGAAGTTGCCTAACATAGATCTATCCTCCCCTCTTAGTGTAGACCAGGGCTAAGTGTAACAATAATAAAATCACTAATCAAAGAGGTGAACATAGGGGATATAAACCCTCTGAAAGTAGCAGAGAAGATTTAGAAAATTTCTGGAAACATAGAAAGAGATAGAAAACTACAACAAGGAGCTTTGTAATTAAGTGTAAAAACAAGGAATAAACGGGGAAACTATTGAAGATTAAATTGTTAGGCAATTTGGAAGTAGGCTGCCAACTGCCTAGGCCCTGGTCTACACTATGAGTTTAGGCTGAATTTAGCAGATTTAACCCTGCACCTGTCCACGCGACCAAGCTTGTTTTGTTGACTTAAAGGGCTCTTAAAATCGATTTCTGTACTCCTCCTTGGTGAGGGGTTTAGCGCTAAAATCGACCTTGCTGGGTCGAACTTGGCATAGAGTGGACACAATTCAGTGATATTGGCCTCTGGGAGCTATCCCAGAGTGCTCCATTGTGGCCACTCTCTCAACTCAGATGCTCTGGCCAGATAGACAGGAAAAGCCCTGGGAACTTTTGCATTTAATTTCCTGTTTGGCCAGCGTGGCGAGCTCATCAGCACAGGTGACCATGGAGTCTCAGAACCACAAAAGAGCTCCAGGATGGACCGGAAGGGAAGTACTGGATCTGATCGCTGCATGGGGAGAAGAATCCGTGCAGGCAGAACACTTTTTCAAAAGACAAAATGCCAATATATTTGCCAAAATCTCCAAGGTCATGACGGACAAAGGCTACAACAGGGACATTGAGCAGTGCCCCGTGAAAGTTAAGGAGTGAGGCAAGCCCACCAAAAAAAAGGATGCAAACGGTCACTCCAGGTGAGAGTATGGTGACCAGATGTCCCGATATTATCGGGACAGTCCCGATTTTAACACATTTGTCCCGCGTCCCGACCGCACACCGGTCAGGATGCCCTTTCTCCCGATATCTGGGACCGCTCGCCATGAGTCATAGCCAAAGTCCCGGGGCTGGCATGGTGGTGCTTCCTGGGGCAGCTCCCAGTGGCACACCCACCCGCCAGCAGGAGCCTGTAGTGCTGGTGGCCCCTAGGCACAGAGGGGGAGGGGGGTCTCTTCATGCTGCACTGGTTCCCTCCTGCCCAATCAGAGCCTGCAGGGGCAGGGTTTGCAAGCACCAGCAGCAGGCAGAGAGCCTTCTTCCCTCCCACCCCATCCACCCGACCTGACCCAACCTGACCAGACCCAACCCTAGGAGCCAGAGGGACCTGCAGGATGCTTCCCAGGAGCCTCCCCAGGTAAGCACCGCTGGGGACTCCTCACCTTGCCCCCCGGCAGGTCCCTTTGGCTCTTAGGATCAGGGCCCCATGCATGGCACAAAGAGCTGGAGAGCACCACCCTGGACTCCCACCATCCCGGGAAGCGTAGTGAACCAGTGCGGCTGCGAGCTGGGGGAGAAGCCTGCCCCGAAGCATTGGTGGTGCAGCGCCACTGGTGGAGCTGCTGCTGCCTGGCTCCGGGCAGCTGGAGGGGGCACCAGCCGTGCCCCACCCCACAGACCGCATAGCTCCACTCCCCACTTACTGTACAGACAGCTCCCTGTGGTGCACGGGTTCCTTTCAGTGCTGGGTGCTGCGCACGCCAGCAGGGTAAATAGCAACCTGGTCCCCACCACGCCACCTCCACACGGCCAGCCCGCCTGGGCCGCTGCCCGCCAGCAGCTGTGACCCAATGAGGGTGTTTGCTGGGGACTGCAGCCTGCAGCGGCTGGAGGCGGGAAGGGCACCGAGGGGTCCGTGGCAGAGAGCAGGGGCATGTGGTTCCTCGATGTGTTGCAGTTTCCCATGTGCCCCCTCCTGCAGCGGGGGGTGGGGGCGGTTATAAAGCCCGGCGGGTGAGTCAGTGGCCACTTTGGGTGAGTCTGCCCTGCAGTTTAAGCGCAGGGTTCGTAGTATTTGAGTCAGCTGAGCTGTGTTAGGGAGCCCTGGGCTTAGGGTGACCAAAGGCCCCAATATTAGAGGCTTTGTCTTATATAGGCAATTATTCCCCTCCCCCATCCCTGGCCCTGAAAAAAAAAAAAAGGTGTCCCAATTTTTTACACTTGCTATCTGGTCACCCTAGGTGAGAGCCCCATACATGCCGGTTCTATGATGAGCTGCATGCAATTCTGGGGGTGGCCCCTACCACTGGACACCTGCAAGGGGGGAGTTTCACACAACAGGGATGAGGCATTTGAAGATGAGGAAGATGAAGAGGAGGTTGAGGATAGCGCACAGCAGGCAAGCAGAGAATCCCTTCTCCCCAGCTGACAGGAACTGTTCATCATCCTGGAGCCAATACCCTCCCAACCCTCCCAAGGTGGGCTCCCATAGCATGAAGCCGGAGAAGGAACCTCTGGTGAGTGTACCTTTTAAAATATAATACAGGGTTTAAAAGCAAGCATGTTTAATAATTAATTTACTACGCCAAGCCTGTAGCAAGTAGTCTGGAATCATTGCAGAACAAAACCTTGCAACGAATGGGCCCGGGCTTTGGCTGTTTGCCTTTGGCTGAAAATAAATCACCCCCACTGTTTGCCACGTGGTGAGGGGAGACCCATTCATGGCTGACCAGGATCTTCCCTGATACTAGTCACAAGGTGGGGGTGTGGGGTTGAAGCAATCATCCCAGAGAATTGAATGGAGGGGTGGATTGTGCTGCACATTCACCCTAAAACCGCAGCCCCTCCTTTTAAATGGCCAACCCATTGAGTTTTGCTTGGTATGGGAAAGGAGGGTGCTGCTGTTTGAAACCATTCCCACATGATATGAAGGTTGAAGAAGCCAAAATCCTTTGCCTTACCATTACTGCCTGCAAGCCGAATTCTGTTGCCCAGCCGAGCATGTGTGATGTCTCACACCAAACTGGCAGGCACTCAATATGTGACCTTGTAGCAAAAGCACATGTACTATGTAATGTGAATCACTTGATTCAGTGTGAAATAGTCTTCCCTTTGTTCTCTAAAGTCTTCCCTTTGTTCTCTTTTTAAATACTACTCTCCCTTTTTTTTCTCCTGCAGCTGCAAATGTTTCTACGCTCCTCCTATCATCTCCATCCCGGAACTAGCGCAGATTAGAAGGCAAAAATAACGCACTTGCGACGAGATGTTCTCAGAGCTCATGCAGTCCTCCTACACTGAAAGAGCTCAGCAGAATGTGTGGAGGCAAACAATGGCAGAATCCAGGAAAGCATTAAATGAACGCTATGAGAGGAGGGAGGATCATGTTGAGAGGAGGCAGGATGCAACACTGAGGCTAATGGGGGAGAAAACTGATATGCTCAGCCATCTGGTGAAGCTGCAGGTAAGGCAGCAGGAGCACAGCCCACCACTGCAGCCCCTGTTTAACTGCCTGCCCTCCTCCCCAAGTTCCATATCCTCCTCACCCAGATGCCCAAGAACGCGGGGGGAGAGGCTACAGGCACCCAGCCACTCCACCCCAGAGGACTGCCCAAGCAACAGAAAGCTGGCATTCAATACGTTTTGAACTGTAGTGTGGCCTTGTCCTTCCCTCCTCCCCTCCTCCCCCACTCCACCCGGTGCTCCCCTCCTCACCCACCCATCCCGGGCTACCTTGCAAGTTTTCCCCCTATTTGTGTGATGAATTAATAAATAATGGATGATTCTGAAACAATAATGACTTTATTGCCTCTGAATGTGGTGATCGAAGCGGGGAGGTCAGTTGGCTTACAGGGAAGTAGAGTCAACCAAGGGGGCGGGTTTTCATCAGGGAGAAACAAACAGAACTGTCACACTGTAGCCTGACCAGTCATGAAACTGGTTTTCAAAGCTTCTCTGATGCACAGCGCTTTCTGGTGTGCTCTTCTAATCGCCCTGGTGTCTGGCTGCATGTAATCAATGGCCAGCGATTTGCCTCAACCTCCCACCCCACCATAAATGTCTCCCCCTTACTCTCACAGATATTGTGGAGCACACAGCAAGCAGCAATAACAATGGGAATATTGGTTTCACTGAGGTCTAACCTAATCAGTAAACTGCACCAGCGAGCTTTTAAATGTCCAAAGGCACATTCTACCACTATTCTGCACTTGCTCAGCCTATAGTTGAACTACTCCTTACTACTATCCAGGGTGCCCGTGTATGACTTTATGAGCAATGGCATTAAGGGGTAGGCTGGGTCCCCAAGGATAACTATAGGCATTTCAACATCCCCAATGGTAATTTTCTGGTCTGGGAAGTAAGTTCCTTCCTGCAGCTGTTCAAACACACCAGAGTTCCTGAAGATGTGAGTGTCATGTACATTTCCTGGCCATCCCACGTTGATGTCAGTGAAACGTCCCTTATGTCCCACCAGTGCTTGCAGCACCATAGAAAAGTACCCCTTATGGTTTATCTACTAGCTGCCAAGATGTTCCGGTCCCAAGATAGAGTTCCGTCTTTTGCCCCACCACAGTTAGGGAACCCCATTGCAGCAAAGCCATCCACTATGACCTGCACATTTCCCAGAGTCACTACCATTGATGGCAGCAGCTCGGTTATTGCGTTGGCTACTTGGATCACAGCAGCCCCCACAGTAGATTTACCCACTCCAAATTGATTCCCGACTGACCGGTAGCAGTCAGGCATTGCAAGCTTCCACAGGGCTCTCAACACTCGCTGCTCAACTGTTAGTACAGCTCTCATTTTGGTATTCTTGCGCTTCAGGGCAGGGGATAGCAAGACACAAAGTTCCATGAAAGTGCCCTTACGCATGCAAAAGTTTCGCAGCCACTGGGAATCATCCCACACCTGCAACGCTATGAGGTCCCACTAGTCTGTGCTTGTTTCCTGGGCCCAGAGTCAGCATTCCATGTCATGCACCTGCCCCATTACCACCATGATGTCCAAATTGCCAGGGCCATGGTTTGAGAGAAGTCTGTATCCATGTCCTCATCACTATCATGATCATGCTTTTATCGCCTCCTCAGCTGCTTTTGCAAGTACTACAAATACTGCAGGATAATGTGCAAGGTGTTTACAATGCTCACAGCAGCAGCGAGCTGAATGGCCTCCATGCTTGCCATGGTATGGCATCTGCAGGAGAGCAGAGTTGCAGTGGAAGTGGTAGAGGATGACCATTAGCACTGCACACATTTCCCAAAGAAGAACACACGTACCTGGCAGCCCATGACAGACAACAGGGAGAAATTTGCTATCAAGCAAGAGCAGGAGAGCAGAGTTGCAGCAGAAGCGGTGGAGGTTGACGGTTAGCACCACACACATTTCCCACAGAAGAACACATGTACCCAGGAGCCCATGGAGAAATTCGCTATCGAGGCAATAGCAGCAGAGCAGATTTGCAGCGGAAGGGTGTATGATGATGGTTTGCAGACCTACTGCACCGCATGCTGCCAGCAGCACCGGGGGCACAACAGTGGTGGTGTTGGTGTGCTGAGCTGAGCAGGCTGCCATGGTATGACGTCTGCATGGAAAAAAGGCGCAAAACGATTGTCTGCCATTGCTTTCATGGAGGGAGGGGAGACTGGCAACATACCCATAACCACCCACAACAATGTTTTTGTCCCATCAGGCAATGGGAGCTTAACCCAGAATTCCAATGGGTGGCAGATAGCTACCCACAGTACACCACTCCGTTAAGTTGATGCTAGCCACGGTAGTGAGGATGCACTCCGCAGACTTAATGCGCTTACTGTGGACATATGCAATCCACTGTATAAAATCAATTTCTAAAAATCAACTTCTATAAAATCAACCTAATTTCATAGTGTAGACATACCCTGAGTGTCTGATGGAGACAAGAGAAGTTGTATACAGAGTGTCAACCAAAAAGACTGAAGATGCAGTAAAGCAAGGCATAGGAGATGATAAAATACTATATGCTGTGTGGCTAATTAGCAAGAGAGGAGGGGGAAAAACCCATCAAGATGTGTGCTAGTTGCAGTAAAGGGAGAAACCTTTCCACGCAGGGTAACAATAGGATACCAGAATTTTTGGACAAAACCATATATCTCACCGCTAATGAGATGCTACAGATGCCATATTTTTGGACATGTGGTGAATACATGAAAAAGGAAAATTAGATGCAGTAGATGTGGAGGGGCACACTCCTATGACAATTGTGTAGAAGGGACAGAATTAAAGTGTAGCAGCTGCAGAGGAAAGCACAGTGAAGCATATGGAGGTTGTATAGTAGTAAACCAAGCAAGAACGATCAAAAAAACAAAAGCTACAAATAGCACAGGGATCGGCAACATTTGGCAACTCCAAGACCACTGGGGAGCCAGGCCAGTTTGTTTACCTGCCACGTTTGCAGGTTCGGCCGATCGTGGCTCCCACTGGCTGCGATTCGCTGCTCCACACGAATGGGGGCTGCGGGAAGCGGCGCGGGCTGAGGGATGTGCTGGGCATGGTTTCTCACAGCCCCCATTGGCCTGGAGCAGCGAACCACAGCCAGTGTGAGCTGCGATCGGCCGAACCTGTGGACGTGGCAGGTAAACAAACCGGCCTGGCCCACCAGGGGGCTTACCTTGGTGGGCCGCGTGCCAAACATGGCCGATCCCTGAAACAGCATATTGCAGGCAGAAGCTACTAGGAGACATCTAAGACCAGAAGGGTAAGAGGAAAGGAAACTCAGTATGGAGTAAGAGATAAATACACAATACAATAAATCAAATGATGTAATGAATGATACAAGGAAAAAAGAAGACAGATTATGTATAGACAATGATATGTTTATAGCATTTATGACTGAAGTATTAAAGTACATATTACAGACAAGGAAAAAAACAGAGAAAATTAAAATTATAGTTAAAGCAGGAGAAAAGTACCTATGTGTTAGGAATTTATCAAGAGAATGATTTCATGCTTTTTTAAGTGAAGGAAATACTGAAGGATAAATAGAATGGTACTAACTGTTTACTGTTGGAATGCTCATACTCTAATAGCACATGGACAAGAACAAACAAAAACTATCCTTGATAAGGCTACTAAACCTGATATCATTTGCATACAAGAAACATGGTTAATAGGAAAACTAGATTTCACAATCCCAAGAACTGGTATTTATAGGCAAGACAGAGGAATTGGAAGGGGAGGGGGAGTTTGTACATTCATTAAGAAAAACTTAAATGATCTTAAAATTGAGGCAAATAAACTTAATATAGATCATAACACTACGGCGATTATGATGCAGAATAAATCTGCATCTTTGAGAACATATAATGTACACAATCCAGGTGGAAAGCTGGAGATTATGGGTTTGATAGAGATAGTTGAAGATGCAACAGGCCCCTATAATATATGTGGAGACCTAAGCAGCCATAAGAGATTGTGGGGAAGTGGAAAAAATGATAAGAATGGCAAGTGTCTAGAACAATTCATTGATGAAAATAAATGAGAAAAAATGAATGATGGTTCACTTAATAAGTTTAATGCAGCCAATGGAAATCTCCTCTGTCTTGACCTTGAAATTGCGACAAGTAGTATAGCAAGAAAATGCAGCTGAGACAGTGATAAAGAAGAGGGAATGGGAAGTGATCACTTTCCAGTACTTATAGTTTATCAAGGTAGAGGCAATGTTGAGAATGGAGGAAGGCCCCCTTACTTGGAATATGAAAAAAATCAAACTGGGAACTGTTTAGAAGTAAATGTAATGAAAATATTATTGAACAAAGGAAAAGTGATGACATTGAGGAATTTAGATAAAGGAATCATGATTGCAGAAAAGTTAATTATATCTAAGATATCATGTCACCATAAAGGTTGAAAGCATGTACTATGGTGGAGTGAGGAGAGTAAAAAAGAAATTAAAGAAAGGAACAAGACATATAAGAAAGCAACAAATAAAATGAATAGTGAGGACTTACAAGAAACAAGAAATATACAAGGCAATTATGCAAATGGTTATTAAAAAGGCAAAACAAAACAAAAAAGCTGAGAAAGTACTATGGGAAAATAAATAAAGATACTAAACCATCAGAGGTATAAAAGATTAGGAAAATTAATGGAATATGAAGTAAAAGCAATTCTATACCGGCCCTCACCAGAAAAGGAAACGAATAAGAAACTCAAATGAAGAAAATGTGGAAGCCCTAGCAGAAATAGTCCACAATGTTAGTAATGATGAAAATCAGACTCGAGAAATTTAAATGAAAGGAAAAAACTATTAAAGAGAATCTTGAGAATTGAAAGAGGTGGGAGGAAAATGAGAATACAATATTAGATGAAAAATTTTGTGTAAGTGAACTTCAAAAAGCTATAGATAAAAGCAAAGAAAGGAATGAAGTATGCAACAAAAAACTAAAACACCTGGATGAAGGGAGTCTGAAAATACTACTGAAACTATACAACAGTATATGGGGAACCGGTGAGCTATCAATGGAATGGAAATATGCAGTTGTTGTCCCAGTATGGTAACCAGGGAAGCTGCAAAGAAGACCTGCTGCATTTAGGCCAATTGCCTTTATATCATGTATGGGTAAAGCCACAGACAGAATGGTGACTGAAAGTTTAATGACATATCTAGAGAGAAATTGATTTATCGACAATGTGCAAAGTGGGTTCAAGAGTGGAAGGAGTACAGCTGATCAAGTAGTAAAAGTAGAGATGGATGCACAGAAAGTATATGAAATTAATATATGATAGTAGTTTGCAGGCTTATTACATAAAATAGGATCCACGGGCATAAAAGGAAGAGCATATATCTGAATCAAAGATTACTTAAGTAAAAGAACTATGTAGCTCAGAGTAGAGAGAGCCTACTCTATCCGTACAATCACAAACGGCGCTCCACAGGGGAATGTCATCATCTCTACTTATTCAGTGTAATGATAAAAAATCTCCCAAAAAGGATGAGTACAGAAATAGGCTGTGATGTTATCTTATTACAATATGACCATATAGAGCATTGTTGCAACCACTGTTATATATTTGCAGCAAATCTTGTACAAAGGTTGTCAAGTGAGGTGTCTATGAAAAGATTATGATTTACTGGTCATGATTATGCTATCTGTATGCATGTATCCTTTTTGTATTTGAAGTTATAAGTTTTGGCTCTATACCTGGATTTCAAATGTTTGCTCCTGGGGTACCACCCACGAGGTAGCTAGCCAGCACATTTTGGAGGAACTATTCAAATTAAGTGGCTCATCAAGAAACACATGACTGACAATGGACCATGGGAAATGTTCATTTACACTGAGTGGACTGTCATGTAAACGTGCTGTCTGAATATAGCTAATGGTTTCCTGCAATGACTGAGCGAAATTGGGCATGAACATGTGACTTGCCCATATGACTCCAAACAATATCTGGTCACCTGTGATTCTTTACTACCTGTGCTGAGGTTCTTGTTTGAAACAATGGGTTCCCCCCATATGGCAGACAATATAAATGGCCCTGGAAACACCTCCATTTTGCCTCTATCCTGCTCCAGCCTCTTTCTTGTCCAAGCCTCTGGACTATGAACTCATGCTAATGGGAGCATTCTAACCAATGGACTGAGGAAGTTCCAATGATTTGGAAGCATCCAGAGACTTGACTTAAGCCAGCAGTTTATTCCATCACTGCTACAAGCCTGAACCAAGAACTTTGCAATTACTATATGTATTTGCTTCCTTTAACCAGTTTTAACTTTCTTTCTTTCTCTTTTGCTTTCTTGCTTTTCTTTTCATAAATCAACTTTAGATTTTAGATACTAAAGGATTGGCATCAACATGATTTTGGGGTAAGATCCAAATTGTATATTGACCTGGGTGTGTGGCTGGTCCTTTGGGATCAGAAGAACCTATTATTTGATTAGGTTGGTTGTAAAGAACCACTCATCTCTGAATCCAATGTTTTTGGAAATATGGTGGTGATATAAGAACTGGAAGGCCTGAGGAAACTGCCTTTATGTCTTCTTGTTAGCTAGTGTGGTGAAACAGAAGTGTACTTTTGTTGCTGGTTTCATATATCCTATGGGGGATTAGCCACCAGTCTTGGAGTCTATATGCTCTAGTTCTCAGTAGTTCGGCCTGAATTTGGCATCCTCATTTGTTTCCAGATGATTGTGCTATATGAAATAAAAACAGAAACCAGGAAATAGCTGAGAAGTGAATTCATGAAACACTTAGGAAAAGTGAAGAATGGGGAGATATATGAGGTTATAAATGTTCAGTTCTCAAAACTAAAGGAATAATATTCAGTAAAAGGAAAAATCTAAAGAATTGTAAACTCTCTATGGAGAGCACATAGGTGAAGTTAAAAGCTACAAATTCCACAGTGTGCCATTTGATAGCAAACTAACATGGAAGGGTCACATTGAAAATATTGTAGCTAAATGTAAAGAGAACCTCAATATACTTAAAAGTATTTCTGGAACTGCCTGGGGTATGGAAAAGAAAGCAAGGGTAATGCATCAAAGACCATTAATAAGACCAAATATTGAGCACTGGTGCCAAGCATATAGCTCAGCATCAAAAACGAACCTAAGGAAGCTAGATGGAATCCAAGCCCTGGCATTATGTGCTGCATGCAGTGCCTTCATCACAACACCTTTGTGTGTAATGCAGATGGATGCTGGGGAACTGCCTGTAGCGTTAAGAATAAAATTATTGGACATTACCTTTTGGGCAAAAGTTATCGGAAACAGAGAAGATGGAAACAATAAACAAATATGTGAAGAATGCTGGGAAATCAGTGGACAGCATGAGGGGAAAAATACCAAAAATGCCTCATGTGAATAGGATTAAAATGTAGACAAACTAAGAGAAAAGAAAGACCTAGAAGACGTTAACATATACAGGCATGAGAGAATGCATTATGAATGAAAAATCATGTCCCCAGTATAAATGTGGGAATTACAAGGGGGAAACAGAGCTGAATGTATTAAATTCAGCAAATGGATATGTATGGGATAAATATTTATGGATGGGTCTAAATATGGGGAAAATGGGAATGGGGACAGCATTCTGTGTCCCAACACTGTTAAAGAAGAAGTCCATAAGACTATCAGATGTTGTAGTTGTTGTTATGGTGGAAAGAAAAGGAATAATGTTGGCATTATTCTGGGTACTGGCCATGTGACCTGTCTCCATTGTCATCTTGTCGGATTCACTATCAGGATTACTTGCTGACAAAAATGGGAATTAAGATAGCAGAAAGGATATAATTAATGAATTATTGTTTCTAACAATTGGCACAGATGGAATTTAATATTGAAATGGCATGCATCTCAGTGCATGTTGGGATAGCAGGAAATGAGGAGACTGACAAAGTAGCAAAAATGACAAAGTAGCAAAAATGACAGACATCCCTCTAAGGGCTTGTCTTCACTTACCAGAGGATTGACTCATGGTGATCGAGCCGCCGGGAGTTGATTTAGTGGGTCTTCAGTAGACCCACTAAATCAACCACCAATCACTCTCCCATCGACTTCGGTACTCCATCGGAATGAGAAGCATAACGTAAGTTGATGGGATAGTTTCTCCCATCAACCCAGCATGGTGTAGACTGCAAAAGGTTAATCTAAGATACATGAACTCCAGCTATGTAAATAATATGTTGCGTAAATTATGTCAATAGTGTAGTGTAGTGCAGACCCATGGTGTAGACCTGCCCTAAAAATAAACAGGACTTTATAATGAACTGAGAGAGGGTTGGAAGGAAGTATGGAGAAAAGAAACAAGGGGGAAGAGATTTCATGAAGTATACCCTGAATCAAAAATGTCAACATACTGCAAGAACCCTAGAGAAAGAGTGTGGTGGCTCTACTCCAAATACTTACCGGGCACAGTGGCTTAAACAGTAACTTGGCCTTAATTAACAAACACACAGATGGCCTATATGAGACCTGAAAGTTGATCACATCTTCTGGGAGTGGGATTTTGTATGAGAAACTCAGGCACCTAAAAGTTTACACTAAAACACCTACTAGGAGCATCAGGAAAATGAGGCAGCATTAAGAAAGCAATATTGCAATTTAGAAAATAAATACTGGGAAGAGAGAAATAGTGTAACTATGTATCATGAAATCCAGGACCTGGCGGTCTGAGGAACTGTTCCAGATTGAGGTGACAGTAGAGGAGGTTTTGGAATAAATTGATAAATTAAATGGTAATAAATCACCAAGACCAAATTGTATTCACACAAGAGTTTTGAAGGTAGTCAAATATGAAATTGCTGAACTACTAACTGTATTATGTAACCTATCACATCACAGGAAGATAGCTAATGTGACATCAAATTTAAAAAAAAAAAGGCTCCAAAGGTGATCCTGGCAATTACAGTCAGATAAGACTAACTTCAGTACCAAGGAATTGGTTGAAACATAAAGAACAGAAATATCAGACACATAGATTTGCTCAATTGGTTGGAAAAGCATCAGCATAGCTTTTGTAAAGGGAAATCATGCCTCACCAATCTAGTAGGATTCTTTGAGGGGATCAATAAACATGAGGACAAGGGGGAGCAAAAGTCTTTGACAAGGTCCCTTAGCAAAGGCTCTTAAGCAAAGTAAGCAATCATGGGATAAGAGGGGAGGTCTTCTCATGGATCAGTAACTGGTTAAAAGACAGGAAACAGGGCAAGAATAAATGGTCAGTTTTCAGAATGGAAAGAGGTAAATAGTGTTGTTCCCCCGCATCTGCACAGGGAACAGTGCTGTTCAACATATTGATAAATGATCTGGAAAAAGGGGTAGAGAGAGGTGGAAAATGTGCAAATGATACAAAATTACTTAGGATAGTTAAGTCCAAAGCTGAGTGCGAAGAGTTACAAAGAGATGTCACAAAACTGGGCAACAGGGCAACAAAGTGGCAGATGAAATTCAATGCTGATAAATCAATGTAAAGTAATGCACATTAGAAAACATAATGCCAACTATACATACAAAACTATGGGGTCTAAATTAGCTGTTACTACTCAAGAAAGAGATGTTGGAGTCATTGTGGATAGTTCTTTGAAAACCTAAATGTGCAGCAGTAGTCAAAAAAGCTAACAGAATGTTAGGAACCATTAGTAAATGGATATGTAATAAGACAGAAAATATCATAATGCTACTATGTAAATCCACACTTGAATACTGCTTCCAGTTATGGTTGCCCCATCTAAAAAAAGATGTATTAGAATTGGAAAAGTTACAGCAAAGGGCAACAAAAATAATTAGGGACTTGGAACAGATTCCAACCAAGAAGAGAACAAAAATGCCAGGACTTTTCAGCTCGGAAAAGAGGCAGCTAAGAGGGGATATGGTAGACGTCTTCAAAATCTTGAATGGTGTTGATAAAGTGAATAATGATGTATTACTTACTACTTTATGTAACACAAGAAGCAGGGATTACCCAATGAAATTAATAGGCAGCAATTTTAAAACAAACAAGAAGAAGTACTTCTTCATACAAGGACTCGACTGATGACCTGGCCAAAGAGCCAAGTTGCTACCTACCAAAAAGTGGACTACTACAGTGTCAGAGTGATTGCTGGCAAGAGACACTAGAGATGGGAGAGTTCGGTCCAAGTGACCTAACAGCTAGGTAGTACCACCAGTATGCTCAGCCTCATCACAGTAACCCAAACAAGGTCTGAAGAGACTTATCTTCTTGTCCATTCAAGCCTTACGTTATTCGGTGAGATTGCTAGTAAGGTTGGGGATGGGCTTCTTGTGAGTTGTGAAGTTGAATTTTTGTGTTTTGGACACCTGCCTACTAGGAATTTAATTGAGATTTACTTACTCATTTTACATACCAGCTGATGACGGTCCAGGAACCTGGCACCTTGACATTGTTGATCTGGATCTCATTTAAAGTAGTGACTTAGAAATACTGTTCAAGTCTCTGAACCCCAGCACAGTACACAGTGTCCTGTATGCTTAGCCCTGGCTATCTCAGAGACTGATTCTGTCCTCATGCTCCACCTTGACAGTTCACCTAGGGCACACTTGCTAACTCATCATGTTTGAGTTCTGAAGACTGGGATACAGAGCATTAGTATGGTTTCCCCTGTTGGCCTGACAAAGCCTGCTTCCTCTTCTTTCTTTTCTTTTTTTTTTCTGAGGGGTGACTTGATTGTCTTGACTTTCTTTTTCAGTCTATGGGTTTGAGTTAACTTTTTGTCAGATTGGTTATTTGTTAATTTGTGAGCTTTAAATTGCTCTGCATTTGCCCTGAGTTCAGGAAGGGAGCATCTTATAAAAATCAGGAGATAAAATAAAGTTGCTTGTGAAGGGGTAGTGTCCTGTCACTGCAGTCATGGAACTATTTTCTTTGTCCTCATGATATTATGCAATTTTGTGACAGACTGCACTCACTTATAATAATCAAAGGCTTTTTGCTTCCATATGGCAGCAACTGGAAAATCATCACTTGCACTCTCACTTTCATTTGATAATATACCATAGGTGTAGGAATGGTCGCTCCCATCTCAAAAAAGATATATTGGAATTGGAAAAGGTTCAGAAAAGGGCAACAAAAATTATTAGGGGTATGGAATTGCTGCCGTATGAGGACAGATTAATAAGACTGGGACTTTTCAGTTTGGAAAAGAGATGGCTAAGGGGAGATATGTTTGAGGTCTATACAATCATGACTGGTGTAAAGAAAGTAGATAAGGATGTGTTGTTTGCTACTTATCATAACACAAGAACTAGAGGTCACCAAATGAAATTAATAGACAGCAGGTTTAAAACAAATAAAAGGAAGTATTTCTTCACACAACGAACAGTCAACCAGTGGAACTCCTTACCAGAGGATTTTCTGAAGGCCAAGATCGTAACAGGGCTCAAAAAAGAACTAGATAAGTTCATGGAGGATAGATCCATCAATGGCTATTAGCCAGGATGGGCAGGAATGGTGTCCCTAGCCTCTGTTTGCCAGAAACTGGGAATGAGCAATGGGGGATGGATCACATGATGATTACCTGTTCTGTTCATTCCCTCTGAAGTACTTTGCATTGGCCATTGTTGGAAGATTTGACCCAGTAGGGCCAGTCTTATGTTCTTATGCCTTTAAATAGCTTGTCCTTTAAATAGACATCCTCTAAATAGGATGTCTAATGGACTTCCTGTCTTCTAATGCAGAAGTCACAAGAACCTTACGCAGCTGCATAAATATGTATCTAGGACTTCAATGTTGATATATAGTTAGTTAAAATGGTTATTTGGATCCCAATTGGGTGCATGTGGTTTCCTCTCATTCTTAACATCGTGTCAAGAATAAAGAAACGACAGTAGACAATAAGTGAAGTCATGTCATTGCTCAGTAAATGGAGTTAGAATTTGATATTTTGTAATTGTATATTGGGGTAAAAAAATAGAACATTTCCTTCCCCACCCCATATACACTTCTGGAGAATATGTAATTTCTTCTGCCCAATAAAAATACTGCATTATTAAACATGCCCAGATAAAACAGTACAGAGCACCCTACAGCACACAAACATCTCCTATTTTAAGATACTGAACAAAATAAATCTAATTAATATGTAACCTTTGATCTTTGCACAACTTCCTGGAAAAATCTTTTTTGAAATCCAGGTTTTGGTTGCCCACTAGTAAAGATTTATTGAGATTCAAATACCTGTGCAATTGATCACATGTAGGTCCTTTTTTTTGGTACTACTGGCAATTTTCCTTTCAAAGCCACTAGAAGACATGACTAGATAACATGTCTGAGAGCATTAATTTTGGTCTGTCTCCTTCTCCCAGCTTTTAGCAACAAAGTTGAGCCATGTCCAATTCAAATTCTGTTGAAGGACAGATAATACATTATTTTTCCAAATTAAAAGTGGCAATATTACTTGGGAAGTGAAAGGCAGAATGTGTGTAAAAGGCTGACATTTTGCCTTGCTACAAATTTAGAAAATCACAATTATACCTGTCCATATTTGTGTGACAGATCCACTATTTTTAATTCCAAAAGGTGACAAATGTCAGAATTTGACATTTCTCCCCATCCAATTTGTGAACTTGTGAATTCTCATAGAAAATCATGAGAACTCTTTTTTCTCATAAATATGTATGAAACAAAAACTGACACAGTTACATAAGTATATATTTATTCAGTACTCTAATATTTCTGCTAAGAATTATGTATTACTGTGCAAACATAAAAATTGCTCCCAAACAGCACTGATTTCTGTTGGGATTAAAAATGGTTGTTGCTGTCTCTTGATGGGGAGAAGGGCTAATCTCATAGATTTGAGTTCTTAAAGAGACTTGACAGTGCTGAGTAGCATAATTGCTGAAACAATGGATCAAAACATTTGAGCAGTGTTTGGCATTTCTGCTACAGTTGTGCCAGCATTTCCATTATGAGCACAGTTCTCTAGGGAGATATTTAAAGAGAAAAGGAAATTATTCCTCGCCAAGACTTACCAGCTGAGGAGAGAATCATTTTACAAATGTAAAAATGAAACATCCTCTCAAAGCCGCTAGAAGACAGGATTGTGTTTAAAATGATAAAGGATTGTCTCTCTGTGTGTGTGTGCATTTGTGCGCATTTCTGTTCCTATATATATCTTTACATATAGATATAGAACAAACATTAACAAATGGTTAAAACATTTACTTTTAAAAGTGGGCTCTATCCATAATCACAGATAACTTTCATGAGGAATTTTACACCATTACTCTACATGTATACATACATACACATTCAGGTGGCTCCCTAATCACCTGAATCCTATTTCCTATGTCCTTTGGCCCCACTTTTCTCCAGCAGTGCCACTCCCAGATAGATCAAAATTCTAGTTGGCCCTGTATTCCCTATTAGTTAGGAGACAGTTCTGCCAATTAATGGGATATATACTTACTCTGCTACTGCTTAGAGGAGCCTGGTAGGATGGGCTCAAAATATTTCACCAACACCATAGTTTGGTCCAAGCCCTCACAGTTGATAAAGTTATATTCTATTACAATGTATAACATTAGAGAACAAAACGTAGATATTTTGTTCAATACTCACTGCTTTAAAGATAATAAGAGACAGCAACAGTTAATAAGACTGTTTAAATAGAGGATAGTCAAGATGGCATGTAGAATTCCACAGCAGTGCCAGGTATAATGATGTTATATCAGGAAAAGAGACCATGAACCAAGGAAAATGCACATGGGATCCAAGGTTGCAGACTGCAAATATATTTTAAAAAAATCAATTTGAACTAGATTTCAGTTTTAAGTTTATAATTGAAATTAGTTTTGTCACCAGCACCTTAATGTAAAGGTTGACATTATACCTTTGTCAGAATATTTGTTTTCTAGTGTGATAAGGTTTTTAAGTACAACACCTTTCAGGCCATTTTATTTTGAAATCTGCATTCCTGAAGAATATTTCCTTTCATACTAAAGAATGTTTGCTTTCATACTAAAAATATCTCTTCAGATATTTTTGAAAGATCTTAACTATGTAACTTTTAGTACAATTAACATTTCTCTCTCTCTCTCTCACACTCACACACACACACACACACACACACACACACACACACACACACACAGAGAATGAGATTTAAGTCACATCATTGGCATTTGACAAGGTTGGTAATTTTTTTTGAAGAAGAACAAAGTTCCCTAAAAACAAATAGCTCTTGGTGCACATTCAGATTTTGGGATTTTCTGCAGTTGTTAATTGCCCCGCTAGGAAGACAATTTGTCTGGAAATGCAACATTTCCATCTGCATTTGTGAGATAGTTAGTCCACTTGGAGATCTTCAACACATTTTGTTGGCAAGTGAATTACATCTGTGGCAGCAGATTTGTAACAGCATGTTCTGATATCAGCAAGATACAACAAAAACACCTTCAAAGTACTGGCTGAGTGCAAAGCATTTTTAGACATATATGATAAATCAGTCATAGAAGCATCTTGTAGTAAACCCCTGCACAAATTGCAAAATAATCACTCTTCAGAGCTCAGCTATAACATATAAATGACTGACTACTAAAGATCTTTTAAGTAACAGGCGAGTAAGATTGAAAGTGTATGAGTGCTTGTGTGCACGCACACAGATTTTGCAGATACAGCATCAGTGCCCTCACTATGGCAATTGCCACTTACAGAATACATCATCTGTCCAAAATCAGGAACACTTGTTTTTCCTTTCAAGTTGCAGGCCTCAAATTTACAGAACATAACACAAACTGTCATAGCACAATGAATGGAGGAAGGTTATGGTAGTTTCTTGAAGAATTGCTTCTGTTCTGTATTTCTGAGGTCAGATAATAATGAACCAAGCACTACAAGAGTCACTAGGTTAGTAGTAGTGCATGTCAAAAATATAAATACAACGTGCATAGGGCAATCTAACATTACTTGCTACAGAGGGTTACAAAAGAGCTTTATACTGCATTCTTTAGTACATGATTATATCACTTCTTTCTTTTTGATCTTAGGCTTTATTGATATGAATAAACAACTCAACAAGCAATACAAATTCAGAAAAAAACAAATATAAGTTCATAAAATATACAGTATTTGTCAAACAGTTCTGTATTATTTGAAAATACAAAGGGAACAATTAATTATATCACGTGTAATGGAACAAATAATGTAATATCTAGTTACACCATGTGATTGCCCCAGACATTCCTGTGGGACAAATGCACTATTATTATTAATTATTATTTGTATTACAGTAGCACCTAGAGGCAACAGTCAGGGTTGGGCTCCATTGCACTAGGTTCTGATGATCTAAGATAGATCATTGAAAAAACATAAAAAGAGAGAAACTAGCATCTCATTGCATAAAAATAATAGTAGTAGAATTATGAAAATTTTAGTGGTATATATATATATATATATATATATATATATATATATATATATATATATATATATATATATATATAACTATTTTGCTTCCATTTACTGTGGATTTATTATTTGAATTACAATAGCACCTTAGATTTATTATTTGAATTACAATAGCACCTAGAGACCCCATTTTCTATGCACTGTACATACACCTACAAAGAGTCCTGAAAATGTAACTAGATAAGACAGTTAGGATGAGAAGAAGGAAATATTATTTTCCTCATTTTACAGATGGTGTAACTGAGTGATTAAGGGCCAGATCTTTAGAAGTAGATAGGTGCCTCACTCTCATTGATTTCAAAGGGAGCTAGACACCTAAATACCTTTTAATAATTTAATAATCTGGCCTTAAGTGACTTGCCCAAGGAAGCCTGTGGGGGACTCAGTGGTTGAATCCAGATTCCCTGAATGCCAGTGCCTGAACCACAAGACTGTACAATGGAAGTAACAGGGTACCATCCCACTCCATCCCCACCAATGTCCCCTACAAACACTTAGGTCTCTTTCCCCTATGAGCCCTGCCCCACAGCACTCCCCACCCCCCACATGTACACTTACTTCACCTTAACAGTGGCAAATAGTTCTGTGACACCTTGTAGACTAACAAACGTATTGGAGCATGAGCTTTCATAGGTTTTTGTATATTGCCATTTCTAATATCTGATTTGTGTCCATTTATCCTTTTATGTAGGGACTGTCCAGTTTGGCTGATGTACATAGCAGAGGGACATTGCTGGCATATGATGGTGTATATTACATTGGTGTATGTGCAGGTGAATGAACCGGTGATGGTGTGGCTGATCTGGTTGGGTCCTGTGATGGTATCACTGGTGTAGATATGTGGACAGAGTTGGCTTTGAGGTTTGTTGCATGGATTGGTTCCTGAGTTAGAGTTACTATGGTGTGGTGTGTAGTTGCTGATGAGAATATGCTTCAGGTTGGCGGGTTGGGAGGTAGGCCAGTCCTCGCCCACAGACAAGGCCTATGAAAGTGAGGGATCGTTGTCCAGGATGGGTTGTAGATCACTGATGATGCGTTGGAGAGGTTTTAGCTGGGGACTGTATGTGGTGGCCAGTGGAGTTCTGCTGGTTTCTTTCTTGGGTTTGTCTTGCAGTAGGAGGCTTTTGGGTACATGTCTGGCTCTGTTGATCTCTTTCCTTATTTCCTTGTGTGGGTATTGTAGTTTTGAGAATGCTTGGTGAATATTTTGTAGGTGTTGGTCTCTGTCTGAGGGGTTGGAGCAGATGCGGTTGTACCTCAGTGCTTGGCTGTAGACAATGGATTGTGTGGTGTGTCCGGGATGGAAGCTGGAGGCATGAAGGTAGGCATAGTGGTCAGTGGGTTTTCGGTAAAGGGTGGTGTTAATGTGACCATCACTTATTTGCACTGTGGTGTCTAGGAAGTGTACTCCTGCGTAGATTGGTCCAGGCTGAGGTTGATGGTGGGGTGGAAGCTGTTGAAATCATGGTGGAATTTTTCCAGGGTTTCCTTCCCATGGGTCCAGATGATGAAGATGTCATCAATGTAGTGTAGGTAGAGCAGGGGCATGAGTGGACGAGAGCTGAGGAAGCATTGTTCCAGGTCAGCCATAAAAATGTTGCCATATTGTGGGGCCATGCGGGTGCCCATAGCGGTGCCACTGATTTGGAGGTATATATTGTCATCAAATTTGAAATAATTGTGTGTGAGGATAAAGTCACAGAGCTCAACAACCAGTTGTGCTGTGGCATCATCAGGGATACTGTTCCTGACAGCTTGTATTCCATCAGTGTGTGGGATGTTTGTGTAGAGAGCCTCTACATCCATGGTGGCTAGGATGGTGTTTTCTGGAAGGTCACCAATGCATTGTAGTTTTCTCAGGAAATCAGTGGTAGCCAACTACAGAAGCAGTTTCTCCTCCCTTGGTGTTCACACCTCAACTGCTAGAAGAGGGCCTCATCCTCTCTGATTGAACTAACCTTGTTATCTCTAGCCTGATTCTTGCTTGCATATTTATACCTGCCTCTGGAAATTTCCACTACATGCATCTGACAGTGGGTATTCACCCATGAAAGCTCATGCTCCAATATGTTTGTTAGTCTATAAGGTGCCAAAGAACTCTTTGCCACTTTTACAGATCCAGACTAACATGGCTACCCCTCTGATACTTTTCACCTTAACAGTTGCTCCCCATTCCCCCCATTGCTCCATTATATGTTGTTGTGGCTAAGGTACTACTTGGGGACTCTGAGTTCAACTCTTGACTCTGTTGCAAACTTTTAGTGTGAACTTGAGCTAATCACATCATTTTGTTTCCTGGCGGCTTTTAATGCCCTATTTGTACAGTGGAGATGATAATGCTTCCCTTCCAGGAAGGGGCATTATGAGAAGAAATCCATAAATTCTTGAGAGGTGTGCGAATGCTGCAGTGATGGGGGCCAGCCAAGCAGATGTGTGCTAACTAATCTAAATGTATATAAAATGAGGGGTAAGAAAATGATCTTTAATGATGCATACACATGAGGGGTAAGCAAAATATAAGGTAAATGTAAATAGCATTCTAAAAAAGACTTTAATTATGGAAATCATGTTGCATGTCATTTCATAAAGAAAGGACAAATGATGAAATATTCTTTATTTTATTTGCAGCTAGAAGTTTCCTTCATAACATTGTTGAAACAATTTCCCATTTATAAGATTCCTCATTATTGGGAATCTATTAGCAGAATTGAATATAGTTCCTCACATTAATTATCAGTCTATATCTCTGCTGAATGAAGGCTAATTTCCTTTGCACGTATCTGAAAGTTTAATCCTATTGTACTTGGAATTTATTATTTTCAATTTGGATCTTTTTAAATATTTTAATTAAAAAGAGAAAAAAATCTTTGTGCCTTAAAGCACACCCTTATCCTCCACATTGTCTCTTTATGAATGAAAGATTTAGTCATTTTACACATGCAGTAAATGATTTTCTGCTCATTTAGGCCAAATTGAAAAGGTTCCATTTGTAACTCCCTTTCTTTCTTGCTCTCTAGCCTATGCTTAACTCACTATTTCAGCTTTCCACTTATTGCACAGCTAAAACATTAACCTCTAAACATTTGTCAGATATTTTCTGAAAATGTATGACAACTAGAGCTTTAATGAGATTTTAAAGGATACCTATTAAAGCAATAGACTGAACAAATCATGCATTTCTCTTTGCATAATACTAATCATACATATACAGAAAAATACCGTTTCCTTTTAAGGGCCAGTGTGGGGATGTTTTCAGCATATCCTGAGATGCCTTTCACTAAACTCTCTTGCCTTCCCCAAACTTTCTCATACTCTTCCAACCAAGGTTCCCTTCCTGACTTATACTTTGTTTTCTCCTAGTGAGGACTTGGTGATTGTTTACCACACCTAACCTTTCCAGTTGTCTTCCAGGAGTAAGTCATCAGTACCTGGCTTCTCTCTTGGCATTGTGGAAGAAGCAAGCAGGGGTAGGAAGTCCAATATTGCAAATTTTAGGTGATCTGCATCTGCTTAAGGCATTCACTCAGGGTCAGCGCAACCCATTAGGCGACCTAGGCGGTCGCCTAGGGCGCTAACATTTGGGGGGCGGTGACTGCAGCAGCTGGAAATTCTGCCACCTCTGTCCGAGGCGGCATTTCAGGGGCGGGACCTTCTGCCACCTAGAGCAGCAAAAAAGCTGGCGGCTCTCCTGCATTCACTCTGCAAACCTTTCAAGGATTATCAATGTCTCCTTCATCCCTGTCAAAGTCCCACTGTCTTTCAATGAGACTTAGGCTCCTAAGTGCCAGAATTTTAAAGTTCACTGGGTGTTTAAAAATATAGATAAATGCCTATGGACTTTTTTTAAAAATTAGGCACCTAAATGAATTAAGTGGGAGGTAGGCACCTAGGTACTTTTGAAAATCCCACTGGGTACTGATTTGTATCTTTAAGTGCCTAAATACCTTTAAAAATCTGGTACGTAGTGCTTCCTGTAAGATGTTAGGCTCCCTTTGGAACCAGTGAGAGTTAAAGGTGCCCAGCACCTTGTAGGCAGCTGTCTACATCTTTCAGAATCAGAACCCATTGAGGAATTATTTTAAAAAATATGTTTTAAACAACATTTAGGGCATTTTGGTTATATAGAAATATTAAATGAGCTCACAAAGTGTCACACTTTGCCTCAGAATTCTTTCTGTATCACTAGTAATGGTACAAGTAGCTTTTAATTGCTTTGAAAAATCTGCTTGATAAAAATCCTAATGAAATATTTGCTGAAATATTTGCTGTATATGTACAGCTAATGGTGATAGGTTAGCTGTTTCTTTTGAATACCATAGATAGGTTTCAAGGTTTATTTTCCCCCAAAGCTGTCCAAATACTCCACAATATAAACTAATGTCCTGTAAAAATTTCAGATTAAAAATCAATGTCCCCTTTGGGTTATAATGGCAGAGGGAAATATCATAAACCACTGACTTATTCTCTCTTCATTCTCTTTATTTAAAAAAAATAAGCATACTGGCTTTTTCAAAATTTGTGTTGTGTGTATGTCTAGAAAGACAGAGATGTTACTAATAGGGCCTTTAGGGATTTATAATTGAAACATTGTCACAACCTTAACTATTATGGTTAAAAAGAAACTCTATTAAAAAAAAAGGAAGAAGAAGGAGCTTCTGAACACTGATCTTTGCTTTCTACATGAGTGGCTTTTATTTTATTTTATTTTTAAATCTGAAAATACTCTCTATATGCCATGCATGTGTCTTGCATTGCAGCAAAATTTCAGTCCCAGGGGCCAACTTCCCATTTGCTGTACTCTATAACTCTGCAGCTTATACAATAGCTTCAAATATCAAATTTTATCAAATGCTGTCAGAAAAATCTATGTACTATACATGATACATACTGCATCCTCATCCTACTATAGCTAAAAATCCTCAAAGCACTTTGATAGATTAATGAGGCATGATATTCTTTCCTTTAACCACAATGATTATCCTTTCCTTAACCAAACTGCTATTTCCTTATTCTGCTTCGAAACAGCTCCATAGAAATTCTATAAAACAAACTATTTCACCCTGTGAAAGCATATATGCCAAGATTAATCCATTGTTAAAGTTGTCTATTTAGGATCTGATCCTGCCACTGGACTCACACGAATGGGCCCAGGTGGAGTTCCATTGAAATTATTGGGGCTACCTGTGGACACACTGGTCTATCTGTATGGGATCAGCTTCAAGACTAGAGACTTGAACTTCAGAAAACAAAATGAGTAATGTTAAAGCTTCAACAAAAAATAGGTTGTGTCATACAACCAGTATGTTTTAATGGCATAAATGTATGTTTAATCTAATGGCTGGGTCACTGGATAGAGATTCAGGGTACCTCTACACCAGGGATTGGCAACCTTCAGCACGCGGCCCACTAGGGTAAGCCCCCGGTGGGCCGGTTTGTTTACCTGCCATGTCTGCAGGTTTGGCCGATCGTGGCTCCTACAGGCCACAGTTCACCGCTCCAGGCCAATGGGGGCTGCGGGAAGCGGCACGGGCTGAGGGATGTGCTGGCCACTACACTATGGAGACTATATTGGCATAACAATATCAGTGTAGTACAGTGTTTCTCAAACAGGTCACCGCTTGTGTGGGGAAAGCCCCTGGCGGCCCAGGACAGTTTGTATACCTATTCCGTCCACAGGTCCAACCAATCCCGGCTCCCACTGGCTGTGGTTCACTGCTCCAGGCCAATGGGAGCTGCTGGAAGCTGCTGGAAGCGGCGGCCAGTAAGTCCCTCGGCCCGCGCCACTTCCCGCAGCTCCCATTGGCCAGTTTTCAGTTTCTGCAGCATCCCAAGCACTATAAAGGGAAGTGTTTTCTTTTAAATAAAGATTAAATTCTGTCACCCTTATTCAAAATGTGTAGTACCACATGTCAAAAGTACTTCCATTTATCTGACTGCAGCATCTTGTGGAATAGGTTACCACTATATTTGAGTAAGAGTGGTAGAGACTGGAACTGTGTGGGTTTATCCTTGGAAACCTCTATAAGACGCATTCTGACCTCAGTTTCTCAGTGTAAATCCAGAGTAACTACACTGATGTTCACTAGTGTAACCGAAGTCAGGCTGTGGGTCGAGGTCATTTTTCAGATAGCGGTTTAATGGCAAACTATTTTTTATCATTAGGTGTGAGGAAAATTGTATATTAATAGTATTTTCCCATTCTGTGACCATTCTTTAATGCTTTGAAAAGTTTGCTTGAAATCTAGGCTTATTGCTTTGTCAGTTTTTTTTAACGAGGCTCTAATCTTGTAACAATCATTTTCAAAGTTATCTGCCAGCTTTCTAATTCATTATTTTTTGTCTCTAGCCATTTCATTCCTGAATTATGCAGATATCACTCTTTTCATCTGTATAAATACATGAACAGGACAGCTTAATATTATTGCTATTTCCTTATCGTCTTTCTGTAAGTTCCTGATATCTTTCCTAAGAGGGATGATCATTCTTTCCCCTTTAACACTTGTCTATTGTATTTGTACTTACATGCTTTTTTCCCTTCCTTACTTTGTACTATTTGAAGCTTTTCATTTTAATTTTTAATCTCAAGGGCACAATCTTATACTGATCCACGTACTTTAGCCATACAATTTTCTATGGCTTTACTGAGAGCGCTACAGCTGAAGTCAATCATCAAATTAAGATAGCCATAGTTGAAATTTTCTAGAAAGCTGTTGTGGTTGCTATACGATACTCAGAGGCTAAAGATTAACCCCAAATCACCATCCAGTGAATTAATTTACACTGTGTGTGTGTGTGTGTGTGTGTGGCAGGGGTAGTGTGTGGGGGTGGAGGGGAAGATGTATTTTGCACAGAATACAAATGATACTTGACTAAGAATGTCATGGTCTACAGCACTAAGTAAGCCGATGAGGGAGACCAACTGTTGCTTCTACTAAACTTGTCTTGCATGGAAGTCACAATTTGAGTGCTAGGTTTGGTCTATATTACATACTTAACTTTGGTTTAACTACATTGCCTAGGGGTGTGAAAAATCCACACCCCCAAGTGATGTAGTTATACCGAACTTAACCCCTGAGATAGACCTCACTATGTCGGCAGGAGAGCTTCATCTTTTTAACAACATTCAGAACTTTTCCCTGGGTAAAATCGGCCACACTGAAATGAATGACAAAACACACCACTGATTTCAAGAGAACTAGGATTTCATGTTGTGTTGTCTTGTCATTTTCAGATCAGTTATCAAAGTATCACCTTTGAAATCCCAATTTTCTTCTGCTAACACTGAATCATTGAAAGCTGCAAATTTCTGGTCCCTTGTATTCTTAATTGATGATCCTTCCTCTCTATGATGCCTCCTAAGAAACAAATCTCTAATTTATTGTCCTTGTTTTTTTCTGCAAAGTCCTTTACAAGGCACAATTTCCTTTGAAGATCTATTTTTTTCTGTATCTACAGGTAAAGCTATTCTTGCCTCCTCTTCCTGCTTTGTTCTCTCTGTCCACAACATAGACTTCTAACTTGGTTAACTTTCCTCTATGGGGATAATGGGAGTTAGGCACATTTTGAAAATCCCAGCCTATATTGAAAATTCTCCCTAATTGTTTTTTGCCAGTACAAACATGCCAGGGAATAGGCAACAACAAATTGTTTGCTCACTTAGAACATTCTGTGCTTCAGATAAAAGGACCACGGAGATAAACAGATGAAGCACTGTCTTGCTCTCAGAGGGGGAACACAGGACAAACACTGTGGAAGGAAAACAATCTATTCCAGTTGCAATAGAGAAAAGCAAATACATAACCTGGACACAGAGCCAATCTTAAATGCTTTGTACTTTGACAGACTAGCCCATCCCTTTCCCGACCAACTTATAAGAATTTGAGATGATGCATTGAAATCACTCCCTCTGTACAGTTTCCAAAGTTTCTGTTTTCCTGTGTACAATGTAATTAACCCATTGGGAGACTGGATAAGAATTAAATTATAGAATCCTGCAAATACGTTTTAATTAGGTAGTCTTTATGCAAACATTGTTTGTTCCTACTATGGGCACAGAAACTATCTGTACAAACTTTCCAGCCTTGCCATTGTTATCCCCATCACATCTCAACCAATGAACTCACCATAGGTACAACATGTTTGCCAAGTATTTTATACAGTGTTTCTTATTACATGTGGGCTAAGACTGGGAAATGCAAATAAAATTTGCAAAAAAGATTATTTTAGAGGTTATTATAATTCATGGTAATGTGGTAGTTCTAGAATATTCTAGAACTGTTTCTCCTTTGCCCCCTACCCAGCCCTTCAATCCTCTTTCCAGTAGTATTGTCTATGACCAAGCAGTTTTTCTGGAAATGAAGACTAAGTATGGCATAAACTTTGGTGTGGGCAGAAACTGCTCATCTTTGCCTTTCAATATTTCAGAGGATGAAAAAACAGAGATTTATCTGTCAGAGACTCTGGAGTACTCTCATTCTGAAGATACACAATGCCATACATCTGCAGCACCCTTTAGTACATAGCCACAGTTTCCATATTAGCTGTAATGCTTTCAGAAATGGTGATAATTATTGTATGTTTTAGATGGGGGTGGGGGGATTTCTTAGCTAGTCTCTTGTATTATTTAAAGAGATAGGTTACTATACTGGTTTGTAATTTTGTTTTCAGTTGTTTTCTGTTAAGGCTCCTAGATGTTTTCGGTTAGAATGGCCAAATATTCCAAATATTACTTATTATTACTTGGCAGATAAGCAGTTTCATGGGGAATTATCTATCTACCTTGTCATCATGGAGTCCAGGACTCCCTCCATCTGTACCTGTATCTTCATAAGTATATTCACAACAATTCTAATACAAATTTCACATGGGCCTTTTGGTACATCTCAAATTAAAATTATGGTCACTCTTTACAACAAAGGTTATAAACTTGACAAAGACTGGAGGTATAATAGTCTACAAAATAACAAAATGAAATCTTTCCTCATAGAATGGATATTACAGGACAAGCAAATTACATGAAAAAGAAATTATTCTCATTACAGGTGTAACACTCCTCCATGAGCACCCATGATACTTGTGATTTTTTTCATTGAATAAGAACTATGACTTTCTATCATTAAATGCACAACATTTCAAAATTTTAGGAGCATACTAATAAAAGGATACCAGTAACACATCATTTATACTCTATTTCTTCCTCAGTCTTTAAAGAAAAGGCCTTGTTGACTTTTATATTGCATCGGACATGGCTATTTGTTCTGGTTTGTCCTTTAGCTCTTCAATTTCTATTTTTCTGTGAAAAGATTCCCTCTGCTTATCGTATGGAACCAATCCAAAATATCCACCGTGCACCTTAAAATGAGTTCATACTTGAAATCTATTGCTATTAGATACCTTCATTTAAAAGTTAAAGACCAGAGCTGAAATCCTGGCCCCACTGAAGGCAATGGGAGTTTTGCTATTGACTTCAGTGGGGTCAGGACTTCACCCCACATTGTGCCCATCCTCTGGGCTGGTGCACAAGTCTGGAGCTGTGCTTTGTGACACTCTTTGCAGGAGCCAGTCATAAGGGGAAACTTTCCTTCTGGAGAAAGGGAATATACAGACAGGAAAGGCTACATAGAACTCAATGTTCATCGTCAGCAATATGAATGATGCATACTCTCAATTAACAATCGGTAAATATTTTAATTTTAACCCTTATTTTCAGTTATGTAATTTGCCAGACAGTGAAATTATCATGTATCTCCCTCCCTTATTTTATGATTGTTGTCGAGCAGTTGCATTGGAAAAGCTTGAGCCACAAAAGGTTTATGTCCAAGTATTATGAAGAGAACCAAAACCCACAAGAATGAGTTAGAGGTCAGGCTCTAGTTTCTATTTTTAGCTCACCCTTCTATGCTGTACACACAGCATCTCTTCCAATAGGTTATATGACATATCACAATGTTCTCATGCCCCCTGATGAAGGCTCATACTGCCTATAATACACAGTGACAACCAGAAACGGAACAGTAAGGGCATAGCTTAATCTTAATTGAATTGCCCCACTTTTGTTTAATTAAGTCAGTCTTTTAACAATACTTAAAGTACTTTATAGTTGTCTAATAGCTGTAAATCAACCTATTCAAGGGGCTTCTTAAAAAGAAAACTAGTTGGACTAATTCTGACCATTTCATTTTACGTTACAATTTGCCCATGGCTGATTTTAATTAAAAATTTAATACTTAGCACTGTACAATACCAGATACACTTTTATTCCTTGAATTAAAACTGTGCACTGGAACAAATCTTTGCTACTGTTAGTTGAGGAATGAAAAAAAAAAAAGGGAATATTCTCTGATAGTCATTGTTTCCCTCAGCTACACTGAGATGTTAGGACAGATCTGTATATTTGCAACACAAACAGCAAGCAATTCTAAAACAATGGGCTTAATTCTGCCCTGTCATCCATCCCATGCAACTTCAGTTGGTTTCCAAACAATAGAAGTCAGTGAGAATTTGTTCCTATTTTAAATCCATAAAATGAAAGACTGTTCAGGCTGAAACATCATACTGCTCTGATCTAGTTGTGCCTAGTTCTGCTTACACAAAGATTTCAGTTTTTAAGCCACCAAAATTCCACTTGAAGGCTCTGGGAACTGCATCTGCATAAAGATTTTAGGATCGAGCCCCTGTGGTGTACTGTATAAGATTCTTACTTCTGTCCAATGGACACAACTATAATTTAAAGCCCCCTAGAACTACATCCTTCCAAAAGCCAAAATTAAAATGTTCCTTATTTACAACTCATGAATCATTAATCCATGAGGAACTTTTTCAGAGTCATATTATCTGCTTCACTGGAGCTTTTACAGTTTTACAAATTGATGTTAAGGGGTGTTTTGGCCCACTGGATAATAAAGACTCCTTTTAGCCTATTATAATCTATTATACCAATGAGTACCTGGAGGCTCTTAAATCTTCAGGTTATTTTTCTTGTGGGGATCCACACAATGACTCTGTGTTTAAAATGTTTATGAAATGTTTATTGAAAAAATGTGCAGGTTTGTGTGCTGTACTTGTTAAAGAAAAATAATTTGGCTATTTACAGGTTTTTTCCCCTCTCTCACAAATCCACGTAGGCTACATGGGTGGCAAGTTTGTAGAAATTTTGGTGGTGCCCAGAACCTGCCCCCCAACTCTGCCCCCCCAAACTCCGCCCCCACCTGCCTAAGACTCTGGGAGGGGGTTTGGGGGGGGAGGTCTGGGGTGCAGATCCTGGGCTGGGGATTAGGGTGCAGGAGGGGTGCACGGTGCAGGCTTTGGGAGGAAGTTTGGGTGCTGGGTGCAGGCTCCGGGCTGGGGCAGGGGGTGGGTGTGCAGGATGGGGTGAGGGGTGCAGGCTTTGGGACAGAGTTTGGGTGCAGGCTCTGGGCTGGGGGTAGGGGCATAGGAAGGGGTGAGGGGGTGCAAGCTCTGGGAGGGAGTTTGGGGGTGGGAAGGGGTGTGTGAGAAGGGGGAGGGGGTGCACCCTCTGGGAGGGAGTTTGGGGATAGGAGGGAGTGCAGGGGTGAGGGCTGTGGGGCTGAGGATGAGGGATTCATGATGCAGGACGGGGCTCAGGGCTGGGGCTGAGGATCAGGGTGCAGGGGGATGAGGGCTCTGGCTGGGGATGAGGGTTTGGGGTGTTGGAGAGGCTCAGGGCTAGGGCAGGGTAAGGGCAGCCTGCCCTGCCAGTAGGGGATGGAAGGCACTAGGACCCTGGGGCAGCAGACAGCAGTTCTGCCGGGAGCGGCTCTACTCCAGCAGTACGAGCAAGCAGGGGAGAGGTGCGCGCTGCTTTTTATCAGGCAGGGACGCGGCGTGGTGGGGGGGACACACAGGAGGAGGGGTGGCAGGTGGGGGCTGGGACCTGCTCCAGGCAGGGACGCGGTGGGCGGGGGGAGGCCTGCGGGGGCCGGGGCCCGATCCAGGCAGGGCTGGGGGAGAGACCCAGCTCCAAATATTACTGGAGCAGGGCACCCGGCCCTGAATATTCCTGGAGCCCGAGCACCGCAAATGTATATAACCTGCCGCCTATGCGTAGGCATTTCCCCATGTTGTAAACCACAGACTATACCAGGGATCGGCAACCTCTGGCACGTGGCTCACCAGGGTAAGCACCCTGGTGTGTGGGGCCAGTTTGTTTACCTGCCATTCGTGGCTCCCACCGGCCGCGGAAAGCGGCGCGGGCAAGGGATGTGCTGGCCGTGGCTTCCCATTGCCCCCATTGGCCTGGGACAGCAAACCGTGGCCAGTGGGTTCCGGGATCGGCCAAACCTGCCAACGTGGCAGGTAAACAAACTGGCCCGGCCTGCCAGGGTGCTTACCCTGGCGAGTCGCATGCCAGAGGTTGCTGACCTCTGGACTATACAATTCAAGTTGTGACTCCAGCAGGTGGCAACACTGGAGTGTTTCTCCTCCTTTGGATAGTCAGGAGAGTGCCAGCCTGAACAGGGCCAGTCTTTCTTCCCAACTCTGCTCCACAGCTGTTTCCTCTTTCCCTACCGGAGCCTGCTACATGGGCTTCTCTTTTAGACTCCTCGCTCCGTCTTGCCACATCTGCCTGTAGATTTGTCATAGAACATGCAAAAAAGAAACAAGAGAGGGAATCTCTGCCTCTCCTTTTCCAATCTGCAGCAACCATCCATTGTGGGACCAGTCTGCTTGATGTTGCCTGGCCCTCCTTCACTGGGGGCACTTGCAGACTCAACATAACTGGCATCACCAGGAGTGCTACTTGGGTACTTTGAACCACATAAAGACATGTACAGCATGTAAAGACAAAGCCCTGGCTGGGATGATTTAGTTGCGGATTGATCCTGCTTTGAGCAAGGGATTGGACTAGATGACCTCCTGAGGTCCCTTCCAACCCTGATATTCTATTCTATGATTTAACTTGATCTCTCTTAACTGCTTCTCCCTGGTGGTCTGATGTATGGGAAAGTTGGCAGCCTGGGCATAAAAGTCCCCTTACCTAGTCTTTTACCAAGAGAAGGAAATCCATTTGTTTATTTTTTCCCAAATATATTTTTCTCCTTTCATTTCAATCCCTTCCTAATTCTTGTCTGAATTCCAAAAGCCTTAAAGAGGCATTGCTGAATTCTCTGATATCCAAAGTAATTTGAAGAATGACCGACTTCACTCTAATCTCATGAATAAATTCCCATCTTTAGTCACCCTCTTTGAAGTATCTTATCCTGGATCTATTCCATATCTGGCCTTCTCTTTGGAGAATGTCTTTTTGCTCATTCCACTAGAGGAGTAGTGACCACATTTTCTAGACACAGTATTTTGGATTGGAGTTCCTCAACAAACACAGTTTTGACATTGATACTGTGATACTTTGACACTGATACTACTCAGTGGTTTCTCCAGAAGTTTCTTTCTTCTTCTGAGGGTGGTGGATGAAGACCCAGTCTCTGTTGCTACTAGAATTCAATGTCTTCTCTTCTCCTCTCCAGCTAATTCCAGTCCCAGTCCCCATGACACCACAACCAGATCCAATCTCTTCTATAATTTTCTGTTCTGTATTAGATCACACACCCAGTATCTGCACTGGCTGAAGCCATATTCCCTACATATTCCCTGCATTCCAGAATGTCAGAGAGAACAGACTCCCATACAAGTCACCCTACTGAGCACAGGAAACTGGTTGTGTGTCTAGACATTGGGAGTTCAGAGTAGGCCAAGACACGTGGGTAGATCTTGACTGGGGAGCAGAGCCAGAGGAAATTAGGAGGAGAGTGACTCAACATTAACATTTTCTTTACCTCAATTGGCACTGGTTTTGCCATATCCTGGAAATCAAAATGGTAAGAAATATTTGTCTTTTGAAAAATGAGAGATTGGAGAAACAAAAAGGTTCTGAAAAAAAATTGCATGTTTTTTTTAATATTTGAGTCCCAATAACTTAAAACAGTCAAGCTACCCACAGCAGCCACATTTTGAAAATAAATTATATCTTATTGAGGATTATATATCCCATTATAATTCAAAGTGATATTTTTCAACTGATGTTAATCCCTTTAGAGAATGGAGGATCACCATTGACATGTGCCATATATAGAACTTCAGCTATCATAAAGGGTCATGGTGACTCCCTTGCAGTGGTGTGCATGACTCACATGAAGAGTCCCATCTAAATCAGCAGGACTTCTAGTGTAAGGGCTTCACAATCTAGGCCAAAGGCATTATTCTTTAAATTATACAGCTGATTAGCTATGACAGCGTGTAAAGACATTAAACCACACCTGATATACCTAGAATCACAAATGTGCTTGAAGATGCACTAGAACAATCACTAGGCTAATGACCACAAATAGAAGTACAGTTCAGTGTTTTTTCACTAATATCAGTTGTTCGTTCTTGTATTGCAACACCCTGCAGACATGAATGAGAGGAGGCAGTCTGATCCAGTGGTTAAAGGATTGGACTGAGACAATTTCAGCTGGAGACTCTAGGCACTAGCATAATACAAACAGTAATAATAATAGGTTTCAGAGTAGTAATAATAATGGCACATTCTTTACTACTGTCTAATTAGATTTACCATCTTAAAACATCTAAGAAGTTCTATTCAGATCTTGGTAATACTGAAGCTTTAAATCATAAATAGGGGAAAAATCTGTTGATGATAATAACTGAAAATGTGCTGAAAATTTCTAATAAAATACTTCACCTTAGATAGTTTTTAAAAAGAATCCCAAATGATAGTTAATTTAAATGAGAACAATAACTAACTTTTAAAAAGAAGAATTTATGGGAATGGTTTTCTGGGGCATTTTTCCAAGAATGAAGCATTGCAAGTTTCATTGGATCATTGAGAAGCTGTGGCAAATCTGTCACATTACTGTTGTGCATGAGAGATATGGGTCCCAGACTCTCATAAAACCAGTGAGGAGAGGAAAGGCAGAAAAAAAGTAAAGACTCAAGGCTACCATAGGGATGAAAAACAGGGGATTTTGATTTAAATCTCCATAAAAAGTCAATTAACTTGATTTACACTTAATATAGTCTCCCCCTTCTTAAGGCCTATTTTTAATCATAACAGAGCCCTTGCCAGAAAACAGGCATGAGCAAAGATTCAACTAGCACTAAATTTCAGCTTGGAATCAGGTTCAAGAGGCTGGAAAATAGGTTTTAATTCATTCTCTCTTTTCATTCAATCACCCCAAGTCACCTTTCCATCCTGCGTTATTCTTTCGCATGCATCAGTTTTCTGTTTTCACTGTTTAAAAAAATAAAATCCATATTAGCTTCCTCTGGCCAGGAAGAAGTAAGGACTTGTCTACATTTTAAGTTATTCTGAACAGGAGTGCCTTGTTCCTGTTTAGTTTAACTCTGCACTCTTGTTCTGAACTTGGAGTGTCTATACATGGATTAATTCAGGAGTAGCTGTTCCTGAATAAATCCACATGTGTAGACAATCTTTAAAGGCCACCAGCAATGACCACCTAATCAAACATCCATCACAGAACTAATATCGGGAAATTTCCCATTCCCAATAGGGAAGCAATGCTGCATTCCTAGCACCAGCTGGTGATGTGTGAGGGTATTAATAGTAGTTCTTGCAAGTTCTATTCCATAATTTAAAATGAAGTTCATCGGTAAATGTGCAGCTACTCTCTTTGTACCAAAGAAATCTCAGCTCATGTGAAAAGATACTCACCTGGGGCAAGAATGCCAAGGTTTCTATTTTTGGAATGTAAGTGAAGAAAAGAGAAGGAAGGATGAAACTGGTTACATAGTATGCATTCTGCATTCTTATTTTTCCCTTTGGGGTTTTACAAATGGTTTCAAAGAAGATCTTTCACTAAATTAAATGAACTACCTGGTATATTAACACTTTAATAGTGATACCCCTTGGGTATTCTCATCTATAATGGCATTTTGCTGTGTTGCACAATCTGTTCTTAAACCAGCTGTGTGATGAGTTGGGTACATGGAATTAGTTAGCAGAGGAGTTAAGTCCCTTCAAAGTGAACCAGCTAGAGGGCCTGCCCTGGCCCAGAGAACTTGCTTTGGTAGCCAGTTAAGAGTGAGTTTACACAAGGGGATCAGCTTTGAAGAGTAAACAGGTTGGGCTCTCCCAGAGGTAGATAGGAAATTTCTTACTCAGGGTACGTCTACACTCCGGGATTATTCCGATTTGACATAAACAGGTTTTGTAAAACAGATTGTATAAAGTCGAGTGCACGCGGCCACACTAAGCACATTAATTCGGCGGTGTGCATCCATGTACCGAGGCTAGTGTCAATTTCCGGAGCGTTGCACTGTGGGTAGCTATCCCATAGCTATCCCATAGTTCCCACAGTCTCCCCTGCCCATTGGAATTCTGGGTTGAGATCCCAATGCAAAAAACAGTGTCGCGGGTGATTCTGGGTAAATGTCATCACTCAATCCTTCCTCCGGGAAAGCAACGGCAGACAATCATTTTTGCGTCCTTTTCCCCTGGATTGCCCTGGCAGGCGCCATAGCATGGCAATCATGGAGCCCGTTTTGCCTTTTGTCACTGTCACCGTATGTGTACTGGATGCTGCTGACAGACGCAGTACTGCACTGCTACACAGCAGCATTCATTTGCCTTTGCAAGATAGCAGAGATGGTTACCAGTCATATTGTACCGTCTACCATGCCATTGTAAATTGGCGATGAGATGACGGTTATCAGTTGTTCTGTACCGTCTGCTGCTATCATGGGTGCTCCTGGCTGGCCTTGCTGAGGTCGGCCGGGGGCGCATAGGCAAAAATGGGAATGACCCAGGGGTCATTCCCTTCCTATGTTTTGTCTAAAAATAGAGTCAGTCTTGCCTAGAATATGGGGCAAGTGTACTAGAGAACCAGAGAGCACAGCCACTCCGTGTCAGAGCCCCAGGGATCCTGCAGAAATGATGAGCTGCATGCCATTCTAGGGGGTGCCTCTGCAACAACCCCACCCATTGCTTCCCTCCTCCCCCAACCCTCCTGGGCTACCGTGGCAGTGTCCCCCCATTTGTGTGATGAAGTAATAAAGAATGCAGGAATAAGAAACACAGACTTTTTAGTGAGATAAAATGAGGGGGAGGAAGCCTCCAGCTGCTATGATAGTCCAGGCAGGACATTAAAGGGTGGGGTGGGGGGAGAGGAGACCAGCCTTCCGCTGCTATGATAGTCCAGGCAGTACAGAATCTTTTCTTTATACATGACGGGGGGGGGAGGGCTGATGGAGCTCAGCCCCCAGTTGCTATGATGAGGACGGTTACCAGCCGTTCTGTACCATCTGCTGGGAATGACCAGGAGTCATTCCTATTTTTACCCAGGCGCCCCCGGCCGACCTCACTGAGGCCAGCCAGGAGCACTCATGGGCTGATGACGAGAACGGATACCAGTCCTTCTGTACTGTACCGTCTGCCACCGGGGAGGGGAGGGGAGAGGATGCTGCTGTTTAGCTCTCCAGCACCCCGTCTACCAGCAGCATGCAGTAGACATAGGGTGACATTGAAAAAAGGCAAGAAACAATTTTTTTCCCTTTTCTTTCTGGGGGGGTGAAGGGTGTAAATTGACGACATACACCCTGAAACACCCGGGAAAATGTTTTTGACCCTTCAGGCACTTGGAGCCCAGCCAAGAATGCAAATGCTTTTCGGAGACTGCGGGGACTGTGGGATAGCTGGAGTCCCCAGTACCCCCTCCCTCCCTCCATGAGCGTCCATTTGATTCTTTGGCTTTCCGTTACACTTCTCACACAGCACTGTGCTGAGTCCCTGCTGTGGCCTCTGTCTATCATAGCCTGGAGATTTTTTCAAATGCTTTGTCATTTCGTCTTCTGTAACGGAGCTCTGATAGAACAGATTTGTCTCCCCATACAGCGATCAGATCCAGTATCTCCCGTACAGTCCATGCTGGAGCTCTTTTTGGATTTGGGACTGCATCACCACCCGTGCTGATCAGAGCTCCACGCAGGGCAAACAGGAAATGAAATTCAAAAGTTCGCGGGGCTTTTCCTGTCTACCTGGCCAGTGCATCCGAGTTCAGATGGCTTTCCAGAGTGGTCACAATGGTGCACTGTGGGATAGCTCCCGGAGGCCAATACCGTCGATTTGCGGCCACACTAACCCTAATCCGACATGGCAATACCGATTTCAGCGCTACTCCTCTCGTCGGGGAGGAGTACAGAAACCGGTTTAAAGAGCCCTTTATATCAATATAAAGGGCCTCATTGTGTGGATGGGTGCAGGGTTAAATCGGTATAACGCTGCTAAATTCGGTTTAAACGCGTAGTGTAGACCAGGCCTCAGATAGCTTCCAGAACTGACACAGAACAAGTGGGTCTGGAATAAAGGCTGTTTCCCCCTCTAGAGGAACTGTTTTTTTCACCCCAATTGAGGGAACATTTGTAATGGAATCAATCAAGCCCCTACTAACTACAGTAAGGGCTTAAGTGGTTTAAAGGGCCTTGTGTGAACTTTTAATACTCAGTATTGCCAAATCTCACATTTTAACGTGTGTCCTGCAGTATTTGGTGTTATTATTTCTTAAAATCCCAGCTCCTGGAGTGATGTATTTACTTGAGAATTTCAACTTCCATTTTTTTCAAGTATTTTCTACTCCTCATGGTTGCCAGGAAAAGTTTGAAAATATGAAACCCTAACGCCTCAAAAGACAGAAGGCAAATACAAAGAACTCCAAATGCATTATGTTGTAAAATTTCATTGTGCTGAGGGGCTTGATGCATGTTTTTGGAGTGCTTGAGGTTGGAATACTGTACATTGCATTGAGTTTCCCATGTGTTGTGTAAAAACAAATGTAGTATGCGAATAATTATTTGATGTGCTATAAAGAGTAATCATATTCCATATATTATATAGCATGCCCTAATTTAGCATTCTCAACTCACTGCTGTAGTATTTTATTTGTCTGTATTTTAGTTTGTAAGGTGTGGAAATTGAGACTTCTCTATAGATTAACCTCCTCCCCAATGATATAAAATGAAAAGTATTTCTTAATGATTTATACCATGATACTGTGATAATTATGAAATTTATACAAAAATAGTGGTATAAAAGAATCTACAAGACAGTTTATAGACAATGTTTTTAATTAATATAGCGGGTTTGATGTAATACCATAGGCACAGATCTAAGAAGAGACTAGGCATTGCAACATTGAGCTTTCTAGTGTCTAACTCTTAGGCACTTAGGCTCCCAGTGACAGCCACAAAACTTGGGTAAGGTGCATAGCTGCCCTACACAATGCATGAGAAGAGAGAGGGGCCTGAGAATTGGATCCCAAAGCCAGCATGCTAAGAGGGGAGCAGTCTAAGCTAACCAAAAGCAGATGCTGACAAAAGGGGTGTGACCTAAACCTTGCCTATCTCAGGGAGCTGGGTGCTCAGGGCTTCTCTAAACATACAGCACTGCAGTGGCACAGCTGCAGCATGTCTGGTGAAGATGCTCTATGCCGATGGGAGAGATCTCTCCCGTCAGCATAATAAAACCACCTCTGCAAGAGATAGTAGCTATGTCAATGTGAGAAGCCCTCCTGTCCTCACCGGCACTTATGTCGATGTAACTTATGTCGTTCAGGGGAGTGGTTTATTCACACCCCTGAGCAACATAAATTATGCCAACATAAACTGTAGTGTAGACATAGCCTAAGTCTGGGCTGGAGACTTAGGATCCACAGATAGGATCTTTTCTTGAATCAGGCTCCTAAGCCATTTCCTGAAAACACAGCGGTGGCATATGCCTAACTTCACACAAAAGGGCCTGTGGTGGAGGAGGTGGCACACTTCATTATAACCTTTGGCCCAACATTCAGGGCACTCACCTAGGATGTGGGAAACCCTGGTTTATTCTCCGCATTACCTAATGAGCAGAAGGGATTTGAAGATAAGTTTCCCACCTCTTTGAGTGCCTGAGCCACTGAACTAAAGAATCATTTTCAGTCTCTCTCTTTCCCTGGCTGAACACATATTTCACAGTGGAACAACTTTCAATAGGAGAGAGATTGAGAAACGCCATGTCTCACACCCTGGATGAATGTCCCAACCAGTAGTCTCAGAGGTATAAGCACACTGTCTTCTAATGGCCACTTTTTATGGTGTTAGGCATACTCTTAGCACACCTACTGGATACAATCCTATTGGTGAGATAGATGGGGAATATCTAGCTTCATCTGGTCTGAGGGTCACTATGGGGCTTACCAGGAAACCTGTGTTCTGTTCCTGGATCTAGCACCAACCTGATGTGCCCCTTTGGGCAAATTTCTTCATCTATTTGGCTTAATTTCCCATCTGTAAATGTAAATAATAATACTTAGATTCTCTTGAAAAGCCCTTTGGGATCAACATGTGAAAAGTGCTGTGTCAGAGCTAAATGGTGGTGTTTATAAAAACTACTGAGTCCTGCTTTCTGATTAAAGTTGTACATCCTGGGAATGTATGCTTGTAAATAAAAATAGAATAAGGTATGTGCTGTCCACTCACTTTCTCTTCTCCCGAAAGAATCTCACCTCTCAAATTTAAAATGGCTAACCACTGCATCATTCTGGTGCAGTAATAACTGTATGTTGTTGAACGTTTATTACCAAGTCATAAATAAAACTAAAATAGCTGATAGAATGTTACCCAAACTTTCTGTTAACTTTTGAGGTGAGACAGAGTCTGTACTTAAGAAAAGCTCCTAACTGTATTACATCTTTCAGTTCCAGTTTGAGCTATTAAGCCAGAGCAACTGCTTATGGTGGTGGTTGGTTGGCACATAGTAGCAAAATCTTAATTGAGCCTGTAGTCCTTTTAAATAATGTCAAGTTCAAACTCAGAACTCTGATTCTACTTAAAAGTATTAAAGGAATTAAAGAACTGATGTGTGTTCAATGCTGTGCCATGAAGATAAATGATGGTCACAGAATAATTCAAAACTCTTCAGGGAAAAGTGACTTGATTAAATTAGTAAAGCCTGTGTGGAAAGAATCAGCTAGAAAAGCTCAACTTCTACAAAATAATGTTTTGGCAGAATTAGCCAGAGTAAACTTTTAACTTGCCTTAAATGATAGTGATTTTTCTTTTCCTTTAATCCATGGCAGTTCTGTAATGTCTATTGAACTGTAAGCTCTTCATGGAAGGAACTGATTTATTCTGTCGAAATAAAGCTTTTGTATATTTATAGTTCTGTTTAAAAGCTTTTATAATATGAAATGCAGGTTCTCATTAGGGGTCCTATGGAAAAAATGGTTTCTGAGTGTAATTGAAGAAGGGGGCTGAATTTCCTAATTTGAGTGTTTGACTTTGTGACCTTGACATTCTTTTAATGTCACTTTTTGAAATATAATGTTAAACATACAAGCTATTGTACTTTTCATACATCTAGACTTGTGCAGCTTTATGTCGTGCAGAGACAGAAAGTTTGTATGTTTCTATTCCCGGATCTGTACTAAAACCACTGATAATGAGAATATAAAACAGAGCTATGTTGGCATGTGCTCTCTAAGCAAAGAAAAATGCAGTAAAATAAATAAAGAAAAGTCATTTTGAAGGTTCTAAGTGTACAGAAAAAAATGGTGAAAAATGAGTATTTTAACAGTATCTTCATTTCCATGTTTTTTCCATGTAACTCTAATACTGCATACAGATGTAATGGAAGTAGGAAAGAGACCAGAACACTGAAGCTTTTTGACTAATCCACATTATATGAGTTTAACAATTTAAACATATGATTTCATGTGCTGGTGATAGCTATTAGAATGACAGCCCTGGAGAGGAAAATCCTTCATTTGTCCTTGGAACCAGCACCATAGGCTCAGTTCTTCAGCCACATTTTGAATCCAGAAAAAATACTCCAATTTTCAAATGCAGTTTGTATTCTCTGGTTGTTAGATGAAACTCTCAGCACTGCAAGCACATAAGTAGGTATTAGCAAGAGTTAGCAATGAAAAGCAGGGTTTGGGTTTTGGAGTTTCTAGCCATTCTGTTTGAACAGTTTGACTGGTATGTATCTTTCTCAGTACTCCGTATGTCAGTTGTCCGTTGTAAAATGTGTAGTGTGTAGCATTGCAAGTCACTTAATAATACAATACAACTAAAATCATGATTGGAAATTAGAGAGAGAGGAGGTGGTTGAGGTAGTATAATCTTATTTATCTGGGAGAAGACTTGAAGAGCTCTGTATAAGCTAGAAAGCTTGGCTCTCTCACCAACAGAAGTTGGCCCAATAAAAGATATTCCACCTTGTCTCTGTAATATTCTGGGAGCAATATGGCTACTACAACATTCCAAATGACATATGATTGGAAATGTCAGTTTCTCTGTTAAGAACCCTGTAAGTATCAATGAAATTAAGCAAATTTTCTGCACTCTGATAATCTTATTACAGAGAAATATAATATTGGTAGATAAAGTAATGTTGCATGCATAACCTTAAATGTAGAATTTCCTATAGGTTTTCCAGTTTTGGTTGGAAGTATTCCTGTAGGATTCATCACATGACATAATCTTTAATCAAAGATTAATCATCTTTAATTCCTGGAAACTCCAGGACAATCCGGGAGGGTTGGCAACCCTAATTTCCTAATTTTTGAGTGCTTGACTCATGTCCCACCTCCCTTCCTCCTCTCTCTCTACTCTTACCCATCTCTCAGTTCCTGTCTCTCTCATCCACTGCTCTTCCACACCCTTTGGTTTCTGCAGCCCCTTTTTCCCCTTGCCCAATTCCACACCCTTCTGCATTCTGATGTAGCTGCTTTCTCCTTTTCCTGTCTGTTGTCTGGGAGCCAGTAAGGGGAATGTTGAGAGCATAGAGAGACTGTCTCCTTGCTCTCAGTGTCTGTACCATTGCCTCAGCAGCCCATCACAAACAGATGGGCCAATTGCAGGCAAAGTCCTAGCTGGAGCATGCCCAGAGCAGATGGAAACTTTAGAGAATTTAACTTCACACAGCTCAAACACATCTCTACTGATCATGTGAGAACTCAGTTTTCTGGAGGTTTGTAATTTGGCCACATTTGGGTGAATTGCCACTGAGATAGCAAAAAGCACATCCCTGACCCCAAGACAACCTCCCTACCGAATTTTAGCTCCCTGCTCCTAAGCATAGAGGTATAAGAGCTTCTCAACTATATGGCTGTAAGAATTTTTTAAACATGTGAAAAACAACATGTTTTCCCTAACCCCATTCTTGGAAATGGCTGAACTGTTTTAGTTTAAACTTTCCAGAAAAAGTCATCCATAGGCAGACACATGGTATGAAAACTTGGGCCTCATAGACCTCTCACATGTAATAACTCAGATTAACTGTCAGCATTTCTGATATTTGCTTCTTGCCACACTCTGTTAAAGTAAGTCAACATTTTAGGCTGAAAGTATATGAAAGATTTCCTTTAAGAATCTATGAGAGGAACAATGCTTTATAGTACATCAAGTGATACAGAGAATAAGCTTGTTGAATAAAAATTTCATCTGAAATATAAGACAGATTTTCCATATACAGACAAGTGTAGAGAATAACTATAGTATGACACTGGAAAATGTACTGGTGGCAGAGCTATATTATGTAAGTGCACTACAGTTGTCAAAGATTGTAGAATAAGTAGTATTCCAATGATTGAACAGGAGATTAATTAATGGTGAATTTACCCTTCAAGGAAGCATTAAAAAGTTAATATTATTCATGAATCCACACCAACAACTGGCTAAAATGACATGTACTTAAGCTTGTAAGCTACAATATATGAGCTGCTTCAATAAAATGTTAATAGTTTGTTATGGACTTTAGTTTAATTACACTAAGAGACTTGAAATTATCTGCCTTAAAATGGAAAATCCAGTCTTGACCTTAGTAGGAAGAAACAACTTGCATGATTATGTGGAAACATATAGGAAGCAACAGTAATTGCTATGATTTGCATACCTAAATTAACATAATTGTTTTTAAATACTAATGGCTTAAAATCCCAAGAGTGTTTTGAACTGTAATCATAATGAGTTACAGGAAAAGACAACAGTTTGGTTTCCATGATGATCCATCTTACTAAAGACGTAAGTTTTGCACCTAAATACTATTTAAAGGCTGTGCCACACATGTATTATTGTAAATCTTTAGATTTTTGGGTGGAGGGAATGTGTCTATTTTTCAGGACCAATAAAAGTTGTTACTGTTGTGCACTGCAAATGGCTTCCAGAGTGTAGCTTTTTCTAGGGAGTTCTTAACAGTAATGAGCCCTGCGTAAAAGTATGTACAGAGTAATACCATAGCAGCTGGTTTCACAAAAATGAAATTATTTCAAAATATAGAGTAAGGATTGGAATGTGAGCCATGACATCCCTTCTGTTTTCGCTGTCTGGTGGAAAGGAGTGTACTAAGCACTTTCCCCTGGGGGAAGTTGTATGCAACCTCTCAGTCTCCCAGTAAATGTGAGGGATGCGGTGATGAATCTGATGCTGTATTGACATGAATTAGAAAGCACCAGTAGGCTTTTTTTGTTTTGCTTACATTCGTTGCCGTTTTATAATGTATATAGGAGTTTTTGTTCTCATTTCTGCCTGTCCAGATGAAGTACATTTGTACTCTGGTTATACCAAGAACCACTTGCCTGCATTTCATGGTATAAGTAAAGCCCAAGCAGTGTCCAGAAGTGCTCAGTACATAAAAAATTACTGCTTTAAAGAAATAGTTTAAATCCCAAGTCAGTAGTTTAAAACCCAGAATAAGGCCTTGTCTTTACTACAACGTTTTGCTGGCAAAAGCTGCCTTTTGCCAATAAAACGGGGGAAGTGTATGCACTTCAAAGCTACTTTTGGTGGCGAAACTCTGCTCTTTTGCCAACAAAATAAAACCATCTGAACAGGAGGCATAAAGTTTTTTTGCAGAAAAGTTAAAGCAACAAAGCATCAGTGTAGACAGGACTGTTTGTTTTGTTGACATAACTGGCTTCTGCCAGTATCCCACAATGCCTGAGGTGACCGATCTGCTCACTGTTTTGATCTCTGTTGCCCTGCAGGCATCACCCCTCCCCTTTCAAAGCTCCAGGAAGTATTTGACAGCTGATCCTGCTGCTCCATTTGGGGAACAAAGAGCAAATCATTAAGGTAGAATCCTCCTGTGCTGCCCTGCAGTAGGAACACAGCTGCAGGCAGACCACTGCTGTAAGGTGGAAGGCGAGTCACTGCTGTGCAACTTTGACATTCCTCAGCAGGGAAAGCTCACAGAGCTGCTCAGGATGCCATTCTGGGAGGGAATCACATAACCACAGGCAGGCAGAGCAGGCTGCTTCAGGAGAGACTGCTGTGCAGAGCAGATCCCAGGGCTGACATGGGTGGTGTCCCCCTCCTGCTCCCTCAGGATAGATTGCTCAGCCTGCTGTCTCCCTCACTCCAAATAGACCACTCTCCTCTCCCTCTCCCCAAACACTTCAGTTGAAAAAGCATCTGACAATCTACTAGAATGCCCCAGGAATGATGGGACTGAGAAACCTGCATCATGTGATGCTGTACCTGCCCCATGAGGCATTGCAAACCCTTCCCAGTTGCACAGTAAGATAGCTACCCTCAGTTCACTGCTCCCTGTGTTGATGCAAGAGCTGCTAGTGTAGATGCACTTTGCTGAGACGAGCTAGTGTGGCCACGCAACAGCAGTTTTCATTAAAGCGCTTTAATTAAAGCGGCATAACTCTTTCCAACAAAACTTTGTAGTATAGACAAGGCCTAATACCCACTCTGGAACTGTTGTTATCTATAAATAGCTGCTGCATCTGTGAGTTCCACTCTTGAAAATATTGCATGCTGTTGTATTTCCTTTGCTGACTCAACATCCACAACTACCTGGCAAACATTGTTCCCACAAGAGCATAATGTTGTGGATTATACAGAGAAGCCCATGTTGGCTTAAACCCTAGAAACATGGGTAGGAAAAGCAAAGATGAGCCAAATACAGAAAGATCAGAATTTGGAAGAGAAAAGTGTGTAGTGTGTTTATGCTTAAACATGAGTATTGTGAACAGGAAAAACCTAAATGTAAAAATAAGAAAAATAGTACTGTCCTTCATTTTGCTGGGAGCAAAACCAACTTACTGGGCCTGAATCATCATTCCATTACAGACCAGTTTTATGCCTGTCTAACTCCACTTAAATCAGTGGAATCATATTGGCATAAAAAGGGCATGTAACACAGTGGTGAATCAGGCCCAATAAGTTTTATTAGTGTTCCTGACACTGTCATTTCTTAACATTAGCTTTCTGATCTTTTACACCCATTACTCTTACTGCCTCCTCACACTGGGCAGAATGATAAAGGACATGTTCTATTTTTATTCCAAGGTTTTAATTCATTTAAAATATGTACAATATAAATTATGCAGATGTCTGAATGAACACGGAAAAAGTAGTTGAGAAGTAAACATTTTAACGATCTTTACAATAGCTGGTGTCATGGGGCAGAATTATTAAGGTATTCAGTTAGAGATGAGTGTATGCTTTTATTCCATGAATGACAGCAAAGCGTCTAAAGAATAAAAGAATCTAAAACACATGAGGCCATGCATGAGTGTCATGTTAGGCCTAGTTACAACTGAGAAATGCAAATCTCTGTTAAACCAACAAAACCCGTAGGTTAGCATGGGTGTATTTCGGAACAAATTGCACAAGATGGATCATAACAAATCCCAAAAGACAGAATTACTGAAAGTGAAGGGCTCCAGATGTTCTAAAACATTGAAGACTCAGGGGCAGGGTGGGCTCTACTGTTTTTGCCGCCCCAAGCAGTGCGCCAAATTGCTGCCACGCATGGCGGGGGCAGTCTGTGTGCCGGTAGGGAAGCGGCAATTCGGCGGCAGCTTCTGTCTTCAGCCAGAAGACAGAAGCTGCACCGCCATGGACAACTGAACATAGAAGCTGCCTCCAAATTGCCACCATGGCGGAAATGCATGTGCTGCCTTAACGGCACACGGACTGCCCCCACCATCCGAGGTAACAATTTGACGCGTTGCTTGGGGGCAAAAACACACAGACTGCCACCCCTTGCAGATTGCCTCCCCAAGCACCTGCTTAGGATACTGGTGCCTGGAGCCGGCCCTGGTCAGGGGTGTCCAATAAGAACTTAGATTAAAAAAATACTTTCCACACTTCACTAATATCCTTAAATAACATAAGAGATTGGTAAGATCTTTATCATGGAGCGAAAAGATACCTGTTCTCTTTGTGTATATAACATACTGGAGAGTCTGAAAATCTTTAAATAAATGTGGATTTTTGAAATGTGAGATCATGTGGTGCATGGCTGTTAATGTTGACAGTTATTAGGGACTATACCTCTGGTTTCAGAGGTATAGTCCCTATCAGTACAGACATCTCTGGAATGACGGATACTATGTGAAAAATAAATGGAATTGTGAACATTTGGCATACATTCCTGTTACCCAGTAAAAGTGAATTCTCGTGTTATTTGGTGTGTCCAGTCCTTTATTTTTCTTCTCTCCCATTCTTCCCCTAGGACCTATTTTGATTGTTTTATTTTCAGCTTTGTATAAACCAAGAATTATAATGTTTTTAAATTTTAGCCAACATTGTTTAGCACAATAATTATGTCAGCACACGCTTTCTCTTCAGCCTCACAAGCAGTAGAATGGGAGACTTTATAATCACTAAAAGATTAAAATGGAGAATGGAATTTTCTCTGTCTTGTCTGAAAAAGACAAGTTTAAATGGCGTAGGTTATTTTTCTCAATATCATGAGATTCTTTGTACAGCTGCAGAGCAAGCAAATATGACAAGCCACAATAGATCAGCAGATGAAGACAGGTCAAGTTTCATGGTAATTTTGCAGGTTCAGCTAAATCCATCTGTAGTGCAAGGAAACGACTCTCACAACTGTGATACAGTGCTTGTTATTTGTCAACTTCTATTGTCTTATAAGAGAAAATCTATGAAAAGAAAGTTTAAATATGAACTGGTTTTGAACTGCAGTGTATTGAGAAAAAAATTCCCTATCGTTTTTCCTCACTATGGATATCTCCTTTTTGTAACTTCCAGTTCATTCCCAGATACTAGAGTGAAGTTAATGAGTGGATTTCTGCCCTTCACTGCAATGGAGATTTGAATGTTGTGTGGGTAGAAGCTCTACCTGTTGTGCCAAAAGGGAATGGTCATCTCTCTGGTAAAGCCAGTCCTTACAGTCATTGCTGAATTTGCACTTTTGTTTACCATGATCATCTTAACTCTCTCTTTTTATCTGGTTATTTGCAATGAAATAGTCCCAGACCTTGAAACATATTTAGGTGTCTAAATACATCTAAAATCTGGCCCATAATCCAAAACAAACCAAAGGCTATCCATGGATTACAGTCATGAGAGTTCTGAGCAACCAATAGGGCTGCCAAGCATGGTGCTTGTTGCTTTCAACTGAATAAGGTTGCGAGCTTCAGAGAGGGAGTGTCTGCAGATTGGCAGAACAGCAAGAAATGGTGCCCCGCGTGCATCTGGAGGCATTGAACAGCTATGATTTAATGGGAACCGCTGAAAAAAATGTCTGTGTCTCACTGTTATGACATCTCTTCTCACTTTCTCCCAAGATCAGCTGTTCAGCACGTTCAGGTAAAGCAGGACTCCAAAGTGGCCGGCAGCAGGAATGAATCTCTTAAAATGGAAATGGCTGCTCTATGTATCTGTGGCCAGTGTAAAATAGCTTATAAACCACTGTAACCTGGCTGTGTGCAGTCTCCTTCTTCACCTTCCCTTCTTCCCTGCTTCCCTTACTCACCTCCTGCTTGTTTCAATGAAGAATTGAGGTTGACTCACTTTCCTGAGCACAGTGCACATTTCTCTATAGATAATGCAAAGGGCTCTGCACAGATGATTAGCAAGAGCGAATTGCTCACACTTCCATTTTACCTCTCTTCATCTAGTATAGCAGGTTTGAGCAGCCTGCAGGATCAGTCCTTTAAGCTGAGTTGGCACTGATCAGAACCTTTTCAAAATATAAAATTGTACTATTAATTTTGAAAATGTTTAAAACTGAAGCTGCTCCAAACTTTCAAAACGTCATTAAAAAAAAAAATCCAGCATTGATGACGGAAAACAACTTTGACTAGTTTTGAACAGTTCTAGTTTTAAATTTATATGTATGTCTTCACATTTAGAACACTTCCAACTCCATAATGTTCTGTGTTTTAAAAAATAAAATTGATTCTTCTAAAATAATTGGGAGGTAAGGAAAGAGGAAAAAATAAGAACGGGGAGAGAAAAAGGCAAAATTAATAAAACGTTTTAATGAAAGTTTGGAAAATGGACAGTTTTTGTTAAAAATATTAATTTTGAAGAAGGGACATTTTGGCACAAAATTGTTCAAAAAGTTCTATCAGTGCTAGTTAAAACATTACATTGAATTGTAATTAATGTACTGAGGCAGAACAGAGTTTCTGCTTTTGTTCTGCATTTATTAGCCTTAGTACCGTTCTTATTGTATCACTGCACCATTGCAAACTTTCACATCACTTTTCAGCAACTGATCTTGTAGTTTGTTACCATACCATATTCATGCCACTTCTAAACTGAAACAGAGAGTATGGTAAGAGATGAATTACTATTGTTTCTTTTTTTTCCATATGATAAGCTAGTGGTGAGAGAGGAAGTGGTTCTGGAGAAAAATAGTGCTCTGTGTCTCTGGAACTGCTGCTTACTGCCAATCCTCTCTGGTAGGCCTAAGAGTTCAAAAAAGCAAATCTTATATGGTGTCTAATGTTGCAATAAATAAAGCCAACTTCATCAGTTTGTTTTAATGGAGCCCCCCAAGCGGGGTTTTTTTACGTTCTTTTATTATAATGGTTACATACATTATTTTATTATGTGCATGTGCAATTTTAATTCAACTACTTTGCCCCCTCCCCTGATTGGTGCTCTATGCATTGCGTGTTCCAGTGGTAAACACCTGGTCAGCGCTTAATCTGTGTGTCTCCTGATCGAGTGTGGGGCGGTGGGAACCACTTTGGCTGCTCTAAATTTGGGGGCAGTTTTCCAACCCCCTAAGTGCTTGAGAAGTGTAAAGTTCCTACAGTCTAATATTAAAATAGCATAACACAGACAAACCATTCCATATTTTTAGAGAAATATTCAAAACCAATAACTTTACAGTGTGTTTTTTTGGGAGGTACTTATCCCTTAATATTAATCCCACCTAAAATATCCATCTGTAAGGGTATGTCTATACTACCCACTTGTTCGGCTGTCAGTGATCGATCCAGTGGGGGTTGATTTATCGCGTCTAGTCTAGATGTGATAAATCAACCCCAGAGTGCTCTCCCATCAACTCCTATACTCCACCGCCGCAAGAGGCGGAGGCAGAGTCGACGGGGGAGCGGTAGCAGTTGACTCACCACGGTGAAGATACCATGGTGAGTAGGTCTATGTACGTCAACTTCAGCTATGTTATTCACGTAGCTGAAGTTGCGTAACTTAGATTGATCTTCCCCCAGTGTAGACCAGGGCTAAGAAGTGAAATGGGGGGAGGAAAAGTTTTAAATGAACACAAGATTTGTCAATCACCCTTATTCTTCCTCTCCTCCTCCATCTCCTCCCTTTATTTTTGGCTGTTTATGACCATCATTTATTGTTGCCATGTGACATTTAGATTGTAAACTTGTTAGACAGGGATATTCTCTGCCCTTGATTCTTGTAAGGCTCCTAGTGCATTTTTGGGTATTTGAAAAATAATAATTAAATGAAACTCCAGCACTCTCCAGATTTGTATCCCGAGGTCTCTCTATTTCCACTATAACACATAAGGCTACTTTCTGAAAGTGGTCAATATACTGATTGCAGTGTCCCTGTGATGGACCATCTTGTCACCCTTCCCTTATTCATTATATTCATTTATTTTTTATTGTGCCACTTTGCCTCATAATGATCCCAATCTTTCAGGAAATGCCAGGCTATCAACATCAGATCTTGGACTTGTAGCAGAAAAAAAGTGCATGCATACTTAACAGAACCACATTTAAAAGGGCTGTGCCTCAATGCATGAAAATAACAGTAAATTTCCTTAAGGATGCTGCTGTATAGTGTTTTATATCAGAATAATGGGCATGAGGAAGGAAGGAGAAAATAAGTATTTACAATTCAGATCACTCTTTTAGGACTTAATTAATGTTTAAAATGCAGTGTGATGGAGGTCAATGTTTGTTCAAGGAGGCAAAATGTAAGAACACCTTTTGCTAATGATTACCATGAAACACAGTGTATGCAAAAATGTTATTAGAGAAATAGCACTTGATTTTACAGGAATATTTAAGCGTGTTGGATGTTCCTATATTTAATATATTTGTTTATTATTGTAATCTGAAACACTTTGTGGCACAAAGATAATTGAGGGCTCCCAGTTGAGAAATATTCAAAACTGAAGCCTCTCTTTATTAGCATTCATTAGGTTAAATATACTATAACAAACCAGACCCGTCCCCAGGGAGGACACGTGGATAGAATGAGGCCACATTGTCTGGCTGTTTTGCTGAGCATATTTGATGAAGCACTATGAACTGAGAAGTTCCTTATTATAGGTTATTTTTATCAGCCTTATAAATGTATCCATTGATAGGCTTCCCATACCTTAGAGACATTTCTGTTTATGACTGGCATTAATGGACTGTAGCAATCAGCCATCACAGTGATATGAACTGTTACGAATAAACCATTTAGTGCCTATTCCTGCCCCCATTGAAGTCAGTGGGAGCTTTACCATTGATGTAATGGATCAAGCACTTAATGGATAGGCAGTCTGCAAGGTAGGTTATCCCTGATGAAGGCAAGTACTGTATCAGATGTATCTTGATAACGTTTTCATCCTTATTTGAGTGTATAGTGAAGGATGTGAAAATTAAAGATTTCTCCATCTACCCAAAAGTGGCGACATAGTAGGAACAGAGCATGAAGTGCCTCAGTAGAATTGTCGAAGTTGCCTTCATGGTGGAAGGAAGGATTTATGTGAAAAAACAAAATGGTTCTCCTGCAGAAAGATGAAGATTAATGTTAAAATCACCCTTCCCACCTCCATGCTTTAGTAGGCACTTCATGTGTTTGGAGGCAGAGTATCTGGGACATATCTGGTTTGAGGGTTTCCAAATATTTGTTCAGCTACTTCAGATTTCTTTTATAGAAGACTACCTTGTAAAAATACCTATCTGCATGAAATATACTCACTATAGGTATCTTTCACACAATGAGTATGGGATAATTGTACGATCCATACCCATTGACACATTTTAAGAATCATAAGAAATGCACATTTTACACATATAATAAGGTTGATAAAATTAACAAGGTAACATCTGTGGAGTTTAGTATCAGCATTAAATATATTTTATATAGGGAAAAAAAACCCTCATAAATGGAAATAGGGCCTGCATCTGTTTCCAATGAAGTTAACAGGAGTTCTGCCTTCAGAGAGAATAGAATCCTTACTGCTTATCTTTATAAAGGACATTAAGAGATTTATAACATTATTACATATGAAATACCTCCCCAGACTAGTTTTAACCCCCTCTTTTCTTGTTTACTATTTAATCAATAGCCAAATACATATAATAGTAATGGTATATTTCAGCCAATCTTTTCTTCTGCTTCACAAAAAAATAATTATAGGCCCAATCTTGGTGTTCTAAAGAAGACAAACTTCTTGCTGATTTCAGGAGGAATGTTGCTAGTATTAGGAGGTGCAGGCCTTCAGTTGAAAGGCCTTTTACAAACTACAAGGCAGAACTAGGACAGAAGCCATCATTAAAGAAAATAGAAAATTCTTTTTTTTAATTTTGAAATGACTTTAGGAACTATTTAGAGTAATGAGTGCAGTCCCTTCCTTTTCCTCAACATACAGGAATTCTCCATATATTCCATTGGTTTTATTTTCTATTGAACATATTATAGACAGGATAAGAGGAAATTGTTTAGTGCTTAGTGAAATGGGCACTCATGTTCAGTCAGTACCAAAGCTAAATGCCACTCTGCTACATCTGTGTAAATCTGAAGTAATTGTATTTTCTTCCATGGATGTACATTGTTGCAACTGAGAACAGAATTTTGCCCAAACTTTGCAGCTCCCGCTCATCTTTAGAGTTCACCATAGTAATAATGACCTTGCCCTTCGAGTTACGGTTAGAAGATGGGATGCCTTAAATTTTTATCTTAAGAAGCTGAATATCTTGTGAGTTTTTCAGTATCCTGTGTCCAAATACAAGAGTAAACTACTAATTAGCTTTACATTAGCAGCTCTCAGTCATTCTTCAATTTTCAGGAAGGAAAACTCTCCTCTTGGCCTAGACATAGGAGATAGGCATACAGCTAAGAGAAAAACAGATTTTTCAGTTCCGGGGGCTGAATCAAAAAATCTGGAAAAAAATCAGTCAATATCAAACTGAAACTGATTTTTCTTCAGGTTTTTCTCACCAAAATAAGGAGAGGGAAATCATTTCATTTCTAAATTAAAAAAACAAACAAACCAGAAACAAAATAAAATTCCTTTGGATTTTCATTTTGTTTCATTTTGAAGGTCCCTTCCTCCCTTCTTTTGTTTTCTAAATAAACACAGCTAAATTTCAACACAAAATATTATTTGAAACAAAGTCAAAACATTTCATTTAAAATGACCCATTTCAATTTTAAAAAAATATATTTTTATATTAAATTGTTTGCTGAATTCGACTCAAATTCATAAATAGTTTTGATGCCCTGAAAAAATTATTTTTTCTTCAAATGTACTAATTGCCAAAATAGTTAGGAGTTCGTTATTATGCCTGTCTCAATTAGAAGTCCCCTGTTGCATATCTTCTAGCTGTAATCTGCAAAAGTTTCATAACTTGCTTTTTTCTCTGGCAAACTTTGAACTGATTCACTGCACTTATCATAGATGTACTGGTTGCAATTCCATGGTTAAGCTAAGTTTCACATTCTATTGGAATTTAACTCACACAGTGCACAATAATCAGTTGGTAGTATATTTCCTCTTTAGTTTTTTAATGAAATTCTGAGCCCACTGCCTAGCCTCAGTAGCCAGGCCAAGCACTGATTATATGCATGATGAGGAAGCATGGGGGAGTGAATCTTCAGCCAGAGGCTGCGAAGGGGCTGAAGAGGTATACCACAGATACCACTTTAGCCCAATGGCTGAAATAGCCTTTGCAGGTCCCCCATTAGAGCAAAATGGGCAGATTTGTACAGCAAGAGCTCCTCAAGCTCCATCATCCTTTCCCCACAACTGTGCATGGGAAACTGTGCTGGTCAGGTCAGAATTGAAAACCTGCTACTGCTATGAACATAAGTGGTACAATCTGTACTGGTCAATGTTGAGTGCTGTGTGATAGTTAATTAACCCAGAAATCTCAGGAAGCACCAATGGCTTTGGGCTGATGAGCACCTGAGAGGAGGTGAAACCCTTGATGGAATGAAATGTCATCAAAGGGCGATGAGCAAATTCACTCAGTGTTTTTTTTAACGACATCCACATAAGACAGAGATTGGGTCTATGGCTGGGGCTGATAACCAATCAGAGGAGCCCAAAAAAAAGAAGAGAGGATGGACTCTTCTCTCTGCTCTGGCAACTCTTGCAGTGTAGTTAGTTCCAAATGTATCAACTCTCATCCTTCTTTGGTCCAAACCAGTAAAGTCAAGAGGGGGACGCTGACATGTGGGCAAAGCACCACCTCCATATCAACTGCCCAGGCTATTGCAGCCACATCACATGGAGAGGACACTCCATCCTTTCTGGCAATATGGATACAACATGGAAGGTGGCAGTTACGGGTTATAAAATCTCACTTGATTGGGGGCCAGGGTGTCATGGGTGATCTTTGGAGGCGAGGAAACACACCACCACCACCACACCACCACCACAAAGCCAAAAGCCAGGCCAATTAGGGTGCTCATGCCTGCCTGTCCCCCTGCCTGCCTGGCTGCGGGGGGTGACCAAAAGTTGAATGAAATTGCAAATGGCAAAAAAAAAAAAAATGAAAAAAAAAATAACTTTCTGGCTTGGAAGCTGGAATGTCAGGACCATGTGTCCGGGATTGACACACGATGACGACCTACAATACGCAAGCCACATATAAAGTCAGCTTTGATAGAACATGAGCTGTACAAATTCAATGTTGACATTGCAGCACTTCAGGAAACAAGACTTGCAGATGCTGGTTCTGTCCAAGAGGCCAAGTACACCTTCTTCTGGCAAGGTAAAAACAGTGAAGAAAATCATCTGCATAGTGCCTGTTTTGCTGTGAGAAAGAAGGGGGTAAAGCTCCTAAAAACACCATTTGGGAAATCAGAGCATATCATCCCACTTAAACTTCAGATGACCATTGGCTCTGTGAAAATCATTAGTACCTATGCACCAGCATTCAAATCTAGCCCTAAGGAGAAGGGGCAAGCACTGCCCCCACAGCTCTCATTGGTGGGTTCCCAGCCAATAGGAGCTGTGAGGATGCTGATGGGGGTGAGAGCAATGCACAGAGCCACCTCCCACCTCACCCCACCCCACCCCACCATGGATGCACAGAGACCTGCCAGCAGCCAGCTGCTTCTAGGAGCAGCGTGGGGCCAAGGCAGGCAGGCAGCCTGCTGAGCCCTGCTGCACTGCCAGCTGTAAGTTGCCTATGGTAAGTGCCTCCCGTCTGGACCCTGCACCTCACACCCCCTCTCGCACCCCAACCCCCTGACCCAGGTCAGAACCCCCTCTTGCACCCAAACTCGCTCCCAGACCCTGCAGCCCCTCCCCCCACCCCTGCACCTCAATCCCCTGCTTTGTAATCAAGGAAGACTGGCACCCAACAGAAGAGGTGGGAGGTTTGCATGCAGGGGATTTGGAGTTTGATACAAAGCCAGGGTGAGGTGCTCATAAGCACATAATCCACCGCAGCGCGGGTGTAGTTATTGTGTCATCTCAGATGCACAATGCTTCTGGCACCCAGTGATTCAGAAGGGCAGAGACCACTCAGCCCCCAGGGAGTACATATTGTACAGTGACATCACATTACTGTGAACCCCTGCCAGGATACTGGCCTTATTCCGAGCCTTACTTCAGGGACTGCTATGTCACTGCAGGCCCTGTAGCAAATGCATTTTAACAAACCCAAATATGAATACAAGTATTTGCAGGAGAGATGGGTCCAAACTTATGTGTATGTCAGTAACATCAGTGGGCCCCAACTGAGATCAGGACCCTGTTGTGTACAAACACAGGGGATGTGCCTACATTGCAATCAGAAGCATGATTGTAGCTCTACTAGATTTAATCTAGCTACCCTGGCTAAATATATCAGTGAATTTTCAGCGGAATGGACCCAGCATGGTTTAACACCATGGCTACATACCCAGGCTGTGGGCAGTCTGGTACAATCCTCACTGAAGCACCTACATTCTAGTCACATTAAAAGTATTGGTGAGTAGTAATAACCTTAATATATTCAATTATTATTAGTTGATAAATTCTAACTCTACAAGAAGCTTTACATGTGATGTGTCTCTCAAAATATTTTGGTCAAAGACAAAAACAAACAAAATGGCTCTTCTTTGAAAGGTTGCCGACCCCTGGCTTAGGACATTTTGGCATCGGCAAGATGAATGAGAACAGCCAACAACTTCTTGAATTCTGCATCCAAAACCAAATGTGCATTTCCTATTCCTACTTTACAAGAAAAAGTGTCATGGCGACATCCATGATCAGGCCACTGGAACCAATTAGACCTTGTTATTATCAGCAGGAAAGACCTAACCTTAGTGCAGAACACTCGCACGTTCCACAGCACTGATTGTGACACTGACCATTCCTGGATTATTAGCAAAGTGAAGATTACAGCCAAGAAACTACACATAGCAAAACCTAGGATCAATCCCCAATCAATGCTATTAACACTGAAAACCAGGGGAAATACCAGGAATTTGTGAAGACTTTTGAACGTAGCATGCATGGGAAGTCATTACTAGAGAAGAGAGAGAAATTTTGGTTAGATTTAAGAAAACAATCCATGAAACAGCTTTAGCTACAATTTGGGGAAAGAGACCATCAAAAAAGACTGGTTTGAAGAAAATGAAGCAGAACTATTAGCTCTCATCAACACAGCCTATTTAGAACACAAGAAGAAGCCAACAGAGAGCACCAAAGTGAGACTTCGACATGCAAAAACCAAGATACAGTGAGCAAGCAGACACTGTGCAAATCATGACTGAATCAAGCTCTGTGAAGAGATACGGACAACCTCAGACACAGGAAACTTCAAAGTCATGTACGACGGCCTGAAGAAAGCTAGGTTGACCCTCTCAAACTGCACAGTGGTGAAATCATTACAGATAAAAGCAAGCAGTAGTCTCCTTGGGTTGAACACTATTCAGAGCTATACACACAAGTAAGAAACATCACCAGTGAGTCACTGGATCAAATACCAACTCTACAGGTCATGCCAGAGCTAGATGTGGAGCCCACTGTAAAACAGCTAAGCAAGACCATTGATTTGCTATCAAGTGGACAGGCTCCTGGAAAAGATGGCATCCAAGCAGAAATCGTCAAGTGTCGGAAAGACAGCCTATTACCATATCTTCATCAGCTGCTACTTAAATGCTGAAAAGAGGATGAGATACCACAAGAGATGCGCAATGCAAACATCATCATTTTGTATAAAAATAAAGGCGAAAAGGGCGACTACAACAACTACAGGAGTATCTCGCTACTAAGCGTAGCAGGAAAAGCTTTCGCAAAAGTCATCTTAGTGCACCTGCAATGGCTGGCGAATTGTGCCTTCCCTGAATCACAGTGTGCATTCAGGTCTGGAAGATCAACTATAGACATGATATTTTCTCTGCGTCAATTCCAGAGAGCAAAACCGACTATTGTACATCACCTTTGTGGATATAACCAAAGCATTCAACACAGCAGAGCAGGTCTAATTTCAATACTAGAAAAGATAGGACGTCCACCAACCCTGTTCAGTCTTATATGTTCATTCCACAACAACAACATGAGAGCAACTGTCCAGTTTGACGGGTCCACTTTGGACAGCTTTGAGATGAAAAGCGGAGTGAAGCAAGGATGTGTTCTTGCCCCTACACTCTTTGGAATATTCTTCTCAGTACCCTTGAACTGTGCATTTAAGGACATGAAGGATGGAGTGTATCTTCACACAAGATCAGATAGGAAACTCTTCAACCTGTCCCAACTTAAGTCAAAGACCAATGTCAAAAAGGTGCTGTAGTGGTGTGGCGACTCACTGGCGTGGCGCATCCTGCTGGTTATCCAGGGAATTAGCTTTGTCCACTCAGGAGTGCCCTCTGCTGGCCAATGTGCCACTTGCTGCTGGCCTCTGTGTCCCTCCTGGACCCCTTTATGTTGGATGCTGTCCCCTGGCAGTACCCCACCGGATCTGGGTCTCCCCTCCCCGGGGAACCCCCAACCCCCTAGCCTCACCTTGCCTCAGTATATGGCTACTGCCAGTCACCGTCTAGCCTCCACTCACTGGGGCAGACTGCAGTGTACACGCCATTCATCACTGGCAAAGGGGGGGTAGGACCTGCTGCCTTTGCCTACCCCAGGCTGCCCCTCTGTAGCCCCATTACCTGTTCTGGCCTTTATCAAGGCCTGCAGCCTGGGGGTTCTCCAGGCTGGAGCTCCCCAGCTCCTCTAGCTTTCCTCAGCCCTGCTCCACTCTAGGTACCTTTGTCAGCTCCCAGTCAGTCAGGCCCTACTCCCTCAAGAGCTAGAGGGAGAGTCCTCCCAGCTCCTGGCTTCCTTAGCCTTTATAAGGCCAGCTGCCATCTGACTGGGGCATGGCCGCAGCTGTGGCTGTTTCCCCAATCAGATGAGGCTTGCTGTTCTCCCTAGTAGCAGCCCTCATGCAGCCTCAGCCTTCTCCCAGGGCTGATTTCAAGCCCTTCATGGCAGGAGCGGGTGGCTACCCCGCTACAGGTGTTAATCAGGGAACTTCTATTTGCTGATGATGATGCCCACATAGCCCACAATGAAGATCTATTACAAGAACTCATTGATTGCCTTTCCAGTACCTGTCAGGCATTTGCTCTCACCATCAGCATCAAGAAAACGGTTATATTAGGAGAGGGGATTCCACAAGATCCTTCAATTACCTTAAAGGCAAACCAGCTAGAAGTAGTCCAAAAGTTCAGCTATTTAGGTTCTACAATGACCACCAACCTCTCACTGGATGAAGAACTAAATGTTTGCATTTGAAAGGCTGCCACCACCTTTAGCAGACTAATTAAAAGAGCATGGAACAACTCAAAGCTTACCATCAACTCAAAGCTGAACCAAGCTTGCGTCCTCAGCACTCTCATGCATGGTAGGGAAACCTGGACAACTTATGCTCATCAGGACAAAAGTTAAACAGTTTCCACCTACATTGTTTATGCCGCTTACTCAACACCAAATGGCGAGATAAAGTCACCAATGTAGAGGTTCTTCAAAGGGCAAATTTACCAACTGTGACAGCCCTGTTCAAGCAAAGATGACTGTGCTGACTGGGCCATCTGAGTAGGTTGAAAGACGGATGCATACCCAAGGATATGCTATACGGGAAGCTATCAGAGGGAACAAGAACAGGAGTCCCAAGCTTCACTATAAAGACACATGCAAGCGAGATATGAAGGAATTTGGAATTGAACTTGATCAAAGTCCAGGACAGGAGCTGGCTCCTACAGCTTAAAGACAAAAGAACAAGCAGCTCCCAACCAAGATACATACATTTGCATTAACTGCTAAAGATCATGCAAATCTTGGATTGGCCTATTCAGTCATATGAGACATTGCAAACCATCTACACCATAGGCTGCAGTTCCCACTATCTCTCACAGATGAAATGATGCCAACACAAAGCATGGAAAATGGAACAGAAAGTGCTCACATCCCCATCCAATTCTGCTGCTTGCACAGCATAGCTACACTAGTGCTAAGGGTCCCTCTGTAGTCCCAGATGAGGGGACTGGATTTACCCTACAATGTATTTTGTGGCTGTGTTATTTCCCAGGTAGGCCAGACAGTCATCCATCTCTCTCTTGGACTTGCAAAACTGGTCTGGAAATTTCATGAGAGCTGAGCTTCTATGACATACTTGGTGCTTTCTACTCCTGATCATACCTGAAATATAATAATGACAACTTCCTTCTTGGATTTGGGAACTACCACTTCCAGATGTGGTCAGAACCCAAAAGTATAAAGAAACAGAAAAATGATGTATAAAAACAGAGTTTATATTTTTAGACCTATAAGCTGAATTTAAATCTTGGCCAGATTCTTACGTTTATGTGAACCAAGTTCCTGTCTCTAATCATTATTTATTATTTCTTTCCTGTGCCGTTGTAGGCCAGATCCTCAACTGTTGTGAGATGGTGTAACTCCACTTCAGTGGTTGGAGCTGTGCTGATTGACATCAGCTGAAGATCTGGCCTTGTATGTTTATTGAAGTTTTTTGTCTTTCTTTTTCATGGGTGTAGTTTGGGGGGAGGCATAGGCGGGCAAGCTTCAGGCAAGCATGGAATTTCCCATCCCCCCTCTAACCCCTCCCCCCCCCCGCCCTGATACATGATCATGTTGGCCTGGCTGGAACTGCCCCCCCACCCCCCAATAAAAAAGTCAAACTACATCTGTTATCTTCCCCCGCTCCAAATCTCTGTGTAACAAAAATAAATTTTCTGCTTATAGATATTATAAGAACACTTCACATTGTTTCAAGCTTCTACAAAAGTTTTCTTATTCCTGCTTTTGCTTAAAAGCTATTTTCTTTAGGTTCCTGTGACAAATACATTTAATGCTTTAGTGAAATTCCCTACAAATCATTTTTTAACTTTAGATGCTGAACAAAAGGAATTAGTTGCTGTGTTCATAATGGCCTTCATGATAATTATCAAAGAAAGAAGGGAAAATCAATACACGGCAACTAACCAATAAATCTTTAATAGGAGAAATTAAAATATTGCTTTAAAGAAATTTGATACACTTAGATTTCTGCTACATTATGGAATCTTAAACAAATGTACAAGAGTGGAATATATTTTTTTCAGTGTTCTGAGCCTCATGTTAGGCCAACTAAATGTCTTTGAGTTTAGTAATTTGCATATTCAAATACTGCCTTAATTTGAAAGATGTTACAATTGAGTAGAACAATGAACTACTAATTATGGATCATTCTTTTTTTCCTTTTGTCTTTTTTCAATCATACCCCCACTCTCTATGCACTTCAGAATATTGTATGAAATTGTATACTGCTAAGTGACAACAGAAAAATCATTCTAATTCCTCTCTATGGCTAATAACCCCTTGATTCATAAGCATCTGCTATGTTGTATTCCTGATTCTTTCTTCTTTCTCACGGAGATCCTTCAAATACCTCTCTATGGCTCAAGAGCTTTCTCTTGCCAATTTGTTTGGAGTCTGAGTTTAATACCATGTCTATTTCAAAGCAAATTCTCTTTCTGTTGATGACTACAGCTGTGCAAAACTTCATGGATTCCTTTCATGGATTTTTTCTCCCAACTACATTCTCAACATTCCCCCTTCCTCCCCCACCATTCTGCAAATTTTCAGTCAACAATCAGCTGTAGGAAAGCAGTAAAAAGAGATGATTATGTATTAACATCAATAATAATGCTCAACCCACAGTTCTTTTATTTTCAAAATGTTGTATAAACATTATTGGCTTTGTCCTACATTCCTTATGTATCTGGACTTGACACTGAAATCACCAAAAGTTTTTACTGCGCAGGGAATGAATATTGTGCCATAACTTATTAATAACTATATATTTTGGTAACTTAGTGGAAAAACACGTTTGGGCCAATGATAAATCTAAAGTATCACTGTTCAGTTAAACAGATGAAGAGAATTTCCCATAACATTAAACAGGCTGTTTGTAGGAGAATGAACCTTAGTACCAAGCAGAGGTGTTCAAGATATCTGTTCCATGATTATGATATCAGAGCTGGCATCAGCTAACACCCATTATAATTGAGTTTGAGAAACGGTGTCTGTTGAAAATCCCTGTTTTAATACACACACAATATTCACATGCCTGGTGCCTTCCCAAAGTAAATTAAAAAACAAAAAGGCAAAATCTTTTCAAGCCATATTTGAAAGTATATGTGTGGGAGAGGGAAGGAAGAGATAACATATTTCACGTTGTTTTAAAAAAAAATCTAACAAACTTGATTTTTAAAACAGAGGCGCAACAAAAATGACTGAAGATTATCTTCATTGACTACTAGTGCCTTTGCCTAATTGGAGCCTGGTAGAAGTGAATGGATGAAAAATAAGTAAATTTTAATCAATTGAAAAATTACATTTGAGCATGCTTAGAAGGCATCTGTTAAGTTTTGCAGAGCCTAATAGAGTTCTGTTCCTTTGTGATACTCTTGCATATTCTACCAGTTTACCCAGCAGAGAGGCAGCTGCTCACGCATTGCTGCTGAGCCATTCCGCATGAGGGAGGAAGGTAAATGTCTTACTGAAACACAACTAGCAAGATCCCCCAGAGAAACTGCCTTAGCATCAAAGGCAGGTGAAAAAAGGGACCATGCTTACACACACAAAAATCACACAATTTTAGGGCATCTTCAGAATTTTTGTGGCATTGTGCAGTGTTCTGTCAAAAACCTTTTAATTAGTAAAATAATTGCATATAAGTTTCTGTCATGTTCTATTGTGAAGATGTTATCACCACATTCTAAAGACGTGATGCTTCTGACCTCATAGAAAACTCTTTCAACAACTGATAGCAGCATCAATGGTGAAAACTTACCTTCCCCTAATCCCATTCACCTCAGTAAAATGAAAACTTCATCTAAAGAGGAGATTCTGCAGTGTGGGGGAAAGCACTACAAGTTGTTATAGCCAACCAACATAGCTCACCTCTCCTTGCACCCAGACAGCAACACAGGGCCAACAGAGCAAAAGCAAGTCTTAAGGTTATTTCTCCCAGGTGCCTTAGACTGCAAGACAAGCACGTGCTACTGCTTTATGAGACCTCCATGCTGAGAAAACAGCCTGACTCTTGATAAAAATGCAACATTGCTATAAAATGGTTCTTTTACACACCAAAGTTACTGTCAGTATGATGAACATCCAGTGAACTATTTTGCTAATGTGACAAAACTGTAAAATCCATTAATATCTAGCCTTCTCCAGCATTACCTAAGATAGTCTTCCCATTGGTACTCCCAGGTCAGTTAGCTTGTATTCTGCACCTCATGAACCAGAAAGTACTGTGATGAATATCCTAATCATTCATTTGAATTCTGACCAGGATGGTAGTTCTGAAATATAGATGGCAAACTCTTCTGCTTATCTGTTATTAATCCTCCTATTCCTTATAAAGCTTAACAGGCTCAGACCAAGGTGGGAAATATCCATGTAAATTAGTTATTTTTCTGCACATTTTGGGCCGGATATTCAGATAGTGTCAACAGAGCTTCACTGACTTACACTATCTGGGGATATAGCCCATTATTTGTTCAGTTTACAAATATATTACAAATGAACTCCTGTTTCTCTCAGATTTGGGGCATTTGTAAGATGGTGGCTGTCTTTGTCATAGTTTAACTGGAGCATCATAACTACATATTTAACTTAGATATAAAAAGAACTAAATGTATACATTAAAAGAGAGCAGATTATTCTTAACACATTATAGCAGTTTTCAATTAGTTACTGCTTTAGGAAAGGTTATATATAAACATTTATTACAAACCTGTTTTTAAATATTCACACTTTAGTCAGATTTTCTCTTTGGCAGTAATTTTGCATGCCATGTCACAATCAAATCTGTGATGGTTATTTTTGTAGAAAGTTTGAGCAAAATCCATCAATAGTTTAAACTTTTTATTTAACCAAGCAACAAGAACTATGCACAGCATAGAAAGAGAAAGTAAATTTATATGGTAACATTGATAGATATCCAGATATCAGAATAAATAAGGGGAGAGATCCCATTAGCAGCAAACAGTTGCTACATCAATCTAAGACATTTATATCTAAGAAGTCCAAAAATATTGTACCATTTTTTATAAGAATCAGATAATCTTTCCTTGTCACTGCAAGAACATTGGTCTGAAAGTACAAATTCTGGTCAATTCAGTCATGTGGTGAATGTGGGTGCTACTAAATTGTCCAGGCCAAAGGAATACATTTATAGTACATGCCAAAGTCGACAGAAATACAAGGATAACAAGCCCCAGTTTTATAAAGTACAATTATCTGAGTCCATGTCTATATAGGCAGAATGCACAATGCTAAAAAAAACAAACAACAAAAAAAACCCAAAAACAACCAACCCATTTGTGTGGATGCAAATCGACCTTAGTAGCTCCGGGAGATATGATATTAAACATTACTTTGCCTTTCATGTGGACGAGGCAATCATGTTTAAAAATGTGTTAGCTGGTGATAGTTAAGCCTATAGGGAAGATCCAATAGGGTGAGGGTTAACCATAAGATCTGATCTGAATTTTCTAACACAACATCTTTTCCCAGTAAAGATATGCCTAGGGTTGCCAACTGTTTAATTGCACAAACCCAAACACCCTTGCCCCACCCCTGCCCCAAAGCCTGCCCTGCCCCTGCTCACTCTATTTCCCTCCTCCATCTCTCGCTCTCCCCCATCCTCACTCTCTTTCACCAGGTGGGGGTTGGGGTGCAGGAAGGGGTGTGGGCTGTGGGAGGGAGTTTGGGTACAGGAGATGGCTCAGGGCTGGGGCAAGGGGTTGGAGTGCGGGAGGAGGTTCAGGGTGCAGGCTCTGGGAGGGAGTTTGGGTCTGGGAGGGGGCTGAGGGCTGGGGCAGGGGGTTGGGTGTGTGGGGGGGTGAGGGATTCAGGCTCCAGCCAAGTGGCACTTAGCTTGGATGGCTTCCAGAAGTGATCGGCATGTCTGGCTCCTAGGTTCAGTGGTGGCAAGGCAGCTCTGCGTGCTGCCCCTGCCTGCAAGCACCACCACCCCAGCTTCCATTGGCCATGATTCCCAGCCAATGGGAGCTGCAGAGTCAGTGCTCTAGGTGGAGGCAGCGAGCCAAGACCCCTGTACGTAGGAGCCAGAGGGACGTGCCAGTCGCTTTTGGGAGCTGCACGGAGCCAGGGCAGGTAGGGAGACTGCCTTAGACCTGCTGCACCACTGACCAGACTTTTAATGGCCTATTAAAATCTCCTCGATTGGTTTCAGTAGCCACTGGGAGATTGATTTTGATTCTGGGAGACTCCCTGCCATTCTGAAAGGGTTGGCAACCCTAGATATGCCATGAGATGGATGAATAGTAGCACATGAGTTGAGCACAGCGGGATATCAACATGACACTAAGAAGGAATTAGTTTCCCATATTGAGAGTATAAAAAATGCTAGCAATGAAGCAAAGATATTGTTCCAATGCTAGATAAGGGTGGTTAAATTGTCAGTCATGAGGCACAAAAAGCTTGAGTAATCAATATGGCTTTTTTGTTCTGTATCTGGAAAGAAATGGGATGATGTATTCATATCACTGCTTCTTTTTGGCATGAGTGGTTAGCCAGTATTCAGGGCCTTGCTAGGTTGTTTCCTTGAGGAGGAGAAATTGATGATTATGAGTCAGGTATTTCTTTGGTGCAATCCTGCTTATAAACAAAGAATGAACACAAAGTTCTGTTTCCCTTCACACAGTGGAAATGGCAGTTTCTTTGCTTGTAAAGCCAGATCGTCTTTTCTAGCCAGTGCTCTGTCCAAAAGAATCTTTGCTTCCCTTCAGAGCCCTGCTTACTACTACTTTTCTGCTCCTTAAACAAACACAGACACAAACCGCTGCCATCTCTCATCCTTTATGGCTTAATTTGTGATTGGTTTTGTCACATGGCCCATTTCCTTAAGTGGTGCATCCAGTAACAAAGACTATAGGGCATACTTATAGGATGGTGGACTGTATGCTGGAATGCAGTGTCTTTGGGGGAAAAAACCTTAAGGAGTGATGGGGGATAATCAGTTGAACTTGAGTTCTCAATGATTTACTGTAGCTAACAGGCCCAGCACAACCCTTGGATGTATAAGCAGAGAACTATTCAGTAAGAACAGGGAGCTGTATACATCATTAGTGAGACCATTACCATACTATGTCCCCTTCTGGTGATCACACATTTAAAAGAATGCTGAAAAATTGGAAAGGGTTCAGAAAACAGCTGCAGGAATGATTAGAGATCTGGAAAACATGTCTTACAGTGAAAGAGGGTTAAGAGGTGACTTGATGGCAGTCAGAAAGTACCTACATCTACTTATTTCTGATAGAAGATGTCTCTTTAATCTAGCAGAAAAGGCATTAATAAGAAACAATGACTGGAAGCCGAAACAATAGAAATTCAGACTAAATATAAGGCACACATTTTTCGCAGTGAAGGTAATTAACCAATGGAACAATTTACCTAGGGATATGGTGGGTTCTCCATTACTTGAAATCTTTTTATTGAGCCTGGATATTTTTCTCAAAATATTTTTTAGCTCCAACAGAAATTATGGGCTTTGATGCTGGAATGACTGTGGCCTGTGTTATATGGGAGGTAAGAATACATGATCATGATGGTCCCTTCTGGCCTTAAGATCTATGAATGTATGAAATATAGTAGGTACAGAAATGTCTAAATCTCCCCTCACTCAGGTCATCTTCACTTTGTCTTTTTTCTCAACTCCTCCCTGCCTTCCTTTTTTATGTAAAACATCCAATGAAATTGGAAGCAAAAGAATAATCCCCCCAATTTTTTCTCTCTTTCGTATTGTCACATATAAACAAGGTTTTGATTATGTGTGGTCATTAAAAACCCCACTGCACTACTCATGAGAATAACAGTGTTAATACCCCAGTGTGTTGTTCAAATTCTAGTTCAGGTACTTACATTCTGTCTACTAAAATCTTCCCTGTAGCTTCATTTGTTATTCACTTCCTATCAGGGGCGGCTCCAGGCCCCAGCACGCCAAGCGCATGCCTGGGGCGGCAAGCCACTGAGGGCACTCTGCCGGTCGCCGTGAGCCTAGAGCTGCCCCTGCTTCCTATGCTAACTAGGATCCTGATCCTGCAAACAATTGTACATGTGAATAATTCTACTGGGGTCAGTGGGACTGCTAACATGGGTCGGTGTTTGCAGCATTGGGGCCCCCACTAATGTAGTGTGGCTTTGCACAGTTAAACAGCTGCTGCACTTCAGAGGTAGGTGAAGTGATTCCTATAGATCACTAACTTCTTTCACTGGTATTTGGAGGCTTCGCTCATATTTTTAAACCACTAGTGGTTCTTTGAGTGCTGCTCACCATATGTATTCCCCATGTGAGTACACATGTGCATTATGTGGCTGAGATTGGAGATTTCTAGCAAGTAGTGGCTGGCAGTCCACACCTGCATACTTTCCTTGTGCTCCTAACTGAGGGTATAAAAGGCAATGTTGAATGATGCGTCTCCAGTTCCTTCTTACCTCTGTGTGGCCTGAGTCAGAATTCTGTGTCCAAAATAAGCTTCTTCTACTTCAGAATCCATAAATATATATTGCAAATAGTTTTAGTAATCTTACCCTTTGGCCTGGTCTACACTAGGACTTTAATTCGATTTTAGCAGCGTTAATTCGAATTAACCGTGCACCCGTCCACACCATGAAGCTATTTAATTCGACATAGAGGGCTCTTTAGTTTGACTTCTGTACTCCTCCCCGACGAGGGGAGTAGCGCTAAATTCGACATGGCTATGTCGAATTAGGCTAGGTGTGGATGCAAATCGACCTTAGTAGCTCCGGGAGTTATCCCACAGTGCACCACTCTGTTGACGCTCTGGACAGCAGTCCGAGCTTGGATGCTCTGACCAGCCACACAGGAAATGACCCGGGAAAATTTGAATTCCTTTTCCTGTCTGGCCAGTTCGAATCTCATTTCCTGTGTGGACGTCGTGGCGAGCTCAGCAGCACTGGCAACAATGCAGAGCTCTCCAGCAGAGGAGTCCAGGGAATCTCAGAGTAGAAAAAGGGCCCCAGCATGGACTGACCAGGAAGTCTTGGATCTCATTGCTGTGTGGGGCGATGATTCTGTGCTTTCGGAGCTGCGCTCCAACAAACGTAATGCCTAGACCTACGAGAAGGTCTCCAAAGCCATGGCACTCAGAGGATACAGCCGGGATACAACGCAGTGCCGCGTGAAAGTCAAGGAGCTGAGACAAGGCTACCAAAAAATCAAAGCGGCAAACGGACGCTCCGGAGCCCAGCCCCAGATATGCCGCTTCTACGAGGCACTGCATGCCATTCTCGGTGGGTCTGCCCCACTGCCCCACCAGTGTCCGTGCACTCTGAGGATGGGATAGTGTCGACGGCCAGTTCCTCGGCGATGTTCGCAGACGGGGAAGATGAGGAAGGAGATGAGGTGGGGGGCAGTCGACAGCGCTTACAACGCTGATTTTCCAGACAGCCAGGATCTCTTCATCACCCTCACTGAGATCCCCTACCAACCCTCCCCAGCCTTTACCCCGGACCCTGAATCAGGGGAAGGATCAGTCTGTAAGTGCTTTAAACATGTTAACATTTATTTTTAATGGAGCAGGAATAGTTACTAGTAGAAAAGAAGGTCAATATATATGGGGATAGAACTGAAATCCTCTTGGGAGATCTCCGAGAAGCTCTCCTGGAGGTAATCGAAAAGCCTCTGCATGAGGTTCCTGGGGAGAGCTGCCTTATTGGGTGCTACGAAGTAGCACACTTTTCCGTGCCAGGCTTTCATCTGGTACTCCGGGACCATTGCCTCAACGAGCATGGCAGCATAGGCCCCTGGTTTGTGCTCGCTTTCATGCATCATGCGCTCTCTATCTCTTTCTGTGACCCTCCTCAGAGTGATCTCGCTTGGAGACTCCTGCAATTAATTAGAGTAATTTGTTTACTATTAGTATTGGAGGTGCTTCACTGTTCCTTTGCATAACAAGAATATCACTTTACAGCCACCTGGTGGAGGCTGCAGAGTGGCAGCATACAGGGATCTTTCCCAGGGAACAGACCGAGGGGGTGGAACAGGGGCAGAGTTTATGCTTTCAGGATTGCCTGCAGCAAGAGGACAGTGGTATACATTCACTTTTAAGCAGCCAAAAGTCTTTGGCTTACTGTGCCTGGCTGCTTCACGGATTCTGTTGTCCTGCCCCGCTTGTCTGATCTGCAGTGCAATCCCCCAGGCAATGAAAGCGAATACCGAAAATTCAAACTTTCCCTGAGTGACTGCGCATGAGATAGGTGCTGTGCATGGTTTTGTTCACAGACACTGACTAGACTATGTTTCTTCTTTGCAAAAATGTATCTTTGTAAGGAATTCACTCCCTTTTTCCCATCACACAGCTGCAACTGTATCCCGACCTGCTCCAGCATGCCCCTCACAGAGGCTGGCGCAGATTAGGCAGAGCAAGAAAAAGACACAGGATGAGATGTTTGCTGAACTTATGGGCTGCTCCCGAGCCGAGGCGGCCCAGCAGAGCCAGTGGAGGGAGAACCTCTCTCAGCAGCAGCGCTCACACAGCGAACGGGAGGACAGATGGCATCTGGAGGACCAGCAGGCGACTCAAACGCTGCTTGGGCTAATAAGGGAGAAAACGGACACGCTCAGGCGCCTTGTGGATGTTCTGCAGGACTGCAGGCAGGAGGACAGAGCCCCCCTGCACTGTATCTGCAACCGCCTTCCCCCCGCCACAAAGTCCAAAACCCCCTCATCCAAAATAACAAGAAGGAGGCGCGCCAAGGGCCGTGAACACTGTCATTCCACCCCAGCAGAGTGCTCAAGTACCAAAAAGCTCTCATTCGCTAAATTTTGAGAAGTCCTTCCCTTTCTGGGTCACCCAAGGTCAAATCCCAGTTTCATCCACTAACTGTGTAGTTGATTATTAAAAATAGTTTGCTGTTCATTACTGTTTCCGTCATTTTTCTTTACAGAAGACTTTGTGTGAAGGGGCGGGGAGGGGTTTGGTAATTGCATAGGACAGTCACCATTACCAGGGTACAGACACGGGGGCAGGATCTACAGCAGGTCACACACAGAGTGCAGTCACTAGGCACCCTGGTCAGTCTGGGAGGTGTTTTTCATGTTCTGTGCATAGGCGGCAGGTGCCCTGCTCCAGCTATATTTGGAGCTGGGTCTCTCCCCTGGCCCTGCCTGGATTGGGCCCTGGCCCCCACGGGTCTCCCCCCGCCCCTCCGCGCTGCGTCCCTGCCTGACAGTAGAGCGGCTCCCCGCAGAAATGCTGTCTGCTGCCCCAGGGTCCTAGCGCCTGCCATCCACAAATGGCAAGGCAGGCTGCCCTTACCCTGCCCTTCCACCATAGCCCTGAGCCTCTCCAATGCCCCAAACCCTCAGCCCCAGCCAGAGCCCTCATCCCCCTACACCTCCTCCCCCTTCCCACACACCCCTCACCCCTTCCTACGCCCCCATCCCCAGCCCAGAGCCTGCACCCATCACCCCTTCCTGCACACCCACCTGTAACTGTCCTCCCCCCAGTCCTCCCCCCACCACAAGGCCACAGAGCCCCCGCACACAGAGTCCCGAAAAGGAGGGATGGCAGGCTCCGTTGAAAGAACCAGTCCGGCACTGCAGACCACTCTAGGAGCAGGAGCCTGTCATTTCTCGAGTGTAGAAGCGGTCTGTACATCACTGCACACCCTACCCACCACAGTCTGTGTCCCTGTTTCAACCCTTTAACACGAATTGATTAGTAAAGAAAATGTTGTTAATTAACAATATTCCATTAACTTTATTTTTAAACGTGTGTTGGAAGGGGGGATACGTGGTGAACGGGGTATGTAACCGCAAAAGAAAGTCAACAGTAACTGAAACAGGGGCAGGTTCAGCTTCTCTGTAAAGAAACTGAACAGTCACAGGTTACCCTGAAACCTGAGGAATCTATCTTTCAAAGCCTCTCGGATGCGCAGCGCTTCCCGCTGGGCTCTTCTAATTGCACGGGTGTCTGGCTGAGCGTAATCAGCAGCCAGGCGATTTGCCTCAACCTCCCATCCCGCCATAAAGGTCTCCCCCTTGCTCTCACAGAGATTGTGGATCACACAGCAAGCAGCAATAACAATGGGGATATTGGTTTTGCTGAGATCCGAGTGAGTCAGTAAGCTCCTCCATCTCCCCTTGAGACGTCCGAAAGCACACTCCACCACCATTCTGCACTTGCTCAGCTGGTAGTTGAAGAGTTCCTTGTCACTGTCCAAGGCGCCTGTATAGGGCTTCATGAGCCAGGGCATTAGCGGGTAGGCTGGGTCCCCGAGGATCACTGTAGGCATCTGCACATCCCCAACAGTTATTTTGTGGTCCAGGAAGAAACTACCTTCCTGCAGGCGTCTAAACAGACCAGAGTTCCTGAACACACGTGCGTCATGAACCTTGCCCGGCCACCCGATGTTGATGTTGGTAAAGCGTCCCCTATGGTCCACCAGTGCTTGCAGCACCATTGAAAAGGGGAGTCTCATATTGTCACCAAGTACACCATCAGCTGCTCCTTCCCTCTCTGAACCCATGAGGGATGAGAGGTCTCTCTGTGGAAACATCTCATGGAGAAGGCCATGAGACCCCAATCAGACCTAGGCCAGGGAGAACTCCCTGTACAGTAGTCTCAGACTGCAAGCAGCATCTCTCCAAGCAGAAGCACTGGAGTACAGGCTGTCATGGAGTGTGGGGGAGTCAGGGCCCTGCACCCACCACTTCCTGCAATTCACTGTGACTCTCAGCCAGCCAGTAAAACAGAAGGTTTATTAGATGACAGGAACAGAGTCTAAAACAGAGCTTGTAGGTACAGAGAACGGGACCCCCTCAGTCAGGTCCATCTTGGGGGGTAGAGAGTCCAGATCCCATTCTGGGCCTCCCTCCATTTCCCTGGCTAGCTCCAAACTGAAACTCCCTCAAGCCCCAACTCTGGCCTTTGTTTCTTTTCCGGGCAAGGAGGCCACCTGATCTCTTTGTTCTCCAACACCTTCAGTTGGCAGCTTCCATGGGAGAGGCCCAGGCCATCAGTTGCCAGGAGACAGGGTGTTGGCCATTCTCTGTGCAGACAGCATCACACCTGCCCTCTAGAGCTCTGCAACAATCACACACCCTTATCCCACCACCTTGACACTTAAGAAATGCATAGGGGAAACGGAGTCACCCACACAATATTCAGAGAAAACATTAAAAACGTCCCCACTTCATCACACAGGCCAAAACCATTAAGCCTAAGAAACCCTCTTACAAGAGAAGGAGATAAGATCATAGGCACCAAGAGATATCCCTGTCCAGGTCTGCCTCTACAAAATAAGATCCTTCCCTGTCTCAGTCCAAGTCAGCTGAGTCTTTACTTGTGGCCCCTACGGAATTAGGTCTGCATAAAATTTTCTGTCCAAGAAATGAAGGTGTGACGGATCTAATGATTCAAGCTCCATCTCAAAAACCGAATGATTGGCACCTTTGGCTCTCATGGGAAAGCTCACATTGGACTTTGTTCAATGGTTCTGGCATTTTACAGGTGGGGTCCTCTTAGTAACAGCTGATTGGATGCACTGGATGTCCTGGTCCTGACTAGTAGGACTCCTCCAACTCCAAGAAGGATGGAAAGCTTTACCTCACTGAAGGATATTTTTGCTTTGCCCTATCTATGATTTCCTCTCCTATGGGCCCTCAGAGACATTTCAAAACCAGAAAAATTGCCTCAAGGAGAATAGCTTATTTTCCTATCATGTTCACAAGCCAGGGCATTCTTCCATCAGTACCAACATCACTGCTAATAGAACAGGAACCTACCTTCTCATAGGACTAATTCAATATTCCAGACAAGATTTCCCCTCCCCCCAGCAAGGATAGACAGCCTTAACAGACCCATAGGAAGCCTTGGAGCTACCCTCCTCCCAGTTATAACTACCCAGGGGACAATTGGTACCCAATGCCTTGGGGCCCACATGACCAGTTGATCTTTCATACTGTCCATACTGGGTTCCATGGGATCGCTAATTATATTCTCTGGATTCATGCAAAAATCAACCCTACCCTCTTCTCCCAGCTGATACCACCTGGATAACTGGAGTTTGCAAAGAAGGAGTTGAGATGGATCTGCCAGTCCCACTGGTTCTGACAGGTATGTCATCCTCCTCACCTGTTGAGGCAATTGGTCCATCATCTCTGTCCCCACCTGATGACCACAGGGAGTACCAGGAGCTTTGGCAGAGGGTGGCAACCAAACTCCATACCCCTCTTGAGGAGTTCCATAACACACAACAGAATCTTGTGGACATCCTATAGCCCTCTGCCCTTAGCAGAGTGGCCTTCCGAGTCAACAAGGCCATTTCAGAACCCACTGGAACTGTGTGGCAGCTCCCTGCCTACTGTGCCCATACTCCAAAAAGGGCTGAAAAACATTATTTTTGTACCAGTTAAAACAGCAGAGTTCCTGTTTACTCACGCTATGCCCAGATCCTCTAGTGACTCAGGTGGCCACTGTAAGTTCCCAGATTCTGAACCTAAGACTGCTCCAACTGACAAGGGTGCCATGATCTTGTGGGGAGGAAAGTATTTTCATTCACCAGCCTCCAATTCAGACACTGTTAGCAAAGTATTATTTCACAAACTATTCCACATTTATGGAATTCAGAGACAAACTTCCCCAGGAGACAAGGCTCAGATCCAAGCCCTTACTGAGGGAGGCAGCTTTGTTGCTAAAACTTCATTCCTGATGTCTAGAGCCATTGCCACAGCCATTGTCACATCCACAATCATGAGGAGCAAATCACAGCTTCACTCCTAGGGTTCTCCAGGGAGGTCCAGAATGTCATCAAGTACCTGCCTTTTGATGAGTCTAATCTCTTCAGTGTGAAGACTAATGAGTCACTACATTCTCTTAAGGACTCTAGGGCATTCTCCCTCTCCCTGGGCATTTATACCCTAGTCTCAAAAACAGAACACCACAAGCAAACTTACAGATTCAGACCCATGCCAGTAATTTTACCACCAGTGCCCTTAAGAACTGCAACGTAAATGACAAAGGGTGCGGTGCAAAAATTTGGCTTCCTCCACCTCTGTTGCTGTTGCCCAACCCCACTCACGACCCAAAGTGTTTCTTTTGACTGGACACTTGAGAACTGCATAGCAATATTGATGTCATGCCACACTTCTCCCAAAATCTTTGGTGGTCACTTTGCCCACTTTGCGCAAAACTGGAGAACAATAACAACAGACAAATGGGTGCCAGAGGTCATCCATTCTGGCTACACAGTCAAGTTTATCTCAACTTCCTAGGCCCTTATCAATCCCCACACTCATGAGGAAATCCTTCAACAGCAGGTGAATTCTATCATTCAGTGAGGGGCCACAGAACAAGTGCCATCACAACATTAAGGGAAGGGATTCTACTCCCCATATTTCATAATTCCCAATAAAAATGGAGGTTATCGACTAATTCTGATATCTACAATACTAAATGACTTTATTCACAAATCAAAATTTTGTTTGATTACACTAGCATGAATATTTCCCTTCCTGGAAGAGAACACATGGTTGATGGCTCTCAACATGAAAGATGCTTACTTTCATGTGGACATTAACTAGTCACCCAGAAAATTTCTCATATCCATTGTAGGACAAGATCACTATCAGTTCAGAGTACTTCCATTTGGGCTGACGACACAACCAGAATCCTCACAAAGGTCTTCTCTCTGGTGGGAGCCCAGATGAGATACTATGGCAATGCTATCTTCCTGTATCTGGATGACTGACTACTAATTGGCAGATGGAGCCAGGAGGTCAAGTTGGTGACCCTATTCCTACTCCACCTTCTGACATTATTGTGGATCTGTGAAAGCAAATAAAAGTCCACTTTAATTCCCATGAAAACTATAGGTTTCATAGGAGAGGCCCCAGACTTATTCTAAGTGAAGGCCTACCTTCCTACAGACAGATTCCAGAAAGTGAACAACCTGATTACACAAGTCACCCTCAGTCCTTGCACCACAGTTAGAATCTGTCTTTCCCTACTAGGCCACATTGCCACATGTAAATAAGTAACACTGTTCACCAGGCTTTGCCTCCATTGCTTGCAGGTCTGGCTCTGGTCTGTTTACTCACCAGGCAGGGCCAACATGAATACCCAGGCAACAATTCCTCAAAAGGTCAGGGCCTCTCTTGTATGGTGGACAAAACCAGAACAGGGATGAGTGGGTGTCCCTTTCCTTCCACCCACACCCAAAGGAACCAGAATTACAGATGCATTGCTCATAGGATAGGGTGCCCATATGAACAATCATACTGCACACAGTACATGGTTCCCTTGTGGGGCCAAACTGGATATCTCCAGGAACTTGGGGCTGTTTGTGTAGTCTGAAAAAGCATCCCTCTCCATTATATGGTTCTGTTACATACAGATAATGTCAGACAACCTGATGAGTATCTTTTTATATAAACAAACAGGGTGGAGAGAAATCTCTTCTTCTTCTATGTATTGAGACTGTGCATTTATGGAACTGATGCATTAGGAGCCATATCACACTCTCAACAACATACTTACCAGATGCGCAGAACTCTCTGGCAAACAGTCTCAGCAGGCACTTCTACACAGACCACCAATGGGAAATACATAATTACATCTTGAATGAAATCTTCAGCCAGGGGAAAGGCCAACTTGGGATCTTGTTTTCCTCCCAAATAAACAAGAAATTCAATTTCTACTGCTCCGGAGTTGAAGTAGGCTGAGATCCCAAGGGTGATGCCCTTCTATATTGGACAAACTATCTGAGCTTTGCCTTTCCTCCCATTCTCCTGCTGCTTCAGGTTTTGTGGGAAATTTTCATGACCGGCTCATCCTCATCACACCAAACTGGCTCAGACAATTTTGGTTTCCAGACCTCCTACGAATGTCCACCAGTCCTTCCATCACTATCCAACCCTTCTGGAGCTGGTAACTCAGGAGAATGGCAAGATCAGAAATCCCAAACCAGAGTCTCTTCATCTCTTGGCCTGGTATTTGGATGGGTATCAGACCTAGAGAATTCAGAATTCAGAGGCCACCCAATCTATTCTCCATCAAAACTGAAAGGACTGCACCAGAAAATGTCATATGGCCAAATAGAGACAGTTCTCTATCTGGTCTCATCAGAACAAATTATACCTAGAAGCCCTGGGTATTTCTATTATTTTAGACTACCTATTTACACTCAAACCTTGGGCCTATCCATTAGCTGTCTGTGGGTCCACTTAGCAGCAATAAGTGCATTCCATCCTCCAGTTGAAAGCTATGCTGTTTTTACTCATCCAACAACAATCAGATTCCTGAAGGGCCTTATTAGGACTTTTCTACTGGTGGTGAAACCAATACTGCAATGGGATCTTAATCTTATACTTTCAATACTTACCAGGCTTCCCTTTGAACCACTGGCCACTTGCGTCATGAAAGTCGCCTTCCTATTCACCATAATTTCAGCCAAAAAGGGTGAGTGAATTGTGGGTACTTATGGCTGATTTGCCATATATCACATTTCGTAAATCCATATATAAGGTAATTTATGAGTTTCTTTCCAAAAATGTATCTCCGTTGAGGAGAGGAGATTTCACTCTCTCAATGCCAGACTGGCTTTAACATTGTATCTATAGAGAATGAAACCAATTAGGAAAACACCTAAACTACTTGTCACGTTAGTGGAGTGATCAAAGAGACAAGCATTATGAGCTTAAAGATTCTCTAAGTGAATGTCTGGCTGCATCATTCTTTGTTATCAGGTGACATATTCCTCCAGTGGGTGGGGTAACATCCCACTCCATGACAGACAAGAAATCTCAACAGCATCTTTTTGGGATGTACCTATACTAGACATTTTTAAGGTGGCTACCTGGAGCTCAAGCCATTCTTTATTAAACACAATGCTGTGGTCCAGACCTCTTCAGCAGATGCAGCTGTGGGGACAGCAGTATTAGGGACACTCATACCAACTACATCCTTACATCCTCCTCTTGTTTGAATGCTACTCACCAATCACCCATGTGTGGAATATAGCACTTGAAGGAATCTAACAGGAGATTCTTTGACATGTATTCTGTATTCTGCTGCCTGCTCTCCTTCCCCTATTCTTTGGTTCTTATTTGATTCATCATAAGAGGAAGAAATAGACAGGCATCGGTCCACACTGTCCTTTATATCCTCAATTAGGAGCACAAGGATTGTAACTGGGCAAGTGAATACCAAAGAACACTACTTGCTAGAAATCTCTGATCTCAGGCACATGCTAATCATGCATATCCACATGTGGAAGATAGATGGGGACCACACATCTTAATGAACCTGTTGTTAAAGGTAAACAATCTTCAAATATCCATGGATGAAAGGGACGAAAGAACAAGAAGCTATTAGTATTATAAATAGATATTTTGAACACCTATATTCTCTCCTGGGATATAGTAGAACCAGTTATGCTGAAAGCAGTAGTACCTGTGTATTTCTGTCTTAGGCCAGAATTTGGTTCAAAGATATCCAAAGAGTTGTACAGAATGATAAATATCTTAATTCATATGGTTTAGGACACAGGTCGGCAACCTTTCAAAGAAGAGCCATTTATTTGTTTTTGTCTTTACCAAAATATTTTCAGAGCCACATCACACGCAAAGCTACTTGCAGAGTTAGAATTTATCAACTAATAATAATTGAACATATTAAAATTATTACTACTCACCAATACTTTTAATGCGACTAGAATCTAGGCGCTTCAGTGAGGACTGTACCAGACTGCCCACAGCCTGGGTATGTAGCCGTGATGTTAAACCATGGTGGGTCCATGCTGCTGCATATTTACTGATATATTTAGCCAGGGTAGCAAGATTAAAGCTAGTAGAGCTGCAATCACTCTGATTGCAATGTAGGCACACCCACTGTGTTTGCACAGCACCTAGCACAATGGGGACCTGGTCTCAGTTGGGTTCTATTGATGTTACGGACATAAAAATAAGTTTGGACCCATCTCTCCTGCAAATACTTGCATTCATATTTGGTTTTGTTAAAATGCATTTGCTACAGGGATTGCTGTGACATGACAGTCCCTCTAGCCAGGAGCATTGTGTACCTGAGACGACACAATAACTACACCTGTGCTGCGGTGGATTATGTGCTTATGAGCACCTCACCCTGGCTTTGTATCAAACTCCAAATCCCCTGCATGCAAACCTCCCATCTCCTCTGTTGGGTGCCAGTCTTCCTTGATTACAAACCAGGGGATTGAGGTGCAGGAGGGGGGAAGGAGTGCAGGGTCTGGGAGCGAGTTTGGGTGCAAGAGGGGGTTCTGACCTGGGTCAGGGGGTTGGGGTGCGGGAGGGGTTGTGAGGTGTAGGCTCCAGCCGGGAGGCGCTTACCACAGGCAGCTCCGGGGTGGCGGCACAGCAGGGCTCAGCATGCTGCCTGCCTGCCCTGGCCCCACACTGCTCCCAGAAGTGGCTGGCTGCTGGCACGTCTCTGCGTTCCCATGGCGGGGGGCGGTTGAGGGCGGGGCGGCTCCGTGTGCAGCCGCCGCTGCCAGCACTGCCCTCACAGCCAAAGGGAGCTGCGGGGGTGGTGCTTGCGGGCAGCACACGGAGACCTGCTATCCCCTTTCCCCCGCAGGGGCGCACAGAGACATGCCAGCCGCCAGCCACTTCCTGGAGAGGCAGGGCTCCAGGGTAGGCAAGCAACCTGCTGAGCCCTGCTGCGCCACTGGCGGGGAGCTGCCTGTGATAAGCGTCTCCTGGAAAGTGCCTGCACCTTACACTCCCTCAAAAAATTGCTGCCCGCAAGAGGGCGGCCAAAGAACCACATGTGGCTTGGGAGCAGCAGGTTGCTGACTCCTGGTCTAGGAAATCAGATTTTTATTGAGGCATGGGGATGAAGGCCAATCACTGAAAACAATTTTGAAGCTGATTATCTTTAAAAAAAGCATCCTCCTCTACCTGTATTTTTCCACTTAGGTACCAAAATGAAGATTTTATTCAACCAAAAATATCAAGTCTAAGTAGTTCCAATTTACAACAATCATAATAAAAATGCTTAACTCTTATATCAAGTTTAAATAATTCCAATTTTCAATAATCACAATAAAAATGTGTAACTCTTATATAGCATTTTTCATCAGTGAATCTCAAAGTGCCTTACAAATCACTTTATTTGGTGATTGTCCCATAATCTTTTTTGGCCATGTGATTTGGCAATTATATTTGCCCGTCAATTTTTCCTGTTTTCTAATTATAACTAGATATTTGAGAACTCATTTTGCCAAATTTGAGCCTCCGTTTTGCCATTAGAGCTGCCTGAGTGAATCCTTTAATCAGGGGTGAAAGTAAGTTAAAGGACTTACCGGTACTCCAGAGTCCTGGGCAGGGGCAGGGTCTTAACCGGAAGAGGTGGGGTCTTTAAATGAAGATTTAAAGCCCTGGGGCTCTGGCTGTGGCTGGGAGCCCCAGGGCCCATAAATCATCCCTGGAGCTCCAGGAATCAGTGGAGATTTAAAGGGCCAGGGCTCCCCACAGGGGCTGGAGCCCGGCCCTTTAAAGTGCCACCCGAGCCCAGCTGCTCGAGCCCTGGGGTGGCGGCGGCAGGGCTCTGGCAGTGATTTAAAGGGCCAGGGGCTCCTGCTGCTGCAGGGAATCCCAGCCCTTTAAAGCGCCACCCGAGCCCCGCTGCCTGAGCCCCAGGTAGCAGCAGAAGGGCTCTGGAGGTGATTTAAACAGTCCTGGGCTCTGGCCACTGCAGGGAGCCCTGGGCCCTTTAAATCGCCAGCCTGGGGAAACCGGTCAGGTCCAGCACGGCATACCGGCTCCAGTACGCCGTACCTACCCGTACCGGCTTACTTTCACCTCTGCCTTTAATAAGAAATGGTTTAAGTTAAGAAGGAAGTTTTGCAAACCTTAATAAATAAATAAAAATGATATGGTTTTGTGAATCCAAATTGCTGCAGAGTTCTCTCTCTTTGTACAGTATTTACTCTTAAAGTGCCAGTGTAATGGTTGTGATTTTGATGGTCATCAGAGATTTTACTGAGGACTTCCAGACATAAAGCATGAGCCTCTCGGAATCAGCTAAAGGAAAGACTCATATCCTCTGTGTACCAGGAACAGAGAGACGTGTAATAACAATGCACGTTAGGCCAAACCAAGATGCTGATGTGTGTTCACAAGTCCTCAAGGTATGCTTGCTAACAGTAAACGTATTCTTGTTTTATAAGTTTTCATTTTGATTAAAAAATGATATCCTGTTAAAATGTGTTTTTTCTTCTTTCCTGATCATTTGTCTGCCTGAAAATCATTTATGCCTTAAAACCTGTTATGTGGAAGTTTGGATGTTAAGCAAAGTGCCACCCAAATTCACAGTTCCAAGGGTTAGATAATCAATTCCAAAGCTGGGAATGAACAGCTTGATGGGTTTGAAGTACATAGATTATTTTCTCTGAAAGATATGTATGACAGTCATTCTCAACCTTTTGCTACCTAAGCATAGGCTAATCACAATTGCAAAAATACTGTACCCTATAAATCTCTATTATTATTATTTTGTTTCCTTTCCTTTCTCCAGGAGCATATTTGAAGCAATCAGCGGCAAAAGAAGAAAAGAAAATGGAGGATGTACTATATCATTTCTGCGTTCTTTACAAAAACAAATTAAGAATGTAGTGGATAGTGTTTCTCTGGCAACAGAGGTGAGAATTTATAACACCTTTCCTTTTCCAGGTAGCCGTTTACACACTGTTACACACACATCAGACAATAGTAAGTATTGTTTTGGAAAACAAGAGATCCAGAGCCCAGTTAATAAGAAACCTTGGTTCCATTGCCACTAGATTTTCATTTCATAGCTGCAGAAAGCAGTGTTCCTGTGTACTTAAGTACAATGTACTTGACACATGTGTACTTAAGTACTTTCAATATTCTATATTTAGTACTTGTCTTTGAGTAAATTTTAAAGGCTTCTAAAGCATAAGTAACTTTATCTGCAAGTACTTTATTTGAAACAAACACATTCCACCGAACTGTTCCAGATTATGGTTGGCACCCAGAATTGACTGTCCTGGCTTGGGAACTTCAGGCCCTGAGTTCTGGCTAGCAGGGCTTTTTTCTGTTGACCCTACTGTTGCACCAGGAGGAAGGATGAAAGCCCCACCTCCTTCACTTCTGATTGGTCACTGCAACTGGCAATGGGCAGACTCACTCCCCTCTTCAGAATGATATGCTGTCTGTAGTGTGTGTGTGTGTGTGTGTGTGTGTGTGTAAAGTGGGAAATTTTAAATTGTTATGCCACGCTTTATTTGTGTACCTGAATAAAATGTCATTGTTGTTCTTTTTTTCTCTTTCACTATGTGATTAAGTTAGTTAAGTAGCTGTCCATATATTGACCAGACAATATCAGGGAATACAGGACTTGAAAATACTTGCCCTTGTACTTTTAGTTATAAATGCATAAGTACTATATCCAGATCATATTTATAGAGGTACTTATAACTACTTCTGTACTGGTGTACTTGGCCCTTATACTTAAGTTCTTTTTATCAGTTCTTATGGCAATGCTGGTAAAAAAGTTGTGTTAACATCCTGCTTTTGTGAAAATTATATTTAAAAAGGGTTCTCTAATGTGGTTTCCTCAGGGCATAATAGTTAGGGCTGTTGATTAATCGCAGTTAACTCACGTGATTAACTCAAAAAAATTAATCTCAATTTTAAAAAATTAATTGTGATTAATCATAGTTTTAATCACAATGTTAAACAATACAATACCAATTGAACTTTATTAAATATTTTGGATTGTTTTACACTTTCAAATATATTGATTTACAATTACAACACAGAATACAAAGTGTACAGTGCTCACTTTATATTAATATTTTACTACAAATATTTGCACTGTAAAAATGATAAAATAAATAGTATTTTTCAATTCACTTCATACAAGAACTGTAGTGCAATCTCTTTATCATGAAAGTGAAGCTTACAAATGTAGAATTTTTTGTTACATAACTGCACTCAAAAACAAAATAATGTAAAACTTTAGAGACTACAAGTCCACTCAGTTCTACTTCTTGTTCAGCCAATCACTAAGACAAACAAGTTTGTTTACATGTATGAGAGATAATGCTGCCCACTTCTCATTTACAATGTCACCTGAAAGTGAGAACAGGCGTTCACATGGGACTTTTGTAACCAGCATTGCAAGGTATTTACGTGCCAAATATGCAAACATTCATATGCCCCTTCATGCTTCGGCTACCATTCCAGAGGACATGCTTCCATGCTCATGAGGCTTGTTAAAAGAGAATACATTAAATAAATTTGTGACTGAACTCCTTGGAGGAGAATTGTATGTCTCCTGCTCTGTTTTACCCACTTTCTGCCATATATTTCATGTTATAGCGGTCTCGGATGATGACCTAGCATATGTTATTCATTTTAAGAACACTTTCACTTCAGATCTGACGAAATGCAAAGAAAGTACCAATGTGAGATTTCTAGATAGCTATGGTACTCAACACAAGGTTTAAGAATCTGAAGTGACTTCCAAAATCTGAGAGGGATGAGATGTGGAGCATGCTTTTAGAAGTCTTTAAAGAGCAAGACTCCGATGCAGAAATTACAGAACCTGAACCAACAAAAAGGAAAGCCAATCTTCTGCTGGTGGCTTCAGACTCAGATGATGAAAATGAACATGTGTTGGTCCGCTCTGCTTTGGATTGTTATCGAGCAGAATCCATCATCAGCATGGACATGTCCTCTGGAATGGTGGTTGAAGCATGATGGGACATATGAATCTTTAGCACATCTGGCATATAAATATCTTATGACGCTGGCTACCACAGAGCCATGGAAACACCTTTTCTCACTTTCAGGTGACATTGTAAAGAAAAAGCAGACAGCATTATCTCCTGCAGATGTATACAAACTTGTTTGCCTGATCAATTGGCTGAACAAGAAGTAGGACTGAGTGGACTTGTAGGCTCTAAAGTTTTACATTATTTTATTTTTGTATGCAGTTTTTTGTACATAATTCTACATTTGAAAGTTCAACTTTCATGATAAAGAGATTTCACTACAGTATCATAGTGCTACCATTCACAATGTCAAATTCAAGTCAGAATATGTCATATGTTGGCTATGGGGAAAAGGTACATCAGCATTTCTCAAATTAGATATATTACTTCTAGTTTTACTGCTATTGGTATGCTGTAATAGAATGAAAAAGAGAGTATTTTGGGTGAGCACCCAAAGTTAACTGCCACCCAAATTGCTTTTAAGCTGTTAGTAACGTCTTTATTTATAATGCCTATAAATAACACTTGTAATGGAGTAGAAAAGTCCGAGTCTAATCAATGACATATTGTACTTGATAAGAGGATACAAAATATCAAACAAAATTATATATGGTAGAAAACACTTCTATTTGTTATTGTAATGACTTTGGTACTGGTAATCACATACATGAGAAAATAATAGTTTCTCTGTTCTATTCAATGGCTATCTATCTTAGAAATTTTATAGAAAAACCTTGGTCTTTCTGACACCACATAGGCTGCTATTGCGTTATCTAGGATTGGGAGAGATAAAGCAGGCATTGAGATGGAGAATGTTTGTTAGAAAGGATTGATACTGATTGTGTTTTAAAGTGCTGTCAACAAGCAACAGCAACTTTCAGTTTTAATATAAATGTACATTTATCTTTCTACCATTAAAGAAATGCTGCTCATATAGAGTGATGCTTTATGTGCTAGAGTACCTGTTAAAATGAAGAATCCCCTTTAAAATACTGTATTTCCCTCTCAAATAACACACTAAAGATAACATACATTCAACTTATTCTCTCTTAGCTCTCTCTTTTTTTTCCTTAGGGTCACAAATTAATAACACAAGAGATGTTCACCAAATGTTTATTTGCCAAAACAAATTATGTCACATGAACATTTTAAAATTTTACACACATTCAGAAAATAGTTGGAAGAAAATAATACTAACATGAATGATTAAGAAGAAAAGATTGATGGATTTCCAATCCACCTCTTTGTCGCATAATAACTGATTAATTATAGCCAGAAGTCCATGGCAATAAATTTATTTGGCTGATTTATCAAGATAGTCTTATTACTTATATCCTTTCAGATTTTGTCCTGTATCAACTGTTGACTTTATATTCTCCAGCTGGTCTGGGAACTGTATGAAGGCTGCACCTCCACCATCCATTCCATGGAAGGAGAGATGCTCGAAATTCCTATTCATAGTGGCGTGAAGCAAGGCTGCACCCTGAGCCCCATTGTTTTCAACTTAGCCATGGAGCCGCTCATTCAAGTAACTCCAGCAGTCTAGGAGGTTTTGATCTATATGACAATAGAATGAATATCCTGGCTTACGTAGATAATCTGGTCCTGATTGCAGACAACCCCAAGAGTCACTGACAAATGCTTGACATCACCAGCCAGGCTGCCAGCTGGATGGGACTCTGCTTCAATGCCAGGAAGTGTGCATCCTTGCATATCAATGGTAGTAGAAGGGATTCAGTCCAGGCTACATCTTTTCAGATCCAGGGTGAACTCATAATCTTCCTTGAGGATGGGCAGGCATACCAACATCTTGGCATGCCAACAGTTTTCCGTGTCCAGCAGACACCTGAGGATACCATCGCGGAGATCCTACTCCTCCCTACTGGCACCGTGGCAGAAGGTCAATGCCTTGAACACCTTCCTGATTCCCATCTCATTTGTCCTGAGGGGTTCTGCCGTGGCAAAGGTACCTCTGAACAAGGCAGACAACACCATCAGCAGCTGGTGAAGAAGTGGATGTTTCTTCCCCAGAGGGCCAGCAATGAACTGGTATACATCTCACACAGGCAGGGTGGTGCCAACGTCTCTCGAATGGTTGATCTGTGCGACATTGCTGTGATCATCACGTCTTCCGCCTTCTGACGTGCCCAGATGCCGCGGTAAGGAACATTGCAGAGAGTGCTCAAGAAGCGAATTGCCAGGACCCCCTCCAATCAAAATGTTGCCATCTACCTGAGCGGCTCGCTGGAGGTTCATCCACAGGGCCCAGCTCAACTGTGTCCCACTGAACGGAGCCATCCACCCTGGGAATCAGAAAAAGCGATGCAGGAAATGTGGCTGCACCAACAAGATGCTGCCCCACATCCTATGTAGCTGCAAGCCCCATTTGAGAGCGTGGCAGCTGCAACACAATGCCATCCAAGATCACCTGGCCAGAGCCATCCCACCACCCATGGGGAAGGTTGCCATAAACTCCGCCATCCCCGGAACCCACAGCCAACTGCGACCGGACATCATCATCACCAAGAAGAACCAGAAGAAGATCATCATGGTGGATGTCACAGTGCCGTTCAAGAACAGGACCCCAGCCTTCCATGATGCCTGAGCTCAAAAGGTAGAGAAATATGCCCCTCTGGCTGAAACCTTGAGAATTAAGGGTTACCAGGTCCAGACACCATGCACTGATCATCAGAGCCTTAGGCGCATGAGACCCCAGTAATGAGCGAGTGCTGACAGAATGCAGAATCGGTCAATGCTACGCTCAGCTGATGTGCCAACTCATGGTGTCGGACGCTATCAGGTGGTTGAGGGACATCTACACAGAACACATCACTGGACATTGGCAATACCAGGAGGGAGAGTTAGAGTGCCGATGAGAAGCACAGTCAGGAAAGTAATAAATACTTTCTTCATGGATTGTATTTTCTAGATGGATTGTATTTTCTAATTCTCAATTACTGAGGGACAATCTCCACTCATTGATATATTTTGCTTTTCACAACCAAATCTCCATACAACTTTTAATGAGTTATGTACCCGAGTATTCAGATTCTAATATCTAAACTGTATTGTTAAATCTATTCACCTAAATTTGGGTTATTGCTGATTATGTACTCTATGTATCATGTGACTTTTAAAAAACTAACTTTGTTTTTGTGGATAATCTAATCACTATACCCAGATGTACAGACACTCTTTCCCCAACCTATGTATTATATATTATGTATCATATGACTTTTAAAAAACTAACTTTGTTTTTGTGGATAATCTAATCACTATACCCAGATGTACAGACACTCTTTCCCCAACCTATGTATTATATATATAATGTTAAATATATATATATTTAACATTAGCTTTAATAACAATTTTAAATCTGAGCAGGTCCCAAGTATCTAAAAATAGAAATAACAATATTGCTTCATTCCCAGCCTGTAGGAGAAGTAGCCTGACTAATTTATAGGATGTGTATGTATGTATGAGAGTATGAGGAATATTTGGATTTTAAGCTAAGTCAGAGAAATCAGTTTTACGTTCAGTCCTAAATGTGGTGAGGTCTGTTGTTGTTCTGATCTCTTAGAAGTGAGTTCTATCATTCAGACATTCTCCTTTGAAGCTCCAGGCTGCTAGACTAATGAGCCTTCCCCAGTTTAATTGTTCCACTGGAACATAACCATTGAGGGAGGTCAGAGTTGCAGAGGGAGAGGCATTTTTTCACGTGTAGGGTCAACTCCATGGAGAGTTACAAATATCAGGACCAACCTCAAACTGGACTCTATTTATTCAGAGAGCAGGGTCACTGGAGTGGTGTTTTGCAACTACTTGTATTGCTAATTAGATGGTCTTCTGTGTTTTGTACCAGCTAGAGATCTTCAGAGTGTTTATTTTCATTCCTAGATATGAGTAGCAATAATTAAGCCTGCAGGTCATGGATCACCATGGTGATGTCTGTGTCTAATGTAATGGGGCACAATTTTCTAGGCACCTGGAGACAGATGGGAGTGTTTTTTGCCAGTGTGGCTAGTTAGGCATCTAAATAGCAGTGAAGAGTCCAAAAGAGCTCCAAGGCTGTGGACTGACTTACTTTAAATCAGAAGCCCTCAATAAACAAACAGACAAATGATAAAATGAGAGTCGTTCCTTTTTCTTGACATTACCGTATTCTTGCCTGAGTTTAGCTTTATCCAGCTGCTCTTCATTCAAGTGCTGATTTCATCTAAGCACTAAGAAAGCTGGAACATGGCCAAGCTGGCCCGGCCCACCAGGGGGCTTACCCTGGCGAGCCACGTGCCAGAGGTTGCCAACCCCTGTGCTAGAGCAACTAATGTTATCTATGTCCTGTTAGAAACGCCTACGATATGATAGATATTTTATTGTGTCTAAGCTTCCCTTTTTCCAGTGCTTTTGAAAGGGAAAATCAACACTGTAGGGAAAATACAGATCAAAAAAATGACTACAGTGTCACACATACCACTAGAGTAAAATAGTTAAGAATCAGTGAATATTGCCAGTAATAGCCCTTTATTTTCAGATGCTCATAATACCAGAAAGATGTTGACAAACTGAAGTGAATTCAGAAAATAACAACAAAAATGATTAATGGGTTGGTGAGTTTGACTTATGAAGAAAAATTAAAAGAACTAAATATGTGTGGCTTGGCCAAACAATGACTATGTGAGGGAGGCAGACCAAATGGTCTTCAAACACTTGAAGGGTATAAATGTCAAGGTGTAATTAACTGAAGTTAACCAAAGATAAATTTAGGATGAATATTGAGAAACTTATCCTTCTAGTGAAGTGTTTGATTATGGTATAATATTCTGAGGGAAGGGTGGTACCCACACTGCGTGAATCATTTTAAAATAGACTAGAAGAAACTATACAAATAAACTCTGGTCAGATCTTCAGTAGAAACTTTGCTGGTACAGCAATGTTCGTTAGGAGTGTGATTTTTTTTTCTTTGCAATATCTATGCCAGCAAAAGCCTGAGACTAGATAATTTTACCAACAAGGAAGTGCTTTTGCCTGCATAGTTGATTTCACTTGGGGAATCTGTGGCCTGGTCAACACTACCCAGTTAAGCCGACACAAGGTAACTTACATCCACGTAATTGTGTATGTGTCTACACTTAAATTTTGCTCCTGCCACCGTAACTGCCCCATTACCATGACATAATAACACCACCTCCCCAAGTGGCAGAGAGTTCAGGTTGATCTAGTTAGGTCAACACAGTGTCAGTGTAGACACTGTGTTGCTTACATTGATTGTTAGTGGCCTCCAGGAGGTGTCTCATAATGCCACATCCTAACCGCTTTGGTTACCGTTGTGAACTCCACTGCCCTCCCCTTTAAAGTCCTGTGAATTTTTGGAATTCCATTTCCTAGTTGCCCTGCTTGGAGAGCTTACCTAGCAACACTAGAGCATGCCTAGCAATTGCTCAACTGACCATGCCAGCTACACCCACTGCAGATGCCCTCCTACCTGGAGTACACAGGAAATGATGGATCTCCTAGGTCTGTGTGGAGAGGAGGCTGTGCAGGCACAGGTGCTGACTTATTTTTCCAGGTGGGTGCTCCAAGCTTGCTCCTCTCTGAATCCTCACCCTTACCCACCTCTTCCCACCCTTGCTCCACTCCTGCTCTGCTTGAGCCCCAGAGCACCCACAGAGTTGGTGCCTATGTGTGCAGGCACAGCTCTGATCCAGACATAAAAATGTCAACATCTACAAGCAGATCACTTGGGGCATGGAGGAGAAAGGGCTACAATAGGGACTAACAGCAGTGCCACCTAGAAGTCAAGGAGCTGTGGCAGGCATACCAGAAGGCAAGGGTGGCTAATAATCACTCTGGTGCGGAGCCTCAGGCCAGCTGCTTTTACTAAGGTCTCCGTGCCATCCTCGGAAGAGACCTCACCACCACTCCAAAGAATCCTTTAGATACTTCAAAGGAGTCCAAGCTGGAGGCTCCCACCATGAACAGCAAGGAGGAAATGCTGCACAAGGAAGAGGAGTAGGCATATGGGGACAAGTGATCACAGGATCCAGCTGCCAGCAAGCCAGGATGATTTGGAGTCCTGCGCAGTCCAATCAGTCCGTACCATCCAGCACAGGTAAGTCTGATTCAGGGGAAGGAACCTCTGGTAAGTATGCTGTTTGCTCTGAAGTTACAGGGATGGAATCCCCAAAGTAGCAGGATACATCTGCCAATTTACTATTTTACTCTTATGTTAGAAGGGGTTGTGAAACAACCAATAGAGGTAGAGCTGTTATTTGCTTCCCTTCCCCCTCTAGAGTTAGGCAGAGGGGGTTCTGCAAAACACTGTCTGCACTATGATATTCCATGAATCTTCCATAGATATCTAGATGAAACATTCCTGCAGGTAGTCAGGCCAAAGGTTTCTGGGGAGTGCTGCCTTGTTTCTTTCTCTGCACTAGGACACTTTCTCACGCCACTCAGCAATTATTTCAGCAGGAACTATTGCAGCACACAGGCTAGCAGCATATGGTCCTGGGCAGCACACTGATGCCTGCATGAGCTGTTCCTTTTTAGCCTCCATTACCCTCAGGAATGAGATATCAGCTAAAATCACCACCGCCTGTGAAAAATAGAGCCAGTATTCAGTTCAATTGCCCTATACCAACATGCTCATGCCTGTGAGCTATCTCCCTTTATTTCCCCCATTTGCCGCCACCCCACTCCAGTGCCATACTCACCATGGCCTGTGCTCCAACTGCTGCCATGCTCTATAAATGCCAAGGAGAAGTGAGAATGTAGTGCTTACAACTTGTGTGGATCAAGGGGAGTGAGTTCAGTATCCTAAGTTTCGATTTATCTTGTGAATACACTGACAAGAATACCTCTGTGTATTGTATCTGCAGCTGCTGCAAATGTGGCCTTGAGGGTCTCTGCATCCACACCCACAGAATGGCTGAGCCAGATAAGGATAAGAAGGAAGAGGACTCAGGATGATGTGTTCCAAGTGATCCTGCAAGCCTCCGTTGCTTCAGTTAATGAGCACAGAGCTTGGAGGAATATCCTTGCAGACAGCATGGACAGGGATAGAGGAGAAAGGAGAAGGACGTGCAGCTGGAGATGTTTGCATTTCTCAGGCAGCAAACAGACATGCTGAAAACTCTGGTGGAACTGCAGGTTCAACAATCCCAGGCTCACCTCCCTCCACAGCCCATAGAGAACTGCAAATTGGGATTTCTCTACACCTCCCCAACATGTGGCATTAGGGGCCTCTGCACTACCCCTACCATTCCACCCCTGGGACATTAAAGACATTCACAGCCACACAAACACTGACCTGTGAAAAACACAGTTGGTGTATGTGTATCAGAAAATGACTGTTCTTTCCCCTTCATACATTCTTTTCCCTTAATTTATTCAATTATAAATATTTTTCTATTTGCATTGGTATGGAATAAAAGACTGGTTTTGGAAACATAGTTCATGTTTATTAATTCACAACATGTACTGGGGGTGCTGACATCATTCACAGACGGTATTAATAGGTGTATGGGTAATTTTATATTACTACACACCCAGCACTCATCAAAGGGTTCAAGGGCCGCAAACAGAAGAAGGACAGGTAGAGCACACTACAGCAACACACACTATTCTGGCTGCGCAGGTCTTTCAAAGCCTCCATAAGCCATATAGCTCTGCATTGACTCTTCTTATAGCCCTGGTATCTGGTTGCTCAAAATTAGCAAATGGCCACTCCACCCCGGCAGAAACTTTTCCCCCTTTGCTTCAAAGATAATATACAGGACACACCAGGCAGCTATAATCATTGGAGTATTTTTTTCACAGAGGTCCAATCTCATTATTAGAAAGTGCCAGTATCCCTTCAAACAATCAAAGGCACATTCAACTGTCATTCTGCACCTGCTTAGCCTGTAGTTGAAGTGCTTGATGGTGCTGTCAACGTGGCCAGCATACAGGTTCATAAGCCATGGGAGCAAGGGGTAGGCTGGGTCCCCCAGGATCACTATTGGCATTTCAACATTGCCAGTAGTAATCCACCAGTTGTGAAAGTATGTCCCAGTTTTCAGCTTTCTGAACAGTCCTGTGTTCTTAAAGATGTGTACATCATGCACCTTCCCTGACCAGCCCACATTAATGTCAGTAAAGTGTCCCTGGTCGTCCACTCGCGCTTGCATTACCACAGAAGAGTAGCCCTTTCTGTTGACGTACTCTGTGTCAAGGTGATCTGGTGCCAAAGAGGGAAAATGTGTGCACTCTATTGCCCAATCACAGTTTGGGAATCCAATTGCAGCAGGAGATGATTAATGACCCAGCACACTCGCATCACAACAGCCCCCGTGGTTGGGACTGATTGGTAACAATCTGGTGTTGCAAGTATCCACACAGCAATCGCCACTCACTTCTCCACTGTCAGTGCAGATCTCATTATGGATGTGGCTGCACTGGAGGGCTATGGCAGGCTCTGCACCCAGATCCAGGAACGTGGCCTTGCACATCTGAAAGTTCTGCAGCTACTGCTCATCATCCCAAACCTGCATGACAACGCGGTCCCATGAGTCAGTGCTTATTTGTGTGTCTGTGCTCCATGTTCTGAAGCTGTCCTGTGAATGTTGCCAATAACTTTGAATTGTTTCTTTCTGTGTCCCAGATACCTCCAAGGAATTGTCATATTCTTTGTGGCTCCTCTTGCAGTTCTGCAAATACTGCAGGATCAGGCGGTCCATGCTCGTTAACACTCATCACAATAGTGCAGAGCTGTGCAGGATCCATGCTTGTGTCACAGATGGCGCACAGCAAGGAGGAACGCATGGGTTTGTGTGGGTGATTTTGAAAAGAGGCATGAAACATTATGGGATGGACATGAAGGTATGGGATGGAGAATGCTGCATTATGGAAAGTTATCCCCATGCTTCAAGTCACCCTTGCCCAACTTATTTTGGCTCCATGAGGCATTGTAAAACCTTCCCAAAATACCCTGCTCTGAATGGTGAGTGGCACAGTGGGATAATTACAGAGTACGCAGCTCTCTGCATCGATATGAGCACTCCTAGTGGGGACACCCACCGCCGACACAAGGAGAGTAATGTGAATGCACACAAGCAATGTAATAACTACAGTGGCTGAACACCGACATAACTTAAATCAACATATAGATTCATTCATTTAGCGTATTTTGAAGGGAAAAAGCAACTCTATTACTTAGCATAAATATCTTATTTAACAAAAGTACCTCTTAAATTGTTAATGAAAAAAAAATAAGGGTTACAATTTAAGAGGTACTATATATAATGCTGTTTCAATACAACAGTAATGTGAAACTTGATGGTTTCCATTTGCAGGGGTTTGTAAAAGATTTCATTTTGTTGTTTTTTTGTTTCGTTTTGTTTTCATGGTTCGTATGCCCTGAGTTACACTCTGAGGTTTGGGGTTGATCAAACCACAAACCTCTAATTAACACCAACTGAAAGTATACAGGAGAATTTTCAAAGGATTTGCTTTAGGTGCACTGCAGAGGGTTTGGCTGGTTAGTTTTTGACACTCAGTCAAAAAGGAGAACATAATATAGGTGGTGCATATTCTTTGAAAATGTGCTGCTAGTCATGCATGACCTAGCTGTTTACATACTCAAGGTCAGCTGGGCGCTTGGCCACTGGGATTTTCAAAACTGCACCGTTATATGGTGTGCTCTCAGGCACTGTTGTTCTCCCTTTTTCTAAAGGTCATTTCTTCCCCTACTGAAGCAAGGTTGTTTAATACTTTTCAGTATTCTCTCATGAACTGCCTCAGTCCTGCTTGGACAGTGCAATGACTTCATGACCACATGAATGATGGAGAAGAAAATGGTCATTTTTTGGTAAGTGATATTAAAGCAGTTTTTCACATTTTGTTCTCAGGATTGCACAACTAGAATGTGAAGCTTATGAGGAGCATTTTCTACACAGTATAGCCTACATTGTACAAAACTTGGGCATTGGCCCCATTTAGCAGCACAAGTGAAATCTGAGTACTCTGGAAATTTTCTTTCTTTTTTTGTTTGTCTTGTTGGAAGTTTTGAAAAGTTAAAGGAAAAAGGAGAAAAAAAAGAAAAGAAAAAGTGTGTGTGTGTGGGGGGGTAACCCTGGATATCATTAATTCTATTGCATTCAGTGGCAAACACAAAAAAACCACACACACAAAAAATGTTGACTTTCCAAAATGTTAGGTATCAATGGAAGAAAAAAACACCAGAAAAATGTTTTAAAAGCCTGTAATCTTTAAAAGAAGATTTTTTTTATTTCTTTTTTGGTTTTAGAAAAAAAGGTCATTTTCTTCAACAAAAAGTTTTCAATTAAAAATTTTGACCAGTTTTGCAAATTAGTAATTTACATGTGCAAATAAGGCCTGTTTCCTATGTTCTCTGATGATGATGTCTGTTCAGGTTCTGTCTCCCCATCACCATCTCCCTCAGTGATGCCCTTCACTGAAAATCTGTGCACCAGATTCTGGACATCACCTCTCACAGGATTGTCTCCTGTTGCTTTTGAAGTCAATGGTGAAACATCTCATGATATCAAGGGTACAAGATCTAGCCCATAGCTCCTTACCTGACTGCCCTCCTACCATATGCTTGCCCTACAAACATCCAGCAAATCCAGTGTGTGTGTGTCTGTCTCTATGTTTCTCTATCACTGTCTCAATCTCTCCTTACTTAGCATGCTGTCTTTTTTTGCAATGCAGTCTGCAGAATAGCTAATAAGTGGCTGCTGCTTGAATACCTTAACTTGTGCCTCATGGCTTAGTACTAACAGTTTTTGAGTCCTTAGAAGCCACTTGGCTATGATCCAATACCTATTCTTAAAACCCATTGTGTGTCCAACTCCAACTTGAGCCTCTAGATGTGTGCCCACATGACTATTTGCACTTGCCTAACTTTTGGAGACTGTTGGTCATAGGGTTTAGCCAGGTTTTGGATGAAGCAATGACTTTTGCATGGTTTCGACCTGAAATCATCCTATTCCAGTACCCAGCAGAAGGAAAGATATTTTCTCAGAGCTTAGCCCAAGATCATTGAAAGGCTGAGTTTGTGTTAGTAACAGAACCAAAACAAAGAAACATTTTGCTTTCTGTTTGATATTGTGAAATTGTTGTTCTTATCTATTCAGGATCCATATGAAATAATTACCTTTGTCTGCAGACAAGGTTTTATCACTGTAAGTGATATTATGGAGAGATGGGTTTTAGTTTAATAATAAAATGTTGGTATCCCACTGATATTTTTGTCTATACATTACATTGTCATGCTTTGTGGGTTTCTATCACAAGCGTGACTTACTTTGATGTAATTTCCATTGTTTGAAAGAAGATGGGATTCCTTTTTTTTAAAGCCTCTGTAATATGCAATACTGAAGATTTCAAACAGTTTTTGACTTTAATATAAAAAGTTCCCTTCCTGACTTTCCTCAAAAAATATAATGTATTTCCTCCATTTACTCCCAAATAAAAATATTTGTGAAGAGATTTTTTTTTGTCTAAAAAACCCAGTAAAGTACTAGCCGATACAGAGGCTGAATTTGCCAAACCGCATTACCTTTTATTTTATCTGAAAGCATCACAACAATAGATGTGTGGGGGGGGAGGGAGTTTGAAAATTGTGATAGCATTTTCATTTGCTTTTACTGTCGAGAGCTCTATAGCTTCAAGGTAAAGTGATGGCTATAATATTTATAAACCTAACATTACTGCAGAACACAACACAAAAAGAGGATTGCTGTCAGAACACAGTTTTGTAGATTATAGGACTTCAGTTGCCTGAGGCTTCCACAGACCATTCCTGTTCTGCTAAAGTGCTAGGATAATCTTTTTTTTTCTTTTAATTCTTAAAAATCATTCTCCATCAGCATTACCCATGAAGTCAGAACAAAACCACATATGGATAACTGTGCTCATCATAGTCAGTGACTCCTGACATTTTGTTATTGATTTTCATTTAATAAAACCATAGCTCGGGCACCTTAATAATCTTCATTTCTTGTGACTAAATGCACACAGATCTCCAAAATCCTGATGAATCTTTTCTACTGAGTATAAAGCACCCTATTTTACTGACTAACAGCAACAAACAGAGGACTGGGATTTTGAGGGGTGTTTTTAATGGTAAAATATGATGACTCAAAGAGCATTTTAAGTGAATATAAAAATGCTGCAGTTATACAGACCAAATGTGGTGGCTGCCACTGTGTGAATGCACAAGGAGTAGGGTCATAGATTAAAAGATTCTAGGGCCAGACGGAACCATTACGAGATTCTATTCTGCACCATGTAGGTCCTGATAGACCATGATCAAGTCACTTCTTTTATAAACTAAATAGACTGAACTTGTTTAGTCTTTAATTGGAAGGCAGATTTTCTAGCCCTCAGATAACTCTTGTAATTTTGATTCTGATCCCTTTCTAGTCCTTTTTTCAACATTCTTTTTAAGTGTGGACATGACAACTGAACACATTATCACAGGAATGGTCTCACTGTATAGAGTAATACTGTATAGAGAAGTAATGACAACACTTTTTTATTTCTAATTGATATTGTTCTGCTTATACATCTGAGGATGGATTTTCCCTGTTAGCTACAGAAGTTCCCTCTTAGCTACAGGGAGTTCATATTCAATTGGTTGTCCATCATGAGCCATGTGTGCTTTTCAAAGTCACTTCTTTCCAAAATACAGTTCCCCATCCTATAAGTACCTTCTTTGTTTCTAGATATATAACTGTTCATTAGTCTGTATAAAATGTATTTATGCCTGTGGGGGGGCTAATATAATTAGATTGGGGACACAGGCACTGTACTAGGTTAACTGGATGTTGAGCTGGGGTCTTGACCCTCCTCCCCTCCCCCTTACTTACCAGAGGACTTCATCTGGGCTGAGGGAGAAGTTAATCCTACAATCTATTAAAGGTTGTAGCGCTCTCATATCAGTCCCCAAAGTCCCGTGAAGGTGTTCTGGCTAATCGGCCATCATAGCTCTAGGAACTACAGCTACTGTATGGCTCCTCCTCACCCCCCCAAAAATGGCCAAAACAAAATCATGGAAAATGTTTCTTTCAAAAACATTTTGCTTGTTGGTTAAGAATTGAAAATACTCAAAATCTTTTTTTTTCCCTTTTGAAAAATAAAATCGTTCATGGGGGGTTCTCCCCCCCCTCTTCCCTACCCATTATTTTTTACTTTTGTGCCCCCAGACAAGAGGATAGAAGGGGAAGAAAGGAAAACAGGGAGAGATGGAGGGCAGAAAATGGAAATCTATTTTTGGGGCTGAGTAAGATTTCATGGGAAATTTTGAAGAAAAAATGTTTTTCATAATTTCCTGTGAAAAAGCAATTGGGATTTTTTGTAGCCCAGCTTTAGTTGTAAACTGTTAGGGAGAAATAAATGGGAAGCAGACTTACCTTGAAAAAGGTTGTGTTGGTGTATAGTTCAAGAAATCATGATGAGATCATATTCTAAGTATTGGACTTTAATGGGCTCTTCTGTTGGGGGGCAGGAGGTTTAGGGGGAGTTGTAACAGTTTTCTTCCATCTTGGTTAAAGGCAGTTTAATTGTGTAATGTAGGTAGTCTTAATAATGTTTAACCATGTCCCAACGGTGCGGTGTGTTTTAAGGACATGGTTAATTCCTAGATATACTACATGAAAGAACCATGTTGTACAAGTATGAGGACAGATGTGTTTAGTACCCAGGTGCACCAGTGTTTCACTTTGACCTTATCAGATTGAATTGATTTTTCATTTCAATTTTCTTTTCTTTTTATATAATAAATTACAATATAAAATACAATTAAAAACTCTAAATCAAAACTAAATGTTTTGATTTTTTTTTTGGAAATGTTCTTGTTTGGCAAATTTCAATGTTTGGCTCCATCTCAGAAAGAAAACACTTTTGAAAATGTGGGGATTTCCTGCAGAATGGAAATTCCAGTTCTCATACAGCTCTACTGTGCTAGTAGTATAATCCCCCCGCCTCAAAAAAACAAAAAATGTTATGAAAGGAGTGGAGCTCTACGTAAGGGCTGGTATAACCAGATTGCCCTGAGGCATGTTTTTCATTGAAGAGTGTTGAAGAAGTGAAGGTTGATTTTATTACCTAATATTTTTTTTTAAAGATCATAGTAAATTTTATGATTTCTGTTCCTGAAATTAGTTTGATGATTTCCTGACTCAGCTGGACCTGATGTAATTATATGAAGAGTTCCTTAAATTATTATTCTTGCTTGTTTTTGCTGTTTGTGTATATAAATAATTTTCATTTTACCCTTATAGCTTACTCCATTTAGAACCAAATTATCATTGGCAGGGCTGTATTAAGATGGATGCAATGAGTCTCATTCTAGTTCACCTGTGTAGAATGCAGCCATAATCCTCTTGGATGGGCTCAAGGGATGAGAAGAGGAGCAAAAGTGGCAATGCTGGTAGCTCTGATGAGGATGTGAATGGATCAGGAATGAGTGTTGGCCTGGCACTTTGAAGTCCAGGTCTTAAATTATTATCCCACCAGGACAAAAGCAACTGTATCTGGGGTGTGCAAGCCACTGTGACAGAATATACCCATGTGTCCACACCTTATACACTATTGCAATAAACTTTCTACAAATTATATCTTGTGCAGCATCATTTTAAAACTTGTAATTTGCTGGTCATTTTTATCCTGTAAAATATGTGTGGCAACATTGTATGTGAAGTTATAAGATTTCCCTCTGTGATGTTATTAACAAATGTTTCAAACCACAGCCCTACCCAAGCAGAAGTTGAAAAACAGGTTTGTCTTAAACAAAGGAAAGTGTGCCTTCCTTAATTTGCATATAAGCCATAAACAGAATCATCAAGCAGGAAAGGGAGAAAAAGGAAGCTCAACCAAGTGAGAAAAAAGCAGCAGGGAACATCCTTTCACATAGACATTTTGTCTCCTGGTGCCCAGCTGGAAATGTTTTTCAAGAGGGGGACTGAAACTATCAAAGCGATAAAGGAAGCATTCATTGGATTTTAGGAGAAGGGGTCCTGTCCTAAGAAGTCTGGTCAGTAAGATTGCTGAAAGCATGTGGTAAGAAAATTTCCTTTGAATTTAATGTAGTTTGGTAAGTTAGGCACCAGTTTATCTTTATTTGTCTTGTAGCCATTTCTGACCTTTATGCCTTGTATTCACTTTAAATATATCTCTTCATTGTTAAACTTGTTTAATTGTTGTATCTAATCCAGTGTGTGTAAATTGAAACGTTTGGGAAAATCCATTTGGGGTGGCAAGTTGTACGCATATTATTCTAGTGAGAACTAACTGACTTTAAATACACTTTTATTGGCCAGAATAGGGCTGGGAAGGACAGGGACATACATTTCTGGGGGGAAATCTAATACTGTGGGTGTGTTGGGGTCACCCTGCAGTAGAACCAAAGCTGGTAAGAGCCAAGTTGTGGATGGCTGGCTGCAGCACACACACAGATATAGCTGGGAGTGACTTGCATGCTGGAGCTTGCTTGTAAGCAATGCAGGTTGGAGGCTACAGCAGCAAAGGAGTGTAAAGAGCATCTCAGGTTAGAGGGCAGGGGAGACACAGCTACTTATTAGTATGAATTGTAGCCTGGTATGTCTCAGCCACATCTTTAAACAGGTATAGATAGATCTGCACAATACATTCCTCCAGTGTCCTGGAGGCTTTAGCAGTCCCAAAGTCATAAACCTCTCTCTACAGCTCATATAGCACAAGATCCTTCTCTTTCCTGAGTGTTCCTCAATCACAAAACCAAATTTTAACCCTTTATCATTAGGAAAGACTGAAAAAGAATAAGATGCCTAACTGCAGGTCACCCTTAAAATCATGCTATGATTAAACCTATGAATAAGAGAGAGCAGCCCTATGCTTCGGACAAGTAAAGGGGAACAATCTTCCTGGTTACTCTTCCCTGAGTAGCTAGAGACCTACAAAAATAAAGAGTGTATGGTGACAGCTTAAGTTATTACACTAACTATCTTAAGCCATCCCTTGTTACAGATGGGCTGTGCTATTGAGGAGACATCTGTGACAGCCGTGCATTTTAAACTTTGGGCATATTGATTGCAGAGCCAATTGAGCACCTGTCAAGCTGTGCAGAGGAGAGCAGAAAACACTGGAAAATATGCTGGTAGGTGAAAAAGAGCAGAAGAGTGTCCTTTATATAATAGTGTCCTCACTCGCTTAAGTGTTGAAATACGGCAAGTCACTGGCAAGGCTTTCATGGACTGTAAAGAGGGATTATATCACTGATCCCTACCATGTATACATTACTTATGAAATGGACATAAGAGAAAGGAAGGAAAGAAATTCCTGAAACAAAAGCTAATGCATCAATGAAATGAACCATTCGGTAAAATTTTATATCCAGACTCAAATCACATGTTAAATCTACTAACATTTAATATTACTGGATTTCTACTGCAATACTTTTATTGCCAATATATGGCCTATTTTGCAAATATGTATGCACATGAATAGTTTAATTGAGTACGATAGTTATTACTCATCCATGTAAAGTTATTCGTGTTTATGACTGTAGGCCATGGTTATAAGGAAAGGTATCTAATTTTGTAATGATATATTGCTATCAACTCCAAAGCTTCATGATGACAATTTAACTATTTCATTGGATTTAGCTGAAATGTCCAGGGACTCTGGGACTGGGGGAAGTGATTGTCATTGTGAGCAAAATTTTAGGTGAATACTACCACTTATTAATCCAAAATGACCCTGCTAAATTTAAAGACAAAAAAAGGTTTCAAATGTGAGTACTTTTACAAGGCCTTTTTCAGTTTATTTTAGTCTGCATATACATATAATTCTTACATAATATTTTTTTCAATAATTAGTTTTTTACAATTTTACATATCCTTGCTTTTCAGTCCTGGTATTTAAAATCTTTGTATTGAAATATATGAAATGGAAATTGAAGTCAGTACAAAGCAGTACAGTACCAGAAACCATTTCCCTCACCCCCACCAAAAGCTCTCAAAAATGGGAAATATACTATGAATGAAAAACAACGCTTTACAACTCAAAATTATATTGTGTTAGATAAGGCACTCTGGAACCAGGCTATTTGCTATGTATTTATTGAAATTATAATAACTATGCTTCACAAATATGTTTTTAACTGACTATTGTAAACTGTCACATCATACAGTGTAACGAAAAGCCATTGTGCTGAAGTCTGTTATGCCTTTTCCTTGCAGTGCCGCACCAAAAGCTCCTCATTCGCATCAAATGGCACTTTGCCATTTCTCAATACTGTTTCTCTTTGCTGACCCCTGAATATGGTTCATTATTTTTTTTCCTTTAAATTCTAATCCAAAATACACAATGCTTCTGTCATGAATAGTTAGTAAAGGGTTAAAGCATAGTACCTGGTGGGCACCTGACCTGAGGACCAATCAGGGAAGAGAATTTGAAACTCCTAGGAGGGAACTTTTCCCTCTGTTTGGGGGGGGTGTTGTCTTTGGCCGTCTGGAGTTACAAGAGTCTAGAGGTTTTAATCAAGTCTACCAGCTTCCACCTTTCTGAACTACTTTCTTCTAGTCAAGATAGTGAGTATTAGAAAGATACTTTGTGTCCTCACCTAATAATCCTATGCTTGCAATTCTGTGTGTTGGTTATTGATTATTCTTAATTCTACGTGTATCGTTGTACTGAGAGAGAGAGAGGATCTCTCTCCAGAGATTGATATATTATACTATGAGAGTGTGGCTCATAGCTCATAGGAGATTCTGTTTTTTTTTTTTTTTTTAATTCTCTTTTGTTTCTTTTTTTTTCTTTTTTCTCTTCTTCTCATTCAGGGAAGGGGAAGAGGGGAGAAGGGTTTCCCCCTGGGTTGATTCAGCAGTTTTTTGAATCAGTCTCTCTCTCAGGGGGAGGGGAGGGGGAGGGGGGGGGGGGGGTTTCTTTTTTGTTTAAGAACTCTCATGGATTTGGGGCTGGGGAATGGGGAATTTTTTTGGAAGGACTGTTGTCTCAATCCCATTTCCCTGGATTGAGTGTGGGCATTTAAGATCTCTAAACTAGGATTTTAGTTTAGAGGGAAACAGAGGAGGAAGGTCCATTGGAGCCCAACCAACAGTTCCAAGTGGGGGTGAGACACATGGTGGTGGTCCTGGTCCTCACCTTGAACCCCCCCCACCCAAGTGAGACCCCCACCATGACAGCTTCCCATGTTGTTTGAGTGTAATCTCAGCCTTATTTATATATATATACCTTATTTACATCTGCAGTAATTTGCTCTCTTCTACTTTCTAAATCAAACGTATGTTTGGGATGGGTAAACTGGTTCAGATAAAATAAGAACTAACCTGAAACTTTACTGCAACCATGAATCGAATCCAAATCATACCTGGGTTGTTTTTTTTTATTTATTAAAGTTAGGTTATGTGAGTCTTTGTTCATACTCATGCACTGTGTTGAGTCCTGGGTTTTACCCAGAACCAGAAATGAAAATACCAAAATACTGTAAGAAAATCTGTTTTCATAGGAGTTCCAAGCTGGCAATACCAAAAGTCTCATAAGAAGAGACATTTCCAGCTCAGTTACTTAAACAAAAAAGGCTTCAATAACTTCAGATAACTATCTTATCTTTTATTGCTTATCCAAATTGAAATTCCAGATTTGCCCATAACTGCCTTATATGTAATGAAATAATTTCCAGAGGATTTTGTAACCATGTTTTGAACATGGTGGGAAAAGAGAAATTCATTAAATATTGTTAAAGCTATTTCAGAGTAGTTTGGGGGTGAAAAATTGAAAAGTCAAAGTCATGTTTTTAAAATTGATGTTTCAAGTTAGTAGGTGAAAAAAGCGGAAATTTGCAATTACTGAGATTTATTACCAGAATGAGTTGACACACATCATCAATTTCAGCTACATGAGGCAGCTTTGTTCAGGTATCAGAATGTGGCAGGGACCCTTGAGTGGTCCATATGTACACAGCTTTGTCAGTACGGGAAGAACTCCCTTTGTTATGTAAGGGAAATGTCTCTTTTGAGGAATGTTGAATGTGATGTATTGTAGAATTTAGTTGGATGTTAGATTTAACCCTAATGAAAACCTTTACCTTGCCCTTCCACATCAAATCTTATTTGATTAGGTGTATAACAAAGAAGGGTGCTACATAATTGCCTCATCTTTTCCTCACACCATAGAACCAGATGGCAGTGCAAATGACAAAGGTGTTTCACTACAAATAAGCAGAGACCAGAGTGAGTTGCAATGTGCCAAAACCTGTGAATCTCCAGCCAGCTCCCAAAAAGGGCTTTCCCTCTGCTTTCCTATTGGCTCCCAAGAACAGAAGCAGAACAGGGCCAGTAGCTATGCTGGCATTGATTCTTGAACTTCCATTGGTTTCTCTTGTCCCTTCCAAGGGGGTTGCAGTGTGCGAAGGGGGAGTTTATGCTGCTTAGAGCATCATTAACTAATCTCTAGTTGTCTTATGGAAACTGGACAATGTAGGAAGGTGAACGTGCTACTTCAAGTGACTTTTTTTCCCATTCCCCTTTTTACCATGCTCCACTTCTAATGCATGGAGTTTGTATGTCAGGAAAATCAGGTGTCCTGTCGTGAGGGTGATGGGATGGATTTTTCAAAATGGGGCCAAGGTTTTCAAAACCAGATTTATAAAATTAAGCTCCCAAATCCCTACTTATGTATCTGAATAAGTTTCCTGATTTTCAAAAATGTTGAGTACCCAGATGTTCCAGCAGAAGTCAATGGGAGCTGGTAATTGCTCAGGACCTTTGAAAGTCAGGTCACTTATTTAAATTCTTAAATATGGGGTTAGGAGCCTAACTGTAGGCATCTCATTTTGAGAATCTTGGTTTACATGCATTTCCCCTAAACACAACCTTCCAATCCTGCCCTGGTCCATTTTAATTGGGATTTGATGGTATACGCTCTTTTACATCATGCAGCAGAAGGGAGAATGGAGGCCCAAGATTTACATTAATGGAACTGGAAGCATATTTTGATTTTCCATAAAGATACATGTAGTGGAGTAGTTGGTTAGTGGAATGGAGGAAAGAATAACTCATCACCTCCTCCTACTTTTATCAGAAATATGTTAGAAGTCATTCAGTTTATGTTTTCATTAGCCATTTGTGACAGGAATATAGTATCTCTCTTTTTTTTTTCCTTTTGACAATTTTATTTTTTAGGAATTCCAATTTTTATAGCTTTTACACTTCAAGTGAAACAGACAAACTCTTTAATGATGCACATGATGGCAAACTGTTATACCATTAAATATATGCAATAAATGAGGATTGTATAATTTTGTACATGCAACTCAACTTTTGTCTTCTGCATTTTTAGGAGTAGATTTAGACCCCTTACTCTCACATGTGAGCAGCTGCTTTGCAGAGGTAGTCTCTTTCCTAGTTTCTGTTGATTCATATTTAGCTTGTGGTCCACTCTGACCCCCAGATCCCTTTCCACAGAACTCCTTCCTAGGCAGTTATTTCCCATTTTGTATGCGTACAACTGATTGTTCCTGCCTAAGTGGAGTACTTTGCATTTGTCCTTATTGAATTTCATCCTGTATACTTCAGACCATTTCTCCAGTTTGTCCAGATCATTTTGAATTTTAATCCTATCCTCCAAAGCACTTGCAGCCCCTCCCAGCTTCGTATCGTCCACAAACCATATGAGTGTACTCCTTATGCCACTATCTAAATCGCTGATGAAGATATTGAACAGAACCGGACCCAGAATTGATCCTTGCAGGACTCCACTCATTTTGCACTTCCAGCATGACTGTGAACCACTGACAACTGCTCTCTGGGAATGGCTTTCCAACCAGTTTTGCACCCACCTTTAGTAGCTCCATCTAGGTTGCATAGTTTGTTTATGAGAAGGTCATGTGAGACAGTATCAAAAGCTTTACTGAAGTCAAGATGTAGCACATCTACCACTTCCCCCCTATACACAAGGCTTGTTACCCTGTCAAAGAAAGCTATCAGGTTGGTTTGACATGATTTGTTCTTGAAAAATCCATGCTTACTGTTACTTATCACCTTATTATTTTCTAGATCTTTGCAAATTGATTGGTTAATTATTTGCTCCATTATCTTTCCCGGTACAGAAGTTAAGCTGACTGGTCTTTAATTCCCTGGGTTGTCCTTATTTCCCTTTTTATAGATTGGATTTCCCTTTTTGTAGATTGGAGAATCAAATAGAGTGTAACATTATTGCAAAAAAAGCAAACATCATTCTGGGATGTATTAGCAGGAGTGTTGTAAGCAAGACATGAGAAGTAATTCTTCCACTCTACCTCCATGCTGATTAGACCTCAACCAGAGTATTGTGTCCAGTTTTGGGCACCACATTTCAGGAAGGATGTGGAAAAATTGAAGAGTGTCCAGAAAAGAGTGACAAAAATGATTAAAGGTCTAGAAAACATGACCTATGAGGGAAGATTGAAAAAAAATGGGTTTGTTTAGTCTGGAAAAGAGAATACTAAGGCCTGGTCTACACTGCAGGGGGGGGCAGGGAGAGGGGATCGATCTAAGTTACACGACTTCAGCTACGTGAATAATGTAGCTGAAATTGACTTACTTAGATCGACTTACCATGGTGTCTTCATTATGGTGAGTCGACAGCTGCCACTCCCCTGTCGATTCTGCCTGCTCCTCTTGCTGAGATGGAGTACAGGAGTCGATGGGAGAGTGCTTGGGGATCAATTTATCACGTCTAGACTAGATGCGATAAATCAATCCCCGCTGCATCGATTGCTGCCCGCCAATCTGGCCAGTAGTGAAGACATACCCTGAGGGGGACATGATAACAGTTTTCATGTATGTAAAAGATTGTGACAAGAAGGAAGAAGAAAAATTGTTTTTCTTAACCCCTGAGGATAGGACGCGAAGCAATGGTCTTACATTTCAGCACGGGAGGTTTAGGTTGGGCATTAGGAAAAACTTCCTAACTCTTGGGTAGTTAAGCACTGGAATACATTGCCTAGGGGGGTTGTGGAGTCTCCATCATTGGTGATTTTTAAGAGCAGGTTAGACAAACACGTGTCAGGAATGGTCTTGATCAGCGGTCGGCAACTTACAGCACGTGGTTTCCCGCAGCTTCCATTGGCCAGGAACGATGAACCGTGGCCACTGGGAGCTGTGGGGGGCTGTGCCTGCGGACGGTCAGTGTAAACAAAATGTCTCGCAGCCTGCCAGTGGATAACCCTGATGGGCTGTGTGCCGAAGGTTGCCGACCTCTGGTCTAGATAATACTTAGGCCTGCCACGAGTGGAGAGGACTGGACTAGATGACTTCTGAAGGTCCCTTCCAGTTCTATGATTATATGATTTGGTTTCAGAATTTTCTCCCTCAGTTAATAAATTATAATTTACCTCGTTCTTCTATTAATCACTTCCTTTGGGCCTGAGAGGTAGGTGTTTAGCATAACTCCCACATGAATCTTTGGAGATATGAGTGCCCAGTGACTACTTATCATCTCACAGTCTCGGGCTCATTTTATTTTATAATGTTTATATTAAACATTATGTTAGATTCTAATATTCTAATTCTAACATTCAGTTAGAATTCTGTCTAGAGTGAGCGAACATAGCTTCAGGATGGGGTTTCTACTTCTCCTCCAGACTCTTAACATTTTGAGAGAGGATTCCACGTCTGGGCGACATATTGCATTACAATTACCAAACAGTAAATATACTGTAAGGAAAATTAGCAAGAACAAGTGTACTAATCCCTTTAAACATTAATCCTATTAGCACTATTTCCTGATAGGATAGGATTTAAAGCAATTCCCTCTAAATTTATAGAGCAATACATATTACAGCAGCATTCAAGTGCTATCTTGTAGTTATGGAAGGGTTCAATACTTTAAAAACCATAACATACTTGTATTACAATCCTCAGATGGAGCTGCAGCTCTCCACAGAACTATCAAAAGACTAAAAAAGCAATAGTTTCTTAATAGAGAAATAAAGTTGTATTTTCACTGATATAATGGGCCAAGCAGTAGCTCAATGTCCAGAATCTCATTGTTGGTGCCAAAGTTCTAAACAGCTGCATTCAGATCTTGTCCAATCATCCTTTAAAAAGAATTGCTCTCTCACACTATTTCGCGCATAATTTTTTTTCTCACACAAGCAATTTTAGCAAATACTGAAATAGTGTTTCCATATTCTTCCCCAGGAATTACTCTTAGTCAAGAAATTGCTCTCTGTGGTCAGCTCCAAAAAGAAGAAATATATTGAAAACAATAGTTTTCTTTCTCCAGATTGCTCACCCTACTGAAAAATGTCTATTTGATCTGAGTTTCCATCCTCCTGCAACAGCTGCATTTCTCCTTGCCTGTATACTTTGAATTCTCACTGGAAATCCCCAACCCCAGGGGGGGAATAATACTCCAAACAATCAAAGTCATGCTTAAAAGTAAACTTCAGTTAACAGGAAACAATCACCTCTCATATTCATTTACATAGTAAGAACCGCATAAGTGTTAATTACTGGAGCTGTGGTTTTAAAATGTTATCTATGCAATCAAAACAAAAATACAAAATGTTAATCGTGAAAAACAGAAATCTAATGAGCTTACAAAAGGTAAATTCATTAAATTGCAGCTAATCATGAATGTGTTTCAAAATGTTTTATACCTTGAAAAACGCGTTCATAACAGAATGATAATGTGTTGCACATCTTCAGGGTATATTTTATAATTTAAAAATGAATTGTGAGGAAATATTATTTTGTCTATCACATCTACTATTAATAATGGTTGTAGTCCGGTCTGTTTCAGGACATTAAAATATTTTAGTTTACCCCAAAATGACACTTCCATAGATAGATGTGTTTTTGCGAAATACTGATTTCAGATTCATGTTAGTTAAAAATCATATGACAACAATCATCCTGCAAACATTATGCATATACATAACTTGCATATGTGACTAATCCCAGCAAAACTAACAGGACTACTCTCAGGAGTTAAGTTATGCACATGCATATGCTTTTATATAATTGGGACCTAAAAGTGATGGCAGGAACATTTGGCTGCTGGACCTAGTAAATTATGCAGGGAATTAATGTCCAAATTTCCTTATCCATACTTAAATCACTCTGTGGGTTCAGCAGAAGACTAGGAATTAGGAGATCTGATTTCTTTTCCTGATTCTGCCAAAGTCTTCCTGTTTGACCTTCAGTAAAGTCATTTAAAATTCTGGGCCTCAATTTCTCCACTACTTTCTGGTCCAATTTAGCGGCAAGGCATATTTCTTAAGAATGTATTTTGCTTGTCTATAAATAGCCACGATAAAGACCAAAACATAAAGTTCTTGTATTAGACACCTGTGCATTTGTGATAGCTTTTGGGCAAATGCTTATTAAGCAACCCTAGCATGAATTGTGCCATTTTAGAACATCATGTAAATATTTTCTCATTTGCCTCATATGCACAAGTATGTAAATAAGACTACCTGAAATGACTTAAAAACAAACCAGTGCAACTGTAGCTTATTAAAAGAAGTTTGAGGTTACTCTTTTTGACAAACAACAAACTTCCAGCAGTATTGTTCTGAGAAAGAGAAGCCAGCAATAAAAATCTAGATCTGTTCCTCACCAAACTTTGGGGAAATGTCTACAGATCTGAACTAATTTTGCAGCGTGTCCCATGTCTAAGTATCACAGAAGATGCTTTTTAATGCTAAGGGGGATTATCAATAATACTTTAATAATAATTGGAATTGGCTGAATCTTTATTTTTAAATTCCAATTTGTGAATATTTTTGCAAGTAAAAAGCTCTAAGTCTGGCTCACATGATTTGTGTGGTCATAGTTTTTGTTATACCTGAAAATCTTTTGGATAATTGTGAATTCCAGAAACATCATGAATTGCATCATTTGTTGGTTAAAATTTGCTGTTAGTTATTTGTTGATATCCTCTTTAAAATGTTTCAGTCATCCAATTAGTAAGCAGAATCATAAGAACCATGTAAGTTAAGCTATTAGCCACGCTACATAAATAACAAAGAGTGAATAGTTCAGGCAAAACATTTGCAGTCTATAGTATGAAAATTATTTGTCCAAACTACTACTATTTGGGTAATACTTGTGAATAAATGTTGGTATGGGTTCAGCACATAGACTGGGATATTAGGAGAATTTATTTAGAAAAAACTAGGATCAGTTGACAAATAATTCACTAACTAAAACGGGAGCAGATTAATAACATATTCCTAATGAATAATTCAAACACTTTCACCAATAACTCATTTTACTTTTATAGTCTTCCAACCAAGAAACTCACATACTTGGAAAGCAGTCATGAATTTACCCTCACAACACCCATTTATGTAATTAAGTCATTGTTGATTTCTTAAGAGTCCAACCTGCAGACCAAAATTAGGCCAAACTCTTGCAATTAACTTCAGAATCAGTCTCAGAATCAACATGTAGGGTTAAATTCTGGTCCCTTTCAAGTCAACAGGTGGTTTTCTACTGGCTTAATTGGACCAGGATTTCACCCCTATGTCTGGCATCAAACCCCTCTGACAGTCCCAGGAAAGGTTTCAGCTAATATTGTTCTAGTTTTGTTTTTGCCAGTGTCTTGTCATCTTTGTTTCTCAGCTCACATTTAGAATTCCCATTGTTTTTAATGAAATTCAGCCCAAATGAACTTGGAGACCATTAAAAAAATCTGCTTTTCAGTTTTCAGTGCACAACTTCATCTGACCAGTGGACACAACAAATGAACACATGCAGCATCCTGAGAGCAGTAGACATCTGTACTTTTTGTCAGTTGAACTCATTTTTTCCCTACTCAGTCTTGTGAGTGGAAAAATAGGTTTCTTGTCATTTAAAAGAAAAGCTTCTTAATTCATCGTACATAAAATAGCACTATGTGTTTTATGGCCTGATTTGACAAGATAATTTTAGAACTATTCAGTGAACCATGGTGCTAGAACACATTAGAATGCTGTTGAACCCACTTATGTGTATTCATGATAAGGGCAAGCTCCCATTAATATCACTGACTCTTCAAGTCCTGGACATCTACAATTAACTTTAATATGAAGAAACTCCTGCTATTATCACAAGACTCTTAATATTACTAACTGCTTCCTTTCATCTCTTCATTCTGGAGTCAAATCTACTTTGTCACAAAAAGCTTTAGAAAAATAAATCTTGAAATGCTTTAAAAAGATATTTTAAGGGCTGCAGCCTTTACTCATGTGAGTATTTCTACTGAGTAAGAATTGCAGGAAAAGTCCAAAAGAGGAAAATATAAATAATGGCAAGATAAGGTGACCAACTTCAAGTGGCCATTCAGAAGGTAAGGATGGCAGAGAGCCAGGATACATAGCTCACATGCCATTTTCCTTAGCCACACTCCAAATCCCTTGCGTCAGCCGCAGGAGTGGGAGTGGCAATGGTGGCCACTCTAGCAGCTCTGCACTGTTGAAGAACCCTTTATACAAGGGACATTCTCTAGGGCCCAGATCCCGTGGGTTCACACCTCTTCAGTATTTGTTTCCATACTTATTGTATTTCTCAAAATGTTACCTCTGCATCCAACTCTAATCTCTGAGACACTGTAGCATCTGAATAAAAGTTCTGTACAAGATGGTTCACTTTGAACATCTACTGTCCAGCATGGCTTCTGTGTTGCATTGAAGCACAATTATGCTAGTTCTTTGATTCCATGAAGCCTCAGATGTAGTAGTGAGGCAATAGCTCCTGAAAACTTCTAAGCTTCTGAGAAGTAATCTGATCAATGTATCCTCTATTTAGCAGAGCTACAAATTTGTCAGTTTTTAAAAGAAACCACAAAGTTATCTTAGCTTTTTTTTATATGAAATGAGAGCAGAAATGTGAAGACTCCAAATCAGAAGAAACCTGGAGGTGTAGCTAACATCGAGGCAAGAAAAATAATTGTTCAGTAGGAAAAAACCCACAGTAGCTTGCTGTGCTCATGTTTAAAAAAAAAAAAAGAAAGAAGGGAAAAAAAATAGAAAGCAGAGCACAGCATGATGAACCTAACCATATGCTGAGAAAAGGTTTTCTTGGGGTCATGGGTTTCTTTCCTGAAATGTTTTTGTGCTCCAAAGGAAGCCTTTTTTAAGAATATGAATACTATTTCCTGGAAACTTTTCTCTGTTTAGGTCACTAGTTTTCTAGCTCCTGTGCTTGTCCTGAGAAGCTTAGGGTGGGGTTCAAGCAGTTCTGAAGTCAAAAGATTGAACAGAGGCAGAGCGAAAACCTAGAGAATACCAAAGTGACCAGTTTCAGTATAAAAAAACATGTTTCATACAACAAGTCCTTACAGTTCCGTAATACATCTAGTTTTCTTTACAATGCTTTCTCCGAGATAACATTTTATATTAAGCTTACAATATTTTTTGTAAACTTCTATTGAATGATCACTACTGTAGATAGTTATACTTTAATATCGCAAGTTTCTTATATTAATAATACACTTAATAGACATTATTGTAAAAAAAACCCATAAATTAACATGCATAAATTATAATAATAATGATAAATGACTGGCACCTTATCTTTCTCATTTAGGGGTAGACAAGAGAAAAGGAAGGTGGTTGTATATTTTATTAAGAAAAAGAGCCAAAAGCATTGAAGTGAGTACAACTGCTAAGGTAATGCTTATCTAACTAAGAACATCAAGATATTTCATATGACAAATAGTAGAAAAAGACTAAATACTTCTTCCCAGATACTTATTGAGAATAGAGAAGAAATTAGCAAAGCACAGCATTGTGAATGTTATTAGCCAGTAGAGGCACTGAAATATTTAATTTCAGCATAGTAAAATTAAAATGTTTTTCCTTCCAAACTTATATCCATTCATAGATTTGTAAAGATGTCATATTTTGCACTGGGTAGCTTAAAGATTCTGAGGAATGTCATGCATAAGCCTTCATTATGCAATTACACTAGACCAGAGGTTCTCAAACTGTGGTCTGCAGACCAAGCTCCATTCAGATGGTCCGTGGATAGTTCCATCTAAGGTGCACGCCTTGGTGGATGATAAGGCCACCCACCAAATTAGTGGAGCCACACACTCATGGCTCCACTAATTAGGTGACTGGACCCTGGAAAAGACGCACATAATGGTGGGGTGGTGGCCTGGTGGGGGGGGGGAGGAGGTGGGGAGGGACAGGAGTGAGAGAGGAGGGGGGGGGGGGGGGGATTTTTCAGGCAGGCTGCAGAGAGAGAGAGAGGCTTCCCCCCTCTCACGCTCACGGCTGCCAGGCAGAGCCAGCTAGAGCCCCCCAGCCCCGGCATCCATCGCATTAGAAAGGCAAAACTACTGATATTAAAATATGAGTTGTGTGTTTTTATTTGAAAAACTAAAAATGTTAATTATTGTTACCTTTTTATTTATATAGCACTTTTATCCAAAGCACTTTACGATAGTTAGCTCACGGTACAAACAACATTTGGAAAGATCATTAAGTGGTCCACCGAGACCTTCAGCAATTTTCAAGTGGTCCTCGAAAAAAAAAAGTTTGACAACCACTGCACTAGACTGAGAATTCATTTTTATCATGTGTGCTTTGTAAATATTGAGCATATATTTAAAAAAAATTGCTGTCAGCAGACAGTAAGCCAGGCAGCTATCCAGAAGCCCAACAGAGAGTGTCAGAGATTTCAATCAGACCATTTGCACAGCAATCCATCTGTGTTCAGGGACAAGCTTTGGAAGGCACAATATTCTCAAAGTCTGAGATCAGCAAAAGTAACATGAGAGTCAGCAAAAGACATTGTGAGCACTGGCAGTATGGGGAATCTTGATATCTTATTTCAGATATTATGGGTAAATCTCGGTTTTCTACAAAGTCTATTTTTTGACTGCATTTCTGAATGAAAGTTACTGAAAGCTGAATAGTCCTCTTTAAATAAAAAAAAAATAAAAAAATAAGTGCTTTGAAAACAGGAGCTGGTTGTTGTACCTACCCTTCATATTAGCATGAGTTCTGTTAAGGTAGGATCTGACCCAAAGTTTGCTTTGATGTAATAACAAGAGGGAAAATAAAGACCACTTAAATGAGAAATGCTTCTTTGGAAATCTGCTTAATAGAGATGTTTCCAACAATAATTAATAGCAATGATTACTGCTTAATTTTGCTTAACTAGGAAGACTTCAGTTGATTGTGTGAGGCTATGATCTCTTATGTATCTTATGTGCTGGGCCACCATGTCAGGCATCTCACACTTGTCCTTGCTATTGGAACCAGGCAGCAGGATCAGTCCACTTTCTAGTGAAAATAGTGTTTCTACAAACTCCATGGGCATGTTCAATAATAAATCAGGCCTGCAGCTCTCCAAATAGCAGTGTTAGCATTCAAGTGGGCCCTGATTCAAAGCCCATTGAAGTCATTGGAAAGACTCCCATTGACCTCCAGTGGTCTTGGAATCAGGCCTATGGTGTCTCCTTTAACATTCATTTGTAGTCTTATAATTGTAGGATCAGAAAATTCAAATAAGAATCAAATGCTTAAAATAGAGGAAATGGCCAGTGTGCAACTTCTTTCCTGTGTTTTAGAATGACCTGTTTATTTTAATAGTTTCAAGATGTTCAACTTCAGTTTCGGATGCACTTTCATTTACTGTGTGAATAATGCTAATAACATAAATCCCCTTAATTTATTGTAATAATTTAGATACTAGCTTTCTTACATTAATACTATTTTCCAATATAAGAATTAAGAATTAAGAATTTTTTTTTGCAAACTTAAAAAATGCTGCTCTTAGGAAAGGAGTATAATCAAGAGACACGCCAAAAAAGAGGATAGGTATTTAGAAATGTGGTCACCCTTTCTAGCATACCCGAAGGAGAAGGGATCCCCAGCGAGCAAGCCAGAATCTTTAGTCAAGTTCTTTGAATGTTAATCTAATCCTGAACAAGTAACATACAATGTGTCATGTTAACATTTTATTGTAACTTTGCCGTCGTTAAAAAGGTTTTTAAAAGAGCATATAATGTATTTGAGTACCTGAAACACAGTCATTAATAGAACTGGTTGAATAATATGTCATATTATTTATTCAACAAAACTAGTGATTTTTTTTCCAAATAAAATTGTTAACAAATAAATGTTTCCATTATTTGCCCACCTGTAGTTACCCACAGAGTGGAATGGAAGTACGAGCTTCCTGCCTTGTTATTTCTAGCTGAACATTTTTAACAATATTATGAAACATATTCTGTGTTTTTAATGTGTTGTGAAAGATGCTGAAGTGACAGCCCTGGAAACTGAAGTCCTTTCTTTATCCACAGAGGCGCCTTACCCATGCTGTCAGATGGTAATAATTGACCATCCTCTACATCACTCAGGCACATAATCTGTGCATCTCTTTGATTCAATCGCATCTCTAGACCCACTTGTGCAGGCTGGGTCTAAGCCTTGCCACATACACCCATGTAAATTACAGATATTGTCTCGCTATATTGTTCGGGTCATTATTTCATGCTTTGGCGCCTACTCTCTGGCCTTGACACCAACCATATTGTCCCCCCCCCACACACACACACTTACATTCACTCAAAATACTGTTGCCAGGATAATCTTCATGGTTTATCACTCTACCACTTTATCCCCCTCTTTGAATTCCTCCGCTGGCTACCTGTCCTCCACCACATCAAATGCAAACTCTGTATTTGATGTGGTGAAGGACAAATACGAAAACTTCCTAACTGTCAGGGTGCTTAAGCACTGAAACAAATTGTCTAAGGAGGTTGTGGAATCATCATTATTGGAGATTTTTAAGAGCAGGTTAGACAAACACCTGTCAGGGATGGTCTAGATAATAATTAGTCCTGCCATCAGTTCAGGGGACTGGACTAAATAACCTCTTTAGGTCCCTTCCAGTCCTAATATTCTATGATTCTGTTTCTTTGACTTTAAGGTCCTATAACATTTAAGATCACTTTATTTATCAAAACTAGGTGGGAGATATGTTGTGATTTGCTACACTTCATTAGCAAAGACTTGAAAATATACTATTACTTTTGTTACCCTGTCATCGCCAACCTATATATTTGCTTCTCCCATCCACCTGTTCTGTAGTGCTGTTAGACTGTAAGCTCTTTGAAACAGTAACTGTAACTTTCTATATGTTTGCTCTGCACTAGCACTGTGAGGCCCCAGCGTTATTGGTCTCTAGGTTCTATCGCAATATAAATTTTAGGCTATTATTATTATTATTATTATTATTATTTATGTTATATTTGGACCACCAGCCAGCTACCCTTAAATAACATTCCTTCTTTTCAGCTGGCACAAATTTTTGGCAGGGTCTTCCTCATGCACAGATCTGGCATAAAACAAGGGATACAGAGTTAGAATTAAATTTCAAGGTACCAAATAAACTTCCAAGCACATGCACTCTAAATCACCATGGGTTAAATCACGCTTTTCCATGCAAAAAATTATGGGGATTTGTTCAGGAAATGGTATAGTGTTCATTGCATGAAGCTCTTGACTCATTGCCTCAGTGAGGTGAAAGTATGTGTGTGGTCCAACAGTGTTTCCAGTGAGCATATCTCAATAACAACATGGTTGTTCTGAGATCAAGGGTAAATTCCTCCTCTCCTCGGGTTCTCTAGAAGGAGAGCATGCCCCTCTGTACTATTGCTACTTCCTAAGTGTTTCTTGTCCTCACTGTTCCTAGTAGTACTGTTCACCCAGGAGATGTACTGCCATTTTTGATCACCCCATCCCAAAGATACAGTAGTGGAATTTGATACTTAAAAGTCAGCAGTGATTCCAAATGGATTTTACAGTGGAAATCACACATATTTGCTGGATATAATGCTGAGCAGACCAGCAGTCAGACCCTATAGTGAGGCCCTCCCTGAAACCCACTGATACACGAGCTTGCAGGCTTCATATAGAAGTTTATGCATGGGCTCTGCACTTTTTCTGTGCCAGACTGATTGGGGCAGCAATTTACAGCTCAGATGTATTGTACTTTCACCAATCAATTTATACATTGCCTACTTGTACAGGGAATTAACTTCTTAGTTATCCATTTACATGATGTGTATTAAATTGGCATTTGTGCATTCCATATTAAATATAAAAAAGCTCACTAGGCTAGATCAACAGAAAGGCAGTGCCAGCGTAGGACGTGAGTCACTCTCAGACGTAGATAAACAGCAGGCTTGCACAACAAGCAAGAACCCATACAAGAAATATACATTTGTAAAATAGGGTTGGAGGTAAAGTGTCTTTTAAAAAGTGTTTTTGGGGAAAGGTTAATTGTGATGATCAGTGGCTGTTTCTAAAGCCCTGGGACCACTCAAAAGCAGTGCTCTAGGGAGTTCCTACAGAACTTGAATTTTGTTAGTGCAGTTCAGGATATTTTATCAATTTGTATATCTATCATTTCCAATTTAAAATCTATAAGCAATCTTTGTAATGTTTGGGTGTGCATTGGAGCCGTTGGGATAGTAGAAAAATTTATTCACAAACTTATTTACCAAATCCAACTTCTAATTTGATCCAAAAATAATTAGACCCTAATTTTAATGTGACTATTTCTGTGATCATGCACAAATGCTTGGGGAGGAGCAAGCATTCATTTTTATTCATATATAGATAATTTAGTATAGCCTGGTCTAGTCTACAAAGTTAGGTTTGCTCAACTACATAAGTCAGGGCTGTGAAAAATGTCATGCTCTGTGTGATGTAGTTTAGCCTGTTTAAGCACCATTGTAGACACCGCTAACTACGGCCTCTTGGAGAGGTGGATTTACTACAGTGATGGAAAAAACATTCTGTCACTTAGTGTCTACACTGCAGCTGTGCCATGGTAGTATTTCTAATGTAAATATAGCCCACGAATAAGTGCTTTCATGCAAGAGCAACACTTAGACTTGATTCTTTTAAAACGAACATAATTATCATTATATAACTTGGCCTAGACTATAGGATCTATTGTGACATACCAGGGTGTAATCCAGACCAATGAGGTGCTGTGTCACCATTGCCTTGCAACCTCGGGTGCCTTACAATGCCCTGTTGGTTGTAGCTTCCATCTGGGCTGCTCACAAAAGGCCTTCCAACATGAAAGTCACACCCTGAGCATCTAATATATGTAATTCTAGCCTACTAGCCATACTTGAGTTACATTTTGGCTCTCACCAACCGAGGTTATATTGCAAGGTGACCCCAACACACTCCAGTCCCAGATTTTCCATGAGAAATGTATGCCCTGTACTGGCCAGTTCTCTCCTGGACAGTCCAAATATATTAAATCCATTATTCCTGGGCAGGGAGAGAGGGGGAGAGAAGTATCTTAGGGTGTTTGCCCCTCCTTTTTGTAATTCCAGGCCCTCTTTGAAAAGCATTTCTAGCTGAGAACCAAGAGGCGTCTCCATGCTCTTTCTTTGATAAGACACAGATCTTTTTTGTCCTTGCCCCCTTTTCTTGACAAAGAATGGTCATTTGATAGGTGATGGACCATCAGTTTTGTTGATACCTGCCTTGGGTGTCAGTTTGCCCTTTGTGTTTGAGAAACTGGTTTAGCCACTCCCCAGATTTACCTGAGAAACACACTTCAATCATGACTTCCGCTTATGTGCATAACTTGACACATAATGTTGCTACATGCATTTTCCATATTACTGATCAGTAAGTTCTGAGTTTTCAAACAATACTGCACAAGGCATGCCTGGTACAAAGATCATTACAATAGTGTGCAGGGTTTGAATAAAGGGGTGCACTCCATCACATCTAGGTTCTATTGCAAACGCTGTCATTGTCTTTCTGTGTGACCATGGCAAAGACACTTTATTTCTCCATGTCTCAGTTTCCCCCTTTGTAAAATACGGATAATGGTTTGTAATGAATAATGTTAAATGGTTCGAGATTGGCAGTTGAGAAGTGTTACAATGCACACTGTAAGTACTGATTACAAATAGTTGTCTATGTTGGTAAAAGTAATTGTCAATGGACAATTTGCACAAAGAGAAAAGTGCACCATCCAGGGAATAAATCATTTGCATCTGGTAGAACAACCAGCTGTCATATATTTATTTATGTAAGCGAGAGCTACTATGGATCATATAATTACTACCCTGAAGCTCTACAACCCTACCTCATCTGCAGGGGATTTCTCACCCTAGAGGGTGAATCCTAATGAATTCCAATGAGACTGAGAGGAGAGTTTTTCATTCCAGATCACTCTGAATCAGGGACTTGAATGTGGTGTGGTGTGAATGTGATGTGATGTGAATCAGGGACTTGAATGTGATCTGAATATATCCCAGACTATAGAGTATGAGAGAGAGAGAGAGAGAGAGAGAGAGAGAGAGAGAGAGACTCAGCCTCTCACTGCATGTGACCAAAGAGCCCTGGACCCAAAAACCCTTTCTGAGTCAAAAAGTTTTGTTTTCAATCCAAAACAGACATTTGGACAATATTCCATTTTCTCAGACATGTTCAAGGGTTTTGATTTGTTCTAATGTGTGGAATAAAAACAAATTTTAAAACCTCAGAATTTGCCATAAAACACAATTATTGTCTGGGGGACCAACTCCATGGAAGATATTACCAGGGCTGGTGCAAGGATGTTTCGCGCTTTAGGCGAAACTTTCACCTTGCGCCCTCCCTCTCCCACCCCGCACTTCCGCCCTGAGGCACACTTCCGCGTGGCAGCTCCCACCCTCCACTCTGAGGCATCCCCCCTGCCCCAGCTCACCCCTGCCCCGCCTTGTCCCCGAGCACGCTATGGCTGCTTCACTTCTCCCGCCTCCCAGGCTTGTAGCGCCAATCAGCTTAGGCGCTGCAAGCCTGGGAGGCGGGAGAAGTGAAGTGGCCACGGTGTGCTCGGGGAGGAGTCAGGGCAGGGGTGAGCTGGGGCGGGGAGTTCCCCTGCATGCTGTCCCCGCCCCTTACTTGCTGCAGGTGGCCCTCCCCACGCTCCCCTGCCCCAGCTCCCTCCGCCTAAATGCCGGCGGCGACTGGGGCAGCCGAAGATCCGGCCGTCACGGTCACTGCTGAAGAAAATGGTGCCCCCCCAAATCCTAGCACCCTAGGCAACCTCCTAGGTCACCTAAATGGTTGCACCGGCCCTGGATATTACTAGAATGGCCAAGTGTTCAAGTTGAGTTTGTGGGGGTGGAGAGTGAAAACAGTGAGGAGCGTATGTACATGAGGGGTAGGCCCCAATTCAGCTAAGCACCCAAACAAGTGCTTAACTTTAAGCATGTGAGAAGTCCCATTGTGGTTTTTAGGGTAACTCACATGTTTAAAATTAAACATGTACAGTACTTAAGTGCTTTGCTGAATCAGGACTCTGGTGTTTTAAAAATATACTTGTTGCATTCTAAAGGCAAATTATTTGCTCTTCAGAACTATATTTATGTATCCAGGGATAAATCATCAGAGATGGCTTTGCAGTGTCCAGACTGCTGGTGAACTGCATCAGAGGGAGGGGAATCAGCCTGACCTTCCATTTAAATTGATGATAGAGTTTTTAAAAGGTGCTTTCAATAGACCTCCAGCGCATCACTATAATGACTGATCATAGTATCACAAATATAGGCAGGATGGTAACTGCTGGTGGTTTGATAATTTCTCGAGGAACAGACTTGTAGTTTGCTTGGTGGAGGTGGGGGGATCTAGGAATTGTAGTATTTTCTTTTCAAAATTGTTCTCATACAATGTTTTTCACAACTTGACTAGGATCAAATCCTGCTCATTTGATTCTTGCAAGGAGTCCAATTGACTTTGGTCAGTGGGATTTCCCATGTGAATTAGAGCAGAATTTGCTCTTGAGTCCTAACAAAACCTTTTAGGCTAGTAAATACTGGTATCCCCATTTCACAGAGAGATAACTGAGATGGAAAAGTGACTTGGTTAAATGTTACATAAATGCTTAGATTAGAATGCACACATTCTTGGCTTCCTCTCCTCTGCCTCTATCCCTAGATGGTTCTCCTCTCTCGATTAGATTCTGATTCTTGTACTCATTTTAAATAGCTCCTTATTCCACAGGGAGCCTCAGTGTGGCTCTTGGTAAATAAGGCATCAGACTCTAGCCCTCTATATGTACAGTTATAGAATTTTCATGATGGGAGAAAAATAAGAAATCCCTCCAAAGGAAAGTTATATAAAAATAATCAACAAACACTGTTTTTCTACATCGGCATTGTGATTTTAAACTTTCCCAAATGACAGCCCCTTTATAAGAGTGAGAACAGCATGATCATTTTAAAACTAATTTACCTTGACAACTTGTGTTCCCTATCCTTAAGCCGTTGTTGAATACCTAAGCACTCCTCAAACAGCCTGTATCTTGATAATGGTGTCTTTAATAATAGATTGTGTTTGTTTTTACTTACAAACCTGAGGGTATAGTTTGAACTTTGATACTGTTTATTTTCACTTTGTGTGACTGTGGGTTTAGCAGGACTGAAGACAAATTATTATAAAATGCAGGCAGCCATATTGTGCATTATGTTGCTGCTGAGTATTATAAGGAATGGAGAATATTTGGATGTTTGCTTTCAGATTACCAATAATGCAATCACACTATAAGCACATCTACTAGCAGTCCATGAAAGTTATTTTTAAGGAAGTCTGTAACTCCCGGCCAAGCAGAGTGGTTTTATGTTTGCTCATGGACACATAAATATTAGTTTCCAAAACCTAAAACAATTGTCTTGTGGAGTATAAAAGGTTAGTTTTCAGCATCACTATCTAAAATGTATCAGATCAATAAATGACACTCCTTTTTATTAATAGGTTTACGCATGTGTTACAAAAAATAATAATTTGAAGCAAGATAAGCCTGGGTGGGTAAATCAGTAAAGATGTAATTTATGTTTCTGTAACAATCACTATTTTCAGGTGATTTTATGAGGATAGATCTGTAGGCTCCTGTGTGCATTAAAGCTCAGACAATTCCCATAAAATGAATACAAAGTTAAACAACTTTACAAAAGACAGAAATAGCCTTTTAAGGATTCAAAGGAGTACTTTCTCCCTGTCTAATCTAAGCAACCATCATGGCGAGATTGATGTGCATTGGCAGAGATGCATTTCATGAGGCGACTGTCTGCTCAATAGTATTAGAATGGAGCTATCTGTCTTCATTGTGCTCCATTAACATGCCCCTCAGATCTATCAGGCAAATGTCTACATTCTTACTTTCTAAGTTATTACCTCTGACAGTTACATATTTTAGAATATATTTAGGCATAGTGCTTGCTTTATAGTTATTCATTTACCTACACATTTAGACACTTGAACTTCAAGGTTTGCTTAAAAATATAACACAAAATGCTTTTTTTCTTTAGTCAGTAATGATGCAGGTTTGTACGTGGTAAAAATGATTATGCATTTATTTTACTGTAAAATACAATTTATTGAAACAGAATGGTAGAAGCAAATCTTTAGATGTACTCCACATCAGAAGAGGACATATATATTCACTAACCAGGATATATTTGCTTTAAAGATAGATGTAGATGTAGCAATTCACTTAAAGGTGGTGAACAATCAGCACATGGAAATTATGTTTATGATTGCTCACAGAGCTGAAGATAAAGAATGTATTTTACTCAATCATTTTGCAGTTGTTAATACAGCTTTGTGAGGTCTTTGATTTTTTTTCCTGGCAATTTCATTTTATTAATCATATCTAAAAACCAGTGACATATGCCAGTCTTTGTACAACAAAGATTTTAAAGATTCCACAGGATCCTCGTTTGTTATCTTTGCCCAGCAGACCAGCTAGACTCTAATAATATGAACTATTATTCATTTCACAGTTATGTCAATGTCCTCTCAAACTGTAAAGCTGGCAGTGTGCTATGTATTGAATATGAGGAGGTTGTGCTGTATGATCAGCTAAATTTTATATTGATTTCCAAGATAATCATGTTTCAGTTTAGTAATGCCTTGGGTTGTCTTAAAACAAAACAAAACAAAAAAAAAACCCACCAAAAACATTCTCTCTCTTCAGATGAAGTCCTTCTGAGACTTCCTCTCCCCCCTCCCACGGGGGTGGGAGGGGTAAGGGACACACTCATTAGAAAAGCAGTCACCTCCACTCTTCTTTAACAATGGTGAACAGCTGAAATATACACAGTCCAAGAGAGAAAGGAGACATTGTCCATGAAATAATACACTGATTTGGAGAAAGAAACATTTAGCAGTAGTGCCCCATTGTTCAGCTTAAAACTAAAGAGAGAAGCTCCTGACAATACTTTTAGATATGAAGAGAGTTTTTTCAGAAGGCTGGCTTAGGCAGGTTCTTGCATATGTTTCCTTTTTAACACAGCATCCCAGTCCATCTTGTGAGGTATTAAAAACTGGGAAGATTAAAGATGCAAATTGAAGGAGCAAAATCCAAGAAATAGGCCCATCAACACAGCTCCACTGATCAGATGAAAAGACATAAAAAGTGTTTTGGATGGTTGCTGTGAGGGGGAAACTTACTTCAGCCCAAAGGGTTGTAATCTTATTTGCTGAACATCAAAGGAATCACCACAGAAGCTTTGGAGAGTTGTACTCAGTTAAAACTCCTTCTAAGGCAACTGAAGAGAGAAGAGGTGGAGAGAATGAAAAATGGAAATGGTCCTAAGAAAGCAAGAGGAGATGACTATCATATTAGCTCACATCAGTAAATACAAGAAAAATTAACCTTAAAAGGATTATTGCTCTTAGACCACCAGATTAATCTACCTCAATTACCTAAAAACTAGAGTGCTGATCCATCATGGCAAAGGGAAGCTAAAAGTCTGTAACAGTGAGGGGAATGTTGTGCTCAGACGAAAAAGAGACTCTTAATGATAATATTTATGCCTCAAGCTCATCTTGCGGTTCACTTTTCTTAGGTGTGGAGACAAAGAAGTGTAGAAATTAAAAAAAAAACATTCTTCTTATTCACAAGGTTTAAATTTTTGTGGCCATAATCAACATATTATGAGTGTCTTTTCCGGTGAAAATGGTATATTACTGTATGGGCCATAAAAGTAATTGGTGTAGAATTTGGATATGTGTGTTTAGCATTTTGAAAGCATTAACTTTTTGATTTGCAACTCGGGACACACAGAGTGTAGTAAAAGTCACTAGCTTTTTTTCTTTTACTGAACACGCATACATTATTTTAAAATTTAGTTCCTGAATTATGAAAAGGGATTTGCTTTGACAATGGTACAGCCTGTAATATTTAGTAATATTCAAGCATTTAGAAAAGGGGTTTTGAAAAGTAGGTGTCTTCATTTTACCAATCGTCACTCTGTAAATTCACATAGGCCAAATAGAATGATGATAAAATGCTGGACATAGGCCTATCTTAATCTGAAAAATATAACTGATGAATTTCAATTGATCAGTGACCTTATCATTTTTTTTTCACAGAAAAGCCTGTTGATGATTAATATTAAATAATATTCATTTGAACTAACATCAAAGCTGATTTAAAGGAGCAGTTCCAGGAAGAGTAGATGAATAGCACAACAATACTAAAGAAGAGAAGAGAACCCAATGGAGAGACAGTTTTCTGAGTACTTTAAAAATACTCTTGAGTAAAAGAGAATTTTTTGCTAAAAAGAGTGGTAGCTGTGAAACCAGAAATCACCACATATCTTAGGCCTAATTCACATTTACACTGCCAGTAGGTGCCAAGGGACTTAGAGGAAATAAGAATCAGGCCTCACTGTCTCATGTTGTTAAATAATCATGAAGACTTAGCTCTAGGGAGTAGGGGAGGTTTCTCTTGCTTAATTTTCAGCTTAAATGGATATGAGTTCCTCTTCAGTGTGGAAATCTTTAACAAACTGAGGATCATACTGTACATCATTTCTTTTAACAACTGAATGAGAAACCAAAAGAGACTTTTCTGAATATATTGGTCCCCACATAGGATTATGGTAATGGGCATCATAAATGCTGAATGCTGCTGGAAATGTAACTCCTCTGGTACTACCTTAGCTCATATGTTTTGGGAGTGCTGCTGTATCAAGAATTTCTGGTGTGAAGTGGGTCAAAGGACCAGTTTGATATTGGATGCTAATATGGAAACCCTCACCCTTAAGTTTCATTCTTGGAATTATTTTGATACTTGGAGATTCCCTGGTAACAAGGCAGCATGGTTCCAATGTGCAGCTTTGGTTGCTAAAAAATTAATCCTGCAAAAATGGGAAAGTCAAACCCTACCAAATATTGATGCCTGTCTCAGTGATATTGCTTTCCTCACAGCTAACAAATGACTGGGATTCTGCAGAAATGGAATGCCTTAAAAATGCAAAGCAATTTCGGCTGACTTTTTTAGAGATCTATGATAAACAGAGAACCTGAAGATAGAGATGTTGCTTTCCCTTCCATCCATTTATCTTAGCCCTCTTTACTTACTTTGTGTATTATGATGAATCTGTTATTGTGGTTTATTTGTTGTACATGGAAAAAAATAATAAAAATATATAAATACCATTGAGTAAGCCTGGCAATGACTTATAGACCCTTTAATATTTCAACAAGGCAATGGAAGCTATTTGGAAATTTGAGAACATTTCTCCAGATCAAGAAAATATTGACAAAAACCATGCTATTGGGTAATGTTGTTCTTTTATTCTTATGGTGCAACAGGCAGTTAATAATTAATGTTACTATCAGTTTTACCATGGTAGTGCATGGGGACCCAAACAAGGATTAGGGTGACAAGATACTAGGCACTGTACAAACAAATAATACAGAGACAGTCCTGCCTTAGAAAATGTAGACAGTACATTGTTGGTGAATATATTGATAATTGGGCTTTAAAGAGAACAAGATAGCAGAAGAATAGGTTCATTTGCCTAAATTAGTAGCCACAGTAGTATCAGTCACTAGCCTAACCAATTTCAGTAGTTTATAAATCAAGAGTGTTATCAGTCTTGCATTGTTTAATCAGTCTGAGCAACAGCATGAATGAGGATGACGGATTTTTTTCCCAAACCCTGTTCTGCAAATTATGAATACTGTGATTTTCATTTATTGTACACAATCTCCATGATTTGGGAAATTTGAGGATATTTGCTTTGGGCAAACCTCAGCCTTACATGCCCTGGGGTTTGAGAGATACATTGTATTTAGTTTAGTCCAGAATATAGAAGCCTTTGAGTGCCAGGAAGCAGCATTCTAGGAGCCAGCAGAGAACCTGCCAGACCCACAGGTCAATTAGGCTCTTCAGAGGCAGAGTAGCAAGTAGCAGCAGGGGATAAAAGTTTAGTGGTCAGAAACCAGATTGGGCAGAAGCCTAAAGTTTAAAGGAAAATTGTGGATCAGGTTGGAGTATTACTGCAGTGACCAGTGGTGGTAGGGCTTGGGGACTGAATCGGAAAGGGGAAAAAAAGTCACCAGGTGGAGTGGGAGTGTAAGATCCACAGAAGAATAGGTGAATCCAAGGAGAGAGAGAGAGAGAAAGGAACAGAACAGGAAGAACTAATAATAAGGCAATCAAGAGTGAAGTGTGGGTTGAAGACACAAATTAAGAGGGAGAGAGAGAAGACGACAGTTGCAGAGAGATAACATTTGTGTTTGGGACTGATGCTTAAGGCTGCGTTAAATCAGATTATTGGGAATGGTTTCCTGGCCGAGGGACAATCAGGAGCAACAGGTTTAGCATCACCTTTGCAAAAGGAAGTAGTGTTTCTGTTAAAGTTAGGGGCCTTGCAGGATCGAATACATACCTTTTGTCCAAGGTTTAGAAGAATTAGTAAGGCACTGCATCTAAGACTATCTGGTGCTATAGACACACTAACGCTCAAAAAGCCTTGCCTGACCCTATTCTCCACAAGGAGCACCATACTTCCACGATGTCCTGTGACAGAAAAAGTGGGGAGAAAGAAAAGTCAAGCATAACACAGTATTATGCAGACTCATTTACACAGAATTTCTGCACCCTATATATCATTGCTATAAGGGTGACTAAGAACCTACTTCTCCTTTGCTATAGAAGTGCAAAAGCTACCCCCTGGAAAACTTTTCCAGAGATTATTAGTTTTAAACCTAGATTGCCTCTGCTCAAACTTGTAATACAGCATCTCTAATTGCAAGGAATTATCATTTTATTTCTCAGAGAAGATAGCCTGCATCTGGGACTGTCTCAGAGGTCATTGTGCTCAACAAACTGAGAACAAGACTAGAAACACAATGTCTGCTCTCCTTCCAAGAATTCAGCCCATTCACATAGAAATTGTCATGGAAACACTAACAAAAATCACTTCCACTATTAATTTACTCTGACAGTAGACAACACTTGGAACCCCTGATATCAAAGCTAGCGAACCCTTTCTTTAATGAGGAGAACCTACTACACTCCTTAAAACATGCAATAGCCTCACCAGTACTTAAAAGAAACACTGATTACCAGTAAAGCTCTCACAGAGCATTGCTCAATGATTAACCTCCTTTTTTTTAGACAGACTAACTGAAAAGCTAGCATAAAATAGTCTCTGGCGCCGTATGTAGACTTCCAGTTTCCTGGATTCCTCTGCCAGGCTTCAGGATAGAGTATAATTTGTTGCTCAGGTGGAGACTTCCTCCTGTCTATAGGCAATGGACATACATATATATTCATTTCACCTACAGTCTGGGAAGGAAGAAAGAAACAGAGTGTTAATTCTATTTTTGAATACTTAGAGGAACTGAGATACAAAGGGGGCCATATAGTATCTAGACAGATAGCTGTGAAACTCCTTGTGAATACTGAATAATATGATCCTATGACCCACAACAAATCAAACTAAGCACTTTCATCTGTGATGGTGCCCCCCATAAGGCTTTATGGAAATATACTTATGAATGTATATATGAAATTACTAGAATATGTTTTATGCTACATAGGCCATGTAACATATCTGTAAAGGTTATCTACTGAATCTATTAATCCTATTTGTATGCATGTATCATTTTTGTATTCAAAGTTATGAATATTGGCTGTGTACTTGCTTGATTTTAAGTAGTCTTTGTAAAGCATTTGGTCAGCTTCTTGAGAAAGGAATGTGCAAATTAAGTGCCCAGTCTAGGAACTGGAATCAATGGAACAATGGATCTTGGAATGCTCCAATCCACATAAGAAGTCTACTTGAGGATGTTCAAGGTAGCATGTGAACCATGGCTGCTACTGTACTGTTCAACTATTACTGTAAGTTCTGAGTCATCCAGGGACATATGACTGGCCCGTGTGATTCCAAAACTCCATATTGTAGCTGGGATTCTACACCGGGGGAAGGGAGGGGTGTTCACCCACAAGAGAAAGTCTATTTAAACCCCAGAGAGACCCCTCCATTTTGTCTTCAGTTGGCTCAAGAGATAGCCTCTCCACCCCCAAGGATACCTGAAAGAAATTGGAACAAAGGACAGTAACTACAGGGGGTTTGAGTGATTGCTGGACCCAGACTAGAAGGAGACTAGTCTGTAAAATGAAACTTACTGGGTGAGGTTTTTATCTGTATTCAGTTTTCTTAGACATAGACTTGCGTGTTCTATTTTATTTTGCTTGCTACTTCACTTTGTTCTGTCTGCTATTACTTGGAACCACTTACATCCTACTTTCTGTATTTAATAAAATTACTTTTTACAAGGTATGTATTAATAACTGGGGGGGGGACAGCTGTGCATATCTTTTTATCAGTGTTATAGAGGGTGAACAATGTATGTGTTTACCCTGCATAAGCTTTATAAAGGGTAAAACAGATTTATTTGGGGTTTGGACCCCGTTGGGAGTTGGGCAGCTGAGTGTTAAATACAGGAACACTTCTGTAAGTTTATTTCAGTTAAGTCTGAAGCTTTGGAACATGTGGTTCAGACCCTGGGTCTGTGTTGGAGCAGACTGGTGTGTCTGGCTCAGCAAGACAGGGTGCTGGAGTCCCAAGCTGGCAGGCAAAGCAAGGAGTAGTCTTGGCACATCAGTTGGCAGTTCCCAAAGGGGGTTTTGTGATACAACCCGTCACACATTCCACTTCCACTTGATTCCATCTATCCATGTTAAGAAAACTGACCACATTTGAATATTAAATATATGCATTACATTGAGCAATTTAAATGTAACTGGCTCCATAACTTCCAGAATACTTTAAAAATTCAGTATGACCAAGTATTAAGGAAGATTTGTCACTGGTGGGATTCCTCCCCATGGATTATGGCATACGTCAGATTAGCTACTTCAGTCCCACTGTTGGTTTTGTCTATAAATAGGATTAGGCAAACTGGCAGGTGGGAGTCTTTAAGGATTTAAAATTATGTTATACTGCAAGGAGGAGGTAGGTGTATGACAGGACAAAGTCATTATCATTTGTGTTTTCATGTACCAGATGACAGAAAGAGAAAGTATGAAGTTGTGGCAACTTTTGCAGGGTTGGAAAGTTAAAATGTTTTTGTTTCTTTTTAAATAATGATACACAATTGGGCATTCATGTAGAGGTGCCATACTGCACTGGATGGGACTAGAGGTAATTAAATGGAAGGTCATTTCTTACCTCTGTTGCTTCATAGGTGGAGGGTTTTTTATTTTTTTTAATTTTTTTAAGGAGAGAGCGTGGAAGAGACAATAATGATAACATTATTTCCCTGTTGTATATACACATATACACAAACACACATACATTCTTAATTGTGGTGCTAGAGAGGAGCCTGGGATAGCAGAGAGGAATCTGTGACTTAGCTGTTGGTACAAGACATGAGTGAGTATTCAAGATGTGGAGAGCTCTGTACTTATCCTTGAATGAGTAATAACACTTGGAGGTTCAAATAATTCTGAACCAGCCTCATTGTGGCAATTTACTCTACCTGCTGTGCCTCATTCATTTTGACTGTACAGTTAAACATAAGCAAATTGGAAAACAGCTGCTTCATGCAAAATGAAGTATCTTTATATATATAGTGAATACATATAGTGAAGTCCCACTATAAATGTATAAACATTCACTGCCTTCAATGGGGTCAGACTTTCACTCATCATAGATGTGACCTATCTTCCAAGTTATATATAAAACAAAGCTTTAAATGGTACCTCTCGTCAGTCATTATTGCTTGAAAACAACTACTTCTGCATAATCCAGTAGTTTCAAATAATACTGATCCAGCTTGACTGCCAAAGAGCAATATACGTGTGTGTGTGTGCGCGCGCGTGCAGATGCGCATGCATATAGATGAAATCACTCCAAGTAGTTCATAACTTATGAGGAGAGACTGAGGGAACTGGGCTTTGAAGGGGGTCCAAAGAGGATGGAGCTCGGCTGTTCTCAGTGGTGGCAGATGACAGAACAAGGAGCAATGGCATCAAGTTGCAGTGGGGGAGATCTAAGTTGGATATTAGGAAACACTATTTCACTAGGAAGGTGGTGAAGCACTGGAATGGGTTACCTAGGGAGGTGGAGGAATCTCCATTCTTAGCGGTTTTTAAGGCCTGGCTTGAAAAAGCCCTGGCTGGGATGATTTAATTGAGGTTGGTCCTGCTTTGAGCAGGGGGTTGGACTAGATGACCTCCTGAGGTCTCTTCCAACCCTAATATTCTATGAGTCTATGTTTATTAAAATACCATTTCTAATTTGTAACATAGTTTAATGAACAATTTAATCATTTTTCCAAATGGAAGTAAGGAATATGCATATGTTTTAGTAGAGAGTTTGAAATGACCATGAGATTTTCTTGTTTAAACTAGAGAGGCAGGGATATTTTGTGCATGTTAGCATGCAAAAGTCACTACCCTTTGCCCACCCATTAGCTATAAAGTCATACCACCAAACCCTGGTCTACACTAGGTGGAGGATTGATCTAAGTTACGCAACTTCAGCTACGTGAATAACCTCTCGCAGTGCTGGAGTACAGGAGTAGACGGGAGAGCACTCGGGTTGATTTATCGCATCTAGACTAGACATAATAAATCGATCCCTGCTGGATTGATTGCTGCCTGCTGATCTGGTGGGTAGTGTAGACATATCCCAAGTATTGATTTATCACTGAAAATTTTTTTCTATTTAAAATTAGAGAAGGGACAAAACAAAATTGGAATCTTAACACCTTGTTCCTCCAATTTTTGATGAATATTTTGAAACCTAGGGCCAAAGTGAAGTTCAAAGTTTGGTATTATGAATGAAAGTAAAATCATGGTACTTTATTTTGTTTTTGATTCATATGAAGTAGAAATACCAGGAAAGCTGTTGTTTTTTTGCAATTATCTGCTAATACCAGGAATTATAGGAGTTATCTAGAGATTCAGTCACCAGTAAAAAATCTTCCCTCCCCAACATTTCATGTTAGGCTGATATCTGAGGTGAACTGGAATTAGGGCCAGTGGACATATTTTGAATTCAGCATTTTCCAATCACAAAATAGTTCAATCAAAATCAAAATTTTTCACAGGGAAAGAACAATTGTGGTAGATTTTTTCTTCAGTAAAATCTAAACAGAGTAAGTCCCATGATACACCATAGTGTCTCTGCCAAAGGGAGTGAACTCCAGTCACCATGGGAGATGTAGTCTGGCTGGGAGCAGTGCCCATAGGGACAATGGGGTCATCAAGGAATCAGAAATACAACTTTCATGAGGCACAGTGGCAGCACAGTTGAATGCAGAGATTAATGTTGCCCAGAATTAAATGTTTCCATTTCCAAACTGAAATGTTTCAAATTTTTTTCCCCATGAAAAGTGTTGACATTTTGACTTTTCATCTTGATTCAGAACACAAACAAATGCTGATATATCAGAATTTCTCAGAGGATGATAATATCATTATTTGATCATCTCTACTTGGGAGGAAGACTCCCCTCCAACCCCACCCGCACACCACTAGCATTCAGGCTCCATTTCTCTCAGTGCCCCAGAAAGGAAGAAAGAACATATGTCAGTGTAGAGAAGAAATAACCCCCAGCCAGGGTCTCATCCCCAGAGATGGGGGAGAAGTGGTAACCAACAACCAATGAGGCTGTCCTGAGTGAACAGGAATTCCCTGGCACAGATCCCAAGAAGATACAAAAAGGAGCAGCATGTATAGCATACATGAGATGTGCTATTTACAATTAAGTTCACAATATGGGAGAACTTGGCTTTACAGAAGGAAGGATTTTTTAAAAAATGTAAATAATTGAAAAAGTCACACCCACATACAAAAAGACAAAAAACAACCAACCAATCCTCCAAAAACAACCCTCTCTTTCAAATAGAGTTTCTGTTAAACATGTCATATGCAGAACAAATTATGCTTGGGTTTTATTGTCACTCATTTGAACTGATCTTTTCTTATTCTTTTGGCTGAAGAGCTCTGATCCAAATTGAAGTCAATACAAAAATTCCCATTGACTGAGGCTTTGCATCATATTCAGAGGATGGAAGAACTGACACTGTAGGATGTGATTTGTAATCACCTAGGTGACTTGGGCGCTCAATTCCTGTTAATGCAACTAGAACTGGTTATCAAGTTTCTTAGGTGGTTTGAAGATCTTAGCCCTGATCTTAGTTTAGAAAAAATATTTCTAAACTCTTAAAGCTCTGATTTAATCATTACAGTACATCTGTAAAAAAATAATGTTTAAATTCTAGGCCAAAAGCTCATGTGCTTGATCAGAATTTATATTTTTTAATTCACAATATTTGCACAAAAGTCCTTCCTTTTCCTTCTAACTATATAATCATCTAAGGACAATTAATCAAGACTTTATTGAAAATGAATTGTTCTTTATAACGAGCTATACAAACACCTTTTCAGAGTAATTTCAACATTTGAAAAAAAACAACCAGACAAGTCTTTTACTGACCTCTGAGGTCTCTGCACTGCTGAATGCATCAATACTCTTATCACAAAAGAACAGAGGAATGCAAAGCAATCCTTGCTATATCCAATGTATTATGTATATAAATAGTGCTTCAGAGATATAGCTATGGTGAAAACTAATAAAAAATTCTCTGGCATTTCTTATGTATCCCTGAGAGAATGGAGCCCCTTATAGAAATTTCCCTTTGTTGGGTCTCCTAGGAAAATTAAAACATGCATGTTTTGCAAACTATTGTCACCAGCTAGCAGTAAACATTTCAGGTATGGGCATTCAGCCCTGATAATAATTCTGCATTCATTTGCATCTTGAATATTCCAAAGCAATTAATTCAAGGACTATTGAAAATGTATTTTGCATCACTGATATATTTGCACTCGCTATTATTTTAATTTTAAAGCACCATCCTAACCCTTGTGAACATACTTACCAGAGGGAAAAAGTATTACAAGCAAAACAAAACACCCATAAAATCTATCCTTGTTAGACAGTACATAAAAACATAGGGCATCACATCTTTCTAATATTCAAGTATCTCCATTGTTCTTTTCTGTGCTTTTTCTCTCAAATGGATGTTTTGGGCTGAGTACTTTGAAACTGTTGTCATCATATGAGGCATAGACAATGAAGGAAAACAATCTGATAGCTGTATATGCTGATGATGTGCTACTTATCCCCTCTCCTCCTCTTTTTCTCTTTCTCCCGAATGTCTGTTACAGACAATAAAGTGGGTGACAGATGAACTCTTGTTTTTCTTGGAATATAAAACAAACTATACCCAGTCTGAAAAGACTAATATGAATGATGAGTCCTCACTGACTAGTTTGCATTTCAGTTGGCCTTGAAGAGGTTTACATATGTAAGCAATAAACATTTCACTATAATGGTTGAATCTGCACAAAACAGGAATCTTTTGTCAATTGGCTGAAAAATAGAATATGGTATGAACTGATTTCCTACCTTGCTTACTGAGTATCCAAAATGGTCTGCAGTATGTCACTGCAAGACAGGATGGTAAAATACTTCTAAAATGATTCTCTTGATTTAAAAAGTACTTTCACTGTGTTAAGGAACTTAATTAACTTCCCTTTGATATAAAATGTTGCAGCCAAGTTTGTCATTTCAAGTATACACTTTCCTCATTATGATGTGCCCTGTTATAACAGCACCATCTCCTGTGTACTGGGTACATTGATTTGATTCACTATTGCTTTAAGCACAACTGCCATATTTCTTTTCTTATTAAAAATCACTGCACCTCACAGTGATGGTGTGATAAGGGAAATTGATGAGTACTCGCTACTCTAGGCATTCTAACAAGAAATGCACAAAAACAGACTTCAGGAGAGATTCTGGGGTTTTGCTATCTTAGACAGAGGTATGAAAACAATCTAAAAGTGCTAAAATCATAATAAGGCTTGAATTGATTTACATAGTTTGGACAAGTAAATCCATCGAGCAGATTGAAATTCTGCCCTCATCCTACTCTGGGGACAGTTCTACTAACTCTCTATTGGTCTGATCCTATTCCCATCACATTCCCATTCTCTTCATAGCAGCAGGAGTAGGCCTTATTAAGGAACAACTCATACTGGGTGAGATCATGGCTTCATTGAAGTCAATAGGAATTTTGTCACTAACTTCAGTGGGGCCAGGGTTTCACCCCTTGACCTTATGGGACTTTTGTGCATGGAGACCTTGCAAGATTGGGCCCTGTTATGCCTTGGTATTACAGTTTTACAGAACTCATTTCTACAATTCTACTCAAACAGAATTCCAAGTGACTTCAATGAGAGTAATTTTGAGACACCTACATAAAACAGGATGGGTTGAGGATGCGGTTTGATTCTTGCCTTTGAACCATAGGTATTTGAGGCTTTTCCCCAAGGGCAGATTGGCAGAGGCCCTGGGTTTTTTTTGCCTTCCTCTGTAGCGTGGGGCTCGGGTCACTTGCTGGAGGATTCTCTGCACCTTGAAGTCTTTAAGCCATGATTTGAGGACTTCAGTGGCTCAGACATAGGTTAGGGGTTTGTTACAGGAGTGGGTGACCTTAAACTCTATGCTTCTACGAAGTATAATTCTTCCAGTTGCCCTGATTCTAGTGATTCCATGAGTTTTAATTTTCTTTGTTTTTATTGTATTTTAAAATAAATAAATAAATACTTTCAAAGTAAACCTTATCTCCTTGTTTGAAAAGATTCAAAATAAAATAATCTTGTCTGATGCTGTGGCTATCAAGTTAATTCATAGCAGGGAGATATTATTCAGTGCTTTAATGTGATGCTTCGTAATGTCAATCAGCATTATGGTGCTATTAATTATTTATTATTAACTTTTACATTTCTGATGCTCAAAACTCCAAGGTCTCTAAGTGCCTCCTCATAAAAACATAACTTAATTGCCAGAAATATTCCAATTGGCTGCAAACTTATTGGTATTCCCATTATCAAGAAATGTGCATAAGTCCAGCTGAACAGTAGTTACTGTAATACTCTTTGGAAGCTTTTAAGCCTCTGTATCATAGACATTTTACATTATTTGTTGAATGTTGTAGTCAAAATTAGGGAGGAATTTCCTTCAAAGTGTTAAAAAGCGGGGGAGGAGGGAAGAGGGGGAATGTAGCCAAATGTGGTGATAACCTGTATAATAGGAAGGAAGTCATAGAAGAAAAAAATATGCTGCTACATTAAAATATTGTATGACAACTTGAAAACATGATGCAAATTTTTGCATCCAAGTTATAAATATCAGCAAAAACAAGCATTGGTTGGGTCTACTCAGTCCAAATTCCCCCTTCACATTTCCTATTCTGCAGAAACTACTTGTGTGACATTCTGGTCCCATTGAAGTCAATGGAAGTTTTACCATTGACTTCAGTAGGGACAAGATTTCATCAATTGTGTCATCTCGACTACATAACTATCAATTCTGTCACATAGTCAAGAGGGGAACTTTTCACTGAGTATCAAGTGTATTCACAGCTTGCTATTATGGTCTGTGGGTAAACATTAATCATGTTCATATTATTGTAATAATATTACAGGTTTGCAATATGAAATCACACCATACACTAGGATGTAAGGGATATCTAAGTTTCAACATGATAGATTCATGGACCATGCCCCTTTCATTGGCAGCAGTTTTGTTCATGACAAGAGTCATTTCTCCTTTAAGAGTCCAGACTCTTGTGTGTTCAAACGTTGTTCCTGATCCTTTGCTCACTGCCAGGTCGGGGCCTGAGAACGAACAGGAATAATGTCTGGTCCACAGAGTTTTTGTACTGGTATAACTATTTGAGTTAGGGGCATCAATTTTTACTGAAATGTACAACTCCAGTGTGGATGCTGTTCTACCTGTACAAAGGTACCGCATACCAGTATGACTTATTATCCTTCTGGCACGTAAATGGCTATACTGATATAAAGCAACTCTATAGTATTGTAACTCATCTGTGGGGTAGTTCAGTGGTTAGAGCATTGGCTTGTTCAACCCAGGGTTATAAGCTCAATCCTTGAGGGAGCCATTTAGGGAACTGGGGCAAAAATCTGTCTGGGGGTTAGTCCTGCTTTGAGCAGGGGGTTGGACTAAATGACTTCCTGAGATCCCTTCCAATCCTGTTATTCTATCCTAGGGGTATTGTACTGCTTTTAGTTAAATTAGTATTACTTTCGTGTGCAGACAAGTCCTAAGGGAGTTTAAGGTTGGCCTCTGTAAAGGTTTAAAAAGTCTGAAGATAAAAATTGTCAGAGAATAAAGTATAAACCAAGAAAGAATAGGCAGATGACATAGCCTGAAGCCGTTATCAGTCTGAGGCCCAGTACTGCAAAGTGCTGAATGCTTCTGTAGGTCACTGGCATTTAAGAATATTTAATACTTCGGAGGACTTGGAGGATCAGGTCTGGGGGCAGACACACAGACACCAGTTGGACTACTCATATGAGTAAGCCCTGCAGAGTTTAGCTCTAAATATGTAAAGAAAAAGTATTTCTTTACATATTTTACAAGATTAATAATAGTATCCACAATTAACTTAAGAGACGGTCACTGACTTTTTGGTTGTAGTATTGCAGATGCCAGTTCTTATCTCTCTGCTCATCTCAAATCTTACATACCAGTTCTGACATGAGTTATTTCTTATATGGTTAAATATTACCAGGAAACCACATAAGAACTACATGAAAATTCTGTTTTTAAACAGAGCAAAGATACATACTGTATTAGTTCAGCTGCATTGTATTCTGCTGACTTTATGATGATTTGTTTCACCACAGCAAACTGTATTGTATGGTACTTAACTGGCAATGTAACAGGAGTCAGAAATGAAATGGATCTTATTAGTGGATTAAAGAAATGTTGTATGTACTTTTAGCAGAAATAGAAATGTTGAAATACAGGTGCCAGGAAAAAAAAAACATTATAAAACAAACAATGCTAATGGCAAAAAAACATTACAAGAAGATGGGTAGTAGTAGTTAAAATAAAAAAAATGCATGCCTAAAACAGGTAAACTCTGATTCTGCTCTTCCTTTGTTATCAGATAGTTTGTGTCTTGCATGGGGCTCACATCTAACTTTGACAATTTGGAGGTTCCACCGAGATGGCAACCATCTTCACTGGGGCTGTGTGATTCCCTGTGTTTTTAGGCTAACTCAGGGGATCCCAAACTCAGTGGCCACTGTTTAAAATCTGGAACAAAGACCGAGTGGACATCTTAAAAGGGACAACAACCTAAACCTAAAAAATTTAAAGAAGAAGAGAAAGATTTTTTCATTTTCATTGGGAGGATCGGGCCCAGAAAAGCAGGCAAGCAACAGATAAAAAAAACTGAAAAAAAGGTTGGAAGCCCTAAGGGCATAGTGTAGGAGTAGAAAGAAAAGCAGGTGTGGCATGAACCCTGGAACAATACATAAAATAAAAAAATCTGAGGTGAGGTGGTGTTATTTTTTTTTTTATAAATAAGTGATTTAAAAAGAGAAAAACAAAGCAGTGCAAAGGAATGTTAAGGAAAAGAAAAATGTATGTATCTAGTTGTCTGTGAAAATGTAAAAAAAAAGAAGAATCTAAACCCAGCACTGGTTTGTAAAAAAACTGTTTTGTGTAGGTGTAAGATAAATTAGTTTTTTTTTTTTTTTTTTGCCACTAAAAAAATTTTTTTTGACTAATTCAAAAAAAAAAAACAAACAGACCTTTTTTTTTGCAAGACACAGGTTGTTTGTTTTGTTTGGATTTAGCATTTAATTTTAAATAAAAACCAAGTCATGGCTGCATAGGGGCAGTCAAAATCAAAACAGTTACATCGTATGTAAAAATTGATATGGCTAATGTTTAAAAAAAAGTTCTGTGTGTTTTGTAAGCAGAGTTTGAAAAAGAAAAAAAAAAAAACTCTGGTGGAAGTTAATTGTGTCCCTTTTAGACAAAAAGTCTCTGAGCTGCTAATGGCTTGATAAAGGAAGGTAAAACTGCCAGCACAAAAAAATTGCCTAAAAAAAGACATGGTATATGTTAGTAAGTACCCTGTAAACACGTATAGTGTGTATGATTTTTTGAAAAAAAAGAAGGTAATATATAAAAATAATGCTCTCAGCTAGCTATTAGAATAAAGTATACCTCAACAGTGGAATAATTTCCCATAACTCTTAAAAAAAGAACCCCCCAAAAAAACCTGGCCTGCCTAAGAACAAAAAACGGTAGAAAAGGTTATTTTTGTCTCAGAAAAAAATAAAAAAGCGAAAGTTAGCCCACTCCACAGATTGCACCTGGGATCCTTCTGGCTACCTCAGACTCAAAGCCAGGGGGGGGGAGGAAAAAAAACTGGACACTAGAGGTTTGTACCAAGTGGACTCCTCAAAAAAGTGTATGCTTATCCATGCCTGTTGCTCCAAAGCTAGCCCTACAGTAACTCTACCTCATCCTGTGTATGTGAAAAAATATAATTAATTTAGGGTATATATTATTGTATAATAAAGTACTGTGTTTACCAATAATCACATTTACTATTTTGCACAAACCAAAGTCTCAGCTTACTGTAAGCACTGATTTAGCTGAGTTCTATCAGTCTTTGGCATTAATGGCAAAACAGTTTACCCATATCTGTTTAAAAAGGTAACATAGTTCCTAAAACATCTCCCACAACTACTGGCATACTAATGTTACTACCCCTATTTGTTTTTTTTTTTAAATTGTATGTTAAATAAAAAAAATTAAAAAATATGCTGGTAAAAAAAAAAAATGTAAAGCAAAAGCCACAGGCCCAAATCACCTCCCAGTCTGGCGATTGATAATCTTAGTGTCAAAGGGGATATGTAGAGCTGGACTTTTATATGTATAATTTTTGATTTCATCCTACCAGCCCTTTTTTTGAATAGAAAAAAGAATGACCCTGGGACACAAAGAGATTGTTTTTTCATATGCATTACAAAAATTGCCTCTCTCTCTCTGTTTTTTTTTTTTATTTAGGTAGTAGACACATCTCTCTTGTGTGTGTATGTTAAGTAAATTAGGCCTGGGTCTCAATGTAAATTGTCTTAGTTAATTGTAAAACTTAGCAAGGTTTAATTTGCAATGCCTTTGATGAATGCATCAGGAAAAGATAAGTGTGAAGGCCATTGTTATAGCCAGAGTCAAAGAAAGAAGCAAAAAGAAAAGAAGATCATCAAATCATCATCACTGCTCACTACCCCAAAACATAAAACTGTGACTACAGTTCCTCAGTTGAGGGTGTCAGAAACCAGAGGGCCCTGCCTCCCATGTGGTGTGTGTGTCTCGGCTGTTGGGTGTCTGTCTGGTCTGGTCTGTCACAAATGACAATTCTTTTTTAGCCAGCAGTGTGTGGATAGCTCAGACCCTAATATTTCTAAATGCTGGGTCTGCAGCCACATCCCCCCACTTTATACCTGACGATACCAATAAGGTAATAGATCACGCTAGCCACTTAGAACAAATCGCATATATTTCCAAAAAAAAGCCAAGTTCTTATGGGGTAGCTAAGTATTCTGGTATATAAACTGAACTTTTTGTTCCAGGCCCTAACTAGTTAGTCTCCTGTTGTACCCAAAGTTGTGTAAGGCATGCTACTCAGGTAACCCCCCCAACAGAGTGCTAATATAATATAATTTTATATTAAATACAAAGAGATAAAAAAAAAAAAAAAAAAAAAAAAAAACCTGTAAAAGTAAGGGAATAAAATATGCATGCCTAACCCAGGTAAACATTAGCAAATGTTAGTTACAGAGATCAGTGATGATAAGTTTTACTAATCTCTAAACGTTGCTGCAGTTGTAGGGTGTGTGTGTATATATGTGTGTGTGTATGTGTATGTATGTGTATATGTACGCACTCAAATTAAGGGAAAATAATCCTCCATATTTCCAGGACAGTGCACATACTAAAACAGGGATCGGCAACCTCTGGCACGCAGCTCGCTAGGGTAAGCACCCTGGCGGGCCAGGACAGTTTGTTTACCTGCCGCGTTGGCCGGTTCAGCCGACCACGGCTCCCACTGGCCGCGGTTCGCCATCCCAGGCCAATGGGGGTGGTGGGAAGCGGTGCAGGCGAGGGATGTGCTGGCTGCAGCTTCCCACCGCCCTATTGGCATTGGCCTGGGACGGCAAACCACAGCCAGTGGGAGCCGCGATCTGCTGAACCTGCCGAAGCAAGAGAACTAAAGGAAGGGTTAACTCTGGCTTGGTCTCTGAAGAATCAAGGACTATGTCATCCCCACCAATATGCAGCATGGAAGAAAGGTGTTACAAATGTGATTGGGAACCCAAATTGCTTGCTTGCAAATGGGCTAAGATATAAGTTTCAGAAGTCTCTTTACACGGATCCACATAGAGATCCCAGTGTAATCTTGAGCAAGTCATTTAGAGCCAAATATTCAAAGATATTTATAGATGCCTAACTCCCATTGATTTCCTTGGGTGTTAGGAACCTAAATACCTTTAAAATCTAGCCTTTAGCCCCTCTGTGCCACATTTCTCTGTCTGTAAAATAGAATAGCAGCACTTCCCTACCTCATAGGAATGTTGTGAGGATAAATACATTACAGATTGTGAAGACTCTGCTAATGAAGGCTAGACTGCAGAGTGGGCAGAGGATATTACATAAAATCCACATGAGGAACAGAGATCCATGCAGGGCAAGACTAAACAACTCCAGTTCGGCAAAGTAATAAGCATCCTGATCCCAGTACACAAAAGTATTTAAGCACGTTGACTTATACGGCACTATTCAGGTTTAAATGTAAGTATGTGCTTAAGTGTTTTACTGGACTGGGGCCTTTGAGGGGCAAGAGAAGAAGAGAAGAGTTTAACAGGAGTAAAAAGATTTAGAAAGAAAGAGAACTTTTGAATGATATTGTCAGTGTGATAATGTCAGGACATATAGATCAGAGCTCCTGGCAGAAAGATGCACAGGGAGAAGCAGAGATTTTTCTACAGTTTATATTTTTAAGGTAAATTCCATAATTGGTTTTCAGTTAGTTCGTGCATCTATGGAAAGCACACTTTCTCAGCTCCAGAAACCCACAGATATCCCAAGAATGCAGATTATTTGTCAATAATCCTCCTGTTCCTTGTGTGTCTGCCTGAAGTGCTGATCTTCCTCTCCTAACAGACATTGTCAAAGTTGTGTTTCCTGTTGCAGTTAGCATTCAGCTAGCAGCCCTCAGGGATTTCACAGCTGCTTATATCAATGGAGATGTGGAAACATTTTCACATATTTTAAAATATTGCTTTGAAATGTCCTTGTTGAATGTTCACATTCAAATTAAGGATCTCCCCCACCCCTGTTTGTAGTTCTCTAACGTCCCAGTCCTGAAAACATTTACAACCCACCATAGTGCTTTACTGTCAGGGGCAATCCCATGGATGTCAGCGGGACTTCTCATGGCAGTGTTTGCAGGACTGGGCACTAAGGGCTTGACCCTGCAAGATGCCAAGTCAATAGGACTGAGGATGTTCTTCATTTCTGAAAATTGCTTAACAACTAACAGGAGCAATCTTAGGCAAGACTAAAAATTAGAGCAGTTTTCCTACAACATATACTTCCCGCCCCACAAGCTGAATTTTAACAAGAATTTGACCTTGGACACTTGTAAAAAAGAGAAATGATTCAATTACTATTTTAAAAATATCTTCCCTTAATGCTTCCTCAAATGAGTCACCCATTGTTTTCAAAGGCTTGTAAAATCTTTGAAACACAATGGTGGACAACTGGAGATTTTATAATGAGGGGAGGGAAATATTTATCCTTTCCATGACTGGGAATAAGCTGCCATCTTGCTCTCCTAAATGTTGTAAGTTAATGCAGCCTTGTGACATTTTATAATGAAGCAAGACAACATCACTCAATGGGGGGGTGGGAAACAGAGTAAAAGCTAACTCTCTGTGGCTTTTAGGTCTTGATCCTGCAAACATTTAAGCAAGAGCATAATTCTGAGTGATTTCAGTTCCACTTGATGGTAATGAGTTTTGAGGGGAATATTTGGTATGTCCCATGTCAGTCCCTAGGCTGTTTGAGTTTATTTGTAATAGCAGCAGTATTTGTTTCATAAGGCTAATGAAAAATGACCCTACATTTACATATTTCCAAGGTGTCTTATTTTTCAGTTGACTAAACTACATTATTTCATCTGCTTAACTTCATTCGACATTTTAGGGTTTCATAGGTTCTCTGGACAAACAAATAATGGCAAGAAACCCATTCAAGGGATAATGTTTGCTTCAGTTTCGGTTTGTATTAAAATAGTTTCATTTTAAACACATTTCAGTTATTATTTCTGTGATGCTGGTAGGCCTGCTGACAGTTCTTGCCAAGGCTGCAGGAATCAGCTAAGAACTGATAAACTCATAGCTGGAGACCAGAATAATTCACTTATGTGTTAGTGTTGCTCAAAATAGGTATTAGTCTTATAAGAATGTATTAGTGTTTAGACACTGTATAATGTTTATAAGTTACTGCAGCATTAGTCTTATTTGTAGTGTCTGCATAAGCAAATATGTAAGTTTTGCTTTATAAGTTTGGAAATGTTTTCTCTCAACTTGGGAATGCAGCTAAGAAGAGTAATTCCCCCTGCTCATTCAGAAGAACTATCAAAATCAGATGGGCCCTCAAGGAACATGCCAATACAAAATATTTGTTAATAGCCCTGTCACACCCTGGAAATACTATGTGCAAGGAAGTTTGTCTTATGGACTTGGAGCCTGAATGAAGGGCATAAAACAAAGACACAGGAAAATGTCCCATCTTTTTGGTATTTGAACTCTCACAGGGCCAGAGACACCAAACTGAAGACAGAGGACCCTCCTGAAAGACACTTTAAACTGACACATCACTACAATTCTGTCACTTTAGGATTTAGATTCCAATTCATTTGTGTCTATGTTTGCTTACTTTAACCTGTAAATAACTCTCATTTTATTTACTAGTTAATAAATCTTTAGATCAGGGTTTCTCAAACAGGGGTTGCCGCTTGTGTAGGGAAAGCCTCTGGCAGGCCGGGCTGGTGTGTTTACCTGCCCTGTCTGCAGGTCCGGCCGGTCACGGCTCCCACTGGCTGCAGATCACTGCTCCGGGCCAATGGGAGTTGCTGGAAGCGGTGCGGGCCAAGAGACGCACTGGCCGCCACTTCCAGCAGCTCCCATTGGTCCGGAGCAGTGATCCGTGGCCAGTGGGAGCTGCGATCAGCCGGACCTGTGGACGGGGCACGTAAACACACCGGCCCGGCCCGCAAGGGGCTTTCCCTACACAAGCAGTGACCCCTGTTTGAGAAACCCTGCTTTAGATAGTTTATTACAGGGTTGGCTACAGGCATTGTCTTTGCTGTAAGATCTATGGTATCAATTGATCTTGGGTAAGTGACTGCTGTCTTGGGATTGGAAGCAATCTGAATATTGTGTGATTTTTTGTGTAAGTGACCACTTATCACTAAGTACAGCTTGCCTGGGTGGCAAGACAGAGTGGAGAGTCTTAAGGGACTATCGGGGACTCCATGGTGAGACTGTTATAGTGATTCAGGCATTCACATTTGTCACTGGTGAAATCTAATTATAGAATTTACCACCAGTTTTGGGTGTCTGCCCTGTTTTTGACAGGCTGCCCTGAGATAGGCACTCCTGGTTGTGAGCCACTCCAGACAGTGTGACAATTTTAATCTTGGAATATCTGCCACTTTCTAGTCTTGTTATATAATCTCTGTTTTAACAGAAATGGCAAAATGGTGTTTTATTTGTAAGAACGTGTTACAATTCTCATTATCCTGAATAATGTTGTGCAATTTGGTGCTCTCTTTGCATACTTTCTACTGAGTCTGACAGTAAATGGGAGAAACAAACCACATGAGGCACTGCAAAACTTTAAATATTCTCTTTGATAACAAGACATTTTAGGACATTGGGACAGATTCAGAAATAATGAAACAAAGTTAATCTGGCAATTTTTATGGATTTCAATCTGTTGAAGTTCATGCAAAAGTAAACCAGGCAGCTGAAATTGATTTGCAAAAGACTAGGAACCCTAGATCTAAACTGATTTCCAGTGTTCCTTTCTTTCCATGTGATGCACAAAATGTCATATGTTTTGCCTGTTGGTAGGTCATCTTCATCATCTAAAAAATATTTTACTTCTACAAAAAAAATAGGAACAAGAAATCTTGTAAACTAACATTCTCTTGGATTTATGATTGTAATTCATGATTCTGTTTGGATTTTATAATGAAGTTAGCCAAAAAGCCAGACCTATCAGCCACTATGACCCAGATCTAGTAGGCAGCTATTTTGGAAGTGCTTATTTTGCAGTTAAGGGAGCAAAAATAATGAGATGGATGAAGTCAAGAAGAGGAGAAGGCCAGATGGCAATCACAATTTAGCAGTTGGCCTAAAGGAAGAGTTTTACTAATGTGCATGCCAGACATATTAGGGGATTTGGGGCCTGGTAGTACTGCAGGTGGTGGATGGAAAGGTGAGCTGGAGGAGAGAGTAAGAACTGCCGTGATGACACCAAGGATGGCTTTAAGGAACTGACCTTGTGAAAAGAAAGATGATAACATTTATGTGGTGATCCTTTTATCTGTGAGTGGCTCCTCATATGCCACTTTATGGTATTAAAAGTTAGGAATATGAGATAGATGGAGTGGAGTGTATGGAATTTTTCAAAGTTTGTGGGTATTCAATGGGGTTGATCTAGCCCTTCAAAAAGTGGCTATTTCTGATTCCAAAGTGTGCATCATATGTACTGTATTACACACCTCTTTAAAAAAAAAAAAGCAGCTGTTGAGCTAAAGACAAGTGTACATTACACATTTTTCTTCTCCGCAGGGTTTATGTGGAATAAGCTATCGCACAGTGTTTAGATAATACATTTCCAATTTAAACTCACAAAATGAAGAAAATTCAAGTAGAACTACCACTGTTAACTCATTTCATTATGACTAGGTATTGAACTACATATGTTAGAAAAATAAGATCCTCACTTTTCTGGGGGAGAAGAAGGACATGGTTCGCTGGAAGTATCCTGCTAAAGTATGGTGAATTACACTTTAGACTATATACTTATCCCATCTATCCATGCTTCTAAACTCCATTGACATCAAGAGGTCTGACGTAGACAGAGAGCAGTATATGTATCATCCATAATATGGACTCTTGAAACTTTATATATATATAACAGAAGGTGTTATTATTACTATATAGAATTAGCCATGAAGTTAATACCTATGAGAGAGGCATGGATACACTAAGCCAAATGCATCCTTGATGTAACTCCATTAGCTCATAGGAAACACTTTTGACTGGCGCAAATGGAAGGAGATCACAGCAGAACAATTTTATGAACACTAATGTTGTGAACAACGAGGTATCTGACCAGATTTTCTTGTCAATGAGACCAATTTTCTGACACTGAATGTGACTACAATCCTGAAGCCAAAGTTCAAGTGGCTGTTGAAGTTTGAAAAGATTAAGAAATTTGGTGGAAAAGAAGAGATGCAAGTCTTTTAAACAAAGAAAAATCAGGCACCTTATATATAGTTGTTACCATTTGTTATATACAGCAAATGTGAAATACATTAACTTATGCATGGTATCTGCTGTAACTTGTTGATGTTCAATTTTATGAACTTTTCAGCTTTATGAAATCCTTGGTCCCAGTTCAAAAAATGGGGGTTCTACTGCAGTTGATTTTATGAATGTCTCTGAACTTCATTTTAAATGTTATCTATCCTTACAAGGAGAGAACCTGCACTAAGTACATAGTTTAATTATTACGGTAACTCTAAATTCCTTTGCTTTGATGTGTATATAAGACATTTCACATTATTGCAAAGCAATTGTTTTCTGGATTGATATTCTTCCTTTTTAATTTTTAGATAGTATTATCAGACCCAGAGTACAAGGGATTGTCTTTACAGTGTCTTCTTGCAATCTCCTCAGATTGTTTAAATAACAGCTATTAGCAGGAATATACATAATTATGTACTTGATAAAAGGACACAGGTTAGATACAAAATTATTATTCTCTGGTCTCAGGTTTCCCCTTTGAAGGTATGATAAACAATGAATAGTAAAATAAAAGCAAAATAACAATTACAGAGAATAGTTCTAGCGCAGGGATCGGCAACCTCTGGCACGCAGCTCGCCAAGGTAAGCACCCTGGCAGGCCAGGCCAGTTTGTTTACCTGCTGCATTGGCAGGTTCGGCCAATCGCGGCTCCCACTGGCCACGGTTCACCATCCCAGACCAATGGCGGCAGCGGGAAGTGGAGCGGGCCAAGGTTGCTTACCCTGGCAAGCTGTGTGCCAGAGGTTGCCGACCCCTGTACTAGCGAGTGTATTTTTCTATTTTACTATTGGCAAAAAGATATAGTTGAGGACAGTTTAATCTCTAACTAAGTATATTCATTTGTTAGTGAAATAAATGATAATAGCTCTATCAAGGCCTTTGGTTTGTGGTTTATAATCATAACAGTTTATAATGACTTCTCAGATCTATTACAAGATATGCTACAGTCTAATCAATCAGATCATTGTACTAAAATTTCTTCTGTAATTTTTATTAAAAATTAGTTAGTACTACAGATGTGTGGACCTTGCAAGTTTCAGGGATGTAGTATAGTTAAGCAATCTACAGTTTGGATGCTTATCCAAACTTCATGAGCCGGCAAGATCAGGTTTGTGATCTCCTGAGATAAGGCATTCTTGTGAAGTTTCCAGTTTTTGCCTGAACCACCGAAATGCAAGAATAGCCTTCCTCAATATCGTCCTGATTCAGGAAATTGCTTCAGCACATGTTTAGGCCCATGCCTATTCAGCAAAACATTTAAACATGTGTTTAAGTAACATTGACTGCAAGGAGTCAACTAACTGTTTCCTGAATTGGGGTGTGTACGTTGGTACTTCCTCTTTTGGTACCAGTAGCAGCTTGGAAGTGTTGAAGCACATGAAAATGGAGGGAAAATATAGAAAAGTTAGTTAAACATTTGGAACTTTAAATAAGGTTTGCTTTAAATTTTGGTTGAAGGAGCATGTCTGTTGGTTCTTCATTTGAGCCAGTGAGTACATATTTTCTGCTCTTACACATGAATAAAGTTCCTGTAAATAGCTCAGACATTTAACTTTATTTTTGCTCACATGTTATGAGTCAATGGCTTGCATATTTTCACTTAAGAAAAAAATCAATATTTGGATGAGCAAAAAGCATCTATAGGCATTCATTTATATTTAATTATGTTTTTCCCCCATTGCTATACTTTGATATACCTGTCATGGTACAGGACTAGCTGCACCTCTGTCCCCTACCTGCTCTCTCCAAGTCCAATCCGTCAGGCCTTGTGTTTTTACCTCTGTTGGGATTGAATCACACGATTTTCCTACTCTGACACCAGGCCCTGGGCTATAGAGCTCGGCGTATCAATCATAATTACTCTGCACATCTGACTGAGTTTGAGCACTTGGTGTACTTCCCTTTGGAAGTCTGTGATCAGTGGTGAATATAATGACCAGACTGCCTTCTAAAACTAAAGTATGTTTGTTTGGTTTTTTTAACAGTAGGGTCAAAGCATTTAGAGAAAAAGGATTCTAAAACAAGTGTACCCATATCTATCTTATCTAAAGGCTCACTGTGACACTCCATACCTCAAAATAGCACCCTGGAACCCCCATATTCACCGCTGAGCTATGATTATGATTATGATATGTCTTGTACAAAGTGTGCCTTGTATGGTATCAGTTAAGAAGTCTTCATCTGTTGAACACTGCTATCCTGTTGAATTTTATGTATTATCACAACATGTGAAGTTATGAAGTATTTCTGTATGGCTGTTACTGAAATATGTGGTAAATGGGAAACACCCACATCCAGCCTTCAGTGGTAACAAAGGAGCAACTAACACTGACAAGACAGATTTACATCAGGACCAGCCAGACATGTATAGATGGCCCATCAAGAAGACTTCACTATCCCAGAGATGCCTTAGAGAGGGCACATACACAATGGGGGCTACTTAACCCCCACATCACAGCAAAGATCTGTCTAGCAGTTGGTGAGAAAGTATAAATTACGGTCGATGACATCCCCACTTGGCCATTCTCCTCCCACCATCTCAACATCTGGAAGATCGTTTTGAAGTCAAAGACTTTGAATTGGGGAGATTGGTCCCAGTCTGAGAAGAGAATTCAGCCTATGTATTAAGACCTGTAAACTGCTTGGAACATCCAGTGGGGTGAGAAATATTCTTTGATTCAAATCTTAATCTTGCTTAGTTTGTTGAAGTTTAGAATTTAAATTGTGATTCTATTTTTATTTCCTTTGTAAACAACTTTGACCTCTATGCTTAGCATTTATAATCACTTAAAATCTAACTTTCTGTAGTTAATAAATTTATGTTAATGTTTTATCCTTACTAGTGAGTTTGTCAAAAGTGCTTGGGGAATCTGCTCAGATTACAAAGGCTGGTGTATGTTCACTATTCTTTTGATGAAGTGGCAAACTAATTAATGAGCTTGCACTGTTCTAGAAAAGATCTAGAGCAGTGTAAGATGGTACATCTTTGGGGTGCAAGGCTTGGGGGCTGGGAGAACTGGCTGGAGTGTCCCTGTATAATTCATGACTGGTTTAGAGAGCATTCATGCAACTCAGCTGAGTGTGTGTCTCTGCATATTGATGGCTGAGGGACCACAGCTCCGGTATGGGTTTGCTGCTTGTCACTAACATATCATTGTGAGATACAGCCCAGGCTGAAGATCATAAGAGACTTCAGCAGTCCCACAGTCAAGGTTGTACCCCAGGGGGATGTGACACTCACCATTCCCAGATGGCCAGTGAGGCAGACTTAACTTCTTCAGATACCCCTAGGGAATGCCTGTGCCTCAGCATGGTTCCTCCAAATAATCCTTCTCTCTTGAAATAATATTCCTTTTTAAACCTACCAGAGTTATTTTGATTTCATGTGCGTGCAGTCCTTTTTCCTATCCTGACATTGTCTCAACAACTCTCAAGTATTTGCTGAGAAGTGGCTTAACTTGAGCCACTCTTTTTCTTCCTATATGTTTTTCCTTGACAGTCACCAGCTATACTAAATCAATATATTCAGACAGTAAACACCCCAATAACCACATGAACATACTATATTCAGAAATTATTACAGAGTGGCTCCAAATATGCCACAGTACCCATGACCGTGCTATTACCCTGGTGGTATTTCTCCATACTTGCTGTCATTGGACAGGCTCATTTTCAGCCAGAGGTTGTTGGGTTTTTTTGTTCCTCTTCTTCCCATCCTCCATCCATCCTGTCACATAAACAATTTGTTTTTAAACATTTATAATAGTTCACATTTTCCATCACACTTTCTGTGAAATGCTTTTTTGCTGAAGTGGCTCCCCTCTCACATACTAACATATGAACACGATGACTTAAGGGCACTAGTGATCAGGCTGGCCTCCTTCTTCTGGGCATTCTACCAGGGAGGGGAATGTGGTTATATTCAATTTAATTTGATTAATTGCTTTGTGGAATGAAGGAGAAGGAACTTTCTTCTGCTGCCACTCCAGCCTCGTTCATGCTCCAGCCACCCCTGTGATTGTGGGGGAGGCCATACTTGGCCTGTACTGTTGCTGCTCACTGTGTGGCAGGTGGGGAGTGTGCATGTGAGTATGTTGCTGCCACATGACCAATGCCTGCCTCAAAAAGGTGGAGAAGGTGGTGTTTAGACCCTTATCATACTGCCATCACTCAGGAAAAATGCAAATAACTAAGTGACCAGAGGAGGAGGAATCTAATTTTATCTGTCTCTCTATCTAGTTTCTTATACCCTACCCAATGCCATGGTAGCTGAGCCTTTCAGCATCCTTAATTTGCTTTAACAAGAATAAATCTGGCAGTGTTTCCTAAGTTCTCAGCAGGTTCTGCTACCTTCACAATGCCGGCTGATGATATCTTATTGCATTAGGGTAGTTACAAATGCAGTGGTTTTACTAAAATATTTCTTTCATTTGGTTCTGTTGAAATGTTTCCCTTTTATCTTTCCTGTTTACACTTAACAGAGCTAGCAGCAGTAAATAATATATTTTTGTAGGGAGAAGTCTTCTAGTTCTCCTCCTGATAAGTAGTAAAGAGTCAGTGCCTTTAATAAGAGCAGTCCTCAGGTTCAATTAAGCTAAATATGGATCCTTACTGTCATGGCTTGCTTTCTGAAAAAGAGTTGACAGTTTATTGCCAACTCACCCATTTCGCTGTGTTTTGTAGGAATCTGTTGAATGTGTATCATGTATAAAATCATATCTTCTTGAAAAAGTATCTAGGAACTCTTCTCTGGCATATTTAGGTCATCTCAGACAAGTTTCCCCAGTATTTCATATCTTTCAAAACCTTGTTTCATTTTGTCAGTTATTGTGATATTTCTTGTATCTTGTAGCTTGATTATTTTTCAAAGTTCTTCAAAATTTTCAGCATTGTTCAGTCAGTGATCCTTGTCAATCTGAAATAAATCAGAGGCAACTATTTGCCATAGCCTACAAGGGATAGGGTGAGGGATCAGAGGGCCTTTTGGCAAAGACTGCAAGTGGAAGATACAAATAGTTGTACATGTGGAAAATGCTGCAGTGTGTGGTAATTTTATTTTGGCTGGGGTTGAATCTTTTGCATTTTTCTCTGTCAGTTTGTCTCCTTTCCATTTTATTTAATAATTTGCATCCAATTGGAAAGAGGAGCAATTAGGTTTGTGCTTTTCAAAAACAGTTGGTTGCTTACTTCTTATTTTATCTAAGTCTAGGATACTTACATTAGAAAATTAATATTGGATTTTATCTCTGGTCAGACCTAGAGCTGTGTTCAGGGCTAAATTGAGGCAATTGTGAAAAAAATGAAGTTACTTTGAATTTATATTAGTGTAACTGGGAGCACAGTATGGGACATGTTCTGTATATATACACTGAATTTGTCATACTGAAAAAATATTGTGGCAAACAGCTCCTTTTCACTCTATGTGTAATAGACATGGCCAAAATCAGGATTTCTGATACACAATTCAAAATAAAATGACTTTTTTAAAAAAATTCCTTGCAAGTTGGAAATTAAAAAAAAAAGTTTAGGAAATGAAAGGTGCTCCCCAAGACCCAGGAAGCTGCTGACATTCTTGATAGTTGCATTGCTGCTGTGAGTAACAAGGCTGTCCCAGAGCTGTGGACTCTGCTGGAAGCAAGGCAGACCCGGAACAGTAGGCTTTCCCCTCAGCCACAGACCTTGGGGGTTCCTAGGCTCCACAGCAGCCTGTCAGCTGAGCTGGCTGGGATCCAGGCAGGTTTCCACTGAAAAATTCTTCAAACCCAAACCATTTTTGCTCAACATTTTGGGTTAGAGGAATCAGCATTTTCTGATCAAACTGTTTTATCAGAAAATTTCTGACCAGCACTAATGCATAGTTCTTTTTCAGAAAAGGCAGCTACTCTTACTGATAAAGTAAGTACTGGGGCAACTGATAGTGTATTGGACCTGTCTGGATGGTAACACTTTAATATTAGTGGGTTTTTTTTCAGTTTGATCTTTTAATCTGGAATGAAGTCTCCCATATTTCTGCCCACTAGCAATGTACTAGCTTTTCCATCAAACCCTTTAGTGTCTTGTTTTACAAATGCTAGGGTAGGAATAAACTTGGAGAAATAATTGATAGTTCTCATATATCTCTTATTTCTGGTTTGTTTGCCATTTGATTTAATTCCTTCATTTGCTCATTGCTTGATTTTAGTCTCTTTGGTTGAAATATATGTCCCATATGTGTAACATCAGGTACCTCTCTCTTTTTGCTTTATTAATTTTTACTGCACATTTCCTCTTGCTCTTTATGCCATTTCTTTTAACCTATCATATCCTCCCTTTTATCCATATAAGGACACTGTTTACTATTTCCCTTGATTATCTCCATGTATAAGGTAATTTTCTGAAAGGGTGTGTGGGTGTATGTGCGAAGGCCAAAAGCCCAATGGGAAGAAATTCATAGATTCATAGATTCTAGGGCTGGAAGGGATCTCGAGAGGTCATTGAATCCAGTCCCCTGCCCTCATGGCAGGACCAAATACTGTCTAGACCATCACTGATAGACATTTATCTAACCTACTCTTAAATATCTCCAGAGATGGAGATTCCACAATCTCCCTAGGCAGTTTATTCCAGTGTTTAACCACCCTTACAGTTAGGAACTTTTTCTAATGTCCAGCCTAAACTGGACATTAGAAAAATGCAGCCTTGCTGCAGTTTAAGCCCATTGCTTCTTGTTCTATCCTTAGAGGCTAAGATGAACAAGTTTTCTCCCTCCTCCTTATGACGCCCTTTTAGACACCTGAAAACTGCTATCACGTCCCCTCTCAGTCTTCTCTTTTCCAAACTAAACAAACCCAGTTCTTTCAGCCTTCCTTCATAGGTCATGTTCTCTAGACCTTTAATCATTCTTGTTGCTCTTCTCTGGACCCTCTCCAATTTCTCCGCATTTTTCTTGAAATGCGGTGCCCAGAACTGGACACAATATTCCAGTTAAGGCCTAACCAGCTCAGAGTAGAGTGGAAGAATGACCTCTCGTGTCTTGCTCACAACACACCTGTTAATGCATCCCAGAATCATGTTTGCTTTTTTTGCAACAGCATTACACTGTTGACTCATATTTAGCTTGTGGTCCACTATAACCCCTGTATCTCTTTCTGCCGTACTCCTTCCTAGTCAGTCTCTTCCATTCTGTATGTGTGAAACTGATTGTTCCTTCCTAAGTGGAGCACTTTGCATTTGTCTTTATTAAACTTCATCCTGTTTACCTCAGACCATTTCTCCAATTTGTCCAGACCATTTTGAATTCTGACCCTGTCCTCCAAAGTAGTTGCAATCCCTCCCAGTTTGGTATCCTCTGCAAACTTAATAAGTGTGCTTTCTATGCCAATATCTAAGTCATTGATGAAGATATTGAACAGAGCCAGTCCCAAAACAAACCCCTGCGTAATCCCACATGTTATACCTTTTCAGCGGGATTGGGAACCATTAATAACTACTCTATGAGTATGGTTATCCAGCCAGTTATGCACCCACCTTATATAGGTTGTATTTGCCTATTTTATTGATAAGAATATCATGTAAGACCATATCAAATGCCTTACTAAAAGCTAGGTATACCACATCCACCACTTCTCCCTTATCCACAAGACTTCTTATTCTATCAAAGAAAGCTATCAGATTGGTTTGACATGATTTGGTTTTTACAAATCGATGCTGGCTATTGCCTATCACCTTACCACCTTCCAAGTGTATGCAGATGATTTCCTTAATTACTTTCTCCATTATCTTCCCTGGCACAGAAGTTAAACTAACTGGTCTGTAGTTTCCTGGATTGTTTCTATTTCCCTTTTTATAGATCAGCACTATACTTGCCCTTTTCCAGTCTTCTGGTATCTCTCCTGTCTCCCATGATTTTCCAAAGATAATAGCTAGAGGCTCAGACACCTCCTCTAGTAGCTCCTTGAGTATTCCAGGATGCATTTCATCAGGCCCTGGTGACTTGCAGGCATCTAACTTTTCTAAGTGATTTTTAACTTGTTCTTTTTTTTATTTTACCTTCCAAACCTACCCCCTTCCCATTGGTATTCACTATGTTAGGCATTCATTGAGACTTCTCAGTGAAGACCGAAACAAAGAAGTAATTGAGAATCTCTGCCATTTCCCAGTTTCCTGTTACTGTTTCTCCCTCCTCACTGAGCAGTGGGCTTACCCTGTCCTTGGTCTTCATCTTGCTTTTAATGTGTTGATAAAAAGTTGTCTTGTTTCCCTTTATTCCTGTAGCTAGTTTGACCTCATTTTGCGCCTTTGCCTTTCTAATCGTGCCCTGCATTCCTGTGTTGTTTGCCTATATTCACCCTTTTGTAATTTGTCCTAGTTTCCATTTTTTATATGACTCCTCTTTATTTTTTATATCATGCAAGATCTCATGGTTAAGCCAAGCTGGTCTTTTGCCACATTTTCTATCTTTCCTACCCAGTGGAATAGCTTACTTTTGGGCCCTTAATAGTGTCCCTTTGAAATACTGCCAACTCTCCTCAGTTGTTTTTCCCTTCAGTCTTAATTCCCATGGTACCTTACCTATCAGCTTTATGAGCTTACCAAAATCCACCTTCCTGAAATCCATTGTCTATATTTTGCTGTACTCTCTTCTACCCTTCCTTAGAATTGTGAACTCTATGATTTCATGATCACTTTCACCCAAGCTGCCTTCCACTTTCAAATTCTCAACGAGTTCCTCCCTATTTGTTAAAATCAAATCTAGAACAGCTTCCCCCCTAGTAGCTTTTTCAACCTTCTGAAATAAAAAGTTGTCTGCAATGCAGTCCAAGAACTTATTGGATAGTCTGTGCTCTGCTGTGTTATTTTCCCAACATATATCTGCATAGTTGAAGTCCCCCATCACCACCAAATCTTGGGCTTCGGATGATTTTGTTAGATGTTTAAAAAAAGCCTCTTCTACCTGGTTAGGTGGCCTGTAGTAGACTCCTAGCATGACATCACCCTTGTTTTTTACCCCTTTGAGCCTAACCCAGAGACTCTCAACACTTCCGTCTCCTATGTCCATCTCCACCTCAATCCAAGTGTGTACATTATTAATATATAAGGCAACACCTCCTCCCTTTTTCCCCTGTCAGTCCTTCCTGAGCAAGCTGTACCCATCCACACCAACATTCCAATCATGCGTATTATCCCACCAAGTTTCGGTGATGTCAGCAATGTCATAGTTATATTTATTTATTAGCACTTCCAGTTCTTCCTGCTTATTACCAGTACTTCTCGCATTTGTATATAGGCATCTAAGATACTGGTTTGATCTTGCTTCCCAGTTTTTCCCTGACCCTCCTTTCTCTCTGCCACTATAGCCCATGCTCCCTCCTATTTCCGACCCATCTCCCAGGTCTCCATGTTCTCCACTTACCTGTCTCGAGTAAATTGTACTCCATTTTGCTTAGTTTGCTTTATACTCCATGTTTCTAGCTTTGAATTAGTAAGAAGAAATTGTTCTGAGTTTATTCTTTGCTGATTGTGTTAATGATTGTTCTTGGAAGGACAGAAGTTTTATGGCTGTAATTATTGCCTTATTTACTGTTTGGTTTGTGAGCAAAGAATGTATGGTATACTAATTAACTGAGAAGAGACAGCTGGGCCGGATGGTCAAGAGGGGAGTGGGGGAGTCGCGAGGCAGAATCACTCAGATGGCAGATTGACAACCCTAAAGCAGAGGCATACACCCCAAGGACAAGATAAAGAGTTGACCCAGAGGGATGAGCTAAGAAACAGCTGCGGATCCTCCTGGTAACAACTCAGAATAATGCTAATTAAGAGCAACCTTGAATACTTCATGACTGACAGCTCTGGGTGACACAGCAAAGTCCATAATCTTGTATGGGAACTTATCACTATAAAAGAAGGTTGTATTGCCATAGGACTTTGGGTTCATTCTGCATTAACATCGGAACTTCAAACATGTTTGACAGAGGCCCCGCTCCACTCCCTTGTGTGCAGTTTCAGCTGGCCACTGGAACTGACCGAGCAACACTAAGGACTGGTAACTATAAGATCCTACTGTGTGTGTGTGTATGAATGGAAGCATATGCTGATTTTAATGCTTAAATTGTACTCTCAATAAATGCGGCGTATTGCCTTATCCCCTTGAAAAAGATTCTGTGTGCTTTTTATAAGCACAACATGTGTGTGTTGTTGTAGAGTACTTCTGATGTTGTCTAATAACAGTATTTCAATGTTTTTGACGAATGATATATTAAAGAGATTATGTATATTATAGTAGTATCCGGAAGCTCTAGCTGTTGGGATTATATAACATATAGTAAGAGGAGTCCTTGCCCTGAAGAGCTTGTAGTCTAAATGAGCAAGAAAGACAAAGGGTGCATGGGGAAATGGAAGCACAGAAAAGTAAAGTAACTTGTTCAAGGTCATATCATGGCACCATTAAAATCAATAGAAATTTTGCTATTGACTTCAGTGCAGTCAAGATTTCACCCTTTGTCTTCCGACTCTCAGTTCAAGGCCCTATCCACAAGTCCACACTATTTCTCTATAAAACAGAGTCACACAAGAGCTGATCTCATCAAATTCAACTACCTAAAGCTTTTGCTAGTGTATCCTATATACTATATTATATGGAGAGGTGGTCAGAAATTTTCTGACAGAACATTTTTCTGTCAGAAAATGCTGATTTGTCAAAAGTGAAGCATTTCATGGAAACATGTCACTTTCAATAAAACTTTTTTTCAGGAAAGAAATTAATTTTCTTTTTTTTTAAATAAAGTGAAAAAGTCCCAAATCAGCATATTCAGAATGGAACATTTAGGGGGGTTGTTTTTTTAATTACTTTTCATTTAAAAAATTCTTTATATATTTTTATGAAAAACAAATAGTTAGTTACAATTATTGAAAATTGGAATAAAACACGAAACTTCTCAGTCAACCCATTTTAGTTTGGTTTTGTTCCATTTCAGAATGGAAAATAATTCAAAACTGTGGTATTTACTGTGAAATATGAAAATCCAGTTCCTGCCTAGTTGTAATTACATGTACTATAGTATAGGTAGCCTGCAGCTAAAAAGTTCTCTACTGTTTTCAGAGGGTACAATATTTTTTTTCCCTGTGATCTTGTTTATATCTTTCAGACCTACTGTAGTCTCATATAATATTGCCAGTGCCCATGTATTTTTCTATCTCTTAAATTACTGAATTAGCTAAAAGGTTTTTCTACCTTTGTCTATTACTCCAGATTCTTCTACCACTCCAATTTATCCCCTTTTGTTTGATTTTAAGAGGTCCTTTTTGGAGTGTATTTGCTTCTATTTGTTCCATCAGAATGTGATGATGCTTTTGTAAGAGATAATCATGCATGTTATCTTTAGAACTATCATATTTTGAAAACATATTTTTATGTATTTCTTGCACATTCATTCTGGATCTGTAGTATACATTCTTGCACAGAGATTTGTGCCTGCATATATTATTTGTATGAGTACTGCTGTAATTGTATATCTACTCCACAACTTTGCTTGTGTTCTCATATTTATTATATATTCATCTACATGGGTAGGCTGACCTTGATTCTTTAAGTTAAAGGCATGCCTCTTTGCATTATGCTTTGAAGTTCTCTAGCATATTTATTACAATCTGTTTTATCTCCCTCTCTTTCCCAGTTACATTTATGATAGATTCCTAGGCTTGGAAGATGCTTTCTCATAGTTCAGTTGGAAGTCTTCAGATAACCTCAAATAATGTTGAAAGAGCCAACAATTGTGTGATAAATCATATTCTCAAAGAGTACCAACTGAGATTGTAGTATTGGTGCATCTCACACAAAGTAGATTTAAATCTATTTAAATACTGAGATATAAAACCTCTACTGTTGCATTCATATATAGAACTCCTAGGGACATCATTATGCCAGAATTTGAATCGGAAGGAAGAATTTGGCAGTCCAACTTAATAGTGGCTTTATGTATAATTAATCATATTTTCAGTCTGTCTCTCTACTGTTGGTTTGGATTGCTCACTCCTTCTCACAGTTGTAGAGGAAGATAAACACAGACTCCACAGATCCAAGTCTCTGATTCTAAAAGGGACAAAAAATTGTATTTCTGTCATATTCCTTCAGATGATGTCATGAAATCCTGATGATGCAACAAAGATGTCATGTTTAGAGCTGGTCAAATATATATATATATATTTTTGCTGAAAATTTGAGAAGAAAACAAAATGTTTTCATTTCCATTTGTTTTCTTCTCAAATATTTCTGTTTTCAAAAATCCATTTTTCACCTGAGAAAAAGTTTTGATGAAAACTGTTCAATCAGCTCTAGTTGTAACATTATGATGAACATATTATAATATCAGTTTGGGTTAAATTTCGTCAGTGCAATTGCCTTATCTCTTCTCCTCTGTGTTGGTGTTCCTTTCTTATTCTAATTGTCTTCAGTTGGCCTATGCTTTCTTTCTAGTTCATCTGCTGTTGAGGTTCAGAAGAAAATGAATTAATTGATAACTTGCATTTTACTTCCACAATCTAAATCACATTACCAAGTAGTCAAAAGGCATTCCTTCTTCCTGAGAACTACATCTCCTGAAAATTTGATACAAACAAGGTCAGGCATTTCATTAATGGTTAAACAGTAGATAATGCTCATTTTATATATATTCTTGAATTTGAAATTTTATATAATTCTTGGGAGAAGTTACCGCCGCTGTTGGGGGTTGGAGTAGGTAAGACAATGGGAGAGCTCTCTCTTGTATTGGTGCAGCTGTGCCACTGTTAGCTCTCTAATGTAACTATAGTCTTTCACTCTATCCTGTGTGTGCTAGCTACTATTGCAGCTTTTGGCTGTAATAATGGCTACATTAATAATGGTCCTGTACAAACATGGATCCTGAATCCACCCATGACCTCTTCCCACCAGCCATGAAATCAACTCCAGAGGCTTTAATATAGTGGAGGCCTTGCATGTGACCTCTACACAAGGGTGATGTCAACAAAGAAGAATAAAAAGAAGGAGCTAATCAGAAAGCGTTTTACAAGAATCCCAAATGCAAGTTGATTGTGTCTCATATCAACACTATGGGCAGACTCTAATAATACTGTGTTCTCTTATAGCACTTTTCTCAATGTGTTTTACAAGGGACATCAGTACCGTTATCCCCATTTCACACATGGAGAACCAAGGCACAGAGGGGAAGTGACTTGTCCAAGGTCACTCAGCAGGCCTGAGATTAGAACCCAGCTCTTCTAAATCATAGTCTAGGGTTCTGTCCACTAGCTCACACTGCCTCTCTAGAATAAGATAATTAGAGATATTAGCATATAGCGTATTTTCTGAAAAATGCAGTGGGTTTGGGAGCAAATCAATACAAGGCCAAAATGTGCAGGCATTTTTTAAAATTGAATTTGGCTTGCAACCAGCACATGATGTCCCAGCCATCTATCCTGATGCATTCCCAGGTCCCAGTCTCGCAAACCTTCTGCTTATAAATAGGAGCTGCATGTATGGACAGATTGAAAGACCTTTCCTCCCTCCCCATAGTGAAATGTACAGTGTAAATGAGCCAAGAGTAAAATAAATAATGAGAGTTTGGGTGTTTTTCATTTATAATAAACCAAAGTTTACTGTTACATCTGTAATTTTTCTATCAGGCATTTAAAGATAAATGTCAGTTCTGAACTATAGTCACACTGTATCAGATAATATAATGCTAACATCTAATTCCATCAGTTTGTGATAATAAAATGGTGATCAACATTTTCAATTACATTAAAGTAAAAAACAAAAAATCAGGATCACCCTATTTGAAGTAACAAATTTTCCATAGCAGTAATCTGTATGTGATGATACTTATAATCCTGTATTTGTCTCTGGGTCATATGCATGTTTCTGACAAATCTTCACATAAATTCTAGCACATAAATGACTTAATGGCACTGACATATGTACTTTGGGAGGGATGTAGTGAGTTTCATCTATGATGAAACTATTTTCTCAGTGAATCGGTTTCACTTTAAATATCTGCTATAGCATGTAATATCTAAGAGAGCATACACTTACCGACATTACTGTAGGCAAAGCATATGTGCTGTTTTATTAACATTTTTAACAAGTACTCTGGCTGTCAGTTCTTAGAAATAAGTGCATTTGCAGGCAAAAAGTTTTTCATTTTTTCCTTCATCCAAGATTCTTATGGAATCTGCAATAGCAATGAGATAAGAATACATGCTTTGCAAAACTGATGAATGTGTCCATGTTTTCCCAGTGTAATGTTGTCCTCTAGGCATAAAAGGTAGCTAATGCAAAGTGACAAGAATCGTCTCACTCTATCTGAAAGAATACCTTAAAACAGCCACAGGTAATTGCAACAGATTAATATTAAAGCATAAAAATGAAATATTGAACACATTATATCTCTTTAAAAATACAAGAGATAGAACTCAATATTTTTTCCAGTTATTTGTTGAGACATTTATATTTTCTCTTGCTATGTGTAAAAATCTTTAGGATGGAATCCAGAGCAACCTGCAATTATTACATAAGGTTTTAGGTATTATAAAAATGCCCATTTTACTTATTTTGATATAAATCATCCCAAGAATATCAAACAACAATTAAGGTCTTTCTGAGACTAAGAAAACCAAGAGAAAATTTGAGTGGAACTATAAGCTTATGCCCTAACTAATAGGCAGAAGGGCAGCACAAAATTCAGCTCTGGATTCAAATTTCAGGAAAGAACACAAAGGCAAAATTTGGGGGATGTTCAGATGCAGTAGTTTGGTTCTTCCTCATCTCAAATCAGGAAACCAAATTAATCTTTTTTTTCCAAAACTTATACCATGTAACTCCCCTCTTTCAACTCCTCCACTGATTCCTTTTTACCTATCACATCAAGCTTAAGATACTTGTCTTTGCCATTAAGACTTCTCCCATACCTTAAGCTTTATCTTATTTCTTATCACTTCCCATCTTGTTTCCCCTTCACTCCATCATTGATGGCAGACTCATCGCTTGTTTTTTATTTTTCTTGCTTGCAGTTTTATATTTGTGCTTTTTCCTATGCCATCCTCTATAACCTCCCTATCTCAGTGCACTGTCAGGGAAACCATTTCAGATTGTGGTGGGGGGGGGGATTAATTTTAACCATAATTCCAGTGGCCACTTAGGCATTTGAAAACTGTAGGGATTTTTTGGCAGATAACTTAGCAATTAGCTGACAGGAGCACTGTATCTAATTCCTATGTAAAAGAAAGAAAATTAAATAAATATTAGACCCACTCAGCTCTAATACTTACATGTTCTGACATCTTGTGGCAAGTCACTTAAGGGACACTGGTTAAGTTTAAAATTTTAATGTATATTTTTACTTTGTTACTAACTCTGCAGAGAGACAGAGACCCCCGTCAGGACTCCTGGGTTCTATCTCAGATCTGGGAGGGAAGTGGGGTTTATTGTGTTACAGTGGGGGGCAGATGCATATGGGTTATACATAAGAACCTCAGAATGGCCATACTGGGTCTCAACAATGGTCCATCTAGCCCAGTATCCTGTCTTCCAACAGTGGCCAATACCTGCTGTTTCAGAGGGAATGAACCGACCAGGCAATCAACAAGTGATTCATCCCATCTCCCACTCCCAGTTTCTGGCAAACAGAGGCTAGGGACATGCAGAACATTGTGTTGCATCCCTGCCCATCCTGGCTAATAACCATTGATGACCTATCCTACATGAACTTATCTAGCTCTTTTTTTAACCTTGTTATAGTTCTGGCCTTCACAACATACTCTGGCAAAGAGTTCCACAGATTCACTGTGCAGAAATACTTTCCTTTGTTTGTTTTAAATCTTCTGCATATTAATTTCACTGGGTGATCCCTAGTTCTTCTGTTATGGGAAGGAGTAAATAACATTTCCTTATTCAATTTTTCTATACCATTCATGATTTTATAGACCTCTATCATATCCCCCCTTACTCATTTTTTCTAAGATGAAAAGTCCCAGTCTTTTTAATTTCTCCTCATACAGAAGCTGTTCCATATCCCTAATAATTTCTGTTTCTCTTTTCTGCACCTTTTCTAAATCCAGTATATCTTTTTTGAGATAGGGTGATCAGATCTTCATGCAGTATTCAATATGTGGGCATACCATGGATTTATATAGAGGCAATATATTTTTTGTCATATTATCTGTCCCTTTCCTAAAGATTTCCAATATTCGTTTTTTTGATTGCCACTGCACATTGAGCAGATGTTTTCAGAGAACTGTCCACAATGACTCCAAGATCTCCTTCTTGATGGGTAACAGCTAATTTAGACTCCATCATTTTTTATGTATAGTTGGGGTTATATTTTGCCATGTGCATTACTTTGCATTTACCAACACTGACTTTCATCTGCCCAGTCACTCAGTTTTGTGAGATCCCTTTGTAACTCTTTGCAGTCAGCTTTGGACTTGATACAAAATTACTCAAGATAGTTATCTGTGAATGTTGCCACCTCCCTGTTTACCCCTTTTTCCAGATCATTTATGAATATGTTGAACATCACTGGTGCCAGTAAAGACCCCTGGGGGACACCACTGTTTACCTCTCTCCGTTCTGAAAACTGACCATTTATTCCTTCCCCTTGTTTCCTATATTTTAACTGGAGTGCCCTGGCAATGCTTTCAGGATCATCTAATGATCCTTAATTTAATGACAAGCCTTTTGTTATCTTAATCATCCTGCCTCTGTTTATATACAAACTGCCTGCCCCAAGGGTGGAAGTTGGGAGCAGCACAGAACTCATCACATATCATACTCAAGTGGTGTTGCCATTAAGAGCTCCATCTGGGGCTAGGACTTGTGCTGTGAGTAGACATCCAGTAAGAAACTGGGGGGCGGGGGAGCAGGAGCCCCCTCTGTGCCCCTCCCTAAATGGCATCCCTGTGCACTGTCTTCTCTCACTGTATTCAAATCCCTTATACCTAGACACTTTTTTTTCTGGGTCAGGAGGCAATGTGAGAATCACTGGCTGGGGTGGGGAAAATTATATTGCTTTTGTCCAAACGGCATCTGGTGTTGACTAGATGAAAAGAGGACTTCAGTCTGATTTTTGTTTGCAAGTTTAAAATTCAGACAACTATATATATACAGAGAGAGAGAGACATTTATAAAACCTTTTCAAGTGACTGTTGCAATCAAGGAAAAAGTCAGAAACTACCTTGCTCTATAAGTAATAAATAGTTGTTTTTATTAACAACTGACAGTTCTGTAATTTAAGAATGGACAACAAAAGTGTTCATCTAAAGACTTTTAAAATCAAACAAAGGATTTCCTCCAAACTGGTGATCAGTCTGAGCTCAAAAATGCCATGGCTATACTTGCAGATATAGAGCATTTTGGGTTAAACCAGCCTTCAGAGAGCGCACCAGGGAAAGCGCTCCAGTCTGTCCACACTGACAGCTGCAATCGCACTGGCATGGCCACATTCGTGGCACTTGAAGTGGCATTTGAAGCAGTGCATTATGGGCAGCTATCCCACAGAACACCTTTTCCCATTCTGGCGCTGTGGCTTGTGGGAAGGGGGTGTGGGATGCGGGGCATTCTGGGTCCTGTCCCAACGCCCCGTGATGCATCGCTTTGCATCTCAGCAATCCCTGTGTTTCCGTCCACATTTGGCACCATCTTTCAACGGTTTCTGTGCAGAGCGCACTTTGTCTTCCCTTTTGGTCTGCAGGAATAGAGCCCAAACTGCTGTGGAACATGCTGAGTCTCACCAGCATGTCTCATTTGGCAGTCGAGTTACCACTTAAGATCCAAAGTGATAGTGAGGAGTCCGACGATGATATCAAGTCGCATAAGGCATATGACACAAAATTGCTTGTCTCATTCAAGGACATGCTCTCCACCGTGGAATGCTGCTTTTGGGCTCGGGAAACAAGCACTGAGTGGTGGGATCACATTGTCATGCAAGTCTGGGATGACGAGCAGTGGCTACAGAACTTTCGGATGAGAAAAGCCACTTTCAAGGGACTGTGTGCTGAGCTCGCCCCGACCCTGCAGCGCAAGGACACGAGATTGAGAGCTGCTCTGCCGGTGGAGAAGTGAGTGGCTATTACAATCTGGAAGCTGGCAACTCCAGGCAGCTACGGATTGGTCAGGAACCAGTTTGAAGTGGGAAAATCGATGGCTGGAATTGTGTTGATGCAAGTTTGCAGGGCCATTAATTGCATCTTGCTCAGAAGAACTGAGACTTCGGGTAACATGCATGACATTGTGGCTGGCTTTGAACAAATGGGTTTCCCTAACTGCGGAAGGGTGATACGTGGGACACATATTCCTATTCTGGCACCAAGCCCACCTAGCCTGCGAGTACGTTAATCAAAAGGGGTATTTCTCCATGTTCTCCAGGCACTTGTGGCTCACCGTGGGCGTTTCATTGACATTAACGCAGGCTGGCCCGGAAGGGTGCATGACAGCGCATCTTTTGGAACACTGACCTGTTCAAGAAGCTGCAAGCTAGCTTACCAGAGGATCACCATAGGGGAAGTCAAAATGCCCATTGTGATCCTTGGAGACCCAGCTTACCCTTTAATGCCATGGCTCATGAAACCCTACACTGAGAGCCTGGGCAGCAGCCAGGAATGGTTCAACTACAGGCCGAGTTGGTGCCAAATGACTGTGGAGTGTGCTTTTGGCCGTTTGAAGGCCCCCTGGTGCTCTTTTTATGGGAAGCTGGACTTGGCCTAAGACAGCATCCCTGCAATTATATCCGTGTGCTGTACCCTCCATAATATTTGTGAAGGGAAGGGTGAAAGCTTCACTCAGGCATGGGCCTCGGAGGTTCAACACCTGGAGGTTGAATTTGCACAGCCAGAGAGCAGGGCTATTAGAGGGACCCAGCGTGGGGCTGCAAGGATTAGGGGTTCCTTGAGGGAGCAATTTGAGGCTGAAAGCCACTAGTAATGTCTGGTGCTCTGCACGGGAGTTAAGTGCAGTTGCTGTGTTTGGTAACTGACTTGCAGTGCTTGTTGCTTTCCTGGGCTAAGGTATATTTTGCTTTATGCAATAATAAAGTATGTTTTCAAAGTAAAAATCCCCATTTATTGAAAACAAAATTCATTTATTGAAAAAAAAAAGTAACAACAAAATACCAAAAGGTCAAGGGGGTGGGCTGGGGATCAGTTCACTCATAGGCTTGAGTATGTCCTGATTTCATACTCTTGAATCCTGTCTGAAGTGCTGTGCACTGAGTGCTGCACTTCAGGATAGCTATAAGGCATGTTGAGGGGGGTTGAGTGAAGTGGATAAGGGTTGTAGTTTTCGTGGGTGAGTGGTGAAGCAGTGGGTGTAGGAGGCAGCTCGGGGTGGTAAGAACCTGGATGTTGGGGAAAGTGGGTTGGAGGGGACATGAGGGCACAAGGGGAAGAGTTTTGGGACAAGGGCTGTGGGTGCGGGGGTGAGCACAGTAGTGCTCCATCTGCATGGCAACGAGTGCCTGGCTAGAGTCCGCTTGGCGCTCCATTATGCTAATCAGCCATTCCATGCTTTGCTGCTGGTGCATCGCATTTTCCTGGCGGATCCTCCTTTCACTCTCCCTCCAATTCTTTGCCTTTCGATTCTCATTTACAGACTGTTGCATGACTTCATGCAACTTGTCTTCTTTGCTTTTATACGACCTCTTCCTGAGTCTTCTCAGTCTGTCAGCCGGTGATAAGAATGATGGCTGAGCTCTCCAGGTTGCACCTATACAGGCAAAATGCAACACTTAGAGTCAGCATTGTACACACCAGACAGAGCAATGATTCCCCCACACTTAAGGAGGGCAATCACAAAAAACATACTTTGCCTGTCCCAAAGCAAGTGCACATAACCCACGGGAGCCCCAGAAATGGTGAGTAAGCACAGGGTCCATGGGGACTGATTGTTTCATGGCTGTACTGTCCTCTAGGTTTCTGTGCATTGGGGAGAGCCAGCAGCTGCAGGGGGCACCTACACTGACCACTGTCCCAACATTCTCCACAGGAGTTCATCCTGGAAGATATCTCGCTGCTGAGGGTGACCAGGGAAGCAAGGGAGGGTCTTCTCCTACAATGTGGCTTCCGCCCTGGCCGATACGCAGCTTGCCTGTGTGCAGCAATGGTCCCCCCCGACCCCTCATGGCACAGTGGCACGGACATGTTAGCCTGACTGGGACGAGAACCACGCTGGCTCTCCCAATAAACCTGTGCAGGCGCATTGCCCACGTTGTGGCTGAGACTTTTGAAGAGATGACCGATGCCGATTACCATGATGTGATCGGCCACATCAGTGCGCTATTCCGCATGTAGGCATGCATACAGCACTTACCCTCTTCGCCCAAAGAGCTCATACCTAAAAACTTCCTTCCCGAAAAGAAGGTCACTTACCAGGAACCTCCTCTGTTGTTTGTCCTTCCCCAAGCACTGGACACAGCAACTGGCTGCCTTCCTCCTGGCTTGAGAAGAGCTCCTGACTGCATGCATCTAGGGGTTCCAGGGTGTCTCCCTCGGCCTTAGCACCATTGCTCACACTTTCCTCCTCCTCCTCCTTCTCTTCCCCCCGCCCCTTGCTGTGCTGAGCTCAGAAGTGTCCATAGTGGTCATTGCAGTGGAGGTGGGATCGCCCCCAAGTATCGTGTCCAGCTTTTTGTAGAATTTGCAGGTTGTGGGGGCAGCACAGGCGCAGCCATTTGCCTCACAGGCTTTGTGGTAAGCATTCCACAGCTCCTTACTTTAACTCGACACTGCACCACATCCCGGTCATAGCCCCTGTCCATCATGGCCTTTGATATGTACCCGAAGGTATCGTAATTCCTACGGCTGGAGCGCAGCTGGGACTGCACAGCTTCCTCCCCCCAAACACTGATGAAGTCCAACACCTTACCATTGCTTCATACTGGGGATCGCCTGGTGTGTGGAGGCATGGTCACCTGGAAAGATGCACTAAGAGCACTCCATGCCTGGCTAAGCAAACAGGAAGGGGATTTTCAAAATTCCCAGGGAATTTAAAGGGCAGGTCTGAGGACAGGGCAGCAGAGTTCAAAAGTGATGACCAGAGTGGCTAGATCAGGTGTTGTGGGACACTTCTGGAGGTCATTAGGTGTCCACGCTGGTGCCACGGCACTCCAGGGAGAGCATAACAAACATTATTCCTCTCAGGGAGGTGGAGTACCAGGAATGCTCCAGCCGTGGAGTCAGAGCACTCTACATGCCTTGCCAGTGTGGACGAGGAGTGAGATACATTGCTCTTGGTGGCTTTATTGCGCTATAACGCACAAGTGTAGCCATGGCCAAAGTCTGTTTAGGCTTAAATTAAATTCCTAAGGGGATGTATTTACATGCACAAATAGCAGTTAGTGCCTAACTCCCACTGAATTTCAATGGAACTCTTCCATTTGTGCCTTTGCAAATCTCTCCTCTGTACAGGTTTATAGCTGCAAAGTTAACACATGCTTTCCTACAGTAGCATTAGTGAATATCATTATAATTAGAAACTTACAATGAAATCTTAATGAGAAACATGAGATAATACATCATCATCTAATATAATGACATCTATTAGGATGTTAGAGCTCAAGTCATCAGTAGTGTACTTATGAATACTTATCTTCATTTTTATGGAATTTCTGTAATTTAACGGATGGGTGTAATCACTGAAAAGATTGAAGGAAATACCTGATTACATGCTGACCCTGGAGGAAGGAGCAGCATAATTCATGTGTCAAACAGGACAAGACCAGTGTACAGCAGGAACAAAAGATTTTTTCATTAATGAAATTGGATGCACCTGGATATTGAAACAGCAAAACAATTTTGTTATTTAATAACAATAATAGCCCTATGTGGAGGACAGTTCTTCATTGGCAACTGGCTACACTGCATGACCTAACCGTGTTCCCCTGCTCTGATTTCTGCTATTCTATAATCTCACTACATGTAGAGGTGTTGGAAAGATTTTGTATGGATTTGGAAATATATTGTATATACAAGAATCCAAGGATTCTTTTTAAATTGCAGATCAGAGAAAGAATGACAAATAATTACATAATAACAAAGGTTACCGTGGGAGATAGTTTCATAAAAGGTCTAACAAGATACCCTTTTATATGTCTTTATTTTCATGGAACTTCTGGGATGGATCTTTTTTGTAAAGGAAGAATTTGGTCAAATATCTTTTATTTGTTTATTTAAAATATTTTTGTTTGCCCTAATTCATGTGATATAGCCAAGTGTCTAAGTAGTTGGTGTGAGCTGCTAAAAGAGTTAATCATTTTTCCTGTTGAAAAAATAAAAGCATCCAGAACAGTTTTAGGGTTTTGGGACCAAGGGGAGGTGTTGGGGCCATGTCACTGAACCACAATAACAATCTAGCAGCCAACAACATAAAAACATTCTCTTTCCCCACTTTTTCCTCCCATCCCCCTGATACACTTACCCCACTTTGCCTTCCCCTTCCATCTCCCAGGATTGTTTCTTTCACCCTCTGGTTCCTTGTCTATCTTTTCCCTTTTTGCAACTTTTCCCCTTATTATCTCCCAACCATTTCTTCACCCACAGTTAATCCTTTACTTTTTCAAAGGTTTTTGCTACTAGTAGGGAACTGTCACTAGTGCTGAGGTCTTTGCTGTGGTGAGAGCAATTCTGAAGGATTTCCAGTAATGAAAACTCCCTGTAGCGGGGTGGGCACCCGCTCCTTTCTGGAAGGGCTTAAAACAGCCCTGAGAGAGCTGGGGCAGGGGGAAAAGCTGGGCTGATAGGGAATCAGCTGCAGCTGGGGCCATGCCCCAAACAGACCCAGATGACCTTATAAAGGCCAGAGAAGCCAGGAGCAGACAGACTCTCTCTCTGCCTTTAGAGGGAGAAGGGCCTGGCTGCTGGGGAGTGTACCTCGGCACCTAAGGTGAAGCAGGGCTGGGGGAAGGCAAGAGGAGCTGGGGAGCTCCAGCCTGGAAACCCCCAGGCTGTCGGCCTAGTGCAAGGCCAAAAGGTACTGGGCTTGCAGAGGGCAGCCCACGGGTAGGCAGAGGCAGCAGGCCCAAAACCTCCTTGCCAGTGATGAGTGGCAATCATACTGCAGTCTGCCCCAGAGAATGGGGCTAGATGGGGACTGGCAGTAGCCAAGACTGAGGCAAGGTGGGGATAGGGTGGTGGAGGCTCCCTGAGGGGGGGAGACCCACCGAGAGTGTGGGGGTACTGCAAGGGGCAGAACCCCAGTGGAAAGGGGCACCAGGGTCCGGAAGGGACACAGGGGCCTGACAAAGCGAGACAGGGGCCTGCAGAGGGCACTCCAAAGCTGTGAAAGAGCTAATTCCCAGGACAACAGCAGGAGGCGCCGCAGGGTTGAGACCCACATAGATACACTCCCTTTGAGGCTTTGGGTTATCAGCCCTTCCTAAGTTCATAGTTTGACTTAGGGATCAATCAATATCTATTAAAAAACTGTCTGTATTAAAGGAGAGAAAGAGTGAGCTTGCAACATAACCTTATTAGTTAATTTTCTTCCTGCCACTACTGCTATCTCAATTGTCACCAGTCAGTGGAGCAGGAGAATATTAGCTTTAGCAGAAAGACAGATAATAATGCAGGTTTTGTCTACACTACAGTTTTGTGACTCCCCTGCTATGCTGACATAACAAAACCATCTTGATGAGCTGCATAGAGCATTTTGCAATGCTATTAGAGTCTTGAAGCATGCATGTAGACACTGAGCTTCCTTGTGTCACCCTAATTGGCCTCCAGGAAGTGTTCCACAATGCCCACCATGACCACTCTGGTCAGCAGTTTGAACTCCGCTGCCCTGCAGGTACACAGGCATGTGCACCTCCCCCATTTAAAGGCCTGGAAATTTTTGAAATTCCTCTTCCTATACGCTTGGCTTGGACTGTTCACACAGCGTCTTCCCAGCTGATCATGCCAGCTTTCTGCAACATACACACTCCCACATGGAGTACACCAGAACTGTTGAATCAGCTGGGTTTGTGAGGAGAGGAGGGTAGTTACAGCTTTTCTCAATCCTTAGGAACTTTGATATCTTCAGGCAGATTGCTCAAGGTATGCAGGAGAAGGGACATGAAAGGGACATGCTGGGCTAAAATTAAGGATCTGAGGCAGACATGCCAGAAGGCAAAGGAGGGCAACCATCGCTCTGCTGCAGTGCTGAAAACATGCAGCTTCTATGGGGAGCTGCATGCCATCCTCGGCAGTGACCTCACCGTCACTGCCAAGAGCCCCATGGATATTTTGGAGGGAGTAGAGGCAGTGGCCAGTGGAGTCAACCCAGAGGACAAAGTGGTAGAGTTGGAGGAGGATGTGGGACATGCAACAGGGTTGTCTGTTGGTATGGTGAGCTAGGACCTATTTTCGACTGCAGAGGGGTCTAGCCAGCCCCAGCACTCTGGCTCTGGCACTCATAAAGCAGGAGAAGCAAGCTTTGGTAAGCATGCATTTTGCTCTGATACAGTACAGGAACAGGTGATTGAGGTCTCATTTACTTTTTTTATATGGTAGAGGAGGGATAAGAGAACCAATGCAGCTACAAAATAGGGAAAACTTTGTTAATGTATGCTGGAATGTCCAGGGACTCCTCCCTAGAGATCTTTAAGAAACTTTCATGTAGGTACTTAGTAATCCTTTGCTGAAGGTTCTTTGGCAGAGCTGCCTTGTTTCTGCCCCCGCTGTAGGAAACTTTGCCATGCCAACCAGCAATTATTTCTATAGGAATCAAAGCAGCATACAGGCAAGCCGCATACATAAATACATAAAAGGTTGGCATATGGACCTAGTCTGAAGCCACAAGCATGCAGGAGATTCACCTTGACAACATGGGTTACCCTCAGCTGTGAGATATCGGATTCAATTACCCCAGTCTGGGGGAAAGGGTGCCAATATTCAGAATACTTTCCTTAGGCACATGTATTGACTTTCTTCACAAACCACCCAGACCCTTTGTCCCTTCTTGCCCATTCCCACATCCCAACACCCACCCCCTGGCCAAACTCAGCATATTTAGGACTCTCACTGAGCTGTGTGCTAGCAAAGAGACAGTGAGAAAGAGGTGTATGTGACTTTTGTGATTCATGGCTTTTGAATGCACTCACAATACTGTCTCTGTTCGTTGTTTCTTTGGATTCTGCAGATGTGCCCTTGAGGATCAACTGCTACACACTGGTGGAGTGCCTCCATCAGATAAGGAGGTGAACCAGGATGAGTAAGGAGGATATATTTAGAGAAGTGCTGCAGTCAACAGATGTAGCATATAGTGAAACAAGAGCATAGAGGGAGAAAATTAATGAAAAATATATGTTGAATAGCCTGAAAAGGAGACATGGGCAGGAGTGCATGATAGATAGACAGAAGCAGATGATAAAGCTACTGCAGAGACAGAGATGCTCAAGTCCCTCAAAGCACGGCAGTCTGAGCACCTCAATGCACCGCTCCCCGTGCAGCAGAGACAGAACACCATTCCATGCCCTTCACAAACTCACCCAACACATTTCTCGCATTCTCGCATGTTCCCATTCCATCATAGAACCCCTGGGAATCTACCCCCTAGAGACTGGTATCATGATGAAAGCTGGAGTTACACACAGCTGTGAGAATCTGAACGGACAGACTGCTCCTCATTGCCATGTCCCCAGTTATTAAAAATAAATAAATAAATAAAAATGTGTTTAATCCTATAATTAAAGTCTAGTATTTGAAACAATACAAGCCAATACAAACCTTTGTGTCATGCACATGGTAGTTGCTTCTAAAATTCAAACACAGTGGCTATAGGCAGGAACATTTTCTCACTACAATTAAAGCTCAGGGAAGCAATCATTACAGAGGTCATTTAAGGCGGCAATTAAACATTGTCTGACTGAATGCATCACATGAAGACACACTACTGGTGGGCCAGGCCAGTTTGTTTACCTGCCGCGTCTGCGGTTCACTGTACCGGGCCAATGGGGGCTACGGGAAGTGGCACAGGCGAGGGATGTGCTGGCAGCGGCTTCCCGCCGTCCCCATTGGCCAGTGGGAGCCACGATCGGCTGAACCTGCCGATGCAGCAGGAAAACAAACTGGCCCAGCCCACCAGGGTGCTTACCCTGGCGAGCCACATGCCAGAGGTTGTCGGCCCCTGTTGTAGACAAAGCCTTAGTTCTGGCCCTGCAGGCAACATTGGTGTTGTACAACCAAGTAGTTACTGCTTCTCTATGTAGCTTCCCCTGCTGACCCAATCTTCTCTTCTCCTCAGCCTTGACCCAGCTTATCTCCTTGACTATCTGCCTGTTTGTCAATTCACTAGGAACCCATCTGGAGGAAGAGGAACTGGCTTTCACAAATCCAGCCACCTGCTTCTCCTGTTCCAGCAGCAACTAGCGGTGAGGTCTCTCTCAAGACCACCCAACTGCCTTCCCTTCCCCATGGAGTTTCTGAAGCAGCAGCAGAAACAGGTAAGGTTTGTATAATTGACAGTTCAATTTTACAAATATTCTGAATTTTTATGAGTCCCTTTTAAATGGGTCATTTTAGTCAACTAGGAGATTATTTACATCAGATATAAATCCCATACTCCTACAATATTTTTGGTATTATTGATAAATATTACTTGTGCTAATATTTTTAGTCCAACACTCCCCTTGCAGGATATATTTAATAACAAGTTTTTTTTGTCCCCAAGATTTTTCCTTCTGACACTCTGATTCCTCTATCCTGAGTGATTAAATATGTTACTATTTTCCGGATTTTATTTGACAGTCCAACATAGAACTAACAGAAATAAGCTCTTTCTACTTAGAGAAAGAGTTGGATACAGTCTCAGATGTGAACATCTATTATTAGCTTGCTAATCTAAGAATCCTGCATTAATGCCATATGAATGGGGAAAAGAAAGTTTTGCAAGGGGGCCGATCACAGCAGAAGTTTTAATAGATTAGCCTTCCTCTCACACAGGATGCCTAACCTAAATAACTATCTGTTGAGGCATTAAAAGGGGCAAGAGTTGTGTGAAAGGAGTAGGAACCTTTTCTTGGGGATTTGATTTTGTTGTATAGGTGTATCAGGAATAGGGTAGACAAATTTTAATGACAAAAATGGTGATTAATTCTAGAGGTTAAAAAATATCCCATTTGTAAAGTAGGCTAGAACTGAAAGTGCAAAAGGATAGTTTGGTGGTTAGGTCACTAGTTTAGGGCTAAAGCTACATGTGTTCAATTCTGCTATCTGCTTCTCGTGTGGAAACCAACAACTTCTTCTCTGAATCTTGTTATGTAACCTCCTTGTCACTCTGCCTGCAGCAGGTATTTTTTACTGATATGGCCCTTTCTACTGTAATATCTGAGCGCCTGCCAGCCTTTTATGTATTTATACTCACAACACTCTTTAAGTAGGGAAGTACTATTATCCCCATTTTTAATGTCTAATGGTAAGAAAATGTACTATAATGCCTGTGAGAGCAGCTCACACACACACACACACACACACACACACATATCAAAACAATTGTTTTTCCCAAAAAAGTCATTGAATTTCAGTGGGGGGGGCAAAACTTTTTCTTTTTTATATTCTCTTCCTCACCACCTTTTCTAGTGGAAATTTAAAAATAAGAATTTTCCACAAACAGATTTGTCTTAGTCAGAAGGCTAATTTAATTTGAAAAAAAAAAAGCCATTTAAATTTTAAAAAAATTGCAACCAACTCTAAACCTGTTTGCACCCTGAATGAAAAGCATGGCATAATGTCCCTGCAAGAGATTTAAAAGTCAAAGGGCGTGAGTCTCCATTGTCTTATGTGTTTGTGATCATATAGACTATTGCAAAGTGAGAGTAAATTGCTGCCATTCTGATCTAATTAGGTCCTGATTTGTTAGCATGTTAAAGTCACTTTGCTCTGGTATAAATAATTACACAAGATCCAAGTAAATGGAGAATCAGGCCAATAGGGCTTGATTCATCGGTGCCCTGTGGCACCTTAATGCCAGTTACACTGGCTTAAAGCAGACATAAAGAAGGCATAGAACTCTCTGCAAGTGAATGTTATTAATCCAGGGGGCATAAGAATATAAGAATGGCCATACTGGGTTAGACCAAATGGTCCGTGTAGCCCAGGATCCTGTCTTCCAACAGTGGCTGGTTCCAGATGCTTCAGAAGAAATGAACAGAACAGGCAATTTATCGAGTGAGCCATCCCGTTGTCCAGTCCCACTTCTGGCAAACTCCACTCCACTCAGCATAGAGCTGGGTCTTTACCACTCACCCTTAGGAGCCCTGGCACTGGGGACACATGGTAGGTATGGCCAGAATCAGGAGACATGGCCAGGGCATCCTTTCTCCCCGATGATTCTCTGTTGCAGGGTTGTGTACATGAGAAGTTAGTGAACAACAAGCTAGGGTATGAATTTACAGCACAGCACCTATTCTGCACAAACTCTCTGTGTGGACACTCTGAATGTGCACCAAAAATGCCTTGCTATGTGTTAGCTTTGTACACTTTAAATTATGCTAAGCTAAAGTGCCCAACAACACTCTTAGGGCTCGTCTAAACTGCACTTTTTACAGCAGCATGTAGAGTACATACACTGCACACATTCCTATTAGGGACTGTGTCTCAGCCTTAGCTGGTCTATGGAGTCTAGTGAAAGGTGTTTATGGGATACACGCCACAAACATGTGTAGTATGTATAGGTATCCTGCTGGCAGTCTCATCAGAGAGAACAGAGAATAAATAGGCATTGAGGCTGAACTATTTTCATCGTCAGAGGTAGTCTTCTTAGGGCAAGACTGAGGTGCACCTGTGGTGAAGCATGCAGAAGTTTCCACCCATGTTTGTTAATTTGTCCATACTCTACATGGTGTAAGGATAAATAGATACATTTAGTCAAGACTGAAGTCTATCTAGCACTGTTTGATAGCACTCAATGTACTTAAAAGATTTCTGGAATAACCAATTTTCCTATATTTGCATTCAACTGGCACGTTACATAAATAAAAGTTTGTTAAGCATCAGTTAATGCTACTTATCAATTCCCAACCCCAAAGAAAATGAGCTGTTCAGATGCCCTTACAATGGTCCACTGCCATAAAATCTTTCATTACTCACTATCATCTCCTCCCCTCCTCCCTAAAAAATGTTTATTATTCCAAAGGACTCAGAATTCTTTACATCCATGTACAATACAGCACTGAAGTGTAGCCAACATTGGGATAGAAGGCAACTGGCATATAGCCAGTGAGCTGCTCCGTGGCAAAGGGTTGAGGAAGAAAGATTTTGGTCAAGGAAGTTAGGGCATAGTTCTTCTCTTACAGACATTGTCAACAGGTCTTTAATGTCCACAGAAAGCAAGCAAGCTACTAATTTCTGAAGATCCTGTTTGACAGACCCACATGCAGTTAATTGCATGGAACCTGTGAACAATATGTCAATAGTTCTCTTTTCAATACAATAAAATAGGAATTATAGGAATTATATATTACGGGGGGTCGGCAACCTCTGGCACAAAGCTCGCCAGGGTAAGCACCCTGGTGGGCCAGGCCAGTTTACCTGCCGCATCAGCAGGTTCAGCCGATCGCGGCTCCCACTGGCTGCAGTCCACCGTCCCAGGCCAATGGGGGCAGCGGGAAGCGGTGCAGGCCGAGGGATGTGCTGGCCGTGGCTTCCCGACGCCCCCATTGGCCTGGGACGGCAAACCGCGTCCAGCGGGAGCTGTGATTGGCTGAAGCTGCCTACACGGCAGATAAACAAACTGGCCCGGCCCGCAAGGGTGCTAACCCTGGCGAGCCGCGTGCCAGAGGTTGCCGACTCCTGATATATAATTATATAATTTTAGGAATGATATATTATATAATTATAATTATAAATATAATTATAAATGATCTGGAGAAAGGGGTAAACAGTGAGGTGACAAAATTTGCAGATGATACCAAACTGATCAAGATAGTTAAAACCATAGCAGACTGCAAAGAACTTCAAAAAGATCTCACAAAACTAAGTGATTGGGCAACAAAATGGCAAATGAAATTTAATGTGGATAAATTGTTATACCAATATAATAAAAACCAGCAGGATCTTATTAAGAGGGATAAGGCAAAGATGCCACATTTATTGTAAATATAATAGTAAAGCAAAAGATAAAAGCAAACAATGTTGTTTTACTACTTATTTCTATCACTACTTATTCCTTACACACACACACACACATATATTCATTCACACAATCATTCATTCAGGTTCTGTATAGGTGTTATAGTTACCAGCCTAGACGTTGCTCATGCCAAGTTACTGGCCAGGTATCTTGGTCATGAGGATGGAGCTGAGTCTGTGTCAGATGCACCTGATGCTCCTGGAGGCTGGCAGCAGAACCATAGACTCAAAGTCCTTAGTCTTCAGAGTCCAGTTTTATAGGAATTTATTCCTATGTCAGTCCATGAGAGTTGCTTCATTCTGCTGTTGCTAAATCAATCAGCAGGTGGCTGGCTCCATGTTGTCAGATGTTTGTTTTTCCTTCCTTTGAGGTGGTGGGGTTGGTTCCAGTTTGCCCTCCGGGGGTCATCTGGTTGATCCCACTTGACACCTTCTTCAGCCGACACTGAATTCTTCAGGCTGGTAACTCCCTAACCATTCATTCATTATTTAAACTAGGCACTCATTCACATACATTCTCTATCTTAATCACATCTATTTCACTGTCTCTTTACCTTTTGGGGTGTTACCAATTTATGTGAGACTCCCTGTCTTTTAACATTAAAAAATAAAGTGAGATGAAAACTTACAGAGGGTGGGAGTCTCTATCTATATACTATAACAGCTACTGTTTTGGCTTACTTAGAGTTAATTAATGTTTAACAAGTTTTATACAAAGTATTTCTTTGAGCAGGCTTCACACAGACACAGCTGGTGGCTTGCAGGTTAGAGGCTAAATCTTGGGAATCACATTTACTTCTAATATAAACCTTCAGTTATAAAGTATCAATTAACAATAAATCATTTCTAACAATAAATCATTTTTCATATAAACCATGTCTAATATAAACCTTCTTTAATATCCCTACAAAATATAAGGTAATGCACATTGGAAAAAATAACCCCAACTATACATACAATATGATGGGGGCTAATTTTGCGACAACTAATCAGGAAAGAGATCTTGGAGTCATTGTGGATAGTTCTCTGAAGACATCCATGCAATGTGCAGCGGCAGTCAAAAAAACAAACAGCATGTTAGGAATCATTAAAAAAGGGATAAAGACGAAGAATATCTTATTGCCCTTACATAAATCCAATGTACGCCCACATCTTGAATTCTGTGTACAGATGTGGTCTTCTCATCTCAAAGAAGATATACTGGCATTAGAAAAGGTTCAAAGAAGGGCAACTAAAATGATTACGGGTTTGGAACGGGTCCCATATGAGGAGAGATTAAAGAGGCTAGGACTTTTAAGCTTGGAAAAGAGGAGAGTAAGGGGGGATAGGTATATAAAATCATGTGTGGTATGGAGAAAGTGAATAAGGAAAAGTTATTTACTTGTTCCCATAATATAAGAACTAGGGGCCACCAAGTGAAATTAATAGGCAGCAGATTTAAAACAAATAAAAGGAAGTTCTTCTTCACGCAGCGCACAGTCAACCCGTGGAACTCCTTGCCTGACGAGATTGTGAAGGCTAGGACTATAACAGGGTTCAAAAGAGAACTAGATAAATTCATGGAGGTTAAATCCATTAATAGCTATTAGCCAGGATGGGTAAGGCATGGTGTCCCTAGCCTCTGTTTGTCAGAGGGTGGAGTTGGATGGCAGGAGAGAGATCACTTGATCATTACCTGTTAGGTTTACTCCCTCTGGGGCACCTGGCATTGGCCACTGTCGGTAGACAGGATGCTGGGCTGGATGGACCTTTGGTCTGACCCAGTATGGTCGTTCTTATGTTCTTAGTGTTTTATATACATAATTTTAACAAGAAAAATAAGGAGCTGTTTCAGTCTCATATAAGTTGTGTTGTGGGGGGATAGTAAATACGTATTCAGCCATTTTTTTAATAAAATGAACTTTATGTACCAGTTTGAGTATAATGGCTCTTGAGCATAAATATTCTTATTTGTTGTGTAATTAGCTACAGAAATGCTCTAACTACAAAGTGCAGAAAAAAATTATATAATCATTTTGGAAACTTATTTTATTATTATGTTATAGGTAGAGATAGGTGAGTGATTCATAATGAACTATTTACTCAATAAATTTTGCCTTCCTCCCTTGTATTTTTTGCAAATTGCCTGTGGAGACATGATGAATTTTTCAAACACTTGATATTATTTGCCATATAATTTCAACAAATTACTCTTTTTCTGCTAATGGTCCAGGAGCAGGTTTTTGCTACTATTTGATATTCAAATATAGATTTGAGAACTTGTTATTGGACATGTACATAAAATGCCAAGTGATATTATTCTGTACCCTGTTTGGATAGGCGGTAACCCTTTGTCTTTGGATTGCTGGTGTGAACATTCTCATTTGCAAAGCTCCAACTTCATGTGCCAGTAACATTCTCTGATATTTGCTTAAAATTAATTGCTTCTGCTAACATTCCTGTTAACATTCTTGTTTGCTACTATATTCCTGCATGTTCTTCTCCTGCCCAGCCAGATGGGTTAGATTCCCCTCTCTTCCCAGCAAGCTGCCACTGATGGCCTCAGCTTTCCCCAAGAGACAGCCCTTGGGAGCAAAAACAGCTGGTATCAGGGAACTTTGCTGCCTCAGGAGCTCCCATGGCAGCACTAAGTCCTAACTTGCATGCCTGTCTTTACTCACGAGTAGTTACATGTACTTCATTGGGACAATTCACATACACATTCTTAACTTTATGTATACACGTTCTTTTGTAGGCTTGAGGCCTTAGACTGTAGTGTCTTTAGGGCAGGGACAATTTAAGTCTGATTCTAAGACTGTATGGTGCCCCATGCTATGTGGGTTCAATCCTGAATCTAGCCTGTAGGCACTATCTCAATACAATAAATAATAGTGTAAAGAGGGCAAACCCCAAAGCAGCCCAAATAAAGTCTAAACAAATCTATTAACAAATGCAAAAAAAAAATTGCTGAAAAATGTTTGTAGCATTAGCCCATCTGTAGATATAAGCTACTTATATTGTAAGCTATATAGGGCAGGGGCCATCTTTTTGTTTTGTGATTCTACAGCACCTAGCCCAAATGGGTGCTGACTGGGGATCCTAGATGCTATCTCAAAAAACAAATATTAAAAAATAACAATAATATTGTTCATTATTCACATAGCTTCCAAAACATTCCAGAGAGCACAAAAATCCACCCCCCATATCTTTCTTGTATTCATATACTTTTGTAAAACTTAAAAATAAGTTGAACGAACCTTAGAGCATTAGTAATAAAACAAGTTCACCATCAGAAGTAGACCTTGTGGTGTCCGAATTCAAATACTGATATCCATGCCCATTGTCTCTAAATTAAACTTTGTGTGCAACAATAGAAGGGCTAGAATGAACACTTCAAGTAGTGAAAGCTTGAGAGTCTGGCTGGTATGTATTTGAAAAGTTGTATATTAATTTTTCACTAGCCAATTTCATTGGTGACACATGGAGCACACTGAAGTTGATCCTGTAGGGTGCTGACCTCAGTGAAGATAATGGAAATGTAAGATGTTCAGCACCTTCATATGTCACTCAGGACCTTGAAGGATTTGACCTGTAAATGAGGGGCTTAAGGTTTTTTGCTGTTTTTTGCCCTTTTCAAAGTAATCTATGTTTTCATTTGAAAAAATGAAAGTTTTCTCAATTAAAACAGCCTTCTCCATATAAGTCAATATTCAACTTGATGCAAAAATGAAATGTATAGGCTGCTGCATCCGGAGGAACTTTGAGTGTTGTGCAGTTTTGAAGTGGATAAATGACACATAGAAACTGTGCAAGAGTTAATGTAGCAGACATCTGGAAAAACTAGCTTTCTCCCTCATCAAAAGAAAAGTCCCAGATCTGTTGAATCCACTTCATAAGCAGCCATAGGCCATTAGTCTCCCTCTGATACCATTACTCACTGAGTGAAAACACTGGAAGGACTCTGAAAAGCTGGCCAACTCAAGACTGATTGGAAATATGTGATGAGACACTGGCAGCAAAAAGGAGTGTTCCCTAGAGTCTGAGCTTCTCAGAGCAGGGACAGTAAACCTTGAATGTTTGGAAAATAGTCAGTGATACTATTAATGAAAAATAACAAGATTCCTGGGTGCAAAACTAAGGCAACAAGAAGGGAGGAGGACCCATTCACCAATATCTAGGAAAAGCTTATAATTCCAGATGAGTAAATTTACAAAAATAAATGGGTGAAAGAAATCTCTAAATTATGGCACGTATTTAGCTGAAGTCATCCAGGAACAGAAAGTTAGACCACATGCCAAGGGACTCATGTTCAGATAATTCCTATTGCTTCTGTTGTAAATTTTCATTCTTTGCAAGAATTACATGGCACTTAACAATATAATTATCAGATAATAGCTGCCTACTAACATTCTGGGCCCGTATCATCCCTTGTGTATCTCTAATACATGAGTCTAAGCCTCCATGTTTACCTTTAGAAATGTCATTTGTTCTCAGTGTTCACACCAGCTTGTCAATGTATAAAATGCATTCTGAATAAATACTAGAAGAAAAACTGCTTACACCTGGAAATAGAGTAAGTGCCACTGGAAAACTGCAGTACAAAATAACACAAATTTCAGGGATTTTTAAGGTCTTTCTTCATTTTTAAAGTAAAAAGTTCTATTGCCTTAAAGATAATATTTATTTACCAAAGCTTTCTAGTTTTAGTCTATTTAAGAATCCAAAGCAATCTTATGGTATTTACATAGATTTTAAACAACACTGTCTTCTGTCTTCTCTCCTGCAAGACCTAATGCAAGATCACATAAATTTACTTCAGAAAAGAAAAATCATGGAGCATGCAATGCCCTAAGGTGTCTGATACTGCAGTCAGATCAGCTCCAGCACAGCAATGGGAATACTGAACCCAAAATCCAAGTCTTAGCAGGTAAAGAGAAATAAAACAAAAAGAAAGAAGATTATCAAATATTTTGTTTTTAAATGTCATTTTTTACATGTACAAAATGTAATGTTGTAATTACAGGTCCTAATTCTAATTCTAATTCTGTAACCATTTCCCATGTCCCAGTGAGTTTACTCACATGTGTACAAGTAGCAGGCGTGACAGGGTCAGGCCAGATGGATACCAGAGAGTAGTCGAAGGTAGATACATTAGCTCCAGCTTAAGCAGGTCCCTTTTCCCTGGGTAAGATAACAGGGACTATTCCAGAACCCTCAGGAACTTTCTAGAACTAATTAAGACAGGCAGGCTAATTAGGACACCTGTAGCCAATTGGGAAGTTACTAGAATTAATTAAGGCTAATCAGGGCACCTGGCATAAAAAGGCTCTCACTCCAGTTAGTGAGGTGTGCGTAAGGAGCTGGGAGAGGACATGCTGCTGGAGGACTGAGGAGTACAAGTGTTAATAGACATCAGGAGGAAGGTCTTGTGGTGAGGACAAAGAAGGTGTTGGGAGGAGGCCATGGGGAAGTAGCCCAGGGAGTTGTAGCTGTTGTGTAGCTGTTCCAGAAGACACTCTAGACAGCTGCAGTCCACAGGGCCCTGGGCTGTAACCTGGGGTAGAGGGAGGGCCCAGGTCCCCCCCACAAAAAAAACCCTCCCAACTCCTGATCCAACACAGGAAGATCTCTGAGGCTAGCAAAATCCACCAATAAGTGCAGGACCCACCAAGGTAGAGGAGGAACTTAATCACAACTGGTGTTTGAAGTGGGATTCGATGTGCACAGTGCAGCTGAAGAAGGAGGGTGAAAAAAAAAAGGTGGGGGAAGAAGGTTTATTTTTTTCACCAAAATGGATGACATAGTGCGGGCACTGATACAAGCCATGGCTGCCCAGCAGGAGGCAATGCGGCTGCAGCAAGAGACTAATTGCCCACTGATGGACCAGTCTGCTCAAGACCGAGCTATGTTGCGGGAACTGGTAAACCAGGTAAAGACCCTTACAGAGCAGAACCGTGGCCATGATGGGATGTAGATCATACAGGGCAGCCATTGGTTGCAGAAAATGACGTGGGAGGATGATGTAGAGGCATACCTTCTGGCCTTTGAGAGGACAGCCCTACGGGAGGCCTGGCCTCGAGATCAGTGATCTGGCATCCTTGCCCCATTCCTGTGTGGGGAGGCCCAGAAGGCCTACCATGATCTGCCTGAAGAGGCTGCAGCAGACTACCCCCAGCTGAAAGCAGAGATCCTGGCCAGATCTGGGGTAATGATCGCAGTGCAGGCCCAGTGGTATCACGAGTAGAGGTACCAGGAAGACAAAACCCCACAGTCCCAATTGTATGACCTCATCCATCTCGCACGAAAGTGGTTGCAAACGGAGTCCCGGAGTCCAGAAGAGATACTAGAGGTTCTGGTCATTGACCAATACATGAGGGGGCTACCGCCAGACCTTCGTGCCTGGGTAAGCCAGAACGAACCCTCCACCTATGATGAGGTTGTCACCCTGGTAAAGAGGCGAAGGACAGTGGGGGAGCTGACCCGAACAGTTAAGGAAGAGGCACCCCGGGTTAATCTAGCGGCACTAAGCCCTGAAGCTCGGGTGACTGGGCCACCAGGAGGGCCCAGGTGGAAAAAGAGAAGGGCTGAAGGCCCACCAGAGGCCACAAAGAGTCGGAGCACTGAGGGAGAAGAGGGCCATGATGTTAGACTGCCCAAACCAAGAGACCGGGGAATGCCTAGGGCCCCATACAGATGTTATGCCTGCGGGGAGTGGGGACACATAGCTGCACAGTGTCCCAATGCCGAGGAGCCTATGCAGTGTAACCTGGGGAATTGGGAAGACCCATGCTCCCTAATCCACGTTGTGGGGGTCTCACTAACCCCACATATGTACACCAGACCAGTGAAACTAAATGGGGTAGAGACCACGGCACTGGTTGATTTGGGAAGTGCTTATCACGCTTATCTCACGGAAGCTCGTGAAGCATAGTCAGCTGCTGCAGGCTAAATGTACAGGGATAGCATGTGTCCATGGGACAGTTAGTTACTACCCCACCATCCCAGTAAAAATGGAGATCCAAGGGAACACTACTGAGGTAGCAGCAGGTGTAGTCCCTAAACTCCCATACCCGGTGCTCATAGGGAGGGACTTCACAGGGTTTGGAGACTTACTTCCAGTAGGGGGATTTAAGAAAGATGGGAACCCTGAAATTAGTGAGGCATCCACAGCGGACTGTCAACCCCTAATCTTACCTGAAATATCCCCAGATTTGTTCTCCACTCACAGACAGGGTAGAAAGACAAAAAAGGGAAAGAAGGGCAGCTAAGGCCTTGGGAACCCTTTTGCTGACCCAAAGCCAGAGGGTCGCTCTCATAGGTAGGCGGACCCAAGCAGCTGAAAAGGAGGCTGCCCAGGAGGGAGAAGCACCCAAGTCTGACCCCCAACCTAATGCCTCTGAACCAGTAGAGGCAACAGAGACTGGGCCCCTAGATCTCGGGCAGATTAGCCCTGGGAGAGGAAATTTTGGACGGGACCAGGCAGAAGACCCAAGGTCTGACAACATCAGGAAGGAGATGACCAAAATAGATGGGGTTCCAGTGCAAGGGAAACCCAGGGGCCAGGACTTTATTTCATAATGAAGAAGGATCTCTTATACTGGGTTGCACCAGTACAGGGGCAGAAGGTACAGCAGATCCTAGTGTTAGGCCTGAATAAAGATACAGCAGACAAAAACAGTTATGCCAACCTGACTGAAGTCAGGCTAACAAGGGCTTCTGGCTAATCCTGGAGTGGAAGATACTGAGATGCAGCATGTCTCACAAAGCGCTGGGAAAAAGTGAGATAAGTGAGGGTCTGGATTTCTGGCATAGTACCAGCTGTGCTGTGTTAGGAACAGTTCGTTTGAAGAACTGATAGGGAGCCAGCCTCCCTGTATTCACTCCCTGTTTCTGTCTTAGGTCCGTTCTTAACTCCTGTCTTCCAGTTTCTGGTGCTTGGCAACCATGCTGATAAGAAAGTTGCTGGGGCATCAAAACTTGCTTACATTATAAAGAAAGATAGATATGCTTTGTTACTAAGGTTTTTTGTTACTAACCAAAGGGGGGTGGGATATGGGTTGTGTGAAATGAATAATTTGTGATGTGACGGAACTGTCTATATAACCTATACTTAGTTGTAAAAGAGTGGGCTGGTTCTCTCTGGAGACGAGCTGCTCTCTATTGATGCGTGCACTTGTCAATAAAGAGCTTTTGATTGGACCTTGCTGGTGTTGCCTGTCTCTCTGCGGTCAGACAACGAACTTTGCTGTCGGGGTTAGAGTCCCTGACACTAGTACCTCAAAAACACCAAAACGCTGTATTAAGTCTTGCCCATAGTCATCTTTTTGGGGGGCATTTGGGGGTAGAGAAGACCCTGGCACAGGTCCTACGATGGTTCTTCTGGCCCGGAGTACATGAAGAAGTGCGGAGGTACTGTGCATCCTGCCAAGAGTGTCAGCTGCACAGTCCCCGTCCCCACTTGAGGGCACCTTTAGTACCCCATCCCATCATAGAGGTCCCCTTTGAGCGAATAGCTATGGACCTAGTGGGACCCCTGGAGAAGACGATCGGGACCACCAATATATACTTGTTGTTTTGGACTATGCTACTCGCTACCCAGAAGCTGTCCGCCTGCAGAACACGGCCTCTAAGAGCTGGTGGGGATCTTTGCCCGAGTGGGGCTACCGAAGGAGATATTAACAGACCAAGGAACCCCATTTATGTCGAAGTCAGTGAAGGACCTCTGTATGCTGCTCAATATACATATCCTGAGAACTTCAGTCTATCATCCGCAGACTGACGGGTGGGTAGAAAGGTTTAACTGAACCCTCAAGGCTATAAGGAAGGTGGTAAGTCGGGACGGGAAGGACTGGGACACCCTACTACCTTACCTTATGTTCCCCATCGGGGAGGTACCTCAGGCCTCAACTGGATTCTCCCCCTTTGAGCTGTTATATGGGTGCAACCCCCGAGGCATCCTGGACATAGCCAAGGAAATTTGGGAGGAGGAACCCAGTGAGGGGAAGAACATAATGGAGCATGTGCTACAGATGAGGGACTGGATAGCCCAGGTCACTCCCATAGTGAGGAAGCACCTCAAGAAGGCCCAAGAGGCCCAGAGAACCTACTACAACCGTCAAGCCAAGGTTTGTTAGTTTCAGCCCAGTAACTAAGTAATGGTACTGGTACCCACAGCCAAAAGTAAGCTGTTGGCCCAGTGGCAAGGGCCCTGTGAAATAGCTGAACCCGTAGGGGAAGTAAATTACAAGGTGCAACAACCGGGACGTTGAAAACTAGAGCAGATATATCATGTCAACCTTCTGAAACCCTGGCATACTCAAGAGGCGTGCACAGTGGTTCGGGAAGACCTGCACCCAGGGAACAAAAACCCTGAACAGGTGAGGGTGTCTCCCGATCTAACGACAGTCCAGAAGAAAGTGGTAACTGAGATGATCGCCCAATATCAAGACGTATTCTCAAAAAAGCGAGGTCGCACAATTAGGACATATCACCACATCGTCACAAACCCTGGGGCCAGAGTAACAAAGAGGCCCTACAGGGTGCCAGCAGCCACAAGGGAGAAAATAAAAGTAGAAGTCAGGAAAATGCTGGAGATGGGGATCACTGAAGAATCTCACAGTCAGTGGTCCAGTCCAATAGTGTTGGTGCCCAAACCTGATGGCACCACGAGGATCTGCAATGACTTCCGTCGACTAAATGAGATATCCCAGTTTGATGCCTACACTATACCTCACACAGACGAATTAGTGGACCGTCTGGGGAATGCCCGGTACTTAACGACCCGAGACTTGACAAAGGGATACTGGCAGATTCCCCTAGCCGAAGATGCAAAGGAGAAGACGGCGTTCTCTACACCAGAGGGTCTTTTTCAGTATACAGTCCTTCCTTTTGGACTACATGGAGCCCCAGCTACCTTTCAGCGCCTCATGGACAAGTTACTACACTCCCATGCCAGCTATGCTGCGGCCTACTTGGATGACGTGGCGATTCATACCCCAGACTGGGAAACCCACTTGAAGAAGTTGGGGGTGGTCCTTGATACCTTCAGGTGAGTTAGCCTTACGGAAAACCCTGTTAAGTGTGCTGTGGGGTTCACGGAGACCAAATATCTTGGCTACGTGGTAGGAAAAGGTCTGGTAAAACCTCAACTGAACAAGTTAGAGGCCATCTAAAATTGTCCACAACCAAGTAGTAAGAAGCAAGTCCGAGCATTGCTGGGGTGGTGGGGTATTACCAGTGTTTCATCCCCCATTTTGCCATAAAAGGAAGTCCCCTAACAGACTTAGTGAAGGCCCGTGGTCCGAATCCAGTCAGACAGTCCGACTCAGCAGAGAGGGCTTTCGTAGACCTACGGACTGCCCTCTGCAGTAACCCCATATTGATAGCCCTGGATTTCACCAAGGAATTCATCCTTCAGACAGATGCATCTGAGGTAGGGTTAGGGGCTGTCCTGTCGCAGATGGTTGGGGAAGAGGAACACTCAATTCTCTATCTCAGCAGGAAACTTCTTCTGAGGGAACAAAAATATGCAGAGGTAGAGAAAGAGTGCCTTGCCATAAAATGGGCCATGGAAACGTTGCATTACTACCTGCTGGGACGCAGATTTGTCCTCGTGACCAACCATACCCCTCTTCGATGGATGCAACGGAAGAAGGAAAAGAACACAAGGGTGACCAGGTGGTTCTTATCCCTCCAACCTTTCCAATTCCACAAACAGCACAGAGCAGGGAGTCACCATGGCAACACCGATGGCTTATCACGTGTACACTGTCTGACGTCCCAAACTGCCCAACCCCTTGGTGTTGAGCGGAGGGAGAGGGGGGAATATGGGATAGACCCAGGCCAGTTGGAAACAGCAGAGTAGTAGAATGGAGATATACTGGCCACTGGATAAGCAGTTTTCTGTTCCCTGAGTGATCAGAGCAGGGACTGCTCCAGGCTAATGAGAACACCTGACTCCAATTAACCTGCTAAAAGTCAGGTGAGGCTGTTAAGCAACTGACCCTAATTAAGGCCCCTCTGATGCTATAAAAAGGCTCACTCCAGTCAGGCCAAAGGGAGCCAGAGAGCCAGAGGAGAGGAAGTGTGTGCGAGGAACTGGGAGCAAGAGGTGTGCAAGAAGCTGAGAGTGAGTAGACATACTGCTGGAGGACTGAGAAGTACAAGCATTATCAGACATCAGGAGGAAGTTCCGATGGTGAGGACAAAGAAGGCATTGGGAGGAGGCCATGTGGAAGTATCCCAGGGAGTTGTAGCTGTCGCGTACTGTACCAGGAGGCACTCTAGACAGCTGCAGTCCACAGGGCCCTGGGCTGGAACCTGGACTAGAGGGTGGGCCCGGGTTCCCCCCAAACCTCCCAACTCCTGATCAAACGCAGGAGGAATTGACCTGGACTGTGGCTTCTACCAGAGGGGAAGGTCTCTGGGCTGTTTCCTGACCCACAGGGTGAATCTGTGAGGTGAGCAAATCTGCCAATAAGTGCAGGACCCACCAAGGTAGAGGAGAAACTTTGTCACAATATATTCACCCTTCTTTTCATCTGAATTTTAGCCTTGGTCAGACACTGTGTAAGCCAAACAGTACATATCAGCTCTGATGCAAGAAAGGCATCATCTACACCTAAAACTTAGGTCAACCCAACCACATCTCTGGAGGCTGTGAAAAAAAATTGCACCCTGAGCACTGTAGTTAGGTCATTCTATCCCTTGTTGTAGACAGTAAGATTGATAGAAGGATTCATCTGTAGACCTTCTATCACCTCTTGGAGGGGAGGATTACCTACATGGATGGAAAAAAAGCCCCTTCTGTCAATGTAGGAAGCATTATAGCTGTGCCATTATAGTGAATATAGCATAGAGACATACTTGGAGATGTTACGTTTGTTAGGGCATGGGGTATCATTTATTATATGTATGTACCATGCCTGTCACAATGCAGCTCTGACCTGGCTGAGGCCTCTAAGCATAATACTACCACTACTAATAATAATTAATTAATATTGTTATTAATTAATAATAATTAATAAATGTGATTAGAAATGATTGCCACACTGATGGGACAGTAGAGGTCTTCTTCAGTAGCCTATGTGCATGTTGAACAGGATAGCATATGACTATGAGACCCTATGCCACACCACATAAAAAATAGAACTACTTAGGGCTTACTATCACTGCCAGGGACTGTAGAAGATAATACATGTACTTGTCCTAATTCTCAGATCCAGCTTAGCTGTATTCAGGGCAGGTCTCAATAGTGGCAGGAAAGGGGAAAGTGGCTTTACCCATAATTCAAAGGTTGGACATGAGGCCAGGTCAGTATAACATCTCTCAGGGCTGCTTGTATGTACACTTGGCTGCCTACATCCCTGAAGGCCAGGTGTGTCAATCAGAAGTGCTCCAGCTCTTTCCCCTAACTAGTTCTGTACAGTGAGTGTCACGATGGCATAGCATCACTGTCCTGCCTCTACACCATTGCTACGTCAGGGGAATTCCTTGTTAGTTGATTAAGGCTGGTTTATGGATCCTTTGGGAAAGGTCGTGATGCAGAAGTATAGCAAACAGGAAGCTACTTTGCAGATTACAGTCAAGGTGGAATTGAGTAGTATTTTCAGATCAGCATTTATGCCCTGTAGGGTAGCATATCACATCCAATAGCGGACCTGACTCTTGCTGTAGGAATTCTGCCTAATTTGCTCTAGGGAGTTAAGGTCCTGGAGTGAGAATCCTGGTGGAGATTAACTTTGGAGAAATGTGCCTTTTCCCACCCCTTTTCTTCCTCCCCCTCTAAAGAAATGTTTGTGCTATTTAAAATGACAAAGTAACCACATAAACAAAACTTTGAAATACCTTTTGGTTGTAAATATTAGAACAAGTCTCTTATGTTTGTCCTAAACCTACTAATAATCCAAAGTGAGAGATAAAAAAGGAAGTTCCTTTTTCCCATTAAGAAAACTGTTGATAAAACTATTTTCTTTTATGTGTTACCAAAACACAACAAATACTCTGGATAAACAAAACAAAGAACTGGATGAAGATGATTTGCAACTGAATTCAGCTGATATATTATTTTTTGTCTCTGGTAAAGGACATTAGCTAGAAGAGAATATTGTAATTGTACTTCTATACAAACAGGATAATTCAAGTAGTTTTGAACTTAATTTATCTCTCTTCCTTCTTTCTTCTGCAGAAAGAGTGGCCACTGTAGGTAAAGCTGCATAAATATTTACATTTTGATGTCTTGGTTAATTTGATGCCTTGGTTAATTTGATCCATTGTAGCTGTCAAGTTCCTGTACCAGACATGGACTGGCTACAGAGCTTTCTTCTTAAAGAGCTAAGCCATCATAAAATCCTTTAATGCCCCAGGTATGGTTGAGGGTAGCTTAAATAAAGTATTTTACACATAGCGCCACCTAGAGTCTGAACATTATAATGCAGAAATTGATCTTCCTGCTCCAGGATTTTCTTGGCTATCTGTTCAGCTCTCTCAGCCTCTCCATTTGTTTGTGGGTAATATGGGCTGCTAGTAATATGATCAAAATAATATTTTGTTTGGAATTAATTACCAAAGGGAGAAAAAGTGTGCTTCAGTTTCTCTATAGCACTGTGTTGTGCTGGCCTGTTAGTTCTGCAGTGTTCACATGGAGATATTTTATTCTTTATGTCCTTGCTGATGTCTGGCCACAGCAGAATGGTTGACCCATTCATGGCATTTAGTTAATCCCTGATGTCCTTCATGGATGAGGTTTAGAATTTCTCCTCTCATTTCATTTGGAATTAAAATGCAGTTGCCTTTAATCATGAGTCCATTTGACTCATTAATTGTCCATTCACTGCAAAGTAGTCTCTTGTCACTTCCTTAGTGTACTTTAGATACTTGGACTAACTAGACCAAATGTAATTAAGAACATGTTGAAGCTGGGTGTCTTTTCCAACATTGGTCTGTGTGCATCCAAGGTGTCCATGCATGCCTTTTTGTCATCTTCAAGCTCAAAAGTAGTTGAGTGCGATGCTGGGTTCCATGACAAAGTGTTTGCTACTACCAGATTATTCCCAGGAACATAGTTAGTAATTGGGTTAAATCACATTAATCTTATCAACTGGCCTCTCAGTGGTGGTTGGTCCAGCTGTTTTTCACTGATGGATTATTCTACAAGTGGTTTATGGTCAGTTATAAGTGTAAATGAATCCAAGCCACAGAGATATCAGTAAAAGTTCTCACATGCCTGTATGCTTGCCAGGTGCTCCTTTTCAGTCTGTGATTATTGTTTTTCTGCTTCTGTGAGTGTGCAAAAGCAAAATGTAACTGGGTTCCACTCAGAGCCACATTATACCACCAAGGCCATATCTCCTTGCATCTGTACTGTCCATTGTAGTACTTGAGAACTGGACCTGTGAAGATAATTTCTTTTACCTCTTTGAAGGCAATGTCTTGATTTGGCCCCACAGCCAAGATGTGTTGGATTTTAACAGTGCAAGTGCATTCAGTGGTTTTGCCACTGTAGAAAGGTCTTGTAGGTATTAATCAAGGTAATTTACCATCACCAATTTGTGACTCAGTTATGGGACATTAGTTGGTGTGTTCAAGTCTTGAATTGCTTTTACTTCTTCAGAGTTAGGACTGATTCCATCTTGTTTATTGTCTGTTCCAAAAAATGTAATCTAGGGTAGGCAGAGAACGGCTCCTCGTTTAGCTTCAGTTCAGATTGACTGATTAGGCTTAGGACTTTGTTGAAGGTTTTGTTGTGTTTTTCCATTGAAGAGCCATTTATCAAAATAATGTCCATGAAAACTACAACTCCATTTGTGTTCATTAACAGTTCTGCCAACTTTCTTTGGAAAATTTCAAGTGCACTTGTAATCCCAAAAGGCAGTTTTGTAAAGCAAAGTCTCCTAAATGATAAATGTAGTTAGTTTAGCACTACCTTTGGTTAAAGGAATTTGCCAGTATCCACCTTGGCATCTAGCCTGTAGAATACCATAACTCCTTTCACTTTGGGGGAGGAAGTCATCCAGTGTTGGGAGAATATATTTCTCTCTCACAATTCCTTCATTAAGTCTTTTAAGAGACACACAGAGTAATATTTACCCATTTTTCTTTATAACTGGTACCACTGGGGTATACTGTGTTGTTAGCTCAGAGATTTTCTCAATTATGCCAAGCTGTTCCATTCTCTAACTCAGCTTCCACTTGATGAAGTAATGGAACAGGAATCCTGTGAGGTGTATAACACTGTATGGTTCAGCATTATCTCTTAAGGTTATTTGTACTGGATTGCCTTTCAAAAGTCCAATATCACCAAATATTCCATTGAGTTTTCCCCCCATTCTGACTAGGTACATCATGGCTGCCATGCTGCAGCTGAGAATGCTGTTCGGCTGTGGTCTTTCGATCACATGCACAGATAACAGTTCTGTATTCAGGGTGTAAATTGTTTCTGTGATGAACTGTCCCGTGCAGTTCAGAGTATCCCCAGGGAAAGTCAGAGCTAAGTCAGGTGAGCAGAGCTCTGAAAGGGGTTGTAAGTGATTATAAATACCTTCTGATATGACTGTGACATCAACTCATTAGTCAATTTTAAAGTCAATTATCTTGCCATAAATATTCAGTTTCCTTCTCCAGGCAGGCTGTGTGTCATCACAAGTGATAGATCGCAGAAACAATAGCTCAATTGCCTTAAATATGAGTCAACTCCTTGACTACTTTGGTGCCTCAAACAGCAGCAAAATGTCCACACGTCATGCATTTATTACACCAATTGTCTCTGGCTGGATGTGCTTCTTCTCTTAGGATAAGCTTTTTTCCACACTTTGTGCAAGGCTGGAATTTGTCCCTCTAGCTTGAGAGTTCTCTCTCTTTGCTTCAGGGGTTTTATGATAAATACTTTTAATACTCAAGTGACTGTTCACAATTTATAAGTTATTTTCAGGTTGCTCCTGCATTTTGTTCTGTTGTTTGACTAGTTCAAACTGCTTTGCTTTCTGTATAACTGTGGCTAGGGTTAAGTCTGTCTTCAGTTGTAGCTGCTCTGAAAGATTTTTGTCTGTTTACCCCTAACCAGCCTGTCCTGATATTTTCATACCCCCAAAATCAGTTTTCAGCCAAAGTATATAGAGCTCTTATAGAACATCCAGCATTTTCCCTTGGTCCCTGAATTCAATAGTGGAAACATGCTCTTTCATAAAATCACATATCTCTAAAATATAAAATATGCATCAAACATAGCCAGAACCACTTCACAGTCATCTTTGTGACTGTCTTCAGTAAAGTCAAAAGATTGAAAGTTATGCTCTGCTTGCTTCCTCCTGGCATAAATTAAAGAAAATACCAACATATCTCCAGTTTCTTTGTGGAGCTTTTTCACTATTTGAAAGCTTGCAAGATACTGCTTTCAGCCTGACCACAGTAAAGGTTAGTCAAAGCTGAAATTCTCTGGGGCCTTAAGGAGTGGCACATTCATGAGATCCTACAGTCTTTGTTGTTTTGTTCGCAACCTTTGTTGCTGTCCTCCTTCTGTTTCGGTCCTTTCCTGGAACTAGTTTTCTTTTGATACTATGTCATGTTCCTGTACCAGATAAGAATTGGCCTCAGAGTTTCCTTCTTAGCAAGGTAGACACCATATGTGTTCATCATGAGATCCTTTAATGCCCCCCAGATAGGGCTGAGGTTAGTTTAAATAAGGTCTCTTTCACTCAGTTCTCCCTCGTGGCAGAACCATAAAATACAGTTTAGCATTCTATTACAGTAATTTTCTTAAACTTTCACCTTTCTCCAGGCTGATCTCTAAGCAAAGGTGTTTTTTTTTAAAAAAACAAAACAAAAAAACGACAACTTCAAGCAAGTTTGGCAGTTCAGTTTGTTTTGATTATGAGAGTGAGAGGTGTATTTTTCTCCTCATAAGAAATAAAATCTTGTAGCATTTTCTTAACTTGTTGAAAGCTGTAATGTAAAGCCTGGAAGCTGCAATTTGGCATGTAAATAGCCCATATTGAAGACCTTTGAAATAAAAGTTGGATTTGACCACATTATTAACATTTGAAAATCTCCTCTTGTTCTTTTACACTAAGGTATTTATGGGTTTTTTTTTGGGGGGGGGGGATTGTTTTTTTTTTCCCACCGCAGGCCAGGTTTAAAAAAAATGTTTAGTTGCCAGAAGTTACAGGTAGGGAGCTATTGGGATTTTCAAAAGTGACTAAGCTCCTAACTCCCATTGGAATTCTTAAACTCCAGTTCTAAGTTCTTAAAGTGCAGAGCAAAGAAAGGACATGGACAACACATGCAACATAGCACAAAGTGCATGAAAGGTAGATCCCAGGTGTCAGCCCATCTACATGTGTATCCTTGGCTTAGTCCCAGCAAACTATGTTAAAAACACGGCAAATCTCTTACAAAAAGCTTGCACTGAGACAAAGTTAAGTTTTCATAATGAAACCCTCAAAAGAGAGGAAATGCCAAAATTAAGGTTGCACATGTACCCTTTGTGTGCATGCATTAAGAACTGTCTTTATGGCTATATTATAAAGCATATGTTAAAAGGATAGATTTCAGGGTATGCATGCAATCCTAATGTTGGCATATTCTGACCTTTGAGAGTTTAACTGCATGGCATTTAATGTTCTCTTAAACCATTGTTTGTATATAGTTATTGTTTGTATATAGTAAGGCCTAGAGCTCCCAGTGTAGGACCATGGCCCATAGTGTTAGGTGCTGTACAGACATGAGATAAAAAGACAGCCCCACCCCAAAGAGCATGCATTTTTGTTGCCGTTCTTTGTGATAGATAGATAGATAGATAGATAGATAGATAGATAGATAGATAGATAGATAGATAGATAGATAGATATCAATTTGTCTTTTTTGTTTGGGTCTTGGTGGTAGTTTGGCAATAAATGTATATTAAACACATGATGTGCACCTTATGTGATAGACAAGGCTACTCTGAAAGGTTATTTTCTCCCCCAATTGAAAAAATTTCCAAACCCAGTTCAATAAAAATTAGAATAGAATAAAATAAAATCACTATTGATTAGATGACTCTGAGCTATACAAATACTTTAACACCTTGTCTCTTTAGCAGCATTACATTCTGCACAAGCAATCTTTACACAACATAGAAAAGTTACAGTAATTTTAAGGTCAAAATTTAAAGCAACAACAGAAAGGGGATTCACATTTAAAGCTGTCACTTCATTCCTAATTCATGTTATTATGAGTAGCTATGCCCTGAAAGTACAGTATTTTACAGAAAGCAACATACTATTGGAGCACCTTAGGAGAATGATAATAGTTAAGGATGCAGCTACAGCTTTGGCTTGCTTTTCTATACAAGTTACTCCTATTCACTCTTGAGTCTCTACAAAAATAATATAGGGCTGGTTGAACTGTGAACTTTTGTCATTTCTTTGCAATTTTCATTGCATAGATGTTTGTCTGTCATCCAATTTCTGTCTATAGATAATATAGAGGTGATATTTTTCATTTAGAGATTCAATTCTGTTTGGACTGGCACTTAATAGTTCAAGGAGTTACTCAAACCTTTTCTCATGAGATCTTGGAACTTTCTGGCCAGATCAGAAATACTGACGGTGAAATTTACTTAAATGGGAAGCCAAGATTTCATTCAGAAAGAACAAGTTTTTATGTTCCAATATTTCTGTTTTTATGCTGACAGAAATCAGGAAAGAAGAGATATGTGAAAGTATGTGTGGGAGGAGGTCAAGTGCAGAAGGGAACTTAGCTGAACTTTTAAAAAGTTCTGTCTTGGTTTAATTTTACTTTGGGGCAGAGTTTCAGATTAGTTCATTTTACTAAATCATGTTCACCCACCCCCTTGGAAAATAATATCTATGAACTATAGGCCATATGTATAAAGTCTGAGAACCAAGAACGTTAGAAAAGGGCTATCCATAAAATTGATCAAGTAATTAAATTACACAATTGGGTTTATATTGATAACACCCCCCAACCTCCACCCCCACACCCCTCACATACCCATGCCTAGAGTGCCCATATGCATGTGTATTGAAGCCATGCAGGGAGGGAAGTTAGATTGTTTTAAAAGAAAAAAAATTCTGTATGGCTGAGTTATTTATTTATCAACCATTCACTTCCTTCACTTCAATCCATGACTTCTTGTGTTTAGATTTAGCTATTATTTCAAATAGATGGCTGGCATCAGTGTATTCCTTTCCCTTTGGCACATTATATATACTTCAACAAGTTTCCACCATAGTCTTATGTTTCTAAGATAGGGCGGGCATGCCTGACAGGTCTTTTATAGTAACTCAAATCCCCCAAATCCCTAAGTAATTTTTGTTGTCTTCTGCAGCACATTTTTTTTTCTGTCTTTCGGATGTCCCTTCACTAATATTGTGTCCTAAACTATATTCAGTGCTTTGGGTAAAGACTAGCCAGTATGGTATTTGATCCTATAATAATGTCTGCAATTCATATTCTGCTTCCAATCCTGCCTCCTTCCCCTGCAGAGGATGAGCAAGATGTGGAGGAAGAGGAGCATGCACACACCTCTTTTGCAGTGCAGAGACTAGCTCCAAGGGGGTTCTCTGCAGAAGATTTAGGGCTTTCCAATTAAGATCTTCTGGCCCTTCCCCTGTGCAGGAACAGGGCACTAAGGCTGCCAAGACCATTCCAGTCATTAAGCTGCAGTAGCTTCCACAGAATATACTTGTTGCTGCTTTGTGGCCTGGGGCAGAGGATTCCTCCCTATTTCTCTTGTGGGTGTCTGGTTTCTGCAACACCCTGCCTAGGTTTTCAAGCCAAGCACCAAGAAGGATTTATCCCCACAATAATCAATATCTTAAAAAGTCTCAAGGAGAGAACTTGCAAACAGGCTTTTATCTGACCTCTGATGTTGTGGGCACGTTTTTGCACCTGCACTTAAAAGTGCAAAATCGCTGATCCAGTAAAATGGCAGTCACAAGTAATATTTAGATAGCTACCTGATTGTGCCTTGTGCTTAGAGACAACAGTGATTGGTGTCTTATAAATACATTGACAGAATCTAGCATCTGTGCTCACAATTATTTCACCTATAAAATTGGAGGATCCTACTTTTCTTTCCTCTCTCCCACCCTGCAATACGCTCCCCCCAAAATAAAAAAGTGGTCTCTGACTCTGGAAGCCAGGACAATCACAGGATTAAGACTAAAGGTGAAATTCTAGCCCCAACAGTTATCAATAAGAAAGCTCCTATTGACTTCCAGTGGAGCCAGGACTTCACCCTAAAAGTATGTCCTCAGCCAGCTCTCATTCAGACACGTTCATTAAATACCTGCATGCATAAATACTTCTAGCAGTTGTTGATTTTGTTTTTCAAGTTGCTATAGGCATTACACTGTGATAACATTAACAATTGTAGTAGTGCTGAAGGGCCCCCATGGACATCTGGGCCCTATTTCATAAAGTGCTGTATATACAACACATAGCAGAAACAATGTCCATGTTCCAAAGAGCTTACAACCTAAACAAACAAGACAAAGGTAACATTTTATTATCCTTATTTTATAGATGGGAAACTGAGGCATGGATAGATTAAGTCAGTGTTTCCCAATTTTTTTACTAAGGTGATTCCCCACCCACCACCGCTACATTTTGTCTTTTTTTGTGGGGGAGGGATTGCAACTCACCATTACATATATGCACCCTCCACCCTGGCACTGTACCCCCAATCCATGCCCAGCACAGAGAGGAAGCCTGGGGTGGGGGGTGGACTGGAAAGCCAGCCTGCCCCACACCACACTACAGCAGTGGCTCCTATCCCATTCCAGGCATTGTGACCTGGCACATGGAGTTACAGTGCCACTCAGGTTTGGCCCAGCTGCCCCTCCATCATGATGGAGCAGCAGTCAAGCCACATTTGGGTGAGTGATGTTGCGACCTAGTATGTGGGGGCTTGCACTGCCACTTATTTAGTTTGGCCCAGCCACCCTCTGTTATAATGGACTGAGTGGTGTTGCGACCAGGTGCACCAGGTCACAATACCCAGAGAGGGGAGTCAGACCCAACCCCACAGGACAGAAGTTACAGCTGCAGAGTGGGTGTAGAACTGACTTATTCCCTAAACTACTCATCCCTTCCTCTGGGCTGCGAGAATCATGTGTTTGCCTAGGGCCCCTGATCCATCTAGAACCTTCCTGTGACCCACCGTTTGAAAAACATTGCATTAAGTGACTTTCCCAGGATCACACAGGAAACAGAACTAAAAATTAAATGGAGATACCTGAATCGCAGTCTGGTGCCTTAACCACAAGGCTATCTTTCCTCTTTCCACAACAGATGCATTTCTTTTAAGTCAAATGTGAACTTTTAACCAACATTGTCATTGATATATTATGAGGAAAATAGCTAACCTCTATAGTACCATAACAATGCAGAGCCAAAATTACTTCACAATGACAAAATCAGAGGTTAGTTATGCTGCCACATAGTGCTATAGAACAATAAAAAGCCAACGATTACAGGTATATATATGTTCACTGAATAACACCATGCAACTCTCATGCCTGGAATATGAAGTGAACTCAATGACTGGGTCTCTTGTTAAATGTAATTTATGGTCATCCCGCAATGCTCTAATGGTAATATACGCTGTCTCTATCAGACAAGTGTGTCTCACCAGCTACATCTGGAAGCTGACTGTGGATAGTGGATTAGAGCCAGTGGTACAGAATTGCTTTCCTACAGCATCCCACAAGGAGTTTCCTTATCAACCCCTTAAGGTGTAAGCCTAAATCAAATAAATCTGTCTGAAAATCAAACAAGCACAAAACCATATCTGAAAAATCTCATAACCTAAAAGAGTCTAACTAAATTGTTTTAAATTGGAAGATTTCTCTGGAGAAAGTAGAACAGCAAAGTATTACAACTCTGGGAAGATTTAAGCGAAACACATGCTATGCGGCTTTTCCTTCACCTGTTTCCTCACCCCCCTACTCTCTCTCTTTCTCTCTCTCTCTAACACACACACACCTTCTCTCTCTCTCGCTGTCTCTCGCTGTCTCTCTCTCTCTCTCTCTCACACACACACACACACACACACACGGAGAATGGACATTTCAAAGTGAGAGCAGTTATAGTATCGAGATAAAATGTGGTTTTTTGTGTTTCATGTGGAGATTATTGGAATGAATTTTTTTGTGCACTTTTGTAGAATGAGGATGAATCAAAATTCAAATTAAGGTTTTGTTTAATTAATTTTAATGGATTGGACATCCAAATTCCTTAGGCAGCTTTAAAATTTTAACCTTAAATTATGTCCTATCCTTTCCTCAATATCCAAGGAAAGAAACAAATGTGTTTTTTTTTCTCCAGCTAAATTCTTGAGTGTGAAATTTCAGCCAGAAGTGATGTTTTTCAATGATAAACCTCCAGGGTGAAATCAGTTGGAGTTTTGCCATTGACATTGGTCAGCCAGGATTCACTTCAGATCTCTGGAGTACAAGGAAACTGTATGGGAACCTAAAACACTGAAAGTGTTTCATCCTGATGTCTTCTTCTTAAAGTCCACTTCATGACAGAACTTACATTACAGGAAATGGGAGTTTTGACTGAACAAGACCTGCAAAATTGGGCCCTATGTTGGCATAGGTGGGCTTTACTAGAGTATGCCACAAGACTTCATTTGTCACTTTCATTACCTCTGCATGGCCCTGACTGAGCAACCTTTTAAAGCTAATGTGTGATTTTAAACATGTGAGCTGTCCCATGAATTTCACACATGCTTAAGCACCTTGCAGAATTGGGGCCTAAATCATTTTGCAGATAGATTGAGGACCCAGTCCTGCCACACTTGGAAAATCACTAGGCTTTCTTATATAATAAGGGATACTCCTGTCATGAAGGTTTGCAGACTTAGGTTGTTCAATTTATCAGTTATCAAATTAAGAAAATGAGGATCATTAAGGCTGTAACCCATCCAAACCAGAAAATCTGGAGTTAAAATCCCCGTAGTAACTCTCAGTCGTCCTCCTTGCATGCACTCACGCACGCATGCACGCACACACACACACACATACACACTCTCTCTCTCTCTGAGTAATATGTTGCCAAAACTCTGTGCATGTAACTCCCATTGAAGTCAATGGGGAATGTTGTGTAAAAAGTGATAGTCTGATACAACTGTTTAACTTGTACTTTGATAACCCACTGGTCATGGTGTTCTGTGTGTCCCCTTCCGTTCCTAATCTGCAGATGATGTGAGTTTGTTTTAACCTCTAGCTATAGAGACTGGAGCAAATGTGTAGAAACTCATGGTTTTAGCTCTGGAGGTCCCCAGTGATGACCAAGGTGGCTGCCATCACATAACTGGAGACACTTCTGGGATTGTACTATGTGGGCCTCCAACACTTGGGATCTGCTTCCTCTGTCCAGAAGAAGTATGTGACCCACTGATCAATGTTTTATGCATCCCGTCTGTGCCCAGTCTTCAGAGGATGTGGCTGTTACAGTTGTTAGCTTGAGAGCATGGCATTTAAGCTTTGGAGAGTCATGTGTTTATCTCTGGCGGCACCTGGTTCGATCCCCAATGTTGGCCAAGTTGGTGGCATCACGTAAATGGTGGCTACCCTTTCCCAGGATCATGCTGTGGAAAAAGTTGCCATACTGTTTGATAAAGAACTAGAGTGTTCTTTTGCCCTCTAAGGGACTATACACAGGTGTGCTAGCTCAATGGCAGCACAAGCCTTGGAGATATAATTCCTTCCCTACTTCCTCCTTTTTCCAGGGGGGTAGTTTATCTGCCGCTGGCCCATTCCCAGTAACACAGGTTTGCTGTGGCAGCTTCACCTCTCCACCCATAGCCGAGATCCTTATACCCTTGCCTGGGTGCACATGTAGGACAACAAAGGGGGCCCTTAGTGTAGAAATCTTACTTTAAAATATATGAAGGCAAAAAAATGTCTGTTGAATAAAAACTTGATCCTGCAAACACTTTTGGGCATAGTGCTTACTGCTGTAAGCAGTCTCATTGAGCCCTGGAGCAGGAAGCACTCCATGCCTGCTTTCTTTCACTACAGAAACATGCTCAGACTCCACTGGTTCGATATCCAGACAGTGCTGTTTCTTTATGTTCCCTCCACTAACATCAATATAGTTTTGTGCAGTAACACTATTTACAAAAATCCTAGTATCCTCAGGGTTTTCCCCAGGGCCCAGGAGAAGACTAGGACTCTCTTCCTGGAGAGCTCTCTGACTCTGGCTCAGCTAGCCCTGCTCCTCCCCCTTGCACTTCTTTCCTGTAACATAAGAACATAAGAACATAAGAATGGCCGTACCGGGTCAGAACAAAGGTCCATCTAGCCCAGTTTCTGTCTACCGACAGTGGCCAATGCCAGGTGACCCAGAGGGAGTGAATCTAACAGGCAATGATCAAGTGATCTCTCTCCTGCCATCCATCTCCATCCTCTGACGAACAGAAGCTAGGGACACCATTCTTACCCATCCTGGCTAATAGCCATTTATGGACTTAGCCACCATGAATTTATCCAGTCCCCTTTTAAACATTGTTATAGTCCTAGCCTTCACAACCTCCTCAGGTAAGGAGTTCCACAAGTTGACTGTGTGCTGCGTGAAGAAGAACTTCCTTTTATTTGTTTTAAACCTGCTGCCTATTAATTTCATTTGGTGGCCCCTAGTTCTTGTATTATGGGAATAAGTAAATAACTTTTCCTTATCCACTTTCTCAACATCACTCATGATTTTATATACCTCTATCATATCCCCCCTTAGTCTTCTCTTTTCCAAGCTGAAGAGTCCTAGCCTCTTTAATCTTTCCTTGTATGGGACCCTCTCTAAACCTCTAATCATTTTAGTTGCCCTTTTCTGAACCTTTTCTAGTGCTAGAATATCTTTTTTGAGGTGAGGAAACCACATGTGTACACAGTATTCGAGATGTGGGCGTACCATGGATTTATATAAGGGCAATAATATATTCTCAGTCTTATTCTCTATTCCCTTTTTAATGATTCCTAACATCCTGTTTGCTTTTTTGACCGCCTCTGCACACTGCGTGGACATCTTCAGAGAACTATCCACAATGACTCCAAGATCTTTTTCCTGACTCGTTGTAGCTAAATTAGCCCCCATCATGTTGTATGTATAGTTGGGGTTATTTTTCCCAATGTGCATTACTTTACATTTATCCACATTAAATTTCATTTGCCATTTTGTTGCCCAATCACTTAGTTTTGTGAGCTCTTTTTGAAGTTCTTCACAATCTGCTTTGGTGTTAACTATCTTGAGTAGTTTAGTATCATCTGCAAACTTTGCCACCTCACTGTTTACCCCTTTCTCCAGATCATTTATGAATAAATTGAATAGGATTGGTCCTAGGACTGACCCTTGGGGAACACCGCTAGTTACCCCTCTCCATTCTGAGAATTTACCATTAATTCCTACCCTTTGTTCCCTGTCTTTTAACCAGTTCTCAATCCATGAAAGGACCTTCCCTTTTATCCCATGACAGCTTAATTTACCTAAGAGCCTTTGGTGAGGGACCTTGTCAAAGGCTTTCTGGAAATCTAAGTACACTATGTCCACCGGATCCCCCTTGTCCACATGTTTGTTGACCCCGTCAAAGAACTCTAATAGATTAGTAAGACACGATTTCCCTTTACAGAAACCATGTTGACTATTGCTCAACAGTTTATGTTTTTCTATGTGTCTGACAATTTTATTCTTAACTATTGTTTCAACTAATATGCCCGGTACCGACGTTAGACTTACCAGTCTGTAATTGCTGGGATGACCCCTAGTGCCCTTTTTAAATATTGGCGTTACATTAGCTAACTTCCAGTCATTGGGTACTGAAGCCGATTTAAAGGACAGGTTACAAACCTTAGTTAATAGTTCCGCAACTTCACATTTGAGTTCTTTCAGAACTCTTGGGTGAATGCCATCTGGTCCCGGTGACTTGTTAATGTTGAGTTTATCAATTAATTCCAAAACCTCCTCTAGTGACACTTCAATCTGTGACAGTTCCTCAGATTTGTCACCTACAAAAGCCAGCTCAGGTTTGGGAATCTCCCTAACATCCTCAGCCATTTTATTTTAATCAGTCCTCAGTTCATGGGCTAATAAATCCTTTAGCTCATCCAGCCTGCTAACCTGAATAGCCAATTACATTTCATTCCCCAAACAGAGCTCTCTGGGGGAACCTATTAGTGCCAGAGTGATCAGAGTCCAGGCTCACCAGTTAACTCCCTGCACTCTGTCACAAGCACCATCAGTAATTGTGTGGAGGATTGAGCCCTAAATGTGTGGTTATGCAATTATGTTACCTATAAATGTTAATAAAAATCATGATTTCTGGCAAGTATATGCTATTGGTTATAAATTATATAACCTTTGTTTAAATGAAGTGTGTAGAGATCCCTTGTGTCAGTAAACGTTCAGTTTATAATCGCATGAACTAATTGCCTATATGGGAAAATATCATGTTATGGAAGTACAAATGTTATGTGGTGTAAAAGTTTGTTGCTATTTCTGTAAGGTAAATAAATAAGAATCAGAAAAATGATCATGTTAAATTACTTTGTTATAAAAAGTTTATATACTAATATCATGCAAGTGTTACTAATTTATGAAAATGAAATGAAAAAAATAAAATGAATATTTCATTATATACTGTAATTATGTTTTATGAATAGTGTTTATTTGGATATTAAAATTCACAAGAATTTGCTTTCCTTTTATCTTAATTAGACAATGTGTTTGTCATTATTAATTTTTAAGAATTTTTCATACATATTGCATGAACATGAAACTTTGAAATTAAAACAATAATTTAATCTTTCCTTCAGATATTCAAATATTTTGACTTTCTTTCTGAAATTGCTGTGTAGGGCTTGTAATCAGCTAATTCTTTCTGCTTTAATACCAGCTATATGTCAATGATGAGTGAACTAATTCCATCCTGTTTATATATAAGGTACAATCCTCCTCCCATTAAATTCTGCCTCAGATTTTACTGGTTGCATGATCAGGCCCATAATTTGTACAACACTTGGAGTCAGAAGTTATTTCATGAACTATATAAACTTCTATGGTCTTCTTAAACCTGAATCATCTTAAAACTACAAGAAAACTTCTACAATAACATAAGTCAATCAACCCCCTGCCATTCTGTACAATGTTATTTATTTCAAATAGGGGAGGTGCTGGTCATATAAAGGAGCATGACCAAGACTATTATTTATAGTAGACTATTTATAGACTACCTGATTTCTTAAGAGCACTAGGGAACTTTTAATGTGCCCCAGCAGAGTCTACACAGACCAACTAATGCACAATATGTTAGTGCACTTTAGAAATCACACCCCCCATAGTGTGCATTGCTGTTCAGATATAGACTAGCCCATAAATACTCCAAAGAGACACCAGTATGCTTTGGCCCCATGCTTAGACCTAGATCAATATTATTTCATAGACAGGGAAAAGTCTTCCAGATTCTACATCTTTATCTTTTTAATGACATAGACCTTTATACTAGTGAATTTAAAGAGTTTTTAAAAAATTAAATGATGGCTCTTTATTTTTGACCAATAATATTTTGTGTAACAATATAGCAATAACTAACAAATCTTATGCCAAATTCTCCTCTCAGCTGTACTACTTGCAATCCCATTTAAGTCAATGGGACAAAGTTAGACCTGATTTCAATGAGAATGGTGTTTGATTATGGTTGAATTTTGTCCAGTGACATTGCACTATTGTAACTCAGAGGAGAATTACTCCCCTCATTCTTAGAGCCCTAATGCCAATGTTAATGGCACCATAGAAGATGCACAACCAGATAGTAATAACACCACCAAAATAATTAGTCTGATTGCAATCTCACATCAATTTAAATCAGGAATAACAACTGAAATCAGTAGCATTACACTGGTGTAAACTTTATGTGAGACAAGAATAACACCCAATAATAATAATATTTTGCATTTATCTTTCATATGAGGATCCTAATATATTATGCAAACAACTAGAAACATAAGAATATAGGAATTGCCAGCATGGATCGGACTCATGGTCCGTCTAACCTTGATTTCATCTCTGATTGTAGCCATCATCAGATGCTTCACAGAAGGTGCAAGAAACCCCACAGTAGGCAAATGAGGGATAATCTTTCTCCCATGAACAAATGTCACCATAATTCCTAAAAGATAAAGATTGGTTTAAATCCTGAAGCATGAGGTTTTACATCCCTTCCAAAGTAGTTATTAGCAGTACCTATTATAACTCTGGATATTCTTGTTACACCTCTACCTCGATATAACACTGTCCTTGGGAGCCAAAAAATCTTACTGCTTGAAACCATGTTATATCGAACTTGCTTTGATCCGCCAGAGTACGCAGTCCCTCCCCCACCCCCGGAGCGCTGCTTTACCACGTTATAGCCGCATTCGTATTATATCGGGTGGCATTATAACGGGATAGAGGTGTATTTATATCCATGTCCAATCCTTCTTTGTAATGTCCTCTTTGAAGGCCAACAATGTCCGTGGGAAGTAGGTGTTGTTACATCCCTTTGAAGCATAGTACATATAAATAGAAGCAACAAGAGACTAAGTGCAAAATTCTCATCTCAGATCCATGTGATAGATATCACTTTAAATATTCTGCTCTGACAAGTGCAGATGTCTTTCATCCCCTTTTGTTTATAATTGCTCTAAAGCTTGAAGATAACATTTTTTATCCTCTGATGGATCTGCATTTGCAAGAAGAGCATAATATGAGCTCTGAGTGCTTACCATACAGATGTGAACTGATAAATTTGCACTAAATGAATTATCCGAAGAGATATAGATAATCAGTGGCAAAGCTGAAACTGTTTATTTTGGTGTTAATCACTAAATAAGTGTCCATTCCATGCAAGGGGAACCTTGACAACATTTAACATGTACATTCATTTAAATATCATATAATAACAAATAATAATCTGTTCATCCCATTCCATATAGTGAATCCTCCATGAGCTGTTCCTATTCCTTATTCAGCCACCTTCCCAAATAACTGTGGAGAAGGTAGAGCTTGCCACATGTTCACAAGGTTAGGCACTGAGATTTCATGGTGATGAATAAGATATAAGAACTTGAGCAGGACAGAAAAAGAGGTAAAATTAGTTGGCCCTCTACAATTTAAGACACCTCTCTTCACTTTATGAAACAATGTAGGTGAAATTCTGTACATGGATATATATGAAAACCTCTGACTGAAGCCAATGAGCCAAATCCTGTCCCCCGTGAAGTCCATGGGAAAGCTCACATTGACTTCAATGGGAAATGGATTTTAGTCCATAGAGAGATTCGCTCAGCCAAAGACAGCATTTGCCAAATTGAAAAGTGATTAAACAGAGAGGGAAAGAAATTTCATCATCAGACTTTACAGATACTGACATTATAGACAACGGGAGAGAAAAAATAATATAACTGTTAATAAAAATGTAGAAATTTGCTTGAAATAAAGCCTTGGATTTGAATTACCTTGGTTTTGGGGAAGTTTAGTTCTTGTGTACATTCCCACTTATTTCTGTTCCATTAAAAAAAATTACTTGGACATGTCATATTTGATAGCATTAGCTAATGGTTGTGAGAAAGTGTGGTCTGGTGGAGTAATCGGAGAGTCAATAGGTCATGAATTCTAACCTTAACTCTGCCCCTTCTTCACAGTATGACCATGGGCAAGTCCTTTCACTTCTTTGCGTCAGTGCCACCACCATAAAATGGGTGCTGAATACCTAGCCACTTAATACACATTGGTTAATTAGTTAATATGTGTATGGTGCTTTGATCCTGTAAAGTGCTACTTATAAGCTAAGTATTATTACAGTGACCAGCAATAATAACTGCTTAAAAGTTTTTTGTATGCAGCTCAGTATTTGGTATTTAATCTTCTTCATGCTATTCAGAAGGAAGAATAATGAATTTTCAAAACAAAAAATGATTATACAATTAACCTAAAAAAGCCCTCTCCAAGCCTCTTTGTAATGTTAGTCAGAATGAAATGGAATGGCTCTTTAATAAATTATCTAAAAGTGAAATCATCATATTACTTGTAAACATTATAGAATCTTTTCAGTTATTAACATAAACATTTTGTATTAGTTTTAGACAATTAAGAAAGGAAGGGAACTTCCTTAAGATTTTAACCAGATGATCTCAAAAATACTTGAAAAGCACTGATCAATATTTCATGCAGTTTCATTACTTTTATATTGTTGTTTCAGGCACTTTGATCAAATTGAATTATAGTTCTTTTATCTCACTGTGGCACTCAATACTTCCACTAGATAACACTTGGCAATGGTGCTTCTGATAGTCTGTAATTATATTGTCCACAAAGATGACTTTCCAAATAATAACTGAAACAAAGTCATGAACTTAGCACTGCAAAAATACCTAGATTTATTGACATCAAGACACAAATAACAAACTGAATCACCAGTAGCGCATAAGGAATAATAAAAAAAATTAGAGTCCACAAAGACTTCCAGTGTTTCACATGGTTTCTCTGTCTTATATTTCATGGATTCTTTAAATATTTTCAGAAAAGAGGTGACAATAACCCCACCATTTAGGTAGCTTGTAAATCCTAAACAAAGAGCACTCTCTTCTTTTCGGTACTATTATAACTGAGGATGTATGTACAAGACTAGCTGGACTTAGAATTGCAGCACTCTGGAACAGCAGACTGAAGATTCAGCGGAAGTTTCAGATAACTGTAAAAAAAACCCAAAACAAATAAAAATAAAAAAGGAGGTTTCCATTAAATCAAATACAGAAATGAATAATACAATCAGTGTGGTAGCTCTCATGCTGTTTATTTTAATATTAAATTCAATTTATGGTACACTTTCTCCAAATGTTTAATATTCAATGCTCTGCAAAATTTTCTATTGACAAATGTATAATTGCATTACAGAGATTGGCAAAGCAGAAACTGGAGGTTGTAGCTGCTGGATAGGGGAGAGATGGGGTTTCTGGCACGCAGCAGGTTGAGGAGGAAGCAGTTTAGATTTGTGAAAAACACATTAGCAAAATATTATAATGAGCATCAGGAAAGTGTTGATAATGAAATCATCATAGATTTCAAATTTAAAACCACATTTATGAATGGGACATTTCATGTGTCTCCGAACTATTGTTGCAGGCTCTTGGCAGACTCACAAGCATCTTGTATCAATTTACACATGTGTCAGTTTTGGAAGGATAGTTTTTAACACCGTAAGTGCTAGACATTTTTTAAAACTTAGATTCTGGGCACAGCTCTGGAGCAAAAGGTGTATTTTGTGGTAAATCCCATCCAAGTCAGCTGTGTCCTGAATATAACTTCCTGGATATCCAAGAATAGTTTAGAAATGGCACGTAGTGCACATTTTATGGCAAGAGGTTTGGATTAATGTTTTTTTCAGAAAACAATATTTGAAAGGAACTTCATTATAAATGTTTAACTATACATGCTCTTTCAATTCTAAGTTTTTTAATTCTGCCCTTTTTGAAGACAACTTTGAAGATAATTGTATTATTTTAAATTAGGAATTATTTTTAAACAATAAAATAATATCCTTTATGAGAATTTATTTTCCTAAAATTGAACTAAACTACCAATCTGCAAGCATAAAATACATATTCAATATCTTCATATATTGAGATTGTTTGCTACCTGCTCTCGTGCCATAAGTAAACACTAAATTGTAGAGAGAACTTGTGTTTTATTTGTTCATTAAGTCACCTAGCATATAGCGGATGCTCTGTAGATAACTAATAATAATAATTCATTTTGCTTTGTTATTAAGTCTAGATGCTACCTTTCTCCCTCTCTTTCCTTTACTCCTCTTCCAACCTGTCCCTCAAAAGAGTATTTTTCCCATTCATCATTATCTGAAAGGTGAAATGGGAAGGAGGTTACTAGAGTCTCCCATCATTAGTGCTAATGTTATTAAAAATGAGGGAAAGGGAGGAAAAGAAGCAATTACAGTCAACATAAATGTCTTTGTAGAAGCTGTTCCTCACTGGAAGGGTTCAAAGGGCTCATCCCTGCTCAGACCCTCATCAGAGCCACACGGTGGGTGCAGGGGGCGGGAGGGGTGTTGTGTGAAGTGATCCTCCCAGAGAGCCCGCAGGCCCTCCTTTCATATGACAAACCCACCAGGCATTGCTTGCTATGGGAAAGGAGGCCCAGCAATTTGAAAGCATTGAAATGAATGTGGAAGAAGCAGAATCCCGCGTGGAAGAATGCAGAACTCTTGACTGCTTGCAAGCTGAATTTTGTTGCCTGTCTGTGATGGCTTACTCACACCAAAGTGGCAGGCACTTCAGCATAAGAGGCAAAATACTAACTTGTACAGAAAGAACATGTGCTGTGTACTATGAATTGCCTGTTTCACTGTCGCCTGGTCTACACCACAATTTTAGGTTGAATTTAGCAGAATTACTTTGATTTAAGCCTGGATCCATCCACATGACGAAGCCCTTTTTTTTTTACTTAAAGGGCTCTTTAAATCAGTTTATTTACTTCACATTCGACGAGGGGATTAGCACTGAAATTGGCCTTACCGTGGTCGAATTTGGGGTAGTGTGGATGCAATTCGACGGTACTGGCCTGCGGGAGCTATCCCAGAGTGCTCCATTGTAACCGCTCTGGTCAGCGCTCTCAACTCAGATGCACTGGCCAGGTAGACAGGAAAAGGCCAATGAACTTTTAAATCTCATTTCCTTTTTGGCCAGCATGGCAAGGTGCAGGTGAGTGCAGATCTCATCAGCAGAAGTGACCATGATGGAGTCCCAGGATCACAAAAGAGCTCCAGCATGGACCGCTCACCATATGGGGAGATGACTCCATGCTAGCTGAACTGTGTTCCAGTAAACAAAATGCCAAAACATTAGAAAAAGTCTCAAAGGGCATGAAGGACAGAGGCCATAACAAGGACACAGAGTAGTGCCGCATGAAAATTAAGGTGCTCAGGCAAGCCTACCAAAAAAACAGAGAGGTAAACGGCTGCTCCGGATCAGAGCCCTAAACACGCCTCTTCTATGATGAGCTGCATGCCATAGGAGATAGCTCACAGCAAGGAAGTGGAGGAAACCGGTTTCCCCAACAGCCAAGATATGCTATAGGCATTTCAACATCCCCAACAGTAATTTTCTGAAATGGGAAGTAAGTCCCTTTCTGCAGCTGTTCAAACAGACCAGAGTTCCTAAAGATGCGAGCATCATGCACCTTTTCCGGCCATCCCACGTTGATGTTGGTGAAACGTCCCTTGTGATCCACCAGTGCTTGCAGCACCATGGAAAAGTACCCCTTGCAGTTTATGTACTGGCTGCCCCGGTGTGCTGGGGTCAAAATAGGGATATGCGTTCCGCCTATCACCCCACCGCAGTTAGGGAACCCCAGAGCATTAAAGCCATCCACAATGGTCTGCGCATTTCCCAAAGTCACTACCCTTGAGAGCAGCTGGTCAATGATTGCGTTGGCTACTTGAAGCATATCAGCCCCTATAGTAGATTTGCCCACTCCAAACTGATTCCCGACTGACCAGTAGCTGTTGGGTGCTGCAAGTTTCCACAGCGCTATGGCCACTCACTTCTTAACTGTGAGGGCTGCTCTCATTTTGGTGTCTTTGCACTTCAGGGCAGGAGACAGCAAGTCACAAAGTTCCATGTAAGTGGCCCTATGCATAAGAAAGTTTCGCAACCACTGGGAATCATTCCAGACTATGATTCTATGTGGTCCCACCAGTCTGTACTTGTTTCCTGGGCCCAGAATTGGGGTTCCATGGCATGAACCTGGCCCAATGCCACCATGATCTCCCAATCGCCACATACTGCGCTTCTAGGATCGTCTGTGTCCATGTCCTCATCACTATACTAATTGTGCTGTTGTCGCTTCCTCGCCTGGTTTTGCAGATACTGCGCATACTGCTGGATAATGCACAAGGTATTTACAATGGTCAAAACTGCAGCGGAGATCTGAGTGGGCTCCATGCTTGCCGTGCTATGGTGCCTGCATGGGTAATCCTGGAAAAAGGGTGCAAAATGTAGGAAAAATGTTCAGTTCAAGATGGCCGATAAAAGGCAGTAAATGGTTGTCTTCTGTAGCTTTCACGGAGGCGGGAAGCTCGCTAGAGCTGCAAGAGTGGGAGAGCAGAGTTTGCGGCGGAAGCTGTGCAGCTCAGTTCACGATGGCCGAAAAATGGCGGGAAATTGTTGCCTTCTGTTGCTTCCATGGGAGCCCAGGACCAACAACATGGAGAAATTAGCTAGCAATGCAAGAGCAGGAGAGCAGAGTTTGCAGTGGAACCTGTGTGGCTCAGTTCATGATGGCCGAAAAATAGCAGGAAATTGTTGCCTTCTGTAGCTTCCAAGGGAGCCCAGAACTGACAACATGGAGAAATTAGCTAGTGCTGCAAGAGCGGGAGAGCAGAGTTTGCAGCAGAAGCTGCGCTGCTCGGTTCACAGTGGCCGAAAAAAGGAGGGATAGATAGAAAGACAAGAGGACATGTGAGGTGGATTCATAGTACCAGGAGACAGGGGGTGCACCATACTGCACCATCTGCTGGCAGTATGGCATCTGCTGTAGCTTTCATGGAGGGAGGAGCGAGTGATGACACACTCCCAGAAACACCCGCAAGAATGTTTTTGCCCCATCATGCACTGGGAGCTTAGCCAAAAATTCCAATGGGTGGCTGGGACTGTGGGAACTGTGGGATAGCTGCCCACAGTGCACCGATCCGACATTCAATGCTAGCCTTGGTACTGTGGACACACACTGCCAAATTCATGTGCTTTAGTGGGGACACACAATACCGAATGTATAAAATTGCTTCTGAAAATTCGAATAGAAAAATTCTGAATTAATTTCATACTGTAGACATTCTCTATGAACACTAGCAGCAACACATCAGGAAATAGAGATATGCATACTGCACTGCTGCAGAAAAACAAGCATATAATTCCCATAGCATGAAGCATTCTTTATTCAGTTTATTTAGTCTCTTTGTTTTGTATGTTTGTTAATGATTTATTAGCAGCTTCTAATTTTTTCAGTTGTGTTTGTCATTACAAATTATTTGCCCAAAAAAATGGCAGGGTTCCTTCGAAAAAATAGTATGTTATCATGGAAGTAAAATCATAATGCATACTCACAAAAAGGGACTTAATTAAGGTTTCAAAGGGCAACCTTAAATCGGGCACTTCCAAACTTTTGAATGCTTGACTTTTCAACTTTAATAATGTCCTTTTAATGTAGTTTGGTTGTATATAGTTATGTATATTGCATGGCACTTGTGGTGCTGGCAGCTGGCTAGCTCAGGTCAAAACCTCGAAGAAGTGTACCAGTTCACTGGTGAGTGAACATCAAAGGAATGTTAAAAGGAACTATTGTATATCTAGGCAATTCTCTTGTCAGTATAGATGTTAACTGTATTTGTCTTCATCTACCTTCATCCTGTTTAATGTATATTTGTATAACTCAATTATCCTGTTGTTGCTATATCCTTTTTCATGTCCTGTAATTACTTTTACATTATGCAGGCAATGCTACTTAATTAACATTAGGTCAAGAGGTCTGTTTTTAAAGGTTTAGATATGAAGTTACTTGATGTGTAAAATCTAATGAAGAATTGTTCCTGACTATCATATTGTGTTTACATTATCTCTAAATGGCCCATTAACCGGAATTGAAGCCCTAGAACTTTGAATGAGAAGATTGTTCAATCCAAGAATGGGTCATTATATGAAGGACAAAAGGAAGATCCACAAACTTCCTCTGCATGTAGTCAACAAAGCAAGAGGCATGCGGTGATGAAAATGCTTGCTAGACTATTTTCAACTATAAAAAAGGCATACTTAGAGCAATTCTCCAACTCTGAGTGAAAGTCATTGTGGTCTGATGACTGTTTGGATATCTATGAGAAATGGGTTGATGGCTTCTGTTCAGTTTCCAGTTGGTACAAGGGCCTGGAGATTGGATTGCTCTGTTGGCCTGGACCTTTCACTCACCTGACCATACCCTTTCTGTGTTATACTCAATGCAGTCTATGATGCAAAGCAAGATTGATATGAATGAAATATATTATACTGTATATTTTCTGATAATACTTACTCCCTGTAATTTAGCTTCACTTCTCTAATGGCTGCCTAGGTTTTACTTAGCAACGTAACATAATTAGACAGTAGAAATTCCATGTTCCTGGAAATTACTTGGTAGCTGCATTTATATATAAAGCAGAGATAATGTTACATTATTTTTTGGACAGTTAATAGGTAGAAAAGTAATCATTGGGCAACCTACTTCCTGCTTTAAAAGACAGAAATAATCATCTATTTACTTCGCACTTCAATATGTGTGCGGTGTAATCACCCTGCCACTACCAAAAAAAAAAAAAAAGAGAGAAAGAAGAAAAATATAAATTTAAAACTGGCACAAGAAAGTTAAAGGATCTGTGAGATTTTGCCTATCCCACCAGCTCAATGGTCCTGTGGCTCTGACTCTGTTGCACTAAAGCAGTGGTTCTCAAACTTTTTGTATTGGTGACCCCTTTCACACAGCAAGCCTCTGAGTGTGACACCCCCCCTTTATAAATTCAAAATGGTGCGGGGGAGGTAATTTAATTTAATTTTAATTTAACAGGGGCTCAGGTTGTCAGCCCCGTGCCTGGCAGAACTGGGGCTGTTAGCCCCCACCAGGCACTGGGCTGATAGCTCGCGACCCTCAGCTAATAACCTTATGACTCCCTGAGGGAAAACCCCTGCACTAAAGTCATCTGAGTGACATTATGTGTTTTTTGATAGAGTGCTTATTAAATTATGAGCTGAAATCCTAGCACTATGGAAGTCAGTTGCAAAACTTTCATTTACTTCTGTGGGAACAGGATTTCATTCACAGAGTTCACACTTACCTCTAGGTTTGTCAGAAGAACATTTAAGTACTTTGTGACAGAGAAATGGAACTATGGAACTTACAGGTTTTGCCAGTGGAATAGGGTGTGTCCTTAACAGGTGTATTCTTAACTAGTTGCTCCTGAGCAGATTGGGAGTATTTTTTGTATAATAAAAGCTCTAATGCATATATGCAAAACCTCTGACAAAATGTTCATAAGTTTTAAATTATTGACCTCACTGTTTTCGGTCTCAGGGCTTGTCTTCATTACAGTGCTAGCACAAGGTATAACTTAAGTGTTGCCCCTAACACAACTCTTGTGCTCATATACAAATCTCTAGCTTGAGCTAAGAGGGGCTTTAAACTCAAGCAAACTAGCTTGTTAAGGGGTTGAAGCTCCCTTTAGCTTGAAGCTGCTGATGCGCAAGTTAGTAATGCAGTGGGGACTCAGCTACTCTGTGCTGCAAATACAAATGTTGTGTGCTGCTAGTGCTGTTTTGCAGTGTGGCTGCTCTCGCTGGAGCTAGGCTACCTCATGAGGAGTTAACACCAGTGTAGATAACTTGAGGTAACACAGAGTGAAGATCGGCCCTCAGAGAGAAGCATGAAACAAGCAAAATGTGAAGTTTTTAGTTTCATCCCTCTCTGAATGATCCAAGTACAAATTTTCTGATTGGAACTTCTGGGGAAAAGGTATATGTTTTTCCCATGTGATTAAGTGAAACATGGCTCAAATGATTTGTGCTCAAACATTCCAAAACAATCCAATGAGAAGCGTTGCGACTAAGAATATAACATTTCACAAACTGATTAATTTGGTCAGTAAAGGGCAGGAAGGGTAGCCAATTGAATTAGGACTTGGATGACATGGGTTCAGTTCATGGCTCTGCTATTGGCTCGCTGTGTGATCTTGGGCAAATCGCTTCACCTTCCTGTATGTCAGTTTTCCCATTCATAAAATAGGAATAATAATACCGACTTCCTTTGTAACGTGTTTGGAGATCTACACATAATAAGAGCTAGATATTATTATTAAGCAATTGGAAAATGGGGTTAGAATGGAAGCCACATTTCCCTAATTATAGCATTCACTCCCAAGGCTACAGTCCTACAAACAGTTATGCATGTGCTTAATTTTGAAATCACTGGTACTACTCACATGCTTAAAGTTAAAAAAAGTGTGTAAATGTTTGCAGGATCAGGACCTAAGTGACTGCTATAGTGAAACAAGAATTACCAAGTATAATATTATCTGGTTAGGATGAGTATGTGCTTGGGCTGACTAAATACAATAATTTCTGAAGGGTTGTATGTTTGTTTGGCCACATGTGAACTATGACAGAAGAATGTATGTTGCCTTCTAATGTTTGTTGAGGGTTTTTTTGATTTGCAGCTGAGCTTGCACTTCAGTTATTTTAGATTCCAGAAGCAGCACTGCTGTCTGTTTTGACTCTATTTTTGGTGTGCAAATGGAGTTCTTTTAGAAATAAACGACAAAGAGACGTGTGGCACCTTACAGACTAACAGAAGTGCAATATTTCTGTTAGTCTACAAGGTGCCACAGGACTCTTTGTCACTTTTTTACAAATCCAGACTAACACAGCTACCCCTCTGATACTTTTAGAAATAGGTAGCATTCAATCTTGCATCCTAATGGGTGATTTAAAATACCTGGATTTATCCTTCACCAAGGTCAGCCTTTCATATTGAAATTCCAAAGTGTCAAAATGATTGAGAATAGATGTGAAAACTATTAATTATATTTATTTTAAACAATTTCCGAGTTTCAATAACTCTGCACATGGTAGGTGAACATGATGGTTCTGACTTCTCTGTACGGTATTTTTATTGGAATCATTTTAAATGCCCTATTTTCAATAATAATAATAATAATTTTTAAAAATGACTTTAACTTTTTAGTTCTTTTTTTTTTTTACAAAATTTGTTTTAAATAATTCCAAGAATTCTGATCATGAAATTAATTATGTTAAAATCAGTTGACTTTATCAATCCAGTCTTTATTAGGAACAAAATGAAGGCAGGGAGGAACAACTAAGTGACTCTCAAACTATCAAAACTGTTAAGATTTTTCAAACGCCATTCTTAAGAAGTGGCTGTAGATTAGGAGGTGGTGGATCTAACAGATAGAATACTAGACTGAAAACTTGTGCACTTTGCTTCTCCTTACAACTGTTGATATTTCTGTGACTTGTATTTTTCTGAGCTTTTTGGGGCAAGCAAATATATCTTACTCTGTGTATATAGAGCACCTATCATCATAATAATATCCAGCTGTTATCAATGGAACAATAGTACCTAGCTTTACATTAGTAGATCTCAAAGATCTTACGGCATCATTGTACCCATGTTAAAGCTGGGGATACTGAGGTACAGAGAGGAGCAGTGACTTGTGGGAGATCATCAGCATGCAAGTGGTGGAACTGAGACTACAATTCAGGTTTTGCTTGTCTCATTCCAGTATTCTACCCAGTAGACCATAATGGGTCTCTGGTCGTAGTTGGGGACTCAAGAAAGGACTACAATGCAGATGAAGATATGAAGAGTCCTATGTATACAAGTTAAAAAGGAAGAGACCATCAATTGACACTGTACCATCATCCCCATGTGCCTTAAAGTGGGGGATATGCGTAGAATAGGAGGCCCCTCAATGGTTCAGATGTTTGGTAAAAACATGATGGTCTAGAGGCCTTTAGATTGCAAGATTGTGGAAAAAGGAGATCTAATAGTTTCTATTCTTTCACACCACACATGTTGCAGAAGTCATTAAAAGGCTTCGTGAAAGATACTTTTTTATTTGATTTTCGGCAGCAGCAGTGGGGTCATTGAAGTACCTCAGATTGACTTCTGAAGGTTAATTAATTTTATGCTAAGAAGCCAGTCCTTCTGAAACAGCCACCTAGTGGAAATAACAACACTGTCTTTAATTAAGAAACATCAGATCTCATAGTCAGTAGAGCAATGTGAAGACACATGAACCTGAAGTCGTTATATTAGCTCACCCCATAATTATTTCTCCATACTGTCAACTATGCCTGGTTCTTTCTCCAAAAATTGTAGTATGTCCTCGATCACGTCTTATTCTTTATTAAATGTGACTCATAAAAGAAGAATATTTCTGATTATAAAATATAACTAAACTTCCTTTCTTTGCAATTACATACAGTATGAAATACACATTTGGCTCTCCTATGGTCACAGATTTGTGTTTATATCCATATTCCTAATTCTGCGTGATATATATCTACTGATCTGTAGTTCAGCCACAAGAAAATTCGGAAGAATGTGGCATAAAACTGTTGATCTAATACTTTAGGATATCTCTAACATATTGATATATTTATCCAATCAAAATATTTTGAAATATATTTTGCTATTAATATCCTAGATAGGAAAAGGTACACCATGTGTATCAATTATTGTGTAGGGGATCAGTGGCTATTATTTATTATTAATATTTATTACAGTAGAACCTAGATGCCCCAACTGAGATTAGGGCTTTATTGTGCTAAGCACTTTACGAACACAAAATGAGAGACAGTCCTTGTCCTGGTCACATTACTATTTAAATAATAAGACAGAAAAAGGGCAGGAGGGGAAACTGAGGCACGGATAGGTGATGTGACTAGCTCAAGGTGACCCAGCAGGAACATGGCAGAGCTAAGAATAGAACCCAGGACTCCTGATTCTCACTGTTGGGCCCTGTCCACTAGATTACAGTTCCCAAATAAAAATTAGAGTAAAACATCAAGATAAATAGTGAAATATTTGCAGGCTTTACACTACAAAATGCCAGTATGCTCACAATGCCATAATGGCCCTTCTCCTTTCATTCTTACTAGTAACTTGTCACTGACTGTCTAAAGAAACAAAAGCATAAAATAATGTTATGACTAATTTTATTCTACAAACATGTCTAAGGAAAAACCTCACTAAAATTGAACTAACGATCCAATGAAAATAAAGCAAAACAATAAAAAAGAATCAATCTGAAATTCATCCCCCTGCAGAGGGTCAGCCAAAGCCTATGGGTAAAGTGGGATCTGAGTGGTGCAGATGCCTGTTCTGGTCCTCTGCATGGGGTTAATTTCACTCTAAATGCACAGCAGGAGCTAGTTTCACAGTTTCAGTTGCAATATTACACCTGTAGCCCGAGTGGTATACCCTTTAAACAGAATAATACACCCTGATATATATATAGAACCTTTCTCACTCTTATGGGCTCCCTCCTGAAAGAAGACGACTCACTGTATGGCTCAAGGAATCAATAAAGAGGTACGTATCTGCTTATAATGGATACATCGGATAACGTGTGAAAGATAGATCAGAGTCAATTCCATTGACTTCATTAACAGTTCAGGGTGTTCATCACCTGCGAGGATTGCTCCCATGTTAGGATATGTCTGCACTATGGGGAACTATATCAGCATAGCTATATTGCTGCAGCTATGACAGCATAACCCCTTACTGTACATGAAGTCTACAATATGGGAAGGGTTTTTTCCAATTAGTGTAGGAACATCATTTCCTATGAACAACAATAGCTACATTAATGGGAGCATTATTCTGTTGACATAGCTCTGTCTGCATTGGGGATTAGGTCAGCATAGCTATGTCAATCAGAGATACATTTTTTCACACCCCTGACCAAGGTAGCTATGTCAATCTACCTTTTTAGTGTACAGAAGCCTTAGTAAATCTAAGTGCTATCCGTGCTCTGAATGCTGTCTTATGGTGTTTGGCTGTAGGAACAATACTTTCAATTTAATTACTTACTATGAAAGTATCACAAGAGCTATTGGTACTTTACATCCTTAGCATGTTTAATGTGCATCAGATTATGTTAGCACCTGATCTTGCAAGTTCTTGTGCCACCCTCATCTCATACTGAGGTCAATCAGAGATGAAGACACACAGCGCCATGTAGTGTCAGAGCTTTAAACAGTGATTGTAGGCAAAACTCTTTCAAATGTCAGTTATTTCAGTGCTTAATACTATTGCTTTCTGCCTCACAGAAGTGAGCTGCTGGTTTCCTCTCAAAGACTCTGAGGTTCATTATAGTGGGCAAAAATAGAAGAAATCATTAATTACTATTCCCCATTTCAATTAACTGTAGCTCAGACAATATTCCTTGCTTACGTAGGCTGAAGTCATCTTAGGCTTGCAAGATAATTGTTACTTATTCTTAGCAATAGGTCAGACAAGTCTCATCCATCCAAGTCAGTCTGAAAACCAGATCTGTTTGGAAAGTGCTTGGACTATCTCAGAAAAGAAAGGAAGCTTTTTAGTTATAGAATTAACATTACATCTCATTCATTAAAACCAGTTTCAATTGAGATGAATGTTGGACAATGTTTATGCAAACTTAAATCTCACTCTGACAAGCTCCCTTTGGTATGGGTTTCATTAGTTTATATAGTTGACTGATGTCCTTTATCTAGCTAGGTGAGCCTGGACTTTTCCTTAACGAAAAAGAGTATGTGAGTTACTGCCTAGAACAGGACAAAACAGGCCTGTCTGTCAGGGGGCTGCAGACATACATAGGGACATGCTTTCTTACTTGTGGTTTTATCATCTCAGTTTCTTTGTTTCTGCATAGAGGCATCACTTAACCTTCCTCGGGGAATGACATTTCACAATTCATCCTGTTCTGACTGGCTTGATGCTATTAGGGATACTTTGTGTCTTTAAACAGTGAGTGACATGGAATGGTTTTCCAATCCTGGCAGGGACCTTCATGTATCGGATATTTTTGCTCTCAGAAACTAAATTAGCATAGAACGTGACATACCAGAACTTCCTGGAGTATAGGAATTACTCATTCCAACCAGAGATCCATCTTTTCTAATGTCCTGTATTTGACAGTGGTCAGTACGTGATACTTCAGATACTTAATTCTCTGTAGTTCAGCACTTCCAGTCCAAAAGCTAGCAAGACTCTGAGAGATTTGTTTTTTGACTCACATTCCATGCATTCAAGTAATGCAGAATAAAAGGAAGCTTTTATTCACTTCTTTCTTTTCCTTTTAAAAGTACTGGGTTCTTCTTCAGAAGGAAGCATGAGAAATTTACTTTTTATAGAAATAAATAATAATCATTAATAAAAAGACCATGTTATAAAGAGTACAAGGCATGGAACATTCCAAATGAATGATGGACTCAAAACTAGGTTTCCTTCAGTCTCTGTATTACCTTTGCATTAAGGGGTTGAAACACAATACAAATGAAAACATTAACAAACTTAAAAGGAATCCACAAAACAAGATTTCTAAGCTTAAATGTTGTCCAAATGCATTAGACTCTCAGGTAGAAAGCATCAGTTTTGTAGTGTTGCCAACATTTAAAATACTTTCCTGGAACAATTCTGGGAAGGGGCCAGAGTCTAGAGATTTCTGTGGGGGTTGTGTAGGCTTGGGGAGGCAGCAAGGGGGGTTGCTAGGTTTGGAAGTGTCAGCACTGGTTAAAGAAAATTGAAACAGGAGAGGGGGCTCTTACTGCTCCAGTCAAGGAGGAGGGAGAGCTGTTTGAAACCACTGCTTACCTAAGCCAGGGAAATGAAGGGCAGCTCTCTCTATGTATGTGAGCAGAGGAGAGATAATGGCACTCCCTTTATTTTAACCTCTGGGTGAGAGGGGTTGCTGGGTTGAAGGACAGGAGGATGATTGCTGAGTTTGAGGAGACAGAAAAAACAGTCCCTGGGTTTTGTAGAGGTAGAAGAAGAGATGGTTAGGTTTGGGGAGGCTGGAGTGTTTGTATCTGTTGGTCCGGGCTTGGTGGACTACTCTTTAAAAACAAACCCCATCCCATCCAAACCCCAAATCCTGTTTGGTTTCCCCCCTGACCTTGAAAGGGTCATGAGATAAACAAGTGGAGTTTCCATCTCTTCTCTTTATGCTGAAGTTTTGGGTTGGGACTGATACTGTGTGATAAGCTATAAGAAGGGTAGTCTCTTTCTTGGATGAAAAGTGATACTCCAAGTAGAAAGAAAAAGTGAGAAACTCTAAATACTGCAGCACAGATCCTCAAATTATCTGTGTTCTCCTTCTCTCAGCTCCCTGCTTTATTTTTGTTCAAGTCAAAAAAAATAAGGAACATGTTTCTTTCTTCAGGCAGAGTGCTGCAGTTCAGCTCCTATTTCCTTTGAGTGCTAGTGCCAGTGAAAATAGATTTTGCTATTTTTGTTTTAGTTTCCATCACTAAAACCACCTTGTGATTTGGGTCAGTTTGGCAAAAGTGGCAGAAAATAGCAGGGATGATGTAGGTTATAAATGAGTTGCCCCAGCAAATCTAAGTCGGGAAGGGTGACCAGCATCTGCCTATATTATGTTTGGTACAAGCCAGTCCCCTGAGTCTCTTGTTTGTATGAGTGTTCTATTCACTCACCAAATAAAAATATAGAAGAAATGCATCATGTGTTTAGAGCAGAAGTCATTATAGTATTGAATAGTCTGGTGACTATATATAATATATAATATATAAAATATTTATTATATATTTTATTTATTTTATATATACATATATATACGAATTTATTAACCTATGGTGAATCTATTGTGTAAAAGTTTATGCAAGGCAAGCATTTCCTGTCCCTGCAAATCACTGGGTTAAGTGAACAGCTGTAGAGAGGTGGTATATTATTAATCTACAACAGGCTCCGAAATGCTTTCTCAGTGACTGCTTTTCAGTTTACAAAATGTGCTTGAGCATCTAAAGTTCTGAACAGATGTGGCTACATCCAAACTGCTGTACTAAGTATTGCATGTAAGTCCTATAAATGTTTCACAACTTTTAAATATTGTCCCTAAATTTAAAAATGACACAACAAACATGGCTTGGCGTTATGCCAGTGACATCAGTACAGCTTCAAGGGAGAGATTTGGATATTGGCAGAGCAGAAGATAGCAAAGCAATGGTATGAATCCTTTTGTTACTGCTGTTTAAAAGATTTAAATGACTCACTTCTAAGGCTGTATAAAAGGATGCTGATGAGATGGAATCAAAACCAGCTTGACACTTCATATTAGAGTCTGACATGCTAAACGGGCCAAGGGCCTTGAGCCTGATTCTGATTTGTCTTACATCAGCTTTAAACCAGTGTAACACCAATGACTTCAGTAGACTTGTTGGCATAAATGAGAGGATAATCAAGTCATACCTCTTCCTAAATGTCTGTAATGCATCTAGCTTCCTATTGGTGCTATATAAATAATAAGTTAGAAACAGAGCATTACATAAACATATTGCCAAACATGAGGTTTGCAATGTGATTATACCACTGTGCATCCCTGCAAATAATGTACTCACATCTGAATTTCTCCACAGCCTATGAACAAACAGCATGAATCCCACTCCTGGTCCACTGGCAGAAGGAGAGGTTTGGGTTCAGCTTAAACTCTTCCAGGCTTGGAGGTGAGCAGGAGAACCTCAGCACACAAACTTTTCTGGATTTCCTTCTACTTTTTACAGTATACCATAGATATTTTTCATTGCCTGGTAATATTGCGGTGATTGTCATCTGCATGCTAGAAAAATATACACATCTGCACCCTTCGAGTCTGTAGCGTTAGATATTGTTTTATTATAGGAGTCAAAAGTGGACATTATAATTACTGGACTCAGATGCTTCCAGATTAGTATAAAAGGTGATTGAGAGTTGTTGGGGTTTTTTTTACTTCCTTATTTGGGCTCAGCTGCAAGAAGATGCTAATGCTATTTGGCTACCATTTAGCTGTGCAGATAGAATTACTGCTTTTGGTATATCCCTTGAGAGGCTGAAGTGCTAGCTGTTCAGTTGTAGTCTGCTAAACTGTAAATAAATGGACAAAGATATGATGAATTTTAAGTGTTGTTGTCACATTTATATCCTTTGGATTAACATTCCAAACTCAAGTGTACCTGGGGTGATTTTTTGCATGTATGATAATGTTTGAGTTCTGTAAATTTGACAAAAATCACTTTCCAGAGGCACTATATAAGCTACACCACATCGACCGTGAGAGAAAAATAGCATCTTGTTTTCTGAAATCAGTGTGATTTCTGCCGTGGATTGAGAGCATGGGAGCAAATTCAAGCTCTTTGGGAGACAGACTGTAATTTTTGTGATATGGGAGCCTGATTCGCAGCCCCTGCAGAGGGGGAATCTCCAGGTGGCATAAATCAATGTGCCTCATTGTTTCCTTGTGCTTTTCTGTCTGTCTCTATCTGTTTTCTTATACTTAGGTTGTAAAACCTTTGGGGGCAGGAACCATCTTTTTGGTCTGGTCCATGATTGGGGTCTGAGGTGCTATCACGATACAAATGATAATTAATAATAATATACCTAGTAAATGGTTCTACGCCACCACCCATGTAGGCCCCAGCACAGAAGAAATGGCTAGAATAATGGGGGGTGAGCTTCTTATTCTGAGTTGCTGAAACAGCCCCACTGGTCAATTGGCACCCAAACACAGGTGAGAACAACCCAGAAGCTGAACCAGCACACAGCTGGCCCTTGAATCAATGGTATATAGTCACATTTTCCTCATCCCTTGGTCCTGTATCACGCACAGCTTAGATGGATCTGAGAATCAAGAAGGAGTATTTGTATAAGTCAGGGGTCTGCAACCTCTGGCATGCGGCTCACCAGGGTAAGCACCCTGGCAGGCCAGGCCAGTTTGTTTACCTGCTGCATCAGCAGGTTCGGCCGATCACAGCTCCCACTGGCCGTGGTTCGCTGTCCCAGACCAATGAGGGTGGCGGGAAGCTGCTGCCAGCACATACTTTGCCTGTGCTGCTTCCCACCGCCCCCATTGGCCTGGAGCGGCAAACCACAGCCAGTGGGATCCGTGGTCCGCCGAACCTGCTGACGCAGCAGGTAAACAAACTGGCCCGGCCCGCCAGGTTGCTTACCCTGGTGAGCCACGTGCCAGAGGTTACCGACCCCTGGTATAAGATACTTGATTCTATAATGGTTATGCTCCTCTGTTCTTTGGGTGGGGATGGGGGAGAGATGCACACTAGTTTTCAAGAATGTCTATTAATCTGTTTCTTAGGCTCTGTTTTCAGTAAGCCTACGTCAAGTAACTGGGAGTTTAGTTTTTTCCTTCTTTTGGAAGAAATGTTCATTTTCATGAAACATAAATCAAATTAGAGCAGATGTGGAGAATGTGGAAATTTGTGTAATATTTTTAATGGAAAGATATTCATGACTTGGTTTCCCCACTCACTTTGTGTTGTCAACCACTGAAAGTGAAGGAGTTGATTTCTCCTGTGGGACAGGGGAGTAAAGCATTGAATATTAGTCAGATGGGTGGGTCAAGAATTGTCTACATAAGACTACAATTGCCTTGAAGATACAATGGAAGACCAATGATCAGATATTATCTTTTTACAAGTGACTGCCAAGGGAAGGCTTGACAATCTAGCAGACAAGGGTATAAAAATGAGCCAGTGGTTGGAAAGTGAAACTAGACAAATTCAGACTGGAAATAACATGTATATTTTTAACACGGAGGATAATTAATCATTGGAACAATTTACCAAGTGTTGCAATGCATTCTTCATCACTGGTGATTTTTGGATCAAGATTGCATGCTTTTCTATAGGATATGGTCTAGGAGTTATTTTGGCAAAGTTCTATGACCTGTATTATACGGAAAGTCAGATGATGATCACAATGATCCCTTCTGCCATTAAATTCTATGATTCTATGTAGGGGGAACATGTGAAACACAGCTTGACTGCAAATTGAACACAAAGATGTGAGGTATGAGCAGACTGTGATATGAGATTGCTGCTACCCTGTTCAAGTGATTGATGGAGACAAAATCTGAAGGCTTTGGCGTAGAAGAGCAGCATGGACTCTCATGTAAGCTTTGCTTTTCCAAACAATACTTAATTACCATAATGCCGCTGACTAATCGAGAGTAAAAGGTATTCCTGGAGAGGTATTCGAAGATGGTGGAAAACACTTTTGCAAAATGTGCAGCGTTTTTCTGGACCATCAAAGGAAATCAACAATTTCAAATCACCTCACCAAATCACAGAAACATTTAAAGAGAAACAAGTTCGCCATAATCCACCTAGAGACAGAAGGCCTTCTGGTGTTGTTGCACCCGAAAGTACTAGGGGCTCAGGGTCTGCAGCACGAATAGGTGAGGAGGTGGTATCAGCTCGTGCTGGGCAAAGGGGTATCTCAGCTGCCGGCAGTAATGGAGGAGAACAGTCAGGAACAAGTGACTCATGATTCGGTGTCTCACCAGGAGGAGTGAAGTCAGACCCCTCAACTGCAGATGGGTCCTGTAGACTGGCATGACCTGACAACAGCTGATCTACATGTCGCCGCCAGGTAAGATTCTCTGCAGTCCGGACTGTATAGGAAACAGGTCCTGTTTGAGTGATGACTGTGGCCGGGACCCATTTAGCTCTGGAAGTATAATTCTGAGCCAAAACTGGCTGTCCTGGGATAAAGGTTCGGTCTTTTGCTCTGGGTGCCCGTCTGATGACTTGATATTGCTGCTGTTGTTGCACAGTTTGTCTGGGTTCAGAAGGTTTCAGCAGATCAAAGCAAGTGCGCAGCTGTCGTCCCATCATTAGAAAGGCTGGGGAAGCCTGGGTCGTAGCATGAGGTGTGTTTCTATAGGAAAGTAAGAAGGTATCCAGACACTTTTGAATGGAGTGTTGTCCCTTTGCTGATTTCAAAGCGTTTTTCATTGTCTGCACAAATCTTTCAGCTAATCCGTTGGTGGACGGATGATATGGTGCTGACGTGATGTGGTGTATCCCATTTGCCTTCATAAAATTTTGAAACTCCTGAGAGACAAACTGCGGTCCGTTGTCGCTCACAAGTTGTTCTGGCAGACCAAAACGACTAAAGAGTCCTCGTAGTTTTTGATAGTACTCTCTGCAGTAGTGGACTGCATTATAGAGACTTCTGGCCATTTAGAATGGGCATCTACTGCCACCAAGAACATGCTTCCTTCAAGGGGGCCAGCAAAGTCAACGTGAATACGTTGCCACGGGTTTTCAGGCCAGTCCCATGGGTGTAGGGGTGCCCACTGGGGTGCATTTCTTACACCCTGACATGACATACAAGCTTTTGCCTTCTCTTCAATAGCACTGTCCAATCTAGGCCACCAAAAATAGCTTTGTGCAATTTCCTTCATGCACACTATTCCACAGTGACCGGAATGTAGCTGTTCTAACATCTGTGATCTCCGGGGTGGTGGAATAATGACACGCCTCTCCCACAACAAATAACCAGATTGGACCGATAACTCCGTCCGCCTGGACATGTAGGGAACAAGGTCGGGTGAGACCGAAGAGGTTTGTCGAGATTTTCCATGCATCACCAGGTCCATAACTTGGGATAATACTGGGTCAACGCGGGTTGCCTTCTTTATCTGAGTAGCAGTGATGGGTGTATTCTCTACCTGTTCAAAGTAGAAGATTTCCTTTTGGGCACTATCTTGATGTTTGACTGGTAAAGGCAACCTTGAGAGGCCATCTGCATTGCCGTGCAGAGTGGATTTCCGATATTTGATTTCATATGTGTGTGCAGAAAGTATCAATGCCCAACGTTGCATACGACTAGCAGCTAATGGGGGAATGCCTGTGTAGGGTCCAAAAATTGATGTCAGAGGTCGATGGTCTGTAAGAAGAGTAAACTTTTGCCCAAATAGGTACTGATGAAACTTCCTAATTCCAAAAACAATTCCTAATGCCTCACATTTGATTTGGGTGTAGTTAGTTTCTGCTTTGCTTAGAGTGCGTGAAGCAAAAGCAATAGGTCTTTCTTCTCCCGAAGGCATAATGTGTGACACGACCGCTCCCACTCCATAAGGGGAAGCATCGCAGGCCAATTGCAGGGGTAAGGACGGATCAAAGTGCGTTAGAACTTCAGAATTTAACAATGCATCCTTAGCTTTGTTAAATGCAACATCACAGGCTTCAGTCCACTTCCAGGCCTTGTTCTGCCCAAGGAGCTCATGAAGTGGTTTCAGCAGTGTGGCTAACTGTGAGATGAACTTCCCATAATAGTTCAGTAGTCCTAGAAATGAGCGCAGCTGGCTTACATTTCGAGGTGGGGGAGCCTCCACAATAGCTTTAACTTTTGCAGGGGCCTTATGAAGACCTGCAGAATCGATGATGTGTCCCAAATATTCAACAGAGGGCTTGAAGAATTCACACTTGTCTTTGCGAACTCGTAGGCCATACTCTTCCAGTCTTTGTAGGGTAGCCTCTAAATTCTTTAAGTGATCCTCTTCATTTCTTCCAGTGACCAGGATATCATCCAGATAGCACTGAACTCCTGACAAGCCACACAAGATCTGGTCCATAGCCCTCTGGAACAGGGCAGGAGCCGATGTGATTCCGAAGGGTAGGCGACAGTATCGATAAAGCCCCTTATGAGTCACAATAGTCAACAGCTCTTGGGACTTTTCATCGACGTGCATCTGTAAATATGCTTGACTCAGATCAATCTTACTGAACTTTTGTCCCCCAGCCAGGCCTGCGAAGAGGTCATCGATGCGGGGAAGCGGGTATTGCTCTGCACACAACACTGGGTTGACAGTGACTTTAAAATCACCGCAAATCCGGAGAGAGCCATCTTTCTTTACTATTGGAACGATAGGAGTGGCCCATGAGCTATGGGTAACTGGTATTAGGACTCTATTGGTGACCAGGTGCTCCAGGTCTGCTTCAACGTTTGGCCTGATGACATATGACACAGTTCGGGCTTTCAGATATTTTGGTGGACTGCCAGGTTTAATGTTCAATGTCACAGTGATTCCCTTCATACTTCCCAAATCATCTCCAAAAACAGCAGCATGTTTCCTTAGTATAGGGGTTAGACTGGTTTCTTCTTTAGTCATCCAGTGCACTTCTGCCCAGTTCAGCTGAATCTTCCCAAGCCAAGACCTACCCATTAAGGCTGGGTAGTCACCTCTCACCACAAACAGTGGCAATTTAGCCGCCTGTCCATTGAGCTCCACCTTAACATCAATAGTGCCCAACATGGGCACAGCTTCACCTGTATACGTCTTCAGAACAGTTTTTGTTGCCTTAAGCGGAAGATGCTGTAGCTTTTCTTTATACACAGTCTCCGGAACCAGCGAGACAGCTGCACCGGTGTCTAGTTCCATGCGTATAGATTTGCCCTCCAATAAGGGGGTTATGCAAGGTTCCTCTTTTTGTCGGCCAGACCACAGGCCTCTTTTTCTTTTGTTTACAGGCATACTCGATGTTTCCCTTTTTGCCACAGTGTCGACACACCAGGTCCTTACACCAGCATTCTGATGCCTGGTGACCCAGCTTACCACAGCGGTAACATTCTTGACTCTGCACCGTTTTGTGGGTCAGTTCTTGTGACACTTTTTGCACCCTAGGGGATGCACCGATGTATTGTGCCTCCCTTGTAGCCAGTTCCATGGAGACAGCAATATCAACAGCCTTCTGTAAGGTAAGCTGAGCCTCTGTCAGTAGGCGCTTCTGTATAGCTTCATTGCAGAGGCCACACACTAACCTGTCACGCAGGGCATCATTTAACATCTCTTTAAATTCACAGTGTTCTGTTAGCTTTTTTAAAATGGCTACAAATTGTACAACTGTTTCATCTTCCTTTTGGTCTCTTTTGTGGAACCTATATCTTTCAGCAATTACCAGTGGTTTTGGGGAGAAATGAGACCCCAGGATTTCCACAATGTCACTGTAAGATTTAGTCTCAGGCTTAACAGGGTGTAGTAAGCTGCGTAGCAGAGAGTAGGTTTTAGCCCCTACAACACTTAAGAATATTGGCACCTTCTTCGCTTCTGTAATGTCATTTGCAATACCAAAAAGCTCAAAACGCTCAGTATACACATGCCGCTGCTCTGTATTCTCATCAAAAGGCTCCAGGGGCCTGGTCAGAGTAGCCATGATTTTTAGTTTCACTTTCACAGTCAGTGCAAACAAGCAGCTTTTTTTCTTTGTTTGGTCTTTACCTTGACTTCTACTTCCTTCTGTTACTGGAGCAGCACCAGGATCCCACCCTCGTCGCCTGTGTTATATCCTTGGGGCAGCCGGTTTAGGAAGAACTGCTGTTTTTCCTTGAGACACATACTCAGTTTTCAGAGGAAACCACTCAAAGGTTTCTCAGGGCTGAAGATGTCAACAATGTAACAACTGATGAAAGTAGCAAGTTGGTGCACCTGTTTCGTTCGGCTGTTGACAATTCAGCTGAAAAATTGAAGTACATCAATGACACTGAGAGTGAGCAGCCCACAATTAAGTTCCTGAAATGCATAAGAAATGTCTCATGTCAAGGCAGATTATACTTCAATTCCTGGCTTCAGTGACATTTCGGCAGAGGAGTTTGCTTTGTGTACTGGGAAGGTGGCACCCGATGTGATCCAGAGCACTCTACAGTCAAGAGAAATTGACATTGCCATGTTTTGGTCATCAACAACCAACTGTCTTCTGAACTTAAAAACATTAGCTTTCAGATACATAAATGCTGTAACAAACACAGCTGATGCTGAACTCAGCAGCTCTCTGTATAATCTTGTCCTCACCAGTCAGAGGCGTTCTCTTTCAGAAGACAAACTGAAAGAGCTTGTGTTCCTTTATTTCCATCTTGGAATTTAAAAAGACTTTATGTTAAGAAAAAAATCCCAAGATTTAGTTCTATTTTACTTTATTTACTTACCGTGCTAGTGTTTTGATAAGCAGTATGCGAGAAGAATCCAATATAACTGCACAATAATGTTGTTACATTGCATGATATTTGAGATACCACAAGGATGCAGAGCATTCTTTTGTTTAATTGTTTTATTTAATTTTAAAAAATCACATGTGCTGAGTTACTTTTTTGTTGTTGTTCAAGGAATAATAAAGAACTACAGTAGATTCTGTGATAAAATGTGCTATATAAATACAAAGTACCTGCACATTTTTCTAAAGAAGCTTCAAATAGTGTTATATTTCAGTTAATTTGTTTTTTTTAAGGATTTAATTTTGCATAATTTTGATTTTTTTTTCCTGTGCATATTGGAAAATTAGTCTTCCATTGCAGAATGGAAGACTAATGAATGAGATGACAAACTGAAGAGAAATGTGGTTTAAAATGCAGGCTGAATGAAGGGCCTCACTCCTGTCAATCCATGTCCCTCCAAAATAATAATAATTAAAAAATAGAATCATGTGGTTGATCCTTATTTGAGGAAGGACTTGTATTCTGTTTATTTTTCCAGGACAGAGACACTATCCCAGCACAGGGGCCTAGGATGTTTGAAGAGAAGGAGAACAATGTTTCCTGACTAAGAAATCATTCAGATGCTGTCCTGGTGAGAAAATTTCAGGGACATTTTTGCTGCTATTGACCCCACAGAAAAAAAAGAGAAAGCTGGTATCTACAATCAGGTTTAATTAAGAAAATAATAGGTTGAGTCTAATTCCTTCTGGAAATGATAGAACAGAGGAAGGATTGCCTGGCCATGAGACTGAGAGCCAGGTGCCAGCATTGCCAGAGCAGCACCAGCAGGAACCAGTTGAAAGTAGCCCAGGGAAACAAGACTTTGGTCTGGTTGTGCAGCTGGGATGTGAGACAGTGACCACACATTTCCCTGCTTAGCCCATGGCAGGATTGCCCACCACTGCTAGGGTCCTGGCTGGGAACCTGGCTCTGTATATGGGGCGGGATGCATACTAACCTTTAGGCCAGAGGACCAGAGTTATAGACTGTTGCTGTTTGCTCCAGCATGACGGCTGAGGGCTATAGACTGTTTAAGAGTTTAGCCACACCGAAGGCCATAGACTGTTGTCTACCTGACTAGGAGGCTGGGGCTACCGCTGACTTGGAGGGTTGCTATTTGGCTGACTTGCACAGTCACAGCTGAGACCACCTGTTGAACTTCTGGCCGGTGTGCCAACTTCCTATCACTGCCAGAAGGGGGTGTCCTGACCCCAAGAGGGGGGAACATTACAGCTGTTTATTAGTTTCTGTGGTGTGATAGTGTGGTTGGGTGGGGTGGGAAATGGTGAAATTTTATGTAAACAAGCTATGACCAGATAGAGCTTTCATCAAGATAAAATAATAAAACTACTAAGGTCCAGATTGTGGTTGGCTCTGCTGGGAGGAGTAGGGCAGGAATCTGATCCCCTGACTCATGCTAAGTATCAGCTTCCTTCACAAGTGGTTTCATTGTCTTCAGAGAAAACATACTGTGACAGGTTCCCCACAAGGTGCCACTTGGAACTGGGGTACCACTGAGCCCTATGACACACCAGCCTGGGCTTGCTCTCTCACTGTGCTGCTGTGACAAGCTGCAGACAAGCTCCTGGTGTTACACTTCCACCACCATACACACAAGTGGGGACACACCCAGCTGCAGTACATGCAGGCCCTCTAAATAGCCATTGCACGAGCCAACAGTAGAAAGGCTAAAGCCAAGATAACTCTCTTCTCCCCAGTCACTCACCCCCTCTGGAGCATAAACACAAAATTATACCTTCTTGCACCACACAGGGAACTGTACAGCAAAAGCACATAGAGTTTGTACTCCCGCCCCCCTTCCATGTGGAAAGGAATATGCAACAGCTTTTGCTCCTTGAGCTACGATTTATTAACTTCAAAAGATGGATTTTAAGTGATTATAAGTTATAGCAAACAGATCAAAGCAGGTTACCTAGTAAATAAACAAAAACACAAACTAAGTCTAAGATACTAGAGAGATAGGATATGAATTAGCAAAATCTCACCCTGGCTGATGATACAAGCAGGCTGCAGATTCTTAAGGGACAAGCTGCACTTGCTTTACAGCTTGGAATCTCCAGGTCCTTCATACACAGGCTAGAAATCCCTTTACCCTGGGTCCAGCACTTCCCCCAGTTCAGTCTTTGTTCCTCAGATGTTTCCAGGAGTCTTCTTGTGTGAAGAGGAGTGAAGAACAACCAGTGATGTCACTCCCTGCCTTCTATAGCTTTAGCATATGGCGGGAACCCTTTGTTTCAAAACTTAACTTGGTTCCTTGACCGGTTTGTGGAAATATACTAACATCCCATGATGGAGTCCAGAGACATGTGCTCTGGTCATATAACCTTGCAGTGTTACAGCAGCCATTGCCTACAGGCTGGCCAAAATGCTCACAGGAAGGTTAAGCTAATCCACAGTCCATTGTCATTGCTGATGGGCCATCAGTCCCATCTGGCTTCTTCATTGCTGTACCTGAAAGGCTGGCTGTGGGTGTTTTCCAGAATAAGCCCATTTGAAATACAAATCCCTAGTCAATATTCATAACTTCAAATACAAAAATGATACATGCATATAAATAGGATAATCAAATTCAGCAAATCATAACTTTTCCAATGATACCTCACAAGACCTGCATCATACAACATGCATCATAATTATGCCATAATTATATCATGATAATATTACTGTGAAGAATATAGGGTGCAGTGTCACAGGTACTATTCAGTGTCAGTGATGGATAAGAATCTGGCACCGGACATTTTCTGTTTCTTTTTATTATTATTCCAAGCTTCTTTTACTTTAATGTTCGATGAATAATGGAATATCCTTTCATTTTTTTCAGTGTATTTGACAAATATTAACTGATTCCAGTTAGGCTGTTGTTTTTTTTTAAACAGACATTTTATATTCCCTCATAGTCTTTCTTTTTTATTAAAGCCCATATGTTTTTTGCTCTTAGATTTCCAACATAAGGTGCTATATGCTTTTTGATGTGAGCGTAGAACTTTCATTAACGCTAATAGGACTTATGTTCACACAGTGAGAGGAGAATATGTCCCTAGGTACTTTTGATCTCACAGCTAAGTAAACTGAAGCCTGAGAATTGAAGTAAATGGTATAGTGAATAATGCGTTGGAATCATTATGTCAAAATTTCTATGGGGAATATTTTTTTTCTGGTGACTGACTCCTTCAATATATGAATCATGTGAAGACAATGGATAAAATGAATGGCTGCCCAACAAATCTGTGCCCCATGTTTTTTTCTGAGTAAATTATAAATTAAAATGTTACAAAGACAGTATAGCACTTGTAGACGGGGCTGAAGTGGTGTAATGAACTTCATACACTTGCCTTGTATTTATGGAGACCCAGGTTCAAACACCAGTGTAGCCAACCTCTCAAAGTAAAAAGGAATGTGCTGGTCTCATCTTAATTTCTGCTAGGGATAATCATAAAACCATCACATAGTTTAACAGAATATGAAATGATGGAAAACTTCTGCTAGGGAGAAACCACGGGCAGATGTGGTGAAGGTGTTGTGCAAATTAGGATTCAGCAGCACTGGCAGAGATACTTTCAAATGTTGAACTTTCAGGAAACTTGCTCATGCTCTACCCAAAATTATCCTCAGTTCTTCCTACTGGACATGATCACTTCAATTTACGTACACATGTTGAGTTACAGAAAAAATGCATTAATAAAGCAGGGGTTTATTCAGGCCTGTGATTGGCTTCCAAAAAATAGTTAATTCTTTTGTTCTAGGGAGGACCACAGCTGGTTGCAATTAGTGTAGGGACACTCATGAGGGGTCATGTGGCTGGGGGAATGTAATATGTGGGTACTATACAAAGCAGGGCTCTCTGGTTACTCTTGAAGAAGATAGGAATAATGAAGAGTTTGGTGAGCCACAGAGAAGGATAGTTGCCTGGAGTGAGCTTGCAGGGAGCCAAGTGGATGGTGGTGAGCTGGGGGAGAACCTGGAGGTGAGACTAATGTGGTTGGGCTAGGGAGAGGTGGTGAGAAGCCTTGAGATAAGGGTGACTGTGAAGTCCTTGCAAAGGGGTAGAAATTACATGGAGAGGCTGTGTGATTTTTTTTTTAGTTATATTAATCAAGATGAATAGACTCTGGAAAAGGAGCTTTGAATTTGGAGCACCTGTTTCTATGGTGGCTGTTTGACCCAAAAAAAAGTGAAACTGGGCCAGAAAGTGTTGTCAGAGCGTTACCGGTGTGGTGCTCTGCTTTCTCCTTGTTGATATCACTCGGCTGCGTGTGTGAGTTCCCTCTGTGTGCTGCCCCAGCTCTGCAGATAGCTGACACAGCAGACCCGACAAGAACCCCCAATGACCACAGAGTCCAGTAAGGTGCAAAGTCACGTCGACTAGGTTTATTGCGATCTCGGACACAATTGCAGTTCCCTGTAGGTTTCTTAGCCTAACTCAGGGCATACTACGAGAAAGTGCCTCTTGGCAAGGACCCGGCTTAGTGGCGGGACTTTCCAATCCCCCTACGGCCGGACAAAGACACCGCCCCAAGGATGCATTCTTATACACAGATACAAACACGTTACACATCACACCTGACGTATGGAGGTGCAACCTTTCTACGTAGCAAGTTACAACCCTTCTACGTATTAAGGCACCGCCTTCTACCTTGTACATGTTGGTTCGAACAAAACAACTCTATCCATCATTTTACCCTTTTGCCCCTGTCATTGGGATGGGTCGGCCTGTCCTTTCGTTATCTATGAAATGTTTCAGTATAATATGTTCTAATACTGTGTTTATTTTTTGGTATGCTAGGTGAATATGTATTTCTGCAGCATCAGCACTTTTCGTGCCAGCTTCTGTGAGTAGGGCCTACCTCTGGCTCACAGCTTAACTTTGCTTTATGTTAGCAAAGTCTTGTCCATTACTTTAGTTCAGGCCTCAGGCCTCATACTGGGCCTTTATCAGGGCCTGCACTTACTACAGAAAGTATGCAGTGACCCTGTGATAATGCCCTATTAACATGTAAATAGACAAGTTTAAAATAATATTTAAAAAAAAACAAACACTCAAACCATGATCAAATGCCTGCTAAGATTTGTGGAGTTTTACAGTCCTTGCAAAGTTTGTCTTGGATTGGAATGTGAACACACAAAAGAAAATAGTGAGGACCAGGGAGAACAAAATGAAGGGAAAATGTGGAAGCCCTCCCCTGGAAATTTTTGAAAGACCAGGTGCATGTTGATGTGACTTTCTCAGTTCCTCGCTAGTTCCAATTCCCCTGTCTATTGTAAATCCAATAAAGAGCCATTTGAAGTGTTAAGGATTACTTGAATAAATGTTAAAATTAAAACATTTTGCCTGGAGTTGGGAGCCAATGTGAAATGTAAAAGCTAGAACTTTCTATGGCAGCTGCACTGTCTTGAAAGCTTGCTTGAAGGAACAGACCCTTCCTTGTTGTGCTGAGTAGCTCACTTAATTTACTTTTGTCATTGTTCTCCCATTTTTATTCATTATTTAGATTCCCAACAACTTTTTCTGGCTGTTTAGTATGCACTAGGTACCTTCCCTTGTGATATTGAAATGTAATAAACAGAGGAGACTTAGAAGGTCAGCTGCTGACATTCCTATGTTAATAAGCTCCATTTTGTCTGGAGACTGTACAGAAAAATAATTCTTGATACAAAAGTGAATGGTAGCTTCTGTGGACAGCTACTGGTGATCTATTCTAAGCCTCACAATGTGAGTGAGCACACTCTTTTCCCTGATAAGCAGTCATGATGGGTACCCAGTGTGATTGTTGATGCAAGAGCAGAAATATTTCCCCTCCAATATGAGATATGGACAAGACATGACAGAACAATATTCTTTTGCTCAAACCTGTCTGTTGATTTGAAAGTGCCTAGAGCTAAAACAGACGGTGGGAGGTAGCGGAGGTTGAACTGGCTGGTACAACATAGCTGACTGTTTTCTGATTCCCCAGAGCTCATATCCATTATTATTATCTGTTGCTGTAAATGCGAATAGTGCTTGATGAAGACATAAAACAAATCCTTGCCCTTAAGAGCTCGCAATCTACAACAGACTTAACACGAGAGCTGGTCAAAAAAATTCAGATTTTTTCAATGAAAAACAGCAATGCATCTTTTATGAAAAATGTTCCTATTTTCCAACCAGCTCTGCTTCACATAGAGAGTGACAACAGAGAATGATGTAGGACAGTGTGTGGAGGGAGTATTGAGTGAGGCATAAGGAAATGATGGGCATGGAGTGAGGAGTAAGGAAATGAGGGGCATAGAGCTGCAGTCAGTCTGTTTTGTCTTGTCAAACTGTGCGTGCATTTTGTTAGTTTAATGATTCTGAACCCATCTCAGCCATGGCTGAAACCTCAAGCTTCGGAACCACCAAGAAAAAACACCAGATCACCTGAGGAACTGGAAAGGGAACGTTAAAGATAAAGATGCCTCACCCAGAGTACTGGGGAGAGCTACCAGCCCCTCTATGTGCACGTTTGTCAGGTGGAAAATTAAGACATATATAAAAATGTTGCCCCTGATCTAAGCCTGAAGGCATTGTAATTTCAGGGATATTGACTGAAATTTTGGGGGAGCTTGTGGTCTTGCTTTGGCCACAAGGACTGAAGTTGCTAGAAGAAATATTGTGTCCATATAGGTGGCTGGATTTGACACCTGAAGTTGTCCACCAGCTAGATTGTCCTCAGATGTTGGTGCAGAAGGACTTAGTCTATGGGGATTCCTGGATGTATGTTACAGGTAGGGATTGTGGTATCTGTTCTTAGTGGACTTGTCCTACTTGTTGCCTTGGCATGCAGTTGTGAGATGCAACTGGAAACCTTTTCGCAGTCTCTGAATACCAAGAACAAAAGACAGGTCTGGGGGCACAGACAGATAAGGACAGAGATCAGATGCTCTAGTGACTTCCGGTGTTGATGAAGATGTAGTTCCTTTGGATGGATCAAAGACTGCATGTGTTGGGCATGGGTGTGATGTGGGAGAGAGGTGCCACAGGATGGTAGGATTTTCCTATAGCCTCTCCTACTAGCAGGTGATTGGCTCCCAAAGGGTTAATTATTTTCAAGTCCTGGAGGCAAGTGTGCAGTGAACCTCTGTCCAGAATATAAGGGAGGTGGGAGATTAGCAAAGATTAGGCCATGTGCAACCTGAGTAGTAAAGAGCAATTAACATGATGTTGCTTTTCTCCTACATTTTTGTGAGGGGTGGCCACTTTTGCCATCCCCTCCCCTTGATTCCCTTGTTCTTTAACAGAATTTGACTAAGGCCCAGATTTTTAAGGGTATTTAGGGATTGTTTCACTCAACATTAAGAGGCCACTTAGGAACCTAAGTTTCATTGTTTCAAGTGATTTAGACACATAGGAGCCTAAATCCCATAGACTGTCAAAAAGGCTTGGGCTCCTAAGTCACTTGGGCATTGCCATGCTGAGTAGAGCAATTTTTAAATATACTTACATTTTGGGTCTAAGAGCCTGCTGTACATGGAAACTCACCAAAATGTTTTTGCTTCCTTTTCAAACCCTGTAGATGGCAGTTTCCAACTCTCCCTCTACTTGCTGAATGGTGTTGAGCAGCAGCATGAAACTAATGAGCTCTTGGTTAACAGCTTCACACTGAGCAGACTTAAACCAAGTAGAGGAGCACGGAGTTCAATGGGGTTGCAAATGCTGTGAGTCCAAGCAGAATCTAGCCTTCTATGTATAAAAAGCTTGCAGGGGAAAAATTACCAGAGCTCTGATTTCCCCACTGCCTTGCACCCTGGGTAGTCACATCTGTGCAAGGCCATTGTCAAATGCACTCACTAGTGTAACTAAGTGGAGAATTCTGATTTGGAAGTGTTTAAACTTGCTTTGCATGAGTGTAAATGACTATCCAAGGTGAAAGGCAGTGGAGAAAGCCTATGGAATTATTCACTTTCCTGAGCTTTTTTATACATGAAGCTGACTGCACAGGAAAGTTGATTAGTCAGTTCCTCTCTGCAGACAAGCTTGCAGTACTTTACCTCCAGCTGCCAGCTTAATGCAGATAGGAAAATGACTAGAATGACACTTTTCATTTACAGCCAGCTCCTGCTTTAAAGATCTTGATGCAGAAATAAACTGAATAGCCTCCTACAAATTGTGACTTCTTACTTGAACCTGGCAAAAAGATTTTTAGAGGGTGGAGAGGTGGTGAAGTGAGAGGAATTGGAAAAGAATAAAAGAAAAATGGGAGAAAAGTAGAAAGGCATAATTTTAAAAAAAGGAAAAGTGAGAGAAGAGACTTGGAGAATGGAGGAGAATGGGGAGGGAGAAGGGATGGAAAGGAAAGAAAGAGGCATACTATGGTGCTAAACTGCCACCACCATTCTCCATGCCCTGATTCTTTCCCCCACAACCCCACTAGTTTGGCACCTGGGAGGAAAGCTCTTAGAGCTGTCCATACAAGTACTTTAGATAGATGGCAACTGTTACAGTTGCAGGGTGATCGTGCCTTTATTCCCCTTCTGTGGTCCCACATAAGGTTTCCAGCTCCCAGCCATAATTTCTTTTGGGTGGAGACCCTCAGCTTTCTGCCTCCTGACCAGGATTTCAAGGCAGGCTGCCTTACACTATGATCTCCCAAGTAAGCCAGCAAGGGCCAGCACATGTGTATTGTTTTCTCTCTCAGGGCACCAAGGTTCAGTGTCAGGGGCGGCTCTAGGAATTGCACCGCCCCAAGCAGGGCGGCACGCTGCGGGGGGTGCTCTGGTGGTCGCCGGTCCCGCGGCTCTGGTGGACCTCCCGCAGGCATGCCTGTGGAGGGTCCGCTGGTCCCGCGGCTCCGGTGGACGTGCCTGCGGGAGGTTCACCGGAGCCGCCTGTCGCCCTCCCGTGGCACGCCGCCCCAAGCGCTCGCTTGGCATGCTGGGGTCTGGAGCCGGCCCTGTTCAGTGTACTGCTATTCCTTCTACTGCACTTGCTTTCACTATTGTTGGAATTTATGACAATCACATTGTCATAGGTCCCATACATGCTGCCACCCTATGTGTCACAGTTTTGGAGTTAATTGGACCTTTGACTCCCATCTGGACTTCCTTGAGGGCACTCACTTAAGGTTTTAGGCTTCCCAGACGTCCCATCTGTCACAGCCACCATTGCCATAGAATCTGAGTACCTCACTACTATCTTTCATGGATTTATTTTCACAGCACCCCTGGAAGGTAGGGAAATTATGTTATCACCACTTTACAGATGGAGAACTGATACATAAAGGGACTTCATGACTTGCCCAGCATCACACAGGAAGTCTGTAGCAAAGCAGGCAATTGAACCTAGGTTTCTCAGATCCCAGGCTAGCACACAGACTGCTGCACTATCCTTTCTGCTTTGCCCAAAGGACTGGAATAAACTACTTGTTCCACTGAAACTGGAACTCACGTTGCCTAGTTTTTAAGTCTATACTTTATTCCCTCTCTTTCTGTGCCTCTCTGCCATCTCCCCTTTTACAGCACTGTGGCACAAGTTGTTATAAGAGCTCCTCTCCAAACGCTTTCTTTGTTCCTTCGATGTCAAACCAGGCTGCAACACATACTGTGACACAAGTCACAGAGTTCAAGCCTGAATCTGAACTTTCTCAAAGTTCTGGGGTATTTGGATCTAGGTTTTTGTTGCAAGTTCATTTCTTTTTAAAACAAGAGATGTCATAAACACTTCAGCATAGATTTTTATAAAACTGGAGTGTCGAGAGGGGGGGAAACAATTGTCTGCAGTGGATGAAATAGTGGCATTTTCCTCCTCCTTTAAACCCTCATGCTGTGAAAACCACCTTCACTTTTCATGAAATGTTTCAGGGAAGAGTGAAAAATGTTTCACTCTTCTTATACATGTGATTTTTTTTTAACATGCCAGTGAGTTTATCTCTCCCCAGATTCCGTCTTTGCAGGTGTGAAACAATGGGCCTTCCCTAATTGGGGGCCATAAAATGTAAAGGATAGCCTCAGCTTTTTTTTTTTCTTTTTCTTTTCAATTAGCACATTTTTAGTCCCTCTGAAGATAGCCTCAACAGTGTAAATGGATTCAAACCAATCCCTGGGGTTGAAAGCTGGTAGCTTTCCCAAACATTATTCACAGTCCCCACACAGACAACCAGGGTTGACTTTTACAGTCCAGTAAAACTCTGGACAGAAGTCTCTGATTACTGGCAAGGCCCCAGATCACTTCAGAGTGCAAAGGAGCATTGCTTCTTGGGCTGCTGTTGATGGAAGTAGGGCAACTGCAGGCTCTCTACCAGTCTCTACCTGAGGCTGAGCCAGTTCCTCTACCAAACAACCAGCAGGATATATGGCCACCAGTGATTTAGCAACCTAAACAAATGACTGTAAGCAAGGGGCTAATTCCATATCTGGCATTAGCTCCCCCTGGCTTGTGCCAAACAAGCAGGCTTATAGTTTCAAACTTGGGTGTTAAAATTAGGCACTTAAGTCCAGAACTGCTGAACAGGTGCAGCTCCCTTTGATGTTATGACCTCAGAAAAATCAGGAGATTTCTATTTAGGTACTCAAGTCTGAATTTTTTGGCCTTACTATTCCCAAGTACCATAGAATCACCACATCATCTAACTTGCCTTACGATTAAACACCAGGCAACATTCAAAGGCAAAGCTCCGTAATACAGTAGATTCTGCTCAATAGCAAGCCTGATATTGGCAACTTCTGGTTAATGGCGACATATTGCTGGGAACCAATCACATCCCATTAACATCAATGTTAATAGGATTCGGATATTAGCAATGGCATGTGGCTTATTAGCACTTTTTTTTTTTTTTGGAAGAAAGGTGCCGCCTGCAGGCAGTTCTGCGAGGCCACAGCCACAGAAGGAAGCACTGAGATGTACCAAGCACCCCCTGCAGGCAGGTTTGGGAGGTGGCAGCCCCAGAAGGAAGTGCTGGGACATGCTGTGCACCCCCTGAATGTAGGGTTGTGAGGCTGCAGCAAGAGAAGGAAATACTGGGATGTGTCTTCTCTGTCCGCAGCCCCACAAACCTGCCTGCAGCCATTCTCAGTACAGGCCAGTGCTTTCTTCTGGGGCTGCAGCCTGACAAACCTAACTGAGCACAGGGATCACACAGGAGGCAAGGGGCTGTTGTCTGGGCAGGCTGTGGGCAGAGCAGTAATAGGGAGAGAGGCTTCAGTCTGGATGTTGGAGCTGTATGGCACCTCCTTGCACTCGCTGGGCTGCACCCGACCAGGGAACCGCAGACAAGGAAGGAAGTGCTGGGTTGTGCTGAGCCCTGACCCCAGAGAGCACAAAAAGAGGCCCCCAACAAATTATATGGTTATTTTATTTCAGATCAAATTTAACAAAAAGCTATTTTATTACATTTACATCGCTCCATGGGGGGAAAAAAGCATCTTACCTTTCTTTGGATCAAAGGTAATATTGGGTACACTTTCTTAGGTATCATAAAAGTAAGACATTGTGATAAACTCAGGACAGACAGTTGTCAGAGGGGGGGGAGGAGTCAGTCCCAGAGGGTTAAAAGGCCCTCCTCCTTATCAACTGAAGCAACTACACAGTCAAAGCAGCAGCTGAGAAAGGGGGTACAGGTATAGAATTATTAGAATCACTGAGGGGCTACCTGGGGTAAACCAGATCAGCTGGTTACAAACTTTGGCTGCCTGAGACCTTTTTAAACCCCCTCCTGGGAAGGGGAAGGGGGGCGAAAGCAGAGAGAGAAGGAGCCTGGACCAGGAGTATTGAAGCAGCAAGCCTTCCCAGGCAGGCGGCAGGCACAACTCCTACAAGACAGGGTAAAATACTTTAATTAAGACTGGAGAAGACAGACAGACAGACTTCCCTGAGTCCTAGGGGGCATTGCATTAGTCAGCCAGAGCTAAAAAAGAGCTAAAAACAGCAGAGGCTGGGAGACTGAGACTTACGGACTGTGTCGTGGTGTCAGGGGTGATGAGTGAACTTTGCTTAAACGGCAACCGGCAGGCAAAAAAAAAAAAAAAAAAAAAAAAAAAAAAAAGATGTAGTGAAGATGGTGTGGGGGCACTGGCCCAGGCCCAGCAAGCAGTGCAGATGGCTGATGGGCAGCAGGCGAGGGCGAATGCAGCAGGCAGCAAATCAACTCCTGATGATGATGAGCCAAGCTCAGGCCAAGCGCACCACCACCAGCCACCTTGCCAGACAGACTAAGGCCCTGACCCCACCCGGCCCGGCCCCCCCCAGCCCCCCCTGCACAGCCGCCCTACTTACAAGATGGCGATGACAGATGATGATGACGTGGGCGTCGCGGCGCAGAGGGGACGCCGCGGACGAGGGGCCTGGCCCCAAGACCAGGTGGGCCAGTATCCAAGGGCATTTACAGTGGCATTTTTGCACAGTGCATTTGATTTTGAAGGCAAGGCGGAGCTTCCCCAGCCGGACTCAGCTAGGCAACAGGTCTGGGCGCGTGAGGTTGGGCTGGAGGCGCTAGCAGACAGCTATAAGATGAGAGGAAATCCATCAGGAAAAAGCGAGTGCCCACCAACCCTGGCAGCTGTTTGTCTGACCTCCATGATGCCGCCGGAATGGCCGGGCGACCGCCCCGGTTGAAGTTGTGGAAGTTGGCTGATGGCGGCTGAGGCTGGCGACAAGCTACCGAGGAGGCAATCACATGAGCTGGGTCAGTGACCTAGACATCCTGTAGCTTGACATGAGCTCTCTCGAGAACTCTGGAAGACCACTGGGAGGAGGGAGGGGAGGGAGATAGGAGGGGAGGCTATGGGGCAGGGAGGGAGGGAAGCAAGGGCCCGAAGAAGGGGAGGGGGAAGGAGGGAAGAAGGGAGCAGAAGGAGGAGAGAAGGAGCTGACAAGAGGAGAGGGAGGGAGAGGGGGACCCAAGAGACCAAAGCCCCAGGCTGGCCCCACAGCCCAAAGGAGGGGGGGAGGAGGCTGCAGATGCTATGCCTATGCATGTGCTGAGAGATGCCCAATAGCCATGCCCAAAATCCAAATGAGAGAGGAGAACGGTGGAAGAACCTCTAGAAATCTAGAAGAGCCAGCTGACCTGATAAGCCTAGTTAATTAATGGTATAAATCAATAGATATAGTAGACTTAAAAGACCATGACTAAAGGAAGTGCAGTTGGGAAAGGTGGTTGGTATGATCAACTATCGGGCGGAATCAACTATAGGAGCAAGCGTGTCCTGGCCATGTATGTCCAATCCATGGTATCCAGAGGGATGTGTGGAAACATCCGAACTATCCCAGTGAAAAGTGATGAGGTGAGGGCCCCCCTTCCTCAGGTGGGATACTCCGAGACTCCCAGTCCCAGTCCCTAGAGGAGGAGAGGAGGAAGGCCAAGAGAGCAATGGAGGAGGAGACCCTCGGTGGCCTCAATACCCCAGAACCCCAGCAAGCCACACTCTGCCTAGACTTTGCCCCAGGAAAGAATTTGCCAAGGAGAGAGCAGAGGAGAGGAGAGGGAAGAAGAGGAGAGGAGAAAGGAGGGCAGATAAGAGGAAGGAGGCACTCCTAGGGAGAGAGAAGAGAGAGGAAGCCTCGGGAGAGGGGGAGAGGCAGGGAGCCAGGGGAGAGGCAGGAGGGAGAGGGGGAGACAGCCGGGGCCCAGTGAGGAGGAGAGGAAGAGTGGGGAGGAGGAGGACTTGGAAACTTAGACTTTGGACTTTACTTGGAACTTCAGAAATACCAGAGATCAGGAGAAGAAGAAGTAGAGGAGAGTGGAAGGGAGAGGAAGGGAAGGAGGGAGAAGTAAGGGCCCGGAAGGGATCAAGAAGGGAAAGGAGGGCCGCGTATTCCGTGTCCAAGAGCAAGAGCAGCTGCTGAACAGAGCCCAAGAGCAGAACAGAGAACAGCTCACAGCTAAGCTAGCTCACACAGAATTTGGGGGGGGGGCTAGCTCACAGGGGTTGAAACCCTTTTCTGAATTCTACAGATAAAACCCTGAAATGAAGTGTGGCGAGGGTTTTCCGATTGGCCCCTATGCAGATGCCAGTTACCCAGGCCTCCTGGTACCTCACCTTTGGTACCTCTCCCCCTCGCCCCTTATCTTCACTTGACTTTCCGATTACCTCCTTTATGGGCCCTTAGCCATTATAGAGATCAGGGCCATAGGCAATGATACAGGCCATTAGAGAGCACATACTGACCCGATACCCGATAGCCATTCCACACGGAAACCCCCGCCCCTACGGAAAAGACCGCCCAAGACCATAGCTTTCAGATTAGATAGAATTTTCTAGAAGAATGAATCCCAAAGAATCTTTGTGCATCAATTAATGAAGGATTGTGTCTAAATGCTCCACATAGATCACTGCAATGCACAACATATCATCCGCAGACAGATGCCCGAACGCCTGACCGATGGCCTCACCGCATGACTTTAATAGGACGTTGAAGAAGATGGAGCGTATGGGACGGAGCTGATGGGATGAACTGGAGGCCTTGCTGTCGCACCCAGGGCTCTACCCCTCTGACTGCGAGCCCCCGGCCGTTGACTTTATGGTGAGTTTCGCATATTGACATATTGTTTAATGCCAAAAAGAGAACAAGAATTGCCAGCCAAGAAAAGAAGAACAGAACCAAAGAAAGCAGATGAAGAACACATGGAAGGCACATAGCCCAAGTCATGAACACACATGGAAAGACAGGGAGAGATTACAAAACCCAAGAAACATATGACAACACGACCCGAAACAGGTGGAGATCTCCGATGGTAGATGTATCTCCATACTGCACAGACAGCAGAGAGCAAGCAGAGGGGCAGGAGCAAGGCCGGCCGAGGCCAGCGAGTTGGAGAGGCATTACGAGGCACTGGCGAAGACCCGAAAGCCGAAAGCAAATGTGAACCTGCGGAAGCTGCAAGAAAGAGACTGGCAACCTGTGAGCAAGTGGCCTGGAGGAAGTCCCAAGTGGTCAGCCTGCTGCCTGACTGGTGAGCCTGGCCCCAGACCATATCCCCAGAACTGACTGACCACAGGGGGAATGATTGAACACATGACGGACGTCAACTGAGAAAGGCCAACCAGAAGCCAGGAGGGTATCACATCAGCCGGACACACAGGTCAACAGAGCCTGGAGTAAAGCCAGACATTCAAAACCGAGAGAGAAAAGAGAGAAGTCAGAGAAATGTCAGGAAAATGTCAGGCCAGTCATCAAAATGTTAGGCCAATGGTCAGGCCAGTGGGTAATAGTAGTCCCCGTGACTAGTGAATAGAGTTGAGCCTGATTGATGGCTTGAGGTGTCCCTGAGATAGACAACTGAATGAGACACCCACTTGCTGATGATCTGACCCCTGCCCCACCGATAGGCAATTGACCGACCTTTTGACCACCCTTGATTTGACTAAGGCTGCCTGGCCGACTAAGGAGGCTAATTTCTTTTCGGCCTTTTTCGCTGTTTACACAGACTCCCCCTCCGCAAAATACGACCTCCCTGCCTCCGGTTTACATTACATGGCCACCACACAACATATCATGGACAGGCAACGCGCGGCAGGTATGGATGGGCAGGCGCGCCAATTTGATGACGTCCGACGCTAATGACTGCTTGAGAGGGAGGGAGAAGGTGGCGAGGAAACCTTGAGGAGGAGGGGCTGACTGCAATGGGCCCAAAGGGCTGACTGGCAATCAAATGCCAAATGAGAAAGATATAGTGAAGGAGGGTGGGGTAAAGGAGATAGTGGTATAAAGCAAAGCCCAACTCAACAAGGAGGCCAGGCCATAGGGGCCCTGGGGCCTCGCCGTTGTCTCAAGGAAACAGCATTCCTGGGGGGGGTCATCCCACACGCAGGGCATTCATCGCCCGCTAGCCCATTCATCATGAGCCCGAGGGCTGATTGAGGCGACTGACCCAGGCCTGCTGCTGGGAGAGCATTAGCGCGTTGCGGACTGGAAGGATCAGAGGAGTGCTTTGCACTGAGACTGGGAGACAGGTTGCTGGGAAGAGAGAGCATCTACTTTCAGGAGCGGAACTTTCGGGGGAGGTTGGCTCCTGCAACTCGTTGGGAGGAGAAAGTTCCGGAAACTCCTGCCCTCAGACAAGAAACTTCTGAAAGAAGAACAAAAAAAGGCCTGTTCAGTGGGAACTTCTGAAAAGTTGCTATTACCCACCCAAAGAAAAAAATACCCTACTCACGTGGAAGCTCCCTGTCACGGACCATGCTAACAAAGAAAGATGAAGAGTGACAAAGGTAAAGTACAACGAGAGAACCCTCCCCACTTCAGAGTCAACCAACATGTTTCAAGAATCAAAGTGAGGCGGGCCTTTCAAAGGGTACACTGTTTTGCCACGTCCAAAGTAGCCACAGAGTGTCGAGCCCAAGGAGGGTGTGTCTGTAGTGTTGAGCAGAGTTGTGTGATAAACTCAGGACAGACAGCAGCAGGAGGGGAGGTGGTCCTCCTAGAGGCAGAAAGGTTCCTCCTCCTTAGCAACAGCTGCAAGCTGAGGGTCAAGCAGGTTCAGCAGCAGAGAGGCTAGTGAGGTAACTGAATCAGGCTGAGGAGGGCTTGAGAGTGGAGCAACAAAGAGGGAGCTGCTACAAGGAGGGCTGAGAGAAGGGCTAGGAGGGGGGAGGAGGAGAGGAGGGAGGAAGCTACTGCCTGGAGAGGAGGAGCACCTACCAGGAGACAGGGAAGGAAGGAAGGGAGGCAGAGCAGCAGGAAGAGGACCTACAGGACAGGGAAAATACTTTTAAGGGAGAGACAGAGAAGACAGGGACAGACTTCCTGGACGGACAGAAGGGGGCTAAGGACTCAAAGCCAGCTCACCAGAACATCTATCTAAATACTAAAAAGTATCTAAATACTTTTCCTTAACTCAAATTGGTCATATGGAGTTGAGCAATCTAATATTTTTCATAGTTAATAAAATGGGCATAATTATTTACAGTATGTGCTATCTGGCTCTATTATAGACCAAATATATATTCAACCCATAGTGGATTTTTTTGCTATATGTTTATAATAGTAAACACATCACTCTGTACAAAGATTCTGCTATTGGGGCCTAAGAATTGTCTTTTGGGGGGGCGGGGGAAGGAAAAGGAAGCAGAGTTATCTACCTCTTTCTCCATTGCTTCTCAACACTCAATTAATCCCCACTAGAAGAACTTCGTCTACACTAGAGAGCTTACAGCGGAGCCTTTGTAAAATCTCTAGTGTAGCTTCTCTAAGTCAACAGGAGAGAGCTCTCCCATCGACTTAATTAGTTCACCCCCGCCACAAGCGGGGATAGCTCTGTTGGTGGGAGAAGCTCTCCTGCTGATATAGCGCTGTCCACACCAGCACTTACATCACTGTAACTTATGTCACTCGGGGTGGGGGGTATTCTCCCCCCCTCCCACCTCAGGGACAAAAATTACACTGACATAAATGCTGGTGTGGACACAGCCTTAGAATACTTGACTCTAATTGTGGAGAAAGTCTTCACTTCTTCATTATTGGTCCTTTTCCCCCTACTCTAACATCTTGTTTGACTTGCGGCGTTTATCTGCCAGCAGAAGTGGATATGCAGGCTATTCCTGTAATAAATGGTCTGATAATTAGTTATCCCAGTGCAATGGGACTGCATTGCTATCTGTTAGGTGTCAGAGTATCCACAACAGAATGTTTCAGCTCATTCATTCCACTTACAGCATGCCTGAGAGATTCCTGGGTAAATAAAAAACAGTTCAATAATATATAAAGGGGGTACCAATAAATATTTCATGATACCCTATCTCTGGTTAGAGCTAGGATACTTCCTAAGCATTGAATGTTTTTTTTAATCATCAGATACACCTCTGCAACTTAACAATCCCTTGCATACCCCTTTGACAGTTCAGAGGATAAGATGTAGGTGGAAGACGGTTGAAGGTTAAACAGCCTGGTATTTATTTATGTAATAATTGAAGGGAGCTCAAATTGTATTTTGGATTATGTTCATAAACAGTAACACCTCAGTGTCAGAGCTCCCAATTTTAACAGCTACGTACAAGACCTGCATTGTAATATTATATTAATAGTGTGATACTGCAGGAATACACAGTTCGTTAGGGAAAATGGATGAAAATTCAGTCCAAAGAAAATATACCCCAATGTTGGATAATTCCTATGAAAGGGAGAACAGGGGTAGAAAGAATATAGCAGTAAAAATCAAATTTTGAACACACCCACAGAATTTGGAGCAGCCTGTATCTCGTGCTTAGGGGTTCATGGAGGATACATTTAAAAAAATCTATTTTTAATAGAAAATGAGGTAGTTTACAATTCATTGCTATTCCATTTTCTCTCCTTTTCTTCCCTCCTCCCTCACCCTGTTTTCACTGAAAAAATGTGACAGAGTGGGAAGAGGAAACCAGAGGCTCCTGGAAGGGAAATGATTAAGTGAGATATACCCGGATAATCCTGGCAAGTGACCCACACCCACATGCTGCAGAGGAAGGAGAAAAAAAACCAAGGTCACCGTCAGTCTGACCTGAGGGAAAATTCCTTCCCAACACCACATGAGGTGATGATTCTCAGGGTCTCCCTGTTATTTCCAAATGTAGAGTAGAGACCTTTATATAGATGGGATTAAACATTGCTGAGTGTAATCTAGATTCCCCAAAAGAAAGAACTCAGAATTAAGGCTGCCACTATGGATAGATAGTGCAACCTTCATTCATGCATGGTGAGCACTTACGTGGGTTTTCCTACATTGGATTCAGTGGCATTACTCATGCACATGCTCATCAATGTAAGTAAGGATAGTGCAATCTATTCCTTAATCATTCGTCAATGTTAACATCTAGTAGTTAGATAATACAGTTACTATATCAATAAATAGAATGTAATAAAGGGCTCGTTTCTTCAAGTCCTTAGTGCATGGAAACTCTGCTGGAAATTCTGGTCACAAGCTCTGACCCAAAGCTCGTTGAGGTCAATGGGAGCTGGATCAGGACAGACAGCTTTCAGGATCAGACCCATGTATTCCAACTCATGTGATTATCTATTTCAAAGTCTCTCAGTAGCAAGTTATCTTAACAACGTGTGTGTCATACTACTTATAATAATAAGGTGAGTTGTGGGTTTAATTGTAATAGGTTTTTGGGGGTGGAGGAATTTTTTTTTTAAATTCTATTGATATTATATCCGCTACAGTGGCAGAGTAAAACCTGTGCTACTTCCATTAATTTGTAAAGCTACAGATTGCTCCCATGAATATTGAAAGAGCTCTATAAGTATCTCTTTTGGAGCAGTTAGAATGTCACTAGAAGTAACATAATGGAGTTAATTTTCTAATCTCCATGGCAAATGCATGAGTCACTGCAGCTGATATTGTCAGCTCTTTCAATGGAACTGTATGTCAATTCATTAATCAGGGTCTATGTGAGAGATTCCCATTGATGACATAGCTCTTGGAGACATTATATTGTCACTTAAAGTTTATGGGATGCTCCATGGACATCTCTTAATGGTGCTGCTGAGTTGGAAACAGTGGATCTACAGCATCAACAGTTAAAATTGAAAAGCAACCACCTTTTCTGTAGATACTTTCCAAAGTTACCCTGATGTTTTAAAACAAAAGACATTAACTGTTTGGATTGTTAACTTTTTTCTTCTAGAGTTTTACAAAAGTATCAGACTCCAGTGCTTTTAAAAATTCAGGGCTCTACTGTGCCTTTTAGGTACAAAACTTTTGGGGGCGGGGGTGGAGAGGGGCAGAGTTATATAGATCTAGGGGAAACTCTGGAAGGCATTCTACCTATTGCAGGCAGAATGCCTGCTGGACCTCCCTAGCTCACATGGGCAGTACATCCCATGCTACATTCCTTCAGAAGGTTGAGCTCTCCTCCTAACAGTCCTTGCCTCATGATATCCTAATGCACCGGGAAAGACTGACTGTCCTATGCCCCACACAAATGGTGTTAGTAGTAAAATTCTTTGTGCATTTCCCATCTTCCTGTGCACTTGTGTGTGGTGGAGCACAATTTGGTTATAGGAAAGTACTGGGAAAGAGTAATTGTATTATTTTTCTATGCTGATTGTCCAAGAGAAGAAATAAAAGCTAAAAATGAGCAAAGCCTTCTCCAGAATTAATCAACAGACACACTACAAACCTTTGTTTGGGAGGGCACAATGCTATCTGCTCTTTCAAGGTAAGAAATGAAGAAGGGACACATCCTGCTCATCTTACTCATGTGAGAGTATTTGGTTTGAAGTCAATGAAGCGAACAGGAGTCGTAGGATTAAGTCTAACTTTATTACTAGTGATCAGTGTATACTAAGAGCCTGATCCAAATTGGTGCAAATGGAGCATCAACAACTCTTATTGGCTTCACTTTGAGTTATGGATAACAGGCATCTCTCAGGATCAGAACCTGCCAGACTTTCATGAACAGGACTCCCATTGAAGTCAATGGGAAATGTACATACAGAGGTCTTGAAGGACTGAATATTTGAGAGCCTGCTCCTGCTGTCTTTGGCTTCTATCTTACAAAGATTTAAGCATATGATTTCTGTTATTCTATCTGTGTAGCTATGTAGAACTGAAAAATCCCACTTCTTTCGATGAGACTACTCATATTGTAACTCTGGCGGACCAGGGCTACCTCATGCTAAGGTCCCCATTCCTCAAGAGAACCCTGACAAATCCATAGCTGGAATCAGTCTGGCTCACCTCTGTGTTAGTACAAATCTACCCTGATATAACATGACCCGATATAACACGAATTCTGATATAACGCTGTAAAGCAGTGCTCGGGGGTTGGGGGCGGGTGGAATCCGCACTCTGGTGGATCAAAGCAAATTTGATATATCGCAGTTTCACCTATAACATGGTAAGATTGTTTGGCTCCCGAGGACAGCGTTGTCTGTTACAGCTTTCCCCCTATTCCATTTTGTTTCTTACAGCTGTCCCCTTACTCCATTTTGTTTTTGTTCTCCTCCTGTGGCCGCCCCTCCCTGGCTGTTAAGTTGTTTACCAGGGCCACTGCCCCTCTCAAAGGGAGGGCCCCTTAAGTCGTTTACCAAGAGCCATTGCCCTTCTCAAAGGGATGGCCACTTGTGCTGCGTGCTAAGTGGGACCACTGCCCTGTTCAAAGGGTTGGTCCTGTTATCACCTTGTTAACCTGGGCCTTGTGTAGGGTAGGATGTCCAGAGCTGCAAGACCTAATGTGTTTTTGAGATCCTGGGCATGAGTCATAGGCCTCATGTGCTTTTTAATCCTGAGGTGTGAACTCACACCTATTGTCCAGGACTCTGCCCAGGCACGTCTCTGTGCTCACCTGCAGTTTTTCCCTGTGTCTCCTCCCTTGTGACAGAGGGAGCCTATCAGGATTACTGGCGGGAAACTGCCTGAGTTTGTCTTTAAAAAACAGGCATTTTGAAACAAACATCAGAAAGGTTCCTGCATTGCTGCCTGGTCTGATCAGCCAGGGCTTCTGGGGGGTCCTTTCTCCGCTCTCGTTTTATTTTTGAGCGTACCCCTGTTTTTACCCCCCCCCTCGCTCCCATGAAGAATGAATTGCTGCCTGAGAGACCTCCTGATTATTGAGACCGTACCGAGTCCACCTTGCTTCTTCTGATGTTGTTGCTGCTTCTGCCTTTGCTGCTGCCTTGGGGACTGTGAAACTTTCTATACTTTTATTTTATTATTTTAGCTGCTGGCTCTGTTTTCCCAGCACACAGACTCAAGCTAAACCTTGGTCTGTGTCTTAAAAACCTCTCTTAAGCTCCACGGCGCTTTGCCGCTAAAAATAAGTTTGTGCCACCGCTAAGCTCTGCTCCAGTGGGCTTTGCTTCGGGGCTCACTGTTTTCAGCCGTATCCACTGCTGCAGCCACCATCCCTTGGCTTCCTTGGGGGCTGCCTTGGGAGCTGTATCCTGGGCACATACCACTCTGCCCTCTGTAACTTCCCCATAGCATAAGGTGCACCATAGGTTTTGCTTTTTAGTCTAATAAGTCATAGTTTGCTAAGATTGTAGCGCTTGTAAGTTTCACCTGCCTTGCTATAGTTTGCTGTTTTGTTGCTCCGTATAGTTGCTTGTTATAGTTTTGCTTAGAATTGTGATATTTGTTGTTTTGCCTAGTCGTTGGTTAAGATAGATTTAAAAAAGCCGTTGCCTGGTTGTATTCTGTACCTGTTTTGTTACTTTGTATAAGCTGCTTGTCATTTTTATATAAGTTTAATTAAGTTAGACGATAGATAAGGTTTTTTGCTGTTTGAATTCGTCTTCCCGCTGTCCCGATCTCTCCCTGAACTTTCCTGTGTCTGTTTTTCCCCTGCTCCAATCTCCCCCTCTGTGTACTTCTCCGTGTCTCCCTGTTGTAACCCTTTGCTGCTTTTTCCCCTGCGTCTGCATCACCCTCCAAACTTCCCAAACCCCTTGCTGCTTCTCCCCCTGTGTAACTTCCCAAACCCTTTGCCGCTTCTTTCCTTTTTTGGGGGGGTGTCCGCTTGTTGCTTAAACCTCCCTCTAGCCCTTCTTTACACTTCTCTGCTGCCTCTCCCTGTATCCCCTGTGTTCGTGTTCCCGCTTCTCCGCTGCCCCTCCCCTACCGAAGATCACCATCACACTGCTCCATTTGTCTTCACCCCGCTGCTCCGCAGCTTCCCTGAAGTGCTCTCCACTGCTGCAATCTGCTTCTTCCCTCAACCATCTCCCCCATTCTCCACGTGCCTTCCCATCGCTTGCACGTTCAGCGCCCTCCCCTCTTGCTGCTCCCAGACTCCCCTTAAGTGCGCTCCAGCTGCTCTTGTCTCCCATACGTCCAGCCCGCAGGCTCCTGAAGACTGCCCTGGGCTTCACCCCACAGGGCTTCGGAGTCTCTCGCTGCTTGCAGCTGCACTCTCCTCTCATCAGTTGCCACTGATCATTCACCTCCCTCCCCACTCCTGTTTCTCGACCCAGCCTTTAGGTACACTCTTGCAGATTATCTGCTATCACGGCCTCACAAATTAAGTCATTAATTTTCTTTTATACTGTTACATTGCATAATTTCACTTATCACCCATATTGTATCATTGCACTGTGATTCACATTTTACTTGTGGTTATAACACCCCATTGGTTGCCTCCACTTTCCTGATATACTTTGTATTTGCATTGAAGCTACCATTTTACTTTGCATTTCTTTTGGGTACATTTTGCATTTCACACTGTATCTAAAGTTGTTCCTATATAAAGTTGAGTTGCTTATTGACTGTACTGTATCCCATTGTGCTGAACCCCACTTACTGTACCCCACTATTAGAACTCCCTACACTGTTCAATAAGAAGAACCCCCCCATCATTGTCTATTGTAAACACCCTATACACCCCATCCCATCGTATTTCATTGTTAAATTCCCACCACTTTCTTTTTCCTTTAATAAAGAAATTAATTTGCACCCCACCTGTGTGGTAATTGCTCCCCAAGATCCCATATACCTGCGGGCAGGGACAAGCGTTACATCAAGATAGAAGTGTATTGTGAAAATGAGTATTAGAATTATAAGAATATGTTAAGCGTTTAGACCTTATTGAATGCCTATAAGTTACTTTATGCATTAATCTCATTTATAGCAATCTCTATCCCAGATATTTGGTAATATCTGAGCGATTGTATTGTAAACCTCTATGACTGTTTAAATCACCAAACACGAGAGAGACACATAAACAAATGTGCAGTGCTTATCTCCAACAGAAGATGTTATATCCTGCCCAATGTGCAAGATCCATCAACACCAGCCAGACTATTGTGGGGCATTTAAAAGGACAAAATACTCAGTTGTCCTGCTCCCTCCCCACCCTGAAAATGAGTCATGCAAGTGAATTCCTCCCATCAGCTGAGTTTGTGGGTCAGAGCACATGGCAAGGGAGGGATTATTAAAACAAGCAAAGGAAACTGATTGCCTCTGTGCTGCTTGGACTCTGGGGACAAGGTTCACTAGACATAACCAAGAGATCCTCAGTACATAGCCAGGGTTAGCTGTAAAGGACACATAAAGCTTTTATTATTATAGAAGCTTCTATTATCTTTTGAACTTGAAGATTTTAATTCGTCTATCATGTCTACATGCTTTAACCTTGTAAATCAGGGATCAGCAACCTTTGGCTTGCAGCCTGCCAAGGTAAGCACCCTGGTGGGCCTGGCTGGTTTGTTTACCTGCTGCATCCGCAGGTCTGGCTGATCGCAGCTCCTACTGGCTGCGGTTTGCCACTCCAGGCCAGTGGGAGCCGTGATCAGCCGAACCTGTGGACGCGGCAGGTAAACAAACCCGCCCGGCCTGCCAGAGGGCTTACCCTGGTGGGCTGTGTGCCAAAGGTTGCTGATCTCTGTTGGAAATAAAAAACTCATTTCCTTTTCCTGTTTAATAAATAGGTATATAGTTTATTATAGGATTGGCTACAAGTGTTGACTTTAATATGAAAGCTAACATGCAATTGACCTAGGGTAAGTGATTGGCTTTTTTGGGAATGAAAGTTGCTGTGATCTTTGGTGTAAGGGATCATCTATCTATCACAAAGGTTTACTCGCCTGGGTGGCGAGATTGATTGCATTACCTAAAGAAACTGTCTTTAACTCCATATTTAGGCTGTTACAATGCCTGAGGAGTTTATGCTTGATTGGTTGGTGAAATCTAAGTATAGAATTCATAATCAATTTGGGGTTTGTGCCCTGGTTCTAAACACTCTGCCCTCAGGTTGATACTCAGGCTCTTGAATCACTGAAGGCAGCTTGACACTTGTTTAAATTTATGCACATAACCAAGTCTTTGTGGATCAGAGCTTGTATGCAGTGTAAACTTCCATGGAACTCTTGGGGAGTCTTGCCTGTGTAAGGACTGAAGAGTGTGATCCTAAACTAATCATTTCATTCTTCCATATGTCAGTAACATTAATGCTTTTAAAAATCCTTTACAAATAAAATGGAGTTGCACATTCAAACTAAAAGGGATCAAGGAGCAGGGGGTAAATTAAGATGTACTAAGTATAATTTCAAATCCACAGTTTGTCACTGAGGAGCTTGTACTCCAACTTTATACAATTAGATGGGTAAGATGGGGGATAAGGGAAGAAAGAAGCAAGCTGAAGAGGGAATACTTGGTACCTCAACCAAAAGAATGATATAAAAATAGATGGGACTCTCACTTTTAACCTGTGAAATGTACATTTGTTATGATTCTCCCCTCTGCCCCTTATGGTTAATGGAGTGAATAGGAGATACTTGAGGCCACATTCTTCAGATGCAGTGTCTTACGTTTCTCCTGAAGAGCACATACGTTTGTGGTGCAAAAATGAGCTTCTTAAAAGAATGTCTCTTGCACCTGTTTCTAAATAACTTTTAAAATGTCAGAATTTATGGCATTTTTTTTGCAAAAATATCAATTGACAGCCACCCTCGAGTTCAAGGTGCAAGAATGAAGGAGTGCAATTCTGGCCTCTACTACATTAACTCACATTGACTACAGGATTTCTCTGAGAATGTTGTTGATTCATCCTTGATTTTTTAAAACATTATATATATAAAATATTTAGCCCATGTTACCCCCATTCAGAATTTCTTTGCAACATCTACTGAGTATCCCAGGTGATTCATGTACTTAATTTAAGCAACTAAGCTTCTGAGATTGCTAATATTGCTGATGCATAATTATCTTTCGGTTGATTTTTTGTGTATGCTTTAAAGAATTAAAGTAGCAGCTGGACTGAAAACCTGTATTACGACTTAGCTTTCTGCAGTTATTATAGCGGCTGAGACATTCAAAACCTAAAACTGAGCTCACCACAGAAAGACTGATACCCCTAACTCTTAGTGTATTGCTGTGTAGACTATACGTTGTGACTCTCTTGCATATTTTAGGTAATAAGTACAGGGAAGTCTGCCAGACATGACTGGCCTTACAACTTCCCCCTGGTGAAGTGACTCATGTCCTGCTATTATAGAAGTTCATGCTGAACAGCTGAAGGGCTATTCAGGGTGAAATGCTACAGTACTCTCTGAACTGGACAGAAAGAAACTAGGAAGGATCCTATTAATCAAGTTCCAAACCAACACTTTCTCTCTTTTTTGCTGGTCTGCTCTCCAGTCATCTTTTGGCTTATAACCTGTATCCTCATCACAAACTAGTTATTCACACTTGAGTGGTAGTTTAACGCTTAAAAAGACTACACTTTTTCAGACCTTCTTAATGGTTTCCAATGAATCATATTTTCAGGGCAGAATCCTTGTAATATTAAGTAATATATACCTGTGTAATGAGAGAATTCAACTTGGCATAACTGCAGCCATTTTGTGTGTCCAGCTACTATTTGCTGAAAGCCAAATACCACATAGTTAGGAATAATTGTTAGGACTCTCATAGGCAATGCCAAACAGCTGCAAGAGTGCAGTTTTGCTAATTAGAATGGCAGGAAGGACCATGAAAAGGGAAGGGGTGTGTGAATAGCCGACCTTGGTTCTGAGTGCCTGACTTGTAAAGTTTATTGTTGTTATGATAGAAATACTAGCAATGCTTTGTTCATGTTGGATGATGAGCAATTTTCTGAAGCTAGATAAATTGGTGACCCAATAGGCATTACTGTGGTGACCCACTAGGAGTCACTATGAGTTATGTGCTTTGTTTAAGTTAGCTATAAAAGGTTAAGTAAAAGAATACACCTTGGAGAAGTTCAGGGGAGCTTTTCTTCAAGAAGAGTCTGACATCTCCACAGCAGCTGGATGGAAGGAGGGCCCCCGGAACAGGGCCGCCCAGAGGATTCAGGGGGCCTGGGGTCTTCGGCGGTGGGGGCCCCCCCACTTCGGTGGTAATTCGGTGGCGGGGGGTCCTTCCACTCCGGGACCCACCGCCGAAGTGCCCCAAAGACCCGCGGAGGGGGCCCCCCCGCTGCCGAATTACCGCAGAAGACCCGGCACTTCGGCGGCATGTCCCGCTTCGGCGGTAATTTGGCGGCGGGGAGTCCTTCCAGCCCGGGGCGGAAGGACCCCCCGTCGCCGAAGACCCGGAGCGGAAGAAGCTCCGGGGGCCTGGGCCCTGCGAGAGTTTTCCAGTGGGGCAAATTGCCCCACTTGCCCGCCCCCCTCTGGGTGGCCCTGCCCCAGAAGCCCAGCTGTTGATCACTCAAAACCATCTCAGACTTTGGATAATTACATAGGGTGCTCTAAAACTATTGCTGTTGTATATGTGTGTGCGTGTGCTTGAGACTCAGTAAAGGAGAAGCTTTGGGGGTAAGCACTTTTGTTTATACCGATCATTCATCGTATGGAGAAGCTGTGTCCCCACTGATTTTTTTCCTGACGCTGCCTGGAGAAAACAGGTTGAATTACCACAGTTTTGGATTCTGAAAATCCTGCGTGACACCCGAGTCTATTTTTGTATAGAGGTAAGCACCCATTGATAGTATAAGCACTCAATTTATCCACCACTCAGCTAAAGAACAGTCTTGGTTACTTAGTATTTGGCAAAGGTATTTTAAATACAAAAGGACACCTTTCTAATTAAAATTATGAACTTAGATGTGATGCCTAAAAGAATGACATAGCTGGCAGACTGGGATATAATTCAAAAACATTGTTTCTAAGTTGGTTGAAAATATCACTTTACAAATATTTCCAAAGGCAGTTTCCAACAACTGGTGCAAGAATTTAAACAGTCCATTTCTGGTAGAAATATTTTGAGACCCCCTATCCAGCACCATGCTGTTTAGTTTTGCCATAATACCTTTATCTGAAGTGATCAGCAATGAAAGATTAGAAAAGGATCAAAAAGAAACTGGATGTTTTTATACTACTGCTGCATCACCGCATGGTTTATTTATTTTAGCACACGCAGGCACAATTCCTGGAATAAGGACAACAAACATGATTCTTTGAATTAACTTGTCTATTTATTGCTGGAAGAAGACACAGAAGTAGTTCTAGTTCTGCTGATGGTGTTGCTGTTACATGGCTTCTCCCACACAAAGCAGGTGCACCCCTGTACTTCCTCCCAGAATTATTTCCTGAACCAGGGATCTTTCCAACATGGGAGAGACAACAGCCTATAGCAGGTGTGCATGTGTGCAGAGATGCCCCCAGAATGTTTTTCCATGGTATGCATCCCTAGGAAGCCACTCCCCCTTCCGCCACTGGCCCCAGCACCTTGACCACCAAGTTCTTGCCATGCTCAGCCCCCACTTTCCATCCCAACATGCCCAGGTACAATGTCTCTCTGCCTCCCTGAGAGGGGACATGGGCTGTTGAAAGCAGGGCAGGGTCAGGCATCCCCCAGCAAGGGAGGCCTGGTGCAGGAACAGGCCCCACAGCAGCGGCGAAGAGCAGCAGTGCTGGCCTCCCTACTGTCCGCTCAGATTTGGCCCCACAGCCCCTCCCTGAGTGGTGTGGTGCCCCCCTGTGCCCCAGGTTGCAATGGCACTCATCAGTTTTGGCCCTGTGATCCCTGTGTCATGACAGAGGGCCAGCAGGGTCAAACCTGAGTGGGCAGCGGGGCAGCCAATGCTGCCAATGGTATGTACTGTGTGTAATGTACACAGGGCTGCTGGTGCCACTGTGAGCACGTCTCTACTGGAAATACCTCATCTGATGCATCCTAGCACTACATTAATCTTTTTTCATGGCTGCATCACATTGGTGGCTCATAGTCATCCTGTGATCCACCAATACACCCAGGTTTTTCTCCTCTTCTGTGGCTTCCAACTGATAAGTCTCCAGTTTATAGCAAAAAATCTTGTTGTTAGTCCTTAAATACAAGACCTTGCACTTTGCACTATTAAATTTCATCCAACTTCTATTACTCCAGTATTCAAGGTAATCCAGATCTTCTTGTATGAAATTCCAGTCCTCTGTATTGGCAATACCTTCCAACTTTCTGTCATCCACAAATTTTATTAGCACAGTCCCACTTTTTATGTCACGGTCATTAAAAATGTTAAATAAGGTTGGTTCCAAGACTGATCCCTGAGAAACTCCACTAGTAACCTCCCTGACAGATCATCTTACAGTATGACATGTTATAGTCTCCCCTTTAACAAGTTCCTTATCCACATTTCAGTTCTCATATTAATCCCCATCTTCTCCAATTTTACTAATAATTTCCTCTGTGGAACTGTAATCAGTTGCCTTACTGAAATCCAGGTAGATTAAATTTACTGCAGTTCCTTTGTCTAAAAAGTCAGTTATCTTCTCAAAGACGATCAGGTTGATCTGGCATGATCTACATTTTGCAAAACCATGTTGTGTTTTTATCCCAATTACCATTTACATCTATGTCCTTAAGTACTTTCTCTTTCAAAAAATTTTCCAAGACTTTGCATACAATTGTGGTCAAACTAACAGGTCTATAGTTTCCTGGATCACCTTTCCCCCCTTTCTTAAAAATAGGAACTATATTAGCAATTCTCCAATCATAGGGTCTGACCACCGAGTTTACAGATTTATTAAAAATTCTTGCTATTGGGCTTGCAATTTCATGTGCCAGTTCCTCCAGCATTCTTGGGTGAAGATGATACTGGCCCCCTAATTTAGTCCAAATGTTTGTGTCTGCCTTCCACCTTGGATGTGGTAATTTCTACTTCCATATCCTCATTTCCATTAGCCACCCTGCCTCTACTCCTAAGCTCCTCATTACCCTTATTAAAAGCTAAGAAAAAGTATTTGTTTAGATGTTCGGCCATGCCTAGAGTATCTTTAATCTCCACCTCATCCTCCACCCCACTTCTTCCTTCCTCTTTTCTTTTTATTTATATGGCTAAAGAACCTTTTACTCTTTCCTTTCTTTACTCTTTCCTTTATAAAGTCCAACTCGGCTTGACTTTTGGCAGTTCTCACTTTATCTCTACACTTTCTGACCTCCAAGAGGTAGCTTTCATTGCTTATCCATCCTATCTTCCATACCTTGTATCTTCCATACCTTTCAGCTTTCTTCTAATCACCTGTTTGAGATGCTTGCTCATTCAGCTTCATCTACAACCCTTCTTTTCATTTCCCCTCTTGTTTGGGATGCAGACTTCAGATACTTTAATTCAAAGTTGCAGAAATTAATTCCAAGCTTCCTCCACATTCAGATCCTTGAGTCCTTCCATCCAGTCCACTTTTCTAAATAATTTCCTTAATATTTTAAAGTTTGTCCTTTTGAAATCAAGGACCCTAGTTGCAGATCTATTTTTGCTTATCCTTCCATTTAGTTTAAACTGAATTATCTTATCGTCACTCAAACCAAGGTTGTACCCTACAACCAGTTCTTCTATGAGGTCCTCACTACTCACCAATACCAAATCTAAAATGGCATCACCTCTTGTTGGTTCAGTGACTATTTGGTGAAGAAATCTGTCAGCTACCACATCCATGAAAATCTGACCCCTACCGTTATTAGTAGCACTTGTCCTCCAATCTTTATCTCCCATTATCACACAATTCCCAATAGTGTTTATTTCATTATAAACATTAATGTCTCTATCCATATCCAAATCGGATCATGGAGGTCTGTAGCAAAGCCCAGGATTATTGCAGGGAAACTTCTGGTAGCTTTCTTCCCCAAAGTGATTTTGACCCAAACAGACTCTGTCTTATCATTCCATCACTTTTAATTTCTTTACAGTCTACCTCATTGATATACAATGTTACTCCACCACCTTTACTTTTATTTCTGTCTTTCCTGAACTGCACATATCCTTCAATACCTGCACTCCAGTCATGACTACTATCATAGGCAGCAGATTATATACTTTTGTGGTGCCTGGGCTTCAGGAATATTCAGGGCTAGGGGCTCTGCTCCACCAATATTTGGAGCTGGGTCTCTCCACCGGCCCTGCCTAGAGCGGGCCCCGGCGGGTCTCCCCCCTACCCTGCTGCATCCCTGACTGGAAGAAAGTGGCGCGTGCCTCTCCCTTGCCTGTTTGTGCTGCCAGAGTAGCAGATTCCTATGCGGAGCCCCTCTCCCGGCAGCAACTGCTGTCTGCTGCCCCAGGGTCCTAGCGCCCCCATCCGCTAATGGCAGGGCAGGCTGCCCTTCCGCCCTAGCCAGGAGCCTCTCTAATGCCCCAAACCCCTCAGCCCCAACCCTCATCCCCCTGCACCCTAATCCTCTGCCCCAGCCCTGAGCCCCTCCCACACCCCAAACCCCTCATCTTCAGCCCCACAGCCCTCACCCCTGCACCCCCTCCTATCCCCAAACTCCCTCCCAGAGCATTTACCCCCTCCCCCTTCCCACACACCCCCTCCTGCCCTCAAACTCCCTCCCAAAGCCTGCACCCCCTCCCTTTGCACCCCCCTCTCATCCCCAAACTCTATCCCAGAGGCTGCACCCCTCAGTCCCTCCTGCACACCCACCCCCTGCCCCAGCCCAGAGCCTGCACCCAGCACCCAAACTCCATCCCAGAGCTTGCACCCTGTACCCCTCCTGCACCCTAATCCCCAGCCCAGGGCCTGCACCCCAGACTTCCTCCCCTCACCCAACCCCCTTCCCAGAGCCTTAGGCAGGTGGGGGGCAGAGGTTGGGGGGATGGAGTTGTGGGGGCGGGTTCTGGGCACCACCAAAATTTCTACAAACCTGCCACCCATGACTACTATTCCACCATGCTTCTGTTATTCCTGTAATATCTGGTTTCACTTCTTGCACCAGAAATTCTAGTTCCTCCAGTATCACCTACCTGACCATCAGCTTCATGGATGTTGATACCGTCGTTCCTCTTTACGTCCATTTGCCTACCCATTGCTGTTCCTTTCTCCATTATTCTCTCTCTTTTTTGATTTTCCTCCCTGTCAATGTTAGAATCAGGCATGGAGATTACATGAGCATCCTCCCAATTGTCTCCCCCAAGTTCCTAGTTTAAAGCTCTCTTAATCAGTTGTACCAAGCTCCATCCCAGAAGTTTATTTCCCTCCTTACTAAAGTGGTGTCCATCCCATGAGAACAGTCGTTGGTCCATGAATGCTTCCCAGTGGTAAAACATCCCCAAGTCCTCCTTATAGCATCACTGTGTGAGCCATCTGTTGATCATCATAATCTTGTCTCACCTTCGTTTTCCTCCTTTAGAGACAGGTAGAATTGCTGTTTCTTTTAAGCTTTATTCAAAACTTTGGAGTTACTCTTAATAAGAAAATAATGGGACCCCTGTTGTTTAAGTTCCTATTAATACTACTACACACTGAAAAAGTCATGGCTTGTTTGTAGCACCACATGCCCCAAAAGAGCACTTTAAAAAGCTGTGGCTGGCTAACTTTTCTTTAATGTAATTATTTTTACTGTGCAAAAAGATGAAGTATCCATAAAAATAACTGGGGCTGTGAGCTACTGAAAAATGTAACCACTGATTTATATTTAATAGCTATGCAAAGTTTTTAACAGCATTCATTATAGCTGTTTTTAGCTTACATTATTAAATAATCCAAGTTGTTGACTTCTCAGCTTTAATAGACATGTTTATAATAAAGCTTCACAAAATTGCAATATAAAAAAGCAAATACAATTAATGTTTTAAAAAGGAAAGAAAAGGTAATATACTTAAAGAAAAATGTGGATGACTAGGAACAAATGTGATCTATGTTCTTTGTGTTTACTTTCTTTTGATGTTTACATAAAAAAATGAGCATCGTCAGGTATGACTTACGGTAATTTGTTCTTGCTGAACTCATTGCAGTTAAACCATTGATTTAAATGATATTTGGCCCATGAGTCTAAATGGGGATCTAGCAAGTGCCTTTTTGTTTGAGTCTTATGTGTTTAATGAAGATATATTCTCCTGTATCTTTTTGTCTTTCCAAAGGTAACAACTTTTTAGAAGGAGAAAATATTGTTGTCATGTAAATTGCAGGACAGACATGCATATTTTGCATAATTTGTTTAAAGGGAGGGCTGGTCTGAGCCCAGAATTCCTATTCGGAGGGAATTTCAAAAATTAACAAAATAGGGGTTTGTATTGGAACAAAAATTAACATTTTTGAAATTTCCTGCGGAAGAGGAAGAGTCTGATTTTGTTGTTGTTTTGAAAAAGAGAAATGACAGTCTGTTTCACCTATTTCTAAACAAAATTGATGAAATTCTCAGAGCCGCACAGAGCTCCAGCTGTCCACCTGTCAGGCTACCAATAATCCAGGGGTCTGGAAGTCCTAATAGCTCTGTTTCCTGCCAGAGCTGCTAGGCTCTCTACCACACAATAGGGTGACTGAAAGCCCCATCTGGAACCAGTGCTTCTAGGGCCCTGCCTCTGCAGCAGACTGCAAGATTGGCAAGCTGGTAGGATACCAGGCAGAAAACAATTTGATGTTGATGAATTGGCATTTTGAGCCAGAAAAACCTTCTGTTGGAAACATTTATGACCTGTTATGTTTAACACATACGTTTTTAAATGTAAAAGGTAACAGTGGTTGAATAATAGTCTTCCCCTCTTCTAACAGCAATACTAAACAAACCAGACTACCCTCTACAATTTTTCCCCCTTCACAAACACCCATATGAGGGCCCAAGCTACTATTGGCAAGTCTCATGAACTATAACTATAGTACATAGGGCCTGATCCACGACCCTTTCTGTTGACATCAGTGGACTTTGTGTCAAGCCCACAGTGTTGGAGACTGCAAAATTAAAATAGGAACTAGAAAGACCAATGTCAAGATCATTTCACATTGAAGCATAATGAAAATTGATATCATGGGTGTGCGGGGAAGCATTTATTGAATTGTACTATGTCTTTCAGTGCCCTTGCATAATTTAAGAGTAAAATATAATTTGAAGTTAATGTATTTAAGGGAATTTGAATGTGTTGGGCATAACGCAAATGTACACTTTCTGCACTTAGTGAAAACTAAACCTTTTCAAAATTCTAAAAGAGAAAAGATACCAAACACCCATTCTCATCAAGAAGCACAATAAAGATAGAGATATATTCCCACTGTAGAAACAACTCAAAATCAATGTGTAGCTATTAAATACTCAAGGTATATAGAGTCTGTAGCTGGCTTGATTAACCAGAAGTGATATAATATCTCAGATGTGGACATATTTTAAAAGAGTCATGGTTAAAGCAGGGAGGAAAAGTTGTATGAGGTCTCTTATCATTAAAAGGATACCATCAATTTGAAATCAAGCCAGTTTTTAAAAATGAGTTAAATAGCTTCAATTTCTACACCTGTTCCTGAGTCCCCTTGACAATTCTTGTGGTTTTACAATTTTGTTTTTCTATTTTTCTAAATGTTTCTCTCCTTAGTGGCGATCTGTGAAAGACACCAAGAGGGCACACTAACTAACTAAGGGCCCATCCCAGCACTAGGCTCAACTAGACTCCTAGTGAAGTCAATGAAACTCTGTATAATCACATCAGTGTCCACTAGTGAAGCACATTTGGGTCCTAACTGGCTATTCATAAAGATGCAAAACCCACCCTCCACCCCAGGCCCTGTGGACCTTTTCATTGGGCCCCTGCCCCGTGGACCCAACTGGCCCCCCTGCCCTTTCACTGCGAGCCGGCTGCACGGTTCTGTTCCAGACCGCGCCAAGGAAACATCTGTACACACTCGTGCTCCACACTCTTCACTTCCTCATCCTCGTGTCCCACCCCGACACAAAGTGGCGGGACCTCCTGCTACCTCTCGAGGGTGAGATGCCCCGGTGGGCTAGCTTATACTCCACCCTGATTCCAAAGCCCACCGGGGATATCAGTTGGCGGATCCTTCACGGGGCCGTGAGCACGGGCGTGTACTCGGCATGGTTTACCCCTATCCTAAACAGCTGCCCCTTTTGCGGCATGAGGGAAACCCTGGCGCACATTTATCTAGAGTGCGCCAGGTTGCAGCCCCTATTCCGGTTCCTCTTAGGTCTCTTATTACGTTTTTGGTTGCACTTTTCCCCTTACCTGTTCATCTATGCACTCCCCATCCATGGCCCAACAAAGTCGTGGGATCTCCTTATCAACCTCTTCTTAGCCCTGGCCAAACTAGCCATCTACAAAACCAGGGAGAAGAGGTTGGCCAACGGGATTTCCTGTGACTGTGGGGCCTATTTCCGCTCCTCCGTCCGTTCACACATCTGAGCAGAGTTCCTCTGGGCGGCGTCCACTGGCTCCCTTGATGCCTTCGAGGAGCAGTGGGCGTTGTCCAGAGTTCTCTGCTCGGTGTCCCCATCAGGTTCCCTTCGTTTAGCCCTATGACCTCACTCCCAATCCTGGTTTTTTCATTAGTTGTCCCCCGTATTTATTTGGTATCACACTTCCTGGATACCAACAGGATAAAGATGCAAAATGCACAAAATAACCAAACTGAAAAGAAGACTTCAGTTATTAGATTAAATGTGTTATTTGTAACCATTACAGATAAAATATTGTTCAGACAATGCATCCTTCAAAGGGATGGCATCACTTTAAACTTTCCTCTTCTACCCTTCCCCTCCCACCGCATGTATGCCTCCATTCTCTATGGAATGTTCTGAGAACAAAAGTGATTTTTTTAAAGTGCCCAATTTTGCAGGCATATCCAGACTACAGAGAGTTTTGAAACGTGTGCTTAGGGCAAAATTTTACTTTTGCTTTAATATTTTAAAGAGCATGGAAATGGCAGTGATTGTGGTGCACAAAATTAAAAATGTAAGTGTTGCATCTTTTCTCTCTACACACCATTAAAAATCTGAGGAAACCATATGGACAAAGTTGGGATTCCAAATAACTGGGTTTACTAACCAAACACTACATATAAGACCCAGCTGCATATACACATTGCTGGTCTGTTAGGATCTGGTGGTTTCTGCAATAGAAGATGGGGAAGCACATGAGAGGGCTCTCAAACTGATTAAAGGGATACTACTCAATTCCTATGAACTACAGCACAGGGTAGGCTATTGAGTTTCAATTTCTTCTGATGAATCAAATGCAGGGGGTGAAAACAAGCTGGGGAGGGTAGAGGGCCAGTGTTGGTCTCATTTAAGTGACACAAAGACCTGGTATTGGTAAGGTGAATTTCACCTTATGTGAAAAGTGTAACAACACTTTGTCTAACTTATCTCAAGCCTAACTTTATTTACAAAAGCAAGCAGCTAAAGCCTCATTAAATCAAGCTGCTATGAGTGACAGGAGAGAATAAAGACTTGTCCAGCTGTCTCCAATAAGTTCTGCTAAACACCTTTTTGCATAGATAAGTCTCATAGGGACTTTAATAGGTCACCCAGGAATCACTAGACTATGAGGAAAACATAGTAGCTGCTTCTAGAGAAAATGACAATGTAACCTTATCCTCAGTCCTAAGGGAGATTCAGAAGTGTGCTTCTACACTACGTTGGGGACTTTAAAGTGCTTGTGTCTTAAATGGATTCCATGCTGATCCACAAGGGAAAAATATTAATAGAGCTGAACATCAAATTAGTGATATAAAGGCAGATCCAATTCTATGAAGTCAATGAGAATCTTTCCAGTAACTTTAGTGGGAGTTGAACCAGGCCCATAAAAGATTAAATGAGATAAGGAAGGAAATGCAGCACTGGAGGAAAGTCACTGATTATCTATTAGCTAAACAAAAAAACATGGAAATTTGCAGTCATTCCAAAATCAGGATAACAAAAAAGACAGTGAATTCAAGAGAATTTTGATTAAAATGCATATATTACATACTATACACTAAACCATATGATCCGGATGTCCCTGAGCCATAAAATGTAAAATACTATGTTTACAAGACAAATACTTTCTCCTAAAGGACAGCAGAAATATAGATTTCAGAGTAGCAGCCGTGTTAGTCTGTATCCGCAAAAAGAACAGGAGTACTTGTGGCACCTTAAAGACTAACAAAAAGACTATGAGCTCATGCTAAAATAAATTTGTTAGTCTTTAAGGTGCCATAAGTACTCCTGTTCTTTTTGCAGAAATATAGACAAATTATTGTCTCTATGAAAGAAAATATTTCTCTATCCAGAAGCATGAATTCTTTCAGGATGTTCAGAGAGTGGTCTTAAAGATACAAGAAAGGACAACACTTAAAGCATTTGAAATGTAAAGTATTAACTAAGGCTTTCAACTGAACAAAATCCCATTTTCCCTCGCCTTTTAGCTGTAGAACATTTTTACAAGGAAACCCTCATCTGACAATCTTTTAGGTGATATTAAAAATGTTAATAACTCAATTGTCCTTTGGGGGAAAAGAGAAGTTAGTTGAGATGGACCGGTGCTGCTGTTGCTAAAATCCAGTGACACAGGAAAGCCTTTTCATGACAAGCCATCATTTATTAGTTAACTGCAATACATATTTAAGGGTTCTTAGGTTAGTCTCAAAAAACAAAGCTTAATTGAGAGCCCATGTTGGAAATATCACCTGCCCTTCTTTTTCCAAAGCCTCCTGGATTTTATTTCTTCCCACCACTCTGCCCTGGGTGGAAGCAATCATAGATCACAGAGTGCTCACACCTTGTTTTTGTCTCAAGTTGCAATCTGACTGCATTTGCATGTTCTGCTTGCCTGCTCCCAAGTTAAGGACCGGTCTTCCACTGTATTGCCAATACAAACTCATTTTTATGTGGATATTTCTTGATAGTCCATTCACACCATCCCAAATATGTAGATGTGACACCGACACCCTAGCCCTTATTCCCTGTGGCCCAGAGAAGTTAACTCCTTCACACCCACAGTGTAGCAGTACTGTGAGTCATGCATATTTTTAAAGAAAATATTACAAACACTTTTCTACAGTGGGCCCCCAGCTCCTCTTGAGGGAATGTGAAAGTCTTGGCATATAGGGGGCTGCCCTGAGGCCACAGACCTTGGAAGCTTAGGGTCTCTAGCCCCAGCGCAGTCCACATGGCAAGGCTGCTCTGGAGCCATGTGCCCCAGAAGCCCAGAAGCCATGTCCCCCATCAACTTGTCAGGGGAACTGATGGGTAACCAGGTCCATTTCCAGTGGAAATATTTTGGGGTTGACAAATAAGCATTTTCCAAATAAACCCTGAAAAATCCTGACCAGCTCTAGTCTGTCCACCCACTATTATTGTGGGAGACCTAGCCTATCCTTTACTCCCCTGCATCACAAAGGCCTGCCTACCTTGATACAAAAGTATCTGGCACAAGAAGGCTTAACTACACACTAAGCAGGTGCAATGTACCTTCAGCTGATTGAAGGCAAGATGGTGCTGCCTTCAAACCCACTTGGACTGCAGTGTGTATAATGCCATTCCTGTTATTGGGGTGTGCTATGCCCTGCTCAACATATGAGAGGATAAAGGAGGAGTACTTTAGGAAGGTGTGGGCTGATGCCTGTGCTGCTTTACAGGGCTAGTAAAGCAACATTGTCTCAGTGCTCCTCTGAAAATAAGGGATGTCTTGTGTTCCCACATCCTTGTGTTGGAGACCAGATGATTTAAGGCAGTATTTCTCTAACTGGGGTTGCCACTTGTGTAGGGAAAGTCCCTGGAGGGCCGGGCTGGTGTGTTTACCTGCCACGTCCACAGGTCCGGCCGATCATGGCTCCCACTGGCCGTGGTTCACTGCTGCAGGCCAATGGGAGCTGCTGGAAGTGGCGTGGGCCGAGGGACTTACTGGCCGCCACTTCCAGCAGCCCCCCATTGGCCTGCAGCGGCGAACTGCGGCCAGTGGGAGCCGTGGTCGGCCGGACATGCGGAGGGGGCTAGTAAACAAACCGGCCCAGCCCGCCGGGGCTTTCCCTACACAAGCAGCAACCCCAGTTTGAGAAACACTGATTTAAAGCAACCACAACATTATGTGATGTATTCATTTGAAAATCCACATAAGGGGGGGAGGAAATCCTAGTTAGTGGTTTTGCTGGCTTAGTGCCAATTGCATGCACTATAAGTGTGAGTCTTTGCTAAAATGATTATTTCCAAGTGACTGCTTCCCTTGTTATTTCTGTGAATAGCACACAGTAAAAGACCGTGGGACAAAATTGTTTATTACAAGTTTCTAGCACAGGAAGTCCAGCTGCCAAACACTAAAGTGAAAGTTCAAGAGGGTCCAATGGGGTCAGTTCTCAAACAGTGAAACCTCAAAACCAAGACACAAAATAACTCCAAACCAAACTGAAAGTCTGAATTGCATACAAACATAACATGAAAGTGTAATCTCCCATATAATGGAATGGGCACATCATCAGCATGCCTGTGTCCATCTATGTGCACTTCCATTATGAATGGACTGGCTGATCCTCCACCTTGAGTTACCAAGCAGCTGAATCAAATGGTAGCAATGGAAATGGAGAGACCGGAGTCAAGGTGTGGTTCAGGGCAGGTGCCTTCTGGGATCTGTTGGTGGGCATTCCAGAGAGTTTTTCAGATCTCTCTCTACACCCTCATTTCCTTCTCTTATTTCCTCATTGACGAGTCAGGCTGGAGATACTCTGCAGCCACCTCTTCTCCTGCTTCAGCATATTTTCTGCCGCAGCCTGGCTTTGTAGTTCTAATTCACCAAGCCTGTACAACCTAGTGGCAAACTCCCTTTGTAAGTCCAGAGCTCCCAGCCCCATAGCATGCACCACTCCACTGTGCTCTGCCCCACCCACCATACCAAGCCCCTGCTGTGCTCCCCCTACCCTTGGTTCATCTTGGAGCACACGTTTCAGGAGAAGGTGAGGAAGCAGAAGTGGTGGCAGGGAATAAAAAGGAAAAACTTTTTGTCCTCAACTGAATCTAATTCCACTGTTGTTCTGTGGCTTCTTACTGCCTCCCAAGCACCCCCTCATGGCCAGAGGTCTCATTCCAATGCTCTGCTATCAATTTCTCCCCTCTTTGGGTCCCCTTAATAACTCACAGTCCACAGGCAGTTACAATACTCCCCTTTTGGGATCCCATTTATTTAGTCCTTACATATAGGCCCACGAGGGCCTAACTCTACTTCAGTCACTCTCTCCCTTAAGGGAGGGAGTCCCCAGCCCTTCTTCCCAGAGCTAAATCCCAGTGTAAAATCTGTCAGTCTTTATCTGGCTGTATTGCAGGTTTCTTCAGCTCTCTGTCCATACAGAACTGTTCCTTTAAAACAGATTTTCTAGTGCTTTGTCTAGTCCCACCTTAAATAAATCAACCAATGGTGCAGTATATAGAAGCCCTGTTCTTTGCTCAGTTTCATCCTGTTTTTCTTCAGTATACCCCAGTGACCCACCCAAAACTAAAAAAGCTCTTTCCTCAAGAGGAAGGAAAGGTAGCAGCAAAAGAGCTATTAAGCACAGCAACTTGCAGAAGCTTTCCTGTGTGTTGTCAAAGGCATAGACAGAAATTCTTTCTGAAGCAGCTGTCAGTAGGGCAATGAAGGACACTCTCAACTTCCTGCAAATGTCTGGAAACAAGCTTTCACACTTTCTGGTAAATACCAGGCAAAACAGTCAACTGTAATTTAGTTTGCTTGTCTTCCAAGTGCCATGCAATGATGAATAAAAGCTACATGCAGTGGGGTTCATTTAAAAAAATGACAAGGAGTCCGGTGGCACCTTAAAGACTAAAAGATTTATTTGGGCATAAGCTTTCATAGGTAAAAAACCTCACTTCTTCAGATGCATGGAGTGAAAGTTACAGATACAGGCATTATATAATGACACATGAAGAGAAGGGCGTTACCTCACAAGTGGAGAACCAGTGTTGACATCCACCAATTCAATCAGGGTGGATGTAGTCCACTCCCAATAATAGATGAGGAGGTGTCAATTCCAGGAGAGGCAAAGCTGCTTTTAAAAATGTTCTCTTAAACCCCCCAGTTGTCAACCTGATTGTGTTATTTGAAATATTGTTAGTTCTAAGTATAGGGGATACCACAAATAAGATTAAACATCCATTTTTGGTGGCACCCACCATATTGAAGTGTAATGAAAATTGTTTTAAAATTACAAGCTACTACTGGTTTCCTGGTCCTGCAGTGCAGGGTAGGGAGCTCTGTAGGGAAGCTCTATATGCACTGGGTCTTCAAGAGTCAGCCTTTAAAGAGCCATCTTTGAGTAAATTGGGATGAGTTTTGGCTCTGTGTTAGGGAGCAACCTGCTTTATCTCTCTGTACTTTTACTTTGTGTGTGTTAGGATTCTGGATTGTCAGAAATAAAGTAGTGTTACATTGCTGCCTTCCAGAAAGAGTATTTATGTTTTTTATCTAATATCTCTTTGTACATGCCATGAACATAACATATTTTAATTATTTTTATTACAAAAGGTGGATCTTGAGTAGCTCTTTGAGCTAAGGTGTGAAAAAAAATCTGACCCACTTGAAAACAGTCAGGGCCATCCAGAGGATTCAGGGGGCCTGGGGTCTTCGGCGGCAGGGGGGCCCTGCTGCCGAAGCCCTGGCACTTCGGCGGCAGGTCCCGGGGCGGAAGAACTCCTGCTGCCGAAGACCCGGAGCGGAAGAAGCTCCGGGGGCCCGGGCTCCGTGAGTTTTCCGGGGCCCCCAGAGCAAGTGAAGGACCCCGCTCCAGGGGCCCAAAAACTCTCATGGGGGCCCCTGCGGGGCCTGGGGCAAATTGCTCCACTTGTCGTCCCCCCCCGGGCCGCCCTGAAGACAGTGACCTCCACAGAAGGTTGGTTCTAGGTTTTGTGGGGTGCATACAAATACAGATGGCTCCTTCACCATGAATAACAAAATCTGTGCATCAGGTTTGAATGTGAATGGCCCCCTCCTATCTCATGTGTAACTTAAGTCTAAATTTGACATTGCCTCCACTATTCAATGCAGTTACTGATTCAGTGATATAATTTCCACAAATAGCCATATGATGTGCTGTGCAATGAGATGTGAGAGAAACTATGCTTTGTCTGGAATGAAATGATTCTGTATTAGTACTACTTCTACTCCTGGCTTCGGCTGGATTTTTCTCTGCCACTGGCCATGGAAGAGATGAGAAAAGACAATTTTGGTGATGAACATCAGTGTTAATATAAGGGCAAAATTTCTGCTGCTGATAATGCATATAAGCATACCATTAGGATTAAGGAGTAAGAGGACACAGAAGTAGAGAAAGGAGACTCATTTCAAGGCATGCTACCAGCCTGTCTCTCTCTCACAGGAACAGTGATTCCAAATTATTGGCTCTGGACATAGTGGGTGAAATCGTGTTTTGCTTTTGCTTTGCTGTACTTTGGGACATGTTTGTTGCACACTAAGTTGCTGTGTTTGATAATGGGAACTCATTACACCAATGAGGATTATAAGGTTTTATGAATTTCTATCACAACATACAATAGATGTTGATGACTTAAGTGTAATTTCACTTTATTGCAATTTTCCGGCAAAGTAGTTATTTTGCATTGGGAAAATGTTAATTTCTGTTCACATGTTAATGAGAGCCATATTCACTTAAAATGAACTCATTCTGAGGTCTTTGAGTTCTGTGAATGAAAAGGGCTGTGTAACTGCTAAGTATTATGGTTGTCAGCACTCAAACCATTGTGAAAAGTCTATAAAAAAGGCAAAGTTTAATGTCACTCACTGACTAGCTGGTATTCTTTCCTGAGACTTGGAAATCTCCCAACAAGTTCCTCATATACCCATGCATTAGAGCAAGCAGTAATTAGTGGGGCAACTGAATACAAGCCCATTGATTTTACCAGGATTGCATATGTCAATAGTCATGCTAGTGAACATATTTATTATTGAATTCACCTACCTTTCATTTGTACAACATTCATATTTTTTAAAATAAATTAATTCAAATATATCCCCTCATATCCAGAACATTTTCATACTCCTTGCAGCCCTACACATATGCACAAGGTACCAATTTCTTTCCAGAGAGCTCTTGACTCTGGTCTTTCTAAAGCACAGTTTTCCAAGATGCAATTGTCATAGACATATCAGAGCTGCTTAGATAGATTTGTTTAGGTAGGTTCCTGGACAATAGATTAAAAACTCTCCTCTCAGGCATTCCTTACTTAAAAAGGGAATATTCTTGGAATCTGTTTTAGCTAACAGCCGTTCCCCTTCATTCTAGGTTTCATTGCTAAAATGAGGTAAAGTTAACAATCTTTTTCTGCTTGAGCTGAAATGGCTCATCCTTTGCTGCCCATTTAATTGAAATAATGTGAAAAACACAAGCCTGATTCTTGGGGAATTTAATGCTTTTACAGTTTTGTTCCTTCATTGGTTAATTTTAAGAGGGTTATGGTGCATTATTTTACAGTGTACAGTTTAATGTGAGGAAACTGTATTCTTTTAACATTTCATTATTTCTAACATTTCAATTTTTAGCCTGTGATGCATGGCACAGTCATTCAGCTGGCAGTTATGGTCTTCTAAGAGCTCATTGTTAAAAAAGTCTGAGATTCAAAAAGACAGAAGATATTAATTGCAATAATAGCAGTTGATATTTTAAAGAACCCCAGGTCCTTTCTGGCAGTCCATGGACCTATGTAGCAATATGGCCTAACACGACGCGGCCCAATGGATGATCCCATTAACCAGACAACACTCAACCTTCATCAGATGACAAGGCTATCTCAGGCTATTCCCCACCCAAGTCTCTATTGGTAGATTTCACTTTCGAGAAGCAACAGTTGCACTAAACGCTGCAAACTTTGATAAATAATAAACCTTACCTGACCATCATATTAGTCCTGATACAGAAGGGGAAGAATACAATATGTTAGAAACACACCACACACCACAGGAGCTTAAGTAATGAACTGACAAAAATAACCGATTCCTCTATTCTAGTAATGGGTAGGTGGGGATTTTGCTGAAATTAACAAGATAGTTCATGATGAAGGATACACACTGGGGCAGCTGCACCAATATCCCAAGCTGTATAGTGCACATGCAAATAAGGCACTCTCCAAAAGTAGCAGCTCTTCAGAGAGTACTCTTCAATGAGCAGCCTGGCAGCCACAGCAGCAGAGGAACAAGAGGCACTGTAAATACAAATATATTTCTATTTTGTGATCTTTAAAGAAAAATAGATAATATGGACCAAACCCTAGGCCCATATTATGAATCAGAAAGGGGCGAACTGATCCCTTTTTTGATACAGTACATTGCTTAGTGCAAAATCCTGAGGGTGACTGCTTCTGGCTTGCAAAGGAAGGTAGAGAGTCCATAGTCATTCAATGGTGAGTGGTATGGTGCTCTTAGGAAGGGAGGGATGTTATTAATTGCAGGATTGAGTATATTGTTTTGCAAAATAGTACAAACCATATTTGTTCACAGCTACATTGGTGCCAATCCATCAGGATAGTGTAACAGAGCAGAATCGGCCATATATAATGAATACACAAGTCTGAGTTATGGTTTCTGTGGGAACCATGGGTAAGATCCTCATCGCTCTCTGGCTCCTTTACACTGGGTACCAGGGCTGGACTGCCATAAAATGCACCCAAAACCCCAGTTCTGGTTGGGGGAGAGTCCTATCCCTCTCATGCAGACATGGGGGGAGTACAGCCATAGGGCTGCTTCATAAACATGCTTACAGAGTAAGTCCTTCAGGAAGTGTGGAGATGTCACACTTTCTCTACACCCTTCATACAGTCTTTGGTTTTCCTGTGACAACCTTCCTGATGGAAGCAGAAACAAAGCAGCCCAGGACAGAGCAGTTTTGGCTGCTGCCAGACAGTAGAAGTGAGTTTTGTTACCTCATTTCTGTACATACTTTCTGTTCCTAATTAAGGACTGATCTTAAAACCAGTCTCCGGTCATCAGTAAGAAATTACAGTGAGAACCTCCTTGCAAGCCCTGACATAGGAGTGTGTTGTGGATGGGGCCACAACACAAACAGCACAGCTTCTCTACCATGCTACAGCTCATGAGGCTGCTGTAATTTAGACAAGCCCCCACTGTTGTTACTCTGGTTGACTGCTTTAGCCCTCAGAAACGACCCAAGACTGGGAGGGTGCAAAGGTGGCTTCTAGCCATTTTACCTGCAGCCCTTCCGTGGAACAGTCAGTTCTGCGCTAGGATTGCAGAACAGACTCTCACCCCAGAACTGAAAATCTGGCATTTGAACATTTACATTCTCAGGCTTAGTGCTGCATTGTTATTCTTTTATTTGAACCATACTTTGTCCTCTCTGTTCCTAAAACTGTTAAAATATGACTTGACACTAGCATGCTTTGTAAATGCTTTTATATGGCCCTGGATATAACTATTTCAGTCGGACAACCTTCAATTTGAGATAAAATGCCTTGATTACAATTTAAATGTCAATTATAAAGAGCCTGGTGGACAGAACCAAACAGACATTTACATTATGTTTGACACAAGTGCTAACAGAAGAATAGAATACTATCACAAATCCAATCAGTGACCTTCCTCCATGGAACAACAAAAAAATCTGAAGTGCTTTCAGCCTCAAACAACTAAAGGAAAATCAACAAACAATTACAGCAGACATCCCAGTTGTTGTATGAGATTCCAGGAAAGGGGGCATACAGTAAAAAAATCTGCTTCAGAAATAGCATGTAAATCAAATATAAATGACAGTATCACCAAAAAATCAGGTCTGCATGATTCTATGTAGTTTTCAATGTCCATTACATTAGTGAGGAAAAGAAAGAGATGAGGATAGGGCAAATTTAAGATAAGAAAATGCAAACTTTCTAGTTACATAAATTTGCAAAACAATGTTGTGAAACCAGATCTACAGTGAAGGGAAAAAAAAGAATACAAGACATGGACAGTGACATACAAGACAGCTGAAAGTCACTGCTCTATCTAAATATGTATATCATTAATGCATATAAAGTTATGAGATTATGTTGTATGGTTGTCACTAAAACATGCTGTAAGTTGGGGGAATCAGCCATATATTAGCTCCCCAGAGACAACAGCAATTAGAGTAACCAACGCCTGGGTGGGGCGTCAAACAACCAATCAACAGCCATTGTGCAGCAAGGGAGCAACAATTCAATGACTCACCTGCATGAGGCCACACCAGGAGAATTGCTCAACCTTGCCTGTGGACTCAGCAATGCCCACCAGACATGCCTGGACTTGTGTTCCCCAAGCACATGGGACTGAGGGTATAAAACAGAACTTGGGGAGGTGGGGGCACGCTTTGCCTTTCTCCTGACCCCACTTATGCTTCAAGGAATAAGGGCACTGAGAAAACTTAAGACTCCAACAGAGGAGACTGGTCCAGGTTTCAAGTGTGAAATTTGAATACCATGAACTGCAATATCCGGTGTGGTGAGAAAAACTGCTTAAGTTAGATGTTGTCCAGTTTAATAGGTTTGTGAGTTTAGACTGCATGCTTATATTTTCTTTTCTTTTGGTAACTAACTGACTTTTTGCCTATCACTTATAATCTATCCTTTGTAGTCAATACATTTGTTTAACTGGTTTTCTTTACCAGTGAGTTTGTATGAAGTGTTTGGTAATCTGCTCAGGTTTGCAAAGGCTAGTGAATATCCACTTTCCACTGATGAAGTAGTGAACCAATTAATAAATTTGCACTGCTCATCTTGAACAATGCAAGAAGGTATATTTCTAAGGTACAAGGCTAGGAGCTAGGGATATTTGGGCTGGCACCTTTCTCTGTATGATTCATGAGTGGCCCTGGGATCATCCATGCAAGCTAGCTGGGTGTGGGGCTCCACATGCTGTTTTTCTGGGTGATCACAGCACCTGGTGGGATTTGCTGCTTGTCACTAGCAAAGCATTGTGAGAGAGACCCCAGGCTGGAGTGAAGGGGACACAGTGGTCCCACGATCCCAGCCTGTACCCTGGGGATCCTGTCACAGAGAGAACACTAGGAAGGCAAGCTGTGAAATATAATAGATGATGAAGAATTATAAGATAACACTGAAGGGAATAAATTAGTGAAGTGGAAAAAATTTTCTGAAGGCCTCCGTTTTTTTTGTTTTTTTTTAAACTCTATTTCCAGGTCCATGTATGTTTCTCTTCCAAATTCCAGGCTGTGTCTTTATCCCTCTTATAGGCTCTTTTCTCTGTTTATGTCCCCCATCCCCTTCTGCAGCACTATGCAATAGGCATAAGCAAATCTGCTCCCAACCTGCCATTCTGCTTCCACCTGGCATCCTGAATTCTCCATTACTCTTCAGTGGGAGCCCATACTACTTTCCTGCATCCACAGCATATTTGATAGCTCACCTTTATTTAGTTACTATGTCTTTCATTTCTCCAAACTTCCATCACTCCAATCTTCCATACCCAGGAAGATAATAAGTGACAAAGCAGATCAGAGCAGTGGCCTATCTGTGATACTCAGCATTCTGTATCTCTGTGACACTTTGGGGTGCAACCCAGATCAGTAAGGGGTATGTCAACTTCTGGACCATACCTCTGTGCATCTCTTTGCTGGGTAACCTTGATTCCACACCCTGACACCAGTAGCATGCTCACAGCACAAAAGCCTTCCCCTCGCTTCCACTAGCTTTGATTACTCCTTGCAATGTGACCCCGGCACTCCTCCATCCCCTCAGTCCTGAGTTTCCCCAATACTATCTTCCCTGGAGTGTCCAGCATGGCTGACCAGACTACCTGGTTAGGACACTTAACAGATCTCAAACTGTTCGGTTCCTTTGTCTCCAAGTGAAGGATGCCAAAATGGCTTTCTGTCCTTGCTTCTATTTTCCAAAGATCAATGACCTTGCTTCAGGGGCCAGAAAGCCCTCATGGGTGCTTAGGTTGCTATGTTTTTCAAGGAAGCTGATACCATATACATTTTTTGTAATCTCGTTCCCCTGCTGTGATAGTGAAGAGGGTATATCCCCCACTCGCAAGGTTGATGGCTTTGGTTACCCTTTATGTAAGTGTACCTTCATTGTTTCTTCCTGATGACCAGGCTGGTCAGACAAGCAAATACATATTCCTTGGTTAGGGCAGTCTGGGCTTATGCATTGCTTACCAAACACATTTTAAAAACATAATTCTAGCACAGAAGTATAACTCTTTCTACCATGTAATGATTTTCGGGACCAGCATGTTACCAGTTTGTATATGATACCTTTCATGATGCTTTTTAGATACAGATTATGACAACTCTATGTTAGGTATTGTGAGCATGTCAGGCCTGACAAGAGTTGCTGGCTTAGAGCAGTGAATAATCAATGGGTCTCTGTGTCGCAATTTTGCAATGAGCACAGTCAAATGCTTTAGAGCATTGGTTCCCAAACTGGTGGGACACCCCTCCCCGGGGAGGCATGAAGAAATTCCATGGGGGGGCACGAGGCTGCCCGGCCCTTGAGCTCCCGGACGGGGAGGCTAGCCCCTAGCCATAGGCATCAACTTTCCACGTGCTCAACCCCTCCTTCCACGTCCCCATTCCAACCTCTTCCCCAAAGTACCCACCCCAACTCCACCCCCTTCCTGACCCTATTACACTCCTTCCCCAAATCCCCCCCCGGGCCTCCTCCAGCCTCTTCCCTGAGCGCACTGCGTTCCCCACCTCCCCCATCCTTCCCAGTGCTTGACGCCATGAAACAGCTGTTTCGAGGCAGGAAGTGCTGGGAAAGCTAGGCTGATTATAAGCTAATGGGAGAAGCGGAGCCGCGGGGCACTCAGGGGAGGAGGCAGAGGTGAGCAGGGGAGGGAGTGCGGGGAGCAGAGCTGCTGGTGGGTGCAGAGCACCCACCAATTTTCCCCCATGGATGCTCCAGCCCTGGAGCACCCACAGAGTCAGCACCTATGCCCCCAGCCCCTCCCCGGCAGTTATGCCGCAGCACGGGTAGCGCGGCTTGCACCCGCCCACCTCCCAGGCTTTCCAATAAGCCAGTCCTGCCACTCTGAGCGGCCTGATAAGGAAGCGGAGGGAAGAGGGGTTGGATAAGGGGCAGGAGGTCCTGGGGGGCAGCCGGGAGCGGTTGGATGGGGCAGAGGTTCTGGGAGGGCAGTCAGGAGACAGGGAGTGGGGAGGGTTGGATGATGGTAAAGGAGAGGTGGGGGGGCGTGATAGGTTCTCGAAAATTAAAAAGGGGGCGTGATGCTGAAAAGTTTGGGAACCAATGCTTTAGAGGAAGGTGGGAGAATCCCCAAACTGGAGAAAATTGGAATAAACAGCTCAAAAGAGGAAGTTTCTTCATAACTTTAGGCAGTTAGTGAAGGGCTTATGAGACATGAGTGATTTCTAGCCTAATTTTAATTTGTATTTTATTTTATTTTGCCTCATTAGTTTTTGCAGTTTCTTAAACGTTGAATGCCTCATCTTATTATAACTGCATTAACATTACTTTTTTGCATTTGACATATTTGTGTAAGCTGCCTGGGTATGGACAGCCTACTTAGTGGGTGGAGAAGGACCTTCCCTGGTGGTTATGGCGGCAGTTCAGAGAAATGGTAAGCATAGATCCAGGAATCAAGTACTGATCTGAAGCTGGAGTCAGGGTGGAGGAGCCAAGCGATTGGGAACACCAGCTGGAAGAGTAAGCCAAAGTTAGGGTTGAGAAGTCAAGCCCAAGGTCAGAGCTGGAGTCAGAATCAAGTCATGAAAGCAAGGACTAGACTGAAGCAGGCGTGACTCGAGGAATGAGCTTGGCTGGTGCAGGAAACATGCTTGTGCAGGAATAGTGCTCACTGAGCAGCTGCTGTGCTGCTCCCACTGCATGACTCAAGCAGAAGGCTGCTGTCTCCCATGCCTAATCAGGAGGTGCAACCATTTGGAGAAGGCTCGTTGGGCCCAGCTAAGCTTGCTGGGTTGCCACTGACTAGGCTGGGAGCCAGTTGCACTCCTGACACTGTGGGTTACAGACAAAACTGAGAATGGGAAAAGAGAGCTTACTTGCAGCATGATTTCAATTTTGTTTTGTTTTTACTAAATGTTTAATTTCCAGTTGGAAAACAGTGGCACAGAGGGGGGAACCTACTATCTCAATGTTTTTCAACGTTTTTCTAGTTGGAAAACACTGAGATGGTGTGTGAAAGACTTACTGTTTTCCAACTGGAAAAAGTTAGAAAATCTTCAAAGTATGATAAAGTGGTTTTTTTTCACTTCCTTAGCTTTTTTAAATTTTCCACAGGAATTTCAGAATCTCAGAAATGAGAACATTTTGAAAGGGAATTTCCCCCTGAACATTCCCGCAGGAACAAATGTACTTTACAAGCAGTTGTACACAACTTAGGATAGAACCTACTTCGCACTCTTCTTGTATTTAAAAAGAGCTGAATTGTTTTATCTCAAACTTTTCCAAAATATTCATTTCTGAACAGAGACTAAACTTAGAACATTTCAGCGCCTAAAGCAAGTATTTCAGGGAATTATAGATGTCTGTAAACAGGGGACTAGAATGGACATGCTTATACAACCTTAACTATAGCAGTCACTTGCACTCCCATTATTATAATCTAAATCAAGTACTGTATATGTTTCTGTTAAAAAGATGGCAGTGCAAAATATTACACTAATACTAGCAGGTATTTTGGAAAAATTAAATAGACTAATTGTAGGAGAAAGATAAATTAAGTGCAAACAAGAGCAACCTTCTTACAGAAGAAAACTTTCACTTAGTCACTGGAAAGAAATTAACTGCCATTCCATTAGGGTTTACAAAACAGTTATTTATTGTCACAGATTTTGTAAGCTGAGGATTTTGTTTTGTTTTGTTTGTTTGTTTTGTTTTTCTTCTTTGCTTCAGAAGATAAGCATAATTATTTGCTGTTCAGGGATTGCAACGCCAAAACCCCTAATATCTGGAAAAATGAAAAAGACATGTTCATCTCTTTCTCTCATTGTATCTCTGTTTGGATGTTTCCCTCTATGTCTAGGGGAGTACTGTGTCCAGTTTTGGGCCCCACACTACAAGAAGGATGTGGATAAATTGGAGAGTCCAGAGGGAGCAAAAAAAAAAAATGAGGGCTGGAACACACATGAGAGGAGGGGAGGGAACTGGGATGGTTTATATGTTTTGTGAGAAGAAAGAAAGAATGAGGGGATGATAGCTGCTTTACCTGAAAGGGGAAGGGGGTTCCAAGATGGATGGATCTAAATTCTCAGTGGTAGAAGATGACAGAACAAGAACAAGGAGTAAGTTTGCAGGAGGGTTTAGAGTTGGATATTAGGAAAAACTTTTCACTAGTAGGGGTGGTGAAACTGGAATGGGTTACCTAGGGATGGATTGGGTGGAATCTCCTTCCTCCTTTTTTTTTTTTAGGCTGAAGGTTGAAGCCCTGGCTGGGAGGAGTTGGGTGGTTTGGTTTGTTTTTGGGGGGAGGAGTGAGACTAGATGGACTCCCCTCTGAACCCTGTCCCTTCTTCTATTCTGATTCTATGACATGCATAATGAGACATGTAATGCTGATCCATTGTTATATAGCATCCATGTAGTTCTCCCGAGATCTTGACCCCTATATTTTCAATCTCTATTCAGGCTGAGTCTTTGAAAATTAATCCTGAGATGGTCATCTGAATAGAGGTCCTGGATATCTCCTTGCAGAGTGGTGGTGAAGGCTGTCTCTCTCTTGGCTGTCTTTCACTCATTCTCTGCTTACCTGGTGTCCATAAAAGGGAAGACAATCCAGTTTCAAGAATCCATAGTCTCTCTAGATGACAGTTCTTTTTCAAGTTTCTTGGTCCAGAGTTAGTGGTCTTGAGGCCTCCTGATATCAGTCTTCCTTGACCAAAGCACTTGAACCAGCCATTTTGCTGTAAGGTGTGCTTTGCTCTGGAACATCTAAAATGCTGATTTGCTTATCGGTGAAGTTTCCCTTCCATACTCTAAAATCCATGTAGGAAAGCATTAGTGAGTGGTATCCCATGATGCAGCATCTGAGACAAAGAATTTGGAATGTCTGTCTCCCCCATTCAGCGAAACAGTAGGATAGCAAACAGATGTATAAATATGTGCTTATGCAGTATGGTGTTTAAAAAAAATGGTGCTATGTGGGTCATTTTAACAGATTTTGTGTGACAGATATTACCTGCTGGCCAGGGAAAGGAGGTACCTAATAATATACAAGTCAGTGAAAATGAAAGTAGAGAGCGAGCCTCGAAAGTCAGTCTTCAGCTTTGGCAAAACTTCAAGTAAGCATTCTTAGTGCTGTAACTTTACACTCAATCCCTTTGTCGGTCCCTAGCTTCACCATACAAAACATGGCTCCAGCTCATAGGCATCTGGCCTTAGAGTTCTAAAGAAGGAAGTAGATCCTGCAGCCTATGCTCTGTGTTGCTTATTATTTATTCATAGGTTTTAAGGAGACATACAGTTTATGCATCTATTAAAGTTAATATTCTCACCCATCACATACATTCATACCCCAGTCAGCAGGCTTCTGATTTTAAAATAGTCCCAGAATTACTACAAGCCCCTAGAAAGCATTATAAATAAGCGATTCTGTTTGTGTTCTGGCTCAGTGATACAGTTTTTTCATCTTAATAGCTCTTTCTGCCATTATCTATCTCTGTGTACTCTATTGACTTATGGAAATACAACTGAAATGTAAGGCTACCAAGCCCCTTTGTTCCCATGGGATACATCAGTCCACTTGAGGTGTCACTAGATAAGCTATACTAAAGAGTAAGGGCATAGGCACATTGGCATGTTTGCTCTAGTTGCTTTTAGTCTAAAATTTTGTTGTACCTAATAGTTGATGCAATGCTAAAAATATTTTCTTAAAAAGAAATATAAAAGCAGACATGCCAGATCTCTCCTGGAATGAGTTTTCTTTTTTAAAAGATTGTTTCTTATATATGGTACCTAGAGAGAGAGTGAGTCATTGTGTAAAGCAATCAGGAGGGAGTGCCATAAAACCAATGAAGGGGGTATTTATCTTATGCCAGCAGCATGTAGATTAAATACAAAAGTAATACAACATTAATTAAAATCAATGCCATATTTAAGAGTGAGATTTTATTTATTTAATTTAATTTAATTACACAAAAGTCAGGAAAATCAAATTGGAGACAAGTTGCCAAGTTGATCCATGGACCACCGGTGAAGCATTTCCACGCGGCATGCAGAGTTGCTTCTTTCACATGGGTGAAACATCAATCTTCAAGCAGAGATGCTTCCTGCTCATATTAGTCCAGACCAGGTCTTTTTTGGTAAGGATTTTGACTAACAAACTCAAAATAATACACAACACTTTACACATGATTATTGTGCCAAGTGTACGGACAACCCTGAACTTGACACTGAATATCAAGATCAAGTCCTTCCACAACTACACAGTTAGATTTCCCTCAGGACATTTTTCTATGTATTGAAAATGTTCTTGACCTGTGGGGATTCTATTCCCTGGATCTCACAGAACTTACTTGGCCATATCACCTAAGGGCCATGGGCAGATTTAAAATACCCATAGTTAGTTTTGCAGGTCAAGCCTCTCACTACTACCCAGCTAGCTGTATATTGTGACCTGCCAAGCCACTGTATTCCTACTATAGGAGAGATGAAATCAAAACCTTGCCTAGCTATCTGAAATGAAGAGACCATCAAGGCTGATTGCCTTGGGGAAAGCAACATTCAGCAGCCTGCAATACAGTGCCAGGAGAAAATGGAGTCCTAGAAGGTGTAATACAATAAAATGGACGGTTTGAATAAGGGCGCAGCAGCTGCCAGACAACCTCTTCCTATTTTGAAGAGCTGGGCCAGGTTCTTGTGACCTGCCCAGACACAATTCTATTTTATCCTATGGACAGAAAGGAACTAGAATTGGATTTTACAATTTTCCATAATGCTTTCCTCCAAATCAAATCAAATACCTTTGAGAAGTTGAGGAAAATAAGCAAACATATTTAATTCCCATTTTTGCTTTTTTTTCTCCCATTAACTGTCAGGCTGTGACTATCAGATAATTGCATCTCTGGCCTGGTCTGAATCTGCACTAGTCCTCATCTACTACACCCTCTAAAACTAGCATTAATCTGTTAAATATTACTTTCAGGTCAGTTTTTTGTCAGTTCACTGGTAGTTATTCTTACTAATTGCATCATTGGCCTGATTGCATTTCCATACAACTTAACCTTTTTATATATTGTTTTCATATCTTATTTTCTTGATGTCTCCTCTAGTTGTTGAGACTTTTCTTTCCAAAACATTTTCTTTTCCAGTCTTTGTGATTTCTTCATAACTTTGTGCAATGATTTTAAGTCTTCTTCTTTCCACACTCTTGGCTTGTTTATACATTTCCTATAAATGGTCTTGTTTCATTGCGTGCCCTGCTTGTTTGCTTATACCTTCCAGTAACTTCCTCTGCTGTGTTTTGTATCATTTCCTTGACTCTGTCCTATATGGACTATAGTTAGATTTCTTTATCATCACAAATGAATGGCCTGAAATGCCCTCCAAGCAGCACCTTGTGTGCCTTCCTCACAGAGCTATCCTTTAACTTATCAAAATCCAATTCGGCTCCAGTTGCACTGATGTTTTTTCTTGGACTTTTACTTAATCTTTCCCATTAGTGGCTCCTAATCACTGCCCACTTGGCACGTCTATAAACTTTAATGTCCAATAGTGACTGCTTATGCTTTTTTCTGATAACAATATGGTAACATTTGGTTTGACCAACTGGTGAATTCTATGTAATCTTCTGAATGCCTTTGTTTGCACTTCACAGCAAATTTTTAACCTTTCTCCAAGTTTGCCATCCTAGTGCCATGTGGTCCAACACTATCCATTTGCTTGCCATGTCCATTACCAGCCTTTGCATTCATATTTCCCATTATCAGACTCATATTATGATTAGGAATCTCATCTACAATGTTATCTATCTGTTGATAAAATCCATCCTTTTCTTCCTTTTCTGATGCTTCTGTTGGTGTGTTACAGCAGCTCACAATTATGCATAGTTTATCTAGGCAGTAGTAAATCTTGCTATGACAGTCTGCTCAGACACCGATTTACAGCTGTTCAGTGAAGAAACTTATTCTTTTGTCAACTGCTATAATATCTGTATGCATTGCTTGTCCTCTTCAATGTCTGGAGTAAAGGAAAGTATAATTTTCAACTGTCAACTCTCCTCCTGTACCCAGCCACTGTGTCTCCTGTTTGGCACCAAAGGAATCTTGTAATTTCCTTAAGTCTTCTGCTAGTAGCTCAGTCTGGCCTGGAGAAAACAGAGTTCTAACATGCCATCTTGCAGTATGTGTAATATGTTTAGTCCTTATTCAAAAGCCACAACCATTTTCATTTGCTAGACCTGGGTCAAAAAGTGTATATATCAATTGTTTGATGAACTGTTTCTTTAAGAAGGGAGTTTTGGCTGTAATAGCTCCAACAATGAGAATGCCATGTCATAGCCTGCTGGCCTGCTAGGAGCAGGTAACAGCAGTTGCACCCTATTCCACTTGTCTTCCAAGGCTAACGAGCTTGGACTGCTCAGATTTGAAATCATAGTTTTTCTTCTCTTAGACAGACTTGCCTAAAGAGACTCAGAGAGCTTTGTTTGTCCCAATCTGAAATCAGAGTTTTCCTTTCCATTGATACTGTTAGTTCATGGCATCTTATTCCCTAATATTGAGGAAAAACCCTTCTCAGTTTCCTCAAGATGGGCTGACCCCAACCACTGCTTAGGGCATGTGCCTCTACTCCATTTGATCTGAGCATGAGGGATACAGGATTTGGCTGGACAGAAGTTTGACATGAGTGACTTTAAATTTCAATGAACCAGGATTTTTTTTTAAATGTAACTTTTGCTTTGCAATGCTATGAACTGAAACAAAATGGCATTGTGTTAGCATGTGGGAATCACAAATGGAACCTCTGTAGTTTCATGGTCTAGTCTGAAAGCAGACTGTCATACACAGTCTGTACACAGCCAGCATAAGTAGTGAAAAGTAAAATACGTTCAAGGACATATAAACAAATATATACAGTGAAAGTTACGTGACTTCCCAAGGGAACAGCAAAAATGGTTGCCTAGTAATAGTGGTTTTTAACTAAATGGCTAAAGAAAATTGTAGTGGAGCCTGCATGAGAGCACTGCACTTGGTTGTTTAAAGCAGGGAGTTGCTTACTGCAGAAGGCTCTACCTTCTTACTGTAGATGTCACTGTACTATTTATCTCAACAGTGTCTCTTTAAACACCTTAGGACCTACCACAGGGCCAAATACTGAGGACTTTACTCAGTTGGCTTCTCTGGATGTTTGCCTCAGTGAGTGTGGAGGGAAACCTGGTGAGGATCTGGCCTGCAGTATTTAAAATGCCTGACTGTGCAAATGATGATTTTGACTAAACATAGTTTGGACTCAGAGACATTATCACACCTCCTGAAATCCTGGGCTTGGACCCGTTCAAGTGGGAATCTACAGTTTTAACCTGGCTGAAATTTACCTGGGTGAGTCCCATGTTTCTCTGTTCAACAGCCTGCTTTGAAGTTGTCTGCCTCTTTATGTCCTCAGAAAGGAAGAGGAGAGGAAGCTGTGGGGTGTCCTGATTCTTATCAGACACCAACTATTTGCAGCTATGAATGAAAATTCCATTGGGAATATGGTTGAAAAGGGTAATACAGAATTTGTTTTCTCTTATGTTTAAAGAATGCCTAATGAAAGGGAGTATTACAGTTGTATAATAGTTGTAGGGAGTGTCAATGCCATCGGCTTTAGCCCAGAGTGACTGTTTTCCATCAGGGAATATGTTGGTGTGAAGAAATTTAATATCTTTTGCCAGACATTTTTGCCTTCATTCTTATTTCTGGATTGAGTAACATGACTGTAATTGAAGATTAACTAGTGGTGGGAGAAACTAAAATGATTCAGAAGTTCTGTTCAGATGAACACTAAGGAGTCTGCCTGTTTACCTAAAACTTATTGAGAGTTTACAGAGGCTTTGGAAGGTCTCTCCCTTTTGATCTTCATAACCCCGCCTCCTTAATTCTTCCACTACCTTCCCTCCCTCTGCTCTCCAAGACACCTGGGCAGTCTTATGGAAATTCACAGCCCTTCCTCCTTCTGACCATTCCCCTATGTGAGATACCAGGAACCCACCATCATCCCTTCCCTTTGACAGAATACCATTATCCTCTCCAGGAACCCTTCATTTTGCAGTTAATTTTTCAGTGCCCATCAACTACAGTAGCCTCTTTCCTGGCTTTTTATGTCTAAATTCAGATTTTTATGGTCTGCGGTATCTCCCATCATGGATGCCCAAAATTGCGTTGCTTACCCTTGCATCCAAAATGTACATTCCCCTGCCATAGTGCCAACATCTTTCCCCTCAGAGGTTATAACTCAGTCAGAATTCAGTGTAAACAAGAATTTGAAATTTGCCCTTCCAAAATGCATCATCAGGCACTTGTTTCTCCTGGATTCCATTTGCTGTTGTGTTGTCCATTTATTTATTTATTTTTGACAGAACTGTGAGGAACTCTAGAAAGCCCTGTCTACTGTAATCTTTACTAACCTACATAATTATCACAAAAAACAAAATATTTCTACTTCACTTTTTACCCTCTCTTCAAGTTGCTGATTAATGTGCTGAATGAAGCAACAGTCACCACATTCTGCTTGCTCTGTTAACAATTCTCCACATTGAGAACTGGCTATTTATTATCACCCGCCTCTTCCTGTCTCTCACTTGGTTTTATATATATGATCGGACTTAAGTTCTCACAAATCTGAGATTGTGATGTCCGCTGGGAAGAAAATTTATTGAGGCACTTCAAACTTGAGTCACTGAGGAATTTAAACACAACTGTTGTTGTTCTATGTAAAACAGATACGGAACAGAATCAGTGTCCTGAACGCATTATAGAAGTCAAAAGAACAGAACAGTGACAGAAATAATTCCTACACATAGAACTCCTTGTGGATCCATTGGTTCATGGGCAGAATAAATATATAGATAATAAAATCCACCAATAACGATGTGGAAACCCAGACTGTGCATGAAAAAGATGTTGTATTGATGTATGATTGTTAGATATGTTGTCATACATGGATTTGACATCAACCTTACATAAAAGCAGTTTTGGTTGATAGCACAGCTTGGAAATACAATACAAAGGTATTCAACGTTCAATATCTCTTTAACCAATTGTCATGCTGCTTGTCAGCCGGTTTATAATTTTTACTTCATATTTAGTTTCTTTGGAAATTTTAAAAAAATGGCTGCAGAATGCAGCTTTAAAATAGTCTTGAATTAATTTCTGAAGGCTAGATTCTGCTACCCTTACTTATGGTGAATATGAACGTATATCTTTATTGTCCCATTGTTTTCAATTGAACTACAGAAGGAGTAAATTGCTGCTCAGTGAATCAAGATAGAACCATCAGTCAAGGAAGAGGTATTTAAAGGGACATTCAGATAAAAATGATGAGTCATACTCCCACAGTTAGGGTGACACAATTACAACTACTTTTTTATTCATGCCTCACTAAGGATAAGAACATAAGAATGATCATACTGCGTTAGACCAAGGGTGCATTTAGTCCAGTATCCTGTCTTCCAACAGTGGCCAATACTAGGTGCCCAAGAGGAAATGAACAGAACAGGTAATCATCAAGTGATCCATCCCGTGGGTGAGTGGGGAAAGGGGACACGGTCTTGGAGCTACTATTTTGCTGTTATTTTACTCTGAAGTGTTGACATAGCTGAGCACTCTCTTTACATTATAATGATTGCATATGCCTACCCCAATCTCAGAAAGTACAGCAAAGAGGTATGTTTTAATAATGTTTAAATGCCATCTGTTGACTTTTAGAAAACTAGCTTAGGAAGGGAACAGACATTTATCATTGGGTGCCATATGTACAACAGTGAAGGCTTTCTGGGACATCAGTTGTTTTAGACCATTTTCTTAAAGGAAATAAAAAATGGGGCTTTATAAGTTTAAGCAGGCAAGAAGGAAGAACCCAAAAGGCATCCTTAAGATGACCTTTGGGTTTTCCACTTTCTTTTTGAAGATGAGAATAAAGCTACTGTGCAAAATAATCGCTCAAAAAAGCCAATTTCCTTTTGTGCAATATTTTCACTGTGGACTCCTACCCTTTGATAGATCCAGTCCCCTCGGAAGGGGTGATTTGAAGATATTGCTTCTCTTAAAAATATCCAGATAAAGATGGCTTCGTACTAGACATGATTTTTTTAAAGACTTTACAGAAATATTACAAGAGAAAAGGGACTTGGTGAGGATCTGCAACTGTTGCCTGTAGATCTTTGCCTTGTAGAGCCTTAATTAATTTTGTTATAAAAATAAGAAAAGTGTAAGTTGAAAGATAAGGAACCTATTGTGCCCATAGATAAGTATTGCAAAATCCTGGATAAATTCTGTTTTATCATTTAAAGATACTGTCTCCTGTCTGGCAGAACTCATCCTACATGATTAGAGGTAGATAATTTAGTTGGAACTGGAGGAGCTGGAAAGTATTATATATGCAACATCAAGACAACATTAAGTAGACCTTTATCCATTTTTGAAATCTATGAGTCCCATCCTGCAGAGTACTGATTCACTCCTGAGAAATCAGTAGAAGTTGAAGGTACTGAGCACCTTTCAGGAGCCAGACCTTAAAGAAATATGCAATTTTAAATCAATTTATAAGATGGCTTATATTGATATGTATTCTCTGTAGATCTTTGGGAGCAGATTATTTGTCAAAATGTAGCTTATGGAACTCTTAACCTGACATACAAAATATTTGATTTTTTTAATTATTTTTTATTATTACTATGATGACTACAGACCATTACTAGGATTGGGGCCCAATGTTCTAGACACTGCAGAAATATGTATTCCCAAAAGCATATAGTCTAAATAGACAAGACACGCAAAAGGAAGGAAGGGAAACATTTGAAGGCCCAGATCCTCAAGGGTATTTAGATCCTTACTTCCAATGAAATCAATGCAAGTTAGGAGCCTAAATACAGTTGAGGGTTGGGGCCAAAGTGAAATCCTTCTGCTCAGCTCTTATGGGTATCCAGGTAGAATTTAATGATCTCAGCATCGCTATCTAGTATCTTGGCCAGTATTTCCTCTTCCATGGAATAAAGCAGGTTTGATTATCCAAGTCTGCATATGAACTTCTAAATATACATGCATACTCTGCCTGGCAATCACCCTTTTTAGTCAAGAGATTAAAAAAAAGCTGCCAAAGCAGTCTTTATGTCCACTACAACCTGCATAGACTGTTAGGTCATCTGGGGAAAAAAGTAGCTTCTTTTGGTATATGGAAACCTTGAGCAGAAACTGTTAGAGATATGTAAAACACAAACACATTTGTCAAGTTTGCTATATTTCCAAATATTCAAGGCAAATTTCTAGCTAAAATTAACCAATAGATTATATAGAAATAGCTCTTCTGTAGAAATCAACATGGATGCCAGAAGTCAATCAGCCAGTTGCCCATAACTCTTCCCTCATGGGCTGATAGCAATATCTGAAAGAAAATAAAACTACAGGAACCTAAATCTCATTGATATTCTTTGTGTTAGTTTGCTTGTTTGATAGCATGCATGTCTCTTTGAAGAGAATAATCTAAGTGTGGTAAAATAATCTGAGCATTGATGGAAAATTGGAAGAAATGGTAGTTCAGTAAAAATGTAGATATATAGTTTTCACTATTGATATAATAGTTTATGCTAAGGCATACTGCATAATTCAGTTTATTTTCTAAAAATGTGCTCTGTTTTTTAAGAAACATCAGCATTTATGTATCCACTAAGAAAAGAAGCCTTTTTTCTCTTTCTTTCTGTGCTTTCATACACTGTACAATGCTGCATACATCTATTTTCTCATTTATCTTCATTCTCCCTCAAACTCCATGTGTTTTATCCCTGGGACCTGCCTAATTGATTCCTTTTAGAAACGTGTTTCTTTTCCGTGCTTTCTACCATGCCTTCCCTTCCATTAAGAACACCCACTAACACTTGGCATGCAAAGTAACAACCCTCCTACCTTCAAATTCCTCCTGAAAACTCATTACTTTTGTGAATCCCCCTCCCATTTCAATAAAATGCAGTAATACATCTGATAACTAAAAGCATGATCCTGCAAAATTCAGAACACTTTTTGTACTCTGCTGAGTGCTCTCAGCTCCCACTGATGGTTCCAAGCATATTTGTCAGAGGCACACAGCATCTTGCCAAATGATACCCCACATGAAAACTGTGGGGATATTAAGTGCCAGATGTGGAAATATTTACACACAATATTCTTGATTGTAGTTGTGTAACTGACCCTGCTTGGGGGGACCATAGTGTTTAAACCTGGAACCTACAGTGCTGAAAGCAGCAGCCTCTGCCTTTTGAGCTAAAATACTAAATCCTCTACCTGGCAGCTGTAGAACCCCCATTAATCTCTTATGTGGCTCAGCCACTAGAGTGGGTCAAACACACACACTCTCTTAGTCCAAGTTACATTTTCAGAGATGATTTCTCAGGCCTGGTCTACACTACGCGTTTATACCAAATTTAGCAGCGTTAAACCAAATTAACCTTACACCCGTCCACACAACGAAGCCCTTTATTTCGATATAAAGGGCTCTTAATACTGATATCTGTACTCCTCCCTGATGAGGGGAGTAGTGCTGAAATCGGTATTGCCATGTCGGATTAGGGTTAGTGTGGCTGCAATTTGACGGTATTGGCCTCCGGGCGGTATCCCACAGTGCACCATTGTGACCGCTCTGGACAGCAATCTGAACTCGGATGCACTGGCCAGGTAGACAGGAAAAGCCCCGTGAACTTTTGAATTTCATTTCCTGTTTGCCCAGTGTGGAACGCTGATCAGCATGGACTGTACGGGAGATACTGGATCTGATCGCTTTATGGAGAGACAAATCTGTTCTATCAGAGCTCCGTTCCAGAAGACAAAATGCCAAAGCATTTGAAAAAAATCTCCAGGCTATGATAGACAGAGGGACTGAACACAGTGCTGCGTGACAAGCGTAATGGAAAGCCAAAGAATCAAATAGACTCTCATGGAGGGGGGACTGAGGACTCCAGCTATCCCACAGTAGTCCCCGCAGTCTCCGAAAAGCATTTGCATTCTTGGCTGAGCTCCCAATGCCTGAAGGGTCAAAAACATTGTCCTGGGTGGGTCAGGGTATATGTCATCAATTTACCCCTCCCCCCCGTGAAAGAAAAGGGGAAAAAATCGTTTCTCACCTTTTTTCAATTTCACCGTATGTCTACTGCATGCTGCTGGTAGACATGGTGCTGCGGCGCTGAACAGCAGCATCCCCTCCTCTTCCTTTCCTGATGGCAGACGGTACAAAAAGCTTGAAAACTGTCCTCGTCATCCCGTGAGTGCTCCTGGTTGGCCTCGGTGAGGTCGGCCGGGGGCGCCTGGGCAAAAATGGGAATGACTCCCAGTCATTCTCTTCTTTAAACTTTGTCTCATGGAGAGGCAGACGGTGCAATAGGACTGGTAACCATCCTCATCATAGCAGCTGGAGGCTGAGCTCCTCTCCCCCACCTTCATGTCTAATGAAGATTCTGTACTGCCTGGACTATCATAGCAGTGGGAGGCTGCGCTCCTCTCCCCCCCACCTTTTAATGAGTAATGGAAATTCTGTCCTGCCTGGAATATCATAGCAGCTGGAGACTGCCTCCCCCTCATTTTATCTCACTAAAAAGTCAGTGTTTCTTATTCCTGCATTCTTTATTACTTCATCACACAAATGGGGGGACACTGCCACAGTAGCCCAGGAGGGGTTTGGGAGGAGGGAAGCAACAGGTGGGGTTGTTGCAGGGGCACCCCCTAGAATGGCATGCAGCTCATCATTTCTGTGGGATATCTGGGGCTCTGACCTGGAGCAGCTATAATAATAATTGGATGTATACCTATCTCCTAGAACTGGAAGGGACCTTGAAAGGTCATTGAGTCCAGCCCCCTGTCTTCACTAGCAGAACTGAATACTGATTTTTGCCCCAGATCCCTAAGTGGCCTTCTCAAGGATTGAACTCACAACCCTGGGTTTAGCAGGCCACTGCTCAAACTGCTGAGCTATCTCTCCCCCTTCTTTGGCTCTTTAGTAGACTTGCCCCAAATTCTAGGCAGGACTGACTCTATTTTTAGACAAAACATAAAGAAAGGAATGACCTGGGGAGTCATTCCCATTTTTGTCCATGCGCCCCCGGCCGACCTCAGCGAGGCCAGCCAGGAGCACCCATGACAGCAGCAGACGGTACAATATGACTGGTAACCGTCATCGTCAATTTCCAAAGCAGCAGACGGTGCAATAGGGCTGATAACCGTCTCTGCTACCTTTCAAAGGCAAATGAATGCAGCTGTGTAGCACTGCAGTATCGTGTCTGTCAGCAGCATCCAGTACACATACGGTGACAGTGACAAAAGGTTAAATGGGCTCCATGGTTGCCATGCTATGGCATCTGCCAGGGCAATCCAGGGAAAAAGGGCGCTAAATGATTGTCTGCCATTGCTTTCACGGAGGAAGGATTGAGTGATGACATTTACCCAAATCACCCACGACCCTGTTTTTGCCCCATCATGCATTGGGATCTCAACCCAGAATTCCAAAGGGTGGAGGCGACTGCGGGAACTATGGGATAGCTGTGGGATAGCTAACCACAGTGCAACACTCCGGAAATCGACGCTAGCCTCGGTATATGGACACACACTGCCGAATTAATGTGCTTAGTGTGGCCACGTGCACTCGACTTTATACAATCTGTTTTAAAAACCCGTTTTCTGTAAAAGCAGAATAATCCCATAGTGTAGACCCTCAGACTTCAAAAGAAATACTTTCTGGGTCATATAATGTAGAGGAGGGGTCTGAATTGTTTATTAAGATTATATGTGCCTTGGTTAAGGGGCTATGGCTTCCTCAGTGTTTGTGCAGCCCCAAAACATATGCTTATTGCTTAACAATAATAAATAATAATTAGTGTAGTTGAGGAAACAGGGAAAATGCCCATAAATATTTTTATAGATTTTAAAATGAATTTTGATTCATCCATGTGTGATGCATTCCCCCCAGGGTGCCCACTGGAACTGGGGTACCATTGAGACCTCTGATGCACCAGCCTGGGTGCCCTCTCACACTGTGCTGTTGTGACAAACTGCAGACTAGTCCTACACTCCTGGTCCTACACTCCCCCCAGCATTCACACAGGTAGGGACACACCCAGCTGCAGCTACATGCAAGCTCTGACCAGCCACCGCATGAGGCAACAACAGAGAGGCTACAGCTCCCCAGCCTAGGACCCCAGTGTTGTACCATGCTGTCCTGGTCAAAAGCCCGACGAGTATGAATTTATTACCCAGTTTGCCCCTCTCTCAATGTGGAGAGGACAACAGACACCAGCACTTGTTAACCAAGCTTAGGTTTTCCCCAGACACTTCACTCAAAATACACTGGTAAAGATAAAATGTAAAACAAGTTGATGAATGACAGAAAGATAGATTTTAAGTGATTATAAATGATAGCAAACAGATTAAAGAAGATTACCTAGCAAATCCACCCTGACTGATGATACAAGCAGCCCACCATACACAGGCTAGAAATCCCTTTAGCCTGGGACCAGCATTTCCACCAGTTCAGTCTTTGTTCCTCAGGTGTTCCAGGAGTTCTCTTGCATGGGGAGTGAGGCCAAGAGATGAAGTCACTCCCTGCCTTATATAGCTTTTCCATATGGTGGGAAACCTTGGTTCCAAACTCAGTTCCCAGTCCAGTTTGTGAAAAAATACAACTATAAAAATGGAGTTCAGTGTCATGTGATCTGGTCACATGCCCTTGCATGTAGGCCAATGGGAGTTGCTGGAAGCGGCGGCCAGTAAGTCCCTTGGCCCGCACCGCTTTCAGCAGCTCCCATTGGCCTGGAGCAGTGAACCACAGCCCGTGGGAGTCGCGATTGGCCGGACCTGCGAGTGGGGCAGGTAAACAAACTGACCCGTCCCTTCAGGGGCTTTCCCTACACAAGTGGCAACCTCAGTTTGAGAAACACTGGTCTAGCTTCAGCATTGTTGTACCTGATAAGCTTGTTGTGGGTGTTACCCAGAATAGGCACATTTGAAAGACAGATACATGGTCAATATTCATAACTTCAGATACAAAAATGATACAAACACACAAATTGGATAATCCTATTCAGCAAATCATAGCTTTTCTAATGACACCTCACAAGACATATCTTGTACCAGGTGCATCATAATTATGTTATAATCATATCATAATCATACAACTATGAAGAATATGTGGTGCAGTGTCTCACCATGTATGTGACTTTTTCTGTTCATTTGACACAAATATTTTCATGTTTGAGCTTTACTAGCACAAATCTTTGAGAAGAATTAATTTTAAGGTAAAAAAAATCAAACATTCGTGAAATTGGAATTTCAAATTTTATATTTGATTGTAATATTCACATGTTGCACTGTTTTTAAGTGTCATCCATATAGCATCCATTCAGAGAACAGACCTCATTCCATCAAAGTATTTACTTAAGTACATAGCTTTAAGCATGTGAGTGATCCTGACACCAATTACTTTGGTGATACTACTCACATGCTTATCTTTAAGCATGTGCTTAAGTGATTGGGCCAATAATTTGAATTTTGACATTCATCTATCACATGTTAGCAATAAACTATCAGCAAGTTATCCATTTAAAGGGAACCTTTGAGAAGGAATCAGTGAATAATTCTGAATATGAAATAAATGAGAGAATTATTGCAGTCTAGTTGCAAACATTTCAGAGAAAAAGGAGTTGTAATTCAACAAACAAATTATTCATTAAAATAATTAGCTAGACTTTAATGTTAATAATACTAACATATGACTATTTTTGTTTTTTCACTTTAATTCCCTTGTAATGGCACTTTGTAGCTCATTCCTTTCTATTAATGCCAATTCTCTTTTGGTACACCTGAACATTACTATTTGTTATTTAACTTTGACTTTCTGATTTGTGTCTGTTAATCAGCTATTTATCAATCAAGAATAAAAATACCTCTCATAATTTCCATAACACACTTAATTGTATAATATTATATGTTGGGAGCTAGCTACCCAGACCTCAAGAAGCCTTTACTCAATTCTGATAATCTCTTCCACTATTATCATATCTCATAGCTCAGTGATTCGAGTATTGGTCTGCTAAACCCAGGGTTATCAGTTCAATCCTTGAGAGTGCCATTTAGGGAATTGGGGTAAAAATCTGTCTGGGGAGTGGTCCTGCTTTGAGCAGGGGGTTGGAATAGATGATCTTCTGAGGTCCCTTCCAACCCTAATCTTCTATGATTCTTATCTTTAAAATAATTGAAAAAACAATAACCATCAAGCTCCAACAACATATAATCATGAAAATGTAGGACTGGAAGAGACCTTGATAAGTCAGGTAGTCCATTCTCCTGCACTAACGCATGACTAAGTATTATCTAGACCATTCCTGACAGGCATTTGTCTAACCTGTTCTTTAAAAACCTCCAATGACAGAGATTGCGAAACCTCCCTAAGTAATTTGTTCCAGTGCTTAACTACCCTGACAGTCAGGAAGTTTTTCGTAATGTTTAACTTAAATCTCCCTTGCTGCAATTTAAACCCATTACTCCTTGTCCTGGCCTCAGTGGTTATGGAGAACAATTTAACACTTCCTCTTTATAACAATCTTTTATGTACTTAAAGACTTATGTTCCCACTCTGACTCATTTTCTCTAGGCTAAACAAACACATTTTTTTCAATCTTTTCTCATAGGTCATGTTTTTTAGACTTTTAATATTTTTTGTCATTATGCTCTGCTCTTTCTCCAATTTGTCCACATCTTTCCTGAAGTGTGGTTCCCAGAACTGCATGCAATGCTTCAGTTGAGGCCTTATCAGTGCTGAGAAGAGTGGAAGAATTACTTCTTGTGTCTTGCTTATAACACTCCTGTTAATACAGCCCAGATTGATGTTCACTTTTTGGCAACAGTATTTCATGTTCGACTCATTTTTTAGTTTGTGGGTATTCACCCACGAAAGCATGCTGCAAAAAAACTGTTGTTTAGTACAGTGCTTCTTGTTTTTGGTTGTTCCACTATAAACCTCAGACCCTTTTTTTGTGATACTGCTTGCCAGGTAGTCATTTCCCATTTTGTGTTTGTGCAATGACTATTTCTTCCTAAATGTAGTACAGGGATCGGCAACCTTTGGCACACGGCAGGTAAACAAACCATCCTGGCCCACCAGGGGGCTTACCCTGGCAAGCCGCGTACCAAAGGTTGCTGATCCCTGATGTTGTACTTCACACTTGTCGTTACTGAATTTCATCCTATTTATTTCAGACCATTTCTCCACTTTTTCAAGATCATTTTGAATTCTAATCCTGTCCTCCATACATTTGTAACCCCCCCAGCTTGATATCATCTGCAAACTTTGCAAGTGTATTCTCTTTGCCATTATCCAAATTGTTTAAGAAGATATTGAATAGCACAGGACCAAGCACAGATTCCTGCAGGACCCCACTTGCTATACCCTTCCAGCTTGATTGTGAACCACTGATAACTACTCTCCAAGTACAGTTTTAAGTAGTTGTGCGTCCATCTTATAGAAGGTTTCTCTAGGCTATATTTCCCTAGTTTGATTACGAGAAATCATGTGAGACAGGAAAAAAAAGACTTATTAAAGTCAAGATATATTTCATCTGCTGCTTCCCCCCATCCACAAGTCTAGTTACCCTGTCAAAGAAAGATATTAGGCTGGTTTCACTTTATTTGTTCTTGACAAATCCATGTTGAGTGTTACTTATTGCCTTATTATTTTCTAGGTGCTTACAAATTGATTGCTTGGTAATTTGCTCCATTATCTTTCCGGGTCCTGAAGTTAAGCTGACTGATCTATAATTTCCTGGGTTGTCCTTATTCCCCTTTTTATAGATAGGCAATATATTTGCCCTTTTAAAGTCCTCTGTGATCTCTCCTGTCCTCCACAAGTTCTCACGGATAATTGCTAATGGCTCCAAGATCTCTTCAGCCAATTCCTTAAGTATTCTAGAATGCATTTCATCAGGCCCAGCTGACTTGAAGACATCTGACTTGTCTAAATTATTCATAACTTATTCTTTTCCAATTCTAGCCTCAGATCCTACCCTATTTATACTGACTTTCACTATCTTAATTGTTCGATAACTGTTAACTTTTTTGGTAAAAAATGAAACAAAAAGAGCATTTAACTGTGCAGTCATTGCTGAATTTTCTGTTATTGTCTTTCCCTCCTCACTTAGTAATGGGGCTACCCTGTGCCTGCTTCCCATATATTTGTAAAATGTTTTTGTTACCCTTTGTGTTCCTAGAAAGTGTAGTCTTGTTTTGTGCTTTGACCTAATTTTGTCCCTACATGCATATGCTGAGTTTTTTTAATATTCGTCCTTCATAATTTGCCCTAGTTTCCATTTTTTTTGTTTGATGGTTGAGTTTCAGATAGTGGAAGATCTCCTGATTAAGTCACGGTAGTCTCTTACCATACGTCCTATCTTTCCTACACACTAGGATAGTTTCCTCTTGTGCCCCTAATAATGTCGCTTTAAAAACTGCCAACTATTTTGAACTCTTTTTTCCCCTTAGACTTATTTCCCCTGAAACATTACATACCAATTCTCGGAGTTTGCCAAAGTTTACTTTCTAAAAATCCATTGTCTTTATTCTGCCTTTTTCACTCCTACCATTCCTTAGAGTCATGAATTCTATCATTTCATGATCACTTTCACCCAAGGTCTCTTCCACCTTTGAATTCTCAACCAGTTCCCCCCATTGGTCAGAATAAAATCTTAAACAGCTTCTCCCCTGGTCATTTTCTTCACCTCCTGTAATAATTTTTTTTTCCAATGCATTCCTAGAACGTGTTGGATAATCTGGGCCCTCCTGTATTGTTTTCCCAACAGATGTCTGGGTAGTTGAAATCATCCATCACCATCAAGTCCTGTGGTTTGGGTGATTTTTTTTTTAGTTGTTTAAAAATATCCTCATCCACCTCTTTTTCCTGGTTAGGAAGTCTATAGTAGACCCCAATCATCACATCATCCTTGTTTTTTACCCATTTTATTGTTACCCAGAAACTTTCAACTGATCTGCCTCCCACTTCTATCAACCTCAGTTCAAGTGTATACATCTTTGATACACAAGGCAACACCTTCTCCCTGCCTATCCTTCCTGAACGAGCTGTACCATTCTATAGCAATAGTCCAGTCATGTGAATTGTCCCACCAAGTCTCTGTGATGCCACTTATGATATAATTATGATTATTCACTAGTATTTCTAGTTCTTCCTGTTTAGTCCTCATACTTCTTCCTTTAGTATACAGATATCTAAGATGTTAACTGGGTTTCCCCAAAATATTCCCTCTTATCTCTCCTTTGTCCCTCCTGTGATTGTCCTTGTTCCCTTCCAGATACTGACCCTTCACCCAGGTCTCCATGTTTTGGATTTACCTGTGGGCTTTTGTCTCCCATCCCTGTCAAAGCTATTTTTAAAGCCCATCTCACTAGGTTAGCCAGTCTGTATCTGAAGATACTCCATCTCCTTCCTTGATAAGTGGACCCCGTCTCTGCTCAACATCTGACATCATCCAAAATCCTGGATGAATCACAATCAAGGCACAACTCTGAGACAGCTCTATAACACTAAAAGACAACCTTCTTAACGCCAAGGACTCAGGCAAGATTTACTTGCCCATACTGCTGGAGAATCTGCAGCCTTTGACACAGTGAACTACAAGATACTACTAACACACCTACATGAGTTAGCAGGACTCCAATCTATAGTGGCTTCAACCATTCCCCTCCAAAGGAGCTCAGAGTGATTATGTTTACCTACTCTGTTCTGAAGGCCCTCTCCCGGGTGGACAGGTGGTGGCCTAGCAGGGATCCATCCCATCTGTGCATCTTTTCAACGTCTACGTGAGAACATTGGAAGAAATAGTGAGATGTCATGGGTTCACTTGCCAACAATATGTCAGTGACACTCAACTAAATATTTCATTTTCAGTTGATGCTATCACTACCAACACCAAAATGTCAGAAGGCTTACAGGAGTTCACGTCTTGGATGGCGCAAACAAAACCCCAGCAAGACGAAGATGCTGGTCAAGGGAGAAACACATTGAAGAACTATCTTAGATATTTTCTCCGCCTTCCATTGCTGGCAGACAGCCTCCATTCATCAATGTGGTACAAAACCTCATGGTCCTGTTTGACTTCTCATTAAGCTTATATGACTAGATATCATCTGTATCCCACCTTGCTAGGAAACTGCCATTCCTTCCAGACCTGACCACAGTGTTCATGCATTTATCACCTCCAAGTTGGATTACTGTAACTCACCTTATTTGAAGATGAATATAAAGATAATGCACGGACTCCAGCTGGTACAGAATACAGGTAGCTGCCTCCTTCATGTTCTAGTCCACTGTGAGCATATCAGGCCTGTGCTCACATCCCTTCAATGACTTCTCAAAACCAAAGACAAAGCACAATAGAGCTCAGGATGTAGCATTCTTGGTCAAGAGATGCAGCTATGAAGCTATCTTCCAAAGGATGTTAGTGAATCCTGAGTCCAATCATCTTTAGGATGCCGCAAAGCCTTTCTCTTTGAAAGAGCCTTTCCACTCCAGCAAGTATGAATCTCACAGCATTGACTCTCCCATCTAACTAAACTCTCCTCCCAAAAAAACCCCAACAGTAGCCAATCAATTAATCAAAATAAAAATAAATAATAAAGATGTCCTAAGCAGAATGCTTAACTTGAAGAGGGAAGAGAGCCATAGATTTAATGAAACCCCCTAGGTTCTTTGCTGTTGCTACTGATGTAGCATAGAAGACACTGAAGTGTTAAGCAGCAGCATAAAATGCTAAGATTTACCCTTGGCCTAGCTTGTGATCACCTACACCCTGGAATATGAGACTGAGGTTGATTAGCTTTCCATTCTGATTTTACTTTTAATATCCCTTTGTATGCTGTCTAAAACATATTTCCTAGAGTTTTGTTCATTTCTGGTTTTGCTTATCATTCAGCGCTAGTCTGATTTTATCAGAGTCTTTGCTACTAGCCTCCTTGAATTGTCTGGCCCTTAACAAATAACTGCTATCCTTAAATATTTCTTCCAGTAATGTCTTGCACCTGCTGTGCCCTATTGCACTACTCTTTTGGTTTACTTAATAGGTTTACATTAATTCAAAAACTCCCTTAGGTATTAGAGGCTAAAAAGAAACAGCCCACCGGCTGAGATACCTCATTGTGTGTACACAATTGAAATGCAGTCTCTAAATCAATAAGGAAACAGTAGGGCTAAAGCTGATGGTTATATAACCTATCATTGCTCAATGTGAAAAAATCTTATAAACATTTATTCCAGTGTCAATGTGCAATCATAAGACTGTGATCCACTGCTTACAGAGTCTAATCATGCACTTAAAATAATTAATTAAATAAATACATTGGGGCTTATTAACACAATGAAGAGAAAACTATCCCAGCATTGGAAGTCCAGTCCACATCCCAAATGTAGTAAAAACCCTGACACTCATGAATTTGGTGGCCTGTGGGCTGGCCTGGAGAGATGCTCCATCCCCCTCCAAGTGATACACTTAGAATCAATTACCCGTCACCCATATGGGGCTGATTTCATTTACTATTCTGTATGTTGTAGAGAATGTGACAGAACACATTTGTTAACAGGGTAACATTAATTGACCTAACAAAATTCACTTGTTGTGAAGTGAGGCGAGAGGTTTGTGAAAAGCAGGAATATGTGTTTTCTAAAATCAAGTACAGAAGAAATAAACATTCAGTTAGATATTGACAGAAGGCCTGATCCAACTCCAATGGAAGTTAAAAGAAAGACTCACATTGATTCCAGGCCAGGAGCAGGGCCAGCTTTAGGGCAATTCCCCCGATTCCTAGGAATCAGGCCCGGCGCCTAAGAGGGCCCCGCAGCATCTGTAAGAGGGGCCCCACACCCTCTGCCAAAGTGCCGCTGGAAACAGCAGCAACCGATTGAGCTGCCGCCGAATTGCTGCCACTATCTTCGGCGGCAGCTCAATTGCTGCCGCTGTCTTCAGCAGCATTTCGGCGGCAGCTCTTTCAAATCGGGCCTTGCATGTCCTAAAGCTGTCCCTGGCCAGGAGGGTGGGATTCAAGCATTGCAGCACTAACTTTTAGGGACTCTACCAACTAGTGGAATTCACTAGGTGCATCGGCTCCCTGTATGATGCATGAGAGAGTTAGGTGCCTAAGAATGGGATCCACAAATGCCAGCATGCTGAACAGGGAGCAAGAGGAAATGCCGAGGAGAAGGGTGAAGTCTAATCCCTGCACCTGAAAGGGAGTAAGGCGCCTGACTCCTGGCTGGATGGAGATACCTCCTTCTGCTTGGGAGTCACAGCTGTGAACCCTCTCCTTGAGATAGATGGCTGATCTGCAGAGGATATGAGGTGTGTGATGCTATATGGAATCTAGGGGACACTTTAGGGTATTATGAATACAATATTGTTAACTTGCAATGAGTTATGCCATGTAATATGCTATGTAAGATATCTGCAAAAATGTTATAATTTGCCAGATATGATGATCTCATTCATGTGTTTGAATCACCTTTGTATTTTGGGTTTGTCATAAACAGACAGTAAAGGGGTTAAGAAGTTCACATAGCCTAGCTGACACCTGACCAGAGGATCCAATAGGGGGACAAAATGTTTCACCCGGGAAGGAGGGAAGAGTCCTTTGTTCAGTCTGTTCATTAAGTTCTGTGCTGGAGTGAAAAAGATCAAGGAATCACCCAGGGTAGTGAGTATTAGAGAAGGAATGAATTAGCTTATGTTTATTTCGTTTTGTGACTTTTTTTGCATTAGAGGGATAATCAAATTAGGTTTTCTTTTATGTAACTAAGGTTTTGCCCAGGGGAACATCCTCTGTGGTTTGAATCTGTTGTCTGTGAGAGTAGCTTGTATACTAATCTCTCAGAGGTATTTTCTGTCACCCCCTTTCCTTAATTAAAAGTCTTCTTTTCAAGATCCTGATTGATTTTTTCCTTGTTTTGAGATCCAAGGAGTTTGGATCGGTGTTCACCAGGAAATAGGTGGAGAAGTCTCTCAAAGTTACCCAGGGAAGGGTTACAGTACTATGTACTACAAAATGTGTGCTATGCTTCTGGGTGATCCCCAGACAGTTTAGCATCAGCACTGCCTAGCTTGCTTGATGGCCCATTAAGGACTATCAGCTATACAACTGACCCATTGAGAGAAGGCAAGGGATACACCTTGTGACTCAGACAGGCATGCAGGGACAGGCCTATGGACCAAACTATAAGGCTTCCAGGCCACGTGCTGGGCAGCTTGTGTTTGGGACAAAGGAAGCACAAGCCGCATGGCAAAAAACTACAAAAGACTATGCAGCTGCATCTTCTCCATTTTATCTCCAATCCTTCTTCTTACCTCTGGAGTCACCTTTCTACAAACAAAGCTCTGAACTAAGGACTGAATGAGCCATCCAAGCTGAGGATGTATTCCAGAGGGACTTTCAAGCCAGCAAACTCACCAATACTGCTAGGAACCTCATGAACTTTGAATCTTTGTATGTATGTGGCTGCTTTACCATCTTTCTTTTTGTTCTTTTTCCTGTATAATAAATCTTTAGTTTTTGATACTAAAAGATTGGTATTTGGGGCAAGATCCAAACCTACACTGACCTGGTAATGTGGCTGACCCTTTGGGGGCAGAAGAACATTTTATATGTGAGCAGAGTTTTTCAAATAACTTTTCATTGCCCTGGACCTAGGTGCTGACTGGGAGCCAGAGAACTGGAATGCAATACGGGGGCTGTGTGATTTCTTTTTTGCTTCTTGATAACCAGCGTGGGGGATCAGAAGCGCAGTTTGTGACTGGTTGGGGAGTTTAACTTCAGTGTTACCCACCAGTCTTGGGAGTATCTGCTCTCCCTTTTGCAGCCTGCCCTGACCTTGGCATTTCCCGTGAGGGCTGCCCCAGGCACATAGGGTCACAAGGTGTTAGTCTCCATTAACAGAACTTTGACTCTTTAGCTCAAGTTGTAACAACTCATGATTTTAGCTTTGGAGATCTTCTTTTTGATCTGTGGTGTGTCAGCCAAGATGGGATCACTACCCATATTCTGTGATTACCATTAAAGTGGACAACACATATCCAATTACCACACCATGAAAACTGAGATATCTATGTTATTTCTTATTCCAAGTATATGGGAGTTGTACATAGTTCAGCTAGCCTTGCGGTAAATATACAGGGGAACATTGACTTTTTAATGGTAACCACAATAGAGGGTGCCTCTGTATGTGCCAGTGTAAGAGAGAGTGGAACATGAAGTTTTGAATTTCAGAAACAATAGAAGAATTCATACTGTATATAGGTGATGAGTTACTGTAATAAACTACATTTTTAATTACCAGAACTAACAACAACCACATGAAACTGGGTCAAATGACCATATTGTTTCCAGTATGGGAGGAGCCCTCAGGCCTATGTAATATGCTGAAGATGACTTAACCTTTAGGATTTCTACTATTTTGAGAACCCAACTAGAAAAAATAAATCATACTATTGTAAAGAGGCATTGGATGTATATAATGTGAATAATAATTCTGCAATATGGTTGCTCCAGTATAAAAATAATGTATTCAACAAATGCTCCCAGCTAACAAAGTCGTTCTTCAAAAGGACATGACTGCATAATAATACAGTACATGGTAAGGCTTTTTTATGCTTTTATGCTTGAATAAATATAAATTAGATAATAACACTTTATTTTAATGATACACTGATTAATACTAAATTACAATGAAACTCCTATGTAAGTGCATATGACATTTCCATTAATAGCAATTTAATTTGTTATTATTACAGTTATTATAACGAACACCAAATCAAATTAGTAGTGATAGAACACTTAATTTGTATTGCTTGCTGTACCAAGAAAAATATATTATACCTTTTGGATCTCAAAAAAACACCACATTGATTTGATACCTACTGTACGAAAATATATATAAAAAGGTTATATGATCATGTATTTTAATACTTAATATTTAAGGGGTCACTTACAATTGTATGAACAAGTTTTGATCTTAGGATCTGGTAAATATACAGCATTATGTGAAAATCTGGTATGATTATGGTAAAATCTAAGTTTAGGATAAATGGATTAGTTTAGAAATATAAGGACCTGTCTGAATCTTTTGTTGAAACCTCACTCAGAGAGTATGTCTACACTAGAAATGTAAGTCGACCTATATATTACTGTGATGGTGCATGTCCACACTACCCTCCTTGGGTACTGTGCGTCCTTATCATGAGCGCTTCCACCGACCTAAGAGGGACAGTATGGGGAGCAGAAAGCCCAGTCTCTTATCTCTGCTGGCAACTCCCTGCCAGGAGTCTGGCTGCCCCACAAGCTCCTGGTGGGCTGACTCCCCCTCCACTCTCCGTTCCCTGCAGGGAGCTGGGGGAAGTCGCCAGGGGCTTCTCACCTCAGGGAGCAGGGTCCAGCTGCCCCAGCTTCTTAACCATACCCACCCTCGGTTGGGGGAGAGGGGGCCACTTGGGCTTCTCAACCTGGCTCCCAGCTGGGAGGGGGGTCTGAAGCTGCCTGGACTTCTTGCCCCAGCTCCCAGATGGGAGTAGAGTCCAGCCGCTCAGCTCTCCAGGTGAGCAGGGGGCAGCTGGGCTCTAGGTGCCTGGCTTTCTTGTTAATTTCATGGCTCCTGCTGTGAAATTGACAAGACAGCTGATGTAAGGGACACAGAATCTACACAGACACTGTGCCTACCTAACTAAATCAACATAAGCTGTATGCCTCTCCTGGATGTAGGGTTATGATGTTGGTGTAATAGAGCACTTACATCGGCAGGAGGAAGGCTGTAATGTAGACACTGACAAAATTAGATGTGACTTGCATCTGAAGAAGTGGGTATTCACCCACGAAAGCTCATGCTGCAGAACGTCTGTTAGTCTATAAGGTGCCACAGGATTCTTTGTTGCTTTGACAAAATTAGGTTGACATAAGCTGCCTTATGTCCACCTGTGTAGTGTAGACCAGCCCTAAATAGAAATAAAATCTTTTAAAATAGTTAAAAAGGAACAGTTTTTATACAACATGGCAAATAATAGTAATTATGCATTACTTGGTGACTATGGGACCAGGAGCAGAAGTGGCAAGTTAATGCAAGAGAACCTGCTTTTCTAGGATTCTGAGACCCAACTGGATGAGACAATTTGGAAACTACTTGAAGTAAGCATTCACTATGGGATATCTATCTAAATCAAACACAGTCTCCAAACCTTTGACAGTTCACTCATTACTAATGTAAATGAGTATTAATAACTGGACCTTTGCAACTAGTAATCTGCTGCCAATATGTGAACAAGGCACTTTCACCCAATTTTTCATAAATCCTGTATACTGAGGTACATGTGCTTGTAGAGAGGAAGGATGGATCTTTGGGTCTGTTGTTTCCGTATTTATGTGCCAGTTAGTGCTTCACAGCCACTGGTGCACAATGGAGGAAATTCAGAGATTTACTGACCCAGGAGGAGTCACTAAAGAGGCAAAATTGCTCCAGGGTTCTCTCATTGTGCCACCCTCATAGAAGGGTGCCTCATGCTCTCTACCAGTATGTTACTTTTGGCAATAGTTTGCTTAGCACCCTCTAAATGTTAAATTGTAAGAAGGAAAGTAACTATAGTCATGTGCAAGGGAAAAGACAAAACAATGTTTAGCCATGTTACAGAACTGTAATATACTACATTCCCCAGTTTCTTAAATGGCCCCATCAAGGATTAAACTCACAACGCTGAGTTTAGCAGGCCAATGCTCAAACCACTGAGTTATCCCTTCCACCATTTATATGAATGTTCAAAACTCCACTTTTATTTGTAGTTCTGAGTTGAGGATTCCAAAAATGGAAGGTTAATATATTTGGAACATTGCAAATTCACACATTGGATTTGTTTGGCAGTAATGAACCCTCATTCAAATAAACAATTCACAGGTACCTGAATTATTGCATATACAGACATATGTGTCTGCATTTGAATGTACCCTCATTTAATAGCCAAGGGCTAAATTCTGTTGTTTGTTAAATCATTGTAAATTCAGAGCATTTCTGTTGACATCAATGGAACTATTCTGACTGGACTTATATCAGTGGGATAAACAGCAGAAGTTTGGCCAATATTTTCCCCCATTTTTGGGATCATCCCCATGCTACAACTCAGAGTCAATCTAATAAATTTCAAGAGGTGGAATTGACCACACCCAATTATTCCATTCTACACAATTTACATCTGACCAGGTTTGCACTGGAGCCTGTATAGGGGCACTGTGCAAATAGGTTAATTAAATATAGTTTATATTGCATAAAAATGTGAAGTGAGAGGGCGTTTATTCTAAAGAAAAGGGGTAAATGTGGGCTACTGTGGGCTGGCCCTGAGAGAGTGCTAACTCCATCGGTGCTGTGGGGCTCAAGCACCCACTGAAGAAAAACAGGGAGTGCTCAGCACCCACAACCCACCAGTAGGTGGCAGGAGCACATACAGGACACACAGTGAAACTGGAAGGTGGAAAGTACCCACCAGCCAAAACAAAAGTCAGCCCTTGTGGTAGGAGACAACACAACATATTCACTAAGGGTCATATTCTGATTCTTTTATATTGTGGACCACCTTACTAAAGGACTAGCCCCACTGACTTCTGGAGTAAACTATTTTTCAGGGGGGAAAATAGGATCAAATTCTGGCCCTAAAGCTATTAGAGAGAGAATGTACTATGAGCATGGAGCCTAGAATAAGGGACTATTAAAATATCCATAATTCGGGGGCTTTTGTGTACTTGAGGGTTTTGTGATGGTGTCATTTGTGACACATTCCCCAAATGGTATTTCATACTGTTGGAAATTATTTTCCTAATAAGTTTATTAAGGTTTACCATGACTCAGTTTCCACATAAACATTCCTTTATTAATTTAAAGGCCACGTGGTGATAATTACACCCAATGCACAAACATAAACCTATACACCTATATTGTATACCCAACAATTCAATTATAAGTACTGGCCAAAACATTCACAACCGACTTAGGCCTGGGTGGTACCATGCCATCCCGGTGTTCTCCATAGGGATAAGGAAAGGCTCTAACAAAGAATCACTGAAAAAACCTTGTTTTTTTTTAAACACTATAACAAATGGGTGATGTCATTGTCAGATATTGGACCTTAGCTAAGGCCAGATGAAAGAGATAAGGTTGAACCGGGCCTCTTTCTTCAGCATTTTCTTCTTACCTTGTTTGGCCGTATTTCTTGTTAAATACCAAATACATGTTTCCTTATACTAAGCTAAACAAACCAATTATTTACTGCACTTGGTGCTCAGTTAACCACATTTTCTTTGTTTCTATTACCACTATCTTATTCATGGTGTGGGTTGAGGTATTTTTTAGTGTTATTACAAGTTTAACACATGCTTTGGGCCTACCACTCATGCCAAAAATCCTAATTCAATTTAAAACCATAGCCTGCTTAGGCCTAATGTGGGCCTATATTCCTACACATCCTCTTATTCTGAATGTGAAACTTGGGCTATTAAAGCAGATGAGTGTCTGCCACTCATTTCTAACTTAAAAGAAGTTAAAAAATCTTGTAAAGGATTAGCCAGTAGGCAATGCACAGGAGCTTGCACCTTACCTGAAAAGGGATGTTTCTTTTGTGAATCACTCAGTTGGCACCATTTTTTATTTTAAAATACTCTACAAAGCTTCAGCCAAAAGACATCAAACATCAGTTGCACTATCTGTAATCATTTCTGATTCTGTGAAGCAGTGGGAAAACATGTTCATCTCACCATCCTACCATATGCAGAGATTTTGATTGGAAGGATTCCAACTGAGGAGGTATACCCGGTTTTTTGTTTTGTTTTGTTTTGTTGTTGTTTTTAAAGCTCAGCTAGCCAGTGACAAGCAGTGTCTGTTCAGCACTAAACCATCAACTGAAGGCAGGTCTGATCTGAAGGGTCAGAGTTCCCAGAGAAAGGTGGTGATCAATTGATCATATCTCTAGTTAAACATCCTTCCATTCAAGATGTATCCTAGTGAATTTTCTGCCTGAGTTCACTTGCACAGTGTATATTTTTTCAGTTTAACCAGTAGTAAATATATTAGATGCATCTACAATGTATGTTGACTTTGGAGAATGCACTTAAATAATATTATTGAGAACTTAAAAAACAGAGTTCTCAGACAGAAGAAAATGATTTACAATATAAATATAAAAACACATTTTTACAACACCAAGACACATACCGTTATTACATCATAATCAGTTTCAGTTGGAATAACACAGCTGACTGATCTGTCTCCTCCAAAGGGAGGACTGGCCCATAGTTATGGAGTACTACCCATGCTTATTGACTTGGCCCAACTGGAGTTGAAACACATAAAGCAAGAACACTTATTAAAAACAAGTGCTTATTAATGGAGATTTGGATTCTATTCCTAGTTTGCAACTATTCTGTTTTGTAACATGGTGGCACTTCACCCCCTCTGTCTCAGTTTCCTCATCTGTAAAATAGGGATAATTATGCTTACCACCTTTGTAAAGTGCTTTGAGACCTACTGATGAAAAGGACTGGACAAGAACTATGTATTAATTCATTATTAATTATTGTTAACAACAACTAAAAAACAGAACCAAAATGTTTCCATCATGGGGAACACATGAAGTGAGAGGTTGTGTGTTCAATCAGCTTTAAGGAACTCTTCAACTTTCAGTTCCCACCCCAAAGAGTTTAATCTATTTTTTGTTCATGTTAGGAGTCTTTCATCACCAGACTACCACCTCCTGCATTATGAAAGGAATCTATAATAGCAACCTGTCTCATCTTTAATTGTTGTACGGCGGCAAATCCTTTCTATGCATAAAGTGGATACAGTTTGGGCTTTCAGCATGAAAATATTTTGCTTCTCTGAATGGTGATATTATCTATTTATTGCTATATTATGAGAAAAATGTGAAAAGTGGTAGTGGAGTCCAAGGCAGGGGTTCTTTGGAACTCACACGACTCAGCTGAGTTCAAAGTGATCAAATACATCTAACCTGGGTTTTATACTTGCTGATGCTCTCTTGTATATAAACACTAAAGGAGTGCTTACATGTGATGTTGACACGGTAACAAGATATACCCTTTATACTACAGGGAACTTTTCCAATGTGAACAATACTTCCTGGATTCCCGTTAAATATGTCTCTGAGAATTTTGGACTCATTTCCCCTTCCTAGTATGATAGATGCCGCCAGAGAAGGCACCTCTACAACAGAATATAACCAGAATACCAAATCTTTGTAAGGAAGCCAACCCTGGGGATGGAGGCCTGCTTATTAAAAAATTAAAGAGGACAGCTGACAAGTGTAATCACTAAATATAGGTTAAGCATAGTGCGGCTCTGTTTTGGTTTATCTAACCAAAACAATGAAACAAGACAGCATAATACACACTCAAATGGTCTCTCTGGTAAACTTACAAAAAGTCAATATACATGGTGTTTTTACTATGTACAAATGTCTAGCAGAAGAGACAGCAAATGCCCCCCCCAAAAAAAATTTTCTGGAACAAATCATAGCTTAATTTCTTCAGAGAAAGGGCACAAAAAAAACAACAACAAAGAACATGAACATGATAGTTCAATGGATCATCAAAAGTAATCTGAAAGAGCACTAAATAAAATAAAGTAAATTGAATCTATTCTTTACAAACCTCATAATAAAGCAACAACTTGAAGTCAAGAACAGAAGAACATAAGAATGGCCATACTGGATCAGACCAAGATTCCATCCAGCCCAGCATCCTGTCTGCTGACAGTGGCCAATGCCAGGTGCCCCAGAGGGAGTGAACCTCACAGCAATGATCAAGTGATCTCTCTCCTGCCATCCATCTCCACCCTCTGACAAACGAAGGCTTGGGACACCATTCCTTACCCATCCTGGCTAATAGCCATTAATGGACTTAACCTCCATGAATTTATCCAGTTCTCTTTTAAATGCTGTTATAGTCCTAGCCTTCAGAACCGCCTCAGGCAAGGAGTTCCACAAGTTGACTGTGAGCTGTTTGAAGAAGAACTTCCTTTTATTTCTTTTAAACCTGCTGCCTATTAATTTCATTTGGTGGCCCCTAGTTCTTATATTATGGGAACAAGTAAATAACTTTTCCTTATTCACTTTCTCCACACCACTCATGATTTTATACACCTCTATCATATCCCCCCTTAGTCTCCTCTTTTCCAAGCTGATGTCTAGTCAAGACTGGCATCTTTATCTCATATCCCTATTCAGCAGCCTCTATTTAAAACTTATAGCAACATAAAAACACTAAACCAAAACAACAATTAGTTGCTAGCATAAGCTGTGGAAACAACTTTTAAGGGCTTATTAGACTCAAAGCTGGTTGAATTAGGAGCGGGCAATAATTTATCTGACACATTTTATCAGTAAATATTTTCATGATTTTACCAGATCTGCAGACAGTCAAATAACATTCTCTGAATAAATTATCATATTTCTTCCATGAAGAGGATAATTTATTTTTCCATTTTCATTATCAACCAGTTGTACACATAAGCATCATTTACTTTGATTCTGGAACAATTTCTTTAAAAGTAAGTTTGCTACTGTGTACTAGTAAACTCCGCTTTGATGCACTGTGGAAAATAATATCATTTAATATAGTATATCAAATTGTATTACCAAGTAATGAATTTTACTCCTGAAATTGTATTGATCATGTAAACAGACAAAGCAGCCATGTTCTCACACAACTCTGAACATTAGGGGTTAGATCTTCAGTTGTTATAAATCAGTGTATGGCCAACAAAGTTAATAAAGCTGAGGCATTTTACACCATCTGAGCATTGTCATAGATCTTGTTGGGTTGTAATGTTGGCCAGATCACTAGGGTCAACCCTGACACTTTTTATAAAACCTTCTGAGGGTCCTTCACTTCCATTTGAAAAGGAATCGTGCTTAATATTCTTTTTTTTTTTTTTTTTTTGCCTGACAAATCCCATTGAATTAATTGGGAGGCTTAACAATGACTTCAGTAGCCACTGGATCAGGCCCCCAAACAATGGCTCATGTAGTAATGTAACTCCCTTCTTTTCTCTTACTACTGCAATGCCAGCCTTGTAAGGGAAATCCAGGTGAGACACTAGAATATATTAACTTGGCTGTGACGTGAGTGTACTCAGAGGTCAGACTAGGGTGGGGATGAGAAGATATGTTGGTTCTCAAACAAGCGCTGTACAGGTGAGAAATATTCAAAATATGATTGTGTGTACAACTTGCCTTCACTTGCCTCCCTTAGCTTGGCTTCACATCTGTGAGGCTTGAATATGACTAAGATATATGCTAAGGTTCCTTCTCGAATGGGGAAAAAACTCACTTGTGGCACTTTTGGGTGACTATAAGTTATGCAGCTCTGTGATCCTCCTCTTCTCACATGAAGAATGAAATAGCTAACAATATTGACATTTAAATTATCAATGGGCATCTGAGTTAACACCTCACCAAAATGAATGGGAAAGTTCACACCTCTCCAAGGTATTGTTACAGGCTCTCTGCAGACTCAAACATCTTTAAAATCATTTCACATTTTTGACATTTCCTTTGCAACTATAACAGACAGAAACTTTAAAAAAAAACTTAAAAAATGAAACCTGAGATTCTGGAGAACAAGATAACATCTTCACAGAGGTGCAGGTATACTGTAAAGGCGTGTACCTGATATTTTTGACCCTGAGTATGCTGCTATTTCAATCATACAGACACATAGTCGAACAATTCATTACAAATTTAGACTGTTTTTTATTTTTGTTTTTCATTATTGACTCATTCCCAAATTGAGGTCAATTTTCTTTTAATGTATTTGTAATTTATGTATATTAACCAAATACTTAAGATGAACAGTTTTGGACCATAGGTTGTTCATGAATTGTTCTTTTTGACTATTTCCTATTCCACATGCAGAGTAGGAGTCATTCCACCTCCATTGAATTAACACTTATATAATGCACTATTTATGACCTTTGTAGGACTGGTAAAATCATCAAGAAAAATTTATACATCAAATAAGTTATTCAGTGAAAACCCACAGCACTTGCTGAATAACTCACTAGCATTTGTGAAATATTATTCTGCCAGCTCCATTACTTTCATTGTACAATTTACTGCATTACAGAACCAGGATTTTAAAAAATAGGTACCTACAGTTAGGTTTCTAAACCCTTATTTAGGCTCCTAAATAAGGCTCTTATCTTACAAACTCTCATGCACATACTTATGTTAAAGCATATGAGTAGTCCCATTGAAGTCAACGGAACTATTCATCAGGTGTAGGTGTTTGTAGTGTTGCCGGCCCAAAAAGGCCTGAGGCAGCAAACAGTGGTTCGTTGCCCGGTGTGCGTCGCACTAATTATCACCCCAGGGTGGAGAATGCAGAAAAAGTTTATTTGAGCCCAAGTAAGGTGCCAGGGAGATATTTACAATCTCAAATCCTGCACACAGATACAAGCTGTGTGTGTCTTCTTATACATGACTTCAACAAGGCATCCTCATTACCCCCCACTAGTCTCCTCCCCCCTACTATATAGTACATACAGTGTATAATTAACAATTACATCAAACAGGTTAAATCATCCTTGACAGCAAACAATTTATCTCGTAACTTTTCAAGGCTGTTACCTTGGTTTACTCCTGGATTTATTACATTGTCTCCCCTCTTTCTAAACTAAACACAAGTAGGGCCTCTTTTTACTATCTCCTGCTGTCCGTGTTGTACTGATAAGAAGCAGTTACACATTCCATTCTCACTTCTAACTTGGGAATTCAACTAGAATTTAACATAAAGGGACTCTTAGACCAGCATAAAATAACTTTGGTTCAATTCAGTCCTAGTACAGAAAGACTTCATTAACACTGTGTTTTTCCTACCCTCCTGAGTTATCTAGGGATATGCCTAATGGCACCAACAGTAGGACTGGGGTTCAAGTGACCACAGTTTCAAAAGTATAGCGGTGTTTTCACAAAGCTAAACCCAACTACTTCTAGTTGCAACCCAGTTAACATCTAATAATAATAATAAGTACTGGTGTGTAGCAGGGTGGACCCTGCTCCTGCCCAGAGGGGCTTGAAAAGCTGCCTGCCAGGGCTTGAGAGGCGTGGCTCTGGAAGCTGGGCTGAGTAAGGAAGTGGCCGCAGCTGGGGCCACGCCCCAAACTGAAGCCCTGGGGCTTATAAGAAAGCAGGGAAGCCAGAGCCCAGACAGTCCCTCTCTGCCTGTAGAGAGAGATGGGCCTGGCTGCAGGGAGCTAGACCAAGTACCTGAGGGAAGCTGGGCTGGGGGACAGGCTGAGGAGCTAGGGAAGCTCCAGCCTGGAAAGCCCCAGGCTGCGGCCTAGTAAAGGGCAATAGGTACTGGGGGTTGCAAGGGACAACCCAGGAGTAGGTAAAGCAGCAGGTCCAAACCCCCTTTGCCTGTGATGAGTGGGCTGATACTGCAGTCTGCCCCAGGGTGTGGGGCTAGACCATGACTGTCAGTGGCCACTACTGAGGCAAAGTGGGGATAGTAGGGTGGGGGTTCCCCTGGGAGGGGGAGACCCAATTATAGTTAAAGGGGCACCGGGTCCTGGGAGGGACACGGGGCCGAGAGCAAAACAGGTACATCACCAGCCTGCAGAGGGCGCTCCGGACTGGAAAAAGAGCTAATTCCCCGGAAAAACCAGCAGGAGGCGCCGCGGCGGTGAGTAGCCCGTTTACATGGTGTATTAATTTGGATGGACTATATGGACTCAAAAACAACAAGGAGTCCGGTGGCCTTTGTGGACTCAAAGGTAAAAAGTGTTAACGGGACAATGAAACTGTCCAAATTAAACATTATTAAACAAGGTTTGTTATAGAGAGACTTCAGCCTGCTTAGTGCCATGGCAAACACATTACTGAAAATCTTTTAAACCTTTTATTAAAGATACAGAAAAGACAAGGTGGGGGGGAGGTTAAAGCATTTGAAATATGAAATATTAAATTAGGCTTTCATTTTAACATTCCATGGTCCATTTCCCCTTAGAAAGCAGAACTTCCACTCCTCCTTGTCTGATCACCTTTTAAGATGATGTTAAAGATGGCAATACCTGTTTTGAAAGAGAAGAAGTTAGCTGAGATAGGATGGAGTTACCATGGTTGCTGTTGTTAAAATCCAGTCTTGTTTCCTAGAAGCTAAAACAAGACAAACACACACAAATGGGGAAAAGAAAAGTACACCAAAGATAGAAAATGCAGCTTCTGTCTCTGGTGCTGACTTTCACTTGCAGCATCACTTCTGGAAAAGCACAGGCTTATCAGCTACTCTGAGACCTGGCAAACTTGCATCAGCATTGTGCTGTTTGGGCATTGCATTTAGCTGCCTTTCTGGTCACAGGCTTACAGCAGTGTTGCAAAATATACAGTCTTGGCTGACTAAAGGACTGACTTAGAAGGAAAAAGGAGAGAGATAAGAAAGGGAGAGAGAAAATAAGGTAGGGAAGGAAAAGGACACATGGGGGTTGGGGAAGAGATGAATTCTCACATCCCAAATTGTGTTTGGGATTTAGCCAGAGGCAGTGGATGTGGCAGTGTCATCTATGTCCCTCTCTTGTGGCCTGGCCTGGTCTGGTCAGGACATCTCTCAAAATTCAGATGAAGAAAGTATGGCATTCCAGGAGACAATGAGGATGGCATCCATGATGGCAAAGCTCACACCTTCTCTGCCTTTCAGTCAGCCAGCATTGTGGTAGCAGCTTTTCCCTTCAAAGCCCCTTCTTGAGGATTCCAAAATGGAGTGATGGGCAGAATAGCCCATTCTCTCGTTATTTTCTTCACCATATAGGCCTTATTTATAACACATGGTCCATGGTCCTGCATTTCTCTTGCTTACAAGCCCTGATCTTAATGCAGTCCTTGAATTATATCAGTAGACCTTTTTGTTTGGACTAACCTATATTTATTTTTGTTTCTCTTTTCCATCTTTTCCCATCAACACTTATTGTTATAGATTATTGTGACGTTTTATGAACTTATCCTTACTTGAACTCAAAATTAGAGTAAATTCATTGGTCAAATTATCACAACAGTACCCTCAGAAGACCAATAGCCATGATGAAGTTCTGTAGAAAAAAACAACTTGGCATTCACAGTGAAAGCATAACCTTAGAAAAGGTAACACTGCTCTGCAGCCAAAATGCTTCTGAAATAAATGTAGTCTAACTTTACTAATTCTGGGTCACTGAGAACGAAAATGATGCTTAAAATTGTTGATTGGCTCTAGTTTTCAAGATATGCTATTGGGTCAGTATATACGACCCTTGACTTGGGAATAGCGGAGGATAAGTGAGTTATAAAGGGAAGGGATCTCAATTTAAACCAGAAATGACTAAAATACATCTTTGACTGGATCTATGAATAAATCTATGACTGGATTTGGACAGTACTTGCTTTTTAGGCAAAACAATGAATGATGCAATCTGAAGCTGGTGTTGCGTCATACATGATACGAATTGCATCATGTTATTCTTAGAAGTCGTGGATGATGCAATCATAATGAAGCTTACATCACTCTGCTGAACAAATTGCCCTATATCAGCTCTAGAAATCATACAGTGTCGTGCACTCTTATTTGTCAGTGTTTGATTTTGCAAATGGACACATTTCTGTTTAGCCAAAGTGAGCAGAGATGCCTCGTACTTGTGTGAACAGTGCAGATAACTTCTGCTATGTTTGTGGTGAAGTGACTTTTGCATCACAAAAGCGCAGTCTAACCACTCTGGTTAAGAAAGCCTATCACCTTTATCTGGGCTGCAAAATTAGAGATCAGGACAAGAGGTGGGCACCACGCATATGCTGCAACACTTGTGCAACAAATCTTCGCCAGTGGTTGAACAGGAAAAGGAAATCTATGCCTTTTGCAATGCCACTGATTTGGAGAGAGCCAACAGATCATACCAGCAATTGTTACTTCTGCATGGTGCCTCCAGTTGGGAAAGGTGTGTCAAAGAAGAAAAAGTGGACTGTGCATTATCCAAACATTCCATCAGCTATACGCCCAGTACCCCACGGAGAAGGACTGCCGGTTCCTGATGCACCAGAATCATTCTCACTTAAGTCAGACGAAGAGGAAGAGGATGAAACTTCTGGTCCTGAACCATCAATGTCACAGGACCCACATTTTCTCCCATCCTCCTCCTCTGAACCACACCTCATAACACAAGGTGAACTGAATGACCTTGTCAGGGATTTGGAACTACCCAAGAGTAAGGCAGAGCTGTTGGGCTCCAGACTACAGCAGTGGAATCTCCTGGCAGGTGATGTTAGGGTTTCCATGTTCCGTGACCGTCAAAAGGATCTTGTCCCATTCTTCTTCCTGGAAGGTGATCTTGTAGCCTGCAACAACATCGATGGTGTGATGGCAGCCCTCAACATCGTACACGATCCAGATGAGTGGAGACTGTTCATTGATTCATCGAAGACGAGTCTTAAAGCTGTTTTACTGCATAATGGCAATGTTTTGCCATCAATTCCAGTTGGTCATGCAGTCCATATGAAGGAAACCTATGACAACATGAAACAACTTTTGAGGTGCATAAATTATGATCAACATCAGTGGCAGTTTTGTGACGATTGAAGGTTGTTGCTCTCTTGCTTGGTCTGCAGACTGGATACAGAAAGTACTGCTGTTTTCTCTACGAATGGGATAGTCGTGCAAGAGATTCCCACTACATCAAGAAAGATTGGCCACTCCGACAGTCATTGGAGCCTGGGAGGAAAAGTGTTCAGCATCCACCACTTGTTGAATCAAGGAAGATTTTGTTACCACCCTTACACATCAAGCTGGGTCTGATGAAGAACTTTGTCAAGGCCATTGACAAAACACAAGCAGCTTTCAAGTACCTCCGTGGAAAATTTCCAAGGTTAAGTGAAGCTAAGATAAAGGAAGGTGTCTTTGTTGGTCCTCAGATTCGTGAACTTCTTCGAGATGATGCATTTGACCATGCACTGTGTGGCAAGGAAAAGATGGCATGGAAAGCCTTCCAGTTAGTGGCAATAAATTTTCTCAGAAACAACAAGGCAGACAACTACAGGTTGTTGTTGGAAAATCTCCTCAAGGCATACAAAAGCCTTGGTTGCAACATGTCACTAAAGATGCATTTTTTGCACTCTCATCTAGATTTTTTTCCACCGAACTGCGGAGCAGTGAGCGACGAGCACGGCGAGTGATTTCACCAGGACATTGCAACAATGGAGAAACGCTATCAGGGCAAATGGAGCCCATCAATGCTTGCAGACTATTGCTGGACAGTGACAAGAGATGCTCCATTTAATGAATACAAGAGACAAGCCAAGAAGCGCCGAGTAGACACTGAATAGGACTAAACTATGTACATAATAGTTTTTTCCCTTTTGTTTCATAATAAATTTTATTTATATGACCCTTTTGCAGATTTTTAAAGTGTTACATAAACAGGACAGATGAAATATTATCATGTAAAGCAACCATAAACACATGAAAAGACCTAGGTTTACAATTTATGATTAAAACTCTACTATCTACACAATATACATAGACATAAAATGTAAAAACTTAAATATCTTAAACAGTAGCCAATCAGTTGTTTTAATTGTCATATTTGAATTCAGCACATCAAAATACATAATAAATAGACATTTTATCTCTGAAGCAGACGACTTCTCAAAAATTGTAGACCAGTGTAATTGACAGTGAGATACTTTGCATGCAGTTGTGGTATGAGTAATTTTCTTTGCTTTCCATTCTTACAAAAAGGTGCATATATCAAACTTGTTTACTGATGGTCAGATAATATAGACTATTCTGAGTGCCCATTTTTACATATAATGTATTGTACCTACTGTAGTTTCCATGCTCTTGTTTCAGGTGCTTTTTGGACCAATTCTTTCAGGATGTTTTGGATTATTTTCTTAACCCTGAGATGGATGGCTCTAAGCTACGAGGAGAATTTTAGATGACAAAAATCTGTTACACTTGAGAAGTCTGATTGTACTGCCAGCATGAAAGTAGAAAGAAAAAGAATGACACCAAATGAATTGCAGGTACTGAACATTATTGTACAATTCACTTAAGTTAAATGTGGCTATTTCTGATTAATGATTTTCTTACCATTTTTTGTACAATGAAAATCAGTCTGTTTAACTCTGCTGACCTGTAAAACTGCTTTTCTCCCAGGTCTGTTTGCTTCTGAAAACTTTATATCCTTCTTGCCTATTCCTTTTTAGCAACAAGGAGTAGAAAGGAGGTAATGATGGAAGGGAAAACATTAAAAAAATGAAAGGAGGGAATACAAAAAAGGAGCTATAATGAGGAAGGCAGCCCTGGGACAATGTAACATAGAAATAGGTTTTCTCATACAGCCTTTAAGTACAAACCATTTTAAATTAATAGAGAATGATGCTGTGATTTTTTTTTTAAATTAAGGTATTTATTTAACACATTTCTGAGTCGCTTGTGGATAGGCATCTAAGCATCATTCATTAAAATCAACACACAGCATTAGTATCTAAATAAGGAATCATTCAGCCAAAATAAAATGCTACTGTGAACCAAAATGATTTGGCAAAATGCCAGCATGATTTCCTACTAGCAAGGTGTTCCACAATAGGAAAGGGACCAAGCCCCATTTTAAGTGAAAAGGGTGGCAGATAAGGACAACAAGATATCAATGAAAGTGCACTCAACATTTTCAAAGATAAGCCTGCTAATAAATTGAATTTGAATCATGCCATAATGGCCGCTAGAGAGGGGCTCTGGTTGGAGAAAGCCCTTCCTCCATACATCACCAAAAATGACAAAGATAAAGGATGATGGCTGGCCATATGGCAAAAAAGGAAACACTTGTTTCTTCAAGCTGTAGTTGTAGGCTGTAGGGGGCATACAACCCCATGCTGTACCTGTGTTGGCTATAGGGGCCATATGACAGGGATAAAGGGAAATGCCACATTTTCAACAGACAACATTTGGATCATGAACAGGCAAATGTGTTGGATGCACCGAGAATGTGTGCTTCAGGTTGAGCTGACCAATTTGTTCATGACAAAATAATTTGGCTATAAATGGCAGAGCAAGCAAGGTGAGTCTTCCCCATGTGAGAGGTGAACTTACAAAGATGCACCTCTGAACCCTAGGTCCTCACTGACCAAGGACAACAACTGTGAATGGGGTATGGTGAGGGAGCAGAGGGAGGCACAGTAAAGGGACTTTTTGGTTGTAGAACTCAAAAACATGAGGCAGAAGACTCTGCCCCACACACTCTGGGGTTGGTGTCCTGCTCACAGTTTTATGCTTATGAATCCTGCTCATGGCATTTTCCCTAATTTTCCCTAATTAATGTTGGGTGACTTCTCTCCTTTCATGAAAATTTTCTTTTCTACACTCCAACTCTGTGGTTGCAAGTTGAGAAGTATCTCAATGATGCCCAAGAGTGCTGTGTAATTTTCTCGTGTTTTTTTTAAATATATAATTTGATTATATGCACTCTAGAGAGATGGAGTCAGGTCATTAACTTCTACCTAAATCATGGAATACACAATGCATGATGATAAACATCCATTTGTTGTTATTGGGTTGTTCATTTGAACAGTGTTTCTAGATTTTATTTAATATAAAAAGAGCATTCAATTTTTTTAAAAAGAAAAGCATAAAACTTCAATTACACTTTGTAAAGTCTAAAGGAAAAGAATACTGCTAAGTGGTGGAACTACTTATGCTCGGTGTCACTTATTATTCTGCACTAAATATAGCTAAACACACTTGAATGCTACATGTTATGTTCCGTATGTGTAAAAATGTTTTACAATAACTGTCAAGGTGTCACCCCCACTCTGAACTTTAGGGTACAGATGTGGGAACCTGCATGAGATAACCCTTAAGCTTATTTACCAGCTTAGATCTAGTAGCTGCCACCACCAAATAATTTAAACAAATGTTTATGGGAGAGTCATTTGGAAACTCTGTCTTCCCCCCAATATTTCCCCAGTCTTTATTCTCCTTTTCCTGGCAGGATTGAGACTGATTCACCTCCCACCAATTCCTGGTGAACCCAGGTCCAAAAAAACCCTTGGATCTTAAAACAAGGAAAAATCTATCAGGTTCTTAAAAGAAGACTTGTAATTAAAGAAAAAAAAAAGGTGAAAGGAATAACTCTGTGAGATTAGCACACAATCTACTCTCACAGACAACAGATTTAAAACACAGAGGATGTCCCTCTGGGCAAAACCTTGTACACAAATAAACCCAATTTGATTCTCTCTCTATGCAAAATGAAGTCACAAAAGAAAATAAAAATAATCTAATACATTCCTTCTCTACTTTTAAGAAATGTTAGATGTCTGATTCCTGGATCCTTCACTCCAGCATAAGACTTACTGAACAGACAAAAGACTGATTTCCCTCCTCCCTCTTCGAAAACATCTTGTCCCCCCATTGGTTCCTCTGGTCAGGTGTCAGCTAGGCTAGGTGAACTTCTTAACCCTTTACAGGTAAAAGAGGACTTAACCCTTAAATGTCTGTTTATGACAATAACAGACTTCATATTTCTAATTCACAGATACTTCAACTGAGGATATAATTCAGAACCAATGGGTATTTCACTACATTTTGGCTGAGTTAAAGAGGAAGCTAATGGTTAAAACCTCACTGCTTTATATATGATAGCTGAAAATGCTGCCACTCGGTCAGCTTTGCTCCAAAATGTCTATACACAATTTCTTTAGTATACATTTTTATTATTTATGCATTGCACAACAAGGAAGCATTTTGTTTTTCTTTATGAAGAGTTAGGGGAAGGCTCAAGTATGAACAAGTATAAGTCTTTAGGGTGATCAGATGGTATCCACTCAGTCACTCTGATCTGTTTTTACTCCCTTTGTCTTTAACCTTCTAATATACTGGTGACCTCACACCTCTAATGGAGAGGAAAGAGATTAACAGAACTCTCTGGGGCACATCTTTGTATTGGCTACTGATGGAAAAGCCAAGGGAAAGTCACGTAGCATAGGTCTTTCCTTTGAAAATTACGCAGGGAGTGTGAATCAAGAGCACTCCAGAATGCAATTCTTTCACCTCAGTGAACAGACAGATGCTGCCCCACCACACTGAACTAGTCAGTGTTTTTTTTTTCCCCTTAATTACTCAGACCTTTCAAGACGAAACATTTTAGTAATGATAAAAAAGCACATTTTCCAGTGAGAGTCAATGTCACCCCACCCCCAAAGGATTTACAGTAGGTGTTTTGTTATCAATAGATTTTATATATTAAAAATATGTCCTCTTTTGTATTCATATTAAGCCATTAAAAACCCGTTGTGTCCCAATCATAGAATCATAGATTTTTAGGGCTGTAGGGGCCTTCGAGAGGTCATCTAGTTCAGTTCCCTGCCCCCATGGCAGGGCCAAGTATGATCTAGATCACTGGTTCTCAATCTATCTATCATTGTGGGCCACATATGCAGCCCAAAAAGTGTTACCTGGGCCACAGGTCAAGAACCAAAGTGCATGACACCTAACCTCCCCTGCCCACAACCCCCCATATGCCCATATCCTCCGCCCAGAGACCCCAACACAAAGTGGGGCCAGAAGCAGAAAGCAGGGCATGTGGTGGGGACCCCGAACCTGGACCTGACAGTGCAAGGCTGGGGGGAAGACAGGGCCCAGACCCTAGACCCCAACGCAACCCTGGACCTCACTGTGCTGGGATGGGTGGCAGCCAGCAGCCAGGACCCTGGACCCTGCTGTGTGAAGGTGAGGGGTAGACAACCAGCTGCTTGGAATCCAGAGCCCGCTGGCTGCCTGGACCCCACAACCCACTGGCTTCCTGGATCCTGCCAGCTGCCCGGACCCTGGAGCCCACTGTACAGGGCTGGGGGGAAGCTGAGACACCAGAGCCAGCCATGCAGGACTGGGCGGCAGCCAGGACCCCAGATCCCATCGGTTGCCCAGATCACAGAGCCCACTGGCTGGTCAGACCCCAGACCCTGCTGTGTAGAGCCATGCAGCAGCTGGGACCCCGAAGCCTGCCATGGACCTCACAGCCCTCTAGTTGCCTGAACCCTGCCAGCTTCCTGGACTCTGGAGCCTGTTGCATGGGGCCAGGCATCAGCCAGGACCCCGAAGCCTGCTGGCTGCACTGACCCTGGACCTCACCACATGGAAGCTGGCACTCTGGAGCCCACTGGTTGCCTGCACTGCACCGGCTGCCCAGACTCTGTAGCATAACCCCGCTGACTGCCTGGACCCAGAACCCCCTGCACGGGGCCAGGTGACTGCCCAGGGCCTGCTGCATGACAGAGCAGCCAGGAGCCCAGAGCCTGTGGTCTTTAGCACATAGCAGAGCTGGGCCACAGCTGTGTGCTAATTGGGCCACATGTGGCGCATGGGCTGCGAGTTGAGAACCACTGATCTAGACCATCCCTGACAAGTGTTTGTCAAACCTGCTCTTAATCTCCAGTGATGGAGATTCCACAGCCTGCCTGGGCAACTTACTACAATGCTTATGTGTACTATCCTGAGAGTTAGAAATTTTTTCCTTATGTCCAACCTAAACCACCCTTGCTGCAATTTAAGCCCATTGCTTCTTGTCCTATCCTCAGTTGTTGAGAATATTTTCCACCCGCTCTTCCTTGTAACAACCTTTTATTGTACTTGAAAACTCTTATGTCCCCTCTTAGTCTTCTCTTCATGCTAAACAAACACAATTTTTTCAATCTTCCCTCATAGGTCATGTTTTCTAGACCTTTAATCATTTTTGTTGCCCTTCTCTGGACTTTCTCCAATTTGTCCACATATTTCCTGAAATGTGATGCTCTGAACTGGACACAATACTCCAGTTGAGGCCTAATCAGTGTGGAGTAGAGCGGAAGAATTACTTCTCGTGTTTTATTTACAACACTCCTGCTAATACATCCCAGAATTATATTTGCTTTTTTTGCAACAGTGCTACGCTGTTGACTCATATTTAGCTTGTGATCCCCTATGATCCCCAGATCCCTTTCTGCAGTACTCCTTCTTTCCCATGTTGTATGTGTGCAATCGATTGTTCCTTCCTAAGTGGAGTATTTTCAATTTGTCCTTACTGAAGTTCACCCTAATTCCTTCAAACCATTTCTCCACTTTGTCCGGATCATTTCGAATTTTAATCTTATCTGCGAAAACACTTGCAACCCCTCCCAGCTTGGTATCATCCACAAACTTTATAAGTGTACTCTGTATGCCATTATCTAAATCAGTGTTTCCCAAACGTGAGACGCTGCTTGTGTGGGAAAGCTCCTGGCTGGCCGGGCCGGTTTGTTTACCTGCCACGTCCACAGGTTCAGCCGATCGCGGCTCCCACTGGCCACAGTTCGCTGCTCCAGGCCAATAGGAGCTGCTAGAAGTGGCGCAGGTCGAGGGACGTACTGGCCGCCGCTTCCAGCAGCTCCCAAAAAACACCACAGTATGTAATTCCCACTTGATTCAACAGGTTTTTACAGTATTACCCCCACAATATTCCCAACTTCAGCTTGTCTGGGGGTATGGAAGCTAATGTATTTATCATAACTATTTTTAACACTAAACACCATAGTACATAGGTTCTAGGAATTATATTTTGCACTTCTAAAGTGCCTTTCATTACAGGATTGTAAACCACCTGACCTAACAAAGGTTACTGGCCTAAGACTCTCACAACATTCTTTTGAGGTAGACATTTGAGGAAATGTCAGTTCTGGAATCTAGATCTCCTGGATGGATCCCAAGACAATCCTTCATTGTATCCTGGCGTCAAAACTAAACCTATTTGGGCCCAGCGCCTCAAGATATTTGGGTGCCTAACTCCAGTTCAGCCTTTGGGTCTGCACAATCCTTTAGTTTGCTGAGCTACTGGAATCAAAATTTTATATGTGGATATAGATCGTTTGAAAATACTTCGGACTGAATATTCCATAAAATGTGGTGATAATCTGTATCATGTTTGGTATTTTTTTTTCTTCAGAAAAACAACCATTCCACAGCATCGACTGGTAAAATGGAAAATCATCTTATCTGCGAAAATAAAAAAAACCTTATTTTCAAGCCTTTACGTCTTATTTGAATAACTGACTTGCTTTCACTGTATAAACAATATTGACAGGAACATTTAAAGCTATCTTAGCACCATATTCATTCCTAGGGCATGTGCACCTCAAGAAGAAAATTGTTTTAATTCCTATTATTAACCATTGACTATTACAGGGGTCAGCAACCTCTGGCAAATGGCTTGCCAGGGTAAGTACCCTGGTGGGACGGGCCAGTTTGTTTACCTGCCGTGAGGGCAGGTTCGGCCGATCGCGGCTCTCACGGGCCACGGTTCGCTGCTTCAGGCCAATGGGGGTGGCGGGAAGCGCCGCGGGCCGAGGGATGTGCTGGCCACAGCTTCCCGCCACCCCCATTGGTCTGGGATGGTGAACCATGGCCAGTGGGAGCCACAATCGGCCGAACCTGCCGATGCAGCAGGTAAACAAACTGGCCCAGCCCACCAGGGTGCTTACCCTGGCAAGCTGTGTGCCAGAGGTTGCCGACCCCTGGACTATTACATTACTACAGTTTAATTAATGTACATTTCATACAGCTGTAACCAGCCTTGATTTTTAAACTGGCCTGAAAACTAGCAGGTCATCAGTTGCTGATCATATCTGAATTTACACTAACACGTTCTATGTTAAGGAGCCATTGTCCAAAAATGTTATACCCTGAGAGGTATAATAAGTTACCTCTGTGGAAAAACTGCTATAACATTGTGTATAATTTACTGTCAGCTCTATAATAAGAAAAATGAAAGAGTGCCAACTTGCTCCACAATTTGTGAAACAAAATAAGCCATGCAGAAACTGAGTTATATAGATTGAATTTTGTTTCCTCTGTTACTGTTAAGAAATTGCATGCTAGGAGTGAGTGAAACATTTTGAAGTGGGATTACATCACTTTGGATGAGAATATTTTACTATTGTTGTTATACGTAGCTTTATTACTTTTTTGAGCAGTGGAGATGGTGTTGATTAATAAGGGAAAAGCCATATGCACAGTGAATTAGGAGAAGGAAAAGTTAAAATATTGTACCAGTCTCTGTAAAGAAGTGGGGGAGATTCTGAATAATAGGATGGCTTAACTACCTGGGTTTTTTTCTTTCAGGTTCTGCAGTATTTCTGTTTCACGGAAAGGATATATTTCCTTGTGGAACCAAAGGTAGTTACAATGAAATCATTCATACCTCAGTGCTATTCTCTTCTGCTACAATGTATGTGGAGACTGACTGTTGAAATTCTTTCATTCTCTGATGGAAGATCATGCAGCCTAGTTACCTTTTTGAAGCCCACCTGACCACTTTGTCTTCACCTTCCTTCATTTATCAGTCTGGTTCACCCTTGTGTTATGCCATTGTTATGCCAGTGTAACATCGCTGAACTCAGACTTGTTTTGTTTTGTTTTCAATTGAGTTATTCTGATTAGAATGGAGTAACACAGTAAGGAATCAGGGCCTATATGGCACTCATCATATGTGCCTATGAGCCTTATTCCTTGCTGACCTCTTCACCTGTCTTCTCTTTCCACTTGCACAAGGCATCTTCCTCCTTCATTCAAATGCCTCTACAAACTCACTGCTTCGCTACTGCTGACAAATATAAACCCACTTTAGTAGAAGCTGTGCAGGGGTGTGATTTGCCTGGTTGCCTATAAGCAGGAAAGGCTCTCCTCTCTTCTGCCTATGTTCTGTATGTGGTTTGTAAACCTCATTACATATGACCTTAAAAGTTATTTATTTAGTTAGTTATTTTAATATGCATTCTAAAGTTAGGTCAAATACATGTTGGCAAATCACATTGCAGTTCTATCCAGTTATTTCTTTGTACAAAGACACTTCTGCTAACTCTAAGTACTCTCTTTAATTGATGGACTAAATTCAGAGATTTTCTGATGAATGGACAGTGTGAGAGCAATGGTATAATAATGAGCTGTCATCAGATATATTGATTTGTGCTTAATATGCTTGCTCACTGGTTTTCCAGTATGATTGCTTACTTATTATAAGCTGCCTATTCTCCCACTGATGTTTTTCTGTTACCATTAATAGGAGTTGAATAAACCAATCTCAATGAGAAAAAACCACCATGATTCACTGAGCAATGAATAATATAGTATCACTTTTTTTAAAACAAAAATGAAGGTATTTCCATGTGTCAAGACAAATATTATACTCAGTGTTAATGACTTCATGAAATGGTTAATTATGACTTCATTAACAGGAGCAGGATCAATTAATACAATGACATAATATTTATTCAAATACTGGAACAGTAGTGTTGATCATATTTGCTGAGTATTTGTTTTCATAGATTCCAAGTGCAGAAGGGACAACGGTGATTATCTAGTCCAACCTGTAGAACAGAGATCATAGAGCTTCCTCCCAAAAAATTCCATTTGAACTAGAGTATATTTTAAAAACATCCAATCTTGGTTTAAAACTTGTCAATGATAGAGAATCCACCACAATCCTTTGTAAATTTTTGCAGAGGTTAATTACCTTCGTTGTTAATTTTGTTTGGTTGGTTTTGGTTTAACATTTTTGATGAGGTAGGCATGGGAGATTATAGGGATGATGAATTTCATCTTTTTTTTTAAACCAGGGATAATCTGTTCTGTGCTTTCTTTCCTGGGGCATGCCTGGGATGAGAAATCATTTCATTTTCCTTCACACCTTTGCATACTACATTCCTGCTTGTGTCTTACTATATATACATATTTGCATGCAATTGCATCAGTATATTTAAGAAAATTGGAAGACCCTCTGTGTTTCTGTCTTTCTATTGAGATTAAGAAATAAGATAATGGCACTTCCAGAAATCGTGTTTAAAAAAGCAACAACACTGACATGGCTGACAGACATCCTACCAGAGTCCATGGGCACAGACTCCAGATAATTTTGCTCTTAGGAGCCAGTATGATCTGACCTACCACCCGGTGACCTAGTAACAGTTGCTAGAACTCAAAGCTCAACTTTGGAAGAGTCCTGGTATCTGATTGGAAAAAGTCGGGGGGTCCAGATTGGTGTAAACAGAATCAAGGAACCAAACAGAGAATACAAAGTTGTTGGTGTAACTGTTTTTTTCCTCCCCCACTTATGACTGCCTTCCCAATACTACTGGCTCTTCCTGCCTTCTGGTATCCTGACCCAGGCTGCCTCCTGACACCTGACTCTTGGCCTGCCCTCTAGCCTGCATTAGATTCCAGTCTCCTGTTATCCAGACCCAGCCTGACTCCTGCTCCAACTCTTGGGTCAGACTACCTCTTTAGAAGGAACAGCGATGAGCAGGATATCCAGCTTTGGCTTTCATACACAAAGTTGTTCAGAAGTGCCCACATTTTCTCAAGCTTGTTTTGTCCCATCCTTGCTTGTTTCATTTCAAATCCTGTGCCCTAGAATTAAAAATCACCTTTTGAAATCAATAGTTGTTCTATTGTATGAAGGTAGAATTTATCCTGTGTCCAGAGGAGCTACAAAATGCTCTCCTTACAAAGACATTGATAAAATGGATAGTCAGTTACAACAGGTGACAAAAAAAGATGTTTCTCAGACATTATCAAATAGAATTTAATGTCTTTGGTTGTAACAGACAAAATTCCATTTGCCTGGAAACACAGCAAATTGTTTCCTACTTACAATAGACAGTCACTTGCAGGGGGACACAAAAATATTTCCCATCCCCTTTGTGATACATTAAACATCAACAAGTTTTCCTTCAGGCATTGTTCAAACATTTATGGGCACTGTTACTGCTTTAAAGAGGGAGAGGGAAACTCAGGCAAAGTCTGTAAGGAGATCTGCACTTCGATATAACTGAGATGCAAGCAGTATGGAAAGTTAAGTCACTTTTTAAAAGCAAGTGTCTCAGACTTGTCAGCTACAGAACAAAGGGAAAAGAGTGAGAGAAAGAACTGAGTCACAGAATAAGGATCTCTGAAACATTGACTTTCCCTGACTTCCACTTTCACCTTTTTCTAGTCTCTTTTGCTTAAAAATACTGCATATAAAAAAAAGAAAAGTTACATCTTTAAAAATAAATGCTGAATTAATTTTTATTTTTAAAAGAAAAAAGCACCCACCTTTACTTTTCCTATTTTTAGTGTATCCCTGCAAGATAGTCATTAGTATGTTGGGTTTCATGGTGCTAATTTCACATTTTATAATTTACTAATGAAAAGATGTATATGCTACTTAAGGAGCCATATCTAAATGACATGTGAGATTGTGCTACTCACCCATTTAGAATCTGATCCTGCAATTTCACCATGTGCAGACCCACACACAGAGATCATTGGGGAATTCTGGTTGAAGAGTATCTGCATGATCTTTGATATACAAAACAGATCTCTGATAGAGCAACAAGTGATGCTCACAGAGTTTGTTTTTGTGCCAGATTCTCTTCCCCATCAGTGTTGCCCTGGTTGTGCAAAGAGGATGAAATCTGGAGTTGCCTCTCTGCTGAGCATGGCAGAGTCTCTGGCATGCACAGAGCTGGGATAGCCAACTTCTTTGCCACCACCCCATATAATCTTCTCATGGAGCATGTCAAATCAGGATCAATGAGGTGTATGACAACAGTTCCATGTTACTCTAACCTGCAGTGAAAGAATCTGGGAGCTGAGTACTCTCAGCTACACGAAACTGAAACAAAGTTAGCAGAGAAATGGACCCCTAATTTCTTCAATACACCCTCGTTTAACTGCCACATCTCCTCCCACTGGTTCTACTTTTTGTAGAAGACAAAAATAGAAAATAAGTACATAACAATTGAGAGGATGTGATCTCTCTCAGACATATCTAAAGTACTTATCATTGAAGGATTTAGGGATGATGTGACTGTCAATACCAGTTTGAGACTATCCTACATTATCTATTTAAGCTCCAACCCTGTAAACCGCTCCTCACAGGTGTAATTATCTGGGGCCATGTTGAGTCCCATTGAAAGGAGCAGCTTGCAGGATCAGGTCCTTCTGTTTTGTTAATCAATAACTGGATTCCATCACATGAGCATGTGTCCGTTTCCCCTAAAATAGTCCAAGCACACCACACTATTGCTGTTCTGTAATTAAATGATTTCTTTTCCAGTGGTAACCTTTAGCCCAGATCCCAAAGAAGCACTTTCTGCACATTTTTGCAAGAAGAACATTGCTAACTTCTCCAAATTACTTACCATATGCAGGAAGCATATGGCATAGTTTTATAATTGTGTTAAGTACCAGGAACCTTGAAATTTCATAAAGAATTATGTGAGGCAGCAGCTTAAATATTACATAGAGCCCCTTGTATAGCTTTTACCTTCTCAATGAAATAAAATAGATATTTATATCAATTTTTTATAAAAAAAAATTAGTAAGATGAAGCAAATGTACTACCCTTGGTCAATGCTGGCCCAACATATTCCTGTGGTTTAGGCTAGCTAAAGCCTAGGGAATTCTGGATGCTTTCCCATTTCCTAGCAGAGTATGCTTGGTCTATTTTGTACAGATTCCACTTGTTTTGTTAAAGCAGTAAATTGTCTTAAAGGATATAGCTATTTACCTACTTGCCGCCCTAAAAGCCAGTTACAAAAATGAGACAAAACTAATGTATTATTATTTATTATTATCTGTACTATGGCAGTGCTCAGAAGCCACAATCAAAATCAGGGCCACATTGTTTTCAGCTCTGTGTTCTACCTCTGGGAGAGGACTTGAGGGAAGAAAACCTATGGGAAGATTGCCAGCCATGTGAGTGCAGCCCTTATACCCCACATATCCCAGGGGAACCAGTGAACAACTGGTCTTTCTAATTAGAACTGTACCTGGGACATAATGGGAGCAGTAACATAGAAGTGTCTGAGGAGCCCTTTATCTGCCTAGAAGGGCCAGAGGCGGGGAGGGAGATCCTTGCTCAGAGGTTCCCCTCTGTGTGCAGATCCAGGGGCCCAATCTGCATTTCACATTATTTAACCCAGAAATTGTGATTTGCTGCTCATTAGAGTGCAAGGGAATAAGATCCTTATTGTATCTAAGAAGGCTTTTAAAATAAAGATTTCATTCTGAAAGCTAAATCACTGTAACTTCACACCTCTTGAAATGTGATTTTTTTAAAAACGAAGTTCTTTTTCAGATCATTAAACAAGATTGTCTGTACTTGGTAAGCATTGCCTAAGTGTAATTTGCTGGCATTCAAGCACAGGTTGCAAAATTGTAGTGGTTTGCTCAATCATGGAAATGGTTCTTTCAGCCACCAAAATCTTACACACTGTGCAAGGCAAAAACTTTGTTTTTAGTTCAGTTATAAATATTACCTTAATAGTATATTGACCATTAGTTCCTGATCTGAACTAAACAGTTGTTTTAGCATTTTGACCATCTGAGGTTGCTCAGTAGTAACAGAAAGTACTCTATAGTCATAGTGGTATTCTCAATTCTATATAATTACAATCAACAGCAGCTCTTCTGGCAGGGCAATTTGAACTCTTCTAGCTGAAGTTTTCACAAGACTCCTGTTTCATTGCTTTTTACTCTTTAAATTCCAGATCCTTGTTCTGTTACTTTTACAGGATGGTAATTGTGTGTTTCAGCAGTTTCTGTGGGATCTTACTTCTAATCCTATCTTGTCCTACTCAAGCACTCTTTTTGATTAAAAAGTTTTCACACGATTTAAAGCATTCTGCTGGGATTGTTTGAACTTCACAGAAGGCCAGACTGGTATCTTCACAGTTGTTTCCTCTCAAAAGGATTTTAAAACATGAGGTGGTTTTGAATCATCATTGCATAACAAAGGGATTGGAAGTGTAAGGACTTTGAAATGAACTGGCATATAATAGTTAATCTCTGAGAGACAGAAACAAAGAAAGTGTCTTGTATGCCAACTAGGAAAAAAACAATTCTCTCTTCCATGGAATATACTCAAGCACTGCTCCTCTGAGCAGAACTGAAGGTGCTGTAATAAATGGTACTGGTGAATCAGCAAGTGACAGCCTTCCTCTTGAGTCAGTGTTGTCCTAGTGTGCCAGCATGCTGTTCAAAGCATTGTGCTGTTGGAAGTGCCATCTTTTGGCAGAAACAAAGGTCGACATCCTGGTCCCTTTGAAGTAAATGGCAACATTCTCATTGATTTCAGCGGAGGCAGGATTTCACCCAAGAACTGCAGTTCCAGATACCTGTGATAATTAATAGCCCATTGCACTTTTTGCACCATTACCCCATTGTGTCTAAAATTCAGTTCAGGTAATTACATTTTATCTGCCTACACTCACCCTGCAATTTCAGTTGGTAGGTTGGTGAAACAATTCTACACTCAATTACATCAGCATAAACCTGAAACAACTCCATCAGCACAGAGAAATTACCCCAAATTTACATCAATGGAACCAAGAGCAGAACTGGTTCAGGTATACTTCTTCACTTGTGCTAAATTTAGTGTAGTATACATACATTCATATAGAAATATGCATGGTAGATAACAGGTATGGCTAAATACAATATACTAATTGTATACTCCCCTGTAAAATTATATGCATTTGTGAAATATACTGATTATTTTCCAGAAAGATGTTATTTAAGGGCAGAATATAATTACCACCACTAAAAGACATGCATTGATTTTTAATTATCCACTCCATACTAAATGTAACTAGGATGAATCTCTACATTTGTAAAAAGCACTTAGAATCACACATTTATGAGTGAATGTGATTTATAGTCACATTTTTGTTAAGATAAATGGATTGGTAATTTAGCTCTTGACAAAATACAACATAGCTATAATTTTACTTTTTCCAAGTTGACATATATATTTTGTGATGTGATTCTGGCATAAGTTTTGCCTGGTAAGGACTAACATAAATTCAGCATTTAGTATGCTAGTTGTCAGAGTGCCAACTATTATGTGATAAATCCATAAATAGGACAACAGATAAACAGTAATAACAAATACTCCAAAATGTCAATACATTAATTTATAATATAGACTTCAGAAGTTAGTGGTTTTGGAGCTCACCCAGTATGTGGAAGACCCACTTCAATTTCCCTCTCTGCTGGATGAGGGAGAAAAGGCTTGAGCTAGTTTAGGTACCTTACACAAGGAGAGAGTTCATGGCTTTGAATCTGAAGCAGGGATACAGTCCCTCCTCCAGGTTATGCTTAGGCATCAAGTCCCTCTAAAGGTTTGGCCCAAGGCTGCACATCTCTTGTTGGTATTTCTTGTTGGTTAGCTTTCCATTCTCAGCAGCCTGACCCTGCCAACAGATTTTATAAAGGAGCCTGGTGCCTAACTTGGGGCTGTTGATTCCACTGGGTAGCCGGGAGTCTAAAGTTAGGCATTGCAGTGCTAAGCCTACATCTCCTTTGTGAATCTAGAGCCAAGTATCTGGCCGCGGCTAGGCCTCCATCCACGAGAGGGGTCTGAGAATGTTCTGGTAAAATTTAGGTAATTTTCTGCCTTTTTTTTCTTCTTCGGGTTACTTAATTTTGGATTCAAAGAACCAGCAATATTAATACAGTATGTGTACTTCAAATTCCATCTTTTGGCCCCAAACTTACAACAATATAGAACATATCCAGGTTAGTACGATACAGTAAAGAAGCATTAATAAATGAAACAAAATTAACCAGTCTGACATTTCTCTTGGTGTTTTGTTGCTTATTATATTCTTCCATTTCTTCTGCCCCTTTCCCCCACTTCCAATATTGGACCCATTCTGTCCATTTCTATCCAATTTCTCTCTCTTATTTTTGTATAGTGCTTTATCTTTTTCATTCCTCTTTCTCTCTCCATCTCTCTCCTATCACTTTTCCTTTTTCTTCGGCAAGTTGTTTCTCCTCCATGTAAAACTCCATCCTCAGTTTTTCCAGCTGTTTGCTTTCTCAAATGTTTTATTGCAATTTTCCCACTGGTCTCTTATCATGTTTTATCAATTTTACCCTTGATTGTAATATCTCTGCCCTCTTGCTCCCACCTTCAAAAGTCCTTCTTCTCTGTCTCAATAATGAGCACAGAGAAAGTGCTCCACAAAGAATAATTAATAATCACAACAACATTGTGGTCTAGATATTATCCTCCCTATTTAGTAAATTGAGACAGAAAGATCAAGTCCTTGATCCAGCAAAGCACTTAAGCATATGTTTAACATTAAGAACTTGAGCTGCCACACTGATGCCAATGGGACTATTTGTGTTTTAAATTAAGCTGATGCTTAAGTGATTTTCTGGATTGGGGCACACATGACATGGCCAAGTCCACATATAACTGACATACTTTATGCTGCAACATTTGACTTTGTTTCTCTATGGGAGGGAGAGAGAAACAGTGGAGGAGGAAACATCTATCATAGTCAGATACTCTGTGTCTCTGCACACCTGCTGAGAGCAGAGTAAGACAACTAATTTAGAAGGGTCCAGAAACATCCAGAACAGGGTGTGGCAGTTACTAAACATTCACTAGCCAGAAAGGTCTGGGGTTTGTTTGAGACCTTAAAACATGGAGTTTGTGGAAAAATCAGAGACAAACTTCCCAAAGCAATAATCATTTTGTATCTCCAAGGTTATCTTCAGAAGGAAAAGGACTAGAAACTGACTCTTTTTCAATAGAAACTGAGGGAAGCCTTGCTGTAGGATTAGCAGAGCCCCAAAGACCAGCTGGGTTAGTACTAACTTCACAAACTTCTCATAATTTAATCTGCAGGTGTCTGTAAATATGCATGAGGGCAAGGATTTCACTCCAAGTGTCTTTGGGCCAGATTTTTCAAGGTATTTTGAATGAGTTTTTCAAAAGTATCTAGGCCCCTAACTGCCATTGATTTGAATGTATATTAGGCACCTAGGTACTTTTGAAATCCCATTAAGTGCCTAAATGCCTTTAACAATCTGGTCTATAGGGCAACTTTTATTTTGCTACAAATGTCTTACACAGACAGTGACTTTGTTTACAGTGTATAAATGTCTCTTTGCACCTTTGCAATACCACTACAAATTGTTTATAGAAAAGAACTGGCAATTAGTATCCATGATAACTACCCACTCACAGCATCTGTCAAAACAACAGTAGACAGGTGCTTAGCAGAAAAGAGCAGTAAAATTGCTTTCCAAGACATGCTACTGGCAAACAGAATAATACAGGATAAGAAATCCAGTGAAAGTGAATAAGTGCTCAAAAGGAATGTGGAATAAATTAATAAGCAATACATTCAATCTAAAATATCATTGTGACTGAAGTAGTTATTGGAAGTTCTGATGTACCTGACTTCCAAATGGACTACTGGCCGAATAGATGCTGAGGGATACCTCGGTGACCCAACAGGGATGCTACAGATTCCAGAAAGATAATAGAACACAGGCAAAAGAGTGGGATGTGCCCAGATGGCTCTCCTTCAGGTTCAGCCTTGTAATGCCCACAGCCATAATAGTGCCTGGACCAAAATTAATCTTTATGCAGTTAAAATAATAAATAAATAAATAAATAATAATAATAATAAACCCAACAACTTTTCCCCCCACCTAAAACTTGGCACAAATTCCAGAAATGTTGTGCGCACGCGCGCACACACACACACACACACACACACACACACACAGAGGAATGGTGTCTCTTTAATCTACTAGAACTCTCTGAGTTTGGTAACCAAATAGTAAATAAATGAGAACTGGCTGATATAATGTGTTTGGACCATCCAAAAGACTTTGATAAAGTTTCTCACACCAGGCTATTAAGGAAACTTTAGTATAGTCACAGAGTGGCAAAAGGAAAAAGTGAAGTCTCTCCCCTCACTGCCCCTACTGACACCAAAAAATGCAAACCCAAACCACAACACCCTTAGACACAGGGCCACCTCCAAGCACCAGCTTATCAAGCAGGTGCTTGGGACAGCAACTCGGGAGTGGGGCGGCACTTTCAGGGATTTGGCGGCAATTCGGTGGAGGGTCCCTCACTCCCACTCGGAGCGAAGGACCTCCAGCTGAATTGCCTCAGATCGCGATCGCGGCTTTTTTTTTTTTTTTTTTTTTTTTGGCTGCTTGGGGCGGCAAAACCCCTGGACCCGGCCCTGCTTAGACATCATTAATTTTATTGTATTCAATGGCCCAAAAGGAAAGAAGAAAAAAGTGGAGATTGGGGTTGGGACAGAAAACCAAAAATCCAGTTTTGAACTTTTTATTTATTTTTGACAACTAAATTAAAATGGAAATTTTGATCCAATTCAAATCAAGAGGAAGACAATTTATTTCAAAGATTTTTTGGTTGACAACATTTTGTTTAAAGTTTTTTTTTAACCATCTCTACTAGAAGTATTATAAAGCTGTTATCCACCTTCACTTGGAATACTTTCTTCATTAATTGTCAGCCTATGCAAGAATTTATAGCAAAAATGGAGGGGGTACAGAGGTGGACAACTATACTATTTAGAGGCATGGAGATAAATATGTATGAGGAAAGAATGAAAAGAATGAATCTATTTTGTTTAAAGGAAAGAGTCATAAGATGACATGATAAAGCTATTCAAAATAAATGCTATGGAGAATGTAAATCAGCTTCTATTTATGGTTTTTATTAATAAAAGAATGAAATTGAAAGGCAGCAAATTTTGCAGTATTCTTTAGTGACAGCCCAAAGTATCACACTAAGTTTATTGTAAATAACATTTAAAAGCATAAAAATAATCTTTTTTTTTCTTTTTGAGGGTGTAAAGTACAAAATAATACATTTTACAGTGGAGAGGAAAAATCAGTGAACCTCAAAAAAATCACACAATAAGAACTATAAAAGATTGATTTGTGCCCTCATAAACTTGTATGTGACTCTGATTGAATGTTGCCTCAAATGGGAGAGGAACAGTCTTACAGTACTTAGGGAGTTTTAGGAGAAGACTAAGTAGAATGATTAGAAAGGAAATTTGAAAAATATAGGAAGTAGCACATTCAATCTGAGAAGAAATACCACTGGTAACACCTTCTTGTACACTGCAGCCCTGAAAAGTATTCATCAATAAACTACCAGCAACCATTAACTCACAAAACAAATATGACATGTCCAGAGTAAAAACTTTTCCCAGACCTCTCCTCCCATCATAGAACTAAGGAGACAATAATTTGATTTTAACAAAAGAGGTGGTTGTGGTGGGGACCCATATTCTTCTTCCTTCTTCTATTTTCAGATTTAGTCTGGGTTACAGATCTATGGAAAGCAACAACCTTCTGAACACATCTGCCTTCAGTCTGAGTGTTTGAAAAAATAGAGAACCTGGCAACATAGTTTGCAATAATTATAACTAAATCAAAGTCAGAGGTTAAAAAAATGGTCTCAATTACTCAGAAAGAGGCAGCTCCTATAGGGACACCTTCTAAATCCACTAGTCCTCCTCCCCCTGGCAGTGGAGCTCTTGTTGGAGCTTCATTGCCATTGGTAGGTCCCTGTCGCTGTTTCATAGGAGAAAGGGGACCTGGGAGAAAGCAAGAGCCAGATTTCTGCACAGAAATTTGAGTTGATAGCAGATACCACTGTGATGAAGAACAACAACCTTTCCTCTCTTTCCTCCAATCTGTGTCCTCCCCTGCCTATCCCATCCCCCTACAAATCTGCAGCATGGAGATCTCAGGAAAGTTAAAAGGCAAATTCAGGGTGTCAGAAGCAGAATGTCTTTGATTTAAACTGAGCCAAAGCAATTTCTTGTGCGGAGAAACAAACTACAAAGGTGGATGAAAAAATCATTTAAAAACCCCCTCAAACTCTTGGATTAATGTTCAGAGGATAAAAGACCACTACAAGAGTGGGGGGAAAAAGGTGTCACAAATCTGATATTCACAAATAAGGTAAACTCAGAAATAACTATCAATGCTTGAATTCATTCACCCAAACTATTGATCAAATATATGCTTTATCCTCACAAAGAATTTGCATGGGGGAAAGATTGAGACTTTCCATAATCATATGTTACTAGAGAGAGAGAGAGAGAGAGAGAGAGAGAGAGAGAAGCCAGTGAACTACTAAAGGAAACTGGTCTGTGATCCAGGAAAGAACTTGGAAGATATTTGGAAATCAATCTCTAAATAATGGAAGAGAAAGGTCTCCTGTAATATTGTTATGCTAATCAATGCATTTAGAATTCTCTCCGAGATTCCATAGCAAAACTATAGGAGGTCATTTTGAGGAATGAAATTGGATGCTTTCTCACCAAATGTAGATAATATTTTTTTCAGTATATTCTTGGTTAGCAGGAAAATAACCTTACTCAGAAGAAACAAATTTAAAACGAGAGAAATGTCTTGAGTCCTCAGACCTGCCCAATGTTTGATGAGGTGGCTCATACCACTGGTCCACTGGCAAAGAGTGCATCACTGTGTTTGGATAAAGAACATCTGTCAGAGACACTTACATTTTTCACCTCAATAAAAAAAAGTTGTGGATTACAGCAGCCTTCAAAACTGCAGGGTTGCTTGTACTATTGTCTGGTCAAATCCAGTTTCTGATTTATCTCAGTGCACAAAATCTTCTCTCCATTGTGTAACATAGATGAAGTTGTTTGAGAGCCTTTAGATTGTCTTAATCTTCATAGAATAGTTTTGGTATGATCTTCTATACTGAAGATTAAGAAACAGTAGAGAGATACCACAATCAAGACCTTGGCTTTTTGAATCCCAGGACAAAGATGTAAGAAAACTATAGGATGTCAGAAAAAAGAGGGCTTTTTAGAAGTTTTATGTTCTACAAAGTCCTCATTCTCCCAAACGAAGAGGTTATGCTTCACAGAGTTCAAGAGATGAGCACTATTTTGAATCAACCAGTAAAATTTCTAAAGACTATATGTTTGATCAGTCCTTTGGATTCAACCACTTTGTTGTCAGTAAGTCAAATACTAAAGGTACCTCTCAACTTAGAAACTGAAGTAACCAGAGAGAATTCATTATTCTCTAGATATTTGGAAACCTCGACATCCACAAATTTCAGTGATAAATTAGGTTGCAGAAGCACTAAAAAGTCCATTTATCAAAAATCCTATTCAGACCGTAATCCCAAAACAGTTACAGTTGGATATGGATTCAATAAAACACTACATTTTGAAGTGATGGAAGTGCAGAGATCAAATGCAAGGGAAAGTGTTCCTCTTTTAAAAGTATTAAAAGACTTGGTTAAGTTGTTTATTTACACACACATACACAAACAAACAAACTAAATTCCTTTGGAGACTTATATCTTGTTGTAAATTTTACTGTGTTAAATACATTCACAGATGGCCCAGTGAAGATCTATAAATATGTTACAGATTTATTGAAAAACAAGATCCCCATAGAAAATCAAAGACATTGCAAAGTAGTTTTCTTTTAATTTGCAAAAAAACAGTAAAAAAGTTGTAGGCTTAACCTAAATACACCTAATGGTTCCATTTAGCTCAAATGTACTGATATGCAGGCGAGGATAATTTTTTTTGTAATAGAAACCAAGGACATTTCCCCCCTCTATTACACCAGTGGAAATCATTCCAGTGACTAAGTCAATTAAGTTACTCCAGAATAACTGAAAACAAAATTAGAGTAACAGAATCTCTCTCTTTGCTTGGTCTTCAGATATTCTCTAAGCTAGTCTTACACTGTCCTGTTGGCCCCAATTCATCAAAGCATTTAAGCACATGCTTAAAGTTAAGTACGTGCTTACATCCAACTAAAGTCAATGTGCTAAAGTGCTTCACTGTACAAGGGTGATTACCTTAATAAATGCCATTGTTACTAGCCACATTTCTGTCTCGTACCTTCCAATTTACCAGTTAGCTCTGTCCCCAGACTACATTTAAGTTAGCAGATAAAATCATATCATCTGCTTTACATTAGATCTCATCTGGTGTCTTCTGAATTACAGAAGAAGGTCTATATCCTGAAAGGTTCCCTCAACTTCCATTGAAGTCTGTCCAATTTATATAAATTATTAAAAATTGACTAACTTCATTGGGAGTTCAAGTGTTCAGTACCTGGAAGGATTTAACCTTAAGAGAAAATAAATTATTTTATATTGTGTTAGCCTCCACTTCTATTGATTTCAATGACTTCCAACCAAATAACTTTTACTATACCTCAACTGGTCCTAATAATAGCCCATTTTTTCAAAAACTTCCATATCCCATTTGTCATTTACCTCCAGGGTTCCAGCCAAGTCTCCCTCCCAACTTGGTGCCAGGTCTGCTTTGTCCTGCAGGCCTTCATTTCTCTTTGGCTGAATCAGGTATATCAACTACTTCTAAAATTGCTCCACCTGGCGTCTCCCCAAAACCCAATCAGCCTTAAAGGGATAGCACTGACTCAGCATGAAACAAAATAATGAAACCAAAAATATTTACTTCAGGCAGGAGGTTTTAAACACATGAGGTGAACTCCCAAACCCATAAAAAAAATGTGATTTTTGCCATTGACTTCAACAGGGCCAGGATTTTATTCATAGCATTGTTGTGTTCCATTTCTGCAATAGATGTCCTTATTCACCAGTAGTTTTCCAAGCAATTACCATGACCTACATGAGCACATGGTGTATAGATTTATACAGAACTGGATTCTGGCCACCTATCTGCTTTGCACTTCATAGTAAAGGGGGATTTGATTAATATCAATATAGATAGTTGGGATTCATTAAAGGGGATGCTCTATATCCTAATAAAGAAGAGATTATACAATTTGATGAAGTACAGGTAGGAAATAAAGAGAAAAAGTCAAATGAAAAAGTGTGCCTTTCAGTTACATCCTCAGATTTGTCACCAAAAAAGAATGGCTCAGGTGTGGGATTCTCCTTCACATCTTCTGCAGAGAAAACCCCTTTTAACAGACCAGAGGGTAGCCTCTGGAAAGTAAGCATGATGGCCATAGTATAAAAATAAAATAGAATTAAGGTTCATGAGTGTATATGCTTGGGATAATAAAGTTGGATGTCTGTGTGTGTGTGTTGTCACTATGTATACCGTTTAGTGTTTAATTAAAATTGCTGTCAGCCTACTACCAGTGATTGATCACTTCATGTAGAACATAATCACTTAAGCCACCTCCAATTGTATGACACTGCACTATTGGGTACTTTAATATGTATGCTTATGCTAATAGAATTTGTGTTTATGTTCTCGATCTAGAATTTTAAGATCTATTGTATTAAGGAATATTGGTACAATAAATAAAGAATATTTTGTTTTCAAAGATTACTGCCTAAGTGTCAATCATTTGAGTAGAAGGCTGTATCCGTATCCTCCCAAGGGTGAACAGAGTTAGTCTGTTCTGCAGAGATTCTTGAAGGGCATAGAGGAACCCCTGGTAATACCCTTGCAATTCCTCTAGGAAGGGGCATCTCCTTTCACCTACCAAAACAGACAATTGAGTTACTGAAATAGAAAAGCCATTGTGAGGGTGCATTGAGTCTGTTTTAGAAGGTAAAAAGGGTCAACAGCTTCCATATGACACACATAGCAACCTGTGGAACTCATTGCCAGGGATGTTGTGAAGGTCAAAACTATAACAGGGTTCAAAAAATAATTAGATTCATTCATGGAGGATAGGTCCATCACTGGACTTATTGAAGATAGGCCGAGTGAGTCAGGGATAGCCCAGGGAGTCCTTTGGAGTAGGGGACAGCCTGGGAAAACAAGGGAGTCCCTGGGAGTCAGGGAACTCCCCTGGCATAGAAAGGGGAAGGTTTACAGGGTTGCCAGGCTCCAGTGGAGTGGGGAGCCTGGAAACCCTGGGAACCCTGCCTTGAGGTGGGGCTTCTAGGTCTTCCAAGTTCCCTGCTGCAGAGCCAGGAGTGTAGACCCTGAAAGTCCCTGCCAGACCCAGGGTTCCCATGGCTTCCAGTCACCTTCCTCTGAGACAGGAAGCCTTGGTGCCCCTGACTCTGAGATAGTCAGTATTGCAGGGCTGACCCAGAACTGCAAACCCTGGAAGATCTGGGATCCCAAGCAGTCAGCCAGTTGATCTGGCAGGAAAGCTGCTTTTGTTTTGCTGGAAGTTCACTGAAATCAAACTATTTATTCACAAAACACTTTGATTTCAATGCATCAGCATTTTCTGATGAAACCCAGTATCATCGGAAAATTGCTAACCTGCTCTTCTTTGAGTGTCTGGGTGGATACCAGCCAGTCAGCCTAAGGGCTGATCTGTTTCCTGTAATGAGTCTATCTATATCCCTCTCACTGTGCTCAAAGTAAGATGCTAATGACATGTTAATGCTCTATAGTTCCATAATTTTACTGTAGGATTTGTGCTGTAATCCTTCATAAATCAAATATTTAAGATATTCCAATGCTATGATACTCCACTCTGTAGTGACTAGAAAATCCTGTGCTTGGGAACTTCTCTATCTTCCTTACTTTTCCACTGAAAATAGCTTTATAGTGAAGATTACTTCTGGTAATGCAATTTCACCAAATGCTTGAAAGTACCTTTCGGGCTAAGCTTATTATCTTTTATATAAGTTTTGGTTTGATGTTTAGTTTTATTGCAACTATGTCCATAGACTCTACAGTGTTTAGGTATGCTTCAGGCTAGTGTTCTATACTTTAAAATGTCTAACAAACTGATTTTATATCCCTGAGACACTCTAATAGCTGAAAAGAAATTCTGCAATGTACACATCAAGAAATATGGACAGATTTCAGGAATGGCCTTCAAGCAAATCTGAATCTGTCTGAAAGCTTCATATGTGCATTTACATTTCTACAGCTATGTACAGCCTATCAAGACTGGGCTTTCTATTTAGTTATCTGTCCTCACAAGCAAAACAATTTTTACTTTAAGTAGAGAGTTATCTTAAAAGGCAGGGGAAATTCTGTGTATTGTTGACCTTTGTAAAACTGGGTAACATTAGATTTTGGAAGCAATACATATGCTTCTGAAGAATTTCAGTGAGGTTAATCACAAGGACCCTTTACCAGTCCCTGCATCCTTCATGCCCAAATTGCCAGAGGACAAACAACAAAACACTTTTTGTACATCACCTTCATCCAAAGGTCGCATGGGGTGTTCTACACTACCAATATCATTTTTTTTCAAACAATCAAAAGCGGCATCAAATATAGATTTCTGTAGCTCTAAATACTGAGACAAACTGAGCAATTCAAACAACAATTGGAATGCAGTTCCACAATCACAAAGCTTAGTTGCTAAAAGACATAGCACCCGGTGGCTTAAGGTTATATTTCAGGCAGACTAAATAACCCCACTAGTTCTGGCCTCAAGAACAACTGGGAACATATGGATTTAAAAGATCTGACAAATATATAAGGCCACAGCCACTGCTGAGTGTCTTAAAAGTAGGCAATAAAACCTTAAAATGGATATAGAATTTTACAGGGAGCCAGTGTAAAGACTGTAAAACCAGGAGTGCTTTTTTGAACATCTGAGGATTTGTAAGAATGGGAGCAGAGGCATTCTGCACGACCTGCATCTTGGACATGTTGTCATTGGGAACTCCTAGTGAGACAGAATTACCAAAATCAAGCCTGGAGAAAACAGAAAGTTGTGTCCCTGCTTCAAGTCCCTTTTGCTAAACAAAAGCATTGGGCTGCTGATATGTAATAGGAGCCAAATCTTTGTCCCAAAGCAAAGGCCTAATAAATGGTCTATGAGCAGGGAACTGTTCAAAGAGTCTGAGCTGTGTCAGAATTCCCTTCCTCAGCTTGGCAGCAGAGCCCTAGAGCATCCATGCAGCTACAGTATAGCTGTTAATGCATACGCTGGCCTTCCACAGTCTCTGTGTTTTGCTGTTCTGCCCCTTTGTCCGGAGTAAAATTATAGAAAGGGAGACAAACTCTACCCAGTCCTTTTCTGGTCTGCCCCTCCCCACCGCCACTGCCCTCTGAATTCTGCCTCCAGGAGGCTTAATATAGAGCTCAGTCAGCTCCACGCCAAACAAAGGTCAAGGAGGCTTCTAGTAAGATCTCTTCACACATACCCATCGCCGCAAAGCAGAGCTACATTGTGTCTTCTGCATTCCTGGCTTTCTCTAGTTATTCCTGGGATAGGGGACATAGTCCTTAGCCTAGTAGAAAGAAATTCTGGACACAGAAAAGAGGTACAGCTCTACAGATAAATCAGATGAGAATATAACTCAGCTTCTGTACACACAGAAACTGGTTTAAAAGAAAATCAAATGCAATTGGTAGGGTGTAAACCTCACTCAGGAAGTTGTTAAAACCAATTAACAAGATTTCCATTTTATTTGGATTAAGTTTAATTAAATGATGCAACATTCACCACTGGCTGTCTCAGGAAATTAATAGATTATTTTCCTTGTTTTTCCTGAATGAGTCTAGCATTATCCTCACATGCACATGTAGTACTGCAATGCAATCTAAGTTACTTTGTACAAGATGAATATTACTTTTCCACGCAAGGCTCATAAATCACTGGGATGCAATGGATAGCTCCACCTACTGTACTAAATGTTTTGTAGTGAAAATTAATTAAAACCATCTCTTTAAAATGTGTAATTGTTTCGATACAAATTACAAGTTGTGTTTTCTGTCTGTTGTAAATCCTATACCCTTCTGTTCTTTCCTCTGTGGCATTTACATAATATTGGAAATATGTTGAAACACAATTATTCACATAAGCTTTTGCCTTACAGCACTAGAGATATTCTTCAAACATTTTCCCTGTTCACATTAATATGACATGTGGACTGGGACTGAAATAGTTAACTTTCACATGGGTGAAGGAGCTAGATGAACTCAGATAATCAGGCTCAGTCCTGGCTTTGCAATTGATTTCCTGTGTGACATTGAGCAAATCACTGAATCTCTCAGAGCCTCAGTTCCCCATATGGAGAGAATAAGATATCTCCTTATTTTCTGCCCTTTCTTTGTCTTGAATATTTAAACTATAAACTCTTTGTGGCAGTGTCTGTCTCTGTGTGTTTGTACTTACTTAGCACATCAAGGCCCTTATCCTTCTTGGGGACTCTATGTACTTGTGTACTAATAAAACAATACTTATAGATGATGGAGGCAAGAAAAGAACCTCAATTCAATAATGTTCTTAAAGTTAATACCATTCCCAAATTTGGATTCAGTTTAGCTTGGTACATCAATTAAATGAGTATATAGCCAGATAATAAATTAAATAATAAATGTCACAATCAGATAGCTGAGACAGGCAAAAGTGTAGGTGGTTTTGCAAAACCTTGTCAATCACCTTTTGTTCAAAACCAAAACAAGGGGTGTTTTCAAAATGGTTCATTTGATGCAGATTCCTGAAGCTTGGAAATGTGAGTGGGGGCTTAAAATAAAGATCCACAATCAGAAAATGTTGTTACAACTACACCCCCCCCCAAAAAAAACCCAACAACATAGAACCCAATGAGTTAATGTTATGTTTCAGACATACACATTCAATAATCATACCACTTCTGACCTCAAAGGTGCTCGGATGAACACTTCTAGATTTGGCTAATCTCTATGAGAGAGACAAAAATGGGAATGGCTTTACAAACTTCATCACTCTGGAGATTGTTTTGCAGAATCACAATCTTACCAGAATTTTCTAGATCTGGATCTAGTGTGAGGGTGCAGGGTTCATATAAATGGTTCGGCTCATGGCTGGTATCTTTGTAAGAATCTTTGTGCCTCAAATCTGTTCTACGTGTTGTATTTATTCATTTTGTTTACCATTTGGTATTCACCATTTATCTAGGATGGAATTTCAGTGTTGGCCATCAGCACTTTTGAAAGCCCACACCTAATGTAAATATAACATTCTTAGGTTTGAAATTTCAGAGGAGCTGGTCCAAAAAAAAATCTGACTAAATGTTTTTTCTGTTGAAAAATGTCATTTTGTTTAAACTAAAACATTTTACAGAAATGTGCTGGTTTCAACAAATACTTCTTCAGAAAGGTCTCTCTCTCTCTCTCTCAATTTATTTATTTATTTTTAAAAGGTCTCAGGTTTGTTCCAATACAGAATGAAAATAAATTTCAACACCTCATTTTTTTTCATGAAACGTAATTGTTGTTTTCCAGTCAGCCCTATTTCCTAAGGTTCCTTTGAAAATGTAATATATGTAATCTCAGAAGGACTGGATAGCTCAGCTCACTAGTTCAGTTCTTGCCCAAGTTAGTAGTTAATAAAAATTATAAAATTATAATCTGAATGACAATTGTTCAGAGTTCTATATAATATTAAATGTTGTTGAGGAGGGAGAGGGAAATATGTAATTATATAATTAAATAATGGATCATAATTTACACACACAAGGAGGCAGAATTAAGGTTACATGGGCAATCTAAATTCTAATATTTCCTAACTTTCAAATGTTTGACTTTGCAATCTAAATAATGTTATTTTAGTGTAGATTTTAATGTAATTTCCTAGTTGTTTTTGTAAAGGAAAAAGGTAAAAACAGATTTTATTCAACACAACTGAAACAATGCTACATCATGCATCCTCAGAAGGGTTTGAAATTTCAACATTCAGCATTGTGGAACAGCTTGAATTCTGTATTAACTAGGGGCTGAAAGACGATTAGCTAGCAAGCCACCCTGTAGCTGCAGATTTTGCAGCAGTCCACAAGGTGGGCTTCCCAGAAGCTGAGCACCCTTGAAGCCTTAGGTACCCAGGCTACTGAGGAGCCACAATCCTGGAAACTGGGGCTCCCGGGCTCCTCATCAGTCCACCAGTCTGCCAAGGGGCCAAAAGGCTTGGGTTCCCCAGCAGTCTGCTAGGAGTCAGGCAGGGTTCTGTTGGAGGAATTTTGTCAAAATAGAAGTGTGTCTATGTTTCGATTTCTTTGGACTGGCAAATTCCCAAGGGGGGAAAAGTTTCACTGTTTTTTTTCCAACCAGCTCTAGTGTACAACGACATTCTCTATAATTACTATAGAAGCTATTATTACAAATTAAGCAGTGGAGGCAGAGGCTGGGTTGGGGCAGGCTTACCTGTTTATGCCAAACTGCTGTTGCTGTTGTGGGATATGTTAACTGATGAGTTTTGATGTAATGGTAGAGATGGGATGGAGAGTCTGGGGCTAGACCAGTCCTGACTACAAGAAAAGCCTCAACTGAGAGCAATCAGGTGACTGCAACATAAGAAGCAAGGGGATTGATTAAGGGGAGAGAGGTGGAAAAGGAAGAAAAAAGAGATTGCCAGAGGGAGGAAACTTGGCAGTAAGCTGGGGGAAACTCAGAAAATGGTTGAGGAACTGTGTGAAAGGTTCCTGCAGGGAAGACCTTGTGACCAAGGGTGTTGTGATACAGGAGTTGTAGGGAGCAGAAAGCTCCTGTTAGAGACCCTGACTGAGAGAAGGGTCTGGTCCTGGAAGCCAGGGCCAGAGGACTGAAGAAGGCTGAGCTTCAGGCAGGTAATGTCAAGCGCCCACTAGAAACCCTGACTAAGAGAAGAGTTTAGGGGCCTGGAAGCCAGAGAAGATTTGCTCTTCCATCTCTTATTTCTAAGAAGATGGAAAATTGAGAAAGAATGAAAGACTAAACAAAGACAAGGAGTTGAACAAGGAAAGTAAATGGAAAACAAAAATAATCCCCTTACCCTGATTACATTTGTCTAATTAAGTTATAAGTAGATGCTTTGGTTTTGTTTAGATCACGTCTCTCTGAAAATAAGATTTAGCAATCAGAATTCACTCTCCATGTTCCAAATGCTCCAACATTAACTAATTTAATTTAACTAATTAAAAGAATTTGACTAACTATTTTAAGTGGTTGACTGATTAAAGGTGCAGACGATGTGATTATATAATATATCCATTGATAATCTGCTTTGTTAGCCATTTTTCTAACCTTGCATTGATAAAAGAAGTGAAATCAGGGTTTAGGACAAATACTCCACAGACCCTGAAATACTGTTTATTTAGGAGAGTCAAGATTTTAAGATCATTTCATAAATGCCCTAGAACACAAAACTATGGACAAGGAAAAAAACACGGGCGGTGAGAAATGTGTCAGGCTGATCTCACTCTTTAGCAGGTAATGCCTCTATTTATTACTGATTAAACTTGTTAATACACATACCACTAATGAAACCTAATGAAAGGAGGGAGAAAATAAATAAGTAACCCCCAAAAATCGATAAAATAATTTGAAATGGCATTAAAGTAGTAAAGAGAATCATAATTCCGGTACTAGATTAAATGTTAACATAGCTGATTAGCAGACATTATTTTAGCAGATATGTTCAGCTATTGTATCTGGAGTTATTGAAGTGGTGAATGTTGGGCTGAGAATACAGGCAGCTGGTTGCTGACGAGGGTTGATCAAGCAGAAAAGCAGGAGTTCAAGCCACACCACAAAATTTCAAGTAATTTTTAACTCTATCCACTAGGGGAAGGGGAAGAGGAAGAGAGGGAAGAAATGCATCTTCTCCCCATTATTAAAACTCTCTTCTTTCCCTCTGGGTGCCAAAAAACCCCCAAAACCCACAAAGCATCTCCCAAGCCTTCTCATATGTCAAAAGCCCCACCTGCCCCTCTCTTCCCGGTTGCAAAAATCTCAGGCTTCACCTCTCATGATGATACACACAGTTTAACGTTAAGAAATGCTTTTGATCCAAGCTATGGTGTATTTGCAATGCTCGGTGCAATTCAGCACTGGAATAGTCACAGCCATCATTAGGGAAGAATCTGTCCTACCACGAATATGCTGACAATATCTTTTTTTCCTTGTACGTTATTTTTTTCTTTTGCTTTTATAAATAGCATGTCTTGTATTGACACATTAACCAGATGGTCACATTCTCCTTTGTCTGCCCTGCATGACTTGACATACATTTTGAATATCACAATATGCTCATAGGAATTTGCATGTCATCCCTGAGTGTAGTAATTTTGCATGTGTGTGCTCAAGAATCAAATACATGGGATTGTCATTACTGACATTTTAAAATTGTGGTTCTGTAATGTGCTCTGGAACTTAACAATAAATTATATTTTAGTGCTTATAGAAGATGACCACCCTGAAAACTAAAGTCCTCTATGTTTAAATAGATAGAACCCAGGCAGCAGTACTGCAAGATTCCCCACACTGTGTTTCCAAACTGCATCAATTCAGACTGGAAGAAAGACCTGTAGGTAAAAAGAGATTAATTCAGTCTAGAAGTCCATTCAGCCTTTACCCTCTTTGCTGAGGATGCAAATAAGAAAAAGAATTGAGAGAGTTTTTTCTAATATGAATCTCTTGTCCACTTGGCACTTCATTGGCACCCAGACCATAATGGATGCAATAACCCATCAAATTTCTATAGCTTTCAGTCATTATTGTTATGGGATGGCTTTGCCCTGGCTACAAGTAGGTATTCAACCTCCTTAGCCATCCTATGTCCCCAGTACATATGAGTACTTAGCCACTAGGAATGTCAACATTCTTGAATGTATTAGATAAATACGATATTTCAGGCTCAGTCATGCCATAAAGCCACAGCCTTTGTTAGTATAGGTGCAGAGGCTTATCAGCCTACCAGGAGCTGTTAGAGGTGTTATGCTTGAGGGCAGCTGCTTTCTCTCCCTTTTACAAGGTGCAGCATGAACTCTCCCGACATATGGCCAGTATGATAAGGAAGGGAGTACAAGCATAATTCCAATCCCTCTGACACTAACTGCTATTCCTCATCCTGTCTGGTCTGGGAAGGCTAATCCCAGCTGCAGCACTGACCTAGAGAAGTCATATTCAGAGGACTGAGGGATTGACATTATTCCCAACCCTTATGCAGGGTTAAAGATTTCTTGTGCCCCCTCTCCACTTGTATTCCCCGCCTCAAGACCATAGAATACAACAGGTTTTAGACTATGGTTTTGTTTGTATGCCTAGGGTGTTTCAGGGCCCTGGCCAGGAGAAGGGGATTCCTGTGGTGCTAGGGCTGATCCCCTGGTGGTGTAACAGCTTTTAGAGGCCCTCATCAGTTGGCATAAATTAAGGCAGTCCTCAGGTTGCTATGTCTAAACTTATGGTGGTGTGGAGAGTACAGGCACTATATACGTAGATGTAGATACATGCCACAGTGAAAGGCAGGTTGTGTCCACATTTATCACTATGGTGTATAACTACAAACCTCAGTGAAAGGCTCGAGCAGCAGGGAGCTTCTGTAGCCTTTCCCTGCTGGCAGGCTTTTTACTGCTGAGATGAAAAGTTATGGCAGAAGGAAGACAGCAGGACACTTCAATGCTAAAAATAGCAGTGTGGATGTGGGATGCACTGACTGGACAGGTAAAGAGCTGTATAGGAGATATACCTCTGATTCAGGAATGTAGGGCACTCTACTCTCCTGAGCTTGTGTCTCACTGTCTACATTGCTGTTTATACTTGTGCTAGCTGGGCATGCAGTGCCTATACTTTTCGCATCACTGTAAGTGTGGACATAGCCCAGTGGGCCCCAACCTTTGTGTGGCTAGTAGCACATTCATGTTTTCAGAAGAGTGTGGCGGGCGCCAACAATTTTTCAAGGCTTATTTTGTATTTGTACATTAAATAATACAAAAAAATCATATTTAATATCACATAATATATGAATCCACAAGATAAAACAGGAAATTTTATATGTAAAAAGGTACTAAATTATTTGGCAATTACTCTTTCACCTTACCATGTGAATTTGCTCTTTTTTATCTACCTGTAAGAAAAAATAAGGAGTTCTTACAAAATAATTATCTTAACAGTTTTCATCTTATTTATTTAAAAAAAGTAAAACATTGTTGAACTGCTGGTCCAAATATATTTATTATTCTTACTTTGACATAGAATGAAGCCTGCAGCCCCGGAGTTCTCTGTCCCTGGCAGAGGCAGGGCCACGGCTTCTCTCCCCTGCTGGGCACTAGGCGGGCGCACATAAATGCCCCAGTGGGTGCCATGGCACCCGCAGGCACCACGTTGGGGACCACTGACATAGCCTAATCACTCAGTTTAGCTTTGCTATATGCCAAATAAAGAAACCTGCATGACGAGACTGGAATTGAACTGAGTTCTTAGGGGGCCAAATGGAAGAGGTGTCGTGAAACCAATATAGTGGGGCTGGAGCAGGAATGTATATACTCCATAGTGTGAGGCACAGGCACCGGCTTCCTACAGGCCCGGGGGTACGCAACCCCCCACCCTGCCCCAGGCTGCACCCCCATGTGACCCTTTCCTCCAAGCCCCGACTCCTGCCCCACTTCTTCCTGACCCCACTCTGCCCCGTACCCCTTCTCCAAAGCCCCCATCCCACCTTTTCGCATGCAGTTATGCCCCTTCCTCCAAGCGCACCCCATCCCCACTCCACCTCCTCCCTCCCAGCACCTCTTCGTTCCCAGCAGAACAGTGGGAGGCGCTGGAAGGGATGGGGAGGAGTTGATCATCAGGGCCACCGGCAGGCAGAAGGCACTGCGGGGGGAAGGGGAGCTGCCTGCCACTGAGACATAAGCACCCAGTAATTTTTTCCATGGGTGCTCCAGCACCCACGTAGTTGTGCTGATATGGTGTGATGGTCACAGCGTGGCATTAAGAAAAATGGCATTGAAAGGGTTTAAATATGACAAAGTTAGTATCATTCTGGAGAAGCAGATTAAATGTAACAGCAAACCCTACAGACTCCCCAGAGAAGTATTAAGGGGAGACTAGGACCAGATGAAAAAGGAACCTCAGAAAGTGGTACTGGTACAGGGATGAGAAGGGGATGCTTAGCATAGCATGGCAGAGGTCTGTTAAATACCTCTGAAATTTTCAAAAAGATCTGACCCATTGGCAGCCATGAAAAATAATATCTAGTCTCCCTCTCCCCAGGAAAAGAAAGTCCAAATCAAAGCAATAGTTTCACAAGGATTATTTCTGGTGGCTAAAACCTTGCAAATAAAGGTTGAGGAATGAATGTGAAAAGCATAAAGAGCAAAGGAAAGTTTTAAAGAAGGAAATAAACTAAATTGGAAAAAAATTCCTGAAAGGTCAAGGAGAAAATAGTGTCTGATGCTTATTTACATAAATCCAAAGTTAAAAGCAGCCGTCCTTCAAAGACTGTATTTAGTGAGTACAACTTTGCAGGCTAAGTGTATAAGTTAAAAAAATAAGCACACAAACCATAATAAATAAGTTTACAGATGCCAAAAAAAAATCAGCTAAAATGTGCCACTTTAAAAATTAAATACATAATTAAAGAAAGAGTTAAGAGTTTTTGCACAAATTAACACTGCGGAATTCAGAGGGAATTAAACAGCTTGGGGTTGTGAAATTGTTAAAAAGTAAAAATGTTAAAGAAAATGTTAAAGTGATGAGACTGGAATCAATCCAAGTTCTTGAGGAACCAAGTGGAAGGGGTCTTGGCAAAAACCCCAAAACTGTGTCCTTAGTTGACCGTTTGTAAATTCACATTAGAATTTTTCAGTGGCTAAATTGTTATACCCAACTCTATCATAATTCTTAGTGTAAAGATCTTTGAGGAATGACCATAAAACCGCATAGAATAGTTTTTAGCTACATTTCATCAGCTGGATTAAGGGACTAAATGTATTAAGTTTTACATGTTGTTTTGCTTCATAAACACTAAGAAGCAATCAAGAATCAGTTCTCAAAAAGTGTTCATTCATTTTTATGAACTGAAGTGCTTATGAACACTTCATGAACTTTTGGAGTGCACTTTTATGTTCCGATGCACAAGTACAATTCTAAAGAGGATTCTAACGACTGATGTATAACATTTTTAAAGCGATAAACACATTCAGAACATGTGTGCTGACCTTACACCCAGTGACTTGCACCACAAGACAGAAGAGTTTGGGGGTAATAGAGTGAGGTAATTTTTTGGTATTTATACTGTGATCTCCCCTTTCTATTCCTGTCACACACACAGAAGGTTGTTCTTCTGCAGCGTCAATGACAGACTGACAGTGCCTGTGCAATCAAGTGCTTGCATTTAAACAGATTCTTAGAAGCTTCGCTGAACGTGACTGAAATTTACCCCTGTGCATAGGAACGATGGGCGTCAGTGGGATTTAACTGATGTATAGCTTATTCTGGCCCTCTGCTCAAGGGGGGTTAGTCACATCCCTGCAAGCTGATCAGGAAACCAGATCCCAGCTTCTCAAGATGGTAGAGTCTGGGTAAGAAATGGAGACCTCTCATAGAGCTTCATATCTTTAAGCATGTGCTCACAACCATCTCTATTTAGCAAAGCACGCAAGTACTTGCTTAACTTTAAGCACATACTTAAAGTTACGTCAGTAGACATTTAAGCACTTTGCCAGATATGGGTCTTAAAACAAAGCTCTCCTTTCCTTCATAAAGCTCATTGGAGACACATGGAATGCAATGGCTTTCTGTCTGGGGACAAAAGAGTGAAAGAATACTGTGAAAATAAAGGCTGTTTTGTCTACCAGCCAGGCCCTACTGATTGTTGAGAACTGATTTTAGTCCAAGGGGAAACTATTTTCTTGATGGATTGTGTTGTACATGTGGCTATCATAAGTGTCAAGTTGTTATACCCTGTCCTAAGGAGACCAATAGAACAATCAGCTTGGAAATGATAAATGTACAAGAAGATTTTTTTAAATTTAATTTTATAGGTACAAGTCCAATAGCAGGAAGGAGTTATATGTTCAGTGGCAATTTTAACATCCATGAAACAAATGGCAAATTAGAGAAATATTGTATTAGAGAAATATGAAATTGTAAAACAATTAATATTTGTTCAATGCAATACTTGTGGTGTAAATTTTGTAGCACCACATGTCTACGCAATATGTGAGGAACTGGTAAGAACAGAGTGGTAAGGGGAAAAATCTGCAATGGTAGATATAGCTAGAAAAAATGTTGGGATTGTGTGTATGCGGGGGTGGGATGGGGTGGGGTGTGGGGTGTAAGTGAGGATTGCTTTACAGTTTATCACTTTCCCACTTCTCCTGGTTGGGACATAATAGTAATATGTCCACCATAGAGTAGAGGATACAAAACTACCAGATCTGTAGGTTATATTTTAACTCTCTAAATTCATTTTTGTCTAGACACAGAAATTGTACTGCTTTAACAGTAGCATGAAGTGTGTAGGCTAATGTTTCTAATATATACACACACACACACAGACATATATAGCCACAAGTCTGGAATATGGATTTTTGATCTTCTATTGTTGAGTTTTCAAGGGTTTTTTTTCTCCTGCTATTGCTGCAGAACTTTTCATAGAGGTACCTCCAACATATATTTTTTCAAACTGCGTAAACTACCTTTACCTCCAGAACTCCAAATGATCTTAATGAGAGTTGCATATAGAGATCAAAGGCAGTATTTACCATATATGGCCCTTTCGACCTTGTTTCATCTTAGGGAATCATGGTGCTGTATTGGTGTATTATTCTATGACTACAGGGCCAGATCTACAACTTACTTCAGTGAAGCTTAATTGACATCAGTCAAACTAAGATCATTTATTTATACCTCCTGAAGATCTGTCTCACTATTGTTCATATACTGATGTCAAGAGACATGATTATATTTCTTCAATATCATTCTGATGTACAATTTTGTGACACATACACAGGATGGCTAGAGATGTGATATCTTCTGAAGAGGATCCTTTCATTGGTTTTATTAATCTTTCTTAGGAACATATACCCGGAGAGAAGAATTTTTTTTCTTCAATCACAGATACATAAGTCTTTGAAATTCAATCTCTAGAGAGAACCCTGTATTGTACACCCTCACACTGTGAGCAACAATGTCCATAAATAAAAGAATACCACACAGCACTCAGGTTATCTGTTTAATAATGACAGCTTTGATCTTCTTTCCTATTTAATGGGTTTCAGTATGCTAGCATTCTATGATTTAATCATTTCTTAACACTTGACTAAAAGAAAATAGACCTAATCCAATGTGTGTCCCACAAGTGAATTGGAAATAGCTAAAAGACTAGGTTAACTAGAGGGAAACTTTCACTGAAGTTAATACAATTTATTTTCCATCTTTTAAAAGAGGTTTCCTGGATTATATTTACAAAATATGTTTATACACATAATACTGGTGAAATATTGGATCCATTGACGTCAATGAGAGTTTTGCCATTGACTTGAGTGGGGAAAGGATTTCACCCACAGATACTTCATAATTCAAAATCATCTCCCTACATTAATTTAAACTAAATAAATTAAGACTGTACACTGCTGATATTTAATTAATTTACTTACCTAAACATTTTAAGACTTCTATGAAAAGTGCAATAAAAATCGCAAAATATATTGTGACTATTTCACTGGAATATCACGGGATCCAATAGCTTGTCTAGAAACATTGTTGTCAGTGCCAAAATGGGGTAGGATTTCACCCAATGTGTGGAGAAGGAAAAGTAGCTTCATTCACAAAGAAGTAGTTAGTTTTTGAGACCAATATCCAATATCTTTTCAAGTAAATGGAAATACTTCCATTAACTTTATTAGGATTTGGACTGGAAACTGAAAAAATATTGACCCAGTAAATGTGTTGGAGTTACTACAGACTTTAAACACCAGACCCAAAAACCAAACACTAAAAATTCCCATGAAATGACTGACCAAACAACAACAACAACAACAACTAAAAAGGTCTGAATGGGGAAATTTTAATGACCAGTAGTATGCTACAGTACGTTAAAGGGCTGATCCTGCAGTCCTTACTCACACTATTCCCTCTAAAGGCTATGGAAATTTTGCATGAGCAAAGACTGTAGGATAGCACTCTTTATGGCCAATATTACAAAAGGATCTATTAGTGGATGCAAAAATTGGAGCTGAATCCTGCTCATGTTGAAACCACTGACAAAACTCCTATTGATTTCAATTGGTGTGGATCAAGCTTTTTCATTTTAACTACGAGCATCCTCTGATAAGGAAAGAGCACATTCGTAACTTACCAGAAATGGAAAACTATACTGAAAACCAGTTCAAGTGATTATGGGACAATTATAATATGGTTTCAAGTGACAAGGTTTTGTTTTGCATTTTAAAGCTCAACTGTAATTAATTCAATTTGGGTGATTTTATTTATTTTCATAGTACTGGGTGTATGTGACACAGGAGTTATGAATGAATGGCGGAGAAGGCAGACAAATACAGTTGATATGTTAATATGGAAGCTGATGCTGCCCTCGGGAGGTTCATCTCTGCTTGCATCAGATTTGATAAAGCAACAGTTTTGGATACATTGCACTTGACAGTTCATGGGACTGGAAAATTGACAGGAAATTCCAATATTTATCTAACAGATACATAGATTTTTAAGGCCATATGGAACTATTGGATTGTCCAGTCTGCCTTCCTGCTTAACATAGGCCATAGAACTACCCTGAATTAATCCCTATTAGTCCAATAGCTGTGGTTAAACTAGATCACATAATCCAAACCTGATTCAACATTTTCTACTGATAGAGAATTCAAGTTTTGATCCAGTGGTTTAGTCTGTCACTGTTAAAAATTTGCACCTTATTTCAAGTCTGAATTTGTCTAGCTTTAACTTCCAGCTATGATATCATGTCATTCTTCTGTCTGCTAGACAGAAGAGTCTTCTATTATCTAATTTCTGTTACCCATGTAGGTACTCATACTGATCAAGTCAAACCTTCACTTTCTCTCTGTTAAACTAAATAGATTGAGCTCTTTGAGTATATCACTATAAGGGGCATTTTACCAGTCTTTAATCATTTTCATAGCTCTTCTCCAAATCCTCTCCAATTTTTTCTTTCTTGAAATATGGACACTGTATTAGATACACTATTTCAGTCACACTGTTATCCTAAAAATGGATTTTGAGACACTCCTATAATAACCTGCCTCCTGCCCCCTTAGTCCGTTCTTCCTGAGGTTGAGTTTCTAGGATTGTTAAAGAAACACAGAAGGACACTCTAACAGTGTTGGGACTCACCACCACAGCACCTCCCACTGGTTGTGCTGGGAATTAGCTCAGTCCAGTGGAGCGCTCCCTCCTGCTGGTCTCCCATCTGTCATCTTGCCCTCGGTTGGCATGTGTACTCACATTGCTCCCAACCTGCAGCATCCTCCTCAAGCCACTGCCCTCCGGCAGTGCTCCTTAGTCCATCCTCACCCCTTTCCGGGGAGGGGGAGGGAGAGGGGCTGATCAGCAGTCTCTCTACGCCCCAGCCACCATTTCAAACCACACACCCCAAAGTCTAATCCCTCCAGTCAGGGATCTGGTGTGGTCTGTACTGGCTGCTCCCCACAGCCGATGGCTGGGTGTACTGCAAGGGGAGGAAGGAGGGGACCCAGGCCCGCCCTCTACTCTGGGTCCCGGCCCAGAGGCCCTCTGACGGCAGCCTTGCTGTTCTCCTTCTCTCCCCTCATCTGTCCACTTCCCTGGGCTACTTCCCCTACAGCCCCTTGCACCTGCTAGGCCCTTCCCTTCAGGGCCTGTAGTCTGGCAGGCTACAGGCTAGAGCTCCCTTCTGCCAGCACTGCGCTGTCCATGGTGCTAGTCTCCCAGCCCTGGAGACTAACCTTCCGCTTTCAAAGACCTGGGACAGACTGACTCTCCTCTCCCTGAGCAACCTTCTTATAGGGCAGATCCTGGCCCTGATTGGCTGTCTCCAATCTGGGCCCTGATTGGCTCCCAATAAGCCCTTTTCTTATTGGTTGTTCATCTGTGCAAGCCCACTGGCCTGCTACAGCCTAAATTCTCAGGGAGTGGGGCAGCTGCCCCACTACAGACACGGATATAGCCTTCCGATAAAGTGATTGACACAAGCAGTATATTTTCCAAAACAAAGTATCTTTTTATTAAAGTAAATAATAGTCCCTACTGCAGTGTAATCTAGAAATAGAATCATAGAATCATGGAAGATTAGGGTTGGAAGAGACCTCAGGAGGTCATCTAATCCAACCCCCTGCTCAAAGCAGAATCAACCCCAACTAAATCATCCCAGCCAGGGCTTTGAGAAGCCAGGCCTTAAAAACCTGTAAGGATGGAGATTCCACCACTTCCAGTGTTTCACCACCCTTCTAGTGAAATAGTTTTTCTTAATATCCAACCTAGACCTCCCCCACTGCAACTTGAGACCATTGCTCCTTTTCCGCCATCTGCCACCACTGAGAACAGCCTAGCTCCATTCTACATGGAACCCCTCTTCAGGTAGCTAAAGGCTGATATCAAATTCCCCCTAACTGTTCTCTTCTGCAGACTAAATAAGCCCAGTTCCCTCAGAGACTCTCCTCGTAAGTCATGTGCCCCAGTCCCCTAATAATTTTCATTGGCCTCCGCTAGACTCTCTCCAATTTGTCCACATCCTTCAATCAAATCAAACATAAATTCCCTATTGCAAGTTAAAGAACTTTCAAACTGAAAAAGCATACAGTTTAAATGATTCTAAACAAAGCACTTTCTACAAAATGTCCAGTTTGTAACAAATTGCTGACAGCAGTTCTTAAATTATACTTTTAAGTTTTACATAAGTAAAATACAGTAAAAACACACACACACTTCTAGCTTAAACATATTAAATACTATGCTAGACTATACTATGCTAAAATTGTATATTTAAAACTGGACATGCTTACTTTATAAATCAACTGGTATCCCTTTACATCACCGCTGCTGCTTTATAAATCCTTTAGTATTCTTCTTTAATGCTGTAACCACAGCTGATGTTTACAGTATTTTCTTCAGAATTCTAAACTGTCTTTTGTCCTCTTGGTCAACCCCTCCAATCTCTTCCTCTGGCAATTATTTCAGCAGTTGTTCTTGCTGGCTCCCCTTGCTGGTTTCCATTCCTCCGTCTTCTCCTGATCGACTCTCTCTCCCTAACTCAGACTCCCAAACTGCACACTGGCAGCTGGCCTTTTATGCTGCACTGTGGCTCTCTTCTAATTTATCTTTCTATTCTTAGATGCAATTATCTCATTCACCTTCATTGATCTCCTTCAGAACTGGGTGGCAGAATATGTACTTGTGGGGGTGAGGGGAGGACATACATGACTACAGGCACAAACAAGGGGACCCAATCAAATAAGTTTGAGAACCACTGGTATAGGGCAAAGATTGTTTCTGGTTCCTGACTAGAAACTCAACCACTCGATGTCTATTCTTCAGTTACAAGTACTTTGAGACCTATAGATTAGTCAGTTTTTAATCCATTTAATTTGTGCTCTGTATCCTTATAGTTTCTCAATTAAAATGTTGCAGTACCAAATCAAATACTTTACAGAAGTGTAAGTATCAATGCTATTACCTTTATCAAACTTGTAATCTCATAAAAATTTATATAAAAGTTAATGTGACAATATCTGTTTTACATACACTTGTGTTGACTGACTTTGGTTATTTTACTGTCCTTTAATTATTTACTAATAGAGTTTTTATTAATATGTTAGTTATATCTTTATGATACAATCTCAAAACCATCTAGCTACTGAACATTTGAGTATTTATATACCAGAACAGGGTTAGAATTTTTTTTTTCAAATATCACAAGTCCATCCCAGCCAATCAGAAATTAGACGTGGACGTGAGCTACCATACGTGATAGTCATTTTTCAAATAATCTGGGTGTAAACTAGATATGTTTGTGTTTTCTTTTCAGTGATTTCTGAAGCAGACCAAGATGATAAAAGTACCTACTGTTCCTGTTCTAAACAATAGCTTAATTAAAAGTGGTAATTTGCTATGATGTCACGATGCAAACCTAAGCTTTCCCTAAGTTTGGGGATGTTTGGATCCAGGGTTCCACAGAGTTTCATTAAAATTCAATGGAATTTGGGCACCTAACTCCTTTAGTCTCCTTTTGAAAAATTCAGCTTTTAAATGTTAAAATCCTATCATGTGGTTTGGCAAAGGCAGGAGGAGAAGCAAAAAAGGAGTAAGCAGAAAAGTTAACCTGACTTCACGAATGAGACTTAAAATATTAAAAACCTAAAGTGAAATCACATGAAATAACATAAGATCTTTCAAGAAAGGAACAGAGTAATATCAACAAGTAGTCAGAAATAGCAACTAATTCAAAAAAGAACACAGTACTAGATGGAAGTTGAGGAAGGGAATAGCTGAGTGGCAGTTCAAACAGAATTTCCTTATGCAAATAAAATATATGAGTATAAACTGATAAAATCTGCAGCAGCAGCAGCAAAAAAGTTCATTCACAAGGTATATAAAAAAATAAGTCAGTGGTATGTAACTATAGGATCACTGGTATTTCCGAGTTTTATAACAGCAGGAATTAACAAACATGGGCTTCTTTTGGATCTAGAGTCAACCAGGCTGCTGGAGGGAGGTCAATATGGAGTACTCACACTTCAGCTGTGGTCCAGAAGAAAGTTACCTCCTTTCAGGATTAACGAGGGAAGGATGGCTTTACTTTTTAATTGCGTCTTCATAGGATCCTGGACACTGAAGGATGAACTGAATTAGTACATGGCATAGTTAAACTACTCATACCTCCTCTCTGCCAATGCTGTCCACTTTATGGATGGCATTTGAACCCCCCAGTAGGGGGGAGGTTGCTATCACTTTGCACTATAGCAATCTTTGCTCTGGCAGAATTTCTGCTGCCAAGCATCCTCTACTGTGTTTTTCGCCCCCAATGGCTATTAGTGTGAAGCAGGGGTGAATCTTGTCTCTAAAACTTAATGTTGTCAAGTTCCTATTTAAGTTACTTTTAAAACTGTTTAAAGGCATTGGTAATTGCTCCATTGTAAAGGTACACTTATTTACTTTAAAATGCATTCGCAAATAATTATTTTCTTACCTGACACCACTTCCATCTTTGTCATGAAGGATCAATTTAATATGCCATTTTTGTAGTACACTTGATCCAATCATAACACCATTGAAAATGCTTGGCTGTGAACATTTTATGATTAGAGATTTAAGATAAAAATTAAATCACCTACAAAAATATCGGATGGGAAGAATGTCTCACATTTTAGAAAAAAAATCAAATTCTAGTTGGCCTCAACTTGTGTGCACACAAAATTGCATGTGTACATATAGTACCATGTCTCTGCCTGAATGTTTTACATGCAAATGCATTTGGGTGCCCTGAAACATTTCTAATATGCATATGCACATACTGGAATTTACACCCACAAATTATACTGGTATACATTGGTTCTATGGGAGCAAAATCTAACACCTGAACCTATGTAAGTGTAAGAATTGTTCAGGTGGATGTGTAAATATTTGCAACTACAAAGTAGAGACACATAGATGTACATACTCTATTTTGCACATGCAGAAGTGGAGTCGAGTGGCTGAAGAGAAGGCACAATATTTGAATAATATAAGTATCTTGCTAATATCATACATGAAATAAAGGGCAATTTAACTGCTATGGGATCTGTGATCTGAGCCAAGATCCTGTGCACAATGATGGCAACAGCTCCCTGAAAGGATTAGGAATCAGTTTCACAATACCTTACTTAAATCATGCCTCTTAATGGGCCTCAGGTATATTTTCATAGTTTTGACATGATCCAAAAGGGTGCATGGTTTTGCAGCAAATTATCTTTACCTTTTCAAGCCCCCCCTGCCCAACAAAATGTACAATCAATTTTAATCTAAAGCTTGTGGACATGCATCACTTTCATACAGTGACTTGCAAAATCTATTTCTATGCTTGCTTAAGTTAAGATATAGGGCAACATACAAGTTTCAGATATTGTACTTAATGAATTAACTAGAGGAGCATAATATTGTCTGTTCAAGAACTGATATTTCTGTTTCTTTTAAATACGAATATATTCTTCTTATTGATGCATTACATGTCCCGCTGTCAATCATCTTTAAAATTATGCTTAGGAGTGGAATTTCTGGAGGCAATTCTTCACTTTTTAACTTGATGGGACTTGAGGAGCTATGTATTGTACTAGGTAATAAACCACAAATAAATATTATATTTATTTATGCTTTCAAAAACATTTCTGCCAGTAAATTTACTCACAAGAATAGCTGTGGAAAGTGAACACAAATGAAGGTGAGCCCAGATGAAGGGAAGTCATTGAGAAATTTGAAATATATATATATTTGCAGATATCTTTCTGTAGTATTTTCTTGACTCCAGCTACCAATAAAACAGGACCTTGGTAGGGTTGTTTGTTTGTTTTTCACTTTCCAAAGTTCATACTAGAAGAAACATGGAACAAATTTATGGACTCTAGTCTATTTCCTAATAATCTACCAACTGTTTTACTGTATAGTATAGCATTGCCACTCTAATTCTCATAATAATAGGAGATGTTAACCAACTGTGCTCTCTACTATAGAAAACCCGACTGATTGAAACTACCTTAAAATAATGTAACCATAACCAATGATGCAACTGAAATTAATTCTGTTTCCACTTATCATTCTTTTCTATAGAAGTAAACATAAGCACTAACACAAAGGAATGATCCAGTGTCCAGGGACTGTGCTGCCATTGAGGTTGATTTTACAAAACCTGATATTGTAGTCCAATTTTTCCACCCATCTTCCCCTCTGCTCCACATCCCCTCCACCACCCAGCAGACTATGGCAACCAGAAGAAGTCTTGAGTCAGCTGAACTGCTGAAATTGATCAAAGGCTTCTTAAGCTTCAGGATGTATACTCAAACCAGGCTTGTCCACTTTTGTCACCTTGCCATGAAGCCTTTCAGTAATACCTGACTACATAACCCTTTTCCATGATTATTGAGTCCATAGGGGCTGACTTTTATTTTTCCCCGTGGGTGCTCCACTCCTGCTCTGCCCCCAGCCCCTGCCCCCACTCTGCTCCTTCTCCTGAGGCCCTGCCCTCACACCACCTCTTCCCCCTCCACTAAGTCTCACCCACTGCTTGCTGCTCTCCGCCCTCCCCCAGGCGCCTGCCCCAGCCGCTGAACAGCTGATCAGCGGCCACGCTGAAGAACTGCGGCTGGTGGGTGCTGAGCATCCACTATTTTCTTCCGTGGGTGCTTGGGCTGTGGAGCACCCACAGAGTCTGTGCCTGTGAATGAACTGGATACACGCTTGTGGAGTCTGAGACTCACTAACTCCAAGAAGTGCTGCAAACAGCAAGCCCACAGGCAAGTTTGTCAGGTACAGCAGAGTGATTGGGAAGGACAGACAACAATGAAGAGTGAAGGAATAAGAAGGATCAAGGGGTAAAAGAAAAGAGAAAGTGGGCTGGCTGAAGGATGTGGGTGAGGAAGAAATAAAGGTGGAATAAGCAGAGGAAAAGAGAAAACCAAACACCTAGGAACCCCAGGAAGAATATAAAGGATATAAAGGGGAATATAAAGGAACTTTCAACTGTCTGGATTGTGGCAGTAAGTATGAATATATTGACATTGCAATCTCCTGTGATAATTACACTTTATGACGTCTCATTTTACAATATGCTGCTTCTCAAAATCTGAAATAAAAATACACTGCACTGAAATTAATTGAAGACAAGATTAAACAACTTAAATAGAAATTATAGCAAATCAAAACAAAGTAATTAGTTATTAAAATTTAAGTTCAGGTGCTGTGTGGGTTGATGGTAATCACAGAAATGATGGGTGTATCTGTTAAACTGGGTCTCAAGGCATGAAATGGAGGACGGTTTGGAGGGAGGCAATGGAGTTCTCAGTTATTTATTGTAATTGAGGTCACTTGGCAGTGTCAGTGATTCATGTAGGCTATTCTTGTTTATTACAGATGTCAGCTATCCTAGTCTGTTTACCTTTAATATGATTTAGCATTGTACAGAAAAAGGAAATGCTTTGTTATGTTTCCTATTTTAAATGAAACAGCCAAACTAAAATGTTAAGGGTCTGAGCTTACTCTGATTGAAGTCAATGGCAGGTTTACCTTTGAGCAAGGTGGGGTACCAAGTCTCCATTTCCTGTAATTTGTCTTTAAACATCAAAATCTAGCACCACTAATGGTAAAACGAGTCTTGAAAGTGATTGTAATGGGAGTGGGAACAAACCCTAAATGGCTGTTCTACAGTTTTGGTTGTCTCCAAGTGGTGATATGGTGATTTTGGGGTAAATTATGGCTTTTTCTCAAAGGGAAGTATTCTCATTGATATCCTGTCAAGGAATGAAGGACATCTCACTACCTATGGAACCATACAAGTCTTCCATTCTTGGCAAATGGAAAGCTCTACATAATTCACAAGGTATTGTGTAGAGCTAAGTTATATTAGAAGATTATAATGCCAGTTTGCTTATTTTATACTAAATGGCATCAGTATTCCTTAGTGAAATTCAATAATACTTTCACACTGCAATATAGTTCTACATACATGTAGTTGAATATTAACATACAATATGACCCATTTTCACTTCCACATATTTGTAAATAATTTATCTCGCTACTTTGTAAAATATATTTTGTCCAAGAAAAAATGTTCCTTGTACAAAATCCGCAGTCTCTCCTGCTGTCACAGTAAAACCATTTTCTAATGTTTGTGAAACACAGTGCAAGATATGTTTGCAAAAGACAGAACAAATATTTCTGTGCTAATAAGAAGATGGCTGGAACTCCCATTATGGTAAGAAAAATAAATGTTGGGAGAAGGATTATGTTGGCGCAAATGTTTGACTGCAAAATGGAATAAAAACAAGAGGGATGAGAGATGATCAGAACAGAAACTGCAGTTCAATCCAGGTACAGTTCTGCGATTATAACAACACTCATGTCACCTACCAGTGCTCCAAACTTGCCTACTTTCTCAGACTATGATTGTTACAGTCTAACTGGTTTACTGTGAAAGTGATGGCTGTGTGTGATCTGTCCGTTAAAACTCTTCTCCATTGGAACACAAATCTCAGGTGTTTCACAGGTTTTCTGTGCTTCAGCTGGTGCAATTTTTGTCCTGTCCCTGCCTGAAACAAGAGGGCAAAGGACAGCTCTGTTTAACTGAACAACATATACTATAATAAGGCCTTAAATTGTGGTTCTTCTTATTATGGAGAGTTACTAATAAAGAAAGCTGCCATTCATACCAACAGAAGTTTAGCCTAAAAGAGGCCTGCAAATGTATATATATTATAACATTTTTAATTATTTGATTCTTTGACTAGGTCACTTCCAAAATGTTTGGCTTTTGATCAGACCAGGGTTTCTCAAACTGGGGTCGCCGCTTGTGTAGGGAAAGCCCCTGGCAGGCCGGGCTGGTTTGTTTACCTGCCCTGTCTGCAGGTCTGGCCAATCGCGGCTCCCACTGGCCACAGATCACTGCTCCGGGCCAATGAGAGCTGCTGGAAGTGGCGCGGGCCAAGGGACTTACTGGCTGCCGCTTCCAGCAGCTCCCATTGGCCCATAGCAGCGATCCGCGGCCAGTGGGAGCCGCAATCGGCCAGACCTGCGGCCGGGGCAGGTAAACACACCGGCCCTGCCCACCAGGGCTTTCCCTACAGAAGCGGCGACCCCAGTTTGAGAAACCCTGCTTTAAAGATTGCTGCCCTGAATAATTGTTTTCAATTGGTCAGAGGGGCTATAATAGCAGCTTCCTCAATCACATACTCCGTGGCTTCCCTGTAGGCTATATGATCAGATAGAATAACCACAAGAATTCTAGCTGCCACCTGTTTGGGTGCACATGGAGGCTCCCTCCAACCTATCTCCACCGTGGCCACTGAGACAACAGCAGTTAAAATCTGCAAAGAGAAATGTTTTACCTTTTCAACTGAATCTGCACTGAAAAGTAAGCAGCATTATCAGAGCATGGCTTCCAAGTGGAGGACAATCAGTTGGTGTCAGGGCCGGCGCTTCCATTAGGCGACCCTAAGCAGTCGCCTAGGGCACCAGGATTCGGGGGGCGGCATTTTGTGCGCTCCCCACGGGGCACACAGGAGCTTCCGGTTCCGCTCCCGTCGCACCGCCGAAGAAAGACCTTCTGCTGACTTGCTGTAGAAAAGAGCCACTGACAATTGAGCAGCTCAATGACTGCCGCTGTCGCCTGCGGCATTTCGGCGGAGGGTCCTTCTTCAGCGGCACGATGGGAGTGGAACTAGAAGCTTCCGCGCACCCCGTGGGGAGCACACAAAATGCTGCTCCCTGGATTCTGCCTAGGGCGCCAGAAACTCTGGCACTGCTGGTGTCACTGACTGCAAAAAGTAAATTAGACTGTAGCCTGTATGTGACAAATAACATGCTATGTGTATATCTGTTCAGCATCTAACACATCAGAAAGAAGATGAATGTCTATATTCTGAATATCTACATTAACTAGCCCCTTCCACCTTTTCTAGCCTCCCACAACACATCTCTCTATCTCAATATATATCTGGACATGACACACACACAGTTCTAAATGTCAAGACTTTTTCCCTCCTCTGCTAACAACGGTGGAGCTCTTGATGCCTTTCCTGTCCAGATGGTAGCAGTAGGGAAGGTTTCATTACTTACTCCCTTTGCATACAATGTGCAGTCTTCTGCTTATTCTGTAACTGTGTTGCTATTTTCTTCCATTGCAGCACGGCAGATATTATTATTCAGTGATGCATGAAAGAAAACTGCAACTAATCCTAAAAGCGCAGTCTCTCTTACTGTGTGCATTCTGTGACCCCTATCTTTTAATTATATAGGGTGGGGGCAAACCTTCACTGGAAGCTTCAGGATTCTGTATGACATGAGTCTCAACATGAGTAAGGATGACAGAAATGGACCCCAAATATTCATCTTAATAAAAGGCAGAACTGGAAATAATAAAATGGTGGCTAAAATATCAATGAATGCTTAAAATATAACCCCGGATGTGAAAGTCAGGGAGCCTAAGGAATTAAAAAGTAATAATTCTGAAACAATCCCAAAGTCAAATGTAACTAATTTAAGTCAATATACTTCTTGTATCCTAATATTTTAGTTACAGGTTAGCATTCACTACATCTATTTTAATTCCATTTTCTAATTCTAAAACAAAAACCTAATAGTATTTAGATAGGATAGAGTGATTAGCATTTTCCTGAATCTCAGATTGATAAATGTCAATGTATAAAGTTTGTTTGTTTGTTTGTTTCAAGGCCTTGGCTATAATACTGTTAAAGGGAAATTCTTTGGGGTAATTTCAGGATTGTGTTTGTTTTTGAAAGCTTTTACAAAACTATTTTTAAAATGTCAATCAACAGAGTTTGTTTAGATTTCAGAATTCCCCCTTCACTAGCTGCAACCCAACATTGCAAAAGTGTGATAGTTCATGAGAAGAAAGAAAGATGAGCAACTGGTTAGTTAAAAAGGAACACACCAGCAATATTTAATTGTTCAAGCTGGGTGAAATGCAAAATATAAACAAACTTCATAACACGAAGAATCAGTTAGGGTCTAGTATCAGAGGGGTAGCCATGTTAGTATGGATCTGTAAAAGCAGCAAAGAGTCCTGTGGCACCTTATAGACTAACAGACGTATTGGAGCATGAGCTTTCGTGGGTGAATACCCACTTCGTCGGATACATCCATCTAAATGGATACATCCGACGAAGTGGGTATTCACCCACGAAAGCTCATGCTCCAATACGTCTGTTAGTCTATAAGGTGCCACAGGACTCTTTGTTGCTTTTACAGTTAGGGTCTGTTTCAATTCTTCCTCTGTAAGTAATTTCAGGTAGTAGTAGCATACAGGAGGTGGTGGGGGATGGGCATGCTTGTTTTTAATATTATTTAACCCAAGAGCATTCTCTTAAAATTGCTAAAGTAAAAAATTACCAAAATGCTAAGCATTTTTTAAATTAATCCCCAAATATCACTGCAGCATGCCACTCTGTGCATTCAGATAGCAGCATCTTGTCCACATAATAAGTGCAGGAAAATCCATTAGTGTAAATGTACGTATATCATAGAGAGAATTGATTGTTATAATTACTGCACACCTAAGCTGAAGCTGATAGCACTCAAGCTTATAATGTGCTTACAAAGAACTCAACGTGCATTAGCATTGCATTGAAACTGCACTCTCTTTTATACTTTATTGCTTAATGAACACTTCTAGTCTTCCTTTATTTTGTACTTTTCAAATATGAAATGTCAATTGGCACCTCTGACAAACTACACCAAGTATGCTTGTCAAATCTTTCTCAACCATGAATAGTATATAATTCACTATTATCTTGTTGACAAGGCTATGAGTCGTTTCACACATCATTGTTCATTAAAATAATATGTACCTGTGCTCCATTTTTGTCCCACTTCAAAACTCAACTACTAACAAATTCATGGTCAATTAATTTTACTGGATGAAGAGCAGCTGGAAAACTACACAGCTTTCTCACCATTTATTGTTTTGCCATTATATGAAATTTAGCATCTAATAAATCAATTATGCTACAATAAATTAGAAATACTTCTTATTTTTTAATTTAGTAAGGGGAAAATGATATGTTATTATTACTTAAGCTCTGATGTGAAAAATTCTCCAGAAACTATTCATTTCCTTCTGTGGACTGAAAAATACTGTAGATACTCAAAATTCACTTTTGAGCTACAGAGAATGTACATATTTGCTATTTTTAAAGAGTCTTAAATGCATGGGTTCTATATTCAAAAGATTCCTCTTACAATAGATGTGTTTAGGTCCACTCATTTAATTAACTCCATAAAGTTAAACAAAAAAAAAAGTTAACAGCTATCAAAAAAGTGTGAAAAATGTCTAGTCTCTTATCTCTGGGAAACGTGTATGTCATTTGAAATAAAGAGACACCATGGGATGAGTCTTAAACACAAGCCATCTTTACTCTTGCTTTCCTGTTAACTAGAAGGCTTTCTGCAGAACAAGTGTAATCTTGGTCAACAGAAGCAGGTGGAGCTAAAATGCATACAGCTCATATTTCAGCATCAGTATGTTTCAGGACCTTGGAATGTGCTCACATGGGGGACTTTAACGTCCTAGACATCTGCAGGGTGACAAATACATATAAGCATTGATCAGCAAAGAGATTCTTAAGTTATATAGCGGGAAACTTCATGGTCCAGAAAGTAGATAACACATCCAACAGAGAACCCAAGCCAAATTCATCCCTAATGTAAATCCAGAGATGAATGTATACAGGTATAAATTTGGCCAGGATGGAATTTAGTCCACCAAATCTCTGTTTTACCAGAGCATGCTGCAGCCAACTGTGTTACTGCTGCTCATGAGTTAACCCAATGCTTCCTGAATGATTCCTTTCTTTAAGGAGACTTTTATGTGTAAGAGTTTCGGAGCAGACTTTTGTATTCAAAGTCAGAGATCTCAATCCTGAAGTCCTTATGCAAAAAAATTCTGTCTGGCTGCCATTCTTTTCCCCAAATCCAGTTCTGCTCTGCAAATAACCACGGGCTTCTCTGGGCGGACTCATTTATTCAATTTAGAAAACCTCAAAACAAAGGCTGTCCAAGGGCTTCAGGACTGATCCCCCCACACAGACCAATCTTTAACAAGACAACCTACAGTACACTGCTTGATGTGAGTCTGCCTAAGTAGTTTTGCCAAGGTTCCTGGGGAAATAGGGAAAAGTCCTCTTTGTCAGGCTCTCTCTAAGTTCCTTTATTAGTAATGTAATAGTTGTCTCTATTTCAACTTGAAGGCTCCTTGAAAGGATTTAGATGGTCTCTGTGAATGTCCATGAGCTATTCAAGGATCCCTCTTAGGTCCCAGCTTCTTCTGGAGATTGCCTATTCCAGTATCCAGGATGATGCGTGGGATCGAGGTGGTTGGGACTAGATTTAGGTCTCCCAAAGGTCTGTGCTGCCCATCACACTCACAGTTAGAACTGAGCAAAAGTTGGAATGTTTTTACCCCAGCTATTTTGATTTGGAAATGGCAAGCTGTTTTCTTTTGAGTCAGTTTCATATTAAACTGCATCTCCCTATGGTGCAATGGTGCCTCTTGGGAGTTGTAGTTCAGGTGCTTGATGCCCACGCCCCCACTCCATTTCCCCACTCATGGGCCAGGATCCCTGGCCACACCACATCTCCCATGATGCTCCTGGAATCATGAGACTTCCATGATGCTCCATGTGTCTTAGTCAGAGAAGATACTGTTGCATCATGGGAGTTGCCATCTGGCCAGGAACACCAGCCCATAGAAAGAAAGGCACCATTAGGCACCCAGACTGCAACTCCCATGAGGCATAGCAACACCATAAGAGGATGCAATTTAATATTGAACTGACTTGAAATTAAGTGTTTCTGGACAGTTCAACAAACCAAAATATTTTTATTCAGGTCAAACCAACTACAAACTTTCATTTTTGTTTTCCTAATGGAAAATAAAAACATTTAGGCAAAAATCAAGGTTTTCAGAAAATGCTGATTTTGTTAAAACTGCATTTTCCTTTAAAAATTATTTAGATGGAAAATTATCAGCCATCTGTACTCAGTGGTGTTGGAAGTAGGGCTGCTGGGAGTGCTGCCACACCCCTACCTTGAAGGGGTAACAGCAAATATAAAATACCTGGTTTTCATCATGTCATGGCTGATTCCCCACTCTGGAACTTCGAGTGCAGAAGGTGGGGGCCTGCAAGGATTCTAAAAATTAATATTGGCCACTCCATGCTTGTATTAAACTCACAAGGTTACAGCTTTTCTCTGACCTTGGATTGGTAGATGCTGCCACCACCTAAGTGCAGAACCCCTTTGAGAGCCCAGGAAGGTGCACTTGGGAATTCCTTCCTGTGGGGTACCCTCAAACCCTTTCACACACACACACACCCGCCACGGAAGAGCCGAAAAAGGGGAAAAAAAGAAATCAGCTATTTTCACCAGCTAACTAAAAAACATGTGCACAACCTCTTAAGACACAGAAATCCAATCCTATTCTTAAAAAAGGTTGTTTTTTTTAAAGAAAGAAAATACATCTGGAAACTCAGGCGTTTGCTAGATTTTAAGAGTAACTACAAAGATTAAGCCCCAATAATAGCTTTCTTGAGGTCCTGCTTAAAGGTCAGGGGGAGAGATAGCTCAGGGGGTTGAGCATTGTTCCCCTAAGCTCAGCGTTGTGAGTTCAATACTTAAGAAACCAGCATTTAAACAAAAAAAAACTGTTTGGGGATTTGTCCTGCTTTGAACAGGTGGTTGGACTATATGATCTCCTGAGGTCCCTTCCAACCCAGATATTCTGTTACAAACAAAAACAGCCATACTTAGCAGAGGAGTCCACAAGAGATAAACCTAATCACATCTTCCTAGACATTTCCTTATCTACTTACATATCTGGGGTTTCAAATGAGTAGCTTCTAGGTATGATACCAAAGATTTTTCATACATGGCCCTAAGCTTCTTACAGCATAGTTGCTGCCTTGTTCACCTCTCCCCAGGAGAACAACAGACAGACAAAAAGGGAGTCTTGTTTCAATTTTAAAAAGTTCTAGCCTTTCCATTGGCTCTTTTGGCCAGGTGCCCACTATGCATAGCAGAGAGACTTTTTAACCCTTTACAGGTAAAGCAATTAGAGAACAGCTACTAAGAGGGATTGTATAGTTATTGGCTGTCTGGGTGTCCATAAAAGGGAGCTACTCCCTCCCCCCTTCATTTATCACAAGCACCCTCACAGTAAATTGTTCCAGCACCCCTGGATCTACTCACATTAAAGTCACCTTCTGTATGACACATGAAAAGCAAATTCCAGTAGGAGTTTGCCTACAATGGCATGTGACCCATCTGCGACTGTTAGTAGCAAATATCTCATTGGCTAGAGATGGGAACTAGATGGGGAGGACTGTGAATTACTACGCCAAATTCTTTCCCAGAAGTCTGGCTGGTGGGTCTTGCTGATATGCTCAGAGTCTAATTGATTGCCCTATTTGGGGTCAGGAAAGAATCTGGGGTCAGGTCAGATTGACAAAGTCCCTGGGTTTTTTTGCCTTCCTCTGCAGCATGGAGCATGGATCTCTTGTTAGTTTGAACTAGAGTAAATAGTGAATTCTCTATAACTTGAAGTCTTTAAATCATGATGTAAGGACTTCAGTAACTCACTCTGAGGTTATTGGGTCTATAATAGGAGTGGTGAGGCGCTGTGGCTTGCAATGTGCAGGTTAATCTAGATGATCATGAGGGTCCCTTCTGACCTTTAAGTCTCTGAGTTTATGATATTACTTTGGCATGTTGGTCTAATAAGGCATTCATATTCCACCCAACCTTGAAATACTGTCCCAGCTACTTGAGTTCTTTGCAGTTTTATTTAAAGAAAAATGTCTCTTGATGTACTTATGTTGGATACATTCTGATGCTTCTCATCCTGGACAAGCACCTTTTCCACAGCAGGCTAGAGAAAATTAGGGGCTTTCCTGAAGTTGGATTGTAGTGATAGGGTGCCAATCCCAACAGGAGGGAAAGAGTGGGAGACGCCTTGAATTGGGAAGGTGGCAGAGAGATTCAAAATAGTGTTGCTTCTTTGGCCAAGTCATAGCCAAATTCAGAGCTTTTCAATGTGGGTTTCGTTTGGATGAGAAATCAGTGACATGGAGTGGGGGCATTTTCTAAAATTAATTTTGTTTATTTAACAAAATGTACAGCTGGTCTGTTTGTCTGAACAGCAGCATGAACAAACTATATGCATTCAACTCTTTCTTGAAGAAATCCCAGATAAACAACTCCAACCCATGTCCAAAGAAACAGCTATCTTTTTGCTCCTGCTTTTGACCCAGGACTCAAAGAGAGTCCGCCTGCTTGCTCACTCCACCTCCTAACCACACAGCCTGGTGCCAGGCCCGAGCCCCTTCATGTGGAAACTGAAAAACCACACTAACTCCACACTCAACCACTGGGACCACAAGACTTCCAGAGATGAGAGTGGGCTATTTGCCTCACAATACCCTCTATCAAATGTCTGGTTGGCAAATGCATCCATGCTTTCTATAGAGTTTGTTCCTGGAAAACTACCTTGATGATGCTTAATAAATGAGCCATTACATACCACTTTAACACAGGTTGAACCTCTCTAGTCTGTCACTCTCTGGTCCGGCAACATCCGTGGTCTGGCATGATTTTAGTAAGCCGGATGTCCACTTATCATGGGTGGGATCAAGTTTCCCGTGGTCCAGCAAAGTTCCCACCAGTCCTGGCTCTCAGTGTTTTGTGCTGTTATTTAGCTCTAATTTATCCCTAAATATGTCTTCTAAGAGACCAGCAAGCAGTGGAAGTGTTGGTAATGCTGATAAGTATAAGCATGTGTCAATATCCATACAGCAAAAGGTGGAATTGCTGCAGAAATTGGAAAAGGGCACATTGGTATGTGCCTTGTGTGAGTTTTACAATGTAGGGTCATCTACAGTGTATGATTTGAAGAGGCAAAGAATCAAATCCTTAAGTTTTTTTCTGAAAGTGACAGTAAAAACGAGTATGAGTGTTCGTAAGACATTGAAGGAGGGGAAAAGCAGAGATTTAGATAGTGCACTTATACATTGGTTCAAGCTTTGTATGAATGAAGGTGTTAGCATTTCAGGTGAGATGATGATGACACAAGCAAAAGTATTCCACAAAGAACTTAACCTGTAGCATAAGTGTGACTATTCACAAGGATGGCTTCAGTAATTTAAAAACAGGCATGGCATTAGTCTACATTGTATGTGCAGTGAAAAAAGAAGTGCAGATATGGAAGCTGCCATTAAGCACGTTGACAAATTTGCACAGTTAGGCCTGGTCTACACTAGGCGTTTAAATCGGTTTTAGGAGCGTAAAACCGATTTAACGCCACAACCGTCCACACTAGGAGGCACCTTATATCGATTTTAATGGCTCTTTAAATCGGTTTCTGTACTCCTGCCCGTATTAACATATCGGAATAGGGTTAGTGTGGATTGGCCTCCGAGCTATCCCACAGTGCACCACTGACCGCTCTGGACAGCATTCTCAACTCGGATGCACTGGCCAGGTAGACAGGAAAAACTTTTGAAATTAATTTCCTGCTTCGACAGCGTGGAGAGCTCATCATCACAGGTGACCACGCACAGCTCATCAGCACAGTTAACAATGCAGTCTCCTGAGAATCGAAAGAGCCCCAGCATGGAGAGGTATTGGATCTGATCGCTATATGGGGAGAGGATTCAGTGCTAACAGAACTGCGTTCCAAAGACGAAATGAAAATGTATTTGAACGAATTTCTAAGGCTATGACTGCTAAAGGCCACAGCAGGGACTCCGTGCAGTGCAGAGTGAAAGTTAAGGAGCTCAGACAAGCCTACCAGAAAACCAAAGAAGCAAATGGAAGGTCGGGGCAGGTCGAAAAACATGCCGCTTCTATGATGAGCTGCATGCAATTTTCCCTGACCGTGGATTCCGAGGTGGGGTTGTAATCTCTGCCATGTCTGAGGATTATGCAGACGGGGAAGATGAAGAGGAAGAAGAAGAGGAAGACCTCGCAGAGAGCACATAGCACTCCGTGACCCCCAGCAGCCAGGAGCTTTTTATCACCTGCTCCCAGCCCTCACAAGCAACTATTCCAGAGAATGACGCCCTGGAAGGGAGCTCTGGTGAGTGTACCTTTGCAAATAGCAAACAGTGTTTTTTAAGCAAGCCTTTTTTAATGATTGATTTGCCCTGAGGACTTGGGATGCATTACAGTATAGTTACTTAGAAAAGTTTGTTAACATGTCCGGGGATTGAGAGGAAATCCTCCAGGGACATCTCGATGAAGCGCTCCTGTAGGTACTCCAGAAGCCTTTGCAGAAGGTTTCTGGGCAAGGCATCCTTGTTCCGCCCACCATGGTAGGACACTTTACCATGCCATGCATGTAGCAAGTAATCAGGTATCATTGCGTGGCAAAGCATAGCGGCGTATGGTCCCGGTGACTGCTGGCATTCAAGAAGCATCCGCTCTTTATCTTGTTCTGTTATCCTCAGCAAAGTGATATCGTTCAGGATAACCTGGTTAAAAATCAGGAATTTAAGGTGGCCATTTTTCTACTGGGTTCGTGGAATGCAGCAGCTTAAAACACTTTCCTGCGGTGAAATGCCGTTTATCTTTTCTGTTGGGTCACCGGCGATCTTCCCCAATCTACCACACATGCAGTGGGTGCGGGGGAGGGGGAAGTTTGTTGATTAGCAGGGAGCTAGCATGGTATTAGCCATGCGTTGGGGAGGGTAAATCACTGAGACAGTGAGCTGAATCCTGATGCCTGGACCTGTGTCTGAGATCTGTAACCCCAGAGATGCAAGCAGTCACTATTAAGATGAAAAATGCGACCTTGTAGGGAAATCACATGTGCTATGTAAGGTGAATAGTGCTTTTCACTGTGAAAGAGTATAACCATTGTTCTGTAAAATGTATCTTTCTAAATATTTATCTCCCTCATGCAGCTGCCTCCATCCCAAAGGCTAGCACAGATAAGGCGGAGGAAAGAAGACGCGAGATGAGATGTTCTCGGATATTATGGAAGTTACACGCAATGAAAGAGCTCATCTGAATGAGTGGAAGGACGTGGTTTCAAATTACAGGAAAGAGGCCAGTGAACGTGAGGACAGGAGGGATGAACGTGAGGACAGGAGGGACAACCGAGATGAGAGGTGGCGGCAGGAAGACCGGCAGGAAAATCAGCGGTGGCGGCAGGAAGATCAGCGGTGGCGGGATGCAACTCTGGGGCTGCTGCGTGATCAAACTGACATGCTCCGGCGTCTTGTGGAGCTTCAGGAACGGCAGCAGGATCACAGAGTGCCGCTGCAGCCCCTGTATAACCACCCTCCCCTCACCATGTTCCTTAGCCTCCTCACCCAGACCTCCACCCCGTGGACAGCCCAACCAGAAGGATGCCGTTACTCTGAATTTTTTTTAATGGCCTTCTCCATCCCTCATTTCCTCCTCCCAAAGCACACCCTTACTTCTCTCCCTCTTTTTATAATGAAAAAATAAAGAATTCATGCTTTTTAAATGAGAGTGACTTTATTTGCATAAGTAAGCTGTACTCGAAGGGGGAGGGGGAGTTGCTTACAGGGACTGAGTCAATCAAGGGGGTTGGGTGTTCATCAACAAACACAGCAGTCACACTGTACCCTGGCCATTGATGAAGCTCGTTTTCAAAGCTTCTCTGATGTGCACCGCTTAATCATAGAATCATAGAATCATAGAATCATAGATCAGAAGGGACCAATATGATCATCTAGTCTGACCTCCTGCAAGATGCAGGCCACATTAGCCGATCTCCCCACTCCATTCCTGCCCCATGCCAGGGCCACAGCCAATCTACCCTGGAGGAAAATTCCTTCCCGACCCCAAATATGGCGGTCAGCTGAACCCCGAGCATGCGGGCAAGACTCTCCAGCCATACCCTCTGGAAAAAGGTTAACATATCATTGACCCATTGTACTATTTACCAGTGTGGTACTTAATTAACCTATTGACTAAGCCCGGTATCCTATCATACCATCTCCTCCATAAACTTATCTAGCTTAGTCTTAAAGTCATGGAGGTACTGTTTCCCTCGGTAGGCTGTTCCAGTATTGCACTCCCCTGATAGTTAGAAACCTTCGTCTAATTTCTAGCCTAAATTTCCTAACTGACAATTTATATCCATTTGTCCTCGTGTCCACATTAGCACTGAGCTGAAATAATTCCTCTCCTTCCCTGGTATTTATCCCTCTGATATATTTAAAGAGTGTAATCATATCTCCTCTTATCCTTCTTTTGGTTAAGGAAAACAAACCGAGCTCCTCAAGTCTCCTTTCATATGACAGGCCTTCCATTCCTCGGACCATTCTAGTGGCCCTTCTTTGTACCCGTTCCAGTTTGAATTCATCCTTCTTAAACATGGGAGACCAAAACTGCACACAATACTCCAAATGAGGTCTCACCAACGCCTTATATAAGCTTCCTGGTGTGCTCTTCTAATCTCCCTGGTGTCTGGCTGCGCGTAATCAGCGGCCAGGTGATTTGCCTCAGCCTCCCACCCCGCCATAAAGGTCTCCCCCTTACTCTCACAGAGATTGTGGAGAATACAGCAAGCAGCAATAACATAGGGGACATTGGTTTGGCTGAGGTCTGAGCGAGTCAGTAATGTGCGCCAGTGAGCCTTTAAACGGCCAAATGCACATTCCACCACCATTCTGCACTTGCTCAGCCTGTAATTGAACAGATCCTGACCACTGTCCAGGCTGCCTGTGTATGGCTTCATGAGCCATGGCATCAAGGGGTAGGCTGGGTCCCCCAGGATAACGACAGGCATTTCAACATCCCCAACTGTTATTTTCTGGTCTGGGAAGTAAGTCCCTTGCTGCAGCCGTTTAAACAGAGTAGTGCTTCTGAACATGAACCCTCCTGGCCATCCGATGTTTGTGAAACGTCCTGTGATCCACCAGTGCTTGCAGCACCATTGAAAAGTACCCCTTCCGGTTTACGTACTGGGTGCCCTGGTGCTGCGGTGCCAAGATAGGGATATGGGTTCCATCTATCGCCCCCCCACAGTTAGGGAATCCCATTGCAGCAAAGCCATCCACTATGGCCTGCACGTTTCCCAGAGTCACAACCTTTCGTAGCAGCAGCTTAGTGATTGCTTTGGCTACTTGCATCACAGCAGCCCCCACAGTAGATTTTCCAACTCCAAATTGATTCCCGACTGACCGGTAGCTGTCTGGCGTTGCAAGCTTCCACAGGGCTATCGCCACTCGCTTCTCTACTGTGAGGGCTGCTCTCATCTTGGTATTATGGCGTTTCAGGGCAGGGGCAAGCAAGTCACAAAGTTCCATGAAAGTGCCCTTACGCATGCGAAAGTTTCGCAGCCACTGGGAATCGTCCCACACCTGCAACACAATGCGGTCCCACCAGTCAGTGCTTGTTTCCCGGGCCCAAAATCGGCGTTCAATGGATAGAATCTGCCCCATTACCATCAGGATCTCCAAAGCGCCGCGGTTTGAGATAATTCTGTGTCCACGTCCTCATCACTGTCATCGCGCTGCCGTATCCGCCTCTTACTCGCCTCGGTTCGAAGGTCCTGGTTCAGCATATACTGCAGAGTGCGCGAGGTGTTTAAAACATCCACGATTGCGGTATGGAGCTGCGCAGGGTCCTTGCTTGCGGTGCTATGGCGTCTGCACGGTTCACGTTGTCTGCCGCTGTCAGGGAGGGAGGGGTGAGGCTGTACCCAGAACCATGATTTTTGCCCCATCAGGCACTGGGATCTCAACCCGGAAATGCCAAGGGGCGGGGGAGGCTGCGGGAACTATGGGATAGCTACGGGATAGCTACCCACAGTGCAACGCTCCAGAAATCGACACTAGCCTCGGACCATGGACGCACACCACCGATTTAATGTGTTTAGTGTGGCCGCGCGCACTCGATTTTATAAAATCTGTTTTACAAAACCGGTTTATGCAAATTCGGAATAGTCCCGTAGTGTAGACGTACCCTTAGTTGCAAATGAGAAGTTATCCCCAGAGCAGTATACAATGCCGATGAAACTGCTCTCTATTGGCACTGTGTGCCTAAAACAATGTTGGCTACTGATGCAGAGGTGCCACCATCTGATAGGAATGAGTTGAAGGACAGAGTAACTGTCCTTGATTGTAGCAACACAGCAGACATGCACAAATGAAAGCTCATGGTTATTGGGAAAAGTGTGAATGCAAGGGCATTCAAAGGGGTGAAAATATTCCCAGTGATATATCGTGACAACAAAAAGGGATGGATAATGACTAATTATGTCTCGAGTGGTTTGAGAAATATTTTGTACCGGAGGCAAGAGTCCATTGCACCTCGGTAGGTCTGGATCCAAAATGCCAAATTGTGCTGATTCTTGACAGTTGCTTTGCCCACCCTAAAGTAGAGCTTCTTGTAAAAAATAATGTGGTGGTACTGTATTTACCCCCAAACTGTACCTCACTGATTCAGCCTTGTGATCAGGGTATCTTACAATCCCTGAAGTGTATGTACAGGTCTGAGTTTATGCACCAATTACTACTATCATTTAATGATGGGAAGAGTTTGACAACATTTAGGAAAGAATTTAACCTCAAGGATATGATTTGGACACTAGCTAAAACCTGGGAAAGAGTAACTCCATCTAACTCTGAAGAATGGATGGTACAAATTGTGGCCAGCCCTAATGTTGGAGGACAGTCCTGACGTCAATGATGAGTCCAAGTTCACTGGATTTCAAGTGTCTGAAAGCCAAAAAATTGTTAGTGAGTTAATGGAGCATGCCAGCAGTATATCGCACCCTGTAGTGCTTGAGCTAACCAAGGATTTGGGAGCGGAAAATTTACTAGACTGGATGGAAGTTGACAAAGATGCACCAATTGCTAGTCAAATGACGGATGAAGAAATTGTGCAAATGGTACAGCAGGGAAAAAACAAAGATGATGAAGAAGCCAGTGATGGTGATGAAGATGATCATGATGTCACAGAAAAAAATTATATCAATAAATGCATTCAGTTGGCAACAAATTTAATAGGACTGGAGCAAAGACATTTCATTTCTGAGCAAGAGATCATGTCTCTCTACATGATACAAGAAAAAACTCATTAAAGAAAAAACAAAATACATGAGACAAGCCAAGCTGGAAGATTGGTTAAAGGTAGCGAAGAGGAGCATTGAGCAGCACTCTACAGTCAAAAATCCTGTTGCCTCCACTTCATCTGCCCTGGATATACCTACAGTAGAGACCACAGATGTAACTCAAATTTCATTTGAGTGAGCAGTTCTTGTCACACCACTTTGGAAGCGGAATTCAGACATTATTTCTGAGTAAATTATAGATTTACCTGTATTATTATCTATTTCTTTTTCATATTATTTTATGTTTTTATGCTTTATCTACTTAGTTTCTTGTGCCAATACAGTAAAATTGCATAGCAATACTAACATTTTGTTATGAAGAGAGATGGTAAGCCTTGGCTAGGCAACATTGCAAACATTGTTCCATTTATTTGACCTCCCGTGGCTTGGCAAATTCTCTGGTTCAGCACCAGTCAGGTCCTGAGGGTGCCGGACTAGAGAGGTTCAACCTCTAGTTGCCATCATGTGGCAGCAATCATGTTAAGTATTCTTTCCTCATTAATGCTGGATTCAAGTGCAAATCCAAACAGATTGCGGTCCTTAGTTTGAAATTCAATACTCCTCTATATGAAGAGTGTTCATTATAAACATCCCTTCTCTGCCCTCCAGGAGGAAGTCTCTAAATGTCCTTGAAAAAAAGGAATGAATAATGAAGATTCTTAACTTAAAAGGACAAGAAGAAAAATAATCTATTTAAAATTGTAATGATGATTGATGAATCATGGCTAGAAACGATAATCCTGGAATAGATATCCCCTAACCAGACCTAAACTTGATTGCAGAGTGGGTTTTTTATATATATTTGTCTTTAAAATTGAAATGAATAGGATCAGTGGCATAGAGAGCCACCACGCTTTTATTTCTTTTCATTATTTTATCTAAACCCAGTAGAGAAGCAGAGAAATTAAAAGACCTGCCTGGCCTAATTCAACCCTTGCAGAGCCAGTATGGGGAATACACCCCATCACAGGCTTGTACACCCCATCACACACCTTCCCCATCAGGCTAGAACCCAGTAGTAGGTCTTCTTCCTGCTGTCCTCCCCCATCTCAAGGAAAAAGGTTAACAGTTGTGTGCATCATTCCTGGGCAATGGAGCACCTAGAATTCAAAGTGTTTCAGGAAAAGGTATCACCTCACAATTCAGGCATTAGTGTCTTTTATAGAGTTTAGCCAGCGGAGAAGCCTGTGGTCCATAATGAGCAGGAAGGAATATCCTAACAGGTAATAACATAGGGTCTCTATGGCCCTGTCACAGGTCACACTACTCACCACTGGTCTTTCGTCTCCTTCTAGTCACTCTGGGGTTTAGCTCTTGAGGTCAGAGTCCCATCCACGGTTTGCATACTGTTGATCAGTCTCTGCCTCTAGTCTGAAGTCCCTCTCTCAGCTCAGTAACTGCAGCATACTCTTTCTGACTCAGCCCTCTTGCTAGGTCAGTCAGTGTTTCCCCCTTCCAGGGTAGCAAAGTCCCTTCTCTCTAGCAGTCCTAGGCAATCTTCCCTCTCACTGCCCCATGGTGCCATTCCCACAGTGGCTGGTAGGGGAACCCAGGCCTGCCCTCTATACTCCAGGTTCCAGTCCAGGTACCCTCAGATCAGCAGTTCTGGGCTTTCCTCCCTTAGCCCTTACTGCTCCTTCCCTGGACTGCTTCCTGCTACACCTGGTTCCCTTTCTCTCTCTGGGAGTAGCAGCTCCAAAGCCCTCTTCACAGGGAATGACTGCTACTGGCTTTCCTGCAGCCTTCCCAAGCAGCCTGTCTCTTGCCAGCTATCTGGCTTTATACCAGGCCCTGCTTGTTTCTGCACAGCTAAGCCTGCTCTCAGCTAGTTCCCTGGTCCCTGGTTCATCCTCCAGGTGCAGCCTGTGGAGTTAATTGGCCTTCCTGGCCATCTTAACCCCTTAAAATCCTGTATGGGATGGACAGAGGAATAGGTTTCAGTTCAAATACAGTATTGGGTGTTCCTCACCTTCTATCTTTTGGCATAACAGGGCACTGAGACCCACTTCTGAGGCATCTGTCTACAGGATAAATTATTTTGAAAAAGTGGGGTGAAAGAGAACAGGCCCCTGTGTTAGCTGGTCTTTCAAAGTCAAGAAGGCTTTTTCACATGCCTCCATCCATTGCACCTTCTTGAGTCAGGTGCTTTTTACAAGGTCCATAATGGGGCTGGGGGGGAGGGAGGCGGGGAGCTACAGCAGCGAAGCCAGGCACAAAATGCCAATAATAGCTAGCCAGACTGAAAAAATGCCACACCTGCATCTTGGCTGCAGGGGCTGGGCAATCAGTCAGCATCTGGACTTTATCCACCAGGGGGTGCAGTCGGCCCCACCCAACAGTGTACCCAAGGTATGTCACTTCTCTGTGTCCCAGGAGGAACTTGTCCAGGTTTGCGGAAACCTTACTTTCTTGGGGACTTGAAAACTGTGGTGATATGATGTATGTGGGCTTCCCAGCTGCTACTATAGATAAATAAGTCATCAGTCTAGGTTGCTGTGTACTGGTTGTGGAGTGGCAGAACCTTGTCCATTAGTTGCTGAAAGGCTACAGCCTCTCCTTGTAGACCAAAGACAATTGTCACAAGTTGATAGAAGCCGAAGGGCATTGGGAAGGCCCTCTTCTCCTGGAACACCTCATCAGAGGGATTTGCCAGTAACCTTTTCTTAAGTCCAACATGGATATATACTCAGCACTCCCCAGTATCTCTTATAGTTCATTCATCCAGGGCATTGGGTATCATCAAAACATGATATCACGCTGACCTTACTGAAGTCTATACTGAACCAGGTCGAGATGTTAGCTTTTAAACTAGTATAATAGGACTTCTCCACTAACTTTGGGACTCACTTTGGGTGAGCATAGCTTAGAGTGCCTCCCAGAACATTGCCCACATCGTCTTTGGCAGAGGCCAATACTTCTTGCATAGCTTCTGTCCAGGGGTTGTCACAATGTGGTGCTGGGTTAGATGCATCCTCCCCAGAGGTGCCGAGAACACCACAGGGAAGGCCTGATCCCATTGGCACAGGTGTTAATTCCTGCGATAGCATAGCTTGAAGCCCCAGCATGGGTTCTGGGGATTATGCAGCTATCAGGAGGCCTTACTGAGTCTTAAAGGCCATCAGGTGGTTGACATGGTAAATCTGCATTTCCTTCAATCTCATTGGTTGACAGATCTTATAGTTGATCAATCCGATCTTCCTGACCATTTTCAATGGGCCCTGCAACCAAGCCAATAGTTTAGAATTGGAGGTCAGAAATACCAACAAGTCCCTGTCTCCTGGCTCAAAAGTTTTCAGCCGAGCCCCCTGGTCCTATTGGGATCCAGGAAGTGGGTGGGCAGAAGCCTGCCCACTGCTAAAGGACCTCCTCTCAGCCTAAGGGGAGGATCCACAGGACCTGGAAGCCAAATGATTCCGGGGGACAACTAATGAGATAACAGGGACAAGAGTGAGGTCAAAGGGTCATACGAAAGGAACCTGACAGGGACACCGAGCAGAGAACCCTGGACAGCACCCACTGCTCCTCGAAGGACTCGAGGGAGCCAGGGGATGCCGCCCAGAGAAACTCTTCCCGGATGCATGAACAGATGGAGGATCGGAAGTATGCCCCCACAGTCAGAGGAGACCCCATCGGCCAACCTCCTCTCCTTGGTTTGGATGGCCATTTTAGCCAGGGCTAGGAGGAGGTTGACCAGGAGGTCCCGTGACTTTGTGAGTCCACGGATAGGGAGTGCATAGATAAGAAGGTGAGGGGGAAAGTACAACCAAAAATGTAACAGGATGTTTAAGAGGAGTCAAAATAGGGGCTGCAACCTGGCAAACTCCAGGTAAATGTGCGCCAGGGTCTCCCTCACGCTGCAGAAGGGGCAGGTGTCCGGTATGGGGATGAACCGCGCCAAGTACACGCCCATCCTCACAGCTCTGTGAAGGAGCTGCCAACTGATATCCCCGGTGGTCCTCGGGACCAGGGTGGAATATAGGCTGGCCCACCAGGGTTCCTCACTCTCCAGAGGTGGCAGGAGGTCCCGCCACTTTGTGTCGGGGTGGGACACAAGGGTGAGGAAGTGAAGGGTGTGGAGCACGAGAATGTATAGATGTTTCCTTGGTGTGGTCTGTAAATGAACCAGCTGCAAATCTTGCAGCCGGCTCAAGAGGAAGGGGCGGGGTCCACGGGGCAGAGGCCTGATGAGACGGTCAAGAGGGCCTCCGGTGGACAGTGGGCAGGGCATACCCTCTCTCAGGACCCAGTCGAGGTAGGCCTGATCAGTGGGCAGTAAAGCGGCCCTCACCTCCTGAAGTACACGCCAGGGAGTACAAGGTCTGGAGAGCCCCATGCACTGAGCAAGCGTCAGGGGATCCAGCCAGTCTCCCCGGTCATAGTCCAGGAGGTCTCCAACTCTGGTAACGTCTGCCAGGACCAACCTCTGGCGCACCGAGGGGGACTTCGCCACCTGCACACAGAGCTGGGGGTTGTGTAGCAGGGGCTCTGTAAGGAGCCTCGGTGGTCGCCACAGACCTGGTCGCTGAGAACAGTTTCCAGGTCCAGAGGAGGGCCTGGTAGAAGACCAGCATCCCAGAGAGGTCTTGCAGAAGACCTCTTGGATGGAAATAAAGGAACTGCCGGTCATATCGGAACCCTTGGAAGCAGCGCAGGAAGGCGTGCACCACTACTCTCCAGGCCCCCTGGTTGTAGGCATGTTCCTGTGTTTGCTGGGCTTTCAGTGGGTTTTCCTCGGTGAAGCCACCTAGCATTTTCAGTCTATCACATAATTGGAGTACATATGGCACTGAGTCCACAACTCAGGACTCCTATTTTTCCCAAGCTTTTTGAAGGAGTTCCAAAATCCCCACTGAACTGTATCTCATATAGAACCTCAAAGGGCAAGAATCCATTAGAGGACCTCCTGTATTGCCAACAATAACAATGGTAGTAGATGGTCCCAGTGCCAGAGAGTCAACAGACTTTATAAACATAGCCTTCTGTGTCTCATTGAATGGTAGACGGAGGGCTTGATGGTCTTAATCCTTAGCAATTTCCACAGCTCCTGCATCAGTTTAGATGAGAGGTTGGACGCCCCATTCCACCAATATTTCTTTTGGTATTCTGACCCTCATAAAGATCATCATGAGTTCATTCATTATGATAGGTGCATAGCGGTACTAATATGTGACAGTTCCTCAGCACACTCTTCTCAAGGGGACCCACTAGATCCATCCCTTCTGGCATCTTTGTGAGCCCTGCTAGCTGGCATTCAGGGCATGTGGCATAGTAGTTGTGGACCAGAAAAACTTGAGGGCAATTCTCTCCAACATCTTTTCCCTCCACAAGTGCCATGCACTGACTGGGTAAGGTTGAGAAGCCTCTGGTGGAACTTTCTGGGCACCAGTAGCAGTTGCTATACCTCTCAGATTTGGAGGTGTCTTGTCACCCAGTGGAGCCACTGTTCTGACTATTGGGGTTTGCCCTCCTCCATATCTGGAGTCCTCTCTAGTCAAGCTCTGTAGGATCTTCCTCTCTCAGTCACAGCCCTCTGTTGTTAATCCCTGTGGCTGGAATGCCTGCGGCAGCCCAGTAATGGGGTCTTGTCCCAGCCACATGGGGCCTCAGCAACTTATAGGCGGGAGCCTATAATACATAGCTGCTCTTCTGCTCTGTCCACCCAGACTGGACTGAGCTGCTCCCTTTTGAGATCAGCCTCCACTGTGAGCATGCCCAAAAGGGGAGATGGCTGGGAGTGGCTTTTGAGCCCAAAGCTGCTCCTTAACCCTTACCTCACCAGTGTACACCCCATTAGAAGCTTATACAAGTAAAACAGTACAGCTATTAATCTTGTAGCCCAGAAATATCTTTCTAAAACACATCCTAGTCTTATAATTCAGTTGAGTGGACCCAGTTCAGACCTTTTTTTCTGCAGGATGATCTGTCTCTAAGCATTGCCATGGAGATGGCATGTTCTACAACCAAATATTTCAGTGGCTGAGACCATATAGAAAATGCAAGTTCTGAATAAAAACGTATGGAACCCATTTATTATTTGTATAATGTTTTCCTTATGTATAGCACTTCAAAGAAAGCAAGGAAATAATGAGTTTTAGTTTGGGTTTAACCTACGGAGCCCAGAAACAGAAGATATGTAACAGATAGTAGGTTTTTCTAAGTGGAGTTTGGCTTGGGAATTCTTTTTAAGCCACCTGAGGTAACAATATAATGGGAAAGAGGCTTGAAGTTTCGTTGGGCTTCTCAGGGAAGGAGGGGAGATATTTCAAACATTTCAAAATAATTCCTCAGGGGAGGTATTTTGCATCTCTATCATTTCCACCAGCTACTACATATATTGAGCTTTTTAAAATGTTTTGGTTACAGATACCAACAAGAGAAGTCAGGTCTTATCCTCATGCACATGTGCTTGTATATCACCAAACCTTATGAGGCCCCAAATCCTGGCTGAGGCCTCTGGGTACTGCAGATAATAAAGAATAATCATAATAATAATAACACACAAATCAAAAACTTTAAATTAAACCTACAGGCCTTGATTTATACTAGCTGGCATAGGGCAGTGCAAGCTGTACTTCCTAGTGCCAGTGGGGACAGATGCATCCCACAAAGTATACACTTCAGGCTGATTCTAGGCAGTGTTTGAGCTGCCACCTTCCCCCACAGGTTCTTAAATACAACTTTAAATGGTGGCTGGGGCTCCATAGGATATGTATTCCTAGGTATCTTGAATATACATTCTCCCCAGCAAGCACTGCCCTCTTTTAGGGCTGTTGTGGCCAGCCACAGTCTCCATCGGAGGGTTAGATTTGCAGGTGTCTTGTTGCACTGACAGAATTTTGTCTCTTGCCCATCTGAACAATGCTTCCCACTTCATAGCATCTGCGATATCTCACCATCAGCTTGTATCTCCTCTGTCTGTGTCCTTTGGGTGGAAGTGCCCTCTGGCTCCCTCCTTCTCCCTGCTGGGAGATTCCTTAGGGCTGTTTGAAGAAAGGAGGTATCCAACACAGTGGTTGCATTCCCTGAAGGCTCCTGTGCTGGGTGAGCAGCTGGAAAGCAGGAGAAATGGCCTTCTGAGCAGACACAAAAGTGACAGGCACCAGCTGAGGAACTGCAGAGCATCTGCATCTAGGCAAGGGAGTGCAGGTGAAATCCTAGCTCCAGTGAATTCAATGGCAAAATTGTCTTCATTGTGGCAACAATTTCACCCTAAAGCTCCACTTCTACCAGTGGCCACAGTTTCCAGGAATCTTTTATGACACTCATGTATTTGGTACTCCTGCCGTGTACACCCAGTTCCCAGTGGCCATCTCATGCTGTAGTATTTCCTGGAATCTGAGTGCTAACTATGAAATCTTAATGTTCACTTCATGTCATTTTGTGTATGGGGTTATTAGGAACATTTTACTGAGCTTATGGAGATGTACTAATAATATTTTACAAATCAGGAATCCTGAGGCTACAAACATTTAAATCATGTTGATTTCTTGAAAAAAAAAGTATGGATGCTGTGTCCTGTGATGATATTATCCTTAACAATATTAGGTTCCAATTCTGCAAATACTTATGCAGGTTCTTAACTTGAAGACTGTCAGTAGCCCCCACTGAATTCATATGTATAAGTGTTTGTAGGACAGGGGCCTGAGGCCTTGATCAAAAGCCCATTGAAGTCAATGGAAAGACTTCCATTGACTTCAGTGTCCTCTGAATCAAATCCTTAATGATAATTTAGCAGTCCTTTATTGTACTGTATAGTCTTTGTTCTCGCTTAATGTATGTGACTTTTTAGTTTGAATCTGTGGTTTATCCATGGCAGATTAGATTCACAAAGAAATTAGAGTGGTGACAACACTTTTGGGAGCCCAGAAAATGATTGGGATTCACAAAGCATGAGTTTCAGTGCCCAGGCTCTCTATACAATTGATGGGGAGAGATATGTGCCTCAGAATGGGATTCATGCAAGCCAGCACACTAGGCAGCTTCCCACCTAAGTTAGCCAAGTATCCTAAGACCCACCCCTCTCATAAAATAGACACCCTAGGCCAGACTGCAGGAAGGTGCCTCCCTCTCCTTGGGATTCCAACTGCAAATCCTCTTTTGGGGTTAGGCACCTGCACTGTTTTTGCAGGAAGCCAGAGGGGAGTGGGGAGGAGCAGAATCTCTCTCATAATTTTTAGGGTTGTTACCTGGGGGACACCTGGCTCAAGTCTCCCCTCCACTTGAGTGAGAGTAGGTATTTGAAGAGAGATCTGCCACCTCTCAGGTGAATGATCAAGCTACCGGGAGATGGGATAGTGTGATGTTGGGTTCCCTCAGTCTCTCCTGTTGAAGCTGTGGCTAAATAATTTTAAAAAGTCATTGGAGCAGGGGGACCGAGTCCTGTGTCTTCCACCTCCCAGGTGAGTCCTCTAACCACCAGGCTACAAAGCCATTCCCATGCTCACTCTCCCTCTCCTGCTTGTGCGTGCCCAATGGTTTTTTTTTTAATTTTATCACAGTGGAACAGCTTCAACAGGAAAGATGGAGGGATCTCCAAATCAGAATATCCTGTAGATGAGTGACTAGGGCAAGTGACTGCGAAGTGGCTGAGTCCTGTTCAAATTCCTTCTCCACCTCAGGCAGAGAGGGGACTTGAGCTGGAGTCTCCCACATTCCAGGTAAGTACCCTAACCACTGGACTAAAAGTTATGAGGGATGCCCTGTTCCTCACCTATAGGGACCTGACCTGGTAGATGAGCTCTAAGAACACTTACCAAATGAGGCCTCAGAGGTGAGTTAGGCAGACAAATACATTTCTTTCCCCAGTTCATTCATCACCCTGGGATTTAGGAATCTGGATACCTGTTGTGGGATTGCAGTGTACAAGTGGAAACATAGGGAACTTTTATTGCAAAATATTAGGTGCAGAGTGAGTACAGGCACCTAGTGTGTTTAGTGTCAGCTGAGCTGAAGTTTTGTGAATCCCAAGCAGGGACTGATTCTGGAATTTAAACATTCAAGTGGCAGTTAAGAGCCCAAGCCCTTTTGTGAATCTAGCTCAGCATGATTTAGGTAATGTATATTTGCTCTTTTCTGCATGTTGCTGAAATATATTACCATTTACTATATTGTTTTTATTTGAACAAGACTACACCTTAATTTTGTGTAGTAACAAACTAGTTATATTGTAAGCTGTGAATTCAGTTTTCTTACCGTATCAATTCTACCTAAAAACAAAATATTTAAAAAAACATATCAACCAATAACAATGCTATTGCATGTATATTGCAGTAGTGCTCTATCATCAGATTGGCCCCACTGTGCTAAGTGCTGTACAAACATACGATAAATCAAAGTCTCTGTCCCAAAAATTCAAATAATTTTCTAATTAAAAAAATGAAAGCACCGAATCATTATGGCTCTTTCATGAAACTATAATTAATTTGCATCAGTGTTGATCTGACTTGAGAACAATTTTTTTTGCCAAAATTTTTCAGTCCTTTTATTTTGACTCAGGCTCTGGTCATTCAAACACTTATTCACAAGTTATTATTGGGCTTAACTTCATGCATTCAAGGAGTCTCGAGATCTGGTGAACATAAAGTCAAGCACAGCCTGAACATAACAGCAATAACAACAACAAACTTTGAGGTTGTCAAATTCAACAGCCAAAGAAAGAAAGACAAATTGGCATGACCAAATCTTAACTTGACAAAATGTATATTTCAAAGACTGTTTCCCTCATTCCTTTCCCTACACTGGAAGTCTTTAAAAATATGCTGACTGCCAGGAGTGCATCTGTATTGCCTGAATGCTGTTCTAGGAGTTTTTACAGCATCATTAAAGTGCTTTTAAAGAATAATGTCTGGGGTAAATGACTCAGTTTTCTGAGTGCTTCTTTAATACCTCCTCATGTGCATAGAGAACATCTTGGAATACATTCTGAACAGAAAATGTTTGTGGGTGTGATACAGCAGCTGATTTGTTTTTCCTCAGGAGTTTCACACTGCTTAGATAAGGGCAAAGAGTCTAGTAGCTGAGAGCACCAAGCAAAGGAAGAGAAAGTCAAACAGATAGAACTAGCTGGGGATCAGAGAAAGAGAAAGAGTTCCCCACAAATGTAATAGGTACATCTGAAATGATCAACTCCTCAATGCCTAATGACTTATAGGTGCTTTAACAGAAAAATAACTAACCTAAAACAAACAGACCTATGATATGGTACGGAGATTGAGCCTGAATATGAGTAAGCAGGTAGCTCACTGCTGGCTATGATCACCTACCTGGGTACAGGGGAGAGGTATGAAGCAGGTCTCAGAACTGATGGCTCATTCATGCAAAGAGAGGAAGGTCTCTGTAATAGATGTTCTTTGATGGATATTGAGAGAGTATATTACTATTCTCTCTCTGTCATACACATGCACATATGTAATATATCAATTTATCTTAAAGTTTTCTATACCAACTAGTTAGTTTAAATTGTAATTTATACATTCATTTTTCCTAAACTCAGAGTAAATCCTACATTAAAGCGGAATATTAAAATATATAAATTACTATAACACATAAGGATTCATTATTAATTAACAATAAACAATAACAATTAATAAATTACATAAGTGCTATGACCAAAAGCTCCAGAAGTGTAAAATCTCCCTACTCCCTTTATTGGTGAAAAGGGAAAAATGTTGGCATGGCGATCTTCATTTCCATAGCCCACCTACACACAATTCCACTAGTGACAGTTTAAGGGTCTCTATATCTACATATGCAGTTGGATTTTGGGGAATAATGGGCTCTCAGGGATGCTCAAAGGTGGGGAAGAGCTCTTACCTTGTGACAAAGAACTTATTTCCAAGTACCTGGTACTCTGCTCAAGGATCTCCTCCCATGGGGACTTTGCTGTAAGATAGGGCACAGACTGAGGACTTTGTTACAAGAGACAGTGCAGAGAACAGAAGCAGAGCTGTTGAGTGGGCTCTGGTGAGGTCCCACCTACTAAGCACATTAATCAAACTGAGTCACTAAAGTGGGTTAGGTGGTGGCACCTCCAGAAAACCAGGCAAGTAACTCCCTAGTGAATGGAGACAAACCTATAAAGAGACATTTGGACTATTACTACTTCCTGATCTAAATTGTGAGTGAGGTTTGGTGGATGGGTGAGGGGTGCAGTTACAGGACTGTTACCTGTGGGATATTCTCAGTGGTGGATGGGAAGGGAGTTATACACACTACTGACAGAGATACTGAAAGGTGGTTGAGGGTTGTATTCCATTCCTTTCATATTCAGTCTGTTGCTGTGTTTCCTCAAGTTTATGACTCTGTTCCCATTCCCCTAATAAAAATGTATCTGTTTGTACAGTCTTGGAGTGCTTGTGAGTGGGGAAGTTCTGCCTGGTAAGGGTACCCAAGTGTGTTCAGTTTTTCTGAGGTTTCTGGGTGCGAGATAGAGACAGTTTAGTGATTTGTCAAAAAAGACCATAGATACTTTGAACACAGCAGTTTTTGCTGCCACTCGCCATCTGGCAAAAAGGTTGTAATAATAAACAAACAAACAAACAACAAACATTGATATAATGATAGACCTAACAATCACAACCAGATTGGGCCCATTATGCTAAATGCTGTAAAAAACATACAATAAATAATTGATCCTACCCTGAAGAATTTACAGTCTATAAATCTTTATAGGAACAAGTACCTTGTAGTCAGATTTAAGTAGCCAATCAGCTGCTGGAGGACTACCTTGAAATAGTCTTTCTGCTTACATGAAAACTTTTGTTTTTTCCTTTGTTTTGTTCCATCCTGTGCACCGTGAACCCCAAAGAAAAGCTTTTATTTTATTTTTTTGAGCAAAGTGGCCCCCTCCACTGGCATGGGATCCTCTCATGCACAGCCCCCCCAAAAAGCAAAGGGCAAACGCAGAAGCAACTTAAAAAAAAACATGTCTCAGTATAACAAAAAAGTATCAGAGGGGTGGCCGTGTTAGTCTGGATCGAAGTGGATATTCACCCACGAAGGCTTATGCTCCAATACATCTGTTAGTCTTAAAGGTGCCACAGGACTCTCTGTTGCTTATAACAAAAAATTCATCCTACAGTTTTTAAATAATAAGCAGTAAGTGCTGAGCATAGAGGGCAGGTGTCACCCTCCTGGACATAAGCCTTTGAGAAGCCATTTTAATACATTGTGGAATGTGAATGTTGCTCAGGGTTAGTTTATAAAGTAATCTCAAGGTCATAAGGTCCTAGAGGACTGCTATGGAGTCTGCATCTGAAAGAAAAAGCAGCACATCCAATCATTTTCAAGAACAGCATCTGATTGCCCCATAAACATTAGCCTCCAGCTTCAGCTCTCATTATTATCTTTATTACTTGACTATTGTAACACCTAACATGTGATAGATGCTTTCCAGACATTCAAGAAGGAATGGTCCCTGCCTAGAGGAGCTCATAATATAAGGAGCACCAAAAAAATTAAAAGGTTAAATAAATGTCTTCTTGATTGTGTATATAATCAATACAACTATGGGAAAACTCCATCAACAGAGAGAGTAACCAAGGAGAAACTATGATATGCTAAGATCTTTCCCTGTCCAACCTCCATTTTATAGAGACTGAGCCTTAAACAATTTGTATCCAGTCCACAGTTTCAATCCAGACAGTAAAATAACATAACAATGAAACAGAATGATCACTGGCTAACTTTAGTTACATTATGAGAAGCAGTAGCATAGTGACCACTGATGATTGTATCAAATGGCACTGAAAACAACTGGTGAATAGAACTTGCCTGATAGCTGATGAATAATTGTCACTAGTGCCTTGAACTTGTCTGAAAGGAGTAAATGGAACCATTCCAGCATATTCTTTCACACCAACTAGTCCATGAAGTCTGTTCAGCAAAATGATAAGATCAATACAACACTAAAGCATTTATTTACTGAAGATGATCCATCACACATATGCATTTTTTCCAATCTATCTGTGCATTTCTAATGTACCAATACACAATTAAGAATAGCATCCTTTCTGTCCCAAAAGACGACAAGATTTTCCACCCATCTTGCACTTTAGGTGCCTTTAATGGGATTATTTTTGGTGATTGTGTTCCAAATCCAATGTTGACAGGCTGTTCTGCAATCACACTATTTAGACTTCTGTACATATCCAGTAAAAAGGAAAGTCATGCACAGAGGGAAGTTTTGCATTTCCTTGCACTGAACCCAGAAAGTGAAAGACAAGACTCCCCTTATCCCAGATGGTAGAGAATACCACAGCAGAAAAAGTTTCCACCACAAACTGCTGGCCCCCAACACCAGTCTCCAATAGTTTCACCTGATAGCCACAATGCTTTTTGTTGATCATACCAGTTAAAATACAGTAAGAGAGAGACTGGTGGCTTCTGAGCTGAGTAAATCCTACCCATTGAGGACTTCTGATATTAGAACCAGGACTTTATAATGGATCCAGCATTGGATATGAATCTGACACCAAGTACAGTGTTTTGGTATGGTGTGCTTTCATCTATATCAGAGATTTTAGAGATACCATGGCATCCATAGCCACAAAACATGAACCCCAACCAAGAGGTAAAAATCCTCGCACCTTTCAATGCTCCTAACGGTGCTCAGAAATTAATTTATTAATTATTTGATCACATTCTCCAAAAAACAACAGTTTGATATTTGGATATGAAAATGTTCTTAAGATCAATTTGTCAAGCTGAGGCACACCAATTGAGTTGCTAGTCTAACCTTCCCCCTTTGAGACTTCAATGATAATTTTCCTCCAATGGGAACATGCATCATGGAGAGCTTTCTCAAGAACCTATAGGTCTTATACATGAGCTGAAGACTTAACTTCCCCTCTCTACCCTTCTTGTATATACAGTCAAATTCTGCAAGGACATACCAGAGGATGTTTGGGCCTTCTCACACTGCCTATAAAGATGAGAGACCGGTTCTAATACAATTAATTTCTCAACAAAAAGGAATAAAAAAAAACATTTGAGCCCAATTTGGGATATATAGAGAGATGATAAACTGACAGTTCATTACAATGAATAGGTCCATTGGGAAGTTCTTTGTCATGCCTATAGTAAAAACAAATGTTTCTTCCATGTCTCTGCAAGATATGCTCAGCACCTGAAATTTGACTGAAAGGAAAGAATGCTGTCTTTAGAAAACTGTTGTCTTTAAAACCAGGTCCTTCTGCACCTGTGATCCAGTCTCCTTTCTTGCTGCTTGGCTTCTCTGATTTAATGCATAAATATTGGTGAACTCTGAGAACATCTAGCATGGACAAGTTTTTCTAGGGAAGAAGTATACATTCAGAAACTATAATGATGAAGATAGTAAAAGGTCAAGATTTTCTGAATTGACTAAATCTGCATAACTTGAGACATCTTAAAAGGGACTTCTTGTCTGAAAGTGCTGAGTAGCCATTCTCTGAAAAAAGATCAGGTTGTGTTAAGATGTCTCAAGTTTGGGGACCCACAAATTGAGGTATCTGAAATCATTAGTCACTTTGAAAATATTACATTTATGCTTAGAGAGTGTTTGTGCTGAGAAGACAATCTACTATAGCTTTCGTCCTGACCATCCACCTTCCTATCTTTCCATATAATTAATAGATTTTAAGGCTAGAAGGACCATTATCATCATGTAGTTGATCTCCTTCATACACAGGCCACAGAATTTCACCCCATAATTCCTGCATCAAACCCATGACTTCTGGATGAACTAGAGTATGTATTTGAGAAATACGTGTAATACTGATTTGAGTACTTCAGATGACAGAGAATCCACCATAACCCTAGATAAATTAGTCCAAAGTTTAATTACTCTCACTGTTAAAAATGAGTGCTTTATTTCTAGTGTGAATTTGTCTAGGCTCAGCCCCCAGCCACTGGACCTTGTTATGGCTTTGCAAGTTAGATTAAAGTGCTCTCCACTGTCAGAATTCATCTCTCCATCTACTTACTGACCATAAAAATGTCACCTCTGAACCTTCTTTTGGATAAGGAAAATTGATTGAATTTCTTTAGTTTATAAAATAATAAATATTGAAAATACATTGTATTTGTTGTATATAGTGCATTCCATCTGAAAATCAGAAAATATTTTACAAGAATAGATAGTTCATTCAATCACAGTATCTCCTGGAGTTCTTCTGCCTGCAAGAGCCTTTCGAAGTCAAACCAACTTCAAACTGAGATCTCACCTGATTTCTAAATGCACCTGGTGATGATCTTACCACAGCACTAGCATAATCCTAAAGCTTCCCAAATTCAAAGCGATACAACACCAAATCATAAAGTGATTTATATAAACTCTTTGTATTGTCTGAACTGAAGATTGTAATTCTTAGGTGTGCCCTATCTTGTTTCTGATGGTATTGATCCTGATGCTTTGTGTCTTTCAGAGGACAGCCTTGTCTTGTTCTGTGTTTCCTGTGAGTGTAATTCAGCTTGTATGCTGAAGTGTAGTGCAGCAGTATTATGAAATGTTAAATAATGAAGAAATTGAGACTGAGTTTTATGGTAACCTTAACAGAAGCAATAGCTTGTCTTTTGTGTACTCACCGTAATTAATTTGACAAAGTAACAGATGCTCTGTTAGCCATAACATCTCTGAGAAACAAACAGGATTTGTCATCTATATAACAGGTGAAATCCCGCAGAAGCCACAATCTCAGAGGTTTCAAGTGCAGAGGTGAAAGGAGCTCTTAATCACATGGGTGAGATGAAGATCATGCTGTAATGAGTTAGACGCATATATTGAAAATATCAAGAGAACCCTAGAGCAAGATATAGGTAGAACAAGTCATGAGAATCTAGGTGCAGAAAGATAATTGTCTTTTAATAAAGAACATTTCAGACATAGAACATTCCCATGTTGAAAATGTGTCAAAATCTGAAAGATACAGCTGAGTGCATGAAATGTAAGTGTTTATATTTCAGCTTGTCACAGAAAGTAAAATCCTCTGTTTAATTAGAAAAAAATGTCATTGCATTTCAAGCAGTTTCCCTTATGTATCTAGAATCATTTTTTTAATTTAAAACTCTTCCTATTTTCTTATCCCTGGTTTGTTGGGGGAGGGGGGTTGAGAAAGTGACATTTATTAATTATTAATTATTATTATATTTTACTACAAAGAAGAGGCTAGTGTTTAATCCTTCTAATTGCAAGCAGCTAGCTGGTCTGTGCTGGACTCTACTGGGAAGCTTTGTCACTTGGGACTGCATTTATAAATCATTCATTTTACCAGGTCTATTAATTTCATTACAACAGCAACACATCCCAGGGGATTGAGACTCAATCCTCTTTCTGTCTCCTTGCATCACAAGAAAATCTAAAGAAGAAGCTGAAAATGGCCCTTCTCTTTATCACATACTGGCACATTTCAGAAGAGCAGATTAGTTATACATGGAGATTAAAAATGCATTTTTTATCACACACAGGGATAAAAAGATTAATACAACTGCAAATAAACAAAAAAGGAGTCTACCAAGAAGGCAACCAATCTGGAGTTGTGAAATCACAACTGACTCTTGAGTTTTGCAAAACAATTATTCACTACCTCTCCATCAGAAAGCCATTTCAAGATGAAAAATATGATAATGAATTAGGCTAATATAGCAGCAAAAAGAGCTAAAAAAAGGACTCAAGAAATACAACCGCAAAGGCATCGCTATGAGTAACAGTGGCAATGACATTTACATTGTTTTTATGTTTTAAGACTCAAGTTCATTTAAAAAAATCTATGTACATGTCTTTCATCTGTGTGCCTACAAATATATATTATGATACTACAGCAGCACCTGCAATGTGCAAGGCACTGTACACATATGTAAGAAGACATAGTCCCTGCCTCAAAGGTCTTGCAGTCTAAAAGTCAGTCTAATGATATCTTTACTCATGTTGATGAGTAGCTACTCATATGAGCAGTCCCACTGGCAGTAACTGCTTATTAATGTAAGTGAGTGGGGGAATGTCATACATTATGGCATAAGGAATCAAGCATTACATGAAGGGTGGATGAGAAAAATCAGTGATGCAAACAATGTTTTTAGATTTTTTTTATTAACATAAAGTATTCCCAAATTACTCTTCCACTGAGCCACTATTAGTTGGAAAATATGTTGAAGATGGGAATAAAGAAGTGATTTTTCAGGAGACGGTTGTGACCTTGTGGACTAGCTCAGAGAGGATGTTCTATGCACAAAAGCCAGCATGGAAAAAAGTGTGAAGATGGTCATGGGAGAAATGGATAAATGTGGGTCAAGGTTGTAATGGTTGGTGGATTAAACATGGACTCAGGGTTGCCACTGTTGGTGGAGCAAAGGATCGCACATTAAGCGATGAAGAAATAAACAGGAAGGGCTATGATATTATGATGTAATGAGGTATGAAGATTTTATCCAAAGGATAAGTTTGGAACATCTGCATTACTCATGAGTGGCACACCATGAGTGGATTGTATCGATAATCCAAAATGAGTGTTAATAAAACATTTATACCACACCATCATGTTTTCAGCATATTTAAAAGGCAAACCCTTTTAGAAGTGTTTTACAATTTCTATAAATTTGGCTAGTACTATTTTTTTAAATCCTCCATCTGTAAAGCCCCCTTAGTAATATGAGTCCAGTTGTACATAATTCAGTTGCAGAGAAAAATAGTCAATAATTTTGTTAAATTTTAATAAAATTACCTAAAATATGTATTGTATGCATTGAATTGTCACTATTTTAAAATCTAATAACTTGAGATCTTCCAGGGCTAGAAACAGGTATCTCTGTGGAATGCTGGGAATCACCCCATCATTATGTCCCTCGTCCATATGCATCTAGAAACATACTGTACACAAATCTATACATGTTATCACCACATCATTCACTGATTTAACAAAATTAATTTCTATGTGCCTATTTGACTATACTCTATCAGAGGTCACCAAAAAGATCATTAGTTCTTCTTGGTTAAAAAAATAGCAACAGTTGACAAAAATATTAATTTTCTCCATAAGGTGGCCTGCAATTTAGAGGAACAAAGGTCATTCAGTTCTATTCATTAGGTTTTATTAGGTCCACCTCTGATAGAAAAGGATGCTATTTCTCAGATATCTAAAGACAGGAAAAAGGAAGTTCTGGTCACTGCAGTTATTTGAGTGTCCAGGAGCACCAACAAGACCAGAAAGACCTGATAGAATTTACACTGCTTTAACAATGGAAAGATAAATGTCTTCAATGGAAGGTGAGGCCAAAGCTCCAGTTAGGTTCTCTATTGAATACTTTCTTCTTCTCATCAACATCTGGACTGAGCTCAGGTCAGCTAGACATCTGACTGTATTGGGAGTAATGATCATCATATTGTTGGCATTGAAACAAAAAGGAAAAGTAGTTTCTGCCTTAAGTAATTAACTAGGAAAAAGGCAAAACAAGGTACAAAAGAGCTCCCATTAACTTAAACAAATATGTTGAGAACTTAAGAGAGCAGTGCTATGTCCTGTAGTTCTATAGTTAAAGCTGATACAATATACATTCACTTCTACATGGTTCTGTTAACTTGTCAGAGACAACATATGGGAGAAAGATGTACTTATGTCTCTTCATTATGGGATTTGCTGCTTACTGAAACCTCAAAACTATGACAATAACTGACATTTCTTTAATAATTTGGTTATACTTAATGTTGTCCTGGCTCTGGCAAGGTGGTTTCTGCATGAATATCTTTGATTAAGAGCTTCCCAATGGGAAACACATAGAATGGGTCAGGCAGGAGGGAAGAGATCATAGAAGATTAGGGTTGGAAGGGACCTCAGAAGTTCATCTAATCTAACCCCCTGCTCAAAGGGGGACCAATCCCCAGACAGATTTTACCCCAGTTCCCTAAATGGCCCCCTTAAGGACTGAATTCACAACTCTGGGTTTAGCAGACCAATGCTCAAACCACTGAGCTATCCCTCCCCTCCGAGATGGTACATAACAGCTTCCACTTAAGGGTTAATGCCAGAGCTATTAGTTCTGACAACTCAGAGAGGAAAGGAAGGAAGATGCAGTGGGAAGGGTACTTTCCTGAGACTTAAGAAACCTGGGCTCAATTTTATGCTCTGCCACAGACTTCTTGTGTGACTTTGGGTAAATCAGTTAATCTCTCTTTGCCTCCATTTCTGACCAATAAAATGGAGATAATATAAACTCTGTACCTCACAAGGATGTTCTGTAGATAAATACATTAAAGAATGTGAGGCGTTCATATACTATGCTGATGAGAGCCATACGAATACTTCAGGTAGATAGATTCTGGCTCAGTCCCCACTAGGCAGCCTACAGAACTGGTTTGACAAGGAGGGGCCAAAGCCAGTCAACACTTGGAGAAGCCACCTGGAAAACAAAGACCATTGGCAGAGTTTCATCAGATACCTCTTGGAGTACAGGAAGGATCCAAAGTGAGCCACACTCAGACACAAGAAACCCTGGGGGTATTTGAAGAAGCTAAACCTATCTGGGTTAACATTACAGGATGATAAAAACCTTTGCTAAGATAGACGTGTCTATATTTTATTTTGTTTTTTAAATCCCTTTTCTCTAATACTTTGTTTCAAGAAGTCTATTGGTCACTACTATTAATGGTCACAAGTTCCCAAAGGGAACAAATGCAGACGCCCCAAATCCAGTCAGACCTGCAGGGTGATAAGCAATTGTTACATATGGAGGTATCTGGATCTCTGTCTAAGAGTGGGCAAATTGCTAGATTCCAACCTTAGATAGTTAAAGGAAGGCGGCTCAGTCCTTAGGTTGGTACACTGACCAGAAAGTGGGTAGTGGCACCGCTAGTCCCATAACTATGACAACCATAGCTAAAATAATAAAATCTGAATGTCTTAAATTTAAACACCTAAAATTATATTTAATCATCTACTAAATGAGCTTTGATTTTAAGAAATACTTAGCAACCACAGCTCCTGTTGACATCAGTGAGAGTTGAGAGTGCTAAGCCTTTCTGGAAATCAAACACTTGTTTATTTAAATGCCTAAATATGGATATGAATGCCCAAGTCTGAAATTTATTTTTGATCTTAGTCCTATTCTTTTACTCCTCACGTCAGCGGGAAACATACTCAGCCTGTGTGGACATGGGTGTGCATCACATCTTGTGATCACTTTAGTTTCTTAAAGGGACATTACCAGCTTAAAATTATGGACCTAATTCTCTACTGGCTTGCACGAGGTATAGTCATTGACACTTGTGTAAAGGGAATGAAAAGTAAATGCAAGAACCACCAAATCAGACTGGAAATCAGTGGAAAATCAGGCTGCATACATTTTTGCAAACATATTTTCTTAACTTTCTTACTAACACCACTTATGTCTTTATTCTTCACTATTTATACTGTTTATTCTTTGCAATTCACTTAATTCTGCCCATGAAAATTCCTAATCAGTTTTGAGCCCTTATACAGTGGCATTGTGCTGTCATGTTGCCAACACAGGGTTACAAAATGGGTTGCAAACACTGTAAGGGAATGTTTATTTCACTTTTTTGCTTTTACTGGGTTTTGTTTTTAATTGCAGATTGTTTATTTGTTAGTTTGTGTTATATGCCTGAGTCTAATTTGGGGCTAAATCGAATCTGACATTGTCCTTTTAAGGAACAGGGGCAAGCGTCAGAGACAGTGCAGAAAGATATAAAGCATATTTCCTTTCCCCAACTAAGCCCTCTTTGTTTCAGAAGAGGTTTATTATTCTGTAGGGTAGATAGCGTTTCTACTGCTGCCTCCATCAAGGATCCATGGTGAGAGAAAAGAGCTTTCCTGATGGGAGCCTTTCTTGGGAGCCTGCTAAATTAGCACATTATCCATCTGTCCAAGCTAGTCCCCATTTTCAGCCAATAGCTCCCACTACTGGCTCTGTGCTGTCTACTTACAACCCCTCCCACTATAAGTGAGAGTATAGTCACTCTCCACAACCTCATCAGGATGCTGATCAGAATAAGGAAATGTATATTAGATGTCAGAAATTGATCTTTGGCCCCAGCACAGTTGGGATCCTGAAGTTTTGTCTCTTTTTATTATTTGAATAAATGGTGGCAGGAAGATAAAGAAATGGACGGAAGAGGGGAAACAAGGACTCCTTTGGCTACAGCTGAGATGGGAAAAATTCCAGTGCCCCTGGAAAATCTCTGCTGCCTCTTAGATCTTCATGCACTTCTGTCCTCAGCTAGGTGATCTGTATAATTCAAAAATATAGAAGTACACACTGGATCTTGAAACCATTGAGAATTACTTCATGTGTGTAAAGAGCACAGAACTATAGTCATAAAAATCCAAGTAAAATGAAGCGTTCTCCAAGACTAGTACCTTGTCTAAATATATTTCATTCAATATAGTTCATCAGACTTAACGGTATGAAACTTGTTCACATTACAAAGGTCAAATACACGAATGGCATCAAACTCTGGTGCTCCTCAGTTTTTGTCTACCAATACCATTTACTCAGGATGTCAGAAATAAACAACATAGCTCATTTCCTTGTATGTGGAAGCTTTGGAAAAGAAACAAATAATAAGTGACAAACCATGAAAGAAAAAGAGAAAGACCTGGAATAAGGGCAAGAAATCACACAGTGAGAAAAAAGATTCACACCTACACTTAACACAAGCACTCTCTCTAGGTTATCATGGTTGCGTTGTTTTATTAGTGTTATTAAAGGGAGAAGTAATGTGTCTAGATAAAGCAAAGCACTCGGGTATACTTTCATGACACTACATGGGGATGAGTTTCAGTGGCTTAAGCTCCGGAGTTTTGTTTTTAAGTTCTTTTTATATAATATATTTCACACATCAGAGAGCTTACCATGGAATACATTTTCAGGAGAGGCAAAGATCAGACATTTTAGGGTTGCTTGGGGGCTGATCCCCATATTTTTAATGGCAATTAAAAATGGTTGAAAGTCCATTTATTTTTAATTATATCATTGGATTTTGAAATTATGCTCTGCAGGTTGGATGATCTTGCAGAGATTTTCAAACATGATATTGCAAATTGTGCAGTAAGGCATGCTATTTTAACTCCCTCATTAGGGTGCAACAACTCTTTTCAGATAAATTAAGAACTGTCTCAAACTTACTTTCAACTAAAACACAGGCCAACCTAAACTTGTTTTCAAGCTTCAACAGAATTTGGTTAGAGGCCACTTGCATCAGTAATATATACAATTCAAGCACTTTTAGCTTTATGTGCTGGATGCCCAAAACAAACCAAGGGAAAAGACACATTCAGCACATTAGGACCCTGACCTTGCAGACACATCTGCACATGCTTAATTTAAAGCCCCTGAATAGTCCCATTGACTACAATGGGATTACTTATATCAGGGATTGGCAACCTTCAGCAAGGGGTAAGTCCCTTGGTGGGCCAGGCCAGTTTGTTTATCTGCCGTGTCCACAGGTTTGGCTGATCATGGTTCCCACTGGCCGTGGTTCACTGCTCCAGGCCAATGGGAGCTGCGGGAAGTGGCGTGGGCTGAAGGATGTGCTGGCCGCCTCTTCCCGCAGCCCCCATTGGCCTGGAGCAGCGAACCGCAGAGAGTGGGAGCCGCAATTGGCTGAACCTGCGGACGTGGCAGGTAAACAAACCAGCATGGCCCACCAGGGGGCTTACCCTTGCAGGCTGTGTGCTAAAGGTTGCCAATCCCTGACTTATATGCTTAAAGTTGTGCATGTGCAGAAGTTCTGGCAGAATTGGGGGCTAAGAGTTCATTATTGTCATTGACAAGGCGCACAAGGAGAAAATAATGGTGCAGGAGAGCTTCCCTGCAACCTGAGCTTAAGATAGTATCCTGTTATGAGGCATAAGAGCAGACTGTCTGCTATGCCTATGTAATGCTCCAGGACACACACCATTTCCTGTGGGGTGTAGTTTGTGGTAAAAGAGATATAACTAGATACAGGCTGCCAAGCACACATACCAGCAAGAACCAATCCCTGAGATCAGCATAGTTATTGTTATTCTTCCCCCAAGTAAGAGTAAATGTACAGTGTACAGTGGCAGTATGCTGAGGGTTATTTTGTCTTATGAGTGCAGATTGTCTTACATTGCCTGTATAGCCAGCTACTCCCCTCTGTAGCCCTGAGGATTAATCTGTTGGTCTGTATAAAATGTCTTTTTGATAAAGTGTGTAGGCTGCATAGATTAATAGGAATTTGCAATAGCTGTAACGCAAGATACCTAGAAACTTCTGGGCCAGACATCCTGGCCTATTTCCTCTGTGACGCTGAAAGCAACCTTTAAGACCCTTACTCAGAAAAGTAATAATAGAAGACGAACCTACGCAAATGTCTAGGGACTTTTCGAATATCTGCTAACCTTTCACCTAGTTAGGTGCAAAAGGACCTAACAAGTACACCACAAGATACGTAGATAGTTGTCATTTAATACGTACACAAAGGTCAACCTATGAAAACAGGTACCCTCACCTTTCCATGGGGGAAAGACAAATTTGGGCATAGGAGGAAGGATTTCTCCCTATAAAAAGGGTGGTAATCCTCCATTAGGGCAGGCGATACACCCATCCTTCTCTTCTCCATCGCCTCACCCTGCCTACACCTACGAAAGCTGTCAACTACTGATAAGTCGTAGTGTTCTGTCCTTTCACAGCTGTAAGTATGAAATAATTCTTAATTTCTACTTCACCTCTAAAGCATCTATGCTAAGAAGGGTTTAATTCATAACCAGTTTCTTTATAACTATACTTCCTCTAGCAGAGGTGTGAAATTCACTCTAGTACTATTTGCTGCAAAGTGCATTAGAACTGTGTAATATCATATCATATCTCTTAAAGAACTGTGATATTTTGTAACTTTGTAATCAAACTACTATTAACATTTTACATTTACTTCTTGTTTCATTGATTTTAAATAAAAGGTCTTGTTTGACAATACTTTGTCTCAGTGTAATTCCTGTTATACCCCAATCTCCTTGTATTAAATTCTGTGAAGCCTGATTCAAGACGAACTTTTATCTTCTGATCACACATATTGGCGAGCCATACCCATATTATTAATATCTATTAATTATTACTAACATTCGTAATTAATTAGAAAATTAATTATTAAATAAAACTAAATTAAGTGGATAAATTCCACTGTCCCTATTAACCCTCCCCAAATCAGGCAACAGACTGGCGAGCCGCCAGGAGGAGATTTAAGGAGTGTGTGACAGGAATTTCAGGGAATTTCAGACTTTTTCTTTGAACCGTAAGTAAATGGTTAAAAATTTCAGTAAAACTCTGAAATCTTTCTCTTAAACCAGAGTCAGAATCAACTGTGGTTATTGCTGCTGGCAGCATGCCCAGTATTTCCGTTTTGTATTGTGGTTAAGCATCTTTACTTTCACTTTTGCCTAAAGGATTTTAACTGTATTGATAACTGAATATTAAAGTAATAAAGTTTAAAAGTGATATATCTGCACAGAAAGGCGTTTTTATATGTTGAAGAAGTTAATGAATGGTACCGAATAAAATAATTTGCAGTAGCATCTGGATCCGATGACCCACACTAGTGGTGGCGGGGAGTTAATAAAGCAAGGTATTCATAGCCGCCAGAAAGGCCGCAATCAGTCAGAACTTGAATAGTTCAAAGATACCTTATCTTAGTCCCATTAACTCTTCCGGACTGCACCTCTGATCCGTCTGCCTCAGTATTCCCCGATATTTGGCAGGTCCCGACAGAGGGGAAAGACCTCTCGATCTGCTATAAGCCATCGAGAGAAGAGAGAAGAGAGTATCCCCCACTCCCTCTATTTACTTGGGACTTTTATGATACAGTGTTTAAACCGGTTAAGGGGATTATCCTGTTGTTTCTGTGAAGGGACGCCTTCTATATCAGAGTAAATCGACAGAGGATAGATTCTAGTGAATATACTAGACTATACTAGATTCTAGCTCAAGCAAACACAGTACCTTCAGAAGCAAAGTTGCAGGTTGAATCTGTAGAGTCAGAAGAGGAAATTGGTAGTGCAGATGGTACTGACAGTCTGCCGATAAAAGACGGAAGTTCTGAAGTGACAGTTCAGGAGGCGGAGACAAGTTTCACAGTCAGTGAAGCAGTTGGTGACACAAACAGAGAAGCAGAGAAAGAGAAAAAGATCTCTACTTCTGTAGAGACAGCTTCTGTGAGTGAAGAAGCAGTGCCTTTAGAATCGGTCATTGTTCAAGGGTTAGAAGAGGCCGTATCACAGGTAACACAGGTAGCTAATGCATGTGATGTAGTGATCTCTAAGTTACAAAGAGAGCTACAACAACAAGCAGGGAATAGAATTCCTGCTCCTCCACCCAATGTTACATTAGCACCATATAGAGTAGAAAATCCAGTCCCTTTGGGTGGACATTTATTGGCATTTGGGCAATCAATATTGCCTAGACCCCAGGAATTTTGTGGGTCCTCTACACCCCCGTGGTATATGCTGGTATCACCTAGTGTATCGGTAGAACGCCCTACCATGCCAGACTTTAGTGGACTAAGGGATGTCCTGCGTCAGTGTGGAGACACTTTGGATGTAGGCCATAGATATTTCATGGAAAGTTATCCTAGATACCCAGGATTCTCTCCAGTGGAAAGTTTTGATGGTTCAGATGAGGAAAATGTGAATCCAGGTAGAAGGAGGCAAGGAATAGAAATTGTAGATTTAAGATCAGATGAAAGCTCAGATGAAAGCTCAGATTCAGATCCAGAAGAAGGAACTGCAGGTTCCAATTCTGATTGTCCTGTAGCAGTTGTCACAGATATTAAAACCTTAGACCTGGTGGCTAAGCAAGTAGGAATGATGGAGGATTCTTCAGTTGCTATGCATGCACAACATGTGCAGGAGACAGCAAAAGTGTTTGGCTTACCAAGGGAAGATTGGGTTAAAATCTTACAACTCACAGTGAATCGAGCATTGTGGAGTACTTTGCCACTTAAGTTTAGGGTAGGAGAGAAAACTTTTCAAGAGACAGTAGCCCTATTGGAACATAACCAGCACCCAGGGCAAGCTGGAGTAGCAATTCTGTCTAACTTAAAGCAGAAACCTAATGAAACTCCACATCAGTTTCATTTGCGGTTAAGTGCAGCTTGGCGGAGTCATATCAAAGAAGAAACAGATGAACTGCCATACATCAGTTTGCTAGTTAATAATTCTCTTCCTCAGTTAAGAGAAATGGTTAATATGCATATCACTGATGATATTTCTTTAAAAAGAACATTAGCCTTACTGGCTAAAGCACATGCACAGGGAGGCTCTAAATTAGGTCGGCGTGGAGCCCCGGTTGCAGTACTTCAGGAACCACAAACTAATCCTACGGTGAGGATTGAGGGACCTCAACCTCAGCCAGGATTAGGACGAGGAGTTCCTAAATTCCCTAAGTATCAACGTTGGCAAAATGACCCTAACCCACGTAATAACCCTGGACCTTCGAGTGGCCAGGCCCCTCGACAGAGTTATGCGTTTGGGTCCTATGCAGGAGCCCGGGATCGTGTTCCTTTCTTTTCAGATGCTGCACAGAACAGTTCACGTCTGCAGAGACCTAAATCACCGCCTTTGCACAAAACTGAGGACTCAGTTGTGAAAATGTTTAAAACAGTGCAACAGACGCTTGAGGCTCAACGACGGGCTATCCGAGAACTTCATGCCCATGTGGATGAGCTGATGATGATGGAAGGCCAAGGCTCAGCAACCTTGAACCGTCCAGTGGCCTCCGTTGATCCATCCCCTTTTCCCCAGTGGACAGCCACTCCTCCAGAATTGGCTGCCTCTGAGGAGATAGAGGAGGAACCCCTTGATTATCTGACAGCATATGCTGCATGACTACAAACAACCCCGAGTGTAGTCATAACCCCTTTAGACAGAGATACAAGTGGAAGACCCACAATATCTGCAGTGATAGAGGGACTAGACAGGAATCTCATTATAGATACTGGAGCAGCAATCAGTATTCTCCATGTCGAGGATCCTAGATCCTCTCCTCTATCATCAGGATGTACCAAGACACTTGCAACCTTTGCAAGTAATCAGGATACTACCACACTTTCTACACCCCTTGAAGTACAGATAGGTCACCTAAGAAAGAATCATACTTTTGCATTAATGAAGTTAGCAGACCCAAAGAATTCCTTATTGGGAACTGATTTCTTATACAAACAGGGATGTGTTCTTGATTTGTGTAACCAATTATTGTGTCTTTCAGTAGAACAGGAAAAGGATGATTCTCCAGTAGTCATTCCTGAGTGTGGCATGGTATCTCCAGTGGAGAACTCTGAACCTGAAGGGTATGATTTGGACAAAATAGTGGCTAAACATGCAGACCAACCTGAGTTACAGGCATTACTGTACAAACATGCAGATGCCTTTGCTAAACACAAACATGACTGTGGATGCATGGCCGTCACTATTGTTGTGGAAGGAGGAGAAATTTCAGCCCAAAAACAGTATCCTTACCCAGAACAAGCAAATCCATACATAGAAAAGACTATTAAGTCTTTACTGACACAGGGAGTACTACGAAAATGTACTTCCACTGCAAATTCACCTATTTGGCCTGTTAAGAAACCGGATGGTTCGTGGCGTCTCACAATAGATTACAGACGCCTAAACCAAGTCACACCAACTTGTGCCCCCACAGTGGCCAAAATGCCAGATCTAATCAAATCTTTTGATCCAGAGGCTGTATGGTTTACTGTATTAGATATCAGTAACAGCTTTTGGACATTACCACTGGCACACATTTCACAGTACCGTTTTGCATTTAGTTTTCAGGGAGTGCAATATTCTTGGACACGTTTGCCCCAGGGATATAAAAACTCTCCAGCTTTATTCCATGCACAAATGAGACGGATACTGTCACCATTTTCTAAACCAAATGTTCTATTTCAATATGTGTTAAAAGAGGAAGCTAACCGAGTAGTCAATCCAATGTTACAGGGAATAAAGGGATTGGCACAGGAAGAACGATTTACTGTTTATAATATGCATGATATAACCCAATTGTTTAATGAAACTCAACAGAAAATTAACCAGTTAATTGCTTTAAACAATGATCAGAAAAGAGATCAGCATTTGGGGAAAGAAATTATATGTTCTGCATATGGGGAATATGTTGTAAGCACAATTACTGATGCATTGCGATCCTTAAAATTAGGAGAAGTCCCTGACTTAATTAAGGATGAACAACTAATGAGTTGGTATTGTCCTAAATGTTTTCAAAAGCTGGAAAAGGAAAGATCCACTTGTTTGGATGCATGCCAGCATTTGTCAGTGGGTGCTATGAGAGAGATAGGATCTGTGACACCTCACCCCAACCGAGACAGTTGTTCTCTTACAAAAGATTGTATGATGGCACGGTCTTTGTATGTCTCATTCACGGTCTCGTTACCAGTGTTTGACCCAGACAGAGATGTGTACAGGCAATTGGCTGCTATCCATTCTATAGGTCACCTCGAAGATGACATCTACAGGGAAGCAACGTTAAGGCACCTCCCCTGGTAGTCTATCACACTCCAACTCAGACTTGGAAGGTACCACAGATGGCCTGTTGTTCTGAAAAGGGACCCCAGTATATCTGTAGGTGTAATGTGTTTGAAACAGACACTGTTTTGTGTGGACTACAGGGAGAGAAAGCACAGAATTCATCATCGTCATGCCTGGTGAGGCTGACCACATGGAAGACTCCAATGGAGAGGGTGACCTATGCTGGAAGGAACCAATTTTGCGTGGTTACCAACCAAAAGAGGTACCAGTATGATCCCTTGGAGTGTCCTGTCACAGAGCCAAATTTCTGTTTTACCCCAAAGCAACCCACGGTAATAGGAAATCAAGTTATTTCCCCTATTCCTATTTTTGAGAACATTACCATTATTCAGTCTAACCCTGATTACCAGAATTTAACTATTCAAAGCACACCTACTTTTCTGGCTTATATTCCACCATTAGGGTTGCAACTGAAATCCTTAATGACTCGTAAGGAGACTCACCTCATTCAAATTACTAACAATATGGATGAAGCCCAACAAGTTATTACCCAATTAATGAATGAAGGGAATGAGTCTGCAACAACTTCCAGAGAAAATTTCGGATTAGAAGTATGGATAATTATCCAAGGAATTGGGATTGTGATTAATTTCCTTATGTTAGGTTATATGCTGTATAAAAACAACAAACCCAAACCAAAACCTAGGCAGAGACCTAGACAGACACCCAGACAATCACCTAAACAAATGCACAGACGAGCACCATCTGGGGATAAAGATGAATATATATACATGGTGCCCATTCCTGATACCTACCAAAATTTGCCCAGGTATGAAACTAAAAAGGGCCCCACAGATATTAAGTCCTAGGTGACGGGGTTTCTTTATGTAAACCACCCCGTCAAAGGGGGGTGTGTAGCCCTGAGGATTAATCTGTTGGTCTGTATAAAATGTCTTTTTGATAAAGTGTGTAGGCTGCATAGATTAATAGGAATTTGCAATAGCTGTAACGCAAGATACCTAGAAACTTCTGAGCCAGACATCCTGGCCTATTTCCTCTGTGACGCTGAAAGCAACCTTTAAGACCCTTACTCAGAAAAGTAATAATAGAAGACGAACCTACGCAAATGTCTAGGGACTTTTCGAATATCTGCTAACCTTTCACCTAGTTAGGTGCAAAAGGACCTAACAAGTACACCACAAGATACGTAGATAGTTGTCATTTAATACATACACAAAGGTCAGCCTATGAAAACAGGTACCCTCACCTTTCCATGGGGGAAAGACAAATTTGGGCATAGGAGGAAGGATTTCTCCCTATAAAAAGGGTGGTAATCCTCCATTAGGGCAGGCGATACACCCATCCTTCTCTTCTCCATCGCCTCACCCTGCCTACACCTACGAAAGCTGTCAACTACTGATAAGTCGTAGTGTTCTGTCCTTTCACAGCTGTAAGTATGAAATAATTCTTAATTTCTACTTCACCTCTAAAGCATCTATGCTAAGAAGGGTTTAATTCATAACCAGTTTCTTTATAACTATACTTCCTCTAGCAGAGGTGTGAAATTCACTCTAGTACTATTTGCTGCAAAGTGCATTAGAACTGTGTAATGTCATATCATATCTCTTAAAGAACTGTGATATTTTGTAACTTTGTAATCAAACTACTTTTAACATTTTACATTTACTTCTTGTTTCATTGATTTTAAATAAAAGGTCTTGTTTGACTAAACTTTGTCTCAGTGTAATTCCTGTTATACCCCAATCTCCTTGTATTAAATTCTGTGAAGCCTGATTCAAGACGAACTTTTATCTTCTGATCACACATATTGGCGAGCCATACCCATATTATTAATATCTATTAATTATTACTAACATTCATAATTAATTAGAAAATTAATTATTAAATAAAACTAAATTAAGTGGATAAATTCCACTGTCCCTATTAACCCTCCCCAAATCAGGCAACACCTCTCTATGTGCAGATGAGAAAACATCTGCTGTTCAAAGAAGCTTAGTCTAAGAATATATCCTTACTTTAAAAGCAGCAAAGAATCCTGTGGCACCTTATAGACTAACAGACGTTTTGCAGCATGAGCTTTCGTGGGTGAATACCCACTTCGTCGGATGCAAGTAGTGGAAATTTCCAGGGGCAGGTATATATATGCAAGCAAGAAGCAAGCTAGAGATAACGAGGTTAGTTCAATCAGGGAGGATGAGGCCCTGTTCTGGCAGTTGAGGTGTGAAAACCAAGGGAGGAGAAACTGGTTCTGTAGTTGGCAAGCCATTCACAGTCTTTGTTTAATCCTGAGCTGATGGTGTCAAATTTGCAGATGAACTGAAGCTCAGCAGTTTCTCTTTGAAGTCTGGTCCTGAAGTTTTTTTGCTGCAGGATGGCCACCTTAAGATCTGCTATTTTGTGGCCAGGGAGGTTGAAGTGTTCTCCTACAGGTTTTTGTATATTGCCATTCCTAATATCTGATTTGTGTCCATTTATCCTTTTCCATAGAGACTGTCCAGTTTGGCCGATGTACATAGCAGAGGGGCATTGCTGGCATATGATGGCGTATATTACATTGGTGGACGTGCAGGTGAATGATTTGTTGCATGGATTGGTTCCTGAGCTAGAGTTACTATGGTGCGGTGTGCAGTTACTGGTGCAACAAACCTCAATGCCAACTCTGCCCACATATCTACACCAGCGACACCATCACAGGACCTAACCAGATCAGCCACAACAGCACCGGTTCATTCACCTGCACGTCCACTGTGCAGGAGGTCAGACTAGATTATCATAATGGCCCCTTCTGACATTAAAGTCTATGATATGATTCATGGGGAGCTAACACACAAGTCTCCGATCACCTGGTTTAGCCCACTGCAGCAGAATACTCTGCTCCAGTCTGGCTCCATTCATCTCATGTCAAGTTGGTTGACACAGAACTACACTCAAATATGTGCATTATACTTGGGACAATTAGACCCACACCAGTACAGTGGATCTCTGTGTTAAGCAGCATCACTCCTCCACACATCTGTTGTGAGGATGCTACAGCCAGAATAGTTGAGAAGATCAGGGCAAACCTGAGCTTACCTCTATTCACAGCCCTCTTTGACTAACCAAGAGCGCGCTTCTCATTGAGGTACCTGTTGTGGACCCACTTTCCCTACCCAGATTTCTCTGAAAGGTCAATGTGACAGGAAGAATGATCTTCAGTGGATGCCAGAAACCAGTCTCCTATAACTGACCTGACCTGACAATGTGTGTACCTTACTTTGATGTGCCACGCTGCTCATGGGCTGTTCTGAGCTGATTTCAAATGGGCAAGGGTCAATGTGAAGCCAGGCTACACTCTTTGGGCCAACGAGAGGTTCCCACATGCAGCCGTGGCCAAAGACAGACAATGTCACACATCACTAATAGCTGCGTTCTGACAAGATTTCATGGAGTTTTGAAGGCTCTGCACTTTGCTGCTGAGGCTGCCGCATGCTGACTGGCATGGCAAGGTCCACATGTGATAAGAAGAAGTGCAGACATACCCTTACAATACTCAGAGGGGTAGCCATGTTAGCCTGTATCCGCAAAAACAATGAGGAGTCCTTGTGGCACATTAGAGACTAACAAATGTATTTGGGCATGAGCTTTCATGGGCTATACTTCATGCATCTGATGAAGTGGGTAACAACCCACAAAAGCTTATGCCCAAATAAATTTGTTAGTCTCTAAGGTGACACAAGGACTCCTTGTTGTTTTTCCTTACAGTACTGTAATAAATTCAGGAAGGATCATGGGAGATTAGAAGGAAAAAGAGAGTGAGGAAACAGAACAGAAAATGAGGAAGGAAGAAGGCACAGACAGGGGAATGATAAAGCAGAATTTTGAGATGGAGATGGGAAATACACAATAAAATAGGAGAGGGCCTCTATGGAAAAGTGGTATTTTATATAATAAATTGATGGGAGGTAAAACAGAGTAATGTAGGCAGAGAGAAAGAAATACATTAAATAGTGATCAGCACATAGGAGAAACCTGGCAGGAGAAAATGTCAATGTGATCCATTTTCTATGTTGGAAATATAGTCACCATAGTGATTTGCCTACTCAAACCATCTCAAAGTCAGGCACACTGCCTGACTTCTGTCAACATTCCTGAACATGCTTTCTTTGAAGGCTGTACTTCTGAAAATGACATATCATGTAGCTATGGTATTTTGCTGACACCCAGATGTCACTCCCAGAAATAGCACCTTTATGAGGTGGCAATTCTGGGAGTGATGTACTGACAGGGCACTCCTCCTGACTTTTACATACTTATGGGTTAATAAAATACTTATTGCCTTCCAGGAGACATCAAATGTACTTACTTGTAATTAAGTGCAATACTGGCAGCATTATTGGTCACAAATAAATCTTTTACAAATATGCTTTCAATTAAAAAAGTTAAAACATTAAGTGAAAGGAGTTTCGTAACTTCAATCCAGTTCCCACTAGCCAACTGTCCACATCAATAAAACCACCACCTTAACTGAGACCAGTTAGTACACTGGCAGACAGTTGCTTGGGACTGAATGGGCAAGAAGACTGAACTACTCTGTCACCCCACAGAAGTGGTTCCTCTATCTCAGATTTGCGGCACATTAGTGAGGGGTTGGAGTGTTTGCTTTGTTACTCCTCATGCTGAACTTAATTTTGGATAAAACAGAGGATTTCAGTCTTCAGGGCTATGAATCCAGCACCTTTCAGGAGAAGTAAACTCACACATATGATTAAACATATTTGTAGGATATTCCAATTGCAAGCAGAGCAATTGTGACAGTAAATAAAGAATGAATACATTATGACTACTAAATTACTGTCACACATTGTTTAGTAAAGGCTTGCAATTTGATATATGTATTTGCATTTTGTTACTCTTAATACATTAATAATTATTCTTTTCTATCTTTTCATAGTGTATGCAACTTATCCAAAGAATATGTAAATGAAAATACCAGCTTGATTGTCAATATTAAAGTTTTACCTATTTGTAATTCTTTGACAGTGCCTGAGAAACAGATTTTCACAGTAAAATGTCCACAATTATCATTTAACAGTAAATCCTGACAAGCAAAGTGTGACTGTTTTCACACTATCTTGATAGCAATTTTCTTAACAGCTAGCATAGCAAACCATTTTCTGGTGCTATTGGATATTATGGGCACGTTTGTTAAAGATGTAGAATGGATGAATACCCAAAGGACAATTAAGGGGTTAAAATTGTTTTATTTTAAGGAAAACTGTCCTTCATACAAGTATGTGAAAACTGACATAACAGACTGAAATGCTTTCAAAGAAGCTATTACAGTCTGTCAAGTACTGGTAAATACTGTACATATTTATAGACATTTTTGAGTTTCAGTTTGTATAAATAGGACGTAGAAACTTTTTAAAATGCAGATTATTGGAGTCATTATGGTTTAGCTAGTAAGCATGGTACCTATTTAGGGAGTTTTTAAAACATATATAATTGACCCTATAGACTATAATGAGTCCTTTATAGTCATTACAATCAACCCTGTAAGTCCATCACATTTAGCAGATCATTAACATGATAGACTGTGTGGGAAATTGTGGGGACTATTCACATGAATTAATCCTTAATTAATCACTTTTATTTTAAATTAATAAAGAAAGAAAGAATGGCTTCAAAACAATAGGAACTTTATTTCCTTTGCCAGCTGTGGTCGAACGGGAGAGGGGGGTTTGCTTAAGGATAATAAAATCAACAAAGGGGGTGGGTTTGCATCAAGGAGAAACACACATAGCTGTCACACCATAGCCTGGCCAGTCATGAAACTGGTTTTCAAAGCCTCTCTGATGTGCAGCGTGGCAACCTGTGGTCTTCTAATCGCCCTGGTGTCTGGCTGCTCAAAATTGGCCGCCAGACGATGTGCCTCAACCTCCCACCCCACCATAAACATTTCACCCTTACTCTCACAGATATTATGGAGCACAGAGCAAGAAGCAACAATGGGAATGTTGGCTGCACTGAGGTCTAAACTAGTCAGTAAACAGCACCAGCGAGCTTTTAAACATCCAAAGGCACATTCTACTACCATTCTGCACTTGCTCAGCCTATAGTTGAACTGCTCCTTACTACTGTCCAGGCTGCCTGTGTATGGCTTCATAAGCCATGGGAGCAAGGGGTAGGCTGGGTCCCCAAGGATAACTTGGCATTTCATCATCCCCAATGGTAATTTTCTGGTCAGGGAAGTAAGTCCCTTCTTGCAGCTACTCAAACAGCCCAGAGTTCCTAAAGATGCGAGTGTCATGCACCTTTCCCAGCCATCACACGTTGATGTTGGTGAAATATCCTTTGTGATCTCCCAGTGCTTGCAGCATCATTGAGAAATACCCCTTGCAGTTTACCTACTGGTTGGCAAGGTGGTCCGGTGCCAATATAGGAATATGCATTCCATCTATCGCCCCACCACAGTTAGGGAACCCCATTGCAGCAAAGCCATCCAGTATGACCTGCACATTTCCCAGAGTCACTACCCTTGATAATAGAACATCAGTAATTGCATTGGCTACATGGATCACAGCAGTCCCCACAGTAGATTTGCCCACTGACAGTAGATTCCCGACTGACTGGTAGCAGTCAGGCATTGCAAGCTTCCACAGGGCTATCGCCACTCGCTTCTCAACTGTCAGTGCAGCTCTCATTTTGGTATTCCTGTGCTTCAGGGTGGAGGAAAGCAACTCACAAAGTTAAAGGAAAGTGGTCTTATGCAGGCAAAAGCTTTGTAGCCACTGTAAATCATCCCATACCTGCAACACTATGCGGTCCCACCAGTCTGTGCTTGTTTGCCTGGCCCAGAATTGGCATTCCATTGTATCAATCAGCCCCAGTGCTGCCATGATGTCCCAATTGCCACAGCCCATGCTTTCAGGAATGTCTGTGTCCATGGCCTCCTCATAATCATCCTTATGCTGGCATCTCTTAGCCAGGTTCTGCACACACTGCAGGATAATACGCGAGGTGTTTACAATGCTCACAACAGCAGCGGTGAGCTGAGCAGGCTCCATGCTTCCCATGCTATGGCGTCTGCGTGGGTAACCCAGGAAACAAGGCATGAAACGATTGTCTGCCATTGCTTTCACAGAGGGAGGGAAGGAGGAAGGGGAGACTGATGACATGTACCCAAAACCACCCTCAACAATGTTTTTGCGCCATTGGGCATTGGGAGCTTAACCCAGAATTCCAATGGACAGCGGAGACTGCGGAAACTGTGGGATAGCTACCCACAGTGCACTGCTCCGTGAGTCGATGCTAGCCACGGTATTGAGGATGCACTCCGCCCATTTAATGCACTTAGCGGGGACATACACAATCGACTGCATAAAATCAATTTCTAAAGATCAACTTCTATAAAATCGACCTAATTTCATAGTGTAGACATACCCTGAGTAACCATGCAATATTACTGCTGGTCAGAGATAGGTGGTAAAATATTTTCCTGTCCTGAAAGAGTTTTCAAGATTTTGAAATCTTTTCCCATTCCAATTGAAAAGCAGAAATCATACATTTTTATGAATCAATAATCTGAAAAATATTGGATTGAGTCAATCAAATCATTTTCTTTCAATAATTTTGAAACATTTGGTTTTGATATTGGTCTTTCTATTTATTTATATATTTCTATTATAAATTAACTAACATTTTGAAGCAAAAAAGGCATTTCAAATAAAAAAAAAACAGATTTTATTGTATGGAAAATGTCAAATCAGGATGTTTTTACAATTTTTAAAACTTTTTCTTCCCCATCAACTCTTTTTTTATTTGGGAAATTCATCAAAACCAACCCTTTCCTGCAAACAGTTTTGATTTCAATTATTGACATTTTCTGATGAAAAAACATTTGGTCAAAAAATTCTCAGCAGATCTACTGCTGTTACCCTTGGCCTTCCTTTCAAAACCTCTGCCTGGTTTGTTACCTCTTGCCCCATTTCTGTGACATAGTGTCTCAAATTAGGCCCCAATATTGTAAGGAACTCCAGGTGGAGAGACACTCCACAGAGCCCCATTGCCTTCAATGAGACTCCATGTCATACAGGGCATCAAGGGCATTGTGGGGTTGGGTCCTTAGATTCTAAGCTTTTTGTGGACGTGAACGTCACCTTACCTGTATTATGATGCACCCAGCACAACTTTTGGTTCTGTAATGAAAATGATAACTTTAGATATAATAATAATGTAAACAATCCTAACTTTGAATCTGATCCCTTCCTCTCTCTTGACCATTCCTGAATTGTTTTTTTAAGTTAGTTTTCTTTATACTTTATACTCTTGGAGAACAGTACAGTAATTTAGAGAAGATCTCTTTTTGCTCTGAGTTATATCACTGCATCATACAGTTATGGCTGCATAACTCTGATTTGATTGCTTTTTGCTTTGAAGAGATCAGGGTTTTACTATAGCAATGGCAGCTTTCTGACTTAGAACATGTTTTGCTGGTAAAAATAAAATACACAATTTATTGTTTCAGTTAATGTTATAAATCATGTCCCAAATATCAAAATATCATGCCAATTTATAATCTAAACTCTGCAAGGCAAAACATGATACAGTCAAATGTATACAGTCACTTACCATGAGAAATCCCTAGCATCAATGAAAACAAAGAACGATTAAGTCAGTGACACTGCACAAATTCACCCTAGAGAAAGGATACTTTAAAAATTAGGTAAACACAGCAAAATACTGGGAAACCATTCAGGGATGTCAGAATTAAGGACAATGGCTGAGAGCAATTCAGACTCCTGACACTGCTGTGCAATCCACACACATTGCCTTTATGATTGTGATTCAGATCTATACAAATAAAGAAATGTAGGGTGACATTACCTAGGGTACCATCTGGACTGCTTAATAGCCTTGTCGCCTTAGTTCTGAAACCTTGGATGACCTTTACACTGCTTTACTGGTGAACTACCACTCCTGGCCAGTTAACACACAGTCTCGAGCATGTAACTTGTTCCCAGCTAAACAGTATTGAGTGCTACTAACTAGCAACTCATGAATTGCACTGCAAAATAACACCAGCAGATACTCTAGTCCCAGACTTTCTCCCAGAAATGTGTGTCCTGGGCTGCCCAACACCTTGCTGAACAAAGCAAGTTCATATAAAGTCTGTCATATCATCAATGGAAAATGTTATGCACCAGCTTTCTTATCCCAATGGAATTTCCCACACACTTTAATCCAAACACACTGATTAGATAAAAGAGTGAAACAAATGTATTAACTACAGAAAGAAAAGAAAGATTTTAAATGACTGCAAGTACTGAGGCATAAAGGTCAGGTCTGGTTACAAAGAAAATAAAAAAATAAATTAGGCATTTAGCTTGTATTTTAATAATTTAAGCAAAAAAGAAATTATCTCATCATAAGCTTACAACAGTTTGTACTAGCTTGCTTCAGCCAGGACTTCCCCACCCCAAGTTTAGTTCTTTAAGAGTTGTTGATGTCATGAGGAGAGATGAAGGAGAATGAAGTCAAGCATTTTTCTCCACTTTTTATAATTCAATTCCTTGAACTGGAAACATCCGTGCTAAGTTCTGGGAACAAACAGTCTCTTGTGGATGTGTGGTTTGAACTGTCCTTGTGATGAAATGCAAATGCCTTTCCCCACCAGAGAATGGCCACTTAAGCACATGATGGTTTATTAACACCTGGCTGGGGTGCCAGGTGTTTTTGTCTCTGAAAACTGGTTTGGACCCGCTTTTCTATCTTAGAATATGTTACAGCAATGTTACACAGTAAAATCTTAGAACTTTACATATAATGTTGGTACACACACTTTACCAGGACAATAATGTTTAGATTATGAGTTTTCAAATGATACCTCAACAAGCATACTTTGTACACAATTTGTCATAATTCTGTAAAAGTGGGGAACATAATGGTATAGACAGTCACATGCAGTGAGTTTAAAAAATGCTGTTCTGTTGTGCCTAAGTATCGGGTCTCCAAACACTGTGCTATTAAACTGCCAGGATATGCTACTGAATTTCCTTAAATTTTCTGAGCACCTGGGTGAGGCTTCATACTCTTAACTCCCAGTGAATTCAACAGGAGTTGAAGGTGCTCAGAATCACCCAGGAGTTCAGTACCACAAAAGATCGAAATTAGAGTTAGTAGTGAATTTTTCAAACACGTTTTCATTGGAAAATACTGATTCATCAAAACCTAACCTTTCACATGAAATGGCCGATTTCAAAATTTTTTACTAGACAAATTTTGAAAAAAAGTTTTTAAATTTTTGAAATGTTTCACTTTGACATTTTCAGAATGAAACATTCCAGTTTTCCATTTTGAACTGATTTTTCATTTTAAAATTAAAGATGATAGTAAAAAAAAATAAAAATTAAAATGTTTGAAATTGAAATGAAACATTTCAAAATTATTGAAATTAACCTGGATAGGATTTTTCCCAAGATTTTTGGTTCATGAAAATGTTCAAGATTTTGATTTTTCATCACAATTTGAATCAGGCATGTTTTAAGATATCTCAGAAAAAAATTGTGGGACAGGAAAGCTGTTTACTACTCAGCTGTAACCAAAACCATAGCTGTTGCAGTTCTCTGCATCAGCAAACTGTACAGGGAAAGGACTGAGTTTCCATCTGCTAAGTTCCTCTGCTTTTGTGGGTTTAAGTTAGATATTTTACATTGCTTCAATGTACATTTCAGGTGGTTTAATTATAATAAATCAGATCAAGAAAACAAACAGTATTCTCAAGAGATTAATTCAGTAATTCCCCTGTAATATTGTCTGCACTTCCCAAATGATAAATTAGATTAATTAATATTTCAAATGAAGCATTGATTAGATAAAGAGCTTATGGATTTCTTTTTGGTGAGGTGTAGAATCTCTCTGTTTTGCATCTTAAAACTACACTACTGCAACATGTTAATTATTACCAGGCTGCTGTTTTCTTGTGGTGTACCAGTAGTGTTCTATATTGATTGCAAAAGTCTCATACATCCTATTCCAGAAAACAAATAAGCCTCAAATTTTAAACTCACTTAAACTCATTTAAATCACTGTTGTGTTTTTTTTTCAAAAGAAAGGAGAAAAATGCTGATTTCATATGCATAGCCATACAGTGTGTCTCAAGATACTAAAAATGTGTCAGAAATTGCAACAGAGGTTGAGTTATCTAAATTGCCTGTGGTGCTATTTTTATAAAAGATAAACATTAAAATATATAAAGGGTTGTTTGTTCATTTTTTTTCCTTAGACTTCTGGTGTTTTAAAGCCACACCCCAAAGCGCTTTTTTGGACAGATAGGAAGATCTAGGATTTTATAACTGGGACAGGTGGGCGGGACCAGAATGCAAATTATACATTTATGAAAATGAGCATTATATAACTTTATGAAAAACAGATTCAAGATTCTGGCTGTCTTGCAAAGCAGTCAGCTGTATTGTCATGAAGTTTTCTTGTGTCAATTCTGTATATATAAAAAAAAACTATCAAAGCTAGGCCATTCAAATGGTCTTCCGTCATTGTAGCATATTTTTCACTTGCCCTTATCCTTCTGGTTTTGTCTGTGCAGGATGAGGTTCTCACAAATGCTGTTCTGAGGAAGGGTCACTAACCTTGATAAAGATGTGCTACTCCACAACATGTTAATCTCACACAAAAATGGGAAAAGTATAAGATATTAATTTATAAAAGGTTCAGTCCAACCAAAATCTTCCACAATCTTCCGTATTAAGTCAATTTAAACATTCCCCTTTATCCTTAAAAATGCATTTCCCTGCTTTGAATATGTAGAATTAATCATTGGAATCCCAGGGCCAGTTCAAAGAAAGGTGGTCCTTAGATAAGCTACTCAGACAGACACACATACCGATCCTTAACCCAAACAGAAACATACAATGATGCCAGCCTTTCAGGGAAGTAGGACATAGCCACACTAAACATCTGAAGCACTCACTTGTGTAGAATAATGCCACTCCAAGCTATTCATATAGACTGGTTCACCTGCTTGTCTGCTTCTTAGATAGTTACAAAATGATTTATTGGCTAAAATACCAGGTTGACTTCGTATTAGCAATGGACTGTTATTTTTCTCTGTGTAAATTGCTGTTTACATCATTTATTTTTATAATCTAAGGTATGTTCTGAGCTGCAAACTGCAGACTACTTTATGTACCTTATTGGGGCACAAATTCCTTAGAAACACATATTAAATGACTGGACAATAAAATAATCAGAAACTGAGATTAGTGTCCAGGGTGGTTGTTGGTAAATACAAATTAATTAAAATACATTAGAAGATACTACACGTGTATCTAAGGGCTTATCTTCACTACTGGCTAAATTGGCGCTGCTGCAATCAATGCAGTGTGCATCGATTTAGTGGGTCTAGTGAAGATGTAGTAAGTCAATGGAAGAGCGCTCTCCTGTCGACTTCAGTACTCCACCTCCCCAAGAGGCGGAAGCTATGTCGATGGGAGAGCACAGCGTGATGTAGTACGGTGTAGACACCAGTGTAAATCAATCTAAGCTACAAAACTTAACAAGCATAACTTAGATTGACTTACCTCATTAGTGTAGATGAGGCCTGAGGTTATAAACAAATTGTATGATTTTATAAGTCTGCTGTACTCATTTTTTGTAATAGTATACTTATATTGATCAAGAGTGTGATTTTTTTAAATGAAATAGTTATACAACCCCTAGTGCTAGTGCTAATGCAGTTATACCACTATAAAAGTGCCATGTACCAAGATAGCTTATTCCTCTTCCCATATAGCAATAAGCTACATTAGTATAAACATAATTATATCAGTATAGTTGTATCACACTAAGTGGTTATAAAACTTTAACTATGTCCGTATAACTAGAGAAACAACTTTTGCATGTAGACAAGACCATATTGTATTATCTGAACAAAAGTATGCAAGCATGTAATTAATAATTGTTCTAAAGCATGTAATTCTCACAGGGGCACAGTTAGAGTTGTATGTAATTTCCAGACTGCAGCTGCTTATTCATGCAACTTTAATGTTCTCTTAATTTAGATGTGTGTAGGTTATTAAATATATATACACACACACAGGATCTAGTCAGTGTAGTTTACTGATGCTATCTTTAGCTTGACACTATGACCCCAAAGACTTGGGCACATGCTTAAATTGAAGCACACAACTATTCCCCTTAACTTTAAATGAGAGTATTTAAATGTCAAAAGTTGTGCATCTCCATAAGTGCTTGCAGAATTAGGATATAAATATATATATATATAGTGACAAAGTTCTGTCCTTGACTCCGTGGGTCCTGCGTTTCCGGGCGGATTTTGCTAGCCTCAGAGGCTCCCTGTGACCCTCCACGTAGCCCTTCTCTCTCTAGAGGCAAGGGTCATAGCTTACTGAGCCATTTTCATCATAAGCCAATAATGGAGGTGAGGAGAAGCAATCCTCCCTTGCACAGTTTCTGTTGTCTCCCAATCTCCGTGATTAATTAGGGAGGGGAGGGGGGAGTCTAGGCCCACCCTCTACTCTGGACTCCAGCCCAGGGACCCTAAAATTAGCAGCTATGGTAGCTGACTTTTTGGAAATAGGATGTGTACAATTCCCTGGGCCACTTCCCCACTCAATATCTCCTTCACCGTTACCTCAGGGCCTCCTTCCTTACACCTGATATTGATTTGTACTGGTTCATTCCTCCAACAGCATGGTTCCTAACACCTGCGCCTCACTGACTAACTGGGAGGCTTTTAATTACTTCCAGCCAGCCCTTGATTGGCTTCAGGTGTCCCAATCAATGTAGCTATCTCCACTGCCTTCTAGAAGGATCTTAATTGGCACCAGGTGTCTTGATTAACCTGGAGCAACTTCCATTTGCTTTCCATGGTACCAGGGATTTGTTTAGCCTGGGGCTAACATACCTGTTCCTCACTACTTTACTGTAGCCATATGGCCTTGCAAGCATTTATATAAATATATAATATATTAAATAGGAACATATGAATTTTCCATCCACTTTGTAAAAATCACATTTTCCATAATGCTAATTACTAAATGATGTTCTTTTGCAGAAAAAAATCTACTTTCTATAGCCTTGTTATTTCATATTTTGTATCCACCTTGATTTTTTTATGGAAATGGAGTAGATATACCATAAATAATCAACAGTGACAGTTTTGGGAGGTTCTTCCCTTTTGGCCCCAGAGTTATTGTCCATACCTTTTAGAAGTAGCAAGATGAGTTCAAAACCCTGACAACAGAAAAGATAATCATTGTTGTTGTCCCCAGTCCTTATTATGATGCTTATGATTCTTGCTATTTTAACAATGACAATAGTAACTGTACACAAAAATATAATTAAATGAGAAAAAGGAGTGAAAAGAAACTCATTGTCATCCTTAATTTTTATGAATAATTTGTGAAAATATAGGTTTTCGTGAACTGTGGGTTGAGTTTGAACTTCTTACTCTCACAGCTCGGAAAATTATGACTAACTCAAAAAGAAAAAAAAAACAAAATTCCCAAGTAGCAGACATCGGACTATGCCTGTCTGATTCCATTTCTGTTAATTTCAAAGGGACTGATCCTTAAATGCAAAAAAAGACTCCTATTGACACAGGCCAAATTCCATGAGGTTACTTGCATGGATGAATTTTGCCCAATAAGGAGGAGGACAGTACTGAGCCTCGAGTAGTATATTACTTTCTTGCTATAAAGGTATAATGATTACTATTAACAAGATAATTATATATGTGCATCATTGGAAACTAGACATACAAGATGAAAGCTTCATCTGGTGTAAATGACTAAAGTCAATTAACTAGCAACTGCTGAGCGTGTGGCCCATATAATCTAGACCTTTGGTACTTAGGGAAATAAACCAGGATTCTAAATAGCTTATTTTTTTTATATTGCATGTTCTGTTATGCTTGAGAATACCCTTTGAAAATAGTAGCCTTCAGTAATAGGCTAAGGAGGTAAAAGTTCTGTAAAACTGATTTAATAATGTTACATCTCGTGGCTTATGCTCATATGTTTTGAAACTGCAGAGATACAGTGAGAAAAGTTAGAGCATCAGAGCACTTCCCTTCCCTGGATATGAGAATATAAGTCCACTCTAGATAATCATACCAATCTTCCTCACGCAAAGTTTCCACTTGAATGTCTAAAAACTTATTCCCCAAAAAACCCATAACAGTAATAAAATAATAACAGCAGCTAAGAAAAATAATAGTGAGCACAGTGAGAGAGGATATGGAACGTCACAGACCGTGCTAGGCATCACCACCTCCTGAACTCATTTGACTCATCCTTATTAAGAGTCCTATCTGCTTGCTTTAACAGCACTTCTGAAAATAGCCATAATTAAAAGGGCAGCTTGATTTCAGTCCCATTGAACAAAAAAGGGGCATAATACATCTTAACTAGGAGCAGAAGACTGCAGGAAAATAGTGGCCACCTTGAATGAGGATCCTTTGGTTGGTATAAATCTGGAGTAACTACGTTGATTTCACTAGAGTTACTTTAAATTTATACCAATATAACTGAACTGAATTTGATGAAAACTGAGACATTTTCCTTTACATTGCTGCAAGAACTTGTAAAACCCAAATTGGTGTGCAGGTCATCAGATTACTAGTTTCTCATGCGTTTTTGGTGTTGGCATGAAAAGAAGATTGGTCTTCCTGTGAATTTCACCACTCAGCAGTAGAGCTTCCTCCACCCAGATATCACTCTTCTCTTGATTAACATCTGTCATTGGCACTCTGCATCCATCACAGGTTTGGGGGATAAGGGTACAAATACATAATAAAATGTCTTAGACAGCAGCACTGTGAAAAAAATATTTTAACTCCAGATGTGAAATGGCATAAGTCATCTAATCAGCTCAATCTGAATTAAATAAATCACACAGCAGTCAAAGTAGAAATAAGGTTTCATTTGTTTTGTTTTACTCATGAGTTTCTTGTTTAGCAAAAGTAGGAACTGGACCAACCACATTAGTTTTTGCTTGTTACTGAGTTGAGCTGTACTGAATTATACCATAATAATGCATATATTTAGATATAACCATTCAGGAGCAATGTAGAAACCTTATTTCTGCCTCCTTTGTTTTATTTGCTTTATGTTGCTTAACATTTCTTGTCATGTTATTTTTCATTATTTATAAATGTGAATCAGAAGGCAACACATTATAGCCTATGTGGTCTGTCTTTCATGTGGAACAACATATATGTGGTCAGTCAGAAAAAAATCAGATCAAGTATATTCACAAATTTACAAACTGTAACAAAATTGGACTTCTATTTTTGGCTGAAGGATCGATTCGTGTCATTCCATTTTCTTTTCTTGTTTCATCATTTTCAGTAGAATGTGATGTATCAAAATGCGGATGTCAAGCTAGTGAGTTCTATAAAAGATAAGAGAGCCTGCACTACTTATTTTCAATATACTGTAATATATCTGTCAGTCTATCATCGCTAATCCTACTATGATCCTAAGCAAAAGGAGTAGAATGACCAGCCAAGTAATAGAATGCTGGAAATGTTAAGGGTAACAGAGTGATTGTTATATGATAAGTTATCTATGGTGTTTCATCAACAATATTAACAACAAAATTTATATGGTTTCTAGTGCCAAAAAACCCCAAACAGAACAGGATGTTTTGTTAAAATTTAATCTCTCTCTATAGATTCTTATGCCGTGCCCTTCATCTGATACCTGAAAACTCTTTAATTACAATTGGATTCAAATTCACTAGTTTGAACTGCTTATGTACCTAGAATTCAGGGAGAATTTCAGATTTGCTTTTAAAAATGGTTTTAAAAAGGCACTGAGACAAACCTTTGTAATGAGCGATACTCTCAGAAGATCCAAGGCGAACAATATTTTTAATTAATACAGAAGTTCCTTGAGTGTGACATATCTGAATATAGTCAGAGACAGAAATGATGGCATTCTTCCGTACGTGCTTTCTCACACTAATACAATATCCAAAGTATAGGAGGCATTAAATTCTTAATAGTGATGGGAGATCCTCAAAACCCAGAGTCAATTCAAAGATTTCAAGACTTTCTGAGGCCCCCTTCCCTGGGTTACAGGTTGGGAAAGAGAGGAGTTTTACGAGAAGGAGCCAGGAGGGAAGGGAGGGAAACATTAGTTTAATTCAGTTATAATAGTAGGGAAAGCAGAGATGGTTATGTTGGGAGTCAGATTAGGGATATTTATCCAAATTGATCTGAACTAGTACAGGGTTTAGGTTCAGTTTGGGGAACAGGTAAAACTTCCAGACAGTTCTTGCGTTTTCCAAACTGGTTTGCCTACCCCAGATCTTACAAATAATTGTGATGACAAAATTTGTTATGAGAACAGAAAATGCTGTAATAGTACTACATTATTGATTTGTGCAATAATATTAACCTGCTCTTAATACAATCCTAATGTTATCTTCAGGCTCCATATTTTGTATAGAGATAGAAAAGAGACTGTACTTTTTACAGCGAGAGAGAGAGAGAGAGAGAGAGAGAGAGAGAGAGATTATCTAGCCCATGCTATTACTAGACTCTATATAATATGACAGATTGATCTGTACAATGTTTTCTAGTGCTTAATCATGAAAGTTCAAACCTTTCCTTGTGAGACACTTCTTACAGATTTCACATTCAAATATTTGACTGACAAAGTATTTCTTGATATTAGATCTAAATTTTCCATTACTTAATTGTATCATGTTACTCCTAGCTATGATCTCATGCACCCTCTAAATAATTCCTCTCCTTCCTTGTTTATATCCTTCCAGCTCTTATATATGGTGGTAGTTAGAGATAATGCAATTATTCACTGGGAACAAATTAAGTGATGAATTTAGACTTTTTTTTAATTCACCAATTTTCTGCAAATTGATTCTAATTTCTGTGAATGCATTTGTTATAAATAAGTATATGCCAGAAACTCTGGACAAACAATTATCAGCCTATTGCTTTTTTTGCGAACTGTTCACTTTGACACATTTACTATTTATGGTGTGTGATTTGTTGTCAAAGTTACAATGGTATTGTTCCTATTTCTTGATTGGAGGCAGGAGGGCTTAAACTTTTGAAACAGGAGAACAATAACTGATGAATAGTGAATATTGCATGTGAATGGCCTTTTTTGCATGCAAAACTGAGTATTTGTATAGAGAATAGTCATTTCCTAAATATTTGTATGAAAAAATACCTCTTTGCATGAACATTCATTAGCAATGAATATTAAGGAACACAAACATGCTCTAAATAAACAGCTGTTCAGAATTGAAACAAATGATCACTAACTGTATTTTTGTTGGATTTTCCCAGCACTGGTCTTTATGCACTCTTTACCCTTTAGTTATCACTTAGCCAAGCTATACTCACAAAGCTCTTTTAATCCTTCCTCCTAATTGTGCATGTAACTGTCACAAATCAAATGTTTTTTTTTTCCTCCTACAATTCAGTAGGAAATTGGCATAGCTGTATTCCCAAACTGTTTGCCTGTAATTAGCTGAAGCAGTGCAGATCCAAACCACTTCATTCCTCCATCCCCTATATTAAGAAAGAAGTTCCCAAATGCAACATGACTGACTTACATTACCTAAACTTACTGTCATCTTTTGAAAGTTTGAATTCTCAGTGGGAAACCAAACTCTTGATACCAAAAAGCTGAGGATTAATGTTGTCAAGCTGGTTGCATTACTACATTAATCCACCTTGCAGGCTAATATAGCTACATTTAATCTGGTTGAGTGACTTCAGTAATTTAATATAGACAATGACCTTACAAAAGTGAAACCAGCAGGTGAATAACAGGATCGTCCATATAGTAAATTGTGAAACAAAGTGACACAGGAATAGGTAATCAAAATGATAATGGTCCTTTTTCATTGCTGAAATATTTGGTGGTCACAAACAAATCCAATAAAAATCTGTAAAAGCTTTTTTATGACCTGTGGAGTTCTGTAAGGGAATTAAGTATCCAAACATTTTGTAAAACTATCTAAAATACTTTAATGCTTCTACCCTAGCAACATATACTAACTGTCCAATATACACAGAGTTGCACTTATGTGAGCATCTGCTGTCATCTGATCTCACCAAGTAGAAAAATGATGCAAGGACAGTGTACAGAAATCTATAGCATAAAATTTCTGATAGGACAGGCATGATGGGTTTCCATAATGTGAATGCCAAGATCTATGTTTATACATGCAGCAATCACTTTCTCATAGCCTAGTCAGATATGAGATTCAATAGTAGGTGCTTATAGAAAGCAAGGTCACAGAAATAGTAGATAAACACTTTTAGCAGGGTAGAAAATAGTAATATCTCAAATTACATACTCTTTAATCTCTAGCTGTCTAATTTAAATTCAAGTCATATTGATAATAATGACGGTCACTGCCAACAGATACTTGCTTATGGTTTATGTGAAATATGTTGGTCATATCTTAAGTGGTCAAGTGTCCATCACACCATCAACACAATCATCAATCAAAGTCATTGGCAATCTCAGCAGGAGAGCCGTGAATAGAATGGCCATGTAGACTGATGTATATCAGTGCAGTCTGAGCTCCAGAGGTAGTCCTTCCAGAACACAACTGTAGCACATTGTAGTGGGGCACATGGGGGCAGCACTGACCCTGCTGTATTTCTACTAAAGATGAACGGAGGCCTTCAGTTTCCAAAGATGCAATCTGGCAACTGCCCCTAAGCACTAATAAATAAACAAATTGCAAACCCACAAAAAGAGGGCTTAATTTATTATTTCAACTTTAATAGATGCAGTTTAGAGTTACCTGGTGTACATCTTGTGTAAACACCACTGTATACTCTCTGTAATAATGATCAAGGCCTAATAAAGGGCTTGATAAAAGTAAGCCAATTTAAAATAAAACAAACAAACAAACATAATATACTTACACTGACAATGCATTACATAGATTACACAAAAATGACTGACATTGCCATCATTGAAGTAATTAAAAGGAAAACAATTAGAAGGGTATCTTTGTACAAATCTTGCACTGCTTAAAAATCTGAAAAGTTACTGAAAATGCATCACTTACAACTTGTTTTGCAGGTCTAGTTCAAATTTGTAAAGTTATATGATGGAAACATTTCAACAAGTGCTTCCCTTGATAAAAATATTCATTTAATTAACTAAATCTATGTTTGTATATATTGGAATCTCATTTGTTTCAGATAAATATTTTGCCCTTACTTTATTAAAATACAAGAGGGTGATTTATTACAATTGCTTTTCAATCAGATTTCAGTTCTAGCATTTCAGAATGCCAACTGTACACAAAACTAGTAATTATTTCTTTCATATATTTATTTGCAGCAGCTTCTGCTAGAATTATAGTAGCCCTTTCCCATATTAAGGAACATTTTCATTTTACCCATTTAAATATCTCTGTGAATTTGCTGCACTTTATCAAAATATTGTTTCATGTTCCTAGATGAATAATCCAGATTTTCATAAAATTATTTTGAAAGTCTGTGGTTGCAAAACCCATAAAAAAAATCCTCTTTCCATCAGCAAAATACAAGAGGACTTCTTATGTTGTCAGTACAAAATTCAAATTAGGCCTAAGATATAAGTGTTCACGGCTATGTCAGACTTTTTTTTTTAAATGATTTAGATCATTCTAGTTTTCCCTTGTGTTATAAACATTCTCATTCCATAATCTTAGACTTTTCTACAAATATTTTGATATTAACAATATATGTTATGAAACAATTGATTCACCAATTCCCTCCTGATGCTATCAAGAAGTACTTTTTACTGTCAGTCTACTGCAAACATATCATTTCATAAATTCATTATATGTTAACATAATATACTTTAACAAGTGGACTGTTGTCAGTTCTGTTATGAGTAAATAAAAGCAGGACAAAGCTTTCTCATTAAAAAAAAAGTCCTTGATATTCTGTTAGTATCAGTATAACATTCTTTACAGAAAATGCTTCAAAGTTTTATGCAAAACAAATATGCAAAGGTGCACCCTAAAGATAAGTCAATAGTTTTTATTTAACTAAAACTCTTTAGTTCTCAGCACAATCTAGCATTATTAGATTACTGAAATGCTAGGCTTTGATCTTGCAAATTCCCTGCAGTACCTGATCCAATCTGCACTTTCCTTTAACTATAAGCAGCCTCATTAAAATACTGACAGTTAAAGGATTCGTAAAAATGATTGAGAGGAAAGAAAACCAACTTAACAGATAAGGTGTGGAACTCATTTTAAAGGTACTGTGTATTTGTTGTGATGCTCCTGTGTTCTTTTGTAATTCACTGTGAAAAGTCAACCATCTAAAATGCGAAAATCAGTTTTTTTCATTATTTATGGTATGTTTGTATTAAATTATTTTGAACACAGAATAAAGAATACTAGTACAGAACTATAGCTCTAAAAACAATCTGTCACTGAAAAAAATTCCAAAGCTCAGCCTATTTAATCATGATTACAAGATGCAAAATCCTTTCCACAGTACAAAATGAATGATTATTTACAAACAAACTTTGGCATGTAATTTCATCCTGTACTCCACCCACATTCTAACATTTCAGGCCCAATCCTACTGCCAGTGAAATCAGCGGGTCTTTTCCCATTGACAGCAACTGGAGCAATATCAGTCCTCTGCCTGGAAGGTTTTGGTTACCGTAATTTGGTGCATTTCAATTCAAAGAGGATCACAAATAAGCTGGGACTATTTCTGCCCTCATTTCTGCCTATGCATCTTCATCAATGCCTGGGTACAACTCGGGGCAGATTTGGGGCCATTATTTAAGTCAGTCCCTGAATAAAAAGTTTTCAGTTTGAAAGAAAACAAGAAAGAAACAAACTGTAAAAAACACTTTTTATTTAACCTAACAGAGGGTCCAGTCCTACAGCCATTCCACAGAAACCCTGTGGGAGGTACACATGCATAGCTGCTGCAGGATTGCTCCCACCTTAGGGACAATGCCACTGACATGGCAAGATATGAAGGGATAAATTATGCCTTTGTTCAACAGGGTGGGGTGAGGTATAGTTATGCTGCACTAGGAGGAGCTTGAGGAAGGAATTGTGTTTTAGGCTTGTCTCCAGAGTGTGCAGTTAGCTAATGTACTGTGGATTTACACCCTGGCTTGCCATGCACTAACTCACTGTGAAGACAAGCTCCTAAAGATCCCCCTTACACCTCCATCTGTGCACAGTTCCTTCTTTGCTCCCCACCTTGTTCCTGGGAAGAAATATCTTACTGCAGCTTTTAAATGGATGCAAGTTATTTCCCCTTTTGCACCAGATCATCTGTAGTGGGTGATGCCATGGAGGCACCTTTGTCTGGCCCCCTTTTTTTTTTTAGGAGGAGGAAGATTCACCCGCTGCTCTCCATCCTGCATTTCAGCCATGATGCATGGAACATTGACAACTACTCAGGGGTGTGTAGGTTTTACTCCTCCTGGTTCCCCTATGTACCTGTCTTAAACTGGAACATGATCTGACATGAAATGAGGCACCTTTCCAGGAAATTTGAAAATGGATTTAAAAGAAATTACAATTAAAGAGTCTAGAACTTTTCAGGGAAGGAAAAATGACTATCTTTAAAAATGGTAATACGTTCATTTAAATTCTCTAATTTGCAATCAGTCCTATTCTGCACTTACAACTTAGGCAAAATGCTATTGGGCTCTATATATTAATAGATGCTAAATTAACATAAGAACATAAGAACGGCCGTATCGGGTCAGACCAAAGGTCCATCTAGCCCAGTGTCTGTCTACCGACAGTGGCCAATGCCAGGTGTCCCAGAGGGAGTGAATCTAACAGGCAATGATCAAGTGATCTCTCTCCTGCCAGCCATCTCCATCCTCTGACGAACAGAGGCTAGGGACACCATTCTTACCCATCCTAGCTAATAGCCATTTATGGACTTAGCCACCATGAATTTATCCAGTTCCCTTTTAAACATTGTTATAGTCCTAGCCTTCACAACCTCCTCAAGTAAGGAGTTCCACAAGTTGACTGTGCGCTGCGTGAAGAAGAACTTCCTTTTATTTGTTTTAAACCTGCTGCCTATTAATTTCTTTTGGTGACCCCTAGTTCTTGTATTATGGGAATAAGTAAATAACTTTTCCTTATCCACTTTCTCAACATCACTCATGATTTTATATACCTCTATCATATCCTCCCTTAGTCTCCTCTTTTCCAAGCTGAAGAGTCCTAGCCTCTTTAATCTTTCCTCGTATGGGACCCTCTCCAAACCCCTAATCATTTTAGTTGCCCTTTTCTGAACCTTTTCTAGTGCTAGAATATCTTTTTTGAGGGGAGGAGACCACATCTGTACACAGTATTCGAGATGTGGGCATACCATGGATTTATATAAGGGCAATAATATATAATAATAAATTACATCTATAATTAATATACATAGAAATTATGAGTAAGATTAAAACTGTCAGTGTTGGTTTAAAATAGCTAATTTTAACATACATTTAAAATGACATACTTTTTCTGCTTTATTATAAAATTGTTTGTTTTAATACAACATATCTTGAGGCTCTATTTAGGCAAATCCAATTTTTCCAGTTTTTTGTTTTTCCAAGTCTGATTCAAGAGCAAATGCTTTTTTCCCCAGCATTGCTCCAGAAGAACTTAGATTTTGCAACAACCCACAGAGCTACCCCCTCATCACTGATTTATACAAGTAAGGTGGACCATATGACCTACTTTACTGACCATACTTAAAGAGAATATCACCCACTATGGACTGGAATGAGAAGCATCAAATTCATTTTCTCATGTGCTATAAGCAGGGCTGGCCCTAGTCCAAATGGAACCCCAGGCCAGGAGCATCTTTGTTGCACCTCCATCACCCCATTTGTTATTTAATATCTTATTTTTTATTGCATTTGTAGCCCATTTCATGACTTGGATGCATGATTTACATGCATGATTTATCCCTATGATATAAGACAATAAATTTGCAGGCTAGGATCTATAGATCTGTAATTATTCATGCCATATATAAGCAAATTTAAAACACTGTTTCCTCTAATCTTATGGAAACCTTTTAATTTTAAAAATAACTGAAATGTACTAACATCAAGAAATTGATCTGTGCACCAACCTTGGGTGGACCAGTATTAAACAGTGTTACAGTAGGTGACAGTCTTAGCCCTGGTCTACACTGGGGGAGGAGGATCGATCTAAGTTACGCATCTTCAGCTACGTGAATAACGTAGTTGAAGTCGACATACTTAGATAGACTTACCGTGGTGTCTTCACCGCAGTGAGTCGACTACTGCCGCTCCCTCGTCAACTCTGCTTGCACTTCTCATGGCGCTGGAGTACAGGAGTCAAGAGGAGAGGGCTCGGGTGTTGATTTATTGTGTCTAGACTAGACGTGATAAATCAATCCCCACTGGATCGATCGCTACCTGCCAATCCGGCAGGTAGTGTAGACATACCCTTAGAATGTTAACCCTAGTCCTTTAGTTCAAAAGGTTGCTTTTCTTGCCTTTGCCCTCGTGAACTGAAGCACCATTTCAGAGAGATCCAAATACTGAGCAGTTGCATTTTCAAGTGATAAAATAACAAGCAATGTTAGTCTCTCATCGGCCATTGTCACTCAAAGATACATTTTAATGAGCTTGAACTTCAAAATGCTGCTCTCACCACTCGTGACTGTGACCAGCAGCATAAGCAGAATCCTCAAAGCTATCCAAACATTAGGAAAAGTATCCTTCAGCTCTTCATCATGAATGAATTGGAGGACTTAGAGTGGAAAGTGCTTCCCATGTGGCAAAATGTGACGGATTGTGTCCAGTTTGAAATAGAGGTCTTTATTATTGACATTTGAACATGCCCCAGGTGTCAGCATCCAGTGAAGGTCTATACAATTGTTCAAGAGCATTTTTCTGTCTTTCAGCTGTTTACTAAGGTCATGTAAACCCCTCAGCTCTTTTCATAGTGCTTCATTTGTCAGAACCTAACTTCAATGGACACTCAAGCAGTGTTAACAAGCAACAAAAAAACTCCTCTTGTTTTTTTCTTCCAAGCTTCCCATCACTTCATCTGTGCCTTGGTAACCAAACTGTTTCTTCTTCCAATGAATACGACTTTCCTTGAAGACAGGCTCACCTCCTAAGTTTTCCGCCATTTCTTTGGCAGTAGTGATGCCATACTCAAATCTGTTCTCATCAGCGCAGTAGTGGTTGCAAAGTCCATCAACTGAGTTTGTAATGCTTTGCTTACACCACTTACTTGGAATAGGATATCATGCCAAACCACAATTGAGACCAGAAATTTCAAGTCAGTGATCTGGTTTACCAGGTTTTGCACCTCATGTCAAATTCCGGCCTCAGCTTTACTCCACTGCACCAGTTCCATCAGGGTGTCATTAACTTCAGTCATTCGGTATCTCACCGGCTTATGCTGTCAGTGTAGCTCTCTCAGGTAATGTCAGCAGCTTCAAAGTCAGATTTGTAACATTGTGTATGAGGAACTTGCACTTGATAAATGATGCTGGAAACAGGACATATATCCTTTGCAGTACTCTGAAGAGAGATACTGAATCAAAAGAAGTTGATGTTACATCTGACACAACCAGGTTGCGGGGATGGCAGCCACAAGGCATGAAGAACTCTCCTGGATTCAGTGCAAGAATTCTCACCTGGATGCACCCGTTTCTTCTCTTCATGTTTGCGCCATTGTTGTAGCCTGGCTGCAGCAGTCCTGAAGCTTTATTTTATTCTCATTCAAAACATTCATAAACAGTTCCACTTTTCCAATAGAGTTGTCCACTGACAGTAAACAGATAAAGTGTTTCTTTATTTGGATACAGCCATCCTCAGCATCAACAAATCTTACTGTAAATGACATCTTTTCACTGTGACTAATTGGGGGGAGACAGTTGGGAGAGGTCCTGGTGCTCTCCACGCCAAATTTATACATTGGGAGTGAGAACAACAAGATAACAGATATAGCCAGAGGGGGACGGTTAGGTGTAAGGAAAAGGGGGGGGCGGATACTATAAGTCATACTGGAAGTACTGGAAGTACTGGGTCCCTACCAAGGTGGAGGAGGAGAGGAGAGGAGGAAAAAAGGATGAAAATTTTTGTGTTTGTTCAGCAAAGCAGCTTGGAAGAGGAAGAGGAGGAACTGAGCTCCTGGTCCTGACCCTGGAATATAAATAACCGAAACAGAACAGAACAATGGTGGGATGGTGGGATGTGTATAAGGGGTATGGAAGATTATATGGGGGCTATTGAAGGGAAGGGGTGGGGGTAAGGTTGTATATCAATAATGATAAGATATATAATGTAATGAAAATGTAATGAAATAACTAGCAAATATGGATAATATGGGGATCATCTGGGGGGGGAAGAACATTGGGGAGACCCGGGACCCTGTTCACTGTGGCCGGGATAGTGTAGAGATCCGGCTTGAGACAGATAGAGAGCTCTTGAGAGTTTTTATGTTTTTTAGGAAAGTAAATACTAATAGGAACTGCTTGATCTTGGGGGATTTAACTTCTTAATAATAGAAAAAAAAATATTGAATAATAATATGCTTCTAATAATAATAGATAATGATAGTTAATTCATCAAGTGTTTTATTGTTTTCGATTTCAGGGGATGGGGGGTTTTTTGATTTGATTTTTTTTGGTGATTTTGAAGACCTTGTTGAGGAAGGTGTTGTAGGGGACAACCTGATGATGAGACAACCTTAGTCATGATAGATAAATAAAAATGCATCTGAGCATCTGATGGGAGGGTTTATGATTTCAAATTTCACTAGGTACTAAATTACTAAAACTAAAGTTAGAAGTGGAAGGGGACTAGTGGAGGGACTAAAGGCAGATGGGATCTAAAGGTTGAAAGGGTTAGTTCAGGTTGAAGTTGTCAGCATGGTTCAGGAGAAGGGGGAGGAGAAGGGAGAGCAGAAGGGTTTTAGCTCGTTTTAGACCAGGCAAGCTCTTAGAGGAGGAAAAAAGAAAAACAGAAAAAAAAAAAACAAAAAAAAAAGAGGGGAAAATGGGAAAAATTGAGGTAGAAGGGAGCCTTATTGAGGTCAGAGGGTGTAGGAAAGCAGTGAGAAAGGCAAAGCGACGGGTGAGATGACCCTAAAAAAAAGGAAAAAAATTTTTAGCAAAATTTTTAGGAAAAGGAAAGAGAAAAACCAAGAAAGAAAAGTGAGAACTTTTAAAAATTAACTGGAATGGAGGATTGGGATAATGCAATATGGCAATATTGGCTAATGAAATATTTTTAATGACAATGATGATGGGCTAGGGAATGAGAGGAGGGATGATAAGGAATGAAAATTGAATGTAAAAATGGGGGTATCAGCTAAAAGCCAAAGTAAAACAAAACAACGGAAAAATCAGTAAATCGGAAAATCAGGCATTAATTAATCTATTTTTTAGAATATAGTATTTATTTTAATTAATAATAAAATTTAATTATTAAATAAGCTAAAAAAATTCTGTTATTTGGGATTTGTATTTTTTATTAATAAAAGTATTAAAAAAGGTAAAAATTCAAAAAAAACAAAAAAAGAAGTAGTTTAACATCTGAAAAGTGCAAAGTCAAGTGGGTTAGGAAAAGAAGAGGGGTGAAAGTGGTGGATGAGAGGTGAGAGATTGGTGAGGATAGATTACACAGGATGAGATGGAAGGAAGATCGTGATTTATTTTGAGATTTTACAGATTTTAAAGAAGAGTTTATTGAAGAATTTCAGTATTTTAGACAAGGATTTCTTTAGATGAGTAATTTTTTGAGGAATTACTAGGCAGATGAATTAAAATGGATGAAATCGAAAGGAAAAATTGAAGGTGGATGGGAGTGGGGGGAAACTGAGAGAAGGGGGGAGACTGGGGAGGAGGAGATTGCAGAGGGGTTAGGGAGGTTGCTTAGTTGTCCTGAGTTGAGAGTTTGGTTTGTTTTTTTTTGGTTTTGGTTTATTTTTTGGAGATTTGGAATTTATTGCTGGTTGGGGAACCATGAGGGGAATTGGATAAAGTTAAGGAGGGATTGATTGTTGGAAGGATTTGCCAATTCGGAAAAGATTGGGATATCCTTGGATGAATTTGGATGAGTGGATGTAAGAAAGTATTTAGTAAAGATGAGTGTAAAGTGGATGTTTTGTAATTGATGAAGGAGAGAAGGAATTAGAGTTGGATTTAGGGGATGAGGAGGATGAGGGTTGGAAGTGAGGGAGAGGGAGTTAGAGTAGGAGAGGATGGATGGGAGGAGGAGATGGAGGAGGGAGTCTGATGTATGGGATGCAAAATAATGTAGTAGGGATTTGCATTAGGCGAGGTAGGGGGAGGAGGGAGGTGGAGATGCTAGTCCAGTTATATAAGTTTTGAGAAGAGATTATTCATTGTGTGTGAGTTGGTTTCCCATGTTTAAGAAGGATGAATGAAAACTGAAAACAGGTACAAAAAGGAGCAGGAAGAATGATGAGGAGAGGAAAAGAAACTGAAGAAGGAGAAGGGGGAGAGGAGTGGAGGTTTTAGGATTAGATTAAGAAGAGAAAGAGGAGAGAGAGATATATATTATTAGATTATCAAAGGGAGGAAATAAGGAATAGGGAGGGGAATTATTTCATCTCAGCATTATGAGTGCGGAAGAGTGGAGAAGGACAGATACCAGTCAGGAAGTTATCAGGAGAAGGTTTCTAGAGGGAAATACTGGAAATTGAAACCCAGAAAAGTGGGAAACAAGGCAAGACACTAAGGGAGATGAGGGTATGAAGAGATTAAGATAGATAATATAGATAGATGGATGGCTAGATAGGATTAATATATGAGGGATAGTCACTGAGTCAATTAGCCAATAAATAATGGGTATATAGTAATTTCAAGATTTTGGTCATAGGGGGATGACTGAGAGTTTTAGTTGGTCAGGTCGGAATTGCCGCCATAGGGTTTTTGGGTGGTGCCCTGGTTTGGGGAAGGGGGGTTGAGGGCAGGGGGGTGGGTGGTTCTCAGAAGGCGGTCTGGGGGAGGGGCCTTTCGGCATGGGAGTGGTGGTCTTCTTTGAGGATGGGCATCTTGCAGGATGGGAGAGTAGATCTGATCTTGATGCCTATCTGAATATCAGGAGTGCACTCCATTATGATGGTGTAGTACTTCACTTTGCCGAGTCACATCCATATGTTATCATGCACCTTCCTTGCCATAAGGTCAATCAATTCATTTTTAATTGTTTTGCTGCAGCAGTGGTCCATAGCTTCTTTACAGACTATGTGACATAATTGCTCATGCATTATATCTCCGTATTTCCCAAGGAGCTCTACCAAACCAAGGAAATTATCATTATGTTCAGTAAACAACTTACCCAACGAACAATGCAATTGTGATCAGATACTTGAACACATACCTCCAATGCTGGGTTTCTACATTAATAATATGCTGGTTTTCTGCATCTATGCATTTATTCAGCTTGAGCCTGGACTCCACATCCATCCATTTGGAGGAGGCCATACAATGGCTGGGTGACATACATTTGTTGCTTCAGAGCATCAGCTAAGTTATGCCAGTAATTGTACCTGGAAAGTGCAAGCAATGATTAGGCATTCTTGTCAAATATTTTGCAACAAAACTAGAACATTGTGTCAGTTGTAGCCAACACTGATTCAGCTTCTCACCTTTCCTGAACACTCTTTCACAATGTGACTTTGAGTAGTGTTGCTTCTGCTCATTTACTGGAAATCTCTGGCCTATTCAAAATTGTACAATCAATATCAGCAGAGTTTAGGATCACCATAAAGTAGGATCTGATGTGTCAATCTGTGGTGTGCAATTTTTCTCACTTCTGTTTGTCATCATTGTGAGGCTGATTCTTCTTTATTGTTTCTCTCCTTTTCATGTAAACCAGATTTTTCTTTGTCATTACTCTCCTTTTCATGCGGGCCACATTCTTCTTTATCATCACTCTCCTTTATGCCACCAAGAAAACTGGAAATTCTCCATCCACTTTCCTCAATTTTCAATTCTTTATCTTTAGGTAAATCTGCTATTTCCTTAGTAATAGGACTTCCCATCATTTAAGTTTTGTGTCTCAATTTCTTCTGCACTGGGACAATCACTACTGCCTAAAGCCCAGTCTATGTTGTTCTGTTTCAGATATTTTCCCGTCACATTTGCCCCTTCCTGCAAACTGGATTGGAGTTGAACTTTTTGCTTCCTACATTGAGTTTCTGAAGGCTTCTTTGGGACATCTTTTATTTTCTACAGGGGAAAAAACAGACAGTATTAGGGAGAGCAAAAGTCTATGTTCCATTGTCTTCGAAAGTCGTCAAACATTACGTGTTAAGCAAGGAGAAAGAAGTAACATTTTTTTTATATTGTTGCATAGATAGGGGTTTGATAGATATCTCTGGCATCTCATTAAATATGTCCTTTATTCGTTGCTACTTACACTCTTCATGTCTTAAAACACAAGTACACTTTTAGAATTACACAATAAAACAAGGTTCACAATATCGCAGCTGGGCTCTCACTTCACTTTACTTTGTTCTTATATCTCACTGATGGACTGGTGATGCCTCACCCCTTATATTCTCATGAGGGCATGATTGATAACATTCTAGGAGGTTCAAGGAAAATGTAGTTATCAGAAAGTCTGGAAGGTTCCACGAGATTGTACAAATGTCCAGAACATTCTAGGAAGATCGTGAAAAATGAATCCACATACAGAATACCTGAAACATTTTACCTGAAACATTTTATTTCCCCTTTGTTGCTAACAATAAAAACAACACCCCTGAGCCCAGCGCCCTCAGCGATCACCAGGGTTGCCTGCTTCTAAATCCAGCCCTGGCTATAAATAGGCTTTGAAGCCAGGTTTTCAGAGGTGTGAGTGAGAATGCACTAATCCGCTGCTTCTTCCGATTCCCCAGTCTGGATATTTTTTTTCTACCTGATGTATTTGCTTTGTTCACCACCCACATCCTAAATTATTTATAATAGTATGTATTATACAGTCCTAGAAAAGGAATGTCACAAAATGATATATAGCAAAATCCTTATTTTACGAAGAGCCAGATTATGATAATCTCTATCAGGTTCAGTAGTATTTTACTACAGATGTAGTCCCATTTACTTCAGTCAAGTAGTCTGTGTTCAGTAAGGAACTATTTCAGTGTGAGTAAGCGTATTACAGTCTGGTCCAAAATAAACAAACTTAAAAATAAGATGCAAATGATTTGCTTCTATATTTCCATCCTAGCAGTCAGTGTACTAGTGGCAATAGTAGGTGATTTTATTTTCAGACGGAGATGTGATTTTTAAGATGATTTTTCAGAATTGCACTGGATCTTTGCTGCACAATTAGCTTGCACCAATTCATTACAACTCAGCATTATATAAGAGTACAAATGTGAAATAATGTGCTAAGCACAAAATACTTCACACTTGTATAAAGCCAACTTGCCACTGTTGTATCTTACTTCATGTTGAATCCTAGGTCCCAATTCATCACTTCTCATGGGGAAACTTGTAGGAGGTGGATTTCTGGGAGGAAGTTTTTTCCTTGAGATCCTTCTCTATTGTTCATGAGGAGGGATGTAGTTTGTCCCTTCATTGCCCCATCTCCAAATGTGGCAAAAGCACCAGGATTTGTTTTTCACAAATGTGTTCACAAAGCTACCTGCAGTGCAATTCCCTGTTATCCCACACTGGCTCTGATCCCAGCAATCCCTCAGCACCCTGGAAAGGCAGCTCAAATGGGCTTATCATAGCAGGTACTGATCATGACATGGCTCCCCAGAAAATCACCACAGGCCTTGAATGGGGATAGTGCATGTTCCCCTCTCTACCCAACCTGCTTACCCACTCCTGTTCTCAGTCTTCTCAGCCTCTGCCCCCTACCTCAGTGCATGCCCCAAACTGACAAAGTTCCCTTGGTAGCACAATGCTACAGAAGTGGCTGACACAGTCTTCTGAATGAGAGGCGGGCGATCCGTGAATGGATGAATCCTCTGTCCTTGATCCCAACACAACCTCCTATAAATACCTGCCACGCTCCAGCCACACACAGCCAGTCAGAAGGTGTTTCTGTCTCAGGAAAAATGAGGAACATGCTGAATTTGCTTTGCTTCCCTTCCCAAAGTTTCAGACTCCCTTCTACCCCTTTCTAAGTTGTTCAACTCTCCTATATATGTCACAACAGAAGGGATACTAAGTAAGGGCTGCAGGATGCAGTATATCCTATAAACCTTATAGTGTGCACATAAGCTGCATGCTATGAATTTCAATTTAATATTTTCAATGATTAGGTATGACCATACAAGGGCCAAAATCAATGGGATTTATTATTATTGATGGTTTGGCTTTGCAAAATTGTAACAAGGATGTAGGTTCAGAACTAGTTTCCATTTCATCCAAAATGCCAAAATTGAGGGGTTCTATAAAAGGATCTATGTTTGGTCCCATCTTTCATTCTAACATTGTGAACTATTCTTCAAAAGGCTATACTGTAGGCTTTAAGAGTGCGTGCTTCCCTCTAAGACTACAGAGCAAAAGTTTGATTTTTAAAAGTGCTGTATTCCAAAGAGAAGACAAATTCTGCAAGATGACTGAAGTGACGATCAGACAGAGGACAAAACTCTCAAGTTCAACTCTACAGGATTAGCAGCAAATAATCTCTTCCCTCTCTTGCCTGAGCTATTACTGGGCTTTTTAATTTTTAAGCACATTCAAAGGCATTTTAAACAAACACAGTATGATACAATTTTATTAACGGCCTTAACCATTAAGCTTTTGGTTTGTAGCATAAGTCTTGAAATCAAATCATTTCTCATGATGGCTGTACTCCAAAACCCTGTGAAGGTAATGGAAAGACACCCCCTGACTTTAATGGGGAGGTGGATCCACTTCCTAAATATGAAATTGGCATAGGTGGTGCATAATGTGGCTAAGGAAGGCTAAGCCTAGGAGGGCAGTGGTGGATTACAGCATGGACCCACCAGGCCCATACCCAGAGGCCCTTGCCAATTTGGGGCATCCAGAAAAGTCTTCCCCTGCCATGGCCCCAGGGTTGGAGGAGCTCTCCTCCTCTGCCAACACCACGGCGGGGGTTGAGAGCTTTTCTGGTCTCAGGGCCACAGGGGTAGGGGTCAGCTGGAAAGAAGCAAGCAGGGCACAGCCTCAGAGGGAAGAGGTAGAGTGTGGACAGAATGGAGTTGGGGCCAGGGGGGACATGGCAGAATGGGGGCAGGGCCATCGGTGGAATGGGGGCAGAGCCACGGGGGAAGGGACAGAATGGGGTGGGTCCATGGGCAGGGTAGTGGCCATGGGGTGGTGCCTCAGTCCCAGCTAAGGGTGAGAGATAGATCCCAGCCAGTGCTGAGATCTCAGGACCCCATTGTGGCCCCTCCTGAGCTCTCAGCCCCTCCTGTCCCCAACTGGGGCCACAGGGTGGGGGGTGAGAGCAGTGAGCAGGGCATGGCCTTGGCTGGAAAAGGTGGGGAAGGGGGCTAGCCTCCTCAAGGGGAAGCTTCACCTGCTGCCCATGGAAATGGGATTTGTCTACTGATAAATTTTCTATCTATACCATTTTGGAAGTCCCCTTTTCAGCCATCATTACATCAATAAGGTATAACAAAAGAAGCACATCCTTCCAGTTTTGCTGGTAATACACCGCTCCCACTTAAGTATTTAGAGATTTTATTCACTGCAGGTGACATTTTGATATCTAATTAATTTGTTCTTAAGAGCAGGAACACCATAAAGCCTGGCTTCAGAAAACCATGAACCCTATTAGTTAAGCACTTGCTCTTTCAAAAGTGCATATTTTATGACATGAGACTTTTTAAAATTGTTTGCACATATGCATTTCTCATATGAATTTGGCAAACTGCTCAAAACTAATGTAGAGCAAGTAGCTCATACACTATACTAACCAGGTTTTCAAAATGTATAGTTTCAGAACAAATATCTATTATCCCAATGTAATTTTTGTGATCAAATAGTCTTTGCTATCCAATGATTTATGATATATTGATCTCATTACATTCTGGTTTTATATTTATTTAATTTTATAATAATCCTATTAAATTCATATAAATAATCTTTTAAATCCAGCAGAATGTTCATTTTCAGTTTATTCAACCAGGAGACCTCAGGCCACAGAAAATCTTTACCCGCTAGAAATGTGCCATGGGAAAAATGACTATTCAGTTCAAAGATGCTTGAGAGGTGAAGCAATGAGAGATATGTTAAAATGTTGTTCTTAATTCACTGGTTTTCCATGTGTACGTGTGGATTTTGTTAAATATCCAATCTAGAGAAAGTGAGGCTTTTGTTGTTGTTGCTGTTAATCAGTCAAAAAAGGTAACAAAACCATCAACTTCAGTACTTTGACAGCAGTCTTGAAGTTCCAGGATTATCAGCAAAAACAATGAGGAGTACTTGTGGTGCCTTAGAGACTAACACATTTATTTGGGCATAAGCTTTTGTGGGCTAAAACCCACTTCATCAGATGCATGGAGTGAAAAATCTCAAACACTGACTGTCTAGAAATGACTAGTTAAAGGATCCAGCATTTTCTCCACTGCCCTACCACCTTCAATCAGTCACTGTCATCAGGGCCACCCATAGGATTCAGGGGGTCTGGGGTCTTCGGCGGTGGGGGGCCCCTGCTTCGGCGGTAGTTCAGCGGGGGGAGGGTCCTTCTGCTCCGGGACCCGCCATCGAAATGCCCCGAAGACCCACGGCGGGGGCCCCCCTGCTGCCGAATTACTGCTGAAGACCCAGCACTTTGACGGCAGGTCCCGGAGCGGAAGGACCCTCCACTGCCAAATTGCTGCCGAAGACCCAGAGTGGAAGAAGCTCCAGGGGCCCGGGCCCCATGAACGTTTTCCGGTACCCCAGAGTGAGTGAAGGACCCTGCTCCAGGGCCCCCGAAAAACTATTGTGGGGGGCCCTGTGGGGCCCGGGGCAAATTGCCCCACTTGCACCCGCCCGGCATCCCTGACTCTCACTGCACCCAATTTAGTCTGCCCACCCAAATTCACCCTTTGCCTAATAAAATTTGCAAATATACACAAAGGTCAAAAGAGCATAATATATATCCTATTAAAGGGAGCCATTTCCATTAATGTTATAGTAATTTGATATTTTAACCTCAGAGTGAGAGACAGAGTGTGTGTGCGTGAGTGATAATATGACTGAGTTCAGTACTTCCTGTATGCAATTGAGCTAGAAGTACAGTGAAAAAAGCAAATATTTCTTATCTGTTAAGTACTGACCAAGTGTTTGCTACTGTACCAACACAAAATACAGATAGAAAATTCGTTGGGGGAAAGAACTGTTTAAATAAGACAAAATAAGCAGGAAATTCAGAAGAAGGATTGATAAAGATTGCTTTAAAATTATTATTGGTTTGCTTCCTGTGGACATCGTGGGAGAAGTGATGGCCAGATCCTGAGCTAATGCAAATCACTGCCAATTGAGTTTGCCCATTAAATTAATCAGTTGGAACTATGCCAGTTTAGAACAACTGAGCATCTGGCCCTGTTTTTTTAAGAAGGGATTGGAATGAGGAGTGGTGGACCAGAACTCAGAGAAAAAATATAGAGGGGTAGCATATTAAAAGGTTTGGAGGTGGTGTGGGGAGAAATAAATTAATATAACATCAAAACTGGTGTGATTAGTTAAGCAGAAAGGAGGGGAATTCTTTCTGACACTTTTTGTCACTGGACAAGACTTGGAAGTTCAGAATCATGCCAATAGAGGAAATACTATTAAAAGTTAGCCAAACTTTTCAAAACTTTTACAATTCAGTTTGAATATTGGAGAAATGTACAGGGAAAAATTGGGGTGAAGGGAGCAATTGATCCAAATGAGCGGGTTTGTGCATTGGAATTTAAGTGTGATCAGATAGAAGGTCCTATCTACCTTCTGAATAGAGTACCAGAAGGTGGTCTCACTGGTGGTCATTGCTTCTTGGCACAGTGGACTGTACTCTAAAGAACATTCAACTTCACTTTTAGAAATACTAATGTTAATATAGTCTTGGCTAATATATAGTAAAACTTCCTTTAGTGACCACCTCTGAAGAGAGATCACCTGTGATGAGTGACTACCATAAGTAGTAAGGGTGGTATAGCATGGTATTACCACCTTTATTTCTCCACTGCTGCAGGTGGCGGCGCTGCCTTCAGAGCTGGGTACCCAGCCAGCAGCCACCACTCTCCACCCATACAATGCTGAAGGCAGTGCAGAAGTAAGGATAGTGATACTGTGATACCCCCACAACAGCTTGCAGCCCCCCTTTGGGTTGGGACTCCCAGTCTGAGAAACACTGTGTACTTTTATATACTGTACTACTGTATTAATAAACCCATCAAGAGATTTTAAATACAGTACACTATTATATTATATCCTCTACGTAATTTTCATTTAAAAGGTGATTAAAATTAAACAGGAAACATCAGTAACACTAGTAGCCTTTCTATACACCATAAAAGTGCCTATTTGAGGTTACTCAATTAGGGCAGACTACAAAGAATGGGGCAGACAATGCCGAAAGCTGGTGGATATTCCAATACATAGATTTAACAAGTGTGATAAACTCAGGACAGACAGTTGCAAGGGGGGGTAGGAGTCAGTCCCAGAGGGTTAAAAGGCCCTCCTCCTTATCAACTGAGAGACAACTACAGGTCAATCAGGTTCAGCTGAGAAAGGGTTACCAAGGTAGCAAATTAGAATCAGCTGAGGGGGAGCTACCTGAGAGTAATTAGGACCAGGTGATTCCAACTTGGGGCTGCCTGAGACCTTTTTTAAGCCCCTTCCTGGGAGGAAGGAGGGGGGAAGCAGAGAGAGAGAAGGAGCCTGGCTGCCAGGAGTGTTGGAGCAGCAAGACAGCGAGCCTCACCAGGAGGAGCGGCAGTACGGTCTCCCACAAGGCAGGAAAAAAAATTACTTTAAATAAGGCTGGTGGGAAGACAGGGAACAGACTTCCCCTGAGTCCTAAGGGGGACTGCAATTACCCAAGCCTGTCTCCCCAGGGCTAAAAACAGCAGAGGCTGGGGAGACTGAGAAGGTACTTTGCCACACAAGCCACTACAAAACAGTTTCCACAATACCTGACTTGTTGAACAGAAGCCAAAACATAGTTCTCTTATAGCAGGGGTGGGCAAACTTTTTGGCCCATGGGCCACATCTGGGTATGGAAATTGTACCGTGGGACATGAATGCTCATGAAATTGGGGTTGGGATGCAGGAGGGGGATGAGGGGGTCAGGGTGAGGAGTCCAGGGTGCAAGAGGGGGCTCTGAGCTGGGGCAGCGGGTTGAGGTGTGTGTGGGGTAAGGGCTCCAGCTGGAGGGGAAGGCTCTGGGGTGGGGCTGGGGATGAGGGATTTGGGGTGCAGGAGGATGCTCCAGGCTAGGACCGAGAGATTCGGAGGGTGGGAGGGGATCAGGGCTGGGGCAGGGGGTTGGGGCACAAGAGGCGCTCAAGGGTGCAGGTTCCAGGTGGTGCTTACCTCAAGCAGCTCCCAGAAGCAGCGCCATGTCTCCACTCCAGCTCCTTTGTGGAGCTGCGACCAGGCAGCTCTGCGCACTGCCCTGACTGCAGACACCGCCCCTGCAGCTCCCATTGGTTGTAGTTCCTGGCCAGTGGGAGCTGAGGGGGTGGTGTTTGGGACAGGGGCAATGTGAGGAGCTCCCTGGCTGCCCCTACATGTAGGAGTTGGATGGGGGACATGCCGTTACTTCCGGAAGGCACAAGGAGCTGCGGCACATGTGCACAGAGCGGCCCCTGACCCTGCTCCCCAGCTGGAGCGCAGGAACAGATCACCTCTTGCAAAGCGACAACTCTTGCTAACTCCCATGAGTGGTCACTCAGTCAGCTCTGGGCAAAACAGTCTCTGCCCTGGCTCCAGTGAAGCCCATCAACAGCCTCTGAGGCTCCCTGCTTGACCAAAACCCCAGGAGACTCTCAGCAGCAGCTTCTGGCTTTCTAGCAGCAGTTTAGCAGCAGTTCCTGGTTTGGACAGAGCTCCATAAAGCAATCTCAGCTCCTCTCCAAAATGGAGCCCACCATATGCTCGTCCTGCATTCCCTGGAAGAAGAAGTCTCTCCCTCTCTCTCTTCCGCAAGACATCATGGGAGGTGTGGTCTCAAAGGCTGACAGCAGCACTCAGCATCTTCCCAACTGGAACACTCCCAATTAAGTTCAGAGACCCTTCTAGTAAAGGGTGCCTACATATGAGTTAAGGATTAAGAGAGTGCTAGGGTCTACATTTTAGGAATAGAAGATTTGGAAGTCCTGGGACTTTTCTTCAGTCCTACAGTCACTTAAACATTTTTAAAAATTAAAATAAAATAGTGTTGTGGCAGGAAAGAAAAGTTTTTTTTTCAGGACAACGTATTCTACTCAAGTGCAGTTGATGAACAAAGAACGCTACTAAATTGCAGTTTGCACCCTAAATTCATCAGTTACAAATATGCAGTGACACTGTATGTTAGAGACATTTCAAACATTTGCTGTGCAGTTACAGCACAATCAGTTGTTCTTTGGAAAAAACTCTTTGGATGCCTATTAGGCCACACATCTTCAATTAAATTATAAAAAGTCACAATAAGGAGTAAAATTGGAGGGCACAATTTTTGTCTCCAGCTCTCCCCAAGCTGGCAAAGTTCACACAGTATTTCCCTCTTATTTGCATGTGTTGATATGGTGTCTTAGAGCAGCAGCATATACTCATACCACCTGACCACTTGCATGCCCACCTTTGCCTGGGTTATACATACTCCTATGTAATCTGTACAGATGGTTGAATAATAGGGGCTGTGAGGAAAGTTCCTGGGCCAGTCAGAATATTGATGTGAAACAGTGGTTCTTTTCAGCCTGTTTGGAAGTGGTTAAACAACAATGAAAAATTCTTTAATGTGGTCCTATGTGTTGGGCAAACAACCCTTGCTCTTACCCTCCACCTAAGCCTTCATATGGAGAGTGCTAATGTGTCTGCACAGGAGAGAGAGAGAGAGTAGAGGGTGGGGGTGGAGGGAATTTATCTCCTCCTAAGCAGCTGTGACATGATGGGTCACAAATCTGGCCCATAATGACCAGATCTCACTCTACCAATCCTCACCTTAGCTCAGCTTGAGGTTATTGAATGGATGCACAGAGTTACAGTTTAGAATCTAATTCTCAAGTATCACAGCCATAAAACACACTTTTATAAACTAATTAGCATTACATAATCAAGACGGAACAGAATTGTACTGTACAGGATATCTGAATGCTGTTCTAAAATAAGATTGACATTTATGTGAAGAAAGGCTGTCTGAGTCTAAATGGCAGAGCTAAAAACCAGCGGTTTAATTTGGTTTTGACAAAGGTAAATAAAATAAATTGTTTTTAAAAGGTGTTAATAGAATGTATAGTTTTAAAACTCTCTCTTTCCTGTCCCTCCGGTTTTGTATTGCTGGTATCCTCTCTGCCTTCCTCCTCTTCCTCCTCCTCCTCCCCTCACTGCCCTCTGCTAGAGACATTTCTAATTCCCCCTTCCATAACCTGCCCCACCTCTTCATGGGTTGAGAGTCCCATTTCAGGAATTCAATTCACTAAATCACAAGTTGACATTTGTTATTGTCATGAATACTAGGGAGAAAAAAATTAGAACCTTTTACCTGAATCACCTGAAGTGTGATTTTTTTTTCCAGATCTAATGATCTGATGCAAATCACCCCTTGGCTTAAGTCATTCAAAAAAAATGTCTGAGCAGATTTTGCAAAATTAAAACCCAGTCTCCTTAGCCTGCCTCTACTTTACTGGAAAAAAAACAAAAACAACAAAACCCCCACACACCTCTTTATTGACCTATCTAAAGTACTATTGCCCCTTTTTGACCCAAGTGGCTAGTCAAAGTTCGGGGCTCTGGGGACGATCAAGATGGAAATAGAAATTGATGGAATCTGTTATTTTCTTGATGTAATCTTGCTTATTTGCAAGGAATGTACACAGTCCTGTGTCTCTGAATGCAAGAAGAACAAAGAGCAAAAGAAGCACTTTCATATCTTACAGCCCTGAAGCCTCAGTAGCCATCACCAGGTTCAGAAGCACTCTCTCTAGCTTTTTACAGGATCACACTGTGTTTACAGGCTTCTGCTTGGCTTTCTTGTCTCTCCATCTCTCTCTGTTCTTATCTGTTCTCAGGTTCTGTGAGATGTCTCTTCCCAGCCATGCCCCCAAAACAATAGTCAGTCAAAAGCTCCTAGAGAGGTGCCCCCACTCCTTCTACCTTAGGTGGGGGCTTATGCTTACAGTTATGTTAGTTGAAGGGTGAGTTCATACCTGTCAATCTCAATTGGTTTTTAACTGAATCCATATCAAGGTTTCAAAAAGCTCTTGTCAGTACAAACATATACCAAAATAGATCATGTTTTATATGGTTAGCAGATTATCTGCTACATAATCTTGCAGTGTAGCAATGTAGCAATGCTTCCGCTATATAAAAATATCTATATTACAAAGTGTTTGTTTGTTTACATAAGAACAATCATTACCTTCTCAAACCCGACACATCAGCACATAAGATTCACAATCATCCCTTCCTACTTTTTGGGAGAACACAAAGGAGTTCCATAGCACAATCTGAACTAATTCAGGCTGTGGCAAAAACTGATAGATCCTCTATCTAGGTTTGCTAGTTCCTTTTATTTTACAGATTCATTATGTTATAGTGAAGTTTACATGGTTGTCTCTGACTGTGGAATTTCCCAATAACACATTTGCAATTGTTCTACGACTCTTAATAATATCATGCCAATGTCCAGTGACCATAACTGTATCTGTAATATATCCTATTTCTTTCTCTTTTATTTTTTTTTACCTGACTATTTGAGTTTAGATGGTGACTATTTGACTATTTGAGTATCCACACACACACACACATACATTATACATATATATATTTGGTGACATATAAAAATTCAAACAATCTTATCTCTAATAGGACCCCATGGGCTGGGCAAGAAGATGGGAAGGGAAATTGAAAGACAGATGCATTGTACATCAGATTTTTTCCAACATTAACCAAGATTATTACTATCACCATCTGAACTCAAATAAATCCATAAACAAGCAATTTTTACTCATACAGGAACATGTCATGGAAAGAAAACCAAATTTCATTGTAGTGCGTCCTTAGTGACATATAGTATTTTATCATACAAATCAATATCTGCCATCTGTGGACTATTGTAGGCCCTTTCTAATACTGCTTTATTACAACATCAGTAAAGAATGGTTATAAAATGGTAAACACCCCAGGTTACAGCTGCAAGTCAAATTGACGCAATATGCAAATGTGATATTGGGCTGATACTGTACCACCTGATCATCAGTGATAAGCTGCAAGCAGCTGCCAGAAACAAGGTTATATATGATGCCTTCTCTCTAAACATTCATTTCAGTTCCTGAAGCCATCATTTTTGGTTTTTCATCTTGTAAAACTTCATAAGTGAAACAAGGGTTGTCCTTGTGGTTACTTGCATGAGACATTTCCACTAGTGCCATCTTCAAAAGATCAAAAATCATGAGTCAGACCCTCCCAAAATCATGAGGTTTTTAAAAAACCCTTTATATTGTGTTTTTTTAGTCTGTCTCTTCATTTTTGAGCTGTCCTTGCCCTGAACTCCTTGCTGTCCATCCCCTGGTTGGGGTGTGTGTGTGGGTGTCTATGTGTGTGTGGGTGTGTGTGTACATGCCCATGAGTGAGGGAGAGGGACACACTCAAAATTAGTGTTGGCCACTCTTCCAAATTTATTGAATAAGATGATTTTTGGGGTTGGACTAGATGACCTCCTGAGGTCCCCTCCAACCCTGATATTCACTGATTTTGGCCCCCCACTGCAGAAGCTCTCACTCCCATATCTGCCTGTCCTTTGCCCAGAAATTAATCCTTCCCTCCCCCACCACCTCCAAACCATTCCTGTCCCTCAGCCTACCTTCAGTTCAGCCCACCTAGCCTCACCTCTGCTTTTCCTGGGGCTTTTCACTGCCCTCTGCCCCTTCCCAGGCTGGGTGCTGCAAGTAGAAGGAGCAGGTTCCATCTTCATTGTTCCTAGGAGGGGAGGAGAGAGCAGATCTGACCTGAGCTGCTGGGTTCTATCTCTTTTCACTTCCTCTTCTCTGAGAATGGCTTCCAATTGCTGAAAGGAGGAGGAAAGAACTTTTCCTTTAGCAGCCCTGATTAGTCGTCCATCCCAAGAAGGCAGGCAAGTAGAACAGGTAGCCATTTTAAAGGAGTTTCCCCCCAGGCAGGGCTAAAGTTTGCTAAAGGGCATCACCAGACTGGCTCCAGTCCCAGCCAACATCTCATCACTTGCAAAACATGAGAGTTGGCAATATTCCATCTCTTAAAAAAAAAAAGAGTGATGCTGAATGTGTCCAGTGGTCCTTGGGTGGCACTTTTCCCTAGATGAATGACCCTGCTTGGTGTGTATGGGATGCCTGGTTGCTGAAGGTCTTTAAATGAGACATTATGTGATGCCTGCCACCTTGGCTGATACATTAGGGACTGACCTGGGAAACTGCAGAGCTAAGAGCATAAACTGTGGCAGCTTGAGCTAAAAAGCCAGGGCTATATAGCTTGGTGGATGTAAAACTTATATACTCTTCAGATCAACAGAGAGTGTAACACACACTCACTAGTATCTTACAACCTTTGTGGTCATTAAAAATCCCCAGGCACTTTTCACAATAGTAGTACACCAACCAAATTCCAACTGGGTAATTACATTCCCCTATATTCCCCTTCCTAGCCCTTTCCAGTTTCAACCAGTTAAGCCATTTTTCACTCTCCCTTCTGAACTGTTGTAAATTATGGCATTTCATGGTTAAATGGCTACCCTGTCCCAACCCAGAGACAAATGTTTTATTGGTCAGTGAAGGATTTCTATGTTCATAGGGCCTAACCCTGCTGTGTTTACTCATGCAAATCTCCTGTTGAAGAAAATGAATTTTGGTTGAGTAAGAATGGCAGGATTAGAGTATTACAGAGTCAAGTGTTTTTCATTGAAAAGACGCTGACATCAATCATCTTGTATTTTAACCAGGGAACTACAAATTGTATTCCAAGGACTCAGTGGTGCCTGATTCTGCTATACCAGGGGTTCCCAAACTTGGTTCACGGCTTGTTCAGGGTAAGCCCCTGGCAGGCTGCGAGATGCTTTGTTTACCTGAGTGTCCACAGGTACGGCCACTTGCAGCTCCCAGTGGCCATGGTTCACCATTCTCAGCCAATGGGAGCTGTGGGAAGCGGTGGCCCGGTCCCGCTGCTTCCCACAGGTCCCATTGGCCAGGAACAGCGAATTGCAGCCATACCTGTGGACGCTCAGGTAAACAAAGCATCTTGCGGCCCGCCAGGGGCTTACCCTGAACAAGCTGTGAACCAAGTTTGGGAACTCCTGTACTATACTGAAGTAGCATCTTTCTCTGCCAAGTAGGCCTCCTGAAATCAGTAAGGCCTTCTCTACACTACGAGGGTAAGTCAACCCAAGTAACGCAGTTGATGTAGCTTAGGCTAACTTACTATGGTGTCCACACCGTGCTGCATCGACAGAAGAAACTCTCCCGTCGACTTCCCTTACTCTTCTCGCTCCAGTGAAGTACCGGAGTTGACGGGGGAGCGATCTGCAGCCGATTTAACGAGTCTTCACTATGCCGTCTAAATTGACTCCTGGTGCATTGATTGCCGCAGCGTCAATCCCTGGTAAGTGTAGACATGCCCTGAGACTACTCAGAGCAAGGTATTACTCAGTATGAGTATGGCAGGCAAAATGCAGCCCTAAGCAAGGTAGAATTATTTAGGGGATTATCGATCAACATCAAACCCCCTTGAATTGCATCTGTGCTGCAAATAATTTTTCCAATAAATTTAATAATGTTTACCATGACTCAGCTTCTACACAAGTATTCCTTTATTAGTCAAAAGCCATGTGGTGTTGATTACATTCAAAATATGAATACAATTATATATAAATTTATATGCTATATCCTAGCAACAATACAGTTATAAGCATTGGCCAAATACTCACAAGAGGATTGGGTTTGAGAGATATGTTGCCATCATGGTGTGACTACAGAGGAGGAAGGAACAGCTCTGACAACGAAACTCCTAAAAACCTTGCCTTTCATATGCTATAATAAAGAAGTTATGTCATTGCTCATTATCAGACCTTAACTGACACCAGATGAGTCAGTTCACAGCTGTCCTTTAACCTGGTTAAGATAATATTAACAGCTGAGTCCCTCTCTTCAAGGTTTCCTTTCTATCTTATCCTAGCTACTAAACTAAGGATTTCTTTATAATAAATTAAACCAATATTACCAATTATTTACTGCACCTGTTACCAATTAACCATTTTTTTATTACTTCAATCTAAACCTTACATGAAATAATGCAGATATTTCAGAGGTCACTACAGATTTAGCATAAACAACTCTTCTTTGTCATGATCTCAGTCTTTTTGGTCACACCATTTGGGCCTGTCCTCTAACGTCCAATGTAAGCCTAGATTCCTACAACCTGAAAACAGAATGGAAGACAGCACAGAGCAGCAGTACCTACAAAAGAACAGGTGCAGTAGCAGCAAATACACAGTCTCCTAATGTTGGAGTGGTATCTCACTAAATTATAGTCTTGGTTTAGACGAATAGCTGAGGCCTCAGGTGATGAAGTGACATTTCAAGACCAGTTTCAAGAGGTATCTTTTCTTAAGAATGGAAACTATGTACAGGAATAGGAAACAAACATTCCTATTCTTTTCTAGCTGTAGCCTGTAATTATGCCCTGTCCTAAGCAAGTTTATTTCTCCATTCCAACATGCAGTACTTCACAGGAAAAACAATTAAAACAGGCTCCGTAACGAGTGTATAGGAAGCGTGGCATCTCTACAATTCCTGGAGGAATTACTATACAATACAGTACTAACCAAAGAAGGCCCCAATTCAACACAGCAGTTTAATCACTTATTTAAATCCCAGTGATGTCAATGGGACTTTAAGCGTGTGCTTTCAAGTGCTTTGCTGAATGATGTTTGTCCATCATTTTCGAAGAAGACCTTGACATCTAGCAGGTTGTAAGCTGTCCACAGTGCGTCCGCAGGTGGCTGGCAAGGCCAATACGGGCACGGAATGTTCTGCCACATGTCAGGCAGACATGTGTGGGCACCACTGTTACAGCATTTGCAGCTCTAGCTTTACGAAGTGCTCGCTTCTCTTGTGCTATGGTTATCCTTCTGGCTTCAGATGTCTGGCAGCCTTGGTGGATCAGCGTACGCCATGTCGATCGATCTTGTGCCAAGGTTTCCCAGGAGGTGATGTCGATATCCAGGGACTTAAGAGAGGCTTTCAGTGTGTCTTTGTATCACTTCTTTTGTCCCCCGTGCGATCGCTTTCCTTGAGACAGCTCACCATAGAAGAGCTGTTTGGGGATGCGGTAGTCTGGCATCCTTACAACATGGCCTGCCCAGCGTGTCTGGGCTTTCATGAGCAGAGTGTAAACTGACGGCAGGCCTGCTCTAGAGAGGACTTCTGTATCTGGCACCTTATCCTGCCACCGGATCCTCAAAAGTCTGCGGAGGCAAGTCATGTGGAAGTGGTTCAGTTGCCTAGCGTGCCTCTTGTATACAGTCCAAGTCTCACTGGCATACATCAGGGTAGTTAGCATTACTGCTTGGTAGACTTTAAGCTTTGTAGCAAGGCTTATTCCACGGCGGTCCCACACGTTGGTCAGCAGTCTGCCAAATGCAGAACTTGCCTTGGCAATTCTGCAATTGACCTCGATGTCAATTGTCACTGCGCGAGAAAGGGTGCTGCCAAGGTATGTAAATTGGTCCACTGCTTGCAGCTTTTGTCCCTTCACTGTGATGGTGGGCTCTTGGTGTTGGGCTTTCGGAGCTGGCTGGTGCAACACTTCGGTTTTCTTTATATTGATGAGGAGGCCGAAGTTGTCACATGCTGCTACGAATTTATCCATGCTAGCTTGCATTTCCTGCTCTGATCCAGCATTCAGGGCACAGTCGTCAGCAAAAAGGAGGTCTCGTAGCACAGTCTCCTTTATTTTGGTGACAGCCTGGAGTCTTCGCAGGTTGAACAGTTTCCCATCAGTCCTGTATCTCAGGCTGATTCCCAAGGAACTGTTCTGAAAGGCGTCTGACAGCATAGCTGAAAACATTATGCTGAACAGGGTCGGTGCCAACACACACCCTTGCTTGACGCCGTTTGTGACGGGAAAGGCCTCTGAAGCTTCTCCGTCGTCCAGAACACGAGCCATCATGCCGTCGTGGAATTGACGTACCACCAGGATAAATCTGTCAGGGCACCCAAACTTCGACATGATGCGCCACAGACCTTCGCGACTGACAGTGTCAAAAGCCTTGGTAAGATCCATGAAGATGGTGTACAATTTGCGATTCTGCTCTTGACATTTCTCTTGGAGCTGTCGGACTGCGAAGATCATGTCCACAGTGCCACGCTCTTTGCGAAAGCCGCGCTGTGTCTTGGGTAGTAGACCCTGTTCCAGGTGGTCAATCAGGCGATTCAGCAACACTCGTGCAAGGATCTTACCTGCGATAGAAAGCAGTGATATTCCTCTATGATTATCGCAAACTTTTCGATTTCCTTTCCTCTTACAGAGGTGTACGATGGACGCATCTTTCAATTCCTGAGGAATGGACCCTTGATTCCAGAAGGACTGGAACAGCTGAGTGAGTTTGTCAACAAGCATTGCACCACCATCCTTATAGATTTCCGCTGGAATCGCATCAGATCCTGAGGCCTTGCCACTGGACAGCTGGCTGATGGCCTGTAGGGTTTCAGTGTCTGATGGTGGAACGTCCAGGCTGTAGTTGATATCTGCCTGGGGCATTCTGTCAATCACCTTGTTATTGATGGAAGATGGGCGGTTCAGTACAGATTGGAAATGCTCAGCCCAACGCTGTAGAATCAGAGTCTTCTCAGTAATGAGAGTTACACCATCTATGTCCAGGAGAGGGGAACGCCCTGAAGGCCGAGGTCCGTACAAGGATCTAAGGGCTTCGTAGAACCATTTGGCATCGTTTCTATCAGCAAACTTCTGGATTTCATCTGCTTTGGCACTCAACCAGGAGTCCTGCATCTTGCGAAGCTTGCTCTGTATGGTCCTGTGAATGTTGTTAAAGGCATTTTTCTTAGCTGTTGACAACGGGTCATTCTGATGAGCACGGTGAAGGCGGTGCTTTTCAGCAAATAAAGCCTTGATCTCTTCATCGTTTTCATCAAATCAGTCCTGCTGTTTCCTATGTGAGTGTCCAAGAACTTTCAGTGCAGAAAAGTGCACAATATTTCGGAAGCGTTCCCAGTTCCTCTCAACATTTTCCTCTAATTGCAGCTCTGAGAGTTGGTTGCCAAGATCTTCTACTAGTGAAGCTGCTGTGTTGGGGTTCCTCAGTTTACTGGCATTGATCTTTTTCATCACAGCTTTGTTTCCCTGCGGACATCTCTTTGGCTTGATGTAAAGGCTTAATTTAGAGATGATAAGTCTATGATCAGTCCAACAGTCAGCACTCGGCATGGCCTTGGTCACCCTTGCATCCTGTCTGTCTTTCCTCCGCATGATGACATAATCAATGAGATGCCAGTGCTTGGAGCGTGGGTGCATCCAGGACGTCTTTTTGCGAGTGGGCAGGCGGAAGATGGTATTGGTGATGATCAGATCATGAGCCACACATGTCTTCAATAGTAGTAGGCCATTGCTGTTGCATTTGCCGATTCAATTTTTTTCAATGATGCCATCCCAGGCAGAGTGATCGGATCCTACTCTCGCGTTAAAATCGCCAAGTAGAATCAGCCTGTTGGTGTGCTTCACGGATGAGAGTAGGGCATCAAGATCTTCATAAAACTTGTCCTTTACTTCATCTGGATTCGTCATTGTGGGTGCATAAACGCTGATTAGTATAACTCGCTTTCCTCTCGGTAGTGGAAGATGCAGTGTCATAAGTCGATCGTTCACGCCCTTGGGAAAACTGGCAAGTTTGCGGACAAGATGATTATTAACCGCAAATCCAACTCCAGATTCACGACGTTCATCACTGCTGCGTCCACACCAGAAGAATGTGTAGCCACCTCCTGTTTCTGTGAGCTGACCTTCGTTGGCTAGACGAGTTTCACACAGGGCCGCAATATCGATGTTAAATCTTGCAAGCTCTCTGGCGACCAGGGCTGTTCTTCTTTCTGGTTGATCTGCTGAGGGGTTGTCTTGAAGCGTGCGTACATTCCATGTACCAATAATGAGTGGTGTCACCTTACGTTTTATTATTTGAAATTTTGTTGTTCGACCGCATAAGATGGGATCCCCTCCAGCCGCGGTAAGCTGGCCAGGGTTCTATGAAGCAAACAATGTTTAGGGCACCTTTTCTAGCCCCTTCCTCTTACTACGGAGGTGAGCAGTGCGGTCCTAAAGAGGACTGCTCAGTCACTCAGGTAGACGCCGAATCCAGTTGCTTCGGTCAGCAGGAAGACAACCATTAGACCTGAGCGGCCTGTGTGCAGGTCCGTGGCTACAGCTCCCAGTGTATCCACACCTGCTGCTTCGTCGCTCGCCCATCGCCACAGGACTTTAAGGTTTACAGAAATTGGAGGGATGTCAAGACTTGCACGTGAATTTGGATTAAAGTGAGGGAGAGGTGCGCATAGTCAGCCTCACTCTCTCTTCCCAGATTCCATCTTGCTCCAATGGCAGGTCAAAAGTCGAGACGGTTGGAGATGGGCTGGGCACAGTGGTTGACCAGGGCGTCTTTTGCGTCTTGCTGTGCTCTTAGCGTACCACATCACTTGCAGAAACCGCCTCCATGACCGTCGGTCCTATTCTAAAAGGTCTCATCCGCTCAATCCGCCGGAGTCTGTCTTCACATGCTCGGGATAGACAAGGCCCTATCTCACTGTAGGTCTATGCCCGAGGGCTACCCTCAACCTGGTTTGGCCAGCCTGTTGAAGCTGTTGCCCGGGGTGTGGCCGCTGTGCATGCTACAGCTACTAGGAGCCACAGGTGAGAACTGAGTGACAGGTGGCCACCAAAGGTGGACGAGCTGCCCTGGAAGGACACGACATGCCCCTACACCAGAGGTGCTACCCCTCCCTGAACACCCCACACACACCCTTGCTGAATAAGGATGAAGGTAAGCACATGCTTAAGGGTTTTGCTGAATCGGGGCCAAAACCAGTATTACAGACATAATAGCCTCAGAGTTGTCAGTAATCGCCTATTGTTATGAACATGCAGCAGAAGAAGCTGTAGTAGCAACTATAACAAGAGCCATGCCCGCAGTTGCCACCAGGGATGACATTTTGTGCTCCAACGTGTCTAGTTATTCACGGCTCCTCTAATGTGTCACAGAATGAGTCATCAGAGCAAACACATTAGAACAGAACAGAACAGAACAGAATAGAATAGAATAGAATAGAAGCAAGATTAGTACAGTGGAAAGATATGGTGGTGAGAATGAAAGCTCTGGAAATCTGACATTGCCAATATTAGTTTATACAGTAATATTACTCAGTTAAGTGAAAAACTCAAGCATGTACTGATGCATATCTAGACTATTAGAACAGATGAGAAGCCACTGTACATTATTTTTTGCCCACCCATAACCTGATAAGGGTGTATATAAAGATTAACACAATGGGGTCCTGGCCCAAGACTCAGGCACTTTGATAATACAAATAATGAATGAATGAATAAATAAATAAATAAATAAATATTGCCAGACTGAACCCCTTACTCACACTGGTGAACAGTTACTCTCATGAGTAATCCTATTGTCTACAGTGGGACTTCTCATATAAATAGTTGCTCGCCAGCATGAGGAAGAGGATGGTGCAAGAAGATCCATCTCCACTGCATTCACTGGGGTTGCATCTACTCACATTTGATTGGAATTGAGACTTTTATGTCAACAATATTAGAACTGATTTAAATATAGATTGGTGAGAATCAAAAACATAATTAGAGAAGGAGAGAACCTAAAAAACTTTTTAAAGGAGGCTTTGTTACAAATCAGAAAAAAAATAGTATTTTAATCTACAGCTCCTGTCTGATCTACTATTAATGAAATTATCTCCTTAAAGGTCAAAATGCTAATTAGGAAATTTTCTTTGGTGATAAATCAGAGATGTGTAACACATGATTAGATCAGCTTTTTCTAGCATTCAATTACCCTTTTCTTTCATTTTTAAAATACAAGAGACGATTCAAAAATATAAACTGACGTTAGTAACATTTAATATTTTTCTTTCTTAGACGAGGTACAAAATTAGCTTAAGAGTTGAGGTTTACATAAATTTATTCAAAGATCAATTTCCATTTAAAATATAATTTATCAATAAAACAGTAAATGCATAATCACACTAATTAACAATGTTATTTAAGTACTAAAAGGATGGTTACATTACACTTTAACTGACATATATTTCAAATGAATACATTTACTAATATCCAATATAAATTAAAATAAATTGTATCTTTCTAAAATACTATGGCCAGTGCCTATTAATCTATATACTATGTACTTGTATGTAATCTATATATAAGGGACAAAATACCTATAATGGTACAAGTTTATTTTTAGTTACATTTTGAACAAAGACACATATCCAGGCATGTAGGAAGTCCTACAAAAATATAATGACATAAATCCAGCTATTTACCCTCAAGAAAAATAACCAACCAATAATATCAAACCAAACCCCATCATACACATATACCAGCTCTTATCTCACTCACCTCCACCACTTCCAACAAACTACATTAGTGTATCCTGAAGATCAATACATTTGGGCTGTCTCAGAGCAAAGGAGGAGAGAATTCAGAAGCTGAGGGCACTCACAGAGAATGCCCCCCTTGGTTGCTTAATTTCTTTTAAAGTGAGGCAGGTGATTTAGCTAGGGGAAAAAAAATTCATTTTTGGTCAAATGGAAAATATATTATTTCAGATTTTTTTAAAATTAATTTTGAAAATAAATGTTTTGACCTTTTGGATCCTCCTCCCCCACTCGACATGGACAATTCAGTAAATGTGACATGAATTTGCAACACATTTTTGTGTCACCAAATCTTAGGGTGACCAGACAGCAAGTGTGAAAAATCGGGACAGAGTGGGAAAGTAATTGGTGCCTATTTAAGACAAAGCTCCAAATATCAGGACTGTCCCTATAATATCAGGACATCTGGTTACCCTACCAAATCTGTATTTTTCACTTAAACATTTTGGCCAAATACATTAGTCCAGCAAAGCCATAGAAAACATTATGTGCAGTGCTACATACAACCGTTGTTTTATGTGCATAACAATATCAAACCTGTTAGGTTAGAAAAATATAGCCCAGACTCCACTTACCTTGATAAAAATAAATGGAAATGTTTTAGTGGAATCTCTGCAGCTTGCAGTTTTAAAATATTTATGGTGGAGTTCTTTGCAATACTTGTACCTAAACACCCTGCAAACTTACAACACTAGCACATGCTTTATTGTTTGAGAACAATTTATACAAACTGCACAATAAGTAGAAAATGGCCACAGTGTTTTAACTGAAAGATGTTTACTGAAGAGATTTACGAATGTCAGAATAGAAATGGTGGTCTGAAAAAATGATTGTGTTACAAGGAACATACATGATCCTATGCTGCAGCTGTTGCAGAGAGACCCACTATCTTCCTTCTCCTTCACCTTAGCTATGCAGCTATGCATGGATTCTGAGCCTCCTAATCAACTTGGGTTGCTTTCAGTCACCTTCAGGGCCACCTTGATTAGTGGAACTTTTTTCTGAATACTGTACCCTTATATAACTTAATGAAGAAACCAAAGAAGTCAGTTGGTTCCACACACCTCTCTACTCATGAGAATTGTAGTTTGGTTGACTTATGTTGCAATTGTCCTCAATGGGCCAGGCTATCGAGCCAGACTTCATGTCCCATAATGCACCACGACTATAGGTCTCCATGATGCACTGCATCTTCTCACCAAGAGACGCAGTGGTGAATCATAGAATCATAAAATATCAGGGTTGGAAGGGACTTCAGGAGGTCATCTAGTCCAACCCCCGGCACAAAGCAGGACCAATTCCCAACTAAATCATCCCAGCCAGGGCTTTGTCAAGCCTGACCTTTAAAACTTCTAAGGAAGGAGATTCCACCATTTCCCTAGATAACCCATTCCAGTGCTTTACCACCCTCCTAGTGAAAAAGTTTTTCCTAATATACAACCTAAACTTCCCCCACTGCAACACGAGACCATTACTCCTTGTTCTTTCATCTGGTACCACTGAGAACAGTCTAGATCCATCCTCTTTGGAATCCTGTGTCAGGTAGCTGAAAGCAGCTATCAAATACCCCCTCATGCTTCTCTTCTGCAAACTTAACAATTCCCTCAGCCTCTCCTCATGTCATGTGCTCCAGCCAGGGCCGGCTCCAGACCCCAGCACGCCAAGCGCGCGCTTGGGGCGGCGTCCCGCGGGAGGGCGGCAGGTGGCTCCGGTGGACCTCCCACAGGCGTGCCTGCAGAGGGTCCGCTGGTCCCGCAGCTTCGGTGGAGCATCTGCAGGCGTGCCTGCGGGAGGTCCACTGGAGCCACGGGACCGGCGACAGGCAGAGCGCCCCCCGCGGCGTGCCGCCGTGCTTGGGACAGCGCAAATCCTAGAGCCGCCCCTGGCTCCAGCCGTCTAATCATTTTTGTTGCCCTCTGCTGGACTCCTTCCAATTTTTCCACATCCTTCTTGTAGTGTGGAGCCCAAAACTGGATACGGTACTCCAGATGAGCCCTCAGCAATGTTGAATAGAGGGGAATGATCATGTCCCTTGATCTGCTAGCAATACCCCTACTATACTACCCAAAATGCTGTTAGACTTCTTGGCAACAAGGGAACACTGTAAACTCCTATCCAGCTTCTCATTCACTGTAACCTCTAGGTCCTTTTCTGCAGAACTGCTGCCTAGCCACTCGGTCCCTTGTCTCTAGCAGTGCATGGGATTCTTCCGTCCTAAGTGCAGGACTCTGCACTTGTCCTTGTTGAACCTCATCCGGTTTCTTTTGGCCCAATCCTCTAATTTGTCTAGGTCCCTCTGTATGCTATCCCTACCGTCCAGCGTATCTACCACTCCTCCCAGTTTAGTGTCATCTGTAAACTTGCTGAGGGTGCAGTCCACGCCATCCTCCAGATCATTAATGAAGGTATTGAACAAAATTGGCCCCAGGACCGACCCTTAGGCACTGCGCTTGATATCAGATGCCAACTAGACATGGAGCCATTGATCACTACTTGTTGAGCCCGATGGTCTAACCAGATTTCTATCCACCTTATAGTCCTTTCATCCAGCCCATACTTCTTTAACATGCCGGCAAGAATACTGTGGGAGACTGTATCAAAAGCTTTGCTAAAGTCAAGGAATAACACACACTGCTTTCCCCTCATCCACAGACCCAGTTATCTCGTCATAGAAGGCAATTAGGTTAGTCAGGCATGACTTGCCCTTGGTGAATCCATGCTGACTGTTCCTGATCACTTTCCTCTCCTCTAAGTGCTTCAGAATTGATTCCTCGAGGACCTGCTCTATGATTTTTCCAGGGACTGAGGTGAGGCTGACTACTCTGTAGTTCCCCGGATCCTCCTTCTTCCCTTTTTTAAAGATGGGCACTACATTCGCCTTTTGACAGTCATCCGGGACCTCTTCCGATCGCCATGAGTTTTCAAAGATAATGGCCAATGGCTCTGCAATCACATCCACCAATTCCTTTAGCACCCTCAGATGCAGCATATCCAGCCCCATGGATTTGTGCTCATTCCGCTTCTCTAAATAGTCCTGAACCACTTCTTTCTCCACAGAGGGCTGGTCACCTCCTCCCCATACTGTGCTTGCCAGTGCAGTAGTCTGGGAGCTGACCTTGTTCGTGAAGACAGAGGCAAAAAAAGCATTGAGTACATTAACTTTTTCCACATCCTCTCACTAGGTTGCCTCCCTCATTCAATAAGAGGCCCACACTTTCCTTGACTTTCTTCTTGTTGCTAACATACCTGAAGAAACCCTTCTTGTTACTTTTAACATCTCTTGCTAGCTGCAACTCCATGTGTGATTTAGCCTTCCTGATTTCACTCCTGCATGCCTGAGCAATATTTTTATACTCCTCCCTAGTCATTTCTCCAATCTTCCACTTTTTGTAAGCCAAAAAAAATCAACATTTTCCATGATTCCTCCCCCTCACCCCCAACCCCCACATTTTCTGATAAAGTCTTTTCCTAATGGCAACTTTGGGTGAAATCCACTCCAGTGCAAAGAGCATAAGACCTAAGCACCACTTAAACCCACAAAACAGGGTTTAGGTGAGATTAAGTGAGGCATAGACTTTATGCTAGTTCTCTGCACAGGGGTAAATTTCACCTTTTGGGAGCAGAGACCAAGATTCTTGCTCCTTATCCATGAATAGTAATAATGTTTGTGATGGGTTGAGTCACAGAAATCCCCTTGGGACTGTCACCTGATGTGCTAGGACTACCTCTAAGCCAGGTTCCTCTGCCAGTTTGGGCCTCTGGATCCCTGCCTTGTTGAGCCAGATATACCAGTCTGCTCTAACACAGACCCAGGGTCTGAACCATGTGCCCCAAAGCTGCAGACTTAACTGAAAACAGCTTAGCAAGTGTTCCTGTCTCTAGCACCCAGACACCCAGCTCCCAGTGGGATGCAAACCCCAAATAAATCTGTTTTACTCTGTATAAAGCTTATATAGAGTAAACTCATAAATTGTCCACACTTAATAACACTGATAGAGAGATATGCACAGCTGTTTGCAACCCCAGGTATTAATTACTCTGGGTTAATTAATAAGCAAAAGTGATTTTGTTAAATATAAAATGTGGGATTTAAGTGGTTCCAAGTAATAACAGACAGAACAAAGTAAATTACCAAGCAAAATAAAACAAAACATACAAGTCTAAGCCTAATACATTCAGAAACTGAATACAGATGAAATTTCACCCCCAGAGATGTTCCAATAAGCTTCTTTCACAGATTGGTTCCTAATCTGAGTCCAGCAATCACTCACACCCCTGTAGTTACTGTGCTTTGTTCCAGTTTCTTTCAGGCATCTCTTCGGGGTGGAAAGGCCATCTCTTGAGCCAGCTAAAGACAAAATAGAGAGGCTTCCAGGGCCTTTTATATTCTCTCTCTCGTGAGCAGAAACCCCTTTGTTCTTCGGGCAAAGTCACAGCAACAAGATGGAGTTTGTAGCCACCTCGGCAAGTCACATGTCCATGAACGATTTAGGTTTTTTTTCAGGCCAATGCTATTGTTTACATGTTAGTTTGAACATTCCCAGGAAAGCTCAGATGTGGACTGGCATCTCCCAAAGTCCATTGTCAGTTAAACTAATATAATATTAATTATTAATTTATTATTATTATAAGTGTTTCTTGATTGAGCACTTACTGAGAATAGTCCTTTCTCAAGAAGTTGATCAAATGCTTCACTGAGGCTACTTAGAATCAAACACATTGAGATACAAGTACATAGCCAATATTCATAACTTCAAATACAAAAATGATACACACATGCAGACAGCATAATCATAACCAGCAAACTACAACCTTTCCATAGACACCCCACTTGACCTGCTCTGTACAAGACCTGGTGCAACCATAGGACCCTGGTTGCAACAATGATCTATACGATCACAGTTCATGTCAATAACGTCACAATGTTGTCGTACAGACAGGCTTTCCTCAAAAACACAGGATGTCCTCTTAGAAAGCCTCAGATAGTACCTGTTCCCCAACTAAATTAAGCATAGTAGTTACTTTTTCATTAATGAAACAAATTATATTTCATATCAATTATTTAATTTATTAGGCCAAACTATGCATATGTAAACACATATAAACTCTGAGACTAGATAGCTTCCTTTTAACTGTTAATGTTTATTAATATATGATGTACTTGCTTGTGTTTCACAGTTTTGTTGAAGTTTAATAAGTATGTCAATATATGTAAAGTATTATTTCTAATATTCTCTCGACTCCCAGGTTATCATACTAATTGGATGATATACTTAACCACCAAGATGGTAATGGAAATAGTATATAGTAATATTGTATTGAGATTTTCTGGGCATGTTATATTCTAAATAAACTAACATGTTGAATAACTCCTATCACCTCTGTAGCTGATCAGAAGTGAGTCAGTTCCCTGATCTGAGCTGCATTGCACTAAAGAAAAAAATTAAAAAAAAAATTAAAATTATACCCAGGGCAACATCTATTGTTTGTAACTCATTACATGACAGAGAAATCCTGAGTAAATTCAAAATGCTAACAAAAAACATTAGTAATACAACTATAAAATTCCTTTCTGCTAATCTCCTGTGTGCGTTTTTGTGAGCTGTGTTAGTTTTGTTTTGTGACAAGACAGTTTTTGTTGGCAAAACACACTTTTTGCTTATTGTGAAATTAACAAAACCAACCAAAATAAACTCCAGATACTTTCCACACAAGTGCAAAGCTTGCAAAAAAGCAAGTTTTACTCCTTTTTTTTTTTTTTTAGGTAAAAGTACAAACTCATTCTCAAAGTTCCTTCTTTATTGGTCTCCCCACATCTTAGCTTTTTTCTCCTCTCCCTGCTGACAATGCCCCTAACAGAAGTAATTTCAATACTGCTGTGCCAACCATACCACTCCAAATCTCTTCACTTGGTTTCCAATCTCTCTGTAGCTTCTCTCCCTCACTTTCAGAGCCCTGAATAACATTATCATACTGTAACAGCTATATACTCATTGCTTCCTATTTTGCCCTTTCACTCCATTTGTTTCTTCATCAAAACCTGAGTTATGAGTTGCATTTTGAAACAGTTAAGCAGTTGGTGACATCATTTTCCTCTAGTAAAGCAGTAATGTAGATTCTTGGTTTGCTCTGAGGCCAAGATTTTCAAAAGTGACTAGCTATTTTGAGTGCCTCATCTTTGAATGCCCAACTTTTATGAATTTCAGAGGTGGAGAGTTCCACACTTTCTGAAAATCAGGTCCATTTCAAATGTCTCAAGATGGGCAACCAAACATTCAGGCATACAATGTTACTAGTCACTTTTGAAAATTCTTGTCCTTGAAAGAGTGTAAGCATTTCCGGAGAAATGCAGAACTTGGAAATCTGATCTAGGCAAGGGAAAAGCCTTTCAGATCACATTTAAGAGAATGAGAAATGAGAACTGTCAAATCACAGAAAAGTGTTGGGTATAGTCTGCCACTAGTTGAGTCTTTGAGATCAAAACCTGCTTTAAAATTTTCAACACCCTCTATATTAAGCATTTGTAACAAACCCTGTGATCCCATACCTGGCTGTGCCAGACCTCAAAGTGCAGTGGAAGCACTAGGTTACTAGTATGAGGGGCAAGGCAGCAGAAAGTCCATATGAAGTAATTCTAAGCTATATTGCTCAGGGGTCAGGCTGGAAAAATAGCTGATGGTACTCTTTGAAACTCCACTCACAGTAGCAGCTAAATGTCATGGGCCAAAAGTAAAAGGTTGCCTGGTAAGAGGCAAATTTTGAAGTCTTGCTTAACTGCAGACTGTATTTCTTTGGCTAGCTAAGTTAAATGTTGCATTTAAAGGGGTCTCTTTACATCCTACCCTTTCTCTTGGGAGATTCTTCCTCGCCTCTCTCTTTTCTTCCTCCTCCTCTTGTTGCTCCCCCCCATCTTGTCTCCCTACTCCCCACTCTGATGGGAAGAACTCTGGCAGGAACTCTTTTGATTGCTTTCTCATCACCACCACCATGATTTGTCCAGTCAAGCAATGATCCCTCCGCTGGCAGCAGTGCATGGAACCACTGCCTGGGGCTTTTATGTCCAGGCTCAGCAGCTGTAATTTTGAAGTTTCGCACTCCTGGCTCTGGATGGCCAGTGTTGGTGACAAGGATGAGAAGGAAGTGGAGTAAGATGGCAGAAGTCTTAGAGAAGTATGGGTACAGCACAAGTAAGCGCAAGTACTGGTTGTTTCCGTGCCCTGTGTCACTGCTCATTACAGAGCTGAGATTTTGGACAACTTTTGCCATGGAACTTGTTCTAGAAGACCTGTTGGGACATAGCCAGTGAGTCTGTACACAATGTGGAGCCACTGGGTTACATTTCCTCATCGGAAAGTGAGACACAGCACAGTCATTATACCTTCCCATCCATTGAGACAAGTTGCCACAGCTTGTCTGCACAGACCTTATATTTGGATTGGGGAAGGATTCCATGCTCCTGAAAACCTTATTATTTCTTGACAAAATCATTTCACCTGGGTATTCCTTGTGGGATCACAATTTGTCCCTTGATTTCTACAGACCACATTCTGCCACCCTTACACTAAACAGCAATAATGTCGGTGGGTTAACTCATTGAATAAGGAGTCATAATTCCAGTGTTAACTGCACCTTTGCCCCCTCCATTGTCTGCCCTTTAGTTCTCAGCCCTCCAACCATCACCTCACCATATCCTGAGCTTGCAGTCCCCCTGCAATTCATTGTGTTTATCCTAACAGGTCTGATCTTAGCCCAACACCTGTGGTTTGCTTTACATCAAAGACAATGACAGGGTTACTTGTGACCAGCTATCTTTCACAAAGCATGATACATTTATTTTAAGACAAAAGTATTACAGAGAAAACATACAATAAACCAGCAAACAGCCTATCCACATGCTAAGCTTACTAGGTGCCACCCATCTTCTATATGGGGGTCTTTTGAAACATGGGTTCCAATAAAAACTAGGAGTCATTACAGCTGGGCAAACAGTGTGCTAATAATTATCTGTTGGTGTGTATGATACACAAGAAGAGAGAGAAGGTAGCTGAGGTGGTCAAAGTTACATAATAAATTGTGGAACCATATGAGAAAGTTTATTTATCACATGGCTCTGCAGTTTATTAAATGATATCACCATCATCTAGGTATTATACATATTACCTATCTGTAAAAATATACAAACACGTACATGCCACATCCTTTGCCACTGTAAAGTAAAAAGAGATATGTGATGTCCTTGCCCAAACTGGTGAAGGGTACAGTAAGCAAGATAATTTGTCTTTCAATATAGTTTTCATAAAAGGTTGAACTCTCAGAAATGATGATTTTAGAAAAACAAAATCCTCTGAAAGTCATAAAGGATTACACTGTTTAAAAATGCTTTGCTTTGGCTTAGCCATTAAGGCCAACTCTGTTTGATGTAAACTTAACATATTTGGGCTGGAACATGTATTCTTATCATGTTTAGTTTTTAAAAAAACAAATTTCTTTTTAAAATTATGTGATGTGTGCTTTTTAAAGATATTACTGTATTGTTTTTCCAGCTCTAACTACCTAGTCCTGCAAACACTTATTCAGATAAGTAATCCTTACTGTGTGAGTAGTCCCATTGACTTTAAATTGTTTGCAGGATTAAGCCTACAGCGTATGATATATCATTATTTTGTCCTTTCTGAACTGTTTTTGGCACATAGTGCTTTTTTCTCTGGAACATATCAATACATTTCAATGAAGGAAAAGTTATTTGGAGAAACTTTCTGGAGAGCCATCTCATATAATAAAAAGTACATGAACAACAAAATACCCAAGCAAAATAAATGTATATGCAAAAAAATCCTGACCAGCTCTTAGTAGTGCACTTATTATCAGAATACTCTATCATGAAATTAGATATAAAATTAACACTCAGTAAAATTATCTAGTTTTCTCCAAATTTTAAATATCTGTGGCTGCAGACTTAAAACCCTTAAGAAAAGTTTATTTTGAATAACGAACTTAAGAACTGAATATGGGCTGTGCTCCAACATCAACTGCTAGTTAGTGACATCCCTTTGATTCTGTGTTGAACCCCCATCTGAGGTAAAAGGTGGCTGTAGTTTCAACAAAGTGCTGAATAACCATGTTTGTTTGTAATGGGAAGAGAGGTGGTAAGCTAACAGTCTTCATATGTGGATGGGTGTCTCCTATTGTGGTCAGACTGGAAACCTGGCCTTGGACAATTTTTTCTACTCGTTAGTTGTCAAAAAGAGGGCGGGGGAATTAAATCCTTTCAGGTTTCAATTCAATGAGGTTGTCGCCTCCACTTAAACCAGATTTATTGTGTAGTGTCTTCATTCATTCTTGCTGTATCTGAGTCAACTAGACCTAGAATGAAAATGTAGCTGCATACAACTTGGTTTTTAGAGTCTGCTTGGCTCCCTCGACTCAGTTCTGGAAGAGTTCTGAAACCGAACAGTGGCTTTATAAACCTGCCAAATCTGACACACCTTTTATTGACCTCACATACTATGCTAGAATTAATAGCACAACTGTACCACACATCAGCATGTGGAGGGCCAGTGCAAAGCAAAAACACTGCTTAAGTTCCATTTAGACTGTTATTCTGAAGGTTTAAGTGGTACTTACTGCGGGTGATGGAAGGACTGCGGGTGATGGAAGGACTGTGGGCTGACCAGGAAGAGTTGGTCATTTGGGGCTAATGGAGATAAGCCCCATCAATAATTTCAAATGTATGACACACTGTCATGCATCCAACGAAGTGGGTATTCACCCACGAAAGCTCATGCTCCAAAACATCTGTTAGTCTATAAGGTGCCACAGGACTCTTTGCTGCTTTTACAGATCCAGATTAACACGGCTACCCCTCTGATACTGTACATATATGGTACACTGTAGACCAGTGGTTCTCAAAGCCGATCCGCCGCTTGTTCAGGTAAAGCCGCTGGCAGGCCGGGCTGGTTTGTTTACCTGGCACATCCGCAGGTTCAGCCGATTGCAACTCCCACTGGCCGCAGTTCACCGCTCCAGGCCAATGGGGGCTGCGGGAAGGGCGGCCAGCATATGCCTCGGTCCACACCACTTCCCACAGCTCCCATGGCCTGGAGCGGCAAACCGCAGCCAGTGGGAGCTGCGATCGGTTGAACCTGCGGACGCACCTGTTAAACAAATCGGGTTAGCCTGCCAGGGGCTTTCCCTGAACAAGTGGTGGACTGGCTTTGAGAACCACTGCTGCAGACCATGTTTCATTATATAATGCCTGCATCTGTAATTTTCGCTCCATGCATCTGAAGAAGTGGGTTTTTTACCTACAAAAGCTTATTCCCAAATAAATCTGTTAGTCTTTAAGATGCCACCAGACTCCTTGTTGTTTTTGTGGATACAGACTAACACGGCTACCCCCTGATACTGTAGACACTGTGGAGTGTGGCTCACATAGTGGCTGGGGGTGCAGTACCAACTGCTGCCATGAGGGCTCTGTTAGAGCTGAAGTTGCTGAAACTCTTGGAGGCTATACCCAGATGGCGCTGGGTCTCCTGGCCTTGCAACACAGATTGAAGCCAGCAGAGGGAGGAGGCATGCAGCAGAAATGCTACTTCTCATTCTTATTAGGTTCACAGAAGTAAATTCTAGGGATCTTTGCACTTGTTCTGTCCAGTTTCCAGGCCCTGGGGACATGGCAGCACATGGGTTCCAAGCAGCTTAGGGAAGAGGCTATTTTCCATTAGTCATGCAGAGGCAGCTTATAGAGCTTTCTGCACATGCTCGCAGCAGCCAATCCTTCCTTGCTGTCTCTGTTCCATATCTGTCAATAAGTATGAGTATTTGTGAGATGGGAAAGATAGTGACAGTTGGGGACTGAAGTATCAGAGGGGGAGCCATGTTAGTTTGAATCTGTAAAAGCGACAAAGAGTCCTGTGGCACCTTATAGACTAACAGACGTATTGGAGCATGAGCTTTTGTGGGTGAATACTCACTTTGTGAGATGCATGTAGTGGAAATTTCCAGAGGCAGGTATAAATATGCAGGCAAGAATCAGTCTAGAGATAATGAGGTTAGTTCAGTCAGGGAGGATTAAACCCTTTTCTAGCAGTTGAGGTGTGAACACCAAGGGAGGAGAAACTGACTACCAAAAGGAGGCTGCCAAACAACTCTCCAGTACCAAATTCTACAGGCCACTCTCCTCAGATCCCACTGAGGAAGACACTAAGAAACTGCACCATCTACTCAGGACACTCCTTACACTAACACAGGAACAAATCAACATACCCTTAAAGCCCCAACTGGGGTTATTCTATCTACTACCCAAGATCCACAAACCTGGAAATCCTGGATGCCCCATCATCTCTGGAATTGGCCCTCTCACTGAAGGACTGTCCGGATATGTGGACTCTCTACTCAGACCTTACGCCACCAGCACTCCCAGCTATCATTGTGACACCCTGATTTCCCGAGGAAACTACAATGCATTGGTGATCTTCCAGATAACATCATCCTAGCCACCGTGGATGTGGAGGCTCTCTACACAAACATCCCACACACAGATGGAATACAAACTGTCTGAAACAGTATCCCTGATGATGCCATAGCACAACTGGTTGCTGAGCTCTGTGACTTTATCCTCACGCACAATTATTTCAAATTTGATGTCAATATATACCTCCAGATCAGTGGCACTGCTATGGGCACCCACATGGCCCCACAATATGCCAACATCTTTATGGCTGACCTGGAACAATGCTTCCTCCACTCCCGTCCACTCACGCCCCTTCTCTACCTACGCTACATTGATGACATCTCATCATCTGGACCCATGGGAAGGAGACTCTGGAAGAATTCCACCATGATTTCAACAGCTTCTACCCCACTATCAACCTCAGCCTGGACCTATCTACATGGGAGGTCCACTTCCTAGACATCAAGGTACAAATAAGTGATGGTCACGTTACCACCACCCTATACCGAAAACTCACTGACCGCTATGCCTACCTCCATGCCTCCAGCTTCCATCTTGGACACACCACATGATCCATCATCTACAGCCAAGCACTGAGGTACAACCACATTTGCTCCAACCCCTAAGACAGAGACCAACACTTACAAGATCTTCACCAAGCATTCTCAAAACTACGATACCCGCACAAGGAAATAAGGAAACAAATCAACAGAGCCAGAAGTGTACGCAGAAGCCTCCTGCTGCAAGACAATCCCAAGAAAGAAACCAACAGAACTCCACTGGCCATCACCTACAGTCCTCAGCTAAAACCTCTCCAACTCATCATCAGTGATCTACAACCCATCCTGGACAACAATCCCTCACATTCACAGGCTTTGGGAGGCAGGCTAGTCCTCGTCCACAGACAACCTGCCAACCTTAAGCATATTCTCACCAGCAACCACGCACCGCACCATAGTAACTCTAACTCAGGAACAAATGCATGCAACAAACCTCGATGCCAACTCTGCCCACATATCTACACCAGCAACACCATCACAGGACCTAACCAGATCAGCCATATCATCACCGGTTCATTCACCTGCACGTCCACAATGTAATATACGCCATCATGTGCCAGCAATGCCCCTCTGCTATGTACATCGGCCAAACTGGACAGTCCCTACATAAAAGATCAAATGGACACAAGTCAGATATTAGGAATGGCAATATGCAAAAACCTGTAGGAGAACACTTCAGTCTCCCTGAACACACAATAGCATATTTAAAGGTAGCCATCCTGCAGCAAAAAACCACTTCAGGACCAGACTTCAAAGAGAAACTACTGAGCTTCAGTTCATTTGCAAATTTGACACCATCAGCTCAGGATTAAAAAAAACTGTGAATGGCTAGCCAACTACAAAAGCAGTTTCTCCTCCCTGGTGTTCACACCTCAACTGCTAGAAGACGGCCTCATCCTCCCTGATTGAACTAACGTTGTTATCTCTAGACTGATTATTGTGTGCATATTTATACCTGCCTCTGGAACTTTCCACTGCATGCATCTGACAAAGTGAGTCTTCACCCATGAAAGCTCATGCTCCAATACGTCTGTTAGTCTATAAGGTGCCACAGGACTCTTTTTCGCTTTTGGGGGAGTGAATGGATTTCTGAACCTGAAGTGTGGGGGGGAAGTTGAGCCTCCAGGTATTGGGAAGAAGATGTTTCAGGGCTGAATAAAGGGGTTGTTCTGTTAGGTAAGGAGCAGAGGAGTTTTTCAGACTAAAGGCATAGGTTGTTTGTGGGTGTGTGTACATGTGCACAGCAGCTGGAGTGAAGCAGGAAATGGAGCCAGTTGGGAATGAGTGTGTGGACAAATTATTGGTGTATGTGGAGAATGAGGGAAGGACGTTGAAACAGTTTGGGGATTATAGGCTACGGGCTCAATTGGAGGGGAAGATGTCAGGATTAGGAGAGAACAGTAAGGAGGTGAAAGAGGGATAAATATTATTTTATTGTGCCCTCTCCTATAAGATGTTTCAGTTTACATTCTGAAAGGTGAAGAGGGCATGTGAGACAGGAGAATACTCTTTTTTGTATTCCCTTTTTCCACAAAAACATTCCTTATCCCCACCCCACCGCCCCCAAAAAAAACCCTATTCTGTGACACTTTCCCTCACATTGATAGTTTTTCCGTTCCACAATACAAGCAACACAGAAAAAGAGAGGTGATGTTTCGGTGGGGAGGAGCTTGCTATCTGAAACTTAACTAATTATTTAGGGCACCAGCCATCCCTAGCAGTGGTGTTCTCTATCCAGATTAATTTTACCAGATGAAAAGGATGATTTTTTTAATCCTGTCTTCTGTAAATGTGGTTGGTTATTTCAACTTGATTCAACCCCAAATATCAACTCTGACATCATCTGCAAACTGGTTTGTTTTTCCTAATGAATTTCAGAGGGACATTATCATTTCTTTATATAATGGAAAGTCTATTGTAATCTTAATTATGGATGGGTACCACTTGTCTTATTTTGAAGACATAGGAACAGATCTTCAGCTCTCATGAAATGTCAATCTCCATTGACTTGGATGGAGTTATGCCAGTTCACAATAGCTAAGGATGTGGCCCATGCTCTATAGAAAGATAATTGTGATATAATAACAGAACATTAATCAAACAACTGTATTGCATTAATCATCAAATCATGTATTAGAGTAGCTAATGTATTAAAATATGAAAAATGCACTGCCATACATTAAATATGGATTCCCTAGGTTTCCTTTGAATCTTTTACTGTTAAATAAAGTTAATACTAGTGGTATTTCCCTTTTTAACTATAGAGAATGCTTGCTCATACCAGTAATATCTGTTGTGATTACTGAACCAAAAATATTATCCTAAGATCAGTTGTGAAAAGTATGGAAAAGTTCATAAGTTGTTACAATAACTATGAAAAATAGGTCAAGTTGTTTCAATGATTAATGTTATGGACAGGTGCAGGAAAAACATACAGAGAAAATGTATTAGTTAAAACAAAACAGGCTACTGATATAAGTCAAGGACTGTGGAGAAATCATATTTTGTAAACAAGAAAATGTGAGAACAAGGTTACCTATGCCAAGTTTGGCCTTACAGAAAGGAATTTAATTGGTGGACGAAATAATGATGGTGAGATATGTCACCGACTTTTACTCCTTTGGGAGTCTTAAAACAAAAAAGACATTAAAAAAATAAAAAGAATAATTTCCCCCCCTGGCTCATCCCCCAATTTGCCAGCACTGCAACTCCTCTCAACTCACCTAAAGGACTTTCTTCATAAGATAAAGGCTAGCTGGCCTTACTCTTGTTTAAAGAATTTTGTTTTCACCTGAGAGTGCTGAAACTCATCACATTATCATGGCATCCAGTCCTCAAGATCACTAGTTGGGGATATCTAATTACCAGCACTGTAAAAGCATGTATGATCCTGTTTTGTATTCCCTTCCATTCCTGTGTTATTTTCTGCTCCACACTTTCTGTCCTCCTATCTCATCTCACTCTCTTGGTTTTCCATTAAATCCTGAAGTCAACAATATTGCATTCATCGAAATCTGCCCTATCCAAGGAGAAAGGATCCAACCAGATGATGGCCCTGAACAGATAGTAACGAACCATGTTCCAAGCAGCAGGAGTCATGGTCAATTTGCAAGCCAAAACATCCACTTGTAACTAACCAGCATTCCAGTATTCCAAAGGCATCAACAAAAGCCATTATTTCACCCACCTTTTCTATTGGGTCTCTCCTCCACCTTGCATCTGTCTTTTAAGAACAGGGTAAGTGAATGTTCTTCACATCAGGACTGAGAGTAAAATTAACCTTTTTCCTTTCCATCAAAGAAAGGTTGGTCTGAAAATGAGACTCTGATACTTTGACTACAAAAGGAGTGAGACTTTGATAAGATCTGAAGTTTGTTTTGCATAATCACTCAACCACAGTTTCAATATAAATGCTTGGTTTAATATCTTGTTCTTTTTTGTGTTTAATCAATAAACTTTCAACTTGAATGAATTATTTTGGGTGTTTGCCAAATAACCTAGTAAAACCAAGGCCTCTGATTAAAAATAACCCCAAACCTATCTATCACTGTTTAATGCTGGACAGTGAAAGTTTATACACACCTTTAACTCTTTAGATCCTTGAAATGAATACATCATACTTCACCTAATGGTCACAGGTCTCTTTCTAATGGCACCTACTGTACAAAAATCAGGACATTTCCCTAATGGTATAGTAATTGGGATTGGGGGGGTCAGAACTTCCTGAAATAACTATTCTGTCAATATTGACATGAGGCAACAGGTCTTTAAACTGGGAACGTTCCTAAAGATTGGAAGAGGTTTCGCTCTACCATGGCACTCCCTCTTGCATGCTATTGTGATTTCTGTTTGTCTTTTGATTTGTAAGACTGGTATGTAAAAATCTCTTATCATAATTGTCCATTCTGGTAACCTATTCAGATTCTTTTGACTGCTGCCAGTATTTTTTTCCATTACTTTAGCTGCAAATCCAGATACTCAGTATACAAACGTTCACACAAATGACAAATATGGTGGTGCCCTTTTATAATTACTAGTTGTATGTCTGGATCTGTCATTAGCATTGGGTCTTTCTGGATAGCAGAGCCTACCCAACAAAAGCAAGATGGAGGAGACCCTTTCTAATAGTCACCTAACAACTTATACTTAAAGGGTCATTAAGAGACAATGCCTGAGCTCTAGCCTAGTCTCCTAGGCAGCTCTCAAACCAGTCTGAACTGTAGGATAGTAGTCAGGACTGGAGGAAAAAAGGAGGAGTGTGTTTTTGATGTAAGGACACAGACTATCAGAGAGAGAATGAGATACACAATCAGACACAGAAACCCAGGAGAGTATCTGAAGAAGCTAAGCCTTCCTGGCTTGCCATTATGGGATGGTAATACCATGCAGGTCAATGTTTAAAAATTAAAATAGTTTTTTCTGTAATGTTTTATTCCAGCTTTTAAATAAAATACTTTGTTTTGAGAAGGCTGATGGTCATTCTATCACTGGTCTCTGAAGGGAGGAAACAGAGGTGCCCAAAAAAGCTGAACATGCAGGGTGATAAGCAGTTAGTACACATGGGGCAATGAGCGTGGGTTCCGGTTTAAGAGTGGAAAAATTGCAAACTTCACCCTAGACTGCAAAAGGCAAGAGGTTGAACACATAAGGCAGTCTATGTGTGCACTCATATGGACCTGAAAGGTGGCAGAGCTGCATAAGGATAGCTCAGTGGTTTGAGTATTGGCCTACTAAACCCAAGGTTGTGAGTTCAATCCTTGAGGGGGCTGTTTAGGGAACTGGAGTAAAAATCTGTCTGGGGATGGGTCCTGCTTTGAGCAGTGGGTTAGACTAGATGACTTCATAAGGTCCCTTCCAACCCTCGTATTCAATGATATAGCCCTGAAACCATGCTAACAACCAGAATAAAAGAATTTAAAAAAATGTAAAAATTACAGTTCAATTTCACTAGTACTATACAATTTACACCAGCTTAGGATCTTCCCCTCTGCTAGTTTGACAAATGAAATATGGAGCAAGTGCAATGAACTGATGAAAGAAATCATTGATGTACCTTGTAGAATGACTATACGTATACATTAACCCATTACATACATGATTTCATCTCTAAAGCATGTTCTTTTCTTTATATATCAGATGCCCTAGCTTTTAGGGCTTGATGCTACAAGAGGCAAAGTATCATCACCTCCGACTGATTTTAATGAAGCTCAAAGTGCTCAGTTTATTTAAGGAATTAACTAATAAAGACAATAATTCTGTTTACCTTTAATAAAAACAAACAAAAAGCAACTGAGAGCCAACGTTGTTGTTTTTTTTATACCCCTCTCCCACCCATCCACACACAGAGTAGATCAAACACTAGGTCTTTTTCATTGTTCTTGATTAAGCAGTAATTTGACAGAATTCACAGTGGGTTCCCCCCATAAATGTGAATTAATACAGTTCAGTTGTACATGTTTCTCCTAATGGGTAGACAGAAATTTTCCTGAATGGCTAAAGAAAGTTTTGTGTGTTAGATATTTTCAGCTGTTGCCTTCCTTTAAAGCGATTTCATGTCAAAACTTTTTCTCGCTAGATACCATACAAAGAATTATTTGAGTACAGAAAGATATATGAATACTAAGGTGTACAGTAGAGCATAAGACTCTTTCAGGTGAGAAGATGGAATTGAGTGGTGCAAAGATTTCACATCAATTATTGAGCGAAATAGGCTTAATTCAAAGATGCAGAGTAAATTTATGTTCCCTTGCATTTTAAAATAAATTGTCATTTTAAGCAATGCTGCCAACCATCAAAATACCTTTTAGTCAGGCTGACAATCTCATTGCTATAGAGATTGGAGGGAGAAAAAAAAATCTATAAACCCCTGGAAACAGATGAATGAGCAGCCTGAGACTTGTTTGAAGGTTCAAGCCCTCACTTAAGTTTTTGGAAAGCTGATATACAAATAACATATAATGAATGGGAGAAAATATCAATTCATATATAGTCAAGCATCCCCTAATCCAAAATTGCATAATATTTTCTCTGACAAGCCCTGTGGGGCCCTTGTACTTGTTATAGGCCTGCAAACGAGTGGACACACTCAGTTCATTCGTGTCCCTTGTGTCATATGAGAAAACAGAGGAAGGCAAACTTAGCTTTTTCTTCAGTTTTTGCAATTGCTGTCTTGCAGAAGCTCTGAGAACACTTCATCTGGAACTGTGATATTATAACCAGCTTAGAGCCTCCTGCATTGTGATAGGGGGTCAGCCAAAAGAAAAAACAAAATGACAAACAAATCCTTGAAAATATGAACTTGCTTGGATCCAAAGACACCTGTATGTTGAACGAAGCCAGATGATGTATTCATATCACATGAGGATGATTATGTATTTTCAGTCCAACCCAAGAGTCCTAAAAGAGTTGGCTGAGATCATCTCTGACTCACTAATGTTGTTTTATTTTTAATATATCTTGGAAAACCAAGGGAATGGAAGAGCATTTGTGTTGTGCCAATATTTAAAAGAGGGCAAATGGAATGATCTAAATACCTATAGGCTGGTTAGCCTAGCATCAACCCTGGGAAAAATAATAGAAAAGAAGAAAAGGATAGGAATGTAGTTAATACCAGTCAACATGGTATTATTGAATATAGGTCCTGTCAGACAAACATGGCATCATTCTTTAATGAAATTACAAATTTCGTTAATAACAGTAACTGCATAGATGTAATATACTTTTTCATAAGGCATTTGGCTTAGTACCACACACCATTTTGATTAAAAAATAGCATTGTACAATATTAATGAAGCATATGTTAAATCAGGGTTTCTCAAACAGGGGTCACCACTTGTGTAGGGAAAGCCTCTGGCAGGCCAGGCTGGTGTGTTTACCTGCCCCATCCGCAGGTCCGGCCGATTGCGGCTTCCACTGGCTCCCTACAATCCCTTGATGATCTTCCAGAAAACACCATCCTAGTCACTATGGATGTAGAAGCCCTCTACAACAACATTCCACAAAAAGATAGACTACAAGACATCAGGAATAGCATCCCCGATACCATCACAGCAAACCTGGTGACTGAGCTTTATGACTTTGTCCTCACTCATAACTATTTCAGATTTGGGGATGATTTAAACCTTGAAGTCAGCAGGACTACTATGGATACCCGCATGGCCCCTCAATATGCCAACATTTTTATGGCTGACTTAACAACGCTTCCTCAGCTTTCATCCCCTTATGCCCCTACTCTACCTGTGCTACACTGAGAACATCTTCATCATCTGGACCCATGGGTAGGAGGCCCTTGAGGAATTCCACCAAGATTTCAATGATTTCCACCCTACTATCAACCTCAGCCTGGACCAATCCACACAAGAGGTCCACTTCCTAGACACTACAATGCTAATAAGCGATGGTCACATAAACACCACCCTGTACCAGAAACCTACTGACCACTATATTTACCTACATTCCTCCAGCTTTCATCCAGACCACATCACACGATCCATTGTCTACAGCCAAGCTCTAAGATACAACTGCATTTGCTCTGATCCCTCAGACAAACACCAACAGAATCTCTATCAAGCATTCTTAAAACTGCAATACCCACCTAGTGAGTGAAGAAACAGATTGACAGAGGATGAAAGGGTACCGAGAAGTCACCTACTATAAGACAGGCCCAACAAAGAAAGTAACAGAATGCCACTAGCCGTCACCTACAGCCCCCAACTAAAACCTCTCCAGCGCATCAAGGATCTACAACCAATCCTGAAGGATGATTCCTCACTTTCACAGACCTTGGGAGACAGGCCAGTCCTCGCTTACAGACAGCCCCCCAACCTGAAGCAAATACTCACCAGCAACTACACAACCCACAACAAAAACACCAACCCAGGAACCAAACCCTGTTACAAACCCTGGTGCCAACTCTGTGCACATATCTATTCAAGGGACACCATCATAGGACCTAACCACATCAGCCACACCATCTGGGGCTCGTTCACCTGCACATCTACCAATGTGATATATGCCATCATGTGCCAGCAATGCCCCTCTGCCATGTACATTGGCCAAACTGGACAGTCTCTACACAAAAGAATAAATGGACACAAATCTGACATCAGGAATCATAACATTAAAAAACCAGTAGGAGAACACTTCAATCTCTCTGGTCACTAAATAACAGACCTCAAAGTGGCAATCTTCAACAAAAAACAAAAAAAAACTTCAAAAATATACTCCAACGTGAAGCTGCAGAACTGGAATTAATTTTCAAACTAGATACCATCAGATTAGGCCTGAATAAAGACTGGGAGTGGTTGGGTCATTACATTAATTTCCCCAATATTAATTTCTCCCTACTGTTACTCACACCTTCTTGTCAACTGTCTGTAATGGGGCACTCTCTTACCACTTTAAAAGAGATTTTTCCTCCCTTGGTATCTTGCTGTTAATTGTTTTATCTTGTTAGACTGACCTAACACCTGGTAAAGCAACCCCCTTCCTTTCATGTATTTATACCCACTCCTGTATCTTTTACTTCATATATCTGATGAAGTGGGTTCTAGCCCACAAAAACTTATGCTCAAATAAATCTGTTAGTCTCTAAGGTGTCACAAGGATTCCTCGTTTTTGTTTTTCCTCACCCCCCCCAACTCAGTTTCCCAAGAACTGAGTTTGGCTCCAGACTTTGATCAGCTCAGCATAGTGTTGCTATATGCCAAATAAAAATACCTGAACAACAGACTCAAACATAGGGGAGTGTGGATGCAGGGTGCATCACAGCTCCAAAGTTACACAGAAACCCTTTCCATTTATACACATTACATATCTCATTGTATTTACTATACATTGCATTACACATGTTTGGATTTGATTGGTTACTTTGCAGGAACCAATCCCTGTGCAGCATGCTCTGTCCATGCATTGTCTGTGCTCTACCTACTGTTTATCTCAACTCTACATTCCTAATTTATTTTATCCATGTTTATTTTGTTTGTAGTAAATGGTTCCCTGAGTGGTCTCCCTCTTATCTTTACCGGTTCAGACATTGACATTTTAGGCTACTGACCTATTTATTCATCTTACTTAGCACAAATGTTCTGTTTATAGCCTGATGGTTCATGTACCTCCCTAATCCCATCTTCCAAGAATGAGGCCTTCCTCGTGCCGCCAGTGTTTAATTATTATCTCAGGCGAGGCCTACCTACATTCCACTTCCTTTGTTGTTCTTTTTTCTGTTAGCATTAATTTCATTGACACTATACCTACCTACACAACTATGAAACATTTGGCCAGTAGGGAGTGCTATAGGGAGGGTACACCCTGTGACAGTGACCTTAGACAAGTCACAGTCTCTCAATACTTCAGTTCCTCATCTTAGAGATACTTCCTTTGTCTGCTTATATTGTAAACTCTCTAGGATACATACTATACATGTGTACAGCACCTAACACAATGGGGTCCTGGTCTTGGTTGGAGCCTGTAGACACTACTGCAATGCAAATAACTAATATTAACACAGGTGGACATATGCATAATGGATAAAGAAATACTATAAACCAATTGCTGATTGAATTCTAAAATATTGTTATTAAATAGAGGAAAGAATGAAATATTTATTGTAGTTATATAGCTACAGTGACACACACATTACTTTACACACATAATTCTGATACAGGTTCTCACTATATCTCTGTTCAAATGAGACCAAAAGGATCATACGCATCTATACATTTAGTATGAGCACACTATTTTTTCCTGCTACTTTAGGTTCTGCTCCTCTGAAGGCTATGTTTAAAATGATCTTCCTCTTGGTAGAGTGGCAGCTGAACATTAGACTGATGCAATCTCACAGATCTTGCATGAAATGCTCTTGTATCAAGACAGCATCACACTTCCAACGTTCCTACCCTCACTCCAAAGATGAATATGTCACTGATGTGATGCCTACACTCAGCTAAACTGGGAAGCAAAAGACCCAGTGTTATTGCCAGCATAGGATTCATTGGCTCTAGCACAAAAGGGTTATCTCCAGAAGGACTGTCCCAGTCAATTGCTCTTTTAATCTATTAGGATTCTCCCAGTACTAGTGAAAACCTAATACTAATTTTTAATGGTCTCTGGAGGCCAAGTTAATTTAGAAATTCATGTTTGCTACTGAACACTTAAACATCATGAGTCTTTTTATAAAACTTCATATGTTCACAGGGCATTTATTGCAATAATACCCATCATTGCATGTAAAAGATCCAGATGCTAATTCAGTTTTCACAGTCAATTACTTACCATTAATTAACTTTTGTATTGACCTCTACTTTCTTAATCTCAGCTAAATTAGTTATATTATATAAAAGCCAATGTGGGGCATTATAGATAGGAAAAAGATATGGCTAGGACAACAAAATGTCTGAATTTCTTTAAACTATTCCAACAAAATGTTGGCAATGCAACATCTAGACTTGACCCAGAATAACTGCCCCACAAACTTCCATTCATGTAATAGGCATTTGATTTTCATGCTCCATGGAAATACCCTTGGATGTAACTACTAAGAGACAGAAGGAAACAGCAGGATTTGAACAATGTACTAATCAATATTCATTGTTTGTTTCTCTTACACATTTGTAAATCCATCTCTTTATCTTGAACTTTTTTACTTTTATCCCTTGTTACTTTTGAGGCATTGGTTCCCCGAATAATACAAGCGCTTTAATAAAAAGCACTGGAGACCTTAAAATGTAAGCTTGCAAAAATACTAGGACCCCTATTGCGTTTACTGGCATGAGAAACAAGAAACGGTAAGCCAGTTCTTTCTAATTGTTCCTCTTGCTGCTAACTCAGGGACATGGCTCCCACTGTTTAGTCACAGCAGTTGTTTTACATATATTTGGTGACAGCAAAGCCAAGAACAAGCAAAATAATCCCAAATATTAGCCATGACTATTTTATTACTGAAGAAAGAAAAATAAAACATTTAAACAAAACAGCATAAATGACTGAACACAAATGATTAACTCATTATTTCTATTACTCTCTCTTCTGCATGTTTCTCTGTGGAGAGCTTCTAACAGAGATTATACCCCTGAGAGTGCATAACCCCCAGGGACACTTTCCTCTTTGCAAATTAAGACCAAAATTTATTTCCCAAAATTGAGAATTTAGTTTTAGTATCACATGGATATTTAAAGCTGTTTATGCATGGGAAAATACATTTGTTTAGGTTAAGTGAAGCCTGTCTAGTTATTAATAATCTAAACAGTTTATAATTGGTTAAAATAAGCAATCTTAACTAAATCCTTTGAAACTGAAAACATTTAAATTAGTTACTTAGAAGAAGCCATTTAGAGACGTCTCAATGCAGGCCAATTACAAATATGAAAAATCTTAAATCCAATTAAATCCCACAATTTCTCTGTTTACCAATGGTTAGTCCCTATCTCCTCTCTAGGAACACATGGTCTAACTGTCCTGTGATTAACAGGAGAAACAGTTAATCATTTAAGTTACAACAGCATTTTCATATCTCAATAAAATCATTACAAGAGTTTAAATCTCAGCAGCATTTTAGTTAACTTTCTCTCACCGATCCATGTTGAAGTTTTGAGATGGTTGCTGATTTCTTGGGTCTTCTCTGTCTATCTGTGGCTTTTTGCATGTAGAGATGGACAGGGTGAGTTGTGGAGTGCTTGCTGTCTAAGCAAGCTAGCAGCATGTGTGGTTGGGGGTGGATGTGCTCACTTAAAAGTCTTTTACACCATTCTTCCTATTTTCATGAAATTATAGGAAAATACACCTCCTTTAGGCTTATTTATATTAAGGTTGGTTGCTGTCATTCTTTTACTGGCTCCATGCCTTGGTGGTCATCTGTAGAAGCATCTTTATCTTATGAATATGTAGTTAATTAATGAATATGGAACATTTTTTTAATTCTTTTTGTTCTTCTAGCAGGAAAGGACCAGAACTTTCAAAACTAGTTTTAACTTTCTTTTTATTTAGGCTATTCTCTGAGATATTCTTTCAATTTTAATAGAATTTCATTTCCTGTCATGCTGTTTTCAAGAAATCCAAACACTAATGTTGTTCTTATACATTTTTTTAGTTCTCAAAAGTTTTTTAAGCTAAAGATTGTTGTAACCCACAGAGAGATAGCTTTAGCATTTATTTTATTCAGCAGTAATGCAAAGAACCTAGAGGCCTGTATCCTGTAAAACGGCTTCGTCAATCAGCATAAGACTCGAGGCTTATGAACTTTGGCACAGATAAATGGCCTAAACAGTCACGCCTAAGTTTTGAGGAACTGGGATTAGAGTGTTTAAGGGGGAAGTTTGTCCATGATGACACCAGCCAACCACAGGAACATGAGCTAACACGAGCTTTTGGATATTTTACGATGGGAACATCTGCAGATGTCTGACCACAAGAGTGCCAAAGCAATGAATTGATGTATATGATAATAAATTGAGATAATTACTATATTAACCTATAGAAGACACCTGAATATTAGTATGATGAGGAAATACAAATAAGGAAGAGGGGAGAAACCCCCAATGAATATGCATTAAACATAGTGGTACCAGCATAATATATTATAAAAATTCTATCCGATATAGGGTGAGGTGAGAGAGAGATGTAACCCTTTGGAGGTGCCAGGGTGATGAGTGTGACACTCTGCATCCAATATTCATAATAATGGTATGATTATAATGTAATTATGGCATACTCACCTCGTACAGAATGTGTCATGTGAGGTGTCATTGGAAAAGTTCTGATTTGCTGAATACAATTATCCAATTTGTATATATGTATCATTTTTGTATCTGGAGTTATGAATATTGACTATGTATCTGTATTTCAAATGTGGTAGAACCTGGGTGACAAGCATTAGGCAAGATGCTTCCAGTCTAGAACCTGACAAACCTCAGAGTGATAATTGGGAATTCTTAAGTAATCAGTATAATTAATGCACTATTCATAGCTCGAGCTACACTTTCTAAAAGTTATTTAATCTTGAGTTGTTAATTCTACATGAAAGTCTTTGGAAAGTTGATTTTTGTTTTCTTCCTGAGTTGGGTGAGAGTTTGGTTGTGCACTGCCTATAATAAACTCCTCCTTAATATAAATATTATATTCTTAAATGGATTCTTACACTAGTTTAGAAAGATTATTAGAGTTCTCATTGGTACTCAAAACATTTTAACATTTACATAGCCATGGTATAAGGAGTCTCGTATTTAGATAACATTTGCAAGTATGCATTTCACAAGGCTTTTGTCATTTTAAAATTTAAGACAAAGTTTAACACACTTTCAATTACATGTTTTCCTCTAAAGTTTAAGATCACAAGCAGGTTTTCTTGCAAGAGTGTAGGGGTTGGAAAAGCCCACTTTACCAAGATTTATTGCTCTGATAACACACTGTACACATGTAGCTGTGGCCCAGCCTGACATTTGTAATTAAAGGGAGACCTCATTTCTTGGAGGATAGAATTAGGGAGATAAACAGATCTGAAAACAAAACATTTGTGCTAAATGAGATAAGTAAATAGGTCAGCAGGCTAAAAGATAATGTCTGAGCCAGCTAAAATTAGAGGGAGAACACTCTGGGAAGCACTTACGAACAATAGCCAAGATAAGATGGGAATGTAGAGATGAAGTAAAGAGTAGGTCCAGCATAGACAATGCATGGACAGAGCATGATGCCTAGGGATTGGTTCCTGCAAAGTAACCAAACCATTCAAAAAATGTGTGATGCAATGTATAGTAAATGCAATGTAATGTGATGTCTAAATGCATATAAAAGAACAAGTTTCCTGTGTAACTTTGGATGTGTGGTACACCCTATAACCCACCTCCTATATTTGAGTCCGATCAACTCAGCGTCGTTTTGATGCATGCCAAATAAAGGAACCTGAGAGAAAAAAATCTAGAGTTGAATTGAGATTTTTTGGATCCCAGAGAACTGGATGAAGTGTTCTCCCAGAACTGGACAAGGTGTTCTGGATAAGTTAAGTGGAAATGGTCTTGGAGAGAGACCCAACATATCAGACCTCTCCTAAAACATGAATGTTTTACATGGTCAGTCTTCTTGATGCTTGCTTGTCCTTGGGAGATAAACAAAGAAATTCCAAAAGGTTTCTGCATCCAACTTTAACATTTTGCAACATAACTAAAGAAACATATGTATTGTTATATAGCCAAGCATCCTTGCTGCAACATACTTGTAGATACATCTTAACATTCAGTAAAGGTGCAAGCTTTTTGCCAGAAGCTGGGAATGGGAGACAGGGAGTGGATCACTTGATGATGACTTGTTCTGTTAATTCCCTCTGGGGCACCTAGCACTGTCGGAAGACAGTATACTGGGCTAGATGGACCTTTGGTCTGATCCAGTATGGCCGTTCTTATGCAAACAAGTTTGCAACCTCCCCTGTAGTGGGGCCACAGATCTAAAATACTCTCTTGTAAAGTGGTACCTGAGCACATTCCAAAGTTAAAATTAAACAAAGAGACTAATATCAGACAGTAGTAGGGTTTCCTTTCCTTTCTTCACTCCAAAAGAGACAGTGATACTTCTTGCTTTTGTTTTTAAAATGAGTAAGACTAAAATATTAGGAGAAAGCAAGTTTGAAATGCATTTTGCCTTTGGATTGGAAGGTAGTGATGTTATTGGTCTTTCATAACCCTTGCAGGAAGGAACTGATTCCGTAATTTTGTCCCAGCCCCAAAGAAAGTACCGTCTTCTGCATTTATGGCATCAGAATCAGTGCATTGTGGAGGTATAACCCATTTTATGGTGTGCATTGGATGGGGAGCAAACAAGGTTTTGGCCATCCTATCACCATCTTGATTCCAGGCTGTTGCGGGGACTGAAAAGGACACCAGTGTAAAAATTAGACAACTCAAGATGCTACTCTATGAAATGGCAGCCTCCTAGTTACCACCTGTGGCTTGCAGCACACATCAGAATGGCCACAGCAGCAGGTAGTGATCCTGATCCCTCCCATCCCCTGCAGGTTCCCTTTGGCACAGTTTGTGGAGCAGTTTATGGCTGCCCAATACAGTGCCTGATCGGGGGATATTCTCCCCAAACCCTTTGTGGGCAGTGTACAGCCCCTCCATGACATAAGAATGGGGGATATAGGGACTGGAGCATGTGTGTGATATCCTTCCCACGATATTATCCTTTCAATAGTCAATTTCCTTATTCCTGAGGAGCAGAGTTTGTGGGGAGCAGTTCAAGGTAAGCAACTCATTGAAGCTGATAGATTTTCTTATACTGTATTTTATGGTTACAGTGAGACTAGTAATATCTCTATGGATGTGAAATGCTGGGGACCTGTCAAAGATCCATAATTTTGGGTCAGGTGATGCAACCCCCCTACATTTGACATCTTTCTCAAGGTAGGACAGGTCAGCAATACTTTTAGCAACTTAGTTAAGGATTCTCTGATTATAAGTATTATTTTCCCTGGTAAAATCCTTTATTAATTTAAAATGTCTACTTTTAGCTTTGGTTTCACACTTATAACACAGCTGGATCCAGTAATATAACTTTCAAAAAGTTCAAGGCTTAACTGAATATAAAACAACATTTTACAATCAATAAAGTGATTTGGAACAAAAATTAATGCAACCATTTAATTAAAAGTTATGATGCTTTCAGTGCTTACGATGCTTTCATGTTTATTGATGTTTTGCCAGATCTTTTACACATCTATAGTCATCAAGTTAGAAGAGTAAGTAAAGAGAGCTTTTGCCCCCCATTATTCCACTTTTCTATAATTGGAGATATACCAATCTCCTAGAACTGGAAGGGATCTTGAAAGGTCATTGAGTCTAGCCCCCTGCCTTCACTAGCAGGACCAATTTTTGCCCCTGATTCCTAAGTGGCCCCCTCAAGGATTGAACTCCAAACCTTGGGTTTAGCAGGCCAATGCTCAAACCACTGAGCTATCCCTCCTCCCTTGAAAAAAAAAATCTAGGCCCTATCAACGCTAAGCAAAAGGTATAGTAACAAATTGCTGGGTTGTGATGCCTTGAATTTGTCTGACACTTCAGGGTTTAATCCAATCTCTGACTATTAGAGATTATGAGGAAACTTCCGGGGTGGTGAGGAGGGGATTATCCCACATCTTTCACCTTCCTCTGAAAATCTGTTCTGGCCTCTGTCAGAGACCAGATACTGAATTAGATGGACCACAAATCTGAACCTAAGTACCTAAAATAGAATCATAGATCCAGCATAACAATTCCTATTCAAACACTGCTTTTTAAATATTATTTATTAAATGAACAAGCAGTATTAAAATCAATTGAAAATGACATCTACATCCTTTGGTAAATTTCACTGCTAGCCTAAAGTAGCAGACAGCTACTGGTGTAGTGAATCCTCCACTGCTGTAAGGAAGGTCAGATATAATAATGGATACAAGGACAGAGGAATTTCTATTAAGACTTTCTTAATAACGAGATTTGCATATAGATGTCATATGACATGATAATGGGATGGAGTCTAATATCCATTCTTGTGAGAGTCTGTGAAAACACTTGAGGAGTAGATTCATAGGATTTAAAGCTAAAAGGGACCATTATGATCTTCTAGTCTGACCTCCTGCCTTCATCAATCCTGTAGCTTCTGGGTAAGCTATAGCAGAGCTTTTGTGGTGGAAAAAAATCCAATCTTAATTTAAAGACTTCAAGTGATTGAGAAACCATCACATCCCTAGATAGTAAAGTGCTATTCAGTGTGAATCTCTTATTTAATATCAAAGTCTGGCCCAACATTAAAGAGGAAGGATACAGAACCTTGCTAATTATAAGATTATAATTCAAGCTGCACATAAAGGGGTTTCACTGATTATGGACTATGATAAATACAGAGGTGAGATTCCTCAAAGAATAATCAGAATTATTACTAGAAATTAAATATGGATTCCACTTTTAATCATTAGAAAGCTTATAAAAACATACTCAGGACTGTCACAGGGCGATGACTCACTGGTATGGCACCTTCTGCTGGTAATCCAGGGAATTAGCTCACCAGCCTCCGGAGCGCCCTCTGAAGGCCGGTGTCTCACCTTGCCGCTGGCCCTGGTGTGCCTCCTGGGCCCTGATGCCCCTTCTCTTGGGGTTCTTCCCCCTGCTGTACCCCACAGTCTCACTGGGTCTCCCCTCCCCAGGGAACCCCCAACCCCCTATCCCCACCTCGCCTCAGTCTTTGGCTACTGCCAGTAACCGTCTAGCCCCCATTCACTGGGGCGGACCGCAGTATAATTGCCACTCATCATTGGCAAGGAGGGTTTGGACCTGTTATCTCTGCCTACCCTTGGGCTGTCCCTCTGCAACCCCAGTACCTTTCTGGCCTTTATCAAGGCCGGCAGCCTGGGGAGTTTCCAGGCTGGAGCTCCCCAGCCCTGCTTCACTCAGGTACCCTGTTCAGCTCCCAAGTAGTCAGGCCCATGTCTCTCTATAGCTAGAGAGAGACTCTGTCTAAGCTCCTGGCCACAGCCTTTTAGAGGGCCAGCTGTGGCCTGATTGGGGAGTGGCCCCACCTGAGGCTGTTTCCCCAATCAGCCTAGGTTTTTTTCTCTCAGCCCCAGCCCTGTCTCAGGGCTGGCTGTAACCCTTTCAGGGCCGGAGCAGGTGACCACCCCGCTACAGGGATATTATCAAGTGGTTGAGGGTCAATGAGAACTTTTTTTATTCGGGAATTTCTGAGACAATCCATTGTATATATACCGGTATTACCTAAAATATACAAAATCATTGACTACTTCACCAGGGAGCCCTGTAGTAGACACTCATTCTTCCATACATGTTTTTAGAAAATAACCAGTAATCTGGTTATTTTCTAACCAACTGGTTATTTTTAAGACAACTTGGGTATCATTTACCATAGCTTCTCAGTGATGTGATATTTTATTTGAAAAATCTGTAGTATTGCTGACATTCTTGATGAATGTTATTTGGTTACTTTGGGTGTAAGGAGTCTTTATGCCTAACTACTTCATGCTGATGGGATTAATGTGATTAATCATTTTTTTAAAATAATAAGCACTGTGCTACTCCATCTCTTGAGTATCTAACTTAATTCAGCCAAATGATACTGAATATAATGATTTCTGGCTTTTATCTTCAGAAAGAGGTACTGCTATGAGCTCCAGCATAGCACTTTCATGTTCTTATCTATTTAGGGATTATTTATAATAGAATTGTTTATCCTATATAATTATTTTTAAAACCTGTGTTTAAATAGTTCCATTATACAGATGATTTTTTTAATATGGTAATCAGAATTTGATTTTGTACATTTTGTAGCTGCACTGACTAGTATTATCTCTATAATAGTAGCAAGATAACATGTGGGATGGATTATGTGATTCACATGCTGAAATGTCCAGATCCTTTATTACATGTGGAAGAGTTCACCAGCCTTTGACTCTAGAAATTACTGAACAAACTGTGATTAGGAAGGATGTATAAAATCACTAGTTGTGAGGCATTTTATAGATTCTATTAAAAAAGAAACTCCACTGATGAAGAGCTAATATATTTAGATCAAATAGATGAAATAGAATTAACAGACTTAATCAAAGAGAGGCTTTCTGAATTTTTTATTTGAAAACGTTGTCACCTCCTAGATTGAAGGGTTTTAATTAGAAGGAAAATATTAAATTTATATGGCGCCATAATACTAATTTTATAGCAATAGTCCAGTGCAAAATATATTTAACTAGATTCTTGACCCCTCTCAAATCCCCCTTGTGCTGCTCCAGAGGCACAAAGCATATTTAAAGTTGTCTGTGAGGCAATGCATCAGTGCAACGGCATCCCCTCTGGCCAAGCGTGGCACAACCCCTAGGGCTCACATAGCCTAGTGGGACTGTCAATCTCTTCCTGGTGCCCAGGATTCTGAAAACCCTTTCTTCACTCCCATGTCTGTGAGGGGTTTAGTAGGGGAACCCAGGCCACTGGATTCCAGCTCAGGGCCCTCGAGCTCGATAAGCAGGATCAGAATTCTACAACTCTGACAATACCCCGAGAATCTCCTGGACTGTCGCAGGCTCTAAAGCCTATTGGTCAGTTTATCACCTCCTGGGCTGTTGTCTTTGGACAGCTCTTTAGTAGCTTGCTGGCAGGAGCTCTTTTCTCCAGCCTGCTCACTCCTGTGGTAGCCACCCCACAACTCTTTTATCCTCCCAACTGCTGTTAAGCTTCCAATCTGCAGTGGGTGGCAGCGCCTGTATTAGCTCTTTTGTCACTGGGCCAACATGGGGTACATACACCCCATGGCATTGCCTAAAAGCAGAAGCTGAGGATTCCTCTAACATGCTGAGTCATGTCACTGGCAGAATACAAGTTAAATATTAGTGTTATACAAATCCTCATCTATTTAGGATGTTCTTTCAATTAAATATAGGCCAGGATTACATATGCCTCTCTTCATACTGAGATGACTATGCTAGTGAAGCATCATTGATATTACAGTGCAGTGAAAAATAGATACTGTTCTTAAAACTCCCTGGGAATTAATTTAGTTTAACTTGGTAAAATAAACTCCTTTAGTGTGATTTCATCATTCTGCAGCAAATTCAGGAATTCTACTGTGGGTCCTACTCACTGTCACAATGTGTCATTAAAAAAAAAACAACTGCAGTTTCAGTGAGAGGCTACTGAAATCTTCCCATCTGATCTAACTTACCAAAAATGCTTTAGATTCTGTAACAATTAAGCCCCACTACACATAGAAAACGCAAAGTAAGTCACTTATCACCAAATCAACCTTTAGATTTGTTTTTGAAGAAAAATTATAAGAAACTTGCCAGGATTGTAGAAACACGAAGCAGCTTAAATCTGTGGGGCATTAAATGTAGAAGAGGTTCTTGCCTGAGGAAATTCCTGCTCATAAAACACAAGTGATGTCAAGAGACACCAGCACGTTATTATCTAAATCCAGTAGGTGGATTTGCACATGTAGGGAAAAGCTGTACATTGGTTTACAAGCAGTATTGAAAGAGATGTGAGTGATCAAATGGCCTCCTGCTTTGGTGCAAGAACTGCCCAGGCAAGCTATGTCACCCTAAAACATAGCAAATGAGTGTGTGGCTTTCTGGAAGGAGAGAAATGGCTGACCCAAAATCCAGTGTGCAGCTTCTGCTTTTATGGCAGCAAAAGCTGCACTTACCCTATAAGCTCCTTGGGATGGGGATCATCTTTTTGTTATTAGGGTGTATAGTGCTTTGCAATGTGGGGCTCCTTGACAGTACCACACTACAAATAAATAGGTCTCCTGCTCCAAATGGCAATCACACTCTGTACTATTACCTCAACTGTACACAGACTTCTGGCAACAGGTCATTGTATAGCAGTAACTATGCTAGTGAAGCATCATTGATATTTTGCATGCACAATACTGCCAACAAAGATTAACACATTTTTATACTGCAATAGTATGCATAGATCTCTAGAGATTTGTTTTGGAGTGTGGCTCTACCTTCCTTTTTGTTACTACATCAGTCTTGCTTAGGTCTAAAAAGGCATCACGTATTGATAATGAAACCAAGAGAGAGATCTGAAAACTACTATCAACAGTCTATCACCTATCATATTTATTGTGTCAGGGAGCTTAGCTAGGGATTGACAGCTATATACATTATCCAGTTCCACTGAAGATAAAGTAAAGGTGACTTTTTATAATTGAAGAACTAAAAAACAAAAAAATTACTATATTGAGTGAGTGGCAAAGACAAAATGAAAGTAAAAAGTATTGCTGTATAATGTACTGTAAGTGAACCAAAGTAATTTTCTGAGTGAAACAATTACAGTTGCTGAAAATTAAATATATAATTAAGTGGATAATCAAAAATATTTTTCCCCTTTGTAACTCTGTTTCACATGTGACCAATTTTAATGTTAGCATTTACCAATTGCAAAAAAAATCTATTGTTTGATCTTGGAAAAAGAGCTATAGCAAAATTATCCAAAGAGTTGTGATAAAATATGTAAGGCCCCAATCCTGCAACTGATGACATACAGGCAGACTGCAGCAATTACATGGTGGACCATTGAAATTAGTGAGGCTTCCACACAGTGTCATCACTTCAACCAAGCACGGTCACTCATCATCAAGGAAGGGGAGCTGGCTGAAACTCAACCTGGGAAAGATCCAAGTGATGAAATTGTTTTAAAAAAACTAGTTCTATGAAGTTCTTGGGGCTACTAGAAACACAAGTAGATAGTGGCATCCAGTAGAATTTTTTCGCTGGCTAGGATGCTGCAACCAGTGCTGACCATTATAGACCTACCTGCTGTGATCCATGCTTTCATAGTCTGTCACATTGCTCCAGCTAGTCCAGAATGCAACCACCAGCATGATAAGTAACACTCACAGGCAGAAATGTATTTTTGTACTTACACTGTCTCTTTGTTGAGCATAAAGTCCTAGAATCATAGACTTTAAGGTCAGAAGGGACCATTATGGTCGTCTAGTCTGACCTCCTGCACAATGCAGGCCACAGAATCTCACCCCCCATTCCTGTATCAAACCTGTGTCTGAGCCATTGAAGTCCTCAAATCATGGTGTAAAGACTTCAAGGTGCAGAGAATTTTCCAGCAAGTGACCTGTGCCCCACGCTGCAGAGGAAGGCGGAAAAACCCCAGGGCCTCTGCCAATGTGCCCTGAAGGAAAATTCCTTCCCGATCCCAAATACGGCAATCAGCTAAACCCTGAGCATGTGGGCAAGACTCACCAGCCAGACACCCAGGAAAGAATTCTCTGTAGTAACTCAGATCCCACCCCATCTAGCATCCCATCACAAGCCATTGGGCAGATTTACCACTTATAGTCAAAGACCAATCTCATTAAACCATCCCCTCCATAAACTGATCAAGCTTAGTCTTGAAGCCAGATGTGTCTTTTGCCCCCTCTACTCCCCATAGAAGCCTGTTCCAGAACTTCACTCCTCTGATGGTTAGAAACCTTCGTCTAATTTCAACTCTAAACTTCCTGATAGCCAGTTTATATCCATTTGTTCTTGTGTCCACATTGGTACTGAGCTTAAATAATTCCTCTCCCGCCCTGGTATTTATTCCTCTGATATATTTGTAGAGAGCAATCATATCTCCCCTCAGCCTTCTTTTGGTTAGGCTAAACAAGCCAAGCTCTTCGAGTCTCCTTTCATAAGACAGGTTTTCCATTCCTCAGATGATCCTAGTAGCCCTTCTCTGCACCTGTTTCAGTTTGAATTCATCCTTCTTAAACATGGGAGACCAGAACTGCACACAGTATTCCAGATGAGGTCTCACCAGTGCCTTGTAAAATGGTACTAACACCTCCTTATCTCTACTGGAAATACCTCGCCTGATGCATCCCAAGACCGTATTAGCTTTTTTCACGGCCATATCACATTGGCATCTCTTAGTCATCCTGTGATCAACCAATACTCCGAGGTCGTTCTCCTCCTCTGTTACTTCCAATTGATGTGTCCCCAGCTTATAACAATAATTCTTATTAATCCCTAAATGCATGACCTTGCACTCTTCACTATTAAATTTCATCCTATTACTATTACTGGAGGTCATCCAGATTTTCCTGTATGATATCCCGGTCCTTCTCTGTATTGGCAATACCTCCCAGCTTTGTGTCATCCACAAGCTTTATTAGCACATTCCCACTTTTTGTGCCAAGGTCAGTAATAAAACGATTAAATAAGATTGGACCCAAAACCAGTCCCTGAGGAACTCCACTAGTAACCTCTCTCCAGCCTGACAGTTCACCTTTCAGTATGATTCATTGTTGTCTCCCCTTTAACCAGTTCCTTATCCACCTTTCAATTTTCATATTGATCCCCATCTTTTCCAATTTAGCTAATAATTCTCCATGTGGAACCATATCAAAGGCCGTACTGAAACTGAGGTAAATTAGATCCACTGTGTTTCCTTTGTCTAAAAAATCTACTTTCTCAAAGAAGGAAATCAGGTTGGTTTGGCATGATCTACCTTTTGTAAAACCATGTTGTAATTTGTCCCAATTACCGTTTGCCTCAATGTCCTTAACTACTTTCGCCTTCAATTCTTTTTCCAAAACCTTGCATACTATGGATGTCAAACTAACAGGCCTGTAGTTGCCCGGATCACTTTTTGTCCCTTTCTTAAAGATATGAATTATGTTAGCAATTCTCCAGTCATACGGTAAAACCCCTGAGTTTACAGATTCATTAAAAATTCTTGCTAATGGGCTTGCAATTTCATGTGCCAGTTCCTTTAATATTCTTGGATGAAGATTATCTGCCCCCTCCCCTGATTTAGTCCCATTAAGCTTTTCAAGTTTGGCTTCTACCTCGGATGTGGTAATATCTACCTCCATATCCTTATTCACATTTGTCATCCTGCCATTATCCCTAAGCTCCTCATTAGCCTCATTAAAGACTGAGACAAAGTATTTGTTTAGATATTGGGCCATGCCTACATTATCCTTAACCTCCACTCCATCCTCAGTGTTTAGTGGTCCCACTTCTTTCTTTGTTTTCTTCTTATTTATATGGCTATAGAACCTTTTACTATTGGTTTTAATTCCCTTTGCAAGGTCCAACTCTGCATGGCGTTTGGCCTTTCTCACTTTATCCCTACATGTTCTGACCTCAATAAGGTAGCTTTCCTTGCTGATCACTCCCATCTTCCACACCTTCTAGGTTTTCTGCTTTTTCTTAATCACCTCTTCATGGTGCTTGCTCATCCAGCTTGGTCTACAACTCCTGCCTATGAACCTTTTCCCCTTTCTTGGGATGCAGGCTTCTGATAGTTTCTGCAACTTTGACTGGAAGTAATTCCAGGCCTCCTCCACCTTTAGATACCCAAGTTCTTCAGTCCAATCCACTTCCCTAACTAATTTCCTTAATTTTTTAAAGTTAGCCTAGTCACAGATCTATTTTTTGTTTATCCTTCCATTTAGTTTAAACTGAATTAGCTCATGATCGCTCGAACCAAGGTTGTCCCCTACAACCATTTCTTCTATGAGATCCTCACTACTCATCAAAACCAAATCTAAAATGGCATCCCCTCTTGTTGGTTCAGCAATTACTTGGTGAAGGAATCCATCAACTATCACATCTAGGAAAATCTGAGCTCTATTATTATTACTAGCACTTGTCCTCCAGTCTATATCTGGGAAGTTAAAGTCTCCCATGATCACACAATTCCTATTAGTAGTTACTTCATTAAAAACATTAAAAAGGTCTCTATCCATATCCAAATCAGATCCCGATGGTTTATAGCACACCCCAAGCACTGTCTCAGGGGAGGATCTAGTAGCTTTCTTCCCCAATGTGATTTTTGCCCAGACAGGCTCTGTCTTATCCATTCCATCCCTTCTTATTTATTTACAGTCTACATCATCAGTAATATACAATGCTACTCCACCACCTTTGCCTTTATTTCTGTCTTTCCTAAACAGCACATACCCTTCAATACCCATGCTCCAGTCATGACTACTATTCCACCATGTTCCTGTTATCCCTATAATATCCGGTTTCACTTCCTGCACTAGTAACTATAGTTCCTCCATTTTGTTACCTAGGCTCCTCGCACTGGTGTACAAACATCTTAATTCTTGCTATTTGGCTTCATTCACATTCTTTACCTGATTAGGCCCAGACATTCTACCACCAGTGTCACCTATTAGAATGATATCTACAGTACCCTGCAAGTCTGACTTTTTCCATTCAGACTCCTCAGGTCTTTGCTCCATCATTTGCTCGAACCCCCTTCTAAACTCAACCAGAGTTTCCACCTGCATCTCCAGTCCTTGGATCTTTTCTTCCATCAGCTCTATCAGGTGGAACTTCATGCACACGAAACTGTTATCAGGTACCCCCTCCAGGATCATGTATATGCCGCAGCTTCCACATCCAGTCATCTTCATTGTGTCTTCCAGCGCTTGGGTCACTACCACTGCTGCCTCTGTATCTGTCATAGCCTTCTCACTTAAATCCTATAAATCTGGGAAACACAAACCAAACCAAAACACCACCACCCACAGCACAACAAACCCCCAACAAGCACCAAAACACTGCTAGAACACTGCACATTCCCTTCAGTAGTCTGTCTGATCCTCTGCCTGCTTCTCTTAGTCTTCTCCCAAACTCCACAGCAAACTCCAACTCAAACTCCCCTGTTTACAGCTCTGTTTGCTGGCTCCTGTGCCGCTGCAACTGTCTATGTACAAGACCACAGTGCCAATCTTCAAAGCCTTCACCAATCAAGACATGAGCTACTTTAGGGACTGCCTTTTTATAACCATGACAACTTCCATCCTCAGGAGCAGTGGAGCTAACCACATCTAAAAACTCAGACTCATGGAAGCTGGCAACAGAGGTCTTTCAAAAATAGGCATAAGGCTATGTAACTCTCTTCAAGAGATCAGCATGACCTCAAATCTTGCCACCTGCAGATCAAAGTGCAAGACCCATCTCATCATCTTAGCTTTCCCAGAACAGTAGGTAAACATACACAAAAACCCTTCATAGCTAAACACAGCACCTTACCTGCCACAGGGTAGAAAGGAGTGACTGCCAACAAATTGTTTTGGGTTTTTGTAAGGTTCTAGGATACCATAGTCCATGAGGGATAGAAACAATAAGACAGAGGGAGGGATAGAAATGATAAGACAGATCTGGCCTCTTGTTTTCAGTTTCTGAATGTACACTAGGACTATTAACAGTTATGTTCTCTGTAAAGGGCAAACAGAACACATCTAGACTTCACAATGAGCGATTTGGACAGTTACCTATTATCAAGCTACCGCACAGACAACCAAGGCATCCTATGTTCTATCTTTAGTTAGACATGATCTCAGATGAAATTAAGAATAGCGGTCATGCACCTGTGATAAGACACATTCCTATTACAAGACTGGGATAATGATTTCTCATCATCTATGAAAAGCACCATTATCTTGTGACTAAACAGCACATTACCAGTGATATAAAAAATTACCAAAATGAACTCATGCTAATTTAGCCTGAAAAGGTTATTGTCAAGTGTATTTCAGTTGGGGAGGCCTTTTAAAGGCTTTTAAAGGGAAACAAATTATATTTGTGAATTCTTACAAGGACCTGCTGCAATAATCTCTAACTAAGCTCTAGATAAAATGAGGCAGATTCTCCATCCTGCCCAAACTCTGCTCATGTGCAGCAGAGATCTGAGGACTGCAGGGTGTCATGTACCCGACCTTGTCATCAGTTAAAGCTGCAGGGCAATACAGTAGTTCCAACTTACATTACCACATTCCTGCAGGATATCATGATACACTCCTGGCACATCCCAGAGCACAATCCAGATCAGTGAGGGGTTATATTGTCACCACCAGTCCTGCAACCTGAGGTACCTCACAATTCTTTGCTGAGGTAGCTCCCAACCTGGACTGTTCATAAACCGCAAGCAGTTCACACCTTCAGTGTCTGAATATATCTGTAGTCCTGGTCCAGCAACTCTGACCCCAGCAGCCTCTCAGCAACACACAGCCTTGGTTACTAATTGCAGGATGACCCCAGGGCACTCCTAGTCCCAAATTTTCCCCTCAAAAGTGTGTCCTGCCCTGCCCAGTCCTCCCCTGGATAGTTCAGATATTACACATTTGTTGCCCCTTTGAGGGCTCAATATCCAACAGCATGCTACTTTAAACGGAGTTACCAAACAGGTCAGTTTAAAAAACACAATGCTGGATTAGTTTAGATTAAAAAATAAGACCTGTTTATTTAATTTATGTGACAGGGTCAGGCCAGATGGCTACAGGAGAGTAGTAGAAGGCAGATATTAGTCCCAGATTAAGTAGATCCCTTTTCCCTGGGTAAGGTAACAGGGGCAGTTCCAGAACAAGCAGGAACTTTCTGGAACCAATCAAGGCAGGCAGGCTAATTAGGACACCTGGAGCCAATTGAGAAGAAACTGCTAGAATCAATTAGGACAGGCTGGCTAATCAGGGCACCCGAGTTTAAAAAGGACCTCAATTCAGTTGTATCATGCATGCAAGGAGATGGGAACAAGAGGCACTAGGAGCTGAGAGTGGGAAGGTGTATTGCTGGAAGATTGAAGAGTACAAGCATTATCAGACACCAGGAGAAAGGTCCTGTGGTGAGGATAAAGACGGTGTTTGGAGGAGGCCATGGGGAAGTAGCCCAGGGAGTTGTAGCTGTTGCGTACTGTACCAGGAGGCACTCTATCCACAGGGCCCTGGGCTGGAACCCAGAGTAGAGGGCAGTCTCGGGTTCCCCCCAAACCTCCCAACTCCTGACCAAACACAGGAGGAATTGACCTGGACTGTAGCTTCTCCCAGAGGGGAAGGTCTCTGGGCTGTTCCCTGACCCACATGGTGAATCTCTGAGGAGAACAAATCTGCCAATAAGCGCAGGACCCACTAAGATAGAGGAGGAACTTTGTCACACTAGATTAATAGATTAAGTGAGTACAAATAGGCAGCAATACAGTCAGAAATGGCTACAACAGAGAAAGATAAAACTTTTCTAGTAGCTAAAACGTAAAGTAGACTTGAATCAAAGAAAAATCCTTACCATATGTTCCCAGCAACGTGGCTAACCAAATTTGTATGTCAGGATCCCTTCAAGAGTCTTGTTTTTTTTTCTTCTCCAGGTGAAAGAGATAGGTACCTTGGGGTGTTTTGATCCTCACCTGTATAGTCCAGTAACCCTTCAAAGTGGATTCTTCTGAGGATTACCCCTCAAAGCAAAGTTTATTCAAGCAGTAAAGAAGGTAACATGGAGTCTGGTGGTGAAGGTGGCTCCACACACTTTCTTCTCCCATTTGTATGCTGAAAAGCAGGTTTGCCTCATCTCCAGCCACTTCCCCCTCTTGCTGTCCCAAGTGCCCTGTTTACTACTTATATGTAAACATACATTCCTTTGTTTAGGACAGATCTGTTTCACAACTTTTGCCTAGTAAAGGCTGTGTGGGTTTGAACATGTGCTAACATATTAAAGGATGAATTCATAACTTTACATACAATGTTGCTACATACATTTCTGCATGATATAGTTGATCAGCAAACTATTGGTTTTCAAAAGATACCTCACAAAGCACATTCTGTACAATGATTATTAAAATGATGTGTAGGGTGCGAATATAGGGATGCTTTCTCTCACAACTCTCCATAGTAAAGTGGTCACCAAGGGGCTGAGTTATTCAAGGTATTCTGGGTTACAGCCATGCTCCACCCCTCCCTTACTTTCTGTTTTAGTAACCATGTGTATCCCCCACACACATCTATTTGTATAAAATTGAATAAAGCACCACAGTCACAGCTTGCAGTACTCTAAGTAAAAGTGTTAAAGAGACCACTCAGTGCACAAGAAACACCAACTCCCTCTTTCTCCTTATAGCAGAGATGTGAGGGCAGCTGACCCAGGAGGTGATAGTGCATCCTCTACAGGGGGAATTATCCACTGGCATCTCCACCCATTCTAAAGCCACTTTGTTCTGCGAATGAACAGAGTAAAATGGCATTAGTGGACCTGAGAATCTAGTTTGAGAACTTTAACTTTCCATTATTTGTGATTTCATATAAGACCATATAAGAGTTTTGTTGTTTCAATTTGTATTTATTCACCACCAATAAAACCCCCAGTATAGTCACAGGGTCAAATTCTGTCCTTATATACATGTTTGCAAATCTCATTGTAGCACAAGTAGGTTACCGTTTATCAAGCCCTGCACCTCCTCAGATGTTTCTTACAGGAAAATATTTCTCTTAAATTAATTTTCCAACTGCTCTGCATTTTTTTTATTTTTTTTCAACAAAACACCCCCTATCGCAAGGAAGAAGCTAAGGAGTTGTGTCAGACAAGCTCTGTTCAGCAGCTCCAAGCAGATTCAGGCAATTAGCAGAGTTACCCATTATTCTGTGGGCCTGGGGCATGCACTTTATCATAGCCGCCAGCTTTTGAAATGGGAAACTTGTACTGGTAGTATGCAGATGGCAGAGAAATGAGCTAAGTCTCACTCCGGCTAAGCCAGGGGCTGTTGTGCTGTAGTTTCTCAATTAGAAGTTGCTGTTACACTACAGAGTAGTACTTCTACCTGTCCCAGGTATTTATAAAATTTAAGGAAGACTAATATGAGGTGTATTGCTGAACACACACACACACACACACACACTGTACATGCCCACCATGTATAATGAAAGTCCTGTGTCTCAAAAGATGCCAATTCTGGTCATTACTAAAGTAGGATTGAAAATGAAACTTATTCAGTAAGACAAAACTGTCACAAGTCATAATTATTTATTAGGTGCCAAGAGAGCACTTGGTACAAGACAATACATATCAAAAGACATTGCCATGGTCCCAAGGAAGATAAAGGAATATGGACCCTGGACTTCAGAAAAGGAGACTTTGACTTTCTCAGGAAACTGATGGGCAGGATTCCCTGGGAGAATAACATGACGGGGAAAGGAGTCCAGGACACCTGGGTGTATTTGAAAGAATCCTTATTGAGGTTGCAGGAACAAACCATCCCGATGTGTAGGAAGAATAGTAAATATGGCAGGCGACCAACTTGGCTGAACAGTGAAATCCTTGCTGATCGTAAACACAAAAAATAAGCTTACAAGAAGTGGAAGATTGGACAAATGACCAGGGAAGAATATAAAAATATTGCTCAGGCATGCAGAAGTGAAATCAGGAAGGCGAAATCGCCATTGGAGTTGCAGATAGCAAGAGATGTTAAGAGTAACAAGAAAATTTTTTTTCAGGTATGTTAGCAACAAGGTGGTGGTCAAGGAAAGTGTGGGCCCCTTACTGAATGAGAGAGGCAACCTAGCGACAGAGGATGTGGAAAAAGCTAATTTACTCAATGCTTTTTTTGGCTCTGTCTTCACGAACAAGGTCAGCTCCCAGACTACTGAAGTGGGCAGCACAGCCTGGGGAGGAGGTGACCAGCCCTCTTTGGAGAAATAAGTTGTTTGGAACTATTTAGAAAAGCTGGACAAGGACAAGTCCATGGGGCCGGATACGCTATATCTGAGGGTGCTAAAGGAGTTGGTGGATATGCAGAGCCATTGGCCATTATCTTTGAAAACTCATGGTGACTGGGGGAAATCCCGGATGACTGGAAAAAGGCCAATGAAGCCTTTCCATCTTTAAAAAAGGAAAGAAGTAGGATCCGGGGAACTACAAGCCAGTCAGCCTCACCTCAGTCCCTGGAAAAATCATGGAGCAGGTCCTCAAGGAATCAATTCTGAAGCACTTAGAGGAGAGGTAAGTGATCAGGAACAGTCAGCATGTATTCACCAAGGGCAAGTCATGTCTGACTAACCTAATTGCCTTCTATGAGGAGATAACTGGCTCTGTGGATGAGGGGAAAGCAGTGGATGTGTTATTCCTTGACTTTAACAAAGCTTTTGATACGGTCTCCCACAGTATTCTTGCTGGCATGTTAAAGAAGTATGGGCTGGATGAATGGACTATAAGGTGGATAGAAATCTGGCTAGATCGTCGGGCTCAATGGTAGTGATCAATAGCTCCATGTCTAGTTAGCAGCCGGTATCAAGCGGAGTTCCCCAAGGGTCGTTCCTGGGGAAGGTTTTGTTCAATATCTTCATTAATGAACTGGAGGATAGTGTGGACTGCTCCCTCAGCGAGTTTGTAGATGATACTAAAGTGGGAGAAGTGGTAGATATGCTGGAGGGTCGGGATAGCATACAGAGGGACCTAGACATATTAGAGGACTGGGCCAAAAGAAATCTGATGAGGTTCAACAAGGACAAGTGCAGAGTCCTGCACTTAGGACAGAAGAATCCCATGCACTGTTACAGACTAGGGACCGAATGGCTAGGCAGCAGTTCTGCAGAAAAGGGCCTAGGTGTTACAGTGGATGAGAAGCTGGATATGAGTCAGTGTGCCCATGTTGCCAGAAAGGCTAATGGCATTTTGGGCTGTATACATAGGGGCACTGCCAGCAGATTGAGGGAAGTAATCATTCCCCTCTATTCAACATTGATGAGGCCTCATCTGGAGTACTATGTCCAGTTTGGGGCACCATGCTAAAAGTAGGATGTGGAAAAATTGGACGGAGTCCAGCGGAGGACAACAAAAATGATTAGGGGGCTGGAGCACATGACTTATGAGGAGAGGCTGAGGGAACTGGGATTGTTTAGTCTGCAGAAGAGAAGAATGAGGGGGGGATTTGATAGCTGCTTTCAGCTACCTGCAAGGGGGTTCCAAAGAGGTTGGATCTAGACTGTTCTTAGTGGTACCAGATGACAGAACAAGGGAGGTTTAGGTTGGATATTAGAAAGGTTGGGGAAATTTAGGTTGGATATTAGGGAAAACTTTTTCACTAGAAGGGTGATGAAGCGCTGGAATGGGTTACCTAAGGAGGTGGTGGAATCTCCTTCCTTAGAGGTTTTAAAGGTCAGGCTTCACAAAGCTCTGGCTGGGATGATTTAGTTGGGGATTGGTCCTGCTTTGAGCAGGGGTTGGACTAGATGACCTCCTAAGATCCCTTCCAACCCCGATATTCTATGATTCTATAAAAGGCCCTCTCCCTAAACGGGAAGAAAAAGCAAAGGGGGAAAAAAAAAACACTTGTCCTTTTTAGGCATCAGTGCTATTGACTCTCTAGATATGAAGAGCAGATGAATTACAAAGAGCAATTCAACACTACTTCCAATGCTCAAATTGTCTTACAATTTGTTTTCATTTTGGCAGGAAGTGTGTACGCAATGTCTGATATGGGGTGGGAGGGGGAAGCTGGGATTTATTAAGGAATGTTACAAGCCTTCACTACACTGAAGGCTTGTTATATTCCATTGAATATCCTTTGAAAGGAAACATACCAAATTTAGATATGGCTTAATTTCAGTATTGCTACAACTAGGGTAAATTTGGTCCAATGTTTCCTCCTTGTGGAATCTAGTTCACACATTGCTCACATATCCCTGGTTAATGATTGTCATAAACAGATAGCTAAGGGTTAAAGTCTGTTTTACCTGTAAAGGGTTAACATGCAGTACCTGGTGACCACCTGACCAAAGGACCAATCAGAGACGAGATAATTTCAAATCTCTGTGGAGGGAAGCCTTTGTCTGGGTTCTTTGTTAGTTCTCTTTTTGAATCTAAGAAAGGACAGTCATGTCTCCAAGTTCTCCTGGAGTAGTTTCTACTAATTAATAGTGAGTATTAATTAGAAAGGCGAATTAGTCTTATGATTTGTTTTCTACATTTGCAATTGTGTGTTTGCTAAAGGAAATGCTTTATTCCTGTTTGCTGATTTTGCTTTGACTGAGAAAGGGGGGAGGGGGAATTCTCTCCAGAGATTGATAAGCTTAGACCCTATGAGTGTCCAGCTTGGGCTCATAGAGATTCTGTATTTTCTTTTTAGTCTTTAATAAATTCTTTTCTATTAAGGACTTGTTTGGTCTTTCCTTGGGTGGATTCTCAGGGAAAGAGAAGGGGGGGTATCCCTCTGTAGTTAGATCCCGGTATCTCTCCTAGGAAGAGGGAGGGGGGAGGAAGCAGGGGGAATGGTTTGTTTCTCCTGGGTGTAAGAACTCCATGGATTTGGGGCTCTTGGAATCCCCTAGGATTTTGGGGAAGGACTGTGTCTCAATCCACATTTCCTGATTGAGTGGTGGCAGCTTACTAGATCTAAACTAGGATTTTAGTTTAGAGGGAAACCAAGTCGGGTCCCCATCTTTGAACCCACAAGCTCAAAGTGGGGGTGAGACCTGTGACATGGTGGCATGTGGGTCCTCACTTTGAAACCCCCCAGTTTCAAGTGAGGGTAGACCCATGACAATGATGATGTGCTCTGAGTTTGTCCAGTTGCAGTACGAGCATTTTTGATATGTAACTTAATGGCAGTGTAGGTGGAAAGCCAAATATTTTGCCACAGAAATTATAAATACAGGATCAAGTCCTGCTCTCTTTACATCCAGAAGTGAGCTCTTCGTTGTCAAATAAATTATTTTCATGAGTAAGGCAAGAGGATTTGACTGGCATTTAGAGCAGGCCCTGCATTCTTTAAACATTAGATTTTCCATAATTTTATCTGTGTAAGGACAGAAGTATCAAACCTTTACTAAGATGATTCTGGTTTTCATTTAGCTGCTTTTGCTGTTCAGATGTTTTATGATGCCCTCTAAAAATGTCTTTTGCTGTTCACAGCTAAATAATGATAGATCACAGTGGATTGTTGTTGGGGCACAAGAAATTGTGGTTTCAGAAGAATATATTCTTTGCAAATATCTGGGAACACCTAATGATCAAATCCCAATTCACCAGAGAAATGAAGGGTGCTAATCACATCTTCAGATACTGCTAAAGAGTTCTGCCAAACCAGAACAAAATGTGCTATCCATTTTCATGAATTATACTAAAACTCACTGATTTTTAAACAAATAATGTATTTTATATTAAAATTGGCAGTTCTGATAGGGTTTTTTATTTGAGAAAACATTCTGTGAAAGGTTCATAATACTCACATTTCAGTGGTGGACATCCTGTACTTGGCAAAAGCTTTTTCAATTTCATCATTTCATAGACAGTTCCCATTCTTCTGTTACCATAAGTAAAATCCTGCCAAAAGTCAATCTTCTGAATTGCTTTTAAATTCATTGTAATGTAAATTTGGACATAAAACTTTCTTCTCCCCACCAGTACCACCAAAATAGTCGGTCTATATGGGATCTGATTGGCTTCAATTGAAGTCTGGCAGAATTTTAACAGTAAATAAATTGGAAGTGAGATGTATAGGATTTTATCCAGTTACATGATTTTGTGCTCATCAATTGTCCGCAAATTGTTTATTTGCTGCTGAAAATTACAGTAGCTGCGCCTGAAGCAGAGTCAGCATCACAAGTGTCTGATGTCACTTATAATGTCCAGATAAAAAGTTATTATACTGAAGAAAAATTTTGTACTGAAATTATTATTTGTTATCTGACAACCAGAACACTGTCAGAATAGCAACAGATCCAAAATCATGGGCCCTTTTTTCCTAAAAAATTCAGAAAAAATGGCATTTGAGCTGGTGAATAGGGTAATCATAAGGTCATTTTCTGAAAAGGCTTATGCCAAGTCTTTTTATATATAATATTTATAAATATACATCCATATATTTCCACATTTTAGAATGCTAGCTGTTCTAGCAGATGAATGAGTTCACTGTGATAATAGCCAGGCTTTGCAATTGGATACAGACCCACAGGAAGTGTGAGAGTAGCCATTTTCTCTGTATCTCCTGCATAAAGAAATCTCCCTAAATCCAAACTTCCTTTAAACACCAAGAACCAAATTCTTACACTCTTAACTTCATTAAGAGTCCAACCCAAAATCCTGCTGAAATCAATGGAAAGAAACCCATTAACATCTAAAAAATAGATGTTTTTAACTTTGGGATTTTTGTGAAGAAAGATGCTAAACAAGTTTTAATAAGAGATTTGCCCTGATTTAAGTGTACTTATCACCTTTCTCTGTTTCTTCTAGTGCCTTAACAAGTAACATGCCAATGGATAGTCAATAGCATGATGTCTACAAGAGTTCTAGCAGTTAAAAAAATGAAGAAAAAAAGTGATGGTGAACCAAGAAATATCTTTATTATTATTTATGAATATTGTTCATGTCTCTGTTTTCACAGTCGACTATTTGCTAAGGTTTTATTAGCTCTAAAAGGGAACCAAGGAGGAGGACCAATGGAACAAAATAAGAGAAGCAACACAATTGACTATATAAGAATGCCAAAAAACTCATCACAAGTTAATAGACATAGGATACCAGTCAGCTCTGTGTTCTTGGGGAATCAGAGCACAATATCCAGCCTGCCTGACTCATGAAGGAAACACCCCCGGCCCCTCCAGCCTCTGCTTGAACCAAAACCAATCAGAAGAAAGATTTACAGAAAGCAATGAAAAGGTGGTGGGAGAGAGCTAGACCCCTCCTGACAAGGGTGACAGGATTAAGGCAACTCCCCTATCCTCATCTGCATCAAAGATGAGACGGGGAGGCATCTCTATTAGCATACAGAACGGAGAACAGAGATTCCAAGGCAAGAACCGCATTGGACTCTGGGACCAGAAAAGCAGGGAAGCACTGCATCCTGGGGGATCTGTGCTCCAGATATTAATGAACCCATGCCTGCACACACCCAGCTCAGCCATTATCAGACCAATTCTAGTAATAAATCCAAAATACTGAAGCTGCCTAATTGCATTGGGAGCTCCCTTGAAGGAACTTTTGAATGATCAGGTCCTATTGTCTAGCCTAAAGAAAACCCTTGAATCATCAGTTTACCCATAAACAAATCTAGTGTTCTGCCTTGAACAATTGTTGTTTCCCTACAAGAAACCCCTAACCATGTTCAAGTGTGTTCTGATGCATGGATCCAAACTCTGCATCAGTTCCACTGGGATTTCATCTTCTCCTGACTGATCATGCTGGGAGGCTCTGCCTATCTCCAGCACTCAGGAACCTGAGCTACCACCATCACCTGGGAATCCCGACCAGTTCAAGCTTCATGGAGTGAGGAGACCCCTCTTAGTCTATAAGGTGCCACAGGATTCTTTGCTGCTTCTAGAGACCCCAGCTCTCACTCTCTCTCTCTGTTTTCTTTTCTACCTCAGGTATAACTTTTTAACCCTGACATATTTGATCAGGTATAGTTTTCTACATAACTTTTGTAATCTTTAATAATGTAACTTATGTTTGTTTAGGCTATCCTTGTGTGGTTATCACTATTATTATAACTTTTATGGTTAAGCTGGTTGCTTCCCTCCCTCTCTCTCTCTGAACTTTACTCTTTTGTGTTTTTGGTTTCCCCATTTACTCTGCAGCAACGCTCCTCTTACCTAAGCTAAAGATCCCTGTAGTGACCAAACTACTGTGGGGTTTTCTCATCAAGTAAGTGGGTTACTACCAGAACAATTGTAATATGAAAGTGGGAATAGGGACGTGCTGAACCTATGACATACGAGGGTGGCAGCTTGGTAGTACTGCTTGACCCAGTCTGCTGAGTCCAGGGACATAAAAGGGTGGCATCCCAGAGTTGCTGTTCAACCCAGCCTGCTCAGGCTTAATCTTATTCTGGTGCAGTACCTGTGGTATATAAGGGTGGCAGCTTGGAAGTGCTGCTTGACCCAGCCCGCTGAGTCCAGGGACATATAAGGGGTCAGCTTGAGAGTGCTGATTGACCCAGTCCACTCAGACTTGCTCTGTTAGTGTGTGTGCGCGCGCACGTGTGTGCGCGTGTGTGTGTGCGCGCACGTGTGTGCACATGCTTATCTGATTCTGGGGCTGGAGGTACCCAGCCCTGGAGAACCTAGGTCCTGCAGGATAGCTCCATTGGGAGAGGACTTGCAGAAGGGAGAAGTAGAGCTCCATATGAACACACAAGTGACACAAGCTGTACATTGATAGAATTACAGAACCATCCCCCACCCCCCAAAGAGTAACCCTAATAAATGAGCATACCCAAAGTAATGGGCAAATCTGGTAACACACATTAATAGCTGTGATGAGGGAACTTCTGTCACATAGTTGTTTTGTCAAGGCTGAGAATGTGAGATCAGAAGAAAATGATCAGTTAAAAGATCCACCCTGTAGAAAGGGAAGGGGAAAGTTGTCAGCAGCTGCAGGTTAACAGAGAGGCATGGTCTGCAGAAAGCAGGCTACAACTTTTCCCCCCAAGAGAATGGAAGGCACCAAGGCAAAGTCATATGTTCCAAATTAATTCCATCCCACAGAGAAGTGGAGGCATGGGCCTGTCATTTTAAAGACGTGCACTGGAAGGACAGGAAAAAGGTGTCAGAAGGTGTAGCCTACCGTGGGACCATGACAACAGTTATCAGAATTTATCAAGAAAGTCCACAAATCATGTAGAGAAAATAAATCCATTTAGTTGGAAGAATATTCCCAATTGATTAGTACAAATGGTACAATCTCTACACTAGTTATTTGAGAGCCTCTATTAAAAATATATAAACCTGAACAAATCGCCAAAGGAAATGCATGAAAGTACAGTGCATGATATGGGAACATTAATTTTCATATCTGAAGGCACAGATTTTCTATGCACTGCATTTTTATTAGACATGAACAATATGGTACATTGACTTTTGGACTAATCTAGTCTGCTTACTGCAATTCTTTCTGATCTGAAAGTTTACCCTAAAACATTAGGGCATTATTTATTTTACTTCTTCATGCCCACGTGTGTGCATGTGCGTTCCCCTTCCCTGCCTCACAAACTAATATTAAGACTATGGCTGTCCAAATAGTTAGGGCCTTTTGGCACATCCTGTCTAGCGGGTGCACAGATAAATTTTGCAAATTTGAAATTTGTTTTCATTCAAAATCAGAATGAAAAGAAAATTTTGAAATTTCCCATGAAATGTACTTTTCAAAAGATTTAATTTGAAGTCAATCAAAATGTTTAATAAAAAAATAATTTTGAAAACTTTTGAATTAAAAAAACATTTAATTCAATTTTGGCTTTTGATGTTTAATTCTGACAGTGACATTTTGTTTTGTTTTTTCTAAATTAAAATTTTGTAAGAATGGAAATATTCCCACAGAACATTTCAATTTTGATAAATCACGATTTTCCAACAAAAAATTGTTCTGTCAGAAAATTTTCCAAGCACTTTACTGCCAGCTCTTAATAGAGCCTGGTTAGGGCCTTATCACCAAATCTATCTAGATACATATTTGGCCCACCGACATCATCACAGCTTGTGAGAACCTATCAAATACACCTCTACCTCGATATAACACTGTCCTTGGGAGCCAAAAAAATCTTACCTCGTTATAGGTGAAACCATGATATCAAACTTGATTTGATCCCCCTGGAGTGCTGCTTTACCGCGTTATATCTGAATTCGTGTTATATCGGGTGGCGTTATAACGGGGTAGAGGTGTACTGAAAAACACAAACAACATCTCTTGTACTTTCTTCCCAGTTCGTAGAAAGACTAACTTGGATTGGTTTATATTTTTTTGCATGTTTCTTTTGTATGCGGGCACACAGAACTTATTGAAAGTTAAGTCAAAGAAGTGGTGTTTTGAAATTAATTCAGAAACTAGTTAGTTCCATGGTCATTCTTATATCTTGCAAGATTGAGATCCATAGCGCAGATCTAGTTCCTGTGACAGTTTCTCATATATTGGTTGAGATTCATTTTTTCAGTGAAATACAGTTGTTGTGGGAAGTCCTGGTAGAAGAGGAAAAGATGATTTTCAGGTAGCTACAGAAAGTTCTATGGAAGGCTTTGAATACATTGCCAGAGATTTTGGTGAGCCAGTGCAGAGAGTGGGACACTAGTGCTCTGCCTGCCTCTCTCCACACAAAAAAGAAAAGGAAAAAAAATCACTAAATCAATTTAATTAATGGTTAGATTATGCATTTTTGGTGCATCTCTGAGTAAGGAATTGTACACAACTTCACTACCTCAGGAGAAGCTCTGGGAGTCATTGTGCCTCAGAATGGATGACATGGTTGTGATGGTTTCCCCCCATGGTGTCACCAGGAACTGGGGTACCACTGAGACCTCTGATGCACCAACCTGGGCTCCCTCTCACACTGAGCTGGTGTGACAAGCTGCAGACCCGCTCCGAGTCCTATACTTCCACCAGCATTCAGACAGGTAGGAACACCAGGGGCAGGCTCTACACGCAGGCTCTCTGACCAGCCATTGCATGAAACCAACAATAGAGAGGTTACAGCTAAGATAAACCCAAGCTCAACAGGCACGCACTCCAGAACTGTACCCCCTCCTCTCTCCTATGCAAAGTCCAGCTCCAAGATGGAGTTTTGGAGTCACATGGGCAAGTCACATGTCCATGCATGACTCAGAATTTACAGGGTAGCAGCCATGTTTCACATGCTTCCTTGAACATCCTCAGGTAGACTTCTTATGTGGATTGGAGCATTCCAAGATTCATTGGTCCTTAAGTACTTCTTGATTGGACACTTAATTTCTAAAGAAGCTGACCAAATGTCTTACAACGCTTACTTAGAAATCAAGCAAGTAAACAGCCAATATTCATAACGTCAAGTACAAAAATGATACATGCATGCAAGTAGGAGGAATGTATTCAGTAGATCATAACCTTTACAGAGATGTTACATGACGTATGTAGCACAAAACAGATTCCAGTTATGTCATATATACATTCATAAACATTTCCATAAAGCCTTATGGGGCGCACCATCACAGCTCCTCACTCCTCTGCATCCCAGTCAGGCTCTCCCCACCTCTGTACTACCTGGGCTCCAAGACGGTGAGCACTGAGAACATTGAAGAGAATCTTTGTATTCTCAGATCTTGTCCCACAGCAGCCCCTGGCAGCCAGGAGCAGCAATCACAGGGGAAGTCCTTCTCAGCCTCAGGATGGAGTGCACACAGTTGCTCTGTGAGGATGGTACATATGCAGTCTGGCTGGCACTTAGGTGCTGTGAGGAGATGGAGTATCCTCAATGCAGATGGAACAGTCTGTCAAGGCTTTACTGAGCATATGTGAACTGAGATTTTTCAGAAGCTCATGACTTGGCCACATTTGATGAGATTTTCACAGGAATGGTGAAAGGCCTTGGCAGGACCACTCCTCTGACAAATTTCAAGTTCCTGGTTCAAAATGGCTGAACCGTTTTTGCTATAATTTTAAAAAGAAATATCAGCATGAGGAACATACCCATTGTGGAAAATTTCAGCCCAAACTGTTAGAGCAGGGGGATCAGCAACCTTTGGCCCACGGCCCACCAGGGTAAGCCCCCTGCCACGTCTGCAGGTTCAGCCGATCGCAGCTCCCATTGGTCACAGTTCGCTGCTCCAGGCCAATGGGGACTGTGGGAAGCAGCACGAGCCAAGGGAGATGTCAGCTGCCACTTCCCACAGGCCCCATTGGCCTGGAGCAGCGAACCGCAGCCAGTGGGAGCTGCAATCAGCCGAACCTGTGGATGCAGAGGTAAACAAACTGCCTGGCCCACCAGGGGGCTTACCCTAGCAGGATGTATGCCGAAGGTTGCCAATCCCTGTGTTAGAGTTTGACAATGTTCTGGACAACCGAAAGTAAGGTCTGATAATGGAAAGTGGTGGGCAACCTTAACTATATGCACACACTGCCTATAATTCTGATTTCTTTGTAGTGTTATCAGGTGCAGATGGTGTCTTAGTGCCAATGCTGAATAATAATTTGGAATTACATAAAAGGATTTATTAAATAGTGGCAGATTCCATTTCCAGCATGTATTGTACTGCAATGCTTCACATCCAATTCTGGAGTGCTCCCAGTTTTAACAAGTACACTTTGGTCTTTGTTTCTTTTAAATAAATTTGTTTAAGTAGGACATGTTCTGTCAGATTTCTAATTATTAATCTGGAAACTCTACTTTTTGAATATATATGTTTTTAAAATATTGTGAATACCAATATGAAAAAAATCTATGAGCAGTTGGTAGGAACTGTTAAATTTAAGATCTAAATGGAAAACAATGTTTGCTAGGAAGAGAGAACAGGCTCATCATTAATCCCACACTTATTTCCCTGAACTTCAACTCTAAATACGATTTTTTGCCTTTTTAATTTTTCAGAACATCACATATTAAGAGCTAGGAAATGAGTATTCTAAGACAACCATCATAACAATCATAAATTATCAAATGCTTGGGTTTCTGAACAGCTTTTAATACGAATGATAAGTAGTAGCTCAGCTTTTTCCAAGCCTTGATAATGACATCTGTTTAATGTCTCTCCTAAAGTTATCTTTTCCTTATGAATGCAAAGTCTGTATTAAAAGAAGAGCAGGAAAAGACTGCAAATCTTTATGGACCTGATTCTTCTCTCTGACAAGTGTGTAAATGAGGAGTCACTCCACTGAAATCAATGCTTAACACTAGAGTAAAAGTGGTGTAAATAAAATTAGATTGACATTCTAAGGGCTTTTAAAATGACTCAGTTAAAATGCATTGCATCTTCTGATTTACAGTATTCAACTATAGGAGAAAAACAGAAATAGGTCACCAAGAGATTTTCCAAACCTTTATTATATGTGCCAAAATGGAGATTTTTTTTTTAAATGGGCAGGAGAGTCATTTCTTCAGCACAAAACTACCTTGCTATATGATTACACCTTTCTGCCAATTGCAGTCAGCTAAAGTGGCACTTCTCAGAAAGCTACCTTTTTTTTTAATTTTTAGTACATCATACCAGATCTCATTAGTTGCAATCACATGATAAAACAGTAATAGCAGAATTTCCTGATACATTTCTGATACACACAAAAAAATCACCTCACAATAGCACACATGAATACTCAAAATAGTCATTCCGGAATCCAGGAAATTTGAGATTTGAAATTTGTTACATCACACTGGGATTTCATTTAGTTTGAATATCCTTCAGACATTTAATTTTCACTGTGAGGAATCATCATCATAATTCACCAGGATGATCACCTACAGCTCAGATGGCCCTATACACCACCAAAAGGAGCCAAGAGAAGGTCCAGAAATACAATGACCTACTTTCATGAATTCAGTCCAATCATAGGAACATAGGAATTGCCATACTGGATCAAGCCCAAGGTACATTTAGTCCAGTATCCCATCTCTGACAGTAGCCAGAACAAGATGCTTCAGAGGAAGGTGTAAAAACTATACAGTAGGCAGATCTGTGATAATCTCCCCACCCCCAAATCTCTAATAGTTAGAGATTGGTTTTAACCCTGTAGCACAAGGTTCAATCCCAGAAGAATTCACAGAAAAATTAGCTGCAATCATTTCCATTGTCTATGATTTTTCCTCCTGCCATTTTATGGTTGTAAAAGAGCAGAGGATGTCTAGGACCCCAATTAACACAGATTGTCAGACCTACTTTCTTGAGAGATACCTTACACCCATCTGAAAGAATTCAATCTGAGCAACACTAAAAAATTGACCACTCAATGCTACAATTGGCATAAACTACCAACCACTGTAACTTTCTTTTCCTAAGCAAGCTAATCACAAAGTGAACCACAAAAAAAGGATGTCACTACTGGTCAGCTGCCATATCATGGATTCTGCTCACTCGGGCTTCAGGCCAAAGCACGGTACCAATACAGCACTTGTTATTCTGGTAGACAACCTCCCTCTGTCCACTGAAAACTCACATTGGAAGAAAACTCAGTCAACTGTGTGCTTAGCAACACAGGCCAGAATGGACCCATTACTGTGGTGGCTCTACTCCAACTGTGCACTGAATATAGAGTTTAGCTCAGAGTCTCTATCCCGAGAATCAAAGTCTTCAATTCACTGTAGCTACATTCATGAAAACATTCCATGTTTTCAAAATTCTAAATGCAATGGTATGCCTCCTTTAGTGAGCGCTCAACTTGAGATGTCTTAAAGGAATTTGATTTTCTAAAAGAGTGGAGTGCCCTCCCTCTACAACTTGGGCCCATTTTAAGGAGTCTTGAGTTGGGTTCCCAAAATTAGTAGCCACTTTTGAAAATGTTGGCCGAAAGTTGAGTTTATCCTTGGGAAAAAAAATAGCACACACAAAAGTTGGAGAGTTTCTTTTCCTCTAAGTTGATGGAACTGTGTGTACTTATTGTACTGTTGCCCTTTTGTGAACTTAGCAGCTAGTGAAAGTGTGAGACTCCAGGAATATTCCCGTCTGGTATTTTCTTTGATGCAGTCGAGTATTTACAAGGAACAGCAATCCCTGCTTCTCTGAATGTATCAAGAGCCAGGAACGAAAGGGAGCAGGTTCTTGGGTCATAGCCACAAGACTCCTTAGCCAGCAAATCTGAAAGTGCGCTCTCAAACTTTTTCTAGGGACACACTGTGCTCACTGGCTTTCTTGGTATTTTGCCTCTGCTTCTCTCTCTGTTCTTGTCTGTCCTCACCTTCTGTCTGTTCTTTCTTCCCTCACACACTTTACCTAAAACAATACTCAGAAAAAAGACCCTTCCCCCATGCAGTGCAAGTCTCCTGGGCTGGCTCTATTAGGCCTTACTTTAGGTATGGCCACTTCATGGTCATAACTCTCTTAAGTGAAGGGCACATTCACACACATCAATTTCAATGAAGTTTTAACTCAGCCCATAAAAAGGTTCAACCAACAACTATGTATGCCTGCTTTTTGCCCAGCGAGATTTTTAATGCCAAAGTGTACAGAGAACATAATGTAATTTAAAGGTAAAATAAAAAGAGTTAAACATTTATTTGCAGTATGAAACTATGGTATTAAACAAGTAGTTTTCACGTCTTCTAAATAGTAATCCAAAAGTGTCTTATGTTTCTTCAAACTTTACCTTCTAATAGAACTTTAACAATATAAATATTAAACTTCCTACACTTGAAGGTGGAGCTTAAGTGGTTCTAACAATGTGTGGAAGAAATAATCCATTATGGATACAACTAACAACCTTAGATTTTAAATCTCTTTACTGGGTGAGTTACCTCATTTATGAAAACTCTGGAGTAGCATTAGTAAAAATGATAATGTTCTTATTGGTGATTATCTGAGTCAGGTATATCAATCATTAAGACAGTCTGGAGAGAGAGAGAGAGAGCGCACGCACATGTGCACTCAAGAGCAGGTATAATCATGATCAGTACCGTGTTTTCCGGCATATAAGGCGACTGGGCGTAAAAGACGACCCCCTAATTTTACAGTTAAAACATAGGTTTTGGCCTATACTCGCCGTATAAGACTACCCCCCCTTCCGAGGGGGGGAGCCCAGAGCCTTTTAAATCCCAGCCGCGGCCGGGAATCAGAGGGCTCTGGGCTGCCTGCTGCGGCGGGGAGCACAGAGCCTTTTAAATCCCAGCCGCGGCCGGGAATCAGAGGGCTCTGGGCTGCCCGCTGCGGCGGGGAGCACAGAGCCTTTTAAATCCCAGCTGCAGCAGGGAATCAGAGGGCTCTGGGCTGCCCGCTGTTTATACCTGGCGTATAAGATGACCCCCAATTTTTGGGGGTTGTTTTTTAGTATTAAAAAGTCGTCTTATACGCCGGAAAATACGGTATTTCATGCTATATCATATCTCTCTCCCTTCCTCCATATATGTTATCCTTTTAAGAAAATTGACTCTCACTCAACACAAGGTTTTCTGCTCCCCCTCAGTCCTTAATTTAAAGTAAATGAATGCATTAGCCTGGGGAAAGAAACTGTGGGCCCTTTTCTGAATAATCCACATTGGACTATTAGTCAGTATATCAATAAGGTGGGCCACTTAATATAATATTTCTTCTGTTTTCATCATATTATTACAAAGCTGCCAAAACTAGAACTTGGTAAGGTTTCTCATGCATTTTCACCCTCTTCCTGAAAATGACTTCTCTGTCAATGGATTGTGAAAGATATTTAGATTATTTTCCAGATCCGTCTGGAAGTGCACATAGACTATAGTTTTTAAACAGTGTAGACATGCATGCACAATGCCCTTCACCATGCACACATCTGACAATGACCACTAGGTCTAAAGTTGGGGGATTGGGGAGGAGAGACTGTACGATGGGTCTTATTGTGATGCAGGTGGTTTTTTTGTTTGTTTTCCCTTTCCCTTGCAGGCGCTTTGGTTTAAGTGTATGTTACTCCATCTCAGAGTCTGAAGCAATTTTTCTGCACCCTCTGACCTGCTACACAGACAATGAAGCTTCTACAGAATAAGGAACAGCAGTTGGAGAGCAAGGGCATGCACTTTTTACCTCAGAACATCGCTTTGTTTCCTGGGCATGGATAAACTTCGGGAATTGTGCAAGTGGTACACGTGGTTCTCTGCATGCTTGCACAGAATGTGGATTTAGCCTCTCTCCAGTGCAGCAAAAGCTAAATGGAAGTATTTTGACACTGACCAGCATCTGTGCATCAGCAGCTGAACAACTGTCTATAAAATTAGCCCCTAAATCACTTTTCTTGCAGTTTCCGGGATCAAATGTGCATCTGCATGGTTCTGTAACTATCAAAGAAAATTATGTTGAAACAGTCTCTGGGACGTCAAACAGCAGCTCAGATTTCAGTGTTGATATCTGAACTCTTTACCAGCGTGTCAGTTAAAACATCAAACATAGGATGAGAAATCTAAGTTGCTACTTTCCAAATAAGAATTATTGAAAAATTATAGCCATTTAACCCCAGTGTTATAATGCAAAGATTTTAAAGTGGGAGATTGTCAAAAGCAGAAAGGGTAGTTAGTAACCCAGCTCCCATTTGTAGTGTTCAGCAATCACTCAGTAATTAAGGTTCTTGCCAGAGATGTGGTTTATTCTGAATCTTGTTCCAATTTGATACATCTGAAAATCCCCTCAAGTGACTGACATGAGTTTCTAGCAGTGCTGGCATTCTTGTATTCCGTGGAACACATCAGCAGCAGCTGACAACCCATGCTTCACTATTGCCATTCTGTAATTTAACAGTGCTAAATACAGATCAGAGTCTGACTCTATAGACTTTTAGTAGGCGCTTATTAGTCTGACACAATCTTTCACTAACCCATTGGATTGGGGATAACGGAGACTAGCAGTTACATGTCTAAACCTATTCTTCGCTGCAAACTACTGAAACTGTGACCTATTGTCAAACGTTACTATGCCAGGTATACCTTGTCTAGAAAAGATAGATTTACCAGGGATTGGCAACCTTTGGCACATGGCCTGCCAGGGTAAGCCCCCTGGTGGGCCAAGCCAGTTTTGTTTACCTGCCGCATCAACAGGTTTGGCCGATCGCGGCTCCCACTGGCCGCAGTTAGCCGCTCCAGACCAATGGGGGCTGCAGGAAGTGGCAGACAGCATATCCCTGAGCCTGTGCTGCTTCCCACAGACCCCATTGGCCCTGGAGCGGCAAACCACGGCCAGTGGGAGCTGCGATCGGCCGAACCTGCCAACGCAGCGGGTAAACAAACCGGCCCGGCCCGCCAGGGTGCCAAAGGTTGCCAATCCCTGGATTGACTATGCACAATCTGTTTAGCTGTATCATCTTCTAGGAAGGGTCTCAGGGAAGTGAGAAGTCTATGCCAAATACAGTCTTTCCTATCCAGCAAACAAATTTATGCTTAGTTTGCTCTGGGGGACGCAATTTTTTGTGTACCAGGACAATGGCCTCTTAATCAGGGGCATCGGAACAGGGAGGGCCACTTTTTACCAGCCATAAGGACAAGTGACAGGGAGAGTGGGAGGGAAGAGTTAGTGTGGGTGCGGGGCCACATGTCCATTGGACATCTTTTAACTGTAAATTCTCTGGGTCCTGCTTCAGACAGCTAGATTAGGCACAGATTTCTCTACATAATTCACCATTCCAAGGAATTTTTGAATCTCTTCCTTGTCTGTTGAGGCAGGTACACTGGTGATGGGTTCACTCTACCTGTGATCTATCTATATACCTTTCTGTGTTAACTTATCTTTCAGAAATGTTATTTCCATTGCACATAATTTTAATTTAGCTTTCACCCAGCAGCTTTGGTTCTTTCCAAATCTCCTTGGAGCCCCTGGTCACGCTCTTCATGAGCTGGGGAGGGGGGAAAAAGAAGAAGTCAAATCTAAACCTTAGTACCCTCTAGACCATCAAACATTTGTTGTATTTTCCAGTGAAACATTTCAGGATCTGAACACAACTCAAATAGCAGTCTGCAAATCAAGTGTCTCCCAAAAGAGGTTGTTGAATGTGCAGGGTGGTATGATCTGTTTCCGTAAGGGCGCCTGCCAGAATTCTACTTATGGTTCAAAAATAGAAAAATATTTGCCATCAGCCATCTCCCAAAAAATGTCTCCCCTTATCACTCACTCACTCATGCCCGTCACCCCAGTCGGGGTATGGGCCACCAACCACAGATCTCCAGAGTCCTCTATCCTGGGCCATTTGCTCTAGATGGTTCCAGGTATAGCCCATTTTTGTGCTATCAGCCTGAAGGTCGCGTTGCCAGGTGTTTCTTGGACTGCCTCTTTTCCGCTTGCTTTGAGGGTTCCACCGCAATGCCTGTCTAGTGATGTTGGTTGGCTGCTTGCGTAGCATGTCCCCTATCCAGCCCCACCTTCCCCTTCTAATTTCTTCCTCTGCTGGGGGTTGACGGGTCCTCTCCAAGAGGTGGATGTTACTGATTGTGTCTGGCCAGCGGATCTGAAGAATCCTTCTAAGGCAGCTATTAATGAAGGTCTGGATCTTCCTAGTGGTTGTTTTAGTTGTCCTCCAGGTTTCAGCTCCATACAGTAGGACTGGTTTCACGTTAGAATTGAACAGTCAAATCTTTATTTCCAAAGACAGCTCTCTGGAGCTCCAGATGTTCTTGAGCTGTAGGAAGGCTGCTCTTGCCTTACCAATCCTTGCTTTGATGTCTGCGTCTGTGCCACCCTGCTGGTCGATGATGCTGCCTAGGTAGGTGAAGGACTGCACTTCTTCCAGGGGGCTTCCATTCAGTGTGACTGGGTCGTTGCTGATGGAGTTGATCTTGAGGATCTTGGTCTTATCCTTGTGGATGTTGAGACCAACCTGTGATGATGTGGCTGCCACTACGTTGATCTTCTCTTGCATCTGCTGTTTGCTGTGTGAGAGGAGTGCAAGGTCGTTGGCAAAGTCCAGGTCATCAAGCTGGGTCCACAACGTCCACTGGATACCATTCCTGCGCTCATAAGTGGATGTCTTCATAATCCAATCAATAACGAGGAGAAAGAGAAATGGTGACAACAAGCATCCTTGTCTGACTCCGGTTCGCACCTGGAAGCTGTTTGTGAGCTGCCCTCCATGGATCACTCTACAGTGTATGCCGTCGTATGAGTTCTTGATCAAATTGACCACCTTTGCTGGGATGCCATAGTGCCGAAGGAGCTTCCAGAGGGTCTCTCGATCCACGCTATCGAACGCTTTCTCATAGTCAACAAAGTTGATGTACAACGAGGAGTTCGACACCATAGACTGCTCTACTATGATGTGGAGCGTTGCTATCTGATCCGTGCATGATCTATTCTGCCGGAAGCCTGCCTGCTCATCTCGTAGCTGTGGATCGACTACATCCTTCATTCTCTCTAAGAGGACTCGGTTGAAGACCTTCCCTGGCACCGACAGAAGTGTGATTCCTCTGTAGTTGGCACAGTTGCTAAGGTCTCCTTTCTTGGGGATTTTGATTAGGTATCCCTCTTTCCAGTCTGCCGGAATCACTTCTTCCCATATCTTCTCAAAAAGGGGGTACAGCATTTCCACTGAAGCATCCAGGTCTACTTTCAGGGCCTCTGTTGGAATGTCATCATGTTCTTCATCATGGTGATGGCTTTTCTGATCTCGTCTCTGGTTGGTTTGTCGCAATTGATTGGAAGGTCCTCGTTGGCTGGGTCAATGTCTGGTGGATTTGGTGGTGCTGGTCTATTCAGGAGTTCCTCAAAGTGCTCCGCCCATCTGTTCATCTGTTGTTCTATTCCTATAATAGACTTTCCCTGTTTGTCTTTGACGGGACGTTCTGGCTTGCTGAACTTTCCAGACAGTCGCTTGTTGGTGTCATACAGCTGTTTCATGTTGCCGCTGTATGCTGCCTGCTCCGCTTCTGCTGCCAGTCCATCCACATAATCTCTCTTATCCTTCCTAATACTCCTCTTCACTACTCTGTGGGCTTCAGCATACTTTTTTTGAGCTTTGGCCTTTGCTGCTCTAGTCCTGCTGTTGTTAACTGCTGCCTTCTTCTTCTTTCTGTCTTCTATCTTAATCAAGGTCTCTGCTGTAATCCACTCTTTCTGCTGGTGTTTCTTGATTCCAAGCACTTCCTGGCATGCTAACCTAAGTGTCTCTCTCACTTTCTGCCATCTGTTGAGTACACTGTCTTCCTCTTTCTCAGACCGATCCTGTAGTACTGAAAACTTATTCTTCAGCGTCAGTCCAAAATCTTCCCTGGTCTTGTGGTCCTTCAGAAGGCTGATGTTGTACTTCGTTCTTCTATCTGACGCCTCTATCCAGTTCTTCTTCAGTTTCAGCTTCAATCTGGCCACCACTAAGTGATGGTCGGATGCTGCGTCTGCTCCTCTTCTAACTCTAACGTCCTGCAAAGATCTTCTGAATTTCTTACTAATGCAGACATGGTCGATCTGGTTTTCTGTCGTGCCTGCTGGCGATACCCAGGTACTCTTGTGGATCCGCTTGTGAGGAAAGATGCTACCTCCTATGACCACACAAATCCACAAATCTCTCTCCATTCTCACTCATCTCTCCCACAGCGTGGGTCCCCATGACTTATTCGTATCCTGTATTGTCAGGTCCAATTTTGGCATTGAAGTCTCCCATAAGAATGGTGATATCTTTGTCCGGGAGAGTCTCTAATATTTTCTGAAGTCTGTTGTAAAATTAGTCTTTATCCTCCTCTTCGCTGTCATTGGTTGGGGCATAGCACTGAACAACATTCATCTTAATCCTCTTCATTTTAGTTCTGAAGGATGCTGTGATGATCCTGGGGCCGTGTGCCTCCCAACCAATCAGTGCTCTCTGTGCCTGCTTAGACAACATGAAGCCTACTCCCTGTGTGTGGGGTGTGTTGCTCTCTTCATGTCCAGAATACAGCAACAGCTCTCCTGTCAGTCGCCTCTGTCCAGCTTGTGTCCATCTTGTCTCGCTAAAACCTAGTAGGGTCAGGTTGTTACTCCTCATCTCTACTGCAACCTGCGCCGTCTTTCCTGACTTGTACATGGTCCTCATGTTCCACGTGCCGATGGTAATCCTCCTGGTTGCAAGAAGGGTGATCGGCTTAGTGGCTTCCTCGCGGCTTTCACCACCCAGAATCATGCGTCTTCGAATTGAAGACTCTTCTTTTTCCAGGATTAAAGTCTCTGTTATCTCTATTGTTGGCGTTTCTGTAGCAAGTTGACTTTTTTTACGGGGTGGGGTTGCTAGCCCCATGCCCAACCCTCCTCCTTTACCCTGACTTGGGACAGGCAGATGGCCCCAAAGGACCGCTCTGGTGGAGTTGTCTCCCCTTATAGGTAGTAGAAAGTGTTCCCTTTTTATATATTTAATTGTATGGGTCTATACATAAGCAAAGGTTTCCATCTATTTTTTCCTACACTGTCCAAGTATATCCACTTTGTCAGTTTTTCTACTCACTATGATTCCCAGAGCAATGGGTCCATGTAGCTCCTCTTTTAGTCTCTGCCTCAGGGCAAGTTTCCTAGAGGTGTGAATTGTGGGATAGTTGGGCTCTTTCACAGTGCAGAATAGAACTGAGTTTCCCTATCTCCTGAAAGTCATCCCAACTCTCTCAGTTGCTTTGGTTCCCTGTCTCTCCAGTGAGTGCATCTTCCTGATGGGATGAAGGACTTGATACACTTTTTTTAAACACAGTAATAGGACCTGTTTTCCTTTTATAAAATTATTTATTTTCCAATATTTTTACTCCCTACATTTAGTTCACATGCTTCCTTAGTAGGGATTAACTCACCACTGTAAGCCCTGAGTTTTACCTATTTACTTTCTACCTGTGGCTTTTCTTTTAGTGTTACTAACAGTGTTTCTGGCAACATGTGTATTTGTGCACCAGTGTCCCATTTAAAGGAACAGCTGTTCCATTGGCTTTCAGATTGATAATCCATTCGCTTTGTGCTGAAATATTATCCATTGCATGAAAAAGTAATCTGAGCTTGTGGTGCTGTCGTCTTCCTCTTTGTCCACACTCTGCTAGTGGCTGCATAGTCTTGCAAAAGGCAGTTCTTATATCTTTTCTCACATGCTAGGCATTGTCTTAGCTTGTGCTGGCTGCCACAGAGTGCAGCTCCAGGTGCAGTTTTTGCTGGACTCTGACTTTGAGCTCCACAGGCCTTTCTGCCTCAGGTCTCTTTTCTTGTACTGTTTTGGCTTCTCTATCATGTCTCCAGTTTCATCACATGACAATCTTTAATTAAAGATTAATCTTTTAATTCCTGGAGACTCGGGGGATTGGAAACCATAACCATCCATAAGCTTCGTTCTGGACTGGGTGACTTTCATTACTTGTCAATTCTAATTGCTTTTTCAAGGGATCTATTAGACTAAGCTTTTTGTTCCAGATTCCCATAGTGATCTGGGTCATCATCAGGAACTTGGCTCCCAAAATTGCAAGACTGGCTGTTCAGCCTCACCTCTGTTACAATCTCTTTTACCGTTTCACATTCCTTTTGTACCCTGCAATTAAAACACACATCTTTCAGGAGTCTAATTTTTACATGGAGCGCTATACTCCTCAAAATTTCTGTAATAGTTTCATAGTTAGCCTCCTCTGCATGAATTAACTAAAAACTATTAAACACATCACGTGCTTCAAAACCAGCTACTATCCAAAAAAGGCCACCTTCTGAAGGTCTTATTCTTTTACTGGCACACATTGCATGAAGTTTCAGAATAAAGCCACTGTTTGAACTTCCTCCAATTATCTTCTACATTTCCAGAAAGTTGCAGCTCTTGGAGCTCATAACTTCTCTATTCTTCTGCTGGGGATATTTTTCTCCAGTTCTTCTTGTTCCTGGTACCATGCAGTGTTCTGTGACCACTCAGTGACTACGGTGCTTGCAAGAGATCTGCTTTATTTAGTATCTGGTTCCACTTAGCTGTGCCTAATAACAAGAGCTTCACCTTCCCACTGACATTTTCTTGCTGGAAAGCTCAGCTCTTAAAGGCACAGCCCCCAACACCACTCCATTGACATTCAAAGGGAATTAGGTACTCAAATTCCATTTGTGCCTTTGAAAATGCCTCTGCTACACATTTTTTGTGACTCTACTCCTTAGACCAGTGTTTCTGAATCTGAAAGTGCCAGACTAGTCTGGGGGAAGAAAAACAATGAGAATGGGGTGAGGAGCATGCTACTATTCCCTACTGCAAATGTATTCCTGTGCAGGAGTGCTGGTTGCTGGAATAATTTGTATAGTGGGGGTGCTAAGAGCCGTTGAACCAGTGTTGTGCAAACCCTATATATAATGGAAACCACTTTAAGCCAGGTGGTGCAGCAGCACCCTCAACACCCAGGATCCTGTGGGCAGCTTGTAGAAATCCAGCACCCTCTCTTGCGGTCACTTGTACAGCCGACCATAGGACAGGCCATGCATGTAAGGGCTACAGGCTTCAACTCTAACCAGTTTTGTGTATCTGCTCTCACAACATAGGCAGTTGAGCATATAAAAAGGTTTTATAGCAAGACTAATGGGGTGTCAGCATCAAAGTACATGCAGGGGAATATAAAGAGTCACCCCAGGCTTGGAAGCAAGTCTCTCACCCCCCAACACACACACTCTAATGAATGCCTGTACATGGCTCCAACAAAGACATAGTGAAGTGGGAATCTTTCTTAGGCCCAGAGGAAATTAAGGAGCTTCAGAGGAGACCCTGTAGGTAAACTCAGAGCAGCTAAACTCAGAGAAGGTGTTTAGGTTCAAATTTTTGAGTAACCGATAAAGCCACAACCCAGGAAGGGGGTGATTCTGCAACCAACTTAACATCTGAAAGTTCTCATGGGACTGGCATAGGGACTCAGACTGTTTACAAAGATCACCCATTTGGTTTTGTAACTGATATATCTATTGGGTGGTTCTCTGAAAATGAAAATCATACCCTTTGAGAGACATGGGCAGATTCACTGTTTACATGCCAGTGCAGACTCCCGGGGGTAGAAAGTCCAGCTGGGAAAGCTTGAGGCACGGCAAAGCAGTTGCAGCTTCAGTTGCACTTGCTGTGAGGAACATGCTGGAGGAGACAGGTACATGTCCAAAAGTAGGTAATGCAGGACACAGAGGGCAGAGGAAGAACCAGTGGGGGATATAGTAGTCCAGTGCATTCCCTCTGTAGTCTTTACTGTGGCATTTCTGTGGGTCCCCACTGTAAGTGAAATCTTCAATCCCACCTGCCACCCAAACCAAAATTCTATAGAGGATGGTAACAAAACTTTTCTTGCAGAAAATCCCCTATGGGGCACAGAGGGCCTCCATGATGTAGGGATGTATAGCTGTCACCAACCCGTACAAGCCCTAGGGAAACTAGGGCATCATCTGCAAAAAATGGCTCTGCAGATAGAGAGGAAGTTTTAGAACTTTTTCAGCTGTATTCTAAATTAGGTCACCTGAGTAAATCTGGCGACATAACACACAGAAAAGCTGGCAACATGTGAAAAATCCTGTTATACCCTTGCAGGGGTATAAAACACCTCAGTTATACCCCAACAAAGTGGTACGAAACACAGACATTTATACTTAATGATATTTCTCCCTCCCTTTGCACAGGCATAGTTGCAAGGTGCAAGGCAGTGGATAATCAGGCCCCGCAGTGTTTGCAAAGTAAGTTCACTATAGCAGATCATTAGACTGACTGAAATGAGTATCTTCTTAATCACTGAATGCAGTATGTTCCTCATTGTGTTGGCTCCTTAATTACATTACATCAAATAACCTCACAAAGTAACACATGCTATCAGTACCCTGCTAACATACAAATAGGAGCAAGGAATTATTTCCACATAATTTTCAAGTGTTTTTTCCTCTGTGTGATGCACAAAACAGTATCCCTCTCATCCTCCATTCCCCAGTATTGATGGTGCCACACCCTCCCTTCACGAAGACAAAAATTCATCAGCACAGTTAGTAGGAACATTAGAGCACACAGGTGGTGCCAGGAATCTGGAAGCTGGGAAGTGAGTGTAAAAGGTCCTCTGTCCTGCCTCACAGCTGCCAAGATAGGTACTGGTAGTAGAGTGGCTATGGACATGGGATATAATTAATATGGCAGTGACTATATTTTAGGTAAGCATCTTAGTATGCCCAGTGCGAATCACATGATTCCAGAAGCCTGACCCAAACAGTTATGCAGTTGAAATTACTACACCTTCTCTCCTGACAAACCTGACTCCTGAGTATGGACTTTACTCCAATTTCTCTGTTCCCTAAATCAATTTTTTTTAAAAGAACTCCTAACCCATGGGGTTGGTAATCACAGACCAACACCATGTGTAGTTAGAAACAGGGCCGCCCAGAGGATTCAGGGGGCCTGGGGCAAAGCAATTTCGAGGGCCCCTTCCATAAAAAAAATTGCAATACTATATTCTATCCACCCCCCACTGAGTCCTGACAGACCCCATGGAATGCCCACAATCCAACCCCCTCATTCCCTGTCCCCTGACCGCCCCCCTAACCTCTGCCCCCTCCCTGTCCCCTGACTGACCCTGGGACTCCCTGCCCCTTATCCAACCCCCCACCCCGGCCCCTTATCCCCAGCTCTCCCCTCACCCGGAGCCTCAGCGCACCACATCCAAGAGCATCCCTGGGCTCCAGCGGGGCTCCTGAGCTCCGCCCCGCTCAGAGCCGCATGGTAAGGGGGCGGGGCTGTGAGCCCCATGCCGAGCGGAGGGAACTCAGGCCCCGCTGGAGCTCGCTGCCCCTCCCCCTTACCATGCTGTTATATCCTTGGGGGCAGCCAGTTTAGGAAGAAATCACTTGAGGCCAGAGAGCAGACAGCTAACAAAACCACCATTTTATTTACAGACCATAATACTCTAACTCAGTTGCCATAGCAACAGAAACCATGACAACCAAATACACAACATATTCCTCCCCCCCTAATAAGAACATCCCCTAAATAAAAAAAAAACAAACACACACTAGACTAGAGAAGGAGGGTAGACTGCCTCCATTCCCGGCTAAACCCTGGGGATTATTTTGCCCCATAACCGTGGGTTCGCCCTAGCTAGAGATCCAGCTGATGAGGAGGCCTTCTGTCTCTAGGTGGATTACGGCGAACTTCTGGTGTTATTGCACCCGAAAGCACTAGGGGCTCAGGGTCCGCAGCACGAACGGGTGAGGGGGTGGTATCAGCTCGTGCTGGGCAAAGGGGTATCTCAGCCGCCGGCAGTAATGGAGGAGAACAGTCAGGAACAGGTGACTCGTGATTCGGTGCCTCACCAGAAGAGGTGAAGTCAGACCCCTCAACTGCAGATGGGTCCTGAGGACTGGCATGACCTGGCAACAGCTGATCTACATGTCGCCTCCAGGTAACATTCTCTGCAGTCCGGACTGTGTAGGAAACAGGTCCTGTTTGAGTGATGACTGTGGCTGGGACCCATTTAGCTCTGGAAGTATAATTCCGAGCCAAAACTGGCTGTCCCGGGCTAAAGGTTCGGTCTTTTGCTCTGGGTGCCCGTCTGATGACTTGATATTGCTGCTGATGTTGCACAGTTTGTCGGGGTTCAGAAGGTTTCAGCAGATCAAAGCAAGTGCGCAGCTGTCGTCCCAACATTAGAAAGGCTGGGGATGCCTGGGTCGTAGCATGAGGGGTGTTTCTGTAGGAAAGTAAGAAGATATCAAGACGCTTTTGAATGGAGTGTTGTCCCATTGCTGATTTCAAAGCGTTTTTCATTGTCTGCACAAATCTTTCAGCTAATCCGTTGGTGGACGGATGATATGGTGCTGACGTGATGTGGTGTATCCCATTTGCCTTCATAAAATTTTGAAACTCCTGAGAAACGAACTGCGGTCCGTTGTCGCTCACAAGTTGTTCTGGCAGACCAAAACGACTAAAGAGTCCTCGTAGTTTTTGGATAGTACTCTCTGCAGAAGTGGACTGCATTAGAGAGACTTCTGGCCATTTAGAATGGGCATCTATTGCCACCAAGAACATGCTTCCTTCAAGGGGGCCAGCAAAGTCAACGTGAATATGTTGCCACGGGTTTTCAGGCCAGTCCCATGGGTGTAGGGGTGCCCACTGGGGTGCATTCCTCACACCCTGACGTGACATACAAGCTTTTGCCTTCTCTTCAATAGCGCTGTCCAATCCAGGCCACCAAAAATAGCTTCGTGCAATTTCCTTCATGCGCACTATTCCACAGTGACCGGAATGTAGCTGTTCTAACATCTGTGATCTCAGTGGTGGTGGAATAATGACACGTCTCCCCCACAACAAACAACCAGATTGGACCGATAACTCCATCCGTTTGGACATGTAGGGAACAAGGTCGGATGAGACCGGAGAGGTTTGTCGAGATTTTCCATGCATCACCAGGTCCATAACTTGGGACAATACTGGGTCAACGCGAGTTGCTTTCTTTATCTGAGTAGCAGTGATGGGTGTATTCTCTACCTGTTCAAAGTAGAAGATTTCCTTTTGGGCGCTATCTTGATGTTTGACCGGCAAAGGCAACCTCGAGAGGCCATCTGCATTGCCGTGCAGAGTGGATTTCCGATATTTAATTTCATATGTGTGTGCTGAAAGTAACAATGCCCAACGTTGCATACGACTAGCAGCTAATGGGGGAATGCCTGTGTAGGGTCCAAAAATTGATGTCAGAGGTCGATGGTCTGTAAGAAGAGTAAACTTTCGCCCAAATAGGTACTGATGAAACTTCCTAATTCCAAAAACAATTCCTAATGCCTCCCGTTCGATTTGGGCGTAGTTAGTTTCTGCTTTGCTTAGAGTGCGTGAAGCAAAAGCAATAGGTCTCTCTTCTCCCGAAGGCATAATGTGTGACACGACTGCTCCCACTCTATAAGGGGAGGCATTGCAGGCCAATTGCAGGGGTAAGGATGGATCAAAGTGCTTTAGAACTTCAGAATTTAACAATGCATCCTTAGCTTTGTTAAATGCAACATCACAGGCTTCAGTCCACTTCCAGGCCTTGTTCTGCCCAAGGAGCTCGTGAAGTGGTTTTAGCAGTGTGGCTAACTGTGAGATGAACTTTCCATAATAGTTCAGTAGTCCTAGAAACGAGCGCAGCTGGCTTACATTTCGTGGTGGGGGAGCCTCCACAATAGCTTTAACTTTTGCAGGGGCCTTATGAAGACCTGCAGAATCGATGATGTGTCCCAAATATTCAACGGAGGGCTTGAAGAATTCACACTTGTCTTTGCGAACTCGTAGGCCATACTCTTCCAATCTTTGTAGGGTAGCCTCTAAATTCTTTAAGTGATCCTCTTCATTTCTTCCAGTGACCAGGATGTCATTCAGATAGCACTAAACTCCTGACAAGCCACACAAGATCTGGTCCATAGCTCTCTGGAACAGGGCGGGAGCCGATGTTATTTCGAAGGGTAGGCGACAGTATCGATAAAGCCCCTTATGAGTCACAATAGTCAACGGTTCTTGGGACTTTTCATCGACGTGCATCTGTAAATATGCTTGACTCAGATCAATCTTACTGAACTTTTGTCCCCCAGCCAGGCCTGCGAAGAGGTCATCGATGCAGGGAAGCGGGTATTGCTCTGCACACAACACTGGGTTGACAGTGACTTTAAAATCACCGCAAATCCGGAGAGAGCCATCTTTCTTCACTATTGGAATGATAGGAGTAGCCCATGAGCTATGGGTAACTGGTATTAGGACTCCATTGGTGACCAGGCGCTCCAGGTCTGCTTCAACTTTTGGCCTGATGGCATATGGCACAGTTCGGGCTTTCAGATATTTTGGTGGACTGCCAGGTTTAATGTTCAATGTCACAGTGATTCCCTTCATACTTCCCAAATCATCTCCAAAAACAGCAGCATGTTTCCTTAGTATAGGGGTTAGACTGGTTTCTTCTTTAGTCATCCGGTGCACTTCTGCCCAGTTCAGTTGAATCTTCCCAAGCCAAGACCTACCCATTAAGGCTGGGTAGTTACCTCTCACCACAAACAGTGGCAATCTAGCGGCCTGTCCATTGAGCTCCACCTTAACATCAATAGTGCCGACCACGGGCACAGCTTCTCCCGTATACGTCTTCAGAACAGTTTTTGTTGCCTTAAGCGGAAGATGCTGTAGCTTTTCTTTATACACAGTCTCAGAGACCAGCGAGACAGCTGCACCGGTGTCCAGTTCCATGCGTATAGGTTTGCCCTCCAATAAAGGGGTTACCCAGTATTCATGTGAGCCCGCTGCCAAAGACAAAACATGCAGTGGCACTTCCTCTTGTGATGAGGTGTCTCCTTGATCATCCTGGGTCTGCTCTAGAGTATGCAAGGTTCCTCTTTTTGTCAGCCAGACCACAGGCCTCTTTTTCTTTTGTTTACAGGCACACTCAATGTGTCCCTTTTTGCCACAGTGTCGACACACCAGGTCCTTACACCAGCATTCTGATGCCTGGTGTCCTGGCTTACCACAGCGGTAACATTCTTGACTCTGCACAGTTTTGTGGGTCGGTTCTTGTGACACTTTTTGCACCCTAGGGGGTGCACCGATGTATTGTGCCTCCCTTGTAGCCAGTTCCATGGAGACAGCAATATCAACAGCCTTCTGTAAGGTAAGCTGAGACTCTGTCAGTAGGCGCTCCCGTATAGCTTCACTGTACAGGCCACACACTAACCTGTCACGCAGGGCATCATGTAACATTTCTTTAAATTCACAGTGTTCTGCTAGCTTTTTTAGAATGGCTACAAATTGTACAACTGTTTCATCTTCCTTTTGGTCTCTTTTGTGGAACCTATATCTTTCAGCAATTACCAGTGGTTTTGGGGAAAAATGGGACCCCAGGATTTCCACAATGTCACTGTAAGGTTTAGTTGCTGGCTTAACAGGGTGTAGTAAGCTGTGTAGCAGGGAGTAGGTTTTAGCTCCTACAACACTTAAGAATATTGGCACCTTCTTTGCTTCTGTAATGTCATTTGCAATAAAAAAAGCTCAAAACGCTCAGTATACACATGCCACTGCTCTGTATTCTCATCAAAAGGCTCCAGAGGCCTGGTCAGAGTAGCCATGATTTTAGTTTCACTTTCACAGTCAGTGCAAAGAAGCAGCTTTTTTGTTTGTTTGTTCTTTACCTTGACTTCTACTTCCTTCTGTTACTGGAGCAGCACCGGAGTCTCACCCTCGTCGCCACTTGTTATATCCTTGGGGGCAGCCAGTTTAGGAAGAAATCACTTGAGGCCAGAGAGCAGACAGCTAACAAAACCACCATTTTATTTACAGACCATAATACTCTAACTCAGTTGCCATAGCAACAGAAACCATGACAACCAAATACACAACACATGCGGCTCTGAGCGGGGCAGAGCTCAGGGGCCCCACCGGAGCCCCACTGCAGCTGTTTAGGGACACTTCTGGATGTGCTGAGGCTCCAGGAGAGGGCCGGAGGCGGGGTCAGGTTGGGCTGGGGCCGGGGAGGGAGCCTCGGATGTTCTCATGGGGGCCCCTGCAGAGCCCGGGGCCTGGGGCAAATTGCCCCACTTGCCCCCCCTCTGGGCGGCCCAGGTTAGAAAGCAACATTTGCATAAAATTTCATCCAGTGATCATATAAATGTGTGATTTGAAATGACGCACTCAAGGTGTAACTATGTATAACCACTGCCAGGCAACAAAGTTCTTAAAATCTCTCTCTCACTCACACCCTCCCCTCCCCAGGTGCTCAGGGTGGCGGGAGGAGAGGGAAGATGCCATCAGTAATCAAAATAATCAGCACAGAGTAAGGAATAAAAAACAAACTCAAGATCAAGAAACAATATGCAAATCTAAATAAACCATCCAAACAAAATCAAATCTCCTGCTATAGATGTCACTATTCTAGCTCAGTTCATTTCATTACAAGTATAAACAGGGAGAAAAACTGCACACACAAAGAGAAATTGAGATTAAAAGAAATACATATTAAAAGCAAGCAACCAAACCTACATCAAAGAAGAAAATTGCCATGCATTGCAGAGAATCTGAAAACTTGTACAACTTAAAGAAAGTTGGGAGTGAAGGGGAAAGCAATTCTTCCATTTGGCATTCCATCATAGATGCCAATTTTACTTTTTTTTAAAAATAATGAAATGACATGTTCCTAGTGGAAACAGCATATTAAATATCCAAAGACCTCAGTAAAAAGCCAACATATTAAAAAACTCCAAATATTTTGAAATATGTTTAATATCGCTTTAAATTGTTAATAAAAATGTACCACTTTTGTTATGCGTGTTTTATTTAAAGTTTGTGTGTGCCACCCTGTTCCGTGGGTACTATTTTACCCTCAATAGTCCTATTTAGTTCAGTAAGACCACTCACAGAGAAAGTCAAGGTTTTCTAAAGTGTGGTGTGTGCTTTTGATAAAAAAAGTGAAGTTTCTAGCTGTTATGGTTATAAAAAAAATCTTGGAAGCATGACCCTAGTGTGCAACTGATGAAGTGATTTTTGCCTGAGTTTTCAGAGGGCCTAAAAGAACAGGTATGATATATGTGAACTGCCTCATTTATTTCAATGGGTGGTGAATCAGTTGCCAGTTATGATATATTAAAAGTCAACATTGTTAACCATTTCACTGTTCAAAGCAGGTAAAACAGAAGGGTAAGTATTTTGTGAAAATCACACACACATACACACTCACGGAACATAAGTATTACCATATTGGTTAAGTACTGTGGTCTAATCAGTCCAGAAACCTGTCTCAAATGGGAATCTTCTCTTACCCCCTAATACTTAGAGACCAACGTAAGCCTTGATGGAGGAGGTTTTATATTTGCTAGACACTGGAAAATTTAGGACAGAGTCCAGGAACTTAAACGCACAACTTTGCTAGACACTAAAAATCATGGACTGAACATAGACATTGGATTCACGGCTTATTACAATAATCTGTAACCCACTAATCTCTGCTTCTTGTCCTATGTCTGCAGAGGCATTAATGGGCCACTCTACCTTGAATGGCCCCTTAGAATATGTGCTAACTGGTACGTCTATACTACCCACCGGATCGGGGATTGATTTATTGAGTCTTGCCTGGCACCTCGGCAGGAAGAGTAAGCGTATCTTAGTTCGAACCCCCTCCCCCCAGGGTAGCCCAAGTGCTAAACAATCTGTGATGTTCCACATACCTTTCTCAGACCTGACAAAGAGCTTGCTGTGGCTCCAATGCTGGTCTCTCTCACCAACAGAAGTTGGTCCAATAAAAGATATTACCTCACCCACCCTTTCTAATATCCAGGGACTGACACGAATTCAACTACACTGTGTAAAGGGAACATAGAATACACATGGGAAAGAAGAAAAAGGTAAGCATCTACAAGACAGCAGGCAGTAATTGATAGACTGATGGCACATAAATGTTTGCATTCAATAATAATATTCTACATACTGCATGCTCTCCACCCAATCATGGCGAAAATGTCAGTGGAAAATGTGAAGAGAGATTTCTGTACAGTGATGTTGGAGGACATGCCAACAAGTAGGAAATTATTTTCATATTCTAGGGCTGTCAGAGTTTCAGCTTGATGGAATTTCTGGATGAAAATTCAAGTGAAAATGACTGAAATGTATCAGTTACACACTTCTGCATCCAGTCCACATGACAGTAGGAAAGTATCTTGACAGACTGAAGGAAATAGAAATGTCTAAAATAATGACAACAGCCACAAACAAGTCTGCTGTGTATTCTTATGTTTGGAAATGCTGTGCCCAGCCCTACAACCATTAAAATCACACTAGGCTCATGTGATAGTCCCATTTACTGGCCAAGTGAAGTGAGGCCTTCCGTAACTAAATGACATTTCTGTTTCTCCATTAGTCAAACAAAAAGAAGGAAATGGGGGGTGGCAGGGGCATTCTTAGGCATACGCAGCTGCATAGGGCACCCATAAATTTGGGGCACCCCTGGGTCTTAGTGTCCATGATCCTGTCTCTTCCTATCCCTCTTCTGATCCTTCCTGCAGGCTCTCACCACAGCTGGCTGCTGCAGCCTAGGGAGTCTTCCCTGGAGAGGGGGCAGGGGGAAAAATCTAATAATTAAAAGTGAAAAAGCCTTCCAGACCTATTAGCACTCCCCCCCCCACCTGCACTCCCTGCTGCCCCAGCTCTGTGCCTCCCCCGACCCGCACCCCCCTTCCACTCCACCCCTGGGCTCTCCCCACCCCCGACCCACAGCCCCCTGCCACCCCATCCCTGGGCTCCCCCACACACACCCTGTGCTGCCCCAGCTCAAGGCTCTCCTCTTCCCCGCCACCACCAGTGCCCCCCCAACCACACACACCCTGCCGCCCCAGCCCTGGGCTCTGCCCCCTCCACCCGCACCCCCTGCTGCCCCAGACCTGGGTCACTGGTAACTTGCTCCCAGGGTGGGTCATTCAGCAGGAATTTTGGATGTGCACAGAACACAGACAGGATTGGTTCCCATATGGTTACAGAACTGCAGTAAAGTAGAACAATTTTCAGCTTGTGTGATTGGAGGATATCTGGATGCATATTATAAGACTATCCTCCATAAATGAGGAAAGGTTGAGGTGCCTTTATTATTCTTTTGTTCTACTCTTTGTTTCTATGGGGAATTTGCCAATGCAATATCACTGTCTTCCTTTTAAACAAATAAAACTAAAAGGCAATGGCTGTTGAAAATAGCAATTCCAGTCCTAAAAACCACTGGGAAGCATTTCTTGCTCAATTTTATCCAACTTTTTCTACAGCAAGTTACAGTGGATCAGTATATTTGATTTGGGAGAAATGAAGTAACAGCTGCCCAAACTGAGCTTGAGCACTCCTGAATTTTGAGGTGTTCAAATCTGGAAGGCAGGTGATAGATTCCCTTTCTGAATATTAGCTAAATCTGGAAAGGAAAAGTCAAGTTCTGCTTCCATGGCTCAGAAGTGGAAATCCTCCTACGTGCCTGGTACTGTATCTAAAGCCGCCCAGGTCCAGAGCCTCCCCTCACTTACTTTTCATTTTAAATTCTAGTGCGCTCCACATACCTCCCTTGCTAGGCTTCAGATAGAGAGGGGCACTGTCCATTTAGTCCACCCAATTCCTTCTTTGGGGGGCTGCAAGGTGAGGTCATACCAGTCTCCCTAAGCCAGTCTGGGGATGTCTTCTGAAGGGGACATCTGGGTCAAAGCCTTTTACTCTTTGGGCACACTTGTTCCCCATTCACAACGCCACCCCACGCTATCAGTGATCTCTCCATTCACAGCAAGCTGCAGGTTTCAGATACCATACTCCCTCCCACTCCCTTTCCTGTTGATAGTGGCCAAGGGAATGCTGGGAAATGTAGTTCTTTCCCTGCTCCAGGACTGGCTCTATAGGCAGGGAGCTAACCAAGGAACTACAGCTCCCTGGGCCCCCTGTTGGTTCTCAGCTCCCAGGCTGGATCCCTGCCAGCTGCCGCCCCTGCAAATGGGCTGCCCCAAGCAGCTGCTTGCTTTGCTGGTGCCTAGAGCCGCCTCTGGCTGCCGTTTCCCACAGTCCCCATTGGCCTGGAGCAGTGAACCGTGGCCAGTGGGAGCCATGATCAGCCGAACCTTCGGACATGGCAGGTAAACAAACTGGCCCAGCCGCCAAGGGGCTTACCCTGGCAGGCCACATGCCAAAGGTTGCTGATCCTTGATCTAAGTATTTCTCTTTAGCCTTAAATGCTTGGATCTTCAGACATTCAGTTTTTAAAATAAATCCTTCAAAAGTCCACCCTTATGTAAAATACACATGCGAGCCTGGGCTGCCATCGGGCACAGACCACCAGTTTAATAATACTGCATAGGGCCCCATAAATCCTAAGGATGGCCCGGGGGGGGGGGGGGGGAGGGAGAGAAATACACAAGAGTACTTCAGCCAGTTCTGTAATCCTCTACAGATCAAAGAATCAGCAGATGGCATCCATTAACATGTTCCAGCACAACAATACCACTCATCTTAGCTCTGCCCATTGTCCTAAAACAGTTAAAAATATGACCCGTGACCTGTCCATGACTTTTACAATATACCTGTGACTAAAACTTTGGGGGGTGCCACAGGTACTGGGGGTAGGGCAGTCCAGGGAGGTGCTGACGTGCTGTTTTCAGGGGCGGGGGGAAGGGCTGGGGCAGGGTTGTTACTGCGACCTCCAGCTCCTAGCTCCACCTGCTGCCTCCACTCTGCCCCAAGCCCCGGTTCTGCAGCTCCCATTGGCTGGGAACCTAGGCCAATGGGAGCTGTGAGGGCAGTACCTGCAGGCGGAGGTGGCGCATGGAGCTAGGAGCTGAGGAGGGGAGCCTCTGTCGCCCTTCTGGAGAGGCCCTCCCAGGTAAGCACCGCCCTGCACTCCAATCCCCAGCCCTAAGCCGCCCCCCCCACCCCCCCCCACACAAACCAAAACTCCTGCTGTTGGGGGAGTAGGGGGGCCCGAGACTGTGTGACTGGCCCAGGGGCTGCTTGAGCTGCTCCCAGGCCAGCTGCACGGGCTGCTGCAGAAGTGTGACTTCTGTGAGAAAACACAGAGCCTTAGTAATGAGTGTTCCACAGTTCAGGATCCTACAAGCACAGTGAGAAGGATTTTTAGAATTTGCAGTACTCTGGAAGACTGCAAATGACTCCAAGACCTCTTTCTTGGTGGGTAACAGCTAATTTAGACCCCATCATTTTGTATGTATAGTTGGGATTATATTTGCTATGTGCATTATTTTGCATTGAACATTGAATTTAATCTGACAGTTTGTTGCCAAATCACCCAGTTTTATGAGATCCCTTTGTCACATTGTGCAGTCAGCTTTGGACTTATCTTAAACAATTTTGTATCATCTGTAAATTTTGCCACCTCACTCCTTACCCCTTTTTTCCAAAACATTTATGAACATTGAACAGCACTGGTCCCAGTACAGGCCTCTGAGGGACACTACTATTTACTTATCTCCATTCTGAAAATGGACCAGTTATTCCTTCCCTTTGTTTCCTATCTTTCACCTGGAGTGCCTGACAGTGCTTTCAGGATCATCTAAACATTCTTAATTTAATGACAAGACTTCTGCTATCTTAATCACCCTGCCTCTGTTTATAAACAAACTCCCTGCCCCAAAGGCAGAAGCTGTTAGCCACACAGAACTTATCACATTCCACACTCAAGCTCTGTCTGGGGCTAAGGCATGCCCTGTGAGCCGACCGCAGGTACGAAACTTGGAGTGGGGGCCAGGAATCACTATGGCTCATGGCTGCTGTGCACCCCTATTTTTTTCTGTGGTCCTTGAGTTGGTGCCTATTGAGCAGAGCCATTGGAATGAGGGAAGAATGATATGGGCCGGGGGAAGAACATGGGGGACAAAGAGCTCACCTGGTGGAGAAGGGAAGAATGGTAGAGATGACAGGAAGTGAGAAATGAGAGGGAGCAACCCCTGGAAGTGGGGGACCATGGAATATGGTGGAAGGGGGAGCCAGGGTGGGCTTATGGGGCACACAAAGCCCTGAAACTGGGGAGAAATAGGGGATCCCAGGAGGTGGGGGGGATTGCAGGGAGTCCCTGAAATAGGGGGAAATGGGAGGATGGCATGCAGGGAGATTGTTTAGAAGGGCAGATGGAATGGAGGAATGCTAGGAGCTCCTGACGGGTTCAATTCACTCAACCTGCAGCAGCAACAGCAAAAGCATTGCCATCTTTCAACTGGACTGTCACATGACTTAGGACCAATCACATGAGAAAGGATTGCAGTATCCAGCTGTAATTTGTAAAACTGAAAATAGTGAAACATATGGAATAACAATGTGTTGCAACAATTTTTTTTTTTTGAGAGAGAGAGAGAGAGAGAGAGAGAGAGAGAGAGAGAGCTGTAACAGTATGGGCAGTGTACTGAAAAAAGACAGCATTGGACGGACTACAAGGATCATTCCATAAAAAAAAAAATATATATATATATTATATATACATACGTATACACACACACACACACACACACCAGATATGTTATTTCCTATTCAGAGTACGAGTCATTTGCACTCTATATACTGGAAACATGGTCAGTTGAATGCTCATAGAAAAGAAAAAATGTTGGCTACCAATGACTGTGTTTATTACCTACAACAAAAATGCAGTAACAAAAATGTATTTCAGGGGTCAGCAACCTCTGGCACGCGGCTCGCCAGTGCTTATGGGCCAGTTTGTTTACCTGCCACGTCGGCAGGTTTGGCTGACTGTGGCCATCCCAGGCCAATGGGGGAAGCCGCGGCCGGCACATTCCTCGCCTGCGCCACTTCCCGCCGCCCCCGTTGACCTGGGACGGTGAACCGCAGCCAGTGGGAGCCGTGGTCCGCTGAACCTGTGGACGTGGCAGGTAAACAAACTGGCCCGGCCTGCCAGGGTGCTTACCCTGGTGAGCCGCGTGCCAGAGGTTGCTGACCCCTGATGTATTTGTTCACTGTTTAGATGTTTGTATAAGCACACATTGTCTAATTATTACATACACCTCTACCTGGATAGAATGCTGTACTTGGGAGCCAAAAAAAAAAAAATCTTACCGCGTTATAGGTGAAACCATATTATATCGAACTTGCTTTGATCTGCTGGAACATGCAGCCCCGCCCCCCTGGAGTGCTGCTTTACCGCATTATATCTGAATTCGTGTTATATTGGGTCGCATTATATCTGGGTAGAGGTGTACATAGCATCAATGATGGCTCTTTACTGACAAATAAAAATGTCCCTGCCCTAATAGTAATACACTAAAGCAATGTTTCCCAAATTTGGGATGCCGCTTGTTTAGGGAAAGCCCCTGGCGGGCCAGGCCCGTTTGTTTCCCTGCCCCGTCCACAGGTTTAGCAGATCGCGGCTCCCACTGGCCGCAGTTCACTGCTCCAGGCCATTGGGAGCTGCTGGAAGCAGCGGCCAGTATGCCCCTCAGCCCGCGCCGCTTCCAGTGGCTCCCATTGGCCTAGAACAGTGAACCGCAGCTAGTGGGAGCTGCGATCAGCTGGACCTGCGGACACGGCAGGTAAACAAACCAGCCCGGCCTGCCAGTTTGGGAATGTGCACTAAAGTAAACATTATAACAAATATGTTTCAGTGTGGATGGGCAAAACCAACAACTTTTAAACATGAAACAATTGTACTTAGAACCAAATTCTATCATGGTATGTGGGGGGGGGGCTACCATGGAAGTTGGGTTCATGCTTCTGAGCACATACTTCAGCGCAGATCCTCAGCATAGTTTTATCCAATGGTACTACACCTGTTTACACCAGCTACTACTCTAGCTCTTTATTCCTTAAATTCTGCATCTAGATTTAAGAAAGAAAGAAACTCTATTAAACCAAAGCCTACTTTGGAACTACAGAGCTCTGTTAATGTGACACTCATCCCTCTTGCAGGTGCTATAGAAATAATAAATAATTATAACAGGTTCTATAAGCCTCTCTGAAGAAAGGATGACAAGTTATTCTATTTACGAAATCAGAATTCCTTGCTTTCCACTGCACTATTAAGAAGTTACCTTCTTAACTTAATACACAACAACTATTAAGAAGGTTGAACCACTGTCAAACTATTAGTGACATTAAAAAAATAAAAAGCCTCTTGAGACAGCAAGACCTATTTATATAAATCCCATATGGTTGGTTGTGCTACATAACTGCACCCTAGTGGTTAGGATTTGGCAGATTAGCTGAGTTACAGGGTAATCATTTAGTGAATCTGCAAGCAAAGTGAGGCTTGCACAGATTACTGTAATGAGATTTACTCAGGTGAAGTATCTGATTAAGAATCATTACAATGAGATAATTTGCCTATTGCAAATATTGCTTGTTTTGTCTGACATAGAAATTATTTTTAAAATACTCTGTTTTATTGCACTGATTTGATTGTTCATGTTTATTGAAAAACTAAAAAGCAACTATTATGATGTAACCCACTTGTCAGTGTCTATTTCCTGTCTGGCAGGAGATCAATCCAAAGAGGATGACAGTCTATTACAGCTCTCACCTTGTAAACTTAATTCTAACTCAAACTGTACTAACTTCTGCTCTTATTTCTGAAGGCCCGCAGTTCAAAGTGTCAGTCAAGGTGGTGGCCATCACATAAGAAAGTGTATTATCAACTAGTAATCAAAGTGAAAAAAGATTTTCTTACTTCAATAGAATGGTCCAAATCCAATTCACTCAGATTAATATTAAAACTATATTTGAAGTGATATATTTTCCCATACATATATACCTTTAGTTTGAATAATTTATTTTTGTTCTTTAATCTAAAAGAATGCATAAAAGTCTCCATGAGAGAGAGAGAAAAAACAGATGGGTGTTTTCTGGCAATCTGTATTGGAGTTCAAAGAACAAAATGGCTGCTGAATTCTAGTCACAGAAAGAGTGCAAGAAATCTAGATTTGCAGCACAGCAAACACAAAAGGAATCCAGGTTCACAACTACATACTTGACTCTCCCTGCATTGTAAATCAGGATGAAACTGTCAATATCTAATTTTATCAGCAATTTTGGATCCCTCTCCTGCCCTCTCCCGCACCCCCCACACTCCCATGCACACACACATTGATTGTTTGCTTTATGGCATTGCTGTGTTTATTAACAACCATTTGAAAGACTGAGGCCAACATTTTCTGAGGTGAGTGCCTAAAGTTAGGCATCTAAACCCATCATTAGGCATAAATAGATGACCTTAATTCCAGAGGTGCTGAGCTGTGTGTACTCTGCGCCTCTGGAAATTAAGCCACCTATTTAAATTCATATTTAATCACTAGGTTTCTAAATGTAGTTATGTTAATAAAACTAAACCTGAAATCATTACCAATTAGGGCACACATCCCTCTGAGAGTCATGCAGCAGTTTCAAATTTGTGAAGAATCACTCACGTGCCAATAAAATATGTCAGTGTTTTATAAAACACTTAGATTTCATGAGAAGGATTATGGTCGTTTGTACTGCAGAAGAGCACAGATGTTAGCTACAAACCCACGTAACCTATTTATCTCTAAAAGCAGTAAGGCTGCTCAAACTCATAGATGTGAAGTTCTAACACAGAAAGCTGAATGCAGATGAAGATTTTGAGTAAATGAGTCTATCCACCCCAGTCACTTCTCCACCTAATTCATGAGACTGAAATAGCCTGGATTCCCTGTCATACCAACCTCTGACTGGCAGCTCAATGCAGATAACCAACTGGTAGAGTTTGTAAGTATGTGATTCTTTTCCATTAGAAAAGTCGTTTGTAAAAATGTCTCTTAAAAGGCTCAAAACAGAGAACAGAGGTCAGAATTAAAAGCAACAAATTGCCCCTCCCTCAGCTTAGTACTGTTAAATTCCAATCCAGTGGTCCAATTACAAAATCTTCTGCCACATCTGCATCTGGCAGAGCTACACTAATTTACACCAGAAGAGGATGTGACAAATTTTAGTGATTGGAGCTTAATGGTACTGAGGCAGGGCAGGGGAAGGGAAAACTGCTGTCTTAATTCTGACCTCTACCCTTAGTTCTGGACCTTTCTGAAGATAGTACGAACAGAGGAAAGCAGGAAGGGGAAGCTACATTTTTCATTCTGATCTCTACTCGTTAGTGAAACAGCTGAAATCAAGGTAGTTACTCTGAGGATCTGGCGCCCCAATACCAAAATCTCCAATACTAAAACCTCATTTTAATTAGAATCCCAGTGGGGTAAGCATCCAGCAAAATAGTTTTCACAAAATGGCAAACAGAAAACCTTTGCTTGCCTACGTCTAGAGTGGAAATTAATAGGCAGTAGGTTTAAAACTAACTAACAAAAGGAAGCACGTCTTTACACAACACAGAGTCAACGTGTGGAACTCGTTTCCAGGGAATGCTGTGAAGGCCAAAACTATAGCTAGTTAAAAAAAAAAGTATTAGATATGTACCTAGAGGATAGGTCCATCAATGGCTATTAGCCAGGATGCTCAGAATTGCAACCCCATACTCTCCATGTCCCCAAGCCTCTGACTTGCCAGATGCCAGGAGTAGATGCAAGGGGATGGATTACTTGATAATTGCCCTATTCTGTTTATTCCCTCCGAAGCATCTGGCATTGGCCAGTCTCAGAAAACAAGATACTGGGCTAGACAAGCTATTGGTCTGACCAGTATGGCTGTGTTATGTAAGCCTGGGACCTAAAAGCAGGCTGCAGCTGTACATTAGGCACAGAGATATTTTTAACTGTATTTGTGGCCTTGGTCCACCCCTCAATATTTTTTTTGTGGGGGAGGGGGAATTTGACAAATGACAGGTATCCAACATGAAAGGCAACACAGGGTCCTGGATCCTGTTGGATCACTCAAAATCAGGAGGCAATGAACAAAAATGATAATACCTTACACTTCTAAAGTGCCTTTTGCCAAGGATCTCAAAGTGCTTTACCACACAATATTGTCCCCTCCTGCAAGAAAGAGTTAGAGCAGGAGAGGAGCCTCTGGGGTTCCATCTACATATGGACTTTGCTACACACTCTTCCACTCATGGTAGGGTGCCTCCCAGTGAAAAAGCCAGAGAATCAGGCTCCGGAACCCAGTGATCTCAGGGAATCCTCCAGAGACAAGATGATGTGATCTGTGTGGTGGCCATGCTCCTCCATTCTGCCACTAGACTCCCACCCGGGGCTCCCTCAATAACTAGCCAATGGAGACTGAAACAGGAGTGGGAGCACTCACTGCACAGGCCAAGCAGAAAGGGGACCTGTGGGGGAGCGTTGCTTAGCCCCGGGGAGATAGAGGGAGCTCTTGCTCTACTTTTAGCAGAGAGGGGGAGCTATGTTTTCTCCCATCCTTGTCTTCAGTTCCCTATCAGTATAGCTCTGGAAATATACTGGTAAGTATAGCTGGGCTGACAAGTGGGTAGGGGAGGGAACAATGGAAGGTGAAAAGGCAACACCAAGATATTTTGAAGTTCTTCTCATTCTACGCATTTCAAAAATGAATGATTTTTTAATTCATTCAAAATCTTATATAATTTTTATCAAACATTTTAGATTTTGAATATATTTGCTTATCCAGTTCTCCCCCAACATGCTTGCTCGTAGATTCCACACATTCTTCTTTTGCTACTGAAAAAAGGAGCCAGGAGAAGAGGGGGCAGAGGGAAATCAATGAACTTAAACACAGTCTAAATTTTTGGTTTCTCCTTAACATGGAGAGAGAGAGAGAGGGAGAGAAGAAGGAAAAAAAAGACTTTTGTGAAAAATTCTGATTAGGAGGGAAGCCCCTCCCCCCTTTTAAACACTAAAAAAAAAAAAAAAAAAGCGTTCAGAAATTTCAGCCAGCTCTACTGATAAGGCCTCTCTAGATGTCCTGAAATCCTCCATAAGAGGGGTGGAGAGTAAGGGGTACTATTCATTATTTGTTTGACCATAGTGCCCAGGAGGCCCACTTATAGACCAAGAAGCCATTATGCTAGATACAAACACACAACTTAAAGCAGCCCCTTCCCCAAAGTGGGTGAAACAACATCGACAAATGCTACTAAAAATTCAGTAGAGCCTCAGAATGTATCAACTACTGAGCAGATTTCCCAGGGGTTGGGGTGATGATGCTTATTGACCTAAACCACCTTAGTTTCCTCCTCATGAATGTCTCCGGAGCTCTATTGGGTGATGTGGAGAAGGGCGGACAGTACTACAGTGGTGGCCCTACCCCTTCTGTGCAGGCTGTAAAAGATCCCAACATGGAGGGCTCTGAGACAAACAACTCTGTAAAAGGATCACTTCAGTCACCATTGAAATGCAGACTCCACTAGGATGAGCTGTAACTCAGCAGCTGTTCACAGAAACAGAAGGTAGCAATTTAGAGGAAGTGAAAACACACTTTATCCAGCTGAACTTGCACAGGGCATTTAGGGAGACAAAATGCAGTAACCAGTTATCCTAACTGAATTTGGCCAAGCTACCAAAGGTTAACTAACATCTATACTCTTAGGAGAGAGCCATGAGAGCTTAAATGACTATGTGTGGCATATTTTCCATTTTGTGTGTCATTCAACTGGTGGCATCACCAAGTCACAGTGCTCCTTAGCACAAGTCTGGGGCAATGGTTCAGTAATGATTCAGAGAAGAGTGCCACCTACTGAATCACCAACACCACTTTCTACAGTACTCAGATGTTCCTTGGAATTAGTAATAGTAAGTCTCTTATCCTCACTGAGGACAGCCTCTAAAGGGGACATGAGTACACACAAATCAGCACGTTCATTAAACAAATAGCCCTGTTGAGCACGTCATGGACTCAACATGGCTCCATTATGAGTAGGGCCCTATCAAATTCACAGTTGTGGAAAAACATGTAATGGATTGTGAAATCTGGTTATTGTAGAAGGTGGGCAGAGTTGGGGGCTCTCCAGCCTGAGGCTCCTTCCATGTACTGGGCTCCAGCTGCTAAGCCCACCCCAGGCTGGAAAGGAATGGGATTTCCTCTTCCCCTGCAAGGGCCATTCCCAGAGCCGGGTGAGATCCACCACCGGGAACCCTCCACAGCTGCAGGTAGCTCTACAGCAGCTGGTTTGGAGCCCGGCTCTGAAGGCAGCCACCCTCACATCTGCACTGTCAGCCCGACCCACATGGAGAGGCTGTGGCCCCAGTTGTCAGCCCCTGACCTGAGCAGGAGGCTGCCGGGAAAACCTGGTCATGTGGTAACCCCTCCCCCCATACCTCTCACTTTTGCACTGCTGCTGGCAGTGGCACTGGTTTTAGAGCTTGGCACCTGACTAGCAGATGCTGGTCTCCGGCTGCCCAGCTCTGAAGGCAGTGCCCCAGACAGCAACAGTGCAGAAGTAAGGGTGGTAACCCTACAATAGTCTTGCAACTTCCCTACCCCCCACATCACCCCCTTTGGGGTCAGGATCCAATGGGTTACAACAGCATGGAATTTCAGATTTAAATATCTGAAACAGTGAAATTGACTATTTAAAAAAATCTTATGACCGTGAAATTGACCAAAGTGGTCAGTGAATTTGGTAGGGCCCTAAACATGACTCATGGATCTGAAAATATGGGTTTAACTTCAGCACTAGTAGTCAGTGTGAAATATTTGACAAAGAAGTCTCAGTTCTGCAGGGACAGAAAGAAAACATTCAAAAGACCTGAATAACATTCCCAGACTCTGAAGTTATTGTATGGAACACTGGAGGTTTTGGTACATTTTATTGTCTGTCACCCCCTGGAGTCGCCTCGTCCTTTACCTTTTTGCTCCTTATTGTGATTTCTTTTCTCTTATTCTTCTCTTTCCAAAATTCCCACATCACTTTTTCATCTAAGAGGCGGAAAAAAAAGTGGCATTTGCCTATAAATAAAAACTACTCAAGAACTGTTAGGTAATTTTCACCTAATTTAAGCAAAATTAATTTATCGAGGCTTTACAGCAGGGCAATAGGTATCCTGCGGTTACCATTCAGATCAAGAATTCAAACTCTCTGCTGAACAGGAAATATTTTAATATTTTCCTTTCTTTAAAAATTAATGTCAATTTGATTGAAGTGAGACTGGTTGTAGCCAGGTTCCACAAGTGTTATCCAAACCACTCATTCTGTCATTTCCCCTAAATTCTGACCTGTATCACCTCTATTCCCTTCCTAGGCCTCTCACAAGCAGAGAATGTTTTATGAATTGAATTATTTTCCCCAAGGAGAGCTTGTTTGAGAGACCCGCCTGCTCAGGAAGCAAACTGTGATCTGTTACCTCGCCTACTGGAGGATATTCCATTTATCAATAGGCACAGCTGAGATCAACCAAAGTTGCACACAGCATTGAATTCATTGTCTGTTTGCAATCTGTAGGAAGTGTGACATCCATATCTTCAGCTTGTTATATACCACAGATGAGTAGCTTATCCCTGTGCTTTTAACAGTTGTCTGACTGGCTATCTATCTATGTAATGCCAAGGAATAAGCAATGACTATTTCCTTCAAAAAAAGCTGGCTCCAGCTAAAGAGCTACAAGGACATTCCTAGTAGAAAGATCTGGCAGAAAAGTTCTCTACTTTAAACTGTAAGCTTCTGATGCTCAGGAAGACTATAGGAACAGCTACATGGTGTGTGGAATTTAGTTCTTTTATATCTATGTTATCTATAAACACAAAATTCACAACATATGGAGGCCTCTATTTTGGGGTCTGACTGAGTGGCACTTGAGACAGGACAAGTGGTAGGGGTCAAAGGTGGCATTACACTATCTATGCATTCCTCTGATCCTGGGTGTTACACTAAATTTTGAGCAGTTGAGCATTATTCTAAGGGATACCCTTATTTGTTCCCTGTATTTGGGATTGAAATGTAAAGAGGTGGCATAGGATATAACTAGCTATCACAACTCTATCTGAGGATATGCCTAATCCTTAGGTAATCAGTTGAATTGGCTTTATATCTCCTTAGCACCAACTGAGTGGTGCAAATGGGCCACTGCATGGCCAAGGATATTATCACAGTTTTAAAATGAAAAGAGAAGTGTAATTTTATTTTTGCTGGATTTTTCAACTTTTTTAAATTCATTCTTTGAATATGTTAATTTCCCTATTACTTTTTTAATTTGAAACTGGAAAAAGCTTAAGTGTATTTAATACATATACATACATACATACAATGGGTAACTGAGAAAGTTCACTCAATTTTTAAATGTTATTGGTTTCAGCAATATTCCCTACACTTAATGAGGAAAGCCACTAGACCAGGGGTCAGCAACCTTTGGCACATGGCTCGCTAGGGTAAGCCCCCTGGTGGGCTGGGCTGGTTTGTTTACCTGCCGCGTCCGCAGGTTCAGCCTATCACGGCTCCCACTGGCCGCAGTTCACTGTCCCAGGCCAATGAGGGGGTGGGGCGGGAAGTGGTGGCCAGCACATCCCCATTGGCCTGGGACTTTGAACTGTGGACAGTGGGAGCTGTGATCGGCCAAACCTGTGGACGCGGCAGGTAAACAAACGGTCCCAGCCTGCCAGGGTTCTTACCCTGGTGAGCCGCATGCCAAAGGTTGCTGACCCCCACATTAGACCCAATAATCTCTAGAACTGGAGTAAACTATTTAAGGGCTCTGATGCTGTAGATACAATAAATATTCATAGTATACATACATTCTGAAAACAAACAAAAAAACTTTAACTCCTAGGTGCAGATTCTGAGGTACATTGATCACATTGTTAAAAAGTTACAAAAACCCGCTCTGTGCACACCATTAAATGAGGCAAGAGTCTTGTGGGGGAAAAAATAGTATATGATTATGTAATTTTTGTATTATAATGCATACAAACCGGGGACCACTCTGTTAGCCTAGTAAGTAATATATCTTCTCTTGCATTGCACTATGATTATCTTTTGCCCTCATCTCAATATAGCAGCCTCTAAATATCTTTTCCTTCTCTGTTAATCTGACTGTAAACCTTTATGTTCAGATGACCTCTGATAGATGAAGCAAGAAGGGAGAAAGCTAGAGTTCTGGTGGCAGAAGTTATGACCATGCTGATTGTGATGATAGCATAAAGTTTTCTGAAATCATGTGTAGTATTGGGGACTGTGCCTTGATGGGCTGAGCTTTTCAGAGGCTGTGTGTGTGTGTGTGTGTGTGTGTGTGTGTGTGTGTGTGTGTGTGTGTGAATAAAGCAAATCTGCTGCAAGAACATTAAGCACCGAGTGATCACCCTCCACACAGCCATGATAGTTTTCCCATATGGTGGGAAAAATAAAGAACTAAATTGATCTGCATATCTGAGAGCTTAGTGAGTCTGGGCTACCTCTGCTCAGATGCAAAGTTGAGTGTTTTCCAATGAGACTGGTACATACCTCAGACAAAACTGAGTCCATTTGGGCCAAATATACCATCATCTCTTTATCATGGCCAATTCCACTAACTCAGGTGCTGAAGAAAATGGAAAACGTCAGACTATGATTCACAATTTAGACCAAAATCTTTCATGTTTGGGGAGACTCACCCAGTTTTGGTGGAAATGGTTCATGCTTCACTGAAGGAGAATAGGATGTCAGCAGATCTTAAGCAAGTTGTAGTTAGGAACTTACTCAGGAAGTCCTCTCCTAGTGCTGCTAATTTTGCCACATAGTGCTTTGAGGTAGCTTGTGCAGCCTTCACTATGTAGATGATATTCTTTAGGTCTCTTTCGTCATATCTGCCTGAGTAATCTCTCCATTTTTGTTGTGTCAATCTGAGGCTCAATCCAAGTGAGACATAGAATCACCTATCAGGGGCGGCTCTACCTTTTTGGCCGCCCCAAGCAGTTATGCGCGGGAGGCGCCCCGGAGCCGTGGGAGCAGCGGACCTCCCGCGGGCATGACTGCAGAGGGACCGCTGGTCCCGCGTGGCTTGGCTGGACCTCCCGCGGCTGCGGACGGTTCGCGGGTCCGGCGGCTCCGCTTGAGCTGCCGCAGTCATGCCTGCGGGAGGTCCAGCCGAGCCGCGGGACGAGCGCCCCCTCCGCAGTCATGCCTGCGGCAGGTCCAGTCGTCCTGGGGCTCCGGTGGACCTCCCGCAGGCATGACTGCGGCAGGTCCACCGGCCCAGCCTGCCGCCCCCCCCGGCTGCAGGGGACAGGCCGCTCCTTGGCTCGCAGCGGCAGGATGAGCTGGGGCCCCAGCCTTTTGCCGCCCCCTAGATTTTGCCGCCCTAGGCACCAGCTTGTTTTGCTGGTGCCTAGAGCCGCCCCTGGATTCTATAATGTAGAGATGGAAATGGGGAGAGGGTATTACCTGCCTTTTTTCATTAAGTTTCACAACATCAAGGTTCTACTGCATTCATAGCTAATATCAGCAATGGTCAAGATTCCCACCCCTCATTTACATTATGCCAGAGTAGGAGATTGTGATGACCCTATCCTTTCCAATATAGAACACATCACAGTGAAGGATACCTTTGTCATCACTTCCAGAGTATACAGGGGTATTCATCTGGAAAAACACTAGAAAGATTCAGATAGCCAAGTTCGTAGCTGCCTGGTTATTTAAGGCTTCTCTACATGGGGATATCTGGGAAAATTAAATAAAGGAGATTATGACATATATCCGCAATAGTCTACAATGGCTTCCAATTCATTTCTGAATACAATTCAGGGTGTTGACCTCAGCCTATAATGCACTCTATGGTTTGGATTCTGGTTACCATAGAGACAGATTCTCTCTTTCTGTGATGCTATGGAATATGAAATATGCTGCAGCATTCATATTAACAGCAACCAGGTTTTAACAGAGAGGGAGCTAACTGAGAATTTTGATTCTGGAATTCTCTCCTCACTGGTTTGATAGAGTTTGGATCTGCAGACCTTAATGGTATTGACAAAGGTTTGTGTCTGAAGCAGACAGGTAGGAAAGTTTAAGTTCACTTTGTGAGGGGTTTGACAGAACCCAGAATTACAGCTAGTTGAAAGTCACAATTTCCCTTTTGCTGCAAGTTCTAAAGTGGGGAGGGAGAAGGGGATTCCATTGTGGAATGAAAAAAATAAATTCTGAAGTTGCTCATGGAAGGGAAATTCCAAAAACATTTCATTTCAAAAATTTCAAAGTGAAATCCCCCCTTTAGGCTCCAAGGCTCCTGGCTCCATTGCAGCCCCCAGGGCTTCCAGGCTCCCAACTCCATGGCAGAAATCCTAGAAGTGTCTTAGGGTTTCCAGGCTTCCTGTGGCAGAACTGGAAACCTGGACCCTGGAGGATTTCAGGCTCCTGAAACCCTGGGTCCCAATCCTGAGAAAGTCTTCGGACAGACTGCCCTGGAGCCAGGGACCCTGGAATCACTGGGTTCCCAACTTGAGTTAGGCTGCTGGGGAGCTGGGTGGGTAAACTGACAAGAAACCAAGCACGTTTCTGATGAAGACCTGCTTGGCAGGTAAGTTTTAAAACCAGTCTATGCTCTGTTGGAATATTAATCAAAATCAACATGATCCTGCCAAATGTTTTGATTTCAATTACAGTAATTGGTATTTTCTGACAAATGTTCAGTTAGAAAGTTTCTAACCCTCTCTACCCAAAATTTACTGTAATTAGAATTGACCCTAATTAGAGGTGGATAGCGGATCTTCCACCAACTGTTTATACATAACCCTGATAATTAGCAGAGAGATTAAAAATAAAACTAGGAAAGCAGCAATAAAGCCTAGCTTGCGAGAAATAAAGACTTGATTAAATATAGAGAGGTAACATTTATAATGAATAGAAGGATATGCTTCTTTATACAACATATAATTATCCTGCAGAACTCACACTATTAATACAAACAAACAAGGGTACACCACATTAATGTATGTGAATAAAAATAGAATCTTATACTGCCTAGGATAAAGCTAAACGTTATCAAAGCTCACACTTAAATCAGGAGCTACAATGCCTATCCTGAAGGAAAAAAAAAAGGCATAATTTTACTCATGTGAGTAGCCCAATTGGCTTAAATGAACCTACTCACATGAGCAGTGCTTGCAGAATTGGGTCCTATTAATAAATAAAATTTAAAAAAAATCATGTCTAGCTCAGTCGTATAATTCAGTAGTATTTAATATGGTCTATATCAGGAACTCCATCATATTCCAAACCATCTCACCACAATAAGCCTATTCTTTGTAGATATACTACAAAAAACCTCAAAACCTTAGCCATACTTATCCTGCATTAGAAATCAGCTTCCCATATTATTGGTTATATAGCCACCTCCCAAAAATGATTTGCTTATATATGTAAAATATATATTTACTAGTGTATTAAAATATAGTAATGTAAAAGTTTTCCATTTTCATGTTTAAAAAATTGACATACCTTAAATAGATTAAAATGTATTGTGCAATGCCATAATTTAATATGAAAAAGCTCCAAGTTTAAAAAAGAACAATTTTATATATTATAAATTAGGTGTGAAATAGTTTATATTAAATCTATAATCCTGGGTGAATTTGTTAGTTGATCCCTCCTTCCCTGTTGCGTTTTTGGAAAAGTTTGAGTCTCCTCTGTCCCAACAATTAACCTTTTGCTTTTTATATAGTTCACCTATAAATTTTGCTGAAAGAGTTCCAGCTTTTGCTGGAAGTTTTAATAAAGTTCACAAAGTAGCATCAAGACTTTTCAAACTGTTGCTCTGAGTTTGTACATCTGTATGAGTATGTATCTTTAAGAGCTGGTGTACATAAAGGTACACTGGTTTAAGTAAAGGTGCTTTTCAACCAATTTAGTGACCCCATTATAGTCCACTGTGTGGACACTCAACTCAATCTTGAGGTGTGATTTCTAAAACTAACTAACATGTATCAAATTAATTGGCCCATGAAGACCCTGCTGGTGCAGAGTCTAGGTTCCCTGTTGTGCTTTAACATACAGCACACTAGGGAACCTTTAGTGCACATCAGCAGGGTCTTTGTGGACCAATTCATGTGCAACACCTTAGTGAACTTTAGAAATCATATCCCCACAGTGTGCACATCATGTAAGCAAGCCCTATAAGCAGTTTTAAACCATTATAAGTGTGATCACACAGGAATGTGCATCAGTTTCACTAAATCTGTTTTTATAAAAACTTTAGTTAAGCTGGAGCAACCTCTGTGCATAGAAGAGCCCTATGCTTATTTAGTGAAAAGTGTTACATTGTTAGACGGAGCTTCACTGGCAAAGACAAGGGGAGAAATTTGCACTGTGCCTGGCTCTAGGCCATAGTATTCTTAACTCAATTTCATAAGCATTAAGAATTGCTTGGAAAACAAAACAAAAAATTGCCCAGGAGATCGCCCAAAAGATATTTTAAATGATAGGAATGGTTTTAAAGACAAAGACAAAGGCTGCAACTTTATTTAATAAATAACCAATAAAAACATAAACAATTTGAAGAGGAGAATATAGTCTTTTCCACAAAGGGAATCAGCAACTGCTCCGACCAACCAAGGTCAAAATAACCACCCAGCCAGAGGTACCATGCATCCCACCCACACCTGCACACATGGCCTGGGCCATAAGCCACACTTCTCCCACAGAGAGAAGATTGGGGCCATCCTGAGACATGCCAAATATACCAAATAGTATTTGCTTGTGAGTCTCAGTTTTACCCCCACACTAAATCCTAAGTAAATACCCTTCTTATTTACCATCTTGAGCCAAACAGATAAAAATATTTTCCCTACTGTAAAGTATAAACTGCCCTCAAAGTTGTAACATAACATACTGGAAACCTGAACTCAGAAAAGAAGATGCAGTGATTAGTCACCATAACAACTAACAAGTACAAATATACAGCTATCACACAATACAAATTCCACAGGATAAGCACCAACCACTTCTCTGAAGCTCTGCCCCCCAAGTGCATGAGTGGATGTGGTGGGAGAAAGACCCTGCCACGGCTGAAGGGGACCCTGAAGAGTCCTCTCCTCCTCCTCTCAAGTTTATTCTAAACATGGGAAGGCATGGAGGAGTGCCCTCCTAGACCATATTAAGGCTCCTTAGAGAAACCAATGGCACAGCCAGACACAAAACTGGATTATGATTGATCGGAAAGTTCAAAGAGGCCCTGGAGTACAGCTAGGGAAAGTCCTAGCAAACTTATTCAAAAGGCCACTTGTGACAATATGTATGCTATGTGTGACAGCATTTAGTTACCTTGAGATTCTTTAAAAATACAAAGGGTGTCCAACAGCATTATTCACTAAAAGAAGATATCATACCATGCATACCAAGGAGACATCTTATTTCTTTCTTTCACTTCAGTTCCAATTCTCTTTCTTTAGTCCCCTTCAAGCTAACTCCCCAGCTGATTAATAAGTCACTCTACTCACCATTGCTTACACATACTACTTGCCTCCTATAATAGAAATCATTGTTTACTTACGCCGAAATAGCAAAACCTATGCACCAGTCAGATAGCTCAACCGCTGACTAAATGCTCACATTTTTTTATCTTGATTTTTAGCTTAATGGAAAAAATGATTTAAAAAAACAAAAAGCAATTTGTGTCTAGCTGGTAGTCGGCTTTTCTTCAAATGAGCTATAGGGCAAGAGAAAGCCACCTCTGTTGATCTGAAGATACTCTGACCATACTCAAAGGACGTTGGTGTAGGTGTCTGGACTAGATGATCTCTTTGAGGTCCCTTCCCGCCATACATTTCTATGACTAAGTGTGATTTATTGGAAAAATATGTATTCCCCCCCGCATTTTTATGCCACCAAGTATCCTGAGTATCAATTAATGAACTGTTGCTGAGCATTACTACATACAGTTCAGTTCTGTTCTCCCCTTTTAATGTTTCACTGTTGATGAGTTGATGGTTCATTCTACTTCATATACTGTAAGGTTTATAATACATGACTTGCAACATGGGATGGAATCTACAAATTTAAATTACTCCACTGTTTTAGGATTGTGTATTTAATATAAAACATATTTAAAATCTATAATAGCCACAAAACCAAGAACTCTTTGCACAACTAAAAACAAATGCAACTGTCATAAGAAAAAAAAATAGTGAACACACTTTCCCCTCAATCAAGTGCTGAGATATACTAATGAAGAGATATCAAGGCACCCAGGAAAAAGACACACAAGTCTGTCTATCTTCTACTGGAGAGATATCAAACAATGAATATCTGCCCTTTATAATTAAAATGGTCTCATTTCTTAGAAATTACACACACACACACGAAAGCTAAGGTCTGAGAAATGGTTGGAATTCCTCATAAATATAGTACTTTAAATCTCAGGTACTGTATGATACCTATAGGGATAATTATTAAAATAACTAAAGATTTCTTAACCAAACTTAAGAACATAAGAACATAAGAACATAAGAACATAAGAAAGGCCGTACCGGGTCAGACCAAAGGTCCATCTAGCCCAGTATCTGTCTACCGACAGTGGCCAATGCCAGGTGCCCCTGAGGGAGTGAACCTAACAGGCAATGATCAAATGATCTCTCTCCTGCCATCCATCTCCATCCTCTGACGAACAGAGGCTAGGGACACCATTCTTACCCATCCTGGCTAATAGCCATTTATGGACTTAGCCACCATGAATTTATCCAGTCCCTTTTAAACATTGTTATAGTCCTAGCCTTCACAACGTCCTCAGGTTTTATTTGTTTTAAACCTGCTGCCTATTAATTTCATTTGGTGACCCCTAGTTCTTGTATTATGTGAATAAGTAAATAACTTTTCCTTATTCACTTTCTCAACATCACTCATGATTTTATATACCTCTATCATGTGTCTTCTCTTTTCCAAACTGAAGAGTCCTAGCCTCTTTAATCTTTCCTCATATGGGACCTTCTCTAAACCCCTAATCATTTTAGTTGCTCTTTTCTGAACCTTTTCTAGTGCTAGAATATCTTTTTGAGGTGAGGAGACCACATCTGTACACAGTATTCGAGATGTATATTCTCAGTCTTATTCTCTATCCCTTTAATGATTCCTAACATCCTGTTTGCTTTTTCCAATGTGCATTACTTTACATTTATCCACATTAAATTTCATTTGCCATTTTGTTGCCCAATCACTTAGTTTTGTGAGATCTTTTGAAGTTCTTCACAATCTGCTTTAGTCTTAACTATCTTGAGTAGTTTAGTATCATCTGCAAACTTTGCCACCTCACTGTTTACCCCTTTCTCCAGATCATTTATGAATAAATTGAATAGGATTGGTCCTCTCCATTCTGAAAATTTACCATTAATTCCTACCCTTTGTTCCCTGTCCTTTAACCAGTTCTCAATCCATGAAAGGACCTTTCCTTTTATCCCATGACAGCTTAATTTACGTAAGAGACTTTGGTGAGGACCTTGTCCCCTTGTCCACATGTTTGTTGAAGAACTCTAATAGATTAGTAAGACACGATTTCCCTTTACAGAAACCATGTTGACTATTGCTCAAGAGTTTATGTTTTTCTATGTGTCTGACAATTTTATTCTTTACTATTGTTTCAACTAATTTGTTTTAAATATTGCCAATTTAAAGGACAGGTTACAAACCTTAGTTAATAGTTCACATTTGAGTTCTTTCAGAACTCTTGGGTGAATGCCATCTGACTTGTTAATGTTGAGTTTATCAATTAATTCCAAAACCTCCTCTACTGATACTTCTATCTGTGACAGTTCCTCAGATTTGTCACCTACAAAAGCCAGCTCAGGTTTGGGAATCTCCTAACATCCTCAGCCGTGAAGACTGAGGCAAAGAATCCATTTAGTTTCTTTATCATCTTTAAGTGCTCCTTTTGTATTTTCATAAAACATTTTGTTATTACCTTTGGAGAAACTCCTCTTTGGCTTTAAAGGAAGTCTTTTTATCTTTCACTGCTTCTTTTACATGGTGGTTAAGCCACGGTGGCTCTTTTTTAGTTCTTTTACAGTTTTTCTTAATTTGGGGTATACATTGAAGTTTGGCCTCTATTATGGTGTCTTTGGATTTCACTTTAGTCAATGTACCTTTTAACTTTTGTCTAACTAACCCCCTCATTTTTGTATAGTTCCCCCTTTTGAAATTAAAGGCCACAGTGGTGGGCAGTTGGGATGTTCTTCCCACCACAGGGATTTTGAATGCTATTGTATTATGGTCACTATTTCCAAGCTTAAGTTAACAATATACAGTATTTGCTCTATGGTTTGTGGCTAGTAAATAAAAGGTGCCAATCAGCAAGTAAAAGAAGGCCCTGAGAATAAGTAGCATTACTTATGATGTGGGAAGGATGTATGGTTCAAAAAGTAACTAATAAAATAAAGAGCTGCATTAACAAGACAAAGAAAAACAAACAAAACAGTCTTAAAAGAAACAAAGCACAAACCTTCCCACTTTTCTTCTGAGGGAGGAGAAAGGGAGGAAAGGCCTTTTGGGAAGAAAGAAGGCTGTGAATCTCGCCTGGATTAAGATTGGAAATAAGAGTGAATTGTCTCAAATTGTCTTTTTAGCTGAAGACAGTAATTGTCAAAGACTAAGCTTGGTTGTTAAAGGGTATAAAAAGCAAACACTTAAAGATGCCTTGCTAATATCTGCCTGATCATGTTCCAGGCGGCCAGTATGGGTCTAAGCACCCCGTAGGTTTACCCAGTTTGTAAGTATCATCACTAAATACCTGGTACCTATAAATGTTTTTACTGTTTGGATATAGTAAATTGCTTATTATTTCAGCTTTATAGGCATGTTTAGAGCAATTATTTAAATACTATTTGGCCTTTGGATTTAATAAAAAAATAATGATTAAATGAGTGCCTGGCGGTTTCCCATATTAATAATTTGAAATATTAATAATTCTAACAGTAGCCAATACCAGTTAAGCTTTACCTTTCCAAACTGCAGCATACATCTGGAGATTAAAATGGCTAAATTATAAAATTAGTAACACACCCTAACAATTTTATCAAAGCCCCACTTCAGGGACATATATGCAATATTGGGGAATGCATAATTGGGCCTTAATACTTATGTACCAGAAAATACAGTAAAGTTATATTAAGGTTGCAAAGAGCACTAAAAAAGTTAGGAAATGCCAGAATTAAGATTCCCTATATATCCTATCCTGTGCACAGAGGGAAGTCTTTCCTGTGTATTTCAAAGGGCTTGGGATCAGAACATGAATGAGGCAGGGGACCTGTGGAACAAATGTATGTGGTCCTGTAATTAAAGACAGGATCACAATACACAAACACACGGGGCACAATTACCAGGCTGGGTGCTCAACACTTTCTGAACATTGTACTACTTTAAACCAAGCCAAACTGGTCATCCAAAGTTAGAGGCACCCAAAATTAAGGCACATTTTTTAATATGTTGGCTAAATCACATTGGATCTATAAGAGTATGAATGTCTCATTGCAGTATACAACTGACTCTAATTTCAGCTGGTAAAACATGAACTTATGACTAATACTATTTTAGAACTCTGAATAAATTATATATTTAACCTGTTCCTACAGCCTTCATATATATATATGCAAGTCCAAATTAAGTTCCTGTGAGTTTTAAAGATCAGCAGAATCAGATCTGATGGACAGCTGAAATTTCTTTTGACAGTATTTGCCATGGCTTGTGCCATGTGCCAATGGTTACTTTAGCTTCAGAGTCAGTGCTTATATTGATTGTAGAGTGTATAAAGGATATATAGGTTCAGATAAGTAATTGACATTTAACAGCTAGATATTAAATACATAAAGCAAAAGGAGAGAATTATATTCGTACCCTGGATAGGCATAATGTAATTCCCAGACTGGACTTTAAAGATTACTTGACCTATAGAAGTCAAATGAAAGAATGTATTTTTTCCTGCAGAAACTGATATTTATACACTTAGAGATAATAAAACATAATAAATTTAAAGGTTCATTGCATAATCTCCCAAACAAATCTTTGTTCCTCTAAAATGCAGTGCAACTTGCAAACTGCTATTAACTGCAACTACATCAGTTTTAGGAGACACTTTGTAGCCCAGTGGATTTACCTCTATTATATTCACTGTTTTGCATTATATTCTGCTTTATTATATTCAGCAGTAATGTAAGGAACTTACAGGCCTGTATCCTGTAAGACATTGGCTTCAGCAGCTAGCATGAAGCTTTGTCACAGATAAGTTTAGGTAACCCATACGTTTTGGGTAACTGGAATTAGAACATAAATGGAAATTTCATCCATAAAGCGATCAGTCAAACATAGAAACAGGAACTAACACTCGATTCTTGAAGGTTTTGGACAGAATATCTGACCTCAAGATATTTGATAATGAGGTGAAATCATAAATATATAACCTAGAGAAAAAAGGACATCTTGACATTGGTAAGGGGAGGAAATACAAATAAAGAGGGGAGAAACTCCTACTGAATGTGCATTAGGCATGATAATTTCAGCATAATATATTATAAAAGTGGTATCCCAGGGTGTCGGGGGGGGGAGATGTAGCCCTTGTGAGGGAACAGAATGATGGCCCACTGGTGAAGATGAGGAAGATAATGGCTAACATTCAGGGCTGGTGCAACCATTAGGCAAACTAGGCAGCCGACTAGGGTGCCAAGTTTTGAGGGTGCCAAAAAGCGGTGCCCAAAATGTCTGGGATGCTCACCCGACGCTGCGGCATTGATCAGCTCGGACAGGCTGGGAAGTGATGTCATTCCTCCTCTGGCCGCTGCTCTCTGCTGCTCTGGCTCTTCCCCAGGGCCCCTGCCCCGGCCCTGGCCCCACTCCCCTAAGCTCTGCGGCAGGGCCAGGCCTGTGTTCACCGCTGGGGGGGGAAGTGCAGAGACCCGGCCCCAGCAGCGCCACCGGTGAGTGCTGGGGGGTGGTTCCTCCTGCCCCCCAAGCCACCCCACCCCCAGAGGCCTGCCTCCCCTCACAGAAGCCTGTGGCATCCCTGCCCCCCCAGAACCCTCCCCCTGTGGGGGGCTGCTTAGGGCCCCAGAATATCTAGGGACAGCCCTGGTACCCGCCACTCTGCCCACAGCCAGCCCCACACCCGCTGCCCTGTCCCCAGCCAGCCTCACACCCCATCTCCATCCAGTCCCAGCTGCATCCTCTGCCCACTGCCAGCCCCGCACCCCATCTCCAGCCAACCCCTGCTGCACCCCTGCCCTGCCTGCAGCCAGCCCTGCACCCCCTGTCTCCAGCCAGCCCTGCTGCACCCCCTGCCCTGCCTCCAGCCAGCCCCCCACCCCCATCTCCAGCCAGCCCCTGCTGCACCCCCTGCCCTGCCTCCAGCCAGCCCCACACCCCCTTGTCTCCAGCCAACCCCTGCTGCACCCCTCTGCCCGAAGCCAGCCAGCCCCACACCCTGTCAGGTTATTCATGTATTTTCATTAAATATGTAGACTAAATAATGCAATTAATAAATTTTCAAGCCGAACATGTATTAATTCTAATGAACAATGCCATATTATCCAGTATTCATTTTTGAAAGCTTATACTCGATGCTCTGGGGGGAGGAAGGGGCGCAAAGTATCCTTGCACCAGCCCTGCTAACATTTCAGGTTGTTCTGCAAGGGATGGTGAGTATGGATGTTCAGATGTACTTTCCGTATTATCTCTATCTACCTTACTGAGTTAGAGTGTGTGTGACTGCTAAATGTATTAGCAACTTATTTGTAAATATAAGAGTTCCTATAGTGTGAGTATTGCACCTGTGCATATCGGGGTTCCCAACTATATAATAATTTTAATACTGGGCCTCATCTTGGGACAAGAACCTTTTGATGGGTTCCCCCCCAGGGTCCCACCTGGAACTGGGGTATCACTGATCTCCCGACCCACCAGCCTGGGCTCCCTCTCACATTACTGCTGTGACGAGCTGCAAAGCCCTCCAGCCTGCACTTTCACCAGCATGCATACAGTTAGGAACACACACAGATTCTCTGACTAGCTCCTGCATAGGAAGACTACAGCTAAGGCAACTCCCAGATCTTCAGGCATGCACCCCCTTTGGAGTATAAACCAAAAATTATGCCATCTTGTGCTGCACAGGCAACTGCACAGCATAAGCTCATAAAATTCGTCCCCTCCCTCAATGTGGAGAGAAATATGCAACAGTCTTTTCCCCTGAGTTGTGATTCCCACACACTTCACTCCAGCTCACTGGTTTAGATAAAGCAAAAACAAGTTTATTAACTACAAAAAATAGACTTTAAGTGATAGATCAAAGCAGATAACCTAGCAAATAAACAAAAATCACAAACTAAGCTCAATATACTACGTAGGGTGAGCATCTGCTATTTATATCCAGCCTAAGAGATGATCCAAGCAGGCTGCAGATTCTTAAGGGGCAAGCTGCACTTGCTTTAGGCTTGGAATCCACAGCTGTTTCATTCATAGGCTAGAAATCCCCTTTGGCCTCAGTCCAGCACTTCCCCCAGTTCAGTCTTTGTTCTTCGGGTGTTTCCAGGAATCTTTTTGGGTGGGGAGTGAAGAACACCAGAGGTCACTCACTGCTTTATATAGCTTTTGCATATGGTGGGAACCCTTTGTTCCCAAAGCTTGGGCCCCAGACCAGCCGGTGGAAAAATACTGACATCCTAAGATGGAGTCCAGAGACGCGTGGCCTCACCACATGTCCTTGTAGAGTCATACCAGCCATTACTTGGAGGCTGTCTGTAGCCTCTTCAGGAAGGCTCCCCAGGTGGGAGATATGAGAAGCTTAACACCCAACACCTATTGTTTTTTCTCCTAATGGCCTATTGCCCTGAATAGGCGCATCCCCACCCACTATCTAGACTGAAAGCATCTTGCCTAGTGGGCATTACCCAGGTGTAACTACATATGAAATACAGGTACATAGTCAATATTCATAACTTCAGATAAAAAATATATGCATACAAATAGGATAGTCATATTCAGCAAATCATAACTTTTCCAATGACACCTCACATGACTTATCTTGCATAAAATACATTATAATTATGACTATCATAATATCACTAGGAAGAATATGGGGTGCAGTATCAAAAACCTGTCTACCCCTAAAATGATAAGCGGGAATTCTTATTCATAAGCTATAGATCAGTTACAACTTTTTAATGCAGTTCCAAAGCTAAGATTACATACAGAAGGTGACCTTGGAAAGTCAGATTAATGCTTTTTTGTATTCTTCCACAGCACCTACTGCATTAACTAGAAACAAGCAACTAAATATTAATTCTGTAATGTTTTTCTTTAATCTAAGAGCCAATGTTGCAGTTATATGGTAATGAAATATTAACCTAAGGAAAAATATTGGGATGTGTCAAATCTCATGTCAGAGCAAAAAGAATAAAAATAAAAAAAAAAGTTAGCCTCTCATCAGGAAACAGTCAGAGAATGCATACCAGATAGAATGTATAGGAATTTTGGTTAATACATTCAACAGAAGTATTTTAAGTGAGTGTTATTGTTTTTGCGCCTGCATGAGTTTGATGATTTTGAGAATGTATTAGTTTATTATGTATGCATGCCTGTCCTATATTTTGTTTTTATCTCATCATGAGAGCCGGAGCCTATAATGTTTCACAGTGACTGGCTGATATCTTAAAAGCAATTGGAGAAAAGAAGCTTATTGTCACTCATGTTAGAGCCAAACACATAGCCAACAGGCACAGCGAGACTAAAGCGATCAACGATCACTTCAGAGACCTGTGCCAGGAACTGAATAAAAGAACAAGTATGTGATCTTTCTGGAAAGTCTACCTCTGAGTTCCAAAAGAATAAGTGAGAAGTAAACTCAATAAGGTGAGATTCCTGGGTACAGCTGGACAAAGATATTTTTTTGGACAAAAAGCTTTGGACATAGCTTATTCACCCAATAAAAATGCAGTTTGTCAACCCAGAATTATTCCTGAATACACCACATGCGAGAGTGTAACCTATACACCTCCTGACCGTGTTGTTCTATCCCATCTAGTGGCACCAAGAGAGAGAGAGTGTGAGTGTGAGTGAAATGAGTCTGCTCTACAGCTTTAGTTAAGAGCCAGTTGGCTTTTAGCTCACGGTGTAGAGGCTCATGCACTAAACTCCAGAGGTCTTCAATTTGATCCTGCCCATTGACGACCAGGGTCTGGTGGCGTTACACATGCACACATACAAAACACCCTTAGGTTCACAAAGGGATTACATACTTTCACAAAATAGCAAAAGCAGCAACTACTGGTAGTGCCCTCCCCCACTCCTTATAATCTCAGGGCACTCATCTGGGATGTAGGAGACCCTCATTCAGATCCGCATTCTGGAACAGGGATTTGAATTTAGCTTTTCCCTCTCCCAACTGAGTGCCCTAATCACTGGGCTAAAATGTTATAAGGAGCCACTACAACCACACCTCCCTCCTTCATTTTATGATTCTAGTCCTTTAAAATGTTTTGTTTCCAAGCACTTTTAATTTAAGAAAAAAAACATTAATTGATCCAAAATGGACTTTCTGAACAAAATTCAGATTTGATTAGAGTCAAGCTGAATTTTGTGTTTTGATTTTTTTGGAACTGCCACCTAACTGAGAATGCAGCAGAGTTGTATCCATCTCGGTTCCAGGATATTAGAGACACAAGGATGGTGAGGTAATATTTTTTATTGAACCAACTTCTGTTGGTGAGACAGACAAGTTCTATATGGCTTGAAAGCTTGTCTCTCTAACCAACAGAAGTTGTTCCAATAAATGATATTACCCCACCACCTTATCTCTACCAAACTGAGAAGTCAATTATTCACCCAGCTCTATTGTGCAGAATTCAAATGGGGCCGCAGAGTAATACCAACTCATTTTTCTACTGGTTGCTGATAAAAGCAGTGTGGGGAAAATTAGGGTAGTAGATCCTGCCACTGAACTGTGTTGCATCTGTGTATATTGAAGGCAGATGGGATGGTGCAAAACTTTCACCTCAAGTACTAAATGAGTCCTCTGGACAGGAATCATGGAACCTTCCACCCAGAATAGGACTGATAAGGGAAGTGAAGGACTCTGGTGACTCCCCTAATGACCAAGTACCAAAAAGAACTGTTACGCCTCCCTGGAATCCAGTTGGAGGACCAACACCTTGCACAACAGTGGCAGAGAGGGAAAAAGTAGGGGGGCACTAACAAAAATGTTCTGGTACTTCTCTGAGCCAAACCAAACTTGAAAGGCAAAGTTTGTTCCTGTGACAGTTTGGTAATGGACTAAACAGACGAAAACCCTATCTTTTATACAGTATGTCATAACAAAAGTTGACTGACCTAAAATAGTCCAAATCCAGCTGTGACTGACGTGGATACAAATCCCTTGATCAATGTAAAAGAGCTGAATTTGGCACATTCTTGGAACATAAAGCCATTTGCTATGCCAGGCATGGCAAAATACTATTCCATCTGTAGCTATGAGGTACTGAAACAAAACTCCATTCTTTTAAATGAGTTCACTTCTCTGAAGAAGCATCATGGAGGGCACCTTGAACTTAATGACAGTTTGGTTGTGCTTGGAAAGTGTGAAGAAAGTGTGAGTCTCTGAGCTAATATAGCGCAAAGATTAATTTTTAGCACTAATGATTTTGTGAACCAGCCTTTAGAAATCATATCAATTAGTTGTGAAGTCCTCCCAACCATGCCCCCACCCCTTTGAGGCTGTGTGAGGACTTATTTTTATTAATGTACAGTCTGGTAAGTGGATCAATACATTCTTTGTTAATAGCATATTTGTGTCAATTTCTCTAGGTTGCATCATTTTCAAAAGACTTAATCTTAACAGTAATACAGTGGTTAAGGACTTCTTCCATCTCTCAAAAAAATTGCTGAACCATTCAAACCTACACTCTTCCCTGCTTTTTGTTCACTGGTGGGGAGGGAGGAGAGAACAGATTCAGCACATCTTTAGCTTTGAGAAAAGCAACATTAAAATGATTGCCTATTGTACAACAAACAGCACTTTCTTTAACTTAGGAGTATAATTAGTAGGTATACGATCACTATGTATAAAAGCTTCACAAAATAGCATATACCCCCTGTATTTATTTTCATGGACTATATTTCATACAATATTGTTTACTGTACTTTTGATTTAGAATTACACTGGGGTTGGCCCTGCCTCGGCACAGGGGGATGGAGTGGGTTACCTCTCAAGGTCCCTTTCAACTCTACATTTTTGTGATTCTGAAGTGTTTTTAATTTTGTTTCTCATCTTAAAACATTTCCATAGTGTAAATCTGTCCAGCTATGTAATGATACTTACATGTGTTTGTGTACATCTATGCAGAGTAGATGGACATAATTCAGAAGTCACTCACATGAGCACTAGGAGGCAGCTTTCATTGCCATACATGAATAAAAATAGTTGAAGAATATCTTTCACTCTCCTTTGGTTATGGTTAGCCAAGGATGTAATGTGGGCAGCATTTGGATGGTCAATACACTTCAGAAATCACAGCGTTATTGTGTGGTACTACCTGTTTGGGAAACACCAGTAGTCACATTACCACTGAACCTTTTTTCCCCCCATATACAATGGAATATGTTTAAAGGGCTATTCTGGATTGGGTTCCGGTAGAAGTGGCCACTTTGCACCACTTCCTGGCTCATAAATGCCTTGATTAAGCTGGTGATGGACATTCATGGTTTCAGAAAATTAGGTATAGAACCCAAGTATAGGCCCAGTAACAGCGAATCATCTTGAGACTGACTCAGTCATTCTGGGATTTTAAATAAGTCCATGGACCAACATATCCTGCTGATGACAAACCACTTGCTCCTGTATGCTGTTATTCCATTTGTTTGGCATCTTGATTTATGGATCTCTAGACTAAAGAACAGGTTAAGTTATTCCCCCTTATAAGATGGGCAAGAGACTAACCCATAGTTGTGCCTGGTAAAAGTACATACTCAAAGGCAGAGCTGAACAGAACTTACCCTCATATAGTGTAACCTAAGATATATCATGGACTAATTGTCTCTGAGGGAGAAAAAAAGATGAAACAGCTGACCTCCAGGTAAATGCACAAATGTATGGGGAAACTAGACTGGCCAAGTTAGGGGTGCTGACCCAGTAAAAGCAAAGGCTTGTGCCTAGTAACATTAATAATAGTAAAAATAATAGCCACTTACAGTGAACTCAGGCTTACACTAGTGAAATACATTTTCTGCTGATGTGTAAAGGAAGTCCTCAAATACTGCAATATGCAATCACAGTTATTGTTTGTGAAGAAAATCGCTATTATGAATGAGTCCAATCGTACTTTACAAATGAGAATATCTACAGCAGGAAAGAGGATGGATACAGATGCTGCTGCTTATAAATCACTTATCTAGTTCCATCCCTCCCACCCCCCTCTTCTTTTTGGGCTTTGAAAGTAAAATGAAAGACAGTGTTATATTACCCTTTTGGGACAAAAAAATAAAGTGCAGGGTGGATTGGGATTTTCAGCTTGGAGTGTTAAACAACAAGAACACAAAAAAACAGGTCAAAGAGAAGGATTAAAAAGCAAAATCACAGAAATGCAATGAATTTACACAGTTTCAGATGCTGATGAATGGGATTTGTAGTAAATGAGGCAGTTTTTCATACAGCTAATTTCCACAAACATACATAGACTATCAGGGTTGGAAGGGACCTCAGGAGGTCATCTAGTCCAACCCCCTGCTCAAAAGCAGGACCAATTCCCAACTAAATCATCCCAGCCAGGGCTTTGTCAAGCCTGACCTTAAAAACCTCTAAAGAAGGAGATTCCACCAACTCCCTAGGTAACCCATTCCAGTGCTTCATCACCCTCCCAGTTTTTCCTAATATCCAACCTGAACCTCCCCTACTGCAACTTGAGACCATTACTCCTTGTTCTGTCATTAGGTACCACTGAGAACACTCTAGATCCATCCTCTTTGGAACCCCCTTTCAGACAGCTGAAAGCAGCTATCAAATCCCCCCTCATTCTTCTCTTCTGCAGACTAAACAATCCCAGTTCCCTCAGCCTCTCCTCATAAGTCATGTGCTCCAGTGCCCTAATCATTTTTGTTGCCCTCCGCTGGACTCTTTCCAATTTTTCCACATCCTTCTGGTAGTGTGGGGCCCCAAACTGGACGCAATACTCCAGATGAAGCCTCACCAATGTTGAATAGAGGGGAATGATCACATCCCTTGATCTGCTGGCAATGCCCCTACTTATGCAGCCCAAAATGCCATTAGCCTTTGTCATAGATTTATTCCCCACTTTGAACTTTAGCGTCCAAAAGATGGGGACCTGCATGGATCCTTCTAAGCTTAAATCCTAGCTTAGATCTGGTACTTGCTGCCACCAGCCAGGTTTCAATGTCTGGCACACTCTCTGTTCCCCCAAAATTTTCCCTGGGAACACAGATCCAAACTCCTTAACACAAAGGGAAATAAACCATTCCCCCACCTTCTTCCCTCTCCCCTAGTCGTTGGGAGAGATACCTTGATTCAACTCCTTGAATCTAAACAAAGAGGGATTCACCTCCCCCCCACCTGTCCCTGGTGAGTCAAACTAATCCCCTGAGGTTTCAAACAAGGGAAAAAAATCAAACAGGTTCTTAAAAAGAAAAGGTAAAATTTAGCTCTGTAAAATCCGGATGGAAGTTTATGGGGTACAGCTTATAAAAACAAAAGGGACTCCCTTCCCCCTAGCTTAAGTACAAGTTACAGCAAACCAAAAAAATAAAATATTGTTCCAGCAAACACACATTTGCAAATACAGAAATCAATCAAAAAGACTAATCCGCCTTTTTAATACTCACTATACTGAATAGAAGAGAATACTTCAGGAAGCTTGGAGATCCTGGATATACATCTGGCCCCTCTTAGATCCAAAGAACACAAACAAAGACTTCCCTCCACACAGAGATTTGAAATTATCTTGTCCCTTGATTGGTCCTCTGGTCAGGTTTACTGAGCTTGTTAACCCTTTACAGGTAAAAGAGACATTAACCCTTAACTATCTGTTTATGACAGCCTTCTTGGCAACAAGGGCACACTGTTGACTCATATCCAGCTTCTCACCCACTGTAACCCCTAGGTCCTTTTCTGCAGAACTGCTTCCTAGCCATTTGGTCCCTAGTCTGTAACAATGAATGGGATTCTTCCGTCCTAAGTGCAGGACTCTGCACTTGTCCTTGTTGAACCTCATCAGGTTTTTTTTGGCCCAGTCCTCTAATTTGTTTAGGTCCCTCTGTATGCTATCCCTACCTTCCAGCGTATCTACCATTCCTCCCAGTTTAGTGTCATCTGCAAACTTGCTGAGAGTGCAGTCCACGCCATCCTCCAGATCATTAATGAAGGTATTGAACAAAACTGACCCCAGGACCGACCCTTGGGGCACTCCACTTGAAACCAGCTGCCAACTCGACATGGAGCCCTTGATCACTACCCGTTGAGCCTGACGGTCTAGCCAGCTTTCTATCCACCTTATAGTCCAATCATCCAGCCTATACTCCTTTAACTTGCTGGCAAGAATACTGTGGGAGACTGTATCAAAAGCTTTGCTAAAGTCAAGGAATAACACATCCACTGCTTTCCCCTCATCCACAGAGCCAGTTATCTCCTCATAGAAGGCAATTAGGTTAGTCAGGCATGACTTGCCCTTGGTGAATCCATGCTGACTGTTCCTGATCACTTTCCTCTCCTCTAAGTGCTTCAGAATTGATTCCTTGAGGACCTGCTCCACTCAAAAATGTTTAGGACTAGATTCTCAGCATAACTGCATTGGAGTAAATGGAGTTACATCAGCTTACTCCAGATGAAGCTCTGATCCTACATTTTAGTTTTTGCTATTACTAGAGGTCACTTGGATGATCATGAGCCATTTTGCTCAAAGTAAGCAGCACAAAGTGGTCTTAAACTGGCCAGAGATAGTCACTGGTGATTTATCCCTATGCAGAGCAACTGATCACTGGCTTTGCCACCTCCTGCATCTGATCTCCACTGCCTACCCTGCCATAAGGGGAGTACTGGGGGCAAGCATGGGTGGAAAGAGAAAAGAAGGAATGTGAGAGGGCACAACTATATCTAAGCCTAAACTCACAAAAATTAAGGATGCTCCTGTAATTGGCTCTCTGTAGCCCCCCTTCATTTCGAAAGATATGATGGTCATTAATGCAGTTTGAATGCAGAGAGGTTAATGGTTCAAATTTACAGTGGATCAAGGCCTGTATTTTCACATGCGTTTTTACACCTGCCACCTTTGCATTACCACAGTCGCATGTACAAAGTTAGATTTCTAAATACCACTTATATGGGGATCTGCAGAAACTGCATGTGGAATTAAAACATAAAAGAATATAGCTCTAGACCTTAAAAATTTCACCTCTCTATTGATGGTGAGTTTTTTGTTCACCCCTTTCCTGTATTTTAAGGCTTCAGGAATGTGTGCAAATATAGCATCTTTTTGTACGCTGAACTGAGACCTCCTTCAAACATATTTTCCCCACAGTCATTCTGCATTTGTATTTAGTTTTCTATTCAGAGCTCTACTTTTTACCTACATTCTCTTTTTCCACAGTGAACTAAAAAGACTTTTGTCCCAAAATCATTAGCAGTAATGGCATGGTTAAACCCCACAAGTCTAAGTTCTGACAGAGTCACATCCTCTTATCTTTCTGCAACAGTCAGTTGACCTGGTATATAAATGCTTTTTTTGTTTGTTTTTTAATTACCATAGACCAGTATTTCCCAAACTTGGGACGCCACTTGTGTAGGGCAAGACCCTGGCGGGCTGGGCCGGTTTTTTTACCTGACGCGTCCGCAGGTCTGGCCAATCACAGCTCCCAATGGCCGCAGTTCACAGTTCCAGGCCACGGTTTGCTGCTGAAAGCAGTGGCCAGCACATGTCTCAGCCTGCGGCACTTCCAGCAGCTCCCATTGGGAGCCACGATCAGCCGAACCTGTGGACACAGCAGGGAAACAAACCTGCCCAGCCCGCCAGGGGCTTTCCCTACACAAGCGGCGTCCCAAGTTTGGGAAACACTGCCATAGACTGATGGGAAACAGAAATCAATCATTTAATATTATAAATTATTCTGTAATAAGTGAGTATATTTCAATACATTTCAGCTGAATGCATTTCAAAGGCAAGAAGATTTCCTCTTTGTATTTAGGTTTGAAAGGGGAAGAATGTGAAGAATTTGTGAGATTCAGAAATTGGAAATGGTGACCAAAAAAATCCAGAATAGGCAAATATTTATAAACTTAGATAGCTTTGAAAATGTGCCAATTTTCTGCCATGAGTACTCTGCTGTTTCAGTACAGGCTGCCCCTGAGCAGACTCTCAAATGATTCATTTGTTAGGAGATGTGTACTAATGCCTAAAAAGTCCTGATGAAATTACCAAATGCACTCACATGGGCAGATGTGAATGCAAGTTTCTGAGCAAGGAGGGTGTAGGGATAGTGTGGCATCTAGCTTCCTTACTGAATTCCCATAAGCCACATTTGTATTTATTTATATAATCACTACTTTAATTCAAAACAAAGAAAAAAGGAAAAACTATCACATGGTCTAGCCTATTAGATATTGTTCCTGGTATGTTCAAGTAAAAACAGTTTCACTTGGCTAGACAAATGAAGGGGAAAAAAGATTAAGTTGATGTGAAAATTTTAAGCCTCAGGGGGTGTCTTGTCCTGCTGATTGTGTGTCACAGCAGTAAAGTAAGACTCTAGGCTTCAGAGTAGATAGTCTTAAAGTAGCTTTGAAAAAAAATGAATAAGGAATAATGAGTGGCGACATACACCTACTGTAAAAATAATAGACTAGATTCATTCATTGTCTGGCCATTGAGCTGAGCTACAATATCAATATGAATAAATACAAGCTGGAAATCATGACCTTCAACTCCACCCAACGATAGCAAGTTAGATAAATATAGATAAATTAGGGCTCTGCAGTGATTCAACTTACTACCCATTCACCTCAAAGCCTGAATCAAGTTTCACTCAGTTTACAAATTGAATAAATCATATGGACTCGATTCCAGTCGGTTTCCATAAAAGACATTTTCCCATTTCATGAGAGAGAGAGAGAAGTTGGTACTCTCCATTTCCTTGCTATTTATCTCCCTCTACTTCTTCCATTCTGTTTCTTTCATTCCAGCTCCCTCCCCCCTCACCATTTTGTTGCATTTTTATGTACTTATTAGTGACGTGAAACTTCCAGGTCCCCTATCACTGAGGTGCCAGGGAGCAGCATTTCAGAGATCAGGAAATTTGGCCATTTCATTTTGTTATCAAGAGTATTTCCACTTAGTTTAACTGCAGTGTTCCAACCTAGTGCTGAAAAACTGTAAACTAATTAACATTAAAATATTCCCCATATTGAAACAAAAGGCCAGGTATGAAAATGGGCATAACATATCACAAGACTTTTTTTTTAAAAGATCGGTTGGACAAACATTTCTCCAAATGAATACTCACTAGAGATGAACAAGCTTGGAAATGTTCATGTTTCCAAACTTTTGAGTCAACATGAAGCTCAATTCAAAAAAATCAAACATCTCTTTAAAATTTAGGATTGGGATTTTAGCATCCAGAGCTCTTTAAGCCAGCAGCAAATGTAATGTTTGGGGGAAGCTTCTAGTAAACATCTACAAACCTAATTCATTATCCTCCCTCAAAACCCTACTTAAAATTTTCTTTTGCCAGGAAGCCTACAAGAAAACTTGACACTGGATAGGGTGTTAGAGTGCTGAGAACACTGCCTATCATGCTGACCAATATTGTCTCATTGTTTCCTTGTACTCCCTATGTGTCTGTACTCCTCTGTTGCCTTAAACTCCTTGGGTCAGGGTCTGTCTTGCTCTGTGTTTGCTTAGCACCTAGCACAATGAGGGGTGCTGGTCCATGATTGGGGCTTGCAGGTGCATGATAATTCTAATTAATAATGACTTCATTACAATACAATGCTCTGATTACTGTTCATTGAGCATTTTCCATTGCCAGACTCACCATACTGGGGCACTTCCTTGTAAAAAGACAGTGTTACAGTCCCTGTGCTTCACTTTCCTCCCCCAGACTCCTAGGTAACATGTCCACACTCAAAGGAACGAAAAAAAAAAACCTCTCATTTTTCCAAGGCTTAATCCTCCACTGATTATTTGCCTCTTTCCTGAGCTCTTCAGAGTTCTTCCTCATCCTGTTACAGAGTGCTGCCTCTCAGGGGTTTCTCCCTAGAGGCCCAGCTCCATCCAAGCTGCTAACCCACGTCTGCCTTAAGAGTCTCCTTCCCAGCATGGCCCTCTCCCTCCAGGGGCAGTTCCAGAGTACAAGCTCCTTCCTACAGACTTCTCTTGTCTGTGGTTCCTTCCTTACAGTGTGAAAACTCTGAGCTGACTCTCTCCTGTATTTCTTACCACTATTGCCCTGCAGTCCTTTCTTGATAGGAATCATCCAGTCTTGTTTTCCCCAGCTGAATCAAAGCCTTAATTACCTCTCCCCCCTCCAGGTACCACAGAATGGGTTAATTGGGCTCACTGGTTTATTGACAAAAATTGTTTTCAACTTTTTTGGGGGGGAGGTGGCATAAATAGTGCCTGGTCTCCCCAGAAAATTTCATGTATTTTCTCAAAAAAAAAAAAATCACCCTTTTGCTGAAAATTTTCAACCCAAAACCCCCTCTGTTTTTGAGTGACTTTTCAATGAAAAAATCAATATGTATGATTGATAAATGATCATAGCAATGATCTGAGATAATGTAATTTTAAAAATTACATAATAGTAAATCATTGTAAACTAAAAATAGAAGAGCCAAGAACTTCATTTCATATAAAGTTTCACAGAATTTAAGACACTTCCCTCAGCCCCACCATTTTATCTGATTTCACCTGCCTGATTTTCAGGTATGTCCAAATTTTGAATGTATCAAAACTGCATATATTTAATGAAAAGATAGATATGGTTTTAAAAAATGAGATGCACAAGAGAATTTGTTGTTTGTTTCAAATTAACAAATGCTTACCCAAAAGAAGAGTCCAAATTTCATTCCAAGCCCAACTGATTATCCAAAATGCAGCTCAGCTCCACAGAATTTTGCTGTATCCTATCACCATCCCTATCATTTTACTTAGTGCTCTGAAGGTAAATCGATTTGGATTTTGTTGGATCAATTGGTGAAATTAATTCCAGAATAGAGGCTCTATAAAAAATGCCAGAAAACAAGAGATAGGCAAATCTCATTAATGACATGGACATACATCAACCCCATCACATTCTCTGACTGCTTCCCTGAACAACTGACACCATTGTCTTTCATGGATTGACCCTCAACTAGCTTGCTTACAAAAGTTCCTCTCTCTGCTAGGCACTTGGAGATAGACCACCACCACAGAGACAAGCACATTCTCTGTACACTACCCAGGTTTGAAGCCTGACTGAAAGGTGCCAAGGAATCCAAGGATTTTTGAAAACAACTCTGTTACCTGGCCGTTGCTTTTTTCAAACTGGCAGGATAGTGACAGAGCTATTGTTAGCAAAATCAAAGTAAGTAGAGAGATTATTTCTTCAGCAGTAGTTTAAGAGCAGTTACTCTGAGTGAAATTAACATCTTTCCCCCCCATAGAGAATCATTAATTTACTCCACCAACAATGGATTCAACATGAACATGGACCTGTCTTGCAGCTGTGAACTCAAAGCTCTGTCACTCTTGCACTTCAACAAGTGAAACTGGCTAACACTCACTCAGTGACAGTAAAGTCATTTCTCCCCTCCAGATACAAACAGCCAATCAATTTTGAATCAGAATCACCTTATACATTAAATCTGACCAAAAGGTGCCCTCAGCAAGAAATACAAGATCTTTATATCAGAGGGGTAGCCGTGTTAGTCTGGTTCTGTAGAAGCAGCAAAGAATCCTGTGGCACCTTATAGACTAACAGACGTTTTGCAGCATGAGCTTTCGTGGGTGAATACCCACTTCTTCGGATGCAAGCAGTGGAAATTTCCAGGGGCAGGTGTATATATAAGCAAGCAAGAAGCAAGCTAGAGATAACGAGGGTAGATCAATCAGGGAGGATAAGGCCCTGTTCCAGCAGCTGAGGTGTGAAAAAACAAGGGAGGAGAAACTGGTTCTGTAATTGGCAAGCCATTCACAGTCTTTGTTTAGTCCTGAGCTGATGGTGTTAAATTTGCAGATGAACTGGAGCTCAGCAGTTTCTCTTTGAAGTCTGGTCCTAAAGTTTTTTTGCTATAGGATGGCCACCTTAAAATCTGCTATAGTGTGGCCAGAGAGGTTGAAGTGTTCTCCTACAGGTTTTTGTATATTGCCATTCCTAATGTCTGATTTGTGTCCATTTATCCTTTTCCTTAGAGACTGTCCAGTTTGGCCGATGTACATAGCAGAGGAGCATTGCTGGCATATATTACATTGGTGGACGTGCAAGTGAATGAACCGGTGATGGTGTGGCTGATCTGGTTAGGTCCTGTGATGGTGTTGCTGGTGTAGATGTGGGCAGAGTTGGCATCGAGGTTTGTTGCATGGGTTGGTTCCTGAGCTAGAGTTACTATGGTGCGGTGTGCAGTTGCTGGTGAGAATATGCTTCAGGTTGGCAGGTTGTCTGTGGGCGAGGACTGGCCTGCCACCCAAGGCCTGTGAAAGTGTGGGATCATTGTCCAGGATGGGTTGTAGATCCCTGATGATGCGTTGGAGGGGTTTGAGCTGGAGACTGTATGTCATGGCCAGTGGAATCCTGTTGGTTTCTTTCTTGGGTTTGTCTTGCAGTAGGAGGCTTCTGGGTACACATCTGGCTCTGTTGATCTGTTTCCTTATTTCCTTGTGTGGGTACTGTAGTCTTGAGAATGCTTGGTGGAGATTTTCTAGGTGTTGGTCTCTGTCTGCGGAGTTAGAGCAGATACGGTTGTACCTCAGTGCTTGGCTGTAGACAATGGATCTTGTGGTGTGCCCGGGATGGAAGCTGGAGGCATGAACGTAGGCATAGCAGTCAGTAGGTTTTCGGTATAGGGTGGTGTTAATGTGACCACCACTTATTTGCACCGTGGTGTCTAGGAAGTGGACCTCCCGTGTAGATAGGTCCAGGCTGAGGTTGATGGAGGGGTGGAAGCTGTTGAAATCATGGTGGAATTTTTCCAGAGTCTCCTTCCCATGGGTCCAGATGACGAAGATATCATTATACAAAGATGACCTGAGAGAAGGCTATATGAGAGAACATTTGGGACTGTAATGATGGTCAAAGATAGTAAACAAATCAAAATGGTCCTTTTGGTGCAGTGGCCTACTAGTAGTACAGTGCTATCATTGAAACTGCCTTTGGATCTATCAGTATCCTCAGGTAGACAAGTGAAACTAATACTCCATTTCAATAAGCACAGTGATCTTACCACTCCTCTGCTGTACCTGCTGTTAGTTTTTTCATTCAAAGTGGATAGGCTTTAACACTTAATAATGCTCAGGCTGCTCCAACCCTAGACTTACGGTTGCACAATGGGAGCCACTGCCTTGGATAATCTTGAAGAAAAGGTGGTCAGACGTAGCTATTTTGTACCATTTAGTAAAGCCAAAGAACATTCTCCAACCCTGTCCCAATTTAATACTGGCATTTCACTTACTCCATTCATATTCACTAAATAAATTGATTTCACTCCTACCCATATTTTGGGCTGAAAAGCACAGATAAAATTACAGGAGATCTGTGCCACAGACAATCCCAGCTATAAACTGAAGAAAGACCTTAAACTTGTTTTCTATTGTTTTCCATTTCTGGATGATAAATCCATAAAGAAGTTTGAGAAACAAGAAAAATCAGACCAGGACTGATATCAACACAGTCAATCAGCAACTGAAAAAGGAAGAGACGGGGAAGAAGAAGGATTAGTATCAAATTATTTCAAACAGCAATAGAAAAAGCCCCAAAAAACCTAAAACAAACCAGCTAATCTCACAAACTCAACAAAATAAATGGTCAGTAAAATATACTTTTGGTATTCCTTTGGAACATCAGCTAAATGCTGGAGCTACTTAATCCCCTGTACTGATGAATTTCACAATTTGGATAGTTAAACCATCCTCTCTAAAGTATGTTTTCTATAGAAGAGAGTGATTAACTGGGGAAATATCCATGAACACTTTTGCCAATTCTGATTCACATTTTGACTTAGCCAGGTATGTGTACTTTCTTGTTCACTTTTTACAAACATTGTATAGATATTTTGTTAATAAAATATTTGCAGTAAGGAAACTTCAAACCCACAGCTGTGATTTCTCAAAACACAATTCATTTCATGATGAAATTTAATTGGTTTCGGAAGGAAGAAGATGAAGCTTATAAAAGGTTACATCAGCCAATCAGGGAACAAAGAAACAGCATGTGACTTAAGTGACCAATCACAAAGCTTGCCCAGTGAATTCTGATGCCTTTAAGTCTTGGTAGTTCTGAAATGCAGGTAATCACCAAGTGGAGAAATTTTCAAAAGTACAAAAGGCAGTCAGGGACCTATTTCCTACTGAAAGTTAGTGTCAATTGTGTATCAAACTACTATTTGTGCCTGTGGAAATCTTCCCTCACCTCCATGTGTTTGCAAAATCAGGGCTTTAGAATTTTAGACTGCAAGTTCTAATTGTTTAGTAATTAAAATGTTAGTTACTGGATGATTAGAACTTTAATTGCTAAGTGGCTGCTCTAGATCTAGTCCATAACAAGACAGATTATATATCTGTGAATCACAATTTCTAAGAAACTAAGAAATTAGTTTATACTTAAGTGTATGTGTATACTTGAGTGCAAATGTTTGTGAAATTTGGAGCGTTTGGTATTCTAAGAACATATGGACCTATAGCTCATGAGACGCAACATATAATTTTCAAACAAGGTAATTTCTGATTACTCACCATCTGAAAGTCTTTAACTGGAAATTTTAGAAGATCTGTTGTAAAATTATAAACTAATCTATTTTAAACACACAAATTTGGAAAGAAATCAGTAGCCCCAAGCAATAGTCAGTGTTAAAAACAAGGCTTATAATGAAAGTCTAAATTCAGATTCATCTAGTATCTCCATAGTTGGCATAACCCTGGATAATCTTTCCATCTTAATCCATACATTCACTTCCTAATAGTGGTGATTCATCATTGGCTACACTGTGAAAAGTCAGCAAAATAAACATAATCTATTCACTCTGAAAACGGACCAAAAATCCATCCTGTTTTGATCCAATTGAAAGAGAAAAGTGAGGTCTTATTCCTACGAACTGTAAGTCTCAGATTCTGTCCTCAAAGTCAGAAATGAAAACAAAAAAATTATAATAAATACCTCCCACATAAAACAGCACTTTTAAGCTTCAAAGCACTGTACAAAGATTAAATTTCAGACTCAAAGGTTCAATGAAAGGCCACAAAGCTGCATGAGAAAATGGTGGCAAAGGCAAAGATACTCAATTTAGTAAAGAGTCTAAACCTTCTCTGGCAGGAGAACTAATTATTTGGAGAAATAGTTCTACTCTACAAGATAATTGTTTCAACTGAGTCTAAAATTTAAAGAGAACCAAACAAGAAATGATGTATTTCATTTGATTATTCTGATAGTTTGACCCTTTTTATGAATTGGTGCCAGTTGCAGAAAAATATGTGGAAACATTTCAATCAGAAAAATACACTTTTAGCATGCACATGCACTTTTACCATGCACTGCTTATATGCCCACAATTTTTAAATAAGACTGCTATAGTTCATTTTAGTCATCTGAACTCATTTTGGGTTGAAACAGATATACATCAGGGTATTAATTAATATTAATTAGAACTTGTATAATGGTAGCACCCAAATTCCCCAGTCAGGGATCAGAAGGGATGGGGAGGGAGGGCATTGTGCTAGGCATTATATACACATGATTTAAAAGATGGTTCTTGCTCTCTAATCTAAATAGTCATTTTTTTAAAAATGTGTTTTAAAAGCTATGTAGTCCATAGGGCTAGCTGGCCTTTACTATATTCACTGCCTTGCCTTCATTATATTCGGATGTAAGTCAAGAAACCTACAGTATCCTATATCCTGTAAGACATTAGATGAAGAGTAAGCTAACATAAGTGTGGTTAAGTAGGCTGTAACCCTTGGCATCAGGGGTTCCCAAACTTGGTTCGTGGCTTGTTCAGGGTAAGCCCCTGGTGGGCCATGAGACACTTCATTTACCTGAGCATCCGCAGGTACAGCTGCTTGTGGCTTCCAGTGGCTGCAGTTCGCCATTCCCAGTAACCAAATCTGTCCTTAGACCCTGAAGCACAGACTGCTCACTTAAAGAATTAGCATGGAGACATTCCTCTCTTAACAACCTTGTTTTCCCAACAAGCTGGTCAAGCACAGCCACTTGGTTATAGGGCTGTTCAACTTTCTTAACAACTTTTACTCCATCTGAGACCTTCTTAAAGTGATCCACACTGGATCTTTCAAAAGGGAAGTCAGTGGATCCATTCACCACAGACAATTTCTGGCTGCTAGGAACTGAAACTTTCTTGATTAAATCACTTCCACACCCTTCAGTTGCAGCAAACTGGATTTGCATGCAGGACACCAGAGTTCAATTCCTATCTCAGCTATAGGTTTCCTCTATGACCTCGGGCAAGTTATTTAATTGGCCCCGTTCCTCAGTTCCCTACCTGCAAAATAGGAATGAGATTTCTCTACCTCAGAGAGATGTTGTGAGGATTAAATCTATTAGTGATTGTGAGGCATTAACATACCATGGTAATGAGGGTCATATAAGCACCTAGACAGAAGAGTTGGGGCATAGCTAATAGATCCAATGATGTGTGTCCCCCTGACCATTGCCCAACCAAAGAGCTGGGGTGCAGAAGTAGCAAGGGCTGTTACAAGGCTGTAGTAGCAATCAATGGCTAAACCGTTGTTGCTTTGTTGGAGGGAGTATACTTCCTTCTGCTCCTGGAAAATTCACAGCCTTTCTACCAGGTGCACATTTGGCTCTCCTTCCCTTTGCTATGTGTTTTGTTTGTTTGTTTTTTGAATACTGGACATTGACATAACTGGGGTATTTTATGACCTTTGTTAAGGTCAGTGAAGGACTCCAAACATATAGAGGATTCTATCTGTGGTTCTGAAGACTTATCCACAGCTTTTATAGGATGCAGCTGCTGTATTTTTTCCCTCACTGGTACCTTTCTGAGACACCTTACCCAGGACAGAACATGCAGACTATTGTTTGTGTGACTGAAGACTCATGGAATGGAGTAAGTGAAGTCACTATACATTCATATTATATTGCTGTATTTTTTTTCAGATTTGGTTACCTAAAATTAGACATTAAATCTATATTTAGACACCTAACCTAAATGGCCTGATTTTCAGAGTTGCTCAGCACTCACTGCACTGCTTCAGTTGACTGGATTGGAGACAGCGAGCAGAGCACAGCTTCTTTTATGTATACCAGCGTTGCAGAGCTCAACCTGCTTCACAGCTCCTCTGTTTCCAACTCGTTCCTTTCAAATGAGCCAAGGAAGAGAGCCCAAGTTTCTCCAGAGCTGCTTCTCCCCTTTCCCAGCTTGAATATGAATGGGTGATACAGAAGGCAGTCGAGTAATATGTTCACCTCCCAAGAGGCAGAAAGGGAGAGGAAGCAGAGTCTAGAACAAGTTGGAATTCCACTCCTCATAACATTCAAGGAGGGAGGTAAAACCAAAGAGCACCTTGGACTCTGCTCCCCAGTTCATGTTGTAACTAGCTAAGAGTGAAAGAAGCAACTTGGACATCACTTTCCCCAGTCATGCTGAAGATGCTGCCCAGCTCCTTTCACATTGGCCAGCTGGACAACAAAGCTCAGCCCACTCCCCAGCTTCTGTCCCCTACACCAGAGAGGAGAGCAACTCCTTGGCTTCTTTCAGCTCCATGGGTAGCAATTCCTCAGTGTCCCGCCCGACTCTAGACACCATCAACAAAGCGCGAGCCAAGGAGCAGTTCTTCCTCGCCTCAAAACAGAAATAGAAAGGTGGGGGAGGAGAGAGAAAAGTGCTGAAAGGTATTGAGAAGGGAAGAACAAAGGGAAGAGAGTGATCAGAAGAGATTGAGTCAAACAAAAAAATCATGGTTTAGTAGTTCCACTCAGGTGGGGAGGAGGCAGATTATTAGGCAATCCAATATGACAATTTTAACACCAGTTTCAGTATTTGGATACTGCACCCAAAGATGCACTGACCAGAAAACTAGACAAACATACATATTTTAAAAAGAAGTCAGCTTTAATATAGATTTTAAAAAGGAGAAGAAGAAGATGGATAATATTGACATACCATTCTCTATAGAAATATTTATTCAGGATGGTGGAGGGGAGGGCAAAATTCCTTCAGAGACACCAACTAACAAAAATGATCATCAACATGACAGAAACTTCATCGAAATATTCATTTGTCAGAAAAAGGAATTGATGTCTTCCTGAGAAAAAATGAAAAAAAGCTAATACAAAACAGAAAACCATTAAATGGGATCAGATGTTTCTCTGAGTACCTTACAACAAATTTCAAGAAAAATAAAAATAGAAAATAACCCCTTCAACAGAACTAGCATATAGCATAAGCATATAGCTATCTCATTTCTTTATAATTAGAAAAAAAAACATGTACGCCTCTGACATGCCAATCATATTAAAATATATCTTTAAATTTAAAGATATAACCTCAATTTCTTCAGCAAGTAATGCTTTCAATCTAACCAGAGAAACAGTGAAAGCTAGTCAAAAGGAATTAAAAAGAGGGGAAGAATGATTCTCATGAACACACAGAAAATACCAAAAAAATTCTTAAACAACCTGCTATGGAAGAAGAATGATCTTGTTGTTGACAAATAGGCCAAGGAAACAAGAGATTTAACTTTAAGTCCTGGGTCTATCACTTAAGTTTTTTGGGTGGGCCTCAGGGCCTCAGTTTCCCATCTGTAACATGAGAATAAGAAATACCTACATCTCAGAGAACTGCAAGATATAAATGACAGGTATATGTAAAATGATTTGTGATCACCAGCTGGGGCCACGGTGCCTACAGAAGTGCAAAGTGATTTTATTACTAATAATATAGTATAGAGGGCCATCCCATCAGAACAGAATGTGACAAACATTTATCATTTCTTTTTGGAACAAATGTAAGAGGAATAAAGATGACAAAAATACTAAGATGTTCAAACTGAACAAGAGGATTTCTAGAACACTGCTATGAGACAAAATGTAAGCCAGGAGACAATACAATAAAGTTGCAACATGAAAAAAATGAGAACCCCACAAGATGTCTTGAAATCCTAGACTATAGTATATTGAGATGACAAATCATGAGACTACCAGACTGGCCCTTCTCCATGGCAACAAACTACAAAAGAAAAAGTGAATACCAATAATGCAGATATAAGACAACACTTGAGGACTGAACACACATTCCAAACAATTGTGATGCTTACTTAAATATCTCTATATAAACTAAAAGAAGGGCATACATACTACAACACATAGATAGGACAGACAAAGTCAAATCTTCCTCTGTATACTGGTAGCTTTGTGCCACTCTTGTGGTATAGAACCACTACATTGGTTATGTCCCAAACTCTCCCCCCAGGCCTTTATGCTTGGGGAAATTCCCCAGGGTGTGGCTGGAGTGTCCCTATACCCCTATGATCCCCTGCTTAGGTACCCCAAACATATGGAAAAAGGAAAAACAGCCTTCAGACCCAATATTGAATGGTCCCAGAACTAGGAGAGCAAAGGCTGATTAAAGCTAAATTTGCACAAGACTCTGCCAGAGCTGTGCCAGCCAAACAAAGGCCAGACTCTAGGATCTGACCCAAGGTTTTCTTACAGATCCCTCATTAGCACACAACAGCTCCTGGGGGGCATGTCAAGACAGACAAGGGAACAATAAATGCCTGTCCTGGAGCACTCCATCTGAGATTAGGCCAATACTCCCTGTCCCCAGGAAGTGCTGCATATTGCTGGCTAAGGTCAGTACAAAAGGAAAGACTGAAGACCACGAAGGGGATGGAGAAATTAAAAGCCAAAAGTTGCATTCTCCTAGTGGTCTGCACTTTTTTGGGACATTAGTATATTGCAAATATTAGTACAATTATGGTTTCATACTCAGCACCAACTCTGGACAGGTTTTCAAAGGAGTTTCTCTGGCCATAGATGCAACATGGGTGCTGTGCTCTTTTGAGCATGTTTCGGTTGTTGGTGCTGAGTAATTGCAAATCTAGCCTTAAGTTGCTGTTAGTGGGAAGGCATTATTGATGTCTATTTATCCTCATTTAAACTTTTAGGCAAATTCTGATCTATTGTAAGTACAGCTCCATTGACTACAAACAGAATGGTGCCCACTTCCATTACATCTGAATTTGGCTAATTGCTTGTATAATTTTTATTGCTCAAGGATAATTGTACTTAAAAAGTTGAAAATAAAAAGGGTTTTGTTTTAATGTGAGCAAAGACCTTTGATTAATTTGAATGAGAAAAATCAAACAGGACAATACAAGATATTGCAATTTTCCATAGAGCATTACTGTATGTTATTTCCTGCTATTATCTGAAAAGTTTCATAATGAAATAATCATGAAAAATTGTAGGTCTATTTGTTTATCAGTGTGGAGAAATGTAACAAAAAAGTCTCTGGATTTTTGCTTATAGTGAAAAGCCATCTTTTATCTGTGTACAATTTATCTTGGCTTAGGAAAAAAATAACTGTCATGGCAGAGGGGGAGCTAAAAGGGCAGAGTATACATTTCACTTTCTGTTTTGGCAATTTGAACCAACATCTGTGTAATCAGTTCCACTCAGATTCTCAAACAGAGGATATTGGGGAGGTGAGCCTTTGTAGACAAATCTGGCAAATGAAATAAGGGTATAAAGATGCCATCTCTGGAAAAAGACATTGCTTTCCATGGAGAAGCTGTTTTCCCCAGAGTTTTTTTGTTTGTTTTTTCCATTTTGAAATTAGAAGTGAAATAAGATTCTCTTGCACTAGATTTTTCCTGTTAGAAGAGTCAAATGAGAAAGGTGAGGTTAGGGAACTGTGACAGCAAAACCATGCAAAAGTACAAAAAGCAGAGCAGTAGTCCAACAAAGGAAGGGAGAGATCACAAGTACTTCTAACAGCATTTAACAAGTCCCATGAGGTTTTATGTTGGAGAGGCAGGAGCAATTGCAGTGGCGGTAGTAGAGGTGAGTCAGCTGATGTAGTGGCAGCAGAAGTAGAGCAGACACACAGAATTAGATCTTGCCCAATTTTCTCTTCCTTTTTAATCAACTAATTTGGGTTTCTGCCAGGTGTCCTGTCAAGATAATAGGCTGTATTCTTACTAAAGAGAAAGTTTGGCTCCTGGACTGGAGTTTTGTTAACTGTGAATACAACCTGTTTGGGAAGTTAATTAGATGCTCCATTCTTCTGCTACAGAAAAGGAGACTGAGGACACAAGTATGTAGCTTTTTCACAATTTAATTAAAGTTCTCCTTAATTCAAACAATTTACCACAGCTGCAAAAACTAACTCTGGAGACAAACAAAAGAAAGGAGACAAGAAAAACAATTGGCAGGAGAAGGGGGGCAGGAAGCAAAACAAGTAGTAAATTGAATCTTAGCTGGTTCTCTTCTGACCATTTTCCCAGCTCCCTTCCCCCCACCCCGGGTTGTGGAATAGCCAAAAAGGTATCTATTCCAGGTGTTCAGAAGATTGGGCACATCCAAGGTAGTTCCTCAGCACTGATACCTGCAATTTTCCTCAGCAATGATATAAGGCAAGTTAGAAGCAGATAAGGCCATTCAGCTCATGCAATGTTCTAGATTGTCTGTGTGCAATTAGTTTAGTTTCTTATTACAAGTCTAAACCAGGGAATGTGCTCTCAGCTCTGTACCTTTAACCCAAACCACACTGCAGATCCATCACAATGAGTGTAATAGGAACAGCTGATGCCAAAGTACCCTGTACATGCTTCCTATGCTGTTTGAAATATTCTGTTGAAAGATGTTGGGTCCTGAAAGGCATATAAGACATACTGAAGAAATTCAGCATGTCCTTGTGACTTAGACTAACATCTTATAGGAATGAGTTGTTACAAGAAATATTAGAACTCATCTTATTAAATAGATACTCATTTTGTCTGACACACAGTGCTGAGAGAGCTTCATCCTCCCATCCCTCCCCTACCAACCCCTACCTTGAATTTCTAACCTATTTTTCTAGTTCTGATTCTTTCTGTTCTGGGAGTATCCATTTTCTCCCCTAATTGAAGGTTAAAACATTCTTTTAAACACTCTTTAACACCAATCAGTTGGCTCCCTGGGAATCAAGGAGTCTTTTCTCTGGAAGACAGGTCATTGCATTACCTGTAGACTTCTATTCCAAAGGAGTTCTTATTAACACTTTATAGTGTTTTGACGAGGATAGTCCATTCTCCCTTAAATCAAGAAAAGATTCCAGGAACTGGTTATTCCTATTTCTATAGGAGGAAGTGTCTTCTTATGACATATAACATACCCTTTTTTATAATTGATATAGATAACAGACAGATACATATGCATGCACAAATCCCTGTTGACACAAGGTCTAAGAAAACATCCAAAATGTTTTAATAAAGAAGAGCTCCAGCCAGTGAAGCTTCTAAAATTCTGTGGAGTAGAGTTCACTGCTTAGAGAGGCCAAATAAATTAATCAGTACTCCCGAGTCCCAATGCAGTTTGGCACAAAGCTAACCCCTCCCTGCTGAACAGCCATCACAACCCCCCTCCCTCTTTTGCAGTTTCACTTGGGCATGACTACACAACCCATTGTTCAGTGTGTGTTTTACTTTCAATGGATGTGTGAGTATTATAGTTCCCAGCTACAAGATCTAGTTCAAGCAGTAGATGCTAGTGTTTCAGCTTTGGCGGTTCACAGTTCAATCCCAGTTACAACCAAAATGGCTGCCTTCAAAAAGCACATTAAAACTGATATTTCAGCTTTTCTCTCAACCTACTCACTACTAATGGGTTACTTGTCTTGCCATTTACTGAATCTGGATTCCTAAATACACCCCATTGTAATTCTAGTGAGGTTTGGAACGTGGCTCTTTTACAAACGTATTGCGCCCTATTAACAAAATCCTCTTCTTGCAGTCAGTGCCAGCACTATCAGCAGAAGTTCATTCTGATTTCAGCCTAATACAATGACTTCAGGTTATGACTAAGTCAAAAGTTTTCCAGTAAACTTAACTCATATTTAATTCTGAGAATCAACTCATGTGTGTCCCCTACATGCACCAACCCACCACATACCTGTCCTATGGCATTTCCCAGTGCTAATTACCACCTGCCTCTCCATCTTTGTGTTGTATGGTAGTTTATTGAATTGCTTTCTATGGCTAGAACCTCAGCCTTTGGACTATGAACTCTCAAGAGCAGAGAATCTGCTACATGTTTTGCATGGATTGCCCCAGAGCTCAAACAGTGCTTCCATTAATGTTCATGCTGCAACAGCTCTTTTGGCCAGTATAACGAAGCAGTCAATACTGGCACTATGTGCCTTGCTTTAATGCATTTAGGACTGTTCCTGTTTTAATACCAACACAAACCTAAAGCAAATCTCAGGGATGACCTTAAGGGAATTACAGGAAGGAGAGCACTGTGCAGTAGAAAGTTAATCTCACTGCTCTCTAGGCCTTCCACCTTTCTGCTCCAGGTAGAGGCGATAACGCAGGCTGGTGCTGGAAGAACCTTATTAATCCACTCTATCATCAAGCCATGTGAAGCAGCAAAAGGTTGAATACTCAGCCTCTATCCACTGCTCAGCATGGTCAAGAAGAGGAGAAATCAAATTGAATAAGTACCCCTCCCCGCCAGAACACTAGTGGCCAGATAAGCCAAATGTGATCAATAGAATAATAAGATACTTGCCAAAAACAAAAGCAAATCAGACTGAGTCTAGCTATTGTTAGAGGTGTAAAATAATTGGGCACAAGCATTTTTCCTTTTTCTGATTCAAACTCTGACAGCAATCCATACTGATAGAAGTAACAAAATAGTGTAGCATGAATACTGGGATGAAAAGGAATATTGCCGCAAATTTTTTTGAATTAATTTTATTTGTCTGCCACCTTGTGGTGGACTTTCTTCCCAAAAAAGCATCTGAGTAAAAGAGAATATCAAGCTGATACTGTTTAATAATGGAGTACAGGTTTGCCCAGACAGCAAATTTAAAACGGATATGAAGAAAAGGCTTTAAAAAAAAACAACCACCCGCAATTAACCTGTGGAATTCATTGCCACAAGACATCATTGAGGACAAGAGTTATTAGAATTTTTTAAAAATTGGATCATTAGAATGTCCACACTTATCAGAATCATAGAAATGTAGGGCTGAAAGGGAACTCAAGGGCTCACCCTAGTACAAGGATCTGACTAGATATTGCCAATATACCTAGACCATCCTTATTCTTAAACATTTCCACAGACAGGGATTCCACAACCTCCCTTGGAAGCCTATTCTAGTGCTATCTTTATAGTTAGAATGTTGTTCCTAGTATTTAACTTAGATCACCCTTGCTGCAGATTAAGCCCATTATTACTTCTCCACTGTCAATGGATGTGGAGAACAATTGATTATTGTCCTCTTGCTAACAGTCTTCAAATCTGTCAAGAGCTGTTACAAGATCCTCCCTCAGTCTTCTTTTCTCAAGATTAAGCATGACCAGTTTTTTTTTAAACTGTTTGTCATCTTTCAGGTTTTCTAAACCTTTTCTCAGTTTTGTAGCTTTCCTCTAGTCCCTCTTCAATTTGTCCACATCTTTTTTGAAGCATGGAGCCCACAACTGGACCCAGGACTCCAGTTCAGGCCAGCACTGAGTAGATTGGGACAATTACCTGCCATGTGTTACATATAGCATTATAACCCCAGATCCTGTTCAACACTACTGCCTAGCCAGTCATTCCCCATTTTGTATCTGTGCATTTGATTTTTCCTTTGTAAGTGTAGTACTTTACACTTGTCTTCACTGAATTCCATTTTATTGATTTCAGACCAATTCTCCAATTAATTAAGGTCACTTTGAATACATTGTGTCCTTCAAAATGCTAGCAACCACAACCAGCTTGGTGTTATCCACTAAGCATACTCTCCACTCCATTTTCAAGTCATTAATGAAAATATTTACTAGTACCAGAACCAGGACAGATCCCTGCAGAATCCACTATACATGTCCTCCCTGTTTCACAGTGAACCATTGATATTACTCCGAGTATGATCTTTCAACCAGTTTTTGCATTCAACTTGTAATAATTTCATCTAGACAACATTTCTCTAGTTTTCTTATGAGAATGTCATGTGGGACTAGATCAAAAGCCTTCTTAAAGATATTATGTCTACAGCTTCCCCCGATCCACTAAGCCAGTAATCCTGTCAAAGAAAGAAATTAGGTTTTTGACAAATCCATGCTGGCTATTCCTTATAACAAGTACTTACAAATTGATAGTTTAATAATTTGTTCCTGTATCTTTCCCCATATCAAAGTTAGGATGACTGGTCTATAATTCCCAGCCTCCTCTTTGTTTTCAGTTTTAAAGATGGTTACTATGTTTGCCCTTCCCCAGTTTTCCAGACCTTACCCATCCTCCATGTGTTCAAAGATAATCACAGTTCTGAGATTGTTTCAGCTAGTTCCTTAAGTATCTATGGTGAATTTCATCAGGCCACGTCAACTTCTAACTTATCTAAATATTCTTTAACCTGTTTTTTCGCTTATTCTGACTTTTTATTCCTTATGCCTCATTACTATTGTATTGAGTACTTGGTCGACATTACACTTTTCAGTGAAGACAAAAGCAAAATAGCCATTAAAGATCTCTGCATTCTGGTGTTGGTTATTAGCTCTCTTTCCCTACTACATAGAGGATCTACACTTTCTTTAGTCTATTTTTGTTCTTAAATTATTTATAGAACTTCTTATGGCCTTTTATTTCCCTTGCTAGGTATAACTTATTTTGTGCCTTAGCCTTTCTGATTTTGTCCTGACATACTTTTGCTAATCTTTTGTACTCATCCTTAGCAATTTCTCAATGTTTCCACATTTATAGAATCCTCTTTTTTGATCTTCAGGTCATTAAAGAGCTACTGATGGAGCCATCTTAGACTCTTATTTTTCTTCCTATCTTTCCTTCACATCAGGATAGTTTGCTGTTGCAACTTTAATATTGTCTCCCTGAAAAACTGCCTGCTCTTCTGAAATCCTTTATCCCTTTCATTTTCTTCCTGCAGGATCTTACCTACCAGTTCTCTGAGTTGGTTAAAAAAGTTTGCTTTTTTGAAGTTCTTTGTCCTTATTCTGCTGCTCTCACCCCTTCTGTTCCTTACAGCCCTGTAATCTATCATTTCATTATTACTTTTATCCAAACTGCCTTCCACCTTCAGATTCACAACCAATTCCTGTTAGTCAATCTCAAATCTAAAATTGTTGTCACCTGATTATATCCTCCACCTTCTGAAACAGGAAATTGCCTCCAATACATTCCAAAAACATATTGGACATTTTGCATTGTGCTGCATTACTTTTGGAACAAATGTCTGAGTGGTTGAAGTCCCCCATTACTACCTCTTGTGTTTAAGAAATTTCTGTTATTTGTTCCAGAAATGCCTCATCTTCCTGATTAGGTGGTCTATAGGAGACTGCTACCATTACATCACCCCTGCTCTTTTCCCCACGTATCTGTCAACTATCTGCCTCTCACCTCCTTCTGGATCTCACAATAAGTGTATTTATTCTTGATGTATAATGCAATGCCTCCTCCCTTTTTCCCCCCCACCTGCCCTTTCTGAACAAGCTTCCTGCATCTTTCTCTCAGGCATCTGGTATTGGCCACTATTGTAGACAGGATAGCTGTCTAAATGGATACTGATGTTGTCTAGCATGGCAATTTTTACATTCTCCTGTAGAAGCCCTCCCTCTCTAGGCCCAAGGCAGTCCAGCCAAACTAGTAGAGAGTAGTGTTGTGTTCTCTGGGGTGACTAATATTTAGCTTTGTAGGCTTATACTTTGATAGGAAACTGGGTCAAAGCTACTATATATTTTAAGGCTATCCCCTCCCCCACATCCTCTTTTCTGCATAATGGATATTATGTTAAAAAGGGAGACATTCATATTATATAAACCCTCACCAGCTTTCTGCTATTTAGAGTATGTTATTAAATCTCTTTGGAGAGGGAAAGATTGGGACAAAAAGTGGAGCATGTTATTCTCATGTTTCCTGTGAATCTTAATTTAGTCTTTGGCATAAACTCTGGTTTTAACCACAGAGCTATGATCTTGGTTTATAGGACAAGATGGCTTTTCAGTCAGTAGTGACTGTAACTCTCATTCTTTGGACCATGTAAGGGCAACTAAGAATGCCACATTTAGAGAAAAAAAAAAACACACAAGACTAATACTCCATTCAGTGGTTCAGTTGGTTTGTAAGCGAAGAGCTATTGGGCCATACTCTGACTCCAGTTAGAATACTGTATCTGTGAACCTTCAGTTGCCTTCACAAAAAATTCTTATATGTCATTATGTTAGCTAAGGGAATGAGATAGAGGCACTCTGTATTCGATAAAAGCAATATTGAACCATACACACAGCTAATAGTTCTATGTAGATAACCAAAATTTATTCCAAAAATCTATGGGACCTTGGGCAAGTGATTCAGGCCCAGTCTATACACAGTTAGATCTGTGCAAACCCTGGTGTAGGGCCTATTAAATCTATTTAAACCCAGCTTTACATCAATTTGGCTTAAGTCAATTAAGAGTTTTCCCCACTGATTTAAATGCAGTCAAGATTTCACCTACTATTCTTACAAAACTTATATCAATGATTTGTTTTTAAATCAATTCATTCCACTTGCTCAATGTGTTCTTCAAGAGTTCAGCTATTTACCTTATGGAGGGTACAAGTCTCGTTACTTCTAAATGCTGACAGATTGGCAAGGAGAGAGGCACTGTAACAAGGTCCTCTGCCTTCCTCTTCCCAGGGTTCCACTCGCTGCCCCAATAAAGCTCAGAAGCGCCTCTAGTTCTTCAGCACCCGTGGCTTTATTTACACCAGGTTCTTCCACCACTACTGATATACTATATACAGCTTGCATGCCTTACAATCTCCTCTTCCGCACAGAGTCTGCCCTCAGCCTGGAGACTGACCTTCCCCTGGTCATTCTCCCTTCTTCTGGCTGCCAGCCAGCTTTTATAGCCCTTGAACCCTCAGGCCCACAGGTACAGCCAATTCTAAAGGCTAGGCACCAGACTTCTACCCAGCCCCAATCTATTTCCCCTGATTGGGGCTGGCTGAGCAGGGGCTAATTAGGTGTTTATGCACCAGCACCCTGCTACAGGCACCAACTCTTGGTGATCTCAAGGCAAAGGGTTTAATCACAGGAAATACTATGTGATAATTTGCATTTACAGATGTTAATGTGGCTGGTTCTTTTACAGTTCTCTCAATTTGTACTTCTAAAATGCTTCCATTTCAATAGCCTATGCATACATCACTGTCTTTGGAGGGCATGCTATTACGATAACTGGTTCATTGAGGTTTTTAAGTGAATCGTTAAAAAAGATCTGCAATTGCATAAGAATTTCAAAATTGAAACACAATGATGCTTACAAGCCTCTGGCCAAAGCACTGCCATCATATCCCTTCCTATCTTCCTCTCCTTTCTTTTCTATCTTTGCATTCTATCTTATTTGCATTCATGTCCGGATTTGTGTTCATGTCTTCCTATTCTTTGTACCCCAGAAACCTTGTTGATCACTGCTACATTAAGCAAATGTATACCTTACAAAAAGTAATGTGTGGGGGGCACATTAAGGCCAACGTCATTTCTCCTGCTGTATCTGTGTATTGAAAGCAAGTATAAAAAAAGTGAACTGTACAGTGATTTGATCTCATGTGGGGGCAGTCATTGGCTACTGCAAGGTTTCACCACATGATGTGAATTAACTTCTCTGTACTGTACTTAATGATTCATTCCAAACCCATCCTACTGGATCCTTAGCAGTACTCTCAGAGACAAATGTTTGCTTAATCATGCCTGCTATCTTTCCTAAGGTCTAACAGTTTTTAATGGTTTCTTTAACATGACGAATAATTCTTATTTTTCCCCGCAGGCTTTCCATTTTTATGCCTTTTCTCTTGGAGAAGATTTAAAGTTCGGTAAAAATCATTTGCATTAATTACTTAGTTTATCTATTACCTTATTTCTCCTAGCTCCAAGACATTGTTTTGCAAGTAGCAACTTTCAGTGTTAGCTTCAACTATAGCATGATTCTTTAGCATCAATTAAGATCTAGAAAAAGGTGATTAAAAATAAGATGAAGGAAATTTGTAAATATGTTCGTGACCTTAGACATTTATTTTTTCTAGTATTGTTTGTGCTCAATCCAAGTCCATGATACTCAGAGTAAAATATTGGTGATTTAGAGGCAAAGTCACTGGAACTATCAATAAGAGCAAAGCTACAGTAACAAAGAAAATATATCAGATTATCTTAGCATAAGGATAAAATGAAAAAAGAAGAGCCAATGCTCTTATTGGAACTGTATAGTTAAAGTTTTTCTTCTTCTGAAAGTTTCTAATAACTCAAACTATATATATATACACTGTAGCAGAGCTCTGTACCAGTGGGTCCCATGCTTCCAGGTGGCTTATGCTAGCCTCACATGCTTGCTGTAGCCCTTCTCTCTCTAGGGCCAGGGATACAGTCTACTGAGCCCTTTTCATCATAGACCAGCAAGGAGGTTGGTGAGAGAACTCCCACAGTCTCTGTTGTCCCTGCAGGCTTATTCAAGAACAGTTTAGCCTCCTGTCCTAACAGGAGCCTGACTTCTCCTCCTAGGAGCTGTTCCTGTAGTGGTGGGTTGGGGGCAACCCGGGCCCGCCCTCTACTCCGGGTTCCAGCCCAAGGACCCTAGTGGCAGCAGCTATTGGTAGCCAACCCTTCACTGCCAGAGCTGCTACACGTCCCTGAGCCACTTCCCCAGAGCTCTCCCACTTCTCTCTCTCTTAATGCCTTCTTCACCCTTACCTTAGGGCTCCCTTTCCAGTGGCTTGAGGGTGTCTTCATTACCCAGCCCTTCAGCTGCACTTGCTCTCCCTAGCCTGACCAGAGTGAGCCCTTTTACAGTATCAGAGGGGCCTTATTAGAGTCAGGTGTTCATATTAGCTTAACGGCCTCACCTGACTCTTTGGAGGCTAATTGAAGTCATGTGTCCACCCTAGCCTGCAGCAGCCCCTGCTCTGGTCAGTCAGGGAACAGAAAAGTGCTTATCCATTGGCCAGTATATCTGTCTTCTGCTACTCTGCTGTACCCAACAGGCCTGGGTCTATCACAAAACATACTTAAAACAGGGATTCAGCTTCTATTTTGTATAAAGTCAAAATGCAACCTAACCTCAACTGTGGAGTCACAACCAGACACACACACAGATGTCTAGGATGGGATTTCCTGAAGCACTCGGCATCGGTCTAACTCTGCCCCCACTGAAGCCAATGGGAGTTTTACAGTTATCTTCCAAGAGGAGAGATTGAGGCCAGTAATGGGAACTGGGTATTATTAGAACTAAGTAGAAGAGGTAATAAATGAACAGTTATCTCCCATTCTTAAATTGCAGCTAATTCTTGCAGCTTCCCTAACATTCAACAGGGAAAGACAGATGTGTTCAAGTCCGTTGTGGCTGAATAGTTCAGCAGCTCCATACTACGTGTAGAGATAGTATGTTTGTAGGTTTTTGATTTTCGCAAAGGGCAGTTATTTTATCATGTACAGATTAACTAGTTGAATTGCCAGTAGGGCTGTCAATTAATCACCGTTAACTCACACGATTAACTAAAAAAAAAATTGTGATTTAAAAAAATAATCATGATTAATGGCACTGTTAAACAATAGAATACCAATAGAAATGTATTAAATATTTTGGATATTTTTATATATATTGTATTTTGTGTTTTAATTGAAATCAAAGTGTATATTATTCTTGATTACAAATATTTGCACTGTGAAAGATAAACAAAATAAATAGTATTTTTCAATTCACCTCATACAAGTACTGTAGTGCAATTTCTGTGTCATGAAAGTGCAACTTACAAATGTAGACTTTTTTTGTTATACAACAGACTCAAAAACAAAACAATGTAAAACTTCAGAGCCTACAAGTCCACTCAATCCTGCTTCTTGTTCAGCCAATTGCTAAGACAAACAAGTTTGTTTACATTTACAGGAGATAATGCTGCCCTCTTCTTATTTACAGTGTCAACAGAAAGTGAGAAGAGGCATTTGCATGGCACTTTTGTAGACAGCATTGCAAGATATTTATGTGCCAGATATGCTAAACATTTGTATGCCCCTTCATGCTTCAGCCCCATTGCAGAGGACATGCTTCCATGCTGATGACCCTCATTAAAAGAATATTGTGTTAATTAAATTTGTGACTAAAATCCTTAGGGGAGAATTTTATGTCCCCTGCTCTGTTTTACCCCCATTCTTCCATATATTTCGTGTTATATCAGTTTCGGATGATGACCCAGCACATGTTGTTCATGTTAAGAACACTTGCTCTGCAGATTTGACAAAACACAAAGAAAGTACCAATGTGAGATTTTGAAAGATAGCTACAGCTCTTGACCCAAGGTTTAAGAATATGAAGTGCCTTCCAAAATCTAAGAGAGACGAAGTGTGGAGTATGCTTTCAAATGTCTTAAAAGAGCAAGTTTCAGAGTAGCAGCCGTGTTAGTCTGTATCCGCAAAAAAACCAGGAGTACTTGTGGCACCTTAAAGTCTAACAAATTTATTTTAGCATGAGCTTTCGTGAGCTGCAGCTCACTTCTTCGGATGCATAGAATGGAACACACAGACAGGGGATATTTATACATACAGAGAACATGAAAAGGTGGAAGTATGCATACCAACAGGCAGAGTCTAATCAATTGAGATGAGCTATCATTAGAAGGAGGAAAAAAACTTTTGAAGTGATAATTAAGATGGCCCATAGAAGGTGTGAGGAGAACTTAACATAGGGAAATAGATTCAATTGGTGTAATGACCCAACCATTCCCAGTCTTTGTTTAGGCCACAGTTAATAGTATCTAGTTTGCATATTAATTCAAGTTCAGCAGTTTCTCTTTGGAGTCTGTTTTTGAAGTTTTTTTGTTGCAAAATTGCCACCTTCAAGTCTGTCACTGAGTGGTTAGAGAGGATGAAGTGTTCTCCCACTGGTTTTTGAATGTTATGATTCCTGATGTCAGATTTGTGTCCATTTATTCTTTTGCGTAGAGACTGTTCGGTTTGGCCAATGTACATGGCAGAGGGGCATTGCTGGCACATGATGGCATATATCACGTTGGTAGATGTGCAGGTGTACGAGCCCCTGATGGCGTGTCTGATGTGATTAGGTCCTATGATGGTGTCACTTGAATGGATATGTGGACAGAGCTGGCATCGGGCTTTGTTGCAAGGATAGGTTCCTGGGTTAGTGTTTATGTTGTATGGTGTGCGGTTGCTGGTGAGTATTTGCTTCAGGTTGGGAGGCTGTCTATAAGCGATGACTGGCCTGTCTCCCAAGATCTGTGAGAGTGAGGGATCATCTTTAAGGATAGGTTGTAAATCTTTGATGATGCGCTGGAGAGGTTTTAGTTGGGGGCTGTAGGTGATGGCTAGTGGTGTTCTGTTAGTCTTTAAGGTGCCACAAGTACTCCTGTTTTTTTTAAAAGAGCAACACTCCAATGAGGAAACTATAGAACCTGAACCACCAAAAAAGAAAATCAACCTTCTTCTGGTGGCATGTGACTCAGATAATGAAAACGAACATGCGTTGGTCCGCTCCGTTTTGGATTGTTATCGATCAGAACCAGTCATTAGCATGGACGTATATCCCCTGGAATGGTGGTTGAAGCATGACAAGACATATGAATCTTTAGCATATATGGCACATAAATATTTTGCTATTCCAGCTACAACAGTGCCATGAGAACACCTGTTCTCACTTTCAGGTGACATTGTAAACAAGAAGCAGGCAGCATTATCTCCTGCAAATGTAAACAAACTTGTTTTGTCTGAGTGATTGGCTGAACAAGAAGTAACACTGAGTGGACTTGTAGGCTCCAAAGTTTTACATTGTTTTATTTTTGAATGCAGTTATTTTCTGTACATAATTCTACATTTGTAAGTTCAACTTTCATGATAAAGAGATTGCACTACAGTACTTGTATTAGGTAAATTGAAAACTACTATTTCTTTTTTTTTTTTACAGTCCAAATATTTGTAATAGCAAATAAATATAAAGTGAGCACTGTACACTTTGCATTCTATGTTGTAATTGAAATCAATATATTTGAAAATGTAGAAAACATCCAAAATATTTAAACAAATGGTATTTTATTATTGTTTAACCGTGCGATTAATCGTGATTCATTTTTTTAATCACTTGACAGCCCTAATTGCTAGCATCCATGGAATAGATGTTCATGAAATATTTCAGCTGGATACACCTCTAAACAGAAAAGTAATTGCAGCTGGAAGTTTCACATATAATTGTCCCTGCTGTAATATTAATCCAAATTTCAAATACTAAAGAGGTTGATGTTTTACATGTTAAAACCAAAACAGTAACCTGAGTAAACATGTCTTTAAAAACAGTTTTACTTGTACAATGCTTACAGAGTGAAACTTTTAAAACCATATCAACCTTACATGCAGTATAAGAAACATATTACTATCCCCAACAAACATAGTTGGCTGTATGCTCAATGAAAGAGTAAGGATGGTCCAGTGGTTAGAGTGCCACTCAGACTCAGGAGACACAACTACAATTCCATGCTCCACCTGGCTATGCTTACACAGCTGCTGGGAACAAGTCTCACCTTCTGGATCAATAGATCTCAGACTCAGACTTTAAGGCCAGAAGAGACTGTCATGATTATCTAGTCTGACCTCCTGCACATTGCAGACCACAGAATCTCACCTGCTCACTCCTGCAGTAGGCCCATGATCTCTGGGCGAGTGACTGATGTCCTCAAATCTTGATTTAAAAAAGACTTCAAGTTACAGAGAATTTACCATTTATTCTAGCTCAAACCAGCAAGTTACTCATACCCCACACTGCAGAGGAAGGCAAAAAGAACCAGGGTGTCTGCCCATCTGCCCTGGGGGAAAATTCTTTCCCTGGGATAACAGGGCTCATGCCAGCATGCTAAACGTAGCAATGCAGATGTTCCAGCTTCAGAGCCTGAACTCCAGCCCAAGCCAGAACATGCAAGTTGCTATTTTTAGTGCGCTAGCCTGAGCGCCAGTAGCACAAACCTGTCATGCCAGGCTGCAACACTCACTTCCAGCAGCTGTGTAGACATATCCATACAGACTTCCTGGGTGACTTTGGTCTCTCTGTGCCTCAGGTGCCCATCTGTGAAATAGGGATAATAACACTTCCCTACCACAGAGGGGGTATTCTGAGAAATAAGATTGTAAGGCATGTGGATACAACAGTAGTGGGGTAACCCGAGATAGCTAGCTATGTACAGAGGTTTATCTTGGCTTTTTGTTATTTTATTAAGGAACCTACTCTTGTTAATAAGGGACTATTAGCATTGAGCTGACTCAGGCATATAGAAGCGCTAGGCACATTTTACAATGTACCTCTGTCTGGACCATTAACAATTTTGGTGTTGAAGCTTTAGGTGTCTCCTGAGCAGAGTTTAATTACCAGCTAAATAGTGCCAAAAGTTTGCGGGTTTTGGGACATGAAGAAATAAAGCCAAAAGAGAGAGCGAGAGAACAAGTGAAAATTATTTTGATTATCTGCAGTGCTGAAAACTCCCCCCACCCCACCCCCCGCACTCACTGCATTGCCCACTCAGTCTGTTTTAGGAGGGTTTCGAAGTCTCAGTTACAGAAGTTAAGATACAAAGTCAAAGCTTATTATGCAATGTATGCAAAAATCTGTGCATGTCAAAGTATAGAAAGACTAAACACTTTTATGTTCAGTTTTCTTTACTGAGCACTTGTATTACAGTTATATGAGGGGGTTAGTGATCAACAGATATTTAACAAATATTTTTTTCAGCATTTTTGAATATACAGTACAAGAACTAGTATCACTTCATCAAATAAACAACATCTAAGCAAAGAGCTAACAATTATTCAAGGAAACCTAAACTCCAAAGAGTGTGTGGCATATGTGAGATCAAACACTGTTCACATTCTGTAAGTATTAAGTTCATGTAGGCATCCTGAAATTCTTTGGAGTGAAATTGTGCTGGAATTTCCTTGGGTAGATATATGCACACTGATGGATGCATATAATAGTTGTGTATTTGACTGTGATAGAGTGTGCAATGTGTTTTTACTTAGACTGGAGATGCAACTTAATAGATTGGATTTATATAGTGCAAGAAGAGGTCCCAGATTTCCCTGAATTTCTCTACTATGTCTTGTAGATGGTGATGAAACATCACTGATTTTTTATATCTTGTATACATTGTTGGATAACATTAATGTGCAATAGGCTTAATAGGATGAAATCTAGAAATGTAACAATAGGTAAAGATTTACACTGCACACAACTTCAAACCGTGGATATACCTCAGCAAGCTGGCATAATCAAAGCTATAGTGGATGAGATATTTTAAGATGTTCTATCCACCAGAAATTATAATATGTATTTCCATGTATCTTGCAGTAGAGGGATGCCTTGAGTAGCAACTCTGAAGTCCCTTGACTAGTATGTAACTTTATCATGACTGAGGAAATTTCTTTTCATAGGATTTAGAAGCAGTAGGAATTAAAGAAAAAAGGATGGAGTTTTGACTAAAGGCAAATAATTAGTGCAGTTGTATTTTCCAGCTCTAACTGTGAGGGAAAGGCTAGTGATTGTAATGCCGAGGAGATTGTTGTGAAAGTAAATAACAGAAGTGCTGGCAAAGATCAGGATTATAATGACTGTATATACAAAAGAATAAATCATCTTTAATAGTTACTCGTTGTAAGGTAACTATACATAATAAAAAGTAAAATGGGCCAGAGAGGTACCTAACCTGCCAGCATTTCAATGGGATGTGCCTGGTCATCCAGAGTGCTGTACATTTAGCATAATTTAGGTCTCATTTTTTGCATTTATAAAACCAAATATTTTCATTAAAAATAAAACATGCTTCATCAAGAAGTATAGCAGAATATGGAATTTAGAGAAAGATAATTAGTTTTCCAAGCACTTAAATTAACTCACTAATCCCAACAGCCCTGAGGGGTAGATAAGCATCATAGTCCTCTATTATATGGATGAGGTAACTAAGACTCAAGCGAAGTAAAGTAAAGTAAAGTTTCTGCAGAGGGAGCCTGAGTCAGAGCTGGAATTAGAACTGGAGCTCAGTGAACGCAGAAATAAGTATTTACATATTGTTGTGAATAAAATCGGCCAATTAACTTTGTCCGTATTGGCAATCACCACACATTTCGGAGTGTGATGTCTCTTTGCAAGGATTTTTTCCCCTTTTTCTGGAAAGCAAAAGCTTCACAAACATTAGCGCAAAATATATTTGCCTCAGAAGTGCTCCTACAGCCATTTGGAAAGCTCTTTGTGGGCAAGGAGCTGGAATATAGGGAGTGGTTGAGGTTACTGAAGAGAAGGAAAATATTTTGAGTTAAATAAATTAGCAACAGTAGCAAGGAGGTGGTAGGAAACAGGATGGTGGGTAGTTTGCAATCATCACCACCACCAGGAGAGGAGGCAGCATTTTGATGGGTTATGCATGTGAGTCTCGAAGACATCTAAACAAGGAAAAGGGATAACGATCACCTTAGGACCTGCAGCCTCTAAAACATCAATGGGAAGGGGTTTGTTATGTACTGCATGCTGATGGGCCAGCATTGTCACCAACTTGAGCACAGAAGGCTGCTTCTTCTTCCAAATGATTATCCTGGCGAGGGTGAATGGAAAGCAGCAAGTCAGTGGAGGGAAAGGTAGCAACAGCCAGGGCAGATCTACACTAATAACACTGGTCTACAATTTTTGAGAAGTCGTCTGCTTCAGAGATAAAATGTGATATTTATTATGTATTTTGATGTGCTAAATTCAAATATGACAATTAAAACAACTGATTTGCTACTGTTTCTAAGATATTTAAGTTTTTACATTTTATGTCTTTGTATATTGTGTAGATAGTATAGTTTTAATCATAAATTGTAAACCTAGGTCTTTTCATGTGTTTATGGTTGCTTTACATGATAATATTTCACCTGTCCTGTTTATGTAACACTTTAAAAATCAGCAAAAGGGTTATATAAATAAAATCTATTATGAAACAAAAGGCAAAAAACGATTATGTACATAGTTTAGTCCTATTCGGTGTCTACTCGGCGCTTCTTGGCTTGTCTCTTGTATTCATTAAATGGAGCATCTCTTGTCACTGTCCAGCAATAGTCTGCAAGCATTAATGGGCTCCATTTGCCCTGATAGCGTTTCTCCATTGTTGCAATGTCCTGGTGAAATCGCTCGCCGTGCTCGTCGCTCACTGCTCCGCAGTTCGGTGGAAAAAAATCTAGATGAGAGTGCAAAAAATGTATCTTTAGTGACATATTGCAACCAAGGCTTTTGTATGCCTTGAGGAGGTTTTCCACCAATGATCTGTAGTTGTCTGCCTTGTTGTTTCTGAGAAAATTTATTGCCACTAACTGGCTTAGCAGGCTGCACAGCAGTACAGTATTAAGGGAACCCAGGCTGGTGGGTCAGGCTGGCTCAGTGGTACCCCAGTTCCAAGTGGCACCCCGGGGGGAACCCATCACACATACCCTTTGCAAATGGGCAGAGATTGTGGTGAAAGTGATAGATATGGAAAAATGGTAAATACAAGAAATACACATGAAATATGTTTGTATATCAGGCAGACCACTTAAGATAGCAGTAAGACAGTATTCTAAAAGCCAAGGCAAGAGATCTGGCACTAACAGAGAGTGAACACAAGTGGGAATAAAATATGTTAGCACACCTTTTGCATATAGCCATGTGCATGCGCCAATGAACCATTATTGTGTGAATAGAGATGTAGACTAGTGGGTCCAATCTATACATCTGACAAATACATGAAGTAATATGTAGTGCTGTACATGGTTTGGGGGAAATGTACAACAGGTCCCTAAATCTCTTGGTCAGAGCCCTGCCATACAAGCAATTAAATGAGCAAGAAAAGTATCTGGCTGAAACCTTCACAATTAATATCACTTTTACTTACACACTCAATACAATGGACCAAGAGAAGAGTGAACATATAGTCTGCTGGGCAGAAAATTAATTTACATTACACAGGCACTTTTAGGGGATAACTCAATATTATTAAATTTGGGATCTATGTACAGTACATGCCCAGAAGCCTCTTTGTGTAATAGAGGACAAGGCAAAGATTTAAAATGCTAGACCTCTTAATTTTCCCATAATGTTCCCATAGCTCTCTCTCCCCACTTCACCTTCTCCCTGAAGGAATCAGAACCACAATGGTTTTCTCAAGGACACCTTCTTATTTATCAGTTTACCTATTGCACTCATGAATTAGAAACAGTACCATGTGACTACACTGTACAAACACAATGTTCACAGCGGACATTTCTCAAATAATCTTTAAGCTTTTTTTTTTTAATACAAACAAGGGATTCACCAAATAGTTGTAAAGAAAGAACAAATTCATGAATATCATGAGTAGTTGGCAGCTAATTCAGAAAACAGAAAAAGGCACAAAAATTGCCAAACAAATAATTTGTTGCCAGTTGTTCACTCAGCACTAATTAGAACTCAAGTTCTTGGCTTCTGATCCTGTGCTCAGACTTCTGCTCTCTCTTTACCACCCACAGGGGTCTATTATTCCCTTTAATGAATACCCATAAATCTCATCAGATTTAATGGGTTTTATACAGTACTGCATATGCATCAAGTGGAGGATAAATGTCTCCAGTTGCACTCTTTGATAACTATAATTGTTTAGTATCTTAATGAGCTAGTGTTACTAAAAAGGCAAAAATCATTGGGTGTTTTTCCATGTCCTTCAGTGAAATTTTTCACTTGAACTAATAGATTTCAAATGTTATTCATACATAATTGCTGGTAAAAGTTAAGGGCCAAATTCTGCCTATGTGCAGTAGGATTGGGGATGGCAAAAAACTCACCTCCCCCACATTAACTGTGGAAGGGCCACACAGAAGGACAGTCCCTGCATTCAGGCAAAATCATGAACTGATCCACCTCATTCCTCCACCCACACCCACACTGGAGCACACAGACAGGGTCAGGGATGAAGATGAGCAAAGGTTATGCTTGGACTGGGGCATAGAGGGAATGGGGAGAAGACTGAATCCTAAGAAAAGGATTGAGATGCTGGCAGACCAGGTGCCAGCCCATACCCAGGCCTGGGCCTCACTGAATATTGATAAATGCATAGTTGGAAACCAGTCTGGTTCACCTCTTTGTTTGTATAGTTAGATAGTGTTATAACAATGTGTTCAGACTATGGAATGCTTGTAAGTTGTTGCATGCATTAATTTCACTTATAACCTCTATATCCCCTGCTATAAGGTAACATAAATGTTTGCTCTAACACTATAATGTTTGTTCTGAAACTATGTAACTCACCAACTGGGGATGGGAGTGGGGGCAACCTAATGCAAATTCCTGGCTGTTGAATCCAAATGAGCCATTATGGAACAAAGCTTTTGTTGATTGCTTCCCCCACAGCCCTGAAGAGGGTATGTGCCCAAGCCCTTGTCTCATTACAGCTTGAATGCTGGGAGAAGGGAATAAAAATGTCTGTTAAGGAGAAATTATTCCTTTTGTGGTTGAGCTTTGACGGGTGAGAATTTGTAAACATATGCAAGGACTTCCCAACTATTTTGCCTAGGTTAGCCCTAAAGGATCTATATAGTCTCCTTGCTACAGAAGTTCTTACCTTTGGAAACCTGACAGTATGTGTATGCTTACCTTAACCTTGTAAATAACTCACTTGTTTTTCCTAGTTAATAAATCCTAAATTTACTATAGGATTGGCTACAAACATTGGTTTCAGATCTGCATTTGACCTGGGATAAGTGACTGGTACTTTGGGACTGGGAGTAATCCGAATATTGTTATGATTTTTGGTGTAAAGTGACCATCTATCAAAGCTAAGCTTCACTGGGTGGACTAGACTGTCTGTGACTCCATGGTATGACTGTCCTAGTGCTTTAGGAGTTCAAACTTGTTTCTAGGTTGGTGAAATCTAATTATAAACACACAACCAGTTTGGGGGTTGTGCCCTGCTTCTTGACAATCTGCCCTAAGGTTGGCACTCAGTTGTGAGCCACAACAAATAGCCTGGCAAGGATGAAGTAGCAAGCACACTCCACCTGCATGCTGGGGAGTTTAGGGAAGCAGATGTCTCCCTATATTCCCACTGGGTCAGTACTGTTCCATGCCACCTGCACATTTCACAGTCTAGCCCTAGGAAAGAACATGAGTTGCCAGCTATTATGCTTGGCTAAATCTTACATTTTGTAAAGTTTGCCTGAGTACAGCAATTGTTTACTGAGGGTGCAGATTCACTGTTAATAGGTAAGATATGAAGGCTTAGGCTAACAGATGTTTTCTATTTCCATTTCAGTGGCCTTTTGGGCTTAAGGTGCACTATTCAGCACTTGATCAAAAACTTTTCACAGTAGAAGAGCAGAGCAACTAGGCAACTCCACTCTCTCAATGTAATTTTAAACTCTTTCTGTCTGAATGCCACTCTTTCCCCCAAGCTCATTGGACATGTTTGTTTTAACTATTCGGTGAAGATTTTCAGAAATTGGGTGCCTAGTGGTAGACTCTCAAGCCCATACTTAGGTACCTAAGTAAAACTCCAGTGATTTTCACAGGTGATGAGCATCTACTAAATTAATGAGGAGTCTAGTGGCACCTTAAAGACTAACAGATTTATTTGGGCATAAGCTTTCATGGGTAAAAAAACCCACTTCTTCAGATCCTGTATCTATAATTTTCACTACATGTATCTGTGGATGCTCAGTACATTTGGACAATTATTATGCCTAAAATGGATTTAAAAGCATAGTTTTAGGCCTACAGTTAAAAAAAATATTGAACTTAACCTCATCTAAATCCTCATCAGTTGTAAATGGAGAGTTCATTCTGCCTCTGAAGAAGTGAATGTCTAGTGCTGGCCATTATAAAGATGCATACAACTGATTGCTGGGATTCTCTTCAATACAGTGGAATTATTGTGGATTGGGTCCTAGGAGGAAGGCACTTAACCTTCATTAAGTATAATCCAGTAATCACGTGATATTTTCAAAACTGTCTAGGAGATTTAGATATATGATTTCCATTAGAACTAGTAGCAGCTACTAAATCTCCTAGAACAGCTTTGAAATCTCATATCTCAGACACTCATCTAAATGGATGGTAGAGATAGAGATGAGACAAACAGGATTATTTATATTATAACAGATAGCCACTATTTGGTAATCTAGGTTCTTCTACTGCACCCATCACTGTGCTAACTGGCTATTTTTGCAATATTTACATTCACTAATTAACAAGGAAAGAGAAAATAATGCAGAATAATTTTTATTTTACAGCTGTAGTTAAGTCAGAATCATTGGAAATTGTTAATTCATAGCAACTATTGCAAACAATAGTTGCCAGTAAAATATCAAAACACATACCAAATAGTTACCATAAATCAAAGCAACAAACTTTGCACCATATCCTGTTGAGTATACCAGATACTACTGTGTGGTAACTGTTGGCAGTAGTTGACTTTTAATAGGGACTACTACAGTTATGTATATACATAATTTTTTTAAATGTATAAAATTAGAAGTGTAGGCAACAATTCGCCATTTAAAGAGGTTAATAGTGGCTGACAAAAATAAACATTTGATGAGATGTTAGATTTTGCTATATAAATTATTGATTCTTGGCTGAGTGAAATGAAGTCTTATACTCAACTCTATTTCAGTTCTGTTTGTCTGTACATAATGCAATAACTGTTGAAAACTGCATCTAATCTCTTCCAAAAGTTCAGGAACTGTTATAAGTCTTAATGGGAAAAACCCTATTGATTTTTGTGAAAAATTGAAAATGGGAAAACCCTGATTTCCGCTGAAGTCATTCAAGAGGCAGGTGTGAAGTAGTGACTTCAGGGTTAAAGTGAGATGTTTCAGTTAGGGTGAGAGTTAGTGGGACCCCTACTCTACTCCAGCTCCCTTTAACTGGGCCCCCCTCTTCCTTTCCCCACCCTTTGGTCATAACCTTATTGATTTTGGTGAAAGATATCAGAAAAGTCTTATTTTAGAGCATGTCAAGCTTTTCCAGGTTTTTACTACAGCCAAAGTTCAGATCAGAGTGGTGGTGTGGCTGCTGAGTGTTAAGCTTGGCCTACATAAGCAATGAAGTGTGTGACCATCTATCACAAACAATGCTTCCTATGCATCAAAAACAATGTTTCTCATTAGGTGATAGCTTTGGCTATGCAAATATTGTTTGTGTATTAAAAAAGATAAATCAATAATGAGCTTGATTCTGTAGCCCTTGTGTATCAGATTCTGTGGACACAGAGTTGGGAGTAGTGTACAAGGAACCTTCTGCCCCCACACTCTGCATAGCCTGCCTAAGGGCCAGCGGGATTATATGCTTCCTTCCATACACCAGTTCTATTTCTGGACCAGTGTGGAAGAGGATGGATCTTGTCCCTACACACCAGGGGCGCACAGCACCCAACAGAAAAGAGGAGAGTGAGTACAAGATAAAGCCATGGCCACCACTGGCCCCTGGAGTGAGACCAGTGAACAGAAAGGAGCCCTCTGCACATACAAGATGGAAGGTGAAGCAGCTGTCACATTCCCCTTAGATGCTGACCAGATCAGGGAGACACTGCCTCTGAGACAGAATGCCTCCAGATGCTCCCTCCTGTGACTCTGCACTGCCCATCACTCTGGGTGGTGACTAATACTACCTACCTTTGAGTAACTGGGAGATTTGCCTGACCAGGACTACAGAACCTGGCCCAATTTCATTGAAATAGGAACATGTGCTATTTTAATATGTTCATTTATTTTACTACATTTCTCTGAGTAAATGCTCGTCTACATTTATAAGCAAACAGTGCAGTAGTATACAGTGGCTGTCATTAAACTGTTGACATTTACCATTTGAAAGTCCTGGGCTTTACCGTAATATTAAAAGGTATTCCTTAAGTATTAAATGTCAGCTGTGTATTGTAGTTGCTTAAAAATGCATAAATACCATGAAAAACACTGATTGATTATTTCAAAATTACAATTGAATGTAAAACAATGCAAAAGTTAATTGACTTTGCATTTTCAACAAGTACTTTGCCAAGTAATTATTATTTATCTAACAACGGTTTCAATGCAAATTGATCGTGAATATTTGCTATTAATTTGAAGTCATTGCAAAATCCAAACAACAATTACTTTGCACAATTACTACAGAAGATGCAAGGAAAATCATTTCAGTATTGGTTTACACATTCAGTTTGTAACAAAACAAACATTGCTACTTGTAGTCTATCACTGGCAAATTGCCATGAAAAAAAAAATAGTGTATGCACATTCTCACAAAACAGCCTGCATCAATAATCCTTATATATGTTCTTAGCAGCCTCTCACATGGAACACTGCTCTGTGGAGCTCCCAGGAATTACCTTGTGAAAGCAGCCTGAACTGGGAGACCCAGGTGTGTGTCCCTCATTCAATAGGGCCACCAGACCATGGAGTACAAGTAGATTATTAGAAAATAAATCCTACTCAGAGATGAAGTACAAATAAAATATGCATCATGTTCCTCTAGGGGAATATATCAACTCAGTAATCTCTTATGCAGAGTCTCAGTGCATCTGGTTTTTAGACTATCAGGCTTATGCCATTAGTTATTTTCCTCTATTTATAAATAATAAATCAAACTCCCACTATATCAAAATATAGTTTCCTTGATTTTTTTTAAATAAAGTCTGATTTCTCTATTTTTAAAGAAAAAAATTGCTACTGAAGAATTTTAGGGAATGTTAGTCTATCTTTGCTGAGAGACTGATTCAGAATAAAGGCATATTCTCCAGCAAAAATAGAGCAGTTTACAAGTGTGGTAGTTAATGGTTATAATCTTACATTTACTGTATTTACCAGTTTTCATCTCCAAGGGTCTCTGAGTCATTCACAAAACTTAAATATACATGAGAATCACTTCATCCACCACTAAAGAGGAAAATCTATTGTGTGAAATGCAGCAACTAACACAGCACAGCTATACCAAATAGTAGTTTACAGCAGGAAGTGAAAAATGCATTGTGCACTTGAAACTGCAGAGCATTTAGATGCACAGAACATAGTTACCAGGGTTGGAAATTGACTAGGATACCACGGCTCAAACCCTTACTACTACAAGAAGTGCCAACTGGTTAGGACCTTTTCTCACCATGCTGTGATATCACTCCCTACAGCTCCTAAGTATTACTAGACTAATTTCCTATCCCATTGTCCCACTATGACTCTGCTTAGCTTGAGGGAGCTGACAGGATGAAAGTACATACCATAACTGCAATTTTCAAATTCACTTCTTTAATGCCTCTGTTTACATCCTACCCACCCTACAGTTGTCAATTTGAAAAAAAAAAAGAAAAACCTCATAGATGCACGTTTTCTAACACCAACTTCCACATTCAACAGCAGTAAAGAGTTAGTTTTTTGTATATTGTATTCTAGCCATCACCTAAACTCCCCAAAGAGAAAGAAGAGAGTTAACCCCTTGTCTCCTGAATCACAAGAAAAGACAACCTTCTTGACGCCCTTAGGGCTTTTCCAGTTCTGGACAATGCCTTTTGGTTTACAGGAACAGCTGCAATGTTCAGCGGCCAAGTGCTCAAGCCACATACACAATGGCATACTGCCAATGTAGTGTTATACTGCAACCAACATGTGCCATCCTCCACTCCCTGGCTGAGGTGGGCCTCATGACCAATCCAGCCAGATGCAAGTTAACCAATCAAGAAGTTACTTACATGGAAGGAGGCCAACTTAGGCTGCTAATTAGTGAAGTGCAGGCATTAAAGACATGTCCAGTCTCTCAAAAGAAGAATCAGATAAGATGCTTTGTTGGACTATCTGACTATTACAAGCTGATTTGCCACCATGACAGGCTCTCCAATGGAGCTGAGAACCAGTGGTAGTCCAAAGAAGGTGCATTGGAATGACGAGGAGGCCAGTCCTCTTCAATTCAGATTTTTCAAAGTAGTTTACATTATAAACATCTGAGATGTAGTCCTGAGTGCTATACTGCCAGAAGAAGTAAATGGTGAGGAGCACCCAGATATGTACCTTGGTGGGAGCTGTTCCCCCTGGAAGAAGGCCCATTATGTGATTGAAAAGGAATCAATAGAAGTCAAATGGGCCATAGAATCATTAAGATACTATTTGGTAGGTAATGCCATTTCCCTCACTACAGACCATGCTCCCCGGAATGGCTAAACACAATGATAGAGATATGCTGTGGTACTTAGCTCTCCAACCCAATAATTTTATGGTACAACACAGGGACAGAGCAAAAGTAGAGGAGTGGAGATCCGAGCTCCATCTTGAGAGGCAGGGTATGTAGTGAAGCAGATCCCCACCCCAGTCAGTGAGGGTTTAAAGAGCTCCACTGGGCAAAATCTGCCTCAGTCTGGTGCACCTGTGAGGCCTGCCAAGCCTGAAGATAGTCAGGTACTTAAAAGGGAGGATCCCTGCTCAATGCAGGGCAACATACTGAAGGAGCGGGACTGCAACTCAGAGTTTACTTGTTCCTGGAAGCAGGAGTTGCTGACTGGGAATATGGCTTAAAGACCTTGGCTGCATAGGTCCTCTCAGAAACAAGAAGGTCTGGTATTTCCCCCTCCCACCTTGACTTCCTGAAGGCCTAGGAATCTGCTTTTTATGGGCTGCACAAGCATATTTAATTTTTGGTTTGGATTGCTATGACTCCCATCCTCTTCCCCCTGCAAAGGGGCAGATGGCCTGAATGGCACAGATGTAAGGCTGTGCCTCTGACTACAAGACAAGTAGTGCTTACCATCTCCCCAAGGGGACACTAGAGACTTATCACCTACTACATGGCCAATGATCTCTACTGACTGGAGGATACAGTAGGAGCTACCACAGCTTCAGGGATTCAGTAACACTTATGAAATAGTTCTGCAACCTGAAAAAGGAAGAGTGGGAGGAGAATTCCCCCAACTCTCACATAATACCTCTTAACTGAACTTGGCACTGAGGCTTGGTTAGGTGTGGGGTTGGGAAGTTTTGGCCCATATAATTCTGCTTTAACAAAGTATGAAAAAAGGTCCTGTTTCTCAGCTGATTTAATGCTGTTGATTACTTGGCAATTTTCTGACATTTCTTGCTTTGTTATTCTTTAGACAAGCTCAGTATATCAAAAATATATTTTTGAATGAGTTGCCTTTTTTCTTGCTGCTGTAATTCAAATGTGTTGAACTAACCAGAAGTGTTTGACAGCCTGTCCCCTATTAGTAAATACAGTACTCATTTGGATGCAAGTTACTTTTTAATACAAAAACAAGGAGGAGTCTGGTTGCATATTAAAGACTAACAGATTTAAGGTTCCACTAGACTCCTTGTTTTTGTGGATACAGACTAACATGGCTACTCCTCTAACACTTTTTAATATTATATGCTTAAAGTCTCTTGCACACTGCAGCATATTAAGTTCTGTAGCTAATATGAATCACATCATATCAGAGCAGAACAACCCCACCCTCTTACAAGGACTAAGGGATGGGTAAATTCTCATTCTAACATGAAACAAGCTAAATATTAGAAAATGTCACATTAAAGTAATTTTTAAAGAGAGACAGTATCATATTAAGTAAAAGACATTTTATGACCCGACATTGCCTGAATCTCCTTGTAGCTTGCAAAAAAAACAAATAAATAAAAAATCAGTTAATGCACTTATAGTATTGTGATCTGACTCACTCCATTCCATAATGAGGACTGACTTTTAATCATAATAGATGGGGTGCAAGGCTGCATGAATATTTTATCAGATAGGGATTTAGTTCATTGGCAGCATTATTTGACTTGGGGGTTGAACTGCTTCTGGTTGCTGCCAGTGAGGCCTACCAGACCAAGGAGAAGAGAAAGAAGCTTGTCAAGCTGAATCCATGGGTACGTCTACACTATGGGATTATTCCGAATTTACATAAACCGGTTTAGCAAAACAGATTGTATAAAATCGAGTGCGCGCGGCCACACTAAACACATTAAATCGGTGGTGTGCGTCCACGGTCTGAGGCTAGCGTCGATTTCTGGAGCGTTGCACTGTGGGTAGCTATTCCATAGCTATCCCATAGTTCCCGCAGCCTACCCTGCCCCTTGGAATTTCCGGGTTGAGATCCCAGTGCCTGATGGGGCAAAAATCATTGTCGCGGGTGGTTCTGGGTAAATGTCGTCAGTCACTCCTTCCTCTGGGAAAGCAACGGCAGACAAGCATTTCGCGCCTTTTTTCCCTGGATTGCCCTGGCAGATGCCATAACATGGCAATCATGGAGCCTGTTTTGCCTTTTGTGACTGTCACCATATGTGTACTAGATGCCGCTGACAGAGGCGATTCAGCAGCGCTACACAGCAGCATGCTTTTGCTTTTGCATGACAGCAGAGATGGTTACCAGCCATACTGTACCATCTACCATACCATAAATTGGTAATAAGATGATCATGGTTACCAGTCCTTTTGCACCATTTGCTGCTGTCATAAGTGCCCCTGGCTAAGATCAGCCAGGGGCACAAAAGCCAAAATTGGGAATGACTCCCTGAGTCAATCCCTCCTTTTTGGTATCTAAAAATAGAATCAGTCCTGCCTAGAATATGGGCAAGTGTACTAGAGAACCACTGTATCAGAGAGCACAGCTGCTCTGTGTCAGATCCTGCAGAAATTATGAGCTGTATGCTATTCACAGGAGATGCTCCTGCAACAACCCCACCTGTTGATTCCGTTCTTCCCCCAGCCTTCCTGGGCTACCGTAGCATTGTCCCCCCACTTGTGTGATGAAGTAATAAAGAATGCAGGAATAAGACACACTGACTTGTTAGTGAGAAATGAGTGGAAGGCAGCCTCCAGCTGCTATGATAGTCCAGACAGGACAGTAAGGAGTGTGGAGGAGAGGAGCCCAGCATCCCTCTGCTAGTCCAAGGGCAATTGAATCTTTTTTTTACACATGAAGGGTGGGGGCTGACGGAGCTCAGCCCCCTGTTTCTATGATGATGATGGTTATCAGCCATACTGTACCATCTACCAGGAAAAATTAGGGCCAGGCGCCCTTGATTGACCTGACGGATGCTAGTCAGCATGGTTATCAGCCCTTTTGCACTGCCCCATGTGCCAATAGGCTGATGATGAGGACGGGTACCAGTCGTTTTGCACCATCAGCCACCCATGGCAGGGGGGAGAAGGATGTTGGTGTTAAGTGCTGCAGCATCGCGTCTATCTGCAGCATTCAGTAAAGATAGGGTGACATGTAAAAGAGTCAAGAGAGGATTGTTTTCCCTTTCACTTCTGGGGGTGGGTGGGGGGGTGCGTAAATTGCTGAGCTATGCCCTGACCCACCGCGGACACTGTGTTTAACCCTAGAAGCATTTGGAGCTCAGCCAAGAATGCAAATGCTTTTCAGAGAGACTGCAGGAACTGTGGGATAGCTTGAGTCCTCCAGTCCATGAGCATCCATTTGATTCCTTGGCTTTCCGTTACGCTTGTCACGCAGCAGTGCTCTGAGTCCCTGCTATGGCGTCTGTCTGGAGATTTTTAAAAAATGTTTTTTAATTCGTCTTCTGTAACGGAGCGCTGATAGAACAGATTTGCCTGCCCTTACAGCGATCACGTCCGCATGGTCCATGCGGGAGCTCTTTCTTTATTTTGATTTTTATCTGCATCACCACCCATGCTGATCGGAGCTCCACGCTGGGCAAACAGGAAATATTCAAAAGTTCGCGGGGCTTTTCCTGTCTACCTGGCCACTGCATCCGAGTTCAGATTGCTGTCCAGAGCGGTCAGTGGTGCACTGTGGGATACCGCCCGGAGGCCAATACCGTCGATCTGTGGCCACACTAACCCTAATCCGATATGGTAATACCGATATTAGCGCTACTCCTCTCGTTAGGGAGGAGTACAGAAACCGGTTTAAAGAGCCCTTTATACCGATATAAAGGGCCTCTTAGTGTGGACGGATGTGGCGTTAAATCGGTTTAATGCTCCTAAAACCGGTTTAAACGCGTAGTGTAGACCAGGCCCATGTTTATATTCTATTCAGATCACTCACACTGTTTCTCTGAACCCTACACCAACAGTATGCCAGTGAAGAGTCCTAAAACCTGGAAGTCAAGCTAGACATGCTGTAAATAAAGGATAGCAAATCATCTACTATTTTGTTAAAAGCAGATGTCCTAATAAAATGGAGATTTGATTTAAGTTAATCGTGCCTTCTTGAGTAGACAAATATGCTCTGGGGCTTGTGATCATATTGACTTATTTTTTGATCTCTAACTTGTACCCTCTTACTATGTCTCAGTCACGCACAAATTATTTATATTGTTGTAATACACAAAGGCTCCAATCAGATATTGAGGCCTCTAGTGATAAATGGGCCACACATACTCTAAACTGTGAACACAGTTTTAAAAAGTATATGAAAGTTCATAAGATATTGCAATAACCTATAACAAGTATTGATGGAAAGCAGGTCAAGCTGTTTTCAGTAATAATGTTATAAACAGGTGCAAGAGAACCAGACAGAGACCAAATTAATCCAAAGAAAAAAGACCATATTGCTATAATTCAAGGATTATATTGAAATCATGCTTGGTATAAACAGAAGATGTGGAACTGGAAATTGATGTACCAAAACTGGTGTCGGATGACAAGCCTAATTGGTGGACAAAATAATGAGGGCATGGGCTATTTCATCCATCGTTCCCTTTGCGTGTCTTATACAAAAGAATGGATGATGGCTACAGGAGCAAACTTCATCATCATGGCTGCCACTCTCCCCATTTCCTGGGATCCAGAGCCTTTGTCATTCTGCTCCTGAGAGATGTCTTACCAGACCAGGCCAGAGAGAGGGACTCTGATAACAATGCCACTTCTACCAGCTCCAGATGAATTCTAAATGCCACCTGGCATGAAATGAAATTGGACTTTAACATCAGCAGTAAAAGCTCCAGTCTATCTCAACTAATATCTTCTCTTTTATCCAAAAAGACAGCTGTTACCATGCTTGTTACCATCTAAGGGTATGTCTACACTACAAGACTATTTCGAATCAACTTAAGTCGAATTTGTGGAATTGACCTTATGAAGTCGAATTTGTGTATCCACACTAAAAACACTAATTCGACTGTGTGAGTCCACAGTAACGGGGCCAGCGTCGAATTTGGAAGTGGTGCACTGTGGGAAGCTATCCCACAGTTCCCGCACTCCCCGCTGCCCATTGGAATTCTGGGATTTCCCCCCAATGCCTGCTGGGGGAAAAAATGCGTCAAGGGTGGTTTTGGGTAACTGTCATCATTGAACCGTCAATCACGCCCTCCCTCCCTCCCCGAAAGCGCCTGCGGGCAATCTGTTCGTGCACTTTTCTGCTCAGTGACAGCGCAGGCACCACAGCACTGCGAGCACGGAGCCCGTGGCAGTTATGGCTGTTGTCAACTCCTCGCACTTTATCGTCCACCTCTTCCACAGTCAGCTGCTGAGAAATCGGGCTACTTTTCAATGGTGCTGCGAGCACTGGTGGACCATGGGGGACGTTTTACCAACATCAATGTCGGGTGGCCAGGCAAAGTTCATGACGTGCGTGTTTTCAGGAACTTTGCTCTGTTTAGACGCCTGCAGGAAGGTAGTTTCTTCCCGGACCACAAAATAACTCTTGGGGATGTGCAGATGCCTATAGTGATCCTCGGGGACCCAGCCTACCCGCTAATGCCCTGCCTCATGAAGCCCTATGCAGGCGCCTTGCACAGCGACAAGGAACTCTTCAAGTACCAGCGAGCAGCGTGACCTGTGACTGTTCAGTTTCTTTACAGAGAAGCTGAACCTGCCCCTCTGATACCTGCCCCTGTTTCTTTACCAAGTTACTGTTGACCAGCATCTGCAGTTACATACCCCGTCCACCCTGCTTCCCCCACTTCCAACACATGTTTAAAAATAAAATACATGTTCCACTGTAACTTTACAAAGGTTTCTTTATTGATGACTTTGCATTAAAGAGTTGAAACTGGGATGCAGACTGCGCTGGGTAGGGTGTGCGGTGATGTAAAGACCACCTCTAAACTCGAGGAATGACAGGCTCCTGCTCCCAGAGCGGTCTGCAGTGCCGGACTGGTTGTTTCAACGGAGCCTACCATCCCTCCTTTTTGGGACTCTGTGTGCGGGGGCTATGTGGCCTTGTGGTGGGGGAGGATGGATACAGATTCCTCTGCTGCGTGGCTCTGTGGTCCAGGACAGGGACCGTTGCATGAGATCTGTAACACCCCTCCCCCGCTACAAAGTCACGTACCCCCCCACCCACACAGAACCCGCAAACCACCTCCCATACCGACCAGGGTGCCTACTGACTGCACTGTGTGTGTGACCTGCTGCTGATCCTGCCCCCATCTCTGTACCCTGCTAAAGGTGACTGTCCTATGCAATACCCCACCCCCTTCCCCACCCACCCCTTCAAACACAGCATTGTGTAAAAAAGCATGACGGAAACAGTAATTAACAGCAAAGTATTTTTAATAATTAACCAGACAGTCAGGGGATGAAACTGGGATTGGGGCTAGGGTGAGTCAGGAAGGGAAGGAATTCTCAAAAGTTAGGGTATGAGAGCTTTTGTGTACTTGAGCACTCTGCTGGGGTGCAGTGACAGTTTTCACGGCCCCTGGCGCCACTCCTTCTGGTTACTTTGGGTGACGGGAGGTATGGGACTTTGTGGCGGGGGAGGGCGGTTGCAGATACACTGCGGGGGGGCTCTGTCCTCCTGGCTGCGGTCCTGCAGAACATCCACAAGGCGCCAGAGCGTGTCCGTTAGCTCCCTCATTAGTCCAAGCAGCGTTTGAGTCGCCTGCTTGTCTTCCTCACGCCACCTCTCCTCCCGTTCGCTGTGTGAGTGCTGGTACAGAGAGAGGGTCTCCCTCCACTGGCTCTGCTGGTCCGCCTCGGCTCGGGAGCACCCCATAACTTCAGCGATCATCTCATCCCGTGTCTTTCTCTTTCGCCGCCTAATCTTTGCCAGCCTCTGTGAGGGGGATGCTGTGGCAGGTCTGGAGACAGTCGAAGCTGTGTGATGGGAAAGAGGGAGTGAATTCCTTGCAAAGATACATTTCTGCGAACAATGAACACAGTCTAGTCTGTGTCTGTGAACAACACCACACACAGCACCTATCTCGTCCGCACTCCTGCAGCAGGCAATCCGGAAAGCATAAACTCTGCCCCTGTTCTACCCCATCGCAGTGTCCCCCCGACCCTTGCACTTCTGGGTTGAAATCCCAGTGCCTGATGGTGCAAATTTCATTGTCGCGGGTGGTTCTGGGTAAATGTAGTCAGTCATTCCTTCCTCCGGGAAAGCAATGCCAGACAATCATTTCGAGCCCATTTTCCCTGGATTGCCCTGGCATACGCCATAGCGTGGCAACCATGGATCCTGTTTTGCCTTTTGTCACTGTCACCGTATGTGTACTAGATGCCGCAGACAGAGGCGATTCAGCAGCACTACACAGCAGCATTCATTTGCTTTTGCATGACAGCAGAGATGGTTATCAGCCATATTGCACCATCAACCACGCCAATGTAAATTGGCAAGGTGATGATGGGTAGCTGTCCTATTGCACTACACCTTCTGCTGCTGTCATAGGTGCCCCTGGCCGAGATCGGCCGGGGGCACAAAAGATAAAACTGGGAATGACTCCCCAAGTCAATCCCTCCTTTATGGTATCTAAAAATAGAAACAGTCCCGCCTGGAATATAGGGCAACTGTACTAGGGTTTTAGTGTATCAGAGAACTACAGAACACAGCCGCTCTGCGTCAGATCCCGCAGGAATGACGAGCTGCGTGCCATTCACAGGGGGTGCCCCTGCAGCAACCCTACCTGTTGCTTCCCTCCTCCTCCAGCCTTCCTGGGCTACCGTTGTAGTGTCCCCCCATTTGTATGCTGAAGTAATAAGGAATGCAGGAATCAGAAACAGTGACTTGTTAGGGAAATGAAATGAGGGTAAGGCAGCCTCCAGCTGCTATGATAGTCCAGGCAGTACAGAATCTTTTCTTTACACATGAAGGGTGGGGGCTGATGGAGTTCAGCCCCCTGTTGCTATGATGAAGACGGTTAGCAGGCCATCTACTTATGGGCTGATGCTGAGGACAGGTAGCAGTCCTATTGCACTACACCATCTACTGCAAGGCTGATGATGAGGACGGGTACCAGTCATTTTGCACCGTCAGCCACCCATGAGGCGGGGGAGAGGGGGCGAGGATGCTACCGTAGCGTGCCGCAGCATCGCGTCTACCAGCAGCATTCAGTACACATAGGGTGACATTTACAAGAGTCAAGAGACGATTTCTTTCCCTTTTCCTTCTGGGGGTGGCTGTACATTGACGAGCTATGCCCTGAACCACCGCGGACCCTGTGTTTGACTCTAGAAGCATTTGGAGCTCAGCCAAGAATGCAAATGATTTTCGGACACAGCGGGAACTGTGGGCTAGCTTGCGTCCTCAGTCTCCCCCCCTCCTTCCCTCCATGAGCGTCCATTTGATTCTTTGGCTTCCCGTTACACTTGTCACGCAGCAGCGTGCTGACTCTCTGCTACGCCGTCTGTCCCGAGATTTTTTTAAAATACTTTGGACCAGGTGTAACATTATGGTAATTTTCCTAATTAGATGCAGGAGTCGCCGAGCGAGATCGCCCTGAGGAGGGTCACTGAAGGAGATAGAGAGCGCACGCTGCGTGAAAGCCAGCACAAACCAGGGGCCTATGCAGCCGTGCTCGGGGAGGCAATGCCCCCTGAGTACCTCATGAAAGCCTGGCGCGGAAAAGTGTGCTACCACGGAGCACCCAATAAGGCAGCTCTCCCCAGGAACCTCCTGCGGAGGCTTTTTGATTACCTCCAGGAGAGCTTCGTGGAGATCTCCCAGGAGGATTTCTGTTTTATCCCCATATATATAGAGACCTCCTTTTCACATACTTCAGATTCCTCTTATATTAAGAATAAAAGTTTACATGTTTAAAGCACTTACTGAGTGATCCTTCCCCTGATTCAGGGTCCGGGTTAACGGCCGGGGAGGGTTGGTAGGGGATCTCCGTGACGGTGATGAAGAGATCCTGGCTGTCAGGGAAACCAGCGTTGTAAGCGCTGTCGCCTGCCTCGTCCTCCACAAACCCTTCCTCATCTTCCCCGTCCGCGAACATCGCCGAGGAACTGGCCGTCGACACTGTCCCATCGTCAGAGTCCATGGTCACTGGTGGGGCAGTGGTGGTAGGCTCCGTAGCGTCCGTTTGCCGCTTTGATTTTTTGGTAGGCTTGTCTGGGGTCCTTGATTTTCACGCGGCGCTGCGTTGCATCCCGCCTGTATCCTCTGTCTCTCATGGCTTTGGAGACCTTCTCGTAGGTCTTTGCATTCCGTTTTTTGGAGCGCAGCTCCAAAAGCACAGACTCCTCGCCCCACACACCGATCAGATCCAAGACTTCCCGGTCAGTCTATGCTGGGTCCCTCTTTCTATTCAGAGATTACATGAACTCCTCTGCTGGAGAGCTCTGCATTGCTGCCGGTGCTGCTGAGCTCGCCCCGATGTCCAACCACGAAATGAGATTGAAACTGTCCAGACAGGAAAAGGAATTCAAATTTTCCCGGGGCTTTTCCTGTGTGGCTGGTCAGAACATCGAAGCTCGGACTGCTGTCCAGAGCGTCAACAGAGTGGTGCACTGTGGGATAGCTCCCGGAGCTACTAAGTTTGATTTGCATCCACACCTAGCCTAATTCGACATAGCCATGTCGAATTTAGCGCTACTCCCCTCGTCAGGGAGGAGTACAGAATTCGAACTAAAGAGCCCTCTATGTCAAATTAAATGGCTTTCTGGTGTGGACGGGTGCACGGTTAATTCGAATTAACGCTGCTAAATTCGAATTAAAGTCCTAGTGTAGACCAGGCCTAAGAGACTGTCAAACAAGGGGCCGGGCGAGGGATCTCCTTCTAAAACTCTCTCCAGCTAAATGGAGAGGGAACAAGAAATGTTGTTAAAACAGAGGCTTTATTTAATGCTTTAACTGTTTTCCCTTCTTTTCTGTATCTTTAATAAAAGGTTAATAAGATTTTTAAATTATTTTTATGCCATGGTACTAATCAGCTGAGGTCTCTGTATACCAAACCTTGTTTAACATTTGACAGTGTCTGGGATATGTTAACACCTTTGGTCCCTTTATTTCATCTAAATTAACACAACATGCCTCAGTGTGCATATACATGGTCCCTGCTCCTTTCCTGTTTCATAAGCAAAAACAATGGGAAGGAAAGGACATACACTAGAATAAAGGGTTGCCCTCCTGTCATCCTTCCCTCAGAGAAATGATCGAGGAAAGACATGGATGCAGAACAGTGCCCTGAAGAACAAACGAGCTCTTTTGGACCTGTAAGAGGAGTGATTTTAGAAAACTAGAGCCTTAAGATCATCCAGCTTCGGGCTCAGACAATTAAATCTAAGTTGCTAGCTTGAGCCCCTTTGCTGACCTTAACTGTCATGCTAGTACATGATGGGTTTCAATGTAATAAACATGTGCCTGGGAGGCAATTAGATTTTCTCTCTATTGAAATCAAGCTCAAGATTAAACCTGCTTTACAGGCACTGATTTCCTGCTGTAGTCCATCAATCCAAATAAAGTATGCTAGCTCCATCTGTTTTTATGAGCACAGAAAGTGTTCAGTACTTAAGAAGAGGGCATTCTGTTTACCAGAAAATAGTCTGACAATGCAGGTATCTTGACAACCTACACATCTCCAGCTGTTAAAGCATTTCATGGGGATTTGAATTATGACACCACCATTGATACCCCTTTTGACTTTCCTGTGAATCTGCGTCACGTCAAACGCTGTATCTGAACTGATTCTAATTCAGGCTGTCACGCCACTGCTTAAGTTAATTCCAAGCATTGTACACTACCCATCACAGGAATGCTCTCAGCAACAGAAATCAAAACAGAAAACAACATTCACCTGGTTTGTGATATTTCATAACCAAATCTACCCAGAGCCTCCCCCAGAGAGGTACCCGGAGGATGTTCAACCTTTAATCTTGTTTTATTCTACTTGATTCCTCAGGTTTTTCCTATAAATTGAGTGATATATGAACATCCATGAAATTGGACAGAAGACACACTTAAAGTGGTGTTCAAGTTTCATTTCTTAATGGGGATTGTGCTCTTCTGTGAATCTGACAAATGAGAGTCAGTCAGTCTCTCTCTCTCTCACACACACCCTATCCCTCCCAGTTCCATTTCTTCTAAGAAGGCTTGAAGTCTTGGGACAGGGTTTCTACCATTCACTGTTGATATCACTAGAACACAGCAGGTATGAAGGAAGCACCTGAGTATCTTAGTGACTTTTACCAGAAGCGATGTGTCAAAGAACAAATGTACCAACAATATTTATTAAAGTGACTGTCCAATTTCTACAACAGAAAGTTTAACATCCCTTTACCATACACCACCTGGGAATATCCTCTTTTTCTCTCTCACTCTCTCTCTCTCTCTGGATTCATATATATAGGGAAGACATACTGACTTAGATTTGATATAATATTTATCTTCACAAGTGATGAGGCTTATAAGTCACCAGTGACATTGCAAAAAGTGAATTCTAAGGTCTCTTGAAAAGTGAAGATAAATGACATATCTGACCTAAGCCAGTATATTTTACATAAAATACCTAATAAGTCTCACTCTCAACATAGCTAGATTTGATGGAGATGACCAAGCCTACGTTACATTTGAAATCCACCAGCCTGAGGGAAAAAAAGTTAGATTCACCAGCCAAATAAGGTTATCACTCACCGTTGAAATAACCTTACCATGTTGTCACACCATGTAAACATGTGTCCTTATGAAAGATGAGAGCAACAGAGTGAGTGAAATGGGAATGGTTTGTGGTGTTATAAGAAATAGGACATTATTTGTAAAGCCTCACCTCTGTTTTACTCTGTTGGGGTCTATACCTATCAAATACACACAGAGGGCTGTAATAGTTTTGGGGTCACTGACCCTCTGACCCCTTCAAGGCCTCCTAGTGAGTACCCACCTCCAGGTCTAAGGCTTTCAGCCACCCTCTCTGAGGGTGGGAACCTGTGTTGCTCTCCCTCCAGACCAGATAGGGCATGAGGAATTGCAAACTACTTACACTGTGATCACCTTAGCAAGCCTGAGGATACTTCAGCACTTGCAGTCCTGTTATCTCCCAGGGGGCATGGCAGGGTTAACCAGTGTTCAGTCAGCCTTCATCAAGCAAAGTATTTATTTAAAGCAAAAGCATTGCACAAAAAGAGCCACATATTTTGTCATATAAATCAATTATCAATACAAAAAACCCAATAAATAAAAGTTTCTCACTTCACCATCCTGCCTTTCACATAGGACCTACAGGGAGATGCAGGGGAGCACTCATTGCAACCTGTGCTCTCCCTTATCTACCTCTTATTCTATTTTGTTAGTTACTTTGCAGAAAATTAAAAACAAACTATCATGGAAAATATATGTAATATCAGTTTAATGTTATAATCCACATTATGGAATCAGAATAACTCAGGGAGTAGCAAACCGCGGTCAGTGGGAGCCGTGATCAGCTGAACCTGTGGACATGGCAGGTAAACAAACCAGCCCAGCCCACCAGGAGGCTTACCCTGGCAGGCTCTGTGCCAAAGGTTGCTGATCCTTGGTATAACTAATACCCAAAGTTCAATTCTAGTCCTAGCCTCATTTTGACACTTCCTCCAACTTTCTCAAGAGGGGTAGTAGGACTTCAGTTGAGCCTGAAATTTGTCACATTTAACATCTGCCCTCAGAAAACTTAGTTTTAGAAAATTTGAGGCCAATTGTGTTAAAAACGTCATGAAATGTCAATGTTATGTGAATGGACAATCCTACATTCAGCCCCATGTATGTGTGTGATATTACTATCTTTAAGTACAAGATCCCAGATTATTTCACCAAAAAGATGAAACCAGGCAATATTTGCATGATAGTGAGTCCTCAATGCTTTATGAACATGCTGCCTCAGTGTTCTATGAACAATATCTTCTATGGAATTACACAATATTTAGTATTAATTTACCACACTACTTCTACAGAGAAGTCTGCAAACAATAACTAATTCTTTATGATATCTTTTCAGTCTAAATACTATCTTCATTACATAGATGAGAAACTGAAGCAGTGAATGAGGGTAAGCAATTTGGCCATGGTCAGAGAAGAACCATGGTTTTATTACCTGGATTAAAACTAGGAGTACTTGGCTTCCAGGCAAATGCTTCACTCACTAGAGCACAATGCCTCTCTTACAACTAAAGATCAGATTTGTACATTATGAACGCAACAGGGTGAATTTAAGTAGCCTCTGTGACTCTGTCAATAGTCCAGAATTTAAATTTTGTTCAGGTAAGCTTTTATAAGATTTAGGATCAATACAAATATTTGTCTTTAAGAAACATAAGAATCAAAACCAAAATATTGGCCCACAGTATTTCCAAAAGACATGACAGTACTGTCTTAGTGCAACAGAGGCAGAAAATGAAATAAACTTTAAACTGACTGTAAACAACAATAAAAATTACTAGTCCATATTCCTTACCAAAGCTAAGAGAAATGAAAATACTACAAAAATGAGAAAGAAAGCAGACTTTAAAATATATATATTTCAGTTCTATTCATAGGGTACTGTTAACTTTCTTAATTAAAAAAAATGTAGTGGTCTTCATAATGATCTCCCATTAAGTGCAATCCTCCAGCTCATCGAGGGAAGGTGGTGGAAGAATTGCAAGGATGGAGTAAAAATTGACATTGGAAATTCCATATTGCCACCCCCCAGCCAGCTTTGAAGGGGAAAGCGCTGCTTCTTTCTGGCTGCTGGCTGAACGGCTGCCCCTGCTCCTCCTGAGTCCTCCGGCCCGTGCTCGCAGGGCTGCATTCTGAAAGGGGCTTTAGAGCTGCAGGCCAGGGCCCCGGGGCCCCCTTAGCCCAGGGCCCTGCAGCCCCTAAAGCCCCTGCATTCCAGATGGCCCTGCCTGCCAGGGGAGGGGGGGCAGCTTACCCGCTCGCTCCCTCCTTCCCTCCCTCCCAGAAAGTCCTAAGCACTGCCAAACACCTGTTTGGTGGCAGGGGAAGCGCTGGGAGGGAGGGAAGAAGGGAGAGGGAGGAGGTGGAGAAGAGGAACTTGTGCAATGCTCCCTTGTAAAGTCAGCCAAACGACATTATAAGGGAGCATTGCACAACTTTAAATGAGCATGTTCCCTAATGGGGCAGCGACATAACTTCAAAACAAAGTTAAGCAGGAGGACATTAAGTGAGGAGTTATTGTACATCATATGGGCCACAAAACCTATAAGTGTTTTAGGTTTTGACTTTCTCTCTCCTCCATCCCCCAAATCACTGTTTATCTTATGGTGTTCTTTTGTGGCACTACTTTTTAATAAGCATACTTTTGTTTGGGGGCAAACTTCATTTAATTACTTGCCTGAATAAGTATATTAAAAGAACAGTGGCAAAATATTTACTATTTTTTTTAACTTCTCATTATTTAAACTAATTCCTTAGAAAACTGAATCTAAAGTATATTTCTTTATATAGTCCTTTGTTTGCCCACTCATCATTGTATGCATACATTTGCTTTGCTACTGAAAGGTTGCTGATGAATGTGAGATTGCTGCTATGGATTAGAGTTTTCAGGGGTCTTTTTAAGAGCTGAAGTACTTGGTGCATTTTACTGCTGTTAATTAAGAATAATTTCAGTTGCAAGTCTAGTGAGTCATTTAGTCCATCCCCAGCACAGCGGTATGATTGATTTCATTGTTTTCACACAACCCTAATATGTGGGTGTTTAGTCTAGCCTTGAACAATTTTGTTGTTGACAATTCCATAACCTTCCTTGGCAGCCTGTTCAATTGCCATACTTAGTCAAAGTTTTTTCCCCTAATACTTAACCTAAAATTTCCCCACTGAAGAGGAATTACATAGAATTTATAAACACTTAAAACAATCTATGTAAGTCATATTGTGACTCTAACAACCTTACCAGTAAGTAATTCTTTACTAGACATTCTTAGACTTGGAGTGTTTTTTTCCTCCTACTGCTTCATAATAAAATAATTGTGTAATTAGTAATATGTGTCATTTTTGTACTTATAAAATGCTTGTATCTGTACTTATAAAATACATTTAATTAGCTTTTAGCTAAATAGTTTTGACCCATATGATCTCATGAATAGATGCCTCAATTCTTGTCAGCCACTTACACTTACAGTAGATTGTTTCAGTCTAACTAATTTCCAAAGTTTCTTATTACTGCTTAACTACATTTAAAGAATAATTGCTAGAGATGTGACATTACTGCAGTACATGTTACATCATATATTATTGGGCATCACCAGATGGCATTATATGGGGTCTTACAAGTTCTATTTATCTTAATATATACAGTTATTTCTTGATGAAATGCTCATGTGATGAACTTCTTTTTAGCTACTGAAGATGTCACCAATAGTTTATTATATCTAAATTTCTCTGTGACCAAACTTATTTCACAGTTGCACCTGCTGCAGACAGGTCATACCAAAAGACATCAATGAAAACATCACTCACTACTGAAACATTACCCAGAGTCTCAAATCCTGAAAAGGTAAAAAGAAGCAAATGATAGTGTAACATTACCCAGGTTACAATCAGGACACTTGAACAGCTGTGTCCTCACAGTTCTCCAACGTGGGGTGCCTTTTACACAGCTTTACTATAAGAGCTACCAATCCTGGTGCGCTTACACACAGCCTTCAGCATGCAATTTACTCCCAGTTGAGTGCTATACCCAGCCACTCACGTATTACATTGCAGAGTAACACCAGCAAGTTCCCAGTCCCAGACTTTTGTCCAGAAATATACATCTTGTACTGCCCAGCTGCTTCTTTGTCAAGATGTAGCTTTTCACCCACATTTTCTTTCCTGACAAAGAATGGCCTTTTTAACCAGATGATAGTCCATTTGATTTTGCTGACTCCTGGCTGAGGCTTTGACTAGACTTTTGTCTCTGGGGAACTGATTTCTGCCTGTCTTCCTTCCACCCCAAGTTGGAACATGTCTTTAACATCATATAAATTTATATGCAATGTTGCCTCACATTTTACCAGGATAATAATGATCAGCAAGTTATGAGTTTGCATAATGATACATCAAAAAGCATACTTTAAATAAAATTTATCATAGTCCTATAAAAGGAGTGAACATAGGGGTACAGACTGTCTCAGATAGGAACTGGACAAGATCCAAGACCAAACTGGAAACTGAACATCCCTAGGAAGTGGAAGTTCAAGGAGCAAAGAGAGATCATTCAGCTCCCCTGAAATCCAGTGGTTAGCAGATAAAAGCAGCTTTCTTGCTCTCATCATTCTTTTGTCATGCACAAATATCTGTGTAACTCATTGGCAAAGTATCCCATCCCCCTGTAGTGCTGGTCCCCACATAGAATGACAGCCTGCTACTAATATCAGCTACTGAGCTCAAGTGGCAGATGTCTGTGCAGTGGATCTAAAGATTCCAACCCTTCTGAAGACCCAGGTGGGTGTCAATATGACATATGGTGAAATTTTTTTGTTTATTTCAGTTTTCTTTTTAAAACACCTAGGGAAAAAGTTTTTTTAAATGTTAAAAACATTAAGATTGCAAAGTCAAGCACTCCAAACTAAGAAAATGCCAGAATTAAGATTAAATGTGCTGCCTTAATTCATCCCGCTGGTGCCTACACATTGTGATACAGACTTTAATTACATCCTCATACACTATTTCTTCTGCAGGACCCCTGGCTCAGTCAAGGGGATAATCAGGACTGTGTAGTGAAGAGTTGAGTGAATAATAGGGGGAGAGTGATAGCTCAGTGGTTTGTGCCTTGGCCTGCTCAACACAAGGTTGTGAATTCAATCCTGAAGGGGGTCACTTAGGGATCTGGGGCAAAAATTGGCCCTGCTCATGAAGAAAGGGGGCTGGACTCAATAACCTTTCAAGGTCCCTTCCAGTTCTAAGAGATTGGTATATCTCCTATTATTATTATTATTACACTGCTCTACAGCCAAAATGCTTCTGAAATAAATGTAGTCAAACTTTACTAATTCTGGGTCACTGAGAACAAAAATGATACTTAAAATTGTTGATTGGCTCTAGTTTTCAAGTATGCTATTGGGTCAGTATATACGACCCTTGACTTGGGACTAGCGGAGGATAAGTGAGTTATAAAGGGAAGGGATCTCAATTTAAACCAGAAATGACTAAAATACATCTTTGACTGGATCTATGAATAAATCTATGACTGGGTTTGGACAGTACTTGCTTTTTAGGCGAAACAATGAATGATGCAATCTGAAGCTGGTATTGCATCATACATGATATGAATTGCATCATGTTATTCCTAGAAGTCATGGATGATGCAACAATAACGAAGCTTACATCACTCTGCTGAACAAATTGCCCTATATCAGCTCTAGAAATCATACAGTGTCATGCTCTCTTATTTGTCAGTGTTTGATTTTGCAAAGGGACACATTTCTGTTTAGCCAAAGTGAGCAGAGATGCCTCGTACTTGTGTGAACAGTGCAGATAACTTCTGCTATGTTTGTGGAGAAGTGACTTTTGCATCACAAAAGCGCAGTATAACCACTATGGTTAAGAAAGCCTATCACCTTTATTTTGGCTGCAAAACTGGAGATCAGGACAAGAGGTGGGCCCCACACATATGCTGCAACACTTGTGCAACAAATCTTCGCCAGTGGTTGAACAGGAAAAGGAAATCTATGCCTTTTGCAGTGCCAGTGATTTGGAGAGAGCCAACAGATCATACCAGCAATTGTTACTTCTGCATGGTGCCTCCAGTTGGGAAAGGTGTGTCAAAGAAGAAAAAGTGGACTGTGCATTATCCAAACATTCCATCAGCTATACGCCCAGTACCCCACGGAGAAGGACTGCCGGTTCCTGATGAACCAGAATCATTCTCACTTGAGTCAGACGAGGAAGAGGAAGAGGATGAAACTTCTGGTCCTGAACCATCAATGTCACAGGACCCACATTTTCTCCCATCCTCCTCCTCTGAACCACACCTCATAACACAAGGTGAACTGAATGACCTTGTCAGGGATTTGGAACTACCCAAGAGTAAGGCAGAGCTGTTGGGCTCCAGACTACAGCAGTGGAATCTCCTGGCAGGTGATGTTAGGGTTTCCATGTTCCGTGACCATCAAAAGGATCTTGTCCCATTCTTCTTCCTGGAAGGTGATCTTGTAGCCTGCAACAACATCGATGGTGTGATGGCAGACCTCAACATCGTTCATGATCCAGATGAGTGGAGACTGTTCATTGATTCATCAAAGACGAGTCTTAAAGCTGTTTTACTGCATAATGGCAATGTTTTGCCATCAATTCCAGTTGGTCATGCAGTCCATATGAAGGAAACCTATGACAACATGAAACAACTTTTGAGGTGCATAAACTATGACCAACATCAGTGGCAGCTTTGTGGCGATTTGAAGGTTGTTGCTCTCTTGCTTGGTCTGCAGACTGGATACACAAAGTACTGCTGTTTTCTCTACGAATGGGATAGTTGTGCAAGAGATTCCCACTACATCAAGAAAGATTGGCCACTCCGACAGTCATTGGAGCCTGGGAGGAAAAGTGTTCAGCATCCACCACTTGTTGAATCAAGGAAGATTCTGTTACCACCCTTACACATCAAGCTGGGTCTGATGAAGAACTTTGTCAAGGCCATTGACAAAACACAAGCAGCTTTCAAGTACCTCCGTGGAAAATTTCCAAGATTAAGTGAAGCTAAGACAAAGGAAGGTGTCTTTGTTGGTCCTCAGATTCGTGAACTTCTTCGAGATGATGCATTTGACCATGCACTGCATGGCAAGGAAAAGATGGCATGGAAAGCCTTCCAGTTAGTGGCAATAAATTTTCTCAGAAACAACAAGGCAGACAACTACAGGTTGTTGGTGGAAAACCTCCTCAAGGCATACAAAAGCCCTAGTTGCAACATGTCACTAAAGATACATTTTTTGCACTCTCATCTAGATTTTTTCCACCAAACTGCGGAACAGTGAGCGACGAGCACGGTGAGCGATTTCACCAGGACATTGCAACAATGGAGAAACGCTATCAGGGCAAATGGAGCCCATCAATCTTGCAGACTATTGCTGGACAGTGACAAGAGATGCTCCATTTAATGAATACAAGAGACAAGCCAAGAAGCGCCGAGTAGACACTGAATAGGACTAAACTATGTACATAATAGTTTTTTGCCTTTTGTTTCATAATACATTTTATTTATATAACCCTTTTGCTGATTTTTAAAGTGTTACATAAACAGGACAGGTGAAGTATTATCATGTAAAGCAACTATAAACACATTAAAAGACCTAGGTTTACAATTTATGTTTAAAACTCTACTATCTACACAATATACATAGACATAAAATGTAAAAACTTACATAACTTAGAAACAGTAGCCAATCAGTTGTTTTAATTGTCATAATTGAATTCAGCACATCAAATTACATAATAAATAGCACATTTTATCTCTGAAGCAGATGACTTCTCAAAAATTGTAGGCCAGTGTTATTATTATTATGTAAGTGTTGAGTTGGTTGGAAAATGCAATTTCCATGCTGTGGGCAATTCTGATAATTCAGAGTTTGTTTTTGTCCTAAATCAGTAGGAAAAGTAAAAACCTGAAAAATTTTGTTTCAGACTCATACATTACTGAAACAAAACATTTCATGTCAAAACATTGTTAAATATATTTATATTATTCCAATATAAAAGTCTAAATAAAATGATACTCCATTTCGGTTTTAAATTGTTAAGAAACTTTTTCATCAAGAATATTTTCAAAATAGACATGATCCCACAAAACATTTGGATTTCAGTGAAATAGCATTTTCCAACAAAAAACTATTCAGTCAAAAAAAAACACATTGATTTTGTAGCTCTAGACAGGAGATTGCAGGAAGAAAAAGGATGGTCTCATGCTTAAGGCATCTGAATGCTGGCCTGGATAAATGGATTCTATCGCAGCTTCTGCCACAGAGTTCCTTTGTGATGCTGGGCAAGTCACTTAAATAAAACTTGTCACAGGTGGCCAGTAACTGAGGGTATGTCTACACTACGGGATTATTCTGATTTTACAGAAACCGGTTTTTTAAAACAGATTGTATAAAGTCGAGTGCACGCGGCCACACTAAGCACATTAATTTGGCAGTGTGCGTCCATGTACCAAAGCTAGCGTCGATTTCCGGAGTGTTGCACTGTGGGTAGTTATCCCATAGTTCCCGCAGTCGCCCCGACCCATTGGAATTCTGGGTTGAGATCCCAATGCATGATGGTGCAAAAACAGTGTCGTGGGTGATTCTGGGTAAATGTCGTCACTCAATCCTTCCTCCGTGAAAGCAACGGCAGACAATCATTTCGTGCCCTTTTTCCCCTGGATTGCCCTGGCAGATGCCATAGCATGGCAACCATGGAGCCTGTTTTGCCTTTTGTCCCTGTCACCGTATGTGTACTGGATGCAGCTGACAGAGGCGGTACTGCAGTGCTACACAGCAGCATTCATTTGTCTTTGCAAGGTAGCAGAGATGGTTACCATCCCTATTGCACCGTCTGCCATTGTAAATTGGCGATGAGATGATGGTTATCAGTCATTTTGCACCGTTTGCAATTGGAAATTGGCGATGACAGTTATCAATCCTTTTGTACTATCTGCTGCTCTCATGGGTGCTCCTGGCTGGCCTTGCTGAGGTCTGCCACGGGCGCATGGACAAAAATGGGAATGACTCCCCGGGTCATTCCCTTCTTTATGTTTTGTCTAAAAATAGAGTCAGTCCTGCCTAGAATATGGGGCAAGTGTACTAGAGAACCAGAGAGCACAGCCGCTCCGTGTCAGAGCCCCAGAGATCCCGCAGAAATGATGAGCTGTATGCCATTCTAGGGGGTGCCCCTGCAACAACCCCACCCATTGCTTCCCTCCTCCCCCAACCCCCCTGGGCTACCGTGGCAGTGTCCCCCCATTTGTGTGATGAAGTAATAAAGAATGCAGGAATAAGAAACACTGACTTTTTAATGAGATAAAATGAGGGGGAGGCAGCCTTCCACTGCTATGATAGTCCAGGGAGTACAGAATCTTTTCTTTAGACATGAAAGAGGGGGTGGGGCTGATGGCGCTCAGCCTCCAGCTGCTATGATGAGGACGGTTACACAGCCTTTTGTACCATCTGCCGGGAATGACCAGGAGTCATTCCCATTTTTACCCAGGCGCCCCCGGCCGACCTCACCGAGGCCAGCCAGGAGCACTCACGGGATGATGAGGACGGTTTTCCACCATTTTGCACTGTCAGTCATCAGGAAAGGAAGAGCAGGGGATGCTGCTATTCAGCGCCGCAGCACCACGTCTACCAGCAGCATGCAGTAGACATATGTTGACATTGAAAAAAGGCGAGAAACAATTTTTTTCCCTTTTCTTTCACAGGGGGCGGGGGGGTAAATTGACAAGATATACCCTGAACCACCACGAACAATGTTTTTGACCCTTCAGGCATTGGGAGCTCAGCCAAGAATGCAAATATTTTTCGGAGACTGCGGGGACTGTGGGATAGCTGGAGTCCTCAGTCCCCCCTCCCTCCCTCCATGAGCGTCCATTTGATTCTTTGGCTTTCTGTTACGCTTGTCAAGCAGCACTGTGCTGAGTCCCTGCTGTGGCCTCTGTCTATCATAGCCTGGAAATTTTTTCAAATGCTTTGTCATTTCGTCTTCTGTAACGGCGCTCTGATAGAACAGATTTGTGTCCCCCTACAGCGATCAGATCCAGTATCTCCCGTACGGTCCATGCTGGAGCTCTTTTTGGATTTGGGACTGCATCACCACCCGTGCTGATCGGAGCTCCACGCTGGGCAAACAGGAAATGAAATTCAAAAGTTTGCGGGGCTTTTCCTATCAACCTGGCCAGTGCATCTGAGTTCAGATTGCTTTCCAGAGCGGTCACAATGGTGCACTGTGGGATACCTCCCGGATAACGTCGAATTGCGGCCACACTAACCCTAATCCGACATGGCAATACTGATTTCAGCGCTACTCCCCTCGTCGGGGAGGAGTACAGAAATCAGTTTGACGAGCCCTTTATATCGATATAAAGGGCTTCATTGTGTGGACGGGTGCAGGGTTAATTCGGTTTAACGCTGCTAAATTCAGTTTAAACGCGTAGTGTAGACCAGGCCTGAGTGTTTCTAATTTTCTAGGTGACTGACTTGAGACTTTGCAGAAGTGTTGAACGCTCACAACTGCAACTGAAATTAATGGGAGCTGTGCTTCGAACAATAACTAACTTTATAATGCTAGTTACTCTGAAAAAATAGGTCTAGGCATCAAATTGGGCACTCAACATTTCTAGATACTTTTGACCTTAATTTATCTGTGCTTTGTTCTGCATCTGCAAAAATGGGGATAATACCCATCCATTTCACAAAGGTGTCATCAAAATAAAATATTTATATTTGTGAAGCGCACAAACACCATAGTGATGAGCACCATTGAAAAGCCAGTGAGGATACTAACAATTCTGCCTTTAGACCAGGGTTTGAATAGTGTGCAGTACATAAGGCCTAGGGCCAGACATTGAGCTAAGAGAAAACAAAGTATTGAACAGCTGCTCATTTAGTGAGCACCATCCATCCTGTTCACTAAATGAATGATGCTGGGATCCTGTGGAAATTTTTTTTTGTTTGTGATCATGTAATTATAGACTGTATCATAATGCATACACACAACAGGGGATAATTAAGTTTTCTTTGACAACTTTAATTCAGGCATTTAACTTTCTGAGTGCTTGACTTTGCAACTTTAATATACTTTTACATATTTTTGTGTATAATATGTTTTATGTGGAGAAGTATGATTTAATAAATTCACTAAGTTAGGTTTTGTGTCAATTGTTTCCACCTTCATTTTCTTCTCTCAATTCTTTAACCCTTTTTCTCCTTCAGTGTCTAGCCCATTCTAGCCATCTTGATATTTCTGTCTTATTTCTTCTCATTTCTGTCTGTTTATGGTCACTCCTTCTCCTTACAAAAGCAACATCACCTTATCTTATTCTCTTTCATACTATCCAGCCCCATGGCAGTGTGATATACCAGTCCCCTGGTTGTTTGGTAGGGTTAACAGATTTTTTAGGGATAGTCCCAACATCTCCTTTGCTCTCTGAAGTCTCAGCTATGTCTCCCAATATTGCCCACCACAAGGGATCTAAAATCACAAGTAGCCATCAAAAATTCATGACATTGGCCTATAAATCATGACTTGTTCAAAAAGCTTTGGTTTCTTTATTTATTTGCCTTGCTATTTTTGAGTCTGTAGGTCATACTCTGGGGACAATTTCAAGTTTTTTTCCACAACTGTGAGAACTAGAAAATTTCTTGACAATTAATCTTACTTAATCACTTAAATCATGGAACTGTGGCTCTAAGATATCAAACACAACAAGACTTGAGATAAGACCATGAGAGCTGGCTGCATTGGTCTTTTTCCTCCTTCCTGTATTCTAGTTTTCTCTACACAGTCTTCCCATTTATTTTGTTTATTTTGCTCAAACTGATATTTAGCACTTATGCAACACCTAACAAACATTATCTAAGTAGCAAGTATATGTTATTAGATTCGCTTTGCAGATGGGAAGAACTGCTAAAAAAAGTTAACTGATTTACCAAGACCACATCTGCAATCAGTGTCAGTGCCAAGATAAGAATGTAGGAATTACTAGCTTTCATTCCCTGTTTAGCCCTTCAGTATTAGGTTTCTCTTCCTTGTGGCTAGAGGCTATATCAGGGGTCAGCAACCTTTCAGAAGTGGTGTGCCGTGTCTTCATTTATTCATTCTAATTTAAGGTTTCGCGTGCCAGTAATACATTTTAACGTTTTTAGAAGGTCTCTTTCTATAGGTCTATAATATATAACTAAACTATCCTTTGTAATGTAAATAAGGTTTTTTAAATGCTTAAGAAGCTTCATTTAAAATTAAATTAAAATGCAGAGCCCCCCGGACCAGTGGCCAGGACCCGGGCAGTGTGAGTGCCACTGAAAATCAGCTCATATGCTGCCTTCGGTACGCGTGCCATAGGTTGCCTACCCCTGGGCTATATTAACTGCTCTGCAGAGGATCTGTCTCAGTTGTAGAAAATTAGCTTGCAGCCAGAAGTGAGCAAGTATGTGGTGTCTCTAGTTTTATATTCAGCATGCTGTAGGGAACTGGTCTAGGATTCTACAAGTTAATCAGGGGACCCACAGACATGAGTTTCACCCCAAGCCCAAAAGGCCAGCCTTGAATGCTGTATGTGTGGAAAAGGAGGGTGGAGGAGACTAGCAGGACAAGAATAAGCTATAATTTTTAAGGAGGGGGTGGAAAATATTACTGACAAGTTTCAATTCTAGAGACTGGTTTATATTTTCAAGTGACTGGTTGACATTAAGCATCAAGGCTCTCTTACCAATACAAAAGGTCTATAAACATACTTCAAAAAATAGAAACTGAGATTAAACATAATATTTTATGAGCTCCTGAAATCTGGAGGTTCCATGGCCATAGTTTTATAGGCCCCAGAAGCTGCTGCTTACTTATATGTGCAATTGCAGTTTTTACATGGACAGATGGGTTTGCACACACATAAAACTGAGTCCAGCTGACAGTTTGGCCCTAAAATGCCATTTGACCATCAAATGATTGAAGAGTAAGAATAACCTCCAACAGATTAAATACAAACCAAAATGTTACTTACTAGCATTCTGGCCTTGGACTGAAGAATGTCTGAGACATTCAAAGGTAAGAATGGTGACATATTTAGATTATCAATATCATTAATATTTTGGATATTTGAGAGTGCATATAGGAGAAAAGGTAATAATCGGGGTGTGTATACAGTACCAGGATAATTACACTAGGACCAACATGAATGGGAGTAAAGTAAACAAGAATTATCAAGCAGGAATAGGGTTTGTACAACACTCGACAATAAACTGAATAACAAAGGCAGAGTGGGAGGTTATAAGTAAGTAATTCCTCCCAGGCTTTTTGTCACACTGTGGGACAAATAGTAAAATCTTATATTCTTCCGCAGTTAGTCATAGGTCTAGATTTGTTGTAAGATTGTATGCATCAGTATTTTATAACTCTGATTTTCTGTATACAGTTATTTTGCCTCTTCATTATTATTTCAATTGCCTAAGGAACCCAATAAGATATTCATTTTGCCAGTCATACAAACAAGTAAAACAAAGATAGTCTGTGAGATGGTGTGTAATCTCCACTGGCAGTGAAAGAGTTAATTGGAGCCAAAGAGCAATTTGTGTGTCCAGTTGCACCTGGAGGGTGGTCTTCACTCAATTTAGGATTAGGATTATCTGAAGAGGGGCTGGGTGGCTGAATTATGGATGAGTCCCAGCTGAAAGGAGCAGGCTGACTAATAAGAGAAGGAATGTAGGGCTATAGAAAGGAGACGGGAGAGTGAAGGGAAGAGAGTAGGCCTTACTATCCTTTTCTGAGCAGAAAGTTCTGCTAGAGGGTTAGGAGAGATATAGGGAGATCATAGGGGCAGAGCAAACTCCTTTGGTTAGCCTTGTAAAAGGGTAAGATCCTAGGGAGGCAGACTGAAGATTGGGTTTCTGGAAGAGAGAGATACATGCAGAGAGAATTTAGGGTGAAATAGACAGGAACTGTGTCTCTAGGAAGAAAGCATTGCTCAGTACAGGAGCTGGAAATAACTCTGAACAACCTGGGAAGGAGTGAAGAGTCTGTAGTGGAATGAGTACCTCAGGAAAAGGGCCTAGAGGTAGGCTGATGTAGGTAGTAGCCTAAGAAGTCTGAGGGAGTAGATCTTATCTGCTTGCTTTGTGATTGCTGGGTTTGAACCTAGAGTCAGGGGCGGCTCCAGGTCCCAGCACGCCAAGCGCATGCTTGGGGCGGCAAGCTGCGGGGGGCGCTCTGCCGGCGCTGCGAGGGTGACAGGCAGGTTGCCTTCGGCGGCATGCCTGCGGAGGGTCCGCTGGTCCAGCGGCTTTAGCCATGGGACCAGCGGACCCTCCGCAGGCAGCCTGCCTGCAGTGCTTGGGGCGGCAAAATCCCTAGAGCCGCTCCTGCCTAGAGTAGAAGGAGGAAATGGGTTTCTCTACTGGCTTACTGAGGAAGATAGCATGAAAACATCCTGATAATGAGTCCAGGGTTGGCTGAATGACTTGGTGTTGGGTCATTGAACTGTTTTGTGGGACTTTATTACAGTATTGCCAACTTGAAGAGATTAAAAATCATGAGGTTTTTTTATATTGTTTGTTAAGTTTGTCTCTTGATTTTTGAACTCCCTCTGCCCATCCTCAGGGTGTGTGCATGTGACAATTAGTGTTGCCCACTGTCTCACATTTTCTGGGAAAGGTGATTTTGGCCCCTGCTGCAGGAGCACTTAATCCCACATCTGCCCATCTGCTGCCCAGCAATTAATCTTGTCCTCCAGTCCCCCATCAGTTCTGTTCCCACCCAGCCCTCCTCAATTCACCCCCTGTCAATTCAGTCCCACAGTCCCATCAGTTCAGGCCCCCTATCCCATCACCCCCAATGCCTTCAGTTCACCCTCCCAGCACTCACCCCATCTGCTCAGCACCCACCATCAATACACCCTTCCACCTCATCAGCTCCCACTCTCCTCACTGCAGCCCTCCTGCAGCCCCCAGGCATAGTTCAGACTTCCGAGCCCCACCTCTACTTCTCTTAGGGTTCTTTACCCTCCCCAGGCTTTGGGGAGAATGCAGTGGGGTCCCCTCTTGCACTTCCAGGGCTGAAAGCCAGATCCCCAATGTGCCTGGGGCTGACAGCCACAGCCCACGAAGAGGGGCTTCTGCTGTCAGTCCCAGGCAGCCAGGCTTGCACTGTCAGCCCCGTAAGGAGGAGACGGAGGAGGCTGACAGCAATTTCTAAGTAAAATTAAGCCTCACTCATGATAGAGCTCTCAAATGGCAGCGTTTGCGGGGGGGGGGGGGTTCAGCCCCTAATAGGCCAGTGGTTAATGCACTCATCTAGGGTGTGGGAGACCCAGGTTAAAATTCTCAGACTGCCTGATTTGGAGAAGTGACTTGAACCTGACTCTTCCACATCCTAGTTGAGTGCCCTGACCACCAAGTTACTGAGTCAAGCCCTAGCATGTTCTTTCTCTCCCAGTGAATATTTAGTTACTTATACAAACTGGAACACTTTCAACAGGAGCAACTGAGGAACACCCACCCAAGAATACCCAATACCCAAGTGGGTTAGGGGCAGTGTCCGAGACCTGGGTTAAGGTCCCTGCTTCAAATCAGGCAGAGCAGGGACGTGAAAAAAATCTCCCACACTTCAGGAGAGCACCCTAGCCACTGGGCTAATGGCCAAATGAGATGTGGGGTGTGTGTGTCATTTCTCTCGCTCTGGCTTCCAAGCCACCTTCACCTCATGAGATAGGGTTTAGTTGCGTAACTCCAGGAGAGGATTCATGAATGAATCCTGAGTGAAGAGAAGTACCTCATTCCAGTCTCAGTTAGGTGCCTAGAGGCCCAGATCAATGAGAGCTAGATGCTGAAGTATCTTTGTGGATCTGGGCTCTGAGACCCACTCCTTTCTTCTGCATTTCACTCTTGGTTAGCTTAGATGGCTCCCTGGTCAGCATACTGGCTTTTGAAAATCCCCACCTAACTCTCCACCATACAGTGCATAGGGTCCCTGGACATTTAACCTGGGGCTGTGAATGTGACTGGGATGCGAAGTCCCTAGAAGTTAGATTTTGCAACAGTTAGTTGCAAACATCTTTTGTGGTGTTAGTCCTGCATTGCAATGTCTTAATATCCTTTGTGAATCTATCCCTGAGTGTGTCCCAAGATTACTACCAGAAAAGAGTTTAGTCGTGCATGCTAATGTGTGTGAGAGGATGGTTATATCTATCAGTTCATAGTCACTTATTCACATATCTAAACAGCCCTGTACCTTTGAGAGTTTTTGAGTTTAGGAAGAGGAATTTGATTTTTCTGGGCAAGAATTAATCAGCAAAGTTGACTATATCATTGAACCCAGAGAGAACTGGTATATAGAGTTCTGTTTAAGGATGATTTGCTGTTTGTCACATAAAGAAACAATATAGCTTACAATGTTCCCAGTGAGAGCTAGGAAGGGTTGAGGGGGAAAAAATCAATAACCAAACATGAAACTAAAAAGACATGTGCCAAACATCCCCCTGATAATCATCTTATATGGGCTATATACCTTTTCTCTACATGTTGTACATTTAGATCGTAAACTCATTAGATCATGGTCTGTATCTTCCTGAGTGCTTAGAAAGCATCTAGAACACTTTATTTCTACTGATTTTATATATCTATATACATATATAGCACTACATCAAGAGAACATTAAGGCTATAAAAGTCAAGCACACAAAAGCTAGGAAATGCCAGAACTAAAGTTGCCTGTACAGACTTAATTTGGCTCCCTTGTGCATATTCATTATAAGTAGGATATGTGAATAAATGAATATCTTGTTTGGATTCATGCCCCAATTTCTTTTCAATTTGTGGTCAACCTGAAACAAAAATGTTTCAGAAAACAGAAATGTCACATTTTTGTTTTGATATCAAGTTTTTAAAAACATTTATAGATAGTTTCTTAAATAAAATTAAGGGAAACTCCATAATCAAAGGTCAAAGTGGCTTGGTTCAGCATTTCTAATTTTTTTGTTTCTACCAAAACAATTTGCTGAAATTGATCTGTATTCATGAATTGTTTTGGTTAATCCAACCTGCATTTTGGCCCCCCAAAAAGCTATCATGGATTTCACTCAGCTCTAATTATGACACTCTTTAATTACATGATCATAGTATCTTTTCCCACAAGACCCCTAACTCATTGAGTGCTTGGGCTGTTTGGTGCTTATTTAATGGGTAGATGTTTAATATTTCCTTTTAATGTGCTGTACTGCCCATAAGACCTCTTGTCTTGGACAAAGTGAACAAAGCGACTGCTTGGTAGAGAAGCAAATAGAATTAGAGGAAGGTGTTTTGAAGGCAGAGAGAATTAATCTTGAAAGAAGAAGGCAATTAAAGGATTATAGGCAGAAGCAAAAAAGAATGGCGTCAGGAAGATAGATTAAAGATTAAGTGACAAAGTAGAAGAGAGACCACAGGTTCAGGAAAAAAAAAACAGCGAAGGAGGAATTGAGGAGGGCTGTTCACATTGGCATGTCAGAACCTTCATGCAGCCAAAATGAACTCCTAGTGGAGATAAACCTTGTTTGCATATCCAAAGCAGCCTTCACAGAGGACACATCTGAGCAAAATAAATCATTTAAAACAAAACAAAACCAGAAGGTAGTGTGTATTGAGAAATGGAGGGGCTCACTTAGAGTGTATATCCACTCCCCTCTAGCGGCAAACTAATATGTTCAAAGTACAGGTATAGGATCTGGTTGCAGATGATAGGACTATTTGTCATCCACAATGTGCTATCACAATTGTAGACAATTGAACAGGTTATGTGGGTCTACCAGTACTTTGGAGGCTTGGAAAAGAAAAGATTCCACTCCCCCACTGTCACTGTGCCTCAGTGGGTCACAGCTGAGAATATCAGATTCGGGACAAACTGCTGAGAAATAGGGCAGACACACCCCAAAACTGGTGGTTAGCCTTCATTAGTTATACTAAGCCAGTAACAAACGTAAACTTATGTCTCACCACACTGGTCAACAAGAAGTCAAAAATGAAGTCTCCTCAGGCATTCCAGTATTCATTTCACCACCCAGACACTAGAATTTATGATGAGTGGTTATTTAAAATCAGTGTAATCAAACAAAGAGTTCTTCTGATCTCGAGAGATCAGCCGCATAGGTGGCTCAATATATAACTCAGATCTTACTCAATAATGACAGTGCTGCCACTCTTCCAGTATCTAATATCTAAAGGTTTTTTATAGGGTTAAGGAAATCATACACCTACAATCATTCCAAAGTTCTTGTATCAGGTTTGTAGTCATGATGGAATAAAGAGTTGGCTTGTAAAGTCTCTGGTAACTTCCAAAAGATTGGAAGGTCCTTGGTCCATTGATTGGAATGCTCATTTTAATGTAAGTCTATAGTCCAGAGATCAGAGGAGGAAAGAGGCTAAATGGAGATGCTTCCAGAGTGTTTTATACCTTTTACCATGTGGAGGGGATGCTCTCAGTCTTAGTTTGTGGAAAATTACAGGCACAAGATGGAGCCCAGTGTCACATGAGCAAGTCACATACCCTTAAGTGCTTTGATGATTCAGATGAGCAGCCATATGAAGGCTAATTCCCCACTCTGGCACTTCAAGTGCAGAAGGTGGGGCCTGCAAAGATTCTAAAAATTAATACTGGCAACTCCAGAGAACCATAGAATATCAGGGTTGAAAGGGACTTCAGGAGGTCATCTAGTCCAACCCCCTGCTCAAAGCAGGACCAATCTCCAACTAAATCATCCCAGCCAGGACTTTGTCAAGCCTGACCTTAAAAAACCTCTAAGGAAGGAGATTCCACCATCTCCCTAGATAACCCATTCCAGTGCTTCACCACCCTCCCAGTGTAAAAGTTTTTCCTAATATCCAACCTAAACCTCCCCCACTGCAACTTGAGACCATTACTCCTTGTTCTGTCATCTGCTACCACTGAGAAGAGTCTAGATCCATCCTTTTTGGAACCACCTTTCAGATAGTTGAAAGCAGCTATCAAATCCCCCCTCATTCTTCTCTTCTGCAGACTAAACAATCCCAGTTCCCTCACCCTCTCCTCATAAGTCATGTGTTCCAGCCCTCTAACCATTTTTGTTGACCTTCGCTGGACTCTTTCCAATTTTTCCACATCCTTCTTGTAGTGTGGGGCCCCAAACTGGACACAGTATACCAGATGAGGCCTCACCAATGTCAAATAGAGGGGAATGATCACATCCCTCGATCTGCTGGCAATGCCCCTACTTATAGAGCCCAAAATGTCGTTAGCCTTCTTGGCAACAAGGGCACACTGTCAACTCATATCCAGCTTCTCATCCACTGTACCCCTAGGTCCTTTTCTGCAGATCTGCTTCCGAGCCATTTGGTCCCTAGTCTGCAGCAGTTCATGGGATTCTTCCACCTTAAGTGCAGGACTCTGCACTTGTCCTTGTTGAACCTCATCAAATGTCTTTTGGCCCAGTCCTCTAATTTGTCTAGGTCCCTCTGTATGCTATCCCTACCCTCCAGCATATCTACCACTCCTCCCAGTTTAGTGTCATCTGTAAACTTGCTGAGGGTGCAGTCCATGCCATCCTCCAGATCATTAATGAAGATATTGAACAAAACCGGCCCCTGGACTGACCCTTGGGGCACTCCGCTTGATACCTGCTGCCAACTAGACATGGAGCCATTGATCACTATCCGCTGAGCCCGATGATCTAGCCAGCTTTCTATCCACCTTATGGTCCATTCATCCAGCCCATACTTCTTTAACTTGCTGGCAAGAATACTGTGGGAGACAGTATCAAATGCTTTTCTAAAGTCTAGGAATAACACATCCACTGCTTTCCCCTCATCCACAGACCCAGTTATCTCCTCATAGAAGGCAATTAGGTTAGTCAGGCATGACTTGCCCTTGGTGAATCCATGCTGACTGTTCCTGATCACTTTCCTCTCCTCTAAGTGTTTCAGAATTGATTCCTTGAGGACTTGCTTCATGATTTTTCCAGGGACTGAGGTGAGGCTGACTGGCCTGTAGTTCCCCGGATCCTCCTTCTTCCCTTTTTTAAAGATGGGCACTACTTTAGCCTTTTTCCAGTCATCCGGGACTTCCCCCAATCACCATGAGTTTTCAAAGATACTGGCCAATGGCTCTGCAATCATATCTGCCAACTCCTTTAGCACCCTCAGATGCAGCGCATCTGGCCCCATGGACTTGTGCTCATCCAGCTTTTCTAAATAGTCCTGAACCACTTCTTTCTCCACAAAGGGCTGGTCACCTTCTCCCCATACTGTGCTGCCCAGTGAAGCAGTCTGGGAGCTGACCTTGTTCGTGAAGATGGCAAAAAAATCATCGAGTACATTAGCTTTTCTACATCTTCTGTTACTAGGTTGCCTTCCTCATTCAGTAAGGGGCCCACACTTTCCTTGACCTTCTTCTTGTTGCTAACATACCTGAGGAAACCTTTCTTGTTACTCCTAACATCTCCGGCTAGCTGCAATTCCAAGTGTGATTTGGCCTTCCTGATTTCACTCCTGCATGCCTGAGCAATATTTTTGTACTCCCCCCCGGTCATTTGTCCAATCTTCCACTTCTTGTAAGATTTTTTTTGTGGTTACGATCAGCAAGAATTTTACTGTTAAGCCAAGCTGGTTGCCTCCCATATTTACCTTTCTTTCTTTGATTTGTTCCTGCAACCTCAATAAAGATTCTTTAAAATACAGTCAGCTCTCCTGGACTCCTTTCCTCCTCATGTTATTCTCCCAGGGGATCCTGCCCATCAGTTCCCTGAGGGAGTCAAAGCCTGCTTTTCTGAAGTCCAGGGTCCGTATTCTGCTGCTTTCCTTTCTTCCTTGTGTCAGGATCCTGAACTCAACCCTCTCATGGTCACTACCTAGGTTCCCATCCACTTTTGCTTCCCCTACTAATTCTTCCCAGTTTGTGAGCAGCAGGTCAAGAAGAGCTCTGCCCCTAGTTGGTTCCTCCAGCACTTGCACCAGGAAATTGTCCCCCTACATGTTCCAAAAAACTTTCTGGATTGTCTGTATTGCTCTCCCAGCAGATATCAGGGTGATTGAAGTCTCCCATGAGAACCAGGGCCTGTGATCTAGTAACTTCTGTTAGTTGCTGGAAGAAAGCCTTGTCCACCTCATCCCCCTGGTCTGGTGGTCTATAGCAGACTCCCACCATGATATCACCCTTCTAAACTTAACCCAGACACTCTCAGGTTTTTCTGCAGTTTCATACCGGAGCTCTGAGCAGTCATACTGCTCTCTTACATACAATGCAACTCCCCCACCTTTTCTGCTCTGCCTGTCCTTCCTGAACAGTTTATATCCAGGCTTGTATTAAACTCCCATGGTTACAGCTTTTCTCTCACCTTGGATTGGTAGATGCTGCCACCCAAGTGCAGAACCCTTTTGAGAGCCCAGGAAGGTGCACTAGGGAATTCCTTCCTGTGGGGTACCCTCAAACCCTCTCTCTCTCTCTCTCTCTCTCTCTCTCTCACACACACACACACACACACACACACACACACACACACACAGAGGGAAGAGCTGAGAAAGAAAGAAAAAAAAGGAAATCAGCTGTTGCCACCAGTTAATTAAATAACATGTGCACAAACCTCTTAAAACACAAAAATCCAATTCTGTTCTTAAAAAAGGTAAATTTTATTAATACAAAAAAAAATCTTGGAAGTCAGGCTATTGCTAGATTTTAAAAGAGCAACTACATGGATTAAGCACCAAAAATAGCTTTCTTGAGGTCCAGCTTAAAGGTTACAAGCAAACTAAAGCACCTGGGGTTAGCACAGATGAATCCACAAGCCATAATGAATTAAAAGGGATAAACCTAATCATGTCTTCCTAGACATTTCCAGATCTACTTACATATCTGGGGTTTTAAATTAGTAGTTTCTAGGTATGATACTGATGATTTTTTCATACCTGGACCAAGCTTCTTACAGCATAGCTGCTGCCCTGTCTGCCTCTCCCTGGGAGAACAACAACAGACAGACAAAAGAGTAGTCTTTTTTTTTCAATTTTAAAAATTTCTAGCCTTCCTATTGGCTCTTTTGGACAGGTGCCCACTCACTTCTTTTTATCTATGCATAGCAGTGAGACTTTTCAACTGTTTACAGGTAGAGCACTTAGAGAACAGCCACTAAGAGGGATTTTATTGCTACTGACTGGCTAGGTGTCCATAAAAGGGAGCTACACCTTCCCTTCTTTTATCACAATCAATTACCAATATTTCGGCTAAAGCATCCACAGGAAGGCTCACCAGATGGGGAAAAACTTCTTCTATGACCCACTGTGAGAGCTAAGTATTCTTTGATGGGCCACCAACTTGAAAAGTTCATTCACAATATGCTGTCTGGCTTCAATGTAGATTTTACCTGGTGGGTGTTACTCAGGAATATAGCACATATGTAGGATGCCAGTACATAGTCAATATCTATAACTTCAGATACAAATATGACATATGCATATACAGGATAATCATACTCAGCAAATAATAACTTTTCCATTGACACCTTACATGACATACTTCGTACATGGTTTGTTGCAATTATCTAAAATGGCAACATTAATTATATAAATGGTTTCAATCCAATCATACAGCATCACACCTACCACCATGCCCGATGACACATGTTTTTCTGCAGAAGTTTCACTTACCAATAGCATTCTACCCTAAAGTATTCCTTCAAATGTAAATAAATCCTGGCTTTGGGGAAGGAAAAATGCTAGTTCTGAACAAAGCTGGGTGAAGTGCCATAATTCCATATTCCAGCCCCTGTCCCTTTGCATCATTGCTCCTGCTGTGCTGCCATAGTAAGCTCATCTTTTAGAATGTGTAGGTGTGCTAACAAAGCCTTATGGATCAGAATGTGTCAGCAAGAGGAAACTCAGCAAAGGGTGCCTTTATTTAGAAACAAATATATCCAGACATTGACCAGCTGGAACCCTGCCAGATTTTTTTAATGAGTTATAACATTTTTCCTCTTCACACTGGGAGGCTTTTGTTCCTACTTTATTACAAAGTGCTTTGACCCCATGATCCAGTGCTGTTTAAGATCCAAAGGCAGTTTAGTGCTTAGTTTTCTCCAGAATTTGTTGCAGAGTAGTTCCCTTGAAAGCACTTGCTACCAGTATAGATGCAAGATAAAAAAAAAAGCCTAAGATAACAACAGGGACTTTCAGAATACTTCCATTGAATTGAAAGCACTTGTAGAAAGGTGCACTTGAGGTAACCAATAAAGTGTAAAGTCCACTGGGCTAGAAAGATCTGGAAAATGGTCAAAAAGGAAAGCTCTGTAGTGAAAACTGAAGACTCAGTTAGTCCAGAGATTAATTCATATATTTTGCTTTGTTACAATAAACTGTTGGCTTTGGACAATTTTAAACCTTAGTGTCTGAAGAGAAGAAAGCCCTAGAAGGAAGGAAGCCTTGTGACCTGCCTAAAAAGCTTAAGAATTTTGCATAACACGTCTTCTAGTGTTAAAGCCCCAAAATGGGAACCTCACTACACAATTCCCTTACACTTCATATTCCATTAATTGCCCCTCTCCCCTCTGGTTGTACCAATTTCTCATCCTCCCCCTTTTGCTAATTCTATGACCACTAGTTTTAGTCCCTTCCTCCTCCATTACTCCCTCAGCTCCCCTGTCTTGGTCCCTTAGTCTTTTCCTTCCTTTGTATTTAGGGCCGGCCTTATGGGTGGGGGATGTGGGTGCCATGGTCAGGGGGCACTGTGGTCAAGAGGCAAGGAGCAGGATGGGCCTGGTGTGCGAGGCCACGAAAGGGAATTTTGGGAGTCCAGGAAGACAGGAGGATCAGGGGCAATGGGTGGAGAGTCCAGAGAGGCAGTGGGTGCCAGGGAGTGTTGGTAGGGAGGCAGCAGGGCCTGGGGGAGATGAGGGTGGTGGATGGGGAGGCAGCAGGGGCAATGGGGGATGGATGAAGAGGCAGAGGGGGAAGGAACACCAAAATACAAGTTAGCCCAGGGTGCCATTTTCCCTAAGGTCAGCCCTGTTCATATTCCTTCACATCTCCCCACAGTGTCTCATTTCTGCAGTTCCCATCCCCTGGACTTTGCCCCGAGTTGGCCAGCCAAGAAATACAGATGATCAACAAAGATCAGAGAAGCAAGTTTACCTCTATGGCCTTCTCATAGTAGTAATATTCACTACTCTTGGCATAGAGCAGAGAAAAATGAAAGTTTAGACACAGTTTATGAGACCTTCAGTGCGTCCTGCATATGTAACAGGAGATTCTGATCACTAAATCTAAATTACAAAGAACAGTCAATATGTTAAAATAGCATTGAACTTCTTCTTTAATATAATAAAGAGGAATGAACGCATAGGGAGCTGCCATTTTAACCTGATGCAGAAAGTATCTCAGCAGAGGAAAGGATGGAAAATCAGACTGTACACATTTCACTCTATTTTAGTTGGCTGTTAAATTAATCTTTTAAAAAATACACTGGAAACAGAGCTTTCAACAGCTTTGAAAATTTTTGTGTTCCTCCATAAGTCTAGCTGCTGAGGAATAGTCCCAATCAAGCTTGCTAATGCAAAGAGCTTTAGTTCAGAAGGGTAAATATTGCTGCACCTGATATTGCACAGGCTCATATCCAGACTCCACAATAGAGTGAGGCAATCACTGCATTTGCTGGAAGAAGTTGCTATTACCCTAAGCCATATCTCTGACGCTGGACATTTTAAGCCTCCCCCGCCCCCTTGCAGATAAGGTAGTCTTTCAAATAGAAAATTGTTGCACTAACATAAATGTAATTGACTTGAATGGGACTGGGATTTTTCAGGAATAGATACATTTTCCTTTAGGGTTGGAATGTACATTTAAAAAAAATACAGATAGAGGTTTCTACCCTACTAAATGATAGCATGCAGAAATACTATATTTAATCACCTAATTTCTCACCACCTTTTCTAACCTGGCTTCCTTATCAGAACTTTACTCCATCCACTTTGTAATTAATGAATTGCCTCCCAGACAAAGTTGACCTGCAAGCTCTATCTTTCAAAATAGTTAAAGTTTTACAGAGCAGGGAATGGTTGCTAAATATATTCTTGCTTCTTTTTTTCTGATAACATAGCAACCTAAGAAGAACCGTTACTGAATTTAAAGATGGGCTGATGCATTAGTATGCAGGTTCAGCTTTGTTATCAAAACCTGAGAGTACCATGGATCCAAATTCAAACCCAGCATCCTATTCAAAATGGCAGAAACCTTATGAAGAAATCAGTTCTCAAATGATTTCCACCAGTTCTTACTCTGAATCTTCTCTGCACCTCATACACCAGGGGTCGGCAACCTCTGGCACGCAGCTTGCCAGGGTAAGCCAGTTTATTTACCTACCACGTCGGCAGGTTCAGCCGATCGCGGCGTCCACTGGCTGCGGTTCGCTGTCCCAGGACAATGGGGGTGGCGGGAAGTGCCACGGGCCGAGGCATGTGCTGGCCGCGGCTTCCCGCTGCCCCCATTGGCCTGGGACAGCGAACCGCGGCCATTATGAGCTGCAATTGGCTGAACCTCTGGACACGGCAGGTAAACAGACTGGCCTGGCACGCCAGGGGTTGCCAACCCCTGTCATACACCCATCCCCCATCAATTTCTTCTCCTGTTACTCAGTCTCATTACTGCTGTCTTCTAGAAGGGGCCCCACATACCTGTACTCCTATACCTGTCAACATCAAAGCAAAAAAGCAGTAGATAGGCAGGGGTACCCATTGTATTGCCTTGAGTGCAGTGTTATTGATTACCTGCCTCGTAGGAAGGTCGCATATATGTTCATATGATGCAAGCAACGCATGGCCCCAGATAGAGAGTACAGGCCCTTGAGGCCAGAGTGGCTGAACTAGAGAAGCAAAGAAAGAGGGGTATATAGAGTGGAGACATTCAGGGCATAGCAGAGCAGTCCCAGCACCTGTCCAACAGATCGTGGGCAATTAAGGAGGTTGAACCTCTCAGGGCAAAAGACCATCAAGATGGAACAGAGGGAGGTCCTCCAAAGCCACGGGACCAGTGGACCCTCCGCAGGCGTGCCTGCAGGAGGTCCGCTGAAACCATGGGACCAGCGGACCCTCCGCAGGCAAGCTGCCGAAGGCAACCTGCCTGCCGCCCGCACGGCGCCAGCAGAGCGCCCCCCACGGCTTGCTGCCCCAAGCACGCGCTCGGTGTGCTGGGGCCTGGAGCCGCCCCTGGTGAGTTGGCAACATGTGGGGCCATCTTTACCAAGGGTGTCTGCACCTTCAATCCCAGTGGGTAACGTCAGTCCTACTGAAAATTATGGGAAATGGTAGCTATTCTGAGCAAAAGAAACTCTTAAACATAATGGAAAAGATGGGGGGAGGAGGGTGAATCAGTAATTACTTTGCTTAATTATAGCCTAACTTATTCAAAAGCACATTCATCACTGGCTTACAATGAGTTTTAACCATATGGAAAGTGTGCAGGATAATGAACTAGCTATTTGTTAGCAAAAGGAGGCTGAAAAAGGTGAGATTCTAGAGAAAAAAATATTAAAAGTAGTAATGCCATACCCTAATGTTAAAAATCACAAGTCTGACTTAAAATTTATGAGATTTAAAAAAAAATAATGATTTGGGCATTCTTATTTGCCTCTTTTCTTTTACTTGCTTGGTATCTGAGCATTTCAGATGCACCTGGGTCACATTTTCCAGTATTTCTCTGCAGCCATGAGGGCTAGGATTTTTGTTTTTTAATGAAAGCTGAAATTCCTCTCTTTGAGAGCTGGGTCTTTTAATAAAAACTCACATATCACAAAACTCTTAAAAAAATCACGAGTTGGCCACACTGTGGATGTCACAATTTTTTTAATGGTTTAGCCTCATGAACTAATAGACAAACTTGCAAATTACAGAAAATTATATCTTTCCCCATGGATTATGTACTGTGAATTCATGGAAGAGGTATTGCAACTAGAGCATATTGGGACTTCTTGGTGAATTGTTTTTTGTCAAAAAATGCTGATTTCTTGAAACCAAAACTGTTTGTGAAATAAGGTCTGGATTTTCTAATTTCCCAGCTTAAACAAACTTCAGGAAAAAGTTGACATTTTCAAAATGAAATATTCTGGCTTTCCAGTTTGAAACAACTTTTCATTTAGAAATTTAAGCTAATTAGATTGAAAAAGGTGAAAACCAAAATAAAACATTTTGCTCCAAAATGGAAAAAAAAATATCTGGTTTTGATGTGCAAATATTTTTGAAATTGGACTTTTCATTCTGATTCAAAATTTCAGGGTGGGTGGATGATTTTGAACTCATGAAAATAGTCACCAGATGAGAAAAGTTTCCCATCTAGCTGTATTGCAAATGCTAGGAAATCCTACATCATGTGATTGCCTTAAATACTGAAAAACTAAAAAAATAGTACTCTTGGAGTTCTCTTTATTTGCTTTCTGGCTTTTGAACCTTTAGGGTTCATGTTTTCAAGCTCTTCTCTGCAACCAGGAGGAATGGAAACTTACTTTATTTTTAAATGAGAGCTGAGATTCTAGTGGTTCACATGATGACAGTCTCTAAGGCTTTAAAAAAATCCCACTATCTCAAGACTCATGCTCACGATAAAATCATGAAAGTTGGTAACAGTGCAGAAAATATACTGTATTCTTCATACAAAACAAAGAGGATGAATCCTTGTTTTAAGTGGAAACATTGAGCCTAACTTTAAAAGAGAAGCACTATCATACCTTTCTGGATTCCCTTAAATGTTGTTGGAATGAGTGCTTAACGTTTAAATATTATATATATATTCTCTACTTTGTATCCTTCAAACAATCCAATATATATATATTGGATTGTTTGAAGGATACAAAGTACAGAAAACTAACAATACTAATCAGAACAATCTTGAACAGTAGCACCCTATAACAAAAGAACAAACAGTGTGTGCCACACTGCTAGCTGAACATGAAGACCCTCTTTGAACTACATGTCCTAATGCCTAGTAATCTTTACGGTAACAGCATCAGTGACATTCATATCATTCTAAACGTTACCATTGCTGTCTCCATTTTACCTGCCGCTAGTTCCTTGTACAAGTGACAGGTGCTGCCAGCAGCTTCTTACCATGGTATATTTGTTGGAAGCTATAACTAGTGTAGTTAACTCTGCTAGGTATGCTGCTTTAGAGAAGACTTTGGAACAGAACAATGAAAGAATTTTCTAGTTAGCTTCCCTATTACGAATGGTAATGGACACAACCAAATGTTTACTATATCATATACATAATGATCTGTCTCATTCATTAATGATTTGAATATATCAATAAATACTTGTGAATTTGCTGAGACACTAAGGCAATAAGGGTCTAATAACTACTTTGGTATATTGATAGATATTTAATGCATTTAAAATCAAAACAGCACACTATTAAAATAACAGGTTTGCGACAGGCTTTTGAAGGGAACTGATAAAATGGCACATGTTTTGAAGCGTACAAAGAGTTACTGAGAGTTTTACAGCAGTACAAATAACATTTTTGGATCATATTTGAGCTACTTGGCCTTGGGTACTATTGCGTTAGGTGGTGCAATAAGCAAAGAAAACAGGTCAGCCTTTTGTTCTATTATGGTACATGTACAGTTCTGCTTGGCCTTGTCTCCAACTTCTTTGAAACAAGAGGCATTGCAAATCTGGAGAGTTCATTTGCAGGGCACATTGCAGGGTTGGAGAAGTACATAAATTTGTCAGTCTCTGGTCTCTATATTATGAGCATATAAATATTAAGCAGCTACAGTGCACATCTAAGTTAGTAACCATCTTGAACGAATTGAAAAAATGCATCTGTCTTCTTCCTGTGTGAGAGCACCAAATTGTCTGTACTTACTTTCTAAATCTATGTAGCCCCGATGATGCATTTTAAACAGAAAAAAAGGTTTGCAGTTCCACAGTACCTTTTCCTATGTGGGGAATGTTGATACCAGCAAAAACTAGTGTTCCATGGAGAGAGAAATGAAAACCAGTGCACTTCCTTGTTCACTGTGAAGACACCATAGTTCTGCTCTGTTCATAAGCTGCTGTGTTCTCAGGCAGTTGAAGATGCTTTCTTCTGCTGTACTGATACTATGCTAAGCTTTAGATCCTCACCTAGGAGTGTTTCTGACCTCAGGAACTCTCCACACAAGAGACATGCTATCTGAGCAACTCTGCATCTGAGGATTTTCCCCTTGTGGGGTACAACTGTCCTTGGTTCAATGCAAAATTTTTGTGCAATACTGAACTATTTGATGCTTGTTCCCAATTCCCCTCAAGCTGGTTTCTCAAGCTGGGCGTGGGTGGCAGAGAGGATCAGAGCCCAGGGAGAAAGCTGCAGGATTCACGCCTCAAACACATAAAATGGAAGGTGGATCCTTGAAAGCCACATACCTCTCCTCCCTGCTGCTGCTGTGGCATTTAATGTACATGGCTACAGGAATAGTTCTCATCTACGGGGCTGCAGTCTCAGGCAGCAACCTGCTGGTCCCACCTGCAGTTTTCAGCACTCAACTCAGCTGGAACTATCATGGCTCCCCATTAATTTTTAGACTTCTAGTGGCTAATGGAACATGGAGGGGGACCCAGAGTTACCAGAGAGGGGATGAGGAGTATGAAGAAGAAACTGTAAAAACAAAAAGGAAAGGAGCAAATAGACCAAGAGAGGGGAAAAAAGACAAGAAGGTAAATCAAAAGAAGTGAGAAAATAGACAGGAAAAAAGGAGAGATCGTGACAACTGTCAACACATAGCACATGCTGGTCTGGGAATGACCCATCTGCCACTCCATCCCAAGAGGGGACCCAGTAAGGTGAAAAATGTTGAGAACTACTACATTAGGGTAAACATTATAAGACCATTGTCATCATGGAATCTAGTACTGCAAACTTTTACTCATGAGTAGTTTTAACATAAAGGATTCCATTCAGGTAAGCAAGTACTATTCACAGAAGTAAGGGTTCCAGAATAAGGCCTTGAAAGAAAAGCATCTTGGGTGGGGGAGGAGGGAGATCAGAGGGGTTCCCATTAAGAGAGAACCAATGATAATGCTCACTTGCTTTTTTAAACAAGTCCCCAGGTTATTCCTGTTTCCGTTGTCATCTCAGTCAGTGACTCAAAACCTTGACTTTCTGATCATTGCAAAGGGTACACTTCAAGGAAAAGGGCTCAAGACTAGTTTATTGTAGTCCATATCAATGGCTAAGCTCTCACTGGAAGCCTGTGAAAGAAGAAAGTGATGGTAGGAGATCTTAACTTTAAATGTTCTATATTGGAGTGGTATGTTCCACTACAGTCCATTTTAACTCCTATGTAAGTGACAAGCAGCTGGAGACAGAGTGTATCCTCAACACAGCCTGTAAGGAGTCAATTGGCAAGGCAACTGTTCAGATGAACGTTTGTGGCTACCATCTTAGACTCCTTTAATGTAAGTCTCCACTGACAAAGGTAAGTGACCAGAGCATTCATGTCCTGGCTGATTGACAATTTGATATAATGCAGATCATTACCCACATCAACGAAACAGATGTCATCCAACTATAACTACTTATCGCTTTAGTTGTTGAAAAGGAGAGGAGCTAGAACTGATCCTTGTGGGAGTCTGTTACAGAGACTTCTAAGCTAGAAGACTGTCTCCAGCTTGCAAGATGAAGCACCAATGTGTTACTATTTCCGTAATGAATTGAACCATGGGTATACAGCAAATAATTGGCAACAACTTGGCAGTCAGACCCACATGCAAAGCAGTGTCATATGCAGCTGACAGATCCAGCAGATGGGTGCCAACTTTCTTGCCATTCTCCAAGACATCTTCAATGTCTTCTGATAGGCAAATGAGTTCATCTTAGGTACACCCTAAGATGCTTGTCTAAAACCAGCCTGAAGAAAAGGCATTCGTGGTTTGATAATCTCATTAATGTATATCAGAATCAGTATCTCCATAAGCTTGGATGTGACACATTGGAGAAAGATGGTTTGATAGCTCTTGGGAACATGTAATGGTTTTCCTGGTTTAGAAATGGCTACTACCTTAGCCCTACATCAGATTTTTGGGGTGCAGTTGTCCTGGAAACATTGGCTGAGGAAGTGAAATGGCTAGTTTTGGAGCCTGGGTGAAATAGGAACTCTGTATGGATATAATCCAGGTCTGGAGCCTTTCCTGTTCTCACAAATAAATAAAAACAATAGAACTCTGAAGAAGTAGAAGAAGGACATTGGGAAAGAATGACAACTTTGTACATAATACATGTAGTTTATGCTAAAGGCACGACAGTAATAGAAGTATACAGCATGTACTGTATCCTGCACACTTATGTTCCTGTGACGTAGCAGTGACTTGGGGGTCATATTCACTGCTGGCATAAGCAGACACAACCTAAATGAAGTCAGCAGATCTGTTCACACATTCTCAGCAGTAGTAAACTTGCCCTGTGTTTTGTTTTGGGCTTTTTTGCTTTTGTTTTTTTCCAGTAGCCAAAACACAATGAAGGTCAGAAAAATGTACACATTTAGTAACATGGAATCTGTAAAGATGGGAAGATAGAGTACATAAGTGAGTAGCATACACAGAATATTATCCCTCATGTAGTTTATTCCCTTTTTCAGATGGTAAGAATAGTAAATTTATGCAAAGAAATGTTATACTTGTTCTTAACAAAATTGCTTTCTAATAGAAGGAAGAACTTGCTTTTTCTTTCAGGTGCAATAAACTCCCTGCCTGAGTCAGTGCACCTATTCCTTCCTTCCACAGCCATGGTTTTAGTTAGTAGGAATAGTGAAAATATGATTGCAATATTTTCAGATGTTTTTATTTTTCTAAAAACTAATCAAAATTAGAGATTCTGAAACACATGATTAGCTCCAAATTGACTCAAACTTTAGTCATGAACTGTAAACTGGTAAGAATTTGGTTTGAGTTTTTTGAGTCAAGTAGCTATGCTTACAAAAACAGAAATCTGGTCTTCATGAAGCCATTAGAAAATATCAAACTATGGCAGGTATTATGTAAGATAGACATCCCAAAGACTCAGAAGAATTTTGAAATGCAAATAGCCAAGGATACAAAACCAATAAATTCTTTAACAATAACAAGGCAGAAAGCCTGAGATAAATGCTGGGTCTGATACAAGGGTGTAGCCACAGGTGGGCCTGGGTGGGCTGCAGCCCACACCACTTAGCATCCAGGTCCACCAAAATCTGAGCAGGGGTGTAGTGCTGCCACCGTGGCCCAGAGCATCAGTCAGGCACCTGAAATCCAGGACAGAGCTATGTGCCCACCCTTCAGAAAGCTACACTCCAGTAGCTCTTCCTGGCCATTTTCTGAGCCACCCCATGCATGCGCCCTGCTCGGCAGGTGAAGTCTTGTGTCTGGGGCACCAGGGCTAGGAACAGGGTGTGGTGTCTGGGGAGAAGCTGAGCAGTCTGTCATTGCCAGTCCACCCGAAAATCAGGAACCACCCAAATTTCCATTCCTAGCTACACTACTGCTCGGATGAAAATGGAAAAGGATGTTGCAGAGAAGCCAAATGACTGCTTTGTATCAATCCTTTAATAAAGAGGATGATGGTAGAGATATTACCTTAGACCTAATCATTTCAAGCAAAGATGACACAGAATGGTCAGAGATGCTGGAACAAATTGGTAAACTAAAGTGTAAAAAGTCACCAGTATCAGCTGGTATACTACCCACAGTTCTGAAAGAGTTTCACAATGAGATGGCTGAGCTATTAACAAAATATGCAATTTCTCATTAAAATCAACTCTAATGCTGGCATACTGATACGTAGCAAATGTTGTACCTATCTTCAAAAGAGATGCTAGGATAATCCAAGGAATTACCTACCAATAGACCTTATTTCAGTACCAGGAATACTGGCTGAAACAAAAGTCAAAACATATTAATCAGTGGCCTAGAGGACCAGGCTCTGGACTGGACCTCAGGACATCCTTGATCTATTCTCAGCTTTGCTACTGACTGATTTTGGGCAAATCATTTTCTCTTGGTTTCTGTCTTGCTTATATAGAATGTAAAAGCATCAGGGCAGGGATTGTCTCTTATGTATTGAAACAGTGCCGAGCAGAATGGGGCCCCGATCTTGGTTGTGGCCTCTTGGTGCTTCTGTAATATAAATAATATCCCTTAGATTTGATACATCTGTATCCTTTATATAAGAGAACCATGAGTGTGAGTTCATAAAGAATAATGTTTGCTAAATGAACTTGATTGTTCTCCTTGACAGAATTACAAAATGTGTGTGTGGAAGGAATGAAGTAGATATAATAGACCTGATTTTCTAAGCTAGACAGATGCAACAACATGAATACAAATTTGAAGGCTAAGCAACCATATGTGTGCAAAATAGCAGATTTGCACGTGTATAAGTAGATACTTGTAGTTTTGTGTGGGCCTAATTTATGCATACAAGTACAAATACAAGCACCTAGCTTTGAAAGTCTAGCCCAACATAATTGGAATTTTATAAAGCATTTAATTCTAGGTCTTCAGAAAAGCTCACTTGAAAAAATATTACAAAATGGCTTAGGTAAGAGCAGCATTGTGTAGGAGAACTGGGTAAAAACAAAAACAATGTGTGACTCTTTCAACATCAAAATGGAGTGAGGTGTCTGGTTTTAGGGACTGATTCTGCATCCTTTGAAGTGAATGCTAAAGCCTTTAGTTGTATAGGACTAGGCACTTCTAAATCTATTAACGAAGGTGCTATGTAAGAGAGAATAAATATAATACTAATGAAATTCATGGGTATTAACTGAGAAGAGTTGCATATACTAATTACTACAAAAAAGATCAGACTGAAAGAACAGAGAACTAAGCAGCAAATAACAAATACAAGCTAATACACCTGAGGAAAAATGAGCTAAGACACGCATTCAATGGGAAGGAGAGAATAGGAAGGAGTAGCCTAACACAGATCCAGACTGATAGTGGACAATACAGCTGGCTGCATAATCAAAATACTAATGGTCAACTATTCCATAAGAAAATGTCAACATTTGCATCTATTGTTGTTCTAAATTAATTATCTGACCAGCTCTAGTGAACAGCAATTTTCATATGAATTTGTTATAGCAGCAAAAATGACCAACATACATGCATATGCATACATAGCCCGTGTATCACAGAGCAGAGACTCCCTGTAGAGCTCTGGTTTGACTACACCTGGAAATACTGCATTGCATTCTGGGCATGCATTACTTGCAGACTAAAAGTTCAGAGAAAAATGTTATCATAGATGGGGGGGTTAATTTATGAGATGTGATTAGAGCTGAGGGCCTGATCCAGTGCCCATTGATGACAATAGAAAGGCTGTCTATATCTATATCATCTATATCTGTGTATGTATGTGTGTGTTTGAGAGAGAGAGCGAGAAGTGCATAAAAATATAACTGCAAAAAATAAGCAAAATATTTTGAAATACAGAATAATTAAACTTCCATTTGATTTGTTGATGACAAACCAGAAGGGCAGAAACATGGAGTTAAAACCTCCCATCCATCTATAACCTGCCCTATTCTGCCTATTCATTTTTGAACATACCAGACAGCACATGGTGTCATGTCACACACTGAACACAGACAAGTGCAATAGTTAGGCAGAACAGAATAAGAGAGAACTCAATTTCTTTGCTTTCTGTGGTTATAAATCTGCCCCTTACCTCTTCTTTCACAGTAATCTTTGTTTATGCATCTGTAGTGCAACTTGGAATAACAGACGCTTGCTTCTTTTACAATGACATTCTCTTCACAAGCATAGCTCTGTATCACTGATACTTGAATGTGATTAACTGAATTAAACTGCCCAGGACTAAAACATGGTATAAAAGCATGACTATGGAATTTTATTTTAAATATCAGAAGTCACATAATATTAATGATTGTCTTGTGTGAGATATCAGCATATGTTGAACAAATATGCAATGGACAAATGACAAATTAATAAGAAAAAGATTCTGTAAGAAACATATGTTGCTATTGTATTAATGTGTGGGATTTTTGTTGGAAAGTAATGTACATAAATTTCTAAAGTGAGTCAGATGCAGGCCCTCTCAGAGGTCCAGAGAGGCCTGGGCCACTTCCAGCTTTTGCGGCCCCTAGGCATAATACAAATAAAAAATGACGATACATTAAAACAAAATAAGGCACCAAAAAAAGAGTGATACATAATTTGAATATTTTATTATTTAACAAATGCTTTTTAGCCTTTTTCTGTGAAAAAGCACTAATTATTGAGGAAAAATCTAGCTTTTGTGCCATGTCACAGTTGATATTAAGCATGGCAAGCCCATTCAAATGTGCTTGTGCCATGCGAACCAATATATTTGTTAATATTTATGAACATTTTTAACTTTTGAATATGACAAAATCTATATCAGTTAACAAAAAAAAAGTCTTTTACCAAATCACATCTCTTATTTACTTAAATTTGCAGTCCTAAGCTGAGAGTGTGTGTCACATTTTGGTCCAATATGAATGCGCATAAAAACAAGTTGCAAAACTTACCAAATGCCAAAAAATTAACAAATGTTTAAATGTGAGGCCCCTTTTGAGCTTGAGGCCCAGGCCAAATGGCCCTCCTGCCCCCGTCTCTGATTGGCCTTGGTCACAAGGGGATGGAAATATTCTTTATATTAGAAAAATACTGAATATGTGGGGGGAAGGGCGAAGAAAGGAGTCCTTGGTTTACAGTAATTCCTCCCCCCACAAAAGTCACAATCATTATACAGAACATTCATAGGCAACAACTAGTGAGAAAACATTCCCCCTTGGTTATCACAGAATCTCTAATACAATACCCTGCCTCACCGTAACAACTATCTTTAACCCTTCAGGATGTATTAGGTACAGCATGTTCAGCAGCACTGTCAGCCATAGGAACCGACTTCTCCACTTTCCCCTGGGTGCGTGACCCCCACTCTGCCCCACTCCCACTCCGCCCCTTCCCTGCGGCCCCACCCTGCCCTGCTCCTATTCAAACCCCTTCCCCAAAGTCCCCGCCCCATCCCCGCCTCCTCCCCACTGCCTCCCCTAAGCGCGCCACGTTCCCGCTCTTCCCCCTCCCTCCCAGCATGCTGCCAAACAGCTGTTTGGCACCAGCCAGGTGGAAAACACTGGGAGGTAGGCGGAGGAGCGGGGACGTGGCGCACTCAGGGGGAGAGGGGGACATGGCGTGGAGGGTGAGGGGAGCTTGGCTGGCAGTGGGTGCAGAGCACTTACTAATTTTGCCCTGTGGGTGCTCCAGCCCCGGAGCATAGGCACTGACTTCTTTCCCCACCCCCCCACCCCAGCTCACCTCCGCCTCCTCCTCTGAGCACGCCGCATGCCTGCTTTCCCCCCCTAGCTCCCAGCGCTTGCTGCCACAGAACAGCTGGGAAGAGGCTGGGCCAGGGCAGGGATTTGAGGAAGGGGTCTTTAATGAGGCTAATGAAGGGCTAAGGAATAGTGATAGAGGGACTGATGGGAATGAAGATATGGGGGTAGACATTACGGTATCTGAGGTGGAAGCCAAACTTGAACAACTTAACAGAAGTAAATCGGGGGGCCAGGATAATCTTCTTCCTAGAATATTAAGGGAATTGGCGAGTGAAATTGCAAGCCCGTTAGCGATGATTTTTAATAAATCTCTAAACTCGGGGGTTGTACCATTTGACTGGAGATTAGCTAATATAGTTCCTATATTCAAGAAGGGGAAAAAAAGTGACCCGGGTAACTACAGGCCTGTTAGTTTAACATCTGTAGTATGCAAAGTCATGGAAAAAATTTTAAAGGAGAGAGTGGTTACGGACCTTGAGGCCGATGGCAACTGGGACAAATTACAGCATGGTTTTATGAAAGGTAGATCATGCCAAACCAACCTGATCTCCTTCTTTGAGAAAGTAACAGATTTTTTAGACAAGGGAAATGCGGTGGATCTAATATATCTTGATTTCAGTAAGGCGTTTGATACGGTACCGCATGAGGAATTACTGGTTAAATTGGAAAAGATGGGGATTGAAATGAAAATCCAGAGGTGGATAAGGAGCTGGTTAAAGGGGAGACTGCAGAGGGTCATATTGAAGGGTGATCTGTCGGGTTGGAGGGGGGTTACCAGTGAAGTTCCTCAAGGTTCGGTTTTGGGTCCGATTTTATTCAATCTATTTATCGCTGACCTCGGAACCAGAAGTAGGAGTGGGCTGATAAAGTTTGCGGATGACACAAAGTTGGGAGGTATTGCCAATTCGGAAAAGGATCAGGATATCCTCCAGGGAGATTTGGATGACCTTGTAAACTGGAGTATTAGTAATAGGATGAAATTCAATAGTGAGAAGTGTAAGGTTATGCATTTAGGGATGACTAACAAGAATTTTAGTTATAAGCTGGGGACACACCAGTTGGAAGTAACGGAGGAGGAGAAGGACCTAGGAGTCCTGGTTGATTGTAGGATGACTATGAGTAGGCAATGTGATGTGGCCGCTAAAAAAGCTAATGCAGTCTTGGGATGCATTAGGCGAGGTATTTCTAGTAGAGATAAGGAGGTGCTAGTCCCATTATATAAGGCGTTGGTGAGACCTCATTTGGAGTATTGTGTGCAGTTTTGGTCTCCCATGTTTAAGAAGGATGAATTCAAACTGGAACGGGTACAAAGAAGGGCCACTAGAATGATCCGAGGAATGGAAAGCCTGTCGTATGAAAGGAGACTTGAGGAGCTCGGTTTGTTTTCCTTAACCAAAAGAAGGATAAGAGGAGATATGATTGCACTCTTTAAATATATCAGAGGGATAATTCAGAGTTTGGTGCCTATGCCCTGGAGCACCCACAGAGCCAGCACCTATGCTGTCAGCCAGAAATATCCCATTGCTTTTGGCACATGGACTTTTAAATTTTTCCTACACTAGCTGATATAAAGATGTATACTGAATCCCTAAGCATCATCCCCAAGTGTTTAACTGGTATGTACATCAATCAGTTATGGCAGGTAGAGCTACAAATCCTGTCTCAAGAAAAGCAATGGCCATAGGCTGCTGTGAGGTACCTCAATCAGCAACCACTACCATGGAGGCTATTCCTATTTAGAATCAAAAGCAGACCCTGGAAGTAAGCCTGGGAAGTTTATGGATCTTCTGAGGGTCCGTGGCTGAAGAAGCGGATTTAGACCAGATAAAGTATTAAAAGCTTTTCATGTCCTAACCCATTGCCTGAATTTTGCAGTCAACAAGATTAATTCTACAGGACATTAGTATACATGTGGAGTATTGCCATTGGGTATGTTGGAAATGAAAAACACTGTTTCATGTACAAATGCCCTTTTCTGTGCAATTAAAATTTCATAGAGATATTTAGCATATCATTTTAGTAACTGAATCACCATAAAAAACCTTAATATTGCCTTTAGTCTACTTACTTTCTGGGATTTACAATCCACAAAATGAAAAGAATTTAGACAATAGATGGAAGCTGTTATTGTCCATCTTGGTAAATGTATTTTTGTAATTAGTATGTTTACCAAATTCTGTGTACTCAATAGCCCATTTAAATAATACATCTAACAAAATTCATATTTAACCAGCTAAACAGACTTTTATAAATGCCTCCACATATATTCAGCCATTCTGAATCATGTATTTATTTTTCAAACATTAAGACTAGAATAGCTGCTATTGAATAATGTCTGTTGTGTAACCGTGTGTAAGTTAATGTACTTTAATGTCAAGCAAAAGAGAGAAATACAATGCAAAACACTCAGACAAAACAAAACAATAACTGCAAGGTCATTAGACTTAAATGTGAAGCTTGAGATCCTATACATTTTGAATTTGCTGGGTTTTGTCAGTATTGAACAAAATTTTAATGCTATTGAAATGTAGGATTTTGTCTAGACTGGGTCAAGGTAAAAGCACATTCATAGAGCATAAAAGCTATCGCTCATGTATGTCAGGCTAGATTATTTTACCTTTAGAAAAGTCACACGCTTTTAGGGATCATGGTTCAATATACAGGTCTTCTGCGAAGGACAGAAAAGTTCTGCTTATTTGGCAATGATATCTTGAAAAATGTCTTTCTTAACAGCTAATTGTCTAATTTTTTTCTCAGCGGTTTATTTCCTGTCTTTTAATATTCTGAAGAAAGTGTAATGTAGCTGATTTGCCACTTAGTTATCAAAGGTGTGCATACAAATATCACTGTGCAAACACATACCAGAACTAAAACCTTCCTCTGAAAGTGGAACTCCCTTGCTATTTCCCCTGAGATTTATCTTGTAAATACTCCTGCCTCTTCTCTTGTAACATCTGTTAATGTCATCAGGAATTACACACCTACACGTATGGCATAAAAGAACCTACTGCCACAGAACCATGGAGGCAAATCTCAATGCAAGATCTTCCTTGCACACTGTATACTCAAAAGAGATAAAATCTAATTGAAAATGTGATGAAAATCTTCAGACTCAGTCCCTTTTTCCCTTCAATGTCTTCTACCCTTGATCCTTCAAATTATAATCAACCCCTTATGTCTCCCATCCTCAAAAATTACCCTTGGTCCAATCTCTCCAGCTACGGCCTCTTTCCCCTTCTTCTCTCCACTTTTAAACTCACAGAACACACCATTAACAATTTTTGCCTCAAGTTCCTCTCCTCCATCTCCATTCTGGATCCCTTTCCTTCTAGCTTCTTCACTACAGTGAAAGAGCTCCCCCAATAGTTTCTAATAACCTTTTCTAAAGATCTGTATTCCACTTCAGTCCTCCTTAATTTCTCTGCTTTTGACATTGTGGATCAAATTCCTTCTTAAAATCCTGTACTCCCTTGACTCTATAATTCTCACTTGATTTCCTCCAGCTTCCCGATCATTCTTTCATTGGGTCCTCCTCTTTCTTCCCTCTGCACTGTCCATGGAAGTCCTTCAGGGTTCTATCTTCAGGCCCCCTTTCTTCTCCCTTTATTTCCTCTCTGGAAGATCTCATATGCTCACACAGTTTGAACGACCATCTCTTTTGATGATAACTCAAGGATCTACTTTTTTTCATTTCTAACCATTCTACCTCTACTTGATTCCATCTGTCTGCCTGTCTTTCTGCCATTCCTCCTGGTGTCAGCTTAAACCCATCGAGGCCAAAACTGAACACCTTACATTTGAGTTCATTAGGAGTTGAAGGCACTTCACACATCAAAGACATGTTCCCCCTGAAGTTGAAAACTTGGAGATGAACAAAACACAAGCTGGACTTAGCTACCATTTTGTGAGGTATACAAGAGAAATCTGATTCAGAGTGTGCTTGGAACCTCTCACGACTAGTATACAGACACACACAGAGCTGAGTAAATAATTATTATTTTTTGGTTCAGTGGCTGGTCCAAAAAAATCTGTTTCAAAATTAAACTGAATTGCTTTGGGTTTTTTTCTCACCAAAACAAAATCAAATGTTTAGAATGTTAATTTGAAAGCAACATTTAAAAATGAAAATGTAATTCAATTTGATGTTTTCAAAACCAATCACTGACATTTCTGAAATGTTTGGGTTTTTTAATTTTTTTTTCAGGGCACTAAAACTACTTGTGAAATCTGACCTGAATCTGCAAAGTTTTGTACCCTGAAATATGCACTTTTCTGCAAATGTTCTCTGTATGTATAAATATCCCCTGTCTGTGTGTTCCATTCTATGCATCCGAAGAAGTGAGCTGTAGCTCACGAAAGCTCATGCTTAAATACATTTGTTAGTCTTTAAGGTGCCACAAGTACTCCTGTTTTTTTACTCCAGCAGAAGTTCACCTAGATCTACTCTCAAGTTATCTATTTTAAAATAAAGAGCAGAATCCAGCTATGTGTTCCTTTTTGCTAAAGTCTCACAATTAAACACCATTGTTACAGAGTGGAAGAGTTTTCCTATTGCTCGAGCCAGTTAACAGAATCTGGAATCCTGTAGCGAGCTGCAGGTTAATTACTGCTGAGGAGCTGAAGTACGTATTCTGACATCCTTAACTACAAGGGAGGTGACAGCAGTGTATGTGGGCATGGAAGCCCTGTGGGAATGTTACCAGAAGATTTGGTTTAATAATTCTATAACAATGATGTTGCCTAAAATCATTACTCTTAATTTAAAACCTTTCCTTTGTAACTATGTAAACTGGTAACCAAGATTGTGGCCCACCCTAAAGGAGTTGACCAGAAAAACTGCAACTAGCTAGCTTTCCCTTGAAAGGACACAGATACAGCCCTCCAACCAGGAAGAGACAACTAAGCAGTAAATCTTTGAAAGCAAAAATAATCAGCTTCCAACTTTCAGCTAGCTCTGCCCCTGACAGGCAGCTCCTCCCACTCCATAGACTTCTAGGGGCAACAATGTATCTCTATGGGACTTTGCTGAATCATACCCAGAAGTGGTGCAATCCTACCTCCCGATTGCATCATCCCCATACATTCCTATGGGCTCCCATGTATTCCTATGGGGTTTCCCTTAACTGACCTGTGAATGACCCCTAGCTACTTCCTGTCTGGAAGCCCCTATGTATCTTCTTAAAATAACACTTGCATAGGGATGTGGTTCAAGTGTGCTGAGTCATATTTTGCAAAAAGTAATTGAGACAGCTTTGATACACTCTTCACATTGGATGCTCATTAATGGCTTGGACCTCTTTAGAGGTGTGGAGTAATTAAGGGAAGATTCTAGAATGTTATCTGATTCTCAGAAATTCATAATTGTTTCAGCATGGGCCAGTGACTTTTACCATAGGGCCTTGGGACTCTAGAAAGGTTATTTTGGCCATTAAATGAATTCTTTGTCTTCTACAAATGGAAAAAAAGACCTCAGTGAGATTATTTGTGTCAGACAGGGTTGGTAGGATCAGACCCATGTTCAGTGTTATAATGAAAATAATCACCACAAATTGACTACTAAGGAATAGAATACAAAAGTGTGTTCTTTATGTCTGCTCTTAGCTAAAGATACAAATATTACTGGAAAATCAGACAAAGCTTTGCATTGTTTTCTATTTAGGTTCTTTAAGTATTTTCACTAACTCCCTGACAGGATTCTGTTGGAGACTATTTTGTATGTGTTGGGGCTAAGCAGGCATCACAAATGGCACAGCCAAACAAGGTTCTTATACATCCATGCATGTTGTAGAACATAAATGAGGACGGGCCAGGGATGGTGCCATGATTGCTAAATTTATGTTGATTGACTAATCCCAACATATCAACCTAGATAAACATATCAATCTCAAAACCATTCCCAGAGAGCAGTTATCAGCCATTCTAGAAGGGCATATCAAGTGGGGTCCCGCAAATATCAGTTATAGTCTGGTTCTGTTTAATATTTTCATCAATGATTTAGATAATGGCATAGAGAATACACATAAATTTTGCAGACAATACCAAGCTGGGAGAGGCTGCAAGTGCTTTTGAGGATAGGATCAAAATTCAAAAATCCAGATGAAGTGGAGAAATGGTCAGAAGTAAATAGGATGAAATTCAATAAGGGTAAATGCAAAGTACTCCACTTAGGAAGAAACAATCAGTTACACACATACAAAATGGGAAATAACTGCCTAGGAAGGAGTACTGGGGAAAGGGATCAGGGGGTCATAATGGGTCACAATCTAAATATGAGTCAACAGTGTAACACTGTTGCAAAAAAAGCAAACATAATTCCTGGATGTATTAGCAGGAGTGTTGTAAGCAAGACACAAGAAGTAATTATTCCGCTCTACTCCATGCTCAAAAGGCCTCAAAAGTAGTATTGTGTCCAGTTCTGGGCACCACTAGGGCTGGCTTTAGGCCGATTCCCCAGAATCGGGGCGCATGCCCGTGCCTAAGAGGGCACCGCGCCTTAGGCGCCTTTAAAATTTTAAAATTTATTTTACTCACCCGGTGGTGGTCCGGGTCTTTGAAAAACACTTTGGCAGCGGGGGGTCCTTCAGTGCCGCGGAAGACCCGGCGCGAGTGAAGGACCCCCCACACCACCAAAGTGCCGCCGAAGACCCGGACCTCCACTGGGTATTCGAATCGGGCCCTGCAGTTCCTAAAGCCAGCCCTGGGCACCACATTTCCGCAAGGATGTCTACAAGTTGGAGAAAGTCCAGAAAAAAGCAACAGAAATTATTAAAGGTCTAGGAAACATGACCTATGAGAGAAGAATGAAAAAAATGGGATTTTTTAGTCTGGAGAAGAGAAGACTAAGGGGGTCATGATAACAGTTTTCAAGTAAACATAAAAGGTTATTACAAGGAGGAGGGAGAAAAATTGTTCTCTTTAACCTCTGAGGATAGGAGATGAAGCAATGGGCTTAAATTGCACCAAGGGCAGTTTAGGTTGGACATTAGAAAAAACTTCCTACCTATCAGGTTGGTTAAGCACAGGAATAAATTTGCCTAGGGAGGCTGTGAAATCTCCATTGTTGGAGATTTTTAAGAGCAAGTAAGACAAACACCTGTTAGGGATGGTCTAGATCAGTGTTTCCAAAACTTGGGACACTGCTTGTTCAGGAAAAGCTCCTGGCAGACCGGGGCGGTTTGTTTACTTGCTGCGTCCGCAGGTCCGGCTGATCATGGCTCCCACTGGCCACGGTTCGCTGCTCCAGGCCAATGGGAGCTGCTGGAAGTGGTGGCCAGTAGGTCCCTCAGCTTACGCCACTTCCAGCGGCTTCCATTGGCCTGGAGCAGTGAACCACGGCCAGTAGGAGCCGTGATCGGCTGGATCTGCGGATGCGGCAGGTAAACAAACTGGCTCAGCCCGACAGGGGCTTTCCCTACACAAGCGGCATCCCAAGTTTGGGAAACACTGGTCTAGATAATACTTGGTCCTGCCTTGAGGGCAGGGCATTGGACTAGAAGACCTCTTGATGTCCCTTCCAGTCCTTTGAATCTATGATCATGGAAATGGCATGAACAGGCATGACTACTATGTTGGATTATACATTGGGCAGCAGCCCTTCACTGTGGATTGTGGGACTGGATTTTGACCTCCTTCAACCTACCCACACTCAGGGTCCATATGAAGTCAGATGAATTGAACCCACACATAAATGTTACCATCAAGTCTCATACTGGAATGGCATGGCTGCCTGTAATCTTTTTTTCAGTCTCTGCCATGACTTACTTTGGCAATAATTATTAACACCCTGTCTTAGTCACACTCTGCTACCAGTTGAATCATTGTGATGTGAAGAACAATTTATGTTTCTGGTATATTTAATACTGTATTGGTCAATGACAAATCAGAGCATTACATTGAATTTTAAATTAATAATGGTTGGCTGGGACATTTAAAAGTTGTAAAATGTTTTAATTCTCTAAAATTTAAAGAGTATAAGGATGTTAATCTGCAAACAATACAGAATGAATTTTAATAGATGATTCCAGAAAAAAATTATATAAGAGGGGATAGGAAGGAATGATTTTGTTGGTTTTTATCATTACATAGGAAGTACCCACACACATACATATGTGCACACAGAAACATACCATGTACTTTGCTAGAAAAGTTAGTTTCCATTCCTGGTCCATCTGTCCCCAGCTAACAGTGGTTAAGACGCTTGCAGAGATAAAGTGCACAACACCTGGAAAACAGTTTGCTTTGCTCAACAACAGTCTTGTCCAGATACACCATTGAGGGAAGTTCAGTTAAGGGCTCCTTCGCCTGAAGATAAATGGTAACACTCTGTGTGGAAAGGTGGGTTCCAGATTAAGGAACACATGATGTTGCTAAAATATAGAAAAAGGATTTCTTGGGACTTCTTGGGATTTGGGATTTCTTTGAGGGATCACTACAGAGACAGAACCAACTTCTTGGGGGAGAAATGCAGTACTTTAGAACTCCACATTTTGTGAGTTTCTACAGGTTGGTCTGTTTATTTTGGATTTTAATTTGCATCCAGTGTGATATTAGTGCTGCCACATTAAAGGCTTTCAGCTTAAATTTTCATGGAAAGTGACTCTCAGAGCCAACTTAAAAAAAATAAAATAACAACCTGTATCAGCTATCCTTTGAGATTATTGGAGTGCACTTCCTCCAGAGGAGGAGGGATGTGTATGTTCATGCATAACTCACTAAGAAGGAATTTGTTTTGCATGAAACACATAGCTAAAAACTCAAAATTTCTCCCATGAACAGAAAAGGAATTTTTAACTCTCTAAAGCCCTGTGGGGAAAAAGCCATATTCTTTGATCAGTTACACGCATGCACCCCATGAATTTCAATGGGGATATGCAGGCTGAAGTAAGGGCAAAATGTGGCCCACTGTGTAGATTCTGATATGATGATAGACTCATCCTAGGATCTATACTGCTGAAAGCTGGTATAGGCATACAGAGGTCTGTGGTAGTGGAAATATCTCCTGGGGGAGTTTGTGGTGTCAAAAAAGCTATCACAACCACGCTTCTGTCAGAGACTCACAGGGGAGAAAATGACACCCAGAAAGTGCACATCACTGGCCAGGAAAGGGGTGTGGGCAGAGCAACTAGGTGATGTGCTGATTTTAGCACTTCCTTCGGTAGCGTTCACTGGCTGTACTTCTGTGAAGTCTGGCTGAAACTTCAATGTACATCTCCCATAGGTGAAACTCCAAGGGAGTGTGCTGTCAGTACCATTATATTCTCTGTGTGAGAGGAAATTCACCAAGGGGAGTTCAGGAAAAATCTGCTGTTAGGAAATGTAAATTCCACCCCCTGACACCAACTTCAGGAGATTTGATTTGGAAAAAAAATTCATTTTTAAGGTTATGTAAGGAAAGCATTTTGTATTAAAATAAAGGAAAGAAAGTGACTTCTCAGGCTTACACTGAAACTGGAAGGAATGAAAAAATGATTCAACTACACTCAACATAATCTTGTTTATTTTTTTCATTACACTTTTTCATCAACTGCATATGTGTTAGCAGTTACATTGACATACCTGTCATTCTTGGTAGCCCATTACTAACATTTCTTAGACTGAAACTCCCAGTGCACCAAGATATAATGCCACCCACATGCATCAAATGGTGGGGAAAATTGATCGGAACAGCACTGAAAGGGGGACAATCCCAGTAGCAAGGGAGGGAGACACTCACCAGTGAACAAGAGACAGCTCCTCCCCCTGGGAATCTGTGGCACCCATTGGTCAGCTGTGAGAGAGGGATGCTGATTGGCCACTGATCCCCTGCTCCCAGGATTTAGCACAGTCATGTGGAGTCTTTTTCGGCTCCCTTCAATTAGCCCAGCCACCCCCCTCGCAACCTCAGAAAGGGAACCCATCCTGACAAGTGCTGCAGGTCTGTCCGATTGTGTGTTTAAGGTGTCAGCGGGGACTTTTTTCTCTGATGGGCCAGCTGGCAGAGGACTAGGAAGTCTTTTGCCTTCCTCACAGCACCTTCAAGCCACGGTGGATTGAGTAGGAAGGTGCTTAGTGCCTAACTGAGGTACTGGGGTAGAGTTGTTTATTCGTCACGACTTCTTCCAGTTTCCAGTCTGCTTAAGAGAATAAAATGAAGAGTTCCCAGAGGTCAAACACTTGGGATTTTGGTGTTGAGACCTGGGCTAATGTGATAGGGTCAGACCTAGTGGCCCTCATGGGACAAGGCCCCTACCCTGCTGCACCCGCTGTCCTCCTCATGGGATGGGGTGTGGGGGAGCTAGGACTCAAAGAGAGCTGAGTTCTGGGTGGGTAGGCTGAGGAGAGCCTACCCCATGTTATGGGTTATCTGGTAAGGAGCCCTGTAACCCTGGCACTAGTTATGTGTTCTATGGTTAAGAGCTCTGTAACCTCTTCCCTCCCCCAGGACCAATTACATGCCTGGTTGAGGAAAGTATGGGTGATGGGAGGGCAGCAACCCTCCCCATGTTAAATTTTAATAAAAGTTGCAGCCTGCCATTGAATTCCATGCATGCGTCTGACCTCATTTTGCTGCTATGTCCACATCAATGACACTTGAAGCTGCTTCTCTTAAAGTTTATTTTCAGAACTTACCGAATAGGGTTTCGTTCTGTGTTGTGATGTTCCAGAAATATACAGTAACAACACCCTTCATTACACTGGTCTTTATCTAGTTTGCTAGTCTGTTAGCCTGCTGAGCTGTCACAGAGGCCCCCACTACGAAGATTTTGAAATGATACTTTTTCTGACAATGAAAGAACATTTTTTCTCATTACATAGAGCCATAACTACATATTACTCATGTCAATGCTGTCATTTATTGACAGTGTTGAACTGCTAGCAGTATGGTTAACACAGTGAGGTACAGTAACTACAGTAGCTAGACAGGCTGACATTTTCCCCATGGAGATTTTATTGCATTCAGATTTTTATGGACTGGACCGCAACTAAGGCACATACTGTTACCTGGGTTTTTTTCTGAACCCAAAGCTCTTAGTAACTTTATTCTTTGAGAGGTGGTGTCAGGAAATAAATCAATGGGGACACAGACTGATAGATTGGTGGCACAAGCAGCACAACACAAGAGTGTTTTCACTTACAACTTCCACTTTATTTAGTTTCAAGTAGGGATCTTGAGATGTGTCCACGAAGAGTCCACCCAACTCAGACCTTTTGTCCCCTTTTTATTCTTGTAAGTGCCACATAGCTTGTCAATCAAAAATAACCACAGAGCAAGCCGTTTGTTAAGCAAGAAGTTTCAAGGCATTATACAGATGTGTCTTTGCATGGATCTTGACAAATACACACCAGAAGTTAAATATAGCGATACTTCCTGGCTTTCAAAATCACAAACTCCAGCAGTTTAAAAGAAAGCCCAACAGGATGGTGCAGGATAATCCTCAGTTCTCATGGTCATTCCCCCTCCTCTTCTGGCCTGCCTAGCTATGCTAAGGTTGGTTTCAAGGCCTTCTAGCTTAGCTGCGTGTGGCAATTAATATTTCAGTTAATGGCAGTGGCCTAGGCACTTGACTAGGCTGTTAAAATCTCCCCATACAAAACTGGTTTCCTAAAACTTCAGAGGCCAGCTGATTGCATGATATCTCAGAGAATTCACAACTTATTTAAACTCTGTAACAGTCAGGAAACTTTAATTTCTTATTGGTCTTTAACAGATTGTTACCACTATATATAGCATTCCACTATTCATGAATTTGAATTTCAATGGGATTGTTGGCTTAAATCAAGATCATTCTAGGCCACAAAGTAGATCAGAATAATATTATATCCTTTCGTCTGAATTCAGAAGATGAATCCCATGATCCGATGTTCCAGAAGGAGTAGATTTTCCAAATCAAGAGGCCTTCTGGCAACCTTTTTTAGGGTCATGAAATACTAATACATAAGACAAAAGTACAGTTTTTCAATGCAGGTAAGTGCTGTATTTGGTAGTGTAAGCATGGTGTGAATGAGGTTTCCCCTGACATCTAGTGATGAGCTGGGAGAAAAGACTTTAGGAACAGACCATGTTTGCATAGAAACACCAACTCTGCCTATGTACACAACATGATAGAGCTGCTTGGTCAAAATTATCATTTTTTGCTGGTGTTGGGTTACAAATCACTTTAGTATTGAGTGCAGGGCTAATAAAATGTTGTTATTCTTATTGTATGAATAAAGGGCAGCAGAAGTTTACTTAGACAGCCCTGATTGAGGTGGTCATCCTAAACTGAAATTTACTAACTAAGCAGAGGGTAGGGATGCCAAATCCCAGTGAAAGAAAGAGACGGTCGGGATGGGTGTTTCCACCGGGGGACTTGGCCTAAAGAGTTCTAGACTCTATTTGACTTTCTCCTTTCCAGTGTTTAAAGACAGAGCTAATTAGACTGAATTGAGAGTAATTGTTTCTGTTCAGTGATTACCAGACTGAATCACTGATAAGCAGGCCAAGGGGCTACGCATTAGACGTAGTATCAGGACAGTGGTGAAAGAAAAGACAATGCAGAGGCAGTACCAGCAATGAGTTTCATTGCTACACAGTGAAATCACTAAACACCTGTGGAACCTCACGACGTTGTATTGCAGAAATGGAAGTGAATGTCCAGCAGCAGCAGCAGCAGCAGCAGCAGCAGCAGCAGCAGCATATGACAAGCAGTGACAGAGAAAACTAGTGGTAACAATAGCAAACAGCCAGTTGCAGAAGTAAACAACAACCACAGAGACATTGCTTGGCACCCTCTCCCCTTTCTGGGGTAAGAGGTGAACTCCTGAGAACACATCTCTGAACTCTGTGTCTTCACTATCCAGTGAAAGCCAACTGTGAGTGGGGTGCAACGGAGAGAGGGAACTGATGTGTTAAAGGGACTTTCCCACCAGAAGGTAGGAAACAGAGGCAACGGACACTGCCCAGTGTACTGCGGGTCACATTTTTGCTTATAGTTGCATGCTTTTGAAGTGGTAGTAGTGTTTGGTTCCCTTTCCCTTTTATTAAAATTCCTTTTTTGTCATACAGAGATTCAGTGCTTGGGAGTGGGTAAGTATTGCCTCTTACAGGTGGCCAGAGGTGGGACTGAGTTTTCCCAGATTACTAGGTGGGGGCTCAAGCCATTTATGTTTTGTGCTCTTAAGAGGAACTCCTGAACTCAGACCTTGTTGCTGCCTACTCCACCTGGCAGAAGGATTACACTAGATTAGATAAACAGCAGAGTGGAAGATTCTTTCCCATAACTGCCTTCACTTTGAGAAAAAGAGCAGCAGTAATAGTGTCTTCACCTATTTGACTTTTTAAAATCACTCTAGGCACTGTTTATCATATTGAACACTTGATCCATAGGATGTACATTCCTGGTAAACACAGAACTACATTCATTAACTATCATTTTTAAAAAAGCTGTTTGAAATGAAAAAAACCTATGATATTTCAGCTGTGCCAAAAGAAGGCTTTTCTGTAAAATCAAGACCTGTGGTATCTTTTGAGAAGGAACATACTGATTCTTTAACCTTTTTATAGCTGTGAGTAAGGCTGAAGAATAGCATTCATAGCCTCTTATCAATCACTTTCTCAATCCGCTGTTTAAGATAATGAACCAGAAGGAAAACCTACTCAAGGGAACTCCAAAGATATTACACATTATCTCACTGTAAAATAAATGTTTAAAGCTAACACTTAATTGAAAAAATGATAAATTGAATAAAAATATATATTCAGGTATATTGATAGTGACCATTAAGGATATGAATTATGATTATTCATCAGAAAAACGTAACATACACTTTTAATATATTACTTAATTTAGTTTATGCAAAATAATTTTTTTCCCATTTTTTTCTTTACAAGAGTGGACATCTAGAAAACTTACTATGACCATTCCAAACTTCACCAGAGTAATTTGGATAACAGAAGTGCCAACCTTAAACAGTCAAAAATCATGAAGCAATTACAGTTTTTCTTATCCCTTAATAATAAATGTGGGGCTCTTTTCCTTTGCCTTCTGTTTTCTTGAGCTCTTACGGTACACTGGGTTCACATTTTCAAGATATTTGTCCCACAAGCATGAGGGCTAGAGAAATAGATATTTTTGTTTTGCTGTATTGTTGTTATTGTTTGTTTGTTTTTTTAATGAAAGCTGGGATTCTCACCTAATCGCATGCCTCAAGGAGATGGGGCTTTAAAGCAAACATCAAATATTGTTTGCGCCTTTAATGATCTGGACCATAGTCTCTCTCTTCTTCAGCATAATAGCACTTCCCTATCTCAGGAGGCTATTGCTAACATAAATACATTAAAAGATTGTGAGGTGTTCAGATCTTTTTTACGTACATTCCAAGGCCAGAAGGGACTGTTATGATAATCTAGTGTGACCTCCTGTATAACACACACCACAGAATTTTCCCCAGATAATTCCTAGAGCATAACTTTTAGAAAAATATTCAATCTTCATTTAAAAATTGTCAGTGATGGAGAATCTACCATGACCTTTGGTAAATTGTTCCAATGCTTAATTACTCTCATTGTTAAAAAAGAACATTAAGCCTTAATTCCAGGCTGTATTTGTTTAGCTTCAACTTCCAGTCATTGGATAGTGTTATACCTGTCCTTGCGAGACTGAAGAACCCATAATTACATATTTGTTTCCCATATAAGTATTGATAGACTGTAATAAAGTAACCCCTTACCTTTGTCTTTATTAAGCAACATAGATTGAGTTCTTTGAGTTTCTTGCTATAAGGCAGGTTTTCTAATATTTTAATCATGTTCATGGCTCTTCTCTGGACCCTGTCCAATTAATCAACATCCTTCCTGAATCATGAACACCAGAACTGGACATAGTATTCCAACAGTGGTTGCACCAGTGCAAAATACAGAAGTAAAATAACCTTTGTATTCCTACCTGATATTTCCATGTTTCCAGGATCTCCTCAGCCATTTTGGCCACAGCATTGCACAGGGAGCTCATGTTCAGTTGACTATCCAGCATGACCTCGAAATCATTTTCAGAGTCACTGCTTCCCAGGATAGAGTTCCCCCATCCTATATGTACGGTGTACGTTATTTGTTCCTACCTGTATATATTTACATTTAGTTGTATTAAAATGTATAGTTTGTTTGCACCTAGTTCACCAAGTGATCCAGATCTCACCGTATTAGTGTCCTGTCCTCTTCATTATTTACCAAGCTCTCAATTTTGTGTCATCTGCAAATTTGATCTGTGATAATTTTATGCTTTCTTCCAGTTACTAATAAACATGTTAAATAGCACAGGGCCTAAAATCTGTCCCTGTGAGACTCCACTATTAAAAAACACCCTTCCAATCATTGATGATTCTGCATTTATTTACAGTCTGAGACCTATCAGTTACCTTTATGTGTGCTGTGTTACCTTTATAGCTTTCTAAGTTTTTAATCAAAATGTCAGGCAGTACCAAGTCAAATGCCCTACAGATGTCTATTATACCAACACTATTACCATTATCAACCAAGTCTGTAACCTCATTAAAATAAGATATCAGGTTAGTCTGACAGAATCTATTTTCCATAAATGCATGTTGATTGGCATTAATTATATTACCCTCCTTTAATTCTTTATTAATTTAATCCTGTATCAGCTACTCCAATATGGTAATAGGGGCCATAGATGGATACACATTTGAACAGTTCTGAGTCCATTCAGTAGAGGGCACTGCTAGTACACAAATCTGTTAATTTACATTTTGAACCAGGAAAGGCTTGATTTTCAGAGGTATTCAGGTGCCTAACTCCCATTGATTTCCATGGGCATTAGATGCCTGAATAGCTGTGAAAGTCTGGCCTGCCATGCCTTTAAAAGGATTGCAATGGAGCTAAAAGCATACATCTAACTTACATTGTTGTTGCTGTCCTTCACTTTTATATCCATTTTCTTCTTCTTGTACCTCTTTGCAGAAAGCTGAAGAGAGCATGCCGAGTTTTGGAACCACTGTAATATTTTACTTTCAAAGAAAATAGAACTGCCACCGTATTTACAATGTAAAATGCTTAAATAGGAACAAATGCCCAACCCATTTGTCACAAAGTCAATAAAATAGAATGGCCAATTTCTGTGCTCACTCACACCCATCTCATCCTTACTGAAAGCAATGGAGTTGCGCAGGTCCAATAAAAGGATAATATGTGCCAATATATATCCACTCATACAAGGCCTCTCAGTCTCGGCACATGTTCTGCTTTTTCAGAGTTAGATAACCCAATTACAAACTAAATGGGCATGTCAAACAGAGTGCTGAGGTGGTACGGGCTCCTGCTGTTATTGGTGTCCCTCACATAGCTGTCTGTCTTCCACATGCTGTTTCTCCAGCAGCAGAGTTATCAGCTCAGAGCACTGACAGCTTGACTCTCTAGGACTGAAATACTGAGTCTTTAAAAATCTCTTTCTAGGGGCAGCATCTAGGTCATTTAGTAGCTTCAGTCTGAAGCCACACAAATGCCTATGGCACCATGCTAAGTTATAGCAATGTACCTGTCTCTTCTCAGCTCTCACCATCAGTAATTTACATCTAGTAATTTGTTTAAGAAATCCTGCTGAAATTGCATCTGAGGGCATTTTGAAAAGCTCTCTGAAACAGCTAAAACAAATTAAATGTCAAGGATAGAGAGGAATTGTATTTGAGTAGTTGAACCCCTACAAAGATTCAGAAAGCATAAAATCATGGGTTTATAACAAGTTTAGTGATTCTGTGTTGTGTTCTTCATAATGCCACACAGGTAAAGACTACTGTATACCATCAAGCTATTTACATTTTAAAGGGTATTGATAATCATGACAGAATATTATGAGTATGTTGTAATGCCATCAGATCCCTAAGATGTTGTATAGCCCTGCTTCCTTCAGATATCAATGATAGACTGGCTGCTTTGTGCTATTCTTTATGCTGCAGAGAGCTCATGCATGGACATACTGATTTTTAAGCCTGCTTTCTGGTGTATGTCTGCCTGTGGATGGATGAGGATGTTCCAATATGTAAGTTATAAGAGAGAGGAAAAATAAAACAAGAATACTTAATAGCTGCAAAGTATGGTAATGCAGCAAACAGCTGCCAAATGGCCACATATATGCATACATTCAAATCCCACTTCTTGTACGTTGAGTGAATGTATCGCCTCACTTAAATGTAAGAGAGGAATTAGGTCAAGTTTGTATCCTTTATTTTAGTGCACAAACCACCAGCAAAACAAGAGTTGTGGTCCTCCCCCTCCCCCAAATACCAAGCACCAAACTTAAAGACCTCTTTTTAAAGTAGTAATTCAGGCCTTTTTTTCTTCTTTATAACCACTGTGACAAAGTTCCTCCTCTACCTTGGTGGGTTCTGTGCTTATTGGCAGATTTGCTCGCCTCACAGAGTCACCCTGTGGGTCAGGAAACAGCCCAGATACCTTCCCCTATGGTAGAAGCCACAGTCCAGGTCAATTCCTCCTGATCAGGAGTTGGGAGGTTTGGGGGGAACCCGGGCCCACCCTCTACTCCAGGTTCCAGCCCAGGACCCTGTGGACTACAGTTGTCTAGAGTGCCCCCTGGTACAGTTGTGCAACAGCTACAACTCCCTGGGCTACCTCCCCATGGCCTCCTCCCAACACCTTCTTTGTCCTCACCACCGGACCTTCCGCCTGTTGTCTGATAACGCTTGTGCCTCTTAGTCCTCCAACAGTATGCCTACTCACTCTCAGCTTCTTGCATGCCTCTTGCTCCCAGTTCCTTTCATGTACTTCCTCTCCTCTGGCTCCCCCTGGGCCTGACTGGAGTGAGCCCTTCTATAGCATCAGAGGGGCCTTAATTAGAGTCAGGTGCTAAACAGCCTCACCTGACTCTTAGTAGGTTAATTGGAGTCCAGTGTTCTCATTAGCCTGGAGCAGCCCCTGCTCTGGTCACTCAGGGAACAGACACCTGCTTCTCCAGTGGCCAGTAGTGGATCTCCCTTCTACTCCTCTGCTGTTCCTCTGGGCGGCGTCTGCTGGCTCCCTTGACACCTTCGAGGAGCAGTGGGCGCTGTCCAGGTTTCTCTGCTCAGTGTCCCCATCAGGTTCCCTTCGTTTAGCCCTATGACCTCACTCCAGATCCTGTTTTTTTCATTAGTTGTCCCCCGTATTTATTTGGTATCACAGACCTGTGGATCCTCCCCTTAGGCTGGGGGGAGGTCCTTTAGCAGTGGGTGGGCTTCACCCATCCACTTCCTGGATACCAACAGGACTACTCTGCTGTTCCCAACTGACCTGGGTCTATCACACCACCTAGTTGCTATTAAACTTCCTCAGTGTCAGAACCTTTCCTAGTGTGCGTTTCTAACAGCTGGCCAGTTAAATTTGCCAGACAGAAAGGATCAGCCTTAAATTAGTTAAATTAGGTACCTGACTGCTGCATCTTCTTACAGCTGGCAGGTTGTTTCCCCTTTTCTTATAACTGAAGTTTTGCACATCCTCACAAGAAGAATCATGGCACAACTGTTCTTCCCCAGGTCAGTATCACAATCTATCTCAAAATACTCCCACCTTTCTAAAATTGTTTCTGGTAGCAGTAATGGGGTATATAGGGATTAGTATCTTCCATGTGTGAAGGAAACAGCTGTTTGCATCCAGGGTTCTCAAGAACAAATGTCACTTTGAACCCACTCGTACTCTCATTGCAATCAATGGTAACTTTGTCATTGATTTAAATGGAAGCACAACTGGCCCCATTGTCTTCCACTGTATACACCTTTAAACACCAACCCAATGTAGGATTAGCCCCTCAGCCTCTGAATAGTATCTTGAAAGGGCTAAGGTATGAAATTAAACACTAGTGAAGAGGGCCTTCATTGTTCACTCACTCTCCTATTAATCTTCTAGAAAATTAAATGTGAATGGGTGAAAAAGACATTCATTATTTTCTAAATAACTTTAAACCTGCACCTCTTGTTATTTTAACATGGTCAGTACATTTTTAGCAAACACACTTGTTTATCAACATTCTAGTTTTATAGATAAGTCTTATTTTTATACTAAAATCTGATAATTAGTGAAGTTATAATTAGAATGTTGGGGGGAAATTGTATAATAATTAAGGTTGAGCTGTCCTTTAAATTCATTTCCATAACATTTAAATGCATTCATTAATTCCAGACATAACTGGGAAGCAAGCCATTAATGCAACAGTTCTGAATGTTTATCAAATTACCTCCAATCATCACTGTATCTTGATGATGCCTGGCAATCCGGTTTATGGACATCAATGAAATACTAATTATGAATTACTAATTGTAATCACTCCACAAGGCCTAAAAAAGAAGCATCACTGTTTAAATTAAATTAAGTTAATTTTATTGACTTAATTATTGAAGGATGAACTGTTTCAAGCTGTAAAAGTCTGAACTGACATTTTAAATTACTGCCACACTTATAATTAATGCCAATTCTTCTAAAAGCAGAGACCACAAACAAATAGATGTTCAAGATAATAGGTCAAACAAATTAACACATGCTTGCTCACCAGCTGTTGAAAAATAGGGAACTTGTTTTAAAAGTGTTCATACATTTTTAATTTTTCTATATTAGTTACTTCTGAGTTTTCAAATAAAAAGTGTTCTCAAGTTTCTTTCTGGGCAAGCATGCTTTATTTTCTACATAGGTAAACAACCAATATTGTTAGTCATAAGTTATATACTTTAACAGGAAGGCAGTTCTCAGTGTCTTTAGGGACAGCTAACCCTAAGGTGATGCATTTGATCCTAAATCTTCTCATCCATAAAACCTAGATCATTTTAATGAGTATTTTGAGTTAAAGGTAGTATTTAAATACCAAGTATAAAATATTAATAAAGCACTACCAGTGCACATATCATATGGGGAGCATAGGCTAACAAATATTCATGGCCACCCACTCACCTTTATGTGTGAACATATTCTAATGATTTAAATATTGCAGGATTAGTGTGTTAATTGTTTCATCCCTTGCAGTCCAGCAAGAGGTCCCCATGTCTAAATTAAGAACATTGAGTATATAACAGAAATACGTTGCTATCAGTTAGAATAAAAGGTTCACAGGCCAGACTGGTATTGGGCCACAGTCAGGGGCGGCTCTAGACATTTCGCCGCCCCAAGCAGGGCGGCATGCCGCGGGAGGCGCTCTGGCAGTCGCCGGTCTCGCGGCTCCGGTGGACCTCCCGCAGGCATGCCTGCGGAGGGTCCGCTGGTCCCCCGTGGCTCCACCGACCGCGACCGGCAGAGCGCCCCCCGCGGCATGCCGCCCCAAGCACGCGCTTGGCGTGCTGGGGTCTGGAGCCGCTCCTGGCCACAGTAAGGGCACTGCAGAACCACACTCTCTGAGGCATGATTTCTCCTGGAGCTCACAAGCATGTATGATGAATGCACCACCTGTTCGCAATGTAAATCATGCTCCCCCAGTTGTACTGGACATTACAGAGGGGAGCTGCACCACAGTCCTGCCTCCTCCACAATTGTTGCTAGCTCATGTGCTGGGACCTGAGTCACCCACACTATGCATTTGCCTAATGAAAGGCCACAATCTGACCCATGGAGTATACAGGATTAATCTACAAGTATATAAGAGACACCGAAATAGAAAAGTGAGACTCAAACAGCCACAGCTATTGAAGCAACACTGACCAAAGTCCAGACAGTATGTATAAAATTCTGGTGCCACTGACATCACAGGTAGTTGTGTCATTGACTTCAGTAGGGCCAGAAATTTACCCTGAGTGCTGTTGCAGGGTGAAATAATATATCCCATATGTAAATAATCACAGACAGACAGATATTTTCTCTAAAAGAACATTGTCAAGAGTTCTGCTGCTCTTATGTAAACTGGTGTAAATCTAGAATAATTTCAACACAATAGAGTTACATCCACATAAAACTGGAATAAATGAGAAGAGTATCTGGTCCATTTTTCGGAAAAAAACAAACAAAAAACCCTGTCATACTTGAACACTCTTGGGTCATAAATCCTTATTAAAAATAAATATCCTGACCTGCTATTGGTAATATATTTGTTTATTAAAATTGAAGTAATTTTAAATATCTAATTTACTTTTCACCATTCATGAAGTTTGAGACTCTTTATTGTAACTTTTGTCTTTGAACTTATTGTAATAATCTTCTAAATGTACTACTTGCTTCCTCCAGAAATGGACTTCAGTCCATTCATAATTAGCTACTAGACTAATTTTCCATTGTCTTTCTTATTGCCACATCATACTCTGTTTTCACCTTCATTCTCTGCCAATGCATTAGAGATCAAAGTGAAATGTTTCTGTTGTCACCAGTCTTCTTACCTCTATACCAGTTTAGTGACAATATTGGGTACAGAAAGACAATAAAGTGAATGGAGTTTTGCTAGAAGAGAATTTGGCCCCTAATGGATAATGAACAGATCACTATGTTCTATCCACGAGTTGCTACTGGTTTCCCAAACATTCTTTTGTTTTCTCTGTATTATGCATTTTTCTACCTGGTCAAATCCTGATGGACTAAGCTTTCAAGGGAAACTGAGTTTAGCTGATTCCAGAATTTGTTTCAAACCCAACTGAAGACTACTTTTTCAAGTTTTTCAGTTTGTTTTGTTTCCATTCTACGAATGGCTGTCTGCTTGACATTTCTTTTTTATGAAGTACCATAAAACATGGAAACAATGCTCTAAACGTTAAGTAATACAATAAATTATGAAAAATTACAAGACTGGATTACATCTATGGCCATTACTAGATGGAAAAAAAAAGAAAAGAAAAAAAGTACGTTCCAGAGTTTAACTACCCTTATAGTTAGAAAGTTTTTCTTAATAGCTGACTTAAATCTCCGTTGCTGCAGATTAAGCCCATTACTTCTTCCGCTACCCTTCAATGGACATGGAGAACAATTTATCACAGTCCTCTTTATCAGAGGTGTCCTCTTTATAACAGCCTTGAATATATTTGAAGACTGTTATCAGGTTCTTCTTCACTCTTCTTTTCTCAAGACTAAAATATGTGTTTTTTTAAAACCTTTCCTCATAGGGAAGGCTATATAAATCTTTTACCATTTTTGTTGCTCTCCTTTAGACTTTCTCCAAATTATCCACATCTTTCCTGAAGTGTGGGACCCAGAATTGGACACAGTACAGTTGAGGCCCTCACCAGTGCTGAGTAGAGTGCAACTGTTACCTCCCGTGTCTTACATACAACACTTCTGTTATTGCACACCATTGATTCCATGGAAGTTTCGAACTGATAGGTACCTTGACAGCTCAGGAAAAAAAGAAATATGTGAGCTACCAAGGTTGCTAATGGGTGGATTCTGGGAGAGTCTTAATGTGACACAGGGGCCCAGTGTCAGCAACTACTTTGTGTCAGCAACTCATCAGGCCTGACATACTCAGCACACCTAACGCACTGTGGTCATGATACAGACCAAAAAGTTGGCATGCAATATATCATTGAAAAACTAATAATTTATTGATCATTTTCTTTTGTGATGTATGCACAGGATGTGTAAAAAGAGTTATAAGTATGTGCTACAATTATGTATGTGTTTGGTAAGCAATGCATAAGTACAGTCTGCCTTAGATAAAGGAATATATATTTACTTCTATGATTAGCCTGGTCATCAGGCAGAGATAATGAAGGTACATTTACATAAAAGGCATCCAAAGCCATCAACCTAGCAAGTGGGGGAGATACCCTCTTCACTATAAAAACAGGGGGTCTGAACCCCAAATAATAAGTAATTGAATCAGCTCATTGAATACAATGCAATTATAAATTATAATTATAATTTATAATTAATTATAAAAGTGTATTGAGAAAGGTCTTTATGAAAGCCTGTGACACACTGGTGACTAATATCATTGTGAAATGTCTGTATTAACACTACATGACAAATTATGGATACTCAAATATATGCTTTTAAAGTCTGTGACCAATAACAAGGAGAAAGTGTTTCTCCCAGACAGGAAGGAAGGCAACTATCTACCAGTATCCACTGTAAATTAAGCAGTGTGGAATCAAAACAATGGAAGTCCTATTTACATACAAATCACAAGAGGGACTGAGACTGCACACCCAGGAAATCTTTCTGCCTCTTGAAGCAGAGTTAATGAACTTTGGGAAGACACCATGGCATCTATACCCCAGTAGGAGACAGAAGTTCTGGGCTTACTTTTCAAAGAATACATTTCAAAAGTTTACTGGGCTATAAACAGAAAGGAGAGAGAACCCCATCATTGTCCATCACTTGAGGCCTCCCAGGGGCCTCAGGCCTTGAAATCACAGAACAATGGGTCCTTCCACCCAGGAGGTTGAAGTCTCTGGGAACTGAATTTGGTAAGAAACTTGCTTAGGCAATGATTGTAACTTGATGATGTTAAGATTTAGTCTCAGAAGCATGTTTTTTACTTTTGTTTGTTTGTAACCCTATCTTTCTACCTTTACTCCTTATACTTGTTATTACTTAAACATGTGGCCTTTTGGTTAATAAACTTGTTTTACTTTTACTTATAAACCAATTCAGCACTGTGATTGAAATAAGAGTGTTTGTCAAACCCAGTTAAATTAATGAGCTGCAGAGTATTGTCACTCTAAAGGATCAACAAACTTAATTATTCCTGTATGTGTTCCAGTAGAGTGCAAGACACTGCAGAAACATGTCTCTGGGGAGCTTGGGAATAGTGGTTCACTGTTTGATACCTGCAAGACAAGATTGGGCCTGGCAGAGTCCTGAAAACTTGTCTGGCAAGATGGACAAGCTGGAGTCAAGGGGTTGTTACACAGCTTAGCAGTAGCAAAATTCTCACTTGCTGAGCCTGAGAGAGGTGACACAATAACTCACAATTCTGGTAACCTCAGCAGATTGTCACATAGGCAGATGATTTGGGGGAAGCTCAGAACTGGGAAGATGTGTGGGGGGGTCACCTGTAAAGAGTAAATGGGCGGTAGAAGCTGGAGTGTGACCTGCATGCTTGTATGCTGGCTGCTGTTTTCAGGGCTGCAAGGCACAGCAGCATAGCGTTTAACACACCCAGAGTTGCAGGGCAGGCAGTGACACAGCCTCTTACTGGTCTGGGTTAAACCCAAAAGCATCACACCTGGGACCACAATGTTTCAGAAGTTTATGAGAGAGCAAGGAGTACATTGTGATATAGGGATCGCTGATTACAGGCTGATTTGGAAGGAAAGAGGCGGCCTGCATTGGCATCATGTATTGCCCAGTCTGTAGCACCTAACCGATAATTCAAGAGGCTTTGATGATTTAAGAGGTGGTGATTCATTCAGGAGGAAACGACCTGGGTCATATCCTGGTGTACAGTTCATACAATGTATGAGAGCAGATCTGGGTGTGTCAGAGATTTATGTCCAGGACCTATGATAGTTTTCTGTGACTTGGCTGAGCATCTGAATAATTGCTACAACACCAATATGAAAGCTATTCATAAGTATTGGAAGAACATTAATGGGAACATTGGAAGGTTCGTGGCTGGCTAGAAAATGTATTGTGTATGGCATAGAAACATTACACGCTCTGACACCTCACTGTTTCTTGGAGATGGGCACACCTCTTGGACTGAAGTCAGAAGATCTTTCTCTTAAACATAAAACTCTCAGTATTTTGGAACAGAAACCCTGTCTGTGATTTCTTGCACCAGTCCTGCCACAAACTCCACCCTCCAACCATTCTCAAACATGACCAGGAACACCATTCCATTGTAACATCATTGTCCTTTGCTCCGGGTACTGCCTGTGAGTTGGGTTATAGGAGGAGGGGAAGTAGCAGCAATATAAATGTTTGTATATCAGAGAGTGAAAACTTTACAGAGAAGTATTCCACAGTTAAAGGGGATGGGGAAATTGGTTGAATTGAGCAGAACTCAAACTTTTGAAAAACAGCAAGTGCACAATTAAAGTTGCCCTGCAACCTGAACTCTGCCTTCTTTCAGCAGTGCCCCAATGTCCCATGTTAAGACTTGTAACTTCACTCTGCCAACCCCACAGATCCTGAAATGTACAAGCTCTTCATCTCCTTTTACAAAACATTCACTCTCACCCACAAGATTCCATTTAACACTATTAAAGACCAAAAAAAGTTGCCCACATCACTTTCCCTCTGTTCCTCTGGAGTTGGAAGTAGCCAATTGGAATTATTTGAATTAAATTCAGGTGTAGTCAATGTGTTAGGTACATCTGCCTAAATGGTGGAGACAGTAGGTGGGCCCGCTTCAGAAAGGTATGTTTGATATGAGAACCTGTATGCATTACTTTGAGGTGCGTGACAGCTGTGATTATGCTAGATCTGTTTTGTGCCCTCTCATGTAATTTCAATGCAGAATTGTATCAGGGTTTTCATTATAAAAGGTATAGTCAGCATTGAGGTGGAATATGAGAGGATTCTAATACTTTAATGAAAGTGAAGGTAGAGATGGTATCCTGTGGGTATGTGTAAGGGAGTTGTAAAAGTATTTTAAATTGTACACGTGGTTTTCTTTCAGGGGATTTGGCCAAGTGTGTGAGTGTATACCAGGATTTGGAACTTCCTGAATATTATAGTGCCAAGGCCCAAGGTGAGTATGTTCAACATTTTTTGACTCATTTAAGGTTTTCTTGTCATTTGATTAGACGTTAGAATAATTTGAGATAGTGTTGCTTGAGATACAGAAGTTGTAAATCACTATGTAAAATGATGATGACCCTGCTGATGAAGAACAAATTGTTTTAATCAAAGTTGGTGTTAAAAGCAAATAGCATTACATGAAGTTGTGCTCTGAACTTGGCCATATAAAAGTGGCATATAATTCACAAATCCATGCTCGTGTTTAAAAGTTAAACTGGGGCTACTAATATATTCCTTTTTTTATATTTTAGGAAGACTTCCCCCTCCCCTTATAATTGTTTTGGGTGAAATCCTGGCCACACTGAAATCAGTGGGAATTTCACCATTGAGTACAATGGGGTCAGGATTTAACACTTTGTTTGTCTTTAAGGCAGTGGCTCACAACCTTTCCAGACTAATATACCCCTTTCAGCAGCCTGATTTGTCTTCCGTACCCCAAAGCTTCACCTCACTTAAAAACAACTTGCTTACAAAATCAGACATAAAAATACAAAAGTGTCACAGCACACTATTACTGAAAAATTGCTGACTTTCTCATTTTTACCATATAATTATAAAATAAATCAACTGGAATATAAACAATATACTTACATTTCAGGGTATAGTATATAGAGCAGTATAAACTGTAGTTTGTACTGACTTTACTAGTGCTTTCTAGGTAGTCTGTTGTAAAACTAGGCAAATATCTAGATGAACTGATGTCGCCCCCGGAAGACCTCTGTGTACCCCTAGGGGTACACGTATCCCTTGTTGAGAACCACTGCTTTAAGGAAACAGTTACTAGGAGAAATGAGAGAAATCGGAGAGATTTGCTGCAAGGAATAGGATTCAGTAGCGCAAGATATGCGATTAACTGCTCTTAATCTAGCTACTCTCTAGATTATTTTGAGGGGTAACCTTGCCTGTTTTGTTGGCTTTTGTACTTCTTAAATCTGATTGCCATCAACAGGACTCAGAAACCTTAAAATTTGTACCCATTGTATATAGCTTTCTGTTTTTCTACCAATAAATGTTAATAATTCATTGGAAGCAATGCCATTACTTTTCCAATACTTTGACATATTATTGTAAAAATATTTTTCAAGGTTTAGGTGTAATTTGTTATATAGTTTTGTTAAAGTCATACAGAAATATGAATATGTATTTGCTTATTTGGACAGAAGGGGCACCAGCTAGAGAACAACATAAGTCATTATCACTCCAAAAAAGAGTAGGTTCAAAAATTACAAGTTTATGTATTTTGGATTGCAACTTATTTGATTTTTCATTAATTATAAAAGATTACTTATGTGTTTTTATAAATCAATAATAATTTATTGATTTATGGGGTCCATAAACTGTGTTTACAATAAAACAATGTTCCAGAAGCTACTGTCATTAAATTGGAGAATTGGTGGTAAGAGAGGAACACAACTCCTGCCCAAAATTCAAAAAGCCAGACACAAAGCTATACGAGATCAAGGGTGTGGCATTAACGTCCCACAGCCTAGTGTTGATATTGGAAGTTTCTCAAAATTTCCAGAAATTTCCTTTGGGCCTAATCCAAATCCCAATTTGTTTTTCCATTGGTGTGAGTGGACTTTGGATAAGGCCCTTACTTACTAAAAATCTTGTACCTGAAGGGAAAGCTACACTTAAATTTTATGACATCTCAACAGTGCTACATCTAAAGCCATTAGAATATCAAAAGGAGTTACTTCTGCTTTTGAGTTACTAGTTACTTATCATAAGCAGTTGAAAGTTGTTGCCTTTAAGGAACTTTTACTAATCTCTCAGCCCTGGTCTACACTGGGGAGAGGAGGATCAATCTAAGTTACGCAACTTCAGCTACATGAACAACGTAGCTGAAGTCGACGTACTTAGATCTACTCATCACAGTATCTTCACTGCGGTGAGTTGACTGCTGACATGCCCCCGTCAACTCCACCTGCTCTTCTCGGCCTGGTGGAGTACAGGAGTCAATGGGAGAGCACTTGGGGGGTGATTTATCGCGTTTAGACTAGATGTGAAAAATGGACCCCCACTGGATCAGTCGCTGCCTGCCGATTCAGCGGGTAGTATAGACATACCCTCAGTGAAGGAGACAATGCAGTCTTAGATGCTCCTGACTTCCTGTAAAATTACCCATATCCTGGTGGTCTGTTGATCTTCCTGGTGTTGTAATATTTTATAATACTCAAAAATGTGTAAGGTCATAGTGTTTAAGGCCAGAAGGGACCACCAGATCATCTAATCTGACCTCCTGTATATCACAGGCCAAGAAAACCACCCAGCATCCACGCACTAAACCCAACCATTGAAGGACAGGTTGCTTAAAATCTTAGAAATTCATGACCTTCTAAACATTCCATTTGACTTTGTAAGGGAAAATATTGATAAATTAAATATAGAAAAGTACATGGACTTCATATTAACTTTAACATTAATCTCTAAATGTTTCTTTGAATATTTAACAGCAAAGAACATTTTCACAGTTTCTCTGTTAATTTCTTTTTTTCCTTTTCTGTCTCTGCTTTTGATACTTCTATTTATTCTAATCTAAACCAACTGACATTAAAGGAATGTATACATTTTCCAAATGAGACTGAAATAAGAAGGATTGATATCTATTGCAAACGTCTAGAAAAATATTTGAACAACTAGCTGATTTAATTTAAATTAGCTTTTGGTTGATTTAATTTAAATTAGATCTCAACAGCTTAATTTAGTATCTCCAATAAGTATAAATCATTTGTCATTGTCAGTGTGTGAGAATTTATACAAAAGTTTCCATCCTGCTTTAACAATCATAAACCACTTAAAGGTTTTAAAACTAAAATACGTTGTCTGATTAGGGACGAGGATGGACCAGTGGTTAGGATACTAGTCTGGAATTTGAGATGTGGGTTCAGTTTCCTGCTGAGCATCAGGCTTCCTGTGTGACCTTGGTCAAATCACTTAGTCTCTCTGTGCCTCAGTTCCCCACCTGTAAAATGGGAATAAAAGCACGTTCCTACCACACAGGGGTATTACAAGGAGAAATACATTGAAGATCCTGAGATGCTCAGATACTATGGTAATGGCAGTCATATAAGCACTGTAAATATATTGAACTTTATTAATATATTAAAACTTTAGTGTGATTGATTACTCAATATTAAAACAAGATGGAAAATGGTTTACAATCTCTGATTGCATTTAGAAATGTAGCTTTAATTTGTAGTCTCAATGAGTTCCTATGCTGCTATTATCACAAATGAGATTTATTACCCTTTATGCCTAATGGTGGTCATTAGTAGTAGGTTCAGAAACGACAACTGAAATTAAATTTTATTTCCCAATACATTGCACAGTTATCATGGTGGAGATAGCTTTTCACTTTTTGGACTAGAGGACTGCCTCACAGAAGAAAATGGTAGGAGTTCAGTATTCTTTAAAAATGTCATTCATCCATTGAGATGGACAACTCTAAAGTTGTTAAACTGTGAAGGTTTCCCCATCTTAATAAGAGAAGTATTAGGAAACAAACCCTCTTTTCTATTATACAATAACATGTATTATTTTGTCTTTTGAATAATTTAAAGCTGAGGTACTGATCATTTGTGGTCATTAGGTATCTTAGATACTTTTTGCAAGAGTAATATTGTTAGTTCTGCTGTCCCAGCCAGATTCCAGCTTCAGTAATTGCAATATGCCATTGCCTTCTTAAATCGTGCCTATAGTTTCTATTAGATATGGTATTCCTCCTTTTCTGTCCAAAATTATGGTGTACTGAGAAACAGATTCGAAATTTCAGGAGTTGGTGAAGTGATTCTTGAATGTATACACACTTTATGGTACCCTCCTATCACCCTTGGGAATTTACCTAGAAATCACTTCTTTCTCGCCAATCAGGGCTTTCATTGGTGGAGAAACCAGTTACTTCACAGTTATGCTGCTGCCACTTGGAGTGGGAATTTCACCTGTGTGACATTTAAAACTGGTGCTACTGTCTTACCAGCCATGGTAACACCCCCTGTATCCAGATCAATCGTTGTGACATTCTGACCATTGTACCATGTAAAGACACAGCATAGCTTGGAGACTTGACTGAGTGTTTACAACTAAAAAAAAATCTCTCTTTTTAAATGAGACCATGCCTATTATGTCTCACTGAACGTTTTGAACTTTGGCTACAGCTTTATTTTATGGTATCTTAAGCAGATGGCAAGCTTAAGGCCAGGCAGACAATACTGGCTTAATGCCACTAAGACCCGGGTACTCTGTTATGGTATCAGAGGGGTGCTCTCTAAGAACAAACGGCATACAGTGGTATTGATTAGATGTACAGTATAGAAAGAATTGGCTCATTTAAACTGATTTTTTTTATTTTACCATAACCAGTTTTACCATTATCTTTAGTCCTAACATTTTGGTTAACCCTTATGTTCATACAACTGTTGTAATAAAATCTTATCTCAGCTATACTCTGTTATTAAATGCCTGATACAAGAATGTGCTGGGAAATTTATTTTATTTGAAAGATGCAACGTACTTTTGGAAGAAACAGAAACTTCAAAACTGTCAAACACTGGATATATTTAGTTTTTATATGAATATTCTACATGAGGGGATTAAATCGATGGGGCAGGTCTTACTGAAACTGAAAGATGGAAATATTCTTATTTGCTTGTCAGTGATTATGTGACATAAGAATACTTTGGGTTCAAAATCTTTATCTTTAGAAACAAGGTGCAATATTATGGAGTCAAAGATCTTTAATGCTAAACTATTTAAAGAGAAAAAAGTGGTTTTACATCATGAACAATTAGCTAAAATATACTCAGTTGTCACAGAGACAAAGCAAATAGCTTTGTAATCTGGGGTAGTACTAATGAAAAACTAAAAATATTTGAAGTGTTTTAGAATGTTAACTATCAAAAAAATTAATGCCTGACTGCATACAGTAAGGAAGCAGTTATTTAGATTTTATAGTATTGAAAAGAGGGCAGTGGTTTAATTAAAGATCTTCCAAAAAAAATCAATAAAAATATATGGCCCTTAGCGAATAGTGATCATTCTAAATTTCTAAAAAAGAAGTGTACCTTTCTTTCACTTTGTGTACGGAGAGAAGCACATTGGCATGTATTCATCCCCTCCCCACCCCTCCACCTTGACTTTCCAATGTGCACTTGCAAAGTCACTTACATATGCTTTTGCCTGCATTGCCTTTGTGTAAACAAAGGCTTTGAGTCAGGAAAGCACCCCTATTCAGAATAGCACTTAAGCACATATTAATCTTTAAGCATGTATTTATGAGATTTCCTTAATAGGGACGAACACAAGTACATGCTTTAGTGTTTTCCTGAATCTGGACCTAATACTTTTGGACTATTGAAAGTATATTCATGCAAATATAGGTCTGGGCACACAAATATGAGCTATTTAAACAGCTCAAGTATCAGAAACTTAAATATTTGCACATGCAACATGTAGGCTCAAGAATGTATATGCAGAATTTGCACCAAGAAGACACCAGGTATAGGCCCAGAAGAAAATATATCCCATTATGTGATAAGAGATATCTACTTATTCAAAAACAATTTTTAGATAGAGTTTATAAGTGAAAAGAACATAATTTTTCAGGCAAGATGTAGGGCTAAATGTCTTGATAGAATGATTTAAAAATCAAAGTAGGAAAGATGACGCTAATAGGATAACATTTGTTTCAAAGTTTAGTCATAATTCTGATAAGATTAAAATATTGCATTGAAAGACTGGTTAAATTAATGCAGTTAAAAGAAATGTCACTATTCTTCTTTTATTCAGAATGTATTGACATCCACACATTGCATGAAAGCCATTTTTTGTCAGCTCTATAATGAGGACTTTATCCATAGGTAGGCAAAGAGTAAATTAAATTTCAGGGGATATGTTTTATCATCCTCAGATGTGGAAGGAATAACACATTATGTTTCCTCTGGATTATCATGGTGACTATTTATTTACTAAAATACCCATCTGATTTAAATTATACAGGAGAGATCTTCAGTATTCTAAAAATATGAATACCAGGGCATAAAAGTGCTACAAGTACTAATGACATGAAAATCAGTAGTAGAATGTCATTTTAACAGTCTGAAGCATTGTGATTCCAAGTGATAGATTCTGTATCAAAAGCAGAGAGTGATGGTAATAGTGTATACGTGTTTGGGGGATGGGAGGAATGACTTGAGCAGAAAGAGGTATTTTGGATTTAAAAATAGGAATAAATATTCAATTTTAAATGAATGAAGACATGGAACTATACATAGCTATACATAGCTAAAAAAGAACTAGGATCCAGTCCTGCAAGTTCATCCACTCACATGCAGTGCTCTGCCCATCTTGCAGAGTAGGGCCTAAGTTATGATGTCAATATGGAAAATTGTAGTAGAGCTTCCATTCACAATATTGGTTGCCAATTTCTGGATTCCAAATGGCCCAGGAGTGAGTTGTAAGGCTCAATAGATTATGGTTTAGGGCCAAATCCTTTTAAACTGTACAGGAGTTGTCCATGTGACATTGGAAACTTAATTTATTACGAGATTATTCTTCTACTGCCACATAATTTTCCCCACCTACATGATATTTCTGAGTTAAAAATAGTTTCAAGGGAAAATATCATCCGGATTAATATAAGTTTACTGGTTGCCAAGTTAATGATTCTGAAACACTGGAAATGGAAAAAAAGTGACTAATGTCACATATTGGGAAGGAACACCCTTGAGAATGTAATTTCATAGGTTTCAAGGCAATGAAGAGAAGTTTGAGAGTATTTTGAATACCTTTCTAGGTTATATTAACTAAGATTAAGTTTACAAATACTATTCGCTTCTTGCAATATTTCTCAGACTGTCAGGTCTTGGTATATGGAAATTAGAGACTGATGAAGAAAAGCATCAAAGTACAGCTAACAATACATATTAGAAATGTAAATAGCTATGTTAAAGAGTTGAATGTGAAAAAGATTAATTCAGCCTCTTAATTTGTCTGGTATTTTAGCATGAATTATGCAGCATTGATTCAAAACATCACAGCACTCAATGTGTTAATGTAACATATCCAGCAGTCTTGAGTTTATAATGAGCAGAATCCTCTATGTACACAAAAATGTTAATGTGCATTGATATACACTCACTTGTCTTTATTTACAGTATTTTTTTTCTTTCTTTTTTTTTTTACAATCACAAAATCAAGTAAATGTTCTAGAATGCTTACTGGTATCTTCTTATACCAATTATCTGCAGTTCTAGCATTCACTATTTTTTCCTTCTCACTTTGCTATTGGTAAAATAGATGTGGTCTTCATCTACAGCAGAGATAAATTCAGTGTAGTAAATAGTTAATAAACTTTGACTTGAATGAAATATTGATGATATTTTAACTGAAAACATAACAAGTTGTTTTCAACCTCGGTGTACGCTTTCCAAAACACTAAACTTCTTTAATACACACACACACACACACACACACACACACACACACACACACACACACACACACACACACACTGCTCATTACAGAGACGTTCACATAAACTGCTGCTTACTCACTACGTCTGTCCATCATATCCTACACTGACTTTCAGAATAGAACACTGCTTACATAAATTTACATGGAACTATTACCCAGTGTGCAAAAATTCAGTTCTTAAAGGCCAAGTTCTGCCCTTGTCACACATGACTAAAATTAGTGGATTAAATTGTGTGTAACAAAGGACAGAATTAGACCTGAAATTACAATGTCAATGTTTTTTTTAATGTAGATTTGTGCTTGTGTAACACAGTGGCTAAGTGTGTATGTGTGTGTGTGTGTGTGTGCTCACTTTCCCTGTCTATCCCTGTCTAGTGGCTGGTCCACAAAAAAGCAAGGACTCCCAGGTTGTGGAACATCCCCTTAATGAGGTATACTTCTGTTCCCTCCTCAGGAGCTGCTGCTGTTCCACTGAGATCTCTCCCCTCCCTTGGGTGATGCTGCAAAAAAGCTATTCCCTGTAGTCTCAAGACAAGAGGAAGAGAGCAGCATTGTGTAACTCTGAGGACATAGAGGTTGTGAGAGTGAGAGAGCAGATGTGGAAGCAGCAGCGACTGTATGTGAAAGAGGTGGCAATCTTCTACAATGAGGAAGAAGTCTCAAAATGAAGTGGAGGAAAGAAGGTAGGAAGCACAGACGAGACAACATTTGACACGTGGAGGGAGATATTAGGGACAGAAAAGGGATTAGGAGGGAGATGGATTGGCCAATGGGGGCAGTGGGAAGCCTGGAGCGGCGAACCGCGGCTAGCGGGAGCCGTGATAGCCCGAACCTGCAGACATGGCAGGTAAACAAACTGGCCCAGCCCGCCAGGGGGCTTACCTTGGCGAGCCGCATGCCAGAGGTTGCCGACCCCTGACATAAACTAAGAAAATATTTTTTGCTTCAATGAATGAGATAATGTAATGATGGTACCAATAATCATTTCAGATGGGACATTAAATACTATGAATGGAAAGGAAAGACCTACAACTCTGAGTTATTAATTTGGTAAAGACCCATTCCAAGGTATAGCTGTAAGAAAAAAAAAAGCATGTTATTATGGTAAAAGATCCCTGCATAGAAGGTGATTAGTCAAATATTCTTTAAGCACTGTGAAATGTATGATATTTAAATCTTTCTGATATCCTATGGCTTTCATCTATACCAAATAAGAGGAACTATATCCTGATTCAATATCAGCAGATATTCCTCTATTTATTTCAAAGTATAAAAGTGGTCAGTAAATACAAAACTATATATCCTGTACAAGTGCCTGGAGAAAATATAGAAGCATTTTCTATGTCTCAATATTCCATTAGTGTTAGTTGAAGCTGGTTCTATTTATCAAAAGGGAGACTTTATCCCTAATATCATAGCTAGCTTTTTTACCTTGAAGTCTTACTGTTAAACATGGCATCAGGGCTAGGTTGGGATTTTAACAAGAGTCTGTCTACATTGCACAGTAAATGTGGTCTGAGGGTCTGGCACCTGCAGACCTATTCTCTCCAAGTTCATGCTCCAGCATACACAAGCGCCTCATACCTGTTGTGACAGACTGACAATATCCTGGACAAACCTTATGAATTAAGACAAACATTACTGAATTAAGTTGAACCTTACTGAATTAGGGTTAATACCTCTGGTGTCCATTGTATAAATGTAATTGTGTATGTGTTATTGTGGAATGCTATGTACTTTCTCTAGTAGGAATGAGATGCTAATGTATTTCTTTGTATCAGACTTTTGAAGCCACTCCTTGGAGAGGTTTACATATCGTACCTCAAACTGGATTCTCCAGGGACCAACAGACAAATAAAGTATTTTTGAATAAATGCCCTGGTTTTAAATCAGCACAGGGCTTTCTTCCTTATCCAGCAAATAGACAGGACCTCTGGTCCATGGAGAACCCCACTCCTTAGGGGAGGGTTGGAAGGACTGGGCCTGCTGAGGCCACATAAGATTGAGTGCTTCTTCTGAGCTGAATCTGTGATGAACTTCTGACCAGAAAGGAAACAGCATGGATGGGGTATTGAAAGACTGCTCCTACCAAAGTCCATGTTAGGATTGGAGAGGGGGTCCTCTGGGAAGCTTACTAGTATACATATAGTTTCTTTTTTTGTTTTAATTTGTTCTCTGAAGTGCTTTTACCTCAAGAATAAAATAGGTTTGCATAAGAAGTGCTCTGTGGGGTAACTTATAATTGTTGACAATGACTCTTATCAATCGCTGAAGAGAAAGCAAGCAGCAGTGCTTGGGCAGCCTGCCTCTATTGGGAATAACACAGTGAAGGCAGAGAACTGTGCAGCTACTCAGAAGGGAATGAGATGCCGGTCTCCACCCAAGAAAGGCAGAGGCTGGGCAGCTGAAAGCTGAGGGGAGATGCCCTTGCTCAAACCACTGGGGGGAAATACACGTGAAATGGCTCTAAACTGTGACATCTCTGCTGACATGTCCACATTTTATTACATAGACATGAGTCAGACATGGTTGGTTCTGGGAGTCATATCCCAGGGTTCTTAGCACCCTTCCTAACAGTAGCCACTATGTGACTTGGTTATTTGTGTGTTGTGGGAGTACTTGTCTGTCCTGCAACACTTGACCAGAAGTTCTCTTAGCCCTTCAACACATCAATTTTAGCCATTTTTGGATCTGCATGCTTCCTGTAAACAGAGTCAGCAACACTGATTCAGCAGTGATGGTAGAACTCTTGCTGCTTATGCTGTAACTCCTATTTCAAGGATCAGGCACAATATATTTGAGACACTCAGACATTTCATCAGTGGCACTAGTTGGAGGGGGATGGGATACAGACATGGCAGCTGTGATCCAGCTGATGCTACTCACGCCTGCTGCAGCACATTCCACATATGTAGACTGGTGCTTCTTGAGCAGGGCCACAAGTACAGACTGGTGTGTTCACATCATCAGTGGGACACTCCAGCATTGCCAATTTATAAAATGCACTGTACTTCAAGGAAAGGGAAGGGAAGGTTCTTGTAGTGAGCCTGACTGGCCTCCCTCCAACCGGGGGAGTGAGGTAGCCTTACCCATCCCTGAGGGGGCGGAGCCTAGATCACCCCGCCCCCTCACTGGAAGGACCAGAGCAGAGCCAGAAGTATAGAAGACCGGCCCTACGGCTCAGTGGAGGGTGAGCCTGCAACAGAGGAGGATGCTCGGCTCGTTCCCTAGAGGCCCTGCGAGGAACTGGCGTCTGGCTGTTCCCGAGCCCCAGCTGCGGACGAGGACTGGCCTGGAGTCCCTGCTGCCGTTTACCCCAAAGAGCCGGAAGAGGCCTGAAGGCCACAGGTACCAAACCCTGGGGAGGCAGGAAGTAGCCCAGGGGCAGCCACGGAGTGGCCGGCTGCAGAGCCCAGCATGGTTCAGTCGGTGTGTTGTGGCTGGATCCCCACCGACACAGGGGCAGCCAATCCTGCCCCTGTCAGGGCCCTGGGCTGGGATGCAGTGGAGTAGAGTGGGCCTGGGTCCCCCTGCCACCCCACCCCAGGTGGCAGAACCCCAACACGGTGCAAGGAGGCTCTATCCCAGGACAGGAGCCCCCTTATCCAGCACCCTTTGAGACTGTTTGTTTGCTGGCAGCCTGAGCCCCGCCCAGGCCCCAGCTGGCCCTAGTAGACTGTACTTAAGGGCAGACCACTTGCGCTATCCATTCCAGGCTAGAGCCTGTCAGGGACCATTAACTGTGCAGCCCCATTAGGACTTTTGTCTGTCTTACAGGCTCTGGTCCTGGCTCCACAGAACTAGCCTGAGTGGCCTCCCTCCGACCAGGGGTGAGAGAGCCTTACAGTTCTTAAGTTTAATACCTCAACCCATCTTTCTAACAATAAGCATGTGTGTTGAAAAGAAATCATGATAACTGGTTGTTTAATTTCTTTCCTCTTCTTCCCCCTCCCCCCCACCAACTTGCAGGGACTCATTTTGAATCCCCACATGATATTGGAGGGAGAGGGAATGGAGCTAGAGAAGTAGCATGTCTTCCATCGCCAGTAGAAACGCACTACAACCCCCTGTTTGTAATAATAATTTAATTTGGTATAATCTGGAAATCCCTTTCAGTTTTACAATATACTGAAATATATTAATATTAATGTAGTGGGGCGGACTGCCCCACTGCCTGTGAAAGTGGGCTGCAGCAGGCCAGGGTGCCTGCGCAGACAGGGAGCCAATCAAAGAAGGGCTTATTGAGAGCCAATTAGGGCCCAGTTTGGAGACAGCCAATCAGGGCCAGGCTCAGACATATATAAAGGCTGCTCAGGAAGGGAGCAGTCAGTCTGTCCCAGGCCTTCAAGAGGGGAAGAGTCAGTCTCCAAGGGTGGAGACTAGCACCATGGACAGCACAGTGCTAGCCAGGGCTCGAGGAGGCTAGAGAGCTTGAGCCCATAGCCACCAGGCTGCAGGCCCTGAAGGGAAGGGCCTAGCGGGTGCTAGGGGCCGTAGGGGAAGCGGCCCAGAGAAGCAGACAGAGGAGGGGAGAGAAGGAGGACAGCGAGGCTGCTGCCAGAGGGTCCCTGGGCCAGGATCCAGAGTAGAGGGCGGGCCTGGGTCCCCTCCTTTCCCCCTTGTAGTACACCCAGCCAATGGCCGTAGGGAGCGGCCATTATACTATGCCAGATCCCTGACAAGAGGGATTGGACTCAGAGGGCAGTTGGACATAGTGGCTGGGGTGTGGGACTGCTGATCACCGACCCCCAGAAGGGGGTGCAGATGGACTAAGGGGCACTGCCAGAGGGCAGTGGCCTCGAAGAGGACGCCGCCGAGCAGGCAGCAACGCGAGTCCAGAGACAGCAACAGAGGAAAGAACGACGGACAGGACACCACCAGGAGGGGGTGTTCCACTGGACAGAGCAATTCCTGGAGTCACCAGCAGGAGGTGCCAGGTGGTGAGTCCCACCCCGTTACAATTAAATTATATATTGATGCATATGAGGCTCAGGCTCCAGCTCCAGCTCCAGCACTACTTCTGCTGATGCTGCTTCAGCTGTGGGATGCTTCTGAAACAGGGCCTCTGAATATGGACCCAGGATATACTATGGCTTCTCCAGTGGCCTAGCTTGATCTGGGACCAGCATCAGCATCAGGGTTACTCCAGGTGCTTGATCCAGTGACTCCAGGGTTGGACCCAGACCCGTTGATGAGTCTGCAGGCCTAAATACCGATAGGTTTCTATCATGAATCAGAAGGATTTGTTTGTGGGTGGTAGGGGGTTTGGGCTTAAGCCTGAGTTTGGGTATACTATGCAGAGTAGGTACTGATTAAGTGACCTAAGAGTTGTTGTCTCCTAGAGCAGTGGTTCTCAAACTAGGGCCTCTGCTTGTTCAGGGAAAGCCCCTGGCGGGCTGGGCCGGTTTGTTTACCTGCTGCGTCCGCAGGTTCGGACGATTGCAGATCCCAGTGGCTGCAGTTCGCTGCTCTAGGCCAGTGGGGGCAGTGGGAAGTGGCGGCCAGTACATCCCTCAGCCCACGCCGCTTTCTGCAGCTCCTATTGGCCTGGAGTGGCAAACCGCAGCCACTGGGAGCTGTGATCGTCCGAACCTGCAGAGGCATCAGGTAAACAAACCAGCCCAGCCCACCAGGGGCTTTCCCTGAACAAGCGGCGGCCCTAGTGTGAGAACCACTGTCCTAGGGCAGAGTGTTGGGACTTAGGGATTTTTAACCCTAGCTCTGCCACTGACTTTTTAGATCTTAATTAAAAAAAAGTCAGTTGATAATTAATCTTTAATTTGGCAATATCAACTGTAGTTGTTATGGGCTTAATCTTGAAGACCATACTTAAACTCTTCTCAGAAAATGGTAAAACAGGTTTTTTTTTATATCAACAAGCTTTCTCATTTTGTATTTAGTGAACATTGATTTTTCTTCCCTACCCATGCAATCTATATACCTGTGATAAATGAGGGGCTGTGGGGTAGCTCCCTTTTGTGGACACCCAGTCAGCCAGTTAGCTATAGAATCCCTCTTGGTAGCTGTTCTCTACTTGCTTTACTTGTAAAGGGTTAAGAAGTGTGACTGCATGCATAGGTAAAGGGAAATGATTGGGCACCTGACCAAAAGAGCCAATGGGAGAGCTAGAACTTTTTTTTTAATTGGAACAAAAAATTCCCTTTGTGTCTGTTCTCGGGGGAAGAAGGGAACAGGGCAGCAGTTATGGTGTGAGAAGCTGGAGGCCAGATATGAAAATCATCAGAATCATACTTAGAAATTGCTTATTTGGAAACCCAGATATGTAAGTAGATCAAAAATGTCTAAAAAAGACATGATTAGGTTTATATCTGTTTATTTCTTATTGGCTTGTGGACTCTTCTGTGCTCACGCCAAAATGTTTTTGTTTTGCTTGTAATCTTTAAGCTGGACCTCAAGAAGGATATTCTTAATGCTCAATTTTTGTAAGTGGGTTTTTTAAATATAGCAATAGCCTGAGTTTCCGGATGTATTTTCTTTCTTTTTGTTTGTAATAAAATTTTATCTTTTTTAAGAACAGAATTGCATTTTTGGTGTCCAACAGGTTTGTGCATATGTTTAATTAGCTGGGGGAAACGGCTAATTTCCTTTGTTTCCTCTCAGCTCTTCCATGGAGGGGGTGGTGAAAGGGCTTGAGAGTACCCCACAAGAAGGAATTCCCAAGTGCGCCTTCCTGGGTATCAAAAAGCGAGGGTTGCATTTGGCTGGTGGCAGCATCTACCCATCTAAGCTCAGAGAGAAGCTGTAATGTTGGGAGTTTAATACAAGCCTGCAGTGGCCAGTATTGATTTTTAGAATCCTTGTGGGCCCCCATCTTCTGCACTCAAAGTGCCAGAGTGGGTAATCATCCTTGACAGTATCTTAGAAAACACAGGCCCTGTCATGATGTCCTTACTGTATATCAAATCAAATCTACAACATTGGTTGATAAAGGCCTTTTTTTGTTTTTTCAAGTTTTCCAGAATGTACATGTCCAAAACCGATTGCGGTTCGATCAGCTTTGGTATTGGGAGAGGAAAAATCAGGCTGGACCAGAATTAAGTTTAAAGCCAAGTGGCTGCGTTTATTGGGGGGATAGTTACAACGCTGGCCGAGGAAGGGGAAATTCTTAGCTGGGATGTTATTAAACAATACAAACACACCCAAAAATAATTAACAATACAAATCTATACTGCTCACTGCTTCACACTGAGTAGGCAGACACACCAATTACACAAGATGGAAATCAGGTTCGTGAGAGCGGTGCCCGGTGCAACACAGAAAAGAGACCCACAGGCCACTGCCTCAACCGCCCTTGCTTTCACACTAAGGGATTTACCCAGAGTGTGGTGTGGCTGCGATTGTGCAGGTTCCACTCTCACAGACCGCGGGGACAGAAACCCCTTGGTCAGCTAATCCTCAGGTGGAGACAGCACCCAGCACCAAACACTCTACACAAAGACAGAGCAGTAACTCACACAACTTAAAACAGTCTATAGTTAACTATCTACTAAAACTCAGAACAATTATACAAACACAACTGTGCAATTATGAGCTCAATAATTCAACTCTCATATACTGTATACACACTTGGTACCGAGTTAGGAAGGGGGGAAAAAAGGGGAAGCTGGGTAAGCAAACTGTCAGAAATTAGAAAGCAAATACCGCACTCCAGGCGCAGCTGACCAGCAGGACAGACACCAGAAGCATGACGAGCTGATAGAAATAGATCCAAAATGATAAATCCAAAGCGACAAATCCAAAACGACATGACACGAGCTAGCTATAACGGGAGGAGACCCTGGCTGAAAGGTTGATCAGGCCCTTCAGCTGATACACGGACACTCCACAAAGGTTTTGGGGGGAAACCTAGTTTTATTCGAAGGGTCTCACTCACTCGTGTGAGCATCTGATTGGTCCCTGGCTCCTACACCCTTCAGGCTCCAAGCTGTTGCCCCCCACGCCAACAGGATTTGCACACGGCACACTGGCATCTTTGCACAAGGCACTAGCCTGACCCCTAGATGACCAGGCAGAAAAGAGCGGGGAAAATGCACACAGCACTAGAAAATGCACACAGCACCTCAGGGTTGCACACGACACCACGGTGTTGCTGGGCAGAATTAGGTCTCTGCCATCTCCTGTGGAACAAGAACCTGGTCCAAGATGGAGGCTGCCTTGTCCTTTTAGCAGAACAAGATGGCCGTGGACCGACAATTGGCCATACAGAACCATAACTATGTATAGGGTTGCAACAGTACACATTACAAAATCCAATGAAAATTGTGATAAAAGCCCTGTCCAGCGAACATTATGTAATCAGACAGATGTGAGCTTTGGAATTTTAGAAGTCCCAATGTACTCAATCCAGTGGAAGTCAAAATATGCAGCTACATTCTGTGCTGAAGCATGGCTAAATGGAAGAGATACTGGGTTGCTTCAGCATAGCAGGTGCATCACTTAGCCTATCCCTAAACCAAAACGCACATCTGAAAATGAGAGAGACTTTTCTCTGCACCCCTGATACTTTTAATGTCCATAACCCTTCTGTCTACGTTTTTGCTTCGCCCATCCCCGAGTGTTACCCACCCACTTGTGAATTATAAGATGTTTTTAGGGATAAATAACTTTTGGATGGCTCTGGAGACAAACAGAAGTTTGAATATTCAAACCACTTTTGCCCTATATTCATGCTGCACGGGTTACATGTCCCAGTACTTAAGAATTCATATACAAAGTGATTTATTTTAGGATAAATATTGAATACTTCTGGTGACAACATTTCTTATTTATGACTCAATAAAGTTACATAAACATTTGTTACCCCTTTTTGCTGAGTCATCTGGGATTATCTATCATGAGAGAAGACTTAAAGATGAAGGATGCATAGTTTGGATAATCAATGGCTCAGGAGGGCTAAGATAATTATTGGCAACTGTTCCCAAAGGATTTAAGCTCATGAGAAACAAGAATTGTATAGCGTGAACCAAGCAGCGTGGTTATAACTAGGAATAAGGATTTTAGTTTGAGAGAGACAAATTCATGGCTGTGTTGTGCCTTTAAGGCACAATGGGGTGGGAGAGAGGAAGTAAGAGGTATAGTGGGACTGCCCTGCCACAGGATTCCGACTGGAGTTGGGCTGATTCATCCAGAATTCCTCTTGGAGCTCCCAATATAACCTTTGATTTGTGTGTTTCCAGTTAAGTGGTTAAAGCAAAGAATAAAACCAAACAATTCTTTAAGTTTTGAGCCTTCAGGGCTGTTACAGATAATTTAATGTAGTGGAGGACTGTGAATAACGTGCCTTAATTAATATTAAATCCACCTTTTTAACATAGTTAAATATTTTCTCCTTTGCTATTGGCTTGTTAACATTAAGTGTCATCTTAATTAACATCTACGTAAATGCCATAACAATAACTATCAAATAGAGATAAAGTGTTAGTGTTTTAAATGGCATTTCCCAAAACACGTCAAAACCAGTTAGAACCAAAATATGGTTACAACATGACCTGAGGTGAAGTCCTAACTTAACTTCAGCTTGCCTCTGAGTTGTCTCACTTCTCTTTACTCATATTTTATTAGGCCTTTCTTGATTATTGTCAAACCTATTTTTAGGCAATAGTTTTGGGCATACTTGCATTTCAACATTTCTATATAATTGTAAGCAAGCTTCATCTCCGTAGAATACACCAAGAAGCACATGTTACAACAGCAGCTTTAATACCCTTTAGGGATATAGTTTGATTTTTCCACCTAGGCCCAGCCATCACTAGTCATTGCTAGAGTCTGTGTATGTGGCCATGATCCTCACCCCAGCTTGTAAAGTCAAACATTGATGATACTAGAATGGAGCTGGGGTTTCACTTGTAAACCATGCTACATCTGGACCTTGAATGGGAGACTTTCAGAAAATTTCTTCCATATTCTTCCCCTTATGCAACTATGCAGAGCCAGCAATAATCTGGCCTCAAGACCTGACATTCTAACATCTTAACCTAATAAGATAGAATAGTCTTAGGAGAAGTTGTGTTTGCAGCAGGGGTGGCTTTAGGTATTTTGACGCCCCAAGCACAGCAGGCAGGCTTGCCTGTGGGAGGTCCACCGAAGCCGCGGGACCAGTGGACCCTCCGCAGGCATGCCGCCGAAGGCAACCTGCCTGCCGCCCTCATGGCGACTGGCAGAGCGCCCCCTGTGGCTTGCTGCCCCAGGCACGCGCTTGGCGTGCTGGTGCCTGGAGCCGCCCCTGGTTTGCAGTGTCGTGGTGGTTGTCCTACAATAATAGGGAGCTAGTTAAAACAAGACTGTGACAGGGTGTATCAACCCCGCACTGGGCCAACAGGGACAGACCAATGACTGTGGGTCCAGGAGGCCACACCCCCTTTTCTTCCTGCACATGCTCCAGGTGGAAGAGCCAGATAAAAAGAGGCAGCCCAGCTCAGTTGGGGCTGACTGAGGAGGAGGAAGGATGTGTACTGCAGCTCCTCCAGAAGTGCCGGTGATGCTCCAGGCAGCAGAGTCTGAAAACCTGGACTGCACAGCAGACGACTCACCGACTGTGGAGACTGATGGGGACACCAGGCCAGCACCAGGCGAGGCGATGCCTGGGATGCAATTTGTGGTAGGAAATGACCCAGGGGATGTACTATAAGCTGATGCCTAAACCCTTAGCGGGAAAGTCCCTGGCTTCATAGGGCCCTGGGTCAGAATCCGGTGGACCAGGAGGGGATGGGTTCCCCCCGACACACCCCACGTTCCAATAGGTGGGCTTGCTGTTTTCTCTTGGTCCCAGCCTAGAGGCTCAGGGACCATAGACTGTATGGCCTACCCTGCTCAGGAGCTACAGACTAATTGCTGTTCTGCTCCACCAAGGGTCCAATTCCCCAGTTGATACTGCCAGCCTTGGCTTAGGGGCCATAGACCATTTGTTTGCCCAGCCCCAGTCCCACCCTAGGGCTACAGGCTGATCAGTGTTCTGCTGTGCCCAGAGGGCTGGAACTCTAATTGCTGTTGTCGACCCCTGCCTGGAGGCTCAGGGGCTACGGACTGTTTGTTTGCTAGGCCCCGCCGGGGACCGGAGCCCACCGTGCTGCAATTACCTGCTCTAACAGGGAATCACAATGACTGGTGCTGGAGGGTACCCAACCCACACTGGGCCAATGTGGGAAGCCTGGCTCAATCAACAGCCCAGCCCCCGGTCACAAAGACACAAAGCACAACTACGCTGTAGGAGTAAAAAGTGCTGTGTGTATAATGTCTCAGGGTCTTGTCTCAGCATATACTAAACACAGGGCAGATGGATTCTATGGGAGCATTGGCCAGACTTTTCTTTAATTGTTCCAGTGTGCTGGTCAGGAAAGCTGAAAGAGAGGTCCTCACAGTATTATACCTCTTACTTGAATATTTTTAAAAACCACTGAATTATATAACACTCCATTATACTAGAAGAAGAATCCTCTTCTTGCAGGAGATTTTACTACACCAGTGAATAGGAAACCAACTTTTTTTTTCTAGAAAACTTACCAGTTTTTATATACACAACCCTGGGTTTAGCAGTCCAATGCTCAAACCACTGAGTTATCCCAATTCATTATGTATGTTCATGTATATTTTCACATACATAATTTAGTTAAATCTGTTTCTGTATGTAATTCCAGTATGGAAGTATATATATATCACTTCTGGATAGATTCCTTTTCAAAGCTGAATTACCTGCAGAAACAGGTCTCCTCTAATTAGAACTTGCACATCTCCTATAGACGATAAGCAGATTGTCTCAACAAAATTTTGCTAGAATTTGTATTAAAACCAAAAAATGCAGCAGAGTCTCTCCATGAGCAACAGCTGTCTTTGAAGACAGCATTGTTTCAAAAGATTTCTGGTTATCTAAAAGAGGCAGAGATTATTCAACAAGAAACCATAGTCTGATGAACTGGGAAATCAGAAAAGGAGATCTTGCCATAACCTTTGGTCAAAAGATGGGAGGACAATAATTCAAGTTGGATGCAGTAACAAAGTTTTTACCTGGTAGCTGGGTTCAGTCTATTAATAGTGCTAGAACATGGCTGTCTGTAATACACACATGCCTACCTGCTGTACATATTGGCATTGGCTTGAAGGGTGACAGCAGTAAAATATTGCCCAAGATAGATCATGTGATTGCGGTGTATTGCCTGAAGCTGAGGGCTTTAAGCAGTATCCACAGCTGAAAGAACTATTTTTAAGCTTGGGGAGGATTTCAACAAGTTGTATTCAGCTGCCGCAGGCCCGTGTACACATTAGACATTACTGCTATTAGATGGCGTTTACTGGCCACAATAGAGGACATTAGCACAAATTTAATATTGTTTGTTTTAAATAAACATGTCTGCATGCATGTGCACACACGCACATGTGCTCACATCTTTTGTAATTTTCCTTTTACTTTATCATGGAAATATGCATTATCTGATTTATATAGGATTTATGGCAATGACCAGTAAAAAGCTACATTATTAATAAATACAGTAACAACAAACTGAAATATTGGAGCAATTTATCAAACATCATAAGAATGACCAGAGGTCCATCTAGCCCAATATCCTGTCTTGCAACAGTGGCCAGTGCCAGATGCCCCAGAGGGAATGAACAGAACAGGTAATCATCAAGTGATCCATCCCCTGTCACCCATTCCCAGCTTCTGGCAAACAGAGGCTAGGGACACCATTCCTGCCCATCCTGGCTAATAGCCATTGATGGACCCATTCTTCATAAATTTATCTAGTTCTTTTTTGAACCCTGTTACGGTCTTGGCCTTCACAACATCCTCTGGCAAGATGTTCCACAGGTTGACTGTGCGTTGTAGCTGTAATTTCAGTGTAATTAGTGTAATTTTAATTTTTATTTCACCCTTCCCAATCACTACTACTTTCAACAACACCTTAGAAGAAAGGAAGCACTTGCTACAAAAGTTTGAGATGTCTGTAAAGCTTGTAAACAGCTACTTTTTGAAGGAATTTACTTTGTTGTCAAGTTGAAGCAGAATAACAGGACATTGAGTTATTACATCTTATTAACTTTTATGTAAAAAGCTGTTTGTCTTGGAAAAAATTGATCCAGTGAAGAATATTTCCAAAATCATTAGGTAACCTGCACTGAGAAAATGTTCCTTTTTCCATTTACTGTTTTCTGTACTCCTCGGTTGCAACAAAAATCTGGATGATAAGAAACTCTTGAAATGAAACATCCATAACTATTATCCACTGGTCTGCACAGTAAAATGTACGGTTAGAGTTTATCAATGCAGTCTATTAAATAGTAACACTAAATAGAATTTTGATGCAGTTGCTTAAAAGCCATGTGTGTCCTATTGACACAAAAAGGGAAAGAAAAGTGGAGGGGGAAAAAAGCCATCCAGACCTACCTAGATAATTTTGGTAAATATACAGTTGTAAAATTATTTTTATAACTTCAGTGACATACTGTTAAGCCTACGTGTGGCACTGCATGCTGAGTCTGCTTATGGAACAAGTAGACCAAGGTTCATTTTTTCCTTTAGTACACAAGGGCTTAATGTATATAAATATGACTCTAATACTCCTTTTGGAGGAGTGAAAAGTTGTCTCCAATGTTTTTATTTTTTTAAAACTACCATATTTCTGAAGGAAACAGATAAGGAGGAGAGTAGATTGCTCAGGGGTAATAGCATATGGAGCCTATTGCAACCAAACAGTCCTCTGAAGTTCACACGCTGTAGATCTTTTTTTTACAGCTTGTAATTCTGTTGCAAATCTTTCCCTCATTTTGTCAGAGCTCTTACTGGTGTGAAAGTTCTGCATGCAGAACTAACACAAAATATCACAGATTCACTACAGAGAAACTATCTGCTGTACAGATCAGAGAGAGTTTTACTACTCAGAGTGCAAATTCAGAAATCTAGTTCAGCAGTAACCAAATCTACCATAGCTGTTTTGTAGCATTTGTGAAGTGATTTGATGGTCTCAATCCAGTTCCTCATGAAAAGGTGTCCATCACCACATTAGCATTAAGAGGCAACCCTGTCAGCAGTCTCACCGGATGGAGGAGAGGAACAAATGGTCGTGGAAATTGATTTACCATCTTGAACTTTCTAGAGCTGCTACCTCCTCATCAAGACTGAGAGGCAATCTGCATCACCAATGCTTAGCTGTACCTGTTCTGTAAGTAGATGAAGAATTTCATGTTTCCAGACTTTGATTTTGGAACCGTCACTAAACATGAAACAATAGGCTCTCAAAAAAATGCTAATGCAAAGCGCTGCGTTGTGATATATAAATGCACACTGGGCAACACTGGGTTAATGAGCTAATATGGGCTGAGCTGGCTGTGCCCTGTCATAGCTGTGAGATGTCACAATTGGAGGGAGGAGCTTAAAAAAGAGAAACCCAGATCTGTTGATTGGCACTCCAGAGAGGAAAGGAGATCATTAGTCCTCAGCTATTGGAGGGAGGGCTGGCTGAAGGGCCTCAGATGACCACTGCCCAACACCCCCTTCTGGAAGGGAGAGAGGCCTGATTCTGATACACTTTGAGAGGGGACTATTTTTCTCTATTTACTTGTGAACTTAGTTTAGGGTTACAGCCCAATAAGCATTCCCTGAAGGAAAAGAGCCTTAACCTGGCTTTCAGATGAATCCTTTGTGTTAATTTCCCCTTTGTTCTGTTTATTAACAGCTGGAGAAGGGGCAGACTCTCTGGGGCCCAGCCAGAGGACTGAGTCTCTTAGGACTGGCACTGGTGAGGGAAAGTTACCGAACGTTGCAGAACAGTGGCCTGGGTGAATGCTGGAGCCCTGCCCGGAGCCTAGAAGATGCCCCAGGAAACGAACTCTGATCCTGTGTGCATTTTATAGATAAGTTTACTGGAAGAGACAACATAATACCAGGTGTTAAGCACACAAAGATACACTTGTGTGCAGTGTTTGACATGGAAAATAAGCAGCTTGTAGCAGTATTTGATTTATAGCAGCATTTATATTTGGAATATGTTTGAAGTTCCATGATTGTTTTTCCATGCACCAGTGGAACAGGGTTTATGCTCTGAGGCCTTATTTGTAAAGAAACACCTTATGCAGCAGTACAGTGTAAATGAGAAATTGTTTGCACAGCAGAGAGTCTGTAGACTCTACTCCTGACTCACAAGAAAAAAATTTGCACCTCAGTGGTCTTTATTTATGAAAGAGAGGTCTTAAGAATAGACATGGTATTGGAATATATGGCCCCACAAATCACTCTGTGTGTGTGTGTGTGTGTGTGTGTGTGTGTGTGTGTGTGTGTGTGTGTGTGTGTGTGTGTGTAAATGAGGGGATTTATAAAACCTCTGTTGGCCAACCCTAGAGAAGTACTGAGGATGACTCTTTGAAGTCAGTTTCTAGGTACTGAATGTCTCAGGATATGGTCCTTTGCATGGTATACCTGAATGTGTATATAATTCCATGCAGTAAAATCCTATAGCAGTATTGCACCATTAAATTTGTGAAATCAAGCACTCCAAAAGTCAAGAAATTCAGCAATAAGACCAATAGCTCAATGATAAAGCCCTGCCTCCTTGTGACTTGCCTTTTATATTTAGTCTAAAATTATCAGCTCAAATATTATTAGAACTGGTCACAACAATCACAATGCTGCATTTTTTAAAGTTCAAAGATTCAAAATGTCAATGACTTAAAAATATTATAGCCAGCTCTGTACATTACTACAGCCAAAGAATTCCCTTAAAAGAATGGAGTGCTTGACTTTGCAATCTGAAAGTTAGGCAATGCCTGAATTAAAGTTACTCATGCAGAGACCCTGGGGTCCTTGGGCAGATAAGCCACATCACAGGCTCACTGCTATTTTTAGAATGCAAACTAAAGGAGAGCTAGCATGTGTCTGCCCATTCATTCTGGGAAGCATAGAATCATCATAGACCATCAGGGTTGGAAGAGACCTCAGGAGGTCATATAGTCCAACCTCCTGCTCAAAGCTGGACCAACACCAACTAAATCATCCCAGCCAGGGCTTTGTCAAGCGTGGCCTTAAACCTCTGAGGATTGAGACTCCACCACTTCCCTAAGTAACCCATTCCAATGCTTGATCACCCTCCTAGTGAAATAGTCTTCCCTAATATCCAACCTAGACCTCCCCCACTGCAACTAGAGACCATTGCTCCTTGTTCTGTCATCTGCCACCACTGGGAACAACCTACTTCCATCCTCTTTGGAAACCCCCTTTCAGATAGTTGAAGGCTGCTATCAAATTCCCCCTCACTCTTCTCTTCTGCAGACTAAATAACCCCAGTTCCCTCAGCCTCTCCTGGTAAGTCATGTGCCCCAGCCCTCTGATCAGTTTTGTTGCCTTCCGCTGTACTTTCTCCAATTTGTCCACATCCTTTCTGTAGTGGGGGTCCCAAAACTGAACATAAGAACATAAGAATGGCTGTACTTGGTCAGACCAAATGTCCATCTAGCCAAGTATCCTGTCTACCAACAGGGGCCAATGCCAGGTGCCCCAGAGGGAGAGAACCTAAGAGGTAATGATTAAGTGGTCTCTCTCCTGCCATCCATCTCCATCCTCTGACAAACAGAGGCTAGGGACACCATTCTTTACCCCATCCTGGCTAATAGCCATTAATGGACATAACCTCCATGAATTTATCCAGTTCTCTTTTAAACACTGTTATAGTCCTTGCCTTCACAACCTCCTTAGGTAAGGAGTTCCACAAGTTGACTGTGCGCTGTGTGAAGAAGAACTTCCTTTTATTTGTTTTATACCTGCTGCCTATTAATTTCATTTGATGACCCCTAGTTCTTGTATTATGGGAATAAGTAAATAACGTTTCCGTATCTACCTTCTCCACATCACTCATGATTTTATATAGTTCTATCATATCCCCCCTTAGTCTCCTCTTTTCCAAGCTGAAAAGTCCTAGCCTCTTTAATCTCTCCTCATATGGGACCTGTTCCAAAATTCTAATCATTTTAGTTGCCCTTCTCTGAACCTTTTCTAGTGGTGGTATATCTTTTATGAGATGAGGAGACCACATCTGTACACAGTATTCAAGATGTGGGCATACCATCGATTTATATAAGGGCAATAATATATTCTCTCTTATTCTCTATCCCCCTTTTAATGATTCCTAATATCCTGTTTGCTTTTTTGACCACCCCTGCATACTACGTGGACATCTTCAGAGAACTATCCACGATGACTCCAAGATCTTTTTCCTGATTTGTTGTAGCTAAATTAGCCCCCATCATGTTGTATGTATAGTTGGGGTTATTTTTTCCAATGTGCATTACTTTATATTTATCCAGATTAAATTTCATTTGCCATTTTGTTACCCAATCACTTAGTTTTGTGAGATCTTTTTGAAGTTCTTCAGTCTGCTTTGGTCTTAACTATCTTGAGCAGATTAGTGTCATCTGCAAACTTTGCCACCTCTCTGTTTACCCTTTTCTCCAGATCATTTATGAATAAGTTGAATAGGATTGGTCCTAGGACAGACCCTTGGGGAACACCCTAGTTACCCCTCTCCATTCTGAGAATTTACCATTAATTCCTACCCTTTGTTCCCTGTCTTTTAACCAGTTCTCAGTCTATGAAAGGACCTTCCATCTTATCCCACAACAACTTAATTTACGTAAGAGCCTTTGGTGAGGGACCTTGTCAAATGCTTTCTGAAAATCTAAGTATACTATATCCACTGGATCCCCCTTATCCACATGTTTGTTGACCCTTTCAAAGAACTCTAATAGATTAATAAGACACTATTTCCCTTCACAGAAACCATGTTGACTTTTGCCCAACAATTTATGTTCTTCTATGTGTCTGACAATTTTATTCTTCAGCATTGTTTTGACTAATTTCCCGGTACCAACGTTAGACTTACTGCTCTGTAATTGCCAGGATCACTTCTAAAGCCCTTTTTAAATATTGGCATTACATTAGCTATCTTCCAGTCATTGGGTACAGAGGCCGATTTAAAGGACAGGTTACAAACCCTAGTTAATAGTTCCGCAACTTCCCATTTGAGTTTTTTCAGAACTCTTGGATGAATGCCATCCGGTCCCGGTGACTTGTTAATGTTAAGTTTATCAATTAATTCCAAAACCTCCTCTAGTGACACTTCAGTCTGTGACAGTTCCTCAGATTTGTCACATACAAAAGCCAGCTCAGGTTTGGGAATCTCCCTAACATCCTCAGCTGTAAAGACTGAAGCAAAGAATCCATTTAGTTTCTCTGCAATGTCTTTATCGTCTTTAAGCTCTCCTTTTGTATCTCGATCATCCAGGGGTCCCACTGGTTGTTTAGCAGGCTTCCCGCTTCTGATGTACTTAAAAAAAACATTTTGTTATTACCTTTGGAGTTTTCGGCTAGCCGTTCTTCAAACTCCTCTTTGGCTTTTCTTATTACATTTTTACACTTAATTTGGCAGTGTTTATGCTCCTTTGTATTTACCTCACTAGGATTTGACTTCCACTTTTTAAAGGAAGTCTTTTTATCTCTCACTGCTTCTTTTAAATGCTTGTTAAGCCACGGTGGCTCTTTTTTAGTTCTTTTACTGTGTTTCTTAATTTGGGGTATATATTTAAGTTGGGCCTCTATTATGGTGTCTTTAAAAAGCGCCCATGCAGCTTGCAGGGATTTCACTTTAGTCACTGTACCTTTTAATTGCTGTTTAACTAACCCCCTCATTTTTTGCATAGTTCCCCTTTTTTTAAATTAAATGCCACAATGTTGGGCTGTTGAGATGTTCTTCCCACCACAGGGATGTAAAATGTTGTTATATTATGGTCACTATTTCCAAGCGGTCCTATTATAGTTACTCTTGAACCAGTTCCTGCGCTCCACTCAGGACTAAATCTAGAGTTGCCTCTACCCTTGTGGGTTCCTGTATCAGCTGCTCCAAGAAGCAGTCATTTAAAGTATCAAGAAATTTTGTCTCTGCATTTCGTCCTGAGGTGACATGTTCCCAGTCAATATGGGGATAATTCAAATCCCCCACTATTATTGAGTTCTTAATTTTGATAGCCTCTCTAATTTCCCTTAGAATTTCATCATCCCTATCACTGTTCTGGTCAGGTGGTCGATAATAGATCCCTAATGTTATATTATTATTAGAGCATGAAATTACTATCCATAGAGATTCTATGGAACATATGGATTCACTTAAGAGTTTTACTTCATTTGATTCTACATTTTCTTTCACATATAGTGCCACTCCTCTCCCTCTCGTCTCCTCTCCCCTGCACGACCTGTTCTGTCCTTCCAATATATTTTGTATCCTGGAATGATTGTGTCTCATTGATTGTCCTCAGTCCACCAGGTTTCTGTGATGCCTATTATATCAATATGCTCCTTTATCACGAGGCACTCTAGTTCACCCTTCTTATTATTTAGACTTCTAGCATTTGTGTACAAGCACTTTAAAAACTTGTCACTGTTTATTTGTCTACCCTTTTCTGATATGTCCAATTCTTTATGTGAATGTTTCTCATCTGATCTGACCCTTACATTATCAGCTTCCATCCTCTGCTCCTGACTATAACCTAGAGAATCTCTATCAATAGACTCTCCTCTAAGAGAAGTCTCTGTCCGATCCACATGCTCCTCTGCAGCAGTTGGCTTCCCCCCGCCCCCATCTCCTAGTTTAAAAACTGCTCTGCAACCTTTTTAATGTGAAGTGCCAGCAGTCGGGTTCCACTTTGGTTTAGGTGGAGCCCATCCTTCCTGTATAGGCTCCCTGTATCCCAAAAGCTTCCCCAATTTCTAATGAATCTAAACCCCTCCTCTCTACACTATCATCTCATCCACACATTGAGACTCGGAAGCTCTGTCTGCCTACCTGGCCCTGCGCATGGAACTGGGAGCATTTCTGAGAATGCCACCATAGAAGTCCGAGATTTCAGTCTCTTCCCTAGCAGCCTAAATTTGGCCTCCAGGACATCTCTCCTATCCTTCCCTATGTCATTGGTACCTACATGTACCACAACCACCAGCTCCTCCCCAGCACTGCACATATGTCTATCCAGATGCCTCGAGAGATCCGTAACCTATGCACCAGGCAGGCAAATCACCATATGGTTCTCCTGGTCATTGAAAACCCAGCTATCTATGTTTCTAATGATTGAATCTCCCATTACTAACACCTGCCTTTTCCTAGTAACTGGAGTTCCCTCCCCCAGAGAGGCAACCCCAGCACCATCTGGAAGGAGGGTCCCAACTATGGGAAGGTTTCCCTCTGCTCCCATTGACTGCTCTGCTTCCCTGGGTCTTTCATCCTCCTCAACAGTGCTGGGGCTGTCTGACCAGAGGTGGGGCAACCCTCAGTGTCCCGGAAAGCCTCATCAACATACCTCTCTGCCTCCCTTAGCTCCTCCAGTTCCACCACCCTGGCCTCCAAAGCCCATACATGGTCTCTGAGGGCCAGGAGCTCCTTGCACTGAATGCACACATACACCACCCTCCCACAGGGCAGGTAATCATACATGCTGCACTTAGCACAATAAACTGTATAGCCCCCACTCTGCTGCTGGACTTCTGCCTGCATTGTCTCCTAGTTAATGAAAGGGTTTTGTTTAAATCAAGAAGTTTTGAATGTAGTTTAGTTTATAGTTTTAAAAAACAGCACTGGGCCCTTGCCCCCTTCCAAACTCCCTTGCAAAACTCCCTGCTAGCAGCCCCTGGTCGCAAAGCTCTCTGGTTGCTTGTGCACAGCTTTATAAAGCCCTGGACTGCTTGATAGCCCCACCCACTGTCTAAGGCTCAGCCAATTAACAGAGGCTTCTAGCTTTCAAACCTTCCTTTGAAACTCACAGCTTCCAACTGCCAGCCACAGCACACGGTCCTTCAACCAACCAAACAAACAAACAGACGGACAAACACAAGTTCAGCACACAGCAAGTAACCCCCAAACACACTACAGACAGTCACTTACCTCAAGGGTGCTGTATTTGCTCCTCTTTCACCTCTTTCACCCTTGCAAAACTCCCTGTTATCAGATCCTGTTTGCCTGGATGCAATACTCCAGATGTGGCATCACCAGTGCCGAATAGACGGGAATAATCACTTCCCTTGATCTGCAGGCAACGCTCCTACTAATGCAGCCCAATATGCCATTAGCCCTCTTGGCAACAAAGGCACACTGCTAACTCATATCCAACTTCCCATCCACTGTATTCCCCAGGTCCTTTTCTGCAGAACAGCTGCTTAGCCAGTCGGTACCCAGCTTGTAGCGGTACATGGGATTCGTCCATCCTAAATGCAGGACTCTGCACTTGTTCTTGTTGAACCTCATCAGATTTCTTTTGACCCAATCCTCCAACTTGTCCAGGTCACTCTGTACCCTATCCCTACCCTCCAACATATCTACCTGTCTCCCCAGCTTAGTGTCATCAGCAAACTTGCTGAGAGTGCAATCTATCTCATCATCCAGATCATTAATTAAGATGTTGAACAAAACCAGCCCCAGGACCAACCCCTGGGGCACTCCCCTTGATACCAGCTGCCAACTAGACATGGATCCATTGATCACTACCCGTTGAGACCGACAATCTAGCCAGCTTTCTATCCACCTTATAGTCCATTCATCAATCCATACTTTTTTTAATTTGCTGGCAAGAATACTCTGGGAGATCATACCAAAAGCTTTGCTAAAGTCAAGATATATCATGCCCACTGCTTTCCCCATATCCACAGAGACCGTTATCTCATCATAGAAGGCAATCAGGTTGGTCACGCATGATTTGCCCTTGGTGAATCCATGTTGACTGTTTCTGATCACCTTCCTCTCCTCCAAGTGCTTCAAAATGGTTTCCTTGAGGACCTCTGTGATTTTTCCAGGGGCTGAGGTGAGGCTGACCGGTCTGTAGTTCCCCGGATCCTCCTTCTTCCCTTTTATAAAGATGGGCACTATATTTGCCTTTTTCCAATCGTCCAGGACCTCCCCCGATCACCATGAGTTTTCAAAGATAATGGCCAATGGCTCTGCAGTCACATCAGACAACTCCCTCAGCACCCTTGGATGCATTAGATCTGGATCCATGGATTTGTGCATGTCCAGCTTTTCTATATAGTCCTTAACCTGTTCTTTCACCACTGAGGGCTGCTCACCTCCTCCCCATTCTGTGTTGCCAGGACAGTAGTGTGGGAGATGACCTTGTCTGTGAAGACCGAGGTTAAAAGTACTTCTGCTTTTTCCACATCATCTGTCACTAGGTTGCCTCCTCCATTTAGTAAGGGTCCCATATGTTCCCTGACCTTTTTATTGTTGCTAACATACCTGTAGAAACCCTTCTTGTTACCCTTCACATCCCTTGCTAGCTGCAACTCAGTGGTGCTTTGGCCTTCCTGATTACACCTCTGCATGCTCAAGCAATATTTTTATACTTCTCCCTAGTCATCTGACCAAGTTTCCACTTCTTGTAAGTTTCCTTTTTGAGTTTAAGCTCACTTAAGATTTCACTGTTAAGCCAAGCTGGTCGCCTGCCATATTTTCTATTCTTTCTGCACATCGGGATGGCTTGTTCCTGCACCCTCAATAAGGCTTCTTTAAAATACAGCCAGCTCTCCTGAACAACTTTCGCCCACTTATTAGCCTCCCATCATTCCCTAAGGGAGTCAAAGTCTGCTTTTCTGAAGTCCAGGGGCCTTTTCCCGCTGAAAACAATAGGCATTTGGTGTGACTCTGAGGACCTGCCTTTACTGAATTGTAAGTAGCATTTATATCAACAAAAGCCAGTAGTACCTTCCCTGCTTCTGACCTCTGTCATTCAACCAGTTATCGTGATTGTTAGGCATATTGGACAATGTTTTCAAGATCATCTAAGTGACTTCAGTCTCATTCACTTAAGTGCTCTGGAACACTTTGCCCATTTTGACTTTTTGCAAAAACAGGAAGCTTCCAAAAGTTATTTATAGTTCTCACCCTTTTCCAGATGGAAGACCAATAAAGTAGCTACAGTACCTCACACACTCTAAATGTAGTAACAGCTTCAAGCCATTGTAGGTAAGAGGATACCAAAGATACAAACTATTAAAGACCCTGTTATCTGTTGGTGAAGATGATAATCAGAAGGCAATTTCCAACATGTGAGTTGAATTACAAGGCATATAAAATGTACAAATATGTATGATTGACTTATCAATACAGTCCTGCCATTCACTTATCCTATGCAGGATGAGAAGTTTCATTCCATCAACATCATAAACATGACACTACAGTACTGGAAAAATTAAGACTGTAAACTATTCTAAACATTGTAGTAAAGTAATACAATACATGCAATGTAGGCACTGGTCTGTAAAATATTTATATTTAGCAATACAAAGGAAATACAAGTTAAATTGCTTTATCTCCTATATAGCTTTTTTTTATATTGTCAGAACCTCTCTTTGGATTGAAATATAACCTGCATATTATGGTCAATGGTTTCTGCCAGGGTGTGCAGCTTTCTTCCATGCATCTCTTTCAGCCAATACCAGAGTATTTATAAAGAGAAGGTCAACCTATTCTCATGTGTTTTAAATCACCTCTTTTTGACATGTAAAAGCCTGTCTGTATTTACATGCCTGTGTGCTATGCATTTAACCTAGATTGTTTAACTGAATAGATTTGAAAAAAGGCAGATAACTTGAAAGCAAGAAAGGCAAAATCTAGTGGTCTGCACACAGGCCTAGGAGGCAAGACCACCTGATTCAGACTTCAGTTCTTATCAAAACTCCAATACTCATGCTCTCTCTGACTGTGCAGTTGCTTACAGTCAAATTCTTCCCAGACGTACATCCTATGTAACCCCATTGAATATGGCAGCTAACCTCTGATTCTGTTTTCCTATCTCCTATTTGCCTCTAAGATCACATTCTTGCAGCAGAAGAACATACTGTTTTATAACAGTTTTAAAATCAAGCTATAATTTTAAAAGATACCTAGAAAATCCTATTTCTGTTCTTCTGTATTTTGTGAATATCTGTTTTGTTTTCAATAGGAACAGCAGCATAATTTCATGCTAACAAAGTTTTTAATATGTCTTCATCATTTCTACCTAAGTTTCCATTTTACTGGTTCTATATCTTTCAATAAAGAAATTGGATTATAATTGGAAGTGGTACCAATCTCTATATTTACATTGTGCAATGCTTCCCATTATAAAAGAGTCTTGCAACTCTTTTGGGGAAGTTCCAACTCTTCTGTTGTCTGCAACAGGCCTTTGAAATATGACTGGGAGAAACCCTCAAGACCAGAAGTGTCTTTTCTTTGGCCCACAACATTTTAAGGTTTTTCCTGAGATATAAATTGTTGAGAAATACCATTTTCTTTTTTGACTAGTACTGCAAGTGAAATTGCTGTTTGGATGCACATGGGGGTAGAATTACAGTTATACTATCAATCATAAATCTGGCATTTTTTTATCACATGCTTGAATTTGCAACCTAAATATTCTCATTTAATTTTTATATTTTTCTGTGCAAGTGTGTTTATATATATTTTCTTTTAAACCAGGTCTATTTTTTAAATCTGTACAGTACCTAGTATAATAGGGCCAAACTTGGTGTACGGTAGTGCAAATCTTAAATATCAATAATAATATCTGTGACTAAGTGCTATAGATCCTCCTCCAATGTAAAACCAACCTAGGGCTTCAGACCAACATGAAGGGAAGCCTGCAAATTCTGGTTTTGACATTCTGCCTACCATCTTCCAACGAGTCATTTGTATCATGCTGATTGCTGGGATTTGAGAGCCCTACAGAACTGCGAAACTCCAGCAAGGGCATAATTCCTGCCCCTGGACAGATAGGATTTAACTCTCTTGTTGATGTGCAGGGAAGCTAAGTCAAAGAAGTATCTTACATTTTATCCTTAAGATGGCAAGAGCCTGGTTATTCTGTGCTCTTTTGGTAATGAGTTCCATTTACATGACTCCTCTATGGAGGAGGATACATATTGTATCCTAGGAACTCAGTGTGATAATTGAAAATTCAGCATTTGGCCTAAAAACGGAAGTTAGAAAAACCTGGAATAGTTTCTCTTGAGAATGAGCTCAAAAATCCTCAAAACAATATTCACATTGACTCAGTGCTTCATACCAAACAAAAATATAATTGGAAATTTACAGATGACCAAGTTTTTTGTCCAGTAAGCTTTACATGAAAATTGCCTGAAATCTTTCTAGATTCAGACGACAATCATCCAGATATGCCTCCAACAAGATGTAATGTAAAAGAAATGATGATTCATTGTCAGAACAAAGGAAATACAATTATTCTATCGACTCACAATATCCAGCTAATATTTTCTCAGCCTACATAGTGTATTATTGAATTCTCACTATGTTAACTAATGGGAAGGAACTCAAAAATCTGAATAAGTATGAATAGTATGTCAGCAATCTGAAAATGGTACCCCCGAGTGAAAACAAGCAATATGGTTGGCAAATTCTAGAATATAACTGTGTTCACTCACTGCTAGGGCACCTAGCTGCTCAGGGATTTGCTCCAACCACACCTGAGACCCCTTCCATCATTTCCTCTTGCTGCATCCCCTTTTACTTCCCAGGATTCAGCATGCTCCCCCCTTAGTGACTTGGCCCTATAGCCAGGTCACTGTTCACATTTCCTCTTCTGGGGATATTAAAGTCACACTGGGTCAGCTGTCCTCATGCCACTCCAAGTACCCTTACAATCCAAGGCAAGGTCCTTTTCAAGGGTCTGCTAGAGGAAACCAGGCCTACCCACTACTCCAGGCTCCAATCCAGGGACCCTATGTCTAGCAACTATGGTCTGCTTCCTCCCAGACCTTGTGACTATTACCCTGTTCTCCTTCCTACCGCTCTGCTTTTTCTTCTGTCTCCCAGGTTTTCCAGCCCAAACTCTCTCCTCCCAGTGAATGACTATAGACTACTTCCCCTGTAACCCTCCTCTGTTCCCAGTTTGCTGGGTCAGCCGGCCCCTGCCCAACTGGTCTCCATCATCAAGCCCTGGCTCTCCCCCAGTTGCAGTTTATCAGGCTAATTAGCCTAATATAGTCTGCTCTGCTTTGTGTGGGATGGTTACCCCATCACTATGACCAATGAATGGCTCCTCAAAAGTTTCTGTGATCCTAACCCTTCCCTTTCCATTTTACAGCAGAAATTAAGACTGCTATATTTCTGCTTTGGCTACAGTTTAAAATGAGTGTTTGCATGCGGGAATTTTCTGGGCTGATCTTTCAAAATATAATTTTTAAGGGGGCGCACTGAGAGTGAATGGAAGGTGACAGAGCAATTTAGAACCAGGATCTGGAGAAAAGTAATGTGCTGAATTAAAGCCCACCAGTCTACTTTACAGCACTTAGTATCTTGTTTAACATTAAAGAAATTATTCTCTGTCAGAGAAGAGCAGATGCTTTCTATTTTGTCAGATTTTTCAATTGTATTTAAGGTTGATATAAGCCAGGAAGAAAATTTAGCATCCAGAGTTTTGTAACCTTTCCATTACAATATCAGAAGTCTGATGGGAGGTACCAAAACAGTCTTAATTGTAGCCAATAACTCGTTGTTGCAGTTGCTATCCTTATCTGAACAAATTAATTATAGTAGCACCGATCTAAAGCAATTATAATTAAGGTCCTGTCAACTTTTCCATTGTAAATCCCATTCTTCAGTTATTTGGAAATCAGCCATAAGAATGTACTGCAGGCTGAAACTCAGCAGATACAATTTCAGCCTAAAAGTGCTCCCCCATTCATTCATACATATTTTAAATTAACCAGTTTGGCCATTTATCATTATGTGACAATAAAATAAAACTATACTTTAAAAATAGGAGCTCCCAAACTGGCTCACTTAATTCTGTTTTATTGCAGAGCCTCTAAAAGAAAAATAGATGAGATAAGAGCATTAATTTTCTTTCTTGCTTCTCATGTTTCTCACTCATATATGGGTGTATTTCTTACTCCTACCATTCAGGCATTGCTTATCTCTGTTCCTTCCTTAAATCTTGTCTATTTCTCATGTATTTTTAGCTTCTCTTATTTTCTCAACAATTTCTGAAGACTTTCAAGGGTGTCTTCCAAGTGGTTCACTTATATTAACATTCAGTTAGGGCTGCACTGCTGTGGTAATGGAAAGCTTGACAGACCTTTAACTACCGCAATCCCACCTGTCTGCCTTACATATGTTCCTTTATTGCTCAAGCATTTCTCTTTTCATCTCACTTTTCATTCTCACCTTTCTACTTTTCATTATTGCTGCTAAGTCTGCTGATTGCAATGCCAATAAGAAATGCTAGAAGCATTAAAAAAGATATTTCAGTAATGAATAAGAATCTCTTTTATTTCTTGTGACATAGGAGTGGTGGAAACAGATACTTTCAATATCTGAGTGTTTCTTCTCAGGAGTTTTGTGCTCCCTCTTACATTATAAAAAAGAGGCAGGGAAAGAGAGAGAAATTGCTTTTGTTCAGATATAATTCTCTACTGGAGCTGATTGAAAAATTTCAAATTCCAACTTTTTGACAAAATATGACAATTTTTTTGCAAACATTTTCATGAAAAACTCAATCTTTCAAATCAGTTACTGCATATACATCTACACTAATGACACATGTCCATGTGTCTAGTTGTGCCATAATCCCCTACTGTCCACATTTATACCCCAGAAGCATGTGTCTGAAAGAGAGTACAGGGGAAGTAAGCTAGCATACCTGAGGGTTAAGGCATGGTCCCATACTCATACCAGTGTGCAGTGTGGATGGGGCAAGGGGCATGCACCAGGTGACAAATTTCAATACTCCTCCACCTCCATTCTCACAATGCACTAAACCCTTTTCTACCTGACCCTTAATCAATCTATAAAGGCCCCTGTCCACTCATTTTCACTGGTAGTAGCAAACTGTACTGACCATCAGAACAGCTTTCCTCTGAGCTCTTTTATTCAAGCACCTGAGGCTCCTGTACTGGAGGAACAAAGATGCTCTGAACAGTGGCTCTGAGAGCTTTATTGTACATGTCCTTTCTACAACAAGCTGGACTGGGGTCTGTCGAGGGGTCCCAGTACAGAGGCTAAAGAGCCTCATAACCTGCTCCTCAACCCTGGCGGCCTCATCATCTGATGGGATGCCAATGAAAGCCAGGGCTTGGAGACAGCAGGGACCATGGAGGATGCCCTGGAAGACCAAGAGGGTGAAGAACATGTCATTTTGCATCTCTACTGGAGGAGCTAGTTGAGGAAGCCCTGCCGCTAACCCCCTGACAAACCTGAGGAGGATCTCAAGCCACAGTTGGAACCAGAACCTGAGGCTGGTGTGTTACAATGGACCCTCCCTCTCCCCACCAATATCCCCTCTTGCTACATTCCCGATTTTAAATGCAGCCCCTTCTCTGGTCTACCCTGAAATGGTCCCTGAACAAGACACAACTATAAATCAATGACTTTTTGATTTCCCATAAATTCCTATTACACATTTGGCAGAAGCTATAAAACAAATTATTAAGGAACAATCATTGTGCCCCTGGGTCAAGGCATTTCTCAGCCAGCACACAGGCAGTGATGGTCTTGGGGCCACACAGACCAGGAGAAGGGAGAAGACTGGTTTAGAAATTTCTTATATAGAGATAGGAGAGTTGTAGGAAAAAGTATGGTTGGTTCCCACCCCAACCCCCAATCATACTGTCCCTTTATAAATTAAGGCCTATGGAATGGGATGGAGGAACATAAGATCCAGGAGGTGAATGTTTTGATAATCCAAAGAACATTACAGCAGTCCTTTCTCCACAAGAAGATTTCAAAATTGTTCCCGTCCCTCTGCCTGCAGTCTGCCTCTCCCTGCACCTAGCCATTCTGCGCAAGCCAGTGAAAATGGAGGGTGGGGATCAGAAAAGGATCCAGTCTGGTAGTTGGACAAATGCAGTGCAGTGTCTATTTGCTGTGGATAGCTAGTGGCTTGTTGTGCTGATCTGAAACGTCAGGAAATGAAATACAGTTGTGGAGTATCTTTTTCTTTCCCTGTCCACTTCACCACTGATAACAGTTTACAAATACATAAAAGGTTGTTACAAGGAGGACGGAGAAAAAATGTTCTCTTTAATCTCTGAGGATAGGACAAGAAGCAATGGGCTTAAATTGAAGCAAGGGTGGTTTAGTTTGGACATTAGGAAAAGCTTCCTATCAGGGTACTTAAGCACTGGAATAAATTGTCTAGGGAAGTTGTGGAATCTCCATCATTGGAGATTTTTAAGAGCAGTTTAGACAAACACCTGCCAGGGATGCTCTACATAATTCTTAGTCTTCTTGAGGTCCCTTCCACTCCTGTGATTCTATGATTGTTAGGCAGGCAGAAGGGTCAGATTTGCTGGTGATGCCAGGTCTGGGGAGTGCATGGTGCTCATGGTTCACGTCTCCCTTTCCATGGAAACTCCATCTGCTAGCTGAGAATATAGTAAATTTTCATTCAAATTTCAGTCCAGTCCAGTCCTGTAAGTATATTTCAGCAAATTTCTGGTGTGGTAGAATTCCAGTTAGATCTTGAGGTTCAACAGCTGTGGAGATCTGCCTGGTTCACCTTCATAACTGACCAAACTCCTCCATTCATCAATATGCTGAGAGGTGACCAGTAGCCAAAATATCTTTCTGACATAGATTGTTGGATCTCCTCCACAGGACTGGAAACCAACTCTCTTTTTCCATTCTGGTATCATGAAAATTGCCAGCCTCTACAGACAAAATTACAAACTGGTAACGTAGCCCTGGATTTAACTGACCATCCCCCGACAATGTTCATAAGGTTGTTAAGAGAGATTAAATGGTTCTGATAACAGAGGTTGGTAAACAGCTGAGGGCAATTCAGACAAAAGTATTGCATAATTATTGCATTTCAACTCACCTGCCATCATCCACAGCACAAACCAAACCCCTAAGGTGTTAACCCATTGATTATATAGTTATAGTGCCCTCCTGTAATTGTCTGTAATGGGTGAATAGTCACAGAAACAAAGCTAATGACCATTGGCTACAGAAACCAAACTGGCTTTAGTCTCACATTAGGCATCAGAGTTTGGAGCCTGTGGGGTGGGAAGGTGGAGTACGCCAGAGTTTGGGGCTTCGGCCCTGCAGCAGGTGCCATGGTTTGGGACTTCAGCCCTACAGCAGGCACTAGGGTTAAGGGCTTTAGCCCAGTCATGTGCACCAGGGCTCCCGCAGATTTGAAAATATTTTACCGGAGCTCTGTTCTGGTGGGCTCCAGCTGAATGTAAGCCCTGAATAAAATGTTATTCAGGGTTGAAACCTTTCTCAACCAGGATAATTCAATCAAGGTTTAGGTCAGGCCTTTCCAATTAATACACAAATTGTATTGCTTTGTAAATATATAATTGATTGGAGTAGAAATATTGTCAAACTGACAATAAGTGAACATAGATCAGGAGTTTAAATAGATGCCACTGACGTCAATGGGAATCTTTCCATTCAATTCACTGGGTGTTGGTTACCTTATTTACTGCTGCTGTTAGGAACTGTTTTCTTTTTCTTTTCTTTTTAAAACCATAAAAGGAAAAAAAATCCCATGTTATCTGGTAAACAATGTTCAAGAAGATGCAAGGAGAAATCCGTATGCAACCATAATTTAATAATATAGTCCACTTTCAATAGAGTTTTCACTAGACATATATAGTTCAACACTACAGTGTTTAAGCCTGCAGAATTAAAGCAGTATTTTTAACAATGCCCAACACTTTTTTTTTAGTGTATCTGGTTTATTCCAGGAACAGAAGTGAAAGTGCTTTGCAATATGCTCCTGTTCATGATGTTAATATTAAATTTCAAGGGGAGGACATTATCTAGAGAGTCAGCCATACCAAGATCCAAATATTGCTCAGTTATGACTTTGCAACTCCATGTGCACTATGTGCATATAAGTGGGATGAAATCCTGGCCTCGCTGAAGACAATGGGAGATTCGTCATGGACTTATAATTTCATCTATTATATATATATATTCATTGCTTCAGGTCACTAAGTCACAATTGATTGGTCTCATTGTAGGAGAAATCAAAGTTTAGTATGGAAAGTTTTGCTCTGTCTTACAGTTATAGCAGTAAAACACAGTAACTTGACTATTGAGGGGACTAGCTATTAACCTCAGTTATAACTGAAAATATTTTACTAACTGAGATTTGTCAACTATCATAAACTTGGTATCTACAGCACAGTTAATATAGCTTCATTTTGTTAACTAAATGCCCCTTAACCAGTGTGAATTGCTAGTAATTGTACAGCATGATTTCACTGCAAATTAATACCACCTGTCAACATAATACACATCAATCTGAATTTCACAAACAGGTCAGAAAATAAGGAAGCGATTTGTTGGAAATGAAGGGACGAACCCAGCCTTATCAACCCAGTTATAAGTAAACTGTGAATAAGACTGGAAGAACAAGATTCTGTCCCCAGCTAATAACACAATAGCACCACTAAATAATACAGTACTTCCAACTACTGAGCATGTGTTTGTGATCAGTAAAGATCAGTTATGCAGCAAACAAGCTTGTTGTGGCTAGGGGCCAGTCTTTCAATGAATATATTTGGCTTCTTTCCCATTTTACTTGTTAACAGGAGAAAACTAGCTTCCAACAGCCATTCAGCTTACATGTTACACCACCCCATGAAACAATGCAGTAGAATTGGAAGCCTGTTTATTTTATTTATTTGTCAGTGGTGGACAGAACTATACCACACTAAAATGCTGACAATCAGACTCCGTCATGGTGGGCCTACTCCAGCAACTGTTCTGTGCAATGGGACTTGCAATGATGTCTAGGGGAATTCCATGCTGAATAGGACTGGGTCCATTGTTTGCAACCATTTGATATTTTTGCTGGGAATGAAGGCCTGGCATTTGCCTTGTCCAGTCCTATCTTACTGAAGCTAGCAGCCAACGATTCAGATAATAAGGATAGTAATTAGCACTTTTATCTTTGGAACATTAAACGTTAACCCTCCCAGCTTGCCTGTGTAGTAGGAAAGTATTATTCCCCCACCTTATGAGGAAGACTTGGTCAGGGAGATTAACTGGAACAGAGGAAGAATACTTGTCAGGACTGGGAACAAAGCCAGGATCTCTTGTGTTCAGGCCATCCCTGTTCTCGACACATGAGCTCCATTCTGAGATGAAACGGAAGAAAGCTACCTGAGCCACACACATTTGCTTGAGTGCTCTGATAAGGTGATTTTAGAAGATCTGTAATAACATTAATGCTGTTTCTGGGCAATAAGATATGCAATAACACAGTAATTTCAACAGTGCCTTAACTAAATTCATAGTATAAATAAGGAAATATTGTACCCATTGGAAGGAAGTAATGGTCAGATAACATCAAATATGGCTTGTTTAGACTTCCTGCTAAGGTGTATGACACAGAAAATTATTTCACTTTCTATGTGTTGACAACTTTGTTATTTTAAAAATAAAAGGGGAAGGAAGCAAATTTCATTAGACTTCTCAATTTGTCCCAGTGGGACAAATTACAATAGAAAAGAATGTGATATTGTGTATTTGCATAACATGCAAGGGAGATTTTCACTTAAATTAAGTAAGAGTGCTGCCAAAATAAATGATCTCAAATTAGCTAAATATAGTATTCGCCTGTTGAGATGCACAAACAGGCACCGATCTGCAAACATAATGTAAGGGAAGAATCACAGTGATAATGCAGAGAATGAAAACATTATTCTTCTAACCTCAAAGCATGTATAATCATTGAATTGTCATCCACCACCTGATACTCATCCACCATCTTTACTTAAACAAAATATGCTAGACCAGGAGTCAGCAACCTTTCAGAAGTGGTGTGCTGAGTCTTCATTTATTCACTCTAATTTAAGGTTTCACGTGCCAGTAATACATTTTAATGTTTTTAGAAGGTCTCTTTCTATAAGTCTATAATATATAACTAAACTATTGTTGTATGTAAAGTAAATAAGGTTTTTAAAATGTTTAAGAAGCTGCATTTAAAATTAAATTAAAATGCAGAGCCCCCTGGACTGGTGGCCAGGACCCGGGCAGTGCGAATGCCACTGAAAATCAGCTCACGTGCCACCTTAGGCACACATGCCACAGGTTGCCTACCCCTGTGCTAGACCATAGAAGGGCTGCTTTGTCCATCTATTGGTGATATTGTGTAGCATTAAGTAAAAGGCACAAGTTTAAGTCACAGGCATAGTGAGCCAAATTAACTGTTGACTCTAGAGATAAATCTGACCCAGGGCTTTTCTATACTTCTGGCTAAATCAGCACTGTGCGATCATTGCAGCAATGTCAATTTAGTGGGTCTGGTGAAGACAAGCTAAGTCGATGGCAAAGCGCTCTCCCATAGACATCTGGTACTCCACCTCCCTGAGAGGCAGAAGGTAAGTTGGTGGGAGAGTGTAGACACCGCTGTAAGTCAACCTAAGTTGCGTCGACTTCAGTTACGTACCTTAGGTTGACTTATAGCTTTAGTGTAGACCAGCTCCCAGTGTCTCACTTTAGCTAGTAGGGGCTAGGACTGCAGGGAGGTATTGCTTTTAGCTCCCAGAAGGACAGTGAATCTCTTGAAGCTCAACAGTATTACCTTTTGATTCCTCAAAAACAGTTTTAAGAGAGTTCAGTTCAGCTCTTCTGTGAAGAAGATACTTTTGAGGTGATGCTAATTGGCTGTCTGTTTAGGTATTTATAATATATCCATCACTATTGTCTCTCAATTCCTTCTGTAACTAAAGAATAAAATCTCCCAGAAAGCTGTCTGTCACAGTTCAAGGCAACTGCACCTGTATTTTCCGCCTCGAGGTCCACCGAGGGCACCCTCTCTAGGCTCCCAGCTTTTCAGCCATCACCCCTCTTCAATAAAGACCTGCATCCATCTACCTCCTGATTTGGGATTTTTCCCTGCTGTGTGGTTCCTTGTGATATTCCCAGCAACCCAGACTGCTCAGAAAGGCCAGCATCAACACCAGGGTTCAGTAACTTCTGTCACGCGGCTCGCCAGGGTAAGTACCCTGGCAGGCCGGGCCAGTTTGTTTACCTGCCGCATCCACAGGTTCAGCCGATCGAGGCTCCCACTAGCTGCGCTTTGCCACTCTAGGCCAATGGGGGCTGCGGGAAGCGGCGCAGGCCAAGGGATGTGCTGTCTGAGGCTTCCCGCCAGCCGCATTGGCCTGGAGTGGCGAACCGCAGCCAGTGGGAACTACGATTGGCTGAACTTGCAGACTCGGCAGGCAAACAAACTGGCCCGGCCCGCCAGGGTGCTTACCCTGGCGAGCCTCATGGCAGTGGTTGCCGACCCCAATCTACACTTTACTTTCTCTTCAGAGACAATGAACAGTGTAATGACCTACAGTTACAAGTTACCACACAGATCTTTATAAGCAATCACGTTTATTCTTAATGTGAAAGCACTACAGAGAAAACATATTAAAAACAATAGAAGAACCTACATGAATGCTAAAAAATCTTATCAGAGATCACCCTAGCTCCAGTCTCAGGCTCAGGTAGGTGTCAGTCCTTCAGATCCCACAACTGCTTTTTCCTAAGGTTCATGTCTCAGATTCAAAACCAGAAATCCCATGAATAGGTCAGTCTTTCCTTTTTACAGCTTGGGTCTTTGATCTTGGCCTCATATAATTCGTGATCAGCAGACAATGACTCACTCCTCAGGGCATAGCTTCAAAAACCTGGGGTTTTTTTAAGCCATGAAACCAATGCCTTTAGTAAGACCATGATTTTTAATTTCTAACAAAACAAAATAAATGTAAGGTTCCAGGCTCATCTTTTGAAGGTCTTCTGCAGATTTTCCTGGAGAACAAGGACTGAGAGGAGAGATATGGAGTGGTCATTTTGTGAAATGGATGATAAGTAAGGCTGAGAGTTTGTCATGGCATTCACGGAAATCATGGATTCTGTGACTTTTATAATACAACTAATTCTTGATTTTTACAATTTTTTTTGTTATTTGCAAAATATTCTGTGTGCACTGTGTCCGCTGATTTCTTTCTATTTTGGCTGGGTCACTATGTTAGACTTCTATCACTATAATCTATTACTAGGTTTCTGGGTCGCTATTTTAGACTGGCCTTTTAAGAGAGAGCAATGTAAGTGCACCTGTGACTCATCAGCTTATTTCAGTTGGACTTAAATGAAGACACCAGGGCCCATAGGAAAGAGAGATACTTCATGAGTCAGAGCTGCCTAGTTCAGTGAGGAGAAAGTGTATTTGGGAGCTACCTGGGAAATTGGAGGATATCTCTAGGGAAAGCTGCAGAGAGTAGAAGGCTCTTTGCCTGTCTCCTATGGAAAGAGGAAGGAATTATCAGGAACCCAGTCAGGAGCTAATATGCTCATATTTCTGAGCTAGAAAGCCCTGACATGAGAAGGCAAAAGGTAGCTGAAGGCTGAGAGAAACAGCTGCTGGCCGTCAAAGCTGGAAAGCTGAAATTGGAGGGACAAAGAGGGCTGAAGGCTGGGAAGAGGTATGATGAGACTCTGGAGCTGGCATATGGTGAGTGATACTGGGGCTGGTTGTTGATGAACTTCTGGGACTTGTTTAGTTATGGTTTATGTGCATATGACATTACTATAAGTGAACCCCACAAGGGCTATATTTATATTCAGGAAGATAGCTTGGAGTATTCCTGAGGATTCTAAAGAAGGGAAATGGAGGAAGCAAGTCTGTCATGCTGAAGTCTACTGCAAGAGGGCACTTCAGGCAGCTCTGCCCTATGACAACCTAATTCCCAGAAATTAAAGACACTGTCCCCTATTGACTCCCTCTTCAATAGCAAAAAAAAAAATCTGATTCATGTATAAAATAACTGATTAAAAATAACCTCAACATGAAATACACTAGCTCTTAACTGTGTTATCTTGATATTTCCTCTGCCTATTCTTTCTTTCCTTATTGTCTTCTTGACCCTGTAGATGAGACCTAATATTCAGGTACAACCTTTTAAATGTTTGTAAGGGTAACTTTACTGACAGGAATAATTCCATTAATTCCAATGGAAACTTTGAGTGAAAACTTGGCTCCACTGAGTTGTCAAAACTTTCAACGGGGCCAGGAGTTCACCCAATGTGTCTGCAGGATTGGCCCTTAGTTCCTAAGCTCCTTGGTGCAGGGAGCATATCTGTTGTCTATTTTTGGGAGGAGCCTACAACACCTTGAATGCTGTTTAAAATATTAAATCATACTGAATAATATGTTTAAATGATTAGATATACATAAGATAGCAACTGGTATTAGAATTATGAAGGAACACATCACTTTCTTTAATGATAGATCATAATTTTAGCCACTAGATTACCTTTGCCTAGAATCTATATTTCCATTTCTCTTTCATAAATTTCTCAAAGCTTAAAAATGCCTGTGCTTGTTTTCCTAGCACTTTAAATATTTTATCCTGTTGAGGGATTAATACATTATAATATCCTGGGAAACTCTATAATTTTCAGTGAATAATTCCTATCAATGAAAGCAGAATTAATGAACTGCAGGCCCTTGTGTTGCTGATTTCAGCTGACAAGTTGCTCCTAACATGAACAAGTGGATTCTTTTGTTACAAACATATTTTTAAAAAATAAAATAGCTATGAACACAATATAGCAGCTTTCACCGGTTTCTCTATTACCATTGGTGCATTATAGTAATACCCACATTATGCTAGTCTATTTCGAAACCTAGACAAAGGCATTGTCCTTGCCCTCAAGAGTGTATAATCTGAAACATATCCAAGAAGTAGGGAAGGGATAAAACATGGTAGCAAAGTGATCTGGAACATCTCCAACATAGACAAATCATGTTGAACTAACACTTGGCCAGCCTTACTTGGGGGAAGTTGAAGGAGGGTGATACTGGAAGGGGAGACTGACCAATGGTTTTGGAGGGAAGAGGAATGGATGGATCTGTAGGAGAGGGGAATAATAGACTGTGGAGAGGTCTATTACTAATAGATTGTTGGGAAGATAGAGATATATTTGTGCTGTGATAATTGACATATTGGGGGTTGCAGATTGGGGTTCTTATTTGGGGGGCCTTAAAATGCTGTACTGCACAAATGTAAATTTCTTGAACTTTTTCAGGCTTTTTGATACCCCTGTGCAAGGTTGGTCTGACTAGTAGTTACACTGTGAGATGGTAGAAGGGTATCAACTGGTCTGGGGTGGGGTCTGAACCTCTTGCTTTTTCTACAGAAGAGCAAAGCTTCCCCAGGTACGTACAGATGCTGCTAGCCATCGCTGCCACATCCTCACTGCTATTTTTAGCAAGCTAGCCATAGTAGAACTAGCACAGGTATGTCTACACATGATGCAAATTATGCCTCCAGTTGCAGTTTAGATGAAGCTTTGGGCACTTAAAACCCTAAATCCAGTAGGACTTAGGCTCCCAAGTATCTCAGTTAATTTTGAAAATGAAACTTAGGCAGTTCTGAAAATGTTACTCCTAATAGCTTTGATAATTAGCTTCTCTTTGCCATTTTTGCTATGAAAAGTACAAAACAAATTTATTGTATAAGTAACATTGTAAAAATGTTTCTAAAACTTTGTGAGATCTTTGATTTTTGTCCACTTTAAATGTGATAGGTTTTGATTTATGTAAGCAATATATTAACAATGTTTAAAATCAGTTTTAGCATAGGCAAATCTATACTGTCAATTCTTAAGGCTGTTGCATATTTTATCACTTGTATTTATAACAGTTATTGGTTTGCATTTGGAACAACAGGGCTTTAAGAATAATGCCCTGATGCCTTGAATCACTCAAATTTGCTTTTCTATGCTTTCTCTTGCCTTGTTTCTATCCCACTAACCCTTTATCACAAAAAAGGAATACAAGCAAAATAATTACTCATAAAGATGGAGAAAAAGCATCACATTTTTTTTTCAAACAGAGTCATAGCATAAGTCTAAGGTAGAAAAATAATCCTACCAGTACTAATTTTATATAATATATATGACCAGCTTTGATGAGGAAGGTATTATTCAGACAATAGCTAGAATAGTAGAGGGTAGGATTGGATAGGGCACTAGAAAACTGGGGGTCAGTTTCTGGTGCACACACAGACTTTCCAGTGTGACCTTTTTACTGTGTGCCTCAGCTCCCCATCTGTTAAATGAGGATAATACTTTCCTGCCTTACAGGCATGTTGAGAGTAAAATCTACTAATGATTTTGAGGTGCTCCCATTCTATGATAGTGATGCTATATAAACATATGGGTTTATACAGCACCTAGAATAATGGGGTTCCCGTTCATTCCAAGGGTTTCTAGGTGCTGCTGCAATATAAATAATTAGTAATAATAAAGATAGATAACGAAAAGACACAGAATTCCCATCCTTGAGTAAAGTTATGGATACAAAACTGTCCATGTTTACCAGAGATTTTTGTGGGGTTCTTTATGATAATGAGCATGATGCAAAGTGAGTGAGTGAAAGTTTGATCCCAGAGTGTTGAACATGAAGTGACCTTTGACACAGATGTAAAATCTATTCAGTGTAATAAAAATATAACCCCACCCCAAGATTTACCCCTACATTTTAACCCATTTTGTCAATCTTAAATAGGCACTTTGTAACTACAGCTATTTAACTTGAGTAAAAAACATGGCTCTTATCAAATATTAAATTACGAATTTCCACTCAATAAAACAGAAGCAGCTTCAAAGGTATTAATTTAATAGACAGCAAATAAGTTTTAAGGGATACAAACAAAGTTTGTTCCTTCATTAGAACAAAGAGTGTGCATGCACGCACACATCACAAAGTTTTGCTATATCAGTTATAAAAAAAATGTTCCCTTCTGTTAGCAATGCAATTTGCCCATAACTAGAAAATCTATTACAACATGTATTAGCATGATCAGGTATGTATAAACACATAGCCCATTTGAAAACAAAATAAAATCCAAAAACCTGCAGTGCTTGTCATTTGGGCTGTCTTGATCAGGACAAGCTTTCTAATGATTTCTGATTGCCTACACGCTATCATATTTCTACAGTGGTAACTGAACAAAGGTAACAAAGAAGCTGGTGGTTCTCCAGGCAGTCTTTCCTATGTGGTCAACAACAATACTGGTACCCTCATAATATGCTCATTTTGAGATGCTAGGTGAATTCTGTTATCTGGTTAATAACAATTTATTCTCTCCTTCTCAATAACCTTGTGGTTGAGCATTTCCATTTTTGTCCTTCTCTCATTTGTATACTATTCTATGCAGTTTTCATGAGTAGACATGTCATAAGGAATGGGCTTTTTATACTCAAATATTGAAGAGAGAAACAGCATGTGTGATAAATGAAGGGAGGGGGGGTAGCTCCCCTTTATGGACACCCAGCCAGTAGCTATAAAATCCCTCTTAGTAGCTGTTCTCTAATTGCTCTACCTGTAAAGGGTTGAAAAGTCTCACTGCTATGCATAGGTAAAAAGAATTGAGTGGGCACCTGGCCAAAAGAGCCAATGGGAAGGCTAGAACTTGTTAAAATTGAAACAACTCCCCTTTTGTGTGTCTGTCTGTTGTTCTCTGAGGGAGAGGCAGACAGGGCAGAGCTATTCTGTAAGAAGCTTGGGTCAGGTATGAAAAAATCATCAGTATCATACCTAGACACTAGTCATTTAAAAGCCCAGATATGTAAATAGATCAGGAAATGTGTAGGAAGACGCGATTAGATTTATCTCTTTTATTTCTTTATGGCTTGTGAATTCCTCTGCGATAACCCCAAGTGTTTTGTTTTGCTTTTAACCTTTAAGCTGGACCTCAAGAAAGCTATTCTTGGTGCTTAATCCATGTAGTTGCTCTTTTAAAATCTAGCAGTAGCCTGAGTTCCCAGATGTATTTTCTTCCTTTTTAAAAAAAATGAAATTTAACCTTTTTTAAGAACAGAATTGGCTGTTTGTGTCTTAAGAGTGTTGTGCATGTGTTGTTTAATTAGCTGGTGGCGACAGATGATTTCTTTTTTCTTTCTCAGCTCTTCCCCTGGAGGGGGGATGAAAGGGTTTGAGGGTACCCCACAGGAAGGAATTCACAAGTACACCTTCCTGGGCTCTCAAAGGGGTTCTGCACTTGGCAGCATCTACCAATCCAAGGACAGAGAAAAGCTGTAACCTTAGGAGTTTAATACAAGCCTGGAGTGGCAAGTATTAATTTTTAAAAGCAGCAAAGAATCCTGATTAGACTAACACGGCTACCCCTCTGATATTAATTTTTAGAATCCTTGCAGCCCACACCTTCTGCACTCCAAGTGCCGGGGGGGAGGGGGGATTAGCCTTGCCAGCATGGTTTAACAATAACAGACAAGAAAATTAGAGCTAGAGCATCTGAGCTATGAAATAGTGTTGAATGTAGGATTACACCAATTTCAACCACATATTTCAGTGCCCAATAACATTGTAGTATTTTATATCCTCTGCATTCGTTTGAGCAGGAAACACTTCTCAGACACCAAAAAAATAAAATAAAACAAATCCCTAGCTTCAATATGTATATACACTAAACCATCATGAATGTACTCACAAGGCTGTTAAATTGTACAGACTTGTCAGTCCAAATAGATAAATGCATTTACTATATTATGAGAAGTGACACCACCTGTCCTGAGGAGTTCCACTATAGTGGTTCAGTTTGAAAGATGATTGAACTTTAGTAGAGGTGGCACGTAGGGTGTGGAGCTTATTCTCAGTTACCCTCACACACTCCCCCATACCTGCCACATTTTAACACTGCCCATTTTGAAAAGCCTTGTTTTGATGTGGTTGATCATTAGTCACTGACAGCTTCTGCATCAGATTCCCAACCCCTTTTTAAAATAAATTATAAATTAGCTAAATTTTTATTTATTCTTTGGTATTTGTGGTACTTAATTTTTTTAAGATGAACTATCAGGCCAGGGCCCTAGGGCTTATGTCAGATCAGAAGAACTGTGTGTGTGTGTGTGAGCATGCACTATTATTACTATTGATGTATGCATTATTTGTGCTACAGTGGTGTTCAGAGGCCCCAGTCAGGTTCCCTTACTGTGCTGCACACTGTATACTCACATAGGGAGAGAAGGTCTATGCCTCAAGCCAAGGGTTGCAGTTACGACCATCCCTTAAGTGAATTACATGGAAGAATATTCCTTACTCCCCCTTATGCCTTTGTGTGGCCAGGACAAGGCACAATCTAAATTTATGGCAGCCCTCCCATAAGCATCAATGAACGTTCTTCACCTTTTTTTCCTCCTCTTTTGGTCTTTCTGCTTAACTTTTCTCCTATCTCTTATTACTCCTTTACATGAGGGATCCCCTTCTCTCTAAATCTTATTCACTGACACCAACTTCTTTCATCTCTCCCTACACCTCATTTCTCTCTCAATTTCCCATATCTTCTTTCGTGTGCTATTCACAATTCCTATCCTTTAGAGAAGACTTGGGTATCAATATGGGGATTTAGTGATTAAAGAAAAACTCTGGAGAAATTAGTGGTTCTGAGTACCAGGCACTCACTGATTTGCTTTTGGTAAGTGATTCTGAAAGAGGATCTGTTGTTCCACACCTTTCAGGACAAGAACACACACAATGTTGGCTGGTTGTGACAATAATACACGCCAGTAATGTAGTTCTGGAATCCAAGTCGGGCAAAGAATCATTGAGCTTTATTTTTAACTGTCTTCTCTGAGTGCTGCTTGTATTCTCCCCTCAGCTAAGAAAAGTAGCTTCCAAATAGGGACTCCATAGAGTCACTAGCCTCTCTTCTTGAATTCCCTTAGCTGTCTAAACAAATTGAGGTATGTAGCCAAGCTTATCCATCATTTCTACACAGTTCAGGTAGGGACAAAACAAGTTCAATATGCCATGAAATGATTTGTGCTTGCAGCTTGTTAATTCCCTAAGTGCCATCTTGAGAATGTACCTGAGGAGATGCATCTTATCTAATATTTTCCTTAGAAATCTCTCATTGTATGAGGGCTTTTGTTTTTACTGAAACCTATAATTGCTTTATGTATTCATGCGCAATGTGCATATGCACAGCAACTTTTCAGACACTAATTATATCGAATAGGATAATCTCACACTGACACACTGTAGTCAACAAAAGGTAAATAAGTCATTAGCCCTGCAGAGATATTTAGAAGTAAATGATACTTTTCTTTTTGACTAGCAGTCTTCAGAAATATAAACGCAAGGGAGGATGTTTGGGTTCACAATTCTTTTGCAGGCATTAGTGCTTGAATTTCCTGTTTGTGTGTTACAGTGCTTGACACTCGTCGAGCTATTTTCATCCACAGATGATCATGTTTCACAAACAATCCAGCCACACACAACCCCTGTAAAATTTGCATTATACACCATTGAAAAAATGGATGGAATAAGGTACAGAAAAGTTATAACAAGACTATACAAGTGATACAATACAATACCGATAGCAAGAATGGAACTGAAGTGGTAGCATATTAGGCTCTATATCTCTTCTTCCCGGCTGTCTCCCAGCTATCCTACGGTTTGGGAGAAATTGGAGTCTTGACAAAAACCAATTCGATCAAGCTGTGTCTGAAGATGAATGTTGATAGTTAAAAGGAAGGGGAAATATTTTGAGGAGGTGGTGGGAATTATGGCTTCATCTTGTATTGAGGACATCCACCTTCTGATAATCAAAGGAATAGCCAAGTGCATTCATTGCAACACTTCGAACCAAGGCAATTGCAGTGGCTAGAAATACTTTTTTCTGTCTTCAATTGACCAAAACAATGTGCCTGTACTTCTCTGATGCATCTATGGTCATCTTGAATGATGCATTCATCGCAACCAGACAGGGCTTCAGCACCTACTATCCCCATAGAGATTACTCAAAAACAACACTACCCAAAGTTATATTGTCTTTTCTGTAGTCCCTCTCCACACTGGGTAAAATCCCTTTAGGGAGGCCTGCAGCAGGGAGAACTCCTAGTTGCACAGATACATTGGAATTTTGCTGCCAGAGAGTAAGGAAGTTTACAAGGGGGTCCAGCAAATAGTCTTTGATTCATGTAGATTCCTTGGGATCTGCATGTTTTGGGTGTGGAACTTTATGGAGGACTGGGGGCACAAATTTCTTCCCCTTCAATGACTGAAGGCAACTCTGCAAGAGGATCTCTCCAAGACTTTTCTGTCCTTTTACTCCCTCCCGCAGTTTTTTACTTGGGAAGAAATTGATCTAACTGGAAGATGAAATTCAGTGCTGATAAATGCAAAGTAATGCACATTGGAAAACATAATCCTAACTATACATATAAAATGATGGGGTCTTTATTACCTATTACCACTCAAGAAAGAGAACTTGGAGTCATTGTGGATAGTTCTCTGGAAACATCCACTCAATGTGCAGCGGTAGTCAAAAAAGCTAACAGAATGTTGGGAATCATTAAGAAAGGGATAGATAATAACACAGAAAATATCATATGGCCTCTATACAAATCCATGGTATGCCCACATTTTGAATGCTGCATGCAGATGTGGTCCCCCTATCAAAAAAGATATATTAGAAAAGGTTCAGAAAAAGGCAACAAAAATTATTAGGGGTATGGAACAGCTTCCGTATGAGAAGAGATTAAGATTAGGACTTTTCATCTTGAGGGGAAAAAAAGACAACTAAAGGGAGATATGATAGAGGTCTATAAAATCATGACTGGTGTGGAGAAAGTAAACAAGGAAGTGTTATTTATTCCTTTCATAACACAAGAATTAGGGGTCACCAAATGAAATTAATAGGCAGCAGGTTTAAAACAAACAAAAGGAAATACTCACAGAGCACACAATCAACATGTGGAACTCTTTGCCAGAGGATGTTGTGGAGGCCAAGACTATAATAGAGTTCAAAACAGAGCTGAATAAATTCATGGAGGATAGGACCATCAGCGGCTATTAGCCAGGATGGGCAGGGATGGTGTCCCTAGCCTCTGTTTGCCAGAAGCTGGGAATGGGTGACAGGGGATGGATCACTTGCTGATTACCTGTTCTGTTCATTCCCTCTGGGGCACCTGGCATTAGCCACTATTAGAAGGCAGGAACCCAGTATGGCTGTTCTTATTTTCTTATGTTCATCATCATAGTATCTGAGCTCCTTCCACATAAAATTGATACCAATGGTTAAGTCAATAGACTTCATGGAGTCTCTGCCTTTTCTTCTTTTTGGGAGTATAAAAAAGTTCTGCTTCCAATAGGGTTGTGTAAGGGCTGTGACCAGATACACTCAGTGGTAGCCCTTAACATGGTTGAACTCTACTCATTTTGAGCCTGAGTTTTGCCATTTTTAAAAAAAAATATTTAAGACCTATCCTTCTGAGTTAGCCTACTGCCAATAAAAAGCTGGATGATGATTTCCAGTGACTTCCTGAGTGACAACCACCAAGACCAACACTGATCTCTCACACTGAAGTCAATGGGAGCTTTGCCATGAACTTAAACGGAAGCAGAAAGCCCCAACTATTTAGCCTATTTGGAAAAGTGGCTAAACTGAAGGGAAGGTTTGGGCCTTTTGAAGCAGAATGGATGTGGGTCACATTTTGGTGCGTAGGATCTAGCTACTATGATACTAGATGTGTTAGGATTTCTCATTTCCATTTTTCATCCCTAACCACCAGACATTTTTTTTTTTACATCCAGTAAAGAAACTCACACTTCTGAGTTCCATTAATGGTGAAAAGATGGGAGACCTTTATTAAAGTTTGACTTGAGGATCTTGCTCCTTAATTAAACTGGGGCAGCAAACTCAGATTGTGGAAATTGGGGATAATATTCAGGGACTGGACATTTTGCCTTCCTGCTTCTTAATTTAAAGTTGTAGGTTATCACAACGCTCTTTAGGGCAGTGGTTCTCAACCAGGCATATATGTACCCCTCAGGGAACTCAGGTCTTCCAGGAGATACTTAACTCATCCAGGTCATTTTTTCTCAACCTTGGGGTTGCAGCCACCGGGGTGGGGGGTCATGTGATGGGTTTAAGGGGTTGCAAGTGCAGGGTCTGCATTAGGGGTTCACAAGCAGGGCAATTACATGGAGCCCCATGCCACAGGGGGCCATGTAAAGCTAAATTACATGCTTCAGCCCCAAGAGGCAGGGCTTGGGCTTCAGACAAGGCTCACAAGTGAAAAACTGCCTCGAATATCACACTGAAATATAAGCACAATATTTATATCCCCATTGATTTATTTTATAATTATACGGTATAAATGAGAAAGTAAGCAATTTTTCAGTAATAGTGTGCTGTAACAGTTTTTCTATTTTTATGTCTAATTTTGTAAGCAAGTAGTTTTTAAGTGAGTTGAAACTTGGGGTTTGCAAGACAAATCAGTCTCCTGAAAGGGGTACAGTGTTCTGGAAATGTTGAGAACCACTGCTTTAGGTTGACTGCACTTCCAGCCACATAGTGAATGCAATTATCGTAAACTACTGCTTAAGTGATAAAACAATATTGCTAAGTATGAAATACAATCTATTTTAGAGACCCATTGATGCATGCACTTTAACTGGGATTACATTAAAATGGAAACACCCACCAGTCAAAATGCCAAGCTGCTGCCATATTACTGCCTTATAAATTCTTCTGCTAAATAAAATATTGTGATAACATCATCACTGTTTCATCTTTGAATTCCCTTCTACCCACTATAGAAGTGAATTGGCCTGGCAGCTTCTGAATCACAGCATAATTTAACCCACTCACACTGATAACTGGGAAGATCCTTCACACAGTTTTGTGGTTTTTGTTCTGACTGTCTAAAAGGCTTGTTAGTAAGGGGTTTCATTGCTTCTTGATGTGAACAGTTTTGTACAACTTGTTTTCAGTCTATTGCTGTGAAGCATTTTTTCTTATTCTCTTTCTTTTTCTTTTCAGTGATGATTACCATTCTTAGCTGCAAGCTGTAACTTAGAGAAGTTCTTACAAATAGCTATTTCTAACCTAGCATTGGATCTAATTTAATTATTCTGTGGGTAATGTGCAGCTGAAGGCAATGTTGCTATAATTTTAGGCAGCAGGACTGGGCTTAAACTGACTATATTCAAACAGGACTACAACTGCAATTATAAATGGTTTGATATTACTAGCCACATTGTATTTGTTTGATATATAGAACATTATGTATGCTTCTATTTTACTTTTCTGAGTGGGCAAAAGACTGGTTTCCTAGCAGCATTCAGAAAATTAGTAAATTCTGAAGATTGGCTTTATAGCTCCAGAGAGAGGAGGATGCTCAGTCATTGCTGGCTCCTGATTTTGTGAAACTGCCAAATAAACTATAGAATCCAATCAGGGTGCAGGACGAGCCTCCAGCTATGGGTCAAAGAAGGTGGTTCTGGCTTGAATGTTCTTGTGGAAGGTGTGCTTTCGTGAAGATTTTACATAGCTCTCTCCTAGGATGAAATACAGTAAGTAGGAATTGAATTTTTAATGTTAACAAAGATGTGACTGCAAACAACTTAGTTGTCCATTTATGATCTATGTAAAAAAGTTCAAATGTATATTACATAATAAAGACACCTATACATATGATAAAGATACACACACATTGCTTCAAGAGTGAAATGGTCAGTACATTTGCCAGTGAATGTGTCACCAATATGTTCTTGGGCTATTTACTTATTTCAACAAATAGTAAACCTCATTTTGGCAGGGAAGCCCCTAATCTAATCAATTCTGATTTCAAAACCTCAATTTTATGAAAAATATGAACATTTTCCTTGCTAAACCATTAATCTGTCCTTAATATGCATGAACACTTGGTTTCTGTTACTCAGGAACAAAAAGTGGTGTTTTGACAACCCCTATTGTTTGATGCATTGATTTCACTTGTATAGCATGTGAAGACTTGCAATTATTTTCAGCCTCCTCCCTCCACAATAAATCAGATGAAACTTCTGGAGGAGGGGGAAGGAAGAGAGTTCTTGTTATAGTGTTCCATTTTGTTTTCAATAACAATCCATGTAAAAAATAAACATGTATAACAGGACACGTTACAAGTTATTAGAATTATTATTTATTAGTTGTATTGCATTAGCAGTGTGTTTGGGACTCCATTGTGCTAGGAGCTATATTTTTTGCATATTAAGAGACAGTCCTGTCCTATAGTGCAAGATGGGCAAACTGTGAGAGCAATGACATATTATCTTCCATTAACAGATGGAGGCTTGGGACACAGAGAGATTATGGGTTTTACTCAAGGTCACACAGAATAACTGTGGAAGACCTAGGAAACAAACAAATATTTCACAAGTCACAGTCCAATACATTTCACAAGGTCATGTATATGAGAACATGTCCTTACATGAGGTTTAAATTACTTCATAGTAACATATCTGTATGTTTTATTTTGTACATTTCATAGATCATATACTATTTTGCTAGGCAAAAACAATATAAATATAGATCACATAGTTTGCCAAGTAAGTTATATGCATTATCAAAATGTTCTTGCCTGCTTCGTATGGTGTATTATTGTTTGTGCATTAGGTGGTGGGATTAGTATTTACTAGGAATAGTAAAAAATAACATCTTTCAATAGAAAATTGGGGTTTTGATTAAACATTGTTTCACCAGAAGTGTCCATTTTTAAGGAAAAAGTAGATTTTTTAAATCAAAAATGGAAATATTTTGGCCCCAAAACAAAATATTTCTATTCAGTTATATTGCCACAGTGCCTCATGGTAATTATAGTTCAATTGCTTTATATCCTCATTTTCTATAAACTGGGATCACCAGCCAGACATCATCTCCCATGATGTATGGCAGCTATGGGATTTCCATGATGCCCATCTCCTTTCACCAATGCATCATGGGAGATGTAGCCCAACCAGGGAGTCTGTCCTCTAAAGGAGAATGGGAGCCTCAGGCATGTGAATTAAAACTACCAAGTGGTACCATGGATGTGTTTCTAAATTGAACTTTTTCAGTGTTTGGCTGAAATACTTTGGTTTTCAATTTTTCACTGAAAAGTTGAAATGTTCCAACCACTTACTAATCAGCTTTGCACTTTTTTTCCAGACTACAATTCTGTTGGTCTAAATGCTGATAATTCACACTTGTGATATCTTATGGTGCATAACTTTGTACATGGTGTAAATTAACCCTGTGATAAAATGTTTCCTCTAAAAATCATGGCAGCTAGAAAGTACAACTTCCATGATCCTGTGGTGATGATCTAATTTAATCTCATGAATACACTGACAATAGTGCTTATCCTTCATAAATATTTGTTGGATTTTTTCATTAGTCAGCTAAAATCTGCCACTGGTCTTTTCCATGTTCTTTCAGAGGAAGAGCACCAGGAGTCTTTCAGCTACATGACTGGGCTTCCAGGTTGCCAGCAATAACATTACCATCTTCCTTAAGAAGTATACTTTTACCGTACTTTGTAATACTGACAGTATCACTGTAAACCAGAAAAATCTTATCTCTTATTGAGGTTTAATTGGTGAATCAAACCAACCTGATGAGCTTTTCAGATTGAAAGTGGAAAAAAGTTAATTTTCTTGCATAATTTGACATTGTAAAAAGTAAATTTTCATACAGAGATATCCTTTGGCATCAGAGTGGGAGGTGAGATTTCACAAGGGATATAGAATAAATCCATTGAAATGAAATGTAAAGCATTGAAATGACAGGTTTTGGTTGAGGATGTTGATGCAGGTGTAACAATGCAGTCAACAAAGGAAATATGTGGAGTGTGCAAAGACAGAAACTTAAAAGAAAATAATGTGTTATTTTACTTTATGTTGTGTTTTAAAAATTGACTTGTTCTGTCAGCACAACTTGCAATATGATGAGATCATGGACCAATGTGACAAGAGAGCACTTTAAACAGCTAAACAAACTTACATAAAATATTGTCGTAAGTGGTAAAGATGAACTAGCAATTTTGTTGGTTTTTCATAAGTATTTGCAGAAAGGGTTAGCAAGTTTCACAAGTACATTTAACTCACTAGCAAGTCAGCCATTGTGAATACACACATGAGTCACCCATGCATCTGCGTGCATGCACACAGAAATATATTTCGATAAGATAGATGCATTCAAGTCAGCAGAGCCTGATGAATTTCATCCATGGATACTTAAGGAATTAGCTAAAGCAATCTCAAAACCAGTAGTAATTATATTTGAAAACTCTAGGAGCACAGGTGAGGTCCCAGAGGACTGGAGAAGGGCAAACATAGTACCTCTCTTTAAGAAGGGGAACAAAGAGGACTCTGGAAATGCTAGTCCAGTCAGCCTAACTTTGATACCTAGAAAGATACTGGAACAAATTATTAAACAATCAGTTTGTAAGTACATAAAGGATAATAGGGTTATAAAGAATAATCATCATGGATTTGTCAAGAACAAATCATGCCAAACCAATCTAATTTTCTTATTTGACATGGTTACTGGCCTCATGGATGCAGGGAAGTAGTAGATGTGATACATCTTGATTTTAGCAAAACTTTTGACACAATCTCACATGACAGTCTCATAAGCAGAGTAAGGAAATGCAGTCTAGAGGAAATGACTATAATGTGTGAGTGCGCAACTGGTTGAAAGACCATACTCAAAGAGTAGTTATCAAGTGCTTACTGTCAAACTGGGAGGGTGTATCCAGTGGCGTCCCACAGCGGTCAGTGGTGGATACAGTATTATTTAATATTTCCATTAATTAGTTAGATAATGGAGTTGAGGATATGCTTACAAAATCTGCTGATGACACCAAGTTGGGAGACATTGCAAGCACCGTGGAGGACAGAATTAGAATTAAAAACAGCCTTGAAAAATTGGTCTAAATTCAACAAGATGCAATTCAATAAAGATAAGTGCAAATTACTTCACTTAGGAAGGAAAAAATAAAATGAACAACTACAAAATGGCAAATAACTGATGAGGTGATAGTACTGCTGAAAATATGTGGGGGTTAGAGTGGATCACAAATTGTTGACTTATATTCAGTGTGCTACAGTTGTGAAAAGGCTAATATTCTGGAGTGTAATAATAGGAGTATTGTATATAAAACCTGGGAGATAGTTCTCTCACTCCACCCAACACTGAGGCCTCAGCTGGAGTACTGTGTCCAATTCTAGGCATCTCACTTTAGGAAAGATGTGGATAAATGGAGAGTATCCAGAGAAGAGCAACAGAAATGATAAAAGGTTTAGAAAAACCTGACCTAATGAGGAAAGGTTATTTTTTTTTTAAAAAACCTGAACATGTTTAGACTTGAGGAAAGATCAAAGGAGGAACTGATAAGTCTTCAAATATGTTAAAGGCTGTTACAAAGAGGACTGTGATCACTTGTTCTTCATGTCCACTGAAGGCAGAACAAGAAGTAATGGGCTTCATCTTCAGCATAGGAGATTTATGTTAGATATTAGGAAAAACTTTCTAACTATAAGGGGAGTTAAACTCTGGAACAGGGTCCAAGGGAGACTGTGAAATCCCCATCATTACAGGCTTTAAAAAATTGGTTGGACAGACACCTGTCAGGGATGGTCTACGTGGTGCTGCCTCAGTGCAGTGGGATGGACTTGCTGATTCCTTGAGCTCTGTTCCAGACCTATATTTCTATGATATATAGAGATAAATATGATATCCATCATTACTATGAGTTAAAGGATTAATTTCTTTGGTTTGAATTGCCATTGGATTACAGTGTGCCCTTGTCTGAACACTAGCTTGGGAGCAGAGTTGGGTGAACTAGTCATTATGATTATTCATTGTGAATTTAGACAGATTTTGTATTCATACGTCACTTCTGAGCCATCTGATTTCAATAAATGTCAACCTATGGGTTGTTTTCAAACTGTCATTTTGGCTAATCACTATTCACTATTTGATATTCATTCTGTATGATCAGTCACCTAAATCACATGGTATTGTTTCTCTTTAATGATTGGAGGCAAACTTTGGAAACAGAGAATATTGAATATGTTGTATTTTGGATCTGAATAATGAATACTTTTATTCCCGCATGGGTATTTGTGCAGAGAAAAACTGTTTCTCAGACACTTAAATGTTCACAAATAGCAAGTAACAATGGTCATGAACACTGACATATCAGACTACCGTACTGTATATCAGAGTCATGTCTGTAGTATTCAATCAGCTCTAGTTGGGAGCTAGGAAGTACTGTGCTCTAATCCCAACTCTGTCATTGATTTGCTCTCTATTTGTGGATAAATCATTTATGGCTGGATTCTTAGGGATGGGGTGCTGATTAACCTCCAGCCCCCGGGGAGTTCCATGGAAGTCAAATGAATGTTCAGCACTTCTGAAAAATCAAGCCACTAACATCTTAGTTACCCTATTTGTAAAATCATTATAATAATAATTAACTACTTCACAGACTGTTGTGAGGATTAAATTGTTAATATTTGCCCAGAAAGCATAAAAGGCTATATAAGTGCTAAATATTATTGTAAGAAGAAAATGAAATATCTAGCCAATTAATGTGCTTTATCAGTACAAGTCATATGATGCTGGGAATCACAATGGGAATCACAGAGAAAGTGAGCCAGAGAAGACTAGTAGGTTTGCTTTTGATATACTGGGAGTGTCCCCAAACAGCAATGTTAAAACCCAATAGCACTCAACACTCAAAAGAATAAAAAGCAATTAGAGATTATACTCTGAGTGGATAATGTGATGTGGCTGGGACAAATGTGCCTACCTAAAACTTCTAAACAAGAATAATTTCCCATTGCCTATTCAGGACACTGTTAATGTCTGTGACTTTACTGCTATGCTGTATTTACCTAAGGCTCAGATGAGCTATTGCTTCAGGCAACAGTAAATCAGGGAAATCATCCAGCATGCAGAAGAGAAAATGAATACACTGCTGAATTTTCATAAACTGTTTCCATTGTTCTAGTTTAACTTGGTTGTGTGTGTTGTTATGACCTGGTGAATAGCTCTCAGATCACAGTATCCAATGTATTCTCAAGCATATGTGAAAATTAGTTTGTTTGCTAAATTTATCATGAATATTGATTCCGAGCACTGGGCACACAATATGACTAGAACCTGTCTGCAGCTAACCCCATTCACCAGGTCTAGTGAAGAAGACAGTAATGAATTAATAACATGGATGAAACACCTAACTTGAAAAGTGCAATAGAACTTTCTGGAATTCTTAACTTGCCCTGTGTTGGCTCAGCTTCCTCAAATGAAGTATTTGGCAGAGCATAGACAATCTATATCTTGCACTAAGATAAGATGCACTGTGGCAGAGGCATTCATTTTCATGTTTGCATAGCCATAGAGCCTAAATGTGATGTGTATATTGCAATTGGTTGTTGAATGGAATTTGCTCAAATAAATAGTCCTATTGAGTTGTTATTATGAGAGCTAGGATAATTTCAGCTTGAGAATTTTGGCTGTTTACAGACCACCCAACTTAACCAGAAGCCTATTCTTCCTCAGAGTATGGGCTACCATAGGACTCAAGAGCTCTGAGTTAAATTTCCATAACTGCCACAGACATCCTTTGTGATCCTGGGCAAGTAATTTAATTTCTTGGTTCCCCATCTGTAAAACATCATCATCATCAAATACCTCCCTACCTCACAGGAGAAATTAGGGGGGAGGGATAAAGTCAATGTTTGTGTAGTATTCACATACTACAGTGAGGGAAGCCATATAAGTAGATAATATCAGTGCATATTGAGCTTTTGTGTCTTGTTTTGGTGACATCAAGACTTCTTGTTCAGGTTGGCTCAAAATTGTCAAACATTTGTGACATTATCATGAATCAGTCACAAAATGTCAGGATTTTCCTGCTACATACTCTGTTAGCTGGTGGTGATAGAGCCCTGCAAGGAGCTACAAGCTAATTATTGTTGACATACTGAGATAGAAGTAGCCAGTAGGACTACAACCGGAATATAAGGAAGATGGGAGTAGTCTCTGGAAAAGGAAATCCTAGAAACATCCAAGCCTGAGGAGAAGGCTTAGGCTGGGGTTCAGGTAGTGTTACATTTAGAATTATCATTGTATTAGTAAATCAGACCCCAGGAGGGGTGGCTTTTTTGACTCTACAATGTGTATGCAGCTATTATTTGCTGCTGAGTGGGACCTGCATCAGTTTACAGCTCTTCATGGTGGTATCCAGAAGTATTCTAGCAAAGTGTTTACCCATAGTGAAAATGGTAGCAATATCCTATTACTTTCATTGGGTTAGAAAATGGGATGTGATTAATGGAGATAACCACTGCCTCTGTTCTGTTTTGAAACTAAATGGGAAACTAAGCAAAGAGGAACACTTAAGAGGTGCTGGTGAATGTTGAGGACAGAGAGGGGAGAATCTGAAGTTTGGGAGACTGTGGGAAAGGGACAACATATATTTATGGCAAATGACTGTAAGTGGGTTAGGTGTAGCACAGGGGACTCCAAAGGAGCATGGAGGGAAAACTTAATTGTGTCAGGATATTGGGCTGGGGTGGAGAGAAAAATCTATAGGAGAAGTGCAGGAGAATTGGGAGGAATGCAGGAGAGGAATGTGGTTAGGGGATGCAACGGGAAAGAATGATACCCAGGAGTTAGGAGAAAGTTAATGCAGCCCCTTTTTGACAACCAACACGGGCCCCATATTTTGGTGTGAAGTTTAAGTTGTGCATCTAGCTTGAAATAATCATACCTAATGTGGGGGTGAGCAGTGCTTCTTTCCCCCTCCCCCAATAAGTTCCCCTAAATCTCATTATTTTTAAGCCAACTCCATGAATCTCTGTCTCTGATTCATAATTTTTTTTTCAATATTTGAGTTTGGCAACACTGGTGAATTTAATATCTACACTGTGTCTTGTAAACAGAACTGGTTGAAAGATTCCCTTTTTTATGAAAAATTTAATCAATTTTTTTCCCCACAAACATTTTCAAATCAGCTTGTGTGTTTGCTCAAGAGTCCATGACTTCTTGGTAACCATAGGAGACTGTCAGCTGGCTTCTGGCTCAGCCCATCCTGAAACTGACATTTGGGTTAGGATGAGAGAAATAATGTTAAACACACCTTCACTGTGTTCCAATCTCCTCTGTACTGAGGTCATGGCCTTTTTCTCAGGCCCGAGGACTCCCTCCCGCACTTTTTCCCCTTTCTCTGGCTCTATTTCCAAGATATGTCCTTGGACACTGCTATAGCTTGCAAGGGTTCTAGAGTACTCTGAGAAAATGCACTGCTCAGCCATTGTCCTGTTCGTACCCGCTCCCACCTAGATATTATAAATATCTGTATTCCACGATTATTACAATGTAACACTTACTGCACCTGATCACCTCCCCTTAGTGCATCATCACTGCAGGTTACCATGGCATACAGATGACCTAAACCAGGCATAGCAAATTATGTTTTTATCAAAGTCCAAATGTCTTGATCAAAGTATAATCCAGGTCCAGACTCCAGAGAAAATAATAACAGTGATAAGTAAATAAAAAGATTTAAATAGGAGACCTGTAGTGGTCACTTTGATCATTTGTAAATGGACAAGCTACTGTGGCTACATCTCTCTTATATTTTCCTCTATAGATCAGTCAACTTTCTTTATCTTAAGAACTGAAGGTCCAGTAGGAAGATATGTGACTCTTGGTAGTAAAGGCAGTGTGAAATATATTGCACCTGTACCCAAGTCTCTGCACTAGCTTTCTGTTTGCATCTGACTGCAAATCAAGGTTATTCTGGTGACCTTTAACGCCTGGATGGACAGCAACCCTGTCATAGCATTGAGATAAATTGGAGAAAGACTCCTGTTTGTGCCTCAGTTTGAGTATGCCATTGACAGCACTGCTTTTGGAACTTGCTTCCCTTAGCAGCCTATTGGAGCCCATGTATAGCAACCTTCAAAGGACAATTCAAGACATGTTTATTATGTTTTGTATTGGATCTTTTTATTTGAATGCCATATCTAATTTGTATTTTTAATCTTTGTAATTCAGCTCTTGGATGACATGAGAATAACCACCATGTATGTTAGTAATAAATAAATAAAGAATCTCTCTCTTTGAAACTTTTCCTACACATTCCTGTCAAAAATTGTATACGTTACACTAAAACAAAATGCTGTTTGTTGGCTAATTTATTTCCCTGGCATCTTCATACTTCTTCTAGTGGTTTCTTTATTCAATCTATTTTCCCACAATGGAAATAGTATGCATTTAGCAGCGCCTGCTGCTTTAAACCCCTGTGGAAGAACTTTTCTTTGATATTACTAGAACACGTGATCTTGCACTCTTTTCACATGCAAAACTCCCATGAAGTCCAAAAGCAATTAAATCAACGAGAACTATGCAGGATTAAGGAATGCAGGATGAGGAGTCTCACTCACTATATAATTTGTAATATTTTGTTTCTTAATATTTCGTATTCTAATTTTGTTGTGAATTAAATGTTGTCATAGCTTCCACATGGTTAGGGAGACTTGGACTCCAGTAATAGAAGAAAAGAACTCGTTGTAAGGAAATGGATGCAGGATGTTGAATCATAGCTTACATTCATATTATGTACAACTTTTAAGAGATATTAGATAACAAAAGCAGAAGACAGCATATCATTCCCAGTATTCTAGACAATCAGCCTTTACCAGTTCTCAGCTAGACTTAGCGTGTGCAATTGCTGTGTGATTCTGGGTTTCATTAGCTGTTGTCTTAAGATCTTTCAGGTCTTATACATACAAAGGGATCTTTAAAAAAGCAGATTTAGCTCATCAGGGTTTACCCCAATGTAAGGACTCTCCTAGCTAAAGAAAGACTCTACCCAAGCTTCCCTTACAACCCTTCATCTAGGGTGTAAATAATGGGTTCTATTATATTATCGATTGACAAGACATCAGATGGTCAAGATTAAGCAGGTTTATAAATCAGAGATTAGATATCTAAGACTGAAGAGCACAAACAGAAAGATAATACATACTGAATTGGGATAACAGTCTGTCACTCAACAAGTTCCAAGTTGCAACAGTTTTCATGGATTTTTATAGACAAGATGTTTATTCCATAATACAATTTTTGGTTAATGATGTAACTGATACCATTTAATCATTGGCAGATGTCAATCTTGTTCCTAACAGGGCTGACACATTTCACTATACCCCAAATTTTCATCTAAACAGCTTGTTTTCAATGGCACATGTATATTATGCTTTAAATTTAAAAAGAACCCAGAAAGTTTCATCTATTAATAACAGAGCTTAGTATGGGTTCAAAACAAGAGTTTTAATCAATCAGACATTAATGTCACCTTTATGACCAACATTTCCTATGCACATGCAAGATGAACTATATCCCTGTATAATACTTTCTTTGAGGTATAATTGGAGTCAATTAAAAATAACTCTTAAGCAGTCACAAAAATAGGCTTATACAATCATATTTTTTCTGTATAAACAAGGTATAAATTTATCTACTATTAATTTTCATTTTTTCTCTCTTACCTTTACTTCACAAAGTTCTATGGGAGCCCTGGCTAATATACTAATAATTCTTTTAACATAACTGTGAGGGAGAGTGGGAGTCCTAGAACCAAGCAACAAGGAGCATGCTAAGGGGAGGGAAAAAGCAAGGACCAGAGCACAACTGCATTCTGGCTGTTATTTACTGTTGGCAGCCACTACAAAGTCACGAGAGTGCCATCTATTGGCATATAAAATATACAGCATTGTTAATTAATGTGTAGATTCAATAAAGTTGTTCTTATGGTCTGCAACTGGTTTCCTGTATGCTGCTCTTAACACTGGGGGCACTGCTGCTGTTTCTCTCTGTGACAGAGAGAGTGCGGGATGAGAGAAGGAGTTTCTTCTTTTTCCTTAGAGCTTTAAAGTAGCCTTAAGGATAATATTAAGAATATGAGCTCAATTCCTTAAATCTTATATATGCAAATCACCTGTTGATTTTACTGTATATGGGCTTTAAGACTGGATCTTTAAGACCCAATCCAATTCCCACTGAATCAATTGAAAGCCTTTCATTCATTTCAGTGGGAATTGGATCAGATCCTTAAACTTGAAGTTATCCAGGTCCACGTTAACAACTAAAAATGCACATTTTATAAATCCTTTTGCCATTACAGAAACATACAGCATGTCTTAACAATATCAATCAGTTAGCTGGATGAAGAATAAGTCACCCAACCCTCTCCAAATCCCTTAAATCAATATCTAACTCCCTTTTGTTGGTATGACAAATGGGCTGTTCATCTAAATTCACCCTGGACTTTTATCAGAACGTCCAAAGAGTATTAAATTGAACTATAATGAAGGCTAAAAGTCATGACCAAAAATAATCCAGTTACAATGGGGAAAACTTCTAGATTGTCTAAGTTTCTAGTGCAAAAACCAAATTGAAGTGTTATAGAAACTTCTTGTTGTGTGGATCAGGTCAGCCAGTCTCAGGTCAGGGTGCAGAGCAAGATTTTGGGGGAATATATGGTAAACATTCTCTGCTAGAAATTTAGCCTGTGTTTTGCTCATGTACTGGTGGTGTTAAAGCTTTTTGCCAGAACCCTAGCTTTGGAGTGATGCACTTCCTGCCTGTTGAAGGCTAGTGGGGAAGTACTAGGTGCAGTGTCAGTAGAGATTGTTAGCACCTTTCTTAGGAAGGGGAGACTGCCATTTGCTTTGAAGGAATCATTTTTGTGGTCCTCACTGAAGAAAACATTGTTTGACTTTTTGATTATCTGGCTAATTTTTATCTCATAGCCATACCTCCCTATATTAATAAGATTGCTGAGAAGGCTGTGAAAAGACAAACCTCACAATATCTAGGTGCCTCTGAACATCTTGACTATGGTCAGTCTGAATTATAGAACTGTTTCTGACATAGAAATGGCATTGTTTAATGAAGATCAAATGTCTGCTGATATTGTTAGTACAGAAAATATAGTTCCTCACCTCTCCCTTGCCACCTCTCCCTTGCCCCCTCCCTCCCACCCCCCAGTGGTCTTCACTTTTCAATTAAAAAATTGAAAAACCAAAATATCTCATCTGAGAACCAAAATATTTTTCATCTGAAATTCTACCTCATTGCCTTAGCTGCCTTATGCTCTCATTCTCCTCTACAGGCCAGGTTCCATTGTTACTCTACATCCGCCATGATACACCAAGTACTTCCTTCTTGGGGATGGAAGGAAGTGCTTTAGGGCAGTTCCATGGCTGTGGTGCTACATGGGAGACAAAATCCATCTGGGGAGCTCAACCTATGGAGGAGACTAAGGATATGACACAATAATTGTGCAAATCCGATGATGCACTCCTGCAGCATATCAGAGTCAATCTACACCTCTACCCAGATATAACGCTGTCCTCGGGAGCTGAAAAATCTTACTGCCTTATAGGTGAAACTGCATTATATCAAACTTGCTTTGATCCACCGGAGTGTGCAGCCCTGCCCCCGCCCCTGGAGCACTGCTTTACTGTGTTATATCCGAATTCTTGTTATATCAGGTCGCATTATATTGGGGTAGATGTTAATTTTGTGTTTTGCCCAAAATTCTTCCATCTTTGGGCAAAAAATGAAAAACGTCTTGGTTTTCAGAGATTTCATTGTTTTCAATGGAAAATCGAAGTTTCCCCTGGAAAGCCGGATACTTTTCACAAAAGAAGAGAAAAGCATTAGCCCCCCATTTTCTGACAAACAGTTTCAACAGGAAATTTTCAAGCAGTATTAATCATTGGGTCTATTAGCTTTCTTCAATGTGATTGATAATCAAATAATCTGGACACGTCTGAGGACCTTATTCAAAGTAGATGGAGCTGCCCTGCAGTGGCTTTGTTCTTTTTGCTCAGAGATCACATGAGGTAGCTGTGGGACATTGCTTCACTTCCCTAATGGCTCTAGAGTATGAGGTGCAGCAGAGTGCCATTCTGTCATCCCTTACACTCCAAGTGAATTATGGGAGCATTAAGGGGTTAATAATTATGCATACAGTGTTGCATTTTCATTATGGGGTAGAAACCCAGCTTTGTCACTCTGGTCACAAATAGCTAGAATTAGTTGACCTACAGGGTATGCTGAGGGGAAAAAAAAGCACCTATATGCTATACCTTTTGTGGGGAGGATGAGGGAATGGCGTTTTGGGTGAGGTTTATTTTGCAGCTTCAAATTACTATCTGGTAAACTTAATTCAATGTTGTGTTCAAACACTGTTATGGTGTTCGGAGGTTATTTTGACCATAAGTTTAAATAATTCTCAAGACACCTGGAGCAGTGGATAGGCATCATGCTGGGTATTTAAATCTAAATAAAATAAACAATACACAGCACACCACAATGAAATTCACATTGAAATAATGTTCTTCAAAAAAGTGGCTTATTATGGAATTTCCATGTCAAACAGCTAGTACACTTTGCTGGAAGTATAGAGTGATTATCCATATGGTTTTGTAGCAGGATATACCTCTCTAGCATTACCTTGAGGAGAGGGTGGGAAATGCTCTTTTCTCAGCGTCTGGGGCTGTGCTATCCAGGGCATCTGCTCTCATAAAAGCTGTGGGGGCAATAAAGTAAATCCCCAAAAAGTGTCAGTATACTTCTGCAGTCCACAAAAGGCAGAGTCCTTTGCCTCTGGGAAGCCAAAGAGAGGGCGAGGGGGAAGAGCAAAGAACTGGCACCCAAGGCTCTCAAGCTGTTTCCCTAGTCAGGCGTCCCTGCTTCCTGGTGCCAGAGAGCTCTAACTTGAAGCTCTGCTCCGTCAGAGTGCCACCCTACATTGAGCAGAGATCTGAGCTTTTAAGGACCTGCCCATCTCCAGGCATGACAAGCCTCATAGGTGCTCTGGGTTGGAGCTGATTGTGCCCCGAGGAGATCTTTAACCCCGCCTGACTGCCCTACCAAAGTATTTATAATGAAAATCCATATTCCATTAATATTTTTCCATTGCACAATAAAGAAAAGTTTATCATTTGTAGACACTCTTCTAAAATCAAACGTTGGTCAGTAGAAGTGAGTCATTTGTTTCCTTCAAACACATGCTCATTTATTGCCCATAACTCATTGAGTGGCATAGTAGGTCAGTGAAGGTGTTTACAATTCCAGTCTTCTCTATATGGAACACACTTTTCTCTTTTTATTGTACTTCAATTTCCCTGTAATTCATTATTGCATATTAAATTATTTATATTTTGGCATAAATGAACAGAAATCCTTTATGTATATAGTCTGTTTACACTGAAAAAGTCAGTTGTAATCTCCTTATTTGCATTAGTGGTCCTTGCTGCAACACAGCCTCCCTGTTTACTGTACTCCACCCTTTCATGGTGTTCCTTTGATTTGATAGCAGCTTCTTAAAGTCAGAAGGTTCAGAACATCTGTCCCATCTCTTTTAGCCACCAAATTGTCCCAGACTCCTTAAAGCAGAGCTGGCCAACCTGTGGCTCCGGAGCCACATGTGGCTCTTCAGAAGTTAATATGCAGCTCCTTGTATAGGCACCTACTCTGGGGCTGGAGCTACGGGCGTCAACTTTCCAATGTGCCGGGGGTGCTCACTGCTCAGCCCCTGGCTCTGCCACAGGCCCTGCCCCCACTCCACCCCCTCCTGCCCCCTCCCCTGATCCTGCCGTGCCCTCGCTCCTCCCCCCTCCCCCCAGAGCCTCCTGCACACCACAAAACAGCTGATCAGGAGGTGCAGGGAGGGAGGGGAGGCGCTGATCAGCGGGGCTGCTGGTGGGCGGGAAGCACTGGGAGCGCTGGGGGGAGGAGCTGATGCGGGGCTGCTGACATATTACTGTGGCTCTTTGGCAATGTACATTGGTAAATTCTGGCTTCTTCTTTGGTTCAGGTTGGCCACCCCAGCCTTAAAGAACATGATGGCCCCTGCATAAAATCCACTTTGCAACCCATTTTGTTAACCAATGTTGCACTGTATGTAGTATTCTAGTTACATGTGTTTTTATAAGTACTCCTCAAATGACATAATAAAGAATGAATATTTCCATGACTTGGTGGGACAGGATGGCAGTATTTGCCTGAAACACCTTACACTGTTGAGAGGTGTTGATTCTGATGGAAAATGTTGATGTTCATTCTGTGGACTCACAGAAGCAAGTGGCTCATTATCGCACCTTTATATTAGGGAGGGGAGAGTCGTTCCCTAAAGAGAAAGGAGTGGGTTGAGGTAGGCTGAACAACCATTGCAGAAGGACCATGGAGCAACCAAGCTTGGCAAGAAGGCTTGGATTTGTATGCTTAATTTTGAGTTACTCTTAGAAATAAAACCAAACCCTAAAAAGAAGGTAAGTTTTGAACAGCTAAAGCTTGTATGGCCTATTTTTGGAACAGACTGGCGAAGCCACCTGCTCATACTCAACTTACCTCCCACATACTTACCGCTCTGGACTTTGTGTTCATATCCACAGACAAATCATGAAGGGAGAATATAGGTTATTGCCCTAACATTCTTAAAAGTACCTTGAGCCAAATTCACTATGCCTAGCCATTGAAAGGAAAGTAAAATCAGGATGTTATGGAAAGCACTGGAACTGATGCCATAGATTGAATGACACAAATAGAAACAGATTCATTCAATTTCTGTTAATCTTTGTCTGTGGTCAGAAAAAAAATGCACATTAACACTACAGGAGCATCTTATTGTGAACCTGAATTCTTCAAATTAATGCCACCAGGAATAGGCCAGTATGTGAATGTTCTAATATATGTATCTCCCAACCTATGTTCTACCCAGAATGTCCCATTTCACCTGCACTCTCAAAAGGTATGGCTATATTTCAATAAAAGACTTTCAACATCACAGCGAGACCAACTTAGCTGAATCAGGTTTGTGGGTCTCAAGCTGTAGGGCTAAAAATTGCAATGTAGACATTCAGGCATGGGCTAGAGCCCAGGATCTGAAACCCTGCAACGGAGCCGAAGCTCCAGCCCAAATGTTTACGCTGAAATTTGTAGCCCTGCAGCCAAAACCCTGCAAGCCCAAGTCAACTGACATAGTTTCTGAGACTCAGTGCTGCTGGTTTTTTATTGCAGGGTAGATATACACTAAGAATCCATAGAAGTCCAGCACTATAGGAGCTTTCCAGGAGCCACACATCCTGCACTGGCCAATGATTCTTTTTTTTTTGGATCTGAGTAGATATAAATGGCAGCCAGGATTGGTCTATTAGCTTTTCAAATTATGTAATCTTCAACTATTTAACACGGGTTCCATTTATAAACTGATTTTGCTGCAGTTTGAATATGCTCACTTGGATAGCTTTTTCCTTCCTCTTTTTACATTCTGAGTTTTATCTCCATAGAGCTCAAGCAATAAAACTCATGAGCTGAAAAAATGAAAACTTCAGCAAACATTCTCTTCTTTTAAATTGTCTTTCCAAATAAAGCATACGCTTTTTGCTTTTTTCACAAAAAGAAATTGCATTAACACACCAAATCTGATATTGTACCTGATTTGTTTTGCTTCAAAATTTATAATGTCAATTGAAATATGAATCACAATAAAACTAAATAACAGTATTTAAATTCATTTTAAAAAGTCCTGAATACATATTTACAATAGAGATCACAGTAGCTTCCTGGTTATGGATATCAGTTTTATTGCAGCATCTTACTTCCAATGCCAGAGTTAAGGTTTTGTCAGTATTTCCATTCTAAACAAGTTTTCAAAATTAAAACAAAAAACCTTCTGGCTTAAATTATGTAAAAGGGTCTCTAGACTGGATTTTTTTTTTTTTTTAAATAATTGTAAAAATCAGACCACCTATTGGTTTTCTTTTTGGAATTAAGGTGGGGGGAAGTAGCCTTTGTGGTTTTCTCATGCCTCTTGATGAAGATTTTACTAAGAAAGTTTTGTTTAATAGCTGGGAGATTCACAAAAATTCTACAGAGTTGCTTCCCTTCCTCTAGGCTGTCTAGCAAGGCTGCAGCAACTAAATGTGAGCAAGTCACAACTCCAAGTCCTCCTTTCTGCCTATTTTCCTTTGCTGCTGCTGCTTTCCCTCCTTCTGAACTTACACTACAAGATGGTGCCCTAAGTAGTGCTTCACCCTAGACTTCATGCATTTATCAGTAAATATGGTACTGATTAAAATTAAGGGGGAAAATGCTTGGAAGAATGTTTCCAATCAAGTGAATTTACATAATTTGGAAAAAAAAACTATATGCAGTGCTGAGATTGAGATTTTAATTGAACAAAAGCAAGGCAATTCAAAACTGGGTTTCTATGATTGTGCAATACAGTAGGACATGCTAACTTTGCTATTTTAAAGTATTCCATAACTTTATTTCAAAAGCAAACTGTTCTTTTAAACAAAGCAAAGCACTCACTCCAGATTCTATACATACCAAGATAGAAGTTTTAAAGGAAATGCATTTCTGAATTATCTGCTCCCAGAAAGTGACTTAGAAAATTTCTTTACTGACAAAAGATGTCTTCGCATATGAATAATTCCAAAGCTGCTGAATGGAATTTGAGGAAGTTTTCCAAAATTCTTTGCTTTGAGGTAATGAGAGGAAGCAGAAGAAGTTCAGAGCACAACAAAAAAATAGTTTAGAATGGAAGTGTCATCTCCACTTCAAACACAGCTTCATGATTGTGATGCTGTGAGCCTACTGAGCTGAATCATTAGCTTGCCTGGTGTGTCTCAGAATCTCCCAAAGAGCCCTAAATATCCTATACTTGTAGTTGATGTTCACCCACAGACAAAAGACATAACACAATCATTATAAATAATTATTATTATGATTGGCACTGGTGTGCGGGATGTGTTTGTATATATGTGTGTGTGTCTATGTGTTTTTCATATCTATATAAATATGAGAAAAATAATTTTTACTATTGTATTGATGTCTGGAAACATTTCACTGAGTATTTTTTGAAAAGTTCACAACTACTTGAGGATTTGACCACAAGTTTTGTTAAATCATGCAAAATAACCAGATAGTGGATAACCTTCAGCCATATATTGGCCAGTTTATCGGGGATTAACCTTAGATAGCAGGCCAAATCATCCAGAATGAGATATGCTGTCATTGACGTTGTCTATTATTCATTTGTCAGTGATAAGCCTTGTAATTAAAAGCTGAAAATGGCAATTGTTTTTCTTCTACAGAGAGAGAAAGAACATTACAAGTTTGTGTCATTCTGTGATATTTATTTAATTAACATCTTCACTGTGCATTTTCTGGGCCGAATCAAAGCCCCATCCTATCCTCCTATAGAGCCAGAAATGACCCCTTGCCAGTGGAATCAGAACGTTTCCACTGAGGTTCACTGCCAGCTGCAGTGTAGGACTGTGTCCTCCTCTGTAGCCTGGGACCTCCGAGCAAGCTCCTTCCACAACAGTAGAAGAGACCATTTGCAGATCCTTGTTCCTTTCCACTCTCAGGGAGTGAGCTGGTGATGGAGGCTGCATAATGGATTTCATTAGGTTGCAGCCTGGGAGGAAGGAATTATTCCATTTATCCCAGTGCTCATCTGCCCACCATGCAGCCTGGCTACTTAACCTAGGCACTGGGCAGAGTATTTAGCCAGTAATGCAGCTCTATATCTATCTAATCGAATGCATTTTTAGCAGGCTCTTCACTGTGGTACCTATCCTGTGAATTCTTGAATGTGATTGGAATAAGCCCTCAGAATCCATACCTGTTTTTTAAGCTGGCCTGAAAGCATGTGTAGCTAAATGTATAATTTTAAATATTTAAGCCCGTTTCTTTTTATATTGATTTTGTTCAATGCCTTTCAGTTCTCCTAAGGTCTCTTTGTGCAAATGTAAACTGAAGAGAGTGACTGTTTGAGGAAAAAAATCCATAAATATGTATTTACATAAGTAAAGGATAGGGTCATGTGTTAACATTGCATTTCCTTGCTGTGGTTGCCTTCTGTGTCAGAATCTTCATGTTAAACAAGTAATAGTTCTTTTGTGATCATTCACAGGCTGGCAGAGTCTCATTTGATCACAAAACTATGCATGTCCTCTACTGGATGAAAATAAACACTCTTATTACTGTTATCGTATCCTCCCTTCCATCCCCAGCACTCTTTTAACAGTATTGTCCACCTGCTAGTTTTATTTTGAACTAAGATTTCCAGCTCAGATACTGTATCTCAGTACAATGCCTTATACCATGGGGCCCTGAAGCACTCCTGTAATAAAAATAATATTTTTTTTCAACCAGTGGAGTGAGCTTAAAATTATCTTGCTTTCTCTGGTTTGATTTCATGTGAATGAAAGACAAACTTCTATAATGTATCTCTTCTTCAGTATATGCTGGTTGACTGTTGCTGCTCCACTCCTCTCTCCTTTACACTCCTGCTATGGGTTTGTGTTCTTCAAGTGGAGGAGAAGTGTGCATCCTTGTCTAGAAGTATCCTGCATACTAATACTCTGTCATTTACTGCTCGTAGTATTCCTTACTATAGAATGTTCTTTTTATGCTTCTGCTACCCAGAGCTAACCATGTTATACTAATTTCTTCTTTCCTATATTCCATGTATATATCTTAGGAACAACCATGCAGTATATAGTACTGCCACATGATGCTTAGTCTTAGAATGTTTTATGTGCACTGTGAATGAATTAACTTATGGGTCCTTTGCTTCCCTTGCATTAGCAAAGAGGCCTCTATTCATATCATGAACAGATGCAGCAAAATGTTTTAACAGATGGTAAAATCGAGGGTTGCCCTCTAGTGTCACTATGTATGATGAGGTACTTGGCTCTATCCTTGTGTAACCCACACACCTTCTGGGTGTGGTGTTCTGTCGCATCTAGTGGCACCGAGACCACTTAGAGAGCAATTTAATGAGTCTGCTCTACAACCTTAGCTAAGAGTCAGGTGGCTTTTAGCTCGTGCAGCAGAGACTTATGCAGTAAGCTCCAGAGGCCCCAGGTTCAATCCTGCCAACCAATGACTGGGGTCTGTCAGTGTTACACTTGCAACACATAACAGATATTCCAGAAATAGCCAGGAAGAAAGAATTAGGGTGACTAGATGCCCCAATTTTATAGGGACAGTCCTGATTTTTGGATCTTTTTCTTATATAGGCTCCTATTACCCCCCCCCCCACCCCCATCCTGATTTTTCACATTTGCTGTCTGGTCACCCTAGAAAGAATTAGCATAACAAAGAAAGATGTCACAGTGTTGCATAGCACATTATTGATTGATAGAGACCTTAGACATGCAATATACAAACAATGATATGTATTTAAGCACAACATTTCAAAATATGCATTCCACGCAGCATAAGGCCACGCAGGACTCAGGGTGATGCAGTTTTGCCTACTTCATTGCTTTGAAAACAGAATTAATGTAAGTTTTTTGCTTTTTCATAAGATTAAAACTTAGAGGTACACAATGGCAAGTGTATTGCCAAGTGCTGTGCTTGATCTCTCTATTCAGAACAACAAAAATCTTTGAACATAATTGGTACATCTAATGGGAAGGGCACTGTTCACTTTTTCCTCATGTGGTATGATGCAGTGGTCCATGGGGAAAAGTAAGTTAGTTTATTTTTGCTTCATGCTCAGTACTGACACCACTTACTTCAGTTCTTTCCTCTTGTAGCCCACAAAAGAGATGGAAGGAACTTTAGTTAGATTTTATATCCCTTAGGCATTCATAGCACAGGCTTTTCTCTTGTTGCCAGAGACAGCTGTTGAGGAAGATTATATGTTCTGTGAACCAGAAGAAAGAGTAGAAAATGAAGCAGTGAAACTACATGAATTCTAGCAACAAAAAGTAGAAATTATCTTCTAATAAGAAGACCTTTAGGCCTGCCCTTATGTTTCTGTGAAGCCTTGGAAATTCAGTTGTTACCTAACTGCAGTGTTAACAAACTGAACCTGACACTGTACCAGCCTCTACCACTGAAGTGTAAGTGTTACTGACTTCCTAAGACAGGGAGTTGCTTCTCTACTGTGTAACACAGTTCAGACATACTGCTGCTTAGCACTGAATATAGAAGAACTTTCTACCCTATCCCAAATCAATAGTTCCTGACAAGAGATAAATGAAACCTGGAGTGGCAATGTTGTATCAGCAACTGCACAGATTATATTGCAGCATGGACTGTATAAGATTTGTTACACATTTGTCTTGCATATTGCCTTCAGACTGGACCATATTTTGTTCAGAAATTTTATGTGCAAGGGAAATAATGTGAGATAAAGATGAACAGGAAAATATTAAACTAATTTTCCTTCTTAATATGTGGAATACCATACTTGGTGTTCATTATTTTCTCTTTTATACATAACTTAATGTAGAAACTTAACTTGAATACACTTTCTGCCCCTCCACCCCAAAAATATGACGCTGAAAGAATTTGAAGGCTGCAAAGTGAAATACTCAAAAGTGAGGGAATGCTGAACTTAAGGCTGCTATGCAAACTTGTTTGTCTCATTATGAGCATGGCTTGCAATGCTGACTTTAACTACATGATCATGTACTACTGTTTCTGTATGACTCCTGCTTCACTCCATACCCAAACTAACTCCCACAAAGCTCAATGGAAGCTGGATTGGACCTCAGTGGATGGTGCACGGTGACTGAGGCAACTGTTTCGTATTTATTTTTATCATCACTGTTCAAAAAGTGGTCCTTGCCTCATTTGGTGCACAGCTTCCATACTGTGTACTGACTGAATGAACTACAGGTATTATCCATCTATCAAATCCCTCTCTCATTTCTCTTTTTAGCTTATCTTGTTTCCATTACCCCATAGTATATAGCACCACATCTTATTTGCTATACGCTATCTGACATTTCCACTCAGGGCCTAAACGTGAATGTATTTTTGGCTACAGTAATCCAAATTTCAGTTCAATCCAGATTTATACTATTTTGACTTCACATACAATTTGGCCACAGATAAAGCATAGATTAACAGGACTGCCTCAAAGGTCCATCTAGCCCAGGATCCTGTCTTCCAACAGTGTCTGGTGCCAGATACTTCAGAGGGAATTAACAGAACATGGGAATTATTGAGTGATCCATCCTCCATCATCCGGTCCCAGCTTCTGGCAGTTAGAGACTTCTGACACCCAGAGGATAGTGTTGCATCCCTGACCATCTTGGCTAATAGCCATTGATGGATCTCCAACATGAATTTAGCTAATTCTTTTTTGAACCTAATTATAATCTTCACCTTCACAGCATCCCCTGGCAATGAGTTCCACAGGTTTACTGTGAGTTGTGTGAAGAAGTATTTCCTTTTGTTTGTTTTTAAACCTGCTGCCTATTAATTTATTTCATTGGGTGACACCTGGTTCTTGCATTATGGGAAGGGGTAAATAACATTTTATTCTCTGTCTCCACTCCAGTCATGATTTTTATAGACCTCTATCATATTCCCTTGGAGGAATTCCAAGTCTTTTTAATCTCTCCTCATATGGAAGCTATTCCATCCCCCTAATCATTTTTGTTGCACTTCTCTGTACCTTTTCCAATTCTAATATATCCTTTTTGAGATGGGGTGACCAGAACTGCATGCTACATTCACATTGTGGGCGTAACACAGATTTATATAGTGGCATTATGATATTTTTGTCTTATTATCTATCCCAGGGATCGGCAACCTTTGGCATGTGGCCTGTCAGGGTAAGGAGCCTGGTGAGCCTGGCCAGATTATCTGCCGTGTCTGGAGGTTCGGCTGATCGTGGCTCCCACTGGCCACAGTTCGCCGCTCCAGGCCAATGGGGGCTGCCGGAAGCTGTGGCCAGCACATCCCTCGTCCCGCTTCCTGCAGCCCCCATTGGCCTGGAGCAGTGAACAGCAGCCAGTGGGAGCCGCGACGGGCCGAACCTGAGGACGCAACAGGTAAACAAACTGGCCCGGCCCACCAGGGGGCTTACCCTGGTGAGCCGCGTGCCAAAGGTTGCCGATTCCTGATCTATCCCTCTCCTAACGGTTCCTAACATTCTGTTAGCTTTTTTGACTGCCACTGTACAGTGAGAAAATGTTTCAGAGAACTATCAGTGACTCTAGTGATCTCTTTCTTGAGTGGTAACAGCTAATTTAGATACCATCATTTTGTATGTGTAGTTGAGATTACATTTTCCAATGTGCATTGCTTTGTGTTTTATCAACATCTGCTATTTTGTTGTCCAGTCACCCAGTTTTCTGCTATTCCTTGTAATTCTTCACGGTCTGCTTTGGACTTATAAATCTTGAGTAATTTTGTATCTTCTACAAATTTTGCTACCTCGCTGTTTACCTCGTTTTTTATTTAGGTTATGGTGTGGTGCGTAGAGCCTTAAATGTAATTAGTACATGCAGATCAAGGGTAATGGAACTAGTTTTAAGTGCTGGCATATACAAGTGTGTTTTTATATGTTCAGATATTGTGATATAATATTCACCTTCACAGAGATCTTGAAACATTTTCCCAATATATACTGTGTTTTTAACAGAGCTGATTTTTAACAGCACTAAAAATCACCTGTTGTGAGCAGCAATGTAGGAAACAATCCTGCTTTGGCAGAGAGCTTGACAAAAAGCTCTAATAGGCTTTTTCCATCTCTAATTTCTATGATTCAGTTAACTGTGATAATATGGCTAATTACATCATTTTAAACTGATTAAACATTCCTTTACCACAGACCTTATGTGCTCTTGTATTTTCCTGAGAAATTAAATGGACCAGCAGAAACAGAAAAAGAATCAATTACTTAAGTAAAATCTACCCTCCTATCTTTTGTTTAACCATTGGGCAATCATTTATTGGAATTAGTTACAACAGCTTAATTTTTATATGCAAATTTCAAGTTTGAGCAGCAGGACATTTTCTTCTGCTTCTAAAATGTGACAGGGTCAACAAGGATCAAACCTCCTGCTAAAGGAGAGGTATTGATGCCTTGAGGAGAGGAAAAGGATATTTTATGTAATAAATATTGGCACTGCATCTCAAAACTGATACAGCACATTGCTCGTAATCTGCAGAATCGGGTGATTTCAGCTCCTGTAGCATGAATAGAAAGTGTCGACATACAGATACAGACAGGGCCGACTCTAGGCACCAGCTAAGGAAGCAGGTGCCTGGGGCAGCAAATCTGAAGGGACAGCACTCTGGACTTTTTTCTACCCCCTTCTTTGGCAGCACTTTGGTGGTAACTTTTTTTTTCTTTTTTTTTTTCTTCTTTGGTGGCAGTTCGGTGGCAGCTTTTTCTTTTTTTCTTCGGCGGTGGCATTGCTGCGGCTGCTTTTTTGTTGTTTTCTTTGCTTCGCCGCTTGGGGCGGCAAAAAAGGTAGAGCCGGCCCTGGATACAGATATAGCAATTATGACTTAGTGGAAATTAAGAGCAGTCATTCAGAAATTACCTCTTTACAGCTATGTATTGCTGTGGTATAAAGGTCTCCAGTCTAGAACAGACTGTAAATGAATTCTACTTGAAGTGGATTCATATGGATTCTAACACCCACAAAACCTTTTTTTATAGGGAAGTGCTGCTTGTCCTTGTCACTTCAGCCTAGCTGGCTGTTTTCTCAGAAGCAGCAGGAACAGCCAAGGAAAGGAGAGAACAGCCTGTTAAAATCCTACCACCACCACCACTGTCACAGACCCCATCCCGATTGCAGGACTTCCCTTTGAGAAGCGGGGGGTATGTTTCTTTGACTTTGATTTAGGTTATGATGTGGTGAGACATATGAAAAAATACCCCACTTCTCAAGTTAAAGTTTAGACATGGGATTGCTTGTGGGAAGGAGAGTCCTTCAAGAACTGTTCCCCCTATAGCCAAGGGGGAGATATTGCTGGTGCTGCTCTATTAATATGGTCCTAAGTTATTTTGTCCCAATCTCAATATGACTTTGGCCTTAATGATTTTATTGATAGGTAGGGGGCGAGCAATCACAGAGGATCCTGTTTGTCAGGAACTGGAACTGACAGACACGGTGGTTTGCTTTCATTCTTGGTTTTGGGTTTCATCATTTTAGGAGGAAGAAAGCATGGGATCCTTTCCCAGGCTATGTTACCTGAGGAGATGTTTGCTGGAAACTGGAGTTGCCAATCCTGTGTCATGAACAAAATCCATGATATCATGCTGTGGTGTAAAGGTTTTTTAAGCAATCATTTGGGAAGAGCTGTAGTCATAGTTTAACCAAGAGGGAGTAAAGCAGCTATCCCAAACTCATGCTGATTAAACCTACTTACAGCAAAAACATTAACATACATTCTCACGCTTTAGGTTCCTGATCTTGCTCCCATAGACTTCAGTGGGAGCACGATTGGGCCTATAGTAGTTTAAATGTCTTGGGGGAAGGCGGGGGTGTATGAATTTATAAATAAATAAATGTTTAAAGCTGAGTCTCTCAAATTTTAATCGTGTCCTTTGAAATATTCTGAGATTATTTTAAATGGATGTGAAGCAGATGTATATTCAAAAGAAGCCAATCTGTAAATTTCATTTTACAAAATAACCTTTAAGCAAACCTATGCTGATTTGTAAACTTCAGAGTTAAATATGCAGGAAACCTTTAACAGGAAACTTGTGGTGATTTTTAAGTTTCAGAAAGTGTCATACAGAATATTTTAAAAAGCAAATTTATGATGGGCAAATTCCAGTCTCTTCTATGCAATGTCTTTTAAGACTGTTCCCATAGTTCATGCTGATGTAGCATATTGTGTGTCTTCAAATCCTATTTTCTTGAAAAATGCATCTGTAAAATATAATCTTGTTTTAAAGTAGTTCATGGTATCCTGGACTAAGAATACTAGTCCATTTAATGCACCACTGTTAGTATCTCTTGTGTTCTTTTTCTCACCACACTTTCTCACACACTTGATGGAGACTCCCTTTCAAAGGAACAAAGAAACTAACAGAGACAGATAAGGACCAGACATTTAATATGGGGCAGTGGAATGCTAGAGGAGTTTCCAGGGGTCTATGATTAAAGTTATTCTAGAAAAGTGAAGGGAAAGTGGATGTGAATGTTCCCTGCCCCTCATGGATTTTGACTCCTCTGGGTTGTGTAAAGCCATGCATGCCAGAGATCTTTCCAGCTAATAAAAATACGTCTGAAGAACCATTGTTTTGCTTTTGCAACAGATCAGATTGGACAATGTGGGACATATATTCAACAAAGGTCCATGGGGGAGGAAAAAAAAGATTATGCCTAAAAAGCATTTTACCACCCAGCCTCCTTCACATGGTACACATTGGAATATGTAATATACTGTCAGTATACGTTTTTCAGGAATAATATTCCCAGCATATGGGACTCAATAGTCTCGTTTCCCAAATCTATGGCCTTGTGAAAATGTTATTTAAGTGAATAGATTCTTCAGTCCTTCATCCCATCTCTGCCAGGACATAGACCCTTGACATGAGGACACCCCTATTTCAAATATTTGCAGCACATCCCTGACCTATAGTAAGATCAACCTGTCATACTAAATTAGCAATAACATATTATAAAAGATTTTTTAACAAAATATTGTTTACATTATTTAAATATTTATGCCCAATTTGATAGTACTAACATCTGTGGTCTATCCCATATAACAAATATACCTTTCTCTTTAGGCTGCAACCTTCCCTTCTGGTTCTTAGGTTCATATAAAGTACATGACAGGAGTTCATCCTTGTAGTAGTAGAAAGGATCATTTAAAATTTATGTATACTTCAAATATATCACTGCCTCTTTTCCAAGAAATGAGACCTAGTTTCTTTGTCTATAACTAATTTATTTTAATAGTTATTTTTGTTTTATTCTTTGGTGGACCTTCTCCATTTCAATTGCACTATAAAAGCTCCTAGCATATTGTTACAGGTTTCAGAGTAGCAGCCGTGTTAGTCTGTATCTGCAAAAAGAACAGGAGTAGCATATTATGGATATTTCTGGGAATAAGTAATAATGTTTCCAATTTGAATTGCATCTAAAGACACTTGTTTATTCAGGTAATTCTAAATATGGTTGTTCTTTTCTGTGTAGACTTTACATTTCTTTCTTCAGTCCAGATTTGGTCCATCTGTATATTTTGTATCTTTTTAGTATCCATTTTTCCTGGCAACAGATATATAAATATATAAAGTGAACACAATAGGACCCACTAGCGATGTTTGTAGCATTGCACTTGTCACGTCTATCCATTCTTCAGTGTATTCTCTCATTGCTACTCTTTGTCTTCATTGTTGAAGACAGTTCTTTATCCTTATAAGCAGCTCACATCTCCTACAATACTTGCTGACCTTGTAGAATGTAGTCTTTTGTATGGTTGTGTATTAAAAGTTTTCTTGTAGTTTTTCTATGAGAGGTAAATTTATGTCCACAACTTCTCCCTGTCAATTCTTTGTATTATTTGCTCAACCAAAAGTCTATCAGGTTTGTCATGTATGGTCTTCTTTTTGTGAAATCATGCTGATAATCTTTAAACAATGCATGTCTCCCTTTGTGCTGTCCTAATCTATCTCTGATCAGAATTATCTGTACTTTTCCACAAAACTGCAGTCAAGCATATAGGTTTGTATGGGGTTTTATTATTATTATTTGATCTCCCCTAAAATCTATCTTAAAAATGTGGATAATAGTTACTTCTCTCTAGGTCTTAGCTTTCTTTCCTGTTACTTTTTTATGGATTTCTGTCAGTGGTGCCTGTGACAGATATGGCAATTTCCTGCAATGTCCTTGAAAGATCTGATTGTATTAAGTTTATGTATTATTGTGGGTCAGGATTGTATATATCCTCTCTAGGGGAGAGATGAGCCAGATATTTTCAACCCCACACACTATCTTTGGGGTCTGTTGATTTAAATGAATAGATTATGTATGACTGTTCTACTCCATCTGGGAAGGCTATCAGAGCTCCTCCAGGAACTAAACACATTGGGCGGGGGAGGACTGAGGTGACTAGGTAAATTCACAGAGGATGTGACACCCCCAGAGAAGTACCACCACCTGGGGTGGCTCACATATATTAGTTCAAACCAGACCAGAGATCAAAAGACAAAGAAGGGACTTTTGGATAAATAGACTGATTTTAAATGGATGCAGAGCCTTTTGTCTGATGCAGCAAAGGGACAGAACTATACATATAAAGTGATGGGGTCTAAATTAGCTGTTACCACTCAAGAAAGAGCTCTTGGAGTCATTGTGAACAGTACTCTGAAAACATCCACTCCACGTGCAGCGGCAGTCAAAAAAGCAAACAATGTTTGAAATCATTAAGAAAAGGATAGATAATAAGACAGAAATATCATATTGCCTCTATATAAATCCATAGTATTCCCACATCTTGAATGCTGTGTGCAGATATGGTGTCCCCATCTCAAAAAAGATATATTGGAAAAGGTTGAGAAAAGGGCAACAAAATGATTAGGGGTATGGAACAGCTTCCATATGAGGAGAGATTAATAAGACTGGGACTTTTCAGCTTGAAAAAGAGACAACTGAGGGGGCATATGATACAGGTCTATAAAATCATGCTTGGTGTGGAGAAAGTAAACAAGGAAGTATTATTTACTCCTCATAACACAAGAACTAAGGTTTCTTGAAATTAATAGGAAGCAGATTTAAAACAAACAAAAGGAAATATTTTTTCACACAATGCACAGTCAACCTGTGGAACTCTTTGCCCAAGGATACTATGAAGGCCAAGACTATAACAGGGTTCAAAAAAGAACTGGATAAGTTCATGGAGGATGGGTCCATCAATGGCTTTTAGCCAGGATGGGCAAGGATGGTGTCCCTAGCATCTGTTTGCCAGAAGCTGGGATTGAGTGACAGAAGATGGATCACTTGATGATTGCCTGTTCTGTTCATCCCCTCTGGGGCACCTGGCATTGGCCATTGTCAAAGTCAGGATAAGTGGGCTAGATGGACCTTTGGTCTGACCCAGTATGGCCATTCTTATGTTCCTATTTTCTTAACCTTCTGTTGAGGGAAGCGTTGGAAGGACTTGGCATATTAGGATCCCATAAGACTGATTGAGTACCTCTAGTAGGCTCTATAGCATATGTGTAGGTTCCTTTATTTTAATTTGTTTTCTCTATAATGCTTTCATCTTAAAAATAAATGTACTTGCTTATAAAAGGCTGTGTGGTAACTTATAACTGAAGGCAATTGTGATGTTGCACTCCATAATGTTTTATGGAAATATGCCTATGTGTGACAATATGATGTAACTGGAATATGCTTTAGGCAAAAGGTTTCTTGTAAGGTATCATTACAAAGCTTATAATCTACTGATTTTGTTCATCCTAATTGTATATATGTATCATACTTGTATCTGAAGCTAGAAATATAAAGTATAACTCTAGGGTCCTATTGTAATTATGCAAAGTGCGGGCCATTGATGGTGATTTAGAATCTTGATGTCTCCCATTGACATAGACAGTTGGTTATAAATGGTCTGTTTTACTTGCAAACCTTCCTGTATGCATGTGGGCCAGCCCTAGAAGGATGAAAGCTGGGATCTCCCAGGACATGTGACCATGTCACCTGATACTGGAATCCATCTTAAATCTGGTGCTTTTCCATTCAGATAGAGCGGTGGGGCCAGAGAGACAAAAGATTCCCACCTTGTGCCAAAGCTATAGAAGGGGGTGGAACAGAACAAAGGAGGCTGCCAGTCATGAGAACACCCCAGTTTTCCACCTAAGATGTCTGCTGGAACTAACAAGATATGTACCAGAGGAAAGGATTGGGCCTAGACTAGGAAGGAATCTAGTCTGTGAAAGAAGCTTATTGAAAGATCTCTGAGGGTAAGATATTACCTGTAAACAGTTTCTTAATGTCTTAGGTTTAGACTGGTGTGTTTTTGCTTTATTTTGCTTGGTGACTTACTTTGTTCTGTCTGTTATTACTTGAAACCATTTACATTCTACTTGTTATAATTAATAAAAGCACTTTTCTTTATTTGTAAACCCAGAGCAAATGATTAATACCTGAGGGAGCAAACAGCTATGCATATCTCTCCATCAGTGTTATACAGGGCGGACAATCTATGAGCTTACCCTGTATAAGCTTTATACAGATTATTTGGGGTTTAGATCCCATTGGGTACTGGGTGTCTGGGTGCCAGAGACAGGTAACCTGCTGAGCAGTTTTTGGTTAAAGTCTGCAGCTTTGGGGCCATGGACCAGACCCTGGGTCTGGGTTGCAGCAGACTAAAGTTTTTGGCTCAACAAGACGGGAGTCTATCTGGAGTCTCAAACTGGCAGGGAAAACAGACTCAGAGGTAATCTCAGCGTGTCAGGTGACAGTCCCAAGGAGGTCTCTGTGACCGAACCTGTCACAGCAATAGACTGGTCATATGCTTTGAAGAGAAAACAAAGCACAGATGCTGGAGCCTGTTTGGGTAGTCTGGATTACTGGGGACAGGGCCGCACAGAGGATTCAGGGGGCCTGGGGTCTTTGGTGGCAGGGGGCCCCCGCTGCCAAACTGCTGCCGAAGACTTGGCACTTCAGGGCACTTCGGCAGCGGGTCCTGGAGCGGAAGGTCCCCCCGCCACTGAATTGCCACCAAAGACCCGGATCGGAAGAAGCTCCGGGGGCCCGGGCCCTGCAAGAGTTTTCCAGGGCCCCCAGAGCGAGTGAAAGACCCTGATCCAGGGCCCCCGAAAAACTCTTGTGGGGGCCCCTGCAGTGCCCAGGGCCTGGGGCAAATTGCCCCACTTGCCCCCTCCTCCCCCCCGGTCTGGGCGGCCCTGACTGGGGATCTCACAATATCACGTTATAAATCCAGGGAGCCGTGCAGCCTTAAAACCCTGCTCAGAAGGGAGTAAGATGTAGGTCTCTGCCCAAAAGAGGTGATGGCTAATAGCTGGGAGCCCAAGTGGGTGCTGTGGGAGGACCACAGAATGGGAATCCTGGTGCTGTTATCCTGAAACTGTGACAGCTCCCTCCACCTAATTTGTGAGATCTTTCTCAGCTCCAGGATGGAACTGTTCCAGTTACAATGCCTTAACATTTTCAGATTCATGGGGATAGTTATCTTTCTCATGTCATACTGCGTTTCTTGAATTTTTATTTATTTATTTATTTATTTATTTATTTATTTATTATTTCGGTGACCTGGTAAAAATGTGTCCCTGTCATCTATTCTCTCATCAACCTTCTTTGAGAATACTGATGCACCTAATTCATTTAAATTGTGTGTGCTGTCTCTTCTATCAATAAATTACCCCTGCTATATCTTTAAGGTTTTAACCACTCCTCAGAAGCCTACTTTCTCCAATAATATTCATTTCACTGTCAGCTTCAACTTTCTTCAAAATTGTTTTTGGCTTCTGTTAGCCTCATTCTATAAACCTGCCATCCTTTTCTATGCCTGAAGTGTTTTAAGTTTCACACTTTTTTCTTTCTATATTATAATACTCTGCACTTCAATAGTGCCTTCCATCTGAGGACCTACGTACTTTACCAAAATTAATGAGTTAAGACTCTGAGTGCCCTTCTTAGAAGTAGTGTATTATCTCCATTATACTGATGGGGAAACTGATGCACAGAAAGGTTAAATGACTTGCTGAAGGTCAAATATCAAGTCTAAAAGAGAAACTAAAAAGAACAGATTTCAGTTTAGCCTGGAATAGTTTTTTCATTTGTTTTTTTTCTCAGTAGTCTTTTTTAATAATTATTCCTAGTGTAGACTTGCTGCAGAACATATGGAATTTCTTTCCCTTCTCTGGCAATAGCCAATGTGGGATATGATTTGCCCCTTAATCTTGATTAGAAACCTAACAAAGGATTATTGCTTTTGCTAAAAATGCTGTTTCACGTTTACATCATCAGTTATTTAGTATCAGTCACTAGGAGCAAGAAGAGAATTGTTTTTCACGTGTTCCGCATAACTGGTTCTTGTACAAAACTACAGCTCAGTTTATATATTCGTATTTGTGGGTATGTTATATACACAATTTTTAAAACATTATTTGGTTTACAAAAGCAAGAACTCAGAATTTAGGAAATGTGTGTTTTAACTTGCAATCTTGATTCTTTCCCCTTGTGCATATGCATTAATACAGTCTTTAATTTACATGATCATATACTGTATTTTCTACAGTCAATTTAAATATAGGGAGGTTTACTGTATGTGTGCACAACACACACAACTGTTCCCTTAATTATGGCTGATTAATTGATATCTATCTCCAATGGAAATTCTTCAGAGCAGGAACTGGGTCTTGTTAAAGTGCTTGTACAGTGCCTAGGACAAGGAGACCTGATTCTGAATGTTATGTTTGGGCACTACTGCAATATATATGTATATGTCTTCTTTCCATTCCTTTTCACATTTCTGCTCTCCGTACCTTGATCTGCTGTGCCTTTTAAAATGACTATTCTATAGCAAATTCTCATCAACAGCCTTCTCCCTTTGTTATCAAATACTGAGCCACAGAGATTTCACATCATGGGTAGTTTCTCCTAAGATCCCCTATCTCTGTACTCTGAGAAGCCAGCTTTTTCCAATTTACAGACTCTGATTACCTTTTCCTATGAATTCAGTAATGGAGAGCTGTGCTCCCTTGCTCTTAATGTAGGCAATGTATGGCTGCCTACATCTGCATCAAATGTAGTACAGGAAGCAAACAAGATGCACTGCTTTGCTCAGACCTGAACTGGCCTTCTCAATAATTTAGTTTATTTTGTTATTTGTCATACAAAAAAACTACCCTTCATTTGTGGCAAAGGGTACTGCATTAATGAAATGTGTTTCAACATGTTTCTGTAGTTGGAGGGGTAGAGGAAAGGAAAGGAAGGAGTGCAGCTTATGTGAGGAAAGTTTGCTATTAATAGGACCTGATTCTGTCACTCTTACTCATGGTGAACAGTGCATTACTCCATCAATAGTCTTACTGAAACCAATATGACTACTCACTGCATAAAGTATTACTCAGGGTGAAAAAGGTTGACAGAATCTGGCTTATAACTCTTGCCTTTTTAGGCAAAACACTTCTGAAATGGAAAAAGATGAAGCAGACGAGGCAAAAGCCACTCTCATAGTAGCTGGGGAGACAATTGGTTCTATCCAGACCACTGAACTGTAAGTTTATTATGGGTCTCCTAATGAAGAAACAGCAGGATATAGCTTGGGTAGTAGGACTGAAGCTTTGTTTACATTGGAATATCATCCGCCACTGTAGATGCACTGGTGTAGGCCTCCGAAGTAGACATGATTGCAAATTGTGCTGTTCTGATGTAAACTGCACTAGAGGTTTGCCTTTGTATTACTACACCAGTGGTTGAAATCCCAATGGAGACTGGTTAGGGGAAGTACCATAGAAACAAGGAGAGAAATAGAAGCTACAGAACCTGTCCCCTCACACTGCAACCCTGCAAAAACTCAAAATCTCCTCCTTTGCCTAATGGAAATGTTTGCAATAAGCAACATTTGCCATATAGCCAGTGGAAAGAGACTGAAAGTATGTCCAGCTTTTGATAATTGAGATTTCCTTTCTAGGAGAAAGGAATAAAGACACAGAGGTTAGTAAATCTAAAATTATTGCCTCTGTCAAAGAAACAGCAACTGCCCCAGATGCTGTCATCTCCCCTTCTGCAACTACGGTATTCTGTATACCAGCAGCCTTCACAAAGATAACTTAGCAGTATTAGAGTTCAGCCTCTGGCTATAGCTCATGTACGTGTAGTGGAAAAGGTTGACTCATCGCTAGCTCCTCCTTGTGGCATAACACCACGCTCTCCATTGGGTGTGTCCTGCAATAGTCACTCCACCGCTGCAGTGGTCTGCCTCTTCCTGCGGCCAAGTCACTTTTAAAGTCTCTCCACTTCCAGGGCAGTCCATGAATAAAAAGCAAGGGGAACTAATACAAATATACAAAATGAATAGGAAAGAGAGGGAAATGATTCCCTCTCAGGGTGCATCAGAATCAAGCCCTCCCAACCCTCAGGGTGGGGCCATCAGGCAGCAGGCATCTGGTAAGCTCCTGCCTTCAGTCAACCCTTTCTTCAGGAGCTGAGGGCTGATGATCTGCCCAAAAGTAAACTTGTCTGTTCCCATTTTAAAGTCCTCCTCCAGTCTGTGCATTCAATGCAGGAGAGGTGGGGTGGAGCTGGCTGAGCCCAGAACCTCTCCTTAACCGCTTGTTGCCCAGTGTGGATTTTATATACCCCCACACACTCCCTTAATAACTTATCCAACAGGGAGACAACAGAGATTCTACCAGTGATGCAGAAAACAGTGATCAAGTTCTGCCATTTCTAACTTATTTCACAGTGAAACAATGACTTTGGGCTTGGCTACATTTGAGAGTTGCAGTGCTGGGAGTTACAGCGCTGGTTGTACAGCTGTGTAGGGAAAGCGCTGGTGTGTGGCCACACTCACAGCTACCAGCGCTGCAGTGTGGCCACATTTGCAGCATTTGCAGCGCTGTTGGGAGTGATGCATTATGGGCAGCTATCCCAGCGTTCAAGTGGCAGCAACGTGCTTTTCAAAAAAGGGGGGTGGGGTGTAGTGTGACAGGGAGCAGGGGAGAGAGAGTGGATTTTTGGAGCCGACACTGTGTATCAGCTCCCTGCCTTGCAAAATCAGAAAATTTTCCTGACCCCTTACTGCAAACAGCCTGCAGACCAGATAAGCAGCTGCTCCAACAGACTCCCTTTCTCTGCCCCGCCCCTGCTGTTTCTCTCATCAAAAGCAAACACTCATCCCCCTGCCTGCCTCATTCACAGGGGTTATCTCATTTGATTGTTCACAGTCAGTTACAGATTGATCACAGCAAACAGGAGCTGTGTTTGTTTTTTAGATAAGCAGCTCCCGGAGCCCCGAGTTCACAACAAAACAAAGAGAGGCTGCATAACAAACCAAAGAGAGTAATTTAGTTAAAAGCATTCTGGGATAGCTCCTAATACCATGGAGGCCAATAACAGTGCTGGTGTGTGGCCACACCTGACGAGCAGTGCTGCATCATCAGCGCTGCACTCGTTACACCTCAAGCAGACCAGGTGTACAGCCAGCGCTGCAGCCAGGGAGTTGCAGCGCTGGATGTGCCTTGCAGGTGTGGACAGTTACTAATTGCAGCGCTGGAAAGCCTCCACCACCGCTGCAACTCTCAAGTGTAGCCAAGCCCTTTGAGTGTATGTACTAAATTTGCCACGGTAACATACTGGTAGCAATCAAAACACAGAGGCAGCCTCTTCCCCAACAACATTTCCTTTGGTGAATTCCTGATCTTTACTAGCTCTCCCCACTGCAGAGGTGCTTTTATTATAAACATTTTCCCCCAGCATGCCTTTTACAGGCTGGCTGTTTCAATTTGGCAAAGACGAAAAGATGCGACTCTCAAGTTATCATAAAAATACAAACTAATTGGACGTGCAACTGGCTGCTGCTTGTTTCATCTCTTTCCATTTCAGCTGGTTAGTATTCTTAGTTTCCTTTTCCATTTCTGGAGGGAAATTGCACATCCTCATACACACCCTTGATCAAAATTGTTCCTGACAAGCTCTTGATCTTTCTCTTTGTGGGCCAATGGGAGATTTTGTCTGTATTTTCAAAATGGTTTGTACAAGTGCCTTGAGCTTTGAAGAGGAACACTGTAAAAATCTAAAGAAGTAATCACTGGCCATTAAGTAAGCATCTGCCAAACCTCACAAAGATGGTTGAGGCTCTGTGCAATAACTTCATAATAAATAAATTATAAAATCCACTGTAAAAACAATATAATAAACATCACCATACAAAACGATGGGGCTGAATCTGTTACCCTTTTCCTGGAAACTGCAGGTGGTGGGAGAAAAATTGACTTTGTCTCCTTTGTGTCCCTGAATTTTGGGGGTCATGCATGGCCTTGCTTGGACCCTGGTGTATGTTACAGCAGACCCGAAACTACTTTTCTTATCTGCTTCCCATGTGCCTCTGTGGGCCCTGCAAGGCAGAGCAGCTGTAGTGCAGTGCACTCCAGCCAGCAAAGGTGCTGACTTTCCAGTGTGCCTGGGGATGCTCAATTTTTGGCTCTGCCACAGGCCCCACCCCCACTCCAACCCTTCTCCCAATGCCCCACCCCCACCCCACCTCTTCATGCCCTCTTCCACCCCCTCCCTCGAGTGCACCATGCTCTCACTCCTCTGTCCTCCCCACCCCGCCTCTTCACGCCCCGTTCCACCCCCTCCCTCGAGTGCACCATGCTCTCACTCCTCTGTCCTCCCTGCCAGCGCCTCCTGCATCCCATGAAAAAGCTGATTGCAGCTGGTGGGAGGCACAGGGAGGGAGAGGGAGGTGCTGATTTGTAGGGTCTGCTGGCAGGTGGAATACACTGAGGAGAAGGGGAAGGCTGATATGTGGGCTGCTGGTGGGTACTCAGCACCCACCATTTTTTCCCTGTGGGTGCTCCAGCTCTGGAGCATCCACGGAGTCGATGCCTATGCCAGCCAGGGCCCCAGTTTTCCTCCTGTGATGGGAGCAGGATGCAGGGCTGGTTTAGATACCTTATGCCAGCTTTACACTGGCTGAAGAATCCCTCTACACAGATGGTACTCTCAGGGGGCCATTTCTGCCTTTTATACAGCCCCTTTATGCTTCCAATATGACCTAAAAAGCCTTTAGAGACACGGTGGGTGGGGTAATATATTTTACTGGACCAGCATTTGTTGGTGAGAGAGACAAGCTTTCAAGCCACACAAAGCTCTTCTTCATGCTTGTCTCTCTGTCACCTACTGAAGTTGGTCCAATAAAAGATATTACCTCACCCACCTTGTCTCTCTAATATGCTGGAACCGACACAGCTACAACTATACTGCAAACTAAAAAAGCCTTGACATGAATGAAATCCAGGTCCAACACACCAAAAATACAAACACAGGGAGCAATCCATATCAGAAAAGGAGGAAGGGTAAACATTTTGAACAGAGAGAAATAAGTGATTCTCTTTTTTTTTAAGGGGGAGAGTTGCTGTGTTTTAGATAAGGTAACTAAGGGTTAAAAGCATCTCTTCTGAGATATGACAGGCTGTTTTACATATTTACTTATTTTTTCCTAATATTTTCTGGTCTGGAGCTTGTGCAATATTTGTGTGTGAGCAGAGAAAAAGAAATGGTATTTCACAGTTCATGAATCACTCAGGAAATAATCATATTATTTTGCCAGCAATCTTTTTTGATGGACAGCACCTTGTCACTCTCCCCTCTTCCCGACCAGGGAGTCATCTTTTATTTTTTAAATATAATATAAACATGTGTACTTATAACATGATTTCTAGAGGCTAGGCAATTTTTAAATGAATAATAATTTCTCAGCCTCTGTGGTTGTAAAATGTTGCTAATATCATATAAATCAGATAGTTGATAGGGTTTTGTGAAACTAAAGGTTATCAAAAAACTTCAAAGGGGCCAATTCTGTCTCACTGAAGTCAGTGGCAAAACTCCCACTGACTTCAGTGGGAGCAGGATTGGCTGCAAATTTACAGAAATACACTTAACGATTTCTGACCTCTTTCAATTGTATGTTTTGTAATCAAGCAATTCTTCAATAAGAAATGAAAGAGACTAGGCTAAAAAACTGTTTCTTTCTAACTCAGTGTTAATTATTCTGATTCTGTGTCTTTGATGTAATGTTGATATGCTATTTAAAAATAACTGGCTAAGTGATGCAGCTGATATGTACTGAGGGATATTTACATCTGTCTTTCTCTTCTCTCTCCCCAAGCACACACATATATGTTCCTGCTGTCTTGCCTCTAGCCAGTTCCGACTCAGATTTTTGCTGCCCAAAAGAAATTAAAAAATATATACTTCTCACAGGCTGCAGTTACTCACCCAATCTACAGTCACTAAATGTTTTGCTTCTTTTAATATTTTGCTGCCTATGGCAACCACCTGTTCTCCTTGTGTGCCAGAGCCTGAGAGGACTCGAAGTGGTAAACATTCACTATAGTGCTCAGGGAATCGAGCACACAGATCCTGTCATTGGCAATCAGAGTTATGCCTATAAATCATGGCGCTCAAGCTGTACCAAAAGTTGCTCATGTGCATAAGTGTTTTCTGGATCAGGCCCTAAATTAAAAAAAAAAAAAAAAAAAGCCTGATAGCTGGTTTTTGGTTTTTGTTTAAATTTAGGGCCTGATCCAGAATAAAATGATGTGTCTGAGTAACTTGGGTTTGATGATATACCTACTTTAGTAAACTCACATGTGTATGTGTTTGTAAGGTCAGCCTCTTATAATTATAGGACAGTAATTAGTGTTCCTGTTAAATGCACAATATATTGCTGCCTGGTAAACAAACAAAGAGGATAACTTATCTTTAGTAATGATAGTAACATGCTCTTTTCTGTTTTATTCCTATTTCAGAAACTATTGTTAAGGAATGAAAACAGTTCCTGCAAATGTAGCCACCGTCTCTTGGCTGGTAGCAATGTGTAAGGCAGGAGAGACATTTTTTCATAACGTTCTTCAGCAAATAGTGTTATTTAAGCCCAAGGCCATTGAGTGAGCAACCTGAACTCCCACTAAGGTGTTTTTGATGCCTAAGGAATTCTGGATTGCAAACTGTCTATTTACTTAAAAGAAATGGCCAAAATTTGCAAATTTGGGCAGCTAAAGTTAGACTTCTAAATTCATATTTAGGTACTTAAGTGTCCTCATTTTTCAGAAGTGCGGAGCATCCACAAACATGATTGGAGTCAAAGGACAATATCATTAAATCAATTTAGAATCAAAATTCATTCTTGCAAATACTGGGTAGCTGTGCTTCATAATCTATGAAGCAATATGGCCCAGTGGACGTTCCTGGTGCTCAATACTTTTTCAAAATGACAACCGTTTGCCTAAAAAAAAATGGCTCAGGAGCCCAATTTAAACTGTAGAGATTTTAAGTTTTTGGCCAGTGTGTTTTTAGCAAATTGACTTTTGAAGTGACAGCTTTTCAAAAGTGGGAAAAAATCTAGTTACTATAGTCAACTGAAATAAACTTTTATTTTTTATTCAGTTTTTTTTAAATCTATTATTTTTATTAGGGATTAAGTTAAATAAAAGGAAAAGATCTGTGAAGTTAGCCCTGTATAAAACATTTGCTTATGACTGGAACATATACCATTTGTATAAATCTTTTCTGACTTTTTAAAAAAAAAGTCAAGATTTTGTTAAGAATTTGTTAGCATTTTTTTTAAAAAGCCAGACTCATTTCACACAGCTGAAAAACAACATTCCTTTAATGACAGCCCCTGTGACCACTGGAGGACTAGTTTGAAATGTAGCAGGCAAAGTGAGTAGAAATGAAATGTCTCAACTAAGGCCTGGACTATTCTAGAAAATTAGATTGGTTTAACTACGTTGGCCAGGGGTGTGAAAAATTCATACCCCTGGGTGGTGTGATTAAGCTCACCTAAATCCCAGTGTAGACAGCACTAGGTTGACCTAGCAAGGAACGGTTCAGCTACAGGCTCAGCAGGTGCAGAATGACAGTCAAATGTGCTTTTGGTAGATTGAAGGGGTGCTGTGCTTATTTATTCACCAGATTGGATCTCAGTGCAAAAAATAGCCGAATGGTTATAGCTGTCCATTGTGTCCTGCATAATATATGTGAAGCAAAGGGGGAAACCTTCCTGCATGGGTAGAAGGTGAAGGTGGAACAGCTGTCTGCTGAGTTAGAACCCAGACACCAGGGTTATCAGACAAGATCAACAAGGAGCTATATAGCCTAGGGAGGCTTTGAAAAGAGCACTTTAACAGTGACCCACAGTATTGTGCTATGGTGTACTGTAGTCAGCCTGGAGGAGCAGTATGGGAGCCTGCAAGGAACTGTGTAGTGCTTGTTGCTCATCTTTGGATGTATCAATGACAGTGCACCTATTAATGTTGATGGAGTTACTGTACAGTTATGACAACTACGGTGTTTCACACTGATCTGATGGATAGTGAGTGTACAAGAGCACTACTTTCACTGTCAGCAGTCACTATACATTATGCTTGTTCAATAATGAAAAGAGCTCGTGAAAATAATCTAAAGAATTTAAAAGTAAATGTAACTTCAAAAAAATTAAGAACTTTAATAAATGAACCCAAGGAAGGAACATTGATATCCATTGTAGCTAAACATATATCAACCATGGCTCTCACAGGTCAATTTATGTGAAGCTGTGGTTGTCCGTGCTTTCCCTACCATGTGGAGTGGTAGGGGTAGGTGCGCTGGCCCTGAGATTAGGTGGAATTATGACAGGGAGTGTAGAGAGGTGCTGTGCTGCACTCCTCCATCGATTTGCCATGGCAGTTGAGCCCGGTATTGAGCTTGGAGGTGCACAAGATTATGCAGCATCCGCATTTCCTGATGGAGAATTTCCATTATGTCCTGATACATCTCCTTCACCTTTTCCTGTACCTTTCTCTTGTCTGCTCTTTTCTTCTTCATACAGTCTGCAATATTCACCCTCCAGGTCCTCTGTTCAAGGTCTGATGCAGCACTGGCTTCAGGGATCTCCCAAAACATATCCTCTCACATCCTCTTTTTTCTCCTCCTTATCTGGGTCAGTCATTCTGCTGGTGTGAAGGTAGTCTCCCTCAAAGCTGCAACAGCTGCACCTGCAGATAAAACACACCAAAGTACCATTGTCAGGATTGTACAAATAGAAAGTGAAACTTTTTAAGATTCAGAACTCCTCCCTTCCCATGGTCCCCTAAAGTGTTAAACAAGCTTATTGACACTTCTGCTTTAGAATTCCTGATCCCCGGTACCATTCTCAGCACTACCTATGGTGAGTGAGACCTGCCTTGGGTATAGGAAATGAAGGGGGAATTGCTAGGTTGCTTGAAGCTGAGTATAGGGCAGTGGCACTGAATACTGACAACATTTTTCACAGGTGAGTGCTGTTAGCCGATACCTCACTCCTGAGAGTAACAAACGCAGAGAGAGCATAGGTAGTGCTGGCATCCTGAAGCTGCCTGGGCCCATATGCTAGCCTGTGTACTGGAATGGTGCCTCCTGAAGTTATAGCTGCCTGGCATACGAAAGTGTCCTAATACAAAGGAAGAAATAAGGCTGCCATCCCTCATGCCCCAGAGTACCACCATGGAAGTTTCACTGAGATCTCTCAGGAGGATTCAAGGGACATCCCTGTGGACATAAGCAAACTGTTTCAAATGGCCCCTCCAGTCTAACTTTACAGGGGAATGAAAATCAGATAGCAACATTACTTCTCTTTATTGTGCTGCTACCTTTTCCAATGTGACTAAATTAAAGAAAAGTAGAAATCTATGTCCCAGTAATTTGGGGGTCCCCTTCCTATAATGGAAAATGTATTTACATGCTTATTTGATGTTCCTTCCTTAGCATCGGGCTTGCCCGTGCTTGACTTATGGCAGTGGCTGGATTGTGATGGCATCAAAAATAAATCTGGCTTGCTGCACAGCTGGACCCCCAGTCACCTGTCTCCCATATTCAACCTCCTCTTCCTCATGCCCCTCCTCTTCCTTGCTGTTCATGACTAGGAGTCTGTGACTCAAGCTCCTCTGAGTTATCCATGGTGAGGCGGTAAGGGGTCTCTGCATGGAGCTTGTTGTAAAAGATGTACGTCAGTGGCTCTGCACCCAATAGATTGTAAGCTTCACTGGTCTTTTGGTATGCCTGCCACAATTCCTTGGTTTTCCCATGGCACTGCTGCTGGCCCCTGTTGTACATCTCAAAGGCAATCGGCTCATAGATGTCAACATTTCTACAGCGGGGTTGGAGCTACTCCAGCATATCCTCTTCTCCCATAGGCCCAGGGATCCAATATCTTCTGCCTACTCCAGGCAAGAACACATCTGGAGTGTGTAGCCAACATCTTCATCTGGGCAGTTGCCCAGCTGAGCGAGCATACCTAGCAGTAATCCACTGTTGTGTGCAATCAGGAAAATACATTCCAAAATTTGAAGGGGTTTTAAAGGTGGGGGATGCGTCTGGTCTATGTGACCCCTGGGTAGTGGTGCTCACAACGGTGACCAGAACAGTTAGTGGCAGCCATTGTGGGACAGCTGCTGGAAGACTGTTAGGGTCGACAAAAGTAATACAGTGTCTACACTCACACTGCATTGACCTTCATACATTGACCGTGGTTCTACACCAGTGAGGGGGGTCACTATGTCAGCATAATGGGGCTGTGATGGGGTGCCTGCCCCACACTGGGCTCTAAGGGATTAATAAAGCCCTAGGAAGGCTGTGCAGGAGGGAGCCATCCAGAGAAAGGCTGAAGGGAACAGCCAATCACGGCCAAGCAGACCCCCTATAAAAAGGGAGCTACAGGGCAGAGGAGGGCAGTTCTGTGTTGGGGGCCCAGGGCGGAAGGATTGTGTCTCTGGAGGGCTAAGAGAACTGCCAGAACCCTGGACAGAGCAGTTCTATGAGCAGGGACTGGGGGAGCCCGAGACAGCTCCTGGCTGGCTGCTGGGGTTTGAAGACAGAGGCCTTGAGGCAAGGGCAAAGAGTATGCTGAGGCCACGAGGAAGTGGCCATACAATATGCTGCAGCAGCCACTAAAGGAAGTGGCTGAACAGCAGAGGCAGGTCCCCTGGAAGGTCAAGAGCACCGTGTGTGACACAACTGAAGGGCTGTGTTGCTGAAGAGGATGCAGCAGGCCTTAGAAAGATATGGGTCCTGGAACAAAAGTGATGGTGGCGAGGCACCACCAGAAAAGGGGGCAGTGGTGAACAGAGCTAATCCCCAGGACAGCCAGCAGGAGGTGCCACAGTGGTGAGTGAACTCCGTTACAGAGGCACTTACATCGGTGGAAGACAAATTTCAGTGTAGACACAAGCATAGCTAGATTGATGCAAAGAGGCTTCTCTTGACCTAACTTTGAAGTGTAGACCAGACCTCACTATGTTTTTCAGCCATGTTTTTCAGTTCTCTAATTCTTGTGGATCTTCCATGACTCCTATCCAATTTATCAACATCCCTCTTGAATTGTGGATACCAGAATTGGACATAATATTCCAGTAGAGGTTGCACCAGTCCCAAATACAGAGGAACTGTAACCTCCCTACTCTTATTAATGATTCCCCCATTTATACATACAAAGATTTCTTTAGCCCTTTTGGACACAGCAGTGCACTGGGAGCTCGTGTTCAGCTGATTACCTATCATGACCCCCAAGTCTATTTCAGAGTCAGTGCTTCCCAGGATAGAGTAAACAGAGCATGCATTCTTTGTTCCTAGATGTAAGACCTTACATCAGGGAAACAAGGATTGCTGTATGAAATATAATAGACCAGTGGCTCTCAACCTTTCCAAACTACTGTACTCCTTTCATGATTCTGATTTGTCTTGCCTACCTCGAAGTTTCACCTAACTTAAAAACTACTTGCTTGCAAAATCAGATATAAAAATACAGAAGTGTCACAGCCTACTATTATTGAAAAATGGGTTACTTTCTCATTTTACCATATAATTATAAAATAAATCAACTGGAATATAAATATTGTACTTACATTTCAGTGTATAGTATATAGAGCACTATAAACAAGTCAGTTTCTGTATGAAATTTTAGTTTGTACTGACTTCCCTAGTGCTTTTTATGTACTTTGTTGTAAAAGTAGGCAAATATTTAGATGAGTTGATGTACCCTCTGGAAGACCTTTGCATGTCCCCCAGGGGTATGTGTACTCCTGGTTGAGAACCACTGTAGACTGGTCATCACCAAAGAAGAAGACACATAGGGATCAGTTCTGCACCCCTCATTCACAATGAATAGTACTTAGGTAAGCAGTTCCACTGAGGACCATAGGAGGTTTACCTGAGCATGCAGAACAGGATCTAGACCCATATGTCCAAATCACCTTATATCACAATGAAAAACTAAATCCTAAATAATATCATTGAGTTGCCTCCCCTGTAGAATTGATGTAAGAGGCGGAAATAAAAAGTTCAGTACCACTCTGGAACATATTACTTCCTGGAAGGTTTCTGGCTTTTTAGCGTTTTGAATAAATGAGGAGTGAGAAATGAAGTCTTTGGCTTTGGCTTAGGTATTGTGTGAAACAAAATTCCTTCTGAACTTGTTCAAAATCTGGAGCTACATTGAGCTGTATACTGGGGAACTGTATTGGGATCAACAAGCCTCCATTTATACCCAGTAACTCACTGCTTGTCTGTTCTGTTTATTACAAAAAGTAATCAAAAGTTTCCTACATCCCTGGGCCAGCAGAAAGTTTCAGAATACAATGTGATGGTGTTAGATAGAGTTCCTAACACTATAAGGTGATAATCAGAAAAAAATCCCATTGTGTGTTCCAAGTGTGACTGTGTATATGTTCACAGCAAAAAACTGATCTCTAGCAGCATACAGACAAGGAGCAAACATGGACTGAGATAATAATAGTAAACAAATTACATCCTCATGGGTTTCTGGGGATAGTAAGTGACAAAAGTATCAATGGAACAGTGAAAGGAAGTGGGCATGGGCATAATTAATATATATATAATTATATAATATATATATTATTATGTCCATGCCCACTTCCTTTCACTGTTCCATTGATACTTTTGTCACTTACCATCCCCAGAAACCCATGAGGATGTAATTTATATAAAAAAGCATCTGAGAGAGGGATATAGTGAAATAGAGCTTAGACTGAGACCCAATGGTCAAAAGAGTCCATTAGTCAGGAATTGCTGTGAGAGTTCACTTGTTGATCCCTGCCCCAGAATCACCCTCAAAGGAAGAGTGATTTTTACTGTGCATTAGCCTACACAGCCCAAGATAATGCTGACTTGGAGTCTTGATTGTCCTTTCCTCTTTGCAAACTTGGCCCCGGCTTTGGTGGAGCTCTCTTTGTGGGAGCATATGCAGGGGGTTGCCATGGTTTTCTGGCATTGTATCATTCTTCCTGGGACCTTGGAATTTCAAGGGCAAAGCCAAGAGGCGAGAAGATGGGGATCAGATGTTCTCCATGGCATCATCTTTTTTCTGAGCCTGCAGATTTTCACCTGGAAAGTCAATAGGGAGTTAATGTGCTTGAAACAGCATTAACTTAAGTTGGTCCCTCCCCATGGCTGCTACAGCACAGAAACAAGAGGAGTCTGGCAATGCCAGCATGACTCCGAAAGGAAACACACTGCTACAGGAAGGGGAAGCCTTTCAGAGAGATTTGGAGAATCTCTCCCATTGCAGCTTTGGGAACCATGATACTAAGGGTGTGTGTACACTGCAATGTAAGCCCCGGGTGAGTGGGGTTTGAGTCAACTGACACACATTAGAGAACCCTGGGCTTGAGCTTCTGCAATGGTTCTTAACCCTATATTAAGACTTTTCTAACCCGGGCTTGAACCTGGGGCTCTGGCATCCACACTGTATGCTAATGCAAGTCAAACCAATCATATCCCAGAGTCCCTGAAGTGTTCTCAAAATGTAGCCACTGGAGCGCTCTGACCATGATGCACTGTGGGAAAACTTTACTGCCCACTCTGCACATTACGGAAAGTTTGTACAGCCTGCCAACACAGCCTGCCAGGAGTCATTTTGGTCTGTGTGCTCCCAACTACCAGAGCCAGCAACATGAAGGAAGTGCTGTTTGAAGAAATTATCTTGCTTGCACTTTCATAGCTGCATCAGGAAACAGACAGAGCTTCTGCAAGGTGCTGCTGGACATTTCAGCAGTGTTTTCTGACTCACCAAAGGTACCTGGTGGATTTCATGGTGTAGGAGGCAGAGAAGGAGAAGGACCCTGGCATTGCAGACTTGCACTAGTAGATGCTGCTCTGTACAATCAGCATAGCTGCTGATGCCCCCTATCACACCATCTAGCTGACCTGTGATGGCCAGCAGTGGTTCCAGAACTTTCTCATGAAGAAAACTACATTTCTGGAGCTTTGTGAGCACTGTGTCCCGACCCTTCAGTGTAAAGACACACACGAGGGCACCCTTCACTGCCCAGAAGCAGGTTGTTATATATAGCTGGAAGCTGGATACCCCACACTGCTACAGGTCTGTTGCCAACCAAAAACTGCACAGTTTTGTGGGCATAAATTGGGCATGCAAACAGATAAATTGGACCAGGGACATTCTGAAAATTGACTCTTTATATGCCCTCATCCTGCAAGTTATTCCATGTGGGCAGAACCCTGCATCTGTGCAGAGCCTAACTGAAGCCAACCAGGCTCTGAGTGGGTGTAGTGGTCTACCTGCACAGAGAAATTTGCAAGATTGGGGCCTTAATGACATTTTAAAGAATTAGCTGAATTTTCTTAAGGTCTCAAAGCTCTAGGACCAGGTTGGGAAGCAATTATTTGTATGATTAAAAACAAACAATCAAAAAACAAAATACACACACACACACACACACACAAAGGAAAAAAAGAATTATTTATGCAATTGTTACAAAGAAGCTAGTAAATGTATTGGATAAATTCCTGGCTACATTGAAGTCAACGGCAAAACTCCCATTGGCTTCAAAGGAGTCAGGATTTTACCCTTTGTTATTTAATCACAACATTTTATCAATATTACATTTAGAAAATATATCTGAACACAAAGTGCATAAGTCTTTCCCATTTTATGCTGATTCATTCTAAAAACAGCAAATGGACTCAAATACTTTCTAGATTTTCTTCTGCCTTATTATTTATGCCACTTTTTATTTCTCCATTGGTTGTAGTCATGTTCTGTAAACTAGTGTATGCTGTTTTTTAATAAATTATTTTTAACTGAGTTCTTGTGTGCCAGACATCTCAAAGATTTAATGATAAATAGTTACTATTCTTGATACATCAGAAATGCCTTAAGAGAAAACAAATTCTTCCTAAGAGTATCTAAATGAGCTCTGTAATGTGATATGTATCTGCAAGGGAAGAAACAATTTTACATGGAAAAGTACTTTGGATTATACACTTATCCTCTACAGTATAAAATATTTTCACCTTGACTCAGGATAATAGTCAGAACACCCTGACATTTGCTATCTCAACTGGTATTTACATTATTATAAAAGACATACATTATTGACAAATTCTGGAAAATTCTGGATAAATCTCTTGGCTCTAGTTAAGGACAATGAAAGTGTATTTTATGGGATGACGGGGGGGGGGGGGTGTTCATAATGATATACTTGCCATAGTTTAGGTAATTTTTCACAATACAGCAGATCCATATGGCCATGTAAACTGGCTGTGTACTGAGCCGACAGACCACCTGGTAAATGCACAGTGGTAAAAACAAACAAACAGAATCTTAGGGTATATAAAAATTGAGTATATACAATTGTGTATATACAAAAGGATGCTGAAAATATTATAATCTCACATATAAATCAGTGATACACCCTCCTCTGGAGTTTTGTGTTCAGTTCTGGTCTTTTTATCTCAAAAAGATATAACTAATTGAATAGGCCCATGGATGGATAATAAAAAAAATGATTAGAGGCAGAGAAAGAATTTCATGCAAAGACAGACAGAGATAGTGAAAAGACCAGAACTGTCCAGTTTTGAAAGGAGGCAAACAAGCATGGTAGCCTATACAAGTAATGCAGTGTCTAGAGCAGGGATAGGCAACCTTTCAGAAGTGGTGTGCCGAATCTTCATTTATTCACTCTAATTTAAGGTTTCGCATGCCAGTAATACATTTTAACGTTTTTAGAAGGTCTCTTTCTATAAGTCTATAATATATAATTAAACTACTGTTGTATGTAAAGTAAATAAGGCTTTTAAAATGTTTAAGAAGCTTCATTTAAAATTAAATTAAAATGCAGAGCCTCCCGGACTGGTGGCCAGGACCCAGACAGTGTGAGTGCCACTGAAAATCAGCTCGCGTGCCGCCTTCGGCACCCGTGCCATAGGTTGCCTACCCCTGGTCTAGAGAAAGCAAATTGGATTCTCTTATTTATCCTTCTACGTAATACAAGAGCAAGGGATGGAATGTAAAGACAACAAATTTAAATCTGCTAAAAGGAAATAATTTTTCAACTAATACATAATTATCCTATGAATCCCTTTGCCTCAAAATATCATTGAGGCAAAAGCTTAGAACAGAGGTTCTCAAACTGTGGTCCATGGACCACCAGTGGTCTGCAATCTCCATTCAGGTGGTCCGCGGATAGTTTTCTCCAAAGTGCATGCCTGGGTGGCTGCACAGGAGAGAATGAAAGGCCACACACCTAATTAGTGGAGCCGCATAGGTGTGGCTCCACTAATTAGGTGCCTGGACCCTGGAGAAGATGCACATGTAAGGTGATATGGTGGCCTTGTGGGGAATAAGGGATAGGTGGGAGAGGGCAATGGGATGAGAATAGGGGGTGGGGGAAATTTGGGATGTGCAGGATTGTGACGGCCAGAGAAAGAGATGGCTTTCTCCAGCTCCAGAGCTGTGGCTGCTGGGGAGAGATGACCCTCCTTCCCAGCCTCAGCTCTGTGGCTGCTCTGGCAGGGGAGAGATCCCGCTCCTTCCCAGCCCCAGCTAGGGGGCTGCTGCGGTGCAGGAAAGAGGGAGATACCCCCCACTCCTTCCCAGCCCCAGCTTGGGGGCCACTGTGGCAGGGAAGATAGGGCACATCCATTGAATTAGAAAGCTAAGATACTGATATTAAAATATGAGTTTTGTGCTTTTATTTGTAGAACAAAAACATGTTATATAGCACTTTTATCAAAAGCGCTTTACAATAGTTAGCTAATGGAACAAACAATATTCTGAAATATCATTCAGTGGTGCGCTGAGACTCAACAATTTTCAAGTGGTCCACGGAAAAAAAAGTTTGAGAACGACAGGCTTAGAAGATTTCAGAAAAGGATCAGACGTTGATATGAATAATAAGAACATCCACAATTATAGGATAAAAGCTAAAATGCAAAACAATTAGGTATATAAAATCATGTTTCAGGCCACAAGTCCCCATTAACTGATGGAGGTTAAAAACATCCTGAATAATTAATATAACTATTAGGATGAGTTAATTGCAGGCTCATACCCTAAGACAAAGGGGATTGTGAACAAAGGACTTCTGCTGAGGCTGTGTGTGTGTGTGTGTGTGTGTGTGTGTGTGTGTGTGTGTGTGTGTGTGTGTGAGAGAGAGAGAGAGAGAGTCACACAAACTCAGAGGGGAAGAAAGCCAAGCAGCATCCTGTGAGCACAGCATGAAAGCTAGACAGAGAGCTTTTGGGACTGGTGTTGGTTAGAGAGGCTTGTTGCTGTAAGCTAAAAATCTATTAATTTTGTTCTTCGTTCCTCCTGCATTCAGAGAAGCGGGACTTTGTACACTCCTTGTAAATAAATAAGATTGCATGAAAGAAAATACCAGATTCTATCAATTTCTACTCCCAACTGAAAGGACTTTGACTAGTCACTCAGGTCAAAAGGAGTAACAGTAGTTTCTTGTGCTTTATAAATGCAGTATTTTATTGATCCTTGTGTGAGTACAGTGTTTTGTACTGTATCGTATTAATGCAATCTACTTTAATATTTAGTGACAGTGAGGTGGTTTAATCAGTATTTTATCTGGACAAAATAAAATATACCCCCTTTCCTTTGTTCCAGTGCAGGAATAAAACAGGCAATTATCTCCATAATGGCAGCCTGTAAGTCTCTGCATACATCAGAATAATTTCCAAACCACTTAAATTTCTCTAGCTGAAAGGAGAATCCTTTATTTAAGGAGAATTTAAATATAATGAAAACAATGTTATAATTTTAAGTGACTGTTACCCATAAAGTTTTAATCTAAATGGTGGTAATTTTAGATCTTTATGAAAATCTTTGTAAGACGTTAAGATCTTGAAACATAACAGTAGTGCAAATACTTATGAAACTGTCTTTTGTTTATTGTATATCATTTCCTCACCATTGTAATGCTATTGTTCACTGTTGAATAATTTATGTTAGTTCTTCTTTAATTGTGTTTTCGGTATTCATAAGAAAGCAGCATTTTTGGGATAATTACTCACTTTGGTGAAGATCAGCAATTTGGCTCACATACACTTCAGAAAATTAGTCAAAATGTTTGAAGAAGACAGTTTCCTACAAAGATACTATGTGTTTAAAACAAAAACAAAAAAGAATTTATTTCATTTTCGTCCACTGAAGTGGTAGGCAATTATTCTAGAACATTTTGACTTGTTTACAGTTATTCGACAGTGTTTCTAAATACAAGGATCTTTAGTATTATAAATGCCATGGTTTATTTTGAAATAAACCAACCATGATCATATGTTCCCAGAGATACTTAACTGATTTTCAAGGTACTTTATGAAAATTTCAAACTACAGGAGATAGTTAGGCAAAGTTAGTTGGTGAATGGATTGTGAACAAACTGGAATGTGAACAAGGAACCACATAATTCAATATACAACAACATTATCAGCAGAATTTGTTTTAGTATTTAATTATATTTGTGTAGCATATGCATGCATCAAATAATATTTTTTTAAATAATTGCTACTGTATTATTCAGATTGCAAATGAAAGCCTTTACAAATAATGTCCATGTTTCATAGAGCTTACAAAAGAAGGGAAAATCTTCAGCTGATGTAAATGTTCACACCAGTCAATGGAGCTATGATAACTTACACCAGCTGAGATTTTGCCACCATATGTTCAGGGCCTAATTTTGCCACTCTTACTCGTGCTGACTAGTAATTTACAAGTAGTCCCACTGAAATTAATTGAAATTAATGGCACCACTTAAGTACTCACCCTGAATAAAGGTGGCAAAATGTAGCCCTTGATATTTCCCCCTATATTTCCTATACAATATTATAGCCAAACCATCCTTGTATGAAGCATCTAGCATCTGACTTAATAAAGTTTTGAATATTCAAAATCCAAAGCTTTGCTGTACTGCCTTGCTGTTTTGCAATAAATAGAAATATGTATGTTTCAGAGACATGTTATTTGTTCTGTGTTGTCTTGTGAAACTTATCACCTTTACTGCAAATTAGATGAACGTATTGGCTTGTTCTGTCCAGCATTTAGCACAATGGGGCCATGGTCCATGACCGGAGCTCCTAGGTGCTATGATAACACAAATAATAAATAATAAAATATGGGTGTAATAATGGCTACCCCTAAATTATTACATCCTTTTTCCTTCTCATTAATTTTTCCCAGTGACTGCTGTTTTGTTCTTTAAATGTTGTGGTGACACATCAACATTGACTTTCAGTCTTCCACATTAAAGCCACTTCTGAGACTGATTATTATTCTGTTTCAGAATGTTATAGAGTTGGGCATTCTCATCACCTTTTGGGGTGTTACATTTGATGGTAGTTACATTACAGGCCTCATGTAACAATGTGCATGTTGAGTAAGCAGCATGTAATCATGAACATTTGAACTTTTTCTTTTTTAATCAATGCACTTGTTCTGCATGTGATCTTATTCAGAAAATAGGTCCTTACTGTTTAAGGAATGGTTATGTAAAAGACTCACATATGACTGCTCCAGTATGTCCTATTCTCTTGAAGGAACAGTGTCTATTTTATCCAAGGAATGGCACACACTACAGTTATACTGATTAAGATTGGGATTGAAGTTTTACAGTGCTTCAAAATTCAAATCTTCTGTTCATTTAATAATCACCAAAAAACACCTAGGTGGGGATTGAAGCAGGTATGATCATTTCTACCATTGTCTTGTAGTCTTTATTTTCAAGTTCTGAGTGTGATATTCTGTCACATCTTACTTCACTGCTGACCTTTCTTCAATTAAAAAAAATGCCCATCCCTTTAGCTCTATTTGCTTAAACAGCCCATAACTCAGCTGTCTGCTGCTTCAGGAAAATGTATTTTAGTAATAGTGTCAAAATAAAGAATCAGACTTAGAAAATGGTATTCTAATCCCAGTTCAGGGCAATAGCAATGGTATACTTGGACACAGCACTGATGGAGAAACTCTTAGCAGGTTGATAACTAAAAGTACAAAAAATCTGGGGTCATAAAGGATTACAATTTTATTTTTCCAATCGGGGTATTCTAATTGGGGTTTGTGACCACTGACCTCCTGCCTCCTCTTGTACTGTGGTATCTTTTGAATATAATCATCAGCAAAATCTTGTAAATGAGCAATATGAACTTCATGTGTGATTTGCCATTTCCTGTAAGTTAAGATCATAGGCTATTTCTAACATGAACCTGTTATATTATTTCAATCTCTATGTTAAAGTGTGGATGTTAAGATGCACGTACTGTCTGTTTTGGTGTTTTAATTTCTGGTCTTGTTTTTTAATGCTTTTTTTTCCTAATATTGATAACCAAAGTTCTGTTATATATCAGGTTGTTGCATGGTAGTGTTTTCAAAATAAAATTAAAACCAAAGGTAAATTAATTTGGCAATGGAATCCAATCTGCTTAATGCAAAGGAGTTCTTGCCTTGTGCAGTAACTTTTCCCCCCTCTTCTTCTCAAAGTCTACTTTTCAAGCTGGGAACAAAGACCGTGTTTCAGGAAAACATTCCTATTCAGGAAGGTACATAAGTATGGATTTAGCATATGCTGAACTGCTTTCCTAAATCAGGGCCCAAAGTCCATTGGAATCAATTGGAGTCTTCCATTTTAGGCTTGGATTAGATCCATAGCCTATTGAAGTCACAGACTGCTGAACCTGCCATATATTCGTTTCACCAATACTTCATACAGAATGACAGTCACCAAGCTCATTTTCATTGTACAAGAAGCTGCTTCTTTTTCATTTTGTAATGTATGCTCCAAAAACGTTTCCCCGTAAGAGCAGGGTGGCCTAGCATATCCTCAGAATAATTACATATTTGATTTATATAGTAAAGATTAACCACTGACCACAAGTATCTCACTTTTTTCTCTATTAATATTATCTGAATATATTTCTGAGGATTCTAAATGTCAGCCACTGAAGGCAACCATTCAGTTTTATTAAATTTCTTGTTGTGTCCAGCAAGGTTTGGCTAATGGTATGATCTTCCTTTCCTGTAGCTCCATTTTTTATGAGTATTTCCCAGCAAGTGCCAGGCTGAAGATATTTATCATGTTACTTTAGGTTAGTTTTCTATAAACAGTTCTCTCCCCCAAATAAAAGGCTGGAGGGAAAAGAATCTCAAATATTATGAAAGTGTTAATTATGTTAATTGCATATCACAGCTCTCTGTCAAAATAAATCTGCTTCTATCTCCCATCATGTATCAGAGAGAGGGTAAGGTGATGAGTTCATACACGAGGCTCCTGAGTCCAAAGTTAAATGAAGAATAGGATGAATTTTACCTTTTCAAAATCATTCTGGTTAAAAATTCCTGTGTTCTTTTTTAAGAAAGTAAACTCTTCATAGAGCAAGGTCTGTAATGAGACTGTACTGACTGCAGTATCAGGAAATGTAAAGACTGCAAGCTGTATGCTTTAGTGTAGAATGGTTTCAAAATTGACTCCTACAAATCGTAGAGAATCCCCCCCCCTTTTTTTTGCTAATAAAAAGTAAAAACAGGAAGTTTCCTAGACAAGTAAATGAACAGGTGTAAAGATCTGTGACATTTTAAAAACATAAACGAGACTCGCAAACGTCTCATTGCCTAATAATATTACAGTATTGTAACACGCATAGAAAGGCTGACAAGACCAAGACAATCCACAGCATTATGCTCACAACAAGGGGGGGGGGCGGCGGGGGGACACACTCCCCCTGCAAACGCCTTCCCACCTGCCCCCAAGGTGCTGGAACAATCTGTGCAGTGGGGGTGCTGAGAGCCATGGAACCAAACTGTAAACCCTGTACATGATGGGACCCACTGCAAGCCAGGGGTGCAGCAGCAGCACCCCATTGTGCCGGCACCTATGCCTGCCCCATGAATGAAAGCCCACATGCACCCGCCTCTGCCCCCCGCCCCGACTCCGGCAGGTGACAGGCGCCTGCAAAGGCGAGCTCCGGCTGCGGCCCCCGCGCTGCCCACCTCCCCGCCTAGTGCCCCCGCTGCCGCACAGCCCCGCGCCCCTCCCGGCAGCGAGGAGCAGCCCCCAGGCAGCTGCCTCAGCCCAGCCGCCGCCGCGGCTCCCCCGGGCGGCATCGCACAGCCCAGACCGACACCGCCCGCCCCGCCCCGCCCGGCTGCACCAGCCCCCGGCGCGCCCGGCAGCGGCAGCAGCGGCCGCGGGCTGAGCGGCGGAGGAATCCCGGCTCCTGCGTGTGTGTGTGTGAGAGAGCGAGCACGCGGAGGGATACACACTCTCTCTCGCTCGCTCCCCCCCTCCGCCGCCGCCTACCCACCGCCTCCTCCGCTGCTGATATAGTGCGGCGCGGAGCGGCGCTGCCCGTCACTTGGCGAGCGGCGCTGCCCGGGCTGCGGCGGCGGCGGCTGGTTTTCCTGTGCTCCGCATCTCTAACTTGGGAACTGTCCACCAGCGTGAGCTCCTGAACATGAGCCGCCTCTCTCTCTACCTGCTCGGATTGCTGCTCAGTAGCGGGCAAGGTAGGAGCGGGGCTTTCTTGCATTTCCTAGCTACCCTCCACGCCACAATGCGCCCTAATTACAGTCACCAGAAAATAAGCAAAGATCGCTCACCCCAAAGGCCATCGGGGAAAAAAGCCTGTTCAACCTCTCCCCCCAACCCCAAAGTTGTATTTTGTTATCGCTTAAAAATGTCTACAAGAAAAAAAAATGTCATTTAGATGGAAAAGAAAAGAAAAAAAGCTGGAAGATGCTAACTGCACTTAGCTGCTTTGCTTGGGATCTTGTCTTTTTTTTTAATAATAATGTATGTGCTTTGGGTAGTTGGTTTTGTGTGTGTGTGTTTTGGGTTTGTTTGTTTCTTTTCTTTTTTTTTTTTGGAAGAGTTTGTATCAGGAAAAAAAGACAACCTCAAACTGAGGCATGTTTTGAAATTCAGGTCTGCTATTTTGTGTGCAGCCAATGTGGGCTTTATTTTTAAGAAAAAGGATTTTGTGACCCCCTCCCCCCCGCAACCCGTTGTCAGTGAGAAGTAATACTTGAAGCCTGCTTGTCAAAATCTTTCTCCTTCTGTAATAAGACGCGCCTGAGGATGGTTCATTTCAGTCTATTGGAAAGTGAAAACGAATTGTTGTGATCAGTAAAGAAGGGTATCTGTGACAGTGAGGTGAATGTGTGAGTATCTATATGTCCCGATATAGGGATGTGTGTATAACATTTAAAATAAAATAATGCTAAAAAGGCAGGTGTTTGGAGAGAAGTGACATATGCTAAGATTGCACCTGTATGTACTGTTTGCTTTAATTTTCCTCAGTACAAATATTCACATCGTACACAAGTTGTCCCTAAGATATAGGTTTGGTGTTTTGTATATTACATATACGTTTATTTCTGGATTTATTCTACTTTTAGGGAGAGAGAGGGACGAGGGGGACTGATAGGAGGGGTTGTGCTTGTGGTTATGACACATTGACCGTGTCCCTTTGTGTAAACTAATTACACTATTTCAAACTGCTCAGACAAGTTTTTGGTGTTAATTTAAAACTGAACTAGATTTCTCTTCCTTCCCTCCTAGTCCCCCATGCAAGGATCTACAAATTACATTTGGAATCACCACACTAAATTCCAGGACCTGGTGAAAAATGATTGTGTGTATGTGTGTCGCATGCAATTCTTTTTAGGGGGAAAAAGAAAAAAATCAGTTAAGGGACGGTGTCGGAGCTGGTGCTCCAGACCGTTTTCACCTCTGCTGCTTTTCTGCCAGCAGGGGGTGGTAGAGCTCCATTCAGGTGATTGTGCTTCTTAGTATCTGGCTGTATTAAGGAAAGGGAGTGAGAGTCTGTCTTCTATCATTCTTCAAGCACAGCTTGACATTTTGGATGTGAAGCCTTCATTTCCCCTCTCCCCCGCCCCCCGCCATAGGAGCAGAAGTGACACAATCAGATGCAGATTAGCAGCACTCACACACAGACCAGGAAGCGTTAGGAATGACTATCTATGGCAGAGGGATTTTATACACTAGCTTGTAAAGTGTCTGTGCGAACTGTTGCACTTAAAAAAAAGGCATTGGGGCTGTAAAGCACTGTGGATCCCCTTGTAATTGCAGTTGCTGTACGTTTAAAGCTCTTGGCACATAGGACATTTTGTTTAAGAAATGGTAAGTAGCAAAGAGCCATCAGATGCTGTCAAGCTATGCAGAAATGCCTCTGTGCTTTCACCATCTCCGAGTGAGCCCTGGAGCTATCACAGTTAACAATTCAGTAACAGTCTGGAGGATTTTCACCATAGCCATATACTGGGGTGGGGGAAGCATCCCTCAGAATTTGCATTGACCCAGCTAGGTGTAGAGGATATATAGGTGGGGTTTGCAGTCCCTGGAAAGCAGAGAATGGAAGAAAGCAAGTTTGCAAATTGTGATTATTCTCTAGTTGCGCTTGGAAAGGATTGCATAGCCTGGAAATCTAGCATTGCAAATGCCAGGAGTTAGGCAGTGGGGTGAAATTTACAAATACCATTAAGGAAGGCTGAACAAGAGTTTTAACAATGACAAATGAGAGAGGTGTATGTATGTGTGTGTGTGTGTGTGTGTGTTTGGTACATATATAATATAATATCTGGTGGCACTGTCAACAGACAACCACTATTTTTGTAGAGCAAGGGAACTGTATTAGAAAATCAGGGAGAATGAGACTGTCTAGATGTGGAAGGAACAAACAACCTCAATCGGCTGCAATAAATGGTGAATGGGAGTGAGAGAAGCATCTGTGTAATGAAAATCTCTTTATTTAGGTTGCTACGGGAGAAAAAAAATCAGGATTTCTGAAAAATAAGCATTGTCTGGGCAAGGAATGTATAGATAAAAGTTTACTCAAAGGAAATGACAAAAAAACTGAAGGATTTCTTGAAATGCCTTTCACAATCTGAAAGACTGCTCTGTAGACACTTGGGATTTATCTTCTACCCAGTCAGAGTATTTGGGGATGCAGTAGCAAGGACATTCACATCACCAGCATGAGTATTTAAAAAAAATTCTGAATCATCTGTACATTATGTTTTTTTAATAGAGAAGGAGTCTGGATACAAAAATAAGCCAGTCAACCATCACTAGGGTCATTTGCTTTAGAAATACTAAAAACCTAGGTTGAGGATTTATGTTTCCAGCAATATAGTTGCAGTGGATTTTATGAAGCATGATTGAAGCTATTTCGTTGGGAAGTGCTGTTAGATTGGGGAAAGGAAATGATGATGTATTCCCTTTTAAGCAGTCAAAACGTTTTGAAACTAAGCAGCTGACTGCAAGCAAATGACAGAAGTGAAAAACTGACTAACTTAAGTGCTTATCAATGTCATAATTAGCTAACGAGGCCAAATACTCCCACTCCTAACTTTCATCATAGAGGAGCAAGTTCCTTTTCACTGGCAATGTCTTTAAACTGCAACTAAAAATATTTTTTTTGTAACCTCTCATAGTGCTTAGAGAATCCGTCCAGTGTGGAAAGGCCCACGTTAAATTAGTACTGGTGGAAAAAACAACCAACCCCCCTAAATACTCCCAACAATACTAGGCTATATATAAGTTGATCTTTTATCAGGTATGGAAATATGGGAACAAAAGAGAGTAGGCTTACTCAATCTTTACTTGTAACTAGGGACACTGATTGATAGTGAATGAAGCAGTTACCATTCAAGATGTCAGTGTTCAAAATTTTACTGGTATGGGTCGGAGACGTTTCTCTGGGTTGCCACACTATAATCTTCCCCTTTTATTAAGCTGGAATACAAAAACTGCTACTATCGAATTTCAATTATTTTAAAACCACACATGATGCTGTGGTAAGAGATGCATTTGTATGTTTATCAAATGGTTTTCCCTGCCATTCCCTGTGCTTGAAGTTTCATCCTTTCCTGATGTAATATGGGGAAAGAAGCATGTTTTTAGTTCTTACCTCTGTGTTGCCTATGCAGAAGTTAATCTGTTTTGCTGCTATTTCCTGCTAGCCACATGCAGTGTTTCCTTCCAGGAAGTTCTAATAAGGGTTTATTCATCAATCAGGAACATCTCTCAAAATAGAGGCCAGGTGTGTCACATGGTCTTTTTTTTTAGTGAGATTGCAGGGATGAAATACTGGCTCTACTGAAGTCAATGGGAATTGTACCATTGACTTCAGTAGGGCCAGGATTTTACCCCAGATAACAACATCTGGTTGGGTCAAGGTTTTGGGCGCCTTCTGGTACCTTGAAAATCTTCTTTCTCTCCCAGTTACATATTTATAAAACATCAGCAACAAAATAAAAATAAAATACACTCCTACCCTCATCTCCCCATAAAGGAAGTGCATTGCAGCCAACCCGGAATGTCTGAGAGTCTACTGTTTACCAACTGATGGAAGAGTCCTATTTTGGGTGGATACAAGGATACCTGGAAGATACAACACAGTGATCTTTTACCAAGGAAGGGTTTTTTTCAGAAGTGTCACCTGAAGGTGGATGGTGAGAAAACTGAACGTTTTTTACAAAGAAACAAACAAACAAACTTCCCTGTATTTGGAGGGTGGAGGCATTTTAAGTTAGTTTGCAACAGCGCTGTGAAGTGGAAAAAACGGAGAGAAAGTCCCAGGAGCTCTCTTATAGAATAAAGCACCAGAGAGAAAGCACTGATTCTTCCTAATAGTTTGAACTAATGGTTGGTTGTTGTTTTTTTTCTAGTGGGAGTTGTTTATTTATTTAATCATACATTTATTATGCTTGATGAGTGTTAACATAGAAAAATGACCAAATTATAAATGTCTTACAAGAGAAAATTAACTTCCTGCTTTTTTTAAAAGACCTTGGAACACAAACACTATATTTATTTCCCTTCATTGTGACCTTTCCGCAGAGGTTGTCCAGCCCTGGTGATTATATCATGTTTGTACATGGTTTTCTTAAATTACTGAAGGAAGTTTACATTCAGCTGATGCCACAGATTCCCATTCAAAAAGGTCAAGATATTAAAATGATGACATTTTAGAAAATTATGACTTATAATTTTGTTTAAATTACAATTTGTGGCTAATTATTCTGTTGTACCTGCACTGTAAGGTGCAGTGTGGGAGATGAGGACACATTTCAGTCAGTTATGGAATTCAGATAGTCTTTTATATCCAGATATTAGGCATGGAACTATTCCAAATTACTCCAGCTAGGGATCTGACCCATCTCATCTTAAAGGACATTTTTTATTTTATAACATTTATTTATTTTATAAAATTAGGGTAATGTGGTTAATGAAGCATATCCTAGGGTTGCTCATATTACAAATTATGATTATTGGACTGGGCCAATTTAATGATTTTGAAGGTCACAAAGTGAAGTGGCTTGGCAAGAAAAAATGTGGATATTATATTAAATTGTAGTAGTTCAAGATTTTTGAAGGCACATTTAAGGCTGAAAGACTAAAATTATGCCTGTCATCTTAAAAGTATCTTATTAATATCAAGCATTTTAGATTTGATCAATTATGATAGCTAAATCTTAAAAAAAAAACCCACCAACAACAACCCAGAACTCTGTCCTCTAGGCTGTTAATAAAATAACTGAATTTTCAGTGGCTAAATTTAAACTCAGAATAATTTCCAATTACAAGTTCAGCATTTAGAACACTATTTGGTATTACTTCATTAATCTCATGATGGCCAGCTTCAACAAGATAATGATATATTCACTTCAACAAATTGATATTTTGAATAGTTTTCTTACACAGACCAATTGTCTATCTAGCCCAGTATCCTGTCTTCTGACAGTGGCCAATGCCAGGTGCTCCAGAGGGAATGAACAGAACAGGTTATCATCAAGTGATCCATCCCTTATCTTCCATTCCCAGCTTCTGGCAAATGGAGGCTAGGGACATCATCCCTGCTCATACCAAAACCAAAACCCTGCCAAAACCAACACTGCCCCCTGAAAAAAAAAACATTACCAAGCAAAAATCACAGGTGTTTTATCTTTTCTGTTGGAAAAGTTTCTATTGTTTTGTAAAACAGAAACAATAACAAATATATACAGAAAATATAGTTTTATAAGCCCTTGCTCAGACTGTGAGTAGTTCCACTGAAGCCTCATGGGCCTGATCTACTGCCTAGAGTAGTTAATTGGAGTCTTTCTACTGATTTCAGGGGGCTTTGGATCAGGCCCTAGCACCTTCACAAGTACCTTTCTGATCTGGAGCCACAATGAACAGTTTGGATTTTGAAGAAATATAGATTGGGAAGATACCATCTAGCTGGATAACTTTTGATGTGGTTTATGGAACACACTTTCTTTAAGGACTTAATTAACAGAACATTCATAGTGATACACCTATGCTTCAGAATTTACAGCGTTAATGACCTGGCACCGAAGCAGAGTCTTGAACTTCTGAGTCTAAAGTAAGATCTACTGCACAGTGAGATATGTGTACTGTAATTATTTCTAGAAAACTATTGGCACCATGACCAAAACCTGTTCACTTTAGGCAGATGAGTATTTCCATTGACTTCAATGAGACTATATGTTTGAGGATAACAAACAGGACTTGGCCTTCTAACAGGAATTATTTCCTTCTTGTTTCCAATGTGATTAATTTCAGTAAGGAATGATTATGCACTGAACCGTGTTTCTATATGATTAATTTCAGGTTATCTGCAGTTGCTACACTGCAGATGTGACACCTATCCATAAACAAACTACTGTAAAATACTTTTGTAATGTTTTCCCTTATCCTTAATTTTTTTTAATAGAAATATATTGTTTATTGATTTCCGGTATGATTTAATGGGACCTGTTGAGAAATAGGATTAAGAGAGGAACTTTGTTCTGAATATGTCTGTCAAATAATGCATTAATAGATCTTTCAGTAAGGCTGCAGCCATATTAAAGACAGGCTGTGATCTCCTCAGCTCTCACACTGTAAGCAGGTTCAGGTCTGATCTGGTCAGCACTTGAAGAGAAAATATCCAAGACAAATCTGGATGCTGCAGGAAGTGATTTTGATAATTCAGTAGGTTTGAGCATAATTCCTTTCCAGTCAGAACTGACAATTACCATCTTTTAGAGAAGATATAAAAATGGGATCCTGATGGTTCATGGTCATCAATAGTACCATAACACTTCTCTGAAAAATAGATCAGCCTTTTTCCTTTATATCCTGGATAAATTTATTTGTGTTTTGCCTACTTAAAATTCTCTATGTAATTTCAGCTGGGTAGATTATTTTTTATTTCTTGTTCTAAACAGTTGTACAATGTTGCTGAGCACTCATAAACAACTACCAAAGGTGGATGCATTTCAGCAGTTTGTGAAGTGGTTCTTTAATGATATATCATTTTGTAAAGCTCTTTAGAATTTTCTGGGTTGAGAAATGATACATAAATATAAGATATTAATAGTAATATATTCTGTTGCTGCCATCTGCAGTTTCCTTTTCTAATCAGTTAAGTTTACACTGAATATTTACAGTGCAGCCCTAGTTTAAATACCAAGAAGAATGGTGTGGTTTTTGTGTAGACTGAAATTCTTAAATGGAAGTAGACTGGCACTATACTAGACAAAATGATGGTGTCCTCAATATTGTATTCAAACAGCATTCTTTGGAATGTATCATGGATTCCAGAGTGAAACAAATTTCCATTACTGTTCTCATTATTAAAACACACTGGACCATGTTCAGACCTGGTGCAGACAGTTTCAAATCCATTAATTTCGAGAGTGTTGCAGCAGGGCTGAATTTGGCCTACGTTGTCTAGTGCTTTGTGAGGGTGGCTTTAAACCTGGCTTATGTTTCAAATGAGGAATTTCAAATGGAGATGAGGTATTTGGAGAGAGGTATAGAGCAATGAGAAATAATAGCGCTTCTAGCCTTGTGGTACAGATTGTATGCAGGTGTTCCAAAGTACCTCGTGCATGGCTACCTTAATAAATCACAGAGAGGGGTGGTTCTCTCCTTTGCTCATGAATAATGCAAACTCTAGAATTTCTCTTAAACTATAACATAAAAGTATCAGAGGGGTAGCCGTGTTAGTCTGGATCTGTAAAAGCAACAAAGAATCCTGTGGCACCTTATAGACTAACAGACGTTCTGCAGCATGAGCTTTCGTGGGTGAATACCCACTTCTTCAGATGCAAGATTCACTTCTTCTTGCATCTGAAGAAGTGGGTATTCACCCACGAAAGCTCATGCTGCAGAACGTCTGTTAGTCTATAAGGTGCCACAGGATTCTTTGTTGCTATAACATAAAAGGTACTGTCCTTTTTTTACTAAACAATCAAAGCAAAATAAACAAAAAGTAATTAAATATTTGTTTCTGTTTATGAGATGCTGAAGGATGATTGGTAGAAATAAAATAGTACCTACTGTTTTCTTTGGAGTCACTGAACATTCACATATTGTTTATGAACTGGATACTAGGAGTATAGTTAGAATAGTGTTCAACCAGCAAAAGTATGGACTCTTCTGTTTTATGTTGATGCCCAGGGGGCTAATTGTACATAAACTTTTTTGTTTCATAATTTTTGGGCATAGTGATCAGTTGTTGACAATCATATTTTTCCAAGCACTTCACATTCAAATAATGCTTCCTTAGATATGCAGAAAAAATCATTGTCAAATAGTACTTTCTGGCAAATAACATAATTACAATATTTCTTTTGCTCTAGCGTCTAATGTGTATCAGACATAATTGATTAGTACAGTCAGATATTACTGTATTCATCTATTATGGTTATGGGGTCAAATTCTCCCCTCTGATACACATGTACAATCCATACTGAAGTCACTGGGTGTTGCATCTGCATATACAAGTGGAGAATTTGAGGCCTGACTCTGCTACTGGTACTCATGTGAGGACTTCAGTACTACAGACCATTGGCTCTCAATGGTTCATGTTCCATTTGTGAAATACCTGCATGTTTTCAAGCACTTTTCAACTTGTTAATTGCGTTTATATTTTGATATAAATGAAAGGAATTTCCTTTTTTTGAAAATTCAACATTAAATTATTGATTTGCATATACAAAAATAATTGAAAATTACAAAGATGAAAGTCAGTTATATCAAGATGTTATTGCTTCTCAATGACTCTGTGTGAGATATGCTCACTTTATAAGTAAAAATGATTTTCCTCTCTAAATTTCAGTATTTTATACTCAGCATGGGATCTGAAAGTCAAGCAGGTCTCTTTTCTTGAACATGAATCATCAGTAATAAAAGGTCTTATATAAAATGCAATAATGCACATACGTACTCTGTATGAGTGTAAAGTTGTCAGTGTCAGCACCCTGCTTTGAGTGTTTGAAATTCATATCCTAATTTTTCTCATGTGAACAATCTATAGTAATATGTTCTGAATGTACGCTGTATTTATTTCTATACTTATTTAGTGATTTTGGGGAAATTGTTTAACATGAGGAACTCTGCTGACTAAATTTTGGGTATGAAACTGCAATATTTCCATGTACAGAACTCTCGCTCTCAAAACTGAGTTTTGTTCTCAAGTAAGGCTTGCAGATTCAGGTGTTGTTTCAATTGCATTTTTAAGGAGCTATTCACAGCTGTGAATAATATGCACCATAATGGCCTTATTCTGCAACCCTTATTAAGTAAATAGGCAAAAAATCTCAAGTAAAGGATACAAGATCAAGATCAAGCTGTACCTTTATGGAATCTAAATAGTGGGTATACTTCTGCTTCTCAGGTGAGTGAGTATCTCAGGAACATTAGTGCTCTATAATTGTATAAGAGGATCAAGTGACATGCTGATGTAATAAACTGATGCTCACTGATTACAAGGAAGATGTTTTCTTTGTTTATAAAATCAAAATAAAATAGGTCTTGTAGGTATTATATGCAACTTTTGGAATAAATGAGAAAATTTGACCTTTGTGTCTTTTAATCATTAAACAGCTTTAGCTCATCATTGCCCAGGTCAATGCTTTGTTGAAAGTAGAATATTTTTGTAGGGGAATTTCACGGAAAATGCACTGTTTGTGTATGTCTCAGAGGTTTTTTTTAATTATTATTATTATTATTTTTGTTTGATCTATGGCTTTGTGACACCCATCAAAATTGTTTTTAAGACATTCAGTATTCAGATCATGTTGGTAAGTCATTGAAGCATTGTGGCTGAATGATTGGATGTTAAATGGATTTGTCCCAGTTTATGTGCCAGGCATTGAGTCCAACAGCTTCTTAGCACTTGGGTAAAATTCACTTCCTCTCCCCCCACCAATCCATGGGTTTATATTAGAATTCTGTGAATATTTTTGATCATGTATTCTATATGATTTATATGATTCTTTTTACAATTGTTTATTGTCTTTGTTGGACTTTTTTAGAGTGGATTTCTTTTTTTACAATTTTCCTAACTTGATTGTTGAAGTTGCCTGGTTTTACCACTCATAGCAAAATGAGATTGCATAAGTATCCTTTATTTTTGTCAGGAGTGAATTCCTGTCCTGAGTATTATTTCTGTGCCGAAAGTATTAGCTGAAAATTCTATTTGCTGGCATGTTGCTGCTTATAAAACTATTCTTTGTTGTGTGTTTTTTATATATTTTGTTGAGTGTGTATTTTTTCTGTTACACTTCCAGACATCTGAGTGTAAGAAAAGACCTCTCTGGACTGACACCTGAGGAACTTCTTCTTTATTCTATTCTCTCCTATGAGTACTCAGTTTGTGCTGCCTTCCATTAGCTGGGAGGGTGGTTGGATTCTCATTCTGCTTTGTGTTACATGTTAACAGTAAAGCTGATTGGAGAAATTATTTTTTCCTGTGACAATATTTGATGAAAACAAAAACAATTTTGTTCTTGTAGAAAAAAATTCTTTGAATTTTTTCAAGTATAAAAAAATGGGGAGGTAGGGGTGTCCCTGCCCGCAGGTATATGGGATCTTGGGGAGCAATTATCACACAGGTGGGGTGCCAATTAATTTCTTTATTAAAGGAAAAAGGAAGTGGTGGGAATTTAACAATGAAATATGATGGGATGGGGTGTATAGGGTGTTTACAATAGACCATGATGGGGGGGTTCTTCTTATTGAACAGTGTAGGGAGTTCTAACAGTGGGGTACAGTAAGTGGGGTTCAGCACAATGGGATACAGTACAGTCAATAAGCAACTCAACTTTATATAGGAACAACTTTAGATACAGTGTGAAATGCAAAATGTACCCAAAAGAAATGCAAAATAAAATGGTAGCTTCAATGCAAATACAAAGTATATCAGAAAAGTGGAGGCAACCAATGGGGTGTTATAACCACAAGTAAAATGTGAATCACAGTGCAATGATACAATATGGGTGATAAGTGAAATTATGTAATGTAACAGTATAAAAGAAAATTAATGACTTAATCTGTGAGGCTGTGATAGCAGATAATCTGCAAGAGTGTACCTAAAGGCTGGGTCGAGAAACAGGAGTGGGGAGGGGGGTGAATGATCAGTGGCAACTGATGAGAGGAGAGTGCAGCTGCAAGCAGCGAGAGACTCCGAAGCCCTGTGGGGTGAAGCCCAGGGCAGTCTTCAGGAGCCTGCGGGCTGGACGTACTGGAGACAAGAGCAGCTGGAGCGCACTTAAGGGGAGTCTGGGAGCAGCAAGAGAGGAGGGCGCTGAACGTGCAAGCGATGGGAAGGCACGTGGAGAATGGGGGAGACGGCTGAGGGAAGAAGCAGGTTGCAGCAGCGGAGAGCACTTCAGGGAAGCTGCGGAGCAGCGGGGTGAAGACAAACGGAGCAGTGTGATGGTGATCTTCAGTGGGGGGGGCAGCGGAGAAGTGTAAAGAAGGGCTAGAGGGAGGTTTAAGCAACAAGCGGACACCCTCCCCCCCCAAAAAAGGAAAGAAGCGGCAAAGGGTTTGGGAAGTTACACGGGGAGAAGCAGCAAGGGGTTTGGAAAGTTCGGAGGGTGATGCAGACGTGGGGGAAAAAGCAGCAAAGGGTTACAACAGGGAGACATGGAGAAGTACACAGAGGGGGAGATTGGAGCGGGGGAAAAACAGACACAGGAAAGTTCAGGGAGAGATCGGGACAGTGGGAAGACGAATTCAAACAGCAAAAAACCTTATCTATCATCTAACTTAATTAAACATATAAAATGACAAGAGCTTATACAAAGTAACAAAACAGGTACAGAATACAACCAGGCAATGGCTTTTTTAAAATCTATCTTAACCAACGACTAGGCAAAACAACAAATATCACAATTCTAAGCAAAATTATAACAAGCAACTATACGGAGCAACAAAACAGCAAACTATAGCAAGGCAGGTGAAACTTACAAGCGCTACAATCTTAGCAAACTATGACTTATTAGACTGAAAAACAAAACCTATGGTGCACCTTATGCTATGGGGAAGTTACAGAGGGCAGAGTGGTATGTGCCCAGGATACAGCTCCCAAGGCAGCCCCCAAGGAAGCCAAGGGATGGTGGCTGCAGCAGTGGATATGGCTGAAAGCAGTGAGCCCCGAAGCAAAGCCCACTGGAGCAGAGCTTAGCGGCGGCACAAACTTATTTTTAGCGGCAAAGCGCTGCGGAGTTTAAGAGAGGTTTTAAGACACAGACCAAGGTTTAGCTTGAGTCTGTGTGCTGGGGAAACAGAGCCAGCAGCTAAAATAATAAAATAAAAGTATAGAAAGTTTCACAGAGGGATTCTTACCAGTCCCCAAGGCAGCAGCAAAGGCAGAAGCAGCAACAACATCAGAAGAAGCAAGGAGGACTTGGTACGGTCTTGATAATCAGGAGGTCTGTCAGGCAGCAATTCGTTCTTCGTGGGAGTGTTTTTTTTTTTAAACAGGGGTACGCTCAAAAATAAAACGAGAGCGGAGAAAGGACCCCCCAGAACCCCTGGCTGATCAGACCAGGCAGCAATGCAGGAACCTTTCTGATGTTTGTTTCAAAATGCCTGTTTTTTAAAGACAAACTCAGGCAGTTTCCCGCCAATAATCCTGATAGGCTCCCTCTGTCACAGGGGAGGAGACACAGGGAAAAACTGCAGGTGAGCACAGAGACGTGCCTGGGCAGAGTCTTGGACAGTATGTGTGAGTTCACACCTCAGGACTCAAAAGCACATGAGGCCTATGACTCATGCCCAGGGTCTCAAAAACACATTAGGTCTTGCAGCTCTGGACATTGCCCACCCTACACAAAGCCCAGGTTTAACAAGGTGATAACAGGACCAACCCTTTGAACAGGGCAGTGGTCCCACTTAGCACGCAGCACAAGTGGCCATCCCTTTGAGAAGGGCAATGGCTCCTGGTAAACAACTTAAGGGGCCCTCCCTTTGAGAAGGGCAGAGGCCCTGGTAAACAACTTAACAGCCAGGGAGGGGCGGCCACAGGAGGAGAACAAAAACAAAATGGAGTAAGGGGACAGCTGTAAGAAACAAAATGGAATAGGGGGAAAGCTGTAACAGACAGGGGGAAATTGGTTTCTCGATGAAAACCTAACATTTTATGGCAACCCAGACATTTTCTGACATTCTTCTGCTTTAACAAAATGATTGCACTGCATCTGAAGCCGGGGGAATGTTGTCCGGGCTTCCTAAAGGAAGGTAACAGTACTTTATGTTAGTGGGGGGAAGGAGGTCAGAAACTACTTCAAAAAGGTGGGTGGCAGTCAGCTTTGTGGCACTGACTCTTCTCTGTGAATGTGAGGGACAGAAGGCTTTAAAGGTGCAAGCCCTTTCTCCGTGCAGCAGGCAAGGCAGCACTCACCTTCCCTCCCCTAGAGGTTCAAATGTCAGGTTTGGTTAGGGTCTGCTGTGGACATTGCACTAGTTGCTCCTTTTTAGGGGGACTGGGGATTTTCCCTCACAGCATATTGGCTTCAATGGAGTGGGGTTTTTTTGCCTTCCCCACAGTGGGTGTGAGGAGGGACCTTTTCTGGTGAGGAGAAAAGATGGTTAGGTGATATGTTGCAACTTGTTTTGTAAGTGTGGGGCATGTATCCAGGGCAGGTATTCCCCGAGGGAAGGCATCCAGTGACCAGATAAATTGCCTAGGACTTAAAAGGATTTAAAAGGGGGTGTTGGTTAAAGGAATGGAATGAGTGGTGGTGATTCGGGGCTCCTATGATTGGTACGGCAGGGAGTCATTTGACTAAACACAGAGTTACCTGCACTGTACACTTTTATCTGCCAGGTAGTCCCCGACATCTAATAATAAAGTTGCAGCCTGATTAAATCCATATCAAGTGTCTCCTGCCCTTCTTTTGGTATAGCCCAACAAAAGCTATTTTCCATTTCTTGTTTTGTTTGTGGTATTTTTCCCAGTTCCAGTGAAAAATTTTGACCAGATCTAGAAAACAGGCAGTTCTTATACATGTATTATTATTTTTTTGTATTTCTGTAGTGCCTTAAGGCCCTAGTCATACACCAGCACCCCACTGAACTAGGTACTTTACAAACACAGAACAAAAAGACCATCTCTGCACCAAGGTTGTCATCTTTCATTCTGGGTTAGTGCTGCTTTGTCAATCCTGACTTTTTGGGCAGGAATAAATTTACATTTGCTCTTGACATTTTGCAAGATCTCACCTTCTGCAGTTGAGTTGGCAAGTCACCAGGCCATCTTTCAGATTTCAATTTTTGTTTGTAATTTAAGTTTATACATCTCTACATAAATTATAAGAAGGGATTGTTTCCCCATTTGAGCCTTTTGTTTTTGAAAGTGGAATGTCTCCTTGCTTATACCCAATCTGGTCTAGGTCAGGCTAGATAGGAGTATTCTTTTCTGTGTGTATGTTTTTAAAAGGGGAATACATCATGATGCTATCACTTTAGATACAATTTTATATAAGCCTTATTCAAAATGTCTTCTTTTTTATACTGAACAGTTATACTACTTAATCATAACTTGAATGTCCTTGTGACTATTTTCAAGATTCTGGGTAGGGTGACCAGATAGCAACTGTGAAAAAACGGGACAGAGGGTGGTGGGGGAGGAGGGGAACCTGTATATGAAAAAGTCCCAAAAACTAGGACTGTCCCTTTAAAAACGGGACATCTGGTCACCCTATGAATGTGAATGGGTCCAATTCTGAAGGGTGCAGAGTATCCTCCACTCACATTAAATTCAAGAGGACCTGAAAATCTCTGGGGGTTGCTCAGCAACTCAAAGGACTTAGCTGCAGGTTTTGGTGATCTGACACAAGGCTATATTAACCCATAGATGTGGACATTTATGGAGAGATTTCCTATTTCTACTAATAAAAACAATGTTGGGAAAGCTGACAGTGCATAATGAGTTTTATAACTTCATCTGTGAATATTTAATCTGAAAATCAGCAGCACATGAAAGAAATGTGAGGAGAGCTCAAGGCACAGCTTGTGAGACATTAGCATGTCTGAGGACTTGAAGAGGTCTGCCAGAGAAGGGACACATCAAACTTGGAAGGCAGAATCTTATTCTTATCATATTTGTACAGTTCCAGTGTACTTGGAGCACATAATGTTTTTCATTATGGTTCTGAAAGATTTAAGTATTAACACTGGAAGACCATCGTTCGCTTGATGCTTGGTATGCAAGACTGTCCTCCTGTGCTTAACTGTGGGTTGTGTTTTTGTCATAAGAACTTCTCTCCATTAAGGTTTGAACAGAGATCAATAGGACTATTTCCTGGAGACAGAGTGAACACTGTGGAGATGTCATTTTCTGTGATGTCAGTATCTATTATATGTGTCTGTTGTTTGTAGGGTAACCTTTTTGCATCCAAAAAATAAGTTAAGATGAGAGATTGTCAGACTTTTATAAGAGTTGCAGTATCATGGCATTTCTCACAGGTCTAACTTGGTTTCACAAATATATGTTCTGTATCTTCACTTCACATTCCTTTTACAAGATTGTGTATCTCTGTAAATATATACTGATGTTCCCAATTTTTCAGTGATTTGGTTTCATTACAGCATGTTTAGACAATTAGAGGCCACTTTTTAACATGCTTGTTTACTAAACTCACTGAAAGGTAACTCCAGAGAGTTCCAGATATGTCCCTTTACTCTGCAAATGTAGATCACCAGGGTAAAGAATTACCTAACCAGCGAAAATGACAATTTCTAAGTAATTGGTAGCAAGATTGCAGAGCAAAGCAAAATATTTTTTAACACACACAAATATTCTTGTTACATACATCATCTAGAGTATCATTTATATATTTGTTAAAAAGAGTATGATATTGTGAATTACATATTTTTGTGCATTTGTAATATTTGTCATGATTAATCATTTTGTCATGCACTTATTACATTATATTATATTATATATTACATTTGGGGACTAATGTCTCAGATCAAGTATGAACAGAGTGGGAATAGTTAACTTTGGCTATACTGAAAGAAGGACAGGAGACACTTGATATGGATTTTAATCAGGCTGCAACTTTATTATTAGATGTCTGAGACTACTCAGCAGATAAAATGTACAGTGAAGGCAAATCCATGTTTATTCAAATCATTACCCGGGGCTTCCACCCCCTTCATTTTCCATCCAAGTCCCCAGCCAATCCAGGGCTTGGACCTTACCAACCACTCCCCTCATAGGAGGGTTAAGGTGGGCTATAAGAATGGGGAGTGGTTGGTTCCCGGCAGGAGCAGCGCCAGGGTTTTGGCGCCCTAGGCGGGGGTCCTTCCGCACTCCCGGTTGGTGGCAATTCTGCGGTGCGGGGGTCCTTCCGCGCTCCTGGTCTTCAGGGCACTTCGGCGGCGGGTCCCGGAGCGAGTGAAAGACCCGCCGCAGAATTGCCGCTGAAGACCCGGAGCGCGGAAGGACCCCCCGCCACCAAATTGCCGCTGAGGGCGGCAAAATGCCCCCCCCAAATCCTGGCACCCTAGGTGACCGCCTAGGCCGCCTAAATGGAAGCGCCGGCCCTGGTTCCCGGCCGTAACAATCATACCGTCCCCAGCCTCCCTCCCCTGTTCTGTTCCTTTATCCAGCACCTCTTTTTAAGGGCTTTAGCAGGCCATTTATCTGGTCACTGGATACCCTCCCTATGGAGTACCTGCACTGGACATCCGCCACCAGGAGGTGCCAGCAATTAGCTTGGTTGCCTCCCCCACAAACCCAGTCGGGTTCCTAGACATCTCCCAATTACCTCTTTTATAGCAGCTCAAATAGGTGAAGCCCCATTCTCCCAAAAGAACCCGTTGTCCCTTGCACTATGCCAGGATCATCAAAGACACCAGCAGCTGGGTTGTCAATGATCAGGTACCACAACACACGCCCCTCTGTAGTGGGCAATATCTGTGACCAGCATTCCAGATCCTGAAATTGGAAGAACTCATTAAAACTTCCTTTATAGCTGAGCTGTGTGCCCGGAGCCAAGAATTTCCATGCCACTGACAACATCATATGCTGAGGCTCCATAAAGCCAGAGGCATCTGCTTGGGTTCGTTGCTAGCTCCTGGTGCAAGCTCATGAAATCTGTCAAACTGAAAATGAGACAAGACGTATGCTGTGCTATTATTCATCCCTGGCATGTGCTTGGAAGGAAAACAGATGTTAAAGTTTAAACATTGTAGAACTCACTAACTTCAGAACTGTGTGTGATCTGTAAATTTGGCAATTGATAACCTGTGGCACTACCATGTTGTCACACCTGAAACACACCCTTTAATTAGCCAGCTCTGGTCCCCAAATAACGATTGAAACTAAAATGGGGAAGAAGTCCAGGAAAGTCATATCATGCACAACCTAATTTTGCATCCAGATAGCAGGCTGTTTCTGGGCACATCACCTGCCTTGATAAAACAGCCCAAAACCTGTACATCCTGAAGCATCCAAAAGGCTTTTTAACCCCCCTTGTAATAACCATTACTCCCTCCACAAGGACACCCCATTACATTGACTCAAAAAACGTTCCCACACCTTCAAGTCTTCCTTCATCTCTCTATTAACTCGTATGTAATGGTGTGGCCTGGCTATGCCTGCTGTTGCCACCGGAAGCCAGGCACAAAATGCTTTCCGCATGGTAACAACCATGCAGGCAAAGTTCAGGTGCCCCAGAATAGACTGCATGTCTTGCAGCATGAGTTTTTTGGCTCCTACAGCTCTCCTGAGCAATCTCAATAGCTCCAGAAGCTTATCCTGAGGGAGTCACAATATGCCCACTCTGGTGTCCAGCTCGATCCCCAGGTAGGTCAATGTAGTGGACAGGCCCTCTGTTTTTGCTTCCGCTAGGGTTACCCCCACTTGTTTAGCCAGGACCTGAAATGTGTCCAACAGATGAATACTCTCATCTCACCCGGCTTGTCCCACAAACAAAAAGTCATCTAAATAATGCACCACTTGGCATAGTCCAGCTGCCTGCACCACTGTCAAGTGCAACATTGTACTAAATTTTTCAAATGCTGAACAGGATATCGAACAGCTCATGGGCATAGCCTTGTCACAACAAAATTGTCCTTGAAAAGAGAAACCCAAAAGGTCAAAGTTCAGTGGGTCCACCACCAGCAGTCGAAAAGCAGACTTGATATCACACTTAGCCATTAGTGTCCCCGGCTAATAATACAAATGGCTTCATCAATGGAGGAATAGCGCATGAACATAGCACCGGGTCTATCCCATCATTAACAGAGCCATCTCATGGGTACAAGAGGTGATGAATTAATCGGTATGTCCCTGGAGTCTTCTTGGGGATCAAACCTTGGGGGAAACCCTTAAGTTCTCTATAGGTAATTGATCAAATGGCCCTGCCACCCTGCCCTCATTTAATTCCTGTGTCATCTTTTCTTGAACAATATGTCCCATCCCAAACACTGACTTCAATTTTTTTGACTTCACGTGGGTTCTACTCCCTGAAAAGGGAATCTCAAATCCCACAGTAAATCCCTCCCACAAATATGCTCCATCTGCTTTGTTAGGGTAATCTCAGAGGAGAACCCTTAGCACCTCTGACCTAACTGGTGTTGGTGCCCGGGCCCATTGCACTGCACCCAGCTTGCCCCTCTCCCCTGCTTGTGTTCTGTGTCCCATAACCTGTTCCAATCGAGCCAAAGCTGTCGTTGGCACTTGAGTCACCCGCAATCCTGTTTCCTCCTTCTGACTGTCCCCTACTGCTCTGGCAAGAATGGGCCGAATAGGTCCCAAAACATGTCTCGCAAGCGGCCCTAAATTTACAGGTGCTGTGAAAACAACCACTGTCATTAAATGCCCACAAATATAATTACATGACTCAGTCCCCCCCCCCCCGAGCTTCCTGTGGGATGAACCAGCTACTGTCTGTGTGAACTCCTGGTCCCCTCGGAGTCGTCCACTCCAGTCCCAGTATGTGAAGAGGTATGTCCTACCGGATCCCAGTTTCTGTTGCTGCCTTCAATTGAAACTGCTCATCAAAATTAAGACAGGACATGCCCCTAAACATATTGTATGCCGCTTGCTCTGCCCAGGCTTACTCTCTGTCAACACCTCCCTATGCAACAAGGATAATATGTCCATGTATTCCCCTCTCAGGACTTCATCCTTAGTTGTACTGAGCAGGTGAACTCCCATTGGGTCAGCCACCCCGGCATAACCATACTCAGGACTGACTTATGGGGTATCCTCAGTTCCCTGCACCTCCCTGGGCCCCCTAAAAGCCGGTGAGTCAAAATGTAGCCAGGGGCTTCATCCCCACCAGGGGCTTCCATACCCATGCGGGGGGACTGCCCCACCTGCCCATCTCTTGCCTCCCAAACTTGAGCCCATGCCAGGCCTACCCTGTCACCCTGTCCAGACCCCTCACTCAGAGATGCCTGAAGTTATTGCAACAATTGCAAATTAGCTTGAAGCAGCTGTGTAACACCATTAGTGTCCCCATCAGGGATGCACCCTCTAGTTGGGTCTGCCACGGGTCTCTGAGACTCCTGCTCCCAGGCCCAGACTATTTATTACCCCACTAGACCCACTCCTGTCCCCCCTAGGTAAACTCACAGAGAGATAGTTTGAGGCCAGACCCCACACCTCACCGAGGCCCCTGCAATCGTCACTCGTTGCCACATTGCATGGCAGGATATCACCCGTGCCAACAGTCCCACCCCAAACCTCTGTCTGTTGCAGGTCATACTCATCCCTGGAATTAGCATCACCCCATCTCTTGAGTTCAGTGGAAAAAAACATCCTGGTTCTGGGCGACCACTTTGCACTTTGAAAGCTCTGCAGTGCTGTTGAAACAAACTCAGAAACAACTTCACTGACCTCTTGCTGCACAGCACTGCTGACTGTCCCACTAGCAAACACAGCCTGTCCACCTGCATGAGTGGATGCTTTCCCATGAGCATCTCCATCTCTCAGCCCATGAGGCCTGCTGTGTGGAAAAAAGGGCTTTCAACGCTCAGGGTTTACACCTTTATAGCCTTCCGACCTCACATTCCTGGAGGGGGGTGAGTCAGTGCAAAAAGCTGACCACCGCTCACATTTTGCAGCAGTTTCTTACCTCCTTTCGCCCCCTGTCCCCTGCCATAAAGCACTGCTGCCTTCCTTTGGCAAGCCCAGACAATGTCCCCCCCCCCCCCCCGTTGCGGGGGTGTGGTGCGGTTATTCTCAAGGATTCACTGAGTTGACTTGAGCTTTGCCCTATACCCATTTGACACAAATCTCTCCTTTGAGCTGTGCTTCTGTTCATGGACAGAATACAATGTAACTGCATTATCTGAGCTTTATTTTTCTGCAGTATTATTTTCTTTCTAATGGGGGTAAATCATCTAGTTCAAAGCTGCTCACCTTTTAGATATAGGAGGGCTGGTTTGGTGTTACAGTAGTACATTAGTGATCCACAGGCGCAAGTGGCATCAAAACAGCTGGTTTAAGTGAGAAATTTAGTGCTTGATCTGCTGGTAATAATTACAATAAATAAATAAAACACGTTTTCCCACAGTACAGGAAAGAGATAAAAGTCTATTTGAAAGTAGGTGATCTCTATCCAATTTTTAATGCATGGGTGTCCAGCTATTGAAATCAACACTCATAACTGACATCATTGTTGTTGTTAGTCTTAGGAGAGACGCCAAAGACTAAGCGAAAGTGGAATCTTTCCTTCCTTAGTGCTAGAAATGGTGTCTCAGAATCAATATTGCAGGATGGTGTGGGGAGCTTGCATTCCTCCAATAAGAAGTTGTACCTCTACTATATATAAATAAAGAAACACAGTTTCCAGGCCTGTCCATCCAATATCATTCATGAGGACTAAAATTATCTGTCTTAGGTATGATCCCCATTATCATAGTGTCTGAGTGTCTCACAATCTTTAATGTATTTATCCACGCAACACGCCTAGGAGGTAAGGAGATGGGAACTGAGGCACAGAGAGATATGTGACTTAACCAAGGTCACACAGATCTGTGACCAAAAAAAGGGAGTTGAATCCAGGGGTCTCTCAAGTCTTGTCTAGTACCCTAACCACTGGACCATCTTTAAAAATACTAATTGTAGTGCCAGCCAGTCTTGACTCCCACATAGACCACATTTCTACTATTTTTATTAGTTACTTAATATATGACATTTTTGTGAGACTGTCCACATAACTTATTGTACCAAATTATTAGTATTCATATATTAAGAGTCAAACAGTAACATTTTGGAAGGCAGTTTATGGCTGCAGCCCAAGACTGGATTTGACTTGGTATGACTGAGATATAAAAGTGTTGGGAGTGTATCACCATTTCCCAGGCCACTCAGTCCTAGAGACACAAAGAAGTTATGAAATGGGGAAAACCACAGAGCTACTTAATACATCCTCTACTGGGGTCAGGCTTACATACCACCTTAGCCAGCAAATGTCACCTGGGGCTGTAGATGCACCACTGCCAATCTAAACAATTCACATAATTTCTGTTTAAAAGCAAAACAAAATTGGAATCTGTTGGATATCTAAGTCCAAAACTTACATTTAGGAAGGGATCATTGTCTAATGAGTAGAGCACAAGAGTGGGCGTCAGGAATTCTGGCTTTTGCCTCTGGCTCTTACTCTGAGTGACTATGTGACTTTTTTCATTTAGCCTCTCTATTCCTTTTGATAAATCGGGTTAATAATACTTGCACACAGGGATATTGTGAGGCTTTGTTCATGTTTGGGAAGTGTTATGACATCCCTAACGGAAAGGCACTACAAGATCTAAGTGGTACAGTTCAAAGGGTTATATATATAATGTTATTTACTATTTATCTTAAAATATATATGCTAGCCAGTTATGTGGTGAGTCAATTAAGAAGTGATGTTCTTTAGACAGCAAAGAAAACGTACCATCTTATAAGAAATGATATCTCAGGTTTGTTAAATTAACAATTGTTGCATCATCTCTGATCAAGATAACCATTGATGTTCTACATAATAATAGAGGAATAACTTGATCTCGATCTAGCTGTTGACATGAAAAGAGAGGACCTATTAATAGGGAGGAAATACTTCAAAAAGGAGGTAAAGGAGGCACCATTTTCTAGCGGTTGGAGCAGAGGAGCTAGGAAGTAGGGAACCTGAGCTCTGTTCCTAGTTACCCTAGGTCACAGGACATGACAGTGGGAGAAGTTACTTCACCTGCCTACCTCGGTTTTATAATCTGTAAAATGGGAATACAAGTACTTAGCCACTTTTTATCAGGTGGTTTGATATTCTTACATAAAATCCACTATAAGTGTGAAGTATTGTGATATTAATGAAGAAAATCAAGCCTGGAGTTTTTTTTTTCTTTGCTGTCCTGAAGGATAACTATTTTTCTGCACATAAACTTTGATAACATTGTACCAACTTAGAAGCAAATCAGCAACATTTGTGGCATAGTCAAATTAGTTGTTTCTGTGTTCATGGTCTATTTAGTTTATTGTATTATTATTTATTTATATTATGGCGGCATTGAGAAGCTTCAGCTGAAATTGCTGGCCATTGTTGTAGGCACTGTACAAACACCTCTTGAGAGAGAGTCCCTCTCTTGTAGAGTTTACAGTCTAAATAGACATGACACAGAAAGGGTAGGAGAAAGGAGCTATTAATCTCCCCATTTTACTAATGCAAAATGACACAAAGAGAAACTAACTGCTTACCCAAGGTTACAGAGGAAATCCATGGAAGAGGCAGGATTTAAACCCAGGACTTCTGATTTTCACAATAGTATCTTAACTACAAGATCATCCTGCCTCTGTTACATGACAAGACGAGAGTTCTCAACCTTTTGCTCTCTGAGGTCCCCCCCCCCAACATACTATTTAAAAAAAAACTCCACAGCCTATCTCTGCCACCGCAACTGTTTTTCTGCATATAAAAGCCGGGGCCAACATTAGAGGGTAGCAAGCAGGGCACTGCCCGGGCCCCATGCCACATGGGGCCCCACGAAGCTAAGTTGGTCAGGCTTCAGCTTCAGCTCTGGGCACTGGTGGTAGGGCTTCAGCTTTCTGCCCTAGCCCCACCAAATCTAATGCTGGCCCTGCTTTGTGCCCCCCCCCTCCGACACCTGCTTGTGGCCCCCCAAGGGGCCCCATGCCCCAGGATGAGAACCACTGTGATAAGACATAGTAGCAAAACTGGCAACAAAGGTGATGATTAGTATACTAATCTCACTCCTTCAGTCTCTGGGAGCAAAGAATACCCTCCACCCCCACAGCCCTCTGTCTCCGGGGGCTTGAAACTTGCATGAGGGAGTTGGGGCCAGACTGGTTGGTCAATGTGGTGATTTAGCACACCTCCTGGGCCATCTGTGGAGACCCACCTGGAACCTAAATCTCCCCTCCCATTGCAGAGTACCCTAGGGAGGATCCTGGCAGTATCACCATCTGCCGTGCCCCAGGGGATGAATTACTCTCCAGTGCAGATACTCCCCAGGACTGCAGTTGGCCCAAAATATGTGTATTAGTGTCTGACTAAATGCCGTCTCTACATTAGTAAAAAGACTAAGCACAGGACATGCAAAAGTGTATATCTCTTATATTCTGAAGCATATCCTCTTGAGTCTGTTCTGAGTAGTCATTGATTTAAAAAAACAACTAAGCAAACACTCTCTTTGCTGGGAAATTTAAGAAAAATTGCCAGAGTTTTCATAAGACCTTGATACAAACGTTGCTTTATGCACTCAGCTCAGTACTCTGGCTCTGTAGCAATAATTACAATAAAATATGATACAGTCAAGATTGTTTTTCATAGTTTTGAAATAATCGCTCATGGTTTATCTCTTTGAAGGATGAAAGCAAATTCTGTCTCCTTACCAAATTGTTTTCCCTCTGTGGGAAAACAGACCATTTTGTTATTACAGGTTGGTCTTGAGTGTTGGACTGCTAACATTTTATCATTGTTTTGGAATAGGTTATATGAGAAAAAGGGAGGTCATATTTTGAGCCTACCAGTACTTTTGTATCTCTCCAGGGCTGGCCTTAGGGAAAATGGCACCCTGGTGAACTTTCTTTGGCACCCTTTAAGTACAGCTCCCTGAGCAGTGGGTGGCCGCTCAGCAGGCAGAGCAGCAGCAGGTGGAGTGGCGGCGGCACTGTAGGAGTCATGCTGCTGGGAGGGTGGAGAGGAGACATGTCTGAGCCCCTGGCTCCCACTCCACAGCCCCATTTACCTCCTTCTCCTGCCTCCCAGGTGGACTCATCCCTTCTGCAGCCTCTTGACTCCGGTGACCCCTCTGACCCCCGGCAACCTGGGTGTTGTATATCTCGCTAAGAAGCCTTATTACTAAAGTTGCTGAACTAGGAATCAGTATACTGGGGTTCTGTTCCCTACTCTGAACTGATTTTTCGAATCGGTCATTTTGGAGTCACTTTTGCATTATGGAGTACTGTTTCTCTTTATTTAAAACAGGGATGATCATTCACAGCCATCTTTGTATTTTGCTTTGAGGCCTATGGATTTTTTTTTTAAATGTACACATTATGTAATTGCTAGATCTTATCCTAATGGTAAGGTTAGTTCAAGAATGAAACAAACAATAAAGCCATAACAAGTTTGATTAGAAAAATCAAGGAAATACTGAAAGTAACTGATAGGGAATACTTTTATTTAAAAGAGGGCATGTTGGGAGGAACCTTGTGCATACAACCAAATAGCGAATATTTGCCTACAAAAGTGGAAGTTATTATCCAAGTGGATGCTCTCACCCACATTTTATGATACAGAGAGAGTTCTGGAATACCAGCTCCAACACATATTTCCAAAATATCTCCTTACACAAAGGAGATGAAGGACCAACCAGAGAGAAAATGTGTGTGTTCCATCCATAGCTATATTCACATGATACTGAACATCCACCGCAACAAACTGGAGAAGCTCTGTAAATATCAGTATAACCTATTTCAGGTAAGGTCTTGGGGACTGGAGAAGAGGAATTATTAGGAGGAACAGGAACAAGAGGTAGATTGCCAAGGATGGTTTATTCTGGGACCCAGGTGTCACAGTAGTTTTCAGAACAGCCTGTATTGCATATTTGGTAAGTTTGGGGTGGCTGGCAGAGGATCTGTGATACAACTTTGCTTGTGGAGCACATATGTTGTTCATGCTTATAACTGGGGACATTTAGAGATAACCATCCTTCCTTCAGCATGTTCTGCCAATTCCCAGCTTCACAAACTCATGGCTTTGAGTCCCAGCTAAGTTTTTTCACCTCGATTTATGTGCTATTTGGAATTAGCCATATAACAACAATCATAAATATATTACTTACCTAGGAACTTTCAACTGAGGATTGCAAAATAATAAGGGCTGATTTATGCTTTTTGTTCAGATGAGCTGCACTGAAGAAGATGAAGGTGGCTGGAGACACAATGGGTGACATCTTGACTCCACTGATGTTAACAGCAAAACTTCCAGTGACTTCAGTGGGGCAGGGATTTCACTAATGCCTCCTATGTTTTGAGGGGAATATTTTGGAATGTGTCCCCTGCTATAGCCATGCTAGTGCCCACCAGTGTGTGCCCTGCCTTTGTCCCACACAGAGATACCTATTCCAGGACCTCTAGAGCAGTTTCTCTCAAACAGGGGTCGCTGCTTGTGTAGAGAAAGCCCCTGGCGGGCTGGGCCGGTTTGTTTACCTGCCCCATCTGAGGTCCAGCCGATCGTGGCTCTCACAGGCCGCGGTTCGCCGCTGTAGGCCAATGGGGGCTGCTGGAAGCGGTGACCCCAGTTTGAGAAACACTGCTCTAGGGCTTCCAGAAGTAATACCAGTCACTCTTGTCATGTGCTGAGTACTACTGGGAAGCAGAGAAATTTCTCCTCTTCTCCCCACACCACATAGGTGCACTGGGGCAGAATAACTCCCTGCCTGTACACTGTTAGGGAGACATAATCTCTCTCCCACCTCTAAGTTTAATGGTGACTGTTGACACTGTTTTCCACCTGAGTAATATGATTGCACGGAAAGGTAATCGGTCTTGACCATGGATACAAAGCAAATCAGGGGTAGAGCCCGGAAGAGCACTCACCTGCTCCATGTCCCTAGACCACATAGCCTTGTAGATAGTACGGTAATCCCCAAAAATGCAAGTTTGAATTTTGGAAAGATTTTTAACTTTAACACTACATTTGAAAATCTTTAAGCTTTGCAGTTATACTTTCCATAACCTATATCCACCATAGGCAGAACCAGGAGTTTTCATGAGGATTGTAAGGGAATGGGGGTGGTGGGTGTTTGTTAGCGTTGTATATTGAGTAAACATTTTCTGCAGATGAGAGAAATCTGAGTAAAATTAAACTTCCTTTGTTCTGTTTGAACTTAAATACAGTTGCTTCTGCTTTAAGATGGCTTGCTCAACAAGGACATCCCTATTTGTATTATAAACTATGATTTGTCACATGCAATATAAATATATCTTTTTTCTAATCTTAATTGTTAACTTTTCCAGAGCAAATCTGTCACTTTGACAAGGTGGATTTCGTATTTAATCTCCAGTCCTTAATGCAATACTGTGAAAAAGATCCTTTCTGAGTCCAAGTTCTTCGTTGTCATGTTGCTAGTGTGCGTTTCTGCCCAGAATGCAAAGTAGTTTTAATCCATACATCCCTTTTTCTGTACTGGGATAGATGCCAAATCTATGCCAGCGATTAACTTTTGAATGTCAGCTGTAACAAATACAGTTTCAGTGTAATTTTGACCAGTTAACTAGTTAAGGAACTGTTTTCATGAAATAGTACTAGGGTATATTTTTGATTCACAGAAATATTCAAGCTGTTTAACATCTCAAAAGAGAGGGAGAGAGAGGGTGACAGTGCAAGAACATTCAAATTGTAGAATTTTTTTAAGATTGATTTTTAAGAAACATCTTTGATTAATTTTTCAAATAATAGCATGCTGGATTGCTGACTGATAAAAGTGACATAAAACTGTAGTAGTTTTCAAATACTCTTTACAGAAAATGTATTTAATGATTATTCCAATTCTTCTGTGTCCTTGCAAAAGGGAAAGAAAACAAAAATACTCCTTCCTCCTCCCCACATGCCTGGCTGTAATCATTAGGATAACATTGTCTGAGACTCTGGGTAGAAAAAGTATTGTAAAAATAAAAAAATACTTAAAATATTAGAAAAATCTGATCAAGCAGCAGCTGTCAATCAAGAGCAAAGTACATGACCCCATTAGATGGAGCTGAGTGAATAATACACAACAAATAATTTATTCAGATTATTAGTATATTTTCTGTTTGCAAATTGTCAAACAAATCAACATTTAAACATGTATTTGTCATTCATAATTAACTCGTTATTTCTTCAGCAAATAAGTTTTAGTCTGCAGATGGCATGGGAACAATTTGTATTTCCAGTTTGTAGTGTGTTGATTAGTTGAATACTGTTTTTCTGTTTTAGAAATACTACAAATTATGAATTGTGTGATGAAATATACACAACATAATTCACTTAAGGTGAACTTTCTACTGAGATCTTAAAAATACACTTTTTTTTGTGAGTATTCTTGCTAGTAAAACTCGAACACTGGAATAATAGTAAGCAGACATAAAAGGATCATTGTAAAATGGTGTCATTTTTAGGATCTTGCATAGGACTTCAGAGTAGTTTGTCTTTGTCACACTGATGTCAGGTGCTAGAAGTCTTTGCAGGGATGCAGAATTATTTGTGCTGACTCACTCTGATATTAGATTAGCTTAGTCCTATTAATTCCAATCTGGGAACAATAAAAGTTTTGAGCATCAGGCAGTGGAGGTCCTGCAAAGAAAATGTGCAGGAAATGTGCAGAGGAGGAAGCTAATTCTGATGTTTATATTGCACTGTGTAAGTCAACAATAAAAAGCAAACTGCAGGAGAGGGGTTTTGAACTACAGTTCTGACTATAGTTTGTGTATGTAAATTTGAACTATAGTTAGTGTATGTAAAATCTGTTTGGGTCAGGAACTCCACCTCTTTACAGTTATGAATGCTGATGAAAGTTTGCTTTTTCATTCTGGAGAAGACTGATGAAAATTTCCACTGTTTGCTCAGGTCTATTTTAAGAAAGTTAAGGCTGTCACTTTGGACAAAATGCTGGTTTTTCTACAAACCCAGAGGAAATAGGCTTTGTGCCTGTAATTTGTGCAGTAGTTGGAGGAATGGAATCCTCCCACTCAGTTGGCATGGTGTGGAATACCACTATAGTTATATTGTGGCCACCACTATAGCCTGTAACAGCATTTGCACATGATACATTCCTCTCCTCTAGAGTGGGTTTGTCACTATGGATCTGCATGGACATGGCTGTCTACCCATTCCCTTCCTATCTCTCTCACTCCCATAGAATATCAGGGTTGGAAGAGACCTCAGGAAGTCATACTAGTCTAACCCCTTGCTCAAAACAGGACTAAGCCTCAGACAGATTTTTGCCCCGGATCCCTAAATGGCCCCCTCAAGGATTGAACTCACAATCTTGGGTTTACTAGGCTGATGCTCAAACCACTGAGCTATCCCTCCCCCCAAGCCTAGAGCACTCAGTATTCCCAGGAGGTCTCCCCCATCCAAGTACTAACCAGGCCCAATTCTGCTTAGCTTCTGCAATCAGATGAGATCAGGCGTGTTCAGGGTGGTATGGCCGCTTGGAGCAAATACTATTTGTTTGATAACCTTGGGCAAAGTCAGCCTTTGCCCAAGGTAATCAAACAAATGGTATTTGGGCTATCAAAGCATTTTTCTATAATGCATTTAGAAGATGCAATTACTGCAGTATTTTACATACCACTTTGTTTAACGTTCAGCAAGCGCTTCAGCAGGAGCCATTTTTGTCAAAAGGAAAGGCACATCCATTTTCTTTACTGTGTCCACTCTTTCTAGGCTTCTAGTAGCTTCTAGTTCAGTTACTATGCTCAATATGTATTATATATTAGCGTTGTTACTCTTATACTAATATTAATCATCTCATTATCATGATCACTCCCATGGTGGTAGCATGATAAGTATCCTTATATTCCCCCACCTCCTTTTATCTACTTTAATTCTACTACAACAACACTTCTAACTTTGACATACTAGTTCATATTCCAGGAACAAAAATCTTAAATTCAATAGTCAGTTAGGTTTCTAACAGTAACATACTAACCTATTTTATCATTTACAAATCCCAATCACTTTAAAGCAAGGAAACTAACAGTTAAAGACATTATGAAACACACTGCTTACATAATTAGTATAAATACATTTGCTTAAATTTTCAAACCTGGGTCTCCCTAAAGCTAGACACCTAAATCCTATATTTAGACACCCAAATTGTAATCAAGTATAAAGAAATGTATACTTCATCAGAATGGAAAAACCTGTCTCACTGTGCTCAGAGAACAATTGACTGGATGCCTAAAGCTAGACTCCTAAATCCATTTTAGGACCCTAAATAGTAACGTCAAACTTCAGAAGATAATGGACTGTTCCTTAGGGCTATTTTTGATGTTTAAGACTCCAAGATGATTTGCTGCACATATGGGATGGAATCCTGGCCTTACTGAAGTCAATAGCAAGCTTTTCAGTGGCTTTAAGAGAGCCAAGATTTCATCATAGGTACCAGATTGCATCTATTTTATGACTCACTCCATCCAAATTTGATACTACAGAACATCAGTATCTTGTTCCTTAGCACTTTCAAAAATATGAGAGGCGATAACCAGAAATGAGCCTTTTGTACATATAGTGGGTGGGAAGGGAATGTGGTAGTGATTTTTTGACAGGATAACAACCCTTGGGGATAGGGGGGAGCAGTATCTGTGGTATATCTTAACTTTAGAAAGGCTTTTGACACTGTATTGCATGACCTTCTCATACACAAACTAGGGAAATATGGACTAGTTGGAGCTACTTTAAAGGTGGGTGCATAACTGGTTGGGAAACTGTTCTTAGAGAGTAGTTAAAAGTGGTTCACAATCAAGCTGGTAGGGTCCCTTAGAGAACAATCCTGGGTCAATTCTGTTCATTATCTTAAAAAATGATTTATATAATGCTATAGAGAGTATACTTATACAGATTGCAGATGATACCAAACTGGGAGGGGTTGCAAGTGATTTGGAGGATAGGATTAAAATTCAAAATGATCTGGACAAACTGGAGAAATGGTCTGAAATAAATAGGATAAAATTCGAGAGGGACAAATGCAAAGTGCTCCACTTAGGAAGGAGCAATCGGTTCCACACATACAACATGGGAAATGACTGCCTAGGAAGGAGTACTGTGGAAAGAGATCTGGGAATTATAGTGGATCAAAATTTAAATATGAGTCACAGTGTAACACTGTGGCAAAAAAAGTGAACTTCATTCTGGGATGTGTTATTGGGAATGTTGTAAGCAAGACACAAAAAGTAATTTGTTTTCACTTTACTCCATGCTGATACAGCTTCAGTTGGATTATTATGTCCAGTTCTGGGTGCCTCATTTCAGGAAAGAGGTGGACAAATTGGAGAAAGTCCAGAGGAGAGCAGCAAAAGTGATTAAAGGGCTAGAAAACATGACCTGTGAGGACAGATTTTTTTTTAAATGGATTTGTTTAGTCTGGAGAAGATTGGGGGTGGGGGAGGGCATGATAATAGTTCTCAAGTACATAAGAGGTTGTTACAAGGAAGAGGTGCAACATTGTTCTCTTTAACCTCTGAGGATAGGACAAGAAGCAATAAACTTAAATTGCTGCAACGGAGATGTAGGTTGGACAGTAGGAAAAACTTCCTAACTGTCAGGGTGGTTAAGCACTGGAATAAATTGCCTAGGGAGGCTGTGAAATCTCTGTCATTGGAGGTTTTTAAGAAAGAGGTTAGACAAACACCTGTCAGGAGTGGCATAGTTATTACTTAATCCTGCCTTGAGTTCAGGGGACTGGACTAGATGAATTATTCAGGTCCCTTCCAGTTCTGCACTTCTATGAGTCTATAAAAAACTGGGGATAACAGTAAAAATAAAAGCAATTAAAGAAATACAGTTAAATGCTGGATTGTATATTCAAAATAGAATATGAACATATAGCCAGAAAAAAATGTTCTGCTGGGTTCTAATGAAGGTTCTGATATTTACACTCTGTTTGGTGAGACAGGTGATCACAGAAGGATATTGTATTGTTACATGGGCAGTATTTGCTCTCTGTTACTGTGAAGCACCATTTTCTGGACATCTAGATGACTCTGCTGGTTTAGCTCAGAATGATGGAATTCTATTTGAGATTGTTTTGTGTGCCTTTTGTTAGACATTGACAATAAGGTGCTAGAGCAGTGGTTCCCAAACTGGTTCCATCACTTGTGCAGGGAAAGCCCCTGGTGGGCCGGGCCGGTTTGTGTACCTTCCGCGTCCGCAGGTTCAGCCAATCATGGCTCACGGCCACTGGGAGCCGTGATTGGCTGGACCTGCGGACGCGGCAGGTACACAAACCAGCCTGGCCCACCAGGGGCTTTCCCTGCACAAGCGGCAGAACAAGTTTGAGAACCACTGTGCTAGAGAATCATGTAAAAAAAATGGCTGTATGTCTCTACTGAAAATTTAGTAGTTCTCTACAAAATTTTTCTCCCTCTCCTGGGCTCTCCCATTACATTGCTACCAAATAAACAGTCTCAGGCCCTTCTGTCCAGGCTTTTATTTCTTTCTTTCATTTTCCTAGTCAGCAAACCAAAATTGAAAACAAGAATGTAGTAACCATCCTGCTGTTCTTGATCTCTCTGCTCAAAAGTCTCTCTTCCATGTGTTACTGCCAGGCCTCCTGCCTCTGGCAATCTCAGCAACTCTCCTACTCCAATTTTCATTATCTTCACTGTAGCTTTCTGTTGCTCTTATAGTGAAACCACATGACCCAACCCAGGTGTGGCTCCTTTGTAATCAGGTTTGGCTAGCCCTAGGTCATCCAGCCCTTAATGGTAAGCCATGCTGTTAGAATGCCCAACACCTACTATATTCAGCTGATTCAGTTTGACCAGGAGAAGTAGGAGCATGATTAACAGACACATGGAATGGGCTTAAACAGCAATCTGCAACTTTATTAATTATATCCTGAGGAGGGGCACTAAATCGCCTGCCCAACTGTCATGTGTCATGCATTTAAGTGGTTGCAGTTATTCCTGGGGAAACTCTGGGCCAATGCACACGTGCAGAATTCATGTCCCCATAGTTTTCTTTTCTCCACAGAAAATAAATTTGCGGGAGATGTGCTGCAGTTACCTCTTTCGCCCACCAGGGGCAGATGTGGTTCTAGAACAGAAGGCAGCCAATTCATGGGCCAGAAAAGCCACCTTCAGATAGAGAGGAGGAGAGGCTGCTTTTCTCACAGCGCCCTGCCTACGGGGCCAAGTGAGGCGGCACTGGATATGAGGGGGGATGAACTGAGCAGGGCACATGGGACTGCTGGGGGGGTCACATAGACTGGGGGTCAGAAAGGCTAGTGGGGTGGAGAAACTGAGGTGGGGGCATAGGAGCCAGTGGGTGACTGCATTGAGTGAGGGGCTAAATGGGAGTGGGGGTACAGAGCCACATGGGGACAGGGAAAGGATTTCAGGGACACATGGGGATGCAGGGGAAGGAGGTACAGAGAAACATAAAGACAGGGGCCTATGTGCTTGACTGAATGGTAGAGGCTAGGGGTCAGCCAGGGTCTGCATCGGGGAGAGTCCCCAACTCCCTAACAATCACTCTCCCCCCCCCAAGAACCCCCGGTTCTATACTTCTTCCACCCACACCCAACAACCCTACAAGTTCATTCCCAGGCTCCTTCCCAGCAACTACTTCCCTCTCCCTCAGCATCTTCATTACCCCTGACTCCCCCAAGCCTTTGCATTGCTTTTGAGGGGTGCAAGAAATACATTTCTGTATCATAGTTTAAATTAATTATTGCTTAAAGTTCTCTATTAATATGCCTAGTAAGGAATCTATTTTTCATAAAACATTTCCTAAATCTTTTTGTTTTCTGTATTGTGACAGACATACTTACTGACAGGTATTTTGAAATAAATTAATAAAATAATTGAAACCCGCATGATTATGTTATGTTATTTTGACAAACGAAATATGCTGAATTTTGCACAATTTTAAAATATTGTGTGCAGAATTTTTAATTTTTGGCACCAAATTCCTCCAGGAGGAGGCCCCTCAATCTGCAAAGACTTCAAGCTCCTCTACTCCTATGAGCATAAGGTTCAACTGCACAATCCTGGGTCTCATTTACCTCTAGGAGCTGTCCCTTTTAGCATTTCCTCACGCTGGACACTAGCCTCAAGTTGTGATGAGTCAGTAATTATAACAGCATTCTGAAAGCCATAAATCCTCTTGTTTGTAACCCAACTGTTCTACCTGGAGGCTGCAAGGAAGGTTGAAAAAAACCACTTGGCTACATGAAATTTGGCCCAGCGGAAAGAAATCCTTCCTGACTTCTAAAAACAGGTGATGAGTCAGACCTGTAGAATCATATGTGGCACAGCTCCTAATCTACAACTAAAGGAAAGGAGAGCAGGAGAGCTAACCAGAGATAAGAGACTTTTGCAAACCCAGGCTTGGCTCAGATTGGCTGTTGCATGCACATCGTTGCCTATTAGCTCACCTCATCCCCATTTACCCAAGCCATGGCTAAGGAGAAAACCAAAGGGGGATGGGCTGCGAGGGAGCACCCCCCCCATCCAACCACACACGTGTTTGGACTTCCCTTGTTGCCCAAAGTTCCTTTATCCCCGCTAAAGGCAGTAAGAGTGTATTGGGTATGAAATAAGTCGCACTTATGAAACACGTCAGTTATTAAGGTTAGTTAATGTGGTTACAAATGAAAGAATGGACAATGTGGGTAAAACGAATGTGACCCTTTGCTTAAGGTTTTGCACAGTAATGTCACCAGAGAGGATATCCTCCAGTTTACAGAAATCAATGAGATGACTGGAAGAAGCATAGCAGAGATTATATTGATTGAGCCACAAACCATAGAAATGTATCACAGTTGCCTTGTGGGTTTGGGTTTGATGGAGCTTGTGAAATGAGAGGAAGTTTTTCTGGAACTTGGGCACTTATTTGCAGCGAGTTCTCAGTGGTACCCTCTGTCCATTGTCCAAGTGACTGTCTAATCTTGGTGATTAATAAATAAGATTAAGTTACTGCAGTTCATAATATTTAAGGTATAATTGCCAGAAAAAAACCCTTTAATCATTAACCTCAGCCTAAAGAGTGACCTGTTTGGAACCTCATATCAAGAGAGTTTCTAAAGACAAACGAAGTCAATGGCTCTTAACTGCACTGACAGTTGATTTGTTCACTTATATGACACTGTGAATACTTTCCATAAATTTGAATCCATATATTGTGGACATTCAAGAGATCACAAAGATTGGGACACACCAAGAAATGCAAATATTCTTCTAGGTGTTTTACACTTGTAATCTTACTCAACATTCTAGAAGCTGCTTTGCTTGAGACAAGAAGTGAAATATTGTGTCCTGAAACTGTCTTGTGGTCAACAACCGTACCAAAATGAAGTTCACGAGTTTCGTGTCAAAATGAAGATTAAGTCAACAATCTTTTTTTCAAGAGAATGACATATGGAAAGTGATGTTGGCTTAGAATTTTCAATGTGCAATTTTGTCAAGCAACAGCAACATTAGCAGAATATATCATCAGACTCCACACTGCAATAGTATAAACATTCACTATTTCTTCCATTTATGGTTGCTTTACTCATGCAGATCCGTGACAGTTTTGGAGCTTACAGTAAAACTACAGTAAAAGCTTCCATTGCTTTGCCACTCATTTTTCAACAATTACAAACATAATGAACGTAGATAATTGGTTAGCCACTACTTGTTAAATTTATCGCATGAGAAACATCTGGTTTCTGTGGAGTACCAGCAGTGCAGGACATATTCACAGAGAAAAGAGTTTCTGTTTGACATGGTTATTGAAATTCTATTTAAGTATGACTTAGTAATCTTTTTCAATATCCACATAATGCTAAAGATATTTAATATTCTGTCTGTAATTACAAGTGTAGGAAACATTTTTTTTCAGTCTTGCTTATCTGAAAAGTTTGACCCACTGCAGTGTCTAATAACTGTTTGAATGGACTAGCCTCCATGTTTATTTTAGAGATGACCTGAAATACAAACAAATTGACAGCAAATACAGTTGACTGTAAGTTGACTTTTGTAAGACAGCTAGGTTCTTGAAGACTGTTTCTAAAGCATTAGATACACTGCAGTTCTAATTTACATAACACTCATTTGCATACTGATTCCACCCACCTGTTTTTCCCGTTGCAAAAATTTTACAAGCATTACTGCTGTGAGCATTTAGCTTGGACTAAATCTTCTCAGGCTTCTGGAAACATCTAGTTCACAGTAGGCATGCTTATATGCTTAGCACAATCTATCCCATACTAACATTCTATCATCCCTTAGTATAATCACGCCAATATTACTAAGAGAATACCCCTTTGCTATATGTAGATGTAAGTGTTGGCTTTTTAAAAATCACACACTATAAAAAGCTGTATGTGTATGGTCCTAAACACAGGTTAGACAGGTGGGAGCTTTAAATCACACATAACTTGCCTTGTGACTTTTTTATTGATTTTTTTATAGAAACAATAAAAAATACAAAAAAAGATTAATGACTTAGAACTTCCATATGTTTCTGAATACTGCATGCATCACAGGAGAATTATGCAATTTGATAACTCATAAAAGCTGCAAGACCTGACAATACAAAACCAAGTAACACTACATAGACATAACACATTAGGGTGAGGAGTTACAGTTGTAACATAGGAGAAGATATACATAAATGGGAAGGAGGGCACTAGGGAGGGAATGGAAAAGAAACAGGAGTTAGATGTAGGTGACTGGTGAAAATATTCTGGGGGAGTGTAGGAGCTGAGCCTGCCCCACACTCTCCTGCAGCAGTGGCTCGTGTTCCACACGGCTGGCCTTGCTCCCTGCTCAGCCCATTGGCTCTCACTGGCTGTAGAGTTTGAGGTGCTTGCCATAGCATCATTTGAGCTCATCTGCACACAGGCAGGACCCTCTCCTCATGATGTCTGGTCGCTGCCCCCAACTTTCTTCCTGACTGTTATCAACAGATGCAGGGCCCCAGGATTTCTCCCCTGCCCCCTACTTCTGCTGGCCTTAACCTCAACCAAATTGGACAGGTGCCAGGGCAGCGACGTGGTTCAGATAATAGATTTGGGAAATCTAAGCTCCCTCTAGCCCTAGTTACCTGCCACCTGTGAGATGAGATGGAACTAAGAGGTCCAGAATTCTTCGAGCAGTCTAAACATTGTTTATCTAAATGTGTCTAAACATTTCTTTGGATTCATATAATTGATCTCTATGTCAATAAGCTATTCTTTTAAAAACACTTCTGTTAGCATAATCTTCATTGGCTGAATTTTTCTTTCTCTTTATTACCTCACACGTACAGTGTTGTATTTGTGTGAAAAGAAGATTCTTATTCCTTTAAATTAATTTGGTCCTGCTTATTCTCCACATACAGTCATAATGCTGCGTTTTATTTTAGTAGCATGTTGAAATGTAATGGGGTCCTGCAACAGATCAGTGTATAACATACCCTACTTATTTCAGTAGGGAGTTTTATTTAAAAAAAATGCAAGATCGGAACAAAGGAAGGATTAATTTTAGAGAAGAGGAGCATATAAGAGTAAGACACAAAAATCGCATATTCATACTATCATCACTCAAAAGACAACAACAAAAAATAAGCAAAAAATGCTGATATCCCGTGACTCCAGAATTGGCCTTTTATGACATCACAAGAAATATTGTAAGCAGTATTAAATACTTAGAAATCTGCTTAATCCAACTATGGGGGAGTGGACCAGACCACCCCTCTTCCCCTTCACACTGGAGAGGGAGACCCATATAAAGGGGATCCCCCTCCACGTGTAAATCTGAGGAAGAGAGTGGAACAATCCCACAACATAAGTATATCACATTCAGAAAGCGTGATTTATTTATTTTAAGTTGACTGTGTCCCTGTTATGTTTCCATTACTTATTAAAGACACAGATAGTAGAGCTGACCAAGGAGAATCGCATATACTTTCCATTTTATACTGCAGTCCTGTGGTCTGAAGAAATAGGTAGACATACTTTTTCAAATCCTATTTTTCTTGCAGCTGCTTCTTCTTCTTCTTTTTGTTAAAAAAGAACTTGCATCATTCCTATTTTCTACATAGGTAAGAAGCAATAATCCTGTTGACCTTGGTTGGTAATGTACTAATGTAGGTCCCTACATTTTAGGAGAAAAAAAGATGTCATACACTAAGTCTTTTCTTCCCCATGATTCAAACAAGGGAGTACTAACAGTCTGCAGAGACAGGGGCGGCTCTAGCAATTGCGCCGCCCCAAGCAGGGCGGCACGACGTGGGGGGCGCTCTGGCGGTCGCCAGTCCCGCGGCTCCGGTGGACATCCTGCAGACGTGCCTGTGGAGGGTCCGCTGGTCCCGCGGCTCCGGTGGAGCATCCGCAGGCATGCCTGCGGCAGGTCCACCGGAGCCGCCGGACGACCGGACCCTCTGCAGGCATGCCTGCGGGAGGTCCACCGGAGCTGCCTGCTGCCCTCCCGGCGGCAGGCCGCCCCAAGCGCGCACTTGGCGCGCTGGGGTCTAGAGCCGGCCCTGTGCAGAGATTTTCAATGGATGTGCATATTTCAGCATTGCTCCCCAAACTGGATTATTTTAAATAGATTTCAGTACAATCTGAACTGTTATGGTCTATGATGGTCAGATTCTTTTTTTGTCAAGTTTCTGTGCTCAGTTTAAGTTTACGTCAGACATAGAAGAAAGTAGAATGTGATTTAAATCATTTACTATTTTATTTCCGTTAACAATTTTATGTTGTTAAATTATTTTTCTTATACCTCTGTAGATAAATAGGTAGTTTCTCATTAAGCAATCTCCACCTGGTGGCAACATGTCATAGCCAGCAACTAAATAGATCGATCTCGTGCACACAGATAAGGTCCTTTTTTCCTTTAAACAAATATCATGTCAGCGTTTTAGTCAGATAAGTTGTTGTTTAATGTTTAAAACATCTCATATAGGTGAAATATATTTAATTTTAAGATGCTTTTACTCATCTTGGATCTCATGTCACATAAGTGCCAGGATGGGTGTGCAACTTACAAGGATCCAATGCATAAACACCTTCAAATGGTGAAGCAATTGCCAAATTCCCCATTAGCATATCTGTATTAATGGCTGCATTACTTCCGTTTATAAAGAACAATGAGTGTTGACTTTAGCCATCAAAACACCGCTAAAGTGTTTCACATTCATATTCTGCATATTGCTTTAGTTATAAAATATGTATTTGGAAGCTCAAAGTTAGCATAATGTACTTTCTTCAAGCATAATTTTGTAGCCCATTGCAAATAAATGTTCCTTGAATTGCCAATTTGCCACAGGAAAGAAAGGAAGCCTTTTCAGACAGTAGGCACAAGAATCAACCTATCTCATCAAATGAATGTGTGTTCTTCTAACTACAAAGCTATCCGTATCAGTTATGTCTGAAATGGAAGGTATGAATATAAAGTTATATATTATATTATTTGAGAAAAGTATCACAGATGGTTAAACTTTATAAAGAAAAAATAATTCCTTCTATGTCTATTTTGAGTGTTGATTATGTTTCAAAAATAAAATCACCCTGGCAGCCATTAGGATGGCATATATATGCCTAAATTTTCAGATATAGGTATTAAAACTCTGTGGCAGGGGGAGCTCATCTTTCAGGAAGAAATATGGACTTCTTGCTGTGTTTCTGTGACCCCTTTATACGGACTGAAGCTGCACTGTCAGTTAACATTGTAGAATGCTTTGTCTAGTTTCCTGATTATAGACAAATGTTACTGCAATGTTGGGGAGAGGTGGATGAAAAATTGACTTTTTTCCATGGAAAATCTAGACTTTTCATCAGAAGAAGCAAAAACACAAAGCAACACCCCCTCAAAAAATTGTCTATTTTTGACAAATGAAAACAATATTTTTTGTATGAATACTGAAGCCATTGAGGGCGCTCTGCCGGTCGCCGCGAGGGCGGCAGGCAGGCTGCCTTCGGCGGCTTGCCTGCGGAGGGTCCGCTGGTCCCACGGCTTCGGCGGACCTCCCGCAGGCAAAGCCGCGGGACCAGCAGACCCTCCGCAGGCAAGCTGCTGAAGGCAGCCTGCCTGCCGTGCTTGGGGCGGCAAAATGCCTAGAGCTGCCTCTGCCCCTTAGTATCTCCAGTCTATCTTGCCGCTCAGACAAACTGAACTTTGTTATAACAGGTTACTTAAACCAAAAGTCACAACACATCAAGTTTCTCCCAGTCCCAAGAGACTAGTCGGTCACCCCAGATCAATTGGTACTCCAGATCTTACACCAAAGACAATGCTGGCAGCCAATTCTATAGTAGGGTTGGGTTTATTAGCTAAGAAAAAAGAACGAGAATTAAAGCAGGTAAAATATAATAACAGATAAATCACAGTTTGTAACGCAGTGATGTAATAGATTGTCAGTTTCCCAAACGTCTTTTCCAGGGCTACCCTGAATAATTTCTGACTTCCTGTTCAGTTGTTATGCCCTGTCCGAATCCAAACAGTCCAGTGATAAAGGATTTTTCTTTGAATCCATATTATATCTTCTTCTCACAGAAGACAAGCTGACAGTCTCTCTACCAAGTGGGCCTTTCCTCTGATGATGGTGTGAGAGAAATGCACTTAGTCTTTTGACCTCTGGTCACATACATAAAGGTCACTTGATTGAAATTAGCATTTTCTGTTAAAAATCCTTAAGCCCTTCATTATCATTTCACAAGACTTCTTTTATGGGTAATTTAGTTGTAAGGGTATTTATCATGTAAATGTTTGCTATTACACCATGGCAGGAATAGATAAGTGAAAACAATAAAAGAAACATCCCATTAGTTTTATGAATTTTGAACACCCAAACCACTTATACATTAACAATCGCTTAGATCTGTACTAACACAAGTGAATTGGCCTGTGGCCCTGGACTGACCTGGTTTGTGAGCATCACAATCCTCTCTTCCTGCAGGGTAAAAGAAAGATCTGAACACACAAAAAATAAAGTTTCTAACCTTCAAAAGTCACCAGTTCCTCCTTTACAGGTTTGGTCTGATCAGACTCTTCAAGCATCAGGCAGCAACAGCTCCTGGGATACTTCTTCCCAAAAGCTCAGAGCATAGGTCTGCTCCCTTCCATCAGCGGTGCAGGAACAATTTGTATAGTGGGGGTACTGAAGGCAGAAACCATGCACTTGGGTTGTTATTACTACTTCAAGCCAGGGGATGGTTTGCAGCACCCTTCATTCAACACTTATGCATTCTACTGTCTGCCTCCTTCTGAGCTGCTCTGCTTCCCCTCTTAAGCCTTCCCTCCAGCTTTGTGCAAGCTTTGCAGGTGTGGCAGGGTAGGGCTGCCTTGGACCAGAGGTGCTCCTTAACCCCTCTTTCTACAGAGTGGAATTACACCCTATTACAGGGAAAGGTGGGAAGCCTTGGCAAAACCTGCAGAGCTATTTAAACTGTTTTAAAGCCTTGTGTACATGTATGTCTGAATTGCTTTTCTGATCTGCACTCATTATCGGGAGAAATATTTACTATACACAATTTTTTTTCTGTTGTCTATTCAATCTGTTATTCTTTTTTTTATTTGTTCAGTCTTGTGGCATGTTTGTATTCTTGATGATTTCTGATACATCTGGTGATTTTTGGCCTTTTTTTTCCTCCCCCGCCCGCCAAAGTAACATATCTACTGTCCTGAGTAAGGGATATCTCTTTAATCCTGGCACTTAGGTTGAGGCTCTATATTTCTGCAATAAAAGCAGAATTTATTTTCAATATATATTTTAATATTGCTATTTTCACAATACAGTGGAATGGGAGGAGCTCTTCTGTTCTTAGTTTAAAACTGATGTAAAATCATTCACAGGCTGAGGACTTTTTACAGCAAAATTAAAAGTTGATAAAAGTTACAAATCAGGGTTGATGGTGAAAGCGCAGACAAAACCTAATTATTATTGTTTTAATTTCTTGGATTGTAAAGGCAGGCACTATGTCTCTCTCTATGGCCCAAATCTGTTCCCTGTGCCTTCATGGAGACCTATTGAAGTCAATGGTCTTGTACAAGGGCACAAGAGTCCACACTTGCTGATTTGATTTTAGGATTCTGTCTGTTTGCAGTCCACCGAGCACAGCAGCACCCAGAACCTGACCAAGGCCTCTGGGAATTACATATAAAAAGTAAAGGGCACAATCTAGTAATATTTCTATTAAAATAAATGTTGCTCTTATGTATTGAAAGTTAAAAGATTAAATTGTTTGTTAAGCTCTCCCTGAATTACTATGCAGAGAGATACAAAAAACCCATGAACACAGAAAAGAAGGGGGAAAAAGAAGTAACCTAAAGCAAAAAAATGGAGCTTACATACCAAAGCAATGGATCTCCCTTACAAAGCATGAAATATAGTACTGCTATCATGATTTTCAGAAGATAAACTTGCCCAAAAGGATAAATTGTGTATTACTTTCTGTTAGTTTCACTCTTGGTAAGGCCTCTTTTCCTTTAAATTTAGCATTAAAAAAAATGAGGCCTCCATCCTTCTAAGTTATATATTAGAAAGGAAATAGATATAACCACTTCACTAATTAGCTTCCCAGCTCAATGCATTTGATTATGACATAAGCATGTGCCCACATGGCATCCGACTCAATTAGGTGATCCAAGAAATAGGTTCTGCATTGATGTAGCTGGCCAAGGTTTTTCCTTTTCTTTGAGTGCTGTAGAGATTATGTGCAATTATTACATGGCGTGGATTCACTTCCTCGCTCTATTTCATCCAACAATATAACACACCCTCAAGATGATCAGTTAGCAGCTAAAACTCAATAGATAAGTGGTATTTCATGGCTGATACCATAATTAAATAGAACTATTTTTCATTTACGGAAGTTCAGTTTAAGTGGCAAGGACTGTGTTGCAAAAAAGGGAACTGCAGACAGTTTTGTTATGAAGCACTATGATGTGTTTAATCTTCAGCATTTGCTGTTGTATTATCTTTTCAAAACTAGTAACTAATGAGAAATTAAAAATACACTACAAATGCATCCTGAATGAGAGCTGGGTCTGTTGTTTGCTCTGCAAAGTTTTGATAACTGGGAGATATTTTAGAGTATATTGTGGCTTTGTCATAAACTCTAAATAAGTGGCCCTGTACAGTTGCACTGCTCCAGGACAAGATCAGATCAAATCTGGTCCTTGGTTCCCCCCCTTGTATCTGGTGCAGGATATTGCTGCCTCAGTTGAGCTGGCTGGTATGCTGGGTAAAGGAGCCAAGACCTCCCGTCAACACCTGCACACTCCCTGCCCACCTGCACAGGAGAGAGAATAGTAGCTGCTCTCTTCCTTTTTCCATGACTTGTAATATGAATGGTCAATATGGAGAAGTAATGGTATGCCATATGTCTACTAACTCCCCTGTACAGATACAGATAGTGGCTCATGCTCTGGCCTTTAAAAAGTGGATTTTTATTGAGCAGCAGCAGTGAACAGAAGAGCTTTTGATTTTACATTGCCAGAGGCACACATTTGATTTCAATCACTAATACTGAAACAAAATGAAAAAAAAAAAAAAAAAAAGGAAATTTTAACAAGGAAATTGTGTCACAGTGGGTGTACCAGATAAGAAGATTGAAAACCTTAGTTCAAGATATAAGTTCTAAGTATTAGTATTATTTATTTCTATTATTATTAGATTACAGTAGTCTGAGGGATAATGGGATAACTGATTGATAAGGCTCTAGTCTAACAACACATAATAGACTAACATTTTATGAGAAATTGGCCTAGTGTTATAGCAACTAATCTGTGACTTGAAAATAGTTTAAGAAAGTAATATTCATGGTTATTTTTAATTTTCTATGCAATATATAGACAACTCCACTGAGACAGTACTCCCTCCAAAAGTGGGGAATTTATGTGATCTGTTGACATAAGAAACAACAAATGAAAACTGGCATAATATTCTGGATGTTGGAATCTGGGAATAGTACTGAAATATGAATTTTAACTCAGTAAGTTTGGCACTGTCTGGTTACTGGTATGCCTTTCTAAGGTCTGTTTCCTCACTAATAATTCTATGTTACTGTTATTTTCTGTGCTTCCTTCCCCTCCATGTATAAGGAAGGTTCTACATTATGCAGGGACTTATATAGACTTATTTATTCTTTCTTGCAGAGGATGGCAAGCGCCTCCCATCTACCTTATGCTCTTGAAAGCAAATGACTTTTGAGAAATAACCAAAATAAATATAACTTAGCTGTTAGAGAACTTGAGCTCACATTTTAAGTCCACTATTGAGGATATATTTCATACCAAAGGGAAAAAACCCTAAATGTTTGTGTTACTCATGCATCAGATAAAGGAACACATTGTATAAGCTTATGGAAGTCTTGGAGGATTAAAGGTCCTCCCACATAACCTGAATAAACAAGTCTGATCCTGCAAGTAGACATTAATCTAATTGGACTCTGTAGAATTAGTGGTTCCCAAAATTGTTCCGCCACTTGCGCAGGGAAAGCCCCTGGCGGGCCGGGCTGGTTTGTGTACCTGCCGCGTCCGCAGGTTTGGTTGATCATGGCTCCCAGTGGCCACGGTTCGCTGCTCCAGACCAATGGGAGCTGCTGGAAGCGGTGGCCAGTAAGTCCCTCGGCCCGCGCCGCTTTCAGCAGCTCCCATTGGCCTGGAGCAATGAACCACGGCCACTGGGAGCTGCGATCGGCCGAACCTGCAGACGCGGCAGGTAAACAAACCGGCCCGGCCCGCCAGGGGGCTCACCCTGGACAAGCGGTGGAACAAGTTTGGAAACCACTGAGATATATATATATATATAGTACATGCAGCCCACATTTATTTATGGTTCCTTTACATATGCACTTTTGATTGTCCTTTCTTAGCGTTATATAGTTGAATCCTGTGGCAATATGTGATGATATTGAAGTGCCATGTGCTTAGGGTTAGTGTACAGCACATCTCCACTGAAACCAATGAAGTTGTGCTTTGCCCAGTTACACCAGGGAAGAGTTGGTTCATAGTTTAAGTTACTTCTATTGAGATAAAGAAAGTTTCTCCTGGATTCAGCATCGTAGCAGAACCTTCTTATTTCTTCCAATTACGAGAGAGCATCAGGAGTTGCAGCATTTTTCCAATAGCAGTATTAGCTAACTGAAACTGTTGAGGCATGTCCTTGAATACCACTTTTCATACAAATGTGTATTTAGTATTTTCTAGCACAAAACCATTTACATTATATATGAATTTAATCTTTTCTTCATATTAATCATATTGTTTGCCAGAAACATAATGATTATAATAATCTATGCATACATTTCATCCCCTTCCTTTCTCCTGCAAGAGATAAGGCATAATTTTGAATTGACATTATTCCATTATTGTTTATTAAAAGAAGAAATAGTGTGATTGACAGTTTATTGTTGCCAGGGGTGCTGCTTTTTTATTTTATTTTTTTGGAAGACTTACTTCAGACTATCATAAAGACAGACAAAATAGCCATTATTCACTCAGTCACATTTCCTTAGATTCTTGGATGCTGGAGATCATCCCAATGTATTTCTCTGTGTCTGTCAGTGTTGTGCATGTGTGTGGGTATTGAAACTCATGGGAGAAGTGGCTTTCCAACTTGGCTTTGAAACAAAGATTTTCAGAAAACCCAGCATCTTGGGCTAAAGAAAACCTTTCAGAGCTCTCACACGACTAAATGCAGTAATATGAAATGTGTCATTTAGAGTTTTTGTAACATGGTAGTTTTTAAAAGCTATACGTAAATCAAACTGTTAAGGAATTAAATGTGAAATTAACAGGGAATATAACTAAAGTGTTGAGGTGACTTTGTCATTCCTATGTAAGGGAAGTATTCCTTTGTTTAATTAGATCATACAGTCTTTTAAAATGATTTTTTTTCCCACTCATGGTTTATTTACAACTCTTGCTACTAGCAGTTCCCTAGGGATAATTGCATGAAAATTGCCTGAAACATTTACATTTTTAATTAGCTGAACTCAGGTGTTCTAGTAAGTACGCAACTAAGCTTACCTACTATAAATAATGAATCTAAAGGAAAAATCTAGGGGGAGAAGTTTTGAACACCTCAGCTGGCACGCATTGCTGGGAAAAAATGAAAACAACTTAGTTTTATTTCAGGTAAACTATTATTAAAATGAACTTCAGAACTTCATTTCTGACCTGACTTACAAATCCTGTTAAAAGTCAGTGAGAGGCAGAGGTGGTCACTGGAAATCAGGCAGTTGTGGATATTTATGCTCTAATGTATAGGACTGGTCTCTGAGTCCCAGAGCATTCTGAAAGTGTATATCTGTATCATTATTAGTCACAGATCAACTTTCCCTTGCCACTTTTGCCTCTGTATACCAAGTATACAGATATTTGTGTGCTTAATATAATTAACAGTGGTTTAAATATAAAAAACAATGCAATGGCTGTTGCATAAATGCTGAGATTTATCCTAAAAGCTGTATGAATATTCAACACCACTGAAGATCAGCTTGTTTGTACATATAGCGTCACAGCCTCATCTTTAATTGACAGCCAACGAAAAAGATGAAAAAAATATCTAAAACCAAATCATTAAATGAAAAAATAAATAAGGGCTTATTTTTTTTTAAAAAGGTTCACTACACTGCATGCTGAGCTCTTCTGAAAATCTGGCCATTTATGTCAGTGTCTAAATGGAAAATGACCTCTTGTGAAAATTCAGGTGTATATGCATGTACTGTAATACTCAAGATGGGCCATGTTGTAGTTGTTTATATGAGTCACTCAACCTACAATCTCATCTACAACCAATAACTAAAACATGCTACTTGTATGGAGCAGCAATTGTCTAAGATATTTATTCTTTTGTTCCAGGTGGGAAAACCTATATTACTGAGTTCCAGCTGTTTCTGAATTTCCCCTGCATACAAAGGAAGTCAGAGAAATAAACTTGTCTATGCAAATCGCCAGGAGTTAAACATGGAATCTGCATGCTTACTTTGGGATAAAAATGCCTGAGACCCAGCTCCAGCTTGGAGCTGAAAGCAATTGTTAGTTAGTCTTTCCAGCAAAGTCTTTCTCTAATGGAGAGCTAGTGACTCAGATGCCCTGTCAGCACCAGTCTTTGACCAGTCAAAATAACTAGGACCCTAAGAAATCCATGGCCATGAAAAACGCATCACAGATCGTGAAATCTGGTCTTCCCCCATGAAATCTGATCTTCTGTGTGCTTTTACACTATACTATACAGATTTCATGGGGGAGACTAGCATTTCTCAAATTGGCGTTCCTGCCCAAAAGGGAGTTGTGGGGGGGGGGTCACAAGATTATGTTAAGGGTGTCACAGTATTGCCACCCTTCTGTGCTGCCTTCAGAGCTTGGTGGCCAGAGAGCAGTGACTGTTGGCCAGGTGCCCAGCTCTGAAGTCAGCATCCCATCAGCATCAGTGCAGAAATAAGGCTGGCAATACCTTACCATGCCACCCTTCCTTCTGCGCTGCTGCGTGCAGAGCTGGGCAGCCAGAGAGTGGCAGCTATTGACGGAGGGCCAGCTGTGCAGGCAGCAGCACAGAAATAAGGGTGGCAATACTATACCATGGCATCCTTACTTCTATGCTGCTGCTGCGAGTGGCTCTGCCTTCAGAGCTGGGCTCCCGGCCAGCAGCCATCGCTCAGCTCTGAAGACAACGCTGCTGCCAGCAGCAGTGCAGAAGTAAGGGTAGCAGTACCACAGCCCCCCTTACAATAACCTTGCAACCCCCCACAACTCCTTTTTGGGTCAGGACCCCTACAATTACAACACTGTGAAATTTCAGATTTAAATAGCTGAAATCATGAATTTTACTATTTTTAAAATCCTATGACAGTGAAATTGACCAAAATGGACAGTGAATTTGGTAGGGCCCTAATGATAACTTTAAGAGGGAAAGTAAATGCCATTTTTTTCTTTGTTACTGGTGGGATTCAAAGAAATGTATCTGAAAGAGGGGATTTGAAATTGTGCTAGGGGAGCAGAGGATATTGGTGCACAATGGGAAGCCTTGTCAGAGTGGAATTATATGACTGGTGGTGGACCATCCTTGACTATATACACTATATACTCTCAGCCAACTAAATTCCACTGCAGTTGTTCAGCTGAAGCCTATTGTGAATAATCACATGACTAATTACAAGTTCAGTCCCTGAATGAAGGGAAGAGAGACAAATAAAGCTACATTACCTAAATACTTCATAACCAGGATCCTAGTTTTCCATGATAAAAAATCAAAATTTTCCAATAAAAAACTCCATAAAAATCTGCATTTTTCCATGATTAAAATGAAACGCTGAACTTTAGTTTCCCTAGCCATACTATATTTAGCCATCAGCTGAACACATTGACTTGATATACAGTAGATCCCCATTTATCCAAGCCTCCATTATCTGGCTCTTCACATTAACTAAACTACCAGATGTTCAGGACTGACTGCCTGAGCCTGAGCCGCTGTCAGTCCTGGGCAGCTGGTGATTTGATTAATATGGAGAGCTGGTTAATGGAGGCTTGGATAAATGGAGTTCTACTTTATAAAAACTCAAGATTCTCTGTAAAAACACAAACTCCAGATTTTCCATGGCAAATGGGTTTCTAGGATCCCTGTTCAAAACTTTGGTTGATATCCAGATACTACCATAATGGGTATTTTCTTGGTGAAGCCTGTATCTGCAAACTTCTGTTGAAAAGAATCTGTTGAAATTTACCAAAACAAACAAACAAAAAGAAACTAAACAAGCATTCTTTTAAAACTGATGGGGATGCTGGTATGTTCCTTGAAAATAGGAATGTTCTTTGGGATTTCAGGGCCACATGGCTGCAGGCATACTTAGAGCCTTTGTAGCTGAAGTATAAATCTGCCTATCGAACAGCTTACAGTAGCTGCTTAGAAATACTGTAACAGAAATAATTATAAAAAGATACTATTCTTACCGAGGCATGACTGAACATGAAGGTCAGTACATAAGTCTCTCAGAAAGGAGACACAGTTTTACCCCATATTTCCCAATTCCAGACTCAGCTTCTTTAAACAGATTAAAGTCATCCTGCTAGCAAAAACAGATTGATTACAGCATTAAATTGTGACCAAAGGATAGCCACAATATTAAGTCCTTTTTCTGGACATTAATTATCCTACTCAGATGCATGTTATAATTACATTTCCTGCCATTGCTGGGAAAATATCCAGCCTGCTGGAGTAATTTGTACTTCAGAATTAAAAGAACCCACAAAAAGATTGAAATTACTTTAAAGTTTCTCTTTTTGATTTTTATAGCTTGCAAAAGTTTCAAAGCAAGTATAATTAAGTTCCAGGGAGTGTGGCGGTTCTGATTTTATCTTGGATTTTAATGACAGCCAATGGGAAATCAATTATCTCCAATTCCTCCTGAAAATGCTCTCTGCATAATTAAATATACTTCTCCCTTACCTCACCTTTGAACAAGAATCATTTATGGTAGTCCAGGATAAACTGTACACCTGTAAAAACTCAATGTGAAAAAACAAATGTAGAATGCCTGATTCTGTATATTGCACTGAATAATCTAACATTTCAATGCAAATGATAAGCCTTACGGAAAATAAGTTGGATGAACTGATAGTAGGTATTTTTTTTGCCATTAATATTTGTGTACTCTCAAGTGTATTAATAGACTTATCCAAAGATGGATAATAAAAAGAGCAAAACTGGGGGGCTGGGAGGTGTCAATCAGATCATTTAATCTGGGAATAATAATAAACCTTACTATTTCTTGCTGTCTTTTAAAATAATTTGTATTGGATTTTAAACTATTTGATTACAACCTGGATCTGAGATTAATTTATTAGATTAATTTAGTCTGTTTCCTCCCTACAGAATAAATGTGAATAGATCACCAGTTCTTTGCATTTATTTATTATTTAAATTCAGTTAATAAGTTGTATATAAATAAAATTACTTTTTGGATTGATTGCAAATATTTGAAAGCTAAACAATGTTGTGATTGGGTAGATGGTTAGTCCTTAATTAATTTTTCTTAAGTACTTGTGCATCCAATTTGGAAACTTCCTTTCTGTGAAACTTGCTCAAAAAGGAGCAAGGAGACTGGGTGAAGTGATTTAAAAAAAATACAGCCCCTTTCAGTAAGTTAGGTAAGTGCTAGACACATGAGTAGTTTGCTTAGTTAAGCATTTGAGTAATTCCACTGAATTGGGTTATGTACCTTGCTGGATTTTGGCTTGTGATGGGGTCACAAGGTAGGAAGGGTTAAAAGAAAGTCAGTCACATCTATCACACCTGTGCTGTAATTGCTTCCCACCTCTTAGGTGGGACTAAGAGGTGTCAGGTAATAACTTAATGGACACCTAGGCCTCATAAAAGGGAGAGAGCTCAGCCTGAGTGTGGAATCATAAGGATTAGAGAGGGTTTGTTGAAGGGGCTTGAGCTTGCAGGACAAGAGACACCTCAGGAACACTCAGTTTGATGGTATGTCTACAGCAGAGGTTCTCTAACTTTTTCTTTCTGAGCCCCCCCCCCCCCATGCTATAAAAACTCCACAGCTCACCTGTACCACAACAATATTTTTTCTCCATAAAAAAGCTACAGCTGGCATTAAGGGGGAGGAAGCAGGGCAGTTGCCTGGGGCCCCATGCCACAAGGGGCACCATAAAATTAGGACTATGTCTACACTAGCAACTGAACGATAAAACTTTTGTCTTTCAGGGATGTTAAAAAAACATGCCCCCCCCCCCAAAAAGACAAATGTTTTGCTGATGACAAGTGCCAGTGTAAACAGCACTTTGTCAGCAGGAGTGCTCTCCTGCCGACAATGCTTACGCCACGTGTTGAGGGTGAAAGTTTTTCTTCGGCAGGCGAGGTGACAATGCTCGGGGCCCCGGGTTGCAGTCCTGCATGGTGGGGCTTTAGCTTTCTGCCCTGGGCCCTAGAAAGTCTAACACCAGCCATGCTTGGTGGACCCCCTGAAACCAGCTCGCAGTCCCCAGGGGGCCCTGGATCCCTGGTTGAGAACCACTAGTCTACACTACAATTAGAAACCTGTGGCTGGCCCAGGCCTGCTTCCTTGGACTCTTGAGGCTTGGGCTAAGGTGCTATTGAATTGCAGCATAGACATTTGGGCTTGGGATGCAGCTGGCTGTCCCTAAACCTCTGACTGCCTTAAGCTGGGATTGAATGAGAGGGTGGTCAATTGACAATTGCCCTGTTCTGTGTATCCTCTCTGAAGTAGCTGGTACTGACTATTGGTCTAACCCAGTATGGCTGTTCTTAAAGACAAAGAGCTGGATTCATCCTTAATAGCTTCAGTTTTAACTAGTACTGTAATTTGACTTTTGGTCACCCTTACAAATTCTCCAAATATTTCTGAAGTATTACGAAAAAGTTCTCCATCTAACTTAATGTCTAACATTCAGTACTGATACAATGGAAAGCCACCATCTTGTTATGAAGAATCTGCTTTTGGATCCATGTGCAAACTGAAGTGTGAGTATAACACACATTAGCATTAATGTGAAACATCCTTTCCCCTCCCTCAAAAGCATGGGCAATTAGACCGTAAGTGCCTTCTAAAGAGCAAAACAATTGGCAGGGAATTTAGCCTTTGCCACATTCTCAATTCTGTTATTTAGAAGCTGCAAACTGAGAACAGTGAGTGTATTCGGATGCTCTTAGATGACTAAATGTGTTACTATTCAGCATTAGATGTTTTGTGTAATTAAATAAACTAATTGTAGTTAATATGACATACACATTATTCATTGTTGTGCTAGATTGATATTTAGCTATGGATGGTGAAATTATACATTTCATGACATATACACCTTGTAAACTGGAGGCTAGTAGAAATGTAATAAGGGGAATGGTTGTTATATGGTTGTATTTATTTTCAGATATTTTTATATAAGGTCATGTAAGTAACAAACCTAACATAGTCTGTAGTATGTTATTTACATTATCTGATCAGCTAGCTACTATTTTTCATGGTATAGAGAAGTATGTACTCATGCCCATTCTGCATGCCTTTATATTTGGCAGTGACTAAAATGAATAATGATCAAATGAACTTGGTGCTTAGGTTATTGTAACCGGTTTTAATTGTTTCCTTTTTGGAGACGTGGAATTAAAAGAATAAAGCATTTAATATTTTAAAACCTCTTTCTCCTCCACTGCCATTCTCTACACAGGGAACACCTTTCTCTAAACAGGTGTCACTGACAGTTTAGTTATATGGAAGTGACACCACTTCAGAGCATGGGAAAAGTCCTGCTCAATGCCAGCCTTTGGCATTTGAAGATCCAGAGCTTGAATCACTAATCCATTACACCAATTTGATACCAGTGTAATTCCATTAAAGTTAGTGAGAAGTGAAGTTCTATCACCACTTCATAGAAGTCACTAACACACTTTCTGAGGAATCAGATACTAACCAGAGTAATAAAAAACAATAGATAGGGCAGATAACAAAAGTGATGCCCAATAAAACTTTTTTACAAAGTTTTTACAAAGTACAATTCCCCGTACTTTTTATTCCCTCTCTAGCCTATGGCAGCCAACAGGAACTCAGGATGAGGCTTACTCACGCAAAACTTCCACTTGCTGTTATCAGCCATAATTCCACTACATTGTCATATAGATGGTGTAATACTGTAATGAATCAGGACCTCAATTCTAACTGTCATTAGGTTGCTTATGTGTTTATCTGATTTATGTCAAGTTTAATTCAAAGAGTCTTCGAATCTTATCTTAACCCACCTGAAGGTAATGCAGTGTGTATGAAGGGATATGAATAGTTATTTATTATTTGTACAGTGCTCTATATGTGCTGAGCACCTCACAGACAATGAAATCTCTACCCTGAAGTGATTTACAACACACGATTGGGGGAGGGATAGCTCAGTGGTTTGAGCATTGGCCTGCTATACCCAGGATTATGAGTTCAATCCTTGAGAAGGCCATTTAGGGATCTGGGGCAAAAATCTGTCTGGGGATTGGTCCTGCTTTGAGCAGGTGGTTGGACTAGATGATCACCTGAGGTCCCTTCCAACCCTGATCTTCTATGAAATCAAACTCCTCTTGAAATCAGTGGAAGTTAGCACTTGGCAGGATCAGGTTCTAAACCTATGTATCAACAGCAAAAAGGATTAAAAAATAATACCTAACAAGGTGTGATACAAGTCTCATTACAGTCAGTGGATAGTTTTCACCCTTAGGGCAGGGCCTGGAGGGCAAATGAAAGGAGGAGAGAATAGCTGGCAAGAAGCTGTGCAGGAGGATTGAAACGTGGAAGCAATAATAGTGTGAATAGGCGTGAGATTTGAGGTTCTTTCTGTTCTAGTTTCTGACTTCTGGTTTGGGCTGTATCCGAGTTATATTTTCAAGATATTTCTCTGTAACCATCATGGCTAGAACCTTAAAAAGAAAAAAAAAAGCAAACTGAGTCTCCTGTAATCACAAGAATGCAGGAGGTGGATCCCTTCCCCCAACACACACATGATATTTGTCATTAAATTGTGAGTGTTGTTTGCAACGGTAATAAACAGTGTTGCAAACTCAAGTAAAGGCTGAGTTGCAGCAGGAGCGAACACCTTCCTGTGTGTGGAGAGGGGGAAGAGGGATATCAGAAGGAGGAAATATTCTGGGAGGGAAAGTGAGTGGAGGGAATAGTGGGTGAGAAGGAAGATGACATCAGTTCTACAGTTTTCTCTGATCAAAGGGTTTGCATTTTTTCAACTCTCCTGTACTGTTGCAAGATGCAAACTTTTTGATTGGAGCAAGTTACAGACAGAGGTAATGATCTGTTTCATCTCCTGTCCTTCACTGGTAGGGAGAGTCCTTGTATCTGACTTCTCCCTGCACCTAGTGCTCTGTGCCCTGGAAGGGAAGGTTAGCAGTTTGCAGCAGAGTCCTGTCTACATTGGTGGGAAGTTGATCCCTCTGCCTGCCCCCATATTACTGGGCTTGGGCACATAAAAAATCCTCTGATGAGGGAAAGGGGGCTCAGCCCCTCCCCCCATGAATAAAATTGCATTGGGTGATTTCCTTGTTGATTTTTGTCTCACTGGTTGTTTTTACATGTGTGGGACCCCATTGACTTAATTGGGGTATATGTGTGCACCTAATTAGATGAATTTGATCTAATTTATTTAGGAAGATGTGAATGATAGAAACAAATGGAACTATACATGGTAAATCTGTAGCACCCAAAAGTGATACTGTGCACTTAATGTTCTTTCCTTATATAGGTAGTCTGGTTTTTTGTTGTTGTTGTTCTGTAGTACTACAACTACAAAATGGGTAAAATGTTAAGAGCAGGGCCGCCCAGAGGATTCAGGGGGCCTGGGGCAAAGCAATTTCGGGGGCCCCTTCCATAAAAAAAAACTACAATACTATATTCTCGTGGGGGCCCCTGCAGGGCCCGGGGGAAATTGCCCCACTTGCTCCACCCCACCCCCATGGGCGGCCCTGGGAAAAATAAACCTTCTGCATCTCGGCACAAACCCAGTTTTAAGAAAACTTCTTTACAAGGTATCACTGGTTCTCAGCATCAGCTAGTGCTAAAAGGCACTAAAGCTCATTAAAAGGGTTGTACAAATATGTGCCGTCAAAACTATTTCTGGATCGAAAACTAGGGGTTTTTAAAAAGCAGAAAAAAATCACGGACAATGTCTGCTTTCCTTCAAAATTTGTTGTGGTTTTTTTAATTGAAAAGCTGAAATTAGTCTGCCAAAACCTGAATATGGTTTGGGGTTTCAGAAGTGTGTGGCCAAATATCTGCTGCTTGCTGTGTTTGATTGTATAAAGAAACAATAAAAAAATTCTGCTTAAAAAAAATCCAAAACTTTTTGAACCACCTCAGCTTGTGACCAAACGCCTGAGCCTATCCAGTCAGAGATTTTTCCAGGTTTCTCATACTCTGCTGGCTTCCTTGACTCATATCTGTCTCCATAACTTTGGGTTCATTTAGGTTAGAATATAAGAACAGCCATACTGGGTCAAACCAAAGGTCCATCCAGCCCAGTATCCTGTCGGCCGACAATGGCCAATGCCAAGTGCCCCAGAGGGAGTGAACCTAACAGGTAATGATCAAGTGATCTCTCTTCTGCCATCCATCTCCACCCTCTGACAAACAGAGGCTAGGGACACCATTCCTTACCCATCCTGGCTAATAGCCATTAATGGACTTAACCTCCATGCACTTATCTGTTTCCTAGAGACTGGCTCCATGCGGTTCCTCACAAACTGGACATGGTTACTGTGGGTTTGTCTTTAGTATAGCTTATGTACATACTCCACGAACTGAGCATTTGAGCTTTTTCCAAATCTGAGATGAGCCTATGTTGTGAAAACTGAAATGCTCAAAATAGCACAAGCATGTGAATGGACATAGGGTGTTAAAATTAAAATTACCCCAGAGGTTCTCAAATTGAGGGTTGGGACCCCTCAGGGGGTCACGAGGTTATTACTGGGGGCCGCGAGCTGTCAGCCTCCACCTCAAATCCTGCTTTGCCTCCAGCATTTATAATAGTGTTAAATATATTAAAAAGTGTTTTTAATTTATAAGGGGGGGTCACACTCAGAGGTTTGCTATGTGAAAGGAGTCACCAGTACAAAAGTTTGAAAACCACTGCATTAACCCCTCTGGAGCCTCAGGAAATGTTGCGGGGGGGTCTCCCTTGGTAGGATTGGGAAGGAGGTAGGTGGTGTAGGATATTGCTCTTCTCATGTGATCCCTCCCCCAGTGGCTAATTTTAAATGAAGCTACCACGCTGCAGCTGTCCGGGACGCTGCTGGATGGACTGAGGCTCCGGGAGAGGGGAGGGGAGGAGATGGGGCTGGGGAGGGAGCCTCAGCCATGCTCGTGGGGGCCTCTGCAGAGCCTGGGACCTGGGGCAAATTGCCCCACTTGCCCCCCCCCTCTGGGCAGCCCTGGGGCAAATTGCCCCACTTGCCCCCCCCCCCTCTGGGCGGTCCTGGTTAAGAGCTCTATATTTGAATGAACCCCACTGTATCTCTCAGTCTGTGAGGGTCACTCAGCAAGGCTCTGGAGAGCAGGAAGTATTTTGAGCTCCCATGTAATACAAGTGAGCTGCGCTTTTAATTTTCAGGTATTCTAAATGTTTTCAGATGAAATGTTCTTGTGATTTGTAGGGATATTATAAAGTTTAAATAATCACAGAGGTGATACTTACAAATTGTAACTTTGTGAAGCTGTAAATTTTTGTTAGTGTCAGCAAAAACTTGTTCCATGCAGTTGCTTAGGAGAGTGGGTAAATGGTTGCAGAGACAGCCATGTTCTGGTTGAGTTTAGAACCCTGAACAATAGCTGTTTCATTAATCAAATACCAAAAGCAATCTAAACTGTGTTTTATTTATAAACTGAAGTTTGATATTAGTTTTAGATTAAATCTTAGGGAAGAGTTTTGATATATATTTTTTTAAACAGATAACACTGAAGCTGGCTAACAATAGTTCTGGCTAATGCTAAAGAGACTATGCTTTTTTAATGTATTTATTTATTAATTGCCTCTTATTTTATGTTAAAGATTCACGTAGTTTAGAAAGTAGAAAATATCTGTTTAAAATTATGCAAAACAGAACATTGCTGCATGGGTTTACGTGTCATATAACACTTCCATAGTGAGCTGTCACCTTTAAATTTGTAGGTATAATAAAATATAGCTAATCAGACATTACTTTCATCTGTAAGCCTAACAAGCTCAGCAGGTAGCAGATCAGCTAATTAAAGTATGCTATACTGCATTCTATAAAGCAGATGCTAAAGCAGAAATGTTTTTAGACCGTTATTAACATCTGTGACTTGTATGACTGTCTTTAATACCAGTTCTCCCTCCTAAAATCCTCAGCTACTGCAGGCAACGTTTTTCCGGTTAAAAATTGTAATCCTGAATGGGTGTACTATTGTTCTTTCTCACATTCAGTCAAATGTCTAAAATAACTATTTATAAATTACTTACTTTTGTCAAAACAACTTAGACTAAATTCAGATGTATTTATTTTCATCAGGTTGGCTTCACATGCTATGATCACCTGTGGTTACCAAGTTACTAAGAACTTTGTTCTTTTGTCATTCTAGTATCTAGTGCCTACTAACTCCATCTTGATTTAGCTCATGGACATGATGTTTTAGGTGCTTTGATTACTCGTAAATGTGACTAGGAAAGTAAGATTATATTAATTGGATAATAGATAATATGAACCTTCTCAACTTTATTACCACTTTCAACTTACTTTAAAAGCTACCACCAGGTTTATGAATTCACCACTTATTCCTTAAAATATGATTTTTTGCAGAGTGGGGATATAATTTCAATTTTTATTAAGCCTAATTCATTCACTCTCAGGTATTTCAGTTCCCCAGCAGTGTCATCTGATCTTTCTCTTACGAAGCACTGTCAGTGGTTTTACAAAAACAAATGAGTTTTCTTATTAGCTGCTTTACTTCATTATTTCTCACATTTTGAACTTTCTGGTACTTTTATGGGGATATACCTATCTCATAGAACTGGAAGGGACCTTGAAAGGTCATTGAGTCCAGTTCCCTGCCTTCACATCAGGACCAAGTACCATCCCTACTCTATCTTTAATACTCAGCTTCAGTAACATTCATCTGTTATGTCGATGAGGATTTTTTCCAAACAAGATTAGATAAAATTGCAGGTGTTCAAAAGTATGAATAGTCTCTCTGTTAATAGACTAGAGCTGCTATTGCTTGATAATAAACTGGAAACTGTTTCCAGCTTACTTTCTGCTTTAAGATGGTATCATTTTTCAGTATCATTAAATTCAAGGTTTGCCGTTCAGATGATCACTCAGGCAATCTTGCAGATTTGGTCCTCAGGAATAATCATCTTAAATTTTTTGGGGCATAACAACCTGAATGTTGCCCTGTGGATTGTTACATAAGCATAAGAAATTATTTCTCTGGAAGCAGGGTGAAAGGGAAGTGAATAGAGAGCGGGCCTTAATTTTACAAGGAAGAAATCTATGGAGAAAGTCAGGAAATAATGTGTCCATAAAGTTAATGATATGTCAGTCTAATTGAATGTGATAGAATTAGATAGGACATGACAGCACAAGACAAAGAGGTAAAAATTAAATCAATTTTTGTAGTTCCTAGGAATTTACTACCTTTTCAATCACAAGTATATTGGCGTGAAAGAAAGACAGTGCCACTGGCATGGTGTTGATAAACTGATGTTGCAGTGAAAAGTGGAGACTCAGTATTGTGAATGTTGTACAGAGGTTGGACAAACAAGTATGGATCATCTTAGCAATTAATGGTCTGAGAAAGGCAGGATGCAAGCTAACTAGTTCTGCTGTAAGGTAATTTACTCTAGAGAATGACAGCTGAATGCAAGTATGCTTCCATTCATTTGGAACATACGGGTTGTCCTGCTTGTCTGCTTGCTCACAAATAAGAAGGTGAACAGTTTAATTTGAGTCTGTCAAAGAACGAACAGGGTCTTCATGGTTCCTGTGTTTAGGCTTCTAAATGACCATATCATTAAAGAGGAGCAGGTAATAGAGTAAAAAGTAAAGGTCCAAGTCCTACTCTTGAATTTTCACACTGACTTCATTGGGAGTCCAGATTCTTGTCAAAGTGCAAAAATTGACCTAAAACAGGGACTATTTAAGAACTCATACATATGAAAATTTGAGTTGAACATGTACATATTGACTCTTACACAAGGAAACAGAAAATAGTGTAACTTCTGATAATGGTAAGATTTCTTCAATATTAAACTGAGGAAAATGGAGGAAGGTGATAATAGGGAAAGTGTTTTGATATTGATGTGATGAAGTAATCAACAAAGTTTCATTCCATTTGTCATTGTCACTGCTGCCCCTCCTGTACCTGTATTGTGACTAAACTTATGAAACAGCAACAACACAATTACTCCTAGAGAATGCGATTCTATTTTTTTCTTTCTGAGGAGGGTAGTTTTACGTGGACTGCTTCCATATTATGTACTCTAAGAGGAGCTTAGAAATGATGGCTCTAAATAATGCATAATCCTCCTTTTTGCTGAGATGTATTTCCCTACATAAATGAAGTGATGATGGAAATAAATTGTTTTCCAGTGTTTTGTAATCTGAATCTACATAAGTGCATTAATGTGAACTGAAATATATTTTGTTGTGGTGGCAAGAGTGCACAAATATGCCTTTATATATCTGACTTTTTGTTTGGTCAGGGAGCATGGGATTAAGGAAGTGGTTAAAAAAATATTTCCCCCGGGACATATTTGCAGAGGCCCTGATAGGGTTATTGCCTTCCACTGAAGTTTGTTCTCCACTGGGATTAGGAATGTGTAGCCCTCACTATCCGTTTCCTGCAGGAGAGGAATAGCAAACGTCTTTTTTTCCCCCATCTTCTTTTGTTTTAGGTTGATATATAATGTAGAGTCTTGAAATTCTAGGCCCCTAATATTCATCAGACCCAGGCAGACTCTGACCGTAAGAAGTGTCAGTTCAGTGGCCTGTGTAAATTGAATTGATCGTTACAGTCCACATTCTGGTGGGCACAAGTCCTCATTACAAAGAAGTACTATTACTCTTAGTACTAATTTTCATTGTTGAATGGGTATTTATTGCAGAGGATAGAGACTGAGTAGCCATGGATGAACTGAGTGTTCCTCTAGGTCAGGACTGAGACATTGACTGGGCAGTATGGGTAGGTTTTCACTACTGCTACCCCTCCTGTACCTGTATTGTGACTAAACCAATGATTACTTCAGTCTGCATGGGTGCTGATATGGACAAGGACACCTCTCACAGGCACTGAATTTGCTTAACTCAAATTTAAAAAGAATGCAGCGGATGTACATACATGATGAATGCCAGTCAGCATTATTCTTGAGGTGCTATCTGAAAGACAGTATGGTGACAAATGCAATTTTATATTGCCGTGCCTTGTAGAAACATTGGACATAGCCTCAAGTCTCTGTTACTAGTGCTTGGAACAATTATTATACCCTTAGCGAAGTGTGAGACTGTTTAAGGTGTGATAGAAGATAGTATGTTGAAATACAGTTTGTATTTACAATACCTGCAACATTGATTTACACCAGTGTGGGTCAGAGTAGAATCTAGTCTGTAAGAAAATAAAGTATCTAGTTACAATGAACATTTTTTTTTTTTGCTATCCTATGAAGGAATTATTGCCAATGGAAATATTTTAAGTTGGGCACTAAAAAATATGATGTTCTCCTCCCTAATGATAACCTTCCAGAGAGGTTCCTTTACCAGCTTGCCACTGTAATGACTTACATATAGGTGTGCTGTGCAACCTTACTTTAGGTAATCCCAAGATTTCCAATATAATTTTGTTAATTTTCAAGTATAAGATCATCTGTTTATGCAGCTGGATTTGCTTGGGATCTTGAATGCTCACAAAGGGCCAGTTTCACTACACTATTTGTTAAAGAAAAATATTAGTGCTAAGTTTTTATAATCATATGGTTGGAAATATAATGTATTTGTAATGAATTAGGCAGGATTGCTAGCATAATTATTTGTGATGAATTCCAGTCTAATTGTGGATACTTACCTGAACTCTTCCATTTGTTTATGCCAGAAATGTCTTGTCTCAGGTTGTACAATATGCATTGATGCTCCACTAACCAATATTACAATGGCAAGAATAACCTTGTGGTGATGCAATCAAAATGTACTCTTCCTCTCTAGGGGTGTTTACAGAGATCACCAGTAGTGCAAGATCAGAAGCCTCTATCTTCTAAGTAAATGAGCAAAGCTATCTTTACATATCAACACTAAACAGTAGAAATGGAAAAATGCCTCACAGGAAATAAAATGAGTTAATTGTTCTGAAAAAATAGTCAAGGGCAGAAGGTTCAGTGGGTAAGAATATATCTTCTTTGAAAAACAAGCCATTACCATACTGCTGACTATTGTGGAAATCAACAGATTAACACATTTTTGTGCACCTTTGCCATTAAATATCAAAGATTAAAATTATTCTGATTTTCCTCCTGAACATAAATAAAACTATGTGTATCATATTGAATGTTGTGGGACCTGGCTCATTGGCTAGAATGATGTCTCAGCTGATCAGTATTGTTTCAATATGAAGTGGCTCCTGCTCCCAGGATGGAGTGTTCTGCCATGATGATAGCAGGGTGAATTGATTTTAATCAGCAAAGAGTCTTGTGGCACCTTATAGATTAACAGACGTTTTGGAGCATGAGCTTTCATGGGTGAATACCCACTTCGTCGGATGCATGCATGGGTATTCACCCACGAAAGCTCATGCTCCAAAACATCTGTTAATCTATAAGGTGCCACAAGACTCTTTGCTGCTTTTACAGATCCAGACTAACACGGCTACCCCTCTGATACTTGATTTTAATCGCAGATTTTAAATCATGATTTAGGTCAGCACCAAGAAACCTTGATTTAAATTACTGATTTTAATCATGTTTTGCATTTGTAGTTTTTAGTTATTTTCCTAAAGAGAGATTAATTCTTGTGAGTTGGTAGCCATTAAAACATGTTGTTTGCACCTAAATATAGCCTTTACACTAAATTTGGTGTTTCTTTTTGCTAACCAGGAGGATATGCTGTCTCTCTCTATATATTTATTTAAGCAATAATGTAGCTTAACTTTACATTTATTCGGATGCTTAATTTCTACATGTTTATTATATTAAAATGATGAATCATGGGTTTTTTATTTGCTGGATGCTGATAAATTTTTTACTTGTGACTTGTGTCAAGCTCTATTTGGTTGGAAATTAAATTGAAAAACACGAACAGCATTTTAAATGCTTTTATTAAATAAAACTTTAAATACTTGTTTGATCAAAATATGTTTTGCATTTAAAACCTAGTGATTTATTAAGTAGTTTTATGTAGTATAGTTGGTGAATTGAATTGGGTCGCCGGGCCATTCAAGATTTTAGAATGGGTAGATTTCACCTTCTCATATATAGTTTTTATTCATAGGTTGAAAGAGGAAAAACAAGCTTCCTTATTTTTTCAACTCCCAATTGGTTTCTTAACTTTGAATCAACTAGTCACTGAACTGAACTAGCTGAGTAAAGTAAAAGAAAGAAAGTATTGTCTCTGCACCTGCAGACGGGCTACTACTGTCAAAAGCTGGTTTAGTGATTCAAGAAAACCTGATTCCAGGTGCTTAGCCAGTGACTTCTATCAGTGGTTTGCTCTTCTTTAAAACTTAGCAGCAAACATGTATTGCTTAATATTTGTTTTTTAATTTAATTTAAATGATTTTAATAAATTATAAGTGTAGGCCTTAACATAGGTTGTCGATTTCAAATTTAACTTTAAATAAGTTTATTTAAAAAACCCCTACATTTCATTTAAATAAATAGAGATTTTTAAACACGGGGAAAACTATTTACTTTATCCACCCTGAATATTAGCCCTGTGTAACAGACGTATCAGCAGTTTCCATGAATGTTTATTGTGAATGGAAAACAGGTTAATTCTGAAATAAAGTCTGTAGTCACATATTACACATGGATGTCAATATGCCCCATCAAAACCTCTGTGCTCAGTCTATCTGTTATGCTTTTTTTTTTTTTTGAATGCATAAAGTGTTCAAAGTTAGATATACTACTACTTAGCTACAATGCAAATATACTGTAGTATATCTAATGCAAAGATGTTTTAAGATTTCTCATTTTAGGCAAATTATATCTTTGGACAAACTGCGACATAGTAATCCATTGATTATTTTATATTAATATTTATGTAATTAAAGCTGTTGAACAGATGCATTGTGCCTGGTTTCTGTTTGGAGATTAATGGAGCTGGTATGTAACACAAACCACGGTTACTATTTCTTACACAATTGGTGGCAGTTTTGAGTAGTCATGGGTATTTTCTTGTTTTATGTATTAATTAAAACAACAGACTTGCAGGAAAAGTTTTGTACTCATTTGGTCACTGATCCATGAAGGTGGCCCTTTGTGCTCAAAGCCGAGCTGAATGAACTTCAGTGAGGCTCAGAACAGAGTGAGCCTGTGTGATCCAATTACAGGAGTGGGCCCGTTAGTTGTTTTTGTGTAGGTTACAGAAAGGAGGAGTTGTTTTGGCTGAGTAAATTTTCAACTTTGTTCATAGATAATTGTCATAATGTTTGCCATTAAGTGTAATGTTTTAGCTATGGTCTCCTTCAGATATAAGGCCCTGATTCATCAAACCGTCCCTGTTCAGTGTTTAATCACATGCTTAACTTTCACTGATTTTAATGGGACTTGAGCATGTTAAAGTTGAACATGTACGTGAATGTTGAGCTGACCAGGGATGAATTTAAGCAAATATGTAATTGTTGTTTGAATTGGGGCCTAAATCCCCAGGGAAAGAGAGAGTACTAATAGGAGAAAGCACATTTGATTCTCTCAATATATTAATAATTGAAATCTATTTAAAATTAAATATGTAAGAGCAGCCCAAAACAACTACCAGTTTGTGTCGAGGAGGAGGGAGACATCCATTTTTTTTCTTTTACACATGATTAAATTTAAACTTAGCTACGAGAAGAATATTTGGTTTATTAATCTTTTAAAGTGCCATTTTGTCTTTGTCTGATTTGAGTGGCTTTAAGCCAAGATGCGGTTGCTTCACATACTTCAAACTGAAGACTTTGACTGAAGCTAAAATTAGACAGAATGGTGTCTTAAAGATCTTTAGTCTTTAGTGTTTTGTTCATTGTAAGTGGGATATGAAAAAAAAGAGGGAAGGAAAATAAATCCTAATATATAAAGGACTTTGTTCCTTTAAGAGTACAGTAATTCTTCCACATTTGTTGTTAATTATATTAACACCATAAAATGCTACTAATACAGAAGAAAAGTAACATTTCAGGGCTTTTAATGTGGAATACTAAAACACCAATAAATATCATTATGATTTGGGCATAAAGTTCAAGAAGGAATTTGAACATCTGTGTCACTTAAACTTAACTTAAGGCTTAGGAGATGCTGATGACTTGGGATGAGCTCTCTACATCTGGGTGAAATTTCACCCTAGCTACACAGGACCTGATCTAGTGCTAAATGAAGTTAATGGAAGCCGAACAAGGTGCTCAGTAAGGTTTGAGGCTGAAAGGAGACTTGCACCCTGCTGAATATTACTTCGTAGCAGATAGTTCCAACAGTTTGAATATCATGCTTCATAGATTCTTTAGAGCATTCTTGAACGCAAAGAAGTTTGTTTCTTATGGTAGTTCTAGTTCAGGATGCAGGATCAATGTTATGGGGGAAAAATAAACTTCCCATTCTTGAGTGCACTACATTACTTTTTTTTTTTCATAACTTCACAACTGGCTCTGACTGGAATTTATTAGTGGGAAGCTGTGGTGCATTTTAAGATGCTTACAGCAGTTTAGGAAATATTCTTCATGTAGTCCAAAATATAAAGCATTTTTGAACTTTAGTCTTTGCTGTCAAGACAAAGTGGTATATAATTAGTTACTTCAGTAATCTTTGCACTTAAATAGATTTTACTATTTACTTGTTCAATAAAGACCTGCTGATGCCTCGTGGAAATTTTTTTGAACATAGTAATCTACAAAATACTCTGTTTCTCTACCACATATTTTCGGATTGCTCTTTACTGCTAAGGATATTTGCATGATCTTTGTTTTGTTAAGTGCTCATCTGCTGTTTTTTGCTGATCCCATGTCTTGCTCCTCTTCCTCTTACACCTTTATCACAATTACATTTCTAAAGCAGTGGTCCCCAAACTTTTTACCTTATATCCTCCCCTTATCCCTGTCCACCCCCTCCACATAGCTGGGAGTGGGGGGACGGGGACAGGGGAAAGGGAGCAAAGCTGGGGCCACAGCTTGGGGTGGGGGCAGGAACAGACCCTTGGCCAGGGGCCCTGAGGCTGGGGACCTGGGCTGGCAGCCGAGGCCCCTGGGCATGGGCTGTGCAGTGCTCCCTCCCCGCCCCCTGTGTGGCCTGGTCCAGGAACCAGCCATGCCCTCCTGAATGTTATTCTGTGCCCTCCTAGGAAGGTGCACCCTATAGATTGAGGATCTCTGTTCTAAAGCAACTGACTGTGATGGACAGCTGTCAAGACTCTCACCAGATGCAAGAGTTACCCACGTTGAGAAGTTTAGTCCCATGTCCTTCCCTGCCTCCTTACTAGAGCTTCAGTACACATTCCCTGTTCATGAGGTACTGCTGAAATCCATAGCTGGCCAACAAAATAAACTTCACACTTTAAATTCCCTACTTGTGAAGGTCAATGGAGTTCTGCTGAATCAGGCCATAATTTGTCAACAAATACTTTGGTGAGCCGTGTGTCCATCCATGTGTCTAGTATGTTTCTTTCTGAAGTCTGTTGTGCAACCCTGGTCCTGTATCCTGCCACCATTCCAGGTCTCAGAAGGTCTGGGTTCAGTTCCTGGTTCTGACATGGACTTCTTGTGTGACTTTGGGCAAGTCACTCAATCTGTGTCTAAATTCCCTATCTGTAAAATGGGTATAGTAACACTTCAGCTCCTTGATGAAAGAGTGGTGGGAGTTGAAGGTTACATAAGTACCTAGACAGATACTTAGATGGAAATAGAGGGCAAGGACAGAAAAAGGCAAAGAAGAATAAGAGCAAGAAGAAGCAATACAAGAAGTGCCTTAACAAAGAGATAAATGTGAGGAGTTAGGGGTGAAAGACAATATAAATCAGGAGTGCCTCATATTGTCAGTATACTCAAGTAATTCCAATCAACAGCACTGCTGCTTTCTCTGAAGCATAGGGCAGAGTGAGGCACCAATTGGTAATTGGGACAGTACTTTATTTAAATTGTGCAGCTGATTCTCTGCTTGGCTCCCCAGTCTGACAGGTAGATGAAAGTGAATTGTTGAGAGGCATGTACAATAAGTATCTTGACCACGCTGCTGACTACACCAGTAAAGCAGAGGATACTATTCAGATCTCCTGAAAATGAGGAAGTGTTTGTTGAGTTTTGTGGCTCTGGTGGTGTCATACACAAGGATAATGACTACGACCTTTGTCCCCTTTATGCTTGGTAAAATGGCAGGAGTGGCAAAAGGGTCTCTAAAAGCCCCATTTCCAGCTGGGGGAAGGATTCCCTGGTGCAGGAACTATGATCACTAGAGTGCAAAGGTGGGTTAAAGACTCCATAGTCTCCCCTCTCCTTCCCTGGGATGTGAGTTTAGTATTGGACTGCTAAGAGATGCAGCACAGAATCTTGCCCTATGACATTAAGTGGAGATAAATGGCGAGAGAGGGAAAGAGGAACAAAACAATATAGAGGGTCAAATTCACTATGTGCCTAATTGGACGCAACTCCATAGACTTGAATTTGAGTGGCATCTGCTTTCAGCAGTGGTTAACTTCTGCTAAAGTGAATAGAATTGTTTCAAAATATTTCCTGTTATTTAATATTTAAGGACAATTATTCTTTTCTTTTGGTTAAGCTTGATAAATATATTACTGAAATCATTGTTTAAAACAATTTTGATTTAAAATAAAAGACACTTCTGCTAGATTATTGATCGTTCACTCTAGAAGATTTATTGATTTTTGAACACCATTGCTAAAGGCTGAGATCTAATTACTGGCCAAGATTAAGCAGGTCCATGATTGCTGAACTGGTGATTCGTATGCTAACATGTCTGCTTATCACGTAAGTGATATTTCTAGAGATACAAGGCCAACAAACACTGACAAATACCATATATGCAATTTAGATATGAGAATTTTTTTTTCCATTAGACTTTCGGCTTGCTAAATTTTACTGAGATGAATTCTGTTAATAAAAATTAAGTCCTCCCAAAAGCTAAGTATTTGTGTCAAATGACCTTACTAACTAGTCGTATGCAGAGAAGATGTTTGATCTGCTTCAGGATTTACGGAACTGTGAGTGTCTTTGCTCCAGTATCCCCCATAATCAGTAAGGGATTTTAAATAGGAACTGTTGTTATGGAGATAATTTGTTGGTGTCACAAAAGTTTTTTTCAATTAAGGTTTTGTGCACAATAGATGTTTCACAAGTTAGCATACAAGACAATAAGTATCTGAGTATTTAAGCCTTTGATATCTGTCATGTTCCTAGACAGAAATGCATTACTTAAACCATAAAGGCCAGCATACACTGGCTAATAAGGACCAATAAGTGTAGTTCAGAACTCCTTTGCCTTTTCTGGTCCTAATGGTACTAGAAAAATACCTCTATTTAAGGTCTTAGAACAGTAATACTTTTGTTCCTTATCTAGAAGGTCCAATGATTATATAAATTAAGATGAAAGATAACTAATACAATGGGGTCTGTAGAAAGAAAGAGCATATTTTGTCATGTAAGGGAGGAAGAACTAGATGATCATTATGGTCATGTGTGGCCTTAAAAATCTCTGAATCCATGAAGAAGCTACAGAATTAACATGAGACTAGTTATGGGGTTAGAAAGAAAGAGAAGAATCAAAAGAAATATTAAACACTAAAATTATGAATCTGTAAGACAGGAATGACACTGATAATAGAATAGTTGACTGACTATATTGCTACTTAATTAATATGTCCTTTTTAACTTGCTACATGGTTTGTCAATCATGGCATATCATAGTATCCTTGCCAATATGATATCATACTACATAATCAGAAAATTATACTAGGAAGTGTATATTCATACAGCCTGAAGTCTGAGATAAATACTGTTTCCATCATATGTGCTGGTGACAGTGACTTTTAATCAAGAGATTGACCTCGTGCTAGAGAGCCAAAGAGCAATGAAGCTAAATCAGGCATAGGACAGAGTTAAAATCTTTTTAAAGACCTATGGTGAGTAGACATTAGGAGGTTAGTTAACATAACACACATAGAATAGATTTAGAATAGATTTCTTATCCCAAAACATCTGATAATATATACATAGTAGACCTGTTAACAGATGTTTTAATATATGCATATGTGTATATGTACATATACTGTATATCTGATAATGCTCAAATTACACAAGCTATTGCCAATCTAGACATGCCCAAAGGCAATTCTAGATGGAGTCTGAATGTAGTTCTCACATTAGAGAAATATTTTTATGGTTTTTTACGAGTAGAAACAGAATCAGTTTTAGAGTTCAATGAACAAGGAGCCCCAAGCTATTCTATGTGGTGGGGATGCCTGGAAGGCAGACATTAGAGGAATAATTATCTTTTATTCTTCAAAAACAAAAAGAACTCTGAAGGGGAAAAAAAACTGGGGAGGCCGGGTTGGTGGCTTTGCATAATTAATATTCAGAATACCACAATTCAAATTAAAAATGAATGCAAACTACATAACAAACTGATATATTTGTAACTACAAAGAATGAATATACTTTGTGTTAAGCAATAGCTAAAAAACTTTTGGGAATCATCAAAAAAGAAAGGCGATTTTTTGGTCTGTATATATACACATCAACACATGAAAATACTAATTGAGGGCCCAGTTCAGTGGAGGGGGAAAGGTGTTCTTTCTTGCCACAGAGGACAGGACAGGAGGCAGCAGGTTCAAAGGATGGCATTCTAACCCTATGATTCTACTTCTTATGTTATATATTTTAGACTTAGGGCTAATGGCCAAGATTTTTTCTAAGCGACTAATGACTTTGGGATACCCACTAAATGGGACCTGATTTAGAGAGGGCAGGTGTTTGGCATTTTCTAAAAATGAGAGATCTTTAAGATGTGTCAAGTTGGGCATACAAAATCAGCAGTGTTTCTTGAAAACTTTAATCTCTACTCATGGACCTTGCTCTCCTCCCTGAAGTAAGCAGAGAAGAAAAAGAGAAGGAAAAGGCTTCTAGAGAACTTCTCTTTTATCAAGGGGGAACATCCAATAGCACAGAACTATAAAGGAGACTCACCCATCCACGAGACCAGTGTCAACATAGAGGGCAAGCAAAGGCAGAGCTTCCTTAAATCCCCTCTCCTCTACCCCTCATGCCCTGCTGCCCTTTTTACTCCTTTTCACTGTTGGAAGCCATGGTAACTTGTGGTAACCTTCAGGCCGCTCTTATGCTTGGGCTCTAGGCTGGTATGGAGCTGTCTAGGAAAAGGGAGTACAAAGGTGAGCTTTCACTGCATTTGCACTCCCTAGTCTGTATTTGGCGCTGTTTGCTTGTAGCCAAATCTCTGCATAGGCGGAAGAATCGGAATCTCTTTTACAGTTCTTGAGAGCACTGTAAAAATATTAGCTAATTAATAAACTAGGGTAGTGGGAAGTTACTCATGTATTAGCTTGACTTTAAAATTCATTTTCCACAAGTATTCATATGAGCAAAATCATCACTCAGCTTGCAAAAAGCGAAGACCAGAGTATGGAAGCATGTCCGAAACGCATTCATTTTTAAAGTCACATAATCAAGTAATAGAGGACAGTGAGTTTTAAACCTGAATTAATATGTGATATTGAATGGAGTGCTGCTTGACACAGCAGGCAGGCAAAGTTCCTAGACACCCATGCCTACATTCTAGCCTCCATTCTTCATTTCTTGGACCAAAAATGCCATTACATGGTGACCCTGATGCGGTGAGAGAATCACATGTGGTAAATGCTATGACACGGACAGGATTCCTAAAAAACATTCTACCAGAGCCTTAATGAAGAGGTTATCAAGCCAAAAAAGCAGCTTACAGCACCATTTTTGCCTAGGACTGTTCATGCACCTGCAGTTATTTAGGGTGAATGTGACAAGAGAATACTAAACTTTTTGCACTGAAATAATAAATCGTTCTGTGGCATACAGAATAATGATTAGCTGAAGGGTGTGCGGGAGGGGAATCAGTCAGTTGTATTCAATCCCAATCCTGGTTCTGTCTTTTAAATTATTAAATTTCCCTGAGACATTTTAAGCCACGGTAGTGTCTTCAAACTCTCTTCCTGATTAAAAGAATATCACTCAACTAATTAGGGAACAGAAACATTACTATATGATCTGTCACAACTAACCAGTTTTGAGTATCTGGTATTACATACATATTTTAAACTAATAAAGAAAATATCTAAAAAGTTCAAGTGCATTTGAATAGTGACTAATTTAAGGAAATTGTCATCTGTTTGTAGACATTCTGTGAGCAGGAAGACAAGTGAATTATTCAACTAGTTCTGATTTAATATCCAAAATGTCCTCCTGTGAGCTAACTAACAAGTATCTCCATTTTAGTGACAGAATCTGAGTTACGGAGGGTCAGATTCATGGTCTGCAGAAGTGAATGCACCGCTGACGACAATGCATAAACTAAAGTAAACGCTGTTAAACTCTAAATCTGATCCAGAGTGCATCAGTACTTAGTCCAAGGCTAGTTGTGTCCAGTCCCTATTTCAGTGTATTAGATTATGCAGTCTTAAATACCTTGTAAATGCATGTGGATTATTCTTAATGATTTGTGACTGTGCCTCAAACTATCAAACAGTTCCAGAAATAACTGAATTTGTTAATGAATATATTGGAGTATGTTTGTTGTTTGTACCTGTCTTGGGGAGGGCAGGGGGAATTTTCAAGTTCAAAGTTAAACTGGTATCTTCAAAATATCAGACTTCGAGGTTTAGATTGCCTCATAATTACATCAAATCTGTTCTCAGAAACTGACAAAATTAAGTTTGATTTGGTTAGATGAAGCCATTTTTATCATTGATCATTTTATCATAAAAGTTTAGGTAATACTTCATTATATGAAATCATTTTTTCTATGCATAATAACTAATCATAAGTACTGCAGTAAACAAATAGGGCTAGCCCCTCAGCTGGTGGAAATTGGAATAACTCCATTGACTCAATGTACAGCAGCTGAGGGTCTATCCCATAGTTTAGTAGAGACTTGAGTTTTGAGGTGCCGGAGGGCAGGGGCGGCTCAAGGAATTCCGCCACCCCAAGGATGGCGGCACGCCGCGGGGGGCGCTCTGGCGGTCGCCGGTCCTCTTGCAGACGTGCCTGCGGATGGTCCGCTGGTCCCGCGGCTCCGGTGGAGCATCCGCAGGCATGCCTGCGGGAGGGAGGTCCACCGGAGCCGCCTGCCGCCCTCCCGGCAAAATGCCGCCCCAAGCGCGTGCTTGGCGCGCTGGGGTCTGGAGCCGGCCCTGCTGGAGGGGAGGGATAAGCTGCCAGAAATATTTATATAAAAATATTCAAGTGTTGCCTGAGTGAGGTACAACTCAACAGGGTGGATAAAAAAAATCAATATTTAAAAAAACTCATAAAAAGTGGATTTTTATTTAAATTAAATTCATGTTCATTTTTTAACAAATAAGTTTATTTGAAAATATGACCTCCTGTGTTAAGGACTAAATTTACCATAATCTACTGAATCATTGAGATTAAATAAATAAAACAAACATTAAGCAGTAGATGTTTCTGCTGAAGTTGTAAAGTCAGACCACTGAATTGCTGGAAGTCATTGGCAAGTACATGGAATCAGAGTTTGTTGAAGTGGTAAACTGGGTTTTGACTGCAGTAGCCTCTAATGCATGTTGAAGAGAGAGTATTTTCTTCATTTTAGTTCATATAAATAGTTCAGTTCAATGATTAGTTGATTCAATGTTGAGACAGCAGTTGGGAGTTGAAAAAGCAAGAAACAGGAAAGCCATTCTGCTGTGGGTCTCCCTAAAGCTCTGCTGTTGAAGTTGCTACGCTGGAGATGATGATAAAACAGGGGTTGGAGCAGAGAGACTGGACTAGCATCTCCCAGGTGGGTGCCACTGGACTACAGAATCATTGTCATGCTCATGCGCTCTCTCTCTAGCCTAGTGACTAGTGATGTATTTATTCACAGTGGAACAGCCATGGTGCCATAGACAGCGAGCTTGAGAATGACTTTGTTTGCCTAGGGGTTAGGGCACCAACCTGGAAAGTGGGAGACCCTGGGTCTGGTCCGGTTCAGTCCCCCTGCTCCAATCATTTTCTTTATTTATCCAGACTGGAACATCTTCAATAGGAGAGACCGAGGAAGCTACCATATCTGAATATCCCATAGCACAGTGGTTAGGGCACTCTCTGGTAAGGTGAGAGACCTCTGTTCAAATCCTTTCTCCCTCTTTGGTGGGGAGGTTTGAACCTTGGTCTCTCACAACCCAAGTGAATGCTTTAATCATTTGTCAAAGAATTATAAAGTAGGCAGCAGCTGCAACAGTTCCTCAGGTTGGATTTTGAATTGCCTCTGAGCACACCTACTGTTTTGGGCCCCACATGCGACTTAGGTGGCTGGATGTCTCTCTTCCCACCCCATCCATTTGTTAGTTGATCTGGGGTTAGGTGTGAGATAGGCACTGGGAGGCAGCAGTGTGCATGATGAGAGGAAGAAACTTATGAAATTGTTACCCTGAACATTTAGGTGCTGAATACTTTTAAGTGTTTACAAGGTTTGGCGGGAGTTTTGTGGATTGAAGTGGAGTCAAATCTGGGATTTAAATGGCCTAAACATTAAATTTAGACATCTGAGTTTGGGGTTTAGGTGCCTGCTTATCTTTGTGGATCTGGGCCATGGTGCCTAGAAACAATCAGTTACATTCACTAACCACAGGTAGTATTTCCTTTGTTTTAAATGCAAAATGTTTTGATAAACTTATTTTTTTCTTGTCCAGCATATTTTAACAGGGTGGTTAATTGAGGGGGAGCAACCAGAAGCTGCAGCAGAGATAAGTTAGGTTAGGCCTTGCATCTTCTCCAGTGACTCAGAAAGCAAGAAAAGACTGGGACTAGCCTGAGAACGGTGAAAAAGGTTCCTCACCAGGAACCTGTGTGAATCTGCACAGCCCAAAGGAGGAGGAGGGTGACATTCCTTGGTGAGGAGAGATGGTGGAAAACTACAGACAACAGATCCTCAGGGAGGACCTGGGACATCTGAAGTCTGGCTGGAAGAAACTTTATTTTAAGTCTGGATGGAAAAAAACACACTTTGTTTATTTGGCCTTAAAGTAAAACACCAGCAGTGGAATTATGTTATAGTGTTTGGACTCTGTGCAGTTCTTAAGAGGCCCCGAGGGAAGGAGAAACTAAGGCAGGGGGATGCAGAGTGGTGCCCCAAACCATTCTCTGCCTTTTACATACCTCCATATGTTTCCTTCTGTCTTAATTCACATCTTGGCAGCTTGTTTGAATTGTTAACGTTTCTTAAAAATATTGTTTCCAATGACATCAGTGATTATTTTCTTGTTTGTTTTTACATAAATTAGAAGTATGTTAATGTTAGATTAACTCTTCATTTTAAAGCCATGCTATGGGACAAATCAACCATGGAACTGGACACACAGACATTATAGTTCTGTTAGCTTCAGAAAGGTGTCCTGCCAGTTGATCACTGTCTGCAAGATAACATTGTCATATTGCTTAGGAACTGACCCTGCCCTCAGTAAATCAGAGAAAGCAGGATTAGACCTTTATGGGCTAACCTCATCAATCCTTCCAGATTCCATAGCACTGACACGCCTCTGCTATGTGAGGGTGCGACTCCAGGACCCCGTGTAGGGGGTGCTAGCACTTTTACATATGCTGAGGCCAGCTCTGTGAGGGCTTTGTGTGGTGGTCACATGCAAGCAGCTCTTTTGGGCAGACAGAGTGTGGGGGGGAGGGAGGGGAAAGAGGGAGAGCAGAAGAAAGTTGTGGGGAACAGATGAATCTGTTTCTGTATGAATCCGCCAGTTGTGGCAGGGACAACATAGGGAATTGTAGCCCTATAGATGTTTGTATAGGTGCTCTCTCCTGGGTGTTCAACCAAAGGAGGGCAGTTTCACATTGCATCTGGGGCCACAAGGTCCTAGCTGGAAGAGGCTTCCTAAAAGATAAATCAACTCAGGTCACCCCCTTGTTGCCCTGGTTGAGTATCCCTCCCATGCCAGCATTGATTACTTAAGGCTGATTTAACCAGAGCCAATCCTAATGTTAGAAAGTAAGTGGGGATGCCTTGAGTGCCTGCAGACTCCTCCAGACGGTTTCACTAAGTGCTTCCTGTCAGAAGTTTTATGATTTTGGTTTATTTCTCATAGTTCTAATAAATCCTTCAAACCATTGTTTCCTTTTAGTTTTAAATAACACTTGTGTTGTATTTCAAAAGTTACTTATCCTGTATTATATTATAGTTCATGAGTCTTTTCTAATGTGCCTAAAATTTATTTTACATTACAACTACAGGAAAGAGTGAAATATGGCTTGTACTTTATTTGAAAAGTAAACTTTATTCAATTCTGTACCTCCCACTTTGTACCAACTGATAAGCCAAGTAACCTGTTGGGAGAGGAGAGGTAGTAGATCATTACTGTGATAGTCTGTATATAAACCCATTACTACTTTGAGGTTTTTTACCCACGAAAGGTTATGCCCAAATAAATCTGTTAGTCTTTAAGGTGCCACCGGACTCCTTGTTGTTTTTGTGGATGCAGACTAACATGGCTACGCCCTGATACTTATATATTTTTATGACACCCTTTCTATTTTTGAAGCCCCATGAGCAAAAATTACTGTCGTTGCTGTCTTAAAAAGCAGTTTTCATAACTATCTGCATTATCCATACCATGAGGCTGATCCAGTAATCACATACATTTGGGCAGATTTTTGTGCCAGCAAAGAGCCTTGTGGACACTTGCACAGATTCAGTGTCAGGATTGAGCTCCCCATGTATGAAGAACTGATCTTTTTAGAGAGACCTCAGCAGATAATGCTTGCTTGGGATGGAACCCTCATGACATTCTACAGCTAATGTTTACAGTTTTGCCTTTTCTCTAACAGATGGTACCACACTGATAGTGTGCCCCATTTTTTGTAAAAAAGTATATTGTGTAAACTGTGGTCATGTTAATTACTTACAAATAGGATCTGTAAAGATCTTAATGGCAACAAGAAATGAACGCTTTTCATGTTGTTAGCTTGAAGCCCTTGGATTGACATTTTCCTTGGCAGTAGTGAGTATTTGTTAGGACAGAAATAGTTAAAATGAGCTTATGAGCTAACCTTGAACCATTTAAAGTGTCTAATACTTGAGTGCAGCATGTAAGATCTGCTTGAAAGATGCACATGTTGGATGTCTTGAATGGAAATGGTAGAAAAAACCAGTCTTCCTTGCTTCCAGTCTGTTAGAACAGTAGGAAGGTAACAAAAAAGCTTAAGATTGTAAGGCTTTAAATCATTATAACTATTCTCTCAGGAAATCTTGATACATTCTCTCTCTTGGCATTGATTTCTTCTCCTATAAACTGCTGACAGAGACAAACAACTTTTCTATTATCCAGATGATGTTTGGTCAAATTTATCCTAGGTGTAATGTCATTGACATAACTGGAGCTAGACTATGGAAATCTTTCATCTGTTTGTTCTTTAGAAAGATTACACTTCTAATTCAGTTGTGTTGTTCCGACATGACTCTTTTAGAATTGACTGTCACCGTTAATACAACAGTGGCTTCACAGTCTAGAGGGGAAAATACTTTCTATGCTCAGGGGACAAAATTCAACTGTGAATTTCATTACTGTAAACCCACAGAAATTGCAAGTGTAGCTCTGAACGGAATTTTTCAAAATATTTGGTTCATGAAGATTTCTTTTGGACTTGTATGGCTTCACCTTCAGGCTGGAAAAAATAGATTAGACACTTGAGCTTTTTCTGGTGTCTTAAAATATAAAGGTGTATTCAGAATATATGTATGCAGTATTGTTGTAGCTGTGTTAGTCCCTGGATATTAGAGAGACAAGATGGATGAGGGAACATCTTTTCTTGGGCCGACAGAAATTGGTTTGAACAGAGATGCTAGATTTATTACAAACAGTCTATAACCACTAACAACTCCCCTTCTTTTCCTCCCTGTGACTGGAGGGGTGTTAACAGGTCACTTCACCTTGAATGGTCCCTTGAAATATGTGTTAACTATGTATGCTAAACAATCTCTTCCACCTTGCATTTAGCAGTGACAGTCAGAGTTAGTTTCCCAGATGTGAAGAAGAGTTCTGAGTGAGTTCAAAAGCTTGTCTCTTTCCCCAACAAAAGCTGGTCTTGTCTTTCTAATATCCTTGGACCAACACGGCTACTACAACACTGCATACATCTTTTTAAAAACACTTGTATAGTGAATTTTTTGGGAATTAATGAACTCTTGTCTCGCCCTTGAATTGTGCACTTTTTTTCTGTTAACTGACAAAATCCTCTTGTGTGGTATTTGCACTGGAAAATGCTACTATAAGGTAATTGGGAGGAGCAGATCACAGAGGCAGGGTGTCTAGAGGGTTATGTGATCATATAAGTATCTAAGAATCCTGCCTTTTAATAATAGTCAGCAGTGACTAGGCAAATCACACAAGTCTTTAGCCAGAATGTTCCACCACTTGATTCCCATGGCATCCATGGACATCCTACCCCACATATCTATCAATTGCTGGTCTCTGCCTTTTTTTCCACAAAAAAAGAATAATTCTTACAATCCCAAGATCCATTGTAGTCTATTTCCCAAAATGTCTTAGGCATAGTTACTTAATTCTTTAAAGTATAATTTTCCTCACTATAACTTGCTCTTTGCTTGTTTCAGATATGTTCTTACTCTGTTTTTAATCACAATAAATGCAGTCCCAAGAGCCACTGCACATGAAGAGATGAAGCTTCATTACAGAACCCAAACCTAAATTCTTTGATCAAGGAATTGAACAAACATGTTCATCTACTATGTTATGGTGTTTATATCACATTCATGTTAGTTCAGGCAGGTCATCTGCTCTATTGCCAAAACCTATGTGGTAAATAATAGACCATGAGTTGCTGGGTCTGCATTGTATTTTGAAATCTCTATGGCTTAAAGCTGGAGTTTTGGTTTGTGCCTCTAAATACGCCAGTCTGGCTACTGTTTGTCAGGAATGAGTTTAAGATTTACCTTGGGAGGCCATGCTTCCCTTATCACATTCATAGACCTCACTGCAGATATTTATACATAGGATGTTCTTTAAAGGGAAGTTATTAATTTGTTCAGTCAAATTGTAATCTGTTGAAAAGTCTGCAGGTGATGCAGAAAGAAAGTTTACCTTAGTTTAATATGAGTAATATAGTGATAAATATAAAGCAGGAAAATGATCTGGGAATACAGATTTTCTGTACTGATTGGGCTAACCTGTGCAACAAGATAAATACCATATAAACAAATGCTAGTCCCTAGACTGACGTTTTAAACCAACTTCATCCACAGAATGTAACTGGCCCTGGAAAGAATGTATAAAGGAAGGTGAAAGATGTGAAGAGATTAGGCTTTAATCATGATTAGCTGACACAATGCTGAACACTTGCCGAGAAGAATGGCATCAGCACCATTTTGCCTAAACCTGCTCATCACACTAGTGTTCAAACATGATACTGTGTGTGCTGTTTTTGTTTGTTTGTTTGTGTTTTTGTGTGTGAAGACAGGTCCTGAGGTATGTATTGGAAATGTGTCATTCCCAGAGACCAGTTTTTCCTTGTGTTTTTTCTTAGAAGGGCATAAGTCTCTGTTCTGAATGTTCAAACTACAGTTGAAACAGAATTCATACTGCACTAGTAAGGCAGTTTGAAAATATCAATATTACAATACAAAGTTACAGCTATTTTAAGAAATACAGCAAATACTATTTTATAGTTGGTGTTCTTTCCACAGTTTTTTAAAATACTTTTTATCTTTAGAAGTTCAAGGAAACCTGGTAGAAAGAGGCTGTGTGGATTGGATGATTGGCTGGCCGAAGAAGGGGTAGTGGGGTAGATGTCTAACTATGCCTAGTCGTATGTGTAATAACTAAAACAACAAGGTTGATACTCTCTTACTCCTTATGTACTCATTTTCATCTTTATAATATTGCAGTAAAATGCTATCGTTCTGATATGCTATACACAGATATAAATGAATACATAAAGGTGTGAGGTGACAGAGTCAGGCTATATATCTTTCCTTTAGTGCTTGAATTGCAGCCTTTCCCCTGGATGTGTGGAAGAAAACTGACAGATGGGCTTGGCTCTCTGCTTATAGTAATACTCTCAATTTTAGGGTCAGAGATGACAGTCCAGTTGTGATAAAGCACCTTGACATAAAAGGGTTTGTGTAAAATGGAAGTCAATGATCCAATGGCATCTTTGTGCTGTGCACTGAACAGCATGCCAAAGCCTGCAAATTATGACCTAATGTACTGATATGAGAATATATCTGATTAGAATTTCATCTTGTGGTAAGTGGTGGTTTAGTAGGTTTCAAAGTTGTAATGGGACAAAATATCAAGGTTGCTATGCTGATCTATGACTTTATATAAATGCTTGGTTAGTAAGATATGACTCTGTGACTGTCTGCTTTCTCTAATATTAGATGACTTGTTTTTTCACTCTTCCATTTATTGGCTTTCTCCTTTTTATTTTTTTAATTTACCTGGATTTTTCATCTGAATTTAGTGTTTGAGAAAGGTGACTTATTGACAACTCTGGAGCCTGCAGTCCTTTATCCACAGAACAGGCAAAAGAATTGCAAGTTTCCATTCAGTTATTGGCCTCTTTGCTGAAACTATTAATGATGCCAGTTGTCTACATCACAAAACCATCACATTCATCAATTGGGAATTAGACTGAAAATACCAGACTAATTTCATAAATGTCACTTGTTGGATAGTCTGACTTTCTTGATGTGTGATGCCATTGCTGCATTCTGTTGTTCAATTCCTTATGATGCTGGAAACAAATAGAGTAGTTAGTAGTTCCAAATTTCTCTTATTCTTGTATTTGCAATTTGTTCTTTGTGATCAGTAAGAACTAGATCCTGGATTATATCTACTCTAGTTGGTTTTTCAGCTTATTACCTAGAAAGTCATTGTTTATTATTCCTCTTAACCTGCCAAGGTGCAGATATAAGACACAATGAATCACAAAAAACACAAAATGAAGGTGTTTTTTCATTCAGTAAACTTGAAATGCAGTAGGATTACTTCAGTTAGTGTAAATAACTTTCTATAATGACAATTTCATGATTGTGTATTTCTAATGCAAATCCACAATAAAAATGAGGGGATTCCAAATAGTATGGAGCATAAGTAACCTTGTGATTAACATGAGTGATCTCCCTTGAAATGAGACACGTAAGAGATTAGTGTCTTCTATGTAATTTAAGAAGCTCTTTTGATGTTGCCTGGTTGTTTAACTGTTGGTATGTAAAATACTCAATGAACCTAGGAACCTGTGATTTTTAGAATACGTTGAGAATTGATCCCAGGATTTTTGTTGTTGTTCGCTCTCTCCTAGTGGTCTATGACAACTCATTTTTTTTCACCTTTATTTTCCAACATATTTCTCCACCATTTTGTGGTCAAAATGTAGCTCCCTAAGAACTTTTTTGATATCTAGGCTGTCTACACAAGAGAACTGAAACATCCCTTGATTGAACGAGTGAAATTATACCAATTTTTAGCACAAATAGTTCGTTTTGACATTTAGTTGTATTGATTTGTGCCCTGAAACATTGCAGTTTTGCACTATGCCCACAGAGAATACTCTAAACCATTGCAGTTTGAACACTCTCTGGGTACCTATCCTAGAGTTCCCAGCAGAGCTTCCACATATGGTGGATTCCAGGAGACAGCAAAAGCAAAATATACATCGTGGGATGAGTATCTGAACTCATTCAATGAGACCTTTACTGAAGTCCACACACTGGCAATAAACTCAATCAAATTGAACCGTATTTAACACAGCTAAGAGAAAATATTATTTGGCACAAACATAAATTATTTGGAGTTCTTTTAAGCATGACAGAAGGATCACAAAGTCATTTTTAAAATGTTGACAATGTTAATAAAACCATTTACTAATTATTTTTATTATAGTGAGTAGAGGTCTCAATTATGACAAGGGCCCCATTGATCTATGAAGAGCATAAATACATAGTAAGAGACCATGCCTCTTCAAAGAACTTAAAATCTAAATAGAAAAGACAAAACAGGTTGGGGGCGGGGGAGTTCATCTTCCACCTATTTACTTTGTGTCCCTCTTGTACATTTTAACCTTCTGATTATGTCATCAAGTTTTCATTTTGTTTTAGACTATAATTTCCATCATTTAAGGGAAATTCTTGTTGCTTTTATTTCCCATCCTCTTTGAATGTATGTTTTAGTATATTTGCTTTTATTTCAGAAGAACTCGTCTGTTTTTAATGGAAGGGTTATTCCATAGAGCCTCACCAGTTTGCATCTCACTAATTGGTATGTCCCATAAATTGCACACCTTTTCTGACCACCTCCACCAGCTTCTAAGCAGAGATTTAATAGCAGAGTGTACTGTTGAAATCTCATTATGAAGAAACAACCACTTTATACTAAATACAGAAAAAAAACCCACTGTTGCATTATCTTTAATTCATCAAAATGTATTGTTTAGCCACCATATTGTGATGAGGTTATTCAGAATGTCAGTCATTCATCCAAATTATGGAGGTAATGTTGTACTAGTATTTCTAGTCAAATAATCTCCAATTTTATTACTTTCTTTCTTGCAGAGTGTAATTAAAGTTATGTTTTAATGAAAAATGAAGTATGTTTTAAAGAGAGAAGATGTGTCTCTTGGAATTTTTACACACATCTGTTAGATAAAATGTGAGCATAAATGTGAGCTTAATGCTTGTTTCACTGCAACTGTCCTAAAACTTTGGTTGTGCCTTTCCGTCAAATAAAAATACCTTTTCAAAAAGTGTTTTGAATTTCCACTCTTAATGTAAGAGGAAAATGTACAAAAGTAAACATTTTAATAATGAATAGTGAAGTTGGAGTGGAAACATCTGCTGGCAGTTAGGTCCTAGCTGATAGCCTGCTATGGTTATATCAAGATCAGCATGATCAAGCAAATGATCATTTCAGCTATTTAAAAAAAAAAAAAGAGAGAGAGAGAAGACTAAATATACTAAGACTAAATATACCTCTACCTCGACGTAACACTGTCCTCGGGAGCCAAAAAAATCTTATTGTATTATAGGTGAAACCACGTTATAGCAAACTTGCTTTGGCCTCAAGCATTTCTGTTATTAATAGTCAGCAAACATGCCTGGCCCTGCCCCTATCCAACCCCCACCTACTTCCCGCCCCCGACTGACCCCTCAGAACCCCCGACCCATCCAACCCCCCAGCTCCTTGTCCCCTGACTACCCCCTCCAGAGACCCCCAACCCCAACCACCGCTCCCAAGACCCTACCCCCTATCTAGAGCCCCCCTGCTCCTTGTCCCCGACCGCCCCCTCCAGAGATCCCCCCCCGTCCCTAATCACCCCCAGGACTCCCACGCACTATCCAACGCCCCCGTTCCCCATCCCCTGACTGCCCCGCCCCAGAACCTCCAAACCATCCAACCCCTGTCCCCTGACCACCCCCCAAGACCCTCTGCCCCTTATCTAAACCCTCGGCCCCGGCCCAACACCCTTAAAACGCCACTCAGAGCAGCACGTTGGAGCCAGACACGCTGATGTGCTGATCTGCCGGACCACACAGCCCCGCCCCCCAGAGCACTGCTTTATCACGTTATATCCAAATTTATGTTATATCGGGGTAGAGGTGTACTAGGAATGGGTGAATCCATTAGAATTCAGTTTTGTATTCACAAATGCTTTTTCAGAAAATTGGCACCTCACAAATGAATTTCATGAAGCCTCTCCATAGACTAGAACTCCTTTATTTTCTACAAAGATTGTTTTTTCTGTACAAAGATTATTATTTGTATCTAAAATAAAACCTGTTTTATAGAAACAATGTTTAGAAAAAATACAAGGTTACCGTTGTATGTTGTTGTTGTTTGTAGGAAAATAATTAAGCTGTAACCAATGAACAAATGCCTGAGGCACTACAAGTTAATTTGCCATACACATAGTGATATGAAAAATGTACTAAATTGAGTATATGTCCAATGGAAGCCACCCATGCACTGTGCAAAACAATACGGTCTGGTAACTGAATGTATTATTGTTGCCAGCCATGGACCTCATGGAACATATCTTAATGCATTTTTTTTCTTATCCAGAGTTATTTCTATATGGGCTGGTTCCAGACTGGAACTTCCAGTTAAAACCATTACAGTTGTCAAACAGAATCCAAAAATATTCTTCTGTATTTAGGATGCGCCTTGTTACTCTGCTCTTCTTACCATCAAGGACTAACATTATGAGGCTTATTCTTGAGTTAATCCTGCCCTGCATAGAAGTGTGAGAATGCCCTTTCTTTCTCCCTGATGCATTGCAGCCATGGAGCAACAGAGCTGTCCAACAGTGAACAAAGCAAGATATCAGTAGGTAGAGCCATCCCTTTGGTATAGCATATCGGGGTGACCGTCCTGGGCTCTGTGCTTTGGGGGACCCTATGGGCAGAGAGGTGTGATGGGAGGAGTGTGAGCGAGGGGTGTGAGGAGGCGAACAGGGAGGTGAAAGGCAGGTTGGGGGGGAGCAAGGAAGCGCCCTCCCCTACCAGAATCTCCCCCTCGCTGCAGCGCCTTCTGCTCACCAGTGGGCCCTGCCGATCAGCGCCTCCCCCTCCCTCCCAGCACCTGCTGCAAATCAGATATTTCGTGGCATAAGGAGATGCTGGGGGGGGAGGGGAGGAAAGTGAGGGTGCAGCGCACTTGGGGGAGGGGAGCTTGAACTGGATGGCAAAGAGACAGAATGGGAAGAAGCGGGCGGGGGTGGGGCCTAGGGAGAAGCGATGGAGTGGGAGCAGGGCCTGGGCAGAGTGGAGGGAGCGAGCACCCCCAGCAGATAGGTGCCGAATTTTTGATGTCCTAGGCCCTGGACCTCCCCAGTGATGGCCCTGTCAGTAGGTGTTATATATTTTTTTTTATTAAAACACTGATATCAAGAAGGGAAGAAGGAAGAGAAAGATACTGTAGATGTCACATGGGACAAAGACCAAGATGGTAAGAGTAGTCAATCCTGGAAGACAGTATAACTTGCTTTAGCTGTTATCCAGTTCATTAGACTCAGCGCTTCTATCAGGGCTACACTCATGTCTGTAAATCAGCTGGGGTTCACTTTCAAAAATGATATACTCTCTTCTTCTTTGGATACCAACCTGGTTTTTTATCACTGCAAAGTCATCTTCTGATATGTTATACTCATTCAGAACATTTGCTTGTTGGTAGAGAATTTAAGAATTCAAAAAGTGACCAGATTGTGCCAGTTCAATGTGACGCCTTCCAGTAATAAAATGAATAGCTCACGTTATATTGAAGTTATTCATGACAGGAACAGCAAAGCATTTTGAGAACAAAACACTTTGAGAACAAATTGCTCATTTTGTGGCTGACATACCATTGAAGAAGTTTGTGAAAACCATCTCCAAAGGCTGACGTGTGAACTCTTGAATTAGGAATTGCTCCTACTAGTGCGTCTGGGAAATCTTAAGCAGAGAAAGGAACTGAAAGCTGTTGGAGGAGTTGCTGCTGATGCTGTGCCCAATTCCTCAAAGGATTATTCTTTACTTAGGTGTTTTTGATCCTGCCTAAGTGTCTGAAGATTCCTAACTTTCACAGTGCAATGTATGTCTTTCAATTCAAATGCAAGCTGTGCAAACATAAGCCATTAGTGTGACTAGCACATAAAATAAGGGCTTTGATCATCTTGCTAAACTAGAACTTACCCTACAACTGGTCAGTCACATTCTGAAAGCTAGCGTTGGGATCTCTAATTTACCTGAATCACAAATATTCATGAATTGATCAAAATCAATTTGAGATTCCAGAAGCTTATTGTGTTAAGTGACTCAAGGAAGCTGACTTGGAAGGTTTCTCTCTTCAAGGCAAAGGACTATACATAAGTGTTGAATCAAATTCCACTGAAGAAGGGATACATACTTTTTTTAAACAATATTCATACATTTTTATTTCTGTTCAGAAAGATGTAATTCCACCTTCTATTCACATCCTGTTACAGTTTGTTTTGCCTCTGTTAAACTATATTCAGCCTGAAGAAAACTCTTTCTTGGCAGCTGAGACTGCCAGACATTTTTCACAAACTAAATACAAGATGTGAAACTTGCCACCTGTAAGTCCTCCTTAACTACTTTAGCAATGTCTGCACCATTGCCTCTAACACTGTACTCTGTTGACATACTTGAATAAAAGAACGGATTTCTTCTTCATTGTGGCTGATGCTCTTTCAGGTTGAAACCTCTTATCTTTTTTAAAAATGGGCTTTGAGATGTAGCAATGCCATTGTCCAGCCACGTGGAAGACACAGACACATGAGACAATGCATGTGGTTTAAATAGGCCATAGTTTTATTCACTTAAAATATTTGGGAATACCTAGCAATTAACTGTAAAGTGCAGGTCATCATTATTTACTTTATCATTTCCAACTATTTTGGAGGTCTGCTGTAAGTCCTTCCCCCTCCCAACATGGTGTCAACCACTCCATTTATGGCCCCTTTTCACCCTTCCCTTGTATAAGTGTTGAGGGGGGCTGAAGAGGAAGGAGGGAAGTAGCTCCCTGCGGTACCAGACATTAGAAACCCAGAGCCCTTCTTCTCTAGCTTCCTTAATGGCTGTTTTCTTCTAAATCCCCTTCCAATTCATTTTATCTGGTGAGTGTCCCTTCCATAACCCTGCACTGGACATCTGTCACACTTTTGGTTAAGTTGCAACATTTTGACCAAACATCTGTGAAGCACTGAGGGGGAGACAACTTACCCCCTACACACACATTGGCCAACCTGGCTGTGAGGGAAAAATTCCCAACACAACTCCAAGGAAAGAGGATGATCAGTATAATACCCCCACAAATCATGAAGAAACCAGTTCTACCCTGACTACATAGGCGGGAGGGTGGGTATTGCCAGCTTGATCCCAGTGTGAGAAGGCTCCTCCAGAACTGCCCTGTTGTAGAAATACCAGCCTGCTTCTGGTCACCTGGAAGGGCAGTGTCCCTCCATCTGGTCCAGCCACTTCCTGTTTCTCCTTGCTCCATCCAGGTAAACCTTTCCCTCTGCCACCAGTTCTAAAAGGAGCCATTATCAGGCAGCAAACCCTTTTTATTTGGCCAGCCAGTCAAAGGACCCACCTCATACAGCTGCAGTGAGCACATTTTCAGTGGGTCTAATGTTAACACTAGATAAAGAGAAAAACGGACGACAAGCAATGATAGTCAGATAATCAAGTATCCATACAATCAAATGTACAACTCTTCCCTCAGCCCTTTTGTGTGCCTACAGGAACAAGACTTGTGATCTGACTGAGAAAGGGATATATAAAAATAAGGAATTGTATTGGAAGAAAAGTGACCTAAGGAATTAATTAGACTGACTCTTCACATTGATGATGCTAACAAAGTAGCATAGCTCTACTTTTTTCATAATATATCTTTCTATGATGTTTACTTAGCATCAGAAATCCATGGTGAGTGGCTTAATGGTTTTTGTGTAACACTCCAAGAATATGAAGGACTCTTTACCTCTGCTTTATTTTTATTTTTTTTTCTTTATTTTAGCTGTAATGATACAGCAAAGGCCAACTTTGCTAACCGAGAAGACCTACCACACATGCCTTTTCTTTGTTTGGTCTTTTTTTGTGGTGGTGGTGATGGTGGTAGTAGTTGGTGTAGGTTCATATGAATGCCAACTCTTGTTACCTTTAAAGCCCCTACTTCTTAAGTCAGGTGAGTGTAGGAGAAGCTCACTTTTAAAATACAAAGATACAATTCTAGCCCTCATGGTTCCAGAAGAAAGCTTGACAACATGCTTGAAAAAACAGTAAGCAAAGAGCACAGCATTTTAAAATATCAATTTTAAGCCAATCTCATAAGTGTTTGGGCCCTGACTTGTGATTTTAGACCACTTGGGTTTGGTAATACCGTAAACTATGCTCAAAAGGTGAATTGCCAGTCCCATTGAAGTCAGAGAGTTTTGCCACTGACTTCAGTGGGGCCAGGATTTCACCATAAGATGTGTCAATTCCAGGAAATGGGTTCTGCTTCAGCTGATTGAAAAGACTCTGTAACTGCAAGCGTAGCCAGGACCAAACTACTCCAGCACTTTTTCAGTAACTATGATTGAATCTGCAAGGGCTAGTCTAAATGGAATCTATTTTTTCATAAACTTTCTCACCTTATTGACATTATTGGTGCAGCTCTGTAGGTGGTAGGGTTGGTTGGAGCTCTGGTGTAGTCAAAGCACAAGAAGCCTCTGATCTTTTAATTCTGAACAGGTTTAATTGACACATGGTTAAGATGCCAGCAGGGTGACAAAACGGGAGCTTCCACTATTGCTACCATAGAAGAAGGTGAACTAGAGGAAGAGAAGTGATGGTACATTTTGAAGAAATATGCTAGCATAGTGAAGCAGTCAGAATGAGTCTCAACCACACTTTCTGAAATATTATTAAATGTTGTTTGGTCTTGCCTCCGCTTGCAGTTAAACAATCTTCTGCATTAGCTGTAAGAAAGGGGTCAATTTCCTAGTATAGACAAAGCTTAACTATGTAGGCCACATCATGAAGAGACAATGCAATTGGTGTGACACGCAGAATGATAGTGTGGGTAGAATTTGTTCAGCTTCATATTCTCATCTAAAACTGATATAATAGAGAAGGGTATACTGCAGAGAATGGTATACTGTTAGTTGATTCTGGTCTTTACTTGCAGATACGAAAATGCTCCTCTCTGAATTACTAGTAATACGACCATATCTTATAAGGAGCAAACATTATACACACCTGACAGAAGCATATTTTATATATAGAGATATATAAAATATGCTTCTGTCAGGTGTGTATAATATACACTCACATGTATAAGCAATTTCACATCTGCATCCACACTGGATTTGAGGCTGGGTGTGGGTTCTACTGCTAGAACAATACACTATAGTTTACAGTATTACAATGTTTGTTTGTAGAGCAGACCTTTGTTTTTCCTGAATGCTAGAACATATTCTGCTAAAAGAATAAATTATTCTGAGAATTTTCAGATACTCTTTGTAACTCAGATAACTTCAAATATCAGTCATTACTGTGAAGTATAGATGATAATTTCCATTTTATGGTAATCATTTTCCACTACCATGAGAAGACTTTTCAGAAGCCATCTGCTACAATCCCTGGAGATTCCAGGAAGAATTCAGTAGAATAAAACGTGAACTCCATGGCAACTGAATGTTCAGAGCCATTTGATACCGGTAATAACCTTGCCCTGGAAATGCCTAAATTTGAAGTATTTTCAAATCCTGCATGTCCAACAGGATACGTGAATTAGTTACAGTACAACCATTTATTATATTTGTCACTCAAAGTACATAGTTTTGGGCACTGAGCCGATACCCCTGCAAAACTTAACCACAGTGGAGAGAATTAATCTTCCTGGTTAGGCAAAAAATTTCCAAACTAAAACAATAATAAACTATTTGACACTGACAATGTATTTCATTTGCATGAATTTCTGACACCATCCAGGTAGAGGGGCTATAGTTACTTCATACTGAATCTAACTTCCCAGGATAAGCCCTAATTTCAAGCATACTTGAGCTATCTTCCCAAAAAGAAATCACTCCCTCCAGAATTTCAGATGCTGGAATTTCAGTTATGGGAAATGGTAGGACAGGGGATCATCCAATCATTATTTCATGTTAGTAGATGATATTCAATAAGTTAAAGCTTTACCACCAGTAAAACACACGTTGTCAACATCACATGTCAAAATATACAGAGTAAACAGCCTTAAATCAAACTTTTACGTCCTCCAGCAGCATTTTTTGTACTTTGCCTGTCTCTGTTTTGATTATTATCAATGGAAGCTTTTGTTTTGGTCAGTTTGTGTGCTTATGGTGAAATCAATGCTTGCTAACATTTACCTTAAAAATATAATTCGTCCACACCTAATTATGAACCAAGACTATGTCCTGTCTATCCCGAATCAGTTGGCCTACACATTTTACATTTTTGTTTGGTTAGCCTTGAGAAAAAGTGTCTTAGGTATATAATATATTTGGAAGCAGAAAAGGTTTGAGAGACTTTATTTTAAAAAATGTATGCGTGAATATATACATTTTGCAATGATAGGCAAGGAAAATCTTAACTAGAGCAGCAATATAAATAGAAAGCACAGGAAAACTGGAAGGAGGGCCGTGAGGGGAAGAGGAAGTGGACTTGTGTAAGTTTAAGAACTATTTGGCATTTTGTTATCCTTGTGTTTTTAGTCCAGGCTGAAAAAAGCCACTGTCCTTGTTTCTTATATGTTAGGCAAGTGCAGAGAAATGCTCTGTGCAGAGCTGCATGGCATGATGCATTATTTCCCCCTCCTCCCACTATTTCTATGACTCCTATTTTTCCTTGTGTCCTTATAAGCTTTGTTCTAAAGTAATAAGGTTGAAATCATGTTTCAGTGAGATCTACTAAACACATGGGAGGAAAAGTGTTTAGTCATTTAAAAGTGGAGTGGACAAAGTGTGTAATACTGCTGTAGGGAGCAATCTTTCACTGGCAAAAGGAGGATCAAATAAACTTATTTTGTTTCCAGTATTTTGGGGAGGCATGTCAAAGAATGTACAGAGATTAAAAAATAAAAAGTTTCTATTTTTTTTCTTAGGTAAAAAAGGCAACGAGGATATTTTTAAACCACAGGACTTGTTTCCTAAGCATCACCCTGCAATATATAAAATCAATTATTATTTGTGAATAAATGTATTTGCATATTTTACAAGCTGTCTGGGAATTCCCAGTAGCATATCAAAGGTGAGATGTCAGCCCTTAAAATCTAATTTATCTCCTTGCACTGGGAACTGGAGATGTCATGCTTATTTGTGTCAAAATGGATGAATAAAGAGGTAGCTATGACAAAAAGGAGATGGCATCATTCATTCAGTGATATGCTTCACTTCCCTGGTCCTGTTTTTCCCCTTCCTGTCCCGCATTAGATAGACCATAAGTGCTGTTGCTAAATGTAGGCGATACATGTGTAAGACAAACTGGTTATTAGCTAAGTGCCTTGTACAAAAAAATCAGAGTAAGCCTTTTCCTGTAGTCTTGAGTCTGTTAAAACCTCCATTCATATTAGTGGGAGTTTTGCCTCAGTTAAAAACTGTGGGAGATGGCCCAAGGTGAGGAGGTAACATGTCCACTCTGAAACTTTGATAGTACTTCTACTCTCACGGCAATATTTTTCAGTGGCTCATGGTGACCCTTGTTGAATATAAAAAGTCAGTTTAACTTTAGGTTGGTCTGAAGCAAAGTCATGACACTTGTTGAAGGCCCATTTTTTATCATTGGAACTTGTACTGCCTGGATTAAGACAGATTTAAAGTAAAATTAACTTTTAAAAGCTACAGTACAAGACTTAGCTATTGCAGTACCTCCTCTTTCCCCTTATGCATGTATGGTGTTTTAATTTTTCTGCGGACTAGCTTGTATGTAAGGATCTCAGCAGATGGGGCTTTGTCAGTTGAGAAATGCTTTTACTCCTCTACTTCCTACGTGAATCCTCCCATCATTCCTGCTCTAGTTTTCTCTGTGCTTCTGGGCCATCATCAGCAATTACTTTTTTATACAAACATTGTGTTGGGTTGGTAGGACAAAATTGGTTGAACTTGTACATTAAAAGGAATTTCTGTGGTGAAAGAGAGAAATTATTGGTGGGGACGCTTGACAGAAAGTGATATATATTAATCAGTCACACTTCATCTTCAGCTTCCTTGTACAAGTTCCTTGTATCCATCATTTTTGCATATTTGTCTCACATTGTGGCCAACATTTAGAACATGCTAGCTGAAGCAGTAAATTTCCGAGATAGTGTGTGAGCAAAGAACCAAAGTGTGTCTGTATTGAACAGTATTTCCCGGCTGCCAGCTCAGTCACTTGAATGATCCAAAGTCTTCATTTTCTAACTCATAGTTGGATGCTTCTGGAATTGCACCCTCTCATTAGAGGTCTGGATTTGACTTTTCAGACTTCAAATTGGTCATTTCCTGATGATTGACTTCTGGGACAATCTAGTTATAATACTTTTTTTTTTAATCTGAGAAGTCTTCTATGGATTTCCTTTCTCTCTTACTTTTTAAGACAACTTCATATTTAGAACACTGTTTTACCATTGATTGTGTGGCTGTAAACTTGGCCATTAATCTCTGATGAGGAGCCTTGTCAAATGCTCTTTGCAAGCCTAAATATAGTATATCCACTGATTTTCCCCCTCTTATTTATTATGGCAGTAATGTTTTCAAAGAACTACAGAAGGTTAGTTAAGCATGACCTCTCCTGTCTGAATCCATGCTGGCTATCATTAATCAAACTGTGCTTAATCACATGTTCTTCCACTTCATCCCTAAAGATAACTTTCAAATTCATCCCCCCAGTGAATCGTAAGTTTACTGGTTTGCATTAGTTACCTAAGGCTTTTTTAAAAATATCTGTGGTGTTGAGGTCTGAAGAGTCCACCCTTCCCCTCCCTTTTTCCCTATGACAAAAATGATATTCTCACCTCTCTTCCAAATTAAAAAGAGTCTGCCTGGTGGACTCACTTCAACACTCACTATCAGTTATACATCTCACCCAGAGATGTGCTTTCTCAAACTAAAATGATTCTACTGAGTCCACCTGGTGCAACATTTAAATTGGATCAAAATATTTGTAATAAAATGAAATTAAGACAGAAGTATATTCTGATTCATTATAGAACTAGAAGTTTCAAGTCTGAAAGAAGGACACCTTGTCACTGAAAATTGCCAAAATTTAACAATGTTTACTGTGGTTTTTGATGGACCATTTATATTTACAATTTTTCTCTCTCCTTGTATAAGTGCTATGAGTTTTCTTACATAATCAGTCAGGAGAACCTTTGTATTGAACCCGAGGGAGAAAGTATTTCGGTGCACTGCACTTCAGTGAAATCCTGAAAAAAACTTGGGGGAGGAGGAAGAGAGAAAGGGGGGACGATGCTTTTCAAGGATGGCTTAAACACGTAGTGTCTGGTTAGTATATTTCACAGTAATACTGCTTTTTCATAGCAGGTACTTGCACGAGTCTCTTGAGGCTATTTGCATCATGTTGGTGCAGTGAAGTCAGTGTGTCATTTCCACCATTTTATTCTGATGGGTGGAGCTCTACATCCCTGTAGATACTTTGGTATAACTCGGGGTTGGCAACCTATGGCACGTGTGCCAAAGGTGGCACGCGAGCCGATTTTGCTTGGAACATGGCTGCCAGCCGGGGTCCCAGCCGCTGGCCCCGCTCAGCCCGCTGCCAGCTGAGTGAATGGAACCCGAGGTTGGCAGGAGGCTGAGCGGGGCCAGCGGCCGGGACCCCAGACTGGCGGCAGGCACGTTCCCCGGCTCCCCCCTCACTGCGCTTGGGTTCTGCGGCTCCCGGGAGTGTAAGCCGCCGAGGCGCGGGGCCCTGAGCCTGCTGCGGGAGGGGCAGCGGTGGCAGCTCACACTCCCGGGATCTTCAGAGCCCGAGCACGGCGAGGGAGGAGCCGGGGGGCGCACGGGGACCGCTGCCCGCATGCATCCGCTGCAGGATCCCCCCCTCACCACGTGCCCTCCAGCTCCCCCTCACTACGCTTGGGTTCTGTGGCTCCCAGGAGTGTGAGCTGCCACCCCTCCCGCAGCTCCCCCCGTCCCGCTGCCTCAGCACTCTGCAGGGGAGGGGCTGTGCACACAGCAGCCTGGCAGCGTGTTTTGCCTCTACGTGGAGCTAGCATCTGACCAACCTGGGCATGGTAAGGGGAGTCCTGGGGGGGGCATGAGGAGGGTTGGATGGGGCGTGGGAGTCCCGGGGGTCTGTCTGGGGCTGTGGATAAGGGTTGAGGCAGTCAGGGGACAGGTAGGGGGTAGGGCCCTAGGGGGGTAGTTAGGGCTGGGGGGTGTCTCAAGAGGGAGCAGTCAGGGGACAAGGAGCAGGGAGGCTTAGGTAGGGGGTGCAGTTCTGGGGGGCAGTTAGGGGCAGGGGTCCCAGGAGGGGGCAGTCAGGGGACAAGGAGCAGTGGGGGTTGGGGTTTTGATGGGGGCAGTCGGGATGGGAAATGGGAGGGTGTGGATGGAGGTGGGGCTAGGGCAGGGCTCTCCCCTCTTTTTTGATTGTTGAAATATGGTAATCCTAGGCGTGGGAGGAGCTGGGGGGCGCATGGGGGCTGGCTCCCGCATACCTCTTCTGCAGCCTGCAGGAGCCCCCCTCGGGGGCGGGGGGCGACGGGCCGCAGCCTGGTGTGGGGGGGAAGCAGCTGCTCTCCGTGAGCGGCGGCAGCACCGCCTTTGCAGGACTGCTGTCCCACTGCACCGCGCTGGCTCCTCCATGTCCGGGACTCGCTGATATCCCAAGCGGGACACTCTGACTCTCTGGTGCCTCTGGAAGGCGACTCCTCCCTGCCAAGCTGCTGCAGTGGCCCAAGCCCGGCAAAGTCAGTGAGTGGACTCGGGGTGGGGGCCACCGGGATGGGGGGGGAGTGCTCATGGGGAGGGGGGGGCTGTGCACCCTCCAGGGGAGTTCAGGGGGCGGGGAGGGGGGAACCTGGTCTGGGGAGCAGCCCCTAGGCACGGCTGGCCCCTGGGGTCTATAAAGGCTCGTTGGGATTTGCCCCTCAATGAACTGATGTGTGTCGGGGGGCAAGGTAGAAGTTTCGCCTAGGGCGCAAAATATTCTTGCACCGGCCCTGCCCCAGGTTAAGAACCATTGCACTAAACTGATAAGATCTGCATTTTTATTTAATTTTAAATGAAGCTTCTTAAACATTTAAGAAAAAACTTGTTTACATACAACAATCATTATAGACTTCTAGAGAGAGACCTTCTAATAACGTTAAAATGTATTGCTGGCACACAAAACCTTAAATTAGAGTGAATAAATGAAGACTCGGCACACCACATCTGAAAGGTTGCCGACCCCTGGAACGCATAAGTTAATGATATGCTCAGAGAATTGTATGGTCAAGGAAGGAAGGAAGATAAAGAAGAAGTAAGACATACATAGTTAAATTATAATATTCTCTGCAGATATTTTTGACCTAATATGGTAGTCTCTCCATTTGGGGAGGATACTGTGTAAGTATCTGCCAAGACATGGATGGAACGAGGCTCGTATAAATTAGAAGTGACTTTCAGAATATTATCAATGCAGAATTATTCAAGTGGCAAATTCTTGTGTGCCCAACTTTGAAGAACCTTCAGACAGTTCTGAGCACTTGCCTTCTGAAAAATCAGTTGCCTACAAGGTGTTTCATGTTGAGCACCAAAAATCACGTGTCACTTCTAAAAAGTTTGGTCTTAGTCTTTAAGACAGATGTATTGAAAATCAGCTCATGATCACAAAAAGAATAGATTCAAATGGTAAACATTTAACAAGGGACATTAACACCAAAGAACAGGAAAAATGCTGATATTAGTGATAAATTCCTGTAAAATATTAGAATCTGTTAGGTTTTTTAACTTTTAATTTTTGAGTGTTGTGGTAGATAGCCATTTATAAATGGCTAGAAAAATAACGTAAATGAAGACTGCTTCGTACATACTAAAGAATATTGTTGACAGAACAAAGTTGTTTCTGGTGCTTTTGCATTTTGCTGATTTGCTGTTAATTGCTCTTGCCTCTCTGAATCTGCCAACCCACTCTGCTGCAGGACTTCATTTCCTCCCCAGCGCCACTTCACTATTACATCCTGCTTTCCCCATTCCATTTCCCCCTTTAGTAAACTGTATTATAACTGGATTATATTGTGCTGCTGCTCACCCTTGCGGGGGGTGGGGGGGAAAGAGGCTTCAAGGAGACCGTTTACTTTCCTGCACAGGCTATCCCATCACCAATGTCTGCATGGGGAGAAGCAGCTGTCTTTGGATTGTTATTCTTTCACACAGGGAATGGGTGTGTGAGAGGGAGTGGCAAGAGGGGAGTAGGCAGAGCACATTGGAGTTGGTATTAAGAGTGAAGAAATCTATGCCCTCCCTCAAAAAAATAAAATAAAAAAAATAAGCATGTGCGTGAGTGTTTGAAGATGACTTCCCGTTGGAGCAAGAATGAAGCAGGGACCGGTTTGTGAATGAATGAGTCACAATCTGGTTCCTGCCCCTACCACAGTGCCCCCTTAATCAGGCTAGATTGTAGTGTTACAATCCAGATCTTGTTGGAACTCATTTAGAAGCAAGTTGACCAACAGAGCTTCTATTAATAGTGGCAATGTGAGAAAAGGAAAGAACCTTGCTTGACTCTCAGGTTGAGTTTCAGAAATAGCAGTTTATAAAACCACCCCTCACATTGATTTTATAAATTGAGAACACTTTGAAAGTTTGAGAAACAAATAGTGAACATTACAAGGTCATTTTTAGATTATATTTTTAGAGTATAAAACTATAATCTAAGAAGAATTAATAAAAGTCATAAGTATGGATCTGTTTTCAACTCTAAATATTTTTGCAGTAAATTATGTCTATAATTCATAGCTTTTCAAAATCATTGATACTTGCTGCTCCCTAAGAGTTAGTTATTAATTTATTCTGTGCACACACACACGCATGTGTTTGTATGTAAAATCATAGGACAATATTTATCAAGTAGCAAATAATCTTTTTAGCTCATTGGTTTCTATCTATACTAAATTTAAGATGAATATGATTTTTTTCTTTATTAAATAAAAATTGACATTAAACTTTGATCATTAGCACTCTTAAAATGTACTTTTCTTTAAATGCCTGTTTGTTTTCACAACAAATTACAGAAATACAATATATAATATGTGCAAAAATGAATGCATCTCTTATGCAAAGAGAGAAAAGGCTGCCTGTCTTTTTGATAACATTTCTTCCTCTAATACTTAGTTAGTATTTTTTTTTTTTTTGCTTTCCTGGTTTTGATATTGTCATTTAGGATCAAATCATTCCATTAATTATTCATCATGTCATACCCAGTGTGCATAAAAGGGAGAAGAACATATATAACCAAAAGAAGAACTTGGCCATTATGTTTGACTTTTACAAGCGGCACCTATTGGCCTGTGTGTAACAGGAAACTAGAATTGCTATTTAGCTTAGACTTTTGAAATGCTAGTATGCTTCCATCATGAAGAAGGTAGAATAACTGGCCTTCCCCCTGCGCCCCCTCCCCCCATTTCTATTGTCATTCTAGCAGGCATACAACTACCTTGTGTGGTTTACTGTGGGTGTATTGTTATAATACAGCATTTCAACAGATGATACATTACAAAGTACGTTCTTCAGAGAAACTACTGTAGTCAGATGTGTTTGCAGTTCCTATTTCAAATGAGCCAAAAAGAGAAATCTGTATCTATAGTATTTTAATGTCTGCACTTAGAAAAAAAAATCTTTTGCCAATTTCTGCATTTGAGTTCTGCCTAATGGTGGTGTCAGGCGATAACAGTATTTCATTAAAACTTTACTGCGGATGAACATTGCTTTAATGTTTTCTCTATTGTATTTGTGGTGTTGTTTACCAATCAGATTTGTGTTTCTCCGGATCTTCACAGATTAGTGAGGATTATACTGATCCATTGTACACATATTTTATGTGCAACATAAAATTATTCTTGTGCTAAAATAATTAAGGAAATGTTGTCTTAGTAAAAAAACAGCTTTTCCTGTCATTCCTTTTTCAATTTCAGATTTTTGTAACACTACACTATATTGGGGTGGGCAGATGTCTGCTGGTTTCTTTGCACTTACAAAGATTTAATAAACAGACTTAGTATCCTTTAAAATAATCATTGTAAATCTAGCTACTGATCCAGTAGGATATTTACTCCTTAATAAAGGATCAATTAATATACTGCCATTCACTCATAGGTCACAAAGATTCTGGAGGATGGCAAAGAAAATCAGTTCATTCTTAGTATGAATGAGTAGAGACAAAAACTACAGAGCAGTGCAAAAGGCCACAAACCACAGCTGATGTAATTTGGCATAGCGTCAATGAATTTCATAGAGCTATGACAGTTTACACCAGCTGAGGACAGGGGGAAACAACCTAATAATTATAAAGCAATATTTTAAAAAAAGGATTAGTGAATCTTGGGGACATCAAGTACTGAGTGTCCAACTTCAGGCCCCTTAAAGAAGTCTGAATTTTCAGAAGGTGGGTGCTTAGAAGTTTTTGAAATCTGGTTCCTTTAAGGTGCATCAAGTTTGGCTAGGGGCGGCTCTAGACATTTTGCCGCCCCAAGCACGGAGGGTCCGCTGGTCCCGCGGGACCAGCAGACCCTCTGCAGGCACGCCTGCAGGAGGTCCACCGAAGCTGCAGGACCAGCGGACCCTCCACAGGCAAGCTGCTGAAGGCACCCTGCCTGCCGCCCTCGCGGTGACCGGCAGGGTGCCCCCCACAGCTTGCCGCCCCAGGCACGCGCTTGGAGCACTGGTGCCTGTAGCCGCCCCTGAGTTTGGCAACCGGTAACTGATGCACCCAAAATTCATTAGTCACCTTTTAAAATATGCTGGTGATTTGCGTTTAGAATTAAACACTAGAAAGTTGACATAGCATGAAACTTTAAGAGCTGAAAATCAACAAGCAAGCAATACACTGCTTTTTCTCCTTTCCTGTCTGAAAACTGTATTTCAGGTTAAATAGGATGAAATAAGGTTGATTTCTTCACTATAAATTAATGAAAGGAACAAACAAGGAATTCTAGGTTAACCTTGAATTTTAGAGCAGATACTCATGTAGGAGAAATTCATATAAAGTTTCCTCAAGCCTATGAAATACTACTAGTATCATTTGACTAGCTTTTAAGGAATACAATCTGACATTAAAGAAAATGCCTGCACCAACATGGTTCTTTAATTAGAAAATGGGATTCTCTGATAACTTGGAAACACAGAATTAAACAGCTGCAGAAATTTTATATTGAAGCAGAGGACATTGGTCCGGATGAAGCAACCTGGATAATTTCATCTTAACTTAAAACACAGTCCAGGGATATGAAAATAGACTCCTCAGCCCTTACCAGAATGAAACAAAAATTGGATACAATCCATATTTTGGTTGAAGGGAACTGAAATTCCTCACTGTGAGCTTGAACAAAACACTTACTGTATGGGAGGAAATAGTGGATAGACAAACACCAAAAAATTAAGTCTTTACAAGCTGAGAGAATCATTAATGAGGGAGCAACAAAGAATCCTGTGGCACCTTATAGACTAACAGACGTTTTGCAGCATGAGCTTTCGTGGGTGAATACAAGAAGATGCATCTGAAGAAGTGTTGCTTTTACAGATCCAGACTAACACGGCTACCCCTCTGATACTTGATTAATGAGGGACAATAAGAATATCCAATTAGGAAGAAAGATAGAAAAAAAATCTGGAGAACTCTCCTAAGTACATAAACTAGTGGTTAGAAAGCTTCTTCGATAATGAATGGTATTTAATAATAATATATATCTATATGAGTGAAAATATGCAGAAAGATTTAATGAACTCTTTCTATCCTGTTGCAAAAGGTTGTTTGTTTGTTTTGTTTTGTTATTCTTCTCCTGTCTAGTTGGAAATTCATCTGTGAAAGAGAACTTAACAAAGTGTCTGTTGCAGCCAGTTAGTTAACTCAGTAGTAGACCTTAGAGAGCTGAAGTTTACAGCTGGAGGCTTACTTTACTTGTGAGGTTATTTATTTTCATGTTTCAAAAATAGAGTGGGTCTGCTACTCTGCCTCGCTTCTTGTCATTTTCTGCACCTGTGGAAAGTGACTGTAAAAAAGTTACTAGTGCAGGTCACACCCCCTTTTTACTCACTTTACCAAATGTCAATGACTATACAAGAGGCCAGAGGGGGATAATCAGGCTAATTGATTTTAGAGGGTATTGAGATTTTTATCATTTCGGAGCAGGAAGTTTGAACTCGTGGATATTTGTTGTAGATTCTTTACCCTCAGGCTTGTGCTGGAATGATGGGTGCAGAGAAGGAATCTGGAGAAAATCAATAGCAGAGCTCCCTTATACATCAAACTTAAGGACATGATTCGGCATCATCACACTGTGTTTGTGGATGATACCAAACTGGGAGGGGATGCAAGTGCTTTGGAGGATAGGGTTAAAATTCAAAATGATCTGGACAAACTGGAGAAGTAAATAGGATGAAATTCAGTGAGGACAAATGCAAAGTACTCCATTTAGGAAGGAATAATCGGTTACACACATACAAAATGGGAAATGACAACCTAGGAAGGAGTACTGCGGAAAGGGATCTGGGGATCATACTGGATCATAAGCTAAATATGAGTCAACAATGTAATGCTGTTGCAAAAAAAGCAAACATCATTCTGGGATGTATTAGCAGGAGTGTTGTAAGCAAGACACGAGAAGTAATTCTTCCTCCCTACTCCGCGCTGATTAGGCTTCAACTGGAGTCTTGTTTCCAGTTCTGGTTGCCACATTTCAGGAAAGATATGGACAAATTGGAGCAAGTCCAGAGGAGATCAACAAAAATGATTAAAGCTCTAGAAAACATGACCTATCTGGGAGATTGAGGAAAAAAGGGTTTGTTTAGTCTGGAAAAAAAAACTGAGAGGGGACCTGATATCAATTTCCAAGTACATAAAAGGTTGTAACAAGTAGGAAGGAGAAGAATTATTCTTCTTAACCTCTGAGGGTAGGACAAGAAGCAATGGGCTTAAATTGCAAGACAGTGAAAAGAAGTGGGGATAGTGTATGTATCACTTCTGGAGAGGAGAGACTGGAGCCGCTCTAGTTCTGGGCTATTTATTCCTACTATATTATGTAGGTATGTTAGGACCTTGTGGTCCTGTGCCAACAGCTGCAAAGGGGTCCATCAGTGTGAGTATGGAGATTTTACCTGTGTCCATAGCTCCAGGTTCACCCCTCCTCCCCCAATTAATTTTGGTATGAATACATGATATGAACTTTTGGGCTGCACAAAGCATATATATATATATGTAATCTGATTAGATGAACAATTCCCTATAATTACACTGTATGATATTATTTTTCTTCTACTTGTCTTAGAGTTGTCTTCTGGGTGCACATGCTATCATTAGAGGTGAGGAAGCTTATAGGATTAGATATGATTGAGTGAAACAATATACTGACATGTAAATGTGGGCCAAATACTTGCAATGTGCAGTGGTCAGGTAGGCCATGAAATATATGCAACACAAGATGCAGGCTTCCATCACAGGGCAGGTTGCCATTTGCCAAGCTCACTGAGTGATGCAACACATTTTACTGCTCCTCTCAGCATAAGAACATAAGAATGGCCATACTGGGTCAGACCAAAGGTCCATCCAGCCCAGTATCCTGTCTACCAATGCCAGGTGCCCCAGAGGGAGTGAACCTAACAAGTAATGGTAAGTGATCTCTCTCCTGCCATCCATCTCCACCCTCTGACAAACAGAGGCTAGGGACACCATTCCTTACCTATCCTGGCTAATAGCCATTAATGGACTTAACCTCCATGAATTTATCTAGTTCTATTTTAAACTCTGTTACAGTCCTAGCCTTCACAACCTCCTCAGGCAAGGCGTTCCACAGCCTGACTGTGCGCTCTGTGAAGAAGAACTTCCTTTTATTTGTTTTAAACTTGTTGCCCATTAATTTCATTTGGTGGCCCCTAGTTCTTATATTATGGAAACAAGTAAATATTTTTTCCTTATTCACTTTCTCCACACCACTTATGATATACTTCTATCATATCATATGATATACCTCTATCATATCCCCCCTTAGTCTCCTCTTTTCCAAGCTGAATAGTCCTAGCCTCTTTAATCTCTCCTTATATGGAACTCTCTCCAAACCCCTAATCATTTTAGTTGCCCTTCTATGAACCTTTTCTAATGCCAGTATATCTTTTTTGAGATACTATATGTAGTATTCAAGATGTGGGCATACCACAGCAGGGATAACCTCTTCATTAAAACTGCTGTTAGCTCATAAACACTTACTGCCAATGGTAGCGTGTGCGCAGTGGATTATGTCTGCCTTACTTAGTATCTGTTAATATGTCATCTATATGTATTTAGTATTTGAGGTGAGATAGGTCTCTCTTTCAGCTACCCATGTCCCCTTTCCTTATGATATGTGACCATCTATTAGTGCCAGGACACACTATTGTGTCATAATAGGTTGCCATCTGTCTTTTTCACACTCTAGGGCTTCTATGCTCATGTATTGTTTTAGCACTGTTTTCTTCGTATATTCCATGTTAAATAAGTGGTTAATTTAAATTTGCATGCTATCATGCGGTGGAAAAGCACAATGTTAAGGAAAATTGTTATATCTCATATAGAACAGTATGGTAACTATTGGTTAATGTTAATCTTTAACTCTGTAGAACATAATCATTTAATAATAAGAAGACAATCAAGAGTGAGAATTATACCATACTGTTTGTGTGTTTAACTGCACTCACCCTATAACTGTGCCAAAATTGGCCTGGTTATCAGTTATTACACTATAACTAGCATATTAGCATGTTTAACTGCTCTAAAATATCACAAAGGAAAGTGAGTGGAACCTGTTTAATTCTCAAAGATTATGTAAATTGCACAGCATATACATAATGCATGGAGGTTCATGATGCGATATACATTTAATCTAATACAGGGAAATCCTTGATTTGTTTAAACTCAAAGAAATAAATGAGCACTATACATAATCAGGCTTTAAGAAGCAGGAAATTTAAAGCAATATGTGCCCCATTTTTAATATACAGTAAGAAATAATGATTGTTATTGCTACATTTTACCTTTTTTTGCTGGATTTCCTTTATGTAAAGTGATACAATTCAATTTAAAAAGGAGCCAAACAAATCCTTTATGAAAATGCCAAATCACAATAAGAATGTCACCTCGCTTCCTTCTGTCTGCTCAAATACTGGAAGACTGGGCACTACTAATGTACCACCAAGTCCTGTGGGGAATGAAGCTATAGAAATGTAATCCTCTGATGCCTGCGGTGTAATTTCTGAAACATGAATGAAAATAATATGAAAGTGCCTTTTCAAACTTACCTAGAACATTCACTGCTGGCAGACACTATAATATGACTCTCTAAAGTCTATTAAAGTAAATGCAGTGTTTCCCCTTGTGACGTTCCCCTGGTGTTATCTGGACTTATGATCTGCTATGTCACTCTAATCCTTGACTCTGGGAGCCACCTTACCCTGCTCAGCTGTGAGAACCCCCACCCCTGGGCTGTTAACGTACAGTCTCTGGCATGTAAGCTGCTCCTTGGATTGTTCAACCGAATGACACTAGCCAGTATCTCCAGTCCCAGACAACCCTAGGAACCTTCATCTTGCAGTGTCCAGTTATGCCCACTGGACACTGCAAGCTTATATGCATTTGTCAATTTAACAAAGAAATTGATATGTACAAGGCTTGTTATCCCCAGGGGAGTCTCTGGCATGCTTCAAACCAAATACACTGCTTCAGGTAGAATAAACAAACATTTATTAACTACAAAGATAGATTTTAAGTGATCGTAAGTCAAAGCACAAGAAGTCAGATTTGGTCAAATGAAGTAAAAGCAAAGCACATTCTAAGCTGATCTTAACACTTTCAGTGTCCTTACAAACTTAGATGCTTCTCACCACAGGCTGGCTGGTTGTCCTTCAGCCAGGCTCTCCCCTTTATCAGCGCTTCAGTCCCTTGGTGGTGATATCTGTAGATGGAGAGAAGAGAGACAGGGCCGGCTCTAGGCACGAGCCTTCCAAGCAGGTGCTTAGGGTGGTCCTTTTCAAGGGGCGGTATTTCGGCCCTTTGGGGGCAGCACTTTTTTTTGCTTCGGCACTCCAGCTCTTTTTTTTTTTTTTTTTTGCTTCAGGCGGCAAAAAACCTGTAGCCAGCCCTGAAGAGAGAGACAGAGCATGGCAAACATCTCTCCCTTTAATCAGGTTATTTCTTCCTTCTTGGCTTTGCTCCCCCCCCCCCGCTTCAGGGTCAGGTGAGCATTATCTCATCATAGTCCCAAACTGACCAAAGGAAGAGGGGGTGGCTCACTTGAGAGTCCAACAGATTCTTTGTTGCTGCCTAGGCCAGTGTCCTTTGTTCCTGTGAGGCTGGGCTGGGTTTGCCCCATACATGCCCTAATGAGGTGTGAACTGCCCCTCTGCTCTTGGAGGGTTTTTGCTTGGGCTTGTTTTAAGCCATGAGGATACATTTTCAGCCTCATAACTATATACATGAAATTATAACCTATAACATTACTGTAACAACAATGCTCAGTGCATCATGAACCTTCCGAAGATACCCGACATGACAAACTTTTCACTGGATTCCACACAATCATATTATAAGGATGAACATGGAGGTATAGGGTGTTCCCCTGAGGTACAGAGCATCACACCCCTGTATAGAATACGTCAGGAAATAGCAACAATATCTCCGATACTGAGTTATACCTGTTGGTTAATGTTGACTTTTTAATGGGGCCACTGTTATATACAATTCAGCAAAGGTATTGAATATCAGTTCATTACTTATTTTGACTGAAATTAAAACAAGTTGGAAAACTACTGTGCTGAACTATTTTTAATATTTCTATTAATGAGCCACTATATGCTTTATGAGAAAAAAGAATTCCCACTGTTGACATATGTGGGCACACCCTGCTCCTCTGCTGCCTACTTCCAACTCAGTTGAAGCCTTTCAAATACTCCAGATTTTGCCCAGGTGCTCTATCGGTGCACAAGGAGGAAGCAGCAAGGAGTCTTGCCCACCCTTGCAAGCCAGTAGTGAGCCTGGATCTCAGTGGCAGTCCCTGCACCAGGGCCTTCTCTCTACTAGATTCTTGGGGGTGGGGATCAGACTAAAGGTTTGGAAAGGCCAGAAAGGAATAAGGAACGTGACCTCACCTCTTTTCCCCACTAGTCAGCAGCAATGGCTGTGTGCACAGTGGCTTTGGGTGGGGCAGTGGAGAATTCATTCTTCAGGCTCTGAAATGTGGTTAACAAACATGCTACCTCCTGAATATTGGGGAACTCAGTGGAATTCTGCCTGCCAAAATTCCTCCTGGGGTAGTGTAACTTTACACCTCTCAAAAGCTGGTAAGCAAACTCTTAACTTGAGTGAAAGTTTAAAAAAAAAAAAAAAAGGAAAGCCTAGCTGTCTCATGAACTGTTGGGAAAAGAATCTGTACAGGAGCAGAATCACAGCTTTCTTGTCAAGTTCAACCAGTTCCGAACTTCTTGTTGGCCCCAAGCTGCCAAATTTCAAAGAGAAATGATTTTCTCCCTCTTCAGACCATTGCGTACCGTAGCACTTCAAATACAGGTAGACTTCTTTTAAAATAAACAGGAACTTTTTATTCCTGTTTATTTTAAAAGAAGGGGGGAGGGATAGCTCAGTGGTTTGAGCATTGGCCTGCTAAACCCAGGGTTGTTGAGGGGGCCACTTACAGATCTGCAGCAAAAATCAGTACTTGGTCCTGCTAGTGAAGGCAGGGGGCTGGACTCAATGACCTTTCAGGGTCCCTTCCAGTTCTAGGTGATGATTGGTGTATCTCTTATTATTTTTTTTAAAGCTAAATTAGGAGAATTGTTCAGCATCAGATTTCTGTTTCTAAACACAGACTTGAAAGTAGCTTCATTCTGGCTTCTCCATTTCCTTCTCAGCCCACCATGGCCAACATTTTGAGCAGCTGAGCTTTCAGTTTGTGTGTGAGGTGGTCAAATTAAATTCCAGAATGGATTTAAGACCTGATCCTTATCCCAGTAAAAAATCATTGTTAGTGGAAGCAGAGCTGGGCCTATAAAATGCTGATAGACATGGGTGGGAATGGGGGGAATCATCTTGCCAGAAGGCCCGATCCCAGAAAGGGCTCAGAACACCCAACTTCCATCAAAGTCAATGGAAGCTGAGTTCTTCAGCCCCTCATAAGGTTAACTCTCAAGTGACTATCCAAGGAAAACATGGTAAGGGAAAATGTGCTGTTAAAACTAAAATACCTGGAACTGTAAGTTTACAGAGCAAGCATGACAATTAGTAAGTAGGAAATCAATGTGCTGATGATATTATGAGTAAAGCTAAAAGTGCTGGGTAGCACTCCTTTTAGCCAGAGTACTCAAACTCTCCTTCCTGTGTCAGAATGGATATATTTTAGAAGTATTGACTGACAGTACCTTCACTATATGGCAAACAAATCTTACAATATTTTCCTCCAAAGTAAGTTGTAGTGTAACTTTGGGGTTTTTTTTATTATTTTTATTTTGTTCAGTTAAGCAAGATCCTGTAACTTGCCTTGGAATACTTTAGTTTCAGTGCTCCTTATATTTGGAAAATAATTACAGTTTACAGTGGTTCAGTGGAAATACTATCTTGTAATGAATTACATCTTGACATCGAGAGCTTAATCTTTGCACTTACTGAATCTGTGGCAAAACTCCCATTGATGTCCTGATCCTGATGCAAGACCTTAGTCTACTTAAAAAAAAACAATAGAACATATTGAACTTAAGCTGCTATTATCACTATAATTGTACAAGGGAAACATGATTTTGTCATGTTAGTAGTTGTATCTCTCTCTCTGTGTTGCTGCTCTTTATGGATTTTGCTCTTTTGTTCTAAAAATCATTTTTTTCCTGCACTCTTATCAGTTTGGTTATTATTTTAAATCTATAAGGCAAAATATACTTCAATCATCTATTCTTATGACTTAATGATTGTAATTTAAGAGAATGCAATATACAGAAAGGAATCAAATACTTATTTTAAATTATATTGTACTGAATAGCAACAAATAATATCTGAAAATAAATGCTTTGATTTGCATAATGCTCTAACAGGATAGTGTAGTTAATGGCCCAAATTAATGTTGCTTATTATCAATTTATGACTTAATAATTGTCAAATTCACTTGATAGCCATAATGAACTCCCTGCAGCAATGCCCTTCAGGTTACTCAGATGGGTAGCGTTAGATCATGTCAGAACTTTAATAAGTCATTGCATTGTGCTAAACGTGTTCTGACTTTGTAAATAAAGAGCATATTAATATATCATGTAGTAAATAAAGATCTTTTGGTGGTTTTTTTAGTTTTCAGCAAAAGCACAGTGTTACCTGAACAAATATAAAAAGTGTGCTAAAAAAACCACTACAGAAACAGTATCTGTTTATACAATAGGTTGATTCAGACATGTTGAAAGATGTTGATAGAACGCTCAGGAAAGGATTTACACCAAAGAGTTCTTTTGTTAAAATGACTTTTTAAAAAAAATCTTATTCCAAAGGAGCTTATAACTTTTCCACACCTGATATATTCATGCTGATAAAAACAAATCTGGAAAATAATTGTCATTACTTGAAGGTCTGAGTATGTAGAGCCCTGCAAATCTGCGGATATCTGCTTATATCTGTGGATATGGATGCAGATAATGGTGGATCATTTTTGCGGATTGGATGCAGATAAAAATTTTGTATCTGTACAGGGCTGTATGAGTATGGCTGCATCTGAATCTATCTACTGATTTACATCATAAAACAGAAGTTAAAATCGTTTTTCCCCAAAACCTGACCCCATATGGTTCAATAGTTAACTACCAAAACATTAAATTCTGTAGTATAAAATGGTTCATAGTTTAATAACTTTTGCTAATACTGATATTTATAAAGCCCTATTGAATGTATACTATTGAATAACTTTTTGATTAACATTATTGATAACTTTTCTATTTACACTGTAAACATGCAAAAGGTTCTAGCTATGCAGCTCAGGTTTTGATGAGGTAGGGGGAGGGATAGCTCAGTGGTTTGAGCATTGGCCTGCTAAACCCAGCGTTGTGAGTTAAATCCTTGAGGGGGCCTCTTAGGGATCTGAGGCAAAAATTGGTCCTGCTAGTGAAGGCAGCGGGCTGGACCCAATGACCTTTCAAGGTCCCTTCCAGTTGTCAGAGATTGGTATATCGCCAATTATTACCTTAATGAACAGCTAAATCCCCATACCCAGTTCTGGAGGGGAACAAATGTACTCTTGAATGTAAATATCTGAAATACTAGTTTAGTTGTCAGGGAATATCATCACATAAAGGTTTCAGGTTTTATTTTTGGTGGTAAATATCAGCTAGACTCTATAGTGTAGCATAATTAATGTGCATGAAGTGTTAATTACAAGTAAAAGTGCATAGGGAAATCAGCATGGCAACAGAAGAGCAGCTATAACTCTGGATGCAATTCAAATATGTCTGGGTAGTAACACAAGCCTAGAATCATGGAGGATTACTTCTCATAAAATGAAACAAACAGCAGCTGGCTCGCATATGACAAACAGAATTTTTTCTTTGTTTTCTCTGACACTGCAGATCCTCCTACTTTATGTATATATTTCAACAAGGTGCTATATGAAGTCAACAGTTCTCCTCTTTATTGTTATTCCTAAGAAAGAAACAAAATCACATATTTTGCCATTATTAGATATAGATCACCAGCATATCTTGAACACAAACAGATTGAAGGTCTATTTTGGTTTGTATCAAATAAACAATTTACATTTATTTTGAGAATTTTTTTCATTCCTCAATCTGTATTTGGCATTACTCTGTAAAGAAATTACAGATAGTTGATGGTTACAAATTGTGCTTCAATATCCTTGTTAGAGAAGTGCTCACATTTTTTCCTGGGTAATGTTAAGAGCTCACACATCATGCTCAAGCAAGGGCTACCTCACAATACAGATAAGACAGGGAAAGGACTGGGTTTGTTTTGTTTCGTTTGTTTTGTTTTCTGCCAGGTAATATTTAAGCATATACAGCCATCTTCAAATCACGCTGCTAGCAATTGGTTAGACAAGAAATGTTGTTGTGTAATATTTGTAGTAAACACACCATATTCAACTTCTTCAGTATTCAAAGTTTAACTGATCCTTTTCTTCCAGTATCATAAATAATCCCAGTAAGTGTATAAAAATGAGGCATCTATACTCATAATGTTCCTGAAGATTCTTCTTATCCTCACACTAATTGCCAGTATAGCTGTCTTTAATTTCACTGTCTCATGAACAATTGGTTTCACTCAATCTTACTTGCGCATTTAAGCAGCCCAAAACATATCAAAAGTGAGAGTACATTCCTTTGCATGCACATGCTTGCACTCTCTCTCTCGTTATTGGTTTTCAACCTGTCTCAATGGATGCGCAGTTGCACAATCGCTTCCAAATATTTAAATCATATGCTAAAAGTCAACTGTGCTGAAATAAAGGATGCTTTCTTGACCTGGGTGTGTAGGCCTCTCCTCTCTTTCCAATTTTTTCATGAGTGATTGAAAACCTCACTTTCCCTTTCTGATTAACAAATATATGGTACTGAAGCCCAATGGAACCATGTTGAAAAAGGGCACTGGGGGGGGTGCTCCTCTCACTCTTCTGCTCTTCTCTTATTTTGTAAGTTTTTAGCCTTCAAACTTTCTTTTCAAACTCAGCATCATTATTTTAGATACCAGGAAGGGGTGCTTTTCTTCAGTTGCCAAAATTAATCATTTTGCATTCATTAATCTTTCACCCATTTTTGTCTCTTGCATTCATCCTGTCAATAGTAGATTGACATAAAGTATACAATACAACAGCCTCTTCCAGATTTAGCTGAGACCTCTTCAGAAAAATGAAATCAATCACATCCCCCTTCAGCATCTCTGTCTTACGAAAGACCTATCCATGATTAGCAGTCCCTCAAAATAGATTGTGTAGATCTTCCCACATCATCTTACATGCTTCCATAAGCAATGAAATGGCTAACAATGTTGATAGTTAAAGTATCATAATTGGCATGTGGGTTAGTACCGACTGAGAATGGAAGAGCAGTACACACCTCAGAGCTATTGTTTCAGGTTCTCTGCAAACTCCCTGCATCTGACGAAGTGAGTATTCACTCACGAAAGCTTATGCTCCAATACTTCTGTTAGTCTATAAGGTGCCACAGGACTCTTTGTCGCTTTTTCCAGATCCAGACAAACATGGCTCCCCCTCTGATACTTGCAAACTCATTGTGCATCTGTTACATTTAGTCATATTTTCAATGTTTTCTTTGCAAGCATATAGCCAGAGACTTATTTTAATAACATAAATACACAATTAAAAGCTGAGATTCTCAGAAGCATTTGTCCACCTTTGTGTCTTCCCAGATAGTCCTTCACACTCTCCTCCCCTCTCTTTCTGCCCCCAGGAGGGCATCCCCACACTTGTAGAACAGTTATGTACTGTATTGCGCCACTTCAAATAACTGATTAATATATAACATAACTTGGGAATTTAGAGCACACTGTGCACTACTTTCATATAAAGATGGTGCAGTAATAAACAACTAAAAATTTGCACACTCTAAACATTGTTTTTTAGGAAATTTTGATATTCAGCAATGTTTAGTTTTGTTGAATCTCTACAGTGGAGAGCTTCATTGGAAAATATATCATTAGTGAAATTCCACCTTGAAGGCTATTTCCTCTGGGTATGGGCTCTGTTTTGCTTATTTGTTTTTGTGTGTGTTTGTTTTGTCTCCTTACCCCCCCCCCCCTGTGCTTTTGAGTGTAGAAAGGAATCAATGTTGCTTTCTTTTAATGTATGTTTTTGGAGATTTCAGCCTACTATTTGTATAAATCTATATATACACATTCTACTAAAAATAGCTCACATTAAGAGTATTTAAGTTGCAAAGTAAAGCTATCAGGTTCCCCTGTAATTTTAAATATTTACAGATATAGAGATGAAGAATTTATGTAAAAGAAAACACCCCAAAACCTAATTAACTCTGTGTACTCATAATCCTGCTAATGCTTCTAATTTTATTGTTAGACAGTCCTCTTCTACATTTCTACATCCGTTCTACATCCTCTTCTACATCCGTTTCGGGTTTTTCCATACCAACCTCCTAAAATAAGGCATTCTGAAAAAAAGGTTGTCTTGCAACATAACTTGAGTGGTCACAGGTTTGTTTTACATATTGGCATTATCAGGGTCAGCTCCAAGCACCAGCATTCCAAGCAGGTGCTTGGGGCGGCAACCTGCAAGGGGCGGCAGTCCAGGTGTTTTTTCCCCCAAGCAGCACGCCAAATTGCCAACGTGGACACCGGGGGCAGTCCGTCTGCTGTTAGGACGGCACGCGTGTTTCCATGGCGGTGGCAATTCGGCAGCAGCTTCTATGTTCAGCTGTGCGCGGCGGCGCAGCTTCTGTCTTCCAGCTGAAGACAGAAGCTGCCACCGAATTGCCGCGGAAAGGCGCCTGCCGCCCTAAGGGCACACGGACTGCCCCCGCTGTACGTGGCAGCAATTCAGCGTGCTGCTTGGGGCAGCAAAAACTGTAGAGCGGGCCCTGGGCATTATGCTTTCTACATGACATCTTGTGACAAAATAGTCAGTAGTAGAATGTTATAGTCTTTGAGAATTCAGTGGAGAGTCATTAGACCCATTATTTATGAGAGCTGTTAATGCCTCCTTATAGGAGGGAAAATACTAGTACCACTGACCGATGCTTTTTTCTTCAGTTAAACGTCTTTCAATATTAACTTTGCCAAATACCATCTGATTTCAAACTTCTCATTTTTTACAAAAGTAATGGGTATGAACTAGTTCCTATTGCATCTGGATCCTCTTTTTTTTTTTTAATCTGTACCAGTGTGGACTCAATCTCGAGTATAGATCTGAGACTACATTTAATCAGAAAGATTTCCTTGCATTTTTGACCGATCTGTTGTCAGTTTTTGAACCCAATGACCATGCAACATTGCTGACCCACAAAGTGCCAGCACTGGTCCTCGTTAGGTGGCTGCAAGTTTCAGAAAGATGAATGGGGCAGTTTGCACCTCTCACAGCTGATATCTCAGGCTATCTGCAAACTCAGACAAGCATTGACTCCGGAGTTATGTTTTCTCATCATGTGACTCCAGGAGATCTGGCTCTAGACACATGTCTATAGTGCCTATGCCTTAATCTTGCACTTCCTGCGCAGGACAATAGGGACTTTTCTCTCTGCCCCAGCTGTCCAAACCAATTTGCAGTAACCTATTTCATTACATTTTTCAGTACACAGCTAATTAGGCAAATATGCATGCTTAGGAAATCCTCCCTTAGTTGAGTACTTCTCAAGCTTAGGGGAAAAATGTAGTGTGCATGTTCAGTCGGCAATTTTTTTGGAAGGCTCATAATTCATAAAACTAATTTTCATGAGTACAACCAAGGACATTTCTATTTTCCCACTAAATTTCAGCTTTCAAAACAATAACTCTGCTGTTTCAAAATGAAACCCCTACTGTTTCAGCTGCAGAGGTTGGATAAGGGTGGTCTTTTTTTTTTTCTTTTTACTCTGTTCATGCTCAAAAATAGCTGAACCAGTGTTGCTCAGACTTTCAAAAAGATGAACTTCAAGCAGATACGTACTATGAACATTTTCAGCTGAAAAGAGAATTCTGAATGTCTAAAAAATGGAATGGGAACTTTAACATTGCTGTCCCTTTTTATATTGTGTTGTGCCACCTGATGCATACCCAAATATGTCTCTCTTCATGGGTGGTGGGTGTTTTTTTGTTTTTTGGGTTTTTTTGTATCTACCATATTCCTTGTGGAAGAAAAAAATCTTGTTAAGAAAGCCTCTTGTTAAGGCTCTGGACTGGGATTGGGAGATCAGGATTTTATTTACAGTTCTGCTAGAAGAATGTCTCTGTGAACATGAGAAGTCCTCTGTCCATGTTAGTTTTTAGTAAAAGGAGAGTAACCCTACCACACTGAGGTGTTATTAGGAAACATTAATTCATTAACAGGTGTCTGGTGCTTTGATAGTATGATAATGAGATACAAAGAAGCCAATTAAATCAATTTTATGTATACAACCTAATACCAGCTTCCTAACCTTTAATAAGGTGAAATTCTGGCCCTACTGAAGTTAATGGGAGTTTGTTCATTGATTCCAATGGGGTGAGAATGTCTCATGTAGTATATAATTGCCTACAATAGCGACGGACAATAATAGATAAATGCTGCCTTTCCTTTTACCCCTGCAGCCAAAATGATTCTTTTGGGTATAAAAGGGTGCAACTGAGGATATTATATCTGTGACAAATAAAAAGGGATAGATTTTCTGTTGGCATAAATCCAGTGAAATCTTAGTCTAAATCTCTAGGCTGCTAAAAGTACTGTTTAGCTAAACAGGAAATGAAATAAAATATATAACATGTTCTGGAAACAGTAACTCAATCTGTTTAAAAAAAAACAAAAACAAAAATGCACAGTTTAAAAAAAACCTAAAAGCCATTTTTTTAACTGGAAACAATCTGTGATGTGCCACTTCTGTTGTAGCATGGTAGACAACCCAGAATGTGGTGTGCTGTTCACTTAATTCAAAAGGATGCACTATGTAACATTGCTTTTGGTGCCCTCGCAATTTTAGAAACAACTTACATGCAATTATTTTTATTCTGTTTTAGTCACAATGGCTTGTATTTATACATCTTTGTAATGGAGATTGGGGAATAAACTAATATATGTATGAGTTTAATACATTCATTGTTTTTTATGGACCCACAGAGTTCTTGTGTATAAAAATCCATGTGATGTCTCTGAGAGCTAAGTCTTGCATTTAGATCTGAGTCAGTGGGAAGATGTTTAAAACCACAGCTTGTCAGAGAGCTCTCTGACAGTAGATCATGAGACTCTTGTGCTTTGCCCCTGAAGGTATGTGAAATCTTTTTCAAACATGAAATGTAGCACACATACTTACTTTGGGTGGGAGTATGCCCATAAATTGTGTGCAGGGCCAACAGACACCTCCTGCTTTTGGGAAGGTCATGCCTACCTCTTTGAGGCACGGGCCTGTTCTGTTAGGAAAGCTGTGTGTGACTAACTTTTGGAACAGCAGGATGCCCTAGCACTTTTGAGCAGATGTTTCAGCTGTTGCATCAGTTGGGTCCCTCTTTGGACTTACGAATGGCCCGATCTCCAGTTCAGAATGGAAAACAAGTGGTATAATGCACCTACTTTGGTGTTTTGAAATGTTAAATGGAAAACGTAATGCATCATGTTAGCTTCTTTAGGTTTATGCTATTGAAAAGGAAGAGTGTCTAATTTATGGTGTACTTAAAATGCCTGAACCTCTATTCCTTGCACACCCAAAACCTCCACTGCGCTTGGATTTTTGAGCATATCAGTTGATTTTTTTGTTTGTTTGTTTGTTTTAAATCAAGGCAATGTGAATTATATATTTTCACTTGATTTTCTTTAAATCACTAAATCTGGTTGATGCCGTATAAAACTTAATTGAACATATTTTGTTTTTACAACTTTGAATTATAAATGCTACTTTTTGTAGTCATTCTTAATGTTAATGTCACTGTAGGTAAGATATATTTGAGTTGTACAAAGCTGTTAGGCAAATTATATATATACACTCCCATCAGACAGTGGTGATGACATCATGATTCTCTCTCCTTAAGTCTAAGATTATATCAGGTTCAAGCTGTTGGAACAGGAAAGCAACAAGGGAAAATACCAATTTTCATGCATACAATGATGTTAATAAGGAAACATGCTGTGCATTTTCAGCTGGATAGCGAGGCTTCCTGCAATGTGATTCCTCAGAGGAAATTGGGCTTGAGCACATCCATTACAACGAGCAGGCACATTCTAATAATGTACAGTGAGAGCATAATGCAGCCACAACAAAATGTGACCTTATAGTAACTAACCCCCCAAAATAAGAGAACTGAAGCTTGTGTTGTTGGTGGATGGCAATCACCACAGACCCCTCTTGGGGGAATACAGCCACGCATACCATAAATTTGGTAGAGTGCAATGTTAAAAATATATAGGTGCAGTACAAGAAGCAAAAGGGAAAGTCCCATGGATGATGGAGAGAATTTTAAGAGCATATGCAGATATTTTCAAAGGCAATGGCTGTTTCCAGTGAAAGCTGTGATTGGAAGTAGACCCTACAGTGGAAACTGTGCTTCCCGTGAAGGACAATTCCAGTGGCCTATGTAATTCAATGTGCAAGAAGTCAGTCAGCAGAGCAGGGGTATCATGTAGCTCTGCCTCATGCATAAATAAGACATAAATAAAACTTCTTTGTTTTGAAACTGAAGTCAGACCTGGCACAGATTGCAGTCAGTATCAGAAGACAGTAAATTATAACATAGCATCTGGAAAAAGTAGCATGGTGGTGGTAAAGATGCCATCAAGCAAATTACACATTTGCATAGACCCAAAGCCACTGAACTGGGCATTGAAAAGATGCCACTATCCATTGCCCACAATTGATGATCTGTGACAGGGTGCTAAGCAGTTTTCTGCTTAGCCAACCCTCTGTCACTCCAGTTCCAATTAAGGGAGGTGAATTGGAGCTAGGTAGACCACCTGGCCCTGATTGGGGAAGCTTGAACAGCTGCTGCCTCATCAGGCTGGGGCTGGATAAGAGCCCCAGGGGAAGGAAGCGGGGAGGTGGGGTGGCGGGGGATGGCGTTGAAAAGAGGAAAGCTGCAGGAGAGGAAAGGCAGTGAGGGGAAGCAGAGAGATAGCTTGCCCACTCTCCCCTGCCGGTGGACTGCAAGAAGGGGACTACTTGTATGGTGGAAAGGTGGTGGGAGCACTGCCTGTAAATAAAAACACCAGGTGTGCACTGGACCAAAAAGTCTCTGTGTGACTTTCTAAGCCCAGCAGGGGCAGGAGTCAGGAGGGCCCTGCAGGGATGCTGCTACATGATCTCTTGCCAGAAATTTCCAAATCCAGAATCTTTATGGTCTGTGATATGAGGAATGGGTCTTGCAACATAAGCCTGGATGAAGGGTCCAGCATTCTGACAAATTTTGAAATATCATTTGGTTTCTACAGATGTGCCTGCCAAATGGCATAAGCCCAACCCCAGAGGTCTTCCAGAGAAGACTCTCCCAAGCACTGGAAGGACTTGCTGGTGTGAAAATATTCGAAGATTATATCCTCATTGTAGATGAAGGAAGTGTTGATACAGAAGCCGAACAAGATCATCAGAGAGAACTACAAGCTCTTTCTACAGTGATGCAGGGATAAGAACATAAAACTCAACCCAGAAAAAATGCAACTCAAACAGCATAAGATGAGATATGTTGGACAGCTAATCACAGCAGAAATACTGAAAGCAGATCCCAACAAGATCAAGGGAGTCAGATTGCCAGCTTTAATTGATGTAAAAGGAAGTACAGCACATCATAGGATTGATCAGTTTTCTGTCTACACCTGGCTACATTAGCAGAACCTATTCGTCATCTGATAGGGCAGAAAGTTGAGTGGGACTTTGCAGGTTCCCAATAGCAAACATTTGACACAATGGAACAAATAGCTGATGCCCTTGTCCTGAAGTACTGTGAGTCAGGAGAGCCCCTGAAACTCCAGTATGATGCATGAGAGAAAGAATTGAGTATAGCTCTTTTGCAGGAGCAACTGGTCACTTGTGCCAGCACGGTCTTGTGAGAGACTGAACAGGGGTATGTTCAAATAGTAAAAGAGCTTCTGGCTGTGATATTTGGAATGGAGCGAGTCTATCAATACACTACCACTATGACTACTCAGTAACAGTGTAATCAGACCACAAACCGATAGAGACAATCATGGCAAAGCCCCTTCTTAGTGCTCCAAAGAGATTACAGCACATGTTGATGAGCCTCCAGTGCTATCAGATTGAGAGCAAATATTGTCTAGGATGTTTACTGGTGTTAGCAGACTCTCTGAGCAGGACATATGTAGCCAGCATCAGAGAGTTGGGGGAAGGGGATCAGGACATAGTGAATCCATTAACATGCTTCAGTCTCCTAATTACAGCAATTAAGCTGGTGGAAATCAAAGAGACTAGAGAAAATAACATCCAACAACAGTAATCAAGACAGCAATACTAGCAGAGTGACCAGAAGACAAAAGCTAAGTAATAGTAGGAGCAGAATCATCTTTTCAGATTAAAGATGAGCTCAAGAATGCAGGATAGAATCCTATTTTGAAGACCGGGAACCGTTTCATTGCCTGATTATGTAAGAACCCCATGCAAAAAAAAAAATTAAAAATGCATGCCTCACACCTGCACATTGACCGCTCTCTAAGATGGGCTTGTGTTGTGTTTACTGGCTAGGAATGGATACACAACTCGGCTCCATGATAGAAGGATGTGATATATGCAAGCTGTCTGATAACTGCTAGCAGAAGAGACAGTTATTACATGATGTGCCTGACCATAAGAAAAGGTGGGAGAGGACTTCAAGGAAAAGCAGTATTTGATAACAGTCCAGTGTAATTGGGAGGTCAATGCCCTGCCTGATACAACAAACAAGTAAGTGATTGACAAATTGAAGGCCCACTTTGCAAGATATTGCATTCCAGATGGTGTATTCACCACAACAGACCCAATTTGTCTGGGAAGAATTCAGTGAATTTGCACTCAAATAGGACTTTGACCACCACACTACCTGGTCAGCATAGCCACAGAGTAATGTTAGTGGAATCATTTGTGAAAATTGCCAAGAGACTGTTAAGCAAAGCTGTTTCTTCTGGTTCAGACTCCTTATTAGCAGTTTTGGTACGCAGGAGTGCCAATACAGTTGATCTCAGTCGCTGTTAAGATGAAGGACCAAAACCCAAATACTAATGAGGGAAGACCTGTTGCAGCCAGAAGGATGAGGACAGCGCTGAGAGGAGATGGCCAACAATCAGGGAAAACAGGCACTAGAATATGACAGGTCAGCCAAGGGCCTATCAGCCCCAAAGACAGATACTCCTCTGAGAATCCAGCCAATAAAGAGACTGCAGAAGGAGTGGACTAAAGGAGTCACGATGCACTCAGTGGCACCCAAGCCATATGAGATAACTATGCAAGGTGGAAAAGTGATGCGAAGGAACAGGAGACACTTAAACTATGTCTACACTACACAGCTTTTAGCAACATGGCTGTGCTGCTAAAAGCGGCACAGTGTAGCCACTGTTTGTCGGCTCTCCTGCCAACATAAAACTTCCACCCCCAACGAGCGAGGTTAAGCTTTGTTGGCAGGAGAGGGCTCCTGTCAACAAAGCACCGTTCACACCAGCACTTGTCATTGGCAACCCTTTTGACTTTCTATGGTTTTTTTTGTTTTTTTTTGGAGGGGGAGTTAAAACCTCTGAAAGACAAAAGTTTTGTCATTCAGTTGCCAGTGTAGATATAACCTTACTTACATGTAAGGACACACAACACCTAGAGAGAAATAATCACAGAATGGAGAGACGGAGAACCATTGAGAGGCCAACTCCAGAGGGGGAGAGGAGACTGCATAGAGAGAAAGTTTGCTAGGCTTGGAGATGGGTGACAGGGAGACAGAGATCGATCACTCCCAGTGTGATTGTCTGTTGAGCAGACCAGAATATCTCAGATTATGGAGCCAGCTGAGTCGGTAAAGATGAGATTCCAATTTGGCTATGTGCTAGCAACCTGTGGCCAAGGGGACACAGTGTAGGAGTGCTGGGTATTAATTATTTATTTTTAATGTTAAATAGGGAAGATGAATCATGATCAATAGACACAGAGGACACCTGTTCCCTGGAGGGACAGTTATTGATTGGACACCACAGGAACAAGGAATGCAGGGAGTTAGGCTGGAAGCAATTCAGACACACAGATAGAATGGTACTCAGTGCTTGATAAAGCTCTACCTGTTCAACTTAACCTGCTTTCAGTATCTCTCTTTGCCAGTTATACAGAGGTATGCATGAAGTGCCCAGGAGCAAGGGGGTTGGTTCCAGAGGGAGGGTTCCCTAAGTGTTGCTAGGATTCACAGGTGAGGAAAACTGGAGGAGAGCAACTCTGAAAAGAGCCCTATTGTGTGAGACCAGATTTGGGGAGAAAAAGCTGGTCTTGGAACTCCTAGGCAAGAAGGCCTGGAGAGTGAGACCAGGGAACAGGGCCTAAAGGAACGGGGACAGAATGGTTAATATTTTGTGGTTGGCTGACCTTTGAATATAATTGAAATGCTGCTGCATATTTACTTTGGGGTTTTGAGGAACTGTTTTTACTATGAAGGATCTCCGGATTGTGGCACATATGAATAAAAGGGTTTGATTTTTTTGATGCTGCGAAACAACATTCCTTTGTGTGAATGAATAAAGGTGACTCTAAGGCAGGTGCACCTATTGTGCTGAGGCTCCCCAGCCAGCAATTGCCGTATTGCAGTCCAATTTGATTTCTGTTCGGCTAATCACAAGCTTAAAGTAAGCATATGCATGTGTGTATGTGCATATATCAGAGGCCAAAAATATTTTTTCTTAGTGGCATAAAAGCTTTGTCACTTCAATACAAAATTGCTTCGATGTTAATGAAGTGATTTGGACTTTCAATACATTGACAAAGTTATTATGAAGTTTTTATACACACAGGCCAACATTTTCAGAAATAGGAGCCTAAACTTAGGTACTGATTCCATTTAGGGGGCACAAATGACACAAATTGCATTGACTTCAAACTGCAAACACAGATGGAGGAGCATAGCCTATTAGAAGCATTTCAGCTTTCTTGTGGAAGCTCAATATATCAGAAGGTGGTGGTAGTGTCTGCAGATGTCACACTAGCTATTTCCTTATCACTTTTTTGTATTTGTTCTCACAGTAAGCATGGACTTTTTTATTAAAGCCTAAATGAGTTTGTGTGAAATATTAGTAGCAAACAATCCTGTATAAAATCTGAAATTCTACCACTAGTTAAGAAACTAAAGAAACAAATAAACAACCACTCCAGTAATTTAAGACTATAAGATGGAAAGAAGGTAAAGAAATAACATTATGTAAATTTTAAAAATCCATTCAAATATATATAAAAACACATTTATTATATTTACTCTTTTTTCAGATGGTGAATGAAACCTCAAAGAAATAACAATGTATTGTTTGATTTAACTTTCCTCCTAAATATTGGTGGAGAGTTAGTCCAGCAGACTTGATGCTCAAAAAGCAGCTTGTATTTTTATTCATTTTAAGACAGTCATTCTGAAATCCTTATGACACTTAGAGCCAGATTGTCTAAATTAGGCATGCTCAATTGCACACATAATTTGAGCCCACAAATACTGTAATTGTGCACACAGACTGGTAACTGTGAATGCAAATAGCCAGTTAAATATGAAAAATAATGTGTGAAAAATACTTATGTTTGTGATTGGATGTCTTATTATGAAAATCCAGTCAGCAGAGCAGATGTATATGCTCTCTATGTGGGAACAGGATAATGTCTAAAACTAGACAGCTTTTCAAGTTGTACAGGTTTTCTACTTTTTCTGTTATACATTTTGTTTTCTTGTAAAGTATTCCTTTAAAAAATACACAGAATAAAAATGTGTATCGCGATGCTATTGACTAGCACATCCAAGGAATACTTTGCCCTCAAATCCAAATACAAAAACAGTATTGTGGTACACAGAGCACTATGTGGAAAGAAGACATAATGTCAATAGCGATAAGGATTTCCTTATCTATTCCTCTGAGTTTTACATTTTGTGGCATAATAAAATAATTCAAATTAAACAGATTTTTATATTACAAAAGGGAAAAAAATCAGACTGCATGATTAATGGGCTCTTCTATTCAACTGAAATTCAAAGGTCAAATTTTACCACAGAAGCAGTTAACCTTCCTCTCTAGCGAAAATGAAATTAATATATGCTGTATGCATCAAGTTTTAATAACACGTTTGGTTACATAAACTTAATAAACCCCATTTACAATGGTTGTACAAAATGAGCAGCACAGGACAACAAAAATGGCCTTTAACATTCCGTATCACAGTTTCTTAATCAGAGTTTAGGTGTACTTGAAAAGGAAACTGTCATACTTTTCCTGTCAGCTGTCAAAGTCCTCATTAAAGCCAAGATCATAAATTACACATGCAAGATGGATTTTGGCCTTTCAGGAGTGAAAAGAACATGCTATAGACTGCATCTAAATTATGTTATTTGCATTTGCCTTTATCACAAGGACACAAAGAATATATCTATAAAATGTACACTATCCATAATCCTGTTGTGTTCTAAAATATACTTGTACATGATTAAGATAAGATAATGAATCAGTGAGCTATGCATATGAATGATGGTGGTTATAGTATTTAATCAATTTAAACCCGTGAAAATAAGCTTCAAAATGAAGATACCTTGGGGCATGAGTAAAAGAAAATATTCATTAGTTCTACATCCTGTGTAAAATACAAAAACTTGTCTTCATTAACTGTAAAAAGGATCTATAAAATATTCATGAAATAGATAATGATTCTTACCTTTAGAACAATAGTGAGATATTAGATTTGCAATACTGTTTGTAAGTATAGGCCCTTGGTATAAGGAGTAACAATTTGTGGAGATTTGCCTAGTTACTACAAAGCCATGCAAATATTAAATGAATTAGAATTATTAATATGTGGAATCAGGATCAAGAGCTGGAATATCTTTTCTTCGTATTTAGGGATTTCACATTCATGTTGTGTATTAGGAGGTCATTGGTGTACACTAGTAGTTGAACTGCATCATAGAATCATAGAATATCAGGATTGGAAGGGACCTCAGGAGGTCATCTAGTCCAACCACCTGCTCAAAGCAGGACCAATCCCCAACTAGATCCTTGTGGAATTCCAATAGTGATAGTTCAAAGATTGGATTTAAAATTTTCTAATGACTGCTTTTGATCACTGAGATAATGTTTGGAAGTTATATCAAAAAATTAAGTTGTAAAATTCTAGTTATGTATTTCATTGTGTAAGACGGGTCGGCAACCTCTGGCACGCGGCTCGCGAGGGTAAGCACCCTGGCGGGCTGGGCCAGTTTGTTCACCTGCCGCATCCGCAGGTGTGGCCAATCGCAGCTCCCACTGGCTGCAATTCGCCGATCTAGGCCAATGGGGGTGGCGGGAAGCAGCATGGGCTGAGGGATGTGCTGGCCACAGCTTCCCGTTGCCCCCATTGGCCTGGAGTGACAAACCGTGGCCAGTGAGAGCTGCGATCGGCCGAACCTGCGGATGCGGCAGGTAAACAAACTGGCCCAGCTCTCCAGGGGGCTTACTCTGGCGGGCTGCGTGCCAGAGGTTGCCGACATCTAGTGTAAGAGATAAAAAGTGTTTAGAGGTCTAATGAAATAACTTGATAAATATTTCCATGATTCGTGGCCGACAAAATCTTGTAGTTACACTTAGAGAATGAATAAATAATATTTATGCACAATTGCTGAACCATCGTGTGTATTTGTGTGTAAATGCTGGATTAATAATTATAGTAGATTTTGAAATAATTTAACCCACGTTCCAGTAATAGGCTAAAGAGATTGTATTCAAGGGAGAGATTATATGTGATGTAGCAGTTCCTCTCAATGCCACAATATAAATGGGGAGTAGTATTATGAAAAGTGTGCTTTTCTGTGGTTATGTCTCCATTTTAATTTTATATAGTCTGCTTTTATAAAAGTTTGAAAATCAGCTATACAAATTTAAAAAATTGAATGTTGAACATTCCACATACAGTATTTCAAGGCAGAGTGCATACATGTGTCTCAGCATAGAAATTGGCTTCTTCTCCTTATCTTACTCCTAACTGAGTCATGGTATTTAGCATACATGATAGGCAAGATCTTGCAATAGTCCAGTAGTTGCACCCATCCACTGGCTCCCAGTGCTCCACTGCATCAAACACAAAAGTCTTCTCTTTCATTTTAAGGCTCTTTCCCATTTAGCTGCACACAGATCTACTTGGTTATTGAATCAGTGACCTGCCCACCCCTGTCCACTTTCACTTTATTAAGAAAGGGAGTCTCTTGCTAGCCCATCTGCTTCTCCGTCAAGCACCTTTGCACTTACTCCCATGCTCCCCCCCCATCAAAATTTGTAAAGCCCCTCAACCTTTAAATTTCTTTAAATCCCTCCTTAAAACTTACTTCTGTTGTGACCTGTGATGTCTGCTTTCCTTCTAACCTCTGTTTTATTGTTATCTAATCTTCCCCACCTAATCTCACACTGTCTTTCTGGTCATAAATAGGCCAGAAACAAAAAAGAAATATTGGGTTTATTTTGCTCTATTTGGATAAAAAGAGTAACAATATGAAATAAAGACCAGTCTTTTAAGATATTTTGTCTACAGTATTTAAATTGCTATACAGTAAAGGAATGGCAATCCATTGAAATCTACACCCAAAAATCTAGAGACTCAAAAAAAATCAGAGAACCACATATATTTAATCTAGTACATATTGCTTTCTTAGGCAAGCAATATAATCTCCCCTCAGATTGCAATAATTTACATATCATAATACATAATGGTCATTAAGTTATAGCTTAATTCATTTAAGTTGTAATTTTAGCCCTCTAAAGTCTTGGTCATGCTTTGTGGAAAACTTTGAATAATTTGACAACACTGCTATGTATCATACATTTCTTTATAATAGTTATTTTAACAAAAAAAGTGATGAGACACTTACATGAAAACAGTATCTCCTTATTTTTTAAGGTTTGTGTTTCTACTGCTTATTTTATCACTTGATGACATAATGGCTCCAATCAATATGAAATGAGTTTCTGCAGAGCTTAGCCTACTTAGGTCCTGCAAACAATTTGGTGTGGTTTCTACAGCAATGAAGGCAGGGGCGGCTCCAGGCCCCAGCACGCCAAGCACGTGCTTGGGGCGGCAAGCGAGGGCGGCAGGCAGGCTGCCTTCGGCGGGTCCGCTGGTCCCGTGGCTTCGGAGGACCTCCCGCAGGCGTGCCTTGGGGCGGCAAAATCCCTAGAGCCGCCCCTGAATGAATCTGAGAGGGTGGTGAAATACTCTCATTTCTAGTAGCAGTGGAATGCCTAACTAGGTAGTCCACTGCCACTGTACTAGCTAAAATAGAGTTCCTAATTCTACCAAACCAAATTCAGGATTATTGTTCCTAATCCAGGAATGCTTTTGATTTTACTGTAATCAATGGTACTTTCATGCAACTAAAGTAAAACATTAAGTACTCTGATAGATCAGGACTATTGTAGGGATAACAAAGGAGAGGATTTAGCCACTTTATCAATTGTCCATATATTACTGGATGACAAACACATTACTCTAAGATCAGCAGTGTGAGGAAAAGTGCCCTGTTCTGGAATAAAGATTAAAAACTGCATTCTGAATAAAACCTTTTGAGGAGGAAGAGTCAAGAAGATCCCCAAAATGGTGGCTAGCCTTCCAAAAACACAATGGAAATAGATGTGAAGCCCCAAATGGTGCTCCAGCAGTCTCTAGAAATCTCAGTAGACACATCTGTTTTTTGTTTATTAACTATAAATAATCCCAAAGATAAATTAGGAAGCTTATTTCCCATAAGCATTTTCTAGTAGGAAACTGCAGTTCACTCCTGTGACATAAATTTGTTGTGGGAAGATTAAGTGTCAGACACTGTTTTTCTAGGTGAGCCTGCTATGGAACAAGCAAGTTGAACTTTAGGATGTAAGCTGCTGCCCAGAAAGTCATGGATACATTATGATTAATCAGGTGTATATTGTTTTGCTTGATTTTCACAATTTTTCCCCCATGGAAACAAGTTGTCAATAGATTACAAGCTTGTGAAACTGGAGTAACACAGTGATGAGTAAAGCCCTGCATATTTTAGCAAGGAATAAGCAGCAGGGGAAAAGTAATCTTAAAAGCAAACATGAGCGTTTCCCCAAAAACAATAAAAAAGGGACAAAATTCATCTAATATCTACTGTACAAGCAGAATTAATTCTAATAGTTTTCTATCCAAAGTTTTTCATGAAGTGTCTTCAGTATGGTTTACCAATGGTCTGTTGTTGATAATGTACCATTCCTTACTCACTATGGTAACAAGTTTGAAAATAGATTGGAATATGTTAAGTTTGAATTGTCCCTATTTCCCATGGAAATATGTTAAAATCAATTGAAATGGGTGGGATCATAATCATAAGTTAATCAGTGAGGGTCAATGGTGCTTTCAAAGCTTCATGAACTAATAATGCTGGACACTTAAAACTTAGAGGGAGAGTAGCCAATCCCTGATTTGAGGTGGGCTTTCTCCTAAATTGTAAAGCATCCAAGAATATGTGATATGGGAGAAGGGTAGTTTTAGCCCTGGGTGTTTTTATGACTAGATAACAGTAAACATAATTTGATAGAGAAACAGATAAACTGTCAAGAGAGGTGGTGAGAAAAAAAATGTTTGTTGATTAATGACCTGAAAGAGTTGCATTTCCACACTTCTGTGAATTATAAGATGTGCTTATATGAAGTAACAGTTCAAGGAAGAAAATAGTTTTTGTGGAACACCTGTGGTTCCTGCCTGAAATGAAATTATGAATGTAGTTACCATGCTGAAAAAAACTTAAAAGGTGGCTAAAAGCAGTTGCCTTCAATTACACAAAAAGGAACCAGTCCTGCCTTAAGGGCAGGGGACTGGACTAGATTACCTATTGACATCCCTTCCAGTCCTACGCTTCTATAAGCAACAGGCGAAGTAAAGTTTCAAGGAAGCTTCATTTTCAAGGAAGAGAGAAAATAGTCAATTGAAAAAAAATCCAATGTGTGAGTTCACTAAGATTCCATGAAAAGGTATAGAATCATAGTTACAATGTATCCAGATTGCTTTATTACATATATATGTTGGCCATATTTTTTAACAGAAAATGGAAGAGACAAAATTGAATACCCTGGAAGTTGTTTAATGGAAAAGATTTAAGAATGTTAGAAATGGCTTGGACAATTAAACTTATAGACTATTATAGAAATTAATGAGTTGAACAATGAAAAGAAAGGAATTTAGGGGTGAGATGAACATTTACAGATTTTTCTGTTCTTATTTACAGATTTCTGTTCTTTTTCATAGCTTCTAAGATCAGAATGGACCTGATGTGGAAAAACGTAGAAATTGCTATGCTTTTGCATGCGGGAGGGAGGAAATTAGCACCCCCATTTAAGTGTGCAAAATCAGGAGATAAACTTTGATTCCAAACTGTTTCAGCATATTTGTGAAATACTAGAAGTCCACAAAACTTGCACCATAATGGGACACCTAAAATATGTTAAAAGGGTGGAGCTGTTTAACTGGACCACAAAGTGACATGAAAAGGGATTAGGGCCAGGACATTTGATTTCTTTTTTGGAGTACAGAGTGCATGAATGGCAATAAAAATTTATCACAGCTCTTATGTTTTGATGTGAAATGAATACCCTTGCAAATCTCTTGCATGGCCTGGAAGAGAAGGAGCAAAGGAATTTGGATTCTATGGAAACTAATCTAATAATGCTCAAAGCTCATGCCTTTGAAATTGAGTCCATGTGCTAAAATAAGTAGGACTGAACACTGAATTTAGATGGGTTTTGCGTAGTGTTACACAGGAGCCAATGTGATGTGATAGAGGGTGGGTAGTTGGAACTGTATTTGAAAGAAGCAGAGAGTGAGTCTGGCTGTGATATAAATATCCTGAATGTGGTGTGCTACCATACTTTTGAGAGGAAGGATGGTCTTGTGGCTAAGGCACAGACCTACGACTCAGAAGAGCTGGCTTCAGTTTCTAGTTCTTCCACAGATCATTGCTTTCAGGAATGACTGCATTGTTGCCTCTGTCCCCTAAATTTAAAATTACCTATGTGAGGTATTACTTTGAAACAAAATTATTAATAGCATGTTAAGAACATTAGATGGCACCTTGTGACTCTTAACATTTTAAGTGTCTAGTTTATACTAGTGATGTTGTATGTAAAAATAAGGAAATTCTCTGCAAATATATATATATAGGCCTAGGAAAAAAAATGTAAAGCTGTCTGAGCAGAGTGGGATTTTAATTTAAAACAATAACATAAAAATATTAACTTTTATATTTTACAGAAAATGTTGTTAGATATCCCAGAGTACATTGTAATTTAATATGTGCAGCACTGGCTCCTTGCTTGGCTGTTAGTGTATTTATATTCTCTACATTTGGGTGGGGCAACAACTATACAGCTTCACCGTCATTATTTTTAGTTTCTTTCATTGTCCTGGATGTGTGTGAAGAAAAATGAGATGCAAGGGATGTGGTTTAATTAGGCTGTAACTTTATTAATTTTCCAGAAATAACTCTGTTGTGATTCCTTCCCTAATTGTTTCCACCTGGTGGAGGGCTGCTGTCAGGACCCCCCTGGCACAGTTGGTCCCTAGCTTGTTGCTGGGACCTCACTACTCTTCTCTTGTGTGAGGGTTAAAGGACTGGGGAAAGAGGGTTGTCTCCTCACTGTATGAGACATTAAGAGCCCCAACTCTGTTCCCCAGCTTCTCTAGGGATGCTTTCCCTTAAGACCACTTCCAATTCAGTTTTTTCAGGGTACCAGGCCCCTGTGTAATGAGGACCTGCATTAGACACCAGCCACAAGGAGGTGCCAGTAATTAGCTCGGCTGTCTCTCCCACTGCCTGCTGTATTCCCAGATAGTTAACAGTTCCCTTCCATGGGCGGTGGGTATCATAGGATGGGTGATGCTGTGCCTCCCCAAATAACCTGGTATGGGCCCTGCACATGCTCTGCTCCCTCCTGCCTGCTTCCAGTTCCCTTCCCAGTGCTCTTCCGTGGCAGAGAGGCTGGAGCAGTCAGGATGAATTTGGTGCTTTCCAGGCCTGGGGCTGGGGGCACTGGGGTGGGGCCATGTCATGCCACCCATTCAGTGCTCCAGGACTGGAGTTGGGGGCACTGGGACCATGCTGCTCATCTGGCCAGTGCTGTGGTTGGGGGTGCTCTGTCCGGGCCATCCATCCGCCTGGTGCTCTGGGGCTGGGGGTGCGTGGGGGGGGGGCGGTGGCCCTGGGGAGGGGAGGTGGAAGTGGGGGTGGAGTCTTGGGAACAGGGGGAGAGGCTGGTGACTAGCCTCCCCCAATGGCTCATTCACCCACTGCCCATGTTCCCTTCCTAACATCAGTCAAAAACTTATCCGATCCTCAGTCAGGGAAGTGTACCCCTTTGTCCCTGAATAATCCAGATATTAAATATAGTTTTGGTGGGTAATACCTGATCCTCGCCATTCCCGCTGATTCCCTGATATCACTGGCCTTGAAAATCCATGCAGGCTTGGTGGCTCCCCATCCTACCCTTTGCTGCAGCATTTGACCAGTTTACAGTCTCTGCCAGGAAAAGGTCTTGGATGTGCCCTACATCTCTCTCTGACCTGGTGATTAAGTCAACCCACTAACCAAATCACAAATTGTTTTCACCAGGTGTACAATATTCATTTCAAGTTCCTGCTTCCTTGCTGCCAAACAGCCTAAGAGGGGCACCAACTAGTCTGAACCCCCCTCCCCTGAGATTCTGGAAGTGGTAGGGATTATATAGGCTGGTCTGGGTGCTCAAGGGCCAAGTGCTTAACAGAGTCTCCTACTATCTGTGGTGATGCTTCCTCCTCCCAACCCTTGAGAAGCCATTAAAAGAATGACTATTCTTGCCCCTCTCCCACCAATCCAGACAAAGCCCTACAACCTTTGAGGTTGCGGGTGTTCTTTTAATTTCTTTCAATCTGCTAATGTCAGCTAAATCAAGCATTAAAAAAAAATGCTGTGTACATTAACAGTGAGGCTCTCAAAACACTTGCCAAGGGAACCAGCCAAAGTTTTTTGATAGAAAATTAAAGATATTTTAATATTTTCTCAAGATAGGAAAAAAGTGTGTGTGTGTGTGTGTGTGTGTGTGTGTGTGTGTGTGTGTGTGTGTGTGTGTTGGGGGAACTAGTTCTCAAAGCAACAGTGAACTTTTGGGGCTCCAATTCAACTTCCATTGAAATCAATGGCATTCCCCCCCCCCAACTTCAGTGGGAACTGATTTGGACCTGGTAGTCCTGTCTGGCCGTCATTACTCAAGCGAAGCTTCATTCATTCTCTCCTGGGACTTGATTCAGCAAGGTTCTTAGTGTGGGCTTTATTTAACCATATGACTGGCTGAAATCAATGGGATTATTTGTGTACTGACTCTTTCAGGCACATCTTTCTGAAATTAGACTTTGTTGTGAATATAGTTTTAAAAGTACTAGTATGTGGCCAATATACTGTTCACTCAGTTCGAAACTTTTGTTTCTCCTGGGAATGAAAAGTAAAATAAAGGGTATCCAATAAGGTTGACATTTTACCCCTGTATGTAGGGCAGGGGCTTAAGTGTTGCATAGTTGGTGTGATGAAAGAGCTATTTCTGACAAGGAAGCTTTCAAAGGCTGTTGGGAACCGTGGAATCAATCTTAATTCATTCTCAAGCAAAACCCTCATTTATTTCAATGGGAGTTTTGCTAGAGAGAAGAATTCAGCATTTGGCCCTGTGTGATTGGCTGATCAGACTGGGAGTAGATGGGAGTTTGTTTGGATGTAGTATTTTATAATCTGTTTCACTGATTGAATGTGTAAGTTCTTGGTATCCTTCTGAGGAGTTTTATAAGTTCATAATTTTCTAACATTCTAAGCTCTTTATTCTCTTCTCTCCCCTCCCCTCCCCTCAATCTTCAGTGCTAGGGGTGGAGTGAAGAGGAACTTGTGCAGGCTGGTATTAAATTGTGTACGTGAGCCTTGGTGTAAGGTTCATTTTAGAAATCTAAAATTAATTTGAATTCAATGGGAATTTTTCTTATATCAGGATTCATTGTTTGTTTTTGTCACAAGGGTAATTATCTTCCAATATTTTAAATAAGGTGTCTGTTTGCATGAATCAGTAATAATTGAAAAATAGGTTTCCAAACTGGTTACCTCAAATTAAAAGTATTGAACTTGGCTTCTACAAGGAAAAAAAGTATATGCTGTCTGTAGAAGATTCATTTTAACTCAAACAATGCTGGCATAGAAACACTTTCACCCATGTGAATTATTTTGAGGCTATTCACTTTATATGTACATAGTCTCTCAGAAGATGTCATTAAAGTGGTACAATTGTTAGTCATTCAAAAGGACTTGTAAAGTTATAAACTAATTGGCACCCACTTTTAAGGCACTACATGTGAGGATTTCTTTATGTGAATCCTATTAATGGAATTTTCACAGATAAAAATACCTATGGGTCACATTGTAAATGTCCTTTTGTGTTTGCTGGTAAGTGATCGGTATTCCTACTTAGCATTAGCTTGTGCATATAAAAATCTTGAAATAAGGTAATGTAGTTCCCTGTTGTATTTAATGCAAAGGCTTGTAATGCTGGAGGCATACCTTAATGTCCCATGTCAAGAAAACATCAACCTGAGGAAAAAAAACAAACAAAAAACTGTGTAGGTGTTAAAACAGATGCTGAATTTTAGCCATAATAGTGGAATGAAGGCCCTACAGAAAAGGTTTGCCCTTCGCTTGTAGTTATTCACTGTTTCCCCCAGTGGTTGTAACTAGCATCCAGAGTTACATTCAAGAACAGCTGTTTTGCACAGATTGTAACAAACTTGACATCTGTCTCTTACTTTCATGAGAAATCCCTTAAATGTTGTTGAGAACTCAGATGAGTTCAAAAGTAATGCAAGCAACACTTAACAAGTTAAACAAATCCAAAATACTTACTGGCACTGAATAAACATTTTCATTATTATTACTATTATTTGTTCTTTCACCCATTTCCTATTTTTACCATTTAAGTGAACTATTGTTGAATTGTGCCAGAAATCTGTTAGATATATGGTGATAAGTAAAAACTTAAAAGAAGGCTTTTTTTATTATCTTTATCATTTTTGTGGAGGGGAGACGCACAATGAAATCATTAGAGTGACTGCTAGTATCATCCAGAAACAGACAATGTAGAAAAGCATTGTGCAACCTTACTCATGTAATTATGCCAGTGCAACTCATCCAAATATTAAGTTAGCCATGATAGTCTGAGTTGAGAAAAGACTGAATCAACATTTCAGTCCTTGTGACAATATATCATGTGATAGGAAAACACATTCAAAAGACCACCAACCTCATTTTTACCTAAGTGTTTTATATGTAACAGCCAAACATATTGATAGCCATTAAAAAGTCAAGATTTACTACCAGTTACTTCACGGTGGCATCTGAATTATTACATAATTTCCCAATTGTAAGTAAAGTGAAATACTGAAATATTTTCTATAGGATCATAGCAAGGAAGGGTTGAAAGGGTTCCTGAGAAGTCATCTAGTCCATCCCCCTTCACTGAAGCAGGACCAGGTATAACGAGACCATCCTGACAGTTGTTTCTCTAACCTGTTCTTAAGAACCTCCAGTGACTGGGATTTCAAAACCTGGGTAATCTATTCCAGTACTTAACTATCCTTATAATTAGAAAGATTTTTCCTAATATCTAACCTAAACCTCCCTTGCTAGAGATTAAGCTGATTACTTCTTGTTCTGCCTTCAGTGGACATGAAGAATTGATCACTGTCCTGTTTGTAACAGCCCCTAACATATTTGAAGACTGTTATCTGTCTTCTTTTCTCTCTAGACTAAACTTGCCCAGCTTTTTTCACCTTTCCTCATACGTCATGTTTTCTAAAGCTTTTATCATTTTTGTTGTTCTCATCTGGACTCTCTCCTAAATTTATCCTAAAGTGTGGTGCCCAAACTGGACACTGTATTCCAGTAGAAGCCTCACCAATGCCCAGTAGAGGAAGACAGTTGCCTCTGGTATCTTACAAAAGACATTCCAGTTAAAATTCCTCAGAATATTAGTCTTTTTTGCAACTGCGTCACATTGTTGACTTATATTCAGTTTTTGATCCACTATATCCCCCAAATCTTTTTCAGGAGTACTACTACCTAGCCAGTTATTTTCCATTTGGTAGTTGTGTATTGGATTGTTTTTTCCCTTCCTAAGTGCAGTACTTTACACTTGTCTTTATTGAATTTAATGTTGTTGATTTCAGACCAGTTCTGAAGTTTACCAAGATCGGTTGGAAGACAAGATTAGAATTAAAAAGTGCCTGTCACCTAGTCCAGTTTGGTGTCATCTGCAAACTGCATATGTGTACTCTCCACACCATTGTCCAAGTCATTAGGAGAAATATTGACTACTACTGGACCCAGGACAGACCCCTGCAGGATTCCACTACATGCATCCTGCCAGTTTGACAGAAAACCATTGGTAACTACTCTCTGAGTATGGTCTTTCAATCAATTTTGCACTCATCTTGCTGTAATCTAGACCAGTGGTTCTCAAAGCTGGTCTGCCGCTTGTTCAGGGAAAGCCCCTGGCGGGCCAGGTTGGTTTGTTTACCTGCTGTGTCCGGAGGTTCGGCCGATCAGCAGATTGGCTTTGAGAACTAGACCACATTTCACTAGTTTGTTTGAGAATTCATACTACTAAAATCAAGATAACACATTTGTTGCTTCTCCCCTATTCATTAAGAAAGTAACCCTGTCAAAGGAAATTAGATTCATTTGGCAAGATAGATACCATATGGAATCTTTAGGTAAATTCTTGCTTATTTATGGTGATCAGTGTATGTGCGTGTATGAGAGAGGCCTCAGTTTCATAGATCAAATCCAAAGTTTACAGTGTTTTCAGATTCAGTGTCGTTTTTTGGCCCATGGTCTATCATTTATAATAGCCAACATGTTTGAACACATTATGTATAACTGCACATTGATACCAAATAATTTTTTTGTTTTTTTAAAGACAAACAGGAACATTATGTAAGAGTGAAAGGACGCTATTACAACATGTATGCAAAGCACTTAAGAAGCCCATGACTATTCCAGGATGAATCTGTAGATTTCCAGTAATGTTTATCATATCTGACTTCCTTTATTTCTAAGTAATTGTAGGGTCGTTTTTTTTGTTTGTTTTTTGTATTGTTGCATCTTCTTTCTTAGGATAAAAGATTTAACACACTGAGTAAAACAGAATGGAAGGTTTTGAAGTAGATTAGTAGATGTTGTAAGCACTTGCTCTCGACTGATGTAATCAAAAGTGTGTTGTATAAACTTTTTTCCCCTCATCTTGGTAAATGACTAAATACAGCTATGGACGTAGCTTTCATTTTTTTCAGCATCATGACTGTTGCTAGGGTTTTTGTTTGTCTTTGGTCTTGATATCTAACTTTGAAGAACAGTACAGCTGAGGACATCTCTTGAAATTCATGGAGGCCCTTAATATACCTAGTGGCTTTTATCAAGCATCAGCTGTTTAAAACAACAAATCCTTATTATACCAACACCGAAATAAGGAAAAGGAATATAGTTGTTTTTCATCTTCTTCCACCAAGAGGGAGGGACTGGGTTTCCTGATCACCTCAATGAAGGCCAAATATACTAAGCAGTTTTAATAAATTATATATAGACTAAACTCAAACATATGATTATTTCACATGAGAATAGGTTAAGAGAACATTAAGGTAAAAAAGGCAAGCTCTAAGAAGTTAATAAATGCAAGAATTAAAATTGCAATGCAAGCTTTATTTGACCCACATATGTATCATAACATAGTCTAATTATATGATCACCTTTTTTCCACAGGAATTCATTAATATTGTATATAATAGTGACATACATTCCTATCACTATATAAATATTGAAGAATAATCTTGATAGTAAAATGGCTAAAGCTGTATTTGGTCATAGGTGCTTCCTTGCAGTTAGAGCTGGCTGGGAATTTTTTATTTTCAAACTTTGGAAAATGCTGATTTGTCAAATCTGAAAATATTTGCAAAATGTGGTCAGTTTCAACATTTTTTTTTCATTTTTCGCAGGGGAGGAATTAAAAGATTTCAAAATGGTCAATGCTGTGTTTTGATGCTTTCAAAATGAAAAAAAAAAGTTCAGATTTTTGAGACTTCTGAACCCCCTCTCCCCCACACGCACATTTTTGGTTCAACTTTTTTTTGACTCAAAAACGTGAGAGATTTCACTTTTGGGGATAGCAAAAGAAAAATGAGATCTCAAAATTTCTCATGAGATAGGAAAATTATTTCCTGCCCACCCTACTGGCAGTTAATGACATTTCTTCAATCGTTGCTCTTTCTAGCTATATAGCCATCTGCCTAGTCCAGTTCACTGGTTCCTGTGTGGCTCTCAGATGTAACAATTCAAAAGCTGAGATTTGAACAAGTGTAAATGACATCTCCTGAGACTCCTTTATCATGAAAAATAGTTTCTTTTCCATCAGTTTGCCACTAGAATCTGTTTGCACCCTTGTTTTTTTCTGCTTTCTTAGCTCTCCAAAGACTATTGTAGTTGAAGGCTGTTGTGCATTTTCAAGGTCATTGTCATTTTCATTCTGTAGTGCAGTGTCCATTAAGTTGTATCTTCAGATCTGCCTGAATAACTCATAAGTCGGTGGAAGTTGTCTGATATCAACTGGCCGTCAACAACCTTAGGTGTGAAATTAGATGTAGCTTTCTAAACATCAGAGGCAGGGCCAGCTCTAGGCACCAGCATGTGCTTGGGGCAGCACTTTCCAAGGGGCGGCACTCCGCTCCTTTTTTTTTTTCTTTGGGGCACAAAAAGCCAGGAGCCGGCCCTGAGTGGAGGTGAGCTGTGGCAGTGGGGAGCACGGGGAGGGCCGCAGGAAGTAATTCTGGGGGGGGACAGAGGAACCGCTCCCCTCCCAGCTCACCTCCGCTCCATTGTTGGCTGCTCCCCTGAGCATGATTCTCCTCCCTCCCTCCCAGGCAAGCCAGGGAGGCAAGCCTGGGAGGGAGAGGTAGGAGGGGAAATGTGGCACGCCCAGGGGAGGAGGTGGGGCTGGGGATTTGGGGAAGGGGTTGGAATGGGGCGAGGAAGGGGCGCAAAAATCTTGGAGCCAGCCGTGATCAGAGGAGTGAAATTCTGTAACAGCCTTCCAAGGGGAACAGTGGAGGTAAAAGAATGAATTGGCTTCAAGACTGAACTTAATAAGTCTATGGAAGGGATGGAATGATGGGGTGCATACATGGTATATAGCTGAGCTGTGACTGCTAGTAGCACATATCCCCAGTGGCCAGTGAGTTACTACTAAGAATTATTTCCTGGTGTCTGGCTGTTGCCTCTTGCTGAAAAGCTTAGGGTCCAACTGACAGCCATATTTGGAGTCAGGAAGGAATTTTCCCCTAGGTTAGATTGGCAGAGACCTTGGGGGAGGGGTTTACGTTCCTCTGCAACATGGGCCATAGGTCACTTGCAGGTTTAAACTGGAGTCTTTTTAAATCATGATTTGAGGATTTCAGTAACTCACCAAAAGGTGATGGCTCTATTAAAAGAGTGGGTGGATGAGGTTCTGTGGCCTGCAATGTGCAAGAGGTCAGACTAGATGATTATGATGGTCCCTTCTGGCCTTAAAGTCAGAGTAAGAACCTCTCCATTAGTTGAAAGCAGCCTAAGTGTTCCTGGAGGTGGTCACACAATTTGAATGTCTTTGGCTTGCAGGTTGGATATGTCTGGAATTCAGTTACACTCGTTGGTCTCTGTAGGGCTGCTGGTCTGTTTTCCCTGGCACAAAAGGGACTCTGCCACAGCCAACGTCTCAGTCCCTTCCTCCGGGACATCATTTATTCTTCAAACATGAAACTTAAGCAAAACATGAAAATACAGAAACTTCTCTGCCCGCCAAGGTCTACAGTTCCCAGAGGCTTTCCCAAATGCCTCTCTGAATGCTGAAAGGAGGGCACAGTTTTTTTTCTTTGATGACCCTGCTTCAAGCCCTGAAGAAAGAACCTGACCGCCTCCTGCAGGTGCTCTTCAACTCAGATGTTTATAGAAAGCACCTGACCCCTTCCCAGCTGTGCCTGATGATTGAACACGGCTGGTTGGCTCCAGGACCTTCTGGCCCTTAAGGGGCAGATGACCCCTGTTACAGTCTGTTACAAATCTAAAATAAGTTGCCTTTCAGAAAATACTACAAGGCTTTTCAATTCACTCAGGGATTTTACTGAAAGGGGTGGTGATGGGCTGTATTCTGAGGTTGAATCTCTGATGATATTTATTAATTTAATGTTCACTTTTGTCATATATCAATGCTCTGAAACAATATGAACTAAAAATATCTGGTGGCAGAATTTGACCCTGTATTTTTTGCTCAGATTTACTTGTTTATTCTGTGTTTGATTTTTAAAGTGGTTATATAGTACTTTGTTTGCTCTCATGGGAATAGGCAAGCATACACATATATACCATGGCATATAGCTTGTTTTTTAATTTAATGAGTGCAATGCTTCTTATGATGACTGGTATGCTTTTAGGTCCTCTGTCAAGCAAGCCTTTTGTCAACACACCTCTTTATCTGGCCCCACAATGTTGGAGGTGCTATTCTGTGGAAAAGCTTGGTGGGAGATAATGGTTATCCTGGCTGCAGGAACTCATTGTTCTGTTAGTGTGTATATGAATTTGAAATTACTAGCAACACCTTTGTGTGTGTTAGGTCTCCCTGCATGGCTTCTATTTCATTCTTAACTTTCCTTGTTTCTTTAAGTAATAAGTTTAGTATTTTAGTAACTGTCCGGAATTAAGTCAATAACGTAGAAAGAGTAACATTTATGGTGTTTTATTAAAAACATGGATGATTATTATTGTATCCAGGAACTGTGGGATAACAGCTAATGTACACTTTCCAGAAAAGAAATAAACAAAAAACCTTTGTCCCTAAAATACTTTTAAATAAGGCTCTACAAAACTGTAGAATTAATAAGTCACTAACGATCTGGATGCTTTGAGACTTCTTACTATATGACCAACAAATAATAGAACTCTTCATGGTGAGCTTGCCAAGGAGTTAGAAGTATAGAGAAACCATTTCATTGTTAAGAGAACAGTACTTGTGGCACCTTAGAGACTAACAAACTTATTTCAGCATAAGCTTTCATGGGCTACAGTCCACTTCTTCAGATGCATAGAAGGAACATATATTGCGGAGATATATAGACACATACAGAGAGCATGAAAAGATGGAAGTTGTCTTACCAACTCTGAGAGGCCAATTAAGTAAGAGGGGAAAAAAAACTTTTGAAGTGATAATCAAGATACCCAAACTGTCTGTACTGGGCTATGTCTACACTACCAGAGTAGTTCGATTTACTTAAGTCAAATTTGTGGAATCGACCTTACAAAGTCGAACGTGTGTATCCACACTAAGGACAGTAATTCGACTTTGTGAGTCCACACTAACGGGGCAAGCGTCGACATTGGAAGCGGTGCACTGTGGGCAGCTATCCCACAGTTCCCGCAGTCCCAAGCCCATTGGAATTCTGGGGTGAGCCCCCAATGCCTGCTGGGGGGAAAAAATGTGTCGAGGGTGGTTTTGGGTAACTGATGTCATTCAACCGTCACTCCCGCCGGCGGGCAATCAGTTCGCGCACTTTTCTGGTGAGTGACAACGCTGACACCACAGCACTGCGAGCATGGAGCATACTGCGATCATCGCTGCACTTATGGCCATTGTCAACTCCTCGCACCTTATCGTCCACCTCTTCCACAGTCAGATGCTGAGAAATCGGGCGAGGAGGCTCCGGCAGCGCGGTGAGGACATGAAGTGTGAGAGTGGCACAGACCTCTCACAAAGCACGGGACATCATGGTGGCAATGGGTCATATTCATGCTGTGGAACGGCGATTCTGGGCCCGGGAAACAAGCACGGACTGGTGGGACCGCATAGTGCTGCAGGTCTGGGATGAATCACAGTGGCTGCGAAACTTTCACATGCGTAAGGGCACTTTCCTTGAATTCTGCGAGTTGCTGTCCTCTGCCCTGAAGCGCAAGGACACCCGGATGTGAGCAGCCCTGAGTGTGCAGAAGCGAGTGGCCATAGCCCTCTGGAAACTTGCAACGCCAGACAGCTACCGGTCAGTAGCGAACCACTTTGGCGTGGGCAAATCTCCCGTGGGGGTTGCTGTGATGCAAGTAGCCCACGCAATCGTTGAGCTACTGCTCTCAAAGGTAGTGACCCTGGGAAACGTCCAGGTCGTCATAGATGGCTTCGCCGCGATGGGATTCCCAAACTGCGGTGGGGCTATAGATGGAACTCACATCCCTATCCTGGGACCGGACCACCAGGCCAGCCGGTATATTAACAGAAAGGGCTACTTTTCAATGGTGCTGCAAGCACTGGTGGACCATAGGGGACGTTTTACCAACATCAACGTCGGGTGGCCGGGCAAGGTTCATGACGTGCGTGTTTTCAGGAACTCTGGTCTGTTTAGATGCCTGCAGGAAGGTAGTTTCTTCCCGGACCACAAAATAACTGTTGGGGATGTGGAGATGCCTATAGTGATCCTCGGGGACCCAGCCTACCCGCTAATGCCCTGGCTCATGAAGCCCTATACAGGCACCTTGGACGGTGACAAGGAACTCTTCAACTACCGGCTGAGCAAGTGCAGAATGGTGGTGGAGTGTGCTTTTGGACGTCTCAAGGGGAGATGGCGAAGCTTACTGACTCGCTCGGATCTCAGCGAAACCAATATCCCCATTGTTATTGCAGCTTGCTGTGTGCTCCACAATCTCTGTGAGAGCAAGGGGGAGACCTTTATGGCGGGATGGGAGGTTGAGGCAAATCGCCTGGCTGCTGATTACACTCAGCCAGACAGCCGTGCAATTAGAAGAGCCCAGCGGGAAGCGCTGTGCATCCGGGAGGCTTTGAAAGCTAGGTTCCTCAGCGAGCAGCGTGACCTGTGACTGTTCAGTTTCTTTACAGAGAAGCTGAACCTGCCCCTGTTTCTTTACCCAGTTACTGTTGACTATCCTCTGCAGTTACATACCCTGTTCACCCCGTTCCCCCCTTCCAACACACGTTTAAAAATAAAATACATGGAACATTGTTAATTAACAACGTTGTCTCTATTAATGACTTCGTGTTAAAGGGTTGAAACTAGGACGCAGACTGTGCTGGATAGGGTGTGTAGTGATGTAAAGACCGCTTCTAAACTCGAGGAATGACAGGCTCCTGCTTCTACAGCAGTCTGCAGTGCTGGTCTGGTTGTTTCAACGGAGCCTGCCATCCCTCCTTTTTGGGACTCTCTGTGCGGGCACTATGTGACCTTGTGGCAGGGTGAAAACGGTTACAGATTCCCCTGCTGCGTGGCTCTGTGGTCCAGGACAAGGACTGCTGCATAAGATCTGTAACCGCCCTCCCCCGCCACAAAGTCACGTACCCCCCACCCACACAGAACATGAAAACCACCTCCCAGACCAACCAGGGTGCTTACTGACTGCACTGTGTGTGTGACCTGCTGCTGATCCTGCCCCCGTGTCTGTACCCTGGTAAAGGTGACTGTCCTATGCAATTACCAACCTCCTTCCCCCCCCTTCAAACACAGTCTTCTGTACAAGAACATGACGGAAACAGTAATTAACAGCAAAGTATTTTTAATAATCAACTAGACAGTTAGGGGATGAAACTGGGATTGGGGCTTGGGTGAGTCAGTAAGGGAAGGACTTCTCAAAATTTAGGGAATGAGAGCTTTTTGGTAATTGAGCACTCTGCAGGGGTGGAGTGACAGTTTTCACAGCCCTTGGCGCCTCTCCTTCTTGTTACTTTGGGTGAGCGGGGTATGGGACTTTATTCACCCACGAAAGCTCATGCTGCAAAACGTCTGTTAGTCTATAAGGTTCCACAGGATTCTTTGCTGCTTTTACAGATCCAGACTAACATGGCTACCCCTCTGATATTTGAAAAAACTGCAGATGCTGGACATTCATAGCCTTTTATATCTAAGCGGGGACCCAGAAACAAAATGATAAACTAGTTACTCTCAATCACTATTATTCTGTGCAGTGCTTTAAAACATTGGAAAATTAAAGATTCCTCCTATTGTAACTTTGTTTAAATTTTATAATTTATGCTAAACCCAGTGTTATAGGAATAATAGTTGATAAACCATAAGGATTATCTACATCTATTTAAACCTTTATCTCTAGCAACATACCAAACATCTTGGGGGGAAAACATTTTTAAATGTTAAAATTCATAAATGCCTAATAAAACTTTATTTTTAAGTAAATCTTCACCTAGGATGTTTGTTCATATTGAGTAATAAAAATCATTTCAGAAGTCCAATAGTAAAAGTAAAAATATAATTAATAACTACTCCTAGAACAAACTAACATGCAAATTCTATTTTGAATGCAAAGATTTTGAAATTCGTAAGAAATCCACCAAAAAACAAATGTAAATCTAAATTGTTTACTAGCATGCTAAGTCGGGGTAGGGAATCCATGAGAATGGTGCAAAAATAAATGTAGTAACCTGTTGATCCAGATTGTTCAGACATATCGATGTCCATATCATCATTTTCAAAGTCCTTGCCTTCTGAGGCGCATTTTGCATAATGTCTCATTCTGACAACTAGCCAGGCCTTCCATCTTTGTTGCACTGTTTATATTTGGCACATGTTCCTTATTTTTTAACCCAGTGGTACAGGAATAAAAAAATATATATTTCCAAATGGGGTCATTTTTATGACCTGCAGCCGTGGCAGTTTTCCCTCTAATTCCCAGGTGTTGGAATCAGCATTAGAGGCTGCGCTCTGAAGAATGTTGTCAGTTTTCCTCAGTGTCCTGCTTTGACACCAGTGTTGCTCATTTCTCGTTTCGCATGCAGCTTCTTCACCCTTGTTAAACCCACCCCACCCGCACCCCAAGAAAAATAGAAGATCATACAGCAATACAAAACTTCTGCTAATGTAACCCACTGTCTTTTACACTGAAGGGAGGCTGCTGAGAAAGTAATGGATTTCTGTTTGCTCGTATCTGTCTGTCTGTGCAACCTGGACGAGGACAGAACAAGGCCGTTTACCTGAAGTGCCCAGAACTGTCCATAAGCAAGGTCTATGAACGCTGAGCAGATGAGTATATTTCCATCAGCTGGAAAGTAAGTTTCTGTGATGGGAGGAGTCCTAAATGGCTCAGTTCTCAAATTATGAATAATCAGATCTGGTAGGGAGAAGCTATAAAATAGAGGTATGAGACCATACAAGTGGGCTCAGTAGATGATCCTTATGATATGCATGGTGATGTCTCTTGGTATCTGAGAACAAGTGGTACTCAGAGGTAGTAAAAAGAACTACTTACTTTCTAGCTATACTCTAGAACAGGGGTCAGCAACCTTTCAGAAGTGGTGTGCCAAGTCTTCATTTAATCACTCCAATTTAAGGTTTCGTGTGCCAGTAATACATTTTAATGTTTTTAGAAGGTCTCTTTCTATAAGTCTATAATATATAACTAAACGATTGTTGTATGTAAAGTAAATACGGTTTTTAAAATGTTTAAGAAGCTTCACTTAAATTAAAATGCAGAGCCCCAACCACCAATGGCCAGGACCCAGGCAGTGTGAGTGCCACTGAAAATCAGCTTGCGTGTCGCCTTCGGCACCCGTGCCATAGGTTGACTACCCCTGCTGTAGAACAACATAGTGGTTTGTGCCTTTTAAGAAGCCTAGAAGCAATTATCACCAGGAAGTGTAGTCTACTGAATCTAGTTGAGCCAGAGGGAAATGCATGAGACATGTTTGTTGTAACATTGTATGTTATTTCTCTGTGTTAGCTGCCTCCATATCTATAAGGAGAGCGATTAAAACCATGGATATTAAACATAGGATATTGAGGCCCTACCTAATGCTTCTCTCTTTGATGTTAGCTGACTAGATGTTGCTGTCATTCTGTTTGTGAATTGAGAATTTATCTGCATGAAAGATTGATTAATAATGGTGTGATATAGTTCTAGCATAGTTTAATTTGTGACTGATGTAGTGACAACTAAATTTACAATACTAGATCAAAGCTAATGCTGAACTTCTTGACCTGAACAGAACTGGACACAAGGGAATTGTGACTTGATGGATAAATCACTTAGTTTTATCCTAATTGCTATTGTGATTTGAATAACTCAGTCTTGTGAAGGAGGTGAAATAAGCTGAGTTCCCAATAGGCAGTAGTCTGTGTAACAAAACCAAGAAAATAATCATACGTAATTTGGTGTGCTTGACAGTTGTTTGCTGAGAAAAATCGCCAAATTGAGCTAGTGTGGAAACTGAATTTTTCTTCTGTCCCTAGAGGCTACCAGTGGAGGTCACTGGCAGAACAATGTTTGGAATCTGCAATGCAAGCTTCCTGACTTATGTATGAACTTTAAGAGAAAATGAAGATACAATTTTAAGCAGTGGCAGTTGGAAAAACAACTTGTCTAACTCTAGGAATTCTAATCCCAGTACAACTCAAGATATATTTCTAGATTGCAAAAACTTGTATCAATGTTGCCTGAATCTTAAGATGACTGTACATTTATTGGGGAACATATTTTATTTTACAGCCAACTCAGTGTGAAGATTGCTGAAATGTGCAACTGCTGATATACCGCATCCCTGAATTTTCAGAATGTTTCACAAGGTTGCTTGACTCTAACGGAATCAGATTTAATGAGAGCTGCATAGTTAAAACTTTTTGTAACTTCTTGATAATCTAAGACTTTAAAGAAACTTGTAAATTTGGAAGATTTAGTGCTGACAAAAGGTATTAGGAAAATAATGCCTTCTCTTCATATGTCACTTAGAAAGTATGGCCCAGATTATTTCATGTGCCAAGTCTCACTTGGTGCAAGCAATGGGACATCTCTAAAATTTTCACAGTGCATCTGGACCTGGCCCATGTGCGTAACTTATAGAATCTTGTGGCATAGTTAGACTGCAATTAGACACCTGCGGCTGGCTCTTGCTAGTTGACTCTGGCTTGTGGGGCTCAGGCTAAGGGTCTGTTAAATTGCAGTGTAGACTTTGGGGCTTGGGCTGGAGTCTGGGAGTAGGATGCTGTGAGGTGGGGGGAGGGTCCCAGAACTCGGGCAGTAGCCTGAGCCCAAATGCCTACTCACAGTTAAACAGCCCTTTAACCCAAGCCCCTTAGCCCGAGCCAGCTGGCATGGGCCAGATGTGGATTTTTAATTGCCGTATAGACATACCCTTACAGCAGTGGTGGGCAACCAGTCACCCGACGTGCTGGCCACCACTTCCCACAGCTCCCATTGGCCGAGAACGGCAAACTACGGCCACTGGGAGCTGTGGGTGGTTGTGCAAATGTAAATAAACTGTCTGGCGGCCCACCAGTGGATTACCCTGACAGGGCACAGGTTGTCCACCTTAGAGTCTGATCAGAATTTCAGAAGAGCTCTGTCCAACCCCTGTATGGCTGTTGAGAGCTCTCCTTTGCAGAGATAATAATCACCTGGTTAGTTAAAACCAGATTCTTCAGTTCTGTACTTTAAACTGTACAGAGTGGCCAAAAGAGGGAAGGATAATCTAGCCTAATGATTTCCTCTACTTAGACATTGGTGAACAATTAACACAGAATGCCATAAGATTGTTCACATAGTCTGCTGAACTGAAGAATAGATCTTATGCTTCTTGGCTTGGTATGTTTGGGGTAGTACACACAAATCACACACTTATATCTCAGTGGCTGAACAGAATACAGTATGCTGATATTTTGGGTATACTGGATAATCCGGTGGCACTTTGCTTTATCTTCCACATGCGATTTTAGGGAAGATATGTTGGCATATTGGAAAGATATTATCTTTTTAATTAACACAATGTTAGGAAGGAAATACTTGACTGTAGTGTGGTGGTAGTTTGGGTATGCTACAAGTTCAGAAATGGGTCAACAATCCAAATGTTTTACTTTTTGGAATCATTTACTTTGTAAAATTCAGGTGCAGGGATTAAGATGTTCCCAAGCATCTTTAAATTAGGTGGGTGACATTTTGTGCTGGACAGTGCATGAGGAAGCACTTGACATTTTAATGATCAGTAGTTCTTTGTAGATGGCTCAATAATCAGTGGAAAGGACATTCTCATAATCAACCATACATATGGGAGAGCAGAAGGGAAGTGTTGTGTGTAGTTTTATTCATTTTTATAAAGAATATACTCATCTTAAAATAATATTTATTTTTCTAAACCTCTAAGATAAAGGAGCAGCAATGGATCTCATAGCTACTTGTTTTACTAAAAATACTTTATACCGCTTTATACTGCATACTATGCTGTTTCTCTTAGAGATTTAAAATAAATTGTATTATATTATATTTATTTACAATCTATTTTTAAATAGGCAAATGTTGAATTATATTCCTTAATAAATGAAGATTCTGAGAGCAGCAAGACTCTAGATTCATATGGTTACACATTGGATTGGAAAATGGGCACCAGTGTTCTGACTGAGAGAAGCTTGGGAAACCATATGAATCTAAAAAGGAAGCAGAGATGGGAATAGACATGAAAGAGAAGATAATTATTTTTTAGGTGGAAATAGGTATTGAAAACTGAAGATCAGAGTTTCAATTACCAATAATAATAATAAATAATTAAAATCCATAATTGATAAATAATTCAGTAATTGGTATCTATATCTATATATCTTGTCTAATTTATAATGGTTGACTTCTTTGAATTTATTAAACAGAGACTACAAATCAATGATGAGTTTCATTAGAAAATTATACAGTTAGCACACAGCAGAAAAGGAAATAGTTTCCACAATTTCAGTGAGAACGCAATCCTGCAGTGGTGACCAGCTAATCCCAGCCTTGTCTTGCTTCTGATAATTGCTTAATGCTTGCTAATACTTACAGTAAGGTTGTGTATAATCCCATTAGTTCCTCTTTCTATATCATGGATAAAAATACATAGTTGTCTGGTACATTTTATAAATTTTCAAGCACCTGATTGGATGTCTGTTAGTTAATGCATTATTTATACATATTCCTGTCTATTGTGGTTAAAACATTGCTGGCTAAGGAAAACAACAGGGAATGTGTTAAAGGTCACTATATCTTTCTCCTAATGATTTTAGCAAGTTGGTGTTTTTTCCACTTTTTAGCATAACTCTCAAAGCATAGTTGGGGAAGTCTGTCTCCTAGGTAACAAAACACAGCTGATAAGATAGGGAATAGGTAGCCTGGAATCAGTGACCTTCCCAACTTTTTTGATTCCTGTCAAAAGCGGGGGATATATGACTTGTCGAGGGGAGGGAATTGTGACTTGGAATGCTTCAAAGTGAACACTTCCTTCTTTTGAATGATTTATGTGTACCTATGCAGCTTTAAAAAGTTGCAAGTTAAAATGTTCTGATAAATTAACCTAAAGACCTACCCAGGCAAATAACCAGAACCTCATAAATGTTACAGGAATTAATGCTAATCTGAAATAATATCTTTTTCATAAAGGAGCATGTACAGCATGTAAGCTGTCAGAACGAATCACCAGCGGGAAGATGCTGCTGCTGCCGCTTTTAGACAGTGCAGTTGTAAGGGAGAATGCATGGAATTGTTTTTTTGGAGGATTATTCCATTGGCTGGGGTGCCATCATATATTTTATAAGAAAAAGATTTCAAAATTATCACAATAATATTTTTAATACTTTAGATGTTATAAGTAATAGTAACCTTCTGGTAGTTAGATTAAGATCAGGGTTGCCTTACTTTTGCTAGGTGGGGTCCTTCTCATTAAGGCCCTAATCAAAAACCTCCTTAAGTCAATGAACAGACTCCCATTGACCACAGTGGGCTTTGGATCAGGACTGCACTCTTAAAACAGGACTTCATCTTTCTCCAACTTAATATTTATTTGCTAGACACAAACCATACAAGTAATAATGTCTACATGAAAAGAAACACTTCGTATATTCAGAGAAGAAGGAATTACATTTTCAAGATGACTTAAAGTATGTATATGTAGTATATGCCCATTAAAATTGTGGGCCCAGATCTTTAGCAGTGGCTGGGGAGTGCAAAGTGCAAGTCTGGAGAGCTTGTACTGTATACTACTGAGAATACAGGTCCTGGGCTAAACTGAATGTGGCAAGGAATATTGGAACAAAGCAGCACAACTTTAGGATTTACACTTTAAAAACTTCCCTAGGGACTTTTAGCAAAGATTAACAATTCATATTTGGCATTCATACATTGTTACTTTATCTGGGACAGAAAATGTAACAAACTACAGATTGAGATATACAAGACCTTACATTGGCATTACTGGTATAAAAATGAAACTTTAAACCCTTTTTGTAGTTTTCCTACATGAAAAGGGAGTAGAGGTGGGGAAGTAGGGTTATTTTAGTCAATGGTTGTCTACATAGCCATCCCTTAAATGCACTATTAGTTTTAACTTGAAACCTTTTCTTTGTAGGGAAAACAATCTCTTTCAGACTTCTTTTTAACCAAAACTTATTTGATTTTCACCTGGAAAGTGCACACATGGTTTAATCTCTTAAAATGAGTGACATCGAGTTTGGTTTTTCTTTTGAGTTTTGGTTTTTAAAAAGCTGTAAAATATTTTAGGAACAAATAATGTGAACATGGAGGAAAGAGTCTTCCCTCCCTCCCCCCGTTTTATTTAGCCAAAGTGTCTCTTTCGTGAAGAAAATAAGTAATTAACAAGAGAATAATGAGCTGGCAATGTTGACCTGAAAGCCACACCCTGTTACCAGGTAGCGATCCTGCTGAAATATTAAGTGTGCTTTGCCGACTCACTGTTGCAAGTGGCTTCTTACTCCCATTTTAAGGGAGGTGGGAATGGTAATTTAGAGAGAGCCAACCTGTCATATGGGCTGAGAAGTCACTGAACCTTTTATTCTTGAAGTAAAAAGCATTACAGAGAAAACATTATGAAACAAGAAACTACACAAATGCCAATAAGCTTACCAGAATTCACCCTAACAAGGATTCTAGCAGGAACAGTCTTTCAACCACCCCCTTTACCCCTCTAGGAGATCCCTTGTTATAAGTGCATCAGAGTTTCAGCTCAGAATGAACGCCTAGTCCCTATGAGGACTTAGTAGGCCCAGTCCTTCCAACCCAGCCTCTGTGGACCAGGGGTCCTGTCGGCTTGCTGGAACAAGAAGAAGGCCATGAGACATTTAAAATCAGACTAATTATCCAAATCCCCTCACTTTGTGTGCTGGTCCCTGGAGAATCCAGTTTGAACTAGCATATGCAAACCTCTCCAGGGAGCAGCTTCAAAAGGCTGATCAGAGAGGAATTACATGAGCATCCCACTCCCTACTAGAGGAGGTACATACGATACCAGAACAACATATTCACGTTTGCATTTTTAATACAACGGACCCCAAAGGTATTAACCCTAATTTATTAAGATTTAATTTATTTCAGTAAACTTTATCTTAATTCTATGAGGTCTGTTCAGGATATTGTTACTCTCAAAGGACTTGGTGAGAGACTGTTTACCCTTCAGTGAGGAGGTGTAACTGCAGCATGTTTAAGCTTTGATTGAGCTAGCTCACTGAAAATAGCAGTGTAGTTGCGGGGACATGGGCTGGCAGCATAGGTAGCCGCCCCGAGTACATACCCAGTATTCTGCTTGGGATTGTTCTTGGGTAGCTAGCTCGTGCTGCTGCCCGCACCACCACAATTACACTGCTATTTTTAGCAAGCTAACTCAATCAAAGCTAGCTCAAACTCTACATGTGGTGCAGTTGCACCTCCCAAATGCAGTTCAACAGAGTGAGAGAAACATTGGGAGTAGCCAAGTTTGGGAAGAAAGTTATCACAAAGCTTATATTCTACTTAAATTACTTAAGCCCTAGTTTGGAGACTGAAATGGTGCATAGACCTTGTGCTGGCCTTCTGCAGAAGGGTGAATTTTGCTACAAAGCCTGGTCTCTGGAAGTATGCTTAGTGTCAGAAGAAAGAAAAGGGAAAAACTTAACCCATACAGAAACTGAGATATTAATGATTCATTATTAAACATAGGATTGATTTCTCTTTTCACTTTACAGTACATTTATGCCAACATAATGCTTCGCAGTGAGAGAGATCAACATTTTGGAAGTGGGAGAGAGAAAAAGCTGAGGCTTGATTTCTTGTGTCCTTGAGCATAAAATAATGCATGTAATTAACAATTGTCCTTTCTCTCTCTTAATGGTACTGAGAGAGACATAACATGAGCAATTGTAGAATTTTGACTTCATGTTGAAAAATAATTTTAATTCTTTTTGAGTCATCACTGTTCATAAAGTGGACAGTATCTGAATCAACGAATGGTGTTACAAAAGCTAGTATAGATTTAAGTGGGACTGCTTCTATTATTGACAGTGTTTTCCAAAATCTACCGTCATATTTAGGCAACTGTGCTTTATCTTGTTGGCAATCTGAGTTTGACTGCACCACACCTTTTAAGTGGGGGGGGGGGTTGGGGCGGGGTATTTGGCTGGCCGGCCTAATGAAGGGAACAGTGCTTTATGGTTGAGGGTGGGGAAAGATGAAAACTGCTGCACAAGTGGGGTCAGCATGGTCGCAAATGCAGGGTTTAAAAGAGGCAGCTCTGTGCCTGAAGCATCCCTTTTACATGGAGCAGGCTGAGGCAGCACCTACCCTCCTTTCCCTTTTGTGGTCAACATCTGCTGTGAGCATTACTCTAGCAGCCCCTTTTTTAGGGGGTCTGAGAAGGAATTTTTCCCTCACCACCATATTGGCTTAGGTGCAGTTGGGTTTTTTTTTGCCTTCCCCACAGCAGGTTCAGCAAGGGCTCTGTTCATGCATGGCATTACAGGCAGTAGACCATATGTCACAACTCATTATTTAAGTGTAGGGCGTCTATCCAGTGCAGGTACTCCATAGGAAAGGCATACAGTGATGGATAAATGTCTTGGAAAGGACTTAAAAAGAGGTGTTACTTAAAGGAACGAATGGGAGGTGGTTGGGGACTCCTATGATTGGTACAGCAGGGAGCGAACCCCCATTGTTATAGCCCACCTTACCCCTCCTACGAGGGGATGGGGGTGGATGGTAATATCCTGGCAATGCTGGAGGGATCTGGTTGGAAAAAGCAGGGTAGCTGATAAAAGCCCCCCAGGGAATTATGCAATAAACATGGGGTTACCGGCACTGTACACTGTTATCTGCTGTGTAGTCCCAGACATCTAATAATAAAGTTGCAGCTTGATTTAACCCCATGTCAAATGTCTCCTGTCCTTCTTTCGGTATGGCGAGGCAATGACTCTTTGTAAAGAAAGAACACATGAGAAAAAACATATTGCTTGTATGGTTGTGTTTTAGGAAGCAGGAAGGTTTTGTTTTGGTATCTTTTGTTTAAGGTGTTGGGGTGGGAGCTTCTTTGTTGATGGTTGTATTGCCGCATATCCTATTACTGTCAGGGAGTGCCCAGCACAGGTAAGGAGAGGTGTATATAAAAGTGGCCTTTGCATTCCGCTGATCCTGGGCCAGCTGTATGCCTGCCTGGTCTGCTAATATAATTTAGGCTAGGCTTCATCCAACTGGAGTGCAGGAATTGCATAACTGAGAAATAGCTCTGCAGAAGTGGGTGAGTAAGCACATTCTGCTTGTCTGAGACAATTCTTTTGCCTTCAGGTGGCTTTAAATGACCCTGATCCTGAGAAGCTAAAAATGCACCCAGATCAGCTGCACATAAAGCATTCCCTTACAGTGGCAGCACAGAGTGAGCTTTGTATAGGAGTTGCTAAAAGGACTATACATCACCAATGGAGACTCTGTGCAGGAGTGATCCTTCCATAACCAGCCAATATGCCTTTAAGTAAGGGTTACCATCAGTGCAGTGACAAAGCTACTGTAGCACATCCTATCCTCTGGGCTTTCATTTTCCCTTGACTCTCATTGTTCCAAGCTTGAAGTCATTCCTGGGAGGAAAAACAAATATTGGTATTTCTGTAACTAGTTTGTCCAAATAAGTGTTCTGAGATCTTTCTGAAAATGTAGCCATTTACTTAAGTACCCATTTTGTTTCCTCTTACTGGTAGGTTTGCATATATGTGAACAGACTAACAGTAAGGTGACCTGACAGATATCTAGATATGAAAGATCATTATGCTTCTTTTGAAGACTCTTTTGTAAAAAACATGACTTCTTCATCTACAACCAGCTACTCATTTTTGTTTAACTTTAAGGGATCGGGTAATGTGGGTCCTGATAGTCCACCTACATTGTAATTGTCGGCAGAAACCAAACAAGAAAAATGGATCAGTTGCTGTGTCATGTGCACACTTTGAAATTGGAATCAGTTATCCACTGTACTAGAATTGTCTGATGGCCAAGAAATGAATGATTCTGGAGTCTGACTGCCATATCCATAGCTTTAATGGAGGTAGCTGAACTGGGTAATTTCTAGTGCTGAATGAGCCACCTATAAAGTAGAGAAAACTGAGCCCAGTTCAGAATTTTAAACACATAACAACTCTCATACTTGCTCCCATATTCCAGGAAAGAACATACCTCCGATCTGTTCAATTGTATTTGCATAAGTTCAGAAGTTGGTGCTCTAGGCAAACTGAATGCCTTGTCCATGAAAGAACCATTTTTTCCCCCTGATAAAGTTGTACTTTGGCTGGTACTTGCTTTTTCTTTTCAAAATTATTCCTCCATATCACATTAACTAAGCCATTTGCTTACCATTGTTATGTCTAAAATCATCTCAGCTAAAGGAGGTTATATAACCTCACCTTGATATAAGGCTGACAAACAAAAGCTATTTGGACAGAACAAACATATTCAGAAAGATGAATGCTTTATTTGTGGCATATGCAGGAAAGAACAAGGTTGCTAAAATATCAGAGCCCATCATTTCAAGCTTTGTCTGAACAGCCATCTTTGAGGTCGTTAGCTTATGGGGTAAAACTCCTTCAAGTTAGAAACTCACTTGTAGGTCAGTTTCCACTTGAGGATAGAGTAGAATGTTGCATCAGGAGTTCTGCAAACTTTGAGGGTCTTTTCACTCATTACAAGGTGTCCATCTCATTGACTGAAGCATTTGGTCATCAAGTCTTGAAAGCCACTATCATCCTTCTTTGAGTCTTCTTTTCCTGTCTCTTCTTCTCCCACACTTCCTCATTTGTGGATTGCTTGTTAATTCACAGTAGTCTATTTTGAGATGGACAGAATCTGGGCATAAGAATACGCCAATTTTGCTCTTAATTGTAAATTTGTCTTCTTGTAGTAGGAAATTCAACAGTCTAGAGAAGAAGGAATTAATGTTATGCAATAGGGTTATATTTGCTTCAGAAGATATCATTCTGGAGTTCTTTTGCAGTTCTGTACATTCTGCACAAAAAAGTACCCTGTTGAGCTCTCTCTGTACTCTGGCCTGATGGATCCCCTGCTATTGGAAGACCACAAGAACAAAATTTGTGCTATTTTCATCATTAATTCTTCCTCCCTTGAGGCCTTTGAGATACTTCAAGTATTTTGGCAATTTGAGTGAGCTAGAATTTAGGTGAGTCAAGTGCATCTAGAATTCTTGCTTTCCTAGTTTGCAGAGGCTCATTCTGTATATGTTGAGAACATGGCAAGAGGAACGGTGTGCACCAAATATAGCTTAGAGCAGCTCTGGTTTGCTGCACATTAACTTGACTTTTATCCTCAGATTTAATTGAGTGGTAAACTGCCAAATCAGCATCCAGCTGTCCCTACAATCCAACATAAGGTCTTGAAGGTCTCAATAAAACAGAATTTGAATGCTTTTTAAGTAATCAGCTCGTGGCCACTCATCCCAGTTAAGCTGACAGCCTTATTTTCTGGGTCCTTATTAAGTGATGCCAACTCTAATACTCTGCATTTTCACAAAACCCAAACCTCTTGATGCTAGCAATCTGGATTTCCTGATAATGACTGCTGACACATTCCTCACTGGCACTCCAAAATGGGTAATTCTAAGGATGTGAAATAATGATGAAGACACTTTAAATGAATCCTGGAGACTTTGCCCCAGCAAAACTCCATTCACTTCAGTAGATCTCTTGCTAGAGTAAAGACTGCAGGAGTACACCCAATATCTTTTAACATAATGTCAGAAGGATGAGTTAGCAGTATTCAGGAAGTAGAAAAAGAAAATAATGTATTACAACTGTCATCTCTTCTGAGCAGAGACCTATCTTCCTTTGTCTTGCACTTATGTTGCTGAGCGCAGTATTGGTGCTTAACACAGAGTCCAGGGGGATGGGGGGACGGGAGAGAGATTGATTTTTCTTTAAGGAGTATATGGTGTCTTGTAAGTGAATACGATTTCTGTGCACCAAATAGTCTCTTTCTATTTCCATTGGCCATTTACATGTACATTTTATCCTACAAGAGGATTAATTTAATTCTACTCATGGTGTATGTAGCTGTGATTCTGTTTTCTATATACTACAATGCTAAATGTAAGATGACTCATCCTGGACATTTTTAAATTTGTTCGTTCTTTGCTGCTTTTTCTTAATCCAAAATAAAAGTAATCTAGGATGTAAGTACTTTTTGCTCCGTGTAGAGAACAATAAAGAAAAGTGAGAGAATTATACTTACATGTTCCACATGACTGTATAGAGAGAATTCAAAAATATACTGAACTGATCAGAATTTGAAGGTAGAATATCCTTATTTTTTTTTCATAATTGAATCATGTTCAGTTACTAGAGCTGGAGCTACTACAAAGCTGTATGTTTGGGTTGACTTTGAAATCACAAATATATCTAGTTTGTAGTTTATTGGGGTTTCCCCCCAGAGTTATGATATGTCCTCTTTTATGTGAAGAAATTTACTGTCCCTTTGTATTTCCACTTATCCTTCCAGATTTTTTTTAAATTTATAATATAACTGTATTGCCATTGCTGTACTAGCAAATTTGGAAATTGAGAGAGAGAGAGAGAGAGAGAGAGAGGAAAATACGTTTTTTATTACCTTCCAATATCTGCATTTAGGATTCTGTTGACAACTTAATGGCAATGTAAACCCAGTGCTGCGATACCATAGGGGAGCTATATTCTGTACAGTTTGTGAGGTATGTGTGCTATCCTTAACTTTTCCAGGATAAATGTGGTTCCTGTCTGGTAAGATAAAGAAATAATTGTTTTTTTAATTCTGTACATTGGTAATTTAATCACAGCTATATTTGACAAACGATTTAAGAGCTTCAGCCTTTTCTGTGTATCTATGGAATTGTTTGTTTTGAGTGTTACTTTCTAAAAGTGTGAGAATTCAAAATTACACTAGTATGTGGGAGTGCACATGTCACTGGCAGCTGATAGCCCCAAGTTTGGAAGTGACCTCGGCAAACTAACTTTTCAAACTGTTAAGTGACAATAAGATTATAGTAATACCCCATTTTGCAGTTTGGGTGGAAGACTGATGGCTGCTTTGCTTTTGTGACATCTCTTGACACCTGAAAAGCAGTGGCTTCAAAAGAAATATTTCCCTTTTCTATTTGCTGCATCAGCAGCTGATTGAGGAGATGGGAGATTGGCACGGGGAAAAGCTAAAGCTGTCTAGAGCCAATTTGTCTAAATTTTTTTTCTATCTTGCAGCTAAGAAGTTTTCAAAGTAGTGGTCTTTTTGATTAATAAAAAGTTAATAGGAATAGTTTGTTCTGTTAGGGTGTTCAGTGGTAGCAAAGTCAGCATTAAATAAGATGTATCTTTTCTTAAATGTCACAGACCTGAGTAATTGCTGAACAGAACATATTAAATGTATAACACTGCATATAACTGGGCATAATGCCATTTATTTCAACAAATAAGTCACAGAGACTTAGAAATTGTAATAAGGTTTTCACAGGATTCCTCAGCTGAGGCTGTTTGTAAAAGTACTAGTGATACAGTACAAAGGGAGTGAAGCTGAGAATAAATTTTAAATTAATAACTTGCAGATCTGAGGCATTTTATAGACTGTCTGAAAAGGAGATTTGACTGTATTTCTGAATAACTGGCTAACAGTGTCCCTAGGAAATTTGATCTTCATTAAGTCAGTGTGGCTTCCACCAGGTGTAATTTCCCCAGATATAACCGTGCTTATATTTATTGATTTCTAAATCTGAGCAATGCGATGATTCTGAAGGAAGTACAATGTGCCTGAATGTGTATGGAATTTAGCATGTAACATCTATCCTGACTCTAATAGGCTTACAAAATAAAGTCACAAAAGCTAAGTTATGGTAAAGGTAGCATGAAAAATCTAAAGTTTTTTCATGCAAATGCCTTGACTCCAGCAAGGCTCTCAGGAAAATGGAGCTGTCAGTTATACATCTGCAGCCCTGAGGATAACACTTCCGTTGGCTAGAAAATTGGCTGAAAAGGACGGTCTTGTAATTAGGGCCTTGGACTGAGGATATTCCTGAGGGTACTATCCCTGGCCCTTCAAAAGACTTCCTTTGTGCCATTGGGAAAATTGCCTAATCTCTGTCTGAATGGGGACATACTTCCTTCCACCCCCTGTCTGTCTTGGTCAATTTATGTATAGTCCCCCCTTCTGAGAGCTTAGTGTTACCATGTGCCATGGTACAGCTCCTAGTAAAATGAGGCCTTGGTCTTAGATGGAGTTACTAGTGCTACCTTAATGCAAGTAATAATGAAATAGCATTTGAAAATGGGAATAATTCACACACCTCTACCAAATTACATTATTTCTTTCTGTAAAGCTTGAGGGAAGAAAGGGAAGAGAATAAACAGTTTCTCAGGACAACTTTCTGGAGTCTTGTCTACCTGAATTTACCCATTGCTGATTAATGGGTGCAGCGAAACTGCTAATGAACATGGTTTAGATACAAACATGGGCAAGGACAAACTGTGTTTAGAAAATGCAGTTAGCAGGAATGTTTAGCCACAGCTTCTGAAGTAGTGCTGATGGGCAAACAACCTAACTAGTTTTAAAATAGAACTTGATCAGTTCAGTTCATGAATGGATTATATGACAGGTTTGCCTGCGATAGTAAGGGATTTGTCTTGATGAGGTCCCTTCCAATCCTATATTCCTATGTAACTGTGCTTGTTGCTGGCACCCGTCATCTTCCTTCCAATTCGTCAAATTGAAACTTGGTTTTAACATATACACCCTGTAAGGTTCTGTGTGCCTGAAATTCTGCCTTCTTTTTCATGTTATATAATAGATGGGATGCTCTAGGTCAGGGGTGTCCAAACTACGGCCCGCGGGCCAACTGCGGCCCGCGGGTCAGTTTTTATTGGCCCGCAGCAAATTCGTTTGAGCTCCCGCCGGCATGCCTGCGGCAGGTCCACCGGAGCCCGGGACGAGCGAACCTGCCGCAGTCATGCCTGCGGGAGCTCAACCGGAGCCGCGGGAAGACGGGACCCGCCGCAGTCATGCCTGCGGCAGGTCCGCTCGCCCCGGGCTCCGGTACACCTCTTGTGTGTGGCCCGGGCCTTTGCTTATTTTTCTGTATTTGGCCCTCACAAAAAAAACTTTGGACACCCCTGCTCTAGGTGAAAACAGGGTAGATTAAAAAAAAGGAAGATTTTAAAAAAAAGTAAATAAACCTGTAATGTGTAAATAAATTTGAAATTATGACAACATTTAAGGTTTTAATTTATTATAATCTACTAAACTTGCTTAATATTATTGTTTAAGAAATACATGTTTGCTGCCAAGTTTTAACAAGAGTTAAGCCACTGAAGCGGTGCAAGTCACTGGGTAAGCATCTGGACCCGGAGCTGTGGAAGTGCTAAAGCAGCTTTTGACAGCAGTAGCCTCTTCTGCAGGTGCAAAGAGAATAGTTTTTCATTTCAGCTTATTCAACTAAATGATTAGTTCATTCAAAGGTAAGAAATCAATTGGGAGGAAAGCTTTCTTTTTTCAATCTATGAATAAAAACTATGAGATCTATACATTCTAAAATGGTAACTAGAAACAATTAGTTCAGTAAGTAACAGATAATACTTAGTTGAACAAATCAGTTAGTTTTAAATGCAAAACATGTTCTGATAAATTTTGATACTTTTTTATCTTGTGTGTCCAACACTTTTTTAAGGAAGTTTGAATTTCCATTCAATTAGTGCTTGACACACATCACAAGTAAAGAGTTAGTCATGATCTAGTGCAGGGGTAGGCAACCTATGGCACGGGTGCCGAAGGCGGCACGCGAGCTGATTTTCAGTGGCACTCACACTGTCTGGGTCCAGGCCACCAGTCCGGGGGGCTCTGCATTTTAATTTAATTTTAAATGAAGCTTCTTAAACATTTTAAAAGCCTTATTTACTTTACATATAACAATAGTTTAATTATATATTATAGACTTATAGAAAGAGACCTTCTAAAAACGTTAAAATATATTACTGGCACGCGAAACCTTAAATTAGAGTGAATAAATGAAGATTAGGCACACCACTTCTGAAAGGTTGCCGATCCCTGATCTAGTGAATAAGAAATTGATCTTTCAACATTTTCTGACATAATAAAAATTTAAAAATTAAGAATCTGAATAAAGGTAAGTTAAGCTATATAATTGCTTAAATACTTGCTTACAGCGTATGCTTCTGGTTAGCAAGAAGAAGCATCAAATTTACTCTGAAGGCTGTATTCAGTTGCAAATGTGTTTTAATGGTTTAATGAGAACCAACCTTTCTTTAGGGAAACAACTAAAAATATAAATTCAAAACAAAATTAAAATGGATTATATCCTGCTTGCTGATTTAAATCATGAATGAAATTGGTGATTTAAATCACTTTGATTTAAATCAATCCACCTGGGATGAAAGTGTCTAGATTTATACATCTGAGGTCAGACAACAGAGTGATAAGGAAGAGAGTTCTCTCTCTGGAATCTTTCTCCATCTGGTCTGGCACAATGTACAGTGTGAGCTGAAGGAGAACAAGTCTAATGTCCACATTTACTTTCCTTAACCCACATTTAACCATGTGGAGTAAGGGAAGAAAGGATTAATACAGAAATGGGATGTATTTCAGTTTTTGTAGACTAGCTTTGCTGTTGCTGCAGTTGACAGATTAGATATTATAATCCTGTTTTATTATAAATTCTACATATGCCTAGAACATTTTATAGTTATTAATATTATAATAACACAAAGAAATTAGTAAAGTGGTATTGAGAGGAATCTAGAGGTTATAGTATACAATAAATAAAATGAGTTAAACTATTTTATAAAGACTGTGTGTGTGAGAGAGAGAGAGATTTTGTATTAGGTGCCATTAATGGGAGTATCAGTATAAAACAAGCAAGGAATTAATTCTGCTGCTCTTGACCCTGACTAGGCGACATTTGGAGTGCAGTGTTTATTTAGGGCAGCAATTTAAAAAGGAAAATTAGAGTTCAGTGGAGAGAAACTCAAATGATAGATGTGGTTTGGTAAATAGGACCTCTGAGGACAGAGTAGAGCAAATTGTGCACATTTACCCTACATAAGAGTGAAGGGAGAGACGATAATTGTCCACATGTACAAAAGGATATGTTAAAGTGTACGGGGACAATAATGCATTAGTTAGTAAAGAACAGACGAGTAGTAGTAGGATTAAAAGGCAGCATGGTGGATTAAAAATTGGGTGGGTGGTGGGAAATATACAGGAACAATTTGGTGGTAGAAGCTGTGAAAAGGGAATTACAGAATCAATTTAACTGGGTATGTTCAAGGCTAGACTTGCTAATGAACTTGAAATCAGTCCTGCCATCAACCAGGACTAAATGACCACTAGGTGTGCTTTCTAACCAAATTAATTCAGTGATAGCGAGTACTTATTTTAAGAGGATGATATACTCCTTATCACAACCTGAAAGCACTGAAAAGCTATTAAACAACTATCCATTTTGAGAGGCATTTTTAAAATCCAAAATTTTGTAAAATTTTATTTCAGACATTAGACCCTCTGGAGATTTTAAATGTGTTTTATTTCCTGGTATGTTGGTTGTTTTTCCATAGCTTGATGTGGTTTCTTAGGAGCTTGAAAGTTTTATTCTTACATGGGAAACAATAAGTTTTTCCTCATATTAAATGTTTGTTTCAAATCCAGCCATATTTATCTTGCCTAACCTTCTTCTGATGCCCCAGCATTATCAATGAGTACAACACAGCTTTGGTAATAGCGTTTAACAGAGCAAACCTACACAGCTACAGTGTTGTATATTCTGTAGGCACTACAATAAACAACTAGTTTTAAAATGGCATAGTGATTTGTAAAAATAATTCATTAGACCAAAATAAAGCCTTAGATATCTTGAATCCCAAAGTCTTCTCTTGAATATGTATTTTTTAGATGGCATGCTTTAAGACTCCGATTTGTTCCTGGGCCTAGTGCAGGGGCCAAGGTGTGACAGTTTGCAATTTCCCCTCTGTTCAAGAATTGCTGGGGGCCAGCATGGCTTCTCCTACAGGTGGAGCAGCCTGAAGGGCTGTTCTAACTTGGATGCCTGCTGCAGGAATCCGTGTGACACAAAGCATTCTAACCACTCCAATGCTGCGAATGAGAAATATTCTCCCTGCCCATCAACATGCCCCAGACTCTACCTTGTGCTTGGGGTGGGGAGGGGGAAGTGGAGCAGGCGGCACAGAGTTGGCACTGCAGCTCTCACGGAGGGACACCTGTACTTGGGATACTTCGTGGGGGGCTTATGGCCCTTTTACACCTACTATTCCAGTGCAAAGGTGGTGAAACACCCCAGTGAATTCCACCTGAAAGCATCTTTTGATTATTTGTGTCTTGAGTTACTGGGTGAGAATCTTAAACAATTGTTTTCTGTGTCCACTGAAGGTGAAAACAGTTACCCAGGAAACACACAGCCTTTACTGCAGCTTGCTGCATGTGGTGTCCAAGGCAACATATCTTCAGAATGTTTAGTTTCCAATAGTCTTTTAGTTAACCCTGTTACAAAGTGAAACAGGATATTGTTCAATTAATATTGTCATATTTTTAATACACTTCTAGGATGAGCACACAAGTTGCTGCAATATACTCAGAAGATCCATGGAACCAAGCTATCTGGAGGCATTCTGTTAGGTTTAAGGGCATGGAGCGAGTTTGTCGTCAAGTAAACCAGAATGTTCATGCTATCTGGTTTTATAAAAATTAGTGTACAAGATTGTTTTGTTTTATGTAAAACTTAAACTTAACTTTAAAATGACATTGTTTCAATGACTATTCTTCTCAAAGTATTAAAGAATAGTTTGAGGGGAGAGATAGCTCAGTGGTTTGAGCATTGGCCTGCTAAACCCCACATTCTGAGTTCAATCCTTGAGGGGGACCACTTAGGAATCTGGTGCAAAAATTGGTCCTGCTAGTGAAGGCAGGGGGCTGGACTCAATGACCTTTCAAGGTCCCTTCCAGTTCTAGGAGATTGGTATATCTCTTATTATTATTATAAATTCTATATCATTACAGTACAGTATTATGGAAATAATATACAATAGTTCTGTAGATGTCTGAAACAACAATGGAAATGCATTGCTTTAGGGTTTTTGTTTCTGTGCAATAGCCTTTTTCAATTTTGCCAGCCTACTAAAGCATTGTAAGCACAGATGTAATAGAGGAGGTGATTTTGAATCAGTGTAATTAATGTAAATCACCTCTTTTGATTATATCTAGTTTTCTGTCCATTCTATCTTGCATATTAACTGTACTCATTAATGTGGATGCCTTTCTCTTTAAGTCTTTGACTTATTGAAGGTGGGGTGCAATTTAACAAAAGAAATGCCTACCACATTCCAGCTGTGGTTGTGACCTTGTCTGCTCTTGCAACCTAAGAAAGGCTGATCTGTATTAGATTGGAGACATTTGTATTAAACAAACGGTGCCAGAATGAGTGGTTTTTGAAACTCAGTAGTTGTGTTCTTCCTTCTCTATGAGAGATACCTTTTGAGTATCATACTTGGAAGCTGTTTAAAGCTCACAGAGACATTGCACAAAAAACATAGTAGAGGAGTAAAAAAAATACATGTTCTCTTTGATATTGCAGTTGAAATTGTAGGTATTGTAGATAAAGTATATTATAATTATCCAAACTAGCTAATTTGCAGTGGCTGGGCTTGGTTCCTCACTCAGAGTGCTGCAACCTCATGCATGGGGTTGCAGAGTGACTCGGGTTTGGCTTGTCTGCCCCTCCATTGTGATGGCAGGGTGGTTGGGCCAAATTTGAGTGGCCAAACCTGAGTTCCATGCGCCAGGTTGCAATCCCCAGAGTAGGGAGCAGGGCCCACCCTGCAGGACAGGAACCATTGCTGCAGGAGGAGTACAGGCCTTCACACCAGGCCAGGATTAGGGTTGCAATGCCAGGATGGAGGGGGCTGCTACAGGTAGTCAACACCCCCTCAGCACGGCGAGGAGGACAACATAGTGGCGGTGGAGGAAGACAGTGGCCTATGATTTTGCTCCCCCTGTCACCTGCAAATTTGGATCCTGTGTGGGGCGCAAAAAAAAATGCAGTTGAGGTTCACCTTACTGAAAAGTTTGGGAGACACTGCTTTACATGACTTCCCTTGCATTACATAGGACCTGTATGGCAGAGGCAAGGACAGAATCCAGTTCTCCAGGATGATATTCTACCGAGCCACAAGACTGACCTTTCTCTTCTGCAATCCCCAGCTGCATTCATTACAAAGTTTCCAACTTTGGCAACAAATGAGGCAGGGCTCTTATAGACAACAGCCTCCGTCTCTACACAACCCTGAGATCCCCAGAGCAGGTCTACCCTGGGCACTGAATGAGACAGAGACGGAAAAATATAGTACATAGTTATGTAATTAAAGACTGTATTATAATGCATTAGCCACAAAGGGCTCAATTAGGTTGCACAGGCAACCTTAATACTGATATTTCCTGATTTTCGAGTGCTTGACCTTGCAATGTTAATAATGTTCTTTTAATGTGTAGGGTGTATCTGTGTAATTTCCTAATTAAAAAAAAATGGAGAAAAAAATGTTATCATGTGGCCATTAACAGGGATGGAACCTTTCCATGTGCTGCACAGACTGCTACCTCAATCTCCTTGCCCACCCAGTCTCATTTCTCCTTCACCTATTGACTCCCACTACTGCCTATTTCCTTATGTCTCCCAATCACATTCTCCGCTCCAGTCCTCTCTCAACACCAAGGCTTCCTGTCCCCTCAGTATTCAAATAACTGGTTACTTTCCATGCTGCCTGGGCTCAGCAAGGGGACCATTGAGAACACTGAGAACACAGAATAAAGTATCTCTGCTCTTAGTTAAAGTGCCCAGACCTGGACCCAGTGTGTCCCGCTGCAACGGAAGGCAAGTCTTGCTCAGACCCTGGCTGAAGCATGCTTAGGTGGAATTTTCGTGGGATATTGAGTTGTTAAAATCTAAGTAGTCTCTACTAAGAATGTGCAAACTGAGATTGTTTTTCAAAGGTCAAATTTGGGTGGATTTTCACAGGGATGGCAAAAGGTATATCCCAGACAAAAAAGCTGTCACTCAGCCAGATTTCAACTCTCTGCCCCAAGGAATTGGACTAGAGATTTAAAAAAAAAATTGCCAGCATATTTTAATATGGACAAAACAGCAAAGCTTTCCTGAGCCTTTTTCTTAGAAATGGCTCAATCCTTTTGGGTGACATTTTCCGAAAGAATTCAGCCTAGTGCCCACACCCAACTTGGCCTGAACTGTTGAAATGTGATGAAGTTACAACCCAACTGAAAACAAGGTCTTATAATGGGAAGTCTCAGGCAGGCAACCTTAATAATAGGTGTTACTATAAGCCCTGCCTATAATAATGTAGTTTGTAAAGAGTTTTGAGAACCTTTGATGAAAGGTGCTGCGTGTGTGATTTTATTTTTCTTATTTCCTTTGTTTAATATTACACCGTTATATTAGCCAATTACAGATAGGCAGAAAATATTGATTACCACTCTAATAACAATTTGCAAATGCAGTTCATGCCAGCATAATGGAGATTTGAATCAAACCTAACATTTTATTATGAACATCTTTGGTGCTAGTTTCAGTATGTTTTTAAATGTGTATTTTATGTTGCTTTTGATTTTTCTGCATATCATTTTTACTAGACCGAGATGAAAATGGAGAAGAAGTAGAGCCAAACCCTACAAATACTTGCTCTTGTGAGTAACTCTGTTGCAGTCAAGGGGGCTGCTAATGTGAGCAATGATTTGTGGGCCCAGGCTGTTAAGTGACTCATTGGGGACTACATTCTGCTTGCAGGAGCGCCGGCAGCCTTTTTTACAGGTTTCAGAGTAGCAGCCGTGTTAGTCTGTATCCGCAAAAAGAACAGGACTACTTGTGGCACCTTAGAGACTAACAATTGAATCTATTTCCCTATGTTAAGTTCTCCTCACACCTTCTATGGGTCATCTCAATTATCACTTCAAAAGTTTTTTTTCTCCTGCTGACGATAGCTCATTGATTAGACTCTTCCTGTTGGTATGCATACTTGCACCTTTTCATGTTCTCTGTATGTATAAATATCTCCTGTCTGTGTGTTCCATTCAGTGCATCCGAAGAAGTGAGCTGTAGCTCACAAAAGCTTATGCTGAAATAAATTTGTTAGTCTCTAAGGTACCACAAGTACTCCAGCAGCCTTTTTGGCACGCTAGGTGGCGGAAGGTCCCGCCCCCGAAATGGCACCCCCGATGGAGGCAGCGGAAGGTCCCACCCTGAAATACTGCCGACGACCACAGCGGCCGAACACCCAGCTGCTAGGGAGCCGCCCCCCAAATGTTAGCGCCCTAGGCGACCGCCTGGGTCGCCTAATAGGTGCGCCAGCCCTGTCTGCTTGCCATATCCATGGTTTCAGTCAGACTACTCACCGCATGGGTGAAATCTGGATTTAGATTGGGCAAACTAATAAATTATTTTTTGTATTGTATTGGCATTGTGGTAGTGTAATTAGCTTTCACCAAGCCAGTAACAAAAGTGAGCTCGTGTGTCACCATACTGGTTAACAAAAAGTCAACACACAAGAAAGCCTTAGGAATCCCAGTCCCTGGCTTACCACCCAGGCAACTGGACTTCTGTGATAAATGATTATTAAAACCAGAAATCACATTAAAAAGTTCTTTCAATACCAAAGGACCAGCCAATTCCCCAGGTTAAAATATGCCTTCAGGATTTCACCAAATACCATGCTGCAGCCAATTCCTTTAGTAAACTAAAAAGTAGAGGTTTATTAGTAAAAAAGAAAAGGAGACTTATTAAATAGTTAAAGGAATCCTATACATTGCAATTGATTTCAGAGTCTGTAAATCAGGATAATAGCATGCAATAAGTCTCCCTGGATCACCTAAAAGATTGGGGGTCATCGGGGTCCTTCGTTCAAAGCTTCCTTGTTAGAAATCACAGTCCAGAGAAGTAGAGCAGGATTGAAGATAAAGCAGTGATGTCACAGTCTCTTTTATATCCTCAGCCCATGGGCATGGAAAGTTAATGACAAAAAAAGAGGGAGTCTTAGATCACATGCCTTTACATTCCTTGTCATGGGACAGCCATTGCCTTAATATTCTCTGAAATGTCTCCAGAAGGGGCTCACTGGGTGAGTTGAGTCTCCAATAGCCCATCAACATATGGATAGCTAGTCTGGATGTAAATATATCTTGTGGGTGTCATCCAAAAACAAAACACATTTAAGATGCAAACACATAGCTAGTATTCATAACTTCAGATACATGGATTTAAACAGGATAATCATAACTAACAGGTTATAACTTTTCCATTGATACCCTTCATGACATACTTTGTGTAAGATTTATTGCAATTTTGTAACAGTGGTAACTGTATTAGCATAACTAGTTATCTTTCTTTTTATATAGCATCACGCCTAGACATAGAGTTGGATGAAGAAAATTAATACTGTTTTGTGGAGGACTTTGCTATATTGAAATCTGGGAACAAACCCCAAAACTTTCACTGTTCTCCACAAAAGGAAACAGATCAGGTTCTGGGGCAGTCTGCCTGGTGGACTGCCATGGACACTGGAGTCCTGGGAACTCGAAATGCCAAGGAGCTGCAAGCCTTGGATCTGGAGCTTCCATGGCCTCTGCTCCTCATCAGCCCACCGGGCAGGCAAACTGGCAGGACACCAGGCAGTGTTGTCAGAAGCCTATCCTTGAAATATTTCAATTTTCATGAAATGGACAAGTTCCAAAGAAAAATATTTTGTTGGAATTTTCCTGACCGGCTCTACCAAGTCATGCGACCAAGATGGACATGCATGGTGCTGGACTTTAGTACAAACACAGAACAAAAAGTCAGTCCCTCCCCAAGGAATTTACAATCTAAATGTAAAGTATAATCTAGGTCAGTGACGTGCAAACTTTTCCTGTTGTGCCCTTTTCTTACTATTCACGGAATTTGTTGTGCCTCCCTTACTTCTGTGCTGCGGCGGCTGCTGACCAGGGCATTAATGTTGTTTGCATCCCAGAGGACTATTATTTTTAATTCTGCTCCCACCCCGCAATACCCACTCTTACTATTATGCCAGCTGCAGGACCAGTGAGTTCCCAGGTTCTTCTCACCTTCACAGAGACCCTCTGGCCCCTTCCCATGGGACTGTGCCCCCATATTGTGCACCACTGATCTAAGTATAAATTTTATGGACCTTGGTCCTAATCCCACTAAAATCAGTACCAATATTTCCATTGAACTTTAGTGGTTATGGGATAGGGCCTCTGTGTTTGTCTGTTGGCTTCAGTTTTTGCCACCACACAATATGTGCCTTGTGTTTTATATATATTTTTAGATTAATTTTAATGTTGCCGTTTGTGGCTGAAGTCTTACAACCCATGGGATAAATATTAATAGCTGTTTATAAAACTGCAACATAATAAATTAGACTATTTTTTTGCAGAAATAGCTGGTCTTGTATAGGATATAAGCATATGGATCATTCTGGTTTGCCTTTGTCCCTGCTGTGTTTTTGTTTGTTTGTTTGTTTGTTTGTTTTTTAAACTGCACCACAAATTAAAACAAATAAAAATCCTAAATGTTAAGATGAGGTAAAATAAGAGACACTTCATTAAGGAAAATGATGTTGAATCTTTATAAATTTCTAGAGCAAATATGCATATTAATTTCCTTTTTTATTATTTTTTTTTAACCAAATGAACTGGCTTTGGTTAACCTAACCAACTGTATTTCCTTCAACTGGAATGTGATCTGTTTTGTGGCTTGACTAATACTGCAAATAAGTAAGTTAATGATTTTTTCCTCTGAAATTGTATGTGCAATATTATTTGACATAGACTGTCAGGGTTGGAAGGGACCTCAGTAGGTCATCTAGTCCAACCCCCTGCTAAATGTAGGACCAATCCCCAACTGAATCCCCAAATGGCCTTCTCAAGGGTTGAATTTACAACCCTGGGTTTAGTAGGCCCATGCTCAAACCACTGAGCTATCCATCCCCCCCATGTAAAGGTTGTGTCTATTAATCAATGCATAGTATCTATACTAATTGTCAATTTCTTTGTACTTATATATTTTTCCTTGCACAGCAGTCAGCATGCTCACCTCATTTCTGTGCCTTAGAGCCACTAATCTGGACTGATAGGTTTTCCCTTTTTCATTTGTATTGGCATGCAGAAGGACCAATCACATTAAAGTTGTGTTTTTTTTCCTCTGTTGGAAATAAGTCTACAAGTCCAGGATTGCAGTTTATTTTCCCTATATTTTTACAGGTGATCGGTTTGTAATGTGTAAGGCCCTACCAAATTAATGGCCATGAAAAACGCACCACGGACCGTGAAATCTGGTCTTTTGTGTGCTTTTACCCTATACTATACAGATTTCAGGGGGGAGACCAGCGTTTCTCAAATTGGGGGTCCTGACCCAAAAGGGAGTTGCAAGCAGGGGGGGTTGCAAGGTTATTCTAGGGGGTTTGCGGTATTGCCACCTTTACTTCTGCGCTCAATTCAGAGCTGGGTGGCTGGAGAGTGGTCGCTGTTGGCTGGGCCCCCAACTCTGAAGGCAGCGCCCTGCCAGCAGCAGCACAGAAGTAAGGGTGTTAATACCATTCCATGCCATCCTTATATCTGCGCTGCTTCGGGTGGTGGCTCTGTCTCTGGGCTCCAAGCTGCCCAACTCTGAATGCAGCACCGCCACCAGCAGCAGCGCAGAAGTAAGGGCAGCAGTATTGCAACCTCCCCTACTATAACCTTGTGACCCCCCCAACTCCTTTTTGGGTCAGGACCCCTACAATTACAACACTGTGAAATTTCAGATTTAAATAGCTGAAATCATGAAATTTACAATTTTTAAAATCCTATGGCTGTGAAATTGACCAAAATGGATCATGAATTTGGTAGGGCCCTAGTAATGTGGCAAACTTTGGTGTCAGGAGTAGGAAGTGGCAGAAAATGCTTGGGTTCTACTCCCTCCAACTTTCCATAGCAGGAACCTTATTTCTCCCTAATGAAAATGTATAGGGCTTACCTTACTCATTGCTGTTTTGGCCTCCTAACTCTTTCATTATAAAGATCCAAACCTCATGTATTGTCCCAAGTATATATGCATGTAAAGATCACCAGGATAGCTTGTGAGGGTTGATTGGAATCTGAATAAACTTTTACCAACCTTTGTGACAACAGACTCACCAAAACTTTGTTTATTTTCAAAGCAGCTGCTTAATTGCTACTAATTTTTATATCCAATTCACATGATGTGTTTTCTTTTTTCTACCTTTAAGAAGCCACCCATTGTCTTTACTGTATGGTCCACATATACCCTGAGAGGCTGAATGTCCTGTTTTTGACTACTGTTGTATACTGCTGCAATCTGTGCACTCTGTCCAGAATGTTTATTATAGATAGGATTACATCGGCAGAAGTATCAAGAAAAAAGAACAGGAGTACTTGTGGCACCTTAAAGACTAACAAATTTATTTTAGCATGAGCTTTCGTGAGCTACAGCTCACTTCTTCGGATGCATAGAATGGAACACAGAGACAGGAGATATTTATACATACAGAGAACATAAAAAGGTGGATGTATGCATAACAACAGGAAAAGTCTAATCAATTGAGATGAGCTATCATCAGCAGGAGGAAAAAAAACTTTTTGAAGTGATAATTAAGATGGCCCATAGAAGGTGTGAGGAGAACTTAACATAGGGAAATAGATTCAATTAGTGTAATGACCCAACCATTCCCAGTCTCTGTTTAGGCCAGTGTTAATTGTATCTAATTTGCATATTAATTCGAGTTCAGCAGTTTCTCTTTGGAGTCTGTTTTTGAAATTTTTTTGTTGCAAAATTGCCACCTTCAAGTCTGTCACTGAGTGGTTAGAGAGGTTGAAGTGTTCTCCCACTGGTTTTTGAATGTTATGATTCCTGATGTCAGATTTGTGTCCATTTATTCTTTTGCCTAGAGACTGTCCGGTTTGGCCAATGTACATGGCAGAGGGGCATTGCTGGCACATGATGGCATATATCACGTTGGTAGATGTGCAGGTGTACGAGCCTCTGATGGCGTGTCTGATGTGATTAGGTCCTATGATGGTGTCACTTGAATGGATATGTGGACAGAGCTGGCATCGGGCTTTGTTGCAAAGATAGGTTCCTGGGTTAGTGTTTATGTTGTATGGTGTGCGGTTGCTGGTGAGTATTTGCTTCAGGTTGGGAGGCTGTCTATAAGCGAGGACTGGCCTGTCTCCCAAGATCTGTGAGAGTGAGGGATCATCTTTAAGGATAGGTTGTAAATCTTTGATGATGCGCTGGAGAGGTTTTAGTTGGGGGCTGTAGGTGATGGCTAGTGGCGTTCTGTTATTTTCTTTTTTAGGTCTGTCCTGTAGTAGGTGGCTTCTGGGTACTCTTCTGGCTCTGTCAATCTGTTTTTTCACTTCAGCAGGTGGGTATTGTAGTTTTAAGAATGCTTGATATCAAGTATCAAGGTCATCCTCCCATAGCTAACTCTTCAAAGGCCAAAAAGCATTGGGATCATGTAAAGCACTTCTTGATTTGTGGGAATAGGTCTGTTTGTAATCCTGGACATACATGCAGATGTTTTAAAATAGAGATAGTACTGGCCCTCCTAGGACATTTCCATCTCCTCTCCCCAAACTTACAATATTTTTAGGTAAGCCCTGCTGTTACAATAGCTTCAAGATTTGTAGGCTTTTGGATTTGGTATTGCTGTTGAGGAAACCTGAATTTGATTTGGAATTTGAATTTGAAACAAACCTATTCCTATTTATCAGAAAGATAAAGTAAATATTTTCCTTCCTCATTTCCTGAAGTTATATCAAAAATATCTCAATAAACAAATGCAACTTCTATGCATCTAAATACTGAATCAACTTCAAAAAATTTAATTCCTGAACAAATTCCCCTTCACCCTTTTTTTGGCATTTACTTGCAAGATAAAATGGTGCAAGATATGTGGTTAGCCCATGCCTCATGATTTTCCCTTTGCTATTTTTTAAAACATATTATTTACCTTATGGCAAAATACATTAATGTGATAGATCTAACAGTACAGTACTCTTAAGTTATCTTCTCTACTTCAGGAGGCTATACTTCTTTGATTTCTGATGACAGAAAGAAAGGATACATTGCTACCCAAATCAGTGGTTCAACCAAGTATTAAAGATCTGAGTTTTCACACTGCTTGAAAAAATGTCCTATGAACAGTTTTAGTAAAGCTATCCCACATGGGGATGAAGTATCTAATAAACACCAGGTAGGAGAACCAAAAGCAGTCAGTTTCTTAGGATGTAGGACTTTAATCCAATGAAAATCTAGATCTATTAAGAATCCTTGCAAACTTGATGCCCATGAGCACCTGCTAAAAGAGAACCCATTCTCCCACCACTGTTTCCCTGGCTCCGAAGAAGTGGGTATTCACCCACGAAAGCTCATGCTGCAAAACGTCTGTTAGTCTATAAGGTGTCACAGGATTCTTTGCTGCTTCTACAGAACCAGACTAACACGGCTACCCCTCTGATACCTGGCTAGAGGGTTTTCTATCCAAAATATATTTGCCTTTGATTTTCCAAAAGTGTAACCATCTATTTGGTGATAGACTAGAGAGTTTAACCAGCCTTGACGTTTCTTTACCATCTTTTAAGAAGAACAAAGCATTGCTGTCTCTGCTATAGTGACAAATAAAGTTGTTCTTTGATGTATCATTTTCATGGACAACAGAGAATCCATCTCTAATACCTGAAGTATGATATCAATAACACATCTCCCATCATCCTTTTCTCTGTGAAGACCACATTTATTCCCTGTTCTAACTACATGAGGAAACTGATATCTCAGCTGACACTCTATGGTGAATAATGGTCAATGCTGATTTGTCTCCCTGGGTTTGTGTTCACCTGATTTAGTTCTGCATTACAGTCAAAACGTAAATAAGTATCCAGAAAATACAATACCTACTGGAAGTACATGCCATTTTACTATTACTGATGCGAGAGGGGTCCAAATATATAGTGTTAGTGTTTCATAACACCCTTTTTGTTAGGTGTTTCAGACAGTAACAAGGTAGAGATTCAAGTGTCAAAATACTATCTCTTTGAATTATTGTTCAGGGCAGAGCTACGCAAACGTGCACTATGTTGCAGGAAAATAATAATGCACCTTATCAAATTGGTGGCTTCCACTTATTCAGATGGATGATAGTCTTGATGAGTAATGGTGCACTTACAATGCAACTAAATAGTGTGTACCTAGTGAGATGTTATTAATGTCATTTCTCTGGAATAAAGAAAGATAAACCTCAGTGGTGAAAATAATGGGGCACTGTTTCAATGGGAATGTGGCTGTTTATATTCTATGCCTACTGCCCAGTCATCTGACTGTTAAAAACTGTGAGCAAGATGATTGCATGCCAGCAGGGCACAAGCAAGATGCAGGGTTCAGCAACATAAACTGGAAGAAGGTGAACAGAGTGACAGGAACTAGGTTCATCTCTGTCTCTCTCTCTCTGCTCTTTGACTTGCACCATCGCCTGGCTATAATTGCTATGGATGACAATGGTAGGCGCACTCACCCTTTCAACAAAATTAGTGGCTGTTTTGAGTGAGCTGCCTCTCTTCTTTGAACCATATCCTTGTAAGTATAGTGAAGCCTCCACCTACTAGAAGAGAATATAGGGTAGCGCTCTCTCTAAAAGATTTAGAGCTAGTCTAGATACAGCCTTGCTCAGAAGGAAAGATGTTTGTATCTGACAACATCCATCCCCTTTCACCACCTAATAGAGCAAATGTTTTGTTTTGTTGTTATGGTGGGGAAAATCCATTTATTTTTCAAATTTTGTCAGGATTTTAATTCAAAAAAGGAAACACAAATATTTTCATTTAAACTGTAGACTTTTCATGAAAAAACTTCCACATCATCAGGTCTTCTTTTTTTTTTTTAAAACACATTTCTTTTTAACCAGATCTATTTCAGTGGCTCTCGTAAGTCCAATTTTGAGGCAGTTATATATAATTCTGAGTATTTCAGAAGGTTTAAGAGTGTAAGCCTCTATCTGAATGCATGTGATTGCACTAACTTGTACAGAAAGAAAAAAAATCCAGTATTAGTTTCTATAGAACCAGAATACTTTGACTTGGTAAGCTTCCAAGGTACATAACAGGCCTTGTTACAGCAATTATAGAAGAATCCTCATATTTAGCTGCACTTCCCTCTTAATGAAAGCATTTCCATTTAAATTGTACTTTATTTCTTTGTTGACTAAGTCTAGAACGTTTTTCAAAAGCATTTTGTGTGGATGGGAGATTTTCTTATACACAAGACTTTTTTTTTTTTAAAGTAGCAATTGTTTTTACTAGAAGTCTTGTTGAAATCACCACACTGCACCTAAAGTGGGGGAGGGGAGGAGATGTTGTCCAGGCTTGCCGGAGGAAGGCAGTAGTGCTTTATGGTTGGGAGTAGGGGAGAACAAAAGGTCAGAAACTGCTGTAAAAATGTGTGTGGTGGTCAGCTTTGCAGTGCTGACTCAACCCCTGGGAATGTAAGGGCAGAAGGCTTTAAAGATGCAAACCTTGGAGTTTTTCCAATGGAGCTGGCAAGGCACCATCCACCCTCCCTCCCCTTGATGGAAAAAGAGGGGGAGCTGGTGGAAGCCCCATGGATATGGTAAAGGTCCCAGCAATGGACTTGCTGGAGGAATCTGGATGGAAAAATGAGGGGGAGCTGGTGGAAGCCTCCCAGTTATTTATGGAATAAACATGGGCTACCTGCACTGTACAGTTTTATCTGCTGGATAGTCCCAGACATCTAATAATAAAGTTGTGGCCTGATTAAATCCATATCCAATGTCTCCTGTCCTTCTTTCGGAATAGCTGGACAATGTGAGTCGTCCCCTGCAATCATATTTTTTATCCTTCCATAAGGATAATGCTATCTCTATCACCTCATAATCACACTCATTTATATCTGTCTTATTACTCATAGCATTTATGGTAGCATCTCATTTTTTATGAGAGATGAAAACAAAACAAACAATTCTGTTCAGACTAGCCAAAATTATCCCTTTCCAAATAATATAGAGATAAGCTGTTATCTGTCTTCCAATCATTTTTTAAAAAAAAACAGAAAACTTTTATGGGCTATTTTTTGCTTTGTAGTAGTCGATTCAGCAGCAAAGAATTTGTGAGGTCACTACTCCACTCAATTAATTGCTCTCTGCAGTAATTTTTATTTCAATGTACAAAATACTATATTTGTTCTCTGCATCAGACTTCTTATAGAAAGTACTGAAAAATCAATTGAAGTATCTCTAGAGATTTCAGTGGGCTTTGGGCTAGGTCCAAAATATCTTCACTATAAAATATTGTCAATCCAGAACTCTTTACAAGCACCAAATTGACAGTAAAAAAACAAGTTTAAAGATGGGCAATTTTGATATGTTTACAGTTCATCTACCAATTCAACTTTGAACTACTAAAAAAAGGTAAGAATACCTAAATAAGGGGGAAAAAACACAAAAACAACTTATATCTTTGCATCTGCTGTCCTTGGAGAAAGGCCACTGTAACTTGATTACTCAGCCTGGGTGACAGATTTTTTTCATGTAGAAGCATATATTAACATCTCCTGTTCTAAGTTGGGTTTTTTTGTTTTTTTTGAGATCTGATACATAAGAAGCCTATAAAGTAAAACTTCACACACTTTCTGTGTTCTATCCATCCTCCTGAGATGAAAAGACATACTCTGTCTTCTGGATATTTGCCTTTTAATGACCTGTCAGTTTGCTGAATATTAAATCCATTATAATATCACAATACATGTTTAGATGCCAAGTCTTTTCATATGACAGTGCTTCTCTGTCCTCACTAAGTACTAATCGGAACTAATCATTCCTGATTGGCTCATCTGATGAGCAGAAAATGACATTTCTCTAGTAGTAAATTGGTTTTCAGTGACTCAGATATACCAATCTGGAGACTGTCCTATAATTAGGTCTATGTATGTTTCCTCTTTCTAATGTTTTATTTTATTTAGAGGAGATCTCTGTAGAAATCCACTGAACCAGAACATTCATTTTCATGTCTCACTTCTCAGTGAAAAATGCTTTAATATGACTGGTCCATCTGTTTGTTGATAAGATAGAAAGGGGTAAGTCCATCAGTGCAGAATGGTGTATATAAATCCCAGAGATTCAATTTAGAGGTAAGAAAATGTCCTGTTTTTTATTTTTAATTAGTTCAGATACAAGATTGATAGTAGAACAATGCAATCTCTTAAAAGGCTAATGCTCAGATTTTAGTTGGATTGATGCTTTATATGTAATATAAATGTTCTGGGCCAAATATTATTGTCCTGAAATACACCTGTACAATTTCACTGAGGTCTGTATAATATCTGGCCTTGCGTTGTTATGTCTTTAACTTATTCCTGCTGTGTGCCACTGCGGAAGTCTCATGTTTGCTTGATAGGCTCCATAATGCTTGGTGTCTTAAAGATTTTAATTTAAAACAGTTGGTTTCTGATGCTTTTATCAAGTGTCAGTGATTTTTAACTTATTTTACATAATTCCTGTCATACCTCTGTTGATTTCATTTTGTGAAATCAAACCTAACTATTTTTCATATTTATCAAATAAATGTCCTTTATTTATTGACTGTAATGAAACCCAAACAATAATGCTTCTTGACCAGAATAAAGTTAACATTTTATTTTGCTTCTGTATGTATTTTATACTTTATTTATGAATGTAGAAATGTTATTCCAATATATATATAATATTGTGCAGGAATCCAAGTTCTCTTCTGAAGCACTGAACAGTCATTTAAAGATCTCCTGTAGAACAGTTTATAATTTAACGTAAAGCCATTGGGGGGGCGGGGTGTTCAAAAGCACATAATTACCATAGAAGGCCACTGAGGAGGCAGATCTCCTCGCGGAGCCCCTGCTACACAACTCCCAGCTCCGTGTGCAGGTGGCGGAGTCCCCCGCGGTGCGCCAGAGGTTGGTCCTGGCAGAAGCTACCAGGGTCGGAGACCTCCTGGACTACGACCGGGGAGACTGGCTGGATCCCCTGATGCTCGCTCGGCGTATGGGGCTCTCCAGACCTTGTACGCCCCAGCGTGTACTACAGGAGGTGAAGGCCGCTTTGCCGCCCGCTGCTCGGGCCTACCTCGACCGGGTCCTGCGTGAGGGCATGCCCCGCCCACCCCCCACCCCGAGCCCTCTGGACCTTTTCATCGGGCCCCTGCCCCATGGACCTGACCGGCCCCCCCGCCCCTTCTCCACAAGCCGGCTGCACGATCTGCAGCCGGTCCGTTTCCAAACCGCGCCAAGGAAGCATCTCTACACGCTCGTGCTCCACACCCTTCACTTCCTCACCCTCGTGTTCCGCCCCGACACCAAGTGGCGGGACCTCTTGCCACCTCTGGAGGGTGAGGAGCCCCGGTGGGCCAGCCTCTACTCCATCCTGGTCCCGAGGCCCGCCGGGGATATCAGTTGGCAGCTCCTCCATGGGGCCGTGAGCACGGGCGTGTACTTGGCGCGGTTTACCCCTGTCCCGGACACCTGCCCCTTCTGTGGTGTGAGGGAGACCCTGGCGCACGTTTACTTAGAGTGTGCCAGGTTGCAGCCCCTATACCGGCTCCTCACCAATATCCTGTTGCGTTTCTGGCTGCACTTTTCCCCTCACCACCTTCTCCATGCACTCCCTATCCGTGGCCCCACAAAGTCACGGGACCTCCTGGTCAACCTCCTCCTCGCCCTGGCTAAAATGGCCATCTACGCGACCAGGGAGAGGCAGTTGGCCAACGGAGACTCCTGCAACTGTGGGGCTTGTTTCCAATCCTTAGTCCGTTCATGTCTCCGGGCGGAGTTCCTCTGGGCGGCGTCCGCTGGCTCCCTTGACGCCTTTGAGGAGCAGTGAGCGCTGTCCGGGGTTCTCTGCTCGGTGTCCCCATCAGGCTCCCTTCTTATGACCCTCTGACCACACTCCTGACCCTGTTCTTTTATTAGTTGTCCCCCAAAATCAGTTGGGTTTTTGAGGTCCAGTAGATCCTCCCCTTAGGCTGGGGGGGGGGATCCGTTAGCAGTGGGCGGGCTTCCGCCTACCCACTTCCAGGAACCCAATAGGTAAAAGCACTAACACATACCTAGCTTCTGAACTGGTCTCTCTTCCATTAAAGTTTCTTAGGATATACTCAGCATCTTATGATATTAGACATTTGTATGTGGAAATTGTCACTTCTGCTAGTAATTTTTTGCTATCAGTAAGTAATCAGTTACTAAAGTCTGTCACTGCTGACCACTAGAGTAATCTCTGAACAGCCTTCTTATTTGACAGCACTATTTTAAAATTCCAGCATCAGAAATAGTGTAGGGCTGAAACTTCAAAGTCCAAAAAATATACTCAACATATACATGTTAGTAGGATATATTATTAGGAGATACAAGAAATCTAAAATATTTTCTTCCATTTCTCTCTCCGTGTTCATAAGTATTGCCGTCACAAATTAAACACAACTATCAGTTCTCTCTTTGTGTGCATACACACACATTATATAAATGAATAAAATGATGGTTACAGCCTTTTGTTGGACATGCAACATGAAGTTAAAGGCCTACTCTATAATGGCTTATTGGTGCTGACATGCCCAAACCAAACAAAAACAATCCCCCTCCCCCCAAAAAACAAACAAAAATCCCTGACACGCCCTGGGTCAGAAAATACTGCTGTAAATTAATAAGGAGGTCTTACACATGTGGGCTCTGAAACAATTAAATAAATTCAATAGTATTTTGAATATATATATGTAAATTATACTTGGAGTATGTATTAATACTTTTTTTGCATAAGATATTGAAAGATGTATACATAGTATAATGATATAGTGCAGGGGTTCTCAACATTTTTCTTTCTGAGGCCCCCCCAACATGCTATAAAAACTCCATGGCCCAACTGTGCTACAACAACTGGTTTTCTGCATATAAAAGCCAGGGTTGGCATTAGGGGGTAGGAAGCAGGGCAATTGGCTGGGGCCCCATCCACAGGGTCCCCTGTGAAGCTACATTGCTCAGGCTTCGGCTTCCACCACGGGTGACAGGGCTCAGGGCCCCGGGCTTCAGCCCCATGCAGTGAGGCTTCGGCTTTCTGCCCTGGGCCACAGCAAATCTAACACTGACCATGCTTGGCAGACCCCTTGAAACCTGCTCTCGGCCCTTGGTAGCCCTGGACACCTGATTGAGAACCATTGATACAGTGCACTGGAATATTGAACTTTAATTCCCCAAAGAGAGCCACAATTCCATATGGTGTCCCTGGGTGAGATAATTTACCTATAGGACTCTGTAGCTGAAAGGTAGGTAATGTCATCTTCTATCCCCATGGAGAAACTGGAGCCAGATATATTTATGAGAAATTGTTCTGACCTCCAGTTAGTTTCCCTCTGCTTTGGCCAAATGAATTCCTTTTGGGGCAGGGGAGGTTTATGGGAGAATCCAAATGTTAGTTACTGAAAGGTTTGTTTTACTCTTCTGCCCGAAGGAGAATATCCACAAAACTTTAATAAATACATTAATTTTATGAGAATAACCAATAGATACTAAACCTGAACTCTGTATAATTTAGAGATGATGGCCTGTTTTCTCATTTGTTCACCAATGACTGGGTTGTATTGATTGCATTTTTATAACCATTGGTGACTTTAAGAAACGATAAACACATACTCTTCTTATAGATGATTTAAAACATTGAGCAACTTGACTTTATACAAACACTGTTTGAGACATTTCGAAGACAGACCATGGACACTGAAGTAGAAACTGAAAGTTTGGGATTTCCTTTCTCTCTTCCCTCAGTTGGATAGTGAACATGCATATGACAGAAACCCAGAAAATGATGCAGCCTATCTGTAACCCTGAGGAGATGTTTATTTCCTAAATCCATGTTTTAGGAAATAAAATGGTATTCCATTTACATGCGTAAAATGGTATTCCAATGTTCAGAAGTGCAGAGCACTTCAGGGCTAAGTTACAACTTTACAATCTATCCTGAGTAAGGGACAACATGAAGCTGCTTACACTCAGGGCTGGCTCCAGGCCCCAGCACGCCAAACGCGTGCTTGGGGCGACATGCCACGGGGGTGCTCTGCCGGTCGCCGGGAGGGCGGCAGGCGACTCCAGTGGACCTCCTGCAGGCGTGCCTGTGGAGGGTCTGCTGGTCCTGCGGCTCCGGTGGACCTCCCGCAGGCATGCCTGCGGATGCTCCACCAGAGCTGCGGGACCAGCGGACCCTCCGCAGGCACGTCTGCAGGAGGGCCACCGGAGCCGCGGGACCGGCGACCGCCAGAGCGCCCCCCGCGGTGTGCCACCATGCTTGGGGCGGCGAAATTGCTAGAGCCGCCCCTGCTTATACCCTCCCCAAGGCCAAGGTTGTAAAGTGAGCAGGACCAACTCTTTCTCCACTATGAGGACAAATAAAGGCTGTAACTGTCAAGAAGTTGGTAGGCACTCAGCGCTCTTGAAAATTAAGCCTTTTTTAAAGTGCCCAGATATGGATTTAGGATAGTATTAGGACTTCAAGCACTTAGGTTGAAACTTTTGGGCAGGCCTCCTCCTTACCTGCTGACCAGGACATTTATTCAGAGGTCTTTCAGCTCATCTAGATATTTGCCAATTTTGCAACAGGCTGCATAAAAAGCGCTAGCAAAGTCAGTATAAACTAAAATTTCATACAGATAATAACTTGTTTATACTGTTCTATATACTATACACTGAAATGTAAGTACAATATTTGTATTCCAATTGATTTATTTTATAATTATATGGTAAAAATGAGAAAGTAAGCCATTATTCAGTAATAGTGTGCTGTGACACTTCTTTGTATTTTTATGTCTGACTTTGTAAGCAAGTAGATTTTAAGTGAGGTGAAACTTGAGGGGGACACAAGACAAATCAGATTCCTGAAAGGGGTATGGTAGTCTGGAAAGGTTGAGAGCCATTGGCCCAGTGTACTTCATTTCTCTCAGCAACTGAGAAAAGACCAGTTATTTAAAAAAAAAAAATCAGATGAAGGGAAAACTACATTAGAAAAATACTGTATGTTACAAATCAAGCCAAGTAAACATAATTTGTAAATGACACAAACTAGAGAGGGTTTGCTCTGTAGGTGTGGTGATTAGAGTTTTCCATGGTCAAACATACGTTGCCATTTTCAATAATAACAAAGAAAATTAAATGTTTCTCATTTCAGGTCTAAAAACTATGTGAGGAATTAGATGGCAATTTTTTCAGGAAATGACTTGGTGTGTGCACAGTATTAAAACTGGCTATTATGCTCTACTTTGGTGTCTCTCTTTTTTAGCGCCTATTAATCCCATTACCTTAACAGTGTGCCTTATTTCAAGGAATGTACAATGCAAATATAACTGAAAAGCTTTGGGCCTTCTGCTTCCAGTAATTCAATTTCAAATCCAGGCAAATTATGATTTAAAAATGCATTTGTCTGTCATTGTGCCAATAACTGGGTTCACCTTTTCCATTGCTGGCGCCTTCTCTTTCCCTGCCTCGGTTTCTTTTTCTGTTGGTGTGCTCCCCACATGAATGTGTGAGACTTTACAAAAGAAAAAATATTCAAGCTGGAGTGCGGGTCCTCCTGGATATGGGTGGGGTTAGTACAAGATAGGGGTGCAGAGTGTAACATTGGGACTGGAAAAAGAGAAATGCCCTAGATCCATCACAACTCCCACTGCAAATGCATAGCAGCAGGCAACTCATAGGAAATCTCTTACGTGCCATTTCTTCTCCTCCTGGGGCTCATAACCAAGCAGTCACAGCAGGAGCTCAGGCCGCATCCTGCCTGCCCAAATGTACTCCCTTTCTTCCCAAACATTAAGCTATTCTAATTACCTGGTATTGAACTTCAGGATTAAGGAGGAAGATGATGTAGCAGTAGAATATGGACCCTAGACTTCAGAAAAGCTGACTTAGATTCCCTCAGGGAACTGATGGTCAGGCTGTTCTGGGAGGCTAATATGAGGGGGAAAGGAGTCCAGGACAGCTGGCTGTATTTTAAAGAAGCCGTATTGAGAGTGCAAGAATAAACCATCCTGATGTGCAGAAAGAATAGCAAATATGGCAGGTGACCAGCTTGGCTTAACAGAGAAATCTTCAGTGTTAAATACAAAAAGGAAGCTTACAAGAAGTGGAAACTTGAATAGATGACTAGGGAGGAATATAAAAATATTGTTCGAGCATGCAGAGGTATAATCAGGAAGGCCAAAGCACAATTGGAGTTGCAGCTAGCAAGGAATGTGAAGGGTAACAAGAAGGGTTTCTACAGGTATGAAGAAGGTCAGAAGGTAAGAAGGTCAGAGAAAGTGTGGTCCCCTTACTCAATGGGGGAGGTAACCTAGTGACAGATGATGTGGAAAAAGCTGAAGTATTCAATGCTTTTTTTGCCTCTGTCTTCACAGACAAAGTCAACTTCCAGACTGCTGCACTGGGCAGCACAGTATGGGGTGGACTTGAGTAGCCCTCGGTGGTGGAAGAATAGGTTAAGGACTATTTAGAAAAGCTGAACATACACAAGTCCATGGTTCTGGATCTAATGCATCCGCAGTTGCTGAGGGAGTTAGTTGATGTGAATGCAGAGCCATTGGCCATTATCTTTGAAAACTTGTGGTGACTGGGGAAGGTCCTGGGTGATTGGAAAAAAGCAAATATAGTGCCCATCTTTAGAAAAGGGAAGAAGGGGAACCCACGGAACTACAGACTGGTCAGCCTCACCTCAGTCCTGGGAAAAATCATGGAGCAGGTCCTCAAGGAAGCCATTTTGAAGCACTTGGAGGAGAGGCTGGTGATCAAGAACAGTCAACATGGATTCACCAAGGGCAAGTCATTCCTTACCGACCTGATTGCCTTCTATGATGAAATAACTGGCTCCATGGATATGGGGAAAGCAGTGGACATGATATATTTTGACTTTAGCAAAGCTTTTGATACTGTCTCCCACAGTATTCTTGCCAGCAAGTAAAAAAAGTATGGATTGGATGAATGGACTATAAGGTGAATAGAAACTGGCTACATCATTGGTCTCAATGTGTAGTGATCAATGGCTTGATGTCTAGTTGGCAGCCGGTATCAAATGGAGTGCCCCAGGGGTCAGTCCTGGGGCCTGTTTTGTTCAAAATCTTTATTAATGATTTGGATGATGGGATGGATTGCACCCTCAGCAAGTTCATGGAGAGGTAGATACGCTAGAGGATAGGGATAGGGTCCAGACTGACCTAGACACGTTGGAGGATTGGGCCAAAAGAAATCTGATGAGGTTCAACAATGACAAGTGCAGAGTCTTGCACTTAGGACTGAAGAATCCCATTCCAGGCTGGGTACTGACTGGCTAAGAGGCAGTTCTGCAGAAAGGGACCTAGGTATTACAGTGGATGAGAAGCTGTATATGAGTCAGCAGTGTGCCCTTGTTGCCAAGAAGGCTAACGGCATATTGGGCTGCATTAGTAAGAGCATGGCCAGCAGATTGAGGAAAGTGATGATTCCTCTGTATTCGGCACTGGTGAGGCCTCACCAATACTCTGGAGTATTGCGTCCAGTTGTAGGCCCGCCGATACAGAAAGATGTGGACAAATTGTAGAGAGTCCAGCGGAGGACAACAGAAATGATTAGGGGGCTGGAGCACATGACTTATGGGGAGAGGCTGAGGGAATTGGTCTCATTTAGTCCGCAGAAGAGAAGAGTGAGGGGGGATTAGATAGCAGCCTTCAACTACCTGAAGGAGGAATTCCAAAGAGGATGGAGCTAGGCTGTTATCAGTGGTGGCAGATGACAGAACAAGGAGCAATGGTCTCAAGTTGCAGTGCGGAAGGTCTAGGTTAGATAATAGGAAAAACTATTTCTCAAGGAGGTTGGTGAAGCACTGGAATGGGTTACCTAGTGAGGTGGTGGAATCTCCATTCTTAGAAGTTTTTAAGGCCTGGCTTGACAAAGCCCTGGCTAGGATGATTTAGTTAGGGTTAGTCCTGCTTTGTGCAGGGAGTTGGATTAGATGACCTCCTGAGTTCTCTTCCAACCCTAATCTTCTATGATTCTATGTAGTCAGTCTACTGGAATCATAACATGTTTGCGCCTGTCAGAACATTTGTTGGAGACAGTGGACCAGATACCAACACAGCAGTAATAGGAAAGATTAATTTCTCTGTACGTGAAATTTCTATCTGGAAAAGAGAGAGAGATACACTTTCTGAGAGGTCAGAGTGACCTTTTTTTAGGTAGCCTACTACAAATTGGGAGAGGGAGAAAAAAAAACAAAGCAAAAGACACAGATATGCACTTGATGTGAGGTTACTGCTTCAAACCTCTGACTTTGGTAACTTTTCATTAAAAAAAAAAATTAGCCCCAGAAATATTCCTCAAACTGGGGTGAACTGTGGTTCTATATCTTTTTGACAAATCTTGACATTCCAATACTTTTCTTTCTTCACAAGGCTCATGTGAAAGAGTTTAGAGTGAAGGAATGCATACTTAGTCCTTAGTAATTGTACTCCAGGAGGTTTTGACAAACGTAATAGCCAGGATGGTGTGGATTGATCCTGCCGCATTGACTATCTAAACCACAGTGCGACTCAATATTTAAATTCCTGATGAGAGAAGTATCTATATATTTTAATTGTGACAGCTGAATTTCTCTGTATGTATCTTAACTTTAATGCCCTAAGGATCTGGATTAAATGTTTAATGAGAAACCCTGTTTTAGAAGTGTCCAAGTTGGGGTCTGTCCCATGAGAGGGGCATCTGCAGTAGTAGAGAACCAGGAATAGTGTTGGATTTTTTCAGAGTATAGTACTACCTGAAGCCTGATGACAAGACTTCTATAAAAGATGATTAGAGGCCGGCAGATGAGATCTACCACCTGCAACTCTTGTGAATGTAGTACCTCTCAGTTGTAGGAATATAATGTGGTATCATGCCCTGAAGAATTAGAGCAGAGTATCTTTTAAGAACATTTAATTCTGTTTAATTTTAGGGACTCACTTTGTTTTTCCTCCTATCTTTCTATTCTATCTAGACTATCTGTATAGTGTATGTAGGATCACATACACTAAATATTTTTATCTTATGTTGTTCATGTCAAGGTAAATTTCCACCCTATCCTTTTTTCCCTTGTAAGAAAGCCATCAAAAATAACGGAAGCCCTAAGGTCTAATGAAGACAAGAGTCCTTTCTACTTCAGTAATGCCTAATTGGATTCTTCATATTATGGATTTGAATTTTGGGCATAAAATATCTAGTGATAACTTACAATCTCAGATAACATGGTCAGTGTATGGTAGGGAAATATCAATTTCTTCATAATGTTTACTATTCAAAATACACAGACACACACACTCACTAATGTTTATTTTTCTCTGCAATATTAACTGAATTTTCTTGCCTGCTGGGGATAATAAATGTATTCCTTTAGAGATGCCTTAGTGTTGTTTTCTATTCATGTCTAGTTATGATTTCTGTGACTTGAAAATAAGTCACGTTATATATGAGGATCAAATATTTAGCATGACGTATTATTTGGTCCTCACTTGACATCATTCTAAAGAGAAATCATAAATGTTTTTCTGCTGAAAGAGATTAAAATTTAGGAAGTTGTATGCAACATAAGTATTAATTCAATGTAAATTAAATTGGCAGATACATAGAAACAACCATTGGCATACAGTATGCTTTATTTACACTATGCATACATTAAAATTAAATGCAGAAGAATTGAGCAGACATCTTGAAATATCCTTTAAACAGCACTAAAGACAAGGAAATATTAGCAAACATGAACAAATCTCAGAGGAATAGGAAATTGTCTTTCAATAATTATGCAGCTATCAAATACAATTTTCTATAATTAGTGGGTAAGCAGAAGATGTTGACTTTCTAATTACATGACAATTCCAAAGGCAGTTCCCCTTTAATTTGTCGTAGTAAACATTTCCAGTGTATTCAGAATTGAAATGCACTGCAGCTACACATTTAAGGTTCATCATATGTGTAGCCAGCTAAATAAAATCAAGGAGGCTGTGGGAATGAATGAATGAAATGTGTTCCCTTCCTGAGAAGGGGCGGGGGGGGGGGCATGAAAAGCCACGTATAGCTTCCTGAAAGTGAGATTTTCATAAATTACAAAACAGACAAATTTATGCCAAAATAAGTTTGGCAGAACTTTGTCTGGAATTCTGTCTTAGGAGCACTTGCCAGTAGCAACTGGACTGAATTCATTTCAGAAAGTGAGGCACTAAAACTGCGGATAGGGAATTAAGGAGAAAAGAAGGGTAATCAGTCAATGTGGGGGCGGAGAAGGTGAATGGTAGTTAAATTGGAGAGAGAGGAGCTATAACATACAATGGACTTCAAAGGAGGAAAATATGTGGGGCTGGAAAGGGACTGTGACGAGGAGTCCAGTTCCAGCGAAGTAGCTGTGGATCTGGGGGAAGAGAGTGAGAGGAGAGGCCACTGAAAGCAAGAACATCAGCAGAATCTGTGTTGCTTGAGAGTCTGATAGATCTAGGTGAGCTCAAGGAGATGGAATGTGTAAGATAAAGATGTGGACAAACAGATAAAGTGGTCCTGAATCGGGAAGAGTTTCCTGTAGATAGAACAGATGAAGGGAATATGGGAGCTTGCAGGAGTGGAGGCTGATGGATGGATGTGGAAAAGAGGGGAGCAGAAGAGAATGAGCTCCATTAAAAGGACTAATTTCCTAATAGAATCTGTGGAAAATCATCATGTGGATCATTTGAAAGTAGACTGGACAGAGTACTAGCACATATAGTGCAAGAAACAATCCTGCAATAGTAGGACAGACGATGAAGTTACAGATCTTTTACATATCTACTTTCTGTGAACTTTCCTTTCTATGTAGACTTAAGATGTAGGGAACAAAAAGCAAGGACAGCACCTCTTCCCACTTTGTAGACTTTCACTGCTAGACTGAGAAATGAATATATCTGTTGGCACTAAGTCCTGTTTGTTAAGGAGCTAATTTTCACTAATGGAAAAAAATTCTTGTATGTGTGTCTGAATATATTCTAAACGTATAAAAAGAAACCAGAATGTGATTGCAAACATTGACAAGGCCAGTAGGTTAATTTCTTCTTGTTCTGATGCAGGGAAAAAAAAAAACTTCTGATCTCAAGGAGTGAATTGTGGGGCTGAGTGAGGGCTGCAGGTTGTCAGAGTGGACCTTGTGATGGGAGAGTGTTGCATCAAAAATAGACCCTTGCAAAATTGCATGTCCTCACATCAGAGTGAAACTTTTTTTTCCACGATAGTGAGTAAAATTTGTTATATCATCCTTGTCATAGCTGTTGGCAAGTAGTGTACATTTTAAATGAAGCATTCATATAACACAAAGAATAAAACATCAGAATGTCTAGACAAAATATAAAACTCCACTGTGTTTGATGTCACTCCATTTTCAATTAGGGCAGAGAATTTGTACATCAGATTAGTGTGCTTGATTAATAACCATAAATTCACTGGTTTTGAATTAGCCTCTTGTTGGCTCCCCTATTGTTACCTGGATGCAATAGAAACATGGTGATAATTACAAGGAAAACATTAGCTCTAGTATAATATATTCAGTATAAAATGTATATTAGTTCAAAATTAAACTATTCCCTAGTTTACACCATGACCCAAAATAGTTCTGTATCATTAATAAAACATTGTTTTGTTTTTCTTTTTGTGGTGACCTATAGACAAACACATGTACAAGGCACAGTCTCATTACTCTGTTATCTTGTTATAATCTGGTCACTGAAATACCCTAAAACTTCTCCCTGAAGTCATTAATGGTGTCTAATGCACTGCTGTGCCTGCTCATAAGAATATAGCAGATTGGGTAGAACAGATGAACGGTGCAGGATTTGAGTGTGCCCCCAAATCATTATGGAGGAAGGAACTTTAATTTTAGTCCTCAGAGCATTTTTAGTGGTCTTCTTAGTTCCAAACCACCCTCCTTTGTAAGTCACACCCTAGCTATCCTGATTGACATTTCATTCGAAAAACATTATAGCACCTTCTTAAAGGGACAGTGTTTTGGCATCCAAAGAGGTCATGAGGCTGGAATGCATTTCAGGTATTCCATTGTGACAGTAACTCTTGAAAGGTAACCTGAAAATCTGTAATGAAAACTAATTAAACCAAGAACGTCTGGCTAGCTAGTCTGTAAGTGGTATTTGGCATAGATATAAGATTTTATTAACTTTTGAAAAAATATTTTTCTTTTCTAAGAAATACAGTGACAATTTCTGGTTCACTAAATTTTGTGACTTCACTCTAGTACTAAATATTCCGTAACCCATTCAGTAAAGGAATTCAACACAGAGTCTGTTCATGCCCATAATACATCTTACTGTATCTCCTTTCAGTTAACCCAGCCATTCAGTCTGTGACAGATATGTTGATATATTATGGTAATTAGATGCATTGTGTTGTACAACAAGCAAATGAAATTTAGAGATGCAACTATTACTTACCCCTGGGGGAACTCTGTGTCAAACATGAAAAAGGGATCTCAACCCTGGCCAGGAGGCTGGGTGCTGATCAGCTAAGTAAAAAAGGTCTTTAGCAAATGCTAATGAGAACTTTGAGTGGATTCTAGACAGGAGGATAACTTGTTAGTTAAGTTCAGGCTTTACAATGTGCGTTATGATGATGTATGTGTAACCATTTGGTCCTGTTTTTCACACCGGTTTGTATTTGAATCTCTATTATTTCTTTTTTTTTTGTTTGTTTTCCAGTTGAACTCAGATGCTGTGTTTACTGTACAACCAACGGTCTAAGTGATAAAACTGGCAAATTGTGGTACACTGTTCCTGTGGGTCCAGAGCAGCTTGGCTTTCTGGAGCAGGGATGTTTAGAAGTTTGAGCATTGGCTTGCTAAACCCAGGGTTATGAGTTCAATCCTTGAGGGGGCCACCTAAAGATCTGGGGCAAAAATCAGTACTTGGTCCTGCAAGTGAAAGCAGGGGGCTGGACTCAATGACCCTTCCAGTTCTAGGGGATAGGATATCTCCATTATTGTTTTATCTGGGGATCAGGGACTGGATTGCACAGGGCACACTTTGAAGGGAGTTGGGGTCTGGGTGCATCTGCTGCAATCTGCAAGGCAAACACAGAGGAGAGTGCTTGAGTGGCTAAGAGCAGCTGGTTATGTCAGGAAGCTGACACCCACAGTCAAGACTCCCCGTGGGCACAGTAGCCTGTAAAGCCTGTGTGGAGTGGCTCTACTGATGGTCCATGGTCTAAGTTTAGAGGGAGGATTCCATTCCCTCCAAATCTCATGAAGATCCTTACTAAGGCTTTGTGCAGAAGACTAGGATTTGACCCTTCTGGAAGAAGCTTCTGCTCTTCCAAAAGGCTCATCTAGGGCAGGCTCTAAGTCTTCCTCTGATTTAAAACAAACAAACAAACAAAAAACTTCAGTAACTACCCTAAACATTGAAGGCTTTATATTTTGTTTCTTAATATGGTGATGGAGATGTGCTAGTAGCTGTAAAGAGTCTGTATGACGGGTATATAAAATACTTTTAAACAATATTTGAAGAGTTTAAAAAATAAGATGGAATAGGAAAGAATGTGACCTAGAAGCTGGCTGCTTTTTTTCTTAAATATGAGAGCTAAATTCGCCATGAAAACATGTCATTCAGAGACATAGTGGCTCAAGCCTGTTGGAAAAATAATTGGTCAACAAAAATAGGTGGCTGGATTTTTCAGTAACAAATGCTACTGCACCTATCTAAGCTTGAGATGATAAACATGTAAGTTTGTTCCACAGAACCATATTTAACATGAAAAATAAAAGTTTTAACAACTATTTATCTAAAAGAAAAAAAATGGCCACATTTTATTTATTTTGGGTCATTTTTTTTAAGCTTGATATTGCAACAGTCTTTCTTCAATATCTACCTTTTTATTGTTACACTGGTGCTGGCAAAGTTGAAAGGAATAGCTTCTTATATCAGCCATAAATCAAAGACCTTGAAAATGCATGAGTTTCATGTACAAATATTGATCATATTTGGGGTGTTGGTATTTAAACTTAATTCATGAACTCATGCATATTTTGGGCTCTCAGAACTCACACTGACTTGAATGGAATTTGTGGGTGCACAAGAAGTGGAATATTTGGCATCGAATGAACTTATCTTATATTTAATGTGTCAGCACAGTGACAGTAAGGTTGGTTTTGTGTGTGAGTATATTTGTGATATTGCATACCAGATGGTGGCTTTAGTTAATGTTTTCAAAAGTTTCTCACACCCACACAGAGACATATTTTGTTCTTCAATATACTGATGTAAATCCAAAGTAACTCAATTTACTTAAATTGATTAATTTCAGATTTACTCCAGTGTAATTGATGGCAGTATTTGGCACGGTCTCTATTTTTCAGAGGCTAAACAGTATGTAGTTTCCTATAGGACACATTTAACTTGAAGTATATTAAAGCTGTTACTGCTTTACTACCAGATTTAAGGTAGGATTTCTGGTTCTGCACAACTTTTAAATTAACTCCTATATCTTTAAATTATAATAATACTAGAGTGAATGGCATAACTGTGATGTAATCATATTGGTTGCAGTTGCTCTGGAATAAGTTAAACTGGGAATCCTGCAGCTCAGAGGGTCATTGACATCAAAGATTTTCAGCTGGATTGAACCCTCTAAATTTTAGAGTTGATTTGTGTAATAGTTATAACTCAGAACAAACCATCTTCTCCCCCCTCCACCCCCCCCGTGCTTTTAAATTTCTGTAGTGAAATCTGCTCTTTTTTAACATACTCTTTACGGAAAAATTGTAAGATATATCAAACCTCTTTAAAGGAAGCAGGACTGACCAGTGAACAGAGGTCTAGACTGGGAATCAGGTGGCATAGATTCTGGTCCTGACCCTGCAACTGACTTGTGTAATTTAACATCTGAGCCTCAATTTTCCAGTCATAAAATGTAGATGTTAATATTTCACCCATCTTTGTAAAGTATTTTTAAATCTACTTATGAGAAGTAGTACAGAGGTACAAGGTAGTAGTAAGGTAATTGTATAAAGAGAAAAATAGAATTTTAGCAGAAAATTCAACTGTTAATTAGCAAATTATCATTACAGCATCTTTAAAGAAGCTGTCATACTTGGGAATTCTCCGCCCCCTTCAGTGCTTAATATGTAGTTTAAAAAGCCATTGTGGCTTCTACTTGTACTCTAATGCAGCATACTGTAAGAGCTAATCACAGAAGATGGGACTCAATAATTGAAAATCATGAGACCACTAAGATAATATAAAACTAGGAACATTATCCAGTGAATGTGCAATAATTAAAATATTTTAGTAAAAATATGCTTATTTAGGCCCTGTAACATCTTACTATGCAATCTGATTAATTTAAGGGAATTGCAATACAATCTAAAGATAGCAACCAGACTGCCCTTTTGCAGACATATTAATGAAGAAAAGATTTAAGACCTGTATTAAACACTCCTTACTCAATGACTTCCATAGGAACTTTGCCTGACTAGGCAGTGAGTATACACTGAAGAAAATGGCAATAAGAAATTGGTGTCTTTCAGTTAAAACTAGATTTCATTTTCTAAAATCTCAGTGTAGCGATGGAATTGCTGAATTCAGTTTTTAACAAATTACTATGAAAAACAGGTGTTGGTCTCAAATTGAATTTAGAGGTTAAAAAAAAAAGCAGCCAGTGGAACCAAAAAACTCAATACTGCAGGATATTATGGAAGCGAATGGCCTAACTCATTTTTAAATTCCAATGTTTAAAGAACTGAAAAATGGCGACCTACAGTCATACTAGATAAGGTAAAACCACTAGAGTTGGAAATCCTTATTTTTGAGTGCTTAAGCTGATTACAGACAGTGTTCACTAGCAATACATTGTTCAGCCAGTAGTTGTGCCTGTGCTTTATGTTGTTCCAAACAACAAGGGAGTGAAAGCTGGCATTGAAGCTCTGTGGAAGTCTTTTTTTGTATCTACAGTTTAGTTGTTTCTTAAATGCCTCCTGTTTAGCATGTTCTGTGAGTCCCTGTATCATAACAGTCTAAAAGAAACTTCTCTCTATGTTGTATTGCATGGTTAGTTTGGTACTGGACAATATATAGCTTCCTCTGAAACATCCAGCATTGGCAACTACTAGAGAAAAGTGACTGAATTTAAATGAACCATTGGTTGGTTCTGCTATTTTAATTCCTGTGTGCCTGTACAAAATGTGATGTGACTCAAGCTGCTCTCCTTTTATGAACATTGCACCATACAAGCCTTAGAGTAAAATTTTTGTTTGTTTGTTTTAACTCCATCTTTCTTGCTTATTACTGGGTTATCTGATATTAAAACAATAACTTGTAGGTATACGGTATTCCCAGGACTCTTATAAACTCCAAAGCTGCAAAGCATATTGACATTTAATTTTGACTGCTTTTTCATGTTAATAACTTTGTGTTAGCTTAGTGTCACTCTTTTCTTTCTTTTCTTTACCTTCTTGCTTTTTTGTTCAGAAAGAACAAAAAGGAATAACATCAGTCCTCCCTACTGCTGCAGTACAGACAAACTTGCATTTGTTTAAGAGGCAGTGTCACTGGAGCTCACATTCTGTCAAACTGTATGTAATTGAAATTTTCTGCCTCATCATGTCAATTTCCTGGAGTATCTGTAACATACAGAAGATGGGACTAGGGCATACCAGAATTATTATTGGAGATTTGAGGCCAGATTCCTCTATCTTTCTGAGCAATGCTTTGCCCAAGACAGGAGCAGATTGGGTAAAAATGGCATTAAAACCCCTTTTATGGTCTACCTGGGACTATCAGGCTGCTCCTCAGAGTAAATCGAAACAGCCTGAATGTTAAATGTGGTATTAAAACAAGTGAAATTAGCAAGTATTCCCACATTAATGTAACCAGTTCACTTTAAATTCAGGTAGTGTGAAAAGATTGGCCATGAAAAGGATTGTTACATATTTAAGGCAAGCCTAAGTACCTAATGAGAGCCCCTCCTGCATTACAGAAGAAGCTGTGACACCAGCCTGAAGCAAGGCATACTTCATAGGTACAGGGTGAAACCCCATAGTCCTTTGTTTAAATCTGGACAGTTAAGTAAAAAGAATGGGAGTTTAGCTATTGAATATGTGATGGAGACTATGAAATGCACAGGAATTGTGAGCACAGGCTCAGTATACAAATTATTAGACTGGACTTGCTGAAAGTCCTAGGGGAGCCTAGACTGGTTTCAAATGGAGGCAGGAAATTGAGAATATGAGCCTGTTCAAAAATGGGGAAAACTGGGTTTAAGAATGCCTGGAACTTGAGCAAGAGGTCTGGAGAGCTGAGATAGTGGATGAGTTTGCAGTTTGCTTGGATTTCATTATGGCTAATAACCATATAATAGATGCCAGTAAATGTGCTCTGCAAATTCTGTCTGTGAAAATTCCCATTAAAGAAGTGAGCCAGGTGAAACAAATGCTTTGTAGGTGACTGTTCTGCAGGGAGTATGTTATCTTAGCCCTGGAGTCTGAAACTGTAATTACCACCAAATTACTGGGTAGCTTTCCAGTAAAGGGAAAGGAGGAATTGAACAGCTGCTAAAATGTATGTGTATATATAGAACAGAAACAGGCACCTGATCCCTTGTTGAATCTTTCTAACAAAGCTGAAAATTGCAGAGAAGTTACCAGTCACTTGAGTAAATGTTGGCACAGGGAGAAAGGGGTGAAGGTGAGCTCCCAGAGTTTCTTTACACTTAAATGAGAAGCAGCAATGTTTGAAAATGATTCTGGTACAAAGTTGTTCTCCTAATTCAATAAAAGTATACTACACTAGAACAGCACAAGAGCGGGATGCCAACCTATTATACAAGGACCTCACCAGTTATCAATTTCAAAGAAAGAAGAGATTTAAAAGCCATTGGTGAAATGCATATCAAGAAGGCAGAAATGAGCCTTCATCCTGCTCTTGGGCCTCACCCATAATTCTGGTTAAGAAAAAAGATGGCAACACTACATTCTGTGTGGACTATATAAATGTAAAGTTGTTTTAGATATTTTTTTACCCTTTGACTTGAATAGATGATATTCTGTGTATTGTAGTTGGGTTCAGTCTGACTTTCCATACTAGATCTTAACAGTGGGTTGAGTGGAAGTGGATCCAAAAGACAGGCTTTTGGAATGTCACTGTCACCTTTGAGGGACTTATGGAAAGAGTATTTCATGGCATGTTCCACTCAGCCTGTCTAGCGTACATGGAGGAGTTCGTGGAACATGCTAATATTTTCAACAGTGTCATGGAGGGTCTGATCAGCTTAAGTTTCTACTTTAGTTTATTATATATACACATTCTTTTGCACACTTATCACCATAGAATGCCTTCCAGTAGTACCTTAGGCAACGTGACTAATATCTGTAACATGTTTGTTCTTTCATCCTCTCCCCAGGTGAAGAAGTGCACATAGTTGTGTTTTTGTTTGGGATATTTTATCCACACACATTGCTATGTTTGTCACAGAAGGCATGGTCAAAAAAATGCATCTTATACTTAGAGTGGAAAGCAGTGGGGTTTGTAATGGTCTCCTGTTCATACCACAGTCTCGGGCCAGCCCCCAAGAAAGCAAGCGTGTGCTCTCTCTCTCACACTGATGAGCTTTACCTTTATTGTAGAATGTTCTGTTGTGCCTGAGAAGCATTTAACCATGGTCTTTATCCTGGAGCCTTAGCAATGTTCTAGTTTGTAAATCTGAAACTGGTTCCAAATAAATGGAGACATACCTCACGCACACAATTAATAAGGAGGGAATTTCCACTGACAAAAAGTCTAGATGCAGAATTTAACAGACTTCGCACATACTTGCAGATGTTCAAAGCTTTTTTAAAGTCCCGCTCTTACTACAGAAGGTTCTTTGCCAGGGTAATCACCATAGCAAAACTATTGCATCGGTTGGTTGTGAAAGAGAAACAATTTCAGTTTAACTAGCATATGATTTGGCATTTACAGAGTTGAAAATATTTGACTACTATTGCCTTAACGTATCCATGTTTCCTAAACTCCTTTCATATTAGAACCAGATATTACTGCTTATGGAGAGAATGCTATATTGACACAACAATATGAAGGATTTGAAAGATTGGTGTCTAATTACAGTGAAAGTCTAAGTTGTGCTGAGGAAAAAAAAATCACCACCAGGAATGTGGAGGCCATTATGAGTATGCGGGAAAACTTGTAGTCAGGATGGATACTCCATTTTTACAATGCCTTTTTAAAGTCACATATCCAAGGCAACTGGCTAGGTAGCTGGAGAAACCACAGGGATATGATTTTACAGAGGCCTGGTGACAAGGGTAGAACTGCTGGTGCTTTGTCTAAATAACCATTTTGGGACGACAGTTGAAAATAAGTGCCCTGAGGAAAAGAACAAGGAATTGATTGCACTAGGGAAGGAGTGTGCTTCCTGGAGAAAGCAGTCTCCTCAAACCTCAAGATTTGCTAAAGTGCAAATGTTCTTGGTTTTACCTGCTGGAGTGGTGAGTTTAGGATTGCATGACCAGTTAAAGACTATGGCCAGGTTTACGCTACAAGTTTTGTTGGCATACATAGGCAGCAGGTTTGTATAATTTTTGGTGGTGCCCAAAATGGTGGCGCCTCCCACCCTGTAAGCCGATATAAAATGAAGCTACAACGCGTTGGCACCACAAGATTACAAAGGTCAATTAAAAGTGGAAAGTCAGAAGCAGCACTTGCCTGCTTCAATATATGGTATTATATTTTGTTGCACCTGTTGTGACAAAGTGGGAATGTTCTTAATGTTTTCTCTGAATACTGTATGGGTGCCTCAGTTTCCCCTGCAAGGTGCCAACTGAAGGTGTTGGGGACAAAGAGATCAGGTGGCCTCCTTGTCCAGAAGAGACACAAAGGCTAGAGGAGGGAGTGTCAGTTTGGAGCTGGCTGGGGAAATGGGGAGAGGCCCAGAACTTGGGTTTAGGCTCCCCACCCTCCAAGATGGACCTGACTGAGGGGTTCTGTTTTCTGTACCTAGAAGCTCTGTTTTAGACTGTGATCCTGTCATCTAATAAACCTTATGTTTTGCAGGCTGGCTGAGAGTCAGGTCTGACTGCAGAGTTGGGGTGCAGGGACCTCTGGTTGCCCCAGGACCTGCCTGGGCACACTCGCTGCGGAAAGCGTACAGTGTGGAAGGGCATGCTGAATGCTCCGAGGTCAGACCCAGGAAGGTGTAAGCTTCTTGCCCTGGAGACAGTATGCTCAGAGAGAGGAGGCTCCCCCAGAGTCCTGACTGGCTTTGTATGGAGTAGTTCCAAAGCATCCCAGCATCCCCTTCCACACCATGCACTTCCCGGAAGTCCGCATTGGCACTGACACTCCCTCCTCTGGCCTTTGTCTCTTTTCCAGGCATTAGGAGGCCACCTGATCTCTTTGTTTTCCAACACCTTCAGTTGGCACCTTGCAGGAAAGCGGCTCAGGTCATCAGTTGCCTGGAGCCAGGGTGTCGGCCATTCTCTGTGCAGACAGCATCACACTGGCCCTCTAGGGCTTTACAACAATCACACCCCCTTATCCCACCATCTAGATCCTTGAGAAATGCATAGGGAAAACTGAGGCACCCACACAGTATTCGGAGAAAACATTAAGAACATTCCCACTTTGTAACACCTGTATACGACTAGTTATATACTTTAAAGGGGGTAAAATAATCCAGTATTTTGCTAAACACAATGATACTCCAAACTGATCACCAAATTTAAGTTGCACGTTTTTCCCCTCAAGTGAGGGCTCTGGGGTGGGGCTGGGGATGAGGGGATCACAGTGCAGGAGGGTGCTCAGGGTTGAGTTGCTAGGGGCACAGGCTCTGGGGTGGGGCAGGGCTGGGGATAAGGAACTTGGGATGCAGACAGGCTGCCCCAGGGCTAGTGCCAGAGAGGACTCTCCCCCATCCTTACTGGCAGCAGCAAGCTCCAGGGGAGGAACCCCCTCCCGCAGCACACTCACTCTGCACCATGGTCACTGCACATACTCCTAGGGACTCTCTCAGGTCCAGAAAGCCCACTCGCCTCCCCTATGGTGGGTACCAGGGCGGGTGGGTTGCCATCAAGTGTGGCCTCCCCACCCCTGCTGCTGCCTGTGGGTGCCGGGGGGGGGGGCAGGGGAGAGAGCTCCCAAGCACCTGTGTGCCTCCTTCCCCCTTTTCTCTCTCCCTCTTCCCCTCCCCCGGTGCTCCAAGAGGCTGCCTGCCGCTGATCTCTATAGCCTTAGGCAAAAGCAGCACAAACAAAGGAGAGAGGCACTGGCTGTTTTCTTTCAGGCAGGGAAACTCCGAGGCGGGGGCAGGGAAGAAACCCAGCTCCAAATATTGGTGGAGCAGAGCCCCCAGCCTTGAATATTCCTGGTGCTTGAGCACCTTGAGCCCATATAAGCTACCGCCCCTGTTGGCATAGCTATGTCAAACAGGGGTGTGAAAAAATCTACACCCCTGGCTGTCCTAGATATGCTGACAAAGAACCCTGTGTAGATGCAGCTATATCAGCAGAAGAGTTCTTTCACCGGTATCTTATGTCCTTCAAGAGGGTGGTTTAACTATTCTGGCAAAAGATCTTATCATGGTATAAACTATGTCTCCACTAGGGGGCTCTGTCAGTCTAGCTGTATTAACAAAGCCTTTCTAGTGTAAACTAGCCCTGAGAAGAATCCTGAAATTAAGATTGGAAACTTGCACTCACATTCACCCTGGTGTGTAGGTATCCCTTCAAAATACAAATATAGGTTTTTAGGTCATAATTAGTGATTAATTATTGTATAGTACATGGGGAGGATCCATCCTGTGATGGCTTTCCCCAGGTTACAATGCAGCAAGCTAGCATGATTTTAAATGTATTAAATATGTTTTCAGTTGAACTTGTGCTCCTGAGTTCTTTTGTAACCCTCTGAAGGCACTGAAAGTGTTTTTGTTTGTTTGGTTGGTTGGTTTTTTTTTTTTTTTTTTTAAAGCAGTCATCACTAACTGAACTCTGGCCCTGGTGAAGCAAATGCTTCCATTGACTTCCATGGTAATGGAATTCTACCAGCACTGTGAGCATTTGTGCAAATTCCATGCCTGGATTTGATGTTAGGGCCTCATTCATCAAAAGTAGCAAGATCATAAATGGAAGGGATGCTTTGAGTGACTGTAGTAGTATTTTGATGCTGTATTCTTGAGCCTACCCATTCAACATCTATTTTGAGAGTATGGGTAATATAAATACTATTGTTGCCCTCTGTGAAGTGCACTAATGGAGGTGCTAAAACTTTAATTTATGTGACCTGTTTGCAGGGAAACTGGGGTAATCCACGTGTTTCATCACTTCTCTTCCCTCCTCCTCCCTTCTTCAAGCCCCAAGGAAGGGAGAGATGCAATAGGAAAGATCAATTAATTTTAATTTGGAATAGTCTGTATCTCTGCAGAGGTGCGGAGTGCAGAGTAATTCCAGTTTTACTTACTAGGGAATCCCTCTCTAAGGATAATGTTTTGTCTACAGTGTGTTGCAGGGATCTAGGAGAGTTGTGAGGGAATCAATTATTGCCTCTAGAGGCAACTGAGTCTATGGAACTTGCATTTAGTAGCAGCTCACTGCTCTAAACTGAGATTCTGTCTCAGTTAAAGAGAGAACAGGAGCAGAACTGATTGAGGTGAGGGCTTGTACATTTTTATCTGTGCTCATGGGGAAAATACAGTGCCCTGCTGAATGACAGCTTATAGTAACCCAGAGAATACATGATGTAAATACTGATCCCAACACCTGTACACTCTGGTTACAGACTACAAATTTGGAAACAAGCAACTGAGAGGGCCAGCCAACTATTAGCATAAAGGGTTGGAGTGCAGCTGATTGTGTAGATCCCAGACTGTTGGTTTGCTGACAGGGTTCGGAAGTGTTTGGAAAAGTGAGTTACTGCCATTCTTAAACTTTGAAAAGTCCTGATGACACACATTACATGTTATGGCCACTATATAAAATCTGAGAAATTATCTCTGACCGAAGATCACAGGGGGTTGTGTTTGTGTGTGCAAAGATATAGAAATGTAAATGTTATGCTGAAACCTTGTGTTTAAATTTAAATATGTAACAGTCACAAAATGGGCTGGTGGCGTTTTTATAAGGAACACTTTTATTAGACTTACTGTCTATTAGCTCTAGTGCAAAAAGTTATTCCTAGTATTTGAAATACTATTTACCCCATGTCTTGGGTGCTTTAGTCATCTGTTTGTTAAACTTTGTGGTACTCTCTTTGGAGTTAACCAGGAACTATTAACACCTTATTATCAGGATTTTACATAGAATAGCCTTGATGTTTAACACTGTGTAATGCTTTCTAGAAAGTCCTGAAAAGACACAACTCAGGGCTCTGCTTCAGGAAGGAGTTAAGCTGAGGTTCAGGAACAAGGAAAGTGTTAGTTATACATAACATTACTTCAATATGCCACTGGCCTGTTACATCAGCACAGTATAAATCTTGTAAGTATGAATTAGAAATGGAAGGCCAGTTACTGATAGAGAAGGTTAAATGAACAATGGGGCAGGAGAGGTGTTGCCTCCCCCAAACTGCAAATCTCAGGCAGGAATGGAATTTGCCCCCACATGTACCCCGTTGGCCTGGCTCGAGCTATTCACCCGTCCCCAATATAGAAGTAAAACTATGTCTATGATTTGGGGACGTAAAAACAATTCAGAAAGCTTTTATAATAGTCAGTGGTCAATTGTAATGTGTAAATATCAGTATCAAGGAATCATAAGTCATCTAGTCAACTCTTTCCCCTCCAACACACACACACACTCTGAGGCAGGACCAAGTATATCTAGACAGTTGTGCATAAATATATATATTCCTGACAGTTGTTCATAAAAACCTCCAGAGGCAGAATTCCACCACGTAGAAGTGGTGCATCTATAGCCCCTTGCTGCAGGTACAACCTGTTACTTCTTGTCCTACTTTCAGTAGATATGGAGAACAATTGATCACCGTCCTCTTCATAACAATCCTTAACCTATTTGAAGACTGTTATCAAGTCTCCCTTCAGTCTTTCTCTACATTAAACATGCCCATTTTAAAAAAACTTTTCTTCATAGATTATATTTTCTAAACCTTTAATTATGTTTGTTGCTGTCTTCTGGACTCTGCCCAATTTGTCCACATCTTTCCTCAGGTATGGTGCCCAGAACTGGACACAATATCCGAACTGATGTCTCACCAGTGCTGATTAGAGCAGAATAGTTATGATGCTCCTGGTAATACACCTCAGAATATTAGCCATTTTCTGCAGCTGTATCACATTGTTGGCACATGTTCAATATGTGATACACTCTAATCCCCAGCAATACTGCTACCTAGCCGGTTACTCCCCATTTTGTGTTTATGGTGGGACAGTTTGCTGTTGTGCCTTTAATATTGTTCCTTAGAGAAATAACCCACTTTCCTGCACTCCTTTTTCCCTTAGATTTTCTTCCCCCAGGAAGAAATAAGATAAATTTCAGAATGAAAAATTGGGGGTATTGAAAAGAACGCTGGTATAAAATAAAATAATGGGTAAAATAGAGAAGCTTAAGTTTAGTTGTCATTTAAATTAAATCTAAGGACATGGAAGCTGGAAGTAGGATAAAAAATCAATATTAGAACAAATGTGACTTCAGCCGAACAGCAAAGGACATAGAAGCTTGGAATAAGAATAAGATTGATTTATGTACGGTTGGGATTTATACTGAAAAGCTAAGGAAATGTAAGACCTTCAAATAGATTTGTATATAGGATTTACATACTATTATGAACACATTTTTAAAGGGCCAGATCCTACACTCCCTACACAAGTAAAAAGCCCAAAACCAACAACAAAAATTGGTCCTGATTCTTAATTTCCTTGCAATTTATGCACTCGATTACTCATTTGCAAAGTGGGAGTAAAATACTACTCCCATTATAAATGAAAAGTTCTGATTAGATGGCATTTTACACTCATTTTGAACAGTATAAATGGCTACAAAAGAAGCAAAAAATGAATGGCAAATTAAGTAAAGAAAATCTGAATTGGAGTTCCACAATCAACTTTACATAATTTAGAATATTACCTAGGATATTTTATTCAACACAATAATGCCCAGGTTTTTGATGTAGATAATTTTGGAGTGAGGACAACACTCACTATATTTTTTAACCAGTAGGTTCAACAGGAGAATTTAAACCTAACAACTGGTGCAAACAACAAAACTAAAAAACCTAAATCTGTCACTTTCATAACTTGTATTCACACCAGTGGGAGAATAGAGGCCTGAATTTTTTAATGCAAAAATAAACAAATTGATGTAAATAAAAAAAATCAGTTCACTTGTCCAAATGATTAATTTCATATTGTACATTTCTAATGTTTTCTCAAAATACAAAAATTGAATGAATCTGGGAATCTGAACCATCAGAACTTATTTCAGCACCAAGCTGTTTAGGTGTTGCAGATAGTTCAGAAGTAGATACAAGGTAACATTTACAAATGTGCATAAGTCACTTAGGAGCTTGTCTCATTAATTTCTAAGGCTATCTAGGTGCCTGTGAAATTTTTACCCCAATAAATGAAAAATGTATCGATAGTGTAAGCCTATTTTACTGTGCTTTTTTATAATGTATTTTACTGTTTTTGTAATTCTTAGATTTTTTTCTTTCTCCTTATAAAGGCTTGAAGTTTTAATAAAAACTCATGCAAAATCAGAAATGATTTATGATTGCAACATTATTATTGAAAAATAAGTGACTGGTGCCTGAGAGAGAGTGAGAGTGCTCTCTAGTGACTACTTGCTCCCTACAGAAGTTTAAAAAACCCAGCCTGCAACTACTATCAGGTAATAGAAATTGTCCTTCATTTCAAGTGGTAAAGGCCCATAATTTTGGAGCAAAAGGTCCTAGGACTTATTTCTGATGTGACTTAGTATAGATTTATTGTCTTCGGTATGCAAAATATTTATCTATTTACACAAATTATGTTCCAAACCACCTCCATAATTAAGGTTCAGTGACAATGTGGAGAAATCCTGGCAATATTTCAAATAGTGGTTCAACTTGTATATGATTGAAGGATGCTGGCAGAATGGATGGTGACATAAAAGTGTCCTTATTGTTAACCGTAGCTGATGCAAAGGCCCTAGATGTCAACATATTTTTATTTTGATAAGGTCCTAGCAAAATTTAAAGCCGATTCTGTATCCAGGAAGAATGAAATCCATGAAAGAATCCTCTTCTATGGGAAAATCCAAAAGGAACAAGCAAGTATTAAAAATGTTAGATATGAAGCCTGTGAGCTACTCTTAAGAGATTCACAGATTACAGACAGACTGGTGGTGGGATGCAGAGACGGGAAGGTAGATGAGCATTTGTTCAGAGACTGAACTGACTTCTTAAATTATACAAATCTGCAAAGTGCTGGAATAGGTAAAATTGCAGGTATGAGTGTAAGTAAAGAGAAAAATAAAAAAGTGCATATGGGTTTACTGCAAAGTGGAATATGAAGGATGGATGTGAGCGGAAATCAAGAAGCACAAGAGAGAGGATGACAAACCCAACCACCAGCCAGCTCACCGACTACATGGGAGGAGTGCACACAAACGTGCATATAGAGATTGCCCAGCATTTGTGCCAACGTACAGATTTTACTATTAGTATATAACCATTTTACTGGCAAAGCAAGCAAAGTAAAACTGAATGCAACGAAGGAATCCACTGATGAGATATTGTATGTTGATTTCATACAACTGTCACTGGCCCTGGTCGGTGGAGAGGAGATATGAGCAGAATATAGATGATTGCCCAGACTCCAGTGAACCAAGTTCCGTTGATAACAAATACTGAGAGTGAATATGTGATTTCAGACTGAAGACCAATACCGTTTGGAAATACGTTGGCATGATGCCTGTTCTTAGACATAGATTTTACTCCTCTTCCCCAAGAAGACAGATGATTAAATTCTGGATGTTCCGCTTCTTTCTGGTATCCTACTACTCCTAGAACCAAGACTGGAGATCATCCACAAGACTTTTTGGTGTGGGTGGGTGGGTGGGTTTTGACGCGGGGGCGGGGCGGGGGAGGGAGGATTCCGAGCCTTTCAGAACAAAGAGCTTTACTCAGAGCAATATTGACCATTAAATCTCCAGAGTAGCCAGAACCAGAATGAGGCCTGGTCTACACTACTCGTTTAAACTGGTTTTAGGAGCATTAAACAGATTTAACGCCACACCCGTCCACACTAAGAGGCCCTTTATATCGACATAAAGGGCTCTTTAAATCGACTTCTGTACTCCTCCCTAACAAGAGGAGTAGCGCTAATATCGGAATTGCCATATCGGATTAGGGTTAGTGTGGCCGCAAATCGACGGTATTGGCCTCCGGGTGGTATCCCACAGTGCACCACTGACCGCTCTGGACAGCAATCTGAACTCGGATGCAGTGGCCAGGTAGACAGGAAAAGCCCCGCGAACTTTTGAATATTTCCTGTTTGCCCAGCGTGGAGCTCCGATCAGCATGGGTGGCGATGCAGTCTGAAATCAAAATCCAAAAAGAACTCCAGCATGGACCGTACGAATGTGATTGCTGTAAGGGCAGGCAAATCTGTTCTATCCGAGCTCCAATACAGAAGACGAAATGCCAAAGCATTTAAAAAAAATCTCCAGACAGACGCCATAGCAGGGACTCAGCGCACTGCTGCGTGACAAGCGTAATGGAAAGCCAAAGAATCAAATGGACGCTCATGGAGGGAGGGAGCGGGGACGGACTCAAGCTATCCCACAGTTCCTGCAGTCCCCGAAAAGTATTTGCATTCTTGGCTGAGCTCCAAATGCCTGTAGTGTCAAACACATTGTCCGTGGTGGTTCAGGGCATAGCTCATCAATTTACCCCACCCCACACCCCCAGAAGTAAAAGGGAAAAAAATCCTCTCTTGACTCTTTTAAATGTCACCCTATGTCTACTGAATGCTGCTGATAGACGCGATTCTGCAGTAGCGAGCTGCTGTATCCTCTCCCCCACTCCTTGGTGGCTGATGGTGCAATATGGCTGATATCCATTGTCATCTTCAGCCTTGTGGCAGAAGGTGCAGTGCAGTAGGACTGCGCTCCCATCCTCATCATCAGCCTTGTGGCAGATTGTATAGTACAGAAGGACTGGTATCTGTCCTCATCATCAGCCCATAAGTAGATGGTCTGCTAACCGTCTTCATCATAGCAACAGGGGGCTGAGCTCCATCAGCCCCCGCCCTTCATGTGTAAAGAAAAGATTCTGTACTGCCTGGACTATCATAGCAGGATGCTGGGCTCCTGTCCCCACACTGCTTAATGTCCTGTCTAGACTATCATAGCAGCTGGAGGCTGCCTTCTTCCCCTTATTTTATCTCACTAACAAGTCACTGTTTCTTATTCCTGCATTCTTTATTACTTCATCACACAAGTGGGGGGACACTGCAACGGTAGCCCAGGAAGGCTGGGGGAGGAGGGAATCAACAGGTGGGGTTGTTGCAGGGGCACCCTCTGTGAATGGCATGCAGCTCATCATTTCTGCGGGATCTCTGGGGCTCTGACATGGAGCGGTTGTGCTCTCTGGTTCTCTAGTACACTTGCCCCATATTCTAGGCAGGACTGATTCTATTTTTTGATACCATAAAGGAGGGATTGACTCAGGGAGTCATTCCCAATTTTGGCTTTTGCGCCCCCGGCCAATCTCAGCCAGGGGCACCTATGACAGCAGCAGAGGGTACAGCACAGAAGGACTGGTAACTGTCATCATTGCCAGTTTACAATGGCATGGTAGACGGTACAGAATGGCTGGTAACCATCTCTGCTATCATGCAAAAGCAAGTGACTGCTGCTGTGTAGCGCTGCTGAATCGCCTCTGTCAGCGGCATCTAGTACACATACGGTGACAGTGACAAACGGCAAAACAGGCTGCACGGTTGCCATGCTATGGCGTCTGCCAGGGAAATCCAGGGAAAAAGGGCGCGAAATGATTGTCTGCCGTTGCTTTCCCAGAGGAAGGAGTGACTGATGACATTTACCCAGAACCACCCGCGGCAATGTTTTTTGCCCCATCAGGCACTGGGATCTCAACCCGGAATTCCAAGGGGCGGGGGAGACTCCGGGAACTATGGGATAGCTGCAAAATCGCTACCCACAGTGCAACGCTCCAGAAATCAATGCTAGCCTCGTACCACGGACGCACACCACCGAATTAATGTGCTTAGTGTGGCCACGCACACTCGATTTTATACAATCTGTTTTACAAAACCGGTTTATGTAAATTCGGAATAGTCCCATAGTGTAGACGTACCCCGAGACTGATAGTGCCATTTCTGACAGCAAAACGATGATTCCATAACTAAGTGTAGTGTTATTGCAAATGACCTCACCACACATTAAGTGGGGGAGCCCTTTCTGTAGCTTATCAGAGAAGGTGTGTTGTTCCTTTTAAGAGCTAGAGAGCCCGAGCAAGTCCATAGCTGATCACACTGACCCATTCCTCCTCCACCAGGTGACTGGAAGAAAGGGGGACCATTTAGGTCCATATTTGTGCAGTAAAAGCTCTCTTCTTTTCACCTGGACCAGGCTGAGGAGCACCCACTGTCCCACCCGCTGAAGTAATTAAGATACTAGATTTTGTCATGATACACTGTGGTCACTCCTTTTTCAGGGCACTAAGAAGTAATTTTCTCTCCTCACCTGATTGTCCCAAGCAAGGTGTTTGGGGTTTTTTGCCTTCCCCACACAGCAGTTGGGGTCTTAGTGGAGGCAAAAAAACAAAAGGGGGGTTAGTTTATGATGTGTCAGTACATGACGTAAGTGTGGGGCAGATGTCCGGTGGCGCCCCGATCCCTACCTGATTCAGTACTCAGGATGGATGCACAAGGGGACACATTTAAGCATTTATTTGACATTTCATAACTTTGCAGCCTTAATAACAGATTTTAATATCTGGGGGATTGTATGTTTATGGATATACATTATTTATATTAATGATTTTGGAACAAGGGTGATTCTGGAAAGGTGAGGAAATTTGCCATATAAAGTTGTGTAGAAGAAGCCCAAATGTTTGTGGATTAATACATTACTGAGTTTATGAATGGAATTGATGACCTAGAGCGTTAGGATGTGGAATTAGATCTGGTGTATAGAAATTTGAAAAATCATAATTCTGTTCAGATTCTTAGTTATAAATAGATGAATAATCTTCAGGTTTGTGAGGTGGCAGGTATGCGATTCAGAATTTGTCCCTCATTATTCCTACTTGGATTCAATACTTCTGGTCAGTGTGACATTTTTAGAATGCTTTAGAGAGTTTGGCTTGATATTCAAAAATACCTGTGGTTTTTGAGTTCTTCTAAATTCTCCCTAGCTATTTTTTTTTCCTTTAGCCTTTTAGGGCATTGTGGGGCAAGTTGGGGTGGGAGGGGAGAGGAAAATGTATGCAATTGTATCTTCCATGTAATTTCAATCAACTTTCATTATTGTCTTATATGATTATCACGTTGGAGGCAATCAAACTATATGATCCCTCCAAGGAGAGGAGCTGCTGTGGAATATCAAATGCAGTATTCTGACCCTAATAGAGGAGATGTCTCACCTCTGGAGCCTTCTCATGGCTATGGAGTGCTGAGGTGCTTATGTCGGCTAAGAGCTACAGATTCTCTTCCTAGCTTTGAGGCCCAAAGCATGCCCCCCTCCCCGCCCTCAAAAGCCAATGAATGCAAAACTCAGAATTTCTTTTATGCTGACTCCTGCTGAGATGTAATTTAAATCCACAAATAAAAATTTCTGATATGCTAAATCTTTCTTCCTACTTTACCTTTTATGCATGGAATTTCTAAAATATTTCAATAAACCTTATTTGTGACTTTATTTAATCTGTTCCTCAAAAATGTTTAACTGTCACTTAAAACAAAAGTGAAACACTTGGAGCAGAAGCAGTGCCTATGAGTTATGAAATAATTCTGCTTAAACCATGTATTAGGCTGTCGTGACTATTAGCTTGCTTCGCCAAATTGATAACAATGCGGCAGTAGTTCATAAGTCCCTTTGAAGTTAATTACACTTAGTTGCTAGGTAGCATTTTCTGAGGTATACTGCAAACACATAAAAGACAAACCAATTAAGTGAAAGTATGTAGCACTGTACAAATAATATGACCTTGAATCAGAGTAATGATGAGTAAAATGGGGAGGGGGGGAATAGAGAACATTTTAATTAGCACTTCAAATAAATTTCATTGACTTCAGACTAATAAAACACAATGTGTCCTAGTCAGCACAGGGAGTCCATGTCACCACTATAGTCTTAGTTATGAAGTAAAAAATGGAGCATGGAACGGCAGCTTTTCTGAAAAGCCCTGGGAAAGCAATCTAGGTGTTTACATAATGTAAAAATGTTTATAAAAAATTAGGTAATAACACATTAATCGATCAATTTGATCACATTCATTGTTTAATCAAAACAAACTCCTTGTTCATCCAGGTTGAACAATACTAAAACAAAACTTGATGGTAGGTCCCATTTATTGGAAGAAATATGAAATATGAAATATGAAATATGAAATATGAAATATCAAGGATAGTTTCTCTTGGCAATTTATAGCCCAATAGGGTGACCCGATGGCAAGTGTGAAAAATTGGGACAGGGGTGGGGAGTAATAAGTACCTATTTAAGACAAAGCCCCGAACATTGGGACTGTCCCTATAAAATCGGCACATCTGGTCACCCTAGGCCGCAACTCAGCAAATTGCTTAAAGTCCCATTTACCTCAGTGTGCAGCGGCATTCAAAAAAGCTAACAATGTTAGTATCTATGAGGAAAGGGATAGATAATAAGACAGAAAATATCATAATGCCACTATATAAATCTATTGTAGACTTGAATACTGCCTGCAGTTCTGGTCATCCCATCTCAAAAAAAAGGTATATTTACAATTGGAAAAAGTACAGAGAAGGGCATTAAAAATTATAAGAGGTATGCAACTGCTTCTGCATGAACAGAGATTAAAACTAGTAGGACTGGTTAGCTTAGAAAAGAGACGAATGGGGGGTGGTATGATAGAGGCCTATAAAATCATGACTAATGTGGAGAAAGTCAATGAGGAAGTGTTATTTACCCCTTCACATGACACAAGAACCAGGGGATCACTCAATGACATTAATAGGCAGCAGGTTTAAAAACAAACCAAAGGAAGTACTACTTAACACAATCCACCTCTGGAACTCATTGCCAGGGGATGTTGTGAAGGTCAAAAGTATAACTGGGTTCACACAAGAATTAGATAAGTTCATGAAGGATAGGTTTATCAAATGACTATTTTAGCCAGAATGGTCAGAGATGCAACCCCATGGTCTGAATGTCCCTAAACCTCCGTCTGCCAGAAGCTGGGAGTGGATGTCAGGAGCTGAATCACTTTATAAATTGCCCTTTACTGTCCATTCCCTGTGAAGTATCGACATGAGCCAGTGTTGGAAAACAGCATCCTGGGCTAGATGGTACATTGGTCTGCCCCATTATGGCCGTTCTTATGCTCAGTGAAGTCCGGGATAAAGCTCCCATTGACAAACAACTACCACAAAAAAAATCTTCCTTTTGCTAGAGGCAGGGGGTAACATGGCAACTGTCAGTCCTGGGTGCCCCAAGAACCATCTTACACTATCAATGCCATCTAGAATATTTACTTAGTTTTGCTAACGGTCCTTTCTATCCAGAAAGAGCTTCCATTGCTGTTAGTCAATGTAAACACCTCAGGACTCCATAGGCATGTTATGTCTCCATATTTAGACTTACAAAAGTAATATCTCTGAAAGCTGCAATACTATTATAGTAGGAGGATTTTCCTAAGTAACTATGCAAACTGCAAGAAGCATATTACATCACTACCTATGATGCTCAATCGACAACACTTGGGCTCCAACCTTCTGTTTTTATTTATATATGAAAATATCTACACTGAATGATCAGATCCAGAATATTTTGTATATACATCAACTCTGGTTGGACTTGCATCAGAAGAAGCCTGCAAAGTTTTTAACAGGCTAAGGGCCTGCTTCTGCTTTTGTCTCATGATTCTGTTATGGTTTTGAGACAAGCTAAAACTGAAATATTTCCTTTCATAGTCAGATTGTGAGACTTAGCACAAAACTATTAAAAAGGAGAAAGGGTATTTTTATGTTAAGCAACTTTTTTTTTGTTCTGAATTATGTGCCTGTTGTAGGGGAAGAGGGGATAAGCTTAGGATTTGTCTTACATATAACTAATGTTATAGTGTAACTGCCTGGGGCAATAGATTGCTAGGGGCTAGCTGAAAAAATGAAAATTTGAAAAAAATATTTTTTTGTCTGATCCCTTAAAGCTTTGTGATTTTTATTTTTATTTGTGTAATGCAGGTGAGAGATGGGGTTTGCATCTGTGCTTGAGCAAAACCAGTCACTCAGTCATTCTCAAAATGTGGTTCATGTAGCTCTTGCTAGTGGTCCACAGGTCAGAAGCACCCTCCTTGCTTTAGGTTGCTTTTTCAGGCATTCAGATTCAGGAGAAGAAGCCACCTAGCTGCCTCCACTAGGACCACTGCTATACAAGGGGAGAAGGAGAAACATGCAGGTGACAGAGACATGTATAATGGAAAAGGTTGAGAGAGGAACTGAACAAATGGAAGGGGGATGAAAAGGAACAGCTAAAGCAGTGTGGTTAACTTTTTGGAAAGAAAAAAAGAAATGCTTGTTTGACAGATGAAAATACATTAAATACTCTCCTAATATGACTGTTCCATTGTAAGTTATTGCTTAGTTGCCACACAGTTGCATGCTGACAAATGGGAATAGAGGTGATATCCCATGACAGTACAAGAGAAGGGAGACTAATCCACACTGAAAGAATTGTAGAACCTTTCAGCTAAATATAACCATAGAGAGAAGAAAACAGAATTGATTGACAAGCTCAGATAAGAAGAAATCCCCCCTCCCCCCCCCCACAAGTATTTAGTACATAGGTTAGGAGCACATTGAACTGCTGAGCACAATGGATTTCTTTTTCATGGGGCTGCGCTGACAGCAAAGTCATTGATCTTTAAAAGAGCAAAGAACAAGAAAAGAACATTTTTAAATCAAACATCCTATATAGCGTCTAGGCATATTGATGAATCTGTTTCATTTCTCATCATCACAAGCTGCTTCAGTACGGATTTGTGATTTCAAATGTGATCTATAATCAGGTGAAGAGTCAGCTTGACAATATACTTCCATAAGTCAGTAGCAGTTTGTGTTGAAAAATCGCTTGACCTCAACATCATCAAATGAAAATGGGGAAATCTGCAATCACAAAAGTTGAGTGCAGTACAGCTACTCTAACAGACCTCATTCTTATGGGGTTTTCTATGTCATCACTCAAGCTAAAGTTAGAAGAGAATGTTACCATCACTACTTCAGTGACTGATCTTCTGCCAACAAGAATGTAACATCTTACAATGGTGGTATCACCAGTGCTATCCATCTATGTCTAGCCTGAAAACGGTGACAGCCAGTTACGTACAAGGTTGCATATTTTGATAGTGACTTAAGGACAAATAGATCCCTGTTGTATCTAATAATGTGTCCCCTTTGCTGAGCACTAAGAGACTCTGACATTTTGCAATACTGACAACTGACTTCAGTAAAGTTGTACGTTACTCCAGGTAGTTCTCAAAACCCAGGAAGGTGTAGTCACAAGGAGGCTGGTCCCCGCCAATGATATAAGCCTTGCTTTTCTGTGTTAGAACAGGTGCTCCCATTTGTTCATTTAAAAGGGTGATGCAGCGCCTGGGGCTATAGAGGATCAGGGAGAATCAAGGGAGAGAGACCTGGTGAGTCTTTATTCACAGCCAAAGTGATCTCCTGCCCATCCTGACTGGGCCAAAACAAGAGCCATGGAAATTTGCTATTTGGAATGCTCACGAAAGTTTGCTTAACTCAAAGGGCTCAATCCTGATCTCATTTGAGTCAATTGGGGGGGTGGGGGGAGGAGTACCGTTCAATGACACTGCATCAAGCCCTAATTTCTCAGCCATGTTCCAACTCTTGCTATGCTGCACTTCACATAGTCAATTGGCTAAGTAAAGGGATGGTTTGGGAAACATATATCATAGAGCCTCACTAATTCACCGTAATGACTAGGAGACCAAATGTTGAAATTTGCAATAGTAATGAATGATAAAATGTTCTATATTCGTTTATTTGACACGTGCGGTGTCATTTAAATTATGGTATTTTCTATGCTACTAAATACACTGTATTTTATTTTGTAAAAAAGTGATATTTTAGTTGCAAGTAATATAAGACCATGCGGCAGCACATTGTTTATGCTTAGGTGAGACCTTGAAGGAGAGCACAATTGTTTGTCTATAAATGATAGGATGGGACAGTTAACAAATTTGTAATTAGTGAATCTGTTCATTTTGATTTAGTAAAATTACTCAGTCATAAATTCAAAGTGATAGATCATCCATAACTGCTTCAATGTTGCATAATAAGGTCTGATGTAAACTCATTTGGAATCATCAGAAATTCTCCCATTATTAATAACCAATAATTAGGTGCCTGCGGCAAAATGAAATTCTATGTGCTTGCTGAAGTGGAATAAAATTTTGGCCCTTGAAGATTGCTGCTGCGAGATTTCACTGCAGCACAGACACTGACATTTAGCACTACAGCGAAGTAGTATTTTTGAACTATCAGTTCTCCCAACTCTGAATGGACTGGAATTCTTCCTCTCAATTTAACTTATAAGCAGAAACTATCCATCCCATCAAAAAAACATGTTCACAACTAAGTCTGCATTTCATTTCTTGTTATTTGACTGGTTTTCTTTCAGTCTCTCTTCTAGGCTTCAGAACTGGAAAAGTTAAGAAAACCAAGGAGGAATTCTTTTTGTTGATTTCTTTCCTATATTAATTGTAGATTGCTTATGTAGGCAAAACCATTCCATTAAATCTTTGATTCTTTCCTTGCTTTTAAAGGCAGCATGCTAAATTTCAGTAAGAGTGTAGCCCAAGGGAAAACTGACAAGGGCTACTAAAACCTTATAGACTTGCTGCCACACATTGTGAAGATGTCTTTGTAAGTAAAATATTTCTCTTTAATCATCCATGATTTGGTCTAAACAAAAACTTCTGAAGTCATATTACTACCTCACATATGCCAAAAAATACAAAAACAACAACAGAAAAACACTGTGTTTTGCGATGGGAAAATGTAGCATTTCTCAAGATTTACAACAAAGCTTAAAAAGATAGATTTATATAATGATAAATTTATATAATAGGCTTTCAAGAGAATACTTTTCTTTCTTGTTCTGAATAAGCCACCATTACCATTACTCACATACTTCAGATTAATTTGTTTGTACACAAGCTCAAATGAGATGATCAGCTAAATGAAAATGTGCTTTACTTTATTTCCAGTTATACCTAAAAGCAAAACTGCATCACAGGGGGGAAATTAGGTTGATTACGTTTAAAGGGTAGGATTTTTGTTACTGAAGCAGATTCCAAGTTATTGGTTGCCCCGTTCCATGAGATGATCTACTTCTCTGGTGGAGTGTCCTTGTTTGAATAAGGCACTTTTGAGGGTGTTAAGATATATATCCTGGACTTTCTCCTCGGAGCATATTCTATGGTATGTGAGTGCCTGGCTGTAAATAACAGATTTTGTGATGTGTTTGTGGTGGCTACTGGATCTGTGAAGGTAAGTGGTGTGTTCCATGGATTTCTTGTATATAGTTGTCCGGAGAGTTCCATTGTTGAAGCTGATTGTGGTGTACAGGAAGTTGATGGTAGTGTGGGACTTTTCCAGAAAGAGTTAAATGGATAAGTGGTGGTTGTTGAAGTTGTGGTGGAAATCTATGAGAGAGTTAAGTTGTGTTAAGTCATCTGTCCAGAAGATGAAAATATCATCAGTATATGTCAGGTATATCATTGGTTTTGTAGGGCATTTGCCCAAAAATTCTTCCTCAAGGTGGCCCATAAATAGGTTGGCATATTGTGGAGCCATCCTAGTGCCCGTGGCTGTTCCGTGATTTGGTCAAAGTGTGTGTTTGTTGAATGTAAAATTGTTATGGGTAAGGATAAAATGGATGAGTTTGACAATGGATTGCCAATTGTGTTGTAAATATTTGAGGCAGACAGCAGTACTATCATTGTGAGGGATGTTGGTTTAGAGGGAAGTGGTCCATAGTGTCAAGAATGGGGTCCTGAGGGAGGTGGTTAATGTTGTAGAGTTTGTTGACGAAGTCGGTTGTGTCCTGGAGGAAACTGACCCTTTGTGTGGTGAATGGTTTGAGGATGGGTTCCATGAGTCCCGATATTTCTTCAGTAAGAGGTGTCATAGCCAGATATGATGGGTCTACCTGGGTTCCCTTGTTTGTGTATCTTGGGAACCATGTAGAAGGTCCCCCCAGGTTGGATTCTTGGGGATGTTTGGAGTTATTTGGGGAAGGATTTTATGATATCCTTAAATTCTTGGGTAAGTTGTGGTATGGAGTCTTCTTTGAGTTCTTTATAGTGGGTGGTGTTGAATAATTGATTGGCTTCATTAATGTAGTCCTCACGACTGAGGACTACAATGGTGCCCCCAATTTCTGTATGTTACAAACCTCCCCCTGCCCAATATTGGTGATCAATCTCCACTTGCTCTCAGCAGACATTGAACAAAACAGAGCCCAAAGCCTTGCCAAGGTATAGGCCACAGTTTTGTGTAGAGTTGTATTGTCCATTTTCTGATAGATCGGATGCTACACAGTCAAGAGGTGCCAACCAGCTTAACCAAAAAAGACAAAATATGTATATCATGAATCAATAGTGTGCCAGTCTAAAGCTGGCCATCCAGCATAATTGTAGTTGTTGTGCATAAAATATAATGAGGTTATTTTAGGGTCTGTTAAATAATCTAGTAAACTGACAAGTTAGTCAGGGAAAAAGTCATTTCCTGGGGTGAGGAAGCTATTAAAAAGTGAATAGACCATATCCTAACAGGGATGTTTGTTCAGACAACAGACGGGAGGGTCTCTCCTTTGAAAAGATCCAATGTGTGTATTATCCATTTGAGTTTTGTTATACATGGGATCTAAAGAAACCTTGAAATGAGCAAAAACCTTTTAAATACTTTTTATGCAACCATGCAAATAGGATCTGGGTAGGAGGCCACAGTACTGTATAGCAATGGATAAATAGCAATCGGATGCCCTGTAGCATAGAGATACAGTTGTGTGTTACATGTCTACTGTTGTCTGAGTTAAGCAAATGAAATGCATTTAACATACTCACAACAGAGTTTAACACCTGGCTGGAAACAGTAGATCTGAAGGCCTATAAACATCACCCCCTTCCAAGGAAAAACCTGTGAGGTGATTTTTTGGGAGGAAATCTGGGACATTGTCTATGTTGGTGACACTTGCCTCCCCCATCCCCTTCAGAAAAGGTCCTCGTTCCTCCCCAAATCTGATAGATCCTCCGAGTGATTCACAGAAGGTCTTGTGTGCATTATTTTTACCACCTATGTATGACAGTCTGCAAGGGGATGATGTGTATCCCTTGACCTGCCTACTATTTTCCCCCATGTCACCCATGCTCTTCCCCTTCACACAGCATGGACCACCCACTCCATGGAGAACATATGAAAAACCGTACTGGGACAGATCAATTGTCCATCTAGTTAAGTGTGCTGTCTTCAGCCAGTGGCCAATGCCAGAGGATGAACAGGACAATTATCAAATCATCTGTTCCCTGAAATAACCACCTCAATGGTGTCCAGAAGCTTATGTGAAAGAAGGGGAACAATGCGACATAGGTGGATTGGCCACCTTTCCATGTGGAGAGAGGAAATTAGTGTATTCTTTTAGGTACAATCTGTACCACATCTCTTTAGTTACACAGGGAATCTGAAAAGAAGGCATGGCTGTGATCAGTGAAGCTAGGGAAAGATGCAGGAGCAGAGACAGCTAGAATTCTGCTGCTGCTTGTGAGAGAAATAGATCCTGCTACAATATAAGGTTTTATAATCTCTTTGGTTTAATAGATTGTAAGTAAAAGATCTGACCTGTGTAGCAAAGCACATCAATGAATAGGCTACATGTCTGGTAGACTTTTATTTTTACTCTTGATTATCTGTGTATTCCCTGTCAAATAAACCTTAATATAATTAAACTAATTAGAAATGACAACTCTCGCCATAAGGGATTATTGTTATTGGGCACTTCAGAGGTAAAAGGTTTCTCTTTGACCTGAAGGAGAGAGCAAAGTCAGAGGAAGTCACTGTCTAAGCACTCATTCAAAGCTATGGGACTACAGAAATATGTCCTGAAATATGCCTTTGATCTTGCTGGCTTTCTTTGCGTGAGCATAGAAAAATGCTAACTGCCAGGAAGAGCGCTAGGTGACAGATATGAATTGCCTTAATGGATTAGGTCAAGGATCCATCTGATTCAATATTCAGTTTTTGAGAGTGGCCAATACCAAGTGCTTCAGAGAAAGATGCATGAAACACTGTTATGTAGGATGTTATGGAATAATCTGCTGCAAGAGAAAGTTTTCTTCTAACCCCCAATAGAGATTTGCTAATGCTTTGAAGCGTGAGGACTTCCAAAACTTTTGTTGTTGTTGCTGTTATAGCTCTGAGTATCCTTGTTATCCATATAAAAGTCTAATCTCTTTTTGAGACCTGTTAAAGTCTTACCCTCAGTGTTATCTTGTGGCAGTCAGTTCCACAGACTAATTTTGCATTGTATGAAACATGTATTTATAAGTTTTGAATTTTCCACCTTCCACTTTTGTTGACTGTTCTCTCTCTCTAATTACACACAAACTACTACATAAATACTAAGGTTTGGGGGGAAGACTAAAAGAGGCAGGCAGAGGAATAGACAGGTTAGTAAAGGGAGTGTGTGGTGTTCTGGCAGTGTTTTGGTGCTCATTGGAGGTTTGTTTTGCTGTGGGTGGTGGTGTTTTGGTTTCATTTGTGTTTCCCGGACTAACAGGATTTAGGTGGGAAGGCTATGACAAATACAGAGGCAGCAGTGGTAGTGACCCAAGCAGTGGAAGACACAATGAAGATGACTGGATGTGGAAGCTGTGGCATGTACATGATTCTGGAGAGAGGGTACATGAAGTGTTTCATCTGCATGACGTGACGCCTGATAGAGCTGATGGAAGAAAAGATCCGAGGATTGGAGATGCAGATGGAAACTCTGGTTGAGTTTAGAAGGGGGTTTAAGCAGATGATGGAGCAAAGACACGAGGAGGCTGAAGGGAAAAGCTCAGACTTGCAGATGGAAGCAGGACCAAAGAACTCTGAGGGGAGACTGCTGGGTGAGGAAAGTGGACGGTGGAAGCATGTGACTAAGCGAACCAGGCAGAGGAAAAGATGGGCTAGTGAAGGAGAAATAGAGATCAGGAACAGGTTTGCGGAATTGGAAAATGAAGAAGGGGCACAGAGGGTGGTCACTGAAGGTGAGAAGGCAAGGAAGAAGAGAAGAGCAGCTAGTCCTATAGGAAGAGGGAAAGAGTCAGTGGAGATAACACCAAATATGAGCCCAGGAGGATACGGGATGGGTTGCAGAGGATTGCAAGGGAGAATAGGAATCAAGAGGACTTGCAGCAAGAGGGAACAGGGGATAGACCGGAGAATCACACCATCAACAGGAAAAGGCAGGTCTACATGATTAGGGACTCCTTATTGAGAAGCATAGACAGGCCTGCAACCAGAGCTGATCCAGAGAACAGAAGGGTGTGCTGTCTGCCGAGTGCTAAGCTATGGGATGTAGACCTGAGGCTGAAGAGGATCCTAACAGGAGCGGGAAAGAATCCACTGACTGTCCTTCATGTGGGAATGAATGATACAACTAGATTCTCACTGGAACATATCAAGGGAGACTATGCCAGGCTGGGGAAGACACTTAAGGAAAACGAGGCTCAGGTAATCTTCAGTGAGATTCTGCCTGTTCCTAGAGAAGGGCAACAACGGTGTGACAAGATTATTATGATCAACAGATGGCTCAGGCAGTTGTGCTATAAGGAGGGCTTTGGGATGTATGGCCACTGGGAGGCATTCATGGACAAAGGACTGTTCTCTCAGAATGGATTTCACCTGAATAGGGAGGAAAATAGACTTCTAGGATGGAGTCTGGCACAACTGATTGAAAGAGCTTTAAACTAGGAATTTGGGGGAGATGGTTGGGAGATGTCCAGGTAATCTCCATGCCGAATTTTAACAGTGATTGGGAAGAAAACAAAGAAAGAAAGAATATTGCTGTGGGTAGGAGAATGGACATACAGAGGAAGGGTAGTGTAGATACAATTCTAATAGGTGATACTGGCGGTAGAACATCTGGGCCTAATCGGGGAAAGAATGTGAGCGAAGCCAAACAACAAAAATTAAGATGTTTGTACACCAATACAAGGAGCCTAGGTAACAAAATGGAGAAACTAGAGTTACTAGTGCAGGAAGTGAAATGGGATATTATAGAAATAACAGAAACATGGTGGAATAGTAGTCATGACTGGAGTACAGGTATTGAAGGATATGTGCTGTTTCGGAAAGACAGAAATAAAGGCAAAGGTGGTGGAGTAGCATTGTATATCAATGACGAAGTAGACTGTAAAGAAATAACCGATGGAATGGATAAACAGAGTCTGTCTATGCAAAAATCACATTGGGTAAGAAAGCTACTAGAGCCTCCCTGAGATAGTGCTTGGAGTGTGCTATAGACCACCAGGATCTGATTTGGAGATGGAGAGAGACCTCTTTAATGTTTTTAATGAAGTAAATACTAATGGGAATTGTGTGATCATGGGAGACTTTAACTTAGGGTGACCAGACAGCAAGTGTGAAAAATCAGGAGAGATGGTGAGGTAATAGGAGCCTATATAAAAAAAAAGACCAAAAAATCGGGACTGTCCCTAAAAAATCATCACCCTACTTTAACTTCCCAGGAGGAGGAAAGGTGCTAGTAATAATAATAGGGCTCAGATTTTCCTGGATGCGATAGCTGATGGATTCCTTCACCAAGTAGTTGCTGAACCTACAAGAGGGGATGCCATTTTAGATTTGGTTTTGGTGAGTAGTGAGGACCTCATAGAAGAAATGGTTGTAGGGGACAACCTTGGTTCGAGCGATCACGAGCTTCAGTTCAAACTAAATGGAAGGGAAAACAAAAATAGATCGGTGGCTAGGGTTTTTTATTTCAAAAGGGCTAACTTTAAAAAATTAAGGAAATTAGTTAGTGAAGTGGATTGGACTGAAGAATTTATGGATCTAAAGGCGGAGTAGGCCTGGAATTACTTCAAGTCAAAGTTGCAGAAACTATCAGGAGCCTGCATCCCAAGAAAGGGGAAAAAATTCATAGATAGGAGTTGTAGACCAAGGTGGATGAGTAATCATCTCAGAGAAGGGATTAAGAAAAAGCAGAAAGCCTACAAGGAGTGGAAGATGGGAGGGATTACCAAGGAAAGCTACTTTATTGAGGTCAGAACATATAGGGATAAAGTGAGAGAGGCCAAAAGCCATGTAGAATTGGACCTTGCAAAGGGAATTAAAACCAATAGTAAAAGGTTCTATAGCCATATAAATAAGAAGAAAACAAAGAAAGAAGAAGTGGGACCGCTAAGCACTAAGGATAGAGTGGAGGTTAAGGATAATGTAGGCATGGCCCAGTATCTAAACACTTTGCCTCAGTCTTTAATGAAGCTAATGAGGAATTTAGGGATAATGGCAGGATGACAAATGGGAATGAGGATATGGAGGTAGATACCACAGATAGAAGCCAAACTCGAACAGCTTAATGGGACTAAATCGAGGGGCCCAGATAATATTCATCCAAGAATATTAAAGGAACTGGCACATGAAATTGCAAGCCCATTAGCAAGAATTTTTAATGAATCGGTAAACTCAGGGGCTGTACCGTATGACTGGAAAATTGCTAACATAGTTCCTATTTTTAAGAAAAGAAAAAAAGTGATCTGGGCAACTACGGGACTGTTAGTTTGACATCTGTAGTATGCAAGGTCTTGGAACAAAAATTGAACGAGAAAGTAGTTAAGGATGCTGAGGTCAATGGTAATTGAGACAAAATACAACATGGTTTTACAAAAGGTAGATCGTGCCAAACCAACCTGATCTCCTTCTTTGAGAAGGTAACAGATCTGTTAGACAAAGGAAATACAGTGGATCTAATTTACCTCAATTTCAGTAAGGAATTATTAGTTAAATTTAAAAGATGGGGATCAATATGAAAATTGAAAGGTGGATAAGGAACTGGTTAAAGGGGAGACTACAGTGAGTCATTCTGAAAGGTGAATTGTCAGGCTGGAGGGAGGTTACTAGTGGAGTTTCTCAGGGATCGGTTTGGGGGCCAATCTTATATAATCTTTTTATTACTGACCTTGGCACAAAAAAGTGGGAATGTGCTAATAAAGTATGTGGATGACACAAAGCTGGGAGGTATTGCCAATACAGAGAAGGACCGGGATATCATACAGGAAGATCTGGATGACCTCCAGTAATAGTAATAGGATGAAATTTAATAGTGAAAAGTGCAAGGTCATGCATTTAGGGATTAATAACAAGAATTTCTGTTATAAAATGGGGCCACATCTGTTGGAAGTAACAGAGGAGGAGAAGGACCTTGGAGTATTTGTTGGTCACAGGATGACTGTGAGCCGCCAATGTGATATGGCCCTGAAAAAAGCTAATGTGGTCTTGGGATGCATCAGGTGAGGTATTTCCAGTAGAGATAAGGAGGTGTTAGTACCATTATACAAGGCACTGGTGAGACCTCATCTGGAATACTGTGTGCAGTTCTGGTCTCCCATGTTTAAGAAGGATGAATTCAAACTGGAACAGGTGCGGAGTAGGGCTACTAGGCTAATCCAAGGAATGGAAAACCTGTCTTATGAAAGGAGACTGAAAGAGCTTGGCTTGTTTAGCCTAACCAAAAGAAGGCTGAGGGGAGATGTGATTGCTCTCTATAAATATATCAGAGGGATAAATACCAGGGAGGGACAGGAATTATTTAAGCTCAGTACCAATGTGGACACAAGAACAAATGGATATAAGCTGTTTAGACTTGAAATTAGACAAAGGTTTCTAACCATCAGAGGAGTGAAGTTCTGGAACAGCCTTCCAGGGGGAACAGTGAGGCAAAAGACATATCTGGCTTCAAGACTACGGCCTGGTCTACACTAGGCGTTTAAACCGGTTTTAGGAGCATAAAACCGATTTAACGCCACACCCGTCCACACTGAGAGGCCCTTTATATCGGTACAAAGGGCTCTTTAAACCGGTTTCTGTACTCCTCCCTAACAAGAGGAGTAGCGCTAATATCGGTATTACCATATCGGATTAGGGTTAGTGTGGCCGCAGATCGATGGTATTGGCCTCCGGGCGGTATCCCACAGTGCACCACTGACTGCTCTGGACAGCAATCTGAAGTCGGATGCAGTGGCCAGGTAGACAGGAAAAGCCCCGCGAACTTTTGAATATTTCTTGTTTGCCCAGCGTGGAGCTCCGATCAGCACGTGTGGCGATGCAGTTAAAAATCAAAATAAAGAAAGAGCTCCCGCATGGACCATGCGGATGCGATCGCTGTAAGGGCAGGCAAATCTTTTCTATCAGCGCTCCGTTACAGAAGACAAAATTCAAAATCATTTTTAAAAAATCTCCAGACAGACGCCATAGCAGGGGCTCAGCGCACTGCTGCGTGACAAGCATAACGGAAAGCCAAAGAATCAAATGGACACTCATGGACTGGAGGACTCAAGCTATCCCACAGTTCCTGCAGTCTCCGAAAAGTATTTGCATTCTTGGCTGAGCTCCAAATGCTTCTAGGGTCAAACACAGTGTCCGCAGTGGGTCAGGGCATAGCTCGGCAATTTACGCACCCCCCACCCACCCCCAGAAGTGAAAGGGAAAAAAATCCTCTCTTGACTCTTTAACATGTCACCCTATCTTTACTGAATGCTGCAGATAGATGCGATGCTGCAGCCGTCAACACCAACATCCTCACTCCCCCCCCTGCCATGGGTGGCTGATGGTGCAATATGACTGGTACCCGTCCTCATCATCAGCCTATTGGCACATGGGGCAGTGCAAAAGGACTGGTAACCATGCCGACTAGCATCAGTTAGGTCAATCAAGGGCGCCTGGCCTTAATTTTTCCTGGTAGATGGTGCAGTATGGCTGATAACCATCATCGTCATAGTAACAGGGGGCTGAGCTCTGTCAGCCCCCACCCTTCATGTGTAAAAAAAAGATTCAATTGCCCCTGGACTAGCAGAGGGATGCTGGGCTCCTCTCCTCCACACTCCTTACTGTCCTGTCTGGACTATCATAGAAGCTGGAGGCTGCCTTCCACTCATTTCTCACTAACAAGTATTCCTTGTTACTGGAATCTAGTCACTGTGTCTTATTCCTGCATTCTTTATTACTTCATCACACAAGTGGGGGGACAATGCTATAGTAGCCCAGGAAGGCTGGGGGAAGAACAGAATCAACAGGTGGGGTTGTTGCAGGAGCACCCCCTGTGAATAGCATACAGCTCATAATCTATGCAGGATCTGACACAGAGCAGCTGTGCTCTCTGGTTCTCTGATACAGTGGTTCTCTAGTACACTTGCCCATATTCTAGGCAGGACTGATTGTATTTTTAGATACCAAAAAGGAGGGATTGACTCAGGGAGTCATTCCCAATTTTGGCTTTTGCGCCCCTGGCTGATCTCAGCCAGGGGCACTTATGACAGCAGCAAATGGTGCAGTGCAAAAGGACTGGTAACCATGATCATCTTATTACCAATTTATGGTATGGTAGATGGTACAGTATGGCTGGTAACCATCTCTGCTGTCATGCAAAAGCAAAAGCATGCTGCTGTGTAGCGCTGCTGAATCGCCTCTGTCAGCGGCATCTAGTACACATACGGTGACAGTCACAAAAGGCAAAACAGGCTCCATGATTGCCATGCTATGGCATCTGCCAGGGCAATCCAGGGAAAAAAGGCGTGAAATGCTTGTCTGCCCTTGCTTTCCCAGAGGAAGGAGTGACTGACGACATTTACCCAGAACCACCCGCGACAATGATTTTTGCCCCATCAGGCACTGGGATCTCAACCCGGAAATTCCAAGGGGCAGGGGAGGCTGCGGGAACTATGGGATAGCTACGGGATAGCTACCCACAGTGCAACGCTCCAGAAATCGACGCTAGCCTCGGACCGTGGACGCACACCACCGATTTAATGTGTTTAGTGTGGCCGCGCACACTCGATTTTATACAATCTGTTTTGCTAAACCGGTTTATGTAAAATCGGAATAATCCCGTAGTGTAGATGTACCCTGGGCTTGATAAATTTATGGAGGGGATGGTATGATGGGATAGCCTAATTTTAGCAATTAATTGATCTTTGACTATTAGCGGTAAATATTCCCAATGGCCTGTGATGGGATGTTAGGTGGGATGGGATCTGAGTTACTACAGAGAATTCTTTCCTGGGTTTCTGGCTGGTGAGTCTTGCCCACATGTTCAGGGTTTAGCTGATCACCATATTTGGGGTCGGGAAGGAATTTTCCTCCAGGGCAGATTGGCAGAGGCCCTGGGGGTTTTTCGCCTTCCTCTGCAGCGTGTGGCAAGGGTCACTTGCTGGAGGATTCTCTGCACCTTGAATTCTTTAAATCACGATTTGAGGACTTTAATAGCTCAGATGTAGGTTAGGGGGTTGATACAGGAGTGGGTGGATGAGCTTCTGTGGCCTGCATTGTGCAGGAAGTCAGACTAGACGATCATAATGGTCCCTTCTGACCTTAAAGTCTAGATTGCAAAGTCAAGCACTGAAAAGTTTGGAAATTAGCATTATATAGCATTGTATGTGTTTAAAACACCTCTCATTGATTTCAGTTGCAGCTGTGAGTGCTCGGCACCTCTGCAAATCAGGCCTTAGGTTGGGCAACCAGAAAATACGGAAAACACATTTACAGTAGTGACCATCTGTGAAAAGTTTGGCTTAAGTGACTTGCCCAACACCTAGGAACTTTGTGGCAGAGCCAAGGATAGAATCCAAATGCCTGCCAGGGAAATCAGCTGGGAGCTCCTGCATGGTTCATGGATTCCCCATATACCTGTCCTTTCTGCAGCAAGAGGGAGACCCCGGTGCATATCTATTTAGGGCGTGTCAGGCTGCAGCCCCTCTTCTGGCTCCTCCAGAACTTCTTACTGATATCCTTATTGTACTTTTTCTCATACCTCGTGATTTTTGCACACCCCTTCTGAGCCACACAGTCATGAGACCTCCTTGTCAACCTCGTCTTGTCGCAGGCCATCACAATCAGCCATCACACCAGGAGTAGGAAGCTGGATGCATGGGGGAGCTCTGCAATTGTGAAGCCTATTTCTGACCCCTTGTTTGATCATGTATCTGGGCAGAGTTCCTCTGGGCAGTGTTCATTGCCTTCCTAAATGCCTTTGAGGAGCAGTGGGTGCTGCGGGGGGCTCTCTGCTCAGTGCCCCCTTCTCGTTCCCTAATTGTCAGCCTATGACCTTCAATCCTGTCTCCATTTTGGTTTTTTTCATATGTTGTACCCAGTATTCATTTAGATCCAACACACAAGCCCCTGCCACTTGAGCTAATGGAGTAACTAATAGCAATAGTAAGTTGTCATCCATTATGTGAACCAGCACCATAAGGGGAAGGGCACTTTGCCAGTGGGCATCACCAGTAATTACTGACAGCAGAGGAATGGTGGAACTTGGGAACATTGGTTTCCATTTCAGACTCTGGAGGGAGTGTGCTTTAGTGATCAGACCTTTCTACCCATTTCCCCCAGGCTTGATCTCTTCTGCCTTGTCTCCTCCAACATGTCCTGTCCTGTCTCTTTCCCAGTGGTGCAAGTAGATTTTAACTCTTACCAATATGGTATTGACCCCCTGACCCTGACCCTCCTCACAAAAAGTGTTCCATCACTAGAGCCCTGCACGGATACAAATTTATACCCGTGGATGCAGATATCTGTGGATAGAAATCGGTATCCGCAGAACTGCAGGACTCTCCCGGGAACTGCAGCGGCGACCTGGACTCAACCCAGCCCAACCCACAGAAGTCAAGGGAAAGGCCCGCTGAGCTGTCTAAAGCCCTCAGCTGGAATATGTTCTGTATACATGGCCTCTTCTGGAAATTTAGCTCTGAGACTCTAGCAAATCTCTTCTGAGTATGTGCAAACTGACCCCCCTCCCAATCCAAATGAGGGTGGATTTTCATGAGGGTGGCAAAAGTCACATCCCTGACTCAAAGGCCAGCCCCAGACAGATTTCAAGTCTCTGCTTCAGCACATGTGCATGCTAGAGCTTTTCAAAAATGGTCACACGAATTTTTTAACTTGGGCAAAACAATGTTTTCTCTAAATTCATTCTTGGCAACATCTCAACCATTTTTGGCTGAAATTTATTGAAACAATTCAACCTAATTTCAGCCTAAACCATTTTAAAGTTATAAGAAACTGAAAACATGGTCTTAATCTGTGAAGTATTGGAGAACCTTAACAATAGGTGATGCTACCCGCCTCACCTATAGTATGCGTGCAATCTCTCTCATGCAGCATTTCTCATATTCTCATATAGATTGCAATATTTCAACATTTTGCGGTTAGAATTGTTTGTATTTTGTGACACTTGGCGTACCTCCGAGTTAAGTGTAAAGCACTCCATCAAGTAGCTTTTTGGCTGTGACAGGCCACCTACGCTATGTCATAGCTCCACGGAAAGCAAGAGCATGACATTCATTCATTTCACCAAGAGGTATGCTACTTGTCATAAAGGGACTTCAGCATTTCTTCACATTTTATATAAGCTGTTTCCATTCAGTTGTGTTCTCCCACTCATGCTATTCTTCCGGAAGAGTTGAACAAAATTATTTCTAAATTATACTAATATGGCATTAAATAATACTTGGATTACTTGGATTAAAGTCAGATCCTCCCTCTGCACCCACTTACCAAGCCCAAGTAACCACATTTATCATAGGGGACAGAGAATCATGCCCCTGGTAGAGAGCTGCTATCTAGCCAAAACTGTGTAAACCAAGCTGTTCTGTACCTTTTTTGGGAAAGTCTGAGTCAGCAAATCTTCTATTATGTTAGGTCAATCCTAATGAACCCCTTTCTTTTCACACCCCAAATCCAACTGTTCAGGTTCATAGAGGGAGACCCACCCCCAAAGGGTAAGGCTCTGCTGATACAGGGGATCTTCATACCTTAAATGTTTTTCCAAAATCATGCCTTCCTGGCAGTAGAATCACCCATTTTCCATTGAAGTTAGTGATTCTGTGTCTGTGAGGAAAGAGGCAAGAACTAGACCCAAATTAATATTACCATTAATATATTTCTCTCTGATGAAAAGTAGTCACAATAATACTATCCTTTTTTTGTTTATGAACTCAAAGCACCCATCATCTGTTAAAATTCCACATAATGTCCCTCAGTGCTTAATTTTAAATGCAGATCTTTAAGTTAGGTGACGCATAGGTAAAATCACATTTTGGCAATGGTCTAAATAGTGCAGAGGGAAAAGTAATAATATGCTCAAAACACGTCCAGCATTTGGGATTGGAATGTACCTTTGCCCCCTTATTATTTATTTTCTTAAACTTTAGATTTATTTTACACTTTTTTTCCTCCAGTCTTTCTAATCAGTTTTCTGCTGCTGCATCAGGAAATTAAGTTTTAGAAATTGAATAAAATGTTGAAAGAAGGGAGGAATTGTTTGGAAAACAAATAACTTCAACCTTGTTTTGAGTTGTTTGAAAGAAAGAAAGAAACAACCAACCAACCATACAATTTTTTTTCCCCAAGATGTAGAGAAGGCTCCATAAACAATTTTAGCTCTTGTACATAAGAATTGGTCCAGACTCTGGTCTTCTAAATGCTGGAGTTGCAAATAAATTTATATAGCTTCTGTGCAAATCTCTGCAGTTTTAGCTCTCATGTTAATCTGCAATAGCATTAGAACCAGGATAATGCCACAATATGTAGAAAGGAGGCCAGGCTGCCACAATACAGCAGCTATACCACCACTGTGCTTATATGTGTCATCTGCTTGTCCCTACTCCTTTCCACCATCAACCTTTGTCAAGGAAAAGTACTGGGATAGACCAGTATGAAGTAAAGAATGGCTAAGATGTACCTGACTTGAGCATCAAATGTAGGTAAACAGTTCCTCAATAACTAAATATCTGGAGATAGATTGACAAAGGAACTTAGACAGGACCATGCCCAGCATCGCTACATCTAACTTTTAGGTGCCTAGGACATTGCTGGAATTAACAAAACCTGAGTTAGGTACCTAGGCTTCCAATATAATGAATGGGGAGAGATAGGCACCTCAGAGTGAGATTCCCCAATTTGGTGGCTCCTTGCATGGAGAGATGCAACACCACATAGGGGATGCCATTTTCAAGAGTGTCTCACCCTGATGGCCTGATCTAGCGTGAAGCGTGCATGCAAGATTATGCCAGTGGGGGTGGAGCAGCGTGCTGTTCAAAATGGCTTCCCCTGTCCAGTACTGAGCAAAACCACATCTGGTTTTGTTGTGGTACTGGACCGGGGTAAACCTCTCAAAAAGAGGACTGTTCAGTATAAAACCAGACAAGTGGCCTCCCAATGCCAAGATGAGGGATGTGTCCTAAACCATGCCCCTCTCAGAGGACCACCTCCTTCTGCTTGGGATTCTGAATGGCTAGGGCAGTCACCTGCCAGATGGTAGGTCCCTCATTCCCCCTCGAGTGAGGGAGGGCTTAACCACAGATCTCCCTGGTGAGTACCCTAACCACTGGGCTAAAAGTTCTGAGGGAGCTCCTTTTTGTCCTCTTGAACTGTTTTGTGTAAGCTTGTCTATTTTGGCCCAATCTGGTAGGTGAGCACTGAATATGCTTACCAAATTGGGCCACACAGGTGAGCTAGGTGGAGGAACACCTCTCTTCCCTCAGTTCATGCATCAGACTGGGGCTTAAACATCTGGATGCCTAGAGTAAAGCTGTAGTGACCATACACACAGGCAGACACATAGGCACTTAGGGGACTTTTACTGCAAAAATTTAGGTGCTGAATAAACATAGGCACCTACAGGGTTTGGCAGCAGCTGAGTGGACGTTGTGTGAATCCCAGTGGGGCCTGATTCTGGGATTTAAGTGCCTAAAATGGCAGTTAAGCACCTAAATCCTTTTGTGAATCTAGCCCCGATGAGGTTTGTGTGTTTATTATATACTGTGCTTATGAAATCTGCTCCTGAATGATGCACTAGTTTCAGACTGGGGTGTGTGGTTATTTGGTACATAAGGTTTCTGCTTCTTACTTTCCATCAAACTCTGATGTATTTTTTATCACCTTGATGCAGAAGCACATCAGACATGCTTGCCTGATTTAATACACCTTTTAGGAAGAGGGCAGTATCCTGGCACAGCAACATTTTTCACAGTGTGCTACTTGTTTTTCAGATGCATAGATTATTCCCATTTCTAGTGCTGTGCATGTGCAGAGATAAAATCAGATGCAAACCTTTAGTTTGAGGAGGATAAATAATTATTCAGAAAAAGAGGAAATGTATATGGTGTCCACTACTCCCTCACAATTTATGCACTGCATTATTTGTCATTTAAGGTGGGAGAGATAGCTCAGTGGTTTGAGCACTAGCCTGCTAACCCCAGGGTTGTGAGTTCAATCCTTGAGGAGACCACTTAGGGATCTGGGGCAAATTCAGTACTCAGTCCTGCTAGTGAAGGCAGGGAGTTGGACTCAATGATCTTTCAAGGTCCCTTCCAGTTCTAGGAGATGGGTATATCTCCTATTATTAAATCTTAGGGTTTTCTGTAGCACCTGACTAGATAATCTAAGCACTTAGATTATTAAATTAGATGCAAAAATACACAACTGCCTCAATTGCCCTAGGACCTTTCCAGCTCCATTTGTTGTCAGGACATAACTCTGGTGACAACCTGCTAACCAAAACTAAATTCTGAAATCAATACACATGTGAAGAGGTAGCAAAATAGAACACTATTTTTAAGATGTATGTGTTTAAAAGTCTATTCAAATTAAAATAGGACATTCACCCATACAATATCGATACTCTATAGATGGTCCTGTAGCAATCTTGGACATACCTAGTACATTGTAGTGAATCTATGCATTGCTAATGTAATCTGCTGATGAAAAAGTAGAACTTCAAATTATAATTGTGGGAGCATATTTAGTAGTTTTTTCCACAGCCTGTAGAGAGAAAAAAAGGTGCTATAAATTATACCTGTTAATATGCATAAAAATACATAGGGTTCCAGCTAATGTTTATTCTTCTATAGTTTGTTTAGAATATTTCAAGTTGAAATATTAGTTAGTGACTGCAGTTGTCACTGTTTTTAGGATCCTTCTTGGATAGATGTATTATAAAGTTAAAATGACTCATTACAAGCTGGAAAGTGCTGGAGAATGATTGGGAAAAGTTGAATGTTAGAAGAACTAGTTAAACTCTGATATGATTAAATCTTGTTTGTATTACATTAGTGCCTACAGGCTACACTTAGGATTGGAGTCCAGTTATGCCAGATGGAGACAAACATAGGGCCTAATTCTGCACCTTGTAATGCTTGAGCAGAATAATGCCTATTTGGAGCACTGTTGTCAGTGAAGCTGTGAGGGCAAAGTAATCTGCACAGTAGAACTAGAGCTTGGCAAATTATTGATTTTTTTCAGTTTCTGGGCCGAATGGAAAAATATGAAAAATTGTTGGTTAGAAACTAAAATTTTTTTTTACCACAACAAAAACCAAACAAATATTGTTTCAGGTCAAATGAAATGTGTCTCTCAACCCCAAATTTTTGTTGTTGTTTTTGGTTTGCGTTGTTTTGGGGTGTTGTTCACCTGTTTTCTTTTGGAGGTTTTTGGTGGTAAGTGAAATTTCTACATTAAATTCTGTGTTAGTTGTATTTAGTTATGTGGTCCCCTGTGATGCCCTCACCAGGATTTAAACATTATCCGTGTCATGGAGCAATCTGTGCTTTCCATGCTTGGGTGAGGCCCACGTCAAGGGGCGGTGTCCAACCTGTAGATTGTTCACAAAACAGACTCAAGTGGCTAGGGACCTCCATCTAACTCAGAACTTTCTCGAACAAGCCATGCGGCCTGCTTCATCACCAAGGCAGTTGTTGGATTGGAGATTTCCTGCTGATTCCATGAGTGCTACCTCCTCATGGCCTGGAGAGACAGAGGAGCCATTCCCCTTCTAGTGCACCAAAGAGAAGGTCGCTTAAGACTAATCAAGACCACTCTAGGTCTCGGGGGGACTCTCCTGCCTCCCCTAGGAAGAGTGTGGACTGGCACAGGGTTAGTGCTGGTGTACGGGATGGCACGGTGGCCTCTACCTGCGCCCTGGTAAAGAGTAGGGGGCGGGGTTAGAGACCCTGTAACATCAATGCTGGTTCTGGCCCCAGGGTTCTAGTTGAGTCAAGTACCGACGAGGATGATGCCAACACCAACTGTTTCCTCATTGGCAGAATACCAGGTGGCTACAGACCTCTTCCTATCTATTCTGACTTCCTTTGGTCCAGGACTTGACCAAGGCTGCACTGTTTATAGCCCTGTTGGCTGGATAGGCCACTGAACCTTTGGATCTGTCAGCACCGGACTCCAATGTTCCATTTCCATAGTCTGTGGAAGCAGGGCCAGTAACAGGTTCAGTACAAAGGACCTCAGCACCATTGCAATTGGCCCTATGGATGTTAACATGGCAGCTTTCACTGCCGTCCACTTCAGCACAGTCAGCTTTTTCGATACTGCTGCTGACTTCTGGGTCAACACTGCTTCCAGTACTGGCATACTTGGTGCTGTGGTACCACTTCCTTCATTGGTGCTGGTCCTCCCCTCATTCTGCCTGATGAATGAGTGGGACCATTTACTCACTCCCTGAAGACTGTCTCCACTTTTATTCCCAGAGACCTGAGGCACCTTGGTGTCAAGGTCAGAATCTTCTCCCTCGCTCCCCCCCAATCACCTGACCCACACTGAGGACTGTTTATGGAGCACTTTGTGCACCAGGATTGCCATTCATCTCATGGTTGGGATGGGGGCCCTGGCCCACCAATTCCCTATACTTTTCAGAGCACTCTGTGGAATCCATGGGATGCCCCTTGGTCATGGAAGTCACCACACTGCTCCACTTGTTCTAAGGTGAGGTCATTTTTGTCCAAGAATGACTTTGTAAATTGTACAGCTATGTCTAAGTTTGCAGACTAGCTGCTTGACACCTCCAGAGAGGAATTTCAGGTGTATGTCAATGAAGGCTGTTTAGTGGCCAAGATGTCACTGCAGTCTGCACTGGATGTTGCAGACACTTTGGCCAGAGTTATGTCCTCTGGTGACCATGAGAAGGACATCCTGATTGTAGATTTCAGGCAATGCTCTCAACGTGCAACAGGCATTAGAATATTTGCACTTCGATGGTTGGGTGTTGTTTTTGAACAAGATGGATGAGACCCTGCACTCCTTCAAGGATTCTAGGGATGCCCTAGGTTCCTTGGGGGTGTATACACCATCAGTGCAGAGGTGCCACTTCAGTGGCCAACAGCACCAATAATACCATCTGCAATGCACCTTTAGACAGCCTTTTCCTCTCCTGAGACAGCAGGATTACAGAACAGGGCATAGATCCCATAGGAGGATGCAGTTGGGTCCAGGGTTTGGCCAGTTGACACGCCCTTCCCCAGGACCCCAAACACCTATTTTGACCCCTTATGCTTTGTTTATCCCAAGGTCTGAATGCAGCCATTTCACAGTTAGTCAACCTCCCTTCCCTTGATCAGAAACAAATGTCCATGGCAGTCCATTAGTGACATCACTGGCTCTGAACGACAGAAGGTGTGCTCTCTGCCCCTGCTGTTCTCTGCCTCCCAGAGATGGCCCAGTATTCACTGTCTCTCCCTAGTCCTGCCAAAAAATTGTGGGGCATAAAGGGACCACTTCCCTTATTCCATAGGAGTGCTATTTAGATCCACAAAGGGATCCACAACATTATAAATAGAGCGAAATTTAAAAACATACCATGAAGAAAAAAGTGCATCCCAATGACTTCTACTTTTGGAATCACAAAATGGTACATGAGACTGACTGGCTGTTTCAAGGGAAATATTCCTTAATAAGGGAGCAATGGAGGAATTTATTTTTGAATTTTCAAATTTTTGAATTGTCATTATTGAATGAACATGGAGTTACCTGCCTTGTACACTTTTATCTGCTTGGTAGTCCCAGGTATCTAAAGTTTCAGCCTGATTAATAAAACCATATGAAGTGTCTCCTGTCCTCCTCCAGTCAGTATAGCCGGACAATAGTGAACATTCCCTATCTGAACTTGTCTGACAGCTACATGTAAACTCATCTGGTGTTTACCAATATATCTGTATGCTGAGATTATGAGAATTAGACGCATTATAGACTGCAGTATGCAGGTTCTAATGCTCACTAATAAAGACATCCACAGTTTCACTTATGAATACTAATGGCTCTTTCTCTGTGTGCAGCTCTGAGTTTTCGGTAGGTCAGATTTTCATGATTAAGATAACAGAACAAATTGAATTCATTTTCTAAAAGAGATGAATGTGAGTAGTGCACAGCAATGGGAGTCCCAAGCAGGCTTTCCCTGGCTAGTTGATGTATAACTTAATGAGAGCAAACCATTAGACAATGAACAAAAGAGGAGACAGTGAGCACTGAGAGCTTTATTATGAAATCATTCCTGAGATACTGAAAGAAGTCACCACCCAGGTGAGCATGCTGACTGCTAATTCAGAAGAGGATACTGCAGTATGTGCACAGAAGACTAGACAACTGCAGAACTCAATTTCTAACTTCTAATCACTTCTTTGTCACCTAAGTACTTGGATTGCTTTATAGTGTATTCCCCTGACTCCTGAAACCTTGGATTTCTTCCTTCTTTCTCAAATGCTACTGCCAAGAAAAAAATCTCTTTAATTAGCTGTTCATTATTTTGGACTCTTACTATGCGCTTCATACTGAGACATAAAATCTACTCTTTTTAAGTGCACAGGCTCCAGTTTTCAGGTCCATCTAGACTTTAGGGGGAAAGAGTAAAGGTGTCTTGATGCTGTTTTTGCAGCTTGCTGTTTCTGGGGACCAGCAGAGGGCTACCTGAGCTGTGAGTATGGGTTAGTGTAGCATGATGGGTGATCTACCCAATGCTTGATTATGCATGGCCCCAAGGGTGGTGGCTTTCTCTCCATTAATGCAAGGAGCACTTGTCTTACACAATTAGGTTCCATTATAACGGTGTATCCACCTAACAGAAGACAGACCAGAACTACATCCTAGCTGCAGCAGGGAGCTCAATGTTCTAATTAGCATTCTCAGCCTTTCATGTGAATGGTAGCCCTTTGCGCTCTCCAGCTAATCCTATACCTCTACATAACCATAGCAGCTGCTCCACCCACAGAGGGGTCACAGCATACTGTAATTGACTGGCCAGCCACTCTGAGCATACCTACTGGCAGGGCCTGATGGTTCTGGCTGGGGATGGATTAAAAAAAAAAAGTCTATCTATTCATTTGGGGTTGGGCCATATGCCCTACCACCTGCCCACTCTGAACACCTACTTGTCTAAAGGAGCAGTATGGAAAACTGAATGTACTGACTCAAAAGGTGCAAAGTTTTTGTGCTGATTTGCTTTCTGATCATGTTTGCAAAGGAGAGGGAGCATGAGGTGTTTCATTAATAGATTATAGAACAAGAATGAACCAAATGATTCTAGTGGATAAGGCAGTATAGTTCACTAATTTACATTCTGTGTATGTTCAGAGAAGGAACACCTGCATTTTAAATCTTGAAGAGAAAATCCTCTCCTTTTGTACATATTTGAACTTCAGGGGTAGCACATCATTTTAGTTTCATTGAATCACAACAAGTTGCATGGTGATAGTTGCCATAAACCAACAGGAAACAACCAAAACAATACTGAGTCTGTACAATACAGTCAAAAGCTAGGTCACCACTGTAGGAATGGCCCTTTGTTCTGATCACTCTTTTCACACTTGTATGTATTTAAGACATGCAAATGAGAGGAAAAGGCTAACTGCAGAGTGAAAATAGAGGCACTGGAGTTTCATTATGTAGTATTGCATAGGGGGAGGGAGGGAGCACCAAGGTTAATCCCTGGGTATGTCTACACTACGGGATTATTCCGATTTTACATAAACCGTTTTTTAAAAACAGATTGTATAAAGTCGAGTGCATGCGGCCACACTAAGCACATTAATTCAGGGGTGTGCGTCCATGTACCGAGGCTAGCGTCGATTTCCAGAGCATTGCACTGTGGGTAGCTATCCCATAGCTATCCCATAGTTCCCGCAGTCTCCCCCACCCATTGGAATTCTGGGTTGAGATCACAATGCATGATGGAGCAAAAACAGTGTCGCGGGTGATTCTGGGTAAATGTCATCACTCAATCCTTCCTCCGTGAAAGCAACGGCAGACAATCATTTCGTGCCCTTTTTCTCTGGATTGCCCTGGCAGATGCCATACCATGGTAACCATGGAGCCCGTTTAGCCTTTTTTCACTGTCACCATATGTGTACTGCATGCTTCTGTCAGACGCGGTACTGCAGTGCTACACAGCAGCATTCATTTGCCTTTGCAAGGTAGCAGAGACAGTTACCAGCCCTGTTGCACCGTCTGCTGCTTTGGAAATTGGCGATGACGGTTACCAGTCATATTGTACCGTCTGCTGCTGTCATGGGTGCTCCTGGCTGGCCTCGCTGAGGTCGGCCGGGGGCGCATGGACAAAAATGGGAATGACTTCCCAGGTCATTCCCTTCTTTATGTTTTGTCTAAAAATAGAGTCAGTCCTGCCTAGAATATGGGGCAAGTCTACTAGAGAACCAGAGAGCACAGCCGCTCCGGGTCAGAGCCCCAGATATCCCGCAGAAATGATGAGTTGCATGCCATTCTAGGGGGTGCCCCTGCAACAACCCCACCCATTGCTTCCCTCCTCCCACACCCCTCCTGGGCTACAGTGGCAGTTATCCCCCCATTTGTGTGATGAAGTAATAAAGAATGCAGGAATAAGAAACACTGACTTTTTAATGAGATAAAATGAGGGGGAGGCAGCCTCCAGCTGCTATGATATTCCAGGCAGGACATCTCCATTACTCATTAAAGGGTGAGGGAGGAGAGAGGAGCACAGCCTCCTGCTGCTATGATAGTCCAGAATCTCCATTAGACATGAAGCGGGGGGGAGAGGAGCTCAGCTTCCAGCTGCTATGATGAGGATAGTTACCAGTCCTATTGCACCATCTGCCAGAACTGAATCTCCAGGACAAAGCTTAAAGAAGGGAATGACCGGGAGTCATTCCCATTTTTGCCCAGGCGCCCCCGGCCGACCTCACCGAGGCCAGCCAGGAGCATTCACAGGATGATGATGAGGACAGCTATCAGTCATTTTGTACCATACTGTCTGCCACCGGAGAGGGGAGGGGAGAGGATGCTGCTGTTTAGCGCTGCAGCACCCCGTCTACCAGCAGCATCCAGTAGACATACGGTGACATTGAAAAGAGGCGAGAAACGATTTTTTTCCCTTTTCTTTGAGGGGGGGAGGGGGGCTAAATTGACGACATATTCCCTGAACCACTGGCGACATTTTTGACCCTTCAGGCATTGGGAGCTCAGCCAAGAATGCAAATGTTTTTCGGAGACTGAAGGAACTGTGGGATAACTTGAGTCCTCAGTCCCCCCTCCCTCCCTCCATGAGCGTCCATTTGATTCTTTGGCTTTCCGTTACGGTTGTCACCCAGCACTGTGTTGAGTCCCTGCTGTGGCCTCTGTCTATCATAGCCTGGAGATTTTTTCAAATGCTTTGGCATTTGGTCTTCTGTAATGGAGCTCTGATAGAACAGATTTGTCTTCCCATACAGCGATCAGATCCAGTATCTCCCATACGGTCCATGCTGGAGCTCTCTTTGGATTTGGGACTGCATCGCCACCCGTGCTAATCAGCGCTCCACGCTGGGCAAGCAGGAAATGAAATTCAAAAGTTTGCGGGGCTTTTCCTGTCTACCTGGCCAGTGCATCCGAGTTCAGATTGCTTTCCAGAGTGGTCACAATGGTGCACTGTGGAATACCGCCCGGAGGCCAATACTGTTGAATTGCGGCCACACTAACCCTAATCCGACATGGCAATACTGATTTCAGCGCAACTCCCCTCGTCGGGGAGGAGTACAGAAATCAGTTTTAAGAGCCCTTTATATTGATATAAAGGGCTTCGTTGTGTGGACAGGTGCAGGGTTAAATCAGTTTAATGCTGCTAAGTTCGATATAAATGCATAGTGTAGACCAGGCCCCTGGTAAACAAAGAGCAGGAGAAAGAATCACATTTGAAAAGATAACAAATTCCAGAAACTGGAGGGAGAGGAGGAGCAGGACTAGCTGAAGCATTCAGAATAATCCTATTTCAAATATAATCAAGAAAATAAACCAGAGTGTGGAAAGCAATCACTTCAGCACAGTGGCATGTCAAGGGGAGAGACAGAAACACACATTAGAATAGCAATGCTTTATGTCAGTACTTCCATTTTAAGAACCTATTTTCAAGGGTTTAAAACTCAGCCATACACATTTGCTTGAGGCTGAAACATGGCACAAGTGGAACTAGCCTGAGAGCACACTTTTGTTTTACCAGTGCTTCAAAATAATATATTATACAATTTTTGACCTCTTTACTGCAGTGTAATTGAGAAAATAGCCTCTCCAACCTAACAAACATTGCTGGCATGGAATAGTCTTCTTAACTTCCGCTCCCTGTCAAAGCGCCTGTGTTTCAACAGTGAGTGAAATAATCTCAGTACATACAGTTTGTAAAGCACAAGAAGAGGAATGGTTCTGTATAAGTGTCAGGCATTATTATTATTATCGCTGATGTACTTGTATGTTCTTGTGTTCCATACAAATGAAATAGGTATTCTGCTGACAGCTGCTGTGGGGGACAAATGCTTATTGCAGCAGTGGTAAAGGAACTGAGGAACCGGGTTATGGCTCTAGTAAATAAACATTTAAAGAAATGCATAAACTTCCCAGTTCAATTAAGTGTTATAATTTTACACACATCCTACATAGCAGTGTATAATTCCCTGCCTCCACATGCAGCACTCCTATTAACAGCAACAGGAGTCACACAGAAATAAAAGGCCAGAATTGTGAAGTCATCCATCTGGTGCAAATCTGGCATAACACCATTAACTTCATCTGTTATAGCTGCATTATACACTAGAATAAGCTTATTCAGTCAGTGACTATCTTTTTATTATGTGTATGTACTGCACCTAACTCAATGAAACCTTGGTCCCTGATCGGGGTCACTGGATACTACATCCATAGAAATAACACAGGACAGTATAGTATGGAATTTAGCCCATTACTCTTGGGAGAATTCTGCACCACTGTGCAATACAGAATTTTGCAGAAATTAATTATTTGTGCACAGAATTTCCTTTCCCTCACAGAAATGGGCTGCAGTGCTGCTTCCTGCTACTAGGAACCTGTGGATCCAGCAGAGCCCAGTTTGCACATAGGGGGTGGGGGAATGGGATGAGGAGCTGAAGCGTTTCCGGCAGCTGCAGTTCACCGCACACACAGACGGAAGGAGGTGGCAGCATGCAGGAAACTCCATGCAAGCCTGGGACCAAGCATCGGGCTGTTTCTCCATCTGGATCACTGGGCTCTGGGTGGGTAGGGGATGCAGGTGTCTGGGCCTGGAGGGCCCTGCAGCTAGGCTCTAGGAGGTATCTGGCAAGGGAGCGTTCGTGGCTGAGCTGTGGGGGTAAGGGGTATCTGAGTTGTTGGGGCACGGCAGGGCTCTGGGGGGTTGGGTGTATTGTCTGGGGGGGACTCCGCTGCTGAGCTCTGGGGTGCGGGGAGTGGTTGTGGGTGTCTGGATCCGCGACTGGGCTCGGGGTGGGGGAAGGGGCAGAGAAACAGGAACTGTGTTGTCATAGGGGTTTCTTTATCTCTCTAAATCTGGGGGAATTTTTTTGCGTGTCTGTATTGTTATAGACATACTAGCTGACAAGTATTTTGAAATAAATTATTAAAATAATGAAAACTTGTGTGATTATGTAGTGTTATTTTGACAAAAATTGCAGAATTTTGCAGAATTTTAAAATGTACAGTTTTTTATTTTTTGGGGGCACAGAATTTTTTGGCGCAGAATTCCCCTAGAAGTAGCCCAGGGAGAAAAATAATCTCATATTTTTATTATGAATTTGGCTTTTGTGTTATTTTAATGTTTTATAAAATACCTGCATGAGAACATCTTAAACAACTGCATTTTTTCAAGTAAACTATTTTCATCCAAGCCAAAACATTTAATTTTGCATCACCAATATGAGTGACCATTCTGTGGATGATTAATACATTGCTAAAAATGTTCTTTTAATTATGTATGTATCCAGAAGAATGTAATGGTTGAGTCTTGGTCTAGAACAGGGGTGGGCAAACTTTTTGGCCTGAGGGCCATATCGGGGTATGGAAATTGTGTGGTGGACGATGAATGCTCACAAAATTGGGGGTAGGGGAGCGAGAGGGGGTGAGGGGCTCCGGTTGGGGGTGTGGGCTCTGAGGTGGGGCCAGAAATGAGGAATTCAGGGTGTGGGAGGGGTGAGGGTTGGGGATGAGGGTTTTGGGGTGCATGAGGGGGCTCTGGGCTGGGATCAAGGAGTTCGGAGGGTGGGAGGGGGATCAGGGCTGTGGCAGGGGATTGGGGCATGGGGAGAGGCACAGGGGTGCAGGCTCTGGGTAGTGCTTACCGGAAGCAGCTCCCAGAAGCATGTCCTTCCTCTGGCTCCGAGGCACGGCCAGGCAGCTCTGCACACTGCCTCGTCCACAGGCACCACCCCTGCAGCTCCCATTGACTGGGAACCACGGCCAATGGGCAGCAGGGGTGGTGCCTGCAGACAGGGTAGCGCGCAGAGCCGCCTGGTCACGCCTCCACATAGGAGCCGGAGGGGGGTCATGTCGGTTGCTTCCTGGGAGCCATGCACAGGAGGGCAAGCCTCCGACCGCACTCCCCAGCTGGCACACCGGAGCAGGGCAGACCCCTGACCCTGCTCCCCGGCGGGAGCTGAGGACCAGATCAAAAAGTCTGATGGGCTGGATGTGGCCCATGGGCCATAGTTTGCCCACCCCTGGTCTAGAAGGTAAATGCTTGTTTTATATAATGCATATGAAAAAGCACATGTTGTATAGAGGATTTAATTGATAGACTGAAAGGACTCCCTTGGAACTGTTCTGACCTTTCAGGATGGATAACACTTCTTAAAAACTTGCCTAAATATAGCCCAGAGTCTATAAAAGCTCTATCTGGCTTCCCCAGTATAAAATATGGATGAAGTATGGAAGCAAGACAGAGTTTTCACCAAATCTGTCCCTATGATAAAAAGTCAAATCCTGGGAAAATATTTGGATATTTGCTCCTGCTTTGAGGTATGCCATATACCGAGCAATAGAAATATACTACTAAATTCCTGCACTATTGTATATTAGCACACACTGCATTTCAGTGTATGAAAAAATGTATCTAACAGTAAAAATAAGACCTTTGTGTTAGAACATTACTTTTTGTCTTCCTTTTATATAGTCCAATTTAGCATTCATTGGATCTCCTTGCTTTTGCTGAATTGTGTCAGAGATTTCATTTTAATATACTTTCTGAATAGGTGTATTGAATTGCGGGGGGGGGGGGAGGGGCTCATTTTTAAAGTGTGAAATTATTTTTTGCAAAGAAACAAACTTTGGAGGTGACTCATGGTAGCAATCACACACTTCTCTAGAGAAGCTGCACATCTTTCTATCTTGCACTTATGTGGAGCCTGATCCTGCAGTCTTTAAACTGGCTAGAGTCCATGGAGCAAGCTATAAATTAAGGGTCAGATTTTCAAACGTTTCTACTTGAGGTAAGAGCACAAATCCTATGGATTTTCAATATGTTTTCCTTGTGTTCCTGAATCACTTAGGAGCTTTTAAGAATCCCACCTTGAGGCCTTGATTCCAAGATTGCATTGTTCTGTTTGAAGTCAATGGAACAATTCATGTGTTTAAAGTTAGGCATATGTTTAAATAACTTGCTGAATCAGAGTAAAAAATGCAGCTAAATTAGAAGTAACTACTACTCAGTGGAAGTTGCATATTTCTTGGAGGGCTCATAGACTCATTGGTATAGCCAAGACAAACTTCTTTGCTTAGGTACTGTGGCAATCCTGATTATCCTTTAAGACCCTGTTCCTGCCATTGCATCCATGGGGAAGGTTGCATAATCAGGGCTTAATTTAATTTTTAGATGGAAAAACTATGAAATTTACCTTAAGAAAGTCGGAGGGGCTGGAGCCCTATAGACACTGTGGGTATAGGTCCTTTCATAAAAATATTTGAACTTAATGTGAGCTGAATGAGTGAAGGTCATGCCTACTAGAGCTGAGAAAAGAATTCATGATGAAGAATTTATTTAGTCACTTTAGCCTTACTTTTCTGTTTCTGGAATTATCCATGAGCTGATTGCAACTTCTTCAGCTGCATTCAATATTTGACAGTGGATAAGCAGTGACCAATTTTTGGATGAGTGCACAGTCACTTCTTGGACATACACCTCATACATACACACTTAACATTTCTTTTTCGTGAGTATTCATGGAATGCAACTTTGAATTTCTCTTTCTGCAAATATTTGTTCCAGTAAAACCAAACCCTGTTAACATTTATTGAAAGCAAACTAAAAAAGGAGGGGAACCTTGGCCAAAATTAATTCCTATAGAGTTAGATTGTGCCTCTAGGTAAAATACTTAGTGGAACAAGCTGCACTGGATAATACATACTTCTAGCCCACTCCTTTTCTACTTGTTGGAGAGACCATTGGAGAACTCAGCCCCCACATGCTCTTCTCCTTGCCAGAACCACAATACGGGTAGATACTAGACAGCAGTGCAGGTGGGTGGGTTTGGGAGCCTTATTACCCTGTGCAGCCACACAGATACAGAACACACTCCATTAAGTGTTCCAGTAAATATTCAGGAAAGTTGCACTACTCTATTTACCCAGCACCTAGTTCTCATTAGCCAAGCAATGGCCGTTATAAACTAGAGGATAAAAACTACTAAATAAACAAGAGGAATGTCAATGCCTGGGTTCTGAATTTAATTCCGCAGTGAAGTAGACTTTTTAGCATTTTTAGCTCTCTTTTATAACACATAACATCACAAATGCATTTTTGTGCATTAAAAGAACTTTCCAGAATCTCTTTCTGAAATTGGTTTGTTTATAAGTGGGTTCATACTTTTTTTTTTTTTGCAAAATTGTTTGTTGGTTTAAAACTTTGTACGCAGTGTGCATGTTTAGAGTTGCCACAGTATATTCATATCTATCAAATGAGATGGTAGTAACATAAAATATGAGATGCAGCAGAATGAAATGCAATAATGTTTTGAACTTGATGCTGATTCTTGATGATGACCTCACTGCATATTAACTGGTGGGAGCCGTTTTCTGGCTTGTAGGAAAAAAAGGTGTGTGGCCCCTTAAAGGGCTCGATAGTGTGAAGGAGACTTGCTGCCACAGCTTCAGACCAGGTCAGCAGGGGGATGCTGACTCATGCCCCTCAGGTGACCAGAAGAGAGAAGCGGAATATTTAGGTCCATGCTCATGCAGGAAATGCCCTCTTTTACCTGGACCAGGCAGAGATTTGTAGAACAGTGAATTTATGGGGCTATGCAAATGGCTTCATAATTGTCCTCCTTTTAAAGTTGCTGTCTCAAAAATATTTTCATGATACAGAAGCTGAAAAATATTTTGTTGCCCAGCTGGGGGGCATAGGGCAGCATTGGAACAGAAAGAGGATTGGAAAGGTAGGCAGCTATCCTGCACAGCAAGCCTCCTTCCATAGCTGTGGACTTTCTTAGCGGCATAGGAATGAATGTATTCTATGGACATGTTCTAAGCATTAGATGGCATGACTGGTAATCTGGAAAATTTCAGCATTACAAAGATTAAAAATAAAATATTATTATATAGAAACTGCTGTAGAGGGTTAGAGAAATGTTCCAAATAGAGAAATACCCTGCCTCCAACAGTTGCTCATACCAGCTGCTTCCAAGGAAGATGTAAAATGCTATCATAGACAGTTGTCTTTTGTAATGTGTATAATCTGTGTGTGGAATTCATTGCCATGGATCTAACTGAAACAAATAGTTTGGTAAGGTTTATCATTTATTTGAATACGGATGGCATTTCTTGTAACACTAGCTAGCTTGAAAAGGAAATGAATCATCATGTCTCAGGGCACATGCCAATTTTTCAACTGGAACAGGAAAGAATGGTTTATCTTGTGATCTAACTCAGACTTTTGGCAAGCAGCATTTTGGGGTGGATTTTGCCTTCCTCTACAGCAATAGGTAGGGTACTGGCAGGGTGGGGTATTGTTTGGATGGAGGGATTCATGTGGTTCTAGTGAGTCTAGTGAGTCTTCATGTTAGGGATTCTGTGTGTTCATTTTGAATTACAGGAAATCTGGGTGTGGAGAATGCATTTTGGGGGGGTTATTTTGCTTTTGCTTTGGAGAGGCCCTTGAGAATGCAAGGTTTAAATAAGTGGGGTGGGGAACTACAAAAAGAAGCAAACAGCAGAGTTCCAGACCTGAGACCTCTTCAAAGGCAGACAACATTTTGTGGCACAGAAGACATTGTGTTATTATGGAGATTAAGAAGGGGGTGGAGGAGTTGACAGCCAATCAACTTGTTTGGCATTTCAGTGGGTGAATGATACAGGAGGTGGACATCCTTTAGGGGATGAGGAAGAAATTGAGCATTAGGGTTATGGACGGATGAGGAAAGAATCTGGTTGGGCTGGAACCTGAGAGAGAGTAGGATGAAAAGCAGAGAAAGGAGACATCCACAGGATCAGATAAACTTTGAACAAAATCCACATAATTGTTCTTGTGGTGAAATCATTGGCCTCATAGTCAGTGTTCTTGGAAAAGTCACTTCACTTTTCTCTGCCTCCACTTCCTCATCTGTAAAACATTGCCGTGCTTATCCATATTTGTAAGGTACTTTAAGATCTTAAATGAAAAATGCTATATAAGTGCAAAGTAATATTATTAAAATGAAGATAATACTTATCTCACAGTGGTCTTGAGGCTTAATCATTAACATTTGTAAAGCATTTCTTAAATTAGATGGAAGGCTCTGCAGTAATGAGTAGGACTTTATATGTGTAAGTGTCTCCAGCTAATGTTAAACAGACAGAATTTCAAAAGAACGCAGGGCATGTGGGAGCCCATAAAGATCTTATTTATTAGTAGAATTTGGCATGTTATGGTATCTGGACACCTTTAGAAAAATTCCCTCCTTGTCTTCAGGTTTCAGATGTTTTAATACTATCACTAAATCAAGGGAGATACCAAAAGCAATTGCAAAATTAGCTGCCTGTCTTTTTGAATGATTAGGTAAACAAATCATCGCTAATAATCCAAAGTCTGTTTATTGATCTGCACTAAAATAAAATAAATGTCAGGAATAGTCTGTTTTCTCATTTTTGTAGGGAGATAGAGTTGATTCAGTATCTAAAAGTGCCGTAAATTTAGCTGCATATTGCAAAGTAGCCAGAATAACTAGTCTGCTACACCAGAAGGATTTAATCAATAATCCTCTTATATAGATTCTTCACTATAATTTTGTAGCTTTTGTAGACAATTTATAGGAACACATTCATTTTATCTTCAATATTTTTGCATCTTTTGTATTATTGTAAATGATAAGAAAATTGTGTTTATTTTCTTTCTAAGGCGTAAACTCAAAAATGTATATTTAACAGGCAAAATAATCTCTGATAGTCTGTTAAAAATTCTGGAACGTGATACAAAATGAATTTGTTAAATGTAAATCTGTACAGGGCAGTAATTGTGTAAAATTGGAAAGATTATTAAATTGTTTAACACCCTTAGTGTTTAGATGTAGTCCTTTGTTTCAGAAAGAATCATTTGCATTTACAAACTAAAAGTAAATGTCATGTAAAGCTTTATTTTGCTGGAGATAAGATACTGTATGCACAGGTGTGGCTAATCTATTTTATATACTGCCTTTTCTTTTCCTAACTCTTCTCAAGCGCCTTGCCTGGTTGAGATTAGGAAGCAGATATTGCAGATAATAGTTTAAGATTTAAAACATTCTCAGATTCCAGTTCTGGTTCCAAGGTTAAATCAATGTCATACAAGAAGAAGCCTTTAAGACTTTTAGTGTCTACACTTCCAAATTATGTAAGCATTAAGAAGTCAGGTTTGCCAGGAGAGAAAGCACAGTACTGCAGAAATGCGCAACACTTAATAAGCTCAGGCTTCTGGAAGCATCTAGGCTTGGACAAAAAATTAATGTATGTATTAGCAGTCATTCCCAAGGTAATATAACATTATCTCATTAACATAGTCACACCCTACTAGGAACATGATATTTTTCCTTGCTATCATCTGTGTATGAAGCAATCTTATTTTAAGCAAGGACATGGCAGTACTTAAAATTATTCTTCTCTGAAGAGTGACTGTAAAATTGCACCTTCTTACTGTGAATATATCTGTTCCTGATGTGTACTCAGAGACGTATCTGTTTTTAGAGATTAAGGCAAGTTTAATGTTTTTATTTTCACTTTTTACTTCCCTTAGCACTGAAGAACCAACACAGCTAAGACAGAATAGAAGCCAGGTCCTTCTTTTTTGAACATCCATCACCTTGTTTGGTCTTGCACTTTGAATGTAATAATCATTTACACCTGTGCAAACTCATTGAATGAAATGGGATTTCACAATGTCACCGAAGGCAGAATTTAGGGACAGTGGAGTTTCACATTTGTAGCTGACTATGCCCTGGAGTTCCTTTATTATAAATGATGGATGAGAAGAAAGAACCCTGCTTGGCTGCCAGGTCCCACATGGAGTTCTAAGGGCTGCCAATTTGAATGAAAACACCTTTTTACTTGGAAATGGACTCACATTTTACACAGACTTTGAGACAAAAAAAAAAAAAAGCCCCAATATGCCACTTTTACTGAGTCACTTTTTAACTTAAAATGTGGTTTTATTGTATCGTGGGCTCCTTTTGAGGATAGTATAAAATACTTAACAAAGAAGACATTCAGCACCAAATATGCACAAAATAAATCTGTAGGCATGGAGATCTCTCACATTTCGAAGTTATCTGCCGCACAGTGTTTGCACTAGTGCAGTCCCTGGCAAACTGACTTTAATTGATCTAACACTTGTACCCCCACCCCCAAACAAACCAACAAACCATGAATCAGTTTTTAGTATAAATTGTGCCACACAAAATGTTGCAATGGTCCAAAAATGCAAATCAATTTTCAGAATCTAATTAATTTCCTTCATTCTGTAATATTAGTACTACCTTGCAGATACAAACAACATCAGCACTTAATATGTTCCATTGTAGTTTTTAGTGTTCTTGTAGTCCTGTTGGTCCCAAGGTGGGTGAGGTAATATCTTTTTTGTTAGATCAAATTCTGTTGGTGAAATGAGGCAAACTTTTGAACTTACACAGAGATCTTCTTCTGATCTCAGCAGTTTAAGTTTGTTGAACCTCCAGAACACAACCCTAATTCAATTTAGATAAATACTGATCAAATATGGTATTTTGTGTTATAAAAATGAATTAGCTTAATGTGATAAGTCTCTGCCTTGTGTTGTTTTCTCAAATAGTAATAGCTTCAGAATAGGCCTTTCCCTTAGTCAAATAGAACAATTCAGTGCAGAACATATGTATATTGTCTTTTCTCCAGGAATGTAATTTATGGAAATAGACTTTTACATTTTTATTAGGGAAGTAAATTGTATGTTGAATGGAAAACTAAACAATATTTCAGTTCTGTATCACATCCTTTGTACATTTTTTCTTAAATTTGTCAGACATCTGCCTTTTAGCAGATTCACACTTAGAAATATTTCTCTTGATGTTTGTAACAAACTAAGCACTAGCAGCAAAGATACACTACCAAAGGGCTTGAATTTTTACAAACTCCAATAGTCTATATGAGTGCAAAAATATAATTGCTCTTAAGTTTTATTTAGGTTTAACTTCTTGATGTTTCTCATGTGCCTAAGGCGAGACTGGATAATTATTTCAGGAAGATGAACACCTGTTGTTTATTCAAGTGGTAGCATTTTAGTGAAGATATACAGTTAAAAAGATTCAATTTTATTATATTGACTTTTTTAGTACATTACAGTAGGAAAGAAAACAGTATGGTCATATTTTTAATAAAACATTTTTACATAAACATAAGCTTAAATGAAAGTGCCATGTTGATATAACATTTTGGATAACTTTAGACATCTTGGACCATAGTACCCATTGGAACCAAACCACTGATTTAATTAGCATACAATTCCTAGAGTTTAAATCATACCATATTTATAGGCCATCTTTATTTTTGCATGCATTTACTTGTGTAAGTTTGCTGTCACAATGAATAACAATAGTTGTCTACATACCCTTATGCACATGTATTTTCAGTTGCATAATCAAGAAATGAAATGACAAATTGGATTTTTCATGACAATAATTGGAAAGATGGGAGTCTTTAAATAGACATTGAGAGTGAGAGATTAAATATAGTAAGGAGATTACTTACCATTTTATAACAGCTCTCAGCAGTATTGAATAGGCATCAGTCCTTCTCATCAGAGGAGCTGAACCTAAGATATGTTGTGTCAGTGGGAATTGCAGGTGCTTAAAATGAAGCCCAAAGTTATCCTAAGTAGTGATATAGCGAAAGCCAGTCATTTAGGAATAGGAAATTGTACACCAGCTATTAATTTTTTCACTCAAGCATTGCATGCCCACTGAGGGTCACTTGCCTATTCTGTTAAAAACCCAATAAATATCAAATTAATCATGTTAATATTTACATCTGATATAAACTGAACCATTTGTAGTGTAAAGAATAATCTGGGCATGAAACTCATTTCAGTAATTGATACATGAGTCTTCTGATTAGCGGAGAGGGAAGGACTATGTATCTATTTAGATCTCACTGGACTTCACCAAGCAATGGGTTGAAAAAATGCAATGCAGTTGCACACAATTATTGTACTAAATATAATGGTTAGGACAAATTACATAAAACCAGTAATTAGTTATTAATTTGTTAGTTTAAGAGGCAAAATAAATGTTCATGAAAATTAGAGAGAAGGTGGGTGAGGCAATATCTTTTTATTGGACTAAGTTCTGTCATAGACCAGAAACCAGACCTGAAGAAGAGCTCTGTGTATCTTGCAAGCTTGTGCCTTTCACCAGAAAAAGTTGGTCCAATAAAAAATATTGCCTCACCCACCTTGAGTCTCTAATATTCTGGGACCAACCTGGCTATAACAACACTGCAAATTAGACACATGTTTTTGGCCATACTTTAACTTTCTGGAAAATCAATTAAAATTAACATAAGTCTGTGTTTTTGTTTTTTTGTGGGGAGTTGTTTGTTTTGATTTTAAATATATAAGCTTTTAAATTTTCCTGAGCAGACTGGAGAGGTAAAACTGAATAGGTAACAATCCCCTGCTTGCATCCTCAGTGAGTTTTATATCCAGGAGCCTTAGTTGTAAGTACATTGGCTTCTACCACTTAATTTCATCAGCTGGTAACAGTAGTAGTCTCTTATCCTTTTATGTATACCAGATAGTAGAGGAGGATGTGACACATACTGCATCAGTGTCTTACATATATAGCTATAATTTAGCATCTAGCAGAAACCTGCATCCCATGGAATGAATACTGGACTGATCTTTTCTCTCCCCTCCTTTGCAGTAATATGCAAACAACTCAGAGACAGAAAGTAAGTTGTAGTGAGGTCAGAACCATGAAGTAAAGACAACATGAACTGGGAACCATAAGAAATCTAGCCAGCCAATTGAGAAATTGATGGGAAACAGGGAAGAAGTCTATTAGCCAATACCAATAATATGAATGCAGGTCTATGTGTGGGTGTATGGTAAACCATTCCTTTCCTCATAGTCAGATTCCCAGGAATGATGTGGAAACTCCATGGTCTACATTTCCAAAAGTGATTGGCAATTTTTGATGGCCAACATAAGACCATCTTTAGAGGTGTTTGGCTTTCAGAGGGTGGGTTCTCAGCACTTTCTGAAAATTAAGTCCTTTTAAGGTGTATCAAGTTGGGCACCCAAAAGGTGAGGCAGCAGAATCACTAATCACTTTTGAAAATGTAAGCACAGGAGTTCGCACTCATGTTATTTCTAGTCCTCTATAGTGGAATACTGCATGTAAGGGATCATTTGGCCCATAGGTAGTGTACAGAAGTTGGTGGTGATCCAAAGGGCTATAAAGCTCACACTAAGAGGCAAACTGTTAGCATATTTATCTGACCACCGGAGCTGTTAAAATGACACCATTTTAAAACAAGCAAAAGAGAAAAGCTATAAGTAACTTATCCTTTTATTTCATCCAAATTCCAGTCACATCTTAAATTCCATCTCTGGTGTATTTTTGGAAACTCAGTCAGGTCATCATAGAATCATAGAATCATAGAATCATAGAATCTCAGGGTTGGAAGGGACCTCAGGAGGTCATCTAGTCCAACCCCCTGCTCAAAGCAGGACCAAACCCAACTAAATCATCCCAGCCAGGGCTTTGTCAAGCCTGACCTTAAAAACCTCTAAGGAAGGAGATTCCACTACCTCCCTAGGTAACCCATTCCAGTGCTTCACCACCCTACTAGTGAAAAAGTTTTTCCTAATATCCAACCTAAACCTCCCCCTCTGCAACTTGAGACCATTACTCCTTGTTCTGTCATCTTCTACCACTGAGAACAGTCTAGATACATCCTCTTTGGAACCCCCTTTCAGGTAGTTGAAAGCAGCTATCAAATCCCCCCTCATTCTTCTCTTCTGCAGACTAAACAATCCCAGTTCCCTCAGCCTCTCCTCATAAGTCATGTGCTCCAGCCCCCTAATCATTTTTGTTGCCCTCCGCTGGACTCTCTCCAATTTATCCACATCCTTCTTGTAGTGTGGGGCCCAAAACTGGACACAGTACTCCAAATGAGGCCTCACCAGTGCTGAATAGAGGGGGATGATCACATCCCTTGATCTGCTGGAAATGCCCCTACTTATACAACCCAAAATGCCATTAGCCTTCTTGGCAACAAGGGCACACTGTTGACTCATATTCAGCTTTTCGTCCACCATAACCCCTAGGTCCTTTTCTTCATCTACTATTCTAGTCCCTAACCTTGTATTATGGCAGGATTGATTTGATTAGAGGTAGAGAAGAATAATATTTTTAGTGTTCTGATAGTTCCAGTGTGTTGATGCCAGGAGCTCTGAGAGTGGGGTCAGTTTGAAGTACACAGAGTGGATCAAATTATATTATTAATCAAAATATTATTAATATAAATCCCTAACAGTGAACACTTGTAGAAGAAGATGTCTCATTGTCCTTTAAAGCTGCCTATTTTTGGGGGGAACAAATAGATAAATAATGGGTGTAGATCCTATACCTGTCTTCCAGCATTAATATTTACTGGCATTATATAGTTGATTGCTTTCGGGAGTGTTTTACTGTAGCAGCTAAAAGATCAATAGTATAAGGAGACAAACTTCTTTGAAAATAGGTCACATTTCAAATTAATCAACAATTCTCATACAACTTTCATACCTGTCCTGCAAATGGCTCCATTTCTTTCTGGTCTCCAACTGCCTTACTTCTGTCTTTTAAAATAACTTTTATTTCAGAGTTCATTACTTGTGAAACACCTTGTTTTTTTCTACGGTGGCCTGCATAAATTCAATATTGAGTCTTTTTTATTGTACAATTTGTAATTCTAGAAGAAAATGACTTTCAGTTTAACCTGTTGATGACACAGTTTCCAAAATATCCCTTGGTATCATCAGACGTTGAGATAACAAATGGTCACACCCAGTTGAAATGATTAAGCATTCTCTTAGCGAAAGCAGCTGATTTTAAAAAAAGTATCTAAAACTGACTTTTGTTGTTGTTGCCGTTTTGCATATGAGCTAGTAACTGTTTAACTTATTTACATAAAGATTTCCAAAACTATTTGTGTGTAGGTTTGCTACAATATATTAATTGTATTTGAGCCATAATTGATTTGAAAGGAATAAGAAGAACTTTCTCACCTGGAAAACTGAGTTTTATATGTTGGCCACCTATTAAGCTGCGGGAGTAAGAATTTGCATTAAAAATACCATGAAAAGTTTGATTGCATACTTACATTAGCTGATTTTCAAAGATCTAGACTGTTCTCAGGGGTACCTGATGACAGAACAAGGAGTAATGGTCTCAAGTTGCAGTGGGGGAGGTTTAGGTTGGATAGTAGGAAAAACTTTTTCACTCAGAGAGTGGTGAAGCACTGGAATGGGTTACCTAGGGAGGTGGTGGAATCTCCTTCCTTAGAGGTTTTTAAGGTCAGGCTTGACAAAGCCCTGGCTGGGATGATTTAGTTGGGAATTGGTCCTGCTTTGAGCAGGGGGTTGGACTAGATGACCTCCTCAGGTCCCTTCCAACCCTGATATTCTATGAAAGATAAAGTGCAAGACTTTAACATGTTTTTCTTTCAGAATAACAAAGCAATTAATTTACTTTTAGGGAATGGCTACACACACAGCTCTAAACCCTCCAACATCAGAGCATGAAACACACTAGTTGCTTGTATCAGTTCTGTGGCATAGCACCTACAATTGGTGCCAGATACTCAAAGGGCTTCATTTCTCACAGAGGCACTCATATAAGGGTCAGGTTTTCAAGAGTGCTCAGAACTCAGCAGCTGCTTTTGTGACACTTACGACAGATTACCCAAAGAACTCAACACCCAATGTTATGAGCCCCTTTGAAAGACTGGGCCACAGAGACTGAAGTGCCACATAGGTTAGATTGCTGTTGGCAATGTTCACTTATTCCCCCTAAATATGATCTGAGTTTTCAGAGAAAAATGTTGGACTCAAAACAACTTTGAAGTATTGACTTTATTAACATTATTTTACTTGTTTTTTTTATATTTTTTCAGCAAATAACAGATTTAATCTAGTTTAAAAGGTGTATGTGTTAATGTTACAAGAGTATACAGATGCATGAATGCATGTTTGTGTTACCTACTCCAACTACTACCCTAGTGACCAATAAAGAATTGATCAGCTACCACCTGGTCCATCTCTGAATCTTGGTTTGTATCGGCCAAGATCATGACTATCTTGTAATGTGTAACCTAAGTCACTCTAAATTAGCTGGTGGAATTCTGAAAAGAGGTAGTAGTCTCAGAGGCTGAATAACCTGATCACAACAACATCCGATATCTTTAGGTCTGTTTGGGCCTAAGGTTTCATATACACATTAGGTTAATTGACCATGTGTCTGACAATTCATTTCTGAAACTAATTTTCTTCCTACTAGAGTGATTGGGAATGTAGGTGTATTTTGTAAGGGTGACCTGGCATGAATATTTTCAGAAAAGTTAAGAAAAATGTGAGGAAAGTAAATTTTAAAATCCACCAGCATTTTTACCACATTCAAGGACATCCAGAACTGCAGCTCACATTGCTCTGAATAAAAAATAAATTAATGCAGAGAAATATTAAAAACTAAGAAAGACTTTTAATTTGATGTTTGCTGATTCACAACAGTTCTTGCCTTTTCTGTGTGCCACTGTACGCAAGATTGGACAAGCTTCAGCAGAGAGTGATGGAAGAAGCAATGGTATACAACCATTAGCTTTAAAAAAATTGAACATTTTATCAGCAGTAACCACACCACAATATCTCAGATGTATCTTTTTTTAAATTTTATTCTAAGTATAGGAAAGTAACCGGAGTGAATTGTTACATATTTTTAATGGCAGCCATTGTATTAAGGTGAAAAGAGTATTTCTAAAGGATATAAGAAAAGCTGGCACAGACTGGAGTTTTAAGTTTACATGGAAACTTTAGTCCTGTGGTTGCCAACATGACCTACAGTAGACGGTAAACCTCTCAGCTTCTGGGAGTATTATATCCCATTCTTTGCCAGTTTGTCAATAGATAAATAGCTTTCCTTAGCAGCTCTGGTTAATTGCCTGAGCAAAGCAAGGCCCTACACTCAGCTTGATGGATTTTCCCTGTTTGCTGTCTGTCTGGATGTAACACGATAACTTTTCAATGCCACAACTGATCAATTCCAAAATTTCAGGGAATTTTCTTGGTATCAAAAGGAAGAATCTTTTTTATTTGGTGGGAGATTTGAATACTGGAAGGGGGAATTGAGGGCACACACAGCCTCTAGCACAAGGAGGGGGAATGTGGGGGCACATGAAGCCTCTGGAATGGGGGGAAGAGGAGAATGGAAAGGAAGTGGCAAATCAGGAGGCCACAGAACCCATGGCATGGGGAGAGAATGGGAACCCTGGTGTGGGAGGAGGAGGGAGAATAGGGGCACATACAGTCCTTGCCATGGGAAAGTGGGGGAGAATGGAGGGACACAGTGCCCCTGGCATGGGGGAGGAGAATGAGGGACCTGGTTATGGAAGAAGAGAGGAATGCAGGAGTACACAAAACCCCTGTAATGGGGGTAGGGGAAAATGAGGGGCAATGGTATTTGAGGAGGAGGGCATGGGGTCACACATAGCCCCTGGCATAAGGGAAGCGGTGAAGGGGGCTGCAGGGAGTACGTGAAAGAGGGGGGATTATTAGATGCTCTCATGTCTTGTAACATGAGGCAACCCAGTGTTTCCAACACTGTTTGCTTAATACCCACATTTCTTGCTGCATTATAGTCCGTTTCCATGACAGCATCTTTCTCAATGGTTTTCTTGTGTGTCATCTGTTATCCTCCTCTTTTCTCTCTTCCACTAGGTGGTATCTGTGACGGGTTGGATCACAGAACCCCCCACTGGCAGCTGCCAACCGATGTGCCAAGACTACTACTATCCCTGTTTTCCCTGCCAGCTCAGGACTCCAGCACCCTGTCTTGCTGAGCCAGACACTCCTGTCTGCTCCAACAAAGACCCAGGGTCTGAATTACTTGCCCCAAAGCTGCAGGTTTACCTGAAAACAGCTCACAGAAGTGTGCTTATCTTTATCACTCAGATGGCCAATTCCTAATGGGGTCTAACCCCAAACAAATCTGTTTTACCCTGTATAAAGCTTATGCAGCATAAACTCATAAATTGTTCGCCCTCTATAACACTGATTAGAGAGATATGCACAGTTGTTTTCTCCCCCAAGTATTAATACATATTCTGAGTTAACTAATAAGTAAAAAGTGATTTTATTAAATACAGACACTAGGATTTAATTGGTTCCAAGTAGTAACACACAGAACAAAGTAAGTCACCAAGAAAAATAAAATAAAACACACAAATCTATGTCTAATCAAACTGAATACAGATAATCTCACCCTCAGAGATGTTTCAGTAAGTTTTTTCTCAGACTGGACACCTTCCAGGCCTGGGCACAATTCTTTCCCCTGGTACAGCTCTTGTTCCAGCTCAGGTGGTAGCTAGGGGATTCTTCATGATGGCTCTTTTTCTCTTTGTTCTCTTCCACCCCTTTATATATCTTTTGCATAAGGCGGGAATCCTTTTGTCCCTCTCTGAGTTCCCACCCCCTCCTTCTCAATGGAAAGACACCAGGTTAAAGATGGATTCCAGTTCAGGTGACATGATCACATGTCACCGCAAGACTTCATTACCCACTTGCCAGCACACTCCTATACAGGAAAACTTACAGGTAAAACAGCCATTTGCAGACAATAGTCCTAGTTAATGGGAGTCATTGAGATTCCAAACCACCATTAATGGCCCACACTTTACATAATTACAATAGGCCCTCAGAGTTATATTTCATATTTCTAGTTTCAGATACAAGAGTATAAATAGGATGATTACACTCAGTAGATTATAAGCTTTGTAATGATACCTTACAAGAGACCTTTTGCATGAAGCATATCTCAGTTACATTATATTAACTTATTATTACATTTTTATAAAACCATATAGACTGCACAACGTCACAGTATCCATTTAAGGGGGTGTGTAGGAGTACAGTTTTTTGACATCTGTACAACATGTACAAATCACTTCACCTTTCTTTCTTGAATCATTGTTTCTACAGTCTATTCGTCAGCCCTTTGTAATACGTTAGCACTGATTAATTTTGAACTACCAATGAACACCAAGTATTCTTCACAAGCATCTCTAATGGAATGTGTTAATTTTCCTGTTGTGGGCTTCTAGCATTTGCCAAGTTTCAGAAGCATATAACAATGAGGAAATCACAATGACATTGTATAACTTTATCTTGGTTCTTGTGTGAATCTCCTTATTTTTCCAGATATTTGTCAGTCATTAAAAACCTCCACTTGCCTTCCAAGTTCTTGCTTCCATCTCTTTATGGAGTTGTCATCAGCACTGACTGTGCTTTCAAGATATACAGACTCATTAACCATGCCATAGTCTTCACTATCAGTCACATACTGACTCCTCTTTCAATGAGCATTTTTTTTCCGATTCCTAATCATATTTGACAGCCTCACATTTGACATTGGCAATGTTCTTTTTTCAGGGCATCATTATTTGTATCGAACAGAACAATGTCAAGATCTTGAAATTTCCCTATATTTGTATCTTCCTTTGATGTTGCTTTTCACACACACAAAAATCTATCACAATACAGGAAACAATTGTGACAAAATGTAACCCTTCTGCACTAAAATGATGATCTCAAACCAATCAGTCTTTCCACTTTCTGTCCTCATGCAGCATTTTGAACCTTCATACAGAATCTGGCCAGTAACACTATCCTTCTAGGAAGCCCAAATAGTTGCAAGAACTGCCATAGGAAATCTCAATGAATGCAGTTGAAAGCTTTGGTGAAATATATGAAGTTCAAGATTAATCTTCTCTCGTAAGCAAGCTCATTCTCAATCAATCATCTCAGGGTAAAGATGTGATATGCACAGTCTTTTTAGTCTAAAGCCTGTTTTCTCAGTACACAGTTTTTCATCAAGGACCAATCTGATTCTCTTCAATAGTACACTACAGAACACTTTTCCAGGTGTACATAAAGTAGGGTTGTTCCTTGCCAATTATCATAAACCAGTTGATTACCTTTCTTTGGTAATTTACACATAAATCTTTCTTCCAAACTATCTCAACTTTCTTCCTCTGGGCAGAATTCTTTCTTCCCAACTATAGTACAAAGTTTATGTATTTCATGTACTACTACAATATTTAAGCAGTTATGTTATCTTGACCAGGAACTTTGCCATTTTTTTAGTTGCTTAATTGCTTTCTCAGTTTCTGCTTCTGAAATTCTTAGCAGTGAGATGTTTAATTCTTCATCATCTTCACATCTATCAGTAGGAATTGTTAGCTCTGGTTGGGAGAGTACTTGTTCTCATCATCATTCCTTTTGTTCTGCTTCCTTTAACTATCTTCCATCTTTCAATTTTATGATACCGCTGTGACTGTGAAACTGTGATGACAATTGCTTGCCCACCTGAAATATGGTCTTGGAGTCACTGCTTAGTGATTCATCTTCAGCTTCTTTCACTATTTTTGTGGAGCTATTCATTCATCTTTCTTTTTTTACATATTCTCGTTGTATCATGAGTTGTTGTTCTTGTTGTGTCACTTGTGCTTGTCTCATTTTTTTTAAAGGCTTTTCTTTCCTCAATCCATTTCCATGTGTGTGGCTGTATTTACTCTTCTCTTCTTTGTCCTTTTGGTCCAAGTGAAGTTGTGGCTGCTTCCCAGCAAATATCTCAAAGAAAGCCCATTGTTCTTCTGTATCATTATTCTTACCCATCATTGCTGATATCCATTTGAGAGCTGGATTTTAAAATCCCTCCTGCTTCTTGGGTCAGACAGTTTCTTCACATTAAATACCATATTTCTTTTCTTATTTGAGTGACATGGAGGATGGGAGGATAGAATACAAGGAGCATGTGGGGAGGAATGCAGGAATGCAAGGAGCCCTTGGTCTATGCAATGAGCTTGGCCTACAAACACAATGAGGACTGCATATACTTAGTTATAAACATATACATGGATGATAACTCATGTGCCAAATTTACCATTTCAAATTATATTGCAAATTTGAGAGATGTGAACCCTTAGAGGTAGGTCACTGTGGTGGAAGGATGGAGGCATTTTTGCCCAGTGAGGCTGGGTAGGATTTGCAGTCTTTCCTAGATAGTTGTATCCTGCACAACTTACCATGTCACAAGCCCCTCTTCTTTTACCTGTGTCTTCCTCCCTTTCATTGCTAAGTCCTAACTAAACTCCTAGGACAAGAAGTAACAAGGTAGAGAAGTCCTGGATCAGAATTGCAAACCAAAGAGGAGGGAATCTGACACAAAGTTTAATGTGGTTACTCAGTGAGAAACAAGTGGCATAATGCTGAGAGGGTGTTGGTAGTCCTTTTGAATATTGCTGGAGAAGACAGAAGGGACTTAGAATGGGAGCAGAGGCAGAAATAGAGTGGGGAGGTGGTGGAGTAGGAGAGGGACAAATTCAGCTCCTATTCCTCTCCTTTCTGAGCAGAGCATTTTTGGTCCTAGAGTTTTAAGATATAACCTAAGAATTAGGGATTTATAATGGTGGAAACTACATAGATTTTATCAGCTCATATGCAAGTAAGATATAGGGCCTTTAGCAACCTTCTGTAACAAATGTAATCGACATGGGATAAAACACCAAACACCATGTATAGCCCTATCCTGTGGAGATAATACTTGTCTCTGACGTGTACCCAGAGGGTCTGTCTCATATTTATACTTTGGGAACACTTGCAAGTAAAGTCCCACTGAACTGAATTGTACTATAATTGTAGCACATTTAAAGGACTATCCTTGTTACATTTTAGAAAGCGATATTAATGTTCCTGACTTTAATCTGTCAAAATTTGTGCTTATTTTGCTTTTCTACAAAGTTCTGCAAATAGTTTGCTCCTTGTTTGCAGCATCATTTCCCCTTTGAAAAGAGACTGACATTTGTAGTTAATTATGTGATGTTGTCATAAACAGATAGTTAAGGGTTAAGGTCTCTTTTACCTGTAAAGGGTTAACATGCAGTACCTGATGACCACCTGACCAGAGGACCAATCAGAGACAAGATAATTTCAAATCTCTGTGGAGGGAAGCCTTTGTCTGTGTTCTTTGTTAGAGTTCTCTCTTTGGATCTAAGAGAGGCTAGTCATGTCTCCAAGTTCTCCTGGAGTAGTTCCTACTATTTAATAGTGAGTATTAATTAGAAAGGCGGATTAGTCTTATAATTTGATTTCTACATTTGCAATTGTGTGTTTGCTAAAGGAAATTATTTATTCCTGTTTGCTGTTACTTTGCTTTTACTGAGAAAGAAAGGAGGGGGGATTCTCTCCAGAAATTGATAAGTTTAAACCCTGTATTTTTCCATCTTGGGTTACAGAGACAAGTTACTTTCTTTTTATTCTTTAATAAATCTTTTCTGTTAAGGACTTGGTTATCTCCTTCTCTTGTGGAGATTCAAGGGAAGGGGAGGGGCAGGTGAGTCCCTCTTTGTGTTGAGTCAAGGATTTGACTCGGGGTAATCTCTCCAGAGCAGGCTGGAGAGAGGGAAGGGGGGAGGGGAACTGGCTGTTTCTCTCTCTCTGGTGAGATTCAAGGTGTTTGGATTTGTGTTCCCCAGGGGAAGTTCTTGGGGGAACAGGGAGTGTGTCAGACACTTAAAAACTGACTGGTGGCAGCTTTTACTAGATCTAAACTAGGATTTTAGTTTAGAGGGAAACCAAGGCAGGTCCCCACATTGGAACCCAACAGCTCCAAGTGGGGGTGAGACCTATGACATGGTGGCAGGCAGGTCCCCACATTGGAACCCAACAGCTCCATGTGTGGGTGAGACCTATGACAGACGTAAATAAAAATAAATGTTGGGACTATGCCAGCATCTGAAGTAATCTACATTTACTTGTGACATGAGCCAGATTGAAGGCCAGTTTTTTATAGGTGAATGGTTGGTGCATTAACCTATAAACTGTCTCCCCTCTACTCCTTCCCCCAGTATTTATCTAAATTTTATCGTTTTCAAACAACTGGCCAAAATAGAAAAAGGAATTTAACTACATATAATAATGCAACTGGAATATCTTTGAAGCATGAAGGAAATTACGTTTAAATAAAGCTATGTATGTATTTATTTGTTTTTAAAGGGCCACAGAAAACCACTAAAATCTACTAAACTCCTCTTGTCTCTATCCATAATAATTTTTCCTTTATGGTGCATTAGTGCTTGATATTTAATCCCATTTTTCTCCAGGAATATGTCTTTTTTTTTTCTGTAGGGGAATGAACTAAAGAATATAATTTGTCATAAGCATGACTACCTAATTCCTTAATCCTCTTCATTAGTCAATCTTCTTATTCTTTAAAATTTGGGATCATGTAGAGAGTCCTAAGGGATCAGCTTCCACTGTCTTCTCCTACTCCTCCCCAATTTTAAATGAGCCCTGAAAATGTTATTTAAACTTGTGAGAAATGATAGGACCACAACCTCCCTTCCTTTTATGTGGCATGGAAAGGAGTAGAATGTTCCTAATCATCTGCAGAAAAACTAGGTAAAGGGGCAGTGTTGGGAGGGAAAAATGTGGCTTAATGGTATTGTTTCCATCCACCATAACTCCCTCTGCATTTGGGTCTGATCCAAATGCCCATAGAAATCAAATGGGACATAGTCCCACTGATTTCACTGGACACTTGATCTGGCTCCATGAAGGTGGCAGTGCCTCTGTAACAGCAGAAACAGGTATATCCTGATTGTTTGGGAAGATGTGCTATATGCAGATTTTGCCCCATGGAATTCACAGTTTTGGGAAGTACAATGTGAGAAATATTTGCTTGAGTAAATAAGTGAAGACATTGCAGTATTCAGTGATTACAGCAAAGCAGATCCCAAAGTGGATTGTGATAGGTCAACCCTACCTAATGAAAATATAATTTGTATCCTCATGCTGGTCACCATCCTGTGTTTAGTCAATTGTCTTATTTGCTGTTTGTTGGTGTTTCACTTTTAAAAGCAAGTTGATAGTTGCCGTTTCTATATATCCACAGAAGGGCTTTTCAGATGTAATTTACTTCTGTGTTGGGGAGTGGTTCTGGTTTTAGAAAAAAAAATGAGTAAATGCAAATTGCAGCTAAAAGTGTGAAAAGGTTCTGACAAGATTAAATGTTTGTTTTCTTCCATTTTTGGAACTACTCATTTTTTGGGGATGTCTGTCACAGAATGTACAATTCTACATGTCTGACTCCATAATTTAATATATAACATTGTGATTCAAAATGTGATATACTGGGCAAAAATATCACCTTTCATTCAGATGTTAAGAGCTGTTCAGTGACCTGAACAACATCACAAATGATGAGTCAGTAGCAGAGGCTGGAATAAAACCTAAGAATCCTGACTCCAATGTGATTACCCAACCACTAGAAAATGTTCCTTTGCCTAGGTCAGACCTGTCCCCCTATTTTTAATTATAATATCAGTGGAATGATGTGGATTTTTATTTATATGGACTTGGATTTATTTTGCATAGTATAAGAAAAGGAAATTTGAATTGGGTTCTTACTAGTTTGCATATCTCAAATTAGGGCATGATGAGAGTAAAACTCATGGTTATTTGTGAAAAAAAGTTCAGCTGACAAGCATAAATAGAAATTGAAATTTAACATTCTTCTAATATTCTACTAAGAAACAGAAACAGGATGGTCTCCATAAAACCTTTATAATTCATAATAATCTCTGACTGAACACAATTGCATGATCAGAGGAAGAGACTTTTTCAGTCTCAGATCCAGAGCTTATTTGTTCTTCTTCATGGAAAAGCATAATTTTCTAAGGTTCTGTGTATTTATTTATTTTATTTTAAGCTACTCATAATTTGAACAGATAGAGATCTAATTAAAGAAACTATAGCAGCACTGATAAATACATATTCAGTTCCGGGAAGAGATTGATTTTTTAACACCTATGGTTGTCTGGAACCACAGGTTATTTGTTTATTAATGTGTCTAGCTAATTTCATGTCAGTTGCATGCCTGTTCTCTACTTAATTAAGAAAACCTTCAAAACAATCTTTTGAAAGGAAATTAATTTCCTAAACCGTGATGGAAAATTAGAAATGGAAACTTGTTAGCACCCATACAATAGCACTAGAAGACCAAAGGGCTTTAGGGGTTAAATTAAAGGGATTCCAAAGCGAGTCTGGTTCATTATGATTGCAGGCAGGTTATTTCTCATGAGTGTTTCCTGGAACCTTTAATTTTTAGAAGCATAAACTGAAATGAAAGAATATTTGTGCCTGAAACAATGTTTTTTCATAATTCCTAAAAGGATTCGTGAGGACTGTTTGGCTATTCTTCTAAAATTTTAAATGCTAACTGTTATTTTTTTTTATTGGATGAGTTACATTAACTTGAGTTCATATAGTATTTTAATAAACAAATAGTTCTGTGAAATACTATATTTCCTTTTTAATAGGTTTTCGGGGGGGTTGAGCCAGTAAAGATTAGTTTATCTTCTTTATAGTTTGTTGGTAAAAATGGATACATGGACATATATTGCTTACTGGTAATTAGAAAACCATTCTGGAGAGCTGAGTTTGCTACTCAGTTCACTTTGACAGTTAGACCAGTCGCAAGATTTCAGAATTGGTTACCCCCACTCACTGTACTGAGTTAGTTGCTCATTCTGGGATAGATCCAAAGAGCTAACTTTAGAAGTGGATAGAAAATAGTGTGACAGATAAGTCAGTTTCAAGCAATATTCTTGAAAAATCTTGCTACACTGAGTTTAATTAAGCCTCATCCTTGCTTCTCTCCACGGTGTTGGTTACAGGATTTCCTTTGCCATTGGCTGGACGTTCCCTGCAAAGATGGACTATCCTCTTCTGGTCATCAGAATAAAGCAAGTCAACTAGCTAAGTCTTTGTCCATCCTCAGTGTCACACTACCTTTCTTTGCAGAGCTGGAGCAGCTGACCTTTCTTCAGCTGTTCAAAACTCATTTCCCCCATTTTTCTCTTTGATATTCCTTTCCTGAAAGGACTGAGACTTTCCTCTGTGTCTTTCCCTTCTGTGGTACTTGTTTCCATTGTTGTTGGCACTTATGTCAATTCACACTGTTAGAGATCCCACCCATTCCACCATTTAAGGGCAACTGCACCTGTGTTCCCCCTCTGTGGTCCCTTGAGGACTATGGATACTGTAGTCCATATCTCCTCAATCATCACATCTCTTGGGTAGAGTTCCAGGTCTCTCTCTGTCCTGACCAGAGATTCTCCAGACTGCAGTTCCTTGCCTACTCTATGATATTCCCAGCAAGACAGGCAGTCTAAAGAGACCAGCATCTGCATTTTGCTTTCTCTTTCAAGGCTATGAACAGCTAAATTGTCAGCAGTTATGAGTTATCATGCAGCCTTTATAAGCATGCAGATTTATTGTTAAAGTGAAAGTGTTAGAGAAAACATACTAAAACAATGAAAGAACCTACATGCATGCTAATAAAGTTACCAGAGATCACCCCCTGAACTCCAACAAGGGCTCTGGTAGTAGTCAGTCCTTCACACCCCACAAAGGAGTTTGTCTGTGGTAACAAATTCATACTCGCCTTAGCTCAGAACTAGCACAACCATTAGTAGTTCAGTTGTTCTTTCATGCAGCTTGGGCCTTTGATCTTGAGATTCCAGGAACAGGTAATCAGACAGAGGTCTTCTCCTCAGTGCGTAGTTTCAAATATCTGGGTTTTGCATAACTGGGGGTGGGGAATCTGCATTCACTTCCTGATAGATATTCCTCAGGAAATCTACTTCACATTTCATTCTTATCAGCCACATTACTCATCATAGTCCTTTAATCATTCAGGCCCACACTAACACATAATCTTTGATTTAATACAATGGACTCCAAAAATACCTAAACATAGTTCAATAGAGTTTTTCAAGGATATTGCAGGAAATCGTCATCTCTGTCACAGAGAGCGAAAAGGCAGAGAGAAAAGAGCAATAGGGCAAATATTAATCCATACAGATAGGTTCTTTAGGTGTAAGAAAAAACACCAGAGAGAGAATGAACAATTTCCTGGTGCAAGTGCTGGAGGAACCAAGTAGGGGCAGATCTCTTCTTGACCTGCTGCTCACAAACAGAGAAGAGTTACTAAGGGGAGCAAAAGTGGATGGGAACCTGGGAGGCAGTGACCATGAGATGGTCGAGTTCAGGATCCTGACACAAGGAAGAAAGGAGAGCAGCAGAATACAGGCCCTGGACTTCAGAAAAGCAGACTTCCACTTCCTCAGAGAGCTGATGGGCAGGATCCCCTGGCAAAATAACATGAGAGGAAAGGAGTCCAGGAGAGCTGGCTGTATTTTAAATAATCCTTATTGAGGTTGCAGGAAAAAAACATCCTGATGTGTAGGAAGAATAGTAAATATGGCAGGCGACCAGCTTGGCTTAACAGTGAAATCCTTGCTGATCTTAAACACAAAAAAAGCTTACAAGAAGTGGAAGATTGGAAAAATGACCAGAGAGGAGTATAAAAATATTGCTCAGGCATGCAGGAGTGAAATCAGGAAGGCCAAATCACACTTGGAGTTGCAGCTAGCAAGAGATGTTAAGAGTAACAAGAAGGGTTTCTTCAGGTATGTTAGCAACAAGAAGAAAGTCAAGGAAAGTGTGGTCCCCTTACTCAATGAGAGAGGCAACCTAGTGACAGGATATGAAAAAAGCTAATGTTTTTCAATGATTTTTTTGCGTCTGTCTTCACAAACAAGGTCAGCTCCCAGACTGCTGCACTGGACAGCACAGTATAGGGAGAAGGTGACCAGCCCTCTGTGGAGAAAGAAGTGGTTCGGGACTATTTAGAAAAACTGGACGAGCACAAGTCCATGGGGCCGGATGCGCTGCATCTGAGGGTGCTAAAGGAGTTGGCAGATGTGATTGCAGAGCCATTGGACATTATCTTTGAAAACTCATGGCGAATGGGGGAGGTCCCGGATGACTGGAAAAAGGCTAAAGTAGTGCCCATCTTTAAAAAAGGGAAGAAGGAGGATCCGCGGAACTACAGGCCAGTCAGCCTCACCTCAGTGTCTGGAAAAATCGTGGAGCAGGTCCTCAAGGAATCAATTCTGAAGCACTTAGAGGAGAGGAAAGTGATCAGGAACAGTCAGCAGGGATTCACCAAGGGCAAGTCATGCCTGACTAACCTAATTGCCTTCTATGAGGAGATAACTGAGTCTGTGGTTGGGGGGAAAGCAGTGGATGTGTTATTCCTTGACTTTAGCAAAGCTTTTGATACAGTCTCCCACAGTATTCTTGCCAGCAAGTTTAAGAAGTATCTGCTGGATGAACGGACTGTAAGGTGGATAGAAAGCTGGCTAGATCGCCGGGCTCAACAGGTAGTGATCAACGGCTCCATGTCTAGTTGGCAGCCAGTTTCAAGTGGAGTGCCCCAAGGGTCAGTCCTGGGGCCGGTTTTGTTCAATATCTTCATTAATGATCTGGAGGATGGCGTGGACTGCACCCTCAGCAAGTTTGCAGATGACACTAAACTGGGAGGAGTGGTAGATACGCTGAAGGGTAGGGATAGGATACAGAGGGACCTAGACAAATTAAAGGACTGGGCCAAAAGAAACCGGATGAGGTTCAACAAGGACAAGTGCAGAGTCCTGCACTTAGGATGGAAGAATCCCATTCACTGTTACAGACTAGGGACCGAATGGCTAGGAAGCAGTTCTGCAGAAAAGGACCTAGGGGTTACAGTGGACGAGAAGCTGGATATGAGTCAAAAGTGTGCCCTTGTTGCCAAGAAGACTAACCCCATTTTGGGCTGTATAAGTAGAGACATTGCCAGCAGATCGAGGGATGTGATCATTCCCCTCTATTCAACATTGGTGAGGCCTCATTTGGAGTACTGTGTCCAGTTTGGGGCCCCATACTACAAGAAGGATGTGGAAAAATTGGAGAGAGTCCAGCGGAGGGCGACAAAAATGATTAGGGGGCTGGAGCACATGACTTATGAGGAGAGGCTGAGGGAACTGGGATTGTTTAGTCTGCAGAAGAGAAGAATGAGGGGGGATTTGATAGCTACTTTCAACTACCTGAAATGGGCTTCCAAAGAGGATGGATCTAGACTGTTCTCAGTGGTAGCAGATGACAGAACAAGGAGTAATGGTCTCAAGTTGCAGAAAGGGAGGTTTAGGTTGGATATTAGGAAAAACTTTTTCACTCAGAGGGTGGTTACTCTGAATAACTGGAATGGGTTTCGTAGGGAGGTGGTGGAATCTCCTTCCTTAGAGGTTTTTAAGGTCAGGCTTGACAAAGCCCTGGCTGGAATGATTTAGGTGGGAATTAGTCCTGCTTTGAGCAGGGGGTTGGACTAGATGTCCTCTTGATGTCCCTTCCAACCCTGATATTCTATGATTCTATGATAGGTAGGAGCAGAGAGGAGGAAATAAGTGATGCCTAGGTATGAAAGCAGGATGGAGGGGTCCACAGTGCTGCAGGCTGGGTGTGGCCAAGGAGAATAAGAACAGAGAAGGAACACATTTCAGTATAAAGACGATTAGCCATGTGGAAAAAAAGACATTTGAAACAGAAGCGAAATACATTTTAAATTATCAAAGAAATCTTTCAGTAATTATAGAAATTATAAGCCATATGGCTCTTATAAAAAAAAGTGCTTGGGTTGAATCAAGTAATTACCTCGTGGCAGCAGGTGGTGGCAATGAAGGGGAAAGCCCAGGGAACTGTGGCAGAGTCTGCAGAGAGTGAGGAAAAAAGTTCCTGCAAGGAAGGTCTTGAGACCAAGGGAGTTGCTGCAGGAAGGGATATGTGGAAGAGAAATCTTGTGTTGTACGGCCTTAGGAGTGGACTTTGGGAATTTTGAGTTGCATGGGTAATTCATTTTACATTAATAAAACTAATCCCCAAAGAAGAGTTATTTTTTAAAACAGTGAAAGGGGGAAACTGAAGCAGGATGCCTGTAGCTTCACCATAGGCCGGGAGGTGGCTGGCCTGGCTACAGGCTCCCATTTCAGGGTAAAGTTCCTATAAAGGTACTACTCATAGAACAATGGATGCTGACCTGAGGGTTTTTTTGAGCACTTAGCATTTCCTTTCACTCATCCTGGAAGTTGAAAGCCAAAGAAGCCTGGTTTAGGGAACTGCTCACACACAAAGTATGTGAAAAAGGAAATCTGTCCAGAGAGATGCAGAAATCTTTACATTTCCCTGCACTTGGGACAATTTTCTTTGATATCTCAAAGATTACATTATTTTTATCCAGTATCTACTTTACAACTTAGGGCTTGTCTACACTACTGCTTAAATTGATGCAAATTATGTCACTCAGTGGTGTGAAAAAAACGCCCCCCTGAGCAACGTAAGTTACATTGACTTAAAGTGGTGTCTACATTTCGCTATGTCGCTGAGGGATGCTCTCCCGCCAACATAGCTTCTGCCTCTCATTGAGGTGGAGTAATTATGTTGACAAAAGAGCATTCTCCCATCGAAATAATGCATCTTCACCTGACATGCTACATCAGGGCCACTGCATCAATGAAGTGGTGTCAATTTAGCATGGTAGAGAAGATGAGCCCTTAGTTAGGAGAGGTCTGTGACTTAAAAAGTCATTGGTGGTTTTCTAAATGAAGACTTGTCTTCCTGTTAGAGGTCAGACTTTATTTTTTACAGAATATATGAATATTGCTTTGAAAGTTGTTTTTAAATTATTTTTTCTAAAATTCAAAAAAAGAGGAGCAGCTATGCTAGAACTATTCCACAGAGATGTGTAGTCAGATAAACTCTGGTCACAAATTAAAGTGATGTGGGGCCAATTCAGGGTAACTGATCTATTTAAATAAGAGATCCACCACTCCCTCTTGGCCCTTCTGTTGTGCTGGAGGTCAGTCTGACAATTGAAGAGGGATCATAGTTACCACTCAGAACAGTATTTCCTAAACAGTGGAAGGACTGCTTTCTTTTATAAGATTATCCTGCTGCTAAGACAGCTTTCCCTGGTAGAGGCTGCTGTACATTAACACTTTCTGCCATGTCCTAACTCACAAGGTTCTTATTGTGGACGTTCACTGAGGGACACTACACAAATTTCATAATAGTGCAAGCCTTGTTTTACATGGCAGACATAAGAAAATATACTGAAAGTGCTCCCTGAGCTTCAGTTAGTCCTTGGAAATAGTGGAACTGTCTCTTAAATATTTTTTACCAATTGAACCTGGAATAAGTGAGTGCAGTTCCTGTAGAAGCCAATGGGAGTTCTGCTTGATCACACCAGATGCCCAGACTGATGTTCTGTTTGCTCAGGGCAAACTTGTTTTATCCTGAATCTGCTTCTGAATGGTGTCTTCTCTGTGAAGTTTCTTGTAATAGGAGCTAAAATTATCTGGAATTCTGCCTTATGCTTTATTCTGGATAGCTCTCTGTTTGTGAGTGCAGTAATTGCTTAACATAAGAACATAAGAAAGGCCGTACCGGGTCAGACCAAAGGTCCATCTAGCCCAGTATCTGTCTACCGACAGTGGCCAATGCCAGGTGCCCCTGAGGGAGTGAACCTAACAGGCAATGATCAAGTGATCTCTCTCCTGCCATCCATCTCCATCCTCTGACGAACAGAGGCTAGGGACACCATTCTTACCCATCCTGGCTAATAGCCATTTATGGACTTAGCCACCATGAATTTATCCAGTCCCCTTTTAAACATTGTTATAGTCCTAGCCTTCACAACCTCCTCAGGTAAGGAGTTCCACAAGTTGACTGTGCGCTGCGTGAAGAAGAACTTCCTTTTATTTGTTTTAAACCTGCTGCCTATTAATTTCATTTGGTGACCCCTAGTTCTTGTATTATGGGAATAAGTAACTAACTTTTCCTTATCCATTTTCTCAACATCACTCATGATTTTATATACCTCTATCATGTCCCCCCTTAGTCTTCTCTTTTCCAAACTGAAGAGTCCTAGCCTCTTTAATCTTTCCTCATATGGGACCCTCTCTAAACCCCTAATCATTTTAGTTGCTCTTTTCCGAACCTTTTCTAGTGCTAGAATATCTTTTTTGAGGTGAGGAGACCACATCTGTACACAGTATTCGAGATGTGGGCGTACCATGGATTTATATAAGGGCAATAATATATTCTCAGTCTTATTTTCTATCCCCTTTTTAATGATTCCTAACATCCTGTTTGCTTTTTTGACCGCCTCTGCACACTGCGTGGACATCTTCAGAGAACTATCCACGATAACTCCAAGATCTTTTTCCTGACTCGTTGTAGCTAAATTAGCCCCCATCATGTTGTATGTATAGTTGGGGTTATTTTTTCCAATATGCATTACTTTACATTTATCCACATTAAATTTCATTTGCCATTTTGTTACCCAATCACTTAGTTTTGTGAGATCTTTTTGAAGTTCTTCACAATCTGCTTTGGTCTTAACTATCTTGAGTAGTTTAGTATCATCTGCAAACTTTGCCACCTCACTGTTTACCCCTTTCTCCAGATCATTTATGAATAAATTGAATAGGATTGGTCCTAGGACTGACCCTTGGGGAACACCACTAGTTACCCCTCTCCATTCTGAGAATTTACCATTAATTCCTACCCTTTGTTCCCTGTCCTTTAACCAGTTCTCAGTCCATGAAAGGACCTTTCCTTTTATCCCACGACAGCTTAATTTACGTAAGAGCCTTTGGTGAGGGACCTTGTCAAAGGCTTTCTGGAAATATAAGTACACTATGTCCACCGGATCCCCCTTGTCCACATGTTTGTTGACCCCTTCAAAGAACTCTAATAGATTAGTAAGACACGATTTCCCTTTACAGAAACCATGTTGACTATTGCTCAAGAGTTTATGTTTTTCTATGTGTCTGACAATTTTATTCTTTACTATTGTTTCAACTAATTTGCCCAGTACCGACGTTAGATTTACTGGTCTGTAATTGCCGGGATCACCCCTAGAGCCCTTTTTAAATATTGGCGTTACATTAGCTAACTTCCAGTCATTGGGTACCGAAGCCGATTTAAAGGACAGGTTACAAACCTTAGTTAATAGTTCCGCAACTTCACATTTGAGTTCTTTCAGAACTCTTGGGTGAATGCCATCTGGTCCCGGTGACTTGTTAATGTTGAGTTTATCAATTAATTCCAAAACCTCCTCTAGTGATACTTCAATCTGTGACAGTTCCTCAGATTTGTCACCTACAAAAGCCAGATCAGGTTTGGGAATCTCCCTAACATCCTCAGCCGTGAAGACTGAAGCAAAGAATCCATTTAGTTTCTCCGCAATGACTTTATCATCTTTAAGCGCTCCTTTTGTATTTTCATCGTCAAGGGGCCCCACTGGTTGTTTAGCAGGCTTCCTGCTTCTGATGTACTTAAAAAACATTTTGTTATAACCTTTGGAGTTTTTGGCTAGCTGTTCTTCAAACTCCTCTTTGGCTTTTCTTATTACACTCTTGCACTTAAGTTGGCAGTGTTTGTGCTCCTTTCTATTTGCCTCACTAGGATTTGACTTCCACTTTTTAAAGGAAGTCTTTTTATCTCTCACTGCTTCTTTTACATGGTTGTTAAGCCAGGGTGGCTCTTTTTTAGTTCTTTTACTGTTTTTCTTAATTTGGGGTATAAATTGAAGTTGGGCCTCTATTATGGTGTCTTTAAAAAGGGCCCACGCAACTTGCAGGGATTTCACTTTAGTCACTGTACCTTTTAACTTTTGTCTAACTAACTCCCTCATTTTTGTATAGTTCCCCCTTTTGAAATTAAAGGCCACAGTGTTAGGCAGTTGAGATGTTCTTCCCACCACAGGGATGTTGAATGCTATTGTATTATGGTCACTATTTCCAAGCGGTCCTGCTATAGTTACCTCTTGGACCAGCTCCTGCGCTCCACTCAGGATTAAATCTAGAGTCGCCTCTCCCCTTGTGGGTTCCCGTACCAGCTGCTCCATGAAGCAGTCATTTAAAGTATCAAGAAATTTTATCTCTGCATTTCATCCTGAAGTGAAATGTTCCCAGTCAATATGGGGATAATTGAAATCCCCCACTATTATTGGGTTCTTAATTTTGATAGCCTCTCTAATTTCCCTTAGCATTTCATCATCACTATTACTGTCCTGGTCAGGTGGTCGATAATAGATCCCTACTGTTATATTTTTACTAGAGCATGAAATTTTTATTTATTATATTTAATTGCTGATTTTGAAGGCGGTGTATACTGGGAGAGATTGAATAGTTCAGAAAGTGGATTAATGGTGTCCAGCATTAAAGTCTTGCATCTGGTCTTTCTGCCTGTCCAGGTAAGCCAAGTTGGCATCCTACCTTCCAGATTCATCTAATGAGCAAAAACCCAATGTACCTGTAAGCACAGCGTTTCCCTACTATGCTGCCCTTAAAAATTATTGAATTTTCAATAAAATCACCAGTAGGGTGGAAAAAAGCAATTTAATAATAATTAAAACTGAAGGTTTTGAGGATTACGATACTTTTATGTGTTTCATACCCAGTATGTGCATTTCACTTCATGAAGTAGCTTTTAAAAAGAATGTTCCTAATGGTCCTATGTCTCATTTTCAGAAGGGTCCTGGGACAGCAAGAATGACAGCAGTTGTAAAAAAGATGATAAATATAAAATATCTATATACATATACAGCTATAAACCAGCTCATATATACTAGCAGTATGTTGTCTTAAAACATGCAGAAGTGGATGCTAAACATTAAGAGGTGCAGTCTCACAAATGGAGCTTTTTGTGTGATAGAAATATTTTGCACTGCTCAAAAGATCTGAAATATTATGTTAAAGTTTTCAACTGAGCAATGTGCAGTGACTTATTTTGTGAGTGTAAAACATGCTACATTGACAAAATCCAATCTTTATTTCATTAGCTTACAAAATTACTGTTTACCTCATTGGGCTAGATCCTCACCAAGTGTAAATGATTTATGGCCATTCACATCAGCAGAAATTCTGGTCCCATATGTTTCTGTGCATGATCATGTTGGGGGGGAGGGGCAAAAAACAAACAAACATACAGATAAGAACTTTGACTTGTTCCCTTGAATCCTCCCAACTCTACTTTATTACTCCCCCCCCCCAAAAAAAAAGTATTCTGATATTTAAGTTCCAAACAATAATAATACTGGGACACAAGATACACTCGTTATTCTACTACTCCATTCCTTTTAGTGACCTTCTGTGTACCAAAAATTGCATGCATCTGTTTGTCTTATAGATAGAAGCAAGAAGCATTTGCTGCAAAAGGGAGAAAATGCAAGATTGATTTTAGTTTAAAAGACCCTGATGATGTAGAATGTCAAATGTACTGTGAAATACACTCTTTAAAAACAAAAAAAAGGAATCTGGACCAGTTAAATCATACTCACAATATTATTTTCCAGTTTAAATTATTGTGTGGGTCTTTGGTCTGTATTAGGAAGTGACTTAAGGGGTAGATTAAGGGATAGATTTTAACAGATATAAATACATAAGGTCCTTTGGAATGTTAGGCTTGGTAAGCTTTTCCTATGAGTTTATTTAAGCATATTTCCCAGAGCTGTCTGCTAAACTATCTGCATTTATTTATTATGAATGATATGCAATTAAAAATATTTTTTTCTCCATCAAACATAAGTTTTCTGTGTATTTTTTAAATTAGGTTTGTAGTTTAAGCAATGCTACTCTTGAGTCTTTCCTAAACTCCTTTCTAAACATCATCGGGGAAGAACCATTATTTGTACATAAAGTTACTCATCTGCATAAGTGTTTGCATGTGATCAAGGTCACAGATTGTTCATGGAACAATTACAAATAAAGAATAAAGTTAGAACAAACAAAACTGAACAAATCTATTGAATACATTGGTAATTTATGAATAGTTCTCCCAGCTCTTCTTCTGAGAGCTGATCTTGTATCCTCAACCTTTTTTATTATAGTGATTCCTATGAATGTTCCTATTTTTTTTTGTTTGTTTGTTCAAAAAGGCCTGTGGCTGCTTTATTCTCCCTAAGCCATTGAGAATAATCAGCACCTTTCAGGATCAGTATTGAAAAGCATCATATCTTTTCAAGTGTTGGATTGGCAGTCCTGGTTACTGAAGTTCTCTGCTTATCCACAAAACATGTGCAACCTTTGAGGTAGCAGTACAAGTTCCTCACACTTCCTCCTCTGCATGTCTCAAGCCTCTTTTGAGCTGACTGGCATTAGATCAGTTTCCATATTCATTCAGTGTTGACCTTTGTGTTAGGGCTGTCACAAAAGTTGTCAGTTTTGACTCTGACGGAGCTGGTATTTGTGATGGAAGAGTATTGTTTTAACATATTATTACTTTTTTTTAAATGACAGTGGTCTTGAATTTGTATTTTCTTCTATGTAGTAAGAGTCAGGTGCTCTCATTCTGGCACCTTTCAGTAGCATTGAAACTAACTTTAAAAAATAGTCTATTTTTTCTATGCAGACAGATAGGCACCAAGATCCATACTCATTTGTGCAAATGAGTTACCCATGCAGTTTGTGCCTCTGAGTGCTGATATTGGACAGATGAAGATAGATGAAGCTACTGGGGGTTCTCAAAACCAGATTAAGACAATTCAGAAGCCTACTGGCACTACTTAAACTAGAAACCAGGGTTCCTTATGTACATTAGGGTTGCCAGGTGCCCAGTTTTCGACTGGAACACCCGGTTGCAAAGGGACCGTGGCAGTGCCAGTCAGCACCACTGACCGGGCCATTAAAAATCCAGTCAGTGGTGCAATGGAGCTAAGGCAGGCTTCCTGCCTGCCCTGGCTCTGTGTGGCTCCCAGAAGCACCCGGCATGTCCAGCACTTAGTCCATGCCAGGAACCGTGGCCAATGGGAGCTGTGGAGCCAGTGCTCGGGGGGGGGGTGTGGCAGCACACAGAGCCCCCTAGCCTCTCCGCCTAGGAGCCAGACATGCCAGCCACTTCTGGGAGCTACCTGAGGTAACTCTACCTGGCCAGAGCCTGCACCCCAAACCTCCTCCCGGTACCCAGGTCAGAACCCCCACCCACACCGTAATATCCTCCCAGAGCATGAACCCTTTGCCCCAGCCCTGAACCCCTTCCCACACCCAAACTCTCTCTCAGATCCCACACCTCCTCCTGTTCCCCAACCCCTCATGCCCATCCCTGAGCCCCCTCATACATCCCCAACCCCTCAAACCCAGCCACAGCCCAGAGCCACCGCCCCCAGCCGGAGCCCTCACCCCAGAGGTGAAAATAAGCCAGTACGGCGTACCGACAAGAGCCAGTACGCCATGCCGGACTGGACTGGCTTCTGTGGCAGTGATTTAAAGGGCCCAGGGCTCCAGCCGCTGCGGGGAGCCCTGGGCCCTTTAAATCCCTGCTGGAGCTCCAGCAGCCAGGTTCAGGCAGGGATTTAAAGGGCCCGGTGCTTCTGCGACTGCAGGAGGCCCTGGGCCCTTTAAAACGCCCCCAGAGCTCTGGCAGCCGGGCTCCCATGGTGATTTAAAGGGCCCGGAGCTCCACAGTGGCTGGAGCCCCGGGCCCCTTAATTTGCCTCCAAGCCCTGGGGCTCCGAGCCACCTCTGCAGCTGGTAGCTCTGGGGTGATTTAAAGGCCCTGGGGCTCCCAGCCACAGCCAGAGCCCCAGTGCCTTTAAATCTTGAAAGGCCCCGCCTCTTCCAGTTGAGGACATGCCCCCTCTCCGGACTCCAGCGTACCGGTAAGTCCTTTAAGTTACTTTCACCCCTGCCTCACCCCCTCCTGCACGCCAATCCCTGCCCCAGCCCGGACCCCCCCAGAAGGTGGGGCAAGGGTATTTGGTTTTGTGCAGTTAGAAATTTGGCAACCCTAATGTACATTCCTGTGTTCTGTGGCACTATGCCATTTTAATGAGGGGGAGGGAGCTGCAGGGTTCAAAATTAAGATGAATGGGGCAGTTCACATCTCTTGCAGATATTGTTTCCATCACTCTGCAGACTCATGCAGACATCAGTTACACTTGGGTCACATTTTCAAAATATTCCGAGTGTAAGTGTGGCAACTTTTTTTCTCCTCCCAATGAAAACTGAGATTCTGATTTCAGGCTGAGACTGAGACAAATAGAGAGCTTACCTGTTCCTTTGCTGGTAGAAAACTTTCATGTCTCTCGCATGTTTTCTCTAAATTTCTAAAACAGGTCAGTTTGGCATAGGCTATATTTGGGGAAGAAAAATAAATTACTCCATGTGCAAAGCTGCTTCTGTATGACTGATGTTTTAGGGGGACTTGGAGATTGAGTTAAAACAGAGATCGGCAACCTTCAGCACGTGGCTCGCCAGGGTAAGCCCCCTGGCAGGCCGGGCCAGTTTGTTTACCTGCCGCGTCCACAGGTTCAGCCGATCGCGGCTCCCACTGGCTGCAGTTCACCGTCCCAGGCCAATGGGGGCAGCGGGAAGCGGCGGCCAGCACATCCCTCGGCCTGCACCGCTTCCCACCACCCCCATTGGCTTGGAGGTGGGAAACACAGGCTACAGTGTCTATAAAGAATAGACAATCTCTGTCTCTTTCTCTCTGTTTACAAGATAAATATGTAGTAGTCCTTTCTTCACAGTTATGTCAAGAGAACCTATTCTACCACAGGTTGCCCTAATAACCATACTTCAGTATCCTTTGTATAAAAGCTGAAGTATCTTCTCCTTGATATGTAAGAAAGCTAATTATATTACACACAACATTATTGAAGTGCAAATTGCCTTCTCTTAACCACCTGGCCCTATACAACAAGGAAAGATGTTTTTTTATTTGCATTTATGATAATTATGGGTTATATGTGCTTCACTTTAATAAAAAAGGTTTAATTTCCCATTAGGTTTAGAAAATTAATCATTATAACTGGGATCTGTTCCAGTCTGTATTCCTCCTTCCCTCCTACCATATCTGTGAAACCACATTGACTATGTGAGAATTTGTGTACTATACCAGGGATCGTCAATGTTTGGCACACGTCCGGCAGGTTAAGCACCCTGGCGGGCCATGTGCCAAATGTTGCCGATCCCTGTACTATACAATAACTATTACATGCAAAAAACTAAGTTTGAAAAACATTATTTAGGCTGCAAAGTCAAGCACTTGAAAGGAGCTCCTTCCTAATGTGTCCCCTAAACAAGGGGACAGGTCACTTGGTCCATATGCTGAGTTTGGAAGAAGGATGTAGGCAAAGGGCAGGATCTTGACCCAGAGCTCTCTCTCCCCAACTTCCTACAGAAGTTGTCTACTGCTAGTGTTTCCAGTGCAATGTTGTCTGCTACTTCTTTGGCGACTGTGTGGGTTCAGCCTTGGATTGCAAGATTCATGTTCAGATATTGATGTAATATGCTTAGACTTCTGGAAGGCATTTGGCTTGGTAGTGCATGAGATTTTGGTGAAAAACAAAAAAAAGCCCAAAAAACCTAAATGATATAAAATTAACATAACACACCTACATTGATTAAAAACTGCCTAACTGATAGTCTCCAATGTAATTGTAAATGGGGAATAAACATTGAGCAGGAGTGTTTTTAATGCAGTCCTGTAGGAATTGGGTCTTGGCTCTACAGTGACCTGGACAGATGTATAAAATCATCTCTGATAAAGTTTTCATCTTACATAAAACTTGTGGGGGGTGATAAATAATGAGAGGACCAGTCACTGACCCAGAGCAACCTGGATCACTTGGTAAACTAAGCACAAGCAAGTAATTTGAGTTTTAATATGGCTAAGTGTAAAATGTATACATCTAGGAACAAAGGTTGTAGGCCAGGCTTAGAGGTTGGAGGACTTTATTCTGGGAAACCTTGACTAAAAAGATGTCTGATCATAAGCTCCCAGTGCGATGCTGCAGCCAAAAGGGCTAATTCAAACCTTGGACACATAAATGGGAATCTCAGGTAGGAGCAGAGAGGTTTTTTAATTTCTCTGATTGGCATTTGTGTGATTGCTACTGAAATATTGTGTCCAGAACTGGTGTCCACACTTCAAGAAGAATGTTGATAAATTGGAGAGGGTTCAGAGAAGAGTCACAAGACTGATTAAAGCATTAGAAATTCTGCCTTATAGTGATAAACTCCAGGAGCTCAATCTATTTAGCTTAACAAGGAGAAAATGGGTTCCTTGATTACAGTGTATAAGTACCTACATGGGGAACTAATATTCAAAAGTGGGCTCTTCAGTTTAGCTGCGAAAGTTATAACATGATCCAGTGTCTGGAAGTTTTAAACTAGACAAATTCTTTGGAAATAAGGTGTATTTTTTTAGCAGTGAGGGTAATATAATACCAAGGGTTGTGGTGTATCATAGAATCTCAGGGTTGGAAGGGACCTCAGGAGGTCATCTAGTCCAACCCCCTGCTCAAAGCAGGACCAAACCCAACTAAATCATCCCAGCCAGGGCTTTGTCAAGCCTGACCTTAAAAACCTCTAAGGAAGGAGATTCCACTACCTCCCTAGGTAACCCATTCCAGTTCTTCACCACCCTACCAGTGAAAAAGTTTTTCCTAATATCCAACCTAAACCTCCCCCTCTGCAACTTGAGACCATTACTCCTTGTTCTGTCATCTTCTACCACTGAGAACAGTCTAGATCCATCCTCTTTGGAACCCCCTTTCAGGTAGTTGAAACCAGCTATCAAATCCCCCCTCATTCTTCTCTTCTGCAGACTAAACAATCCCAGTTCCCTCAGCCTCTCCTCATAAGTCATGTGCTCCAGCCCCCTAATCATTTTTGTTGCCCTCCGCTGGACTCTCTCCAATTTATCCACATCCTTCTTGTAGTGTGGGGCCCAAAACTGGACACAGTACTCCAAATGAGGCCTCACCAGTGCTGAGTAGAGGGAATGATCACATCCCTCGATCTGCTGGAAATGCCCCTACTTATACAACCCAAAATGCCATTAGCCTTCTTGGCAACAAGGGCACACTGTTGACTCATATTCAGCTTTTCCACCGTAACCCCTAGGTCCTTGTCTGCAGAACTGCTACCCAGCCATTCGGTCCCTAGTCTGTAGCAGTGCATGGGATTCTTCCGTCCTAAGTGCAGGACTCTGCACTTGTCCTTGTTGAACCTCATCATATTTCTTTTGGCCCAATCCTCTAATTTGTCTAGGTCCCTCTGTATCGTATCCCTACCCTCCAGCGTATCAACCACTCCTCCCAGTTTAGTGTCATCTGCAAACTTGCTAAGGGTGCAGTCCACACCATCCTCCAGATCGTTAATGAAGATATTGAACAAAACCGGCCCCAGCACCGACCTTTGGGGCACTCCACTTGATACCGGCTGCCAACTAGACATGGAACCATTGATCACTACCCATTGAGCCCGACCATCTAGCCAGTTTTCTATCCACCTTACCGTCCATTCATCCAGCCCAGACTTCTTTAACTTGCTGGCAAGAATACTGTGGGAGACTGTATCAAAAGCTTTGCTAAAATCCAGAAATAGTACATCCACTGCTTTCCCCTCATCCACAGAGCTGGTTATCTCGTCATAGAAGGCAATTAGGTTAGTCAGGCATGACTTGCCCTTGGTGAATCCATGCTGACTGTTCCTGATCACTTTCCCCTCCTTTAAGTGGTTCAGGATTGATTCCTTGAGGACCTGTTCCATGATTTTTCCAGGGACTGAGGTGAGACTGACTGGCCTGTAGTTCCCTGGATCTTCCTTCTTCCCTTTTTTAAAGATGGGCACTACATTAGTTTTTTTCCAGTCATCCGGGACCTCCCCCGATCGCCATGATTTTTCAAAGATAATGGCCAATGGCTCTGCAATCTCATCAGCCAACTCCTTTAGCACCCTCGGACGCAGCGCATCCGGCCCCATGGACTTGTGCTCGTCCAGCTTTCCTAAATAGCCCCGAACTACTTCTTTCTCCACAGAGAGCTGGTCACCTCCTCCCCATACCGTGCTGCAGAGTGCAGCTGTCTGGGAGCTGACCTTGTCTGTGAAGACAGAGGCAAAAAAAGCATTGAGTACACTAGCTTTCTCCACATCCTCTGTCACTAGGTTCCCTCCCTCATTCCCTCCCTAATTCAGAAAGTGTACTTTCCATACTGACAATTTTTAAATCAAGATTGGATGCTTTTCTAAAAGATATGCTCTAAGAATTTATTTTGAGAAGTTCTACGGTCTGTGCTTTGTAGGAGGTCAGGCTAGATGATCACAATGGTCCCTTTTGGTCTCTGAGTCTATGAATTATTTTGGTATACACTCAAACTTTTCCTGACTACACAAGTGACAAATGAAAAATAGTGATTTTCAAAATGTTATCTCAGCTGAACCTGAACTACATTTAATGGGAGGAAGAAAAGGCACTTTTCTGGCCCCCAAGCATTTTTTCTTCTGGGTTTCCAAGGTCTCCTGAAAAATAATGAAGAAATTGGTGGGGATGAGCAGGAATGGAGGAGTTTTTTCTTCCCCTACTGTTCCTGCCATTTTGTGGTCAACAATAAATTGCTATCCTTCAGGAGAAAGGGGGAAGCAGAGGAGCAGCTGTGTGTCATAAAAGTGTGTCAATAGCTCACAGGTGGTGCAGCTTATGCATTATCCCTTGCTCATACTTATGCCTACAATTACAATTTAAGCCTAAATCATACAATTACTAACATTTTATTGTTTGTTTGTGCTCAGAAATCATTAAAATACTTTAAAATATAACCCAACAATTCTAGCATGTGGTATCCTTTCCATCGGCCTCGCCCTCAATGCTTGTAACTATGGACAGATTTTGAAGTATGGTTTTGGCACCACTACAAGTATTCTTATAGTGTTCATCAATATGTGATTATCTGAATTGTTTTGAGGTTCTAACTTATATTGGTGATCATTGATTGTAATGTATGAAACAAGTTGTTTTTGGAATGATGCTGATTTGGAAATAGTGCTTAATCCTGTTTCGGTATTGGCAGGCATAAAAATGGGAGGTAGAGACTGTTTTGACTTTTTTTTCCCCTTAAGTCTCCCTTATAATTCTTTCCTGTTTTATTCGGTCATATTTTGATTCATGTGAATATATTATGATTGGTAACCAATTTATAATTAATTATGAATATCATTTATATTGATCATTATAGAGATTGAGCCAAATTCAGCTCTTGATTAAGGTGCTTACTTTTATTGACTTTGATGGAGGTTTGCTTGTTCGTTTTAGTCAGCGTTGAATTTGTCCCAGGGTCTAATTCACTGGGATCTGTCATTCTTAAACTTAATTCCATTTAACTTTGGAGAGAAAGCACCAAGCTGAGTCCATATAATATACTCCAGCTATTAAACTTAATTGTAAAACATAAATGAAAACACTTTTTTCATCAAATTAGTCCTACATCAAAAGATATTTCCGATATCTTCTTTCTATATTTTACTCTAAAATAAAACTTTTAAAGCTCATTTGGAAACTAAAGAAGTTCAGAGAATGTCTTCAGGGTATGAAATCTCCTTGTAGTTTGGTATGCTATAGATAACTCGTTTCCAACTTTTTTTTTTTGCCTTGAAGTGGACTCCTAGCTGTTTCAGATATTTATTGTAGATAATTGTCTAGCTTTGAAGCCTACTATGCTCTTAAATCTAATTCATTTTTGCTTATCCACACTTAAATGGCTGAATTATTTTTTCAGCAAAATTGTATATGGTGGGGTTATGCGGTGCCTGAACATTTGAATTGATTGAACATGTTTCAGTGTGCCTTAGGCTGCTGGAAATAATATGATTATAAACTGATATTGAACCTGGGCCAATGGAATTCTTTCCATTTACTGTAACTGGCACTGAATCAGGCCCATAGTTTACATTTTGAATCTATTTTCCTTGAATGCCAAGGGATTGTAAACTGTGAAGTCTCCTAAAGCTCTGTAGTGGGCCCAGTTTTATTTTGCATGAATATGTTTTCTTTGGGTGATATCATCCATAAGTCTATACTCAGTATTCCACAGGTTATAGTCAGTCTTTCAACTTACCTCATAACCCTTCCTGAAGTTCTGCAAGTTATTTGAAATCCTTAGAAAAGTAAACAGAAAGAGTTTGGGCTTGTTCTTGTCACCTGCTTACAATACATTTTGATGACAGTAAATTAGATCCTGATCCTGCACGTTTTTCTGCCTGGGTAGACCGCTCACTTCAATAAGGCTTTTGCATGGACATGGAACAACTTGTGGGACCAGGGCCTTAATCATTGCCTCCATCATGTGACATTTTTTGGTATATGCTTCTTTTGAATAACATAAATTTTTAAGATTCTATTCCTTTCCCCTGCTCTTGAGACTTGTATGTTTTTCCAGTGTAGTTTTCAGCTGACTATTCGTTTATTTCCTCTGCTTAAATGTGTTATCATCCTGTGCTATCTGGTGGTTACTCCACATTGTCTGCAGTGTTTGCAAAGTCAATTTTTAACATTAAATCTAAGATTAAGATTTCCCATCATATTTCTCCACAATGAATAAATTCAATGAGATCCTACTAGCAGTTTATTTTATTTTAACCCTGAGATGCTTTCTATTTATATATCTTATAGTGTTTATAATTCCAACTAAAATGCCTTAAATAGAATTAAGAATCTACATTTAGTTTAAGTAGCTGCCTTGAAAGGGTCCTTTCTGTAGCTAGGAATGGATGAAGTTCTCTACAATTTATTACACTCCATCTGTTGAAAATCTTTGTCATCCCACATGGGCTTTCCCATATCAATTAAGCTGGTTAAATCAAAACTCATATCAGACCTCTCTGACCTGGCTTTTCTTCTTGCTTTGTAAGTTGCTTTCAGCTGCTTTGACTGAAGGATGCTACAGTAGATAAGATTGAAATATTGGTTGAATATGTTTTTTTAACAAGTGCCTAAATTTAGGCTTCTAAATCCATATTTAGGCATTTAAATCTGTGGCCAGGTTATCAGCAGTGTTATGAAGTGCTGAGCTTCCAGCTGCAACCATTAAGTTAATGGATGTGGCTGGATGCTCAGCCTCTCTGAAAATCAGGTGATGTATAGAAATGCCTAAATAGAACCTAGGTTTAGGAATCTTTTTTTTTAAAAAAGGTCTTGCCACTAAAAATAGTTTTAGTGAGTTACTCTTTATATTGAACTATAACATTTTCCCTGCCTGATATATATTTGTACAATTGAGAATGGGCCTCTCACATCAACCTTTTCACACCTGAGCCATCTGTAATGTCCCATGGAGCAAAATGAACTTTCTGTGACTTCTAACTCTTTCATCAGGGAAAACTAGCTTATTTTAACAGATGTAGAAGTTGTAGATGCTATGACACAAAAACTCCCATGTTTACCTCCAAATCATGCACTCTTTATTCCACAAGGCACCAGGCATAATGAACTAATAATCTTTACTGATAAAGTAAAAATTACTCTTAGGAACTTCATATCAGGACTCTGTTTCTTGCTGATAAATCCAAAGCAAATGCCCTTAATGACCCTTAATGATAAAATGATGAAGTGGAAATTTATCCTGTACTCTTTAATTAATCCTGAAACTTGATGTCAAGCAATTAAAAATGTAGCAAACATCTCTCAGTACTTTAACACTCTAGAGAAGCAACTCATACCGATCCAGTAGTCCTGCCAATATGCAGTTAAAAACTAACCAACCTCAATAGAGTTTAAATTTGTTTATTCATACTGCACTTGCAGTTTATGGAACTTGTAGATATTTGCACAAAGCAAATTGCAAGCAGATGATCAAGCCACTTACACACTTGTATAGATGACATAAATTATCATTAGCCCAACTCAGACTTCATTCACTGGGTACAATACTGGGGAATATGGTGCTGCATCACTCCATGGGACATTAGACTTGTGAAAGAACTTTTTTTAAACTTTGAAAAATTCAGATAATTGTTATAAAATGCTATATGCATATGACAGAAGTATAAGAGAGAAGATTCTGAAAATATCATTAATTAGTTAACAGAATGCTAAGTAAAAAAAAAATTGAGAAAACCACACTCCAACTTAATATGAAATGTGGTCTGAATTTCTTACAGGATAGCTAAGTTGAACAGGCCATCAATTCTGCTTGCATTATGTAGCAAGAAAGCTAAACCCATCCAGCTCTCGAAGAAAAAGGCCCCATGGAGTCTTTCAAACACCTTTTCGATGTCCAGTGGAATAACTTATTTCCAGTGAAGCCCCTCTGAAAGTGCTGAATGAAATGTCATAGTGTTGGCAAGATGAGGGTGGTTTTTCAACTGATTTTTAAAAATATTTAATTATTAGGAGTGAAATTGGATAATAGAAAAAGCAATTAGCTGGGCCTTTATCTAACAGGAAGAGAACCAATTACTTGTTTTTAACTCACAGATTTTTTGGGTCAACCGCGGCACCTTACCTCATGTTGATTAGACCTTTACTCAACAAAATTTTGACTAATGATGATGCAAGGTGTCTATCTACTTAGGATGGGTAAAATAGGCACAATCAGGATTTTAGTGATTCCTCATTTTATGAAGTATCAGAGGGGTAGCCGTGTTAGTCCGAAGAAGTGGGTATTCACCCACGAAAGCTCATGCTGCAAAACGTCTGTTAGTCTATAAGGTGCCACAGGATTCTTTGCTGCCTCATTTTATGAAGTATTGACACAAATTTTAGCTTTTGGATTAATTTCTACTGTGGGCCTTTTTCCTGGGCCTTTGTTCATTCATTCCTTTAATAATTTTTTTATTTATATAGTGCCAAAATTGTGTTAGGTGCTTTAAAAACATGAAGGAAGACAGATTCCTGCCCCAAAGAGATTGCAATTATGGAAGATAAAATGGAGGTGTGGTGATATGCAGCAAAATACTTCTTTACTGATTTGTTTATTGTTCTGTTTTTTGTTTGGTATTCTATAATAATGATGGCATTAGTCTCCCTTTGTGACTATTATATTAATAGCTGTGCGATGAAGCTGAGATATTGCCAGCCAGCATGGCAGGGTTAAGAAGAGCCTTTGGGCGCATCTCACTCTGCTCCATTATATCTGTAGCCAATGCCAGGCCTGGAGGTGGGAGGAAAAAAAGAGAGCTGGGCCCACTTCAGGCTTGACTGGTAAGGAGGTAAGAGCTAGCTACCGCCCTACCTGAAAGGAAGGATTACTAGTCTGCTGACCAAGGCAGCCACCAGGAAGCATTTTCAGTCTCCCAGCCAAGGAAGAGTATGGAGGAGACCTCAGAGCAGTGGTGGGCAACCTGCAGCCTGCGGGCCACATGTGGCCCATCAGGGTAATCCTCTTGCGGGCCACCAGACAGTTTGTTTACATTTACACAGCCACCTGCAGCTCCCATTGGCCAGGAATGGCAAACTGCGGCCACCGGGAGATGCGGGTGGCCGTGCAAATGTAAACAAACTGTCTGGCAGCCCACCAGTGGATTACCTTATGGGCCAAGTTGCCCACCACTGCCTCAGAGCCTCCGGTAACTGGGTGACTGCAGCCCAGAGAAATAGGCACATTTGACTTCACCAAACTCATGGCTGACCCACCTGAAGAAGCCTATAATCACAGCAGGGTGCTGCCCAAGATCCTCAAGAGGGCACCACAGGAGACAAGCCATCCCAGCAAATGGGACCATAATGACCATGCCCCAAATGGAAGGGAGTCTGGTAGGAAATAGCCCAGGACAGTGGATTTAGACTCCCTGCTCTGAGTGCCTCCTGTTCAGGGATCAACTTATACTGGGCCCTGGGTAAGTTGACCCAGTGAAGTGGGAGGGTCTGGGTCCCCCTACCCCCACTGCCTGAAAAACCGAGGTACCTTGACCAGAGAAACAAGGGGACAGAAGTCAGGCATGCCAACCACTAGGCCACCTGGCCTTCCAAGCAGCCTGTTACAAGCTGATAGTTCTATAATCTTCTCCAAAGTGGGGAAATGCTGGGGGCTTGCTGATGGCATTATAGAAGGAAGCCTACAGCCTTGGCTAACTTATCTTTGAACTAAATAAGTTACTTCCTGTTTTTCTCTAAAGCTCACTTAGCATCTTGCATCCATAAGGCCTTTCTTTAATTCAGCTTTATTTTGGACTGGAGCTTTTAAAATAGAATTCTTCAGCATACATATATGTGCTTCCTAGCCGCTTGATCTGATACAGAAACTGCTCTGTTCATATCTTCTCTTTTTCTCCAACCTATAGCCTTGATAGATCATTTGTATAACATCTTTGTAATTCTATCTCTGCTGAATTAATCCTAGAAATGAGTCAATGGTTCAGATAAAAATAAGAACCAACTAGAAGATTTGCCCTAAATTCAAAGTTATTTGGAAACATCTAATGTACAAAAAGCTGAGTTAACATTTAACAATTCCTTTCTATTTCCCAGTTTAACCCAGGATGCAGAATGAAAATAAAATATCCCCAAAAAACAACAAAAGCTATCAACCACAGATTCTTTTTATGTTCCTAACTATACTAAAACCAGGAAGCAATAGAAATCTCAGGAAGGGCCTGATTTTTTACAACAATCACTAAATTATTTTTTTATAGTTTAAGCATCTGAATTTTGTTTACTTAACTTAAACTCAGAGTACTTAAAGATTCTTCCATTGCTACATGGAGTATCACAGGCTTGAAAAAGGATTGAAAAAGCCAGGGACAATAAGAAGAAAGAAACTTAAAATAGCAATGAAAGGGATGAAGCTTGATACTTATATTAAAATGTGATCATTAACTTCTTCATGTTCCATCATAAGTCCTATTGGGATGAAAAGTTGGGATGTAATAGTTTTCTAAAAGCAAAAACATACCATTTATATAAGCCCTAGTTAATATTTAAGACCAAATTGAGATCAGTGGACTTATGCCATCAGGGAATTTGACCTATGTGCATGCTTAAAGGGGACATTCTTCCTTTTGACTGATATCTCATAGTCACTGTAATAGTGTGTGGCTGTCCCTCCCCAATTTCGGAGGGAGGCCACACTTACTTGCTCTTGGGTCCCTCTCGAGGCAAGGTTTATTGGGGGATTAGCAGTCTAATGCCCTGGCCCTTTAGGCAGGAAGAAGCAGCAAGTAGTCCAGGTCTCTGGCCTCTGCCAGGCAGAGCATCAAACAGTCTATTGAGCTCAGGCCCTCAGGCAGGGCAGAGCAACAACATGTCTGTGAGCTCAGGCCTTCAGGCAGGGTGGAGTACCAAACCGTCTAGGTGCTCAGAGCAGTCCGACATAATAGTTCTGGCAGACAGCAGACAGACTCAGGCCTGATGGAATGAAACTTTCTTTCAGGTTGTGGAGTGGCCTTAGGGGTGAATGGCCAATGTATCCGTGTAGTTATAGATTCACCAACCTTGCCCCTTCATCAATCTACCCCCACCATTCCCAACAAAACCCTCTGAAAGGATCCCCTGATAATATGGTCTCTGATGGGCAAACTCCCCAAATCCTGCCCCCTCTCTTGCCTGGTGGAGCTGCACTACTTCTGCTGGCCTACTTATGTGGGTCTGGAGTATTGAAGTATTCTTAATTGAGATCCTGCAATCGGACCATATCACGACTCAAGATAGAGAAGAGTTAGGATTCTGTTGTACTGAATAGAACAGAAGTTCTTTATTCAGGCCACTGAACTCAGAGACCTGCTCTTTAGCAAACAAACTAATTAAAAACACAGCCTTTGCTACCAATTAATATAGCTAGGGTCTCCCATCAGTCCTGGCCTGGATCTTGTAGTCATGGAAGGGACGGGACTACTGAATAGTTATTTGGTTGTACAGATGAGCTTAACCTCTACCCGTACTTAACAGAACACACAGACCCACTGTCAGTCTTCAAACTCGTCCTTGGGTGCGACTGTATAATTAAAACCAAAACAAAATCCTTCAATAACTTAATGTAAACTTCATCTCAAGCTTCCTTCCGGAGTTTGACTAGGGAATGCCCTTCAGGTCTTCCTCTTCCTTAGTTTCCTCTTGTATCAGTGTCACCCTGGAGGTTTCTGAAACCAGTTAAGCAGGTAGCTCCACATCAGAAGCCTGCTACCCCATTACAAATCTTCATCACTACTGACAGCATTGTACAGGAGAGAGATTGTATATCCCATCCAGTTTCCTCTCAAATTCTACTTTATTCACTGCTGTACAATGACAACTCCCTATGGCTGAGTGGGTATTTTGACTTCGTTCACTATTTCCCCACAGCAGTTGATGTTATGGTAGCAGTGTTTTTCACAGCGTGTTCTCCTGAAAGTGATGTGCCCAGGAATGCACTGTAAATGTTCATTGGCTTGCACTGTAATATCCTTGGAAACATGGGAAGAAGCAGTATTTTCTCAGAACCAGCAAATAGCAAATGCTTGAATTCTGGTTTCTCTGTAACATGGTTATAAACATACCCTCTGCTGGCTTGAGTCTGTGGAACAGCTTAACTGACCTGATGGGCAAAGCATTCACTCATGCATCCAGAGACCTTGAAACCAGTCTTGATATGAACTGTTGCCTGTAATTTAATTTATTAGTTGTTGATGTACAGCAATATCTTTAAAATATGCATGTTGCTGAATATTGGCATCATCAGGTTGCCTAATACCTTACATGTCTAAGTGGTTTCCACTGAAATAAATTTGGATGAAATGTAAAACTTTTTGTGCTGTGCAGTCTCTTCACAATATTTTAATTTTAATTAAATGCCACACTCCAAATAAGTGATGAGCGAGCTTTGCTTAGCCTTATAATGGACTCTCTGCTTGACTACCTCATAAGCACAGATTGCTAGACTAATCACTTAGACAATATTTTCCTGTTCTAATTTACATAAAGGAATATTTTTTCTATTCCTATTTACATAAAGCAATGCCAGTAAAGGGCAATGTTGGCTAGGCTGTAAAAATGGGGCAGATGGTCTGATATTTTCCTATTTTGTAAATATTAAAGTACCATATGTAGAAACTGTGATTTCATTTTGATTTCAGGGATGTAGCTACTGTATCTCTATAGAGTTTATTATTGGGTTTATGCTTAGAATTATAAATGTGATTGAGCATTTTTGCTAAAGCTCTTAAGATAGAGACAAGATAGGACTATTTCAAAAGTATATTTCATTCTTGGAGGAAAAGCGTCCCCTATTTTTGCCTTGACCTTTCATAGCACTGTGTTATTTTCATAACCTATCTAGAACATATTACTTAATATTTTGAATTTGCATAGTTCCATCAGGGTATGCTGTGTAACTAAACTCTCCAAACAGTGTTATTGAGATGGTAAGATATTTAATTCCTGAAGAAAATCAGCAAGACTGGAAGAATACCACACCATTAAATGTATATGAGGTTTGAGTGGTGGTCTCAAACTCTTTTCCTTTGCTCCACAATGCGTCTGTCAGATCACATAGCTTCTTAATTGTCCATTTCAGGGGGCCTGCCTCATCTCCATGGACTGCAGGGATGAAGGGTAAAATTAGATCACAGTTCTAGGACTGACAGTTGTGTCAGACCAAGAATCTGCTATTGGTAATGAAGCAGAAGATGTGCCTGTATTTGTGTCCTGCTCCTGGTTCCATGAGCATCAGAACCATCTGCAAACCAGAACATTATTCTTTGGCTTAATAGGCATGATATGGAACTTTGTCACTGGCTGAGCAGGTAAGCCTCATGGTCGTACAGGACCACTCCTGAGGAGCTCAACCAGTCTGGGTGAGAACATCTACACAGCCATTGCCTGATCCCACTCAGCAGAAAATGAGTAACTGTTCAGGCCTTGCACAATTCGCATTTCCTCTAGCTGCACAAAAGAGTGGTCAATGGAAGCAGCTGCATCCTGAGAACTTTGGAAAATATCGTCACTTCATTGAGGTGCCTCATTAGGAAATGAACTCTTTTGCAAATCTGTCTGTAAAGGTATGTCCACACCACAGCCGACTGGGTGCCCCCTAGCCCAGGAAAACAAGCATGATCAAGCTAACACTCTAGAAATAGCAGCGTGGATATTGTGGCACAAGCGGCGGCGTGGTCTAGATACCTGAATGCAAGCCTGTCCAATATCCTGAGTCTATACTTGGCCAGCTAGCCCATCCTGCTACAACCTCCACATGCCTATTTTTAGTGCACTAGCTTGAGCAGAATTAGAGCATATCTGTTTACCAAGGCTGAGAGGCATGTTCCCAGCTGCAGTGTAGACATATGAAAAAGGTAGCATTGGTGACTCTTTGTTGGAATAAATGTATTCAAATGTTTTCTTCGGTTTCTTCCACATGTAATACTTGCTTCTTAGTCTCAGAAGATAAATGTTTCTAGTGAAATGGTTTATTTATGATCTTTTCAGTGGGCATTTTTAACAATTTACTTCATTTTATTTCATGCCAGAGAAACTTAGTTTCATTTGTACTGTGTTCAGCACAATAGATAAGAGACAAACCTCTTTTCCTTGTTACTAACTATGAGCTGGACTGTATGGGTCTTCTGGCATATGAACCTGTATGTCTATGATTCCTCTGGACAAACCTTCTGATGTGCAGAAAGTGGGGAATTAAGCACATTTATTCCCATTTTGGCAAATTAGATTTGTTCCAATCCAATTTTCATTTTATCATATTGAAAATTTATTATACTGAATATCACTTACTGGGCTTGTGTATGTGGTGGGTGGGCAGGAGGAGGGGGGCATTCGTTTGCTGTAACTTGAGTTAGTTTTCTATGAAAAGCCCTGTGTGTACAAAACACAATTCATTGAAGTGCACCAACTCCACATTTTTATTAAGGACTGTGGAATCCTCTTTCAAAGTGTACTAAGTTTGATGCAAATTGAGTTAGTTCAGTCCATTGTTTGTGTGCATGCAAAGCTGCCATAACACTAGTTTGGCAGCCCTCCAGCTGCTATCTCACACTGCTTTGTGAGTGTCCCCTACTGACCAGTCTGTTTACCTGCGTGCCCGCCACTTCTCTAATGTCAAGTTGACTGGATGTCCCCTCTCTCATTTCAAAACTGGCATGGAGCCAGAATTTGCCCATTTGCTCCTTGATTCAACTGTATCAGTGTTGCTACACTATTATTCCAGAAGCCTTTACACCATGTCTCGAGCAGCCAATTGGAGTCACGCTGAGACTCTAGATCTCTCCGTCTGGGGTGAAGTGTCAGTGCAGCAAGCTCTCGAGGCCAGTCACTGGAATAAATATGTATCGATGAAACCTCAGCATGTAAGTGTCTATCCTCACAATTTCTTCTATACTATACAGTTGTACTAACTTCCGTTCTGGCTGCTGCAAGCCTGCAGTTATTTTTGGCAGTTGTGAACTAGGAGCCTTTTGAAGTCTCCACCCCCATCTTCCTCCCTCCCTCAGCCACACTCTCTGTTAGCTCCTCCCTGTACACGTTTTCAAAACGGTGGCTGCTCCCGCCTGGCAATCTGCTTCTCTCTCATTCTAAAGCTCTGACTGTCAGCCATTTACAAGTCAATGCCATGGAGAGCACACACACATCTATCTATTTTCCTTTTCCTCTCCCCAGCCCAGCAAATGTTCCCCCTCAAACCCATTCACTTACTCAAAATGGCAGATGGCAGCATGGTGCCACTGCAATCTGTAACCCACCTCCCTTCCCACAGCATATTCAACTAGTGAAAACACACAGTTTATTGATTTAATGGTTCCAGGAAAAGGAGTTTGGTTAGTATAATCAATTTACATGACATAGACAAGAGCATTGCATGCCCGTAAAGGTACTAAGGCTGCTGCTCTTTGCTGAAGTATATATGCCCAGTAACAAGCATTCATATGGGAACAGAAGTTTACCTTAGGGATATCATAGCTGTATAGCTCTTAATGGGTTTTCACACACCTACATAGAGAGAGACTGGGAACTGGCTTCAATCAATCCGTGGAGAATCCAGTCTGTTTTTCTCTGCACCTTCAGCATGTCTGCAGGGGAGATAAGCAGAATTTAAGACAGATAAGTTGTTTTCATTTGGTGAGGACATCCTGTGGGATAACAGAATAGTCATTGCCTCCAGTATACCTTGCAATTCTCTTCCTCTCCTACAGCTCTTCTGTGGGGCGGGGGGACCATTCTGGTGAATTGTTTCACTGCATATCTCACTGGTCTGCCTTAGCCGTTTTGAAAAGGGTTATTATTTGCATCCTCGTCAACTGCCTCGATATAATGTCATCGAGAATCAGGGCAGCATAAAGGGGATGTTGAGGGGATTATTATCCTCCTTGTTCCCCAGCTGTCCCCTGCTAATCCCTTTGGCCCCACATAAGCACTTCCAAGGCACAGCAAAACAGCAAAGCCAAACTGGGACTATAATTCCCAGCTTCCCCACACCCAGCTTCCAAGGCACAACTGCCGACCCAAACAGTATATATTGCCAACCCCAAAATCCTATTCTAGCTCCCTCCTCCACACCCTATCTCTGAGGCCTGGTCTACACTAGGACTTTAATTCGAATTTAGCAGCGTTAATTCGAACTAACCGCTCAACCGTCCACACCAGGAAGCCATTTAATTTGAACTAGAGGGCTCTTTAGTTCGAATTTGGTACTCCACCCCGGCAGGTGGAGTAACGCTAAATTCGACATGGCTAGCTCGAATTAGGCTAGGTGTGGATGCAAATCGAACTTTGTAGCTCCGGGAGCTATCCCACAGTGCACCACTCTGTTGACGCTCTGGACAGCAGTCCGAGCTTGGATTCTATGACCAGCCACACAGGAAATGACCCGGGAAAATTTGAATCCATTTTCCTGTCTGGGCACTTTGAAACTGACGTCCTGGCTGGACATCGGGGTGAGCTCCGCAGCACCTGCAACGATGCAGAACTCTCCAGCAGAGGAGTTCATGTTATCTGTGAATAGAAAGAGGGACCCATCATAGACTGACTGGGAACTCTTGGATCTGATTGGTGTGTGGGGCGAGGAGTCTGTGCTTTCGGAGCTGCGCTCCAAAACAGGGAATGCGAAGACCTACGAGAAGGTCTCCAAAGCCATGAGAGACAGAGGATACAGGCAGGATGCAACGCAGCGCCGCGTGAAAATCAAGGACCCCAGACAAGGCTACCAAAAAATCAAACCGGCAAACGGACGCTACGGAGCCTGCCACCACTGCCCCACCAGTGACCGTGGACTCTGACGATGGGACAGTGTCGACGGCCAGTTCCTCGGTGATGTTCGCGGACGGGGAAGATGAGGAAGGGTTTGTGGAGGACGAGGCAGGCGAGAGCGCTTACAACGCTGGTTTCCCCGACAGCCAGGATCTATTCATCACCGTCATGGAGATCCCCCAACAACCCTCCCCGGCCATTAACCAGGACCCTGAATCAGGGGAAGGAGCAGTCGGTAAGTGCTTTAACCATGTTAACTTTTATACTTAATATAACAGGAATCTTAACTGTGTGAAAAGGAGGGCTCTCTAGATATGGGGATAGAACAGAAATCATCCTTGGAGATCTCCACGAAGCTCTCCTTGTGTTAATCGAAAAGCATCAGCAGGAGGTTCCTGGGGAGAGCTGCCTTATTGGGTGCTCCGTGGTAGCACAGTTTTCCGCGCAAGGCTTTCATGAGGTACTCAGGGAGCACTGCCTCCCCGAGCACGGCTGCATCGGGCCCTGGTTCGTGCTAGCTTTCACGCAGCATGCGCTCTCTATCTCCTTCAGTGACCCTCCTCAGGGTGATCTCGCTCGGAGACTCCTGCATCTAATTAGGGTAATTACTGTAATTTTACGCCTGGTCCAAAGTATTTTTAAAAAATCTACGGACAGACGGCAATTCTGGGAAAACGGGCTTGAAATGATTGTCTGCCATTGCTTTCCCGGAGGAAGGAATGACTGGCGACATTTACCCAGAATCCACCGCGAAAATGATTTGTGCCCCAGCAGGCACAGGGGTCTCAACCCAGAATTCACAGAGACAGCCTAGACTCAATTAATTGTTCGCCAAAATGTATCTTTGCAAGGAATTCACTCCCTGTTTCCCATCTCACAGCTTCCACTGTCTCCAGACCTGCCACAGCATCCCCCTCGCAGAGGCTGGCAAAGATTAGGCGGCGAAAGAAAAAGACAAGGGACAAGATGTTCGAGGAACGTATGGGCTGCTACCTAGCAGAGGCGGACCAGCAGAGCCAGTGGAGGGAGACCGTCTCTCTGTGCCAGCGCTCACACAGCGAACGGGAGGAGAAGTGGCGTGAGGAAGACAAGCAGGTGACTGAAACGCTGCTTGGACTAGCGAGGGAGCAAACGGACACGCTCAGGCGCCTTGTGGATGTTCTGCAGGACCGCAGGAGGACAGAGACACCCTGCAGTGTATCTGCAACCGCACTCCCCTGCCACAAAGTCCCATACCCCCCTCACCGAAAATAATCAGGAGGAGGGGCGGCTGGGGACGTGAATACTGTCACTGCACCACAGCACAGTGCTCAAGTACCCAAAAGCTCTCATACCCTACATTTGCCGAAGTCCTTCACTTCCAGACTCACAGTAGTCCCAATCCCAGTCCCATCCCCTACATGTCTACTTAATTAATAAAAATGCTTTGCTGTTAATTACTGTTTCCGTTATGTTTTTTCAAAGAAGACTGTGTTTGAATGGGGGGCGTGGGGAAGGGGGTGGTTAATTGCATAGGACAGTCACCTTTCCCAAGGTACAGACACGGGGGCAGGATCAGCAGCGGGTCACACACACGGTGCAGTCAGTAGGCACCCTGGTTGGTTTTTGGAGGTGGTTTCCAGGATCTGTGTGGGCGGGGGAGATGTGACTTTGCAGCGGGAGAGGGCGGTTACAGATCTTATACAGCGGTCCTTGTCCTGGACCGCTGAGTCACGCAGCTGAGGAATCTGTATCCATCCTCCTCCACCACAGGGTCACATATCCGCCCGCACACAGAATTCCATAAAGAGGGATGGCAGGCTCCGTTGAAAGAAGCATTCCGGCACTGCGGACCGCTCTAGGAGCAGGAGCCTGTCATTCCTTGAGTTTAGAGGCGGTCTTTACATCACCGCACACCCTACCCAGCACAGCCTGCGTCCCAGTTTCAACCCTTTCACGAAAAGTCATGAATAAAGAAACCTTTGTTAAGTAATAACGGGACATGTATTTTATTTTTACACGTGTGCTGGAAGTGGGGGTAACGGGGTGAACGGGGTATGTAACCGAAGAGGAGAGTCAACAGTAACTGGGTAAAGAAACAGGGGCAGGTTCAGCTTCTCTGTAAAGAAACTGAACAGTCACAGGTCACGCTGCTCGCTGGTATTTGAAGAGTTCCTTGTCGCTGTCCCAGGCGCCTGTATAGGGCTTCATGAGCAAGTGCATTAGCGGGCAGGCTGGGTCCCCGAGGATGACTATAGGCATCTGCACATCCACAACAGTTATTTCGTGGTCCGGGAAGAAACTACCTTCCTGCAGGCGTCTGAGCAGCCCACAGTTCCTGAAAACACACGCATCATGAACCTTGCCCGGCCACCCGACGTTGATGTTTGTAAAACGTCCCCTATGGTCCCCCAGTGCTTGCAGCACCATTGAAAAGTAGCCCAATTTCTCAGCAGCTGACTGTGGAAGAGGTGGACGAGAAAGTGCGAGGAGGAGAAAACGGCGATGATCGCAGCGGGCTCCATGCTTGCAGTGCTGTGGCGTCCGCGCTGTCACTGACCAGAAAAGTGCATGAACAGATTGCCCGCAGGCGCTTTCAAGGAGGGAGGGAGGGAGGTTGTGATTGACGGTTCAATGACGACACTTACCCAAAACCACCCTCGACACATTTCTCCCCCCAGCAGGCATTGGGGGCTCTACCCAGCATTCCAAGGGGCAGCGGGGACTGCGGGAACTGTGGGATAGCTTCCCACAGTGCACCGCTTCCAAAGTCGACACTGGTCCAGTGAATGTGGACTCAGAAATTCGAATTAGTGTATTTAGTATGGATACACAAATTCGACTTCATAAGGTCGAATCCACAAATTCGAACTAAGTTGATTTGAAATAGTCTTGTAGTGTAGACAAGGCCTGAGGTTCCTCCAGCACTGACAAAAATCTCAGGGAGGGAAAATCAGAAATGCATCTTAAAAAAATGCTATCATAGCCTCCCTGGAATATGAAAAATAACTGCTTGTTGTTGTTTTCTTTCCTACTCCCCCAGCCACAGTACCTGCAGCACCCAAACCCTCATGGACCAGGCCTGTATCAATGGCTGGCTAACCTGAGGGGGAAGGAATGGAGAATTCAGAATGCAGTGTTCACAGATCTCACTGCAGACTCCCTTCTCCCCCAAATTGAATACAAGGGAGAGGTGGAGGTTGTATTTGAGGCTGAAGAGCGGAAAAAGACAGACAGTTCTCCAGAGACAGTGTTGCCATGGCAAAGACACTGTAGAGAAAGACAGGAACATGCAGAGGCGACTCCGGAGGCAGTTCAGAAGTAGAATATTCTTCTGCAGAGCGTACAGCTAGTGGTCCCACAGACAATCCTGTGCCCTCAACTAGGACCCAGCCATGTTTTTCAGCTCCTGGACAATACAAGGTACTGGAAACACCAGCACATGTTCCCTGCTATAACTCCACAGCTGTGCTTCCAGAGGCCATTCCCCTCCCTGGCCCTAGCTCAGGGCAGTGAGAATAATTGCAACTGGAATCCCAACTCTTTCAAGCCATTTTGTTCCCCTGATAACTTTGCGATCTGACACTCAATTCTAGAAGGGCTAAGAACAAGACAAGGCAGAGTCTTAGATGTTTTCTTGCCTGTGAATTTGAGATTCACTTCCCCCATTGTTTTGTTCTGCCCTCCACTGTGCTGTGTCACTTCAAAGCTGTGTTTCTTTGTTGTTTGAATTAAATGTGTATTTCTGGTTGTTATATAATTGTTTATGAATGATTTTAACAGTTTTTTTTTAATTAGAAAATAAACATAAGTTTTGCATAAATCATAGTTTTTTAAAAAAGACAATGATATAAGCACAGGATAAAATAAGGATTGCCACAATGTGCCACTTCCAACATGCATAAGAGACAGTGTTGCCCAATACATCCCCCCCAACACCTCCAGGATAACAGTTGGATGTACAACTTTTTTGTTGCAGGGCTGTGATTGAAAGAATGAGCAATAGGCATTCCTGCCAGTATTGCCCTGGTTGTTTCTATTTTCTAGTGTATGCTTTGCTGGCAGCTCAAACCTTTGAAAAAGTTTCTGCATGTCAGACTCCCACACATTGTTAAGACTTTCTCTCTTACTCTCATTATACACTGCAAAATTCAACCTGCAGATATAAACTTGGGTGCAGCTTTCAGCCTATTCCATAAACGGTGCCACTTTCCTTTCAGACAGCAAATTGGACACCCCACTGTCATGTTGAATCTACTGAGGCAATAGTAAAACAGTTCCTTCCTCCTGCCCAAATGCCCTTTGAATAGCTTCAATAACCAGAGAAGCACAGGTTAAGCTAGGTCTCCTAGGATAACCAGGGCAATCTCCATATCATGAAAGTCCATAGTGATCCTGGAGGCAAATTTCTTTCTTCATTAAGACAAATTGAGATGTTTTGTGAAAGATCCTAGCACTGTGTACCTTTCTCGACCACCCTACATCTATGGAGCACCATGGAGAAATATCCCTTTCTATATATAAACACTGAACCCTGATTCTGGGAGGAGGCAAATTGTAGGCACCTGGGTCTCATTAGTTGCCCCAATGCAGTTTGTGAACCCCAGGCATTCAAAGACATCAATAATCTCCTGAGCATTAAGCTTTATAACCTACTGCAAAAGTACCTTATGCATGGCATCACACACCTGCGTGACAATGGCCCCAGCAGACCTGAGGATTAAGTGTCAGGACCCCAGTATTGAAACCAGGCCCACCACAGCTGGGGAAGAGCTCTGTTTACCTTGAAAGCTTGTCTCTCTCACCGATAGAAGTTGGTTCAATAAAAAGTATTACCTCACCCACCTTGTCTCTAATATCGTGGGACTGATTGTTCCTGCCTTGAGCAGGGGGTTGGACTAGATGACCTCCTGAGGCCCCTTCCAACCCTGATATTCTATGAGTCTATGATATGGCTACAACAACACTGCACGGAGTAATGGCCCCAACAGTCATTCTCCCTGGGCTGATTTAGTTGATTATAGGCTGCTAATGTTCAAGGGTGACCAACTTCCAGATGGCAATGACAACCCACTTCTCAACACACAGAGAGTGTGGCATGTTGGTACACCACCATTGTGGCTCTGGTGCTGCACTGCATGGAACTGATCCAGGAACAGCTTCTGTAGTAGCAGTTGTTTAGTGTCATCCTCCTTTCTCCATTGTTGCTGCTGCTGCTGGAAAAGCCACTGCTGCAGTCACAGCATCTGCTTGGTGCAATGAGTGAAGTCCAAAACCAAAGCCACACTGCTTCAAGAGCTCAGATAAAGCCCAAACAGCCTCTGAGTATTCACAGTTACTGGCATAATGCTACAGATCATTGCTGGGTCCATGCTGGCTGACAGCAATCCAGAAAAAAAAGGGAAATAGGGATAAGACAGCAGAATCATGAGATTTTTTGGCTTTGACCCCAAGTTCCAGAATTTCACTGGCTTCCACGTGGCTTCTCCTATGCATCCCATAATATGTAGTGAGAAAAATCCCAGAATACACATTGCTCAGCAGCGAAGCAACGGACTATGGGATACTCTCCCAGAATGTCATACACTTAGTGTGCTCCAAACCCCTGATGTGTGTACACAATGATGCAAATTGAAAGGGAGAACAATCATCCCATGTGCATGTTGTTAGCATTGCCTAAGTATAGATCACCAACTAGTGCATGTCAACTCAGTGCAAACTAAGTGCCCTGTGTAGACAAGTCCATTATTAGCATTGTCTCATATATTTAAGACCTCATCCAGTAGACAATATTTTACTATATGTCTACAGATGGCCACAGAGCCTGACTTTAAGGGAGGCCATCTGGTCATTATAGAGGTTATCTTATTGTTAACAAAAGGCAAGGGATCCGAGGTCAGGGAAGGGGAAGGACAACCAATGCAGTGCCATTTGCAACTGGAAGCTACACTCACCATTAGGAAACACATTCCCTTCATTCTGCAGACCAAAATGCTGGATTCTGGCTTTGCATAAACCTCCTCCCTTACCATTGTCCTACATTAAACAGAAGTTATTCAAGCTCTATACAAGAGTAATGTATGCATTTTGGTAGTGCATAAGAGCCAACCAAGAACTGGATCCCATTGTACTAGGCACTGTGCAAACACACAATAAAAGACAGTCCATACCATGAAGAGCTGATCGCTTAATGTATAACAGCAAGTGGTATGACATCATTCTGAGTGGCCTGTACTTGATAGTTTAATTTTATTTGGCTCTGATAAAACAACAACCAATAAAACCTGTTAGCCAAGGAAAAGGATGACAACTTTGAACAACAGCCTCTTTGGTGATCTCTGACTGATGATTGTTCTTCTGAGTAAGAACTTTTCCTTAACTGTGTAGGGTGTTGGCTGTTCCTGGAAACTACTCAACGGAGTACACCCAGTTTATTCTCAAGGCTCAGCTGCTCTATTCTGGAGAAGGAGGGGAAATAGAATATCTAATGAAGAATTATGTACTGCAACAACAGGGCATTTTCCACAATGAATTGCAATATAGTCATTCCAGCAATGAGCAAAGTAAGTGTTTAGTTTTTTTGGAGCAGCAGACATTGAGTTTCATTTTGAAAGGACACTTATAAAGTTTGCAGACGATACCAAGCTGGGAGGGTTGCAAGTGCTTTGGAGGATAGGATTAAAATTTAAAATTATCTGGACAAACTGGAGAGATGGTCTGAAGTAAATAGGATGAAATTGAATAAAGACAAATGCAGGGATCAGCAGATTTCGGCACATGGCCTGCCAGGGTAAGCCCCCAGCAGGCTGGGCCATTTGTTTACCTGCTGCGTCCGCAGGTTTGGAGGAGGGAGAAAAAATGTTCTTTTTAACCTCCAAGGATAGGACAAGAAGCAATGGTCTTACATTGCAGCAAGGGTGGTTTAGGTTGGACATTAGGAAAAACGCCCTAACTGTCAGAGAATTAATTGCCTAGGGAAGTTGTGGAATCTCCATCATTGGGGATTTTTAAGAGCAGGTTGGCCAAACACCTGTCAGAGGTGGTCTAGATAATACTTAGTCCTGCCTTGAGTGCAGCGGACTGGACTAGATGACCTGTCAGGGTCCCTTCCACTTCTATGATTCTGTGCAATGAAAATTAAAAGGGAACTCTAAAAGAATGATTTAACATTTTAACATTAAGATAACTAGTTCATCTCTTATTTACTGGGTCTTGTTTGTAGTCACATGTATAAACATATAGTGTCTTGATTTATTTTGTCAGATCAATAAGTCTCCTGGCCTCTTCAACAAACTGAGCTTAAGCTTGTGTTTGTACAACCTTTCTCACTGTCTGACTGTTTTTATGGAGGGTCAAACATTTATGGATTGTCAGATGCAATATTTAGACTAGCGTATAATTTAGCCTGAAATGGGCTGTGTGCTTGCTATTTTGGGGTTTGACCAGTTATGCTTTGAACATGTTGTTGTTATTTTAGTAATATTATTAATATAGTCTTCTGATATTGTGAGAGAGCTTTTGTGAAAAGATGGGGGAAACACTCTGTACCTGAAAGCAGCACTCTGGAGCCCCCATATTCACCCCGTCATATAATAACAATACATTTCATACAAAGCATGTCAAGTGAGATATCATGTAAAAGGTCATGATCTGCTGAAACCCATTGTTCTGTCCAAATATCTATATCATTAATGTTTATTAAGTTATGAGATTTTCCTGTATGATTGTTACTGAAATATTTTGTAATTTTGAGAGTCTCTACTGCTATATCATGATCCACTTCCAGGAAGGTGTTAAGTAACCATTAATCAGAAGGGGAGTTATAAGCAAGGGATTTACAATACTATAAGAGGGCTGCACAAGAATCACATAGTGGGAGATTGCTCAACCCTGTGACTCAGCAAAGTTCAACAGGACATGCTTGGGCTAGTGTTTTCCAGGCACATGCTCTGCGGATATAAAATAGGGGACAGTGGCATCATGTTTTTGGCCGTTCGCCTCCCCCCTCTATGCTGGAAGCAACAAGAATGTTGAGAAGACAAAGAATTGAACTGAGGAGACTGGTCCCAGCCTTAAAGGGGAAGCTTGTGTATTAAGAACCGCAACATCTAGTGGGGTGAGAAACTGCTTGATTCACATAGTGCCAAGTCAAATGAGGTTTAGAGATTTAGACTGTGCACTTATCTTTTATTTTCTTTGGTAACTATTTTTGACCTTTTGTGCCTAAGACTTATAATCACTTAAAATCTATCTTTCTGTACTTAAGAAATCTGTACCATATTTTACCTAAAACAGTGTGTTTTGCTTGAAGTGCTTGAGAAATCTCAGCTTAGTTTACAAAGGCTAGTGATCGTCCTCTCCACATGGAAGGAGGGATGGACTGAGTAATAAACATACACTGGTCTGGCTTCTGACCAGGGCATGGAATATTCCAGGGGTGCAAGGCTGGGGGTTGACAGATTTGCTGGTGCCTTTCTCTGTTTTATGAGTGGCTCAGGGAGCATTCATGCAATCTATATGGGTTTGGGGTTGCACATGCTCTTGTACTGAGTGATAACAGTTCCCAGAGGGGTTTTCTGCATGTCACTAACATAGCGTTGTGAGTGACAGCCCATGCTAGAGAGATATGAGGGAGCAGCATTACCCTAGTCCTAGGTTGCATCCCCGGGATCCCATCACAATGGGTTTGGCATCATGTGTGAAAATGGGCAGACTTGAACTCATTCTGATGCCCTCAACAAAGGGATTTCATAGTTGAGGATCCCTCACAGAGAATATCCCAAGTCCAGCACTCAAGCATTTCATTCTTGTTCAGAACAACTGAATTAATTAAAAGTAGGTAAGTAGATAATGACTTGTTATTCATTAAAAGTTTAAGATGGGTTTTAGAAGAACTTTTGATTTGTAAGTGTTTTAGGCCATTATTGCTGTTCTGCGAAGAGGACCACTTTCTCTTACATTACATGGATTATTAGTCTATAAATTCAAATGTGATCTGTGTCTTCGCTTACCCAAGCCGTTTATGTAGAGAGAGAACAGGTATTGCATAATTGTTTGGATTGTCTTTTATTGATGGTAATAGTTGCCATATGGAGCTATATTATATAAAAAATACTCTTTCAAATCTGTTTTTGGGCTTCTGCTTTCATTTTTTATCCTGTAGTTAACAGCAGTACAGTCAGTACTGTACAAGAAGTTTTTCAAAGTATTATAAAATGTAACATATTCATGGAAGAAAGAGGTTTTGTCATATAAAATAATTTTGATAGTAATTCTACCTACCCCAACTGTCTTCAGGGTGCATCTACACTGCAAACAAGAACCTTCAGCTTGTCTGTGCCAGCTGACTCAGACTTGCCAGACTCAAATTGAAGGGCAGTTTAATTATAGTGTAGGTGTTTGGGCTCGGGTTGGAGCCTGTGATCTAGGACCCTGCGCGTGGGGAAGGTCCCAGAGCTCGGACTTCAGCCCATGCCCAAATGTGTATGCCATAGTGTAACAACCCCATAACCCCAGACCTGCAAGCCTGAGTCAGTTGGCACAGGCCAGCCATGGGTGTTTAGTTCTAGTGTAGATATATTCTCCAACTCCCATGATAATGGTGGATCAAGGAGCTGACGAGGTGAAATCTTTAGTCTATTTGGCCATCTTTAGCATTCACTGGACACAATTGTACTGATCATGGTTTTAAAGAAGTTCAGTTACTTCCACACACCTGTGAGACAGATGAATCAATCATGTGTTTCAAGACTAAAAAAATGTTGAAAGGACACTAACTAATATTTTTAGAGCCCCAATCACCCTATAATTCTTTTGTTTATAATGCATCAGAACTTTCTAAATAAAATTTCATTCCCTAAAACTTTGGTTCATTTCTATCTAGCAGATATTTTCCTTTTTTCTGTTTCTAGTAGAACTTGAAATTAGTATGACTTTTTCTTTTAGTATTCCATTTTGGTGTGTGTGCATATGTAAGCCAAATTCTGTGTTCCAAATTGACTTATGCAGATGCACCTACTTACTCTAGGATTCAGTAAGGCCCTGTTTGTAATTGAATTGTAATTGAATTACATCTCTGGAAAAAAGGGTTTCTTAGTTCATGTGTGCTTTTGGTGCTGCATCTGCAATAAGCAGCGTGTAAAGTATCGGTATTGCTTAGGTTCTTCATACAGAGAGGCTATGTATTTGAGAGAGTTTTTTAGTGTGTGTGTGTGTGTGAGAGAGAGAGAGAGAGAGAGAGAGAGAGAGAAACTGAATACTTAGGATCTCCAGGGTATTCCCCATCAAGTTAACTTTGCTGAGATGTTATAGTTTGCATCTAAAACATGATCTCTAACTAAGGCCTGGTCTACACTAGGCGTTTAAATCGTTTTTAGGAGCGTAAAACCGATTTAACGCCAAAACCGTCCACACTAGGAGACACCTTATATCGATTTTAATGGCTCTTTAAACCGGTTTCTGTACTCCTCCCTAACGAGAGGAGTAACGCTAGTATCGGTATTAACATATCGGATTAGGGTTAGTGTGGACGCTGATCGACGGTATTGGCCTCTGGGAGCTATCCCACAGTGCACCAGTGACCGCTCTGGACCGCAATCTGAACTCGGATGCAGTGGTCAGGTAAACAGGAAAAGCCCCGCGAACTTTTGAATATTTCCTGTTTGCCCAGCGTGGAGCTCCGATCAGCACGGGTGGCGATGCAGTCCGAAATCAAAATAAAAAAAGAGCTCCCGCATGGACCATGCGGATGTGATCGCTGTAAGGGCAGGCAAATCCGTTCTATCAGCGCTCCGTTACAGAAGATGAAATTCAGAATCCTTTTTTAAAAATCTCCAGACAGACGCCATAGCAGGGACTCAGCGCACTGCAGCGTGACAAGCGTAACGGAAAGCCAAAGAATCAAATGGATGCTCATGGACTGGAGGACTGAAGCTATCCCACAGTTCCTGCAGCCTCCGAAAAGTATTTGCATTCTTGGCTGAGCTCCAAATGCTTCTAGGGTCAAACACAGTGTCCGCGGGTCAGGGCATAGCTTGGCAATCTACTCACCCACCCCCCACCCCCCCCAGAAGCGAAAGGTAAAACAATCCTCTGACTCTTTTACATGTCACCCTATCTTTACTGAATGCTGCAGATAGACGCGATAGTGCAGCACTCAACACCAACATCCTTGCTCCCCCCCCCCCGCCATGGGTGGCTGATGGTACAAAAAGATGGAAATCCATCCTCATCATCAGCCTCAGCTGATGGTACAAAAGGACTGGTAACCGTCCTCGTCATCAGCCTATTGGCCCTAATTTTTTCTGGTGGATGGATGGTGCAATATGGCTGGTAACCATCCTCATCATAGCAACAGGGGGCTGAGCTCCATCAGCCCCCACCCTTCATGTGTAAAGAAAAGATTCAGTTGCCCCTGGACTAGCAGTGGGATGCTGGGCTTCTCTCCTACACACTGCTTAATGTCCTGTCTGGACTATCATAGCAGCTGGAGGCTGCCTTCCACTCATTTCTCACTAATAACTCAGTGTGTCTTATTCCTGCATTCTTTATTAATTCATCACACAAGTGGGGGGACAATGCTACGGTAGCCAAGAAAGGCTGGGGGAAGAACGGAATCAACAGGTGGGGTTGTTACAGGAGCACCCCCTGTGAATAGCATACAGATCATAATTTCTGCAGGCTCTGACACAGAGCAGCTGTGCTCTCTGGTTCTATGATACGGTGGTTCTCTAGTACACTTGCCTATATTAGGCAGCACTGATTCTATTTTTAGATACCAAAAAGGAGGGATTGACTCAGGGAGTCATTCCCAATTTTTGCTTTTGTGCCCCTGGCTGATCGGCCAGGGGCACTTATGACAGCAGCAAATGGTACAAAACGATGGAAGGTGCAATATGGCTAGTAACCAATCTTGGCTTTTGCGCCCCTGGCTGATCGGCCAGGGGCACTAGCAGCAAATGGTACAAAAGGACTGGTAGCCATGATCATCCTCAGTTCCAATTTATGGAAGGGTTTGGATGGTGCAATATGGCTAGTAACCATCTCTGCTGTCATGCAAAAGCAAAAGCATGCTTCTGTGTAGCGCTGCTGAATCGCCTCTGTGAGCGGCATCTAGTACACATACGGTGAGAGTCACAAACGGCAAAACAAGCTCCATGATTGCCATGCTATGGCATCTGCCAGGGCAATCCAGGGGAAAAAGGCGCGAAATGCTTGTCTGCCGTTGCTTTCCCAGACGAAGGAGTGACTGACGACATTTACCCAGAACCACCCGCGACAATGATTTTTGCCCCATCAGGCACTGGGATCTCAACCCGGAAGTTCCAAGGGGCGGGGGAGGCTGCGGGAACTATGGGATAGCTAGGGAATAGCTACCCACAGTGCAACGCTCCAGAAATCGACGCTAGCCACGGACCATGGACGCACACCACCGATTTAATGTGCTTAGTATGGCCGCGCTCCACCCGATTTTATAAATTCTGTTTTACAAAACCGGTTTATGCAAATTCGGAATAATCCCGTAGTGTAGACGTACCCTTACTCTTAGATTTCTTTCCCTCCTCTGCTATAAATACTCTATTTTGGTGGGAGATACTATGTTTAGCTGGCACTCAAGCTTTTTTGTGCAGTTTGTACAGTATATATCATACTGTGTGTAGACATCTTTTAAGGGATATATGCAAAATGTATTCATGCTGAATTTACATTGTATTTTTCAGCTCTTCTTCAAGTGACGATTTCACTTAGCAAGGTAGAGCTTAGTGTGGGCGAATCCAAATTCTTCACATGCACAGGTATGTATTTCATTATATCTCCAGGTATATTTTCCTAAATTTTCAGATCAACCTTTTACCTAATTTGAATGCTATTAATTGGCTTAGAAATATTTATATATATAAAATATTTTGTTTCAATATTTGCACTGAATTCTGACTGCTTGCATGTTGTGATAAATACCAAGTCCTGCTTGGCTTCACATAATGTATGCTTTCATTCTACAGACTGTTGATTTCAGATGCCAAACAGACTAAATCACTTATTTTGAAATTGATTTCTATTAGTATAAATTATTTATTTATGTTATTTTTCTTTGCTTTATTAAAATAATTTTACTTGTCTAAACACTAATATTAGAATGAATGTATAAGATCATAATTGAATCATTTTTGGTAAATAGCTAATGAATAAATTAGACATAGCATACTGCTCTAAAGTTACACCTGAGTGACTGTTTCAGTATCCAACAGAGCATATGTAACCTGAAAAGTTAGAATTATTTTTTCTCATAAAATCAACTTTTTAGCCAGGGAAAGTTTTAGCAGTACTTTAGTAAACTTTGCCAAATAGTTTATTTCTCAAACTTAGGACCTGAACCTGAAAAGTACTGAAAAAAAATTGTGCATCAAAGATGCTCTCATGTGCACTTTGACAGGGATCTGTTTTATCATATCTAATTGGAGGTGTCTGGAGATGTTAAGAGGGATAGTGTGGAGATGGTGATGAAATCCTGACCCATTGTAAGTCAACGGGAGTTTTGTCAGGCTTCGTTCTGAGTCATTAAGGTAGTTTTAGTTTGCTGCTGACATCCAGCCCTAAGAGTTAAATTCTGGCCCCACTGAAGTCAGTGGAAAATTATTACTGACTTAAAAGGGGTCAGAATTTCCCTGTGTATCTCTGTCTTATCTTGTTCAATTAGTGAGGTCCAAGGTCTTGACCAATGTCAGGTTGAGACCTGCATAGGCGAAACAGTTGCTTTATTGTTACGGATGAGACTGAGTTACCTTCTGGAGTCAAGGTTCTGCTATTAACTGATGGTGTTTAAAAAAAATCAGGGAACCTGGAGTTTGTGTTTTATAAATCAAATTAGTGACTGGAGTGTTCAGCTTCTCTCAAGATGAGGTCAATAATTTTTCTTAAAGATAATTTTATATATAATATAAAATGTGCATTTAGAGTTATGCCATCATTGTGGTCAAAATTATCCATACATTGAGATGAGAATATTCATACTTGTATTGTCAACATGCTTAATCAATAGTCTGTAAACAATGTTTCAGTTTTGTTGCGGTAACAGTGGAACTGCTGGATCTTTTAAATGTTACTAGGTAAGAGTTAATTATTCTTTTCAAATGACTCATCAGCAGATGACTCATACTGTGCAAAATGCATGTCCTCATAAGCCTTGTTAACAACTACTTAGAACTCCAAACAGCCAAAAGCAGAGGGCCAGATCAGGATCTTGTGTTGGTTCAGACTGATCCTGTGTCCTTCCCTACGCCTGTCTCACTGGGGGACATCTTAGGTTTGCAGGCATATCCTCCTGTCCCGTTAAACAAATCGATTGAACCTTTGTGGAACTCTCAGCTGTCACTGCTCACTGGGACATGTAGCCTCTTTGAGCTCTCCACAGCTGACTGTCAATCACCTGCAGAAACCAATCCCCACAGCCACAGGGTCAGGGAGACTTTTCACATACTTGGGAGCCTCGCTGATGTCATTCTCATAATCCATTGGAGCAAGAAGGGCTCCAAGTTCTCCTCCCTTGCAGGGATGTGATCTGATGTCATATAGCTGCTATTCAACAACCTCTGCAGAAAAGTAAAGCTCTCTGACGGGGGATTTTAGATTTAATCCAAGTCGGGGGATGGTGCATGTAATTCTGTGATGCAGAAGGTGGTAGTACCAGGATTTGATATTGAATCAGTCCCAATGTTATCTGAATATCTAGTATATAGTTAAATCTGAGGGGATTTTATGCCAACCACTCAGGCAGTTGGATGGGTTACAATTTAATCATTGTGTGTTAAAAAAAGAAAAAGAGGGAAAAACAACTTCAACCAGCTGGAAATCAGATATTTCTGAAAAGTATGATACAGTTTTAAGGACTAGTCTTTGAATATAGGCCAGTGGTTGCTCACCAATTCCTGGCTCACTTAAAAACTATAGTCCACTGGCAACTTAAAACTAGACTGTAACCATTAAACATGGCAAAATGCACATATTTACTCTTAAATACAAACATGTAAACATGTATCTGATTGCATCTATAATGTTATGTAATGTCCTTACATTTTTTTCCCCCAAAATGCTTTTGTTCCATAGACAATTATTAAAAAGAAAACTTTTTTTTCTAAAAAAATTGCCGAATGACGTTGTAATCCTGGTTCAAAATCTGTTTCTTTCTACAAATGTGATTATTACCATGTCTGTACACCATGGTAACTTGACACATAACCAAAAACTTGCTTTTGGTTCAGATTGAATATAGTGAAAACACATCTGTGAGAGAAAAATCAGTAGAGCAAGTAAAAAAAAAGGGACAGTTTGTTTTTTTCGACAAAGAGTCCTGTGGCACCTTATAGACACATACGTCTGACGAAGTGGGTATTCACCCACAAAAGCTTATACTCCAATACTTCTGTTAGTCTATAAGGTGCCATAGGACAATTTGTCACTTTTTACAGATCCAGACTAACATGGCTACCCCTCTGATACTTTGGTTTTTTCGTCTTTTTTGAAATTTGAACATAGGCTGGGACCAAGAAGGACAAATTTGCTAGTACTTGAACATTAGAATATGTCGTGGAGGAGGGAAAGTTCTCTGATTTTGGTCTTTGAAGCTTGTAAAAAGGTTGTTTGGATTTTGGGCAAAGATTTGATCAAAATCAATTTTTCTAAAATACCCAAAGATGTGCCAAATAATTACTGGACAATGTGAACATTTTGGTGATATCTGGCTCAGCTGGATATATAAACATTTTCCTAATTCTTATTAATATCTCAAAATAGTTAAATTATGACCATCCTACTTGCTGGCTTCTCTTTTGTCTTTCTTATAACCTATGTTCCTCCTACAGACAAAGCAAGCTGGATATTGCAAAGAAAGAACTCGGCTGAATGTTACTTAGTGTCTAGCTGAACTTTTCTTTTAACATTGCTTTTTGTAGCGATTGGTGAGCCAGACAGTATAGACTGGTACAATCCACAAGGAGAGAAGATTGCATCTAGTCAAAGAGTGGTCATTCAAAAAGAAGGTGTTAGATCACGGCTAACCATTTACAATGCAAATGTAGAAGATGCTGGGATATATCGGTGTCAAGCAACTGATGCAAAAGGACAGACTCAAGAAGCTACTGTTGTTTTGGAAATTTATCGTAAGTGAAACATAAAGGAAAAACTAACCATAAAAAGAGAGGTTCTATTTTGAATTCCATTAGCTATACAGAAATTTAACATTAAATAAATATATACCCCTTCTCTATAAATCTCATTTTAGGAGCAATGGATTGTATCTGTTACAGTCAAGCATACCTACTGTGAAAAAGACTTGAATGGAATTGATATCCAGAGTAGATTAATCCAGTATGGTATAGCATCACTTACCTGATGTCTTGAAATACAAAGTCTTAGCATCAGGATGCAGCATATATACCTCTCTTATGGAAAGGACAAAATGTGTTTGTGAGCAAGATATGGGGGGAGGGATAGCTCAGTGGTTTGAGCAGTGGCCTGCTAAACCCAGGGTTGTGAGTTCAATCCTTGAGGGGGCCACTTAGGGATCTGGGGCAAAAATTGGTCTTGCTAGTGAAGGCAGGGGGCTGGAGTCAATGACCTTTCAAGATCCCTTCCAGTTCCAAGAGATCAATATATCTCCAATTATTACCTAATTTTTTTTATTACCTAGATATGCACCAAAATAAATCCTCTTACAATAGTCAAATTGTGCATTGATTTGGAGTGCAAGAGACACAACATATAAGTTTAAACCAGTTTGCAATGGCTTTTATGTTAATCTTTCCTGTTCTTGGCTGTATAGGGGACTTATGTCAAATAAAATCCTATATGTGATGAGGTATAAATCTTTACAAGCCACCAAAGTACTATTAAAATTGTGTTAAATAATTAATGGAGGATTATTTCTTCAAATGTAAATATACTATATTATGCAAAATGAATATGTAAAAGCATCCAACAGAATCTTTGTCAAGTTGTAATTGACATCACTTTAATAAGTACAGAATATTGAACTGAATTCTTTACATCAGTTAGAAAAATATAATATGCAAAATGCATAATACAGAAGAGGCTTAAGGCTAACACAAAACCAATAAGAGGAGTCATATTGTGCCATTAGTATTTAAGCAGAATTCCTTATTGATTTGAATGGTGACGTTTTCTTAAATATTCATGACATGATATGGTTCATGGTCAGGCCAAGACTTATGAACTGAAATATGACAGGCAAATGCAAGATAAAATAGTAAAGTACTGCAGCTTTAAAGGTACAGCAGATATCAAATGATAGATAATTTTTAAAATAAAAGTAATTGATAAAACCACCATTCAGGCTGATGATGACAGTTACAAGCAATTACATGATGGTTGCAAATTTGGTAGTTCAAAGAAAAGAGTTCATATTCTGTAAGTCATCATTTTTATGCTTAGAGCTGCCAGTCACTATACAGGTTGACTACTGTGCAAGGTAGAAATCCTTTGAAATCTGCCAGGAAGAGAGACAGTAATTCTTTACAAAAAATAGTTCTCAGGATGGAACCAAAAAAAAAAAATCATAGGAAGCCAGACACAAGATGTGAAGTTTGACTGAATTTTTGCCTGAAAGCTAGCACATTTAGGGCTAGATGATATGTTGCAGAGGATCAGCAAGATGATTTCCTTTTGAGTCTGATCCTAAGCTCATTGATGTCAATGGGAGTTTTTCCATTGATTTCAATAGACATTGGATCAGTTTGTCAGTATCATCTTCATAAGCGATGATAGCAGTCTATGTTCTGAGTAGCACATGAACTGGTTACTCCAGCTCTCACATATCTGAAAAGGGAACAGGGAGAGATGGGGGCAGAGATGAACTGGAGTTGATGGATTGGAGGAAAGCAAAGCAATCTGCTCTGTCTAAGGGAGGCACGTGTTTATGCAGTACCCATGTGCAGTGAGTTGCATAGAGAGAGGATGTGTCACTCAGAAGCAGTTCCTCCAGAGCTCTTCTTAGGTCTGTACAATTCCACAGTGGTGCCTAAGGAAGGTGGTGGAGTAAAAGCCACAGTGTAGCTGTTGAGCTGTTTTGCAATAACAGCTAAAATTATGCAACCCTTACTCACAAAACTGAATACTTACTTATGGCATTACCAACCACTAGCATTCAAAAATCAGACCTCCAGAAAATGGTCATATTGGCTAAAAATCACGATTTAAAAATAATTGGGTTTCTTATTATTTGCCTTTTGGGTTTTGAGACTGTTGATGTTGTCAGGCTTTTCTCCACAAACATGATAGCTAGAAAGTCCTCCCAACACTACGCCTCCCCCATGAAAACTGAAATTCTCACAATCACTTGCCTTCAGCAGCCAGGACTTGAAGAAAAACACCAAATAATGGAGTCAATAGGGCTACTCACTGGAGTAATTAATGCTCACAATATGAGTAAGAGTTCCACAGTTGGGCCCAAAAATGTTGAAAGCAAGAAGAAAGTAAGAAATTGTTTTGTATATTCAAACTGAAAAAAATACTTAATAGACTCTTATGACAGTGTCCCACATGACATTCTCATAAATGAACTAGGGATATGTGGTATAGATTAAATTACTATAAGGTAGATGCATAACTGGTTGAAATACCATAGACTAGGTATTAATGGGTTGCTATCAAACTGGGAGGGCATATCAAGTGGGGCCCCCTATGTGTCTGGCACTAATCAATATTTTAATTAATGACTTGGATAATGGAGTGGACAGTGTGCATATAAAATTTCTGGATGACACCAAGATGGAAGGGATTGCAAGTATTTTGGAGGACAGGGTTAGAATTCAAAATGATCTTGATTAATTGGAGAATCGGTCTGAAATCTACAAGATGAAATTCAATAAAGACAAGTGCAAAACACTACACTGAGGAAGGAGAAATCAAATGCACAAACAAAAACTGGGGAATAACTAGCTAGGCAGCAGTACTATGAGTCAACAATATGATGCATTTGCAAAAAAAAAAAAAAATTGAATATCTTTCTATGATATATTAACAGGAGTGTTATACTTAACACAAGGAAGATAATTATACCACTCTACTCGACTCTGGTGGGGCCTCAGATGGACTATTATGTCCAATTTTGGACTCCATGCTTTAAGGAAAAAGTGGGCAAATTGGAGAAAGTCTACAGGAGAACAAAAAACATTTTTAAAGGGGGGTTAGAAAACCTGACCTGTGAGGGAAGGGTTAACAAACCTGGGAAAAGAACACTGATGGGGGACCTGATAAGTCTTCAGATATGTTAAGGGCTGTTGTAAAGGGAATGGTAACCAATTGTTCTTCAAGTCCATGGAAGGTAGGAGAAGAAGTAATGGGCTTAGTTTGCAGCAAGGGAGATTTAGGTTAGATATTAGGCAAATCTTTCTAACTGTAAGGATAGTTCAGTACTGGAATTGGTTACCAATGGAGATTGTGTAATCCCTTTCATTGGTGGTTTTAAAGAAAAGGTTGGACAAACACCAGTAAGGGATGATCTTACTTGGTGCTGCCTAACAGGGAGTGGTTGTGGAATGGACTACATAACCTCTTGAAGTCCTTTGAGCTCCCTTCCAGCCCTAATTTTCTATGATTCTAAGATATTATGCAGTCATTTCTCAAGGGAAATAGTGGAATTCTCATTACCAGGAACATTTATGCCTAGGCTGGCCAAATCTATAGAAAATACACTGGAACAGTCCTCTACTGCACTCACAGAAAAAATGAACTATCTTTCACATCTCTAATTTTCTATGATTTGATGCTGTGTTCAGAGTAACTGCATGTAACTTGGACTGCTAAACAAAACAGGAAAAGCTTGTTAAATTCAGTTTTCTTTCTTTTTAGAGAAGCTCACTTTCCGAGACATCATAACGCCACAAGAATTCAGACAAGGAGAAGATGCTGAAGTGGTTTGCCATGTTACTAGTTCACCCGCACCTGTTGTCAGCTGGTTGTATCGAAATGAGGAAGTCACAACTATTGCTGACAGTTAGTATTTTGGTAACTCTTTAAGTTATATGTTCTAATTATAGATTAAAATATTATTTTAAAAGAAGATATATCAAAACTGTAATGTAGGATAGCAGTGAGTAGTTCCTAAATGTAAACTTTAATTTTACCTATGGATGTGGTGGATTCTCCATCATTTGAACCTTTAAATCAAGACTAGATATCTTACTCAAGAATATGCCTTCAATTTCACTTTGGTTTCATATTAACCCAATAATCTTAAAGCAAAATTCAGCCAAGCACTGTTAACCTATTTGTGAGCAGTTACTCACATGAGTAGTCCCACGGAAGTCAATAGAGCTACTTTAGTGAGTGAGTTCTCAACAACATGTTTAAGGATTGTACAGCTGGGTCTATAGAATTGTGTATGATTTTCAATCAAACCATAAACCCTGGATCATCTTCTCTCCCCCATACCTGTTGTTCTCATGGGATGTGGTGTACTAGTGGCCTTCAGTGTCCACTACACACACCTGTGATGTCTCTAGGAAGCAGTTGACTGCCCCAATACTACTTTTTCTGCCTTTGAAGGGCAACAAAATAATTATGTACCTCACAATGCATAGAAAACCTCTTTGGAGAACTACCTGTTTATTCTCTCACAGCTTTGGCACTAAATGTATTAAAATGCAAGGTTGAGTTTGTACATCCCTCATGCTGGTCACTAAGATATGTTTTTATTCATATTTTTAATTCAAAATTAAATTAAAGTTTATTTAGTGGAGTGAAAGTATGGAACTGTAGCGTCACTAAGGAATGATTACAGCCAAAGAAGAGAAGATTTAATAAACCTATTATGTTTCTTATTGTAAAGCTGAAAAATCACTTATTTGGGTGCTTTCAGATTCTTGTGTGAACCTCCATCATACAAAAGCCAGGCAGAGTTTTAATTGGATTTGCTACTTACATATTGTGTTTAATCTCTGTCATTACTCACATAGTCACATGTACAGAATTCACGGTGAAAGAGTTACTTGTAGAAGAGCAATGCAACTTTTATATATAATTCAATTGTAAAAGAAGGTAAGGGTTACAGGATTTTGGAACTAAACAGTAGCTGAACAATTAAGCAAGCATCATTTTCTCAAGGTTACAGTTTAAAGCCTACAAATGTGAGGTTTTCTCCAAAAGATCAGGGATACGGTAGAGAACATTAATTTAATTTGTTTTCCACTGCTGTAGCTCCAGTTACCAATTAACCCTGTTTTAGAAGACTTAATCATAAAACGAAAATCTTGAGAATTTTTATCTTAAGATCATGCACTTTAAATTAATCTGATTTTTTTGAAATATTTCCAGTGTGCCATGCTGCATTTCATTATGTAATTTTGAGTTTTTCATTTTCTTTTTAGATATGACAGAACATAAAGTAGTTTAGCTGTTTGAGCCAGATAGATACAAAGTGTTAGGATTTTAAACAGTATATAGTTGAAAAACAGATTTAAAAAAAAAAACAACAAAAAAATGTTCTTTTATTCCCTGATCTTGCATTGGGATCTCCTAGCACAGACTGCTATGCCCATATAAATCCCCATTAAAATTCAAGGGGATTCTGCATGGACCTAAGATAGCAGCTCCTGCTGTTGGAATTGCTGCTCTAAATAGTAGAAGAGTTTGAGCTATGTGAGTGTTCACAGTATCACCTGGACATACCACCTTGGATGGTGGAGAAGAGATTATTCGCTAGTAACCAATTGATCATGATTCCTATAGTATATAACACTTAAATTCATTAAATGTTATGTATACTAAAATTTGAGTTTATTATAGAGATAAATGTGCATTATTTTAATTGGCTTCTTCATTTTTTGTTCATAGAAAGCTTAAAATGTAAAATAATTTGACATCTGCAGTTGAAAGGATAATTTCCAGTTATATTATGTAGCTTTTTATTGTGCATTGGGAAGCAGCTTCCATTTAAAACCTTTTTTAGCACCTGCATTGTGGAGAGATACACAGTGATTGGCTTTTTAGTTATAAAGTGAAAATATTTCTGCTATATGTGGCAAAGTGAATAAACCTCTAGGATATGATTTAGCACAATTAACTATGACTATTCAGGCTGTACAAAGTCTTCGCAGTTCCTAATGCTTGTATGTGCTATTCACACATTGCTATCTGCTCACCAGAAAGGAAGGTTGTTCACAGAATCAGAAGTGAACATTTAAAGAATTGTTCCACAGGGAAGTGTAGAGCTAACTGGGAATGGCAACTCCTAATTCTAAAGGAGCTTTACTTCTTCCCCCAGAGCCAAATTCTTAGACATCTGTTCAGTCCCGAGACCTATAGTCCTTCTCCTGTTCATCTATGAGGGGAGGGATTGAGGGACAGAGGGGTCAGCTGTCCATCATCCTTTGACCAGGGAAATTAAATACAGTGACTGGGGAGACCATGACCTCGGGAAAGATCCCACACTCTGTTAAAAGGTTCTTCCTTGACTTGATGTTGTATCTTTAAAGTTGGATGTAAGAGCTCAGTAGCTCAATGGAATGTAGAACTCTCTGAGCAGGTTCTGTAGAGTTCCTGTAATGTCAGCCTCAAAAGTTTAATTGTCACAATCCCCTTATGCAGGCAGCAAGGGCCTGGTACTAGAAATGAAGGTGGCCTGCAACTTTTTTTTATAGATCAAACTTTGTTCTGTTTACCAAGTCAGTGATTTACTCTTTATTTTTGCACAGCAGTATTGCTGCATAAGGAGTTAAACACACTGCCCACTCCATAGTGCCTGTCACAAATACAGCAAGGCTATATGGAGACATTCAGGTCTCTGGGACTGATTGGAGTCAGCCACAAGAGAACTAGCTACCAAGGGCTAGTCTGAACATCACCTGTAGAAAACTTTTCTATTCACCAGTCCAGTGCTCAAATTGCATAGGTTTGTCATACATGCAGTTACAACTTGCTGGATATAGCACTGTTGTAAGGTTCAGGATTACTGTATGTAAATGTTGTTTTGGTCTACATCATAGCTGATTGCAGAGATATTGTACTGAAGACTGGTTTATTCTTCATCCCCCTGTCATGTATTGTGTTGTGCTATTATATATTTTCCTTTTTGTCTGGTTCCTTTCGGGGGGGTTTCTGATCACTTCACTATGGAGTGTGACTCTCTTCAACACCATCACATTTTAGGTCTGTAAGGGATTCTGCTAGGGTGACCAGATATCAAGTATGAAAAATCAGGACAGAGTGTGGGGGGTAATAGGTGCCCGTATAAGAAAAAGACCCAAATATCGAGACTTTCCCTATAAAATCGGGACATCTGGTCCCTACATTCTGCAGACTGTTAGAATTACAGGTGTGCAAACCATTCCAAGTTCAGTTCAAAAAGGGTTTGTAGGATTTTTTGGTGGAAACTGGTTTGTGTGGCTTTTCAGGTCCTCAAATTCATACTTCTTTATATGGGATCACTGCTTCACAAAACATGAAACAGGAAGTAGGCCTGCATCCTGATGTTACAACAGAGCTCTTATTTCAGAGAGGAAAACTTCTCCTCCTTTTAAAAATATGATAAACATGATACATGAGCCAAAAAATAAAATAATGAGATAGTGTCTAATAACAGGGCAATTACAGGAGAAATATAAGGTCCTGCTCCAGGAACATATTCTAAAGGACTAGGCCTGATACAACAAGACACCTTTGATTTCAAGAGATTTTCCAAATCAGATATCTAGATATAAATATGAGAGCCAATATATAAAATATAAGGACAAATTTCCAATAACAGTGGAATTACAAGTATGCTAGGACTCTGCCTTCTCGGGTTCTCCCCCTGACATTTCAAGGTAGATTATGATGACTTTTATTTTTTTATCAAAAAGCTTAAACAAACTACAGCCTCTCTCACGCTGAGATTACAAATGAAAAAGACTTCTACTGAACTGGGCTGACCCTATTGGACTGATCATATTGGATAGGCTCAACCAATTTAGAGCCACTGAAGAAATGCCACGTGATTTGCATCTGATGACCTATCTCAGTGATTTTGACTCAAATTACATTATGAACACCATAAAGTGAACCAATAACCGGAGGGGAGAGTTGAAGTTATAAAAAGCTTCTGCTGATAGCTTGAAGAAACAACATTTATGAAAGCCATCGCTGCTTCCTGGAAACAAGCTGAACACAAACCCAGGATGGTTTTGCATATTTTTCTCCTTTAAATCAAGATTTTACACACCTCTAATTAGAACTGTGCAGCTATGTGAAGGAGAATGGTGCACTCTGGGTGAAATTCATCCTGATACAGAGAGCCTGCATAAGTCCTTGTAAGTGGGAGTTTAGTGGTGGCATATAGCTTGTGTTGGCTGCCATCACAGAAGTGAATTTCACCCTTTCTCTAGAAAACTACTATACCCAGGGTGGACTGGCTGCTGCTTTTAGGCCCTGCCTCTAAAAGTAAATTTTAGGATTCGGGGGGACCATAAAACACTCAAACTATCATTGTTTCAGCTGAATCAGTGGCAGAACGGGTGGAGGCCCTAATGATTTCAAGTACTTCTAGCATTTTGTCCTCAGCAAGTCTTTGGTGAGGGTGCCTTGCTAGCTCTCCAGCATGTTTCTGTGTGGGCCTCACGCTTGTCTACCGGTTAGCTATTGGTGTTCACATCCTTCTTTGGGTATGTCTACACTGCAGTAAAAGACCTGTGGCTGCCCCAGGTCAGCTGACTCAGCCACAAGGGGCTTAGGCTGTGGGGCTATAAAATTACAATGTAGACATTTAGGCTTAGGCCAGACTTTGGGTTCTGGGATCTTGTGAGTGGGGAGAGTCTGAGAGCCCAGGCTCCAGCCTTAGTTCAAACATCTATACTGCACTTTTATAGTCCATTGGCCCGAGCCCTGTGAGCTGAAGTCAGCTGTCCTGGGGCAGCTTCAGATTTTTAATTGCAGTATAGACATACCCGTAGTGTCTTAGGCTATGGTGAACTTTGTTGACTTTGTGTGATGAGCTGGCAGTGTCTGGTGGCTGTTAACTGCCCACATCCATTGACTGTGATCCCCTTACAAAAGCAAGCAGTTTATATATCAGTGTACCTATGGGTATATCATATATAGTACTTTATGGGATATATCATAAAGTACTCCTAGTATTAACATGGAGTCCGCTAGAGAGGTTGGATGCTCTCAACTTTGCTCTGAGCATATTTTTATGTGAATCACATTAACCAGGCTTAATGCATGACTGCAAAGATTCAGGTGAGTTTGCTGTTTCAGTCTGACATTACATAATGACTATGCAAAGTAGAAACAATTCTTTAAAATATTTGGTGGTATGTCTTGAAAGGCAGTAATTCCTTCCAGCTGTATCAGTAGATAAGTCATACAGAGTGGTGTGTGGCTTTTTTGAGAAATAATTTCAATTCACTTTCCACTCTTTTTCAACTTTCCAATAGGTATTGCGTGTGCTTTGTAGTAATCTGTCTGCCTAAATGCTAGGTAGTATGGGATGTAGAAAGAGCTTTGTTCATCTGATCAACCTAATTTACTCATAAGAATTTCTCTTGTTATTATACACACATTTCTCCAGTATATCCCATGACAAGATTAGGGTATTTATGGTGTTCTGCAGTCACCCATCATTAGAGTTCATTTTCATTTCATTTTCTTTGATGAACTCAAAATAGCCTCCTTAGCTGAAAAGGCCTGGTGGTTGACAGAACATCCAGCCAGCAGGGATGAAGCTTTTCTTGTATTAAATTAATCCTCTAAACAGCATTTTCCAAATGTTTGAAAATGTACATTTTTTTATAATCTAAGAATTTAGTTTCAACAAATAAAAAGCTAACAGAATTTTAAAGAGAGAGAAATGACACCCCCCCACACACCTTTTGAAAGAGAGAACATTTTGAAGTGTGACTGTCAGAGGATCACACTAGGAAATGAGTTTTACTTCTAGGTGTATTGGATTGTGACTCTTATTGATTTGAAAACCAGTGATTAGATCTTAATGGCCAGTGTCTTTCTTCATGATCTTGACAAAGGGAGTGGAGCACTAGAACCCCAGTTCAGCAAATCCCTTAAGCACATGCTTAAATTTAAACACCTGGTTAAGTGTCTGCTGAGTTGAGGCACATGTATACAGACAGCACAAGAACCGCATATAGTGATCTAAGGAGCAATATGTCTCTCAAAAGGCATAAGCTGATAATGGCTGCTTTAGACTGAGGGGCTTCAAAAGTTAAATCCATCTGCCTCTTATATCTGCAGGGTGCTAAGTGTGCTGACTCTGATCCAAGAAAACACTTAAGTGCATGCTTAGCCCTGATTCAGCAAAGCACTTAAGCTATGTAACTTGGAAGTCAATGAGACTTAACCACTTGCTTAAAGTTCAACATGTGCTTAAGTGCTTTGCTGGATTAGGGTTGGTGTACTCAGCATCTTGAAATTCCAAGCTCACAGTGAGACACATGATCAGGGGTCATAATATGTAACAAAAATAATTTATATGTAATTTTTGACTGAAACCGAAAGATCCTGTACAAACAGGAATAAGAACAGTTGTTTAGTAAGAACAGAGACAACTAGTACATAAAAGAATATTATCTAGTTCCATCTGTACCATTGTAAGGTCTGATGTGTGACATTTCTATGTTTCTCTAATCCTTTTACCAGTCTAGGTCTCATTCACTTTGTAATAATTTGAGTCAAATACTTAGTTTTACAAAAGACATCAAATGAGCTAAAGATTCTACTTCTGGGCTAACCTATTACAATATTTTGTTTTTGGCAACAGGAAAAATAGAAGTTGCACATTTTTTCACGATGTTATCACAATATCATCTGCAATAAGATCCCAGTCCTGCAACTTGATTCATATTGGTAGACACCTATTGAAGTCAGCAAGGTTCTGTGAGGTCTGGCTGCACATACTGAGTTGCAGAATTGGGACATAAATGATGTCATATTGGGTGAAATCCTAGCCATATTGAAGCCAGTGTGAATTTTATCATTGATTTAAATAGAGCCAAGATTTCACCCATTAACTTTAATTTGGAAAAGCAAGGTTCTCAGGGCAGTTGGTCCATGACAAGAACTGAATAGGATGTGAGGGAGAATGCTTGTAATATATCTTATTTAAAAAATATAGCACAGCATTTAATATTTGGTTGAATGTACTGTATGTATATTATGCTTCTGTTGGCACTGCAGTGACAAGTCTGGAATAAAAATGTACAGAAAAACATCTGCATTTCCATTTTATATAGAATAAAATCCTAACTGAATTTAAACAAAAGATAAACCAACAAGTTTTGGGGTGAAATAACTTATGATATTACATTTTAATTTTAAATTGAAAGTGTTTTGTTGATGAACTATTTGATCTCATTAGACAAGTTCATTAATCTTAATAATTTAAATTAATATTCCCAACACTGTCTTAATTTACTGATATCACTTTATTCCTTACATGGCTTTCTAGATCGATTTGCAATGTTATCAAACAACAATCTCCAAATTCTTAATATAAATAAAAGTGATGAAGGAATATATAGATGTGAAGGAAGAGTGGAAGCTAGAGGAGAAATCGACTTTCGGGATATCACAGTTATTGTCAACGGTAAGATGTACAGTGATTTTTCTGAAGTTGAAATGAGGTCTTGCTTTCATTGATTATAACATTAGATAAACAAGGTTTATCATCTTCTACAAAATCTTAATAAGGCCACTTATTGCAGTATCAACTACATAATATAGAAGTTGCATTGTTTTTCTTTCAATAGAAATTGAGTTGTTTACTGTTTACAATTTGTACATTGTGAGGTTTACCTTATGTGGGTTTTTATGTTTAAGGTAATTAATATAATTATGCGGTTAAGGAGATTTCATATCTCCTTTAATGGTATAAATGTATGTAAATGTTATGTATAGATGTAGGTGTTTAAAAAAAAATATCCTTCACAGGATATAGCCAACCACACCGAGATCAGAGTTCAGAGTATAACATGCCATAATTTAGCTAGGTGTATATCTTTCCATGCGTGACATTGTTTGTTATAAACCACTTCATTTTATGCAGTTATTCAGTTTCACAGTAGCACAGTTATTTTATAAATGGCCAGTATTTAAAACCTGGTTAAACACCATGGACATAATTTTTAACTGTAGGACTATAGTTGAATTAACTGGATATGCCATTGAACATTGCCACTCTTATTTAAGTCATTATACATTTTAACAATTTATTATAAACCCTTTTAACAAGGAATATGAAAGTGCAAGCATAAAATTGAATATGTAGGTTGACCTCACTGTTAAAGTCAGTGTCAGCACAATAAAACATAAGTGGATGGATCTCCATTCACTTATTGGCCTGCAAAGTTATATCTAACTTAGGTATTTCTTTTATACTAGCTACTTATTATCTAAGTGCCATTTCTAATATCTAATGTCTTGTTTCTGAATGGCCCTGTCATCCAAACCTTTACTCACTTGAGTAATGAAACTATTGAAGTCTGGACTGCTTGTGTGAGTAAAAGTTACTCATTGCACGGGTATTCCTTAAATCCATAGCGATAAAGAATAGCTGTGTATTAAAGCAATACATCTTCAGATTGTTACCAATAGTGCACAGAAAGGGATTGGGAGGGAGGGCAGAAGATTGTGCTGTGCACAATTAAAGAGCATAGGAATGTGCATGCTCTGTGTATACTGGGGAGTTCCCAAGAGAAAATGTTTCCCTCTGCTTCCTCAGTGTGCAATACTCCTGAGTCCTGGCTATGTGCAATTCCCATAGTCTAGCCTATAGTATTTACTATATCACAGTATTTCTATATGTAATCTACATTTGAGCTGGGATGTGTGATTCTCCACTCAGATAGACTTATCTATGCTAGTTCGGCTTGAACTAGTGCACTAAAAATAGCAGTGTAGCTGGGGTTGCATGGGCAGTGGCTTGAGCTGACTGTCTGAGTACATATTGACCCGGCCCCACCACATATACAGGGAGCTAGCTTGGCCTCCTGTTACCTATCTACACCACAGAGCTAGCATAGGTAATTCTATATGAGCTGGGAAGCACACACACCCACCTCAAATGTCGACATACCCTATATGGCTGGGTGTCTCTTACTTCGAAAAAAAATCCTTGACTATAATATATAATAAAGAGAATAAAAAAGCTTTACAGCCTATAGTGCATTGAATGCTCTAGGTATCCTTGAGTGTTTCACAAAGTAAATGAGATAAAAGCTGTTAGTCCCATCATGGGTACAGAAAAAGAGCAACTATTACACAGTGAGTTCACTCACAGCATGGATATTGGAACATAATTTGTCAAGACAGGTAAGTGTTGGCCGGAACACTGGAGTTATCTCCTTCTCATTTTGAAGAGTGCTATGAAATCTTTCACTTCAGACTGGACTTTTAAAAAGAGATGGAGAGGAAGGCTGTTTCTGGCACAATGTATTGCATTAAAAATGGTGGGCCAAATTCTAACCTTGTGTAGTGAATGATGTCAGAAGAGTTGTACCTCTTCGCACTCAGTCTGAATCTGGCCCAACATCTTTATCAGTGAACACATCTAGCTTTGAACTCAGTGTTATGATCTAGAGGCAAAAGAGTTACCAACTGAGCAACGCTAAAAGCATTTCACATTGTAGAGTGATATTGATTAAGGCCATCTCCTGCTTGATTTATCGGAATGGCTGGCTTCTGCAAGATGAAGCTAAGTGTACTAAATCTGTTCCCAACTGGTCTGTAAAGTAACATTACAAATAAATAAATAAATAAATTGCAATGACACCTAACAAGAAAGAGAAATGTCTATGAATCTGTTTCAGCAAAAATGCATCAATTTTCTCTGCCTGTAATACCTTCACGAGTGCAGCCCCAAGGTACCATACAATAAAAATGACTTTGAGGATAGTCATATAATTAAAATAATAATAAAAAGGGTACGAGAGCTATGCAAGAGGGTTTTTTGTGCATAGATACTGTCCAGCTTTGGAGCTTTGTGAAATCTTCAATTTTATTTTTAATACTGTTTTAATTGAGTTCTTCAGGGAAAGGTCAACTGGGAAGCAGAGTGTGCAGAAATGGCTGATGCTGTCTTCAACTCACCTTTTCCCCCTTACTTCTTAATCATCCTAGCCTCCAGCTTCTCTCTGTTCCACCTATATAGAGTCCCATCCTTCACTTTAGGAACCCCCTGATTGTTTTCTAGATCCTTCTCTTGTCATACCCTTCCAGTGGCTCCTTGGACATTTGAATTCCTGGTACTAGAGATGTGCCAGAATGGAAAGTGAATAGGTAAAGAAGCAAGTTTTAAAAGAGAACAAATTGCACATATATGAAACTCTCTAAGGGATAACTCTTAGAGTATATTAAAAATTTTTGGAGAGTTAGAGCAACTCTTCAAGTGTTAAAGCACCTATCAAATATATAAGTACTGTAGTATTAATTCACTGTAGTATGAGATATTAGGAGCAAAAATAAACAACATATACTAAAGTACTAGATACCAATATGAATGCCACCTCATAAATACCTAAGATGGACAGACATATCCTTCATCATTTTAATGGTAGTTACAGTATCAGTCTTATACTGGTAGGCTGAAGTATAGCACTTGGTCATATTTGCCTATTTTAAAATATAGATATATCTTCAGAATATAGAAGTTCCCTTATTTAGGTGGCTGTTTCCATGCCACTTTCCAAGCTATCTCAAGATATCACATACACTAAGAAGGATTTGACTGTGTTGGTACTGGATAGCCATTAGGGAAACCCAGGAAGCTACTTGAAGTATTTATAATTCAGGAGATGGCACTTGTCCCTCTATGTCAGTGTTGTTATCATATATTCAGTTCTGTGGGTATGCATTTCAGACAAATAAATGTGTGGTCAATAATGAACAATGTCCCAACATGGGATTAGAATTTACTGCAGTGTTAAGTTTCAGAGTAGCAACTGTGTTAGTCTGTATCCGCAAAAAGAACAGGAGTACTTGTGGCACCTTAGAGACTAACAAATTTATTTGAGCATAAGCTTTCGTGTGCTACAGCATCTGATGAAGTGGGCTGTAGCCCATGAAAGCTTATGCTCAAATAAATTTGTTTGTCTCTAAGGTGCCACAAGGACTCCTGGGTTTTTTTTGTAATATTAAGAGAACTGTCTTTCAGAGGAGGTACAAAACTTGGCGCAGGTCCCTTGGTACCTTTAAAGATTCCACAGTGCTTTTCTTAAATCAAGTGTCCCTAATGAAATATTGACCCAGGAAGCAATTACATCCCACCTACCTAAATTCTCCCTGGAATTTCACTTGGAAAGTATGTTCTTCTTCACGTGCTGGTCTAAAATGTTGTGTAGTGTTGCTGAGTGCTGTTAAATCATTGATGAATTTCAAGAGGGAGGTGGATAAATATCAGTTGTATGTTATTTGAAAGGATCACAACGTAAAGATTTTCTGTAAAGTGCTTTGGATTCCTTTTGGGACAAAAAAGTACTATATAAATGGAAGATCATTCTCATTGTGAGACAGTAACACTCACACTGATTTAAATTAAACAAAGAGTCAAATCAAACTTTTTAAAAATTAACAATCTGATGTTTCCTGAAAAAATAATTTCACCTTTTAAAGTAACATTCGAATAAGGAAAATATTTAGATGTTGACAATAAATTGAAAAAATATACTGAGGTTGCATACAGGGGTGAGGTCTGCTATCAAAAGTAGAGCTTAAAAGTTTTTGCTCTGAAGAGTGTGTAACAGTCTTCCTTTTATACTCAGAGGGCTGGAGTAAGTGCTAGTCTGGAGTGGAGATATAATAGTTGAGTCATGCAGCTAGCAGGTTAGGGCTAGATACTTGTAGGGAATGGGATAACAGTAGAGTTTGGCAAACAGGAAGAGGTGATGTGGGTCATAAAAGTAACTGGATCGAGGTTGAGATATGCTGGGGATTTTGGTTTGACTCAGGGGAAACAGAGAGGACAAGATTATGTACAGGTAACAGGAGCAGGGCAGACAGTAGTGTTTGATAGGGGAGAAAGGAGTCTTTAGGAGGCACTTATCCAGGATAGGGTAGTTCAGAAGATGAATGATATGTGTGAATGAGAAGGCGGTAAAGGGATGGTTTGGCAGAAGGGCTTGTGATCAGGTGTTTGATGGCCAACTGAAAGTGGGGCATTGATAGGGCTCAGCATACAATACAATACCTGTTCGTTTAAACACTTCGTAGCTTGGCACTGTAGATGAAAAACAAACCTTCAGGGCTTTAAGGTTTAATTACTGAATGATTAGTCCTTCTGCTTGTTGGAAGTGCAATATTCTATTGTGATTTTTTTAATTGAATTTTAATTGAATATATATATATATATATATATATATTTATATATATATATATTTATATATATATATAAATATTTATATATATAGAAATTAAAATTCAATTAAAAAATCACATATATCATATATATACAAAAATCATATATATATACACTTCTTTATGGGAACTACAAGTTCTTTTGAACCGGAAGAGGTTTAACCTGGGCATCTTTCAAGAGCTGACAGTGGATTTTTCAGACCATAAAAAATATGTGGATCCTATGCATTACCACTAGATTAGCCTGCAATATGGATTTGTATCTCATTGGATATCCAACCACTACATAGATTAGAAATGCAGATGATAATATTGATTAACCCCTCACACCCTTTAGTATTTTATATAACTGTAATACCTGTGGGTCCAATCCTGCAAGGCAGTGGGCACCCTGAGCTGACATTGGCTTCTGTAAAAGCCAAGGGAACTCAGTACCTCTCAAGGCTCAGTCTCTTGTAGGATTTGGTCCTTTGCTGAAATATAGGGATCATTGGACCAGATCCTCAGCTTGTGTAAATCAATTAATCCCCATTAGATCAATGATGCTTTGACAGTTTACACCAGCTATTGATCTAGCTGTCTATGTTTAAAAATGGATTCTGGGCTCTTAGTTTAAAATGTTTTGGAGATATAAACTATCCATATAAAAGTCTGCCGGCATGTTTGAGACTGGTAGAGTGAAGGAAATATCAAGGAGAATTTGTCAAGTTAAAAATATACAGCATGTCATTTCACTTCACTTCTCAACTCCCATTCCCATGTACATGGGGTTGGAGTGCCAACAATTCTTCACCACTCCTTCTGGTCAATAGCACAGGTTCGTAGATCTTGAAGTTCCAGTCCTTTTCTCTTAAAACTTAATGTGACAAAGTCGTTCATGTATCCTTGGTCTTCCACATCCTTTCCTGCTGTCCTCTTTCTCCCATGCTTTCTTCTTCTCCTGTCTCTACTTGCATAACTTCATGGTTTTTTGGGTTTACTTTCAAACCATGGTCTTCAAAAACAGATGCCTGCTCTGATACCATATTTACCAGTCCCTCTTTGCTGCCAATCAGAAGGGCCAGATCTTCAGCATACATTTGTTTTCTATGTGTCCCCACAGTCTTGATTCTCCTACTAATTAACTCCATAATTAAAGTGAAGAGAAGTGGACTCCGCACACTGCTCTGACTCAATCCCACTGTCATGCCAAAACTCTTTGAAGTTCCATGTATTGTTATCACCTTAACTCTTGAGGCTCTCTATACACTTCCTTTATCATATCCACTACTTGAAGCCCCCCTTCCATCCACCTCAAGAGTCCAAATACTAACTCCCACGAAACCAAGTCATATGCTTTCTTAAGAGTAATAATTGCTACATAGCAGTTATGCCCTCCATTTATCATTCTTTCAGACTTCGGTCTCATTGCAAATATGAACAAATGTACCAAGCAAAGAAATTATTTTAGAAAATACCACTGTGAATACAATAGAAAGACTTTGCATTCTGATTCTGTTGTGCAGTCAAGACGAATGATATGCTTATTACTATTTCAGGCTTGGTAATGGAGGTACAAGCAACTTACAGGGAGAATGAAAATTGCACGATAGTGTCATTTTTGCAAGATCCTGAGACAACACAAGGGAGCCTTAAAACAAACCAAGAAGACCACTTCATGATTCCTGCTTGGTTGTGACCATGTCATCTCTACCTACCTGGATGATTCATGGCAGCCAGAAATGTTTCTTGAAACTGTTGGCAGCTATTGTAATGCAGAACATCCACTGTAAACTGGAGGACCAGGCTGGTGTCTGGCATCCATAGAATAATAGGGAAAGTAGAGTGGTTTAAGTCATCCCTTAAGCTGTTCCAGAGACACACAGCAGTTTTAGCTCAAATGGTCAAACTTGAATGACTAAAATTAGGCATCAGCCTCCATATTTAGGCACCTATATGCATAGTCTGATGTTCACAGTTGCTGAGCACCTGCAGTTGTCATTGACTTTAATAGGAGATGAATTTTGGATTTGAAATGTGTGGCCCTTTTGTTTCATATAAGTATTTTGTAAATACATATATCTTTAAATAAATAAAACACCCAACAAACCAACCAAAGTTGTACATGAAGACACACCAGAGCTGGGTTTTGTGGATAAAACAGTGATATTTACCTGAGCAGTAATTGAGGCCTTACAGACTGAAAAAGGCTTCTTGAACAAAAATGACAGAATTTTTGGGGGGGTGAGGAAGTGAAGAGGGGATCAGAACATGACTTTTTTTTTATTTCACACAGTGGGTTTTGCATCATTGAAAATACAAAATGTTTGCTTTGTAACTACAACAGAAGGGGAAAAATAATCCAGATCTAGAATATAAATATTAGGCTCTCATAGCTTAGGTTGATTGTGTTGTAGAGATGATTCTGTCTGTTTTGGGGAGAGGATGAATGTGTATCTGTTGAAAGACCCTTCCTCCTCCCCGACACCCCTTAAAGGCTAGTGGAGAGACGGATTGCAGTCCTAAAGGAGACTAATTCGAGTGTTAGGCTGGTTTTCATAACATTGCTTTACTCACAGGTAGAATAGATACAAATGGAAAACTAAAATGAAGGAATGAGTTGAAACCCAACAGAATCTCTTCATACGTGTGGATGTCAGGTCAATTCCTTATAGAAAAAATAAGTCTATTTAGTAATCAATGTTCTGGTCACAGTCAGATGACAGAGAGCCTCTGCTGAATATCTTGATAGCTTGGTTCTCAAACTACATTAAAAATAAGTAAAAATCCTCCCTTCTAATTCGTGAGGCGAGGAAAATGCAGTGAATGTCCTGAAAAAAAGTTTTGTAATATATCTGTCTAGATAATTGACATTCAACTGTGGAGGTTCCTTGTTCTGGGAATACAATATTTCTATGTCCAATCATAAATATGCTACAATAATAAGTATAAGTTATTGGCATATTATTATTCTCACCATTTGAATATCTCATTTCAAGAAACAGTGCTCAGAAAAATAATGCAGTACTTTGTGATGGAAAGAGCTGATGTTATTGTGCTCTTGTAGTTTGTATCTATGACCAGGATAATTAGAGCTATCTATCTGAAGACAAAATCTTCATTATCATCTTCCTGTCTTCAGTCATTACATTCAAATATTTAATTATGTATGCATACCTTTTCTCCAGAATTTTCTCACAGCAAGTCCTGTGCATTGTCTGAAATATATTAAAAATTGAACATATGAAATATACATTTGCACATCAGCACCTGATTTCACTTTGATTTATGAAGAGAGAGGTTCCCTCAGAGCATAGTGCACCCAGTTTGGTTGGTGTCATAGAATAAGGTTGGAACTTGCTTTTCCCCCAGATTATTCTAATACCTGAAATGGTGCTTATGTACTTTTTGCCATTTATGTCCACTGTATATTGTACAGACACGATGGGGCAAGAAGTAAATTGATCTTCACTTCACATGATGATACAGTCAACTGAATTACAGTTGACAGAAGATACTAATTCTAGTACAGAAGGGCAGTAAGGGCCTCATACTGTTCTCATTAAAGTCAATGACAACAGGCTTGTTGACTTCAATGGGAGAAGAAACAGGCCTAATGTACTGTCACTTGTTTTGTGTGTGTGGGAAACATGTAGAACACTATTATACGTATGTTAGGATTTTATATTGCCACCCATCAGTGTTGTATCTCAACACAATTCTGTGCTGAACCTGTACCTTACATTAGTATTAGAATATTTTAGTGGTAATTTATTTCAGCCTGACCATTGAGATATTTCTCATTTCTCTGGGTGTCCTTGAAAGCAGGGCTGGAATTTAGAATTTCTGGTTAATGAGAAGGCATAGGATCTGTTGATCTTACATGACTTTCCATCCTTCAGTTCATTTATTTGTCTAGTTTTAAAGTCAAAATTGTATAGAATATATACATTATCCAATTAAAAACTAATCCTCCCAAGCCTAATTATAAGGTACGTGTTTCCTGATGATCTCTCTTCCACAAATTATTCTCTCTAATTAGTTTTCATGGATGACAAGGGAAAGATGCATTCTGAACCCTCCAAGAGCTGATTTAGCATTGAATGGCTATTCAGTGGATTGGTTATCTTGACTTTATTGCACTATAGGTAAAATGCTAACAAAATCCAGGTCAACAAACAAAAGTTTAAAAGCAATTTTTTTTAAAGAAAATGTGTTTGATATGTAAATGTTAGTTTCTGGAGTTTTGAGTTCATTGTTTTTCTCTTAAGCTCCCTCTTTATTACCATCTTGTCCTAATGGTACCTAATAGGCTTGGGCCAAAAATAAAATTACATGTCAATCAAGATGGAAGGGAAGCTCAAATGTTTGTAATCCTTGGGCCTACAAAGAAAGAATGAGGCTTAGAATAAAATTACTTCATTATATCTCTTTTTGATCATTTGAAATGATTAAGCAAGTTGCTGAATTGAGTCCATAATCTTGAAATTCTTAACTTTAGTGGAGTTTGTGATCAATGGAGACCTTGCTGTTGGTCCACAAAGAGCTGTCTGATTACCTGGAGTTGGTTCTTGCTCAGGTCCAGAAGCTAGAGCATATCACAAAACAGCTACAAATTCATTAAACACATTCCTAATATTTTGCCATATAAGAAATTGTTGTAATTGCCGGAGAGATGTTTTGACATTGAAAGAGGGAGGCAGTGAAAATGAAGTCTTTGGCTTAAAGAAAAAGGGCTTGATTCTCTCCCTTGGGTACAGTGGAGGGAGGAGACTGACAGGGAGCTGTTTGTGGTTCCCTTATCCTCACCCAACAGCCAGCACATAAGTTAAAGCTGCACAGGGGCAGCTCTAAGTTATTCTGCTGACAGGATATCCTTGCCAGCAGAGAATTGGGCTTGGTGGAAAATAGCTCTTCTATTCTCCCTGTTCTGTCCTCTTCCAACACACCCCCTTCCTTTCCTCATTCCAGCACAGGTGGTGGGGAAGTCAGACAGCAGAGCAAAGTGAACTTGATGGCAGAAAATTTAGGTCAAAGTCCTTGAGCTTCTGTCTTTGGTACAGTACAAGCAAAGAACATGTGATTTTAAATCTGCTTGGCCTCAGAGGAATTGGGATTGTTGATTACCTATCAGAGATGTCTAACTATGACTTATCTAATAATATAATAGATGCTTTTAGTTCATCTTGATTAGGAATCTTGTGGAAATTAAGATTCATACCATCCATCTTAAGCCCATTCCAGTAGAGTAATAAAATTAGTATCATGAATGGAGGTATTAAATTACATCTTCAGCTTTATTGGTTCTTGAAACTGCTTGTTATTATGAATGTTGGTGAGGAGTTCAGTGTAAATTACTGTTGTTTTAGTAATAACTGCATTATGTCAAAAATGCAAAATATGCAATTCTCAGGACACAATAATTAGTTAGAATTTTTGGAAATGTAATTTTAGATATAAACTGTATATGGAGAACTCTATCACAATATATCATTTTAAGCTGATGATATTCCTGTCCAGAATATATACTATAGTTTGTTTGGAAGAATTAAATATGTTTAATCAAGAATAACATTATGGGTTGACACCTAATTTGAAAGTGCTGTCTCACATCAGTGCATGGTTGTCTGTCAGCTGCACGATTGTGTCAAAGAGGGAGAAGAAAAGACAGACATTTTCATTTCAGGTATTTTAATTAACACTAATTAGTCTCTCTGCACTGACATGCACACAGTAGCTATGGTCCTTCAGCTACTTTTAAATCTTATTTAATAAAACAGATCAGGAGAAAAAAGATGCTTATATTCATTTTGTTGTTAGTTTAGTTCAAAAGAAACCATACACAAGTGGTTTGATAACATAAAAATGAAATAATCATGGTTAATGTTGTCTGAAGGAAATACAACAATGCAAATATCTTAGTGTTATATGATATTATAGGCTGACTTCATTTTGTATTTGTAAATTGAATGCTTAATAAGTTTTTGAAATTGAATGCTGTTCAAAGTTTCCACAGAAGCAACTGAAACTTTATATTTTTTTCAATTAGTTTACCTCATATGTATTTTTTTACATTTCCTTCAGTTCCTCCAGCAATTACTTTTCTACAGAAGTCCTTTAATGCTACAGCAGATCGGGGAGAGGCAATTACTTTATTCTGTAGAGCCACAGGCTCTCCTGAACCTGAAATCAGCTGGCATAGGTAAGTTCAGTTTAGATCTGTATATCAGAAAGTTTTGAAATGTGTTACAAGTTTGTATCATACTGAAATAAACTATCTCTATTGTGTTTATGGCTGTTCATAGGGAATTGCTAAACAAATTAAATAACACACATTTGATCAAACTATGTTTATCATCAAGAAAGTGAAACTGGAAAATATCTAACATATTTTAACGTGCCTCACATTAAAGGAGAAACAAATAAAGTTGAAGAACCTATGACTTTAAAAAAGGCAACAGATGTATTTCTGAATTTCTCCATGAAATTTTCACACTCCAATCCCATATACAACTACCTAAAATAAACACAGAATACAGATTAATGCTATAAATACATGTCCAACTCACAGAGTAACAGTATCATATTATACATCAATGCAATGTAAAAGAATATCTATCTTAAGCTGATTTTAGTAATCTGATCTTCCAGTGCAGCCAGATATTCAGTAACAGGTATGGCTTCTGTGTGTTGTGTTAGTTTGTGTGGATATTTGATTCCATTAATTTCAGACAGATTGTGGATACTCTTGCAAATCTGATTCTCTTAAAAACAGAAAACTGTTTGGGTGATATGGGGTATATCTTCCAGGTGAAGTCAGTGAGATGTATATGGTTAAAACTGTGCAATTTGAAAATTTGCCACATAACATCTTTAAGGATCTCAGCTTTTCATTGGTTTCTCAGCTTTTTCATGTATATTTATGGAACAGACTTGCATGCCTTTTGTTTCAACACCTGATCTGTTCACAAAGGATGCAGTCCAATGTTGAGGTGTGAAATAGCTCAGATGGACATATATTTCTATTTGGGGCTTGAATGAATTATCCCCCTATGTGCTCTTTCAAAGGGATCAAGAGATTTGTGAACATCTTTCAGCATGCACTGGACTCCACAGAGATTCTCCTCAGCTATCTTCTCTCATTGTTACTCAGCATTTGAAACTTAAGAGATTCTGTTAGATTCATCTTAGGTAGATGTTGGTTTTCCTTGATTGATACCTGTTTTATGACACATGTTGTGTCAAATGGTGTTCTGACTTTGTCTGACATGAATTCATTTGGATTGCAGAAGATGCAAATAAGTGCCATCTTTGCCCCACTCACTAATATAGATGAGAATTCAGTTTCTATCATATGAAACAAAAATAAAATAAATAATGCAAAGCCCAAATTATTTGAAGTAGTAATTTGGAATTCACAAACAAAAGTTTCACACTTTGGGAACTTGGTATGCCTTTGAGGTCATGTTATAAAATGTAACTCCCAGCTGGGCAGGAGTCTCTTGAGTTTATCAGGAATCTGATAACCTCATTTGCCTCACTGCAAGAAGACAGTTCAACATGGTGTTTTACATGTTTAGATGGACACAGTCATCTTGTGTCTTGGGGAGCTGTATATTTAGAATTGTCAGTCTTCAGTGCCATACCTTTAGTATACTTTAATTTGAAAGTTTCACAGTAAAATATACAAACAAATGAAACACCTTACAGAAGGCCCTATGCAAATAGTCTGTGGATCATATACTAGTGAACCAGTCTTCCTTCAGTAGCAATAATGACCCTTCACTAAGGAAAATGGTTGTTGCAGACCTTCCAATACCTCTAGTGGATAAAGCCTTACTCAGGCCCTGAGAGACTGTGTGGTCTGGTGAATGTGGTAGAGGCTTGTAAGCCAGTGGACTTGGGTTTTATTCCTAGCTCTGACTCTGGCCTGTGCTATGAGACACATTTATGCCAAGATATCTACACACTTATGCTACATACTAGGGTATCAGTCACTAAGAAAGAAATAGTTTTTTTACAATACTGTAGGTTTTTACAGTACTGGACAGAGTACATCTGATTCTACAAACTGAAGTAATAATAAATATTTCTTTTTTTCACTGATAACCTGTACAATTAAGTATCCTGTAGATTTCCAGAGATTTTCTGGGGAAAATCCTGCTAGCCTGGGAGACTAGGCACTGGGCATTCTCCATTACGCAAATTCCAGTGGGGTTTTCCAATAATACTGTATCTACATTGCATTACTATCAGTAATATGGTTCATCAGAACTATCTCTTCAGACAGGGCCAGACCAGGAACCCATTATTCAATCCCCACTGACTTCTGTGAGTAACGGGTTCACATTTTATGTATTGATTTTATATGGAGATTTTTTCCCCCAAAACAGCTGTTGAATGAGTAATACTCACCTGAAAACAATAGGAATTTCATATGACAACCATTCAAATGAAATAATGAGTTTTGATTTACTGAAGTATTCTATTAGTCCTGTTTCGTTGCTTTACATTGTTTTAAATTACTTATATCTCACAAAATTCTTTGTAATATTTTTTATGGTCTAATCCTGACACAGCCAAAACTCTCATTGACATCAGTGGAAATTTTTCTTCGGTAAGGACTGAAAGATTTAGGTCTCTTATGGTATAATCTTTTCTTCCTTACAGTTGAATAGAGCCAGATTTCAACTGAGTTAAAAATTCATTTTTCAATTTGTCCCCTGGGATTTTCTTTTCAGTTTCCCACACACTGCTACAATTAAGGGTCAAATTCAGCCCTGGCACAAACAGGTGCTTCACCACTGAAATCAGTTGAGCTACAGCCAGTCTAACCTTGTACCAATAACATTACCCCTCTTGTAAGTTCCCTTTGTGGTGTTTGACTCAGTAAGCAAAATGTTGACCAAACCAGGAGCTTCAGGATTGGAACCAAATCTTCCTTTGTACAGTGCTTATAGGATAGAGATTTAACTTATTGATCATCTGTCTATGCCAATTGTTTTATCTATGTTCATATGGGAGCATAAGTAAACATTATTTTAAATTCCCATAGCATTTTGGATTGTATTATGCATAATTAAGGGAATTGAACTAATGTGTCAGTGTTTCCGTACCAATCCATTAGATCACTTACATATTAGTCTTGGGAGGTATAGAAGATAAGAAAAGGTTAGTTGTTGCTTTATTTAATATGTGAATATACCTAGTTAAAAAATTATTGCTATGAAGGACTGATTCCTCTGCCCCACAGGTATAAATCTAGGGTAACTCCACTGAAGTTGATGGAGTTACACTAGTGTAAAACAAGAATAAGTGAGTGAAGAATTCCAGCAGAATTAAACTTCCCAAGTTTGTAAGATAAGTTTGGTACGATCCTGCAATCCATACCCATGTGAGTAATCTCACTGAAATCAATGCAACTAATTGCAGGATCAAGCCCTTTCTCTTTAGTGACAGGATTTAGAATTAACCAACAAAGGAAATAATCTTCTAATGTGGCACCTTAGAGACTAACAAATTTATTTGAGCATAAGCTTTTGTGGGCTACAGTAGCCCATGAAAGCTTATGCTCAAATAATTTTGTTAGTCAAATAAATTTGTGCCACAAGTGCTCCTGTTCTTTCTGTGGATACAGACTAACACGTCTGCTACTCTGAAATCTTCTAATGTGTAACACGTATCTGCTTGTTCTCTAATATCAGTACCAATTTAAGTCTGTCCCATTCCTTGGAAGTCCCAGTTTACTTTCAGATCATCCTGGCTGTAGGACATGTTCGTGACAAGAGACATTTTGGAATTATCTACCTCAGATATTATTTACCTCAGATATCCCTTGCATCTCCTACTGAAATCACTGGAAATGGTATGGAAATATCTGAGTGCAGAATTTAGTCTGCTATAATTTGCTAAACAAATAAAGTAACTCACATTGAAAAGGAGATGAATGAATGCCACCATCACGTTTATAAAATGGAAGCATCAATGGATTAAAATTGGAGCGAGTTTTAACTTTGTTATTAAAATACAAGACATAAAGATAACCCTACCAATGTATTGCTGCAGCATAAAATTAATCTTCCATAGAAAGGATTTATATTCTTGCTTAAAATAAGATATATTTTGAATTATTTTAGTATTTGTTTTAATAAATATGACTATCACCATAAAATGAGCAGAAAGAAACTAAAAATCACCATGGCCCCACTTTTTAAACTTGGGTGCCTAAAACTGGGCTCCTAAATCATACATAGGCACCTAAAAAACATTGGCCTGATTTGGTCCCCCAAATTTCATTGAAGTCAGAGAGAGCTCAGCACTTGTGACAATCAGGCAACTTTTATTTATTTATTATGTGAAGAAGGTGCATGACTGAGCAACAAAAAAAACAGGTCAAAGGAAGCTTAGAGCAAATATGGCAAAGTGAAGAGAAATAATGTTAGGATTACATCCTAGTAGAAAAAGTGCACAGTATAATTGAGTATATGCCAGGGTGCTGAAGTGAGTTGCTCAAGTACTGATTGACCATCAGAGTATTCACATGTTTCATTATTTCTAAGCCATCTCTACTGCACATATCCCAGTGACTGGAGTTTTGTTTGTTTACTGATTTGTGGCTAGCCAACAACAGCTGAGAAGACAAAACTGATGCAAGTTGTTTATGTGCCAGTGTACTATATGTGTAAGTAGTATGAAACCATTTTAATACATTATTGCACTAATGTGAATAGTAGTGTCATTAAATCAATGTTAAAACTTATTGGAATGAAAATGTTATACTGTTTCTAATTAATTTTGTATTTTAGAACATGGTAACAAATATCATATGACAAGGAGTTCTGAGCATCAAAATACAATGCGGAATGATTCCCTTATGCCCAGAATTTGGACACATTTAAAAAGACACCCAATTACACACACAAACAATTTACATCAGAGTGAAATCAACTGCTTTCCAAATATAATGCCAGTGTCTACCGTACGTTTTGTGTGTGTGTGTGTCTGTCTGTGTGTGTGTGCTTTTTAAGGTAGCAAAATAGTCACATCCACCAGTGAAAATCACTGAAGTGACTGACACTTCTAAATCAGATTATGAGATACACTGTGTGATTATAAATCCCTTTTATTCTTCAGGAATGGCAAACTTATTGATGAAAGTGAAAAATATATTTTGAGAGGAAGCAATACAGAATTAACAATCAGAGATATCAAAAATATTGACGCAGGTCCTTATGTTTGTGGAGCAAAAAATAAAGCTGGGAATGATAAAAAGCAGACATTCCTCCAAGTTTTTGGTAAGTATTTCATGGCATATACTGTCATGATATTTTGTTTTTTTGTTTGTTTTTGTGTTGTCACAGTTATCTGATTGCAGCTGGTTGTAATATTTGATATAAAAAGACATATTGTGACAGATCACACTGGGTAGAAAATGAAGTCAGTGGAACACTGTTGATTTATACCATTTGAGGATTAGGCCCATATTGAGGTCACAATTTTGTTTGTAGATGTCAAAACATGGAGGAAAATAAAGTATCAAGAAGCCCGAGAGAGGCTATAAAGTAAACAGACAGTTAAGGGTAAATTCCTCTTTTACCTATAAAGGGTTAAGAAGTTCACATAGTCTAGCTGACACCTGACCAGAAGAACCAATGGGGGGACAAGATGTTTACAAAGAGGGAGGAGGGAAATCAGTCTTTTGTCTGTTCAGAAATGTTTGTGCCAGAGTGAAGGATCCAGGAATCAGCCATCTAACATTTCTTAAAAGTAGTAAGTGTTTAGAGAAGGAATGTATTAGATTATGTTTATTTTCTTTTGTGACTTTGTTTTGCATGAGAGGGAGAATCAAATTGGGTTTCTTTGTGTAACTTTAAGGTTTTTGCCCAGAGGGACATCCTCTATGTTTTGAATCTGTTGTCTGTGAGAGTAGCTTGCATGCTAATCTCACAGAGGTATTCCTTTCACCCTTTTTCTTTAATTAAAAGTATTTTTTTGAGAACCTGATTGATTTTTCCTTGTTTTAAGATCCAAGGGATTTTGGATCTGGGCTCACCAAGTATTGGTGGGAGGTGAATCAGTCTCAATCCTGCCAGGAAAAGGAGGCTAAAGACTGGGGAAATATTTGGGGGGAAGACAAAGTTTCCAAATGACTCTCCCATAAATGTTTGTTTAAACTATTTGGTGGTGGCAGCTACTAGATCTAAGCTGGTAAATAAGCTTAGGGGTTATCTCATGCAGGTCCCTACATCTGTACCCTAAAGTTCAGAGTGGGGCTGACACCTTGACACGAGTTTATATGGAATCGTGCCTCCAGGACGTGCCTATTGATGCATCAGCCAACTTTTGGCATTGGGTTACAAGGAAAGCTTTCCCTTCTGTTGGCCACTTTAACCTTTACTCCTAAATTTGACTTTGAAATTCTTTTATCTTCAGCATCTGCTGTTCTACAATTCAGATACAGAACGCTGAACTGGTAAATTGTTAATTTTCCCTGGTTTCCTTTTAAAAGTTGGCTGTTGGACTGTGAGAAAATGGAAGGCCAGAAGAAGAGGAAACCTTGGGGGTGAAAAACAGGATATTTAGCCTTCTAAATACAGAATTTTTAAGCCAGATAAAACCATACAAAAGCAGGGGGGTTATTGTTATTTATTTTATTCATTTTTTTAAATGTAGTGGTTGATTTTAATATACTTTTTTGTTTTTAAGTGAGAAAGTCAAAAAATCTTATTGCTGTTTATGAACCCTGTTCCTCCAAGCCGACCTATGTGGGTGGACCCTTCTGCTTACACAGGTGTAATACCATTAGCTTCAATGGAGTTCCATGTAGGTGGAGCCCCATTGCAGACACTAAGGCTCTGTGTGGGTGAAGAGGTCAAGACTGCAGAATCAGACTGCAGGATCAAGGCTATAATTTGTTCACTAAAGCCCTAAAGTAAAGAAATGTTCCAGGTGCACAATGCCAGACAAAGAAAGAAGGGGAAAAAATAAACCCCAGAGAAGACAAAAAAAATTCTCACATTTATGTCAGCACATAATGTTGCCATTATGTGCTGACAATGTCTCCTAAATTGTTAAATTAAAAATATAGTATAGTAGAGCAAAGCTGCTATTTACATTGGCAGTGGGGGGGGAATCTGAAATATGAAAGAACTTGACAATTATAATTCTGAAAATACATAATTAAAACAAAGTGTATACATAAATATTCATTGAAATTAACACTAAATATTAACAATTGAAATGACTGAGGCAACAATATTGAAAACAAATACGCTACTGTATTTTTTCAATTTCTCTATTAAGTCCAGGTTTGTTTGTTTTTTTTAAAGGGATAATTTCTAACTTTTTATAGAAGTAATACTAAGGATTAAATCCACTCCATCTGTATAAAGTTGTGTCTAAGAGGAAGGCATGAGGAGGGCTTGGGAAAGTGGAATCCACATCCCAACCAGTCATCAACCATGACCTCTCTGCACCACTTCTGCAGGATGTTGGGAACATTGGTCTGTGTAAATGGCATATCTATAACCCTAACCTTCAGCATAAACTTTCCCTGTCTTGTCTAATGGCTTTCTACATCAGCCTGTATACAGTATTGGCATGACTTGTGCACAGACCATCCTATATCGAAACTGAGACTGATTGAGGAAGGAAGCTGGGACTCAGATGAGAAGCCTGAGAATTGGTGATTAGGAGTGGTTAGGCGAGGAGAATGGGACTAGGACGAGGATCCTGGAGTAAGGAAGAGAGAGAACTGGAAGTAAGATAGGTTGGAAGGAGAAGGACAGAAAGGGTTAAGTTTGGGAAGAATGGGCAAGAGGGTCTGTGTCCACTTGATCACACTCATCTGCAGAGTCTGGAAGGGAACTCATGATTCCTAAGTCTCACCAGTCCTCTGCAAATATCAGTGAAACCCACTGGCAGAGTGGTGTTACAAAGAGGATGTCAGCCAAGTACATTAGGTTCTCTGATAGCTGGAGTGGCAGAGATCTGTACAGTGGATCTAAGGGTTTCAGCCTTGTTGATGACCCATGTGAGTGTTAGTATGATGTTATATGATGGAATTTGTTTAAGTTGTGTTGGTTTTTTTAAAAAACCAACTCTAAGAAATTATATATGAGATATACCTAATTCATAGAGTTGGAAAGGACCCTAAAAGGTCATTGAATCTAGCCCCCTGCCTGCACTAACAGGACCATGTACTGATTTTATGCCAGATTCCTGATGGGTCCTCTCAAGGATTGAGCTCATAACCCTGGGTTTAGCAGCCTAAGGCTCAAACCACAGAGCTATCCCTCCCCCCAAATTATGCACTAAAAACTGTTATAAATGAACACAATAGTCACAAAATCAAGCACTCAAAATTTAGGAAATACCACAATTTAGGCTATCTGTACAACCTTAATGTGGATCCCTTATACATATGCATTATGATAGTAATTAATTACATGATCACCAATTATTTTTTTCCACAGGATTACTGCCTCAATCAGTCCACATGATTGACCTACTCTGTGGATAAATGAGGGTTAGGTAGAAAAGAAAACTGTCTATACAACACTTTCTTCCTCTGTTTCCTCAGAAGTTGGAAGGTGTTCACTGTTTGAAGTACAGGGGCAGGTGAGCCTAGGCCTACCCAAGACTAAAGGTCCACCTCCTTAACTAAGGGGGAGGAACCACTAAGCCCAGGCCACAATTGAGTACTGGGAACAAAAAAGGAGAAAACAGCAATGGGAGTGAGGTCAAAAGGTAAATATGACAAAGCCAGAGGGGGAAACTGAGCAGAAAACCCCAGACTGAACTCACCACTCATCAAAGGCATCCAAAGAGTTGGTGGACATTGCCCAAAGGAACTCTTTCCAGAGATATGATTAGATGAGGAACTGGAAACAGTTGCAAAGTATCCCTCTGTCCAGCTTCCTCCTGCTCTGATGGATGGCCCTCTTGGCCAGTGCCAGGGGAAGGTTAATGAGGCGGTCCTATGACTTTGTCAGGCTACAGATGGGGTAAGCATGAATCAGGACATGCAGGGAAAAGTGCAGCCCAAACCTCAGTAAATGGGTCTTGAGGAGCCAGAAGAGGGTCTGTAATGTGACACACACTACGTAGATTAGTACTAAGCTCTCCCTCTCACTGCAGTAAGGACAGGTGTCAGATGAGTTCATCAACTACTCCAGATACATTCCCATGCTCATGGCTCCATGAAGGAGCTGCCAGCTAATATCTCTAGTGGGCTGTGGAACCAGAGTAGAGCACAGACTGGCCTGACAGGGTTTCTCACCCTCTGCTGGTGGCAACAGACCCTGCCACTTGGTGAGCGGGACAGAAGGGCAAGGAAATGGATGGTAATAAGCACAAGTATATAAAGATGTTCTCAGGGCATAGTTTGGAGGCAGATCAGGTGAATGTTATATATCTGTCTTAGTTGGCATATCAGGGGCTGTGGGGGAAACTTTCAGGGATGGGGCCATATGATGAGTTCAGAAGGGTTAAGGAGCAGCCTCCTGCAGGGCCCACTCAAGGAAAGCGAGAAAAGCAGGAGGCAAGTCTGCTGGACACACAGGGTGGGCATCCCCGTGCACTGGACAAGCACAATGGGGCCCATCCCATCCCTCTCATCATAGTACAGGAGGACTCTGACTCCTGTGGTACCAGCTAGGACCAATTTCCAATGCACCTATGGGGGACTCCACACCCTGTGCATGGAGATGGGGGGTTTTGCAGCAGGGTTTCTGCAAGGAGGTTCTCCCCATCGGCAGCTGCTACAGACCTGGTCATGGAGACTAGCTTCCAGGTCCTAAGGAGGTCCTGGTAGAAGACTGGCAGCTCAGAGAGGTCTCAGGGAAGACCTCTTGGTTGAAGAAAAAGAGCTGCCAGTCAGATCGGAGCTCTCAGAGTTGGTGGAGGAAGGCGTGCACCAGCATGCTCCATGCTTGACTACCTGCAGTGTAAAGGAATCTTTACAGGGCCTGAAGGTAGAGGGCATGGACCTGGCTGTGGATGCAGATGAGGCCCTGTTCGCCTTTCCTCGGGAGAAAGCTCAGGACCCCCACAGAAACCCAGGTCAGCCCCAGCCAGAAAAAAACCCTACGATTTTCTTGTGGATGCTGGATAGAATTCCTGAGGGCTGGCTCAGGGTGTTGAACTGGTGCCAGAGCATAGACAGTATCAGCTTGTTGAGCACCAGCACCCACCCTTAAAAGGAAAGGCACCAGAGCACCCCTATCCATCTCTTCAAATGGTCAGCCATGCTGGCCTCTAGTTCAAGCATGCATAGAATGGAACACACAGACAGGAGATATTTATACATACAGAGGCAGAGTCTAATCAATTGAGATGAGCTATCGTTAGCAGGAGGAAAAAAAACTTTGAAGTGATAATTAAGATGGTTCAGCAGTCTCTCCAGTGGGGAGGGATCAGTGACAAAAAAAAGATAGAGCAGTGGACCCACACCCCACCGGATGGCATGGAGTGCGAGTGGGAGGGAGCTTGCCTGCCACCTGTCCCCAATCATCAGGCCAGAGCTCTTGACCTTGTTACCTGGGCAAAGGAGGACCTTGGTGCAAGCCTCTATCCACAGTAGGTCTCCCAGGTTCCTGGCTATGAGGAGCACATTGCTGGCATCTGCCAAGAGGCCCACCCATAAATCCGGCTGCCATAGCACCAATCCCATAATCCTCTTGCACACGAGACAAAGGAAGGGCTCAATGCCAATGGTATAGAGCTGGCTGGACAGCAGGAAGCCCTGATGTACCCCTCAGCTATACGTGATGGGTTCGGTCAAGAACCAGCTGAGCTTGACAGAAGTGTACAGTGCCTGGAGAAAGCCCACGACGCCAAATGCCCACAGAGTGCCCATGAGATAACTGTGATCTATCCTGTCAAACACCTTCTCAAGGTCCAGGGACAAGAGGGCGAGTGACAGACTATCCTGACACGCAAGATGGAGTTAGTCCCAGACCTGATAGAGGTTATCAAAAGGTAGGTCTGATTTTGGTGTCTACTGGCACAGACCCTACCAAGATGGCTTTCGCTATGACCTTGTAGTCTGTGTTGAGGAGTGAGACACAGACTCAGATGCCAGTTCCTTAGGTAATGAAGGTAACCCTTCTTAGGTGGCAGTTCAAACACAGCCCGCCACCACAACATGGGGAGCTCCCTGATACCTAAGGACTTGGCCCAGACGGTGAAGAGGTCCAGACAGTGAATGTCTCAACTAATGGTAGAACTCCATGGTCAGCATGTTAATGCCTGGAGATTTGTTGGTGGATATCAGATGGAGGGCTTCCAAGAACTCAGCCAAAGTGAAAGGATGCTCTACCCACTCCCAGTCGCCTAAACTGACCATGAGGAGTTTGTCCCACAGGACCCAACAGGTGTTGGCATCAGTCAGATCCAGGGAGAAGAGGCTGGCATAGAAGGCCCTAACCTTTCCCCACATCTCCACTGGGTCCATGAGAGGGATATTGTCCTCTGCCAGGAAGCAAGTGATTTGCTTTTTGGCCCTCTCTTTTTCTCCAGGTATAGAAGAAGTGGGAGCCACAGTCCATCTCCTAAAGAAGCTGGATGCAGGATCAAATGAAGGGACCACGGGCCAGATGGTCATTGAGGGACCAAAGTTCATCCCACTTCTCCTGCCACACTCTGCAGAGGGACAGGTCCCACCACCTCTGTGCCAAAGCAAAGATGTGCCTCTGCTTCTGTCTCTGCCAGGCCAGCCAGAACTCCTGGAAGGATGCCACAAAGTCCACATCCTCAAAAAGGCTGTTATTGAAATGCCAGTAGGCCAGCTTCAGCCTCTCAGATGTCATTGAGGCTGTCATGGCCCCCAGGTGGTGGTGCGAGAATGAGTCTAGCCTAATGCTGGAGGAGTGCTTCTGCAAGATGTTAAATCAGGAAATATAAATGAGGTCCAACTCTGAGGGACATGACCAAGTGTCCTCCACCTGGACATAAGCGAAGGTGGTGGAGTCATCCAGGTGGTGGTTGCATCAGATTTCCACCAGAGAGTGATAGTCAGTGGTGTTCCTGAGAATGTCCATTTCTGTCTCCTCAGGTGGTCCTGTGGTCCAGGGTGGTGTTGAAATCCCCACCTAGGACCAGGAACTCATGCCTGCTGCACCGCCGGGCCCAGAATCAGGGCATAGATATTAACCAGCTTGAGAATCAGCCCCTCCACACAGACCTGGAGGTGCAGAAGGTGTCCCGGCATGACCTTGGCAACCCCCAGTATCTTGGACAATAGGTGTGGGGAAAATAGGGTTGCTACCCAACCTGAAAGCTTGGTGAAGTGGCTGAAGTACTCCTCGTCCCCTTTGGCAACTGAATCAGTGCAAGTCTCCTCCAGAAACATCACAGAGAACCCCCCTGTCCAAAGGAAGGAGAGTACCTGGAACTTGTGGAGACTCACCCTACAGCCGCTGCCCACCCTTGCGGAGCCACGCAGCCACCTGTGATTGATACCAAATGCAATCAGAGAATTGCAGAAGCTGCAGACCCACTGGTAGGCTGCAGCATCCTGTTTCCTGGTCCTTTTGCCTTCCCTCATCACAGCTCTCACAGCCTGGAGTAAAAGATTAAAATCCCTCCACTGCTGGAGAGTGAGCTGCACCTTCCCCCTGGAGCCAGGTGTGTCTGCCAACAACAGGTGCAGCTTGTCCCAGAGCATGGTAGTATCTGAGAGCTCTGCAGCCTCAGTTGAGCCCACAGACTCCCAATCATGCTCCGGCTGGGCACCATCAGTAGTCCTGCAGCCTGTGGGCAGGGGCATGAGCAGTCCTCCCTCAATGGTAGCAGAACGCTGGTGCAGCACCAGGTGCACTGCATTGTCACTGCATGGGAGTGAGTGGCAGAGGGAGCACAGCAGCACACAGTGGAGCAAGGAAGGGGAATACAAATACCACCTCCTGAGGGTCATCCCCCAAGAAAGGGATCAAGAAAGGCGTGAGAGTAGCATGGGACAGACAAGGGGAGGGGTGAGGAGTAGAGAATTAAGGTCCCCAGTAGCCAAGCCACCAGAAAGCAGCAGCACCTCACGAGAGGTAGGGATTGAATGGGCAGGTGTAGGAGGCTCCTGTATGACATGGGCTTACACAACAGCTATATGATCTACTGGGTATATTTCAATTATAATCATCCTTCTACTGTTTCCAAGAAATGAGCAAAATAAGAGAGAATAATTGCATCCAACACAAATTCCTTATCATAACCTACAAATATCTGCACAATCTTTATCATACTACCTTTTCACAATACCTTGCATTCACTCTAACAATGCCAGCTTCGATTGCCTGATATTCCTCTTCTCCCCCAAGACTCTTTCTTCCATGTGGTCCCTTACACAAAGAGAAAACTCCTAGTCATAATCTGTAAAGACAACACCTATTCTCCTTCAAATCCCTCCTTAAAAGATATAGTTCACTCAGAAAACTGCAGCCTGATACTGATTAGGAAGATAACGTCTGATTACTCCTTAGAATTGTGCACACAGGCAATCTGTGCGAAACATCCTATCAGGTTTTTTTTATTGTCCTTGAAACCCTACTGCCTGCTTGTCTCTGTCATCCACCTGTTATTTATTTTTTTCTTTAGAATGCAAGATCTTTGGGGCAGGGACTGTCATATATGTTTGTAGGATATGCAATACAATGAAGCCCTGATCTGTCATTACTGCAATATAAAGGTTAAATAGTAATATAATAAGTTACAACTCCACACTTAAACTCCAGATGATGTAGCTGAGAGGGTAGTAAAGGTTTTAGAATGCTGTGTTTTCTGAATTAATATGCCTATGTCTGTGCTTATCAATAGCAATGGATTTGTTATATGGGCTACAGTTTTTATTTTATTCAACAATTAATTTGCTGTTTTCCAGTCTCCCAAAAGATGTGTTCTCCTTATATAAAATCCTAATGTTGGAAGATTACAGAAGTTCTACCTCTACATTCTGGAATACAATATTTTTTTATCTTTGCTAGGATTTTATATCTGTTCTCTGTGATGAGGCTTATATCAGGAAAATATCAGAAACATGCTATTTCCCTCACAGAGAATCTGATCATAGAATCATAGAATTCAAGATCAGAAGGGACCATTATGATCATCTAGTCTGACCTCCTGCAAGATGCAGGCCACATAAGCCGATCCACCCACTCCTTAAGCAAGCGACCCCTGCCCCATGCTTCGGAGGAAGGCGAAAAACCTCCAGGGCCACTGCCAATCTACCCTGGAGGAAAATTCCTTCCTGACCCCAAATATGGCGGTCAGCTGAACCCTGAGCATGCGGGCAAGACTCTCCAGCCATACCCTCTGGAAAAAGGCTAACAATATCCTATCATTGACCCATTGTACTAATTACCAGTGTGGCACTTAATTGACCTATTGACTAAGCCCGTTATCCTATCATACTATCTCCTCCATAAACTTATCTAGCTTAATCTTAAAGTCATGGAGGTCCTTCGGAAGGCTGTTCCAGAATTGCATTCCTCTGATGGTTAGAAACCTTTGTCTAATTTCAAGCCTAAATTTCCTGACTGACAATTTATATCCGTTTGTCCTCGTGTCCACATTAGCACTGAGCTGAAATAATTCCTCTCCTTCCCTGGTATTTATCCCTCTGATATATTTAAAGAGTGCAATCATATCTCCTCTTATCCTTCTTTTGGTTAAGGAAAACAAACCGAGCTCCTCAAGTCTCCTTTCATACGACAGGCTTTCCATTCCTCGGATCATTCTAGTGGCCCTTCTTTGTACCCGTTCCAGTTTGAATTCATCCTTCTTAAACATGGGAGACCAAAACTGCACACAATACTCCAAATGAGGTCTTACCAACGCCTTATATAACGGGACTAGCACCTCCTTATCCCTACTAGAAATACCTCGCCTAATGCATCCCAAGACCACATTAGCTTTTTTAACGGCCACATCACATTGCCTACTCATAGTCATCCTACGATCAACCAGGACTCCTAGGTCCTTCTCCTCCTCCGTTACTTCCAACTGGTGCGTCCCCAGCTTATAACTAAAGTTCTTGTTAGTCATACCTAAATGCATAACCTTACACTTCTCACTATTGAATTTCATCCTGTTACTAATACTCCAGTTTACAAGGTCATCCAAATCTCCCTGGAGGATATCCCGATCCTTTTCCGAATTTGCAATACCTCCCAACTTGGTGTCATCCGCAAACTTTATCAGTCCACTCCTACTCTTGGTTCCCAGGTCAGCAATAAATAGATTGAATAAAATCGGACCCAAAACCGAACCTTGAGGAACTCCACTGGTAACCCCCCTCCAACCCGACAGTTCCCCCTTCAATACGACCCTCTGCAGTCTCCCCTTTAACCAGCTCCTTATCCACCTCTGGATTTTCATTTTGATCCCCATCTTTTCCAATTTAACCAGTAATTCCTCATGCGGTACCGTATCAAACTCCTTACTGAAATCAAGATCTATTAGATCCACCGCATTTCCCTTGTCTAAAAAATCAGTTACTTTCTCAAAGAAGGAGATCAGGTTGGTTTGGCACGATCTACCTTTCGTAAATCCATGCTGTAATTTGTCCCCCCATTTGCCATCGGCCTCATGCTCCGTAACCACTCTCTCCTTTAAAATTTTTTCCATGACTTTGCATACTACAGATGTTAAACTAACAGGCCTGTAGTTACCTGGGTCACTTTTTTTCCCCTTCTTGAATATAGGAACTATATTAGCTAATCTCCAGTCAAACGGTACAACCCCCGAGTTTAGAGATTTATTAAAAATCATCGCTAATGGGCTTGCAATTTCACTCGCCAATTCCCTTAATATTCTTGGATGTAGATTATCCGGGCCCCCCGATTTACTTCCGTTTAGCTGTTCAAGTTTGGCTTCTACCTCAGATACCGTAATGTCTACCCCCATATCTTCATTCCCTTCAGTCCCTCTATCACTATTCCTTAGCCCTTCATTAGCCTCATTAAAGACCAAGGCAAAATATTCGTTCAGATATTGTGCCATTCCAAGATTATCCCTAATCTCCACTCCGTTTAAAGTTTTAAGCGGTCCCACTTCTTCCTTCTTGGTTTTCCTCCTATTTATATGGCTAAAAAACCTTTTGCTATTGGTTTTAATCCCCTTCGCTAGGTCCATCTCCACCCGGCTCTTTGCCTTTCTCACTGCTTCCCTACACCCTCTGACCTCAATAAGGTAGGTTTCTTTGCTGATCCCTCCCATTTTCCACTCCTTGTACGCTTTCTGTTTTTTCTTAATCACCCCTCTAAGACGCTTGCTCATCCAGCTCGGTCTAAAACTGCTACCTACGAGCCGTTTTCCCTTTCTCGGGATACATGCCTCTGACAACTCCTGCAACTTCAACCTGAAGTAACCCCAGGCGTCATCTGCCTTTAGATCCCTAAATATGTTAGTCCAATCCACTTCCCTAACTAGTCGCCTTAATTTAGTAAAGTTAGCCCTTTTGAAATTGTATACCTTAGTCTCAGATGCAATTTTGATTATCCTCCCATTTATTTTGAAACGAATTAGCTCATGAGCCAGTCTTGGTAATCTCTCTCTGTCATTCTGTTTTCCTGCCATAGTGTCGCTGTATATTGATATTCAATGCCATCCAGGAGGTCTCGTCCAAATTAATGTTTAAGACTTGTGTCAAGGTTTTTGCTATAAATTTATTTCTATTTGATCCTTCCACACCTGCAGGGAAACATTGGTGTTAACTGATTTTTTTTTTCTGTTTTTGTCATGTCCACTATTTCTGCTATCTGGACATTCCTAGTTACATACTGATTTAAAAGATTTTATTTTTCTGTTTATCTTCTTTCTTGTCATAAGCTAGGCCTCATTCTTTTCAATCTTACCTTACAGTTCTACTTTTTATTTGTCTAGGCCATTATCTCTGTCTCTGTGCACTGTGTATGTACGGAGGTGACTGCGCAAAAGTAGTAGGTGCCTTGACATATTACAAGATCACAAGAACTAATTACCTGCTAATCCCTGTGTCAGCCGTAGAGCACTCCCACAAAACTCTCCATCCTCTCATATAGACCTAGGCCCCTTCTCTGAATCATTAATTCTCAAATTTGGGGACTGCAATATTTGCTTACCTAAAGTAAGTGTATTAATGGGACCAGATTAAAAAAATACTAACTCTAACTACACATGTGCCCATGCTTTTATCAGTGATGTTTATTTCCTCTCTGGGTACAGGACTTAAATTTTGTTTCTATTATTTCTTCTTTTGTTGCTCACGGACATCCCTGCTGTTACCTGACTAGGTCACTTGGCAGTTTGACTCTGCCATTTTGCATGTTTGCAGCTCCCTCCATTTTTGCTATTGTCAACAGATTTTATCAGAATTCCATTTACACCAAAGTCTTGGGAAAGAAAGAGAGTTGATTATAGACTTCAATTCCTGTTCTCCAATAAAAACAGACACTAGAATCCAAAGGAGTTCTGTTTTCAACGATTGGTTCCGTTCATTTAAAAACTTTTTAAGATAGAACTTTTTTTTGCCAACGCTATCATTTTTTAACAAAGTGCTGCTTAAAAGTTATGCCTGAAAGGAAGATAGAATAACCAGTGTTTATCAATTCAATGTGCAAGAGACTTAGCAGAGCTTTCATTGCCATTACACAGTTCCTGGCAATTGCCCTTAAGTAGAAGAGACGCATGGCAGTGTTGGAGAGCATATATTACTGCTATTGCTTTCTCCCCATTTCTTCAGGCAAGTGAGAGGATGCAACTACCATCTCCTATTCTACGTTAGTTAGACATAACCCAACATATTCCAAACCCATTGCACTGAAGGCATTTTGCAAGAAGGAGCCTCCGCTACCCATGGATTTCAGGACTAAATAGATACGCTGCAGTAGCTCTAAAATGGGATGTGCCCTTTGGGACATGATTCTTCCCCCCACTTCCTTCATTATCTCCAGACTTACCATCCATGCTGATTTAAGCCTTTATAGTGGATACAAATGGGTAATCTTTTCTCTGTATGTATTAAATTGGTTAATAAACTTCAGAAAAAGAGGCCTATCAATACCCAGTGGAAGTTCCCTGATTAAACACTACAAATCTACCCAGAGGAGGAATTCCATGCATTCTACAAGAGGAGAAAAGTGAACTCTGCACACCAAGGAGTTATCAATATCTTAAATCTAGTGTGAGGTAGTTATCATTCCCACAAAGCAAAAGTGTTCTGTACCAGAGGCAGGGTGACCAGTGGCTAGGTCTGTGCGTGCTGTAAGAAGCATCTTTCTAACTACCACTGACCCAGTTCATTCCACTCAGCATCAAGTGCCACCTGCAATACAACCTATCTAATTACATGAGCTGGCTAAGATCTTTTGTCACCCATAGTTTATACATTTTCCAAATTTACCTCTTGCCTTCCCTATTACTCCTCTGCCTCTAGGGTGACCAGATGTCCCGATTTTATAGGGACAGTCCCCATTTTTTTTTCTTTTATAAGCTCCTATTACCCCCCACCTCCCCATCCTGTCTGGTCACCCTATCTGCCTCCCTCTCTCTCTCTCGTTGTCCTAGAAAAGAGAGAAAAAATGTTACAGTCCAGTATGCCTTGCTATAGAGACAGTGATATCAGTGCTCTCAGAAAAGGAAGTCTTAATTTGATATTGAAGAATTTGTTCAGAAGGAGACTGCTCCCTCATGGCCCATGGATTCAAGATAGATTTGTCCAAGTCAGTCCTTCCTTAAAAGTGTATCTGTAAGTCCTGATTACCTCGGAACCTACAATGCTGTCTCAGGAACTTGCATCTCAAGTAGCTCTGTCTCTTCTTTGGCTTCTCATTGGCCTGCAGTATATTTACCAAACTCACAGTCCATTCTGGAAGCAGAGGGGGTTGCAGCTTCGCTATATCTTTATGATTAGCTGGCTTGAGGTAGTTCTTTCCAGAAACAGCAATGTCTCTGATCTTAAACATTTTCCTAGTCCTGAGTCTTATTAACCCAGGGCCGCCGAGAGGAGGGGGGGGAGGGGGGAAAGTGGGGCAATTTGCCCCAGACCCTGGGCCCCGCAGGGGCCCCCCCGAGAATATAGTATTCTATAATATTGCAACTTTTTTTTATGGAAGGGGCCCCTGAAATTGCTTTGCCCCAGGCCCCCTGAATCCTCTGGGCAGCCCTGTATTAACCCCTTGTCCGAAGATCCTCCAGGAACTTTCTGACCCTGGATAAAACTGGGGGCTCTTTTGAGGACGGTAAGGAAAAGGACAATCAACAACATTACAGTATTGCCAAGTCTTGTGATTTTTATTATGAGTCTTGCAATATTTGGTATTTTTCTTAAAGTGCTACCTCCTAGAGTTATTGGATTATGTGAGAATCTCATATTAAAAATAAAGTTTCTAACCCTCATTCTTTTGCAGAGAAAAGCTTGAAAACCTGACTCCTAAAAGCTGAAAAAAACAAAGCAAACAAAAACAAACCAACATTTAATTTTAAGTGGGTAGATATGGAAACTAGTGTCACAGACTAGAAAAGGTTCCGTATAATCTTCCATTAATACTTCTGATGGACACCTACTGTTCTTTAGATTAAACTTTATGTTCTGGAGGAATAATGCAACCTTTATGTATAGATAAAATACTACATAGATCTTATCTAGTGACTGACCTTGACTGCTCAGACAACAGACATTCTTTCTTACCTTTAAATGTTGTTTCTCTGATGGATGTTTAGTCTCTTTGTTAGTGTCTCATTTGTGAAATATTTTTTTATAGGGGACTGTCCATTTTGTTTTCTGCATAACAATTTTCACTTTAACTAAGCTTGCATGCAAGTCCTTTCTTTCCTGAATCTTCTTTCATTCCAGACAGATATCTCAGCAAGATCACTGCTTGTTAGTACATTTTATTGTAAGTGCTTTACTTACAATAAAAGCACTTATGTTTATGTTAACATAAAACTTCAACCTTTCTGGATTGGCATCCCAAGATTCCATAATTCCATTGGTTGCTTGTCTGGTCAATAGTACTGTAAGCAAGTATCAATTTAATTTGAGAATGGCTGTGTCCAATCAGAGGAAGAACATTTACAGATTTAAAAGTCTGTTCTAGTTTTCCTATCCACATAAGTCCTGGTACCTCACTGTTGCATAGATGCATAGCTCTCATTTTTAAAAAATACTATCTTATTATCCTACCTGTATAATTAAAAGTTAACCAACTACCATAATACATTGCACACCTTTAGGTCAATAGTGAATATGATCTTATGGCCTATAAAAACAGGGCAATGAAATAGTATCTTTTTTTCCCTTTCAAGCTTTTCTCTTTCCTCTTAGTAATAATTGTCAGCTAGGAATATTCCATGATTAATCAGTAGTTAGTCTGTTAAATGTCAGCTCCTTGTGTCTAAAATGTCAAGCTGAATGTTTTCCTCTTATAGTGACCCACTGGAAAAAGTTCTTTAAGAATAGTAGAACCTGTAAAGATCAAGGCTTTTTACATGTAAGGTTTAGAGCAGTGGTCCCCAACGCGGTGTCCGTGGGCGCCATGGTGCCTGCCGGGGCATTTATGTGTGCCCGCCTAGTGCCCAGCAGGGGAGAGAAGCTGGGGTCCCAAGCCTGCTGCGAACAGAGTACTCCAGGGCTGCAGGCTGCAGGCACCAGCTTTCTCTGTCCCTGGCAGGCGTGGGGCTGCGTCTCTCTGGCTTCTCTGGGGCTGCAGGCTGCAGGCGCCGGTGTTCTCAGACCACGGCAGGCACCGAGCCCTTCTCTCCGGCTTCGAAGCTGGAGAGAAGATGTGGCTCCGCCCCTGCCAGGGAATGAGAACTCCGGGGCTGCGGGCACCGGTGTTCTCAGTCCCTGGCAGATGCGGGGCCGTGGCTTAAGCCGGAAAGAAGCCGTGGCCATGCGCCTGCCGGGGACAGAGAACTCTGGGGCTGCAGGCTTCATTCTATGTTAAAGTAAGAATAATAAATATATTTGGACCAGCAGTTCAACAATGTTTTACTTTTTTTAAATTTATAAGATGAAAACTGTTTATGGTATTTATTTTGTAAAAACGCCTTAATTTTTCTTACAGGTAGATAAAAAAGAGCAAATTCAAATGATAAGGTGAAAGAGTAATTGCCGAATAATTTAATTTAATAACTTTTACATGTAAAATTACACTTTTTATCTTAGCGATTCATATATTAGGTAATATTAAATATGATGTTTTTCATATTATTTAATGTACAAATACAAAATAAGCCTTGAAAAATTGCTGGTGCCCGTCACACTCTTCTGAAAACATGAATGTGCTACTGGCCACAAAAAGGTTGGGGACCACTGGTTTAGAGCATGCATTCCTTTGGGAAAATTGAATTGTTTGTCATGCATAAATTTTGGAAAATATTGATATGCTAATACGAATAACTTCTACAAAAGGAGGGCACACACAATTTGTAAGGCAAGCTCTGTGGTTAATGAACATCAAGCTTTATATCGTTCTTATAGAAAAGGAATAGGAGAGTGGTAGATGGGGATTATTCTGAGATTTAACATGATTTTCTTCTAGCTTCCAAAATGTAGTTTTGCCCTTAACCAAAATGAACAACATCTCTCATTCTTGTCAATGGGACTGAAGCCACAGGCTGCCCTCAGGCAAGATGGCCACCATTTCCCTACAGTGTTAGCTGATAAAAGTGAGGATTCCCTTAGTAAAGGTGGCCACCACGTCCCCTTGTTTCCAATGAGGCAAAAGCCATCCTGCCATTCAGAAAGAGTGTGGCCCTTTAGTCACTATTCATGTGATCCAGGTGGACGAAAGGGGAATGTTCAAATGCAGGACATGAAACTGAGGTGGGGATCTGGAAGATGAGTGACAGCAGGGGTGAAGGATGTGGAGGGTATAAGGAATGTAAGTAGAGATAGTGATAGGGAATGTGGAGGGATCAGGAATGGAGACTGGGGAATAAATAGGGACAGGGGGATGTGGTGGGGTGATAGAGAGTCTGTTGGATGCAAGAAAATGAAGCCTTGTTTGAACCCAGTTTTCTGAAATGATACTGGACATGCCTGGCAGCTAGACCATGTTTAGCACTTGATCAGGTGCACCCGTTATCGGCCACAGATACTTTTAGGCGTAAAGAGACCAAGAGAGCATGTTTGGAAAATGTGGGAGAATAAGAGATTGTGAAGGGAAGGGATTGGTGGGTGGGGAAGGAGGCAGGAGGCTGACAGAGCCTGAATTTTGAGAGCAATAGCATGGCATGTCTCCTGCCATAGAAGTTAGAAGAGAGTAACTCCTGACCCTCTGAGTAGTATTGTGGGGCAGGAGGGCATATTTGTGAATATATTTAAGGTTGAATTTTCAACCAGTAAGGAAATATAGATATTGGCAGTGGGAACTTCCCCAAAAAAGTAAAAAGTCCAAAGAGAAAAGTGGAAAAAAGTCCCCCACTGCAGTTTATAATTTTTTACAATCTCCCATTTTTGGCTTTGACTCAAGTTTTGAACTCTTATGACTGGCAGTATTGGGCTAGCTCAAGATGCACTGTGTCGGTGGCCAAGAGAAAATTATGAGTCCCAGTCTCAGTTCTTCCACTGACTGGTGTTACTTCTGGGCACTTCATGGTTCTTGTTATTGAGCAAGGCCTCCTAGCACATACTTTAAGAAGCAGGCAAGTATTATCCACCCACTTAGTGACACTGCTTTGCTGAAGTAGTTCTGGGTACTTGGCTTAGCTATTTGTAACCACTGGACAGAAATCCCCTCCTAAGCCAGTAATACAATCTAATATTTTTCTCCTGTCTAACAAATACTTGTGCAAACCAATAGTAAAATGTGTCACATAGTGACTGGTTTACACTGAAGATAACAGCATATTGCTGCTATTGGTTATTGCTTTACCTCAATTTGTAAAGGCCTGTGCTGTGGACCGATGAGAGGGTCAGTATGGTTCTACAGGATGCAGTTTGAGGGGTTTTTTTGTTTGTTTGTTTGTTTGTTTTTTGTTTTTTAATCTAGGAAAACACTACATGCAAAATACTACAATCTCTTAAAAGAATGTTAAAGTTGCAAAGTCCAATTTCAAACATAAAAGAGGCCAAAATTAAGGTGACTAGGACAACCATAAATTTGCCAGCTGTTGCATATGCATAAAGGTACAACCTTTAGTTATATGATCACACACTATTTTTTCCAACAGAACTCCTGCCTTATTCAATATACAAGATCGATGGTGTTGTGAGAATGAACCAGGATTGTTTAGTGAATAAGGCTAGAGGACCCCTGTCTCATTTACTTTGGAAGTTGGAATGTGGGAAGAGAATGAATCAAAGGACTGTAAGAAGAGAAAGGATAGTCTTGTAATTAAGGTAGTTGATTGCCATCCAAGAGAACTTCCTTTGGTCCCTAGATCTGCAGCAGAACTCCTTTATGATGCAATACAGGCAAGTTGCCTAAAGCAGAATCACAATTGCAACCAAAGTTAATGGGAGCTGTGGTGGTTCAGTACCTTAGGCAGTGTGGTCTGAAGGAATGAGCACAAGCTTAAAATCAGAGTTCATCCTGAGTTCTTACCCTGGCTTTGTCACATATTTACTTACTGGCATTAGATAAAATACTCTGTTTTAGTTTTCCCATCTGTAAAATGGGAATATTAATACTCTCCTATCTCTCAGGCAAGTTGTGAAAGTAAATTAACTAATGTTTGATACACTGAAGCACTTCTGAACACCATAGAAAAGTCCATGATGAAATTAATAATTCCATATGCAGTGTAAGGCTTAATTAGTGTGCAGTTACTAATGTATAGGTGGGTCTGGGGGATTGGTCCTGCTTTGAACAGGGGGTTGGACTAGATTAAACTCCTGAGGTCCCTCCCAACCCTGATATTTTATGATTCTATGTGCTGATGTAGCCAGAAATCCTGTGAACAAGTAGTATGTGATCACATAATTGAATTATTATAATGCATTTGAAAAAGTGAGGTGAATTAAGGTTAAACAGGCAACCTTAAATTTGTCATTTTCTAGCTTAGTGTGCTCAGCTATGTAAACAATGTTCCTATAATTTTTTTTTTTAATATGAAACATTTTTATAACTCTCCCACTAACTTCCTGCGGAGACACTAAAAGGTACTTCTCAGCAAGGGAAACTAAATTAAACAGAACTGAAGTTTGCAGTGTAAGCCTTTCTGGAGCTATGATGAGACAGAAAAGTTAGGGGGATCTTCAATTTTTTACTGGCATAGAAAGTTTTTAAACATTGTAATTTTACAACTCATTTTAATTATTTTCTTAATTTAAAAATAATCCCTGTTCTGGGGATGAGATGTACCATGTAAAACGTTGGGGGAATTTGTTTCTTTTGGGGGAAATTTGGTGTGTGCATGCATGTGTGAGTTAGAAATCAGGATTTTATTATGGGAAACTGTCTTAAGCCCTGACTTTAGAGCAACTACTAATACTGTAGAATGTATGACATGCAGGTCGATGGTTCTCACATAGATACCACATTTTGCATTGAGAACCAAATTGAGAAAATCTGGTTAAAAATGAAGTAATATTAGTGACCTGCCCCTATTTTATGCCCCTAAACTTTTGACCATGTCTTATCTTCTTCCTGCATGGATGCAAACATCCTTAGTAGAAACAGAATTTATTTATTTATTCATTTATTTATGGATAGTTCCATATCTAAAATTTTAACATGAAACAGTCTTGTATTGTTCTAGTGGTCACTGAATTTAATAAACAGGAAAGAGAGATAACGGGTGAAATTCTTCACCGATTTGTTCCGCATGAAATCACATTTACGTCATTGGGGTTACACCAAGGGTAAGACTATAGAGTTTGTCTCAAAATAAGCAGCAAATGTTTAGAGTATTGAAATTTGTTAGCTTTGTCAAATATACTTGACACAGCGGTCACCATTGTAACCACTTGTGTTTGCCTTAAAAGAGACTGTATGGGATGGTAGCAATAGACAACAGTGACCACTATAGTTAGGGGAAATCATGGAAATATTTTTGGAAACAATTTTGTTTTCTCACACATTACTTTCTAAACTATTCAACTATCAGGCTAAAATTTTTCATGCTTTACTCTTTACTTCAAAATGATTTGTGTGTGTGGAAGACTGAGCAAAATCCTAATAGTATAAATATATAGAAAAAATGGAAATAAGATGTGTGACCATCTTTATCTTAATCACTTTGCTTATATGTTGTATCCCTTTCCCCCAACCTTTGTCTATTTTTGTATGTTTGGTTTTTATCTTTTTTAAAATGTGCTCTTTGGGACAGGAACTGTGTTTTTAAAGCACCAAGCACAATGGAACTTGTATTCTGACTGAGGCTTTAGCACACAATAATTTAGCATTAGTAAAGGCTCTGGTCCTGTAATGTTGTCCATGCATATGGACCCTTGCATCCATGTGGATTTCCAGTTGTCAAGAGTCCACCTGCATGGATCTCTTCAGGATCAGGGCCTCAGTTTGGAGAAAATTGTTTTAATAGTTTTGCAGTTATGAAAGGTTAAATTCAGCAGGCTAAAAAGGTTTAGACTGATTCAAAGTTAACGTAGTATAGGGCATTGGTCTGTCTTAATATCTGAGTGATCTCAGGGCATGGCTACACTACAGGTACTACCATGTCACAGCTGCAGTCTATAGCAATAAAATTGCTTTTTCTGTCAATAAAGGTAATTCATCTCCCTAAATTGCAGTAACTAGGTCAGTGAAATAATCATTCCATTGACCTAGCCACGTCTATCCCGGGGGCTAAGTTGGCTTAACTGTGGCACTCAAGCTTGTGAATTTTTAACACCTCCTAAGATACACTGCTACTTCAATTTACATTTTAAGTGTAGAGCAGGCCTCAAACTCAGGATCATTTCAATATCAATGTTTTAAGGCATAAGTACAAAGGAGCAGAAGTAAAGTTGAGATTTCAACTTGAACATTTCATGTCTGCACACCTGAGTGCTTGATTTCTTTGCCTTAATATTATGTTCATGCTATTTGTTTGTTTGTTTGTTTTTTCACAGATGTATTTAACTTGATAATAATGCAAGGTCTGTATTCAATTTTGACCTACAATGTTTTAAAAAGTAAGTCCCACTCTGCAGTTCATTTTGCTGTGTTGTCCCATGGATTTTGAAATAGTGCTGCTGATAATCCCAATGGAATAAACATGAATGAACTTTTAAAACAAAAAGGACATTTAAAGATAGACTGCTATGTAATGTTTCTGATGCACAGTGAGTAATATAATTTATACTTTTAACAGTACAGCCTCAGATAATACATCTTAAAAATGAAACCACATTTGAAAATGGTCAAACAACACTGATATGTGAGGCAGAAGGAGAACCTGTCCCAGAAATTACTTGGAAAAGAGCCATCGATGGAATAACTTTTTCTGAAGGTGACAAGGTAAAGCAGCCTTTCATGTATGTTTCTATAGGATTAGAGATAAAAAGTCTAAATGTGTATTGTCTTTTTTTTAATAAGTAGAAAACTAATGTAGAAAACAATTGATAGGCTTCTATTAGAACTGGGGGATGTTTTATGTTTACAAGGTCATAGCACTGTGGTATAAAAATCCTAACATTTTAAATGAAAATATAAAACAAAATATGCTGTCAAATTACTAAAAGTTGAACTGTCAAAAATTAGAGCTAAACTTTTAAAGGTGTCCTCTTATTTTGGGTTCTTTAATTTCTTGGTGCCCATCTTGAGACATGTGGAGCTTTAGGTGCCCAGCACTTCTGAAAATCAATCTGCAGGTGTCCAAATTTGGGGACCCAAAAATTGAGGCAGCCAAAATGAAGAACATTTTTGAAAACTTCGTCCTGAACATTTTGCACCTTTTCTTTACTCCTCTTATATATTCTTCTCTCCTCATTTTTGTCTTTTGCTCCCAACTTTCCTTCATACAGCTCAGAGAGACTCTTCACCCCACCATAACTGCAATACATTTGTTTCTACAATGTTTTCTTTCATAACTGAATGGGATGGGAAAGGATAAGATTCTTCCAGTATAAACAAAAACATAAGTAGATGGCAGTTATTGTGGGAACAAGAACTGTGCAGGAGAGGAGTGATGAAGGGCAGAGAGGTATTAGAAAAAAGGCATAATTTTACCCCTAATCACATCAACCGCAAGACTCCAGCCGATTGCAATAGGAGCAGGAGCAGGGCCACAGTCAACTATTTAACAATTCCTTTTCAGTGGTTTCACAATGCTATTTGCTTGCTGGTATTTTTTTTTCTTTTTTCATGTACATTTTGGAGTTTCTCTGCTTCATTTGAAGGGAGTGACATGGCATCTTGACTGGTGGCAAAAATGAGACTATTGAGTACAGGAAGCAGAGCAGATTGATTGTAGTAGCCACTTAGGTTAGAGATATTTCCATATCCATAGTGATTCTGCCAGTCAGATTCTCCCAGAGCCAAACAGAGTACAGGGAATTAGTGAATGGAAGAAAAATACATATTTTTGCCTCCTCAAGGGTCTGATCTAAAGTGAAAAGAAATTAATGGAATTACCTTCATTGACTTCAAGTGGGCTTTGCTTGAGACCCTTTACTCCCTGCACTCTGATTGGATGAGATATTCCCATTTCAATAAAACCATATGCACTCAGACATATAATTTTATATCACAGTCTTTGCAAGAAATATAAATTAAAACAGAAGCAAAATTCCAACTGAAATATTTTGGATTACATTTTTCAGTGGTAGCATCCTTCTATTGCATGTACAAAGGGCAAAATTTCTGGTGTTGGAATGTACCTTAGGATAGCTTTGCCATATCAACCAGTGAACTCAAATAAATTCCATTAATAGCTTGATAACTTTTTGTGCAATCTGGACCTAAGTATTTCCCTATATTTCATACAGTATTATGCTTTCCATACATTATGTGGAAGGTTAAAACTCTCTGTGTGTCAGTATTAATCCGTGTTGCACCTCTTTCTTTTTAGATTGTGCATCAACCTAAAAAGGTAGTGATGAACAAACTCAGTTCAGCTACCTTTTGTATGCTTGACACACTGCACATAAAAGGTCAAAAGAAATGGGAATCAAGAGGGTTGTACAATTGCCTTTTGCTTTTACCATTGAATATCCCTCTTACTTCATTCATTGCTCGTCCGGACAATATTTGATGGGGCAGAGATTAAATCACCGGCTTCGAAACTTGGCTATTCAGTTTGAAGTTTACTTATACCTTCCCCAACTCACTTGTATCTGAACCTTATTACAGTTGCATGGTGGAAATTTCATAACCAGTGGTGTGTCCTCTCTGTATCTGTTTACATTTACATTTAGATTGTATCCTGAAAAAGGAGTTTATTTTTTAAAAAGAGCTTTTATAGATACGTTACTTTTAACACCCAAATGAAACATTAGATCAACAATTCTGACCTACATAGCACAGACTATAAAATGTCTCCAATAATTCCTGCACTGAGCCCAATAATTTATTGTTCAGCTTTGTGAGTAGTATTTATTTAGTCTGTTCAGGGAGCTACCTGCACTGTAAGTGAGGTGAGCCTTCTCTGTTACTGATCTCTACTGGCTAAAAACTAATATTGGAATACATTGCAACAATGCATATTATGACTTGACTTCTGAATTTCTAATTCCTTTGAAAAATATTAGCACATATAAATAAATAGAGGACACTTATGTGATTGTCACTAGTTTTAAATGTAGCCATTTTTTTTGGCCTAGATTGCTGTGGTATACTCACTAGCTTAGCTTTAAGCACATAAGCTCCACATTCACAAACTCTGGGCACAAGTATGTATCCCAGTTAGATTTCTCTCTCATTGAAAGACTCTAGCTAAATTGTCTCAATTGTCTCGTATTGCTAGCAAGTAGGACATTGTGGCCATTAGCTTTATTTATTTAAAGTTAGCTATTTCCTTCCTTTGGAAATGATAGAAGTATTATATCACAAGCCAGTTTAGCCTGTACTAGAAAAGAAGTACATTTCGCTACATATTAAAGTCTCTCAATAGACAATGTCATTTTTCCATTGGTAATATTAGCCTGTACAAGAAAAGAAGTACATTTCGCTACATATTAAAGTCTCTCAATAGACAATGTCATTTTTTCATTGGTAATATTTGTCATACTAGTCATTTGTTTCTCATTAAAAAAAGAATGGAAAGATGCCACCATTTTTAGCATTTTTTTCACCAAGTTTATTTGTCAACAAACATGTATAATGAGTGAGATTACAGGGCTTCTGGGCTACAAAATCAACCCAATATAGGCTAGAATGTGACTCTTGAGCCATAGTTCTTAACTTGTTCTGCTTGTTCCACTTCATGCTATTAGATGAGCTAAACCTGAATGAGAAAATAAAGCTTTTCAGTAATGACTCTTATACTAATTCTTCTCAATAATAGTAAGAAGAAGAATACTGGTGCAGGCCATATATTTTTGGTTATTTCTGGATCTGGTACCCTCCTCTTTGGCAGAATGTAATCTTTAAAAAAAAAAGTTACTAAGTGGAGGGGTTTTTTTTAATTTGATCCACTAATCTGCCATGGATAGAGTTTTGACTGCTGTGCAGTAGTTTTTTTTTTCAATCTGATTGAATTATCTCTAATTGAGAATGAATAACCAAGAATAAATTAAAAATATGAAGGTTGCTCAGCATTTTTTATTTAGATGAATCATCTATTTGAAAATAAACATTAAAATTTCTTGTTCAGCATTTGCAAATCAAATCTAGGTCCTAAAAGTTTCATGGGGAAATTTAGAACTGTAGATTCCATCAGTAATATTTAAAACCTAGAGTATAAAAATGTTTTAAATTGTGATTAATATTAAAATTGCCAATAGCACGAGTGTTGTATAGATATAAATATGCATTTAAAAAAACAAACAAACAAACAATTATTTAACACACGACACAGACACTTAGGACCTAATCCAAAGCTGATGGAAGTTAACGTAAAGAACTCATATTGAGTTAAATGGGCTTTGGAGAAAGCTCTTGTTTAAGTAGATAAGGCTATATTATTACAAATGTATGTCATTAAACATATTTGTGTTCAAACTATCGAAAGTAGTTCTTTAAAATGTTAGAGTTCACAATGAATTTGGTCTTCATAAATAGATTCTTAAGCTGCAAATGCTGTTAAGAGTGTAATATCTAGTTCCTCGGCCGTTATTGGAAGCTTTTGCTGCCCCTTTTACTCAGTCCAGTTTTGTAATTACAGTGTAAAAGCCTTATCAAGTAAACAGCTTACTCTTGTGATAACTATTTTTATTTTACATTAAAATGTTTAACTGATTTTTTTCAAAGTATATAAATAGACCACTACAATTACTATTAAACAAAATGTGTATGTTATACAGTACAATTAAAATATACTGAGAAACCAAGTGTGGTCCCTTTTTAACTCCTCAGCTTGTATAGCTGACTAGCCATTCAAGAAGCCCCTTGAAGGTATGTGTGGAGAAGCAGTAGAGTGGCCTGTGATGCCCACAAGGCCTGTGGTTTTCCACCTATCCAAGATGTCACCCCATTGGTGCACTACAGCCATGGTGGAAGGGTAGCCAGGACAGAATCCAGTCATGACAAGTAAATATAATGGATATATTCTATATAAACAAACCAACCAAAACTGTACCTTCATTATAGGTGGTATCATAAATATAAAGGGAAGGGTAACAACCTTCCTGTATACAGTACTATACAATCTCTCCTCGCCAGAGGCACAAACTCCTTTTACCTGTAAAGGGTTAAGAAGCTCAGGTAACATGGCTGGGACATGACCAAAAGGACCAATAAGGGGACAAGATACTTTCAAATCTGGGACGGGGGTCAAGGCTTTGTTTTGTCTGTTCTTTGTCTGTTCTGTGTGCTTGCCAGAGACAGATCAATAAAGCAAGCAATCCAACTCCATTGGTATTAGTAAGTACTAGCGAAGAAGTGTGTTAGCTTACTTTTATTTTGGCTTGTGATTTCCTTTATCTAAGAGGCAGGTTTATACCTGGTTTTGTAACGTTAAGGTTTTGCCTAGAGGGGAGATCCTCTGTGTTCTTGAGTATTTTGTTATTCTGTAAAGTACTTACCATCCCGATTTTACAGAGGTAATTCTGTTACCTTTTCTTTAATTAAAATTCTTCTTTTAAGAACCTGATTGATTTTTTTATTGTTTTAAGATCCAAGAGTTTGGGTCTGTGTTCACCTGTACCAATTGGTGAGGATATATTCTCAAGCCTCCCCAGGAAAGGGGGTGTAGGGGGTTTGGGGGATTATTCTCAAGCCTGCCCAGGAAAAAAGTGGTTTGGTAGATAAAGGTAATAGTGTAATGTAAGGATTGGATGTAGACCGTATGCTATTTAACATTTTTATCAATCACTTGTAAGGAAATAAAATAATTACTGATAAAGTCTGCAGACAACACAAAGATTTGGGAAGTGTTAATAATAGGTTACTGATACAGACTTCTTAGTAAAGTGGGTGCAACCAAACAATATGCATCTTAATATAGATAGATATAAACGTATGCATTTAGGAACAATGAATATAGGCCATACTCAGGGCGGGTGTAAGGATGTTTCGTGCCCTAGGTGAAACTTCCACCTTGCACCCCCCCGCCCATGCCCCCACTCTGAGGCGCCCCCCCCAGGACAGCTCCCCCCCCTCCGCCCTGAGGTGCTCCCCCCGCGGAGCTCCTCACCCCCCCACCCTCCGTCCTGAGGCACCCCCTCACCCCAGCTCACCCCTGCTCCGTGCACGAACACCCTGAGCATGCCGTGGCTGCTTCACTTCTCCCATCTCCCAGGCTTGCGGTGCCTAAGCTGATTGGCGCCGCAAGCCTGGGAGGCAGGAGAAGTGAAGCAGCCACGGCGTGCTCGGGGAGGAGGCGGGGTAGGGGTGAGCCGGGGCGGGGAGTTCCCCTGCGTGTTGCCCCCCCCCACTTACTTGCTGCAGGCGGCCTTCTCTGTGCTCCCCTGCCCCAGCTCCCTCCGCCTAAATGCTGGCGGCGACTGGGGCGGCCAAAGATCCGGCCGCCGCAGTCGCTGCTGAAGAAAATGGTGCCCCCCAAATCCCTAGGTCGCCTAAATGGTTGCACCGGCCCTTGCCATACTTACAGGATATGGGACTTTATCCAGGGAAGCAGTGGCTCTGAAAAAGACTTGGGTGTCATGGTAGATATTCAGCTGAACATCAGCTCACTGTGGCCAAAAAGGCTAATGTGATCATTGGATGAATAAATAGGAATAAACAGGAGCAGAGAGGTTATATTACCTATGAATTTGGCATTGGTGTGACCATTATGGAATATGGTGTCCATCATTCAAGAAGGATGTTGAAAAATTAGACAGTTTGGAGAAGATTAAATGATTGGAAATTAAAAAAATATATTTTTTATTGAATTAATGGAGAAGAGACCTTGAAAGGTCATGGAGTCCAGCCACCTGCCTTCACTAGCAGGACCAAGTATTGATTTTGCCCCAGATCCTTAGGTGGCCCCCTCAAGGATTGAATTCACAACCCTGGATTTAGTAGGCCAATATTCAAACCACTGAGCTATCCCTCCCCCTAGCAAGGAAAGCATGCCTTGAGATGAAAGACTCATGAAGCTCAATCTGTTTAGCTTATTGAGGGAAAGTTAAGGACTGTTTCATCACTATTTATAAGTGCTAACATGGGGAATAGATATTTGGTAATAGAAGGCTCTTCAATCTTGCAGACAAAGGTATAATAAGATCCAGTGACTGGAAGTTGAAGTTAGACAAATTCAGACTTGAAATAAGCCCTCCCCCTCAGCTTTTTTTTTTACAGCAAGTAGAGCTGGTTGAGAATTTTTCGACTGAACATTTTTTCATTGTAAAATACTGATTTGTTGAAACCAACTTTTTTCTGGAAATACAAGTTTCCACAAAAATTTTGTCAGGAAAGGACTGTAAGGTCCAAGATGGAATTTAGAGAGAGAGAAAAAAAGACCATCCAGTCCTATGGTTAGGGCACTCACCTGAACTCTGGGAAACCCAAGTTTAAGTCCTGTGCTGCCCGATTTGGTGCAGAGATGTGATTCTGGGTCTCTCACAGCCCAGGTGACTGTGCTGACCACAAAGCTGTAGAATTAATGTGTGTCTCTCTGTGTCCCAATGAATATTTACACATAGGAATAGCTCCAGCAGGAGCCATTGAGACAGACTAGATCAGACAGAGCAGGTACTTGAACCTGAGGCTCCCATATCTCCAGGGAGCTGGGCTGGTTTCTGGGTCTCTCTCTTTTCATAAAAAGTTATTTGTTTGGACCAAGCCCTAATTTAATTTATTGTTTGGCCTGATCTCTAAACTTACTTAAATACTAAGTTTACATTTTGTTCATACATTATGCAAATGAATGGCTATATCCTGTCTAGTTGAATTTCAAGTTTAGAAATGTCAGCCATTTGATCCTTCTGCTAATGTGCTAAATACACATGAAATGGATGCTGTCAAGTACTTTATGGGTTGTAATATGTCATGTAATGTTTTCAATAAAGTTCTAGAAGCTTATAAATGACATTTCTTTCTCTGTGTTATATGCAGTTTTTCTGTGTTCATATTGGTCCCAGGATATTGGAGAGACAAGGTGGGTAAAGTAATGTCTTTTATTGGACCAACTTCTGTTGCTGAGAGAAACAAGCTTTTAGATTTACACAAAACTCTTCCTTAGGGTATGTCTACACTACAAAATTATGTAGACCTAATTATGTTGCCATACAGCCACCAGAGTAATTAGATTGCTTTTGCCATGTCCACAGTATGCTCCATGTGTCAGCAGTGCATGTCAGCACCAGGAACACTTGCAATGATTTAACTGTCAGCATGGGGCATTGTAGGACACCTTCTGAAAGGCAGCAACAGTCGATGTAAGCAATGCAGTGTCTACACTGACATTATGTCAACCTAACTACGTTGACCGAAACACTATGCCTCTCGAAAAGATGGAATTATTAAGTCGGCATAGCAGGTGAGTTGCATCAGTAGGAGTGACATTTTAGTGTAGATGCTTACAGAGTTAGGTTGACGTAAGCTGCCTTGTGGTGTAACAGTTAAATATATGGAGACATGGAAGGCTAAAGAACAAAACATAGTTGGGGGAGGTAGGGGCTAGTGGATTATAGATTGTTGTAATAAACCATAAATCCAGTGTGTGTATTCAGTCTACCCAGGGCTTTGGAGCGGAGCCCGGAGCTGGAGTGCGGAGCAGCTCCGGAGCAGTGGAGCTGCAGGTTTTTGCCTAGAGCTGGAGTGGAGCCTGAGCACAGCTCCAAAGCCCTGGTCTACACAATAAACACCCCCACCAGCTTTCCCTCCCCCCCCCCCCGCCATGACTAGAGAGGTGTTAACTGGCCATTTTGCCTTGAATATGTTTTAACTGCTTATGCTAACCATCTGTTCCACCTTGTATTTAGCTGTGACACTCTGTGTATGTCTGCACTGCAATTAGACTCCTACGGCTGGCCCGCACCAGCTCACTCCAACTCACCAGGCTAAGGCTAAGGGGCTGTTTAACTGCAGTGTAGATATTTGGGCTCAGTCTGAAGCACAAGCTCTGGGACCCTCCCACCTCGCTGGAATCAGCTGGAATAGGCTGCCATGGAATTTTAATTGAAATGTAGACATACCCTCCGAGTACATTTTCCAGACCTGAAGACGAGCTCTTTGTAAGCATCAAAGCCTGTCTCTCTCACCAGCAGAAGTTGCTCCAATAAAAGATATTACCTTACCCACCTTTAATTTCATATAGTTTTTCAATAGCTATTGTTTCTTTAACTAAGAATGGCTATTGTTTCTGAAAATGCATTCAGTTGTTACAGTCATACAATGAGCATAGGATAGGAGACATGAAGTAGCGTACTGTAAGGTATCACCCAGAAATTTCTGAAATATGTAGCCTTTCAGAGTTCTATCTATTGTAGGAGTCCCTTTTCCAAAATCTGCTTTCACCATGGGAGCTGTGATATAGTGGACCGAGAGCAGCACTGGGAGTGAGGGAACTTGGTTATATTCCTGACTCTGCCATTGTTTTGCCATGTGGCCCTTAGTAAGTCACTTAAACATTTTGTGCATCAGTTACCTTGTTAATAACATATCAATAATTGTTACTTAACCTTTGTGAAACAGTTTGAAATGTAGACATAAAATAGTGCTCGATAAGAGATGAGTGGTCCCTTATTAAGTATTATCTTTGCTTAGTATACTGACTACTTATAAAGCTTGTTCTGTTGTTTAAAAAACACACAGTATAATGGGGAAGAATCTGTCTTTGTTTGAGACCTCCTTGTTGAACCTCATCCTATAAGGGGAATCTGCGCTCTGATACCATCAATGTTTTAGCGGTACCAGCTTCGTGGTTTGGGTCATTCTATGACCAAGTTTTTATTTCAGTGGTCTTTGGATTTAGAATTCCCTTCCCATGTTCATATGCTTATTGCTACATTCCACACACCTAGCACAGGTGTGTACATATACACATGGTGAGGAGTGACTTATGATACAAGAGGGTGTAGGAGTAATGAAGTGACATTTTAAAACATAAGTAAATTAACTTAAATTTGAAGAAAAACTCCCTGAAACAGAGACTGGTTACATTCTAGAACATTATTTGAATGAAAATATTTGAAACCTCATTCCTTAAAACATTTAAAAATAAATTAGGCAAAGAACTAGAACATGTACTGTGAGGAATTACCTTGCACTGGCTGGAAGGTGGGGCAAGTGACCAAACAGGCTTTTTTTTTAATTTCATCTTCAATTTATGTAATTCTCTGGTTCTACAAACCAAGTGCAAGTACTTGCAAGGATGTGACACATGTCAAAGGTGAGGGAATTAATACTATGGAGTAGTCTTTAATTTATTGCTGCTAGAGCTTTAACCTACCTCACTGTACATTACAGGCACCTGATATAATTTATTGTGTTAAGACCCACACAGAAAGGACTGTAATACTCAGGCAAAACAGGATGAGTTAAGGGTGGAATTACAATCTACAGACAGAGATTCAGGCTTAATACAGGGTACATTTCTGGTGTTCACAGTTCAAGAAGGATTTTGATAAACTGGAGAAGATTCAGAGAAGAGCCCCAAGAACAATTAAAGGACTGGAAAATATGCTTTGTAGTGACAGATTCAAGGAACTCAATCTATTTAGCTTAACAAAGAGAAAGTGAAGGGGTGACTTGATCACAGTCAATAAGTATTTATACAGGAAACAGAAATTTGATAATAGAGGACTCTTCAATCTGGCAGACAAAGGTACAAAATTCAGTAGATAGAAATTGAAGCTAGACAAATTCAAACTGTAAATAAGATGTACTTTTTTTTTTTTAACAGTGAAGGTAATTAACAACTTTCCAAGTGTTGTGGTTGTGTTTAACCAATACATTTCAGTAGCCCCATTTGGAGTTATGGTCTGTTGATCAAATACATATTTTTAATGTCTGTTAATTTTGGAAACATGCAAATGCATAAGCAGAAACTATAATGACTCTGTTTATGAGCTCTTATACTATAGCAAGTAAACGGTAGTTGAGTAGTTGATTCTGAAAACATATTTCCAGTATGAAATATATCCAGTTACTTAGGTCCAGATGTTCCAACAGTTATTCTGAGTAGTATCTTACAGGTTCCGACTAACTTCAAATAGACTATGCATGTTGTAAGTGTCTACTCAATGTGAGTTATAGCAGAATCTGGTCCTTAAAATTATTGTAGATGTTTGATATGCTCAATTGAAATAACTCTGAGACTCATGGAAATTCTGTGTTCAAGAATTACTGAACTGATAGGCCAATTTATTCAACGAAAGTACTCTGCTCACATTGTAAAAATGTCTATGATTTTTTTAAAAATTACCGCATATATACTGAACATTAATAATTTGTTAATTGCCACTATTTTTGGCTATTTTATTTGTTAAAATACCCAAAGCAATCAAACTGTATTACAGATGAGTCATTTACCAAAGTGAGGGGCAAAAGTGCTTCTTAAACTTTTTTTTTTTAAACAACACTCATGTAATTTATATTTGAACAAACACATTCTTTTGCGAGTTGTTTGAGTTACTTTGTTTCTGGACTTTGGGATGCTGTAGGCAAAAAGAAGCTTTATTTTAAGACGCAAACCACAAAGAATATAATGGAAACACTACATAACCTTAACCATAGCAATATTATCTGCCACTGAAATTAATTTCAGAATTGTGAAACTTGGCAGCTTCACATAGAGAAGGACACATGCAAACACTCTCTTCAGTTCACTTGTTGTTTTTCTAGTTTAGGCTGAATACATGATGATTGCTTCTTTGAACTCAATTCAATAATAAAAAGCGTCCATGCATCTCATGGGTTCTGGTGCTTTAATCAAGGTCGATCAGAGAAAATTGTAAAGATGTTTGTTTATTTACAGCAGCAGAATTCCACCTCAGTTTTCTGTGCTGCTAGGCTGCAACCTCCCCCTTTCAACATGGGATAAAATTCACTCGTGATGTAAGTAGAGCTGACTTCAGTTTACATGAGTGGGAGGTGCATCCACTTATACTAACATTGAATCTTGCCCATGGACTCCGTTACCCGGGGTTATCAGAACTCGCAACAGGAGCAACTTAAGTATTTCACTCCAGGAGGTGTAAGGAAGAAATCAACAGGAACTCAGCAATTCTGTCTGATCAAGGAGTAATGCAAATAAGGATGCTCTTGCCTAACACTGCAGGTTATTAGATTTAAGCACACACACACATAAGCAATAGGTTTAGAACATCCCAGATATATACATATATTCTAAGACAGTATTGAGTAATCGACAAAAGGTCAGTGCTGACCAAATGCTTCCCTGCCGGGAGTAAATATCTCAGGAAAATGTCTCTCACAGGATAGCTCCTGAGGACTGCTCCCAAATACCCTCTATTATCTGAACTTTTTTATAACTAACTTCTACTAAACACATAGGTCAGAATGACCCCTAATAAATCATCACTTTTCCTAACTTTCAATAAACTTTTCCTGTCAAAGGTGTCTAGAGTCAAGGATGTCCATCCACATATCTTCTTTCACTCTCAGTTATTTACTTTTTCCTCCCCTCCTCCCATACTGATTAAAACTGCCAGTAATTATGACCTTGCTTCTGAAACCCTGTCTCCAAATTAACCCTTAACAATGTGGTGTTCTATTTCATTAATTGATAGTGGCTGAGTGCACATAATATGGTTGCAATTAGCTTTATCACATTCCGGGGTATATGCACTCCTCAAATCTAGGGCAACAACTCGACCCAATCTGATTATCATATATAGCACATAGGGTCTTTACAGTGATGTTAACGATACTGATTTGAGCATGTTCAGGAAATCTCAGTGTTCTTACGTGGGTTATGACTTGTCTGTGATGGGCCCTTTCCTGTTGTCAGCCAGGAGGCAGAGTGCTGCAACTCTCACAAATGTGTTATGAGTAATGTGCATTTGGCCCCTGCTGCAGGAGATCTCATGACAACATGTTAAGGTCCTTTCTATATATGATTTAGGGGAAACTTAGATAAATGGTGCACTGAACTATAAAATGGAAAACTGAGAGTTCTAGTCCCAGTACTTTTTTTGACATTTTGTTAACACTGATGTGCTCTTCACAACACTTCTATTAACTAAAACCTCATACTGCTACCTTTGAGTAATTTTAATTCACCCATTTTACAGGTAAGATAATGCAGAGTTTTCACTGGGAAGCTAAAGATAGATCTGTGAATAGAACCCAAGCTTTTAACATAAAAGACACAAGTCTCATCTGCTTTGCCTCATTGCCCTTTAGAAGGATCATGACAAATGCACTAACACAGTTTGGTACTGTGTTATGTTCTAATGGCCAGATGACTTTAAGAGGTTTATGACTATTATTGTCTCCAGGCTAGCACATGTAGGTCTTTACCTGAAGTGGTATCAGCTCAAGCTTTTACATCCAGAGGTCTTGAGTTCAAACCCTGGAAATGATCCAAACAGGAGTGAGATTGTATGTGGCTGCTGTCAATTATCACTGGAACACACTTTGTTCCCAGAGTCAGAAATAGACACCAGGAATCCTGATGTCCAACATTTCATTGCTGACTAGAGATAATTTTGTAACCCACAAGCAAAGGAGATTGATGGGTCTCCCAACATGAACTGATCCACATAGCAGATAACAGTATGTTTTCCCCCACACAAGTTATTCCTACATGTCACAGGGTCAACACATCACTGGAAGAACCTGAGTCCTTGTCACTCTGGCGATTAGCTCTTTCCAGGTGCTGTGCCCTCCTCTGGTGGCCTCTTGATCCATTTTGTGACTTGGCCTTCCAGCCAGGTCACTGCATGTTTTCTCCTTCTAGGGCATCAGATTCTTTCATGGTAACTGGTCCAGGCAGTCTGCTCTCCATTATCTGGTCTGCACCACTTCCCCAGTGGGTGGGAGGCCACTCTGCTCCAGGTTCCAGCTCAGGGGCCCTCTCCTCAGCAGCCAAGAATCTGCCTTGTCCCATACCTTGCTACCTTTCCCCTGAGCCTTTCTGGTTCTCCTCCTTCTCTGGGTTTTCCAGACTCCCAACTTCCTCCTCCTCCCAGGGAGTAACTGTGGGCTACCTATCCTAGACCCAAACACACCTCCCTTCTCTCATGGAGTGACTACAAAGTAGCCCCCTTCTGCTCTCAGCTCTTGGGCTTTATACAGGCCCCTTCTGTTCCTCCCCAGCTGAGCCTCATTTAATCAATTCCTGCTCCCTGGCTTCTCCTCCAGGTGCAGTCTGGGGAGGTAATTGGCCCACTGGGCCACCTTAACCCATTCAAGCCTTGTATGGGGTGGACACCTCATCACACTACAGCTAAAGTAAATCTGAAAGTTATGATTTCAAACTTGTATATATATAATTTTGAACCCATAACTTTAAAATTTAAAATTTATGTATATGGAATGTATAAGAATCAGACTAAAGACCCTAGAATAATTGAAATGTTGGGGTGATTTTATATTGCAAAATACTGTGTTTAGAAGTGACCTTGGAAATTTTGTTAATATTTGTCTTAATTTATTTTCAGTGTATGCATTTTGGTTAATAGGAGGTGTTTGTTCAAGAAGAGGGTGAGGTGCTTTAATGTAAGGTATCTTTGGGACTGAGTGCCAGGTGTAAGAGATTTTTCTTGTGTGTCCAGAAAGTGAAAGATCTTGTCTGCATAAACTTCAAAAGGTCTGAACTTGATTTAATAAACATATTCATTCTTGACGGTCTAGCTTTAGCATTTATAAATGACTGGATGTCTCAGGGCATTGCTCGTGCACAGCAGAGCCTTTGACTGTAGGCCAGCAGTTAGAATCAACAGAGATTAAAAACTGTTCCAATCCAATAATGTTCGATGGCTTTATATGGGATGAGTTTGGTGGGTCCAGTTCCAGCTCTCTCATCACAAACTTAGCACTTTTCTTTGCATTAGATTGTAAACTGCTCAGGGTGGGGTGTCCCTTACTATGTGGCTGTCCAATGCCTAGTGCAATGGGGACAAGATCTTGTTTGGTCTCTAGAGTGAAACCTCGTATAGCAGGAGGCAGGGCCGGTGCTTCCATTAGGCGACCCTAGGCGATCGCCTAGAGCACCAGGATTCGGGGGGCGGCATTTTGTGTGCTCCCCACGAAGTGCGCAGGAGCTTTGGGTTCTGCTTCCGTCGTGCCGCTGAAAACAGCAGCAGGCAATTGTGCTACCGCCGACGTTTCAGCAATGACTGCCGCTGTCGCCTGCGGCATTTTGGCGGAGGGTCCTTCTTCGGCGGTGTGACAGGAGCAGAACCGGACGCTCCCGCGCGCCCCATGGGGAGCGCGCAAAATACCTCCCCCCCCGGAATTCTGCCTAGGGTGCCAGAAACCCTGGCACCACTCCTGGCAGGAGGCAAAATCTCACTGCTCACAGTAAAATTGCAAAATTTGGTAACATGGTAATTGACACACACACAGACACAAACTGGGGATATGTCTTTGTTCAAACTGTGTGCTCCTCCAGATCCATCACCTTTCCTCAATCTCTTAGTGGATAAGCTCATCTATGACCTTTTTTATTTTACAATCTGGTTTCGTTATAGGCTCCTCATTTCCCAAAAGGTTTCCGGTTCCTAGTAAATCTAACTCCCTTCTTCCAAAACCATTGTCCCATCTACTTATTGAGACCCTGCACTTCTGCCTTTCTAACTGGTCCTGCACATGGAAGCATTTCAGAAAATGATGACATGGAGGTCTTGGAATTTAATGTATTAGCTAGCAGCCTACATTTGGCCTCCAGGAATTTTATCCTATGTTTCCTTATGTCACTGGTATTTATATGTACTGTCACCACTGGCTCCTCTTCAACACTGTAGATAAGTCTGTGTAGATGTCTCATGAGGTCTGCACCTTCTCACCCAGCAGGCAATTCACCATGCAGTTCTCCTGGTCATCACAAAACCAACTATCCTTATGTCTAATAATTAACCCCCCCATTGCTATTACCTGGCCCTTCCTAAAGTTGGGGTCCCCCAGTGTGAGAGGATACCATGACATCATCTGGAAAGGGAGTCCCAATTATGGGATTGTTTCCCTGTGCTCCAGCTTGATGTTCTCATTCCCCAAGACCTTTGTTGTCCTCAACAGCACAGAGACTGACAGAATGGGTGTGGGGCCACTCTACCATGTCCCTGAAAGTCTCCTCTATGTGCCTTTCTGTTTCCCTTAGTTCCTCCAGTTCAACCACTCTGGTCTATAGTGCCAATATTTGGTCTCTGAGGGCCATGAGCTGCTTGCACCAAGTACACACATGTGCCACCTGCCCACAAGGCAGGTAATCATACATCAATGAGTGTATGCCCCTATTCTGCTGCTGGAGTTCTGCCTGCATTATTTTTTTTTATTCTTGTTGGTGTTTTTAGCTGTTTGGTTGGTGTTTTGGGGAGGAATTATTGGATGAAGCTTAAAGTATGTTTGCTAGATGAGTTTGTCTTTCACACATCCTCTCTAAACTCCCTTGCAAATCTCCCATGAAGACTAGCTCATCTGGTTGTTTAGGACCTGTATTTTTAAACTCCTGTTTTCACTGAGCTAGTCCCGCCTCCTTCTCTCTCTCTCTCTCTCTCTCTCTCATATATATATGAGTATATATATATATACTTTCTCTTACTATATATATATATATATATATATATATATATATATATATATATATATATATATATATATATATATATATATATATATATATATATATATATATATATATATATATATATATATATATATAGTAAGAGAAAGTCATCAAATCCATGAGATTGCCAAGAGATGCACTGAATGTGCTTTTATTTCTTCACACAATGCATTCTTGCCACAGGATGTGTTGAGGCCAAGAATTTTGCAAGATTCAAAGAGGAATTGGACACTTATATGGATAAAAATATTCAGAGTTACAATTGTTAATGCTTGCAATTTTTGAAGGGGTATAAAACATCAGGTTTCAGAGTTCAAACTCATCTCTAACAATTAGGGATTAGGATAAAACCTTCCTGGAGACAGATTATCCCACATTTGTCCACTGCAGAGTTGCAGGCACCTATCTCTGAAGCCTCTGTTGCTTGCCACTGTCAGATAGGACACAATTTGAATATGTAACTAAAACTAAGTGTGATGTGGTGTGCATTAAGAAAACAGTTTTAAAAATAGAAAATTAACTAGTTTTTCCCTTGGTGGTAAAAAAACATGATATAAAAACTCCTCTGTAGATACCATGACATAGCTGGTTTGTGCCCCTCCAACTCTGTGGCAAGAGGAAAGAGGAGTGGAGGAAGAGTTTGCTGAGGCTGCAGCACTCAGCAGCAATAGGTCCTGCTTTCTGTTTTGTCTGTCTGCCAGTTGTAAGTTCAGAGGAGAAAAACATTGTTGGTCCCCACAGGCTGAAAGATGGAGAGGGATTTGCCCCTTTACCCACCTATAATTGTACCAATGTTCCACAGCTCACAGCATTTCCAAGTATTTTATTAGCTTATCTGTGGTGTGAGGGGAAGTGCCTTGCAGAAGATGGCCTGCCTAGACCATCTCCATCCCCGTTCTGTTGTCTCAATCCTGCAGGACGCTTTGCACTCCTGTGAGGTAGTGTGTGTTCTCATCTACTAGTGATTTGAATGGGAATTGAGGGAACTCAGCACCTCATGGGAGTGCTCAGTGCTTTGTAGAATTGTGCGTAGGAGAGTTGCCAGAATGAGTGAAGCTGCTTTGGGAGCCTTTACAATATACAGTTATAAATGTACAGTGCCTCTGTGAATGATGAGGAAGATGTTAAAGTTTAAGTGAACTCAGAGTTATCTTCCCCGAGAGAAGGAGATTTTTTCCCATGGCTCTCCACTTCTCAGTCCACCTTACAATTTCCCAAAGTGTAGCACATTAAAAATAAATAAAATCAAATAAATAAGCTCATATGGCATTTTGACCTTTTTGCTGCTGGGTCTTACCACAGATCCAGGATCCACAATCTGTTGGCCCATTCATATCCTTCCTCAGTGTGGAAGACTGATGACATTTATTGTTGAGTTTTGAGTGCATTATGGCAGCCTTCAGAAATCCTGTGTGGTGATCATCAGCATAGGTGTCATCTCCAAAATGTTTTTATGAGTTAAAAAAAGAAAAAAAAGATCCCATAGATAAGTAAAATGATGAAATACCTATATAGACTTTCGGTAATATAACTGTAGCAAGCAGAAAACTTATCTAGAGCCATGTTATCACCACTTTCTGTGAGTCAACATACAGAACTGTATCCACATATTATGTTTTTTTTAAAGTGATTTGTTTGAATGAATAGTTTCCTGTAGCCAGTTACAAAACATGTGGAGGTTTGATCTTGACAGTTTTGCTATTGACTTGAGTAAAAACGTCATCTGGTCAAAGTTCTTGAGCAGAGTGATCCTACTTACCACAACCGCTGCCAAGGATAGTTCACACTGGTGATTCTTGTTCACATGCATAGGGTTTGACTGATCATTAGTAGCTAGATTCTGGTGAGTGAAGGTATTAGACTCTAAACAGGATCAGACCCCATATCTGCACATGCTTTGGGACTGTGTGTGCTCTGGCATCTCCCACTAGCATAATGGATTCTCTGGCTACTCCAATTTATACTGGAGTCTGAACTGTGGCAGTTCCAAAGGGAGCACAAAGGTGTAATATAGCCACCTGTGGCTGATCTTGTAGCCGGAGTATCTTATCTCAGTAACTGCCTTTAAGATTAGATGTGGTTCTGTGGTCAAACTATTATTTTTGATGACTGTACTAAATAAGGTCTGTATTAGATAAGACTTATGTTTTATGATCTTATTCCTGTAAATTGTGCTCATCCTGCTCTGTAGAACTGACATCTATCTGAATAAAATTGTTTATTTCAGGAATGGAGCCGCTAATAACGAAGTGCAGATGATTGAAAAATTGTATTTAATTCTTTGTTTTTATTTTTCCCTTTTTATTACCACAGAGGCATGTTTTGCCCAGCTTCTCTGTAAGATTTTGTTGCATGCTGATAATATACTCATCATTATTAGTCATCAACCATTTCTCCTTAGTGATTTTCACCTTTAGAGGAGATGATTTTGAATGACCAGATACAATGTTCTTCCTTCATCATTTCCCTTTCACATGCCTTCATGATTACAAGCAAACCAAAGTGAGCTCTTCCAAGAACAGCAACCCAACCTTCTGTTTTATGCTGTAGTGTTTGATTTTGGTATGTGGAGCGTGATGTGTCACCTGACTACTCACCAGCTAAAATGTTGCAAGTAAGCACCAGCACGAAGCAATAAAGGTTTATATAATTTGTATAGTGTTGTTATTTCTTAAATGCCATCTGGAGCTCTCAAGAATATCATTTTCCTGAATTATAAAAATCTGCATAGTACCTGCTTGCATTTCCACTTTGAGTTCATTGAAAGTAGCCGCTATGTCTGGAGATGGAAAGAAAGTCAAAGCAACAAAATGTCTTTACTTCAAGACTAGTTAATGGCTTAATCTGAATAAGTTCTCCCATGTGGAATAAGCAGATTTCAATCCCTTCAGAAATTTGTAGCACGCAGCACGTACCTGCTTGAAATCTGTAAAAAACCAACTGCTGTTCTAGATGACACCCAAGGTCTTCCATAAAAATCATTCAAGTCCAAGACTCTGCTGTAGCATTATTCTGATTCACTGGACAATAAGGCATAAACACGTAGCAATACTCTGGAATTTTCTGCTGTTTTCAACAGGTGCATGGATAGAATACATTTACCTGAAGAGTATGGGAAATGTTGTGAATATACCATCCAGAAGGGAGCTTCCATCAGCTTCTGCATGCTGATGGCTGTTGTGAATGACAGCCCTTTCTCATCATCAAAGGTAGATTCTCAGACTAGGAATTGTTCATCATCTATTTTTGTTGGACTTCTGGAATTTTATCCTAATCCAGTACTTTCAACTCAGTTGGCAACTCTTCTCTTCTACCTTGTTACTCCAAGGACCAGCTTACTGGGCCATACTATATTTGCTGGTTGAAATGCTTCAGACTGAATGACTCACAAGTGTCTGGTTTGAAGTTTTTGCTCTTTCATGGATGACAATTCAACAGCAACTGATAGCAGCAAGTTTCCTTACAATGGTTGTGTTTCATGAAATTCCAAAGATAATTCTGTTCATCAACTTCAATTACTGTGCCTCTTTTTGAAAATTCAATAACATGTGTTCAAAATATCAGTAGACTATATAATAATGCGTCCTTGCTTTTATAAATAGGAACCATCTGACTGCATGCAGAAAATGAAAGAATGAAGAACTAAGCACAAAGTTTAAGTGTCTTCTTGTTTGGGCTCTGCTACTGTTGACATCTGTGACCGCTACTTTGGAAGAATACAGACAAGATATATTGCAAGTGCTGCAGAGGTTTTTGTGTGTTTTCAAGACAATTATGGAAATGTATTTAAGAAAAAAAAAAGTTTAAATACTAGACCCATGTTCCCTTATCATTTTGGTAGCTGAAACCTGGCATACTTTGTATCCAAAAAACACTGAAGCATTTCACAGAAGGTGCAAGTTGTCAGTGAGAAATGCCTGATGTCTCTATACAGTGACAGGCACTGAAATCTAATACAGTGATATGGGGAGTCATGATACTTTAGTCATAAAAACAAGTTTTAAACTCTGATATGAGAACAAATAAAGTAATTTCAACCTGTCTAGATGTTAAATGTGGGGATTTTATTAGAGATCTTGTACTTGTCCTTCAATAATATAAAATAGATCCCTTCACAGCCAAATGCACAATCATTGAGCTCTGTAGGAGAGAAGATAATCAACAAAATGTCACAGCTGCTCTCACCAGACAAATGATACTATCAAAGTCCAGCCACAATCCAGTCACCATTTCATGCAGCTGTTCTCACCTGCCACACTACTCCCAGCCAACTCAAAATGCACATTCTGGCAAATGTACAATGCCATCTCATTTGGTCCAGTAGTCCCACAGTTGGGAGTCAGAGAAGGGTTTGATCAATCAAACTCAACCAACAACTATGCCCCCAATTCATACCAGTTGCAGCCTGTTACAATTGTGAAGCAAGAAGAAAAGAAAAATGTTTTCAACCATCATCTCATTGTGCACTATTCACCAACACAAAACAACTGAAAAATTATACACTTGAATCTGTAACATCACTGGAATCATGCTCCTGGAGACATTCTCTGTATCAGAGCACATGATTAGTCCTAAAAGTTGGTTTACACCACAAGCTGCTATTTTCTCTCCCTGGATATTGTTCTCTTAGCAATTTCCTCGAGACTTCTGAAGGAGGCATGTCTTCTCTGAAACCCTTAGATATGAGGTTCTCATCAACCCCACTGCTCTCTTGGGACCCTTGGAAGATGTTTTCCACCCAGCAGCCTGCCAATAATTGCATACATGGGACATCAAATATCAGGAGGAAATTCCAGGGATCACAAAAGGAAAATTCAGGTAACAGATGATATATAAAGCAATATAAGTAATAAATAAATTGCAGAGTCCACAGATAAGCAGGTAACCACACTGATGTCATCATTTTAAAGTATTTGATAGAATTCACTAGGGGTGAACTGAATTTTGAGGCAGGGGTATTGTATTTATGTAGAGAATCTCTCAACTTGATTTCTGTTTGGAAAGATTTTTACTTTTTATCATGGCTCTACACAGTTATTAACTTTGAGCTCACTTCAGCATCTATAAAGAACAATCTCATTTTGTTCTTGACAGTTTATTGTACCTTGAATATTTAATCTCTAGGTCTTTGTAAATAAGGCTGATGGAATTAGATTGCTATCACTATTTAAAATGCTAGGGCGGTCATGCTGTGAGAGGTTAAACTTTCCAGTTCACTGAATATGTTTCAGTCAGATTTCTTGGGATGGATTGCTTCGTTGAACTCTCATTTATCAGATCATTAGCTTCTAGTCCTATTTGACTACATTTTGAAAGTGTCATAGATCAAGATTTTTGGAAATATCGTCAGAATTATTGTATGAGGTCATAGGGCCATACTGTGACCACCTATAAGTGGATGAAACTCCAATGTAGCCAATGCCACAGAATGGGTTCCCTTTCTGAATTATCCCAGTTTTTACTACATCAATTTTAAAATTACTTTAGTTAAACTGGTGTATTTTTAAATATACAGTGTTCCAAATTTAGCTTGTTTTTCTGACATTTTTTATTGTCTTAATATACTAGTTTGTAAATTTCTGTGACACAGTGCTCTCCTATGTGTCCATGACCTAAACAGAATAAGACAGAGTAGGCCACATGGAGGGAAAAGGCAGCTATGCATAACATTCTGACATCTGTATAATAGCCTCACTCTCTTCCAGAAAAAATGGGCCAGGGGTTCTGGCCTGGAGTAGAAGAGAAGAGACTGGGAAGAACTACACTAGACAGTACATTCCCATCCAAGAACTGTAGAACACCACATTAAAAGGGGTTATACAATAAACTTAATGCTGCTTAAATCAGCATTCCTCTCCTGTGTGTTCTTGATGACATCCTCCAACAGGCTGAGCGCTCACATTTGGGTTGTCAACCTACACTTGTGCATCACCATGTGTATTGACTAATCCAGCCATGCTGCTGTGGCTGTGTATGGGTATTGGGGTCAGACAAGCCCAGCAGGATAGTACCTCTACATAATTATCTGTGGGTCTGAGGTGTTCAAGCCCTGGAAACCATCCAGAAAGATAACACAGTGATGAGCATCTGTATAAAAACCTAGATAGATAATGGGATTGTCTGAGCTGCTTTTTCTGGGATCACTTGCCCCCTATGCTCCTCTGGTGATCCCAGAGAACTGGAATGAATGCAGTTTTTAAAAAATACATATATTAGGGTTCCCCCCCCCCTTTACTAGGTTTTATATGGGAGAAGAACTTTGGATAACAATTAAATGTTATGCTACTTTTATAAAAGAGGCTATACAAAAAGCAATTATAATTATCCTGAGAAGAGAACCTACCATTTTCAGCAACCGGAAATGTTACTGCTATGTCGTAATCTATTGCTGATCATTATGAACATTTTACAGCTGGCATTTGCTTCCCGGAAAGTGCCAGACTGAGTTTATGTTCATCTATGGGCTAATTAATAAGTTGTGGTTTAGTATCTCGCTGATTTTGATAATGTGTGCCTCAACGTAGCTTTTAAGATCCTCTAGATAAGAGTTTACTATTACAGCATTGAATTGTAGAACTGATTGCTGTTGGCCACAGTATTAATTCAAATGGGGATGACTTTCACCCTCTTCTGTTTAAGAAATACAAAGTACAGTGGTCATATTAAAGTTATCATTTGACAACAGTTACTGCATAATGATCTCAGCTACCACATAGAATTTCTCTATACTAAGTATAGGAGATAGCTGTCGTATTAATGTCGTATCTCTGGACAAATTCTGAGTATTTTAATAGGAGACACTGTATTTTAAAACGTCAATAAACTGAGAGTAAATGAGTAAACTAATTTTGGTTGGTAGCAGTGACATAAAAGCATCTTTAACCACTATTCTAGGCCTAAAGAGTTGGCAGTTAATTTCCTGAGAAACACAATGGAATTGAAATAGCAATGAACAAGACACTATAATATATATTTTCTAATTATCTAATGATGTCAATGAATATTAATCAATATAAATGTTTAAAAAAAGACATATCTGTTTATTCATGAAGTACTGTATATTCCCATAGCATTTTTATTTCCTCCACCTATATCGTTTTTAAATCTAATAAACCCATACTGGTGACTTATAAAGGAAAAGTAAACAAAGTAATCCCTGATAAAGCCCACTGAAGTGAAAAAAAGGCATTTCACTATTATTCAAATGGCCTTATGCTTCTCATTGCATACGGTAGAGGGCCTGAATATCAGATCAGTAGAGTATCAGAGTAGAATATTCACTTTTGTAGGTAGTTAATTTTGATGACCCTGTTGCTAGCCCTAGCATTGCAAAATGTTGTAATATCTTGATTAGTTATCCATATTTGGGTAAATTCTGCTCTCAGTTTTACCTGTTTAACCGATTGACTATAGTGGGTTTGCACAGGTGTAGCAGAGAGAAGAATTTGAACTATTACATTTATTTAGAATTTGATAAGGAGATATGGCCTTGCTGACCATTTCTGGTAGTTTGGAGATAGTCGTAACTTATTACTCTTCTAACAAAGTAAAAATTGATCTGAAAATTCATCTCAAACTTAGAACAATGAGTTATGGTGGTCAACATTTATAAAGAAAATATTTGCTTTATTTATTATATACTTCTGTGGTGATAATCACTATAATGTGTGAACACAAAATATCCTGCCATGGCATCACAGTCTAATTACAGAAAAATATTACAATGAAACTAACTTTATGCTAAATTAAATGTTTCCTTTATAATGTTTATCATTGGATATAATGCTGATCTGTGTGTGTAATATATTTTCCTTTTCTGATACCATGATGCCATAAATACATAGAGAAACCTGAAGTCCTTAGGCAAAATTCCAATTGATTTCAAGAACATATGCTTTGGATTCATTGGAATTATTCTAACACTTTGCAGAAATATTTTCTGTATTGGATAGTCATACTTCTCATTTTGAGGAACATCATTCATTTTAGCCCCAAAGAGACCTACATTGGACATATGTAATGTGAAACATTATTAAAATCTATTTACTTCCAAAATAAAGAATCAGGAAACCAAAGTTACTGTAAGAGTTATTTATCCTAAAGGAATAAATCAGATACCATCTTAAGTTTCCTCTGTGACTATTTTTTTTTCTTTTCCCTCATTTTGGCTCTTTGTTATACACCGATCCCTAATTTCAGCTTTGGCAGTTTGAAAGGAGTAGCACTACTACTTAATAAAGCTATTGTACTGCTACTTAATAAAAACATCTTCACTTTTGTATGTGATCATAAATAAACAAAAGGGATTGGCTGGGGCACATGACTTACGAGGAGAGGCTGAGAGAACTGGGCTTGTTTAGTCTGCAGAAGAGAAGAGTGAGGGGGAATTTGAAAGCAGCCTTCAACTACCTGAAGGGGGATTCCAAATAGGATGGAGCTTGGCTGTTCTTGGTGTTGGCAGATGACAGAACAAGGAGCAGTGGTCTCAAGTTGCAGTGTGGGAGGTCTAGGTTGGATATTAGGAAACACTATTTCACTAGGAGGGTGGTGAAGCACTGGCATGGGTTACCTGAGGTGGTGGATTCTCTATCTTGAGAGGTTTTTAAGGCCCTGCTTGACAAAGCCCTGTCTGGGATGATTTGGTTGGTCCTGCTTTGAGCAGGGGATTAGACTAGATGACCTCCTGAGGTCTCTTCCAACCCCAATCTTCTATGATTCTATGATTTATATGAATAATGGAAACATTCACAGTTCCATTAGATAGTATTATAAATAAAATAAAAACTCCAAGAATTGGAAGGGATACAACCCCCCACCCTTCAGGGCATAAACCAACTGATGGATGAACGTCTGTTCTGAATATTTTAATTCTGTAATTGTTTACTTAGGCTTTTTTGCACTTTTCCCCCAAAAGATGTGGTAATGGCCATTTTTGGAAACAGGAAACCATTGCCCCAATCTGTTTGTAAAAGTTAGACAGTAAAATAATTTCAGCAGATATATTTGTATAGAGATAATATAACACATTACAATTTCTTGGGGAGAATTTATTGCACAGTACAATAGAAAGGTCTTTCATCATAGTTTAAGTGGAACTTTAAGAAAAAAATGTTATTTTTGCAGGGCTTCAGTAAACCAACCGTCCAAAGGCAATATTTTTCTTATGCCATCTCTCATTACTCTGCATTGCTGTATTTGAAAGGAGTGATTTAGATTCTTCTAAGGAACAAATGTATTACTGTATGTTTATCAGAACTAAGTAGATACATGTTTAATGATGAGACCTATATTTCATTCGGAGCTGCATGGTCCTGAACGAGAATGTTGCACCCTGGTATTAACCCTAACATCAGGTCTTACATCCTGTGCATCAATCAGATCATTTTTTTCCTTTTTCCTGTTGAACTACCTTACTCCTGTATGATGATAGTTGTTAATGAATGGATAGTGCTGTTAACTACTCCCTATTGTATCTCTGACTTTTTTAACTTAAAGTTACATTCACTAGTCATAAGCTCATTTTGGTATAGGAAGTCTCTGATAGCAATTTTAAATGTTATCCAATATGATCCAATTGCAGTTCTCAAGTTAAAATCAGAAGGAGGAGTCACTGAATGTATTGTAAAACTGCTAAAACACTTTTGCTTCAATTTATTTTTTAAACAGGAACAAACTTGATGTAGAATTATCCATTTGTTTATTTCACTTTTTAAAGCAGAACAAGTTAAGCAGCATCCAAACAAGTAAGAACAGCCATCAACTTTAACAAATATTAAAACAAAAATTGAAAACACGCCAGACCTGCAAATAAATAAATACAATTATTTTAAAAGCAAAATTTTAAAAAGGTTACAACAAACGAATAAACAAAAAAATCTATGCAAAACATGATGTATCAAGATCTTTTAGTCTAGCAGTTGTTCACTAGTGACTGTAAATTCTGACATTTGTATGAATGTTCCTGATGACTTGAGGATATGCATTTGATTAATATACTTTGCAGCATTTAAGATTCACATAGTAGGAGCTAGTGATCTTGTTTTATTTCTATCAGTTTGAGGGATTTTAGGGCATATTCTTGTGCTGACATCTACTATTGCAAACCCCTGCACTCATGCAGAATCCTCTTGAGTTTGATGGGACTGTGCATGGGAAATGAGGTCTGTGCTATTGGATTCTGAGGTGGGATCAGGACCACAGGTTTCTTTATATAATGATTCCGGCATATACATTGCTGATATTGTGTTAATGTGAACAATTCTGTGAACTGATTTTCATGTCATTTTCCTTCATTAATTCAGAAAATAATCACATAGATATGAGGTAAAATCCTTCAAACACTAGCAGCCACAGTAGGAACCTTCATGGTAACAAGCAGTAGAGCCAGACAACAAGGTTTTACAGGATAGGACCTCAGAGTGCTTTAGATGTTTAAAGTATTGTACAAGCATTAACTAATTACTCCTGACAACATTCCTGAGAGGTAGGTATCATGTCCCCATCTTACAGATGAAAGAACTGAGGCAAAGAGATGAAGTGAGTTGATGAAGGTTGTAGAGCAAATAAACTGCAGAGCGAGGATTAGAATTGAGAAGTTCCAAACTCCTAACCTTTTGCACATTCCTCTGGACCATGTTAAAGTGACACTCTCAAGTACTTAAATACTTTTTTCAATGTCTATTTTATTTTTCATACTCTTATAGGCTTGTAAATTATATTTTTCTTCCTACCTGTTATGCCCACCATCAATATATCCTCCCCCATCCTCAAGCTGGCAAAATTGAACTTTTTTTCCTGGTAAAGCACAAGCCAGTGTGTGTGTGTGTGTGTGTGTGTGTGTGTGTGTGTGTGTGTGTGTGTGTGTGTGTGTGTGTGTGTGTGTGTGTGTGTGTGTGTGTGTTTATCACAGTTTTCTTCTATGTTATACTTCTATGTTATCATAAGTATCACCAGTGAAATCCAGTGGTTCCAGGAGTGTTTCCAGACTGTGGTTTCTCAGTTAATTTGTGCTTCTAGCAGAAAAAGAAAAAGAATAAAGTTATCAATAGCTGCTTTTTCATTTTTGGATTTTTCAATTTTTCACTGATATGAAAGCGAACAGAGAGAGACACTAATCTTATTTACAATGATTTTAAACCAGTATAATTCCATTGACTTGATCGGAGTTACTCCTGATTTACAACAGTGTGAGATCGGAATTAGGCCCTTTAGAATTGAACAGACAGATTTTATCAATCTTAAAATTATAATTAACTACTTGACAGTGTTCCTTTAAGCATGTACTTATTCCCTTGACCATGGAGTCTAGAATCAGAACGTCTCTTTTCTCTAGTTTTTTTTCAACTGTATATTTGACAGATTTTGAAATTGCTTAGTCATTAATATTTATTTCACCATACATGATGAGATGTTTTCACAACAAATACTGTACATTCAGTCATAATTATTAATGGTGTTTTATATATAAAACAAATACACATATACGTATATATATCTATATATAAAACCCTTTCTCTTTCTTGAATCAATGTAAACAGAGCCCAGATGGCCGTATAGAAGTCAAAGGGCAGCATGGAAAATCGTCACTGCATATTAAAGATGTGAAGTTGTCAGATTCAGGGAGATATGACTGTGAAGCTGCAAGTAGAATTGGTGGGCATCAAAAGAGCATGTACCTTGATATTGAATGTAAGTTCTAACATTTTGTTTTCTCTTTAAATTTGTTTTAAAAGAAAAAAAATAGAATCTTAATGGAAGATCAGGTTTTACTTGTAATTCATGCTTAAACTCGAATAATTTAAAAAAAAATAGTGTCTTTCCAAAGTTAGCAATTCTGAACACACAGGATGAAATCCTGGCCCCAGTGAAGCCAATGAGATTTTTGCCAATAACTTCATGAGGGTCAGAGTTTCACCCATAATGATATATGGGTGGCTTCCCTCACTGCCAGCCACATCTTATGACTGAACTTGGTAACTTTTTCAAGACTTTCAGACTGGTGGAGATTAGCTGTGGGTGCAAATGTTTTGGGGAATAAAGTAATAACTCATCTGAGCTGCATCTCAGTCTTGAATTGAAGTTTCTAAAGCTAAAAATGTCTGGAATATTCTCTCCCTCTCTTTCCATTACTTCCCCCCCACCTCCCATCTATTCTACTTTTGTTATAACCATTCTTGGAGTTCAAATATGTGACAAATCCCCCTGCCCCCACTGATCCTGCCACTTCCAATCAAAATTTTGTTTGGTGGAAACTTCACAAGCAACAGTAGTGATATTTGTTCATCAGTATCTGAGACTGATTGGTGTATTGGGCCTCATCCGAAATCCACTGATCTTGATAGGAATCTTTCCACTGACTTCAGTAGCAATTGGATTGGGTCTATAGTGGGGAGGAAGGGAAGACGAGTAATGATTGTTTTGCTTTTGCTGAATCCCAGTTGGGTGACTCCTAAAGTAGCATTGACAGAGATCTCACAGTAGGTGCACGTGCCACCTTTTTGATAGGAAGTGAGTCTAAAAAGACAAATGAAAAATATTCAGACTGAAGAATTGGAGCAGTAATTTATGCTGGATGAAGGAGATGGAGAGATTTGCCAACACAAATAGAACTAAACAAATAGTGTGTACGCTTTTAAACTGAATTATGAAAAATAGCTTTAATGCAGTTGTTCATGAACAATATTCATTTGGAGACTTCTGAGGTTTGTGAAATAGTCTTATGTTTTTGAGTGTACTCTCTTAAAAGATGCATTCCTTGAACATCTCAGTGTTACCCCTCAGTGCGCAGAAAATATATTCCTCTGTGTACATTTTAATTTAAAATGCTTTTGCTGTGTCGCTGGTGTAAGAAACAAAAAATGAATACTCTGATGTGTTCCTTTAAAATCCTGTAGTTAAGGTCTGTTTTCCTGTAATAGAGATCTAAGGTGAGATGAAATATATTGTTCAATTGAGATTTTAAAGTGGCTACTCTTTTTAAAAAAATCAACTTCTGCTTTTATATTCTGTGTCCAGTGTAGGGTTATCCAAATATAGAAGTGGTTCATGGGCCACATTATGTGAAGCATATGAGCTACAGAAACTTAAGAGCACATTAGAAGCACAAAATTAATACTGAAAGGCACAATAACATTATTTCTAGATGAATACAATGGAAGGTAGTCAAAGGTTTCTGTCAAAGTAAGAGTTTTAGTATGATAGCAGATGTCCTAAATTGAATTGTAGTACCGTCTTCCTTCTCAATGCGAGGCAGTTGTATGGTAGATTTACTTTTAACACTTAAATAGAACTAATCAGACGGTATTAAAATAAAAAATGTATTGGCATTTACTGTTAAATCTGGATGTGGTTAACTGCTCAAACTAATTTGAAATGCCAGAAAACTTTCTACAGTTCAAACTGAAAAATCTTTGAACCCAACTGCAGGTAGTTGGTGGGTTGGTTGGTTTGTTTGCTGGGAGGGGGGATTGGACACTTAATATGTTAGAACCATTTAAGATGACAACATTTCAAACGTATAATGCATGACTTGTTGTTTTGACCTCACATAGCATTATATGATTAGACGATGAAAATGCTATCACATTGACTGTTTTATTGACTCTTTACACTTTTTATATTACTTTTTGAATCTTTGTAAGGGACTCTAATACTTAAGAAATGGATATCTGAAGTACAATATTTATTTCCAAAGCAAGTGCTCTCTGCTAGCAGGAGTGCAAGTTTCTCCACATTGCCTGAACAGTGAAACTTATTCATGACATGACAGGAACACCTCTAGTGATGAGAGAATAGTTCTGTCTTCATGCCCATTCTGATTAGACTGCCATTTGTAGTGAAGATTTGTATCATGGGAACACTTGTCCATGAGCAAATGAACTCAGACCACAACTTAATTTGCCCAAACCACAGAGAACTTGTCAAATGATGATGACTTCTACTGACCTTACCCATATTTAAATTAGTGTCCTAGGGATGAAAGCTTCTTTATAGCAATAACATCAATTTCCCAAGACATCCAGTTCCCATAATAAAACTTTTTTTTAACAAAATGATCTCTTCACAGGACACTCTTGCTATTTTTTACATACAACAATCTTGTCAAAATCATTAGGAACGAAATGTAGTTCTCTCATCCACAAATAAATTCCTTCTCTGTAGCTGATGTAACGTATCCAGTAGCTGCCTTTTGTTTCCAGTCACTTTCTTGATGATATTTGGGCTGGAGATCTCTTCTAACAACCCTACTGTTCCACCAGTAAATTATGCTGTACTCCTACAGCAAAATGGTGAAAAGGAGTGATTCTTTATGAGATTCTGTGAAGTCTGTATAGAACCGATTGTTTGTAGAATCTTTGATTTTCCAGATTACTTAAATTGATTGCCTTTTTCGGCAGTTCAGTAGTAATAACAACAATGTCCTTTACACCTTCTAAGTATTTTTAAAAACAAATTTACTAATCCCCATGCAATTCTTGGAAATAGGTACTATAGTTATTGTATTGCACACTTTACTGAAAACATAGTATTCCCCATTTTACATATGAAGAATGTCAGATGCAGAGAAGTTAAGTGACTTGCTGAAGGCTAAAGAGGGATTCTCAGGAATCCCCGAGTCAATGTACTAATCTACCAGTGACACACTGGGATTATCCCAGAGTTTTGAATCCCTTGGTTTATATACTAGAATAGCATATGCCATTCAATTTTTTTCATTAAAGCCAGAGACATAAATGTATACTACACTGTAATTCATGACTAATACTAGTATTGTTCCTAATACTAATTCATAACCATGCCTAATGCCATTCCATAAATTAATGTTCTTAACAGTGTTTCCTCATGTTCTTTTTCATTGATTTGAGTACTTTGTACAGTCACAAAGAACATGTTCATGTCACATCTTTCCAGTATATTACATTCAGACGTAATGGAAATACATCATTTCATAGTGTCTCTATCTCATCACTTTATTCTCAGTGACCATCATCTGAGACTTAACTGTTAGCATGATTGGTGGGAGATTCTACATTTTATCCATGCTTTCTGTTGGAGTTGCTTTTGATGATAAGAGCAATTGCTCTTGAGGAGCAGAAAAGATGACTAGGTCTAATACGATCCTGGCATGATTAATCCTGCTCCTACCATTTATCTGAAGTGCTCACTGCATAGACAGAAATCATAGTGGAGCCTAAAGCCATTCCAAACCCAGGCTTTCCTGCAAGTGTCACCTTCATAACAGAGCACCTCAAGGAACTTTAGGCTGAGGTAAATTTAGTAAGGTAAAATAAACTGATTATAGAAGAAAAAAATTCAAAAGAAAGATTTATTGACTTCATTGGCTGTAACATTTTATTCTTTGTACAATGTCTAATACTTACTAAGCATCAAGAGAGTCTCCCTTGTGGTTACTAATATGTTTCCAATAAAATAAAATATTCCATGGAAAACTTGACAAATATATAAAAAGCATAAGAAAGAGATTCTTGTTTCAAAAGAGTAGTAAGGGAGTTAGGCATGCAAATCCCATTGAATTTCCATGGGATTTGGGCATCTAACACCATTAGGCTCCTTTTGAAATTCCAAGATTACTGCACAACTAACACTTTCGTGTTTCTAATTAATATTTTTAATCTCTTTATTTAAGAGCTGTTTGTTCTCATGGGTGGTGGGTATCATAGGCCAGGGCAGGTTAAGCCTCCCCTGACCAGACCATGGCCCTGCCCATGTTGCATCCTGAGTCCCTGCTCCCTCCCTCCATCTACCTGAAGCCAGCAGGGACTCAGCTCCAGACAGCAGCCCTGAGCTCTGGCCCGCCAGCTGCCAGATGTGGCCCAGGGTGGTTCTGGGGCCAGCGGGCAGCTGTTGGTGGAGCCAGTGGCTTGTTCTGGCACTCGGGGGGGCTGGGGCTCCTCCAGCCAGGGGGGGCAGGGCCTCAGGCAGAAGAGGCGAGGGGCAGGCTAGCCTGCCCAATGGTGGGTGTTCACCTGCCACCCATGTCTGGAAACATAAAGAAACCCTAAAAAAAAAAACAGAATCCTGACCAAAAGATGGAAATCTTCCCCGCTCTAGTAATGGCATACACTGATTTCTTGAAATGATTGTCACAAACTGTTCAGCAGAATTAGTAACATTTTTGTACTGGGTTTTCATCAGTGGGGTGGTTTGGAAAGCAATGAAGCCAAGCCAGCACAGAATTTGGTCAACCACAAATGACCCTTTTAAGAGTCTATTCATGCCTCTGAAGCTTCTGCTGTACTCATTGTAGTCAAAATGATGCACTGATAACATAGATAAGGGAGATTACAGATGTATGATGTGCTGGCATCTCCAAACAACCAGGACTCTCTGTGCACAACTGAGGTTTTTGTTTTTTTGTTTTGGTTTGTTTTACTAGCACCATAAACTTTAATACCAAGGTGCTGAATGCAATGTGCTATATTTTTCATGCAGTAATGAGATCTGAACAAGTGATTTCCAGACATATGTGCTTTCATAGCAAAATATTACTTTGTGGAGAGAAAAAAAGAAATCATCATTAAAGCATTATGCTACTTTTCAACAAAGAGAACCTTCTTCATTATGCACTGCTGCTTTTCTTCCAAATTACATTAAACATCATCATTGCATAGTTTGTCTCTCGTCTTGCTGACATTGTGTTCAGTGCTACAGAATAAACAAAGAAATGGTATTACAACATACTACAAAATGTATCTGTAAAGAATCGTATACAGTGCATATGATGATTTTGTCATTAACACATTCTTTATTTCTTATTGGCAATAGAATAATTGTTTTTGTTTGCAAGCTGAAGTCAACTTCATTAATGTAAGAGCACTGAATTTAAGATGCTGAGCAGATTATCCTCTTGGACCTTTTCACTTTCTTTTATGTTAGTGAACTGTATTTTGTAGCAGTTTATGCAAATTCACTGGCTCAATGCCATTTCACTTTAAAGCTTTTCAAAGGCATTGCATTACTTAAAGGCAAGTAGAACTACAAATGAGGTCCAACCTAGAGATCTGATTGAAAAGCAGTGCAGATAAACTGAGACATTCTGGGTTTAATGTAATAAGAACAAATGACCTACCATGTTTGATTCCAACTGATATTCCATTTAAGTTATGTTTGTACTGTTATATATTACTAATGAGAGTAGAAATGTATTGTTCAAATTCACCTTCTTTTCATAGACGCTGGCACAAGAATTTCTTGTTAGTAATTAGTCTCCAAGTCAAAGTTATGGTAGGCTGGCTCTATCTCCTTATATGTTAATGATGGTTACGCATCACATCAATCATATACCAGCTTCCTCACAAACTTCTATATATTGACATACTATTACCTTGAATTATAGGATTTACTATGTTCTAGGCTCACTTGTGTTCCTCTTTCTTTTCAATCATGAATAATTCTAATCTTATACATCATATGATAATCTTGCAAAGTCTTAATACAACTGGGTCACTTCACTGACATGGCAATGAAGATTGTTAATAACCTGAATGAAGACAAAATAGCCAACATGCTCATTCTGACAAGGCATAACATTTTTAAAAGAACCTAAGTGACGGAGGAGTCTCAGTCCATTTTCAAAAGTGCCTTAGGAACTTAGGAGCCTAACTTCCAGTGAAAAAAGCCTATTGGGATAGATCTTTAAAGGTATTCAGGCATAGGAGTCAAGTGGGATTGAAATTAAGGAGAAAAACACCTAAGCAGTTTTTTAAATCCCATGTGGCTCCTATCTGTATCTTTAGGCATCTAAATGCCTTTAAAGATTTCTCCCTATGAGCCTAAGCCACTTGTGAACAAGGGATTTAAGATGCCTAGGATGAGCTGGGGGGAGGAGGAGGAAGAGTACATAAGTATCCTATGATGAGAGATTACATTGATTAGGTTAGAAGTTAGGGCGAGGTTGATAAAATAAACTACTTAATTAAAAAGAAAGGAAAAGGTCAGGATTAATCACAGTTTAGTCTTAATGGTGTAAACCATGCAGGACTAGAGAACAGGATGTTAAACCCAGTGATATGGCATAGGAGACATTTAAATGATATCAGCTGCACCCAAGAGGACACAAGTATCAAAACATTTTAAAATATTTTCACAGCATCCTATCAAACCAGGTACAGTAACTCCTCGCTTAACATTGTAATGTTCCTGAAAAATGTGACTTTAAGCAAAACGATGTTAAGCGAATCCAATTTCCCCATGTAAATGGGGGGCTTAGGTTCCAGGGAATTTTTTTTCACCATACACAGCAATGATGATTGTGAAGCTAGGTTGAGATGGTTAAGTCAGAGATTGGAAGAGGGTGGGATATTTCCCAGGGAATGCCTTACTGCTAAATGATGAACAAGCACTTGACTGTGCCCTGAAGGGTTAACATGTTGTTACTGTAGACTCACACTCTACAAGGCAGCACAAAGGAGGGAGGGGAGACAGCATGGCAGACAGAGACAGACACACACACCCTGTGTATGAGAGAGAGATGTGCATTTCCCCTTTAAGTACACTGACCCCACTCTAAGTACATTGCCTTTTTAAGTAAATCAGCAAGTTGAGACAGCAGCTGCTGCTAGCAAGCTTCCTCCTTCCTGAGTCCTGTCGTGCCCCACCATGCTCTGTGGAGATGAGATAAGTGGGGGGCAGGAGCAGGGGGGAGGGGGACACCCTGATATTAGTCTCCCCTTTTCCTCCGCACACCAAGAAGGAGGCTCCCAGGAGCAGCTCCAAGGCAGGGGGCAGGAGCAGCACATGGCAGTGGGGAGAGGAACAGCTGAACTGCCTGTCAATTGCTAGCCCGCTGGGCGGCTGCTGCAAGGGAACTTAGGGGGGCTGCCAGCCCACCCTGGTTCCAAGCCCCCACCAGCTAGCTCCAATGGGCTTCTCTTCCTGCAAGCAGTGAACAAAGCAGGCAGCTGCCAAACAACGGGAGCATTGTGCAATTGATCAGCAACATAACAACAAAACAACGTTAACCGTGACAACTTTAAGTGAGGAGTTACTGTACTGTTGAAATAAAATCAACTTTGGTTATACAGATCCTTATCAAATTATGTTTATAATTGTTTAATGTATAATATTTTCAACTTTTACATTAAAGAAATGTTGAGGTTTTAACATGACAACAAAGCCCAGGAAATTGATTAAGACTTGCAACTTTTACTTTAACCTTGACCATTATGCACAGCTCGCGGAGCAAAAGAGACCTAAAGAGAATTAAAAGTTTTAGGTGTATGAGGAAAGGATCAGGCACATTACATAGAATCTATAAAAACACTACTCCAAGACTCCTTTAGTACCTAAGCAGAGAGGAAGGATGGTCTTGTGGTTAAGGCATGGGTCTGAGTGTCAAGAGATGTGTTCTTGATTCTGCCACAGACTCCTTGTGTTATCCTGGGGAAGTAAGTGGCTCAACCTTTCCATTCTTCTGTTTCCCCATCTGTAAAATGGGGCTCTCTCTTCCCTAGTTCAGGGCTTACCAACTTTCCTTGAGGCCCACCTGTGCAGCCTCATCAGGCACTGTGGCCCACTATTAACACTAGTTTTAATTTTTACATACAAATAAACTGTATATAAACTGCAAATTAACAATATATGTGTTTCCTTTTCATTGTAATGTGAACAATTCTAATGTCAGAAATCCCTAGCAATATGCACTCAAAGAAATGCTTCAAGATCTTTGAAACCAAACAGTTTTAGAAAAACTACACTTTGAGCAAAATGTGGCGTTCAAACACAGACAACACAGTTTTGTATAAAACTGAACAAGATTACAAGAATCACATGGAGTTAAAGATGTACCAAGAACTTGACTGAAGAATGCAGTTGCGCCAGCAGATCATCTGGGACTGAGTCGCGGTCCACTGGCCACAGCCCATAGTTCAGTAACCACTATCCTAGCTCATGTGGGTATTCTAAGACAATCCTTTAAAATGTGAACTTTAGTTATTGATTTTGATGGCTTTTTCTCGCAAGCATAATGTAATTTTTAAAGTGTAGTTTTAATAACAGGGTGACTTTCTTTTTACAAGAAAAATGTAGTTTTGCAGGATTAAAAAAACAAAACAAAAAAAAAGCATTAATTGTAGCTATGCTTGTTTAAGTTGCTATTCTGTTTCGCTCCAGATGAAATGTACTTGTTTGTGTGTTTGCCTCCACAATGCTGCCTGGTAGTAGGCTAGTTTTAAATTCAGTATTCTCTAAGCAAAAAACCCTATTTCCTTACAGTAGTTTGCAAGTTGTTCTATGGATTCATGTTACATCTAATGGGTTAAAACCAACTCATGTGGTCTTTAAATAGCAAAATTTAAATTTGAAGTGCAAAGGTATCATTATAATCTAATACTTTTTTTTGAAAGATGTAATAATGTTGCAGGTCATTTCCTTTGTCACTGTAACTGCGTGTGTGGTGCTTACATTTCACGATATTAAAATTAATGCAGCTGACCTGAGTGATACTTTAAAATATTACAATATAATCTTTTTCATAAGAGTCAGAAACTAATACATGTGACTGAGTTCTCTTTGAATTTATGAAGAATAAATCTTAGATCAACTCATTTGGATTTATATTCTACTAAATAGCTGGAGTTTTGTATTCTAGAAGGCTTTTAGATGCCATTCAGATTTTAAAATGTTCCAGAATAAACATTGAGCCATTTGAAAGTATGTCCTATTAAATTATACTTATTACCCAAAGTCAATATCAAATTAACATACACACTAAAAGTCATTATAAGTAATAACCAAAATATCTTGTACAATTAATAGATGTTTGCGGATTTCAGGATTAAATGGAACTGCACACATATATAATATTACTAGCTAGTTTAAATTTAAGATTGACACTTTCAGAAATGAATCGGCATTTTGGATATACTCAAAAGTGTCAGGTTTAAGTTTAAGGCTTAAGTTTAGGTATACATTTAAGCTTAAACTAGCTAGAAATCCAAAACTAAAACATTAATTCAGATAGGTTTCCCCTCACAGCCCCAAATATGCTCACTATGACAAACTAATGCTAAATAATATTGAAGCAAATTCTATTTTCTATTATATATGTGCAAACTCAATTACTTTATTGAGCTTGCCTCGGTGTAACTGAAGGTAGAATTTAACCTACTTTAAAGTATAATCTTCTAGGAAATATTAAATTTTCTGCAGTAAAAGAGCAGCTAATAAAGTAATAAAAATATCCAGTAAAACAATCTTTGAAAAAAGGAAAAGCTATTTTTCCATCACGTATGTCTTCCTTTGCATTTCAGAAAATACCAGGGTTACAAATATCAATTTAAAATACTTTGTTCTGTTCTGTTCAAATTTTAAGACCACATTTTTCACCATGGTATCTTACTCTTTTATGCGTAATTCTTAGATTTTTTTTCTAACATGATATTATGGATTGCCAGAACATGGTACTTAGCTACTTCATGTGGTGGTAGCTATTTCACATCATATAGAGAAATCTACTCCTACCTTGAAGTTTATAATTTCACAATTTTACACATTTCAATTTTTTTCACAAAAATACCAAGACAGCTATCTTGGGCAATTTGATTCATGGAGAGAAAACAAATAAGAAAACAAAAAACAAACCGGAGACACACATGAATGAATAGTGTTATATACACAATCATACATGATAAAAGAAGCCTGGGACATATTGCTCTCTGATTTTACTACCACAAGCAGCACAAGTATCTGCATCAGATCTTCTTTGTCAGATTCCCTACCTCATTGTCTGATCAAGACAGATCACCAGGAGCACTGACTCAACTGCAAGAGAGTTAAAAGGCATGTCTACACTTACCTCGGGAGCGATCGATCCAGCGGGGGTTGATTTATCGTGTCTAGTGAAGACGCGATAGATCGACCAGTGAGTGCTCTCCTGTCGACTCCAGTAGTCTACCGGAGTGAGAAGCATAGGCGGAATCAATGGGGGTGTGGCAGCAGTCGACCTACCGCAGTTAAGACACCACGGTAAGTAGCTCTAAGTACATCGACTTCAGCTATGCCATTTTCGTAGCTGAAGTTGCTTAACTTAGACCGACTTAGCTCACCCCCCTACCCCCCATAGACCAGGCCTTAGTTACTATCAGGTCATTCCACTGAATGGAAGCACATGGTGGTCCAAATAAGAGATGTCATCTGTTGCTGTGGGACTGCTCTCACTCAGCATGGCCATGCTGTGCTGGAGAACCATGAGAAAGCCCTGGATTACTAGGAGTGAGACTCCTTGTAAGTGAGGGCAAAATTGTGATATTTGACACTAGTTCCTCTCACATGCCTCTGACACTAGTTCCTCTCACATGTCTCTAAACATGTAAAGAGAGAAATCATTCATCTTCATTCAGTTCTGTCTGACTCCTCCCTGTACTCTTTAAAGGCTTCATCAACCATCCTAAAACAAACTAAAAGAGTCTTAGTTTAGTACCTCACCAATACTTTTCTGGGTCTTCAGCTCCTGATGCTTCATCATCTGTCTGAGGCACCCTGCCAAAGAAGGCTGGAGGATGTGCCGTTTCTCAATGATAGCTACATTCTCTGCATACTATATTTGTGCCCAGCATAACAACTGAATTGTGATTATATATTGTGGTCATCCAAAGAATCTATATCTGACACATGGCCCACTGATTGGGACACAACTCCCCATTATTGTTGGAAATAAAACAAAGAAAAAATTACAGAATTATATTCAGAAAAAGTAGAACTTTCTGTACCTTAATATTATAGGCAGGCTTGAAAATCCAGTAGGGTTCAATAGTATGTGTGACATCACCATCAGGATTCCAGCTTTGGCATCTCACCGGGTGAGGGCTTGTGAGGACTTTATGACCTAGACAATGAACTAATGAGCAATAGCAGTATGTTTAAGTGGAACATTCATCACATAACCTTCAGAGTTTTAACTTTTGAATATGCTCAAGTTCTTTGTCATTTCTTTCTCCTCTCCAGCCCCTCCTTCATTTTTCAAAAGACCCACCTTGGAATGACTGAACATCTACATTATTCTATGATCTGAAAGAAAAAACAAACTAAATTATTCACAATGTACAGTTGCAAGCCAAATTAGTTCTTGTTTTGTTCTGTTTTATATTTATTTCCAGGTTTATTTCACTTTGATTCCTGGTGCTGGAGCTTTCAGGAAAAAACAAAACCCAAACCACACCAATATCACTAGACTGGAGATAAAATACACAAGAGTTGACAACACTGCTTCTGTGTGAGGGCTCTGGTTGCATTAAAGGACTGTTTCAGACTACATGGTATTACCTCTGTCATCCAGATATCTCTGATGCTATTTCATGATGAAGGGAAAATGGTGGTCGTAGGGTCAGTTTGTCAACTAGTGGCTTTTCCGCTTAAATTTATAGAAAAAGTAGTTGATCCCAAAATATTCCATCTTACAAAATAGGTATTAAGGGGAACAAAGTAGAGAAGATAGAGGCTGTTATTTCAGGTGGTATGAAGCCTTCCCGTACTATACAGTTCTCATTTTTCAGGAAAGGACAGAGGAGTTGTTATAGGAGGAAGCTGTTTAGAAGTACTGCAGGGTAGGTAGGAAAGGTCTGTAGGAAAAAGTATGTGAACTCCCCCAACCCCTCCGAGTTCTAGTGATCCCCAGTGCAACACATCCTAGTCCTCTCTGGTAACTATGGAAGACCAGGAGCTCTATAACCATACAAGTGGCCTTACTGGGTCAGACCAATGGTCCTTCTAGCCCACTATTCTGTCTTCCAACAGTGGCCAATGCCAGGTTCTTCAAAGGAAATGAACAGAACAGGGCAATTATTGAGTGAAACATCCCGTGTTGTTCACTCCCACCTTCTGATAGTTAGAGACTAGGGATGCCCAGAGAATGGGGTCACATCCCTGACCATCTTGATTAATACCCATTGATGGTCCTGTCCTCCATTAACTTACCTAATTCTTTTTTAAACCCAGTTATAGTTTTGGCCTTCACAACATCCCCTGGCAATGACTTCCACAGGTTGACTGTGTGTTGTGTGAAGAAATACTTGTTTTTGTTTGTTTTAAACCTGCATCAATTTCATTGCATGACCCCTAATTCTTGTGTTATGTGGAGTAAATAAGACTTCCTTATTAACTTTCTCCACACCATTCATGATTTTATAGACCTCTATGTTATCCCCCCTTAGTTGTCTCTTTTCTGAGCTGAACAGGCCCACTCTTTTTATTCTTTCCACACATGGAAGGTGTTCCATAAACTTAATCAGTTTTGGTGCTCTTCTCTATGTCTTTTCCAAATCTAATATACACTTTTTAGATGGGTCAACCAGAACTGCATGCAGTATTAAAGATGTGGGTGTAACAATGGATTTATATAGGAGCATTATGATATGTATTATCTTATTATCTATCCCTTTCCTAATGATTCCTAACATTCTGTTAGCTTTTTTGACTGCAGCTGCACATTGAGTGGGTGTTTTCAGAGAACTATCCACAATGACTCCAAGATCTCTTTCTTTAATGGTAACAGCTAATTTGGGTGCCAACATATGGGATGTATGGTTGGGATTATATTTTGCAATGTGCATTACATTGCATTTATCAACATTGAATTTCATCTGCCATTTTGTTGCCCAGTTATCCAGTTTTGTGAGATCCCTTTGTAGCTCTTCGCAATCTCCTGTGGACTTAACTTTCTTGAGTAATTTCGTATCCTCTGCAAATTTTGCCACCTCGCTGTTTACTCCTTTTTCCACATCACTTATGAATATGTTGAACAGTACTGATCACACTAGAGATTCCTGGGAGACACCGCTATTTACCTCTTTCCATTCTGAGAACTGATCATTTATTCCTATCCTTGTTTCCTGTCTTTTAACCAGTTACTGATCCATGAGGGAATCTTTTCTCTTATCCCATGACTGCTTTCTTTGCTTAAGAGCCTTTGCTGAGGGGCCACGTTAAAGGTTTTCTTAAAGTCCAGGTACACTATATCCACCCTTGTCCACACACTTCTTGACCCCTCAGAGAATTCTGATAGATTGGTGAGGCATGATTTGCCTTTACAAAAACCACATTGACTCTTCCCCAACAAATCATGTTCATCTATGTGTCTGATAGTTCTGTTCTTTACTGTAGTTTCAACCAATTTACTTGGTACTGAAGTTAGGCTTACTATACCATAATGGCCAGGATCATTTCTGGAGCCTCTTTTAAAAATTGGTGTCACATTAGCTATCCTCTAGTCATCAGGAGGATAGCTAATGCAATCCAATTCTACCACTCCACAGGGTAGCTGCCTGGGCATAAAGCCAGCATCAACTTAGGCTAAATCTGGTCCACTGTATCTATAGTGTCATCCTGCTGTACTGAATATTTTTTCCTTGGGAAAAAAAATAGCCAAAAGTTTGAAAACCTCTGGTCTTCTATTAACAAGCAAAAATGTGATTCAGTGTACCACTTGGCTGTTATAGGTCCCTCGGCACACATGCTGAATCAGGTAATTTGCCATATCCAATTCTGCATATGACTCTGAACATACACTAGGGTTGGATCTATGAAATCATTAATTGAATTACCTTCTGGATGTGACAAGTGATGTATTAGTCTGTGCTCCCCTTGCGATTTCTGAGGCATTAAGCCTAATGGGGATAATCAAATGTATGGAGACAGATTTGAGCCAAGGCTTTCCTGCTCTACATAATTTATGCAGATCAACTTCTTCTAGTTGCAGTGCTGACTTAAGACTATTTTTTTTCCTATTTGAAAAGAACAAGAATATGAATTTACTTTTCACTCTATTCTGAACTCTTCTAAAACGTCACTGTAAGATTAAAATGGTTATTAAAGGATTCTAGATGACTTTAGCTTAATTACATGTCTTTACTATGCTATGCTGTGCGGTGCATTTGTGTTCTTTGTATGTTGAATTGTCTCCTCATTTTACCATTCAGATTTATAAGCTTTTTAGTCCATCTGTAGTAACTAACAATAGTAGCTTTTCTACAGCTCTCTTGTTAGTAGAGACCCACAAAATTGAAAGCTAAGCTGTTTCCAACCTTCCCCAGAGACCTTGGAGACCGCATCTAGGTTTGGTGGTTCAGTCTGTGATAGTGTATGGACCAGCCATTAAGCTTGGCCCCTGATTGAGCTTAACCAAAGCTCAGTGTATTCAGATCTGGAATTTAGGTTCTAGATCATCAGTATTTTAAAGTACACTAAGTCCAATTTTTACTTTACTGACAGTGCTTGCTTTGCAACCAGTTCACCATCTGTCTAGGGAAGTATATATTGCAGAAAAAGTGTAATATATTTAAGGTCAGTTCATGATCTCGTTTCTGGAAGGCACAAATGAAACCCATGTTGCACATACGCTTAATCTCCAGTTTGTAATGCATCCATGCTATACCTGTATAAGAAGTGCATAGCCATAAACTTTATTCCAAAGATTTTAACTTTCTAATATATCTGAACTATTCTTTATGTATGACAAGACAATAGGTATTCTAAATACTAGTATATTTCAAATGCTCTGTAAATTCTGCGTAATAGATTTAGGTAAAATATTCAGCAAAGAAAATGTTGCAATTAGTTGAACTTTCCTAATCATCTCTGTGCTTGCTTAAGGAGATATTTACATATGAGAAGGCCTTTCTATTCAATTCTACTTGGAGATGCTTTATTATTCAATTGATGAGTATTCTCCTTTGCCACCAGAGTTTTGGTGCATTTAACTTATTCCTCAGTTTTCTAGAATACTGTAGTTTTTACCTGATTTGATTTTGCAGCAGTTTATATGCTCCAGCCTCAGTAATTTAAAAAATATGCTATTTTAATTATTACTATTTTTATGAAACACATACAATATTTCTGTGAGGCAGATGCTAACTACTGAACCTTCATGAGGACAAAATACAATAAGCAATACAGGCCATACAAAAGCACACCTACATACACCAGGGCTTTTTCCATTATAATTTGATCCTTAATTTTGTTGTAAAAAAGCAACTTATAGGGGTTATATTCTCCATGTGACATCTAGTCCCACTTAGATGAATCTGTGCTTGACTTGGGTGTCAACATTATTTTGTTGTGAATGTGGATTTTGCCAGTGGTCACTGCCATTGTCACCTTGAGACAGGATTGCTGTAATACCCTTTTCTGCTGTAATGCCCTCTCCTTTAGGATGAGCCTTAAGACCACTGGAAAACTTCAGCTTTTGCAGAATATGGGAGCCCATTTGAGGAACATTTCGTGAAGAAAATGCATAGTACACCTTCTGCTCTACAATCTGCACTAGATTTGTATTAGCTTCCTGATGCAATTTGTTGGTTATAGTCTTTTAAGATCCTAAGTGATTGGGTCCTGCTTATCTCAGAGACCACCACTCTTTTCTCATGATTCCATACCCTAGTCAAATTATACACTCACAGAAATGTAGGGCTAGAAGAGACCTTGAGGAGTTATCAAGTTTAATCCCCTGTGCCAAGGCAGGACCTAGTAAACTGAGACCTCCCCTGACATGTGTTTGTCTAAGTTATTGTTAAAATCTTTCAATAATGGATTCCACAACCTCCCTTCAAAGCCTGTTCCAGAGCGTAACTACATTTATAGCTAAAAAGTTTCTTAATGTGACGGGTTGGATCACAGAACCCCACTTGGGAGCTGTCATCTAATTTGCCAAAACTACTTCTGCCCCTGTCAGCTTGGGACCCCAGCACTCTGTCTTGCTGAGTCAGACACACCCATCTGCTCCAACAAAGACCCAGGGTCTGAATTACTTGCCCCAAAGCTGCAGACTTAACTCAGAGCAGCCTACAGAAGTATTCCTGTCTTTAACACTCAGATGCCCAACTCCCAGTGTGGTCGAAACTCAAATAAATACATTTTACTCTGAATAAAGCTTATACAGGGTAAACTCATAAATTGTTTGCCCTCTGTAACACTGATAGAGAGATATGCACAGCTGTTTGCCCTCCCAGGTATTAACACATACTCTGGGTTAATTAATAAGTAAAAAGTGATTTTTATTAAATACAGAAAGTAGGATTTAAGAGGTTCCAAGTAGTAACAGACAGAACAAAGTGAATTACCACGCAAAATAAAACATGCAAATCAAAGCCTAATACAGTAATACAATTGAATACAGATAATATCTCACCCTGGAAGATGTTTCAATACGTTTCTTTCACAGACTGGATGGCTTCCTAGTCTGGGCACGATCCTTTCCCCTGGTACAGCCCTTGTTCCAGCTCTGGTGGTAGCTAGGGGATTCCTCATGATGGCTCTCCTTTTTGTTCTGTTCCACCCATTTTTAAATCTTTGCATAAGGTGGGAATCTTTTTTCCCCTCTCTGGGTTCCCCCCCCCCTTCTCAATGGAAAGACACCAGGTTAAAGATGGATTCCAGTTCAGGTGACATGATCACATGTCACTGTAAGACTTAATTACCCACTTGCCAGCACACAGGTATACAGGAAGACTTGCAGGTAAAACAGAGCCATCTGCAGTCAGTTGTCCTGGTTAATGGGAGTCCTCAAGATTCCAAACCACCATTAATGGCCCACACTTCCCATAATTACAATAGGCCCTCAGAGTTATATTTCATATTTCTAGTTTCAGATACAAGAGTGGAACATTTATACAAATAGGATGATCACTCAGTAGATTGTAAGCTTTGTAATGATACCTTACAAGAGACCTTTTGCCTAGAGTATATTCTAGTTACATTATATGATTTTATGAAAATATGCTAGAGTGCAATGTCACACCTAATATCTAACCTAAATCTCCCTAGCTGCAGTTTAAGACCATTACTTCTTATAGGTTCATAAGAACATAAGAAAGGCCGTACCGGGTAAGACCAAAGGTCCATCTAGCCCAGTATCTGTCTACCACACAGTGGCCCCATGCAGGTGCCCCCTGAGGGTGAACCCTAACAGGCATGATCAAGTGATCTCTCTCCTCCATCCATCCCCATCTCTGATGAAACAGAGGCTAGGGACACCATTCTTACCCATCCTGGCTATATTTATGGACTTAGCCACCATGAGCCAAATCAGTCCAGTTTTCTTTAAACATTGTTATAGTCCTAGCACAACCTCCCTCCTCAGGGGAGTTCACAAAGTTGACTGTGCTTGTGAAGAGAAAAGAAGAAAGAACTTTTTTTATTTTTTTTTAAATAATATATTCTCAGTCTTATTCTCTATCCCCTTTTAATGATTCCTAACATCCTGTTTGCTTTTTTGACCGCCTGCACACTGCACAAACCATCTTCAAGAGTCCTAGCCTCTTTAATCTTCCAAGATCTTTCTCTATCGTTGTGTAGCCCATCCCCCCCCCCCATTTGTATGTATGTATAGTTGTTTTTTTTTTTTTTTTTGATTACAGGACACCACATCATTACACATTTTCATTGCCATTTTGTTTATTTGATTGATAGTTTTTTGAGATCTTTTTCTTCTCTTTACTCTTCTTTTTTTTTTTAATGTTTCTTTTTGTCATTTGCAAACTTTACCTCTTCTGTACCCCTTTTTCTCACTCTTTATGAATAAATTGAATATCTTTCTCTGAGAGACTTGACCCCTAGGGACCCCCCATCATCTTAGCTGTATAGTTGTTGTGTATTTAATTACTATTTAGATTCTAGGACTGGAAGGAACCTCGAGAGGTCATTGAATCCAGTCCCCTGCCCTCATGGCAGGACCAAATACTGTCTAGACCATCCCGGATAGACATTTATCTAACCTACTCCTAAATATCTCCAGAGATAGAGATTCCACAACATCCCTAGGCAGTTTATTCCAGTGTTTAACCACTCTGACAGTTAGAAACTTTTTCCTAATGTCCAACCTAAACCTCCCTTGCTGCAGTTTAAGCCCATTGCTTCTTGTTCTATCCTTAGAGGCTAAGTTGAACAAGTTTTCTCCCTCCTCCTTATGACACCCTTTTAGATACCTGAAAACTGCTATTATGTCCCGTCTCAGTCTTCTCTTTTCCAAACTAAGAAAACCCAATTCTTTCAGCCTTCCTTCATAGGCCATGTTCTCTAGACCTTTAATCATTCTTGTTGCTTTTCCCTAGACCCTCTCTAGTTTCTCCACGTCTTTCTTGAAATGCGGTGCCCAGAACTGAACACAATACTCCAGTCAACGCCTAACCAGCGCAGAGTAGAGTGAAATAATGACTTCTTGTGTCTTACAACACACCTGTGAATGCATCCAAGATTCATGTTTGCTTTTTTTGCAACAGCATCACACTGTTGACTCATTTAGCTTGTGGTCCACTATAACCCCTGATTCCCTTTCTGCTGTATGCCTTCCTAGACGTCTCTTCGCATTCTGTATGTGTGAAACTGAGTGTTCCTTCCTAAGTGGAGCACTTTGCATTTGTCTTTGTTAAACTTCATCCTGTTTATCTCAGACCATTTCTCCAGTTTGTCCAGATCATTTTGAATTATGACCCTATCCTCCAAAGCAGTTGCAATCCCTCCCAGTTTGGTATCATCTGCAAACTTAATGAGCATACTTTCTGTGCCAATATCTAAGTCATTGATGAAGATATTGAACAGAGCCGGTCCCAAAACAGACCCCTGCGAAACCCCACTTGTTATACCTTTCCAGCACGAATGGGAATCATTAATAACTACTCTGAGTACAGTTATCCAGCCAGTTATGCACCCACCTTATAGTGGCCCCATCTAAGTTGTATTTGCCAAGTTTATCAATAAGAATATCATGCGAGACCGTATCAAATGCCTTACTATAGTCTAGGTATACCACATCCACTGCTTCTCCCTTATCCACAAGACTCGTTATCCTATCAAACAAAGATTTGTTTGACATGATTTGTTCTTTACAAATCCATGCTGGCTATTCCCTATCACCTTCCAAGTGTTTGCAGATTTCCTTAATTACTTGCTCCATTATCTTCCCTGGTACAGAAGTTAAACTAACTGGTCTGTAGTTTCCTGGGTTGTTGTTATTTCCCTTTTTATAGATGGGCACTATATTTACCCGTTTTCCACTTTTCTGGAATCTCTCCCGTCTCCCCTGATTTTCCAAAGATAATAAGTAGAGGCTCAGATACCTCCTCTATTAGCTTCTTGAGTATTCTAGGATGCATTTCATCAGGCCCTGGTGACTTGCAGGCATCTAACTTTCCTAAGTGATTTTAAACTTGGTCTTTTGTTTAATTTTATCTTCTAAACCTACCCCCTTCCCATTAGCATTCACTATGTTAAGCATTCCTTCAGACTTCTCGGTCAAGACCGAAACAAAGTAGTCATTAAGCATCTCTGCCATTTCCAAGTTTCCTGTTACTGTTTCTCCCTCTTCACTGAGCAGTGGGCCTACCCTGTCCTTGGTCTTCCTCGTGCTTCTAATGTATTGATAAAAAAAGTCGTCTTCTTTCCCTTTATCCCTGTAGTTAGTTTGAGCTCATTTTGTGCCTTCACCTTTCTAATCTTGCCCCGGCATTCCTGTGTTGTTTGCCTATATTCATCCTTTGTAATCTGTCCTTAGTTTCCATTATTTTTCAATATGACTCCTTTTTATTTTTTAGATCATGTAAGATCTTGTGGTTAAGCCAAGCTGGTCTTTTGCCTCATTTTCTATCTTTCCTACCCAGCGGAATAGCTTGCTTTTGGGCCCTTAATAGTGTCCCTTTGAAAAACTGCCAACTCTCCTCAGTTGTTTATCCCCTCAGTCTTGATTCCCATGGGACCTTGCCTATCAGCTCTCTGAGCTTACCAAAATCCTCCTTCCTGAAATCCATGGTCTCTATTTTGCTGTACTCCCTTCTACCCTTCCTTAGGATTGTGAACTCTATGTTTTCATGATTACTTTCACCCAAGTGGAAGCACTTCCAAATTCTCAACGAGTTCCTCCCTATTTGTTAAAATCAAGTCTACAACAGCTTCCCCCCAGTAGCTTTTTCAACCTTCTGAAATAAAAAGTTGTCTGCAATGCAGTCCAAGAACTTATTGGATAGTCTGTGCTCTGCTGTGTTATTTTCCCAGTATATATCTGGATAGTTGAAGTCCCCCCATACCACCAAATCTTGGGCTTTGGATGATTTTGTTAGCTGTTTAAAAAAACGTCATCCACCTCTTCCACCTGATTAGGTGGCCTGTAGTAGACTCCTAGCATGATATCACCCTTGTTTTTTACCCCTTTTAGCCTAACCCAGAGACTCTCAACACTTCCGTCTCCTATGTCCATTTCCACCTCTGTCCAAGTGTGTAAATTTAATATAAGGCAACACCTCCTCTCTTTCCCCCCCCCCCGTCTATCCTTCCTGAGCAAGCTTAAACATAAGTTTGTGCCCTGAACATAAGATTCAGTCCATTTTTAAAAACATAATTGAGTAATGTAGGTCTCAGAAACCTGGATTTGCCTTTGCTTTTAGGAGGTTAATAGATGTCTCCTCTGGTAGTCTTCTGTTCTCCATGACGTGTGTACCTACAGAAATTCAGAACCTCCTCATTTGCCTTATAAGACCTCCCATACAGGGGATATGATTTGATCAAAAGTGAGTTAGAAACAGCACACAACACCAGCCTGGATTATATCATTATCAAAAAAATCAGATCTTGAGGGGGAAAGTTACTGCTGACCAGACAGAACAACTTGCCACCTTCTGCATCCACGCTAATGTCCACTAGTTCAGGAATATCAAGTAATTTTGAGGCTAATGAAGAGCTTAGGGATAATGGTAGGATGACAAATAGGAATGAGGATATGGAGGTAGATATTACCACATCTGAGGTAGAAGCCAAACTCGAACAGCTTAATGGGATGAAATCAGGGACCCAGATAATCTTCATGAAAGAATATTAAAGGAACTGGCACATGAAATTGCAAGTCCATTAGCAAGAATTTTTAGTGAATCGGTAAACTCGGGGTTGTACCGTCTGACTGGAGAATTGCTAACATAGTTCCTATCTTTAAGAAAGGGGAAAAAAGTGATCCGGACAACTACAGGCCTGTCAGTTTGACATCTGTAGTATGCAAGGTCTTGGAAAAACATCTGAAGGAAAAAAGTAGTCAAGAACATTGAGGTCAATGGTAATTGGGACAAAAAACAACATGGTTTTACAAAAGGTAAATCCTGTCAAACCAACCTGATCTCCTTCTTTGAGAAGGTTACAGATTTTTTAGACAAAGGAATTGCAGTGGATCTAATTTACCTCAATTTCAGTAAGGCGTTTGATACGGTTCCACATGGGGAATTATTAGCTAAATTGGAAAAGATGGAGGATCAATATGAAAATTGAAAGGTGGATAAAGAACTGGTTAAAGGGGAGACTACAATGGGCCGTACCGAAAGGTGAATTGTCAGGCTGGAGGGAGGTTACTAGTGGAGTTCCTCAGGTTTTGGGATCAATCTTTTTATTCCTGACCTTGGCACAAAAAGTGAGAATGTGCTAATAAAGTTTGCGGATGACAAAGCTGGGAGGTATTGCCAATACAGAGAAGGACCGGGATATCATACAGGAAGATCTGGATGACCTTGTAAACTGGAGTAATAGTAATAGGATGAAATTTAATAGTGAAAAGTGCAAGGTCATGCATTTAGGGATTAACAAGAACTATTGTTATAAGCTGGAGAGGCATCAGTTGGAAGTAACGGAGGAGAAGGACCTCGGAGTATTGGTTGATCACAGGATGACTGAGCCGACAATGTGATATGGCCATGAAAAAAGCTAATGCGGTCTTGGGATGAATCAGGCAAATTATTTCCAGTAAAGATAAGGAGGTGTTAGTACTGTTATACAAGGCACTGGTGAGACCTCATCTGGAATACTGTGTGTAGTTCTGGTCTCCCATGTTTAGGAAGGATGAATTCTAAGTGGAACAGGTTCAGAGAAGGACTACTAGGCTGATCCGAGGAATGGAAAACCTCTCATATGAAAGGAGACTCAAAGAGCTTGGCTTGTTTAGCCTATCCAAAAGAAGGCTGGGGGGAGATATGATTGCTCTTTATAAATATATCAGAGGGATAAATACCAGGGAGGGAGAGGAATTATTTAAGCTCAGTACCAATGTGGACACAAGAACAAATGGATATAAACTGGCCATCAAGGAGTTCAGACTCAAAATTAGACAAAGGTTTCTAACCATCAGAGGAGTGAAGTTCTGAAACAGCCTTCCAGGGGGAGTAGTGGAGGCAAAAGACATATCTGGCTTCAAGACTAAGCTTGATAAGTTTATGGAGGGGATGGTATAATGGGATAGCCTAATTTTGGCAATTAATTGGTCTTTGACTACTAGCAGTAAATATGCCCAATGGCTTGTGATGGGATGTTAGATGGTGTGGGATCTGAGTTACTACAGAGAATTCTTTCCTGGGTGTCTGGCTGGTGAGTCTTGCTCACATGTTCAGGGTTTAGCTGATCGCCATATTTGGGGTCAGGAAGGAATTTTCCTCCAGGGCAGATTGACAGAGGCCCTGGGGGGGGGTTCGTCTTCCTCTGCAGTTTTGGGCACAGGTCACTTGCTGGAAGGTTCGCTGCACCTTGAAGTCTTTACACCATGATTTGAGGACTCCAATTGCTAAAACACAGGTTTGAGACAGGAGTGGGTGGGTGAGATTCTGTGGCCTGCATTGTGCAGGTCAGTCTATTAGATCAGAATGGTCCCTTCTGACCTTTAAAGTCTATGAAATTATATGCAATTTCTATTCCATAGCACATCTAAAATGCATGATGGGCTTGCTGCATTTTGTGGCACGTTACTGTGGTGAGACATTATGAACACATACTTTCTTGGCTCTAGTATGCAGTGTCACGCTTACATATATTTAGGGGTATACAAAAATGGTCTGCTGGGGAAGTGCCAGTTTTTTAGTTACCCTCTCAACCATTCTCTCTAATCAGCCCATCATCCCAGAAGTCGCCATTGCACTCAGGTTAATGCTGTAAGAGTGCTGAACATATCTAATCATAATGCAGGGAGATGCTATGGCAAGCTTTCCTGTTCACAAAGCTCTGTTAATATGAAATATCAAATTCTACAGCTCCTCTGCTATTCCATCTTTCATATAAAAGTATTTTCAGGCCAAAGTCTGCCCTTTAGATGTTACATATAAGTACCATAGCTCTGACTTAAGTATTTAAGTATTGCATGAACCTAGGTGTGATTAAATTACTCAGTATTATAACCTTTGGAAGGGTAAGATGAGCTCCTGCTTATACTACAAAACTCAACTATGGCCATGAGAACACATCTTTCACTCCTTATTAAATTAGAGCCAGTTGCTGCCTTTTGGAAGAGGAAAATGCTGAATACTTCTGAAAATCTTTGCTTACTCTCAGTAATATATCATCCTTAATCTACTGCATTCAGAACTCCGTGATATCAATCAATGCCAGTATATACACCTGTAACAGTAGTAGAATTATACCAAAAGATGATGCTGTTTCACAAACAGGGCCGTCTCCAAGTTTTTTGCCGCCCCAAGCAAAAACATGTTCCCGCACCCCCCCCAGCCCTGCCCCAACTCTGCCCCTTCCCCACCTCATCCCAACCCCTTCCCCAAATACCAAGCCCCGCCTCCTCCCACAGGCGTGTCACATTTCCCCTCCTACCCCTCCCTCCCAGGCTTGCCTGGGAGGGAGGGGGGAGAAGCGGAGCAGCGGCACACTCGGGGGAGGAGGCGGAGGTGAGCTGGACGGGGGGAGAAAGCAGTTCCTCTGCCCCTCCCCAGGGTTACTTCCTGCGGCCCTCCCTGTGTCCCCCCCCCACTGCCTCAGCTCACTTCCGCTCCGCCTGCTCCCCTGAGCATGCTGCTGCTGCTGCTTCGCTTCTCCCCCCTCCCTCCCAGGCTTGCCGCAAAACAGCTGTTTCTCACAGCAAGCCTGGGAGGGAGGGGAGAGAAGTGGAGCAGTGTCATGCTCAAGGGAGCAGGTGGCAGTGGAGCAGAGGTGAGCTGCGGGGGGGAGTGGTTCTTCTGTCCCTGCCCCCCCCCTGGGTTACTTCCTGCAGCCCTCCCCATGCCCCTCACCTCAGGGCCGGTTCCTGGCTTTTTGTGCCCCTAGCAAAACAAACAAACAAACAAAACACACACACACACACACACAAAAAGGAGCCAGAGTGCCGCCCCTTGGAAAGCAGATGTGGAGTGCTGGTGCCTAGAGCTGGCCCTGTTCACAAAGGCAAATATGGAAGGAATTTGCAGATTTGCATTTCAAAAAACAGTTAAACCATTCCTGAGGCTAGACTTCAGCATTAGTTTCAGTATTCATGCTTTGTTCTGGTCTCAAAGCTCCTAACACTCCCTTTAATTTTCTGATGTAAATATAAACTGATTGTTTTAGTCTTTTCACGGACTTACAATTTTCCCTCCTGATCCACCATTTTCTAATAGTGTAATACATGTTAGTGTTGATTCAGGTAATTTTACCCACATTTAGTCAAGCTACATTCTTGTGAAGGAGACTTCAAGCACACATGCTGAAGATATGTGGATATACCATCTCTGCTTTTTCAGTAGGGTGACAAGTAATATTTGAAGATCCAATAATACACTATTGGATTACTGTAATGTTTAGAGACTTCAGTCAAGATTGGAGCCCTGTTGTGCTAGGTGCTGTACATATACATAGGAAAAAGGCTATTCTTGCTCCAATGATCTTACAATCTAAAGAGAAATCTAAACCTAAACAGAAAAAGGATGGGGGACAGGTATATTAAATGTCCAATTTTACACACCAGGAACTAAGAGTGTAAGTGACTTGCTGAAGGTCACATATGAAGCCTTTGACAGAGACAGGCACTGAACCCAGTGCTCATAGGTCTCAGTTCAGTTGTAAACACAAGACCATCTTCTCCCACTCAGTTATAGAGGCTGTAACCTGAGCTATATAGATTATGAGTAAAAAATCCCAATTATCACTTTGAGGGTTGATAGGTTTTTGTCCCAAGATCAGGCTCAGTATTATTAAAAATTATATAGTTGGTAACCCTGATGTGCACAGTGAAACACTCTCACTGTAGGAACTCTTAAATTTACAAATAAATATTTTATTAATACATTTATCAAAGTCACACACACTCTAACTCAGTAAGGTAGAATACAGATAATACAGAAATTACATCTGAACAACCATACTCACCATCCCTTGCAGAACAACCTGAAATGTTGGCCAATATCTTCATCACCATCAGCTTCCTCATCTTCACCAGTAGCCACCATTCTGGCCCTTCCTAAGGGCTCCCCTATTGCCCTGGGATGCCACTTTTATATATTACACTGACGTTACCATGTCTAATGCATATTTAATAGGAGTTTCTCCCCCTTTCTTTATTTGTATTTCCTCCCCTTACCAATGTTAAGGTGTCCTTCTAGAGGTTAGTGTATCTATGATTTCACCACCATTATCATATATGTCAGTTTGTTGCCATGGCACTCTTGCAGTCAGATGTTCCATCCAAAACCTTCCAGAAGCTGGTGTCAGTTTATGTTCTGTGGTTATATCATTATGGAAAAAAATCCCCCTATACTGTACTTCCTGTTCCCCAAAGTTTATGAGTTACCTAAGTTTATCTATCCCAAAGTTCCTAGGCCTTAAGCCTCATGCTAACTGCTGTAGCCAATGTCTTACAGGATACCAGCCTGTAGATTCCTTGTATTACTGCTGAATATGATAAAACAGAATATAATGGAGGGAAGCTGGCCCACTGGGTTACAAGCCGGTTAACAACCATTTAAATATATAAACAGAGCCATATTTCAGACATTCAGATTCCAGAAATGATGCTACTATGTGATCAGCTTATAGAATATGTTCTCAGTGGACATATGTTCTTCTTTTCTTCCAAAATGAAAACGACTAAAAGTTTTAATTGTGACTGATTTTAACACACTGAATATTTTCTTTAATACCCCTAAAATTTAAAAAGAGTGTGATTAAAATATTTACTAGCAACAATGAGATTAAAATTCATCCAACCCCTTCAGATGGATAGGGATTACCTACAGCAGCAGAAGATGGATTAGGGATGCATCAGCTTCCTTTAATTCAGGTAGGGACCATTGGATGCCTGGTTTGCCATGAGGAACACTAAGATTATGTCTATGCTTGGAGAAAGGGGTGTGATTGAAGCAACACTCACTCTATCTCTCAGCTAGCATGCTAAAAATAGTAGTGAAGCCACAGCAAAATAGATTCCAGGTCCAGAAGAGACCATTGTGATCATTTAGTCTGCCCTTCTCTATAAACTAGAACTTCCCCACAATGTTCTTAGAGCATGTCTTTTAGAAAAACATCCAATCTTGATTTCAAAATTGTTAGTGATTTTGAAGCCACCACAACCCTCGGTAAACTGTTGCAATGGTTAATTTCTTTTAAAATTGTACACCTAATTTCCAGTCTGAATTTGTCTAACTTCAACTTCCAGTCATTGGATCACTGCATAGGTAGTGGTGAACAGCAGTCTAAGAACAAACCCTGTGCATACATGGACCCTGTACATATTTAATCAGGGGTGGCTAGTCCGTGCTATCACTCGCCAATACCCATGCTACTATACCTACAATACTATTTCTAGGGCATTGGCTCTATGAGCGTGAGCACAAGTATGTCTTCGGGAGCTGGGAATCACACTCCCAACTCCATCCTGTCTCTCCCACATGGCCTAAGTGGGAGGAGACAGGACTGTAGTGGTCATATCACAATCTGCCAATTCCCTATTGGTGGTCAACATGGCAACTAGATAGGCATGCGAGCTCCCCAGCTGGCCACCTGCTTAGTGTGGCAGTTTTAAAGGCATGTATGCAGCAGCAGTGCAGCCTTTTTTTGTCCTGCCCCTTCCCTTAAGGTTTTCTTAAGGGACTAGGATTAAAATCATGCTAACTAAATACAAGGATACTGATCATCAGGATTCAAGATAGAATGGGTAGTAGGTAATACATGTCACTGTCTCTAACCTCAGGTTTTACAAATGCTTTCTTGTGTTGCTTTGGATTTTCCTTTTTGTGTCATAACTTACCCTCGTCAGCCACTTTAGACCACAGGTAAGAGAGGGATTCCAAAAAGCTGACCATAAGGGACTGATGCAAGTTTTGCCATGTGCGATGAGGGCTTATGCTCTCAGTACAACAACTGGGCTGCTTTCATAATATACATAAACATTTGGGCTGCTGATCCCCGGTGCACTTTATTATACCAGGTATGGCTTTAGTTTCTTTCAGGTTGTAGGTCTGGAGACTAGGACAGGCCCTCCATTGTATTTGTGAGATTTAGCTTTCACGGGCTTCTTGTTACTGGCCATTAATTGTTCAGCATTTCCTGGCCATAATGAAGCTGCAGCCAATATCAGTAATTTTTTCTCTAAATTAAGTATGCAGTTTGTCAAGTCAGAGCTCAGAAGGATTCAAATATGGAATAGAGTTATTTAGAGCAGCAAATACTTATAAAGAGATTAACTAGGGCATCATCTAATTGCCAGACGAGAATTCTTCTAAAATAAGATCCAGAATCCAAGATGAACATAAGAATGGTCATATTGGGTGAGACCAAAGGTCCACCAAGCCTAATATCCTGTGTTCCAACAGTGGCCAGTACCAGATACTGCAGAGTGAATGAACAGAACAAGGCAATTTATCTATCCCCTGTCATCTAGTCCCAGCTTCTGGCAGTCAGTAGTTCAGGGACACCTAGAGTATGGGGGTGCATCTTCACTAATAGCCATTGGACCTATCCTCCAAGAACTTATCTAATTCTTTTTTGAAGCCACTGATACTTTTGGCCTTCACAACATTCCCTAGGAATGAGTTCCACAAGTTAACTGTGCACTGTGTGAAGAACTGCTTCCTTATATTTATTTTAACCCCTCTGCCTATTAATTTCATTGGGTGATCCCTGATTCTTATGTTGTGGGAATGGGTAAATAAGACTTCCTTATTCACTTTCGCCACACCATTCATGATTTTATAGACATCTATGACATCCCCTCTTAGTTGTCACTTTTCTAAGATGACTAGTCCCAGCCCTTTTAATCTCTTCTTATATGGAAGCTACTCTAGCCCTCTGATCTCCCCGCCCCCCCCCCCCCATTCTCTTCAACTTTTCTAGTTCATATATATAGATAGATTCATATAGATGGGACAACCAGAATGAATACCCTGCACTGAAAGGGGGGGGGGGGGCATTGTCCAGGCTTGCTGGAGGAAGACAGTAGTGCTTTATGGTGAGTGGGTGCAGGGAGGGAGAACAAGATCAGAAACTGCTGCAAAAAGGTGGTGTTCGTCAGCTTTGCAGCACTGACTCACCACCTTGGAATGTAATGGTGGGGGTCTTTAAAGGTGCAAGCTAGGGCATTGGAAACCCCATTCTCCATGTAGCAAGCAAGGCAGCACCCCTCCTCCCTTCCCCCCCTTAAGGTGCAATTATCAGGTGGGTTTGAACCTGCTGTAGGCATTGTGTTATTCACTCGTTTTTAAGGGGCCTGGGAAGGAATTTTTTCCCTCACCACCATATTGGCTTCGTTGGAGTGGGTTTTTTCACCTTCCCCACAGTGGGTGTTAGGGAAGACCTATTATGGTGAGCACAAAAGGTGTGGTAGGCTATATGTCACCACTTATTTGGTAACTGTGGGGTAGATGTCCAGTGCAGGTACTCCTTTGGGAAGGCATCCAGTGACCAGATAAATCGCATGGTAAAGGACTTAAAAAGATGGTGCTGGTTAAATGAACGGAACATTGCGGGGTTTGGGCTTCAATGGTTGGAACGGCATAGAGCCAAACCTCCTTTCTTATCGCCCATCTTACCCCTTCTACAAGGGAGAGGAGGGTGGATGGTAAGGTCCTGACAATGGATTTGCTGGAGGGACCTGGATGGAAAAAAAGGGGGAGCTGGTGAAAGCCTTCTTCCTGGTTAATTATAAAACAAACAGGGTTTACCTGCGCTGTACACTTTTATCTGCCAGGTAGTCCCAGTCATCTAATAATAAAGTTGAAGCCTGATTAAATCAATATTAAGTGTCTCCTGCCCTTCTTTTGGTATAGCTGGACAACTCCACACAGTGTTCAACAGAATTCAAGGTCTCAGCATACAATGGATTTGTATAATGGCATTATGAAATTTTCTGTTTTATTATCTATTCCTTTACTAATGGTTCCTAAAATTCTGTTAGCTTTTTGACTGCCAATGCACATTGATGAGATGGTTTCAGAGAACTATCCAAAATGACTACATGAGAAACTCATAGATGAGAACTGACTTTGTAGCAGTCCATATTATGAAGTAACACGTTTGTAAATTCAAATTTCCATGATAACCTTAGTAGTATATACTTGAATAAAAATGTGTTGCATATTTTATGGAAACAGAGGGAGATAACATATTTGTTTAATACTCTCTTTTTTTTGCAGATGCTCCAACATTTGTGTCAAATCAAACCTTGTATTATTCTTGGGAAGGCAATCCTATCAATATAAGTTGTGAAGTACTATCTAATCCTGTAGCGTCAGTTCACTGGAGAAGAGGAAAATTAGTTTTACCTGCAAAAAATACTACCCATTTAAAGACTTACAGTGCAGGAAGAAAGCTGATATTAGAGGTAAGGCTTTAAATGTAAATTAGAAAACTACATTTATCAGTTGAGAGTCATTTAATTTCTTCACTGGTCAGGAATTACTGGGATTGTGTAAAACACTTACAGATCAGATCTGTGATGTAATGAAGAAAAAAAAATCTTATGAGGTATTTATCTCCATATTCCTTGTGATCAGCTAGAAAGAAGTCCTTGGTTCCAATCAATTGTCTTGCCTTCAATTCACCACTTTCAGTGAACATTAATATAATCTGAGTTGTTTGCAAAGTAGTAAATAAAACATGAATATTTAAAAAATAGTAAAACTGATTCAGTAGATTGATATTATCAATGATTTAGTGCCTGCATGAAAAGATTTTGGCCATTTCAGTCCAGCTCAAAGCAGACATGTATATGCAGTACAAAATTTATTGGCTTTCTTGTTGGCAGTCTCCATAACAAGGCTGTTGTATACAGACTAAAGTCCTTTCTTATCTCATAGAGCCAGTCCCAATAAGTCAGGAACAAACTATGTTGTCTGGCACACATGAGAAAAAACAAGATGCCAAGGATGGGATTTAATTAGGCCCCAACAACTATATTAACTTACTTCATCTGCGAACTACTTTGCAATAACTCATACAGTGCAGGTCATAATTCCTTCCTTTATCATTTTCACCTGCGGCAGGGCTGATGACAGCCCCTCCCCCCTCAACAGCTGGTCCCTAGCCCACTGCTTGGACTCCAGCACCCTCTCCTCATATGAGGGTTGAGGAGATGAGAAGAGGGGATTGTATCCTCACTCTACCAGACAATAGGAGTCAGAGTCCTGTTTCCCGCCTGTTTTAGGGGATGCCTTTCCCTAAGCCCATTTCCAGTTCTGGTTTATCAGGGAACTTGACCTCAGTGAAGTTAGTAAATATGGAAATAAAAGTTATATCCCATAACATCAATGGCAGTTTTGCTTAAAAGAGGAGGTCAGGATTGGGCCCCTACATTATACATAGGTGATAGAGATCATAAACCTCAATATTCAAACAAATTGTAATGTCACAACTTCAGTTAAAAGAATGGCCACTAAGGGCATGTCTATATGGAGAGTTAGTATATAGCAAGCTGTGGTGTACATCTACAGGGGTCTAGCATGCCACATGCTAGCTGGCCATTTGGACACTGCTACCACACACTAAAAGTTACATAGTGCTCTTTGACCCATTGATGTTTCAAACAGTAGTAGGTCAAAGTGCTCAGTGGAACTTTTAATGCACCTTTGCTATGTCCACGCTGCAATTTATGATGTGACTGCTAGTATGCTGCAGATTTATACCCCAGCTTGTCATGCACTAACTCTCCATATGGACAAGTTCTAAGTATCTAGTGCTTTAAATCAGGGGTTCTCAGGACAAATTTGGTGGCCTCACAGTGAAGCCAACAACTCTTGCTGGTGAACACTCTCACACTTTTTCTTAAATACTTAATTAGCTGCAGGGAAAACAAATAATTGTCCAAATCATTGTAACTGATTTAGTGCTAGCCAAGAAGTCTGTTGGGAAAAAGGATGCTGCCTCACTACCTCAGGGCTGAACCCAAAGCCTGAGCCCCCCCGGAAAGGTGGGGAACTCACTGGCTGCCTGGTCCTCCCGCATTGGAAGAGGAAGACCAAGGATAGGGTAGGCCCACTGCTCAGTGAGGAGGGAGAAACAGTAACAGGAAACTTGGAAATGGCAGAGATGCTAATGACTTCTTTGTTTCGGTCTTCACTGAGAAGTCTGAAGGAATGCTTAACATAGTGAATGCTAATGGGAAGGGGGTAGGTTTAGAAGATAAAATAAAAAAAGAACAAGTTAAAAATCACTTAGAAAAGTTAGATGCCTGCAAGTCACCAGGGCCTGATGAAATGCATCCTAGAATACTAAAGGAGCTAATAGAGGAGGTATCTGAGCCTCTGGAAAATCATGGGAGATGGGAGAGATTCCAGAAGACTGGAAAAGGGCAAATATAGTGCCCATCTATAAAAAGGGAAATAAAAACAACCCAGGAAACTATAGACCAGTTAGTTTAACTTCTGTGCCAGGGACAATAATGGGGCAAGTAATTAAGGAAATCATCTGCAGACACTTGGAAGGTGGTAAGGTGATAGGGAATAGCCAGCATGGATTTGTAAAGCACAAACTGTGTCAAACCAATCTGATAGCTTTCTTTGATAGGATAACGAGTCTTATGGATCAGGGAGAAGCGGTGGATGTGGTATACCTAGACTTTAGTAAGGCATTTGATACGGTCTCGCATGATATTCTTATTGATAAACTAGGCAAAAACACTTTAGATGGGGCTACTATAAGGTGGGTGCATAACTGGCTGGATAACCGTACTCAGAGAGTAGTTAATGGTTCCCAATCCTGCTGGAAAGGTATAACAAGTGGGGTTCCGCAGGGGTCTGTTTTGGGACCGGCTCTGTTCAATATCTTCATCAACGACTTAGATGTTGGCATAGAAAGTACGCTTATTAAGTTTGCAGATGATACCAAACTGGGATTGCAACTGCTTTGGAGGACAGGGTCATAATTCGAAATGATCTGGACAAACTGGAGAAATGGTCTGAGGTAAACCGGATGAAGTTTAATAAAGACAAATGCAAAGTGCTCCACTTAGGAAGGAACAATCAGTTTCACACATACAGAATGGGAAGAGACTGTCTAGGAAGGAGTACGGCAGAAAGGGATCTAGGGTTTATAGTGGACCAAAAGCTAAATATGAGTCAGCAGTGTGATGCTGTTGCAAGAAAAGCAAACATGATTCTGGGATGCATTAACAGGTGTGTTGTGAGCAAGACATAAGAAGTCATTCTTCCGCTCTACTCTGCGCTGGTTAGGCCTCAACTGGAGTATTGTGTCCAGTTCTGGGCACCGCATTTCAAGAAAGATGTGGAGAAATTGGAGAGGGTCCAGAGAAGAGCAACAAGAATGACTAAAGGTCTTGAGAACATGATCTATGAAGGAAGGCTGAAAGAATTGGGTTTGTTTAGTTTGGAAAAGAGAAGACTGAGAGGGGACATGATAGCAGTTTTCAGGTATCTAAAAAGGTGTCATAAGGAGGAGGGAGAAAACTTGTTCACCTTAGCCTCTAATGATAGAACAAGAAGCAATGGGCTTAAACTGCAGCAACGGAGATTTAGGTTGGACATTAGGAAAAAAGTTCCTAGCTGTCAGGGTAGTTAAACACTGGAATAAACTGCCTAGGGAGGTTGTAGAATCTCCATCTCTGGAGATATTTAAGAGTAGGTTAGATAAATGTCTATCAGGGATGGTCTAGACAGTATTTGGTCCTGCCATGAGGGCAGGGAACTGGAGGTCCCTTCCAGTCCTAGAGTCTATGAATCTATTAATTGTGCCCCAGGTGTCTCCATAGCAACCAATACCAAGGTGGTGCATCCAGGAGCAAAAGGGAGGGAGAGGGTCTGCTGCTTTGCCCTCCCCCCACACCTTCATCACAGCCCAAGAGGCTGTGACTGCAAGGAAAGTCACGGTAGCCGCATTTGAGAAATGCTGTTTTAAATTAAAGTAGTATTACTCAAATACATTTGAGGAAATACATTGAACACGTTTCCCTTACCAATTGTTCACAGCCACACTACTTTCCAGTGATCACAGATAAGGCTACGCATACCCTGAATCTTGCAGTGTCCATTTGTGAGGACCCAGATATCATGGAAGACCAGCTCACCTATCTCTTTCAGCCACCACCTACACCTAATGTTAGGTTAAATGTTTATAAAGGGCTCGTAGCCTAGTCCCGTCCTCTTTCCTGGACAAAGTGGCCTCCTTTGCATATTATGTACAGAAGGAGGGGTCATGTTGCCTCTAACTTCCCTAGAGGACATTTTCCATTCCGTTTTGAAAATCTGGATTTGAAATATTTCATCTTATCCTTCTGTTTAATGAATATTTTTTCCATACAAGCTTTGCAAAAAAAGGAGAATTTGTCACAGATCTACCACATTTATGTCACCATTTTGTGCAATGTATTTGGCAAGGTAAAATAAGGGGACATCTTAATACTGTTTAAGCAGAATGAATTTAATTTTTGAGAAGGTCAATGATATTCTTGTAATTAATCTTTAGAAAATATGTAACATTTGTTTATGCTTATTTTAAAGATTGCTCCCACATCTGACAATGATTTTGGGCGATATAACTGCACAGCTACTAACAGAATAGGAGCAAGACATCAGGAATATACCCTTGGGCAAGCTGGTGAGTATATTGTGTCCAAGTTACTATAACCATACCCTTGTATTTTCACCAGTGTGAAATACAATTGGACTTTTCTGTTCAATTAATTCTACTGGAGCCTTTAGAACTGTCTTTTTAGCCCTCAGAAATATGACAGTGTAGGTAAAACAAACTGGTTCTCTCAAAAACAATGGACCTGATTCTTCTTTCACTTACAATGATTTAATGGGGTTATTTTTGTTTTCTGCCAGTGTAAGAAAAGGAGAATCAGGTCCATCTCTTTCATTTCTGCATCCAGTGTTTCCTTCTAAGGACCAGGATCAGAAACAAAAGTGCTGAAATACTGCAGCAAAGCCTATTTTTAAAGAGATGTTTGCAGATGACACTAAACTGGGAGGAGTGGTAGATAAGCTGGAGGGTAGGGATAGGATACAGAGGGACCTAGACAAATTAGAGGTTTGGGCCGAAAGAAACCTGATAAGGTTCAACAAGGACAAGTGCAGAGTCCTGCAGTTAGGACAGAAGAATCCCATGCACTGCTACAGACTAGGGACTGAGTGGCTAGGCAGCAGTTCTGCAGAAAAGGATCTGGGGTAACAGTGAACGAGAAGCTGGATAGGAGTCGACAGTGTTCCCTTGTTGCCAAGAAGGCTAACAGCATTTTGGGCTGTATACTAGGGGCATTGCTATCAGATCGAGGGATGTGATCATTCCCCTCTATTCGACATTGGTGAGGGCTCATCTGGAGTACCGTGTCCAGTTTTGGGCCCCACACTACAAGAAGGATGTGGAAAAATTGGAAGGAGTCCAGTGGAGGGCAACAAAAACGATTAGAGGGCTGGAGCACATGACTTATGAGAAGAGGCTGAGGGAACTGGGATTGTTTAGTCTGCAGAAGAGAAGAATGAGGTGAGATTTAATAGATGCTTTCAGCTACCTGAAAGGGGGTTCCAAAGAGGATGGATCTAGACTGTACTCAGTGGTACCAGATGACAGAACAAGGAATAATGGTCTCAAGTTGCAGTGGGGGAGGTTTAGGTTGGATATTACGAAAAAAGTATTTCACTATGAGGGTGGTAAAGCACGGGAATGGGTTACCTAGGGAAATGGTGGAATCTCCTTCCTTAGAGGTTTTTAAGGCCCGGCTTGACAAAGCCCTGGCTGGGACGATTTAGTTGGGAATTGATCCTGCTTTGAGCAGGGGGTTGGACTAGATGACCTCCTGACATCCCTTCCAACCCTGATATTCTATGATTCTATGTATAGTCCAGGTTTGCCAACTAAAAGTGCAGAATTTCACCTTCATTTTAGCTGTCCGGTTAAGTCCATGGGTTGAACAGATGTAATTTAGAGCAGGATTTGGCCCAAGGATTTAAGATTAAATTCATTCAAGCTGTCAGACTTTTGGGTGCTAATTGAAACATATTCAAATGTTCTGTTGAAGTTCATCTAGGCTTTGGTTTCCAAACTTGTTCCGCCGCTTATGCAGGGAAAGCCCCTGGCAGGCTGGGCCGGTTTGTTTACCTGCCACGTCCACAGGTTCGGCCGATCGCAGCTCCCAGTGGCCGCAGTTCGCTGCTCCAGGCCAATGGGGGCTGCTGGAAGTGGTGGCCAGTGAGTCCTTTGGCCTGCGTCGCTTCCAGCAGCTCCCATTGGCCTGGAGCAGCGAACCACGGCCACTGGGAGCCGCGATCGGCCGAACCTGTGGACTCGGCAGGTAAACACACCGGCCTGGTCCATCAGGGGCTTTCCCTGCACAAGCGGCAGAACAAATTTGGGAACCACTAATCTAGAGGATTGTAGATTAATTTAAAAATAAGATTTTATATTCACCCTTTGGCAGGATGAGAAATTTAATGCTTGGTTTTGCAGAGTACTGGTTATATGGAAGGATTTTGTTGTTGTTGAATGACTAAAAGAATAGACCAGAGTTGGTTTCATAGCATTTTTTCATTTGTCAAATGCCAAAATAGAGCAGTGAACCTTCACCAAGTTTACAGGATCAAAAAACATTAGGGGCCAGTTCTTTAGGTGTTACACCGCTTCCTTGATATAACGCTGTCCTTGGGAGCCAAAAAAAATCTTACCACGTTATATCGAACTTGCTTTGATCCGACGGAGTGCCTAGTCCGACCCCCTGGAGTGCTGCTTTACTGCATTATATCTGAATTCGTGTTATATCAAGTCGCGTTATATCGGGGTAGAGGTGTATAAATCAGCATTGTTCCGCTGAACTCATTCCAATTTACAACCACTGAGGAGCTGGCCATAGATCATTTTTCTACTTTAGCTAACTAGGGTTATATAAAGGAAGTCTTGGTGTTTTGTATTCTCTTTTAGAAGTGTAAGGAATTATTTTATACAATATTTTTCTACAATCTTCGTTGCAACTGTAATAAAATGTAAGGCTAAAGAATAAGATATACTCTTTACAATCCTAGTGGTAATACATATTTGGTATTATTGCTACTATATGCATTTTCAGACTTAAGGGAGACTGTCTGATGTTTCCTTTACTTTTAAACTTTTATAACACATTGCAGTTTCATTTCAGTGTTTCAAGAGTTGCAGAAGCAAATTGTGTATTTATTAAGGGGATTTATTGTGTAGAAACCATGCACAGCTTTAAAAGTTTATCCCATTACCTCTAAAGAAAAGATGATTTTAAACATCTTTTTTGTTGTGGTACATCCCTCCTTTGTAACAATTCTCAAAACAGTTGTGCTGCCAACGGTAGCTGAAAGTATTATTTATCAGAAACCAGGCAGATTTTCTATCCAACTTTAAGTGAGCCTAGTAAACACTCGAGAAAAAAAAAATTGATCCTTCTTTGGTTTGCCTTTGCCCCCTGCCATTGAATCAAAATAAATATTCGTTTAACCTCCTCATCTGCCTTTTGCATAGAAACACCCCCAGGCTCCAAGCATTACCCCTAAACAGAATTCCTTGCCCTACCTCCACACTCAGCCTCTCCACAACTCAGAAAATCCCACAGTTTAGAATCCACTCCCAGAAACTAAAATATTTTTCCTTATTTGTGTATAAATAAAACAAAAGATCTGCTTGTGGAATCTTTACTTATGTTGGTGAGTATTTACTGATGTAGTCACATATAATGTGGCTACTTGTTTGTGTAAGCTTCCACAACTAGGCCAAAAACACACATTTAGCAACTTATCTGATTATCTTCTAGTGTCCTCACTTATTTGGTTTCAAGACTTTAGACTAATCCTCAGTTAAAATAGTACATTTTATACGTTAAAAGTTTAGTTCATAACTAAGAAAGTTCTGTACCTCTGAAAATTAGAAAATACTTGCACAGTAAATCTATTTCCTTTAGCTCTTTCAATGACTAGCTCTCCAAAAATCTTCACATCTCTAGAGATATAAAATAGTAAAAGAGAGAAATCCAACTCAAGGACCAAATCTCTGAAATAGAGAAAAACAACACTTCCCAGATGAAGAGGGTGTGACTCCAAGACAGGGCATAAAGAAATGCTGGTTGTCCAGTGTTAGGTCTTGTGCATACCAATGAAATGTGAATGTGACAAGATGAATATTGCTTCCTGCCCTCCCCCACACACACTAGTGTCCAACTCTCCTCTTGGCTCCTAATACTTCCTCTATTGTAATAACAAACCAGTTACACCCTCCCAGCTGTTAAACACCCTTATTTCCTCCTCCTCAATGGCAAGACATAGGTTTGAAAGGAGGGACTCATTCTCCTTGTTTACAGGTCAGCACCCTCCCCAAATCAGTAATAGTAGTACCTACAGTAATAGTCCACATCCCCACAGCTTACAATAATGTAATGCAGTCATTTGAGCTTTACTGTAAAATACTGCAGTTTTTCATAAAAATCAAAGTTAAAGTTGGTGTTATAGGCTTGACAGAAAATTACTGACTTTTTGCTACTTCAGTTCTCATTTCCAAAGCTAAGTGTGGAAGATATGAATTCTCAAACTGAGCCTTAAATTCATGACGTTTCCCCATCTAGTTGTCCAACTTATGTAGTTAGAGATACTCTGCCACGCAAATTCTCTCAGAATTATTTTTTAAATCATGGCATATATACCATTTCCCAAAGATCAGTTTATCATTTCCCTGCAGTTTGTGCAGAAGCAGTCATCTCTTATACTAGTGTTTCCTAAAGTGTTTTGTACATTACTCCAAAAGGAAGGCATAAAGAAGGGACTAATATCTCGCATAGGGCATACTTGCGATACATATAACTCAGACATATGGTCAGGAAAAATGATGAAAACCTATGGTACATAAATTATAGCAGCCCCCCAAAATAATTGCATGTATACTTCAGAGTATAGTATTTTGTATTAAAAACATATTGCAGTTCCCTTTGCCACTGCTTCAGTTAATGCTGCTGCAGTACATATGTCTACTTAATTTCAAAATACACAATATGGACCCAATCCTGAAAAATCTTCCTAAAGAGAATGTTTGCTTTGCTCTGTAGCATTGGTCATTAAGTGATATAATTTTAATAATTAGTTCCTCTGCAAACTGACCTGTTTCTATTTAAAAAACAAACAAAGCTAATATTAAGAATTATGCTTCCAGGAAGATATGCAGGTTTGTTGTAGCCATGTCAGTCCCTTAGAAAGACAAAATGCATGAGGCAATATCTTTTATTGGATCAACTTCTCTTGGTGAGCAAGACAAGCTTTCAAGCTCTTCAAGTCTTCCAGGAAGACACCATAGATTATAATAGGTAAACTATGTACACTCCTCCACGTATTTCTTCTGCCCCTATTTGATATGTGAGTCAAATTCTTCTTTATTCATCCAACACTAGACCCCAATCTTGTGAACATTCACTACTAGGCAAAGTCCATTCTACATTGAAGAGTCTCATTGAAGTCCATGAGACTCTTCACAGCATTAAGCAGCATACCAAGGTCCTATGTTAAGTCAGTGATACTCAACCTATGACTCTTCCTCAGAGTGTCTATCTTAGGGCCACATACGCAGCTTTTGATTCAACAGTCCTACTGACTATGCCTGTGTTTCTGGTAGACTAAGCAGAACACTGATCTCAGGTGTATTTTCACAGGGAAAGCAGGGCAGTTGGAATGGCAGTATGTAAGCTGTCAGAACCACTTTCCAATTACTGTTATATGGAAAAAGACTTGTTGCTAGAATCTCTTTCACTCCATGAATCCAGGAGGTAAGGAGGAAGAGAGGAGAGAAGAAGTACCTCCAGTCTCCTTCCTAGCATCCAGGAGGGAGAAAGAGGGAAAGAGAAAAATTCCAGCTAGCAGAATCAGAAAGAGTTTCAACGTAATCAATGTCATATCATAGAACTGCTTTGTGATGTTTTCCTTGTAATGTTGTGTCAATATGTGATTACACTGTATTATCACCACACATAGGTCCAAAGCTTCATCTGGTGTAAACTGGAAGCCAGTGGAGATACACTAGTTCAGACCAGCTGAGGGTTTTGACCCAAAGTCACAAAACAATATCACAACACAAACACACAATATTGTATGGTGAGTGATTAATTTATGGCTCTCTCTCCAATTTCACTTGCTGCTACAATGGCTCATCATCTCCTAAAGGCTGACTATATTATCATTAACTATTAATTTTTTGCAGAATGACCCTTAATATCAGCTTCAAAATATTAGTTAAGAAAGATTCTGACGTTTATAAGTATGTACTATTGCAGTGAATTCTTACTTGACAGACATAGGAAGTTCAGTATAATAAACTTACTCAAGTCAAGGGCAAAAATGTTTGCAAAGCAAATATTGCACAAATGCTATACCCCCACCTGTAGACGAGTGGACTCACCCCTGCGATGCCTCCTGCTGGTGACTTCCGGGAATTAGCTTGTTCGAGCTCCGGAGCGCCCTCTGCAGGCCGGTGATCCACCTGTCCTCTGTCCTCCGTGTCACTCCCTGGACCCCGGTGCCCTTTTACCTGGGGTGCTGCTCCCTAGCAGTAATCTCCTCAGTCTTAGGGTCTCCCCTCCCTGGGGAACCCCCACCCACTAGTCCCACCTCACCTCAGTATATGGCTACCGCCAGTCATCATCTAGCTCCAGGCCCTGGGGCAGGATGCAGTATCAGCCTACTCATCACTGGCAAGGTTTGGTTTGGACCTGCTGCCTTGGCCTACCCCGGGCTGCCCTCTGCAACCCCCAGTACCTAGTTGGCCCAATGCTAGGCCGCAGCCTGGGGCTTTCCAAGCTGGAGCTCCCCAGCCTGTCCCCAGCCCTGCTCCACTCAGGTACCCTCTCTCTATCTCCCTGCAGCCAAGCCCTTCTCCCTCTACAGGCAAAGGGAGACTGTCGGTCTGTCTCTGGCTTCTCTGCCTTTATAGGGCCAGCTGAGTCTGTTTGGAGAGTGGCCCCACTCCAGCCCCTTCCCTCAATCAGCCCAGCCTAAACGCTGCTTTCTCCAGCCACACACCCCTCCTTCAGGGCAGGAGCGGATGTCCACCCCACTACACCACCACTGATTTATTTCTACTTGTTTATTCACTTATATTGCAAATAAAACTGATGTCAATGTTTAAGATTAGCACCTTTCCACTATGGCAGTAATTTGTTTCAATCACTTCTGTACAGTCATTGACCAGCACTTATTGAAAAATATGCAGCAAAGTTCTGTTCAAATCAAGATAAATCAAGCCACATTTAGTGAGGAATAATATATGAAAAAAGAATTATTATTAGTTTTGAAAAATATTGTATTCAGTTACATTATTAATCATATACTGTATTTGGCCTTTGTAAATGGCAAAATAAATGATAAAATGTGAAATTCACATTATATTAGATACTCACTTTCTGCCAGTAGCTATTTACAGTTACAGTGCTATTATTAATTATTATTTATTTAGCATTCATATTGCAGTAGTATCTACAGGCTTTAGCCAAGTCAGGGCTCCAGTGTACTAAGTACTGTACAAAGATACAGTAAATGTCAGTCCCCTCAAACAGTTTCAATCTCAGGTCCTGTCTACACACACAACATGCTCCAGTTTAACTAAATTGATTAAAAAAAAATATGTTGAACTTTTGCAACTTAACATATGGATGAGAAGTAGGTGAGAAGGAGGAGGGGAAAATCCAAGAATAATGAAAACAGAGCACTCAGAAGATTCAGATAATTGACAGCTGGTTGGTTGCTAGTTTAACTTTTGGTTGATTAGGGAGTCCTCTTAACAATGCTCATTCTAGGTGAAATTCTGGCCATTTAAACTCCATGGGAGCTGTAACATTGACTTCAGTACAGCCATGATTTCACTCTCTGGTTTTAATTTTTAATTGGAAGCACTAATCCTGGTGTACTCTCTCTCTCTTTCTCTCTCTCTCTCTCTGTGTATATATATATATATATATATATATATATATATATATATATATATATATATATATATATATATATATATATATATATAAATTCCTTAGGCAGACAGCAGTAAACAAAGTTTCCTCCTATGGTAAATGTCCCAAACACTTATTGTTTTACTGAATTGTTTTCTGTTAAAGCACTACAGGATTCACTTGCTCCTTTGTGTGCTTTTCTGGGGCCGTTTTTTTTTTCCCCCAGCGAGTCAGATAATATTATTTTATTTGTGTTGTACTTACTGTAAGTTGGAAAGTGCTCCTGAGCCAAAATGCCATTGTCTTTTTTTCTGGTGCCAAACTTTAAATATTAGACTCGGTGATGACACAAAAAGTTCCTCTTCTAAAGAGGAATGCAATTTTCAGCTGTACCATTTCTTATGGTTAACCCTAGTTATACAGAGCTGTTGAACCAGTCTATACTCCAGACACTTTTATTTACAGCTATACAAACTGGATTGTTTTAGCTTATTTTTAGGGTTTGATCCTGAAAGCTGCTGAGGAGCCTCAATTCCCATTAAATCATTCTAATTTGGAGTTGCCCAGTGCCTCCCAGGAGGTGTTCAATTGACAATACTAGGCCCTTGGTATCTTCCCCTTCTTCATTGCCTGAGTATTTGAATAGCTGAACAAACAACTTTTAGAATGCAAAAATCACATTATTTTTCATCTTTTTTCACTCTGAATACATTATTTCACATCATAGCCTCAGCTTTTAATACAGAAGTCTACTAAAACTGTGTGTTTTTTTTCTAGGACAGGCTTAGGCTTGACAAGCCAGGTGAGCTTGGCAGATTGTCCCAATGGCTTTCAGAGCCTGAGGTGAGCACAGCCATTCCTGGATTTGCCCAGGTTCAGTTGAAGCATAATATTATGTGAAACCTTAGTGTGCAGGAAGAAGACATTGGTTATTAAACACATATTCTACCTTTTTGTTGAGATTTTAGTAGTAGTATTTCAAATGGTTGTGAAACGTGAATAGAAAGTTGCATTGCCAACAGTGATCTTGAAATTTATCATTTGAATCAATATTTTACTTAAAACAAACATGGTTTATGTGAAGTTTGTGATGGGAAGAGACAAACATAAGGATTTTGTAAGAAAGCTCAGTATGAATTTGGTGCTTATCAGCATGATGCGGGACTGAATTAAGGCAATCCAGGAAAAAACCACTTGGGGCTTCCCAGCCACACTCCTAAACAAAGCGACAGAGAATCCTGTGGCACCTTACAGACTAACAGACGTATTGGAGCATGAGCCTTCGTGGGTGAATACCCACTTTGTCGGATGCATGTGATTAACACGGCTACCCCTCTGATACTTGACTCCTACACAAGACCTAGTTCTCTTGGTGTAGCAGCAAGGTTCACAGTTCAGATGAATGGGTCAGTTCACCCCTCTTGGAGCTGTTGGTTCAGTCTGTTTGCAGATTGAGACAGGCATGAGTTACATTAATTTCATGTTTTCAGTCTTTTCTTTGCATCCATGAGGGCTAACTTTAAAAAAAAAATGGCAGCTGAGAGTCTGATCTTATCACATGACTCGAGGAGCTGCAGCACCACAGATAGGTTTATTGCACCTATGCTTTAATCCTGACACGAGGAACATGGCAGTAGCTACAGCAGTGAATAGTGCACATAGGAAATTTACAAGTTAGGCTACCTCATATAGCTCTGCCGGTGAATTGTAGACTTGACTTGCCAAACTCTTGTCATTGTGCAAAACCACACACAACATTGTGTTGGTCATGAAAATGCTACAGGACACTGATATTCAGCAAAACATTTAACAGTATTTAGAAGGGGTAATATATGTTACTTCAACAATGAGAGACTTATTATATAACCCCTTTGTTAATGTGCAAGAATAGGGATTCTGAAATAAAATTAAGGTTAAAATATACTCTGTATTTGCGTAGAGGATAGTGAAACTTCTCCTGCTACCATATTTCACCAAAAATGCCTTTAAGCATTATGATAATAAGGTGATGAATGGTCATGAGATGAAAAGTGAATGAGAAGAAAGGGTAGAGTGTCAGGGCCTGAGGTAAAGGGAAGACTCCTGTTCCAGAGACAAGTCATGCTCAAAGCAGGGTGAGGTTCATCCAATAGTGACACCTATCACATGATCAAATTTCACAGCTTACAGATCCTTATCAGTTGGGTTGGGGGTGAGGATTGTCTTTTCAAATCTGCTTTTTTTGGGCCAAAGTAGAAGATATTTCTTGCAGGGAAGTTGGTAGGCATTTGAAGCAGTTGTCTATACCACCTTAGGGAGTGTTGGGAAACAGTTTGAGAGAGAGAGCGCAGGACTGTTTAGTTGGAAAACAGATCTCTTCATTCAACTTGAATTTGTACCATTTGATGTTTTTTATTATTCATAGTGAATTTATTAAAGTAAATGGAGTTTTACTAGGGAAAGACTAGTGAGGGGAGAATGAAGCTATAGGAAAAGGAAAAAAAAATGGAATGTCACTATCTAAATACCTATACCTGACTCCCCATTCTATTTTTACACGAAGCTTCAGTAAAACTGTTAGAGCCAGATTTGGCCGCATTTATTCATGGTGAGTTGTTCCTTATCCTCTGAGGAATCCTGCTGAAATAAATGAGATTTCTGAGTCAGGCTCTTTCCTGAGATGGATAGTGGAGGTTAACATTGCTGTTTATAGTTACAACCCTCACTATTTTTTGAGAGAGAAAGAGAGAGCCTCTCACCAAAGATTGATCCTGTAAAGCATTGAGTACTGTGACCCCAATCCTACAAAGCAGTTAATAAACACATTCTGAATGTTGAACAATGGCTTGATCCTTCTCTCATAGAAGTTCATGGCAAAACTCCCACTGATTTAAGTGCTGTAGGATCAGACCCCAAGTGAGTAGTCCCATTGGAAGACTACTCACATACTTAAAGTTAATACACATATAAATGTGTAGGTAGATCAGGGCCAGAATGCTCAGCATTTTTCAGGATTGAGTTCATATTTGTTAACTAACTGCAAAACTGGACTCAGTTCATTAGTCTGCTAATGCTCTATTTTTTTTATTTTTATTTTTTTTTGCTTTCCACTGGGAAAAAATGCTATATTTACTCATCCTGAAGGAGATAGGAGATATTTTAATTTGTCTCCTGTTCTACTTTCTTTGGGTGACACACTCTATATTTCCATATTCTGTAACGGAATATAACTTTGCTACTCTTTGAAATGCATGGATGGCATTCTTTGAAGGATGTGCCTTTAATGTGCGTTATGAGTAAGTGTACAAGTGCTCACTGGGGCTCGACCCTCTCCGGGGTGGAGGGGAGCCACACCGGCTCACTACACACCGGGGAGTCCGGGGAAATAGTCCGGCCGGGGTCTCCCACGGCAGTCCTTGCGGCAGTCGCCTGCCCTGTTGGGCGCGAGGCTCAGACCCTTCAGCAGGGCTGAGCTGTAACAAGAGCTATGAGCCTGGCCCTAGGTCAGGGTGGGGCAACAAACACAAAGTCAGAAAGCTCAGGCCTTTGGTTCAGGGCTGAGCAACAGTATAGTTAAGGCCCGGCCCTAGGTCAGGGTGGGGCAGCAACCCCCGGGCTACTTCCATACTCCCCCTCGGGGCCTACCTGGGTCCTGACGTCAGCCTCTGGAGGGTCCACGAGCATGGGCTCATCGCGGCCGGGGCTGGGTGGCAGGTCCGGCAGTTCCTCGGGAAAGTCGGCCCAGGGTTGCTCCGGCGGCTCCTCCGGGTAACAGGCACGGGAAGCTCTGGCAGCTCCTCCAGGTAACAGGTGCGGGGAAGCTCTGGAAGCTCCTCCAGGTAGCGGGCGCAGGGGAGCTCAGGCCAGTCTGGGCGGCTGCCCCAGTCTCGAGCTTGCTGAGGTACGTCTGTTCTCTTCGGCGGCAGGCGCCTGACTGAGCTCTGAGGGCCAGTTTTTATACTTCCGGGTCGCTGCCTGACCCTTTGAGGGGCGGGGTCAGAGCTCCGTAGCTCCACCCACTCTGGTCTCTGGCTGGGCTCTCCCTCCTCTGGGCAGGAGGGGAGCCACACCGGCTCACTACAGTAAGTGTTTGAGTGTGTTTCACATTTTCTTAAGTAAACATTTTGGCACATTGTTAGCTATCATGCAAAATATTTTGCTTGGTCTTCACAAGAGCTTCACTTGATGCTCAGTAACAAAAAGAAACTGAACATTAATCATTTGGCAGAAATTATACTCAGATCTGCAGTAAGAAAGAAAAAAAAATCCTTTCTGCATCTATGATGTTTCCTCCCATATGCCATGTTTATCATAATGAATCATATACAAAACTAAAAGGACAGAGGACCCCACTGGATAGTTTTGGGAATTAGCAGCAGGCTCTATTGGATAACAGTCTCTTTAAGAGGAAAAACAGCATGGCTAACAGAGTTTGGAGGAGAGGAATGCAGGAAGGCCTCTTGAAGAGTGGAATTATGGGTTTCCTACAGCCAACAGGAGGATAAAGGGAAGAGAAGGTACCTATTTTACAAATGTATATGATCCCTATCATGATAATACCTGAGCACCTCACAGACTTTTTAGTGTATTTCACAGCACTTTTGTGAGGTAGGGAAGGGCTTTTCCCACTGTTTTACAGATGGGGTACTGAGGCAAAGTTTTTCTGCTCGCCACCGCTTCCCACAGCCCCCATTCGCCTGGAGCGGTAAACCACGGCCAGTGGGAGCCGCGATCGGCCGAACCTGTGGACCCGGCAGGTAAACAAACTGGCCCGGGCTGCCAGGGGCTTTCCCTGAACAAGCAGCAGACTGGCTTTGAGAACCACTGACCTAAGTAACATGCCCAAGGTCTGACAGGAATTCTACGGTGGAGCATGGAATTGTACCCATGTGCCAAGCTAGTACCTTCACCACTGGGTCATCTTTTGTCTCCACAGAGGTACAGCAGTCACTTATGGTCTCCTCCATCTCCCCATTTTCAATGAGAGTTAAGAAGATGGATATGTCTTTAAACAGTTTTTTTTTAATATTGTGTCAAAATGAACTGAAAATTGTATTAAGTACTGACAGAAGTTCAGTGAGATTCTTATTTCATCGCAGATCTACGTGATCATTCGTAGATAAAACTTCATTTTATGTGAATAGTTTAGTACGTGGATAAGTTTTAGTCATCTGCAGACATCTGCACATCTGTGTACGTCTCTGACATACCACTCTGAAACAGAGGAATAATTTCTTCTTATATTGTAAGATAATGAATAGTAGAATGTCAAATATGCAAGTAAGAAGGAAATTGCATAGAGGCCAGTTTCAAATATATAAAAAGAGACTCCCTAATCACATCTGATTTTTTTTGTCTTCTGCATGTACAACAAAAAAGGCTTGCCAGTACTTGTCATGCACTGCCATGTATATAAAATGCCCATGCACAGTACTCATCTGCTGAACCACATGAAAAACCTACAGGACCAGGAGAGTTTAAAAATAAAAAGAATGAAAAAGAAAAGACTCTTTAGTTAGTTGGGCCATGTTTTATAAAGCCAAGTTTCTGCTTCTGAAAATGTAGACACTGAAATAAATTTCTCATTTTTATTTAATGTCTTAGAATCTCAACAGAAACACCTATATTTTTAATACTTTTTATTGTTTTTTTCTTCTTTGAAAACTGTGCATTAGTTTTTGATTACAGAGAAAATATTTCAACTCCAAGTTAGACTGCAAATTAATCCTTAAAATGCAAATAGAACAGAAACCTTTCATAAAGATCCTTAACAATACTTTGGAGTCCAATCCAGCAAAAATAAATGTGTATATGTTTGACTGCACTGCCGAATTTTATAAAAATGGCTAAATAGTTTTGTATGAACATCTTTATATTTTCCTTTAATATTTTCTTTATTATGACAATTAATCTTTTTTTAGAAATACAGAATCTGAATTCTCCATTTATGTAGAAGGCACAGCTGATTTAAGTTGGATGTAAAGGCTGCTATTCTCCTTTACATAGTTATATAGTAAATAGGGCTGTCAAGTGATTAAAAAAATTAATCATGATTAATTGTGCGATTAATCACACTGTTAAAAAATAATATAATACTATATGTTTAAATATTTTTGGATGTTTTCTACATTTTCAAATATATTGATTTCAGTTACCATACAGAATCTAAAGTGTACAGGGCTCACTTTATATTATTATTTTGGATTACAAATGTTTGCATAGTAAAAACAAAAGAAATAATATTTTTCAATTCACCTAATGCAAATAATGGAATGCAATCTCTTCATCATGAAAGTTTAACTTACAAATGTAGAATTATGTACAGGAACTAACCGCACTCAAAAATAAAATAATGTAAAATTTTAGAGCCTACAAGTCGACTCAGTCTTATTTCTTGTTCAGCCAATCACTTAGACAAACAAGTTTGTTTATTTTTGCAGGAGATAATGCTGCCCGCTTCTTGTTTACAACGTCACCCGAAAGTGAGAACAGGCATTTGCCTGGCACTGTTGTAGTAACTGCTGTCGCAAGATATTTACGTGCCAGATGAGCTAAAGATTCATATGTTCCCTCATGCTTCAACCACCATTCCAGAGGACATGCGCCCATGCCGATGATGGGTTCTGCTTGATAATGATCCAAAGCATTGTGGACCAACGCATATTGATTTTCACTGTCTGAATCAGATGCCACCAGCAGAAGGTTGATTTTCTTTTTTTGGTGGTTTGGTTCTGTAGTTTCCACATTGGAGTGTTGCTCTTTTAAGACTTCTGAAAGCATGCGCCACACCTCATCCCTCTGAGATTTTGGAAGACATTTCAAATTCTTAAACCTTGGGTCGAGTGCTTTAGCTATCTTTAGAAATCTCACATTGTTTGGCAAATCTGGAGTGAAAGTCTTCTTAAAACGAACATGTGCTGGGTCATCATCTGAGATTGCTATAATATGAACTCTATGGCAGAATGTGGGTAAAACAGAGCAGGAGGCATACAATTTTTCCCCAAGGAGTTCAGTCTCAAATTTAATTAACTTTTTTTTTTTAATGAGCGCCGTCAGCATAGAAGCATGTCCTCTGGAATGGTGTCCGAAGCATAAAGAGGCATATGAATGTTTAGCATATCTGGCACATAAATACCTTGCAATGCCAGCTACAAACGTGCCATGAAAATGCCCATTCTCACTTTCAGGTGACATTGTAAATAAGAAGCGGGCAGCATTATGTCTTGTTTGTCTTAGCAATTGGCTGAACAAGAAGTAGGACTCAGTGGACTTTTAGACTCTGAAGTTTTACATTGTTTTTGGTTTTGAGTGCAGTTATGTAACAAAAAAACTACATTTGTAAGTTGCACTTTCACAATAAAGAGATTTCATTACAGTACTTGTATGAGGTAAATTAAAAAATACTGTTTCTTTTGTTTATAATTTTTACAGTGCAAATATTTGTAATAAAAATAATAATGTAAAGTGAGCACTGTACACTTTGTATTCTGTGTTGTAATGGAAATCAATATATTCAAAAATATAGAAAAACATCCAAAAATATTTAATACACTTCAATTGGTATTCTATTCTTTAACAATGCAATTAAAAGTGTGATTAATCACAATTTTTTTAATCATGGTTAATTTTTTGAAGTAATCATGTTAGTTAACTGTGATTAATCGACAGCCCTAATAGTGAACAAAAAAAGTCAATGAACTCTTGTTTTCCTCTAAATTAGCTGGATTGTTCTATGAAAGAAAGACAGAAGAGAACCATGTCCTTGGTGAAATGGAGTACGTTTATACACACTTTAACAGTGTTTAATTGTCCATACAAGAAAGTTTGTTTCTTTTACTTGTGATTTCATATCACTGGACTATAGCGTAGACTTAACTGTTTAAGACAGAACCTGAAGTCATATGCATTAAAATATTTTATAACCTATTTTTTTTCTCAGCAGGCTGTTTGAGATGGATTATCAAGTGCTTTCTGTAGATTATCTGATTACCACAGTTGAATTAAATTGATGTTTGTTATTTTTTAGATGTGCCATCCAGTCCCTATGGAGTAAGAATTATAGAGTTGTCACAGACTATTGCCAAGGTCTCTTTCAATAAGCCAGATTCACATGGAGGTGTGCCCATTCATCATTACCAAGTGGATGTGAAAGAAGTTGCTTCAGAAACTTGGAAAGTAGTCCGCTCCCATGGAGTTCAAAGTGAGTCTGTTAAAATTTGTGTATATGTGTGTATATATATATATAGAGAGAGAGAGAGAGAGAGACTATCAAGGAGTAATAATATAAATTCTTGTTAACTGAGTCTGTATCTCCTATCAATATTACTTCTTGGGCCATATCCTCAGTTACTGTGGATAGTTCTATTGACCTCAGTGGAACTAAACCTATTTACACAAGCTGAGAATCTGGCCTTTTATAGTCTTTTAAAAGTTCATTGATATTATTTCTTGGTTTTACAGAAGTCTGGTAAACAAACTCAAAGTTATTCAAAAAGTAGTGATTTAGATTTGTTTATTATGCCAGTTATGCAGTATGAAAAACACAAAGTGATCAATCACAAAAAAGGGAAATCACAGAAGAATTAAATTAAGAGTCTTGAATATGCTTCACTGTGCATTTAATTAAGAAATATTAAGAGGGCTACAGTATGCTATTTAAGTCCTGATGATGAATTATTGATTTTTAACTACTCTGTAACCTTTTATATACTTGTTAATCTTTGTTACGTATTTTTAAAACATATTTATAAAATATTAATAACTAGTGTCTCTTTAGTGCTAAAATAAATGTCTTGAGATATTGAATGGTTGACATGCTGGATGGGCCAGACCTTGGCCAACCCTGTGGCCAATTTGCACCACTCTGAAGACACAAAATATATAATCCTCATCTAAATAGAGTCACCTGAGGATTCCCCTGGCATCGGTGAGTCAGGTGAATGCCTAGAGGGGATGGAGGGGTGTTTGCCAGAAGGTGTTGCAGTACAGCAACCCCTGCCCTGCCCTTGGGTGTTGTTCTCAGCTGGTATAGGTTAGAGTAGCCCTGAGACTCCTAATTTACACAGGGGCTGAACTAACTTCCATTGTCTACGGGATTAGGGGAACACAAATATGTCCAATCTCTCTGACTCTCATTGTAATATATATATATCTCCACCTTTTTCAAAATGGAATATCTTAACATTAAAACTTTCTGAATTTGAAATGAAACAGATACTAAGGACTTAAGGATGAGATTTTGACAGCTGGAAACAATTTGCAGACCTGGTTTGGAAATTTTCTGATGGAATATTTTTCTGTTGGAACATGCCAATTTGTCTATAGTAGAGATATTCGCAGAAATATGTCAATATTGATGAAAGCTTGTTAAAAAGAAAAACTGGAAAAAAGTGTTCTGGTGTCATTGAAATGTTCCATTTTGACCTTTTCAATTTTCCATGTTGAAATTATATTTGTTTCAAAGTTTTATGTTATATAATCTCAAATAAAAAAGGAAAATTGGAACAAAACATTTCAATTATATCTAAATGAAATCTTTTGATCTCTCCTATATATATATATATATATATATTTAGACTATATATATATAGTCTAAAAACGTTATCAACGGTTTGTGTTAGTTGGATAGTGTCTTGGCCATAGTGCATCTTACCACAGCAGTAATATTTAGCCTCAAGAACTCAGAATTTTTGCAGATGTAGGGAAAACAGGATGTATTAAGAGAATCCATTTCCTCCAGTAGCATGGCATGCGTGTGAATGGTCTTCCTTCTCTCTCCATCCCATTTTTCCTTTTGTCTTAGAGCAAGAATTATGCCAAGAACCCAGACTAGGAGCCTGCACTGAGAACATACTAAACACTCGATGAAAAAAATTAAGTTGCATTGCTATGTAGCAGATTGTGATCTAGTGAAATGTAATCTGGACCCTGTTACCATAGACAATACAGTTGGCATCTGGGTTTAACATTAGCAAGATGCTTAATTTAAGATGAGAGATAGGCTAAAGGAGAGAATACCTTATCATTAACTGTGTATCACAGTATGTTAAGACAACTCCCCAGATGACTTTCTTTGAATTTTATTCTTTGTTTTTAATGTTGGGAGTGTACAGAGACAAACTGATTACATAAAAAAGTAATTGCATTAACTGATCCTGTTATCAGTACTTCCTGGAGTTGTCTTTTTGCCATATTTTCCACTGTTTGAGTTTGAAAGATTTTTTTTTTTTTTTTGGCATTACACTTTATAGCTGATTCATGTGTTTTGAGTTAGGGGAACAAGGGTTATTGATTGCTGGGATTGCTTCAAACTGAGAGTACCCTGGTGAGCCACAAGTACTTGCTGTTTGTGATCAGCACCTCTATGAACAAGACTGTGAAACTCCTTGGATCTGCATAGCCATACCACTCAACTGGTGCAATGTGATACACAGCCCCTCAGAACGAGTGGCAATATGGGACACTAAACCTCATAATGCCCCCCATTGTTTCTTGCTGTCCCCTTTTTTCCTTTGTATTCCTTTTTTTTAAATTCCCTTTTCTCCACAATTTCCCATCTCTTTCCCTTACTGTCACACTCTGTCTCCTTTCATCTATTCGGCTCCACTTCCCTTGAGTCTCTTACTTTGTACTCCATTCCACTGTGCGACTGCCCCTCACTGCCACACTGAGAGGTGGAAAAAAAATCAGATTATCCTCAGATGTCTCAGAAGTAGGTCATATTTGTGACTACTTCTGCTAGTAGTAACAGTTAGGAGCCCCACTCTCCAAAACCTGAGGAATCATTTTTCAACTTCAGAGAGGCTCTGTGCTTTGTAAATAGATGAAAAATTGAATGTCTGACCATATGACTGAGAGTTGAGTGTGCAGTTGATTCCAGTAAAAAATTAATCAAGTATCCATAGATAACACAGGATGATATAGTAAATTGTTGTTTCTGCTAGTATACCGATGACTTTAATAAAGATTTGTAAAATATTTTATGGATACAGTGCAGTCCTTGAAACTATTGTAAATATAAGAAACTACTGCAATATCTCTGAGACCACTGGAGGAAAATGTTCATTTTTAACAGCCCACAACATACACAGATTGGTAATCCTATACTATACTGCCTGACAGAGCAATAAAATGTGCCTGATTTATTTTAATTGTAAAACGGTGCAGATATTGGAAGTGCATTGCATTTCAGTTTTGTTTCGGCTGTTCTTAATGATGTATTGTAGTCACAAAACAAAAATCCCTTTATTGACTATCTCTTCATTACAGAGACAGAGAAAAAGTTCACCAAGCCAAAACTACCATAAAATAGTCTTTTTGATCTTCTATGACAGGCGGCCACTAGCGTTGCAGGACCCAGTATAAAGATGTGAGCCTTCACCTCGTTCCTTCAATGCTCTTACTTTCAGACTGCTTCAGCATGTTTTCTAAAAGTCTTTCTAAACCCCCCTTTGTTACTTTTTATCCCATTTGCAATGTCATTGTAGTTAACATTGAGATATCACTTCCATATTAAATCCCTATTTTCAGTTGTTTAGAATTGTTGCAGTTTCTCCTGCTTTTCTCAGCCTACAACTGCTGCTGCTTTTTTCCCTCCCTTATTGAAAATAATTTCCCCCATTTTTGACTTTTTGAATGAGAAAAACTGTAATAAATCTTAAGACTGTGTGCTTAGATAATTCATGACCAGTTTTCTTTTAAGCCTTTACCCCTGCTATCTTGCCTGCTGCTCAATGGAGAATAGACCTATAGACTTTAAGATCAGAATGGACCATCATGACCCACCCACTCTTGTAATAGATGCCTAATCTCTGGCTGAGTTACTGAAGTCCATAAATCATGATTTAAAGACTTCAAGTTATAGTGAATCCACCATTTATACTAGTTTAAACTGCAAGTGGCCCGTGCTCCATGCTGTAGAGGAAGGTGAAAAACCCAGGGTCTCTGCCAACCTAACCTGGGGGAAATTCCTTCCTGTCCTCAAATATGGCAATCAGTTGGACCCTGACCATGTGGGCAAGACAAAGCGGCCAGACACCTGAGAAAGAATTATCTGTAGTAACTCAAAGCCCTCCCCATCTAGTGCATCATTATGGGCCATTGGACATGTCATAAACAGATAGTTAAGGGTTAATGCCTCTTTTACCTGTAAAGGGTTAAGAAGTTCACCTAGCCTAGCTGACACCTGACCAGTGGAACCAATGGGGGAACAAGGTGTTTCAAAAGGAAGGAGGGAAGTTTTCCTTTGTTTAGAGTTTCAGTTTCAGCCGGAGTGAAAAAGATCAAGGAACCAGCCTCTTATCAGAGTAGTAAGTTTTAGAAAGGAATAAATAGGTTTATATTTATTTTCTTTGTAACTGGTCTTGGTATCATTAAGGGAATTATCAAAATTGGGTATTTGGGGTATTTTTTGTGTAACTAAATTTGTGCCCAGGGGAACATCCTCTGTGTTTTGAATCTGTTGTCTGTGAGAGTAGCTGGTATGCTAATCTCTCCCAGAGGGTTTTCTTTTACCTTTCTTTTCTTTAATTAAAAGGCTTTTTCTTAATACCTGATTGATTTTTCCTTGTTTTTAGATCCAAGGGGGTTGGATCTGGATCCACCAGGAGTTGGTGGGAGAAGGGAGGGGGGATGGTTAATTTCTCCTTGTTTTAAGATCCAAGGGGTTTGGATCTGTGTTCACCAGGATATTGGTGAAGTCTCTCAAGACTACCCAAGAAAAAAAGGTAGTACTTGGGGGATGGTGGCAGCGATACCAGATCTAAGCTGGTAATTAAGCTTAGAAGTGTCCATGCAGGTCCCCACATCTGTACCCTAAAGTTCAGAGTGGGGAAGGAACCTTGACAGGACATATTTGCTGCTAGCAGTTACAGATCGGCTACATGCCATTGTCTGTGTGTACCACATGTCTGTAAACTTTAATTACTATTTATAAGAAGGTAAAAGTCAAAACATCATGGCATGATTTTCTATTGCGTTCCACATTCTACAGTCATTTAGATCTGTGAAGACTTAGTATTGAATGCTATGAAAGCAGAATGGTAGAGTTTTACACTCTTTTGACCTCTGATGCAAATGACAGCATTAGGTGCAAAGTAAAGGTGAACCAGGCCCTCAAATGTAGTGTTTCACAATCCCTTCCCACACATTCTGCACGAGTATAAATGACCGCACAATGCAAAAGGCCGAGGAGAATCAAGCCTCAACTATCTTGGTGCTGCCCTAGTTATGAAATGTAAACCATACCATTCATGTTCTGCTAGGATAGATTGCTATATATACACTTTCCCAAAGGGAATGCAGATTAACATATTATCATTCATAACTAAATTTCATTCATTTTAATATATTCTGTGGGTCAGTACTGAACAGCACTCTCTGTAGGAAGGGTAAATTCTCCTAATTTCTATGGTTTTCTTGCAGTGCTTCATTATAATGTAAAATAGGAGGAATAATACTTTATTTCCATAAAAATGCTTAGTTCCATGTTTCATTATTACAAAATGATTGTTTGTCAGTATGTGGGCTACAAGTGGTACAACAGGGTGATTTTAAACAGAGACAGAAAGACACACACATAGAGAAATGTAACACTTAATAATTAGGTTTCAACCATGTTTTCTTTAGGAACAATTTGTAAGGGAAAAGTTATATTGCACTTATAAATATGTAACATTTTAAAGATTTCTCCCAAATAGTTCTCAAGTTATAAGTACCAGGGCTAACTTTCAGGGCTGGCTCTAGGTTTTTTGTTGCCCCAAGCGAAAAAATAATAAAAAAAAAACACCTCTGGGAGTGCAACTGCCGAAACCAAAAAAAATAAAAAAGGTGTCCAGAATGCCACCCCTGAGATTGTGCAACCCGAAGCACGTGCTTGGTTTGCTAGTGCCTAGAGCTGGTCCTGGTAACTTTATTATCTATCTTGAGAATGCTTTTAAAAAAATATCAATCTTTCTTTAGGCTCTTGATGCCATGCATCTCAGGCTTGAAATATCTAAATTCCCAAGTTCAAATGCCAGTAGGGTCAATTCCTCTTGCATCCTTCCTAAATTGGTACCTTGAATTCCATCCCCTTTATTGTGATAACGGTTTCTCATGAGATTTTAAAAAGTAAAGGTCCTGTCTGGTCTGGGGACATTTATTGAACTTTCCTATGCACATTTTAATAGAGTAGGGGTTTGCCCTTACCCAAATATTGTTCTATGTGTCGTGCCTGGGGCTGATCCTCCCATTACTTGCAAACCCTATTAAAGTGAATGGGAGTTGTGTGTGTGCGACTGATGAGATAGCTGAACCCCTGAAGTTATAGACGTGGGAGTTGCCTTTCCTCCCTGGAGGTGGCTGTATCAGAGAGAGAGAGAATGCATATAATTTGTAAATCTCTTTGAGATCCTTCAGGAGAAAAGGTGGTCTGTCCATTTATTATGATGTTATTCTGCTTTACTTTTCATAATATATGGTGTTTCAAGAGTACCTCTAGTAAAATTGTAGTAATGTTTGTGTGCAGTTCAAGCTTCAGGATAAAACTACTCAGCTTCGCTTTGCTGTCTCCAAACAAATGCTTAGACTTATTTGACAGGTGCCTCATAATTCAAATAAATGTACCCTCAAGAGACTTCATACATTTATATTATGTGATCTTCCATGGAGGTCTCATCCACATCTATATATGAAAAACACATTGTGATAAGGTATCCTTTCTTGTGCAGAAATCTAATCTTTGTATTATCATGGCATTTTCATAGTGAGGTCATCCAGTGTCTGATTGTTTATAGTTATTGCCCATTGCTTCTTAGATTGTATGTTCTGTATTAGCCATTTCTTTGTTTCTGAATCATGTTGAAAAAAGACTATACAACTGATCTCCAGCCGGGACATTCATGGCAAGAGATGTGTAACTCAGGAGCCCATTCCAATGAGCAAAAATTATAAATAAATGCCTGGTAAATGCCTAAGTAAATGCAAGCCACTTAGAACAATCCAAAATCTATGAAAACTTGGTTACTCTGATATAGCCAGATGTCTGTTCCAAGATAACACTGTTTTAGTTTAGTTTTGATTTTTATTTTTTTCCTTAAGTGAAAACTATGTATCCAGTTGCAGAATATTATGAACAAACTGTGGGAACTTAAAAGGATCGGAAGTAATCATGGTGGTGTTTTTTGTGTTTACGTTTTAAATGATACTCCAAGCGACACAAAAGACACATCCAGGTTTAGAATCTAGCGTTTATGACTTGACTCTCCCATTGGGCGGTCATTTATACCAATTCAAAATGAATGCAGAATTGTGTGTCAAATACTAACAAATCACTATGGTGGCATTTTGTAAATGGCTGCACAAGATGCAGGGTGATGGAGAATCAGACCCTTTATTTTTAAAATCCCAGGTAGATATTTTACTTTAAAGTAATAAATGTGTGCTTTAGAAAGTATCAGTCTTCATCGTAGCACTAATACCTGGGATCACAAAACCATGGCATGTGCAGGCAATGAGCCTGTGATATTACCACTAATCAATATGGGCACTCTGGCCTACTTGCCAAAGCATCTGCCAGCTATCCAGGAATTCTTAAACAGTAGACTTACCTGCCTTGTTTATGAGTTATTTCAGTGCAAGCCATAAAAAGTTCCACAAGTTATAACTATAAACTTGCATTGTGGGAGGAAAACATTCATACTTGATTAAGGATATGTAGTAGAAGCAGAATTGGCTTGTTATCCTAATACTAAAACAGTTACTTTGATTTTAACTTACTATTACACGTGTTACAAGATGAACTTTCATTACATGTGCACTTTAATTGTGACACTAGAACTAGTATTTTGGGACCTTCCTGCCCCTCCATTGTAGGCCTGCTGGAAAGAGAGAAGTTTCATTAATGCCATGATATTTAAGGATGTCATGGTCTTTGGGGGGGCAATTAAGACCAGTGAAGGGTTGTGTCACCGCCTGCCCTGTAATCCTAGGTGCCTCACGGTGTTTTGTGGCTGTAGTTCCTAACCTGGCTCCCTCACAAGCAGCCTACCAGCATGCAGGTCACATCCTGATGTGATTGTATATCGCTGCAGCCCTGGTCCGTTAGACTGACCCTAGCAACCTGTCAGCAACACACCAGTCACTCTCTGGCTTCCACCAGCCTTGGTTACAAAAAATAAATGATCCCAATAAATTCCCAGTCCCAAATTTCCCAAAAACTGTGTACCCTGAACTGTCCAGCCCTCTCCTGGGCAGCTCAGAGAAATAATACGGTTTGTTGTTCCTGTAAACTGGGGGTAAGTACACCCTTCCCTTTAAACACAGCACTGAGTTGGTTTATGGCAAAAATGAAATAAATGTATTAACAAAATATACACAGGATTATGTGAGTTCCAGTATAAGGAATGAAGAAAGAAAGAGTTACAAGTAAAAGAAAACAAAATACACTTCTAAAACTAAATCTAGCAAGGTATAGGCTTTGTTCAAGATAGTTTTTTCTCACCAGTCAGTCTTCTTCCCAGCCATGGCTGACTTTAGATCAGTCAGGAAATTCCACAAAAGTTCAGGGTGCTGGCTTCCTTTGCCACCTTAGGTGAAAAATCTTTACCTAAGTTGGATTCTTACTTGTATTCATCTCCAGATACTAGAATACCACCCCCGCCCCCCTCCCTCCCCCACACGCCCTTAGTTGAAGGACCACCTTTTTCAGCTTGCAAGAGCTCTAGCCTCTTGCATCTGTCTGATGGATACCAAAGATGGCTTCTGTCTTTGCTTATATCTTCCAAAGTTCAGTAACTTCATTTCAAGAGGAAGGATGCCCCCATGCTGTTCTTCTATTCCTGTGGGCTTCCCAAAATCCTGTATGATTTCTATGTAAATGGGGCTTCCATTGTTTCTGATTCCACCATGCTTAATTTACATAGGAGACAGGTAGATAGCTGTGACATTCCCTCCTGTCTGTGCAAACTTTAGAGCCTAATATCAGTGAGTATTGATAATTCCTTATATAGTGCTAATACATACATTTTGCAATGATATCAGTCACCAGTGTATAATTAGCTTTCATAAAAGACCTCACTCTATACATTTGTTAATATAGTAATATTGTATACAATCATATGATTTGGGTACTTATCACTTGAGGTTCTTCTCTCCTGCTGGGTGCAGATGCCATGCTGTCTTCTCCCACACTAATTGATATGAGGTTTGCCTCCACCTGTTGTTAACTTGATGGGTGTGTTTACATGATATGTAAATACATTTTCAATGTCTTTCAAAGTACTTGGAAGTAACTCCCAGGTGGGGAAAACACATTCCTTTGTCTGGGGCAAACCTGTTTACCAACCTTCCGGCATGTCTGGTTTAAACACGCTTTAGTAGTCATTCCAACATACGTCATAACTCTTAATTCACACCACACACATACATCACACAAGAATATTAATGATCAGTGTGTTATTAGTTTTCAAATGATACCTCACAACACATATTTTATACAAAGATTATTACAACAGCATGTGGGGCGTAAATACTGGTGTGCTTAGTGTCACAATGGGTTTAATGGGTTTAATCCATCTTGGGGGGTGGGATTTTTAATAAGTAGTTAAATGTTTTTACTCAGTTATAACTGTATAATAAAGGATTATAATAATCATAACTGAAATAGAGAAAATAGAAGGCAGTCAACCATAAAATATTGCATTTAGAATTAAAATACGCTGGTATGACTCTGGTGCCAGAGTATTTAACTGAGTTTAGTTATGGGAGGCATATTGGTCAGATCTTATACATTTTCAAAACTGATTAGGTGACAGGAGCACCATTGTTTTGAGTGTCCAACTTGAGGAGGTTTTAAAGGATTTCAGAGGGTGAGTACATAGTACTTTCTGAACATCAGGACCACTTACGTGTCTGCAGGGCTGGCTCCAGTTTTTCTGCCACCCTAAGTGGCAAAGAAAAAAAAAGAAAAAAAAAAGAAAAACCCAATTGAGAGAGAGTGAAGGACCCACTGCTGAATTGCCACCGAAGACCGAAGCGGAGGGATTGAGCTGCTGCTGAAATGCCGCCGAAGACTGAAGCGGAGCGACTGAGTTGCTGCCAAGGTACTGCCACCGAAGAAAAAGACAGGGAATGAAGGACCCGCCACCGAATTGCCGCCAAAGACCTGGATGTTCCGCCCCAATAATGGATGGAGTGCCGCCCCTTTCTATTGGCCGCCCCAGGCACCTGCTTCCTTTGCTGGTGCCTGGAGCTGGCCCCGAGTGTCTGAAATTGGGCACCATGTCTCCCAAAATCACTGATCAGTTTTGAAAAAGTAGACCCATAATACCAGGCTTAGCAGTATTATCGTCAGTATTATCAGCAGCCAGTTTTGGCGTCACCATTATATCTTTTATGTGCAACTTTAAGAATAGAAATTACAACTATAATCTCCACTCTCATGAACTGAAGTTCTGTGGCTAAAAGCAACCAGATAACAGTATAGAATACATGAAGCACTAAAAAACCTTGTACAACTGCAAATAATTACCAAACAGGAGGGTGTGTGTGAGAGTGTGTGTGTTAGAAACTTCCTTTTTTAACCTTCTTTCCAAATAAGCAAAACCCTCAAATTCATTAGTTCTTTTATGTGTATGTGCACGCACCCGCGCACATATGCAAATTACTCCATGTAATTCTGCCTATAACCTATTCTTTGTCTGCATCCATGTTCATCTTCATAATGTAAATGTCTTATATGGCAGAGAAAGGTTAGTTTTGTTTCTGATTTGCAAATAAATATTTTAAAATAAACAACATGTGTAGATTAGGGACATTTAAGGCCAGTTGGTACATTTATACAGAAGATATGTGAGTATAAAGGGAATGCTAAGTCTGAATATTTCAGGAGGTTTTTATACAGAACCTAATCCGCAAGTTCATGGAAGTGTATATACTTCTGACTATCAAAGGTGAATAAAATGACTTGGGAACTAAAGAAAACCGAGAGAATCCATTTCACAGCCTGAGTGCACACCTAAAAGTAACTCAGTGTTATGCCGATATAACCACTGGCAATTCTTGATGTTCTTATTCTTCTGTAGCTTGTAATTTTGTGTCTTATTGCCTTCAGTAGAGGAGTGAAAGCACATTGCAAAATGTATGCCATTCTTTCTGATTTATATTTTGCTGCTCTTTAAGAATAGGGATACAAATATTTGAAAGCCTCTAGAAACAAAAGAGTTCCTTTTTCATAAGAAATATATGTGTAACAAATATGTTTGACTAAGCAAAGTATGATTATTCAAAACCAATTTCACTATATATGGTACACTATTACCACTTGTGTTTTTCATATTTTCCCACTACACTTTTGGCAATGCACATTTAGACCTGTTTTAAGGTCTGTTTCATTATATAATCTAAAGTAAGCTCCTGATATTTAGAAATTCACAGTGTACATGCTGATCATCTATGACAGACTTGCTGATTTGCCCCATATGAATTAACCTTGTTAAGAAAGAGGGTCATGTAATGCAATATTGGATATGAATAACTGATAAATGGAAAGCATGGTGCAGCTGCAGATTTTGCCTTTCACAGCAGTATTGCATTTTATATTTCCACTTTGTTTATAAACTGTAAAGTACACATTGAATATTTATGCTTAGATAATCTTCAGCTGTATTTTCTAATATAAAACAACATATTTTCTGGCAGGTGTAATATTGTGCAAGCAAATACTTTTCAAAGTGATTAACTGATATGGAATTACCAAGATTTTCTTACTGCTGCGTGGGGTAGTAAACAAACTGGAGAGGATGGAATGGATAGTCTAACCCTTCCTCCATTACAATTCCCAACATAATTACACGAACTAACATTTTCTCAGTTGTTATCTCCTCCCCCTTTCTTTCTTCCAGCTGGCAGCAGTAAGAAATGGGAGCCTAGTATAACTATACAAACCACCACCTTGTATAGCAGCATTGCCATGTAGTGGGGGTGTAGAAGGAATTCATCCCTTTGCAAAGGGTTAGCACAAGATCTTTGTGTCACTTAAGTGCCATTGAAGCTGTATTTTGAGGTTTCAAGTGCTGCAGAGGCCTTCTGCTGGCCCTTTGCATAATCAAAAAATCATAGAAATGTAGGGCTCGAGGGGGTCATGAGAAGTCAAGTCCAGCCTCCGGCACTAAGGCAGGACCAAATAATCCTAAACCATACCCACAGATGGGGATTCTACAACCTACTTTGGAAGCCTATCGTAGAGTTTAACTACTCTTATAGTTAGAAAGTTTTTCTTAATATCTAATCTAAATCTCCCTTGCTGAAGATTAAGCTGATTACTACTTCTCTTACTGGACATGGAGAACAATTGATCATAGTTCTCTTTATACCAGTTGTCCAGTTTGACATCAAGTCATTGTTAATTAGTCTCTGAATACAGTCTTTCAAAAAGTTGTGTACCCACCTTATAATAATTTCATCTAGACCACAGTTCCCTACTTTGCTTCTGAGAATGTCATATGGGACTGTGTCAAAAGTCTTACTAAAATAAAGACTTGTCATGTTTCCTGTTTCTCCACATCAGCTAGGCCAGTAACCTTGTCAAAGAAGGAAATTAGGTTAATTTGGCATGATTTGTTCTTGACAAATCCATGCCGGCTATTCCTTACAACCCTATTTTCCTTCAGGTGCTTACACATTCAATAATTTGTTCCAATATCTTTCTAGGTATCTAAATTAGGCTGAGTGGTCTATAATTCCCTGGGCCCTCTCCCTTCCCATTTTTTAAGATACGAACTATGTTTGCCCCCTTGCAGTCTTCTGGAACTCATCCATCCTCCAGGAGTTCTCAAAGATAATTGCTAACAGTTTCCAGATTGTTTTGGCTAATTCTGTAAATTCCCTAGCATGAATTTTTTCAGGCCTTGCTGACTTGAATATATCTAACTTATCAAAATATTGTTTAACCTGTTCTTTGCTGATTTTTGACTTCTGTTGCTCCCCCCTTGTTATTAATATTAATTATATTGAGTATCTGGTCACCATTAGCCTTTAAAGTGAAGACTGAAGCAAAATGAGCATTAAACACCTCAGTTTTCTTGATGTCAGTTATTAGTGCTCTTTCCTCACTAAGTAGAGGATCTACAATTTCCTTTAATTTTCTCTTGCTCCTAATGTATTTAAAGGACCTCCTTTTACTACCTTTGATGTCCCTTGACATAAAATTCAATGGTGAATTTCATCCTACTGGCTAGATTATGGCACATTTTGTATATCTGCACAGGAGAGCAAGAGAGCTCAAATCAACCCCTTACTCCCTTCTGGTAGTTACCCATGCTGTGGGTAGCTGGATGAAAGAGGATAGCAACTTCTAGGGGATTACTACATCCTCCATCATTCCCACATGTGAGGGAATGATGCCATCCCTGCCTTCTCCTGTGTGGGGGTCAAGAATGGGTGGAGTCTCACTTCACTCTCATCTCAACCCCCTTCAGTATGCCAGCATGCAGAGATGTGTACACTGCACCAGGCCGTGGATGGGCACCGGGTATGTACTCCCCTGGATGAAGGAAGGAAATGGAAAGCAGATTGTGACAGAGACACTCTAAGTCACAATCTGCTTCTTAGGCTGCTCCTGGGGCAGCACAACTATGGCTCATAAAAGGGACATCATTAGTCTAGTAGCGTTAATCAGAGATGCACATTTAGGAGTCTGATAACAAGATGGGAAAAGCAAAATCCAGGGAAGTGAAATTCATGACTTTTATTGCCTTTCAAATTAACTGTGTGGTTTAAGAATATGTGCCTATTTTGGAGATTGGGCAAATCCACAGATCATGGATAAAAGTGAATACAGCTGTGCATTATAGTACCTAGTTCTCCAAAAATAATTAAAAAAAACAGGTGAAAATACATTGGGATTTTATACATTGTTTTGTTTATTCCTGCCACTATATGCAGAGTTTTAGCCAAATTGAAATGTGTCAGAATTTTAAGTAGCAATTTCAGTGGAGGTGTCAGACTTGATAAAATACATTAATTTGTCTTGAATTCTTCAATACATTGAACAGTGATGGAAATTTGCATATCTTTGTGCCGTGCAGCAATTTCTTTGGCTTAAAATTGTGAATTTTAAAATTTTACATGTTTGTCAGGGAGTTGTGAAGAAGCTGTGATAGAACAATTTTTCTTGGGCAATCCTGGGCTAGCTGATTAAGGAAGTGGCTCCCCTATTTGGGGTTTTGTGTCTTTGGCCTGGTCTACACTGGGGGGGGGATCGACTTAAGATACGTAACTTTAGCTACGAGAATAGCGTAGCTGAAGTTGTCGTACCTTAGTTCGACTTACCTCACATCCTCATGGCACTGGGTCAATTGCCGCAGCTCCCCCTTCGACTTTGCTTCCGCCTCTCACTAAGCTGGAGTTCAGCAGTCGAGGGGAGAACGATCGAGGATCGATTTATTGCTTCTACACTACACACGATAAATTGATCCCCGATAGATCAATCGCTACCCGCCAATCCGGCGGGTAGTGTAGACGTATCCTTTAAGAAAGTGGCAATCCTGTAACATCATAAGAAAATTATAGAATTGTATAGACTGTTGAGCAAAAATCATTGTAAGGTCTCAAAAGAAAAAAAAATCACTTGTGAAGTAATCGTCTAATTTGTAATCTTGCATCTTGTAGCACATTGTGACTTGCAAAAAAGAAAAGATAGGTGTGCTAAAAGTGCATCGTTGCCAGTGTTTTTTAGTTGAGACACAAGTTCCAGTATGAAAACCATCAAGGACGGTTGTTCCAGTGGTTAGGGTATTGGGTTGGGGACCTGCGAGAACTGGGTTCAATTCTCTGCTTTGTTATAGGTGTCTTGTGTGACCAAAGTCACTTTGTCTCTCAATGCATCAGTTCTCTACCTGTAAAATGGTGATAATAGCACTTCCCTACCTCACAGAGACATTGTGATATGTCCAAGTGCTGTAGTAATGGGTGCTTCATGGGGGCCTTAGATAGATACTGTGGGAGATTTTTGATGTAACACTTACAAAAGTGACTAGTTCCAAATGATTGGGTGGAGGGTTGGGGAGAAACGATTGTAGGCTCCCTATCCAGACCTGAAATAACAGTTTTGTCTGCTGGAAGATTAGGTCAGGCAAAACTCTCCCTTTCCTTAAGAGCCTCACTACATCTCCCCTCTTCTTTTGTCACCTTTCCACAGCATATAACAGGGATCGGCAATCTTCGGCACACGGCTCACCAGGGTAAGCCCTATGGCGGACCTGGCTGGTTTGTTTGCCTGCCGTGCCTGCAGGTTCGGCCGATCACAGCTCCAACTGGCCATGGTTTGCTGCTCCAGGCCAATGGGGGCTGCGGGAAGCGGCACAGGCCGAGGGATGTGCTGGCCGCTGCTTCCCGCAGCCTCCATTGGCCTGGAACGGTGAACCGTGGCCAGTGGGAGCCGCGATCGGCTGAACCTGCAGACGCGGCAGGTAAACAAACTGGCCCAGCCCACCAAGGGGCTTACCCCAGTGAGCCACGTGCCGAAGATTGCCAATCCCTGTCCCACCGTGTTATCTATTCTCAACCACACTCTTGGATTGGGACTAGAAATGTGGAGCTAGTTCACATCAGGAGTTCAGTTTGGGGGCACAAGAATAACTGGTAAAAAGCCAGGTGCCCTACGCTTCAGTTAGCAGTAATGCCATAGGGCAGGAAGCTTTGTGTTCCGGCACATAACAGATGGACTGAGAATGGGTAAAGACTTGATACATTTGATGGAAGGATGAAAGAGGGATCTGTAGTTTTGGGGGTCATGGGTGAGGGAAAAGGAGTTCTAAAGGCATACTCATCTTCATTACCTCATGACTGAATGGTACTGTGAGTTACATTCCATATTTAAAAAAATATTAAAGTTAATGTTAAAATTATATAATACACAGGTTGAGAAAAGTGTCTGTACATCTGGGTAGAGTTATTATATGCAACTATTTGCTGTAAGTCATAAAGTGTTTGTTCATTACAATTCAAGAGCATTAAGTGAAACAAATTCCATGCGACTGGTTAGGTTTTGAGCATTAGAAGTATCAGAAAGAAAATACAATGATTTTACATATCTGAAAGGGCTGTATGAAATGAAAAAAATTAATAATATGAGTTTTAATGTTTCTTGGCTTCAGAATTCACTGATTTTTTGTAATGAATAAATAATCTCATTTTCCATTCCCAGAGGCTACATTTCTCAGAACAGCTGTTTAATACAAGCTTTATACTGGTTGCACATATACTTAAATAATATATATAATTTTATCTGCCAGGTCTAGTAAATTTTCATGATAATCATGGGGACTCTTTTCCCCTTTGAAGGGAAAATAATTTCCCTTCACAAATAAAATGCACTTCTCAAATACTGTACGTGAGACCTGAGAATAACAGCACCCATATAATGAAGGAAATACTTAAATGTATATTTGAAGACTTAGATGACACTTTTTATATCATTACTGTGATCATTGAGAGAGAAAACTCAGTGAGTATGGTTTTGCTCCTGTATGTATAGTATGTCCTTTGCAGAGACAAAATCATATTACAGTAAGTTTGATGTTTTTAAACTGAACTTTTTTCAGGGGGGGAGGATATTTGGCAGAGGGGACCTTCAGAAAATGTAAAAATGTGGAAAATAGAGTTTAAATTATACATCTTCATATACATATACATGCATATAATAATTCCACATATACAGTACTAATATGTGAATAGTACCTCTAGCTGGGGGTTATGGATTTCCTTGACTCCCGTCATTCTGGTTTCAGACTCAGCTATGGGACAAGGAAGGGTTGTTAGCACTGGTCCATGCTCTCTTTGCAGTAAATTGCATCCATGCTGATTGTATTAGATCTGTCAGCAGCCTCTGATACCATTGATTACAAGGTGGTGTTGACCTGACAATGGCCCTTTAGCAGTCCACTCATTAACCCCTTGAGTGCCTTCACTCCTTTCTAGTATGAGGAATACAGCAGATATTTTTGTGCAGTTACTAAAACATTGGAATAAATTACAGCTTGGATGAGGGCTATCTGACAGGTCACACTTAATCTGGATGAGGCAAAGGTATTATTAGACGGGAGGGACATCAGCAGCACTGGCAGTATAATTTCAACAGCCTTGCCGGAAAGTATGCAGATCTTATTTGTGGCACAAGTTCTCTGTTTAGGAGTCTTGCTTGATCCCTGTCTACTAATGGGAAGCTGGATGGCACCTACAGCAAACAGTGCATCATTCCAGATTAGGGTGACCAGACAGCAAGTGTGAAAAATCAGGATGCGGGTAGCGGGTAATAGGCTTCTATACAAGAAAAAGCCTAAAAAATCGGGACTGTCCCTATAAAATCGGGACATGTGGTCACCCTATTCCAGATTAATTTAGTAAGGGGGGGCAAGTGCAATTATTTTTGTCAGATGCTGAATTTACTACAGTGATTCATGCTTTTGTCCCCTCAGAGTTAGTTATTACCACAATGATCTCTTTGAGCCTGATCCAAAGCCCAGTGATGCTAATGGAAAGCTAATCATTGTCTTCAATGGGCTTTCAATCAAGCCCTAATGTGAGGTAACATCTTGAGGTCTCCTGGAATTGTAAGATAACAAGAAAGCAATTGCATTCTTCATTAAGTGGAATAACACAAGTGGTCCATGAATTGTACTGGCTCCTCTTGGCTTCCATGTGGCGCTCAAGGTATTAGTTTTGAATAAGGCCATCTGCAGTTGGGGATTTTGCTTTCCTGATCCTGTACTATTTTGTCACAGCTGAAATTGCCAGTTATGCTCTAACTGGACCTTTCCCTTAAAGTTTCCTCAATTTAGGAATTGGCTCCACTCAAACCTTGATCTGTTAAACCTCTGACGTTGCAAAACTCAACTATTTTGTTCAGGAGTTTGGGGAGAAGTGTGGATGGTGATCATGGATTGGGTCTCAGGGCTGTTAAAGGTAAAATACTGGCTGTGTAAGGCAGTTGATATTATTTATGCTAGTGCAATTTGTAATACTGTGAATTTATCATTTAGATTGTAAACTCTTCAGAGGAGAGACCATCTACAACTCTGTTTTTGTACAGTGCCTACCATAATGAGGCCTCATTCTTGGTTGGTTCTTACACACTGCTCTAATAAAATTGATCATTAATAATAATAATAATAATAATAATAATAATACATTTTATATTCTATATTTTTCTAGAACATCCATATAGAGAGACGTATGAGTATATTTTATATACATTTATACAAATACATTTGGTTCATAGCTACAGTAGATAGTTTTAATAATATTTTTAAGTTAATAGATAAATATTTACAAACTTAATTTTATTCTTAAGACTTTTTGTTGCTGTTTTGTTTAGGAATTATCAAAGGTTTTTTGCATTGTGTAGACTCAGATGACCTCTTAGGGTGAAATTCACAATAATAATGCACAAAATATTACTAGCATATTTTCATATTATTCTGGAAGCGAACATGTTAAAAGATCATCTTGCCTGCTACCCCATCATATGCCCAGCCAGCTCTAGTTTCCCCTCACTCTGCAACACTGGAGTAATCACACACAGCACAACTGGACTTCCTAAATAAAATCTCCCCTTTTCACTTCCAGTTTATTACTATGCAAGTTATATTCCAATACTTGCATAGGATTCCGTCTCCAATCCATCTCCGGCATCAGGTGTTTTCCCCATGTTACAGGGAAAAATAGGGATCACACAGGCCTTCGACCTGGCTATTCTACCTATTTTGCCTGCAGGAGTTCTATACAGCGGCCACTAAGGTCTGTGAATAGTCCTTTATACCACTCTTAGGGTATGTGTACACTACCAGATTCGTTCGATTTAACTTAATTCGAATTTGTGGAATCGACCTTACAAAGTCGAATTTGTGTGTCCACACTAAGGACACTAATTCAACTTTGTGAGTCCACACTAACGGGGCAAGCATCGACATTGGAAGCGGTGCACTGTGGGAAGCTCCCACAGTTCCCGCTGCCCATTTGAATTCTGGGATTTCCCCACAATGCATGCTGGGGGGAAAATGTGTCGAGGGTGGTCTTGGGTAACTGTCATCATTCAACGTGCTTTCGGACGTCTCAAGGGGAGATGGAGGAGCTTACTGACTCGCTCAGATCTCAGCGAAACCAATATCCCCATTGTTATTGCAGCTTGCTGTGTGCTCCACAATCTCTGTGAGAGCAAGGGGGAGACCTTTATGGCGGGATGGGAGGTTGAGGCAAATCGCCTGGCTGCTGATTATGCTCAGCCAGACAGCCGTGCAATTAGAAGAGCCCAGCGGGAAGCGCTGTGCATCCAGGAGGCTTTGAAAGCTAGGTTCCTCAGGGAGCAGGGTAATCTGTGACTGTTCAGTTTCTTTACAGAGAAGCTGAACCTGCCCCTGCTTCAGTTACTGTTGACTTTCTTCTGCGGTTACATACCCCGTTCAACACGTTTCCCCCCTTCCAACACACGTTTAAAAATAAAGTTAATGGAACATTGTTAATTAACAACGTTTTCTTTATTAATGAATTTGTGTTAAAGGGTTGAAACAGGGACGCACACTGTGGTGGGTAGGGTGTGCAGTGATGTTAACACCGCTTCTACACTCGAGGAATGATAGGCTCCTGCTCCTAGAGCGGTCTGCAGTGCCGGACTGGTTGTTTCAACGGAGCCTGCCATCCCTCCTTTTCGGGACTCTGTGTGCGGGGGCTATGTGACCTTGTGGCGGGGGAGGACGGTTACAGATTCCCCTGCTGCGTGGCTCTGTGGTCCGGGAAAAGGACTGCTGCATAAGTTCTGTAACCGCCCTCCCATGCCACAAAGTCACGTACCCCCCACCCACACAGAACGTGGAAAACACCTCCCAGACCGACCAGGGTGCCTACTGACTGCACTGTGTGTGTGACCTGCTGTTGATCCTGTCCCCGTGTCTGTACCCTGGTAAAGGTGACTGTCCTATGCAATTAACAACCCCCTTCCCCCCCACTTCACAGGCAGTCTTCTATAGAAAAACTTGACGGAAATAGTAATTAACAGCAAACTACTTTTAATAATCAACTACACAGTTAGGGGATGAAACTGGGATTGGGGCTTCGGTGAGTCAGGAAGGGAAGGACTTCTCAACATTTAGGGAATGAGAGCCTTCTTGTATTTGTGCACTCTGCAGGGGTGCACTGACAGTTTTCACGGCCCCTGTCGCCCCTCCTTCTTGTTACTTTGGGTGAGGGGGGTTTGGGACTTTGTGGCGGGGGAGGGCGGTTGCAGATACAGTGCAGGGGGGCTCTGTCCTCCTGCCTGCAGTCCTGCAGAACATCCACAAGGCGCCGGAGCGTGTCAAATTTTCCCTGGGCATTTCCTGTGTGGCTGGTCAGAACATCCAAGCTCGGACTGCTGTCCAGAGCGTCAACAGAGTGGTGCACTATGGGATAGCTCCCAGAGCTACTAAGGTCGATTTCCGTCCACACATAGCCTAATTCGACATAGCCATGTCGAATTTAGCACTACTCCCCTCGTCGGGGAGGAGTACAGAATTCAAACTAAAGAGCCCTCTAGGTCGAACTAATTAGCTTCCTGGTGTGGACGGGTGCACGGTTAAGTCGAATTAACGCTGCTAAATTTGACATAAACTCCTAGTGCAGACCAGGCCTTAGCTGCAAAGGTCTACACCTGTTTCAGACATTTCTTGGCCTTCTCACTAGCTTCTGGCCACTTGGGATATGTCTATACTGCAATAAAACACCTGTAGCTGGCCCATGTCAGCTGACTCAGACTCACAGAGCTCAAATTGTGGGGCTATAAAATTGTAGTGTAGGAGTCCCAGACACTCACAAGAAGGGGGAGGGCCCCAGATCCTTGGCTCCAGCCCAAGCCCAGGTGTCTACACTGCAGTTTTATAACCCCTAAACCTGAGTCCCACGAGTCCAAGTGAGCTGACACAGGCCAGCCATGGGTGTTTTATTGCAGTGTAGACATATCCTCAAGCTCTTTCAGCAGGTCCTTACCTCAACTGACTAAACAGCTACACTGTTTCCCTTCAGGTCTCCTAGTGGAGACAATTCTTCTTCTTCTCCAAGATCTGCCTTTTATTTCCTGTCTCTTCTCCCTGCAGGCATTGCTGTCTGCCACATGATCAGTCACATGTTCCATAAGAACAACAAGGAATGGAATGCTTTGCCTTAAGGGAAATGAAACATCATAACAGGAGTTAATGGCAATGCTGGTCCCTTAAAGGGCCAGCATCTTGTTATAGTAAGATAATATGGTTAGTTCCTATTCTTTATCACTCATTATTGTATAGTACATTCATTCAGTAAAATGTTGATTTACAAATACAAGTCCCAGCTCTGCAGCCCTTATGTGCTCATATCGCCAATGAAAGTGAAGAGTTTTCATGAGCACAACAGCTGCATGATTTGGCCCAGAATTTTTTGTTACATCAAAGTTTTTTAAAAAAAAATTAAACCATGATCTGAACTTGATTTATGAAAAGGATTTCACCTTCTCAGATTATATATATACAGAGAGAGAGAGAGAGAGAGAGAAATAATTTTATCCTGCCATAATATTGGTTCTATTGAAAGTATAGCAATGACAATCAAAGCTGTATTAAGATTAAACACTTGTTAATTATCTATTGTGAACACTCGTCATGTCCCCAGAAGGAACCATATGTAAGAATGCCCTCTTTCCCCATCCCAACATGGCTTGGGAGTCTTTTTCTTGGACATTTCTGGGAACAGTGGGAATCTCCATTCACTTCTGGCTTCACTGTCTTACTCTCAAGGTTCTGCAGTGTGAGAACTGTCCTTCTGACTGAGGGTAGGATGCAGCTTCCTTCAGACCCTACACCAGCCAGAGAAGGAAGAACGGAAATATTTGCACTCACATAACTGAAAATAGAACTGGGTTCTATAGACCCAATTCTCCAAAGGCCACTGATATCAGTCAGAGTCTTTCTGAGACTCTGACTTCAATGAGCTTTGGATCAGGGTCTTCAGTCCTGGGACCATGAATGATAAGCAATCAAAGGAGATAAGTTTAAAAGTAAGAAATCATTTAAACTTGAACACATTCAGAATACAGAAAACCCTATGCACAGAAAAATTGAACCCCGCTAACTCTCTCATGAAAGACTACACAAAATGATATGTAGAAATACCAAGAGAGAATGTAAAGCTAGTGATTGTTGGAAAGGAACATTTGGAAAGGAGTTTCTGCACCAGAGAACATGAGATCATATGATGCAAAGGATCTGAAATTGTTTGCATAAAGCTGAACATGTATTTCTATTTTAGTATGTACTCTTCTATACATATCAAGCTTTATCAAGTATGTCCTTGTTTCACTTACCACTCTTGTTCCTGTGGAATGATACATTAACAGTTGAGGATGCTTGGCTCTAAAATTTATAGACAGTGGACTGCTCCTGCTGTACTTGAGAAATGTGTTCTATATTGTTCTGTCCATGTTTTTGCTGTATGTGTCGGGTATTAAAAGGCACCAGTATCAGTGAGTAAATTTAATAATTGTACTGGTGAACATTTATGTCACTGAGCACCAAACTTTAGTCATCAGGAAGTTTATAGAGGCATACTGAAAATTTAAAAATAAAGAGAGAGAGGGAGAAGAAAAGAAAGTGAATCCATTTAAACAGGTACCTTTCAGCTATTCAATAAGGCGAAAAGATGGATTGATGTGCTTATGCACATGTTGGTGCTTCAACTGAGGGGAAGAATAGGAGTATCTAGTAAGCATGATAAAAATAGCCTAGTTTCTGTCCTTGTTGCAGAAAAGTATAATTTTCTAAGTAAAATACATCTTATGAAAACTAAAGCAACATCTCTTAGTGGACGATGGAAACTGCTATAAAATAGGAAGAGTGTTGCCTAGCCAGCAAATTATGAGACTTACTGAGCTACAGAATTGTGTGAAAGAACGGTATAGAAATAGTTGAAGAAATCAGGAGGGTGTAAAGCCTGAGAAGTTGCAAAATTGCTTAAGGAGCAAAATACTGCTAATATCAGTTCAAAAACTGTGAGGAAAGTGATAAGGAGAAAGGAATTGAATGTGAGACTAGCCTGTTGAAACTAACACTAAGAACAAAGCAATTTAATTAAAATTTACTCGAGTGATGTGGGACATCTCACTCGAGTGAGATAAAGTTATGGTACAAGTTTTATTGTCTTATGAAATATCAATATACATGTTCCACACTGTTGGAAAAGTTTCCATATGGAAAGGGGATGGAAAAGTCCTAAAAGAAGGACGATTGGGTCCATGCTGTTAAGCATGGTGGAGATAATGTTGTGACATAGATCTATGTGTCTTTTGAAAGTGTTGGCAAGCTGTGTTTCCTGATGCATTTCCATGTATAGGCACCAACTCTGAGGCTGGAGATACAGGCACCAACTTTCCAGTGTGCCGGGCAGGGGGAGGGAGAGGGCTCACTGCTCAAACCCTGGCTCTGCCAAAGGCCCTGCCCCCCACTCCACCCCTCCCCGCCTCCTCCCCTGAGCCTGCCATGCCCTTATTCCTCCCCCTCCCCCCAGAGCCTCCTGCACATCATGAAACTGCTGATCAGGAGGTGTGGGAAGGAAGGGGGAGGCGCTAATTGGCGGGGCAGCCGGTGGGTGGGAGGTGCTGGGAGCAGGGGCAGAGGGTGGAGCTGATGGGGGGCTGCTGACATATTACTGTGGCTCTTTGGCAATGTACATTGGTAAATTCTTGCTCCTTCTCAGGCTCAGGTTGGCCACCCCTGCACTGAGGGGTGAATGCAGTGCTTCTCTGCTCTCCCCCTCCATTAACCTGGCATAGGGAGAGATATTTGGCCCCAAGAGGCCCATTATCCCTTGGTGATGGCTCAGTTTCTGAACTGACAGCTGCTTCCCATCTTTCTTCAGACTAGTTGCCTGTTCCTCAGCTAAGTAACAACCTGAGAGATTCTGACCCCCAGGCTTAGATGTCCAGGGAGGCAGCAAGGGAGTGAGCAGCAACAGTAGCACAACCTAGAGAGAGGCAGCTACATAAGAGGGGGCCCCTCTTAAGATTTACTTAGTATGTGCAGACACAGAGTCAAGTCAGGTCAGGGAAAGCTGGCTGGCTCTATTCATGTGTTTTTCTTTATTGTTATCACAGTCAAGTGATTTGAATCAAGTACAGTGATATGAAGAAAACAGTATCTAAGAAAACCTACACCAACAAACAACTGAAGGAGTGAACTGTGGATACCTAGAAGGGATTGTTTCCTATTTGCAAGAAAAATTTTAACAGTGCTCCAAAAAGATTTCACTAAGGATGAAAGCAACGGGGAACTGCAAAACATGAAAGGCAGTGACTAAAGGGAAACTTCAATATGTTTCTGTGGTGTTTAGATTTGGAATATGTATCTAAATGTCCTTGGATAACTGAAGTCAGATGCTGCAGTTACATGATTCTTGACAATCACCATTAAGAGCCAGGTTCCATTAAGCTTACTCTGAGTTAGTCTCTGACAACACAAATAATCCCATTAATGTCTATAGGATTGTTTACCAAGTAAACTACTATTCAGTGTAAGAGTGGCAGAATTAAGTTCTAAACCATTAATTCATTTTACTGTCCTTTATTATCTGATGCAACAATTTTGGGGGAGGGGGACGGGGACATGATAACAATATGAAATGTCACTAATAAGGAACATTAGCAGCTTTTTATTTTTAGTCCATATTCTATAAACCTTTGGTGCAATTGTATGTTTCCTCATTTTTCTTATTATTGGCTTTCGCAAACACATAATCTGAAATGCAGCTCATGAACATATGTTTGTACTTCATCCAGGTTAGATGGACAATTCACTGACCACATATAAAACAGATCCATCTAAATAGATTTGTTTCTGTTCTCAGATTATGGTTCTGTTTATGTCTCCAGGTTCAGAATATTTCACTGAATTGTTTGCTGAGCCATAATTTGGATTTAATGTAGTTGAAAGTTGCTCTTTGAACAAAATGAAATGGAAAATGAAAATGTGAATATAAATAAGTCTCCTCATGCAAACCTAATCTTTGCTAATGAAAAACTATATCCTAAGGAATGTTTTAAGGACAGCACAATTGCTTTTTTGATATTAATGTTGACTCAGTTGTGTTGAATGAACCAGACATGCCAAACCCACAAAAAAACTGCAGAAATTGGGCTTGTGAGTTGCTTGTTGGCTCGTTTTTGGCTTGTAGCTTGTTGCTTGTTTGGCAGTGGCAAGGAGGGAGAGAGTCAGAGGTGCACAGCGGGCCCACCACAGTCCCAGACTGCACATTGGGGGGATCTAGTCACATAGAGTGTTGGGGTTCTTAGGAATTGGCTTGTTTTGGCCTTGTTTTAAAATGGGATTAGCTTAATTTTTGGTTTATTTTGAAAGTCGAGGTGCTTATTTACTGCATGAAAGTTGGCAACGGTGGAGTGAACCCCTGTTTTCAATTCCATTATGAAGTCCTGATAATTCTGGATTGACATCTGGGCTATTGCATGTGTTTGCTTCACAATATATGCGGGGGTGTCCTTGAATGGTATATAGAGAAAACAAATAAATGCTAGAGTTGAGTAAAACTCTACTGTCTCAGGAAATCAGTGTTGTGATTTTTAAATAAAGATTGTGCCCTCTCTAAATAAAGCATATTTCTGTAGTTTAAATACAAGTCAGACTACAGCATTTATAGAACCAGCCACTTGTGTTCATTAAACATTATTAGTTACTGTGCACATTGAGTTTGATCCAGTGCCCATCAAAGTCAATGTAAAGATTTACCTTGACTTCTTTTTGTTTTGGATCAGGGTCTAACATTGTTCTTTAATTTCTGGCACTTCAAATTTTATAACAGTAATTGTTCCACCTGTGTATTATTAGCATTTCTTATTAGATTTAATTCAATGAAAAGATGTATCAAAGATGATCCCTGAGGTATCTTCAGGCATGAGGTTCCTGCAGTTTCTTTAGATTCATTGTGTGTACCTGATATCTTGGAATCCTTAAATTACCTAATAAAAATGAAAATTAAATATGTGGAGGAAGAAAATATTTAAAGGGTAATTGTGTTTTGGTGACTGTGTACAAAACATTTAATATGCTTTTGCCACGTACAGTTTTTAATCAGTTACAGAAAAATATTTTTTAAAATGAAATGATCCATGTAACAGTGTATTTGATTCACAGGTAATTAAGCTGTCACTTTTTTATTTCAATACTGTCATAATTTTATATTATAGTCTACAGACTGGTGCAACTTTCCGACAGAGCCAATATCTCACTGATTTTTAGAAGGGGTCCGCATTTAGTTTTGAATTTTTATTAAACAGAGACAACATAAGGTCCAAACCTGTTTCCATTAAACTGAATGGGAGTTGTGCCATTGATTTCAATGGGATATGGATTGGACCCTTGGTTTTGTTTTTTCTACCAATCTAGTATGCAGCTTGACATATTTTCATTATTAAAGTGCATCACATAGTCTTAGTCAAATTCTGACATTTACAGCCAGATGCTTGAATCATCATTTATGAAATTAGTTGTTATTTGGGCAAGGCAGACAGATGGAACTGGGACGCTGAGACTGTTTCTGAATATGAATCAGCACAATTCCTACCAGGAAGCAAAATCCCTAAATTTCTTTTCTTTCTAATTTATTTCTAATCAGAATATATCCCCTCTCTCTGTTTCGCAAAACTTCTGTGGCCTAGATCAGAAGATCAAACTTCTGAGGGCTAATTTGTTAGAACTTCTGTGGATCAGTGGTAGAGAGAGGGAGTTTGAGCCTTTCTCTCTCATATACACACATAGATCAGACAGGGGACATAATTTTCCAAACCCATAATATCCAAGGATTGCAGAGAAATTCCTCAACTCTCTTGACTTCCACAGAAAGCAGGGACATTTTTACAGCCTGCCAGTACTTCAACACTATCCCCCCAGACCCAATCTTAATGCTGGCAAAGTTTGCTTCCTTTTCTTCTCCAGTTGCTTCCCTAGATATCTCACCCTCAGGGGGTTTCACAGCATAGAACCGGTTTACGATTATGTGAGTCAGCATAATCTTACAAAGAGGAGGTCACACAGGTTTCAAGGGAGATGATGCAGTGGAGGGAAGCCTTCCCTTCTTCCTGCCCCAGCACCGTGTCAGAAGTCAGTGATCCTGTTTCCCTATTGCCTTGCACCGTGTGTAGTCACTTACCAGGTGAGGGCAAACAGTCTGTAAAACACTACTAAATGAGAACTTTCCACGTACTGGCACTGGTGGTAGTTTTCTTTTGCTTGCTCACTACAAGGTGCAACATAATGGAGAATCATACCTGGAGATAGGAGAGATGATGTGTCCTAGGATCAACCATCCCTGTTGTGACAGAAATTTCTCCCATTTAATAGAAATTTGGCAGTGCTCCCACTTTCCACAATATGCATTTGAGAGCATGGACTGACTCTGGTTTTGTAGCTAGCGATAGGTTCCACTTGCTTCTGGAAGTTATCAAAACAGAAGATTAATTTCACATAGCAGTTATTCAACCTTTACCTAGGATTTTTTATGATATTTACTTCTTCAGTGAATTAGAAACAGAGACAAGAAGAAATCTGTTCTGTGCAACAGCTAACTCCACAATCTTCTCAGTGTATTAATGTATACAATATTTCTATTAACTGTCCTCATAAAAATATCTACTGTGGGATTAAATGTACTATAACTGTATTATTTGTACCCTAGCTTTCCTCTGTTGGGTGATGATTTATGTTGTCCATGGCAATCACAAGGGAGTCATGATGCTATGCAGTCTCGTTGGGGGGGAGTCAATTTAATATGACTATAAAACCTAAATAATTCCATTCTCATATCCTACTATGATAACCAAGCAATATAAACAACCTAATCTTGGTACCAGAAAATCTTTTTAAAAAATGTGGTTAGATTTATGACACCATTTGTTTCACTGCGAACCTTGCAGTAGCACTCTTTGCACTTTATATAAATGCACTATTCTGCTTGATAGCCGTTAAAATCCTGTGATAATGAATGAGCCTTCTCAAGCTGAAACATTTATGGACTGCAGCTGAAATATTGTTTGACTTTTACATGCAGAGACCATTTTTTTTCTTTTCCTTTTTTGCTTTCTCTCTTTCTTTTAAGTGTTACATTCCTTGCAGCTTTTCTCCTACAATTTTGGGTCACACTCCTCTTACACAAGGCCTTTCTAATCCTTCAGAAGTATTGTCTGCCACCATATGACTTGCACACCAATAGCTAGCTTCTTACCAGTGGGAAGAACAAGGCCTGGGCAGTTTAGACTTCAAAACCTGTGATCCTCTCCTTCCCCCAGCAGAGTAGTTGCTCAACATGTATGACTTGACATGAGTAAGGCCTACCCATATTGAGCAATTACTCTGTTAGTAATCCCAGCAAAGTGAAGGAGTCTTCCTGCAGAGCAGAGTAAGGTGCTATTTAATGCATCACACTATTTGAGAGTCATATATGACAAATGCTAGTCTCATCACTTAGTGCACTTCTGGATAATGCTCAGATGCTATAGGGAGGTGGGCAACATGAGAACCTTCAAAAGAATAGAATAGAATGTAAGTAAGAGTGGTAGAAGATAGTCCTAAATTACTGCTGCTCCTCAGGACATGATACTGTTGCCAACGGTATCATGCATGTAAATGGTAAATGATGCACACATTAGTAAATCTTCTGGGTTTATTTTAGTTTGTGGAGATGCTTTGCAAATGTAAACCTTATCACTGCATTGATGCCTGTGAAAGTTTGCCCGGGTGACCATTGATAAAAATCCTGAGTCATTCACAGTCACCTAGGACTGGCTGTTCGAAACTGTAAACCCTGTTTAGGAAGAGAACAAGATCAATTTGAAGTTGGAGAAAGAGGAACTGGGCATTATTTGACTCAGATTCCACTGCAATGGGTGCATACATTACACATTTTTGATAATTACTGTATTTAATAATGCACTCCCATCCCCAACATTTCATTACAATGCAATAAATTGCATTATCTGGCAATGAAAAGTCCATGGTTTCTTTGAGATCCTATTAGGCCCTGGACATTCTACCCTTCAGTAGTTGGATAGTTCCTGTACTTACCACCACCTGGCTACTACTCTACTGCTTTTTTTCTGCTTGAAGAAAGAATGGGGTTCTACGTAATATTATAGTTTGTCCTAATTTCTTCCCTGTATTCTTAGAAAAAATCATAAAACAATCAAGGGCTACATCATACCCTCAGATTTTTAAGCAGAACTTTCCATTGATGCCAGTGCTTGGGGCCAGATTATGCCGTCAGATTTCAAGCATATTGTTTTCATTAAGCTGTTTTTCAGATCAAGGTATCTGATGCACAGTGATATCTTGGGGATTCAAATGTAGGCCATGGTCCTTTAAGCACTGAAGACATGAGTAATTTTGCTCATTTAAGTAGTCCCATAGACTCAATCATGTGCATAAGTGTTTGCAGGCTTGGACCCTTAGATTTTATGGGGTTGTTAACACATTAGGATTTTATGAAAGGCAGACTCATAGCCACACTTTGATGCTGTTTAAATTTTAAAAGCATTTGCCATGCCACTCATTTTTTGTATGCCCAAAGGTTTATTTTGAATGCCATTATTCAGATATGGAAAGCAGTAATGGCTCAAAGGCACATCAGACAGGGCTGCTGCTTATTCTATTCTTTTCATTTCATCTTGCTATAGTTGAATGCTACATATTGTAAAATTTCACTTGTTCTGAAAATATGAATATTCTCGTGTCTTTATTTTTCAATAGATAATTGCTAATAATTTATAGTTTATTTTTTTAAAAAATATGAAAGAATGATAAAACTAAGGAATACTGTCAGACATAACTCTGCAGCTTTGTCTGTGAGAAAATTATCACCATGTGTCAATGACTAATTCATATAATATGCTCATAATAAAGTGTGAAATGTGTAAATTCCTGTTTTCCAAAACTCATTACACTCATTTAGCTCCACTTGTAATGGGGCTTCTATCTACTACAGAAAACAAGAGGCTTCCAAAATAGACAGGATAATACATATTTAGCCAATAAAATAACAAAAGCAATAACAGAAACAATATGTGTTCTGTAAAAATAAAACTTAAAAAATGATACTAAATCAACCATTGAAATACTTCACCATTGCAAACAAACAAACAACAACAAAGGCTCCCTGGCACAGTGACTCCAATGGAGTCGCATGACCAAAGACTTGCAGCTGCCCCTCGAAGGTGGCTGCACAGTAAAGAAGATACATCCCTACCTCTACAGGGCAGGGGAGGGTTGATGTGCTTCCCCTGCAGCACATCCAATCTCCACCCTTTTTCCCCATGTGAATCTGAACCCAGGAGCCTGGGAGGGAACTGGGAACTTTATTGTTGAGGCAGCTGAGTACCCCTTCAATGCAGGAGCAGGGAAATCATGTTCTGTGTTCAGGTCTCAAGGCACATATGTGATATCAATAACATTTGCATCGATCATGCCAAGTCTTTTCATAATATACTGGACTGTGTTTCCAGCGAGAATCTGAAATTTTGCTCTTTTGTAGATTATATTGCTCATTTGCTGTACCTCGTCCGTATGTTTGTATTATTAGGAGGATAGTTCATTTCATGCAACTTTTTTACTGTTCTAAGCATGTGCTTATAATTTCATCCTGAAGCACAGCTACAGTTCTAGAGCAACACTTGATTTGTATGGAATGCTCAGGCTAGGGTTTGATTTTCCCTTCTAATACATGGCACTTACTGATGCGCATCTTGGGAAATCAACTCTTGCTCTTTAAAGTGCTCTTTAACAGCTTGCTGAAGATATTAGGTGATGTATTTATGTGTCTAAGGTTAAGGTGCCAACCTTCTTTTCTGAATCATTTGTTGAGTATGTCCCTGAGTGCCTTGGCTTGTAGGCATTCCATAGATCTCTCTCTAAGGATGGGATCAGTTAACTTTTAGATTCTTGATATTAGGACTTAGAAAATTTCATTTGCTCTTGACAAGAATCTTCTCTCTTTATAGATTTGTTAGTAAAACATTGTGCAATTTCCACAGCATGGTGAATGAATAATTTACATACAAGGCAAGGGCGGACACTGTGCGCTGTCTGAGGAGTGCGTGGTTCAGCTCACATTGTGGGGGAGATGGTGATGGATGCAGACTTGTCTGAAAAACTTCTCTAATACTCTTCGTTGGGGAGGACCTGGTGTGGACAGCAGGCAAAGAGGGAAGCCCAAAACACATGCATCACAGGAAGGGAGATGCTATCCTCCCACCCAGCTTTGGTGCTTTGCTTAGACATTGGCTGGACAAGGTGGAATGAGGTCAGGTGACTGGATGCCAGGTGTCTCCCCCCTTTGCCTCTTTAAATTATGTCAGGCTTTTCAAAAGCCTCTTACTTTCCAGTTCATTCCCTGCTCTCCCCTCTTCCCAGTTGTAGGTTAGAGGCCGTACCGCTTGTGATGCTGTGGCCTGATTGATCACCCATTTTTAGGAATCAGGAAGGAATTTTTCTCATAGGACCAAATTGCCATTTGGTTTGATGGGTTGTTTTGCCCTTCTTGAAGCCTCCTGGAGGCGTAGTTGGATTGGGAACAATAGGATTCAAAGTTCATACAGTATTGTTAAGACTACTGACTTGTTGCATCTTGTAGCCAGTGTCCAGTGTGGGTACAGGCTAAACGGGCCAGATGTCAGAGGTAAATGAGACCTTGGATTTCATTGCTGGATCTTGCACATGTGGGGAGGAGGAGCCTGAAGTCTTTGCAGACTTTTGGCCTCTGTTTCTCCATCTTCCTCATTATGTGGGGTGGTGGTGAGAAGTTTCATAGTGGTGCTGAGTCTATTGGATAGACCAGGAGGGTCCACCCCAAGTTGTTGTTGGTTTGTGGCCAAAGCCCTGTAACTAGCTTTAATTAAATAAGTCCCTGTTATGTTGGAGCTGGGGTGAGCAGGGTAGTTCCCCTCCCTAAGGTACAATTAGTAAACTTGCAGCCTGCTGTTTAAACCCATTCCATGTGTTTGTCATTCACTTGCTTACTTGTCCCACTCAATTTACAGCAGCTGATAATGGCCCCAAGGAAGGCGCTATAGCTGCCAGTTTTCAACTGGATTTAAGGGTGCCCATGACCTCTTTTCCAGATCTGCATTTTCCATACCAGTGGCCTGAAGTGGGAGGATGCCAAAATAACCATTGAAGCAGCCCCACACAACCTGAGGGTATGTCTACACAGCAATTAAACACCTGCGGCTGGCATGGGTCAGCTAACACACATGGCTTATGTTGCAGGGCTGTAAAATAGCTGTGTAGACATTTAGGCTGGAGGCCAAACTCTGGGACACCACAATGGGGGAGGCTCCGAGAGCCCAATATCCAGCCCAGGTGTCTACATGGCAATTTTTAGCTTTGCAGAACAAGCCTGAGTCAGCTGATGTGGGCCAACCATGGCTATGCCAGGGTCTTTTATTCCAGTGTAGATATAACCTGAGTGTCCCTTCAGTGGGGACATCAACCAATGGTGTCTAGGGCAACTGTTTGTCAATGGAGTGGGGCAAAAATGTCCCAATCTTACTGGGGAATCAGGCATGGCATCTCATAGAAATGTGAAGCACTACCAAGCTATTTATATTTGCACTTGACTTCTGTAACTTCTACACTAATGTCCACAGATGGTATAACTTACTTAATTGCAGCAAAATTTGCGTAGTAACAAAACAATTTGAAATGATTAGCATTGAACCAGATGAATATTTTTCACTTTTGTAAATAAAACATTGTAAAATTAGACTCCTAATTTCAAAGCAAATGAATTACAAAATGGTCTTGGAAATGTTATCTTAATCTATCATTTTGTCAAATTTTGTTTCATCGCTTTCTTTCCTTTCCTTTTAGCAATGGTTGTTCTTAGCAATCTGGAACCGAACACAACCTATGAAATCAAGGTTGCAGCTGTAAATGGAAAAGGACAAGGAGAGTATAGCAAAATTGAGATCTTTCAGACTTTACCCGTTCGTGAGTAATGCCTTTGTTTTTAAATGAAAAGTTAGTTTATTTGTACTCTTGTCAGCCTATTTTACCTCTAGTTCAGCTCATAATTTCAAAAATGATTCACGCTGAGTAAAATGCACAGTTTACAATACCACATTCTCCTAGATTGTTTCAGGAATAAAGTTTCAGCCTAATTAAACTACATCCAGTGCCTCCAGTTCTTTTTCACAGCAGCCTCTCAAGAAAGCTCCAATACATTTCTAGCCTCTCTTCTTGATGACCTGAGAAAATCAGGCCTAAGACACTGGCTTTGTTTTTACATTCACAATTGCACAATCATCCCACCCTTTTGCTCAGACAACCTGCTCCATTCTGTGGTGCAGAAAAGATATTGCACAGAGGTAGTTAATAAATGCTAATAGTTTTTTGGGGGAAAGTTTGAAAGAAAATATTTTCCCCAAATTTCCTGTGATTTTTTTTCAAATTTTCAATGAAAAACCAAAAGTTTAAAAATAATTTTGAGTTCAGTTTTAGAAAACAGGTTTTTTCCCCTTTTCTTGGTAGAAAAATCAGAAAAAATTGAAAGGAAAAATTGATTACTTTAAAAAACAAAAATAATTTGAAAAACAGCATTCAAGCATTACTTTAAACAGATTTAGTATTGAAATATAAAAAATTCCTGCCCTCTGAAGCATTCCAGGAGTTTCTTTTACATGGCAGTGCCCTGTTTTTTCCTGGAAGGGATCAGATACTCAGACTAAAGATATGATTGAACATGCGCCTGAGCTCCAGCAGACAAAAACACAGCCCTCTCCTTTTAGCAATGGCAGTACACTTGAGTCCTGTATTTATGCTCCAGTTTAAAATGTACTCTAATCAAAATTTCAGCATAAATATTCCTGTTATAGTAGAACCTCCTTGTAAGAAACAACAGGGTCAACATCAAAGGATGGGTTTATTATAAAAAATAGAGTGTTTTTGAAGTAAAATTTCATACATTTCAAGATCTTATAAAATGCTTTTCTTCAAATTCATTCTTCATAAAATGATAGTATTGTATAATCTAAAAGAGCCTCGGGTTTGCTTTGGGACAGTTTATTGCTGCTGTTTATGACAGTTTATTGTCTGTTAATAATTATTTAGATTCTACCAATGGGACTTAAGCACATGCTTTAAGTTAAGGATGTGTATAACGATTTGCTGAATAGTATGGGATTACTTACGTGCTTAAAATTAACCAGCTGCTTTTCTAAATTAGTGCCTGCATAAGGAGTCATTTCTTAAACAAGTTAAATTTGAAAGGATAAAAAGATATCAAATCACAGAGACTGAGACTATTTTTACTCTAAATCCCTTTTACTTTTAGTGTACAAATCTTTGATATATTTTGTAACAAATGTGACAGCATTGATGCCAGGATGATCATTAAGTATCATTAAGTATGTTGCAGAAAGCTTGAAAACATCCTATTTGATTATGCAGGTTTTGATTAATAATATTAAGTAATCAAACAGTAGAAATAATACATATAATAATACAAAAATATTGAATTTCTCTTCTTCTCCCACCCCCCCATTGCTCAGGTGAGCCAAGCCCTCCATCAATTCATGGACAACCAGGCAGTGGAAAGAGCTTTAAACTTAGTATAACTAAACAGGATGATGGAGGAGCCCCCATATTGGAATATATCGTGAAATACAGAAGTGTAAGTATTCCATTAATCACTGGGGAATGTTTTGATCTATATTATTTGTTTTTAATGTTGAGAAGGGGTTTCATGGAAAACATCAATACTTTGTTTTAAAATAGATTGCTTATTACACAGATGAAGAAAAAAGAAATTTGGAACAGTTGTATATTTGAAATGTATACTAGTTATTGTTACTCCTTTTGACCTTGTTTTTAATGCCAGATTAGTATACTAAATGTGTGACTGAAAAGTCAGAACTGACAAGAAAACTTCCTGAGATTTTGTTTTATTATATTGTAAGTAAAAATGTTTGTTTTGTTTTCAAATCTAAAAAGTTTATTAAGATAGCATACTAAGTAAATGAGAGAGCACAGTATGTGATTAAAGAATATTCTGAAACAAAATAATTAGCCTTTTATGGCTGGGTTTATTTGTGGTGTTATACTTGTATAAGGGCATCCTAATGTGCAAATGCAATTTAAATCAGCTTAATTGTTCTCTAGGTTACCAGAACTACTGTTGGAAGTTGTCTTGCCATTGTGTATTTTCTACCTTTTCTACGCATTTAAAGTTTAGTGTAGAAATTCTGATCCACAGAATTGCAACGAGGAAGGACTTTCATATGTCAGTAAATGTACCAGCTCTTTAATAGGTAATTATATGATTCTGTTGGGTGGATGTCTGATTTGTAGTATTTCTTCTCAAATCTAGCAGGTTTAAACAATTCACTCCTCTTTGCCACACAGATTAACTCCTTTTCAATGATGTTTCAGTTTCATTTATGATCATCCTAATATCTTTTACTAAGTAGGTTCTACCACTTATTAACAAATTTTTCTGAATAAAGCGTAGTGTTAAAAAAGATCATGATGTAAAAGGTATGGAGGCTCCCCATCTACTACACTGTTTTATGTAGGAGGATGGTTAAGGTGGGCTATGAGAGTAGGGGGTTGTCTCCCTGCCGTACCAATCATAGGAGTCCCCAACTGCCCCCCATTTGTTCCTTTAATAAACAACTCTTTTTAAATCCTTTTCCAAGCCATTTATCCAGTCACTGTATACCTTTCCTAGGGAGGACTGGACATCTGCCACAAGGAGGCACCCACAATTAGCTTGGCTGCCTCCTCCCCACACACAGTCGAGTTCCCAGACATCACCTAATGCCATCTTTTATATCAGTTAAAAACATGACAGCACCTAAGTCAGTCAGGTGAACCCCATGCTTCTGAAACAATGCCCCTGCCCCATATACTATACCAGGATGTGTGAAATTACTGTCCCTCCTATGGTCCCAAGGAATTTGGCCACCTGCCTGTTCACATATATCCTTGCCTTGTCCACCCTGTGGGGGACTCACAACTTCCCACCAGACCCTGCGCTGAAGCATGTCTGGCCAAATTATGTTAACTCCTGGAAAAAGTTCAAGGATCAGCCTCAAGTCCTCCTTGCTCTGAGCATTAGTTCCACCCTTTTAAGCATTTCCAAATCATTTCCCCAAGATGTACCACAATTATATTTGGGGGCCACTGACGGGCCCACACATCATATAGCATCAGTATTAGCTGATTCCATAACATGCCCTTCCTTGCGTGCCAACTGAGTATCGCCTCATCACCAAAGGCCAGGTGTGAACCCTCAGGCAACCTGGACACGTGCCTATGGGCCCAAAAGACAATACTATGCCCACAGATCCACACCACCATCTGCATGACTGGTCGTCTAATATCTGTAATGAGATTACAAGAAATGCTGACTTGCCACCTGAGGTCTTACATCTATTAGGTACACAACTGAATGTCAACGCCCAATTGCCTGGATTGCCTCTGCTCTCATACCTGCATAAAAGGGGGGCCTTTCCCTTTTGGCCATATAACCCTGTAGGCCTTCTAAGCCTGAACTGGGCAGATCCAGGCTCACCACTCTGCTGGAGGATCACAGATTCACCCCGGCCAAGTTGATCTGTCTTTGATCATCACAAGTGTTATATTATTGAATGCTCATGCCATTGTATATCCCACAGTTGCAAAGCCCTGTGAGCTAGTACCGGATCCAGGTACTAGCTCACTGCTCCTGAAAGCACCAAAAAATGCTGTCAAGAATGCAGCCCTGAACAAGTCAGCCTCCTGTCCATTATGACATACATAGCCAAGGATCTTCACAAGATCCCTAAGTATGTAAACCATGATGGGACGATGGGAATCCACCTTGGGGCCACCAGTACACGACCACCCAGCCAAAAACCTTAACTAAAAAAAACACTGCAAGGATCAGGATAACCATTTAGCCTAATGACAAATGTAATGGCAGAAAGTTGATTCAAGATTGTGGAGAATGCCAGTTGACGGTTTTCCAACAACAGCATGTACCACAGCACTTTTTCCTCTGTAATGGGCCATATTGCTGACTGGCTTTCCTGATTCTGAAATTGCATGAAATCATTAAAACTTCTCTCACAGCCTGCCACGTGCACTGAGCAACTGATCTCCGCACCACGCTGACAACCATTCCACGGCAAGGTTCCATAGCACTAGTGGCATCTGCCTGGGTTCCCGGCTGGCTCCTAGTGCCAACTCCAAAAATCTGTGGACCTGAAAATGAGACAGGGCATGTGCTATGCCATTGTCAACCCCAGAGAGGTTATGAAGCAATGTAGTTCCCTGGAGCCTTTGCGGGGGCCAAGCCTCAAGGCAAAACACAGAAGTTGTACACAGGCAATTGGTTGGGTGGCCCTGCACTGTACCCCCAAATTCCTCTTGTGGAATTATAATCTTAACAACATGGCCAAACCTCATCCCTGATTTTAATGATTATTATTGTACATAAAAAGGATAAGAACCCGCATTAAACCCATCCCACAAATTTGACCCAACAGTCTTGCTGGGGCAGTTCCACTGGAGGCCATAGCCTATTCTTCTGCTGCTTGAAGCTAGCCTGGGGGGAAACCCACACGTTGTCCACAGGCAATTGGCTGGATGGCCCTGCCCCTGTACCATGAATTCATTCTTGTGGAATTATTGCCTTAACAACATGGCCAAACCCCACCCTTGACTTTAATCATTATTATTGTATATAAAGGGGATAAGAATCCCCATTAAAAGAAACCCAGCACATACATTTGACCCATTGGCTTTGCTGGAGTAGTCCCACAGGAGGTTTTAGACCATTCCAATGCTTGAAGCTGTCCCCTGCACTGGCCTGCCTTCTGTCACCCACACTCGGTTCAAACAGGGCCTACCTTCAGGTGGCATTTGTTCTACCCTGCGTCTTGTACCTCCCCTCACCATTGTGGCAGGAATGTGCTCTATGAGACCCAAAACATGGTTTGCATGCATGCCTGAACGTGCAGATGCTGCAAAAGCCACTGCATAGAGAAATGTATGCCCATAAATGTATTGCATGCTCGCCCGATGCTGTAACAGCAACTGCTGTGATTAGAGGTATGCCACTGAATGTATTGAATGTCCGCCCAATTATATTTATATATCTAACAAGGCCAGACTTCTCTCAGAGCTAAAGAATGCGGCCTTAGCAAGACACCTCTCCCATGGCTGTCCCCATGTTGGAGGAACATAATTAGCCTGTATCAGCCATGCAATACCCTGCATCTACTTACACCTGCATCTGCTTACAGGGGTGGGCCCCCCCAGACATACTGAGACTAGCCCATGTGATTACCCCAAAAAACCCCAACAACATGCTGGGGTAAGCCTCCGAGGAACCACTAGTGCCTACAGTCCTCATCTTTGCCACATATTTTTGGTATGGGACCCTAAACCACTTCATGTAACTCTCCCCAAAGCAGATCCAAACACTTCTGCAATTGGGAACCTTTATTCATTGTTGATTTAACTCACTCCTGACTTCTGTGTGTGCCTCATCTCCTGCAATCACCTGAGTGGAATGTCCTGCAATCACCTGAGTAGAATGTCCTAGATCTGGGCAAGGCATTACACCTTGTAGGGCCTGCAAAGCTGTGGAAACAATCTCAGACACAGTAACCCTGATTACTTGTATCAAATCCTTGCTGACTGTCCCACCATCAAACGCAGTGAACTCACTTGCCTGGGTGAGTGCTTCACCTTGAGCCCCCCTTGCCCAAGCCTGATAGGCTGCCCTTTGTAATGAAAGGCACTGTCCCAGGTTCCCCCAACCCCTTGCCCTTGTTGCAAGGATCCTCCTGCCCTTGGCTCACCCTGGTCCAAATCACTGTATCCAAATCCGTCCGCCCTGTGCAGGGTTTGATTCCTCCCCAGTTCCCTGTCCCATCAACACTAATGGGGAGGGAGAAGCAAAATTCCACCCCCGTTGCCTTCTGTCCATGGCAGGTAAAACCAGAAGCCCTGTTCCCTAAACCTCTGCGCATCGCACAGCTGCTCTGAGAGGGGACCACACTCTCCCTCCCTCTCCTCGCCTGTATACAAAGGGACAGAATCTGCCTCCCAGCTGCCTCCCTACTCAACTGCACCTCCCTTTGTGAATTCACTCTGCTATGCCTGCCTCACCCAGCCTGAACCAGGGGAAAGGGAGAATTCTCTCCCTGTTCCTCCCCACTCCCATTGTTCTGTGTCTGCCTGCAGCCATGCTGGGACAAGGACCTGCTTCTCCATTCCAGGGCTGAAGTGGGAGGACTTTCTCCCTCTCCCTGCTCACTGCTCTGCTTCCATCTGGAGTGGAGCCGAGTTAAGCTGTAGTACCCTAGAGGACTCCTACTGAGACTTGCTGTTAGTTCCTGCCTTTCTCCTGGGACTGAAGGCGGAGGAAGGGCTTTGGTCTGTGTAAAAAGGAAGGCTCCCGGCACTATGCTGCTTCTTTTCAAACCCTGCTTTCCCAAGGGATGAGTTAGCAACCACTCTGCGCCTTTTGCAGCAGTTTTCATCTCCCCACACCCCACCACCCCCATCCATAAAGCACTGGTGCCTTCACTGGGCCAGCCCAGCCCAAAAAACCTCTGCTTAAAGGTACAGGGTGGTCATTCATTTTGTTAGCGACATTACAGTGGTCATTCATTTCCTGAGATCTTCATTTAAAGGGAAAAGGACTTGAAAATGTGTGTTTATTTAGTTTTTACAATAGCAGGATAAAAAGTAGCTAACAGGATACTTAAAACTGTATTTCCTTTCCCAACATAGTGTCGCATACTTAAATATGGTGAGGGTGGAGGGGGGCAAATTTACCACCAGCAAAAGTAGTGAATTTGACTCAACAGGTGTAAGTTTTCTCATTGCACTTGTCTTAACTTCTGCATATGCTATGAGTGACCATACCATCTGCCATCAGCCCAGTATTACCTCACTAGGTGTAACCAGGAGGTCATTTTACCAGCACTAGAGTATAAAAGGAGAAGTATAAGTCAAGATAGACTGTCAGTGTGAAAGAAACCAGGGGCATGAAATTGTGTATTTAGATACATTAAACAGCTGATAGCTAGGACCTTATAGTATATAGAAATGAGCAAGCTGCAAGACGCTTTTTTAAGTGCTAATTTTTATTTACCTTTAGTGTTAGCTCTGTCAATGGGCAAACACATTATTTTATAAATAGTTTTTGTCATGCATGTTTCTTACTATGTAATTTCTTGTTTGATGATAGCCCTGGAATTATACAAGTTGTAAACTTGGCATGTGAAGTGATTTTCCTGGACTAACCAAAGCCAAAGAAGATTGGTAGTTCAAAATCAATTGAGAGTGAGGTGGCAGATCTTGCAGTAATAGCCTGAGGGACTTACAGCAGTGTTTATATCACAAATCCCTAAATCTTAATTGACCTATTTAAGTGACTTGCAGTCCAGTAGGTTATAGAATATCTCAGTGGAGATGCGGGGGGGGGGGGGGAACAATTGTCTAGAAGAGACATGCTAGTAAAATGAGCAAAGGACTGTTAAGATATAACAGTTAAATATAGTATGTGCAGAAAGATATACAATACATGTTAAAAAGTCAGGTCAAGATATGGATTTAATGCATGTACACTCTATAGAGACCTTAATTCTTCTCACTTATATGTTCTGAGATGTTCCTATGTTACTTAATTCTGGGCCTGTATCAGATAAGTTCGGAACTTTAAGTTTGTGTGTGTTGTATGTTCTTTGGTCTGCCGTTTGGCCAAAATATAATACATTCACTTAAAGCATCTGTTTTATATAATTTGTGACTAGTAAGTGTACGATATACAGTGTCATATAAACTTTTTGATTTAAATAACAATTCCAAGCTGCCACAAAACATCATTCCTACATCATTCCTGTATACTGAATACTATATAGTAATCCATCCCCAGAGAATATTTGATATTGTCCATATTGTTATGTGTATGTTTCTACATTTTTATGTTATGAAATGTCATGAAATTGTGACATACCAGGTTTTAAATAAATCAGTGATTCAAGAAAAAAAAAATTTCCTCATGATTATGCAACAATGAATGAATGTTAGTAAAGAAGAAACTGCATGAAATTGTATTTAACATAAGAACCTAAGAATGGCCATACTAGGTCAGACCAAAGGTCCATGCAGCCCCGTATCCTGTCTACTGACCATGACCAATGCCATGTGTCCCAAAGGGAGTGAACCTAACAGGTAATGATCAAGTGATCTCTCCCCTGCCATCCATCTCCACCCTCTGACAAACAGAGGCTAGGAACACCATTCCTTATCAATTCTGGCTAATAGCCATTAATGGACTTAACTTCCATGAATTTATCTAGTTCTCTTTTAAATCTTGTTATAGTCCTAGTCTTCACAACCTCCTCAGGCAAGGAGTTCCACAGGTTGACTGTGTGCTCTGTGAAGAAGAACTTCTTTTTATTTGTTTTAAACCTGCTGCCCATTGATTTCATTTGGTGGCCCCTAGTTTTTAATATTATGGGAACAAGTAAATAACTTTTTCCTTATTCACTTTCTCCACACCACTCATGATTTTATATACCTCTATCATATCTCCCCTTAGTGTCCTCTTTTCCAAGCTGAAAAGTCCTAGTCTCTTTAATCTCTCCTCATATGGGACCTGTTCCAAACCCCTAATCATTTTTGTTGCCCTTCTCTGAACTTTTTCTAATGCCAATATGTCTTTTTTGAGATGAAGAGACCACATCTGTACACAGTATTCAAGATGTGGGCATACCAATGATTTATATAACGGCAATAAAATATTCTCTGTCTTACTTGCTATCCCTTTTTTAATGATTCCTAGCATCCTGTTTGCTTTTTTGACTGCCACTGCACACTGCATGGACTTCTTTAGAGAACTATCCATGATGACTCCAAGATCTCTTTCCTGATTAGTTGTAGGTAAATTAGCCCCCATCCTATTATATGTATAATTGAGGTTATTTTTTCCAATGTGCATCACTTTACATTTATCCACATTAAATTTCATTTGCCATTTGGTTGTCAAATCACTTAATTTTGTGAGATCTTTTTGAAGTTCTTCACAGTCTGCTTTGGTCTTAAGTATCTTGAGCATCTTAAGTATCGTTTGCAAACTTTGCCACCTCACTGTTTACCCCTTTCTCCAGATCATTTATGAATAAGTTGAATAGGATTGGTCCTAGGACTGACCCTTGGGGAACACCACGAGTTACCCCTCTCCATTCTGAAAATTTACCATTTATTCCTACCCTTTGTTCCCTGTCTTTTAACCAGTTCTCAGTCCATGAAAGGATATTCCCTCTTATCCTATGACAACTTAATTTATGTAAGAGGATTTGGTGAGGGACCTTGTCAAAGGCTTTCTGGAAATCTAAGTATATTATGTCCATTGGATCCCCCTTGTCCACATGTTTCTTGACCCCTTCAAAGAACTCTAATAGATTAGTAAGATACAATTTCCTGTTACAGAAACCATGTCGACTTTTGCCCAACAATTTATGTTCTTCTATGTGTCTGACAATTTTATTCTTTACTATTGTTTCAACTAATTTGCCCAGTATAGACATTAGACTTACTGCTCTGTAATTGCTGGGATCACCTCTAGAGCCCTTTTTAAATATTGGCATTACATTAGCTATTTTCCAGTCATTGGGTACAGAAGCTGATTTAAAGGACAGGTTACAAACATTTCTTGTCTATTTATTAATTTTATTTTCCAGGGGAGACCTTGCAGGTGTTCTGAGTGGAGTAGGGAACTGCAAATCAGTTCTAATATAGCACAGTCCACTCCATGTCTCCACCACTATACCAATTTGAAGTCAAAGCAAAAGAGCTGCCTTTGTTTAAGTTTTTTATCTGGTTTATATTCTGGTTTTTATAGGTATTTAAGTTTTGTTCCATGCCAATAAAAACAGATGAGTTTGGTTTTATTTCACTGATTTTAGAAGGGGTTGAGCCTACTGGGAGCATCTCTGTTTTGATAGGTTTAGTTTGTATCTACGTGCAAAGCTAAATCTACCCAATTCTAGGTGCAGATGTTAGAGGCTGGGTGAGAAATAGTAATACAGAGTCAGCTTACAGAGCAATTTTATGCTCTGTAGTTCACAACTGCAGTTCTGGGTTCATTCTGTTAATTCTTATTTGCTCAGATAAGTATTTATAACTAGATGAAACAGCAGGAGTGACAAGGTGTATCCCAGACATGTCATTACCCAATCTTATCTCATCTGTGAGGAGGGTCTGAAGTGAGCCACAGCATCTCTTCTGTATTTTTGACGGCCTTGTCACTTTGTGCAGAATATATGTTTTTATTTTAAAATATCATTTTTATCCTTTATCCTTTAGCCAATAAAGTCTCCCCAGTGTGAGCCATTGTACTCGTCTCTGCAGTGTGGCAGCCTGAAATAAGTGTAGTACCCCATCATCTCCATAGGATATTAACAATCAAGCCTATGATGAAAGTTTAGGTAAAGTAATTGTTAACTATTTTATTGCTAGATACTTTAGCAGAAACATCCAGAAAATCTTCTCATCCTGTTTTCTTGAAGAGGATAGAAATAAAAGGGTGTCATCCATATTATCTCCCTGCTGATGAAGGATTATTCCCTATACCACTTTGCCCAGTCCAGTTTTAAACTTCCTAAATGAAGAGCCTTCCTGCACTTCCCTTTGGAGAAAATTCAACAGTTCAGTAGAGCTACTACAGGGAAGTTTTACCTGGTTTTGACCATCTAAATTTTTCTTTTCTTATTTTCTTCCATTACTCCTAGTGCTTGAAGTGAGCCTTTATGGAAAGGGTAAAGAGAGACAACAGCAATCTGGTAAATGGGAAGGAGATGAAATGAGGAAGAGAGACATGAGGGAAAAGCTACCAAGAAAGGGGAAATGCAACATCCCCTAGGAAGAATGGAAGAGGACAGAGGGGGAACAACTAGGGGAGGAGGCCTTGAGAACATGACGACCAGTGTGTAGTGCAACTGCTTTTTCCCCACGGCAACCTCCTCCTCCATTAAAGCAGTACCTTGGAGCATTATAACCATGGATAGATATTGCTTTTGTTTGCTTTTGTCCATATTTCTCCAGTTGGGTTAAATGACTTTTTCCAATTGGATTCTTGAAGTCCTCTCCTCAACAAGAAATACAATCATAAGTTCATGATGCTTTCATCAGAATGAATGGATGCTATTTAAAGTTCTTAGTTATCTGTTGACTGCTTCCCGTCTCTGATCCCTTTTGGTCCCATTTAATTAGCTTTCCTATAACTCCCTCCAGCCTCATTACCAGCCTCTTGATCAACATCTTTGCTTGTGTGTTTAACAAGTATATTAGATAATAAGCTGAACATCAGTTGACAGGTTTTCCTTCTTTGGGAGCAGTGTTTTACAATCGCTTATTTGATACTAGGGATCAGTTCCTTCATTATTAATATTTCTACAAAGACTCTTGCTAAGACTGAGGAAAGTCTTCATAAAAGATAACAGCAGAGCCATCTGGTCTAGGGCATTTTTCCGTTTTTATTATGTAAATTGCCTGTTCTACTACTGTCAGTTTTTGCATCAGAGAATTGTTCTGTTTCATAAACTTTCATAAACTTAACCGAGTAATTCTGAAGCACAAATCTTTCTGTTACATACTGCAGAGTATAAAATTGTGAATACAAATTTTGCAACACTTCTGGGTTATTGTTTTAGGCCCAAATCCTCACCTACTGCTGTAAGTCTAAGTAGGTAGGCTTATTTTAAGGGGGTTTCCATAGCAATTTGGAAGGGATAAATCCTCCTCCAGGCCACAGAATGCCTGTGGATTTGAAAAGAAAAAATATGTTCAGCTAAAAAAGCTTTTCCCTGACACACCTGGTCGCATTATAGTTGGGAATTAGAATCAAGTAATGACATACCCAACTTCCTTGGGGTCCTTTGAATTTTCCTCCTGGTTTTTGAGCTTTTATGGTGCATTCAGGTCACATTTCTAAGCTTTAATCTGTAACCATGAGGACCAGGAACTTTTTATTTTTTGTCCACTGAAAGCTGAGATTCTCACATCATCACCAGGAGGTGGGGCTATATGAGGAACATCAACTATTGCAAGACACGATAAAAATGTCAGAGTTGGCAAACAGTGCAGCTCCCCGGACTTCAATGGAGCTTTGCCAATTCACAGCAACAGGGAATTTGGCCTATTGAATTTTTGAGCCATCTCCAGTAAGCAACAGCCTACATAGCTGCTGGTCCAATAACCATAGGCCTCTCATCCTTATTCTGCAAGGCTTGTTCCTAATGAGTTCTCAGACCTTGCTTCCTTGGCGGCATATTGTCTTGCCAGTTTCCAACAAGAGCAAGAAAACGATAGAAGGCACTAATACATCAATATTAAAACAGGAATTGTTTAAATCTCTTTGTAGAGCATTCGTGCCTACCTGCAGTCCCCAGCTGCCTGAAACAAGTGTGAGTCACCCACCAATAGTAGTTTCAAAGATGCTGCTAACCAAATATTGTGTTATATCTTAACAGTCCTTTACTCATTTTACTAGCATGTCTCTTCTAGACAATTGATTTTTTTCCCCTCGCATCACTACATCTCAATTGACCAGTAGGCATTTAGGAGTCTCAGGGATAGTCTACACTTACCGGGGACCAACGAGTTGTGATCGATGCATCGGTGGTTGATTTAACAAGTCTAGTGAAGACACACTACATCGACCACAGATCACACTCCCATGGGCTCCTGTACTCCACTGGATCCAGAAGAATAGGGAGAATCGATGGGAGAGCATCTCCCCTTGACATCATGTAGTGTGACCCCCTGGTAAGTAGATCTAAGCTAAGTCAATTTGAGTTGCACTATTCATGTAACTCAAATTGCATAGTTTGGATCGAATTTCCTCTGTAATGAGGACAAGGCCTAATCCAGTCAATTAGAATTAGATTCCTAGGTGTTTTTCATAAACTCATTAGGAGCTTATCTGTAGGCACCAAAATACCTTTAAAAATATGACCATTAGACATTTTTGAAAAATTTACCATTTGGCTTCATACCTGTCTGTAAAGCACTTAGTAAGGAGTTGGCATTATACATATAGTGAATAATATTCTTTGGTCTATGACTTTGTGTGAGGTTTGTTTCAGCAAAGAGATTATACTTTGGAAAAAAAAAAAACCTCATTCCCTAAGCCTTAAAATTAATGGAACTCAGCATTCTGTTCTCCTAGACAGCTTTGAAAATTTCAGTCATAATAGTGCCCAGTGACCAGGCTTACAACATCTGTGATCTACTTAATAAGCAGTATTACAGAAAACAAAACAAAAAACACAAGTGCAATCTCTGAAGCTACTGCTGTTCTAACTGTAACGTCTGAAGATTTACATTTCTTGATGTATATTAGAGACGAAACTGCTAATAGTAGTACTAATAGGAGGCCTTTGTACCTAAAGGAACAGATTTTAGATTGCAAGTCCTTGCTTTAAAGGAGCTTCTTGTCTTTTATGTGTTGGTAAAGCACTGTGTACAGCATTCTATAAATAATAATTAGCATTATAATAACAAGAAAAGCCTAATGAGGTAGAAATCTTTCTTTATGGTTCTGTTTTTCTGCTTCTAAAGTAATCAATTAAAAGGGCTTAGCATAAACAGGGAGATTTATAGAAACAGTAAGTGGGTTTCCCACATACATGCACACACACTCTAGCAAATAAATTAGCCTGAGCATATTGCTCAGTACTATCGTGAATAAAGGACTCTTGAAAATTCATATGAGATATCAGTGATAGTGAAGGAATTTTCTACTCTTCTTTTTATCTGTTTACATAAGATGCCACTGGTGGGCTCTGAACACAGGGTGTATCTGTGTTGAGGGAAAGATGAGGTAGCAAAGCTTGATGGAATCCCAGGCAGCTCACTCTCCCAATTTTGCCTTTATTCTAATTGTTTCAAATTTGTATTAGCAACATACTGCTAAATTTTTCTCACATAATGTCCTTGAGTTCAGTCTTTGGATTTCTTCTTTTGGAAAGAATATACCTGTCACAGGGTACACTCACTACTAGGGTGCATCCTTGTGACCACATCTGGGGATTTGCTGCACTTAGGTCTGATGCCTTTTTCCTCGCCCTGTGGTCTCTCTGTTTCTCTGAGACTCAGGGTGCTCCTTCTTTGTGACACAGCCCTTTGGCCAGGTCACTATAGTCCTCCCCTTTCAGGGTATCAAAGTCCCACTGGATCAGCAGCCCAATTGCCTTTCCAGTCAGCCCTCCAGTCCACGGCCAGGTCCATTGCTGCTTTTCTAGTGGCTGGTAGGGGAATCCGGGCCTGCCTACTACTGCGTGCTCAAGTCCAGGGACCCTATATCTGGTAACTGTGGTCTGCCAGCTCCTTCTGCTACTTTCCTGGACTGCTTGCAACATTCTTCTTGATATTCTGGACCTCCTCTGAGTTTACTGACCCAGACTCCCTAATCACAGGAAGTAACTGCGGACTACTGAACTCTGTAGCACAGACACACCTCTTTATTCTCAGGGGATGATTGCAGCCTACTTTCCCTACAATGCCTTTCTGCTGACAACTTCCTGGCTTTATACCAGCCCTATCTACTCAGCTGGGTTCTATCTTCGGTGATCTTAAAAATCCCTGGTTCTTCCTCAGTTGTAGACTATCAAGTTAATTAACCCCACTTAACCTGCTCTGCCTTGTTCTTCCTCAGTTGCAGCCTATCAAGATAATTAACCTCACTTAACCTCCCATGCCTTGTGTGGGGTGGATATCCCATTGCAATGCCTTTATATCTGGGTTTCTGCTGCTACATGGGCTTTAGAGAGTAGAGACAGGATTTGGCCCTTAGCCCTTGTGCTTATTCATGTACTTATTCAATTTTGAAATGAGCTCCACAGAGCATGGATCATGTTACCATAGAGCACAGATATAGACTTTAGGAAAAAGACCTACAGCCCATGCACTTGCATATATATAATATATATATAATATATAATATATATATTATATATATGCAATATATATATAAAATATAATATATATTATATATATATGCAATATATATATAAAATATAATAATTCTATAAGCATATACGAACATAACGTGCTGTGATTTCTATAGCTATACACTAAGATCACCAAAATTTCATTATGTATTACATACAAAAACTATGTTAAAAATGTTAAGGTTACAAAGTCAAACACTCAAAAGATAGGAAATGCCAGAATTAAGATTGCCTGTGAATCTTAATTCAGCCCCTCTGTGTGTATATATATATTATTTTACAGTCTTTAACTACATAATCACATGCTATTTTTCCACAGGACCCCAGCCTCATTCAGTTCACATGATGGACCTGTTCTGGGTATGGATGAGGGTTCTGTAGTGAAAGAGGCTGTTGCTTGTAGGACTTCTGCCTCATTTGTTGCAGAAATTGGAAGGTGTGTAGTGAATGAGGTAGGGGATTGCAAGAAGAGAAAGGATGGTGTTCTGGTTAAGGAAGTTGAATGCAGCCCTGGGAATTGTATTCTATCCCTGCCTCTGCCACAGGGTGTCTGTGTGATGCTGGGCAAGTCACTTAAACCAAACTTTTTATAGATGGTAACTAAATGCATTTTCCCTTTTTTCTGGGTACCCACCCTGAGACCCTGGTGTCTGACTTTCAGAAGTGCTGAGCACACACATCTGCAAGTCATTAGGAGCTTTGAACATATAACATACTATATATAATGCTATTTTTTTGACTTTTCAGGGCTTAACTTTGCAGTCATAACATTATTTTAACATAGTTTATTGGGTGTAATTTCCTAGTTTTTTTTTAAAACAACCACTAAAAAACAGAAATGCTAACACATAGTGTCATATTGACTCTCACATCATTCATTGGCAGGGTTTGAAACTTTAGATCCACCAGACAGATCCCCTGCCACTTCACTAATGGAGTAATTAAAGCAGTGTAGTTTGTCACTCTGTGTGTAGAACAGTGATTAACTGGGGATTAGGACAAATGTTGCCAGTGTGTTTCACAGATATCAGCTGACATCAGCAGATAGTTGGGCTTCAGGAAAGTTGAGTTCTATTTCAGGTTCTGGAGATGCTTTACTGGACTCAGACACTTCTGTCCCTTTTCTCCCAAGCCTAACTCAGTCTGCCCCTACCCTCCAAATACATCCATGTCCCAATCTTAACTCTCTCCCCACCACCTTGTCCGAGTCCCAATCACCTTCTGTAACTAATCTCAGTCCATCTCTGGGCTCCCTATCTGGGTCCCAGTCTTTCCTCCTCTCTTGCTCCCAGTCCTAGTCTCCCTCCCCTCCCCCCAAAACTCATCATTTCAGTATCATTCTCAGGCTCCTTGTCCTAGTTTTCTTGCCCAACTAGCCCCAGTCTTCTGGCTCCCTATACTCTTCATCTGGTCCCTCTCCCAGCATACGATCCAAGTCTCCTTGTCTTAATCTCTCCTGCCGCTATACTCAGCTCCTCATTTGATCCCACTGATCCCACCCAACTCTTTGTTTCCAGTCTCACTCTCCTTGCCCAGCCAGTTCATTTCTACCTCAGCCCCACTGGCTCCTTGTAACTTTGGGCACCACTTCTAGTGCTGCGTAAAATATACCAATACAATGGGTTTATATATATTTTTTTTATTTTTTATGTGTGTACCTTAAGATCTCAAAATAATATGTTTATATATCTATCTTTTAAACATAATATAATTTCTGTCAAATAAGTCACTGATGAGGACTTTACATACATGTTTAGCTTCAATAAAAATAAGGCAGTTTTAAATGATTATTTAATTACATGTAATTAAATTAGATGCTCCATGTGAAAGTTAATAACCATGAAAGGTTTGAATTCAGAAAACTATCAAATATACTGTATATGATACAATATATCCTACAGGATGTTATAAATGAGTTCATAAGCTACTTGAGTGGGATATGCTGTTTGCTTCAGTGTTAACATAGGACCACTGAATTTCCATCATTGTTCAGAGTTCTGCACGGAGACTAAGGACAGATGCAGTCACAACTATGTTTTTATGAGCATTTATTTATTGCATTTGGTAACTGGTCAACTTTGTTTATATTGGGAATTTTCTTTTAAAAATTGATTATAATAAAAATCATTGAAATTTTGTTTATTCTAAATGAAACAGTTTTGTACCTTTACAAGAACATATAACTTGTGATTCTTCTGTGCTTTGAAATGGGCATCAGTACTTGTACAAAATACAAATTTATAACAAAATTTTCAAACTCAGGTGCCTAATGATGTATTCTTAAACCTATATTTATTGACCAAATTAAAAAAATGTCCTAATTTCAGAGGAGCTGATTACCTACGACTCATATTGAAGGCAAAATGGACTGTGAGAACTCATAACCTTTGAAAAAGATTTGGGGCTTAATTGAGGTTATGCAACCTTAACAATTTTGGCTTTAGTATATGAATTTGTGATTATTTAAACTAATATTTGCATCTTTACAGAAAGATAAGGAAGACCAGTGGCTAGAGAAAAAAGTACAGGGTAGCAGAGACCACATAATCTTAGAGCATCTGCAATGGACCATGGGTTATGAAGTGCAAATTACTGCTGCCAATAGACTGGGTTATTCTGAACCAACATTGTATGAGTTCAGCATGCCACCAAAGCCCAACATTATTACTGGTAAGTTAATTTTAAAATATAGTCTAATATTGAACTGGTTGTTTTCTGCTGATAGTATTTAACATGTGTGCTCTTTGGTTATTGCTGCAATCTCTGAAATTAAGCTTATTGAGAATTGAAAACCTTTTTAACTGCCTAGACTTGACATCCCAGTACTCTTTATTGTCAGCACAGGTTGAATTTATAACCTCTAAACTGGAGGAGATTGTTGTTGTTATTTATATTACTGTAGGGCCTAGGATCCCTAGTCATGGGCCAGGACCCCATTTTGCTATGCATTGTACACACACAACAAAAAGACGGTCCCTGCCCGAAATGACTTTCAGTCAAAGTTCCTTTCCTTTTGCTACTGTTGGTGTTAGTAAAGTCATCCATAATTGCAGAAGAAACAGAACCTCAAATTCAGTTACTGGCAGTTAATAAGAGAGACTGTTATTCAGAAATGCACTTGCTGTATCCTTGTAAGTTTTTTTTTTTAATGGTTTATGTTGTCTGTTGTAAATCTTTTCATGTGTTGGTATCCTGAGGTTCAGGCCAAGTCAATGGCACTACTCATGCTTCAAATTAAGCATGGTTTTAAGGGCTCTGCTTGGGCAGGTTGCATATTCAGCACCTTGCAAGATCAAGGCTTTAAATAGGGCTGTTTTGATTTAATCTTTTTAGTTCCTCTTTAAGGAACTTAGTGTATAAAGTTCTAAAGTTCCAACTCTTCAAACGTGACTATTCCTATAAATAAAGTTGCTCACGTGCATATGTGCTTATGTAATTTGGTGTTAACAGTTTTTAAAAAGCAAAAATACACAGTAGTTCAGGGCTAGTGGTGTTTCAGTTATTAACTTCTTGAGGGTTAAAATGTAACCTTTAAAAAAATATTTCAGACTGAAATTTGAGGCACAACTTACCGATTCCCATTTTCAGCAACAGTCTAATTTGATTCATTTAATTTACGCAATGGACAGAAAGTAGTTTTTAGGATTTTCAGATGTTTTCTGATCTGCTATAACTAAAACACATCTTAATTTTAGAACTATGAGTTTTCAAGGTTTTAGTTCAGGTTATGGCAGTAACATTTAAATTTAAAAATCAAGTGCTAAACTGTTGCAGCATCTAATTTTCACAGAGGTTTTATGTATGATATAAATTATACAGATAATGTATTACACTAAAATTTAAAACTTGCCAAATATATATCAAGGCCAATGGAAAATGGAGAAAAGTAATACCATATAAATATGTGTATTTTCTATGGAGTCTGACTGTACGAACAGCTCGGGTTTCACTAGTGTTGATTCCAAATGACCTATACACTTGATGTATCACTGGAAATATTTCAAATAATTAACAATTTTTTTTCTCCTGTTATCTTATCAGCTGCTAAAAAACAATCAATCTGCTACATTGTTAGTGGATTTTTTTAGAAAACATATTTTCAAGAGAAGTGTCTTAGGCATCTATGTGAATGGCTTTTCCCATATTATCAGAAATGATCCATTGTTATTAAAAGTGCTATTTCTGGAATGTATATACAGTTAAGAAGCATGTCACATAACTTAGTAAGAATAGTTTAGGATCAAATCAAGCCCTGGTGTAAGCAGGGTGTTGGTTTGTGCCCTTGGTCGGTATAAATTGGTGGAAATTTGTTTGGGTCTTGACAGGGCCTCAGTTCCTTCACAGTTTAATCTACTTCTGTTTGATCCTGCAGTGAAAGGGGATGCCTTATGCCATCAATCTGTTTGCCACAGAAACATTGTGGTGTCACAGTTAAGCATTAGGATTTCACCTCAGGACAAAACAGAGAAGGAGATGTGGGCTGTAAGGAAAAAAGATTTGCTCTAGCAATTATTTTGGGGAAGTTCTATGCAGAAGGTCAGACTAGACGATCACAATAGTCCCTTCTGGCCTTGCTCATATGACTCTACGAAAAAGCTTTCATCTCAAAGAAAAAACTTTTGCAAGTAGAAAATGTGATCAAACCTTGTGAAAAACAGAAGAAAGGCAAACCAATTTCCTTTATATGTTTGATATATTTGGAATTGTTTAACAGTATGAAAGTTTCATCTTAATGCTTCTTAGATATAGATATATCTAATGACACATAAGCTTACCCATTTACAATTGTTTATAATTGTTTAAAATAATAAATAATTGCAACAGCTGACGCAAACACAAAATACCTGCACGTGTGGTAACAAAGCTCTATACTTGTGTATAAAAGGCAATTCAGGTAACCAACATCTAAATGGAGATGGAGCATTTTTCATTTTATGCACATGCTTTGGCAACTATTTGAACATGTAGCATATAGTCCTTTAGATATGGGTAATTACTTCAGTTATGATTATGCAACTAATTAGTTTCCTTGACAACTACTTTTGCAAAGCATAAAATGGGTGTGAAATTAACATCCTATAGGAATTCTGTAGAACCTTTTTTATATTATCTGAATATATATTGCCAGAAGATTCTCAAACTCTATAAAGCATTCACTGTAGCTATCTGGGACCCCATCCTCCAGTACAAGGTGCTACCTAGTTTTGAAATGTGTGTCGGGTGTGTGTGTGTTTTGTTTTTAATCCCTGTGACACTAACAGTAAAGCAACGTTTTGGAACTTCAACCCTGATCCCTACACAAACTTACATGCATTCTTAACTTCAAGCAGATGAATAATCTTTAACTTCAGTGGATCTGCTCACATCTAGGAGAAAAATGACTGGCAGCTTTGTCAGCTTTTTTTTTTATGTATCAATTTTTTTACTGTACCAGTTTCAGGAGTAAGTTTTATTTTAAATGCTACCCCCAATGTTGATGTGCTGTATTAACAGCCTTGGAACAGTCACAATCTCTGTGCAGTTCCCACAAACAGAATGACCTTTGCTGTCAGTGTTGAGCATCTTGCTTACCCTTTTGAACAAATGGCTGTCAGTTGTGCTAAAGCACCTTCACTCATCCTGACCAAAGTCATTTAGTGATGGGCAAAGATGGAAAATCTATTTAATATGTGATATTTTCTCTGATTTTCACACTGTGCCCAATAGCAGCTAAGATGTCAGTGTTCATCATGCCAAACAGATACTTTATATCATCAGTATTGACTAGAAATGACAGCTTTATGAGATCTAAAGGTTCATCTCGAAGGGAATGTATTACAACGTATTTTTCTATTGATGCAACAGATTTTTTTATATTAACAGAGTTAGGAAGTCAATATGAATATAATAGCCCCTTTTTCCATCTGAGTCCAAGACATTTGTGTTGGCACTTTTCTGGCCCCGCAGATAAGCGGGTCTTGAGGTTTTCTGCTTCAGATGTAGTTTAAAACTCTTAATAAAACATCAAAAAAATCACAGAAATAATTCCCCCAAGTGGATGCTGACAATCCTGGGAACTTCTCATATCCATTAAAGCCTTCTCTGCAGATTTCTAGCAGATTTTAAATCACTCCTTCCATTTAACACCACAGTGTCAAAAGTCACAAATGTAATGTCATGCAGGGACTCAACCTACAGAAAAGCCCAAGAAGGTGATTTTGGGGGAAGAAAATATTCAAAATAAAAAAAATGGTAGGTTGTTTTTTATTTTGTTTTACTCAGTTCATTTAAACATCTGTCTTATTTTTTTGCCAAGGAAGTTGACAGTGTTCATGGGAGGATTTCCATTCTCCAGTGATGCCTACCTGATTTAGTTACCCTCCTGGCCTTTCTTCTAGGTTCCCAGTTACAGGCCTTAATCTGCCTCCATGAAAACCATGCTACAGTCCTATCTCTTTCTATATCATTGCCAGTAACAAATATTTTTCAGGCCACGTTAGGCCCTCAGCTATATGCATTTAACCCCATTTTTTTCAATTATGTGCTCAGTGATCTACATGCAAACACATTGCCCTCACTGGGTTTGCTCCTGTGGTCCAGTAGCTAAATCCTATTAAACAATTCTGTAGATAATTAACATGAAGGAACAGAATCCAGTTCAGCCTTTCTGAATTGTATTGGGTCTTCAGTGCTGCCAGCAACCAAAAAGTAGTAAAAACTTACTTTAGTCAATAATGAGCATGTGTAACTCAAGATACACTGAGGAAGGAGCTCTGTTGAATGAAACTATGCGATTTTCAGAATGGGACCACTTTTTAAGCAATACATTCAGCTAAGTAGTATCAATGTCAGCTGCTGGCTTCCAGTTCTTATTCTTGTTTCCAGGGAAATGTATGTTTCATCAGTAAAAATAAATTAATAAGTTTTTAAATACTTATGTGTTTTGCCCCGCCCATCCCTTCCCATGGAACTAAGCTGTAAAGGATATCAGTGACAGCATTAGCTAAGAATAAGAGTCCTTACTTGTAGCTATCAAGTAATAGCTGCCTGCTTATAACACCAGTAAAAGGACAGTAGAATCCTATAGTATTTCAATTTGAATGGAATTTTTTTAATGCATAAATATTTTAACAGGATGTCTTCAACCATTATTTTTTCTCCCCAGAATGAGCACAATGATCTTTTGGAGGGCAATTTTCTAAAAAATTCTGACCATTGCATGTAAGCCTACAGATATGCACATCATCAATTTTTGTTATAACAAATTAGATCTCTCTTCATATCAGGGGCAGCTCTAGCAATTTCGCCGCCCCAAGCACGGCGGCATGCCGCGGGGGGTGCTCTGGCAGTCGCCGGTCCCGCGGCTCCGGTGGACCTCCTGCAGACGTGCCTGCGGGAGGTCCACCGGAGCTGCCTGCTGCCCTCCCGGCGACAGGCAGATCGCCCCCCGTGGCATGCCTCCCCAAGCACACGCTTGGCGCGCTGGGGTCTAGAGCCGGCCCTGCTTCATATAATGCTGATTTTATAAAGAAAGCTGAAATTTAAGAAGCCTTTAGTTATGATTGCTGATGTATATTTTGTTCCCAGATGCCACATTGTTAATGTTTTACTAAGAATTTATTTAAATGGAGCATGGTGCATTGGTGTCAGCCAGTTCAAAATGTTTGAGGAGAGAAAAATAAATTATTTACCTGTAATTCAACCCCATTTGGCTGGATTTCTACACTTAGGTTTCATGCTTCTAGCCCAAGACAGGTGGGAACTCCCATAATTCTCAAAGGTTTTTAGACCTGCCTATTCCCCCAAACCAACTGCCTGTGCCTTAGTGCCATCTGGAACATAGTATTGTATTGCACAGGAAGACAATTGTTCCTTAATCTCTAAGAAAAATGTATGTCATATATTGTGGAGATGCTGGTCGTGGCTCCATGGTTGAATTGAGATTTGCATTTGAAGCAGGGATTCAACTACTTTGTTACCTATGAAGAATAGAGTATCTTCCTCAAAATTACAGTACCTACTCTTTGAACGTAGAATAAATTATCTGAAAATTTAAAAGTTAATCTGTTAACCAGTTTGAGTAAATATTAATTTTAAAATGGGTCACGTATGAAATTTAGTGCCCTGAACCTGACCTTTCTTTGTCCATTATGATCTTAATAATGCGATCATACAGAATTTGTAAACTTCCCAGACAGTTAAAACTCATTGAAAATTGTGCATATGCTATGTTTGATTATTTTTTTTAGTGCCAATAACTTCAACCTCACTTCATCAGTCCTAGTTTCAAGGCTGCAACTTTTCTGGACACTGGGCCTGAGAATCTGTTTCAGGTCAGAGGCCTACAAAGCACCCTGAACTAGCTAGTGTCTCACATGGAGGCCTCAATTGAATTAAGGTGCTCCAGTGTTAATTAGAACCCTTGGGTGATATTTCCAAGATAGAAAGATTCTCCAGTGCATCCATGAAGGCCTTTTCAGCCCTTACTCATTTCTCTTCAGTCATACCTAGAAGAAAGAACAAAAGACAATTCATCATAAAGGAAGCATTGAAGATATCAATGCTCTCTGAAACAGTAAATCTGTAAGCAGCCATCCATATTGGTGCATCTAATACAAGGCAGAACAAACTCCACAGCTTTACCAAATTACCTAAAACCAATTATCAGTAGTTTGATAGATGAGTTGATCCCAAAGTCAGAAGGTTAGGAAAAAACTAGTTACTCTAAAAACGTGCACCAGGTCCCTGAGAATCTTTCAGAGAACATGGCACACACATACAAAGGGTGCAAAGCATAATCCTAAACAAATCTGTAGTCCACTGGAGAAGCAGAGAGATAGAAATAGCAACATTGGTGCATTTCCAGTCAAAAGCGTCTTTTGTCAACCACAATCAGAAGACAGCTGAAGGGGAGCAGAATAGTGTAGAGCAGTGACTTCCAAACTTGTTCCGCCACTTGTGCAGGGAAAGCCCCTGGCAGGCCAGGTCGGGTTGTTTACCTGCGATGGCCACAGGTTCAGCTGATCGCGGCTCCCGCTGGCCGCGGTTCACTGTTCCAGGCCAATGGGAGCTGTTGGAAGCGGCAACCAGTTCGTGCCTAGGCCCGTGCTGCTTCCAGCAGCTCCCATTGGCCTGGAACAGCAATCCGTGGCCAGTGGGAGTGGCGATCAGCTGAACCTGCGGACGCGGCAGGTAAACAAACCGGCCTGGCCCACCAGGGGCTTTCCCTGCACAAGTGGCGGAACAAGTTTGGGAACCACTGGTATAGAGGACAGTGAGACCTTAAAGAGCTAGATGAATTCATACCTGATTTATGCTATGAGTATACAATCCACAGCTAAGAATCCAATCAATATTGTATTCTTAGAGAAATGCTTATCCAAAGTGGCATCAAGAAATGTATTTAAGTTAACAACCCCCTCAAAACAGTGATGTAATAGCCATAGCAATCATGCCTTGTTTTGCATTTAAGGGAATCCTACAAAGAATACTAAAAATATGTTGAATAAGAATATTATCTAGTTGCAGACAGGATTTACATATTGTTCTCAATGAAATGGCAAGCTCTCAGTGTATTCCCTGAGGAAACTCTAGTGGTTTTATACGGGGGAGGCTAGAAATCATTAACAGACTTTAACAGAACAGCACTTGATGTGACTCTAGAGGAGAGACAAATTTACAAACAACCTCACACTATTAGTATTGCCACACTCACTGCCAGAGAAAGTAGGACATTTGAGAGAAATGTCAAAAAAGGCCTGCACATCCTTACCAAAAGAATTAAATTCTTTCCATATTGTGGCTCATGACAATGTTAAATTATGTGAAGATTACAGTAATGGAAAACAATAGAGAAATAATGAAAATAAACCTATATCTTCCCTATCCCTGTACAGTGAGAAAGTTAGATGAGGAGTGGAGTGACTAGTTTCAATAAAGTGAAAAGCCACCTGAAACTGAAATTAACATTTTTTGATCTATGAAAAAGTTTTCTCTGTTATTTTCATTTCTGTGCGTCTTTCCTTCTGTTCGTCCAAGTCTGAAAGCAGAAATGTTGGAATATCACATATAGTGCTAGTATTAACAGATTTCCTGCACATAGACCAGGGGCGGCTCTATGTATTTTGCCGCCCCAAGCATGGCCATCAGGCAGCCTTCGGTGGCGTACCCGCTGCCGAATTACCACTGAAGCCGTGGGACCGGTGGACCTCATGGCTTGCTGCGCTGGTGCCTGGAGCCGCCCCTGCATAGACCCCAAAGGTTCGGAGAGGCCACTTGTTTAGTTGTTTAATCACACCAAATCGCCAAGCATCTTGAGGTTTGTCTGTCAGTGTAACAGGTGGGTCCGGGGCTCAACCCTCTGAGGGGAGGAGGGGAGCCACACGGGCCCGCTGGTCTCACGGGGGCTCTGTCCTGTCCTTTTAAGGCTAGGTGACAAAGACAGAGTCAGTTGGGGCTCAGGCCTTTTGCTGCAAGGCTGAGCTGCAAACAGTATCAACAGTCTAGGAAAGGCCCAGGCCCTCTGGTGCAGGGGCTGGGCGGCAAACAGTACAAGGAGAGCTCAGGCCTCTTGCAGCAGGCTGAGCAGCAAACAATAAGGGAGCTCAGGCCTCTGGTAGCAGGCTGAGCAGTCTGGTGAGGGGGATAACTGCCACCCGTGAGTGGGGTGGCAGGGGGGACACAGGCCCACCCACTCCACTGTGTCCCGGCCCGGGGCCCAAGACAGCGGTCGTTGCCGCTGACGGTCAGTGGGGATCCTGACCGCAACACACTGACATGGGCTCTATCTGGTCAGCAGCCTGACTGAGGTCGGCTGCCCCCGGGCCACTTCCAATATCCCCCTCTGGTCCTACCTGGTCCACGGCGTCTGGTCCCGGGAAGTCCCACTGCATGGGTTCCTCACAACCCGGGCTGGGGGGTAGATCGGGTAGGTCCTCGGGGAAGTCCGGCCAATCCTGCTCCAGGGGTTCCTCAGGGTAGCAGCACGGTGGTGGGGAGGTTCCTAGCGGCTCCTCGTCATAGGTGGCGCAGGGAAGCTCCGGCAGGTCTTCCCAGTAGCGGGTCAGGGGTATCTCCGGCCAGTCCGGGCAAGGGCTCTGGGCTCCAGCGGCTTCCCCGTCAGGAGCTCCCTCAGGCAGGTCTGCTCCCCGTGGTGGCTGGGGCCCGAATGAGCTGGATGGGCTGGCTTTTATCCTTCCGGGTCGCTGCCTGACCCTTTGAGGGGTGGGCTTACCATTCTGTAACCCCACCTCTTCCTGTGTCCGGGGCTCAACCCTATCCGGGGAGGAGGGGAGCCACACCGGCCCGCTACAGTCAGGAAGATCACAATTCTGCCTACTTTAATCACATAGAGTAGCACTTTATATGGTGAGTAGTATCATTGATTTCTGTGAGCCAGATTCCATCATTCTTACTCACATCGAGTAGTATTTTACTACATCATTCCATTGGTTGCAATGGGGATATTTACATGATAAAATATTACTCACTTTGAGTGAGCATGGCATAATCAAACTCCAGGTAAGTCCATAGAGAAAAAAATACATAGTAATGTGATCACAATGATATCTAATCACAATAATGAAAACACATTATGTAATAAGAACTTTGCATTCAGGGTTACTAATCTCCTTTTTGAGGTGAACCAAATGTCTGATAACAAACCATAATAGCCTACTAACTCCTCACTAACTCCTCACTAAATAAAGGGCCTTTAAATCTGAACATTAACTAAACAAGATAAAGAATACTCAGACTCTAGGTTGTCAAAACTTGCAAATGATTTTAAGTGCACCGTTTTGGGTTCCTGACTTGAGACATTTGTAAAGAGGCTTGATTTTCAGAAAGTGCTAAGTCCCCACCCTTTTTGGTGTCTCAGACAAAACACTGAAAATTTCAGTACTCTGTATCTCTAGTCACTTTTTGAAATATAGGCATCCAGATACCTATGGAGCCAGAAGAACTACACATCACTAAAGATAAGAAAAGCTCTCAAAATTGAAAAATTATATTCTGTGCCTGGGATGGGCTGGATAAACCCTGCAGTGGAGAGACAGGGGGACAGGAACAACTCTGGGTCCAGGAAGCCCCACCCTGACAGGCCTGCTGGGCTTGCTTCAGTTGGAGGAGGAGCTTAAAAGGAAGTCTCTTCAGCACAGCACAATGTCAGGCATAGATAAACAGACCTGCACTCACTGCTACAGAGGGATTATGCCAGGAAAGTAATTCCAAGGGGAGGGATATATGCATGAAGCCAGGACTCCCCACTAATGGGCCGTGTTGCAAGGAACAACCACAGGCCATGACACATGCTAAGGAGGGACAGAGCAGTATGAAGAGACCCAAGGGATGGTGTTACTGGACCTCAGCTAGCAGATGCCTTCCTTATGGCACCCAAGAGCGAGCCCGGGAGTATGGAAGCTAAGGTGGCATCCCCAATATAGTGAGGAAAGACAGTGGCCCTGCAGGCAGGCAGTTGTTTCAAGTGTGGGCAGCATAGTCATTTTCAACACTACTACCCCTTCATGGATTGTAGCTAAGGGCAAGCCTGGACAGCTGCCCCGAAAGAGCCTGCAAGAAGGGTCCAGACAAGATGGTAGACCACTGAGGGTCTATGGGTCTGAAGTGATAGGCTTAATAGATTCAAAATACAGACAGGCCCTCATAAGGGAAAAGCTGGCTGAGGTCATTGGGATGTTAACTGCCACTATTTTCCTTCACTGTATACACAGAGACATGCACCCATACCCCACTAAGAAGTTACAGCTTATCTTGGGAAACCACACCAAAACTCTCTGTGTTGTGGGGGTTGGTGTCTCTGGACTACCCAGTGGTCTGAGGCTGTGAATGCAAGTGCAGGAGAATGATTTGACTGTGGGAGGTGACTGTGGGAGGTGACCAATGTCAGAGAAGGCTGGATCATGGAACTGGTCTTGCAGAAGTGCATGAAGATCCAGGAGAGGGGACCCCTGAGGGACCAGCAGGACCAGCTAACTCAAGACCACTTGAACAGGGATTTCATAGGGGAACAGAAGGGAGACCCATCCTTGTCCCAGACATATGAACAGCTGTCAATAGAGAGGTAAACAACTGACATAAACTAAAATAGTGACTATATATTGAGTTGAGAGAGAAACGACTGTACGGGATTCTACACGACCACGAGGCCGAGGTTTGGACCCAACTTCCAGTACCTTGTCCCTTTCAGAGGGAACTACTTTGGCTTGTGCATTTGGTTTTGTGCACTGGTTACCAGTGGAGGGAGAAAACCCTGGAGAGAATTATCTACCAGTTCTATTGGACAGGCATCTAGAAAGAAGTAAGGGATTACTTCATGGCCTGTCCAGAGTGTCACTTCACAGGACCCAAGAACAGGCCGAGGGCCCTCCTGATAATGATAGTATACATCCCCTTTGAAAGGATTGGCATGGATTTGATAGGACTGTTTAGAACAGAGCATGAATGGGTACCAGCACATGCTGGTAATCATGGATTATGTGACACATATCACCAGGCCATTCCACTTTGAATGACCTATATAGCAACCATCACAACAGAACTCACAAAGGTTTTTGTGTGGGTGGAAATCCCAAATGAAATAATTGCAGACCAGGAGATGAACTTCATGTCACAACTAATTAATCTATGTTATCTAGCTATGTTAGCTACTGAAAATCAAATCTCAGAAAATATCAATTTACCACCCACCAATGGATGGGCAACTCAAATGCGTCAGTGGGACCCTGAAGGCAATCCTGAGAAAGTTAATGGCTGAAGACTCTTGCCACTGGGATTGTTTGTTATGGCCCCTCCTATCTGCAGAACCCAAGGCTCCCCAGGCGTCAACAAGGTTCTCACTCGTCAAGTGTTTATATAGGAGACAACCCCAGGGGATCCCAGGAAACCTGGAGGAGAAAGATCCCAGAGGCTCCATGTAAGTACAATACATGCTCCAGGTATGAGAAAAGCTGAAGACTCGAAAGGCTTTAGCAAAGGAAAAACACATAAAGGCCCAAGAGTATCAAGAGCAAGCCTGCAACAGGGGCACCTGCCCATGTGAATTCTTTCCCAGTGACAGGGTACTGCTGTTGTTGCCCAGCTGAGAATCAAATTAATGGCTAGGTGGCAATGGCTCTTTGAGGTGATATGCCGGCTAGGAGCAGTGGATTATGAGCTCTGGCAACCCAGAAAAGAAACAGACCCAGATTTATCCCATAAATCTTCTGAAGGCATGGTGAGGCTGCACGAGCTTATTCATAACACCCTTCCCCCCCAATCTAGAGTCTCTTACTGCAGGTCTCAGACACAATTCCCTTGGGGGAAGGGCTCTGGCCCAATGGGTTCAGATAGGTGGTATGATATATCTTTTCTGTGTTCTTGTCACAAACTGGACAAACCTGGCTGATTTGTCACCAAATCACTATGGAGCCCAGCTGAAAGATCCACCAGAACCACTGACCCACTGCCCAGGAAGATGTGGGATGCTGTATGTCAGCAGCTGCCAGTGATGTTGCACCTCTGGATGGTAGAAGAATCTCACAGCAGGTGGCAAAGCCCCATTCTGTTGGTGCTCAAGGCAGATGGGACAAATCTGTTTTGTATCAACTTTAGAAAAGTGACCATGATATTCACATTTGATGCATAACCCATGCATCAAATCGTGGAGTTGTTGGAGCGATTTGGGGACACAAAGTATATCCTGATGTTGGATCTGACCAAGGGCTACTGGTAGATTCCACCCCCCCCCCCAACAAAGGGATCTCAAGAGAAAATGGCCTTTGCAAGTCCTTTTGGCCAGACTATCATTTTAAGACCATTCCCTTTGGCCTTCACAAGGCAGTGGCCACCTTCCAATGTCTGATGGACATAGTCCTGCAACTATGAGGCCAGCACATGGCAACCTATATAGACAATATAGTCACTACAGTTACGAATAGGAGAAACACCTCGAGTGAATATCGGCGGCCCTACAAGCCCTTGAGAAATATGGCCTCATGGCAAATCCAGCCAAGAGTTGGTTGGGGTTTCATGAAGTAATGTACCTGGGATACTCCGTTAGAAGGGGCAAACTTATACCTCTGATTAGGAAGGTCTAAGGCCTTGATCAATTGCCCTATTCTAATAACAAAGAAACAGGTTAGAGGATTTTGGGGTCTGGCTGGCTTCTATAGATAACTCATACACAGCTTTATCATATGAATGGCTCCCCTCATTAACTTAGTGAAGAACCCTAGCCTCAAGAGGGTTGCCTGGTCCAAAGTCTGTGATACAGCCTTTAGGACCTTGAAAGATGTTCTAAGCAAAGAACCAGCCCTCTTCCACCCTGACTTCACATGATAGTTCATACTCCACACAAATGCTTCAGACATGGGGTTTGTGGCAATGCAGTTCTGAAATTTGAGTGAGGAAGAGTATCCAATCCTCTATATCAACTAGAAACTATTTCACAGAGAGAAGGCCTATTTGACTATAGAAAAAGAGACCTTGATGGTGAAGTGGGCCATAGAAGCATTACGGTATTACCTACTGAGAAACCTCAATTGTCTAGATATCTGACACACGTCCCACCACTGGCTAAATTCCATGAAAGACACCGATCCACGGATTATGAAATGGTATTTAGCCTTACAACCCTACACCTTCTAGGTAGCCCATAGGCCAGGGAATAAACATCAGAATGCAGATTTCTTTCCTTGGAGTGGGGGAATGCAAGCCTTGGACTTGGACACCCCAGCACTGAACTTAAGGGAAGAGGTCCATGGGGTAGATTGACCCCACAATGGAGCGAGAGGGGGACAGGAATAACTGTGGACCCAGGCAGACCCACCCTGGCAGGCCTGCTGGGTATGCTCGCTGCTATGGAGGGGTTACACCAGGACAGTATCCCAGAAGGATGACTGCAACATGAACACAGGAGGGACAGAGAAGTAGTAAGAGACCCAGAGAAGTGTGTTAGCTGGACTTCAGGTAGTAGATGCCTTCCTTACATTGCCCAAGAGGCCCCTTGGTCAGAATCTGGTGCAGTGGGAGGACCCGTGTTCCCCTACTACTAGGCATGACTGCTGCCACAGACTCTTACCACTAATAGAGGGCCCATCCCTACTCAAATTGCACAAAGCTTCCATTTCAACAAAAATATGCATAATAGTTTTCACATTTTTTCCTTGTAAATGAGGCAATTTGTAAAAGAAATCTTATAATTTGAATAAAAATAGGCATGATAGGCATAGCGGAACATTGAAATGCTTAACCATCATTTAAGTATACAATACTTTCATTCACAAAAGTTAGCTCTCATATTAAATATAATTGCTAGCATGTTGCTTTACAATTTTAAAAGTCCACTACTGTATCGAATTAGAGATGACATTTTAAAGAATATTTCTGATGTAAATGTATGTCTGAAAGATTTATATGAAAAAGCTGTCAGAAATCTATTAAGCTGGTCAAAGATTTTCTTAGATATTAAAATTTTAGCACAGTAACTTCCACGAGTCTCAAGAAAAAAAACAACCTGTTTCTTTTCAGGTTGATTTCTTTTATATTTCAGAAAGAAAAATGTTGCTTTTGGAAAGGTCTGATAGTTATGACTATTGGGAAAAAAGTATGCTGTGTAAAATAAAATACTGCAGACCCAGTCTCATGAACATCTGCACACATTCTCAGTAACTGGTTGGTTTTATCACATTATGTCTTTTCAACTCATTACTACAAGAATTCTCATGGAAATAGGTTTTTGATTGTATGAATATTTGAAGAATGTCTGTTGTTTCTATAAAAATCATGTACACACGAGAGCAAAATTATGAATGTTGTAAGCAAAGTTTAAAGTGTATTGATAACAGTTGATGCAGGTTCAAGTCCTGGCTCTTTCACAGATTTCCTGCGTGACCTCTGGCAAGTTATTTATACTTTCTGTGCCTCTGTTCTACATATGCAAAAGGGAAGGAGGGATACTTCCTATCCCCCACCCTCTGTCTTTTTTGTCTGTTTAGACTGCAAGCTCTTCACAACAGGGACTATCTCCTACTATGTGTTTGTCCAGTCCCTTGCACAATGAGGCCCCATCTTGGTTGTGGCCTGTAGATGCTACTATCATTGAAATAATGACAATAAGAATTATAATAAGGAACGTAAACAGTATGGTTTGGACAGTATGGTATTTGATTCTTGTGGTTTCTTCCTACTTTCACGGTTACCAGTCTTGAAAATTCACATTTTTAAGTCAGTTGAATTGAATGTCTCCAGTGATATCTCTATCTCTAGAGATAGATATCTCTATCTCTAGACCAGATTTTATACATTTGAATTGTTTTCAATAAATCCACCTACCTTTCTTATTTTGGTCAATATCCATATTAATTGCTGTTTCATCATATTTTCTCAGAAATCTTAATGTGCAGTTGTGTAAATTCAAATATATAAACATTTTGTATTACCAGACAAAGTTACATAATTGGGGGTATAGATTACATGCCAGAAAAGTAAATATTCAACATAATATACTGAAATTAGCTCTGCCACAGCCATAAATACCAATGGGAACTGTACACATAATGCTTCACACATTACACTGAAATGGTCATCGAAAGTGGCATTAGTGATGACTAACAGTCTCAGAAGATGGGTAATTGGACATGGAACATTTTCCCACTCGTATGGAAGGCTATAGCCTCCGATATTAATTCAGTGGCTTGTTTGAAATGAGTTCAACAGTCTTGTTCAAATTTCAAGTAAACAATATTACAAAGACCACTCACACAAAGTGGCACTCTTGTGGCAGTGTGAACATAAGAACTGGGTGAATTTGCACAACAATTTATTTAGCAAACCTAGTTTTGCTTTGTGAGCATGAATGAGCCATGAACAGACACTTCATTTTTATGACTTTGTTCATTTTTAACAATTGTTCAACAATTAATGTAAGTGAAAATATTTTAGCTTATGGGTTGCTCTTCACAATTACTTCAAGTATCCACTGTTTGTAATTCATGCTGGGTGTTTGATTTCCTGAATCCGGTGACTGTTTCCTGATTTAGGATGTTTGTCAAACACTGCACCATAAGTATTCAGGTAAATTCATCTTTACTTGACCATTTATAACCCTTTCTCTTTCCACATTCTTCCAAACAAAGATGAGCTTATTTGACTTTTTGTGGAAGTGAATAAAAGGGGTCATGAATATATTGACGTGAAAGGTTTCAGTCCCCTTCACCCCCAGTGTTCACTAAGCTCTTGCTCAGTATAGAGACAATAGATTGGAGGACCCAATTCAACAAAACACTTAGGCTTGCTTAATGAGACTGCTCCTATGCTTAAAACCAAGAATGTCCATAAGTACTATGCTGGATTAGGCCCTGAAGCAAGGAGAGTGAATATCCCTCATGCCCATGAAAGTGTTTACTCCAGAGTAATGTTGACAAAGATTATTGGGCCATTGTGGGGAAGCATGTGTTGCTACATAGAGATGCTACTTCTTGTGTGGACTAAACATTTTGGTATCCAGTTTTGTCATCCCTGCAACTTCAAAGGAACTCATTTTTCACTTTAAAAAGTACAAATTTTGTCAATATTTTCAACATAATTTGTTTTTAATGTTAGAGACTGTTTTAGAGTGACTGTCTTTGACACTGTGTAAATATTGCATTAATTTTTTCTCTTTTTCTTTCCCACTCTTGCTTTTTTCTTTTAATTTTTACTTGATCTCATATTTTACAACCTTTCCACTTTTTTCTCAAATTTACTTTTTTCTTACACTCCTCATTTTCTATAACAATCTTCATCAATGCAGATAGATGCTGCGAAGCCACTAAAGGTGAAAATGGAAGCCAATCATGGCAGCAAAATGCTGCTAGTTTTTCTTTCATTGTAGCCATAAGTCTGTTGTGCATGTTTTGATATTATTAATAAGACAAGCAGCATGTTCTCTTCTTTTCCCTGGGAATGTTATTTTTAAGGGATAAATAAATGAAGACCTGCATAAAAATTAGACTTTCTGGAGCTCTTCTAAAGTATACATTTCCGATTAATATCATAATGGAAGTAATTGATCAATCTATGCACGGAAAATTCTCACAAGTGGCTTTTTTATCAACAGGGAAACCATATGTCTCATAACAAACACAAACTGACAATGATTGGCTGTTCTTCTGTGTTCATGATTTTATTCATTTTTCTCAGTTATAGTTTGTTTACCTAAGAAACGTGCATAGATTTTTATATGTCATTGTGGGTGCAGTTTGTTCTCATGTTTGTCCTGTTTGATCCCATATCTTCCCCTCTGCATGTAGTTCCTTCTAAAATGTATTTATATATGATTTGTTCTATCAAATATTCCACTTCATTAGCTACTTTTGCGGTATTTAATACTAAACTTTGTGCATATTAAACAATTCTATGCTTTAACAATATAGGATTGTTTTAAAGTATTCATCCTTATCTCAGTTAAGCTTTGTAAATTTCCCTAGTTTATCTATTTTACTTTCTTTTTTCCTCTCTACCAAAATGCCTCTAGCCACATAATTAGGTCCTTAACCGTTATATCCCAAGGTGATGACGACCACTTACCGCCCCTGTGCCTGCTTTTTGCCTGCTGCCATTTCAAACCCTTATTTCCATAGCATGTGTCGGTCATGAAAGACAAGTTCAGAGTTCTTTATCTTGAACTTTAACAAAGAACAGTTAACATAGTTATGACTAATTTGAACTGTTTATTGCACAGTTGGTATACTTAAAAAAAGTAAGCCAGATCATGCAGTTAGATCCATGTCAGCAGACCTTTCTTTGTGCATAGAGATTCATTCATGGTGAGGATCCACATGGATGTAAAGGTTAACCCATACGGATCTGATCACGGTATCAGAAACTAAAGAAGCGGAACTCATAATCCTATTTCATATTTAATAATCCTAGAAAGCAATGCAGTTCCAGAGTAAGGCAGAAACTAGAGCTTTGTGTTAAGAACTCTTTTCAAAAAGTAAAATTACTGTTGTGAAATTGTGCAATTCTTCAGTACGGTATGATCTTGTGACAAAATATCGAGATATTGAACAAAATTATACAATATTTTGAAATGTTTTCCTTTGTTTTCATTCTGTGCTTTTTAATTTTTTTAAAAAGGTTAAAACTGTACCTTATATTTGAAGAAAGATTGGCCAAAATCAGTGTATCTGCTAAAGAAAAACTGAGCGTCTTCACCAATGTAAAGGAATGTTTTCACATATTTAAAAACTGGTAAATGACAATTTTTACCAGTTTAAAATTATTCCTGAAAGCTTTCACTTTAGAAGATAATTGGTAAATCCACTTGTTGTATATCATATCAGATATGGTCTTTTAGAAAATGATCTTGCATGGCTGATTTCTCATCCAAGAGGTTATCCTTTTCCCAAAATGCATATGTGTAACTCCCAGGACTGACTTACATGCATTTTTAGAAACACATCCCTCTCTATAAACTGAAGTATCTAGTACAATTAGGAATCTTAAGCTCTGATCCAGAAACCACTTTTTGTGAAATCCTGGCCCCACTGAAGTCAATGGCAAAAATCCTACTGATTTACGTGGAGCCATGGTTTCATCCCTTGGCTTCCCCCCCCACACATCCCCATGCCACACTATATTACATCCTTTTTATATCATTGTAATTCCATTAATTTGAATTAAACTACACCAGCATAAAATTTGTGTGAAAGAGTGGAGAATCAGACTTTCTCGTCAATATAGCTACTCATGGTAATTCAGCATTTTGGCTGCAATTCAGTAAGGCATTTCAGATTCCCCCTAACTTAAGCGAAACATGTGCTTAAGTGTTGTACTTTGTTGGAGCTCAAAGCCAGAAACAACTGTTTGATCTGACCCTGAAAAACGAGAGTATTTTTCATAGAAACTATTATATTTATCTGGATTATAGGTGGAGTAGTTATCACCAATTGTAGTTAAGGTTGTCAAACATACTGCAGTCTAGGAACCTGTTTTCAGTTGCTTATAACTGCCGAATTCTAACAGTTTGTTCTAAAAATTTAAATGAGTGTCTGGCTCAGGCTGACTTTTTTAGGGGGCAGAGTTTCAGGTTTTCTTCAGCCGTTTGTGAAAACAAGATTCGGGAAAATGAATTGTTTTTCCCATGCTAAAAAAAATATTGTACAAACTTTTTGTTGAGAAATTCTAGAGTCTCCTTGCTTTGGGGCAAATACTGGAAATTTGTAGACATGTTGCCTTTGTATCAGGAATGTGGCTTTTGCTGTCCCCATGAAGAAATGCCCAAATTTGGTCTAGCTATAAATGTCTGAAAATCTCAGTCTACACATGTTCAGTAGAGATTTGTTGAGTTTGGCAGCTAAATTTTCAGAGTCTGTTTCTGCTGATCATACTTCAGCCCAAGGATACAGGGTCTGAACTGGAGTTTCCAAGCAAATACTATTTCCTGCTTCCAGTAGCCTCTTTGGGGACAGGACCTAAGAGGAGGAAGACTTTCTCTCTTGTGCTTTCAGTGCTCCCCCTGCATAAGAGGAAGCAAACTGACTGGAAGGCAGAGAGCAAAAGCTGCATGAGCAGTGTCAGAGGAAGTAGATTGGAACAAGGAGAATGGGGCTGCGAGCTGGTGGGGTGGAGGGCACTGGGACTGAAAACTAGAAGAGGATGGGGACTGGGACTGGCTGGGCATGGAAAATGGGACTGGCAGCAGAGGAAAACAGGAGCACCAGGGTGCTGGAAGACCTAACGGGATGTGAATGGACACTAAGATTGATAAAGATCCTGGGTGAGTGGGATAATAGGACTTATTGTGCAAGGTGCCTAGAGAGTTCTTGGCTGAGGACCCAGTTGAGGGAGACTGGGCCTGGGAACCACATTGGAGGGAAAACTGTGACTCAGATGGGGAGCCTGGAATTGCCTACGGAAAGTGATTAGGACTGGGAAAGGGAAATGGCATGGAGGAGACTCAGATGAAGAGCTAGGGATTGGAGAGACAGGACAGAGACAGGCAGGAGGGCACCAGGCAGAAGTGATCAGTTTTGGTGGGGAAAAAGGGCAGAGAGATCTGTGACCACTAGAGCATGCTTATCCCAGATGAAGCCCTAGATGCCCAAGTTTCGATTTTCCTCTTCTGTCAGCAAACAGTTGTGAAACACACTGGCAAAAAAGTGTCCCGTTAGTGACAGTCTACATAGACAATAGCAACCTGCCTTAATCTGTCTTTACCTCTGTTCCCTATATGTAATTTGGAAAAATACTTCACATTGGCGCTCAGATATTATATTAATGAGCACCATAGAGTAGCCCATGAGGAAATTAATAATTCTGTCCTCAGAGCAGGATTTAAATTGTGTGCAGTAAATAAGTCCTGGGGCCACATATTGAACAGGGAAGAGAAAAGAAAATTTTGAATAGCTGCTTATTGAGTGGACACAGCCATTCTCTGCACTGAAAGAGGCAAGGGTCCTGTTAAAAAATAGTATGTGATCATATTATTAAAACTTATTATAGTACATGCACACAAGGACAGGCCTCGGCAACCTTAATTCTGCAGTTCCTGACATTTGAGTGCTTGATTTACAACCTTAACATTCTTTTAATGTTAATATATCATATATTTTCTTTGTTCCTACCTCTTAAAAAACAAAACAAAAACCTACTAAGGACATATGTGCAAAAGCAAAATATTTGTTTCTAAACAGTTTACCTTCTCCTTGCTCCCCATGTGAAGTACTCCTCTATTATCACAACAAATAATTCTGATATTGCAGACAGACATTTAGGATGACAAATGAAAAATAATGAGCAGGCACACAGACTCTGATGAACTCGAAGCTATTTAAAGACCCACTGAAGCTTCATGGAAAACTTAGTAAAACCTTAATAGGAGTTAAATCTGTGTCTTAGGAGGCAAGGTGGATTCCATTATCCCCAAGGGAGCATATTTATGTCATAGTTCCCATAGGGAGTGGAAACAGTGAGAAAGCTTAATGTCACCTGTACTTCTTCCCCTGATCCTGGGACGAGGGCTGGTTTAGGGGCCTGCAATCATGGCAACCGTCTCAGGCACCAACATTCCTGGGCACCAAATCATCACATTCGGTTACCAAATCCCCATTTTTGTTTCTTTCTGATAGTAGAGTTTTGGGAGGGTTTGTTTTGTAGCTTACTCCATTTGAGTGGTGGGTGGGCACTGAAAACATTTTCCACCCTGGAAAATAAAGGGCCCTGGGATAAACAAGATACTGGACCAATCACCAGGTTAAATTAGAGAAAAGTCAGGGCTACTGGTAACTTACAGCTAGCTCCTAGTACAGCTGGGGATTCATGGGGCATAAGGACATCTGACCCTACCCCTTTTCCCCTGGTCATACCTTCTACAGCAGGGATAAAGAAGGGTGAGTTAAGCTGTTGTTGCAGCTGCTCTGTATCATCAGAGTAGGCTCAAAGATCTGGCCTAATGAGGTTACATTAACAACAAAGAATCCTGTGGCACCTTATAGACTAACAGAGGTTTTGCAGCATGAGCTTTCGTGGGTGAATACCCACTTCTTCGGATGCAAGTGGTGGAAATTTCCAGGGGCAGGTTTATATATGCAAGCAAGAAGCAAGCTAGAGAAAACGAGGTTAGTTCAATCAGGGAGGATGAGGCCCTGTTCTAGCAGTTGAGGTGTGAAAACCAAGGGAGGAGAAACTGGTTCTGTAATTGGCAAGCCATTCACAGTCTTTGTTTAATCCTGAGCTGATGGTGTCAAATTTGCAGATGAACTGGAGCTCAGCAGTTAGGTCCTGTGATGGTGTTGCTGGTGTTAGCTCAGGAACCAACCCATGCAACAAACCTCGATGCCAACTCTGCCCACATATCTACACCAGCAACACCATCACAGGACCTAACCAGATCAGCCACACCATCACTGGTTCATTCACCTGCACGTCCACCAATGTAATATATGCCATCATATGCCAGCAATGCCCCTCTGCTATGTACATCGGCCAAACTGGACAGTCTCTAAGGAAAAGGATAAATGGACACAAATCAGATATTAGGAATGGCAATATACAAAAACCTGTAGGAGAACACTTCAACCTCCCTGGCCACACAATAGCAGATCTTAAGGTGGCCATCCTGCAGCAAAAAAACTTCAGGACCAGACTTCAAAGAGAAACTGCTGAGCTCCAGTTCATCTGCAAATTTGACACCATCAGCTCAGGATTAAACAAAGACTGTGAATGGCTTGCCAATTACAGAACCAGTTTCTCCTCCCTTGGTTTTCACACCTCAACTGCTAGAACAGGGCCTCATCCTCCCTGATTGAACTAACCTCGTTTTCTCTAGCTTGCTTCTTGCTTGCATATATAAACCTGCCCCTGGAAATTTCCACCACTTGCATCCGAAGAAGTGGGTATTCACCCACGAAAGCTCATGCTGCAAAACGTCTGTTAGTCTATAAGGTGCCACAGGATTCTTTGTTGCTTTTACAGATCCAGACTAACACGGCTACCCCTCTGATACTTGAGGTTACATTGTCTTTCAGCTAGTCAGGGGCGGCTCCAGGTACCAGCACGCCAAGCGCGTGCCTGGGGCGGCAAGCCACGGGGGGCGCTCTGCCGGTCTCTGCGAGGGCGGCAGGCAGGTTGCCTTCGGTGGCATGCCTGTGGAGAGTCCGCTGGTCCCACAGCTTTGGCGGACCTCCCACAGGCATGCCGCCGAATCCGCAGGACTGGGGACCTCCCGCAGGCAAGCCGCCGAAGGCAGCCTGCCTGCCGTGCTTGGGGAGGCAAAATACCTAGAACCACCCATGCAGCTAGTGCAAGTAAGACGAGAATCAAGCCCAGTATGTTCTTGGTCTGTAATTCAGATTGTGTCACACAGCAGTTTCCTGGGATAATATAGAGATGTATGTATTGGTCTGTAATATAGTTTGAGATGCCTGTCCTTAAAACATTAGTAAAGTAGGATTATTGTATAGGAAATTGTAATATCATGCCTTCTCACAAGAAGGAGCAGGGAAGTAGAGAGAATGGAAGTGCTTACAGATGAAATAATAATTGCTAAATATATACTTACCAACTTTCTGATTATAACTCAAACTAAAGTTAAGTGATATATAGATGTGCACAGATTTAATTTGATACATTGCTGTCATTAAGACTTAAATGTCAGGTAAGTAAAGTTATTCTTGAAATATAGTAATTCTAAAAAGGCTTTTAGCTTTTATGATTGAAAATGTAACATTTTCCTAGTGTTGTCATGTAACTAGGCATTGTTTCATTTAACATAATTTTAAAGGCCTAAATTACACTGAATTTGAGCCTGAAATCCTCATTAGTGACCCAGAGAACTTAAAAAAACAAACAAACAAACAAAAAAACCCTCCACAATATTGTGATGCAACTCAAAGCAACAATAATGTTAGTATTCTTCACTCTAGATGTGCTACAATTTAAAAACTTTTTAAGTCTAGGACTGTATTCTTCCCCAAATAGGTTTCCTTTGTATCTTTTTTGCTTCCTGGATTTTGACAAGTTACAAACATGTACAAATAATTTATCAGCCAAGTGATTTACGTAATAGGAGTACAAGCCAGTGTACAATGGTTTATTTATAACAATAGAGATATTGGAATATAAAACACTGGGCTAAAAAGAGAAATAAAAACAGCATAATACTATACACTAAAAGCTACCTGTATTTTATACGTTAGCAATAAAATGTGTTTATTTGTATTTTTGTATGTTTACATTTTTGTATGTATAATGGACATACCCAAATTCTGTTGCTAGATAAATATAAACAAACACCAAGTAAAGTCCAATTACAAAGCTATAATGGATTTAGAGAGCTGACCACATTGAAGTAAAACCCAGGAAATGTAAACTTTATATGTAAAAACAGAGAATGACATTTACAGCATTTAAACTAATGGAATAACATAATAGATATATAGTATGCAAATAACCAAATTCAACTGCATGATAATTTCCTGAGCCAAATCCAGAATCATGATCCTGTCACCCAATGTCTTCCTGTCATTGTTCATAATGTGTTGAAATGCAACTTTAAGTGTAAAACCAGCTAATGAGAGGGCTAATACAATAGAACAGGGGTCGGCAACCTCTGGCACGTGGCTCGCCAGGGTAAGCACCCTGTCAGTCCGGGCCAGTTTGTTTATCTGTCATGTTGGCAGGTTCGGCCGATCATGGCTCCCACTGGCCGCGGTTCGCCATCCTAGGCCAATGGGGAGGCGAGAAGAGGTGTGGGCAAGGGATGTGCTGGCTGCGGCTTCTGACCTCCCCCATTGGCCTGAGATGGCAAACTGCGGCCAGTGGGAGCCGTGATCGGCCGAACCTGCCGACGTGGCAGATAAACAAACTGGCCTGGCCTGCCAGGGTGCTTACCCTGGTGAGCTGCGTGCCAGAGGTTGCCGACCCCTGCAATAGAACCTCAGAGTTATGAACACCTCAGGAATGGAGGTGGTTCGTAACTGAAATGTTCATAACTCTGAACAAAAAATTATGGTTCTTTCAAAAATTTACAACTGAACATCGACTTAATACAGCTTTGAAATGTTACTGCAGAAGAAATATGCTCCTTTTAACCATCTTAATTTAAATTAAACAAGCACAGAATCAGTTTCCTTACCATATCAAATAGTTTTTTAAAACTTTTTTTTTAGTAGTTTACATTTAACACAGTACTGTACAGTATTTGCTTTTTTATTTTTATTTTTTTCTTTTTTGGTCTCTGCTGCTGCCTTCTACATACTTCTCATTCCAAATGAGGTGTGTGGTTGACTGGTCAGTTCATAACTCTGGTTTTTCTAACTCTGAGGTTCCACTGGAGAATCTTCTTAAATGAACAAGAATGAGAGGGCAAAAGGGAATCTTATACTGTAATGATTTATGTGATACGGGCTCCAATCTCCTGCACAGGAACCACAATAGGTGGAGCTGACTATATGCCATTTTTTGAACTTCTTCAATCCTCTGGATTGTTGTGGGACAGTTTGGCCTTTGGAAGTAGTTAGAACAGCCTCAGTGCTGCTATGTCTTGTGGAATCTACAATGACCTCCTAGGGACCGCTATGGTTTCTGAAGAACATCAGAGTACACTCTGGTCACACCATGGCCACTCCCACCGAATTTGCTGGGGCAGTGGGGGAATCTCCAGCTTGCCATTAAGGCAATATAAGGCTGCTTTATGCTTCTGCGGGGTCAACAGTCTGGGTCTATGTGTTTTCCTTGTTAAAGTCTTGCCACATTTTTCAAATGTACAAAGCAAAGTAGAGGGAAAACAATGAATAAGCCTGTACTTACATGACTGCATTCTCATGACATTGTTTATTGCAATTAAACATGGTTTATTGTGTCTACCAGAATGTTCTCCCAATCCTTGATATGCTGTAGTCATTATGCATAGACCAGTTCTATTCACTACAGTAGGAAATGCACATATAATATCCACAGAATTGGACACTTAGCATATGTAGCCTTATATGCTAACCCAGGGACTGGCAACCCCGGGATGATTTGTTTATCTGCAGCGTCCACAGGTTCGGCCGATCGTGGCTCCCACTAGCCGCGGTTCGCCGTCCCAAGACAATGGGGGCCCGTGCCGCTTCCTGCAGCCCCCATTTGCCTGGAACGGTGAAATGCACCCAGTGAAAGCTGCGATCAGCCGAACCTGTGGACGCTGCAGGTAAACAAACCATCCTGGACCGCCAGTGGATTTCCTTGATGGGCTGCATGCCAAAGGTTGCCGATCCCTGTGCTAACCTCTGACTCTAAAGTATTATCTCCAGCATTCTATCAAGAAGCTACACAAATGTGAGAACTAAATGGTTTATTACCTGTTTGACAATAGGTTTTCATGAAAGGGTAAACATGAGGAGACTGCAAGTTGTGTTTAATGTGATCACAATATTGAGATTGCTCTCTGGGTTTCCTCATGTTTTTCTTCTGTACTGGATATACATTGCGCAATGATTCACAGAAGGAAAGTACTTCTCAGAATCACATTCAGAATGTGCTTCCACCCTCCAGGATGTTTAACATCTACATTTTGGTTCTAAATCAGCTGTTTTTCCTCAGTTTACCATCTCAACTTGCATGCTTCCTTTTCCTGACACCAGTGGCATATTCACCATGTACCCTGTTGACAGCAGTCAGACATCTTCTGAGGCTCCATGGTCAACTGTTAGGACGGGGCTTCCTTCTTGCACATTTGCACCCCATCTTTCTTTCAGCTCCTAATAAATCTCAGAAGAGCCAGCATAATGTAATCTATTATTGCCTCGGCCTTGCCTTCCCCATGGAAGTATCTAATGCAGCCAATGCTGTTATTCCCCAGATGTACACTTTAAATTACATATTGGGTGAAATCCTGGCCCCACTGGAGTCAATGGATATTTTGCTTTTGACTTTGATGGGACCAGGATTTCACCCATAGAAAACCTGTATATTTTGTAACTATTATCTAATAATAAATGTTAGCTGTATTTAGATAATAGAAATAGGCCATTAAGGCAAATATTTCTTCATAACCCTAAACCTATTCTATATAAGTAAATTTCTTTGGAACACACAATTCATTTGTGTAGAATATACCCCATGCTTGGGTATTACGAACAAAGGTGTATTCACCTTTGTAGGAGTCACTTTAATGGTGCAAGGCCAAATGTCCCTCCAAAGCCATCCGTTTAACCACTGCATTTTCCAAACAGTCTGTTTTTGTTTTTTTAAGAAATAGTCCAAATAGTTTTGACTTCCAATCATATCACTCCATACCATAGACAACTAGTAGAAAATCTAATACCATATATGAGACTGTCCAGTGGTGTAGATATGTCTCCATAGATTTCTACAGGGGGGGAGTTTTCTTTCCATAAAATAAAGAGTAAAATTACTTTATTAAATTAAGTGTCATTATGTTAATCTGTAGGAGATGAGCATGGCATTATTATCCTGACAGAATCTGAATTGAGAGGATATGAGTTTAGCAGACAATAGTATATATACACCTCTGATTTCAACCTGAGCATTTTATATAAATTAGCAAATGAACAAGTCTTCTTTTGATGGGTACCAGTTTACTCTTCATATGCTATATGTAATAGCTGAAAGTTCAGGCATTTTAAGGTTTGAGAAATTAACACATGAATAGCATGATTATTTTAGAACTCTACTTGGTAAACATCAGCAAATTATAAACTAGTATCTATCATACTATATTTCTAAAAACAATTTATACCATTAAATAAAAGTGTGTAGGCAAGGAGCAGTTGTATCAGGACCAAATCCTGCAAACACTTATGCATGTTCTTATCTTTAAGCATCTGAGTTGTCTCATTGAAGTCAATGGGACTACTCATATGTTTAAATTCAGCACATATGTAAATGTTTGCAAGAATAGGGCCTTAGTGACTTATCTACAGGTAAGTAACAGTTTTTCAGGCACTGGGTTTGAAAATTGTTCTTAGTTACATCCATTTTCATACACCTTTATTTTATACAGTATATATACACATTATCCTGAGCAAAACTACAATTGGCATCATTATGTTGCATTGTGGGCACACTGTATTTTATGCTATTACAGTGAATGGTATAGAATATTTATTTTACAAATCCAGTGTGCAGTAAAATGGGAAAATAGTTATTTTTATTAAGCATGGCATTTTTATCAGGATGTACATCAACTGAATTGTAACGCAAGCTAAGCAAACCAGATCAGTTGTGTATTTTCAGTACTATTTCATTGAAAATGTTACACACACTGTGTTGACTCTGCTACTAAGAAAAATACTTTAAGTGCTACAATCTCTGTGAATTTCTATTTTCTAAAAAACACTCTAAATACAAACAGTTTCTGGGTTTTTAATAATTAATTTGTGAAACATTAACTTTTAATTTTTTCCCCATTCCTTTCTTGTTTCACTGACATTCTGCTCCATTGGCTTTTCCTACCATCTCAGCTTTTTCCCTGAAGAATGTGTGCATAGTGTACATGTAACATCCCTCAGCATATTACAAACATAATGTCCAGATATATATGTAACCTTATGCATGTCTTCCATTTGTTGTTCAATGTCCATTTTATTTTATGTAACCTTTCTGTCTCCATTTTTGTAATAAAGAAAATTGAATGAAAGAATCTTTATCTGTATTTTCTTTATTACTGGTGAAACCGCTTGTCCTTGTCCTGTATTTCCTTTATATCATATTTGGCTGACTAGAATTCTGAACTGCATGGACAACATTTTTGTTTCAACGGTTAACACCGATATTTTATCACTAAAGTGCATATATACCATTTCCCCCATTCTTATTTTGGCTTATGTTAGGTGGCTGCTATATTATACTAGAAAAGCAATTATGTAGCTACTACTGGTCTCTTCCCTGAGATGGTTTTAGTGGCCCTGGAAACAGAAATAATTGTATCTCCTCTTAGGGCTTGTCCACACACTCATGCAAGTTGTACCACTTTAACTATACAGTATAAAAGTGCTCTATACAGTATACCTTATTGCCATACGGAAAGGGGAGCAAGCTAAATATGTAGAAGGCACATTTATACTGGTATAACTGCATTCACATTAAGAGTTCTACCCATGTAGTTATTTGTGTAAAAAGAAAATCACACTCTGTAGCCAAAATAGTTACACAGTACAAAAACTGTATAGATTAGTTTTAAAGTAATTATGCAATAGTATTTAGAATTTAAATTGTGCTGATGAGCTCACAACTACTGTATTTGTGTTTGCCCCAACTTTAGTGAACAGGCAGAAAATCCCACTGAACCCTGTAAATATGTTGTCAGTCCAAATATAGTGATTAATTAACATAGGTCAGCTTCACCTTTCAGGCCTTCTGACTGTGTTCTCTCTAAATACTGTTAGCTGGTACAATGTTGCTAATCAAAACTGCATGGAGTGCACACACCATGATTTGAGTTCAACAATTGGCAAGACGAAGGCATTTTCCTTTTTCTTCACATAATAGTAATACAACACTTATATAAAACCATACATTTTCTAAGCCCTCCACAAACATTGGCTGATACTTACAACACTTCCATGAGATAGGTAGGTAAATGGTATTGTTCCCAATTTAAAATTAGGAAGCCAAGCACAGAAGTTAAGTCACTTACCCAAGGCTATATAATGAGTCAGTGGGAGAGCTCATGACCCAAAACTACCCTAGTTGGATACAGTATGGAGGAATTCTGGGCTATCTCCTCTTAGCTTCCCTGTGGAGGAAGCATGTAGGAAGGACAAGGCAGCATTCTGAGAGCCAGGTGTGTTCTAAAGATCCCCAGCTGAAGAACGGCCCTTGTTGCAGCTGGGTGTAACTCAGGGCAGCCTCCAGTGATGATGAGATCATGTAGGTAGCTTAGAGCCATCTTTGCCCCTGCTTGTGCTGAGTGAAGTTCTGATGCAGCTGAGAATCCAGGCCTAAAACTCAAGTCTTTGTGTTAGTGATTGAATTCAAGTTCATCCTCATCCAGCATTAGCTGGTGTAAGGATTTGCATTGAAGAGACATTAATATTAAATGCCAGATCCTACAGGCCCTGCATAACTGAAACTCCCATTGAAGTCAAGGGGACATGAACACATACAGGGCTTGAAGATGCTGTTTCTGTATTAGCATTTAACACTGACGATCTGTCCCTATTTCTCTAAGGCCCTAGACCCTTCTTTAATGTGATGTTCTGCCAACCAGTCTTTTGCCTACTTTTTCAAGTTATGAAATCAATTGGGACAAGCCAGAAATCTTTACTCTTAATAAAAGTTGCTACAGTACCATGCCCATTTGTAAATTAACCTCTGAAATGAAAATCACAAAGATCAAAAATTTGGAAGTATATTTAATGACCAATTTCAATTCCACCTTGTATTTCAAAAACTGTCTCGGTTATGGGTGTCACTTCCTAATGGTAAAGAGAGTAAAAACTGTGAAGAAACTTGTTAATACCTCAGCTCAGCTACACTCTCAGAATACTTCTACTTCTTTATTTTGCATTATCTTTCGATGGGGCAGTATTGTGCATTGCTACTTAAGCAAATGTATGATTGAAGTCAATGGGGAGGCCTGTTTAAAGATTGATGGCATGATATTGCCCATCAGATTATCTCCTCTCTCCTCAGTAAATGCTTGTGCGCTCATATAGATGCAGTTGTCAAAAAATGTTGTTTTCCCAGGATAGATGGTGTGAATTTTACCCAATATAATGTTGTTTTTTAATTTGTCTTTTCCCCCCCTAAAATAGGGGATGTTCTGAGAAAGAATGTAAATGATGAATTCCTCGTGTGTGTGTGTGTGTGTGTGTGTGTGTTTATTTTAAGGAGAGACACACAGCATTACCTTACACATAATTAATGTTATGCATACATGTCTGTCTCACTAGCCCTAATAAGTCTTTCAAGTTCTGTAATGACAATGGAGATACAGAGTTGAGTATCCAACTAGACCAGTGATATCAACCTTTTCAGCCATATTATATTCAGCAAAATTATTATTTCAGGAAAGCCAAGGAGCCACAATCAGCACTCTGTAGGATGCGGTGATCAGGCTTTTCCTGATAGTATATAGTCAGCTGGCATAAATTAGAAGCAACCTGCTCTGGGGCAGATAATCAGAGAGTTGGTTGTTGGGTTTTCAGTTTCTTCTCCTTTCCACCTCTCCTGGGCTGCCCCAGACAGCTGTGTGCAAAAGGAGAGCCATTCTTTGCTAGGCACTAGACCCAAGCAGAACTAGTCAATTGTCTATCTGGCTCTTTCCATGGCACTCACAATCTAGCAGGGAAGCAGGTAGTTGAGCAGTCAAGGGTATGTGTACAGTACAACAAAAGCCCAGGGTTTGAAGAACACAAGTTAGCATATCTTGGGTTTGTTAACCTGACGCTTGAGTGTCTACACTCACTTGTAACCCCAGTTCTCCTGGACTTGTGCTCTGGAAATCTGTCAAAAGTATCTCACAATTGCACTGGCCAAATTTCTATGTCCTCTAGAAAGTCAAGTTTGGTGGACAGTCAAGTTTTCCCACCCTGAATTACAAACAAAGAGCATCTACACTGCATTATGCAGGCCAAAATTTTACCACCCATAGCCCAGACTGCCTAGTGCTCTTCCAATATGTGGCCACTGTAGCCCTTTGTTTGTGATGCAGTATGGGAAACTTTGACTGTCCACCCAACTTGACTTTTCCAGAGGACAAAGAAATTCAGTCTGTGATTGTGGGATACTTTTGGTGGACTCCCATACCACAAGTCCAGTAGCACTGCATCTACACTGCAAAGCAATAAGGCTCGACCTGACTCAGATTCGGACCCTCCAACACAGTGATGTCTTGGGACCAAGCCCTGGTTTAGCGCAGTTTATGTGTAGTCAGAAGAGGGTTGAGCCTGAGTTTGACCCCTGGACTTACGTTGTGGTTTAGATAGACCCTTACTTCTTCCTGCCCTGTGACACAGCAGGTATGCACTGGGGGAGCTGCTGAGCAGCTGCAGAAAGGAAGGACCCAGAGCTTCATGAAGTACTCTCAGGTCAGAGCAGAAGTGCTCCTGGAACTGCAGGGGAGGGATTTCAGGTGTCAGGGATCATTCAAAGCCTTCTTTTTAAATGTCAAAAGCCATGGCTCCAGAAATGCATTTCAATAAACAATACAATATATATTTTCTTGTTAGCACAGTCATCCTCAAGAGCTATCAGTTGGACACCCCTGAACTGGACTCTGAATTCTCTGTACACCATTCTGGCTATTTCATTCACATCCACTTTTAGATCCTTTTACATTGCCAGAATGGTGTAAAAGAACTTTACTGTAAAGGAGAATTAGCTCTAATATTTCATTTGGCTAAAAGGGTCATTAAGGGTCAATCATCGCCTGAAAAATAGAGGAAAATGCATTTGGAAAGACTGCTTTTCTACAAGAGCTAATTACGGTATATATAATTCAAGGGAAGGCCTCTCTTGGATTTACAAGAAAAGCATAACATTCTTGATAAGCATAATTTCTGATGCTCACAGCTCAGAAACTGTATCAGCTCTAAAACTGACACTCTCAACTATGAAATTGAAAATATCAACCACTTTCGCCCACATTGTCTGTCATTTACATCACATACTTCCATATCTGATCCTGTTGTCATTGAAGTCAATAGGAGTTATGCAACTGGCTTCAGTGTTAGCTGGCTTATGGCCATATCTATCAATAAGCTAATTTATTACTGGGTTTATCAAAGATGGTAGGCATTTGACTTTCAGTCATTTAATGACAAGGAAAGAGTTTGGGTTAACATTCACAATATATCTACAGCGGGAGGAGTTATATGGTCCTCTTATTTCACAAAGACCGTCAGAATCAGTGTATTGCTGAACGTACCAAGAAACACAGGGCATAATTGGTCATTGTGACAGGGTGTACTAGTCTCAGAGGCCCCCTGCTGGAGGGCTCATGGTCCTACCACATCCTGCCCCAGGAAAGAGCAGTAGAGCTGGGCCCTCCAGGCTGCTTAGAGATGCTGTGAGAAAGCAGCCAATTGGAGAAGAGGCAGCAGGGAGTGGCCAATCAGAGTCCTGTAGTCTCACATGAAAGGAGCTGCTGGACAGAGTAGATTCATTTGCTGGCAAGGACTAGGAGAGTAAGGAAGGTGCTCCTGGCTGGCCGAAGGGGTAAGCAGGACTTCACCCCTGGGGTAAGGGTGAGGGTGAGGGTGAAGGTTCTGGGGCTGCAGGGAAGTGGCCCAGGGAACAGCAGGAGCAGTAACAGAGTAAAAAGGGATGCAGCATGTGGCTGCTATTTGTAGGGTCCCTGGGTTGGGACCTGGAATTGTGGGCTGGTCCAGGTTCTTCCCACCAACCACTACGGAAGTGGCTTAAGCCCTGATCAAGGGAATAGTCCATGGATGACCTGGCAGTGGGTCAGCTTTTGTGGGACTTTGATATTTCCTGGAAGAGGAGAGAATTAAACTTCAAGTAGTGAACTTCAGCTGGAGAGTGGGGGTCAGTTGAGGCTTGCCAGGAGGCAAAGAGTCCTGGGAGGAAAGCTGGGGACACTGCTCCATTCCAGAGCAGAAACCATTTGAGTGCTAGCCCAGAAGGGGCTGAGGAATAAGCCTAGGGAGGGATGCAGGAAGAGCCCAACTGAGGGAATGGAATAGGCCCTATTGGACTTCTACCCTGGAAGGGGTTTGTTTTGTTCACATATGGACTGTTACCAAAGATCCACCTGATGAGGGTGATAGCTAGCAGGAGGCACAGCCAACAGCGCAAAGCTGAAAAAAGAGCAGGCAAGCAAATACCGGACAGCGGGCGCTCATGAGAGACATGGACACCATCACAGTCATACTCTACTATGCTGCCTTTCACCTATGTGTTCTAGGAGACAGTTATAGATGATTTCAAAAAAAGACAATCAAACAGACTCCACTAACATTCAATATGTCTTTGTTAGAATGCAGATCTGTTTCTGTAAGAAAACAAATTGAAAAGAACATTGTGGGTTGTCGCTAACTTTCCCCTTCACCCTGACACATGCTCATAAAAAAGTGCTTGCACCAAAGGCTATGACTTAAAGACTAGTGGCTAAAATTTTTTATGCAATTTTCATTAAATCTGAGGGTAGACCTATGAACTGTTGTATGCTTACCCGGCCCTGTGGTTACATTGCTAAATACAGACCCCTGTGCCTGTGCAACACACCCATGCCAGGCAAACTAATGGCAGATGGTATAGCCTCATTGAAATTCTCCCATCACCTTTTCTCAGTGAAATAAGTGATTGGTCCTAAAGAAGAGTTCTCATACTACTGCTGAGAATTTGAGTTCCTGCCCATAAACACACATTCACTTAAACTCTTACCATGATCAGTTTAGCCATCAGCTTTCCCCTTATCAAATCTAAGTATGGGCCAAAGGAACTCTTCTTGTTATCAGAGATCTTAGCTACATTTTCAGTGTAGGAAAATATTTACCAATCAAAAAATATGACAAGAAAGAAGTGCTTACAAAGACAATGGATACACTGATAACAGATATGAAACTATTTTGTAAAACCATAAATATGCCTTTTAGCTGCTTATCAATTGAGAAATATTTTATTATGTACAAATGTGAAAGTACTTAAATTTCAAAGATGAGTCTTTTAAATATTTGAACCACTATTTACTTTGCTGAAAATGAAGTACAGGCCCATTAATTTGTTTTTTTTTATTTGAATTGTATCATATTCCTCAAAGTTATGTCAATTACATACACCTCTGGCATTTTCTGCTTTTCTCTTTCATTACAAGGTGTCCATGTAACTATTTTTTTTTATTTTCTCTCCCTAGTTTTATTTTACAAAACAATTATAACTGTGCAAGTGCTCACGTGGTCTTGATTCTAAGCACTATGCTCAAATATTAAATGTTATAGTTTACTTTTTATGTGTCTATCCAAAAATAATGCAGCAATAATTAATTATTGATAAATTTTACAAAACAGAAACATATAGCAAAGAAGAAATAAGATAAAAATACACAATATAATTTTGTCAAGCTGAAGTCATCATCAACATTTTAGGTGACAACTGCCCCCCAAAAGACAGCTAGGACATGAATGCCTCTTGTGCTAGCCTATAATGGATGACTAGTAAGTAAGAGGTATACTGTAGTAAAACGACGGATTTGCATGAACTCACACAGAAAATGATAAAAGAAAAAAAATACCATATCACCTGTAGATGAACACTTTTCACAAACCGATCACTCCATATCTGACCTATCAGTCCTCATCCTCAAAGGAAACCTGCTCAACACTTTCAAGAGACGAGCCTGGGAGCTTAAACTCATAAATTTGCTCGACACTAAAAACCATGGTCTTAATAAAGACACTGGTTTTATGGCTTATTAAAACAATCTGTAACCCACTAACCTCCTTCTTTGTCCTATGACTACAGTGGTGTTAATGGGCCACTGCACCTTGAATGGGTCCATAGAATATTTGTTGACTACTTACCCTAAACAATATATATTTAGCTGTGCCACTGACTATGTGTCCCAAAATGTCTGGGTAAGCTGAAGAAAATGTCTGAGTAAGCCTCCCACCAACAGAAGTTGTTCCAATAAAAGATATTACCTGACCCACCTTGTCTCTCTAGATTTGCTCATGAAAGTTATACTTAACAAAACAATGACTGTGAAAGGAAAGGGTAAATTGTGATAAATGTCCAATTGCTGGCCTTTCAGATTCCAAACTATTCATATTCATGAAGTATTGAGTAAGAAATAATCTCACTATCTGAGCCATTCAAATTAAACGCAGCCACATCATTATTTTCTTTTGATTTGCATGTCAAAATATCACAGCATTGACAAACTCATATATACTTTTCCATCAACAATAACACAGAATTTGACTAGAAAAAAGAAGTATTGACATTTTAATGCCCAATAGAAGAAACTGAAGAATCAAAACCATTTTCTTATTTGACAGACTGGACCTGGAGAAATGTTATTTCCTTCTTGGCCCATCATTAGAATACTTTTGCACTTCTGTACACACTGTATACTTCTGTCTCTATCAGTATTGGACATAGAAGACACAGGAAAATCCAACTTACATTGGTAAGGAATGATAGTGAAGTATAGTGGCTCAGAGACTAGATAGCTAGACAGTAGTTGCTTTATTCTTTAATGGAAATATAAGGTATTTAAGAATCTAGTCCCCAATCCTACATAACTGAAGTTTTGTTATTGACTGCAATGAGGGCAGGAGCAGGCCCCTAGCGAGGAGGAATAAGTGGAATATGTAACCAATTCTAAAAAAAGGTTATAATAATTGAATGTAAAAGATTAAGTTCTATAAGGCTTCCTCACTCTGCTGAACACTATATCACACACATAGTACTAACTGAATTCCATTGTACTACTCAGTAGTTACTCCCAACATGTGTAAGAGTTGCACTGTCTAGCCCTAAACTGCTAAATCCTAACACATGAATCTTATAAGGTCTGATACTATTTTCCAGTTTTACAGTCTAGAAAAGGATTATATTCAGCATTATCCTTGTGTGTTTGAAATAATGCAGTACTACATAATAGCTATTTGAATGCCTGTCAAAAGATACTATTTTTTAATCAAAAGCAAGAGTTTTTAATGAACTAAATAAGACTTGGAAGCCATTAAATCAAAGCAAATCTATTTATAGATGCAATAACAATATCTAGTGTGACTTTAGATATGATTTTTAAGGATATTTGATGTGGGGATGCCAGCCATTTGGCATCATGGCAGTGTGAAAGAGAGGACAAACAAGGTAATTCCTTCCACCTGCCACCTTCTTTGGTAGTATTTTCAGAAAATATCTCTACCACATAGTTATCAGTTCCTTTAGCTTCCTGACTCTTCAGTTATTATTATTTTGGGGTGGGGGGTATTTTGAAGGAATTAGTGGATTCTAGGCATAACACAATGGTTCTGACTCTCCACTGCCCTACATCTAGAGCAGTCATTTACACAATTAAAAATGGGTGTAAAATGCTACAGCAGAATGGTAGGCTTTTACACCATTGTACTGGTATAAATAACTGCAAGGTTCAGGGCAATGGAGAATCAGCTGCAATATTTTTTAATCTGCAATTGAGTAAAAAATAATAAATACGTGTAAGTGCAAAGGTGGCGTTTCCTATGGGGGGAGTCTCAAGTATCACTTGTGTATGTATAATTTTTGCACATAAATACCTGCAGGTGTACTTTTTGTGCTCTATTACAGAAGGCATGATACATGGGTGATGCATGGACATGCAAGCAATAGAATTTACACACACAAAAGCTATTTGAATACACAAGTTTTACATGTAAGAATGCTGTCCCCCTTGTGGACAGGCAATAGAGTCTATGTTCTGGATGTAGAGGACAGTATATGAGTTGTGCTTGTACAGCTGTGTGTGCATATTCAAGCGAAAGCAGCCTTCAGAATACCTGAAGTAACTACTTACAGGGGTGGATAAAGCACAAATTTTGGAATCCATCAATACTCATTCGAGTCTACAAAATTAAATATTTCCACTCATTTCTCCCCACTTAGGAGGAGGTTCTGGATTAATTGCCAAATTCCTCTGTTTCCCTTCCACCTACTTTATTTAAAACGCTTTACTCTGATGCTAAACAAAAGTATTACTAGACATTGAAAATACAATTCAGTATTGAAGAGTTTAGAGATTGCCAAAAACTTTCCACCATTTATTTTAAGAACTTGCACCACTTTTATTATTAAAATCCTGAAAGTTTCATAAATTAGTGTCCTCTGATAAGTACTTATTTGAAGAAGTAGATGCACATGGTGCTTTTTTGAAGTTGGCAGTTCCTTTCATTATCATGACGTTAATGTATATCATATTCTTTATGCCACATTCTGTGCAATTAAAAGCATATTATACTAAAAGCAGCATTGGTTTGACAAATGACAATCAAAACGCATGGCAAATATAGATTTTTTTTAGATCAGTGTTTTAAAAGGTATAGTTATGGTTCGATTACTAAAGATGGGTATATAATAAACCTTTCAAAGAATATGTTCAGACTCAATTCACTCAAATTAACATAGAATTAATAGGATGTGTATTAAGTGTGCAATATACTAGGGAAGCCATGCACAAAAAGAATGTAAAAATATATGACTATTGTAGCGCATCACAGAAGGCAGCTAGCACTTTAAGTCCATGTAATACATTATGGAACATTGTGAAAAGTGTCCTGTTGACTTCAATGGAAGCTGAGTTAGGCTAATGCCAAGTCCCACTGACTTCAATGGGAGCAGAGTTAAACTAGTGCTGGTGACCTTTGAAAAATCAAATCCTTAAACTATATTTCAAAAACAGTAAAAAAAATAAGCAGCAAAAATAGATGCACTTTTAGGAATAAACATTACATTATTGCAAATGTCCATAGTAAGGAATGACAGGCTAGGATAATGGGTCCATCAGTATTAGAAAACCAATAATGAAAAACATATGGCATCACAACCATCAAGTCCAGCCTCAGACTTTGGTGGAGTTGATGCCACTAACCTCAGGGTAAACCAGGGAGGCAGGTGTGCAGAAGTAAAATGAGGAAATTTGTCAACTGGGGCAAGGATTAGACCCTCACATGCCAGTATAAAAGTAAGTCTGCATGAAGGAATAAAAGGGGCAGAAAAGACACAGATATTAGGATAACCAAGGACAGAAGAGGGATCACGTAGTTGCTGGAATAAGAGGAAGAAAAGTTCAGATAGAATGAATGGGAGAGAAAGTCGAAGGCAGTCAGAAAAGCAGGGGTCAGAAATGAGGGAAGGAAAGGAAAGGCTCAAAACAAAGAGAAACTAAGGAATGGCAAGGAGGAAACAAAACAAGAAAGATTTACTGTATGGAGCAAATTTTGAACTAATGAATGGAAATACAGCATATACAATTCATAATTAACCCATGGAACTCATTGCTACATGATAATGCTGAATCCAAATTTTTTCAAACTAAAGTTAGGTTCTTATATATTGAGAAGCTAACAGCCAAGGTTGAAACACTGGGACCAAGATCTTAATGGATTCACAAAAGTATTAGAGATTTATATGTGGAAGGCTAACCTCCACAGGCACTTTAGATTATAAAAAAAACAAACCTTGTACCTAAAGATATCAGCTGAACACTAACAGATGGGTCAGAAGAGGAAAATTCTGCAGACAGGTTACAACATAATTATTCCCTACAGAGTTTCATTTTCCTTTCTCTGAGGCATCTGGTGCTGACAACTGTCAGAGTCAGGATACTTGGCTAGATGGAAGTTAGATCTGAACGAGTCTGCCACATTTTATGGGCCACATCATTGTCTTCTGCAGTAAATCATTTGGCAGAGACTTGAGAGGATGAACTTACTTTGAGGATTATTTCATGCAGATTCCCCCTCATTGTTCCATTGAGGGGAAGGGAGTGGGCTTGCCCAGTTCCCGCAGAGCAGACTACAAGGCTGGCCTCCTAAGCTTGGGGGATCCTGCTGGAATCCGGAAATCATCACAGAGGGAGTTGCAGCACCCCTCGCTCTTGGTTCCCATTGGAGCATCACTACTAGATACTCTCTTTGGCTGTGGCTGCTCTGGGGCCATAGGGGTTAAACAGAAAGATAACGCTGCCACCGAGTGTATTGTCTCTAAGTTTCATGAACTGCAGGGGAACAATGAATGTGAATCTCTTCTCCCAGATTTGGTCTGTCACTTCTCCTTCAACTGAACAGGTCTTTCAGCACCCTCTCCCCCTCCTCCTCCCCCCAAGCAGTCCCCAGAGCCTTCTTGGGTTCCGGAATTGGTTGGGGCTGTGAAGTGCAGCCTGTGTTTGCATGGGTTGAGGGAGATCCATGTCTGGAAAGTTCTCTTCAGTCTCTCAGGAGCACAGTCCAAGTCTATGTTCCTAGTAGGGCTGATGTATTTCCAGAATTGCTATTGGAGACTGAGTTCATGATGAAATGATGAACACGTACACATTTTGGTCTATTCTATCACAAAGTACAGTAGTTCAGAGAACTGCAGTGATGCATTCTGGGATACATTAGTGCTATACAAAATGGTGACAAATTATGAAGTATTTCATGGACTTTTTCACATTTTCATTTCAGGTGATTCGGCACCTACTTTTCACAGCTTCAGAAAGGCAGGAGTGACTAGCCCCTCTATAGCCACTCAGAGGGGGCTAGAGTAAGGAGCCTTCACTTCCCTTGCACAGGCCAGTACTGGGCTTCCCAGAATCACAGCCCTGCTAGAGTTAATGCTGCCTATCCAAAGGATATTTGTGCAAGGAAATATAACAATCACAATAAATAATATGCTGAATGAATTTTACCCATAATGAGAGTGTCTGCTCCTGAGACGTAGATGCATTCTAAGGGCTTGATCCTGAATGCCTTTCACATCCTAAGTGCTCACTGACTTTACTGGGAGTTTTTCTTAAGTAAAAAATGGATTATCAAGCCCAAATAAAGTATGGGTATATGGAAATAATGAAGAAGAAGAAGAAGAAGAAAAAGGGAGCATTTTTTTCATAGATTTTAAAACATGCTTTTTTCTTGTTTCAGTACATGGTTTCTTCCAGTCATGTATGTAGTGAAGGATGTTTGGGATAACATGTTGTACCAACACTCTTGTTTTTCAGTCTTGTTGATGAATAGTATGTAAAGCTCAGAATGAATAGCCTGTACTGAAGTGAACTTGAAAAGTTACTAAACTAGGGCTTTGCTTCAAGAATCTAAAATGTACAAAGTGATTGTCTATTTTCTCAGCGAGATAAAGCAGCAAAGCACGCAAAACAAACAGAAAACAGCCCATATATGTGTCAGAGCAAAGGAACAAAAATAATAGAAAGACAGGATTAATGTATGAGATTCTGATTTAAATCCAACATTACATTAGTTTGTCATATCTACTTTTTAAATTTAATTTGGCAAACCAGTGCTTTTGCTTTCAATGACTAAATAACATGACCTCAGTATTTGCAGTGATCCCTCTGTAGTATAGGATAGTAAAAGGAGTTCTGCAAATACTGGAGTCATGTTATCTAAGATAAAGTCAGAAAGGCTTTAAGCATTTAGTTATGTTTTATATGCAGGACCTAGCAGGCAACCAGAGGAAAGAACTAATTACTTTCAGATCTCAGAAAGCTATATGTGTGCTTATAATCGTTGCTATAAAGCCCAAGTATAGTAAACTTCTCTTGTGCTAATGCACCTATAGTATGCTACGTGGATTAATTATTTCAGTTCTGAAATAGGAAATACTGAGTGCGATAGAAATGTTCTTGTTAGCAGTAGCAGTAATATTGTGGTAGCACCTGTGGGCCCCAACTGAGGTCTGAGCCCCATTGTGCAGGGTGCTGTACGAGCTCACAGTAAGAGTAAAGCAGTGGGGTCGCAGCCTGCTACTGGCCATGTGGTTTGTCCTTGAGCCATCTTGCTAATGGAGCATATGATGGCTCCAGTAGGTGCCATGTTGTGGGTACATCTCACTGTCCCTCTAAAACTAAGCAATGTGTGCCTTGTTCTAACAATTATACATGTAGAAGATTGGATCTTGGCCATATCTTCCAACCAACACCTTATGCCAAAACACTGCTCTTGGAACCATGTACTGCAGTCAGGCATGTAACATGTTCCCCATCCCTGCCAATAGTCAACTACATTAGTTATTGATTCTGCTGTGCTGTTCTGTAGGTACACGGGAACGAAGACGCTCCTTCCAGGAGATTCAGGACATAGTCATTAAAAAAAAAAGAACTTGATTTCAGCATGGATCTTTTTCTGAAAACTGTTGATATCAGATGAGACTGCAGTGATACATTGATTAATGTACAGTATCTTTCATTCCCCTGCATACGTACCTATTCAGATCCTTTGTATTTGCATAATTTACTTACAAACATTCAAATGGGGGGAGGGAAGAGGCAGCTGAAAATGAAAGGGAAACTTCTCTAACATAAAGAGGGAGACAAATATACATCAGTCAAATATTAATTACTCAGAAGATGTCTCAGCCAATCCTGAATCATAAACAATTGCCAGAATCTCCTTGTGCAAGACACCAATGCTGCTGTAATAGGCATTTCCCTCAGAGGGCTGGGTTTTTGTGATCAGGAAGAATTAATTATGCAGCCTCCTCAATCACTAGGTGCCTGCTTTTCTTGCTGGCTGAGAGTTTGACACACATTATCCTCTGTTGACAGAATAATGATACTTAGTTGAGATTTAAAAATAAAGTTGTGTGGGAGTTTTAGCTCCTTATGAAAAAGACCTATAAAATGAGACTCTTTCCAGAGATGGGTGGATATTTGTTTGTTTGTTATAGGGCACAATTTCTGCTCAACAAAATTCTATAGGATGGTTCAAAACTGTTTAGAAATGATCTCTTTTAATATTAAATTCTGTATGTATTTAGAGGCATTTCTCTAGAACCTCATTACATTCTATAGGACTCTGCTGGTTTCATTACTATTAACATCTATATTTTCAGTCTTTTTGACAATCTGGATTAAATTATTAATTCAAAATATATTTGTATGTAAGTTACCCATTGGCTGTATAGCATTTCAGATTTACAGGGGTACTGTAAGTCAGGGCATGTCAGTCTTTATCTAATGTGTTCAGGTATCAGAAGTCACGCTTGGCAACATTTAACTTGGAAATTTTACATCAAAAATAAATAAACTAATTCATCTCAAATGTCAGGATTCCAAGACTGCTGGCAGGGACATTGCATAAATGATGCATTATTTTCACTGGGGCTATGCAGTGTAGCTGTTATCTAGTGTTTTCCTTTATATGTTAAGCTTTTTTGGGAAAAGACTTCAAAGGGAAAAATACTGAATTCTGTTTTATTACATGATAAACTTCTAAATAATGGTGTTATAATAAAATAACCCATACAAAATGGCATGACATTGATTGCAACAGAATTAGAAAAACCCAGCTCCCTTTAAAACAGGAGTTTCCACTTTTCCTTTTTAGAGCTCCATAACATACATTAATGAAGCATATATTCGTGTTAAAATTATGCATTGATTTAGTATATACAAGCAACATCAACTTATTATAAAGGCCAGATATATTGTATTTTAGTTAAGGAATTTAATTAAGCAAAAAATAAAAATCCATCTAAAAATTATGTGCTTTAACTAAAATTGGTCCAAAGTATATTGGCAGTGCTGGTGGGGGTAGAGGAGTGGAGAGAGAAAGTTAAAAGCACTGTCAAAATCTTTGCCAGTTTGTGATTATACATTTTGCTCTCTGTCATCGCAGCACTTGTTTATACTACTGTTGTACAAAATCCTGCCCTTAGTCTAGCAGCTGGGAGGGTACCAGTACTTTGCTGACTGGATATCTGGAACATCATCGCTAGGCAAGATAGCAAGCAACAACACACTGCTGTGTGCTATGTAGACTCCCTTGTGTAATTTACTCACGGATTCTATCATGAGAAGCATAGCAATAGTCAGTCTATGTATGGATTCTGTCACTGTCTAGAATACCCCTACCCATTTTTTGTTCTAGATCCCTTAGCCCTCATGTTGTGAGCTATTGTGGAGGTGTTTTCCAACCTCAGAGGTCAGACACAATTCCTCTTCCATACACAGATAAAACTTTCATTATGAGCTTCCTAAACCTGTCCGTCCCCCCTGCCCCCCCCACCCCACCAACTGGTAGGTTTTAGTCTAAAATTCAATGTATCCTGCATTTCCATTAAAAAACCATTCTCCAGAGATGTGTACATCCAGAAATTAGCTTTGCCTTGGATTCTAGAATATAGGCAGATCCAATGCAAAATACTTTTTTCACAATTATTATTTTAAAAGTGTTTTTTTTAAGGTGCAGGTAAGAACAAGACAAGGCCCTGATCCTGCAAATATTTAAGACCATACATACCTTTTCTCATACGAGTAGTCCTATTGACTTCTCTTAGGCTACTCATGTATGTAATTGTTTGCAGGATTAGGGCCCATGTTTACTTCTTTTAACACATTTCTTTCCATTTTAATTCAAATCTGGATTTTTAAGGGCAAAATACAGGTTTTGAAGCCTCCTCCTCAATGTAAAATAATCCTATTTAAGTAACTTTGCAATGTATGTGTTTTATTAAATGTTCAGTTTAAAGATTGAGTTTTGTATAATGTTTAAAATGTGTTTCCATGTTAACATTGTGATTCCTCGGTGTTGTGGAATTATATGATATAATGAATTATCAGTTAGATAACACATGTTCTAAAAAGCTTCTTTATTTTTCAGCTAAGCATGTTCTCAAACACCTGAACATAATCTCAAAATCATCTATATTTTGGGGCTAAACTTTTTAATCCTCTAAACTTCTAATCTTTACTTTCATTTGCACATAGGCAACTCCACTTTAAGTCAAGGGGAGTGGCAACTCCACATTAAGTCAAGGGAGTTACACATGTGTAGAATTTGGTTCACAGGAAAACATTATAAACTAAAGCAATTATATATTTAGGACCATGCTCCTGCAGCAACTTATGTGCATGCTTAAGTTTAGGTGCCTGATTAGTTGCATTGATTTAAAATTGATTCCTTTGTGAGACTGGGGTTTCCTTTTTAGTCCAAGACTTCCTTAAATTGTTGGGAAAAAATGTTATTTTCAGATAGAGACTTTATTTACAAAATCTAATCTTTTCTTTGTTTTTAAGATACCCTTTTTAATGGCCTTGGGCTCGGTGCAGTCATTGGCCTAGGAGTAGCAGCCCTTTTGTTAATCCTTGTTGTGACTGACGTCAGCTGCTTCTTTGTACGGCAATGTGGATTGCTAATGTGCATCACTAGGAGAATTTGTGGGAAAAAGAGTGGCTCTAGTGGAAAGAGTAAAGAACTAGAGGAAGGAAAAGCTGCATACCTGTGAGTATCAATAATATATCTCGGGAAAATGCTTAAAACAAAAATGTTGTCTGTTCAACACATGTATATTACCTGTGTTAAGTTTGCGATATGACAAAAGTCATGCTTCACAAGTTATTTCTACTACATGGCACAATCAATGAATCTTTATGTTATCCTGATGTTTGCACTGTAAGGCAACAATGGTGGTATATCAAATGTATGGTAACTGATGGCAAATGTTGCTTTTTAAAAGGATTTTAAGAGCCCCTGTTTTGGCTATTTAAACTAGTCTGCCATAAGAGGGACAGTGTTCCTGAGTGATTAATATGCACAGGAACACATGGGAACAGATGATAGAGCCATTGTAGTTCCACACACACTCTGCTCGTCCTGGAGTTCCTAATGCAGTGATCTGTGATGCCAAAATTATGACTCCTGTACATCCTACAATATTGATGCCAATGAATAGCCCCAGGAAAAGAGACAAGGGCACACTGGCTTGTTGCGAAATATGTGAAGCAACATTCTATCTTAACAAGTATAACTAATTCTAGACAAGCTGAACAGCTGCTACCACTGACATTTGACATTAAGCCTTTTGTGGTCATTTTAAAAAAATAGAAAGGAAAAAGGTTAGATGTTATAAGAAGGATACAGTGGAACTATAAATTAATACAAAGTGGGATTTTACTGTAATGGCTACTGCAAATACTTGCTAAAATAAAATAAGTGATTAAGAAAAAAACACATGCCGCGGGGGGGGGAGGCATATTAATTGGAGGTATATGAAGGAACAGTTCATTTATGTGGAAGGAAATGTCCTTAAATGCTGAGAGATCCATGAAAGCTATGGAAGTCATCCATGTATGTCCTGGTCATATAAGTCAAGGTTACTTTGTGTTCCCAATTTTTGATGCATCCAACGAATTGGGTATTCACCCACGAAAGCTCATGCTCCAATATGTCTGTTAGTTTATAAGGTGCCACAGGACGCTGCTGCTTTTACAGATCCAGACTAACACGGCTACCCCTCTGATACCAATTTTTACAGTTTCCAAAGCATTTGAAAGAGATAATACCCATAACTTACCCTCCTCCCATTTTTAAAATGTTTTCCTCCCTTGAATTTTAGATCTGAAAACATTTCTTCTCATCCATGTCCACCTAGCAGAATTGAGTAGACATGTAACAAATTCTACAAGTATACTATCTTTATGTGGCTTACAATAAGAGACAGTAATAGCATCGCTTTTTCTATGAATAACACCAAATCTTCAGATTCAATAGATAGAACATCTAAAGACAGAACAGAGCTCTGATTTAGCAATTCATCCCTATTCAGCAAAGCTCTTAGGCTTGGGGATAAGTACTTGGCTAAATGGGGATGGATTTAAGTATGTGCTTAGGTAATTTCCTGAATCAGGACCTTAATGTGATGAAATTTCAAATGTCACTGATAAGCATTTTATATCTAAGTAGCAAATCCAGATTCATTTTGATCAGTCAATATCTGATTTACCAACAATATGCAGCTTCCAGAAAATACAAAGCTGACCAATAAGCCCATATAAACGAGATTTCTGCTAGGATTTCTTCAAGACTCTTTTCTGGTAGGCGTGATGTCTTATTTATTTACAATTTTTTTTCTTGGAATGGTCTTGTGAGATGCAAATCTTGTCTTGTTGTCTTACGATCCCAGTCCTACATTCTTATTTCAGCACATTTCAGCACATCATATATAGTGTAATGCAGGACAATCTAAAATTTCCAGACAATACTGAGCAGTCTCAATTTCCATTTATTTCACATCAACTAAGCATCTTAAAATAAGACATTGGATGTTTGCATAGTTTTTCAGTGGGGCAGGTATTTTTTTAAATTACGTTTGATTTCTGAGAAATGTATTGCCAAGAACTATGTTCTATATGTCCTGGTTGTAGAAATATAGGCCTTGCAGAATTTACAAGTCAACTAAGATAGAACTAAAGTAAGGTGTTTCCTGCAACTAGTATTTTTTCTGCATAGTGTATATACATTGTTTCTTTATAAATGAAGAGCACATTCTACATGCATTCTGCTCTCTAATAAAATCATATTTTCTAGGATTTGGATATATAAAAATTTTCATTGGGAATAAGATTCTAAATATATAGGATAAAATCAGTAGAAATTATAAGACCCTTCATCAATCTCATTATGATCCATAATTGTTCCACATACTTGAAGTAGGCCTCATTCTAACGTGTGCCTATATGAAAAGGGTGGCAGTTAGCTAGCTCCTAATTAGCACTCAAATGTTTCCTAAATTGATCACTTCCAGTTGATGCCTTAAAAAATAAATGTTTGATTAATTTAAATGCATTGCAAATTGAATGTCATTTTCACAAGTATATGAACACTGGTTAAGCATCATTTTTACAGAATGCAAAGGGCTGCTGAGTATTATTGTAACACAGAGATCCTTAGCTGGTCAATATGGTCTACACATTTTCTATACTCCCATTACCTGTCTCTCTAGCAGTCTGCATAGCTGGTAGGAAAGAAGGACTTTTTCTGAGAATATCTAGTCACTAAGTGTTAGTTAGAACTCTCTATCCATCTTGCAGATAGATAGATAAGAGCATTTGTAAAGTCTCTGTGTAAAATTATATTTTTGGCAACAATATAGAAATATAAGACACGAGGTAAGCTAAGACATATCCCTTGTCATGGGACCCAGGCTAAGCTCAGGGAGCTAGCAACCAGGCTGATTTCTGGACTGCAACAAGTCTAGAAATCAGATTGCTAAAGATGAGGGATTGCCCACCTATATGTCAGTTGTCCTGGGTTTTCCTCATTCAAATTATTACAGTTCCTAGCAGGGGCGGCTCCAGGCACCAGCGCAGCAAGCGTGTGCCTGGGGCAGCAAGCCACGGGGAGCGGCCTGCTGGTCACTGTGAGGGTGGCAGGCAAGTGGCTTTCGGCAGTGTGCCTGCAGGAGGTCCGCCAGTCCTGCGGCTTTGGTGGCAATTCGGTGACGGAGATGCCGAATCCGCGTGACCAGCGGACCTCCCGCAGGCGTGCCGCCAAAAGCCGCCTGCCTGCTGTGCTTGGGGAGGTAAAAAACATAGAGCCGCTCCTGGTTCCTAGAAACCTGATTCAGTATGTCATGTCAAGGAGAGGAAAGGGATGTTTGTTTGTTCTTCCTGTATTGGAAGATCACAACATTTTTGGGTACACAATGATTTGCGCTTCTAACATAGAAAATTGTATTATACCTCTACCTCGATATAACACTGTCCTCGGGAGCCAAAAAATCTTACCACATTATAGGTGAAAACGCGTTATATTGAACTTGCTTTGATACACCAGAGTGTGCAGCCGGAGTGCCCCCCCGAAGCACTGCTTTACTGCATTATATCCGAATTCATGTTATATCGGGTTGTGTTATATTGAGGTAGAGATGTAGTTACTAATTAGCATTATTCTCTGTATTGCTGTAGCGATTCAATGCTCTGGCCCAGATTGGAGCCACGTTGTACTGGATACTGTTAGAGTGCAGATCGAGCAACCACCCCTGCTCACAAATTGCTTAGAATTCATTGTCTGATTTAATGGGGGAAAAAAATCAGTAGTTTAAGGGTGGCGAGTCTTCATCTGTTCATAAACAGGGGAAGTGTGAGATAGAATATATATATATATTTCAAGATGATTTAAATGTTTGGTGGGAGCTATTCAGGTCTGATGAGTAAGGGCCAGATTTTCATTTTGCACTAAGCCTTCTTTACATTGCTACAGCAGTGGCGAGAAGCCATAAAATGCCCATAGCTTTATATTTATACCCACTTTAAGGCTCAGTACCCTGCCAGAGTGTTGTAAAGGGGCCATAGTGCAAATAACAATCAAGCCCTATGATTTACTTATTGCTTCTGCCGAGGTCAGTAAAAGGTTTTTGCCAGCGAGAAGCTGTCCATTTATTATGTACTCATAAACAAATGGTCTTTTGAGATTTTATGGTACGCATACATGCTTTTAGGCCAGATAAGCAGCCGCAGTGACTGAATGCTTTGAAGGTTGTAAGAAATCAGGAGCAAAACTGTTGAATGCATTCCAGTGTTAATCATTGGTAATTGGTTTTGCTGTTTCTTTAGTGACTTTCTGAAAGGAGGGATCATGGTAATTAATAAAGCGTAATGTATTCTGATACCATAATGATGGAGGTTAAGACTCTTTTAATATTTTTTAGGAAAGATGGATCAAAAGAGCCAATAGTGGAAATGAGAACAGAGGATGAAAGAATTACCAATCATGAAGACGGGAGTCCAGTAAATGAGCCAAATGAAACAACACCACTCACAGAACCTGAGTATGTAGCCTGGTATTTCTAACAGCTTTTCAATAACTATGCACTGCCTGATTAGAATGAGCAGACTTTCAGCTGTGTGCAAGAAAAAAAAGTAGCAGAGAAGCATTGTGGGATATGCCGGTACGCTCTGTTTATAAGTGTATTTTTTTCTAGCAGCGACAATTTCAGGAAGGAGTGAGCATCTCCATCCCTTTACCAATCACTTGCCTAACCCACAGCACAACATAAGTTGTGGATTGCCCAGCCCTTCCCTGCTGCTGTGAGATGGGAGGGGGCAGTGGTAATTTCAGACCCCTGCCTTTCTTTTCATTGCTTCTGGCATTGAGGGTGGAAAGAACTAGGAAAAATGCATGCCACATTCCGTTTCCTGTTGCCCAGTGGTCCTAGAGATACACTCCAAATGAATGCTGTCCTGCCCAAGCTTCATCCTAATGCTGCTTCTGTGCCCTCTGTGAACGTAGGTTATCCCCATCATCCCACCCCACACATACTCTACAGTTGTGTAACTCGGAGCCCAGATGTCTGTGCAAGGCCATTTGGTGGAACTGTGCTCAGATACTGGCTCCTCTGCTGAGTTGCTCACTTCCCACCCCTCAGCTCTATTGCTGGAAGCTGCATGCTTAAAAGCAGCTGAAGGAGCTTTCCAGGATGGGTACAAGGACCTCACAGTCTGTGGTGGGTTCAAGAATCAAGTGGATGTCCCAGGGTTGCTGGCCATTTGAAGGGAAAATGGGGCCTCAGTGCACCTGTTCCAAGATCCGCTCAGTTCCCCAGATGGGTAGCAATGAATGAGTTAATTAAGTCAGACCAGGTCTGGGGATGTAAGGGAGGAATAGAGAGACACATGGTGTAGTCTCTAGGGAAGGCACCTGGAGTACGAGCCTAATATTTGAGCTAGGAGTGTTAGGCAGAACAAAAGCCTGGGGAGTTGTAGCTGCCTGGAGAAGAGCAGTGAGTGCTGCAGGGGTAAGAATGGCTCCTGACGGAAGTAAAAAGGTCTGTTTGATTATACGCTACCTCTGGGGATGAGGACTAGGGACTCCTAATTCCAGGAAAGAGACTGAACCCAGCTCCAGGGAAGAAGATTAATGGGCTCCTGACTCAAAGAGAGAGGAGAGTGAGGAGCTTTAGTGAGAGTCAGAGGCTGGAGCAGGGAGAAGGTACAGACAGGCCTTGCATCTTCTCCAGTTGTTCAGAGAGCAGGACAAGACTGTCCCTTAGGGAGGAGGGGCTGGGCCCAGCTGGAGTCTGGGCAGAATGTATTTAAAGTCATATAAAGTAGAACTTCAGCAGGGGACTTTTGTCTCATACCTTCTGGATTGTATGGAGCTCTTTAAGGGGCCCATCCCAGATGGGGAAATTGAGGCAGGGCATTGCAGAGCTATGCTTTGCCAGCAGGAGGTTCTCTGGAGGCAGTTGCCCCATTACAGGGGGGAAGAGCCATTGGCTCCATAGAATCCAAAAGTCTGAATTCTGATGGGCACCAGATTCTGGCCTCTGTTCTACCTATTATAGCCAATAGTGCAAATTCAGTGGAGCAGCACTGTTGCTATTGCCATTTTAAATAATCTGTTCAAGATGTGTGTAGAGTGTGTGACTTGTTTTATGGTAGATCACAAATGAGTGTGACACTATTCAAAGTCAGCCACTGAGTTTTCATTGTGATGAGTATTTGTGATGTGCATATCTTTTTCTTCTCTTGAAGATTGGGTTTACTTGTGAAAATTGACTGATATTTAAATAGCTATAATGGCAGCATAATTACTGGTACTGGGGCCCTAACCATGTGAATCTAAGGAAGACAGATCAATTACTAAAGACATTCATCCAGAAAGTAATGGCCTGTGAGTCTCAAAGATGGATCTATATTTATGGAAGAAGAGGCTGAGCCAAACCCTCTGTGATCTTTGGGTGAATGAAAGCAAAAAAATCTCTCACTGCTGTGCAAAGACCCTTAAATAGTAAATGGTGTGGAGACAAAAACCAGCAAACTGAATATTTCTAAAGAAAATAAAATAACTTTTGTAAAGGAAACCAAGTTCTTAGTCGCTGTCTGTTTCTGAAAATACAGAAAAGGCTTCTTACTTGTCATCACGTAGAACTGCAAAATGTAAAGAGTCCCTACACAATCAGGGAAGATCCGGTGCTACTGACTGCCACTGATGTTTGTGGGGAAATGCTAGGTGATTCTAATGAGAATTAATGTATGTTTCTTTTTTAAATAACATGTGTCTGAAGAGTTCAAGCTTCAGTTAATAGGCCAGCTATAAAAAGAGTGTATACTTGGCATTCAGCTGGATAACTTAACTGATATATCCAGCAATATTATTTTCTTCGTCCACTGCAATACAGATTTAATTTTTGGGAAGAGCTGAGATACTACAGTGAGGAGCGCTATAGAAAACCCATACCTATCTAGATAGTCAGTTTCTGTTGGGAATACATCAGTGAAAAGCTTTCAATACAAAACAACTGCAGCAGAATTTATCACTGGATAATTCTGTGTTCCTGAATCGTGTTATGGCGTTAACTGTGTAACTATATAATATTACTGCAGTTGTAGAGTATTACTGTGATGAGCATTATAGAAATGCTTAAGATAGAACACAATTGATGAGACTTCATCAACGATATGCTGACAGTGTAAACTAATGTGGAGAGTACATACCGTTACACAAAACCAGTCATATAGGCTTAGTATACTGAGGCGTACTAGCAGCCATTAATGACAGAAGAGCCAAATTGCAAGAACATCTGAAGACTACAGTAAAAATTGTTTGACTAGATCTTTGAGCCCAGCTGAGCTGCACTCTGCACAAAACATAATGTGAAAGAGTCAAAGATTACTTCATGCTCATCCCCGAGCCTGGGGTTGATTGGGAGCTGGTTTGGTCTCCGGCCCAAGTTAGAGCACCCGTAAGGAAGCTCTAACCTCCTCTGGCTGCAATGACCCCCAGTGGGTCATTTGGTAGCCTGGAATAGCTGTAGCAAAGGGACACTCTAGGCACAGCCCTGTCCTCTTACCATTATCTCCTACACAAAAGGTGAGGTTCAAGGGACTGGCATAGATCCAGCTGCACTGTATCAACCTGCCTGGAACTTAGAGGGAGGAGCACATATTGCAGGAAGGAATAGTTTGGAAGGGGAGCCAGAAGTCAGTCCGTGCCCATGGCTAGGATGCTAGCTGCAGGTGCAATATCTCTGTAAATAGTTCCCTTTATAAAGAGCTGTTTAGTTGTAGAAACATGGATTCCTCTCATATATTACACAGCACATGATGTGTGAAACATGGTGGCAGCCAGTCTAATGAGAGCCACAGCAAGTAAGAGAGGGATTGGCAGGTAAACAATGCAGTGCTTAGAAATAGAGCTAACAGGCAGCGTGGAGAAACTCAGGCCAGACATGCATAAGCAAGTTGCAGCAGGAATTGTCTTTATACAGAGCTGACCATGGGGGACAAAGATGAGAAATGAAGGTAAAGCTTTTTTACTTTCTCATTGCAGGGGGTGGGGAGGAGAAGGATGGAGAGTTAGCACACAGTAAGCTGCACACTGACTGACCGTGTCAATCCTGTTATTGCAAAGTAAAAGTTCCGTACTGTGCTTTGGTCTAGACCTGCCTCAAACAGGACTAGATCAAACAGGACAGATCTCAAACAGGAGTAGATCAAATCACACTAGGGAACTTTCAGTGTGTGGTACCAGGGTCCACACAGCCAGCTAGTGCACTGTAGATTTGTACCCTCGCTTGCTGTTCACTAACTCTCCATCTAGACTAGTGGTTCTAAACCAGGGGTATATGTACCCCTGGGGTACACAGTGCTCTTCCAGGGGGTATACAACTCATCTAGATATTTGCCTAGTTTTACAACAGGCTACATAAAAAGCACTAGCAAAGTCAGTACAAACTAAAATTTCATAGACAATTGTTTATTTGTACTTCTCTATATACCATACATTGAAATGTAAGTACAATATTTATATTCCAATTAGTTTATTTTATAATTATATAGTAAAATGAGAAAGTCAGCAACTTTTCCGTAACAGTGTACTGTGACAACTTTGTATTTCTATGTCTGATTTTGTAAGTATTTCAGTGAGGTGAAACTCGGAGGTACACAAGACCAATCAGACTCTTGAAAGGGGTACAATAGTCTGGAAAGGTTGAAAGCCACTGATCTAAACAAGCCCATTGCTGCAAAGAATAATGCATGAAACACTGAGACAGCTGATAAAGGTGTCTTGAGTACTCTGATCCCAGACAGAATGAAACTGTGAAGCAAAATTGTTTGAGATTATTACTCCAGTTTCTGAGAAATGGACTGTCGGGAGGACTAGAAATCTGAAAGGTGCATTTTGTAAGGTAGTGCATACCTCACACTCGGCCCAGGCACAATGTCCTATAATGCAGCAGAACTCAAATGATTCAGCATCAGATGGGAATTTGAGCACAAGAGGTCTTCCCCCTGAGTACCCACAAACCAGTAGGAAAGCAGAGTCAGCAAAAAAGACAGCCTGATAGCAAAGGCAAAGAGGCAGGAAGGGATCCATACCTGGCGATGTTGGATCATTGAAATACACACTCCCAGGGACTACATAATAGCCAAGCACAGATGCTGATGGGTTGGAGAATCAAGACTCCACTTCCAGTGCGGGGGTGCCCTGCTGGAGGAACAATCATAGTACACTGAAGCAGTTAACAGAATGATAAGCTAAGCAGGCAGCCGGCTACTACAAAGGTGCCTAGGACCTGAAACCACTATGCACAGATGAGCAGGTCTGGGTCCAACCATCAAATAGCCACTCAAAGTAATAGCACAAGGCAACAGTCCAGACTACAGTGGGACACCAATCATATGTGGTAGCTACAGACTCAGGACAGTGATGGAGCCAAAACCGATGATAATTGCAGAGTAGCATCAGACAGCCAGCACATCCAGAGAGAGGCCTGGCCACAGCCAGGACAAAAAGTATATATAGAAGAGCCTCAGCCATCAGCTCACTTCATGCAGGAGAGTCACAAGAATTGAGTTATATGAATAACAGGACCAACAGGACACAATCCAACAGAATGCAGGCAGCTTCAGGGTGGAAGCAAGTCCCCTGCCAACAGCAGTAACGCAAACCAGTGGGAGACTTGTTTGAAAACCAGACAACTTAAAGGACTACGAAGCCTAACAGGCTGCAATGGACTGGCAGTAAAGGACATGTCCCTATGGTGGGTTCTGCACTAATAACCTCTGGTCCAAGCAAGTCAGCACATGCTTGCACAAAAGCCAACAACAAATCTTAAAGAAAAAGATGTAGCAACCTACATGGAAACTGAAGGAAGGAGCCCAGGTTGCAGAAAAGAGTTTGGAGGAACCACCTGGAACTCAGTCCGTTATGGCTATAATGCTAGCTGCAGTTACAATATCCTGGTAAATAGTTATCTCAGTAAAGAGCCAGTGCACATGAAATATGCACCAGCCCTATGCTAACTGGGTATTTCCTAATCCTCAGGTAGTCAGCTAATCAGGCTTTCCAACCACTTTGTGATTACAGACCAGCACAAAGCAATCATTGTGGGGTCCAGGATAAAAGTGTTTAATGCTAGGCCAGGGGTTGGCAACCTCTGGCACGCGACTCGCCAGGGTAAGCCCCCTGGCAGGCCGGGCCAGTTTGTTTATCTACCGTGCCCGCAGTTTCGGCCAATCACGGCTCCCACAAGCGGCGAGTCGCGTGCCAGAGGTTGCCAATCCCTGTGCTAGGCAATTCAAAGTCTAGTGTATAGTGATAGAGGAGGCTCAGATTACACTCTTCTCTATACACAAGTACCCTGGTTATCAAAGAAGAAAGTGTTGGAAATAGAGTTTGAGCTGGAATCAAAGTCTTGTTCTAGTTAAATCACTTTACAGAAGGACAAAAGCTAGTTGTCGAAGCCAGAGTACTTGGCAGATATGTTTTCTGGTGAATGATCTTAATATAAGTATGCAGGGCAAATGCTTCACAATTTTTGACTGGGTGTAGGGGAATCACAACCTAGTTTCATTCTGTCTTGAAACCATTTTTTCCAAAGATTATAAAGATGTAATTTGTCATCTCCAAAAGAAATCATAATTGAATATTAAACCAAGCTGAAATTAAAATTTTGCAGACTACTTTGTACACAGTGAGAGGGATAAGAAAGGTTTGAGCACAGTTAGCATTGAGACACCCTTTGCCTTGGATATTGCAGATCCTGATATCTTCATGGGATTTGAGATCAGATTTATTGAATTTAATATGTGATACCAGCAGTAAAAACCAAGTTGCACTGTGTTCCATTGGTTGATTCTGGAGTTGTGCCAAGGTTGACCTCTCTCACTAATAATGCAAGGAACTACTTACTTCCACACACAATCATATGTCTTTGCGAGCTAGTATTGTCATCAGTCATATGAAAAGTTATTAAGCCATGGTATTTGAATAGGCTTGGGATTGAAAATAGACCACATATGACTCTTAGTTCAGTTATGCCCCACCAGGATAAAGAAATAACAATGGCCATACTAGGTCAAACCAATGATCCAGCTAACCCAGTATCATGTCTTCTGACAGTGACCAGCACCAGATATTTCAGAGGGAATGAACAGAACAGGGCAATTACTGAGTGAAACATCACCTGTTGTCTAGTCCCAGCTTCTTGCAGTCAGAGGATTGGGAATACCCAGAGCTTGGGGTTGCGTTCCTGAGCATCTTGGCTAATAGTCATTGATGAACCTCGCCTCCATGAATTTACCTAATTCTTTTTTAAACCAAATTGTAATTTTGGCTTTCACAATATTCCATGGCAATGAGTTCCACAGGTTGACCGTGTGTTGTGTGAAGAAGTACTTCCTTTTAAACCTGCTGCCTATTAATTTCATCAGGTTACCCCTGGTTTTTGTGTTATGTGAAAGGGTAAATAACATTTCCTTATTAACTTTCTCTGCACCCATCATGATTTTATTGACTTCTATCATATCCCCCCTTTGTTGTCTCTTTTCCAAGCTGAACAGTCCCACTGTTTGAAATCTCTCCTCATAGGGAAGCTGTTCCATATCCCTAATAATTTTTGTTGCCCTGATCTGTACTTTTTTCCAATTCTAATATCTTTTTTGAGATGAGGTGACCAGAACTGCATGCAATATTCAATATCATGTATATATATCTGTATAGTGGCATTATTATATTTACTGTCTTATTATCTATCCTATTCCTAATGGTTCGTAACATTCTGTTAGCAGTTTTTACTGCCAATACACATTGAACGGGTGTTTTCAGAGAACTATCTACAATGACTCCAAGATCTTTCTTGAATGATAACAGCTAATTTAGACACCATCTTTCTGTAGCTATTGTTGTTATTTATGTTTTTCAATGTGCATTACTTAGCATTTATCATCACTGAATTTCTTCTGCCATTTTGCTACCCGGTCATCCAGTTTTGTGTGACCTCTTTATAACTCTTCACAGTTAGCTTTGGACTTAACTATCTTGAGCAATTTTGTATCATCTGCAAACTTTGCCACCTCACGGTTGAACCCATTTTCCAGACCATTTACGATTCTGTTAAACAGCACAGGTCCGAGTACAGATCTTCGGGAGACCTCTCTACACTGTGAAAACTGACCATTTATTCCTACCCTTTGTTTCCTATCTTTTAACCAGTTACTGATCCATGAGAGGACCTTTCCTCTTATCTCATGGCTGCTTACTTTGCCTAAGAGCCTTTGGTGAGGGACCTTTTTAAAGGCTTTCTGAAATATTCAAAAATAACCAAGAGCAAACTTCTCTCTAATTCAAGAACTAACTAATTAAATGTTACAATTGTAGTTACTTTGTAGAAACTGAAATGTACTTCAGGTTTTTTTTACATGAATGCAATAACACATGCAACATGACCATGTTTTGTATATTAATAATATTGGAAGAGTTCTAATATAATTTGTCATACCAACGGGTCATTTGTGATGCGTGGATTACAGTCCTGAAATAGTTGAAAATGATTAATACCTTGGGAATTACACAGTTAAGCCCTGATCCAAAGCCCAATGAAGTAAATGAGTCTTTTTATGACTGTTACGCAGGTAGCATTACTTAGTTACCTTAGGAAACTGAAAAACTATTACAGATAGCCGTGATAGTCTTTTTGTCATTACAATAGGTTGCAAGCCTAAGAAAAAGTTAATGATTGCTTTGTACTTTTCAGTCTCAAGTTAATTCAAGTAAAAGCATTTGAATTCAAATGGGAAAAATATTAATTCTGGCAACTACAAATTAACATTTGAAAGTAATTTAAGGCGTATAAGAAAACTCCAAACCAAAAAAAATATTGCATACACTTAAAATAAAATTAAACATTGTCAATATCTTGTGAGATTTTATTTGTTTATTAAATTGATTACAACTGGAGTTGTGGATTTTTAAGGTATATATCAAACCTAAAAAAACAAGCTTGTTAAGATGTTGAAGTCAAAGAAGAGATTCTTTGGATTTGTCGGGCGTTCTATGTTTCTTTCTTTCTCCTTTGTAATTAAAGCCATTCTATAATCTTCTCAGACTGATCTTTAAAAACATGGATATCTGAGTTCATTTCCCTACATTCATGGGGGTCACAGGAACTTTTCTATTTGAAATAGTTTGCAATTGTTAGTGACATACTCCAAGTCTACTACTTGTGCATAATCAGTTTCTGTTGAATATCTCACCTAATCCATCTGTCTGTTGCCCAATCACTTGTGTGTTGAGGCATTTCCTTTCCTTCAGCCTCTCAAAAATATTTTATATCTTCTTCTTCAAACTCACAAATCTCCTTCTTGTCCTGTCTTTGTTGTATTTCAGGTAGTTTGTGTTCATTTTTTAATCTTTTGATAAATTGTTTTTTCCTTGTTCATTTCTAGTCTAAATTTAATAAAACCAGGGATTGGGGGATTAATTTGTCTTTATTGATATTAGATACTGTGATTATAAACTTTGCCTAATAGGTTCTTCAGACAGGCTTTGAAGATGCTCCTAGAACAATGCAATCTAAACTAAAGGATTTAGCAATTTTCTTGAATAAAATCAGATGTCTCATGTTCACCATTTAAAAATATTCTTCAAAACAGAACCATGATTAGCAACCAATATGCTTGGTAATCTTTATTACAGGAATATTTTGGGAAAACCACATGCATTTTTGACAACTAGCCATTGGCAATAGGAATAGAAACTATTTCCAAGAGCACTGAAGATGAGATTGGTCTACTGCCTTTTCTGTAGATAAAGGAAAGTAATTTAAAAATTGTTTAGCATTTTCCTAACTCTCATACCATTGGAATTAGTAGTTAAGCAACTCCAATGCATTGTTAGGTCAGCAGTGAATGCTTTGGAAAATTCCACCCTGAAGGTCTACATTCATAGCTTTCAAATAAAAACAGCTTTCATCAATGGGAGAAGTGAAGATGATCAATGTCTTTGTGTTTTGTGCTTGAAGATTTGAGTAGTCAGTCATCCTGAGAGATACTGTTAATTAAAACTAGTTTGATATAATGAACTGACTTGTAATGATGAAATTTCCCTTTCCCTTTCTAATATAACATACATTATCAGTCACAAGATCAACTCCCCAAGGATAGATCTAAGTCTTCTATAAAATCAAGTTTGATTTAGGCCCTGATTCAGCAAAATACTTGATCTAGGTCTGCCCGTTTTCAGCAAAGCACTTAAGCATGTGTTTAGGTCCCAGTGAGCATATGCTTAAGTGCTTTGCTGATTCAGGGCCTCTGTCAGCTTTCTGGTGTTTCCTTCCATTTTCTGAAACTTCCTAAATAAACTCTTTGTCTGTCAGATCTTTTTACACTTGCTCTCTTCTTGCAATGAGTGAAATCCTGACCCTACTGAAGTCAATGCAAATTTTGCTATTGACTTCATAAGAACATAAGAACATAAGAAAGGCCGTACCGGGTCAGACCAAAGGTCCATCTAGCCCAGTATCTGTCTACCGACAGTGGCCAATGCCAGGCACCCCAGAGGGAGTGAACCTAACAGGCAATGATCAAGTGATCTCTCTCCTGCCATCCATCTCCATCCTCTGACAGACAGAGGCTAGGGACACCATTCTTACCCATCCTGGCTAACAGCCATTTATGGACTTAGCCACCATGAATTTATCCAGTCCCCTTTTAAACATTGTTATAGTCCTAGCCTTCACAACCTCCTCAGGTAAGGAGTTCCACAAGTTGAGAAGAACTTCCTTTGATTTATTTTAAACCTGCTGCCTATTAATTTCATTTGGTGACCCCTAGTTCTTGTATTATGGGAATAAGTAAATAACTTTTCCTTATCCACTTTCTCCACATCACTCATGATTTTATATACCTCTATCATGTCCCCCCTTAGTCTTCTCTTTTCCAAACTGAAGAGTCCTAGCCTCTTTAATCTTTCCTCATATGGGACCCTCTTTAAACCCCTAATCATTTTAGTTGCTCTTTTCTGAACCTTTTCTAGTGCTAGAATATCTTTTTTGAGGTGAGGAGACCACATCTGTACACAGTATTCGAGATGTGGGCGTACCATGGATTTATATAAGGGCAATAATATATTCTCAGTCTTATTCTCTATCCCCTTTTAATGATTCCTAACATCCTGTTTGCTTTTTGACCGCCTCTGCACACTGCGTGGACATCTTCAGAGAACTATCCACGATAACTCCAAGATCTCATGTTGTATGTATAGTTGGGGTTATTTTTTCCAATGTGCATTACTTTACATTTATCCACATTAAATTTCATTTGCCATTTTGTTGCCCAATCACTTAGTTTTGTGAGATCTTTTTGAAGTTCTTCACAATCTGCTTTGGTCTTAACTATCTTGAGTAGTTTAGTATCATCTGCAAACTTTGCCCCCTCACTGTTTATTCTCCAGATCATTTATGAATAAATTGAATAGGATTGGTCCTAGGACTGACCCTTGGGAACACCACTAGTTACCCCTCTCCATTCTGAGAATTTACCATTAATTCCTACCCTTTGTTCCCTGTCCTTTAACCAGTTCTCAATCCATGAAAGGACCTTTCCTTTATCCCATGACAGCTTAATTTACGTAAGAGCCTTTGGTGAGGACCTTGTCAAAGGCTTTCTGGAAATCTAAGTACACTATGTCCACCGGATCCCCCTTGTCCACATGTTTGTTGACCCCTTCAAAGAACTCTAATAGATTAGTAAGACACGATTTCCCTTTACAGAAACCATGTTGACTATTGCTCAAGAGTTTATGTTTTTCTATGTGTCTGACAATTTTATTTGTTACTATTGTTTCAACTAATTTGCATTAGACTTACCGGTCTGTAATTGCGATCACCCCTAGAGCCCTTTTTAAATATTGGCGTTACATTAGCTAACTTCCAGTCATTGGGATTTAAAGGACAGGTTACAAACCTTAGTTAATAGTTCACATTTGAGTTCTTTCAGAACTCTTGGGTGAATGCCATCTGGTCCAGTGACTTGTTAATGTTGAGTTTATCAATTAATTCCAAAACCTCCTCTACTGATACTTCAATCTGTGACAGTTCCTCAGATTTGTCACCTACAAAAGCCAGCTCAGGTTTGGGAATCTCCCTAACATCCTCAGCCGTGAAGACTGAAGCAAAGAATCCATTTAGTTTCTCCAATGACTTTATCATCTTTAAGCGCTCCTTTTGTATTTTCATCGTCAAGGGGCCCCACTGGTTGTTTAGCAGGCTTCCTGCTTCTGATGTAAAAACATTTTGTTATTACCTTTGGAGTTTTTGGCTAGCCGTTCTTCAAACTCCTCTTTGGCTTTTCTTATTACACTCTTGCACTTAAGTTGGCAGCGTTTGTGCTCCTTTCTATTTGCCTCACTAGGATTTGACTTCCACTTTTTAAAGGAAGTCTTTTTATCTTCACTGCTTCTTTTACATGGTGGTTAAGCCACGGTGGCTCTTTTAGTTCTTTTACAGTTTTTCTTAATTTGGGGTATACATTGAAGTTGGGCCTCTATTATGGTGTCTTTGGATTTCACTTTAGTCAATGTACCTTTTAACTTTTGTCTAACTAACCCCTCATTTTTGTATAGTTCCCTTGAAATTAAAGGCCACAGTGTTGGGCAGTTGGGATGTTCTTCCCACCACAGGGATGTTGAATGCTATTGTATTATGGTCACTATTTCCAAGCGGTCCTGCTATAGTTACCTCTTGGACCAGCTCCTGTGCTCCACTCAGGATTAAATCTAGAGTCGCGTTCCCGTACCAGCTGCTCCATGAAGCAGTCATTTAAAGTATCGAGAAATTTTATCTCTGCATTTCGTCCTGAAGTGAAATGTTCCCAGTCACTATGGGGATAATTGAAATCCCCCACTATTATTGGGTTCTTAATTTTGATAGCCTCTCTAATTTCCCTTAGCATTTCATCATCACTATTACTGTCCTGGTCAGGTGGTCGATAATAGATCCCTACTGTTATATTTTTACTAGAGCATGAAATTTCTATCCATAGAGACTCTATGGAACCTGTGGATTCGCTTAAGATTTTTACTTCATTTGAATCTACACTTTCTTTAACATATAGTGCCACTCCTCCCCTTGCACGGCCTGTTCTGTCCTTCCGATATATTTTGTACCCCGGAATGATTGTGTCCCATTGATTGCTCTCAGTCCACCAGGTTTCTGTGATGCCTATTATATCAATATCCTCCTTTATCACAAGGCACTCTAGTTCACCCATCTTATTATTTAGACTTCTGGCATTTGTGTACAAGCACTTTAAAAACTTGTCCCTGTTTATTAGCCTGACTTCAGCGGGTCCAGGATTTCACTCTGTGAATGTAAGGGCATGAAAGATTTCTATATACATGTAAAAAACCCCAATATTCTTAAAAGTGTACAATTTGTTTCTGAATCTTTGTTTGGATTAATGAGGAATATCTTAATCCACCAAGAGTACAGAACCAGATTGATACCCGTCTCAGGCTACCACACAGGGAAGTAACAGTGCACATGGCACTCCTTTATCCACCTCTATTGGTGCTGACTCTGTGGGTGCTCTGGGACTGGAACACCCATGGGGAAAAAATGGTGGGTGCTGAGCACCCACCAGCAGCCCCCCTATCAGAACCCTCCCCCCCAGTGCCCCCTGCCTGCCGGTGAGCCCTGCCAGTCAGTGCCTCCTCCTCCCTCCCTGCTGCAGTCAGCTGTTTTGCAGCACACAAGAGGTTCTGGGGGGGAGGGAGAGGTGCAAGGACACGATGCGCTCAGGGGAGGGAGCGGAATGGGGTGGAAGAGGTGGGGCTGGGGCAGGACAGAGTGGGAAGAGGAGGGGGTGGGGCCTTGGTGGAGGGAGTGGAGCGGGGGCTGGGGTAGAGCTGGGGGAGCACATTGTAAAGTCAGTGCCTGTGCCAACCTGCACTAACTACCTGCATTGCAGTATGTTGCAGGGAGCAGACTCCACAATTTAGCCTTTAGAGACTTTATATGAATGGATACTGCACTTACATTTTCTTTAAAAAAGAGTTTGGTGCTTATAATATAGTTCTTTATATGTATATAACTATACATATAACAGAAATAACTGTTCTTTAAAAAACAGTTTGGTGCATTATTTTAAGTAAATCATGGCTTTTTCTCATTTCTCACAGGAAACTGCCACTAAAAGAAGAAAATGGGAAAGAAGCTTTAAATCCAGAAACTATAGAAATCAAAGTTTCTAATGACATCATCCAGTCAAAAGAAGATGATAGCAAAGCATAAAAAGATGACTACAGCTGTCCAAAAAAAGTATTTGGATTGGAGTAACCCCGTGACCAAAACTCTACAGCTGACCTTAATTTCTTGGGCAATTTAAGCTTGGAATAGTTAGTACACGTGTACATATGATCAAACAACTTCTGTCTACAGTACCTCTCTATTTTGTTTTGTTAATGTTTTAGTATGTAGTCCTGGCTGACCACAGTCCCTTGGTATCAATTTGAATCTGCAGAAAAAGTACTGTAATTTATTATATTACAAAGGTGATCTATTTATAAAACCACTTTTACCAAGCTACCCCCAGCCACAGACAATACAACAAATAGCTCCACATCCTACAATGCAAGCTAAACACATGAAAGAAAGTGCCATATACGCCTGTATTTGTTTCCATTGGTAATAGAGTAAAAGATTTAGGTGGCCTTTAAAAGGAGAAGGGGAAAAAATCAATCTCAGTATGAAACTTGAGACAGAGGGCTGGCCATGGTTGAATAGTCACCGTGGCTGTGTTTTGTCATTTGACAGAAAATAGAAAGACTGACTATTAGATGGTGACAGACCTGCACATTGGTTTTAAAATATAGTGCAAGGTTAATAAACACAATGTACACATTTAAAACAAAAATGGTTGAATATTTTGCAGGAAAAAAAAAGGTCTCATCTGAACTATATGAGTGTTTGACTTTGAAAGGCAACTAGATTTTCAGATATTCTATGTTAATGTTTGGGAGACTGTGTGTGAACTAAAATGTGGAAACGTTTTTTTGTGTGAAAAGAAAACTGATTTATGATAATAGCTTTTGGCTTCAAGTGAAATCTTAAAATAAACATGAGCTCAAATTAGTTGCCTCCATGTACTTATAGATATATATCATTCCTTCTTAGTTTTAACCACCTAGTCAAGGAATAAAGTGTTGCATTTCAGTATAACAAAGGAGTTGTTCACCCCAATCCAGTAGGCATGTTGTTAAACAGTTGTCCTTAACACAGCACTTATTTGTAGCATAGAAATAATAATTGCATATCCTTTGTATTATAAAAAAAACAAGAAAGAAGGAGAAGAACAACTTTGACTAAATAGTTCAGAACATTATAAAATTATTAAATTTGCAGTATCCAATAGTCTAAATATTTTTAAGCTGCACAGTCTCCAAGACAATCACTTTTACTTATGCTGGGTGTGATAGCTATAAACTATTACGATCAGATAATCTACTTCCTTTGGTGAAAAATTAATCATCCTCTATTGACAATTGATTTTACATTATTACCAATTGGAGGAATAACATTTTGTTCCCAGTCCAGCCCTCAGTATCCATCACCTCCTATAATAATCAAGCCCTGACTTTGGAAGAGGCAGACATAGTCAGCAAATGACTGCTAACTAAAATATCTACTGTTCAGGGGCAAGTTGTGGATCATCCCATGGTAGAACTGCTCCCGAAGGTTTAACTCTACTCAGTGGAGTGACACCCACTTAAACCACATCTAAATTTGGTTCATAGCCATAATATGCAACTTTTAATTGAAGTGGGGTCATCATGGCCAGGCAGATGACTTTGTGATCAACTTGGATAAAAAAAAATGTGGGAAATTAGCTGTAAGTTGGGAGAATGTTGGGAGAATGATTATTTAGCCTCCCTACTGGTCTAATCACTAATGTTTTTAGTGGAGCTCCTGCTGTAGATGTGTTGAAATTCATGGCCTCTGGCTTCCTTTCCTTGGGTTGCTTCTAAAATTGACATATTAGTCAAGAAGAACCCAACAATTTTGCAAATTTTGTTCTTTAAATTCCTTCTTGGCCATCACTTAGGGAACAATGCACAATGAGTCAAGATGTCAGGGCAGATGGTCAGTATGGTTGGGGAAATAGGTTAAAACAGACTCATGAGACAAGAATGAAGTAATGTAGGTAGCACTGGAATATGGAGGCTGTGAAAGATGATCTATGATTCTGCTGCAAGTCTGTCACTTATAATGCTCAGCCAATGCCTCTGGGTTAAGGTAAGCTGAAGAGGTGGCTCCTCAGAAGCCTGCCTTGTTGCTCCCATGCACTGAGCAGGTAGCAGCACAATCAGCCTAATTTTCTCCTTAGTTTCGTTCTGGAACTGAGTAGTCACTGAGAATCCTTAGTAAAGTGAATGGGGCTGGCCCCTAGTCTGTAATTGACAGAGCCAATCCCCATACAGAGTACATACTTCTCCCACTGGCAAAAATGCTCAGAGCCAGAGTCCTTTTCAGCTGAAGCCCTTTTTTATGCGAGTGTGTAACCAACCAGTGTCCTGGACCATTCAGATAGCTTGAGGTAAAGGGAGGGGAAACACCAGGTTCGAGCAATTGTAGGAGAATAGGCTGGTGGGGCTCAAGCAACAAGGGCTGGGGCAGGGAGGAAAATTGTCATTTAATCCTCTTGGTGGGACATTATCTGTGTATTCCACCTTCTCTACTGTCACCTTCCCCAACAGTAGTTTCTCCAGGCTCATCAAGGAAGTAGGGAACTCCATTCCCTTCATGCTTCTGCCATTAGAGTGCCAGATCCCATCACTCTTAGTCATGCTAAATAAAATCTCACTATGCAAATAATCCGGTGTGAAACCAGTGGGATGATTCACACAATAAGGGACCTTTGCACTGTAAGCAAAGGTGGCAGAATCCAGGCCAGACTATAGTTGCATGCCAAGGAGTTATTTCCCCCTGAATCTTGTAAGTGGCTTCTATGGCTGCAAAGCCCCAGATGTTTCCTTGGTCCTTCATCTGTGGACACAAATTTTGCTTAGATCTGGATCTAAACGGGGGGTGAGAAGAAAGGGGGGAAAAACAAGTGCAAAGGGATTTGAAAATCTAAAAGGCCTATACAGCATGTTTATTATTACTATGATTGTACAACTCTTTAAAAGTAAAAAAAAACAAACCTACAAATCTATTTTGTTATTCAATATATTAATGGGAGCAAAAGCATGTCTGAGTACACTACATTACAAAACTGGTATTCCCAGAAGTATTTATTTTTCCTGAAGTTATGTCTCTTGCCCGGGATACTGCGTGATGATCTGAGCATCAGATGGAGCTAAATTAGTGATAGACTATTCCAAGTGTACTCTTTGATTTGAAGATTAATAGGTTTTCTCTTGCTCTTGTCACTGATGCCATGCAGGAGAAATGCAAAATTATAACTTTTTTTTTACATTATGAAAGAATGCACCAAAATATCTCTCTTTGCTAATGTTTCCAGATGAGGGACAGCTTGTAGTTTAAATTGTAAGATATGTGTAGAACTGGAATAACAGCCTTTCTTTGTTTTTCCTTCTTATTATAGACTAAAAACATATCTGTATAAATGTCACTTTTACTGTCTGAAAGTAATTTTAAGTGTTAGTATGAAATGTCAGAAGAGTTGACTGAATATAACTATTGGTAAAAGTAACCTGAATTGTTACACTGCTTTAGTTTGGGGAAGGAGGCCAAGAAGTCACTTAAATTTTTGACAGTTCTTGGCAGGTTACATGAAACATGGCAAAGACAATCTCTATTCAACAACAGATAAAGAGAAAAAGAGTTAAAACTGCTTAGATTTTTTTTTAAGTAGGAGATTCATTTTGATTTACCACAGTATTTAAAAAAAAATATTTGCAATTAAATTGCTGCAATTTATTCTAAAAATATATGATGGAGAGTATTTTTGTTGTCCCTTCCCCCTCACCCCCAGTGATTTATTGTTTTTTGTGGGGGGCCAGAAATATTTACTATTTTGTTGATGCTAATGCCTGATGTGACAAAGCTTAATTTATTTAGGCCCTAACCTTGCAAGCTATTTTGCAGGATGGGCAGACCCTCCACCCATGCAGCACCCCATTGACTTCAGTGAGGATGTGCATAGGCAAAAGGTTCTACTTGCCTGGAACAGTTTGTGAGATCAGGGCCTAGTTCTTATCTTCTTCATAGATATGTAGAACTTTAGCATACAATGACAGTCATGTAGACAGGCTGTTTTGACAACAGTTCATGGCATAGTAAATTCCACTTGACATCTTCAATCTTTGAACTGATGTTTATCTGAAAAGTGGCTTTCTTTTCATGACGGTAATGAAATCGATCAAGTCCTTATTAATTTAAGTGCCAGTCATTGAACTGTAGTATTACAATCATGTCATTTCTTCCATTTCTTAGAGCAGATAATCAAGATGTATTTGTGCCTTTGAATAGCATGCCACTCTGCTTTATTTAAAAAAAAACAAAAAACAAAAAAACCCTTCTTCAATAATTTGCCTACTAATCCTGTTTAGAAGATGTGAAATCTTTACATTGATATAATTTCCTCCTCAGAAATGTAAAATGTATCTAAGTTAAGCTGGCAATCATATTTTTCAACTCACTTTAATATTTAAAACCCCAAACCTGTAAAGGATTTGGAGAGGTAGCACGTTTGTTCCAATTTGCGGGAGCCATTGTTAAATGTTTTTGCTGTAGGTAGAGAATGGCGTGTTCAGGATTTAGGTAGGGAAAGGCATTGCCTTGTGTGGGGGTACTTGGACCAAATGTTGAAGCTTTTTTTGGAGATTCATCTAGGGATCCTCCACACAGTTATTAGTCCTCCTATTCCCTCTAAAATGTTCACAGTCACTTTCGGTTCTGAAAGGAACCCTGGAATCTCTTCCCACTATTTTATTTTGAGTAAAACCATTGTGAAAGTTACCTGCAGAAATATTCATGGCTTCGCTGTCTCTGTTATAGCGGTCCCTGGAACTAACTTATTTATTTAGAGTATTTGCTACAGGTATTGGGTAAAATTCACTCCTGTGTAGAAAACCACCATGAGGCCTATGTACTATATATGCCCACAGACCCAAATATTGCAAGTTGACCTGCAGGGATGTGGAGGGGAATCCCTGTGTAGAAACCCACTGAGTGAAATTGTGGCTTTATTGAAGTTAATGATAAAAATCCAATTGACTTCAGTGGGGGCCAGGATTTTATCTATTGACTTCAATGGGTTCCACATGTGCTCAAGGATCTTCCCACTTGAATCACCTTGGAGAATCAGAAGTGAGGGTATGTCTATACTGCAATTAATAACCTCCGTGGCTGGCCTGTGCCAGCTGACTCAGGCTTGCAGGACTTGGGGTAAGGGACTGTTTAATGGAAGTGTAGATCATAGAATCATAGGACTGGAAGGGACCTCGAGAGATCATCTAGTCCAGTTCCCTTCACTCATGGCAGGACTAACTATTATCTAGACCAACCCTGGAAGGTGTTTGTCTAACCTGCTTTTAAAAATCTCTAATGATTGGGATTCCACAACCTGGGCAGTTTATTCCAGTGCTTAACCACCCTGAGCGAAAGTTTTTCCTAATGTCCAACTTAAACCTTCCTTGCTTTAATTTAAGCCCATTGCTTCTTGTCCTTGTCAGAGGTTAAGGAGAACACTTTTTCTCCCTCCTCCTTGTAACAACCTTTTATGTTCTTGAAAACTGTTATCATGTCCCCTCTCAGTCTTCCCTTGTTTGGGCTTGAGCTGGAGTCTGGGCTCTAGGACCCTGGGAAAGGGGAGAGTCCCAGACATGTCTACACTGCAAGCTCCTTACCCTGAGCCCTGTGAGACAGAGTCAGCTGGCACAGTCCAGCCACAGGTATCTGATTACAGTGTAGACATACCATTAGAACACACATGTGGTATATCAGCCTTATACTGGCTCTCTTCATAGGGGATATTTTCCTTATTAGGGTTTATTACTGATCTCAAAATTTCATCACAATTTTATCCCATACCTTAGCATGTTTTCAAAGTTAGTAATGAGATGAAGAAATGTTTCCCTCTGGGTAACAAATAGTGATTACCTAACCTTTGAATAAAGGTAAAAGATGTATTCTGGGGGGGAGGGGTTAAAACTCAGTTTTGTTTGCTGTAGACAGCGGCAGTGCTAGGTGGAAAACTACCATGGTTAAATCAATATTTCTGTTTTGTTTTTGTTTTTTAACAGCCCTATAAAGAAAAAAAAGTCCCTTCACACTTCACTGCAACATTTTTCAGATAATAATATAATTTTAAGGCAGCACCTAATCAAATTGGTTGCTTTTGGAAAACCACCAAGTTTTAAAGGATTTGCAGAATTTCCACCGTACATGTAAATGAGAAATTGATACAAGATTTTATTTGAGCTTGATACAAACTGGAGTCTTTCCACTTACTGCACTGTGCTTTGGATCAGGCCCTTTAAAGATCATACTTTATCAATGTATTTTTCCTCTTAAAAGACATTGTGAGCCCAATGTTGTTTGACTTTCAAACTTGGATTGGCCTTTTCTAGCCCAGGATAATGAAATCAATATGGTCTGCCAAATTTATATTGGCAGATTTTAAATCTCAGTTCAGATTGGAGCAGTGCAAGAAAGCTGACAAAAAGAAGGAAAGCCAGAAAAAGAGACAGCGGGTGTGAAGGATTGAGCAATATAGAAGAGGGGGCAGCTGCTAAGATGATAGGTTGCAGCTAGATAGGGTGGTGGCAGAGAAACTGACCTGCTAAACCAGAAGAGGCCTCTGGAGAGATTAGCCTGAATGGGGAGTTTTGAACTGTGAAAGCTACCAAAGGGAGAACATTAGCCTAGATAGACCCTATAATTCTGCCATGTAATTAGGCTATATTTAAAAAAATAAAGAAAACAATGGGTGAGAGTGGGGAAGAATAGCCCTTCAGAATGTATATAAGTCAGTACAAAAAATAAAGCAGAACAGTTTACTTCTTCAGGAAATGTTATTGCTAATGGTATAGAGTTCTCACTACAAATATGTACATTATTTAGACAAGACTTAAAAAAAATAGCTTTCCTGCTACAATGAGCACTTGGTATGTATTTTGTATGCTGTGTACAGTATAAACTAAGGGATACCATATATTGTTTTTGTTATTCCACATGTTGTCAACAGCCCACTTATGGTATATACCACCTGAATTATATATTGATGCATTAGCTACCACTGGGGCTAGTTTGTTTATTGTTTCAAAATCTTATGTCCCTCTGAAATGCTGTATATATATCTAAACTGTAAAAATAATAATAATAATAATAATAATAATAATAATACTGCAAATGCTGAAGTTTTGTATTTATGAAAGACAGAAAGTATGGCTTAAAGTATATCAATTATTTGTCACTCTTCACCATTTGTATATTAATAGTAAAGATACTTTTACTTTCATGAAGTGTTGCATTTTACATTTCCTTTTTTGCGAAGTGTCTATCTGCTAGCAAGGGGCTGATTCTGTAGGCAGGATTAATTCAAGGGCATTCACCTTTTCAGAACATTTTAAAGTGTTACAGTATTTTTTAAATGAACCAAAATTGTATGCTATTGCCAAAAAATCAGATACATGATTTATTCCTCCTTGTTATGGTGCCTTGAAACAGTGCGGAGTAAATGCTCAAGTAAAAGTAATGCTCAGGGTGTATGATACTCCTTTATCTCAAATATAGCATTGATTAGTATTATTACAGTAACACCAAGAATGGGACCCCTTTGTGTTCTAGGCACGTGATAAGAAGTAGCCCTGTCCCAAAGAGCATAGGGACAGAGTTTTAAAAGTACTTAGGCACCTAAAGAGGCATATGGGTGCCTAAGTCTACCAATTAGACATCACAGGCATTTTCAAACCTGCCACTAAGCTGCTGCCTAACCCCTGGTGCCTGTGATCCCATAAGTGGCTGCTTTTTGGCCTATTGGCACCTAAACGTCAGCATCCTAAGCACCATTGGAACCTAAGCATTGCTGCTACCCCACCACGAATGACCATATCCAGAGTATTTGAAGCTCTTAGACTCAGCCAGCAGTACCGCTGCATCCATCACCTCCCAGGCAGGCTCTGATCCTGCAAACACTTAAGCATGAGTTGACTTAATAAATCAATGAGACCATCAATGTATGCAAAGTTAAGCATCTCTGTGTTTGCAGGAACAGGGCCCAAATAGACCAGACAGACAAAGGGGAAAGTAGAATTATCTTCATTGCACACATGAGAAACTGAAGCCCAGAGGCCCAGAGTCAGCAACATATAAACATGTGCCTAACTTTTAAAAAAATGTGTTTAAAACACTGCTTAATTACCCCCTGATCTGGGTTCAGAGAAATTAGATGACTTGACAAAGTAATAGAGGAAGTTTGTAGCCCAGCCAGAAATTGAACCCAAATATCCTGCATCTAAGTCAGTGTAGTGCCTTAACCACAAGACAAGACTTCCCCGCCTCTGTAGCGAAAAAGAAAACATAAAACTGCTTTCTGTTATTAATATTCTATTGCTACTGTATGGCAGCTGTATAACCAGCTTTAGCTTTTCAGTTCTGCTTTCATATTCCATGCTTTTGTGGCTCTCAAACCTTTTACACATGTTAAAAAGGTGGGGGTAGAGGAGAATGGATGGCTTCTTTCATGAATGACTGAGTGCTACTTAGGAGAACACTCAGATATTCTGACAAGAACAATTTCCTCAACTGTGTTACTAATGACACGCTAATAAAACTTGCAAGCACAATAAAATATAATTTCTTTTTTGTATTTAGAGACTGGTCAGTTTCACATTTGGGATGGCATGGAATTGGGTCCTCCTGGCACAGGAAGACACATATGTGCATGTGTAAGTCCATCCCTGTTCGGTACAGCACTTAAACACACTTTTAACTGTAAGCATGTGTTTAAGACCTATTGAAGGTTATATCTTTCACACTGAAGGGGAACCTTTCACTGAGGCATGTAGCTACACATGTAGTGACTATACTTTCCACTACACTATAAGGGCAGACATACCCAGAGTCTTATTGAAGCAGACTCTAGAGTTATACACCTCTACCCCGATATAACGCTGTCCTTGGGAGCCAAAAAAATCTTACTGCGTTATAGGTGAAACCGTGTTATATCGAACTTGCTTTGCTCCACCGGAGTGCAGAGCCCCGCTCCCCTGGAGCGCTGCTTTACTGCATTATATCTGAATATGTGTTATATCAGGTCATGCTATATCAGGGTAGAGGGGTACGTGCATCTAAGTGCTCTCCTTGTTAAAGATGCTTTCCTGAACTGTGCTCTAGCACAGTACTGCAGTCTTTGGGTTTCATTCATGGTAGGAGAATAATCTTTTGTTAAACAAAGAAGAGTCTTTTACTGGAATTTAAAATAATCATCATAGCAATAATTCTGCTGAAGAGACAGAATGAACCACATGTGGCAGAAGTTAGTTATGTGATTAAGGCAGCAAAAGAAGCTGCAGCGAGTAGAACAGGGTAGAATCTTAGCTTTGTAAGATTTATTTTGACATGATGAAAATTTGGACCAGACAGGACCTGACAATGTTCCTTTAATGAATCTACCAGAAGTCAGTTTTTCTGTTGAGAGATACTTTATTTCTTAATAATCTCAGACCAAATAGGCATTTCTTTGAGATGTTCAATGGGCTAGCTCGGTAACAAACAAGTCTTGTGTTTGAACATCCTCGTTCACCTCTGGAAGAAAAGCACTCACTCACATAGTATGAGACCAAGTTATCATACAACACTTTACAGAAGGACAGTATTATGTACTGCTAGGACACTTTCCAATGCAATAAAAGAAATAAACATTACTACTATTGAAAAAACTCTTGTAAATGGACTCAAGACCTACAGCTTCTCTTAAAAAGAAAGTAAAAGCTGGTCTGGTCTGAAAAAGGCTTCTTGCACATGAGATAGAGCAAGTTTAATTAAAAGGCCACTTGCAATGAATTGCAAAATATGTTGTGATAAGTAGGCCAGAAGTAAACCTGTGATAGATGATGAAGCTTTACTATGCACAGCTCTTTGTGTTCTCAGCGAAATTTTGTAATCAATTCGTTCCCTAATGGGAAGTCTGTGTTAATTGTGAGACTGGCATAGTGTGTTTGGATTTCTTGGTATGCATGACATGTCTGGTTGCAGTATTTTGTACTGCCTATGTTTTTAAAAGGGCATGTGCGGTAGACAGGTTATAATGTGCTGAAAGTGTAGACAGTTATCTTGACTTCCAAGTGTAGAGTGAGAAATATTTTCTTATGCTGTTGATCACAACATCCTCTTATGAGAGTGGGAGAGGGAGAGGGAGAGAGAGAATAAAACCCCTTAGTTAATTTAATTTCTGTTAGTGGATAACTTGGCAGTGTTAAATGGCCACATTTGTATTTGCTGAAACAGTTTAAGGTCTTGATCCTGAAACACAGTCTGCTTTTGCAGACCCCTGCACCATGTGGAGTGCTAAGGCAGTGTCCATGCTAGTAACCTTCACTGAAGGATTGGGGCTAAAGGTTTAAAAAATGTGACTTAGGAACACAAGCCTGATTGAGTTTCAATGAGAGCTGTACTCCTAACTCACTTGGTTGCCTTTGAAAATCTCATCCTAAATCTGCAGAATCAAATTGAAAGGGAGGTACTAGAAGTGAAATATGAGAGTAAATAGGAACCACTGGGTGATTTACTGATTAATTTTATGTTAATATTGCCTAAAAAGAAGAGAGAGGATGCTAAAAGTAATCAAAGCTTTGCTGATATTGAAAGACAGCCAGGGAGAAGATTCGTTTTCAGCTGAGAAGTGTATATATTGTTAGAACTCAAGTAAAAGAGTTGGACTGCTTCTTGAAAATATCTTTACTCCAGCTGTCTGTGACTGAGATGAAGATTATATTTTCACCACCACCATTTTAAGTTTATGTCCTTGGCATTCACCAATACAAGCCCATACAATGCTATCAAGATGTATTCAGTGAAGTTTATCACTCAAACATTTTGTCTTATGTTTGTTTTCTCACTAAAGCTGTATTACCATGTACACTTAAAAGGGGAACCAAGTCCTAATTCCTAATTTGCTAGCAAATAGAGGGATATCAAATCAACAAAAAAAGGAGGATGGTCCTGTGGTTAAGACACTGGACTGAGACTTGGGAGATCCGGGCTCCAGTTCTGGTGCTGTCACAGAATCCCTTAATCTCTCTGTGGCCCAATTCTCCATTTGTAAAGTGGGGATAGTAATGCTTCCTTACTCACACCTTTTGTCTGGCATGGCTACTTTGGCCCTCATCCTGCAAACACTTATGTGCATGCTTAACTTTACTACCATTAGTGGCCCTATTGATTTTAAAGAGACTACTTACAGTATTAAAGTTAAGCCTGTGTATAAGGGTTTGCAGGGTTGAGGCCTTAGAATGGCTTTTACTATATATATGTATGTACAGCACCTAACTGAATATGGCAGGGCTCTCTGCTGGAGCCTCTAAACATTCCTGCAGTATAAAGAATCACAAAAGAGTTAACTAGCTCACTGTATCCTTTGAAAGTGATGACTCTTAACTGGGAGGATGAAAAAAGCATACCCCGAATCTGGGTCTGACCATCAGTCTTGATTTTTGGAGCCACAATAAATAAGAGTCCTTTGATAAGTTTGGAAAAGTCAAACCAGACTATTTTTAGTAAAAATAATGCCTTTTATATAACACCTTTCTTGAGCTATTAACCTCAATTGAAGATTTACCATTAACTTCAAGAACTCTCTATACATAATACATCCTTGAAATACTGCCACCTCTAGTATGAAGGACAACAACTAGCCAACATGCTGCACAGAGAAACACATATGTTTTTCCCCAGAGAACATCACCCACCAATGGCCCTAGCAACCTGTCAAATGATACAATAAATACCCAGTAAAACACCAATTGAGAAGCAGCAGTTCCTTTCCCAGATACACCTTTCTTGGCAACTACCTGATTCCTTCTAGATGTCCCTAGTGCAGGATTACACTCTTATTAGAACAACTTTTCCTGCAGGGAGTTTCTGGGACTGGCCGTTTAAATTTGGCAGAGCCAAAGAATGGCAGCCCTAAAGGGGCCATTTTGTAAACAGTTGCTGCCTGCTGTGTCTCCCTGCCTTTCAGCTGGTAAGTACTTTTGGCTCCTGCTAGGTTTTCCTCTCCTGTCCCTAAAGCGAATGGCTCATGATTAGAGGTACATACAGAGGAACAAAGCTATTATTATTTGTAGTACTTTAACACCCACGGGGTTTGTTCAGCATTGAGGCTCCATTGTGTTAGGAACTTTCCTACCACATAGAAAGACATGGTGCTTGGCCCTAACATTTTGTAATGGGATTAAAACAAAAAAACAAACAAAGGGTATGGAGAAAAGGACATACCATGCAAGCACAGCAAACAGGGTAATAATTATGTTGGGGACTAAACCTGTTAATTTTCTTTTGGTTCATTAATTTAATTCGGGGAGAAGAGGAAGTGGTGGAGGTTGTCAAGAGGGGATGAATGAATACAAGGGCAAGGGAGTTTGGAAGAGGGGCAGTGAGGATGAAGGCTGAAATAGGAAATAAAGAAAGGAAGGCAGGAGGCTGAGGCAAACAGCAGGCAGAAAATAATATAAAACAATCTGCTGTGATTACCACAGGCTATGGAACTGGGTGAAATAGAAGGAATGGTATTTTAACAAACCCTGGCTCACCATGCTGCTGAATTAATTGTGTGTAGATTCAAGATAAATTCTTATTGGGTACAAACTTTTTATTGCAAAACTTTACTGCAGGAAATTGCTCAGGATACTTCATACGTTCCTGGGGGACCTCTCCACTGATTTCTTTTTTTCTGGCTGTTTGCAATTTCTCACCCTGTCCCTGTTTCCTGCTTGATTAGAGGCAGGGCTGCTCAAAGAAAAGAGTGTACCAAGGTTTTCCCTAGCAGACTTTCAGCTCAGTACTGGTCCTACCCAGACTGGTTTCCTTGGTGAGCGCTGACAGGATCATATAGGGAGCTATAGTTTGATTTATTAAAAACCATCTGGGGGGAGGGTTCCTCTTCCATGCTGCAACCCTGATGAATGGTGAAATTACTCAAATATTGCATTTAATAATGGCAAAGCTGCCCTTTGTCTCTCTTTTATTTAACATTATCTCTGAGCCACTCATTCATCTAATCAGGACACATCCTAGTATTGCTGGTATTAAAACTGTGAGTGAAATCTGGTCTGTATTCATTTATAGAGTTAGCACAATTTTTTTCCCCCTCAGGCACAAAGAAGGTTGTTTAAAATTTGGTAGACCTGTGGTAGTAGGGTCTAGCTGTTGGTGCACTTGACTGGGACTCAGGAGAGCTGGTTTCTATTCCTGACTCTGCCACTGACCTGGGGGGTGACCTTGGACAAGTCACTTCACAATTTTGCCAGCCCACCCCATGCATTCAAAAATCCTCAGTCAGGCCTCTCAAACAAGAGATTGGCTTAAAAATTATGATATTTTACAAATAATAATCATGGGGTTCTTTCCCTCTGGCCTTTGAGCCTTTCTCTGCCCCAGTGAGAGCTAGAAATAAACTTTTTTTTTCATGAAGGTTTCTCTCCAGGAGCCTGTGGCTTTAAGAAAAACAACATAGATCAGAAGACTCACGATAAAATTGTTGGAGTTGGCAACCTCACCTCTTTGTGCCTCTGTTTCCCCTCTTACCAGTCATCTGTTTCCCCTATTTTGACGGCAAGCTCTTCGGGACAGCAGCTGCCTCTGATAGTGTTGATACAGTGCCTAGCTCAATACAGCCCTGCTCTCTGATTCTGGCCACTAGGCATTACTGAAATGCATGCAACAACGCTGAAGTATTTGTGGTGTAAAATGGGGATATTGCATTATTGTTGGTTATATTACTGACCTCTCTTTGGTTTCTATATTTAGTTTCTCTTTAACTGGTGTTAGTTGCATTTTAAGTTGATGCAGAGGTTGTTATAGAACTGGGGACTTAATTTTAACACTAGCCTCTGAAAATGCTCAGTAATTTGCGGCATAGGGGGTCAGAAATGTAGTAATAGCCATACCGTATCTAATCAGGTGCCTTGTCTCCAGTAGCGCTCAGTGCCAGTTGTTTCAGAGGAAGGTGTAAGGATCCCTGTAACTGACAATTATGGAATAACTTGTGGACAGGGGAAGTTTTGGTCTAACTCTCAACAAATGATGGTTTTATATGCCCTGTAGCATGAGAATTTATATTCTTTTTTTTCAAACTATCTAATACAGAGGAGGCCAAACTACAGCCTGCGGGCCACATCTGGCCCGTGGGACCGTCCTGCCTGGCCTCCGAGCTCCTGGCCCGGAAGGCTAGCCCAGGCTCCTCTCCTGCTGTTCCCCCTCCCCTGCAGCCTCAGCTCACTTGCTTCCCCACCGGCGCAATGCTCTGGGTGGCAGGACTGTGAGCTCCTGGGGCAATGGAGCTGCAGAGCCCGGCCTGACCCAGGGCTCTGTGCTGCGTGGTGGTGGCAGCATGGCTGGCTCCAGCCGGGCGGCACGTCTGTAACACAGCCAGCCGCTGGTGCTCCAGGCAGCACGGTAAGGGGGCAGGGAGCAGGGGGAAGGGTTGGATAGAGGGCAGGGGAGTTCAGGGTGGTGGTTGGGGGTGGGGGTGTTCACAGAGGTCGGGGCGGTTGGGGGGAACAGGGAATTGAATGGGGGCAGGGGTCCTGAGGGGGCAGTCAGGAAGGAGGGGAGGTTGGATGGGGGTGGCAGGGGGCAGTCAGGGGCAGGGGTTCTGGGGGCAGTCAGGGGACAGGGAGAAGGGGTGGTTGGATGGGGCAGGGGTCCCATGGCGGGGGGGCATCAGGAATGAGAGGAGGGGTTGGATGGGGTGGCGGGAGTCTGAGGGTGGTCAGGGGACAGGGAATGGGTGTGTGTGTGGATTGGGCAGGGGTCCGGCGGGGAGGGGCGGGCATCAGGGAACAGGGGGGTTGGATGGGGCAGGAGTCCCTGGGGGGTCAGATAGGAGGTAGGGGCCAGGCCACGACTCCCTCCCCTAGCCGGCACTCCATACAATTTACGAAACCCGATGTGGCCCTCAGGCCAAAAAGTTTGCCTGCCCCTGATCTAACATGATGGTCGATGTTCTCATTCTATGTGTAGATAACTAATCCATTTTTGACTCCTCCTGGTAAAATTGTGGATTCCCTTTTGTATTGGATCAATGAGTTCCACATGATGCATTGGGTTTAAAAAGTATCCTTTTATCATTTCTGAATTTGTTGCCTTTCATTTTCATTGTCTTTTCCCTTATGAGAAATAGTAAGGAGAAGCACCTGGATTACCTTCTCCATACCAGTCATCAATTTGTATACTTCTAGCATGTCTCCTTCACTAAACTAAAAATCTCTCCGATTTTTCATCATGTTCCATGCTTCTAATCACTTTTGTCCTCTGAATGCAGGGACAGCAGTTGTGATTGGCTCTTAGAGAGCTAGTCAGAACGAACAGTAGATAGAGGGGGAAGCCTCTTTCTGATTTCTTCTTCCTTTCCTCCAACAACCAAATAAAAACTTGCCCTGGTGCCTGGATGGGGAAAGTCCAAAAACTTCTCCCTCCCAGCTCTGTATATGATCAAAGAATTCTTGTAGACTGGAGAAAGAAGATTGTTGTGTATCTGGAAACTTTTGCAGGAGGCAAGCTTTCCTTCAGTAAAATTGGACTTAAAAATGAGAGGCTAAAAATTGCTGCTTTAACTGTGTATCTAAGTTATTTTTATGGCCCCCATCAACTGTAGTACCTCAGCACCTCACAGTCTTTAATGTATTTATCCTAACAACATCCCTCTGAGGTAGGGAAGTGATATTATCCCCATTTTACAAATGCTAATTGCAGCACAGGGAAGCTAAGTAACTTGCCCAAGGTTGCACAAGAAGTCTGTAGCAGAGTATTGAACCCCATGTTTCCTAAGTTCCTGGCTTGAGCCCTAACCACTGGACCAGGGCTCGGCAACCTTTGGCGGCACGCGGCCCATCAGGGAAATCCGCTGGTGGACTGGGCCAGTTTGTTTACCTGCAGCGTCTGCACATTTGGCCAATCGCAGCTCCCACTGGCTGTGGTTCGCTGCTCCAGGCCAATGGAGGCTGCGGGAAGCGGCACAGGCCAAGGGACGTGCTGGCCATCGTTTCCCACAGCTCCCATTGGCCTGGAACGGCGAACCACGGCCAGTGGGAGCTGCGATTGGCCGAACCTGCGGACGCTGCAGGTAAACAAACTGACTTGGCCTGCCAGTGGATTTCCCTGGTGGGCTGCGTGCCAAATGTTGCCGATCCCTGCACTAGACCATGCACTCTATCTTCTGGCATATACCAATCATAGACTATACCTTAATGTAAAGGACCACATTTTCAGGGCAGACTACTGACATGTAGGGTTTTGTGCAGAAAAACAGATACACGTGATGATTTTAAGGTGTGTTTTATGGGCGTCCTTTAGAAATCTGGCTGTGATAGCATGCAGATTATAGCAACATTCAATACAATAGAGTGCATCTATCATGAAGTGGATTTGTCTAGGACTGTCTTGTGCATTGTTGAGCAACTCCTGCTTCTGGCAGATGTACACTCCTTGTCATGATGACTGAAATGTATTTGATGGTGAACTGCCAGACTTAATGTTTTCTTCAATGTGAATTTTTAGGTATGCAGATTAAGACTATAGTGAACTATTGTGTACTGCCTGTCTGAGAAACGCTACATTATTTATTTCAATTTGCTAATTTATTTATTATTATTTATTATATATTATTTATTGGAACAAACCTTTTCCATGCAGAGAAATGGTATTTAGCAAGTTTTCTTTTTATTCAGCCAGACACCCTTACAGGAGTGAACATTTGATGTGATTCTTTTCAAAATCTATTTAGTAAATGAAGACAGGTGATCCTGGTTCCCAATATATTGAGTTCATCTGGGCCATACATAGCCCCCTATATGGGTACCAATTTTACTCATTTTGACTTTACACCTGTTTTACACTTCCTAATTTACACCAGTGTAAAGAAGTCCAGATTCAGGCCCCAAATAGCTCTTTAAGAAACACTCTCTTAATAACACCCCATTTATTAGCCATACCATAACCAGGGGCGGCTCTAGGTATTTTGCCACCCCAAGCACTGCAGGAAGGCTGGCTTTGGCGGCTTGCCTGTGGGAGGTCCCCGGTGCCATGGATTCAGCAGCACGCCTGCGGGAGGTCTGCTGAAGCTGCGGGACCAGCGGACCCTCTGCAGGCATGCCACCGAAGGCAACCTGCCTGCTGCCCTGGCGGCGACCGGCAGAGCGCCCCCTGTGGCTTGCCGCCCCAAACATGCGCTTGGCGTGCTGGTGCCTGGAGCCGCCCCTGAGCATAACCATTCAGTTATTAATGGAAGCTACCCACATTTGGTAGCCACAAAAGGTAAAAACATAACAACAACAAAAACTTCATCCATTTGACAAGTACAAATGCCCTTTAAGAATCACTCCCTGCACACATTCCAAATAAAGTTAATTTCCCAATAACATCTCCTTTGCAGCCAGGTTGGCCATCATTTATTCTCATCATTTTAGGAGGCTGTTAGCAAGTGATTGTCTGCTTCGTCAGAGGATTTGGTGTGTGCTAGTCGGAGATATATAATAATGCAGTAGAATATCATGAGCAGCAGTTGTAGCAAGGAAGCTGAGATTACCTTTGTTCTATTGTGCTGATTCAGAAGCTGCCTTCAAAATTTAAAACTGCAGGGGAAAGTAATTTTCTCTAATAGAAGCTGCAGTTTGTAAATGAAGATATGCCATGTAGCTGGATTTTATATGTTAATTCTGGTTGGGTTTAAATGACAATGAAAGTATCATTTAAGTACTGGTTATGTCTACATAGTCTGCATCTAGAGATGTTAGATTAGTGTCTGTACAGTCTTTCCTCTGCACTCTTTGTAGGGTCCTTGTTAAAATGCAGAAAGATCAGATACCACTGTATTATAGAGAAATACATCATCACTCCACTGATGTTAGATACAGTACCATAAAGCATTTGCTGTATTTTCCCCACTTCTCAGGTTAGGAAATACACACTTGCATATGAATAAACACAGATGTGCCATTGTTAGAAAATATTCCAGAAGTGTACATCACAGTTGCATCCCTTTGATCAGAATATTGTACCCACTTGAAAGTCTTTGCCAGGCAAACGCCCCATCCCAGACAGTGCTGCCAAAACAGCTGAGCTGATACACACACAAATAAATCATTGTAAGGATGGACCATCTGTGATATGTATACTAGTGTTGTGCAGGAACGAAAATGGCAACGTGTGAAGTCCCAGCTGGGGTTTCAATATTTTTCACATGATAAAGTGACTTAAGGATTCACAGCTCAAATACAACTGAAGTGAACTAGTGATTAAGACATCACACTCCATAATCTTGGTGATTAAAACCAATATCTGACAAAAATATTCAATAGACACAGCGGGACCCATTGAGAGTGAGGTGGAATGAAAGCTCTGAATGGCTTGAATGTATTCCAAAGAAACTTTCATCCTATTTTTAGCTAAGCTTCACTCCACTCAGGGTGCGGCTGCAGTGCATCTGGGAGCGAGCCTCCAGCCTGGGTAGACAAATTCAAGCTAGCTTCACTTGAGTTAACATTGCTAAAAATAACATTGTTAGCACTGCAGCAAAGATGGCGGCTGAGACCAGCAAACCTAGCATGAATCTGTGGGCCCCGGTCGGGTGGCACTCTTCCAGCTGAGGTGCAGACATACTCTTACAGGGCCAAATCTAATTCCAAGCTTTATTTTGACAAAGAACATGGGGAATTAGCAGCTTCTGTTCTGCTGTGCCTTCACCCTGCAGGGGCATGAAGGGAAATGGTCAGTAGATCTTTCACATGCTGATCCACCATCCTAATCCCTGCTCGTCTCCTGTCCTGCATCTGGACCTCTGTGGAGCTGTACTTAATGCACAGTCAGTGGTAATCCCTTACAAACCCCACCCAAATCCTGCTACCCCTGTGCAGTGGAACCCCACCAGTTTGACAATGTGAAGGGCCTCTGAAAATGAGGGGACAGAATATGTGACCTGTTTCTTGGGACAGAGAGTGTGACTCTATAACCAGTGGTTAGGGCATTCACGTAGGAGGTGGGAGATTCAGGTTCCCATCCCTCCCACCAAAGACTATTTAAATTTAACTGTTTAATTATACTCTAGAACGTCTTCAGCAGGAGAGATTGAGGCCTAGTCTACACTGGGGGGGAGGGGAGGATCGATCTAAGTTACCCAACTTCAGCTATGTGAATAACATAGCTGAAGTCAACGTACTTAGACTTACTCACCACGGTGTCTTCATTGCGGTGAGTTGACTGCTTCCGCTCTGCCATTGACTCCGCCTGTGCCTCTCGCGGTGGTGGAGTACAGGAGTCAATGGGAGAGCGCTCAGGGGTTAATTTATTGCATCTATACGCAATAAATCGACCCCCCCGGTGGATTGATTGCTGCCCGCTGATCCGGTGGGTAGTGTAGACATACCCTGAGAGACATATAGTCCAGTCGTTAGGGCACTCTCCTGGGAGGTGGGAGACTGAATCCCCGCTCCACATCAGACAGAGGGGGGATATGAAGCCAGGTCTCCCACAGCCTGGGTGAGTGCTCTAACCACTTGACTATTGGATAAAAGGGTTGTACCCCTCCCCTCCTTGGTTTTCTATGAAAAACACTCACCTGGCTTATGTGTTACACTCACCTGGCTTATGCGTTACACTCACCTGGCTAACTTCAGGAGAGGGTTCACTCAATGAATCCCAAATGGAGGGAGGCACCGAACTCCCTTTGAGGGGTGGGACTTAGGCATTTCCTGTTGGCGAGCTTAGACAGCTACGCACTCAGTGTACTGGCTTTTATGAGTCCCATTCATAGGCACCTACTCTCCATATGTATTGTATAGGGGTCTTGGGCATATAACTCAGGGTTGGGAATTCCATTCCATGGCAGGGCACCTAAAAGTTGTGAATCCCATCCATAGTATAAGCTTGATTTTCATTGTTCATTTTTAGACTGTTATTGGAAAGAAAACTACTGAAGGCTACTCACACTGCAGTCTGTCTAATCACCTGAAGAGTAATTACTTTTTTAATTAAGAAATTACTACTGATCTCCGGACAAGCTACTCAAATCAGTGCAGAATAATACATACATTAATTTGACAATAGAATGACACTGTTTGCTTAGACAAGTTCATCAAGTCTTCCTAAAAGAAATGCTATTGATTATTTTTGTTATTTCAAAGACCCGCTGTATTTACAGTTTAAGGACCCAGTCCTGCAACACTTATGTGAGTCAGTAGGACCAGGACCACTGGATTTCCCTCTGTTCTAACCTTCCCTCTCACCCCTAGCCAAGCTCATACAAATGAGCTGGAGAGCACCAGGGTAACATTGCTGTAAACTAGTATTATGAAGGAAAAGGACAAGAAGCATGTACAGAACATTTCTGTGATACTAGCTCTGAGCACTAAGAGCCAGATTTTTAAAGGTATTTATGCACGTAAAGGTGAAAATTGATGCCTTGTGGGGTTTTCAAAAAATACCTATGTGCCTAACTCCCATAAACAAGTTTGAAAACTTCACTAAGCACCTACCTGAATTTGTTTAGGCACCTAAATACTTTTACCAATCTGCCTCTAACATCACAGGATCACCATCTCTGTCAAAGCACGAACTCCTGAAACATTTTCTCACATTTTTACAACTAGCCAAATTCCTGGCTCCTGTTTGTTAATGTTCTTTCATACACTGAAAAGTGTGAGTTTTAAAATCAGTTGTGCAAAAATTTGAATTGAACTAAGTTTTTCATTCAGCTAGATTTGAAAGATTATTTAATGTGAGTTTAGTATTGAGAGAAGGTGCTGGCGTTTTTTACCTCAGCCCCTGGATAAAGCTCCTGAAAGAGATGTCAACTGGTACTCAGTGGACCACCCCTTAGGTCTAGTGGGCAGTGCCAAAAATGAATGGGCTAATCACAATAGTTCCTGGTGATGGGTAAGGGTGGGAAGTGCTATACTGACAGCCTGGAGACTGAAGTCCTCTATTTGTCTGCAAAACAAATGCAGCTCATGCAGAAGCAGCTTCTCCACACTGCCACAGAGACATGTCAACCTGACTTGGAGGAACCACCTCTAGGGATGAAGTAGGTCACACTTTCCTTGGTACAATTCCTAGTTAACCACCAACTCATTTCACACAGCTTGGCCAACTGCCAGGCACCAACATTCACTTGTTGTTGACGGTATAAAGGACAGTGACCGGGGAGCAAAAAGCTTGGTATCCTATTACCACCCACACCCTAAGCCAGTGCCCTGAAAGGCTTTTTTTTTTTTCATGTGTCCCGAGGTACATAATTCTTAATTCACATCAGTTCTTTTCAAACCTAAATCTAGAGTGTCTTTATGCTAATGTAATTTAAATGCTACAGGTGATGAACTATTTAAGTGCTTTGCTGGATTGACTCAAATTATAGAAAACAAAACCGATTTTATAGATAAACGATTTAAATTCCCCCTGAAGTTTCTCTTTACCCTCAAGGTCACATGTTCACCCCAGTCAACCTATGGCACAGAGACATCTGAGCCCATTTTGTAATTCATCATCAGTGTGAGATGACAGGAAAGATGGCCTTTTGACTAAAGCAGTGCACTGGGACTCAGAATAGCTAGGTTCCATTCCCAACTCTGATGCAGACATTTCGTGTGATGGAGGGTAAGACATTTAATAGCTTTGTGTCTCAGTTCCCCATCTGTACAATGAAAAAAGATCAATTCCTTTCTCCCAACTTGTCTATGTAGATTGGGCCAGGGACTGTCACTTACTATGTGTATATATGGCACCTAGCACCATGAAGCCCAGACTTTGTTTGAGGTCTACAGGTACTAGATGTTCTGATCTCCCCACGCAAGCCTTCTATTGGCTTGTAGAGTTTCCAGGTCTGTAATTATAAATGTGAAAGTAGAAAGATCTTGAAAGATGGCTAAATCTACATGTCCCTTAAGAGTTCAGTAAAGTGCATTTAAAATGTCATACTTTAAAAAAACAAAACAAAACAAAAACCCACTCAGGATCTGAATGCAGATCAAATACCATATGATAGTTCTGGCTAATGGGTCAAATTTATCACTGCTGTAACTCCATTGGTTTCAGTGGAGGTGCCCACATTGGTGAAACTGTTATCTTCAAGTATTATGCATGCTCTATGCCAAAACAGCTGTGTGGAAAAACCTTGCATAGCTAGGAATTTGAATGTGTGGCTTTTCTTGAAAATTTGGGTCTTCATTTGCACTCTGCTGATCCTTAAATATGTAGACAAAGAAACATTCTGTAAATGTTGTTATATTTTCACATATATTTTATTTACACTCTAAAGTTGGGCATGGTCTTCTTTTTTCATTACTAGAGTTGGGAAAATAAGTGACAGCAAATACTTATCTAACAAATCTTTTGTGTTGAAAATTGTTCATGAGCACATAGTGGTTTCTATTAATATGTTAATATCTGCACGTATGTACAGAAAAGTTGTGAGGACCAGGGAGTTATTTTTTCTCCATCCACATGTTGCAGGGCACAGAGAGCCAGCTTTAAAGATGAACTCCTCCTCCCAAATCCATATAGCTCCATGTTGCTGTTCAGCAAAGCACATAAGCATGAACAGAATACCATTTATGTCTTCGGTACATAAGTGTGTTCTTAAATTAAAGCAAGTGTTAAGTGCTTTCCTGAAATCAAAATCCACAAATGCAAGGGAATTATGCTAACCAATATTACAAGATGGTTGAGACGGTTAAGATGTACGTTAGCTTTTTGGCTTATAAAAATGGGCCTGATTCACCACTGAATAACTCCAGTCCTGTGCTGGTTAGTTTAAATAGTTACATTGGTAAATGCTATCCATGAGAGAAATTATAAATGCATCTTTCTTTCACTGCTATTAAAACGGTCAGTCAACAATCCAATTTTTATTTGGACACCGCTGATTTCTGTTTAGCATCATAAATATCTTAACATTTTTCTTAATAGGGTAGAATGAAAAGTTATTTTTAATACTATGGTTATGCATTCTATAATTTAAGATCATTGAGAAAATATTAAGGTTTATGATCCATTTAAATGTGAGATAGAGAAGAAATTACTAATTTCTTAAAAACATTTTTTCTTGAATATTCTAAAACTTTTTGATGTTTTGTACAACATCTGTGGTAGAACTTTCAAAACTTTCAGTGCTCATGAAATTAAAATCTTCTCCATATTTTTCTGGATGAATAATTAACACTTGTCATTTGTTATGACAGAAGTAATGCAATCGGAGGAATAACAATACATCATTTTATGCAGTTCATATCAACTACACACTATGTGGCTTTGTTTACTAATCAGGTTGATTTATTCCAAGTCGCATCCAAATTGCTGGAAGAAAAGATAGTTTACATTTTTTTTCTTGACTGATTAAATTTTGAATTGCTCAGTAAGCTCAATTTCCATGGCCAAGATTTTCAAAAGTGACTAGCAACTTTGGGTGCTGTAGCGTTTGGTTGTCCAACTTGTGAAACCTTGAAGAGTGCTCAGTAGGGCTGATTTAGAATTTTTTCTTAAACTTTTTTTTTCCAACATAAAAATCTTTTTTTAACCAAAGAATAATGTTAACAGAAAGTATCTGTTTAATTTAAAAAAATAAATATTTTGTTGGAAAAATCAAAATTTGGGGCACTTTTTTTTAAATTAGTGTTGTTATTTTTTTGTCAAAAAATACAATTTTCCATGGAAAAACATTCCATTTTCTGACCAGGTTTAGTTGTCAGTTCTCTGAAAATTAGGCCCCTTTAAGATGTCTCAAGCTGGACATTATTCACTTTTCGCTTTAGAAACTCTTGGCCCATATCTCTCAAATTCAATAAAACGTTATATCATAAATGGTTTCCATTTTTCTTCTAAACATGGGACAGGGAAGTAGAAACAAAAATCCCCTTCATGTTTTCAGTGGGTTCCACTGTGTAAGGTAGCATGTTAACTGAACACCCCAACTTAGAACTCCTTGCCCATGTGCTTTCTTTGACCTAGTTTAGCTCCTGGCATTTTCTGGGGAAATTAGGGTTGCCAGGAGTCTGTTTTTTGACCAAAACACCCAGTTGATAAGGGATCCTGGCAGCTCTGATCGGCACCACCGACCAAGCCATTAAAGGTCTGGTCAGCAGTGCAGTGGGGCTAAGGCAAGCACCTTGCTTACCGTGGCTCTGTGCGGCTCCCAGAAGCAGCAGCATGTCCCCCCTCCAGCTCCTAGGCTTAAGGGCAGCCGGGGGCTCCATGCGCTGCCTCAGAGGAAGGGTGAGGCAGGGGCAGGACAAGGATGTTTGGTTTTGTGTAAGTAGAAAGTTGGCAACCCGACGAGAAATGTTCAGGTAAGGTTAAAAAAGAGCTGTTTATTTTAAGCTTTTATTCCACTGAAAGAGTGAAGAGGGAGAAATGCAGAACAAAATCAGCTTTATATTCAGGAATGCCAAACTGGGTTTGCTTCAGGAATGGATAACCAGAAAGACAGCAGTTCTTCTGCCCCCATATGTGGAGGGAGATAGGTAATTAGGCAGACTGTACTCTGGTAACTGTGTTTTGTGTGAACCTCCGAGAATGTTGTGGGACAAAGAGGTCAGTGAATCCTTGTGCATTGTGTACAACGGGTGGGCTAGCCTGAGTTACTAAAATCTCTTGCCTAATTTATTCTTAGTTACACCACTGTAAATAAGGAATAACTCCACTGAAATCATAGATGTTACATTGGTGTGAGTGGAACACGCCTTGTAGATGGAAATAAAAATCCCCTTATCCTTTGCCAGAACCAACCCCTGTGTTTCGATTACATATTCTTTTAAAAATAGTTCTGCATTGCTGCAATTTCATGCAGTGTATACCAGGGTGAGGCATAATACAGACTTGTTTGGGGAATTAAATAGGAATTAGCCATGTATAATGAATCCTAGAGCAAATAGCCAGAGGGCAAGTTACAGCTGCTTCTAGGCAGATTTAAATTATGCACTTTTAATTTAGAAGATGTGTGGGCTTTTTCATTAGAATTATTTTGAAATAAGCTTTTGTTTAATGTTTTGTTCAGATAATCTTTTGTTTCCCTTTTTATTGTTACTGATTTCATGTAATAGTTTCTTACTGGTTTTGAATAGGTTTTATTGGCTGCTAATATATCTACTGGTCATAAGATTCTCCACTGGGCCATACCCCACTGGCAGCATGGTCAGCTGTCTTGACGTTTGGTCAGGACAGATCAGGAGCTAAGGCTGTTTCTACACTATGGAGACAATAGTACCATAGCTGTGGAGTCAAAGCTATGCTGGCAGAAGGCCATAATGTGGAGTCTAGACACAAATCCGCAGTAATTGAAAGTTTTTTCCCCCCCATCACTGCTGGCACACCAACTCCCCAAATGACTGTAGCTAGGTTGGTGAAAGCATTCTACCATTGATCTAACTGCATCTAAACTGGAGGTTACGTCGGCATAACTACAGCGCTCAGGGGGTGTATGTTTCACTCCTGGATGGAATGTTGTAGTTAGGTTGATCTCAGTTTTAAGCATAGACCAGACCTAAGTGTTAGTGCAGATAATAAGAGAAGACAGTGTGATCATAGCGTAACTGACTGAATTCCTGTTGGGTAGTTATATTAAGTCAGATACATCAGCGGTGATAAGGAAATTTTCAAATCAGGCCAGCTGTGGCTTGCCCAAATTTCCTGTGTAGTTTAGTTTGGAGAAGGCAGTTTTCACATTCTCTTGCTGGCTCTCTTTTAGAGTTAATCCCATTCCTATGTAATTCTTCATATTGTGTTTAATACAGCATGGAATGGTATTGTAGAATCCACTTGTTTCTGTTCTAAATTGACTGCTCTTTAAAATAATCAGTTTACCCTTTATCCTTGCCAACTTAGTTTGCTGCTGAGTCATTGCACACAGTTACATAAAGCATAGGGTTCATTTATACTCTTAAGACACAGCCTCTCATTTGACACAGTGTGTGTGTCATGACAGGGGCTTGAGCAGTCATGCCTAGTGGTCACAGCCAATGGCCTTGATCAGGAGTCAGAACCAGGGTCAGAGTCCAAGACAGACAGCCTGAGTTTGAGTCCAGAGTCAGGGTTCTAGTACTGATGTCTGGGGGGCAGGAGCAGAGACAGGGCTCAAGGGGCAAAACCAGGGTCCATAGCCAGAGTCACGCGCTGAAGCCCAGGGGCAAAGTCAAATTCAGAGCCCAAGTAGCAAAAACAGGGGTCAAAAGCCAAAGTTGGGAGTTCCAGTACCAAAGCTAGTGTCAGACTCCATGTTCTGAAGCCAGGGGTCAGAATCAGAATAGGTGTTCAAGGTTCCAAGCCAGGGTTGGGAGTCCAAGAGTGAGATGATAGGCAGGTCCATAGCTACAGCTGGCAGGGAGTTCACCTCCTTGCACACGCACTTCCTGGAACTGCTCCTGTTCTTAAATAGGATGCCTGAACCAGTCAGGGGCCATGAGGGAAGCCATCAGTCCATCCTTACAAGGTAATACTTCCTATGGTGCTTAGCTCTACTGGGTCTATGTGGTAATCCATGTGGCCCTGCCATGTCTGCTGGGTAGTGGGCTTGGAGACTTCGTCAATCCTGCACCCCATAGATCTGGATTCTAGTCCTGTCCCTATTGAACCTCACAGTGTAGTTCAGTACCACCCAAGGGGGAGCTTGGGCAGAAATGCCATGGTGTATAGTAGAATTCAGCTACTGCTACAACCCTTTCAATGAGCAAAGCATACTGTCCTTTGCACACCCAGTCAACTCTGGCCTGTGTGTATGTGGGTGGCATAAGCCACCCTCTTCCTCATCTTGTTTGGGATTTTCATCCCGGAGGATGCAGCTTCCATGCTCCATGGAACACTGCCAATGCAATTATTACTTGCTGCTGCACAGAGGCCCAAGCAAGAAGGCTTCTTGTGCCCTCTTCCAAACTTGGGCACCTGGCAGTTTGCAGGGCACAATCTAGTCCTCATTATCAGCCCCAGGTCAATGGATAAGTATGGTGTCACTGCCACTAAATTATAAGCAGTATAATTTTGAAACATGGGTCTCTCTTTTAAGCTGCAATATTAGGAAAAATTAAATGAGCGTTCATATTGTACTGGCAGCTCAGTTTTCTATCTAATGGGAAAGTTCTCCTCTCCAGTCCCCATTAAAGATCTCTACAGCTTAGTTAGCTCTTGTTCTGCATGCAGAATATTCTGCAGAGGTCTGTTGTGCAGATAGAAGAATTCTACTGCCAATCAGAGTTTTTTCTTCTTTTTTTTTAATTTAACATTAAATACTACCAAAATACATGAATACATTATGAATGACAATTTATCCTTTTGTTTTTCTGGTGGCTTCACATTAACCAATAACAAGCTTTAGAAAAATAAAACCTTACAATAAACTCATCATCATAAAAATAAGCACATCCAGCCATATGACTACTTATGGGGTAAATGAAGGTGCCTTGTTACTTTAATATATCAAATTGAAAGAGTCTCCAGAGACAGATTGCAGGGTGCACACATACTGGGAAGATGAAAAAGAAACATTATACCATATGTTCTTAGACTAGAGCTTGGTGACTAATTTGTATTGAATACTTTATTTGATTAATGTTGCCTATTTCTGTCTGTGACTTGATCACAAAGTGATAACCATTTTTGAATGGTTTTGTTCAGGAATATTGACCTAATGATTTCTGCTAATAATTCTTGCTGTGTAACAAAATGCTTGCAAACAAGTCACAGATATTTGATTCTCACTGTTAGAGCAGGATTTGATAGTACTGACTGGACATATGGGCCATATAGCATTAGAGCTGTGTGAAAAATGCCAATAGTTCTTCAAGGACATCTAGAACTAGTATGTGTACAAGAGCAAGCGAATCATGCTCCTAGCCTGTAGTGTAGATTTAGCCACTTTGATCTTCAAGCTCTCAGCTCTTCTATATTTTTACTATGATTCATAGATTTCAATGCCAGATGGGACCATAGTTATCATCTAGTCCAGGGGTATGGCATGCGTGCCGGAGGCGGCACGCGAGCTGATTTTCAGTGGCACTCACTCTGCCCTGGTCCTGGCCACTGGTCCGGGGAGCTCTGCATTTTAATTTAATTTTAAATGAAGCTTCTTAAACATTTTAAAAACCTTATTTACTTTACATACAACAATAGTTTAGTTACATATTATAGACTTAGAGAGAGACCTTGTAAAAACAGTAAAATGTATTACTGGCACGCGAAACCTTAAATCAGAGTGAATAAATGAAGTCTGAGCACACCACTTCTGAAAGGTTGCCGATCCCTCTAGTCTGACCTCCTGTATAGCACAGGCAATAGAGCCTCCCCAAAATAGTGCCTAGAATATATCTTTTAGGGAAAAAAATCCAAAAACATTGAGAACTGACTCTTGCTGAAAGTTGTTCAGTTGGATTAGTAGCCTAATAAATACATTTTTTTCCTTTAGCATATACTTAGTTTTGACAGATTGAGTCACGATGCTTACTTGACTTATTAAGTTGTGCACTATATGTTCTTATCTCTATTACCCTCACTTTCCCTGCCCCTTCTCTGTCTTATTGTTTAAGACCATTTACTGTGTCTTGATCTTACAATCAAATTTTAGCTTTCTGAGCAAATTTGCACTGTACTTAGAACAATGAGAGCTGAATTTGAATTGGGAACTCTAGGCGTTATAGTAAGTTAACAAGTAATATAATGTCACACACAATTTCTGAACTCCTTTCTTGCATTCCCAAGCCGAGATGTGGGAAGATCATTTTTTTGCCCCTGGAATTCTTTGTCATTATCCCTTCCCCTCCTGCCTTGTTGACCCACTTATAGCTTATGATTGGCAGTATTGTTGTAGCCACGTTGGTCCCAGATATGAACAAGATAAGCTTGTCTCTTTCAACAACAGAAGTTGGTCCAATAAAAGATATTACTTCACCCTTCTTGTCTCTCTCCTAGCTTATGGGGCATTACGGGAAATGATGCAATTGATGGGTAAATCGATACTTGTTTGTTTTGCTTCCAAACAACGGAGAATTAAATCTGTCTGGCATTCACTCTTGAAAACAGACAAGAAAGAGGAGCTAGGCATGTTAGGGAGAATTTGAAAAATATTTGTCTTCTACATCAATTTGTGATTCTACCATGGCTAAAGTACATTATTTGACACAGCCACTTTGAATCCCTTACAAGATTTTTGACATTCCCAGCCCTTTGCCAAACATCTTTATTTTTACTCAACTTCTGGCTGTCCTTGTAGGATACATTAGTGTCAAACCGAGGAAGGCTGATTAGGGGTGACACGTTATGTAGTGTAAACAGTCTATTCTACTAAAATATCTTCGAAAGATGATTGCACAATGTCTTGGCAAGATGGAACAGACGTGAATTTGTTCTAGATGTGTTCTGCTGCCTCTCTCAACTACTACTTTGTTGAACAGTATTTTGATTAACCAAAATGTAACAGTATAATTTAAGTGTCTGCCTAGGTTTAAAAATTAAAAAAAAAAACTTCTTTACAATTAGAGTTGGACCCAAGCCAAGTCAGAAACTACCTTACAGTTTTGCACATGATCCCTGTCCTTAAGATGAGTTGAACTATAAGTTAAGATCTGAAAAGCCCTGACCTTGGCGTTTTTGAGAGAGAGTGATATGTCTCTTTGATAGTTTAAGCCCATCTCCCCTTAGAATATGTTAATCTATTAATTCTTTGCCTTGAAAATCCACGTTCAAATCAGGTAAATTGACTCAAATTAAGAGCAATCAGTAAGATTGCTTTTGAAAGAATATACACAGATAGATAAAATAATACATTTTACTTACATCATGTCTTTCACCTAAGATTTAATTATGCCATATAAATACTAGTACCTTTGTGAGGTATATCCATTTCATAGGTGAGTAAGTAGAGATACAGAGAGAGTGAATGAAAAAGCATCTAGAGTGTTCCTATCTGCTCCTGTGGGTTCACCATGTGCTCTCTCTAGACAGGCTACTGTTAAAGATAGGTGCCTTTGTTTTTGCTTGTGCAACTTTACCATCTGGGTATCTCAAGTTGGGCACCCAAAATCAGAGGCCACTTTTGAGAATTTGGGCTGCAAAGACACTGTCTTTGTGTGTGTTTCCTGTATTCAGGATGTAGGAAGGAAAAACAGCTTGCTATGCAAGTTTGCCTCAGATGAAACCTGGGTCTCCAGCATAGGTAACTTCTGTTTTTCCAGTGCCACAGAGATATTAATTAAATAACACTCTGTTATCCACAAAAAGTGTGAGCTTCTTATTGCCAAGAAAACTATGTGAGAGTCAGGTGTGTGTGAGATAGACTAAAGACATTGTCTCCCACAAACACACACAGAATGAACATGTAACAGAGAATTTTTATTTCAAGAGACCAGGAATGAGGCCCATGATGTTAGGTTAAATGCATAGAATGTGGAAATAAGGTTAGCCGTAATCCTGGGCCACACATAGGGCTCTCAGCAGTAAGGGTTCACCTCAAGTGCACACAAAAAGAGGTGTGTTTGGCCTTGCAGATGGGTGCCCTGTCTCATGCGCCATGCATAGAACAGGCATGCCAGTGTGAATGCTGGCAGGTGTGCGTGTTTATTGATGAAGTATTGGCAGTTAGATAGTATTCGCTGGACTAGTCTCCAACCAAGAAGCCCTTCTCCTGCTTTTAGAATAAACTTGACCCCAGTGCAGAGGGTCTGTTCTGAACATCTTCCTGGTTTGTGATCCTGGTGTCTATGATGCTGTCCCTCTTTAGTCTCTCAGGGGTCTGCAACCTCTGGCATGTGGCTTGCCAGGGTAAGCACCCTAGCGGGCCGGGACAGTTTGTTTACCTGCCGGGTCGGCAGGTTCGGCCGATCTTGGCTCACACTGGCCGCGGTTCACCGTCCCAGGCCAATGGGGGCAGCAGGAAGCTGCACGGACCGAGGGATGTGCTGGCTGCAGCTTCCCGACGCCCCCATTGGCCTGGGACAGCGAACCACAGCCAGTGGGAGTCGTGATCAGATGAACCTGCCGACACAGCAGGTAAACAAACTGGCCCGGCCCTCTAGGGTGCTTACCCTGGCAAGCTGCGTGCCAGAGGTTGCCGACCTCTGGCTCTGGTGACTAACTTGCCTTCTCTACCACATTAATTACAAGTATATGGTTTTACCTTCAGGGTCCTTTGCAACTTAGCCCCTCATTTATACACTTTATTTTATTGTGTCCCCACCACCCACTCCGTTCCACCACTGAAGTCAGCCTCCATTGCCTGTGTTTATTCTTCTTTTAAAAAAAAAAGTACTTCCTTCTGTGCTGTCTCTTGTACATGGAAATCCTTCTGCAGTTAGTCAGTGGAGACACCAAACCTGCACTACTTCAAATCCTCCTTCAGGATGCTTCTGTTGTAAAGCAAGAGGGAAACCATTAGCTGATAACAGATGTGTGGCCAGAAAGACCCTGGGTATTTATCTTTTGTTTTATATCTTTTTAAAACAAATATATTTTAAAAATCAGACAACTGAAAGCCATCTAGCTGTGTACATATCTGGCCTATGCAGAAGCGTATTTTAATGATTGTTTTTCTTGTCTCTACCCTTACTCCTTGTGATTTTTTTTATATGCACTTGTTCTTAATTAGACTAAAATTTTGGGGGTAGACATATCTAGGTGTTACCCTTACACTACTAATTAATATTACCATTTATTATTTGTGTTGCAGTAGAATCTAAGAGCTCTAGTCACAGACCAGGGTCCCGTTGTGATAGGCACTTAAAAAACAACAAAGAGAAAGTGTCTGTCCCAGAGCGCTCACAATCTAAGGATAAGACAAGGTGTAATTGCAGATCTTTATTGTTGAACTCAAACAAGCAATTTGTATTCATTTGAGAGATACCAGAACAAGCAAATTGTGTGTAGTTATTTTTTTATTTAAAAGTGTAAGTACATTAACATGAAATTGAGGTACTGCCCTTACTCTCCTGGCAAGTAGGCAATGTGGACTTCAGTGATGGAGAGGTTGGGGCCCCCTTGCAGTAATTTTATTAGAAACTATGGTAATTACACAGTGTGGGGTGACTAGCGCTATTGGTGCCATGTTCTCTCTTGATAACTGTATAATTAGCTTGTGTCACTACAACGGTAAATAAGGCTGTATGAGACCCAGCATGAGAGAGAGAGATTATCTTTTATTTTTGTTCTGTTGAGCGTTCATGTCTTATCATTCTGATTGTGTAACTCTCTCTCCAAAGTAACATTTTCATTCCCTCTCCCTGCTGTTTTCAAACTGTGATTTCATAGTTATTTATCCATGTTTCAAACAGATACATCTAGGGGCCCATCCAGTGCTCTGGGTGCTTACACTAAAATTAAAAATCATAACATAAGCAAAAGGCTGACACCCCAGCACCCCTCCTCCCCCAAATATAGTCACTTCTGGCTTCAGCAGTCTGAACAAGGGAATAAAGATGGACTTTGCAGGGAAGCCTGAACATTCACAAATCTGATCTCTGGCAGACCAAGGTGGGGAGTAGTTCCCCAAATCAAGAATCCTTCACAGGAAACACTTTTTGCTTTTTCAACACTTTCTATAAATAGATCTTATTTTTCCTTACTGCTCCACTTCTACATATTTTCAGTAACTTTCTTCTGACTTTCATCTCTATTAAAGTAGTTCATCCTGATGATAACATTTTATTCTCCTTCTGTATTTTCATTTTCACCTTTTTTATGAACACCTTCATAGCAACTTAAAGGGCTTTCTTTTTATGCCAATATGCTAATCAAATTCCTCTTCTATTACTAATCAGAAAGTTTAGGGATTTTTTTTTAAATATTATGAATATAGTATGTATATTTTCTGATCTGAATCTCAGGAAAAAGAAAAAATGCTTACCATATGTGTTCTACTGGCTTGTTAATTTAAATAATGTTTTCACCCCTCAGCCACGAGGCCGAGTGCTGAATTGGGCTTAAATTCTCTTTAAATAAAGCACATAAGCATATACCTAAATTTAAGCATGTGCTTAAATGCTCTCCTGAATTGAGCCGTAAAGAGAGCATTTAAGCACTTGCTTAAGTCCTTCTCTATTCAGGACTGATTTTAAGCATATACTTAACTTGAAACAAGTACTTAGGGCCTTAAAGATGTGCTTCAGCACTCTGAGTGGCCGTGCCTTCGTGAATCTGCGGCATAATCTTTAAATCTCCCATTCAGCAAAGTACTTACACACTTACCTAACTTTAAGCCGTAAGTCTCATTAAAGTCAATGGGACCATGTTCATTGAAATACTTTTCTGAACTGGGACACTAATGTTGAAAGTGAAAGGCTGATAGGCCAAGGCAACATCCAAGTGTAGTCCAAGCATACACTGAACCTAGCTCTGCCAATGCAACCTGACTTGGAACTCCTCCTCCCCCAGCTAATCATGCTCTGAGACTTTCAAGCAGACCTCAAATGGTGCCTAGCTTTTTATTTCACACACACGTCAGATTCAGACCAGGTCTGCAGCAGTGAAAGGCTGTATAAACCTACTGAGCCAGCTAGCTATTTGTAAAATCAACAGCAAAAAGTCTTTCTCCTAATTTAATCCCAAAACTACGTCTACCATATGCCTTCTCTCCTGCACTCCCATTTTTTATTCCCTATAGTTTCTAGGTAACTTAAACACAATTATTTCCATAAATACTTAGGGGATAAATAAAGGCAGTGTTTATGAACTATAATGCCTCCCCCAAACTCCAGACAAACAAACAATAATAACATACAATGTGCCTTTTCCATGCAGGGCAAAATCCTTTCACTTGCACCCAACTCAGTTTAAGGCCAAATCACGTGTGGTCTTTGTGCAGACATGTACAGGTATTGAAAGAAACATCCAACTTGCATGAAACCTGATGAGGAGCCTCCATGGAGAGTGCGGGTGGGGAGAATTTAACTTTTCCTGGTCAAGTTTTCAAAAGCACCTACCTCACTTAGGAGTCAGAATCCAGTAGACATTTGAAAGTCAATGAAACTGAAGCTTTTTTTTTACTTAGACACTTTTGAAAATGTTACCATCTGCGCTTCAGTTCTGCATCTCTAGTATGGAAACAATATTCCTTAAAGACATTATTATTTATTTGTATGGTGGTACCGCATAGGAGCCCCAGTCATGGACCTAGACCCTACTGTGCTAGGTGATGGACAAACAAGAACATGAGTCCCTGCCCAAATCACTTGCAGGACTGTGAGGAGCCATAGTATATTAATTTGAGAGTCTCCTGGAAGATGTTATTGTTTGATCTATTACTGATAAAGGGGAACCAGACAGCATTTGATAATATAACAATACTAAAAAGGCTTTTCAATGAGAAACACACAGTGGTGCAAATCCTAAGACCCTTTCCAGTTTTTACTTGATCTTTATTCAGGCAAATTCTCATTGAAGTCCATGAGAGTTCAGTGTAGTAAGGACTGGGTGCATAGGCCACAGAACTGGTAGGGGCACCCAGGCCATTGCCTGACCACTTTTTGGCTGGGCCACACTTGAGTGGTGCTGCGACTCTGTGTGGCCTGGCCACCTCACTGTAAGTGAGTGTTGTTGTGATCTGGCTTGCAGGGTCACAGCGCTATTCAAGTTTGGTCCAGCTGCCCCTCTGTCACAGAGGAGAGGCAGGTGAGCCAAATTTGGGTGAGTGACATTGCAACATATCACAACACCACTCACTCACATTTGGAGGGGCTGTGAACATAAGAATAGCCCTACTGGGTCAGAACAAAGGTCTGTCTATCCAGTATCCTGTTTCCCAACAGTAGCCAATGCCAGGGGCCCCAAAGGGAATGAATAGAACAGGTAATTATCAAGCGATCATCCCCGGTCACCCATACCCAGCTTCTGGCAAACAGAGGCTAGGGACACTATCCCTACCCATCCTGGCTAATAGCCATTGATGGACCTATCCTCCATGAATTTATCTAGTTCTTTTTTGAACCCTGTTATAGTCTGGGCTTTTACAACATCCTCTGGCAAAGAGTTCCACAGGTTGCATCCGAAGAAGTGAGCTTTAGCTCACGAAAGCTCATGCTAAAATAAATTTGTTAGTCTTTAAGGTGCCACAAGTACTCCTGTTTTTTTTTTACAGGTTGACTGTGCATTGTGTGAAGAAATACTACCTTTTGTTCATTTTAAACCTGCTGCCTTATTAATTTCATTTGGTGATCCCTGGTTCTTGGGTTATGGGAAGGAGTATATAACACTTCCTTGTTTACTTTCTCCCCACCAGACATGATGTTATAGACCTCTATCATATCCCCCCTTAGTCATCGCTTTTCTAAGCTGAAAGTTCCCAGTCTTATTAATCTCTCCTCTTAGGGAAGCTGTTCCATACCCTTCATAATTTTTGTTGCCCTTTTCTGCACCTTTTCCAGTTCAAAGAGAAGTGGTGAGAGCTTTCTTATATGTTCTGTCTGGTGACTGATGGGTAGTGATAGGGTGGATAATGTGTTGCTGTTTTGGCCTTAATTATTTTTGCTACTCTGACTTGAATAGATGGCAACTGTCCATAGAGTATTAGCTATGCATTCCCTTATCATGTATTTAAATAAAAATAATGGATCATCTGGGACCCGTATATTTAAGAGACTGCCTTCTTCCTTATATCCTGCTCTGAAACTTGAGGTCCGATAGTCTCCTGAAGGGCTGTGGTTGATGCTCTGCTTTCTGAGGTTGTATATGGGTGTTCTCAGTTGAAGACCTTCCTCCTTGATGGCACTTTTTCTGTGATCTCCATCAGAGCCTGAAATTAGTCAACTTCAGGCTTCTTCTTTTTGTTTTTTTCCCCTCACGCAAGCTCTTAGATTATCATTATTTTAGTGCTGTACTGATTTATTTTTTGTTCTTTCTGATTAATTGGAAGTCTCCAGCCAGGGAAGTTTTTGAAGGGCTGGACTGTGTGAGGTTTAAGCCGTGTATGGTTTTAAAAATTATTGTCAGGGCCGGCTGCAGGCACCAGCGAAGGAAGCAGGTGGCACGTCCAGGTCTTCGGTGGCAATTCGTAGGCAGGTCCTTCTCTCCCTCTCTTCCTCTTTGGCAGCACTTCAGTGGCAGCTCAATCGGTTTTTTCTTTTTTTTTTCTTTGCCGCTGGGGGCGGCAAAACAGCTGGAGCTGGCCCTGATTATTGTACAGCACTTTTTGAAGTTATCGGCATAACAGTAGACAACAAATTAAGAAATTAACATAAAGCTTATGTAAATAATAAAAAATGGTGTGAACAATGGTGGAACAAGACGAGGCATCAGATGGCATTGTTACATATGGTGGTGTTTTCTTAGAGTTCAAGTAAGTTGTTAGTCTTGGAAGAAATGCTGTGTGTTTTTTCTGATACAGTTTCTATGTGGGGAACTCAGACAATCAACAAGAGCATTTGCTCGCTCTCAAGAATTTACTCTAGTTAGTGAGATCAGAGGTGCTCCTAGGAATGGATGCTGGAAGATGGTGTGCTGGCTGTGATCCTCTCAGTTTCAGGACTGTATATAGGATAAAATAAACAAGTGGCACTAAGCATAGAACTAGACGCAGATTCTCCTCCAATGCAAAGCTGACCAGTGAGGCCCCAACATCTGCTATTTCTTGGCAGAAGGGTGACAAGTGAGATCAGAAGAAAGGAATTAGGGAACTCTGAGACACTGGAAAAAGCAGCAGCAGTGTTTTATGTGAGATAAAAAGAAAAAGAATAGTTGGCAAGTTAATTGAGACATTTTTAATTGGTCCGATAATTAGATGAGGAAAATATATAGGGAGACTACACTCTTTCGATTGTAACAGCATCAGACTGTATGATAAAAAATGTCACTAAGGCCAGCGTGTCGATGAAGAAAACATGTCCTATACCAGCAAACTCCCCCAGTGTAGATGCAGCTTATACTAGCACCCCCCACACCCTCCCCCAAAAGCTGTTTTGGTGGTGTACCTTATACCAGTTAGTGAGTGAAATAAGCTATCCAGTCAAAAGCTCCTTTATGCTGGTATTCCTATGTTTACACCAATGTCAAATATATATACCTCTAACTGGCATAGCTATATCAGCAAAAGTTTCTAGTATAGACCAGGCCTGATTGTGTTCAATTCTTCTTATGTGCATGATGTGAAAAGGCAAGTAAAGAACTAACCTGTAAAACCATAGAACCCTATTCATGCATTTCTGGTATGGCGGAATACATCTTGAAGCAACAATACGAAGGAAACAATATATTTCATTCCTAATCGAAGAGACAATGCTCACCATTTAATCATATTCACTGTTTTCATGCTTTCTCAAGAGTATTTCTAGAAGCTAACAATGAAACATATATACTTGTTTTAGGTTGAAACATACATATACCACAGATTTTTTTAAAATTGAAATTAGAGTTTTTCTGTTTGCTTCCCCTATTTGTGCTCTATTTTGTAGCAAAATAAAACAAACATCATGACCTCAGCTCTTATTGGGGGCTTTAAATTTTGATGTTTCATGCTGTTTTTGTTTTCCTTGTGTCCCATGAAATCAGATATAATTTCCCAATTACAGCAGCAACAGAACAGCTGAGCTACTGCAGGCTTTTCCTCTTGCTGGATTTAGTAAACAAGGTACTCAGTGATTCTAGCAGATGTCTTTGATTTGAGCCATTTTACCTCTTTCCATGGAGCAAATACTAGGGATGATCAAGACCTGGATATGTTCCCATCGACACCAGGAACAATGTGTTAACATGGCCAGCAGCACTAGGATTTCAGCCATTATTCCCAGCAGCTTAATTTTCTGATCAACCATGCTGATCATATGCTCCTTTTAAATAGAATATTCTGCCATTCTCTCTCCTGGGTCACTACACACAACTCAGAATATTATTTATTTATATGTCAATCCACATCTCCCTCAGTTTATCCTTATGTTGCCTATTGTCCCCGAGACAGCTTTACATCATACGCACATCTGTTGGTTGAGACTTGCCAGTACCCCCATTACTCTGAGGCCTCTTTCCTTTAAGTCCACAGTATGTGTGGCTTCTTTCTGCATAACAAACCGGGATGGCAGTATTCAGTATCACATTTCCAGAAGTAAGACATTGGGTGATGCATTAACATCAGGAAAAGTGTGTGCTGGTGGGCGTGGTAGGGGTAGCCCAGTATTTACACTGTATTTATCAGTGCTGTGTTTTATTGAGAGTGATAATTTATTTATTATATACAATATGCCTTATATTTGCTTGGTCTTTTATTATAATTGAAAAGGACAAAGGATTTTTTTTCCAAAAACCCACATGATTTAGAAACTGGAGTTCCATTTTAAAAATGACTTAGGAGTTAAGGGGCAGATCTTCAGCTGATGTAAATTGTCACAGCTCCATTGTTTATGATCTGTGGATCTGCACTGGAACTGGACTAAAAATCAATGGGATTTGAGGCCCAAAGTCTTCCGAATTTTTTACCCAAAGCCTCTTCCTTAAAGAGGTCACAATTGAAAGAGCCGAACCAACAAGAAGCTGAGCTCCCTGACCTACCACCAAAAGTAGGAGCATTCAGCCCCTTGCAAGAGGGGCTCAGTACCTTACAGGATTGGGGCCTAAATTAGATGAAGAGCAAACATGATTACAACAAAGAGAGCCCATGAAGGTACAGGTGGGAAAAGGGACCTACTAGGGAAGAAGAGAGAATAAGGCTGGCTGGAATTGTACGGAGTCTTGAAAGTGAGGATGAGGAGTTTGACTTTGATGCAAAAAAGTTCAAGGAGCAACTGAAGAGAGGTGATACTGTGGGGCTGGGGAGAGTGTCATGGTCAGGATGAAATATGTTAGCTTTCACCTTGAGGCTCAATAATTCTAAGGGAGAGAGACAAAAGCTAACATTATAAAAACCTTCCTTGTAGGCATCTAGATGAAGAAGAATTGGTTATCTAATCCCAATCCATCTCCGTTGTCTTTATTGATGTTTCACTTGCACATATTTCCAGCAGCATAAAACCAGAGCACTTGTAGTTTGATGATTCAATTGACATTTGTCTTGTAAACCATTTTTTAAAATGTCATGTTTCAGGTCTGAAAAGGTGTATAATTAAGGCCTTGATCCTGCTCCCTTTGAAGCCAATGAGAGCTTTGCTTTCAGGTTCTAGAAAGTGTATTTTAGTTTTGTTGAAATGCTACCAAACATAAACTGCAATTTTCCTTTCAAAGAAGGAAAAATATATCCAGAAGTAAACTGAATTTTTATGAAAGATAATATAACTCTATGGGCTGGGCTTGACTTCCACCAGTATTATGAAAGGCCTCCAACAACAGAGAGTAGAGCCAGAGGGTGTTGCAACTTGCAGCTGGCCAGCTCAGCTTCAGAAATGTCCAGTGGTGGTGGGTCAGGGGACAAAGACCTGAACGATGCAATGATTCAACACATCCTGTGGGTGTCTTTCAGTGACAGCTTTCCATTTAAGCTTCAACTTCACTTTACAGCTGTCATCCCCCAGCAGAGCCTAAGGGAAAGGGAATGGTGTACATCTCTAACTGCACTATATATAAATAAATATAGTATATAGGCATCCTCAGTTCTGGCAAGGTAAATTTAATTATATCAAATAGCAGACTTAGCACAGAAGTGGACTGCAGGATGCTCTGGATTAATCTTGGCTCTGTCACTGACTCTCTGTCTGCGCCTGGGCAATTCACTTCATCTCTTCTGACTCCATTTTAACAACTGTGAAAAGGGAATAATAATGTTAATCCACCTTTTTGACAGGTGAAATGTATGGACAAAAACCACTATATAAGTGCTGAATATTATTTGTTGCCATTATATCTAACTTTGCTCCAGATGTGTGCTTGCTTATCCAATGCGTTTGACTATATGAAATTCTTCATTGTAGTGAATGGTAATTTACAAGCAAAGAGCCTAGTATCTATTCTACAAGATGATATATTTAGAGGGAGATGGTAGAGTTCAAATGTGTAACATAAAGGCCATGCAAGGTAGTCTGTTTTATTAAAATTATGTTATAAGTATAAGAGTATGTTTTTGTGATGATTACTTCCAAGTTGGAACTGTCTGGCTCGCAGACATAACTTAAAAAAAAAAAAAAATCTTTCCAGCCTGTCTGCTTCCTAATGTTCAAACATCAAATATCAGACTTTGGAATCAATAGTTATAACTTGCCTTGAGGGATTTCAATAAAAATACTTTTCATTAAGTTTGTAAACTTCTGAGGAAATCAGGACTCCAAGGGCTTGTTGTGGGGTATACTTTGAGTCACAATACCATAAATTTATTATCCTTTTATTCTTAGTGAATTTCAGCAGTAATGAAAAATTGACATCTTATTCCTTGGTCTGTTTTATCCTCTGCTCTCCCAGTTCTTATGTTCCTTTCTCAGCTTGTCAGACATGCATCTACTGCCTGGTTTCGAGTAAATTTGGGGAAATAAGGGAGAAATCAAAATAGAGAAAATCACTTTAAAAATTTTTTGCTCACATTAATTCCCCAAAGATACAATTTTTTAAAATATTACATTGTGGCATAGAATTAAAAGGAAGAAAACAGCAACTTTATGTGAGGCAACATTAAGGTTCTAACTAAACTCCATAGAAACAAAGATATGCTGAATCAAAGATCCTACAGCCCACCTAATTCATCCTTCTTGTGGCTAGTTGCAAATCTTTAGTCTTCTGCATTACAACCCAAATGGAGACAATGCTAAGGGAAGTCCAACAGGACTGGCTAACTTGAACCAACTAGTTCCTTTTTTTGGATACTCCTTTTGTTGTTAGATGCTATAACACTGAATCTTGTTTCATCAGCAGTAGCATGTCAAATCCCAAAGTGATGTGGCCTCCATGCAGATCTAGCACCAACCAGATCAATCTCTGGCTAGGTCCTTAAGGTGGTTGGGCTGTAAATTCAGTTTATGTCCATCACACGCAATCTTATGCCACCAGAGTTTCTAATGCCGATGTGATTGCCGGCCATGTACCGACATTCCTTGGTTTACATGCTTTGGAATTTGTTGATCTTCTATTTTAATAATATGATCATACCAAGAAAACACTGGAAACTGAACCAGTGCTGGTGGAGACAGTTTCTGGGGTTGGCTTCAAATATATTTGTATCTGCTGATGCTGCATAATATATCACAATTTATCACATTCATATTGCCACCAGTGGTAGTTGTATCTATATAATATAACACAATTTAATGATACCCTATTTTTGTTATTACAGTACTACTTTTTCTTCCTATGTACCTAATGTAACTATTTTAGGATTATCACTGCACAGGTAAATCAGATATGCTTTGTGAGCTCTTTAGTGGAATCTCCTTTCCTAGGTTCTGCCTGGAGTATAATGTATAGCCATTATTCCAGTTATGAAGCAAATGCTTACGAGATGGTGAGGGTCTTGCAATGTGCCCTAAAATTAGTCCATTTCTGGATCAGTCTAATGTTGATTTCACAGCTGAATCTCTTTACCTAAAAATGCTTTATCTCTGGCTCTTGCCTTCTTTCATCCTGGGCTTTTTAAGATTTAGTCCCAGAGGTGTAGAGCTATCATGGTAGATGAGGGATTGAGATGAGGTCACTGATGTAGCCAATGATGTTAACAGATCATTTAGCTTAAGTGCTAATGAACCCTAAGGCTTCACATCACTTTGCCAAATGGAGGTAGGGGTAGAAAACTTTGTCAAAGAGGGAGGAAAGTGTGTGTTTTGTTCCTTGACATATTTCCCCTTTCTTTCCTGCATCACTTTGGTCTTGTCCAGTCTGAGACAATCTTTTGGAGGCATTGTGACAACCTTATGATGGTTTTGGTTGTATCTGTGAAAAAATGAGAGATATAGATAGGGGTCAGCAGATTATTGACAACAGAGCTTGTGTCCTATCATCACTTTTCTAAGTGATCTTATATGGATGTTGAAGGTACAGGGTACACAGGATGGATCCCTGGCAAACACTAGATTGAGAGCTTTTGGAGGAGAGGACCAATTACCCATGACCACTTGCTGGGTCAGATAGGTGGGGATAGACTGTGGATCATCTGTTTCACTAGGTCATACAAATGGAACTGCAGCATCTGAGGTAAATTGCCTTAAATGATGAGGAGGGGTTGAGCAGTGTGACCACTTACACATGATCTCTGTCTGTTGAAATGAGGAGAACCTGGCAATGGACAGAACATCATTGGGAGCAAAGAATGCAGGCCATATTTACATATTAGGGAACTCTGAAAAAGATTGGGGGTCGTGGTAGATAAGCATCTGAACATGAGTTCCTAGTGTGCAACTCTGTGGCCAAAAGAATTAATGCAATCCTGGGATGCATAAACACAGAGGAATCTCAAGTAGGGTAGGGAGGTTATTATAACTCTATTTGGCACATCAGTATGACCACTGATTGGATACTGTGTCCAGTTCTTGTGTCCACAATTCAAGAAGGATGTTGATAAATTAGACTTCAGAGAACATGCCTTATAGTATAGACTCAAAGAGTTCAATCGATTTAGCTTAACAAAGTGAAGATTAAAGTGTGACTTGATTACAACTCATAAGTATTTACCTGGGGAACAAATATATAATAATTGGTTCTTCAGTCTAACAGAGAAAGGTGTAACAGGAGCCAATGGGTGGAAGTTGAAGCCAGACAAATTCAGAATGGAAATAAGGTGTAGATTTTTAACAGAGAGGGTAATTAACCATTGAAACAATTTACTAAGGGCTATGGGCAATTCTCCACCACTGACCATTTTTAAAACAAGATTGGATTTTTTTCTAAAAGTTATGCTCTAGAAACTATTTTGGGGATGTTACAGGAGGTCAGACTAAATGATCACAATGGCCCCTTCTGGCCATGGAATCTGTGAATCTAGTAATCATATTTTAGTGCTACCAAAGCTGTTGCCATGCTGTTCTACTGTCAGAAATCCACTTGCAAAGCATCCAGGATGTTGACAGATGTCACACATTTTTGGAGCTTGGTTGTTACTATATTCTCAATTATTTTGGCTTAGGAATGTGAGGTTCAAGACAGAGTGACCATACTGTATGGATGGTTGGCTTTGAGGATTGAGAGGACTATAGTACTGTTCAGAAAGGTTGGCAGATTTGTTCTTGTGAAATAGGTGCTGATAGTTTCCACAAGTAGCGGGTTGTTTTTCCCTGGCTCTCACCGGACAAGAGATAAGGCTCTTTCTTCCAAGAAGTGGTTCAAATATTTCTTAGGGCTCCAGCTTGTATGATATGTTGTTTGTTGTGATATTTGGTTAAAAGGAAAATATATGGCAGCCTCTCTGAAAGAGTTCGACTTTTCATTTGGACCCCTCAAAAAACTTTGAAGTGCTTTGCTATTCTAACAGTGCATTGTGACTTTCATTAGTTCAGAAAGATTAATACAATTTAGGGAGTTGGTTAAAAAAGGAATCCTTTTCAGAAGTACATGGTTTATAACAAAAGAGGCATCTCACACTGTGTTGTAAAAAGTGTAACTAAAGATTTGATGATGTTGAAAATATAATTATATGGAAATGAATCATTCAAGATATCATGCAAAGGATGAAGAAGACATTTCTAATTTTCAGAATTCAATGATGGAGCCCAGGAAAAGATGGAAGATAGTAAAAATATAGCAATTATAAAAGGCAGAGAAAATGAATTAGGCCTTATCTAACTGTGGCATGTTTGAAAAGGGCAAAATAGGAACTGGGGATAAAATATAATAATGGCTGATATAAAAATGCCTGATTATCTTTGTATGATACTAAAACGTTTTTTCTCTCTAAAATGAGAGAGTAACTGTTAATAATAAAATGCACATTTGCCCTGAAACTTTACAGTTTTTTTTTTGTTTTAAATCCAGTTTGTAGAGGTTTCAGGATATTTTTTCTTATGATTTTGAGTAAAATTGCATGCTTTCAAAGGTCTCTGCAGACAGAATGCAGTGTAACATGACATGTTAAACTACCACATGACACTATTGTCTGAAAAATACAATAAGCCAAACATAATTACATGATTTCTCAAATCTTTGGTCACAGAATGGAATTACAGTTTGAAGAAAGGACAGATTGATAAATGATTTCCTGAAGTAAAAAAAAAGGCGATGGGGGGGGAGGGGAGAGGAAGCTGACAAAAATCTGGACTAAAAAAGTAGATGGCTCACAATCCCAACATTTAAGGGAAAACATGTATGTGCATATGAGTGCATTCCGGAGTCAGGAATGTGAGGTGTGTGTTTGAAAGAGTGAGAACAAAAAGTAGGGAGACATTTGGTTTATATTTCAAAAGGAAAGAAACCAGTAAGTTTTATGACTCCCTCACATAGTGTTCTTTAGAAAGACATCAAGCAAACTGAGTATTTTCACATGGAATTTTACCTCCTGCTGGCATTAAATATTTATAAAGAGGCTTAAGATTTTCTCTTTGGAAACATTTCTGACTCTAATCACTGATGGTAAGTGTTTTATTTCTTATATTGACTTTATTTCAGTGCTCTTCCTGAGTTCAAACATTCTCTTCTTATGAGAGTCTTGCTTGAGTGAGAAAAACAGAATTGGGCCTTAAAACACCACAGCATTCAGTTTAATCAGGTTTTTAATCTTATAATAAAAGCAGTTAGGGGTCTAGTCTCCCCGTGGCATGCATGTGTAACTCCTGTAAACATTAATGGCAGTTTTTACATTACTTTCAAGGTTAAAATTTAGAGACACGTTAAGGGCTGATTTGTAGCCCTTAAAGCCACAATTACATTAGTGGGGTGCAGAGCTGCAGGATACCACTGCTTTATGCCTGCAGAAGACAGAGGCAGGCAGAATATTTCTGAAAGTAGTGTGGGAGCACACTCAGATAAATCAGCCATTAATGCTAGTGAAAAGGGTTCTGTGTATATTTTCCCTCACCAAGAACAACCTTAAAGACAGTACTGGATATAGCAGTGTAGGGAGTAGCTATGGCTATACCTAGCCACATCATACTCCCTTTGGACTAGTCTAGGGCTTCTGGCACTGCTAATGTTCCTGGGACATTGTGTTTAGGTAGCAGAAGCTCCACTATCCTGGCTGCACCATAGAAGTAACACAAGTTGTGTGAGGTTCCTACTGCCCAACCGTTTGTGCAAATAACAAGAATCTTCCCCTACAGCTCTGAGAACTGCACCAATGCTGAGATGAGTTAGGGAAGAAAGAAGTTTGCCACCCAAGAGTCAATGATGGAGCATTATACCTGTGGAGAAAATAGCTCCTAAGGTCAGTGGGGCAGCCACATTCCTCAGTGGCTCCTGCTGCACCTTTAGAAAAAGCGTAGCATGCATTCTCCCCAGTGCTAGCACTCCCAGCAATATGCAGAGGGTCAGTATCCTGGGCACATCAAGGCTCTTGAAATGAGTGGGAATTGTTGGGTAGTCAGAAGGACTGAAAATCAGACCACTTTCATGTAGGTGCCTAAATTTAGGCAATAAAATTTGACAATGCTGGCTTTTTGTTTAACTATCTATTGTCAGTGATATCATGCATTTGTAAATGCCTCATGTTATATAATAGTAATGTACATTCTTTCTCCTTTGGCTCCTCATGCTGATGCCACAATCCACAGTGACATACATAATCTGTACCTATGCAGTCAGAGCACCTTAAAACCAGTCTGCTGGAGATAAGGAACTGGAAAAATAAAAGTAGTTTTATGCTGTCTATACATGCTTCAATATTAAAAATATGACTCACCTCCACTGCCACCCTTCCAGCAAAAAACCCCCAAAGCAATGAATTCTGCTTCATAGTTTGTTTTCATATTACTGCAGATAAATGACACCATCCATACTAAATATCAGAGGGGTAGCCGTGTTAGTATGGATCTGTAAAAAGCAAGAGAATCCTGTGGCACTTTAAAGACTTTAAGGTGCCACAGGACTCTTTGTTGCTTCATCCGTACTAAGTAATGTGTAGGGGTTTTGTGTTGTTACTGCTGCTCCTAATTAAGAGTTTGGTGATGGGGGGGAGGAGGAAGGTAGCTTTTAGTAGTAGTCTCAGTGTGTCCCAACAGCCAGTTGGGAAATCTAGGCATAGTACCACAGCTATTGTATGTGCAATTAATCGTAACTTGTTAAATTATAAAACTGGAAGGGTACATTTTATATGGAATTCAAAAAGATCTTACTTGGCTTCTGTATTTAATTTTACTAATGAATTTTAGTATGGAATTAAGGCACATAATATGCCTCTGGCAAAAATAAAGGATGTAGAATCATGTGTAATTACAAAAAGAAGAGGCTGAATTATTTTTTATTCAAGGAAAGGAAGAGCACATTACGAGCTTCAAGCTACCTGCTTATAAACCCTCAAAAGAAATGAAAATAAATATGATGAAGTAAAGAATAAATTTCTTGCTTATCACACAGTATCAGATGCTATACATCGATGATCTAGAGGCTGATCCTGAAGCCTCAATGCAGGCAGCATTGCCACTGAAATCATTGGCAGGTCTGCCTTTGTAAAAGCAGCAGAAATCTGGACCTTGAATTTAATTCCTATCTGTTAGAGTTAAGCCATGAGTCAATGGCAGCATGAAAGGTGCTGCACACCTCCAGAGAGATACATTGTCCTCATCCCATTGAGTGATTGGGAGGTGAGAATGTTTCACACCAGTGATTGAACCTTTCACCACGCACAGTACCAGGAAACATGTTTGCCTTTGCAGAGTAGGAATATTAACAGTATACAAGTCTGACCTGTTCTGTACTTAAAAACAAACAAAAAAACACATACTCTTTTGAGTTTCCCATTCTGATGCATCATGCTTGCCATGAATAACATGAACAGGTTTAATGGGTATTGTATGCACCTATGAAATTATGAGGCCTTTAGTTTTTTCATATAAAACATCTAAAATTTTAATCACATTCAGCAGTCATTTTTCTTAGTGTTAAGCAGACTCTAAAGACTTTTCTGTCACTAAGTGAATTTGTTTGCTAGATTTCCTATTATTAATGCTGTTTCACCTCCACTAGTGATAGCAACATTGAGACTTAATATATATAGGTTATCAGCTCCTGTCAGCATTTTATGCTTACAATGTCAGCTGAAGCCAGCACAGCATATGTACTTTGACTGCAATGTTGCTAATGTTGTTGGAGGTGAAACATTTGGTAACTATTGGTAACCCTGAGAAGTGTTGCAAAACTCTACTCTAATGTAGACAAGGGGTTCAGAGGAGACAAAACAGTGCTCTTTCTTGCAGACTTTACTTTTGTTTTTTTCTCATTCTAAAATAAAGATCAAACAGGCCCAAATTATGTATTTGGTCTTAATGTTTGAAGAAATCTAACAATATGTTAAACATGATACATACAAAAAATTGAAAATAAATTACAGATAAAATATTCTCTGCAGTAATTTTGAAAGTTACAATAAAGACCAGTATCAGAGGGGTAGCCGTGTTAGTCTGGTTCTGTAGAAGCAGCAAAGAATCCTGTGGCACCTTATAGACTAACAGACGTTTTGCAGCATGAGCTTTCGTGGGTGAATACCCACTTCTTCGGATGCAAGCAGTGGAAATTTCCAGGGGCAGGTGTGTATATATAAGCAAGAAGCAAGCTAGAGATAACGAGGTTAGATCAATCAGGGAGGATGGGGCCCTGTTCCAGCAGCTGAGGTGTGAAAGACCAGGACATTACTCCAGTTAATGTCCTGGTCTTTCACACCTCAGCTGCTGGAACACCGAACAAAACTAAGATGTTCTGATTATGTTTCCTAGATTCCTGACCAATGTTTTTAAGACATTGGTAAAATTAAATTAAAATATCCAGGCCTTATGTAAGAGAGTTGGGAAAACTATCCGACTGTTAGGGGACATGTTTTTAAACATCAGAAGTGGCCTGATTAATTTAATAATTGAAATACCTGCTCAATCTGATTGATGGTTGCTGAATGATCTGCTTCCCTTGGACATCTGATGGAGAATCTCTAAACTATAAAATCACAGTCTTTTTTATAAAAAAAAGTTCAGTTCTGTCATCTGATTCATTAGTGTCTATAATTATGTGCCTTGCTCATTTCAGTTAGAGATCCAGAATGGATATTGCTTTGAGGTCATGGAGTAGGAACAGTCTGGTCTTATAGTTTTTCCTCAAAGCTTCCATCCATTGCAACAGTTGTTCTGCTGAAAATTAGAGCAGCAAACCCAAAAAAAACAAAAATGTGACATGAATTTCATGCTAAATTTCTAAGGAAGTATTACATAATGAGTGCTCTTTTAAGATACATCACATTCTCAAAACAATGGCAGCATTATTGTAGTTGAGTTCTTGTCAGATGCTTTGTTTTGCTGTGAAATATAGCTATCCCACCATAGCAGTCAAGGAGAGTAATGGCTATGTCCAGGATTGAGATAATATTAATTTGTGTGTGACTCAGTCACTGTTCTGCCTAGTAACAATGTAATTAATTGTGCAGCGCAATTGGCGGTGTTAGCTGATGTTGAATACTCTGTCAGTTGTGTGCAAGTGAGATCTCTTGGGAGACAGAAAAACAAACACAAACTTCGTAAGCACACTTTTAAAAAAAAATAGTTTCACATCGGAAATAACTGGGTTTCTTATGAATCTGATTTTCAATATTTTGAAAATTGCACTTTTTTTTGCATTTTACAGTACAATGCAAATGTTTACAAAGAAGTAAACACAAGGCCTCTAACACAGCAGAGCCAAAGAAAGTCTCATTCTCATATAAGGAAATGCTTCCTGCTGAACATCACAGGCAAGGCTCATTCTCTCTTTCAAAACTAGCATTAATTCAGATTATTTAAATGCTATACTGAAATGAAGGTGTCTCAGCCAGTCAAAGAGTAGGGATGGTCTTGAGTTACTGAGGCATAGCTGTACAGTGTATTTTCCCACACATGTGCAATTGCCAGTAGTCTGGTTCTGCATGCCTGATTTAAATAATTACTACATAATTATTTCTCAGTACCTAAGTATTATGCAGATATGCAGATCCCTATACACCAACAGGCCAATAGCATTTAACCAGTCAGAGATCAGGTGTTTGTATAATCACCTTAGTGTTATTTCTCAATGGATGCACATGCGCACACAAACACTCTACAATAGGTCTTTGGGAACATTGCTGTGAAGCTGGGAATAGTATGACAACTCAGAAAGGAAACCAGTCTATTCTGGAACCTTTTTCTTTGGCCTCCCTTGTATGACCTTCATGAAGAACTCAACTGGATGTTATTTTAGTGTAACTTTTATGCAAAACATTTGCTCTTGTGAATTCAGAGGTTTATTACTCCTGGGGGAATTCTGCACCACTGCGTGCATAATTAATAAGCCACACATAGTTTTATTTTTTTGCGCAGAAAAGGGCTTCTGCTGAAAAGTTGCTGCAGTTCCACATTTTGCTCACCAGAGGGTACTGTGGCCATAGACCACATCAGCAGCTCCCAGCAAGCTAGGGAAAAGAAAGAGCCTGCCTTCTTCACAGCACCTGTCAGGGCAGGTCAAGAGACAGACAGCATGAGGTGCTGGGGAGTTACATGGGCACATAAGGGCTAGTGGGAGAGGACAAATGGGCAGGGGCTGAATGGGAGAGGAGATTCAGGGCCACAGAGGGGAGGGAGGTGCAGGGTCACATGGTGGCAGGGGACGGGGTTCAGGGCCACATAGGGATTGGGGAGTGGCTGAGTGGGGGCACAAAGACACATGGGGACAGGGTGAGGGGGTACAGGGCCATATGGGGCTAGGGGTAGTGGATGTCTGAGTGCAGGGGGAGGGACACATGCGTGAATGAATGGGAGATGCTAGGGGTCAGCCAGAGTCTGCATGGAGGAAGCTCCCTAACAGTCCCTGCCCACCCCCCAGAAAAACCTATTCCATACTTTTCACGCCCATACCCAACAACCCTCAAAGATCACACCTAGGCTTCTTCCCAGCAATTATTTCCCTCTCCCTCAGCTCCTCTGTTACCCCTGACTCCCCCTAGCCTTTGCACTGCTTCTTGGAGGTGTGGGAAATACAGTTATGTGTTGTAGTTTAAATGAATTATTAATCAGAGTTCCATATTAATATGCCTAGTAAGGAATTTATTTGTCAAAAATATTTTCTGAATCTTTTTTTATTGTATGTACTGTTACAGACATACTTGCTGACAGGTATTTTGGAATAAATTACCAACAATAATTGAAACTGGTGTGATTATATTGAGTTATTTTGACAAATAAAATATGAAGAATTTTGCAAAATGTGAAAATATTGTGCGAAGAATTTTTAATTTTTGATGCAGAATTCCCCCATGAGTAGTTTATATATTTGCTAACTTTAATGCTATATATTGCTCTGCTAGGGGTTTGGAAAAACCTGGTTAAAGCTGGTGGGTGTAACATCTGCCCTTTGTTCACAATAAAAGTAAAAAGTTCTTTGTGGAATAGATAGCTGAAGCAAAAGCCATCACCCAAAAAAACATGCCATGTGCAAGGCTGGAGTAGATGTTGAGCCATGCAGGGGCAAGGTGTTTCCCCCAAAAAAGTAGGGATAGGAGATTAATTAAATTGAAGTTGTATGTGAGAGAGAGACAGAAATGGACAGCGAAGACAGCAGACGTAGCCTCATGAGTCAATGGGTGCAGTATACAAATTCTAGTGTAAATGTGGGGCGGGACCCAAAATCATATATCTGCATCCTTTGTTTGCGGCTGCTGCGTCTTCCTCTTCCTCCTGTCGAGGGGGCACTGACCACACACAACAGCATCCTCTGCTATGACATCACAACCCAAAAAACAATGTAGGGGAAATGCCTGGGGAGGGAGGGTCAGGGCTGGAATGTGGGCCTTCCCCACACTGCCCCTGCAGCAGTGGCTGGTTTCTTATAGGGCCAGGCATGGCTCCCCATTCCAGGCATTGTGACCTGGTGCATGGGGTGACACTGCCACTTAGATTTGGCCTGGCTACTACTCCATCGTGTGAAGGGTTGACTGGGCCAAATGTGAGATGGAAGCTCTGTGCAAATGTGCCAGTCCTGATTTCGGTGGGTGTAATTGCACCTATGAACCCGCATTAAAGCCAGTGCCTGAGAGCCCCATGCCTTGTTACACTGCAATATTGAATATTGTGCCATAGTGTCTAAAAATCCTACGACTGTACCAACTCCCTGACCTCTTCCAATTTTGGAATCCTAGAAGTATATGAATATAAGATTTAATCTCTCTTTTTTTTTCTTTTTCTTGATTATAATTCTGAAATTAGCAATTTCCCCCCTTAGCAATCACAGGTTATTCACCATCATATCTACATATGAGCTGGCAGTTTAGCTCCCTATAAGGACAGACCTCTCAAATCTGGGAACATGACAGATTATTCCCTGGCATTGAGAGATGTCTGTCAGTGGTGATTTGCTGATGGTATTAGAGCTGCCAAAACTCCTCCCCCATTTAATGTCAGAGGAAAGGCGGCCCAATAAACTAAGCATGAGAGAAGAAGGGACTGCAGTGATGATCCCCACATTGACACTGTTAAATCACTCAACTTTTCTGTTCCCCAAAGAGGTAGGTTTTTAGTCAGTTCTTCATATTTCTAAAAGCAAGAAGTAAAATGTGTCTGGGCCTGGACCAGTGTGGACAAGTACCATGTGAACTGAGAGATTAATATTAAAAAAAAGTGTTTTAGAACATAGCATGCAAACCATGTTCAGAGTCAATGGAAACGCATCGCTCACCTGTCAGATGTAGTGTACGGGCTTCCTTTTTTAAGACTAGCAGAAAAAAAGAAGTGTTTGCTTCTAATTTGATAAGGCATACTGCATAGCTGTAGCTAGAGGAAACCTCAGCTGACATAGAAGAAGAAAGGCTTTTCCAGACTCATTGAATGCCCAAGTGACAGACTGTAATAACCTGAACAAACCTTGTAGAATTAAGATAAACTATTGAATTTGGGTTAATACCTTTGGGGTACATTGATTTCAAAATGCAATTGTGTATGTGTTGTTGTGGCATTGTATGTACCTTCTCTAGTAAAGGGGGGATGCCAATGTACTTCCTCTATCAGCCCTTTGAACTCCCCAGATCCCCTGCACTGGAGAGGTGCACATACATTAGTTTTTACTGGATTTTTCAGGGATCGACAAACAAAGAGTTTTTGGATAAATATTCCGGTTTTAAACTGGTCCAGGGCCTTTTTATTATATAGCAAACGGACAGGACCCCTTGTCCATAGAGGACTCCAGTCCTTAGGGAAGGGTTGGAAGGATTAGGTGCTAGTTCTGAACTGAGGTTGTGATAAACTTGTGGCCACAAAGGAAACACTGAGTGTGGGATGTTTGAAGGACTGCTGCTGCCAGAGCCCATGTTAGAGCTGGGGTTAACTCTAGGAAGCATATTACTATGTGCGTAGATTCTTTTATTGTCTTTAATGTTTTCTCTGTACTGCTTTTACCTTATGAATAAAACAGGCTTGCTTAGAAAGAGCTGTGTGGTAACGTATAACTGTAGCAATTATACTGGTTAATTGTCTCTGAAGAGAAAGCAAGCAGGTGTCCTTGAGCAACCTGTCTGTGCTGAGAAATGCACAATGAAGGCAGGGAACTGTGTAGCCTGGAAATACCCCAGTCTGGAGGGAAAGGGATGCATGTCTCTACCCAAGAGATGCAGCAGCTGGGGAGCTGGTAGCCTGAGTATTGGTGCCTGGCTGGGCCACTAAGGGGAAATACAGGTGCAGCTGCCATGAACAGTGACAGCCCATGCTAGCATATGTTAAGTGACAAGTCCCTTTAAAAGAAACAGTAGAGAGACTGCTATTAGTCATTTTTAATGAGTATTATAACCCCTGTATGAAACTTCCATTATCCCTCCCCCAAGTCTCCTTTTTTCACATGTTGTTGTGGAAATTTGTCTGACTGTTCTATTGCTTCGTTCTCTGCTTGTTTAACTCTTTCTTCCTCCAGAAGCATTCTCTGGAGAGGTGCCAACACACATACAATTTTTCATAGCTGAGCCACTTTTTTCTTAAAGTAAAGTATACTTTTATCTTTATTTAGTGTGCAACAACAGTGATGTTCAATGGCAAAGTAAGAGGTCTTCATGTCCTTCAGATGTCTCTGGGAACAAATCCCTGGCCCTTTTCTCCAGTTAAACAGTTTCTTTTGACTTCACATCAGCTATCGATGACTGACTGTCCTTGTCATGGTTTTTGCATTTTTCATAAATTTATTTTAAAACCAAATCCTGTAGCATGCATTGCAATGACACGAGTTGTATGTATTCCCAGTATTGGTTGAAAAGTGTCACTAGATTTAGAACAACAAAGAAAATGATTTAAAATGGCACAAGTGCAGTCACTGACAAATCTGAATGTTTAAAGAAGTGTTTTTCAACCTTATCAGGTGTATGCAAAGTCAAAACTTACTGAAAGAATACAAAATGATTGATAACAATGTGTGTGTGTGCGCGTGTGCGCGCACACGCTGAACATAACTTGGAGTAGCAGGTTGTGGCTGCTTTAGATTGCATGGGTTGAGGGGGTCTCATATTTTTCTATTGGCAAATCAGAAATGCATTGTAGAGGTTATTGAGATAAAGCTGCGGAGGGCCTGGCAGTGAGGTAGAGGACAGCTGTGGCTTCAGGCACTGGATCAGGAATAGGAGGTTGTTTGGAACAGTAGAATGGGCATATCAGCTGATGTTCTCCTAAAACTATCAATGGTGAAACAGTTCAGTGGTATTAGATCTTCCCACTGATGTCAGTGGGCTTTAGATCCGGGCTTTTCTCAGGGTAAAACTTGTGTGTTTAAGGATTACATCAGGTCACACTGAAACAAAAGGAGGAGCCTATTGGTTAGCAAAATGGGGGTGGGGAAGGAAATGACACTACACACTTATTTGTTTACATACATGCCCCCCCACATGCTCTGACGATGCTTCCTGTTGCATGTATCTCTCCCAACATATCCAGACAGTTATTACACCATAGTTACAAGAAACCTTTAAATCCAAATAAATACAAGAAAGGTGGCTAGTTAGAGGGAGTCCATGCCCCACATGGAGTGAACAGAAAAAATGGAAGAGCACCTCTTAATAAGTTAATCCATTTATTTTCATAGTTGAGACTCTCAAGGGGGGCATAAATATTCTACATTTTGTGGCTCCATTGCTCTCCTATTGCTCTCTGTCATAATCAGTGAAAAGCTTCTCATCCTGATCTGTATTATGAACCATGGCTCTGTTGGAATTCTACATTTTTACCTTTACAAGTTTACTTCTCTTTGTCCTAGTTTCCCTTACACATACACTCATTTCCCCACCCACAAGTTTAATTTCTTCCTATGTTCTGTTAGTCCAAATAGTTTACTTCCTTTTTACATGGAGATAAATAGTGGGTGAATGTATTCCAGTGTGTGTTTCTGTGAAATATGATGCTTTAAATCATTTTCATTCATTAATCTGAATGAAAAGAATTGTGACTGTGGCTTGTCATGTTCTTGAACTAAATAAAACTGACTTGAAAATTATTATGATCTGAAATATAAATTAAAATTGTGTTATGTTTAATTATGAAAAGACACAAAATTCAATTGTGTTATTCTGAGTTTATATAACAGTGTGAGAAGGTGGTGACAATGTAGATGATCTGGTGGTCTCTTCCTGCCTTACACTCTATGACTAATTTATGACCCAGATCCTCTGCTGCGTTAAGTCTGTGTAGCTTTACTGACTTAAATGGATTTATGTGTCTTCACACCAGCAGTGGTGTGTGTGTGTGTGTATTTAACTAGTGTAGGGCCAAATCTTGTTTCCTACGCAAAGCCCAAGAAAATGAGTTATGTGAAAGGGATTGAGGCTGAGGGGAAAATGAATCATCTCCTTTATTGCCCCCCACCACACACTAAACAACATCAGAAGGTGGGACGTAGAGCAGTTGTGCTATTTGCCTCTGCATACATGGTTGCTTGATACTAGGAGGTTTGGAGAGTGAATCAGCATAGTTGCCCCGCCACTTCCCACTATGTCCCCCAGACCTACAAGCACGTTGCAGAAGAGTGTGCTGGTTTAGTACATTGCTTCCAGCTCACTGTGCATGGCATCTTTGAAACCTGTTTCACACCTACCTCCATTACACATCCTAACCATTGCTTTTCAAGACTTATGCATCTGAACAAAGTAGTTGTGGGAGAGGAAAAGGGTAGGTGGAGGTTCTACAGAGTAGTGAATCTCCTAATAGAATTTATTGTATCAATAAGGGAAAGAACCACACACTATAAACATAATTTTAAACAAAATTTGCAAAATTTAGAGGGGACAAGCAAGACAAGACAGTTTTTAGGTTTTTGTCATTCTTTGTTTTTTTGGCACTGTGCTAGAGAACAGAGCAGACTACGCCACATTCCTGAATTAAAAACCCTGCTTCAGTTCAAATTTGGTTTGTTACTCATGCATAAAAATAAAACAAAAACCATCTAATTTGCATTCACCATCTTGACTTCTATTATGTACAAAGGGACAGTTATGTAGTGTGTTATTTTGGGAACGTGCCATCAAATGAGAGGAAATGGATAATAGGGGGAAATATGAAAGAAATGCACATGAAGCCAGATTACTCAGAAAAATACTTAATAGATTCTATGATGTCTGTCCCCTGCAGCTCAATAAAAACATAGGAATTGCTATGCTGGATCAGACCTGTGGTCCATGTAGTCCCAGTATCCTAAATCCATTAGAGGCCAATACCAGATGCTTTAGAGAAAGATGCAACAAAATATCCTGAACTACATGGATATGGTATAATCTGTTTACCGGGGGAGTCTCCTCCTAATCGCTAATAAATAGAGTTAAGTTTAAGCCCTGAAGCATAAGGTGTTATATTTGGGCATATTTTCTATGGTATGTATGGAGAATTGGTTTTTTCAATGGTTTTAAGGGGTTCCCCTGTCTCTGTATGTGCTGTCAAAAGCCACAGAATTTTGTTCCCAATTCATAACTGTGTGTTGGACCACTCCACACATCAGTATTGCACTGCCAAAGAGCAATTACCAGTGTTTCATAACCTTCTGTTTTTCTCATATAGAAAGTCACTGTGTGCCCTTTGTCCCACTGCCAAAATATGTATCATAGCACCGACAGAAAACTTAAAGGCAGCCAGTTTTAGGACATCAACTATAGCAGTATCAGAATTATCAACATGAGCAGCAAGTGTTCTAAAAGTCTCCCTATTGTGTGCCATGAACAAAACAGTCTGTCACTACCAAATATTTCTCTGTAGAAGATGAAGGAAGTTTATAGTCTGTGTTGACTTGCACAGTTAGTAACATTTTATGAGCAGTGAAAAAGGAATTTCCCTCTGTCCATATTGCAGTTTATGCTCGGATGCATATTTGGCCAAATCTTGCCGAGGCTTTCAATCATCATTGTGAATTTATGGATTTTTTTACAAATGAATGTTAAAGCTGAGTGAATAATGCAAAATACTATCTGTTCGTATACATCTGGATTTTTTTAAATGCATTCATGTCAGCCATTTTGTACTGTTTTACATTCTCTTTCCATCATTGTCAATGTTCCTTCCCCACTCTGAACTTTAGGGTACAGATGTGGGGACCTGCATGGACACTTCTAAACTTAATTACCAGCTTAGATCTGGTATCGCTGCCACCACCCCTAGCACTACTTTTCTTCCCTGGGTTGCCTTGAGAGACTTCACCAATTTCCTGATGAACACAGATCCAAACCCCTTGGATCTTAAAACAAGGAGAAATTAACCATCCCCGCTCCTTTCTCCCACCAGCTCCTGGTGGATCCAGATCCAAACCCCTTGGATCTTAAAACAAGGAGAAATTAACCATCCCCGCTCCTTTCTCCCACCAGCTCCTGGTGGATCCAGATCCAAACCCCTTGGATCTTAAAACAAGGAGAAATTAACCATCCCCGCTCCTTTCTCCCACCAGCTCCTGGTGGATCCAGATCCAACCCCCTTGGATCTAAAAACAAGGAAAAAATCAATCATGTATTTTAAAAGTAGGCTTTTAATTAAAGAAAAGAAAGGTAAAAGAAAACCCTCTGGGAGAGATTAGCATGCCAGCTACTCTCACAGACAACAGATTCAAAACACAGAGGATGTTCCCCTGGGCAAAAATCTTAATACACACAAGAATACCCAAATTTGATAATTCCCTTAATGGTACCAAGACAAGTTACAAAGAAAATAAACATAAACCTATTTATCCCTTTCTAAAACTTACTACTGTGATAAGAGGCTGGTTCCTTGATCTTTTTTCACTCCATCTGAAACTGAAACTCTAAACAAAGGAAAACTTCCCTCCTTCCTTTTGAAACATCTTGTTCCCCCATTGGTTTCTCTGGTCAGGTGTCAGCTAGGCTATGTGAACTTCTTAACCCTTTACAGGTAAAAGAGGCATTAACCCTTAACTATCTGTTTATGACAATCATGCATTCAAATGATTGCTATTTAATAATACAAATGTTAATGGAAAACAAAGTTCAAAGTCACATGTACTAGGATTTGTAGAAACCAAAATTTTGAATGCACATACATTCAAATTAGAAGTGCTTGCACTGTTATCTAATTAGGCAACACAATCTATGTGTTTTATCTGTCCAAGGAACAGAGTTTGAATTTTGAACATGTATGCTCAATCCACAGAGTAAAAAATTAAAAATGATATTAAAAAACCCTCAAATGAAAAATTCAAGGAAATTGTGATCTGCTATTGGCTATTCCCCAAGCAGAAGTAGAGGCTTCATTAGCCAAATAATTTATTAATGGTGAATTATTCATTCAGCTCTAATGAATACAATGCAAACAATGCACCAATTTAATCACACAGAGAACTCATGGAAAATACAGCTAACTGCTTTATGCATAAATTAAATACAGTGACTAGCCCTATATAATTAGACACAACAGCTCTTCTGTTTAGGATTTATTTTTTTTAAAGCTGTTAGATAAAGCTGTCTTATTACTTGAAGTACAGTTATACTTCAGTGGCTGGATGCTGCCTTACTTGGTAACTGACTCTCACCTGATCATATGACTTAATCTTGCTTGGCCTATGTAATATAGGAGAACATAATCATAATTGCCCCTTCTGGGCTTTAGAATCTGTTTTTTATTATTTTTTTTACATTTTCTAAGTACATAGACATTATTTAATAAATGTAAGTCTTGGACATTCATTATTGAACAAAACTTTGCTGGGGACAACATTTTAAATAGTCTTGGACATGCTTTCTTTCAAATCATCAGGAGAAAGGCATTAGCTTCATGCAGATTCAGGTGGATAAATCAATTTCATGGCATTTTGAGGACAGAAGCAGAGGGCTTTTTCAGGGTATGTGTTGTGCTGAGGCATAGGACAGAACTAATTTCAGATAATAAAAAATACTGTTCCTAACGTTATATAAAATTATTGGATTGTGGTAGTTCTAAATCTACAAATTATATGCTCTTCGTTATAGTCATATCACAGCGCCTTGCAAACTAATGGATTTATCCTCATAACATCCTCGTGAGGAAGGGAATTGCTATTCTCATTTTACGAATTGGGAACTGAGGCGCAGAGAGATAAAATATCTTGGTCTAGGCAGGGGCAGCTCTAGCCATTTCGCCACCCCAAGCACGGCGGCACGCTGCAGGGGGCGCTCTGCCAGTCGCTGGTCCCGCGGCTCCGGTGGACCTCCCACAGATGTGCCTGCGGAGGGTCCGCTGGTCCCGCGGCTCCGGTCGACCTCCTGCAGGCGTGCCTACGGATGCTCCACCAGAGCCGCAGGACCAGCGGACCCTCCGCAGGCACGTCTGCAAGAGGTCCACTGGAGCCGCCTGCTGCCCTCGCAGTGACCGGCAGAGCGCCCCCCGCGGCATGCCGCCCCAAGCACGTACTGGGGCCTGGAGCCGCCCCTGGGTCTAGGTCATGCAGGAAGTCTCATGGGTAGCAGGGAATTGAACCAAAGTTACTAGCATTAGAGGTGAGCACCCTAATCACTGAGTAATCATTCCTCATAGTTAAGTCCCTTGTCTCTGTTCTCTGTATATTTGTGTTATCTATTATGAATATTTATTAAGGGTGAGTTGATCATGCAGTTTCATTCTGTTGTGCAGAAGTCTCCCATATGGTATCTTAATTTCATTCTTTAGGGATCAAAGGGCCTGATCACTCTCTCCTGAAGGAAACACCCTGAGAGGGGGTTAAAGATAAGGAAAGTCTCTGCAAGCTTCTCACAATTTTTTCTTCCCACTTGTTCCCTTATGCTGGGACGGGTTCTTTCAACCTAAAGAACTAAGCTTGGACCCAGCCCTGAAAACCTACCTATTCGGGAATCTGTGGCAGTCCACGGACATTTGTACAGAGAACCTGTGATTGCAAATTCATCCCCACAGTGGCCCCTTTGCACCATAGAGAAAGACCAGAATTGTATAAGGGAGCTCTAACTGTGGGTAGGATTTTCACAGTGTAGAGCACTGTGGAGATTCCAGACAACACTGTGGCCCACAGGGCAGCCCAGGGAAGGTTCTGTAACTTAGGCCCCAGGGGTACCACACGTCTCTCTCTCTAGCCTTTAAAGCAGCTCAGAATCAGGAGAGCACAAAGGTAGCTTAGGAGTTCAACATAGAGTCTCACTCTGTCTGTGTCTCCCCTGTCCCATCATTACTCTCTGGGTTCCCAACAATGGAGGGAAGTGGCAGAAAGATAATATCTCAGAAGAACCCCTGTGGGACTGGTGGGTGAACGTGTCTCTCCCCTCAGCCCATTTGCTGCCATCACCGTCTCCTGTACAGACCGCAGACCATGGGAGAGCACTCTACTTACTCTGCCACCTCCACAGCATTTCCATCTTGCTCCAGAGTCCCCCTTCTTCACCGGGCTGGGGCAGCTAGGGGGATTCCTCATGACTCTATGCATTGTGCCCCAATAAGACTCTAAGTATTTTCATGGCTGGGCCTTAAATAAGAAGTAATTGCACTTTTATTATAGCACTTTTATTATAGTGCACTTTTAATTGTCATTTAACAAAATAGAATTAATTGATATTTTATTAAGAGACAATAACTACCTTATTAAATCTAAGGGAGTTACTTATGTGCAGCAAAGTATTATCTCATTGACTTACTGGGTTACAATAAAGCTCTTTCTGATTCTGGCACACTCTCTCTCTGCACATCTCAGTTGTGTTCATTCTCAAGTACTGGCAGGTCTTGTCCTCACTCTCAAATTTTCTTTTCTCCCTTGAAGAGATCATTGTTAATTACTCATTGTGCCACAGAGCTATCTCCCTTGCATTTCAGAGGGGATTCACCCAAAGAAACGGTAGGCAGAGATTCCATTCTATGACAGCATTTCTGCCTGTTGGGAGCAGTTTTAGCTCTTACCAGTGGCTCCAAAGAGCCATGCTGATATGTGCTGCTGAGGGGAAACACTGAATCTGCGCAGTCCTTGGTCACCTTTGGCCCCCTTCTTGATCCCATTGCTCACTTTCTGCGTTGCATTAGCTTCCTATGGCTGCTTGGCAAAAGAGGCTGCAGCTATCACAGTCTAGTCTCCTGACAGACTTTCCTCCCTAAGGACCTCCACTAAAGTTAATGCCAGTCTATATTCTGGAGTGAGTCTTGCTTAGTCTGTTGACAGCCTTCAAGTTCTAGAAACATTTTGTAATGCTGATAGCAATGTATTTTCTGCCACATTCCAACTACAAATATGGCTGATTCGTTGTGCGGGTGAATGGATACTGGTACATGCCAGGTGAGATTTTTCTAAAGCATTCAAGTGTGGTTTAGAACAATCCCACCATCCATGTACTAGTAGCACAAATCCTGTTCAAAGTTAACAGGACTTATGCTCCTATGTTACTTAGATGCCTTCGGATATTTCACCCTTAAAGCACGTTCATACCCTTCAGAATGAAATATGCCACATATAGTGTTTGCCATTAAAAATTCAACCTTTACCAAATCTTGCCAGGCCCTATGGTTTTTAAGATATGTCTTGTTTCTGAGAATACCAGCTTGCCTTATGTGAGATAGCATAGTAACATTACAAAGGGCTAGATCAAGGCCCAGCCACACAAAGGCATAATGCCCCGTAAGACATTTCCTCCCCTCTCACCCCATGTGCCCTGTGTGGCTTCCCCAGTTAGCCAATGCAGGCCATATGGAAAATATTTAACAACATCAATGGCTGTAACCTCCCTTCTCACTGAACAGATGGGTGGAAAGGGGCAGGCAATGGGTGGAGCCTTGGTAGCCAGCCTGATGCAGGAGTAAACTGCGACTAGTATGGGCCAAAAGCAGATTACAGTCTCCCAGGATTTCGCCTAGAGAACATGGCCTGTGAGAGGCTCCTAGGACTGCAAAGCTGCAAAGCCTTGGTACACAAGGCTGGTTGTAATGGCACAATTTGACCATATATGTTGACTGTTTAATGGTGACCTCTGTAAATGTCAGCTATTATATGACTCTTTGTAGTTGTTGTAACTAACTAAGCTGCTGGGATCAAATTTAGCAAACAGCTGAAAATTCAAATGTATGTGGGAATGGATGGAACAGAGCAATTGGGTATTCAGAGAGTAGTGAAATATGTGAGTGGATGAAATTGAAATGGCAATGAGAACATTTAATGAAAATAACTATTTACATTGTCTCTTTGGTTTGACTACTGATGGATGCCTCTCACTTATAGGTGCCATAGTCCTTAGGTTAAGAAGTCCACTGTGAATTTATGTTACTCTTGTTACCTTTGCTTCCAGGAAGACTTGGAAATTGGAGATAAGACCTTTCAGTTTAGTATAGCTTTTTAAATAAATACATTAACTGCCAAGCTGCTTATTCCCGACTCCAACATCTGTGTTGCAGCAATATTCTGCTGATGATCTGACAATTCATTGAAATCTCAGTTCAGTGGTGCAACATACCCATTACATCAGCTAGCACGGGAGATATGTTTACCACTGATAGATCTGTAAGCATCTGATAACAATGGGGAGGGGGATGAGCAAGATTTCTAAAACAAGACACTAGATCGGTTACTACAAATAGAAATTGGATACAGTTCCTTTTTAAAATGGTCAATCAAAAGACCCTGAAAAAAGTATCCCCATCTACATTCATTGCAATGAGATTTTATAATAATTCTAGTTGAAGAATTAGGCTCGGTCAAGTCCCAGTGAGGGAAATGGGATGATGACAGGTTTAGGGGGTCCTTACTAGGAGATCTTGATGTAGGATTGGGACCTTAAACTATAGTCAGATTTTTTGGCCATGGAACATTAACATTTTTGCTTTATATACCAAGACTGCCAAATTACAATGATTTCCATTCAAAATAATCATGGATGAGATTTTGTCATGGTAAAATTAAGCAAAATTCACAGAATAGTCACAGTAAAGTTTTACAAAATCCAGGCATGGGGGGGGAGGTAAAAGGAGGTACAAAATCAGGGTATGAGGCGGGGGGAGATGATAGCCCGAACCCCGCTGCTACCTGGGGGTGGGGCAGGAAGACCAAGCTGAAGAAGTCACAGAGGTCTATTAAAGTCATGGAATCCGTGACCTCTAAGACCGAATCGTATCCTTAAAAATAATAACTTTTAGGTAAGAGATTTGCTTTGTGTGTGTCTGTAGAGGGGTGTACTTTCCTTAAAGGGATTTATTTGTTATCCATTAATTCATAAGGGTTTGCCCACATGAATCAGAATGTAGAACTGGAGCTTAGGTTGTTAATCCTGTAGGAAATCTAAACTGATTTTTTTTCTGCGGAGACAAGTTTTCAAAAGAGGCCAGGAAGGAGTATGATCAATTAAAAATACAATTATTCTGGATTAGTTTATGGATTTGTATTTCTGGCTTTCTGTGTCATTACTATTTTTTGTGAACCTCTAGATGAGGGATCGGCAACCTTTGGCATGTGGCTCGCTAGGGTAAGCCCCCTGGCGGGCCGGGTTGGTTTGTTTACCTGCTGCATCCGCAGGTTTGGCCGATCTTGGCTCTCACTGGCCGCAGATCTCTGGTCCAGGCCAATGGGGGCTGCAGGAAATGGTGCGGGCCAAGGGGTGTGCTGCCTGCTACTTCTCACTGCCCCTATTGGCCTGGAGTGGCGAACTGTGGCCAGTGGGAGCTGCAATCGGCCAAACCTGCAGATGCAGCAGCTAAACAAACTGGCCCGACCCGCCAGGGGATTTACCCTGGTGAGCCACATGCCAAAGCTTGCCAATCCCTATTCTAGACATTAAAGTTATTAATAGGGAATAACTTTTCCATTGGTTCTGTGCTCCTACGGTATCCAGGTTGGTTTTTTTGTTTTGTTTTTTTAAATACATTTTAGAGCTGGGCAAGAAACAGTTTTCTGATCCCACAAACATTTTTGAGATTTCATAAATGTTTCTCTTCCATATGGGGATGAAACTACAATCTTCTGAATTTATTTTGTAAACAAGACAGAGCTCCACCCCCTGTAAACCAACAGTCTGGTGGTTAGAGCACTTGTCTGGCATTTGGGAGATGTAGTTCAAGTTCTTTTGCTGCCATTCTCTCACATCCCAGGTGAGTGCTCTAATCACCAGACTGCCGGGATGGATTTCTCTCAGTCTCTGTTGTTGGAGCTGTTACACTTCATATAAATAATTAAATAGTAATTGGAGCTGAGATGGAACTTGGGTCTGCCTCATTCCAGTTGAGTGACATGTCCCTGGGCTACTGGAATCTCTCTCTCTCTCTCTCTCTCTCTCTCTCCCCCTTCCCTGGCCCCCGGTCTTGAGAAACTTTTCCCAACAAAAGTTTTACTGAAACTCATACATTCATGTGAAAAGTTTTTGTTCTGATGAATAGTCATTTTCTGGCCCCTCCACCCCCCCCCCCCCCAAAAATGGGTCAAATTCCCAGCCAATTCCATTTTTAATAATAATTCTTTAGCAAAAAGTTTGAGTAATGGCTTCTTTTAGAGACTTAAGGTTATCCTCAGGTGTTGCAGCTCAGTGGAACTATGCTGATTTACAGCAGCAGAGGATTTGTCTAATAGGAGCAAGTTCATCCCTTGTGTCATTCTTTTGAGTGCGGAGATAAACCAGGGGTAGATTTGATTCATTGCACTTGGGTCCCATGTTTATATTTTGTTCAGATACTTAAAGGCCTTTCATCCTTTCCATAATTATTACTTAATTAATCTCCACTTTCAAGAACTATTTTGAGAGAGATTTGCATTGAGCTTTCCCAAGAATTAGCTGTTGAACAACAATATCAGAGCTAGAAATGCCACTGTGAGAAGTTACAGATATTTTCTTTGACTGTGAGTCACTCTCATGACTCAGAAAAAGGAGATTGTGTTAATAAATACTCCTAATTATTTTTTAGACCAAAGAACTCCTCTATCAGACTGTGCCAGCACCTGTTGTTTCATCTGACTCCTTTAACCCTGCTGGGTGGGCTGCTCTACAATTGTGTAAACCTGTAAAATCTCACTTCAGTGAGTATTTCCCAGGAAGTCTTTCTAATCTTTGAGGTAATTAGTACATATTTTCTAACAGATCCTGGTTTTATTTCTTCCTTTTCTCCCAAAATAAAAAATTTAAATGCAAAACTGAAATCACAGTAGGGTTTTGACATATATTAATAAACCTGCCCCAGGAAATTTAAAGTCAAGATTGACAAATTGTCATAACTCATAGCAATGCTCTTTTTATTTGTTGTACTCTCTCTTTCAGACAATTTACCATTTTCTGCAGTTGAACTTTTCTTCTTTCAGCCGTTCACACTACAGTTATGCTGCAAACAACTCTGGGGTTGTTGTTCACAGGATATTACTAAACATATGTTTCACTGTCAAGAGTGCTCCTGAGCATATGGATGACAGAAAACAATTGGATATAAAACACAGACGATTCTCTAGGTCTCAGAAGAGATGGTGATTATTTCTGTTCTTCTCTCTTGCTGATAGCTTTGGCATCTTTTCCACATAGGGCATCCTGATTTCTTTGATATCTGGAACCAATGTGTCCCCTCAGAACTCTACTGTGGCAATGAAACTCTGTTAGCTGATTCATTTATAAACACAGTTTAAATATAGCACATGCCAACACGTTTTAAATACATTATGGCCAGCCAGCATAGACAGTTGTAACTATTTCACTAACCATTTCCAGAACGTATTCTATACTAGCACTCAAGTGGAATTTGTTATTGCTTCTCATTCCCTCAAGACAAATGAGCGAATGGTTCAGTGTTTATTTGGTGAAACAATTTAAAACACCTGCCAGATTTCTAAATTATTTATTCTTGTGTTCTGTGGCATCAATAGCTCATGAGAGAGTGACACTGCTTTGAAAAAGAGAGCAAACTTTTCTAGACAACAGTAACTTTAGTACATCCAATATTTCATTTTCTCTTTGTTGCCTTGCCTAATCCTATTACAAATATTTGTGGAGTATCTTCGGAATGAGAACACTACAGCATTTTCCCCTTCTTCTAGGGTTGGTGATGGAATCCATATGGTCTTTACTTCTGTGAGTCTTGGTGACTATAGGATTTGCTATCTTTCTTTACAGCAGGGGTCAGCAACCTTTGGCATGCAGCTCGCCAGGGTAAGCACCCTGGCAGGCCGGGCCGGTTTGTTTACTTGCCGTATCCACAGGTTTGGCTTATTGTTACTCCCACTGGTCGCTGTCCCAGGCAAATGGGGGCTGGGGGAAATGGCGGCCAGCACATCTCTCAGCCCACACAGCTTCCCACAGCTAAGTGGGAGGTTCTATTTTTGGCTCAGTTTAGGTGGAGTTAGTGCTTAGTGCCTCTTTGTGTGCAATGTGCATACATTAATATGAAAGTGTGAATATGCTGTATAGTTATAGCTGTGTCTAAGGTTGTCTCTCTCACCAATAGAAGCTGGTCCAATAAAATATATCTCACCCACCTTGTCTCTCGAGATATGAATATATATTTGATATAGCCTTAGTTTTGGGATGGAGCAGTGAAATTTTTGACAAGTGGGTTGAGTGTTTGGTGTTTTAATGACATTTGAAACCACATGTCTTTCATGTTTTATAATGGAAGGTTCTAGAGCTGAAGCAAGGGAATACCATTATAAAGGTTTCTCCATGGTATGTCTTCAGTCTGTACTATGTAGGTTGCACATGAAATGAATGATCTACCTAGAGGCACCTACTGAGAGGAGCTCTGAACTTTTTAAGTTAAGCTTTTAATATGTGAAGTGTGTGTGTGTGTGCATATATATTGTCGGAGAAAACATAGTTCTCACTCTCTGGTTGAGTCAGATACTTTATTTCTCAGGCAATTGCATAGAGGGAGAGAGTGCACTAGGACACAGGGTTTCCCCCTCCTAGGTAGGTCTCTCTACAGGTAAACAATTACAGCAAGCATTTATACCTTTTGTTACATACAATAATAAGCAACAGCTGCATTTTGTTTATACATAGGTCATCTTGATATCTGATTTTTCTCACTTCTATTTAGACTACAGTCTACATTCCATATCTAACACAAGGTCGCAACAACTTCTCACATAGTTCTTTCCCATTCACCTCACACAATCCTCGCTTCTACAAATCTCGCGTTATTAGGGTTACAGCTAGCCCGACTCTTGCTAACAGAGACTGTCATGCATGGAAATCCCCTTCAAATCCCTGTCAGTTCTTGCTCTGCTTCCACAATATGTGTATATATATAAAGCGTGTGTGTGTGTGTGTGTGTGTAATATGCATTATCTTAGGTATATGCACACATAATATAATGTATAGCTTTTATCTAAAATTTTTATCTTCTATATGTTGAACAGTTTTTTTTCCTCATTAAAAGGAGACCTGAAATGGCTCCACATCCCAACGTTTATCAACTTCAGCTGTATTTAAGTTTTCTTTGTAGACTCTGAAATACAGCATTTTAATGTCTAATAAACTAAGAAAGGAAATTAGGTAATTCATTAAATATGCAGGCTTATGAGATTATCTTCAAACTGACCTTTTACCAACTCCCTAATTGAAATGGTATTATTTTGAAGTTTCCTGCGGCTTTTTTTTATTATAGAAAAATGACAGCACATACTATACTAAAAGCCTCTCATGGCCCTTTTATGTTTTAAATACAAATAATTGTGTTTTGCGTGATTGTAACCAAATGAAGTTCCAATCCTGCAGCCCTTACTTGAATGAATGGTCCCTCTGAGGTAAGCTGGATCTGGTCATAATATGTTTTGGGTATAAGACTCTCTACATTATGAACAGTGTCAGTTTTGCTAACATAATTAAGGCTGAGTTGAAATTTCCACCTAAAACAGGGATGGGACTTTTATATCAGAAAAAAAACCCAAAAAACAGTGTATGCTTGACAAATATATGGAGCTTACTCGTTGAATATAAAATGAATTTTCTGAAATTTCACAAGTAAATTTGTTAATTAGTTTACAAATTGAAATTAATTAAAATTGCTCTCTTAAGAAATTTAGTACCCTGTCAGTTGTGGGGCTTTGTTTTGTGTTGTGTCATAAATGATCTTAGTAATGCAATAATTCAGACTCTTCCATCTTCCCATATAGTGAAAACTCACTTAAATCTTATATATAAATTACATTTGAAGAAATTTATTTTTAGGAGTAATGATCAGAGTCAGGCCCTAAGATATGCCATAAGTGATAGTACAAGCTTTCTTTATAAGTAGGTTTCAAGAAGCAATTACTAATTGTCACAACCCTATACATAGTTATGGTTCTGTATGGCCAATTGTCGGTCCGCGGCCATCTTGTTCTGCTAAAAGGACAAGGCAGCCTCCATCTTGGACCAGGTTCTTGTTCCACAGGAGAGGGCTAATTCTGCCCAGCAACACCATGGTGTTGTGTGCAACCCATAGAGTGCGGTGTGCAACATTCTAGTGCTGTGTGCATTTTTCCCGCTCTTTTGCTTGGTCATCTAGAGGTCAGGCTAGTGCCTTGTGCAGAGATGCCAGTGTGCCGTGTGCAAATCCTGTTGGCGTGGGGGGCAACAGCTTGGAGCCTGAAGGGTGTAGGAGCCAGGGACCAATCAGATGCTGACATGAGTGAGTGAGACCCTTCGAATAAAACTAGATTCCCCCCCCAAAAAAATTTGTGTGGAGTGTCCGCGTGTCAGCTGAAGGGCCTGCTCAACCTTTCAGCCAGGGTCTCCTCCGGTTATAGCTAGCTCGTGTCGTATCGCTTTGGATTTGTCATTTTGGATTTATTTCTATCAGCTCGTCATGCTTCTGGTGTCTGCTCTGCTGGTCAGCTGCACCTGGAGTGCAGTATTTGCTTTCTAATTTCTGACATTTTGCTTACCCAGCTTCCCCTCTTTTTCCCCTCCCTAACTCGGTACCAAGTTGTGTATATAGTATATGAAGGTTGTATTGTTGTATTTTACAGTATTTGGCTAATGATTGCACAGTTGTTTACTTTGTATATCTGTTCTGGGTTTTAGTAGATGTGTGAGTTACTGCTCTGTCTTTGTGTGAAGTGCTTGGTGCTGGGCCCTGTCTCCATCTGGGGATTAACTGACCAAGGGGTTCCTGTCCCCGTGGTCTGTGAGAGTGGAATCTGCACAATCGCAGCTGCACCACACTCTGGGTAAAACCCTTAGTGTGAAAGCAAGGGCGGTTGAGGCAGTGGCCTGTGAGCCTCTTTTCTGTGTTGCACCGGGCACCGCTCTGACGAACCCGATTTCCATCTTGTGTAACTGGTGTGTCTGCCTACTCAGTGTGAAGCAGTGAGCAGTATAGATTTGTATGTTAATGATTTTTTTGGGGTGTGTTTGTATTTTTTATAACATCCCAGCTAAGAATTGCCCTCTCCCTCGGCCCAATTTGTAACTTTCCCCCAAATAAATGCAGCCACTTGGCTTTAAACTTTATTCTGGTCCAGCTTGTTTTTCCCCTCCCAATACCAAAGCTATTCGAACCCGGATCGGTTTCAGACACTAATAACACATGCAAAACAATGGCTAACCATAAGTTGAGGAATGATGACATTGTACTTACCGGTGTGGACATTTCAGCAATATTATTAAAAATGTGAGATTTTAATAGTTGGATAAAAAAAATTCTAAGGAAAAAAATATCAGTTTTGGGTGAAATATTTCTGTTTTCAGAACAGAACCAGGTGGGCAGACAATACCAAAAATGGAAAGTTTCAAGTAACTGAAACTGAAACAGGGAAAGGGAGGACAAAATTGGAGCTAGGATTATAAATGCCTGGCTCAAATGGAGAGAGAGACTATATGGTGCTGGATGTTCGGCAACGAAGAAGAAACATGAGCAGATGACCTATTCCTCAGAAATGTGAACGTTGAGATGGATGAGTAGTATAAGCAAGGAAGACCACATGAGGAATGTGTATGTTAGAGACATGCTTAAGGTAACACCCATAAATAAGAAAAGGCACAGTCCTGACTATTATGCATATAAGAGAGTCCACCAGATTAAAACCAAAGGAAAAAGACAGGGAGTCCAACCCAAGAAGAACTGATGGGATGTCATAAAAGAAGAAATGTTAGCATGTGTTGTGATAGAGGATATGGCACTGGATAGAGCACATTGGAGAGAAAGAACGCATACAGCAGGCCCCATTTGATGAGACTGACACAAGGCAGAAGATGTCTGTTTTCAAGTGTCTTGATTTTTTTTGATGAAAAATCAAAATTTTCCATGAAAAGCAGACTCATCATGAAAAATTAATATAATTGAAAACCTAATTTTCCACTGAAAAATAGTTTCAGCAAAAATTTCTGACCAGTCCTATGATAAACATACTACTTTTAGATAATACAAATTTCCTGGTCTTTTTGTTTATGTTGGGCATGCCCGGATTGCTTGGCAGAAATCTTGTTTTAGATCTTCCCATATAAGAATAATAGACAAAAAGACCTTTACATACATATAGAAAGGTGTGTATTACTGTCCCACTGTACTTAAAGCAACATTTCATGCAGGTTCCAGGGCTCGGCAAATCACAGTACAGCAACCCAAGTGGAACATAGGTGGGACTTCAGCAACTGATGAGGGCTTGGGAAATGTTTCCTTGTTGGAACCACAGCACTATACAGATGGGGTAGAGTCCTACCCAGGAATGGGCAAAGAGATTATTATTGTCCCTGGAACCCAAGTAAAATGTGGACGGAGCTTTGGAAACTTTTCCCAGGGCTCAGAGAAAGGAGGGGAGAATGCTGCTTTGTGAATTGCACACATCCAAGAAAGTAGGGTGAATGTATCAGTTAGTTTAGAGAATAATGACCTAAATCAGATTGATTATTTTTATTTCACTGGTTCAAAGGTTTAAGAATCATATTCTATGATAAATGCCACAAAAGACTGAATACATACTGTGCATCATCATCAATTATCTTTGAAAGGCAGCAGGAGGGGCTCCAGGTGGATGATGAAATACCTGTAAAACTAAAATAATCAAGCACGAATCAAAACACACTCTTGTAATAACTGTTTGGTATTAGTTTATTTTTGCAATCTCTATAAAGCTGATATTGTACTGTATGTCCTGCCATATGCTACTGCAATCTCTTACCTCTCTTGCTTTACTATTCTTCCAAATGGTTGGAGAGATGTAAGTTGCAAGAAGTACTTTACAAGATGAGGTTTATAGAGATTGAAAAATAAAATTGATACACTAAGAGTGAGTGGGCTTTATAGCACTCTCTGAATAAGGAAAACTTTTCTAATCTATTTTGCATATTTATCAATTTTGTTGCTTACTGTGAACTTTTCCCAGTTCTCAAACAACATTCTACACCTCCTGTTAATGGCAGAGTTTGAAAATAATCTCTTAAAATCCTAAAATGAATTTAAAAAATTTATATAAAAACTATACTTAATATTAGACTGCATGCCACTAGAAATACTTTTGCTCTTACCAATTAATTCAAACACTTTTTTAATCTACAGCTAAAATACAAATAAAATACAGTATTTCTCGGGGAAAAATGTTCTGCTTTCTTCTTTCCATTCCTTGCCTCTGTGTCTGTGTGCATTTGTCATTGCAACAATTGTTTGATGTACATATAATGTATCTGACCAAAATCACAAAAAACAAGAAAATGATATAATAAGTCACCTAACAGTTTGTACTCTACTCTGCCACCCACAGACACAGACCTTACCACTATCATAACTACTGAGCACCACAGACATGCACTGCAACCTTTACTCTGGCTACACAGAGTTACCTGTCTGTATTATCCACTGGGCCCTGCGGATATTTTTGCCAACAAGTTTATGATAATTTGGTTTGCTTGTCCATTTCTATGGATTGTAGGAGGCATTTCTGAGCTGAACAAGCTTGTGAGATGAAATCAGTTGTCATTTAATTTTCTTATGCTTACCTATAATTGCTATGAACATTAAGTGACAAAGAGTCCTGTGGCATCTTATAGACCAGGGGCTCTCAAACTGGGGGTTGGGACCCCTCAGGGGGTCGCGAGGCTATTACATGGGGGGTCATGAACTGTCAGCCTCCTTCCCAAACCCCACTTTGTCTTCAGCATTTATAATGGTGTTAAATATATAAAAAGTGTTTTTAACATATAAGGGGAGTTCCACTCAGAGGCTTGCTATGTGAAAGGGTCACCAGTACAAAAGTCTGAGAACCCCTGTTATAGACTAACAGACGTGTTGGAGCATAAGCTTTCGTGGGTGAATACCCACTTGTGTCTGACGAAGTGGGTATTCACCCACGAAAGCTTATGCTCAAATACATCTGTTAGTCTATAAGGTGCCACAGAACACTTTGTGGCTTTTTACAGATCCAGACTAACACGGCTACCCCTCTGATATATGAAAATTAAGAATATTATTCCCCCTGATATCTTTATTGGTGGTACATTTTCCCTGTCAGCTCCATCAAAAATCTTTGTGTGCTCTTGGTTTAGAAATTGAATTAGATAACTCACATTCAGCATATTACCAAAGCGATCCTGTTATTGGGTTAGGAATTTGACTGCTTTTTTTAATGCAGATGCAAGGTGTTGGGTCATGCTTTATCAGGTTAAGATGTGACTACTGGTAAAAATTTAAAAAATGCCTAAATTTCCAAAACTCCCACTTGAGGCTTAGGCTGCTAAGGAACAGATGTTCAAAGGTCTTTAGGTAGCTAAAAATGCAGATAGACCTCTAAGTTCCATTGGTTCTTAATGGGAGTTAGGCACCTAACCTGCTTACATGCTCTTGAAAATCCAACTTAGGCTCCTCAATTACTTAGGTATCTTTGAAATTTTTACCCTGAGCCTTGCACTACTTTGCTGTGACAGGCAAGGCTCTGTCTATGTTATTCACTCCAAATTTCAGGGTGCAGAGGCTGGCATCCCTACATGAGCAGATTACTAAAATGCCCTATGTGTTTGTGTCAGTCAGTCTCTCGGTCTGACATTAAGATGATCCAAATATCAGTCTTAATAGTTACCTACCAATAATCTGAAAAATGACATATATTTGAAAGAATTGTTTCATAGCTAAGACTCTATTGTCAAACAAACACAACTGATACCAAAAAACTACATCGTGTTTCAAAAATAAATAAATACATAAATAAAAGCATCATGTCACAAAAGTTGTGAGCAGCACCATGAACTGAGCTGGGGTGTTTTGAAAACTAATATTGGACTGAAAACACAATATTACTCAGAGGGGATTTCACTTTATGGGGATTTGAGTGAAATATACAATGTGTCAGTTGTCTGGAATCCACAGTCTCTTTTTTTTCCCTTGACTTAGTGATGTGAGATCAAGGAGAGACAAGATACAAGATTTCCTAAAAGAAGCATCGACTGTGCATCGCCTTTTCTGCTCATGAAATTCCCCCTAATTGAGTAACAGAGAAGTAATGATTTTCATTGGCTTTTCCCAAATAACCTGCTTTTTTATCTTCTTAACATAGCTCCATTCAGGGATATCTACTGAAAGCACACTATTGGGGTCCTGTGGTTGTCTCAAGTCCTCTAGGTCAAAGTTATTAGTTGGACATATTAATTATGCATGATTTGTGATTTTTTTTATTTCACTGCATTATATAAAATGCATTCTTCATGATTCAAATTATTTGTCATTTTGCCATTTGAGAAGGCTGATTGGAATACGAAGTAGGCTTGTCTCATGATCTGCATTTATTTCTTAAAATGACTGCTTCAAAGCTGCCAGTTACAATACTAAGAATTGGCTTACTTTGCTCTCTGAATGCTAGCTTGCAAGATGATTTAATAACAACACTCCTCCCAAAAATAAACTGCCTCTAGGGGAACTTCAGTGTCCATATATAGACAGTGAGTAAGTATTACTTGCTTTCTAGTTCCTGTTCTGTCAGGAAAGAAAATTGAATATCTTAATATAAGGTAATATGTGAATGAAACACAAATGGTCTTATAAACAAACAAACCAACGAGAACAATGCCTTATAGTAGGTGGTCAGTCTCCAGAAGTTTTTGAAGGAAGTATTTCTATGTTCAATAAGATCAATGTTGCAGGATAAATAAAGATTAGTAATATTCACATGACTAAAGCTTTTCCTGGGAACTTTGTATTTCTTATCATTTTAAATATGTTGGACCTAGAGAAGGATAATCCTGTTAGTGCATAATCCTCACACTTAATACATTATGACCCATGTTTGCATTGTAAGCCTCTTAGGGATGGGGCTGTCTCATCATATTTCGCTGCCCAGCACAAATCAGTTCCACCATGTTGGTAAGTATTGTTATTTCTGTTTTACATATGGGTAAGCTGAGGTATGGAGGTGGGGACAAGTAAGGTATCCAAGGTCATATAAAAATGTGTGGTTGTTATAGCCCCATCTCCAGAGGAGCCATCTTGGTATATGTTTTAAAGCAGGGGACTAATCATGTGACCTGTGGACTGAATCTGACCTTCCTGATGTGTATATGTTTCATTTAAGTAAAAAATAAGGTATTAATACTTATGGCTGCAGGGAGCCTTCCAAATGTGAACAGAATGTAACCAATGCAATATTGTCTTGCTGAGTCTGCAGGCAGCCTGGAGAGTGAACCTGAGAGCTGTGAATCCGCCCCCATTGTCCCTTAATCTTACTGCAGTGGTGTTAACTCATGTGACTGGTGTTGAAAATAAAATCCAGTTCCTCACGACTGCTCCATTGTGCCAGACCCTTACAGAAAAAGGAAGGAGAGAGAAATGGAACAGCTAGCCTACAAAGTTTAAGTTTTAGCCCCACTATGTGACCAAAGATGCACAGCCAGCTTCCTCCTAAATCATGTAAGATTTCCATTGCAGAGGGCACTCCACATAAGGCCTGACCCAAAGACTGTTGACATCCATGGGAGTCTTTCCACTAACTTCAATGGGCTTTGAATAGAAGCTGTCAGTAAGCCATGGGACAGGCATTTAGTTTGAGCAAGCTTTGTAGTTGCCCTCAAACCAATTAAGAGATTATCGATAAGTGTTTAGCATAAAATAGAATGTGAGTAAATGTTGTATATTATGGCCCTGATTCCTCAAGGCACTTCAGCGCATGCCTAACTTTAAGCACATGAATAATCCTGTTGAAGTCAATTGGATTGTTCACCTGCCTAAATGTAGTCCCCTAAGTGCCTTTGTTACTTGGCACCTAAATGACTAATACATACTGCACTGTATGGTCTACGTAGTAACTATAATAATAAAATAGTAATGAAAATATTGTAATTCAGTAATGTTTAAATGAATGATATTGAATACAATATTCCATGTCAATTGATGAATATTCTAGACCATATCCAGTTAATGTTAGACAAGTAAAACAAGAGTGTTTTTACTGATAGCTAATGTTGCTACATAATTCAATTTACACTTTTTCCCCATTGTTTTAAAGTCCAAGTATGGAAAGTCTTAACCAAGATCATTTTCTGTTTTAAAGCCTACATCCCAGAGTTTAATGATCATATCTTGCAACTGGCTATAGATTGTGTGGCACATGCCATCTTGTGGATACTGCAGGTACTTAGCAACCAGAAATAGGTGCTAGAAAAGGTCATGGGGTGTGTCTACACTACAAAGAAAAACCCAGGGCACTGAGTCTCAGAGTCTGAGTCAACTGAATTGGGCTCATGCTGCAATGGCAAAAATAACAGTATAGTCCCTCCTGCTTGGGCTGGAGCCTGGGCTCTGACACCTAGTGACTGGAGAGGTCTTGGAGCCCAGGTTCCAGCTGAGCAGGAGCATTTATGCTGCTCTTTTTAGACCTGCTGCCCTACCTCTATGAGCATGTATCAGTTGACCAAGGCTCTGAGGCTCAGTGCTGCAGGTTTTTCTTTGCAGTGTAGGCATACCAGTGGAGACTGATGGAGTTTAGCAGTTTTCTGACTAAGATATTGACTCTGGTTTTGTACATAATCTTGTTTATGTAGTTGCTAAAACCATTTCACTGAAACCTAAGACTTCTTTCTTCCTCAAATAACACAGGTTTGTTCATATGCAAGGCAAGGAAACAACAAGACATCTGAAAATTGAAAAACAAATCCCTTATTTTGGAAATAATTCCTGTTGCCAAACTGCTGAATTGACAGATTAATACTTTTTAAACAGTCATTTTATATATTTAAATTAACCTGAGACAATTAGGGTTAATATGCATGTGCACCTATGTATGTGTTTGTGTGCACATGTGCACACACACCCATGGTCTGTAAATCAGTCACAACCCACTCCCTTCAAAAACAAACAAAACACTGTGTTTTTATAGCCACAAGAAAAAGCAATAGAATATTGATTTTTTTCTCGTCGAAAATCAGAAATTCCATTCTTAGCCATAAGTAGATGGTAGTTTCTACAGTGATAATAATGTGGGATTTTACCATTTAAGAGAGATTTTCTTGTATGAACTTATCAAAGGTTGATTTCTGTTATATCAGGGTGAGTTAATAAAACCCTTACAAACAGTTGTAAGTTTGTGGTTGCTACCACCATCTCAAATCGATTAAAGTGACTTTAAATTACTTTATTTAAACTAGTCATATAAAACATTCTATAAATGTATTCACAATATATTATGAAGCCTATGAAACTAATTTATTCACTGTGTTAGAAAATGCTCAGTAACCACTATGGAACTACACTGCCGTGGATAATAAGAATGCAAAAAAGCACCCAAACAACCGTACCAGAGACAAACACAAAACAAGCAGTTCCCTCAGTTTGATTTACTGCACCAGGGCCACACTTACTTCACACCTGCCACACTCAATAAGATCAATGCTAGTGAAAATGACATTTGTGAGAAGTGTAATGTTGCTAGCGGGTAGTTTATGCATATGATTTGAAATTGTATCAAATGTTTACCTTCGGAGAGCAGAGTTGTGAAGTCATTTCACATTGGAATCTATAGCAAATAAAGCCTTTGAGCAGGATATGCTGCACACAGGCAGTAGGTACTGCACTTGAAATATTAATTCTAAGTTTTATTAGACTGGTTTATGCCAGAACTGAAATTATGAAGAAATGTAAAAGGGAGGAGAGTGAAAAGCAAAGCAGAAGAACAAAAAAACTATTAAATGCTTTGCAATTTAGCCCAATGATGTCAAATTCTCTCCCCAGCTGTGTACCCCACATCTTTACCCAACATCCACTACTTCATCTAGAAAAAACCTTGGAAAATATGCCCTTTGGGTAACCAAATCTGGGCACTAGCAGACCAAGGCAGATGGAGATTGAATTCCAAAGTCAGGGACCCCAATTAGAATACAACCTGCTACCAACCCTCTTTCATTTAATCCAAAGGACTATTCACTTGAGAATTTTGGTTGATCACAGATGCCACGGAATCATATTGGGAGACAGTTGAGCTCTAGACAGGACTTGAGATCAAATCAAGAATTTCAGCCTTTACTCAGAAATCAATTGGCAGCCAGAGCATATCTGAGCACATTGTAGTATTGAATAGCCTCAGACAAGTCCAGAAAGATATGGGTCAATATTTTCAGATATGGGTGCCTACATTTAGGCTTCTAAATCCATATTTTTCCTCAGAATATATTTTCTGGAACTTTTATGATCATCATTATTTACATAGCACTCCAAGGCCACGTCTATACTACCATTGTTGTCGGGATAACATATGTCACTCAGAGGTGTGAAATAAAACATCCCTGAGCGACATAAGTTACACCAACAGAAACGCTGGTGTGGACAGCACTAAGTCACAGGAGAGCTACTTCCACTGAAATACCTACCGCCATTCGTGGATGTGGTTTTACTATGTTGACAGGAGAGCTCTCCTCCTGCGGGTATAGAGCGGCTACACGAGCAATCTTACAGCAGCACAGCTACATTGGTAGAGCTGTGCCATTGTAAGCATGCTAGTGTAGACATGGCCTAAGTGGCCATGGCTCTTTAAAACAGTTAGAATGTGTCAGATAAAAGAAAGAAATCTTTGCCTCAAAGAGCTCCTAGGTAACACCACAAGCTCTTAACGACTGAGCAGGTTCGATACAGAACAGGAAGTCGCTTTCATTATAGCCAGAATGCTTCATGTAACAGGCTTTGAAGGGAATAAGGGAAGGAAGGCTTATTTTATTTCACAGGCAGTTCCAAGGTAAGGCATAGATCCTGGCCAACCTTTGCTAGGGAGCCTAAAAGGGGCAAGAGGAAAACAATGTTTTTCTTTCCTTGTACATACCTGCTGTTCAAGAGCAAGGCATAATCACAGTCCTTATGTTTTCTGGTTACAGAAATCACCTAAAAAAAACAAGGAGAAGGGCTGGGCAGAGGCTAGGTCATAATCTTACCCCCTTTGTATGATCCAAGGCCTGTTCAAATGCTCATTTAGTGTCAATAGGAGTCTACTGACTTCAAGAGCCAGCTGAACTGTCCAGATTCACGGTGGGGGAAGCCTATTGCACTGATCAAAGGGATGGTGCATTATGCACACTCAGGGTACGTCTACACTACCCGCTGGATTGGTGGGTAGCAATTGATCTATTGGGGATAGATTTATCATGTGTAGTGTAGACGTGATAAATCGATCCCCGATCTCTCTCCCGTCAACTGCTGAACTCCAGCTCAGCGAGAGGCGGAATCAAAGTTGATGGGGGAGCTGCGGCGTGCCCCGAGGATGTGAAGTAAGTAATTTGAATTTGATCTAAGATATGTCGACTTCAGCTACGCTATTCTCATAGCTGAAGTTGCATATCTTAGATTGATCTCCCCCCCCACACACACCCAGTGTAGACCAGGCTTCACTCTCAGTGCCTGGGAATTCTGAGGGCAACTGTGCCTTTGTTTTCAAATCTGACATTCATAAGCAAAACTCACAGCTAGACGCTCCCATCAACTGAAATTTGGAACTATGGTTTATGTTACATGCAGCTTTGCTTATATTAAACAGCAGAGAGTAAAGAGAACTAAATCTCTTAGATCTACAGATATGCAAGAGCAGGAAAAAATCACTTATTTCTCCTGTACGTAGGTGTGTATTAGTCCATTGGAACTCACAAAGGCACTCCTGAGAGAAAGGTTTAATATACCATAAAAAATATGTCCTTGACAGAGAGGATTTCTAAAATAAGATGTTAATTCCATTTTTAATTAAATGGCTTAATGTCTAACTAAACCTTTTAAAATTCATGCAGTACAAATTAAGTATTTAATGTTATGACAAAGTGACCTGCCACCCATCACTGAGCAAAAACTTGCAATGATATTTGACTAGTTCAGAAAACAAGCAGCTTTCTCTGAATGTAAAATGTTGTGCCAAAAAAGAGGAAAGGCATAAAGAGTATGCAAAGGTTATAGTTAAACAAAATTCAATACAATTACATTATCAATAAATCAGATGATTCAGACCAGGTGATCTATACTGGGAAAGTTCTGTTTTGGGGGAAAACTCATGAAAGAACTCTCATTATTTTCTTATATTATTATTTAATATTGCAGTAGATCCTAGAGGCTGCATCCAGATCAGGGCCTCACTATGTTAGGCACTGCACAAATTTCCAGTTAAGAAGGTCGATAACAAGATTTATCAAGAAACTCTGTTTAAGTACCTTTATGCTGAAGGCAGAACATCCTCAAATGAGAACACTCTCTCTGGGGAAAACATGACGTGGTACATGATGCGTTGTGTTTGCAATATGGAACGGCTTGTTTTTAATGCTGCTGGGTTTGTTGCATGTTTTGCACTTGCATGCTTTCTCTGTCTGTAAATGTATTACTGTTCACATTGTTTTATGACATTCCTTCTGAGGGAACTTTGGCTGGGTCACTGACCAGCCTTCTTCTTCACAGGTAGAGAATAAACAATAGTATGATCCTAATAATGCATTTTTAAGTTCCGACATCGCAGACTACCAAAGCTGGAAAGCGCTGACAGCACACCTTGGAAATCTAGACTTCAGCACTTTCCAGTGGTGGATATCATTACAGTCTATCCCTGATGGTTCACAAGATGTAATACCTTGAAATGATCACTGGATCCTTAATGCAGGAAAAATAACATGGTCATCAAGTCATTTATGAAACAGGATGCTTTCAGCTATTTGCCTTCTCTTCTGTGAGACATTTACAGCTGGATCCTGCATTACTGATGTCTATGGGAGTTTGGTTGCTGATTTGAATGAGGAAAGGATCAGGTCCTTAGTTTCTGAAAACAAGCATAGCTCCGGGTTTTCTCAACTGAAGTACGTACAAGGCTGGCACATTTCTGTTAGGTATGAACCTTAAAAATGTCTGTGATTTTTAAGCTTCTGTAGTGAACTAAATACTACATTTATTCACAAAATAATAGATTTTTGTGGAGAAACCTGTCCCAGAAAACAAGAAAGGATTTGGAGATGACCTCATTTAAACATGATGCAGGACAATACAGAACGTAAATAAATTACTGTATTCAGTAAAGAAACTCAATTAAAAAACCACTGTGCAATCACAGATGAGGTTGTTTTTTTCTAATAGGAAACAGGCAGCTTTAAGAGCTGAGATCATATACTGCCTACAGAAAAACATTTGCAACTCCAGTATCATACTATGCACAGGCAAGCTTCAATGTGTATTTGTATATACATTGTAAGAGGTTAATAGGCGATTTCTGTAGTAATTTTTTGGGGAAAATACCTAGATCAGTAATAGGAGCATGTGATAGTAGATTCACTATAGTTAGTCACATTTTATAAAACCCCTTTCCCAAGGGTTTTGCAACTAGGTTATATATATATATATATATATAGTTATAGTTATAGTTATAAAATCACTCCTGTCTGAAACTCAACATACAAGTTCTTAGCCTAAGGAACATATTTAGTAAGTTATGCAGCTATGGGGAAAAAAAAGAACTTAAACTGGTAAAGATTGTTGTTGTTGCTCAGTAACTCCCATCCAACATCAGTTTACAAATAGCTTAGTCTAATTGCTTGTGGAACCTGGGGGGAGGAGAGGAAGGGGGAATTATGTTTAACTGAGCATAGTCACAGTAATTCTTGACATTTATTTTTATTATACAAATTCTAAATGCATTCTCTCCTGAAGCATTGTGCAATTACATTCTATAAGGTAATTCAGTAGCTGTTGTTAAAAGTGTATATAACATATAAACTGCAGATAAACCAACTTTTGCAGAAGCCAGCTAGTGGAATGAACAATTAATATTTTTAAAAGAGAAGCTGGGCATAATCCAGCCTGAAACTTATCACTAGTTTAATAATACAATAATAAAAGAGGAAATATTGCCATAAATGTGCAGTACCCATCTGAGTACATGAATGTGTAACAAGCATCAAAGATCTTTATGAATTATGTGCTTGTTCTAGGATGCTTTCATGTCAACTATCATCCTTATTGTAGTATTAGTATTCTATATTGCTATCTATCACCTTCATAGTGTTGATCATTCAATGCCCCATGCTTTCCTTTAGGTAGTAGCTGGAATGTAATTCATTTTAACCCTCACCCATACAGAGGTCTGTATTTAAAGACTAATTATCTAAATTATACAGTACTCCTTTTCTTGCTAGAATCTATTGATGTAATCACACCCAGGTAGTGGGCTATTTTAAGTAAATTTTGTGTGATCCCACATAGCTCAGAAATGCCATACCTTTATCATTTGAAATTTTGCAGGTTGACTGTCCTTACTCAGAGAAAGGACATTTCATTTTCATGTGCCCCACCCTTCTTGAGTTGCACTGTGCACCGCCTCTGCTAGTAGTTAAGACTGGCTGGATCTGGCCTAAAGTTTCTGTTTTAATTCTGAATTTCCTGGTTTGTGTTGATTTCAGATGGATCCTTTGGCTCCAGCCAGGTCTCAGGTGCACATAATGCATATCATCAAGAATCAGTTCCTAGGGATGTGTAGGAAGGCATGGCAATTCTTTGTTTATAAGATAATAATTAGCAGCAGCATATCTGAGAGCTGGATTAAGTCATCTTTGTTATTTTTTTACAATAACTATTGCTACAATGTGGATCTGTGAAAACAGAATTAATAGCAAAAGCCAAATTACATTCCCTGTAAGAACCCCAAGAAAACATTGGTTCTGGAAAAGTCATTTTATTTATTAAGTATATAGCAATAATAAAATTATCAGCTATGAATGGTTGCAAGTTATTATTCATACTCCCCCTCTTACCTGGACATTTTTATTACGTTTTGTAAGAACCACAGTGAGAATAATAAAATCCAAATGCTACATGCGTATGCTTAAATATTTAATAGCTAATCATTAAAAAGTCATTCAATGTGTTTGCATTAAATATTTTCTCATATATTTAATCTTATAATAGCAATGCCTTTTTGGAAGATTGCTCCAAACTGAGACCTGATGTAAGCAAATATAACCTTGTTGACTTCCACAAAGCTGGATCCATAACTTTGATTGTGAATTCCATTCTTTCAGTTTAAAGGACTATAGCAGAAGATAGTTCTTAGTGGAACAAAAGTTTTATGAGAAAGGAGCTCCGATAGGGTTGCTCATCCGTTCTAAGTCTGGTCGGTGGTGCAGTAGGGCTAAGGCAGGCTTCCTGTCTCCACATGGCTCCTGAACAGCCGGAGCCTGCACCCTGCACCTCAACCCCCTGTCCCAGGTTGGAACCCCTTCCTGCACCCCAGCCTAACTCTCTTCCAGAAACTTCATCCCAACCACCTGCCCCAGCCCTAAGCCTCCTCCTGCACTCTGAACCCCTTGGCTTCAGCCCAGAGCCCCCTCTTGTGCTCCAAACTTCTCATCCCTGGCCCCATCCCAGACCCTGCACCCCCAGCTGGAGACTGCACCCTCTCCCACACCCTAGCCTCCTGCCCCAACCCTGAGACCCCTCCTGTGAGCCCAGTGAAAGTGAGTGAGGGTGGGGGAGAGTGAGCGACAGAGGGAGGGGGGATGAAGTGAATGGGGGAGGGGCTTTGGGGAAAGGGCGGGGCAGGGGTGTTTAGTTTTGTGTGATTAGAAAGTTGGCAACTCTAGGCTCCCACTTGTCAACAGAAAAATCAGTCTTATTATATATTGAGCTGAATGCTGAAGGGGGACAAACGTCTTCTGTCTCTGGTCTTTTGCTTCAGCAGAATGTCTGCCCTTTTGGAGTCCATCTTTACTGGAAAAACCTGCTGCTGTTGGTAAACCTGGGAAACCCCTCCCTGAAGGTTAATATCCCTCCAACAACAGAAGAAGGCGTCAACTAAAAGCAAAGAAGAGTTGGCTGAAAACTGAGAAGGAAAGACTATGTCTTGGTCTGTAGAATTGAAGCAGGTTGGTGGACAACATGTGAGCCTGCCTAGAGGCAGAACTAATTTGCAAAGCTGTGGTAGGGGAGTTGTAAGGAAGTCTTGTTCCAGTAACTGAGAAGTAATATACTATCTCCAGTCAGAATAGTGGATACGACTAGAAAGAGAACTTTGGTTATTTAAGGAAGCAGCAGATAATATGGGCAGAGGGTTTTGTTTTTTAAATTCAGTTTCAAAATATGTTCACTTTGTGACCAACTCTATCTGATCACTCTAGATGGTAGTTTATAGGGTTTGGGGAAGGAGAGAAAACAGACAATGTAGCCAGTACTAAGTGTTCAAAAATCCTGAACTGGGCTTTCCAAAACCATGATATTGGCTGCCAGAAGTTGGGACTGGGTGACAGGGGGTGGGTCACTTAATAATTGCCTTGTGGTTTTCATTCCCTCTGAAACATCTGGCTTTGGCCACTGGCATAGGACCAGATACTGGGCTAGGTGGATCATTGTTCTGACCCAGTATGACTGTTCTAAATTGGTTTTGAAGAATAGTACATTAGAAACTTTTCAGCTGAAACTTTTTTTCACTGAAAATTGGGTAGACCTAAACATTTAGCAAATGTGTGTAAAATTCAGCAAATTGTTTTGGTTGGGAAAAAAATAGAAATGTCAATGAACCATTTTGACATTTCTGAAATGAAACATTTCAATTTTTCAGGCTCAAGTCACAAGGTAACTTAGATGCCATTCACAAAATGAGGTTAGTAGAAGTGTTGCTGCATTTATACCCAGTCGTCCAGTGCTCTGGAACAAAAACTTGAACCCAGGTCTCCCATATATCAGGCAAGTGCCCTAATCATGAGTCACTGTCGTTCTCAGGCCCAATGCATGTTTAATTATTTATACACAGTGGGACAGTTTCAACGGGAGAGACCGAGACACATCCCACAACAGTCTATAGTCCAGTGGTTAAGGATTCTTCTGTGAGATGGGAGACTTGACTTCAAGTCCCTGCTTCACATCAAGCAAAGTGAGGACTTGAATTCACGTCTCTCATCCTGGGTGAGTGCTATAACCACTGGAATATTGGGTGTAAAGAGGTAGCAGGCACCACCACCAGTTTGTGAATAGCACCTAAATCACCTTTTGAATCTATCCCTTCATTGCTAAATTTCTCTTCTTTTTTTTTTAAAGCTTGAAATGGAAACTTTTTGCTTTGGATCAAACAAAGTGCATCATTTGACCCAAAACAAATGTTTATATAATCCCACAAAGGTGAGTAGCTGCCTTTCCCTAATTTAGCTTATTATTGTCCATCACAATTAAAAGATCTGATCAATTTGGTTATCACTAGACGATCCAAACACTTGGTAAAACTCAAACAAACCTAGATCACAAATATAGCTTTCTCCCCCACTCCCCAAAAAAGTAATTGTAAGGGTTAAAAAGATGTTTAGATCACCAAAAATAAAATACCCCCCATTCATGCAGATCACTTTAGCAGCTTTGGACATTTTTTTAAAAAAATTCATGTTAAGCCTTAGCTACTTTAATTGATAATCAGGAATTTATCCCTAGGAAACATAAAACTGATTATTTGTTATGGGTAAGGACTGAGATTACTCAGTTTGGACAGCTCCTACATATTATAAGGATCCTGTATTTTTAATATTTACAAGTCAAACATTTTATTGTGAAATCTAGATAAAAGACTGCGCTGTCTAGACCTTTAATCACATTTGAGTAGTTGAGCCAGAAGCAAGCTGGAACAAAAAGTTTAATTTTTCAGATCTATGCAATTTGGCTGATTAAAAAAAACAACCCAGATGAAAGATGGGAGACGGATTTGGAGAAAGAAATTGAGTTGGACCTGTGAGTTGGTCTGTATATCGGAAAGGGGATATACATCTTCAGTTTCTTTAGTTCATAAAGAACTTGTATAAATTACTGTATCAATGGCATTTGAGTTCAGTTAAGATCCACCATATTTTTCTACTAGGTTAGGCAATGTGCGGGAGGGAAAGAGGAACATACTTGCACATGTGGTGGTTTTATCCGGGGATTAGATGGTTTTGGGAGGAAATTATTAAATGATTCATTTTTATGACATAATACCACCTTTCCAGACATTCCATGGCCTGCTTGCTTAATGATCAAGTAAAGAGTTTACATTTTAAACAGAATGATAAATCAATTTCTTTTTTTAAAGTTAGCAGCAAGACTTTGTATTGCACATTGTTGGAAAAAATGTGACTTCTCTTCCTATGGAACTGTGTTAGAGTAAAACGTGGGCTGTCCTTGTAATGGGATGGAGAAGCACCAAAAAGAGTACTGATATTTAGAAATGTGTCACATTTGAGCATATTTGGAGGAGGAAGGCTCCCCAGACTGCAAGTCAGAATATTTAGCCAGGTTCTTTGAATATTAACTTGATCCTGAATAATAAGTAATGCATGATGTAGCTTGTTAACATTTCATTGTAACTTTGCCTTTCTAAAAAATTTTTTTTAAAAAATTGAGGTGCACAGATATGATAGTAATGATAGATATGATAGCCCATGTAAGCACTTTAGATACTCATCATCCATGTGTCTGTCATTCTGGAGTCACTTTCAAATTTCCCCAGTTTTTTTTTCCAAAGGAAACAACATTTTGTCCATCTTTGTTATTGTAATATGTTATAATATGTTGTGAGATTCAGGAAAATCAGGGAGGAAACTGAGAAACTACTGTGAGTTATTACTTTGTGCAGAATTTGATTAAGGTTGATTAAGCTCAATTAAGTAATTGATGTAATATATTATGCATCCTTCTTTTGATTGCATTTCAAAATAATACAATAAATAACATTAATTATAAGTGCTCATTTGCTCATTATTATTGTTATATTTTGTTTGTATTGCAGTGGTGCTTAAGAGACCCATTCAAGATCAGGGTCCCATTGTACTTGTTTGTTTCTGTGAATACTGCTAATGTAACCAGAAGTAAACTACATTTCCTGTTTTATATGAACCAAGTTTTTTCTACCTGGTTTAATTTTTTTATTAGTGTATCAGAGAGCAAGACTAGTGATTCTGTGGCTGCAAGTCCATGTCCATGAATTTGCAAAAGTCAGATCATTAAGGAGCCAAACAGAATCTCCAGTAACTGAGATATTAGCACAGAAAATTATAGAGTAAGTGACTGATACAAGTTTGTTTAACAGCAGCATAGTGCTATTGTCAATATATTTGTTTAGATATTGCTGAAACCACCAATATATATTCAGCACATTTGCCAGATAGTCATCCCGTACAAATAAAGACTCAGCTCATATGTAGTTTGTTGCAGTGTTCCATATTTCTCTCTAGTCTCTGTCAAGCAGACATCAGGGATAATATTCATAAAATGAAGGAACATTTTCTGAAAAGGAGTAATTAGGACTGTGCATTTAGGTAACTGTGTGTGTGTGTGGGGGGGGACTTTGAAAAGGAAACCTCACACCTGTTACTTCAACATTTGACATTATTTTCTACTTTATAAATTGCAGACATCAGATGGAGGAGGAACAAGGAGTATTTTTTTGTGCCAAATTAGAGACCGTTGAAAGGCATGCCTCCTTCCAGGAGTGATGATATATAATTAGTGCCAATCATTGTGAGGAACAACAATTATATACTATATACAGCAGCCTGAAGGGAAAAAATGTATGTGATTGCTCTCTACTATTTTCATAGAAGAAAATTTCTTTAAATTCCAGTATTACTGAAAGAACTTTTTTGATGATGATGATGGCTCATACGGCATTGCAACACTTGTTTTAAAGAACAATGAAAAAAACTGGCTAGCAGTGAAGTAGGTATTCTAGTATTTTCTAGATAAACTTTTTCTGGTGTCATGTTGTTACCTTAGTTTGTGTCTTGTCTTTTTAATAATTTTCTTTTTTAAGAAGTCAGAAAATATTCAACAGAATACTGTTTGTAGCAACAGTGTGGCAAAATGAATATTCAAATGAGGTTTTGATTTGTATACATTGGCATAGGCATTATCTCGAATATTTGGATATTAACATCTTTTTACCCTTAATATATTGTTCTTTTGAAACAAGATGATGTCTGGCATTAACTGGGATGGTATTTCAGGTGTGGCAACCATGCAAATAAGAGCTGTAGGAGTAAGCGAGTGCATTTTCAGTAGGTGTTACATTACAAGGATTGCTTTCTGTAAGTTACTAACAGTGTCAAATTACTTTTAAAGGAATTTTAAACTGTATTTTTAAGATAAAACTACAAAGTGACCAGGTTTTGCACCATGTAATGCACAAGAATCTCTTCCAGTCTCACAATTAGTCAATAGTAAAACAACCAAACAAAAACTCTACATATTCTTGATGATAATCAGTTTCCTGTTGTGAACTACAGCACCAGTATTGAATATGAATCTCTAGGAAACTATAGGATACCATTAAACCTGATCCCATTGCTGTACTCTGTTAAACTGCTGCTAAGTACTAACTCAGTGGATTCTCTGTGTTGGATGTGTATATGCATAATTTAAAGTACTTTAAGATGAATGGTATTATATACATTAATGTAAAATATTATATTCACTACAGTATTACAAAGAAAGTTTAAAATGGTTATGTTCCCACCTGGATTTGTACTAGCTTTAAGAGTCAGGTTCCAAGACTGAATCAAGGAGAACAGTCAGGTTTGGAATCAGTGGTACCAATTTCTTGTGAGCTGTTGTCAGGATTTCAGCTGCATCTGAAAGAGGGTCATAAAATAACTCCCAAAGCAGAGGAATGGGGTTGGATTCAAGGATCCAAATCAAATGCCTCATGCTAACTTTGATATTTCACAGGGATTGAGGTTCAAGTTTCTGAATGTGGTCTGACTCCTGTGAGTATATTAAATTGCAACATTTTTTTGAGAAATACAAATATATAATACTTTATTTAATCCTTTGTGGGCAGAGTGTTGCTTTGGGGCCTTGTTGGGCTTGTATTTGCTTGCTTCAGAACTAAATATTACAGGAAATAACACAGTGCATCACTAATTCCTAGAACTTCCTAGAAAATAAGAAATTAATTTAGCTAAAATCTTTGATATTTTGAAATTTGTTTTCATTCTACATTGGAATGAAAATGAGTCATTTTGAAAATTATTGTGGGGGAAAAAATCTAATATTCCCTCCTCCTCCCAAATAGCCAATAGCTCAGTGGTACCTGATTCACAGTAGACACTTGAACCTGGGTCTCCCACATCCCCAGTGAGTACCCTAACCACTGGGTTATTCTGGTCTGTTTCTTTTTCTGTCTCCAATAGAAACTTCATCCTGGACCATGGAAACATTCCAGACCAAAGTTTCATCAAAACTGATAGTTTTCTGACTAGAAATAATCCCAAGCAACTCTTCTGATTACAAATAACTATCTAAAACCTCTGTGCATGAGAAAATCATTTGACAGTGTATGTACTGTCTTGCAATGTATATTACTGGATACAACACATTATTTTTTTAAATCAAGCATGTTTCCCCTGTTTTTGTCGTAATTTTTCCTTGTTAATACTTTTTATATCTCTTAATGGAACTTTTTGGTGATCAAAGAGCTTATCATGGCTGTTTTTTTGAATGTGCCATTTTTTTCATATGTTAATTCTCTGCATTTATGCTCCTAAACTGGATTACAGTGCATTTGCCTTGTGTTTTTTTAACTCTGATTGTTTTCACATGATTTACAGATACTTTTATTTTTACATCTATTACACATTTCTGAAGTGATTTAAGATAATCAGTGCACGTCCTTCACACAAAGAAAAGGGAAAAAAGATAAATATATTTTGCAAAAGTTAGGTGCACACATTTCTCTTGCACATTAAAGTTGCATTGATAGGAAAGAGTTCAAAGCAGTCACAGAATTATTTTTGAGCCACTCTTAGCTTTACAGCAAGTTCAAGCGGTGGAAGTGAGGAAGACAATAGAGGTGGTCATGTTCACCTTCCCATATATATTTCATCAGATGGGAATTTTACGTCCGCATATACTGTGTTGCTTGACATTCCACTTCTCTGTTCCATCCTGCTCCGTTCTACTAAATCATGTGCTAATAGACGTTTGATCCAGCTGTGGACAGCTACCTGTAGAAGTTGCAGCATTGAAATAGATTTGTTTAGCTCCTTAGTCTCTGAGCTCCAGATGTTGAGTCATTTTACTGTGTTGCCAACAGTGGTTATATAGTACAGTGCAAAATAGCAGCCTGTTTTAAGCTTGCTTCTTAGTGTCTTCATGCAGGGCTACTAAGACATGAAAATACGGAGAGTGTAACAAGCTGTCCTTCTCTCCAGCTCCCAAAGAAACAATTGCCATGCCCAGAGTCTCTTTCCAGGTAGCTTTATTTCTCCAAATATAGGCACATACAACAAAAACAGTTCCTCAGCCCACGCTGGGCTACAGCTCCCAGGGATCTCTCCCCTTTACCTTTCAATCCTTCCAGCTTTAGGGCTTCCTGCTGGAATACTCCTTGCTCTGTTTCCTGAGCACTGCCACCAAGGGCTTTCCCCAGCATGTTCCCACTTCCTTTCCTCCTAATCACTTGCAGGGGGTATTCTGCTCCTGGCCTGTCTCCCTGTTCCCAGGGACCTGGCAGTGAAAGCCCTGTATCCACTTTCTCTGCTTCTTTCTTAAATGATTCTTAGGCCTGATTTGCCCAGGTACCTATTCTTATAGCCCATTTGGCATCAGGTGACCAGGCACAGGTACACTCTAAAAGGGACAGTACCATCCTGTGACAGAAGGATTGTGATAAAGGACACACTGGAGTGCTAGTAAGAGACTAATCTTGAATTAGTTCTGTGGAAACATGGGGAAAGCTGAAATAATATGATGGAGCTTTGTATCTTCAGATAATTGTGCTCGCTGTGTGCCTTCAGTGTGCATAGCTACCCTTTCTGTTCAGTGATTTGGAGAGGGGGAATCATAGCCTCCTGCCATAGCCCTTGTACCTATTGCTGACTCTACCTTCTATAAGAGCACAGATCAGTTTTGTCTCTGAAGGCACCAATCAGAGACTGCGCAAGCTAAGTTGTAAGACTGAGCTGAAGCCATTTAAAATAAATTGGGTGAAAAAGTTGTATAGTTAATATTATAGAATTAAAGAATTAACGTTTTATTCTGAAATGACCTGATGAAGAGCCCTATATAGATGAAATTTGTTATTTCCACCAACAGAAGCAGAAGCTGGTCTTATAAAAGATGTTACCTCACCTACCTTGTCTCCCTGATTAGCTTCAATATGTATACACACACACACACACACACACATTTCAGTGTGAAATTTAATTTAACACAGTGTTAGGTTTTATTCCCTTTGTATTTTCTCTGTAGTTTGTTTGTTTTGTGGGTTTTTTGTGTGCATTTTAATAGGAAATGTTTCAGGGTTTCATGTTTATGTCACCGTGTATTTTTTTTTTAAATTTGTGTATTTACACAGAAATGTGAATAAATTTACATAGAAATGAGGTGAATCTCATGTAGTGCTGATAATTTTTTAAATTAAATATTTAGGATTAATCATTTGTCTTCATAAATGAAAGATTATCCTTAAGCACAGCAATAATGTGCTTAGACAACAGAGATCTGTAGCACCAAGAGTCTATGCCCCTACTGGACAACTTTATTCCAGGTATCTAGGAGTGCCACAAGGTTGTTACTGAGCTCGTGCAGCCATGTGAATATTGGATGACCATGTGACCACGGCCAGTCCGTAATCAGGCAGAGTCTCCTCCTGATCTCAAGTCTTATCTTCAAAGCTGTATGTGTGGGGACTTTGTTTCCAAGGCAAGCAACATGACCAAGAAGGGCCAGCCAGCAGTGGGAAATGATAACTCCAAGCCCCTCAAAGCCAGTTTTCAATTATACATCCCAATTAATGATAAAGTCAAACATGTTGTATCCAGTAGTTGCCAGGGGCTATGTATATGAAATGCCTTCAGCCTTCTGATGTCTTGTTTAAGCAATGTCCCTATTTCAGATCCATTTAAGAGGACTGGAAATACTTGTTTGATAAATCTGTACTTTTGTATATAATTCCACCGACTTTTGGCTCGAGACCCTATGCAGGTTGTTCATGTCTGAGGCTACTAAACCAGATCTCCTCAGGATGTCTGTCTGACTGAGCCCATTTGGTGATGCTTTAATGCATAAGTAGATAAAGTCATCCTCTATTTCCATGTTTTGTCCAGAAGGACAGGTGTCTTGTATCACAACCTTTGTTTTGATACTCTAGATTTTTATTTTTGTCCAAGAAACCCTTAACCCAAGGACAGCTGCCTTGTGCTGGAAACTCTCTAGTGCATCTTTGAGATCATATGCATCCTGACTAAAGAGAGCAACATCATCCGCATAATCCAGGTTGGTAAAAGAGTTTGAACTAACCGTTATACTGGTATGTGTGGAGACGTGTTCAAGGAGACAATCCATTGTGCAGAAGAGCAGGGCTGGGGCCAGGACACATCCCTGGAAGTAGATTGTGTAAAGTGGAACTTTGTCCATAATGACATCAGCCAACCACAGAAACATGAGTTAACACCAGCTTTTGGAGAGTTTTGGGAAGAACATCTAAACGCAAGTGTGCCATGGCAACAAATTCATGTATCTGATAAGTTAATATCATTAATATATTAGATTATAGAAGAAAGACACCTCAATATTAGTAGGATGAGGAGATACAAATAAGGAAGAGGGGAGAAGCCTCTACTAAATATGCATTAGATATAATGGTATCAGTGTATATTATAAAAGTTACATCCTAGCCTATGGGCAGAGGGAGAGAGAGATATATAGTTCCTGGGAAGTGTTAGAATGATGGCCACTGGTGATGAGGAAGAAGGTGATGGTGATGAGGAAGATGATGGCTCACATTTCAGGTTGTTCTTCAAGGATGGTGTGAGTATGTGCAGATGTACATTCTGTAGTCTCTATCTACCTTACTGAGTTAGTATTTGTGATTTAGCTAAATACATTAATGAACTATTTGTAAATATAGAAGCGTTCCTATGGTGTGAACGTTGCAACTGTACACATTGGGGTTCCCAACTATATAGTAATTTTAATAATACTGGGCCTGATCTGGGGACCAAAGTGATAACTATTCTCATAGTGATAATTGGGAATTCTTAAGTAATCAATATAATTAATACATAATCTATAGGTCAGGCTACACTCATAGGGCTTTCTACAAGGCAGCTCTGTTGACAGCTCTGTTGCCTTTGGGTCTATGAATGCTGCTATCAAAGATGAGTTAAATTAATGATAGATCTCAGATAAAAGATGGAGAGTAAGTACAGTGTCCATTGTAGACTGTATAGCAGTGACGTGTGATTGCTCTGGGTGATGGCATTTCACAAGCTGACACTGCAGTTGTGCCAGTAGACACATTTAAAGTCTTTTCCAGGGACAGAGAGTGGAGTTATTGGCCTATAGTTATCACACAGTGTATGGGCTTTTCCCCTTATAGAGAAGTAATATGATCTCTTCCTTCCACTGTGCTGGTACCTTCCCAATGGTTCAGGCCCAGACAAATAGTTGGTGTAATACTATGCTTATGGGCTTTATGGCGCTCTGAGAAATTAAGGTGGTGTGCTTTTCAGTTTCTTTATGGCAGTGTGAACCTTTTCCAGTGTAAATGCAGCCACACAAATTTCAGGTTTAGGGATTGCATCTTCTGCTAATGCATCCAGATCTGGACATTAATGTCTTCAGGATGGTTAAATGTGCACTCAACATATTCATTCCATCTTTGCAAGACTACTACTTGTGTTTTACCATCAGTCTTGTTTATCGGCCTAGATATTGTGCAAAGTCCACTTTTGACTAAATAGCTTTGAATGCTGTTAGTAATTTATTAGATCTTATTGCCTCTTTTGCCATGTTCTCAAAAGAAGCTTCACTATCAACTTTTGCTCTCACTTGAAAAATACCTTGTAAACATTTACATTTTTACAAGGCATTTTTACAACGGAGGGACAGCTCAGTGGCTTGAGCATTGGCGTGCTAAACCCACGGTTGTGAGTTCAATCCTTGAGGAGGCCACTTAGGGTTCTGGGGCAAAAATTGGTCCTGCTAGTAAAGGCAGGGGGCTAGACTCACTTGACCTTTCAAGGTCCCTTCCAGTTTTAGGAGATTGGTATATCTCCAATTATTACCTTTATCATCATCATGGCATTGTCTAGCCTCAGACTTGTTTTGCAAATATGAAATGTCTCTTTGGATAGCCAACAGTGACACTTGTAGCATTTTGCTTCTGGGGTGGCATCTCCAGCTTCTTGGATGCTTGTGCTTTTGCTATCCCGGCTAATTCTACATGATCCAGGAAGGCACCAAGTGCTTCAAATGTGTTTTTCACTGTGACAAAGTACTTGTTACCAAGTACTGAATTTTCACAGATGTGTTATTTCTGATGTTATTTCTTATGTAGGAGAATTCTTGTGTTGAAATTGGAGCAATTGACACTTTAGTAGTAAGGAAACTATGCTCAGTATTTACCAGCATTTGCACCTCTATAGACCATGTATGAGCTTGCTGGATTATGATTCTGGACCATTGTACAGTCCATCTCCTTCCTGATCTGGTCATCCTTGGATATCCGGGTTTCCCAATAGCTTTCTAACATGCCTGAATCAACTGCCAGTAATGGTAATGTTGTGAGAAGCACAAAGGGAGAGTAATATCTTCAGAGTTGCCATTTATTCTTCCAGAATAAAATGGGCCCTGAGAATAGTTTTTAAGCCAGTTTGGGGACAATTTAGTGCTGCATTCATATCTCTGAGTATAATAAATTAATTGTGTGGCAGAACAGATTGCATTGCTGCTGCTAGCTGCTAATAGAATTCATCTTTATTGGTATCTATAGCTTCCTCAGTGGGAGCATAGGATACAGTGATGGATAGCTGCCCATGGTGATGCTTCAACCTGGCGTATACTACAGGTTGAAACATAAAACTCTTTCCCTGTAGAGGAATTCATCAAGAATTGCTCTTTTTCAAAGTGACCATCATAGCCCATTATCGACAGGGGGGATGAGTGCACTAACTCCCTTGTGCTATTAGGAGACAGTGTGACACTGTGCGGAGCAAGTGAATATAGGGGAGGATAGGGAGAGAAGATGAAAAATTCTGTGAAGGGCAATGAGGACATTGGGAGTGAATCTGGGGGCAGAGGAATTTCAGGAAGGTAGCAGGAAGTATAATAAAGGGTTTTCCCCAGTGTTTTTTTGCTTCCATTGCCATCACTTATGTCTTGTCTGTGTTTAGCTTCAGGAAACTTTCCTTTAGGTGCTGATCTTGGCTCAGTTCCCTACTCTGCCAAAGACTTCATGTGTGACCTTGGTTTAGTCACTTACTTTCTCTGTGCCTCAGTTCTCCATCTGTAAAAGGAATAATAGTAGATCTATGTCTTACAGTGGTGTCGTGAGGATACATATAAGTACTGAGAAGAATAGAGGTAAGTTTGATCCTGAGTATTATAAACTGAGGTAAAACAGGTTTTTAAATTTAATTCATATGTTTTAATTGGGGGGAGAATGTGCATAAGTTCAGTCTTAGGAGCTTTCTGGCACAAAATGGCTGCCCGGACTTATCTTTGCCTAGTTACCTATTTACCCAATACTGGGTAATCAGGATTATTTTTGCTCTGTTTTGTATTCTAGGGGATGGTGTGAGTAGCTGAAAGTCTCCTCCTAGGTGTTACTTCAGTCTCCTAAAGATAATGTCCTCAGAGGCTGCTGGGGGAAGGGAGGAAAATGCAGCTGCAATGAAGGGGTTCCAGTCTTGTAAGGCTGGTGCTCTCAGCATCAGGTACTCCTGAGCACTAGATCCACTCTTTTGCCTGGGATAGCTCTGCTCCTGCACTGAATTTTAACTAAAACAGAGGATGATTTGATGGAATGTTTTCCATGGAATGTTTTTATTTTTTCAGTAGTATTTAGCTTTGTCAAGGCCAAAGCTTTAGAGAGCAATTTTCTCCAATATCACACTGATTCGGAACGTCTCTGTGTGATTTAAAAGTTGCAACTTGGGAGAACATGCAGCTATTATGTTGACATCAAAGCTTAGAACAAACACTTCAAAGATATGTAAAAATGAGTCCAGATACGAGAGTATTAGATGATATTAAACTTGATCTGTGCTCGTCTGATCACATACTGGTAGGCAATAGAGATTTGCACATGAAGTAACACCTGCTCCATCTCCACCCACAAGCTATGAATTAAATATTGTTCCTTACCCCTGAGCAGGTTGACAGGGAGAGCATTTAAGAAAAAAGAATTGAAAATATGTTGAACAAGTTTCGCAGACAGTTTTACTGATTTTTCCTCCCCCCGCCCTGTTATTAAATGTACTAGGTTGACATCTCTTTCTCCTTGCTGGAGATTTTCAAAGGCCACCATAGCAGAATACATAAGAAAATGTATTATGTTTGTATGTCTGTCCAATATCAGACAGGGGTTCTCTCCCCTTCAGGCAGTGGAGTCTAATGGACAGAGCACTTGACAGGGAATCAGGAACCTCTGGTGCTATTCCGAACTCTGCCACTGATTTGCTGTATAATCTTGGGCAAATCCCTTCATCTCTTTGTGCCTTTTCCTCCTTTCACATGCTGTCTGTCTTGTCTGTTTATATTGTAAGCTTTTATGGGCCAGAGCTTGTCTCTCATGTTTGCACAATGGGGTCCCAGCCTTGGTTGGGGCAGTTAGGCAGCACTGCAAAACGAGTAATAAATAAGATGCTGCTCTGGAACTCAGAAGAGCTGAGTCTCAATTCCTGACTCAGCCGTAGCCTTATTGCATGACCTTAAGTAAGTCATGCAGGGCCAAATTATCCACTGCTATTCTAATGCAAACAAAAAATAATAACTGTACACAAAGCCAAGAAAATGTGGACTCTCAGAGCTGTGATTATCTAAAATGACCTTTTAAATCTTTGAGCACAGAGAGCATGATTTGTAAGATGGCCTCACGTGCAGTGACTGGTTGAGTGCTATTGTATCCTTTGTCTCGGTGGAAGCAGATCCATTCAGCAGAGATGTTCCTCTCTAAGCAGTAAAGTATTGACAACTTCTGTTTCTTAAGGAACAACTTAATTTATTATTTCCTTGTCAAGGGATTTTTTTTTCTTTTGTTACAGTTAGAAACTCTGACAGAGTATGACTGTCTTGGTGCAAAATCTATCTGGATTTGCTTAATCACAAATACATTCTTCTGTTCTCACAATAGGATTTAAGTGATAAAAAGAGAGAAACGGGTGTTGTACTCGCCCTCTGAACAGAAGAGAATTTCGCCTTTTGTGATTCTGGCAAGACTACTCCTGGAATACTGTGTTTATTTCATGACAACCACCTTACCAGAAAGGTGTAGAGAAGATGGAGGGAGTACAGGAAAGGGCATCAAATAGTCCTTTGATGACTGGACGGACTGAGTTATGACGAAAAGCCTGAAAGAAATAGGTCCAATGTAAGTAACTGATAATTCAGGAAGGCTCTGATATTTGTCTATAAATATTTGAAGGTCATTAATAACTATCAAGAATGGGTAGGAAGAGTTGGGGGAGGGAAATGGAACTATTACAAATTATAGGAAGTGCTGGAAGCTCCAGTATTCATCACACTTTTTAAAAAGAAAGCTTCTCAAGAGTACTAGAAATTATATTGTAAGGGACAGTCTAGCGTTGGCAAACACATAGTTCTAAGTGACTTGGGGCTTGATCCTGCAGTATTGGCTTCCATGGGAGTATGATAGTCAACCTTTCCTATTTTCTGTAATTATTGTTTAAGATAAACCGGGAACTGAGACTTCCCCACTAGCAAAATACTAAAGTCTCAATTATTTATTCAGCAGAGGTTGCAAAACAGTAACTTTCAGAAGAGAGGGGAGAAAAAGTAAACAGCTGTGCAACCATCAAGTGTTAAGGCATAGCTGTTATCAAAGTAACAGTTCGTTAAGTTTAAATACGGTATATACTCTTTTGGGTGGGCTGTACCAGTGTCAGCAGTTAAAAGTAAGATTTGTGCAAAAGAAAATAATATGTGCTGGATAGATGACTACAAGAAATACAAATATAAAACAGTGCTATGTGGGAATTTTTCATACAACAGGAATATTGAATGTTCACATTTAGTAATTTAAGGTGAAGGAGGCACTTGATCTCACAAAAGCAGTACAAAACTAGCTGAAGATGCAAGATGAATTTGGGATGGAATTTTCAAAAACATTAGTCATCGGTCAAATTTTGCTCCCAGTGAAGTCATTGGGAATTGCAACATTGACTTTAATGTAAGTTGAGTTAGGCTCATGCTGAGCATTTTTTAAAACCCCATGCTTAAAATTAAACAGTCTTTATCCTTTGAAGTAAGAAAATACCCATAAACTCTTCAGTTTCCTTATGAAAAAAAATAGTTTGGAATGAGGAAACAAAATTTTTGAACCATGAATACGTGTTATCTCATCTTACACCATTCTTAATTGGGGTCTTATCCTGCACCCACTAAAGTCAGTGGAAAAGCTCCCATTTAGTTTAATGGTGTAAGATCAGGTCCTAGTATTTTTTTCTGAGACAGAGCTCAATTCTGTGAACACTTATGCACACAGGTTACCTAATTCATGAAAATAAAATTACTTACATGCATAAGTAGTTGCAGGATTGGAGTCTTGGGTTGTAAGTTCCTGGCTGATAGGTTCCTGGTCATTAGAGATGGTTGGGAATGTGTTTGCAAAGGGAAGGTCTACACAGCATTTTGGAGATTTCACAAGCAAGCCTCCCAGCCTGGGTCATTAGACTTGGGTTAGTGAGTCTCACGCTAGCACTCCAAAGCGCTATTAACATAGCTATTTAAAGTGTGGTTTGTGCTCTGAAGCCTAGGGAGGGGAAAGGATGGGTCAGTCTTTGCATGCCCAACTCTACTGGCCATTTTTTTTCTTAAGTACTGTTACTATTTATAACGCTACATTGACATAGAGAAAGTTGAGGAGTTTTTTTTAATATCCTGCAAAGGTGGAGGAATTAAACATTTGATTAGATGTGTTTTCTCCAGCACCAAGCACGTTGTTGGTGCTTCACAACCTAAACAGGCATTACAAATAGTTGTTTTTTGACAGCCAACCTTTTCAATTATTTTGTTACAACAACCCTATTCCCTACAGCAGTGGTTCTCAAACTTGGGCCGCCGCTTGTTCAGGGAAAGTCCCTGGTGGGCCAGTTTGTTTACCTGCTGTGTCTGCAGGTTTGGCCGATCGCGGCTCCCACCGGCCACGGTTCACTGCTCCAGGCCAATGGGGGCTGCGGGAAGGGTGGCCAGCACGTCCCTGGGACCGTGATGCTTCCCGCAGCTCCTATTGGCCTGGAGTGGCAAACTGCGGCCAGTGGGAGCAGCGATCAGCCAAACATGCAGACGCGACAGGTAAACAAACCGGCCCGGCCCACCAGGGGCTTTCCCTGAACAAGCAGCAGCCCAAGTTTGAGAACTACTGCCCGACAGTGTATTGGCTTTCTATGGCATTCATCGCCATCCTGTCTCAGGCCCTCTCAGATATTAACAAATTTATATTCAAAACTCTCATCTAAAGGGGAGAAGTAATATTAATTTAATAGATGGAGAAATGAGGCACACAAGGTGAAATTCAGCACTAGTTTTATGTAAGTTCACACAGGAAGTGGGTGGCAGAATAATGAAGATGATTTGGATATGCTGTGTTGTAGTGCAGTGCTTTAATCATAAGGCCATCTTTCCACCAGACTATTAAGAGATGCAGATTGGTGAATCTGTGGAAAATTTTCAAGTTTGTAAGATTAATAAAAACAGTGAAATATGTTCTACCTCTCCATATGAATTTTGCTAAATACAAAAGAACCTTGAGCTCCCCATTTGTCTGTCTGTATCTGCCTGTTGTCTCTTGTCTTATACTTAGATTGCAAACTCACTGGGGTGGGAACCCTCTTTTGTTCTGTGTTTGTGTAGCACCTAGTACATTGGAGTCTTTCTATGACTGGGGCTCTTAGGTATTAATAAAAATAACTCCCCCCACCTCCAAAAATACAACAGCCTATCCCTTCCCCCACACAATGCTCTCTTTACCATTATAAGGGTGAAAAAAAAATTGTGAAAGCAATGAAGAAGGCAAATTGATTATTTGCCCATTGCACATCAAGTCATTACGTTTCTGCTCAGAACTCTCTTCACTGGCAGCAACAGCAAAAAGTTCACTTTATACCCAGTTTGCCAAGCCTTGATTTGAAAAATGGTAACTTGTCACTTCACAGAGCTCTAATTATCACTGATATTCATCAGTATTGATCAATCAAGTAGCTTTGGTTTTGCATTATCAAATTAAATGTGATACATTTTATGTACTGTATGTCCTTTCTGCAGCCCAGTGTCTCCCACAGTTCTGGACATCTGAGCTGGTCTCCTCTCTCTGCCAATTAGGGAGGCAGATCATTGTTTGGCTCCACATGGTCCGGCCACACACCCCTCTGGTGCCAAATTGTCTGCCTTAGCAGAAAGTTATGGTTTCTTTTGCTCTTGCCATCACTCCTATTTTAATTTTTCTGCCTAAATTTTTTGGGCAGTGTGAGCAGTATTCTCCATCCTAGGCGTTCCTCCCCCTCCTTGGGTCAGTTAATCTCTTGTGGGTTTAACCCTCCCTGAGCCTCCATTTCAGTGTCTCCCTGCCAATTTCTCTGTCCCATACCAGTATGGAAGAGCAGCCAAGAATGCACAGACTCAAATCCAAGTGGTGCTGTATATGTGAGGCAGCCTTTCCAAGCTTGGCAGACAGCAAATTGTGCCCAGCCTGCACCCAGCCTTCCATCTCTAACTCCATTAGATCCTGGGACCATGAGTGAAACAGGCATGTAGGGTTCCCAGCCCACCAAGGCAACCATGACTCCAACAGGGGTGAAATTGATGAGAAACCCCAGTCCAGAGCATGGAGAGGCTCCAGAAGTGAGGAGGACCCTGATCTTTTGATTTGGGGGTAAATACCAGGGGATCCCTGCAGAGCAAAGAGGAGAGGCTTGCAAGGCCACAAGTCCCCCACCCCATCTTAAAGTGGGTCCTCAGAATCCTGGAGAAAGAGACAGGGCTTCTGTGCAGCCCCACCTCCTTCTCAAACCAACCAAGAGGGCTGTGATGAGTTCCCCCCACTTCAGAGCAGGGAATGGAAACCAGTGGGGCAGGATTCTGAGACAGACCTCAAGAGAGGGCTACAGGTCCTAAGGAAAGCAAGCCACAAAAGGCTTTGCCTAAGTTTCAGCAAAGCTTCCATACTCTCAAACTGTATTACAAAGGTTAAGAAATCTAAAAAGGGTAAAAAAGAGGCAGGGGGTAGGGGGAGAAGCAAAAAATAATCCAAGAGATATGACTCTTCCTTTCCCTCCTCCACTCAGGAAGACGATCTGTCTAGCTCTGTAAGCCTGAGCAGGCTCCTGTGAGTAAACCTCAAAGTAAATTTCTTCCCTCAAAAGCCTCCCCTGAGGCTGCAATACATCTTCACTCCTCCATTGAGGGTGTAATTAGGGATGAATGGAACAAACCTGATAAAGCTAAGTATATTAACCAGAGCGACCTCAGGCTCTGTAACATTCAAGAACCAAAAGGCTCTATTGCTGAGATACCATAGGTTGGTGCCACTATAGCGTCCCTCACTAGAGATACAGTTATTTCCTCAGAAGGAGAGTTCAATCTTGAGGAACACATGGATAGAAAGATGGAAGATGCTCTCAGAGAGGGATTTGAAGCCTCCTCTGTCACTCTCAGAGTGTCCTGGCAGCTTCCTTTGGTATGCTTTGCAGGGGCATCTCTTTCCTACTGGAGAATCTCCAAGTCCTTAGGGACAGATATAACCCTGATTTCGGCTCCACTTTGAAGAGGATCTACCTAGCCAACAGCATTTGTAGCTGATGCCTCAATGGATGCAATGAAGTTCCCAGCCCAATGTCCCCTTCTCAGCCCCAGAATCCACTTTATGTAAAAGATTGGATAGGCCTCCATCCAGAGCTGAAGATAGGGGATAGGTTTTCCCATGTCCTAAAGAAATGGTTTCATTAACTACAGACAAGTGGTTCAGTGAAATAGTGAGCCAGGGATACTCCCTAGAGCTGAGGGCTCCACCCCATCCATTTTTCATCCAGTCATCCAGCTCCAATGACTGCATAAAACATAATCTGATCCAAAAATGAAAAAAATCTCTCATTCAGGATATGGGTGTGATAGAAAGTGTTCCCTCAGTAGAAAGAGTAGAATTTAGAGAACCTATATTCTTCATTGTACAGAAGCACAATGGAAGTGGGGAATCAGAGCCATTCTCAACCCCAAAAGGCTCAACAACTGGATGAAGAAAACAAAGTTTCAGATGGCATCCCTGGCCTCTATGGTGTCATTCCTGTCCCACGGGGACTTGTGACTTTAGTAGATCTAGAGCAGGGGTCGGCAACCTCTGGCACGTGGCTCGCCAGGGTAAGCACCCTGGCAGGCCGGGCCACTTTGTTTACCTGCTGTGTCGGCAGGTTCATCCGACCGTGGCTCCCACTGGCTGCAGTTCACCGTCCTAGGCCAATGGGGGTGGCGGGAAGCCGTGGTCAGCACATTTCTCAACCCGCTCTGCTTCCCGCCACCCCCATTGGCCTGGGACGGCGAACTTCAGCCAGTGGGAGCCGCGGTTGGCCGAACCTGCCTACACAGCAGGTAAACAAACTGGCCCGGCCTGCCAGGGTGCTTACCCTGGTGAGCCACGTGCCAGAGGTTGCCGATCCCTGATCTAGAGGCTGCCTATCCATCTGTCTTCCAGATCCCCCACAACCAACTCTAGCCTGGAGGGCTGGGGAGTTTACCTGGAGACCCAAAAAGCCCAGGGACTCTGGAGAAAGGAGAAGAAGGCTCACTGCATAAACCACCTAGAGCTGAGAGCAGTGAAGCTAGCTCTGAGAAAGTTCTAGACTACTGTAAGGCATGTCTTGTTTCAATCAGATAATACAACGCAACTATGTTTGTATATGTAAACAACCAAGGGGGAACAAGGACTCCAGCACTACACTTGGAAGCATGCGACCTTCTGCTAGTTTTGAGGGCCCTGATAAGCTATCCCTTCGAGCCTCTGACTTCAGCGTCAGCCTTTAATTTATCCTTTAAAACTTGGTTCTTTGTGGCTGTCCTATTTGCCAGCTGAGGATTGGATGGTAGAAAATCATACGATATGCAACATCCTTGGGAAGATATGTGGAAACCCATTGATTTTTCCATTTGGGAGATAGTGGCTATTTTTTGTTTAATTTATTTTTAGGCAGCACTTTAATAAATTCTGTAATTCAAGATACACCTTTAATGCTGAAAAATGTAGAACTGAACAAATAGATGATAAAAAATGTATTTGACAAGTAGCCTTTTTTTCTTCTCATCCAATATCAACAAACAGATCATGAATTCCTTAGCATTATATGTTATTCAAATCTATTTAAATATTATTTGTAATATATGGATTGATCATGATTAGGGTTTCTCAATTCTGATAGATTAAAATCATATGATTATTGTTTAGATCAATTTCCTGAGTAGCTGCATATACAAGCAATCTTGCATGACTTGAGTGTCCTCTAATATTTTTTTTCATACAATTTCGCCATTGTACTATGAGAGAGTGTACTTCTTATTTATCCTATCTTCACTGTACCATTCCTTATTTTGTATACCTTTATCATATTCTTTCCAATGCATCTGCTCAAAATTAAGTCTCAACTTTTCAATCTCTCTTCATATGGATATTATGGAATGCCTCTAGTCATTTTAAATCAGTCTCTGAACCACCTTTTTCTGTTATATAATTTTATTTTATAAGATAGGATAACCATAACAAAATACAGTATTCCAGAAGAGAGCATGCCACTGACTTATACCAAGGCATTTCATTGCTTATGCATCCCAAAGAGCTGCATGGATTTTTAGCCACAAAATGAGGGTTGGGTGGCCAAATACCACACAGCTCTCTTAACTATTTAAGTTAAAAGAGCAGTAAATCTGCAAGGATCCTGGTAATGTCATGGGTTGGCATAATGAGCTGAAAAATTCTAGAACTTAAACAGTTAAACGGGATTCCCTATAAAAGACTATATACAGCTAAAACGTATGAGGAATAATGTTAAAATAAAAGCCTTATGTAATAATATGTAATGCTTTAACTGTAAATATTTTGAATGGTGGTTGTTACAATGGGAATCACCAGTGAAAACTTGACATGAAACCCTGGCTAACACTTAACTGTTTAATGTTGTGCCAGTGAACAAGGGTTTTATTAAAATCTTGACCAAGATTTTCAAAAGTAGTCAGTGACTTTAGATGCTTCAGTTTTGAGGTACCTAATTTGAGACACCTTAATGGGATCTGATTTTCAGAAAGGGCTGAGCACCTGTCCTCTCAAAATCAGGCTGCTGCTTCCTTTAAGGCATTTCAACTTGGGCAGCCACAAACTAAGACAGCAGGATTTCTAGTAATTTTTGTAATCATGGCACTTATCCCTTGTTGGGTTTGAGATGCTGCATTATCAACATAAAAGTTGGGGTTAGCTGAAATGTGATAACTAACCCTGAGCTAACCTCAACCACTTTTCCAAGTCTAGACCAATCTTACGACAGAGGAAATTGTCTGTCCTAGTTGGTGCAAGCCTTTGTATTTGCACTAGTGGTAGGGGGCGGGGGAAGTAGTTTTCACAAAGTAGTTATAAATAAATGTTTCCCTTTTTACCTGACTAGCAAAACTTCTCAACCACCTGCAGCTGAAATTAACAAAATTGCTTCTTGCTACTTCTGTTAACATCCTCAAAAGGTCTCTGGATATAAACACTCTAAACATAAGACTCATCTGAACAGGTGTCAGACATTGAGTGTCCCCTTGACTCCTATCACCGTTCTGATTAATTACTTCACAGAGAATCATTCAAGTCTAGTGAGAGTTCTATTCCACCTCGCTGGTGGCTCCTTGTGAGCTGCTGCAGAGAGAGATTGTATTGCAACTCAGTGGCCATCCTTATGAGGTTTGGTAGACAACACAGGGCAGGTGAAGTGAGCTAGTTAGTACATGGTTTACGTTCATGGGCTAAGCATGCTTTACTTAGTGATTTTGGTGTTTGTTTGAGGGATCAGAGTCAATCAAATCAAAGTGGAAAACATGACACATGGCTAAATTACTCATCTCATAGCATGTATTGTTTTTCTCATCTGAGATTTCCTAAAGCCAGGACAGAGAGAGAGCGAGCAAGCGAAAAGGGCATGTGGATTAGTAACCTTATATTGTGTCTCTCTCAGGAACTTCATTAACTCCCTTGCTTTCCCCCTCTAGGCTGTACCTACTATTGTTGGAGAATAAATCTTCATACATAAATCCTTTGTCTGTTGCTAATAATTAATAATTATATAACTCAATAATTAATATGCATGTTGCACATAGACTATAGTGATGGGCCCCACAAGCCTGCCTGCCGAGAAAAAAAAAAAAAGGAAAGAATTATTTATAATAGCACCATTCATCTGAGAGTCTAAAGCACTTAAACATTTTTTAACTAAGTCTGCCTCAACACCCTTCCTCATTAAAATGCTATCACCAGTTTATTGATCCATACTCTGCTTTATGGAACCAAGAATCTGCTTTTTGGAACCAAGGATTTGTATCTTCCCACTGCATTCACTAGAGCTTCACTCTGCGGTCTTGTTGCTGTTTGTTGTGTTACCATGGTCCTCGACCCTTTCTCTCTTAAAATTCCAAGTGCACCACAGGCTGTGCCCAGTGGGGCCAGGAGCCCACCTTCCCATCCCTTGGGGATGGTGTTTTAGTCTCTAGCTGTGTCTCCTACATCCTCTGAAATAATCACTCTTTCTTTTTTCGTCCTAAATTAACTTCCCGCTCAGCTGACTGACTGAAACTGTAACCACCTCATTTGTGACTCACTGACTGATCTTGCCAGCTGTTAGATTTGATCTTATGCATATGTAAGTAACTCAGTCATTTGCTTCATATTTAACTGATTTACTACTCATTCGGATCTCTGACTAGCCTCCATTCTCCTCAGACTTCTGTTGCCTAATCCTTATCTTCCTCTTCCTTCCACCATCTACCTCATCCCCTCCCTATATCTTCATTGCCCCTTCCATTCTATATTCCACTTTTCATCTCTTCTGTCTTTTTCATCCTCTCTTCCCCTACCCTACACTGTATTGGCACATGTTTCAGGGGGGAAAGGGATAGCTCAGTGATTTGAGCATTGGCCTGATAAACTCATGGTGGTGAGTTCAATCCTTGAGGGGGCCATTTAGGGAACTGGGGCAAAAATCTGTCTGGGGATTTGGTCCTGCTTTGAGCAGGGGGTTGGACTAGATGACCTGCTTAGGTCCCTTCCAACCCTGATAGTCTGTGATTCTATGTTCCTATTGTAACATCTTCCACACCCCTGGCACTCCCTTTCTCCATCACCATTCTTACCACCCCACTCATTGGTCTCTGACACCACCTGTACCTTTTAAGCCAGCGGTTGGCAACCTCTGGCACGCAGCTCACCAGGGTAAGCACCCTGGCAGGCTGGGCCAGTTTGTTTATGTGCCTTATTGGCAGGTTCAGCCGATCGCAGCTCCCGCTGGCCACAGTTCACCATCCCAGGCCAATGGGGGTGGCGGGAAGCCAGGGCCAGGACATCCCTCAACCTGCAGCACTTCCCGCCGCCCCCTTTGGCCTGGGACAGCAAACCGCGGCCAGTGGGAGCTGCAATCGGCCAAACCTGCCAACGCGGCAGATAAACAAACTGGCCCGGCCTGCCAGGGTGCTTACCCTGGCGAGCCACGTGCCAGAGGTTGCCGACCCCTATTTTAAGCCTTACCCCCATCCCCATCCTTTCTCTTCCCTTCTTTTCTTTCTTCTGTTCCCTCTGGAATGCCCACCCCATCTCAGAGAAGATCACTACCCTTCAAAACTTCTTCACTTCTCACTCGCTGCATATCCAGGCACTCAATGAGACGTGGGTCCCCACCTCTGAATCTGCCTGTACAGCCATTGTCTTACAGAAATCACTCTTTGTTATGCATTTCCCATCAAATGTCAACCCTCAGGAATGTGATGAGGTGTCTGACTTCAGCCCCTCACTTTTTTTTCTCGCTCTCCTTCAACTTCTTCCAGCAACATTCCCTTTGCTTCTTCTCTTATGTAAACATCAGCTCCCCGCAACCCTCCTTCCTGATTGATCACCTTCCTCTTTCTCATTTAATTTTGACTCCTGGCTGTCCTTCTCTTCACAAACTCTCACCCTTATCCTTGATGATTTCAACTTCTATGTGGATATCCCTGTCAAAGTTTCAGAGTAACTGCACCTATATCCCCTCTTTATGGTCCACTCCATGAGTGCCAAGTCAGATCACAGGCCTTCAGCCATCACCTGTCTCTGGCCAGGGATCCAAGTCCTACTGACTTCTGACTGGGGATTGGAAGGCTGAATAGTCTTCTCCAATAGAGTGTGATATCCCCAACAAGCCAGTTTGCCTAAAGGCCAATACTTGTGTGTTGCTTTCTATCTGAGATCTATGAACAATGTGTGCCAGGACTTATAAGTCACCACCCAGCTCTCTTTCAGTAGAGTACATTTATTTTAAGGATGAAAGTATCACATGAAAACCCTTATAAAAACAATTAAAATCCCTACATACTTACTAAACATACCAGAAATTATCCAACCCACCACAAAGTCTCCAAGGGGCAACTATTGCAAGCCCAGGGAATTCAAAGTATCAGCCCTAGAAAGGGCCCTAACGGAAAGAGCCATGATGTCCCATACCCCAGGCATTGAGATGGCTGTAATGGTGGGAGTTCTTGAAAGTGTTGTAAGAGACACCTCTTTGTGCGTTTCTAGGCAACATCATTCTGGCAATGTAGCTACTCCCTCTGCTGAGAATGGCTCTGCCTCTGATAAAGCATATTTGAATCTTTTGAACTGAATAATATTGCATTGATTATGGTGGCTTATTTTCTGTTGCAATCAAGCTAAGCAATAACACTGTGTTTGTACAATCTCAAAAAGGACAGATTCAGGAGATGGTGTATAGGTAGCAGAAGGTATAATTAACTTAGTACTACATTTTGTCCTATATTTATAGCAGACAGTTGTGAGCACTAGGTTGTACTGAGATTTCAAACATTTGCAAAAGAAACAAGGCAACATAAATAATTCAGAAATCCCTGGAAAGGAAGAGGAAATGGGAGACATCACAGAGGAAATTGCATAATTTAATTTCTATCAAATGCAGCAATTTGTGCTTTGGGATGTAATTGCTATTGATATCACCTTAATTTGGAATTATAGTGATAGGTAACAGAGAAAATGTGGTGGCTTTTATTTCTCAGGGGCCCATGTGGTGATAAACATTTCCTGCATAAAGCAGATAATTTAAAAATGTTGACAGGTAAACGTAATTTTGTGAAAAGTAGAAACAGATTAGATGAGGGATGGTGTTGCAACACAAAAGCTATAGTTACTATTTAAACTATCAGTGCTTTAATTTGCCACTGAAAGTTCAATCTCTAAGAGTAATGGACAAATTATTTCAATAAAGGCTAGATATATGCTGCAGGGGAAATATAGTAAGTACATTCCAACTTTATTTTGTATTTGATGTTTGTAAAATGCTGATAAAGTACTTAGTGGTAAATAAATGCCATGGGGAAAAGGCAGATTACTTTCAAAAACTGTCATTTTCCCTATGCCCAAGATAGAGTCTTGAGTATCTCTATATGTTCTGGATCTCCTGGAGGCATTGTAGTACAGGCATGCATAATGTCTCCTAGAATGCAGGAAGAGCATGGCTGCTGTGTTAGATTTTTTGAAAAGGCACAGAATGTGTTCCATTCCAGTGAGAAGCCATCTCTATTGATAGGCTTGGCAGAATTGGATTGTTATGATTTTTTAATAAGTTGATTCATAATATTGGTGTTTATTTTTAATCGTTTTTTCTTTTTTATAGATTGAAATTTCACAATTGTGTGAAATTATGGGGAGGGGTCAGATAATAATTATCTAATGACAGTAGATGTTGAAATTCGAAAAGTTAAAACTTTATAGCTGTTAAGACACAAATTGTCAACACCATGTCAAAAAATATTAAAAGTAAATATCCTTACATCAAACTCTGATCAATTCTCAAGTAGCATTTTTCTCACTTTGCCTGTCTGTAAAGTTTGATTATTACTGATAGAAATATTTTCCATTGATTTGTGTGCGGACAGTGAAATTGATTTTAACCGACATTTACCAATAATCCACTGCTTCCAAGCCTACCTATTGATTATTACAAGGAGATGGGGGGGAGGAGCCATCCATGGACCTACCTCCAAGCGAGGGTCTAACTGGGTGACCCCAAGGCAGGCTGTAGGTTCATAATGAAAGCAGCCACTCCAGTCTGTTTAATGTCACTACCTTTCGGGGGATATACCCAGCTGCCTGGTAGGTCTGAGAAACTGCTCCTACCCCAATCTGCTCCTGCCCCAGCTGTCCTGACACTCCTTCACAGTCCTTTGAGTAGGCAAGAAAACCAGGCAAATGCTGCTTCGCATATAGTCACTGAAGTCAGGGCAGGGGAACAAAAAGGCTGTAATTATGCATGACCTCTGCACAGGAATGCAAGGCGGTGAAAAATTCCACATGCCCTTTCCTCCCATTGTGCACCCCGAGGGGGCCCAGCACAAACTTGCGGTTAACACAGAGGAAACGTTGAAGGTATATTGACTGGAGCATCAGCAAAATGAAAACACTGCCTAATGTATATGTTCAATCAGAGCCAGTGACAGCTACAAAGTGTTTTTTTCCCTTTCGCTTCCATTTAAACAAGTCAGAAGGTGACAGTTGAATTAGAAGATTCACAGAAAATACATGTTTAATTTGAACTCGCTCACATTTCTAGTTTATGGATGAGGGCTACATCTGACACAATGAAAAACATAAAAAACACACTGCAGACATTGTGACAGTTTTTTTTATTAATGTCCAGAGGATGATTCCATAACACTTTTTTATTGTTGTTATAATTTTAGGGTGTTCATAACTTATTTGTTTTCCATAACCTCTCAGATGTTCTGTATTATTCCAATAGCTTCTCAGACAGAGGAACAAGAATTACTCAAAACAAATTTCACTGCCTCTGGATTTACAGTACAAAGAATCTGGCTCTTATGCAGTATTCTATCTGTCAAGCTGTAAATCTCCTGACTACTTTTGAAAATAAACATAATTCATTTTAAAGTTAGTCTGGAAAAGAGAAGGGAAGAAAAACAAAACACAACCCCCCCACACCCTACCAAAGGTCTTATTTCGAGATGGGACTCAGCAGGAACTTGAATTTCAATGTATGCTGATGCAAGAGCTGTATTGCTCTTCCTTGTAAATGCCATCACACTTCCTGTCCTTGTGTTCAGAGCAGGAAACAGGTGAGTTGTTTGAACTGGTATGCTTCTCTGAAATGCTGGATTGTCAGTGATCTTGAGCTCTTCATTGGCTTTCTCTCTTGGATTTCTGGAGCCAGTCTTTGGATCTGAGAATCATGTCTATATTATTTCTTAGATGCTTTTGGCAAAGTTATTGGAACATCTGCCTGAGCTGACACACTTTGTTCTACTGGGTTTAAAACATGGTGTTTAACTTATTGTGACAGAGTGTCCTTCCTTTAGAAGAGTCTTAAGTCAAATTTATCTGCATTTGCCTTTAGGGTGATGTCTTCATAAGAAGAACTAGACTTCATGGAATGGCTCTCCCTGAAGCATTGAAGAGACTGGACACAATTATCTCTGAAACCTACATCTTGCTGCCGTAAGAAGCATTGTGCTGAAACCCTGACTGGGGAGGGAACTTATATCCATGAAACAGAACAAGCCATTTGGCATCATAAGGAACTGGAAATGATTGGACACTATTGCCATATGGAACTCTAACTAATAGACCTGATCTAAAAACCCAGGGACAAACTTCTTGTGAAAAAAAACATTTCAATATTTTTTCTGACAGTATATATATTTTTTCAAAATTTTAACTTCAAAATTTTATAATTCAAAACATTTCCACTAGCTCTACTCTTGGTCAAATCACAAAAATCTTTTTTAATATGTTCCTTTCATCAATTTTCAAAGTTTCTTCAAAATTTTGAATAATTTCAACCAGCTCTGTAAGCTAATAAGTACGGAAAGTTATTTTTAGTGCCAATATCAACAAAAAAGATACAGTAGAGCTAAAACAAGGTAAATAGTTAAAAAAACAGCTGCAAATATAAAAAACATGGAGGAACCTCAGGGCTGTCCCTAGCAGTCTCACAAAACAGGAGTAGGGTGGTTCCTTATACTGTTATATAAACACTGGGAAAAATGAGAGAGAGGGACAAAGGATTGCTGGTCAAAAGGATCAGGACCTGGATACAACTTCCAGAGGAGATTTAGCAAATCCTGAGTCTCTTTGTTGTGATGAGCAGGGCCGGCTCTAGGCACCAGCGTTCCAAGCATGAGCTTGGGGCGGAACTTTTCAAGGGGCAGCATTCCGGCTCTTTGGAGCGGCACTCCAGCTTTTTTTATTTATTTTTTTGCTTGGGGCGGCAAAAAACCTGGAGTCTGCCCTGGTCATGAGACCTGCAAAACTTTCCTGTTTGGAAAAAAAAGCCTTTGCACCATAGCAAGAATGATACTCATAATATTGACACTCCCATCTGAACAACCTTCCTTCACCCTCCTCCCTCCCCAAGAAAAGATATGTCCGAATTAGATTGCGGTTCGTTAAAGCTTGGTATTGAGTGAGGAAAAACAGGCAGGACCAGGGTAGCACTGAAAAGCCAAGTGGCTGCGTTTATTTAGGGGATAATTACAACTTGGGCTGGGGGAGAAGGCAACTTTGGCTGGGATGATATTAAAAGTACAAACACCCCCCAAAACACAGTAATAATACACTTTTTACTGCTCACCACACCACACCAAATAGGCAGACACACCAATCACACAGAGGGGAATCGGGTTCGTCAGAGCGATGCCCGGTGCAAACACAGAAAAGAGACCCACGGGCCACTGCCTCAGCCACCCTTGCTTTCACACAGAGGGTAAACCCAGAGTGTGGTGCGGCTGCAGCTGGGCAGATTCCACTCACTCAGACCGCGGGGACTGGACCCCCTTGGTCAGCTATCCTCTAAGTAGAGGCAGCTCCCCAGTTAAACACACACACACTGGACACAGACAGAGCAGTGATTCAAACACATAAAGCAGTTTGCAATTAACAATTCGATAACAAGTAGAACAATTATACAAGCTAGCTAAGCAATTGTGCAATTCTGAGCTCACTAATACAATCCTGAGTAGATAGTTGGTACCAAGCTAGAGAGGGGAAAAAATAAGAGGCTAGATAAGCTAACTGTCAGATATCAAAAAGCAAATACCGCACTCCAGGCACAGCTGACCAGCAGAACAGACACCAGAAGCATGACGAGCAGACAGGGATCGGGTCCAAACGACAACGAATCCAAACGATACGACACGAGTGCACTTTACCGGGAGGAGACCCTGGCCGAACGAGTGATCAGGTCCTTCAGCTAACACGCGGATGCTCCACACAAATTTTTTGGGGGGACCTAGTTTTATAGAAGGGTCTCACTCCCTCGTGTCAGCATCTGATTGGCTCCCTGGTCCCTCCTCCCTTCAGGTTTCGAGCTGTTGCCACCCCACGTCGGAAGGCTTTGCACACGGCACACTGGAGTTGACGAGTAAACAAACCTGACCCTTAGATGACTGGGTCCAAAAAGAGCGGGAAAGTGAGTCGCTGGGCAGAACTAAGGCTCTGGATACAGTACTCTGGAGTTGCTAGGCAGAACTAGCCTGACCTCCAGACGACCGACCCAAAAAAAACAGGTTGCTGGGCAGAATCAGGCCTTCATACATAGAACTAGCCTGACCTTTAGATGGCCCAGCAACAGAACAAAAAAAACCAAAAACACAGGAGAGCACAACTGACTTGGTTGTGGATTCCACCTACTACAGCAGTTTTTACCAGAGTTTTTTGACCTCTCATCTACAACAAGAATCTGGTCCAAAATGGAGGCTGCCTTGTCCTTTTAGCAGGACAAGATGGCCGTGGACCGACAATTGGCCATACAGAGCCATAACTATGAATCGGATTGCGACAAGATAAAACATTAACTCCTTTTGGGAGGACAGCTGATTGATTTTGTGTGTTTTCAACTGTAAAAACATACCCAAAAAAGGGAGGCAAGCCATTGACTTCTAGATTCTTCCCTACTGCTTTTGATTATATGAGGATAGTGCTCAGACAATATGGCAGGGGTCAGCAACCTCTGGCACACGGCTCGCCAGGGTAAGCACCCTGGCGGGCCGGGCCAATTTCTTTACCTGCCATGTCGGCAGGTTTGGCTGGTCGCGGCTCCCACTGGCCGCGGTTCGCCGTCCCAGGCAATGGGGGCAGTGGGAAGCAGCGTGGGTGAGGGATATGCTGGCCTCGGCTTCCTGCCACCTCCATTGGCCTGGGATGGCGAACCGCAGCCAGTGGGAGCCATGATTGGCCGAACCTGCCGATGCGGCAGGTAAACAAACTGGCCCAGCCCGCCAGGGGGCTTACCCTGGCAAGTCGTGTGTCAGAGGTTGCTGACCCCTGCGCTATGGTGTAATGCCCTTATATAGCTATTGATAAAGTATTACTTTGAAGTGAATTGTTGTTTTTTTTGCTTTTTTTTTTTTTCATTTCAGAGTGTTCAGAATGGACCCAGGTTTAATTTGTTTTCAAAACTGTTGTACTTCCTGTTGAATTTTGTTCAAAAATGTTGCTGAAAAAAGTTATCAAAATGGTTATCAATTTTTTCCTTAAAAACAAACAAACTGTTTTTTGTAACCATTTCAATAATATTGTGTATGTGTGTGTGTGTGTGTGTGTAAGTGAATAGTATCAGGAAAATACTTAGTGAAAAAATGAAAAGTAGTGACAAGATGCGGCCAATTCTTTATAGAAACAGAAGAACTTTGTAAAAAGTAGTCCCTTTTAACCAAAATAGTTTTCTTCAAAAAAATTTCTAGCTCTGGATGGAACATTCAGTTCCACAAGGAGCAAGCACGTAGTACCAGAGGCACCTGGACATTCATATGGGTGGCCCCAAAGGGGACAGCTTTCTGACCCGTCCTAACAACAGGACAAAAGTGGGGACCTAAGCTGACAATGCTTGGAGGAGAAAAGTAAATGCTACAGGTGGAATACTTTCATTTCACTGAAAAATTAATACAGTTTTACTATAAAAGGTAAATTTTCCACCAGAGAAAATTCATAATTCATAAAATGTTAGCTATTTATGGCACTGTATGTGCCTCACCTTTATGTATGTGTACTTGCTTATTATGTATATATATGCTGTCCTCAGACATAAATGCAGGAAGAAAAACCCTTGAATATAGCTTAGTTTATGAATCATCACTGCTTGCTAATCTAAAACAATGGTGCATCTTTTGTTTCCATGTGCATGGAAAAATTTCTCCTCACATAATGACTATAGTCTTCACTTTGCAGTTATAGATGGCATATTTAGAACTTGGAATCAGCTGATGCATCCCTTCTTCAAGATGATGGTAAAAGTCTCACTTGTCTAATTTAATAGATTGAAACAGGTCTGTGCAAGTGCTGTTGTAAAAATATTCATTAACATTGATGGAGAGTGTTACACAGAACAGCAGACTCCCTCCGTAAAACCTTATAAGGATTCACAGCAGAGAAGGTATGTCAGGAGCAGGGTTCCAAAGCATCAGCAATATTCAGCTGTCTTGCAGCACAGGACTATCACAGATGCACTACACAAATTAGGGGCAATTGTGATTGATTTCTGAGTATAAACTGAAATGCTGTGGTAGTGCTTAACTGAGAAAGAAGAGTATACCCTTGATATATTCTTTTCCTCTATTTTAATTTCTTGCTGGAGAATGCCCAACTTTTTATGCAAGCACAAATATTAAGGGTCATATTGGAGCAGCTCTTCTTACTATCTGTGCTGAAAGGGAGGGGGCAGAGGGAAACTCTTTGCTATCACTTGCACGCCTGTGTAGGACCCAGGCCAAATGCTCCTGCTAGCACTATTTGAGCATGAAAGAGGACTGGTTACCATGTCTGCTGGTGGCGCTCTGTGTCCCAAAGGGAAGGTGTGTAGTGGATTAGGAGCAAGGCTAGGGATTTACTCCTGCAAACATGCTAACATTTTGACAGAAGGTATGCTGGGAGCATCAGATATATCCGTTAATGGGCCTTACCTTGTGAGGCACTGTGTTTCTTATCAGAGATACAAAGTGCCCTCAACTCCCTGAAGTTATTGGGAGTTCTAGATGCTCTAGCACTTCACAGGCTCAAGAGCTCAGCCATGATCCTGCAGACTGTTCCACGAAGAGCTCCGATTTAAATGGGACTCCCCTTGGACATAAGAATCTGCCCATACTGATCAGCTTGCAGGATCGGGGCTCTAGAGGTGGCTGATGATATCTACCCACAACTTTCCCAAATCATTCTGCCTGCGTCTATCCATCACACACACACACACACACACACACACACACACACACACACACACACACACACACACACACACACTGTCTCAAGCTACCAGCACTTAATCCCTGCAGCTGTGCACCCTCCATGTCCACTGTGGATTACAGGCACAGTTTAGCCTGAAAGACTCATCAAGTGGAAAAAAAAAATAGACAAGGAGAAATGCTGGAGATGTCAGGGCTTAGGAGTAACATTTCTTACAGCAATTGGCAGGTTTTCTTCATCAGGGCGTTTATTTACAGGGCTAGAGATCCGTATCTTTCTAGAGCCACACAGAAGGGATTATATGTGTAAATCTGAGAGAGAATGTGAATACTGTGAAGTGCAATAGTTCTACCAGTGTGTGCACAGACTTCAAGTTGCTAACTAGACCAGTGGTTCACCAAATGCAAAAATAGGGGCTAGTGCTTTATACAGGGCATGTGTTAAATGTTTTTTTGTCAGTGCAGCATTTGCATGTTGAGGAACGATTTGCCACTTTGAAACTACACGTGCACAATTAAAATAGAGGCATAGTAATGATATTTTGTGTAAGGGAGATCAGAGTCTTTGTTCATATGCTGAGTTCTGCGTGAAAAATTTACAAACTATCCAGAGAAAGGAAGATTTTTCAATTAATCCTCATGAAAAAATAAGCCACAAAAGCAAGACAATGCATTGAATAGCTCTGCACTCTGTTGTCACAAACAGAATAATCCATTTAATGTGTTATATGAAATAGAAGTGTGTGTGTCTGTGTGTGTATATATAAATATAATTTATTTACTTGAACACTAAATTTAAAGTATAATATTTTTAGCATTGGGCTTTCTAATGGACTTAATTGGTGTTTAATCCATTTATCAGTTATTTGAAGTGGATTATGAAGAGAAGCACATTAGAAACCAGAGTTTATGCTGGCTGTTTGATTGAAAATCACAGTTAAGCTATTTTCCCTCTAAAATTAACTTTCATAGCAATATTTGTAACACACTTATACTGATGAGAAGTACAAGTTCTTTTTTATTATATTTTAAACAAATTGAATTCTTCTGAATCATGGATGTTTCTGCCTTTTTAAATAAAGAATTTATATAAAATTCTGAACCCTACAATGATTTCAGTAATGTTATTTGGCGATTCTGCATTCTTATTAGACCATTGGCCTTGCAAAATCCTAGCACAATGCCACAGGTCAAGTTTTGACCTAATTTTAGTGAGTTTAATAAGCAAACGTATATATGCACCTGAACTAGCAAATGGACTATTGTTTAATAGAGTTTGTGAATGTTCCAGAACAGGGAAATGATCTCATTTTCAGTTAAATCAATGGGACTACTAATGTGACCAAAGGCTGCAGGATGTGGTAAATAGTGTGTGTTTAGCTGTTTGGAGTGGCTCAGGAGCGAGAGTTCCAACCCCAGGGCATACTGTTAAGAAGCAGGGCATAAACCCCAAACTGGCTGCAAGTTCCATATTTAGATTTTACCAACCAAGTAAAAAAGTGTAAATTCCTCAGGCTCTATAAGAGTCTAACTATGGAGTCACAAACAGTCCCCTTGGATACTCCAGTCTTTCCACCCAGGCAAGCTTGCCTTTCTGAAAGAGGGCCCCTTACATCAAAGATCACAGCAATACTCAGGTTACTCCCAGTTACAAAGGACCAGTCACTTACCCCAGGTCAATTATACCTTAGATATCAAACAAAACACAATGCTTGTAGCCAATCCTATAATATACTACCTAAATATTGATTAACTAGGAAAAGCAAACCAGAGAGTAATTTACAAGGTTAAAGCAGGTAAACATATACACAAATGAGTTACAGTCTTAGGTTCCAAAAAGTGATAGAAGCTGCCATAATAAGCAAATTTCATGTCCTTTAGGGATAACCCAGGTTAAGAATCTGGGGATCCCTTGCTTATGCTTACAAATCTTGCCTTCCCAAAATCCAAGCACCATACAGTTTCTTCTTGTTAGGAATTTTTATTCCTTTCCCACAAAGTTCAAGCTGATGGGAGATGCATGTGGGAAGGAATGGGAGTGGGAAGGAATGCAATTAACAAAGTCTTTGTTCTTTGATGTTTCAGAATGGCTCATTTGGTTTCAATGGGCCTTCTGTAGGATGCCAGCATTTTACATTAACTAATGTTTATTTTTTGTTTGAAGACTTACATGATTACAGAGGATTCCAAGCAAACACTTGATATCACCTTTTGACATGGGAAACAGATGTTGTAAATGAGATTAATATATGCAGCATCCTACAAATGTTTCATAAAGTCTAAGCACTAAACACATTCTTATAAGTGTTACATCTGTTTTAACAACAGTAACATACTAATTCCAGCTATGTATTTGTCAGTGTTCAATTAAGAGATAGGGTCCCTGTCATGAGCTGGCATTTGGTTTGGCAGCATGTGTGTATATTTACAGAATCATCATTAAGGTGTATAAAGATATAAATCCCACTAATTTAATTTAAAAAATGTACTTGTTAAAATATGTGGTGTTTATAACAAATCCTTTTGTTTTAAGCTAAACATTCAGTATATTTCTCTGGAGCTATGGTGAAAAGAGGGTCAACTGATGGATTTGACTGTGGCATACTGAGAACTGTAGTTCATAGGCAATGAGGCTGCTGCGGCATTTAAAATATATAATGGCTGCCTACTGTCACATGTAGTATAGTTCGTTTTCTTGGTGGCAGAGGCATCCATTTGTTTATATTTTGAACAATAAATTGCTGAAGGGTTATCCAATACCTCAGTTCTGGCCTTTGGAAAGTAGTTTAAGCAAAATGAAATTTGAGTGAGCTTCAGAGAAAGCTACATTTCCTTTCATTGGAGCCTGTCAATGGATGGCAATATTACACAGAGTTCCATTTCTCTGCATATATAAGCAGTTGGCTCTTAGAGACATTATTATGCCTATTGTCTTCTATATTGTACTTTAGTTACAATTGGCACAGCAAATAAAGTCCTGCATAAGTCCTGTGTGTCTCAGTGTCTCCTTTTCAATTATTGATTCATCATTCTTTGGTGTGGCTGTTGCCTCCAGGCTATACTCACCCAAGCAAACAAAATATTACATGTTTCTCAATATCAGCAATTAGATGGTGAAAGGTGCACAAACAATACCTAAAATAGACAGAAAATACACTGCAAGTGTCTCTCTGGTGGTATCACAATCAATTTTTGGTCTGTAGCATTTTAAGTTCCAGGTCAGGAAAGCACTTATGCACGTGCTTAGGTCCACCCCTCTTCAGTACAACGGTTAAGCATGTGCTTAAATCCAATTGACTTCAGTAGATATTCTTAAAGTTAGGCATATGATTAACTACTTTCCTTAATTGAGTTGCTTTCCTGAAATTGGGCCCTAATCAATAACCTATGCTAAGACGTTATATTGGTTAATACTGCAATTATGATTTTTGTTACATAGATATGTTCACTAGAAACTGGACTGACTACCAACTTGTTTCACATATTGAAGATGAATGAGCAGATATCAGAAGGAGGTAACTTCCATTTATTACTGGTCTAGGCTGACTTCAAGCCAATGACCTGAAGGAAAAAGTTCTGTATTCCGTCATCAATCCCATAAACTTTCTAGGACCTTAGAAATATTGTCTTCCATACCCTATTTAGTAAATTAATGTGTATATTTCTGTAATTCTTATGTTTTTTTTTAAATTGTTCCCAGTGCAATTAGTTTGTTATTTACTTAAAAGGCTATAGTTTAATTGAGACTAATGTTTTGGTCTGCACCCCTCTCTCTCTCATACATAATTTATATTTTGTTCTGTTCTAATAGTTGCATATTTTGAGATCACTGCTTTTGAAAAGATTCAGACACAGTTGGTTGTTGACTATTTTAATTGTTCAAGGCTGAAAGGGTTTCTCATTACTTAAATGTGATTTTTTTTAGCTTAATTGAACTTGTTTGTGGTAGCTCTTTGCTTATTAATGCTTGCTTTAATCATATTTTTTTTCTTGTTGCATCAAGTGTTCTTAAAAGTATAGTTTTGTTCAAGTCTGGTACTAGTTTTCTTAACATCCCAAGCAGAGTTGTATGGCAATGTGCATGTACATTTTGAAAGACAGCTTGGCACATCAGTGGTACTCCTAAATCAGAGTGTTTGGTTAACTTACCTTAATTCTCTCCTGCACTCATTTTTGAAAGTACCCATCAATGGTATTGAACATTCCAGTGGCACTTTAAAGACTAACAGATTTATTTGGGTGTAAGCTTTTGTGGATAAAAAACCCACTTCTTCAGATGCATGGAGTGAAAAAATACAGATACATAAATATATATTGGCACATAAAGAGAAGGGAGTTACTTTAGAAGTGGAGAACCAATGCTGAAGGCCAATTCAGTCAGGGTAGATGTGGTCTACTCCCAGTAATTGATGAGGAGGTGTCAATACCAAGAGAGGGAAAATTGTTTTTGTATTGAGCCAGCCACTCCCAGTCCCTATTCAAGCCCAAATTGATGGTGTTAAGTTTGCAAATGAATTGTAATGCTACAGTTTCTCTTTGAAGTCTGGTTTTGACATTTTTTTGTTGAAGAATGGCTACTTTGAAATCTGTTATTGAATGTCCAGGGAAATTGAAGTGTTCTCCTATTGGCTTTTGTATGTTACCATTCCTGATGTCTGATTTGCGTCCATTTATCCTTTTATGTAGAGATTGTCTGGTTTGGCCAAAGTACATGGCAGAGGGGCATTACTGGCACATGATGGCATATATCACATTAGTAGATGTGCAGGTGAATGAGCCCTTGGTGGTGTGGCTGGGTTCTATGATGGTGTCGCTAGAGTACATATGGGGACAGAGAAGGCAATGGGGTTTGTTACGGGGATTGGTTCCTGGGTTAGTGTTTCTGTGGTGTGGTGTTTAGTTGCTGGTGAGTATTTGCTTCAGGTTGCAGGGCTGTCTGTAAGGGCTACCCCTCTAATACGTGGTATCAATGGTATGTAGGAACTACCATGGCCATTCAGTGAAGTCTTTGACTTGCTGCCACTTTGAAACTGACTATATACTGTGGGGCACTGAAACTTCTGTCTCACAAGGCCTTCATTTGAAAGTATTAGTGTGTTAAATGCATAACTGTGTAAAGTGCAGAGAATTTAAGATGAGAGCAAATGTATTTTATTCTAATTTTATTTTGTCATTTATGTGAATGGAGCAATTCCTCAATATTAGAGTTTAGATTGAGAATTACGTATGAAGGGTTGGGACTGGCTGCTCATCAGAAGGTTCATGGAGTTTGTTATACAAGTGATGCACAATATAACATGATAGTGAGAATAATGCATTCCATATTTATTTTCTGTAATTTTTGCCATAGGTGCTGAAATTAGGGAGCTGGGGGTGCTGCAGCTCCCTCTGGCTTGAAGTGGTTCCATTATACACAGGATTTACAAGTTTGGTTCAATGGTTCTCAGCACCCCCACTATAAAATTTTTTCCATCACCACTGATTTCTGCACTCCTATTAGCTACTTATATCGCCAAATTAAACACAGTTCTGTTTTTGATACAATTCTGTTCATACATTAAATCATCATTTCCTAAGCTTTTGAAAGCTGAGCTTTCATTTGGGTCAATGAAACCAACCACACGCAACATTCAGTCTTCCGTTTGTTGTTAAAAGCCAACCCCAAATGAGGCAGTAACTCAACATTGATTGTGTAGATCTTCATGAGTTCTTTGGGGCAGGGACCATCTTTATTTTTGTTCTGTGTTTTTACTGTGCTTAGCATGATTGGGTCGTGATCCACAGCTGGGACTCCTAGGCACTACGATAATAAAAAAGTAAAAGTGTATTACTATTAGACCTGGTCAGAAATTTTTTCCACTGAAAATTTAGTTTTCACCAAAAAATCTAAATTTTAAATATTTTGTCCAAAAACCAAACTATTTTGATTCTGAAATGTCACCATGGTGCCATATGGGAGCTGAGTTCAAGTGATGCATCCACCAGATTAAATTTCCCCTGATGCTCCATATTGTCCTTTCTTGGTGAGAAGAGGTACTGGTATATCATAGAAGTTGCATGGTGAATTATGTGAGATGAAGAGCAGGCCCTAAACAAAATAGGCACATGAAGCACCTGAGCAATATCTCTCATGTGGTATGCAGCAGTGATTCAGAATATTTTTTTTCAGTTTTGGAATGAAAAATTGTGTTTTGCAGATGAAATCTAAAAAAAACCCAGATTTTCAAATGTTCATTTTTTCCCCAAAATATAAATTGTTCAGGAAAAGCATTTTCTCATATATTTTTTCAATGATTTTTTCAAAAATCATTTAGTCAAAAACCAAATTTTCCATGGAAAAATCACTTTTGACAGAAAAATTTTGACCGTCTCTAGTAGTATACTTACAGTATGGGCTTTTACTTATTCACTAGCAATTTGGCAAACTCTGGTTTCAGGTAAATCTGCATTGTGATCTTCCAAAATTTAATTTCTTCTTTTTTTTTTATTTACTTACTTTTCCCACCAAGAAATTTTAAGCACTTGAATTGAACTTGTCTTTAAAGATAAAACCCTGGATATAAAGTTCAATGTCCAATCTGACCTATTACATGATCAATAATTAATATCTAATCTCTGACAACTTTAAGAGGTCAGTGTGTCTAACTGAAACGCAATATTATAATAGAAAGTGTGTTTATGTATGGTCAGAGTATTGGTAAATTTTGTTATGTGCAGAGGTGAGCTGCATTGTTAATGGGAAGAGTGAGTAATGAAAAATGTGTTGTCATGACATTTCTTTAGTCCGCATAGGATCATCAATCTTTCTTTTTGCTACTGTTTAACAAGAGATAGATGGCCGTATATTCCAGAGACCTCAGCTCTAACGGAAGTGCCTCAATAAGTGGTCAGAGTTGAGCACTGACTCTCATTCTTCTCAGTGGTAGCTTCTGAATGCTGAGCTCTTGCCACTTATTTAGGTTCCTAAATGGGAGTTAAGGTCTCTTGAGAATCTGTCTCATAGGTCTTAACTACTGGGTCTTGTGCATGAAATGCTAATGTGTAGGCAATGAGACTACTTATCTGAAGTTAATCACATCTGTAAAATAGTTTGCACCACACCTTTGGTTGCTAAACTATATCATGTTCAGTATCAAAGGGGTAGCCGTGTTAGTCTGGTTCTGTAAAAGCAGCAAAGAATCCTGTGGCACCTTATAGACTAACAGACGTTTTGCAGCATGAGCTTTCATGGGTGAATACCCACTTCTTCGGATGCAAGTGCAAGTGCATCCGAAGAAGTGGGTATTCACCCACGAAAGCTCATGCTGCAAAACGTCTGTTAGTCTATAAGGTGCCACAGGATTCTTTGCTGCTTATATCATGTTCAGTGCATCTTGCACCCATGGAATTTATTTTTTAATTATATATTATGGGCTGCTATTGGAAGGGACTGAAAAGATTATCTTTTGGATCAACTTGGAAAATTTGTCTTCTTATGTGTTTTTACTGATCAGTGCCATTGAGCACTACAATAATATAATCAAAATTTAAATGTAAGTAATTCTTGATTTTAGTGGGTACTGTAGTGAATTCTATGGTACCCACTATATATATATATATATACCCACCTTTCTTTCAACTGCCTGCTCCACTGAAGAGTACTAAGAATCAATAGTAATGTCTTCCCTAGAATCAATTATAATTAAGTGTGACTATAAAAATAATGGCTGGCAGCCGTTAAAGGTGACTGCTACATAAGGTCTCTCCATTATGCTGTCCCTGATAGTGAAATGGTGAAGGTGATATATAAAATAAAAAAAGACCTTTTGCTATATCTCATTATTAAGTTTACATCTTGCTGCTTCTCACTTCATTTTCAAGAAGACGAAATTTTGTTGCTAGATTTTGAGGCCAATCCTGCTTCCAATGAAAGCAATATGAAAAATTCTCATTGAGAGCAGGATCCCTTTATTGGGTGCCCAACAGGCTATATAAAACTGATTTTAAAGTCTAACTAGTGTGCTGAAAGGGTAATCTAGATAGACAGCAAGACATGAAAGGTCTGACTTACTACAAATGCTTTCATTTTGCCTGGTTCTAACACGTTATTGGAAAAGATATGAGTAACTCTATTGGGCAAATTTAAGGCCTACCCTCAGATTAATCCTGAACTTCATTGATTATTATTCCGGCTGATGTATTTTCTTTGCTAAAAACAGGCTATTTTACATTGCCATGGCAACAGCCCCTGAGATTGGAAAGGCTACAGATGTAACCTTGATTAACGGGCATCTCCATTGTTTAACTGGAAAAGTTAACATAGCAAGCCAGATAAAATAACCGACTACAAGTACTATCCAAAGCCTCTTCAAGTCAGTGGAAATATTAGGCTTTGCCAGAAAATTTCTGACCAACTCTAGTCCTATTCCTGCTAGTGGAGGTGAATTCAAATAGCTTCCTTTGTCTGATGCACCATGTATATGACTGCCAGACACTGGAAAAGGAAGGGCTTCCTGATGATGTTTGCATCAGTAGAAGAAATGTACCAGAGTTAATACATACAGAGAAAAAGCAAATCAGTCCTGCAAAGCTTGCTACAATCTGCATTTGCACCACAGCTAAGTAAACACTTCCATGAGGCTGTATTTTTATTAATGTTGTTTTCACTTTTTAAGGCAGAGTAATTATGGTCAATTTGAAATGAGCAGAGATTCCTTTGGCACTACCATTTAAGAAATGGCTTCCGCAATGAAAAATATTTAGGAAAGCACATTAGGAACACATTGCTCAAAAATGGTAACTGAGGAGAAGGCCAAATCTCATGCTGTGCCATCCCTAAATGCTACTGCTAACCTGATTATTTGGAATGCAGTTCTTTAGAGGCATATATTAACTAGAATCTCATAATAAATGTTTTATAGGCCATTTGTATGAGACATTAAATTTTTGTGCATGTGGCTTTTTGGAGGGGCCATTTGAAGCTGGTGCAGTTCTTGTGCAGCTGAAGGGGAATGAATCATAGAATCATAGAATTCAAGATCAGAAGGGACCATTATGATCATCTAGTCTGACCTCCTGAAAGATGCAGGCCACATAAGCCGATCCACCCACTCCTTAAGCAAGCGACCCCTGCCCCATGCTTCGGAGGAAGGCGAAAAACCTCCAGGGCCACTGCCAATCTACCCTGGAGGAAAATTCCTTCCCGACCCCAAATATGGCGGTCAGCTGAACTCCGAGCATGCGGGCAAGACTCACCAGCCATACCCTCTGGAAAAAGGCTAACAATATCCTATCATTGACCCATTGTACTAATTACTAGTGTGGCACTTAATTGACCTATTGACTAAGCCCGTTATCCTATCATACTATCTCCTCCATAAACTTATCTAGCTTAATCTTAAAGTCATGGAGGTCCTTCGCCCCCACTGTTTCCTTCGGAAGGCTGTTCCAGAATTGCACTCCTCTGATGGTTAGAAACCTTTGTCTAATTTCAAGCCTAAATTTCCTGACTGACAATTTATATCCATTTGTCCTCGTGTCCACACTAGCACTGAGCTGAAATAATTCCTCTCCTTCCTTGGTATTTATCCCTCTGATATATTTAAAGAGTGCAATCATATCTCCTCTTATCCTTCTTTTGGTTAAGGAAAACAAACCGAGCTCCTCAAGTCTCCTTTCATACGACAGGCTTTCCATTCCTCGGATCATTCTAGTGGCCCTTCTTTGTACCCGTTCCAGTTTGAATTCATCCTTCTTAAACATGGGAGACCAAAACTGCACACAATACTCCAAATGAGGTCTTACCAACGCCTTATATAATGGGACTAGCACCTCCTTATCCCTACTAGAAATACCTCGCCTAATGCATCCCAAAACTGCATTAGTTTTTTAACGGCCACATCACATTGCCTACTCATAGTCATCCTACGATCAACCAGGACTCCTAGGTCCTTCTCCTCCTCCGTTACTTCCAACTGGTGCGTCCCCAGCTTATAACTAAAGTTCTTGCTAGTCATCCCTAAATGCATAACCTTACACTTCTCACTATTGAATTTCATCCTGTTACTAATAGTCCAGTTTACAAGGTCATCCAAATCTCCCTGGAGGATATCCCGATCCTTTTCCGAATTTGCAATACCTCCCAACTTGGTGTCATCCGCAAACTTTATCAGCCCACTCCTACTCTTGGTTCCGAGGTCAGCGATAAATAGATTGAATAAAATCAGACCCAAAACCGAACCTTGAGGAACTCCACTCGTAACCCCCCTCCAACCCGACAGTTCCCCCTTCAATACGACCCTCTGCAGTCTCCCCTTTAACCACCTCCTTATCCACCTCTGGATTTTCATTTTGATCCCCATCTTTTCCAATGTAACCAGTAATTCCTCATGCGGTACCGTATCAAACGCCTTACTGAAATCAAGATCTATTAGATCCACTGCATTTCCCTTGTCTAAAAAATCTGTTACTTTCTCAAAGAAGGAGATCAGGTTGGTTTGGCACGATCTACCTTTCGTAAATCCATGCTGTAATTTGTCCCAGTTGCCATCGGCCTCATGCTTCGTAACCACTCTCTCCTTTAAAATTTTTTCCATGACTTTGCATACTACAGATGTTAAACTAACAGGCCTGTAGTTACCCGGGTCACGTTTTTTCCCCTTCTTGAATATAGGAACTATATTAGCTAATCTCCAGTCAAACGGTACAACCCCCGAGTTTAGAGATTTATTAAAAATCATCGCTAACGGGCTTGCAATTTCACTCGCCAATTCCCTTAATATTCTAGGATGTAGATTATCCGGGCCCCCCGATTTACTTCCGTTTAGCTGTTCAAGTTTGGCTTCTACCTCAGATACCGTAATGTCTACCCCCATATCTTCATTCCCATCAGTCCCTCTATCACTATTCCTTAGCCCTTCATTAGCCTCATTAAAGACCGAGGCAAAATATTCGTTCAGATATTGTGCCATTCCAAGATTATCCCTAATCTCCACTCTGTTTAAAGTTTTAAGCGGTCCCACTTCTTCCTTCTTGGTTTTCTTCCTATTTATATGGCTAAAAAACCTTTTGCTATTGGTTTTAATCCCCTTCGCTAGGTCCATCTCCACCCGGCTCTTTGCCTTTCTCACTGCTTCCCTACACCCTCTGACCTCAATAAGGTAGGTTTCTTTGCTGATCCCTCCCATTTTCCACTCCTTGTACGCTTTCTGTTTTTTCGTAATCACCCCTCTAAGACACTTGCTCATCCAGCTCAGTCTAAAACTGCTACCTACGAGCCGTTTTCCCTTTCTCGGGATACATGCCTGTCTGTCTTGTCTGCATTTCTCACAAGTATGTCTAAGGATATCACATAGCTCACGTAGCTATGATGTGAGATACAGATATAAATAGATACAAATGCTAAAGTTTTTAGCTACTCATGGTTACTAAATAAATTACCAGCTTTCTATAAGCAAATCTAGCTCATGCAACAGATCTACCTGTCCTGGTCACAAAGACTGCTATACTAACTTTTAGTGCACTGCCTATATCAGACATGAAGACTCCTATAAATCTGTCTATGCATTTTGTTCCTCACTGCTGAATAGGCATTTCTGGAAATAGTCAGTGTCTGGTTTCATCTCTTTGAATTTAAATAATTTGATTAAACATGTCCTTTTTTATTATGAGCTAATATTAGGTGAGGGGTTAGGCTAGCCAGTTCAGAGCGCTCACTGTCCCCTGTCCAATATGTAGAATCAGCACTTCTGGAATAAATGCCTCCTTGGAGTCAATGCATTTAGATTAATGAATTAATTTAAATAATTTAAACTCCTATAACCTTGTTGCTAATAACGACGAACACATGAAATAGGCATTTCTTTAAAAAAGCTCTTTTATGACGTAGACCAGGGATCGGCAACCTTTGGCATGTGGCCCACGAGGATGAGCCCCTGGCGGGCCGGGATGGTTTGTTTATCTGCCGCGTCTGGTTCGCTGCTCCAGGTCAATGGGGGCTGCGGGAAGCGGCGCGGGCCGAGGGCTGATGTGGTGTATCTAATGCTGTAGAAACAATACATTATTATGAGCGAAACTGGCAATGAGGCCTAACATTTTCATTATAAGCAGAGTAGGTGCAGAAAATTGGGCCCAAAAAGAAGAGTGAGGAAAGTCCTTTTGTGCTAGTGATGGTGGGATCACAGCCCCAAACTCTCCTTCTGTTAGGACTGTTGCTATTATGACTGGATCCATACAAGATATGAAGCAAATTCTGTTCATGAATCATTGTTCAGGTCTGAAGTCCAGATCCTTAACTGTGCCAAAGTTCTGCTCAGCACAGCTGAAGAGAGTTGAGACAAACAAATGTTTATGCATCATGATCCTAGCTAGAGCAATTTGGAAGTCCAAGTGGGTGCTGCCACAGCTGAAGATTGCTAGAGCATACAGCACTCAGGCCACTCCACCTCCTATCCCCATAACTTTCTAGGCACACCCGTCACCATGGAGTGTGGCAAGGGATGGTGTAGAATCTTCTGTGCGGGCTTTACACACAGGTAGTCCTTTCTCATGGCTGAAGATGGGGAGGAAATCTCCCTTTGAGTGGACAATGTGAAGGCACTCAGGCATAGGAGACTTGGTTACCCTGCTGCAGCTGAGACAGAACTATGCAGACACATTTTATTGAACGGTATGAGGGAGCCTAGAAAGATTAAAAGCAGGGAGGGTCATTGGAACCATTCTTCGCCATGCAGTCACTGTTACAGTCTTGTTTGATGGGGATCTTTCAGCAGACTTTGAGTTGGGAAGCATTTCAAAATTTAACTTAGCAAACCACAGAACAAAATTCAAACTACCATGAAAAGGAATAATCTAATTATTTTTTAAAAAGTTTTGATTCACTGCCATTAGGAATAAACACAGGAAATTCAGAACAGGAATTCTGAAAATATTTGTCTTGAATATTAAGTAGGACATTTTACCTTAGATGTATTCCATCAGGCTATGTAGGGCAGATGTTGATTTTTCAATTCTTTAACAAGTTGTTTCTGTGCCTGAAGGAATTCAAACAGGGCCCTTCTGTTTGTTTGTAAATTGATGTTTCTCTGTTCTTCCACTGCTCTGTTGTTAAATGTCACAAATTTACATTTAACATAGAAACCTAGGGAAAGCCACAACAAGAGGTATAATGAGCTGAACTAGAACCTTTCCAGAGCAATAAATCCAATAGATCAATCTCAAACCTATTATGTGCAAGTTAGTTGGTAAATTTTTCATCTCGCCAGTTTTCTTTGTAAAAGGGCATAATCTCAGTAGAACTATAGCATGTGCAGCCACTACAGCATCTATCTAGGACCTACACCTATGCTGCAACTATCAGTACAATACGTCAGTGCAAATGAACAAAGCTATTTCACTAGCCACTTGCTGTGATATGTGCCCCTGTTGGTTTCCGATACCGGCCATAGTTCTGAACAATATTACATAATCCTGGCACACATCATGGGGTCTTACTTCCATAGGGTGGTTTATACAGTACCCAGAGGCAGCAGGTAGCATACAACAGGGATATTGCTGTCTATTTGTTGCAGACCTATAGTTAAAGGCAATGCCATGAAGCAGATGTGACTGTGCCACGGGAGTGCCCAATGTGTGACTGCCAAGTCACATCTGGACTCTCGTGCACCAGGCTGCAGAGTTTCTGGAAGGCAGCCAGAGTTTACCAGCAGTTTTGCATTTTGGGTACGAGTGACTGCTGTTGTGCTTGCTGAGAAGCCACCAAGCTCCACCTCTCCCTGCTGGATCAGGGCCAGGAACAAGCATTGGGGAGGTGGTAGCAAATGCCCATGTAGCAGCAAAAGGTGAGGTATTCCACACTTGCCCCAGACTCCCTTCCCCTCTTCTCTGCAGCCAACTATACCAGGCTTCCCACAGCTGCCTGATCACCCTCTTACCTCCCCTCCAAGAGACCCCAGTTCCCTGCAACCCACTTATACCTCAGGAATCCCAGCCCCTGTATTCCCCCATCAAGAGCCCCATGCTCCTTCCAACAACCTCTGCCCCCAATACCTGCCCTCCAGAAGCCTTAGCACCAGCCTAACCTCCAGCAGTATCAACAGTCCCATCAGCCACTCACCCAGCTACCAGTCAGATTTCTATTCAGACTCCCCCACCCAGCTATCTTCACCAGAGCTACCAACTTTGTGCAATTCCTAATTTTACTCTAACCTAGAGTGACCAGATGTCCCGATTTTATAGGGACAGTCCCAATTTTTGGGTCTTTTTCTTATATAGGCTCCTATTACCCCCCACCCCTGTCCTGATTTTTCACATTTGCTGTCCGGTCACCCTACTCTCACCATTGTTTGGAACAGTGTGTGTTGACCATGAGATTAAGTTTATGGTTATATGCAAATATGCTAATTAACTTATTCAACCATTTGCACAGTATCTCATACATGGAATACAATAGAATTCGGCACCTATTTGGATCACTATTAGTGCATATTTTCCCCTCTGTATTTAGATATTCATATCAGGCTTTTCACGTTCTGCAGCACTGCTCAACATCTCTGCAGGTTTTTTTTATAATTGGATTGAGGATATTCAAAAGCAAATCAGGAAAAAGTCTCTTTTAATATAAGTCATAAACCTTGGGCAAATTGAAAACAGATTGTATAATTATTGTTTAAAAAAAACGGTTGCACAACACCATATGTAGTTTTACATGCCCCAGAAAATAGAGAGTATAAACAACAATGAAAAACACACTGTAAAGACACATTTCTTTCAGCTATTTAAAATGAGTAAATCAGGTTGCCATGTTGTTTTCAACAAGACTTCAGGAAGCTAATTGCAAATATGGTAGTGATATGCTTAATAAAGAAGGATGCAAGTTGAAGAACTGACAAGGGGCTCAGAATTACAGCTACCACCACACTGTGCAGAGAGACAAAGGCAAAGTATTGGAGAGAACTTTTTTTGTCTGAGGAGCTGAGACGCTCAGATCATATTTACTTCTTCTGTGTGGAGAACTTTCCTTTAATTGCTACATACATAGGCCACTTCAACACTGCCCCCCTCCCCTAAAAATAGAGATCTGTATTATTGTAATAGCCAACTAAACTAAAAATGAAAAGTAGCACCACAATGAACATTTAGTCTATTTTACTCTCAGTACATGTATACCCAGCTGCTAGAAAAATAGACTGAACAAACCCTCTGTACTATTCTTATATTATGCAGTCTGTAAGTTCATTGCTGCTATTTTGTGTTACTATAACTTTTTAACAGCAGTGCAGTGCTTAATGTTAGTAGGTTAAAAAGTGGGTTGTTTAGAGCTTGTTTTGAAAGCCCAGAGGGCTAGTTGTTGAAAAACCTGGCATCCTTGATTTTGTAATGTGTCAGCAAATAAAGAATCATAGCAAAATTATCACAGCTCATCTGTGTAATTTGACAAGAGGATTCTAACCGCTAATGCATGGTATTTCCACACATTCCAGTATAGTAGTATATGCATGTAAATCAATCATTGGATTGTCTTATTTATTAAAACTGAAAACAGGTAGTATAATTTCACATTCCTAAAAAATATTTGCAGTGTTGCATAAAAATAACTGATACACACCTGCATATACTTGAATCATTTTAAATTATAACCAATAATTCCAAGATTATTATTACACAGTAATACATTGCAGTCAGTGGAGTTGTGTGATAGTGACCGCACAGAAATTTAGAAGGTACGGTGTGCACCTGCTGTTTAGATGTTAAGAAAAGGTGAGCTTTAGTGTCTGTCAGAGGCTATATTCTGCACCGTAATCTGCATCGTTCTACTAGTAATTTATTCTGAAAATAGCTTTTTATTGATAACACAATAACTACATTGTAGTATATTTTGTACAAGTAATGAAGTATAAAGATTATAAGAACTCATTAAAGCTAATACATCTGGATATGATCTTGTTGAAGTTTATGGTAATTTTGCTATCAACCTCAAAGGGAGCAGAATTAGGCCACCTTTGCTGAAAACTGGTATGTTGTTCTACCCATTATTTCACAGCATTTATATTACAAGTAGCAGCTAAGATGATACAGAGCTACGAATGCCCCCATGCGAATTACATAGCACCATTTGGCTGCAGATTATTACTTTTCTTTAATTTCACCTTCGTTTTCATTTGCAGAGAGAAGAAATCTGTTTGATAATTTCAACAGTGTGTTGACGTTTCTGTGGAGCTTGAAGTGATACTTTGTTAGCCTCAGGTCAAATGACACCATCTAGCCAATGCACCTCTCTGCCTAGAAATTGAAAATAGTTTTAAAATGCAGTTAGTTCTCAGTACATTGGTGAAGCATGTGAGCTCAGACTGCTCTACGTGATTTCACTCCAACTCATCTTGCAATTGTGAAACAAACAGACAAAGTTTTAGATCCTTAACAAACAAGCTGCTGAGCTTTAATTTGATGTGTGGAGTTATAGTGTGTGTGGTGTGTTGCTGTAGTTGTAAACCTAGGTGCAGTATTTACCAAGCATCAAAGGGTTGTGTAGAAATCCTGGAAAATGAATAATTTCTAATAACAATAGTATCTTGAAATTTGATGGGCAATATGTGAACAGGAAAAAAAAAAGTAAAAATGTACCAAATTATTCCTTGAAAATTATTTGCTCAGATCCTGCGGTGACGATTATGGCATAAGAACCAGCATAGAATAGAACAGAATCCAATATATATATTTAGGAAATGAAATTTGTAATTTTCTAGTGATGTTGCTTTGATTAGGAAGAGGTGACTTGGGCTCAACTGAGATAAGGTATTTTTAAAATCCTTGATAACTCTGGTTTCCTTCCATTTTAACAGCCGTTAGGAGGGAATAGGGGACAAAAACTCTTAAACCTTTTACTAAACACACAGATGAAGGGGGAAAAACTTTGAAACTAATCGAAACTTTAAAAAAGGTTAATAAAAACTTAATTTTAACACTTTCTTTTATTTCTTTTAGGAGGGATGCTAAGGAGGAGGTAGAATCAGGAGTGTCTGCTTCATGTTCCCGGTGTTGCTCAGGAATGTAGCCAAACCTGATGAAGGTGGTCTTTTCATGTGGGACAATGAAGGCGCAACAGTCTGATGATAAATCTTGTGCTCTGAGCAACTTGTGGGGAGGTATCAGCCATAAAGGTAAAACTGGCTCCTTCAAACTATTCCACTTGCTATCTTAAGCTAATTACCAAGTTACTCCCAGAAAAGCAATGTCCAGAAAGAGGTGGCAACCTCCTCCCATCAAAATTACCCAGTTAACTGGTGATTCCAATTATGGCTTCATCTGTCTGTTTTAGCACTGCTTCTATCTGTTGCTCTAGCAATTTTGTGACCTCACCAGAACCCTAGAAGATCTCTAATTAGTTTTTAGCTTAAATACATCCATTTTGTACCAGTATTTTGCTTATTTTTATAAACAGTTTTATATAATTTGTCAAGCTGGACTTTTGTTAATTTTAACCTGCTTTGGACAGCTTAAAATACAGGCGATTGAACAACAGCAATCATTCTTAAAAAAACAACTATTCAATAATTGCATTAGGTAACTGGATAACGTCTCAGTATTTCCTGTAGCTAAGGAATACTATCGTCATCATTGACGATCCCTTGAGGTCGAGGATGATCTCTTTCACAGGTTTTAATTTTTCATGGGTCCTTTGGTGACTGAGGAGTCTGATCCTTGAGCCACAGGCTCACTGGCAGATGTTGCAGGTGGTGCTGGAAGACAGAGTTGGGCCACGATTGCTGCGTGACAGTTGTCTTTCCTTCGATTTTCCTCAAAAGTGGACGTTCCCTCTCTGACAAGTCTTCGCCAGTCAGGGTTTCTCCCCCCACTTTCAGTATTTCAGCTGGTATGCCATCAGGACCTGGTGCTTTATTGTTCTTCATTTGTTTAATTGTTTTCAAGATCTCCTCAAGTGTTGGTGGATTGGCAAGAGTTTCCCAGATTGGGTGTTGAGGGATTGAGTCGACGGTGTTGTCAGTGACAGTCAATTCTCTATTTAGAAGCTTTTGGTAGTGTTCCTTCCATTGCTCTTTGAGGGATTCATTATCTTTAAGAAGGGTACTACCACCTTCGGATCTCATTGTGTGAGGCCACATGAGCTTGGTCCATACAGGGTCTTTGTCTCTCACAAGAAAAGCTCCACATATCATGTCTGTCAGCAAATGTTCGGATTTCTTTTTGCTTTGTCCTCCCACCATTTGTTTTTGATTTCTCGGATCCTCCTTTGAACTTCAGCTTTGAGTTGATGGAAAGAGCTCTGCTTCTGACTGGATAGTGGTGGTTTTGCCAGTCACAGAAAGCTTTTCTCTTCTGGTCCAAAAGGGATGTAATCTCAACGTTGTTATTGTCAAACCATTCCTGATGGCAGCAGGTAGCAAGGCCGATGGAGTCCCCACAAGCCTCATGGATGGTCTGTATTAGGGCTTCCCAATCTTCTTCAACACTTGTGTTTTCATTTCCAGGTGTGCACATGGTCAGTTTTTCACGAGGAGTGTTTGGAAGTTCTCTTGATGCACTTAGGATTGAAGTCTTTGGATGTTATATTGCCGTCTGTGTGATGTGGATTACTTTCTATATTTCGATGCAATCCTGATGGAAATGACTGACCTCACCAGGCAGTGGTCAGTCCAGCAATCATTGGCTCCTCTCATGACCTCTCATGGTGATTTAGACATCTCTTAGATCCTGTGTTCTTACAATGACATAGTCTAGGAGGTGCCACAGTTTTGAGCGGAGGTATTGCCAAGTTGTTTTGTACTTGTTGCTTTTTCTGACGAGTGTATTTGTGATAACAAGGTCATGCTCTGCTCATTTGCTGAGTAGAAGGATGCCATTTGAAATGGTCTTGCCCACTCCTTCCTTCCCAACAGTGCTACTCCGTATGTTAGAGTCTCGTCCAACTCTTGTGTTAAAGTCCCCTGAGAGGATTATCTTATCTGTTTTTGGAATGGATGACAAAATTTCATTGAGGTCAGTGTAGAAGAATTTTTTTCTGTTCTTCAGTGTCAAGTTTTGGTGCATATGCACAGATGATAGTGGCAAATGACTTATTGACCAGTTAGATTGCGAGGGTCATAAGGTGCTTGTTGATGGTTACAGGGAGCTCAGGCAGGCAGTTGACTAAAAGGTTTTTGATTGCAAAGCCAATGCTGTGGATTCGCCTGTCACTTGCTGGTTTTCCTTTCCAGAAAAAAAGTGTAACTGCTGCTCTCTTCCCTCAAGTGGCCTTCATCTGCATGCCTTGTTGCACTGAGAGCAGTAATGTCAGTGTTATACCTCAAGAGTTCTCAGGCAAAAACTGCTGTTCTGCATTTGGGTCTTTCACTCTTTGATCCTTCTATTAGGGCATGGAAATTCCAAGTTGCAAGAAACATTATGGTTTTACAACCGCATTGGGAGTGATCCCTCTGGATGCGGTTATGCAGTCAGGTATGATGGGATAGCCTATGTTTGGGGCACCTTTTCTAGCCCATTTCCCATATGGGTTGAACCAGAGGGATTCCTAAAAAGGCCTGCTCAGTCATGACCGCTACTGCTGAAAATGCCACCAGATCCTAGTCCACGGGCACATGAAAACCATCTTGCGGTCACTGCCTGCGTGTGGGTCTCTGTCTAGGGACTCCTGGTGATCATTTTGCCAATCCCTGTTGCCACTCGTTCATCGCCGCAGGACTTTTAATGTCGGGGAGATGTTGTGCACCAGCAGCAACACAAATCTTGGTGGAAGAGGCACCTGTGTCCAGTGGCAAGGAGGTCCAAGATGACTGGGTATTTCTCCTCCATTGTCTGGTACCTTGACCTTACTGCCATTGGTGACCCTACCAGGAGTAAAGGACTTCTGACGGCATCACTCTTGAGGTCTTAAGTATGCGGAAGCTTCTCCACCACGTCAAGGTGGCAGCCCAAGAAGAAGAAGGAATATTATGAACTCTTGGGTAACTGAAAACTGTTTTACGGTTGATCACTGGACCTGTATCAAGGTAAAAAATACATTTTCAGTGCACAATTTTCATCTATCCCTTAGCAGAGATATTGAAATGTTATTTTCATTCTTTCATCTCCAGTATCCTGTTGTTATAATAACATTAAAGTATATTTTCCTGCAATTATTACATTTCATTTTGAATGTGCCGTGTGACATTTTCCCCTGTCAAAATAAAACAAGTGCACTTCATCTATTTCATTCGCTGACTTGAAGTACACAGCAAATATATTGAATTTTCTTATCTGAACTTTGTTGTTTATTTGCACATCAAAGAAAGCACCTTAAAAATACAATTCACATACTCCTGTCCATTGAAGTGGGCAACAAAAGCTCGACAGCATTTGATGGGGAATGAAGAATTATATATCAAATGTCTAATTTAAATATTTCTAATGCTGGTATTTCTGATTCCCTGCTGTTTAAAAGTTATTAAATTTGTTATTATTTGCAACCATGCTAACAGGAGACAAAGTATGACGTAAAATGGAGTTTTCAGGATACAATAGTTTAGTCTTAGATGTATTTTAAAAACAAGTAAAGAATGCAAACTCTCACTAGTCCCCTCAAGTAAAAATGACAAAACCCCACAGATGACAGTTTAATGGGTTTAGGCCCAAAGATGGGGCTATATAATATAAAGTTAACTTATGTTGAATTCTGTGGATAGATTCAGTTACTGACCCTACAGATCAACAATGGTAATCATGTTGGTGACTGACTGTTAGGGAAACATACTTTGGTAGTACCAAGATCTTATCCAACAATGCATATTCCCAAAATAGATTGAATGCCCAGAAATGTTAACCTTGGCAGTTAAAATTTTAGCGCATTTTTACAAGCACTATGCTATATAATTTTTGCTCTTCCCCCTTTCAGAATTATTTGCTTGATTCAAAATATTTAGTTAACTTGGATGCACATTGGATCCTTTTACGGGAAAACTATGAAAACAGAAAGTAAATGAAAAATGTTTTGAACGTGTATTTGATATCTAAATGCCATTCTTTGAGGGCTTAGAAAAAAATGGTTTCACTTCACTGTAACACAGAACGTGTGGATAAAAATAAAGGAGTTACATCATAGCCAGGGTATTAAGCTCAGAAATAGCATTAGTCTCCTTAGCAGCCTGCAGCTACCAGAGACACACTCAGTGAAGTCCCTCCCCTACATGTGTGATAAATTGGAAGAACACTTTATTTTCAAGATATGAGTCTGAGGCACTGCAATCTTTAATATAAGAAAAAGGTCTTTTGAAGGGTATGCACATCAAAATGGCAGCACTCTGCAAACAGCAGTGCTTGCTGAGTCATCATATTGCTTCAGAGGCTTCTGAGGGAATGAACAGAACAGGGTAATTATCGAGTGATCCATCCCCTGTTGTCCACTCCCAGATTCTGGCAGTCACAGGCTTAGGAACATCTGTCTAGTCCATCTGTAATATTTTACATAGCCATTTGTCTTAAAGGAAGGTAGCTGGTGGCAGGGTTTTTTCTACAAGGGGCCGAGGCTCTGAAATCCACTTCTCCCATTCACTCACTAGAGCCCTGATTTTAAAAAAAAAAAAAATTCTGGGAGAAAGTGAATTGTTTTTAGCCATTTATGGGTTGCTCTTGGGACAGAAATGGATTTTTTCAGTATAAAACTAACAACTGAATTTAAATCTCTTTCCAAACTATGATGTTATGGGTAATCTGCCAGGATTATAAATATTTCTTGAAAGAAACCAGGTCAGTTAAAATTTGAAACATACAAATTGAGTAATATGGCTTGCTGGGAGCTAATCTGTACATGTATAAAGATATACCCTATATGCCATTCTTATTCTATTTGACATTAAGCATTTGGTAAATCAGAGGTGGCACATCCAGAAGTAAAACTGTTGCCTTCTGTGACAGAGTTCTGGGAACCAAATGCTGAGCCAGCACTCAGGTTGCTTAAATACAAATTAATTCCCTCTAGGATGGACCTGTCTCACCCTAATTAGTGGATTAGTATGGGCTGTGGGAGGTCTAATGAGCAAATTGGTCCATTAACACAGGTAATATAAGAAGGCATAGGAAGAAAGTGCAGGTGAGAGAGACTAACTAGCAGAGCCAGAACGAGAAGAAATTTAATTTTTCGGTAGGGAGAGCTCTTCCCTCTCCTCTCCTTGGCAGAGAACAGGAGAGAAACTGAAACTGCAAAATATTTGAGATGCTGAGCCAAGTGAAGATGCTTTAGTTTATAGATTTCAAATCACAATGAAGCATCAGTCGCACCTCCATAGTTAAGCACGAGTTGAATTTTGTGCTTAAAGCAGGGATTCAGTCATTTTGGTGTGTGAGAAAAATATGCTCCCCCAAATTACGACTCCTACTCTTTGAGTACAGAATATATTTTATGAGAATTTACAGGTAAATCTGTTAATTCATGAAGGATTTTTTGTAAGGAATCCTTTAAGATATGTACCATTCAAAATTGGAGATTTTTATCCTTCCTCTTCAACCCCTCCACCCTACGAGTTATCTCAGTAAAACACACTGTTCCAACTTCCCATATAGTTAAAACTCAATGAAATCTTGTGCATTCACTACATTTGAATTATTTTTTTAAGGATGAATGGTCATTTCCCCTATTATTCTTCATAACTAAAAGTTTCTCCTACAGCAGTGGCTGATGTTCCACTACAGAGAATTCCATGAAGTACTTCCCTTTTCAAAATGAGTGCCATTTTCCAGTGTTTTCAGGTGAGTGTGGAGCAGGCCACAGGCAGAATAGAAGTTCTTGAAGTCCCCTTTCTTCTCCACAGCTTGGAAGGGGGTATGCGTGTGGGGGGAGTAAAAACTAGAGATCCCTCTTTTTGCTACCCATTAGGAGCAGAGGCCACTGAAGAGGATGGTTGGGCCGGGCGTGGGGAGGAGAAAGTGTCGTATGGACTATTAGATCAGAAGGGACCATCATGTTCATTGAGTCTGACCTCCTGTACATTGCAGGCCACAGAACCTCACCCACCCACTCCTGTAATACACACCTAACCTCTGGCTAAGTCACTGAAGTCCTCAACTCATGATTTCAAGACTTCAGGTTACAGAGATTTGTAACTAGTTTAAACCTGTAAGTAACTTGGGCCTCATGCTGCAGAAGAAGGCAAAAACCCAAAACAAAAAACAGGGTCTCTGCCAATGTGACCTGGGAGAAAATTCCTTCCAGACCTTGATTATGATGATCAGTTAGATCCTGAGTATGTGGGCAAGATACACCGACCAGACCCTGGGAAACAATTATCTGTAGTAATTCAGACCCCTCCTCATCAGTGTCCCATCACCAGCTGTTGGAGACATTGGCTACTAGCAGTTGCAGATTGGCTACATGCCATTGTAGGCAGTCTCATCATACCATCCCCTCCATACACTTACCAAGTTCAGTCGTGATGCCAATGAGTTTTTTTGCCCCCACTGTTCCCCTTGGAACATCCTTCCCCCAGCCAGAAGGTGGATTCCTCCAGTGAAGGAACAACTCTGTGCAGTAGATTCTGCTCCTTGCCAAGGAAGAAGCTTCTTTTGGCTATTAAGACAGTACTCTGCACGCACAGTGGGAAATTGTCTGGACAAAATAACCCTCCACTGGTAACTGTTTAAATAAACTATTTATAGGCAGCTACTCATATTTTAACTCATGGCCTTCAACATTTTTGTGGAAAAAATAATTAGGCCTAGATACACATCACAGTTATATCATTAACTCTGTGGAAGTCAGTGGAGATACTCCAGGGTTATGCTGGTGTAACTGTGATGAGAATTCAACCCTATATATTTGTGGGTTTTTTTTTCTTTTTTTACAGAAATCTGAGGAAGAGGCGAGAGTAGAAATATATAGAACCACTAACCTGTTTAACTTAAAAAATATTCAATTTTTTTCCAAATTTGATAATATGCCTAAACTCAGCCTGATGGGAATTTCTGTGATAAAAATATCATCTCCTGATAAATAATCATTTATAATGGAAATACTGCTACAACCTGAACCACTGTGGTAAGTACAACAATGAATGTCAATCTATATCAGAGAATGAGATCAACTGTCAAATGGTAATTTGTATTTGAGCAAGGAATCAGACTATGTTAATTAGGTTCCAGTCCTTACTTGATGAAGGACTATTCGTGTAAATAAAGATTGCAGGATTGGGCTGTTAATTTGCAATTGATTTAAAACATGAGTTCTTTAGATTACAACTACTTCCTCCACAGATAAGCAGATGGAATAAATATAAAGGCATTTCCAGTTAGATATATAATACTGTGTTAGAATTCAGTGCTATACAGACAAACTTCAAAAAGAACTGTCTATAAACCTCTGTAGTATATGAAATGTCTGATGAATTTCATATGGATGCAATGCATTAATTTTCCTACACTGGGATTACATTTGCATTTCAACAAATTTTTTTAAAGAATCACGTAGAAACAAGATTGAGGAGGGCTTTCAGACGAACATAGTATTTGATTATATGATGCATGAAAAAGAAATGTATTGATACACTGAGAAGGATCTAGTGAATATCAGTAAAAGGAAGCCCATGCAGTAACTGTGGTTACTGAACCAATTCTGTATGAGTTAAGGGGGAAAATAGACAAGTATCTAATGCTGTTTAATGTAGGGATGACAAGAGTGCCTAATGATTAATACATATTAGGGTGCCAGTTGATTTTAGAAGAAACCAGCAAACTAAATTGATATAATGTTTTAATTCATTAGTAATTCATTATAGGTTTATTATTATTTTTATAAGCACTTTTGGATTTGTAGCCAGGGAACATTGCCTACTATTTCAACACCCAGTTCGTTCAGTAAAGTATTTCTTACTCAGGCAGTAATCTTAGATCAGACCACTTAATATTAAAATCCTAATCAATTAATAACCATTCATTCACAAACAATAGTATTTCTCAGTTCTGTTAAAAGAATATGTCTCTTTAAATAGACACAAAAGCTGAGAATATAATAGTAGAAGAATATACAGTTCAGAAGCAAAAATAAATATGGCTTCTTTGGTTACACAGGATTAATAAATAGTTGCAACAAAACACAAACATGTATCCTGTTATTTATGGTCAAGTAATATAAAGTCTCAGATGAGGTACGTTAAAAAGAACTAGGGTCAAACAGGCCAGCTGGTAATTCATACACACTTTACCGTGTGCTCAGGTTCAAACATACACATCTAATGCTTTGCAGAATGATACTTTTGGGTCTCAGTGCAATAGAGGATTCTATCAACAGATAAAGGAAATTATTTAAGAGGAATTGCTATTTTCTAGTCAATGCCAGGTTCCTCTAAGCTCACAAGGTAGATAGATCAATATATGAAGAGGCCTTCTAACTGGGCCCCAAGCACTTATCAACTTAACCTACACAGATGACAAAAGGTGCGTTTGAAGTTATTAGAGGAAGTGACAGACTGATGGTTGTATGAGCCAAGTTAAAGTGTGTCATGTGTGTGACATCAGTGCATGCATCTTAACAAGGATGTGATGAAGAGGAGAAGGAGAGTTTCCACCAAGACTTACAGGCACTAGTGGATACAGCAGCTTCTGAGGAGCCTGCTGTTGGTGCTGGGTGATCTGAATGTGCACAGAGGCTAAAACAGAATGGAGTAAGAAATGTGTTTAGGAAAATGCAGCATATGCACTATGAATGAGAAAGGGAAAGCACTATCAGAAGTATGTATTGTTGACAATGGAGGATAGCGAATACAGGGCTGCAAAAGATTGTGAGTCATTTGGTTACATACATCAGTGATGGAAACAAAAGCCAGACTTATATGATGTTGGAGAGAAAAATCTTAGTGGGGTTGAGTTATGGACTGCAAAATGAGACTAGTAAGGCGTAGTGGTGCAACACAACCCCCCTGCTGATCCCAATTTAGGTTACCTGAGGAGTCCTCATTTCACCAGCTGGTAATGAAGCAGCAGGAGGGCTATTCTGATGGACATGAGCTCCCCTTAGCCCAGCAGTATCATTGCACATGGCTCCTATTGACTTCAGTGGGAGACACATGCAATGGAAGAATCTATCCAGTATAATTTATTGGTTCTCTATAAGACTCAAAATCAATATTTTAATGGGTACCTCAGTAGCTCTGTAAATGGAAGAACTGGTAGTTTTGAAGTCTGTGTTCAAAGTTGGGAGACTCTAGAATGGGCTCAACTCATTATCTAAAAGTTTTGTGTATTCTTCAAAAGGTTACTGGATTACTGGAATTGTACGGTAGCATGTCATATAATGTAAGTGTTCATATTCATCAGGGCCACATAAAAAAACAAGCAATTGAGATAGGAAATAGCATAACTGGGTACCAACACTAAACATATAGGACACTGGTCATGGATGAGCTGCTGATGCTCCTTTCATTCAGAGATGTTATTACAGTCTGTATCTATTTTGCCCTTTCATGTGCACTATAAGCACAGTGAAATGGTGTAAAGGAAAGATCTGAAAAGGCAAAATACACTTTATTATTACACAGTTGAAATAGCTAGATTTTCATGTATTCTAAGAGTCCGATACAAATTATATGACCAAGGGTTATACAGAATTTAAGAAAACTGGTGTGAAGGGTTTTCAAATTCTGGAGAAATCAAAGAACAATATGACAAACTTTAAAGAATTTTCCTAGTGAAAAATCTTTTTCATCTACAGTCTGTCCAATTGATATATATTATGCAGCTTTTAAAAATGCAAACAGTTAAATCTTTTTATTATTATTATTTTCTCTTAGATCATAGATTCTGCTACGGGAGATATGGTGACTTTAGAATATTTTTGTGCAACTTTGTAGTTCTTCCTCTAGCAGCTTTTTTGGCCTTTCACCTTAATGAACTTAAACACACTTTGTAAAGCTATTGCAGTCCTTCAACAGTCCTTTTTTTTTAAGTAAAGCATTTCAGTGAAACATTAAGGTCTAATGACTATATATAATATTTTCAAATGTTAATAATGCAAGTTATGACAAATATTTTCTTCCAGAAGTTTGGGCTGAGTATCAGCATTAGGAACCTGTGTGAAATGATACTGTTAAGAATTATTCATAGAGGCCCCAATCCTGAAAGCTGCTCCACGTAGATGGATGCCTATATAAAATCAATGAGACTCTGTGTGGCTGCATGGACATGCCTGCACAACTTGTGGGATGGGGGCTAGAGTGGAAATTTGCATATTCAAATGCAATGCAAATATTTAAATATTCAGTGAGTCAATGACTTGGCTGTTTTTCATGTGTTAGGGCTCAGTTGCATATTTTAGCTCCAAACTAGGAAAACATCTCTATTCAGGACAGCAGTTAAGCATGTGCTTGAGTCTACTTGAAGTCCATGGCCCATTTCCTTTCCAGAAGAAGCATGTAGCTCCTGCGCTCCCCAAGGGCCCAGAGCTAATATCCAGGAAGCCCTAATATGGCCATTCAATGAAATGTCAAGGAATCCTTACATTCCTTCACAGTGGTGTCAGGTCTAATCACAGTCTGGTCTTTAAAACAAGCCATATGCACCAAGGTTTAGACTCAGACGTGTGTCATTACTGCAAGCATAAAGTTTCATCACAACACATGGATAGTGTGGTTTTTTTTTCCTTGCAAACACAACTTAAAAATGGCTCAGCGAGTATATGGCTGAGTAATACACATATGTCTAAGATCAAACATGGAAAATTTCAGCTCAGAAGGGAAGATATGAGCAAATGAAAATAGGGGGCAAATTAGTATGGAAGCTGGAATACAACCTTCTTTATAAATAACATTGGCTGCTGGAGATGAGAAGTGAAAAAAGAACAGGGAGCTCAGTAAATACATTTAAAACTCTGGAAAATACCTGTACTTGAGATACAGTATTCTGTGCTTGGACATCCTTCTCCTCAGTAACTGTGTTCACTAGCAGTTTTTTGAAAACTCATACTCTATTTAAAAGAGGAATGAAAAATTTAGGATCTTCTCATTTTACTTATGCACCATAGTGAATTAAATAACTTGGCCCAAAACCATGACCTCTGTCTGTGACAAATTCTATGTCATTTCTTTGAATAATCTAGCTTGAGTTTTATCAACTGTTAGGAAAAAGGCACTTTTCCAAAATGCCAGTCAAATGATTGCATAGGAGGATACTTAAAATCCCTGTAGAGAATAAATTGCACTGGGCACAACGAAGCAGAAATGCCAATATGGCTCTGTCACAGACAACTTCCTTTAGTACTGCCTGAGTCTGTAACAAATTGTATTGGTGGGTCTTTTCTTTTGATTTATATGCAGTCTCTGCCACTTAATTGTTTTACCTTACATAGTGCAGCTTCTTGATCTCTTTCCTGTATCTCTCACCGATCATTTAACAGGCCTTGAATGCAGATGGAATAGGTTATAAGTATCTTTTTAGCCTCTTTTTCTTCCCCAATTAAGCATCTCACTCTGAGGGTAATAAACAAAGAAGATTTATTTACACCAGTATATACAAAGGCATGAAAATCTTAACAGAAAATTATTTAAAAATACACAGTAATATAAGCTTTGACCCTCACTAACTAGATATTGTGGAGGGGCTGGTGAAGGTTCCATATTCGAGGTCATACTGAGTTTTTCACTTAAAGCAGAGATTCTCTTTTGCAGAATATACTGTATCTTCCCCAAACTGACAGTGCAAGATCTGTAAATACAGGTTGAATTTTCAAGATTTTCAAGCAAATCAAGTTTAAAGTTAATTAAAAATCGCTCCTTTAGGATTTTCTTCCTGTGTCAACTCTTGTTTTGTATCCCTTTAGCTAGCCAAGAGCTTATTACTAAATCTTCAAAATAGCACATGCACAGTAGGGGGACACTTGTGCAGCCCCACTTAATGATGAGTAGAGTTGGAGCCCTATAAACTCCCCAGCCAGGTGCCAGATGCCCACTGTTGATACCAGTTTAGATTACCCGATGAATCCTCATTTCACCAGCAAGGGAAAAAGCAGCAGGAGGACTACACTGATAGAGATGAGCATCCCCTACCCCATCAGAAGAAGAGAGAAGGGAAACTCTCCTGATTTTAGCAGATGAGGGGCAACTGCATTTCCACATTGCTCCCCCTTATATTAAGCCATGATTAGCATGCTGAGCTGATGAGTCTAGGGCATCTGTGAGCTACTGCTGCAGTATCTTTAGTTACTTGGCAGATGCCAGGACTTTTGTGAACAGCACCTTTACTTTCTGGGCTGATGGCACAAGTCAAGGCACAAGTCTTTGTGATGTCACTGGCTCAGTTCCTCTAGCTTGCTAAGGCATGGACTTTTATGAGGTCACTGGCTCAGCAATACTAATTTGATGGGCTGATATGAAGACCGGATACCTGTGTGATCACTGGTTCATCAAGATAAAAATATACAACTTAACATCACTAAATTAAAGTTTGCAAGCAGGAATAACCAGTTTGGGTGCTAATGGTGACTTCATCATAGGATGCAAAGTCAGCTCTGGCATAGAAACCCTTGGAAAGCAAAAATCAGCAGTTTCATGGGACTCCAATGTCCCAGCGAGAATTTTGGTGCTCACCTTTAAATTCAAACTCTGACATTTAAAAAAAAGGGGTTTCCTGGCTGAGCCACTGGACTTTAAATTTTATCAAGCTGCTTTGATAAATGACAAAGCAAGAAAAGCAAGAAAGCAAAACAAAGTAAAACAAAGCAAGAAAAAATGAGAAAATAATATAGAATAATATAGTTTTACCTGACACAAAAGGCCACAAATAAATGCAAAATCTCTCAGGAGAATTTTGAGGAGTTTGTGCTCTAATATTATGGCAACTCTTTAGCAGCAGATAAAAGAAGAAATAATTCCCTTAGGAAAGTATTTAGTTAAGCTATGTCTACACTAAAGCTTATATCGGCATAACTTATGTTGCTCAGGCATGTGAATAAATCACCCACCTGAGCGACATAAGTTACACTGAAATAATTTCTGGAGTGGACAGCGCTATGTTGGTGGGAGAGCTTCTCCTGCTGACATAGCTACTGCTGCTCGCAGGGGCTGGAGTAGTTAAGCCAATGGGAGAGCTCTCTCCCATCAGCTTATAGCAACTACATTAGAGATCTTGATGTAGCTGCGCTTCTGTAAACTCTTTAGTGTAACCGTGCTCTAAGAAATTATTTCTTACTTTGAATGTTCATTTTCCCATATGGGATAATATGTTACGTGAGGCCAGGAAAATATTTCTCATACTTTGTTATAAAATCACCAGTGCCTGTCATGTTTCAGAAATAATAACGGCAGTGACTGTAATTAATTCACTGTTAAAGTCTTGACAAATGTCAATCACATAACAACATTCTAACCTCGCATATTTAGGTGACTGTCTCTGTCTTTCTTATTGATATGGGTGATAATAGTCAGATGTAAAAAATAATTCTCTCTCCTAATTGATTGTATTAATGAATATTTGATATTCTGTGGGGCATACAGTAACGTTTTTTTGAGGGTTAAAATCTGTTTTGGCATGAAGGAATTAACATAATATAGCTTAGTTTTAGTTCAGTCAGAACATTCAGACATCAACAGAATTGGATGTGATGCTGCTTTGATGACTCTTTCTAAATACAATTCTTGGAACAAAGTCTGTACAGCCATGAAAATGTGTTTTCTCTTTCATTTTCCTGTCATCTGCAGCCATGGAGACAGCTGTCTTCATGGGTGCAGTACACGCAGAAGTCCTCCAAGACACCTCCACACTCTAGTCAGTGGTTGAAATCCTGACCCCTTTGAAATAAATGGCAAAACTCCCATTTACTTCCGTGGAGTCAGGATTTCATCCTGAAATTTGTATGATGGTCAGAGCAATGAGATTTTTTTTCTGCATAATGCATTTAACAGTCATGGCCAAAGTTCACCATCAAATAAGAATGCACAACGTCCATTGCTTTCAGTTGGAGTTCAGCCATACTTACCTGAGAACAGACTTTGACTCATTGCCTTCACTATTGATCAGCTTGGCTTTTTCTCAGTATTTATCTTGCTGTTCTATATACCTCGGTGCTCACTTCCAAAGAAGTTTTTTATTTGTTTAATATTTTGTTATTACCCAGTATCCATGAATATAAGATGAATGATCTGTATTGTACTGCATATATCCAATGAGGCAGTGTTAAAATGTAATTCTGTTCAGGAAAAGTGACTATATAAGTATGGCAACAGATGTGCTCTCTGTGTGTATTCAGAATTATAGATGTTTACTTTGGTGATAAAAATATGGTTGTACTTCTTTTCTTTATTTCTACCAGTCCTGCAGAGCCAACAAAACTCAGAGAGAGTAAATTGGATTCTCTTCTAGCTCATCATGGCTAACAGAATTATTAACCATATTCTAATTACAAATACTGTGTCTCCTTGCAAACATATGTATTCAAGCTCTGTGGAGAAAATGGGGTTGCAGAGGTATAACTAAGACTTAACATTGATTTTGGTCCAGCTACAATCCTTTTGCACACCTTTGGTGCAACAACGGAGTCCTCAAGCCAGTTTAGCAAGCCTCTTGAGGATGCTGACAAAGTTTATTGAGCAAAATGCTCTCAGAAACTTTCAGCTTCAAGTAGATATTGGTGAATATTTACAGAGAGTGAATTTTAAAATAATGTTGTCCAAATGTTTGAAGAAACCTGGGTCCAAAAATATAACAAGTGAGAAGAAATATGCTGGGTAACTTAGGCGACCAGTCATAGAGCTCTGATTTTGAACACTGAATCCTTACAACAACCTGAGCTGCAGACCAAGAATTATGTGCTGAATATTGTTCAGTAAATATTTTTTAAGGCGAAGAATGATAGACTATCCTTCTTCCTTCATGAAGCAACTGAGTATTTCATCTCAGGGATTGTTGGACAAATTCCTAGAAATGTGAGTTTAGATCTGGCTATTGGCCACTCAGAACCATTCTCATGGTTTTCATTTAATAAAGACAATAGAGTGGTAGTCAATCTAAATACACTTTTTAAGCTCTTTGGGATTATGTTGCAGTTCATTGTTAGAAGTGGGCAAGATAACTTTTAATCTAGACAGATATCCATCAAAATGGAAATGTCCATCTATTTATGAGTAGGATGGATGTTATTTTTATCCTACTTACCTTTGAACCACTGTCACTGCTGCAATCTCAGTTTTGGCCATTAATTCTGAGTGCTACCACTGAAAGTAGTACATTTCAAAATGAAAGCAGACATTCAAATAAAAGCTTCTTGTTTCATGTTGTGCATCCCACCCCGGATACCATTTCTTGGGGAACTGAAGTCACAGGCAGGATGGTTTACTGGCTTACAGTATCTGCAGGATGGTTGGGTACTATGGGGAGTATAATCAGGATTTTTAATATTTTTGGTTCTTGTATTATAGTGCCTGGAGGATAACTCAGGAAAGGGGGTGGGGGGAATATAGAAACACAATGGTAGAGATGGTCACTGTTAATCTAAGAAGACAGATAAGGGGAGAAGGGAATGTACATTAATATGCATATATAAAGATCAGTATTATTTGTAGTAGTATATATTATTTATTTATGGTAGCACCCACTACATGCTAGGAACATTCCCAACACTCAAGGAAAATGATCCCTTCTCCAAAGACCTCCCAGTCTAAGGATTTCCCCCATTTTTTCCCACTACCAAACCCTGAGTCTTGTTACTATATGAATAGGGTTAGGAAGGACATTCTTAACAGGGACATTTTGGTGAGAAGCAGATAAATGGTTGGTCAAAGCTAACTTCGTTACTGGCATTCAAGAGGTGGGGGGTGGGCAATGGGATGAGACTAAACTCACACAGAACAATCACAGGTCAGAGTGTCCCTGCATTGTGAAGTACTTGCACACGAAACTGGAAACTCAGGAAAACGTTTGCTGGCATTGTTTTCTCTGAGGGTGAGGTTTGGAATGGGCAGAGGGTTTGCCCCCACCAAACAGGTGATTATTCTCAAGGCATTCACAGACAACAGGGCCATTCACACAGAGGTCCTATGCTTCTGCATTGGCTCTGCCCCCGGCAACTCTCTTCTCTGGCTTTATGGTAGCATGGCTCAGTCAGAATCATATTGCCAGGGACTGCAATGCTAGCCAGTGCTTTCAGAATTCCCCTGGAGGGGTTTCCAAGCATAAAGGAGAGGTAATGCTAGCTTAGGGTTTTAACTGCAGGGCTTATGTGGGGATATGTGGTTGGTGCCTTTGCCCCATCCACTCCGCTGCCACGTGTCCTGATCCCTACAAACCCCTGTGGACAGGCTTCTTTGGGGTGGAAATGCCTCATAAGTGCCACTGCCCTTTCTTCGGTCCTCCCCAGCAGGAATTGACAGGATTTTTGTTGTCTCAATATACAAAGGCAGAGATAATGCCCTATCCCGTGTTCTTCTCTCAATTCAGACAATAGGTTCATTACACAGGTTTTACTTCAGAAAACACTTCATCACCATAAATTACAGGTGATGTGATGATACTTTATAAGAAACATTTTTATTTTAAAATATCAATGAGAAATGTAGTTATTTAATTAAAGATGGGGCAGAGTTGTCATACCACATTAAATACCTTTCAAAATTGAAATTTCTTTCTATGTAATTAGCAATTGGAGTATTTTTAGTTATCTGTTTGGGTTTGTCATCACTTAAAGACAGTTCAGTCTATTTATCACTATATTAATCTCATGCTAATGAGGTTAACCTAATGAGTAACCGAGCATTTCATTATATTACATTTATTTGAATACCCATCTTGAGTACATCATATTTAGTTGAAACAGTAATTGAGAAAAGGCTATAGGTTAGAAATGAGAATGGAAATAGAGCTTCCACGACATTATATGTTCAGTCTGTATTTTCAAATCACAGAGAAAAGACAACCGAAATTCTTAGTTTTGCTGAGTTTACTCTCAATACTAAACATGAGAGACTCAAGGTAGTAATGACCTCTCCCCTCCCCCCCTCACATTCAGTCTATTCTTTTAAAAATCACAATTCTGGGCTGTAATTTATTAACATGCAACAGAAGTCAATATCCACTAACATTCTAGCCCAATTGCTAATTTTGAAAGGAAATAAAAAATGCCTTGATAATGCACTTTGTGTGAATTATTGGTACACCTCTGCCTCAATATAACGTGACCTGATATAACACGAATTTGGATATAATGCAGTAAAGCAGTGCTCCGGGCGGAGGGCGGGAGGGCTGCACACTTCGGCGGATCAAAGCAAGTTCGATATAACACAGTTTCACCTATACCGCAGTAAGATTTTTTGGCTTCTGAGGACAGCGTTATATCGAGGTACAGGTGTATTTAAAAAAAAATTGAATTCCATCCAAGTCCTGTCTTTTAATGTCTCTAAAGTGACAGCAAATGGTGTCGCTGATGTTTGAAAAATGTTAAATTGAATTTTTCTGCTTCTCTCCCTCTCCATATATATATGTTTAAATAGCTAACATTTTAAGTGTCACGACTTAATGAATTCATTGAGTTTTCAAGTACATTTTACATGTATTTCTGTAAATGTTTCATTTTTATTTAGCTTTAGTTAAGCACTGAATAATGGACACTTAGGATAAGGCATTACCAAAAATGTACAGCATGCATTAAAATTGAAGGTTGAACTTTTTATCACATTGTTAGTGCCTTTGTTCCACATAACTCTCATATGGGAAAAAAACCCTACCCTTTGCTGTATTATAAATTTTACCTAAGTAAAACAATATCAATACACAAATCAATTCTGGTCAGGTTGAAAGCTCCATATTATTCTTTAAGGGTTCAAATTAACAAAAATAGAATAATCTTTTGCACTGCTGAAGCCTGTACAGAAGATGAGGAAACTAAAGTTCCAAGGCATCTGCAGCCTTATGTAGGTTTCTACAATGTGGAAGGCCACTTGGGGTATGTCTCCTCTAAGACTTGGTGCCAAGGGTTTTTCTTTGCAGTGTAGGCATGCCCTAAGTGGCCTTCCAGATTGTAGAAAGCATAAGAGAAAAGAATTAATTTGGAGAATCAACACACAAATGTGTTATCAGAGATGCAAATATTTTCTGTTTGGAAATTCAAAATGAGTAATTTCTCCTTTATGTAGGCTGAGGGTCGGCAACCTCTGGCACGCGGCTCGCCAGAGTAAGCACCCTTGCAGGCCAGGCCAGTTTGTTTACCTGCTGCATTGGCAGGCTTGGCCAATCGCAGCTCCCACTGGACGCGGTTCGCCGTCCTAGACCAATGGGGGCGGTGGGAAGCCGCGGCCAACACATCCCTCGTCTGTGCCACTTCCCACTGCCCTCATTGGCCTGGGACGGCGATCCGCAGCCAGTGGGAGCCGTGGTCCACCGAACCTGCCAACACATCAGGTAAACAAACTGGCTCAGCCCGTCAGGGTGCTTACCCTAGCGAGCCACGTGCCAGAGGTTACCAACCCCTGATGTAGGCTAACTGGGTTGGGTATTTTCCCAGGCATTGATCCTGTAGTAAATTCCACACAGGGATTCTCCTGCACAGAGCTGTATTCAAGATTGAGGCCTTGTCATTCTCATTTTTCCCATGTGCCAATAATAGTAGAGTGAAGTTTTGCAATGTTAATATTGGTTGATGGGGAGAAGTACATTGGGTCAGATAATGACATTTGCACTGGCTGCCATTAAAAAGTCAGCACCAAGTGACACTTAGCTCATCGTCCCATATCCATTTGGTACTGTTTAGAACTGGAGGTATCTATAGTCACCATCTGGGCATGGTTGGCAAACATTGAATTTTAATTGGTTCTTCTGCACATCCTGTTGTTAAGAAGGACAACAGAAAAAATATGAATGCTTTGCACTTTCAATTCCAGGCTTTTTCAGTGCTTTACAAACATTAATTACTTTTCACACCACCTCGGTAAAATAGGAAAGTGCTATGATCCTCATTTTATAAATGGGAAAATTGTAGCACAGAGAAGTTAAATGATTTGCCCAAGGTTGCTCAACAAGTCAATAACAAAATGAGAAATGGAAGTCAGAGTCCAAGTTTTCAAAAGTGACTAGTGACTTTGATTTTGGGTGCCCAACTTGAGACATCTTAACAAGGCCTAGTTTAGAGAGGGTGGCTGCTCAGCACTTTCTGGAAATCAAACCCTAAATGGTGTCAGTTTGGGCATACAAAAACTGAGGGATCCAAAATCATGTAACTTTTAAAACTTTAGGCCAAGGTCTCATGATGTGCTGTGACACACAGCCATTCCCCCGCCTTAAAGTGCAAGTCAGCATTACATAGACTAAGAATAAAAATACCAATTTTAATGAGGGTTCACTTAGTAATAAAACATGGAAAAAAATAAAATGCCATTTAGCACAACAAACCTCTAAATTACGTATCACCACACTGAAAATGCAATCATGGCAGCAGCACTAGAAGGAGGGATGAATTCTGTAATCATAGGTGAAAGATAATTGAAGCAATCAAGGCACCAGCAACAGAGGCAGATTTGGAGAAAGTCTTAATGAAATAGAGTTGGGAAGAGGGGTTGATATTTGTTTTCTTTCAAGGAAACCCACTAAGATAAGAGGTGGATCGTGGGGGGGCTTCCTGTTGTAGATTGCTAAATTTGTTTTAGGGTGCCAGAAAGGGGATCTTCACATTTTGGGTAGATATGAGTGCTTATCAACAGGTAGGACAGGAATTTGTCTGCACTTTGAACTTGTGTATGGCTTCTATTTTTCCATTCTAAACTGTCAGGACAATATAATGTGAACCATGGCAAATTAGGGGCCTTAAAGAAGCTGATTGTGTGCAGCATAAAGTTGAGCTGAGAAAAAATATCATGACTGATTAAGAACTGCTTGACTTTTATTTTTTTAAAAGCATTTCTTGCCTTTCTTTGACTAAATAAACCAGGCTGGTGACGGCTGAGTTGACTATAAGAGTGGCCTGGGAGGGAGAAGTTTTCAGTGGTTTGAGCATTGGCCTGCTAAACCCCAGGGTTGTGAGTTCAGTCCTTGAGGGAGACACTTCGGGATCTGGGGCAAAAAACAGTACTTGTTCCTGCTAGTGAAGGCAGTGGGCTGGACTCAATGACCTTTCAAGGTCCCTTCCAGTTCTAGAAGATAGGTATATCTCCAATTATTTATTTATTTTTATTTTTTATTTTATTCAGAGATCTGAGAGGAAAAATATTACATATCTGAAAGCACATCTGCAGGCATATCTGTGTGTGCGCGCACACACACACATGCACCCCCCCTCTTTTATTTCTTTATTTTCAGGACCATGACTTTGATGAGGCTTTTATATAGGGGTTATTCTTACTAGAAAACATAACAAGGGATTAGAATGCTCACCTAATTCCATTTTTTGAGTTATGCATAATGTCCATAAAAGGTATGGATTTATGTATTATATTAGCTTAACATTATGTGTTCCAGTCCCTCCAGAAACCAAATCAGACCATGACACAAGTAAGGATGAAGTGGGTCTCTGGAGCCTGAAAGTGGTGGAACAGCATACTGGCACAAGGGAAAAAGGAGGCACCTTACACTCCTTTACACCGTTCTATTAGTGCATAGGACAGGCTACAATCTAGCCCATATGAGCAAATGTCCAGAATGTTGCTTAGCAAATAATTTTACTTATGTCTTTAATATTTTTATTTTACAATTTTAGTTTCACTTTGTTGTTTGTTTTTACTGTTTGTGCATTATTGAAACATTTGAAGAACATGGCCATCAAACATCTTCTATATATATATGTCTCAGACTCCTCCCTTACATCAGTATGCACACCTTGTAGACAAAGAGAGATGTTAGGGGCATAGACTGGCTAAGCCTGGATTGTGGTGGCTAATAGAACACATTTATTTATGTATTTGTTTGTTTGAGAAAAAACCTACAGGAAAAGTGCCCTAGAGTTGGAGGGGAGGCATGATGTTCTTGGGAATGATTTGTTTGTGTTGTTTATTAAATTAGCTGTTTACTGTGGAAGTAAAATAAGTCAGTTTGCTACTCGGTTTAATAAAGTTTATGTAAAGAAAGAAAAGTTTGTTCTGTGGCAGCCCCAAAGCTGAAACCCATCCACATCTGTTGCATCAGCTACCAATTATCTTGCATTTTCTGTTGCTAGGTTTATTAGAATACATCGAGGATCGGGGAGGGCATCCATCCCTTTTCTGTTCCTTTTTGGATCTCTGAATTTCAGTGGTGTCTCAGGTTCTTCGAAAGAACTGTCCTGTGGTGGAAGAAAACATGGGGAAATCTCTAATGTCTCTACTGCAGTAGTAGGAACTTATGAAGGAAAGTGATATCCAGGGAGCACATGGGAATAAGGTGTCCAAATTCTGTCTTGAGTTACATTCCATGCATATCTGTCTTTTAAGTGGGGCTGTAGGCTAGCTGTAGAAGGAATGAATTTAGAGGAAGTGGTAATCTTATGGAGAAAGAGAACATAAGGACATAGGTGTTTCAGGGGTTTTACACTTGTTAGGAAAACACTGGGGATATCAACATAGGTAACTGGCCAACTGCAGTCTCCATCCACTCAAGATCCTGCTGTTAAATAACTGATTTTTCAGTTCACTGACAATTCAGGGGGAAGGGAGTTTCAGGTAAACCTGAAAATGAAATTTGTCAAAAATAATATATATATATATTTCGGAGTCAAATGAAATGTTTCATTGGAAATTCATTTTCGTTTTCATTTTGAGCATTTTAAGTATTTTTTTTAGATTATTGAAATAAAATTGAAAGACATTTTGAAACAAAAAGTTGTTTCACTTTGAAAATGTCAGAGCAGAATATTTTAACTTTTGGATTTTGCTTTTTGATGAAGATTTTGGTGAAATGGACATGAATTCATAACATATTTTCAGTGTTGCTGAATCAGCATTTTTAGTCAAAAATGGTTTGGGCCAAAAAAATTCACACAGCTCTAGACAGGAGAGCAATTTACCAGCAGCTTGCTCATAAATGTTTTTGTTATAGCAGAGACTGGTGGAACACACCACCTCATGTGTATCTGTCAGCTTTGCTTTGAGACACTTTCAAAAACAGTTTTCATCATAGCAATGGAAAAGCATGCGGCCCTGGAGGGTGCTTATCCCTGAAGAATGGCCACCAATATTTTTTCTCTTTCCATCACAACTGGTCATTCTTATTTTTGTCAATGAGAAGTAGCGTGCACCTCTGGGTGTTGTTAACCTTTCTAAAGTTCAGTCTTATCCATTTAGCTTTGGGGGATAAAGCTTGCTTGCTTGCTTGAAATGTTTGAACCCCCTAAAGTGAGCTGTTTGACAGTTAACTTCTGCTTTCTCTTTACACTACCAGAAAACTTAGTTTAAATACCTTACATTTGTTATATAGCACTGATGCATTTCTGTCAAGAATTGTTACATGATGTTAAACTTATTAAATGCCACACCTTGAAATATACTGGTTGTGGAACAAAATGCACAAGTTTGTCCCCCCCTGAAGCCTCATTTACTTGCCCATCAAATTTTGTACTTTCCATTTTCTTTATATTACTGAGACACAAATTGTTTGTGTTAAATGGAAATCAATTTTTAATAGCAAATTAGGTGTGAAAGGCTCGTTCAAAATGTGAAGTCATTAATGTTCTATAAGATAAACTTAATTAAGTGTTGTAGGGATACTAAAGTAATTTTTAATATATGCTTTACTATCCAAATTCCTTTACATTGTCAGATATTGATATTGAAATCAATTACTTAATTTAACAGGGCATCTTGTTTTTAATCTTGACTTTAGTTCCATGTATTTGGTTGCATTCTGAGGAGTGCTTTGAATGGGGATGCTAGGAATGTGTTCTGGTAAATTTCACACCCCTTCACTTGAACACATGGGCTTTGAAATACCCTGCTTGCTAAAATCCTTTAAGGTTCAGATCTAATTATTTATATCACTTACTCATGGTACACCCACTACACTGGCATCTGACCATATCACGGATAAAAACAAGCACTAAATTATAACTCAGTAAAAAACAGACATGCCAGAAAGCTAAAGCTATGTCTAAACTACAGGCTTTATAGCAACACAACTACAATGCTGCAACTATGCTGTGGTAGTGCTGTATATAGATGTTTCCTACAGCAACGACAAGGTTTTTTCCCCAGCATTGTAGGTATTCCACCTCCCCAAATTTCAGTAGCTAAGGCCTGGTCTACACTAGGCGTTTAAATCGGTTTTAGGAGCGTAAAACCGATTTAACGCCAAAACCGTCCACACTAGGAGGCACCTTATATCGATTTTAATGGCTCTTTAAACCGGTTTCTGTACTCCTCCCTAACGAGAGGAGTAACGCTAGTATCGGTATTAACATATCGGATTAGGGTTAGTGTGGACGCTGATCGACGGTATTGGCCTCCGGGAGCTATCCCACAGTGCACCAGTGACCGCTCTGGACCGCAATCTGAACTCGGATGCAGTGGTCAGGTAAACAGGAAAAGCCCCGCGAACTTTTGAATATTTCCTGTTTGCCCAGCGTGGAGCTCCGATTAGCACGGGTGGCGATGCAGTCCGAAATCAAAATAAAAAAAGAGCTCCCGCATGGACCATGCGGATGTGATCGCTGTAAGGGCAGGCAAATCCGTTCTATCAGCGCTCCGTTACAGAAGATGAAATTCAGAATCCTTTTTTAAAAATCTCCAGACAGACGCCATAGCAGGGACTCAGCGCACTGCAGCGTGACAAGCGTAACGGAAAGCCAAAGAATCAAATGGATGCTCATGGACTGGAGGACTGAAGCTATCCCACAGTTCCTGCAGCCTCCGAAAAGTATTTGCATTCTTGGCTGAGCTCCAAATGCTTCTAGGGTCAAACACAGTGTCCGCGGGTCAGGGCATAGCTTGGCAATCTACTCACCCACCCCCCCACCCACCCCCAGAAGCGAAAGGTAAAACAATCCTCTGACTCTTTTACATGTCACCCTATCTTTACTGAATGCTGCAGATAGACGCGATAGTGCAGCACTCAACACCAACATCCTTGCTCCCCCCCCCGCCATGGGCAGCTGATGGTACAATACGATGGAAATCCATCCTCATCATCAGCCTCAGCTGATGGTACAATAAGATGGAAATCCATCCTCATCAGCCTCAGCTGATGGTACAAAAGGACTGGTAACCGTCCTCGTCATCAGCCTATTGGCCCTAATTTTTTCTGGTGGATGGATGGTGCAATATGGCTGGTAACCATCCTCATCATAGCAACAGGGGGCTGAGCTCCATCAGCCCCCACCCTTCATGTGTAAAGAAAAGATTCAGTTGCCCCTGGACTAGCAGTGGGATGCTGGGCTTCTCTCCTACACACTGCTTAATGTCCTGTCTGGACTATCATAGCAGCTGGAGGCTGCCTTCCACTCATTTCTCACTAACAAGTCAGTGTGTCTTATTCCTGCATTCTTTATTAATTCATCACACAAGTGGGGGGACAATGCTACAGTAGCCAAGAAAGGCTGGGGGAAGAACAGAATCAACAGGTGGGGTTGTTACAGGAGCACCCCCTGTGAATAGCATACAGATCATAATTTCTGCAGGCTCTGACACAGAGCAGCTGTGCTCTCTGGTTCTATGATACGGTGGTTCTCTAGTACACTTGCCTATATTAGGCAGCACTGATTCTATTTTTAGATACCAAAAAGGAGGGATTGACTCAGGGAGTCATTCCCAATTTTTGCTTTTGCGCCCCTGGCTGATCGGCCAGGGGCACTTATGACAGCATCAAATGGTACAAAAAGATGGAAGGTGCAATATGGCTAGTAACCAGTCTTGGCTTTTGCGCCCCTGGCTGATCGGCCAGGGGCACTAGCAGCAAATGGTACAAAAGGACTGGTAGCCATGATCATCCTCAGTTCCAATTTATGGAAGGGTTTGGATGGTGCAATATGGCTAGTAACCATCTCTGCTGTCATGCAAAAGCAAAAGCATGCTTCTGTGTAGCGCTGCTGAATCGCCTCTGTGAGCGGCATCTAGTACACATACGGTGAGAGTCACAAACGGCAAAACAAGCTCCATGATTGCCATGCTATGGCATCTGCCAGGGCAATCCAGGGGAAAAAGGCACGAAATGCTTGTCTGCCGTTGCTTTCCCAGACGAAGGAGTGACTGACGACATTTACCCAGAACCACCCGCGACAATGATTTTTGCCCCATCAGGCACTGGGATCTCAACCCGGAAGTTCCAAGGGGCGGGGGAGGCTGCGGGAACTATGGGATAGCTAGGGAATAGCTACCCACAGTGCAACGCTCCAGAAATCGACGCTAGCCACGAACCATGGACGCACACCACCGATTTAATGTGCTTAGTATGGCCGCGCTCCACCCGATTTTATAAATTCTGTTTTACAAAACCGGTTTATGTAAATTCGGAATAATCCCGTAGTGTAGACGTACCCTAAGTTGATGAAAACATTCTTCTGTTGACCTTGAATTTGTACTGGGGCTTAGCTCAACATAGCTATGGTATTTGCAGAAGTGACATAGTTGTAACGATCAATATTGCAGACCAGGCCTAATAAACACTAGCTCGGCTGGCTCACTAAGGCTTGGTCTTGAATAGAATAAAAAGGTAGAGTGTGTGTGTGTGTGTCTGTTTTTACTTAGACTGTTAGCTAGAAATTTCTGAATTACATGTCTACACTAGAGTTGCAAAACAAAGGAAGTTATACTTAGCATATGCTAAGCTAGTTGAATCCCTGATCAACTAGCAGTTGAAAATCCACATGGCCTTGTCCACACTAGAATTTTAGAACTTTTTCTCTTAAGACAAATCCTATAGGATCAGATCCACTAGTCACATTTTCTACAGGGCTAGAAGGAAGTGCTGTGTATCTAACTGGAGTCAAGGAACATCCTCATTCCAATGGTATAAAGCTCCCAGTAGATCAAAAGACAGCATACTTTAAACTTCCCACTAGTTCAGCAATGAATATTGTCTATCCTCTGCCTCAAACCAGTGTAACTTTTGTGGAAAAGAAGACGAACTTCTTTGGAAGGTGGATTTAAAAAGTAGCTGTTTGAATCCTCTCATTTATTTTGAATATTAAAAGTAGACCCAGTCTTAGTGGACAGAGTGCAGGTAAGGCTGTCAAGAATGCAGTATATCCATAGATATATTAACTCCAAATACCATGCTATGGACCAGAGACCCATGAAAACACAGATCTGGATAAAATGATTTTAACTGTAAAGTTAACAGGACCTAAATTATTTTCTGCAAAAAGTGGGCTAGATCCCTCAATTTCTGTTATATAAATATATATAGATAAAATCTACAGGATTGTGATGAGAAGCTGCAGAGATCTCAAAGCAATCTCAGAAAACATGTAACATCTGGAATATATGCCCACTAGACTAAGTATCTGAGCACTACATATTATGTGTATATAATATATATATAAGGGGGGCTATGCTTTTCATGGTGACTTTAAGATTGCACAACAGTCCAGTGGAAAGTGAAGACATTTTTAATATTTCAACAATATAATGCAGATGCTGCTTTTCTAAATGCACATATAGCATGGATTGGGCCCAAAAATGGTGAACAACAACATAAAAATAAACTTTTGCATTTTCAGTGTGCCCTTTAGCTGATTATCTCAAAATGCACTACACATTGGAGAATCATTATTAGCTCAGTTTTTACAGTTGGGGTAGTGAGGCACTGAAAGGTCTCAGGTGTCTTGTACAAAGTCATATAAAGATCCATATCAAAACCAGGCAATAGAACCCAAGTCTCCAGACTTCCAGCTTGTGTTTTCATCAGAGAAAGAAGTTATACAGAAGTTTACATTGCTGTAAAATCCCAAACTAACTCCACTTTCAAAATTACAGATGACATTTCCTGAGATCTAAAACAAAGCTGCTGAAATAAGGGTACATAGAATCATACAATGGGGTTTTTATTCAACAATATTTTCTTTTCACAAGGTATGCATTTGAATCTGTTTCTTTTTTAAATGCATCATTGCTAAGGCTCTTTTATAGAATCAAATGATGTATTTTATCTGATTACTACCAAGCCAAAGCTTGCTTTAGGTGGCTGATTGTTACTTTTATTAGATCAAGATACTTAGAAAAACTCTTTACAAGCAAAAGTGCTGTCAACTGGCTTTTTTATCTATTCTATGAAGCAGTTACTCCTGGGATTGCTGATTCTTAATCTGAAGAACTAAGAGATCTATGATGTGTTGCTCCTGTAGTAAATAAGATATTACTTATGGTGCTTTTAATACTAGGGGTGCAGAATATGTATTAAATGTGAAAATATATGGTTATAATAGTTACTTTGATATACTGAACCAGGTAGCAACAGGTTCTTTGTGATATATAAATATTCTTATCTGGCATAGAATCATAAACATTAGCTATGGAAAAGACCTATCAGGGTCATCTAAGGTATCCTCTTGTCTGTAGAGAGCTGAGCTCAACAATATATTTTCCAGTGCTTTGTTCAGCCTACTTTTAAATGACTCAAGCAATAATGTTTCCTCCTCTTCACTAAGAAGAGTATTATGCAGCCTACAGCTTTGTCTTCACTAGACCTTTTTTCTCCTACAATTGCTTTCATTACAGCTGCTCCACTAGTGGTAGTGACAGTGGGAGCAGTGATATAGACAAGCTACCAATGGCTGCCAGCAATTTAATTGCCATGTTGCCTTGGTATAAGGGAGAATGAGCAGCTGCCAGGCAATTCTCCACAAGATCCCCATAACTTTAGAATACAATCGTGCTTCTCCCTTGCACCAAAATTACTGGAATGTATTTACCTTCCAAGTATGCTGCAAAATCATTGTTTGCTGTACACACTGGAGGAGTGCCAAGTTAACTGGAGAAAGGGTTTCATCTGGAAATTTGAAGGGAAGAGGAGATTTTGATTTCGTTTGTAAATGTCTTGCTGCCTGTTGCTTGAATGTATTGGGGACAGGATAGAGAGGTCTTTGCAGCTGTTCTGGGTCTATATGATTTTTAAGGTGTCTAAAGCTCAGGAAATGTGTTCTTTTATGAGCATCTAAATAAATTTATATAAAGAAATATAAAAGGCATACAATTGAAACTAGAGTAAAATATAACTAAACAGAGAAATGTGCTCATTACGGCACCAATTCAGCAAGATACTTATGCACATGAGCAATTGAGCAGTTCCACTGACTAGCTGGAGCTACACATGCACTTTACAGTTGGGCACGTCTTTAAGTACCTTGCTGATTCAGGACCTAATACTACAAGAACATTTAGTTTGTCACAAGAACTATAAGGCTTTCTGATAGTATCTTGCAACTGACATGAATGGTGAGGGCTTTTTGTTTTTATGACCTGACTAATTTATTTGTTGCTTTGTATATTATATGTAATAAGGAACACGTTGTTGTAAATAATAATTTGTTTACTGAGGCATGATGATTTGAGCATGAATTATCACATTGAAATTTATTGCAATTCACTCTGGGTTATTGGCATTAGAAATATATATTGAGAACTACTGTCAGTTTCTTATGTGCCCCAAAAGAGCACAAGAAAGATATGCTGAGAGTTTAAAATGTAAAAAATAAAACTAATTAATTACCTGTAAATGGGTAGTCAGAAAGGCTGCATGATCCAGAAGAATAAATATGGAGCTAAGAATTACAAACTCTTTTATTCTAATTTGGACTTACTGAGTATGGCTGTGCATTGTGTTCAACAATGACATCAAGCATCACATGTGTTCCCCTGTGTCTATATAGCCTAATCTTTAAGGAGAAAAATTGCATACCTATATCACACAGGAATTTGCAGACTCCCACTGAAGTTTTGGCATGATGTTGGGCCTTTTTTCAATGAGTTTTTCACTTCGTTCCCCTGTGGCAACTCTGTTGTTTGAATACCATTGGGATATGGCTACATTAGAAGTTTTTGTATTTAGTTAATAGATTGCTAGTTAACTCAAAAGGTACTTCATGTGTTTGTAAAGGCTAGTGTGGCCACTCCACAAACATTTGTTCCAGCCTTTACAAATTTTTGTGATTTACCCTAGGGCAAAAAACAAACGCTTGCAGTCTGGAACAAAAGGTTTGGGAAGGTCCATGCCAGTCTTTGCACACATGTTAACTGGCAATCAGTTAACTCAAAGTAAAACACTCCAATGAAGACAAATCCTTACAGCCTCCTATAAAAGTATAACTTGGCAATGTCTACATTACAGCAGAACAGTTACAGTGCTGCAGCTGTGTCAATGTAGCCCTGTAGTGTAGATGCTTCCTACATTGAAAGTAGAAGTTTTTTCCATTGATGCAGTTAATCCATCTGCCTGAGAGATGATATCTAGGTTGATGGAAGAATTCTTCAGTCAATTTAACTGCACTTACACCAGTGGGTAGGTCAACTTAACTATGGTGCTCAATGCACAATTTTTTTTCACAGCCCTGAGCAATGTAGCTAGGCCAATATAATTTTTAAGTGTAGACCAAGACATAGTACCACTGTGCCAATATCATTCCAGTGGCAGAGGGGTTATGCCACTCCCAAAAGGTGTATAATATGCTGCAAAATTTGGAGGGTTTCATCTCGAGGAAGTAGACTTGTGTATGGAAACATGCCAACCTGTGATAAAAACCAATGAACTCTGTCGATACAGCTTTTGAGTATACATCAGGCCTAATTCAGATTCATATTAGTGAGACATGGCATGTTTGGGAAGTATTGCTTATGCCTCTCCATATCACTTGATTAATATGCCCCTGTGCTGACTTTACATTTTGAGACTTCTTCTGAGAGGGACAACAAAACATGCTGAATAGAGAGGTAGGTTTATGATGTGCATAGCAGGGGATAGGATGTGAACCACCAATCTCATTTCACTTCTTGTTACCTAAAATAAGTTTTAAAACTGCAGTGATGAGCTAGCAAATTAATCCACATATCACCTCACCAAGTTCTGCTTATGGTCTGACTGTTTTTTCTTCTATGTTTGTGCAGTGCGGCACAAGGTGGGGTCCTGGTCTATGACTAGGGCTCCTAGTTGCTATGGCAATACAACTAAGTAATAAATAAATAATGAATTAAGTCATATCTCAGTGTTGTCTGAACAATAATATTTTCATACTTATTATCTGAAACAATCTGTAAATGATTTAAGGTTCCACTAATACTAGTTTTATTTGTAGTTTCACAAATCTAAGACTGATTGGCTGCATACTTTTTTTATTTAGTTTTGCCTTGTATGACCTGTCACTGAAACTCACTTTATTCCCTGGACTAGATTTGGTACCCTGCTGTAAGAGAAGAATAGTGCTGCTCCAACTACTGCTGCTATTCCCTGATATTCTATTATTCAATTTTAATTTGGCTAAAATTCAGTCCCATGCTTGCCTACGTGCTCCACCCATGTCAGAATTAGATGTGACTTTGAAACCAGTGGGACTCCTTGTGAATCAGAATGTGGCCTAGAGGAAGAAGATCTGGCCTTTGATGGATCATGAGATAGAGATCAGTTAGTCAGATCAGTTAGTTGAAACATTCATTATCTTAGTTAGTAGAATTGAAAGGAAAGTCTTTGTCTCAGTAATGCAAAAATATTTTTATAAATATTAAAACACTAGCAAATTCCAGTAAACAAGTCACATCAGTTGAGAACTTACAGGGTATAAATAAAAATGCTGAAGTGTTCATTGTTCCTACATTTTTTGGAATTGGGAAAAGATAAAGTATTTTCTTTCTTAAGGAGAAAGACAGATATTTATTTTCACAAGAAGAGGAAAAGTTCCCTAATTTGTGCTGAGTGATATCAGCGCTGGAGGAAGCAGGCTATTAACAAGAGGATAACTTTTACAGTGACTTATACAAACACTTCTATAACTGGCGGCACAGATTAGGGTTGATTTCCAAACTAAAACGCATCAATGGGGAAACAGCTGAAGTTAAGACTTTTTCTTTGAAGCATACGTGTAGGATGCAAACAATTTAGAGGTAACAGAAGGGAACAGAGAAGATGACAGAGAGAGAGAGAGATGACAATAGATGTTCCAGTGTCTCTCTGTGGGAGATGAAATGAAATAAAGGTTATTTGGATGTTTATTTGCTCCTTGGTAATCTTATAATTGCTGAAAGGGTGGACTTTTTTTAAGAACAGATGTTTATGAGAGAGTTCAAAATTAAGTTTGGTTCTGTTATGTTATGGTAGCTTATAGGGTTTTATATCTAACTGCTTTTTTCTCATTTGCTAAACTCAGCAGGGAAATGTGAGCTATAAGGACAAGTATTTGTTTGATTACTTTAAAACTGTCTGTATATATATGAGCATTTATAGAAGGTTAGCATTAGAGAAGTCAAGACAGAAAATTCTAGATTTTGTGCACCTCAAAATGCACCTCATATCCTGGCCCCTAGGACAAAATGGGGATCTGAACCAGGTGTTTCATCCAAATTAATTTTTCACAAATAAAGGTAACAGGCAGTTGCTCAGTTAGGCTCTGGTCCTGCAAAACATATGCATCTGTTTTATACACTGCAAGCAGTCCCTCGTAGCATAGCTCCAATGAAGTCACAAGGATGTGGCCCCACATCATGACGTGATAGCCTTCTTGACACTTTCTATATTTTCTTGCTCTTGTTTTGTACAGAACATGGTGGCTGGACAGCTATCCCTAAAGTGTTCTTACTGAAGATCCTCTAGTAGAGTGTAATAGCACAGTTTCAACTCCCTCATCACAAAACTGCTTCTTGAGCACCTCAGAGTTCCACCTTTTAGCTTGTGTAGTTGAACACAGAATGGATATGAATGGAATCTTGGATCTATTTATCTGTATCTAATTTTTAGGAAGCTTTGTAGTGCTGCTGCCATTCTTGTGTGTCTGTGACCCTTCTAAAACTAAGATGTATGAATCTCAAAAGGCTTTCCTGATAAAATAATTTCAAAAACATAAATTGAGAGAAAAATATATGTACCTGACACAAATACAGCGGGTTCAAGTTGAAACCAAGTTGAAGGGATATTATTTAAAAAAAACCCTGAGATAATCTAAAAATTGAAAAATAAAATCATAATATGCTGTTTTAACATATAAGTAGTTAGAGACTATTTCATTTCTGCAGATGAAATCTAACATTTTTAGAGCTCTGATCTCTACAATCATATTATGACAGGGTGGACTAGGCCATGAGGCTTTCTGCTGGAGGCCTCAGGGTCCTGCCACACCTGTCCCAGGAAGAGAATGGTAGAGGAATCTGCCAAACTAGCCACATCCCATACAACCTCTTCTATGCAATCAAGGGGAGACTGCAAGGGGCTAGCCAATCAGAGGGTTTAAGGCTAGTGTAGAAGGAGCTTCTGTGCAGACCACAGTTATTTGCTGCTTGGAGCCTGAGGAATGAAGGTGGTGCTCCCAGTAGGCCGAAGGACTGCAGCACCGCGGACAGCTCAGTGCTGGCAGGGCCTGGGGAAGTGAGAAAGAGCTCCTGGCTTCTTCTTGTGCCTGAACATAGGGTATGTCTACACTACAAGAGTAGTTCGATTCAACTTAATTCGAATTTGTGGAATCGACCTTACGAAGTCGAATTTGTGTATCCACACTAAGGACACTAATTCAACTTTGTGAGTCCACACTAACGGGGCCAGCATCGACTTTTGAAGCGGTGCACTGTGGGAAGCTATCGCACAGTTCCCGCAGTCTCCGCTGCCCATTGGAATTCTGGGTAGAGCCCCCAATGCCTGCTGGGGGGAAAAATGTGTCGAGGGTGGTTTTGGGTAACTGTCATCATTGAACCGTCAATCACGCCCTCCCTCCCTGAAAGCGCCTGCGGGCAATCTGTTCGTGCACTTTTCTGGTCAGTGACAGCGCGGACGCCACAGCACTGCGATCATGGAGCCCGCTGCAGTTATGGCCGTTTTCACCTCCTCGCACCTTATCGTCCACCTCTTCCACAGTCAGCTGCTGAGAAATCGGGCTACTTTTCAATGGTGCTGCAAGCACTGGTGGAGCATAGGGGACGTTTTACCAACATCAGCGTCGGGTGGCCAGGCAAGGTTCATGACGCGCGTGTTTTCAGGAACTGTGGTCTGTTTTGACACCTGCAGGAAGGTAGTTTCTTCCCGGACCACAAAATAACTCTTGGGGATGTGCAGATGCCTATAGTGATCATCGGGGACCCAGCCTACCCGCTAATGCCCTGGCTCATGAAGCCCTATACAGGCGCCTTTGACAGCGACAAGCAACTCTTCAAGTACCAGCGAGCAGCGTGACCTGTGACTGTTCAGTTTCTTTACAGAGAAGCTGAACCTGCCCCTGTTTCTTTACCCAGTTACTGTTGACTATCCTCTGCAGTTACATACCCCGTTCACCCCGTTTCCCCCACTTCCAACACACGTGTAAAAATAAAATACATGTTCCATTGTTACTTAACAAAGGTTTCTTTATTAATGACTTTGTGTTAAAGGGTTGAAACTGGGACGCAGACTGTGCTGGGTAGGGTGTACGGTGATGTAAAGACCGCCTCTAAACTTGAGGAATGACAGGCTCCTGCTCCTAGAGCGGTCCGCAGTGCCGGACTGGTTGTTTCAACGGAGCCTGCCATCGCTCCTTTTTGGGATTCTGTGTGCGGGGGCTATGTGACCTTGTGGCAGAGGAGGACGGATACAGATTCCTCTGCTGCGTGACTCTGCGGTCCAGGACAAGGACCGCTGCATAAGATCTGTAAACGCCCTCCCACACTACAAAGTCACGTCCCCCCCACCCACACAGAACCTGGAAACCACCTCCCAGACTGACCAGGGTGCCTACTGACTGCACTGTGTGTGTGACCTGCTGCTGATCCTGCCCCCGTGTCTGTACCCTGGTAATGGTGAATGTCCTATGCAATTACAACCCCCCCCCCTTCACACAAAGTCTTCTGCAAAGAAACATGGCGGAAACAGTAATTAACAGCAAACTACTTTTAATACTCAACAACACAATTGGGGGATGAAACTGGGATTTGGGCTTGGGTGAGCCAGAAAGGTAGGGACTTTTCAAAATTTATGGACTGAGAGCTTTTGGGTAATTGAGCTCTCTGCTGGGGTGCAGTGACAGTTTTCACGGCCCCTCGCACCGGCCGTCGACACTATCCCATAGTCAGAGTCCACGGTCACTGGTGGGGCAGTGGTGGCAGACTCCGGAGCGTCCGTTTGCCGCTTTGGTCTTCTGGTAGCCTTGTCTCAGGTCCTTGATTTTCACGCGGCGCTGCGTTGCATCCCGGCTGTATCCTCTGTCTCTCATGGCTTTGGAGACCTTCTCGTAGGTCTTTGCATTCCGTTTTTTGGAGCGCAGCTCCGAAAGCACAGACTCCTCACCCCACACACCGATCAGATCCAAGACTTCCCAGTCAGTCCATGCTGGGGCCCTCTTTCTATTCAGAGATTGCATGGACTCCTGTGCTGGAGAGCCCTGCATCGTTGCCAGTGCTGCTGAGCTCGCCCCGATGTCCAACCACGAAATGAGATGGAAACTGTCCAGACAGGAAAAGGAATTCAAATTTTCCCGGGGCTTTTCCTGTGTGCCTGATCAGAACATCCAAGCTCGGACTGCTGTCCAGAGCGTCAACAGAGTGGTGCAGTGTGGGATAGCTCCCGGAGCTAATAAGGTCGATTTCCGTCCACACCTAGCCTAATTCGACATAGCCATGTCGAATTTAGCACTACTCCCCTCGTCGGGGAGGAGTACAGAAGTCGAACTAAAGAGCCCTCTATGTCGAATTAAATAGCTTTGTGGTGTGGACGGGTGCACGGTTAATTCGAATTAATGCTGCTAAATTCGAATTAAAGTCCTAGTGTGGACCAGGCCATAGAAGAGCCCTGAGGTAAGGGTGAAGCATTGGTGAAGGCTGGGGCCATGGGGAAGTGGTCCAGAGAACTGAAAGCAGTTTTGTTAAAGTGACATGGCGATGTGTGGCTGCTATTCTTAGGGTCCCTGTTCTGGGATCTGGAGAAGTGGGTGGTCCCGGGTCTGCCTCATAAGCCACTGGGGAAGTGCCCTACAATTAGACAGTGATAAACCCCAGAAGGGGATCTGAACTATTAACAGGCCCAGCTGGAGATCTGGGGCCAGAACAGACTAGAGTGGGTGAAGAGTCTCCAGGGAACGCTTAAAGCAGTGGTGGGCAATTTGCAACCCACGGGTTGCAGGCGGCCCATTAGGGTAATCTGATTGTGAGCTGTGAGACATTTTGCTGACATTGACTGTCTGCAGGCACAGCCTCCTGCAGCTCCCAGTGGTTCTCTGTTCCCGGCCAATGGGAGCTGTGGGAAGTGGTGGGCTGCAGGCTTGTACTGGCCACGGCTTCCCGCAGCTCTCATTGGCCAGGAACAGAGAACCGTGGCCACTGGGAGCTGCGGGGGGCGGTGTCTGTGGACAGTCAATGTCAGCAAAATGTCTCATGGTTCACAATCAGATTACTCTGATGGGCCACCTGCGACTCGCGGGCTGCAGGTTGCCCATCACTGACTTAATGACTTTGTTGGACTAATACCCCAGCCAGAGGGCTGAGTCACTAGAAACTACCAGAGAAACTGCCAGAAGGGGTCACCATGGACTAAAATAAATGCAAATGCAGATACATACCCGAACAAGGGGGCATTCGCAAGAGGCGGGTGTGCCAACTTGATATACATATGTATAAAAGACAGACCTTCTTATTAGCTACTGGGAATCGCGAGCTAGGATTGATAATGTATATTGGCTTCTATAAAAGCATGTAAGAAATCTAGTTATTTCATCACACATTAAAATTCTTTATAATAGAAGTCAATAACTAGAAAAGCCTTCTGTTCTGTGACGTTATAAAGGTCTGAAAGTATGGATGAATATGCATCATGTTGGGTGGGAGAGGATGAAAAACGTAGGGTGCTCCACATTATATAATGCAAAATAAAATATTTTAATATAGTAATAAAGTTGTAGTTTTACAAACCAACACTAATGGTCATAATAAAAAGGATGTCTGCATATCTCAAATATATTTACATTTTTTCTGCGTATTTAGCTGCATGGTGGTAATACTATATGTTACAGTGTAGTCTCATGAACTGTACATTACTAAAGAGCTTGGACAAAAATGTATTTTAATTAAGTTATGATTATTGTCAATTAAAAAAACTGAAAAGATAAAATGAGAACATTGAGTCATTGACTGACTCCTGCATTTTGTTCATAAAAAATGTTTCTTTCAGCTTTTATTTGACAAATTATGGAAAGCTTTCCAATGTGAATTTGTATACTAGTGACAAGATGTACATGCTTGGCACCTAGTCTTACAGAACAGGAATCAGAATGCCATTCATAGGGGTTACCTATGAACCTAAGTTCATTACTTGGAACTTCAGTAATGATGATCTGTAACTGTTTTCTAAATTTCTAAGATTCAAAATATCAGCCTTGAATTGTGAAAAAACAGTGAAAGGACATGTAGTTATTTTGCTTTCCATGACAATAAAAATATTTTAAAAATCTAGTAAATGTGTCTGTAGGTATTAGCCTCTAAGAACTGGCTTTAATAAGTAACTTCCCAAATAAGAGCAGGATACAAATTTTCCCTCTGATTACATAAATTGTTAGGTTGAGTCACACTTAGAGTTACTGGTCTTCCACTTACAAGAGTGCTGTAGGAGGGGCTTAATAATATGAGAGAGTTCCAGATAGAAAGTCTCCCTGGAGTTCTCTAATTAGTACTTTTGTAAATCCCTTTTCATATGCTTAATAACTTTTTGTGAATCCCACTCTGGGAGTCTGATTGCTCTTGGCTTATGCGGCAGCTTCTCAGCTAACACTACAGAGATGACTGGTCTTTCTTCCTGGAACAAGGTGTCCTATGGCTCAACCTTCAAAATTAAACTTCAATACTGATACAATACCTTAATTTTAAATTTGAGGGATTATCTATCTTCTTTAGGCTGATGTTACTCTTAAGAGTAATTCTCAAATCCTCAGGGCCCAGGTTCAGTAATATACTTAAGGATATGTCTAATTTAAGCATTCACGGAGTCCCACTGAAATCTGCATCTACTTACTAGCTTAATGTTAGACACCTGGGTGAACTTTCTCTAAGTACAGGCCCATTGACAATACACCTCTCCATCCTAGCCCTGCCTTGAAAACTTGTCAGGAAATGTTCCTTTGAGAACAATGGAAAAGGCAAAGTCATATTGCTACTAGATCTTGGATAATGATTTTCCAATTTAAAAACATTGAGCCGAAAAATATGTATATCACTCACTACACTGTCCACACACAGTTTTTATACCAATTTCAGTTCAGAAACAGATATAGTTTGTGATACAAGCCCGAAGTGGTGGAAAATGCAGCTATACCACTTTAACAGTGCTATATTGGCAAAGTTTATTGCCCTTAATTTAGATTAATAAGCTATACCAATGTAAGCATCTTTCTACTGGGATAACTAAGCCTACACTTAGGTTGTTGCACCACTTTAACTATAACTGTTTCTGAAATTACATAGTTAAAAGAGTACAAAACCTGTGAATAATCACTAGAAATTTCAGCCTTGGGTCTTTTTAAAAGTAAGTGGAGCTGGTTTGGAAAAATGGACATTTTTTCATGAAAATTTCCACTTTTCTCGCTTTCATTTAAAAAGAAGGTTACAAAATGCAATTTTTTGATCAGCTGTAAGGTTCTAAAATAAGAGACTTTAATGGAAAATCTCATTTGTATTGTATATTCCTGGATAATAATCCTTATTACCATTTTTGTTACAGTTGCTAAATTATATCACAATTTGTCTCTTGCAGATCTTTCCCCAAATTGGATACGTTACCATAGATAGAACCTCTACCTGGGAGCCTATTTTCAGCTTGACTACAGTGTCTATCTCCATCTACTATTGCCCATGAATGAGTCTTTTCCTCTTAGACCATGGGATATGAGGGATTGTTGCCATGCTGCAGAGACTGTGCGAAGCAAGATGCCTCAAATAAAGTTAGGATGTTACTGAGCATGTCTTGTGCATGTAGAAGGCTTCTAATATAACATGCTGAATTATAAGCTGTTTCTTTGCAATTCTGTAGTCTATGTATTAATTATTTGTGTAGAATGACTGTGCTTAAAAAAAAAGTTTTTTTTCTCTCAATTGTATAAAATGGAGTAGTAGGAAACAACTGCACTATGGAATTGACACAGACAAAATGGTATGTCAGTTAAAATATTAATAATTTTGTTAAATATACCAGCATAAATGCATTAATGTGGGACAATATGTTATCAAATTCAAAACATACCTTCAGCTAATATAGGCCATAAAATGTACTCATTTAGGGACAAATTCTGCCACATTTACACAAATTGAGTTGTACTTTACTTCATGAATAGCTCCAAGGAACCCAACAGGACTTTTACTTGTAAAATACTATTAACTGTAATGGTGGTAGAATCTTGCCATAAATTTTATGCTAATTAGTTTTGCAGGGCCCTGAGAGAAATTATACATACACTTCAAAATAACAGCCTTTAAAAATTGTATTTACTTTAGATGATTTGAATAATTCTATATTCTCTGTTTGCATAGTACGTCTACATGTTTGAACATTTAATTATGACAGTCTGGTTTTGAGAGATATAAAATTATCCTTATGGGTCTAGCTGTTACAATCCACAGTTGAAAGGAAACTTTTGGTTATATCATTTTGGCCATTGTTGCTAGGAAACAAATACTCCTGAAGTCTACATGCCTTAGTTACTATAGGTGCTGGTAATTTTTTGTCCATGTAAGCAATAATAGTTCTGTAAGAAGGTGAAATCTGAATCTGCAGTCATAATAATTGAAGACTTTTATAATTCATAAACATCATTAAGAGATTGATGTATGAAAGTGAGTTTCAGAGGTGTTCAGGTAATATCCCAGAACAGTTTTTTTTTTTACAAAAATTAGACACTCTTTAAAAATTCCAAAGATTAGAATGTCTGCAATGAACAATAAAGAGATCGGCTTGTTCACCACTGCCATATAGTCCTTCATTTCTTACTGGCACACCACCCAATTTACTCTGCCTTCTGATATTTAACTACCCCTCCTCCCTTAATCTTTGCTAAAAATATACTCAAAGGTCAAAATAACAAATGAATTGATTTTTTGGAAATGGATTCCTTGAATCGAAAATGGGACTTTAAATTACCAGAAGGTTATAGATTCCTGGGGCAAAAGCCACTTAAAGCATTGCTAGCAGATTTTATTGACCAGATTCTTAACAGCTGTAAATTGGTGTAGTTCAACTGAAGAATTGTTGTGATATAGCACACGAGGAATACAGGGTCTAAGGTTATATCTATAGGTGTAATTCCCAGCTCAGCGAGACATACCTGCGCTCACTTTGATTGAGCTACCATGCTAGAAATAGTGTATCCTTGGTGTTGTGAGCAACGGGAGGGAGTAGTTGCCCCCAGTATGTGCCTATTGTCTCAGATGGGTGCACAATCAGGTCGGCTAGCCCCTTCTGCCTCTTATACTACCATGGCTACACTCTATTTCTAGCACTCTACCTGAATCAAAGCTAATCCTGTTAAGTTTCCTTGAGCTGCAAATTACACCTCCAGTTCTAAGTATAGACATACCCTGAGGCAGAAGTGGCTTTATGAGCCTAATCTTGCTTCCATTGCCACTAATGTGAGTTTTTCTGTTGTTGTCAGTGGGAGTAGGGGCAGACCCTCAGCCTGATTCACCACTGTGTTAATTTGATTTTACTCTGGGGTAACGCTGTTAATGTGGAGTTAAACTAGTTTGAAATTGGTGCAATTCAGTGGAGAATCCAGCCCACTATATTTTCAGATTGCAGTCATAAATGCAGGAAGAGAAAACCCACTGCAAACTTTAAGCCTGCATTTCCTCTCTTGTAGATCCGTTTTTATGTCAATGAATTGAAGTAGAGAATTAGGCTCAATCTATCTTGTAATCTCACACTATTTAAAGGTGGTGGGAGATTTCTGAGGCACATCCAATTTTTTGACCAATAAAAATAATGTTCATCCCTTTAGTATTCTGGTACTCTCTCAACTTCCACAATGTTAAACAAATCTAATTTGTGATATGCTGTCATAAATAAATATTTATTATTACTTTTACATACTCAGATAGTATGTCTTATGTACTATGTTTTATATGCCTGAAGCACATTCTTATTCACTGACTTCCTCTTAAGAGAAAGAAATCATATCAGCATTAAAGGGGTTTTTTTCCACTAACTTTCCATGATTCTGGGAAGGCCTTATATATTTCAGCATTACAGGGCCAATTTGCAGGAATTTTCTAGACCTCAGATAGCGCCTTGCAATGATGATAAGTCATGAGAGGAAAGAGTGATAAATTACAGAAGATAAGGTAATCAGGCCTTTGACGTTTTAATATAATGTTTCACAGTCCCACTAGATCCCTCATTTGTCACAGTTCTCTGCATTCTGTTGATCTCAAAGGAAATAAATCATCAGTTTATCATGTTGCTTTTTTTCATCCACCACTGTATCAGCATGCTTTGCACCTTGCAATAACAAGCATGACAGGAATTCTGAATCAAGAAACTTAGGATGTTATACTTTCCCAGCTAGCACTCAGATTGATGACACCATGCGTAACATAGACTTTGTGTTGGCACCCATCAAGCTTAGTAATTTTAGAGCAAGCACCTGTAGTTTAAACTGATAACCAAGTATCTCATACCCCCACACCATTCTCAAAAAGTGTCTCCTTAAAAATATTCAACTGTGCCGTAAGATTAAGTTGTGTGGTGTTACATCGAGGGTTTTACTAATAGCACACTGTACCATTACAATCTATAAGTAATGGAATATTTTTCCAGACCAGATGTTTAGAATTTGCACAAAACAATGACAATCGGCTATAGTTTCTTTATTGAAATCTATTAATCCATTTATTTTCCTTCAGCCCATTTTGTATATTAAAACATTTTTTTAGGTGTGTGGTTTAAGAGAATGATTGAAGGACCAAGAGCAGGTAACTTAGAAATTAAGATTAAGAAGTATGATATTAGTTTACCTGTTGTCTTGAGTAAGCACAGCATGTAAAGTGTATGAAAGATCACCTTAGGTTTAAGGATCTTTAAACATCTGGTTGTTTCTAGATGAAATATGGACTTTTAGATTTAATTATGAATTGATATCTTTTTTTGAGTATAATATAGACAATATTATTTGAAATACTGTGAGTTTTGCCATTGACTTCAATGGGATCATGATTGCACTTAGTGTTCCTTCATTGCATTTTAAAATGTAAAAAGAAAAATGTACACTCTGAGTTTCCTTTGTGGTCTAAGGCTAAGACATGTTTTTGGGATTTTTGGCTCATTGAAAACTGTGCTTTGCAGAGACCAAGAGACACAGAATAAACTTGGAGCATATAAAAACTGAGTTTAAACAGACTCTCAGTCTGCCTTTTGTTTTAGCGCAAAACAAAACAAAACAAAAACCTGCTGAAAGGTCAGAAGTGACATTGGCCTACTAGACTTCCCATTTTGAAAATGGTGATTTCTGGTTTGTTTAGTAACTATGTAGGAACTTTTATTGTTTATATAGCTTTTCTATTTGATATTTTTATCCTAAGAGAAAAGGTAGTGTGCTGAGAAAGAGCCGCCTTGTAACTTGTAACTGCTGGCACGTTCTATTCATAGTCTTTGGGAAGGAAGCAACACACAGGTGCCGGCCTTTAGGATATCACAATGTATGACAATAGTTTGTGCAGCCTTAAACCCCTGATGGGAAGGGTTCCTTCTCCAGAGACAGGTAATGATTGGAGGCCTGAGAACTGCCTTGGTACTCCTGGATTGGACCATAGACGGGGAATATAGATGCAGTTCCCCAGAACCTACGACATTTCAGATAAAAAGTGCTCTTATCCCCATTTTACAGATGGGGAAATGAGTCTCAATGTGGTAGCTCAACTCTGAGCCTATCCTTCGTCTCTATCATCATATCCCCATGAGGTCTTCTGGTTTTCTGCTATTTCCAGGTATATTGACTCCTCAAGTCTATTTCTTTAGGAACAATGTTACAGCAGTTTCTTCTTCTTGTTTGATCACCATTTTTCAGCTCAGCAGTGGTGATGGGGCTGAATGAAGCCTTTCCGCCTCCTTGTGTCTTGTACTAGCTTCACAGCTTTGTTATTGTTAAACCTTTTTGTCCTATGCCATTGTTTACCATGTCTATCCAACACATCCTTGGTCTTCTTCTGTTTCTAGTTCCTTGCACTGTATTATGTATTGCCATGTATGACACTTTCTGGGTGTGTTCTTGACATGTGTCCGAACCACTGAAGTTATCTTTCTCGAATCTTCAATAACAACATTATTTCTTGTTCTAGCCATTTTCTTATCACTTCATTTCTTCATATTCTGCTGTCTTGAAACTCTGTGTTCCCCTCAGCCCCATTCATTTCTGCAGTAAATATCTACATTTATCAGCTTTCCTTATACTCCAGTGTCCCAACCTGTAGTCAGTATCAGCACGATGATTGTTTTATTTATAATGATTTTAATTTTTGTATTGAAATGTTAACCTTCCAAATCTTGCAGATTTTCCTGAATGCAGTAGTGACTAGTCAGAGTCTTCTTTTTTATGTCATCTTTACAATTCCCATTCTTCAATACTGGTCCTCTAAAGTAACAAATTCTTCTACTTGTTCCAGTTTTGTCTCTGACTTTGCTGTTTACATCGTCCCCTTGTCTTGCAATTGCCAAAGTTTTGGTCTTCTCCATGCTGATCTTCCATTCAGATTTTCTGCTTTCCTGGTCTACCTTGTCAGTTATCCCCTACTTGGTCAATCCTCTGAGGTCAATATCATCTGCAAATCTAAAATTATTCACATACCTCTGATGTAACATGATTCCTCTCATTTCATCTCTTAGTGCTACAGCCATGACTTCTGTAGAATACTTCTTCCAGTACCAAGTTGAAAAGCTCTATCCAATAGCGTGTATCCTTGTCTGCTTGTCCTGAGCCATTTCATCAGCTTCTTGTCTACACTCACTTCACTCATCAACTTGCTGTAGATGTTTTCTATAAACTTGATCAATTTCTTGGAGTTGCCATGCATTGCCTTTGCCATGCGTTCCTCACCTATTTGCAATACTTTGTCACTTCCCTGCACCTTTTCCTTTTTCAAACTTTCTATTGAGATCTTTACTTTTCGTTCTAAGGATCCTGGAATCTGCTCACTCTCATTTGTACTGGAAAGCTTACTGTGTTGTGCACATTGTACACCTCTTCAAAATATTTCTTCTATTGCTTATTCTTCTTCACCCTCAGTTATTTGCTATTGCTTGTCTGTCTTTCATTACTGATATGTTTAACTCAATACAACCCATGTTGCGTTTCTCTTCACTTCTTCTTCTTTACATTTTTCACTTATCCAATTGTTTCTGTCTCTCTTCACTTTCTGATTTATCTTTCTGGTCCATCTATTATACTCAGCTCTTAGACTTGCATCTTCCTTTGTATACTTTTTCAACTTCTTACACTTGTCACTCAGCAGCAGCACTTTATCCATTATCTACACTGGTTTCTTCATTTTGGCTTTGTAGCCCAATACTTGTCCAGCTGCTCTTTTAATCCCATATTTTATACCATTTCCTGACTCTTAAATGTTCTTTTCTTCTTTCACAAGAACCATGATTTTTCCCATGATTTCTTTGGATCCTTTCCTGACATCTGTCTCTTTCAGTTTGTCCACATCATAAATCTAAGTTCTCAGCACTATTTCAGTTGCCCTCAGCCTCATCCTGATTGATGCACTAACTTATGATCTGATCTAATATTGGCTGCAAATGATTTGCACATCAACACATTTGATGTCCATCTTTCACTGACAAGTACAACGTCTGTCATGGTCTTTCTATGCCCATCAGGACCACTTCTTCTGCATCTTTCTCTGTTGAAATAGTGTGTTCATCATCACCAGATTGTTACTTCAGCAGAAATTCAGTAACCTTTTGCCTTTTTCATTTTCTTCACTGAGTTTGAATCTGTTTATTGCTCCAACCTAAAAATTCCAGTCTGGTTCTTCTTTCACATTAAATCTCCCATCATCAGCAGCATGTGTGGTCTTGAAACTTCTTGTGTTGCTTTCTGTAGATTGTTATAAAATTAATCTTTTTCTTCCTTACGCACATATACTTATACTATGATGGCTGCTCTGGATTTGATTTGCCTTCAGCATACAAGGAGATATCTGCTTAAATGTCATAAGAGCCTGGCTTGCCTTCAGCTTTAGCATCAATGTGACTCCATGTCGGTGTCCACCATCTTCTCTTCCCAGTATCAATATCCTGTGTTCATCATGGTAGAATTTTCCTTTGACTACCCATCTCATTTTGTTTTAAACCAATGTTTCCCTACTCATCTTTTCAACATGTGCATTGTTATCAGAAATATTCCAGCCTGGTAGAATGTTCTTATGATCTGATAAATGTCTTATCCTTTGTGTTCATCATTTAATTCCTTGTTCTGCTTGTTGTTATGTTTGCACCAATCACATACTTTTTTTTGCTTCTGTCTTGGTTTCTGAGTGATGAACAGAGTCTTTGTTTGTCTTGGCGATGACTGAGCTGGTATACTTTTGTTTCTCTTTCCATTCTTCATTAAGTTTTTATGGTTCAATATTTGCCACCTGTTTGACCATGACTCCCTAGCTTTCTCCTTGACCAGTGTATCATAATCCATCTGCAACATTGTTCTAAACTATCCATTAGTTCCTCCAACACTGGGTCCACCAAAGTTATGTTTTGGACTTGTGTTTGCTTCACCCTAGGACACATTATGCAGTTGGAGCACCAGACATGGCCTTTCACTAGTGGTCACAGCTTGCTACCCCTCCTTAGGTTTAGCATGCCAGCTCAGGCAAGGTCTTGGGGTCTGGTGCTCTGGTGCACACACAGCTACTTGGAGCCATTAGTGAGAGCTGAGTGAGGCATCGGGACCAACTTCAGGCAAATCTCCCTTCGTGGGTGTGGCTGTCTACTGTGCATTGGCACTGCTTTTTGAATTCACTCAATACACTCCATCAATTAGCCAGTCAGTACTCCCAAAACATTACAACTGAAGCTATCAATGCTGGAGAAAACCTGATCTACCAGAACAATGCTATCTAATTGTGCCTATGTCAAAGTACTAAGTTAGAACAAGTGATCTCTGAGCATCTAAAAGTTTGAAGGTTTAGCTCCTTTCCAACAAACACAGACACTTTTTCAGATGTTTGTCCAAAGTTTTCTGTATGAAACTACTATGTCTGAAAAAGTGGGCTGAATACGTTATTCAGACAGGATTTTTTGTTTTCTTCAGGATTTCCTGTACTGCCAATCTCAGGCCAGGCCAGAAATATTATATGAAGATTCTGTTTCTCAGTATTATGACACTGATTCTTTTTTCCCTAGTCATAACTTGGAAATTCAAAGCATCAAGCAAACTGAAACTTGGGTTAGTTAAACTTTTTCAGAACTCATTTTTGATTTTGAGGTGAGCTCAAGTTTATCAAGGGCTGTATTTAGTTCTTATAGTATTCTATAAAAACCATTGCCCCATCACTAGTGAGCAAAAGGCTCAGATAAACAGGCTGTGGAGCACTGTGTTTTTTCACAGGTTTAACACTGTAAAGTAACTCTTTGTATTATAGCATGTTTGCACCATTAGTGCCCAAAACTTCATTTGAGCAAAATGTGCAGTGGTGGTAAGTCTCTAATTAAAATATGTAATTGGTATTTTGTGAAACCACTACTTCTATTGATTTAAAAGCAGAGAAAATAAGGGCATGGCTAAGAGTAAATAAGAACTACAGGCATTCCATAAAGCTTTTGTTTGTAATTATCTGTTTTGCCTTAGTAAACTTTATATATAATCAGTCTTGTAGGAAGGGTAATGAAGAACAGCCACTTGGATCCATAAATTTTGATATCATGCTTTAAGGCAGCACAATTTCATATCTGAAAAATTAGGACAGCTTTAGAGTATAGGCTGAAGGGGATCTAGAATGTCAAACAAGCACAACTCCCATTTGTTTAACTGTTATCACCTTAAACCATAAAATGTCAACTAAAAACAGAAACGCTTCTTCTCATCAAATGTTCCACACTGATGCAACCTCATTCTTATACAGCACACTAATCTTTAAACATGAGTTCATTTGTTGAAATTAACTCTGAAAAGCTAATGAAAAAAGCTGGTCATAATCACAAATGATACATCACATCATTACAATTACAAATCGTAAATTATTCAAACAACATTTTAATGTGTTTCTGACTGGTTCTCTACAGAAATTCCTTTAGCTCAATTTACTTCTAGCATTTTACAACCGCAGGAGTCTGGAATACAGAACCCATTTACACAACTAAAGGGCCAATGGGTTTTGGCAGTATAACACTCCACTGCACCATCTAGCCCCATCAGCTAAGCTTATAGCTATTCTTCTTCTAATGGCAATGTCTCAGAAAAACTATCAAATTAAGCTGTGGAATAATGTAATTATTTGTGGCTGTGATTTCTATTTTGCTTCTGCTTTATTAATTAACTATATCCTTGTGACATAAAATATAAGCTTATACTGTTGGATTTTGTTTGTATTAAGAATTAGCTATTGCTATTCAATGATTTATTCACTATTAATTGAGAAGTGCTATTATGGTAAATGACAATGAGTTTAAAATATTTTACATAAATGTTCACAAACAAAATTATTTAAACTTACAAAAATACTCAGAAGAAATAATTTGACATTATTACTTATTCCCAGTATATCCAGGTTATGAAGAGAGTTTCATATTTTGAGATGAAAGAACCCATCTCTGGCTTTTCATTTTTAAAATAGATGAGATTATATTAAGTATCTGTTTTGTATAGATGTATCTTTGCAAAGAATGTTAAGAACCATTTCACTATAAGAAAATGATAACTTTTTCTTCAAGCCAAATCCTCAGCTGGTGTAAATCAGCATATCTCCATGGACTTTAATAGAGCTGTGCTGATTTACCCCAGCTGATTTTGCTGTGTATTTTTGGCCCCTGGTATTTTAGTTAGGCTTTCTTATGCTATATATATCGCTTTTGAACAAAAGCTGTATTTTACTATCTGATCTGTACTGTGTACTTATGAAAACTTTTTAGGTCTCTCATTCTGCAGGAACTGTTATCAAAGTAGGTATGATATTGGATACATTAATCAATGCAAGTTTGGATCTGCAGATTTTACATATGTGGTGGTTATGACCTCAAAACTGGGAGTATGGTATGAGTAAAATAATGTGAGCAGTCCTCGGGGGAGAAAAGGGGAAGATAAGTTTTATAATAGCCTACAAAGCTTGTACAGCAGCTGTCAAGAAGGAAGTTTCGGCTGACTTCTGCAGCAAAAATTCCTTTTCTGCTGCTTATGCTAGTGCTTGACAGAAAAACTATCACAATGTTTTTCCTCCAAAGTTGGTAAATGTTTTTATTCACACAGTTTGAGGAGGGCCAAACGTTACTTAACAATCTAATGTTCGCATATACTGTTACTTCACAATATGAAACAATATATCCAGGTTAGCATTTATGACATAATTTGACATCTTGTGCTCATACACACAGAAGGCCTGATTCTTCAGAAAATCGAGTCCTTACTAGCACGTCTATATTCAGATTAAGTGACCTATAGGAAAGCGAATACGAGAAGGAATGCAACTACTGCTCAAATGTTGTTGTTTTTTTAAAAAAGAGGCCCTAATTGTGCAATCTAACCTTGCATCTATATAGCAGTATAGGTTGCACAATCATGGCATATAGAAGTAAGGTGCACAGAAATTGTCACTTTCCCCTGCCCTTTTAGCTGTAATGTAAACTCAGGAATATGTGTATGGTCAATTGTAAAGGTTAAGGACTATGCACTGATTGCTTTAATAGTGGACTGCAATAGAAATTCTATGGCTTCATTTGAAAACTGGAGCAGATCTTGTATTGTAGAGTATGAAGAGCTGATTTTTTTTTCATTGAAATAATGTGAGTTTTGCTACTGACCTCAATCTGAGTAGGAGAGGGTTTTGAATGTTTATTTTAATGAGAGCATCTTATAACAGATTTATTTTATAGTTCTACACCACAGACCTGATCTTGTTCTCATTGAAGTCAGTGAGAGATTTGTCACTGACTTTGAAAGGAACATTTTGGACCGCCACCCGCTTCCTTAAAGTACAATTCTTTCTTTCCAATTTATTACACAAAGTGGCTTTATGTACTAATCAAGCGTAGTGGTTTTTTTTTCATATAGATAAAAGATAAAAAAAATTCCATTTGACAGAAAATTAGGCACTGTCATTTTTTAGTTCCCCAGTAAATAATCCTGTGTTGACCTAATATAATGTATATACTCTTGCCCTAGTTAGAAGATATAAACCAAATGCTTGTGAAGATCATATTCATATTCTGCTGCTAGAAGGAGTCATTTAATATATTAAGTATTATCCCATCATTGTTCAACAATGGCTTAAATGATTCATTATACATTTAAATATTTGAATTATGCCTTCCGGTGTCAAGATTCATTCAAATGTATTTGCAGCAGCTGGTTTATGTTTGATTCAGAATTTCACTAATAAATAGCTCTTTTGGTACTGTTAAAATTTAGGAATGTTCATAAAGTAAATGCCAATTTGCCTTTCTTGTATCCATGGCTAACTTACTCCCAGAGTGGCTAATTACTGAAGAATAAATGTTAATTAAATATTCTTCCCACAAGCCTTCTCCTCCTCCTGCTGATTTGTACTAAAAGGCTATTTTTGTTATAATCCTCTGTTTGCTCTATCACAGTTTGTTGCTGTGGAAATAGTTATGATGATTAGAACTTCTTAGGATTGAGAAACAGGATGGAAAGGTCAGTTGTTGTCAGAACAAAGCAATCCCTTCTGCTAAATTTATACAGTAGCAAATGGCTTATCAAAAGTTAGACAAAACCTAAACAAGAGGATATCCATTCCATTATTAGTTTGCAAAGAATATCCATCTTTGAAATTAATTGGTAATATTCAAAACTTGTGTGGGTGAATAAAGGGTTACTGGGCTCATAGTTGGTGGGAGGCAGTAAACATGATATATCTTGATGTTAATAAGGCTTTTGGCACAGTCCCTCATGACATTCTTATAAGGAAACTAGGAAAATGTGGTACACATGAAATTACTATAAGGTGGGCGCATAACTAGTTCAAAGACTGTACTCAAAGAGCACTTATCTTTCAGAATGGAGTGGGTTCCACGGGGCTCTGTTCTGGGTCTGGTACTTTTCAACATTTTTATTAACAACTTGGATAATGGAGTGGACAGTAGGCTTATATAAGGAGTGGATGACACCAAGGTGGGGAGGGGTTGTTAGCACTTTGGGGGAGAGTATTAGAATTCAAAATTACCTTGAAAGGATTGGTTTTAAATCAACTAGATGAAATTCAATAAAGAAAAATGCGAAGTCCTACTCTTAAGAGGCAAAAAATCATATGCACAGTTACAAAATGGGGAATAACTGGCTAGGTAGTGTTATTAATGAAAAGGACCTGGGGATTATAGTGAATCACAAACTGAATATGGGCCAACAATATGATGCAGTTCGGGGAGAAAAGGCTAATATTCCAGCCTGTATTTACAGGAATGTTGTATGTAAGATGTGGGAGGTAATTATCCCACTCTACTTGACATTGGTCAGGCCTCAGCTGAATATTGTGTCCAGTTTTGGGCACCACACTCAAAAGAAAGTGGTGGAGAAACTGGAGATAATACAGAGGAGAGCAAAAAAGAAGGAGGTTTTGGTAACCTATCTTAAGAGGAAAAGTTAAAAAAAAATCTGGATATGTTTAGTCAGAAGAAAAGACTCATGGGGAACATGGTAACAGTCTTCAAATGTGTTGTTACAAAGATGACAGTGATCAGATGTTCTCCATGTCTACTGAAAGTAGTGTGACAGACTGACAATATTCTGTAATATCCTGAACAAACCTTATGGAATGAAGATACATTTTGTTGAATTAAGTTGAACCTTTTTTGAATTAGAGTTACTAATTTTGAGGTACATTGTATTAAAAATGCCGTTGAGTATGTGTTGTTTTGGCACTGTATATACCTTCTCTATTGGGAAGTGGGATGCTAATGTGCTTGCTCCATTATCAACCCTTTGAAGTCTTCCCCCAGAAATGTTTGCATATACTAGTTCAACCTGGATTCTCCAGGGACTAAGAGAGGGCTTTTGGATAAATAGCCTGGTTTTAAACTGGCTCATGGACTCTTCCTGATGCAGCAAATGGACAGGACCCCTGGGCCAAAGAGGAGCCCAGTCCTTTGGAAAGCATTGGAAGGACTGGGCTTACTGAGGCCACATAATGGAGTGCTTGTTCTGAGCCAAATCTGTCATGAACTTGTATCGACAAGGAATCCCCTTTGAGTTGGGGTTTGAAGGACTGGTCCTGCAAGAGCCCATGTTAGGGTTGAGGTTAACTTTGGCAAACTTATTAGCATGTGTGTAGGTTCTTAATTTTTTTTAATGTTTTTTTTTCTGTAATTCATTTTACTTTAGGAATAAAGTAGGCTTGCACAGGAAGTGCTGTGTGGGTAACTTGAAATGGTTGCAATTACAGCTCTGATCATTGAAGAAAAAGCAAGCAGGTGTCCTTGGGTAAGCTGTCTGTACTGGGAATAACACAATGAAGGAAGGGAACTATGCAGCCTGGAAATACCCATGGTCAGAAGAGAGAGAGGTGCTAATTTCCACCCAGAAAAGCAATGACTGGGGAGTTGGAAACCTGAAAGCGGGTGCCCTTGGCTGGACTTGAGTTCCTGAGGTACATTCCAACCCTGATATTCAATGATTCTATGACCATTGAGGAGAAATATAGGTACACGTGCCCTGAACTGTGACAGTAGGACAAGCATTTATGGGCTTGACATGATTTAAATTAGGTATTAGGCAAAGCTTTCCAACTGTAAGGGTAGTTAAGATCTAGAATAGGATCTTAGGGAAACTGTGGAATCCCCATCACTGGAGATTTTTAAGAACAGGTTGGATAAATACCTATCAGGGATGGTCTATACATACTTGGACCTGCCTGAGCACAGGCAGATGGACTACATGTCCTCTTGAGGTCCCTTCCAGGCCTACTTTTTTATGATTCTAAGATTCTATATATGTATGTATGCAACAAAATGCATTGATTAAAATTCAAACTCTTTTGTAAAAAAAAAAATCGCAAAATAAAACCACTATGATTATTTCAGTACTTTAAAATATGCTTCATATACCATTTACATTCAAACTGTAACATTCATGAGATACATATATTAAAACTTCTATTGAATAATTTCTCTGGACATTAATTGTTAAATGTTATATTACAATACACTGATTTCATGGGTGATATATTGGAGTACTACACTAACAGCCTAGAGGCTGCTGTAGTTAAGGGATAGTTGTCATTTACATTATAAACCAAATTTGTCATGAATTTATGCTTCAATTTTATTAATTTGCACTAAGCTCAAACTTGGCATATAATTTGTCAACCAATATGAAAAAAAGTCTGGAAAAAAACTTACTTAAATCAGTTAAGCAATATTTAAATATAGAACATTCAAAGAGGAAGTTTGTTGTGCTCTCAGTCAAGTACAATTTGTCACTTAGTAAAACTGCAAATAGTTTATTTAAAGAACAGACATTCAGGTATTTTACTTAGTCTTTGATGCTGGAACCATCCTGATTTTAAAATAGATATATGTATCCAGTTTAGGGATCTTTTTGTTTTTGTTTATTTGGGGTTTTTTTTTGCTTGTTTGTATGTTTTCAGAAAAGTCAGATTATTTACATTTGAAAATAATTTATTGCATGTATGCAAAAATTCCTTTCTGATGCCACTCTGAATAATGCAGAAGGAAAGCACAACACGTTGGCGGTTGGATTAAAGGCCAATGCTACAGGTTTTCTTGAAATGCAATAATTCATACTGCAGTGTTTGTCCCACAGCCTGTAGTCCCTAATCATAGTAAGTAATTATAAATATGAGGGCACCTGCCACGTGTCCTGGATCTTAAGGAGATATAATACCCAATCTACTATAATAGTGAGAGGGAAAATATTTTCCTACAAGGGTCTTGTGCCTAGTAATGGTAATAAGGCCCGCTTGTGTGTTTCTTGTGTCCTTAACACAACTGCACCAAAACCTGCAAATAAATTATGGGAAAGGTGGCCACAACAACCAACTTTTATAGCAAGGGACCCATACCATAGGAATGTCAGCGAACTTCTTGATTGTTCCCAGCCAAAGCCTGCTGGGAAATAGACAGCTATTTAACAGAGAACCAATGCCTTTCAGAAAATATCAACCCAGTTAATAATTAGTCAGCATCATCCTCACAATGGCTTGGTCAGCATTATCATCTGTTCAAGGCTGGTTTCTGATGCTGTGGTCTCAGATCATGCTATCTGCCATGGAATAAAACATTGGTAAAGGCACCAGGCATGTGCAAAGTCACCAAATGAGTACTTACTTGGAAAAGCTGATATCATTCTTGGAGACTGATTTGTCTGTTGGCTGATGATCTGGAATGCAAAATTAACACGTGCGAAAGATATATTCCTACAGCTTCTACCAGAGATAACTGTTACTATGGCTATATTACAATTACAGGCCCCTTTCCACTGTGTGTAACTGACAATCAAAAGATTTTAATGTAATTCAGGATTGAATTGTTAATGTATTGAGCTATCTTTGGGGTGGTCCATTAACATGAATCCCCTGGGGCTTGTGGTTTCTTTGGGGTGTATTTGCTTTTTTTGCGTTTAGGAGGCACTCACAGAAGAGAAATTGGTTGACAGGCACTATTGCTAAAAGGGACCCCCTTTAGATGACATATTCACTTGACCTAAAAGACCAGCTATCCTGACTATCAATATCATGTCTGAAATACCACATGTGGCATGGTCTTCACATTTTTGGGGAATAAGAAGGAAAGAACAGATCCTCTATGGTGCTGAGGAGAGAAGTCAGAAGATAAGCAGAGACTGGCCAGGACTAGTATGCTATTGATCAATTGTGCACAGAATCAATTTAACTTTGAGTGAAACCTTTATGTGGTGAATCAATTATGTGCAATAATAATGCAGAGGATGAACAGTAAAATGAATAAATTATGTAGACAAACAGTTATGCAGTGAATCAATTAAGGAATGAATTTATTGCAGAACCAATCAATTATGCAGATAAATAGGTGGAGAAAATTAAACATTATCTGATTTAGCTAGCTTTTTTCTGTTTGTGAATAAATCATGATGTCTGCTAATATATTTGTTGAATTTGTTGAATGGTTTGTGGAGAAAAATGGTTCATGTATTGTTCTAATTCTATTCCCTTTCAATAGGGAGTGATTGGTCCTCTAAGTTACACAGCAGTGTTTCTGATCAGATGACTGAAAATTGTAAGCAGGAGAATGAATAATAGGAGCAATGAATAATGCACTGATAGTATCAATTTTCAGTGGATAATCATTCTATCTAAAATATCATTAATCGTTTAGGATGTTTGAACATTTTCACAAATAAACTGAAGGTTGTCCCAATATTTGCAAGCAATCAATAACATGGCCCCTTGAATAGTAGCAGAGTGAACTTGATACACTGATTCAACACAATATTTGAAAATAATGTGTTTGTCGTATTCAACAGCTCTACAGGTTAGGCTATTGAGACTGTGTTGGGGTGGATAAAACCCGCATGATGGCTGAGGCTAAGTAAATAATAAATAATGATGATGAAGATCAATTCATATGTCAATTCAGAGGGATGGAAGGGCAGCATTCTATAGGGGTTCCCTGTGTGGAAGAGCACCAATTAGTCAGCCACACCACAAGGTATGTAGACCTGGGCAGGAAACAGTTATACCATTCCATGGAAGTTTTCAAAATTATATGGGAAAAAGTCAACATCTTGAACATTTTTGTGACCTAATAATCTGGAAAAAAAACACTTGGGTCAATTGAAACAGTTCATTTCAATAATTTCAAAATGCTTTGTGTTGGTTTTGCCTTTTAAAAAATTTAAATCTTCTTTAGTATAAATTAACTAAAATTTCATAATTAAGTCATTTTAACACAATGTTTTTTCATTTTGAAAATGTTGAAACTTTGTTTTTCAAAAAAAAGTTTGAATTGGGATTTTTTTCTAAACCAACCCTTTAAGTTTCCCAGGATTAGTTTCAAGTTAGACTAAAAGTATTTGGTTAGAAAATTCCCAACTATCTCTAACTATATGCCAGATATGTTTCTGTTGGGAGCAGCAGAATAGATCTGCCCCAGAGGGACAGAGTCCAGTTGGGGAGCAATTAGGAAGGGCTCGAAAACTCCTGGTAGCCACAGTATGGCCACAGTGAAAAAAAGCTAATGTGGTTTTGGGATGCATCAGGCAAGGTATTTCCAATAGAGATAAGGAGGTGTTAGTACCGTTATACAAGGCACTGCTGAGACCTCCTCTGGAATACTGTGTGCAGTTCTGGTCTCCCATGTTTAAGAAGGATGAATTCAAACGGGAACCGATTCAGAGAAGGGCTACTAGGATGATTCGAGGAATGGAAAACCTGTCTTATGAAAGGAGACTCAAAGAGCTTGGCTTGTTTAGTCTAACCAAAAGAAGGCTGAGGGGAGATATGATTGCTCTGTATAAATATATCAGAGGAATAAATACCAGGGAGGGAGAGGAATTATTTAAGCTCAGTACCAGTGTGGACACAAGAACAAAAGGGTATAAACTGGCCATCAGGAAGTTTAGACTTGAAATTAGATGAAGGTTTCTAACCATCACAGTGAAGTTCTGGAACAGCCTTCCAAGGGCAGTAGTGGGGGGCAAAAGACATATCTGGCTTCAAGATTAAGCTTGATAAGTTTATGGAGGGAATGGTATAATGGGATAGCCTAATTCTGGCAATTAACTGGTCTTTGACTTTTAGCTGTAAATATACCCATTGGCTTGTGATTGGATGTTAGATGGTGTGGGATCTGAGTTACTACAGAGAATTCTTTCCTGAGTGCCTGGCTGATGAGTCTTGCCCACATGCTCAGGGTTTAGCTGATCATCATATCTGGGGTCGGGAAGGAATTTTCCTCCAGGGCAGATTGGCAGAGGCCCTGGGGGATTTTCGCCTTCCTCTGCAGCATGGGGCACGGGTCACTTGCTGGAAGATTCTCTGCAACTTGAAGTCTTTAAACTGTGATTTGAGGGTTTCAGTGGCTCAGACACAGGTTTGATACAGGAGTGGGTGGGTGAGATTCTGTGACCTGCGTTGTGAGGAGGTCAGACTAGATGATCAATAATGGTCCCTTCTGACCTTAAAGTCTATGATTCTATGAATAGATTGGCCCCAGAGGGACAGAATCCAGTTGGGGAACAATTAGGAAAGGCTAGGAAACTCTTGGTAGCTACAGTAGACTAGTATTGCATTGAAAATAGGTGGCAATATTGCAAAATAGGAGGCAATGCAGATTCAGTCAGGGATACATAATTGGAGTAGTAACCTCCATCTGCAATTATTTTGTTCCAAATTCCAGGTTCTCCACCATTGAGGACAGGTTGTTTTTTTTTTAACCAGACCAGCACTTAATTACAGAAACACTATCTGTAATTCTGTTTGAGGACTTTAAGGAATTCAACCCTGTTGAGATACTTTGGCATAAAAGAACTGAACTTTCTTTACCAAAACTGTATGGTTTATAGTTGCTGTAGTTACTGAGTTTCTGATAGGTTTGGTGATATTGGTACTGATGTTTGAAATCTCAGTTTTGTCCCTATATAAATGACATAAACTGAAATTCAATTCATAGTTTAAATTTTGGGAATTTTCCTCATAATGTAGTTAGATTGGTGACAGAATACAATCTATGTATGTGTATAATTTATTATGGCTTTCTTAAATGAGGACCTGATAGATGCTTATTCTTGTGCAATGCTACATCTGCTGAAGAGATTTTACTAAATTATATTTTATGTGAAGTCCTGTGGCAGTATAGTCCATTATAGCATGATAAGCAGTGAATTGAACCTTCTATTGCAAATTGTCGAAGAGAGCTGTGTCAGTTCTACTTGGTATGAGTATTCGCAAGGAAAGGTTACACTTGCACATTTATCTGCATTATTTACCTTACTTTATCTACCAAAACTACTCCAAATTACTTAACTAGATTCTTGATTAAAATGTTGAGGCTTTGAGTCAAAATGTTATTGAGCAATAGTTTTCTGGGGTACCATGGAGGACAATTCCTGCCCCTTAAGTCTGACAAAATGGTGAGCATGTTGAAGAAAGGCTAATGAAAGTGGGGCAAAGCCTTTACTCTGTCTTTCTCCGCCACAGCCTTCCAGAGAAGGAGTGACATGTTTATTCTGCAGAGGAGACTTACAGTATTCTAAAGATTCTCCAGGCAGAAGAGAGAAGGTGGAGTCCTTTCTCATTATTCTGGAGACCGAGCTCAGTGTGAGGTCTGTGAAGCAGCTTGTAAGAGCCACCGCTATGATCTCCCTCCCCTCTGCTTGTGCCTGAGAAGCTCAAACTCACCAGGGAGAATTGTGGCTTTGACAGAGCCTGCAAAGCAGTAAGGGAAGTATCCCATTTTTATCTACCTGCAGACAGCACTTCTAGAAAGGCCATGTGATGGGGCAGCAAAAGGCACAGGCAGCTTTGGCCCAGGTAGGTAAGAAATAGGCAAGTTGTTTACTCCAGTTTCTTGTAGAAGCACCTGTATTTGAATGCTCAATGGAATTCCTCAAAACCTACTTAGATTGATTTTTTGTTTCTGTAGGGAAGCAATTTCGATTCCTGTGTTTTAATCCTTTCCTTGTTTTATAGGTAATAATTGGAGATATACCAAGCTCCTAGAACGGGAAGGGACCTCAAAAGGTCATGGAGTCCAGTCCCCTGGCCTTCACTAGCAGGACCAATTTTTTGCCCCAGATCCCTAAGTGACCTCCTCAAGGACTAAGCTCACAACCCTGGGTTTAGCAGGCCAATGCGCAAATCACTGAGCTATCCCTCTACCCTTACTCATGTCACCACTTTAATAGCTGTAATGAGGAGAGACAGGAAGAAGCCTTAAGAATGACAGTATCTAGTATAGGTGAGTTCTTAGCACAAAATACTTCAGTACACTGCAACACAGTGTCTTTACAATTGGGATGGGGGTGGTGGTTTGTTGTTTCTCATCTTCTTTACCTCCTCATCCTCAGCTCACAGCCATTGTCATGTCAGTTTTGGGCACAAGGGGTCTCCTCAAACACTCCTGATGTAAAGCCAGATCAGCCTGAGAAGTCAGCATCTGGTGCTACAGCTAAACCTGAAAATTGCATGGCTAAAAACTCATTTCTAAGGATCCTGATGCTCTGAAACCATAGAATTCTTCCTTTCTGTGAGCTAGTTTGAGGCTTTTTGCCTCAGCCCTAAGAAAAGGACACTCTGTAAGATACACCAATCCAGCAGAAGCTTCTCATTCTTATTGTCACAGCTTTTGCTCTGCCACACAGGGGAGTAAAGCCCCTGGCCCCTTACTCTGCTGCTTGGCCATGCACAGATTGATTCCAGTCATGAGGGTAGAGACAGCTCAGTTGCTACTCCCCTCTACAAGTAAAGGGACAGAAAGTGGGAGGAGCTCTGGCTGCACTCCTCCTATGGTAGCTGACTAGATCACCCCGGGGGGAGTGTTTCAGAAAAAGAGATTAAATAAATTACCCTCCATCCATACAGCAAGATGGTAACATGGGAGGAACTGTGATGTTGAGTTGCAATTTATTCCATCTCATCCCTTACTCGGGGGGCGGAGTGTAAAGTTACAATCTTAGTCTATATGAAGAGTCAGAGTTAAGAAACAGGATCAAATTCAGCACTATCACAAGCAGGTGCCACTCCTATTAAAGTTAGTGGAAGTGTCCCCTTCTGACTCCAGGGCTGAACTTGGTTTTTAGACGCTAATTAGATGCTCCAGACTAGCTTTGCCAATGATGTAGAGCCACTTTGGGCCAGAGACTTATGATCTTCCTTTTATTAAATAGTACCTTACTCCACAACCAGTTCCACTGAAGCCAGTTGGAATACTCATGGCACAAGATGCTACCCAAGACAAGCATGGGTATTGGAATCTGGCCCTTTGTTTGGACAAGTATTGCTTGTTATTTTAAGCAGCAAATAGCATTAGAGTCTTGCTTCAAACCATTACAATGCATGTCTTCTCTTCTGCTCTGATATTAACACATATTGCATGCTACAACAGATCTTGCATCTTAAACAAGAATGACAAGAGCTTTAGTAACCATTCCTGTCAAGCTTGCTTGAAGGATGGGAAGAGTAGAGGAAAATAGTAAGTAAAAATGCAAATAAATAAATGTTGAGAATGTCAGTGTATTGCTATACTTTGTTGTTATACAAACCTGTCAGAAAACGTGTTTATCTTTCTCAGTCTTATCTGTGAGAATTTATGCAAATAGAGGGAAAGACACAGTAACATATAATTAAACCAGTTTCTCTCACCGAAAAAACAATTGTCAATGTCCTTTAATTCAAAACCAAGGCTATTTTCTTCCTATATGATCCTGATTTTTATGGGAAACTAAAGAAATCGAGGACCTGATTCTCATTTACAGTAAGGCCCCTTTACACTACTCTGGCAGTGAAAAAGGATGTAAATCAAAGCTGCACCCCCACCTTAAGACCAGCCCTAAACACAGTTTTTGTACTGGTGTAACTAAGGGCTTGGCTACACTTACAAGTTGCAGCGCTGGGAGTTACAGCGCTGGTCATGCAGCTGTGTAAGGGCCAGCGCTGGAGTGTGGCCACACTGACAGCTACCAGCGCTGCAGTGTGGCCACACTTGCAGCACTTTCCAGCGCTGTATTGAGAGGTGCATTGTGGGCAGCTATCCCACAGAGCACCTCGTCCCATTTTGGCGCTGAGTATTGTGGGAAGGGGAAGGAAGTGTGCGGGTCATTCCGCTTCCTGTTTGCCAGCGCCCCGTGGTGCATCGCTTCACATCCCAGCATTCACTCTTTCCGGCAGCGTTTGGCGCCATTGTGAGTGTCTTTCTGTTACTCTCTGTGAATCGCGATTTCTGTGGCAAATGGAGCCCGATCTGCTGAGGACTCTGCTGATGAGTGTCACCAGCACAACACGTTTGGCAGTCGAGCTATTCCTTCAGCTCCAAAGTGACAGTGAGGAGTCCGACGATGATATCAATATGGATTTGTCTGCGCGTGTGACACTACAGTGCTTGCGGCATTCACGGAAATGCTCAGCACCGTTGAACGCCGCTTTGGGCTCGGGAAACAAGCACTGAGTGGTGGGATCACATCATCATGGAAGTCTGGGATGATGAGCAGTGGCTGCAGAACTTTCGTATGAGAAAAGCCACCTTCATGGGACTGTGTGCTGAGCTCGCCCCCACTCTGCGGCGCAAGGACACAAGATTGAGAGCTGCCCTGACGGTGGAAAAGCGGGTGGCTATTGCAATCTGGAAGATGGCAAATCCAGACAGCTACCGGTCGGTCGGGAACCAGTTTGGTGTGGGAAAGTCGACCGTGGGAATCGTTTTGATGCAAGTTTGCAAGGCAATTAATCGCATCCTGCTAAGAAAGACCGTGACTCCGGGGAGCGTGCAGGACATTGTGGATGGCTTTGCACAAATGGGTTTCTAACTGTGGAGGGGCGATAGATGGGACGCATATTCCTATTCTGCCCCACCTGGCATCAGAGTACGTTAATCGTAAGGGGTATTTCTCTATGGTTCTCCAGGCGCTTGTAGATCACCGCGGCGTTTCATTGACATTTACACAGGCTGGCCTGAAAGGTGCATGATGCACGCATCTTCGGAACAGTGGCCTGTTCAGGAAGATGCAGGCAGGGACTTTTTCCCAGACAGGAAGATCACAGTAGGGGATGTCGAAATGCCCACTGTGATCCTTGGAGACCCCGCAGCACTGTTACTGCCTTGGCTCATGAAACCCTATACAGGGAAGCTTGACAGGAGCAAGGACCGGTTCAACTACAGGCTGAGCCGGTGCAGAATGACTGTGGAGTGTGCTTTTGGGCGTTTAAAAGCTCGCTGGAGATGTTTGTATGGGAAGCTAGACTTGGGGGAAAGCAGCATCCCGCGGTTATAAGCGCTTGCTGTACCCTCCATAATATTTGTGAAGGGAAGGGTGAAACATTCAGTGAGGCATGGACCACCGAGGTTCAAGTCCTGGAGGCTGAATATGCACAGCCAGAGAGCAGGGCTAATAGAGAGGCCCAGCACAGGGCTACAAGGATTAGGGATGCCTTGAGGGAAGAATTTGAGGCTGAAAGCCAACAGTAATGTTTGCTGCCTTGCATGGGAGTGAATTGCACTGCTTACACTGTTATTCTATTATCCATAATAATAATATGATTTGCAGTGCCTCTTTCTTCACTGGGCTAAGGTATCTTTCACTATCTGCTATAATAAAGACTGTTTTCAAAGCCAAGAATTGTTTTATTGAAAAGAAAAAAACTTCCTTGACAGACAGACAGACACACAACATTTCATTAACACAAGAGGGCAAGGGTGTGGGTTGGTGAACTGTACAGTCACAAGTTTGCATATGCCCTGTCTGGATTGCTGTTTAATGAATCCTGCACTTCAGGGTTCATATACTGCATGGTGATGGGGGTTGAATGCAGAGGGTAAGGGTGGTGGTAGGTATCAGGGCTGGTTGGGGAACGTACAGGTGTTGGAGGCAGCTGGTGGTGGTAAGAGCCTGGATGCTGGGGAAAGGTGGTTTGAGCTGACATTGGGGCACAAGGCACAAAGGACGGGGCGGGTGGGGGAGTAGCACGGTAGTGCTCTGCTTGCATGGAAACGAGTGACTCTATAGACTCCGCTTGGCGCTCCAGGATGCTTAGCAGCCGCTCCATGCTTTTCCTCTTGGCCACTGCATTTCTCTTGCGGGTCCTGCTTTCTTTCTCTCGCCACTCCTTCAATTCTTTTCTCTCTGTAGCAGAGTGATGAAGAACAGTTTTCAGCATGTCCTCTTTGCTCTTTCGGGGATTTTTTCTCAAATTTTGAAGCCTCTGTGATGTTGAACATCTGGGCAGTCCAGTAGTCAAGGTCACTGTAGAAACAGAAATGACAACATTTAACACGGGCAGCATTGTATCCACTATCTCCAGACATGAATTGTTACACTGAGGGAGTTCTCACTTGCAAGTTCTCACTTGCATTCTTTATCCCAAAAGGAAAACACAACAGAAGCCACGAAATGGTGAGTGAGGAGTGTTTACTTATATAGGGAGAAGAGGGGCTTGAGTGAGAGGGGAGCTGGTTGCTTCGGGTAATCTGGAGTGCTAGAGGGGTTGAGTGAAGATGCAGATGCAGGGGTGATCTTATCTCCCTATCTCTTCACTAAAGAGTCTCCCAACATTTTTCACAGGACTTAATCCTGGAAGATGTTTCCCTACTGCGAGTCACTAGGGAACAGCGGGGGGCTCTTTTAGAGCAATGTGGATTCCGCCCGGGACCCTATGCGGCGTGCCTGTGTTCAGAAATGGTCCCCCCCCCACTGGCCGAAGAGTGGCGCGGACGCGTCACCGTCACTGGGACAAGGGACACAGTGGCTCTGCCTATAAACCTGCGCAGGCATATTGCCCACGCTCTGGATGAAGCTTTGGCTGAGATAACTGAAGCAGATTACCGCGACGTGATAGACCACATCAACGGGCTATTCCACATCTAGACGCTGCCATGCATGCATCCATAACCCCCCTTCCTCTCCAGAAACATTTCACTTCAGAAAATAAAAGCCGCTTACCGGTAAACCGCTCCTCTGCTTGTCCTTCTGCAACTGCTGGCTGCTGCGATTGGGTAGTTTCCTCATGGCTTGAGAAGAGCTCCTGGCTGCATGCCTCCAGTGAATCTGCGGTTTCTTCCCCTATACCATGAGCTTCACTCGCGGTTTACTCTCCCCCGCAGCCTCCTCCTCCTCCTGTCCCCAGCCTGCTCAGAAGTGTCGATCGTTATCCTGGGATTGGCAGTGGGGTCACCCCAAGTATCTCGTCCATCTCCTGTAAAACGGCAGGTCGTGGGAGCAGCTCCGGATCGTCGATTCCCTCTCGGGCTTTGTAATAGGCACTCCGCAGCTCTTTAACTTTCACCCTGCATTGTACTGCGTCCCGATCATGGCCCCTATCCAGCATGGCCCTTGATATCTGCTCAAAGATATCGTAATTCCTACGGCCGGAGCGCAGCTGTGCCTGAACAGATGCCTCACCCCAAACACTGATGAGGTCCTGCACTTCACCAGTGCTCCATGCTGGGGCTCGTTTGCCGCGTGGAGGCATGGTCACCTGTAACTGATTAACTGATTAACTGATTGCACTCCACACCTGGCTGCAGCAAACAGGAAGGAGATTTTTAAATTTCCCGGGGTATTTAAAGGGCGGGTCACCTGAGGCAAGAGCAGTAGAGTGCAAACTGATGTGCAGAGTGGCTGAACAGGAATTCTGGGATAGCTCCTTATTCCCTGGAGGACAGGTAAAGCGCTGGTGAGTGTCCACACCTGCTGAGCAGCACTGGTGTCACCAGCGCTGCACTCCTTATACCCCTGCCGGGATGGGTTTTCAGCCAGCGCTGCAACCAGGGAGTTGCAGCGCTGGTTGTGCCCTGCAAGTGTGGACGGGGTGTTGGTTGCAGCGCTGGAAAGCCTCCACCAGCGCTGCAACTTGTAAGTGTAGCCAAGCCCTTTGTCAGTTAGGTGTGTGCTTTCTCACTGAAATGGTTATACCAGTACAAGCACTCGTGTCAATTCAGTTATACAGGTATAAAGGTGCATTATACCGGTATAGCTTATTCCCCTGCCTGTATTGGAATAGCTATACCAGTATTGAACAACTTTATACTGATTTAGCTGCATCTACACGAGGGGTGTGTGGGTGGTGTTGGTGATGAGAGGGAAAGGGGTTGTATTCTTTAAGTATACTGGTGTGATCAAAGTGGTACAATTTCTATAGGTCAACCAGCCCTAAGATCCCTTTACACTGCCAGAATGTTGTAAAGAAGTCTTACTGTAAATGAGAATGAAGCCCCAAATGTTTACAAACAACAATACATATTTTAAAATCTCTCTTCTTCAGTTCAGTTTCACTAACTTTATTGGAATGACAAGGTATGAAAGTGTTGCCAAAGTTAATACATCAGGTATACATACAGGGCAAGGTTTTACAGCAGGGCTTGAGTCATGCCAGAACACACTAAAATGACATTCTGGGAGACAGAGCAGTGTTCCAGTATTCCTGGTACACTGGAAGTGTGTCCTGTTTCTTAGGTTTTTTTTAGGACTTGAGCACTTAAACAATGATAATGGTGTTTTAAACAATGTGTCCACTGTATATTACTATCCATGTCTGCTCCAGTGACAGCTTGCCACGCAATGAAATGTTTTTCCTGACTTCTTATTTTTCCCCTCTTTCTCTCCAAGTTCCCAGGTTTTTCTTCTTCCCTTTTTATCAGGAATTCTTTTATTATTTCTGATAGCTTGAAGTATCTTCCTTGCGCTAATTTGTATTTTGTGCAGTGAAGTAGAAAGTGGCTTTCAGTTACAATTTCTCTTCTGTCACAATGATTATAGTTTGTCCTCCTTGGGTTTCCATGTCTCCCAGTCTTAATTTTCAGTTCTATAATACTGACACGTCTGCTGGTATTATGGACATTTGACTATTGTATTTCTATTAGCACTACTGTCATTGTTAGTTTACTAAAGTCCTTGGTCAGGACAACGTGGTGTTGGGCGCCATACAAAAACATGGGGGCAAATTCTTGCCCCAAAGATTTAACAGTCTAAGGTCCAGATGCTGCTGCTATTATTATTGTTGTTCTTATTATTTATATGTATTATGGTAGCACATAGGGGCCAGCTGAGATCTGGGCCCCATTGTGTTTAAACAGAGTGATAGATGGTCCCTGCCCTGAAGCACCATCCTTACTTATTTTAAATAACACCTAATGTCACAAGTAATCCCATTTTCAATTCAGCTGTAAGATACATTTGTCAAGTGTCTCCTTTTCCACAGTCTAACAATGAATCTGAGTGGGATGTGTCTCTGCCTATCATGAAGCCACGAGGTAGAAAAAAATATTCCATGTCAATGCTCTATCCATTGGACTATATTCCCTATGCAGATTTTAATTCACATTTTTCAGCTCTAAGCACTAGCTCACTACAGTATGAATAATTTACATATTATTTTTCAATCCAGGAATAAGGATCAATGTATATAGATGTATGTCAATTTGAGACTAAGCGAGTATTTAAACTGTATGGTAGGTCACTGTAGTGAAGTGATGACTCACTGGTGCGGCACCTCCTGCTAGTCGTCCTGGGAATTAGCTCTTCACCAGGTTTGGAGCGCTTTTACTGGCCGGTGTCTCACCTGCCACTGGCTCTGTGCCCCTCCCAGATCCCAGTGCCCTTTACCTTGGGGTACTGCCCCAGCAGTACCCCACCATGTTCTGGGTCTCCCCTTCCAGGGGAACCCACAACCCTCTATCCCCACCTTGCCTCAGTGGCTACTGCCAGTCACCATCTAGCCCCCGCTCACTGGGGCAGACTGCAGTCTGTAAACCACTCATCACTGGCAAGAGGGGGTTGGACCAGCTGCCTCTGCCTAACCTCTGCAGCCCCAGTGCCTCTGTAGGCCTTGCCCAAGGCCTGCAGCCTGGGGAGTTAGCAGGCTGGAGCTCCCCAGCACTACTCTACCCAGGTACCCTTCTCTCCCCGGCAGCCCGGTCCTTCTCTCTCTACAGCTAGAGAAGACTGACCTAGCTCCTGGCTCACAGCACTTTTATAGGGCCAGCTGTGGCCTGATTGGGGCATGGCCCAGCTGTGGCTGCTTCCCCAATCAGCCTAGCCTTTTTTTATGAGCAGGGCAACTGCCCCACTACAGTCACATATTTCTATTTGTAACAGGTAAATAGTGAGATGACACAATCTGTGAAAATAGAGCCGCAGCCTTCTCCACTACCTGGCATAAATAAAGTATATCATAAATAAAGGGTTGATGCCATATTATGATTTGCATTCTTAACATCCATTAAAGAGATTAATAATAAAAAAGAAGTTAATGGCAGTTAAGCATACAGACCATTTTGCAGAAGCAGCTGAATTGGGTTGGTTCATGGTGGTCTGTCAAATCTGATGGAATTCAGAGTCCTGTTTGCTACTGTTTTAAACTGATAGTGCTCTTTAAGGTTCTGTAGAAACTCGTGAAAATGTGGGTTGAATATAAATAGATACAGACAGCCTGAAACAATAGCAGTGTTAGAAGTGTGATCTGCCCACATTCTCTTTGAAAAGTTTGTTAAACTCTGAAATCCAGTGATGAGCATTTAAATTTCACCATTGTGTCCAATTTCACTGCTGACCAAAGCATCCAAAAAAGGAGGTGGACAATCACATTATTAAGGTCTACTGGTGAGTAGAATCTTGTTTTGGCATCCCAGGTTGGTAGAGCTTGTTTTATGAATGGAGTATGGGAACGTACCAAGTTTTATTTCTTCCCAATTTGACCCCTACATATATATGGTAGATTCTTAAAGCTGCTTAACTTTCCATCTGAAATTTCACAGATTTGGGGGGCTGGTGCTGGCTATAGTGTGATGTGATGTGTGTACAGAATATGCTATGAAGCCTTCACATACCAGCAGAAACCAGTGAAGGATTCCAGTATAGACTGTGCATGATTTAACCCAGTCACAGCAACACAGTGAGTTTTCCTTTATGCTTCAGCTTTTAACTGTGTTTTATTTGTGTCATCGGAGAATGGTGGTGTAACTGGGTCTCTTTTTTTAATTACAATTGTTGATGAGGTGTTAGTTGTATGATTTACTTTATGAACATTTGTAGTGTCCTCTCTCTCTTTTATATTCATTTTGTTCTTTTTGATGCCTCATCAACAAATATGACCTTATTTTTAAACACAGCCCATTTAAAATGCATGTGAATGTGTTGGTAAACAAAATTCCCAGGGTGAGGAGAGAAACAGCTGGAAATCTACAAATAACATGTTGAGGATTGTTCAGGGATTCTCCCTTCTTGAGTTTATAAATTGGAAATCTGGTGAGCTCATTAAAAATACAGGAGTACTTGAATAAATAAAATATATAATTATGTGTCCCTGGTATGCTGAAGTGCTTCTTACTACCACGGATCTCCGTTTTGAAGTTTTCACTTGAAGGTCACCTAAATATTCCAGTCCACTAAATCAAAATACTTGCTTTCTAGGCATCATCAGTTTAGAAGTGCTGAAAGGAACAAATGCAGCTATTAAGTGAATTCTGATTAGTGCTGCTGCTACAGAATTTTCAAAATGATAGCAATCAAATGAGCAAAATGTATGGGATGGTGTAATTTTATTCTTAAAGGTGATTTTTTTAAGGGAAAGGGGGAAGTTAGCAAATAAATTAACACCAGCAGGAAGGCATGAGAATAAATTATGAAAAATGACTATAAAAGTCAAACTTCTATGCTGTATAATTATGATAGGAAGAGCAGAATGCAATGTAGACTTTGATAATGTGTAGAGATTGCAAAGCCTGACTCTCTGCAAAAACAACTTGTCTGCATCTATTAACATTTTATGTTTCTAAGCAGACTTTTAGACTTTCAGACTTTAAGATCTAGCAGTGTTTCCTTTCAGTTGCTAGTGTGAAAGTTTTACAATATGTTGCTTCTAAGGTTGTAAATTTGCAATTTTGTGTTTTGCCTGTGTTCACTAATTTGAATTTCACCTGCTTAAATTCAATGTGTCTCCAAATAGTAAATTTTGAATGGATCTCAGCTATATGGGCCTGATGCTTTCTCCCAATCCAGCTCCTTTGTGCACCTCTTGAACTGTATTTTGGACCTCATAGCAGCATGACTTAGTCAGGGTCTATACTGCCAATGCCTCCTGTTGGCTAGGGACCCCAAAGCCTTTCCACTCAGTTGTTACTCAAAACAATATCAAATACCTAGTGAAGAAGAGAAGTCATTTAAATTAATCGTATCAAGGTCCTCATGAGTTCATTGAATTGCTCAAGATAAACTGAGAGAAGCAGTTGTCAGGGAATAGGGGAGAGTGTCCTCTGAGTAACTGCTTTTGACACAGTCCTGGGACATTGTCTGGGACAGCTGGGCCTGGAAAAGGTTCAGTAGCCCAGGCTTAAACAAGGAGATATACTATTGGCTTCCCTTTTCTCCTCATTCCCCACTTATTGGAGGACTCCAAACTAGAAGCAAAGGAGACAAGATCCCCTCTAGCAACTCTGAGCTGCCCATGTGTTCTGGGAGAGCAAATAATGGACAATTTGGGGAAGGGTGAGAAGTCAAGGAGGTGGCTTTAAAAGAAGCCATTTTGTGCTCCCTGGTTTCTGCCTCCTAGCTAAGGTAGTGCTTCTCCAGCAAAAAAAGGTAGGGTTGGTGGGGGGGTTTTTTGTGTTTTTTTTTGTTTTTAACAGCAGGCTAACGTGTAGTTATCCTCATGTAATATCCTAGTGGAAACAAGACATCTCTAGTTTTTACTGCAAGGCAGCTAGGCAAGGTCAACACTATATCACCTGCCTGTAGTGTACCTCAACTAATTTGATAGCAGTAAAACTTCAATGTCTGGTCTCCACTAGATTTCACAGTGAGATTGCTAGCACACGTTATTTAGCCTGAGGTAAAACACACCATTTGGGGCAGTGAAGACAAACCTTCCTGAGGGTCCAAAGATTTGATAGTGTCCCCTAACCAGTGCTGATCTCACCAGCTGTCACACTGACTCCCAGTCATAGGGTGACCAATCAGAGACAGAAGCAAGGAAAGAACTGTGAACCTTTCTTTGGATTTTTGCACCCCTGTCCTGCAGGCAGAGTGGTGTCATTGGTCAAATGAGGCTGAGAATGCTAGGTCTCCCCTAGAGTGACCTATCCACAGGTCAGAAGCCCTGAGGGAACACTTTTAACCAAATGTATGTTAAAATCTCAAATACAGTTTGCTCCTAATCTTGACGAAATTTTGTCTGTTACTGACGTTTGAAAACAGGTTGCTGGCCACTAAGCCTTCGTGCTTCCCCCTTTTCACAAATCTCATTGGCTAGATACCAGTTTCACCATGAACAAATCTGGTAGTCATTATCCATCAATGTAATATGCAACAACAGATTTGCTAGTAGTAGTTCATGAGCTGGCTTGGTCTCTAAGCAAGTATGCAGTGATTTGAGGGAAGGCACAGACTTCCTCCTGGTGCTCTTCTACTGAAGAGGTGCAGTGGTAAAAAGGGCTAGTGAAACCAAAACCAGGAAGTGAGGGAGAGAAAGAGGGAAGAAAAGAGACCAAATAGGGAGAAATAGAGGGTATGAGAAGATCAAAAGAGAGAGAAGAATGGAGGAGGAGGGGAAAGGGATAGCCTGAGTGAGAAAAGGAGGACAGTCGAAAATAAAAATATATAATGGTTCTTCCAGTAAAGAAGGTCGCCACAGTGATAAGTTTTAAAGGAAAGATATCAAAGCTGACTAGCTGTCAGCAGTATCATCTGCTGTGGCTGCAACTGGAATGCAGTTCTCTGCCTGTGATTGTTCAGGTGTGTATGAGTGGAAATGTATTCTGTCATGGATGTAGAGCTACAGTAAATGTGAGAAGGTAACATACTCAATAGCATTTTTAGATGGCAGAAAGGAATTTAAAAGTTTTAAGAAGGCTATTTCTTTCTGTATCCTAAAGATACCTTTCATATCTCACTAGAACCATGATGTTAAATAAATGAAATAATAGCTTTGAACGTTTTTAAATGACATATATCTTATTTATTTTTTCTCATTTTTTTCCTCTCCTGTAAACTCCCTTATATTGCAGTTTGTTTCCCAACAAAAACAATATGGTGATATTGTGTTGTGGAAATTGTTCCAAAGATCAAATATCAATTTTCATGTCATATTTTCACAGGAGACCATTGAAAAGCAAAACAAAAAGGTACACTAACCTGTATTTTTTAAGTATCAGAGGGGTATCAACAAGGAATCCTGTGGCACCTTATAGACTAACAGATGTATTGGAGCATAAGCTTTCGTGGGTGAATAGCCACTTGACAAAGTGGGTATTCACCCACGAAAGCTTATGCTCCAATACATCCGTTATCCTGTATTTATTAGACTCTATACAAAGTTCTTAGTGCATACAACCTATTTGGACTTGTTCTTTTACATTCATCAAATTCTGTCCTTGGTTAGGTATTTCCCCAAAGGTATTCAAGAAAAGAGAAGCTAAAGTCAAACGAAAAATATGTATGGTACTTCAAGAGTAAAACTAGAACAGCTTTCAGTTAAATCCCTTGTCATTTCTAGCAAAACTTTAAAAAACCGTTGTTTTCACAAAAGGGAAATATTGACATGATAATATTGGAAGACTGACAGATAAGGGAAGATAGAGTAGTTAGCCATACATGCTAACCATTCACATATAGTAATTCTAGGTATCCAACTAGTTAGGGGACCATTAAAAATACAGTAAATTAAATTTATAGGTGTTGCATAAGCCAATGAAAGAAAAAAAATATCTAGTTTTCATATGTAGCCAGGCAAATCACATGTGGAAATACCACATTTTGGCAAGCAAGTGGGCACTCGCAGTAAGCATTCAAATGGGCAGTTATCCCTTAAGTGCTCATTTGTGAATGTAAACACAGGATTCACACACACATTAGAGATGGCTGCTTGCAGAATTTTGTCTCCCTCACATTTTATACAAGTCATTCAGTTTTGTATATCTGCACTTCAGTAGTCCAATGTCCATTATTGTTACTTACTATACCTGATATAATTAGAATTGTGGTAAAAAATTGTTTTAGCATGTGAAAAGTTCACTAGTGCTATATAAAAAGTTAGAAAATTGCCCTCCAGGAATGAATTTTAGTGTTGCTTTTTAGAAAAAAAATCATATTATAATTTTCTATTTTCTGGCTACAGAGATTTTTTTTGTTTAAATCAAATATACACCTCTACCTCGATATAACACTGTCCATGGGAGCCAAAAATCTTACTGCGTTATAAGCGAAACCACATTATATCGAACTTGATTTGATCCATGGGACCGTGCAGCCCCCCCAGCATCCCCCCCCGAGCGCTGCTTTACCAAATTGATGTTATATAGGGTGGCATTATAACAGGGTAGAGGTGTATGTGAAACTGTGCTTATAAAAAATGAATTATGTCTTGTGGTACATCATGTGAAAAGTTAGCATTTACTCAGTTATTTTTGTTTTCATTTCATTTTTGTCGCACAGTGTTTTCACAGATCTCTGTAGGTCAGAACCAAAATCAATTGAAGTCAATGAAAAGACCCTCATTGACCTTAATGGGCTTTGGATTGGCAACTCAAGACAATCCGCCCCGCAGGCAAAACTTCAGTGTGATGTGGCTTCACCTGCCTCCACCCAATAGGCCTAGGATGACTAATTTGCTGCCCCTTCATCATGGTGGAAGCTACCCTAGCCAAATAAGCCACCCTAGGCAACTGCCCAGAAATCTGTTGTCCTAGGCAGCTGCCAACTTCACCTATAGCTAGAGTGGCCCTTGCCTACAACTCCATGTGTTGGGATGAGAGGAAGATAGAGATACACTGCATTAAGGATCTAGTTTCAGAGTTAAACCACTGACTTGATTCTTTTCTTTCTGATTAGATGGTTGGAATTCTCTGAATTTTGATGTTTTAATAAAGTAAAATGGGAATTATTTCTGAATAAATCATCCTATTTTTTGACCAATTATAGAGCTGGTTGAACATTTTGAAAAAAAAAGGAAAAAAAAAAGAGGGGGGAATATGTTGTGATTCCCCCTTCCCTCCCCCTTTTTCAACTAGCTCTGCTCAGACCTAGTTATTACAGGCATATATGTAGAGAGGCTGTACAAGGCTGGTCTTGTGGTTAAGACACTGGACTGGGACATAGGAGAGCTGGGTTTACCTCTTAGTTCTCTCACAAACATCCCCTATGACCTTTTGCAAATCACTGTATCTCAGTTCCCCATCTGTAACCTGAGGATAGTAGTACTTCCTTTCTCCCATTCTTTACCTGCCTTGGCTATACAGACTATAAACCCTTTGGAGAAGCGATCTTACTGTGTGTGTGTGTATAATACAATCTAGCCCTAGCATAACAGGCCTTGATCTCAGTTGTGGCCTCTGGCCATTAGTATGATATGAATAATAAAAATGTGTAGTTAGGTACCAGCAATATACTGAAATATGTGAACATTCCCACACTAACTTGTCATATTGTTCAAAAGACACAATTACAAAATTAAGTGACAGCTAAGGCCGGTGATTTGTGCATTGCTACCCACATGGTATGTAAAACTGGTATGCTGCATCCTGAAGAAGGTGATTTGCTACAGCCAATCAGGTAAATATATTTTTATTATCTGCACTAATGCTGACAGATTTGTATTATTTACATGATATTTGGTAACGATGTCTTCAAACTTGATTTTAAGATGGACTTTCTTCAGTTGCTCCTCCTGAATCCCTTGTTTTTCATCTGTGTCTGTGGGTCATTGATTCGTCCATTTTCATCTAAGATTCTTGCTTGGAGAAACTGTTACTCATGAACAGTTGCAGTCTGGAAGCCATGTCAGGGAAATAGTGCATCACCTAGAGAATTTCTAGCAGGATGACATAAATCAAGTTTAGGCCTCTGGGTTTTTTCAAGAAGCAACTGAATCACATTCCTTTGAAGCATCATCTTCCTTTTCATTCAGTGCTTGGGGCTGTCTTCTGAGTTTTCCTGTCTCTCAAGTGTGATTGGAATACCCATATCATTTGTAAAAGTGATCTGTTTTGTATTGTGTGAAGCTGCGGCAAAGGCTCCGATGTCTTGTTCAGTTATAGTGGAGCTAAATACTGGGCTGAAGAAAACACTAGAATAAATTCTTTAGCCACAAAGAACATAATAATAATAATGTGTACCTTTAAAAGGCAGAATTATATATACCTGCCTCATCTACAATTGAGGTATTTTTGTGATTATTCTGAATCTTGGCCTTGGGTATTTATGTCCGTGTTTGCTTCTGTGAGAACTCTTTCTCTTCCACAGCTCTTATACAGTGTTATACCCAGTCAAGATACAGAGCCTCTGTTTTTGTAGTGAACAAAACTGACCTCTTTAATTAATGAGGATTGCACAGAAACTAGCGTACAACCTCAATTAGCTGAATGTAATGGGGAGCAATGAATAATTTCAGATAATTGGGAGAATTTTCAGTACAATTAATGGACATCAGGATCGTGACCCTGTTATAGTTAACTCGGTTATCCAAACTCCTTTTTAAGTGCACAGGTTTCTAATCTGGTTATAACAGGCATACACAAAACAAGAAGCTCTGCCTCCTGCAATGGAATGAAGTTACCTTAAATAAAATAAAAGGTTATGTTTCTTTAACAATGGATACATCTGGTATTTCCTTAACAATCATCCTCCACCCCCCGCCATTCCCTTCTCCATGTTCTTACTGCTTTACAAATTCCAAGAACTCAATTCCTGTTTTTTGTCTAACATGGTTATGTGTGGAGATATGATGAATAGCTGTTAACAAGCAGAAATATGAAGAAAAATGTTGATCTGAAAACAGTTGTGCCAACCAGGCTTTAGAGTTACAGAACTTCAGGGCCTAGCACGTGTCTATTTGTGCACAGGCATTCAATCCATTATTTATTGGGCTTCATAGCTTCATTAGTGCCAGGGCTGAGCCCTGGCACCTCTAGGCTTGGCAGTACATAGCCCCGGCATCTCTGGGCATGCTGCATCAGTTATGATTTTTTTTTAAATTACTTGAGCCCTGGCACCTCTTTCATTACAAATTAAGCACTGCTGGGCATTGGCAAAGACTAAATCAATGATTAGGCTTATAAATAGACCTTGAAAGTACAGTTGTTAATGGACATGGCCCAGGAAGTGATTGTTTTCTGGACAAAAAAATGTGGAAATACTACCCTCTTTATTGCATGCTTTAAAATCCCTCAATGTCTAAGGTATGGGATACATATGGAATAGAGTTATACTGAAAAATCTGGGAGAAATGTTGAATCCTAGAGAAAACTAATTGTTTTAGGCAATATTCTTGCATTATGTAATCTGTTATAAATTTGTTTTTTAATCTTCAGTATTTCAACATACTTTGTTGTATGTGGAATAGGAGTGTAGCAAGGAAGAACAAGTCAAGATCAGATTAGTGTGGGGTTTACCTGTCCCCAGTTGTATATGCTGTTCCCATGACACTCCCAGGTCTTACAAACATGGGAAGTAGAAGACTTCAACTTAGGATCAAATAAAGTTTTTTAAAATATCATTAAACTAGTGGGACCGCCTATGATTTGTATTTTGATTTAAACCCCAATTTGAGCACCATTTCCCTTCTTACTGTAACATGAGGCTATATATTTGTTGTAGTAGACCTTGAATCATAAGGTTTCTGACTTTCCCTGCTTTCGCTCATACCTGAATGCTCTAAATGGAATGAAAAGGTGTATGTTCATTACCTAGTAATGAACCTTCCTCAGTCCTGCCATGAAGAGCAAACATTCTGAAGTGTCTCAGAAGGTCATGTCCTCCATGTACAGGAAGAGTACAATTTTATACTAAAGCTATTTGTAAGCTTTAAAGATAAATTTTGACCTTCAAAATACTGTATCTTTTCTTGAACATTTTTAGTTTTACTTTGTCTTCCCTGGGCTGCCCAGAAGGCAAAACAGTCAATGTTCAAGATCTCCTAAGGCAGTGGTTCCCAAACTTGTTCCGCTGCCTGTGCAGGGAAAGCCCCTGACGGGCCAGGCCAGTTTGTGTACCTGCCATGTCCGCAGGTTTGGCCGATCGTGGCTCCCAGTGGCTGCGGTTTGCTGCTCCGGGCCAATGGGAGCTACTGAATTGTTTAATTGTGGTGTAGACATTCAGGCTTGGGCTGGAGCCCACATTCTAGGACCCTGCAAGGACAGAGGGTCACAGAGCTCAAGCTGTAGATTGAGCCCCCATATCCACACCACAATTAAGCAGCTCCTTACCCTGAGCCCCACAAGCCCGCACCAGCTGTCGGGCTAGCAGCACATTTCTAATTGTAATGCAGACATACCCAATGTTTCTTTTGCTGTTTATGCAACATGCATAACATGCTGGGAGAGCAATACAGTGGTGCACAGACAATCCAGGAAGTTTTTTGAAAGTGTAGGGGACAATTTCCTGGTGCAAGTGCTGGAGGAACCAACCTAGGGGCAGAGCTCTTCTAGACCTGCTGCTCACAAACTGGGAAGAATTAGTAGGGGAAGAAAAAGTGGATGGGAACCTGGGAGGCAGTGACCATGAGATGGTCGAGTTCAGGATCCTGACACAAGGAAGAAAGGAGAGCAGCAGAATATGGACCCTGAACTTCAGGAAAGCAGACGTTGACTCCCTCAGGGAACTGGTGGGCAGGATCCCCTGGGAGAATAACATGAGGGGGAAAGGAGTCCAGGAGAGCTGGCTGTATTTTAAAGAATCCTTATTGAGGTTGCAGGCAAAAAACATCCAAATGTGTAGAAAGAATAGTAAATATGGCAGGCGACCAGCTTTGCTTACCAGTGAAATCTTTGCTGATCTTAAATGCAAAAAAGAAGCTTACAAGAAGTGGAAGCTTGGACAAATGACCAGGGAGGAGTATAAAAATATTGCTCAGGCATGCAGGAGTGAAATCAGGAAGGGCAAATCACACTTGGAGTTGCAGCTAGCAAGAGATGTTAAGCGTAACAAGAAGGGTTTCTTCAGGTATGTTAGCAACAAGAAGAAAGTCAAGGAAAGTGTGGGCCTGAGCAATTTCATTGCTCGCAGTACAAATTCGCTGGAGACCACTCTTTCACACACCAGTGCCCTTTTATTTCCCAGTCTTTCCCACCACCACGTATATACAGCTATATACGGTCTCCCACAGTATTCTTGCTGGCAAGTTAAAGAAGTATGGGCTGGATGAATGGACTATAAGGTGGATAGAAAGCTGGCTAGATCGTCAGGCTCAATGGGTAGTGATCAATGGCTCCATGTCTAGTTGGCAGCCGGTTTCAAGTGGAGTGCTCCAAGGGTCGGTCCTGGGGCCGGTTTTGTTCAATATCTTCATTAATGATCTGGAGGATGGCGTGGACTGCACTCTCAGCAAGTTTGCATATGACACTAAACTGGGAGGAGTGGTTGATACGCTGGAGGGTAGGGATAGGATACAGAGGGACCTAGACAAATTAGAGGATTGGGCCAAAAGAAACCTGATGAGGTTCAACAAGGACAAATGCAGAGTCCTGCACTTAGGACGGAAGAATCCCATTCACTGTTACAGACTAGGGACCGAATGACTAGGAAGCAGTTCTGCAGAAAAGGACCTAGAGGTTACAGTGAATGAGAAGCTGGATATGAGTCAACAGCGTGCCCTTGTTGCCAAGAAGGCTAACGGCATTTTGGACTGTATAAGTAGGGGCACTGCCAGCAGATCGAGGGATGTGATCATTCCCCTCTATTTCACATTGGTGAGGCCTCATATGGAGTACTGTGTCCAGTTTTGGGCCCCACACTACAAGAAGGATGTGGAAGAATTGGAAAGAGTCCAGCGGAGGGAAACAAAAATGATTAGGGGGCTGGAGCACATGACTTAGGAGGAGAGGCTGAGGGAACTGGGATTGTTTAGTCTGCAGAAGAGAAGAATGAGGGGGGATTTGATAGCTGCTTTCAACTACCTGAAAGGGGGTTCCAAAGAGGACGGATCTAGACTGTTCTCAGTGGTACCTGATGACAGAACAAGGAGTGATGGTCTCAAGTTGCAGTGGGGGAGTTTAGGTTGGATATTAGGAAAAACTTTTTCACTAGGAGGGTGGTGAAGCACTGGACTGGGTTACCTAGGGAGGTGGTGGAATCTCCTTCCTTAGAGGTTTTTAAGGTCAGGCTTGACAAAGCCCTGGATGGGATGATTTAGTTGGGAATTGGTCGTGCTTTGAGCAGGGGGTTGGACTAGATGACCTCCTGAGGTCCCTTCCAACCCTGAGATTCTATGATTCTATGCATAATATAAGGGAACCGACAGTTCTGGTGGCTTCTGCAGCATAGAAGACCATAAGGCTACTAGAGGGGTTGCATATTTGAAGAGGTACTATCCAATTCCTATGTACTATAGATATGTATGCTTGGTCATGTGAGTAGTCCTATAAAAGTGAATGCACATATGTAAATATTTTCAGGATTAGGGCCTATGTTTGAAAATGTTTGTAGCTTCTTTGACAGCACTTACTCCTTTCGGTTTTGGTTGAGTGTGTGACATTTTATTTTTTAGGTTCAATATCTAATTAAACTGTCTTCAGCAACCACTCAAGTCAACAACAAAAAAAACTGGTTGCTTAACTGAGTTGATCTTCTAACCTATTGTGTTCCCAAATGGATCATGTCTATATTGCATATGGAATGGAACCTTCCAGCCTGGGTAAAGAATTGCACTAGTGGAGCTAGAGCTAGTGCCTTAAGAAGAACAATGTGAATGTTCCAACTCAGGCTGGAGGTTGGGCTTTCAAGTTTAGGGTGTCTCAAAGGCTTGAGAGCCCAAACTTCAGTCCAAGCTATTTTTAGCTCACTAGCTCAAGCCCCGATAGCTTGAGTCTATCTACCTGGTGTGGGAGGCTTGATCCCAGCTGCAGTATGGGCATACCCTCGGGGGCAATTTCCTAAGAATGGATGATGCTTAATAAGACTGGTCTCTTTGTTAGGTTTATTTAGTGTCTGCATACAGCAGCAAAGAGAAACAAATGAAACAAAATGAAATTAGAATAAAATAGAAGGAAAAGTATATGTGCTGTAATGTAAAGTGGATAGAAATGAAAGAAAAGAAAATTAACACTGGTACACTGTATGGTAAGCTAAGAGTGATAGGTGAAGCACACATTACTACTTAAAGGAGGGTCTCATCAACATCAGCAAGACAACACAGCCAAGTTTTCAAAAAATAAACTAACATTAGGACAGTCTGGCCATTTATTTGGGTGCTTGAATATGTTAGTAAGAGACTAATCTGCAGTTCCTGTTTTTGAAAATGTTGGCCTAGATGTTTGCAATTTAGAGAAAGAGGTCAATTAAAACATATTTATCACCAAAAAGATATTGAGCCTTTTTTTTTACATTAATAGGTTTGCTTGTAAGTGTCAATTAATATATTTTTTTAACAATTTTAGTGTTTCTGCTCTCTGTAAAGCACAGGGTATCTAACAGATTAAAGAAAATAAACCCTTTCATTTATATTAAAAAACCTTACAATTTATTTTCAGCAAAAGAAAAAAAAACATATAAAGCAGCAAATTTCTTATTTTTCCTTGTTAGCTTACCATACTGGTGCATTAAATCTTTCCTCACTCTGTGGAATCTCATTCCACTTACAGTCTTTGGGTAACAAATTCTTTTCATTAAGAAAATGAAAAGTGTTCCTCCATGATCCAGATAATAAATTATTTACAAATTGCAAGAGCAGTCAGTGTTTTTTACTCTACTTCAGCTTTCTGACAATGTCAATTGCCTAAAATTAGGACATAAAATAAAAAGTAGTGTTGACAGTATGTTTTTATATGGAACCCATCAATCAGTTTGTCTTTTATAGTGCCCTTTATGAAAAAAAAAGACAATATGATGTACTGAAACCATACTAATATTCAAACCAAACCAAACCAAACTACTGCTGAGGATATGCATGATCAGACAGATGGAAAATCCAGTTCAATTTTACTGAAAACATTTGCAATTTCCACACTTTTATCTTGTTGGTGTGAAGAGTCACACATGGAAAAATGGTAGTAACTACTTGTGTGTTTTAGAGAATTTTTTCATGTAATCACTGATGCATTTTGTAATCTTCCTTACAATTGGCACTTGATGTCAAGGAAAAGCATTATTAGAAACTAAATAATGATATTTTCAAATGAACCAATTTCTTTTTAAGGGATATTCTTAAATCATAGAGATGCAGATTACTTAGAGATACCTGGTTTATGGGAAGAATAGCTCATTGGTGTCATTAGAAATATGAGCCGGGCTATTTATTGACTTCAGCCAAGTGCAGCAATCAGTATACTAATGTTGCATACTGTCAGATGATTAGTTTTGTAAAAGCAAAGATAACGTAGAGATTATGAGTAGAGCTAGTTGGAAAAACTTCAGTTGAACAGAAAATGAAGTTCTGTCAAAAGGAAAAAGCTTCATGAAATTGTGTCAATTTTGCTGAAATTTAATTTCAGGGTGAAAAAAAATCAGACAATGTTGAAATGTTTTGACATTTTTGGAATGAAGCCTTTCGTGCTCTCCTTTCAAAATGACTTTTCAGTTAGACTTTATTATTTGTATTATATAGTGTAGTATAAAACATATTTCAAAACTGAAACAGAACAAACCCAATTTAAAAATTTTCTTTTGAGAATTTCAAACTATTGGGTTTTTGTTCCAAACCAGAATTAAAACTAATTTTGAAATCTGTTCTCTGTTTAAGCTCTAATTAGAAGGCCTTCTACAAAGGAAATGTAGCATCCTACAGGACTCAGTCTGAGAGATACCATATCAGCCTACAGGGGATCCTTTAGTGACACAAAGTAATCACAGAGGCTCCTGCATTGTTGTCCCCCCACCCTTTGATGTCCACTGTGCTTGAAGTGCAAATTTTCAGTATCACTTGAAGACTGTGTTTGAGGGATGTTTCCTGGTCTTGCTTGCATGCTAGGGGGCTCTCAAGGAAAGTGCGAAAACAGAGTCAGTATGGAAAATCACATTACAGCAAGGTGGGAAAAGCTGTGCTTTTCTACCTTAATGAGCAGCCTGTTTTTTCTCTGTGTGTTTTGGGATTCTTGTGTGTAATCGTTCTAAAGTCTAAGAAATAAAATAATGTTACATTGCTATCTGGCAGCAAGAGATATTTTGTTGATGTTGTTGTTTTTTTTTTTAAATCTAACTTGTCTGTGTGTATGCTGTGAACATACCATCATACCAGTTTCAAGCTCTTTCGGACTGTGAAAGGCTCTATTGTGAACATGGTAACTCTAGAATCAGGAGATAGCAAAGATGAGCTTTAATGCCTTAATAGCACAACCTGTACTACCATCATCTATGGTGTGTGCAATTGAGCCAGACTGAAAGATCTGGCCCTCTGTTTTAATCAAGGTGTATTTATGTATTTTGTTTTCTTTGTACTTGCAGAAGAGGAATAAATACCCCTTTTAGTTTACTAATATGTCACTTACACAGCATTTTTTCGGCATGGGTTTTAAAGTTTTTTACAGAGGCAACTAAGTAATATCCTGATTTTTAAAATATTCATGCAGAATTAGGGTGACCAGATGTCCCAGTTTTATAGAGAGAGTCCCAATTTTGGGGTCTTTTTCTTATATAGGCTCCTATTGCCCCCCAATCCCTGTCCCGATTTTTCACATTTGCTGTCTGGTCACCCTATGCAGAATTGGGTTATTGACTGTTATCTAGTAAAACTGCTCCACTGGCTCTCTCATGAGAACTGGAAATCGGTCATCAGGGATGGTAGAGAAAGGTGAATATGAAAGCCAATGCACCATGCCATTCAAGGGCATGGAACAGTGTGTGGCCTTCACCCAGAGCATGACTGTAGAACGGGCTGAGAGTGCCAGTCAGAACTAAGGCATCAGAAATTCTAAGGATACGCATGGATCTGTCACACATACATAACCCACCCTCCTCACTGAACACACTTCTCCTTTCCAATCCATAATGCTTGTTATATTGCACATTCAGATACTAGTTTCCTTCATAAAGCACGTCAGGGTTAATCCGTTTTAAGTCCTGGGTCTTTTCTGGATAGAAACATTCAGATGGTGTTGAATTAAGTCACGGTTATAAGACTGGACCAGATCAATTTAGGACTAAGTTAAGAGATCACCAAGTAAGACATTTCTTTATGCTATTCAGAAAACTGTATCAATTACTTGTATGGAAGAGGTTTCCTATATTCAAGTAGCAGCATATGTGAAGCTCCTCTTGAAGTAAGGCTGCTCAAAATACAATGTCAATTCAAATGGAAACTTCTACAAAAATACATTTTGCATTATTAATGGGATGTTTCAAAGACACTTTATCACAAAGGTACCAGTATGCAGTTGAAGCTATTGCCGCTGCTGGAATTTAACTACTACACTACAGTGTTAAGTGCTTTTTTAATTACAGTTATCAATATTCGAACTAGAGAGACCTAGGAATAGGGAAGTTTGATTTGTCTGATCAGTTAGGTGTCATCATTCCAGACAAGGTTTTAAAAACAAATTTTAAGATTTGATCTTTGTGTAGGGTTTTATTTCCAGGCAGTCCAAAATTGTAACTAAACTCTCAAAGGTATTTTTTTAATGGATCTTTTATGTGAAACAAAATGTTCTTTCCTCTCGGAGAAAATTCACATCAGAATAAATCATTTAAATGATGATCTACTTTTAACTTCTTGTTTGCTTGAATTCTAAACACTTCCAATGATTCATACATCTAACAGAAGGAGTTTTGTAGGTGTGTGTGTGGTATATAATAAAAGATAATGCTCAAAATTTATTAAATCAGGGTTAGGTATAATACTTAGTGTGGTCATTGGTGTTATATTAGTGAGGAAAATACAAATTAAACTATTAATAGAAATATCTTTATAATTAAAAAGCTTAAAAATATAAACATTTCTCTGAAATGCTACAAAGAAAACCCCCTCCATGCTAAAAATAGGATTTATATCTTCCCAATGGACCTGATCCAAAGTCCATTGAAATCAGTGGAAAAGCTCTCTTTCATTTCAATAGTCTTTAAATCAGGGCCATTGTCTCTACATCCATCATCATGTGGAGTACCGGCCCTTTGGGATTCAATGAGGAACTGTCGTGGATCAGAAACACCATGTTATGGGTCTACCCTCACTTGAAACTGGCCGGTTTCAAAGTGAGGACCTTCAAAGACACACAGATCCACTCACAGAGGAGGAACAGCCTGCAGAGATACCTGGATTCAAACACCTTGAATCTCTACACACAAAAGAAAAGAATTTATTAAGAGAACAAAAGAAAATACAGAATCTCTATGAGCCCAAGCTGGACACTCATAGGGTATAACCTTATCAATCTTTGGAGAGAATTCCCCCTCCCCCCTTTCTCAGTCAAAGCAAAATCAGCAAACAGGAATAAAGCATTTCCTTTAGCAAACACACAATTGCAAATGTAGAAAACAAATCATAAGACTAATTCGCCTTCCTAATTAATACTCACTATTAATTAGCAGAAACTACTCCAGGAGAACTTGGAGACATGATTGTCTCTCTTAGATTCAAAAAGAGTTCTAACAAAGAACACAGACAAAGGCTTCCCTCCACAGAGATTTGAAATTATCTCATCTCTGATTGGTCCTTTGGTCAGGTGGTCACCAGGTACTGCATGTTAACCCTTTACAGGTAAAACAGACTTTAACCCTTAACTATCTGTTTATGACACACCATGTCTTCCTTTAATTGCTGCGTACCCAAAGGTAGATGGAGAAAAGGAAATAACCAGTCCAGGTCATCCAAGCACAACAGTTTCTCTCCCACTGCTCCATTTGTGGGAAGAGGTAAGGCAGCTGTAGCTCACTGTTTTCTACAAAAAAATCCCTGTCTACACTAGAGATATTTATGAAAAAACATTCTCACTATCTTTAAGACATTAGGAGTCCTAATGTAAGGCCTTTCTGCCTTTCTAGACAATAGATATTGTAGTGCTGAAATCAATAAGCCAGATCCTGAGCATCTGTAACTTGGGGGAAAATTTTGTGTTTTCTTCTAGTTTGATCTCACCCAAACATCATCCCTCCTACCTGCATGTTTTCAATGTTTCATATCTACCATCTTTGTTTTTTGCAGCTTGAGTCCTTGTATTATTATAAACATATCTACACTGAACAGGTTACAGACATAATAGGAATGGCTGAAACATTTTCTGAAAAAAAAATAATCAAAGAATTAAGCACAAGGGGATATAATTAAACTCAAGGTGAGATAATGGGATTCTATATATCACCATGCATAAAAGAAGATGAAGTGGAAAAGGGCAAAGACGCAGGGAAAAATCATGAAGTATTAAATAATGAGAACTATTATGAAAGTTTGACAGTCTGAAAGTTTAATTAAAGATATTCTCTAAGTGAAAAGATGTTATAAACTTCAAAATCTAGACTGTTTGGCTGAAGAAACCTACACTCTATAATCACAGTGGATTAAAGAACAATGACTCTCTAAAAATGCTTCCTTATTTTATTTACTCAGCTAGTCAAGGTTGGAGTTCCTGACTTGGTCTGTAGGCTGTCGTCAACAATACAATTATATTTGTGTCACTGTGGAATTTGTGGATTTGCATGTATAAAAGGTTTTGTAGGTAGATATCTAGGTGGGAGTTAGACTAACAGCAAGATAAGAACTATTCAACATGTTTAATTCTCAGTATTATTAAAATGGTAAATAATAGGTTCAGTACTTCCTTCCTTTGAAAATGGATACAGATAATGGGACAATGAAAGCTAATAGGTTACTCTGTATTGTAAAAACTACATGGTAATAATCTGAGATCTGACTGATTAAAATAACTGAAAATCACCCATTTGCAATAGAAACCTCATTTTTCTTTGTAGAACAGTAGAGTCTTTGGGATGTGCGTGTTATTGAAAGGCAGCTGACCTTAGAGACTGAAACTTGGATTAAGGGCAAACAGAGTCATTGGTGAAAAACAGGGAGTTGCATGTGTTTTTTGGAGAGAGGAGTGACTGTTGATAGAATATATTGGTGTCTCAATGAGGTCATTTGTGGCAGGAGGATTTGTTCTAGAGGAGAACAAACATAAAAGCTGGTGATGACAGTAAGAACCCATCAAAATGAATTTATTTTTTTTCCAGTGGAGAAGCTGTTGGAGAGAGGGGAAAGGCAAATATTTGTTGGATAATTATCTCCTGTGTGTGTCTCTGTTAGGATTGTTCCTTGAGTTTGGCAAACACATGACAATGTTCTAATTTGATGTCATATTTGTAAATAAATACAGAATTATCTTTGTAATCTATTATGACAATGTCATATAGAATAGTGATGAAAACAATAAGATTCTATAAAAAAGGAATTCTTTAAAAATTCTTCTAAATCCTATGAAATGTAGTATAGTGTGTATATTTCTATAGAATCCTAGAGAAAATTTTTCTATTAAATTCTAAAGTACAGTTTTTAAAAAAACCTATAAAGAGTATCATTTGTACTGCATTCTGTAAAACAAGTTTGTAGAACAAGTTCTGTAGAAATCCTTTTGATTTCTATAAAAACCTATTGATTTAATTCCAATTCAATTATATCCCTGATTTAAAATTCCAAACTGGAAAAATCCTATTGCCCAGAAACCCAGGACAAGTAGAAATGTTGTTTGGGAAATTAAAAGTATCAGATGTCCTATCCACTGGATAACTGGGGAATCTAGGGATAACTGTGTGACATCAGAAACAACAGTGTTGAGCTGACAGCCAGTAGTAAGGGTAGCTAGATGGGCTGAGTGGAGGTGGAGACAAAGAATGGGGCTGGACGAGGGGAAAAGTCATGTAGAACAACTGAACTGAGTTACCAGCCAGGAAGGGACTGGGAAGGTGGTAGACCTGGAAGTGTCTCACCTTTTTTTTTTTTTTTTAAGTGTTTTATATATGTTATACAAAACAAAGGAAGAAGGAATTTTATGGAGTGGAATACCGTCTATGAACAAAAACCATACTTGTTCCTATTTACATGTTACTTTAGCTATATTTATGCCTATAAAGACAAGCTTTGTTCAAAATAAGTAGATGAAGTTTTGTTTCCGGTGTGTTAAGTAGTGCATAAGTGTATGTTAATTATAGCAATCAAGATTTATGATTATGGAGACTTAGGAATAAGCAAGTACAACCAAGGCCAAAACCCATTTTAAGAGTGGGAAAAGTACTTATACTAGAGAGATTTGCTGTCAAAATTATTTTTTCTTGGTGAAGAACCTCAATAAATTGTTCTAATATTTTACTTTATTTTCTATTTATTTTCTGCACCCTCTCCGAGTTTTTAACATAAAATGTGGAAAACAGAACTGGGTGCAGTATTCCAGTATCAGTCTCACCAATGCTGCATACAGTGGTAAAATCATCTCCCTATTCCTATGCTCTAACCTCCTATTTCTACATGCAAGAATAACACCAGCCCTTTTTGCCACAGCATTGCACTACGAGCTCAGGTCAATTTGTTTTTCCATGACAACACCTATATCCATTTCAGAGTCACTGCTTTCTAGGATACAGTCCCCTATTTTAGGAATAGCCTTCATTCCTTGTTCCTAGATGTATTACTTTGTATTTGGCTATATTAAAACACATTTTGTTTGAATGGGTCCAGAGTCAGATCAGTCTGTATGACTGCCCGGTCTACCTTTTCCTCATCATTATTTACCACTCTGCCAATCTTTGTGTTACCTGCAAATTTTATAAGCAGTGATTTTGTATTTATTTCCATATCATTGATGAAAACGTTGAATAGTATCAGGTCTAGCCTAGAGTTGTGTCTGTCCCTAGATCCTGCCACATACCTAGCTACCACGGGGGCATTTCTGGCCCAGTGGCATTTAGCAGGCCATAGAGAAAGAAGCCATAACAGGGAATTCAGGCAACTGTGGTGCTAACCATGGATATGCTGCCTTCATTTGCTCTTAATTTTCCATATCCGGAAACAAGGTAGGACGTAGATATTAAAAGGAAGTATTTTTAGCCTGGAAACTGATTGGCTGAGCCTAGAGAGTTCTGGGTGTGATGAATTATAAATATTTTCTAAGAAAAACATGCCATTCCCCAAGATTATGAATTGGTATGCAATTTTTTGGAGGAATGAAATGTAGCAGGTTCATGAAAATAAGTTATAAGGCAGCTGAACTCTAGCAATGCCTCTGACTAGTGCAAACTCCTCACACTCAGTAAAGGTGGAGTTTGTCTAAAAAAAAATCAACAAATAAAACAAAACAAAGCAAAAAAAACAAAGAACTGTGACCATCTGCTTTCTGCTTTACTTTTTCTTGTATCACTGATTGGCTAGTGGGAGAAAAAGAAGGAACTCTCATTTCAAATTCACAGCACTTTCCCAGATGGCTTTAAAGAAACAGCATCAAAGATACTGTGCTCCAGCTTCAGTTCTGTTGGGAAATTTCAAGGCCACATCACTGAAGTGAGTTTAAAATTTTCCCTCCCTTTACCATTCTGTGATGGTAATAAATCACAAGTGAAGTGAGTTTTTCATACCATTGTCTCTGGTCTATCAAATTACACAGCAGAAGTAAAATCCTTTGTAAAGGTGCATGTCTTACTTAAAAATTACCTAAAAAAATCCTTGTTTGTCTCCATCCTTTGTGTTGCTGCTTGACCTGGTTATGTGAGTAGCCAGTGCGGAGGAGTAAAGGGGTCTTTTGTCTTCTTATGCCTCCTTAATCCCCCGCATGTATATGCAAGCAGGTTCATGACTGAACCCCAAATAATTTTAACTAACTGTAAGTAAAGTGTCAATACAAATACATTAGCTACACATAATAACAAAAACAAATAAAGAAAAAATCACCTAAAATGCCCCACATTTGCCTAAGGAGAAGGATTGATTGCAACATAACATAATAGCCTGGCAGATATGTTAGACTGAATTAATCCTTCACTGATCTACTGGTAGTCTCACATATTTGTATTGTGAACTGAGCTCTTGAGTGACAAGTTGAATAGATGAGCTGACACTGTAAACAAATTTTGCCAGCAGCAGCACTAGTCTTGCTGTGGTTTGCTTCTGTTGCCTCATTGGTTAACTTTGGGGAATCAGACATGCTGTGATGGACCTCAGCTCCATCTTCAGAAGTCAGTTTGGTCTAAACTGAGGTGGAGTCAATCAGGTGATTTATTAGGTGGTGTAAGTATTAAAGCTCCTTGTACTGTTGCATAATAATGTGCTAATCTACTGCCTTTTTTTTTAAACAAACACTGGGTGAGAGTTTGGTCTGTGCCTTTTGAAGCAGTGAACTCATAGAAATGGGATTGGGAGGGCTACGCTTGCTTTAAATCCCCTTTATGCCCTCCCAGTTCTGGGCTGCTCCAGGAGACCTAAATGGCCCCCGTGGAACTTAGATAACTTAAATCTCCCATTGACTTCATTGGGCAGGATGAAGCCCTTAGGGTGAAATTCATTCCTGAGTGAAGCCTGCAGGACGAGGCCCTAAAGCCTTCGTTCTGCATCCTACAGTGAGCTTGAGCTGGTGTTCCCCTGCACAGTAGAGCTGGGCAGGAAATGGCTTTCCCATCCTGTGCAAGTTTTTGAGATTTCAAAATAATTCCCCAATCTGCATTAGGCCAAAACAGAGACCTTTTGGTGTTTTTGTGCAGGGAGAGAGACAGAGACCCACGCCCTTCCCACATAACCCAAAGATTATGGTGCTCACCTGGGAATTTGGGAGACCCACATTCAAGTCCTCACTCTGCCTGATTCAGAGCAAGGATTTGAACCCATGTCTCCCACATGAGTGTATAACCCATGTGCATAATAGAGAGAGCTCTCTTTAAGACATCTGGGGGGGGAAGGTATGAGTTGTGTCTGCGTCATTGTTGCTAGACAAGACACAACTAGCCCTCCACACTTAGAAGTTTCTGGAATTGGGTATGATAGTTTTGGGTATGCTCAGTAAATCCCCTGTTGCTGGACTCAGATGCCATGAGGACAAATAGTCAGGGCAGCTGCTTTACAGGTGGCCATTTGCACTGTGTGGGTTGAGAGAAGCTGAGTCACAGGTACAGAAAGCAGGCTGTTTCCTCCTAACTCTGAAACATTTTGCAGCAGGTTAGTGATGTTGCTACACCCTCCAGCACAGAAGCCCTGGCAGTGTTAATTATAGAAAGTGGAAATAGGAAGGGAAAAATATTTATTTTAATTCTATACTTTGAATGTTTGCCAATCCATTTTTGTTAAATTGTCTTAATGAGTGTGATTCACCAACTTTTCTCTTATTTAAGTGTGATGATGGGGAAAGAGTTATTTATTTTTCTATTCTCTGTTTTGTATTTTTCTTGAAACAGGTTTTTTGGTTGGTTGGTTAACTAGTTGGCTGACTAGCTAGCTGAGTGACTTCAGCAGAGGAGGAGGAAGAGTCTGCATGGATTCAAACTGAAAATTTCTACGAACAAGTGGAGGGAAGATATTTCTGTTGACTCAGCAGACTGTATAGATTTTGGTCATCAGACTGTAGCTGAGACACAGGTGAACTCAATCTAAGCTATAGGATACTGAGTTTCTTCTCACTGTTTCTGTAGGGACCAATCTGTTTAGATTTAATTTGTTTTCTTTGTGTTTTTGTAGAATTTTAATGTATGTAGCTTATCAAGTAGCAATATTATATTGTAAAAATTAAGTTATTACTGTAATTTGTTTCTTTATAGTAAGATTTTATAAAGTTGGTACTTAAGAATTAAATTATTGTGGAAAGGCTGACCCTGTTCAGTCCTTTTTGAAAATCATCAATGACTGAATTCTGGATTTTTAAGTGCTTTCCTATGGGAGTAGGGTTTATTAGGCATTGGAGAAAGGCAATAAAGTAAACTCAAGCCCACTCAAAGTTTACAACTGCACTAACTGTTGGACTATTGATTCAGTCTCTGTTCTCTACCCAATCTCTCCTACTGGAGCTTTTCTATTTTGTATTTAATATTAATTGGGCTAAAGACAGAGACTTCTCTATTGGCTACCGGTTGTGATACGCCACTGGGACATGAGAGCTCCAGGTGCAAGTCTCTGCTTTGAATCAGACCAGATCTGCCACATCCCAGCTGAGTCTCATAAGTGCCTGGCTATTGGGTATTACAGGATAGAATGAGCTTCTCATATTGAGAAGAATTCTGTCTTGGAACCGAGAAAGCTTTCCTAGCAAAAATTTCACCTAAATTGGTACATCTCCTCCCCCATTTCTCCCCCCAAAGAAGATGAATCTATTTTGTTTGCTCAAAAAATCCTGACCACATCTATTGCACAGAGCTCATTGCAGGAGTGGGACCCAAGTGTGTACTGTTATGCAATGTGTATAATAACTGTAACTTGGTTCACAGAACTAGCCTTACAACATTAAGGTTTGCTCCATTTCCTTAATTAGTTCTCTTAGTACTCCCAGTTGTCAAAAATGTTTTCAGCTAGCTTCAAAAAGTCTTTGAAATATTTTCATTAATGAATCAGTAATAATCGCACACTTCAGTTTTAATTAGAAAAAAATACATCACATTAAATGGGAGAAATGTTTAAGAAAAAATGACAACGGCAACATGATTTTGAAACTGCATAAATGCAACTCACAATGGAAAAGACCTTTTATAAGCTTGCCTAATACTTACTTAATGAAGCCTGTGCTGGTCTCCACAGGTGTGACACTACTGAATCTGAGAAGGAAATTCACCTTCAGAAGCTATCAGGTCAAACCACTTTGACTACTACTCCTCTCTTTACAGGAACTTAGAAGGTGACAGCCCAAATACTGTTTAACTGAGCACTAACTATGGAATGCAACTAATATGTGGCAGCTGTTGTCATACTGTCTGGAGTGGCTCACAACCATGAGTACTTGCCTCAGGCAGACACTTGAAACTGGTGGTATGTTCTATAATTAGATTTCACCAACTCAGTAACAAATGTGAATTCCCGGATCACTATGACAGTCTGACCATGGAGTCACAGACAGTTCCCTTAGGCTCTCCAGTGTATCTTGCCACCCAGGCAACCTGGACTTAGTGGTGAATGGTGATTTACACCAAAAATCACAAAATATTCACGTTGCTCCCAGTCCTAAGAGACCAGTCACTTATTCCAGATCAATTGGTACCTTAGATTTCACACCAAAGACAGTTACTAGAGCCAATTCTGTAACAAACTAACTAAAGATTTATTAACAAGGAAAAAGAAATAAGAAAGTTTATTTACAAGTTAAAGCATACAAACATATACACACAAATGAATTGCCATCTGTGATTCCTAAAGATGGCAGTAATCTGTCAATTCAAAATGTCTTTCAGGACAGACCCGGGGCAACCAATGGCAGTCTCTGCCTTAGTTTAGTGTCTCTGGCTCTGTAAGAGTTCAAACAGTGATGAGATGAGATGTCACCGTTTCATCTTTAAATTTAGCTTTCCCGTCCATGAGATGAGCTCCTCTGCACATAGCATTTCCAAGATATGATAGGGTCTTTCACCAATACTTTGTATTGTGATGTTACCTAATGGCATGTTTAATCTTGATAGGCCTCCTTAATGGGCGGGGGGAATGATCCCTGTGCCTGGGTTCACAAGTTCAGAGCAAATATTTTCAACATTATAAAGCGAAACTTACATATTTCTTTATAGCATGGAATACAGGCATTACAAGTGAGACTAATGATTACAGCAACTTACAAGCATTTAATGGAATCTACATATTAAATACATTCTTATAAAACTCATAGTTATTTTGAACACAACCAACATCCCGGTGAGCTGACTTGGTTTCCAGGTTTGAGTTTGTCAGTTCTTAGCTAATTCGTATGGCCTTGGCCAGAGCTGGCACTTGGTTTACCAGCATCACAACTATGCTCTAGGAAATGGTGGTGGATGCATTTGGAATAGTCAGGCTGGGCTGTACAGTATAAATAGGATGAAATGAAGTTTAACAACGAACAAAAAATAGACAGGAATTAGGCTACAATTTTACACAGCACCACCGCAACAATTGGGAAGAGGATGGGATGTAGGGGGACTTCTGAGCCTGATGAAGGCCTCTTGTGGGAGGAGAGAATTCTGAGACTAGAGAGAGGTTTCTGAGTCACAAGAGATGTGGGTGGCCAGAGGTGAAGTTTGTGTCCTGAGTCTGGAAGTTTGAAATGTGAGTGGATCCAGAGCTGGGTGAGGTGACTTTGAAGAGAGAAGGTGGGAAGAGAATGATTCTGTGTTGGGACAGCCAGAAAAAATAATCCCATTGCACAAATAAATAAAACTGGGTTTCAAAATTAAATTTTGTTCTGATGTGAAATGAAAATGAAACCTTTTGATTTCTTTTAAGGAATAGCCAATAGCCCATCAGATAGGATACTTACAGGGGATGTGAGAGTCTCAGCTATGCAGAGCAGGCACTTAAGCCCAGGTTTCCATGTGAGTGCCTTACCCACTGGGTTATTGATGGCTCTTTCTGTGGCTTTGATCAGAAATACCTGAGAAGTCTTCCCAGTGAAATTTTCATCAAAACAGATAAATTTCTGCAAAACATTTTTGGTTTAATTAAAATAGCATTTTTCTGCATATACAAGTTTTGTTGATTTCTTTTTTCCCACTATCATCATTATGTTTGCCACCAACATGCTGGATACCAGAATGGCTAATTTAGGAAGGTGCCCATTGATCATACTCACTTCAGTGACAGAGAGACTCTTGGCTATTTCAGCTGCGAGGACAATAGATGAGATTGTCACAGGTGGTTGTCTTCAGTGTAGACATCCTCACAACATGAATGTACTGAACCCAGAGGAAATTTTTCAGCCAGCTCTAACTCTAAGCATCCAAAGATGTGTCATAGTAATTGGGGAAGTTTTCAATCAGGAGGGGGAAGGGTGGTTTCATATAATTGAGTTGGGGTGGGGTGGAGCAAAGTCAATTGCTGAGTAAGCAGGGGGAGTGGTGTTTGGGAACAAAACAGGAAAGTGATTACCAAGTGATTCCCCCAGTCACCACTCTGCCCTTTACTGTTAAGTGTTCCTCCCAATTTCTCATTCAGAAAGAAGGTAGCAGAAGAGAGGATCCCTCTTTTTAATTCACACTTCTACCCCAACCACCTTAATCACTCAGCAAAAAAAAGCTTCCCTATGACACTCCTCCTCCTGACCACAGTGTCCCAGTTTGATCAATCTGTATGCATGTGTGCTCATGCATTTGCACAGATTGCAGTTTACAACTCTACTGCTTCTTTTGGTCACCAGCATCCACCACCATTCCCTTAACATATACAGCTGTGGAATTCATCTTCCTCCAATCTCTCCTGAGTCTCTTGCAGGAAGAATGGAGATTTGCAGTGGTGACGTAATCGGCTATTTGTCACTTATTTTGTATTCACTACTTTTTATAAAGTTTCATCTGGTCAAGGAGGAGAAACAATGTGAAATGGTAGGTATTAACCACATATCTGAAACAATGTTGTACACTGTTTGTTCTTTGCTGCACTAGCAGTTCACATTAGTTCAGCACTGCTTCAGGAGCACAAGTTGCAGATAGCATTGGATATTTTTCCTAGAGTAGGCAAGGTCTGGATGGCTAAATTCTTCTGTTGAGCCACTCAGCAGCTTAGTTGGAACTGGCTGGGCTCACCAGGGCATGTGGAGTTTGAACCTGTGGAGAATATGCTAACTATTCTGGAAGCACCACCTGCTCACACCTACAAAGAGGATAAATGATTTTCCAGTGTTGCACAGTAATTGGCAAGCCATGATTAGAACCTGGAAAGTCCAGGCTCTGAGACACATGCTCAAAACACTATGTTATGCTACTTATGTTAGTGTACTGACAAACTGCACAAAAGGTAGAAACATTGACTTCTGTTCCATTAGAAATTAGGAGGAGGTTCAAGTATTTGTTGAAGGGAGGCCAAAATGCATAAGGGGAGAAGTGTCATTTTCAAGCTTATTAAAGGAAATTATAAAACTAATTATGTGTGGAAATTAAAATAATTGAAAATAAATCAACATTAATTGACAGCTGCCACTCTGTTCTTAATTTACTTTGTTGCATCTGACTGTTGCAAGGGTTAAAAACAGAAGCAGTCATGTTGTATTGCCTAGGCAGAGGCAGATCAGGAAAGAATAGAATAGCAAATCTCTCTGTGAATTCCCTGGCTTTTGTCAGTTCCTTTGTAAGTCAGACTGTTATTATAATGTCTCTGCACTTAAGATTTTGTGCAGTGCCCTCTCCTTTCCCTGTGACAATTCACAAAGGACTGTTTCAATAAACTTGCTTTAAGGTTGTTATATCTTTGTTTTCCAGCTGCAGTCTTACTGACCTGGAACAGAACGAAATGTAGAAGTGACATTCACACCACTTAATTGGTATAATTAACAGGGTTTTTTTTTCACCCCACAGTTGGAGTGATAACAGCACTTTGAGAGTACAATGCTCCTGGGAACAGGGAAACCAACTAATTGAGAACAGAATTTTGTTTCTCCTTAGACAGGACAGTCAGAATTGAAGGCACCTGGTTATAAATAGCTTATTCTGAATGAAGAAATAGATTCTTCCTTTTGGGGGCCCTAAGTAGTTTTAGGTTTCACCGAAGCTTAAAGATGTCAGAAAAGTCAAAACACATGTTAAAACAATTTATAGTGAATGCAGACATGAACCAAATACTTCTGGGCTTTTCCACAGCATGAGGCTTCTCAGGTGCCTAAGGAAAGCCCTTTGGATGACTGCAGTGTGTTCAAACGCAAAAGCCAGGCCTTGACTGATCACCCAGGATGAAAATGCTAGGTGTTTGGAAAGGCACTTGAATCTGAACTGACTCATGCAAATTAAAAATTGGCTGTTTTTATAATACCAATGTACATTCTATTGAAGAAGCAAAGGGTATCAACTGTTAACTTCTGCAATTATTTTGAATACAAATGTCTTAATGAGTGAGGATCTCATTATGATGTGCATGCTGATTTAAAAGTGACATTTTAGTTAGAGATGTGCAAAAAAAACTGAAGCTCATGTGCTCTAGTTCACCTGTTTTTGCTATAAAGGTCATTATTTTATCTTCTAGACAAAGGCTCTCTGATGGATTTGTTTGTCAAAATATGAATAGATTGTAAAAAGCTTTGATGTCTCTTATTGAAGGTCTTAACAGAGTCCTTAATACTAATCAGGTAAGCCTCACACCGTTTAGAGCCATTATACAGGTAAGGAAATTGAGGTACAGAGCCATTAAGTGATCAAGCAAGGTTATGGAGCACCTCCTTGGCAGTGTTCAGAATACAGCCCAGAATTCGTGACTCCTAGCCCCATATTCTAAAAATTAGACCATATATCCTCCTTCAAATTTACATAAGAAAATGATTTCTGAATATCTGTGGTAATATGCAGAGCTGCATACTATGGTGTCTAATATGGTCTGATGTTTGACTTGAGTATGCAAATTTGATAGGCTTTTACTTAGAAGTTATACTGTAATGATACAATGAAAAAACACACACTTGAATCGTGTGTTGTTGCAATAAAGCCTAAACAAGGCTTGATTGTAGACCAAGTTAGCAACATCTGAAACTTGGGATGCTTTAAAAGGTTTTATTATCCTTGTCCTTAGCTAACAGATATTTCCAACTATATGAATGTTCTCTTATGACCTTTAAGGGAAATAAGTGGTTCTAAGGGATTTACTAAACAAAGGTATATTAATGTCCCCCATTTCAGACCCTAAAAACAGTGACCTGTCCTCCTTCCCCCTCTCTTTGATTAGATTTCTATTTAACATTTTGAATAACCTTGTATTGAACTAAAATGCTAATAAAGTCAGAAATAAGATGTAACACACTACAAATATACTTAGTATCAAGACAGATTTTTCAATATGTCTCCTATTAAGTGACACAGAAACCTACATAAGAATGGTACAATCTGTTTTCTCTGTGTCAGTACAGACAGTACTTCACACCCAAAAAATATCAAGGTTCCACATAAATAAATGATAAAATTAACACTTAGCCAATAACGTGAGACATAAACCTCAGTGTCTATAATAAATATCACAATTGGGAGGAACAGCACCTGTATTCTTCCTCTACAGTGCATCAGGGACATGCACTCTCAGAATTCTGGCTCTCGAAGTCATCAACCTTCTCCCCGTCCCCCCCCTCCGCCCGGGGTAGAGACTCATGTCTCTCTCCCTTATTTGTGGGCATTTCTAGGCTGCACAGTTCCTTCTTAATTCCCCTGCAAAACAGACTGCCTCAGCAGGGCCCCTTTACCTTCTCAGAGGCTATAAACAGCATAATTACCCAGTAAAACTCTTTTTAAGCAAACACATTTATTCTTAAGGTAAACTCATTATAGAGAAAACATACAGAAACAATAAAAGAACCTATATGCACGCTAATAATCTTAGCTGAGATCACCCCCTCCCTCTCACAGGGGCTCAGGTAGATGATTAGCTCTTACAATCCCATCAAGGGGTAGGGGTATTACTGTGATCACAAGTTCCTAACAACTGTTAGCTCAGAACAAGCACACCCTTGAATCTGTGAGTTAGTCTTTTATCCAGTTTGGGACTCCTTTCCCACCGATGCATGCTGGTTTCCGTGAAATGGTGCTGCATGGTGTAAAGCTGCTCCAGGAACTCCTCCACTAGTATCAGTTGCTCAGTGTTTTCCTTTTCTTCCTCATACTTGTCTCACTTCCTCCACTGCTGAAACTTCTCTAATGCCGGAAGAACCGCTACTTCTATCTTATCACCTTATTGGCTCGATGGTGGGCAGAGTCCAAAGCTAAATTCTTCCCCCTTTGAGTGTTGAAATACATCCTAAGCAGCCTCTGAGTATTTGAAGATCCCAGCATAGTGGCATGGTGCATTGTCAGGCCCATTCTGGCTGACAGCAATCTGAAAATAGAACTAGTCCACCCAGAAAGGAAGCATAAGAACATAACAACATAAGAACGGCCGTACCGGGTCAGACCAAAGGTCCATCTAGCCCAGTATCTGTCTACCAACAGTGGCCAATGCAAGGTGTCCCAGAGGGAGTGAACCTAACAGGCAATGATCAAGTGATCTCTCTCCTGCCATCCATCTCCATCCTCTGATGAACAGAGACTAGGGACACCATTCTTACCCATCCTGGCTAATAGCCATTTATAGACTTAGCCACCATGAATTTATCCAGTTCCCTTTTAAACATTGTTATAGTCCTAGCCTTCACACCATCCTCAGGTAAGGAGTTCAACAAGTAGACTGTGCACTGTGTGAAGAAGAACTTCCTTTTATTTGTTTTAAACCTGCTGCCTATTAATTTCATTTGGTGACCCCTAGTTCTTGTATTATGGGAATAAGTAAATAACTTTTCCTTATCCACTTTCTCAACATCACTCATGATTTTATATACCTCTATCATATCCCACCTTAGTCTCCTCTTTTCCAAGCTGAAGAGTCCTAGCCTCTTTAATCTTTCCTCGTATGGGACCCTCTCCAAACCCCTAATCATTTTAGTTGCCCTTTTCTGAACCTTTTCTAGTGCTAGAATATCTTTTTTGAGGTGAGGAGACCACATCTGTACACAGTATTCAAGATGTGGGCGTACCATGGATTTATATAAGGGCAATACTATATTCTCAGTCTTATTCTCTATCCCCTTTTTAATGATTCCTAACATCCTGTTTGCTTTTTTGACCGCCTCTGCACACTGCGTGGACATCTTCAGAGAACTATCCACGATGACTCCAAGATCTTTTTCCTGACTCGTTGTAGCTAAATTAGCCCCCATCATGTTGTATGTATAGTTGGGGTTATTTTTTCCAATGTGCATTACTTTACATTTATCCACATTAAATTTCATTTGCCATTTTGTTGCCCAATCACTTAGTTTTGTGAGATCTTTTTGAAGTTCTTCACAATCTGCTTTGGTCTTAACTATCTTGAGCAGTTTAGTATCATCTGCAAACTTTGCCACCTCACTGTTTACCCCTTTCTCCAGATCATTTATGAATAAATTGAATAGGATTGGTCCTAGGACTGACCCTTGGGGAACACCACTAGTTACCCCTCTCTATCTGAGAATTTACCATTAATTCCTACCCTTTGTTCCCTGTCTTTTAACCAGTTCTCAATCCATGAAAGGACTTTCCCTTTTATCCCATGAAGCTTAATTTACGTAAGAGCCTTTGGTGAGGGACTTTGTCAAAGGCTTTCTGGGAATCTAAGTACACTATGTCCACCGGATCCCCCTTGTCCACATGTTTGCTGACCCCTTCAAAGAACTCTAATAGATTAGTAAGACACGATTTCCCTTTACAGAAACCATGTTGACTACTGCTCAACAGTTTATGTTTTTCTATGTGTCTGACAATTTTATTCTTAACTATTGTTTCAACTAATTTGCCCGGTACCGACGTTAGACTTACTGGTCTGTAATTGCCGGGATCACCTCTAGAGCCCTTTTTAAATATTGGCGTTACATTAGCTAACTTCCAGTCATTGGATACAGAAGCCGATTTAAAGGACAGGTTACAAACCTTAGTTAATAGTTCCACAACTTCACATTTGAGTTCTTTCAGAACTCTTGGGTGAATGCCATCTGGTCCCGGTGACTTGTTAATGTTGAATTTATCAATTAATTCCAAAACCTCCTCTAGTGACACTTCAATCTGTGACAGTTCCTCAGATTTGTCACCTACAAAAGCCAGCTCAGGTTTGGGAATCTCCCTAACAACCTCAGCCATGAAGACTGAAGCAAAGAATCCAATTAGTTTCTCCGCAATGACTTTATCATCTTTAAGCACTCCTTTTGTATTTTGATCGTCAAGGGGCCCCACTGGTTGTTTAGCAGGCTTCCTGCTTCTGATGTACTTAAAAAACATTTTATTACCTTTGGAGTTTTTGGCTAGCCGTTCTTCAGACTCCTCTTTGGCTTTTCTTATTACACTCTTGCACTTAAGTTGGCAGTGTTTCTGCTCCTTTCTATTTGCCTCACTAGGATTTGACTTCCACTTTTTAAAGGAAGTCTTTTTATCTCTCACTGCTTCTTTTACATGGTTGTTAAGCCACGGTGGCTCTTTTTTCGTTCTTTTACTGTGTTTCTTAATTTGGGGTATACATTGAAGTTGGGCCTCTGTTATGGTGCCTTTAAAAAGGGCCCACGCAACTTGCAGGGATTTCACTTTAGTCACTGTACCTTTTAACTTTTGTTTAACTAACCCCCTCATTTTTGTATAGTTCCCCCTTTTGAAATTAAATGCCACAGTGTTGGGCTGTTGAGGTGTTCTTCCCACCACAGGGATGTTGAATGCTATTGTATTACGGTCACTATTTCCAAGCGGTCCTGCTATAGTTACCTCTTGGACCAGCTCCTGCGCTCCACTCAGGATTCAATCTAGAGTTGCCTCTCCCCTTGTGGGTTCCCGTACCAGCTGCTCCATGAAGCAGTCATTTAAAGTATCGAGAAATTTTATCTCTCCATTTCGTCCTGAAGTGAAATGTTCCCAGTCAATATGGGGATAATTGAAATCCCCCCCTATTATTGGGTTCTTAATTTTGATAGCCTCTCTAATTTCCCTTAGCATTTCATCATGACTATTACTGTCCTGGTCAGGTGGTCGATAATAGATCCCTAATGTTATATTTTTATTAGAGCATGACATTTCTATCCATAGAGATTCTATGGAACATGTGGATTTGCTTAAGATTTTTACTTCATTTGAATCTACATTTTCTTTCACATATAGCGCCACTCCTCCCCCTGCATGACCTGTTCTGTCCTTCCGATATATTTTGTACCCCGGAATGATTGTGTCCCATTGATTGCTCTCAGTCCACCAGGTTTCTGCGATGCCTATTATATCAATATCCTCCTTTATCACAAGGCACTGTAGTTCACCCATCTTATTATTTAGACTTCTAGCATTTGTGTACAAGCACTTTAAAAACTTGTCCCTGTTTATTTGTCTGCCCTTTTCTGATGTGCCAGATTCTTTTTTATGTGACTGTTTATCATCTGATCCGGTCCTTACATTATACTCTTCCGTCCTCTGCTCCTGACTATAACCTGGAGATTCTCTATCATCAGACTCTCCCCTAAGAGAAGTCTGTGTCCGATCCACATGCTCCTCTGCAGCAGTCAGCTTTCCCCCATCTCCTAGTTTAAAAACTGCTCTGTAACCTTTTTAATGTTTAGTGCCAGCAGTCTGGTTCCACTTTGGTTTAGGTGGAGCCCATCTCTCCTGTATAGGCTCCTCCCATCCCAGTAGTTTCCCCAGTTCCTAATGAACATGAACCCCTCCTCTCTACACCATCGTCTCATCCACGCATTGAGACTCTGAAGCTCTGCCTGCCTACCTGGCCCTGTGCATGGAACTGGGAGCATTTCTGAGAATGCCACCATAGAGGTCCTGGATTTCAGTCTCTTCCCTAGCAGCCTAAATTTGTCTTCCAGGACATCTCTCCTACCCTTCCCTATGTCATTGGTACCTACATGTACCACGACCACTGGCTCCTCCCCAGCACTACACATAAGTCTGTCTAGATGCCTCGAGAGATCCGCAACCTTCGCACCAGGCAGGCAAGTCACCATACAGTTCTCTCGGTCATCACAAACCCAGCTATCTACGTTTCTAATAATCAAATCTTCCATTAACTAACACCTGCCTTTTCCTACAAACTGGAGTTCGCTCCCCCGGAGAGGTAACCTCAGTGCGAGAGGCAACCCCAGCACCATCTGGAAGGAGGGTCCCAACTACGGGAAGGTTTCCCTCTGCTCCCATTGCCTGCTCTGCTTCCCTGGGCCGTTCTTCCTCCACAACAGCGCAGGGGCTGTCTGAGCAGAGGTGGGACAATTCTACAGTGTCCTGGAAAGCCTCATCAACATACCTCTCTGCATCTCTTAGCTCCTCCAGTTCCGCCATCCTGGCCTCCAAAGTCCGTACATGGTCTCTGAGGGCCAGGAGCTCCTTGCACCGACTGCACACATACGCCACCCGCCCACAGGGCAGGTAATCATACATGCAACGCTCAGTGCTATAAACTGGATAGCCCCCACTCTGCTGCCGGGCTTCTGCCTGCATTGTCTCCTAGTTAAAGGAAGGGTGGTTTACAGAAATTTTTTTTGAAATGTGGTTTGGTTTATAGGTTTTGAGGGGACTACAGGGGAAGGGTTAGGACTGACAAGGGACTCCCGCTCCCTTCCCACTCCCCTGCCAAACTCCCTTGCGAAACTCCCTGTTAGCAGCCCCTGGTCGCTTGTGCACGGCTTTCTAAAGCCCTGGCCTGAGTGAATGCCCTGGCCACTGATTAAGGCTCAGCCAATTACCAGAGGCTTTGAGCTTTCAAACCTTCCTTTGAATCTCAGGGCCTCCAACTGCCAGTCACAGCACACGGTCCTTCAAACAACCAACCAAACAAACAGACTGACAAACACAAGCTCAGCACACAGCAAGTAACCCCCAAACACAAACAAACACACACTACAGATAGTCACTTACCCCACAGATGCTGTATTTGCTCCTCCTTCACCTGGAGAACTCCCTTGCGAAACTCCCTGTTAGCAGCCCCTGTTCGCAAAGCCTGGAGTAAGACAGTGGAAATGTGACATTTAAAAAAAAACAAAAACTGTCTGTCTTCAGCTATGCATTCCACTCTTCACAGCAAGAAAAATCCCAGGATGCATAGTGCTCAGCAGAGAAGCAAAGGACCAGGGGATACCCTCTGAGACCACCGCACACTTAAAGTACGTCCAGACTACCCGCCGTATTGGCGGGTAGCGATCGATTTATCGGGGATCAATATATCGCATCTCATCTAGACACGCGATATCGATCCCCGAACGTGCTCCCCGTCGACTCCGGAACTCCACCTGAGCGAGCAGCGGTAGCAGAGTCGGTGGGGGAGCCGCGGACGTTGATCCCACGCGGTGAGGACGGGAGGTAAGTCGGGATAAGATACTTCGACTTCAGCTACGATATTCCCATAGCTGAAGTTGCGTATCTTACATCGACACCCCCCTCCAGTGTAGACCAGGCCTTAATGGCAGCAGCTTGTTGCATACTCTGTACATATAATGCTGTGTTCATATAGTCCTGTGTGTACATGTTAGTATGGTTTGGGTATTGCGTATTATCTGATTGCCATAAAAAGCTGTGGATCTTCTGTGTAGACAAGCATTAAATTATCTGGCTTACTGCTTAAAAGAACTAACTTAAAAGTCTCTGGTTTGAGAGTACATAAGTAAATCTCAACTGCGTTATCATATCTTTGTTGAAATCATTGTTTGAAATTAATTTTTGTTTTGTTGTCTTATTTCAACTCAGTTCCCCCCTTTTAAGCCTGACTGAGAACTAGTAACTTTGTAACTGTTCTGCTCTGCAATTTACACTCACTCACCACAACCCCCGCCGCTCTCAGCCCCCACCCCCCTTTTTTTCTTCTTTTTCTTTTTCAGCTGTGCTGTCTTTGCATGTGTGAGTGAGAATTACCTGCCTGGAGAGAAGCACATTTTCATCTCTCTCTCTTTTGTAACAGTAATAAACTATGTGTGAATGATTAAAGCTGCCTTCTAACTCCAAAATCTCACTTCAACCCTTATTTTTTGTGTTAGAAACTTTAAATTACTTGTAGGCTAATTTCACTTGTGTTAGGTTATTCTGTAGTTGGCAACACAATATGCTTATGCCTCACCCAAACTGGCCTGATTCCGATCTTAGTGTGGTAATGCAACAAGTTACTATTTTGTGTTGGTATATTTTAAATATCAAAAGCTGTGTGGCTTTGTGATATTTCTCTTTTGTATTTGAACATTACAGTGTTGATGGTTGGTGTGCAGTATTTTCTTTGATAATCTCTCAGAGAGAGGTCCCTCTTTCTCTTATGATAATAAACTCAAACATCGGTATTTTTAGAGCCCTGAGTGGATACAAAATTTGTATCCACATCCGATCTGCGATCCGCAAACATGGTCCACAGATATAAAGCAGATATCTGCAGATCTGCAGGATTCTTAAGTATCTTTTGCAGAACACTGCTCTCTAAAGGCTGACTCCCTCAACCTACCTGATTCAACTTTAATTCTACACACTGGTTAATTAAACTGCTTTTTGGACTTTCACAGCTGTAAAATTGCGTATTAGCGCCATCAGACCCAAAGCTATTTTATTCATGCTGCACTGTTACTGTAACAGTCACTGTGTATGTAGTTGTTATATCTTTGCTTTCTGTGTTGTCATAGTAACACATTCAGTTAGGCACATGTTTCTAAAAACTACTTAATTTTGAGGTATAGTCATCATAGGACTGTGAATTTGCCTAAAAATCATGTTTAGATTCAGAATAATATTTTCTAAGACAGAAGTAAAAATTGTAGTGGTCTTGTTAGTTTTTGTTGACAGCACTTTCAACTATGTTGCTCTATCCAACCTATGTAGTTTCATCCTAATTCATTCTTTAGTTTGAGGGGTTTTGATATCAAATTGAAATTCAGTTGTTGTAATCTGTTTACTTTATTTAGTTTATGTCTGATACTATTTCTTTGGCTTTAGCTGTTGTGCAAATAATGCTTTGCTATTAGGTAATCTTAGTTAGGATAAACAACCTGTTGATGCCTTTAGCATTCTAAATAATTAAGTAAATTGTGGTTTATGCTCATAGCTCTTTGAATTTTATACTCATTTTTATAATACTAGTCCGTTCAACATATTTAATCAACCTGGCTTTAATTTGCTTTATATTTTAGAATTTGATGTTTTAGTTGAGGCTGTTTTAAGAGTTGATACATTGTATTACTCATTTTATTTACCTTTTTTAATCTGGAGGCTCTCATTTGCATAATCCTTGTTGATTTAATGGTTATTAGCTTCATTTATCATTTTTGATTACTTTAATGTTTTCTTTAATTCAAAGTCAAGTTTGGTGGTTTCTTTTTGGGCATTCTTTAATGCATAGGAAAAAATATCCTTGGTAAAATCCTCCCTCTGAGTGCACTCTCATTAATAACCATAATCAATAATTCCAAGTTTTGATTTGGTTTCCCTGAACTACTTATAGGAGAAGTAATTAGTAATTCCATCTAATTTATTGTTGTTTCACCCAATTATCAATTTTGATAATTGTTTTTCTTTTTTGGTAATTTTACTTTGAAAATTACCCGGGCCCAGCTCCTTTCTACCTCATAATAGTATGTGCAAAATACTGTGGGAAAATATCAGGCTTCTAAGGTTAGTTATCGAAAGGACTGGACAGGGGGAAAGAAGACTGACGGAAACTCTATTGAGATAGCTGAGTGCATTAGTTAAGTTCTTTCTATCAGTCAATATACTTGCTGTTTTTCTTCAAATACTCTGTATTCATGGAGAGAATCAGAACTGCATAATTTTAAATCCCAGATATTGGGAGTTTTTTCTTAAGTGTATTTCCTAACTGTATATCTTATGCAAGATTTACAATTGCTGATAAGTGTCTCCTGGCATTTCTTTTGCTATTAAGAAACTTTGAGATTTCATATATAGATTTCATGATATGAAATGACTTTCAAATAAGAAAGAACTCTCTATATTGCTGAAAGCTCATATTACTAAACAGTATGCCAAACTTCCTCTGAGGTTAATATCTGCTCAGACTTATTCACTTTTCTGCCTCAAAAGGTACAGATATCTATCATTAATATAAAAATTTAATTTTAAGTGCCAAACATCTGTTTTGACAATTCATAGTCCTTATCTTATGTTGAAGACTGCATTCTTCATTCTATGTTGTACATGTATTTAAAAAAAATGGCACAAACAAATGGACAGTGTATAAAATCCCATAAGACCACCACTTTTAGTTGGAAAGTACTATCCTGGAACAGAGCAGCAGGCATAATATTGTGGGGTAACAGTCTTGCCAGTGCTGTCTCAGTTTTGGAAAAAAATATTACTTACACTATCGTCACCCACTACCCAAATTGATTTTACAAAAGACCTGCATCACTGAAATATGCAAAGGACCCCATCTACAAAAAGTTAGCCAAAATATGAATATCTAAAAATATAAATACAACATATAAATCATACAAACACATTTGTTACTAAATTCATTTTATATTTCTCCCTAATTTTTTAACTCTGACTACAGATATTATAGGATAGTGCGGTCTGACTAATATATAGGTCTTGTATAGATTATGCTTAGTACAGCTAGTTTAAAAAAAAGACCATTTGTAGTTCATGGGAAATTGTACAGCATTTTTTAAAGAAAAATTTCCATGAGCACTTTTATAATATAATATATGTGTGCATATATTTTCCTATGTTTGTACACACATATATACACGGAGAGACAGAATGTGATCCACAAAAGTCAGCATTCTAGGCATGGAGCTGCCTATACTAGCCAATGGGAGATGCTGATGACAAGATGTGCTAATCCTTGCCTTTCAGTCAGAGAGAGGAGGCTAAGTCCAGGTGCAGAGAGGTGGCTGTCTGTTCTCGGCTATCCACAAATGGGAACCATCTTTCTAGAATCTGGCAGCTTAGGAGCCAAAGGTGCTTCATGAAGGCATAAGTTAGGTGCCTGCCTCCACACAAAATGGACAGCGCAGGAGGCAAGTCCTACCTCATAACTTACAGTACAGTGGTTAGAGCACTCGTCTGGGATGTGGGAGACCCAGGTTCAATTTCCTGGTATGATGTTGCACTTCATATGATTTTATGAAAATATGCTGAGTGTGAATATAATGTAAATGGAATATGCTTCATGCAAAAGGTCTCTTGTAAGGTATCATTACAAAGCTTCAAGTATCAGAGGGGTAGCCGTGTTAGTCTAGTTCTGTAAAAGCAGCAAAGAATCCTGTGGCACCTTATAGACTAACTGACGTTTAGCAGCATGAGCTTTCGTGGGAGAATACCCACTTCTTCGGATGCAAGTAGCTTACAAAGCTTATAATCTACTGAGTGTGGTCATCCTATTTGTATACATGTATCATTCTTGTATCTGAAACTAGAAATCTGAAATATAACTCTGAGGGCCTATTGTAATTATGCAAATGTGGGCCATTAATGGTGGTTTGGAATCTTGATGTCTCCCATCAACTTGGACAAATGGTTGTAAATGACTCTGTTTACTTGCAAGTCCTCCTTTGAGTCAGGCCAGGAAGAATGAAGGCTTGGGGTCTCACAGAACATGTGACCATGTCACCTGGTACTGGAATCTATTTTAAACCTGGTGCTTTTCTATTTAGAAGGAGGGGTGGGGACCCAGAGATACAAAAGATTCCCGCCTTGTGCCAAAGCTATATAAGTGGATTCAACTTTATACAGAATAAAACAGATTCATTTGGGGTTTGGATCCCATTGGGAGCTGGGTGTCTGGGTGCTAGAGACAGGAATACTTTCTAAGCCGTTTTTAGTTAAGTCTGCAGCTTTGGGGTATGTGGTTCAGACCCTAGGTCAGTGTTGGAGCAGACTGGCATGTCTGGCTCAACAGGGCAGGGTTTTGGAGACCCAAACTGGCAGAGAAAATGGGCTTAGTGGTAGTCTCAGCACATTGGGTGACAGTCCCAAGGGGGGTTCTGTGACTAAACCTGTCACACTTCCCTTTCTGCCAGAAGGGATTTGAACAGGGATCTCTCTCTTATTAAGAAAATGCTTTAATCACTGAGCTATGGGATGTTTTAATGGGAAGAGGGGTGTTTGTGTATGTTTGTGTTTGTCATGCTGTCTCAAGTGGCTCCCCAGTGAGAATGCCAACTTCAGGGCAGACTGTCCAGGAACAGGGCATATAACTCAAATTGGTTATATGATCTATAATTAGATTTCACCAACCAAATAACAAGGGTGAACTGCTAACACATTATAATAGCCCTAATAAGGAGCCACAGACAGTTTCCTTGAGTATTCTGATCTATCTTGCCACACAGGAAAGCCAGCTTCTATGATAGATGGTTCCATGCCCCAAATATCACAACAATATTCAGGTTATTCCCAGGCCCAGTTAGTCTAGTGATTTCCCCACGAGAAGAAATTAGACGTATGTGTCTGAAATTAAAGAAGGAATTGGACAACTACTAAATTGGCAATACTGCATGTAAATAAGTGACCACTGGGGGAGGGGAAGAAGGGAGTTTGGGGAGGGGAGTGTACAATTGTATTCAGATCTCAAACTAAAGACAATGTTTATCCAGTCTTGTAACAAACTAACTAAAGGTTTATTATCTAGGAAAAAGAAATGAGAGTTATTTACAAGGTTAAAGCAGGTAAACACACAAATCATAGAATATCAGGGTTGGAAGGAACTTCAGGAGGTCATCTAGTCCAACCCCCTGCTCAAAGCAGAACCAATCTCCAGACAGATTTTTGCCCCAGATCCTTAAATGGCCCCATCAAGGATTGAACTCACAACCCTGGGTTTAGCAGGCCAGTGCTCAAATCAAATGAGTTACTATCTTAAGTTTAAAATGTAGTAAAAGCTATAATAAGCAAGCTTTTATGTCCTTTAGGGCTACCCAAGCAAGAAGCTTGGGGATCTCTTGCTTATGTTTAGGAATCTTTGGCCCTCAGAGTCCAGACAGCATAAAAGTACTAATTTCTCTTTATCAAGCATTTTTATTCCCTTCCCCCAGCATTCAAGCTGCAATGGGATGCAGGCATGTTCTGGGGCATTGGGGAAGCAATCAACAAAGTATTTTCCCCATAACTGCTTGTCTGATGTCTGAAGACCATCTCAGGTGGTAAGCTAGCATTTCACACTTGGTAATACTTCTCCCCTGACTGTGGGGAATTTACAGTCTTAGCAAACATTTTCATAGATAAAGAACAAGCATTTAATCACCTTATAACATGGAAATCAGATTTTATAAGTAAGATTAAAACATGCACTATACTAGAAGCATTCCATAAAGTCTAAACATTAAACACATTGTGATAACTCTAGTATCTATTTTAACAATACTAAAACACAGGTAAGCCAGACTGGTTTCCAGCCATGCATTTGTCAGTGTTCAGTGAGGCCCAGGGGTCTTGGCATGACCTGGCACCTAGTGTGCCAGTGTCATGGGGGCTCTTTTTCAAGCTCTTCTGTTGGAGATGTTCCATTATGGATAAATAATGAAAGAGTGCTAGGAGTAGAGGGACTGGTCCTCAAGTCTCCCACTTCTCAGGTCATGCCCTCATTATTCTCATTCTCACTCACTGTGGCCCAATGATTATTTATATATTTATTCACAGTTGAGCAGTCATTGGGCTAGGGACAGAGAGAACCAGTATGACTCTGTGAGGCAGAATTGGATTAAGATAATTCAGAATAAGGCATTCTTATTCCAGAATAAGAGCATCACCCCATGAAGTTATTCAGGAACAGTGGTTCTGGAATAATTCTCCATGTAAACAAGTTCTTGTTAAATAATACAAGTATTTATATACCAAGAAAAACAAACAAAAAACAATTGCAGACTTCAGGAATGGCAACGAAGGAGTTAAGAGTATATAGAAAAGGGGCCCAGAAATTGTCAGCAGAATATACCAGGCCTACAATCAATAATTCTTTCTTTAGAACTTGTGAAAAATAAGAATGCAATAGTATTAATATTAAAAGATCTGTAACAGATGAAGTTGTAAACTATCTAGCTCTCAGCAATTTCAGCATGAACACTCCAACACTCAGTATTTTCATTTAAAAATGTGCTACAGAATGAGCCAGGGATTGATCTATGTCAAATATACTTTAACAAAACTATGGATTTTATTCCACACTTGAAGAATAGCAGAGATCTTGAAAGCATGGTGGCTCTATGTAAAGACAATTATTCTAGTTTAAGTTGGAAAATTAATCAATTAGGGACATGCTCTTACACTCTTACATGCTCTTAAACTCATTCAGACCACTTCTGGCTTCACTCAAGTTCTAGGGTTTTACTTCTCGCTCAGCTGCCCTGTTTACATTTTCTATTTCAGTTTCTTTCTCTCCCTTTGAATTTGTTGATAAGTACTTGAATTGGATGGTATGTTTGCTCTTTGTAACTAATCCAATATCCTTTGGTGACAATGGAAGCCATCTGAAGTGAAGAGAAGGGCTGAGATGAAAGCTGATGGTCAAGGTCTGGGTAATATGCCAATTCTTCTGCTAGCCTACTCCCTCTAAAATCTGGTCTACACTGGGGGGAGGGGGGATCAATCTAAGTTACGCAACTTCAGCTACGTGACTAATGTAGCTGAAGATGACATACTTAGATTGACTTACCATGGTGTCTTCACTGTGGTGAGCCGACTGCTGCCGCTCCCCCGTCGACTCTGCCTGCGCCTCTCGCCGAGCTGGAGTACAGGAGTTGAGGGGAGAGCACTCGGGGATTGATTTATCGCGTCTACACTAGACGCGATGAATTTATCCCTGCTGGATCGATTGCTGCCCACTGATCTGGCCAGTAGTGAAGACATATTCTAAGAAAGCAGGGAGCCTTGGAGATGTTCTTAATTTGGCTGGGAAGACATCTAGAGAGAATGTTTTAGCTGAGCTGAGAGTTTCTGGTAATAGTCCTTAGACAGCTACATTTAATTAAGGACCAGTGAGAATATTTTGTTTACAAAGATATATTTTGAATGCTTTTTTTCCGGCTAGTGTAGCATTTGCTTAGGAACAAATGATGTGTAGTTCAGGTTGCAAGATAGTTTTATTTGCAGTCTTCACTCTCCTGCCAGTGCTTAATTTGTAATGAAAGAGGTATTGGGGCTCAAGCAATTTTTTTTTACTTTCATAACTGATGTGGCAAGCCCAGAGTGCTGGGGCTGTGAACTGCCAAGCCTAGATGAGCTGGGGCTCAACCCCGGCACAAATTAACCACTGCCTCCTCCCCAATCCTATACTTAACTTGCCTACAAATTCTCCTTCTTAGGCTGAAATTTTCCTTACTTGATCTCTATGCAAAACATTTTTTTTAAAAAAAAGAAATGGTTTAAGATCTCTCACTGGAAGAGAAAAAAATCCTCTATTTTCAACTGTCCACATTCAACAGTTTTTGGATTGTAACAAGGAAGAGAACTTCCATGACCATATTATAAAGGATTGCTGTTAACAAGTCTGAACATTTAAAAATTGCATGCCACTCAATAGCTATGGCAATACATAGTATAAAATGTCAGTAAAAGAGAGTTCACATTTCTAGATGTATTCACTAGGCATGTGTATTCTCTTCCACTACATGTCACTGACTTAGCCAGGTCAGTGTGCATTTCAACAAGGGATTCAGCAGGTGCCACTTTGTCAAAGGCTTATATTAAGGACCTGACTTTCAAATTTGTTGTGAGTATGATTTTGAGCACATACTGTATACCTGCTACTTAGCTTTCCATTTGCATGTAGAAATACACAATTTGTCCACTCAGTTGCAAGAACTATATGTGCAAGTTAGTCATTCTCTTGTGCGTGTACTAATAGTTGCAACTGCACATGCATAATTGTAAAAATCAGATCAGTCATTATGTTTTTCTTTCTATGTACTATACATATAATATCTTAACTGTTGCAAAATGTCCTTATATTTATGCATACTGAGGAGGATTTCAGGATTTACCAAATCCCATTTATTTTTAGAGTTAGGTGAAGAGTAACCTACCACTGTGTTTTGGGGCTTCAGTGGTAAGGATTTCATTTTGCACTGGACACATTATCTGCAAGTTTGTTTGATTTCTTCCCTTTACAGGTTATATTCTACAAAAGTTGTGACCAATACATTAATCACATCACTTAGTGGCTGTTTCTCATTTACCATTCTTGTCTGAACAATGGTTGTTCATCCAAATACCACAGATAGTATTAATTCTTTATTTGCTATTCCTTCTTCTCCAGTTTAACATTTCAGTCCTCCAGTCTGAGAGTAGAAACATCATGTGCTTTAGCAGTACAGATAGCAAATAGTTAAAGTGAACACTTCATGAACAGTCCACAGGCTGAAATTTGTTCATGTGAAGTATAAATTGAACACAAGTGAATGTCTAGTTCATTCACAGAGAAAGGGTTGGAGTGTGACCAAAAAAGGACTCTGGCAAATGAAATTATGTGGCTATTCTACTCACCACTCTTTTTTTGTTGTTGTTTAAAAGAGTCATGTTTTCAAACAGAAAGTGAACCTCCAAAGTTCTCTCCACTGAAAAAAGTAAGTTTCCTATTTTAGTGGTTTCAAAATGTGAATGTCCCTATAATAATTCTTTCTTCTTGTAAGAGCTAGCAACATCTGAGATTATTTTTTTTCTTCTAAAGACATTTTGTATTGTCAAGCAGGCTGAATTTAGCAAATCACTAATGCGGTTTTAGGAGTATCACAATCAAGTTTTTAATAACACAAATTCTATGCCAAGAAACTTCCTCCAGCATGATAATTGAACAGTGTCTTCAATGAAAACAAAAAACAAAAGATGAGTCATCATATAGCATGACCTCACTGAGACTTATAATAGCTTTCATTTTACATTGCTTTCCAGCTTGTTTCTCATGCACAGACTGCCTCAGAAGATGGTCAGTGCAGTCACAGATTTGAAGAAAAGTTTGAAACTCTATTTAGAAGGAAAGAACATGAACATTTAGGTTTAAAAAAAATATGTGCAAATGGGCCAGTCTCATGGAGTGCTTGCCCTCACCAGCTGCGAGAATTGTTAGGAGCTGAAGTAAAGAGCTAAACAGAGGAAGCTCTTTGCAGTGCAAAACAAGAAGATGTTTCATTGGTGTTACAAAATCTAGGAATTATGCCATGTATTCTTGAGAACCATTCAGTGGCACTTTAATTATTTATAATATGCAGATAGAAAGCACTCTTTTGATGAGAATAACTCACCAGATCAATAAGCAGACAAAAAATAAAACCCTCAGCTTGTCCCTTTCCAGGGCTTAATCTTAAATAAAAAGTTTCTCCCTCTTCCAGGATATAAACCAGAAAATCAAAGCCATAATGTTCTCCGGGGGGACAGGGAAAATCAGGTACAAAGTTCCCACCCCCCTTTCTGGAGGGGATCAGAATGTTGTGTTTGGTCTTCTGCCAGGCTGAGAACAGCTTTTCATACCATCAGCCCCTTTATTCCTATTCATCCTTTTTACATCTGATGTTTAGGCTCTGAAGTCCCCAGGAACCCTAGTTGCATCAGTTTTCCAGCCATTTAGCCACTTTATAGTTGCCTTTAAACTAAGATGATGTCTTATTTCCTTAAAATGTATGATAAGTGTACAAAAATACATAGCAAAACTTATTTTTCATGGATCCAACCTCACAATAAATGTTTGTATCATTGTGTATGATCCTTTGTTGAAAACATACCTTCTAAATCTCACTTAATCCTCTAATACAGTGGTTTTCAACCAGTGATCCGTGGACCACTGAGAGTCTGTAGATTATGGCTAGATTTCCAAAGGGGTCTGCACCTCCATTGAAACTTTGTTAGGGCTCTGCACATGAAAAAAGGTTGAAAGCCACTGCCTTAATAGTTCTTTATTGGATGGAATTTTAGGCTCAAAATAAGGGATTCTCTTTTTAAATAGAGGGCAGGTGCTCACCCTTCCATACTCAGACTCAGCAGCTCACCATTATACAGTTTCTCATAGAAATAACATTAGTTTTAAAAGGTCCCAAATAATATTTATAAATAATATCATCAAACATTGCCTGCAGTAAGCATGACCACCAAAATATTGGACTGTGTAAGATAGAACTGAAATCAAAGATCAAAGTTACATGATTAGAAGACAAAATGCCTATCTTTCTGTGACATTGTCCTTCTTAGAGGAGGCAATAGTAATAAAGAGAGGTAACCAGGGATATAGCAGGCCTCCTGTGAAGATATTTTCCTTAAAACTGTAGCAGGAAGTCAGGCAGAAGGGAGGCTGGGGAAAATTCTAGGTAGAAGCTATACAGTGAAACAAATGGAGAAAGAGAAAGGAAGAGACAGAAATGAACAGTTTTCAGGATACTATTCTACTTATACTATACTTGTTCAGTGTTAGAAGAATGTAACTTTTGTGATTCTTCACTATTGTTACATACTAAGGACTAAACAACTTGCCCCCACAGTCTACAATGGCTCTGTGCAGAGAAACTTGCATTAGAAAACAAATATGATTAAAATATGTTGTGAGGAGTGTGAAAATAGGGAGTGTGGAAAATGTTTGCCCATTTTTACATGGTTGAGGATATGTGTTTGTTTCCCTGTGCCACCAATGGGTCTCTGTGCATGGATCCGAGAAGAAAATGGGAAAAATTCATTTTCTGTAATCTGCTCCTTTTGTACTGCTCTTGTGGTTCAAATGGGCCAGAAAGCTGCTGGTATAGATTTTAACAGCTGTAGATTCACCCAGTGTGTCTGAGCAGGCATAAGACTTGCATTGTCCCCTATGTGTGGGGGCATATTGGCTATACTAGGGAGCTATGACTGGAGTTTCACTGTATTCCAGCAATCTCCATCTGACATATGATCCAGCTGCTGTATTTTAGAACAACTCATGGCTACTCTAAAGTAGGTCAGTGCCAGTGTGGGACCAGCCCCAGACTCAGGGAGCCACAACCAATTCCTTTGTGCCCATAGACAATGGGTACAGCTGAGAATATTGCACAACATATCTTAATGTATTTCTGCAAAATAAAAAACCTGGGAAAGCTTTGACCAAAAGGTATATTTTTGTATTTTACATAGTCCCTGGAAAATAGCACTGTGTGCATAATATAACCATGCACACACCTGTGCATTTCTGCTAATTCTAAAATTCTTCCTGTCCTCTGCTTTTACCACTTGGGTGATAAGCATGGTTAATGCTAAAATGTCTTAAATTGATTGAAATGCAGTAACAAAAAATAAAAAAACACCTTTATATTGAAGAACTACAGGAAACTAAGTTGTTACCTGCCTTAAAAATGGACTGATGATATTAAATTTAAATGCCACTATAGCAGTCGTGTAAAGAAGTGAATTGCTCATCATAAAGATTAAATCTCCATTGTACTGTGGCAAGTGGCAATGAACTGCAATCCATCTGTACTAGCTTTCTTCAAATATTAGGATTTATCACTGCAGAAAATAATAGCTGCTAATTTTCCAACCAACCACCTGTAAAGAACAAGTCATTGAACAGATAAGAAGTGAGGTTCTCTCCCCCTCCCCCTCCAACGTACTGCACCTTCAGCTAACTTCTTTAGCTCTATTTGAAAGAGAGCATATTTCAAGTGTAGAGCAATTATATGGTTCCATGCCTTGTATACCTTGTTAAAAACTGTAATTTGCTGATATAAAATTAATCCTGTGCTCAGTTTACAGATATAACTAGCTTAGAGCATATTTATCTTTTCAAAAGCTCTAAGCACTGGGCTCTTGCTTTAGATGAATTTCTCTTTGGCTTGTGCTGTGCTTTAGTTGCATATTGGTACTAAGGCAAATTCAGTCAACTGAGATAGTGTTCTAATGATACATTGCCATACAGTACAATGCAATTTATTTTTGTATGGGCTTATTTATACAAAATCGCTGTTTATACTCTATATGGGTGAAATTCACTCTATCTGCATGGTAGTTGGCTCTATGTGAGTGAAATTTGGAGGTGAAATCCACCCTCTAGTCAGAGTTCAATGTTCAGATCTTCTGTTCCCCAAATCTACTATTCCAAACTATCATTAGCAGCCATAGCACCTGTGCACCAGTGGTGTGATGTCTTGGGGCCACTGGACCTACATAAATGTGAATCTGTGGCCAGACCATTGTGTGGTCTTCCATGCCAGTATAGCAGCTCTACCTGTTGGACCTTGTTCCAGTGCAGCACCAATGTGGGCCTTTCATAAAGTAAAGAACCTTGCATGCTCTTCCAGATCACAGGTGAATTGTACTATATATGTGGCCTATGGGTAGTGAGTATGTGTACTGGAAATACACACTCACACACCAGCATTATACCCCATGAGAAAGGGAGATACTCATGTGGCACATTTAGAGCCATGTGATATTTATGTATCATTGACAATCTTACCTGCTCATTTTGCAGAAAAACTGAGACACAGAAAGATTGAATGATTTATTTGGGCAGTATTTTGGTATAGTGTCATAGGCCTAAACCTGTGAGCCAGAGGATATGTATTCTGCTCTTTGGCTTGACATGTAGTTGCTGTATGACATTAGGCAAGTTGACTTACTTTCCTACTTCCCCATCTAGAAAATGTGGTTATGAATGCATCTATTTACTTCATCTGGGGGTTATGAAGGCTTTTTTCAGAGCAACCACAGAAAAAAAAAGTGGGTGTTTAGCACCCACTGGCAGCCAGCGCCTCCGTCCCCCCCTCCCAGCGCCTCCCATCTCCCAGTGGCCCCACCAATCAACTCCTCCCCCTCCCTCCTAGTGCATTCCACCTGCCGCGATCAGCTGTTCTGCAGTGTTCAGGAGGTGCTATGGGGGAGGAGGAGGAGCGGGGATGGGGTGAACTCAGGGGAGGGGGCAGAACTGGGCTGGAAGAGGCAGGGTGGGAGTGGAGCGGGGGTGGGAAAAGGCAGGCCAGGAATGGGGGCTTGGGAGATGGGGTGGGGTAGGGGCAGGGCCTGAGGTGGAGCTGGGGCAAGAAGGGGCAAGGCAGGTGTGGGGGGATTGAGGGAAGTGGTTAGGTGGGGGGTGGGACCTGGGGCCGAGTGCGGGGGTTGAGCACCTCTGGGGCCTGAAGGAAACTGGTGCGTGTATAGTAGTGTGTACTGAAGATCTATCAGTAAGTGAATGGAATGAAAAGACAGTGAACACATTACTCGAGAGTGCTGCAGACACAAGTACTCTATGCAGATCTTTCTATATATACGTGCTAGTCAATGACAAACCACCAACTTCGGGAGGCAGTCTTGTTAATTTTGTATGCAGTTTTGAGATTTATCTTCCAAAATCTGAACCATAATTCAACTCACCTGAGCTCATCCAAATTCTTAATGATCATCATAAGATTTGACAGTAACACTGTTCATTTCTTCTTTAGCTGCCATAATTCATGGAGTGTGATGTGTACTTTTAACTCAATTCATGATATGATTTCAAGAATGAGGTTTACTTTCTTGAAGAATAAGTTTATTAACTCGAGTTCTGACTTTAGAGCTCATACAAACTGAGTCTTCCATAGTCTGGGACTACAAGCAGATCTTGTGAATGCATACTGTGTTCAAGAACACCTGCAAGCATATCCTACTATCAAGTGCCCCACCCTGTTCTTAAAGGGACAGCTCCCAGGTTGATATTTTAACAATATATCCAATAACAAAAATATATCATGTATTTGCAATTATAAATCACAGCAGTAAATTTGAATGTTGTTTTACTAAATACTAAGTTTTCAACAACTACATGTATTCTAGGTTCTTTACATTGACATACATTTAGTTATGAGCTGACAAGAAGTTGTCTTTTAACCTTAATGGAAAAAAAAACAACTTGTGTGAGCATTATGAATGTCATCATACAGTTCATTCTAAGTGACATATTGATACTATAGCATGAGCACCTCTTTAACACTTTAGTATCAACCCTGTTTCATACTGTCCATACCGTGAACTCTGTAATCTAATACCTCTTCATTAATTTCTTTGGTCCCAAATTTTCTGAACTTCCCTGTTATATTTTGTACTTATGTGTTTAGAATTAGTTGCTTTTGAATCAGAATTTTTATGATGAAAGCTGTAAAACATCTATTTTGCTGAATGGGAGAACCCATCTTTGAAGGAATACATAAGGGAAATCATGCAATGTTTTGCCAAATGGGAAAAAGTGTTATTCCAGTTTTGCAAAAGAGGAACATGTGGTGTTTTTTAAAAAGATATAAAATAGGCAAGTATTTCTATTTTGCAGAACAGGCAGTGGAGTATGTATGCATTTATATATGCACAGATAATTACATACATAATTTTCATTTGGATGAAAGAGGCCTTTTAAAAATCATTTTTTTCTGTCTGCTGTAAGGCACTACAATTGTTGAATCATACATATAATATATGTAACCCTTTAAAGGGAAAAAAGAGAAGACTGTGTTGCCTAGAAGATTTATTATAAGTGGCAAGAGAATTTTAGTAATAAAACTAAAGAAAAATAGTGTGGGCAAGAAATCCTATGAGACAATAGATTCCCCACCTCTTCTTCACTGGGCTCTGTTCTGGAACTTTTTCTCTGTTTTCTGTTAGAATAAAGTTCTCCTCTTTTTTTCTCTTTGCATGGCATTTTGGACTGAGATTATTTGGTGGCCCTTGTTTTGTTCTGTTTTTCCTATTGACAAAAAAAAGGTGCAAATTCTCAGAATGGGGAATAGAACTGGCTGAAACTTGTGATTTTCAGTTTGTGAGAAATTTTGGATTTTTGGAATTTACAAATTTGCTGAAATTTCTCAGCAAATTAAAATCTTGTTTCAGAAAGTGGGCAGCTCTAGGAGCCAGCTTTTCTGGGAATCTGGAAGTATCTGGGATCCCTGGCCCAGGCGAGTTCACAGATCCTATAAGCTGGTCCCAGCTCCATGGAAGGAACCCTGGACGTCCTGAGATGCCTGACTTCAGCCTCTACTGCAGAGCTGAGAGTTGAGCCTGAGCTGGAGTTGGGGCTCCCAAGGCCCGAAGAGTGGAGCTGCTCTGGAGCCCTGGATGGAGCTGAGGCTCTAAAGCATCTAGGCTCTCCACTCCATGGCAGGGAGACTGGAAGAGCTGGGAGCTCAGAAGCCTCTCAGGGCTGGCTTGGAGCCATGGGAGTCTGATAGCCTTGGAGTCCCCAGCCCCAGGGCAAACCCCATGACGAGGCTGCCCTGGAGTTGTGGGCCCTGGAACCTGGAGTGCTTGCAGCCACTAGGAAACTAGCAAAGCTTTTGCCTCCTTGAACTGGCATTTTCCAGCAACACTGAGGCCTTGTCTACACTACACAGTTTTGTTCACAAAACTTTCATAGAGTTGAGGTGTACACACAGAAATGCTCCTCCCTTTGATGTAGCTTCCCTGCTACGCCGATAAAATAAAACCACCTCGACAAATGGCATAGAGCTTTTTGCGACATAGTTAGTGACACTGTGTCAGTGTAGACACTGCACTTGGTTATGTCACCCTAATCGGCCTTCAAGAGGTACCTCACAATGCCCTTCAGTTTGTACTCCGCTGCCCTGAAGGTACACAGGTATGAGACCCTCCCCTCCTGGGAATTTTTGAAATTCCTCTTACTGTTTGCTCAACATGCCCAATTCACACAGCATCTTCCCAGCTGACCATGCTGGCTTTCCGCAGCAGATGCTCTTATATATTTAGCACACCGGAGCTGTTGAATCTGCTGAGTCTATGGGAAAAGGAAGCTGTGCAGTTGCAGCTCTGCTCCAGCCATAGGAACTTTGATACCTACAGGCTGATTGCTAGTGCCATGCAGGAGAGGGAGCACGCAGCAGGGCTGGGCTAAGACCAAGGAACTGAAGGCAAGAGAGACTAATGATCACTCTGTGCAGTGCTGAAGACATGATGCTTCTACAGGGAGCTGCATGGCAGCATCGGCAGTGACCCCACCTCCACCGATCCCGCGCCGTGAGGAGGGGAGGTAAGTCGGAATAAGAAATGTTGACTTCAGCTATGGTATTCCCGTAGCTGAAGTTGCGTATTTTACATCGACACCCCGCCCCCCACCAGTGTAGACCAGGCCTAGGAAACTTTCCTGTAGGTACACTGCAATCCTCTGCCAAAGGTTCCTTGGCAGAGCTACTATACGAACGGGCAATTATTTCTGCAGGGAACAAAGCAAGACACAGGCAAGCAACATATGGAGTTGGTCTGAAGCTGCACTCATGCATGAGATGTTCCTTTGCATCCTGGGTTACCCTCAGAAATGAGATGTAGGGATCGATTGCCCTCCCCAAACTCTCCAGCACATTCCTTGAGTATTCCTGGTCCCCCACAGTACCCTGTGCACTTCACACCTAGGAACTGGTTTCCCAACAAAAGTTGGAGTTATACACAGCTGTGAGAGCCCTAACTGTTCCTCATTGCCGTATCCTCTGTTTGACCAAAACTTTGTTTTCTCCTGTTATAAAACTTGAGTCTTAGAAATAAAATGAGTCTCTCTTGGTGACATACACACATCGGTCAGTGCTGGTATTGAAACAGAGGGGCTATAAGTAGGAATATTTGCTTACTACAATTAATGCCCAGGAAGCAAGTACTACAAGGTAATTTAAGGTGGCAAGTAAATAATTGCTTGGACGAATGCATCACATAAAGACACATTACCGGGAATCATCAAAATGCTCCTTTAAAGCCTCCCTTTGCACCCCTCCAATTGAACTTGTATCTCAAAATCAGCAGCCAGCCAATCAGCCTCAGCCATATGCGCTGACCTCCCCTCTTTCCCATGTGTGCTCAACCCCCACTCTGTCCCTGGCCCTGCTCCACTCCACTCCTTCCATGAGGCCCCGCCCCGCCGCACCTCTCCCCATCCCTTTCCCACCCCAATTCCAACCCCTTTCCCCAAAGTCCCCACCCCGACTCCGCCCCCTCCCTGCCAATATTCCAACTCTTTCCCCAAATCTCCTTCCCCTCCCTCTCAGAGCGTGCTGCCAGTGGGTGTAGAGTACCCACTAATTTTTCCCCATGAGTGCTCCAGCCCCAGAGTACCCACAGAGTCGGCGCCTATGGCCTCAGCGATCTACCCATGGGGAAACTTTTCCTCCTTCACTTTGCAAATGTTATGCAGAGCACATGACACAATGGCAATCAGAATATTTTCCTCATTGAGGTCTAACCAGCCAAAAAGACAGTGCCAGCAACTTTTTAATGGCCATTTGGCATCTGCTGAGCCTGTTGTTGAAGCACTCCTTGCTGCTGTCTAGGTTCCCGGTGTAAGGCTTCATGAGCAATGGGAGCAAGGGATAAGCAGGATCTCCAAGGATCACTATAGGTATTTCCACATCACCCATTGAAATCTTCCTGTCTGGAAAGAAAGTACCAGATTTCGATGCAGTCCAGTGTTCTGAAAGATGCATCATGCACCTTCCCTGACCATCCTGCATTGATGTCAGTGAAACAGCCCTGATGATCCACCAATGCATGGCAAAACCATGGATAAGTAGGCCTTTTGGTTGATGCACTCCATCACAAGATGGTCAGGGGCCAATATTGGGATATACATTCCATCTATCGGCCCACTGCAGTTAGGGAATCCCATTGCCTCAAAGCCAGTAAATATTTCTTGCACATTAGCGAGAGTCAGAGTCCTTCGTAAGCAGGAGGCAATTAATGGCCTGCACACTTGCATGAACACAACCCCCACGGTGGACTTTCCACCTACAGATTGATTCACGTCTGACTGATAGCAGTATGGAGTTGCCAGTTTCCACACAGCAGATGGCTTTGTGCATTTAGAAGTTCTGCAGCCACAGCTCATCATCCCTTACCTGCATCACAAGGAGATCCCATCACTGAGTGCTCGTTTCTCGAGCCCAGTACCAACAGTCCACCGCGGCAAGCTATTCCGTGAATGCCAGCAGAAATCTTGAAGTATTTGTTTCCACAGCAGACAGCAGAGCAGGCACCATTGATTCACTCTGTGATCACAGCTCATGAAATACTGAAGGACCAGCTGCATTGTGCTCATAATGCTCATCACCATTCTGTTCAGCAGCTCAGGATCCATGCTATCAGGAAGAGATGGCAGATGTACAGTTTACAAGGACTGTTGAAAATAGTGCAAAACAAGTAGGAAACCCGTGGAATTATGGGACGAAAAGAACTTTATCACTGGAAGGCAGGCATATCCCCATCATGCACCTTGATCCATTCCAAGAGCTCCCAGTGGCAGAGGGTGGTGAATTGCACAGTGGGATAACTTTCCATGATGGAATGCTCTCTCTGTTGATGCAAGAGCAATGACTGTGGACACAGTCTGCTGACACAAAAATCGTTGTATGGACGTACACAACTGATGTTATTAAAGCAACTAATGCTCTTCGACATAACTTATGTCGACTTAACTCTCTAATGTAGACATATGCTAACTTTTGCCAAAAATTTCTCACTAGCTGTAGTGGGGAGCTGGCTGTGGGTAACTGATACTGAGCTTGCTCAGCTCCAATGCAATTTTGGACTGTAAAGGAGCTACTCCCTCCCTTGGGAACCTTACGCCTGAGGAGAGTTGGGTGAGGAAAGTTCTGCTCTAGCATGCTCCCTCCCCAACTCTGCTCTATCGTGTTCCTTAAATATCTTCACACACCCACTCCCCACACTTATGCTTTATGTAGGGTGGCAGTTGATGCATAGCTGCCAACATCAGCTTTTCATTGGAGGAGAGAGCCTCTGTATAGGGTAAATGCTTTGAAGGCCATCGCCAGCTGTAAGTGCTTCAAATCCACTTTACACTCATGCATACGTGCCAAATCCATGGGTGCTCCGGGGCTGGACCCCACACGGGGAAAAAATGGTGGGTGCTCTGTACCCACCGGCAGCTTCCCACCCCAGCTCACCTCTGCCTCTGCTCTGCCTCCTCCCCTGAGCATGCTGCTGCATCCTGCTTCTCTCCCCTCCCTCCCTGTGCTTGGCACCATGAAACAGTTGTTTTGCATGGAAAGCCTGGGAAGGAGAGGGGAGGAGATGGACTGCGGCGCTTGGGAGAGGAGGCAGGGCTGGGGATTTGGGGAGGGATCCTATAGGTTCAGGGAGGGGCAGAGTTGGGGTGGGGACTTTGGGTCAGGGGTGGAGTCAGGGTGGGGCCAGAAGTGGGGTTGGGGGTGGGGGGCACCACTGGCACCAAAAAAAGTTGGCGCCGGTGCACTTATGAGGTGCAAAATGGAGTTCATTGGCCAGATAATTTGGCCCCTTATATTCAAGATAATGAGTTTGATAACTCCATACTCCTGTTCAGAATGGAAAGTTCTAACTGAAAAAACTGGGTACTGTTAGTCAGTTCCTCAGCTGATGAAAATTGTCATTGCTTCATTGACTTCAATTGAGCTATGACAATTTTCACGTTGAGTGTCTGTCCCCATGATTTTTGACAGTATATGCAGTCAAAGTAATATGTATCAAATTCAGTAGGTCAAATCAGGGAAACTGAGAGCAGCTTGGCCTGATTCTCCCTTGTCTCATATCAGCTTTACATCGTTACTGTAACTCCATTGACTTCAATAGTATCACTCCTGCTTAACACCAGTGTAAGAGAATCTGAGGTAACTATACTAAATTATGTGGGAGTAAGTGAGGCCAGAATTTGGGCCTGATTCTCTCTTCTCTTACATAGGTTTTACAATGATATAACTCCATTTACTTCAGTGGCAGAATGACTCTTCTGTAAGTAATATATAAAACCATATAAAAAAGGACAATCTACATGTCCGTAAATGCATTACTTGTTAATCATTATTTGTTATCTTCAGAAAGGCAGGGCCACCCGGAGGGGGGCAAGTGGTGCAATTTGCCCCATGCCCTGGGCCCCGCGAGTCCTGGCCCAGTGGGGGTCTGGGGCTTCGGCGGCATTTTGGTGGTGGTGGCCCTTTCAGTGGTGTTGAAGATGCGTAGTGACTAAAGGGCCCCCCGCCGCCGAAATGCCCCGCGAGCCCTGGCCCGGCGGTGGTCCAGGTCTTCAGCGTCATTTTAGCAGTGGGGGGCTCTTCAATTGCTCCGGGTCTTCAGTGGCATTTCAGCGGTGGGGGGCCCTTCAGTCGCTCCGGGTCTTCGGCGACATTTCGGCGGTGGGAGACCCTTCAGTACTGCCAAAGATGCAGAGCAACTGATGGGCCCCCCGCCGCTGAAATGCTGCTGAAGACCCGGACCGCCGCCGGGTGAGTACAAGCGCCGCAACTCACCCGCTTTGCCCCAGGCCCCCTGAATCCTCTGGGCGGCCCTGCAGAAAGGCGGCCATGGCCGCCTATCTATAATTCTGCAGCCTTAGAGAGACAAGGTAGGTGAGGTAATATCTTTTATTGGACCAACTTCTGGTGGTGAGAGAGACATGTTTTCAAGCTTACACAGTGCTCTTCAGACTTGATATTTTTCCAGAGATTCAATACTGAGTTGTCCTGCTATTATTTGTTTAAAGATTTAAGTGGTCCTTGAATGTCATACAATTTGTTTAGGCTTATGTGTCCAGGAACAATGCAATGTGGATTGCTTACAAAGTGAACATAAAATTTCTACTGAAAATCCACTTCTTTAATTCTTACATGAAGAATAAAATTGCACAGGATACAGAATTTACTGGATAGCTGGGGTGCAGATTACCTTAATTACGTAGGAAACATAATCTGTATTGTATCATCTGCAATACCTTAGGGAATGCTCACCTGTAATTTATTTTGGTGGGACAATTAATGTCATTATAGCTCTCCTTCAGTACTGATGGAAACTTTTATTTTAATGGGAAAGAATATAACTCCTAAATATGGTAGTTTGTGTTGATTTGAGGTAGTTTGTCACATCTATATTCTAAATAGTTTCTTTTCTTGAGATAACAAATTAACACTGAAATATTAGACTTCATCAGCAGTAACAAACTGAGAATCTGGCATGACATCAATTAAACTTGCTGAGGTGAGGAGAAAGAACCCAATGTGTTCCTTGTTAATATGGCATCTATGCAACACAAAACACTGAAAAGATTACTTTGGATAGCATATCATCATCTATAAGGCATGCTGCAGCATCTTTGAAAAGATTAATGTCTTGCACACAGGCAATTTATGGTATTGTCCATGTTATGATTCTATCATTATCTGCTTCTTTGGTTCTTCTTATTAGTTCTGTCTCCCGCCCTTTCCAATAACAAGGTGCTTTCATGACTCCTGCTACAATATATCCAGCCCTATCCTTCTTCTTTCTAAGGATTTATAGGAATACGAATAACTGCTATCCTATAGTGTAGAACTGGGCATTTTGGGAACATATTTATTACTTCTGGAAACATCATTTGAGTGATGTTGATGTATATTAACTTACTCATTTCTTGTCTGACATTGAAATACCATCCTGGAAAGCCATGTTTACAGGACTGGCTCTAGGCACCAGCAAACAAAGCACATGCTTGGGGCTGCACAATTTCAGGGGTGGCATTCCGGCCACCTTTTTTTTTTGCTTCAACAGTTGCACTCTCGGAGTTGTTGTTTTTTTGCTTGGGGCAGCAAAAAACCTAGAGCCAGCCCTGCATGTTAAAAAAGCAGTACTGTTAGCTATATTCCTTGAAGAGTATGTGACTTCTTTGGAACTTTAAATGGTGTTAACAGAGGCTGCCGAACTATGCTGTATGAACAACTAGTATTCTGCAGGTAACTTACTGGTGGCGGAGGAGAGCTGGCTAGTCAGCAACATCACATTTGAGTTCTTTCAGAACTCTTGGGTGAATGCCATCCGGTCCTGGTGACTTGTTAATGTTAAGTTTATCAATTAATTCCAAAACCTCTTCTAGTGACACTTCAATCTGTGACAGTTCCTCAGATTTGTCACCTACAAAAGCCGGCTCAGGTTTGGGAATCTCCCTAACATCCTCAGCTGTGAAGACTGAAGCAAAGAATCCATTTAGTTTCTCCGCAATGGCTTTATTGTCTTTAAGCGCTCCTTTTGTATCTCGATCATCGAGGGGCCCCACTGGTTGTTTAGCAGGCTTCCTGCTTCTGATGTACTTAAAAAAACATTTGGTTATTATCTTTTGAGTTTTTGGCTAGCCTTTCTTCAAACTCCTCTTTGGCTTTTCTTATTACATTTTTACACTTAATTTGACAGTGTTTATACTCCTTTCTATTTACCTCACTAGGATTTGACTTCCACTTTTTAAAGGAAGTCTTTTCATCTCTTACTGCTTCTTTTACATGCTTGTTAAGCCACGGTGGCTCTTTTTTCATTCTTTTACTGTGTTTCTTAATTTGGGGTATACATTGAAGTTGGGCCTCTATTATGGTGTCTTTAAAAAGCGCCCATGCAGCTTGCAGGAATTTCACTTTAGTCACTGTACCTTTTAATTTCTGTTTAACTAACCCCCTCATTTTTGCATAGTTCCCCAGTGTTGGGCTGTTGAGATGTTCTTCCCACCACAGGGAAGAACATGTTATTATATTACGGTCACTATTTCCAAGCGGTCCTGTTATAGTTACTTCTTGGACCAACTCCTGCGCTCCACTCAGGACTAAATCTAGAGTTGCCTCTCCCCTTGTGGGTTCCCGTACCAGCTGCTCCAAGAAGCAGTCATTTAAAGTATTGAGAAATTTTGTCTCTGCATTTCATCCTGAGGTGACATGTTCCCAGTCAATATGGGGATAATTGAAATCTCCCACTATTATTGAGTTCTTAATTTTGATAGCCTCTCTAATTTCCCTTAGCATTTCATCATCACTATCACTGTTCTGGTCAAGTGGTTGATAATAAATCCCTAATGTTATAGTCTTATTAGAGCATGAAACTACCTTCCATAGAGATTCTATGGAACATGTGGATTCACTTAAGATTTTTACTTAATTTAATTCTACATTTTCTTTCATATATAGTGCCACTCCCGCCACCGCATGACCTGTTCTGTCCTTCCGATATATTTTGTATCCCGGAATGATTGTGTCCCATTGATTGTCCTCAGTCCACCAGGTTTCTATGATGCCTATTATATCAATATCCTCCTTTATCATGAGGTACTCTAGTTCACCCATCTTATTATTTAGACTTCTAGCATTTGTGTACAAGCACTTTAAAAACTTGTCACTGTTTATTTGTCTGCCCTTTTCTGATGTGTCCGACTCTTTATGTGAATGTTTCTCATCTGATCTGGCCCTTACATTATCCTCTTCCATCCTCTGCTCCTGACTATAACCTAGAGAATCTCTATCAATAGACTCTCCTCTAAGAGAAGTCTCTATTGATCTACATGCTCCTCTGCAGCAGTTGGCTTTCCCCCATCTCCTAATTTAAAAACTGCTCTGCAACCTTTTTAATGTTTAGTGCCAGCAGTCGGGTTCCACTTTGGTTTAGGTGGAGCCCATCCTTCCTGTATAGGCTCCCTCTATCCCAAAAGTTTCCCCAATTCCTAATGAATCTAACCCCCTCCTCTCTATACCATCGTCTCATCCACACATTCAGACTCTGAAGCTCTGCCTTCCTACCTGGCCCTGTGCGTGGAACTGGGAACATTTCTGAGAATGCCACCATAGAGGTCCTGGATCTCAGTCTCTTCCCTAGCAGCCTAAATTTGGCCTCCAGGACATCTCTCTTACCCTTCCCTATGCCATTGGTACCTACATGTACCACGACCATCGGCTCCTCCCCAGCACTACACATAGTCTATCCAGATGCCTCGAGAGATCCGCAACCTTTGCACCAGGTAGGCAAGTCACCATATGGGTCTCCCAGTCATTCCAAACCCAGCTATCTATGTTTCTAATGATCAAATCTCCCATTACTAACACCTGTCTTTTCCTAGTGACTGGAGTTTCCTCCCCCGGAGAGGTAACATCAGTGCGAGAGGATACCCTAAATCCATCTGGAAGGAGGGTCCCAACTATGGGAAGGTTTCCCTCTGCTCCCATTGACTGCTCTGCTTCCCTGGGCCTTTCATCTTCCTCAACAGTGCTGGGGCTGTCTGACCAGAGGTGGGGCAACCCTCAGTGTCCCGGAAAGCCTCATCAACATACCTCTCTTAGCTCCTCCAGTTCCGCCACCCTGGCCTCCAAAGCCTGTACGTGGTCTCTGAGGGCCACGAGCTCCTTGAACAGAATGCAGACATACGCCACCTACCCACAGGGGAGGTAATCATACATGCTGCACTCAGTGCAATAAACCGGATAGCCCCCACTCTGCTGTTGGGCTTCTGCCTGCATTGTCTCCTAGTTAATGAAAGGCTTTTGTTTAAATCAAGAAGTTTTGAATGTAGTTTAATTTATAGTTTTAAAAAACAGCAAGGGGCCCTTGCCCTCTTCCCACTCCCCTTCCGAACTCGCTTGTGAAACTCCCTGTTAGCAGCCCCTGTTTGCAAAGCTGGATAATAGTATTTCCCTACTTACAGAGGTGTAGTGTGTGTGTGTGGGGGAAACACATTAAATTAATTAATTAAAAATTGTGAAGTCCTCATTTACTGTGGGAGACATATATGTTCCTAAAATTGATAGATGGCCCATTAAAACGTGGTCCCCGTTAGGAAAAATTCTAAGAATTCCTAAGGCAGACTGGTGAACTGTAAAGACTTGCAAGATTATTTTATAGCTCCCTCTTCCCCATTAATACCAAGGAATTTTACATTTAATGTCAAATCCATGGGTCAAACCTGGAGAGGGGCTGAGCATATGCACTTCCACAGACTTCAGTGGGGGTTGCAGATATTCAGCACCCTACTGATTTTTTGGGGGAAAAAATCTGAAAACTGAAAAAAGGAGGAGGGGGGGGGCACATGAAGCCCTGCAGCTCTTTAGTATAGCCACAGCTTCAAGCACCTCTGCAAGTGTCCATAGATCAAACAATTGGTTGATGGTGCTCATTAACGCATTCCAGCAAAACAGTACCCCATCTTTGCTCACCCTCTAAGGAGTATAACATGTTGATACTGTGAATGACTTATCTCCTAGAGATAAAGCAGAATAATTGAGGCGGAAGAGGGGGTGAGGGCCATGGGGATAGGAGGGGAGAATGTAGGTATGCACACAGGCTCTGGCATGGAGGAACAGGAAGAACTGGGGATCCTGGTATGGGGATAAAGGGAAATCAGGGACACAGAACCCCTGTGGGGAAGAGATTGCGGGATTCTTGTATTTGAGAAGGGGAGAAGAGGGTAAGCAGAACCCTTATCTTGGGTAGAAGAGGGAATGGGAGGATCAACAGAGCCCCTGTCATAGGGAAGAAGGGCGAAAATGGGATAATGAGGGTTCACACAGAGCCCTTGTTATGGGGAATAAATGAGGGACTCTGGAATAGGTGGAGAGGGAGCAATGAGGGACACAGATCACCTGGCATGGCGGGGAGGAAATGGGGCATACAGAGCCCCTGGCAGGGGTAAGATGGGTGACTCTGGTATGGGGTAGAGAGTAGCATGGAGAAAAGAGGGAAACAGGGGCACAGACAGAACCCCTGGGATTGGGGAAAATGGGGGGCACACAGCCCTTACCATGAAGGGGAATAGAGGACCTGGGGGAAGTGGGAAGGGAGTGAACACAGAGCTGCTGGTATGGGACAGGGAGAATGAGGGGCACACAGAGTGCTCTGAAAATCAGGGAAAACTCCTATGTTTTGTTCTATGTTTTAGGAAGTATGGGCAGTATGAGAGGAGGCAGGACTTTCCTTGTTGATAAATAATTGTGTGGGTATATTTAAGAATCCAGATCTCATTCTGTCTTTAAGGGGATTTATTTTCAGAGGAGATGGATTATCCAGGAAGTCTCAGCACAGGTAGAAAATACACTTTTCAGTAAATTTTTACAGGCACAAAATGAGGCACAAAGAAAAGAAGGGAAGCTGGAGCTAGATATAAGAACAAGGGACTCTTGGTTCTTTGCTGGAATGTCATAATCACATAAGCTTTTTTGCAAATTACAGTTCATTTATGAAATTAAATAAATGACACAAGGCCTAAAAAAATTGAATGTTCCTTCAATGTCAAAATTAAAGACATATTATACCAAATGTTTAGGCCTGGGATGTTCAATATATATATATTGCATTTCAATTGGATAGCTTTAACAGTGAAAGAGCTCCCATTTGAAATTGACATTTTCACTAACTGCTAAACTCCTCACAGAATCACATTCAAACTGAACCACACTGGTTTTCAAGTTACTTCCTGAATACTATTTGACTGATTTTTTTCATTCAATCACATGCTACTGAATCATGTCCTTTTGCAAATTATCCCAAACTGAATGCCTGAAGCTTCTCTGATGAATACTGAGTGGAGCTTGACAGTTTCAACCTATTAAACATTTTCTACTCATTTTGCCAGGTAAACTTAGAGTGAAAAACGAATTACAAACAAGGTTTTTTGTTTGCCTGTTTTTTAAAGTTTCCTGTAAATTTAGCATTTTATAAACCTTTGCACTGTCATTTATTGTAAATATTTAGGAAATTCAGTGTTATGAAAGGCATTTTGTGAAATTTAATAAACACTCAAATCTGTTTGGAAATTTGAAGTGTACTCAGTTGGTATTCTGCTGGCACAAGACTGAGAAAAATGGAACAGGAAAAAAATAGGATGGAAATTGGATGAGAGAGTAGGCAGAGTGAAAAACAAGAACAAGGAGAGGGACAGAAATTCTGAATAAATATGTATATTTTATATCTATCCTTATAAAAAACAGCCACTTCTACTAGCTTACGTTTTTATGCCTTTCAAAGGCAAGGAAAACATTTTTAAATTTAATTTCTATTTTTTAATTATTATTTACATAGCACCCAAAGGGTAGGATGTCCCATAGAGACAAAAAAGAGAGAGACACTTATGCATGCTTATAATTCTAGTGAATAATCCTCTTTCCCAAAGAAAAAAATGACCTGAGGCAGAGTTCTGAAGACCACAAACCTCCCAGAATCATAGCGCTCTTAATGATACACTTCTAACATGACACACTCAAGGAATTTAGGGTGGGATCCAGAAATCACTAGAATAACACTAAAAGAACAGGAATACTTGTGGCACCTTAGAGACTAGGGGTATGTCTGCACCAGGGGTCAGCAACCTTTCAGAAGTGGTGTGCCGAATCTTCATTTATTCACTCTAATGTAAGGTTTTGTGTGCCAGTAATACCTTCTAACAATGTTAAAATTTTCTCTTTCTATAAGTCTATAATATATAGCTAAACTAAACTATTGTTGTATGTAAAGTAAATAAGGTTTCTGAAATGTTTAAGAAGCTTCATTTAAAATTAAATTAAAATGCAGAGCCCCCTGGACTTGGGCAGTGAGAGTGTCACTGAAAATCAGTTCATGTGCCACCTTTGGCATGCGTGCCATAGATTGCCTATCCCTGGTCTACACTACAAAATTAGGTCGATTTAATATGTCAATTTTTTAGAAATCGATTTGATACAGTCGATTGTGTGTCCCCACTTAAGACCATTAAGTCGGAGAAGTGCGTCCACAGTACCGAGGCTAGTGTCAACTTTCAGAGCATTACACTGTGGGCAGCTATCCCACAGTTCCCGCAGTCTCTGCTGCCCATTGGAATTCTGGGTTGAGCTCCCAATGCCTGATGGGGCAAAAACATTGTCACGGGTGGTTCTGGGTACATGTCGTAACCCCCCTTCCCTCCCCCTCCGTGAAAGCCGTTTGCCTCTCTGGTTCTTTGGTAGGCTTGCCTGATATTCGAGGCAGGACTGAATCTCCATGAGACAAAACTTAAAGAAGGGAATGACCTGGAGTCACTCCCATTTATGTCCAGGTGCCCCTGACTGACCTCACTGCGGCCAGCCAGGAGCACCTATGTCTGCCCAGGAGCTCCCTACCGACCTCACTGAGGCCAGCAAGGAGGAACCAGGAGACAGCAGCAGACGGTACAATATGGCTGCTAACTGTCTTTGCTAACTTGCAAAGGCAAAGAGCTGCTGCTGTGTAGCACTGCAATACTGCGTCTGCCAGCAGCACCCAGGAGACATACGGTGACAGTGAGCTGAACACGCTCCGTGCTTGCCATGGTATGTCGTCTGCACGGGTAACCCAGGAAAAAAGGCGAGGCTTTCACGGGGGGCGGGGTTACAACATGTATCCAGAACCACACACACACTCAACCCCAGAGGATTGCCCAAGCAGCAGAAAGCTGGCATATGCGAACTTTTGATCTGGCTTCTGGACTTGTCCTTCCCTCCTCCTCCACTCCCCTTGATTGGCGGGCCTGCCAGTGGATGGGAGGCTCTGCAGGGGGAGGGGAAGAGCATGTTTGGAATTTTAAAACTCTTGATGCTTTTAATATTCAAACAAACTTTAATATTTTTAAAATAATTGTGTATTTTTAGAAGATGAGTTTGCATGGCGAAAAGAATGCTGAAATTTTCAACACGCTTTTCATCAGGTAGGGGATATTCATATTTTTATGAAGAAATTTAAAGCAAGATGATGGATTGAACAAAAGCTGCTTAACTAGTCTGTTCTTTCTAGACAACACTGATGTTTGTGGTGTATATATTTTTCTTCTATTTTTCTTTAAGATATAAATAAAGCTTTTCCACTTCTCTTAAAGCTTCCTACTTTAAGAGGCTAAATAGATTTTTTTTTACCCAACCACAGAGGCTTCCCAGGTATTTGAGTCACTAGATGAAGCAGGTGGGGTCTCTGTTATCCCATCTGTTTCTAATGCCAGAGACAACACAAGTGGTAGAAGAGGGAGCTTTCCTTTCCATTCCTGGCAGGGCAGGGTCTGGAAGGTGGCCTTTCAAGTAAGTTAGAATGTTACATTTGTATGAAAACTGTAGAAGATACTGACTGAAACTTGTGAAAGGGTATACAGGAAATTAGAATGTGTTCTGCAGGTTCTGCTCAAGTTTTTAGGATGAATGAGATCCTGGAAAACTATTAAATCTGAAAAGAATGAGCTACTGCTATCTAGCTAGTGTGTTCCCTCTGATAGACAAAGACTAAACATCACTTGAACTCCAATCCTACAAACATCAAATTCCTGATCTTGTAAGTGACTGCACATAGGTAGACACTGTGCCTGCCCAGAGCCACTTTGAAGTCAGTTGCAGGATTGGGGCCTTATGCAGGTGCTTAACTTTACTCATATGAATGGTCCCATAAGGTTCAGTGAAATGGTCATATTAGTAAAATTACTCATGTGTATATGCAATTGCATAACTGGGGCTTCGGGCCCTGATTCTTCAACAGGGTCAGTATAGCGAGACACATAAGTCTTCATAGAGGGCCATGAATGGGTGCACAGGTCTACCCACTGAGAGCCTGTTGCAGGTATCAGGGGATTGGTTAGGAGTGGCAGCTTTTCTCGTTCTTTTGGAATCCAAAAATGCCAGTAAAGCTGCTTTCATGTGGTGCAATTTTCTTTTGGCCTTTGAACTTTCCAATGGCTGGGTCTCCATTCTAAAATAACTGGTGAAGGTTTTCTAATATTACTCTACAAGCAAGAAATGTTAGGCTTGCAGAATGAAGCACTCTCTTTTCCTTGCAAACATAAAGTCAAATTTCAGGGAAAGCATCACCTCCTGTTTACAAGTGTAAGGGTAACTTTTTGTTGTTTCAATGCTACAGATAAACTTTCTATATGTAATACAATATAATCAAATGGAATCTGATTTGAAGACAATGATGATTCTAATTTTCATGAAAGTTGATACCAGACTGGATCAGAAGCTTGAAGAAAATGTGAGTGAAGGTATGGTGTCTATGTTGAATTCACTAATTGAATTTTGATTTGTACTTTTTCTGTGAATTCTATTGCTATGATTACACTCATTACACGTTTTGGTAACAAGATCATGTGTTATTCAAACTGTGTACTTCTAAATTCTTGTCACTGGAATATTTGTAGGAGATTCTTACTGAATTTTTCATGAGAACATTTGGCTCTTTTCATGTGCTACTGTGTTGTTGTTGTTTTATTTGTGGGCATTATTTCCCTCCTCCTGCAACACTTGTGGAGTTACACACAAGATTTCCCAATGTAAAGGAGCAGTTGTACAAACCCTTAAGCTCCAGTCCTACCACTTGTTATATTCAGGTGGATCCCTGCACACAAGCAGAGCCCCAAAGAGGTCAGTAGGATTCCATGCATGTGCAACAAGTTGCAGCATGGGGAACATTTTTGTTACCTGAACTCTGGTCCTACAATCTGCCACATGGAGTCCAGTGAAGTCAGTGGGCCCTGGGGTTTACCGCACAGGTCAGATTGCAGGATTGGCACCTTGAATTTTTCTGACTACCACAGGCAGTGTCACTAACTTCAGTAATAATAAGAAAAAGTCCCTATTTTTTTATGTAGAACTCGTAAAGGAGGTTAGTATCATTAGCCCCATCTTACAGATGAAGAAACTGATGGAGGACTGCCAAGTCAGGGCTTTGTGTGAACTTTACAGTTGTTATTAATGGCTTCTGCTTTCCAGTTCCTTTACCTTAAATGCAGGAGGTCATGAAAATATAAAGAAACAAAATGCCATAATTTCAATCAAAGATAATAGAGAGACCATTTAAAAATAACAGCCACCTTTTAGCATGAGGATATGAAAATGTAAAGAAGGCCTTCTAGAGTGTACAAAGATGTTATTTGTTAGAATTATCCTGTCTGTCCTCAAGTCACATACTCAGTCCATTCCTGAAACAAACAAAAGGAAGAGAAAAACAGTGAGAGAGACACAAGTTACTCTAGGGAGATTTTCAAATCTATTTTAGTACAATGCCTCTAAGGATATTTTCCAAGCAATAGAGAAATTCACCAAAAACAAGTTTTAGTTCAAAAGTATGGAGATACTATATCCTTTTGATATCACAAGTCTGTCAAAGGAATATTGTATTTCCACATTACTTGAAACTTATTCTAATACTGGTGCCAGTTACTTTTCCATGCTTCAAAAAGCATACTATGCTCTTATTCTCAAGTTCACAATGTGTGTAAATAATATACATATGTATTCAGGAATATGAAAGAATAGCTGTTCTTGTAATAAAAAAAAGAAAAAGTTGAATAGGGTATATTAACATCTTTTCTTCATAAGCATTTACACTAGGGGTCAGCAACCTCTGGCACATGGCTCGCCAGGGTAAGCACCCTTGCAGGCCAGGCCAGTTTGGTTACCTGCCGTGTTGGCAGGTTCGGCTGACTGCAGCTCCCACTGGCCACGGTTCGTCGTCCCAGGCCAATGGGGGCGGCAGGAAGCAGCGGCCAGCACATCCCTCGCCCGCGCCAGAGGTTGCCGACCCCTGATTTACACTATTAAATTTTTATAGCTACTTATTAATGACTTCTGTTTTCCAATTCCTTTTACTTAAATTAATAAATAAAAGCTGCAGTGTCAATAAATCCAAGTGCAATACATACATTAATAACTTTTTCTCTCAAACACTAATGCTTTTCTGCACATGAAGATTCCTTATAATCAAATGAAATATATAAAAGACCATCTCCCTGGTCCTGCAAACTCTTTTGCACATTTGACCTCAGTGGCATTCCCCACATGAGTATAGTTAATGTGACTACTCATATGCCTAAGGGCACGTCTACACATAAAATGCTGCACCAGTGCCGCTGCACCGCTGTAGAGCTTTAATGAAGATGCTCTAAACTGATGGGAGATAGCTCTCCTGTCCGTCTAGTTCAGAGTATCTTAAACAGGGGTCGCCGCTTGTGTAGGGAAAGCCCCTGGCGGGCCAAGCCAGTGTGTTTACCTGCCCCGACTGCAGGTCCGGCCAATCACAGCTCCCACTGGCCGTGAAGCCCACACCACTTCCAGCAGCTCCCACGGCCAGTGGGAACCGCGATTGGCTGGACCTGCAGACGGGGCAGGTAAACACACCGGCCCGGCCCGCCAGGGGCTTCCCTACACAAGCGGCGACCCCTGTTTGAGAAACCCTGGTATAGTCAGGGCCGCCCAGAGGATTCGGGGGGCCTGGGGCAAAGCAATTTCGGGGGCCCCTTCCATAAAAAAAAATTACAATACTATATTCTCGTGGGGGCCCCTGCGGGGCCCGGTGCAAATTGCCCCACTTGCTTCCCCACCATGGATGGCTCTGGGAAAAATAAACTTTCTGCATCTCGGCACAAATCCAGTTTTGAGAAAACTTCTTTACAAGGTATCACTGGTTCTCAGCATCAGCTAGTGCTAAACGGCACTGAAGCTCATTAAAAGGGTTGGACAAATATGTGCCATTAAAACTGTTTCTGGATCGAAAACTAGGGGTTTTTAAAAAGCAGAAAAAAAATCACGGACAACGTCTGCTTTCCTTCAAAATTTGTTGTTTTTTTTTAATTGAAAAGCTGAAATTAGTCTGCCATAACGTGAATATGGTTTGGGGTTTCAGAAGTGTGTGGCCAAATATTTGCTGCTTTCTGTGTTTGATTGTTTAAAGAAACAATAAAAAAATTCTGCTTAAAAAAAATCCAAAACTTTTTGAACCACCTCAGCTTGTGACCAAACGCCTGAGCCCATCCAGTCAGAGATTTTTCCAGGTTTCTGATACTCTGCTGGCTTCCTTGACTCATATCTGTCTCCATAACTTTGGGTTCATTTAGGTTAGAATATAAGAACAGCCATACTGGGTCAAACCAAAGGTCCATCCAGCCCAATATCCTGTCTACCGACTGGCCAATGCCAAGTGCCCCAGAGGGAGTGAACCTAACAGGTAATGATCAAGTGATCTCTCTCTTGCCATCCATCTCCACCCTCTGACAAACAGAGGCTAGGGACACCATTCCTTACCCATCCTGGCTAATAGCCACTAATGGACTTAACCTCCATGCATTTATCTGTTTCCTAGAGACTGGCTCCATAGGGTCCCTCACAAACTGGAGATGGTTACTGTGGGTTTGTCTTTAGTATAGCTTATGTACATACTCCACGAACTGAGCATATGAGCTTGTTCCAAATCTGGGATGAGTCTATGTTATGAAAACTGAAATGCTCAAAATAGCACAGCATGTGAATGAACAGAGGGTGTTAAAATTAAATTACCCCGGGGGTTCTCAAAGTGGGGGTCGGGACCCCTCAGGAGGTCACGAGGTTATTACTGGGGGCCGCGAGCTATCAGCCTCCACCTCAAACCCTGCTTTGCCTCCAGCATTTGTAATAGTGTTAAATATATAAAGAAGTGTTTTTAATTTATAAGGGGGGGTCACACTGACAGGTTTGCTATGTGAAAGGGGTCACCAGTACAAAAGTTTGAGAACCACTGAATTAACCCCTCTGGAGCCTCAGGAAATGTAGGGGTTGGGGGTCTCCCTTGGTAGGGTTGGGAAGGAGGTAGGTGGCGTAGTATATTGCTCTTCTCATGTGATCCCTCCCCCAGTGGCTAATTTTAAATGAGGCTACCCTCCCCTGACATTAATCTCCCTATGGCACTGAAATTAAATATAGACTATAATTTGGCATTTGAGAAGTGACATGGATGGTAGCCCTAATGGAAAAGCTAACAGCTTGGCTCTTCTGCAAGCCTCAAACTGCTGAATGAGCTTTAGGGTAGGGAAGGTTGTGCCTCCCAAACAGCCTGGCCCTGCCCCCTATCTGACCCCCACCCACTTCCTGCCCCCTGACTGCCCCCCTCATAATCCCCGACCCATCCTGCTCCTTGTCCCCTCACCGTCCCCCAGAGACCTCACCCACCACCACCCCAGGACCCCACCCCTGCTCCCTGTCCGCTGACTGCCCCGACCCCATCCACCCCCCTGCTGAGTCCTGACAGACTCCCCCCAGAACGCCCACGATCCAACCCCCCGCCATTCCCTGTCCCCTGACTGCACCCCCCTAACCTCTGCCCCCTCCCTGTTCCCGGGACTCCCTGCCCCTTAGCCAACCCCCCAGCCCTGGCCCCTTACCCCTGGCTTGCCTCTCACCCGGAGCCTCAGCGCATCCAGGAGCTTCGCTCGACAGAGGCAGCGTCTCTCCAGCTGGGCCTGAGCTCCGCCCCGCTCAGAGCCACATGGTCAGGGGGCAGGGCTTGGAGCTCCACGCCGAGCTCAGCTCCCTCCGCTTGGCCTGGAGCTCGCAGCCCCGCCCCCTTGCCACGCAACTCTGAGCGGGGCGGGGCTCAGGGGCCCTGCCGGAGCTGTCCGGGACGCTGCTGGATGGGCTGAGGCTCCGGGAGACGGGGCCAGGGAGGGAGCCTCAGCCATGCTCATGGGGGCCCCTGTGGGGCCCGGGGCCTGGGGCAAATTGCCCCACTTGCGACCCCCCCCCCGGGCGGCCCTGGGTATAGTTAATCCACCTCTCCAAGAGGCGGTAGCTATGTCAGCATGAGAAGCACTCCCGGCAACACAGTGCTGTCTACGTGGAGGATAGGTCGGTATAACTACGTTGCTCAAAGGGTTGGGATTTTTTACACCCCTGAGTGACAGAGTTATATTGATATAGGTCTGTAGTGTAGACCAGATGTGTATTTGCAGATTTGAGGCTTAAACCCTTGGACCATACCCTGCAGCCATTATGTAGGCACACCATTGAAACTAATGAAAGTTCTGAGTGTGACAGAACAGCATGGTGGGCTTTCAGTTTGCTGTTTAAAGACACACAAATAGAAAAGTACTATAAAATGATGTACCTACTTCAACAAGTTGCACAGAAATGAAAGTTAAAAAAAAAAAGGCAAAATGGGAAAGGTGTTAAATACTTCCAGAAATCAGCTTTGACTTATCTTGTGAACACTGATTTAAGAATGTGCTTGGATACCGTAGTCCAATGCTTTCTGTGTTTATGATTATTCAGTATGATGGCTCATCAACACAGGGGACACAGTAACTTTTAAGTCCAAAAAGACTTTAAACAACCTTTTGTGTAAAAGTAATACATCTGTATTTTTTCCCCTCATAAATTCCTTAAATAACTACTGGAAGATTTTTAATTGCTTCCACAAGACAGAAAAACTGTACTTGGAAGAGAACAGCCCATATCGCATTATTATTGGGCCCTTTCTAACTAACCGACCTTATTTATTACACTCTCTGGGGCATTCCATATTCAATTAATTACTTTTCAAGTCATGTGTCAGTCTCTTGTCTCTTAATATTATGCATGCACAGTACACAACACATATCTCTTCCTCGCAGTACCCAACTATATCCAGAGAAACCTCTACTCTATTTGTTTTTAGTTCAATTATATGTTCCTTCTAGGCAAATACAGTTGCCCTGAGCACACATCTCATCTCTGATCAAGAACAGATCATTGTGTCCTGGCTTTCCTCCCTGTATGTGGGGAAAGTTTTGAAAGTCTCAAAGTCTTTCCTATGGAATCACCTCTAAATTATATTTAGAAAAACATTTTTCTACATGGGATTATAATATATTATGACAAAAATGTAATGGGCCCATTACTGCTCTGGTGCAATTACACCTCTGTTACCCCAGAGATAGATGTAGCCTGATAAACTTATGGCAACAAATACCTTTGTTCTCAGAGTTGAAGAAAGCCCTTATTCTATGTGTGTTGAATACTTTTGGATTAAAAATGTCAGCCTAACAAAGCTAATCTTAGCTATGTCTTTTCCTTGTGATCAAAATTGCACACGCATTCAAATAAGAAACATATGATCTGAAAACTTGATAATGTTTGTACTTGTTTAATTCTCGATAAGTCAGGCCTCTCTAAACAATATCCTTCTATTTGCTTATTTCAATCAATAATTTTTAAGTAGGAGCACTTGTTCACTGGAGTATTGAACTGTGGAGAGTAGATACCTTTAAATCTGAAAGTTCACTTTAAATCACCTATTGGTCATCATCTAACTTGCCCTTATAATGAAAAGATAAATGTATTTATCTTGCTCTCATTTCAAAAGGACACAAATACATCACCTCTGAATGTACATAAAATCAATAGGCTTTTTGAGTAAGGTTTTGGGGTTGGACCAGATATAAGTAAAACTTTTATTTACCAATATCAAATGATTAAAATCTATTTCATTCCATATTGACTACAGCACTGCTGCAACTATAATTTCAAAATACCAAGGTGATATAGCTGTTGACATGGGTAATGATAAGAAGTGGGTGCCTTAATCATACAAATGAATGGGTTAAATGATCCCACATAAAAATGGCATTTGACCCATAACCCCTCCACCCCCGAAATTACATTCCTTTATTCCCAAAACATGTTTCTTTTTTTAATTGCTTGTTTCTTTTTCTGATTAAAGGTCGTATATATTGGTAGATGGTAGACTGATCCTATTCTAATTGTTCAGGTATCATGGTGATGACAGCAATATAAAAATCTAGATTATCATGAGTGGGCTAGAGATAGGAACCAACACGCTAAAATTTGGGGTAGGCTAATGTTGGCATTCTTGCCACTTAAATCAGACAGCTGGTAGTGACCATGCATGCACTATGTGTATGCTAATTATGTGTTAAAGGTGGACTGTGCTACCTCTGCTCCCTCGTGTACTTCTCTCAGAGTAAATTTAATAATGCACCACTTGGGTTTTACTTAATGTCCTATCTTGAGCATTTTAATGGGACAGAAGTGATGCATAGGCTTTTAGGTGAGTGAAATTCATGCCTGTGCAATCATAGAAATGTAGGGCTGGAAGGAAGATCAAGAGGTCATCTAGTCCCTCTGTCATGAGGCAAGGCCAAGTATTTTGAGGCCATCCCTGACAGGTGTTTGTCTAACCTGTTCTTAAAAACCTCCATGGATGAGGATTCCACAACATCCCTTGAAAGCCTATTTCACAGCTTAACTGCTTGTAGCTAAAAAAGTTTTTCCTAATAACTAACCCGAATCTCCCTTGCTGCAGATTAATCCCATTGCTTCTTATCCTAACTTCAGTGGACATGGAGAACAATTGATCACCATCATCCTTATATAATAGTCCTTAACGTATTTCAAGATTGTTATCGGGTCCTCCCTTGATTGTCTTTTCTCAAGACTAAACATGCCCAGTTATTTTAACCTTTCTTCATAGGTGAGGTTTTCTAAACCTTATGTCATTTTTGTTGCTCTCCTCTGCGCACTCTCCAAAGGGTTACAATGGGGTACTGCACTGGGGTACTTCTGTGAGGTACCACAATGTACAGGCAGTACCCCATTCTACAGATCATAATGTCTGACCTTAACATCTGTCTTCCATCATAAAACCAAACTGAGAGTATTATTAATTTCCTGCTGTACTTTCTGTTTGCTAGCTTTTAGATTTTCCTTAGACTTCTAATGTATTCTTCTTAAGCTAGTGAGTATGATGAACTTTACACTTTTTTTTAGAAAAGAGTGTGCTCCCTGGGAAGACTTCTCAGAGCACTCGTAACTGTAACACTGACACACACACCATTGTACTGCATTGGCCACATCATGTTAACCTTGGCAACCAGTCTGCATGATAACCTTAGGAAATAATTCATTTTTAGTTAGGCTGTTAAAGTTGTCTACTTGGTGGTGGAACGGTGCAGTGTTCGGCGTGTTTTATTATTAATGATCACCTATCAGTCCACTGTTAACATCCTTGTTGGGGTTTTCACTGATATTTTTTCCCCTCATATAGCCTTGGCATTTCTACGGGGCACCTTTTTATAGCAGCACTGGTTGTTGAGGTCTGTCAGCATTTATTTCCAGGGATATATGACTTGGCTATAAAAATTTGCTCCAAGGTAAATTTTGATATGACCTAAAAGTCTTATATAAATCATTTAAAATAAAAATGATTAGTTCAGCTATTTTAAGTTATGAACTCTCTCAAAAAATAAAACAATAAAAAATATACATTTTAATGTGAGGGTGTATCCTCATCACATTTAACAACCAGTGATGGACAATGTCTTCAATATTTTTTAAACTGGACCTTGAATATCACCGAGAAGATCATCAATATAATAACACATTCTGTAACTAATATATGCTACACTGAGTTTCTCATTGGATATCTCTTATTAAAAGATGCTTATGGAATAGATAATTCGAAGGAGAGTTTTCATTTGTGTCAGTGTGTATCTGAGTTGATAACTCATTTACCCTTTTTAGCTTTCAATTGGAAATCCAATAACCAACCTAAACATTGTAAGGTATATGTTGTTGCTATATTTATATTCTTTGACTGTTTATTGAGTGTTTCCTGGAGCTACTCATGCTGAGTAACAGTAGGACCAACATTTCAAATGTTGCACAAGTGCTGAGCCTCATGTTCTAGGATGCAAATATGTGCCCGTTATCCATAAAGGTGTATTAATGAGTTGTCAGTTGTCTGGTATATTTTTTTGCTCTGAGCAGTTTTGCTTGCATATCCAACCACAGCCTGAATGACTTAGAGGTGAAAAAAGCTGCAGCAAGGAGTGGTCTCTGCTTTTCCTTGCTCTCATAGTGGGTAGGGTTGTGAAGGTGTAGGAGGTATCAGACCAGCTACTGCTCCTTTAAACCCCCAAGATCCCACACAATTGAAGAATCATCAGCCTGACCTGGTGCCAGGGTGGAAAAGGGGGAGAGAAGCTTCACAAAGATACCAGAAAAAAGGTGTTTGGGAATGTCTCTGTGAAGCCTTCTTTCTGATGAGTAAGTGGGCTCCAAACCTGGAAACTCGAAACCATCATAAAAATGTAGGGCTAGAAGGGACCTCAAGAGTTTGAATCCAAAGCTTAAATCTGCACTGTGAATCCAAACATCAGCTGTTAGGTCTAGATTTGGACATATTCACCTTCAAATTTGGGGTGTGCTTGGACTTGGAGGTAGAGTTTTGGCCCACTGGTAAAACCTTAGCATACACAATAGTCTCATGTAGTTGGTCATTAGTCCATAGATTACTACATCCTCCAGCATGAGTACCAGCATCACAATTTATTAACAACTTCATCAAAAAGATAAAAGCATTGGCTTAACAGTTGACTGAGCTGTTAAGGAATCCTAATGTATCAACCAGTCCCATTCCCAAAAATCCAGTTGGGCCATGAACATAAAACTACATATTCACCGTTATCTGCCTTGCACTTTGGCATCCAACCAACAAATATTGAAATGTTGAATATTCCCTCCCTACACCCACTCACTGGGAAAACAGAGGAAGAGGGAGGTTGGTGTGTGTGGTTTTTCTTCCCCAAAATGAAATGAAAATGTTCATTTTGCAAATTTGCATCAATACATGGAAACAATTTGGACCATCATGAAAGTTGTTTTGGTTAAAAGTGCACTGCTCATCCAAGAAGTTTCAACAGAAATTTTTCAGACAGCTCTGACTCTTCAAAGGCTTATTCATGTGCTTCACTCTATTCATTATGCATAGTCCCACTGAAGTCAATGGTATTATTCTCATGCCTTGTCTACGCTGGTAACAGTGTGTAGGATATGGTATGGCTACATGCCTCCCCCCACCAGAGCCTTTTCCCACTGCCATACTCTTTCATTGTGGCAGGGAAAGGTTATGAAAGTGAGGAGGCAGTGGGACACTATGCTGCTAAAAACAGTAGTGTAGACATGGGAGGCAATGATTGGGCTTGTAGAGAGCCATGTACGGTACATACGATTCTGCCATGTCTCTACTTGCCTAAGCAGTGCCTCACCATCTACGCTGCTATTTATACCTGTGCTAGCTGAGGGAGCAGTGTGTGTTCTCTTAAGTGTAGACCTACCCTCAGTGTGTACATCTATGCATATGCATAATTCTATAGGATGGGAACCTTAGATTATAAGCTTTTGAAAGCAGAGTCTGTCTTCTTTTCAGTGTGTGTACACAATGCCTAGCACAATGGGGTGCTGATCCCTAGCTGGGGTGCATAAATATTACAGCAATATATATACTAATAAATATGGTCCAGCTGAGAGATATGACACTATTTTGTCTGGGAAGTGTGGGAGAGCTGTGTGAATGAATGAGGTGTGTTTTGACTGATTTGTCTGGTGTGAATTAAAAAAAATGTATTTAAAGGTTTAGAGCAATGCTACCTGTAGGATAAAAAGTTTTACAAAATGGCTGTAATGCCAAAGTAACTTTCCACACACCGATATGTTGTATACAAAATCTCAAGTTTTTGCAATTTAAGGCAAAAGGAATGGGTGCTAATTGTACCTTAGGTCTTGTTTCTACTGCACTGCGCTCCCTAGGCAGCAGGGCCCAAGATTGCTGTGGTCATACTGGGCAGAGAAACTAGGCAAGAAGCCCCTTGTGTGAGTCTTCAGGGGCACTTCATCTGACTGAAAAAATATATTTGTATGGCATGGGCTTCAGATAGAATCTAATCCAGCTTTTCTTAGTGGAGAGAAAGGGACTTTAGACACTTGTGTAAGTTGAAGGGGAGGACTAAAAGTGCACAAATGGAGGGCTGCTGCTCATTTAAAAAGGAGATTTTTTTAAAATGTATAATTAGCCTGTGGAACTCATTTCCACAATGTATTTAATTGTATAAGAGCTTAGATGTCACATTCTTTTATAACTTATATACATGGATAATGAGAACATCCCAAGTGATATAGGCAAGGATTTAAAAAAAAATAAGCAACCAATCAAATATTTTAGAAGGGATGTGTAAACCCTTATGCTTCAAACTTAAGCAAACCTTTAATATGAGTTGGGAAGAAACTTTTCTTGTGATCAAGTTATCCCAAGTTATCCCAAGACAGTATATCTGCTTCCTTTTTCTGAAGTGTCTGGTAATGGCTACTGTGAAAGTCTATGTTCTAGACTAGCTGAAGCTCAGATCTGGTCTGAAACTGCAATTCCTATTTTCCTGTTTGAAAGACAAAAAGAAATAATGCAATCTACACAAAGTTCTGATGACTGGATAGTAAGTGGAAATACATAATTGCATTTTAGTAACATATCATACCCTGAAGAAATGTCTATCATTTGTGAGTACTCTTTATGTTTGTAGTTGTCTTGACAGGGGGTAGGAAGTTGGGAATATCACTTATTGAGTCCACTTCCATAAAGAACATTCCTAACAAAAATGTTTTTTTTCAACAACAGCAATTTTTTAACCTCACAGATGCAAGCCATGCTTGGGGATCTCTGTTACAATTGTTTAAAAACAGCATGAATCCTTTACATATTCCTTAGATGCTTAGACTAGACTTAAATTCTGCCCTTTCCAACTGCAATGGTTGGGCCGTAGTTGGTAAGTTTATTTCAATTATTCAGGTTTTGCTGCTTCTAAATAAGTACAGAAAGCAAACAGAGGTGAATGGAGCATGTTGACTTGAACGCAGAATTATGTACAGACAGGAACAACAGTAAAATTACCTTGCTCCATTTAACCTGAAGTAACCTCCAATTCTTATGTTTTTCCTTCTTGCTCATCTTTCAGTTGCCTTTATTGAGTAGTTTTTGTGTGCAAATATCTACCAGAAAAAAAACATGGCCATCTTTTACAGAACTAAACAAACACCACCTCCAGATAGTCCGTACACCAACAGCATTCAAAGACAGTTGTGCTAAAGTTTGAAACACAGCAGAGAGAGACAGATTATGTGATCTGGAGGATTTATTGTATGGTTGGGAATGGCTAAATTCTAATCCCAGTTTAATCACTGAGTTGCTCTTTGGTTGTGGGCAAGTTACTTCATTTCTCTGCCTCAGTATTGAAGATGGTCAATGTTTGTAGAGAGCTTTAGGCATGTAAAGAACTATATAAGTACTAAGGTTTTTTTTTTTATAAACTGAATCCAACAAAATGCGGGCCCCCTCACGGTATGTCTACCCTGCAATTAGACACCAGCAACTGGCTCATGCTAATTGACTCAGGATTTCGGTGCTTGGGCTAAGGGGCTGTTTAATTGCCATGTCGACGTTCAGACTCAGGCTGCAGCCGGAGCTCTAGGACTTTCCCACCTTGCAGGTTCCTAGAGCCCAGGTTCCAACCCAAGCATGGACATCTATGCCACAAATGAACAACCCCTTAGCCTGAGTCTTGCAAGCCTGAGTCAGTTGGCATAGGCCAGCTATAGATTTTATAATTGCAGTAGGGACATACTGTCAATTTAACCTTGCATCAGTTCTTGGGCAGAGGAAGTTGGTGTTAATAGCCCAGCTGCCTTTCTTGAGGAAGGTACTCTCTCTTCCCGAAGCTTCTGGGGCACTGGATGGCCATTCCCTCAGCAGGTTTTCAGTGGGCTTGCCACTGCATATAGACTGCTTTCTGTAATCTGCATGAGTCTTTTCTCAGGGTGAGGCAGGAAGCAATAACCCATACTCCTACTAATTTAACTGGGCAGGAGAAACCCTCCCTCTTCTGCTTCTATCTGCAAATAGCTGTTCGCACATATAATTACTCAAGCTTACACAAATATTGGGTTTGCAGGTGCACTTATCTAGGCATGTGTGTGTTTGGAACCCATAAAGTCACCTATTTGGTTGGAACATTCATGGACTCTTTTCCAGTGTCCCTTTAGGTCACTTTCTTCCAATCACCCATTTTTTTATGACCTAGGTCTCCCTTAGTATAACAAATCAATGTATCATTAGTATCTAGGGTACCACAGTTATTTATGTGAGCAAAAGTCTATAAGCTTCATTTGGACCGGCTGATTTATTCCACAGTGCCGATATTGTCTTCTGCTGGAGTGGACTCTTCTTCATTGTTTATCTAGAATGCACATTCACTGCAGTTGAGACTATCCATATTAAAGTCTCGATTCAGGATGGAACTTAAACATGGTGTCAAGGCTGATTCCCCATTCTGGCACTTTGAGTGCAGAAGGTGGGGCCCACAAGGATTCTAAAAATTAATACTGGCCACTCCAGGCTTGTATTAAACTCCCAAGGTTACAGATTCTCTCTGACCTTGGATGGGCAGATGCTGCCACCACCCAAGTGCAGAACCCCTTTGAGAACCCAGGAAAGCACACTTGGGAATTCCTTCCTGTGGGGTAACTTCAAGCCCTTTCACCCACCCCCCATCCCCAAGGAAGAGCTGAGGAAGAAAAAAAAGGAAATCATCTGTTGCCCCCAGCTAATTAAACAACATGTGCACAATCCTCTTAAGACACAAAAATCCAATTCTGTTCTTTAAAAGAGTAAATTTTATTAATAATAATAGAAAGAAAGAAAGAAAATACATCTGGGAACTTGGGCATTTGCTAGATTTAATAAAACAAACAAACACTACAACAATTTAAGCATCAATAATAGCTTTCTTGAGGTCCAGTTTAAAGGTTACAGGCAAAACAAAAAGCATTTGGGATTAGCACAGGGGAATCGACAAGCCATAACGAAATAAAAGGAATAAACCTAATCGCGACTTCCTATACATTTCCTGATCTACTACATAGCTGGGATTTTAAAATGAGTAGTTTCTAGGTATAATACTGATGATTTTTTCATGCCTGGCCCCAAGATCTTACAGCTGTGGTCCCCAACGTCCTGGCCCCCGCCATTCATGTTATTGAACATGACTTTGATAAACCATTTCGGTTATACACTGGTACGGCCTCTAGCCCAACACTAGCTGTAGTGAGACAGACCCAAGGAAAGGGGGCTCTTGGGATGCAGTCAGCGATGTTTTGTCATCCCTTCCTGCATCAATTTTGCGTTGGGGGTGTGACGTTATTGATATAAATGGGGACCATATAGAACATGGGTTGCAACCAAGGTCCTGTAGTGGCACCAAACCTTAGGTAAAGGGGGTCATCTAAGGTGTCTAAGACCAGGTTAGGGGTTGCTGGTTATGATTATGAGGTCTGTATGTCTGTGTATCATTTTGTAGTTGAAGTTATAAGTATTGGCTCTGTACTGTCGGTATTTTGTATTATGCTCTGCCTCTGGGAAGTGTCCCAGACAAGCTGATGTCAGCCCTGCATAGCTGGCTTGATGGCCCATTAAGGGCCATCAGCTACACAATTGACCCATGGAGAGAAGGCAGACACGCCTTGTGACTCAGCAAAGTATGCAGAAACTTGTCCATGTGACTGCAAACTCCATTTTGGCTGTAAGTTTCCACCGTGAGGACAAAGGGATTCTTACACCTGGAAAAGTCTATATAAGGCTGATGCATCATCTCCATCTTGTCTTCAATCCTGCTTCTGACCTCTGGAGGGACTGTTTCGGCGGCATTTCGGTGGCGACGCCTCTCAATGACAACACTTGTCGTCAACAAGTGATGTCATCGAGAGGCATCGCCCCCGAATTTCGGTGGGGATGCCTCTCGATGACGTTGCTTGTCGACGGCAAGCGGCATCATCGAGAGGTGTCGCCACCGAAATGCCACTGAAATTCGGCGGCATTTCGGCGCGTGCTCCACCGCTGCAGTGGTCCTTCGTCTGGCGCCCGCCAGACAAAAAGGTTGGGGACCACTGTCTTACAGCATAGCTCTGCCCATCTGCCTCTTCCCCAGAGAACGACAGACAGACAGACAGACAAAAGCGTAGTCATTTCAATTTTAACAAGTTCTAGCCTTCCCATTGGCTCTTTTGGCGAGGTGCCCCCTCACTTCCTTTTACCTATGCATAGCAGTGAGATTTTTTAACCCTTTACAGGTAGAGCAATTAGAGAACAGCTACTAAGAAGGATTTTATAACTACTGGCTTTCTGGGTGTTCATAAAATGGAGCTACTCCCTCCCTTCATTTATCACACATGGGCTTAATTGTAAGCACCTGAAGTCAATGAAACTTAAGCACATGCGTAAGTGCTGTCTGGACCTGGCGTCCAACTGATTAACCAGCCTCAATACTAAGAATATGAAAACTAGAAGGACCAGTTAGTGCAAAATAAAAAGTGACCTCACACTTTGCCAACACCCTGAGCTGTGCTAAAACAGTTTATGAGGTTTGAATAGTTTCTCTCTCTCTCTTATCTCTATCTTGTCTCTGGTGATGAGCTTTGGAAGCCTTTTGGCTGGGGTCTGCTACTGTTAAGTTTAAATCTTGAGTGTTGCTGCTCCTAAGAAGAACCATTTGTTTAGCTGGGGAAGTTTATGAACCTGGAATGCTTTACACATGCAGCATTGTCAGGAAGCTGTGCAGAGAGGTCACTAGGGCTTGCTCAGGGAAGGAAGAGAAGAGAGAACTCCATCAGGGGAAGGCTCAGTCATGCTTTTGAAGGTAGCGGTGATGGAATTTGGTGATGTGGGCCTCATAGGCTTGGAAGCAAACTGAACTGCTGAATGTTTACATGTTTGCCCATCCCTTGTATAGATGAGACTTTTCATCCAGAAAAATAGTACCGTGCCACTGCTTGCAGATACGAAATGTGTGTGTAGCTGATGACACTGACAGCAATGAATGGTGTTTTGTTACTTTCAGTTTAGGGTTAGAAGCTGCAATAAAAGTGAAAAGGAATCCTTTTCCTTTTCTTGACTGGGATATGACTAAGAGGAAAGGTATGGAATTAATGCATTGCCAAATTCACAGACTGCTGTTCTGCAGTGCGTTTGTGTGTGTGTGTTCCTCCCTGCCCTAACAAAGTTAATTCTTCTGAAAGCAATACTGTATGTGGCTAAACTTTAAGAGCAGGTGGGAAATATTGAGGTGGGAGCACCAAGCTAATGAAAGTGTTCTTACCGGTGCTGCTAGGGTCAGCGGCATATTATCGCCTAGGCCAACAAGGCCTACGCCTAGGGCGGCAAATTTGCTCATGACTCCTCCCCAACTCCACCCCTTCCCCAAATCCCCAGCCCGCCTCCTCCCCCAGGCATGCCGTGCTTCCCTCCTTCCACCTCCCTCCCAGGTTTGCTGCACGAAAGCGCTGGGAGGGAGGGAGGGAGGAGCGAATAGTGGCGCGATTGGAGGAGGCGGAGCAAAGGTGAGCTGGGGCCGGCGGGCGCGGGGAGTGACTCTTGGGGAGGGGGGGCAGGGAACCGTTCCCTGCCCCTGGCCCCAGCTCACCTCCACTCCACCGCTGCCATCCCCCGAGCTCACCACAACTCCCCTTCTCCCCCCCTCCCTCCCAGGATTACCGTGGGGGAGCAGAGGTGAGCAGGCGGCTGGGTGGGGCGGCAATTTTTTCAGGGCCTAGGGGCACCAAATTTGTTAATCCACCACTGGCTAGGGTGAGAAATGAGTGCTGCTTTATAGTTATACTATGGTTATGGCTGGATAGCCAGAGAGTGGTGGTTGCTGACTGAGGGCCCAACCGCAGGCAGCAGCGCAGAAGTAAGGGTGGCAATACCATACCATGCCATCCTTCCTTCTGAATTGCTGCTGCTGGTGGTGGCTCTGCCTTCAGAGATGAGATGCTGGCCAGTAGCTGCTGCTCTCCAGGTGCCCAGCTCTGAAGGTAATGTCACCACCAGCAGCTGCACAGAAGGGTAGCAGTACCGCAATCTCCACTACAATAACCTTGCAACCCCCACAACTCCTTTTTGTGTGAGGACCCTACAATTACAAATCCCATGACTGTGAAATTGACCAAGATGGACCATGAATTTGGTAGGGCCCTAGCTATGGTGTCAGCTGTTAGTGAGCATCCCCAGTCACCATTCATTTTGTCTCAATTAAGTTCCCATGTCATCTGAGTAACTTTGACATCTGTTCTATGTTGTTGTTTTTCTTCCTCCTGGATGTATGCAAAATATAATAATTATTAATTTTATTCCAGTTGTTGTCTTACTTCATCAATATTTAAGCCAGGCTTTCTCAAACTGGGGTCACCGCTTGTGTAGGGAAAATCCCTGGTGGGCCGGGCTGGTTTGTTTACCTGCCCCGTCCGCAGGTAGCAGCTCCCATTGGCCCAAAGTAGTGATTCACGGCCAATGGGAGCCGCAATTGGCTGGACCTGCGGACGGGGCAGGTAAACAAACCGGCCTAGCCCACCAGGGGCTTTCCCTACACAAGCGGCGACCCCTGTTTGAGAAACCCTGATTTAAGTATATTCATAGACACATGAACTTGACAAGCTTTTTAAAAAGTTTTTGGACCCTTAGAACTAGTTGAGATTTTTCTGTTTTAAATTCCTGAAAAAATTGAAAGACGCGGGGTTCAAAATGGACCCATTTCTTATCTTTTAAAAATGTCTTAATCAAACTTTGTGTTTAACATTATGAAAAGGACTCCAATGAGTGGGGTTTTGGTAAATGGAAATCTTCTGTAACATTTCCAGTAAAGTCACAAATTTCATGTGTAATAAACGTTTTGAAAAAGTCAACAGTTGCTCATGACTTTTCATTTTGGAGATGATTTTTTTTCAATAGTAAAAATGTTTAAATTATTTGTTTTAGCTTAGTTGAGTGACAAAATAGCAGAACATTGCCAAGTCCTTAGGCAAGGATTTTTCAAAATCTAATTTCACTATAATTCTATTAAGGTGACAGGACCCCGGCAATGGCCACTAGTGAAGACTCAGTGTTTTTACTATCTGTTATTATAAACAGTTGTATTTGTATTTTATTTGTAAAATAAAATGTATGGGACTTCCATTGCAGCTTCTCCCTGATAAAGCCTGAAGATGCTGCACCCCCCTGCAAAAAATCACTAATTGGTCATTGTAAAATCCAAACTCAGACTATTTTGTTCTATTTATTTACAGCTCTATAATGGTTCTTCTGTAGTATACACTATGTGACAATTTCCCTATCGTGGACTGCGATTAATATTGTGATTCTGATTTTGGATGGTGACTTTAATCAATTCAAACCTGTTTCAATTTCCAAATAATTAAGGTACCAAATATCCATCCCAGAATTATTTAAGTAATCATTTGGGTATCATTCATCTGCCTAGGAGGGCATATTAGGCACCTCACACAAATACTCAGGTATTATACAACTCCACCTGCTTTTGACTAGGAGCAGCAAGTAGACTAGCTGCTGCAACAATGGACCCAACTTGGAAGTGTTTAGTTTTCCAGAAGAGATGGTTCCAAGTTACCAAGTGCAAAAGAAGTTGATTCTATGAAGGATGAATGCCTCAGTCTATCACCTTTGATACTAAAAGGAAAGTAGGCTGTACAGGAATATTTTAAGCTGTAATGTACTGGGCAGTAGTTGTGTGTCTCTTTAAAAGATTCAGAATATGTTACATGTTTGGTGTAACTCCCTTATTCTCAGTGGATTTACACTGGGCATGAATTTGGTGAATTTTTGTCGATACATGTGAGAAAGCAGCATTTAACATTAAAAGAAGAATAGATTAGAATAGTGTTTCTGAAACTGGGGTACTCCAGGGAGTCCGCCAGCCCTGCTGATCAATTACTTCTCCTCCCACATGTCCTTCCCCTCCCTCCGAGTGCCTCCTGCATGCCTCTGAACACTTCGGGGGTTGGGGAGGACTGTGGACGGCATGCACTCGGGGGAAGGGGTGGAAAGATGCAGAGAAGAGGAGGCAGGTAGAGGTGGTAGGGTGGAGGCTTTGGGGGAGGGAATGGAGGGGGCAGGGCCTGGGGCTGAGTGCAGGGTTGCAGGTCTGCGATAAATTTTTAAATCAAAATTGTGGGTCCTTGGGTTGCTAAAGTTTGGAAACTGATGGATTAGAAGATCACCACAAATGTGCAGCCTATGCTGCTGTGTATCTTGAAAAGTTTGCTATTGAAATTGTGCACTCACACAGTGATGGATTTTCTGAGATACACAGCTGCCACTCATATGTATAAGATGAGAAGCTAGAATATAGAGCATCAGTGCTGTAAGAAAAAGTTGAGTTTTTTTTAAACCTTGGGTTCTCTTTTCTTTCAGATTTATGAAGAGACAGTCTTAATTTTCAAGTTAAAAATCACAGAAAAATGTGCATAGAGAGAAATCTGCTCAAGGGGTGTCTGTATTTATATATTAAAAACAAGAAAAAGCATTTGAATAACATAGATTGTTGTAATCTCTTGTATTTAGAATGTGTTTAAAATATATAATATCCTCTCACGTTGTAGAAGCCCTTTTATTTTTCACAGGACTCCATACACCCTCATTTATTGTTTTCCCTGTTTCTTCCAGCACTCTTTCATATTAGAGGTTTTCATTTTATTAGAGGTTTTGGATTTGTTGCAGTTCTTCAGAATACCAGCCTGAAGTCCTATCAAAGCAACTTGAACCTTATATTCAAACATACAGCAACTATGAAACTATGCAGTGCATGAATTTTCTTTAGCAAAATGCTATTCAAACTATAATTAAAACAAATCACTTTAGTTTGAGTGGCCCACTTACACTTAAATTGCTCAGTTTTTGTTCATAAATTAAACAAGGAAACCAGTACAAAGATGATACAAAGATGATACAATTCATCAGTTTGCGTTGCAAAACAAATCCAACATTCATAGTGACCAATACACTGCTCTAATATTTCTGAGATAAGAAAACAAATTTAAGATTTATATTTTAGTATTTTTCATGGGATCGTGGTGGTTAGGTTTAGCTCCTGTTATTTCTATCCAAAAGTGTCTCATTAATTCCCATGCAGCATATTGAAAATGAATTTGGACTTTTGTGTTGCATTGTCCTACATTCATGTCTTGCTCCTTTCCCGTGAGGTCTGGCACAGGGATATAATTTAACCCTTTCTACATAATAACCTTTACATTCATTACCTTTCCAAACTATTACTCTGGAGTCTGTGGTACACTGATATCCTCAGGTTAGTTTGTTCTTAAAATTCATTTATAAAACACGTCATAATAAAATTGTGTTACTGAAAGGGTTTAAAATATTTTATATATTTGGATTGAATGTCTCATCCTCCGTTAGCTCATGGGATACCTGTTTCCTATTTCTTATCCTCTGTGTCTGCTGAAATATCTTTCCTTGAGTGACTGAATCCACTCTCATGGATCAGCTATATCCTCTATGCCAGTGGCTCTCAACCTGCCAAGACTACTGTACCCCTTTCAGGAGTCTGATTTGTCTTGCACACCTCCAAGTTTCACCTCTCTTAAAAACTACTTGCTTACAAAATCAGACATAAAAATACAAAAGTATCCCAGCCCACTATTACTGAAAAATTGCTGACTTTCTCATTTTTATCATATAATTATAAAATAAATCAATTGGAATATAAATATTGTACTTCAGGGTATCGTATCTAGAGCAGTATAAATAAGTCATTGACTGTATGAAATTTTAGTTTGTACTGACTTTGATAGTGCTTTTTATGTAGCCTGTTGTATAACTAGGCAAATATCTAGATAAGTTGATGTACCCCCAGGAAGACCTTTGCGTACCCCCTGGGGTACATGTACTCCTGGTTGAGAACCACTAATCTATGCCAACAGTTCTCGAATCTGCCTCTTTACCTTTCACCATTTGTTCAGTTGTCACCTGTCTTTCAAACATCACTTTCTGGATGTCTCATCATCACCTCAAATGAAAATGCACGTGCTCATTATCTCTCCCTTCCCCCCCACACTAAACATCAGTATATGCGGCATTATTAGCCCTGCCTACCTGTATTATGAGTTCCCTGCACGTCCTCTTATAAGACCCTGTTTTCAGTTGCTCACAAATTAGCCAAATTTAAACTATTTGGGATAAACTTTTCCATATCAAGTATGCGCTGTCAAACTTTTCTGTGAGAAGCCTGAGTGGCCCCATGCTTTGGAGCAGGAACTGGAAATTTGGCAGGGGTGTTCTTTCTGTCAGAGAAGTGCTTTGGTTGTTCCCATGAAAATCTGACCAGATTTGGCCACATTATAAGCCTCTGAAAAATAACAGTTCACACAAGCTCAGTAGAGACTTGCTCGATCCCTGAAGCTAAATTTCCCAAAGATTTGTTTCTCACTGGGCATGCTTCAGCCCAGGGTTCCCAGCTTCTGCGGGTCATTCCAGGTCCATGTACCAGAACCAATAGCAGGGACCCTATCTCTTCCATGCTCTGTGCACCCCTGCTAATGCCCAGTCAGCATGGCAGTGGAAGCTGTCTAATTTGAATGCAGAGAGGACAAGAGTCAGATTAAAGCAGTGCATTGGGGTGGGGGGAATAGATTGAAACAAGGAGGCTAAAGATGGAAACTGGGCCTGGAGATGGGAGACTGGACTGGCTGAGCTAGTAGATGGGGGCTAGGGGCTATGGGAAGGGACAAAGGAGATGGGGACTGGTTGGGTGGGAGTGGGGGTTGACATCTAGGGGTTAGTGGGGAGAATTCTATCAAGTTTAGAAGCTGGGGAGAAGACGAGGACTGGAAGCCTGAGGAGTGGAGACCAGGGTGGGTAAGTAAGGAGAATGGTGCTGGGATGAGGAGTAAGAAGTGGGAACGAGACAGGACTGGGTCAGGGATAGATTGGAGATGGGGTAGAAGGCATTAAACTTGGTGGGAGAGTAAAGGGGGGGGCAATGCGCAAAAGAGTCTTGTGTCACTCCCCACCCCCCGACACCCCGTCCCACCGGAGCACACTCCCCTGCTGAGCCTGGAATGGAACCTGAGATTCCTGAGTCTCACCCTTCCTCTGCTGTGAGCAAATATATGTAAAACCCATTGGCAGACTGTGTCTCTCCTCCATCTCTAGTGCTTGTCCGCATAGAGGATTGCAACCTAGTACTGCTATCAATTACTCTGTTAGCTCAAGTGGCAGAGGTCTGTGTGGTGTATCTAAAGATTCCACCCTTTTGGAAGACCCAAGATGTTTGGTGTCAGGGCAAGTCTTAGAAGGTTGCTAATGAATGAGGCTGGGGATCTGGATGATGGGATGGATTGCACCCTCAGCAAGTTCGCGGATGAGAACTAAGATAGGGGAAGAGGTAGATATGCTGGAGGTTAGGGATTGGATCCAGACAGGGCGGGCTCCAGGCACCAACTCAGCAAGCAGGTGCTTGGGGCGGCCAAGGGCAAGGGGCGGCACATCGGGTTCTTCAGCGGCAACTCGGCAGCGGGTCCCTTGGTCCCTCTTGCAGGGAAGGACCTGCCGCTGAATTGCCGCCGACGTGGTGGAGCAGCCGCCGATCACAGATTTATTTTTATTTTTTTTTGCCAGTTGGGGCAGCAAAAACCCTGGAGCCGGCCCTGGATCCAGAGTGACCTAGACAAATTGGAGGATTGGGCCAAAAGAAATCTGATGCACTTCAACACGGACAAGTGCAGAGTCCTGCACTTAGGACAGAAGAATCCCATGCACTGCTACAGGCTGGGGACTGACTGGCTAAGCAGCAGTTCTGCAGAAAAGGACCTGGGGATTATAGTGGAAGAGAAGCTGGATATGAGTCAGCACTGTGCCCTTGTTGTCAAGAAGGCTAATGGCATATTGGACTGCATTAGTAGGATCATCACCAGCAGATTGAGGGAAGTGATTACTCCCCTCTATTTGGCACTGGTGAGGCCACATCTGGAGTATCTGGACCCCCACTACAGAAAGGATGTAGACAAATTGGAGACAGTCCAGCAGAGGGCAATGAAAATGATCAAGAGGTGGGGGCACATGACTTACAAGGAGAGGCTGAGGGAAGTGGGCTTGTTCAGTCTGCAGAAGAGAAGAGTGAGGGGGGATTTGATAGCAGCCTTCAACTACCTGAAGGGGGGGGGGGTTCCATAGAGGATGGAGCTCGGCTGTTCTCAGTGGTAGCAGATGACAGAACAAGGAATAATGGTCTCAAGTTGCAGTGGGGGAGGTTTAAGTTGGATATTAGGTAACACTATTTCACTAGGAGGGTGGTGATGCACTGGAATGGGTTACCTAGGGAGGTGGTGGAATCTCCATCCTGAGAGGTTTTTAAGGCCCGGCTTGACAAAGCGCTGGCTGGGATGATTTGGTTGGTGTTGGTCCTGCTTTGAGCAGGAGGTTGGACTAGATGATCTCCTGAGGTCTCTTCCAACCCTAATCTCCTATGATGCTATGTATTCTTTTTCTCCCTGATTAAGCAGTAGCCAATCCAAAGGAACTGAGGAGGGCATCTGAGTCCCAGCAAAGCCCCTGGGGGTCATTTCAAACCTTGGCGAGGGGAACCAAGCCCAAAGAAAACACACAGTTTGGAACATTACAAAGAACAGTGGCTTATTTTGAAATTTTATATGGGTTTGGAAGAGTACCACTACCTTTCCTCCCCCAATTTAATTCATGCTTTCATACCTTTACACGCCAACATTTTGCTGCCATAGTCCTTAATGGGATTTATAATTTGAGTGTTTTATTCTCTATTTCTCTCTATTGGCTAGGTTCCCTAGCTGGGCTCCATCTCCCCTAGTGTATTGCAGTGGGTCCGCAACAGGGGAAACTGTGGTGCCAGGCCAATAAGGCACCTGCTATGAGGCACTGCATAGCATTGCAAATCAATATTTTTGGATTTAATTTGGTTCACCAAATATTAACAATTTTTATTTGTTGGGAGAGTGTGGGACCCATTTCCTGACCAACTCTTTATTTCCATACTATACATAGTTCATAAATTTAGTCTGTAAAGTAGCTAGGAGTATGTATATTATTCTTTTGAAATATACGTGGAAAGTTACACCTTATGGTAATCTCTCTTATTAGATCATTAGAATTTTAACTAACTGGGAGAAGCCAAAAAGGGTTAAATGGTAATATGAAAACAAATGAATGCATACCTGCTTCACTGGAGTAACGCTTCTGCACATTAATTTTAGGCAGTACATATTTCCTCTTTGTAAATAGATTATTTTCCTTGTTCAATGCCATATGGTACTTTCTCATTGGAAAAGATCATTTTCACATACTTGATGAAACACATAGGGAAGCTGTTTGACTTGGGTGTCTTTCATTTGTCCTGTATCAGAGTGTTATTCCACCTGGTTGTATTAGCTTTGCATGATTTGGTTCACTTTCACAGTGGGAACTATAAATCCATCAGAACACAAAGGAAGATGATGACACTGCAATTAAAGTTTAGATTTATAACAGAGTAGTGTATTCTCAGGGAAACTCTTCATGCAGAAGTGCAGTACAGTAAGAATTGTTTTTTTAAACTACATAACCTCTTACAGATGAAAAAGGAAGAATGGAGATGGTTCCATTGGCCAGTTTTTCATTGTATTCTAGGGACTTTTTGAAAATATTTATGCATGAGAGTACACATCTAGAAATAGTATAGGTGGTGTATCAAAGGGAACTGAAGAATAGTGTGTGTAATCCCAAAGAGTCCAAGCCTCCATTCCTTTTCCAGACCAAACTCCAGATTAAATCTAATGGAGTTTTGCCTCACTGCTGCAGGATCAAACCTTGGCTCAGTGCTACAGACAACAATGATGATAGCCATAAGAATACTACAGCTTTATTCTTACTAGCTGCTCCTATCATTTCGAGTCAACCTGGAGAAAAAGACTTTATTTATTTAATTGACATATGTAACTGAGATGTCTAAAGAAAAGAAAACCAAATCCTCAGCTATTGGTATTGCTCCCTGATTTTAATGGAGACATTCTGATTGCAACCAAGGGAGGATTTGGCCCCTAACATGTTGGAATATGGGACAGTTTGTGCTCTCAAAGCTTAGATAATTGCGGCCAAATTCTATTCTAGAAAACATGAATGTGTTTCCCATTTAAATTAATGGCAAACACATGAAACTGCAGGCAATTTTTTTTGTTCTTCAAAACAAACAAACAAAAATCCTAGTATGGAAAAATATAACTTTTTTTTTCATTAAATAACTACGTAACTAAACATTTGCTGATATTAAATGAATCACAGAATACTTTATTCTTAAATTTGTCTTTTACTTCATATCAAATTTTGGTGCATGTGGCATTCTAGATGGTGGTTTTTAATGGTATTTTACTACTGTGAGAAACTAACATTATTTGTTTTAGAGAAGCAGGAAGAAATATCATAGAGCTCAGCACCCAAAAGTTACAACATAGGTTATCTCACTTTAAATACTGCTCTCTCTCAAGTGGGAATGAAAAGAAGACATTGGTACCAAATTCTGGCTCCAGCTTGACACAGCCTGTGGTTTTAGTTAAAATTCACTGTACCTTTTACCTTGACTTTCCCATCTGCACAAAGGGTTCATAATCCTTACCTTTCTCCCATCTATCTAGGCATTTATACCACACTCATCACCATAATATCTGAGCTACCTCAGAGAGGTGTTTGTAAAAATTAGTAAGTCAATGATTGAACAAAGTAGTGCATGAGCGTTATTGTTAGAAGGATGATAGTTGTATTGGGAAAGACAGATGGCCTTAACAGGAGTTAAGGCATGTGGTCCAAAGATACACTCTATAGTGTCAACCACACCTTAATGTAAACATTTTGAAAAATTCCTATATCAAATGTCACCTTAAAACAACATAAAAATAGATTTATCTCATTGGCCTCCTTTCACTTAGAACTCTGGATGTGCTGGCACTCCTTCCTTTAAAATTTCTGTTGCATGTCCGCCTCACTTTCTGTAGGGCCATGTGTCACTTCATAGATGTATGATTACCTTCTGAGGACAATCTCCCCTCCCATTTGTAATTGCTATAGTTGCTACCAAGATGTTATGCAATTGATCAAGTGGAAAAGAAATGTTAGGAAGATGTTTAAGCATCAATACAGCAGGGAAAAATGAGGAGGAGCAATGTGACCGACTAACTCCCTGCAAACCACTAGTGGCCCACAGACCTCACTTTGAGAACTTCTTGACTATATTATGTAGACTAGAACATGGAACACACCAGCCAACCAGCCTGGTCAGAAATGTCAGACTGATGTTTGTTTTGGTTTTATAATTTTTCACATTGGGTAGGCTTTGTCAGTGAGAGAACCCTAAGAACAGTGCTTTTGTTCTAGAATCACATAGACTCTTTCCTTAATCCATCTGATTCTTAGATAAATCACCAAAACACCTATTATATTAAAAACAAAACAAACTCCAGGATGTTAAAATCATTAAGCTGATGTAAGCAAGGAAATTCTGAATGAACACTAACACCCACTCCCTCCTTCATTCATCCCAAAGTTTTGTAGGGCTCTCTGAAAAGTCCATAATATTGATTACCACCTGCAATATGTAGACATTACAGAGAAATATAAGGATGTAGTGCTGCATTAACTTGTTTACCTTCCTGTGATCTGTTTAATCCAGAAATGCTCTTTTGTTATTTTGATGTAGTCCATTGCATTACATTCCTTTGAGATATGTTTGATGAAAAATACAAAACAAAACAAAAAAAATGGTAGCCTGTATTGAATTTTTTTTCTCCCAGGATCTTCAGAATGACTCCAATTTATGAAAAATTTGCATCATAAGAATATCGTGCAAGAACTGGCGTATTATTGCTCTCTAAAGAGAAGTGGTGAAAAAGTTTCCAATTAGCTTTAACCTCATGGCTATGATATTGCCACCACTAGAAACAATGAATGGTGCATTGGACAATGCAACAGAAAATACATTGTATTGAATAATCCTAGACTGGTGGAGGAATAGACTAGCTGCTATGAGAGAGACGGGGCATAAAAAAACCCTTAGTTAAGCAACAGGGTTACTGATTGCCTGCCACTTTTCTTAGGTTTTTTTTATTTTGATTGCTTAATTAAAGAAAAGGGACTTGAACTTAGATGTACAGAGTTTAGTAAATATTCTTAACAGCAACTATTAGCACAGAATACAAGAAGGCAAAATTGTATTGGAGTATGATTTGAAAACTGGTCGAGATAACCCTTTCGGTTTTCGGAATCAAATCACGCAAACAACATAGAAAATAACACATACTCTCTTAGAAAGGTGACTTTGTTTAGCTTTTTGACTGAGTCCCTCAGAGCTTCACTTATGCCAATTGGTTATCAACTCCACTGTTGCTAACACAGAGGAAAAACAATTCAAAGTTAGATTATAAGACAATTCTGTTAGTTAGTTACATGCCAATTCATCAAGGTCTCCTTCTGAGTAGATCTATAGTTAGACAACATTTTTACCATGCTTCCAAATGAATTATATTAGCCCCAGGATCTAATTAACAGTCCTAACAATCTAACAAACTTCTACATTTATGACAAAGCATATAAACTGGGTGCCGTACAAAAGTCATGCACATTTGGTCTGTTTTATGTTTGGTACACCTAGTGCTTGACAAGTACCGTGAAACCGTTAAGTATGGTAAGAGCAACAGAAGCTTCCTAAAAGTGTGGGGGGGGAACTGCACCTGAACTGTGGCCACACACTTGCGCTGCCTCTTCACCCGAGGCCCAGCCCCACACTCGCTCCTCTCCACCCCCCTCTTCCTATCATTCACCCTTACTACCAGTAAAAAGCCCCTGGCCCCTCTGTTCTGGTGCCCCTGAACTATGGTAGACACATATACAGCGTTCTGTAATTCTAGTTAACAGAAACTTGTTCAGTTTTAAAGCTACTTAACAACAATCTTGATTAGAACATTTTACAAAACAAGGACACACACTGTAACTTTGTGACAGTTTTTAAAGCACATACATAAGCATATATACTTCCTAACTAATTAGGTACCCAATTTCAGGAAGCGGTCAATTGACTCATTTGGATCATCACCCACGAGAAAGTCTCTTAGTAACTTATGTTGAAATCTTTTGCTCAGCCATCAGTTTTCAGCTTTGTTGTCATTCACAGCAGGAGACTTTCACAGGTGGAATGAAGGTCGGACATGACTATAGTTTTTTTGTTTCTTTTCCAGTGCCTTCTGGAATTGATGTGCTGCAAGAGACAAGATGGTTCCTACTTACTAGCACAACTGGATTCCTCTTCTGAAAGGTACTGACATGGACCAGTCAGATGGTGACCCATACTTCTGCTGAAGATTCAAAATGTCCAACCAAAATGAGAGTTTTCTTTTCTCACCATTTATTCAAGGAACGAAACATCTGTTTTTGAGTTCTTGCAAAAGGAACTGGTATTTTCCAGTCTCTTTGTGCAACACATTTTGTCACCTCAGCTTGTGTAAGACAAGTTAGATCATAGCTGTTGGTACAAACATCTTGGAACATACTTTCAGTACCAGCTGTTTTGTTTCAGTTACCGGCAACTTACCTCTGCAAGTCATTTTCGATGAACCCCTTTGCATTGCATACCTTGGCCATGTTTGTAGTTATACTTGCTCAAGTTGCACTTTATCCAACCACACTCTTCTAGTTACTGAAATGTCCAGTTTAAAGTTCATATAATTGATACAAAGTCCCTCCATATTATTTGATACTATTTAAACTTGTTTTAACAGCTCATTATACAATGCAAAGTCATGTCAAGAAGTCTGGTTCTGCAGCAGTCTTGAACACCTATACAGTACAAGTCTTCTATTTCTATTCTTCTAGTTTTAATAACAATGGAGGGACTTGTTGGTATGACTGAGCTTAGTGTGTTCATTATTAACCAAACGGTTACATTTCTGTGACTCTGTGGTCAAGTGTCTTCATAAACATGCTATTTGGTTTCAATTCCCTTTATTTTCTGCCTCTCTCAGCACAGATGTGCATTTCACTAACTTGTTAGCCTAAGAATGTTTGATTGTAAAATTAGCTTTACTTCTCTTTATCACTTAAATTAAAATAAATTGGTATGAATGCAATCCCTTTCTTTCCCTAACAGGATTGCTCATGAGGTAAATAAATCCTGATATTTAGGTTTACAAAAATTTTGCCTGAAACTGTATTACTTATCGTTGACTTCCCTTTTTAAAAACATTTTACTTATAATAACATAAAGTTCCCTATTTTACTACACTATCTGGTAATCATATAATCTCTTAATGTTTTGATTTTAATTTAATGTGATCTTTAATTCATTTACTTTTTCAGAGGCAGGGATCGGCGGGTAGCAATCGATTTCTCGGGGATCGATATATCGCGTCTCATCTAGACGCAATATATCAATCCCCGAACATGCTCCTGTCGACTCTGGAACTCCACCAACGCGAACGGCGGTAGCGGAGTCAACATGGGGAGCCGCGGACGTCAATCCCGCGCCGTGAGGACGGTAAGTAATTCGATCTAAGGTACTTCGACTTCAGCTATGCTATTCACGTAGCTGAAGTTGCGTATCTCAGATCAATCCTCCCCCTAGTGTAGACCTGCCCTCAGTTTTCTCAGGTTATTGAAGAAATCTATCTATTAGACCAATGGTTTTATTCTCTTAGCCCTCACTTCTATCTTTTCTAAAAAAATCTTAATGCCTTGGTAATTATTTAATAGTAATAACTCCTAACTTTAGGGCCTCATTTACTACAATGTCCTAATAGATCTCGTCTGCCTTTAATTTTTTTCTATTTTTATTGTGACTAGTGTTTCTCTGGTATAATTCAATTGATGTCAGAGGAGTTACTACTGACTTAAAAATGCTGTAAGTGAAACCTGATTTGAGCAGTAATATTTTATTAAAGCAAGGTCATTACACAGATTTGATTTGCCATGGTACCTACAATGTACGTATTCATCGTTTGCAATTAAATACATTTTTTAAAAAATGCTGCTGAGAAGATTGTTCATTTGCAGTATTTTTCTAATGGAGATAACTCTTTAAATAAAGAAAACATCAGATTGTTCTAGAGCACATTATGAACTTCTATCCCTAAAAATACCATTGACTTATTCTATATGCTGGAAGAGTTTAAATCAAACAATTGGAATTGGAAAAGATTCAGAAAAGGGCAACAAAAATGATTAGGGGTATGGAATGGCTTGTGTATGAGGCGAGATTAATAAGCCTGGGACTTTTCAGCTTGGAAAAGAAACAACTAAGGGGGGATATGATAAAGGTCTATAAAATCATGACTGGTGTTGAGAAAGTAAATAAGGAAGTGTTATTTACTCCTCATAACACAATAACTGAGGTCATCAAAGGAAATTAATAGGCAGCAGGTTTAAAACAAACACAAGGAAGTATTTTTTTTTACACATCACACTGTCAACCTGTGGAACTGTTTGCCAGAGGATGTTGTAAAGGCCAAGACAATAACAAGATCCAAAACAGAACTAGATAAGTTCATGGAGGATAAGTCCATCAATGGCTATTAGCCAGAATGTGCAGGGATGACATCCCTAGCCTCTGTTTGCCAGAAGCTGGGAATGGGCAACAGGGAATGGATCACTTGATTACCTGTTTTGTCCATTCCTTCTCTGGCATCTGGCATTGGCCACTGGCGGAAGACAGGATACTGGGCTAGATGGATCTTTGGTCTGACCCAGTATGGCCATTCTTATTTTCTTATGTTCTTATGTTAAACAAAAAGTAAAATTGAAGTAATAAAATGGTAAATCAGATCATAAAGCCTTCATCCATCCATTTCACGATATGCTGATGAAGTTCAGTAATTAATTATATTATAGATACAACTGTAGGCCCTGATTTTGTAAATATGAGTAATGTTAACCATGTGAGTAATACCACTGATTTCATAGCTTCCCTTTCTAAAATGCTGATTGGCAGAGATGTGAGTATTAAATGGAAAATGTTCAGAATGGAATGGATATTGGAAATAAATAACCATCATTATTTCAACAAATAATCATTACTAACTGAAACAGTACTGTTGATTCTTGCAGCGAAACGTTAAGTTGAATACTGCATCTATATCCATTTTTATTTATAATGGGTAGCATTCAGTTTAAAGAAGACATACATTGATATAGCTTTTCAAAATTAAATGTGAAAAGTTATGCCTCAGAAAGGCAGCTATATGCCTCTGCATTCTATGCACAGATATACAGAGTTTGTTAGAAGGATAGATTTCCCACATTAAAATGTTGATGTTCTTCTACGGGATATTATGTTAAGCATCCTCTTGAAAGTAGAAAGCAATTTGCTGCACATGGCCACCATAGGTGAAGATATTCCCTTTTCTATTAAAAAGCTGACATTTACTAAATCACCTAGCTTAGATGGTTTTCTTTTGAGCTTTCTGCTTAAATCCCTGAGATGTCTCCACCACTTAGGACCTATATGTGAGGAAATTATATCTCACATGTGGAGACAGCTCATTGAATCTTATGGTTTGTCTCTGGTCTTTGCACTTTTAGGAGGGTATAACAATCTATTTCCTTGTAGCCCTTTACTTATTACAGATATTAAGTGATTGGTAATTGACATATTTGAAATATTGATGCCAAAGATTAAAAGCATTACGTGGATGGGGCTTATTTTAAAAAAGACACCCTAATTAAAACATCTGAGGCTTTTAGCCATCATAAATAACTCTTAAAGAGAGGAGATGAACTACATTACCATTTCATTCAATATTGAAAAGAGCTTTGATTGGATCAGATAGGAAGAAGGTGGTTTATTAACAAAAAGTTTTTGTTTACATGAAACTCAGAGCCAGTGGACTCTGCACAAACTAAATCTTCCATTGGGTCTATGTGGAAAAGCCAAAGGGGGAGAATCTGTGGTCCTGCAGGTATCCTGTGGATGTGATGCATGCTGTTGCAGAGGTCTGTGCACTGAACTCAAATAGGACATCATGAATGGCTGCAATATGGATAATCTGGGAGAGCGCTCGGGTGAGGGGTTGTGTGATCTATGTTTATGCAGTTGGTGGTCTGATGTGGAGAGGCTGTAGCCACTGCTTCTACTATGGAGTGGAAGTCATGGTGATGTGGGAAAGGCTGAATAGCAAATCTATGTACAGACTGTAGTTGGGAGGCTAGATTTCATTTCCCCAATCCACCTACACATATCTCTATCTAGCCTTTCTACAGAGAAATGACGAGGGCCTTATACTCAAATATACAACTCAACACATGTGGTTAATGCTCACATTCTCACTGTATCCTTATGCAAAACATCCCATTAATGGAACCCATAGTCACTGAAAGGAAGATGCACAAAGATTCATATAACATTCTTTCATGTAGATTTGATTAGTGTGTGCCACTATTGTATCTGAGGTTTACATTCCTTGCAATCCACCATGAGCTTTTTAATCATTGGTAAGGATAGATGAAAACTGGAAACACTAGTATTGCACACACACACACACACACACACACACACACAAGAAGTTGTAATTGTTTCAGAATGCACTCATTTTTTAATTTATTTGGAAAAGTCTTGAATTTTTTATTGAAAACATTATCAAAATGTTTATTTTCATTAGTTAACTCTTTAGGAAGATTGAAGCATGTTGTGGAATGGTATTAGGTTCTATAATGGCATCTTATTGAAACAATGAGCTTTTCCATTTTGCCAAATGTTTTCAGAATTTTTGAATTCAGTTTGACAGAAATTGAAGATGTATTTTTTTTTGGTACTGCAGATGAACCAGAAAAGTCTACGGTGCAGCTTCTCTTCTGCCAAAACTCTCCTGAGTTTATTAAAGTTATGTAGTCACCTGCACAAAATCCTTCCATCCTAGCCATTCGCAGTATTGTCTCTGAACATTTAAAAAAACATATTATGGAAAGGAAATACTTTATTTGTTATAATGGAGAGCAAACAATCTCTCCTGGAGATATTGACTCTCTTTTAAGCTTTAAGTGATGAATCCTTTAAGATCTGTAACCTTCATCTGGGAGAATTGAAGGATTAGCAATTTACATCAGTAATTCTCTAGAAGACAGGGTGAGGTCCACTCATATAGGATGAGGTCTGTTAGTAAAAGCATTTTCTTGTTAGCCATGAGTCATAGTAAGAATCTGATGCTGGGGTGTGCTTATTGCATATGACTCCAGTAGATGTCGAAGGAAAATACAAGTGGAACACATCTTTTAGCTAAACACAACAGAAACCTTGTAGAAGACATAAAGTACAAGATGTAATAAATCTTCTACCCTTTATGACCCACAGGAATATAACCTTTAGCTTTCTCAATTTCATTATACTGTTATGTCATAGAATGGTGCTGTCACACATATTCTTGCAAGTTTTTTTTTCTTGGCGTCTGAGGTCTGTTCAGTCTTTGAAGAAAAACAATTGTTAATGTTGTGATGCAGGTCATTGTGGAAGCTGTTATAACTTAATCTAACTAGAGTCAATTCTATGGCCAGAGTTATTCCTTGAGGCTTGGCAAAATGCTTGGGTTGAGATTTCTGAAAGAGAGAGCTGCTTGTGCTCCATTTGTGACCACGACTGGTGATATGGTGTATATTAATTACATTAAGACCATAAAGATACTTCATGTAACTGATTTCTTCTTCAATGGGAAACCAACTTCTGAGAGCTCAGCATTTGCTACTGCTTGGTAGAGGGGTGAGATAGCCTTTTATACAGATGGTATATCCAATCAGAGAAGTAATGAGATATTAATGTTAGAATGTTATTTGTGGTGGTCTATATAATCTGATATATTTTCATTTGCTGTGTTGATTTTTCATATATCTGCCTATATTTAAGGGCAAGTTTGCACATCCATTCTTTTTGATGATAGAGAAATTCTATCTTTAAATACTTAAACTACATTTCTGTGTAGTCTTAATCTCCTCCAGCCACAAAATATTATTCTATTTTAAAAAGTAATGTGGGTAATTTGAAACTTACAGATGTTAAGGTTTTTGGATTTTAAGTGTATTATATTCAATAATTTTGTGTAATTATGCCAACTATGTTTAACATACTATAATTGATAAACCAAATATTTAAAACAGATGATCCAGGCATTGGGAATTAAGTTGAATGAATCTACATAGGTTCATCTCATACCAAACAAATTACTAAATCTCTTAATCAGTCTGAATATACAAAGTAAAAATGAAATTTGTGAATGTTAAATTCTTAAATTAATTTCCATTAGTATTACAGCTGAGGCAAACAAAAAATCACATTTTAAAATTGCTTTGTAACTTTGGAGCAGACAGGCAATTATCATTAATGATCCAAGGACTAATATTCTATAACTCCCAACAAATGGCAGGGGAAAACAAAAATGATTAGCAATAACAGTACAATCCTTCCTGAGCATTCTATAAAATGTTCAAGTACAATACAAGCTTCTTAACTGTAAATGCATAGTAGTAAGTGTAAATAGTAAGTGTATACAATAACAATTGGGATCCACTTTAAACTTTGTATGTTTTAATTTTTGTTGTCCTAAGAGTAATCTGAATAAATCTTGTTGAACAGGAAACTAGCCTGTGTCTAGCACAATCTCAAAAAGATAGGCCATCTTCTTCCTCAAGTATTTTAAAAAATCCTTGGTTTTATTGTAATTAGTGAAAAGATCCCCTCTGTTCTCAAATTTCTAGATATACTATATAAAAGCAGTAAAATTCTTATGTAAGGTTCCTCCTTTCTACCTAACTATGCATCTTGAAATAAATCTGTCTTTGACTGTGACTGCAGTTGTTTTTGTACCAGGCCATTAAAAAATTAGGTAATCATTAGCAGCATCGGTAGTTTCTTGCTCCATCTTAACATCAGCTATGATTGACTCTGAACTTTTGGGGAGTGGAGACTTGAACCCAAACTTGGCAGTAAACACCAACTCTTGCATTCCAGACCCATAAACAGTTTTCAGATACTTTTTTCTTATGTCTATTCATTCTCTCTTTAATAAAACTAACTTTCTATGGGAAAAAATCATGCAAAATGTGGAATTTCGCTCCCCAAATTACACTGGTCTGAGGTGGAGGACTGATAACCTTCACTCCTTGGTTTTCACACCTCAACTGCTAGAAGAGGGCCTCATCCTCCCTGATTGAACTAACCTCGTTATCTCCAGCCTGCTTCTTGCTTGCATATATATACCTGTCCCTGGAAATTTCCACTACATGCATCCGATGAAGTGGGTATTCACCCACAAAAGCTCATGCTCCAAAACTTCTGTTAGTCTATAAGGTGCCACAGGACTCTTTGCTGCTTTTTCTGGACCAGTGTCACTTTTAAAACCCTTTATAAAGTTGGTTGTGATCTATTCCCAGCAAAAAAGGTGATAAACTGAGCTTCTTTCAGCTCACATATTATTCACAAATAAACATTTTAGGACCTTATCTTTTGAATTTATTTCAGCCTAGCTAATTAGAGCCGAAGGAAAGGGCTACCCAGTTGATTGCAGAGAAGACAGAACATATGACTCCCTGCTTTGTGGCCAGTGATTGGTGCCACTGTATCCACTGGGGTAAATGGATACTGACCCATGCTATTTGACAAGAACAAGAAAATAAAAATCCATCTCTTGCCACCACGCATGTCTGTTTCACCTTTAATTATGTGGTTTCAAAAGTAAATTATATCTTTGGCAAAAATAGAGCAAGTGAAGCCACATGAATTGCTCGGGTTAGAAAGGAACCTGTCAGAGAACTAGAGAAAGTTGTTCCTATTGTTTCCATCCCTTGTGATATTTAGTGCATATGTTAAAACTCTGGTGCCTGGAGGCATGTGATTAGGTGAGAATCTCAGGTTTCTTTTTTTCAGTAAGTTTCTAGCCTTCATGGCTGTAGAGGAAAAGCTTGAAAATGTGATCCAAGAGTATCCTGAAGGCTCAAAATTTGACTAATAAGACCCCTCACACACACTTCAAAAAAATCTCATGATTTTTTTAATGCTTGGAGTTGACAATAGTGCATTCCAATGGAGGGGTCTGCAAACTGCTATACAAAATTATTCCAGAATACTGCTTGGGAAAGGCACATTTTGGTATGAAGAAATGAGTGGCCATTATGTTAAGCCTATATAATAAAGATAACCCATGTTATTTTAACAGTTAACTGCTGGACAATAGAAACCAAAGTATTTGTGGTATAGCTGATAACCAAATCAAAGTAAGGAGCTTAGAATATAAGCCTTGGCCTCTATACACTAAGGTGAATTTCACCCATAGGGACCACTGAAAGTAAGGTAAAATTAAGTCCTATTATTTCTTGTAAATATTAGAATTTGTCCTCATCTGATAAAGAGCCTTCTCTTCTTCTAAAAGCAGGCTGAAGTTCAATCCCCTTGCCCTTTAGAAAGTCAGTTCTTTCAGATTCCATATACTTCCAAAATGTTTTAAAGCATTTATTTCAACAGCTGCTGTTATTGTCACTACATATGCATCAAAGCCATGTTTACTGCACATTTTACTGTTTTAATAGGTAACAAAATGTGTTTCTAGAACTTTTTCCTTCCTCTCCTAAGGAGTAGCAACATAAAATAGATGAGGCAAAAGCCTATTTGACCAAAAAGATCAAAGATCTTATTGGGTAAGAGATGAAAGTGTCTCAAGCATCTCATATAATTGCTACTCATGGATTCTTTACCCAAAGGCATAAAATAGTGTATCTGAAAATATACTCACTGATGTCTATGCTATCTTGTATTCAAGTGCAGATATCCAAAGTAGAATGATTTGAGAGGTAACATTCACTGTATCAGGAAACCAATTAGATGCCATTCAGAGAAGTGAAGATGCAGATCTTCCAAACTCCAACTTATAAAAAAGTGGATGAAAAATCAATTTAAGATACAAGAATTTAATTAGATGATGTTGGAGAGCTAAGAACAGTAGATATTTGCAGGATTCATGAAATGTGAATTTCCCAAATGGTAAATGTTAGCAAGCAGTGAAAGAACTGACATGTATCTAATTAAATACAGATATTAAGTCCTAGACAGCATACAAGAGTAAGCAAACAGCAGAAACCAGAGTCATATACAATAAATATAGAAGCAATGCCTGTCAACACAAGGTAGAGGGGTACAGTATTGTGAAAGTTGTAAAGACAACCATTTTTGGAAGTGTGTCACACTCAGGAAAAAGTGTAAAGATAAGCACAATACATTCAGAACCAAACAGCTGGAGGTCAAAACTCTAATTATGATATTATAGAAACGGATTTCTTTATTAGATCTCAAATTTATCAAGCAAGGGTCTATAACAGATTGGTTTGTACCAACAGAATAAAATAAAAAGTAAATTTCAAAATACGGTACTGCTGCTGAGTGCAACATAATCACAAGAAACATATTCCAAAAAAGACTAGTGCCCAATTTATGTTAAATTAAAATAATCATAATTTTTTTTTAAAGTTTGTTTTCCAGCAATATGCACAAAATTAACCTCCTATAGCAAAGCTACATTGGCATAGCTATAAGTACAGGTCCCACTCAACAAGGCTTGAAACAGGGGAGTGGGAAGTTTTGTGTTTTTGGAGTATTAAACAATTGGCAAATGCAGATGACCAAGTGAGTTCATTACTTCTCTATAGTCAGGTTACAAAATATCAGACTGAATTTGATGAAGTGTTTAATGAACTGGGATGCACTCTGGATACAATACATTACATTCCAGTATGCTACCATGTAAAGTCCTGCCCTTGTTGTAATAGGGCCACTTGGAAGAGAGCAGAGACAGCTAAGGAATAAGATACTTGGAGAAAGAAGTAGGAGAAGGATGTTTTGAATTGGCTGAGTTAAGTTACACATCAATTTTTGGACACTCCGTGGGGCTGAAACCAGGAAGCAACCTACAAGGAGTGAGTCCTTATTTTTCTGTCTTTTGGACTTGCTAGGCTAAAAACACACACTTTCCTTATAACTGGGAAAATGCTGGTGGTCGCATGCTGCCAGTACTAAAACATCCTTGGAATTTCTAAATATTATACCTGGTATTTCTTAACTCAAAAAGTGTCACAACTAACATAGGGAAATTCTATATTAAGCTCAATTTTACCAGATAAAGAGGAACTCATCAGCGAACTGGTAAAAATTAATGGTTGCATAGGTACAAGTGATCATGACTTTGTCCCATGTATAATGTATGGACAAAATAAAGTTCAAAGCAGTAATATACAGATATAAATCAGTTAGTGATTTATAAGGGTGAATTTCACAAAGCTGAAAATAATTATGAGCCAAATCAGTTGCGAGGAAGAGTTTTATCAAAAGAATGGGAATTGTTTAAGAAAGCTTTACTAAATGTACCAAAAGCCACAAACAAGGTTGAAGGCCATATTGGGTAAAAAAATTGTCTTGGCTTAGAGTGGAAAGGAAGGCATGCATAAATAAAAGTATATGTAACATATGGAAGATAGGAGACATTAGTAGTAATGAATATAAATAAGAAGCTACACATTTAAAAAAAAATAAAGGGACAAAAATTTAAATCTGTGGGCTGTAGAATTCAGGACAATAAGAAGGGGTTTAAGTATTTCAGGAACAAAAATAATCCTGACAGTGGTTCATTACTAGATGGAAATAGAAGAATTTCAATAATAATACAGAAAAAGCAGAAGTGTTCAATAAATAGTTCAGATCTGTATTTGGGAAACAATAAATGATGTATCATCACAGGATGATTACACTATTTCCATTCAACATGTATCTCAGCAGGATGTTAAACAACAGTTACTGAAGACAGACCTTTTTAAAATCAGCAAGTAAAATAAAGATAACTTGTATCCAAGAGTTTTAAAAGAGCTGGCTGAGGAGCTCACTGGATCAGTAATGATGTTTTTTTTTTTTAACACTGAGGAAGTTGCATATGATTGGAAGAAAGCTAATGTTGTGTCAATATTTAAAAAGAGTTACTGGGATGACACAGGTAATTATATGCCTGTCAATCTGACATCTATCCAAGGCAAGATAATGAAATAACTGGTATGGGACTCAATTATTAGAAAATTAAAGCAGAGTAATATAATGTAAGCCAATCAACAGGGGTTTATGGCAAATAGATCCCATCCAGCTAATTTACTTTTATTTGATGAGATTACAAGTTTGGTTAATAAAGGTTACAGAATTTGTATAATATATTTAGACTTCGGTGAGGTATTTGACTTGGTACCCCATTACATTTTGATTAAAAAATAAGAATGATACAAAATTAACATGGTGCACATTAAATGGATTAAAAGCATGTTGACTGCTAGATTTCTCAGAATATAATTGTAAATTGTAAACCCCTATCTATAAGTACCTACATGGGAAACAAATATTTAAAAATGGGCTCATGTGATCCAATGGCTGGAAGTTGAAGCTAGACAAATTCAGATTGGGAATATGATATACATTTTTAACAGTGAGTAATTAACCATTAGAACTATTTATCAAGGGTTGTGGTGGATTCTCCATCATTTACAATTTCAAAATTAATATTGGATGTTTTTCTAAACAACAATATATGCTTTAGGAATTATTGTGGGGCAGTTCTAGACCTGTGCTATATAGGAAGTCAGACTAGATGATCAACATATTCCCTTCCGACCTAGGAATCTATGAAAATATGGGAAGATTTTGTGTGTGTTTTGCCCATAAAGGGATAAAAACATTGGATCATATATAGTATGTACCTGCAAGAAATGCTTACACTCCCTGGGCTATGAAACAACTATGAATTCAGCAGAGTATTTAAGCATGGTCTTAAGTCATACAGCAAAGCACTTTAAACAAAAGCTTAACTTTAGGCATATGCTTATTGATATCAATGGGACTTATGCACATGCTTAAAATTGAAAATATGTGTAAGTACCTTGTTGAATCAGGGCTCTAGTCTGTTCATATATTGACTCGCATATCACATCGTACCAACACAGAGATTCTCTCTCTCTCTCTTTCAAATTCTCTTCTGTTAACTCTTCATTGTTAATATGCATCTTTTGTGTTTCTTGTCCATTTTTTTTTACTAGCATTCATTCCCCCTGACTATAGAATACTCTTTCTTATAAAAAAATAAGAGTCTAGCAGGGGTGACAGAGTACTGGACAACAGCACTCTGGTCACTGTAACTCTATTTAATTTCTCTGGAGCTATGCCTAATTGATGAGCAGAGGAAAACTGATGAGGGTTTGTCTACACTACAAAATTAAGTTGACTTTATCTAATTTGACCTCGAGCCTCCAAATTAATTAAGTCGATTGTGCATGGCCACACCATGCTCATTGTCTCGATGGAGTGAGTCCTCACTAGCAGTGTCTGCATCGATGCACAAAGCAATGCACCATGTGTAGCTATCCCAACCTGCAACTTGCCATAGTGTGTTTTGGGAAGTTTGTGCAATGCCTCATGGGACCAAAACATTGTTGCAAGGGAGAATGGAAACATTGCATAGGAATCCCATGATGCACTGTGCTCAATGGCAAACAGCCCAGTGGTTTTTGAATTATAAAACCGCTGTGCATATGCCATAACCCCAGAAGCATGAAGCTTGCTCAGTTGTGCACTGTTCCTGTGATCATCTGAAACACCTGGCGCCTTCTCCTGCAATATTTCCAGAGCCGAAGTAGGGTCTGCTGCACGGAACATAGCAATGTCCTGCAAGCAGCCCTGCTGCAAGCCATTGAAAAAAACAATTCACAGTTGCTGCTGGCAGTCACAGAGCAGCTGCACTCTGTTGAGTGCTGTTTCTTGTCCCATGAAACAAGCACTGACTGGTGGGATCGAATCATTTTGCAGGTATGGGATGACGAGCAGTTGCTGCATAACTTTTGAATGCGGAAGGCCACCTTCCAGGAACTTTCTGCAGATCTTTCCCTTGCCCTGCAGTTCAGCAAAAATGAGAGCTGCTCTGCTTTGCTCTGATAGTGGGGAAGCGAGTGGCGATTGCTATTTGGAAGCTTGCAATGCCAGACAGTTACCGGTCAGTGGCGAAACAATTTGGAGTAGGTAAACCAACTGTGGGATCTGCTGTACTCCAAGTGTGCAGGGCCATTAATCGACTCCTGCTAGGTAGGGTAGTGAGTGTGGGAAATGTGCAGGACATAGTGGATGGTTTTGCTGTGATGGGGTTTCCTAATTGTGGTGGGGCAATAGATGGCATGCATATCCCCATCTTGGCCCTAGACCATCTTGCCAAATATTACATGAACTGAAAGGGATAATTTTCAATGGTGTTGCAAGGGCTGGCGGATCACAGGGGGCGTTTCACCGACATCAGCGTAGGATGGTTGGGAAAGGTTCATGACGTGCACATCTTTAGGAACTCGGGTCTATTAAAAAAGATGCAATCCAGGATGGGATCTGAGTTACTACAGAGAATTCTTTCCTGGGTGCTGGCTGGTGAGTCTTGCCCACATGCTCAGGGTTAAACTGATCGCCATATTTGGGGTTGGGAAGGAATTTTCCTCCAGGGCAGATTGGCAGAAGCCCTGGAGGTTTTTCGCCTTCCTCTGCAGCATGAGGCACGGGTCACTTGCTGGAGGAATCTCTGCAGCTTGAGGTCTTCAAACCACAATTTGAGGACTTCAGTAACTCAAACATAGGTTAGAGGGTTGCTACTGAAGTGGATGGGTGAGATTCTGTGGCCTGCATTGTGCAGGAGGTCAGACTAGATGATCATAATGGTCCCTTCTGACCTTATAGTCTATGAGTCTATGACTTTCTTTCCAGATCACAAAATGAACATTGATGGTGTTGAGATGCCTATAGTTATCCTGAGGGACCCAGCCTAACCCTTGCTCCCATGGCTCACGAAGCCATACACTGGCTGTCCGTAAGGCAGTAAGGAACGGTTCAACTATAGGCTCAGCAAGTGCAGAATGGTGGTTGAATGTGCCTTTGGTCATTTGAAGGAGTGCTGGAGAAGTTTACTAACAAAGTTGGACGTTAGTGAAGAGAACATCCTCATGGTTATAGCCACCTGCTTTGTGCTCTATAATATCTGTGAAAAAAGAGGGGAAATTTTCCATAGGCGTGGGCAGCTGAGACAGATCACATAGCAGCCATTTTTGAGCAGTCAGACACCAGGGCAATAAGAAGAGCACAGCAAGGTGTGCTGCATATCTGCAAGGCTTTTAAAAAGCCATTTCAGTAATGAGTCATGGTAATGTGAGCTCCTTGTCTGCATTGTGCTTTCCCAAACCTTCAGCTGCCTTGTATCACTGTCCCTGTAAAGCGAACCCCCTACCCAAGCCCATTGCTTCTACTCAATCAAGAACATTTATTTCTCAAATCCATTTACTTTATTTAACAAACATAAGTAAAGTGGGAGAACAGAAAAAAAAGAAGGTAATCTTGGGGAAAAGAGGTTGTAAAGTAGGAATGGGGGAAACATTTTCAGCTGTGTAACATAAAACCACATTCCAGACCATCAAAGATCTGTGAATGGGTGCTTTCTGTTCCTTATACTCTCCTCCCATGTGTTAAGTGAAAGGGATAATGGACTTTTTGCCCACGCCTCAGGGAATGCTTTGGGCAGGGTGATTCTGCGCCAGGCAATGCTGTCTGTCTGTCTACCAATGTCTGCAGAGGGACTATACCCTCCTGCTTCAGTTCCACCAGACGCCTCAACATGTCTGCTTGGTCCCTCATAATCTGAAGCATCTTATCCTGCGCCCCATGCTCTTGCTCACTGAAAGCTTTCATGTCCATGTCTAACTTCTTGGACAGTGAAATCCTACACACTCTCAGCTTTGTGTCAGCTGTCCCGGAGGCATTCATTATTTCGGTGAGCATGTCCTCATGTGTTCTCTTTCTCCTCCTTCTAATCAGAAAATGTCTGCTTTCAGGTGTTGATGACATGCCAAGGAACACATTTCCAGCTGTCAGTCATGGAAAAAAAATAAAGGAATTTTTTTTAAAAAAATTCCATAGCAAGGCTGTTTTCATTAAATAAAAAACCCTTATTACACTAGGTGCAAGCCATAACATAATCAGAATCTGTAACCTTTCACTGTGCCATTTTGCTGCTCCAGCCATGGTGAGTAGGCCTCTCCAGGTCATGAGTGACCACACTTTAATGAAGTTTATGTCAGGCTCATGTCAGGAGCACAGGTAGCTAGTCGAACAATGGCCCTTCCCCATAGCACCACAGGAAGCTGTTTACGAATGGGGTTGGGGGGGAACATTTTCACTCCCAAATTGCGGAATCTCTCATGTGGGGCCCCTGTCCCCTATCAGTCACTTTAAACTACTTGCTGACCGGAGCCAAGAACAGTAAAGGCACATTAGCAGCTGTGTGGTTTGGCGATCCAGAATATGGGGGTGGAGGGTCTACATGCCCTTTTTTTAATCTTGTAAGAGCACTTTTAATGAGAACTTCCCCTTTTTTCCCTAGGCAACCCTATGTGATACCAGTCTCCTGAGGGTAACAGAGGCGGAAAGGAAGGAGATGCTGCGAGTGTCTGGGTATAGGCCCAGTCCTTTTGCTGCTCTGCTGTGTACCACAATGATGCCAGCAGAATTAATTCAGAAGTTGTGTGGGAACGTGTCCTACCATGGTGGAAGAAATAAGACTTCCCTGGCCAGAAACCTTCTGCAAAGGATTGCAAAGTACCTCCATGAAAGGTAGATATCCATGGAGGATATCTGGGCTGTCCCAGTCCACATAAGCAGTCTTTTCTGGGGGCCAGCCTCTGCGTAGCTGGAGCGGCCTCTTGGAAGCAGAGAACCACAGCACCTCGCTTTTTTTTCACAGTAAACGTGCAATACCACCGAATGTGTGTGCCCACTAAAGTTTAACTGGACTTTCATTGTAATTGTATACTCGCCAGAGGTGCCTTCCCCGGCATCATAGTTGGCTACCATGATGTCTTGTGACCCACAGTGCTCCAGGTTTAAAAATATTTCCTGTCTCTCAGGGAGAATGGATCCACCGTTCACCTGTCTCCCAGTCTCCTCCTCTTCCTCATCCGCCATATCGTCCTCCTTGTTGTCCCTAGACTTGCATACCTGTGAGGTATCTATGTTGCTTGTGGGGGTGCTGGTAGGGTCACCCCCGAGAATTGCATGCAGCTCTTTGTAGAACCAGCATGTGTTGGGTTCAGCACCAGCATGACTGTTCGCTTCCCTTGCCTTCTGGTATGTTTGGTGAAGTTCTTTTATTTTCACATGGAACTGCTGTGTGTCTCTCATGTGGCCTTTCTCCCCCATTCCATGATCAATCTTTGCATAGATGTCAGCGTTTCTTCTGCTGTATCAGAGCTTTGCCTGCACAGATGCTTCTCCCCACACAGCAATAAAATCCACCATCTCCTGTGCAGACCAGGCTGGAATGCGTTTGGGGAGGTGTAGTCTCCATGATCAGCTGTGCTCAAGCTGACATGCTTCCAATGCTGATCAAACAGGAAATGGGAAATAAAAAATGTCCAGGGCTTTAGCAGGGGAGGGGCTGTTTCCTGTATACCTGGCTGCAGTGCAGCAGAGTTGAGAATGATCTTCAGAGCTGTTAGAGATGAGCATTTTGGGACACCACATGAAGGCCAATTAAGTCGAATTACACAATGCTCTGTCTGCACTACCTCGCAGTCAACCTATGAAAATTGAATTAAGCGCTATTCCTTTCACAGAGGTGGATTACATAAGTCGATATTAGAGGTGACTCAGGTCAGCGTAAAGGACTCGGTAGTGTAGACACATACATTAACAGGTCGACTTAAGGCGGCTTCCTTCAACCTAACTTTTTAGTGTAGACCAGGCCTAAGAGGCTAATTAGGCTATTAGGCAGATGATACAAAAGGCACAGGAAGGAAGTGGGAGGACAGGAAGGAAAAAGAAGGAAAGGGAGAGAAACTTGCCTCAGAAACTGAGGGGTCCCTAGGACTTTAGGGGTGAGGCTATATAGTCTATAAGGGTGGAGGAAACTAATATTGTACATAAGCTGCACCAGGTGTTTTACTAGTAAGAAAGGTCTCTGAGAAGTTTGTGGACTTGAGGAGAGGCAGAAGCAAGTGAGCTTTGCCACATTCAAACCTGCTCTGAGAGCCTAAACGTATGTTGCAGTATTACACTAAGTAGTTCAGCCTTAAAAAAAATGTAGACTGTGGTCAATATTGTACTGGTCATCTTGTAAAAGGAGGACCTTTTGATGATAAAGTAGAACAGGGAAGTGTCCTGGAATCGTGGTAGACGTAAAAAGCTTGTTAGTGTTCTTGGCTTTTAAATACAATGCCTGAAATGGAATGACTGTAATTTGGATTGCAACTTCCTGAAACTATTGTAGCTACTTAGAAGCAAATCTTTATTATCGCACCTTTGCACAATACAATAAAGTTACACACAACAAAAACGCAGGTATTCCAATATTGTGGAGCCTACAACATAAGCTGCTACATGGACAATAAAAAATGTGTTGGCCATCCTTGACATAATTTATACTTCATTCCAATCACTCATGTGCTCTCAACTAAGCTTTTTTTACACTAGAGTTGAGCCAAATTCCTTCTGTTTGTAGTCACGTTTAATCTGTGAATAGCTGAGACTTATCTGTTGTAAACATTTGGTTAGTACTGTATAGTTTGCTATAATCTTTCACTGGGGAAATAAGCAATATGAAGTATTAGCACAGCCTTTCCAACGGAAATTTAATTTTCTCCAGTTTTTCCAACAGGAGCCAGCATTTTATCATTTAGACATTTTGTGGTGTTGCCCAGTCTTTTTAAATATCAAGAGAATGACTTATTTGATTAAAAGGTAATATTTAACTATTTAAAAATGGCATATACATTTTCATTTTCTAATCTAATTTACAGCCTTGCCATTTCTGAAGAATTTCATTGCACATATTTCAGAAGCTTCACCACCATGCTACATGTTTTAATGAAATCTCTAAGTATGTATAGATATTTTACATTAATTTTAATATGGTGACTTTTAATACCCATGAATCTATTGGACTAATGATCAAATAGGAGACCTAATGAGTGTACCTAACATAGTACCTGCAAGTTTGCAAGCATGGTATTTTCAATTTGGCTTCTAGTGAGGTGAAATGGACTAATTCCTCCAGTGAAAACAAGTACTGTGTACCTAATTCATTAAGAATGGCCCTACGGGGTCAGACTAACAGTGGCCTGTGCCAGATTTTTCAGAGAGAATGAACAGGGAAATTTATCAAGTTCTCCATCCTGTGTCATGCAGTCCCAGCTTCTGACAGACAGAGGTTTGGGGCTACTCAGAGTGTGGGGTTGCATCCCTGACCATCTTGGCTAATAGCCATTGATAGATCTATCCTTCATGAGCTTATCTAATTCCATTTTGATCCCATTTATAGTTTTAGCCTTCACAACATTCCCTAGCAATGAGTTCCACAGATTGTGCATTGTCTGAAGAAGTACTTCTTTGTTATTTTAAACCTGCTGCCTATTAATTTTATTGTGTGACTTCTGGTTCTTTTGTTAAGTGAAGGAGTAAAAAACTAGGGCTGTCAAGTGATTAAAAACATTAATTGTGATTAATCACACGATTAAAAATAATTGTGATTAATCACACTGTGAAACAATAATAGAATACTATTTATTTAAATATTTTGGATGCTTTTCTACATTTTAAAATATATTGATTTCAACTACAACACAGAATACAAAGTGTACAGTGCTCACTTTATATTTATTTTTATTACAAATATTTGCACTCTAAAAAACAAAATAAATACTGTTTTTCAATTCACCTAATACAAGTACAGTAGTACAATCTCTTTATTATGAAAGTTGAACTTCCAAAAAAACTGCATTAAAAATAAAAATGTATAACTTTAGAACCTTCAAGTCCACTCAGTCCTACTTCAGCCAATCACTCAGACAAACAAGTTTGGTTGCAATTTGCAGGAAACAATGCTGCCCACTTCTTGTTTACAATGTCACCTGAAAGTGAGCACAGGCGTTCACATGGCACTGTTGTAGCTGGCGTCGCAAGACATTATGTGCCAGATGTCCTAAAGATTCATATGTCCCTTCATGCTTCAACCACCATTCCAAAGGACATGCATCCATGCTGATGATGGGTTCTGCTTGATAATGATGAAAAGCAGAATGGACTGATACATGTTCATTTTCATCATCTGAGTCAGATGCCACCAGCAGAAGGTTGATTTTCTTTTTTGGTGGTTCATAGTTCTGTAGCATCTGAGTGTTGCTCTTTTAAGACTTCTGAAAGCATGCTCCACACTTCGGCCCTCTCAGATTTTGGATGGCACTTCAGACTCTTAAACCTTGGGTTGAGTGCTGTAGCTATGTTTAGAATGTCACATTAGTACCTTCTTTGCATTTTGTCAAATCTGGTATGAAAGTGTTCTTAAAACAAACATGTGCTGGGTCATCATCCGAGACTGCTATAACATGAAATATATGGCAGAATGCAGGTAAAACAGAACAAGAGACATACAATTCTCACCCAAGGAGTTCAGTCGCAAATTTAATTAATGCATTATTTTTTAAACGAGCATCATCAGCATGGAAGCATGTCCTCTGGAATGGTGGCCTCAGCATGAAGGGGTATATGAACGTTTAGCATATCTGGGACGTAAATACCTTGCAACACCAGCTCAAAAGTGCCATGTGAATGCCTGTTCTCCCTTTCAGGTGATATTGTAAATAAGAAACAGGCAGCAGTATCTTCTGTAAATGTAAACAAACTTGTCTGGCGATTAGCTGAAGAATTAGGACTGAGTGGACTTGTAGGTTCTAAAGTTTTATATTGTTTTGTTTTTTAGTGCAGTTATGTAAAAAAAAATCTACATTTGTAAGTTACACTTTCATGATAAAGCAATTGCACTACAGTACTTGTATGAGGTGACTTGAAAAATACTATTTCTTTTGTTTATCATTTTTACAGTGCAAATATTTGTAATAAAAATAATAATATAAAGTGACCACTGTACACTTTGTATTATGTACTGTAATATAAATCAATATACCTGAAAATGTAGAAAGGCATCCAAAAATTTTTAATACATTTCAATTGGTATTCTATTGTATAACAGTGTGATTAATCAAGATTAATTTTTTAAATCATGATTAATTTTTTTGAGTTAACTACAATTACACTGCTCTACAGCCAAAATGCTTCTGAAATAAATGTAGTCCAACTTTACTAATTCTGGGTCACTGAGAATGAAAATGATGCTTAAAATTGTTGATTGGCTCTAGTTTTCAAGTTATGCTATTGGGTCAGTATATACGACCCTTGACTTGGGAATAGCGGAGGATAAGTGAGTTATAAAGGGAAGGGATCTCACTTTAAACCAGAAATGGCTAAAATACATCTTTGACTGGATCTATGAATAAATCTATGACTGGGTTTGGACAGTACTTGCTTTTTAGGCGAAACAATGAATGATGCAATCTGAAGCTGGTATTGCGTCAGACATGATATGAATTGCATCATGTTATTCCTAGAAGTCATGGATGACGCAATCATAACGAAGCTTACATCACTCTGCTGAACAAATTACCCTATATCAGCTCTAGAAATCATACAGTGTCGTGCTCTCTTATTTGTCAGTGTTTGATTTTGCAAAGGGACACATTTCTGTTTAGCCAAAGTGAGCAGAGATGCCTCGTACTTGTGTGAACAGTGCAGATAACTTCTGCTATGTTTATGGTGAAGTGACTTTTGCATCAAAAAAGCACAGTATAACCACTATGGTTAAGAAAGCCTATCACCTTTATTTTGGCTGCAAAATTGGAGATCAGGACAAGAGGTGGGCCCCACACATATGCTGCAACACTTGTATAACAAATCTTCGCCAGTGGTTGAACAGGAAAAGGAAATCTATGCCTTTTGCAGTGCCAATGATTTGGAGAGAGCCAACAGATCATACCAGCAATTGTTACTTCTGCATGGTGCCTCCAGTTGGGAAAGGTGTGTCAAAGAAGAAAAAGTGGACTGTGCATTATCCAAACATTCCATCAGCTATACGCCCAGTACCCCACGGAGAAGGATTGCCAGTTCCTGATGCACCAGAATCATTCTCACTTGAGTCAGATGAGGAAGAGGAAGAGGATGAAACTTCTGGTCCTGAACCATCAATGTCACAGGACCCACATTTTCTCCCATCCTCCTCCTCTGAACCACACCTCATAACACAAGGTGAACTGAATGACCTTGTCAGGGATTTGGAACTACCCAAGAGTAAGGCAGAGCTGTTGGGCTCCAGACTACAGCAGTGGAATCTCCTGGCAGGTGATGTTAGGGTTTCCATGTTCCGTGACCATCAAAAGGATCTTGTCCCATTCTTCTTCCTGGAAGGTGATCTTGTAGCCTGCAACAACATCTAAGTGGCAGCCCTCAACATCGTTCACGATCCAGATGAGTGGAGACTGTTCATTGATTCATCGAAGACGAGTCTTAAAGCTGTTTTACTGCATAATGGCAATGTTTTGCCATCAATTCCAGTTGGTCATGCAGTCCATATGAAGGAAACCTATGACAACATGAAACAAATTTTGAGGTGCATAAACTCTGACCAACATCAGTGGCAGCTTTGTGGCGATTTGAAGGTTGTTGCTCTCTTGCTTGGTCTGCAGACTGGATACACAAAGTACTGCTGTTTTCTCTGCGAATGGGATAGTCATGCAAGAGATTCCCACTACATCAAGAAAGATTGGCCACTCCAACAGTCATTGGAGCCTGGGAGGAAAAGCGTTCAGCATCCACCACTTGTTGAATCAAGGAAGATTTTGTTACCACCCTTACACATCAAGCTGGGTCTGATGAAGAACTTTGTCAAGGCCATTGACAAAACACAAGCAGCTTTCAAGTACCTCCGTGGAAAATTTCCAAGGTTAAGTGAAGCTAAGACAAAGGAAGGTGTCTTTGTTGGTCCTCAGATTCGTGAACTTCTTCGAGATGATGCATTTGACCATGCACTGCATGGCAAGGAAAAGACGGCATGGAAAGCCTTCCAGTTAGTGGCAATAAATTTTCTCGGAAACAACAACAAGGTAGACAACTACAGGTTGTTGGTGGAAAACCTCCTCAAGGCATACAAAAGCCTTGGTTGCAACATGTCACTAAAGATACATTTTTTGCACTCTCATCTAGATTTTTTTCCACCGAACTGCAGAGCAGTGAGCGACGAGCATGGCGAGCGATTTCACCAGGACATTGCAACAATGGAGAAACGCTATCAGGGCAAATGGAGCCCATCAATGCTTGCAGACTATTGCTGGACAGTGACAAGAGATGCTCCTTTTAATGAATACAAGAGACAAGCCAAGAAGCGCCGAGTAGACACTGAATAGGACTAAACTATGTACATAATAGTTTTTTGCCTTTTATTTCATAATAAATTTTAGTTAGATAACCCTTTTGCTGATTTTTAAAGTGTTAAATAAACAGGACAGGTGAAATATTATCAAGTAAAGCAACCATAAACACATGAAAAGACCTAGGTTTACAATTTATGATTAAAACTCTACTATCTACACAATATACATAGACATCAAATGTAAAAACTTACATAACTTAGAAACAGTAGCCAATCAGTTGTTTTAATTGTCATATTTGAATTCAGCGCATCAAAATACATAATAAATAGCACATTTTATCTCTGAAGCAGACAACTTCTCAAAAATTGTAGACCAGTGTTATCAACAGCCCTATAAATACCACTTTTTTTCCTCCACATCATTCATGATTTTATAGGCTTCTATCATATCCCCCCTTAGTCGTCTCCTTTTCTAAGTGGAACAGTATTTTTTAATCTCTCCTCATATGGAATCTGTTCCATATCCCTAAACACTTTCTGATGCCATTCTCTGTACTTTTTTCAATTCTAACATTTTTTTTAAGATGGGGCCACTGGAACTGCAAGTAATATTCAAGGTGTGTGTGCGTATTGTAGATTTGTATAGTGGAATTATGGTATTTTCTGTATTATTATCTATCTCTTTTCTAATGGTTCCTAACATTGTTAGCTTTTGTCTGCTACTGCACATTGATTTTCAGAAAATTTTTCACAATGACTCCAAGGTCATTCTTGAGTGGCAACAGCTAATTTAGATCCTATCATTGTACACATATAGTTGGGCTAGATTTTCCAATGTGCATTATTTTGCATTTATCAAAATTGAATTTCATCTGCCATTTTGTTGCCTGAGTAATTTTGCATTGTCTGCAAAGTTTAAACCTCACTGATTATTTCTTTTTTTAGATCATTTATGAATATGTTGAATTGCACTTGTCCCAGTACAGATCCTTTGGGGACCCTGCTATATAGCTCTCTCTCCTGTGAAAACTGTCCATTTATTCCCGCCCTTCATTTATTGTCTTTTAACTGGTTGCTGGTCTACTAGAGGACTTTTCCCCTCATTCCATGACTGCCTACTTTGCTTAAGAGCCATTGACATCTAGTCAAAGGCATTCTACAAATTCAAGTACAGCTATCGTGTCAGAATTCAGATATGAATTAGGGCCTGAAATTGATTTCATTTACTCAGGAGAAAATTGGGAGCAACTCCACATGTGAGATCAGTATTTGGGGAAAGTCAGCCCTGTACAGAGAATCCAAAAAACCCCACTTAAATTCCATTTAAACGCTATTTTGATAGCAATTTGAGTAGGGTGACCAGATGTCCCGATTTCATAGGGACAGTCCTGATATTCGGAGCTTTGTCTTAAATATGTGCTTATTACTTCCCAACCCCTGTTCTGGTTTTTCACACTGGTCATTTTAAATCTGACAGACAATTCATCACAGCTTTGACCATCAATTTTACGGCTAAAGTGAGACTTAAGTGCTGCATAAACTTTGTGCTGCACTCCACAAAGATGGGGGAAAAGTCATATTCTGATAATTGCCATATACATTGCAAGAGGACTATTGCTTTAATATCAGCAAATGACTTTTTAATTTTTTTTTCTGTTTGCTTGATTTTTGGCAGAAGATTAAAAAGAGTGAAAGTAATGCACTTGTTCATCTGAGGAATGACAACAGAAAGTGGGAACACCTTTACAATGAGTTTCCTCCTCCCCTATGATGGACAGAAAAATCAGCACTGAGAACTGAAGAAGATGCTAGATACAATCTTATTAGCTGTAGGGAGTCAACTGTTATACAGGAATGACCACTGATTTGGTGGAAATTAGGGGTGTTCTATGGAGTACATGTGTATGTGTGTGCTCATGCCCATGACACGCATACACACACACACAGTGCTAACTGTTCAACATATTAGCTCAGAAATTGAAGTTTGGGAGCTATATTGAGGGAACCAGTTCAGAGTTCTCTGTATTTCAGCAATAAATTCACTCTATATGCCAAAAGCTATTTATAGCTCACAATTTTTACATGAAAACTATATTACTTCTGCATAACCTATTTCTGCAGAGAATTGGGAATTCTAAGTGCTTATAAACTATTTCTAACATTTAAAATCCAGTCCATTGCAAATGTTAATCTACATATCTCGGCAATGCAATCTGAATATGTTATTAAAATACAACATATATGCAGCTAAGAAAAAAGTAAAAGCACAATAAAAATATAAAATTATAAAACTACTTCACTACAAGCTCAGAATATAATTAAATCAGTGGTTTATAGAAAGCTTTTTTATTATACACAGTTACATTTTATTACTTTTACTGCAAGATAAACTGCCTTTTAAATTACAATGAAAAAGCAATTATTAAGTAGACTAATGGCATTAATGCAATTTAAAAACCTCAGCTTCCAAATATTTATTCTCATGGTTAATAGAACTCTCGGTTTATGCTGAGTTCAGCATTAAAATTATTTAATCTAAAAAATAAACTAAAATACTATAACTATGAAACTTCAAGTACAAGAAATTAATTAAAAAAACCTAACTACTATGGCATACTCAAGATAAGATATTATTTTGCTTTTTGTAAAATAAAATTAAAATATGCATTACATTCGTGTGTGTGTGTGTGCGCGTGCGTGTGTAATATTCCTGGCATCTGAAGTTATAACTGCAATTTTTTAAAAATATTATTCCAAACACTTTTGGAAGAAATCTGAGCACATCTTAACAGCTTTATATCACAAGGTTGTATCTGCACGCAATGTTTGTATATCAGTTTCCATTACTATTTTGTATTTCAACACAACTTTGTTCTGCTACATTCACATTTGATGAAACTACATTCAAACAATAGTAGGGTAGTTTACAATAAACCGTCAATGTTCAAAGCCACAAACATATCTAGATATCATTGTGATTGTCATGTTATCAGGACCTGGTTCACCACTGCGATACTCCAGCTTTATGCCAGTCAAATATAATTGGTGGAGTTACACCATAAAACTGGAGAACATAGTGGTGAATCAGGTCCTAAATGAAGAGTAGAAATGCATGATTAGCCCTCTGTGCTCCTCCCTTTGGCCCTTCATTGGGGTAGATTTGCACCACAGCATCCCAGTTTACCCAGCCACTGAAGAATTCCTCCAACATTAGGAAATACTGACATGATGGTAAGATACTGTACTACCTTCTGCACTACTCCACCGCCCAGCAGAGGGCATGACCCGGGAAAAGCAGCATGGTTGAGGTATCACTGCACCTCTCCAGCTCTGCCAGAATGGGCCCTGGCTATTAGCAGCCCATATATCTTAGACCAAACCTAAGGCTGCTCTTATTTAAGCTGGTAGTTGACCCAGGATTTTGGAAGAATGGCTTGAAGTTACCTTGGACTTTTGTCTCCTGTCCCCAAGCTGTGCTCTTCATACTAAGCCCCATGCATCAGTATTGTATTACACAAATAAGTAGTTATAACAGTATCTCTGCTTTCTAGGGCCTCAGCTGTCTGCTGGCAGTGAGCCTGGATAAATCAGGAAATGCTGACAAGCCTAATTGCATGCAGATATTGGGCACCTAGCAATCCAAGCTAGAGTTTTGAACCCTGATGTGATGGGGTGTTAAACCCACACTTGCCCTGAAGGAGTTAATGGAGGCCACATGGGCCAATTAACCTGTTAAAATACAAACTGGGAGAATTAAGGTTGAGAGGAAATCCCTAATTAGGGGAACCTCACTTGTGTGGGAACAGGTGGGGCTTCTATAAAGTGAGGGAGCTGCTAGCAGAGAGGGGTTGCAAGGAAGTAGGCTGCAGTCATTCCCTGAGAGACAAGAGGTGTGTTTAGAGCTACAGAGGCAAGTAGCCTACAGTTACTTCCTAGGAGGAGGGAGTTGTGAGGCTCACAAACCTGGGGGAGGGGGGAGTGTCAGAAGGTGTAGGAGAGGACTCAGGGAAATGCAGTGAGTTCACGAAGGAACAGACCTTGGATGCTGACTAACAGGTCTCTGAGCTGGAACCCAGAATAGAGGGTGCACCTGGATTCTTCTGCTAATCTCTGGAGAAGTGGTACCATAGAGACAGTGAATGGGAAGACTGCTAGTGAGGAAAGATGTTGATATCCTGGAAGGGGAAAATACATTTAGTGACCTGGCTGGAGGGCCAAAAAATTAAGAAGCATGTGGTGTTGGAGAGACTGAAAGAGCACCGCAGCAGGGCATGCAGCAGAAGAGGGCCATGGACCTGGAAGGAGCTAATCCCCAGAGTGGCTAGGAGGAAGCACCCCTTAGCAGTGAATGGACCCCATGAAACCTGTCTTGATATATCATGCTGTAATAATGAAGGAAATTTAACCAACAATATCCAGTATTAATAAAACACCCTATATGGGTTCCTCTGCTTTGTTTTAAAATACTGGTGAGAATATGAGAAGTGCAATTAATACTAAATTCCTTCCATGTTTATTCAATAGTGCTTATTATCATGACTGCAAATCAAGATACTACATTTACTAAATATTAAGGGCAAGAAACCAGTGGAGCAACAATATTCAGTCTGTATTTATTTGGTCATACTTCAATAAATACATTATTATGGCAGGAAAGAAATCTCTCTCTCTCTCTCTGAATAGGTGGAAAATGCTTTTAGACCAGATCCTGCAAACATTTGTACACACATCTTCAATGAGACTCACTTATGTGAGTAAACTTATGCACACCCAAGCCTGCAGGATTGGCATCTGTGTTGTTATTTCACCCGATTCTTGTCATTTGTTAGAGCGTTTTTTTTTTCCTACTAATGGGTAAGAGCTGTTCCTTAGTCAGTAATGCCATGACTAATTTATGTAAATGAATATATAAATAATGAATGTGCTAGCTTGAGTTAAGGTGTAGACTCCAGCCAACTGATCAGCAAAATACATCACAACAACTAATGCAGTAAGCAGTGACTGCTGCCCTTTTTGGTAATTTCTTTAGTGGAGTTGGTTGGGAGATGTTTGTATTTATTTATTTATTTATTTATTTATTGTCAAAATGAGAATTTTTTAGTTTTTTTGTGAAAATTATATTCAGCCAAAAATGCTGTTTTTTGTAGAAAAACTTAATACTATGTTTTTTTGTTTTCCAACCCAACGTGTCCCCTCTCCCCAAAATCAGCTGAAAGCCCAAACATTTTTCTTTGTTTAGTTTCACCAACATTTGTGAATATCAAACTTTTCAAAAAAAAAAAAGGTAAAACCCTATTTTTAACTAACAACTTTTCAGTGCTTTTGAAAATCCCACTGTTTTTTCCCCCCAAATGCAAATAAATCAGACTTTTTTAAAAGTTAACCAAAATGGTTTAAATTGAATGAAAACAATATAAAGGAAAGAAAGAAGGTTAGTCCAATGAATGTGTATTTATTTACAAGCAAATAGCTAACTCATTCCATTCTGGGGTCCAGTGTCCAACTAAAAATCACTGTCAACTAATGAATCTTCTGGAATGTGCTGCACAGGAAAATCCAGGCCTTAAAAGCCCATCAGCCACACATCAAAACAGTTCTTGAAACACCATTCGCTGAAGCCTTAAAGCATAGATCCCCTTTGAGTTTTGCGAGTGCAAACTAACCTGGAAGAATATTATTCTGCATCTTTTGTCTTCATATTACTCTGTACAAATGGAATTCATTTCTTTATTAAACTTATTTTATTGGAGATATTTTTAAAGTTGCTCTCAAAATGTAACTCATACCAACTACTTGTTCAGAAAGGTATGAGAGAGATCGTACTTTTTTTGTGAACATTAAAAAGAGCAGCTGTTATCAGTTCTTTAGGGCCAGTTTTACATATTATAGTTGATTTTCCCCTTAAAACATTAAAAATTGTCCATGTAAAGAAAAGGAAGTCAAATATGTCTGCATCAAACAATTATTCACACAATTAAGGACACTTGTATGGACTCCAAACTTGGCAGCACCAGCCAGCCACAACATAAGATGGCCAGACTGGTGTTAAAGCTTCTGGCAGTCATGCTTACAGCTACCCACATTTAAGTGTCCGCTAATACTTTTTTTGCCATGAGAGTAACTGAATGCCAATGCCACCCATAGGGTAAGGATGTGACAAGCTCCCATTTAAAGAATGGACAAGGTACATTAACCAAGTGGGATGTCACAAGTCCAAACCCACTTAAGGGGACCCTGTGCTAAGGTACTATCACAGACATCAATTCCATCAGTCTAACTTTATGACAACTTTATTGGACTTGTACCTGCCAAGGGTCCATCATGTTTAACCCTGGGACAAAAGAGCCCTGTGAAGCGAAGACTAGGAAAAGAGAATGGGCCTGAGTACAAGGCCCCAGCGGACGATTTCCAAACCTACTTTCCTTTTCCTTGACTGGCTATGGTGCAGCTGGGAGTCTGTGCCTTCTCTAAGCTTCTCTTGAAGTCTCTGAATGCTGTGGATAGTGGAAACATAGGAGGTGTCAGAAAGTGAGACCTGAGAAGAGGAGATGAAAGGAAGGAAATGAGTAATAGGTGTCAATAAGGGAAGTAGACGTGATGGGATGGGGAAGGGGAGGATAAATGAGGAAAAAGGGAGAGACAAGAAAAATAATGGAAAATTGGTGTGAGGAAGGTTGGGGAAAAAAGGGAACCTTGGGGAAGGCCTGAGTACTTCCCAAATGCTCATCCCATCACTGATCTTGAGATCATTGCTCTGTTTTCCACTTCCAAACCTTGAACTTCCCCTGCCCAACTGCTATCTCCTCTATCTCTTATCCTGAACTCCTTCCACTCTGCCTCAGACTCTCTCTCAAATCCATGCTAAATCAGATTCCAGCTTTGCTACCATTCATAGTTACATCAGTTTTTAACAGCACTCTGTAGACTGTTATATCAACATAGACTAGCCAATTAAGGGCTTACACTTGAGATAACTTGGGGTAACATTTTCAAAAGTACCTAAGTGACTTAGAGGCCTAATCCAGCATGGAGAGAGTTATTACAAATTTGTTGTAAAAATATATATGTCATTGTGTATGTCTCAGTCTTCAGTAACTTCAGTAATTCTCCTGTGAGGTGCTACTTCTGCTCCACTTACTGGGGGGAAAGCTTGGAGCCCCATACATTCCCCAGCCTGGCACTGACTCCTCCTCCAGCTCCCACTATAGATTCTCTTGTCTGACCTGTTCTCATTTCACCAAGCAATATGATGCAAAAATAAGGGGTGCTATCCCTCTGTTTTGGAGCAGTGGAGATGGAAAAGTGCTCTCACACCCGTCCTTTACCTTATCTCTTGTGTTTGAGAAATTGATAGCTTAGAATATATTTTTGGATCTCTCATTGTATGATTCTGAACATCATACCAATTTGTAACAATCAGACGTTTCTTTGTGGATAATGCATAAAGAGAAAAAGGGTAGCGTGTGGACTTTGTCTACAAAACTGCTGCTGCTGCTGCACATATTTCACCCTGTTATGGTCCAGAACTTTAAATGCAAATCAGCTTGAATCAATTACTTACTAAATACTGGGCAAAAAAAATGGGCATGGGAAATGGAATGGATCTTATATAAAACCATACCATTCAAAGATCTTTATTGGGCTGAGTTTTCCAGCAACCTGTGATGAACATAGATGGGGATTTTTTTTAAATATTGGCATAGGATGTGATTTTTTGTTTGTTTGTTTGTTCTTCCCCTCCCCGCTTTTTTCTTTTATTTACTATATTAGCTGTTTGATGTCTGATAATTCCAATGTAGCTTTTGCATCTTAATCTGGTATGTGCATATTGGGTTATTATAGGAAGTTATATCTGAGCGATTAGATATTATTGATTATTCAATGGGTTCTGCATTATATACTTTAATATGTGTGCGGTGTGTGTTTGTAGCAATCTGAACTTAAATAAATAACTTTTGTTATATAAATGAGACTGCATAGCTTACATTCCAGGCTTGTATAGATCACAATGAAGAAAGCATATATATATACTCACAATATTAATAAGTACTTTTAGAGACAAGAAGAGGCTTACAGTCTATCAGCTTGTATTGTAAAGCCAGGGATGCCTTCAGACATGCTGGGAAAGGTTGATAATTTCCAGTTGGCGCATAGACTCTCTTAGTATCTAGACTTACAGGTCTGAAGAAGCTGAGGTTAATTAAAGGCAGTGAAGTTCTTAAATGTAACAAAAGAAAAATTAGGGCAGAGAAAGTAAGAATCGTGTTTCTCTAGTAGTCACTGGAGCATCTCTTCAATGGACACTTCTTCCAACTCAGCTGCAACTGGCATATGGTGCTGCTTGTGCAGATGGAACAGCAATGGCACACATACTGCTGTGCATAATTGGCATAGATGTTTAGGCTTTTGTACTTGATAGCTAGCCAGATTTTGTCAAGGGACAATGTTGGCATATGTGCGACAGCATTGTCAATGACCATCGGCATTAGAATAATAATCCTTCATTATAGCAGGTTTATAGTACATTTTAAGGCTAAAGCAATACCCTCATTATCCCTTAAATAGCCCCCTCACCCTCTAATTAGGACTGAGACCATAATTCTCATATGTTGTGGTGAACTCCTTTGACTCCACTGGAGTTAATCCAAATTTACCTCAGTGTAAGGCCCTGACCCAATCCCCATTGAAATCCAGCAGGATTATTTCCATTAACTTTCAAGGGAATCAGATCAGGTGCTAAGTTACTAATGGCTTCTTTACCATTTTTATTTCCTAGGCATATCAGAAAAGAGATGGCATGAGCTTGCATTAAACTGGCATATGAAAAACAACCTGAGTTCTAAAGAACCCTGAAGTTTGAGGAAGTCAGAGCTGGGATCTAAACTTCAAAACACAGGCTTATTTTTTTAATAATATTTTTTCAGCACAAGCATAAATATAAGGATGCACTTGTTAATTCCTAAATGACACACAATGAAAATACAGAGATTCCTGAGGTAAGATTCTTTTACAAACTTCAGACATCATTTTCTTTTTCATATAATATTTCAACCAACGCACTCTCATATGAGAAAGAATAAGGAAGCCACATGGCAACCTTGTGAATTCAGCATGGTAACCACAACAAATATGAAATTAATTTTAGATTTTGATCTAAAAAATGACTTGACACCCAAGCGTACCCATCCAAAACTCTGAGGGCCCTTGACCAATTTATATCCACAGTACTAGAGGAGTTACTATATTGTCCATAATATCAGCACATGCTCCTGCTCTTTGTTACCTTAGCCCTTCACTAATATCCATTCAAACAGACAGGTTTTCTGGCATGCAGTGAAAGAGAAAGATAAAAATGGGGCAGGAGAAAGGGAGGAAACTAAAGTTAAGAGGAAGGGGGAGATGCTTTCTGTGAGTCTTCTTATGGCTCTGTAGTTCAAGAAGGGATCCCATAAGGAAGTCATGATTTGTCATGTGCCCTAAAGCAAAGTGTCCTGAAAGGAAGATTTTTGCTTTTTGACCTTTTTTTTGGGGGGGTGGGGGGAGGGGCAGAACAAATAGCAAAAATAAATACATAAAATAAGATACATAGATCTTTGCCTGATGCAGTGTTGCAAATTTCAGCTTGATGAAAAATCAAATCTTGATAACAGACTCAATCTCAGAATCAAAAATGTAGATCAAGCAAGGGTTTTCAAAAATGACTAGTGACAGTGAGTGCCCAGTTTGAAATGACTTACAGGGGTCTGGTTGTTAGAGAATGGTTTATCTGCATTTTCTGAAAATCTAAGGTGACCCTAAAATTGAGGTACCCAGAAACCTTTGTCCCTTTTGAAAATCTTAGCTGTTAAATCTGCTGGTGATAAACAAAGTTCAGTTTTACACATCACTACATAATGCAATTGTGAAATAGCACTACATAGTTTCATTATTTCTAGGCTAGTGATCACTCTTAAAGGACACTGGGCTGGTACAGATTAGTGGATTTACAAATGAATCGTTCTGTTGGGATAGCAGAATCAGGCTTATTCAGGATGCTGCTTCACTTTCTCTCCAAAGTTGTATTTCAGTGTGCTTGACAGCTGCTGTGTTCCTCCATACAGGAGGAAGCTTTTCAATGGTGGGATTAGTAATCGCTTGTATAGTCTGCATATCCATTTATGGACTGATCCCAAAACTGAGTAGGTGGACCCAGGTACAAATACATAACTGCACTGAAAACACAGGGTCACAAGGTTCTTCCTGTACAAACCAGCTACAGAATCAGGATCTTAGTTTGTTTAAAACATGTCGGAACCTACAGGAGCACGGAGGTATTATATGTAAATGTAAAATGGGCCAAAATAATAACAATAAAAAAACCCTCTGACCCTAAACTCCCTCTCCTTGAAACTTTGAGGAATTCTGAGTTGAAATTGTGAATCTGGATTTTTCAGCTAATACCTATAGCCTAATAGGCTGAACCAACCCCTCCCCGCCCACCCCCCACCCCCGATCCAAAGAGCTTCAAACTAAAATGTGGGGTAGGTACGTCTAGACCCAAATCCAATCACTAGAGTTTGGACCCAGCTCTAACATTCTTTATTATTTTTACTTCTCTGCGCATACCTTCAGCAGAGCTTCTAAGCCCCACTGTAGTGAAGCAATCACTTTGTGTCTTGAAGCCCACCTTGAGTCACACATGCCTAATCATGTGTAGTCTTAATTAGATTACTTTTATAATGTTCATTCATGAATTTTCTCTATATTTTAAAATGTGTGACAAAAATAAAGACAAACACCTTGGCCACCTCTCCAGTGATTCCCTGTCAGAAGAATTGTTGTTCCTTTTGAAGACACTCCTCCTCCTGCAACAAAGCCTTCCTCCGCTTTGCAATATTCAACACCAAATTGTTAAAGCTCATAGTGCTTGTTCTACCTATAGCACAGCTGTGATATTTTAAGGGCTAAATGCACCTAAGGCAAACAGTCACTATAGGGAACATTTGTGTGAGTATTGACAGTTATCCTGACCTCCACTTTAGTCCTATTAAAAAGAAAGGTGTGTTTAATTATAAGTTTTATAACATAATTAATGTTAAAAAGGAAACCAAAGTTCACATTAAGACCTTCAGCTAAGACAATTAATTCACACAAGCATGATTGTTAAGCCAGCACAAGGGGCAGCTTACAGGGACCACGCCATCAGTCACCTGATGGTTGGTGGCTTGAGGAAGATGCTTATTTCACTCAAAGGTGGATGAAGAAGTCATACATCTTAAGTTGTAAAAGTGGAACAAGAAATACAGGAACTGAAGTTTTTAATCCAAAGTAATATCGCAATCTTTACAGGATTTGGTAACAAAATGGGAGCCTTCAGCAGAGTCTGTAGGTGATAATTTACACTGGATTGGGGCCTTACAGTTCTTGTGCCCCTTATGTAATTGACTTTTATTGAGTTATTCCTGAATTACACTGCTGTGAGAGGAGAACTAAGCAATACAATGTTAAGGAAATGCTAAAAAGGTGGATGAAATATTTATTATGAAAAGATATTGACATGGCTTCCTCGGAAGTGTGCTGCCTGCCAGGTGCCTATATCTGAGATGTTATAGAGAGATTGTCGAGGATCATCTGGCCCTTTGACTACTAACCTATGCTACTCATCCAAGTGAGCACTAATGATATTTTGAGGTATGACCCAGATCAGATCAGAAGTGACTTCAGGGTTCTGGGAGTAAGGGTGAAAGAGTTGGGGGCACAAGTGGTGTTCTCTTCAAACCTTCTGGTCAAGTGTAGGGGCCCAGGCATAGACAGATGCATCCTGGAGGTGAAGGCCTGGCTGAAAGGAGGTTGTAGCCAGGAGGGCTTCAGCTTCCTTGACCAAGGGATGCTGTTCTGGGAAGGACTGGTAATCAGAGATGGGGTCCACCAACTGAGGAAGAAGAAGAGCATATATTCATACAGACTGGCTAACCTAGTGAGGAGGGCTTTAAACTAGTTAAGACAGGGACAGGTGACAAAAGCCCACACATAAGTAAAAAAACATGGAGTCCTGGGAGAAGCGTCGAAATCTGTGGGGAGCATGGGACATAGCAGAGATAAGGGAGAAACAAGAAAGAACATAGGAGGAAAAGCAAATCAGTATATTAGATGTCTGTATACTAATGAGAGAAGTATAGGGAATACGCAAGAAGAACTTAAATGCTAGTTAACAAACACAACTATGACATAGTTGGCATCACAGGGACGGGATAATATGTATGACTGAAATATTGATAGAGAAGGGTACAGCTTGCTCAGAAAGGACAGGCAGGGAAAAAGGGAGGAGGTGTTGCCTTATATATTAAAAATGTATGCACATGGACTAAGATTGACATAGAAATAAGAGAGAGAGACTTGTTGAAAGTCTCTGGCTAAAGATAAAAGGGGTGGAAAACAATGGTGATGTCATGGTAGGGGTTTAATACAGACCACCAAATCAGAAAGAAGAAGTCAATGAGGCTTTTTTTTAAACAAACAAAATCATCCAAAGCACAGGACTTGGTGGTGATGAGGGACTTCAACTACCCAGACATTGGTTGGGAAAATAACACAGCAGGGCAAAAATTATCCAACAAGTTATTGGAATATATTGGAGAGACTGCTTTATATCAGGAGGTGGAGAAAGCTACTAAGGGAGAGGCTGTTCTATATTTGATTTTTGACAACTAGGGAGGAACTGGTTGAGAATTTAAATGTGGAAGGAAGTGTAGGTGAAATTGATTATGAAATGGTAGAATTCATGAGTCTAAGGCAGTGTTTCCCAAACTTGTTCCGACGCTTGTGCAGGGAAAGCACAGTTTGTTTACCTGCCGTGTCTGCAGGTTCGGTCGATCGTGGCTCCCCGTGGCCGCAGTTCACTGCTTCAGGCCAATGGGAGCTGCTGGAAGCCACTTCCAGCAGCTCCCATTGGCCTGAAGCAGTGAACTGCGGCCACTGGGAGCCGCGATCGGCCAGACCTAAGGACGCGGCAGGTAAACAAACTGTGCTTTCCCTGCACAAGTGGTGGAACAAGTTTGGGAAACACTGGTCTAAGGAATGGTAGGAGGGAAAACAGCACAATAAAGATCATGGATTTCAAGAAGGCAGATCTTAGCAAACTCAGGGAGTAAGTAAGTAAGATCCCATGGAAAGCAAATCTAAAGGGAAAAACAGTTCAAGAGAGGGGGCAGTTTTTCAAAGAGACATTATTAAGAGCACAAGAGCAAACTATCTCACTGTGTAGGAAATATAGGAAGTATGACAAAAGACCACCTTGGATTAACCAGGAGATGTTCAATAATCTGAAAGTCAAAAAAGAGTCCTACAAATTACAAAGGATGAATATAAACAAATAACACAAGTATGTAGGGACAAAATTAGAAAGGCCAAAGCACAAAATGAGATCAAACTAGCTAGAGACATAAAGAGTAACAAGAAAACATTATACAAATACATTAGGTTCAAGAAGAAGACCAAGGACAGGGTAGGCCCATTACTCAATGAGTGGGGGAAATAATAATGTGGAAATGGCAGAAGTGCTAAATGACTGTTTTGTTTCAGTTTTCACCAAAAAATGTTAGTTAGGCATTTGATCACTACTAAGTAAATGCCAGTGAAAACGAGGTAAGAGAGAAGCTAAAATAGGGAAAGAACAAGTTAAAAATTACTTAGACAAATTATATGTCTTCAAGTCACCAGGGCCTGATGAAATATGTCCTAGAATACTCAAGAAGCTGACTGAGCTATTAGTGATTATCTTTGAAAAGTTATGGAACACGGGAGAGGTTCCAAATATAGTACCAGTCTATAAAAAAAGGGGAATTATAGACCAGTCACCTTAATTTCAGTACCTGGAAAGATAATGGAGCAAATAATTAAACAATCAATTTGTAAATACCTACAAAGTAATAAGGTGATAAGTAACAGTCAGCATGGATTTGTCAAGAACAAATTATGTCAAACCAACCTAATCGTTTTCTCTGAAAGGGTAAAAAGTCTTGTGGATAGCAGGGAAGCGGTAGACGTGGTATATCTTGACTTCAGTAAGGCTTTTGATACTGTTTTGCATGACCTTCTCATAAACAAACTAGGGAAATGCAACCTAAATGGAGCTATAATAAGGAGGATGCATAAGAGATTGGAAAATGGTTCCCAGAGAGTAGTTATCAGCAGTTCACAGTGAAGCTGGAAGGGCATATCAAGTGGAGTCCTGCAGGGATCATTTCTGGGTCTGGTTCTATTCAATATCTTCATCAATGGTTTAGATAATGGCATAGAGAGTTCACTTATAAAGTTTGTGGATGATATCAAGATGGGAGGGGTTGAAGTGCTTTGGAGTATAGCATTATAATTCAAAATTATCTGGCCAAACTGGAGAAATGGTCTGAAGTAAATAGGATGAAATTCAGTAAGAACAAATTCAAAGTACTCCACTTTAGGAAGGAACAATCAGATGCACACATCAAAATGGGAAATGACTGCCTAGGAAGCAGTACTGCGGAAAGGGATCTGGGGATAACAGTGGTTCACAAGCTAAATATAAGACAACAGTGCAACATTGTTGCCCCCCCCCAAAAAAAGCAAACATCATTCTGGAATGTATTAGACAGAGTGTTGTAAACAAGACATAAGAAGTAATTCTTCCACTCTACTCTGCACTGATTAGGTCTCCAATAGAGTATTGTGTTCAGTTCTGGATGCCACATTTCAGGAAAGATGTGGACAAATTGGATAAAGTCCTGAGAAGAGCTACAAAAATGATTAAATATCTAGAAAACATGGCCTATGGGGGACCGTTAAAAATGGGCTTGTTTAGGCTGGACAAGAGAAGACTAAGAGGAGACATGATAACAGTTTTCAAGTACGTAAAAGATTGTTACAAGGAGGAGGGAGAAAAAATGTTCTCCTTAACCTGTGAGGACAGGACAAGACACAATGGGCTTAAATTGCAGCAAGCGGGGTTTAGGTTGGACATTAGGAAAATCTTCCTGTCAGGCTAGTTAAGAACTGGAATGAATTGCCTAGGGAAGTTGTGGAATCTCCATCATTGAAGATTTTTAAGAGCAGGTTAAATACCTGTCAGGGATGCTCTAGATAATATTTAGTCCTGTCATGAGTGCAGAGGACTGGAGTAGATGACCTCTTGAGGTCCCTTATAGTCCTACAGTTCTGTGTTTCTGTGAAGTGTAAGTTGGGAAACTTTCATAAAAATACAGGACTTTATCAAAAAATTTCCTTTTGAAATGAATGAATTTTGGCGGAGGTGGAAGTGGAGATGTTGTTCCTCTGAGATATGTCTACACTGATAAAACACCTGCGGCATGGCTGTGGCTGGCCTATGGCAGCTGACTTGGACACACCAGGGTGGGGCTCTGGGGCTATACAGTTGCAATGTAGACATTTGGGCTCAGGCTGGAGAAGGAGCACTAGCTGTAAGACTGTGCAAGGGGGTGTGTCTCAGAGTCTGGGCTCTAGCCTGAGCGTGAAATTCTACACTCAATTTTTAGCCCCACTGCCCGAAATGTACAAGCCTAAGTCAGATGACCTGGCCTCAGAGACTCAGTGCTGTGGGGTTTTTTTCACAGTGTAGACATACCCTTGGAGGCCACAGTTAGAGCTGGTTCATTTTTTTCATAAGAAAAGTAGTGGGTATTTTGTTGTTTTTGAAAATTGTCAACATTAACAACAATTTTCTGTTACTACCAAGTGGCTTGAGGGAAGGGCAACAACTGGGGCCCTAATTCTCTCAACCACTCTTACTCCCATTCCCATCCCAGCCTCAGCTCCAGTCCCATGCTGCATAGGCAGCCAATTTTGAAGAAGGTGCAGAGATCTCTGTGGAGATCCTCTGCTACTTCTACCCTGAGGGAGTGATTACCAGTCCTTAACCCTTAGCACAGTTGTCATATTTGGATTCATACTTTGCCATCCCACTCTGACGCTATTGCTTTTGTTTTTCTGTGCAATTTTGTGTGACCTCCCCTTTCAGATGGAATCAAATAACACACAAAATTACCAGGGCTGAGTGCCTATTTTCTCTTAGCAGAAGTATGACCATTCACAATATACGTTATGGGGAACAGTTCTTATTTCTTAAACTTCTCAGTATTCAGATCTTTAAATAGAACAACCAATTATTAGACAACAAATCAACTATTTGCAAGTGTCCTTATTACGTTAAATGCATGGAAAATATTTACCCTTTTTGTTTTTCACAGGATTAATTAATTTGGAATGTTAGAATTTACTTAAACTAATCCTAGGATTTTAGCAGTTTACAGTCAATAATGTCTCCTTGTCACTTGACTATTTAACCAACTCAGTTGTTTCAGTAAAGGTGTTAAGAGCAGCTGTGTATTAACATTAATAATGCTTCTATGTTGACATGAAAGCTTGCTTGTTATCCCCAATTAATTAACCCCTCAGAAAGTGTCCTTCCTTCTAGAATAAATTGCACTGCTTTTATTAGTTTTTTCTTGCTGTCTGAAGATTCCATGTGAAGCAGGATTTCTGATGGTAATATTTGGGGCAGGGGGGTGGAGAGGGAAGGCTTTTAATTTATTTCATTTTATTTTGCTGCTATGGTTGGGGTTTAGGGTAATCTTAAAACACTGTAATTCAGTTAATGGCTTTGCCAAATCCTCTGATGGAGTTTTTCCAATATTAATTGTTTGCTGGTAACTTCTTAGATGGCTAGTGTTTGGGCCAAGGACCATCTTTTGGTTCTGTTTGCACAGTGCCTAGCACAATAGAGTCCTGGTCCAGGACTAGAACTCTTGGGCATTACCACGTTATTAATATTCTATTATTTATTTATTTTATTTGTACAGCTAGTGGTCCAGAACCTTGGCCTTATTAAGTTTATGTTGCATTACTCCAACAATGCAAAGCTTCTTTAAGTGGCCAGATGATAATTATTCTTATGTATGGGAATCTCCTCAAGCGGTATAGAGCTGGCAGATCTGACTGTCATCCAGGTATAGTACACAGCACAAGGGACATGACTGAGGAAAAGCAGTATGGTTAGAATGCTCTTGGACTACCACAATCTCCAATTGCTGTAACTACCCTTTGGATGTTGTTTTAGTTGCTGCAATTTAGAGCAGCCCCCAGACTGCTTGAAGTTGATGCTTGAAACCAGACTGGTGGCTAGCAGCTAAAGAATAAGGGAACTGCAAAGGTGGCATATAACCACTTCCAGCCTGTGCTGTGCTGGACAACAAATAGATGATCATGAGGATCTTCCCTTGAGGTGTGCATATTAAATGCACAAAATAAAACCTTATAGGGTCTCTCTTAGCTCCTCTAATCTCTCAATATGAAATTCTATATCTCATCCATCTCCACATGGTCACTGTCAGAAGTACTTAAAACCCTTTTCTAGCATCTCTTGGATGGCCTCCAGGGTTTCTAATTTTTTCTGGACATTTTTTCCCCACACTCATACCCTATTCACTGGTAATCTCTGGTACTGCTCCCAGGCCTCTATGTCACACTCGTCCTTGAATTCCACTTCCAGAATGCCTCTTCCCACCTTTGTATTGCCACAAATAGCTGGTGTCTGGTTCTTCTCATTGGATTACATGATTAGGAGTTTCCATTATCAGTTTAGGACTATCTGGAACCACACCCATTGCACCTCAGTCCCCTTTATTTTTGCTCTTTCTCTTAAACAGATACCACTACGGTGAATGTCCAAAACGTAGATTGCTATTAATCTGAACTGATGTTACAGGATCAGCTGATGCAATTTATTTACCATGGTTACAAAAACACAGATGAATGGTAATGTATACTTGGTAATATTTATTCTATAGAAAGTGTAGAGAGCTTCTTCCTTCTAAGTATAGATTTGGCTAACAGTCTAAAAAGTATTAGCAATCTAGTATCAATTTATCTGCTTTGTTAGGTTCACTTGTTCTATTTGGGTCTCAATACTTCCAAAATTAAAATAAGATACTTTACACCTGTTACTGTTTGCATACCTACAGCACTAGACTGTCTTGAATAAAATGGAGTTATATAGTTAACATGTCCACTGTTGAGTCAAAATGTAATCTAGAAGGGAGATGTTTGTTTAAGCAGGGAAGTTTGCATAAGCATTCATAGAGAGAAACAACTACTAATGAATTTTAACTTATCTTACTGTGTTAATGGGCTCTGATTACCTTGCAATACTGATTGCTAAAAGGAGATGAGGCTTCAGAACAGAGTCATGGGGACTTAATTTAGGAAAATAGTAATGCAAAAATGGAGCTTCTTTCATTTCAAAGTGTAAAATGAGGATTCCTAGAGAGATAACAAATTACCTGAGAATAATTGGACTAATCAGTGAACCATTTTAAAAACACTCTTTGTAGTTAGCATTCTTGGGGCTTCTATGCATGAGTGTATTGTTTTGGTCTGAAAAATACAGTTTTGTCACCTTGTGTTTACTTGCTGCTCATCAATGGGATAGACATCTATTGTAATGTAAACTAATAAATAATCTAAATAGCAACAATGCTGTGTGCAAAAAGAGGCATTACTTGGGCAGATCCCTACTTCCTTCCCTTCTCACAGGAGTCAGTTTATGTTGACCTAACTCTGTAAGCATCTAAATTACATCATTGCTCCCAGCAATGTGTCACCTGCTATACTGACCTAATAACTCCACCTTCTCGAGAGGCGTAGTGCTTAGGTTGATGTAGTTAGGGCAGTGCAATGTCTGTAAGACACTGCATTACTTACATTGCCTGCTGGTTGTCAGCCTCGCATGGCGGCCAACAGCTGGAGCCCCCCGTTCACCCCATTTATCAGCTGGGCACTGTGTTCACAGCTGGAGCCCTCCTCCCCCCTCGCACTCCCCGGCCCTGACACTGACAGACCTAGCTAACAGCAACTCCCACATTGGATTTACCATCTCTGAATTGATTCCCCACTGACCGGTAGCAGTCTGGCATTGCAAGCTTTCACAGAGCGATCACCGCTTGCTTCTCCACTGTGAGAGCAGGTCTCATTTTAGTGTTGCTATACTTCAGAATTGTGGAAAGCTCTGCACAAAGTTCCTGGAAAGTAGTGGCCTTCCACTATCAAAAGTTCTGCAGCCACTGCTAGTCATTTCATAACACATAACGATGTGATCCCAGCAGTCAGTGCTTGTTTCTTAGGACCAGAAATGGTGCTCCACCATGTTCAACTGATGTGTGAATGCTAGCAGCAACCAGGAATTGTTTTGTTCTGTGGCTTGCAGCAGGGCTGCTTGAAGGACATTGCTATGTTCCATGCGGCTGCTTCTGTCTCTGCTCTGGAAGTAGTGCAGGATAAGGCATGAGGTGTTTGTAATGCTCACAATAATAGTGCACAGCTGAGCAACATCCATGCTTCTTGGGTTATGGGGTACACATGGCTAAGCCAGGTTTTTGAAAAAAAACCCAAAAAAGTCTGGGTTGTTTGTCATTTATATCAGGGTGGGTGGTAGGAAACTGCATTATGGGAAGCCATGGTCCCATTTCCCCCGTAACGATCTTTTGGTTCCATGAGGCATTGCAAAACTTTTCTAAACCCCCTTGTAGCTAGTTGCACTATGGAATAGCTACCCTCGGTGCACTGCTCTCTGCAAGCACTGCTAGTGAGAGCACACTCCACTGATACAATAAGTGTGGTTTGGACACGTCCATCTGATCTAATTACTGGGGTAGCTGACTATCGACTTAAGTAGATTTAACTGCCTAGTGTAGATTTGCCCCTAGATTTAGGCAACAACAACAGCTATCAGATGGTGATGCTCATGATAAATGGTCAAAGACTGAAATGGGAGGGAGAGCTCTCACTGCACCAGCCTTGGAGGAGGCAATGCTGGAGGGGGGGTGCTACAGCCAAACTAGGAGAAAAGGGGAGTGCTCTCCATTTTTAGCAGATGAGGAGGAACTGTATTACCTCCCTGCAAAGAATCCTCCTTATTTAACACTGATTATGTTGTTACTTGTCTGCATTGGATCTTGAAATGTAGCCCCATTACAATCTACCCAGTTTAATTTCTAAAGTAAGTTTGATTTAAAAATCAAGGACAAGGTTTGGCACAGCAGAAGAGGTGCAGTCCACATGGTGAGAGAGCAAAGGTGGCTTTATACCACCTTTCCATCCCCTGAATTCTGGATCTGGTCGAGGGCTTATTTGGTCCCAGTGTGAGTTAGAATAAAAAACCAGGAATAGCTCCAAGTTAATGCATGGCCACCTAGGGGTCACTCTGTGGGCCAAAATAGAGCCAACACAGTACACTCTTGTGCAGGAGGGTGACATAGTGATACCCTGCAAGCCCTATACAAGCAAGGAGAAACTTTTGTGTAAGGCACATTACCCAGGGGACCTTTCTGCCCTCCTTGCAGCTGCCGTATGTTGCCAGAGTGGTGTAAAGGGTAGCACAGTGAGGTATAGAGTGGTGTCCAAGAAGCAAGCCGGGGCAGAATGGGACCACTAGCTGTACACCTCAAACAAACATTCAGCAATTTGATATCATTCAGCCTTTGACCAAGATAATTAAAAGTTCAAGAGATTGGAATAACACGGATGTCAGACATGCGGTAGATGGGCACAGGACTGTGCTGTAAGATTACAAAGGTGCACATTGTACCTGGCTCCAGCCAGTGCTACTGTGCTAATTCGTTATTTTAATAAGTACTGAATTCATACCTTTCCATTTAAAGAAACCATTATTGATAAAGTTCCATTTCCACAGTTCATGACAAAGTGTAATATAAAATGAGCATAGAATAATTGTACATTTTTGTGATAAATGAAGCACAAAGAGTAAGAAACAAAAGTGAGTGCAATGTGTGTCATAAATGGATGACAGAGGAACTGTAATAATAAGAGGAAGGAATTCAGTTAAATTATATGCTTGAAAAGACATGGCTAATAGATGGGGAAAGATACATCAGTTACATTAATGGGGATCAATAATCACTCTTTACAAAGAAGGATAGCAGACAAGTGTGTGCCATTAATGATAAGGAATTAAGTACAGTCAAAAAGTCAAGAGCATGTATCATAAAATATGAATAATGAGATTGAGCGATAAAACAAATCTGAGTTCTATTGAATATGATGTTTTGTGGCAGTGCTAATGGTGATTTTCACCTTTACCAGGAAACTGGGCCAGCACAAGTGAAGAAATAAGTGGTTGAAAATAAATGTGGAAAATGTATAGCTTTTAAAACTTTCAGTAATTCTTTTTTTTTTAAAAACCCTGTCATTATACATAGAAAATTATGAACAGTTTTTGTATTTTTTATTGGATGCTTAAAAGTGTAAAGATGATGAATACAGAACTTACTCAGAAAAGGAGTGCTAGTGCAGCCATAAATCATGAAGTAATATACAGACAGCTTAAGAAGAAAAGGGGGTGATGGTGGTGGCAAAAATATTTAAACCATTTGAAGACTAATAGATAACAAAGACAGTTCAGTGCGGATAATGTTAGAATAATGATGACTTTGTCTCTTTATCATGATTCTTTGTATTTCATAAAATATGAGGAATGGAGGAGTAGACGAGTCAAATGGAAGTCATAGCTGCATCATCAATAAATTATGAGGAATAGAAAGGCAAAGAAAACCTTAATACATAGAATAATGAGGAGTTTTTTAAAGTGCAGTCTCTCTGTACAAACAAAAGAAAACAAACTAGTGAGAGAAAGAGAGGCAATTTTGTGTGCTTTACCAAATTAAACAGAAGAAAATCTGTAACAAAACAAGCAAGAAAAATGTTGTTAATGTATGATGAAGAATAGAAAGCCATATCTCATTTCCTAGTATAACAGTGTTTCAAAATTCTGTACTATAAAATTTACTGTATCCAGTTGACTAAAGGCCCAATATTGCTCTGATATGAAATTAGAGGGCCTAGTTTTCAAATGAGTTATGGGCTCTCTTTGTATGGCTCAAAAAGGAGACAAAACTGGCTGCAAATTTCCAGCAGAGAATTCCCCTGATGTAGGAATTCTGCCCTGCTAGACAAAGAGGTGATGGAAATCGGCATGCACCTCTGTTTCCCGCTGCTACTGGGGTTGGAAAGAGGGTGTGCTAGAGCTTCACTGCACCAATCCTCCACTGGTGCAGGGTTCATTAAAGGTCCTACATATAACTACATTGTAGCACCTCTAAGTGGCTCAGGAGCTGAGGCCAAGTCTTCAGAATTAGGGAGCTGAGCAAGCTCCTTTATGTGCCACTCCCTCTCTCCTCAATGTTACGTGGTGCTGTGTTGCAACATAGAAATACCACTTACCCACCTCGGTGGGTGAGGGAAGCTGACTAGGCCAGCAGCCAAGAGGGACTGCCCCAGAGCAAGTAGAGTTACCACCTTTGAAATGCAAAAACCCCAGCACCCTCCCCACCCACACAAGGCAAGCCCATCACAGCCCCAACCCCTAACCACAAGGCAACTCTACAACCCTCTCTCTCTTCAACCGCCACTTATAGTATCTAGAAAGATAACACATAAAGATATGATTGATAACATCATTTTCTTACTTAAACTGCAGAAGTGGGAACCCTGCAACATCTTTAGTTGGACACAGAAACTTTTAACATTAGATATCCCTGTGTATTGTGATAATAATGCAAATCTTTAGATCCACATTAAAAAAATGACAGATTAAATTATTTTTCTGGCAACTGGCAAATTCATAACAAAAAACCCCCAGCCAAGCGGGTCAAATATTGGCCAGGTATTAACCCTAGCTGCAAGGCAGGGAGACACTTGATGGGGGACTTTGGGTAGTTCCTCCCCCAGACTTGGAATCTCTGGCACCCATTGGCAAGTTGGAGGGGAGAGGTGCTGATTGGTTAACATCCCCCAACTGTGATGAGTTAACCTGGAGCATGGACCAGGTGGAGCCTCTTGCAGTGCTGTTTCAACAGCTTTACTCATTGAGCAGTAGCAACAGCTAACAGCCAGGATGCAGAGAAGGACAGGTGAGGATCCTGGTGCTCCTCACCCTAGGGGCAGAGGATTTGGTCCAGTGGGAGAAGTCTATGCCCTCTAGCATGGAGAGCTCTGTCTGCTATGAGCACAAGGAAAGATTCCATGCTGGCCCACACACTCACCCCACCCTCCCAGCATGAGGGGAGGGCAGAGTCCAGGGTCCATCTGAGGAGGCAGATGATGGAATGCTTCTGGGGCTGTTGGTGCATCACTCCACTCTCCCTTGTGAGAGGGGAGTAGGGAGAGTGGTAGCCACATGGACACACTACAGCAGACAGAGGTGGAGCTGGGCCTCAGGGGCTGAAGTGTGTGTGAGTGCATGTAGACATAGAAGGGCCTGTGTTGCAGCTACCATGGGAGCACATGCTCTTTTTGTCCTGCTGTCCCCTGCCTTTATTGCTTTGGGGAGGTGGGGAGGGCTCCAGCCAAGGGTATGCTGGCAGGCCTATTGGTACCCACTCTATGATCTGTCCTGAAGGGGCCAGGCAGACTGCTTAGTCCCTCCCTTGCCCCCAGATGAGGTGTTGGGAGCAAGGTGCACCTAAATTTTGTGTGCCTAGTAGTGGCTCCTGGTCTGACAGTCTATACCAGTCTGGCATTGCCCTCTGCTGAAGTTCATTAACCTCACCGCTTTATTGGAATGACAAGGGAAATTAAGGAAGATTTAGAAGTGTGGAGAAGATTTCTGGAGGAATTTCATGTGGTTTTCAAAACGGCGTTTGGACTGGTTGGTCAAGACCAAGCTGTAGGTCAGGGGTCAGCAACCTTTCAGAAGTGGTTGCCGAGTCTTCATTTATTCACTCTAATTGAAGGTTTCACGTGCCGGTAATACATTTTAACATTTTTAGAAGGTCTCTTTCTATAAGTCTATAATATATAACTAAACTATTGTTGTACATAAAGTAAATAAGGTTTTTAAAACGTATAAGAAGCTTCATTTAAAATTAAAATAAAATGCAGAGCCCTCCCCCCCCGGACCGGTGGCCAGGACCCGGAAAGTGTGAGTGCCACTGAAAATCAGCTTGCGTGCTGCCTTCAGCACACGTGCCATAGGTTGCCTACTCCTGCTGTAGGTACAATCCAATGCCTCAGGAGAGGCAGACTGTGGGGTTTACTTTCAAGATGAGGGGTGTGTGTAAGGGTGGCTGGAAAGCTGAGTGGCTCAGGTCATTTATAGAGACTTCACCTTCCTAAAGATTTTTCCCTGTACTGGTGGCACTAACATTTGGGGAGAAAACATTTGGAAAAAAATTCAGTTTCTGAGGTGACCGTCTAGCCATACTCCATTCTCTAAACAGATTCTGGGAACTCACCCTGCCTGCATCAGAGATATGTGGGTGATGCTACAACAAATTTGGAAGCTTGGTGCCTGACAGCTGTGGGACTAACCAAGGACTTGCTTGCCTCGTGTGGGGTTGTTGTTGTTGTTGTTGTTTTTGGTGAGAGACCTAGAAGGCCAGATTTACTGAATACACAAATTTTAAGGCACAGGAAGGGATTTGTCACAAGTGGCCCATACCACACACTAGATGGTGTGATGTGTGGTGTCTTTGGCCCAGTGCAGCTTGGCTCCCTCCTGTTACTACCACTGGCTAGAAGGCCTTTCCTACTAGTGTAGGCTGGCAGACCCATGAAGGTGCTTTGTAGTACAGAAGTTCTTACAAGAGTAGTCCAAAAGGGGTGAGTGCAGGAGGAATGACAGGTTACCCATAACAGCAGAAACCTGACAGGGCTATTGTGAGCTGTGGGAGGGAGGCTATTTTTATTTAGGGCAGCATTTGTTTTTTGCCTTTTTTGCACTTTTAGAATCAGTGATCTGGGCCTTTGTCAGCCCTGGCCAGGTCCCAGCAAGCATTGAACTTAATGATATATGGTTATCTATAGGAACAGTGCCCTGCCCTTAAATTACTCTTAAAATGGAGGGAAGACAGGCTTATGCAGTGTTGAAGGAAAGAATGTGCAGATGAATGTGTTTTCCCCATAAAACCTTACTAGAAATCTGAGGCCAGCAGCTGGGCCAACTGCTCATACATGGTGATGGCAGCCTCATGTGAGGTACCAGTTTGCTGTGGTATGGAGAAAGACCTCGGAACACTGCATCATGACCTGAATACATTTGGTACCCATTCTTTCAGGATCAGGGGAGCAACATCAATGGCCACAGGTGGGTTTGGTCTGTGGAAGGTGATAGGGTGAAGGAAATTAGCGTTACTGTATTTACATCAGCACCCAGGAAAGGATGGTGAGGAACAGTAAAATGTAGCTAACCTGTTGTGGTGTTTTTGGTTTTTTTCCAAGAGGGTATCCAGTTTTTGGATTTGCGGGCACTCTATAGTCACTGGGCTCACAAATGGGCAGCCAGGATAACAGACAAATCCCAGATGGGCTTCAGGGCTGAAACCATTTTCATACAATGGTTCAGTGGAAGAGGCATGCAGTGAGATCAGCTCTTGCCACTTCCACACTTGTTGATCGACAATATAGACCAGGGGCTGCATGGGACAGAATCCAGAGGGTTGTTGACTTGATTAGGCAGTTTAGCCAGAGGCTAGGTTGCCATGGTCAGAAATGCTCACAAGGCAGGTTTGGTGGAGAGCTGCAGATCCAACCTGCCCGGAGAAGGTTCAGAAGAAAATGAATCAGGTGATCACCAGAATATTCCTGAAGACAGAGGGTTTGCTGGTACAGTATGGGGAAGTCTGTTACAATTGGCCTGAATTTTTCCTGGATGATGGTGTATGTTTGGCAGGTGGAGGTGCCGACATATGGCTACAGAATGTGAGGTAATGGGTGGAACAGGAGTTGTCATACCAGTTGGCATTGTGTGTGTGTGTGAAACCAAGCTAGTCATGGGGCTCTCTGTGGCAGGTTTCCAGTGCAATTAAAAGATTTGCAGGAGTAAAAGACTTGTAAAAGACTTGGAAATGCAGGCAGGGTGAGTTCCCAGAATCTGTTGATAGGCTTTGGGCTCACAGGATAGGATCAGATCTTATGTCCCTCGCAAGCCAAGTTGCCCACCTTTCGGCACTCTCTGTCCCCCTCATGAGGGATGGGTAGTAGGATTTAGAGCAAGCTGAGTTCTGGGGGGTAGTCTGAGGAGAGCCTACTCTGAGTTACTGGTTACATGGTAGAACCCCTGTAACCCCTGCACTGGAACCAGGGGTGGCTCCAGGCTGCCTTCGGCGGCATGTCTGCGGAGGGTCCGCTGGTCCCGCTGCTCCGGTGGACCTCCCGCAGGCGTGCCTGCGAAGGGTCTGCTGGTCCCGCAGCTCCACCGAAGCCGTGGGACCAGCGGACCCTCCGCAGGCATGCCTGCGGGAGGTCCACTGGAGCCGCGGGACCAGTGACCGGCAGAGCGCCCCCCCACGGCATGTCGCCCTGCTTGGGGTGGCGAAATGTCTAGAGTCACCCCTGACTGGAACCACTTAAATGCCAGGTATAGGAGAGTATGGGTGTTGGGCCGGTAATATCCCACTCCCTTGTTTAAGTTAATAGAAGTCGTGGCCTGCCACTTAAAATCTATATATGTATGTGTCCTCATTTTGCTGCTGTGTCTGGCTCAATATGTTCAAGGGAGTTTTATCATTGATATCACTGATATCAGTGGGAGCCGGAATTGGCTGTCAGGAGGCATTGACTTCACTGGACTTTGGATCAGAGCCTAATTTAGCACTTCATTTAGGTGTGACCAATATCTGAGTCACTTGTCTAAAAGACAGACAATGTATAACTACAAAAACCATAATAGTCAAAGATTTCTGTGATATTTTTTGTTTTGAAGGTTAATTTAGTGCTTATGAAAAGTCCCATATTGATGGCTTTAGAAACTGAAGTTCTCTCTTTATCTTTTGAGGCCCAAATCCCGCTCTCCTTATTCCACAAGAGTGAATAGGATACTTTCATGCAAGTAAGACTATCAATCACAGCACAGGCACTAATAGTGCAAGTTTCCCAACATTGTCTAATCGTGTTCCTCAACACTTCTGAGTGTGAGATGACAGAGCAATAATTAGTGTCAGTTATAATAGTTTATTTTATGATGTGGACACCTGTCCACTAGAAACTTGGACTAATAGAAGCACCTCTTTTCACATGGGTCACAGAACAGATGTCAGACTATAATGATTTCCATTAGCTTCTGACCTGGACTGGATTTCATCCAGTGACCTGGAGATGGTTCTCCAAATTCCAGTGCTAATTAGTTCTTCATTTGTGTAGTTTTTTTAACTGAGGTTTTCTCTAGATTGTAACATCAGGATTGTATTGTCAAGTGCTATCCTTATATATTTTTAAATAAATATTTGCTTTGAAAAGGAGAAAAAGTGAAAGTTTGAATAACAAGCTAAATGTAAAGAGTTTCCAGTGAAAGACTGGGCAGTTAAAGAGCTTAAAACATCTACATAACTTGCTTTATAGGTTCTTCTTCATTTTTTAGAGCAATATGTATTTTTAAAATGTCCTACATAAAATAACACATTTTTAAAAATTTGAATAAACTTTTTAGATTTAAGATATACCTAGGAGCATAGTCATGCTGAAGTAAATGTGATTCTGTGGTCCCAATGACAGGGTTTTTGGGGGTGTTTTTTACATTTTTGGGCCGGAGCAGCCTAAACTTTCCAAATAAATGCCCTTCTAAATTAATTTGATGAATATCAGTGGAAACTAATTGTCTTCCCCTGTGCAAGTCAAATGCACTGTTCAGGATTTCACTGAAACAAGGGTATATTTATCTTGTTATAGTACGCAGAGTGAGCACAGTAGAAATTTTCTAGATGTGCAGGAGGCACACGGTACAAAATTGGAATAAAAGAATGAATGCTAAGACATTTACAAATATTTATAGTTGATAATATTGAAATCCTATTTCGGTAGATGCTTCTGGTGAAAGGCATAATTTGAAATAATCAGGGAGCACAAGTAGGTGTGTGATTTTACTGTGATGTATTTCTCTGGAGTTTTATTTTTACTCTTGCTTAATTGGGCCCATTTATAAGGCAGGCCTGTCAGCATGAAAACAACTACCTTAACATTGTAGCTTTTCTTTCCATAACTAGCTGGTATTATAATGTACAGGCAGTAGCATGTATCTAGCTGTGTTGTCCAGCTCATATCATGCAAGAGAAATCCTTCAATGACAAGAGAATTCCTGCCATGTAAGAGAAATCCTGCAGAGTTGGCTAGAAGCAGAAGTTGACATTTGGCACAAAAGCAGCCCTGATTGAAGAGAAGTGATTTTGAATATTCTGATGAAGACTTTTTTAATTTGTGTTATGAGCTTTGAAAATTGTACTCTGCACATGCATAATGATTTTTTTCCTGCGAGCACTGTACTTGTAATAAGCATAACTAAGGAAGGTCACATGGCAGATAGACCTATGGCTAACATAACTGTGCAGTAGAAAATTTAATGAAGGTGAGCAGTGAAGAAGCTGCACAGCTTTTACCTATTGTGTATATTTTATATATTTAAATTTATTTATGTATAAAACACTGGAGGGGCTTCCTCCTGCGGGTTTTGTAAGGTGCTTGAGATAGGTGCTCCAATGGTTCCAAATTGTTCAGCATTAAGGATTTTTTTTTCTTTTACCCTGCAAAAATTCCATGAAAAGACCTTCTAAATTAAGGGAATGGTAAGGCTGCATGGTTAAGCACCCAAGAGTCAGGAAATGACATAGTTATAGAAATGATATATATATATATGGGCATATGACTTGTACATGCCCATAAAAATATAGTCTTCAATTACTTGATTGGAGGTTAACTATCAAATAATACCATTTCATATACTTTTTTTTCTAGAATTTTAGACATGTAGTATTGTAGCAGGGTGGTTACCCCGCTCCTGCCCTTTGGGGCTTGAAAACAGCCCTGGGAGGGGGCTTTGGCTGGAAAAAGCAGCTTTTAGGCTAAGCTGATTGGGGAAGTAGCCACAGCTGGGCCATGCCCCAATCAGGCCCAGCTGGTCCCTATAAAAGGCTGTGAGACAGAGGCCCAGGGACAGTCTCTCTCTGGTTGCAGAGGGTGACGGGCCTGGCTGTAGGGAGCTAGAACAGAGCACCTGAGTGGAGCAGGGCTGGGGAAAGGCTGGGGAGCTCCAGGCTGGAAAGCCCCAGGCTGCGGCCTAGCATAAGGCCGAGAGGTACTGGGGGTTGCAGAGCCTTGCCAGTGATGAGTAGGCTGATACTGCAGTCTGCCCCAGGGTGTGGGGGCCAGACGATGACTGGCAGTAGCCTGATACTGAGGCGAGGTGGGGATAGTGAGTGGGGGTTCCCTGGGGAGGGGAGACCCAAAGAGAAGGGGGTTACTGCCAGTGGGCAGCACCCCAGACAAAGGGGCACTGGAGTTCTGGGAGGGACACTGGGCCAGAGGACAGGCGGATCACCGGCCTGCAGAGGGCTTTCTGGAACTGGAAGAGCTAATTCCTGGAAGTCACCACCAGGAGGCGCCTCAGGAGTGAGTCCGCATGACTACAAGTATGTTTTAACACTGAGTATATGCTAGTCTTTTTATGCAGACAATGTCTAAAAGTCATTTTTATGAAAAGCACACAAACTGTTTAAACAACATACCGTAGATTGAATATAATAAAGAAAAGCAATAGCAAAAAAGGTGTTACATTTAGAGGCCACCTATGTGTTTTGTTAATTGCCTTTGTATTTAACAGTTTTAGTCCTGGAATTGCACCTAAGGTAGTAGTACTGCTAGTTGAAAAATAAACATAAAGCACATTAAACTTGACTAGGGGTTCAAATTTTCAAAAAAATTGTTACAGGATGTAGTGATTATCACTGGGCCTTTTGCTATTGACTGTGTCTGATAATATGTACTACCCCCAGTAGTAAGTGTTTGTTGGCACAAGCACTAAATTATTTAAATCTAAGCTTGCAGAGAAGGCCACAATTTTATAAAGAAATGGATACATGAAGTCAGACTTCTAAATCTGATTTTAAATACCTAAGTCCTGAGACCCCAGTGGCTCCCATGGACTTCAATGGGATTATCCATAGGGGTGAAGTTATGAGCTTTCATAAGTATTTGCTGGGTCAGGGTCTTAATCAGTAAAACTTTCCTTATAATTAGCACAGACCATGTTATGTTGTGCCATTGTAATCTCAGTCTCAGTAACATGGGTAGTTTATACGAAAGAATACAAATGTTAAGTCTGTTTTATTCATTCTGTGGACTTTGTCTTGAGCTACATATTAGGTCATATTTGTGAACATAAATTAAAGCAGAACATCTTCCAATGATTCTTTACAAATTAGATTACCATGGACTTTTAACTGTATCTTCAGTTTCATTGGATTTTAATTGTGAGTATGAGACTATTTTTATGAAACCATAATTTGTTTAAATGTGTAATGGTGGATATTCTACAGAGCACTTTTAAAAATGTCATGTTATATATTCTGTTAAATTCTTACTAATATCTTAATACTTTTCTGCTTCCCTCCCAAACATTTTACTTGATTTATAACTTCTGTTCTTTGGCATCTCTGACAGTCCAAACCAGATTAAGGTAACATTGGCTCCCCTGTGACTCTGCTCTGTGGCCTTTCACCCCAATTGGCATGGCAGTGGCAATCTCCCTCACCTTCATCCCTCCCAAAGAGTCCGTGTCATGGGTTTACTTTCTCCTCTCATAAATAGCAATAGGGATTATAAGGATTATAAACTCAATTCAGTATCAGAAGCAGGAATCTATCTAATCCTTCCCCCAAACAGAAAGGAACGGTGTATCGTCAGGGGAACTTCCCAGTACTTACCCCTGAAGCAGCTGGTCTGTTTGTGATTGATGGGTAGAGCAGGAAGCCTGGTCCACTGTACTCTAGTCTTCTTCCTAAACTCACAGCCCTTTGCTGGGGTGCTGATGATAGGGATCCCAGAGCAGTGGAGTTAACACTTTACTGAAATGAGTGGAGCCCCTACCAGGTCAATTGTTTCAGGCTGTCTACAGACATTTGGGTCATGTTCCAGCCTATGGTTGTGAAGAAAAGCTTGACAACCTTTTTTTAACGAAAGCTAATGTTCTGATGTAATCACGTGACTCCAGACTCTGGGATCACGAACACAGGCCTATAATGTCAGTTATACTTTTACTATGTGGCAAATCAAAATATGATTTATTTATTTTTTGTTTCATCTGAATCCATCAGTATCCAAGTAATAGTTAAGTATTTCATACATGTTAATTAACAGTAAAGACATATGGATAGTTACAGTTTTACTACAAAAGGATGACTATGGTGAAAAGGAAATTGACACTTACTGTAGATTTTCTTCTTTTTTTATACATTTAAACAAGATCTTTAACAAATTTAGCTGTATAAATGCATAAATAACTTCCTGTGTGCCTCAGCACTAATCTGGAGAGAACATTTCTGGGGCATGAGCATAGCTTAATCTCCATGTGTTGTTCTACCCCACTTTATTCAATATAAAGTTCTTATACCACCCTCTTCACCTTAGTGCCTGAGCACCTTCCAGTAGTTCACTAACAATATGAATAACATTTGTTACATGTGTGTGATTTCATAGATAGTTAATATTCAGCTTCTTTGTAATTGCAAAGAAGTGGGCCATTTAGTGTCAGTTATGGTGTTTTTACCCAGGAGAACCAAGGGTGCAACTACCCACCATTTCATATTGGCCACGAAAGAGCCAGAAGATGGTAACAATTTTGTATTGCTACTGACCTAGATTGACTTTGAACTGCCAACCTATACATGCAAAGTCTAATATTATATAACTTTATTACTGATAGTTTCTTTAAAGGGGGAAAGATCTCTAACTTCTCCCAGTCCTCTTTCACAGATAAACTCTCTGATGTTTGTGGGACTATGATGGCAGTGGAAGCTTGATGGCATTGTAGTGTCTTTGAACACCGTTTTTGGTTAGGATTTTTTATAATTTTTGTAAAGCTTGTACCACCTATTGACATGGCAACTAAGTGTTCTAAATTCAGTGATTAAAGCATAAAAGCAAGAACAGTTTGTGCTGATATCACATTTCACTTGTCTGAATTTTGTTTAGTAAGGCTAACACGCAATCCCAGCTTTTGGGGCTATATGTGTATTTTTTTTATATAATTTTATTTTCATTTCTGTATAATGTTTCTGCCTTGCACATTAATGGTGAAAAACATGATAGTCAAGATCTTGGGCTGTTATTCATCCACTTCACACTGTACTGCAGGTGCAAACTGGCTCTAAAGCCACCATGGCTGGCCAAAGCAGAATCACCCAAATATGGGGGGAGTTTCCCAGTGGCATAGAGCTGCCACAACACTCTGCCCTCAATCAGGGGCCTGTACCTGGGGGGAAAAGGGATGTTTGCTGATCCTTGGGTTAGTGTATTTGAAGACCTCAGGACTCTTGGCAGCCAGTGTAATTTAAGAGCAGTATTCATCAAAGTCTCTCTCAAAGCTGCCTTTGCAGCCCCCTTCTGACATTGCACTGTGAAAACTTGCTGCAGTATTCATTTAGAAATGTTTTGTTGCAGATTTTGGTACCTAAGAGTGCTGATTTTTACATTGGCTATACAGATTAGTACTACAACAGACTGAATGAATGGAATCCATATTTTTGATAGAGATGCTCCACTGTTTTCCATATAAATGTTTGTTTTTGATGGGCAATTTGGTTTGAGAACTGAAATTTCTCCTAAGAACATGTTTGTCAAGTTTATTTGATTTTTCCATTGGGACATTGAAACAAAATATTTAGCACTGTCAGGTCATCTGAAATTGTAACATTTTGGTTTGTCAAACTTAAACAAGCATTTTTGTTTCAGAAAAAGTTCTATATTGTGTCTGCCTGGGCTGCCAGGGTGTTTCAGGAGAGTGATAATTTGGATGCCTCATTCTCCCCTATGGGATGGGCTCCGTCCCTGGCTAAACTACATTTCTCATGATAGGCTGCCATAAGAGAAACTGCAGCATGTAGTTTTAACATGAGCTGTAAGTTGAGTTAAAGAACTTGGGAGAGCCTAGGGTTTAAATTGACGTGCTGGCTTGTGTTAAAACTACACACTACCTTGTCTTCCTCTAGGATTTTTCCTTTTGTCAATAAGCATGATTTAAGAATGCATATTTTCTAGTGAAGACATGGTCTAAATTAAGCTATCTGATCTGGGGAACAAAAAAAACCGCATCCCCCATCTTCCTAAACTGGACAAGACCTTAATTGAATTAGATTAACATTACTGAAAAGCTTCCTTAGCCTGCATAGACACAATTCAACAGCTTTTCCGTTCTATTATGTGTGATAAACAAGTGAACACAGAAAGACAGGTACATCACAAGCTTGCAAAGTTATCCTGAAATAATGGGATAGTTTGGGTTTTTTGCAAGATTTTGTAATATAGGAACTAAATGGTTAGACTGCATTTTTGTATGATAGTCATTAAGAAACTAATTGACGCAAATGCTTAAGCCAATGATTAGAAGTATAATTATGGATACCCGTAATGCCACATATGGATAGGGGAAAGAATAAAGTTTATGATGGTCATGTAGAAGGATCAGATATGAGAATATGTCTGTATGGTTACAAAAAGGATAGGTATAAAAGATCTGATTTTGCTTATTACATTTTTGGTGCATCAAGTCCCTAAATCCATACCAACACATTCATGATCTACTCTGCTGTGCTTCACTGACTGAATTCTTATATCTTTGTTTGCCACAAGGCTTAAGGATATGTGAGTATGCTATCAGTCCCAAAACCTATATCTCTGTATATTGCTTTAGGTTATTTGGTTATATTAATGAGTGGACTTATTTGGTTGGTAATAAAATTATATATTACTCTCTGTAGTGTATTCCATTAGTCTCCCAAACAGATTATTTCTTTCTTTTTATCAAAGAAAGAAACTTTGCTAAAATATTAGTAATCTTGGTACAATAATTGATCATGCTACAATGCTGAGTATTTTGGTTCTAAATTGCTTGTTATGCCTTTTTTGGACATCTGATATCTCCATTCAACTTAATGAATTTAAATACTTAAATTCCATCAAGGTTCCCAAACTAAACTTAACTTTGACCCCTTATCAGTGCCCAATCTTTTCCTATAATCAATTATCTATTTATCCTACAGCTAGTTGGAAGTTTTCAACTAAAATAGTGTTGCTATCTGAATATTTAGTATAATGAAAACTTTCTGTGGGGAAAATATTGATCTCAATTAAATGTTTCTATTTTCTAACCAGAAAATTATAAACTAATTTTGTTTCACACACTGTTCTTGGAGGGGGGGGGAATGTATTTTCCCCCATCTCTGATTTATACCTTATTGAGATATAAGTCAAGGATGTTCTAATCAAGCCTAATATAAACACAAAGCTACTAGTCTTGCATCTTGTAATACCTTTTCTTTTTCTTATTTCTGAATTGTGATTGATAACTTTGCTTCCAGTCCTGCTGCATCTGTCTCTTTTACTTCTTTCTTCCCTGCAACCAAAGATATTGCCAAATCCTGCTGGCCTCTTCCTCTCAATAGACAGAGGACTCAGCATCCACATTCTTCATGAAATTTCCATGGGTGATCCTGCTTTGGAGAAGTGGTTGGGCATGGAGTCCAGGCAAAACATGGAGGATTCAGAAACCATAGGCTCTTCCTTTTCCATGACAAGAATCTGAAAGGTGGTTTGAAGTGGTCAGGGTCGGTTTGGAGTGAAACTGGTGGGAAGTAGGACTCCACCCTGTGGACAGTCAAGTTTGCTTTGGGTGGAAATGATGAAAACCATTGAAGAGAATGTTAGCTCTGTTTATAGGAACTCCAAAGAGACCATTTGGGTGGAAAATTTCCACACACATCAGTTAAAAGTAGTCGGCCAAAATTCAACCAGCAAATAATAATAAATCTCCCCTTCCTGCCCATTTTCCATCCAGTTAAGCAACAATTCAGAAATTTGTTTGTTTTTTAATTCTGAGATTTCATTTTTAAAGGAGAAAAATTGGAAAAATAGGAGTTCCCTTCTCTGTGGCTTTTTGTCAGCTTTACATAAAGAAGATGTGAACATACATGTGAAAAAGGAAGCTCTATTCTTTACTGGCCCATTTAAGGCCATGTAAGCACTGTTAGGATTCCTAGTGTAAACAGAGTCAATAGCACTTAGGTGCCCTAACTCCACATTTCACACAGTTATTACATTTAGATTACAATGGTAAGTAGTAAAACGAAAGGACCAGATGTTAGATTTTATTGCCACAGGCAGATAGGATGATGAGCATGTATTCAGCTGCTTTTTTTTTTTTTTTTGCTGTTGTCTGCATGGGCATCCAGTGAAATTGAAACTAATAAGCTGGCTGATCTAGGCAGATAGATACTTTGAAAAATGTAGTTCTCATGAATGCATTAATTGTTTATAACTATATTTTGTCCTGTATATAAAAATTAAATGAATAAATTTGATTTAAGGAGGCTGATAGGTCAAAAGACTATTTATTTAATTTGGTTAGAATTATATCCTGAGAATTTCTGCTGGAGTCTGTTACCAATATAATCAATAATTGATGAAGCAGAATGATGGGCACACACACAGATATTGATTGTATCAACAAAGTGACTGTTGTAAAACAGACTCCAAGGAGAAAGTGCTGAACTTGAATTGATATGCAAACTAGTTACTATCAACTTAAATAGAGACTGGGAATGGCTGAGCCATTACACACATTGAATCTATTTCCCCCATCTTAAGTATCCTCGCAGCTTCTTGTCAAACTATCTTAAATGGGCTATCTTGACTTTCACTACAAAAGTATTTTTTCTCCTGCTGACAACAGTTTATCTTAATTAATTAGCCTCTTAGAGTTGGTTGGGCAACTCCCACTTTTTCATGTTCTCTGTATGTATAAATATCTCCTCACTATATGTTCCATTCTGTGCGTCCGATGAAGGGGACTATAGCCCACGAAAGTTTATGCTGAAATAAATTTGTTATTCTCTAAGGTGCCCCGAGTACTCCTGTTCTTTTTGTTGTAAAATAGAAAGCTTTTCCCTCTTTGCCTTTTTCTGTTACAGAGACTGCTCGCTATAGTGCAGATATATGAAATTTCACTTTATGTAAATTCTAAACTGATACAAAACAAATTTTTCATGATAATGTAAAGTTAGATTTACAGGCTTTAAGAATATGAAGCACTTTTCATATTCCAAGCTTCCACTGCTTCCCTCAAACTATGGAACCCCAATTATTCCTCCCTTTTATTCATCATCACTACTTGGGCTTTGGGTAATCTCAGTAATGGCTTGGATCCATTAATTCAAATTTGACTCTCTGTCACTCAGAAAACATAAATCAACTTCAGGGATTAAAAATTGGAATTTTGGTTTTATTCCATGCTAAATATATATTTTTTGTTTTGAGTCTCTTTGCTGCATATGCAGTAGAATTATTTCATTTTATGGACAATGTAGTATGCGATGATTATTTTCCATCATTATTTAGCCCTCTTTGATCCTGATGCTCATGCTGTTCAAAATGTTCATTTCAATCAGTGTGCATTTTACCTTTTTGGTGACAGAATAATCAGCCCCTTGGAAAGATAAGTTGTCAATGGCAGCAGGATTGAAAATGCAATGGAAAGATGATTCCCATTGACCTCAATGGCTTTGGATTGCGGCCTTACAGGAGATCCTTTTATTTTTTTATAAAAAAGGAACTTCAGTATTGCAAACCTAATGAAAAAAGTCAAAGTTGTATCTTCATTTTCTGAGCTATCAGACCATTGTTCCACAGGTCTCCTTCCCTCAGAGCTAGTGAGGAACTGCACCACTTCCTACTTCTGCAAGGCAATTCTTTGCAGCCAAATGCTTTCTCCTGAATGCTGTACCTCTCTGGGCTCAGTACATGTCTGGATGGACCCAGCCACCCTCAGGCTATCCTGAACCTACAGTTGGTGCTATAGCAATGTCATGTTCTGCTTATTCCTCCTCTTTCCTAGCCCAGTCTCAAAGCTGTCTGTGACTGACACACAGACCTTTGATGACACTGGAGTTGGGAGTCCTTTTCCTCTCTGGAGCCTCCTGTTAGGTTCTTTGCTCAGTATTGCTAGGCAGACCTTTTAGTTCCTCATTACTGCTGCTGCTTCTGGGCTAGTGCCAGTGGGAGCTGCTTCTTGTAGATCCCCAAAACAGTGAGGAGAGCAACTGATATTGATTAACTGCTCTATTGCTGTAACTGTGGGTTTACTTGTTAAGGCTGATTCCCCACTCTGGCATTTCGAATGCAGAAGGTGGGGGTCCACATGGATTCTAAAAAATACTAGCCACTCCAGGCTTGAAGTAAACTCCCAAGGTTACAGCTTTTCTCTGACCTTGGGTGGTGGCAGCATCTACCAATCCAAGTGCAACACTCCTTTGAAAGCACAGGAAGGTGCACTTGGGAATTCTTTCCTGTGGGGTACCCTCAAGCCCTTTCACACACACATCTTCTGGGGAAGAGCTGAGAAGAAAAACAAAGGAAATCAGCTGATGCCACCATTAGACAACGTGCACAAACCTCTTAGGAGACACAAATGCAATTCTATTCTTAAAAAGGTAAATTTTATTAAAAATAAAAAGAAAGAAAATACATCTGGAAACTTAGGCTATTGCTAGATTAAAAAAAACACTTACAAGGATTAAGCATCGAGAATAACATTCTTGAGGTCCAGCTTAAAAATTACAAGCAAAACAAAAGCTCTTGAGGTTAGTGCAGAGGAGTCCACAAGCCATAAAGAAATAAAGACATAAACCTAATCACATCTTCCTAGACATTTCCTGATCTATTTACATATCTGGGGTTTCAAATGAGTAGTTTGTAGGTATGATACTGATTTTTCATAACTGGTCCAAGTTCTTACAGCATAGCTGCTCTGTCCCTTCTCTCCGGGAGAACAACATAGACAGACAAAAGGGGAGTCTAGTTTCAATTTTTAAAAAGTTCTAGCCTTCCCATTCTCTCTTTTGGCCAGGTGCCCACTCACTTCCTTTTACCTATGCCTGCAATGAGACTTTTTAACCCATTACAGGTAAAGCAAATAGAGAACAGCTACTAAGAGGGATTGTATAGCTAACTGGCTGGCTGGGTCCATAAAGGGGAGCTCCCCTTCCCCACTTCATTTATCACACTTGTGAATACTTGTATGCTACCTGCAAACAGCAATGGAGAAATATTTCCCTTTTCTGGGTACGTCTACACTACGGGACTATTCCGAATTTGCATAAACCGGTTTTGTAAAACAGATTTTATAAAATCGAGTGCGCGCGGCCACACTAAACACATTAAATCGGTGGTGTATTTCTGGAGTGTTGCACTGTGGGTAGCTATTCCTAGCTATCCCATAGTTCCGAACTTCCGGTTGAGATCCCAGTGCCTGATGGGGCAAAAATCATTGTCGCGGTGGTTCTGGGTAAATGTCGTCAGTCACTCCTTCGTCTGGGAAAGCAACGGCAGACAAGCATTTCGCTTTCGCGCCTTTTCCCTGGATTGCCCTGGCAGATGCCATAGCATGGCAATCATGGAGCTTATTTTGCCGTTTGTGACTCTCACCGTATGTGTACTAGATGGCGATTCAGCAGCGCTACACAGAAGCATGCTTTTGCCTTTGCATGACAGCAGAGATGGTTACTAGCCATATTGCACCATCCAAACCCTTCCATAAATTGGAACTGAGGATGATCATGGCTACCAGTCCTTTTGTACCATTTGCTGCTAGTGCCCTGGTCAATCAGCCAAGTGGTTACTAGCCATATTGTACCTTCCATCGTTTTGTACCATTGGCTGCTGTCATAAGTGCCCCTGGCCGATCAGCCAGGAATGACTCCTGAGTCAATAAAATAGAATCTGTGCTGCCTAATATAGGCAAGTGTGCTAGAGAACCACCTGCTCTGTGTCAGAGAATTATCTGTATGCTATTCACAGGGGTGCTCCTGTAACAACCCCACCTGTTGATTCCGTTCTTCCCCAGCCTTTCTTGGCTACCGTAGCATTGTCCCCACTTGTGTGATGAATTAATAAAGAATGCAGGAATAAGACACACTGACTTGTTAGTGAGAAATGAGTGGAAGGCAGCCTCCAGCTGCTATGATAGTCCAGACAGGACATTAAGCAGTGTGTAGGAGAGAAGCCCAGCATCCCACTGCTAGTCCAGGGGCAACTGAATCTTTCTTTACACATGAAGGGTGGGGGCTGATGGAGCTCAGCCCCCTGTTGCTATGATGAGGATGGTTACCAGCCATATTGCACCATCCATCCACCAGAAAAATTAGGGCCAATAGGCTGATGTTACCAGTCCTTTTGTCCCATCAGCTGAAGCTGATCATGAGGATAGATTTCCATCATTTTGTACGATCAGCTTATGCTGATGATGAGGATGGATTTCCATCTTTTGTACCATCAGGGAGCAAGGATGTTGGTGTTGAGTGCTGCACTATCGCGTCTATCTGCAGCATTCAGTAAAGATAGGGTGACATGTAAAAGAGTCAGAGGATTGTTTTACCTTTGGCACTGTGTTTGACCCTAGAAGCATTTGGAGCTCAGCCAAGAATGCAAATAATTTTAGGAGGCTGCAGGAACTGTGGGATAGCTTCAGTCCTCCAGTCCATGCGCATCCATTTGATTCTTTGGCTTTCCGTTACGCTTGTCACGCTGCAGCGCGCTGAGTCCCTGCTTTTCTGTCTGGTCTGATTTTTTTAAAAAGATTAACGGAGCGCTGATAGAACGGATAGAACGGATTTGCCTGCCCGCTCTTTTTATTTTGATTTCACGCTGGGCAAACAGGAAATATTCAAAAGTTCGCGGGCTTTTCCTGTTTACCTGACCACTGCATCCGAGTTCAGATTGCGGTCCAGAGCGGTCACTGGTGCACTGTCCTAATCCGATATGTAAGAGCCATTAAAATCGATATAAGGTGCCTGCTAGTGTGGCCAGGCCTCTGTCTGGACCTATGCCTGTAACACAGGGATTAATAAAGTTTGGCATGCAGCCCACCAGGGTAAGCCCCCTGGCAGGCCAGGCCATTCTGTTTGGTTTTTTTTATTTTTTTTATTTATTTTTTTACCTGCTGCATTCATAGGTTTGGCCGATCATGGCTCCCATTGGCCACGGTTCGCTGCTCCAGGCCAATGGGGGCTGCGGGAAGCGGCGCGGGCCGAGCGATGTGATGGCTGCTGCTTCCTGCAGCCCCTATTGGCCTGGAGCAGTGAACCATGGGCAGTGGGAGCAGCAATCGGCTGAACCAGCGGATGCAACAAGTAAACAAACTTGTTGCATCCGCTGGAGGAGGCTTACCCTGGCGGGCCATGTGCTGAAGGTTGCCAATCCCTGCTGTAGCATATAGGAGTTGGGCAATATCCCAATAGTTTGAAAGTCCTCTAGTAGGCCTTCCTGTCATCTGTTGCAGAAGCCATTCAGAACCCTGCCACAGCAGCAGTATACACAGGTAGCTAGGTTTTGTATATTTGTACATAGATAATAAACATCTATTTGGAACCCAACTATGCCATTGTTATTTCCCCATATTCTTAATGTTGTGTAGCGAGCAAGGACACAACAATGCCTCTATGCCTGTACATTGAAGAATAGGCTAAAGGTGACGTAAAACTATTAAGAATTATGTACCAGGCAGGTTCTCGCTAGTACGCATGGTGTGAATTAAGAGGGAGTCAAGCACTCATCAAGAGAAATTCAGTTGAGCAGTGAACTCTATTTCCAGTATTAACTGTTTAAAAATGGAGGTTGCAAATTATCATCATCCTTTTTAGGCACAGATTTCAAGTAAGGTGACAAATTCACTGAACTACATTATCCATGCGAATAGAGGAATTTCTTGCATTACACCACAGACATGATGGATGAGACAGTAAATTTATTTTTATGGCAGACAAGTGCTTAGCAATCTGCAAAAAGTATTCTGGGTTATTGCCAGGAGTACCTCTCTTATGCCGAATAAAGCAAAAAAAAGTTAAACAGGGGAAATATTTGTCTCATGTGTTCTGTCATTACCTCTCAGTGCCCTTCCTAAGAATGGAATGAGATTATCACTGGAGTAAAGCTAAACTTTAGTTAAGGTCAATATGAATTATAGGGAATGGATGTCAGCTGCCATTATTAAAACAGTAACTAATCTCCTTGTTTCTTAAAAAAATGGAGAAAATTGGCATTCAACCTTTAAGAGATGATGAACCAAAATATAAAAATTAAGCCTACATCTCTCTGTAAGGCTACTGAAGTTAACGGAGTTACACCAAGGCTAATTTTGATCCATGCTGTTCAGACTATAGAAATTGCATACCGAGGTTATTTATAGAGAAATAGCTAAAGCATTTATCCAAGAAGCTGAACAAAATATCCTATTTCAGCTAAAACATCAAAACAGGCATTTTCACTTACTTCATTTAGCTGTGTCAATGATGTAACCCATCTGAATATCTTTTTTGTTTGTTTGTTTCACTTTAGGGCACTTATCATGTCTATTCCATACCATTACATTGTGCCTTACTGCACCACCTACAACAACAACAAAAAAACCATTCACTTGAGAGCTATGGACTGAGTATTCTTCATCAACATGGAAAATTCCATTTGGTAAGTCAATTTGTTCTTTTGGTCTCAGAATCTTGTCTATAATAGTCATAATTGAAGCACTGTTTTGCTCAGTATTAGTGTCCATAGAATTCTCTGATAGGATTAACCCCAGTAAATTCCTGTTCAAAAGCCACTGAGGTCAGTGGAAATACTCCCATTGAGTTCAGTGGGTTTTGAATTACGGCTTTAGGCATGATCCAGCAAACAATGCTTGTGATTAGTCCGATAGAACTCAAATGGTTAGATATGTGCAAAAAGCCAAGCACGTGCTTCTGTGGCCTAAAATGGAATCTAAATTACAGTATCTCTAAAATATGGCCATTTTCCCAATAAGAATTGAAAATTGCATAACTTTAGAGCATGGCTGAGTTGGATGGAGAAGGGGAACAAAGACACCTGGAGACTGTGGAACTAGTGAAAGGTGTCTTAAGGTTCAAGATTTCTTGATTCACTGAGATTAGAAAGGAACTAAATGTGAAATTTTCTACTTCTCACTGATGTTTCTGTGTATCTCTAGTGGCTACGTATTTGATCTTAAACTGAGTTAAAAGGTTCTCCACTTTTTCCATATTACATCCCCTCCCCTTCCCAAAAAAAACTACCAGCAATTGGGGATCCTCCTCCCTTCAACTTGTCTAGAACAGGAGGTGGCTAAAACCAACTAGACAGCCTTTTGTGATCCATCGTCTCTCTTAACTCTCCAATTCATTGCTTTGGATTACCATTCACTCCTATTTTCCCCACCCATTTAAATTCCTAAATGTGACCTCTTCCTGGAGAACTGCCAGAACCAAACACCAATTCTTTATGCCATCTAAAAATATGCAATTCAACTAACTGCAGTAGTTAATTAATTGACTGCTAAAATCTCATTGGGGGGGAGAAATCAAGAAAATAATGAGAATAATATGATTAACAATTGTATAATCTATAAAAATGAAAACAGACCCCTGATTGACCATAACTTGTTCCAATTTTTTCTTAAATCCAACAGAAAGCATAAAGTTCAATATTACAGCTGGATGAATAATTCTCAAAAAATATTTCCACTGAAATGTGCTTATTTTTTAGATCAAAGTGTTTACAAATTGGGAAATGTTAGTAAAATTCACAATTTAAAATAGTAAAAAATTCATGCAAAAAAAATTGCTGTGGGGATAGTTGCAAATATTTTCAAATCCATTAACCATGTCTTCTCAGAAACACAGTTATAATTGATTCTCTTCTTGGTTATGGCCCACTCTTTATCTCCATATTGAGGAAAAATAATTAGCAGTGAAAGAGTTAAAATGGTAAATTCAACATTATTCCTTTACATTTTAGTCTCCAAATCTCTTCTGGAGCTAAGAATTATTGTGTTTTCATTTGCTCAGTCTCATTATTGGTTTATCTTACTATGTTCTAAGTAAGCCAATTAGCTCATATCTCAGATTTGTTTATTTGGGATACTGTTAAATGCAAACAGCAACAAAGAGTCCTGTGGCACCTTATAGACTAACAGATGTATTGGAGCATAAGCTTTCGTGGGTGAATACCCACTTCATCAGACCCACGAAAGTTTATGCTCCAATACATCTGTTAGTCTATAATGTGCCACAGGATTCTCTGTTACTGTTTACAGATCCAGACTAAAACGACTACCCCTCTGATACATGTTAAATGCAAGATGCTTTTCATATCCTGGAAAATTTTATACTTTCATGAGATCTACAATTTTTGCATTCCCAATTACATAAAAATGTTGAAAGGAACAAGCTTCATCGCCTTTCTAAAACATATCAGTACCTGTCCTGGACATTTCACACATGAAATGGACAGCTCAGACTCAACAGTACTCCTTGCACAATCTAAGTTTACAAGGTAGTGTATTTTGTACAGTGGATAAAAAAGATTAAGGATTAGATTCAAAAATAATTATAGCAGCTCCTCCCACAATGCACATGTAATTTTTTTTGCTTGTTTTTTAATCTGAAAAATCCATTCAGGTTAATAGCCACATCCAGTTTGTTAACAATTGAATTTCACATACACATTTGGGTTAGAATATGGCCCTAATTTTTTTCTGATTCCTTTGAGTGCTCAAACTACGTATCACCTCTTTGGCCTGGTCTACACTATGGAGTTACGTTGACTTTAGCTGCCTGAGGTCAATTTAAAAATGAATGCGTCCACACAACCAACCCTGTTCCATCGACCTAAAGGGCTCTTAAAATCAACTTCTGTACTCCCCTTGCCAGGGAGGAGTAGCACTAGAATCTACTTTGCTGGGTCAAATATGGGGTAGTGTGGACGCAAATTGATGGTATTGGCCTCTGGGAGCTCTATTGTGACTGCTCTGGACAGCACTTTGAACTCTGATGCACTAGCCAGGTACACAGGAAAAGCCCTGGGAACTTTTTAATTTCATTTCCTGTTTGGTCAGCATGGTGAACTCGGCAGCACAGGTGACCATCCAGTCACCCCAGAATCGTAGTGTCCCTGAGGTTATCGCAGATTAGATGGCGAAAAAAATGTTTTCCGGGCAGTCCTCCCACACTGATAGGGCGCAGCTTAATGCATGGAGGCATTCAATGGCAGAGGCCAGGAAAGAATTAAGTGAGTGCGAAGAGCGGAGGCAGGACACAATGCTGAGGCTAATGGGGGAGCAAACGGACATAATGAAGCATGTGTTGGAGCTGCAGGAAAGCCAACAAGAGCACAGACCCCCACTGCATCCACTGTATAACTGTCTACCCTCCTCCCCATATTCCATAGCCTCCTAACCCAGATGCCCAAGAACATGGGGGCGGAGGCTCCAGGCACCCAGCCACTCGATGGCCCAAGCAACAGAAGGCTGTCATTCAGTTTTATTTTTAGTGTGGCTACAATAAGCAATGTGGCCTTGTCTTTCCCTCCTCCCCCACACCCCCCTGGGCTACCTTGTCCATTATCTCATTTTTTTAATTAATAAAGAATGCATGGTTTCAAAACAATAGTTACCTTATTTCAAAGGGGGGGAGGGTGGTTGCCTTACAGGGAATTAAAATCAACAAAGAGGGTGGGTTTGTATCAAGGAGAAACACACACAACTGTCACACCGAAGCCTGGCCAGTCATGAAGCCCCTCTGATGCGCATCACGCCTTGCTGTGCTCTTCTAATCGCCCTGGTGTCTAGCACAAAACAATTGTCTGCCATTGCTTTCACAGAGGGAGGGGAGACTAACGACATGTACCCAAAACCATCTACAACAATGTTTTTGCCCCATCAGGCATTGGGAGCTTAACCCAGAATTCCAGAGGGCGGCAGAGACTGCAACGCTCCATAAGTCGACGCTAGCCATGGTAGTGAGGATGCACTCCGCCAACTTAATGTGCTTAGTGTCAGGGCTGGCTTTAGGCCAATTCTCCAGAATCAGGCCCCGTGCCTAAGACGGCCCTACGCCTTAGGCGTCTTTTTAATTGTTTTTACTCACTCGGCAGTGGTCCAGGTCTTTGGCACCACTTTGGTGGCAGGGGGGTCTTTCACATGCTCCGGGTTTTAGGCGGCAACTCGGCGGTGGGGGGGTCCGCAGAAGAGCCGGAGCGAGGGAAGGACCCCCCGCCGCTGAAGTGCTGCCGCAGACCTGGACCACGGCCAGGTATTTGAACTGGGCCCCGCAGTTCCTAAAGCTGGCACTGTTTAGTGTGGACATACACAATCAACTGTATAAAATCGATTTCTAAAAATCGACTTCTATAAAATCGACCTGATTTCATAGTGCAGATATACCCTTAGTTCCTCAGAGATGGACCCTGCGTAGTAGGATGCCAAAATATACAGATAAAAGCACAATGCTAAGGAACAGAGGTAAAGAACAGAAGGGGTAGCAGGACTGAGAAAGGCATATAAATCATTTAGTACTTGGGGACTCTTTGACATTGTGCTAATTATAGATTTGATTCAAGCTGAAAGTTAAAAACCTGTTAAGATACATAGTCCTATTTAGCTTGTTTTTCAACTCAGTTAATTTCAGTGACTCAGCTTAATTATTGTGACTAAAATAGACCAAATTCATCTCAAGTCTAACTATGCTGACTGGGTTAAAGATAAAACTGAGATGAATTTGCCTACTAGACAGGATTCTGTCCTCTGATATACAGGTCTAAATCCCATTGACTTCAATGTGAGACACATCCACATAGAGCCATGTAACCCAACCTGAACCTAATGGGATCTGATTACAAGTGTCCGGTTTGGGTCAGATATAAAAATAGCTCAACACTCTTGAGCTTCGGTTGTAGTCTTTGATCACCTCTTGTTACACGTGGGGTCAGTGTGACGGTGGCTGTGTGCCCCATCCCACTTCTGCCCTGCTGTGCTGTGTGTGCTGAGGAGTGAGAAGTGCTGCAATTCATCAGCGCACACACACTTCAAGCACATACAGCACAGTGAGATGGTGGCAGCCAGCAAGAATGGGTCACATGACCACTGTGCTGACCCCTGGGCAGGAAGTAGCTGGAGTTGGATTGTGGGCATGGGGTTTAGGGCATGGGAAGCCCCCACCAGGCCACACCCCAAGGATGAGGAGATGGCTCTGAGACAGGTTCAGGGAGATCAGCCTGGGGTGAGGGGGCAACTGGCCACCCTGCTGATGTGTGGTGCTGGGCTGGAATGTCAAGCTGCAGGACAGAGAGTGTGTCTGGGGAGTAATTAACCCAGGTGGCTCTGCAGAAGAAACAAAGTAAAGAAAATGGAGACCAATCTGACAGCTAGACCCTTGCAATGTGAACTGTACCTGATGGGTCCTAGCTACAAGGGTCAGGTCAGGTATGAAAACAACCCATACACTTCAGCTTGGGTTCAAATTGACTGGGTCTACTTAGGTTGGGTCAGGTTTTAAATTCAGGCAGAGCAGACCTTTATAGCCATGTATCTGAGCACAGACAGTGATTTTAAGGGAAATAAGATATAATAAAAAATAGGAAGAAATCCACACCACCTCCTCATCCTGTGCAACCCAACTGAGGGATGTGGGAATGCACAAGGTTTCTAACCGAAGGTATATTTAATCCCTTAGGGTGTTATGAATGCTAACAACTAGGTGCTGTAAATGGTTCACCTAGAAACTATTACCCATCTTAAATTGGGAGGATTTGGCTCAGGTGTCTGTCTTATGCAAACGTTGAAAGAGGTTTCCAAATCTGAGCTGACATTGTTGGTTCATCCCTACCCACCACATCCCTGCCCCTCACCTAGAATGCATAGCCTCCAGGAAGGTATTTTAGTGAAGCTGGAATATTCCAAGTGCCTACCTGTGCCTGCTTAGAGAGTTTTCTTAAGTGTGAGTAGAACCTAACTCTTAGAAAGAATCTGCAGGGGCTAGCTTACTATCTGCTTCTCTGAATGGACATTGCAGGGTCTATGTTGTGTGACCTACATGAATTGTATCCAGAAAGGTCCATACAGTTCAGCTAATAAGAGAAACCACAGATTACCTCAAGTACTAGCTATCTGACAAATCCTTCTCTTTTTATTACTTCCCTTATGTTTATATCTGAGTCAAGTACACGTGTGCTTTAAAAAAACAAAACAAATTACACTTCCTATTTTATTAAGTGAACTCAGCTCTTTCTGGCACTAATCACAAGTGGGTTATACTCTATTATAGTGATTACATTGGCTTGACTACTTGATTGTGAAGTAATAATACTTAGCAATTGTGCATTGCTTTACATGTGTCAACATAGCTAAGCATCATTATTCCCAATTTATAGAGGAAGAACAGGAGACACAGAGGGCCCAATCTAGACTGGTAAGTGGCAGAAATTACTCTGACTTCAGTGGAATTGCACACATGGTAACATTAAGCCAGAATTTGGATGAGATTGAGAGAGATTAAGTCTGATATGTCCAAAGCAGTCTAGGAGATTTAGACATACATCTTCATAAATGTTCTCCTGGTTCTACCACAGTTTTTTTCTGGACAGGTCACTTACGATGAGATTTTTAACGCAGTCTAGGGCGATTTCTGTGGAAGATGTGTGTCTAAATCCCTTCAACCTCCTTGAAAATCTCAACCAAAGTGGTTTGCTCAAGGCTATACAGCAAATCTATGGCAGAAATGGGAGCAGAAGACAGAAATTTACTCACCTTAGTTTCATGATTCATCTATTATTGAATGCCTATGGTACCTATGGCAAAGGCATATAGACTTTTATCTGTACAAACTGAGAGCCTGGGCACCCCAGAATACCTCTTTAGCTGCTGTGATTCATCCCTATAAAATCTTGTTGTGTGAAGTGTTGCTGACTTTCCCCTGCCCTCTTCATTTTTGCCCCATGCATCACTAGTAGAAATAATACATATTTTATTAGGGCTGTCAATCACAATTAACTCACATGATTAACTAAAAAAAAGAATCACAATTAAAAAATTGTGATTAATCACAGTTTTAATCACACTGTTAAACAATAGAATACCAATTGAAATGTATTAAATATTTTGGATGTTTTTCTACATTTTCAAATATATTGATTTCAATTACAACACGGAATACAAAGTGTACAGTGCTCACTTTATATTTTATTACAAATATTTGCACTGATAAACAAAATAAATAGTATTTTTCAATTTACCTCATAAGTACTGTAGTGCAATCTCTTTATCATGAAAGTGCAATTTACAAATGTACACTTTTTGTTACGTAACTGCACTCAAAAACAAAACAGTGTAAAACTGTAGTGCCTACAAGTCCACTCAGTCCTACTTCTTGTTCAGCAAATAGCTAAGACAAACAAATTTGTTTACATTTACAGGAGATAATGCTGCCTGCTTCTTATTTACAATGTCACCTGAAAGTGAGAACAGACATTCACCTGGCCCTGATGGTGACACCATCCTCAGATCCATTGACCTCCAGAATTTGTTTACCTCTGCCTAGGCCCATACCTTTGACAGGAAGGACTAATGAAAATATTTGTGCCCCCCAACTCCTTCATTCTCACTCCTTAAGCCCTATAGTCACTTCTGATCTGCTGAGGGTCATGTCTTGTGGTATCATTAGTGCCCTTATGGATGAGCAGTAAGGGGTAGTAGCCAGAGAGCCAGATAATTTTTGACAATCCTTCCATAATGTCTCAGATATGGGCCCTTGGCAGGCAACACACCTCCTAATATGCCAGGTCAGGCCCGCACATAGAAAATGTAACCAATTTAATGTAACTAGAAAGGTTACATCTCCCTCACTAGTGTGCTTATATTTCTGAAAATCTTGGTGGTGGTGGGTTTTTTTTTTTCAGAATTGTGAATGATAGAGAGGAAATATTAAATCATGTTTGTCTTCTTTTATGTATACATGCTTCTACTATATGGCAGGTAAAGCTAATTTTAGTGTAAGGTGAAAAATGAAGTGCCAGAAGACATTAAAGTTTAGGAGGTAATATGCCATGCTTCCATTCTTGCTTCCATGATCCTTTGGCATTATTCAACACTTTACTCTAAATTTGGCAAAACTGACTTTAATAGAGAGTGATGCATATTGATGTAGTGAGTAGTGACTGCTCTATATGTAGTGCAGTTCCAGACTAGCATTCTTCTACTCAAGTCAGACCATGTTTCATTTATATACTTGGAAATACACTTGACACATTTGAGTAACAGCACAGAATAAGCAGGAAAAGCAGTTGCTATTGGAATTTTGCTGCCTAAAATTACTTCTGGACAGGAAATAAGAACACTTTGTTTCTCCAGTCACATCAGGAAGATTGACACTTTTATCATAGTTTTGTTTTGTAATCCCAGTAAGTGCTACTCATTACACTACACTATGTCATTTAAACAGGTTAAGGGCTTTACAGTATTTGTTCAAAATAAATGTGCAAGCTTACTCTTATTCCGCATTAATTTTCATAAAAGAAAATGAGTAAACGGGTACGTAACAAACTGCTGCTGAAAAGGCAATTTGGCTTCTGTGCTAGAAGGTCAGAGGAACAGGTCAAAGAGTCTAGAGGACCTTAAAACAAACAAAGAAACAAAAATAAGGATTTATATTTAAAAACCCATAAGAACAAGAAAATTGGGCCAGACCAGTATCCTGTCCTCTGACAGTGACCAATGTCAGGTGCTTCAGAGGGAATGAACAGAACAGGCAATCATCGAGTGATCAGTCCTATCATCCATTTCCAGATCTGGGCAATCAGAGGCAAGAGAAACCTAGAGCATTGAGTTGTATCCTTAACCATCTCAGCTAACAGCCATTGATGGACCTATCCTGTATGACTTTAACTAATTCTTTTTTGAACCCTGTAATAGTTTTGACCTTCAAAACATCTCCTGGAAAAGAATTCCCCAGGTTGACTATGCATTGTGTGAAGAAATATTTCCTTTTGTTTATTTTAAACCTGCTGCCTATTAATTTCATTGGATGACCCCTGGTTTTTGTGTTAAGTGAAGGAGTAAATAACACTTCCTTATTCACTTTCTCCACACTATTCACAATTGTGTGGACCTTGATCATAGTCCTTCTTAGTTAGCTTTTTTTCAAATTTGAACAGTCCCAGTCTTTTTAATCTCTCCTCAGATGGAAGTTGTTTCATACCTTTAATCATTTTTGTTGCCCTTCTCTGTACCTTTTTCAATTCTAATAAATCTTTTTTGAAATGGGGTGACCAGAACTCTATGTAGTATTCAAGGTGTGGGAGTATCATGGATTTATATAGTGGTATTATACTATTTTCTGTCTTATTATGTATCATTTTCCAAATGGTTCAATTCTGTTTGCTTTTTTGACTGCCGCTGCACTTTGAGGGTGTTTTTAGAGAACTAGCCACAACTACTCCAAAATCTTTCTCCAGTGCTAACAACTAATTTAGAGATTCCTTTGAAACTCTTAGCAGTCTGCTTTGGATTCAAGTATCTTGTGTAATTTTGGATCATCTGCAAATTTTGCCGCTTCACTCTTTACCCCTTTTTCAAGATCATTTATGACCAGGTTGAATAGCACTGGTCCTAATACAAATCCCAGGGGGACCTCACTATTTACTTCTCTCCATTCTGAAAACTGACCATTTAATCCTTTGTTTCCTGTCTTTTAACCAGTTACTGATTCATGAGAGCACTTGCCTTCTCATCCCTTGATTGTTTACTTTGCTTATGAGTTTTTGGTGAGGACCCTTGTCAAAGACTTTCTAAAAGTCCAAGTACATTATATCCCCTGGACCACTCTTGTCCACATGTTTGTTGACCCCCTCAAAGAACCAAACCAACCAACCAAAAACAAGAAAAAATACCTTTCTTTGCTATTTTAATATATTTGTTACTTCTGAACTTCTCCCTATTATTGTACTATCTTTTAAATAGGAATACATTTCCACAGTGGAAGGATACACTACAAAAACTGCTCGTTTTATGCTTTTTTATATTTTTCAAAAGGAGAGAGAAATAAAATGTGAAATGGATGAGCCATACTCTAATAGCAATAAGCCACAGCAAAGTGTGCATTAGTAAGCCATTGTTATTCTTGAGGGCTTAGCTTTTGGCCTCACGCTGCAAAACACAGCCATAAAAATGGCCATACTGGGTCAGAGCAAAGGTCCATCTAGCCTAGTATCCTGTCTTCCGACAGTGGCCAGTGCCAAGTGCCCCAGAGGGAATGAACAGAACAGGTCAATCATAAAGTGATCCATCTCCTGTCATCTATTCCCAGCTTCTGGCAAACAGAGGCTAGGGACACCATTCCTGCCCATCCTGGCTAATAGCCATTGATGGACCTATCCACCATGAATCTATCTAGTTCTTTTTTGGACCCTGTTATAGTCCAGCTGAGACTTACAAATGCCTGCTATTACACAACCTGTTGTGGCTTTTTTACAGTATTTATATAGTGCCAGTCATGAATTAGGTGCTTTACAGATTGGCAAGAAGACATGGTGTCTGTCCTGAAGAGTTTACAATCTAAATAATATTGTATGAATTTTATAAGTACCAGCTAGAAAATGTAATTCTTTGAACTTCCATAAAGTCATTTAGTTTAGGTATCATAGAGCACTTTATAGACATTAATTAATTAAACCTAATATTAATCAATAATGTATCTCACATGGCTATTTTATTATCCTCATTTTACAGGTAGTTAAACTGAGGCACACCAAGGTATTTTATACACAAGTATTTTTCAAAAAGTGTCCATAACTTTTCATTACCTCGTTGCCCAACCTGAGAGACTTTGACTAGATTTTTCATAGGCGGTTGGCACCTGCAACTTCAGCTGAAGTCTACCCAAGCTGCAAATGCCAAAAATCAAGTGCTAGATATCAAATGTTAGGCACCCCAAATTAGTAGACAGTTTAGTCTAAGTGACTTGTGCAAGGTAACCATGCTAGTTAGTGACAGAATGGGGAATATCATTTAGGAATCCCAACTCCCAATCTCCTGCTCAAACTAATTAATAATGCAGTTCCTCTCATATTGATCATGAACATGAAAAGATCAGAATCAAACAGGCCCAGAGAATATTACATGCATGTACTTTAAAGTGAAGTAAAGTCCTCCATCAAGTAAATTGAACTACCATTCTGAAGATGAGTATATTTGCCTGTTGACCTCTTTGCCCCTCTAACACTTAACCATTATCTCTTCTTCATATGAACCTGTGCTTATTCATGTCTTCTGGGACAAAGTATGGCAACCCCCAACAAATCCATGATAGTCTATCCCTAAACTATATAGCCACTCTCTCCTTGGTCACCTGTTACACGCATTCAACTGTTTCTTCAGCACTGTTGTTCCTAAGTACAGTGTTGAGGTCCCTAACTCCACTCCCTACAGTCATATTTGCCAGGATGGTCTGCCTTTACTTTTATGACTCCTGGATTAAAAGAAAAGTAGGGATCTATCCAAAGAAGGAGGTAACTCTAAGTGAGAATGCCCAGCAGGGGAGAGGCAGGGAGAACTACAATTCCCTGTAGGAAGAAACTCCACCCAGCCCCTCTTTCTCCTGGCCACCCGTCCTTCCTTTCCCTAGTATAGCAATCTGTATTGGCCAGTCCTCAAAATACAGCCACCTGGGAATTAGCCAGCTTCCTAAAGGGCTAGAAAATGGCTGAAAAGTGGGGATATAGTTTCTGATTCCAGTCCTTTTTTACTTGGAAACTAGAAAAAAATATTATCTTGTTAGAGTGTTCTATCATGATTTAATTAGGGTAGTCACTATGTTATATGGGTGCAGATAAAAATTGACAGATTCTTTGGCATAAAGAGAGTGCAAAGCATCTACATTTTCCCTGCAGGGAATAGTTCTGCAATGGGCAAGTCTCTGCTGATCATAGAGTTAGTGTGGAGTATTCTGCACTTTCCCACAGCTTTTGGCACAGCGGATGTTGGTGCCAGGGAGAGTCCAGGGAGGTGTGAGGAGCAGCCGTAGCAGGAGTACAATAAATTCTGGCTATCACTAGCTAGAATACTCATTTGACACATAACCAGCTTCATCGTGCTCTGCTGAGATCAGCAGAAGATGGATGACATATAAAATCTGGCCCAGAGGCTTTTTGCACCATTTAGTTTCATATATAACAGCCTAGAATATACTATATACAGTAATTCTTCCCTGATCATGGACTGATTTGTCTTGACATGATAGTGTGATGCTATGTGATGATACAAAGGATGTCCCTGTATAATGGTGAATATTGTAGAACTCTGTCATTGTGGAAATTTCTGTCCATATACTTTGTCAAATGTATAAACTCCTTGATTTGTGACTTCAGATATTGCCCTAACACAAAATAAAGTGCATTCTACTTTGAGCAGAATCTGCTACTCAACTGCAACTACAGCTAAATCTGCTACTAATAAAACTACTCAAATCACCGTATTAAAGAACAAGAGAAGAATTAAAAACCAGTAACAGTTAAAAAAATTATATAAGCAAATTAAAGCAATGAAGCACATATTATAACAAACTGCTTCAATAATTAGCTTTTAAATAGCTTTTCAACATTTTGTATTCAGAAAAGGCTAAACATGCCAAGGTGAAGGGAATTTCAGTGATACAAGCCAGATTCTCCTGTGGTTGAACTCTGAGTGTCTGCTAATATAGTCTATTATTTAGACCGCACACAATTTCAAATACTCATTTAAAAAAAATCATTTAATTCTTGTCTGTTAGTTTATTGCTTTGGATAATAAATTATCTTGTATGTACAGCTTCATAATGTTTCATTGCAACTGTGTATTTGTTAATAAAGGAAGAGCAGAAACAAACTCTTTCTACTTTAGAAGACAAGTTCAGCAGGAAATTTATCAGTTGACAAGATTTGGGGCCACATTGTGAACCCCTTACTCATTTTGACAGTACCTTAATTCACAAATAGTCTCATTAAAATTAATTGGACTACTTTAGTAGTAAGATACTGCTACTCACATTAAGCAGTATATCACAATAGTCTTTTGTGATTTGACCTCTCTAGTCAATTTGCTCGTCATGCCCTGAATTGCCAACAGTGTTTCTTCTCTTTAAAACACTGTACTGGCATCATTGTAAATACCTCCCTGAAATGTTACAAATTAAGTATCATGAATGGTGTAGCTGTATAGTAGAGTCCATAATTGTGACACAGAGTAGATTTGCAGTTATGATTGAAGGCCTTAAGAGTGATTTCTGAGTAAAGATTCAGGGCTTGAGTGTGACTGGCTCTTAAGAGGCTAGGCAGGATGAAAGGACACAGAGAGCCTTTTATTTATTGGTAGACATTTACTCTTTGAAATGGGATAAGCCATTCATTATACAATACAATAATTTATATTGGACTAGATCTTCTGTTTGTGGTCTAGCCCTATGTAAGCAGCACTGCACCTGAAGCAGCCCAGACGGGGAGTTGGGGAGTTACAGTCTCACTGCTTGCAGAAGGGAGTAAACAGGGACACATCTACACCCCCGGCGTGATCGTGAAACACTGCTACCAGTTGCACTGGAGGATGGGATCTAGGCTCTGCCTCCTCCAGCCCACTCCCCTCGTGGCTTTGCTGAGAGGACATAGAGGCTCCAGCTCGTGGAGCTGCCTTTCTCTTTTTCCCAGGACACTGGCAAAAGGGAGTGCCTTGCTTACCCTTACTGGCTGTATAGTAGGCTACAATCTGGCCTATTTTGAATTCACAATGTAAATATTATTTTGTGAAATGGGTGCCCAGGGGCATTTATTTTTTTAACCTATTCTTAGTAGGAGTAAAATATTTTTAGTGGTTATCTGGTGAGAATTACCTAATAAAAGCTGTAAAAATGGTGCATTTTTCTTAGTCAGTATAAAGACAGTGGATTGGGCCAAGTGAACTGTGCAAACAAATGGGATGATACCTTCAGAATATTTAATCTGTTATGTCTGAGTTTAGATTTAAGGTGAGTAAAAATGTTGCTACCAACTGGTTTTATGCAAGGTTTTCCTGTTTCCATTTAAAATACATCTGGCTTCTGATACAATACAAATTTTAAAGGCTTCTCAGTAGGCAGCACCACATATTTTGTCCCAAGGAGCTAGATAAAGAAAGGGAGAGAAGAGTGTGTGAATAAAAGAAGCTGCAGTCAGACAGAATTTGCCCTTCATTGCAATTTAATACTCACTGATACGGGATTAGGAGAAAGACGTGCTGAAAGACTAAGGATTTTACTGGGACCTTTCAGAATATGACAGTGAGATTTGTAGCACCAAAGTTGATGAAAATTAATGCTTGCTCTGTAAGTTGCTGTCATGCTGGACTGGGGAGCATGCTTTCAGTGGCCTCCAGAGTCCATTCATTTGGGATTTCTTGATGTTAACACATTTCCAACTAGCTTGGTGGAAAAACTACATCCCTGCCAATATTTAATTGGGCAAAATTAGTGGAGAGGAACCTGCAGTGTTAATGTTGAATTCCAGGGCTGTTGTGGGGAAAAGGTGGCTTCCACTTTCAAACAGAGAAGAGGGATGATTAGAGGGAGAGAAAAGAAAGAGAATCCAACTTTCCTTATGTCTTTTAATTAAATCTCCTTTTTTATCTGGGTCCCTTGTTCACATTTTTCTTTTACTTTTTTTTTAATCTCCTCCAATTTAACACCACTGCTCCTAACTGTCCTCTTTCATCTGCTTTATCAAGGATCATAAGGTACATTGTAAATGGGATTGCACTGTAACACAATTGGTTTTGAGTTCACTACTTCCTACACTTAGCATCAGTGCAAAATGTACATTGTGGAATTGTCCACACGGTCAGAATTTGCACTAGTGTGTGTATTTTGTCTTTAGAGAGAGGAGCCCAATTTGAAAAAAAATTAAGTCTTGATTTGAAACACCTTAATCATGTTCAGGGTATTTGGATACAAGGTTGTAGTCTGTGCCAATATCTATTTAGCTTAACTGTTTCTTTAGCCAGAGTTGAGAACAATGGGCCAAATCATCAGCTGGTGTAAACTAATATAACCTCTACACTAATATGCACCAAATGAGAATGTGTCCCAATATGTCCAGTACAGAGCAGTTGTATACCACACCAACCTGATATTATTACCATAACTTATGAAAATATATGTTTCTTTTCTGGTTAAGTAGGTAGAGAAGCATGGACTTGGCCTCACCTTTTCAATTATTAGTAAATAAAAATGAGAAATTACCATGTTTAATTTTAATCTGCATTTTATGTCATGTCATGTTGTTATGCTACTACCAATGTGTGCGTGTGTGTGTCGGGGTGGGGGGATAAAATGGAAATGTCAAATAATTCATGAAGAAAAAGGCTTGTTCCAGGGTTTGAGGTAAGAAGGGCAAGGACTAAACAACAAGTATAATAAAGAGAAAATCTGCTACTTTTTCCCCTGACTTTTTCAGTATATCACGTTTGACTTTTAGACTGTAAGCTCTTTAGTGCAAGGACTATTTTTATATTGTGTTATGTATAATACTGAGCACGTTTGCTGTGTAACAAATAAAAAATTTCAGAAAGCCTTCTTTATTTAGAATCCTGGTGCTGCTGAATAAGACTCGGAAAGGAGTGTTGTTGTAGCATTTCACTTTGGGTAATATGCATACAGGAGGGGAAGGCTTTTGTTAATCACTCCATCCACACTGATTACCACAGAATGAGAAGAGCCCGGCTGTCCTCCCACTATTGGAAGGTTAGGGAATGGTCTTGTAAGCCACCCCTCGCAATACAGAAAAAGGCAAATAGGGGTTCTCATGGCCTCTTGGAGGAAGGGGTTCTGAACGCAACAAAAGGGAACAAGTGCTCTTGACTTCCACCTGAAACCATAGGGAACTTGGAATCTTAGCTGAGTTATGCTTTTAGTCCTTGGAGTTATTTGAGCCTGAAATGTTAGGCAAAACACAGAAGATGTGAAGCTTTATGAACTGGATGTGATGGAAAAGCTTAAACCCAGTGTGATATGAAAACTGTAAACTTTGAAATTGGGGATTCCCCAGTCTAATATGAAAGAAAGACTTTTTTTCCTCTCCTTTTTATATTTAATATCTGAAGCAAAGTTTTAGTTATCTTTGAGGATTTCCTTTCATTGCTTTATGGACACATTATTTTTCAAAATCTTTGGGCTTTTTATTTTCATTTAAGAATATATTATAAGAAATACTGGCTTAACTCTTAGGTTGATTGAGACTTCTGGACTAATCAATCTGAGGGAGAAATCTTACCATCCTTACATTGGCTGAGATTAAAAAACAAAAACAAAAGTGCCCAAAGGTTGGCTCCTAAATCTATATTTAGGTATGTAACTAAGGACTAGATTGTGTGTCTTACCATGTGCTCATGCATGGGAGTGAAAGTCATCTATACCCACCTTCTTGAGTTACCCAGAACTTAGGGCTGGGGTGTAGGTGTAAGCAGAGTATGACAAACAGAGTAATCTCCTGGACAAACATTGAATTGAGTTAAACCTTATCAAATTGAGTTCAATATTTTTGGAGTCCATTATATTAAGCGAATGGCTTATGTATCCTTATGGGCCAGGAATTGTATGCATGTCCATGGGAAGGGTAAGTACAGCTTCTTCAGGAACTGAGAAGAGTGGAATGTGATTAGTGAAAGTCACTCCAGTTGTAACACCTATGGAGAAGCTCCACCTCCTGGAGAAGTTTGCATAAACTCACTCAAACTGGATTCTCATGGGACCAACAGACAAGTGATTTTTGGATAGCTTGGTGGTGAACTGACTCAGGCCCTTCTTCCTGATCAAGCAATTGAACAGGACCACTGGTCCATGGAGGGCCTCAGTCCTTACAGAAGGGTTGGAAAGACTTTGGACTACTTTGACCCCTTAAAATTATGCTCTTGTTCTGAGCAAAGGGTACTATGACCCTGAAACCACAGGAAAACTCCTCTGTGGGACTTGAAGAACTACTCTTGTCTGAACCTGTGTTGGAGTTGGGTTGATATCTTGTAAGCTTATTAGCGTGAATATAGGTTCTTTTGTTTTTAATTTGTTTTCTCCATATTGCTTTTACCTTAAGAATAAAATATGCTTGCTTAGAAAGAGCTATGTGGTAGATTAACTTTGATAGTTACACTGTGTACTGCCTCTGAAGAGAAGGCAGAACAAGCCTGCTTAAGCAGCCTGACTTTTGCTGAGGATATTAGCCTGTAAATATCTTGATCAGAAGGGAGAGAGATGGATGTCTCAACCTGAGAGAGGCAAGGGTTGAATCACTGGAAGCTAAGAGTGGGTACCCTTGCTGGACCATGGAGGGGGAATACAGAGACAGTTGCCATGAACTGTGACACAGGGCTACCGCCTTGCTTCCCTGACTCCTCCTCACTCGTTGGCCAGCTGTAAATTACTGTCCCCCACATAATATCAAGAAGGAAGCAGCAGAGTAATTGTTATTCAGAGAAGTGTCTGTGAGTCACATTACCTCACTGCTTCTGGGGTGTTGCCATTTATGCCCTTATATACCCCTTGTTCAAGACCATACCTAAGTTTTTCAGGGGCCAAATTGTGCCACCTCTACCCACAGTATCTTATTTTGAGTAGTATCTTAATTGTCGAGATTTAAGCAGTGGCAGATCTCAAGCGACGTCATCAAGAGGTGTTGCCGCAGAAATTTGGCGGTATTTTGGCGGATGCTCCACCGCCGCCATGGTCCTTCGTCTGGTGTCCACCAGACGAAAAGGCTGGGGACCACTGCACTACAATATGAGTAAGCTTGGCACAATCTGGCTTCCAAAGTTCTGAGCACCAAGCAGCTCCCATTGACTTCACTAGGAAATACCAGGTACTCATGACAGTTGAAAATCAGGCCACTATGTAGGTGGAAAGGATGGCAAAAGATTAATAGCTTAGAGGAGCCTCAAAACATCTAAAGTTTATGCACTCTTTTTTTTAATGTTGTAAATAATAGATATGTTCATGCAGCATCTAGCCCAATGGGGACCTGATCCGTGACTGAGCCCTCAGGTGATACTCCAATACAAATCACATATGATATCAATGATGATGATAAAATGTAATTAAGCCTTCCTATAGTTTCCCATAAAACAATTATTTACACATTAAATGGATATTTTTTTCTGATGAATATAATAATATTTTTAACATGTTTGTCTATCACAATCACGTTTAATGTTTGTGAAGATATTTATTGTTAGTTGGAAGTTTCTATAGAAATGAAAAACACTACTATTGATTTGAGTTAGTAGATATAAGTGACCCGGAATTTAAGGGATTGTTCTGAGGTCAGGCATTAATTGATTTGACAGTGAAGGGACAGCAAGAGGGAAAGAGGAGCCTGTTTAAGAATATTGTGTACATGGCCAAGGGCTTTAAAAATTTAAGGTAAATATCAGATATACATTGAGTCACTTGAGAGCTTTTCAAAGCTTGTGAATAGTTTGAGAGTCAGACATCGCTAATGCTGTATGAATCTTTATAGATGTACACAGTTCAGCGCTGGAAAACAATAAACATAACTAAGAAAGCTTCATTTATAGTAAATAAGTTGTATAGATCTGATGACCTCAGAAAACAGATGAAATTAGGTATATTATAATACATCCAAACTATCACACTAGCCTTAAGTCACATCATTTAAAAGCCGAATGACTATTGTACATTCAGAAATTTGAAGGCCTATGGTACAGAACATTATTGACTTAATAATTATAACTAAATTATTTGAGAATGTTAGTGTTAAAAATGTAAACATGTAATAGAATTATGCATAATTTATTTTTAGTACTCCAGTATAACACAGCAAAGCATCAGCATCAGCCTCTTATGATGTGACTGACCACGATTAAAGAAAGAATGGAGACATTTTTCTTGATTTATTTAAATTATTCATCAAAACCTTAATGAAATTATGTAGCAGAAAGATTTTGTCTGATAAGCATGTTTATCCTTGCAACTAGAGCTGTTTAAAGTTTTAATTCATTTTAAGCAAAGATTTGGGATAAAATAATAAACAACAAAGCCCATATACATCAGTAGAATAACCAATTTCTCTCGCTTCTGTACCATAAATTCACTCCATCCCTTTTTTTAAACATCTAACAATTTAATTTTTATGACAGAAAGTCAAGAGGATTAACTAATAGGAGAAACACATCAGCAGTTGTATTAGAGCATGAAATTAAGTATATTGAATGTAAAACAGCAGTTTTGTAGGTTTTTTTGGTCACATGGGTAGTATCATTCAAGTCAATGGGAAGGTGCACATAAATAAAGGTTTGTGGGATGAGGTCCTTAAGTAATTGTTTGCAACAAGTGAGCATAGTAATCCTATGTATAATTCAATTGTATGATACTAATGTTCACAGACCCTTTCTTATTTTGCTGGCATGGTACTATTTTATCCACTCAGCTAAGGTTGCTTTGTGCTTTCCTTAGGCTTTGATTCAGGAAAGTCCCACTGAAGTCAATTAGGGTGGATCTAATCAAATGCTTAAATGATTTCCTGAATCGGGGCCTAACATCACAAAGCAACGCTTAACTGGGCTTAGCTGGCTACTTCAGTGACATAAGTAGTCCTCAAATGTATAAAGTTAAGCACACACTTAAATATTTGTAGGTTTGGGACCTGCAATGTAAAGCAATTAAAATTAAGTGCTAGATAAATAAAATATACAAGATCAGTTTGTGAGGTGGGCCACTGCAATTCAAGATCACAAAAAAAGTAAATGCACTTTAGTGCTGTTGTGAAACTTGATAGATAGCCAGTTCCTATAGTACAGAATCAATCAATCTGTTTAGCTTATCAGAAAGAAGAATAAGAGATGACTTGATTATGGTGTATACGTACTTTCAAGGAAAGAAAATATTGGTTACTAAAGGACTCCTGAAATGAGAGAGGTTTAACAAGAAACAATGGCTAGAGTTATAAACTACTCAGGGAAGTGGTTTATCTCTTTATGTTTTCAGATTAAGACTCAGTGTTTTTCTGGATGATATGGTATAGCTAAACACAAGTTATTGGGCTCAAAGCCTGAGAAATTGGATAAAACTCTATGGACTGTGTTACACAGAAGGTCAGTCTAGATGATCTAATGGGGTCTTATGGCCTTAAAATCTCTGAATCTGTTTTGCAAAACCAATAAGGTCCAGATTCTGTGACCCTGGAACATAGTTGCATAGTATTTTATTCCACAAATCATCCATTTGAGCTCAATGCAATTACTTGTGCAATAAGGTACTTTGAACATGAGTAAGGACTTTGGAAGTTGGCTCTGAAAATTAATATGTTCTTCATCATTCTATTATTTTTGCATTGGTTCTTTGCTACAAAAATCAGCCCCTTTCTGTATGTGGTATTTTATTCCTTAATGAGGCTATGTCACTGGGAGCAGTATAGGGATGAACTAGGAAAAAAATCTTCACCTGTGTTGGCAGACTTAATAGGAAGGCTGCAAATTGGTACTGAGACCCAGGAACAAACCACTTCAATATCTTAGTAATGCTCTTGACAGGATTTTTGTTGGAAGGAGAAGTGAAATTTAAATACTTTCAAAGTAAAATACAGAAAGGAACATAAATATCTTTAACCTGTGAATTAAAAAAAAACAGAATTCCATGTTTTCTGTTGCTGTCATTGATGTCGTTTATTATTACTTGTAAATATTTACATTATCAGTTTGTCCAAAGGCCTAGGGCATCATTATGCTTAGTATTGTATAAATATGGAAATGGGAGGAGGAGGGGAATCCCAAAATACCTCTGTTAAACTTTTATTGTGTTTGCAATGGGATATTCAAACCCTCAATCCTGCAGGCAACTCTGCATGGACAGATGCCAATTTACTTAAATAGGGTTTCCAAGGATGGAGGGATCCACCCTGCAGAATTATTCATTGTATTGGGCCCAAATCTTCTGATGCTGAAACTGAAACATACAGACCTCCCTGCTGAGATACAGATGATAATTCAATGTTAGTTTTCCCCTTAATTTCACTAATATATTAACATATGCATTCATTTTTAAAGGAAAATATGACCAGTTGGGATATATTGGCAATGTGAGTAAACATTGGGGGACATTTGAGAGCAATATATCAGGTCAACTCCATTTAATGCTGTTGGGGCAAATACAACACTTTTTATTCAGGTAAGGAATGCTGGATACTTTTCATTCTTTTTCTTCTCTCCTGTAATGCAGTATTACCTGAATTCTCAGACTGAGTCTCATTGTAAATCTTATATTTCATTTTAAAGAAGTTTCTGCTCTTGGCAGGTTCTAGATTGAAAATGACTAATAATTAAGTTCTCTATGCAGCAAAGAGATCAAAGATTGAACGGCTGTGGCATATGAACTGCCATCTTAGATGTGTCCCTTTAATGGGGCATTATTGAGCAGCAATGAATATCAGTGTGGAAAAGCATGTACCAAGACAAGCAAATTCCTTTCAGGCAATTCACTAGTCTTTGAATAACAACAAGTTTTCAAGCACTATAAAGTGCAGAATTGTACCTAGCCGGGAGACATATAGGAGATAAGGTACAGCAACAGTTACATCTGCTGTTCGGTCCCACTACTTTTTGACTTTATAGTCATCTTTCTTTATACAGCGCTAAAATGGACTAAAATGCTTTCTTTTCATATCATGCTGTTCATCTTTTGATAGTTTAAGTACCAAAATCTGCCCATCAGTATTTTTAATATCTGATCTAACAATTCAGGGGAATAAAACACATGTAAAAGGACATGCAGAGTGAAGCCATACTGATAATGGAGAGCTTTAATAATGACTTATTTAAAATGAGGGAATGAAAAATACTGTCTGAATAGGTTTCAGAGGGGTAGCCATATTAGTCTGTATCAGCAAAAAACAACGAGAAGTCCTTGTGGCACCTTACAGACTAACAAATTTATGTCTGAGTAGAGAGATATAAAAATGCTTTTAGTAAAAAATGTCCTTAATTTTACTTGATTACAGCACTTCCCAGGTGGTGATTATTATAGTTCAAATTACAAAACAGTTTCAATTATAAATCACACTATTTCCACATTCACAACTTCCCAAAACACTGATGCCTGGGACTAAATTTTTCCATGCTTGTAGTTTGCTTGCTTTGTTTTGACTAGAGAGTGTGACGCTCCCCTGGTGTTATCTGAACTGGTGATCTGCAATGTCAATCCTTGACTCTGGGAGCCAACCTTTCCCTGATCTGCTGTGAGAACCCCCCACTCCTGGGCTGTTCACGCACAGCGTCTGGCATGTAAGCTGCTCCTTGGATTGTGCAGCCGAATGACAGTAGCCAATATCTCCGGTCCCAGACACAACCCTAGGAACCTCCATCTTGCAGTGTCCAGTTATGCCAGCTGGCATAACAAAGAAATTGATAGCACCAGGCTTGTTATCCCAATGGGAATCTCTGACATGCTGTAAACCAAATGCACTGCTTCAGGTAGAATAAACAAACAAATGTATTAACTACCAAGATAGATTTTAAGTGATTATAAGTCAAAGCACAAGAAGTCAGATTTGGTCAAATGAAATAAAAGCAAAATGCATTCTAAGCTGATCTTAACACTTTCAATGCCCTTATAAATGTAGATGCTTCTCACCACAGGCCGGCTGGTTGCTCTTCAGCCAGGCTCTCCCCTTTGATCAGAGCTTCAGTCGCTTGGTGTGGTGTCTGTAGATGTGGGTGGAAGAGAGAAAAAACATATCAAATGTCTCTCAGTGTATCATGAGCCTTCAGAAGACACCCAACATGACAAACTTTGCATTAGATACCACACAATCATATTATAAAGATGGACATGGTTGGTGCTGGGTGTTCCCCCGAGAACATCACAGAGAGGTGTACATGTAGATCCTGCAAAGAATTATGTATGTGCTTAATTTCAAGCACATAACCAGTTCTATGTGAGTTTAAAGGTAGACATCTGTGTACATGTTTGTGTGATCTGGCTTAATTTTGAAAAGTATGGTAGCAGCTTCTGAATTGTGCAAAGGTGAAAAAATGTTTCCCATTCTTTTTATAAAGTATTGCTATAATTTTTGAAACATGAAGTCTCAACAATGACTTAGCTTTAAAATGTACTTCAGTGAACCTAAGGATATATGAAGTTAAGTTTCTGAGAAAATCCTTGTAGGATCAAGACCTTGATTGGTAAGTAGTCTCCATGATGAAATTATCCCTTATGAGTTGTTATTGTGTAGGAGAGTGGAAAATCTATTTCAACTTACATTTCCTGATAATTGTCCAGTTGGGAGTTGGAAGACAGGGAATATGGTTTGCCCTTTGTCAAAAGAAGTTGGAGGATCTATCACCTTTAATGTACCTCGTGGTCTGCTTGAGGCAATAAGCATCAATGAACAGATGCAATGCCATTTGGATTCCACTGGGGCTTGCTGTCTGGAGCTCCCCCATCCATAGTCATCCTTGAACTTACCTAAAGATTTCCCTTCAATCGACATAGGGAGAAGCAGTGTGTATTACTGCAGGTTGTGTGTGTGTATGAGATTTTCAAGGAACTAGGTTGCCCGCACCAGTAGGGCTTCCTTAAGAGGGTTGTGGGGTGGGAGGCAATTAGAAAATATGTCATGTAACTAGCACTTTCCCTTTTGAGTACTCCCCAGCCAAAATTAATGGTGTGTTCTCTTCTCTGATCTGTAGAATTTTTGTAGCTCAATTTTTTGCCATACATGCAAATGGCTAGTCAACATAGCAATAATGGTTAAAATGGTTAGAGGTAATATCAAATAAAGAATATTATATACGTTTTAGAACAGAGTTGATAACTTCTGAACTATTTATGGACAATATCCACTGCAATTCTAATATATGGATGAAATCTATAGTTTGTGCTATGTAGGAGGTTCAACTAGATGATTATAATGGTCCCTGCTGGCCTGAAAATCTATGAAAATGAATGCATGTGACTAATAGGACTAGAAGTTTCAATGTTCCCTTTGTAAGTACCTAATTTAGAAATGAAGTATACCTTGATATGTGCATGCTATTTTTCATATATATTTTCAAAAAGAGTCCTTTATGCTGCTTCTCTCAAACTTTTCCATAATAGGTGTGCCTAGGTTGTATCAGGGCAAGAAGAGGACATGGCTGGAACATGTGCTTTCATGAAACCTGCTTGCTACTCTAGAGTTCTAACTGCTGGAAAAAATATGCCATCTTAATAACTGCAGAGTAAAGTAAAGTTAAAACAAGAATAGGTGCTTCTTTGAAATTGTGATATTTGAAATTGAAATTCTTAACATTCTGCCTCTCCCTGGAGCATATGGATTTTCTACCTATATGCCTTCCTCTTCATTGATTCTTTGTTCTCAGGCTTGTCTTCATTACACAATTATATCATATTCAAATACAATTGTGAAGAGTTGAATCAGCAGATTGAATGATGGACCAAGACGTTTTAGTCAGCGTAGTTCAGCATTATGTTTCTTACTCATAATTAAATCATACATCTAATTACCCCCAGTGTAGATTAGAAATCTCTTTTGGGTGCTTAAACCCTTAATTGCATACTAAATGCCCAAATGGTTGACACACTCACTACCTTCCTGTGTACAACAGCCTTGCATGCACTCGTCATCCTTCTAAAAATTCCTTTCATGCCTGTATTCTATATATGTACCTGATTATGTACCTACTTGACTTCTTGGGCATGCAATGTGCTTTGAAAATTCCATCCTAGGGCAGCTAGAATAGATTGGAAGAGTTTTGATTACCCATGCTGATGGAAGTATGTGACTTTTGACAGAGTCCCACACAACATTCTCATAAGTTAACTAGGAAATGTGGCCTAGATGAAATTGCTATAAGTTGAAAAACTATACTCAGAGTGGTTATCAATGGTTAGCTATCAACTGGAAGGATATATCCACTGAGGTCTTACAGCATCTGTCCTCAATCCAAGACTAGTCAATATTTTCATGAATGACTTGGATAAAGAAGTGGAGGGTACACTTATAAAAGTTGTGGATGACACCAAGCTGGGAGGGGTTACAAGCACTTTGAAGAAGAAGACTAGAATTCAAAATATTATTGATAAAATGGAGAATTGCTCTGAAATTAACGAGTTGCAATTGAATAAAGACAAATACAAAGTACTGCACCTAGGAAGGAAAAATCAAATACAAAATACAAAATGGGGAATAGCTGCCAAGGCAACGGTATTGCCAAAAAGGATTTTGGATTAGACTGGATCACAAATTGAGTATGAGTCAATAATATTAAGCAATAATATTAAGTGGTGGAAAAAGACTAATGTTATCCCGGTGTGTATTAATGGGAACGTTGTATGTAAGACACGGGAGGTAATTGTTCCACTCTACTCAGCACTGGTGAGGCCTCAGCTATGGTACTGTGTAACTTATTAAAGTTGTAGACAAAGTGGAGAGATTCCTGAGGGGAGTATCAAAATTATTATAGGTTTAGAAAACCTGTGAGAAACCTTATGAGAGAAGGTTAAAAAGACTGACCATGTTTAGCCTTCAGAAAAATAAGTGTGAAGGGGGGCAACAATCTTCAAAATATGTAATATGTTATAAAGTGGAGGGTGATCAATTGTTCTCTATGTCCACTGAAGGTAGGACAAGAAGTAATCTACCTGTCTTGCAGTAAGGGAGATTTAGGTTAGATATCTAGCTAGGGAGAGTTAAGCACTGGATAGATTATTTAGTGTGGTTGTGGCATCCACATCACTGGAGGTTAGGTTAGACAAACATCTGTCAGGGGTAGTCTAGGTATATTTGGTCTTGCATCAGCACAGGAGGGATGGATTGCTAGGTGACTTCTCGAGATCCATCCAGTCCTACATTTCTATGATGCTGTAATTTAAAGGGTACCACTTCTGATTTCGGAGGAAAGGAGTTAATTCCACTATTTATATTCTGATTTTATATTTTTTCCATTTATCTATCTGGGTCTTTCTTCTTTTGTTATTTTAGTTATAGGAAGGAGAAAACTCTGAAAAGTTATATTGGTTTAGGGGAATAAGTGTATTTTCTGAGAATGTTAAAATTAAGAAAAGATGGACTGTATAGTGATTTTATCCTAGGTATAAAATTGAATAAAGATGTAATGATAAAGAAATGATACTAGTGAAGTTGACTGATGATAGGATAATTATCTCCTGAAGTTAGATAAATGCTTAGGAAAAGGCAGACAAGATATCAGAATTAAACTTGCTCTTGTGCCCATGTTTCCTTGAACTGATGCTATTATTTCTATGAGGCTAAATGATTGATGTATGTTCTCTTGCTTTATCTACTCCACAGAGACTGGGGTGAAGTCTTCATGGGAAGATCCTTAAAGGAATTGCTTGACTCAAAGAGTCCACGCTGATACCTCTGGACTGGAGCTGTCAGCCAGACTATCCCACAAGAGGACAGCTTAAGTCCACATGGAGAATGGTACAAGAATCCCTTGCTACTCCTAAATTTCCACTGGATGGGAACAGTTTGTATCCCCGTACCTCCACTGTAGTTGTACAGGGATAACTGCAGTCCATGAGCTGAAGGTACCTCTGTGGGACCTCCACATAGCTGAGAGGGATGTGAGATATGAAGATGACCAGTTTGGGGGTTGGGATAGGGAGAAGGAGATTCTTTGCCTTTAGCAATTCTGTGGACTACACCAGGTGTTAGGTCAACTTAACTATGGCACTCATGGGTGTGAATGTAGCAAGGTCGATCAGAATCTAAAGTATAGGCCAGAGCTCAATCACAGAACTTAATGGAACTGTTTTGCGCTCATTCTGTGAAGGTAAGACTGGTCTGAGGATCAGCCAGACTGGCATAGTTGATTCTTATATATTACTTCTGCTTAACACAGGACCAGGTTTTAACCCTTTTGTGAATGGAGGGGTTTGATTGGCTGAAGGTTTGCCTCATATTTGTATTATTTTGTGTCTTGGTGAGACAGAGGGAGTGTTTTGCCATCAGATATATCTATTTTATGTATGTCATATGAGCATGTGTCCTATAACTATTACTGCTTGCTTGAAAACCAATATATAAAACAGAAACTATAAGGAAAAAAATCAGGAATTAAAAAAAATGTTGGGAAAAGTTTGTTCATATGCCCTTCCAAGTCTTTTTATTAGTTTAACACCAATAAATTGAATTAATCAGGAAAACATATAGAGTATCTGCCTAGAATGAGAGAATTATCTTCTTAAGCTAATATAAGCTATTTCTGAGGTCAGCAAATAACAAGTGAACATAATTAATTGGAAGCTACTCTGTGTTTGCACTGTAAGTTCCAAAGTAATTCCCTTGGATATGTGAAAAAATATTACATATAGGATCTGCTTCAACTGCAAATCCTCTTGTAATAGTCAATTGTATAATCAATATTTTAAGTAGGGATGTAATAGTCACTGTGGCAAATGCTGCACAGCTTCAAAAATACCATAAGCTATGATAAAAGATGAGATAGTCTCAACTGGACATAGCCAGCACAGAATGCAAATCCACTTCCTCTAAAACAATGTTTCAATAATTTAATTGGGTACTGTGAAGTAGTATTTAATTGTATGGGATACTACCCAGAACATACAAGTTGTGGAACCCATTGCAATTGTTATCAATGTCTACCCCATTGTAAAGATACTATGAGTGAAGGAAAAACAGCTAGTGACTAATTATTGTGAATGTGACATTAAGACTCTGGAAAAAAACATATAAAAACAGAGAAACAAAACCAGCTTAGCTATATTTTGGCAACGCACCAAATTCCATAATTAAATAGTGGAAAATATTGTCCTCATATCTGCATGCACAATTCTCACGACCATCACTGTGGGCTTGGATGTCTATAAAATTAGAGATGTCATCAATGTGGCACACATACTAGAGATCAAATGTCACGAGAAAAGAGAAAACAAATTCCCAACTGTTTCATTAATAGACCTATAATGAATGAAACCGGCAATTTAAAACTGTTGTCATGTAGATTAGTGCATTCTTAGACTATGTCTACATTTAGAGCCAGGAGGGCGGGTGGTGATTCCCAGCTCTCAGAGACATGCTCATGCTACTTCTCATCAGGATATCATGCTGGTGAGCAGTTGCATGTTCTACGCACCCTGATATGTACCCACAGTTTCGGGGTGGGTTTGTACTCTGGGTGACTGGACTGTACTGCCACGGTCTGTGCTACCACTCTGCTCCACTGCTATTTTAGTGTGCTAGTTCAATGATAGCTAGTACATGTGTGTCAATACGAGCTGGGACTCATACCCTCAGCTCCAAGTGTAGATATAGCCTAAGAGTCAAAGCTTCAAGAGTAAAAAATCCAAAATTACAGAACCAAAGGCAGGTCTAATGATCTCAAGGAGTTTGCTACAGAATTGAAATACCAGTGGTCAAGAAGCCTTCCTTTTAAGTTAAGCTTTCTGAAGGGCAAGCCATAATCAAAGCAATATCTGTCATGGTATTACACCAGTCTTGAGAATGGAAAATATTCCTAGCCACATTCAATGACCGTGTATTTCTTCCTCCATATAAATCATGTTAATCTGATATTGAGCAGACTCAGAGACTGATCCTGCACTATTGTCTCAGTAACACACCCCTCTTCCCTCAGTGTATCCTAATGATGGCACAATAAATATGAATGTTTAGCACAAACATGAATGTATACACTATACCAGGGGTTGGCAACCTTTCAGAAGTGCTGTGCCGAGTCTTCATTTATTCACTCTAATTTAAGGTTTTGCGTGCCGATAATACAATTTAACGTTATTAGAAGGTCTTTTTCTATAAGTCTATAATATATAACTAAACTATTGTTGTATGTAAATAAGGTTTTTAAAATGTTTAAGAAGCTTCATTTAAAATTAAATTAAAATGCAGAGCCCCCCGGACCTGGGCAGTGTGAGTGCCACTGAAAATCAGCTTGCGTGCCGCCTTTGGCACCCATGCCATAGGTTGCCTACCCCTGCGCTATACAATGCAGCATCAGAGAGATCCTTCCCAGCTATGTGTTGATTGCTGGAAGAGAGCGATCCTTGGCCCCAGAAAGTCTGGCGTGAAGTGCTCTGTCTTTAACTGGCCACTTGAGGATTTCCCTGATGTGTGGGAATTCTCAGTAACACTCCTACCCCCCAAAAAAGTGGGGGAAGAAAATGACTATTGGGGCTTCTCTGGAGAAGAGTGATGAGCTGTTGGTTTGGGCACTGACTGAGGACAGAGACACCTAGGTAGCTGCTCTTTCACCAACTTCCTGTGTGACTTTGGGAAAGTAACTTAGCCTCTCTGCTTCAATTCCCCATCTGTAAAATGGACCTAAACTTAAGATGGTTGATAGTAAAGTTACCAAAGTAAAAAAACTGACAACAGTTGGTCCTAGTCAACCTTGGTATTAGAAACAAGAGATGATGATGAAATATGGAGCACCATGTGAATTATTCCTTTCACATCCAGTGTTCATTTCATGCATCTTTAAGGGAACTGTCCTCTAGTATTCTGTCTTTGCTCCTAAAGTTCTTTAAGAGCCATAATTACACTTCCAAATTTGCTACATAAGTATGTAGAGCACTGTTGGCAGTTGGTAAAGTGTAGAGCCATTCTGAAGCTCTTTTACTTTATGCTAGGACCATGGTTGACAAACAGGGTGTATCTACACTCCAATGTAAGCCAGGGTTACTGGAATTTGAGTTAGCAGACTCTGGGTTTGTTAGCCTCAGGCTTGAGCATCTGCACTCATTTGTAACCTCAGGTCCCAACCAGGGGCGCCAGCATCTACACTGCATTATATGGGCCCAAGTCCAGCCACCCAAGTCCCAGACTTCCTGGCACCCTCCCAAAATTTGGACATATAGCAATTTGTTCATGGTGCAATGTGGGAAAATTTGACTGACCACCAAACTTATCTGTCCAGAGGACAAAGAAAGTTGGCCTGTGGGATTTTGGAATACTTTTGGCAGACTCCAGAGCATGAATCCAGTGGACTGCATCTACACTGCAAAGCAATAGGGCTTGAACCCTGGGTCCCAGCTTGACTCAGGCTAGGACCCTCCACCCCCAAGGGGTCCTAGGACCATGGGTCCAAGACTTATGTTAATGCAATTTGTCTGCAGAAAAGGGGGATTAGATTTGAGCCTGAATTCAAACCCTGGGTTTACAATGTGGTGTAAACATACGCTTAATGACCCAAGAATTTGGGAGTTGTAAAATTATCTTAAAGCCATCTTTGCACATACATCCTTCCAGTGTCCTCGGTTGTATAAAATGCAGCTCAGCTATGGATGAGGAACTGACCCACGAAGTCATGGGTTAACTGCCACAATAGATTACCAGATTAAGAGGCAAGCAAAATTGATATTAAAAACTATATTTTGCTTTAAGTCGTTATAATTATGACAATTTAGTGTTAGCTGTACTGAAATAAAAGAGGAAAGATTTAATGCTGTGAAGTAAAACTTGTCTTCAAAGATCTAAGGGGAAAAACACAGAGAACTGATACAATAAAAAAGGAAGTTATCTCTTGAGGATTATCCTACACACTAATGCAATTGTTTAAAAGATGTTGAATTAAAGTGCAGCTTTTCCCCATCTTGTACTTGCTTACATTCAGTACTCATGCACAGCTGTTCCAGGAATCACTCATCATGCAACGACATGCAGCATGTTGGAACCTGCTGTTTAAGCGTGTCTTTTTCCACCCTGTTTTCTGTAATGATTTAGTATATTGACCCAGGTCATCTCTTCCTTCAGTAAAACCTGAGCGGTGACTCTCTGGGTAATAAATCTCTGCATGAATCTTATTGCACAGATACCCACTCACCCTCCTCCACCCCCAAAAAACCCAAACCAAAATACCACATACATTCTCATGTTGGATTTGCCTTCCTGCCAAATAGACGGTTAGGCCCTAAAGCTGCTGGATTTTGCGGATCACTGGGACGTCAGGGTATGTCCACTGAATCCCTCTGCCTCTGAACCAGCTATGACCTCAGCAGCTCCCTGACTCCCACAAGATAGGCTCCATGGAAAAGATACTACTGCTTGACTCTGTAATATCTTCAAATATTCCTTGTATGAATGGAGGGCGGAGAGAAGGGGACTGTCACAAATTTTCTGTCAAAACTGTTTTTCAACAGAAGATTGGGTTTTCAACTAAACAAACTTTTTCATGAAAAGTGTTTGGTAAATTTAAAATTTTGGTTGAAAACAGGAATGCTGCCCCAGCCCCAAATGATGCCCCCACACCCCCAGCTTTTGGGTAAAAACAAAAACATTTCAGCCAGAAACTGAAATAGTTTCTTCAGAGTTTCTGCAGTGCCCCATGGGAGTTGTCATTTGGGTACTGAAGATCTTCATTTTACCCTACTGGGAGACTTCATCTCCCATTACTCACCATGGACAAATGTTTGCCATTGTGCACTGCCTTACCTCAATCACAGGCAAGACTGTGATGCTTCATGTGAGATGTTGTCTGACTAGGGAGCCCAGCCAATCGAAGATGACAGCAGCATGAGGGAGCCAAACTACAACTCCCTACAGGTAGTGCAGAAACATTTCAGAATTAACAAATTTTGTTTTTTTGACCACAATTTTCATGTTTTTACTTTTTGCAGAAAACTTGATGTTCCCTGGGAGAAAAAAAAAATTGACCAGCTTGAATGGAGAGGAATAATGTCTACCTGGACCCAGCATACCCCCATTCTGGCTGGGTTACCCAGTCCTACACCGTCCACCACTATGGACCCCAGCCTTATGGAGAAGCCCCTGTGGGGTTGTAGGTCTTGAGGGATGGTACTTCATAGGTGGCCAAGCTGTCATTCCCCATGCCACATCCACACCATGTGTGGCTTTCCAGGGACAATGTAGATTATTGTAAATTTACCTCTATATTGGGAAGACTCTGAGGTGCAAAGTTTGGATTTGTATCTGAACTTTATGGTACTTATGGGAATTCAGATCTGGGATTTTGGTTTGAGCCTCTCTCTTCACCTAAAATATTTTACATACTCCAGTTGTTAGGGCATGGGAAGCATGATGAGTGTAAAATAGCTACCACCTTTTAGTAGAATTGTCTGAGAAAATAAAAGTAATGCTTTCCAGAGACAAGACACACAGTTTGCTAAAATATTGACATGATCTTTGCTGTTTATTGATTATACTGTGGTCTTATTCAAATAACCTCTTCATTGTAAAATAATACGAGGAACTTTGCATATGATGCAGATTTCTTACTATGAAGGTGCCACACAGTATAATGAATTGTTTAACTACTGATAAATAGAGCAGCAGTGCTGGGAGCATATTGCTTTTATATCCTTCATAGTCTCTGCATGCATCACTCCTGTCTACACAACTTCACAGAAAAATGAGCTAGTATCTTTGGAGAAGAACGTCTGGCAAGTAGCAGAGGTCCTAGATATGAGAAACAAATTCACTGTTCATTGTTTTAAGGTTCCCTTGCAATAACAGCACTTGGAATGCTCTCTCTATGTATCAACTACATAAATGTTCTTTTCGTCATCTTTGGCAACTAGCAGTTTAAGAACATTGTGTATTTTATTTTCAAGATCAGTTTCAATTGTGCAGATTGACACAAAATGTTACAGTATTTTTATCTATCCTGATTGCAGATGCAAAAAGCATTTAACTAATATATGCATGATCAGGGACAATCTGTATTTGAAAGGTGTCATCTATCTCCCTTCGAATATTACTGCAATTTGTGTGTTGTTATAGCCTGTCCATAGTTTGGTATCTGGCCAGTAGGTCTTTCTCTTACTCACACACATTTCATCCTTTATTCTAGTCCTTTTTTGTTGTCTTTTCACATATATGCTCTCTAAGTGATGCTTGGACATTTCTGTGGCAGGAATTGTTCTGCCTGACACACAGCAGGATGACATAATTCTCATTCTGCTCATGGCCATTAGCTCAGTAGAATTTTGAGAAGACATATTGTCTTAGTATTTACTGTGAGAAGTGATTTGGCATTACTTTTGGCATGTGGCTTGTAATTCTCCTCTGGTTTTTATTCCCCACCCAACATCAATTCTTTCATCTCTACCTTTTTAGGGTCCCATTGTAATTCTCCCTCAGCAGTGTCTCTTCCATGGACTCCCACAAACAATCAGAACATATGACCGTAGCATCTTCTCCCTTCCACTTTAGGTTTCCCTATTCTTTTTTCCACCTTAGATGTTCATTTTTAACATTTCATTTGAACTCTTAAGCACGTTGCTTGGTGATTTCTGTATGTATTGTGATCTTGAATGAAGGATACAATGTATGGAGCAAAATGTCCATTAACTCCTTGAGTACCTGCAGATTTATAATTATTTTCATTTTTATGGACAGGCATTGCTGTTGTTGTGCAATACCTTAAAAGTGAGGTCTGCTCTGCATTTTGCCATGCATTTGATTAGTTTTGTTTATTTGTCTTGTGATTTATTCATTGTTTATTTATTTTGGCCACTTGTCAGAGAATTTGCCAGGTATGTAAACAGTCCTTAAGTCACCAGGGGTGGAAAGTACCTTAAGTCACCAGGGGTGGAATCCTGGCCCTATTGAAGTCAATGATAAAACTCTTGGGGAAAGGATTTCTCTCCATATTTTCATGGATAACTGAGATTGTACCAGTTCTTTATTTTTTTTTAAATTAGCCTTAAAAATAGGGATGGAGGGAACATTTTTGACAGGAAATTTTTTGATGTAACAAAATATTTCTTAAAGAACAATGTTAGTAATAACCTCTTGGTACTAAAGGCAGTAAGATTCAGGATCTCCCATTGCTGATCGCTAATGCAAAATGCATTAGCGGTTTGTTAGTTTTTTTGCGGTGGGCGATGCAGAGTGCAGTTGTCAAGGGGTTTAAACAAACTAAGTGGGTCAGAATGTCAATGTCACAGGAATAATTCATGAACACATCCTCTGACATACTACGTTGTGCTAAAGTGTCCTGAACTACATCAAGCAAATGCCATCATTTAAAGAGTGCAAAATATAATAAATGAAGCCATCTGAATTCTTGAGGATCTGGACCAAATGTGAATGTCCCACAAGGAAATATATATGGTTAACTAGCAATTATCTGGCTTCAAATATATTTTTTCCTGAATTTTCTTATGGCTCTGGGTAGATTCAAATATTGTTAATTTATGATCCACTTGTGCATGTTTTCCCTAAAAACCTCCTACTACATAAAGACATTATTAACCACCCTGTTTTTCCTCTAGATGAAACTACATTTAGAAGTCAGTAGCAGATTAAAACTCCTGCTATTTAGATCATTATTGCTTAAACTAAGTCCTCTGAGGAAGACAATCTTTTTTTTTTCTTTTTCTCTCTCTCTTGCCTTAGAGTGAATGTTCATTTCAAAATACTGCAGGCAGCACAATGAATATTCAATGAGAAGTTTGGTTGTGACACCTGCATCTCCTGCAGAGCTTTAAAACTGACTTTAAAGGGTGACAGAGAGATGATATTATGTGCCTGTAAAAGCAATGAGTTTCATTTAAGGAGATATATATTAAAGCTGCCATGGATGGTTTGATTAATATAGCACTTCAGTGAATTTATTGTTTGCCTCTAAGCAGCACCAAGCAATATTTTATGCCCAAAACCTGTATCTGGATTGATCCTTACAAACCTAAGTTTTATAGATAATCTTTTGATCCTATCAGCAGAGTGAATTCTAGTTATGGGCAGGGGGGACCCACCGTCACCACCTTAAAAATGCCAAAATACATGTATTTGTATTTATTACACAATTGCAGCACATTTGAGGGCAATAAATTGTAACTATTATAAAAATTTGTAAAGATGAACCATGTATACTGCAAAGATAACAGCAGACAAAAATCTAGTCTTGTATCTATTTTTAAGGGGCGGGGAGAGGGAACCAAACTGCTATTCTTTTTGTCATTAGAAGTCTTCTGAGGCATCCATGCTCGATATCTCTCACATATGACTATACTGCCATACCACCACAATGACGTTGACGAAAGTGGTATATATTATACTATTAGCAAACATATGATCAAACAAATAGCACCAATGGACTCCCTGGGCAGTAGTATCCTCTTCTTGTGAGCCATTCAAGATATTCTCTGTCTTCTTAGAAAAAAAATGACCATATACCCATGTCTATACAAAGACTAGCAGCCTCCTAAGTGAGAGAAGGATTAGTGAGGCAAAGCATTCCTTCTGCTAAATTGTTTTCAACATAGAGTTGCCACTAGTGGGAGAAGTTTATAAAATCTTTGGTGCATAATGCATTTCCATTTTTGAATTCAAGGTGTAAGGTCTAATATAGGAGAAGCTGTCCAGTCTCGTGCAATAGTATGTAAGACTGTGGAGGAGTCATGATCTTTAGACTTCAGGAATAAATTGATATATACTAGCTCAGGGATAGGCAACCCATAGCCAAAGGCACTGATTTTCAGTGGCACTCACACTGCCTGGGTCCTGGCCACCAGTCCCGGGGGGGTCTGCCAGGGCCAGTGCAACCATTTAGGTGACCTAGGCGGTCACCTAGGGCACTAGGATTTTGGGGGCAGCATTTTCTTCAGCAGCGACCGCGGCGGCCGGATCTTCGGCCGCCCCCCGGTCGCCACCGGCATTTAGGCGGAGGGAGATGGGGCAGGGGAGCGTGGGGAGGGCCGCCTGCAGCAAGTAAGGTGGGGGTGGCACGCAGGGGAGCTCCCCACCCCAGCTCACCCCTGCCCCACCTCCTCCCCGAGCACACCATGGCTGCTTCACTTCTCCCGCCTCCCAGGCTTGCGGCGCCAAAGCTGATTGGTGCCGCAAGCCTGGGAGGCAGGAGAAGTGACAGCAGCGACAGTGTGCTCGGGGAGGAGGCGGAGCAGGGGTGAGCTGCTTCACTTCTCCCGCCTCCCAGGCTTGCAGCACCAAACAGCTTAGGCGCCGCAAGCCTGGGAGGCGGGAGAAGTGAAGCAGCCATGGCATGCTCGGGTTGGAGGCAGAGCAGGGATGAGCTTGGAGGGCGCAAGGTGGAAGTTTTGCCTAGGGTGCGAAACATCCTTGCACCAGCCCTGGGCTCTGCATTTTAATTTAATTTTAAATGAAGCTTCTTAAACATTTTAAAACCTTATTTACTTTACATACAACAATAGTTTAGTTATATATTATAGATTTATAGAAAGAGACCTTCTACAAACATTAAAATGTATTACTGGCACACGAAACCTTAAATTAGAGTGAATAAATGAAGACTCGGCACACCACTTCTGAAAGGTTGCTGACCCCTGTCCTAGCTATTAACCAAACCCTGTTTTTGTTGTGAGTTCTTTTCAAAATCTAAACCACTTCATTTTCATGTTTGTCTCTTTAATACACCGTATCTCTGTATTTGCAATTCATTTGGACTCTCATATAAATATTTATATAAGGCATACTTAATTTTCCTCAAGCTATACTATGTTTGTTTTAATATGAATTGGGAAACAACCAGAGAAATTAAGAACAGCCCCAAACTTTGGCCCATTCTCTTTCTAATTTATTTTAGGTAGGAAACAAAGAGAGACCTGTAAGGTCTAGTAGCCTAAATTGAGAGATTTTGTTCATAGATGAGTCCTGCAGCTCTTCTTCAATCCCATGTTAGACAAAAGTTGACTTCTGACTTCAGAGGGAGTTTTGCCTGAGACAGGACTGTAGAATTTATTCCTATTTGGAATAACTATATTCCTATAACATTGTTTCCGCTAAATAGCATCCCACAAACTAGCCAGAACATTCTCCCAGTAATCAACCAAGGAGCAGAAGAAATGAAATATGCTGAGATCACCCTCTGAGGTAAAAAATACTTCCTTGCCACTGTGTGCATGTGTGTGTGTGTGGGGAACAGTTGATTTTGCCCAGCAGTTGATCTTTATACCCTAAACCTGTCCCACCTGCTCCCTGTGCACTTTCATGCAAAAAGCCAACCCCACAGAGCTGATATACAGATATACACACCTCTCACATTTTGTGTATACTTGAAATCCCCCAACTGTAAATCCACCCTCCAGCCCCCGGCACAGCAGAAGCACATTGGTTACACTGCCTGAGCTACTTTTATAGGTGAGGGAATTGTTTTTTCCTTGCTGCTGTGATCTTGAAAATTTGGCTGAAACTCCAAGATCTTACACTGATTATTCAGAAATAGGAAAGTCTTTTTATTCTTTTATGTGGCCATGGGAACAGAGGAAGAGATGTGTAAAAATCTCTAGTTTTGAGAAGAGATGAAAATTTAGCCTTCATTGAATTTCTGCAGCATTTGCTGTGTGTGCTGTCTTTCTATGTACAATATATTGAATTTACACAATTTCCTCAGAATAGCACCTACTAATTAAGCAATTGCATGTCTGCCTGGATTATGGCTGTGAAGATTTCTAGAATAAACTTAACAGGTCTCATAGCCAGCAAGCCTATCTGAAATCTGAACCACTACATACAGAGTATGACTTCTCTTGGTTTGATGTTTTCTAAATATCTTCTCAGTAAGTCATTTCTGCTCTGACTTGCATAAAACAGCTCTAATGTTCTGCTCTCTTTCCCCACAGACATCTATTGAACAACAGCCCCATATTTGGAGAGAGAGTATAATATCTAAGCTAAGATTTTGTTAGTGATAGATTCTTGGTAGTAATCAGAAATTCTGTACACTCACTCTCTTTAACTCAAGATAGTCACAAGAATTTTAGCTCATATGTTAGGCCCAATTTTTTCTTCCCTTCTTCATTTGAGTATTTTTAATGGCATTAATGAAACTAAACTAGCCCTAACTAGTCATGAACAGAACAAATACTAAACATAATGTAATCCAAAATTCTCTCCCATGACAGATTGAAGATATTTATTGCCTTTCTTCTTGGGAATAAAATCACCATCAGGATCAATTTTCTGTATTTGAAAGGAACATAGTTACTGTCTGAAAAGCCAGAGAACAAACATCTACAGTGCAGTTGGCTATGAAGTCTATGTTTTATGGTGCTGATGAGGAGCGGTTTTCAATGCTAAGATTTTGCCCTAATGAAAATCTATAACCAAAAAAAAAAAGGAAATTCTGCATAATAAAAGAATAATGATAATTTAAACAAGTCTCTCACTTTAGGAAAAAATCTAGTCACTGTTGTTTTTTCATTAACCCTGTTCAAAAGAGTCAGAGGGATTTATAACATGCAAGATATGTGAATGTGAATTTTTTGCTACTACTACTATACAGTATAAAAAAAAGACTGGGGGAAATGGCTTCTTCGTGATAAAGACTTGCTAGTCCAAATGAAATATTTGCACTACTTGTTTGAAGAACTGGTGATTTCTGATTAAGCAAAATCTATTTTAATATAATTGTCTACTATACCTCCTTGCCATCTTCTGTAATGGACATGTCAGGAAAAACAGTGATATTAAAATATTGCCATTATAAGAAGCATAACTAACTTGTGTGCTGTGATTGAAATGAATGAAGGTTTGCTCTCTGCATGAGCAAGAAGTAGGGGAAGAAATCAAATGTTGCCAATTAATGCAGAATCAGGTTAACTTCAGTAGATAAATTGATCATTCTTCAGGGAATTCTTTAACCATGAATCTATAAACTCACAGGCCATCATCTATATTAAATTTTAATGTGCTCAGTGCCCCCAAAGGAAAAAAACCAAACGTGTACTATTGTAAAATAAAAACATATTTTCCATTCATGTGGATCAGTCAAAATGGATTTTTATTATCTCACCATTACTCACACTGTAAAGGTCTCAAATATTAAAACTAGACTCACTTTTTTCAATCTCAGCAAAGAAATAGACTTTCTGCTGACAAAGGTTTTTGTGATATGATTTTTGTTTCCTTAAAACCAGGACCAAAACTAATATGGAAACAATTTCTATATTTGTTGCTGAACAGGAAAATACGTGTTTTCCTTTAATACTTTACAATGGACTTTTAGGGGAATTTGATTAAAAGTTGCATTAGTAAAATTATAGTAATATACAGAGTAATATTAAAAAGTTGTTGGAGCACATCATATACATTAATGTACAGAGAAAGGATACTTCTGTGGTGAGGGTGCTGGCCTGAGAGAGAGCGAGAGAGACGTGCACACGAAGAATCCCTATCTGGAATCCTAATGCTTGTTTTTGTAGATTCTGAAGTTCTCAAACCAGTGAAAAGTCAAACCCACAGCTTGACCTAGAGAAATCAACTGAGCCTTTAATCTAAGTGCTCAGCCCTTTAGGGTTAGCTCAATAGATGGGCATGGAAGTTTGCTTCCAGTTCAAATGGAGGATCCACCCAGAAAGAATCATTTAGCTCAACTGACCTTCCCTCTTTTTGTAGGATTATGTCTAGAATTTGCAATCTGCTAGCTTCTCCAGGAACGGGTATATGGCCAGCACCGATAGCCACACCACCCAGTTGTGACCGCTGGGAGACATGTGCAGTGGTATTAAGCAGCTGACCCAGCCCTTATGAAGTTGCAGAATGCATTCTCTTTACAGGTACAGAGCATGTCCCTGCCTTCTCCATGCATTATTTAAGATGGTAGCCTGAGGACTGCATGTGTGGGCAGCATGCATGATCAGAGCACAAGGGGAGTTAGTAATGCTGGAGACCACCCCCAGAAGAGACATTCATCTTTGTGCACTTGTACAATAGCTAGCCATGCTCTGTCCCTTAGTAAGCTTTGTTTAGAAGACACAGCAGCAAAAGTTGGGCACTAGCCAAAATGGCTCTTCCTTATAGTAAGCGAAAGCATCGAGATCAAATACATTAACAATAGCTCGGTGAAAACAATAAAGCTCATACAGTCTGATAAGCTGTATCAACGCATAGTCTTTTCCAGCGTACCAGTAAGTGGTACCATTAACAGAACAGATTACTATTCAAGCTAACATGCTGCCTTTCCCCCCTTCTTTTCTTTAACAAATACTGCATCTATGTGTCTCTCTATGCATAAAGAATAGACACTAATCTACTATGGCATCCCAGTCACATTACGGTCATATAGTATCATAGTCACTTCTCATCACAATCATCTTTCAGTACTTTGGTGTGCTATGTGCAAAGTTAATTGCAGTTACATTGACCTGATAAGAACTGACAGCATTAGATGCTATATGAACATCAATGAAGTGGCTATGTTTAAAAAGAGAGAGAGAGAATATTTCCTCCCCTTCTCTTTTTTTCTATACTTGTTGACAAGTGTACCCTGGTAGAGATGTGCAGACCTTGAGCAGAGTTTAAGAAGGTCATTGGGCACAGTTCTCAGTTGATTGATGTATGTCTTATAGGCCTCTTACAAATGTTTGGATGATAGAAAAAGATCCTTTGATTTTAGTGTGCCTTGTAATTCCTCAGTTTGGTTACCCCAAAGATGAAGACACTTTATTTAGCATTGATGGGTTGAGATATTTTTCTCCAGTGCATCTGATCAGACTTACAACAAGACAATGAGAACTGGAAAACCTAAGTAATGCTCCCCATTGTCTTCAAATAACCATTTCCTGACCTGTGTGATGTGATTTAGGTCTAAAACCTCAGCTCAGCAAGCCATTGGAGTTTGTCTCTAACTGTGAGACATCATCACCTTGTTCATGTTAGTAACATGTTATTTCATTTTAGCAGCAGATGAAAGCCTGAGGACTGCATGTGTGGGCAGCATGCATGATCAGAGCACAACTGAGAGATGTTATTCTCTCTCCTGGTGTTGCAGCTGCTTGCTGGGGAAGAGTTAGGTGGAGAGGTTAAAAAGAAGGAAAACAAGGAAGAAGAAACCCCCCAGAAATAACAGAGCAAATCTTTAAAAGATTTTTGTCTTTATTTGAGAAAGTGTTTGCGGGGTTTTTGGCTGTACATGGGTTGTATATCACTGAGTTGTATGCAACAACAAATAACATAATATAGCAGTGATGCCAAGTACGGCCTGTATTCTCTTTATAGAACAGGCCGTACTTGGCCTGTCCCTACCCTAACACTCCACACTGCCTCTTCCCATGAGGCCCTATCTGCTTTGTGTCAAGTATCAGAGGGGTAGCCGTGTTAGTCTGGTTCTCACCTTATAGACTAACAGAAAGTTAGTCTATAAGGTGCCACAGGATTCTTTGCTGCTCCTATCTGCTTTATCCTTCTCCCAAGGCACTGTGTCTGTTCTGCCTCTTTCCCCAAGGTGCCATGCCCCATTCATTCCTTCCCCCCTCCCTTTCCCTCATCACTTGCTGCTTTTCCCCTCTTCCCCACTTCCTCTCTGCCTGGCTTGGGAGGGACTTGCCTGAGGAGTTAGGGCTGGGAGCAGCAGCCATCCAACACAGGTAGTTGGTGCAAGTGATGACCCAGCATGTCCCCCCCTCCCCCTCCCAGCAGCAAACAGACTTTGGGTGTCTGGTCTGTACTACTCACACTGTCACGTCCCCTTTTGGATTGGACTTTCAGATAGAAAACAGGGCACCTGGCCACTTTACTCAGATCTTCAAAGATATTTAAGTATTTAACTCCCATTGATTTTAATTAGGCCTAATTAGACTCCTAAGTGTTAAGTCACTTTTGAATATGAGACTTGAGTGCCTCAATCAGTTAAGCTTTGTAAAAATCTGGGCTTAAGTGACTAACTTTAGGCACCCAAAGGTGAAAATTTTGGCCTGGTAAGCAGGCAATGTTGTCATCCAATGTCAGCATACAACACTCTCACTTAATTCTTCTCAAATGTAACTGTATTATTATTTATGATTACCACACCCAAAGGTGTTCCAGAGAACACACAGATAGCAAGGTCCCTTTCCCAGAGAATTAACAATCTAGATCAGGGATCTCTTAACTCAAATCACCATGGGGGCCACATGAGGACTAATATATTGGCCTGAGGGCCGCATCACTGAAACCTTTTCATACAATGATAAAAAAGTATAGTTGAAAATGAAAAAAATGAAGAGTAATATAGTATGCTATTAAAAGTCAATATATTAACTTTTTAAAAACTGCAATGCAAAGAGGGGTTTTAATAAAATATAAACACCTGTAACTATTCCTTATGTGGTCAGTAACACTGATGATAATCTACACTAACAGTCTATTAACATAGATCTAATGGCAGGAACTTTTTAAAGTAACTATTCATACAAAATACATTGCCACTTTTAACAAACATTCTTCCCAACTACTCACAACAAAGAATCAGACATGCTGAACTGCTGAACTAGTCCATGAGGCCCTGCCCCTCCCCGCCTCTTCCTACCCCTTCCCCAAAATCCCCACCCCAACTCTGCCCCCTCCCTTCCCCTATTCCTACCCCTTCCCCAAATCCCCGCCCGGCCCCGCCTCTTCTCCGCCTCCTCCCCTGAGTGCGCTGCATCCCTGCTTCTCCCACATCCTTCCTGGAAAGTCCTAAGCACCGCCCAACAGCTGTTGAGTGGCGGGAAGCACTGGGAGGTAGGCGGAGGAGTGGGGACACAGCGTGCTGAGGGGAATAAAAGGGGAGCAGGGGGTGGGGGAGCTTGAACATAAGAACATAAGAACGGCCGTACCGGGTCAGACCAAAGGTCCCTCTAACCCAGTATCCTGTCTACCGACAGTGGCCAATGCCAGGTGTCCCAGAGGGAGTGAACCTAACAGGCAATGATCAAGTGATCACTCTCCTGCCATCCATCTCCATCCTCTGACAAACAGAGGCTAGGGGCACCATTCCTTACCCATCCTGGCTAATAGCCATTTATGGACTTCACCACCATGAATTTATCCAGTTCTCTTTTAAACGCTGTTATAGTCCTAGCCTTCACAACCTCCTCAGGTAAGGAGTTCCTCTCCAAACCCCTAATCATTTTATTTGCCCTTTTCTGAACCTTTTCTAGTGCCAGTATATCTTTTTTGAGGTGAGGAGACCACATCTGTACACAGTATTCGAGATGTGGGCCTACCATGGATTTATATAAGGGCAATAATATATTCTCAGTCTTATTCTCTATCCCCTTTTTAATGATTCCTAACATCCTGTTTGCTTTCTTGACCGCCTCTGCACACTGCGTGGACATCTTCAGAGAACTGTCCACGATGACCCCAAGATCTTTTTCCTGATTAGTTGTAGATAAATTAGCCCCCATCACATTGTATGTATAGTTGGGGTTATTTTTTCCAATGTGCATTACTTTACATTTATCCACATTAAATTTCATTTGCCATTTTGTTGCCCAATCACTTAGTTTTGTGAGATCATTTTTTTGTTTTGTAGTTTTGGTCTTAACTATCATGAGCAGTTTAGTATCATCTGAAAACTTTGCCACCTCACTGTTTACCCCTTTCTCCAGATCATTGACTACCAGTGGAGTTGGCACCTAAGGTGGGCCGCAGGAAATAACTGTGCGGGCTGCATGCGGCCCGCAGGCCACGTGTTCGAGACCTCGATCTAGATTAAGACATAACATACAAGTGAGGATATTTACCACAAAAGAGGATAAATGGCTTAGAACATGACAAGTTTATGCAAATCTGATTAATCAAAAATATTTAGATTAGTCATTAATGTTTCTGTACTAGTTCATTTTGTTTTGTCTCCTATTATTGTTCATCCCATTGCAACCTTACTACAACTTCAAGGATTTAATCTAATGGATCTGTTATTCACCCAGTTGACCATATGTAACCCCACATGCCTAATAGAGAGATATCTCTTTAAGAGATCTGGGGGCGAGGGGTAGGAATAAGTTGCATTTGGGTCATTGTTTCTAGGCTGATGTACCATTAGCACTCCACACCTAGAAGTTTCTGGAACTGGATGTGGTAGTTTTGGTTATGCTCAATAGGTTCCCTGTAGCTCAAGTCATACTTCATAGGGGCAACTGGCAAGCAGTCAGGGCAGCTGCTTTAGAAAAGGCCATGTATACTGTGTGGGTTAGGAGAAGCTGAGCTACAGGCTTTCCCCTCCAATCTCTTAAACATGTTGCAGCAGGTTAGTGATATTGTTAAACCCTCTACCAGCAAAGCCCTGGCAATGTTAATTATAGAAAGGGGAAATTGGGAGGGAAAACTAATTTCTTTTATTATATATATACTTGTATACTTGGAATGTTGTTTGATTTAAGCCAGACTGTTTTAGTTAAATTGTCTCAAGGAGTATGATTTGCCCACTTTTCTCTTATCTGAATGTGATGAGGGGGAAAGAGTCATTTATATTTTGCTATTCTCGGTTTTATATTTTTTCTTGTAGCAATTTTTTAAAATCTATACACTTAATCTAGTTAGCTAATTGAGTGATTTCAGAATAGGAGTAGGAAGAGTTTACATGGATTCCAGCTGAAGATTTCTATAAGCAAGTGAAAGGAAGATATTGTTGCAGTGCCTTTGACTGTGTAGATTTTGTTGATCAAAGACTGTAGCTGAGACTCAGGTGAACTAAACCTAAGTTTCTGGGAACTCTGACTTTCTTCTTACTGTCAAGTATCAGAGGGGTAGCCCTGTTAGTCTGGATCTGTAAAAGCAGCAAAGAATCCTGTGGCACCTTATAGACTAACAGACGTTTTGCAGCATGAGCTTTTGTGGGTGAATACCCACTTCGTCGGATGCAAGTAGTTGCATCCAACGAAGTGGGTATTCACCCACGAAAGCTCATGCTGCAAAACGTCTGTTAGTCTATAAGGTGCCACAGGATTCTTTGCTGCTTTTTCTTCTTACTGTGTTTCTGTGGTGATTAACCTGTTTAGATTTAATTAGTTTTTTTTTAATGTATGTATATTGTGAAGACAGTGTATGTGGATTATAAAGTAGCCATGTTATGTTGTTGAACTTTAGTTATTATTTATAATGTTGCTTTATCCTAATGCCAGTAGCTAAGAATTAAGCTCTTTTTTTTTGGACTTGATTATGGGGAGGTGGACCTGTGCAATCCTTGATGAAAATCCTCAGTGACTGAATTCTGGGTCTTTCCTCTTCAAAGGAGGCTGGGTTTTTTTGTAGGCACTGAAGAACAGCAGTGAAGTATAATCTAGCCCACCCAAAGATTACATGTAGTCAGGAGGCAATATGGACATCCTTTCCTTTCAAATATTCTTGTTATACAATCAATGATCTGCTATCTACAGCATATCCTATAGACTGTAATTCACTTATTGACTCAGCAGTGATTGGATTTGTGTAAAATACATTATTTTCTGGGAGTTCTATAGTTGCAGGTCACATCATAAACTACTACAGTTCATTTCATTTACTCTATTAGTGGGCATCATTCTTCCACTCAACCACATCTTGCACACAGAAATTTTCCTTGTTCTATCATTTATAAGGGGAAGAAAGACTTGTCAATTTCGCTCCATAAGCTTTACCGTTTAATTCAAAATAACCCAGGAAATGACAGCTCTGAGGTTTCACTGTAATGTGTTTAGGTATCTGAACATGGTTATGATGTTAAATATACCATATCAGTAACAATAAACTTCAACACCATCTTGCTTAGAGCAAGTACTTCCAGTTTACATCACTGAGTATCACTTTAGTTTTAAGCAGCAGAGTCCTGTGGCACCTTATAGACTAACAGACGTATTGGAGCATGAGCTTTCGTGGGTGAATACCCACTTCGTTGGATGCATGCATCATGCTCCAGTATGTCTGTTAGTCTATAAGGTGCCACAGGACTCTTTGCTGCTTTTACAGATCCAGACTAACACGGCTACCCCTCTGATACTAGTTTTAAGAAGTTCCATTGACCGATATCTGCATAGCTTTACAAGCTTAACTGGATTCCTTGGAAGACACAGCCATACAAGGGAAACTTTCAGCTGTTATGCTGCCCTGAGAGACAGGCAGATAATGGCAGGCTAGACTTCTACTCCATCATGACCCCCCAATTGTCATAACACAGAGAATGAAAACACTCAGGAAATTAGCAGTAAAGGGGAAGACTCAACAGTGAAGGTGTTTCCTCGCTTGCCTTCCTTGGGCCTCAAGTAATCTCTAGGTCAGCCTACACAGTTTGGTCACACTTTGGACCTAGTCTTCACGTTGGATCCCAGCATAGAGGATATCACAATCCAGTCCCTATTTTGGTTAGACCACCACCCCTGTTACACCAGTGGTCAGTGGTCTCCAGGCAACAAGAACACTGGTTCATCCATGAAGGCCTATTGATGCCATCAAATTCAAAAGCCTGCTAAAGGACAGCAGCACACCACCAACAGATCATGTAGTTGAGGGTCTCCTGAAACATTGTCCTAAAACTCTAGCCATGACTATTGTCTCCCTGGTTCACAAACAACCCCTAACTCCCCCATGTCCATACAGATAGCTTTGTTTTATTTTCTAATCCCAGGGCCAGACGAAGGCAGGGATGGAAACATGATTACCTGGTGATGGGAAAACAAAAGATGAAACACACAGATTGAAAAACAAAAAAAATCATCCAAAATTATGCTAAAGCTATACTGCTGGCCAAGACAATCTTCCTGTCAGCCTTCACTAAAGTAGCCAAATCCCACCCTAAGGAGTCATCCAGAGTGGTAAACAACTTCTTCATTGTGATCCCCAAAACCTCAAAGGCATTGTGTGGCCTAGCAGGAAAACAAAGTGTAATGGCTTCTTTAAGTAGACCCCTCCCCCAGGAGTCGAGAGAGAAGGGTGGCTGGAAGGAGGAAAAGACCCCTTCCCAGAAGTGGGGAGAGAGGAGTGGCTGGAGGGAGGAAAAGACATCATCTGAGCTGACAGACTGGCTGGTGGGGTTCAGATAAGCTATTTGCCCCAGCACAGTCGAAGAAGGATATAAAAGCCCTGTCCCTCCAGCCTGAGCCTGCTCTGCTGAAACAGAGGCAGGTATCCCTACTCACTGTTAATAAATCAGGGTGATTGCAGGAGTTGGCTAGGAGGGCTGGGGCATCCAGGCTTATTACTTTGCATGAACTATAAACTTCAGCTTTACACCCTGGGTTTTGCCCTTTGGATAGGCAATTTGCATGTTGTAGTCAGCTGCCTTCTCAGTCATTGCCAGGCTCAATTTATTGTTAAGGAAAAATTAAGAGATGGTTGTTTTACTGTGTGTTGGACAATCAGTGCAATAGGGTTTCCTTGATTGGATGCAAGACTTTGGACTTGAAAGTTGACTTGAATGCATTGGAGGGCATTGGTATGGGGTTTCCACCTGGACATGTGTTTGGGAGGGGATAGGGACATAACTCTTTCCCATCCTGGTAGCACCATCTGCAAGAATGAAGTCAGGAGCAAGTGAGGTGATTCTGAAGTTAAAATGTCACTTTGAGGATAGTGGGCAGAATGTAAGAGTTGGTGTTTGGAGCCAATGAAGAGCCTATGTGTGCACAGCTAGACTTCTAGAACCTTGGATCTTGACCAGGTTTGTCTTAGGTGCAAAGCAACTAACATCTTGAAGATTCAAATGTATATTGGAGGAATACACTCAGCTTCACTTGAGGGCATGAGTGATCCCTCTCAGAATTTGACATTACAATCCATGAAGGGACAGTATCTACCAGGGCTAATAAAGGGTTCAGCAAGGAAGTAGAGCTTTGGGTGTTAGAGATCTGCAAGGGATGTGCAAAGAGAGGTGACACCTTGGCTCTGAGTGTCAAAAATACAGTTGAAGGATGACAGGTAAATGATGAGTGAGTTACAGTACTAAAGGAGTGTGGCAACAGAAAATACAGGCAGGGGGTAGGGTCAAGCACCCATTAGCGGTGACACAGGAAGGCATAGTTATTGATTATATTATCAGAGTCTATGTCAAACATATCTTTATTATAATGTTACTGAAAGTGACACATGCAAGATAGGATTACAGTGCTCACATATTGTGCAATCAAATATTTTCTTTGTGACTAAAGGCATTAAGTTAAGAATTACGTTTAGTAGTGTCTAATGGTAACAATGAATTATTTTGTTACTGATTTTTAGAAGGGTATACTGCATAAAATTACAAATTCTTACTTACAGGGTCCTCACATTTATAAAGGTCATTCCATTAATTAGAGATATCACCATTTCTAGTGGTACTCCCTATGTTACTATCAGGAATATCATAAATCCATAAAGTCTTTCAAATCAGAATTGACTGTTTCAGTGCAGTCACTATGTGAATACAAGTGGTCTTTACTAAATGAGACACAACATTCTGCTTTAAATTACACCCACATGCTTAAAATTCATGTTTGTGTAAATGATTTGACACAGGTGTAAATCCAAAATGGGTCTTTTTTTCCTGTTTTGTCCTATTTGTGCGCATAATGTAATAGAGTCCTATTTCAGTGAAAGTTTTGTGTCTGTACCAGCTTAGGTAAAGCATCCTAAAGGATACATATTTGCTCTAAGTAACCAGTCAAATATATTCGTTTGGATTATACTTCATCCTTGTAAATTAGGCCAGGTTTACATTGGTGGGGTGGTCATAGTCATCTGTATGGCCACATTACAAACTGAGATTTAGATAGCACTCACATATTTAACATGTTAGTTTTGATCTCATTCAATAGTAACTGTATTTGTGTTTAGCTATATGTATGCATTTAGATTGAAAGAATGAATAAGTTTAAAAGAGCTCTTTGTGAAAACTAACAGTTGTAGAAATAATGGGAGATAAACTGTGTGCACTGGAAACAAAGGTGAATAGATACAGTGTTGGATTGAAATTGTACATTGGGAAAAGGAGAATGGAGAATCTTACAGAACTGGGTTTTGTAAAATGAAAATGTTGTGATGGTGGTGTGAAGGAAGACAATGAGTTATAATATGTTTAATTGGGAACATAGTAATTGGGTGCACATTTGTGAAAAATAAATGAAGATATGATCTTGGTGAGCTGTGATCATTCAGATTCCACCTACTACCAATATCAGTAGACTCAGAGGCCAGGGTTTTCCAAGGAGTATCAAAAGTAGTAGACACCCAAAATCACATTGTAATTCATTGTGATTTTGGGTGCCTACAAGTCCCTTAGACTCCTTGGAAAATCCTGGCCAAAACTGGCATATCTACCAATACATACCTCCTAGAGTCAGATCATGAAATTTATTAAGTTTACATAAAGACTAAGATTAGAAAACTTTAAAAAAATCATATCAGTTTTGGTGATGTACCATTAACTAGATGATGATGATGATGATTAATAAAGTCCTCTGGTGACCATTTTTTGATCTTTCACTCATCAGATTTACAAAGATAGGAGTTTATCTGAATTTAAATATCCATAGCCACAGACTGCTGTAATCCCTTCTTAAAATAAAAAGTGATGATGGTATGGTATCTGTATTAGTTAGTGGATTTTCCAAGTGAAAGATAGCAAACACTTACAAAAGTGTCTTGTCAAAAATAAATACATTTTACTAAGTAGGTTTGAAAAGTTTAATGAGAGGAAGATTGAAGGTTAATATCCCTATGGGACTGTTACAGTTGTTCTGATACTTTAATTGTTCATTTCAATATTTTCAGATGATTGGAATTCTTCTAAAAGTATTAAACTAATGGTTGTTTTGATTACTTCAATGTTCTGCAAGTTTTAACTTTTCACTTACTAATATGTGCTCTCAACTTTAACTTCAGTTTAACAAAGTGGTGTATCTGTGAAATATGCATCTGACAAGTGCTGTCAATAAGCCATATTCTTAAATTCAAGGGTAGGACTTATGGTTACTATGAAATACCATATGAATTTCTTTAGATAATGGATGTATACTGTGCAAATGGGAATGACACATGAGGGATAGATTTAAAAGGGGGACTTATGGTGGCAACGCTGTTGCACTACCTAACTTTTAGGTGCCCTGCCACTTAGTGGAATTCACAACACCAAGTTAAGTGCCCAGGCTCCTTATACAATGCATGCAGACAGTTATTTATTTATTTCCCTCAACCTCAGGTGCATAAGATATCCACCTATTTTTCCCATTTATTTTGGTCTTGTGTTGGTCCATTTAGGCTTCTGACTGTGATGCAGATTAATTTGGTTTCTTTCTTGATCTGTGTAATGTTTCTCTAGGTTGCCCTTTTTTGTTCTTTCCAGGTGGTGTGCATATTATCACTTGTCATGGAAGTTGTTGGTGGCATCCTTAAAGCATGTCCTAAATATGTACATCACCATCTTCTTACCATGTTTGATGCTTTAGATTGTGCTACTTAAAATTTCTGATGTTTCAAGAAACACGTTCCAGTGGACTCTGAAGATCTTCCAAGGCATTTTCTTTTCATGAATCCATCTTCTTATCAGTTTCTGTTGTAGACTTTCATGACTCTGTTCCATAATGAAGGACAGACATGATGCTGGTGTTAAAAAAAATTATTTTGTGTTAGTGCCAGTCATGGTACTTCTCTAAATCTCTTATGAAATTTGTTTGCTGTTTTGATATTCCTTACTTGACAGCTACATGGCATCACCATCATTGCACATCTCACTCACTAGATAGGCAAAATGAGTCTCCTAAACTAAACAATAGGAAAGGCCGAGTAGAGGGGTGTAGTCTAAGTCCTTCCCCTGAAAGGGAATGAGGTGCCTATCTCCAGGCTGGAGGCAGAGCTGGGACAGCACATAGAGGGAACACACACACGCAGCCGAGTGATATCAACATTGGAGAGAGCAGAGCACCACACCGGTACCACTCTGACAACACTGGTGACCCCGACCGCTGATCTGGTGAGTAAGCGAACCTGCCGTGGTAAGAATCGCAATCCAACATGGCAGCAAACCTCGAGCTAGGGAACCCCCTGATCCCCCTCCCTTTTGATCCCCACGGAGTTTGATAACTCCTGGACCCGCTGGATTGCCAGTAAGGGGGGTCCATATGAATTTAAAAAAGAGAGTGGGGAAACATGGACTGGCATATGTAGAGCAATGGTAGAAACCAAGGCTCTGAGAAATAGTAATAAAAGTAAAAAAGCAAGAATTTTGCAACTCATGTCTATGGCAGTGAGATGGCTTAAACAGCATGCTGGCATGCTGGCCAAGCAAGTAACAGTAACAAAGAAAGTGTTAAAAGAATCAAAAGAAGCTACACAGCCCTGGAATGCTCCCACCCCCCTTGCGGGGTGGCAAGCAGCCCAGAGACAACCAGTACAGGAACAGAGTGAAACACTGGAAACAGCTGTAAGGAACCTACAAAAAATACATGTGCCGTCCCCTGTTATAAATATTGGTGGTAAACAGCAGGCTTCAGGTAGCTACCCTGTGCCTGAAGAATGGGGACAGAAGTGGAGAAAGGTGGCCATAGTAAAATTAAAAGATGAAATGGGGTCCACTGCATTGCAACCATCACCTGATGATAAAAACCAGGTTCCAGTTAAACTTAAACCGGAACCTAGACTGGTGCCTGTCAGAATGGGACAAGTAAGTGCACAAAAGGAAAGAGTAGCAAACAATACTCTCACTGAATTGGTAAATCAAATGGAGGAAAAAATGGAACAGTTCACAGAGCACATTAGGAGACAGGAGCTGGGACTCGATCGCAGGGGAGTGAATAAAAAAGAATTTCAAAGTAAAAAACTGAAATTAAGCGGGTTAACACCTAGAATTGATCTTGTCAGAGTGGTACCGGTATGGTGCTCTGCTCTCTCCAATGTTGATATCACTCGGCTGCGCGCGTGTGTTCCCTCTATGTGCTGTCCCAGCTCTGGGCAGATAGCTGACACAGCAGACCCGACGAGAACCCCCAATAACCACAGAGTCCAGTAAGATGCAAATTCACGTCGACTAGGTTTATTGCGACCTCGGACACAATGGCAGTTCCCTGTAGGTTTCTTAGCCTAACTCAGGGCATACTACGAGAAAGTGCCTCTTGGCAATGGACCCAGCTCAGTCAGTGGTGGGACTTTCCACTGCCCCCTAGGCTGGACAAAGACACCGCCCCAGGGATGCATTCTTATACACAGATACAAACAAGTTACACATCACACCTGATGTATTGAGGTGCCACCCCTCTATGCAGCAAGGTTCAACCTCTCTACGTATTAAGGTGCCGCCTCTTACCTTGTACATGTTGGTTCGATCAAAACAACTCTATCCATCATTTTACCCTTTTGCCCCTGTCATTGGGATGGGCCAGCCTGTTCTTTATTATCTGTGTGGAATGTGCAAGTATGTGAATGTTCAGTACCTTTTAGGTACGTATCAGCCCTTTCCTTGCCAGCTTCTGTGAGCAGGGCCGGCCTCTGGCTCACAGCTTAACTTTGCTTTATGTTAGCAAAGTCTTGACCATTACTTTAGTTCAGGCCTCAGACCGGGCCTCTGATACCAAGGTTTATATCTTAGGGCCTCCTCTTACTACAGAGGGAGGCACCTACCGCCACTCTAAATTCACAGCTGTGAACTCTCTCCTCAGCCAGGTCAGTCTGGGGGGACAGTGGCAGAGCTCTTATATCTAATAATTAGTGTACACATCCAATATGTGGAAGACCCATCTTTAAATCCTCCCTCTGCTGGATTTAGAGCAGGGACTAGAACTTTGATCACTCCTCTTCCAGGTGAGTGTGCTAACCACTTGGCTATAGAGTCACTCTCTTGTCTAATGATTATTTATTCAAAGTTGTATGGTTTTCAGCAGTAGGGATTGAGAGCCCTACCCCAGCAGTTCAGGAGGGAGGAGAGCTGGGTTCATGTGTCTGCTCCAAATCCTTCAGAGAGAGGCTTTGGGTTTCCTGCATCTTTGGTCAGTGCTCTAACTGCTGGTATATTAGGGGGGCACCTCCTTCTCTGCAGTCTTTTGCCCCACAGGTAAGGAAACACCTAGCATGTGAATCCCTCTGGATCTTAGGCATGAGCTAGTCACCAAGCTAATTAGCAGTGTCAGAACTTGGGCTGTTGCACACATGCCCTCTTGCAGAAACATAGGTGCTATGCGGGCTTTACTGGTGGCAATGTGGGAGCTGTGATGGCATATATACTCCATCCTGGCTCTGAAAGCAGGGCCAGCTCCCTCTTCTCCGCTTGGGCTGGCAAAAAAGCTGGAGCCGGCCCCGTCTGAAAGTGTCTATTGTGAGTGTGAGAGGCCAGTTAACCCATCTGGCTGCACCTGGAGAGTAATTAAATAAAGGCATTTAAAGATGAAGCCCAGCTGCGAAGGAACTGAGGGTGCTGGCCATAAAGAGAGGACATCTGGAGCCCAGGGTTGCTGCAGAGAGACAAGGAAGAAATTTGCAGTTGCTGTCTGAGTAGAGAAACAAAAGACCAGGAAGGTCAAGGAGGAAGCCCATGGGTATAGTTGCCATGGGATGCTCTCCCAAATTGACATATCTGGCAGGAGCCCAGGGGAAATGTGGAGTAGGCTCTGGTGGTGAGGAGCCCTGATAAAAGGGGAGCATATGGACTTTCAGGGAAAGAATCCTCAGAGGTGTTCAGTGGAGGAACAGAGCAAAGGAAACTCAAGAAGTATGAAAGCTGAAGAACCAGGAGGAAGGAAGTTGGTTTAAATTAATACTTTTGGCTTAGGATTTATTAGGGGGATTCCAGGGGACATCCTGTAAGCCCCAGCCCTGAAAGACAGGAGAACTCAGAGCAGCTGTGATAGAGGTCTGCTGGCAGGCTATCATATGAAGTCCAGGAGGCAACAGCTAAGAATCTGACAGAGCAGAACTTGACTGCTGGTTATAAGGTCCCTGGACTGTAAACCAGTGTAGTGAGAGGGCTGGGAAGGTGGCATGAATGCCATTAAAACGGGGATGAGGACAAATGAGTGCTCTAAGCTAATGTGCCAAAGATCATGTGGCCTGGACCTGGGGCTGAAGATTTTTTGTAAGGATATTGGACTTTGTTACCCCACAAGGGGTGGTGCAGGAGAAACTGTTACTTCATGCCTAGCTCTGAGGGAGGGGAGGCACCAGTAGTGAGTCAGCCCTTCCATAGTTGCCTAATGACTTTAGGTGTCTACAGAGTTAGGTGGTAGCTGAGTGAGGGTATTGTGGATGGATTGAAGTGGTGCCTGAATATTATATTTAGGTGCCTCAAGGGGCAGATAGGCACCTATACCCCCCGCTTGTTAAACTAACCCATGTTTAATTCTACCACTCTCTCTCTCTTTTTTTTTTAATCAATTCAAAACTTCAAAGCCATGTGTGGTCTATATCTTCTGATTTTTAAATATCATTGCACTTAGACTGAGACAGTCATTTACTAGCCCCATTTTCTCCCTTCTGTGTTATGTAGTGGAACAACAATGTAAGGTTAAGTGCCAGATTGCCTTATGTGGATGGTTTAGAAATGTAACCTATTCAAACTGCTTGCTGTATGACAATGATTGCTAAAGCATGTATGAAGTTATTTTGAGCATTTATTTCAATCACATTTCAGTGTTTCAGAACAAGTCGTGGTGGAGATACTTGTAATAAAAGTGCTTATTCAATTAATTTTAGTGAGAGGTTGGCTTACATGGGAAGCTGGCATGCCCCTTAAAGTATGTGTGGAACAATTGTGTAGCATTTGTCTAGCTCTCTGATCTTGAAAGATCTGAGCAGACCACTAGAGGATGATATTGATTTATATGTAGTTACAGTCCAGATGAGGCACTTTTGCAAGTCATTTGAAAAAAGGTGGGTTATGTGATATACTACATGCTGTTCCTTGTGCACAAAAGATTTTAAATAGGTAGCCTGTGGTTCAGGAGGACCAAGTTATCTATCGCTGAATGGAACAGAGAGCTCTTCTGGGATATTCAGAATTTACTCAAAGATATTGTCTACTCTGACTTATGCTTCCTACTTAGTATGATTTTTCCCCCTACAGTTTAGGGAACTCAGAATATCTGCAGTATCATTTTCTTTCCAAAATCATGACTACTTTTTCAGTTGTTTAAACTCTCCCCCACCCCCCTTTTTTCCTTGGTCTTCAGGGAAAGGGTAGCATAGCAGCACAACTCCACTTGAACTATCTTTGTACTGCATGAGGATCTCTGAACTGTGCATTTCAATTATGGTGAACAGCTGCACCAGATTTCCAATCACTTCATATTTATGCATCTGCATCAGCTTCCCTTTGGGCTTAAAATGTAATTCTACTTTGAAAAGTGATTATGTAAAATGTGCACCTTCTTAACTCGTCAGATCAGCTCCCTGTCTGACACATTTTGCATCTACTGCATTTTGCTCCTGTTCTCCTTGCAAACAGCTAGAAGACAGTCATCTGTTCCAATAAATTACACCTGTGTAACCACATTCAAAGCACTGGCATTGCACTGGTGTCAATGACAACCTAAGATCCATTGCACTGGTGTCAATGACAACCTAAAACAGTCAGGGGTATATGTGAATCAAACTGCCTCCAGTGATAAGTCATGAAAAGAACCCCGCCTGAGTTTCAGAACCCAGGCCGAGCTTACTGGTCTAGTAATCATGGGGGGAAATGTTTATAAATAATAAGCAAATATCTGACAGGTCCTTTGTTAAATGTATTCTTTGTGCTGGCTATGGAAAGCATAGCAGGGACAATCTAAATCAATGCAAACCTTATTCCATTACAATGTATAACATATCAATTACTCCATGCTGATGACAATTTATTTACGAACAAACATGATGCATCATCTCCTAGTATCTTTCATGAATAGCAGCATTTTTATAGTATCAGAGGGGTAGCCATGTTAGTCTGGGTCTGTAAAAAGCGACAAAGAGTTCTGTGGCACCCTATAGACTAACAGACATATTGGAGCGTAATCTTTCCTGGGTGAATACCATGAATGTGTATGCTCCAAAATGGCTGTTAGTCTATAAGGTGCCACAGGACTCTTTGTAGCATTTTTATAATGTCTCTAATTTTTCAATACAAATTCTAATACAGCAGATAGGTTATAAGATTTGCACAAGAGCTCTGTATATATTTACTAGTGAATTACATTCACCCAAATATCATGCTGAGATATATGCATCATCCATTTTAAAATTTATCATCCCCTGACAAACGAGATTTAAGAAGATTTTACAAGCTAGAATTTTATCCTGGTTTTCCAGATTAACTGGTATTAAAGATGAATCTTCTCCCTATTTTAATTACCTTTATCAGGTCCTCTCTGTCTGAGAACCCTTGAGTTAGCTGAAAGTGCAAAGTGATTTATTAAGATTGGTTATAGTAGGGAGAAAATACTAAAATATAAACGGTACTGATATATCAAAAGAAAATGTATGATGATCTACCCATCCCTGCAGCATCTGAGTGCATCACCAGTATTGGAAAAACAGAAATAACAATTATGACTTCTAACTTCTCTTTGCAAGAGGTGTAAATCTTTTTTTTTTAAGATTATAGAATTTTTAATGTTTATGGGCTTCTCTACATGCTGCATTAGTCCTCACAAGAGGGGTGTAAATTCAAGTGTGCACTAGCATTTTGCTAACTGGCTCATGGGTATCCTTTTAGTGCATGGTAAAATTTCCCAAATGAGCATTAACCTACTACTATTTGAAGCTGGTCTTTAATGCTCAATAGGATGTATTAGTGCTTGCTGGCAAGGTGCACATTGGCTAATTAGTGCTCTACATGCTAATGTAGACTAAAGGAACTATAAAGACAAGCCCTTCGTGTAAAGAATTTATTGTGAAAAAGCTAAACCAAAAAGATGTCGGGTTTTTTTGTTGTTGTTGTTTTTTGTTTTTTTATTTATTTTTTTCAGTTTACTCTTTGTAATCCATGGTCCTTCTTAACTCTTGTGGGAGTGAGTTAAATTACCTTGGTCCAGCTCCTGTGAGTTCTGCCTCCTGCAGGCAGAGGCTTTCCCCTATTAATTAACAGTTCTACTGATCCAGTGGATGGGCAACTGTTGTGGGAGACGATGGAGTTACTTAGGGTCAATCACACTGTAAGAAAGATAGGTCTAAAACAGACCTTAGTTAAGTAACATATTACCTGTACCAACTTTCTCAGGAGTCTTTTAATTTTGATTGCTTCACCAAAGAAAAAAAAGACTTGAGAGTTGATTTAGTTGTATAGAGTTTATTAAAGATCCATAACACCAACTTTTAGTATAAGATAGAAGACTAAAATAGAATTTGCTAACACAAAAAAAAAGTCATAATAACCATTTAGCTCTTCAGAATCAAATTACACAACCATAGAAAATAACAACACACTTAAAGTGACTTTTAGTTGTTGTTTTTTTGTTTTTTTTTGACTGGGTCCCTCAGAATAGGTCCTCATTTGGGCAAAATGGTTATTAACTCTGGTGTTGCTAACACAGAGGAAAAACAATCCCAAAATAGATTATAATCAATTTGGTCAGCTACTTACCTGTAATTAACTGGTCACCTTCTGAACAGATCTGAAGTAGTCAACCCTTTTAACATATTTCCAAAGGAATTATATTAGATCTTGGAGCTAACACTGATAATTATCTAAGGTAAATTTGTTGTAAATGTAGGTGTTTGAGGCATGTACACTTGGTCTGGTCTATGTCTGTATGCACCTAAACTGTGAAAGACAGTATGAAACCATTAACTATGGTAGGCACAAGTGCAGTTTTATATGATCTTAACTTCTTCAATTTCCAATCTATTTACAATAATCTTGTCCAGAACCTCTTACAAAACGAGGACACACACTGTAACTCTGACAATCTTTAAAGCACATATACATGCATGTTTACTTATTAATTAAGTACCTAATTTCAGGAAGTGGATAGTGGACTGATTTGAGTCATCATAAAAGAGTCTGTATGTTACTTATCACCAGATCATTGCTCTGCCATTAGCTTTCAGCTCAGTTATCATTCACAGCAGGAGCTGACATTGCAAACACAGCTGGAGCAAAGGACAGACCTCTATAGCCCTTTTCCTGATTTGCTAGTGGCAATCCAAATTGTTGGAAAATATGCATCTTTAATTCTCTCTCCTATCTGAGATAGATACTTGATGTCACTAGAGACTCCCAGGTGGCCAGCCCAGATTGTTGGCCTTCTCCCTTCTGGCTTTTCAGAAGCAATATGCTGAATGAGATGTGCTGTTTTATCCCACTTTTGCTGTGTGGTAAAACTTGGTTCCTCTTCTTGGACATGTTGGCATAGATCAATCAGATGGTGACCCCACACTTCTGCCGAAGATTCAAAATGTCCAACCAAAATGAAGAGTCATGCGTTCACCGTCCAATCAGGGAACGAGCCATCCGCTTTTCAGTTTTTGCAACTAGAACTAGAATTTTCCAGTCTCTTTGTGCAATACACTTTGTTACGCCAGCTTGTTTAAAACAAGTTGGGCCACAGATTTTGGCACACCCCTCTTGGGATATACCTTGGGATATACTGGCTGATTTGATCTGATCAGCAACTAACCTCTTCAAGTCACTTTCTCTGGGCCTCTTTGCAGTGCATCCATGTGCCAACTTTCCAGTTGTGCTTGTTCAAGTTTCATTTTCTCCATCAGCACTCAGCTAATTGCTGAAGTGTCCAGTTTAAAGTTCCTATTATCTACACATAATCCCTCCACATTCCCTGATGCTCTTAAATTATATTTAAACAGTCCATTATACAATGCACAGTAATTTCAAGAATCTCTACCAGGCTGGAACAGCTGTATAAATCTTCCATTTCTGTTCTCCTTGTTCTAACAACAATGGTGGAACATGGGTATATATGGCTGAGTTGAGTCTATGCAGTGTTAACCAGACCATTACATTTCTGATTATTCCACTCTGTGCTCAATGGTTCTTATAAACGAGTGTTCTTAAAACACTATTTATTTCAGAGCCTCTTATTTACTGCATCTTTCAGCACAGGAGTATTTCACTAACTTGATAGAATAAGCATGCTTCACTGCAAATATTAGTCTGACTGCTTTACTTTGTCACTTAAAGTAAATGAAATCATTATGAACCCAACTCCTTTCTTTCTCTAACAAGAGTGTTCAGGAGGTAAGCCCTGTCATTAATGCTTACAATATTTTGTCCAAAGGTGCATCATTTAAAGCCAACTTCCCTTTTATACACATTTTAATAATATTATATTCCATCACATTCCCTATTTTCACTTGGTATTTAGCATATAACATCTTAATATTTGATTAGCTTAAATGTTTGTTTATTCTTAATTCATTCACAGACGGAAAAGGGGAGAAGTATCTCTTTTTGCACCAGTGATACTTTCTTGTGAAAAGCTGCAGCAACTCTGAGTTTCCTCAGATTGTTGAAGAAATCTGTTAGACCATGAGGTTTTTATTCCCTCAACCCTCAGTTCTACCTTTTCTAATACTGCCTTGTTGCTTGGGTAATTCTTAAATAGTAATTCATAATTTTGTGGTCTTAGTTTCTACACCAAGGAGATCTTTGAATATCAAGGTACAGATTTGATTTGGACACTATTATCAAGAGTGCAGAGATGAGAGAATCCTTTGCGATCTGTCCATGGCAGCCTGTGTGGCTAAGCAGCAGATGCAGCTTTCTGTACCTCTTGACGTTTTTTGAGGTCTGTGGCTTCTGTCCTAGATAAGAGTTTCAGTAATCAGCGCTGGAAGTCATGAAAGCATGAATTACCATGGCAAAGTCTGTGCCTGGTAAGTTGGGCACAGTCTTATGGCCAATTGGAAAAGGAAGCTGGTGGTTTTTTTTCATGATTTTGGTTTCCCGAATATGTGAGGAGACCAAAAGGATCCCAAGCAGGACCAGCCCACAACATTTTGGCACCTGAGGTGAGGAGCTCAAATGATGCCCCCTCGCTTGGGCCAAAGCATTGAATGGTCTCAATTCTGCCTTCTTCCTGTTCTACTCCTCTCATGGTACTGCTCTGCAACCTACCCCAATAAAGAAGAACTAACAATTTAAAATGCCTTGTTCAAACATTTTAAGTAACACTTAACTTTCAAATGCCTGAACAGCAAATGTAACTTTTCTTGTCTGCCTAGTAAACACTGTCATTTTTATCTGTTTGAATAATCAAAGTGGTGCTTTCCGTGACTTCTTGGTTATAAAGAATTGAACTGCTTCCTGAAGGTCCACAGTCTGGGCTAGCTCATGCTCCATTGAGTTCTTCAGGTATAGTGAGGAGATTTGGAATATCATACAACATCCCAAATATACTGCTGTGTTCCTTGAGCTGCATGAAATGTTCTTCAACTGACTGTATTGCACACTCTAGCACCTGGTTAAAGAATTCAACTTTGAATTGTTTGGAGTCACTTATGGGATTATCCCATGCCTCGCAATCAAAATGTTGTCATCTTTGGTGACTCTTGTATTCTTGAATGGGTGGGAAAATAGCTTCAGTGAGAAGTTCCTCTGCCAACTTCCGTGCACTCTTCAGAACGTTTTGAAATATCTCATCTAACCAGTAAAACTATAGGTATGACTTTGCTTTGTCCAGTTGATCCATTACTCCATATATCAAGGTCAACACCTTGAAGTCTCTTGCTTACAACATTTATTTCAAACAGTATGTCATACCACAACAGTAAGCCACACAGAAATTTGAAGTTATGTATGTTTCTGGTGATTCCATTTCCCTCTGCCACTGTTCTCCCACGAACAGTTCCTGTCATAGCATTATCCTCCATAACAGCAACTATGGCATCTTCCCAACTCGGTGTTTGATAGGCTTTATCACCTCCACTTGACTTTCCCATTGTGTGGCACTCAGTGGTTTCAGTGTCAGAGAGGATGTTCCCAGATGTTGCTTCAAAATTTGGCATTGATGAGTTGATGCAGAGAAAAATACATAGATGCTTTGAATTACATTAAAAAATTCAGCAGCCTCACTAGATGCTGCATCACTGATCACCAAGTTCAATGAATGAGAACTGAATGGGACAAAAAGCTTGAGGGTTTAACTCTCGGATCCGTGTCTGCACTCCTCTGTTCTTTCCTCTCATGTTGGCACCATTATCGTAGCCTGACCTCTCATGTCAGCTATTGTAATTCCTGTATCTTCCAGCTTTTTAAGAAGCACATTTGTCATACCAGCTCCTGTAGTATCATCAATGTCAATAAAGTCTAGAAAATGCTCTCTGACAGTCACCATTGCAGGGACATTTTCACTAGGTTCTGTTGTTGCAAAACGCATCATTAAAGTCCTTTGTTCCATATGGCTGATGTCAGGTGTGCAGTCCAGAATAACAGAGTAATATCTTGCTGACTTCAGATCTGCCACAATCTTCTGTTTCACTTTTGTTGCCAGTAACTGTATGATCTCATTTTAAATTGTTTTTTCAAGGTAGTGGTGTGTGTACATTTCTTGGGTGGTGACTCTTCTTAGATGCTCCTGGAGTACAGCATCAAACTGAGCCATCAGCTCCACAGTTTTCAGGAAGTTTCCATTGTTTGCCACATACAACTGATCTGAAGTGTCACACAGTGCTAGGTTTTGAGTAGCAAGCATTCTCACAATGACAATGAGCCTTTTCAGAACATTTTGCCAGTAAAAAGACTCTGATGCAATCGTCCCTTGATGCTGATCATCTATGTTGGCCTTTAACCTTAGTCTCATCTCAAGCTCTTTCCACCTATGGAATGCTCTCTGGTGATTTAATGCCGCCTCATGGCATGCCAGATTTCTAGCCAGATTTTTCCAGTCCTTTGTTACTGTAGAACCCAATCTGGTGGGAACATTAGACTGGAAGAGTTTGCAACAAAAACAGTATGCAGCATTCTGGGTTTTTGAGTACATAAGCCATGGCCTCTCCATGTTGTCACCATTGGGGATTTCATGCCAGTAATGTGTTGGATGGAAACTTCTATTTTCATTGTCTTTGGGGAACATGAAGTTTTTCACTTGCTGTAGCCCATGCAGTATAAGGAAGTCCCTCAGGCTGCTTCTCAAGTGGGTCCAGAGTCCTGGATCATCTAGACTTAAGGAACTAAACTCAGCAGCAGCTGTTTCTTGCACCTCCACCACATTCTTCTCTGATCTACACTTTTCTTCAGGAATGTGCGTGGTTACATCCATTTGAGATGGAGATGCAGTAACTGCCAGGTCACCTGCACTCTGACTAACTGGAAGATCAGGCGTCTCCTCACCACTCACATCCTCACTGAGGCGGGAAGGCTCACCGTGAACATTTGTGTCTATGTATCTCAGGAGAGCTCCTTCCTGCTTAGATAGAAAAGCTTCCTTTGCTTGCTTTCTTTTTCTGAATACTGCCCCAGAGGGGCGTTTTCTTCTTTCACTCATGACTGCTATTCTGTGCCAGCTATAGTGGCTCTCAACACTCAATTGAAGGGGACAAATAAGCAGGCTGGTAGCAGGGCCTGAGTGAGGGAAGATATCTGCGTCTTAAGGGCCTTACTGGCTCCTACTACTTCAGTTGACTGCCTGTTCTTCTCAGATGGGTTCAGGGAAGCAGCAGGAAACAGGAAGCTCCCTGAGAAGCTGATGTTAATCAGTCCAGGCTCCTGGGAGTGCTCAAGAGGTACATAAGAGGCTCCTCCTCCTCTCTCTCTGCAGCTCCTGCTGCTTTCTGTTATTCCCTTTCACCTTTTCTCCGGCCTTCCTGCCTGTTATGTCTCTTGAGCCCTCCTTCTTCCAACACAGCACTCCACAATCTCTGTGTATCTAGAGCAGAGAGAATACATATGCACCAGCAGCAGACACAATTTTCTACACCCTGGGTCCTAGTGGTGCCCCCCTACAGTCTGGTACCTAGGCGGCCGTCTCTGTTCGCCTCATGGTAAGGCCAGCCCTGATCCCAAGGCTGCAAATCAACAATCATCTGAAGGCACGTGTCTGCTCTACAATATGCCTCTTATCATGGACAAGTCCTTTGCAGTATTTTTCTCTTCCCACAGATAATTATCTATCTTACCTGGGTTTGGCTTCAGCCAGTTGCTGTTTGCAGCAAGATGTTAAGAAATGTGGAAGATAGTGCTGTTTGGTGTGTGTGTGCGGCGGGGGGGGAGGTCTTAATACAAAGGAGATGTGTGGCTGGGTAATGTCCTTGCAGTGCTAGCACTTCCACTCGAGTAGTATCACTGTCTTCCTAATTGGTTTCATATAGAGGCCTCACTAAACTCCCTCAGTTGATTTGCTACATTGAGAGAGTATTGAATGCTGTGTGGTTTCTGTAGGTGAGAGCTCTGGAGATGGAGGCTCATTAATGACCCTCTGTGTTTGCTTTGAGAAAGACCCAAGTAGTTCAGGGTGTTTCATAGATTCATAGACTCTAAGACTGGAAGGGACCTCGAGAGGTCATCGAGTCCAGTCCCCTGCCCTCATGGCAGGACCAAATACTGTCTAGACCATCCCTGATAGACATTTATCTAACCTACTCTTAAATATCTCCAGAGATGGAGATTCCACAACCTCCCTAGACAATTTATTCCAGTGTTTAACTACCCTGAGAGTTAGGAACTTTTTCCTGATGTCCAACCTAAATCTGCTTGCTGCAGTTTAAGCCCATTGCTTCTTGTTCTATCATTAGAGGCTAAGGTGAACAAGTTTTCTCCCTCCTCCTGGTGACACCTTTTTAGATACCTGAAAACTGCTATCATGTCCCCTCTCAGTCTTCTCTTTTCCAAACTAAACAAACCCAATTCTTTCAGCCTTCCTTCGTAGGTCATGTTCTTAAGACCTTTAATCATTCTTGTTCCTCTTCTCTGGACCCTCTCCAATTTCTCCACATCTTTCTTGAAATGCAGTGCCCAGAACTGGACACAATACTCCAGTTGAGGCCTACCCAGCGCGGAATAGAGCGGAAGAATGACTTATCGTGTCTTGCTCACAACACACCTGTTAATGCATCCCAGAATCACGTTTGCTTTTTTTGCAACAGCATCACACTGACTCATATTTAGCTTGTGGTCCACTATAACCCCTAGATCCCTTTCTGCCGTACTCCTTCCTAGACAGTCTCTTCCCATTCTGTATGTGTGAAACTGATTGTTCCTTCCTAAGTGGAGCACTTTGCATTTGTCTTTATTAAACTTCATCCGGTTTACCTCAGACCATTTCTCCAATTTGTCCAAATCATTTTGAATTATGACCCTGTCCTCCAAAGCAGTTGCAATCCCTCCCAGTTTTGTATCATCTGCAAACTTAATCTGCAAACTTTCATCCACCCACCATACACACCCACCTCTGCAGTCTCTTGAAGATGGAACAAGAGTATTTTCTGATCAACAATATCAAATTACAGTTCTAGCAGGGTGAGTATAGATGTACATCTGTTCTTGCATTGGTCACTACCTCCTATCCATGAACAAGTGCCATGTCCTAATATTTCTCTGTATCTGTTCCTTTCTGTGGTGTAAGATGCTGGAAGCAGCTAATAAAGTGTATAGGGCTTAGGCATATATCTACCATTAAGTTAATTTTCATGCACTACAATTATAAACTATGGAACACACATTTAAGGTCCAGATCAGGGGTCTCAAACTCAAATGACCATGAAGGGCACATGAGGGCTAGTTAATTGGCCCGAGGGCTGCATCACTGACACCCCCCCTCGCTGCCCCCAGCCCTGCCCCCACTCCACCCCTCCCATGGGGCTGCACCTCTTCCCACCCCTTCCCTGCCCCCATTCCAACCCCTTTCCTGAAGTCCCCTCCCCAACTCTGCCCCCTCCCTTTCCCCAGAGGGTGCATGAGGGGTGTGGCGGGGGCTCAGGGCAGGGAGTTGAGGTGCAGCAGGGTGTTAAGGTTCAGGCAGGGGGCTCAGGGCAGGGAGTTTGGGTGCATCAGGGGGTTGGAGTTCAGGCAGGGGGCTCAGGGCAGGGGATTGGGGTGCAGAAGGGTGTGGGATGCAGCAGGGGGCTCAGGGCATGGGGTTGGGGTGTGGGGTGCAGCAGGGGGCTCAGGGCAGGGGATTGGGGTGCCGAAGGGGTATGGGATGCAGCAGGGGGCTCAAGGAATGGGGTTGGGATGTGGGGAGCAGCAGGGGGTTGAGGTGGAGGCAGGGGGCTCAGGGCAGAGGGTTGGGGGGCAGGATGGAGGAGGGCTTTGATCTCTAGCAGCGCACACCGGGGCTGTGGCGGGCAGCTTGCCCCGGCCCCGCTCTGCTCTGCTCTGGGAAGTAGCTGGAACCATGTCCCTGCAGCCCCTGAGGGAGGGAGGGGGATGCAGGTCTCCGCACGCTGCATGTAGCACCTCTAAGTACCTTCCTCAAAGCTCCCATTGGCCGTGGTTCCCCATTTCTGACCAATGGGAACTGGAGGGGGTGGTGCCTAAAAGCCAGGGCAGCAAAGGGATGGAACCCTCTGCTTCTCTTTTCCCCCCACCCCAACCCCCGGCCACAGGGACGTGATACCAACCTCTTCAGGGAGCAGCACGGGGCTTCAGGGGGCAATCCCGCAGGTGTAGTTTGCCCACCCCTCACCTGGAGGTAGGCCGGGGGGGCAGGCGCGGGCCGCAGGAAATAGCCCCGCAGGCCGCGTGTTTGAGACCCCTGGTCCAGATGTTGGTTTTCTCAGAAACTCTGTGTAGGGGGTATTGGTAGCTACACCAACCCAGACTAACTCAGAGACTCATGCTTCCCTGCCAGCTTCAAGTGGAGGGGTCTAGTAAGAGTATGAATTTAATTAACTAGACCACCAGCAAATTACTACAGTCCCCATACCAGCTCATTTGCACTGTCTAGTGCATTGTTTCCTGCCATTTCCTATTGTTCCCCCCATCTGCTCCAGAGTAGATCTGTATGACCCATACAGCAGTGGAAGAACAAATGACAAGCCTCAAATTAAGACGGAAGAGTGAAAAGCTCATTTTGGTTGAGCACATTAGAGACCCAAGAGACAAGGTAAGTAAGGTAATACCTCTTATTGGACTAAATTATGTTGGAGACAGAGGCAAGCTTTCAAGCTTATACAGAGTTGAAGAGCTCTGTGTTAGCTTGAAGACTTGTCTCTCTCACAGACAGAATTTGGTCCAAAAGATATTACCTCACGCACCTTGTCTCTCTAATATCCAGGGACTGACAGTGCTACAACTCTGCATACATTAGATCTGTCTGCCAGGAATTTTACCTTCTCTTGCAATGCACTGACAAATTTCTTTATCTAAAAGCTAACCAAGAAAATCACATTCAAGGGCTATTTATTTATTTTTTCTATTTGAACAATTTCCCCGAGGCTTGAGTAAAGGAGGAATTTGTTTCATCTACATTGCTGCTACTGTAGCTGGAGTAGTTTAATTGTGGTATATCAAATAACCAAACTAGCTCAGTAACAAGCTGCCAGTACATGTCTGACATGTTTAATTTTTTTCCCACTTGTGCCATTGTACCCTGTAAATCCCTGAGTCAGCAAAGCATTTCTGCTATTTAGCAAAACACATAAGTAAGTGTTTGTGTTTAGTCCATTCTTAGTTAACAAAACAGAGGCTCAAGTGCTTTGTTGAATTGGGGACCTTGGGAAAGATCTTTACGTTGTTCCCTCTTTAAGTTAATTATTTTCTTTGGCCTTGAGTTCCCATGTTACATCTACCATCCTTCTGGCTGAAGAAGACAAGAAAGGACATCCTTTGGAGTCTCAAGGCAGCTCCTTAATCAACTGGAATGGCTGCTTTTCAATGACATGAGGATGAATGTATTGCCTCCGAAGTGCTCTCTTTTTTTCTGAGGCCTGGGGGTCCAGGGGAGAGAGATTAAGACTGGCAATTGAACTCAGTTTTCTGACATGGGGATATAGAACACTACCATGAAGATGCTAGACTGGCATTTCCATGCATTCTTCTCTGTTCTAAACCTTCGTGAAGTGTCCTCACAACCTCACCCATTTTCATTTGGTTATAATGTTGAGAAATTTTCACCTTTCATGCACATATTTTCCAGACTTGATGTCTGGTTGAAGATTAAATTCTATACAAAGTTTTAACAAAAATAAGTTCATCCATTTGCACATAAGGGAAGTGGTGAAAAAAATATACTTTTCACATTATAAAAAATCTTCTTGCAACCTCCCCCTGCACCCTTTTGTTTTTGAACAGTTATCTAGATGAAACAGCAATGGATAGAAAGATGAAATTTTGCTTGGACTGGTCAGTGAAGTTTAGTTTTGATGGGCCAAACTGGGGCTCTATGAAAAGAAGTGCATGGGAAATTCCTCATGCACAGGCTTTTTACTAAGGTCATAGAAGTCAACACTGGAAGGTAAGCAGTGCTTAAGTGCTGTGCTGAATTGGGGGCCTAAATTCATAAGGTGAGCAGCTAAGGAAAGGTGAGCTGTACCTGTGGGCATAGCTTGCTTAGCTGTTTGGAGAAGGGTACATTGAACATGGACTTGGGCTTGAGGAAAAGGCTTCAGAGGAACCCTTGGTTTAGTCCCTGGGGAGGTACAAGGGAGGAAGAGAGAGATGTTGTGAAATTTGTAAGATGCACAGAATGGAGCCCTGCTGGGAGATACCTTTAGTAGCTTCACATCTCTTAAAGTACACATGATAGGAGGCCCCTATCTGCAGATCTCCTAAACTTGGAGTGTGGAAATGGGACACAGTGTTCTGTTCTGCCAGCGAGATATCCAGAGTGTGATTTGTATTATTAATTTGAAAAATGAATTTCCTTTTATGGTGCATGTCCTTCATCTTTGTTTTCTCTTCACTTAAAAAAAAAACAACAAAACTCAAGTCAGGAAATAAGTTATTGTTGTACACCTTAACACTACTCTGTTATGAATATGCATTATGACATAAGATCAGATCTTCAGCTGGTATAAATCTGCAGACTTTTACTTGAGGATCCTGCCCATAATCTTTAAGTATATGATCATACATTAGTATGTAACACATCCTATAGTTTGTTTTTACAATTCTAGAAACATGTATCATCTTGCAATAATGCATACTGATCTCTTATGTCAACTAGAATCCATGAAAGTCATTTTTTTAATGAGAAATAGGTAGCAAATCATACTTGCAAAGTATAGTACAAATTAAAGTTAAGAATTTCAAAGGACCTAAGGGAGTTGGGGCCATATTTTTAAAGGTATTTAGGTGCCTGAAGATGCAGATGCCTTTGAAAAAAATCCCACTAGACATCTTCTGCCTTTTTAGGAGCTTAAATACTTTTAAAATCTGCCCCTTAGAGCCCAACTCCAATGGATTTCACTGGAAGATGGGCAACAGACTCCCAACGGTTCCTGGAAAATTCCTAGGTTCAATTATCTTCTTATATCTGGGATACCTAAATTTCCAGCTAAATTAGTTTTATAGTTAAATGTTGCCCAAAAAACTGCAGTTAAAGGAGTCTGATCTCTGCATATATGTCTACCTCAGTCAACTTCACAGCTAATCTCATCACCACCTCAATTTCATCTAAGGGAGACTGGTGCTATCTGGAAATAAATTGAGGCATTAGCTACATGTTGTAAAGAGATGTTTGTAGAAGATTATAACTTAGAGACACTTACTCATAAGGGACAGTATTATGAACATAAGAACTGTGCCCTAAAGGCTCGAGTTGGGAACATGCATGGCCATGTGCAGCAGTTGACCAAAAAAGCTCTCCAGTTTGTTTTGTTAAAGTTTTATTCCTTTCTCATTCATTGGTTGGCTAATTAAGGAACCTTAAGATCATTACACGTCTTAGAAGAATTGTCCATTTTCCCTTTACTGACATATATATATATATTTATTCTTACAAAGAAATTAGTGTAAATCAGAAAGAATAAAGAAATTACACAATGTTACATGCATATCTAGAGTTATAGAATTATTGTTTAAGGAATAGTAAATCAGTTAAATTGCAATGCATAAGAGTGCAGAGTTAAAGTTGCACATGTGTTTCCTGATTTATTTATTTTTAAATGCTTAACCAGTGGAATTTTAAAGTTACTATTCATAACCATAGAGGTAATGAAAGGTATTATACTGCGTTCAGTCAATGTTTTTTATGAAATATTATATTTTAATTTAATTTTCTGGCCAAAATGCACTGATTAGGAAATACACATGTAATCGTGCCTGGAAAAAATGTGTTAAATCAATTGTACGTATATTTCTTTTATACTATTTTAAGTTGCATTTAAAAAAAAGTTGTAATCAAAATATTTTTAAAAGAAAAAATAAACATCAATTTGCTCTGTAATAACACCAGGCAAAAATATACAAGTATGATTAATGTCTTCTGTTTGTAGTCCTGAATTAATGTGATTTCTAAAACCACATTCATGATTTTTCTCCCATGTGTCAGTACAGGGAGGAGCTAAGGCTGATTGGGTGCCCTAACTGTATGTTTCCATTGTTTTAATATGTTTGTTTGGATTTATTTAAAATGTAACTAACTGTAATTTCCTGGGTTTGTAATACCTGTGGGCTTTTTGGAGGGTGGAGGGAAATATGGGGGAATTGTAACAATTTTGTTTTAGCCATTCCGTTGCTGATTCTACCACTAGTTAAGGTAAGAGGATGTATGTGGGAATTTCCTTTTTAACTATTTAAAATCTTATACATCAACATGATGTATGAAACCCCAGAAAGAATGTTGCCATTTGTTGTTTCTAATCAGTTACATAATTTTTAACATCCACCTTAAAAAAAAAAAAAGACATTCACCAGTTGAAGTAGGTCAAAGAAGACAGTGGCCCAATCCAATTTTTACTCTGCTCCTCATGCCAACATTCTGTTGCATGACTTCCTGTATTTCCCCTTTCTAGTTTTCCCTCTCATTCCCCCGCATGCACACATCCTGATCAGTTTCTTCCTCACTCCTGAGCACAAATTCCCTGCTTGCCACCTCCAAATATTTTCCTCTGTCCCCTTCTCACTGAGTAGATTTAGCACAATAGGTAGAACTGAGATTTCAAGATTAATGGTCATTTGGGTTGTTCTAGGAACTACTGCCCTCTCTCAAAATGTCTTCTATCTTCTGTTCTCAGTGATGATCAGGTTACAGAGCTGGTATTAGCCACATGTCTTTCAAACTGGCCACCACCTTCTATTGTTCCCAAATGAAGTGAAGTCAAACTGCTAATAGTGTCACCCACGCTAAGACACCTGGTCCCCCGGGGGAGAGGGGAAGAGAGTCCCTTCTCAAAATGGTCATCAAACAAATGGTAGCTGTGGCTGCAATCGTGATAAGAACAATGGGAAATGGCAGCCATTTTGAAAGAGCTGCATGGAATTCTTCATAAAAACAATTATTTGAAATGTTGCCTATGCACAGATTTCAGTGAATTTTAACTATATGGGAAGTTTGAAGGGTCTGTCTTCCATTAATATCATTTGGGATCTAATAATGTCTGACACAGGATGCTAACTTTTAATGACCTGCTTTTAAATTAATTTTAACTCAAATTAATTAACAGAATTACTTGTAATATTCAGAAGAATCATTCTGTGCTCAAAGAATAAATCATTTCATTTTGGGATGGAAACTGTGTGTTTCATATATAACTATTTAAATTCCTGATATAAGTGTTCCAAGTCCACCCTAAGTATTGAACCACAAGTGGCATCTCCATAAATATAAATAAGAAATTGTCAAATAGCTGCTGATAAAATAACAGTTCATATTCAGGGGAAAATTACAATTAGCATTGGCATGTCTATTTAATTTAATTTTAAGAAGCTCCAGGGTACTGACACACACCTATCTCTTAAATAAAGTTAATCGTGTCCACATCTTTATTGTGAGTAGTAAAGCAGTTGAGTACAGTGCTAATATAAAGTGTTTATATAAAATAAGGAAAATAGGGGGTTATTTTGATTTTGTAGAGATTGTTTTCCTTGAAATAACTTCTGTTTATGAAAAAATAATAATCTGAGAGCACAGCAGCTCAGCATGCTAGGAGCTAATTTAACTGATGACTGCAGCTCAATTCCTGACATGCTGGTTTGCAGAGTAGGGTAGCTGTGGTTAGCTCTGATTTTGTAGGTGATGATGTACATGGAAAGAGGCAGGGGAGTTCTCCTACAGTTTGTGAAAGAATGAATGACTTCTATTCATTGATCATGTATACAAAACTGTTCTGCTACTTGGCACATTATCTCATGAGAATGTAACCATAAAATGTCACAGCATAACATTAGCAGCAATGGCCGTTAGACAAATAGAAATACCATTAACAACATTATGGTGTTTGGAACTTTTTGTTTCAGGACAGGAACGTCCACAAATTGTGATTGAAAAAATATATATATTTAGGTTGGAACTGGGGGCTTGCATGGATATCCAAGAAAGTGATAAGGCCTTCCAAACAAAAAGAAAGAGAGAGACTAAAAGTTATTACTGCTAGTTGTAAACACTTTCACTTTTCTAGGCCCCAATCCTGCATCATTGTACACTAGTGTAAATTCACTGACTTCTGTGGGTCTCTGCTACAGTTTCTCAAAACTCAATCTTTGGTTTGTGGGAAATTCTGACATTTTTCAAATTTGGTTTTGTCCCAATTTGGAACAAAAGCAAATATTTTTGTTTAAATTTCCTTTGAAACAAACTCTGAAAAAAATTCATCTTGGAAATATTTGGAATTTGTTTTGGAAAAGTAAAAAAAAATGTTTTTTATTTTTATTAGTCTTTATGTTTATATTATTTATGACGTCATCTGGTAGTACATAATTGTACACTATATTATAGATAGGTTACAATATCAGAAAGGATCTTTGTAATCATCACAAGCCATAGGAATCCCGTGCATTAATTCCTGGTTGAACTAGAGCATATCTTTCAGGCAGAAAAAACATCAAATCATCATTTTAAAATGATCAAGGATGGAGAATCCATCCAAACCCTTGGTAAGTTGTTTGGATGGTTAATTATCTGCACTATTAACATTTGCACCCTATTTTTAATCTGAATTTGTCTAGCTTTAACTTCCAGCCATTGGATCTCGCTATACTTTTTGTCTGATACACTGAAGAGCCCATTATCAAAGTTTTGCTTCCCATGTAGACAGTTATATGCTATCATTGAGTCACCCCCTCTTCTCTTTGTTAAGTAAAACAGATTGAACACTTTAACATAATTGCAACATATTTTCCAATCCATTAATAATTTTCATGGCTTTTCTCTGAACCTTCTCCAATTTAGGAACATCATTCTTGAATTGCAAACACCAGAACTGGACACACTATTCCAGTAGTGGTCACCCAACTGATAAATACAAATGTAAAATAACCTCTCTACTTCTACTCAATATTCCAACATACACATCTGAGGATCACATTAACCCTTTTGGCTATGGTATGACACTGAGAACTGTTGTTCAGTCCAGCATGACTCTCTAATCTTTTTCATAGTCCCAGAATAGTCACCTTTTTCATAGTCCCAGAATAGTCACCTATCCTGTAAGTATGGCCTACGTTCTTTGTTCCTAGATGTTTCATTTTCTATTTGGTCCTATAGAAATGCATACTGTTAGCTTGCACCCCACTTACCAGATTATTCTACATCAGTGATGTGTCCCCTTTATTATTTACCACTTCCCCCAATTTTTGTATCTGCATATTTCCTGTGATTTTTGTTTTCTTTCAGGTCATTGATAAGTGTTAAATAGCATAGGGCCAAAAATGAATCCTTGAAGGAACCCACTAGAAACACGCCCATTCTCTCAGTCCCAATTTACATTTACAATTTGTTACTGGTCAGTTAGCCAGTTTTTGATCTATTTAATGTGCACCATGTTATTTTTGAATTGTTCTAGTTTCTTCATCAAAATGTTGTATGGCACTGAATCAAATATCTTGTAGAAGTCACGTATATTACATTAACGCTACCTTTATCAAACAAAGAAGTAATCTCATCACCATATTATCTTGACAGGATCTATTTTGATCAATCCATGTTGATAGGCATATTTTACCCTTCTTTAATTCTTTATTAATCGAGTCCTTATCAGCCGTTCCATTATTTTGCCTGCGATTGATATCGGGCTGATAGGTCTAGAACAGGGGTAGGCAACCTTTCCGAAGTAGTGTGCCGAGTCTTCATTTATTCACTGTGATTTAAGGTTTTGTGTGCCAGTAATTCATTTTAATGTTTTTAGAAGGTGTCTTTATATAAGTCTATAATATATAACTAAACTATTGTTGTCCGTAAAGTAAAGAAGGTTTTTAAAAAGTTTAAGAAGCTTCATTTAAAATTAAATTAAAATGAAGATCCCCCCCAGACCGGTGGCCAGGACCCGGGCAGTGTGAGTACCGCTGAAAATCAGCTCAGGTTGCCTACCCCTGGTCTAGAATTACTCAGATCATTCTGTTTACCATTTTTGGATACTGGTTCAACACAAGCTTTCTTCCAGTCCTCTGGAATTCTCCCAATGTTTTTCCAGACATTGAAAATCAACATTAACAGTTCAGTGAGTGTCTCCATCAGCTCTCTTAAAAATGTTTGGATGCAAATTAATCTGGATTTGCTGACTTTAAGATGCTTAACTTTAGTAGCTTCTGCTTAACATCCTCCAGAGTTACTACTGGATTGGAAAGTATTTCCTAATCATTACATGAAATGACTAAATCATCTGGCATTGTTCCCAAATACAGCCCTGAAATACTTAGTGTTTGTTCTCCATTATTATTCACAATTCATTACATGTCCTACTATGAACTACTACTACTGACATTCTAGACAAAATAGTCTAATATACTGGTTAGAGAAGCAGCTGTTTCCAATAACTGTTATCCTGGAATCATTTTTTTTTTGAGAGAGAGAGAAATAAATAAATACTTTAATACACTGAGTGCTTATTTTTATTTCAAGTGTCAGTGTTTCCTTACAACATAAACAGGAGACATTTTGATCTGGAAAATATGATGTTCCAATCTGTACTATATAGTGGTTACCCTTCATGATTTGAAACATAAAATAAAAAATATATATTCCAACTATTGTCATTTGAATCATGTCACATTATATAGTGTAATGCATAATGATGTCTCTTGTCATCCTCATTTGATGTGATGACTCGACATGTTATGCACTGCTATTACTGATATGCCACAAAATATAAAATAAAAATATCAAAAGAAAAAAAAATTCATTTTGAAACACAATTTTTGACTTTTTCCCCTCCCAAAAATGGATTTTTTCAAAAACATGTTTCCAGGACACATTAGCAAAATTATTATAGAAAAATTGGTGTTGTCAGAAGGGCATTTTCCAATGGAAAAACGGTTTGGATGAATATTCTCCAACTAGCACTAGTCTCTGTGCAGGAATAGAGTTCATGGTAGCAGAAGATTGTGGTTTTAGGGTGAGTGAATGTTTGATAGATTAAACAGGCTTTTATTTAAGAAAAATACTGTATCCCTTTTCACATCGCATTTAATAATAAATCACTTAACTTTGTTTAAAAAAATGTAAGGGAAAGAAATGAGAGAAAATGTCCTTCAGAACCTTGCCTCACTGTTTGTAGGTTTGCCTGTTTCTGTACTTAAATATTTCCTGCATGTAGCGTGGCGACAACTCACCCTGCGGTGCCTCCTGCTGGTCATCCAGGGAATTAGCTCACCAGCTTCCGGAGTGCCCTCTGCAGGCCGGTGTCTTGCCTTGCTGTCCCTCCCAGACCCCAGTGCCCCTTTGCCTAGGGGTTCTGCGCCCTAGCAATACTCCCACATCTCTGGGTCTCCCCTCACCAAGGAACCCCCAACCCTCTATCCCTCACCTCGCCTCAGTCTATGGCTACTGCCAGTCACCATCTAGCCCCTGTTCACTGGAGCAGACTACAGTGTACAGCCATACATCATCAGCATGGAGGGTTTGCCTTTGCCTACCCTGGGCTGCCCCTCTGCAACCCCAGTACCTTTCCTGCCTTTATCAAGGCCTGCAGCCTGGGGAGTTTCCATCCTGGTGCTCCCCAGTTCCTCTAGCCTTTCCCCAGCCGTGCTCCACTTAGGTACCCTCATCGGCTCTGGTACTCTCTGTCTGAATTCCAGCCTAGCAGCCCCTTTATAGGGCCAGCTGCAGCCTGATTGGGGCGTGGCCCCAGCGGAGGATGCTTCCCCAATCAGCCTTTCCCCAGCCACAGCCCTCTCCAGGGCTGTTTTTAACCCCTCCGGGCAGGAGTGGAGTTATTACCCCACTACACTGCAGCATTTAAGCTTTCACAAAAAAAGTTTCTACATTAAGCAATAATAAAATGTTTATTACTTTCCTACTCTACTGATTTTTAATGCAGAGCCATTTATGCCATTTAGTGAGAAATATTTACTTTCTAATTACACTTAGTGTTGTCATTCTGGTTGGAAAAATGTCCTACCAAATGTAACTAGATACTATATTCTCTTTGTGATTCTACAGAGACTGACAAGAAGTTCTGAGAGGCGTGAACTGACTTCCTGTATTATTATTTAGTGAAACACTGTCTGATAGAGTTCTACAGTAAAGATAATTAAAGTATCTAGGTTGCACTGTATGTTTAATCAATCTGAAAATTATTCACTATAACTAAACCTGTGGGAAAGAGGATGCTATATTGTCTCTTACTAAATATAAACTACATTCTTTTACCCAGTTCTCAGTCAGACAGTACTAACAGTTTCTTGCATGAGGGAAGCCACTCAATGGATTCTCAATACTTAGGGTATGTTTTAGGGCTTTACTGCACACTGTCTGGTATGGTATCTGTGTACTCCCAGGCAAAATTTTACAAGCCTTTGTTATCCCTTATAAAGATTCCCACCAGATACAGCGGTGGTGGGATTGGCAGTTTTATGCATGCAATTATTATGAAGAAAATCAGGCTAGTAGATAGAACTAAATGAATATTAAGAGCTTTAAATTTGATTTCAGATTATGACTTCCTTTTCTGTTCCTCCTCAGAACATGGTGTCTGCCTAAAATGTGTCAATTCTTCTATCATCTGCCTTACTTCATGTTGACCAAAACAGTGAAATCATTAACCCATCTAATCAAAGGCTTTATGAATTGTTGACACAGACAAAGCAGCTACTGCCCTATGATTTGGGATTGAATCATTATTTATTGGAATTCTTATTATAAAATATAACATAAAAATATATTTGCCAATTTTCATCCTTTAGTTATTTTGATCAGCTTCTTCACTTCTACTACCCACTGATAGAGGACATACTGTGTAGCTGCTGGAAACCTAATTATACAATTTTTCTTTTAGGACATATATAGATTTAGTAGGAATGTTCCACTTTAACTACACACAACTCAATCTTCATAGTTTCATTCTGTCTTGCTTGCTCTTTACTGGGAAGAAAGTTTGTCTTTTATCTTTGTTCCAAATTAAAAAAAAAAATTCTCCAAAGACAGTGTCTGCCACTCTGTGTACACACACATTAATACCTGCCATTTTGAGTTTTAAAAAGTGTTTTTTTTATGTTTTTAATAAAATAGAGTTTAATATCAAACCACTTTAGGGGTATTAATATGCCTAAAGCCTGATATTTGAATCTACCTTTATATCAAACAAAAAACGTTTTTGTTAACTTAACTTTTAAATGCAAATTCCATCAGCACAATTTCTATTGCATGGATACATATCAAGGATCTGAATGCGAAGGAGCCTTGGAATTAGTTTCTGCAACTTTGACTTACAGTATCTGAAGCCTGCATCCCAAGCAAGGGGAAAAATTCATAGGAAAAGGTTGCCGACCAAGCTGGATGAGCAAGCATCTCAAACAGGTGATTAAGAGGGAGCAGAAAACCAAGGAATGGAAGATGGGATGGATCTGAAAGGAAAGCTACCTCTTTGCAGTCAGAAAGTGTAGGGATAAAGTAAGAACTGCCAAAAGCCAAGTAGAGATGGAGTGTGCAAAGGAAATTATAACAAATAGTAAAAGCTTTTATAGACATATAAATAAAAAAGAAAACGAAAAAAAAAGGAGTGGGACTTCTAAGTACTGAGGATGGGGTGGAGATTAAAGATACTCTAGGCATGGCCCAACACCTAAACAAATACTTTGCTTCAGTTTTTAATAAGGCTAATGAAGAGCTTAGGGGTAGTGGCATGGTAGCTAATGGTCCCACTCAACTTCCCATGCTCCCAAAAACCCTCTCCCTCTCTCTCATACCTCTTGAATTTAATTTTCCTGGCTCCTCTGGATCCCTGTGAAAAGAAGAACAAATAACAGGAAGGCAGGCAAGTGATAGAACTCACTGGAAATTATTAGTAGAATGTTCTAGTTCTACTATCTTGATATCTGAAGGATAATGGTCTCCAATGATCCTCTGAGATGACATGCCTTTGCTCTGCCACTTACCCTAGGCTATGCTTAACTTCCATGAGCTATTCCTAAATTATTTTGTTACTTGGTTGTTTTAGAAGGGAAATGACAAGGGAAGGGACAGGTGGCAGTTGAGGGGATGGGTAACAGGTTGAGGGCTCGCCTTTCATAAAAGTACTAAGCCTTTCAACTGTACTATGTAACGAATTAGGAACACCACAGTAAATAACTCTTTTTTGTCACCATATGAACCTGCTGATAGGAAAGAAATGCTTCCACACTTTTGCAATGAGTAATGCATTCATGGCTAATGAGCCTACGTTATAAATACCAACTCTATCCTGTGCATAGGACCCTACCTTTATTCAGCATCCTTTTACCAACCCACTCATGTTCAGGTTCTAAAGCAAGAGACCAATTTTTCAGTGTTGTACATCAGTATAAGTCTCCATCATAACTCTTACACAATTCAATTGTGTTTTGTTGGTGGGAACTATAATGATGGAGAAGCAGTTTGAAATAGCTTTTTAATAGTGTCTATACAAATATAATATGTGCTATTGTAAATGCATACTAAATTTAATCAGAGCCATCCACACAACATCTAATACATTTTTCCATTGTTATTTGGAGTTGCTGTCCATTACATTTTTAGCAAACTCGAGTAATACTATCAGATTTATACATGAAGATAACAGCACAATATGTAATTCACTAACAGAATGAGAAGGGGAACAGTTGCTCAACTTGTGAAAAACAGAAAAGATTGAAGAAAACACTGTGCCTTTTCCTGCTCTCTCCAAGACCAGTAGACCGGTTGTTCACTGCACCTTGGTAGGTGCATTTCTAATGAGCATATAAAGAAAACCAATCGTCTTAGTGGGTGATATCTCTGGGCCTGCTTCTTCTGCCCTTACTTAAGTAAAGCCAGCTATATCGGAAACATTGCCAGGTTGACTCGAGAGTGGAAACTGTACAACCAGTGATGAGCTGCCAAATTTTTAACAACGGGTTCCCTCCTCCCTCCAAAATTTTAACAACGGGTTCCCTCCTCCCCCCCCCCCTCCGGGGGGGGGGGGGGTCGTGCCCCATCCAACCCCTCATGTTCCTTGACACACATACTCCGAGATCCCTGACCCATCCCCCCCTTCCCTGTCCCCTGACTGCCCCTTGCCGCCCCACCCAACCCCTCCTCTCATTCTCAATGGCCCCCCAGAACCCCTACCCCATACAACTACCCCTTCTCTCTGTCCCTGAGTGCCCCCACCACCTCATCCAACCCTGCTCTTTCCTGACTGCTCCCTGGGACCCTTGCCCCATTCAATCCCCTGTTCCCTGCCCTCTGACTGCCCTGACCCCTATCCACCCCACAACCCACCCCCTCCTGCCCCCTTACCACACTGCCTGGGGACCGGGTCCACTCTGCCAGGACCACGACCGGCGCCCTGGGGCCCAACTCCCGAGCCCGGCCGGACCAGAGCAGGCACCGCTCGGCGGCAGCCGCTCGGCCCGACTCCCGGGCCGGCACAGGGCCCAGCCGCCACCCCAGGGACCCCTGCCCCATCCACCCCCTTCCCTGTACCCTGAGTACCCTCCGCCGCCCCATCCAACCCCTCCTCTCATTCCTGATGGACCCCCAGGACCCCAGCCCCATCCAACCACCCCTTCTCTCTGTCCCCTGACTGCCCCTGGAACCTTTGCCCCTGACTGCCTCCCACCGCCCCATCCAACACCTGATCCTTTCTGACTGCCCCCCCAGGACCCTGGCCCCCGTTCAATCCCCCTGTTCCCTGCCCTCTGACCCCCCCACCCCCAAACTCCGCTACCCTCTCTCCAACACCCCTTCCCTGCCCCCTTACCGCGCTGCCTGGACGTGGCTGGGCCGGGACAGGAGTCGCGCGGCCGGATCCGGAGGATGCGGCGGGAGCCCAGCGGCCGGAGCCAGGTGGCTGGCCGGGTGGAGCCAGGGAGGGCTGTGGCCAGAGCTGGAGCCGGGCAGCCGGGCCGCCGCCATGCCCAGACCCGCGCTGCCGGGCCGGCCCCTGGCAAAACCGCAGGGGTGGCTGGAGCCACGGGGCCAGGCCGGGCTGGAGGTGGGGGGCCGTGTCCAGAGCCGAGCATCCCGGTAGGTGGGGGCACGGCAGGGCCAGGGGTGCGGCCGAGCCGGGCGGCTGGGGAGGGGTTTGGGGGCCGGGACGCGCCGTGCCGCAGCCGGTGAGGGGTGGGGACCCGGGCGGGCAGGGTCGCGGCCAGGAATGCGGGGCACAGCCAGGGAGGGTCGGGCGGGGACCCGGGGAGGGTGCGGCCGGAGCCAGGCGGCCGGGAACGCGGGGGGGGGTCGGGGACGCGGGGCAGTGCCGCAGCGGGTGAGGGTCGGGCGGGGCCGGGGGGCCGGGGGCCGGGAGGGTCGCGGCCGGGCGGGGCAGCGGGGACGCGGCCGTGAGGGTCGGGCGGGGACCGGGTGGCCGGGAAGGGTCGCGGAAGGGGAGGCAGGGATGGGCTGCGGCCAGGGACCGGCCGGGGAACACGCCCCCTCCCCTAGTTTCCTACCTCAGCGTCCTCTTCCTGGGCCGGGGAAGCCTGCTTGCTTCTCAGCCCTCCCAGGCTTCCCGTGCGAACAGCTGATTCGCAGGAAGCCGTGGGGGAGGAGAAGCAAGGAGGAGCTTCATGGCAGGAGGTGGAGGAAGAATTCTCAACGGTTCCCGCAAACCGTTTGCTAAAATTAGACGCCGGACAGAGAACTTTAGCATCCGGTTCGCTGTCCGGCGTCTAATTTTAGCAAACGGTTCGCGCGAACTGTTGCGAACCGTCTGCAGCTCACCCCTGTGTACAACCCAAATGCAACTGTGAAAGATAGAAGGTGGTGGTTGACAGCCTTTGTGTTGGAGATGTCACTTGAAGGAGTCCCTTAACCCTGGAATTAACTGAAGGGTATTAGTAGGAATGATTGCAGAGTGAGCTGCTATTCAGCATGAGCGAGAGTGTCAGAATCTGGCCCTAAATTATTACTATTCAAGAGCAGGCTGCAAAGAGAACCCTACATTGTAATTCTGTTTGACACTTAGCACTCTACTTTGATTTTCATCACCACTAACAATTTAGAGTAGCCCAGGGGGCCTGTGTCCTCATTTCAAAATGTTTGTTTCTCTGCAGAAAATATGCACCAAATCTATGCAGAAACACACGCACATGCACGCACACACACAGTAAAATCAAGACAGCAGGATGGGGAATCTGCAGTGCTGCTAATTACAATGCTACTCCTCATCAGCATCTTGCCACTGCTGATTGGCAAAGCACACCACAGCAGTGTTCTAACTGGCTTGTGACTGTAGAATACCTTCTCAAGTTTGCACATTTAGGGTATGTCTACACTACGGGACTATTCCGAATTTGCATAAACCGGTTTTGTAAAACAGATTTTATAAAATCGATTGCGCGCGGCCACACTAAGCCCATTAATTCGGTGGTGTGCGTCCGCGGTCCAAGGCTAGCGTCGGCTTCTGGAGCGTTGCACTGTGGGTAGCTATTCCCTAGCTATCCCATAGTTCCCGCAGCCTCCCCCGCCCCTTGGAACTTCCGGGTTGAGATCCCAGTGCCTGATGGGGCAAAAATCATTGTCGCGGGTGGTTCTGGGTAAATGTCGTCAGTCACTCCTTCCTCTGGGAAAGCAAAGGCAGACAAGCATTTCGCGCCTTTTTCCCCTGGATTGCCCTGGCAGATGCCATAGCATGGCAATCATGGAGCTTGTTTTGCCTTTTGTGACTCTCACCGTATGTGTACTAGATGCCGCTCACAGAGGCGATTCAGCAGCGCTACACAGAAGCATGCTTTTGCTTTTGCATGACAGCAGAGATGGTTACCAGCCATACTTCACCATCCAAACCCTTCCATAAATTGGAACTAAGATGATCATGGCTACCAGTCCTTTTGTACCATTTGCTGCTGTCATAAGTGCCCCTGGCTGAGATCAGCCAGGGGCGCAAAAGCCAAAATTGGGAATGACTCCCTGAGTCAATCCCTCCTTTTTGGTATCTAAAAATAGAATCAGTCCTGCCTAGAATATAGGCAAGTGTACTAGATAACCACTGTATCATAGAACCAGAGAGCACAGCTGCTCTGTGTCAGATCCTGCAGAAACTATGATCTGTATGCTATTCACAGGGGGTGCTCCTGTAACAACCCCACCTGTTGATTCCGTTCTTCCCCCAGCCTTTCTGGGCTACCGTAGCATTGTCCCCCCACTTGTGTGATGAAGTAATAAAGAATGCAGGAATAAAAAGACATGGTGACTTGTTAGTGAGAAATGAGTGGAAGGCAGCCTCCAGCTGCTATGATAGTCCAGACAGGACATTAAGCAGTGTGTAGGAGAGAAGCCCAGCATCCCTCTGCTAGTCCAGGGGCAACTGAATCTGTTCTTTACACATGAAGGGTGGGGGCTGATGGAGCTCAGCCCCCTGTTGCTATGATGATGATGGTTACCAGCCATACTGCACCATCCACCATCCACCAGAAAAAATTAGGGCCAGGTGCCCTTGATCGACCTGACGGATGCTAGTCAGCATGGTTACTGCCCCATGTGCCAATAGGCTGATGACGAGGACGGTTACCAGTCCTTTTGTACCATCAGCCACCCATGGCAGGGGGGAGTGAAGATGTTGGTGTTGACGGCTGCAGCATCGTGTATATCTGCAGCATTCAGTAAAGATAGGGTGACATGTAAAAGAGTCAGAGGATTGTTTTCCCTTTCGCTTCTGGGGGTGGGGGGGGTGAGTAGATTGCCAAGCTATGCCCTGACCCACCGCGGACACTGTGTTTGACCCTAGAAGCATTTGGAGCTCAGCCAAGAATGCAAATACTTTTCGGAGGCTGCAGGAACTGTGGGATAGCTTCAGTCCTCCAGTCCATGAGCGTCCATTTGATTCTTTGGCTTTCCGTTACGCTTGTCACGCTGCAGTGCGCTGAGTCCCTGCTATGGCGTCTGTCTGGAGATTTTTAAAAAAGGATTCTGAATTTCATCTTCTGTAACGGAGCGCTGATAGAACGGATTTGCCTGCCCTTACAGCGATCACATCCGCATGGTCCGTGCTGGAGCTCTTTCTTTATTTTGATTTCAGACTGCATCGCCACCCGTGCTGATTGGAGCTCCACGCTGGGCAAACAGGAAATATTCAAAAGTTCGCGGGGCTTTTCCTGTCTACCTGACCACTGCATCCGAGTTCAGATTGCGGTCCAGAGCGGTCACTGCTGCACTGTGGGATAGCTCCCGGAGGCCAATACCGTCGATCAGCGTCCACACTAACCCTACTCCGATATGTTAATACCGATACTAGCGTTATTCCTCTCGTTAGGGAGGAGTACAGAAACTGGTTTAAAGAGCCATTAAAATCGATATATGGTGCCTCCTAGTGTGGACGGTTGTGGCGTTAAATCAGTTTTACGCTCCTAAAACCAGTTTAAACGCCTAGTGTAGACCAGGCTTTAGTCTTATTGAACCTACAGTATTTGTTTTCAATGGCTTTAAACAACAGCAGCACAATTTTGACAGAGTGGTGCTGCACTCAAGAATGCTAAGTTTTTTCCAGTTCCATTCTCCAGACCATTTTCAGCTTTCCTCCATTTACTTTTGCATGAAAATATTCCCCCCCTTTACTTTGTATTATTTTGCTACAGTTGGGAAATCACAGGCACTGAACCTACCAGACTGCAAACTGTCAGTGAGGAATAGAAGCAGTGTCAAAGGAGAGACATTTGAAGAGTTTCCTTTGCAACTTGCAAAGAACCCTCGTGAAATGTTGATGAACGCTGTATATTATGCATCTGACTAATCTCTGCATTTTTTTATTTAATCAGAAGCAAGTTCCAGACAAAAGGAAACAAAGTGTAGGAAAAATGACAGAGGAGAATGAAAATGTAAATTGACAAAGCCGGTAGGAATGGAAAAATACAAAATCTTCTGAGTTATTTTGAAGTTCATTCGATTACTCCTACCAACTACTTCATCCTGTTTTATGCACTGTATAACTGTATTCATGTTATCATAGAGATGTCTATGATAACATGAATACAGTTATACAGTGCATAAAACAGGATGAGTTTCTATCGAAGAGGGTAGGAAATGAGAATTAATGAGCTTTATTTGACTAGTTTTTGTTTTGTCCTTTAGGAAAAAAGGAAACATCAAAGACATTCATTTGTATTTTGTTCTCACTTTTTGTAAAAAAATACTTTTTTTAGGAATATGATTTTGCTTTCATGATGGGATTGGTATTTGGGATGAAATTGAAGTACTGAATCAGAAGGCAAGGTTATGATTTATTAAACGTTAACATTTCTCCACTCTATCAAATAAAGCTGTATTTCAGCATACAATCAGTTAGAAATTTGCTTTCTTATTCTTGAGTAAAATGCAGAGATTTTGTCTGATGATACCTAGTATTCAGTATTAAGGAAAAATCCATTGATAGATTCTAAAGATTATATTTGACTTTAAATCCCTGTCCAAAAATGTAAGTAACTTGAGGTTACTTTGCTGTATATTAAACCACAAATCTACATTCAAATAATATTAAGGGGCTAATAAAAGCAAGGACACTCACAATACAGAGCTCAGCTGGAGTATGACACTTGGAATTAATTTATGGTATTATAGAAGAGACAACAAATAAACCATTCTCTAAAAATAAAAACCAAACCAAGGGACAATGGCATCAGCTCTTGGATAAAAGGCCAACCTGGATTTTCTACTTTTAAACCAGTTCCTTGACCATAGTATTACACTGAGAGCTTTGTGAAAACTACTGCACATATTCTTTAGACCAAAATGAAAACAAACTCGATGATGAGTATGGTTCCGTGTCCCTTATGACCGTATGTCATATCACTTTAACAAGAATTTGAACATTTATTTTATTATATATATATATATTTCATAGTCACAATCTTTAATGCATCAGATCTGTGATAGATGGCATTACAAACAGCCTTTAAAGTGTCAGTAACAGGCCAAATTTGTTTGCATTTTGTGTAGTATTTTTAATACTTAGCAATGTATGCTGCATAATAGCATCAGAAACATTGCTGTTCAGAAGATAGTTGTTTAGAAGGCCTCATGAAGCGCTTAAAGATTCCTGCAGAAGAACCATGCTTTAGAAGTGGTGTACAGGGCATTCATGAGCCAACAATTGCAAAGGCATTTTTTTGACTGGAACAAGCCATTAGAGTATAAGATAGTCAGCAGTGTGAACTATTGTATAAAGTTATGTTCAGAATATTGAATGTAAGAATGTCAAAGTACCCTGGGAATAGGCTGATGAAATTCTGCTTAAGGAATGCTGTAAAATGTTTGACTACACAGTTCTTTTTGAGGGATGCGGTGTTCTCAAATCCTTTTGTAAACACTCATTCATGGAAAAAACAAGGCAATATAAATCATGTAGTAATGTTTACTTTAATAGACACTGTTTTTACATTTTAAAGTTCATGGAATCTTTTTATAGAGCTTTGTGACTTCTTATCTTACTCTTCCATATCTCACTGTGAAAATGTTTTAATCTTTATGGAGAAAACAAAGTACTGATTATGATATATTAGACTTATCTATATAACACGGGCATATGCTCTGTAGGGCTTTGTAGGGGAGAGAATTCCCATCAGGCTGGTAGCTTCCTTTCTCTATTATTCCTTTAGGGCAAATCTCCAAAGCAGATGTGAGAATTGGGCAGAGTTGTGCCTCTAACTGAATCAGAACATACATAGTATCCATTTTAGGATTTTAAAGGGTCTAGACTCCTCCAAGATAGAGGGTCCTGTGACTGAGTCCTTTGAAGAATAGTTGCTTCAGGTAGGAGCTGTGGCTATAAAACAGCCTCACTTTTGTTCTAGCAATACTGGGAGAATTACAGCTATGATTTGAAACCCACTATAAAATCCACAAATGGAGAATTTTTTTCTTTGTTATATATCCGAATGATCTGTGAGTCTTTCACTGTGTCCATGTTGCGCTCCCCGCCCCCCCCTCGCAGAATGGATATGATCCAAAGCCCAGGGAGAGTTTTTTCCACTCACTATGATGGACTTTGGAACAGCCACTCTAACAGCAGATTTAAACAATTCTCTGGTGTTGAATAGCTAATTCTGCATAGAACGATGAACACAGAGTAAAGGAACTGATTAATTTGAAAAAAAATATACTTTCTCAACTCATGTTCATTTTGAGGTTCTCTGATGCATCTATAGAAATAAAAATATTTACCGTTACAGAAGTGGATTGATTGATCTTATTGAACAATGAATGGGAAAGCTTCACTACAAACTCACATCAGGCAATTCATTAATCTATCTGAAATCAGTTTGTCTTAGTAATGACCTTGGATGGCTATAGATAGGAGCTAGAGCAGCGGATCTCAAACTGTGGGTTGTGACTGCAAAGTGGGTCACCACCCCATTTTAATGGGGTCTCCAGGGCCAGCATTAGACTTGCTGGGACCCAGAGCTGAAGCCTGAGCTCCACCCCCACCGAGGGGGGTGGAGCTCAGGCCTCAACCTGCTTTGCCACAGCTGGGGTGGCAGGGCTTAGGCTCTCGCTGCCCTGGTATCACGTAGTAACTTTGTTGTCAGAAGGGGGTCATGATGCAATGAAGTTTGAGAACCCCTGAGCTAGAGGATGTTCAGAGTGTCTGAGATGTATCTCTTTATAAACTGCTGGATATTTACTGAAAATAATTTGGTTTTAATTTTCCACATATTGTTTTTCATACAAGCACATACTTGGTTTGGAAATATAAAAGACTATTTACAAACTGAGTGCTGTATGTTATTTTAATCTAGTGGATCCAAATACGTGAAAGTGAGAGAGAGGAGAACCCTGGTGTGCAGCTTTTCTAAGTGTAAAGCATTTGGAGTTCTGAATAGAATAAGCTCCAAAGAATGGTAGTTGGAAGTGAAGAAATGTAAATAATAAGAATGCAGGTAATTGTTGGATACATTCAGTAAACCTAAATAAAAGGTCTGTTTCAACTGCTTGAGATGGCTAATCATTTCGGACTCTCTTCAGCTAAAAAATCCCCACATGATCCTTGCATATACAGGAGATAACCCTGGGAAAGGATATGAACCTATTCAGTAGAATGTCAGCTGATTTTGTTGGGCTAGTTCTAAGAGTGGGCTAGGTCCCCTGAGATCAAAAAACTGTTAGGAAGAGATTCCATTATTACTCTTCTCACCATCTTTCTACTATTGGACTACTTTGTATCTGGATCTGAATTTATCAACTCTTTTATTATGGCCACAAATGTTTTAATTATTATTTTGGAGAATTTAATCCAACACGTATATTAGGAAATATCTAGCCTTTGAATAGTGACACTGGTGCACATTCTTAGCTACATATGTGCTGGGGGAGTGGGCCCTGTCTGTACTCCCAGGCCAGCATATTGTGTCACCTAGAGGTAATTGAATCAAGTGATTGTATACGGTTTTGTTGTTGTACTATCAAATGTATGGAGTAAGGTCTTTTATGAAAGCCAGTAATACACTGGTGAGTAATATCATTATGAAATGCGTGTAATAATACTACATGAGGAATTATTGATACTCACTGATAATATATTTTTAAAATCTGTGACCAAACAAAGGGAGAAACAGGTTTTCTCCCAGACAGGAGGAAAGGCAGATAACTACCTGTCTCCAATGTAAATTAAGCATCATGGAATAAAAAACAGAACCCCAGAAGCCTCATTTACATATGAATCAGGAGGGGGTGGAAAATCAATAGGAAGGAAAGAGCAGCAATAGGTCATCATGACTATGGGGGAAAAATGAGTTTTGGGTAACATAAGCAGAAGCAAAAAAGCCATTTTGGCATCCATTATTTAGGGGACATAGGGAACTAAACCCTCTGAGCCTGTGAAAGCAGGATCCCCTAGTCTGAGGTGCTAGGGATGCTGGTAGCTTGATGAAAATAAGAAAACTGCTTAGATAAAGATTATAGCTCACTAAGATTAAGTCATAGTCACTAGAAAGTATATTATTTTATTTTGTATGGAACTTTACCCCCCCCCCATGCCCCTCGGTTGGAATCACTTAAATGTCTGTTTTTTGTTTAATCACCTGGTTCTTAGGTTATTCCAAAACCTTCTCAGTGATGTGTATTAAAGTGAATTGTAAATCTTCAGTTAACCTAACAGGCTGAATGTGTTCTGTCTCTTTGGAGGCAGCGAACTTGATGATTTTCTGTGAGTGTCCAGTAAGAGGGAGTGATCAAGTCAGTGAGGCATCTGTGGGGAACTTAGAAGCTGGGGTTCACTGGCTGTTACCAGAAAGACAAGGTTTTGACTAGCAGAATCTTGAAGGGTTTGCTGGCAAAGCAGACAGTTTCCTGCTACACCAGTCTGCCTCACAGTTTAGCTTCAATAGAGCTCTCATTCTTGCTGAGGCAGAGTGGTGGCTCACACCTCTGGGTGCTTTGAACACTCCAGAAGAGGCCAGAAACTCAATTTCCTTCAAGGATGTGCTGCAGTAAATACTCCTCCAAAAAGAGGGTTTGTAAGTAGTCTTATTTAAAAACACAATTCATCAAAGGCAGAGAGGGAAATCATAATGAAAGGTGTAAAATACATGCTTTGATCTAAAATTCTTCAGGAGTTTTGAGTTGGTTTAATCTGGGCTGAAGTTGAAGAACTGAACTCAGAAATGATAATACTTGCATGTCTAGAGAATGCATTCTCTCCCCATAGCTATTTCATTCATTCATTGACATTTACCAGGCAATTTCAGAGACCAAACCTTTAGTTTTAAGGTCCTCCGGTTGAGGCTTGCCCTCCCTGGAGTCAAGTGCCTTTGTAGTCTGTGACCACTTGATGCTCAATTTGTGCCACTATTCATTATCTCTCCCACCCTGACATTTTCCATGGGCCACAATTATACATGCACAAGAGTCCTGACTGGAGATGTGTATTATTTTCTGTCCCATTCTAACACAATTTCCTATTGCATATTTCCAATTACATTAATTATTGTACTGAAGCTGGCTTATTTTTATGTGAGAAATTTCTAGGCTCAGTTACACTATTGTTGTTGGTGTCCAGGAAGCTTTGATATCTGCAGAAATTATCATTCTCTTTTCATCACCATGCCTTGTGAACATCTCTCTCCTTCCTGAATGTTACCTTTTTGGGTGTTTGTTAGATTCCCATTGACTTGGCCCAAGGTGTAACCTGCAGTAATTCTTCTTCTCAGTCTTTGTTCTAGATTTAAAGACATGTTGCTCATATTCCAGTGTCTACTCTATATCAGATAGCAGTTATTGGCAGATCAATATTCTGTAATATCCTCCCTGGCAGATCCTCTCTACCTCGTGAATTAGGATGGGTGGATTTGCAGTTGTGACAAATACCCCCTCTAACCTTACCCTAGAAGTATTTCCCCCATGAGGGGCATGCAATCTGGAGTACTGCAGAATGTCATTTCATTATTTTTAAAGAATGAATATCCATGAATGAAAGGATATTTTAACTCTGAAAACAGGCAGAGGAGTATTTTTAGAATATTTCACTGGAATAGGCTTTCAAGAAACCACAGGTTTGACAAACAAGAATTAAATTTCAGGGAGGAGCAGAAATGGTGTTTTGAAGAGTCAAACAGTACACTTATGCATCATCTATGGTTGTCAAGGTCACACAGCCTTGGATCCTGTTGACAGAATATTTTCCCAGTCACCACTGAAGACACCACAGGTGGCAGACAGTTAAACCACCTACTCCTGTAGAGATCAGTTTTTCCACTGCTGTTCTCAGAGGTAGTCAAAATATTAGTTTTCCAAGAGAAACAGAGCACCATCATAAAATCATCGGTTCTGCAATATAGCTCAGATTCCATCTGTCCTGTGTGCCATTAACAACACCTAACTTCTCATCGTTCCAGAAGCTGACAACCAGATAAATTATCCTGACTGCAAAGCATTCAATTATATGCATATGCAGGTTGTGTGCATTACCAAGTAAAATGTTACAGATATGGCCTCCAGCTGCACAGGTCACTGGCATCTTCCTCATTTGCATTTCCCATATAATCACTCTTTGGGCCAGCTTGGAAGATCTCATTATTTAATATTCAGTACATTTAATGTCTTTGAAAAAAAAATTGTTCTTGGCTTTACTTGGGCTGCTGTTAGCTATATTTGTTTTAACTTTGTCTTCCCACCCACTACCATTCATTCAGTGACCCAACAGTTAACATAAGAACATAAGAACATAAGAATGGCCGTACCGGGTCAGACCAAAGGTCCATCTAGCCCAGTAACTGTCTACCAACAGTGGCCAATGCCAGGTGCCCCAGAGGGAGTGAACCTAACAGGCAATGATCAAGTGATCTCTCTCCTGCCATCCATCTCCATCCTCTGACGAACAGAGGTTAGGGACACCATTCTTACCCATCCTAGCTAATAGCCATTTATGGACTTAGCCACTATGAATTTATCCAGTCCCCTTTTAAACATTGTTATAGTCCTAGCCTTCACAACCTCCTCAGGTAAGGAGTTCCACAAGTTGACTGTGCGCTGCGTGAAGAAGAACTTCCTTTTATTTGTTTTAAACCTGCCGCCTATTAATTTCATTTGGTGACCCCTAGTTCTTGTATTATGGGAATAAGTAAATAACTTTTCCTTATCCACTTTCTCAACATCACTCATGATTTTATATACCTCTATCATATCCCCCCTTAGTCTCCTCTTTTCCAAGCTGAAGAGTCCTAGCCTTTTTAATCTTTCCTCGTATGGGACCCTCTCCAAACCCCTAATCATTTTAGTTGCCCTTTTCTGAACCTTTTCTAGTGCTAGAATATCTTTTTTGAGGTGAGGAGACCACATCTGTACACAGTATTCGAGACATGGGTGTACCAAGGATTTATATAAGGGCAATAATATATTCTCAGTCTTATTTTCTATCCCCTTTTTAATGATTCCTAACATCCTGTTTGCTTTTTTGACCGCCTCTGCACACTGCGTGGACATCTTCAGAGAACTATCCACAATGACTCCAAGATCTTTTTCCTGACTCGTTGTAGCTAAATTAGCCCCCATCATGTTGTATGTATAGTTGGGGTTATTTTTTCCAATGTGCATTACTTTACATTTATCCACATTAAATTTCATTTGCCATTTTGTTGCCCAATCACTTAGTTTTGTGAGATCTTTTTGAAGTTCTTCACAATCTGCTTTGGTCTTAACTATCTTGAGTAGTTTAGTATCATCTGCAAACTTTGCCACCTCACTGTTTACCCCTTTCTCCAGATCATTTATGAATAAATTGAATAGGATTGGTCCGAGGACTGACCCTTGGGGAACACCACTAGTTACCCCTCTCCATTCTGAGAATTTACCATTAATTCCTACCCTTTGTTCCCTGTCCTTTAACCAGTTCTCAATCCATGAAAGGACCTTCCCTTTTATCCCATGACAGCTTAATTTACATAAGAGCCTTTGGTGAGGGACCTTGTCAAAGGCTTTCTGGAAATCTAAGTACACTATGTCCACCGGATCCCCCTTGTCCACATGTTTGTTGACCCCTTCAAAGAACTCTAATAGATTAGTAAGACATGATTTCCCTTTACAGAAACCATGTTGACTATTGCTCAAGAGTTTATGTTTTTCTATGTGTCTGACAATTTTATTCTTAACTATTGTTTCAACTAATTTGCCCGGTACCGACGTTAGACTTACCGGTCTGTAATTGCCAGGATCACCCCTAGAGCCCTTTTTAAATATTGGTGTTACATTAGCTAACTTCCAGTCATTGGGTACCGAAGCCACTTTAAAGGTCAGGTTACAAACCTTAGTTAATATTTCTGCAACTTCACATTTGAGTTCTTTCAGAACTCTTGGGTGAATGCCATCTGGTCCCGGTGACTTGTTAATGTTGAGTTTATCAATTAATTCCAAAACCTCCTCTAGTGACACTTCAATCTGTGACAGTTCCTCAGATTTGTCACCTACAAAAGCCAGCTCAGGTTTGGGAATCTCCCTAACATCCTCAGCCATGAAGACTGAAGCAAAGAATCCATTTAGTTTTTCCGCAATGACTTTATTGTCTTTAAGCGCTCCTTTTGTATTTTGATCGTCAAGGGGCCCCACTGGTTGTTTAGCAGGCTTCCTGCTTCTGATGTACTTAAAAAACATTTTGTTATTACCTTTGGAGTTTTTGGCTAGCTGTTCTTCAAACTCCTCTTTGGCTTTTCTTATTACACTCTTGCACTTAAGTTGGCAGTGTTTGTGCTCCTTTCTATTTGCCTCACTAGGATTTGACTTCCACCTTTTAAAGGGAGTCTTTTTATCTCTCACTGCTTCTTTTACATGGTTGTTAAGCCACGGTGGCTCTTTTTTAGTTCTTATACTGTTTTTCTTAATTTGCGGTATACATTGAAGTTGGGCCTCTATTATGGTGTCTTTAAAAAGGGCCCATGCAACTTGCAGGGATTTCACTTTAGTCACTGTACCTTTTAACTTTTGTCTAACTAACCCCCTCATTTTTGTATAGTTCCCCCTTTTGAAATTAAATGCCACAGTGTTGGGCAGTTGAGGTGTTCTTCCCACCACAGGGATGTTGAATGCTATTGTATTATGGTCACTGTTTCCAAGCAGTCCTGCTATAGTTACCTCTTGGACCAGCTCCTGCGCTCCACTCAGGATTAAATGTAGAGTTACCTCTCCCCTTGTGGGTTCCCATACCAGCTGCTCCAGGAAGCAGTCATTTAAAGTATCGAGAAATTTTATATCTGCATTTCGTCCTGAAGTGAAATGTTCCCAGTCAATATGGGGATAATTGAAATCCCCCACTATTATTGGGTTCTTAATTTTGATAGCCTCTCTAATTTCCCTTAGCATTTCATCATGACTATTACTGTCCTGGTCAGTTGGTCGATAATAGATCCCTAATGTTATATTTTTACTAGAGCATGAAATTTCTATCCATAGAGATTCTATGGAACATGTGGATTCGCTTAAGATTTTTACTTCATTTGAATCTACACTTTCTTTCACATATAGTGCCACTCCTCCCCCTGCATGACCTGTTCTGTCCTTCCGATATATTTTGTACCCCGGAAAGATTGTGTCCCACTGATTGCTCTCAGTCCACCAGGTTTCTGTGATGCCTATTATATCAATATCCTCCTTTATCACAAGGCACTCTAGTTCACCCATCTTATTATTTAGACTTCTGGCATTTGTGTACAAGCACTTTAAAAACTTGTCCCTGTTTATTAGCCTGCCTTTTTCTGATGTGCCAGATTCTTTTTTATGTGACTGTTTATCATCTGATCTGGCCCTTACATTATACTCTTCAGTCCTCTGCTCCTGACTATAACCCGGAGATTCTCTATCATCAGACTCTCCCCTAAGAAAAGTCCATGTCCGATCCACACGCTCCTCTGCAGCAGTCGGCTTTCCCCCATCTCCTAGTTTAAAAACTGCTCTACAACCTTTTTAATGTTTAGTGCCAGCAGTCTGGTTCCACTTTGGTTTAGGTGGAGCCCATCTCTCCTGTATAGGCTCCTCCCATCCCAGAAGTTTCCCCAGTTCCTAATGAACGTGAACCCCTCCTTTCTATACCATCGTATCATCCATGCGTTGAGACTCTGAAGCTCTGCCTGCCTACCTGGCCCTGTGCGTGGAACTGGGAGCATTTCTGAGAATGCCACCATAGAGGTCCTGGATTTCAGTCTCTTCCCTAGCAGCCTAAATTTGGCTTCCAGGACATCTCTCCTACCCTTCCCTATGTCATTGGTACCTACATGTACCACGACCACCGGCTCCTCCCCAGCACTACACATAAGTCTGTCTAGATGCCTCGAGAGATCCGCAACCTTCGCACCAGGCAGGCAAGTCACCATATGGTTCCCCCAGTCATCACAAACCCAGCTATCTACGTTTCTAATAATCGAATCTCCCATTACTAACACCTGCCTTTTCCTAGAAACTGGAGTTCCCTCCCCCGGAGAGGCAACCTCAGTGCAAGAGGCAATCCCAGCACCATCTGGAAGGAGGGTCCCAACTACGGGAAGGTTTTCCTCTGCTCCCATTGACTGCTTTACTTCCCTGGGCCGTTCTTCCTCCTCAACAGCACAGGGGCTGTCTGAGCGGAGGTGGGACAATTCTACAGTGTCTCGGAAAGCCTCATCAACATACCTCTCTGCCTCTCTTAGCAACTCCAGTTCCGCCACCCTGGCCTCCAAAGTCCGTACATGGTCTCTGAGGGCCAGGAGCTCCTTGCACCGACTGCACACATACGCCACCCGCCCACAGGGCAGGTAATCATACATGCAACACTCAGTGCAATAAACTGGATAGCCCCCACTCTGCTGCTGGGCTTCTGCCTGCATTGTCTCCTAGTTAATGGAAGGGCAGTTTACAGAAAGGAGTTTTGAAATGTGGTTCAGTTTATAGGTTTTAGGGGGACCACAGGGAAGGGGTTAGGGCTGGCAAGGGACTCCCACTCCCTTCCCACTCCCCTTCTAAACTACCTTGCGAAACTCCCTGTTAGCAGCCCCTGGTCGCTTGTGCGCGGCATAATAAAGCCCTGGCCTGAGTGACTGCCCCGCCCACTGATTAAGGTTCAGCCAATTACCTTGAGCTTTCCAACCTGCCTCCAACTGCCAGCCAGAGCACACGATCCCTCAAACAATCAACCAACCAAACAGACTGACAAACACAAGCTCAGCACACAGCAAGTAACCCCCAAACACAAACAAACACACACTACAGACAGTCACTTACTCCTTCTTCTGGAGAACTCCCTTGCGAAAACTCCCTGTTAGCAGCCCCTGTTCGCAAAGCTCCCTGGTCGCTTGTTCACTGACATCCATCATTTGTCTCCCACTGTCTTGCTCTGACTCTATCCTGCCTCTTTTCACTAACCTGCTCACCATCATGCATTGCCCTTGGCTGCCTCAGCTTTCATGCCCTCTCCCTATCTCCTTTTCTGTCTTCCCACAAGCTCTTCTGCTTCCTCAAATCCCTTTCTTCACATCTTCCTCATCTTTATTTCATTTCAATAACCACATTTAATTTTAGAGGTGGGCAACATTGTTTTGGTGAACAGTTAAATTGCCAAAAATTGCATTTTTCAGGACACCAAAACGACGAGCCCATTTAAGTCAAGTTTAACAAATGGTTTCAGCTGAGCAACAAACATTGAATTTTTTTTTGATATGTTGAAGTATTTTGTCTTGACATGTTTCAAAATAAACTCTTTCACACTTTTGAAATGACATTTTAAATTAAATGTTTTTAAATCAACATTTTAGATTCCCCCCCCATTGTTGTGGTGAGGGAAACTATAAACATCGTTTGAAACTAACTATATTTTGATCCTAGATTTTTTGGGGATTTCACTGAATTAAAAAAAATCAATTATTCACTCAGCTGTAATCTGATTTAGACTAGGGGAAGGAGAGGTAAAGGTCTGAAGGAAAATAATCTATAACTGTCGAGAAGTGTGACTAACCTAGCCAATATAAATTACAAGGTATTTAGACACACCCACTCATGTCCACCTCACCTTTTTATTTTTTTCTGGAGAGTGGGCATGGAGTTGAATCTTTCACTAAACTAAATTGATGCTTGACTCAGATGAAGAGGTAGGAAAAGATGGCTGCAAGTTACCATTCTGCTTCTCCATTCCTGGAGCGGCTTGGGACCAAAACAGCCTAATGTGCGTCATCGGAAGCTGCTGTAAGTGACACAGCCTGCAGTCTTTCTATGGGGCTCCTCTGCTCTTGTATGGAGTGTTTGAGGGAGACTGAGTGCTGTAGAGCTGCATATGTTGGCTTTACGCTACCTGGGGGGTTCCCACATCTCAGAGGAATTCCTGACTGCCTCTGTAGGACAGCTTTCTGACCACTTTGCATTGTCTGTGAATCGGGCCCTTCATCTGCATATTGTCTAATGTAGATGTAAACTATTTTGAGGCAGGAGGAATCTTATTAGACTATTCACAGGGTAAGATATAATCCAGTGTGCGTGCAGTGGCAAGATGAGCCCCATAGCAAATCAAACCTGATATTTAGCCAGTGTGATTCCTCTCCTCCCCACTCCATGGGTAGTACACCATAGGTAGATGTGAACTTCAAGCTACAGAGCTAGATACATCTATTGGAGTTAGATACATCTATTGGTATAGCACTGTCCTACATATCTTAATTATTACTTGAGAAGGTTAGGAATTTTCTGTCAGTTTTTTTTATTGGAAAATGTAGCTCCTAAAAACTGCAAATGTTTCATTCTGAGTCAGTTCAGCATTAAACTGTAGTTCCTTATAGGGCCATGGGTGGACCGGGATGGTATCCCTAGCCTCTGTTTGCCAGAAGCTTGGAATGGGCGACAGGGGATGGATCACTTGATGATTACCTGTTCTGTTCATTCTCCCCCGGGCACCTGGCATTGGCCATTGCTGGAAGACAGGATGCTGGGCTAGTTGGACCTTTGGTCTGACCCAATATGGCCATTCTTATGTTCATCTTGCCTCATGATAGTTGCAGTTTTGTCTTGATTCTTCCATATGGGCTTGGGATCTATGACTGGACTATATCACCCAGGATTCAATGCAGTTAGCCCCCCCACACACACATTTGACTGAGCCACATAGTGCTTCATGGAAGATTTAGTCCAACCAGGATGCCCAGGTCATAGGAGATAATGTGGATATGAGATGCCTGAAATACAACTCCTAAGAGGCAATGCAGCCCCTTCAAAGGGAAATGCAGTTCAACAAACTGAAACAAACATTTTAATTTGAACTATTGAAAGGTTTCAGTTTAGTAAAAACAATAATGAAATGTTCCACTGCGTTTGAATTAAATTTTTCATTTTGCAAAAAAAATCAGTGTTTCAACTTTTTTTGTTACAATCCTGGATGGATTTTTTTTTAAATATCAGAATTTGCTGCAGAGTGGAAATTCTGCTTTTCACTCCACTCTATTTATTTAAAAAAAAATCAATATTTTTTTCTGAAAAGAATATATTGCCCACTGAACTTATCTCCTAACACACACCAATGAAAAGCTGAGACTATGTAGGTGTCAAAATAGTCCAGAAGTTTTCATACTTGTCAAGGATGTAGCTGATGTGTGTAAGTTTTCTCAGTAAAATCACAGATAGTGGCAGCTAGAGTTTTCTGTTGATTCTCATCAGTTGTTTCTTTTTATGGATATAAGTAAAATTAGATTTTTCCTTTAATTGTGATAAGATGAGACTAAGAACTCTTAACGAAATGTGGAGAAGGTAAAAAAGGAACGCGGAAGCCTGCCAACACTTGCTGTTGTCTAATTGTTTGAATACTGCAAAGTAGAAAGAGTTCTTGATATGTGGAGTAACCACAACTGGCATATGATTTATTGATCAAAACAACCCACGAAGTCATGGAACCTCATCTGGCATATCTTTAAAGAACTACTGATACCTTATAGAGAATCTTGAAGAACTTTCTCTGTTCTGCGGTCATGTCATCTATTTGCAGTTGATCCAAGGCCCTCAAATGATCAAGGAAAGTTAAGCATGTTTAAGAGAAGGAAAGGGAGGGGTAATGAACTGGCTCCTTACATGAAAGTTGAGCTAGAGGGAGGGGTGAGCACACACTAATTTGTATTAGCGCACAGTAGTAGTCTGCAGATGCTGAGTCTGGAGAGCTGGATGTAATGGATGCCATAGACAGGGAATATTTACAGAGCCCTAGAATTTCATGAAATTCATAAAAGAAGCTTTTCTCACTGACACTTTCTGTTAGAAATGCACACTTTGAAATTTGCACTCCACTTACAAAAAATAGGAGAGATACACACCACTTGTTTTCCCACTAGAGAAAGAGTGTTTGTGCTGTGCAGCTGTTTGATGTTGTTTCATACACAGTGCAATGACTTGATACAACTGAATTACAAAATCATTAAATTATTTTCTGGAGGGTTGTGGGAGTGAGGGGAAGTAGTCTTTTTTTTTCAATGGGGAGAATTTAGTAGCTCTGTTGGTTTAGGAAGTATGATCTAGCCCAGGGGTCGGCAACCGGTGGCTCGCGGCTCGCCAGGGTAAGCACCCTGGCGGGCCGGCCCGGTTTGTTTATCTGCCGCGTCGGCGAGTTTGGCCGATCGCGGCTCCCACTGGCCACGGTTCGCGGTCCCAGGCCAATGCGGGAGGCAGGAAGCGGTGCGAGCCGAGGAATGTTCTGGCCGCAGCTTCCTGCCTCCCGCATTGGCCTGGGACCGCGAACCGCGGCCAGTGGGAGCCGCGATCGGCTGAACTTGCCGACACGGCAGATAAACAAACCGGGCCGGCCCGTCAGGGTGCTTACCCTGGCGAGCCGCGAGCCACCGGTTGCCGACCTAACATATAGCTGTCAAATTACATAAGCATTTTGGGTCCAATTGTGATACCCTTACATATGCTGGGCAGTCCCATTATATTCCATGGATCTGGTTGCTAAGTAAGGTATGATCCAATGTGAATTAGGACATCCCATTTTACCCCTCTATACAATTCTCATTTGTCTTGTTTGTTTTTATTGATGTTCTTCTATATTAACGATCTGAACAGGTCCCAAACTCTGCCCTGACTCACTATATGCATCTTCATTGCCTTCAGTGGGTTTGTTACATGCAGTATGGGACAGTACTGAGGAGAACCTGGACAATTCAACACTTTGTTTTGTTTCATAATTAAGTGCGGTGGAGTCATTTTCATATGTAGAACTAGTCAAAATGTTTTCATTGACATATTTTAAAGATTTGACCAAGATCAAATTTAATAGAAAAATATTCATTTTGTTCAAAGTTGTTGGATATTTGATGAAAAGACAAACTGAATGGTTTTGGTAACTTTTGTTCTTTTGTTAAAAAATAAAATTAGTGGAGTTTGTTTTGTTTTTTATGGAAAACTTTTCATTTTTTGAAAGCTGCCTTTTTTTTTACTTAAATTATTTTTTTTTTATTCCAAAAGAGTTTTTGAGAATGGCAGATTTTGGAGTTTTGGTTTTGGGGTTTTGTTGAAAAACTGAATTCTTTATGGAATTTATTGGAAACTTCCTGCACAAAATAATTCTTTTTTTTTCTTTTTTTCCCAACCAGTTCTCCTCTTTGTAACTAATGGCAGATGACAAAATTCTGTTGGTAATGTTTGTGTGTTCTTTACTCCAATGGAACAGATGAAAAGCAACCCTCCTGAGAAACAAAAATACAATAATAAAAACCCATTTTACTAATCCTGGAAAGCATCCAGGACTTTGCATGGGCCTGTGATATACTCAAGACACTTATGATCTGATTCCATGCCTACTGAAATCCAGCATATGCTAAATAAGTAAAAAACAGGTTTAAACTATTATTATAGACTTTACACAGAGGTTTGCACTATTTTTAAACCTATTTAAATTCAATTGATGTAACTTTTGTATGTAGAAATAAAGAAATATTCTGTGCCTGAATGATTTTCTGGCATTCGTGAGAGCTGAGCAAGTCTGAAAAGGGAAGGCATCTCAGTTTAACTGAAGAAAGAATATTCTGGTTTGCTTAACAGTGCTGGCAAAGTTTCCTGGGACCAGGTCAAATGTGCTGTAGTTAAACCTATACAATGTGTTTTTTTCCTCTGTTATACAGTATACTTATTTGCATATTTAAAATCTATTTCAGTATAGTTATTTTTTGGTGTCCATGACAATTATACGTTATTTAAGATGTAGCTTAAAAACATAAGAATGGTTGGACTCAATATGGACAGTGCTTCATCTAGCCCAGTATACTGTCTTCCATCAGTGGCCAGAGGCTTCAGAGGGAATAAACAAAACAGGGCAATTACTGAGTGATTCATCCCTTGTCTTCCAGTCCCAGATTTTGGCAGTCAGCGGTTTAAGGACACCCTGAGCATGGGGTTGCATTCCTGCCCATCTTGGCTAGTACCTAGCCTCCATGAACTTTTCTCATTCTTTTTTTAACCCAGTTATACTTTTGACCTTCACAACATTCTCTAGCATCGGGTTCTACAGATTAACTGTGTGTTGTGTAATAAATACTTCCTTGTATTTGTTTTAAACTTGCTGCCATTAATTACATTGGGTGATCCCTGTTTCCTGTGTTATGTAAATATATATGCACTCACATGTTACCTTATGGTAAACAGGCTACATTTTGTGTGTAATTTAAAAAAATGTTGCCAGTTTACTGTATGGAAAATGTGATTGCATATAAGCTACTATTTGGATGATATAATCATGTATGACCATTTCCTCTCTCTCTCTCTCTCTCTCTCTCCCTCTCTCTCTCACACACACACACCCCTTTTCATTTTGGTATGGGATGTTAGCTGCAGTCAGAACAAAGAGCTAATAAAGTTTCACATATACAAATAGTCCAATTCAATGTACATGATTTTTAAGAGGTATCATGGTACAAAACAAATCCACACATTAGCTGCTTTGCTTGTGTTTCATCAACAGGGACAGGCAGATTTGTTTTGTGTCAGAATAATGCTCTAATACAGGGGACAGCAACCTTTCAGAAGTGCTGTGTTGAGTCTTCATTTATTCACTCTAATTCAAGGTTTTGCATGCCAGTAATACATTTTAACATTTTTAGAAGGTCTTTTTCTATAAGTGTATAATATATAACTAAACTATTGTTGTATGTAAGGTAAATAAGGTTTTTAAAATGTTTAAGAAACTTCATTTAAAATTAAATTAAAATGCAGAGCTCCCGGACCGGTGGCCAGGACCCAGGCAGTGAGAGTGCCACTGAAAATCAGCTCATGTGCTGCCTTTGGCACACGTGCCATAGGTTGCCTACCCCTGCTCTAATATGAATGCAGTAATAAACCCCAATGGTTAATGGGAAGATCATTGGCATTGCATGACTCAGAATTGTAAAAGTGGCTTTAAGGCTCTTTGTATCATTGAGTCTGGGTCTGATCCCCTGGTATTAGTTAGAGCAGCTGAGCTGCCTAGTACCTTGTTTAGCCATTTAGACCTGTTCTTCAAAGTACATGATGTTACCACTGTGACTTGGTCTAAATTACTTACTGAAGGCAATGGAAAATCAGGCCTCAAGTGTTTGACTTCAAATGATTTCAGAAGTCAAAGATTCCGTATGCATGCTTTGTCTCACCTAAATTTCTGAGCATTTATTCTTCTTAAGACCATGTTCCAAGCTCGAAGTGTAGGAAGAGAAGAGGTCCGGTATTACCAAAGGAGTTGTCTCTCTGTGAAGTGAACCCAAAGGAATCGGTCATATGTCTCCTTCATCTGAAACCACCACATTACTCAGGATTTTAGTTTATCACCAGCTCTTATTGCTTTGTTCTCTTTTTAAATCTCACTCTCAATCCTCCTCACTTTTCCTTTCCTTCTCTCTTTTCTTTCCTCCTCCACATTCCCTGTGTTTCCACTTGCCCTCTTATTCCTTTATCTGTTCAAACTTCTTTCCTTTCTCCTGTGTTGGAGCGTAGGGAGCATACGACTGAAAATATGAGAGCGAGTTAGAAGTACATTTTGGCTGTAGATAGAGATATCCATGATCTGTACTACAATATAGTTCACCAACACCACAAATTGTTTCAGGCCACTCAAACAACCTTAGCACTTAGCTTGCTATGTGTAATATCATCAGAGAATTTTTCTTGCCCATGTGCACTTAATCTCCAGCAAAACAAGCAAAACATTTTGTGGTTACTGAAGAAGAGAAGGCAGGTAAGCAAACTATCATTCAAAAGAAGACAGCCAAGATCTGTCTTTTATTACTTTTGTTGCTCCAGTTCTTTATGCTCACTGAAGGATAAGAGCACTTCAAAATACAATAGGAATCTGGCCTACAATTAAGAATAGTACATTTATGTAGCAGTTTGTGTTTATTGTCTATTTCTTCCTGCTACTGTATTCCTTGCAAACTTTTCCCCACCAAAAATTACAATATGTTTTAGAGTAAGCACTGACAGAGTTTATTATTTCCCTGCTTCTGAAAACAATGGTTATTGCTTGGGGCTAAGTAATTTTATCATATTCTGCAGAAAATGTTTAATTAACATGAATTAAAAATAAGCAGGGAAAAAGGCATATGATTTATCTCTTAGATGTTGCATGTGCATGTGCTGTAATGTTTTCTACTCTGGAGCCAAACTGGCAGTGAATCCTATAAAAATAAACAAGTAAAGAAACAAAAAAAGGAGCTGCTAGATAGAACAGAATAAAAATGGTGTGCTGTGTAAATGTTTGGCAAAATGTGTGAATTATGGCATATTTCTTCCATTGTACAATGTGGATATAATCCAACTGCCATTAAAGTAAACAGATTCACTCCCTTTAATTTAACTGGCAGTGGGATTAGGCCCTGCATTAAATATGTTTCATGGATAGTCTCATATTTTACATGACTGGATTGAATGTTGCCATCTTCAGATATTTAATTTTTAAATATCCATTATTTTATTATGATTATGTATAAATGACATTCTCTTGCCATAGTTTCTCTTCCATCATACAAAGCAATTTACAAAACAAATTTTGTTCAGATCTGTGTGCATTCCTGCTGGTGTTTATTAATACTGATCCAGAGAGAGAAAAATAAATAAGTAAAAATTATACCTGATGCCACATTACAGGAAGCCCATAACCTTAATCATGACATCAGAGTTATGTCCTTACTGTATTTTGATTATAATTCCATCAATGAATTAATACATTCTTTGAGGCGTTGTCTACTTACTTTACTCTAAGGTAGTATCAATACTAGGACTTTTTAGAGTAGAAATTTCTCATGGTGCACTTCTACTAATGGTAGTAGCACTGAAAGCTGTAAAGTAAACAAAGCTCAGATATTTTATTACTGTCATCTAATCCCTGCTGCCACTCTATGGTGTATGGCTAGATCAAAGAATATGGCCTCTTGCATCTGACTAACCTGTTTTTGGTTTTGGACATTGATACTTAGAGCAGTCTTCAGGCTGTTTTTGTTGATCCCTGTAGCATGGACCAGCAGATAGTTGGACCCAGAATTGGAGAAGTATAAAGGGTGAAGTTTACCTCATCTCTGCACTGCACACTTTTCCAGGTGCAGACAAAGATATAGCTCAGATGATAAGTATTGTGCAGCTGTTTGGCTCAAAACAATGAACTACATGATATGAACACGAGTACTTGTGGCATCTTAGAGACTAACAAATTTATTTGAGCATAACCTTTTGTTGGCTATAGCCCAATTCATCGGATGCATGCAGTGGAAAATTCAGTAGGAAGATATATATATATCACAGAGAACATGAAACACTGGGTGTTACCATACACACTCTAACGAGAGTGATCAGTTAAGGTAAGCTATTACCAGCAAGAGAGAAAAAAACTTTTTGTAGTGGTAATCAAAATGGTTCATTTGCAGCTGTTAACAAGGTGTGAGAAACAGTGTGTATGGAGGAGAATAAACATGGGGAAATAGTTTTACTTTGTGTAATGACCAAGCCACTCCCAGTCTTTATTCAAGCCTAATTTAATGGTGTCCATTTTGCAAATTAATTCCAATTCAGCAGTCTCTCGTTGAAGTCTGTTTTTGAAGTTTTTTTTGTTGTAATATTGCAACTTTTAGGTCTGTAATCGAGTGACCAGGGAGATTGAAGTGTTCTCCAACTGGTTTTCGAATGTTATAATTCTTGACATCTAATTTGTGTTCATTTATTCTTTTGCATAGAGACTGTTCGGTCTGGCCAATGTACATGGCAGAGGGACATTGCTGGCACATGATGGCATATATCACATTGGTAGATGTGCAGGTGAACAAGCCTCTGATAGTGTGGCTGATGTGATTAGGTCCTATGATGGTGTCCCCTGAATAGATATGTGGACAGAGTTGGCAACGGACTTTGTTGCAAGGATAGGTTCCTGGGTTAGTGTTTTTGTTGTGTGGTCTGTGGTTGCCGGTGAGTATTTGCTTTAGGTTGGGGGGCTGTCTGTAAGCAAGGACTGGCCTGTCTCCCAAGATCTGTGAGAGTGATGGATCGTCCTTCGGGATAGGTCGTAGATCCTTGAAGATGCACTGGAGAGGTTTTAGTTGGGGGCCGAAGGTGACGGCTAGTGGCGTTCTGTTGCTTTCTTTGTTGGGTCTGTCCTATAGTAGGTGACTTCTGGGTACTCTTCTGGCTCTGTCAATCTGTTTCTTCACTTCAGCAGGTGGGTATTGTAGTTGTAAGAATGCTTGATAGAGATCTTGTAGGTGTTTGTCTCTGTCTGAGGGGTTGGAGCAAATACGATTGTATGGTAGAGCTTGGCTGTAGACAATGGATCATGTGGTGTGGTCTGGATGAAAGCTGGAGGCATGTAGGTAAGTTATAGTGGTAAGTAGGTTTCAGGTATAGAGACGTATTTATGTGCCCATCGCTTATTAGCACTGTAGTGTCCAGGAAGTGGATCTCTTGTGTGGACTGGTCCAGGCTGAGGCTGATTGGGGGGGTGGAAATTGTTGAAATCAGAGTGAAATTCCTCAAGGGCTTCTTTTCCATGGGATTTGCATGTTTTATTTTGCTTGGTGACTTACATTGTTCTGTCTGTTACTACTTGGAACCACTTAAATTCTACTTTCTGTATTTAATAAAATCACTTTTTACTTATTAATTTACCCAGAGTATGTATTAATACCTGGGGGAGCAAACAACTGTGCATCTCTCTCTATCAGTATTATAGCGGGTGAACAATTTATGAGTTTACCCTGCATAAGCTTTATACAGGGTAAAATGGATTTATTTGGGTTTAGACCCCATTGGGAGTTGGGCATCTGAGTGCTAAAGTCAAGCACACTTCTGTGAGCTGTTTTCAGGTAAACTTGCAACTTTGGGGCAAGTAATTCAGACCCTGGGTCTTTGTTGGAGCAGACTGAAATATATAATAAGAGCTATATTGTGTGACTTTGATTACATGCCCAGACTGGAGAGTAAGAGCTTTCTGTACACAAATGCTAGGGCTACCCAGACTTTGCTTGTGGATGCCCAGTATAGATGCATGATTGATTATTCCCCTACTGGAGCAGGTGGGTAGGGAGTGGTGAACTCTTGTCTCTGTCCCTGCCAGCAGGTATATGGGATCTTGGGGAGCAATTACCACACGGGTGGGGTGCAAAATAAACTTTATTAAGAAAATACAAAAACAGGGAAAATTCAATAGTGAGGGGTATGGGGTTGTTAAGGTAGACAATTGGGGAGGGGTTTCTTTTTTGGTGAACAGTAAGGGGGTTTCAATAGTGGGGTACAACACAGTAGGATACAATACAGTGGGTAATCAGTTAACACTGAGGTATAAATGTAACAGGTAGCTAGCGATTTCTATGTAAAAAGGTGTGTCACAGCAGCATATAACCAACTAACAGTTATGGATAAAATGTGTTAAATAACAAACAATTTTAGGTAAAAATGTGTCACAGTGGTGTAAATGTAGAATGTGAGGGGTATCAGAGAGGAAGAAAGTAACCAATGGGGTTTTATGCTAGAGATTTAAACTTAGTGAGACAGAGCAAACAGGCTGCAAGCTTAAGCAGCAGAGAGAGTGTAACAAGGTAGAAAGACACAGAGAAGCTGGGGCGGGGTGTTTGCAGTGGGAAGACAGACAATTACAATTATACAGAACACAGCAAAATCTTATCTATGAGCTAACTTAACCAAGACTACACAAATTAAAACACAATGCAACAATTCTCTAAGCCTAACTTACAAAGTATAATGCTAAACTTAACTTAATGGGTGCACCTTATGCTAAGGATAGTTCCAGAGGGCTGAGTGGTGTGTGTCCAGGACACAGCTCCAAAGAGGGTGGGGGGTGACTGCAGCAGTGGATACAGCTGAAAACAGTCCAAGGCAAAGCCCACAGGAGCAGAACTTAGCAGCAGCACAAACTTATTTTCAGTGGCAGAGTGCCACGGGGTTTAAGAGAAAGGTTTTAAAATGCAGACCAAGGTTTAGCTTAGTCTGTGTGCTGGGGAGACAGAGCCAGCAGCCAGGATGGTGTGTGTGTGTGGGGGGGGGTTTGTAAGAGAGGTTTTAGGACACAGACCAAGGTTTAGCTTGAGTCTGTGTGCTGGGGAGACAGAGCCAGCAGCTAAAATAATAAAATAAAAGTATAGAAAGTTTCACAGAGGGATTCTTACCATCCCCCAAGGCAGCAGCAGAGGCAGAAACAGCAAGCACATCAGAAGGCTCGGTACAGTCTTGATAATCAGGAGATCTCTCAGGCAGCAATTCGTTCTTCGTGGGGTGGGTTTCAAAAATTGGGGTATGCTCAAAAATAAAACGAGAGCGGAGAAAGGACCCCCAGAACCCCTGGTTGATCAGACCAGGCAGCAATGCAAGAACCTTTCTGAAGTCTGTTCAAAAAATGTCTGTTTTTAAAGGCAAACCCTGGCAGCTTCCCGCCAGTAACTCTGATTGGCTCCCCCTCTTACAGGGAGGAGGGAGGCAGAGAAAAAACTGCAGGCAGCCACAGAGGCATGTTTGGACTAGCCCTGAGCCCAGAGGTATGACTCATGCCCAGGATCCTAAAAACACAATAGGTCTTGCAGCTCTGGACAGTGGCCACCCTACACCAAGCCCAGGTTTTAACAAGGTGATAACAGGACTAACCTTTTGAACAGGGCAGTGGTCCCACTTAGCATAAGTGGCCATCCCTTTGAGAAGGGCAGAGGCCCTGGTAAACAACTTAACAGCCAGAGAGGGCTGGCCACAGGAGGAAAACAAGAACAAAATGGAGTAAGGGGACAGCTGTAAGAACAAAATGGAGCTGTAACAGACAGTCTCTTGCTCACTGTCCCATAGATGTTGCATATCAGTGCAAATGAGCCAACACAAAAGATGTCAGTTTTTTATTGGTATAGGCCACAAACAAATTACTATCATCTCCCCATAATGCAAGGAAAGAAAGCAGAGTTTGAATTGTGCCTTGAAGAGACAAGGCCTCTTGCAGTGGGGTACTGCAGTTTATATGCTACCTGTTGCTCTCAGTTGTCTCTAAAAAGCATGTTAGTGCTAAATGGTGAAATTTTCATTCCAATGATATCAATGAGAATTTTGCCATTGACCTATGTACCTCACCAGGATTTGGTCCTAAAAGAAAATTTGAGAAGTTGTAGGTACATGATTAGGAATATTAAAAATGAGACCACATTAATGTGGAAATTAAATAGGAAGAGTAGTCTGTGAGGTATAAGGGGGTACATGCAGATTTCTTTATTTATATATATATATATATATATACACACACATATTGAAATTACAACTGTTAAAGGTAATAATTGGAGATATACCAATCTCCTTGAGCTGGAAGGGACCTTGAAAGGTCATTGAGTGCAGCCCCCTGCCTTCACTAGCAGGACCAATTTTTGCCCCAGATCCCTCAGTGGCCCCTTCAAGGATTGAACTCACAACCCTGGGTTTAGCAGGCCAATGCGCAAACCACTGAGCTATCCCTCCCCCACATCTAAATGGGAAATGTGTGATGATGGTCTCATGTTTTCCTAAGGTAGTTCCTGTATGATCATTCTTGGAGAATGAAACTATTTTGGGAAAAATGGGGACAGAGAAATGGCTGAATATGATTTAACAAGAGGAAGCCATTATGATAGGGCTATCAATGTTAATGGCTTATGCAAAGTTAGAAACTTTAGCAGAAGTACAAGGCAAGTTGTACTTTTAACAATATTAATTGGTCAACATAAGCCCTAGTCCTGACCCTAGGTTTTATGTTGACTAGCTAGTACATTTTAAAACTACTATTAATTTGTCTACTCTAGGATTATAACGTGTTACTTAATGTATTAATAAACACATGTCTTTTCTAATATAAACATGATTTTACATATTAGTTTAAGAACATCATGGTTAGAGTTTCTCAGAATGAAAGAACCAGATTCCTAAGTGTTAGGTGCTTCTCAACTGTACAAGCAATTACAAATTTTATCCAAATCTGGCCCAATATTAGGGAGCAGAAAACTAGTTCAGATAAAATAAAAGCTACCCCAAAACATTAAACTTTTTTTCTGAGCTTTAAACAAATTTGATCAATTATAGATAACTTTTTACTCACGTTACCACATTCTTGTTTTGAGGAGCATATGTGAAAATGCCATGATATTGTGTTTGGAGAGAGATACTGTGTCTGTTCTTGCCGTGTTTTTTGGTCTTGCAGAATCTTAGAATGTACATGATCTGATTTCACAGTATATCTGTGGACAAAATGGATCTGGATAAACTTAATGAGCCATCTTGTCATTTGGATCCATATCCAAATGAAACTTTCATCCACTTAGAGATTCATTCATTGGTAGTACTAAAAGTAAAGCAAAAATGTTAAATAGGGGGCTTAATTAGCACTAACACTGTAATATTTAAGGGATCTTTGGGGGTATAGGAAAATTCAGTTTTCATCTGAAAATTAAACAGAGCCTTGATTTTTTTTTGACTTCTTTAAAAATCATCATTCAAACACATTCAGCCATTTCTCATAGCAAAGAGAATGGTCAATGGCAAAAACTCTCAGCGATGTATTTTTGTTAAAGATAGAAAGGGTATGTTCTTCTCTTGATATTTGGATTTACATACAATGCTATAACCTGAGCTTGCAGTGTTACGGTCCTCACTGATTGCTGAAGCTGAATGTTGACCCAAATGCAGTACTAAAGCTACGCATTTAGTAGTGTCCAGAAGTGCCAACAATATGCTGAGTAGAAGCACATAGCTAACAGTCTTAGGAAGTGGGGTACATTTTACAATACCTTTTATTTTACATTTACAGATTTAATAAACTTTTTTTAATAGCAGTGGTTCTCAACTAGGGATATGCATACCCCGGGGGTATGCAAAAGTCTTCCAGGGGGTACATCAATTTATCTAAATATTTGCCTAATTTTAAAACAGCCTACATAAAAAGCATTAGCAAAGTCAGTACAAACTCAAATTTCATACAGACAATGACTTCTTCATACTGTTGTATATACTATACACTGAAATGTAAGTATATGTATATTCTAATTGATTTTATTATTACATTATGTGGTGAAAATGAGAAAATAAGCATTTTTTCAGTAACAGTGTGCTGTGACCCTTTTGTATTTCTATGTCTGGTTTTCTATGCAAGTAGTTTAAGTGAGGTGTAACTTGTGAGTACACAAGACAAATCAGACTCCTGAAAAGGACACAGAAGTCTGAAAAGCCACTGCTTTATAAAATCTACTCAGCTCTGCCTCAGTCTGAAAATAAATGTATCTAACATCAAGAAAAATTAGAGTACCTGACTCTTGTGTGGTCCCAAATGTTATTTTTGGCTTAATACGACTGTGGAGATGTGAAATGCCAGCCATCCTACAAAAGATTTCCTATCCTGGTTGGGAATTTAATTGAATAATAATTAAACTTCTGTTAAACACACACATTTCAATATCAATATCAATACCAATACAGCAACAGAAACATCACTCATTTTCTGCAGGGCAGGTGTGATTTTAATACATCAGGGTTCTTTATCTATCCTGATAATATTACATATCCTCGTATCGTGGTATTTTATTTAAAAAGATTTTTGAGAAGTTTCTCAGATGGAAAGAAATGTAAATATTGCTTGTGAGAGATGGTAATAAGACAATGCAATAAAAAATCCAACATAAGTCATAAGCAGATAATTACAATGTCAACAAGATTTTTAACGTTCTTCAGAAATTTGATTATTCATTGAATGGGAAATAATATGTTGCCATCAAAATAAGAAATTGAGGGTGGGAGGAAAAAAAGCAAGCTAGCACAGGTGTATACCATATCAGGAATTCAATAAGGTTCTTTTAAATGTGCTTTCACTCATATATGCACATGCAAGTCTACATAATGCTGGATATTATTCTACAGAACGTAGGGTTCTAGCCATTCAGATAGATTTATGGCCTTACAGAATGAAAAGAACATACAAGTGACTACAATACAACCTATTGAATAACAAATTCTTTTTGGCCACCTAGAAAAATAGGTGGTGTTTGTAAGTGTAACCGTGGCCAGCTAACTTATTTTTAAACTGTTAACACTAGTGTAGACAGGTCCATTTTCAAATGTGTTGGCTTACACATTTTAAAACCCTATCTTCCTAGCCTACATATATTCTTGGTTTATAAAAAAAAAATTGTGTAAGTTCTTGGGGTGCATTCAGCAGAGTGCTACCATTGGGTTCGGACTTCAGTGGCTAAGCCACTGAATTACCTAAAACCTAAAGAATTGGTACATGGAGAGTTGGTAAATCTACTGAATAAGAGCTTGTATGTTTCAAAAATGCATCTATGGAAATAAAAGATCAGAGATGATGTTCTACAACACTAAGTCACAGTGCAAAATCTTGCCCTCTGTTGTAAGAATGCAATAGGCTGAAGCTATTGGTCCCTCCTATGAGGTAAGAGGTTTCTGAGGAGAAAACTACCAAGCATAGGCAGGCAGAGGCAGGAAGAACATGTGCTATAAACAAAGACGGAAGGAAAACATTTCTTGGTAACAGTGCTTAATTCACTTTTAGCTGAGGTTTCTGCAAATGTTTCAGGTTTGGTCACCTATGTCCCATGTGAACAGAACTTGTATACATTTTGTAAGTAAATATTTTATAGTAAAAAATACCCTCATCAGTGTCAACAATTTTCTTTTGAACAATAAACTGACTCACTGCAAAGACCCCAAATCTTTAACTGCTCAGCAAAAGGTCAACATGTGCATCTGTTATATCTTTTTGTGAACATATCTTTTGCAGTCTCCTCATCTGAATTTGAGAGGTTTACAATCTACGAACAAAACCTGAAACTGGTGTATTGGAAAACTGTTTGCATTTGAAGTGATATCTAAAAATTTTATATTTTGGTTTTGTTTTTTTCAGGTCTTGCTTGTCAGATAGGACTCTGTAGAAAAGCACGTGCTCTTGGGCAAGCAGCAGACAGTTTTCAGCCAGCCAGCCTGGAGTAAGGTGGAATGAATTGTGCGCCCCTGTATTATTGCTTTGTTTCTCTCTGTTTTGGGGGGGGTTGTGTGTTATAATTCTGAATTCTAGGAAATTAAAGTAACATTCTTTGCAATCTTCCAGCAAGAGTATTTTATGTTATCTAACTTTTGTTCTATAGTATGAAACATAATGGAAACTAGTGGAAAATACTTTCCCCCTTGCTATGTTGAAGCATAGACCATGTTTTTGGCTGCAAATTTTTCAGCAAAGTGGGGCTAAGTTTTGAGTGACACAAGCTTTGCCCCACAACCAAGACAAAATATGGTGGTTATGGGCCTTATTGAGTTGTTGTATTTTGTTTTGATTTTTTTTAACCTGAATACAGGGAGGAAAACACATTGGGTTGAAACAGACAAGTTTTCCAAAGCTGTAATTTCAAACGCATATTTTCCTACCAGATCTGTCAATAATATAACACAACTGGCGCTACCCACTGCACTGCTATTTCCTTTGTTACTATAATACCACACATTTAGAAAAAGTAAAATCTTTGGGGTTAGGGAATGGTCAGTAATATCATTTGTTTATTCAGTATATTATGTGCCTTTTCTGTCTGCTTTAATGCCTGATAGGTCTTCAGCTGTCTCTATACAGGGAATTTTAAAATAGATAATTTGGATCATTTTTAACATATTCCAAGCTGCACATTCAATTAAAATTAAACTGAAGCAATAAAGTAGCATCTGCTCAACTGCTTGAAATAAAAAAAAAACTAGAAAATTACTGAGCTGGAGTTGTTCACATTTATGAGATGCGTGTGTAAACAGTGGAATCATCTCTGCTCTTCTTGAATGTTCATATATCTTTAGTATTCGCTCTGGTCAGTGGATGATAATATAATTTTTATAATAATAATTCACTTCTAGCAAACATGTTCTTAATACTCCTGAAAAGTTAAGAATTTTAAAAAAAAGAATGTTAGCTATCATGTACCTCCAACTGCCTGACTTATATGTTAATCTGTTGGTTTTTTTAAAGAACAACAACAAACCCCCAAAAAAACAAAAATACCTCTAGTATTGTTTGAGAATGGCTTTGGTTTACTGGGCCTGTGGACAGATTTAAAACAAAGACAGACACCGGTAAAATTTTCAGAAGTGGCCAAGTCACATCTTGGAATTTTTTCCACTGGAACTCCAGATCTTGCTCTGCCTCTTGCAATGCCTGCTCTGCAGCTACCAGTTCTCCTTCAGCTGGTTCACCTGCTCCTCTGAGTCTCCATTGTCTTCTGGTTGAGCTCAGTGTTAGTTCCTGCATCAGTTACTTTCCTCTCTGGGGCTCTTTCCTCCCTTCAGTATCACCTCACCTTTTATTTTTTACCCACCTCTTGGCTTTCTTCACAACATTTATGGATTTGTTATAGGCCTCTGATTCTTCTTTCTTCTCGCACCCTTGTTCTTCCTCTCTTTTCTCTGAGGGCAGGGTCTCTTTATATGACTCTTTTTTCCCCACGCACGAAAGAGGTTCCTCCTCTGTGCGATCTCCTATTAGGTGGGACTTCCAAGGGCCTTGCCTCAGTCCTTGCTAAGGCTCTTTGCCTTTACATAAATAGGGGCACTCCCTCTTCAGGTGTTCCCTGCACCCACAGCATTAACATCTTCTGGGTTGGACCTCTGGCCTCCTAGTTCCGGCACATCTTTTCCATTCCTAGCCCTTATGACCTATTCTCCTTCTCTCTTCTAGGATTTTATACAACTATTGCTGTTGATCAGCTATGCTCACCAAATACTCCTGTGGGTATATATGTGCCTCCCACAATCTCTGCTAACTTTTCCAGTATCTATCCTCCTATGGCATGAACCCGCCTATGTTGCTTATCATCTCCCCTCTGTGCGAGCAGCAACTTCAGCATCCACCCTGGTAGGGGATAGCTTTCCTCAGCAAAACAAAACAAACAAACAAACAAAACCTGTAGTGTAGGCATCTCCATTTTCATTTTCCCTTAGGGTTTTTTTGTCAGTTTTGGACACTCTCTCTCTCTCTCTCTCTCTCTCCTTTGTCAAAATGTTACCACCTTACAGTCTCTCTTTAACTCACTGATCCCTTGTATCAGGGGTGACTGTCATGCTTGTGTTCTTCACCGTGTTGTCATGGCGTGCTCTGGTCACTGCTGGATGAAGCCCCCTTCTTGTGATTTGGGGGATTAGCTGTGCTCAGTGTAGTGTCCCCTTTCTTCTGTTCCACTGTTGCAGCTCTCTTAGCTTTATAGAAGCCCCACCTATTTCCTGATAGGTGAGCTTCCTTCTAATTCATGGATCCATTCAGCCAGCCTAAATCTGTCTGATTTGCAACTTAATTGGCTAATGGACCCACCAGTCTTAATTCACCTCTTTCAGGACATCACACAGGGTCTCAGGGCTCGGGCTGGAAGTTCAGCCCAAATGTCTACACTGTAATTTTTAGCCACATATCCTGAGTCCACTGAACCTGAGTCAGCTGACCCAGGCTCTGCGACTCAATGCTGTGTTTTGTTTCGTTTATCACAGTGTATGTAGATTTAGTCTCCTAAATCCCATTAACTTATAATGAGACTTGAGCTCCCAATTACATAAGTCATTTTTGAAAATGCTATGTAGGCATCTTTGAATTTTTTATCCATAGTGCCTAGAGTAATGACTAGAACTCCATAACCAACTTCACACTTCTAGATAGAAACATAACCTCAGTATTCCAATGCTCAAACAATTCCCCTTGGTCTCCATTATTTTTAGGATCCAGTTCAAAATTGCTTTGTTTCTTAACCTCCATGGGCTTCCAGCACATAAGGACTTTGTCTTTCACTTTCCTGGCATTAGTCCCATGCAGCTAGCAATATCTCATGTCTGTGTCTTCAGACAGCCTGAACAGAAAGCCAGTTTTAGACACTTACTTCCTTTACTACTGCTATGTCATTTCAGGAACTCTTTCTTTTAAAGTTAGATGGAGAAAGTATCCTCCTTACTTTTTACTCTCAAACTGTTCCATGGTAATGTTTGATTATATCTAATTTACAAGCAATATATACTAGACTTGTAGAGTTCAGATTTTCAAAATCACACAGCACTGGCTTGACTCTGTTCCTGCTGAAAACAATAGATGCTTCAGTAGAAGCAGAGTTAGGTTAACATTAAGAACTTTTTGAAAACCCATCCATAATGCCTGTGTGTGCAGTTTTCATCAGACACTATGGAAACAGGTTTCTGTAAAGTTGCCTGTTTCTCCTGTGTTTGTTTGCCAAAATAGATATAGCTAGGTGCATTGCAATTGACTTGCTAAAAAGTTTTAAAAAGTGATAATGTTCAATTGACATAACACTTATTATAGAAGTCTGGCTTCTGATCTAACGGCACCAGATACATATGAAAAGCCTGACATGAAAGACTGGTGTACTGCAAAAAATAAATTGGTTTGAAAGCTCACAAATAGGACAAAACTTTTTTTTTATGTTTTTAAATACCTCCTTTGCTTCTCACTTTTGATTAGCCTTGTTTTTTTACAGGCTTACAGTGTCACCAATATTATGCACTGGGAATTTTCAAAAATATTCTGTCAGTTGCGTCTTTAGGAATCATCAGTCAGGTTTTCTCTTGCAGTTAAATAGATTGAAACACATTAACACCTGCACCTGATGTTTTTTAAACACTGCATGGATAAATAACTCACAGAGTAAAAGGCAATTCACAGCAAAACTAAAAGATAGGCTTGCCAATTAATTCTGACATCCCTGGGGAATGCTCTAGTATCTTTCAACATTAGTTATTGTAATAAGGCTTTGAGTCACAGGCATGTTGCAGGAGACTTCATTCTGTTTGATCTGAGTTACAGGAGGCTATTGCCATATAAAATGACAAGGTCAGCATCTACTGACTCCAGTAACCACAGGTGCCGGCTTCCTCCGAGCCCTGGGGTTACTCATACTACCGCTCTGCCACAGGCCCTGCCCCCACCCTCACCTTGCCTCTTCCCACCTCTTGCTCCGCTGCAGGCCCTACCCCCACCTGACCTTCCCCCCCCAAGTCCCTGCCCCACCTCTTCCCACCCCCGCTCCTCCCCTCCCTCCCAGCACCTCCTGCATGCCACGGAACAGTTGATCATGGTGGGTGAGAGCTGCTGGGGAGGAGGGAGAGGAGTTGAGCAGCAGGGCCATTGGTGGACAGGAGGTGCTGGGAGAGAAGAGCTTACTGTTCTATGTTTGTACAGCATCTGGCACAGTGGGGTCCTTGTCCATGATTGGAGCTCCTAGGTGTTATGATAATGCATATAATAAACAATATCCATAAACACTTAGCTTGATCATGCATTTCTTGTAAATACAATATGCAGATTGAGGTCCATAGCAGTTTTGGGCATGCAAGAAGTGCAGGATCAGCCCTCATAGGTGCTTGTTTAGATAAATACCAAGAATTAAGGTATGAAGGGGATTAGATTTTCAGACTTCCACAAAACTTTTGCTACTAATTTGTGAGTAAAACTACTGTGATTGCATATGCAGAGAGTCCATTATGAGTGCCTCAATGTCCAAAAGCCAATTTGTACATTGGAATGAACATGCATGTATAGCTGTCCATTCACAGTTGCAAAAATCTTGCTCCAAAGTATTAATTTGAAAGTGTATAATGCAAGAACATTTCTATTATGGTGTAAGCAGAGTCAGGATGAGCTCTGCCCTGACATCGGGTGGTGAATTGTGGCAAGTTGTGGGAAAGAACTTCAGGGGCTGATCTTGTTTGCATAGGCACACCCACACTGCCTAGCATGAGCCCAGATGGTCACTTTGGCTGCTGTGGGATCCCCAGTTTCTCTGTTGTTGGGGCAGGAAGAATGAAGTGTTGTTACCCTGATTATGCGACTCAAGGACAATGAAACTGTTTTATGACAGAGGGACTCTCCATCAACTAAGTAGCACTCGCTAGACAAGGGACATGGGTTCCAAAACCCAGTGAATTGAGAGAGGTTGGGGACTGGTATTTGTATTTAGTGGTATGGCTCCTTTTGAGGGCCTGAAATACCAATTGCCCTGCCCTTTCTCTCTACTGTGGAATATCAGAGGTAATTTTAATTCCATTAGGAGTCTAGTCATAGGCTGCTGAGCTGAATTCACTTTGGGCCAATGGTGCACCAGTACTAAGGCTCCCTTACTACAAGCGCAAATCACTAAAGAGCTAAAATTACTCAGAGCTGAAATCAGTGAGTGCTGGGGGTGGGGGGGCTGAAGATACGTTGCTGAGCAGCTGGCAGAGCAGAGCAGTTTGTGGGATGACTGGAGTGGCTCGCAGGACAGCTTGTGGAGCGGAACAGTTTGAGGGATGACTTGAGTGGCTCGCGGGACAGCTGGTGGAGCAGAGCGGCTGGTGGAGTGGCTCACGGTGAAGGCTGCAGCAGAACCCCATGGAGAGGTGGGGCTGTTGGCCTCGGACCACGTAAGGTGCCCTTAACACTCTGTGTCCTCCTTGCCCCCCCAGGCTGGGAGGTAAAACTCTGCAGATAAACTTTTGAACTCTGGGGCTGCACTCATCAGGGACAGAGATTTTTGGGGGGGTTGTCGGACTTTTGAGTGATTTGGGGGTTGCTGGACTTAAGACCCTGAGGGGAAAAGGATACTGCCAAACTTACTTGGGGGAGGAGGTCATGGTTTGTGTTATGAATCCTGTTTGTGGTGTTTCCCCAACATAATGTGGCATTGTTTCCCTCTTTATTAAATGGATTTTGCTACACTCAGGCGGGTGGTATGTAATTGTCCCAGGTCACTGGGTGGGTTTTGAGCCAGTTTTGCATTGTGTAATTGAAACGGAACCCCTAGATACTGAACCCGGCCCTTGTTGCTGCCAACTCAGGTGGGCAGAAGGGTTACAATGGTATTTCCTCAAAGCCTCAATGATGATGGAGTTCCCATTGTGCTGGGTGATGTACAAACATAAAAAGTTAGTCCCAGCCCCAGAACAGTCTATTTGATCCCATTTCTCTCATTTCCTCTGTTTTGGATTAAATTATTTTCTTTGTGTGACAGACAATTTTTTATTTTCAAGTACTTCAGAGTAAGCTTCTCAGATATTTATTAATCAAGTTATTTACATTATTTGAAATGTTGCAGTTTTAACAAAACCTAGGCACAGATTTCCAGCTTACTATTGTTTGTATTGCTGTAGTGTTGAGGAGCTCACTGTACCAGTATGAGCACAGAACAAAAAGTTGGTCCCTGCTCCAAGAAGCTTACAGTCTTTGTATAAGACTAGCAATAACAGTGGATACAGACACATGGGAGAGTACAAGAAAACAATGAGACAATATTGGTGATAGGCAGTGGCCTCAGCACACTGGCAGCTTAACTATTGTGGTTTATTCTTTTAGGCATCATGAAAGCGGATTATGAGGTAGTTTTGCAGAAGTCTATAGGGACTTCCTTCCAAGTTTGTGGGGCAACCTGGGAGAAAGCGTGAAGGTGCTTTTTTGAAAACTTAACAAGTGGGTGATGGAAGTTGGGCTGAATTGGAGATGTGCTCCCAATATTTTAACAGAGGGCTCCCACAGATATTCTCCCTTTGCTTGTAATGAATCACAGGAAGCTAATATGCATGTAGGAAGGAGGAGTGAAGGACTGAGCAATCTGATCAATTGTTTCCCTCCATCTAAACACAAATGTTTCTCTCCCAGAACCAGGAAAAAGATGCAACACTTTTTGTACTTAACATTAGGTTTCACTTTGACAGGAATTTTTAAACTTTTAAAGTATGCATTTCAAATTTTTAAATATTAAATGTGATACTTTGTTTCTGAAAACTATACTGAGTCTATGCATTGCATACCTCAGTCTTCATCTGATATAAATTTGAGAGGAAGGTCTTGTGAAAGAGCAGTTTGCCCCTGGAAAACATTTGGAAAATAGCTGCCATCCAGTGCATTACAAAACAAATAATTGGTTCCTCAGCAACATATTTTGAGATAAGTCACAGGGACAAGCCATTTCTGGCAGCAATTACTTAGCAATATCCAGGGAGGAAGCTATGAAGCAGGGAAATGACTCCAAACTTCCCTTTAATTAATTTAGTGCTAATAGTGGGGATATTTTATAGTAAACTATTTAAATATATGACAGGAGTAGAAAATACCAAAGAGATATGGCACTGAAAATAAATAATCCCAATAATACCTGTCTTATTTTTACTTCTCATTCATGTTCTTCTCTGAGAGGAAAGGTCTTGTGGTTAAGGCACTGAGTGAAGTCTGTGGAGAGTTGGGTTCATGACTTACTCTTTGGCTTCAGTTCCCCATAATAGGAATGATATTTTCTCTCACCATTTGTGTTTTTCTTGCCCAGTTTGACCGTAAGTTTCTCTTATAGATATTGTGCAATGCCTGACACAATGGAACAGTGCTACAGTAAGGCAAATAATAAATAATGTGATTGTGAGACCAGTTGAGGATAATCTTCATTGGAACTGAAATTACGCTTGTTTTTCAGGCATTTAAACTATGCTAATGTCACCCTTGCCCATTCTTTTAAAACATATTCACACAGGTATCAGTTGAGGAACTGATGTTTACTTAGCCCTGGTCTACACTACAGGGTTAGGTGGAATTTAGCCACGTTAGGTCGATTTTTATAAGAATGCATCTACACAGGCAACTCCATTCCTTCGACAAAAACGGTTCTTAAAATTGACTTCTGTATTCCTCCCCAGTGAGTGGAGTAGCACTAAAATTGACCTTGCTGGGTCGAATTTGGGGTAGTGCAGACACAAATCGACGTTATCGGCCTCCGGGAGCTATCCCAGAGTGCTCCATTGTAACCGATCTGGACAGCACTTTCAACTCTGATGCACTAGCCAAAAGTCCTGGGAACTTCTGAATTTAATTTTCCTGTCTGGTCAGCGTGGCAAGCTCAGCAGTACAAGTGACCATGCAGTTCCCCCAGAATCGCAAACAAGCTCCAGCATGGAGTGAACAGGAGACATTGGATCTGATTGCTGTATGGGGAGAAGAATCTATGCAGGAAGAACTCCAATCAAAAAGAAGAAATGCTAATATATATGCCAAAATCACACAGGGCATGATGGACAGAGGCTACAACAGGGACACACAGCAGTGCCACATGAAAGTCAAGGAGCTCAGGCAAGCCTACTAAAACACAAAGGAGGCAAAAGGTTGCTCTGGGTCAGAGCCCCATACGGGCCGCTTCTATGATCAGCTGCATGGCATTCTAGGGGGTCCCTACCACTACCCCACCACTGTCCATGGACACCTGCAAGGGGGGGAGTCTTAGGCAACATGGAGGAGGATTCTGTGGAGGAGGAGAAAGAGGAGGAGAATGCACAGCAGGCAAGCGGTGAATCCGTTCTCCCCAACAGCCAGGACTTTTCATCACCCTGGAGCCAATACCCTCCCAAGGCAGGAACCCAACCCTGAAGGCTGAGAAGGCACCTCTGGTGAGTGGACATTTGTAGCTACAGTACAGGGTTTAAAAGCAATAGTGTTTAATGTTTAATTTGCCCTGAAGACTTGGGATGCATTCGTGGCCAGTACAGCTACTGAAAAAAAAGTCTGTTAACATGTGTGGAGATGGAGCGGAATCCTTCAGGGACATTTCCATGAAGCTATCCTGGAGGTACTCTGAAAGCCTTTGCAGAAGGTTTCTGGGGAGGGCTGCCTTATTTCATCCTCCACGGTAGGACATTTTACCATGCCAAGCCAGTAGCAAGTAGTCAGGAATCATTGCAGCACAAAGCACGGCAGCGAATGGTTCTGGGTTTTGGTCGCATTCAAGCAACATTCGGTCTATATCTTTCTGTGTTAGCCTCAGGAGAGTGATATCATTCATGGTCACCTGGTTGAAATAAGGGAATTTTTGTAAGGGAACAGTAAAAGGACCCTGTTCATGATGGGCTGTTTGTTCTTGCCTAAAAGGGATCATCCCTGAGAATAGCCACATGGCACGGGGAAGGGTGAAGGGATCATCCCAAATAGCCACGCGGAGGGGTGGGAGGAGGTGTGTGCTGCACATCCACCTGAAAACCACAGCCCCTCCTTTTAAATGGCAAACCCAACCAACATTGCTTGCTAAGGGAAAGGAGGGTGCTGCAGTTTGAAAATATTCCCACTTGTTATGAAGGCATTAGAAGCCAAACCCGCATACCCTTTGGCTTACTGTGGCTGCCTGGAAAACAAATTCTGTTGCCCAGCCTTGTGTGATGTGTCACCATGCTGGCAGGCGCTCAATATAAAAGGCAAAATGTGACCTTGTACCTAAAGCACATGTGCTGTCTGCTGTGAGTTGCTTGATTCACTGTGACAGAATCTCCCTTTTGTTCTCAGAAACATATCATCTTAAATTTTACTCTTCCTTTTTATCCCCCCACAGGGGGAAATATTTCTATGCACCTCCTATCATCTCCATCCCTGAGGTTATCGCAGATTAGAAGGCAAAAAACCGCACTCATGATGACATGTTTTCTGAGGTAATGCAGTCCTCCCACACTGATAGGGCACAACTGAATGCATGGAGGCATTCAGTGGCAGAGGCCTGGAAAGCATTAAGTGAGCACAATGAGAAGAGGCAGGAGGCGATGCGGAGGCTAATGAGGGAGCAAACAGACATGCTCACACATCTGGTGGGGCTGTCGGAAAGCCAACAAGAGCACAGACCGCCGCTGCATCCATTGTACAACCACCTGCCCTCCTCCCCAACTTCCATATCCTCCTCACCCAGATGCCCAAGTCTCCAGGCACCCAGCCACTCCACCACAGAGAATGGCCCAAGCAACAGAAGGCTGTCATTCAAACAGTTTCATTTGGTGTGGCTACAATAAGCAATGTGGCCTTCTCATTCCCTCCTCACCCTACCCCATCCGGGCTACCTTATCAGTTATCTCCCTTTTTTTAATTAATAAAGAAAGAATGCATGGTTTCAAAACAATAGTGACTTTATTTCCTTTGCCAGCTGTGATCGAAGGGGGGAGCGTGGTTGGCTTACAGGGAATTAACATCAACAAAAGGGCAGGTTTGCATCAAGGAGAAACACCCACAGCTGTCACACTGTAGCCCGGCCAGTCATGAAACTGGTTTTCAAAGCCTCTCTGATGCACAGTGCACCTACCTGTGCTTTTTTAATCGCCCTGGTATCTGACTGTTCAAAATTGGCAGCCAGGTGATTTGCCTCAACCTCCCACCCTGCCATAATCGTCTCCCCCTTACTCTCACAGATATGGAGCACACAGCAAACAGTAATAACAATGGGAATATTGGTTGCGCTGAGGTCTAACCTAGTCAGCAAACAGTGCCAGCGAGCTTTTAAATGTCCAAAGGCACATTCTACCACCATTCTGCACTTGCTCAGCCTATAGTTGAACTGCTCCTTACTACTGTCCAGTCTGCATGTGTATGGCTGGGAGCCATGGGAGCAAGGGGTAGGCTGGGCCTCCAAGGATAACTATTGGCATTTCAACATCCCAACAGCAATTTTCTGGTCTGGGAAGTAAGTCCCTTCTTGCAGCTGCTCAAACAGCCTAGAATTCCTAACGATGCGAGTATCATGCACCTTTCCCAGCCATCCTACGTTGATGTCAGTGAAACGTCCCTTGTGATCCACCAGTGCTTGCAGCACCATTGAGAAGTGCAGTTTATGTACTGGTTGGCAAGGTGGTCCGGTGCCAAGATAGGGATATGCGTTTCATCTATTGCCCCACCACAGTTAGGGAAACCCATTGCAGCAAAGCCATCCACTATGACCTGCACATTTCCCAGAGGCACTACCCTTGATAGAAGAACATCAGTGATTGCATTGGCTACTTGAATTACAGCAGTCCCCACAGTAGATTTGCCCACTCCAAATTGATTCCTGACTAACTGGTAGCAGTCAGGTGTTGCAAGCTTCAACAGAGCTATTGCCACTCACTTCTCAACTGTCAGGGCAGCTCTCATCTTGGTATTTCTGAGCTTCAGGGCAGGGGGAAGCAAATCACAGAGTTCCAGGAAAGTGGCCTTATGCATGCAAAAGTTTCACAGCCACTGGGAATCATCCCATACCTGCAACACTATGTGGTCCCACCAGTCTGTGCTTGTTTGCCGGACCCAGAATCGGCATTCCACTGTGTCAACCAGCCCCACTGCCGCCATGATGTCCCAATTGCCACAGCCCATGCTTTCAGGAACATATGTCTTCCTCACAATCGTACTCGTGCTGTGATCTCTTAGCCAGGTTCTGCACATACTGCAGCAGTGAGCTGAGCGGGCTCCATGCTTGCTGTGGTATGGCGTCTGCATGGGTAACCCAGGAAAAAAAGGTGCGAAATGATTGTCTGCAGTTGCTTTCATGGAGGGATGGAGGCAAGGAGACTGACGACATATACCTAAAACCACCCGCGACAATGTTTTTGCCCCATCAGGCATTGGGAGTTTTACCCAGAATTCCAAGGGGCAGTGGAGACTGCGGGAACTCTGGGATAGCTTCCCACATAGCACCACTCCATGAGTCGATGCTAGCCAGTCAATACTAGTGAGGATACACTCCACCGACTTAATGTGCTTAGTGGGGACATACAAAATTGACTGTATAAAGCTGATTTCTAAAAATCGACTTCTATAAAACTGACCTAATTTCATAGTGTAGACATATCCTGAATGTCTATAAAACTTTCCAATCATTGTTGATGGCTTTCAACCAATGTTAGTGAAGAGAAGTGATCAGCCGCAGGATCCCTGCTGTTATACTCAGCTAATGTATTGCTCAGGGCTAGAGCAGGTGTTTCTGTATGTTAATTTGCTCCATATTTCCTGATTCAGAAATGATGAAAGTATTGGGTGCTAAGGTATTTTGCCTGGAACTGTGGTTAAGTCACAAAAGGAAACATGAGTCAGTTCTCTTCCCTTAAATTAAAATGTGATTTCAGAAATATCAGCACTGCCAAAATCCAGAAATAGCCCCCAGACCCAAAATGAGTGTTTCTTGTACACACCTACTGGACATAAACAACTGGATACATTTAACATTCTGTGGGCCAGCTCCTGAGCTGGTATAAATTGATGTAACTATTGACTAAAGCAGGTTGGGAATTTTCAGACAAAATATATTTTTTTAATTAGACAGGGCTGTTTCACTGAAACCAAAACTATTCATGGGGGAAGGGACAGTTTGGGTGAATGTCTTGTTTCAAAAAAATTTTGAAAGATTTTTGAAGTGATCAACACCCTCCATTTTGATGGTTGCAAATCAAAGCTTAATTTTTGGGCTCAAAATGTCAGTTTCTTTCAAAATGATTAATTTATGCTAAAAACAGTTTTTAAAATATAAAAAAGGTCAAAATCTAAACCAGGGGAGGCAACCTATGGCACGCAAGCTGATTTTCAGTCACACTCACACTGCCCGGGTCCTGGCCACCAGTCCGGGGGGCTCTGCATTTTAATTTAATTTTAAATGAAGCTTCTTAAACATTTTAAAAACCTTATTTACTTTACATACAACAGTAGTTTAGTTATATATTATAGACTTATAGAGAGAGATCTTCAAAAATGTTAAAATGTATTGCTGGCACACGAAACCTTAAATTAGAGTGAATAAATGAAGACTCAGCACACCACTTCCAAAAGGTTGCCGACCCCTGATTTAAACAAAACTCTTCTCTGAAAATTTTGGATTAGAGGCGCAAGAAAATTTTCGAGTTTTTAACATGCCCCACACCCAGTTTGGGATGGTAAGCATTTTCAATAACTCAAAACTGATTGTGGGAAAGGAAAGCAATTTCCCACACAGCTCCACTATTGAATCGAACGGAGCTCATTTGCACTAGGTGAGGCTCTGGTTCTGTCCTAAATCCCTGATGACACAGTCCATTTGAAGCAATATGTTAGCAAAGTTTAGTGTTTGCTTTTGAAAATACTTAGGGAGAAGCAATTCAGGGCAGACAGTGATTATTTTATGGTACCTGCTGCACTGTCTTCAATGATAATGTGATTCAATTTGAAAGCATATTATACATGAGCTAGTGGTTGCAGAAAATGTAATTTCATTTTGATTAGTGAGCATAAAAACATACATCTCAGTTATTGCTTTTTGTAGGAAGCTTTTGTAGAAGTGGTAATTTTACTAAATTTTAGTTAACTGTGCTTGGGTAGATATGGCCTTTCATTTTTTAAAACAGCTGCGAAACTCACATGGCTGTAGTCAGCACATGGTAAAGAATTGTTTAGTGTGCAATCAGAAAACTGGGGTATTATGTCAACAAGGTACCTCAAGGGAAATATTATCCAGGTTATTATTACTACTTGATTTATATTAACAGAAGCCAAGCTTGTCAAGTACTATTACCACTGAACATAACTACTTATACTGAGAGGGTCTGAAATAATAGTAATGATCATATTATTTGTTAATGACTGATACATCTTTTTAACTACCTGAGAAATAAAGAGATATTGAAGGCAGCTGCTGATTTAAAGGTAGTATATGCATATGTATGTATGTATGTATGTATGATAAGTCCGTAAGTGTATTCCCTGATCCTGCAAGTCGCTGCTTGGGACAGACCTCTAAACACAGGGAGACAAAGTCCCACTGTATCATATGAGCTCTGAGTCGGGGCAGGGCCTTAGTGGTGAAACTAACAAAAGGGAATGACCTGAAAACAAACTTACCTCCCAGATATTTTGATTATTTAGAAATGTCTTTTTTTTAAGATCTGATGGTCATCATTAAAAGGTGAACAGTTGTCAATAGTTACTACATAATGTCATTCTGTTACTAAATACTGTCTTCTCTCCCCTCCTTCCCACAGAAAATAAATAAATAAAACATCTGGGAATAGGAAATTAATCTCTTCTGAAATATCTCTGGGTGGCAAAGACTGACTTTTTAAATGGTGACCTGATAAATATAACCTCACAATTTCTTTTTCTCTGAATACTTTAGGAAATTTGGTATTTTCCCCCTTGATTCTTTCTGTTTTGTGATTTTTTTTAAATAAAAACAATTTGAAACAATTTAGTTTGCCAAAATAGATTTTCATGTACTCATTTTAGATACTTTCTTTAAAGATACTCAAAAATGGCATGAAATACACATGGGAATTAGTAATGTACTGTCTAATTTAAAAGAGAGGGAAAACTCTTTGGTATAGCCATTTGAAGTGGTATAATCCATTTCCAAATAATGGTGGTTTGCAAATACGTTTACATAAGTAGAATAACCTTTTCAGATAACAGCTACACATTCATTTTGTGTAATAAGTTACAACAAAATAAATCTATAGCCCTTAGATGAAAACTTCCTTTGATGCAAAGCACTTGTAGTATTGGGGGCAGCGGGAAACTACCTTCACTCATCTCATTGTCATACCACTGTTTCTTGTTTTACTATCAACTTTCCCATGCTGAGCTAATCCCTGGGCTGGATTAATATGATACTATATTGGCATCTGTGTAGTTCTTCTTATCTTTAAAGCACCTAGCCAAGAACTAAGCAGTATAATAGTTGGAGGTAAGATGGCTGAGGAACACTTAGGGCAGGTGCTCTCAGAAACCGTGCTTTCAATGGATCCAGTATTTAACCAATTTCTAGCAATAGTCTTAAAGGGCACCAGGCTGTTCAGAACGTTAGTCAAATGGGATGTAAACTGAGGGATCTACCTTTTGTTTCCATTGGGTGCTCTATCCTGACCAAATTCAATTGTGGGTGATAACATTCTGCCAGCCTTAACTCCTGTAACGTTAACTGGATGCTTTGGCAATTTTCATTTCCTCTCACCGATTTGTATGTAGTTTTCCTGTGTACTGTTGAATAGCTGCTGTCTCCCAACCCATCACAGCTGCATGTCAATGATGGGTATAATGTTCACTGTTTGTTTTGTTACCATTTTGGGATCCTTCAGGATGCCAGATGATTTTGTAGCTTGCTCTGCGTGTGTGTACAATATAGTATAAATGGGCACATATAAGGGCCTGTTCCAGTGCCCACTGAAGTCAATGGGAATCTTTCCTTTGGCTTCAATGGATGTTGGAACCGGCTTTAAATGAAGCAGTGAGAAATCATTGCTAGTACATTGTTTGTATAAAAGTAAAAAAAAAAGTCCTTTATATCTAGAATGCACAGGCTGAATAAGTGAAGAAGTGAAGGAGACCTGCTGGTGCATCTAGATTTAATATATGGATTTGAAGTAAGTAACAGACTCATAAGAATGGCCATACTAAGGCAGACCAGGGAAGGAGAGGAATTATTTCAGCTCAGTGCTAATGTGGACACGAGGACAAACGAATATAAATTGTCAGTCAGGAAATTTTGAAAAAAATTAGGGTTTGGTTTCTTCAGGGGGAGTGAGTGCAATACTGAACAAGAACATCGAGAAGGGGGCGGGCGGGACCCATGACTTTTTAATAGATTAAGCTAGAAGTTTATGGAGGAGATGGTATGATGGGATATAACGGCTAGGTCAAATGTCAATTCAGGCCACACACTGGTAAAATAGTACAATGGAATGATATGATATATTAACCTTTTTTTTTTTTTTAGGTAGGGGGGGAGAGTCTGCCCGCCTGCTGCTGGTTCACTGACTGCCATATTTGGGGGGGAAGAATTTCCTCCAGGAAGGAGGGAAGGGGGCCCTGTTTTGGAGTTTTTCAGAGAGCATGGGGCAGGGGGGGGTGTGGTGGATGGGTGGATGTGGCTATGTGGGCGGGGCATCTGCAGGGAGTCAGACTAGATGATCAATGGATCCCCTTCTGATCTTTTCTATGAGACTAATGGTCCATCTAGGCCAGTATCCTGTCTTCCGACAGTGGCCAAACCTGTGTCTGATTTATCTATTTAGATAGTATTGTCTACTTGTTTCTTTGTACTCTCCATCTGTCTGTATCTATCTGTGGTTTTCTGCCTTATAGTTAGATTTGTTTTTTATTGTGTATTTGTACAGCACCTAGCACCTGGGAACAAGGACCCCATTGTGTTATGGTGATAAAATAATTAATGATGCTAATACAGTGATCAAATGTGACAATTAGAATCAACATTAACTAAGGGCTTGACACCTCTGCAGCGCTGCAAATTGCTAAGCGCCAGTGCAGCGCTGTCCGTTGGTGTAGCCAAAGCCTAACACTCAAAATAAAAAATTAGTCCAAAAGGTGGTCAGTTGATTTAAGTGACAGCAAACGGCATTTGTATATATTCTCATTTGCATTATGGTCCACTTTTGTTATCTTTGATATACTCTGTGGCAAACTTTAAACTTTTAAAGACTTTTCAAAGTTGACACAACCAACTTATATCCAAATTGCTATTCTTTTAAAAAAGCAGAAGTGTTTGCCATTTTACTCTGACATCATTACTTAAGGGACAAAGAGATTCAGATGCTCAGGTTCTAAGACCGACCCTGTACACCAATGGCCTGACCACTAGCTTTACGTGATGGAGAAGGTCTTTGCACTGGCATCAAATAGGTCTGTGTGTTCTGAGCATTATGGATCTATAGTTATATGGATCTAGTGGTTGGGAACACCTGCAAAGGAGCTGTTGCCACTACTCCTACTCAGAGTTGGGTAACAACCATGGAGGATCTGCAAAGAGGCTTTGCTATGTGGTGTGGGCTGAGCAGGCAATACATTTCTATTACTGGCAGTAGTTCCAATAGAAGAGTTCAAAGGGTAGTATGCTAGCGGAAGAGACTGAGGAGTGAAAAAATGCATTGTACAGCTTAGTAGGAATCTTTCCACTGATGTCAATGAGCTATGATCAGACCCTATATGCATTTGGGGGCACGGGGAAGAAACACTTTTCAATTGGCACTATGAAGAGCGGACTCCTGATTCTGCATCACTCATCTGATCTATTTACCACTATAATGTAAATGGCATCCTCATTTAAATGGAGTCAATCTAAAACAGAGATTTCACAAATTCTAGCATCCTTATGCAGTATCTAGTGAGGCATCTTTCAACAACTTATTTTAGATCTAGTCAAAATTATCATGGCTTAAAATGTGGCAGACGTTTATAATTCCTATTTACAGATTAAAAGCAGCTGTTCCATTACTACTGCTTACAGAGCTTTTAAATCATTTTTTTGCTGACATTGTTTATCTAGCTAATTTTACACTGTATCTTGAGTTCTCAAAAATGCCCATAGGGTTGTTTTACTTGCTAAATTCACAAATGCTTATTCATTTTGCTTAAATTCTGTTATTACTGATTGGTTTTACAATAATCCAAATTGTATTCCCTGTTAAAATCTCTTATTTCTTATGATAAATGTTATAGTGAAGATGTAATCAACCCCAATAGAGAAGAAAAGTCTTACATCACTTTTGATAGCAACTTCTGTTGACAGGTCAATATTAATGGAGTTGGGAAGGGATATTGGCCTGAACATAATGCCAATATCCATGTGCATATGTGAAAGTAAGAGATGTTGCTCCTAGAGGGAAGGATATGTCCACTCATCCAGGACTGATCTTCAGTGGGTGGAAGTTAAATGGGGATAAACAGTATCCTCTAGGGAGAAATATACAGCTACTCTTTGTGATTCCTCTGGATATGGATTGAGATATTACAAAGTAATAGCTTTGGCATGACTCTGGTTGAAAGTGACTTGTTTGTTGTGATAGCATTTTCATCTGATCCCACTGCCAAAAGACATTTTGCTTGAAAATTTACAAAAGATGAGGGGAATGGAAAATTCCTGATAAAGCTCTCCCCAATCTTGTGGTGGTTATTATTTATTTATTTATTTATTTATTTATTTTGGTGGGGTTGAGAGAGAAGACAATGGGGGCAGGGGTGTATATTGTGACACAGAATAAAATAGTAGGCAGAAAGATTTACAGTCTCTCAAACTTTTGATAAATGGCACTATCACGCTGCTTGGAGTGGTTCACGACTGTGAGTGCCTACCTCAGGGCAGACACCCCAAACTGGCAGTATGTTCTGTAATTAGATTTCAATTCAGTAACAAATGTGAATTTGATCATTGTAACTGTCTTACCACAGAGTCACCAATAGACTGGAATGCCCAAGATGACTATCTTTTCACCCGGGCAAGCTGGAATTAGAGATAAATGGTCATTTATACCAAAAATTACAAAATACTCAGATTGTTCCCAGTCCCAAGAGACCAGTCACTTATCACAGATCAATTTGTACCTTAGATTTCACACGAAAACAATGATGGTTTACAATGATGGTTTACAATCCTATAGTAAACTAATTAAGGATGTGTTAACTAGGCTGTCTGACCAGCCCCTGCATAGAAGGGCTACAGCTAAGGCAACACCCAGCTCTCCAGGCATGCACAACCTCTGGAGTATAAACCCAAAATTATACTGTCTTGAACTGCACAGCATAAGCTCATAAAACTTGTCCCCCTCCCTCAATGTGGAGAAGAATATGCAACAACCTTTGCCCGTGAGTTATGCTTCCCACACACTTCACTCCAACTCGCTGGTTTAGATAAAGCAAAAACAAGTTTATTAATTATAAAAGATGGATTTTAAGTTATTATAAGTGATAGCAACCAGATCAAAACAGATTACCTAGCAGATACACACAAAAAATGCAAACTAAGCTTAATATACTAAATAGCGTGACAAAGTTCCTCCTCTACCTTGGTGGGTCCTGCGCCTATTGGTGGATTTGCTCACCTCACAGATTCACCCTGTGGGTCGGGAAACAGCCCAGAGACCTTCACCTCTGGTAGAAGCCACAGTCCAGGTCAATTCCTCCTGCATTTGATCAAGAGTTGGGAGATTTAGGGGGAACCCGGGACTGTCCTCCACTCCGGGTTCCAGCCCAGGGCCCTGTGGACTGCAGCTGTCTATAGTGCCTCCTGTAACAGCTGCATGACAGCTACAACTCCCTGGGCTACTTCCCCATGGCCTCCTCCAAACACCTTCTTTGTCCACACCACGGGACCTTCCTCCTGATGTCTGATAATGCTTGTACTTCTCAGTCCTCCAGCAGTATGCCCACTCACTCTCAGCTTCTTGCACGCCTCTTGCTCCCAGCTCCTCGCACACACTTCCTCTCCCCTGGATCCCTCTGGCCTGACTGGAGTGAGCCCTTTTATAGCATCAGAGGGACCTTAATTAGAGTCAAGTGCTTAACTACCTCACCTGACTCTTAGCAGGTTAATTGGAGTCAGGTGTTCTCGTTAGCCTGGAGCAGCCCCTGCTCTGGTCACTCAGGGAACAGAAAACTGCTTATCCATTGGCCAGTACATCTCCCTTCTACTACTCTGCTGTTCCCAACTGGCCTGGGTCTATCACGATAGGTTGGATATGAATAGCAGATTCTCACCCTAAGAGATGATCTAAGCAGGCTGAAGATTCTTAAGGAGCAAGCTGTACATGCTTTACAGCTTGGAAACCCCAGGTGTTTCATTCACAGGCTAAAAATCCCATTAGCCTGGTACCAGCACTTTCCCCAGTTCAGTCTTTGTTCCTCAGATGTTTCAGGAGTCTTCTTGGGTGGGAAGTGAAGAACACAAGATGATGTCACTCCCTGCCTTATATAGCTTTTTGCATATGGCGGGAAACCTTTTTTTGGAAGCTTGGTTCCCAGACTGACATCCCAAGATGGAGTCTGGGATGGTCTCATCACATGTTCTTGAGAGTCATAGCAGTCATTAGTGTTTTCAGAAAGGGTCCCCAGGTGGGAGATAATCTTCTCTTAAGGCCTACTGTTTTTTTCCTAATAGCTCATTTCCCTGAATAGGCCCTTCCTCACCCACTATGTAGACTGAAAGCATCTCGTCTAGTGGGCATTACCCAGGTGTAACTACATTTGAAATACAGATGAATATTGACTACCTATAATTTCAGCTACAAAAATGATATATGCATACAATTAGGATACTCATATTCAGCAAATCATAACTTTTCCTATGACACCTCACATGACTTATTTTGCATAAAATACATTATAATGTATGCCATAATCATAATATAATATCACTGTGAAGAATATGGGGTGCAGTGTCACAGATATGTCTTGCAACTCTTAGGAATATTGTTTGGATGACACTCCCACTTTGTGAGCCTAAAGAGACTTAGCAAATTCCCTCCCCCCCCCGCCCCATGGCCCTCTGAGCCTTCTGGTGGAAAAATGGTCTGTTATTCTGGTGACCATCCAGTCATGTGATCAGGATATTACACTTTACACTTCCTCTGCAAGGAAAGGAGCTAAAAAATTGTTTTCCCAACTCAAAGCTTAGTTCAGCAGGACCAGAGGTCAGCTACATTAAGCTCAATACAGCTAATGTTCCCTCTTGATGTTAGTAAAGAAAATGTTAATAATTTTAGTCTTTTTACTTTAATCAGCTACTGGTATTAAGTGCCGGGGCTTAATCCTGTAATGTCAATAGGAGTCTTTGGAATTACCGTATTAGGCTTTGGAACAAGCCTTAGATCTCTGCTCGGAGAGTATTTTTCATTTGTTTTTGTTTTTTCATGTTTATGCTTGCATGTGGCAAAAGATGTAAGACGAAGGTTTTGCAATTGCGTCGAACTGCTCTGTTTTTTGTCGCAATCCGACACAAAGTTATGGCTTTGGATGGCCAATTGTCGGTCCACGGCCATCTTGTCCTGTTAAAAGGACAGGACTGCCTCCATCTTGGACTAGGTTCTTGTATATAGGAGAGGGCAGAGACTCAATCCTGCCCAGCAACACTGGCTGTGTATGTTCTCCTGTTTTGTTTTTCTCTCTCCTGCTGGGCCATCTAAAGGTCAGGCTAGTTCTGTGTGTGAAGGCCTGATTCTGCCCAGCAACCTGTTTTTTGGGGCCGGTTATCTGGAGGTCAGGTTAATCCTGCCCAGCGACTCACTTTCCCACTCTTTTTGGACCCAGTCATCTAAGGGTCAAGCTTGTTTACTTGTCAACTCCAGTGTGCCGTGTGCAAATCCTGCCGACGTGGGGTGGCAACGGCTCGGAGCCTGGAGGGAGGAGGGACCAGGGATCCAATCAGATACCGACACGAGGGAGTGAGACCTCTCAATAAAACTAGGTTTCCCCCCAAAATTTCTGTGGAGCATCCGCGTGTTAGCTGAAGGACCTGATCAACCTTTCGGCCAGGGTCTCCTCCCGGTAAAGCGCACTCGTGTCATATCGTTTGGATTCGTTGTCGTTTGGACCCGATCCCTGTCAGCTCATCATGCTTCCGGTGTCTGTTCTGCTGGTCAGCTGCGCCTGGAGTGCGGTATTTGTTTTTTGATATCTGACAGTTAGCTTATCTAGCCTCTTATTTTTCCCCTCCCTAACTCGGTACCAAGTATCTACTCAGGATATCAGAATTGTATTAATGAGCTCAGAATTGCACAATTGCTTAGCTAGCTTGTATAGTTGTTCTAGTTGTTAGTGAATTGTTAAATGCGTGTGAATCACTGCTCTGTCTTTGTCCGGAGTGCATAAATCTGGGAGCTGTCTCCACCTGGAGATTAGCAGACCAAGGGGTTCTCGTCCCCGTGGTCTGAGTGAGTGGAATCTGCCCAGCTGCAGCCGCACCACACTCTGGGTTACCCTTAGTGTGAAAGCAAGGGTGGCTGAGGCACTGGCCCATGGGTCTCTGTTCTGTGTTGCACCGGGTACCGCCCTGATGAACCCGATTCCTATCTTGTAAGATTGGTGTGTCTGCCTATTTGGTGCGGTGTGGTGAGCAGTATAAAGTGTATTATTACTGTGTTTTGGGGTGTGTTTGTACTTTTGATACCATCCCAACCAAAGTTGCCTACTCCCCCGGCCCAAGTTGTAATTATCCCCCAAATAAACGCAGCCACTTGACTTTTCACTGCTATTCTAGTCCTGCCTGTTTTTCCTCACTCAAGCTTAATGGACTGCAATCTATTTCGGACATTTTTAAGGTATCATAATTAATAAAATACTGTCTGAATCACTTTTGAGTTTCTAGAAAAAAATTGCCTTGGTCTCAGAACTAGGTTACCAATTTTTAGACTGAGATTAACTTTGTAGAGGAGAGCTCAAAATCTGACTTACAATGGAAACAGTATCGTTCCACAGAACTTAACCAGCAGAGAGTCAGCCTATGGTCAACTTTCTTGTAGGTGAAAGACTAATTCTTATTAATTAGTGAAATTATGAGGCAGATACTCAGAATTTTGTAAATTCTCATAGCTCTATTGAGGGTGCAATGAGAATCACTTACCTGCACTTTAAGCAGGGTGTGTGTGGGGGGGGTTGTCTGACTGGCTGGGAGAAGAGCACAATGCTTTCTGGCTTGAGGAAGGAAGAGACATAAAACTGCGGGAAAAGCAGTCAGCGTGATGGATGACTCACCACCTAGGAATGAGGGGTTAAAAAGGTCAGCCTGGGCCTGGCCCAGTCATTCGGAACTGGGCATCACCCACCATCCCACCTTATTTAGGTCACAAATATGCCAGGTGTTTAGCTATATCTGCAGTGGGCATTATGCTAGCCGCCCCGATAAGGAGTGCTGGGAAGGAAATTTTCCTTTACCTCCATATTGGCCAGGTGTAGGGTTTTTTGTTGTTGTTGTTGTTTTTCACATTCCTCGCAGCAGGTTCAGGTGGGTTCTGTTCATGCATAGCATGATGGGCGGTAGGCCATATGTCGCAACTCTTTATTTAAGTGTATAGCGGATGTTCAGTGCAGGTACTCCATAAATAAAGGCACAAAAGAACGCATAAATGGCTTGGGAAAGGAATTAAGGAGAAGTGCTTGGTAATTGAGCAAGCCAGGGGCAGTTGGGGACTCCTCTGATTGGTACAGCAGGGAGCCAACCCCCAATCATTAAAATCCATCTTAACCCCTCCTATGGGGGGAGGAGGTAGTCAGTAAGGTCCTGGCAAGGGAATTGCTAGAAGGACCTGGAGGAAAAGGGGGAGCTGGTGGAAGCTCCCCTGTCCCCTGGAATTGGCTGGAATTGGCAGTGCCCGGCAGTGGATCTGCTGGAGTGACATGAATGGAAAGGGGGGGGGGAGGGCTGAAAAAAACATTCACCCCCCCAGGGGAATTGTGGGGGTTTTCACCTGCACTGCACATTTTATTCACCAGGTTAGTCCCAGACATCTAATAATAAAGTTGTGGCCTGTTTAAACCCATATCTAATGTCTCCTATCCTTCTTTCGGCATAGCCAGACAATTTACACCAGCTGAGGATGTGTGCCTCCATGTTTAGGGTTTGCAGTTATTTTCTACTGTTGTATGTACACACCAAATATGTATGTACTGTTACATCCTTCTCTGATATTCTAATAAATAAATATAGCTGTGGCTTTTATTAAGACTGTGTATGTCTGTCTTTCCCGTATTGTTTTATCTCCAAATATATTGGAAATACCAGGTCGGATATACTTATTTATTGTTGTAATTGTTTTAAAGCAATAGAAAAGCTAGTGTATCCCAAGTTAAGTACTTTATTTTTATTAGGCAGATTCAGAGATGCCAGCATTTTTTTTGAACAGATGGAATACTAAAAGCAATTGTTGCTATTTGATAATTCTTTAAAGACTTTTGCTTGAGGAAATAGAAAAGAAGCTAATGGTAGTCTCACTAGCTTGGAAACCTCACTCTAATCAATAGTAGTGTCCTGCCTTGGGCTTTGGAAACAACACCAAAAAAAACCAACAACACCAATATTCAGACTATCCCATCTAAACCTGAACATAATTGAATTTGTTTCAGTACAGAAATGCAATAATAATGTTTGCAATATATATACAATCTTTTCTGCAGCTACTCAAAAAAGGAAATATAATGCCCATCTTTGGAAAAGGGAAGAAGGAAAACCTGGGGAACTACAGACCAGTCAGACTCACTTCAGTCCCTGGAAAAATCATGGAGCAGGTCCTCAAGGAAACCATTTTGAAGCATTTGGAGGAGAGGAAGGTGATCAGGAACAGTCATCATGGATTCACCAAGGGCAAGACATGCCTGATCAACATGATTGTCTTCTATGATGAGATAACTGGCTCTGTAGATATGGGGAAAGCAGTAGACATGATATATCTTGACTTTAGCAAAGCTTTTGATTAATCCAATTCATACTTTTAAAATTTCCTATATGGTCTATAAGGTGGATAGAAAACTGGCTAGTTTGTCGGGCTCAACGGGTAGTGATCAATGTCTAGTTGACGTCAGTATCAAGCTGAGTGCCCTAGGGGTCGGTTCTGCGGCCGGTTTTGTTCAACATCTTTATTAATGATCTGGATGATGGTATGGATTGCACCCTCAGCAAGTTTGCAGATGATGCTAAGCTGGGGGGAGAGGGAGATATATTGGAGGGTAGGGATAGGGTCCAGAGTGACTTAGACACTTTGGAGGATTGGGCCAAAAGAAATCTGACGAGGTTCAACAAGGACAAGTTAAGAGTCCTGCACTTAAAATGGAAGAATCCCAGGCACTGCTACAGGCTGGGGACTGACTGGCTAAGCGGCAGTTCTGCGGAAAAAGACCTGGGGACTACAGTGGACGAGAAGCTGGATATGAGTCAGCAGTGTGCCCTTGTTGCCAAGAAGGCTAACGGCATATTGGGCTGCATTAGTAGGAGAATTGCCAGCAGATGAAGGGAAGGGATTATTCCTTTCTATTTGGTATTGGTGAGGCCACACCTGGAGCATTACATCCTGTTTTGGCCCCCCTCCCCATTACAGAAAGTTTGTGGACAAATTGGAGAGAGTCCAGTGAGGGCAACAGAAATGATCAGGGGGCTGGGACACCTGAGTTATAAGGAGAGGCTGAGGGAACTGGGCTTGTTTAGTCTGCAGAAGAGAAGAGTGAGGGGGGATTTGATAGCAGCCTTCAACTACCTGAAGGGGGGTTTCAATGAGGATGGAGCTTGGCTGTTCAGAGTGGTGGCAGATGACAGAACTAGAAGCAATGGTCTCAAGTTGCAGTGCGGAAGGTCTAGGTTGGATATTGGAAAACACTATTTCACTAGGAGGGTGGTGAAGCACTGGAATGGGTTGCCTAGGGAGGTGGTGGAATCTCCATCCTTAGAGGTTTTTAGGGCCTGGCTTGACAAATCCCTGGCTAGTATGATTTAGTCGTTCTTGGTCCTGCTTTGAGCAGGGGGTTGGACTAGATGACCTCCTGAGGTCTCTTCCAACCCAAATCTTCTATGATTCTAAACATTTGTGATGGATAGTAATTTCATAGGGCTGATTCCACAGGCTGAGTAACTGTGATACTTCCCAGGTTTCTCTACAAGGGGAACAAATATTCATCCCACCAAGCTGGGAAGTGGCAATGGAGCTGTTGTGTTTGTGGTTGCTATCATAGTCTCACAGGGCTTCTGTAGCACCATCATCCCTTTTGTACCCAATCCATAGGACATCCATGGAGACTCAGATCTACCTGTCTCCCCTATCAAATCAGGGGTTAAGTGGGAATAAATGCTGTATATGTCATTTTCTGCCCCTCTGTGTAGGGTGACTTTCACCCCATGTGCTGGGGAGCAATGAGCCCCTGTGGAGTATAACTCCTCTGGCCTACATGGTATGACAACTGGCTACATAGGGTGCTGGCCTCTTATTGTCTTCTGCAGTGGAACTGCACAAGTTCTGCTGAGTCAGGGCTCTTCAGAGTCATGGGGGCAAATTTGTTCTATTACTGTTGCATGATCTATTACAGAAAAAATATCACTATCTCATGATGATCTTGGTTAATCAGAGACATCAATATTTTTCCAACTCTTTTTTTTTTTTTGGTACTGTACTATGCTGTGTTGTTCTTGTTCCCATTTGTGACTAAGACTGTAAGCTCTTAGGGAAGCAGCTTGTTAGTTTGGCACAGTACCTACCCATTTTACAGTGCTATGTAATAAATTGTTACCTAATATCAAGAGATCTTATAATATATCTTGAAACATTTCCCCCACAGTAACTGTGAAATTACAGCATGTCGTGTACTTTCCAATTATTTCACAGCAAACCGTTTCAGTCAAACACTTGACTGTAGACATCTTGTTAAAATACAGCAATAAAGCACTGCAAACATAAAAAAATGAAAGCATAACTAAAAAAAGAAATCTTCTGATGGTTAAGGGGGGAGGGGAGACTGATTTCTAATGCAAAAATTTCTACTCAGAGTACTTCTTTTTTTTGAGGTTGCTGCTTATATGTCCAGATTCCTCACTCTGAATTCATCCCATTAGTAAGTGCACAATTTGTCAAAGTCCTGCTGCTACCAGCCCTGGCAGGGAGAGGAAAGGGGAGAAAAACATTAAAAAGTGGAAAAAAATGGCTTGATTTTCAGTGAAATCTAAACACATCACTTTCATGCAAATGTACCTGCCCTGTGAGAATTTGGTGAGCTATTTCTCTCTCAAAAGATTTTTCCTCTAATTGTTGTATCTGCCACTTACTAAATCTGTTTGCTAAATTATAAAGTCAGTCTTCGCTGCGGGTGTACTGCCAGCCACTTCTTTCACAAAAAGATCTTTAGTCTAATTGTTTTATCTGTTGCTTGCTAAATCTGTTTGCTAAATTATACCTTTCATTGAACTTACACCAAAACCTTCTCAGGAAACAATTAGTAGGTACTGACATATAATATAGCATAGCTAATATGCTTTAGATTGTGTGGCAAGGTCTGAAGGATGGATGTACAAATAATATGCCAGTCAAGAGACTACACCAACACCAGGCCAGGGCTTTCATAAGGACATATTGTTATTGGACAAATGATATTTCAAAGATATGTGCTTATGTTCCTTAAGACTGACTCAGTTTAGTTGCCTTACCTTATTTTATATTTATTTAACTTGCCTTTCAAGGGCAGTTTGTGCCACCTCTGATCATGTTGAGATCTACCTTACTCTGAAAATAACCCTGCTGAACCAGATTCTGTTTTTCTTGCTCATGTTTAATAGTACCTCACTCCACAAGTAGATCCTTTGAAATCAATGTGATTGCTCCTAGTACAAGGTGGGCAGAATCCGGCCCTAGATAATTACCAATGTTTTGTCCCTATTTTTGGCTCTTTGATATTGAATCAAAAATGGAAAACAAAATTAAACCTTTAAATCCAATGTGGGCAGTGTTGGTTGATATGTTTTTAAGGCAAATAGTTTGCTGCTGCAAGTCTCCCCTTCCTTCATCACCTCATGCCTCAAAGGACAGGGCTACACCATGAAGTGGGACCTTCCTTTTATTCCTTGTGTGTGAGTAAAGATATCAGGATCCAGGCCTTTATTGCTGGCATCTTCCATTTTCTCACCTTGAAACCATCATAGTAAAAATTAATCTACTGCATTTAAAAATAAAGTTGTGGTATTAGTTCCAAGTTTGATGTGTAGCATCAGTACGCTTATGATATTCACTGCATGTCTGTCAGTGAATGTACCCTTCACATCTGTGCAATATAACTGGGCCCTGATTTCAGTCTTCAGTAGGTAGTGGTAAAGGGCCAGATTTGGCTCAGTCTCTAGGAAGATGCACTGTGGGGAGGAAGGAATTTTTCTCTACCTCATATGGTCCATCAAAGTGCTGGTCAGAATTGCAGCCCCTGTGCTGCACAGTGAAGGGAAGAGCAATAAGTAAGTCTTCCTTAATAAAAAAAAAACTATGGAAATATGCTGCACCCACGAAGGTGTTTAGCAATGTACACATGGCTGAAAAGAGAAGGAGGGAAAGGGGAGACAATTGTATAGGAGCCCTGAGCTCAGGTAGCCCCCTGCCAAAAAAATCTGTATCATCTGCATAAATAAAGTCAAATAGGACGAGGTAAGGCCCAGCAAACGTGGTGTTCTGGGGCTCCAGGAAGGCATTCTATCTGAGGCAGAATGCCTCCCTGTGCTCTCCAAGGCAGTGTAGCTCTGCGCTAGATTTAATGTAAGGCTGTGCCTAAATGGTACTGTGGCGCCTGTAAGACTTGCTTTTGCTCCCATTGAAATCATTGTGAAAAGTCCCATTGACTTCAGCTGGATTTGGATCACATCCTTCATGAGTGATGTTGTACCATGAAATATAAAAGGCCCAGCAGTGCCAGCAGGTAGAGACTTGTGCCATGGGAGAACTAGCACCAGGAATGAGGTATGGGGCTGGTGGGGGGAATTCTTTCTATTTGGATCCAGGATGCCATTTTATAGTAACCATCCACCATCTTTCATCTGAATGTAATGCACAGCATTCATCCCTTAAATTTTGGCTCAAGTTATGTTTATTTTGTCTAATACAGAGGATAAACCTTTAGTGGAATTAATTGCTTAGGGCAAAAATCAATTACTGCCTGAATGGTCTGAAGGATTTATGGGTAACACATAGGCATATAAATAATGGAGCATTAATTTAGACATAAATGAATAGAATGTTAAGTTTTCAGGTATTTATGAGAATTTATTTTGTCCTTTTTAACTATTCCTGTCTAAAACCATACTTTTATTTCAGACTATGCCTACAGTCGCACAGCTGCAGCATGGCAACTGTGCCATTCTAGTGCTTTAGTATAGACATGGGCTGCAGTGATGGGAGGGGTTCTCTGATCCATGCAGGAAATCCACCTCCAGAATTCTTCTGTCAACCTAGCATTGTTTACACCAGGGGTTAGGTGGCTTAATGACATCTCTCAAGGGTGTGGATTTTTCACCCCCCTGAGAGACTGAGGATATGTCTATACTACGAAATTAGGTTGAATTAATAGAAGTCGGTTTTTCAGAAATCGTTTTTATACAGTCGATTGTGTGTGTCCCCACAAAAAATGCTCTAAGTGCATTAAGTCGGCGGACTGCGTCCACATTACAGAGGCCAGTGTCGACTTCAGGAGCGTTGCACTGTGGGTAGCTATCCCACATTTCCCGCAGTCTCTGCTGCCCATTGGGATTCGGGGTTGAAATCCCAATGTCTGATGGGGCAAAAACAGTGTCACAGGTGATTCTAGGTACATGTCATCAGCCCGCCCCTCTCCCCCTTCGTGAAAGCAATGGCAGACAATCGTTTCGCACCTTTTTTCCTGGGTTACCTGTGCAGATGCCATACCACGGCTAGTATGGAGCCCACACAGCTGACCATCACCATAAGTCTCCTGGGTGCTGGCAGATGTGGGACTGCATTGCTACACAGCAGCAGCTCATTGCGTTTTGGTAGCAGACGGTGCATTATGACTGGTAGCCATCGTCATTGTATTCCTGGATGCTCTTTTAACCGACCTCAGTGAGGTCAGTCAGGGGCACCTGGGCAGACATGGGAGTGACTCAGCCAGGTCATTCCTATCTTCTGCCGAGCACCCAGGGGATGCTGATGGCTAGCAGTCAAACTGCACCATCTGCTGCCACCCTAAAGATGTAAAGGATAGATGGAGTGGATCAAAAAAAGAAATAGATGTGATTTGTTTTGTATTTATTTCCTTCCTCCCTTCCTCCATGAAATCAACGGTCTGCTAAACCCAGGGTTTTGAGTTTGATCCTTGAGGGGGCCATTCTGTGTGACAGTTGTTTGTGTTTCTCCTTGATGCAAAGCCACTCCCTTTGTGGACTGCAATTCCCTGTAAGCCATGTCGTCAGTCGCCCCTCATTCCGTCAGAGCAGACAATTGTTTCACGCCTTTTTTCAGCCCAGACGCCCTAGCACTGGGATCATGGAGCCCGCTCACATCACCATGGCAATTATGAGCACTGTAAACACCACGCGCATTATCCTGGAGTATATGCAGAACCAGAACCTGCCAAAGCAAAACCAGACGAGGAGGCAATGGCAGTGTGGTGACGAAAGTGATGAGGACATAGAAATGGACATACACGTCTCACAAAGTACGGGCCCCAGCAATGTGCACATCATGGTGTTAATGGGGCAAGTTCATGTTGTGGAATGCCACTTCTGGTCCCGGGAAACAAGCACAGACTGGTGGAACCACATAGTGTTGCAGGTCTGGGATGATTCTCAGTGGCTGCAAAACTTTCGCATGCGTAAGGGCACTTTAATGGAACTTTGTGACTTGCTCCCCTGCTCTGAAGTGCCAGAATACCAAGATGAGAGCAGCCCTCACAGTTCACAAGTGAGTGATGATAGCCCTGTGGAAGCATGCAATGCCAGACAGCTACCGGTCAATCGGGCATCAATTTGGAGTGGCCAAATCTACTGTGGGGGCTGCTGTGATCCAAGTAGCCAACACAATCAAAACGCTGCTGATATCAAGGGTAGTGACTCTGGGAAATGTGCAAGTCATAATGGATGGCTTTGCTGCAATGGGATTCCCTAACTGTGGTGGGGTGATAGACGGAACCCATATCCTTATCTTGGCACCGGACCACCAAGCCAGTGAGTACATAAACCAAAAGAGGTACTTTTCAATGGTGCTGCAAGCACTGGTGGCTCACAAGAAATGTTTCACCAACATCAACGTGGGATGGCCGGGAAAGGTACATGATGCTCATGTCTTCAGGAACTCTGGTCTGTTTCAAAAGCTGAAGGAAGGGACTTTCTTTCCAGATTAGAAAATAACCACTGGGGATGTTGAAATGCCTATAGTTATCCTTGGGGACCCCTTAATGCCATGGCTCATGAAGCCATACACAGGCAGCCTGGACAGTAGTCAGGAGCTGTTCAACTATAGGCTGAGCAAGTGCAGAATGGTGGTAGAATGTGCATTTCGACGTTTAAAAGCACGCTGGCACAGTTTACTGATTCGGATAGACCTCAGCGAATCCAATATTCCCATTGTTATTACTGCTTGCTGTGCACTCCACAATATCTGTGAGAGTAATGGGGAGACATTTATGGCGGGGTAGGAGATTGAGGCAAATCGCCTGGCCGCTGATTACTCACAGCCAGACACCAGGACAGTTAGAAGAGCACAGGAGGGCACGGTGCGCATCAGAGAAGCTTTGAAAACCAGTTTCATGACTGGCCAGGCTACGATGTGAAGGTTCTGTTTGTTTCTTCTTGTTGAACCCCCCCCACACACACCCTGGTTCACTCTACTTCCCTGTAAGATAGCCACTGTTCCCTTCCCCTTTCGATCACCGCTTGCAGAGGCAATAAAGTCATTGTTGCTTCACATTCATGCATTCTTTATTAATTCATCACACAAATAGGGGGAAAACTGCCAAGGTATCCTGGGAGGGGTTGTGGAGGAGGGAAGCACCGTGTGGGGTGGGGTGGTAAATGAGGGAATGAGGGAAGAACAAGGACACACTGCACTTTAAAACTTTAAAACTTATTGAAGGCCAGTCTTCTGTTGCTTGGGCAATCATCTGGGGTGGAGTGGCTGGGTGGCTGGAGGCCCCCCACCGCATTCTTGGGTGTCTGGGTGAGGAGGCAATGGAACTTGGGGAGGAGTGCTATTGGTTATACCAGGGCTGTAGTGGCGGTCTGTGCTCCTGCTGCCTTTCCTGTAGCTCAACCATACGCTGGAGCATATGAGTTTGATCTTCCAGCAGCCGCCTGAGCATCGACTCTTGCCTTCTGTCAGCAAGCTGACACCACCTATCATCTTCAGCCCGCTACTTACTCTCTTCATCCCGCCACCTCTCCTCGCGTTCATATTGTGCTTTCCTGCACTCTGACATTGTCTGCCTCCACGCATTCTGCTGTGCTCTGTCAGTTGGGAGGACAGCAGGAGCTCAAAGAACATTTCATCCCGAGTACGTTTTTTTCACCTTCTAATCTTCACTAGCCTCTGTGAAGGAAAACATTTGTATCTGGTGGAGGAAAAGGGAGAGTGGTTAAAAAGACATTTTAGAGAAAAATGGGTACACTCTTTCACGTTAAACCTTGCTGTTCACATTACACAGCACGTGCTTTCGTTACAAAGTTGCATTTTGCCTCTTGTAGTGAGGTCCTCCTGGTTTGGTGTGAGAGATCACTCACGCTTCACCCCTCCCTCCACCACGTGGCTAACAGCGGGAAACACTTCTGTTCAGCCACAGCCAAACAGCCGAGCAGGAATAGGCATCTCTGAATGTTTCCTTAATAAAAGTACCCTATTTCAACCAGGTGGCCATGAATGATATCATTCTCCTGAGGATAACACAGCGAGATAAAGAACGGATGTTGTTTGAATGCCAGCAAACACCGGGACCATATGCTGCCATGCTTTGTTATGCAATGATTCCCGACTACATGCTACTGGCCTGTATAATACTTATGGAGATGTCCCTGGAGGATTTCCGCTCCATCCCCAGACACGTTAACAGACTTTTCCAGTAGCTGTACTGGCCACGTATGCCTGGGCAAATTGATCATTAAACACGCTTGCTTTTAAACCATGTGTAATATTTACAAAGTTATACTCACCAGAGGTCCCTTCTCCGCCTTCAGGGTCTGGGAGCCCGCCTTGGGTGGCTCCAGGTCCAGGGTGAAAAACATATCTTGGCTGTTGGGGAAACCGGTTTCTCCACTTCCTTGCTGTGAGCTATCTTCAATCTCTTCATCATAATCTTCCTCGTCCCCAAAACCCGCTTCCGTGTTGCGTGATTCTCCATTGACCGAGTCAAAGCACAGGGTTGGGGTAGTGCTGGCTACACTCCTTAGCATGGCATGCAGTTTATCATAGAAAAAGCATGTTCAGGGCTCTGATCTGGAGCAGCCATTTGCCTCTCTGGTTTTGTGGTAGGCTTGCCTTAGCGCCTTAATTTTCACGCTGTATTTCTGTGCATCCCTGTTATAGCCTCTGTCCTTCATGCCCTTTGAGACTTTTTCTATTGTTTTGGCATTTTGTTTACTGGAACAGAGTTCAGCTAGCATGGATTCGTCTCCCCATAGGGCGAGCAGATCCCATATTTCCCGTTCGGTCCATGCTGGAGCTCTTTTGCAATCCTGGGACTCCATCATGGTCACCTCTACTGATAAGATCTGATGAGATCTGCACTCACCTGCACCTTGCCACACTGGCCAAACAGGAAATGACATTCAAAAGTTCATGCGCCTTTTCCTGTCTACTTGGCCAGTGCATCTGAGTTGAGAGCGCTGTCCAGAGCGGTCACAATGGAGCACTCTGGGATAGCTCCCGGAGGGCAATACCATCGAATTACATCCACACTACCCCAAATTCGACCCGGCAAGGACAATTTTAGCGCTAATCCCCTCATTGGAGGTGGAGTAAGGAAATAGATTTTAAAGAGCCCTTGAAGTTGAAAAAAAGGGCTTTGTTGTGTGGATGGGTCCAGGCTTAAATCGAAGTAATGCTGCTAAATTCGACCTAAAATCATAGTGTAGACCAGGGTTTAGCTATGCCAATATAATTTTTCAGTATAGACCAGCCCTCAGAAATGAACTAGATTATTCATCAGCTGCTATATACTGGGAATATCAACTACTTCACAACTATACCAATTTCAGCTCAGTACCTATATAACAAATAGAATCAAACTAAGCTGAAAATTGAAAATTTTAGCATGTTTCTTTTAATCTTTATTATTTTGTCAACCTTCTGTATAGATGTTGCTCCTAATTTTATATTCATTTTAAGAAATGTTCAGGTTTGAGATATTAATGAAAAACACTTTACCACCTGCACATGGGTCTTTGTGTTTAGATTTCACCTTTTCTTATTCTGACTCCATCCCAGTTGTAATTTTTGGAGGTGTTCTTTGCAGTTCCTGCTCACAAGAGTGAAGGTCTGGACTCTGATACTTCCCTGTTTCAGATGCCTTTCATGAAGTCAGAAGATAGGCTTTTTATCTTGAGGGGTGTCTGACCATCACTACTGACAAATTCAGTTTGTCTTAACTAAATAAAGGAAACATGGGATGAAATCTGGAACCCATTGAAGTCAATGGTCATTTTAATATTGAAATCCTGTCTCCACTGGAAAAATAATCACACTAAATAGTAAGCAGAAGAAAGTTAGACAAAAATGCTGTGCAGAATCAAAGCTAATAGGGCTGGAATCTAACCTGAACCATTTGTAATAGGAGGAATGGGATGGGACTGAACAGTGTATTTAAAGACAAAAGGGGGTAATTAACAATCAATGCACCTTTTGGTATTTTACTTTGCTTCTTTTACATGGTATATCATTCATTATCGTCTTAAGTTTGAGGAGGAAAGGGGGTGTACAGAGAAAAGGGCAACAGAGATAGCTGGACTCTCCGTCAGGATGGGAGGAGTGAGATCTGGAAGCCAATATCATCATCGTTGTTTATACTGCAGAAGCACCCCATAGATCAGTTCCCCACTGTGCCAGACATAGCACAAACACAACAATATCTAGCCATAAATAATCACAGGGTTAAACCTTATATGAGCGGATGAACTTTCCAATATGCTAATATCTTTTAACCTCTGTGGTAATAAAATGCTGTATTTTTGAATACAAATACATTTAAGCATAGTTCTAAATGTTTATTAAGTAATGCATGAAATTAAATTTCATGGTAAAAGATTTTAATTTTTCAGTGTCAGTAAACCACAAATATTAATATTTAAATACAAAACAAAGTGGCAAGATAATGTTTAAAGTTCGAAATGAAACCCTGGGAGTGGAGATTCTGTTTCTTGTTTATGGCTTAATAGAAATATGTCAGGGAAGGTAATATTGTTTTTATTTTTTTTTAAAGAAAAACAAACAAACACCATGCAGGACTAATAGCACTGGCCTGAGCCAGATTCTAAGCAAGCTTTCACAAACTTGCAGTTCAATTCTCACCTATAATCTTTGCCAACTATGCCAAACTCAGCAGAGGTTTTATAATAGGAATAAATATCCATATATAAATATCCAAGTATAATAAGAGAACCAATTTCAGGTTCACTTGTAACCAAGCCCAGGATTTAGCTTACTGCTTCTAAAGTAAAAGGCTAGTTCACTAACCCATTATACCATGTAGCTGCCTCCCTCATTATTCTTTTCAACACTGCCATCATCTCCTTGATTCCAAAATATGAATGTGACAGAAAGTTTGGATGGATTCCATTTTGTTTTTGCTTTTGTTTCCTTTCCTTCCTGAAAACCACTACATCATTGAGTCACAGTAATAGCTATCAAACTAACACTTGTGCCTGACAGAGCTCCAAATCATCAAGCCTTCAGTTTTTAGTACAGATACAAAATTCTCAGTGATTTTCTTTTTCTGCCAATACCACATTGCTGTTGCAACCTACAGTATGAACCAAAATGTTTTGGAAACATGCAAAAGCAACTAATGTTGATTGCTTTTGGCTTACATAGAAATGGAGTGAGATGTCCTCCTTGAATGATGATCCATCATAAAAACATCTGTGTTGACTTTACCAAACAGGAGTCAGTCGAATATTGAATTAATACAACAATTTCATTTATATGTATGTTTTACTTCCCAGACATCAGTTCCCAGCCATTAAATATGGCCAGAAGAACACCATAATTTTTTTGCATGGTTTCTTCCAGATAGCTTTCTTTAATCATATTTCCAATTCCTACTTAAATAAATAATTCAAATATTCAAAGTGGACAAAGTTGAATCCCTCTAATTTTTAGATACCGTATAGGGATGATTTTGGATAGTGGTTGCCATTTTAAAACAAAAGTAACAGTTACTGCCCTGTGTTTATAATTGTTATTAAATGTCAACCCTAAAAGAGAAGGATGACCCTGTGATAACAGCACTCATCTAGGAGTTGAGAGACCCGGGTTGAAATCCCTGCTCTACCACAGAATTCCTGTGTGAGCCTGGGTAAGTCAGTTACGCCTAGATCCCAAATGTGGTTAGGCACCTAAATGCTTTTTGAGGATCTGCGGCTTAATCCCTCCTATGCCTCAGTTCCCCATCTGTAAAATTGGGATAATAGCATTTCCCTACTTCATGTGGCTCCCATGAGGATAAAATCTTCACGATTATGAGGTGTTTATATACTATGACACTGGGCCCAATAAGTACCCATGGTAGATAGACTGCAGAATGTTGACCCTACTCGTTTTCAGTTCAGTCATGCAAATTAACAAAAAGAGACTACATGGAGGCATTGCTACACTATTTTTTCCTCTTTGCAATGGATGAAGGATAAAAATGAGCTACCACTACATTAAGAAGACTGACTGAAACCTATCCCACTTTGCCTTATACTAGTGTTTCTAACTCAGTATCAAGTCTGAGAATACTTAGTGATTTTCCTTAAAGCCACAGATCCTAAAGTCATGTGATTGTCAGGATCTCATCTTTCATTTTTTCCAAAAAAGAAAATTCCCAGATCACCTGGCTATGGACAAAATCGTGAAACCGAAGAGTTCAGAAACCAAAAGGCAAACAAAATGAATCTCAATTTTTATTGTTTTTTTTTAAAAAACTATTGATTTTTAAGCCAATGTCATGATTTTGGGGCTTGACAAGTGACTTTTTCAATGTTCAGCATTGGTGATACACAGTTATACACAGATGCATCTTCTCACCCGAAAAAGAAGTGTACTGAGCAAACTGTACACTAGTAGATCCTAGCTCAATGTATGAAACCAGGTCAATGCCACACATGACAAACATCAGGAAAGGTCTCAAACTGTATATTTGTATGCAGACATTAAGGCTTTGGTCCTACAAATACTTATGCATGTGGATCAGTTTATACACATGAATAATTCCACTGAACATCCTGAATAAATTTTCCCATGTGTTTGTGGGATTGGGGGTCTTATGGGGTAGCACCAAAAATAGCAGGGGTGAGTATTGCTTTAAGAACATTGACAGGGAAATTGATTGAATGATATAATGGGTCTCTTCCATCTCTAAATGTTATGATTCAGTCATGTTTTCCTTGGTAAAGCAGTTCATTCCATCGCATAAAATAAAACACAATGTATGTAATTATATTCATGGGGGGAAAGTAGAAAGAGAAATTGCTCTGTAAAGACTAACATTTGCATCGGCGCCTTCAATTATGCTATCTTCAAATGTAGTGGTTGCATAGTAATTATCAGGGACAGACACTTGGGAAACATTCTTTAATCAAAGAATTTTGATTAGTCTAATCACTCCTCTACAATGACTATGTAAATGTTAAATCTGGTGGTGTTTTAATTTGAAACCATAGGGTTTTTTTATTAAGGAAGACAAAAAAGTTACTGGTGCTAATGACACTGTTGTGGCTACAGCATGAAATCTGCAAAACAAAATATGAAGGGAATATAAAATAGCAAAATGCTTTTAGCATAAAAAGCAATATTTCAGATATTTGGCCAAGGACAAAATATGTTTTCCATTACTAACAGATGTTGAGTAGAGCAAAGCTGTCTCCAGTTTCATTTTCTATTTCTAGGAGAAGCGAGTCTTTTTTTATAGGCCAATTACTTTCAGTTGTTGTGTTGCAGGGGGAAGCATTTTTTGTATGTATCTATTTGAATATGTGGTACCTAAGTGACAAACTGGTGAGAATCTGAATATGTCTGCTTCTGAAGGATTTTTTTTTTTAAATTTGTGCTTGAGTTGAGGTGATGGAGGATCTTCTGATTAAGGCATGAGATTAAAACTAGGAGATATGAGTCCTATTTGCTCTGCCACAGGGACTATTTGTATGACAAAACACTTAGGCTCCCATCCTCTAAGAAGAACTGTCTAGTCAGACCCCTATACCAACACAGGACTCTGTATGAGAACAGGGGTCCATCCACACAGTTCTCTTTGCGGGACGACAGTTGTAGGGATGTGAAAGTTCAGAGATGCTGAGCACTTGCAGCTCTCACTGAAGACAAGTGAAATTGTGGTTCCTCAGTATCAATGAAAATCAGGCCCTTGGTCTCTTTCTGTTTCAGAGTCCCATCTGTAAAATGGAGATAATAATACAAACCTTATGTCAACTGATGGATGGCACAGGGGATGTACAGGGATCCCCTGGGTGGGATATCAGCATAATATTTCACCACAGCATAGCATGCTAGGACTTTAGCAAAAGCCAGTAGCCCACTGGTAATCATAATCATTGTGAAATGTAAGAATGGATAATATCTAAAGACTTATGCATCTATAGGAAAAAATATGCTCTTAAGGTCTTGGAGATAAGGGATGCCACCAGGAGGTGATATATCTCCTACCTAAAAGTTATATTTCTGAGGTAACAGCCACTTATCTCTCTGTCTGGCCATTTGGTTATTGTATGCTTCCCACTGTTCACCTATTTACATACGGAGTCAGGCCTGACCTGAGAGACTGCAAAATCTACAAAACAGGAAATCTGCAGAATGAAACAAGCAGCAGGATTGTCCATTTTATGAATAAAGACAATAGATTGTTCTTCTTTATCTTAGCATGCAATGAGAGACACTGATTCCTTCAAACTGACAGCATGAAAGGAACATGGCTGTAAAGTGCTGCAAGGATTTTGGATGAACAATACTCTTAAAAGACATGAGTATCTAGTTAATTAAATCTGGGCTCTAGAATGCATATCATGATTTTATATGTAAACATTTGTTTCCAATATTTCCACTTGCTACTACTTGAAGCTCTATGATTTGTTAAATAAACTTATACTCAGTTTCACTATAAACATAAGTCAGTGCTGTGTGTTAAGTAGCGTGGTGATCTGAGGTTGAACTGGTAAACTAGGGTGTACTATTTCCTTGGAAACAGTGAATCTGTGAATACTGTGAGTGTCCAGGGGCTGGACACTCCAGGGAGACCCTAACGGGGGCTTGATGATTGGTGTGTACCAACCTGTAAAGTGATAATGGGGCCTGTGAGGCCTAGAGGGATGTGCTTGTGTTGCCTATGGCTAGTGGAGTTGAGGAGCTGACCACTGACAGACACAAACAAAGCTTCCTCATGCTATGGGCATGTGGTTGCAAGGTGCCTCACAACTGTGGATAACCCTGGCAAGCATCACAACTAGTAAAAGCCTTTTGACATTTGCAGCTGGAAGGCAGTATGGCCCAGAGCCTGCAAATACTTACACATGTGCCTGACTTTGTTCATATGAGTCAAATTACCTTTGTGCCTACATATTTGCAGGAGCTGTGCTCATATAGCTGTTTGTTGTAATTATTGCTGTTTATAATTTTCGTCAAGTATCAAATATTGTTGTAATTATTGCTGTTTATAATTTTAGTCAAGTATTTGATGGTGTCAAATTTGCAAATTGCAAATCAGATCAGGATTAAACAAAGACTGTGAATGGCTAGCCAACTACAAAAGCAATTTCTCCTCCCTTGGGGGTCACACCTCAATTGCTAGCAGAGGACCTCACCCTCCCTGATTGAACTAACCTCGTTATCTCCAGACTGATTCTTGCCTGCATATTCATACCTGCCTCTGGAAATTTCCATTACATGCATCTGACGAAGTGGGTATTCACCCGCGAAAGCTTATGCTCCAATACATCTGTCAGTCTTAAAGGTGCCACAGGACTCTCTGTTGCTTTATAATTTTAGTATTTGTTTCATTATCAATTGTCCAAAAAAATAACATCTGGCTGTAAAAAGTTATACTCTTAGATCCACTGTTAGTAGAGCTCTTCAAAAATTGGAATTTTCATCTTGTGGTAATTTTCTGTGTTTCAACATTTGTTTTCATACTGAATTATAATGACTGGAAAGTTGAAATACCTACTTTTTTTTCTTTTGTGGAACAGAAAGTTTTGAAAAACTTTGATTCAGAAATGTTCCATTTCAACTTAATTCAACATTGAACTTCATTTGCCGGAGCTTCTGTGGTGACACATGGTAGTTCAGATGCCTCATGACTGTATTCTCCTCTTTAGGCCAGCACCTGGTCAGACTATCTCCTCATAAAGCACCATGGTAATGTGACAAATGATGCATTGCAGTAGTCCAATAAAAGGAGAGACCACAGTGCATCATGGGAGATACAGTTCAGCCTGGGAGCCTGGCCAATAGAAGAAAAGGAGGTATAAGGCATCTGAATTACAACTCCCAATGAAGCACTGCAGCATCTCAGGTAGGCATAAATAAATGTTGACCTGACCAGAAATTAAATATTTTGTTTCAGTTTTCCAAGTGGGAAATAAAAAAGAATCAGCAAAATTTTAAAATTTCCTATTCCCCTTTTCCTAGCAAAGATCTGAGGTTCCTTGCCCTTACATATCTCAGAGTGGAATCTCACAAGTCTTCCACTGTTAGGCCATGTCTCACTTGGGGTTTCAGGGGTTTCAGAGAGAGGAGGAGACACAGCTCTGCTCTAGCATGCTAAGCATGCTAAAAATAAAAAATAATGGTAGCACAGCAGCACAGGGCACAGCATGGGGGCTGCCTGAGTACATACCCACAGGGTCCAGGTGGGTTTCCACTCAGAGTGGCTAACCTGTGTTGCTGTTCACTACTGCCCTTGCTACCATGGCTACACTTTGTAATGTACTAGCTTGATAAGAGCTAGTGCAAATTATGAATATGTGAGCTGAAAATCATACCCCTAGCTCCAGACGTAGCTGTAGTGTGGAACCTGGATACACTTCTCTAAATGTACCAACAGCTTATCACCCTGTAGGTCTGACTGGATTTTGTACACGTGAGTTCCCTATGGGAACCCCCTAACCAATGACTGTCACCAACAGCCTTTTTAAAGGAGTCGTTTTATTTAGCAGTTGGAACAAAGTATAAGAGAGGAAAAATAGGATTTCAAAAAACAAACAGCTGACACACATTTAGTTACATCTTATCTTACATTTCACTTTAAGTTGTTAGATTTTCCTCTTAAATTGCAGAAATAGAACCACTACATTTTCCTAGCAATTCTAGATCCTTCTGTGACCCATTCTGGTCATAGACCTCATATTCTGCTATTTTCTCTTTTCTCCTTGCTAGTCTGCGATGGTCTGTGAGCCTATCGGGAAGGTGGCCTTTAACTCCCATTGTTGAAACTATTGTCCCCCCCCCTTTGCCGAGATTGCAGGAGCATCAATCAGGATTTAACATGGAGAATATTTCCAGGATGGCTGCTCCATATTTTGGGCAGTTATATCCATTTGGTTTCACTGAGTTGTAGACTGTGTCTGCTGTAGGTGGAGGTTTTGATACTGTCTGATCCCGATTTTTAGAAATTAAGCAAACAAATCAATTTTTTAGGGCTACAGATTGAGATATGCAATTAACATTGATATTTATGATCCTATTACATCACCACTTAAAACACCAATAAGATTTTGATGGAAAAGTCCCAGCCAACTCCAATATGTAGGCACCTTAATAAAAATGGCCTGATTTTCATAAAAAAGTACTCAAAAGTCCTTTTGATTTCATTGGGTATCTAGAACCTTCCAGAATCAAGTTTCATTTATACACTCAGGCTTGAACAATTTATTACTATTTTTTTTTTGACCCAAATGGGGTTTTCTTTGTACATGTAAAAAGATCCATGCATTGTTGCTTTAAAGTGATTTATTCTTGTAGCCTGCTGGGCATACAGGTTCTGCTTTTTAATCCAGAAAATTACACTCCATTAGAGTAATATTATTCACCTTTTTCTGTTAAAATGTTAAATGACTAATATAAAATGCTGGCACTATTGAAGTCAATAGAAAATTTGCCATATTACTTCAATGGAGCCAAGATTTTACCCCTCATTTGCAATCAGATAATGGAGTACTTGGAAATAAATTCTTGTCACAAGAAATAGTTGACAGTATTTTCCACTCTTCATTCTTACTGTTTTGAACATAAATATTTGAAGGTACATTGCCCAATAATTTAAAGATAAACACATACACAGTGAATATAATTTATAAAATAACAATAATTAAAAAAGAGGTTTTAAAAAATATAAAGCAAATCTGACTATGGCGCATGTATGGACATATGTAACATTACTCACAAGAGTAATTGTATAAATAAACAGTTGCAGTTTCACTGCCCAAACTGATTGAAAGGCAAAAAGGTACCACTCAAGAAATTAGATTTTTTTTAATAAAATGTTTTGTTTATTAAAGACTTTCCATGTTTACTAAAATTAGACCAAAATGCAAATATAAAAGAGAAGTCCTATCACCAACAGCATATGGCACACAGTCCTACACAGAATTCTTCAATTAACCAGTGCATTAATAACTAGGAACATCAACATCATACCTCTTTTCATCAATCCACAGATCAAAGACTTGACCCTATTGTGTTGGTACTTGGGGCACTCATGAGAGAGTCTTTCTTGTGGTAGCCGGGTATCAGCTCTCCAACACCACCACCAGCCTGTTGGCCACTCAACATCTCTCCTCTGGGCTAGGTGAGCCCTAACTTCACATTTCAGGTTAACAATAGATGTACCTTGGAAGAGAGTCCTTGGCAATTCCTCCCTCATGGTGTGGGTTAATCTGATCACACCCAGTTATCTTCACTGCACGGTAACAACACAGGCCCCACTTCCCTATTATTTGCCCCAGTTCAGTGGCCTTGTTACGTCTCTCCAGCTGGGGGAGTCAAAATGAAAGCCAGAAACCCCACACATCCAGGATACTCCCTCCATGCAGTCTCAGCAAAAAGGGTATGTGGCAAGTCTATAATTCTGCCCATGACCCATCCCCAATATAATGGGTTTGGGGAAATCACTCTGGCTGGGTGTCTGAGACAGGCTCTGAGAGTCTACTGTACTCTCTCCATGGCTACAGTGAAAGTTTCCTCTCTAGATGTTCCCTCCACAGGTTTAAGAGTCACTCCTGCAGTCTACTACTTAGGACAATCCCACTACTATCACCACCACAACTACTCGACCCTCCCCTCCTCCCACTGCCTGAAGTTTCCTCCCTTTTAAAGGCCCTCTCCCTATAGTGCACGATTGACAGAGTCAGTGGAGTTGGGCCAGCCCTGCTGTCAGGGCCTTTCTGACCCCTTCCTCGTCCATGTGGGGACTATACACCCTGTCACACACCCCATCCCGGAGTCTCTTTCAAACATTCCCCTGTGTTATCCAGCCTCTGACACTGGCTACTCACAGAAATTCCAGGTCATCTGCACCCAAAGGTGCAGTGTACTGCCATTTACCAGTTTTACCTTAAAGCAGTGGTTTTACCTTAAAGCCATGGGGGCTGCAAGCAGGTTTCAGGGGGTCCATAAAGTAGGGCAAGCATCAGACTCACTGGGTCCCTGGGCAGAAAGTCAAAGCCCCACTGCATGGGGCTGAAGCTCAGGGCCCTGAGCCCCACCACCTGGTGCTGAAGCCAAAGCTTGAGCAGCTTAGCTTCATGGGGCCCCAAGCAATTGCTCCGTTAGCTGCCCCCTAACACTGGCCCTGGCTTTTATATGCATAAAATCAGTTGTTGTGGCACAGTTGGGCCATGGACGTTTTAAAGCACGCTGGGGGGGGGGGGGGCTTAGAAAGAAAAAGGTTGAGAACTCCTGCTTTAAACCATCTCTCTTGTAAACCTTACAGCATTTGTGAGCGCTTATGATAAAACAAAAGTCTTTTTTTTTCAAGAAAGAATAAAGATTTAACTAGAAATGAGGGCACATGATAGAAACAACTAGTTACAATATAAAACAAAATCAGGAAAATGAAAATCTGGGTCTACACTTAGTAGTTTACTTTCCTGTCTAATAAAGTAGATTTCTCTCCCTCCCCTCAAAGTTGTCTATTGCAGAGCTGGTTAGTTCCACAACAGCCAGGACCCATTCAGGATCCATTTCATGTTTATGAAAACTCCCTGCTCCTCTGTGAATGGATCCAGAGTGCCTTTCCCTACACTTTACTATATCTAAACAGTCTTTTGTCTTTTATTCATAGCCAGGGCGATCTCCTGCCTGTTTCTCTTCAACTCCAAGTGGTTTTGATTGTTTGCAATTCTCTTTAATGTTTTCCCATTGACTATTCTGGGATGTGGAAAGGGTAAACAACAGACCCTTGCACTACCACACTAGGGACGGGTGACAACTCCCTCTTGCTTGAATGAGTCATCACCGTGCTATCATTGGTGACTAAGCATATCACAATGATTGAGTCTTAACAGCTTTTAGATACCTTACATGTTACTCTTTATGGATAAATATCCTGTAAGATGTGTTTGGTGTAGTGAGTTTGTCAGGTCAGAGTAATTTGCAAAGAACAGGGGTCCTTTGCTAAGAGGTGTCTGTCACATCTACCCTATCCCTGAAATCATCACATTTTATTCTCCATATAGAGTTCATTAACAACATCGTTGTTCACCTATTATACAGCTATGGACCATATTCTGCTATCCTTACTCATGCTGATTAGTTAATTGAAATCATGAAGTACTCTTCTACTGGACATTAGGGTGGCACAACCTGACCCTTTATGAGTCCTAGTTCTGAATCAGGTAGGACTCATAAAGGGTGTGAGTGTCCTTCATCCTCATTGAGTACGCTGACCACTGCAATGACGGTTATTCTTGGGGAGGTGTTTTTCTCTTGTGTTTTTTTTTTCTCATGACAAATTTTGAAGGATCTCAATTTCATTTTGAAATGAAAATAAATGCTGAAACAGATGTATTCCAGCCACTTTATAGAGAGAAGAAATCACATTATACCTTCCTTGTATACTCTGTGAGTGAGACACTCCCCTTTCAGACACAGCATACATATCAACAATAATCCAATCAATTCTATATGTCTAAGCTACAGATCTAGGCTCCATTCCTCAAGCAAGCTAGTACATTATTTATTTCTCATAGAGGAAAGAAGAAAATCAGGATTTGGTAGATTATTAAATTCTCACTTGTCAATAATTTCAAAATATTGATAATGGTGTCATGAACATGTCAACAGTTTATGCGTAAGTGGAAGCAGAGCTAAGATTGATTTTTAGAATATAGAGTGTGATTGTGACTTTATTTATGGGGTTGTATGAACTGTGAGAGCATTTGAATATTTATCCACCTTGTCTTAACTGTTAATTTCCATACCTTTAAATTCTTAGGGTTATTAAAAAATCCTAATGTCCACTGTTAGATAAGTTAACAAAGATTTTTGTCTATTTACTTGTTTTTAAAATTAAGATAGGGCCAGGGCAGATTTGTGGATCTTGATAGGGTTTCCCTATCCCCTGCCCCTCTCCTGAAATGCAGAGTTTGGGAGGGTACCTGGTGGGACCTTTGTAGTTTAGGAACTGTTGGGGTTCAGATCTTTTCAACTCACTCTGTTCTTATTAACAGTAGTTGCAACTAAGGTTTTATCCACACTGGGGAAATGAGGTGGTGTTTATTATTATTTGCATTGCAGAAGTACCCAGGAGTCCTAGTCATGGATAAGGGCCCCATTGTGCTAGGTACTGTAAAATCAGAACAAAAAGATGGTCTCAAGTAGCTTATTATCTAATGTGTTAGATTTTAACCCTGGCATGGTTAACCATAGGGTTCTTCGTAGGGTTAATCACAACAGGCTAACCTTTTAAAACACAACTGTCTGTCTACATTAGTTCCTAAAGTAGTGTTCAATATGTTAATTTAAAAGTGTTAATTAGCACACTTTGTATTCTCTATGCAGACTCAGCTTTTGTTAATGTCACCCTTTTTTGTGATAAATATAGGGGGGTGTCACAAAATATTAAACTGATAGGTAAAGTACCAGTCACAGCAGGGAAATAGAATCCTAGCAATACGTTTCAAATGCTGTGGTCAAAAAGTTATCTTCCAGATTTTCATTTGTATGCACATATTTTGGAATATGTTTTGTAGGTATCCCAAATAAAGTGCAGATATTTGAACTATGGAAAAAAGTCTTCATTTTGGATGACTATATACCCAATCTGCAGGCCTTAGATGCTGAACATTTAATATGACAATTTTTGATTACACAAAATCTCAATTATCACAATAATACCACACTTCTCTTTAAACTATGAGCCCAGTGCTGTTACTTTGGACTTTATTTGCTTCATGTTCAACCTTCACAGAACCAGTTTACCAAGGCCCACAATTTCACCTACTGTACTTTTTGCTATATTCTTCTCGTTTAAAAATCCATGTAAAGTAATTTACATTTTTTCCAAATATCTTGAGCTCACTCCCTGTGTGACAAGGAGACTCATTTCTACACTCACAGATTACAGCTTCAAGGTTCCCTCATAAACCATGCTTAAGGGAAAAAAAAGGCTTAAAATTTCAAAGAACTATTGCAACTGTGCTATGTTTTAATGTAAAAAGGTCGGACTAAACAAGTATGTGTAAGTGTGTGTGTTTAATGTAGGAAAGAAATTAGATAGGAAAAAAGTAAGTTTTATAGTTTTACTTTGTGCTTTTGTCAGCCCCAGGGGCCAGATCTTCAGCTACTGTAAATCAGAGCAGTTATATTGATGCCAATGGAGAGTCCACTTCTACCCTCTGAGGATCTTTCTGCATAGGCTGTTTCAGCTTCCCTGTATACTGAGGCCCCAATCCTGCAATGAGCTCTGCTCAGGTAGACCTCCTGTGACAGATGCTTCTAGCCAGGGCCGGCTCCAGGCACCAGCCCAGCAAGCAGGTGCTTGGGGTGGCCAAGGGGAAGGGGCAGCACTTCGGGATCTTCGGCGGCAATTCGGCGGCGGGTCCCTTGGTCCCTCTCAGAGGGAAGGACCTGCCGCTGAATTGCCACTGAAGAAGAAAGCGGCGTGGTGGAGCTGCCGCCGATCGTGATCGCGGCTTTTTTTTTTCCCCTCTGCCACTGGAGCTGGCCCTGCTTCTAGCAATTCTGCTTGTCAATTCATGAGCATCTAGTTCATGGTCCAAAGTGTTAATACCTGTGTATTTTCCTACCATTATTCTTGGCTCATAGAGATTGTTACTAAATCAGTTTTTATCTGTTACTACTAAAAGAAGCTAATAGAATCAGAAGTCCATTTAATACGTTTTTTTCTTCTTTAAGAGTGTAAGCTTCAATGAGATGACTGTATTTTTCTGTCTGAGCAGTGCTTAACACATCTGAGTTACTAATGTAATACTAAGAATAATTATAATCTACAGACTTTCTCAAGATACTCAGATGATCTAAAAATATACATATAAACTGTCTTTCTGGTGACAGTTACAATTTTCTTGTGTGTTACAATTTGTCACCAACTAATTAATTAATTTTGGCATCTACAAATCAGGCAGAATACAAGCAGAATCAGGAAGGAATTTTCCCCTGGTCAGATTGGGAGGGACCTTGTTTTGTTTTTTGCCTTTGTCAGAAGTATAGGGCACAGGTTGCTTGCTAGGATCACCTGATTATACCTCACCAAAATAATTCCCTGCCATTGCAGGGTCCAGAGGCATTGGCGCACCATCATCTCTTTAATTTTCTGCCTGGGGTACACAGAGGGCTGTAATATTTTAATCTAATCCAGGTTACTGGGCTTCATGCAGAATTAATTTGTTGGCGTTTAGTGGCCTGTGATATACAGTGGGTCAGACTAGAAAATCTGGTGGTCACTTCTGGCCTTATAGTATGTGACTCTTTTAACTTTCAGTATATGCTAAAGCTGAACCTTGCTGAACTGGGACCGATGTGGCATCAGAATCAGCCCCAATGCAGTTAGCAGCTGCTAGGAATGTGTTTACTTATCTTACATTAATTCTGTATATGAGGTAGAGAAATCATAAAAGGTACTTGTTAATTGTGATTTGTGCATGAAGATTTGGCTGAATAACTCATTAACAATGAGAATTACACAGTTAATTCCCTGGATACTTTACTGAAAATGTACCCAACTACATTGAATGCAGTGCCTTCAGATCTAGGATTCATTTTAAGATGGCTTGTTCAGGGACTACTGCATTCTAAAATGATCACTGATCTTGTCTTGACTAGCAATTTATTTTAAAATGAATATCAAATTTTAGTTACACTTGCAGGATTTAGTTTAATCTTAAATTGTTTTCGTAATCTCCACACGATTTAAATTGCTTCTATTCAGCACAGTTTATGTAATTTACTATGTCAGGTGGGTTACATAACAATAAAATGGCTCAAGCTATTACTATAAAAAAGTGGTACTCTGGGACAAACCTAAATAAAAGAAGCAAGACCAAAAAAAAGGTGGGGGAATCATATAAGACATTACAAGTAATTTAAAGGGAAAGAGGTTTAAAGATCAGGTCCTTGAACCAGGCTGTGTTGGTTACTTAGTAACTGAATCCCTAATGCTTTATCAATAACTATATCACACTACACACTCTCAGACAAAGAGGTGGCCTTCTGTGACACAAGATTTGACAGCTGCTATCAGCTGCCATCCATTTTAGTTTTGACAAATCTTGTTACACTCTGTCACACTTATTTCTCAAAACATGAGCTGCTGTCTCTTTCGATTATGAATGGCATTTTAACCTTACCCATTAAGGGTCATATGAATTTATCAGCTTTGTACTGGAGAGCTCTGCAGTGTGACTTTGTTCATACAGTTAAGGGAGTGCCACAAAGTCTACACCTAATTTTGGATCTGCTGATAAAGATTTTTCAAACTGAACAGCTCTCCAAATTTGACATTTTTCACACTTGTTAAACAAGCTGGGAAAACCTTCAAATCAAAAAACCACAATCACATTATATCAGTGGCAAAAGGCAGATGTATAGGGAAAATTTTGATTGGAAGCTAATGCTGAACTTAGCTGGAATAACCTGTAGCTCAGCATTCAGTATTCTCAGCTGAGCAGTCAAGCGGTCACTAGGGAGTATTCTGGCTTCTTGTAATTTTATTCATCTGTCAGCTAAATCAGAGATCCAAATGCAAACCCTTATCCTCAGGGACATTGTGTGGATTATTCCCTGAAGGACTTCAGGGTCATAAAACTGGACTACTCTGATACAAAGAATAGTTGTTTTTTTCAAATAATTCCTTCTGTGACAGATAAACACTTCAGCATTATACATGTTACATAAAGGAAAACTTCCAGATTTATTTGGACATAAGCTTTCGTGGGTAAAAAAACTCACTTATTCGGATGCATGCACTCCATGCAAGCTCGCTGAATCAACCTGACACTCACTCAATTAAGAGATTTATCGCTTAATTTCAGATTAGCAAGTGAGGTTTCACACCATGCATCTGAAGAAGTGAGTCTTTTACCCACGAAAGCTTAGGCCCAAATAAATCTGAAAGTCTTTAAGGTGCCACCGGACTCCTTGTTGTTTTTGTGGATACAGAGTAACACGGCTACCCCCGATAAAGGAAAACTGTGTCTCCCTTTTTTTTCCCATATAGACAAGAGCTCTGAGATTGCAAAGGATACAAACAATCTTTAAGTATGAAAAACCACATATTGCATGATTATTGATGCTTTATTAGTTATCAAAACGTCATTCTTCCGGTATGAGTTAATGGCATTTAGGTTTTCTAATAGATTTTCAACACACTGGCAAATAGTCTGGAATAGAAACTGCTTGTGCAAAATGTGAGATATGATTGCAACAGCATTTCATAGCATATCTGGGATGGAAATGGAATGAGAGATGTCACAGACATTGTCTTAGTCTCAGAAGCATATCAATGTGATTGGAACCCAAACAAAGGTTCAAAGCATCCCACTCTCTCACACACACACAGAGCATGCATTCAAGAGTGGGCTATTTTGTATCCAGGATTATCCAGACAAAATACACCCTCATTCACCATTACTGGCTGCTTCCCACTCTTTCAAAATCCTCTCTCCCTTTCTTTTTATGGGTCCTGTTCACATCCACCATCCTCATTCTTCCAGAAGCTTCTCTCTCCTCCTCTTATTTCCATATGGCCTCACATTTGTCATCATTCTTTCTGTTATGGGATCCTCAACCATTCCCTTGGGTTTTCTTCTCTGAAGTAAAGTTTAAGAGGTTGTCCAAGTGAGTGAAACTGTCCCACAAGTTCCAGTGATGGGGAAGAGAACTGGTTGCTGATTCCTCACAAGTGCTTGTTCCCACAGTTGATTGGACTGGGGCTGTCATGGGAGCTGAGACAGAGAAGAATACAAATTGGTGGCCATCTAGATGCTTCTGAAGAATCCCCCCAGATATTTACTCATTTTTTCCAGTAGGAGCACGGTCTAGTTCACAGATCTCCTTACCTTGTCAGAGGGAAGTAGTTTGATCTCTTCTCATGATGCAACATGGCTGAATCAACCTGACACTCACTCACTGACATCATAGTAAACAGATGTGCTGTTACAAGGACGTAATTTATCTCTTAATTTCAGATTAGCAAAATAGGGGCCCTGGGTCTGTGGTTTGACATCAGCCCAGCAAGCTAGAACTTATGAGCTGACATCACAGAAATGTGTACCACTGTACTTGCTCTTTCTCCCTGGGTGTCTTCTAGGCTACAGCTATTATGAACCCAAGGTGTGCAGTCATGGGTTTAAATTTTAATTCCATTTACCTGACTATTTGCTTTCCGTGATTGCGTCATGGCAACAGAGGTGCACATACACAAGAGGAATTTGGCTCGGGGGAAGTGTATTAATACTTCAGTCTGGTTGTTCATGCAAGCCTGTTCAAGACAAAAGGTCTGCAAAGTCTTGGCCAAATCATATTATCAGGCATGTGGGATGAAAATTTCATTTATTTAGAAAAGCTGTTGTTTATGTGTTAATACAAAACTCTTCCAAACAATAAGCAAATGTAGTTGGTGGGGGGGGGGTCACAATCTTTTCTGAGTCTCATTTTCTGTTTTCAGTGTTATATTGCCAGCTCTGTGTGCTTTCAGATTGAGTGCCTCCCTTCCTGTTTACAGATAACATAATAAACTATGTAAGCAGCACTAAAAATTTATAAATCAATACCTCTGCTGACTATAATTCATAATTGTTTTGAATAAATATATTAGATTTAAACATGAAAATGACAATATTATTTGAGAATATATATAACTACTTGCTAGTACATGATTTTCTGTCATTTGTTTTGTAGTTACCTTTACTAGGACACTCCCACTCACCTCCTATCTCACATGAATTCTAGTCTTAGCTCTTCTACTTACTTCTGGTTATATTTCCGTACACTTCACCACCCTTATTACTGAGTAAAGGCTCATGTTCCTACCTTAGGAAGGAGACCAGTATCTTTACCACTGTAGAGAACATGGAGTTGATCTGTAATAATAATGTTACGAATGTGTTACCTAGCTAATGAGATGCCATATTGGGTTAGTCACAGTGGAATGTATGAATGTATACTGGTTCAGTTAATAGTGGGCTGTTGGGAAAATTGCAGAATGATAACTCAAAAGCCTGAGATAAATAACAGTCCAGTAAACACTTGCAAGACAATAGACAAGCTAGTAATTCTGAAGTGGATGTGATATCTTCCAGGCACCCACCTTTTTGATAAAGCTGAGAGCCCAGAAGTCAAAGGGTCAATTAATGATTAAAAGGGAGGGAGGCGAGTTATTAGAAACTCTTTGAGGGGAGATGCTGACAGAGGAAGAGACTGCAGTAGGGTAATCTGTCCCTCCCAGTCCAGAGCTGAGGGTTCCTGAGTTAAGTGGAACCTACCTAATGCTGCAAGATAAAAATAAGTTTTAGGTAAGATCAAATGCATATAGGCATTTTTTGTTTTAACCCTTTTCTCTGATTGCCATGTAACCTTTGGGTTTAACCTGCAAGTGACCCGTGCTCCATAATGCAGAGGTCCTCAAGGGTCTCTGCCAATCTGACCCTGTGAAAAAAATCCTTCCTGACTTCAGATATGGCTATGGATATGCAGTCTTTATTCACTAGACCACATTCTTCTTCCACAGCCAGGGATGGAACCCAGAAATCCTGGCTCCTAATTGATGTCTGACACATAGTTGTGTAAGCCACTGGCAAAGCGTATATCAGACACCCTTCTTGTGGTTGGTGAATATACAGGATAAAGCCTATTACTGCTACCATTTATAGGTTTGAACTGTGCTGATGACTCATGCAAGGGGGAAATATGGGTGATGGAATTTCTCATTTTCTTTTCTAGAGGGAAAAAATCCCACAGGACATTGCATACAAAGATTAAATGTGGTATGAGGCAATTGTGAATAACATAATCACACAATACTTACTCTACATGATTCCTGGCAGAGGATGACAAGCAAAGAAAAGCTATTGAGTTCAATGCACAGGGATGGGTTCCAGATGAAGTAGGTTCTAGTCTTGACTTTGCCAAAGACCCACTCTGGGATATTAGGCAAGACTCAAGGAAACCAAATTAAGGGGGAACTTTAGCATTAACATTTCCTAGCTTTTAAATGCTTGATTTTGCAAACTTTAATGTTCTAATGTTCTTGTAATGTTGTTTTTATATGTAGTTTGATATATCTATGTCTATATATAACAAATATATACACCTCTACCCTGATATAACGCTGTCCTCGGGAGCCAAAAAATCTTACCTCGTTATAGGTGAAACCACGTTGTATCGAACTTGCTTTGATCCGCTGGAATGCACAGCCCCGCCCTCCCGGAGCGCTGCTTTACCGCATTATATCCAAATTTGTGTTATATTGGATCGCGTTATATCAGGATAGAGGTGTATAACAAAAAAAAATTTCACAGGGCCAATTTTTTTCTATCCAAAATTTATTTTAATGGATTTATGCCTGGAATGATTTGGCTTATATTATTTAATGGCCTTCAAACTCGTACTTCTTGTTTCACACAGGTAATGTACTCGATAAGAGTTTTGACACACTGATTTGTACAATAAATCATGTAGGAGCATGGGCTAGCCTGTGATTATTAAGAAAGTTTCATTTTAATATGCTATGTAAAAGCAGCAAAGAATCCTGTGGCACCTTATAGACTAACAGACGTTTTGCAGCATGAGCTTTCGTGGTCGAATGCCCACTTCGTCGGATGCAAGAGTGGAAATTTCCAGGGGCAGGTAAATATAAGCAAGCAGGAAGCAAGCTAGAGGTGACGAGGTTAGATCAATCAGGGAGGATGAGCCCCTGTTCTAGCAGTTGAGGTGTGAAAACCAAGGGAGGAGAAACTGGTTCTGTAGTTGGCAAGCCATTCACAGTCTTTGTTTAATCCTGAGCTGATGGTGTCAAATTTGCAGATGAACTGAAGCTCAGCAGTTTCTCTTTGAAGTCTGGTCCTGAAGTTTTTTTGCTGTAGGATGGCCACCTTAAGATCTGCTATTGTGTGGCCAGGGAGGTTGAAGTGTTCTCCTACAGGTTTTTGTATATTGCCATTCCTAATATCTGATTTGTGTCCATTTATCCTTTTCCTTAGAGACTGTCCAGTTTGGCCGATGTACATAGCAGAAGAGCATATGATGGCATATATTACATTGGTGGATGTGCAGGTGAATGAACCGGTGATGGTGTGGCTGATCTGGTTAGGTCCTGTGATGGTGTTGCTGGTGTAGATATGTGGGCAGAGTTGGCATCGAGGTTTGTTGCATGGATTGGTTCCTGAGCTAGAGTTACTATGGTGCGGTGTGCAGTTACTGGTGAGAATATGCTTCAGGTTGGCAGGTTGTCTGTGGGCGAGGACTGGCCTGCCACCCAAGGCCTGTGAAAGTGTGGGATCATTCTCCAGGATGGGTTGTAGATCCCTGATGATGCGTTGGAGGGGCTTTAGGTGGGGACTGTATGTGATGGCCAGTGGAGTCCTGTTGGTTTCTTTCTTGGGTTTGTCTTGCGTTACTGTGAGAAACTCATAATTTGGCGGCCCCTGTTGAGGGCCTCATAGCCATGATGCATCCCGCTGACTGCAGTCCTAGAGTTAAAAACCATCATGCCAGACACAGATATGGGTCTTTCAAGGTAAAATTCCAGTTTCCTGTATGCACTTGAAGTAATTGAGTGCAGCTGCACCTAGGTATTATCAGAGTTTTAAAATAAGGCTGGGATCTTGTAAGGAAAGAACAAAGGCTGGAGATGTTTTGCTCACTAATAGTCAGGTCATAGAGCTTAAAAGCATTGAGTCACCCTAATTATATTGTTATGTTTGGGATTTCTTTTATTTGGTTGGAGTTTTCCAGACTATTGAATTGCAGGAAGGGAATGCAGATGCACTCTGAACTTTTTCTTCAGCTGCTCGGACCCTGCCCCTGCCATTCTTATATTTTACTTACACTAACCTACAAACAAATCCAGTGTTTCTGCATTTATATTTTTATTAAGAGCATTGGAACAGGCTTGTGCACTATGGTGTCACAATTGTAAGCACTCACAAAAATCACTCAGTTTTTTTTTCTATTGGTACTCCTGAAGAACTGTGCAGAAAACAGCAAAATCAAAGAGACCTTTTGTTTGTGAAACTGCAAGAGAGGGATAGAAAAGGGAGCTGTAAAAAAGGATTGGCCCATTGTTAAAGGGAACGTGCCTTATTCTTTTTGTCATAACAATGTAATGCTCTATGGCATTTATTTTAATGGACCAATATGTGTAAGTGAATTGGCTGTAATAAAAAGACATTTTGTTGTTATTTTTCCTGTTGGTGTCTTAATAAAAACACATCTCTTTTACTCTTATTCTATAAGTATTATGCAGCTGGCTACAAGGTGTCTAGATAAAGACAGAAATGAATACAGCTATTGTTGACAAGTAAGGCAACATCATTCAAGACCTGCTGTCCTGGAAGATAAAACATCATTTGAGACTCATTCGAGTTCTAGGCCATGAAGACCTTATTAGCCCAAGGAGAAGTAAACTACAAGATATAGTTGACTGTACATGCAGCTGAAATAGACAAACCCATTTTCTGCATCTTTCTTGAAGGGCAATTTTGACATTAGGCCCATATCCTTTTCTTAAGTAATAATTCCTTTAATCTGTTTTGTAAATGGATCTCAGTTATAGTACAAGCAAGCAAATCCTATTGTAGTTGACACTTTTACTCAGGCTGGGGAAGGCTGTGGTGTGCTGCAGTCCAAAGATGTCAGAAAATGACTTCTCACATTGGAATGATAGTCCAGAAACAAATATTGCATTTATTTAATACATGTAAGGGTATATGTGATATCTCTGTGCATGTTTATATATTAGATCTGGGTGGGAATTTTCCATCAAAATTATTTTTGATGAAAATCATAGTTTCCAAAAAAAGTGGTATTTTCCCTGAAAATTTTGAAATGTTTTTCATTGAGAAAACTAAATAGAATATATTATTTTTGGTCCATTTGACCAAAATAAAATATTTTGATTTGTGGAACTGAAGTGAAACATTTCATTTTGAATCAGTAGGAGATTAAATTGTATTTGCCAATAATGTAGCTTTGTTTCATGGGAGTTGTAGTATGAATGCTTCATGTCCCCATTCTCTCCTATGCGCTGGGTTCCTTGGCTGGACTATATCTGCCATAATGTACCATGGACAGGAGTGCACCATCATGTGACATGTCTTGCCAATGAGCCCAGTCTATAGGGAGGAATAAGGGGAGGAGGCACTTCAACTACAATTCCCATAAGGGAACTTCCGTTAAACGTTGAAACTAATTAAAAAGTAAGTTTTAACATTGATTACAACACAAACATTACTTTTTTTTTCTTTATTGACTGAACATGTTAAAATAAAGTGCTTCAGCATTTCCAAATAGAAATGTTTCAGAAATGTGTTGTGGAAAAAAAATATTTTGACTTTTTGTATGTATTTTGGACAAATGCTTATACTGAACCCAAGTAAATCTGAACGTTAAATTGCATTTGATTCTGTTCTTCATTCACTGAGATTTTCACCAGTTATGAGAGGCCTTTAACTGAAAGTCTAATTCATGCCCAATTCACCACGCAAGGGTATTTTAATTCGGACACAATAATTGTATAAAACTTTTAGATTCTTAATGTTTACCAATTATAAACCTGAATGTATTGTCTCTATCCTAGAGTCCCCTGCTGGTGGCTTCTTGAGGCTAGGGCAGAGATCATCAAGGGATTTCTCTGTAAACCTCAGATGATATTAGGAAATAATTTAAGGCACTTCTGGTGAGCCAAGGACCTTTTTGCCAAATAAGACTGAATTCTTTAAACACATTTCGGCCCCCTCTCCCAGTCTGATGTATCACCATATCCTTTAAGTCTGTGAACTAATTTTACATTATTAACATCAGTTGCCTGGTGGTTGATTACCATTTACTGCAACATGAATGGGACTGTTACTTAGCATTTTAGTATGGAAAAAATCCACAAAGCCCATATACAATAAGCCTATCTGTATTCACAGGGAACACTTTCATTCAATTTTAGAGGTACCATAAGTTTCAGAGAAATTAATGCATCTCATCTGCTTCATTCTGCAGTAGCTTATATATAGGCATGCTTTTTGAGCTGTCCAAAACATTTGTGAGCTAGTAAACTTGTAAACTCCCAAGGATAAAAAAAAACCCTTTCTATCCCACCATGCCATCAGGTATGTTTTTTGTACATGTCACATGTATTATGTTAACCTATTTTGGAAATATTTTAGATAATTTAGTTTTTTGGTACTACTCTACATATCCCTCCACTTATCATGCTTGGTGCCTTAATGCTATAACTACAACTACAGAAACCGCTATGGGAAAGAGAAATTATGACTATTAAATGTTAATCTTCACATCAAATATATTTTAAGGTCCAGAACCTTTTATGGCTGGAATCAAATAAGAAACTTGGTATCTCTACTCTCCAATGTCATACAACTTCTATTTCTATGCATCTTGAATTATTGGATCTTAAATCTTTTCAGTAATATAGGGCAGAATATTGCTGAACCTCAAACCAGTGTAATTTTGGGAAGAAGTTCCAGAATTGAGGTAAAGAATTTTTATGCTTGCTGAATTTTAAAAATATGGCAGCTGTTTGAAGTTCCCCAATGTCCTCAATTGTTAGAAACATTCCTAGGCTCTGATCTTGCAATAACTAACATGTAGGAAGTCCCCATGCACCAACAAGGAGCCCTATTCAAGGCAGTGGAGCTCTGCACAGGTCATGGGGTCTGACCATGTAGAACTCATTCTAGGATGGGTATCCTATTGGACATGTTTGAGGGGGCAGAATAGAAAGAAGGTAATCAAAAGTGTAGTTTATTAGTTATTGCCACTATACAGAAAGGAGAAGGGCAGGGGGATGAGTTCTCCCTAACTTTCTAACTATTAATGAAATAGAAAATCTTGCTCCACAGTTGTGATTTTTTATTTCTCCTGTTTTGTTTTTAGACAGAATTATCCTCTTTGTCTGAGGTGCCATAGCCCAAGTGTGATATTCCTTATCGACCTTCTACAACTGGAACCATAACAGATTTTCTTCTTTTTGCATGCAAAGATCAGTAGCATATACTTTGATCCAATTTCCTCTAGGCTGTATCTTGTCAGGGGCAAAAGTAATTTATCTTTTGATTACCATTTTAGTTACATTTACAGAAACTTGTGCTGTCATATGGAGAATAAGGCTGTGACCAATGATTCAGGAGGATACTACCTGAAAATGATTGTTTCAGATTTAAATTATTCCCCCAAATTTCTCTGCAGCATTCCATAAGGTAATGTTAAAGATGTGGTTTGCATAGTTTTACACTGTGAGCTTGTAAAAATCATTAAGTTGAAGTAATTTGTCAAAGAGAAAGTGGTATTAATACCTCAGGAATGCAATAAGACATGCAAACCTACTACCAAAACTTAAAAAAAAAACTGGTTAAAATGGAGCTTTGAAACCAACATTTTATTTTGGATTGTACAGAAAGAAAAGCTAATCTTTCTGACAGAAAGATATAGGGGGAAATAGAGTAAATGCTAATAAATAAAATAACTAAATGATGATATTAAAAACACAAAGCTTGACAGATAAATGCACATAAGTAAGGAAACTGAAGTTTGCCTCTCCATCCATAACTTATTCTGTTATGATGGACAGGCATTGGAGGAGGCTCTGAATACCATACCTATTACAATATAATGGAGAGATTGTATCCAGATTTTATGTATTTATTTATTTTATTCATTTATGTGTTTATGCAAAACATTTCAATGGACCTGTTCAAACCTCTACATGTCTCTGACATTTACTAAAAATAGAAATAAATGAAAAGTATAGGAGTCTTCCCACAATCAGGAAAGGTGGGGAACCCACTTAATCCACTGATCATAGCCCTCAGCACAAACTTCCTTCCCCTAAAGCCTGGGAGGAGAGATCACCTTTGCAGCATGCCTTGCACATCTACAGTTTTGGGTTATTTGGCTGAGGGCGTCTCCCAGCCAAGAGCTCCTTCCCTCCCACAGCCTTGCTTTCTGAAGAATTTCCACCCTCCTAAATCTAAGAAGCATAGAGCAAGTTCTCAGAAGAATGCCTGGATTAGGACCCTTCTCCACTGCATGCACTATTCACCAGCACTTCATAAGGGAGAGCCTGCAAATTTCGCTTTCAAACTCCTGCCCTAATCTCATACTCTGACGCCATGAAGAAGAGTTGAGAAGACCTGTAGGATCACCTGCTTTAGACTCTTTTAAAGCCCTCATTTTGGAGGAGGCTTTTATCTGGTTTATAACAACACATATATTCCAACTTGAGGGGGAAAAAAGACCATGTATTACTGAACAATAGCTTATTGTGATACCGTGGGTGCATGGGGTATGAATGTTAGACTTTCTCCAACTAGAGTGACAATTGGGAAACTTTGAAATCTTGCCAAAGGTGAGTCTCCTTTTCTTGGCTAAAACTGTCAGTCCTGATGCAGGGCTAGGCTCACTGCCTCAGTGCTAGTGACAAGGTTGACAGAATATTACAGATGATATAAGTGAACAAGGTTTTTCCTAAACTGTTTGAGTGCTTTAATTGAAGCAATTCAGCCCTTTAGGGCAAAGTTATACTGAGGTGGTGGTGAGGAGTGGGGACATTTCTAAGTACATGGATGGGGTGATGGTAACTCCCAAGCTTAGAAGACAGTAATTTAAATCAATGCTGTCTTCAGCTCTTAACTTCTCTTGGGAACTGGCCCATCTTCTGCCTTCTAAAGCAGGATAATTTCCCCAGCATAGGGTGCTGAAAAAGATAAGCAGGGCTTACTTGCTGATCTATAAATATTCACAGCCCTTTTGATATACAAATTTCCATAAAAGTGTCCGTCAGTTCTTTTAAATGCTGGTGGAGACTTCATAATGAATATTCTCTAATGAAAACTATTTTCAGATACTCAGCATAAACAAATTAATTGTACTAGTTTTTTACTCTCTTAATGTGTCATTTCAAAAATCATGCACATGCTAAGCATATGTTTTGTTGACTGAAATCCTTTATTTTCCTAGACAGACTATGCAGATTATCATTGACCTATTTTTATCTGATGTTTCTTAGATTACTGTTGAAAAATTTCATTTTTTTAGATATATAGGTACAACCTGTTGCATAAACCTAGCTCAGATCTTGATAGTGTTCTTAAAAAATAAAAGTATACAGATGTTTGTACTGTTTACAATCAAACCACACGACAAAGAGAAAATAGGCCATGTATCAATAATAACTGAAATATATTTTCTTTGATGAATCCCCTTTGCAGGTACTCTAGGTACAAGAGTCACTTGCATTTAGAGTGAGTCAGAGATCACATTATAAACCTGCATTTTTAGACATTTACAATCATGTTGTATAGTGGCATATCATTTGGCAAAATCTTTAGATTTGTATCTGATGGGATTTTTGCTAAAATGCACTTTGAAAAAAAATCTTAATGACAGTAGATAATTAACCACTGAACAACCGATTTAGTATTTCAGATTATTGCTGTAGCAACTGTTTTGTTAGTCTTTACATTTCTTGTTACAGTAACACTTTTTTTTTCAAAGAAGTGTTTAGAACCTTACATTCACACATAAGTCTACATGGTTTCAGGAGACAAGATGAAGTGGATTTATTTTGTCAATTAATTACATGACTGTAGACATTAATGTAAAGCCCCTTTAATAATCTGTCTTTTGAATATGCGAGACAAGATGTTTGTTACACAAAATTCTCTTTAGATAGACAAGTTTACAAGAAAATCATTGTCTTCAGAGATTCACTGGAACAACTGAGAAGAATTATTATTTTTTGTTTACAAATGCAAATATTTTCTTAAACATTAGTGCACTGCAAATAAATCTTATGTAAATAAAAATTAAATCGATAATATTGGGCCTGGTTACATTGGCTTCCATTTATAACTGGGGAAGATCTGATTTAGTATTTCTAGCTCATTTTCTTACCTCATATTCCTATTGTGTGAATATCTTTCAAAAATTCATAGTGCATTTTTTTCAGATTAAAAATATAACTTACATCAGCACTGTTCACTCCCATTTTGTGTTCAGTTTCCACAAATATTCGCACGAGTGAGGAATGTTTATAGAAATATATTCACTAAACGTGAATATTCATAAAACCTAAGCAAGAGTTATACTCATCCAATCAAAGAACTGAAACATGACATGCAATCAATATATCCAAGCAAGCAAAACTGGCCAACACTACTAGTATTTTGAACACTGAATATGTGCTATAACCTGCTTCCAATCAGTAGACTAAGCATTATTCAGAGAAAGTGTTCTTTGACTCTTTTCAATAAGAAACAAATCCAAGCTGTTCAGACAAGTCATGGAACTCATTGATTGAATAAATTATTCACAATTTATTATTATTTGCACTACACTAGCATCTAGAGGCCCCCAGTGAGAGTGGTACAAACACCTGGTAGGAGACAGTCCCTGACTTAAAGAGTTTACGGTCTACATAGGCAAGATAGGCAAAAGGTAGGAGGGAAAACAGAGAGGCTCAGAAAGACAAAGTAGCTTGTCCAAGTTCACACACAAGACAGATAGCAGAGCTAGGAACAGAAAATAATTTGCTCATTACAGTAGAACCTCAGAGTTACAAACACCTCGGGACTGGATGTTGTTTGTAACTGAAATATTCGTAACTCTGAACAAAACATTATGATTCTTTCAAAAGTTTACAACTGAACATTGACTTAATACAGCTTTGAAACTTTACCATGGAGTAGAAAAATGCCGTTTTTAACCCATCATAATTTACATGAAACAAGCACAGAAAGTTTCCTTACTTTGTCAACTTTTTTTTTAACTTTCTCTTTATTTTTAAGTAGTTTACTTTTAACACAGTACTTCAATATATTTGCTTTTTATTTTTATTTTTTAAAATTTCTTTGGTCTTTGCTGTTGCCTGATTGCATACTTCTGGTTACAAAGAGGTATGTGATTGATCAGTTAGTTCATAACTCTGAGGTTCTACTGCATTTGATATCACTGAACTATAAAGAAAAGTAGAACTGAGTGGCAATATGAGTGTTAGACTGCGTGCTACCCCTGGGAGAAAGATAGTTACTATAGCTTCTGTGAGATTACATGGCTGTCTCCAGTATGGGAGTAGGAAATGCCACAGAAAGTGCTGTGTGAAGAATTGTAGTCATGTTGGTCACAGGATATTAGCGACACACTGTGGGTGAGGAAATATCTTTTATTGGACCAACTTCTGGTCATGAGAAAGTCAAGCTTTCAAGCTTATACAGAAATCTTTTTCAGGTTTAGGAAACACACTCAGCGTCAAAGCTAAAAACAATAGATTGTTTAGTGTAAGTAGTTGAGACACATTTCAAGGGACTAGTCAAGTTGATGACGCCCATTAGCACCCCTCCAGTCATAGGGGGGAAAGGAAGCTTGTGTGGGTGAGTGGGTGATGGTTAGGGTATTAGTAGGTAATAGATTATTGTAATAAGCCATAAATCTAGCATCTATATTAAGTCCATGATTTTATTGTCTAGCAAAGTTGTGAATTTGAGTTTCCAAGCTTGTCTTTTGAAGCAGTTGTGCAGGTTTCCTTTGAGGATGGGGACTGAGAAGTCAGATATAGAGTGAGTGCTTTGTGAAAAGAATTCAACCACAAGTGATGGTGTTTTTGACTTTTATCATTTTTCTGTAAGAGTTCATTTGATAGTGAAGTGATTGTCTCATTTCAAGCACATAGTTGTTGGGGCATTTAGTGCACAAAATGAGGTACGCTCCATGTTGTGATAGGCATATGTAGGAGTCATGGCTCTTGAAAGGTGTGTTGTGGGAGGTGTTGGTCATCCTAGCAGTGGAGATATGTCTGCAGGTTTTTAATCTGCTGTTCTGGTAGGGTCTGGTGTCGCTTTGAGTTTGTGTGTCCTGCTCAATCAACCCTCAATTGACTCATGCAATTTCTTTGATGGCAAAGGGGTTGAATGGATGGATTGACAGCAGGCCTTTGTGCTGTTGTGTTCTGTGATGTCAGTAGCAAACTTGTTGTTACTTGCTGTAGTTGTATGGTTTCTGTGTAAAATGTACAGTTTAATTATAACTACCTCTTGTATAGTGCTACCCATCCTTGGACAACACACTCAGGATGCAGTTCAACAAAATAGAAAATGGATTGATAAATTTAGCCCCAAGGACAATAAATGAAAAAGCTGTTCTTTTTTTTTTTTTTTTGAAAGTGGAGAAAAACAAATTTCACATTGTATTGCTACAGCAAAAGGATAATCACCTGCTGTCTTCAGACATAAAGCTGGTGGGGTGGGGTATACATACATGAATACAGAGCTTAAGGAGTCTGTGTCAAATATATTCAGGGCCAACACAAGAGCTTTAAAAACACTACTGTCAAGTTAAAGCGATTTCACTAATTTATATAGAAACTAGGGCTGTCAAGTGATTTAAAAGATGAATCGTGTGATTACTCACATGATTATTTTTTTAATCGTGATTAATCACAGTGTTAATAATAGAATACCATTTATATAAATATTTTGGATGTTTTCCACATTTTCAAAATATTGATTTCAATTACAACACAGAATACAAAGTGTACAGTGCTCATTTTATTTTTATTTTCATTATAAATATTTTCACTGTAAAAATAAAAGAAATAGTATTTTTGAATTCACTTAAAACAAGTACTATACTTTATCATGAAAGTTGAACTTACAAATGTAGAGTTATGTACAAAAAATAACTGTTTTATTTTTGAATGCAATGTAAAACTTTAGAGCCTACACGTCCACTCAGTCCTCCTACTTGTTCAGCCAATCGCTCAGACATAATGCTGCCTGCTTCTAGTTTACAATGTCAGCTGAAAGTGAGAACAGGCATTCGCAGTGCACTGTTGTAACCGCTGTTGCAAGGTAGTTACGTGCCAGATGTGCTAAAGATTCATATGTCCCTTCATGCTTCAACCACCATTCCAGAGGACATGAGTCCATGCTGATGATGAGTCCTGCTTGATAATGATCCAAAGCAATGCAGACCAATGAATGTTCATTTTCATCATTGAAGTCCAATGTCAAGAGCAGAAGGTTGATTTTTTTTTCTTTGGTGGTTTGGGTTCTGTAGTTTCAACATGGGAGTGTTGCTCTTTTGAGACTTCTGAAAGCATGTTCCACACCTCATCCCTCTCAGATTTTGGAAGGCACTTCAGATTTTTAAATCTTGGGTTGAGTGCTGTAGCTATCTTTAGAAATCTCAGATTGGTGCCTTCTTTGTGTTTTGTCAAATCTGAAAGTGAAAGTGTTCTTAAAATGAACAACATGCTGGGTCATCATCTGAGACTGCTGTAACATGAAATATATGGGAGAATTCAAGTAAAACACAGAGCAGGAGACATACAATTATCCTCCAAGGACTTCAGTCACAAATGTAATTACTGCATTATTTTTTAACGAACGTCATCAGCATGAAAGCATGTCCTCTGGAATGGTGGCCAAAGCATGAAGTGGCATATGAATGTTTAGCATATCTGGCACATAAATACCTTGAAATGCCAGCTACAAAAATGCCATGCAAAGGTCTGTTCTCATTTTCAGGTGACATTGTAAATAAGAAGCTGGCCACATTATCTCCAGTAAATGTAAACAAACTTATTTCTCTTAGTGATTGGCTGCACAAGAAGTAGGACTGAGTAGACGTGTCAGCTTTACTTTTTTTTTTTAGTGCAGTTATGTAACAAAAAAATCTATATTTGTAAGTTGCACTTTCACAATAAAGAAATTGCACTATGGTACTTGTATGAGATTAATAGTATTTTCAATTTCTTTTATCATTTTTACAAAGTGCAAATATTTGTAATAAAAATAATATAAAGTGAGCACTGTGTAGTTTGTATTCTGTGTTGTAATCAAAATCAATATATCTGAAAATGCAGAAAAACATCCAGAATATTTAATAAATTTCAATTGGTATTCTATTGTTTAACAGTGCAATTAAAAGTGTGATTACTTACGATTAATATTTTAAATTTTAATTAATTTTTTTTTAGTTAATCTCGTGAGTTAACTGTGATTAACTGACATTCCTAACAGAAACATTGTAAAGAACTCTGGTGGGCATAGGTCAGAGGTGGGCAAACTACAGCCCGCGGGACCGTCCTGCCCAGCCTTTGAGTTCCCGGCCAGGGAGGCTAGCCCCTTGCCCCTCCCCCACTCTCCCCCCTCCCCTGCAGCCTCAGCTTGCTGTGCCGCCAGCACTCTGGGCAGCATGGCTGTGAGCTCCTGCCGTGCGGCTGCATGGCTGGCTCTGGCCAGGTGGTGCACCTGCCAGACATACTGCTCTGAGCAGCATGGTAAGGGGGTGGGAAGCGGGAGGGTTGGATAAGGGGCAGGGGGTCAGTCAGGGGACAGGGAGCAGGGGCAGTTGGATGGGGTGGAGGTTCTGGAGGGAGCAGTCAGGGGACGGGGAACAGGGGGGGTTGGATAGTCGTGGGAGTCCCAGGGGTCTTGTCGGGGCCAGGGGTGTTGATAGGGGTCAGGGCACAGGGAGCATGGGGGGTTAGATGGGGGAGTGGGTCCAGGGGGGCAGTTAGAGGTGGGGGAGTCCCTGGAAGGGGCAGTCAGGGATCAAGGAACAGGGGGGGTTGGCTGGGTCAGGAGTTCTGAGGGGGCATTCAGGAGGCAGTAAGTGGGAGGCGGCAGATAGGGTGCAGGGGCCAGGCTGTTTGGGGACTTCCCTATCTGGCTCTTCATACAGTTTATCAATCCCGATGTGGCCCTCAGGCCAAAGTTTGCCCGCCCTTGGCATAGGGTGTGATTATGATTATTCCTTCCTGTGAGCAATAATGTAATACAATTAATATCCTTTTGGTCTAAATTCAGTATTTGAAGAACAATTGTATCTTAACATTAGAAATACCACCTGGTGGTCTCAACAAAGCCCTCCAAAGTGAATAGAAAGACTCCCATTGAATTTAGTGGGCTTCTGGTTCAAGCTGCTGGTCTGCTGAATTTGTGCACATGCATGTTCCCGCACACACTTTCACTGTCACATCCCTCCTGCAAACCAGGCCCTTTTAGTATCTTGAAGAGGAATCAGAGTTTGAATTTAAACATTATGACCCATTTCTCAGCTTCCCTATGAGCTCTTGTTAGGATAAATTGAATAATTTAGGATGTACTTTTAATTTAAAAAAACCTACAGAGTGTTGCCATACCCAGTATGGATCACAGTTGAGAGGGCCAATTTCAGGTCACAGTGGACAGACATCCCCAAGCTGGTAGTATATTCTATAACCAGCATCAAGTGTGTGCTCCATGATCTCTATATTAGCTTAACTTAGAGCCACAGACCGTCTCTTAGACACTCCAGCCTATATTACCACCGAGACAAACTGGGCTTCCGTGATGAAAGTTCACTAAAACACCCAAATCACCACACATTAGGGTCTTCCAGCCCCCGGGGGGCAGTCACTTACTCAGGTCAATGGATGCTCAGGACCTTACACCAAAGATAACACTGTAGAGAAGCCTTTAGTAAACTAACTAAAGATTTATTAACTAAGAAAAAAAAGAATTACTAAAAGATTAAAGCAAATAAAATGCATTACTTTTGGATCAAAGTATGTCGTTCAAAATGACAGCAGGAATATGAAATCCACTATTTTTCTATAAGTCTCTGGGTTGCCCAAATAGTTTTTGTCCTTTTGTTTAAAATTTCCTCTGTCAAAATTCACCAGTCCAGAGATGGGGTAGAAAAGAGGTGGCCAGGGGCCTTTGTTCTTCCTTTTTATATCTTGACCCTTTTTGCTGGAAAAATCTTTACTAAGTCATGGGGTCAGGCAGTTCCATGGCATATGTGCTTTGCCATCAGTTCTTCATATGAAGTGTAAATTTTGCTTGCACATTCTGCATACATACCATTTGAGATGTTTTCAGGTCTGACATGCAAGGATTCTTGTTTACAATTCTTTTGTTATTCCAGAAGAACTAGCCTTTGGATATTTCTGACACTCACAAACATGTTTGAGTTACAAACATATGTCAAACTTTTCATACTTCCACACACAAAGTTGATATGTACATTATAACAAGATTATAATACTCAGCAGAGTACACCTTTTCCAATGATACCTCACAAGGCATACTCTGCACAAAATTTATCACAGTTTTGTAAATATGGTGACCATATTAGTGTAGACAGTCACTTTACCCTTTAGATAGTATCACACAGCTCATTAAGGAATAGAACTACAATTGTACATTTTATTCAGCTCAACTGTGGGCATATTTACTGTATGCACAGCTGCTCTGCTTAATTTAACCTGCAGCCGGTGTCACTGATCCCCTAAATTCCAAATAGTTACAAAAAATCCAAGAATTTTAATTCAAAGTTTTAAAAAGTCAAACACTTATTCAATGAGGCAGTGTTGACTTTCCACTGAAAACTAAAGGGAAACAACACCCCCATGAACTAGTGAGAATTGTAACAAATTGTTTTGAACAGTTACATCCCTTCCTGAAAGACAACACAGTAGCATGAAAATAAGTGATTTATATCCCTCCTGCTTTTCTTTCAAAGACAATAAAAATGTATTCAGCTGAAATGTATTCTGAAAGCAGAATTTTCTCAAAGCACAGTAGCCAAAGCACAATAGCCAAGGATTTCTCTTACATTAAAATGTTCCTGCCAACCCAAAACATGGTGAGCTAAATTTAATAGGCTCAAGCATACAAATGACTAGGCTCTACAGCCTTAACTTAGGTTTTAGAGTAAGTCAAAAATCATTTTATTGAAAGGAAAATCTTTTGTCTGAATTTAAGAAAAGAAAATTAAGGTTAAAACTCTATAGCCAAAGTGTAATGGAGACAGGCAGAAAAACAAGGGGCATGAAATGGAATGAAGATCACTGTTCAAGAGACTGTGAGGAAAAAAAACACAGTAGGACTGAAATATAATTAAAGGACTGGATGAACATTTTGGTAAAAGGATATTAGAAACCATTTCAATCCCATTACAGAAGCAGTAGTGAATGTAGTTGTTGTTGTCTCGGCAGCAAAGGTGAATTCGTGAGGATTTCCAATTGATGTGGGCGTACAAAAATCAATTGAATAGTACTAACTCAGTTATAGTCATTGTGGTCTTTAATTACCTACACTTGGGGAAAAAAGGGTCATGGGGAAAGAAGGAGTCAGGAATAAGCAAAGGAGAGCAGTATGCAAACATTAAGAAACCTCAGGACACCATAAATATTAAATTGTAGCAACTGAGTAGACTGTGGTTCTCATCCATATGGTATCATTAGCTGTAGATCTGCAAATGCATAACTAATTCCTTCCTAGAAAATAGAATATAATTGTCATGCTAACTGCACTTCTGTTCCCTTTCTTTTTCTCAGAGTGTGCTCAGCTCAGGTGTTTGGCATCTTACCCTGACGTGTCTCAGAATGGAATTTCATGATTCTTCCATCATGGACAAGGACCAGTATAGCAACCACGGACTGGGTTTTGGAAGCTAGTGCACAATGATAGTGAACAACAGTCTTCTTAAAACAAAGCATTTTTATTTAATAGTTGGAACAGAGCATTATACACAGATTTTAAACAGCAAACAGCCTATAGGCATATTTAGTCTCAGCTTATCTTACATTTCACTACAAGTTAAATGAAATAGTTTTTTCTCTTAAGTTACAAGAACAGAACAGAACCAATTTATAGTCTCCTAGTCAGTCCTGTGAGTCCTTCAATTTCGTCAGTAGCGAATTAACACACAGGTCCAGAGATATTGTGCCCAGGAGTGCTAGCCAATTTGGGGGCCCTGTCAGGAGTGCCAGAACCCATGTAGAATTGTTGGGGGGCACTGTCTCCGTGACTGTGTCCCCGCCCGCTGCTCATCCTCTTCTCCCGAAGGCCCCGTCCTCTGGTCCGGCTGGAAGTTGGAACCAGGCTGTGGTAAGAGCCACCCATGGAACCTGGGCCTCGTGGGGAGCCCTGGACCCTCCGCTTACCCTGGGAAGCATGCCCTGGTGGGCAGGGACATGGGCCAGGACTTGCTTTTGGGCCCAGGATAGGTGGGCTTTCTGTAAAGCTCTTAGCATGGCCTGGCTCCAGCTTCTGACCTGGCCAGGGCGTGGGGTCTCATGGTGGGGAGAGGAGGAGCGGGGGGGTAGGTCCTCATGGCAAGGGGGGCTAGGCCCATCTCACCCACACACACTGGGAAGAGGCTACTCCACCCATGTTAATAAGTGGGCAGGCCTGCCCCTACTTTTAAAAGTGTCAGGGGGGAGGGGTCTGATCCCCCTAGCACCTCTGGTTCTGGTGCCCCTCAGCCCCCTGCGTGTGCTGGGACCAAATGTTCTTTGTGCCCAGGGCCCCAATAAATCTAATCCATCTCTGGATCTGATTCTGTCAGCGACACACCCTATTTTAAACTTTGTGCTCCCTAGAAGAGGGGCTTAGAGTCATTAAAGCTACTTGCTCTGGATTGTCTCTTAGTGACTCTTAAATGTAAGCTGTTAGGCAACTATATTCAGTATCTTGGCCAGGATGGATAGGCTTTTTCACCCAGTCAAACCTGTGGCTGAAATATGCGTTCTCACTTTTAGTATAGACACACCATGTTAATGACATCCAGTCCAGATACAATGTTATTAATCATCAAATGCACCCCACATTAGTCACAGTCAACCAAGATGCATGTTTTCAAAATTTACAAAAGAATGTTTCTGCTGGACAGAGGTGGGTCCTCTGACATATCCCCATGAAACTCTTTCAGTTTCCCCAACCCATGCCCTCAAGGTGCAAATTTCTCCCCAAATTTACAGATGTCTGCCAGCAGCCAGGCTACTTGCTATTAGTATCATACTGTAAATCTTTTAATCAAGCTTGTGCAGTTATTATTTTTATTTTAGTCTTTCATATAGAGGAAATGAAAATGACTGGGTTCAACTCTTGTCCCTGATTCATCCACTTTGTACTGCTCGAAATGGTGAAATGACTGCCTCAAGTGTAGGGAGAATGCCAGAGGGTTCTGTTGTGCTACAATAATCCTGCCTTGAATAACAGATCTCGGGCACAAAATCAGTGGAGTTGTGTGGCAACTGCCATCTTGGCCAATACTAGGAATTGAAGTGATAACCGCTAGAGCCAAACACAGGAGTCTCTACAGCCTGATTTACATAATCAGGCTCTCAAGCTCTCAGTTGTAAAAATATCCCTGTTACTAGAGTGGGACATAAAACAGGCTGGCCAGTATGTTATAGTTACTCTGGCATAAATCTCAAGTAACAAAGTCAGTCGGTTCCCTCATAATCAAAATTTTCTCTTCGTTTTCAGATGCCACCATTGTGACTCGTTGGAACTCAAAGTACCACCCTGTAGCCTCCCTATTCATCAATGGTATATGGTTATGATATTTCATACAAGGTATGCCTTGCAAGATACCATATGAAAGGTCATGATTTGCTGAAATGCATTGTTCTGTCAAAATATATATATATAGTTATTGTGTATGAAGTTATGAGATTTTGCTATATGATTGTTATTGAAATATGTTGTGAATTTGGGAGTTGTCCACAGCTAGCTCTCCAGTGACAACAAACCCCCAGCCAGGCGGGCATTAGATGACCATTGATCAGCAGGGGAATTGTAAACAAGAGATTTACAATTCTGTAAAATACAGTTGCACAAAAACCACACAATGAGGATTGCTCAAATCTGTGACTCAGCAAGACCCACCAGGACTTGCGTAGGCCAGTATTTTTTTCAGGCACATAAATTTAGGGTATAAAATAAGGGACAGTGGGATAATGAGACCTCCTCTGTCCTCTCCCACCTATTTTGAAGGCAACAAGAACACTAGTAAATAGACTTCAAACTAAGGAGATTGGTCCCAGGGTGAGAAGGCAATTCAACCTGTATATTAAACTGTAACATACCTGCAACATCCAGTGGGGTGAGAAAAGCTGTTTGATTCAACTCTTGCTTAGTCTAAAAGTTTAGGATTTAGAATGCATGTTTACTTTTTATTTTTTTAAGGTAACTAGCTCTGATCTTTATGCCTATCACTTATAATCACATAAAGTCTGTCCTTCTGAAGTTAATAAACTTATCGTAATGTTTTATCCTTACCAGTGAGTTTGTCTAAAGTGCTTGGGAAATCTGCTCAGGTTATCAAGACTGGTGCCTGTCCACTTTTCTTTGACAAAGTGGCAAACTAATGAATAAGCTTGCACTGTTCAAGAGAAGGTCTTGAGCAGTGTAAGATGTTACATTTTGGGGGTGCACGGCTGCGGGTTTGGGAAAGTTGCTGGTGTTTCCCTGTGTATAGTTCATGTGTGCCTTGGAGAGTATTCATGCAACTTAGCTGGGTGTACTTCTGCTTGCTAGTGACTGAGTGATGACAGCCCATGGAAGGGTTTGTTGCTTGTCACTGGCAAAGCATTGTGACAGACAGTCCAAGATGGAGAGTTAAGAGGACACAGCAGTCCCATAGTTCTAGGTTGAACCCTGGTTGTACCTGTCACAACCATTCATTTGTAAGTTGGAGGAGTATCCACCATGGTCCAAATAAAACATATATATTGTGGATCAGATTCCCTCATCTGGCAAGCTGGGGTCAACACAGGACCAGACAATGACCTCAAGATCCTGAGGCTGGTCAAGAATCAGCATGTTCCTCTGGCTAAATCATAGCAGCCAAAAAACTGCTCTTATGCCTGGTTGCCCGTTGTGGACCCATTGTGGCAACTGGGAATCACTGGTGTTCAGAGGTCCCCTGGCCACAGCCCTTTTGTGATGTGCTGAGGGCCAGAGAAAGACCAAAAAAGAGACCAGAATTTGTCATCTGTATATAGGCAAATGTATCACTCTTCCTCAGATTTGGTTTTATTGATTATTTAAAAACATACACCTCGGTCTACGCTCCTTCTCTGAGCTTGGCATTTCCCTTCATAACCTGTTCTCTGTCCTACACCCTAGTAGTTTCATCTATACCTGAGTGGGGCACCTGCTCTTTCACATCTTATTTACAGCCAAGCAAGTCCACCAATTAGTGGAGCTGCTTTTGCATTTTGCCCAAAAATGTTTTTGGCCATTTTTTGACAACTTATTACCAGTTTTTCAAACAGCTCTGCAAGCCAGTATGACTCAGCAGTTATTCCACTGAACCTTAAGGAAATTTTCAATCACCTTCTACCAAGATGTCTCCAAAGAGCAGCCTTGCTTCCCTGTGTAGGGTTCTGGAGTTTACCATCTATTTAAACCAACAAATACCATGCTCCTTAGCACTGAAAGCAGTGTCTGTAGTAATAATTCTTTATCTTGCTACTTTTTGTACAGTTATGATTCTGCCTCAGTGGTTGTCTTCAAAATGAGGCTGTGTTTTCATTTCAGTGTTGCTGTTTGATTAGAAAAAGAGTGTAACAGTCTTCTTATTGCTATACCTTGCTCTTTATTCTCACCTTGCTTTATATAATTATCATTTTACCTCACTGAATACATTCATGTCTCTTAAGTTTGCACTCATGTAGCCGTTTGGGAGAGCAATGCTGCCCGGTTGGCTTTTTAAAGTAATCTAGAGCAGAATCATGAAACAGAAGTTCGATAAAATGTGTTTGGTTTTTTATGCTTCAGGAACTGAACTCTCAGCATTTTTAGTTTACTGCACTAATTATTTTTTTAGATCCTATAGTTGGAGATTTGTTCAGCCCTTAGCTTTCACAGATTGCTACACCTTGGCTCAAAAGCCTGATCCTGGAACACTCCTCTGCAGCTGCTGTCACAAAGGTTGTTTCCTGTCACAGAGGTCCTGAGAGCAGCATTTTTATAATTGTTGGGTAGAGCTAGAATCAGCAGGAGAAACACCTGTTTCACCTAGGCCACCTTTGCCTACCACCTTGTTAGCATTTGGTTCACAATTTTGATCAAATGCCCTTTGAAGTCAAAAGGAAACCTGCCCGTTGCCTTCACTGGGGTTTGTTTCAGGCCTTTGCTCAGTGATTATACTTTCCCTTTCTATTTGCTCCCATAAACCAATGGATATTTCCAAAAGAAGACATGGATGAAATGAAATTGGCACATTATTGGAACTAGAAAAATGAATGTTAACTTAATTCCTATAATAGTTCCTAAACACCCCACATAAGGCTCATGCCAGCTACTCTGGGTATCCTTTGGTGCCTGGGCTTGGGACACCACTTCTTAATGGAGTTCCCTAGGACAGAGAAGACTGTGCAGGAACAACAATATATCTGTCTGCATTCAATTACTTTCTGTGCTTAGCCTGGTTCCAGGCAGTGACTAGTGCTGGTCAAACAACAGGGGAAAGTATTTGTAACTTTTAAACAAATAGCCAGTCCCCATTCCATCCTCACAGAATCATTGAAATTTGAAAGTTTACAAAGTTTTGGCCACTTATATAGACAACAAGGAATTTCCTCTTGCTGGGCCCTTGGCCAGATCATTCCTCCCCTGACCTACCCACTCTCTGTTTGCTTGCCAGTCCACATTCTCTGCAGGAAACACTGCACTGAATGAGGCTGCAATACTTCCTTCCCCTCCATTTAGATCCTCTGTGCACCGATTGCAAGCATACTATGTGGGCCTCACAATAATAATGAAAACCTAGTGTTGGTAATAATAATGCTAAAATAGGAATCTAGGAACCATGTGAGAATGTTGTCAAGGTGTCACCCCCACTCTGAACTTTAAGGTACAGATGTGGGGACCTCAATGAGATAACCCCTAAGCTTATTTACCAGCTTAGGTTAACAGTAAGCTGCCACCACCAAGCATGTTCCAAATCTTAGGGGAGAGCCATTTGGAATTCTGCCTTCCCCCAAATATTTCCCCAGTCTTTATCCCCCTTTTCCTGGCAGGATTGAACTCCCACCTCCCACCAATTCCTGGTAAACCCAGATCCAAAAAACCCTTGGATCTTAAAACAAGGAAAAATCAATCAGGTTCTTAAAAGAAGACTTTTAATTAAAGAAAAAGGGTGAAAGGAATATCTCTGTGAGATTAGCATGCAAGCTCCTCTCACAGACAACAGATTCAAAACACAGAGGATGTCCCTCTGGGCAAAATCCTTAGTTACACAAAAGAAACCCAATTTGATGCTCCCTCTTATGTAAAACAAAGTCACAAAAGAAAATAAACATAATCTAATACATTCCTTCTCTAAACACTTACTACTTTTAAGAAATGTTAGATGGCTGATTCCTGGATCCTTCACTCCAGCACAAACTTTTCTGAACAGACAAAAGACTGATTTCCCTCCTCCCTCTTTGAAAACATCTTGTCCCCCCATTGGTTCCTCTGGTCAGGTTTTAGCTAGGCTATGTGAACTTCTTAACCCTTTACAGGTAAAAGCGGAATTAACCCTTAACTGTCTGTTTATGACAAGTGTGCATTACCCAGTCATAAAAAAGCAGTTGAATAGGAATGAGGTGGAGATGGATTATTATGAGTGACTCTAACTGAAAAGGAATGAGGCCCATAACCCTGATTTAGCAGGGTACTTAAGCACATACCTAACTCTAAATATTAAAGTGACATGCAGGCTTGTTGTGTAGGGGCCCAAATGGCCTTCCAGGTCTCCAGCTTTTATGACATTTTATATGTTGAGGTGTGTATGGTACTTAGAAGTTTAGCCATTGGCTTCAATGGAGCCCTTAATTTGCAAAGTATTTCTTGTCTGTTTCCACTCTTTCTTGTGTCTCTTCCCTCTCCCCAATCATGCTAGCCATGTCATCTTAACATACACATTTCTATAAAGGCACAACTGTAATTTTCCTCTTTAAGGAACAGTAATCATGTCCACTACATAAAAATCATAGATAAGTCTGGAGAAGACTAGGTTAGCTAGTTCAAGGGGAGGAGGGATAGCTCATTGGTTTGGGCATTTGTCTGCTAAACCAAAGATCATGAGTTCAATCCTTGAGGGGGCACTTTAGGGATTTGGAGCATAAATCTGTCTAGGGGGTAATCCTGCTTTAAGCAGGGCATTGAACTAGATGACCTCCAGAGGTCCCTTCCAACTCTGATATTCTATGCCCATGAAGTAGTACAGGATTTTTCTGTATCAATATTATGAAGATAGGGACCACATTCTAATTTCTTCTATGTATTGGAGTGTCAAGATATGGGGGTTTAGTTCTGGCCTCTCTTTAATGTTGTTTGTCCTTAGTTTTAATATTTGGCAGATTGATTTGACTTGGTAAAGAAACATTGTCAAATAGTTAAAATGCTATATAACCCAGCTGACATTTTCTCAAAAATGAAGGATGGTCCTGTGGATAAATCACTGGGCTAGGACTCAGATCTCTGTTCTGTGACATTTGTCTCATAGTGAACAGTTCCAAAGTCTTGAGTCTTGCCTGTGCAACTAAACCCCAAATCAGCCAAGTTTCACATGGATTCAGCTTTCACAGTGAATATTTCATGCAGTTCCAGGTTTAAAACTCTTACTCTGCCTAGTCCATTGTGTATTACATATAAAATTCACCCTATTGCACAGGATTCACCCTTATGCAGCATCTTACAAGCAGGGCCGGCTCCAGACCCCAGCACGCCAAGCACACGCTTGGGGCAGCGTCCCGCAGGAAGGGCGGCAGGCGGTGCTGGTCAACCTGCTGCAGGCATGCCTGCGAAGGGTCCGCTGGGACCGCGGCTCCGGTGGAGCATCCGCAGGCATGCCTGCGGGAGGTCCACCAGAGCCGCGGGACCAGCGGACCCTCGGCAGGCACGTCTGCAGGAGGTCCACTGGAGCCGCGGGACCGGCAACCGCCAGAGCTCCCCGCGTAGCGCACCGCCCTACTTGGGGCGGCGGAAATCCTAGGGCCGCCCCTGCTTACAAGAAATATGTGGGATGAAACCATGCTCAGTCACTATGCAATCAAAGCCATGATCCTGCAAGGTGGATTCTCAAGACTCCACTATACCCCACTGAAGTCAGTGGGGTTTCATATGTGTGAGGATCTGCCCTGCACAACAGCATGTGAGATGATTTGTAATCATTTCTTAAATCAGTTAAAAGTCCCCATAACAGAACAAGTACTAAAATACTCTTCTATAACTTTCTCTTAGACACAGTCAATAGTTTATTGCAATATTTCACATGACACTGCTTAAAACTGCATTATGCAAAAACTTCATCTAAATCTAGTATGTACATTTCAGTTGCATAAAATAATTAATTCTTTAAAAACCTCCATAAAATATGCATAATAAATGCCCAATGAATAATTTATCCAGCGTAAGAGAGAAAGGAAGGAAGACATTACCTCTGACAAGTTATTACTAAACCACTAGAGTTTTGTTCTACAGTATGTGTATTCAGGGCACAGCAATCAAACAAGATGGGTTTTTTCAGATGTGTACTCCTGACACGTAATAATGACTGAACAAATATTTCCATGAAGGACTTTTTGAAGATTTTATTTCTATATACATTACTGTTTTAAATTACCATCAGTTTCATTAATTCATATTAAGGGGTAGTTTATTGAAATCAGCAGATCCGTAAATCAAACACATTATTTCTGTGGAGAAATGTTAATCAATGTACTTTCGCTTTTTTTACTTATTTCCATATTATGTCCTTGTAAAGTTATAAATATTATTAGATCTTAAAGTGTGTAAAGTGCATATTTTTGGATAAGTTTTAGACAAGTTAAAAATAGCTTGGTGTGATTCATCCTGAAAGCTTTCAATTTTTGAAGGTCAGATCTTGGTTCACGATAATAATGATCACCTAGTGTTTGTAGTAACACTGGTAAAATAAGAATCTAGGAACCATGTGAGTGTGTGTTGTTACCCAGCCATGAATATTAAATAATACTAATCAATAGTCTTGCCAACTCCAAGCATTCCAAAATCCCATCCAAAGCATTCCAGTCCCATCCAAAATCATGAGATTGGGTTAAAAAGCATGAGTTGGTATTTTTAAAATTAATTGTAGGTTCTTGGTATGTGACTTCTGGCTTTTTGAGGCTTTAAGGTTCATGTTTGCAAGGTTTCCTTTGCAATTCTGAGGGCTAGAAATGTCCTTTATATGAGGAAGAGAGAGAGAGAGAGATCTGAGAGTCTCACATAATCACATGACCTCAGGAGCTAGGGCTTTAAGAAAGCCCCCAAATATCATGAGACTCTTAATAAGAGTTGGCAACTCTGTAACATATTATACTATTATATGCATCTCTTTTCTGAATCAGAAATAATGTCCCCATTTATGCTTAATTCTCCGTTCCTTGATTGTCAGTATCATGCACTATTTCCTTAAAAAGCCATCTGGCAGGCACTTGGCAGGAAGCACATTAGTAGTAGTTATGAATTATATTAATAACGCCCCCCTGTGTTTATACAACCTTCTATCTTTCTCACTTAAGGCACATGAAACATTGTCAATAATCCTTATTCATAGAGCAGATGAATAGACTGAAGGCCAGAAGGGAGCATTAGATCATCTAGTCTGACCTCCTGCATAAAACAGGCCATAGAGCCTCACCCAGTAATCCCTGTGGAGAAATGATTGGGAGCACTCACTTGAGTAATAGCTACTTGTGCAGCTGAGACTATTTTTGCAGGACTGGACATGAAATAAGATGCACTCGCCTTTTGGAGCTCAAAAGGGAGGCTTCAAGAGCCAGAAACACCAGACTTTATTTTAATGACCACATGCACACAGGGAGAAAGAACACAGCAGCAGAGAGTAATGAAGCAGAGGTGCATCCCTCTCTGTGCTTGGATTGTTGGCCTGGGGCCCACTCAAAGAGGGCTGGTGGACCCTATTCTCCTATTTGAAGGAGCTCTCCTCAGAGGATAAGAGCTGGGAAGTGAGGCTGATCTGACTGGATGAATATTCCACTATTTTTTCTCCTCCTTCACTCATCCCCTACTTTATGCTTATTCTGAGGTTGAGTAAAATCAGAGATTACACCTGGAAAAAAAGCTTTTTAATCTTTGTGACCTTTACCCCTTCCCATTTGTAGGACAAATATGTGCTGTAAATAAGGCTACAATTTAATCATTGGTATTTTTAGTAAAAGTTATGGACAAGTCACTGGCAATAAACAAAAATTCATGGTTCTTTTATGCTCATTGACAGTTTGTTTTGCCCCTAACCCTTCTGACGAAGACTCAGGAAGTTTGATAACAGCAAAGGTAAGGTTTATTCCTCTCACTCTTTCACAGAGCTCATGTTCTTCCTTTCCTTTTCTTCTTTCTCCTCCTCCTCCCCTGGTGCATCCTGGGAATTGTTGTTCCTGGACTCAAAGCTACCTAGGAAGAAATTTATAAACCAAAATCTGGAGTAGCTATTTGCACCTAGCTACATACAATGTTTGGATTGAAAACTGAATTAATGACAACTTTTGTATACACAAATGTGATAAATTATTGTATGCTGCTGGCAGTAGGAACAATTCTAACCAATAGTTCAGCATTATGACAATTACTTCAAGCTTCTATACAGCTCATATATAATAGGGGAACTGCGTACAGGGAAGATTATAAGGGGACTTTGAAAAACGTTTTCATTTTGTTAGCTCAGCAGTGTTTGTAATTATCAATATAGCCTATCATTTACTTAGTGGTTAGTTGTACATATGGGACCGCTCTCCTGTACTGTAATTACAGTAAGTAGAAACAGTACCCTTGTTAGAGGTGATTTCACATCAATGGATAGTTAAGTGTCATTAAAATTATCCTGGAATATATTTATTTACAAATAAATATTTACAATCTTTCTTTTAGGGGAGTATTACCAAGTGACCTTTAGAAAGAGATGACAAACAGGAAGTTGCTATACTAGAGCAATAATAATATTAATTATAAAGAACTGTCTTGCCAAGGCATCTTGGGAGCTTTATTGCTAAAGATATTTTTAGAATAACCACTGTTGTGCCCTTTATTTATTATTACTTTTCATTCTCTTTCACATTTCATTTTTATTTCAGAGGGCATTTAATGCTCCCCCCCCATCCTGTTTTCTTCCATCTGTTTACATTTTTAGAAGGTTAATTTTAGTTGTGTTCGGTATACAATTGTTTAATTTTAGTTTATTTTCAGGGAAGAGCAAAATGTTAAAATCTGTACTCAGAGCATGCCATTTACTTTCATTAAGCCATCTACTTCTGGCATGGAAAAGTGGCTTTGAAATCCTCTTATTGACGTGAGCTATACCATGGCTAAAACATGGTTTTCTATGCACAAGAAATAAAAAAGTATATATTTACTCTAAGCACTAATTTGGGCAGGAAGTGTGTTAAATGTAGTCACATAATCCAGTTGCATCAATTATTCTTTTTAAAAATACATCATGGTTACATACCTGTGAAAGTTACAGTAAACTCTGGAAATTTGGCTTTAATTAGCACTTTCTCTCTCTCTCTTCGCCCCCCCACAATATTTTGGTAATAGTTCCCTATTGCCCCCCAATCCAAACAAAACTGAAAAAAATCTAATATTATTAACTCTTTCCAAAGTGAAACTGGTCATTTATATCCTGTCTTCTTCAGTACTCTATTCCCTTCCAGCATGGTCCCTTTACACATATCAGCTGGATGATCATTTTCAGCCTTCTAGATCTTGAAGGGTAGAAAGATGACCCACTCATTACATTTAGGGGGGTCACTGATGAGGATGGCCACCCCCCTCTTTTGCACCCTATCCCTCCTCAGTATATTCACAGGAGTGGTGACTGTCAGCCTTTATTATGTGACCAAAAATTTCCAGGTTGTTATAATAGGGAATCTCCAAAAGGACGATGGTGAATATAGGAGTTTCCTTCGGAAATAAAGTGTTTGCTTTGCTATTTGTTGTAATAGTTCTTCAGTTTCCACAAGTAAAAATACATTGTTATTCTTTCTTTGAGCTAAGGAAATGATTAGAGCTAAACCCAGCCTCTCTTTAAACTGTGAGTGGTGGGGTGCTTGTATCTTGCATAGAATTGTAGATCCTTAAATATATATTTTAATACATTATATTCAATTTTCCATCAGACTATACATCTCTTTTTATGTGTCTACAATTTTTTTTTCAAATTAGCTCACATAGACTTCAGATTTTCTGTTTGTCAGTAATACATTTGTGATGTACTAGTGATTTCCAGTCCACACATTTGGATATAGGTACCCAGCCATGTTTAGCTAGGGGAACCTATTTTCTCAAGAGTGCCAGTACAATATATCTATATAGGGTCAAATTCTGAGATGTTTACTTGTTTTTTCACTCATGCCTTATTCAGCCAAAATTCCCATTGACTCCAAGCACAATTTTGAATTTGTAAGAACATCAGAAGATGGCCTATAAAAACTATTTAAATGTTCAGAAGTTTAATGCCAAGCTGTGCTGTCACCACATGGGACGGCCCTTTTATGGGTCAACCTGGGCTAGTGCATCCCACTTCCATGTTCTGTCCCTTTAAAAACAGTTCTTTGGGGAATTGTAGTCCCTGCAGGGTCATGTGGCTTCAGGATGGAAGTGAGGCCTGCTGGGGAACGGGACCAGGCTATAAAGAGCTGCCCATGGTTCAAAATAGTGAGAAATCCAGGGAAGAGGTATGAAAGCAGCAGTTGCAACTTGTTGGCAACAATCTCAAAGGGCTGAGAGTCTGAACAGAGACCAGTGTGACTGGGAGCTGAGAATGGAACCCACAAAAGAGTATGGTGGAGAATGTAGAGAAGAGGCTAAGGAGAAGGTCCTAAACAGAGACAGACACAGAAAGAAGCAAAGAAGTAGACAAGTTTGGAGACTAAGTGTTGACAGCTGCCTATAGTACAGGGCCCTAGGCATGAACCCTGGTGTGGAGGGTGGTCTGGGATCCCCCATGGCACCCCTTGGTGATGCTGTGTAAAAAAAAAATCTTACAAAGGGAAGGACTTGGAAAGGAAGAAGTTGCCTGAGGATGAAATATTGTTATACCCTGGAAAGGGCAGAAGTCAGACAGACCCTAATGGAAGGAAATAGTTTTCGGTTTGAAGTGTGTGTGTATGTGTGTGTGTGTGTGCATGCACTATTTACTTTGACGTTGGGAGTTTGTTTGCCCTAAATGGGAGCAATGTTGATTTGTCTGTAAGGCAAACTTTACCGAATTGCTTGCAACGCAGAAACAACTGAAAAGTGAGGCACTGAGACAAGGGACACTGAGACACAGCTTAGAGATTAACAAATGTATTTGAGCATAAGCTTTTGTGGGCTAAAACCCATTTCATCAGATGCATGCAGTGGAAAATACAGTAGGAAGATAGATATACACAGAGGACATGAAAAAATGGGTGTTGCCATACTACCTATAATGAGAGTAATCAGTTAAGGTGGGCTATTATCAGCAGAGAAAAAAAATGTTTGTAGTGATGGCCCATTTCCAACAGTTGACAAGAAGGCGTGAGTAACAGTGTGTGTGTGTGGGGGGGGGGTAAATTAGCATGGGGAAATAGGTTTCACTTTGTGTAATGACCCGTCCACTCCCAGTCTTTATTCAAGCCTAATTTAATGGTGTCCTGTTTGCAAATTAATTCCAATTCTGCAGTTTCTCATTGGAGTATGTTTTTGAAGGTTTTTTGTTGGAGTATTGTGACTTTGAGGTCTGTAACTGAGTGACCAGAGAGGTTGAAGTGTTCTCTGACTGTTTTTTGAATGTTATAATTCTTGACGTCTGATTTGTGTCCATTTATTCTTTTGCGTATAGACTGTCCAGTTTGGCCAATGTACATGGCAGAGGGGCATTGCTCGCAGATGATGACATACATCACATTGATAGATGTGCAGGTGAACAAGCCTCTGATAACGTGGCTGATGTGATTAGGTCCTATGATGGTGTTCCCTGAATAGATATGTGGACAGAGTAGGCAACGAGAAACTGCAGAATTGGAATAAATTTGCAAACTGGACACCATTAAATTAGGCTTGAATAAAGACTTGGAGTAGATGGGTCATTAGAAAAAGTAAAACCTATTTCCCCATGCTAATTTTTCCCCTACTGTTACTTATACCTTCTTGTCAACTGTTGGAAATGGGCCATCCTGATTATCACTAAAAAGTTTTTTTTTCTCCTGCTGCTGATAGCCCACTTTAACCGATTACTCTTGTTGTAGTTAGTATTGCAACACCCATTTTTTCATGTCCTCTGTGTATATATATCTTCCTATTGTATTTTCCACTGCAATGTAGCTGATGAAGTGGGTTTTATCCCATGAAAGCTTATGCTCATATACATTTGTTAGTCTCTAAGGTGCCACAAGGATTCCTTGTTCTTTTTGCTGATGCAGACTAACATGGCTACCACTCTGAAACCTGAGACACAGTGTAACTGACTGTTGAGCAGGTAAGCAACACTGCATACATATACTGTCAGAATTAGCCACAGACTTGAGGGATTGAGAATAGATTTGTCCAATCTGAGGGAGTCTCATGAAATTCAGGATTATTGGTAAAGCTAAATTACTCTTCATTAAAATTATTTGAAGGTTTTGGGGTTCCAGAGTTGGCTGGGGAATAAAACAATTGTAGGAATGTGGTAGTATCACATTTATCATAGGCAATAACATTTGAAATATGACTTGTGTCTAAGGCCCATAAATATAACAATTAAGTGGCCAGATTTTCAAATGTGCTTTAGTGCTCCCTGATTCTATGCTATTGCTAGAATTTGCAATGCCCAGCCCAAGTATAACTTACAGATGCTCCTGAAGAGGAGGTCATACTTAAACTATTGGTATAAGGTCCCTCAGGAACCTTTTATGCCAGTAGAGACTTGGGCACAGAGGAGCTGTTCTCTGCCATGTTCCTCTTCCATTTTTCCTTGTCTCCAGAATGTTTCAGACATGCTTCCTCCCGTTCTCTGCACTGGTGGTGGTCATGGTGGGGAAACTGGTGTTTGGGGCTTTATCTCCATCAGCTTTACACCAGTGCAAAGTTCATTAACACAAAGGAAATTTACTTTTGGCCTGCTACAGACAGAATACAGCCACTTTATGCTATCTCAGTAGCTCAGTAGCGCAAATGGCCAAAACAGACTGATGAATCCAATCCAGTATTCTTTATGAACAAAAAATTAGTAATTCCATTTTTGTTAAACATTTGTTTGATCTTATGTAATATCCCTGCTATCACATCCCAGTACCCTTTCCCATAGTGAGTAGACGGATTACTCGTGGAGTAAAGTTCTACTTGGTGTGAGTAAACTGGCCTGAATCTAGCCCTCTGTTTGCTAACGTATTTTAGTTTTAATAATATCAGAAAGTTATAGGTAAAACTGAGGTCCAAATGCTCTGGGAGAGAATCATATTGCATAGGACTACAGAGTGTAGGCACATTCTACCCTGCTTTCTCTGAAATAGCTCCATTTTAACACAGGATAAAGGCCAAAAACAACAGACGATCAAAAATGGTTATCTCAGTTTTCACTGATGAATGGTGTAGTCATTAAAGAAAAAGTAAACTAATGCCTCATTCCATCAAATAAAAGGTAAATAATTAAAAAAAAATAGCTGTGACAGGAGCATCTGCTTTACTCTTTCTTTCTGAATGTGTCAAACTGTAATATCAAGAGAGGCAATTACATGAGAAACAAGTCAAGAGCTTTGTAAACATTTAAAATACATAACTCTCCCGTTTAAGTATTGCTTGCTTTCTGTTTGTCAAGCACAGTTGGTGACTGAGGACACAACACTCATTTCTCCCGGTCTCATAGTCATCATATATTTCATAAAAGGACAATTTAAAAGAGGCCAGCAGCTGCAACACTACAGCCTGCTGTTGCTTGCAATCATGATGATTAATCTGGCTGCAGAAGATTTCTATGAAAACTTTCTCTTATGTTTTAAAGAAAAGACAGTTCACATGAATATGCAAAACAGAGCAAACGTGCACAGAATGTATCTACTGAATAGACAGATGATAGGTACCTTAGACTGACCATGGGTAAGTAGAAAAGACGATAAAGGAAAATTTTAGAACAAATCAAATAAGAGGGGTGTAGGGCATGTGAGAATTTCCCAGCTAATCACTTATTGGTGGAAAAGATAGAATGTACTATGAATAATTGCAGAGTAGTATTTGACCAGCTGTAGAACTCATCAAATAGGGTGACATTCATCCCTGTGCAGAGATACAACACAAGGCCCATGCACCACTTCAGTCCCACTCGAGATTTTAAATTAGGACTTAAGTGGTGCCTAGGCCTACTCTTGTGGTTGCCACAGGAATGGATTTTATCCCTAATTCAGGAACATATTAATGGACTACTTTCTTTTTTTCCTAGATGTGTACATTTACCTTTAGCCTTATTAAAAACACGTTGTTTGCTTGCACCCAGTTTACCAAATGATCCAGATGTGGCAGTGACTTTCACTATTTACCACACGTGCCCCCCAGTTTTGTGTCCTCTGCAAACTTTATCAGTGATTATTTTATGTTTTCTTCCAGGTGATTGAGAAAAATATTAATAAGTGTAGGACGAAGAATTGACATCTGCAGGACCCCACTAGAAACTCACCCACCGAATTATGATTCCATTTCTAAAATGAAGGACATTTTTCCTGATATTACAAAATATCAGAGAGAATCCTGGAACCTGTCTTGCTATTTTTTTTCCCTTCTGATACCTCTCCATAACCTCCTACCATTTGTTTGGCTTGTTATAGGTTAATTACTGAAGGAAACCTGAGGCAGCATTTCCTAATGGTCAGAAAAGTTAACACGTAGCAACGCATCCCCAGTTTTGTTCAGTAATTCAACAGAGCGGAGTTCTTGCATGAAGTGTTGCCCAAATGTTGTAACTCAGCAGACACATTGAGTCTGCACTCGATCCTTGAACGGCTTCTCATTCTTCTAATAATATTTAGAAGACCATTGAATCAGGTTGAGTCTCTTTCCCTGTCCATTATACTCTCTAACAAGGAAAGAGCTCTGAGAAAAATAATAATCTCAAGAATTATGTTTAATAAGAAAGTGGGCTTTGAAACTTTCAATTTTTTTTTAATCTTTGATCTTCATTGTTTTGTTTAGTGAGCTTGTAAAGTGTATGTGGAGTGGAGGGGCTATGGACTATTGAAAAGGCTGAAGTAATAAAGCACCTTTCACAGATTGAGACATCTAAAATGTTGATATTTTATTTTAGTGACCAAAATTCCAAAGGAAAAAGAAAATGGCACAACACTGATTCATTCCTTTGAAGAAAAGATTATAATAAGCATGTAATGTGGTGAAAACTTGACCTATTCTTACTGCAATCTTAAATTTGTAATCTCACGGTTCTCAGAGTTTTCAGAGTGTGATATACAAAATAGCCTCAGGCAGAGAGAACTCAAAATTGAGTTTACTACAATATGTTCATAGATAATATGGCCATTATAGCCTTTTCAACTTATAGGGCCATATATTAGCCTCTCCTTTTGTGCCACAAAGGGTACAGAAGAAAAAAGAAAGGGTAATGAGGAAGATTAAAGGAAAAATGAGATGACAGACACTGAAAGAAGGGGGGAACAATACAAGATATACAATAGAAAAAAATAGAATGAGGGAGTAGTATGGCAAGAAGGAAGAGAAAATGAACAAGTGGGCTAGTAAGATGTCTGCTATAATATGCTGGCATTTAAAAATAATTAATTTATGTAAAGTCTCTTGCATACAATAAATTCTTGTGAGCATGTACATTTCTCAGCCTCTGGTGGATGTCATCCTTTTCCATGGTTGCTGCTTACACTGTCCCTACAAGGGTTAACTTTATCTCTGAATTTTAATATGATTCTTTACTGCTTCTCATAATATTGCACAAAATAATATGTGTTTTCAATTTTTTCCCCCAATGGAGGATATTCTTTGGATTATTCTTCTGGGGGAAAAGCCCAGTCCGTGCTAACATGACTAAAGTAACCCCGGCAAGTGTGTACAAAGAGAGGAGGGGCAGGGCACTTTAACTAAAATTACTAAGGGAGTAAGTAGAGGGAGATGAGTTACAAATTTTGCAACCATATTTAAGAGAGTTCTTGAACTGGAAGTTTGAGGTCCACTACTCTAGGTCATCTCATTAGACTTACCCCTAGTCTACACTACGAGTTTAGGTTGAATTTAGCAGCGTTAGATCTATTTAACCCTGCACCCGTCCACACGATGAAGCCGTTATTTTTTACTTAAAGGGCTGTTAAAATTGATTTTGGTACTCCTCCCCCGATGAGGGGATTAGCGCTGAAATCGACCTTGCTGGGTTGAATTTGGGGTACTGTGGTCGCAATTCGACAGTATTGGCCTCCAGGAGCTATCCCAGAGTGCTCCATTGTGACTGCTCTGGACAGCACTCTCAATTCTGATGGACTGACCAGGTAGACAGAAAAAAGGCCCACAAACTTTTGAATCTCATTTCCTGTTTGGCCAGCATGGCGATCTGCAGGTGAATGCAGATCTCATCAGCAGAGGTGACCATGATGGAGTCCCAGAATCGCAAAAGAGCATGGACCGAACGGGTGGTACGGGATCTTATATCTGTATGGGGAGACAAATCCGTGCTATCAGAACTCCGTTCCAAAAGATGAAATGCCCAAACATTTGAAGAAATCTCAAAGGGTATGAAGGACAGAGGCTATAACAGGGACTCGCGGCAGTGCTGCATGAAACTTAAGGAGCTAAGGCAAGCCTACGAAAAAAACAGAGAGGCAAACGGCAGCTCTGGGTCAGAGCCCCAGACATGTCACTTCTATGATGAGCTGCATGCCATTCTAGGGGGTGCAGCCACAACTACCCCACCCCTGTGATTTGACTCCATCAATGGAGTAGCATGCAACAGGGATGCAGGTTTTGGGGATGAGGAAAATGATGATGATGAGATTGAAGAGAGCTCACAGCAAGGAAGTGGAGAAACCATTTCCCCGACAGCCCCAATTGTTTCTAACCCTGGACCTGGAATCAATACCCCCAAAACCCACACAAGGCTGCCTCGTGGACCTGCCAGGTGGGGAAGTGACTTCTGGTGAGTGTACCTTTGTCAATATACATATTTTAAAAGCAAACGTGTTTAATGATTAATTTGCCCTGGCATTTGCGGCCATTACAGATACTGGAAAAGTCTGTTAACCTGTCTGGAGATGGAACGGAAATCCTCCAGGGACATCTCCATAAATCTCTCCTGGATGTACTCCTTTGCAAAAGGTTTCTGGGAAGGGCAGCCTTATTCCATCCTCCATGGTAGGACACTTTACCACGCCAGGCCAGTAGCACATAGTCGGAAACCATTGCATAATAAAGCATGGCAGCGTATGGTGTTTGCTGGCATTTAAACAGCATCCTTTCTTTATCTCTCTGTGTTATCTTCAGGAGAGTGATATCATTCCTGGACACTTGGTTGAAATAGGGTGATTTTATTAAGGGGACATTCAGAGGTGCCTGTTCCTGCTGGGCTGTTTGCCTGTGGCTGAACAGAAATGCTCCCGGCTATTAGCCACGTGGTGGGGGGAGCGGTGAAGCGATCATCCCAGAGAACTGTGTGTGTGTGTGTGCGGGGGCGTTAGTTGGATTTGTGCTGCATGTTAACCCGAAAACCACAGCCCCTCCTCCTTTTAAATGGCAAACCAATTTTAAATGGCCAACCCAACGGCTGCTTGGTATGGGAAATGAGGGCACTGCTGTTTGAAACCATTCCCACATATTATGAAGGTTAAAGAAGCCAGAACACTGTGTCTTATCATGACTGCCTGCAAGCCAAATTCTGTTGTCTGGCCCTGCATGAAAGATCTCTCACACCAAACCGGCATACCCACAGTAAGAGGCAAAATGTGACCATGTACTGAAAACACATGTGCTATGTAATGTTAACAGCAAGGTTTGCCGTGAAAGAGTCTACCCATTGTTCTCTAAAATGTGTCTTTTTAACTACCACTCTCCATTTTTTTTCCTCCACCAGCTGCAAATGTTTCAAAATTCACACTATCTTCTCCTTCCCAGAGGCTAGCAAAGATTAGAAGGGGGGAAAAACACACTTGCGATAAAATGTTTTCTGAGCTCCCTCCCACAATGAAAGAGCCCAGCAGAATGTGTGGAGGCAGACAATGTCAGAGTGCAGGAAAACACAATATAAACATGAGGAGAGGTGGCGGGCTGAAGATAATAAGTGGCGGGCTGAAGATGTTAGATAGCGTCAGCTTGGTGACAGAAGGCAAGAGGCAATGCTGAGGCTACTGGAGGAACAAACTGATATGCTCCAGCATATGGTTGAGGTTTAGGAAAGGCAGCTTGAGCACAGACCACCGCTACAGCCCCTATGTAACCAACCACCCTCCTCCCCAAGTTCCATAGCCTCCTCACCCAGATGCCCAAGAACGCTGTGGGGAGGCCTCCAGAGGACTGCCCAAGCAACAGAAAGTTGTCATTCAGTAAGTTTAAAAGTGCAGTGTGGCCTTGTCCTTCCCTCCACTCCCACCCCACCTGGTGCTTCCCTCCTCTCCCACCCCTCCTGGGCTACCTTGGGAGTTATCTCCTATTTGTGTGATGAATTAATAAAGCATGCATGAATGTGAAACAACAATGACTTTATTGCCTCTGCAAGCAGTGATCGAAGGGTGGAGGGGAGGCTGGCTAGCTTATAGGGAAGTAGAGTGAACTAAGAGGGTGAGGGTTCATCAAGGAGAAAAAAACAGAACTTTCACACCGTAGCCTGGCCAGTCATGAAATTGGTTTTCAAAGCTTCTCTGATGTGCATCATGCCCTCCTGTACTCTGCTAACTGGTGTCTGGCTGCATGTAATCAGCGGCCAGACGATTCGTCTCAGCCTCCCACCCCACCATAAAGGTCTCCCCCTTACTCTCACAGATATTGTGGAGCACACAGCAAGCAGTAATAACAATGGGAATATTGGTTTCACTGAGGTCTATCCGAGTCAGTATACTGTGCCAGCACGATTTTAAACGTTCAAATGCACATTTTACCACCATTCTGCACTTGCTCAGCCTATAGTTGAACAGCTCCTGACTACTGTCCAGTGTATGACTTCATGAGCCATGGCATTAAGGGGTAGGCTGGGTCCCCAAGGATAACTATAAGCATTTCAACATCCCCAACGGTTATTTTCTGGTCTGGGAAGAAAGTCCCTTCCTGCAGCTTTGAAACAAACCAGAGTTCCTGAAGATGTGAGCGTCATATACCTTTCCCGGCCATCCCACGTTGATGTTGGTGAAATGGCCCTTGTGATCCACCAGTGCTTGCAGCACCACTGAAAAGTACCCCTTTCGGTTTATGTACTCGCTACCCTGGTGCTGCAATGCCAAGATAGGGATATGGGTTCCATCTATCGCCCTGCCACAGTTAGGGAATCCCATTGCAGCAAAGCCATCCACTATGACCTGCACATTTCCCAGGGTCACTATGCTTGATATCAGCAGCTCTTTGATTGTGTTTGCTACTTGGATCACAGCAGCCCCCACCGTAGATTTGCCCACTCCAAATTGATGCCCAACTGACTGGTAGCTGTCTGGCATTGCAAGCTTTCACAGGGCTTTTGCCACTCGCTTCTCAACTGCGATGGCTGCTCTCATGTTGGTATTCTGGCGCTTCAGGGCAGGGGAAAGCAAGTCACAAAGTTCCATGAAAGTGCCCTTACGCATGCGAAAGTTTCGCAGCCACTGGGAATCATCCCAGACATACAATATTATGCGGTCCCACCAGTCTGTGCTTGTTTCCTGGGACCAGAATTGGCATTCCACGGCATGAACCTCCCCATTAACACCAAGATGTCCACATTACCGGGGCCCGTACTTTGTGAGAAGTCTGTGTCAATGTCCTCATCACTCTCGTCACTGCGCTGCGGTTGCCACCTCGCCTGGTTTTGCTTTTGCAGGTTCTGGTTCTGCATATACTGCAGGATAATGCGTGTGGTGTTTACAGTGCTCATAATTGCGGCAGTGATCTGAGCGGGCTCCATGCTTGCCGAGCTATGGCATCTGCGCTGAAAAAAGGTGTGAAACGATTGTCTGCTGTTGCTCTGATGGAGGGAGGGGCAACTGATGTAATGGCTTACAGGGTTGTTGCACAGAATGGCCCCCTCAAGGACTGAATTCACAACCCTTGGTTTAGCAGGCCAATGCTCAAATCACTGAGCTATCCCTCCCCCCCACTATTGAGAGAGGAAGGAGCAAATGAATACAAAACAAATCTGGTCTCTGTATTGTTTTGATCCACTCCATCTCTCTTATACATCTTAGGCTGGCAGCAGATGGTGCAGTATGACTGCTAGCCATTGTCGTCTCCCATTTGTGTCTAGGTGCCCCTGGCTGACCTCACTGAGGCCAGCCAGGAGCACACATATTTGCCCAGGAGCCCCTGACTGACCTCAACAGGTCGGCTAAAAGAGCACCCACGAGAAAACGATGATGGCTACCAATTGTGCTGCACCGTCTGCTGCCAAAAGGCAATGAGCTGCTGCTGTGTAGCAATGCTGTACCATGTCTGGCAGCACCCAGAAGACATACAGTGATGGTGAGCTGAGCGGGCTCCATGCTTGCCGTGGTATGTCGTCTGCACGGGTAACCCAGGAAAAAAGGCGAAAACCGATTGTCTGCCACTGCTTTCACAGGGAGGAGAGGGGAGAGCTGATGACATTTACCCAGAACCACCAGCAACAATGTTTTTGCCCCATCAGGCATTGGGAGCTCAACCCAGAATTCCAATAGGCGGCGAAGACTGTGGGAACTGTGGGATAGCTACCCACAGTGCAATGCTCCGGAAGTCGATGCTAGCCTTGGTACCATGGACGCACTCCACCACATTAATGGTCTTAATGGGGACATACACAATCGACTGTATAAAATCGATTTCTAAAAAATCAACTTCTATAAATTCGACCTAATTTCGTAGTGTAGACATACCCTTAGTTTCCCTAAGTGACCTTGAATCCCATTTGTTTCTGTTTGCATCTGCAGTTTCCATGAGCTTTGCTTTCTTTTGCTTAACTTGTTTTATCCATATTTGTAGATTTATTAGCCCCAAAGTGTTCTGTCATACTTCATCTCACAGTAGCTTCTGAATTGTCACTTCCTTTCCTCTAGTCATTCTGGAATCTCACTGCTTCCTTTCTCCTCAGCAATCTCCATCTACTCAACTTTCTCTTTTTTTTAACTCATTTGACATATTTAATATTTCCAGCTTGAGCTGCTATTAAGTTGAGGGTGTTTTTGCTTTGCTTTCCTTGTTTTTAGTTTAGAACAAGCCCATAAACTAGTGGATTTCACTTACATGCTGATGCTTTGCCTAAGGGAGAGACAGAGGAGAAAATGCTTTCTCAGATTTATTTTTCTCCCCTCTGGAGGAGTGATCCGCCAATACTTGACCAGCACAGTTGTTTTTATAAACTCTAGCCTTTTTGCTGCTATAACTAAATATAATTTACAGTGTTAAATTTTCAGTTTACCCTATTTTAATGTCCTTTGCCTGTCTTTTATTATGCAGTTTAAGGGTATCTGGAGACATTAACTCTTAAACAACTGACAGGAGCAGAGACCTTTTTTTTTTTGACCAATAGGTTAATAAAGGAGATTCACTTCAATAGATTCCAGTGTACATCATCAGTCAGCTTATGTCACCATTTTCTATAAGATTTGTCTCAACCTATCTTGGAGAGGGAGTGTGGTCTAGTGATTACAGCAAGGGAATGGCACTCTTCTCAGCCTTGCCCTCGCTTGCTGTGTGACTATAGGTAAGTCAGTTACACTCTGTGCCTCATTTTCTCTCTCTCTAAAAGGAGGATATTATTCTGCTTTCTGAAGACCTTTGAGCTCCTCTAATGAAAAGTGCTGTGTCAAATACCGATTTTGTGTGTGACTTAATTATGTCACTAATTTTAAGCATGGGAGTAAATGACTTTGATAGGTCTACTTTTGAGTTAGTATTTTGCTCAACTGAGGTCTGAAGCACACAGCATTATTTTTACTGAACTTCAACTACTATATATTTCTTAAATTACTTGATGACAAGCTGTCAGTGCATTAACCGTAGAATTGGTTGGAAATTTTTCAATTAAACTTTTTCGTGGGGGGGGGGGAGGGCAGAAAATGCCAATATATTGAAACTGCAATGTTTCAATAGAAATATATTGGTTTGCGCAAAACTTTCTCTCTCAACCTGTGAAATGTTCCCAGGGAAAGAGTAGCCTATCCTAGAATAGCCAATAGCTCAATTGTTCAGGCACTCACTTGGGATGTGGAAGACTTACATTCAAGTCCCTGCTCTCCCTGATTCAGAGCAGGGTTTTGTATGTAGTTCACCCCTAACCTAGGTGAGTATTCTGGCCATATAATCATTTTCTCTGGCTCTGTGAACATTTAAGTATCTCTACAAATTGGAACAGTTCCAACAGGTGAGATTGAGAGAGAGGGATAGCCTAGAGATTAGGGCATTCACTTGGGACTTTGAAGAGTCAGGCTCAAGTCCCTGGTCTACCTGATTCATCCTAAGGGTATGTCTATACTACAAATTTAGGTCAATTTTATTTAAGTTGACATTGACCCTCTGATTTAAGCAAGTCGATTCTGCATGTCCACACTATGCACATTGTGTCGGCGGAGTGCATCCTTACTAGCAGGGCTTGCATCGACTCACAGAGCGTTGCTCTGTTGGTAGCTATCCCACAGTGAGCTGAGTGGAATGATCAGTTGGACTTGAAATGCCTTATGGGACCAAAACATTTGCCCAGGTGGTTATGGGAACGTGGCATTAGCCTCCCATGTTGCACCTCCCTCACTCACTCCCTGAAGTCAATGGTAAACAAACCAAGCCTTTTTTGTGCCTTTTTCCCTAAGCCTGGGTTACCCACACAGATGCCATAGCATGGCAAGCATGGGCAGCGCTCAGCTGTACACTGTTGTGAGCATTACAAACACCTCATGCCTTATCCTGAAGTATTTGCTTAGCTGAAGCAGGAGCTACTGCACGGAGCAATGTGATGCCACCGCAAACAGTCCTTCTGGAAGCCATGGAGTGGAGCAATTCGCAGATGCTGGCAACTGTTGCGCATCACCTTGACATAGTGGAGCACCACTTCTGGGCCCGGGAAACAAGCATTGACTGGTGGGACCATATAGTTATGCTGCTATGCGATGATGAGCTATGGCTACAGAGCTTTCAAATGCACAAGGCCACTTTCATGGAACTGTGCAAAGGGCTTTCCCCAGCTCTGAAGCTGGGGAAATGAGAGTTGCTCTGACAGTTGAGAAGCGAGTGGTGATAGGTCTGTAGAAGCTTATAATGCCAGACTGCTGGTGTGGGGAATCAGTTTGGAGTGAGTAAATCTAACGTGGTGTCTGCTGTGACCCAAGTTGCCAGGCCAATCCAAAGACTTCTGCTAAGAAGGGTAATGACTCTGGGAAACGTGCAGCGATAGTGGATGGCTTTGCCATGATGGGGTTCCCAAACTGTGGTGCGTAGTAGATGGAACTCATATCCCTATCTTGGCACCAGACCACCTTGCTAAAGAGTACGTAAATTGAAAGGGGTACTTTTCAATGGTGTTGTAAGTGCTAGTGGATGACAGGGGCCATTTCACCAACACCAACGTAGGATGGTCAGGAAAGATGCATGACACGCAGATCTTTAGGAAATCCAGTCTTTTCAGAAATCTGCAAGCAGGAAATTTCTTTCCAGACTGCAAAATAACCATTGGGGATGTTGAAATTCCAATCATGATCCTGGGAGGCCCAGCCTACTCCTTGCTCCCATGGATCATGAAGCTGTGCACAGGCAGCCTGGGCAGCAGTAAGGAGCAGTTCAACCATAGGGTGAGCAAGTGCAGAATGCTGATGGAATGTGCCTTTGGACTTTTTAAAACCCGCTGGCGTAGTTTGCTTACTAGGGTAGACCTCAGCGAACATAATATCCCCATTGTTGGTTCTGTGTGCTCCATAATATCTGTGAAATAAAGGGAGAAAAGTATCCGGCAGGCTGGGGCGGGGGTGAGTGGAGGCAGATTGTCTGGCAGACAATTTTTGAGCATCCAGACACCAGGGCAAAAAGAAGAGCACATTGAGGCATGCTGCATCTTCGTGAAGCTTTGAAAACTAGTTTCATCAATGACCCACAGTAATGTGACACTTGTGTGTTGTTCCGTACATAGCTGTCCCCTTCATTGCATGTACTCCCCTGTAAACTACACCCCGACTAACCACTGTGTGCTCGAAAGCTTGTCTCTTTTACCAGCAGAAATTGGTCCATTAAAATATATTACCTCACCCACCTACAACACTTTTTGACAATCAGCTCTGAGGATAGCACTCATTGTCATGAACCACTCCAGACATCGTGACAGAGAAATTCCACTTGTCCTCTTGCTCTGCGGCCCTTAATAGTCCATCTTTATTATGTCTCATGCATTCCTATGTATTGGTTAATCCTTTTAGAACAATTTGTGTATAGTCTATGTAGATTGTAGGAGCACAGTTTAATTACATATATTCTGCTCAACTTTCTTACTCCCATTTTGTCTTTGGCTCCTCACTTCTGTTCATTTATTAGCTTTCCTCCTCTGTGATTTTTTTTGGTCTTTCTAACCACACCATTCTGTACTTCCCTACTGCGATCTCAAATGTGGAATGATAATAAGAACGTAAATACGCCTGTTACAGGCTTCTATATCTAATAATAATATGGTTCACAGAGAATCATTATAGTTAAATTATAGGGGGTTTGGCTTGCATTGATTTCAGGAAGAGCATTGATTACCTTCGCTTCACTGTTCCCTTACTACCTGTAATGCCTATAATATCTTGTAATTTAATTACAAGGAATTATATGGTTACAAAAATTAAATACTGAACTCAAACTCTCTCATTCTCTTCCAGCAAAACGGTTGAGTACAAATAAATCTATGCTTAGCTGCATAGCTTCCTAATGACTAAATTCTATTCTTATTTGGAATTTTCTTTTATACAGTTACAAAAACAAAACAGCAACACACAGAGAATTAATACCTCAGTATACTAGCAATTTCAAATGATTCTGTTCAACAGTTATCTCTTTGCAGTGAAATCCTGGCCCTGTTGAAGAAGGATCAATATATGACTAGGCCTTCTAATTCTCTGTCCTCCAAAAGATATATAATGGTTTTCATTCAATGGTTCAAACTGAATAGCTGATATCCTGTTCCTATTGAAGTGGCAAAGCTCCCATTGACTTCAGTGAGGCCTGGATTTCACCCTTGGTACTTTACTTGAAGCCCACTCCATCCAAGATAAAGAACTATGCAGAAGTGGGTAATGAACAGAACATATTTCAGAAAATAATCAGTATTATTTACTGTACATTATCCAAATAACCAAAGCTAGTTGAATCCCAAGAGGAAAAAAAATCTCAACTGATTTGAATAGTGTGATTACTTTCTTTAGCTATATTTGACAAATGGTGTGTCATACTGTCTTTCAAATCAAATATTTTTGGTTTTCCTTTGAACTGTAAAGTTTACAGAACTTCTTTTTGGTGAAATAATGTATATTTTATGCAGCCTAGAACAGAATATGGTCCTGATCCTGCAGTATAGAACACATGGATGGACTCCTACACCCATACAGAGCCCCGTTAACTTCAATTGAACTCTACATGGGTGCACGGGACCCCGGGTACATCGTAACTGATAGAATGGGACCCTATGCACCTAAAAATACATGAAATGTGTAATTATATAGAGAGAACCCATAAAACACAAGATGACATTCACTGAAGTACAAATTACATATTGAGTTTTGAAATTTGAATATTCAGAGGTTATTTTTTTATAATGGTCCATCACACAGAACCTGACATTAGAATGAAAATTTCCCACTGAATGCTAGTAAGAAATGGTAATTTACATTAAAGGTCTCCTATGTCTGTTCTGATTAGCAATAACACTTTTTCTCTAGTTAAAAATGTTGCTCACCATGACAGTCATATGTGATGAACAATATTTTTTTCTAGGAAAGTCCCAGGTCATATCAGAATATCCATGCATATTAAATAGCAGTTTAGCTAGTGAATTTCTACTAGATATTCATGTACTTTTAAACATATGTTTATTTGCCAACCAAGTCTACCATAACATCCTTTGAATGCACAACAGGAAAGAAATTCCAAGCATTGCAGTCAAATTGAACGATGGCCAAAAATCACATGGGAAGAATAAGCAAAGAGCAAGATTTAAAAAGCATGTTGTCACATTCCCTTTACCTGAGCTTCTACTAGTTCTCACCTGCACCACAGCTCCTCTTTGCCTGGGGTGGGGCATGGCTTCCGGGACTGTGAAGAGCTGGAGAGAATGTCATTTCAGGCAACTGTGAGATTTCTAGCCAATTTCCCTTTTGAAGCCAAAAGGGATACCTCCAACTTGATATAATTCATCACTATAGATACTTATTTAATTTTTTTTACTGGTGCAATTCCATTGAAATCAGTAAACCAGTGTAAAGCTGAAGGAACACAGTGGTGGATCAGGCTCAATATTGCACTGGAATCTTGTTTTTCACTTAGCTATGTTTCTAATAACACCTTAATAACCCCAGCATGAAATTTGTTTTCATATCAGATTTGTCTGTGTTCAGTTTGACAGCTTGTTCTCATATACTAATTGCTATGCAAATTGAGAGTGTTTGACATGCTGCACATTTGCACCAGTAGCCACATCATGTTCGTGCAACTGCTATATGCATTTTCCTTTATTCACTCTCTATATAATGGATGTGAGAAAAGCAACAGCTGCAGGTTCAGTTAAACACGGGAGTGTGAATTAACCTAGCTGACATGCTGTGCATTGGGAAGTGCAGCATTTTGGGTGGCTTTGTGGGAAACTTGGAGGCTTTTTTATCTTTTCATATCATCATCAACAACTCCTTTTTGGGGAAAGCCCTGGAGGCGCTTCTATAGGCCAAGCTCTGCACATGCATATGGATGTTTCCAGGCAGGCTGGTGTTCACAAGTCTCCAAAAACAGCAGCCTGGGAGGCTTAATTGCTCCAAGAACACCCTCCCCATCCCAAGTTTTGGATCAAAAGAAAGTCTAGACTGAAGGGACAGGGATTCATGCTGCTAAATACTGCAATTTACACTCCTGCCCCAGAAGGGAAACAGATATGCAGCATTGTGCTGCATTCTTTTTGTCTTGGGACAGTTTCCTTTGAGGTCAAGTTAAGATACTTGTATGTTGCATGTAGGACCCAATTAAAACAAACAAATATCGAAAAATGTTCTTTGCTGAGTCAGAGACGAAGCTTTTAGAATAACTCCATTAAAAAAAAAACCTATGTTGGAAGACATTTATGGTAAAACAGTTAAGTACTCAGAAGTAGAATTGGGCAGGAAACATTTTTCTTGTGTCACAAAAATTTTCATGATTTCAAAGTTATTCCCATTCTGCATCGGGAAAAGGCTGAACCTTCTAAAAAAATTTTTTTGTGAAAAAAGAATATTTGAGAAACAGACCTCCCGCACCCAATTTTATCCAATAGCCCTGTGGTTCAGGCACTCACATGGGAGGTTCAAGTCCCTGCTTTAAATCAGGCAATGCAGCAACTTGAACATGGGTCTCCATATGCCTATTAGCTATCCTGGGGCAGCATGTCCTCTCTAACAACAGAAATTCCATCCTGGACTGAGAAATCTTCCTGATAAAAGTTTTGTCAAAACTGATCCTTTCCAAAAGTTTTAGTTTAGACTAACTGGCACTTTCTGACAAAAAAACCCAACAACTGTTTAGTCAAAAAATTTCCAACCAACTTTGCTTAGAAGTGAAGGAATGCCAGAATTAAGCGTAACCATGCAAGAATAACTATGACCCTTTGGACTCATGTATTACGACACAGCTTTTAATACCCAAATTCCTACTATTTCTCAAATAATAGTAGAGTTGTTTGGATATTTTGTATATAATTTAAAAACTGACAAATAGTCCATGAATTGTGCCACATTTGGTGTCTGATTTGTGGAGTTATTTTTGATGTTTGCTAAATCTTCAGACAATTTCCAGGCACCTGTGGAAAATGTTTGTGACCCCTTAAGCACCTTTGATAAACCCATGCTTAACTTTTTTGGGCCAAGAAATAATAAATAAAAGCATATGTTCTTAAAAATCAGTGGGAGTTGATAAAATGCAATGCAGCCAACAGGTGATCAGCACCTTGCAGGTTTAGGCCCTAACATCATATTCAGAAAATCAGTCAGATTCTCTGAATTGTATGTACACCCAAAGGCAATGGTAGGAAAAAAGATGGTGTGGGAGGCAGGGGTTCCATCAAGTTCCCTCCAGAATCTGCTTCAGGCCCTTATACTGTCTTTCTCTTCCCCCATCAGACACCCAAGGAGGTTCTTGGAGGAAACAAATCTTATGGGAGAGGGGAGTCCATAGGAAAATAAAGAGAGGGAATAGTGACCTGCGTATCAGGCAGTCTTCCTGGGTCAACTCTTTGGGCTTAGTCTAAATGGGGTCTACCTCCAGCCCCTTCTCATGAGGCATACTGCTCTGAGGCTGCATCATGCAGCTTCGGGAGCAGTGAGGCTTGCTGCTGTGTTCCTCATAGCTGTCTGAGACAGGGCAGTCTTGTTCCCATTCACCATTACTTCCTGTGGCAGGTTTTCTCTTTTAAGTGTCTCCCCCCACCCCCACCCCCACTCCCGTCTAGGCAGAACAAGACTTGCAGGTGCACCCTGTTGTTGTTGAACAGGCCCAAAGGTGCTCGTTAGTATCCTCTCCCCCAGTGTGAAGGTGTGCCCCTCCATGGATGGCTAAATTCTCTTTGTAATTTGAATTTGTAATCTGAATTTGCACTGATGCTGCTTAAACTAGTTCTTGGTCCTCAACTTAGAGGTTGGATGGCATGTAGAGGATAAGGCAGTAATTCATTCATTTAGAAGTGGGGATAAAAATGCATATAAAAATACACTGACCACTCTCCAGTAGTGCATTGACTAAAGCAAGGGCCACGTCGTAATATTAATGTAATTAAAGACAACGGTAATGTATTCACACAATGGGGAGAGTTGGGGAGATGCACAGCCTACCCTAACTTCAACATTTGTAGACTCTGTTTTGCAACCTTAAAATTTGTTTAACATAGTTTGTGTGTGAGAGAGAGAGACAGTGGTTAGAGAGAATACGGGATCCATGCTCAGCTAAAAAAGTAATGGTTACCATTATTCTATAGGACAGGTCTACTTGGAACTTCACAGTGACAGTGGTCATGTTTTGATCCCCCTGATTCAAAAGTACAACCTTCCTACTACATGAACAAAGGGGTCATCTACTTTAACTGTTAGTAGGCCTATGCCACATATAGTTGAGCTATAGAACATAAAACCACTAACCTGTTTTCTTTTGTCTATCTCTGTCTAAAAATGAGCTTTCTTTTTGCTAACCATTGCTTGTATATATTTAATTCAAACTCCAATTAGTAAAATAATGGTAAACTAACTAATTAAAATAAATACATGCAAATTGCAGGCTCTGGAGATCGCTGTCTTTAAAAAATGAAACAAAAAACACATAAGTGAAAAAGTGTCAGGATTACTGGAATAATAACAGCAAACTCTACCATGGTTGATGATTCCTTAACCTTTAGAGATGGCCAGGTTTCCTTCCATTATTGTTTAATACTATTTTCTTTCCACAAGATCCTCTCATTTGTTTTTCCTATTTTTTTATGGCTTGCATTGTAGTTGCTCAGCCTTCTATATTACTAAATTTAATATTGTTCTTAAAATGGTCTCAAAATATAGTGATAGTTTGTATTTGATATTTTTGATACTGTACTTGATGTCATATTGTATAGTGCTAGCTGTGTCATCCTTTAATTTATAGTTTAATTTACATATTATACAGGCTTCCTAGAATATTTCTTTCTGCAAGCCCCTTCTTCCTGAAATTGTACAGTTGGAGCCAACCGCCCACAGTGCCAAACATTATGTAATAAAAGCACTAGCTCCGTGTAGCCTTTTGTTGCATTCTCCAATATTCAGACTTTGATGTCCTTATCTGGGAAATGGAGAAATGCCAAAAGATTACAAAATGTTCCTTATCCACCAAATTAAAAATTTTCCATCCTTCTTGATAGTTTGTATGTCCACCAATTTCAACGCTGAACCATTAGTTGGTTATTTTTCCAGATCATACATTGTGTTTCAATGTAGGATCCAAACTTAAGATCTTTTCTTAAACAGAACATAATTTTAGTTGTACGCGCTGGCCAAATTTTTCAAAACTGGCTGCCTGAGCTGGGTGCCATAATTTAGGCACTTACATAAGTGGCCTGACTTTTTTTCCAAAATTGCTGAACACCAACCAGCTACTGAAATCAATGGCACCTGATGGAAGCATCTGTATTTCTGAAATACCTGTCTGTCTACATTCATCTGGATTTTATGTCAAACTCTGTGAGTCACTATTTCAGTCCATGGACCGAGTCAATCCACTTGGGAGCCAATTCATGCCTAACAAATGTATAGTTGCTTTATCAAATCCCTGTTAGGAATGTAAAGAAAATTATGATGGTAAATTGTAAATCTTGATGCTAAAAGGCAAAAATCTCTCTCTAAATATATGTCTCCAAAGTTGGATAAAATGTAGCAGTTGCAGTTCCAAAAACCAGTGGAAAAATGTTCTTTATGGTAAAGTTCTATCATAAGAAAAAATAGTTTTATCTTTTTTCAGGCCATGTTACTGTGACCAACTCTATGAAATAGACTTTTGGGGAAAGCAAAGTAGCAAATAAAGAAAACAAAAATCAAATTTTCCAATGTGTCTTTTAAATTTTGTTATTGAAAGAAACACCTGACATAGCTGAAGTGGTAACCAAAAGCATTTGAAGTACTTGGAAATCTTATTTATGTTGGGAATAATTCATTTTATAAGAACTACATGTCTCTTGAAAAGATGAAATGCAGCTAAATCCTTCACAACCAAAGCACACTGAAATAAAGAGTGTTATTGTGGCGATGAAATATCCTTTATCAGGATAGACTCATAGGTCTGAGAATAGGGTTTTATAGTTATAGATAAAGAAAGTACTTCCTCTTCAAGCAGCCCATACTGCCTCAAATAATGGATGTTTGACAATAATGCTAAAAGCTTATGGGCATTTTTTTTTGTTCTTTAAAGAAAATCTCTCATCTAAAGAATAGGGTTGGAGAATAAATTGTTATTAAACTATCTCTGTTCTCTTATTTCACTATCTGAATTGTCCTTGATAAGCAATATGACTCAGATTAGTAATACAAAAATACCTGTACACCTAAACACTACTCATTCTGATACTCTTACAGTGATTATCAACTTAATCCAATTGACTTTAATGAAGTTTCATGAAATAACTAACTATTCAGCATAAATAAATGGTATTGGAATCTGCTCCTTTACCTCTTCCATTGCAAGGAAGTCTTATAGAAGTATTTGGTATCAATAACAGTTCCTAAAATTTATTTAAGTAGTCTGCCCTGAAGACTCTGAACTTTAAAATCATACTATTCAGTTTGCATGATGTTTGTATTCATGTTTATTCCCTTTTATATCTTTTTTTGTGGATTGATTTAGCTGATTTTACAAAGGCAACGAGTCCAAACTTTTTGAACACCTTACCAAAGTGGAATATATTGAAGATGATTCAATAGTAGTCAAGATCACTGCAGCTAACCAGACAGATCATGACATCTACCTTCATACATCCAGTAACTATCCCAAAGATACTATTATGCACAGCCAGGCACTCCGATACCACAGAATATGCTCTAAGTAGAATGTCCGGGATACATACCTTAACACATTCAAAATCCCCTTTGCTATATAAGGACACTCCAGTGGAGAAATACATCACATCATTGAAAGGGACCACCCAAATACACTGAGAGAACTTGCTTCAATACAAAAATACAACTCTCTCCGACTGCACATCCCACAATGGAACCCATATGGGGTATCATCAGACAACTACAGCCCATACTCAATGGGGACCTCATCCTGAAAGAAATCTTTCTTGAACTCCGCACTTCTGGTCTTCAAACAAACCCTAAATCTCTCCAAACTCAAAATCAGAAGCAACCTCCCCACAGACCAGGACACACCAACTCCAAGTGACACCAGATCCTGCCATAACAACAGAGGCAAAACCTGCAGACTTAGCTCCATTGTTACAGTGATCAACACCCCCCACAATACACTTTTCAATATCCATGGTTCCTACACATGCCTATCACAACATCTAGGGTACCTCCTCCAGTGCACTCAGCAGCCTAACAGCAACTATGTGAATGAACCCAGACAATGACTATGCTCTCAAATAAACTCACACAGGAAAATGACAAACCCCCCTTATGATATGTGGGTGAACACTTTTCACAAAGCGATCACTCTATATCTAACCTCTCAGTGCTCATCCTCTAAAGAAACGTGCACAATACTTTCAAAAGACAAGAGTGGAAGCTTAAATCCATAACTTTGCTAGACACTAAAAATCATGGACTGAATAGAGACATCAGATTTATGTCTTATTACAACAATTTACAACTCACGGATGACCTCTGCCCCCAGCTGTTTCCCCTTCCCCCTCAGTTCCTTTCCTCCCTATGACTGGAAAGGTGTTAACAGGCCACTTCACCTCAAATGTTCACTTGAAATATGAATTAACTACTTATGCTAAACAATCTCTTTCAAATTGTATTTAGCCATGACACAGTAATTTTCCAGATCTGAAGAAGAGCTCTGGGCAAGCTTGAAAGCTTGTCCCTCTCAACAACAGAAGTTGGAGCACTAAAAGATACTACCTCATCCATCCTGTTGCTGCTAAAACTATCAGTGGATAAAAGATTTCTGTAGACACCAAGTAAAACTGTGTTCAGATTAATTTAGCTCATGTTGGTGAGGTTCTAAGTCAGTTAATTCTCAAGTTCCAGGGTTCTTCAGGTATCTCTCCCAGCAGAACCGATCTTCTGTCTCTTTAGAAACCAGCAGAAAAATGGCTTGCCACCTTCCCTCTTTGTAAGCAGAAGAGAGAGAGAGTGAAATGAACAAGAGCCAGGAGGGAGAAAGGAATTTAAGAGACAATTTGCCACTGAATGGAATCAGAGTGCAGACCCAGTGTCATTTGCGGGTGAAACATCATGTCAGAAACATTGCAACACAACCACTATGCAATGCCTTTCAATAACATTGAGCTATTCCTTTTAAAAGCCCTGAGTCTGGCATCTTCACTTGTGATGTATAATAACTTAGGAATTGTTTACTCAAACATTTAGTCTGTGACAAGCTGGGGTGTAAATCTACCTCACATTAGCATGGCATGCACTAAGTGTCAGTGTGAACCCTGCTGATGTACCCTAATGGTCCCTTAATGCACATTGACCCATTTCAAAGCAAGGTAAGTAAAAGCACACTAAGGAACTGTTAATGCACATCAACAGGGTCAATGGACAATGTGCAGCAGTGTAGCAGAAAGTAAATGTACACTCCAGCTTGCCAAGGACTAACTGTTAATATAGACAGGCCCTTACTCTACAAATGGTCCCATTGAAATTATTGAGACCACAAATAGAATAATGTTCTATTCTATATTAGCAAAAATATCAGAAGTCAGCTTACAGGTAGAATATCACTGTTCTAACTAAAGGTCTTAAACTGCATATGTAAAACAATCTATTGAAACTTTCTGTAATTAAGTCAAAACATATATAAAAAAAGGATTCTGGTGTTGGAGTGCTAAAAGAACCAGATCACTGCTGTAGAATGAAAAGGAAGAGCTAATCAAGGTGACCTACTGGAAACAATTTTCTGAAAAAAGGAAAAAATAAAAGTATTCTGTGTCTTCTAAAATTTCCTACATGTGCTCAAAGTGGGCAATTTAGGTAACTAAGTGGGTAGCATTTAATAGAGCAGCTGGTTCATTTATAACTCCATAATAGAAAAAAATTTCTCTTGCTGATGTCAAAGTCTAACAGTAGGTGGGCATAGATATGTATCTTCATAATATCATGCAAAACAACTTATTTTTTATAGAATTTGGCATACAGAAGCATCAGAAAATGCTTCACAAAGATTCAGTTATATTCTATGAAATGGAAAAAAAACAACAAAAAAACCCTCACGTCTGAAAATTCCAAAAGTGAAAGAGTCTCCAAGAATGTTAACTTTCCTTTATTACACAACCTGTATGTTTAATTATATGCATTAATAGCAAATATGGGACATTTGATAAGGAAATAGGAATAGAACAGGGTTTCTCAAACAGGGGTCGCCGCTTGTGTAGGGAAAGCCCCTGGCGGGCCAGGCCGGTGTGTTTACCTGCCCTGTCCAGAGGTCCGGCTGATCGCGGTTCCCACTGGCCACGGATCACTGCTCCGGGCCAATGGGAGCTGCTGGAAGCGGCGCAGGCCGAGGGACGTACTGGCCTCCGCTTCCAGCAGCTCCCATTGGCCCAGAGCAGCAATCCGCGGCCAGTGGGAGCCGCGATCAGCCGGATCTGTGGATAGGGCAGGTAAACACACTGGCCCGGCCCACCACGGGCTTTCCCTACACAAAAGGCGACCTCTGTTTGAGAAACCCTGGAATAGAAAATGGCATGTATCGTTTACAGCAACACTTATCTGAATAACACCTTACTTTTCAGGGTTTTCCTACAACATTAATGGACTACTTAACGGGGACACTGTCACTTTTAAAAATCACACTTCTGTCAAACTTCTTATGTACCATTTGTTGCAAGTGATGTCTCTGGTTCCTATAACTGGGAGAGACTAGAGAGAAGTTGAATTCCTCCATTTAAAAAAAAAATAGTTTATTTGCCATGTGCATAGTTAGTTTCACTGTTTTTCCTGCAATGCTTAGTTAATTTTCCCACTGTTTTCTGTTTGAGTATAGAGAAACATTTTTAAAAAGAGGAAAATGTGATTGTAAAATTATAAATATGAGCATGAAGACTTATTTAAGTATCTGAAAGTAAATCTAAACTCTTTAAAAAAAGATTAGATTAGATTTCAAGTATCAGAGTGGTGGCTGTGTTAGTCTGGATCTGTAAAAGCACCTTATAGACTAACAGACGGATTGGAGCATGAGCTTTCGTGGGTGAATACCCACATGCATCCGACGAAGTGGGTATTCACCCACGAAAGCTCATGCTCCAATACGTCTGTTAGTCTATAAGGTGCCACAGGACTCTTTGCTGCTTTTATAGACTTCAAGTAGATTTTTTCATTAAGTTGTAAAGTTCCTTGTTCTTGTATCAACCAAGCAAGGTACTAAGAAACTTCAACAGGACTTTATTTTTAAAGTGGAAATCTCTTTACCAAGCTTCTGCTGCACCCTCTGTAACTCTCACTCTGCCCCCTCAGCTCCTCCCCACTCCTTCCTGTCTTCTGTCCTTTCAGACTCCCAACAGCCAGTGCTCCCAGTTCTAATGTCAAGCAACATCTAAACAGCACACTTGTGTGTGCATTATTTCATAGCAGATATTGCATTAACAATAGGGGTTTCTTTGCACTGAGGTTTTTCTATTTGTTCCAGAGGAGCACAAAGCAATCACAGCAGAGGCTGAGGATCTGGTGAGTAGTCCCATTGATACCCATACTATGATTAAGATTACATATTGGATGAGGTTCTGTGCTGTGCTCTAAGCGCACAGGCACCTGTAAGAGCCTCAGGCAGCTGGATACAGTGCCTGCACTGGGACGGGGGGGAATTCTTTCTCTACTTTGTGTTGGGCTTTTTGGTCACTTTATGCTGCCAGAGAGACTTGGATGGGTGGAGGGGAGAAGAATCCCTTCCATAGAGCTCATCTGTTGAGCAAGGGGGTATAACTATTACATTGTTAATTGCCTGACACTATATTCACTAATGCCACATTAAGCAGTACAGTGTCAGGGAATACAGAAAACATTACGCCCTGTAGACATTTTTAAAAAGTAGACTCATGTTGTTTATTTATAGTAAAGTTACAAGAAAGGCAGCAAAATTAAATAAGTCTTGCTGCAAAAATTATAGTGTAAAATGACTCTAAGGGACAGTGTAGCATAATCAGCCCAGATTATTGAGGCAAGAACTACAGTTTCATTCCTTTCTCTGCCAGTGGTGGTCTTGGACACAGGGGTGGCTCAAGGCTCCAGCACGACAAGCGCGTGCTTGGGGTGGCAAGCCATGGGGGGCGCTCTGCCGGCGCTGCGAGGATGGCAGGCAGGCTGCATCCAGTGGGCCTGCAGGAGGTCCTCTGAAGCTGCGGGACCAGCGGACCCTCCGCAGGCAAACGACTGGAGGAAGCCTGCCTGCCATGCTTGGGGCGGCAAAATCCCTAGATCCGCCCCTGCTTGGACAAATAACTTCTAACCAAATTTTCAGTCATCGCTGAGTTCAATGTGATCTGCAAGTCCCTGGCATCTTTGAAAATCAGATTGGGATATCTCAAGTTGGACACCCAAAACTTGAGTCTCACAAATCAGTGGCTAACTGTGAACATTTTCCCAATCAAACTCAGCATTGCAGTACATTTATGTCACTTTATTGACTATAGCAACACTGCACCTAAGTGAATTTGGCCCATATGTCTGTTTTCTAAGTGTCATAAATGGGATAGCACTTAACTAGTTCTCAAGGGGGTTGTGAGGATTAATTAATTGATGTTTGTACATTGCTTTGAAGTCTAAAAGAGCTAAGCAAATGCTTATCATGATTAAGTTAATAAATATAGGCAATTATACATCATTCTCATAAATTTGAGGAAAATAGGCCCAATTCTGTACTTTGGAAGCACTAAGGACCATTAGTATTTCTAATTCCAATCTAGTAATAGCACAATACAGAATGTAGTTTTACAGTGCCATATACATATGGTACAGCACACATGCCCAAGAATGCTATACCATATGTCAGGAAGTCTAACATGACTGCTGCTGCTTGTTCTTCTCATGTTCCATGTGCAACATAACTTTAAAGAGTCATTTGAGCTGTTGAGTACGAGCTATAACTGTAACATTATTTTTGGACCTCACCAACAATTTAAGGATCTCTCTAAAGGGTGTGTATCGTAGGTCTGAAATTTCTATTGACTTTGCTGGGGAACTATGATGGTGTAAGTCATCAGAAGAAAGCTGAACAATATATTAATGTAAGAGCTCTTCTTTAACCATAAGGTCCTATTCGCCAAAGATGTGCTCAGACTTGCATTCTGTTTCTTTTCTGAAAAATGACTAAAATTATTGAATGTGAGAATTCAAAGAAATTAGCTTTTTTAGCTCTGAGTGAAATGTCATTTGAATGTTTTTACTTAATTTAATCATAAATAGAGATGCTGAATAGCTTTAGTGGCAGTCAAATTTGCAGTGATTATTGGAGAAACATTGCAACAGAATAATGGGATTTCTTAAAAAGAAAATTTTAAAAGGAATCAAACTGTCAGCATTACTGATATTGTAATACTGCAGAAAATTGCAGAGTATTGCTCCCATTTTTCCCAATTACAATAGAGAGGGGGAAAAAGACACTGTGTATTTTGGTATCTCATCAGCATACAATGTGCCCTTCAATTCAATTAATGCAACTATTATAAACTTTCAAATTATATGAGTAGTATTTTATTTGATTGACAGCAGTAAATCTGAAGATAGCACATAGTTTCAACAGGACCTATATTCTTCATTAAGGTGATATTTCTCCCCCTTCCATCCCCCGTGCAAAGCCCAAGTAAACAGTCTTTGTGCAGGCGTCTCAACTGGATTGGTAGGGGATGGATAGCTGGTGCTCCACACCCCCTATGTGGGGTTTTGGGACCACAGGATCAGTGCCCCCAATATCCTCCCTCTCCTCCCCTTAAAAACCTATTCGTGGTCAGCAAGAAGAGTCCCTCCTTGTGTGGTGCCACTTGCGTGGTACAACCACTACCTCTGTAGCCTGATTTAGGGTGTACTGATAATATTAATTTGGATAATATGGGAATTTAATTTATTAATTTATTTTTTATTTAATTTTAATGTATTAATAATAGTATTAACTATTATCATCAATATTAATTAGTATGGGCTTTAGGTTCACCAATCTGTTTGATCAGAAGATAAAAGTTCTTGTCCTGAATCAGGCTCCAAAGAATTTAAAAAGGACCCTCGGGGATATGACAGGAAGCTCATGCTCAGACAGATATAGTCTTAAAGACTTTTTATTAAAATCAATAACAGTAAGTAAATGGTAAAATACCCAGAGTTACAAAGTTACAATTGCATTACTGCTATTCAAAAGATACATATGCTAATATAGTATTTATATGCAACAAAGTTTCGTTTATATACTCACACCATTCCTTGATAACCTAGTGGCAAGAGACACAGGAACAGCTCTGCGGTTCAGGTTTCTCAATTACTGAGTGAGGGATGCAGTGCTTAGAAGAAATTAATGCTATGAGCTATTAAACCAAACTTAGGGTTTACTTGACTAACTTAAACTTAAAATCAAAACCTAATAAACAAAGAATAAAACTTAAGGGAAACCAAGCTTAACCTAGTTCTTTTGAAACTTAAAGTTTAAGAAGAACAAGTATAGCCTACTAGTAGTAGCAGTCATCATAGATAGATAGAATAGCTAGAGTAGAAATAGAATAAGTAGGTTAGAATAGAGTAAAGTGAGAAATGGAGTACTCTGTTGAGGTGGGTGACTTCTTTTTATAGGGCAAATGCCAGAAATCCTTCCTCTTATGCCCAAATTTCATTCCTCACCCACAGAAATGTTAGGGTACACTAACCCCATAGGCTAGTATGTATGTGCGTATTGATGACAGGTATGTATGCATATCAGTCTCTTTTGGTGTACTTGTTAAGTCTGTGGGTACAACACTGAAAATCCCCTATGCCATTCTTCATTGTCTATTGGTCTAGATCAGTGGTTCCCAAACTTGTTCCACCGCTTGTGAAGTACGTCCCTCTGCCCGCGCTGCTTCCAGCAGCTCCCATTGGCCTAGAGCAGCGAACCGTGGCCACTGGGAGCCGCGATTGGCCAAACCTGCGGACGTGGCAGGTAAACAAACTGACCCGGCCCACCAGGGGCTTTCCCTAAACAAGTGGCGGAACATGTTTGGGAACCACTGGTCTAGGTAAAGGTCTTAGTCATAAGCGGGGGTACTTTATCTAGTTGAATAACAAGATAAAGGTCAACTTTACTTTTCTGGGTAAAAGTCTTAATATAAATGTACTAACTTTGCCTTAGCTTAACATAAGGATATGGCCAATAGGTCTCTTGCATTACAGCCAAACTTACTTTTAATATACATTTCTAAACCTATTACAATAAACTAAATACTTAAACTATATATATATGTATATATATACACCTAGGAGGTGTATATATACACATACACATACATATACATATACATACACACCCAAGCAAGCAGGTTAGTCCTATAGTCTACACCGCCTCTCTCCCTCCCCTCCTCCCTCCCCCCCCCCCACCTCCCTACCTGCTTTAAATGTTCTGGAAAGTCTTCCACTATGTGAATTTCAATTTAACACTACTTTCTAATTTTGGGCTATCTGTTCTGTAGACCTGGTTCATATATTAATATTTGATAAGTGTGACTCATTAAAGAAATCTCTTAAATGACAGTATAAAATCCTGAAAGCACAGATACCATCAAAACTAAATTTGAGCAAATACATTTCCTCTTTCCAACTAATGATAATGATGCCAGGCATTTGCATAATTTAAAAATGATGAATAGGAAAATTCCTTGTTTATATAATGCTGAATGAATCAATCATATCTGTCTATAAAAAGGAATCTTTTCAAGGAGATGGTATCAATGTTGCTTTGACACCTCTAAAGTGCTTTTGTTTGGACACCTTAAGATTCTCAGTCCCACATGGGGACTTGTGAATGTAACAGACTGGGGCAAAAATCAGTTATTTTTTTAAACTGTGGAAACTGCATGGGTCAGATTCACAGGTGGCATAAATGAGCATAGATGAAACCATGATTTGCACACAAACTGAATACTGTTTTCCCAGTTACAAGTGGAGCTACTAAATTTTCATGTACAAGTGCCTTCTTTCCCTGCAACGAATATGCATAATTTTTTGTAAGTGCACCTGTTGTTCCCATCACTGAAAATTTAGCAAGTAATATACAGTGATTGTAAATGTGCATTTTTGTTGGAAAATAATTGATTATTTACTAGAATTTAATCAGGATTGAAATACATGTGTTTAATGGGAAAAAAATCCCGTCTCAAACTCTAGGCAACTACAACTCATGTCTTCAAGATTTGGAGAACAAACTTTTTGTGTCTTGTTTTTCACTGTACAATAGAATATAGCTTTTTTTTCTTTCATATCAATTTATCACCAATACTTTGCAGACATGATAATTACAGAATTATATTTATTATTTGTATTATAGCTGTGCCAAGAAGCCTCCATCATAGACCAGGACCCCATTGTACTACTCAAGGAAAAAAGGCAGACCCTGCCCTAAAGAGCTTTTTGTCTAAGAGGAGAATGTAGCAGCTGGAGAAAACTAGGAGAGTGCTAATAAATACTACCGTCTTCTGCTGAGATTCCAATTAAGATGGAGAACCTAGGAGGTGGAGGCCTAATCCAGGTAACAGAAGCTGTAAAGGAGAAAGATTTCATATTAAAAAAGAGAAAGAAGAACAGCTAGATGGATCTGGACATCAAAAGAAGACAAAGTCTGGGAGTTCTGGAGCAAAAATCATAAGAGGTAATACTGAACTTGACCTGACATGAATATGGTGCAGTAGGGTTGTATGAGGATGGGATGAGGTAGCTGTGCTTTATCTAGGAGGATGAAATTTAAGAGGTAATAGATTTTACTGGGAATATACAACACAGAACTAGTATTTACACCAAACTTCAGTAATAGTACTTTCCTATCTATACCGGACATGAACTTATTTGAAATTCCTTTTCCTTCCTGGTATCTGCAAAGAACAAGTCTTACATTTGCTTTTTTGGTTTTGTTTGTTCTCGCTCTGAATTGGAAACTGCTAAGCAAACCTCAGTGCTGATCAGGAGTTTAAGCTGATCACATCTTGCTTAATTTCCTTACATTTAAAGGTATGAGAAGCTGGGCAGCAGCATTCTGCATGCTGTAGGCTTGGCAGCTGTAATTGGCGGAATTAACAGAAAAGAGATGAAGACATGGATGACTATTTAAGCAAATGTGGCTACAGGGACAATTATAAGGATCTGGTCATGGATAGATTTGCAGGCATAAGTGATATTGGAGAAAGGGAGCTGAGAGGCAAGAAGAACAGCAAAGCTAAAGGTACCTGAAAGAAACAGGAAGTTTATATCCAGGAGGGAAATTGAGAAGCAGAATTTCTGAGGACATCCAATCTGAGGAAGGAAACGTGTCTTCAACATCCGCTTTGCTTGGAAGTTTATAGAGTCCAGCACAATCGACAAGAGGAAGACTAGCAAGAAAGTGGGAATGAAAGGTTGACTAGAGGCTGAAGCTGATCTCGCACATCCCGTAAGCAGCCTCTCCAAAAGGGACTTTCAGAGGACACTTTAAAGTTGCTTCCTCCCATTGGTCACCCATAATGAAGGATGTGTCAGCAATGCTGTTTCCTCTCCCTGTCCCTGATACTTCCAATAATTCATGCTGGCGTAAGGAGGTAAATGTATACATTTCTGCACCAGTTTAGGTATACTTGCAAATTCTGTTGTTTGCTGGCTAAGGTGCTGAAATGTAGTTCTCGTGTATCAGGCGTCACAATTTTGGCTATGCCTACATTTGGAGCTTGTTATTTCCAGCTCAGGCAGACATACTCACATGAGCTGCCATCGAGTTAGCACACTAAATAGCAGAATAGCAGCCATAGCACAGACAGTGATGAACAGCAGCATGGGCCAACTTCCTCAAACATAAATCCTCTTAGATTACATGAGTAAATACTTAGGGTGGTTAGCACATGCTACCATGGATGGGTACACTACAATTTTTAGAACACTAGTTCAATGAGAAGTAGCACACTTTTATGTCTACTGAAGCTGGGAATCACACCTCTAGCTCCAAGTGTAGATGTAGCCTTTGTGTATTTTCCTAGGTCATTTCTACAGTACATTCCAGTTCATCCAAGTGATCTGGGGGGACATTCAAAAGTTTTGACTAACTGGACAATTATATAAATTGAAGTAGTATTAACTAGCATAAGACTACACTGGGAACACACTGTGTATTCAGATTTTCAGATAAAGGGAATTTGGATAACTGAAAGTATGCCATATTTACATGTAGTCCACTTTTGTCAGTGGCAAACTGAATTGAAACTGTATGCTTTATGGATTATGAAATTGTTGTCTTTATTATTAAAATTATTGATAGAGACCCTAGACTTTAGGAGTTAACCTATTCTGGCTTTTAACATCATAATGTCATTTTACATAATTTTGTAATTGATATTGATACAAAACCTCAAGTTTGCATATGGTCAGTAAAATTTGTAGTTTATTTGTATAAAATGGTGTCTCAATAACTTATAAATATTACACAAACCTATTTGCATATTTGAATGATAAGAAAAAGGCCTTCAGCATTCTAAATTTTTATGACTACAGTACTTCATAGCTACTCCTGAGGAAAATTATATTCTTTAAGATGTTCTTCCTGATGCACCACAATAATGTTTTCATTTCTCCTATTCCATCATTCTGTTCTGACAGGCTAAGCTTCCATTTCTGTGTCCATTTAAGTTAATGATAAAACTCCCCTTTGATTTCATTTGGATCAGGATTGGCCCAAAGTGTGTGTGAGGGAGAAAGATAAGACTGAAGGACTTTGACCCTAATTCATGAATCAACAGGATGGCTCACATTAGTTGTGTTTTCAGTATTAGAGCTCTACTTTGAATCAAACATTGCACACACTTAACATATAAGTAACTTGTCTGATGTGAGTAGTCTAGTTGAGTTTAATGTTATTTTCTATTCTGCAACTACTCAATGTTCAATAAGTATGTTACAGTCTTATTTTCTTCTTTGTAGAGCAACACTTTATAAAGAAATAATGCCAGGCTAAAAAGTATAAACGTTACTGATGATTCACAAGACTATTTTAGATTTTCTTTCAAACTTGTAGCTACGTCCAGAGATTTTCTGTTATACCATTGCCATTCCTTTATCTGCAGTATCATAAGTGCATAGGCTACTGGCCAAGATTTAAAAAATGGTTTCCTATAATTATATTCAAATTCACATTTAATTTTAAACACTGAGTTTTTAAAATCTTGGTTTTGGAAGAAAAAATGCTGCAGGCCGGATTCGCCATTGCATGTAGCAGTGACTGTCCCTTTAAGGAAGCAAGGACTTATGGTCAGTCAACATCTATTCTATTGTGTCCTCCTTAAAGTCGTGGTCCTTTTTAGAGTGGATGAAAAGCTAGGAAAGACGCAGAAGAACAGTTGCGAAGCTGTTGAAAAGGCTTGGGAAGGAAGCAACTGGGGAAGCTGCTGGAGGACCAGCCTGAGAGTCCAGAAATCACAAGTTCAAGAGGGAGGCCTGTGCAACCTCAAGGGGAGACACTGAGCAAGACCTAGAAGGAGGGCTGACAACTGTGCATAGCAAAGATGCTTGGAGCCAGACAGACATCCAGGGGAAGAGACTGTGATGAATGGGAGACAAGGGGCCAAATACTTTACTGTGGGTTTGATTTTATTTTGGGTTTATTTTTATGTTGATAAACCATTCCCCAAGAAGGAGGTTTGTGATTGAACATAAGCCTATGTATTATTTCAGGGACCCTGTGAAGGAGAAATCAAGGAAAGGCACCACAGAGCTATATTAGACCACCAGGGGGCACTGCATAATAGGCATACTCTTTTATACAGAAGTTTTACTTCTATGTAACCCCACTTATCACCTCTGAGACCAGGTCATATAGATGCATAAAATTTGTAAAAATCACCAGCTCAGGCAAAAATTCCCTAAACCACCATTGTTACAAACACCAACATGTGCAACTTCTGCACATTTAGTGCCCATACACTTGTTTTCACACATATATGGTGTGACAAAGTTCCTCCTCTACCTTGGTGGGTCCCGCGCTTATTGGTGGATTTGCTCGCCTCACAGATTCACCCTGTGGGTTGGGAAACAGACCAGAGACCTTCCCCTCTGGTAGAAACCACCACTGGCCTGACTGGAGTGAGCCCTTTTATAGCATCAGATGGACTTTAATTAGAGTCAGGTGCTTAACAGCCTCACCTGACTCTTATCAGGTTAATTGGAGTCAGGTGTTCTCATTAGCCTGGAGCAGCCCCTGCTCTGGTCACTCAGGGAACAAAAAACTGCTTATCCAGTGGCCAGTATATCTCCCTTCTACTACTCTGCTGTTCCCAACTGGCCTGTGTCTATCACAATGGACACAAACAAAAATTGATATGTGAATGCACACACACCTCTGGACTTTTACACAGTAGACTAGAAAACAGATGATACATGTCCACACACTGTACCATGCACTGTACCTCTCTGAAGCTAGTTTCTTCTCCAGAATAATTGTAATGAAAATTGAAAGCCATTAGCCGTTATGATTGTGGAACAAAACTCAAATATTTGACACACTATAACTGATGCAGAGATGTCTGTGAGAGTCATCAGAACTATTGTTCCGGGCTCTCTGCCAAGTTTGAACTGCCCCATTTATTTCAGTGAGGTATTGACACCTAAATTATTATCACTGGCTATCTGAGTTAGCAATTGAATTCTTTCTGTAAGAAAGGTGAAGGGGGATCTCAGAAACAATTTATTGTACCTGATGTCTCATTTTGGTGCCACAACTGGATGGTATTTGGGAAATATCTCTCTTTTTTCCCAGTCAAGAAGGAGACAAGGCCAAGAAACCTAGCAGATTGAGCCGCACAAAGAGGGAGACAAGCTCAAGTAGCCAGGTGGAGCTGAGAGAGCATGCAATCATATTTTGCATTTACACACAATTTACTGTGCGCAGTCTCATTTTGATGATTCACATGGATGTAGTGTGTTCATAGGTGGCAGTTGGAGGAGTACACCACTTTTTCCCCCTACTCATATATGAACACATTACTCTGATCACTCCCTCCCGCAGCCTTCCGCACTGACATACAACTCTGTCTCACATGAACCACGCAGCCACACCTCTCACTGTTCACATCCCACATGCCATCACATCCTACCCACTCAGTCACCATTCTCTTTACTTTACATAAGTTTACATAAGAACAGCCATAGGGGTCAGACCCATAGTCCATCTAGCCTTGTATCCTCTCTTCTGACAGGGGCTAATCCGAGGTGCCCCAGAGGGAATGAACAAAACAGGTAACACTGGTCTACAATTTTTGAGAAGTCGTCTGCTTCAGAGATAAAATGTGCTATTTATTATGTATTTTGATGTGCTGAATTCAAATATGACAATTAAAACAACTGATTGGCTACTGTATCATTTGGGATATTTAAGTTTTTACATTTTATGTCTATGTATATTGTGTAGATAGTAGAGTTTTAATCATAAATTGTAAACCTAGGTCTTTTCATGTGTTTATGGTTGCTTTACATGATAATATTTCACCTGTCCTGTTTATAGAGTAGCAGCCGTGTTAGTCTGTATCCGCAAAAAGAACAGGAGTACTTGTGGCACCTTAAAGACTAATAAATTTGTTAGTCTTTAAGGTGCCACAAGTACTCCTGTTCTTTTTGTCCTGTTTATGTAACACTTTAAAAATCAGCAAAAGGGTTATATAACTAAAATGTATTATGAAACAAAAGGCAAAAAACTATTATGTACATAGTTTAGTCCTATTCAGTGTCTACTCGACGCTTCTTGGCTTGTCTCTTGTATTCATTAAATGGAACATCTCTTGTCACTGTCCAGCAATAGTCTGCAAGCATTGATGAGCTCCATTTGCCCTGATAGCATTTCTCTCTTGTTGCAATGTCCTGGTGAAATCGCTCGCCATGCTCGTCGCTCACTGCTCCACAGTTCGGTGGAAAAAAATCTAGATGAGAGTGCAAAAAACGTATCTTTAGTGACATGTTGCAACCAAGGCTTTTGTATGCCTTGAGGAGGTTTTCCACCAACAACCTGTAGTTGTCTGCCTTGTTTCCGAGAAAATTTATTGCCACTAACTGGAAGGCTTTCCATGCAATCTTTTCCTTGCCACGCAGTGCATGGTCAAATGCATCATCTCGAAGAAGTTCACGAATCTGAGGCCCAACAAAGACACCTTCCTTTATCTTAGCTTCACTTAACCTTGGAAATTTTCCATGGAGGTACTTGAAAGCTGCTTGTGTTTTGTCAATGGCCTTGACAAAGTTCTTCATCAGACCCAGCTTGATGTGTAAGGGTGGTAACAAAATCTTCCTTGATTCAACAAGTGGTGGATGCTGAACACTTTTCCTCCCAGGCTCCAATGACTGTCAGAGTGGCCAATCTTTCTTGATGTAGTGTGAATCTCTTGCGCGACTATCCCATTCACAGAGAAAACAGCAGTACTTTGTGTATCCAGTCTGCAGACCAAGCAAGAGAGCAACAACCTTCAAATCGCCACAAAGCTGCCACTGATGTTGGTCATAGTTTATGCACCTCAAAAGTTGTTTCATGTTGTCATAGGTTTCCTTCATATGGACTGCATGACCAACTGGAATTGATGGCAAAACATTGCCATTATGCAGTAAAACAGCTTTAAGACTCGTCTTCGATGAATCAGTGAATAGTCGCCACTCATCTGGATCATGAACGATTTTGAGGGCTGCCATCACACCATCGATGTTGTTGCAGGTTATAAGATCACCTTCCACGAAGAAGAATGGGACAAGATCCTTTTGACGGTCACGGAACATGGAAACCCTAACATCACCTGCCAGGAGATTCCACTGCTGTAGTCTGGAGCCCAACAGCTCTGCCTTACTCTTGGGTAGCTCCAAATCCCTGACAAGGTCATTCAGTTCACCTGGTGTTATGAGGTGTGGTTCAGAGGAGGAGGATGGGAGAAAATGTGGGTCCTGTGACATTGATGGTTCAGGACCAGAAGTTTCATCCTCTTCCTCTTCCTCATCTGACTCAAGTGAGAATGATTCTGGTGCATCAGGAACCGGCAGTCCTTCTCCGTGGGGTACTGGGTGTATAGCTGATGGAATGTTTGGATAATGCACAGTCCACTTTTTCTTCTTTGACACACCTTTCCCAACTGGAGGCACCATGCAGAAGTAACAATTGCTGGTATGATCTGTTGGCTCTCTCCAAATCGTTGGCACTGCAAAAGGCATAGATTTCCTTTTCCTGTTCAACCACTGGCGAAGATTTGTTGCACAAGTGTTGCAGCATATGTGTGGGGCCCACCTCTTGTCCTGATCTCCAATTTTGCAGCCAAAATAAAGGTGATAGGCTTTCTTAACCAGAGTGGTTATACTGTGCTTTTGTGATGCAAAAGTCACTTCACCACAAACATAGCAGAAGTTATCTGCACTGTTCACACAAGTACGAGGCCTCTCTGCTCACTTTGGCTAAACAGAAATGTGTCCCTTTGCAAAATCAAACACTGACAAATAAGAGAGCACGATCACTGTATGATTTCTAGAGCTGATATAGGGCAATTTGTTCAGCAGAGTGATGTAAGCTTCGTTATGATTGCATCTAGGAATAACATGATGCAATTCATATCATGTATGATGCAATACCAGCTTCAGATTGCATCCTTCATTGTTTTGCCTAAAAAGCAAGTACTGTCCAAACCCAGTCATAGATTTATTCATAGATCCAGTCAAAGATGTATTTTAGTCATTTCTGGTTTAAATTGAGATCCCTTCCCTTTATAACTCACTTATCCTCCGCTATTCCCAAGTCAAGGGTCATATATACAGACCCAATAGCATATCTTGAAAACTAGAGCCAATCAACAATTTTAAGCATCATTTTCGTTCTCAGTGACCCAGAATTAGTAAAGTTAGACTACATTTATTTCAGAAGTATTTTGGCTGTAGAGCAGTGTAATCATCAACTCATGCATTCCCTGTCACCCATTCCCAGCTTCTGGCAAACAGAGGCTAAGAACACCATTCCTGCCTCTCTGGGCTAATAGCCATTGATGAACCTATCTTCCGTGAACTTACCTAGTTCTTTTTTGAACCTGTTAGTGTCTTGGCCTTCACAACATCCTCTGGCAAGGATTTCCACAAGTTGACTGCACTCAGCATCCTCTGATTCATTGATTCTTTCTCACACACCGACTTAATCAGTTCTTTTCTCCTCCACACACAGTTAATTGATTCCACTTTCTCTGCCCCACCAAATCTACTGTCTCTGCATCATATTTTCCAAGTTGTAGCAGCTGTCTCATCCCTTGTCTCCCAGTCAGATTTCAAGCCATCCCCTGACTGTAGGTGCCCACTTGTTCACTGGATACTCCATTTGCAGGACCAGTTCTTGTGTAGAGACCAAAGGATTGACTAAGCATGCTCAGTTGGATAGGTAAAGAGGCCATCCCAGCTGCTGAGCTGTATCACCTTACTGAAGGAAGATAAGGAGCTGGATACCTCCTGTTTTCTTCTCTATGAATGGGGAAGTGACCAGTGGAGCTGGGCACAATGACAAGGTTTGGACTTGCATCAGGAGTAGTCTGCAGGGGAGCAGAGCACTTTTTTTTTTACCTTGCCTCAGCTGACCAAGGGGTAAGGAAGGAAAGAGGGTCAGCTGTGGGAGTGGGGAGGAGCTGCTGATCTTCACTTGCACTCCCAAATGCCCCGGCGAAGGGAGAGCCAGATGCCCATCGTATTCAGCAGGGGCTGTTGTATGCAACTGTTCCTTTCCTTGTTTTGTTTGTTGAAATGATGTAGACTGAGTAGAACTTTCAGGCTTGAGACTGTAAGAACAACATCTGCTCTCACATGGTCCAGCAGCTGCATTATCTGTTACATTGACTTTAAGTTTTTCTTCATGAACATAAAACTAGAAATTTAACATTTTTTTAAAAAATGGAAACTAGATTCTGCTAAAGTTGATGATGGTGTTGATCATAATTATTTCTTGTCTCAGCTGAGTGAGCAACTGGGATTATGTAAGGTTATTCATAAAGCAAGACTGAGGTCCTCATCCTGTAACCCTTACTCATAAGAATACTCCTAGCTATTACTGGTTGAAAATTTTCAGTTAAATACTTCTTATTTGATGATCAATGTGACATTAGGGAACTACAATTATTCACTAAGACAGGCCAAATAGTTTCGGATGCATAAAAAATGAAGTTTTTCTCAGCTAACTAAAGAGTAATGCTGTTTAGAATCCTGTGCACATCTGTTTGTTTGCTCTCATTCTCACATACCTCTGAGGAGGTACACTGTAAACCAGTAGGCTCACACTTTTGGTGAAATTCTGGGAAACATGAAAGAGCTACTTGGCAGAAAGGGCATTAGTTTCAGGGCCTAGGCAATAGAGTCCATGAGGTCCGAACTGCCAAGAGGGATATCAGACATGAGGTCAGTACCTGGAGTGCCTGCCAAGAGGTCCAAAACCAGGCACACTGCCTAAACTGTACCCAACACCAAGCTAAGGGCATATAGGATTTAGCTTTTTGTTGTGTATTTGGTTGTCATGGGTTTTGTTACTATGGCAACTGAGTTAGACTATTAAGGGATAGCTCAGCCGGTTTCAACCGGCTGAGTGAGCTCTCTGTCTCTGTAAATAAAATGGAGGTTTTGGTTAGCTGTCTGCTCTCTGGCCTCAAGTGATTGCTTCCTACACCGGCTGCCCCAAGGATATAACACTGGTGACGAGGGTGGGATCCTGGTGCTGCTCCAGTAACAGAAGGAAGTAGAAGTCAAGGTAAAGACCAAACAAAGAAAAAAAGCTGCTTGTTGCACTGACTGTGAAAGTGAAACTAAAAATCATGGCTACTCTGACCAGGCCCCTGGAGCCTTTTGATGAGCATACAGAGCAGTGGCATGTGTATACTGAGCGTTTTGAGCTTTTTGGTATTTGGTATTGGTATTCTGTAATGACATTACAGAAGCGAAGAAGGTGCCAATATTCTTAACTGTTGTAGGGGCTAAAACCTACTCTCTGCTACGCAGCTTACTACACCCTGTTAAGCCTGAGACTAAATCTTACAGTGACATTGTGGAAATCCTGGGGTCTCATTTCTCCCCAAAACCACTGGTAATTGCTGAAAGATATAGGTTCCACAAAAGAGACCAAAAGGAAGATGAAACAGTTGTACAATTTGTAGCCATTTAAAAAAGCTAGCAGAACACTGTGAATTTAAAGAGATGTTAAATGATGCCCTGCGTGACAGGTTAGTGTGTGGCCTCTGCAGTGAAGCTATACGGAAGCGCCTACTGACAGAGGCTCAGCTTACATTACAGAAGGCTGTTGATATTGCTGTCTCCATGGAACTGGCTACAAGGGAGGCACAATACATCGGTGCATCCCCTAGGGTGCAAAAAGTGTCACAAGAACTGACCCACAAAACGGTGCAGAGTCAAGAATGTTACCGCTGTGGTAAGCTGGGTCACCAGGCATCAGAATGCTGGTGTAAGGACCTGGTGTGTCGACACTGTGGCAAAAAGGGACACATTGAGTATGCCTGTAAACAAAAGAAAAAGAGGCCTGTGGTCTGGCCGACAAAAAGAGGAACTTTGCATACCCTAGAGCAGACCCAGGATGATCAAGGTGACACCTCCTCACAAGAGAAAGTGCCACTGCATGTTTTGTCTTTGGCAGCGGGCTCACATGAATACTGGGTAACCCCCTTATTGGAGAGCAAACCTATATGCATGGAACTAGACACCGGTGCAGCTGTCTCGCTGGTTCCGGAGACTGTGTATAAGGAAAAGCTACAGCATCTTCCGCTTAAGGCAACAAAAACTGTTCTGAAGACGTATACAGGTGAAGCTGTGCCCATGTTGGGCACTATTGATGTTAAGGTGGAGCTCAATGGACAGGCGGCTAAATTGCCACTGTTTGTGGTGAGAGGTGACTTCCCAGCCTTAATGGGTAGGTCTTGGCTTGGGAAGATTCAGCTGAACTGGGCAGAAGTGCACCGGATGACTAAAGAAGAAACCAGTCTAACCCCTATACTAAGGAAACATGCTGCTGTTTTTGGAGATGATTTGGGAAGTATGAAGGGAATCACTGTGACATTGAACATTAAACCTGGCAGTTCACCAAAATATCTGAAAGCCCAAACTGTGCCATATGCCATCAGGCCAAAAGTTGAAGCAGACCTGGAGCGCCTGGTCACCAATGGAGTTCTAATACCAGTTACCCATAGCTCATGGGCCACTCCTATCATTCCAATAGTGAAGAAAGATGGCTCTCTCCGGATTTGCGGTGATTTTAAAGTCACTGTCAACCCAGTGTTGTGTGCAGAGCAATATCCGCTTCCCCGCATCGATGACCTCTTCGCAGGCCTGGCTGGGGGACAAAAGTTCAGTAAGATTGATCTGAGTCAAGCATATTTACAGATGCACGTCGATGAAAAGTCCCAAGAGCTGTTGACTATTGTGACTCATAAGGGGCTTTATCGATACTGTCGCCTACCCTTCGGAATCACATCGGCTCCCGCCCTGTTCCAGAGGGCTATGGACCAGATCTTGTGTGGCTTGTCAGGAGTTCAGTGCTATCTGGATGATATCCTGGTCACTGGAAGAAATGAAGAGGATCACTTAAAGAATTTAGAGGCTACCCTACAAAGACTGGAAGAGTATGGCCTACGAGTTCGCAAAGACAAGTGTGAATTCTTCAAGCCCTCTGTTGAATATTTGGGACACATCATCGATTCTGCAGGTCTTCATAAGGCCCCTGCAAAAGTTAAAGTTATTGTGGAGGCTCCCCCACCTCAAAATGTAAGCCAGCTGCGCTCGTTTCTAGGACTCCTGAACTATTATGGAAAGTTCATCTCACAGTTAGCCACACTGCTAAAACCACTTCATGAGCTCCTTGGGCAGAACAAGGCCTGGAAGTGGACTGAAGCCTGTGATGTTGCATTTAACAAAGCTAAGGATGCATTGTTAAATTCTGAAGTTCTAATGCACTTTGATCCATCCTTACCCCTGCAATTGGCCTGCGATGCTTCCCCTTATGGAGTGGGAGCGGTCGTGTCACACATTATGCCTTCGGGAGAAGAAAGACCTATTGCTTTTCCTTCACGCACTCTAAGCAAAGCAGAAACTAACTACGCCCAAATCGAACGTGAGGCATTAGGAATTGTTTTTGGAATTAGGAAGTTTCATCAGTACCTGTTTGGGCGAAAGTTTACTCTTCTTACAGACCATCGACCTCTGACATCAATTTTTGGACCCTACACAGGCATTCCCCCATTAGCTGCTAGTCGTATGCAACGTTGGGCATTGATACTTTCTGCACACACATATGAAATCAAATATCGGAAATCCACTCTGCACGGCAATGCAGATGGCCTCTCAAGGTTGCCTTTACCGGTCAAACATCAAGATAGTGCCCAAAAGGAAATCTTCTACTTTGAACAGGTAGAGAATACACCCATCACTGCTGCTCAGATAAAGAAGGCAACCCGCGTTGACCCAGTATTGTCCCAAGTTATGGACCTGGTGATGCATGGAAAATCTCGACAAACCTCTTCGGTCTCACCCAACCTTGTTCCCTACATGTCCAGGCGGACGGAGTTATCGGTCCAATCTGGTTGTTTGTTGTGGGGGAGGCGTGTCATTATTCCACCACCCCTGAGATCACAGATGTTAGAACAGCTACATTCCGGTCACTGTGGAATAGTGCGCATGAAGGAAATTGCACGAAGCTATTTTTGGTGGCCTAGATTGGACAGTGCTATTGAAGAGAAGGCAAAAGCTTGTATGTCATGTCAGGGTGTAAGAAATGCACCCCAGTGGGCACCCCTACACCCATGGGACTGGCCTGAAAACCCGTGGCAACGTATTCATGTTGACTTTGCTGGCCCCCTTGAAGGAAGCATGTTCTTGGTGGCAGTAGATGCCCATTCTAAATGGCCAGAAGTCTCTATAATGCAGTCCACTACTGCAGAGAGTACTATCCAAAAACTACGAGGACTCTTTAGTCGTTTTGGTCTGCCAGAACAACTTGTGAGTGACAACGGACCACAGTTAGTCTCTCAGAAGTTTCAAAATTTTATGAAGGCAAATGGGATACACCACATCACGTCAGCACCATATCATCTGTCCACCAACGGATTAGCTGAAAGATTTGTGCAGACAATGAAAAACGCTTTGAAATCAGCAAAGGGACAACACTCCATTCAAAAGCGTCTGGATACCTTCTTACTTTCCTATAGAAACACACCTCATGCTACGACCCAGGCTTCCCCAACCTTTCTAATGATGGGACGACAGCTGCGCACTTGCTTTGATCTGCTGAAACCTTCTGAACCCAGACAAACTGTGCAACATCAGCAGCAATATCAAGTCATCAGACGGGCACCCAGAGCAGAAGACCGAACCTTTAGCCCAGGGCAGCCAGTTTTGGCTCAGAATTATACTTCCAGAGCTAAATGGGTCCCGGCCACAGTCATCACTCAAACAGGACCTGTTTCCTATACAATCCAGACTGCAGAGAATCTTACCTGGCGGCGACATGTAGATCAGCTGTTGCCAGGTCATGCCAGTCTTCAGGACCCATCTGCAGTTGAGGGGTCTGACTTCACACCTCCTGGTGAGACACCGAATCATGAGTCACCTGTTCCTGACTGTTCTCCTCCATTACTGCCGGCAGCTGAGATACCCCTTTGCCCAGCACGAGCTGATACCTCCTCCTCACCTATTCGTGCTGCGGACCTTGAGCCCCTAGTACTTTCGGGTGCAACAACACCAGAAGTTCGCCGTAATCCACCTAGAGACAGAAGGCCTCCTCATCGGCTGGATCTTTACTTAGGGCGAACCCACGGTTATGGGGCAAAATAATCCCCAGGGTTTAGCCGGGAATGGAGGCAGTCTACCCTCCTTCTCTAGTTTAGTGTGTGTTTTATTTAGGGGATGTTCTTATTAGGGGGGGAGGAATATGTTGTGTATTTGGTTGTCATGGGTTTTGTTACTATGGCAACTGAGTTAGACTATTAAGGGATAGCTCAGCCGGTTTCAACCGGCTGAGTGAGCTCTCTGTCTCTGTAAATAAAATGGAGGTTTTGGTTAGCTGTCTGCTCTCTGGCCTCAAGTGATTGCTTCCTACACCGGCTGCCCCAAGGATATAACACGTTTGGATTCCTTCACTGCAGTCTGGAAAGTGTCCATGAGATTTGTGAGAGAGGGTCCCGAGGAAGTGCAGTTAGAGGTTGTGTTGACTTTTCTCTTGTATTTGCAATGAATGCTGGGAGAGAATAAGAGGCTCTACGTCTATCTTCTCTAGCTTGTCACTCCTCCCCAGGCATGGATCCACAGAGAGTCTTATGTGAGGTTTGGAAATAGGGCAGAGCATGATTAGGCTCACCCCCTTGTGCCTGGGGAGGCGGATTTCTGCAGGCAAAGTACTCTTCCTGTGTGAGTTAAAAAGACACTATCTGGCCTTCAGTTTTGCAAATTAAGACTTTGCTAAACACTGCAGCTAAAATGTCGATAAAATGAGTGCAGGGAAAATGGGAAACATCCCAAACTGCACTTTTGTACTTGTGCTGTTTTTACTGCTGCCTCAAGATTCCCTAATGTGCTTTATGTGAACTTGAAAAGGCTCTCAAAAATAGTTCTTATATAGCAAATTGATACCCTGCATCTAGGCACCCATTCATTAACATAATGGTAATGTGAACCAAAGTAGAACATAGATATCCAGTAAAAAAGAAATTGATAATTAAAGCCTCCAGGGGGTTAAACTATAATGTATCTGAATTACAATGTAGACTTTGACTTTCTGCTAAGAACTGGCTTGGAAATCTATCTATTAAAATATTATCAGGAGATTACTCTGTTGGAACCAGAGAAGAATAAAAGATGTGAGCACACAATATTACCCCCTTTTAATTTAAGAATAATTTAATTCTGTTATATTTCACTTTTTTAAAAAGTTTTAATAATGTTTGATCATGCCAAAATGGTATAAATGATATAGTTTTCTTTAATAGAGACCTTGAGGCCTGGATATTATATCCTCAGTCCTTAGCAAAACTAAGTTTTTATTAGAGAATATGAGGTCATTCATAAAAGAACTACACCTGTAAATCCAAAAATATCCAGGCCACATACTCTATCACCTTTCAGATTATACTTGGAAAAAAGTATTGTGTCTGTCATAGGTTGACATAGGTACACTTAACCTAGGCAGTCATTGCTTGTTGGAGGAAACTAAAAAGTGTAGGTTTGGAGTATACATCATGAGTAGCACAGATTACAGAATTTACACATACATGCATCTTTAAATTAAATGCCTGATAGACACGAGAAATGGAAAATAACATATTAAACTGGCCAATTTCATATCAAGTATGCGTTAAAGGTGTACTTATTATAATGGGAACCTGGTTGCACTCACTATAGCTAGCTACCAAGATGTTTGAATTGTAATCTGACCCTTCTCATTTGATCATAATTTTATGAATGCATACTTTTAAATAATACTTTGCATGTTTGGTCTCTGCTTGAAGGCTATCATTTAAAAAAAATGTTTTGTAGTTTGAGTAAAATGCCCTCAGCTGGTTATAAAATGGTGACAGTACAGAAATACATTTTCCTTTGGGGAGAGGGAAGGAGTAACATGGCACTAGATTCACAAAGGGATTTAAGCACCTAAATCCAACATTTAGATGTTATTGACAACCTCAAACCACCATTCAGCTCTCGCCTAACCCTGTAAGCACCTAAATTCCCATAGGCAGCTAAGTGTCCACCAGTGGTCATACACAAAGTCCTGACACGTCCATGCTGCTCGGTGCTTAACTTGTGCCTGAGACTTGGAGGGATACTCAAACTAGACATTCCCTGCCAATCTAGTCTTCAGGGTCAGATCTGGTAGGCATGCACAGAGCTTGCCTGACTGACACAAGACATCTGCATAGACCAGCAAGCAGGTCAGGATTTTTTCAGGTTGTCTGGTGTATTTGCATTCTCCACCTCCACCCCTCCCCTGAATATTCAATAACCCAGTGGTTAGTGAACTCATTTGGGAGATAGGACACCTGGGTTCAACTTCCTGCTTCAAATGAGACAGAAATGGGATTTGAAAACAGGTCTCCCACGGTTCAGGAGACTGTTGTATCCACCTGGATGATGATTATAATGAGATTGGGCAGAGGGATGTCTTTCTCTCTCTGATTTTTCAGTAGAAAGAACTGACTTGGCTTACACATCTAACTTCAGGGGAGAGTTCACAGCTGAGAAACCAGAGTGGAGATTAGTGCTTAAATCAGCCCACAGTGCCTTGGCTTAACAAAGTGTGTGTGTGTGTGTGTGTGTGTGTGTGTGTGTGTGTGTGTGTGTGTGTGTGTGTGTGTGTGTGTGTGTGTGTGTGTGTGTGTGTGTGTGTGAGAGAGAGAGATGGGGACAGGAGTTGCTGCCTATAATTTGTATGGGATGGGAATTGAGTGATTCAGAGAACACAAAAAGTATATTTCTACATAAAATAAATATATAAAATCACTTTTAATATCAGAAGAAATGCATAGGCATGAGGGGAAGAATCATAGATGCCATGCTGTGAGGATTTCATTTGTGCTGGCACCTCCCTGCTCCCCCAGTATCTACCTTCTTCCATTGAAAAGACTCAGACATTGCAATTTAAACTAGTAGAAAGCTATGCTCAGGAACACACAGCAGTATAACTCATGAAAAGCTTTTTTTTAAAGTTGTGTTTTTCTGCTTTTTGAAATTTAATTTTTGAAAAGTTTCAATCAGCTCAAAAGCTAATTTAAAAATGAAGTAAAGTCAGCATGAACTTTGAGCGAGTTATAATAAAAAATCAAATTTTGATGAAAAATCTCATAAAAAAGTTTGACCAACTCTTCATAGCTGTAATCCATAGGGGAAAGGTGTAAATGTCAAAACATAATTGAAATCATTTAAACACTAACTTTATTTAGCAGAGGCAGCTTCTTCCCAAATACTGAACTGCCCATTCAACATGTTCTGGAAACTGTTGCCCAGAATGAAATTCAACATCACAGACCAGTCACACCAGAGCCCTTTAGAGATAGACACTTGCCTCTCTACTGCATGCCAATATCCTTCTTATATGGAGCCTAAAAGTGATGGGGCCTTTTTGCATTTGTTGCAAAGTTGTTTAATTTGCTGTCTTTTTCTATATTACCACTTCCTAGCATTCTAAATCCCATTGACTGTGTTATTCAATTAGATTGTATTTTTTCCAAGTTTAATTTAAATGTGTTATATTTGGCTTGTATTTCTAATCTTACATTCTTTTTATTTCTAGGTGTTCAAAACTTCCCATAGTTGAGAATCAGCTATGAAATATGTTAATATATGTTTTACTTCCTCTTTCACATGATAAATGATGACAAAGTAGATCACTCTAGTATCTCTTAGGTATTCCTTACAAGTATTTTCCTCTATGTCAATTTAAACAGAGAGCATCTCATTGCCATTTCTATCTCATTTTATGGGTTACTTACAACACCCCATACAACACATTCTCAGCAATTACTTTTGACATAATCGGACAGTGGGCAAACACTAGTGATTTTCTTTAGTAGAGGAAATACAGCAGAGTACAGAGATGTACTGTACTTCGTTAGAAATCACATTAATACCCAACCAGGCAATAAAATGAGTATTTAAAATAAATACAGGATCATATCTCCATGTTACTGCTTAGGTTGGTATAACTTATGTCTCTCTGGATGTGAATAAGGCCTGGTTTACACTACGATTTTAGGTTGAATTTAGCAGCGTTACCTCGATTTAAGCCTGGACCCATCCACATGACTTAGCCTTTTTTTGTGACTTAAAGGGCTCTTTAAATCGATTTCTTTACTGTACCTCCGACAAGGGGATTAGCGCTGAAATTGACCTTGCTGGGTCGAATTTGGGGTAGTGTGGACGCAATTCAACAGTATTGCCCTCCGGGAGCTATCCCAGAGTGCTCCATTGTGACCGCTCTGGACAGCGTTCTCAACTCCGATGGACTGGCCAGGTAGACAGGAAAAGGCCCGTGAACTTTTGAATTTCATTGCCTGTTTGGCCAGAGTGGCGAGCTGATCAGCACAGATGACCATGCAGAGCTCATGCAGAACTCATCAGCATGATGTGCACATTGCCGGGGCACATTGCCTGGCCCATACTTTGTGAGAAGTCTATGTCCATGTCTATGTCCTCATCACTCTCGTCACTGCGCTGCTGTCACCTCCTCACCTGGTTTTGCTTTTGCAGCTTCTGGTTCTGTGCTGGAAAAAGGCGCGAAACAATTGTCTGCCGTTGCTCTGAGGGAGGGAGGGGCGACTGACGACATGGCTTACAGGGAATTAAAATCAACAAAAGGGGTGGCTTTGTATCAACACAACAGTCACACAGAATGGCCCCCTCAAGGATTGAACTCAAAACCCTGGGTTTAGCAGGCCGTTGATTTCACAAAACAAATCGGGTCAATTTCTTGTTTTGATCCACTCCATCTATCTCTTACATCTTAGGCTGGCAGCAGATGGTGCAATACAACTGCTAGCCATCGTCATCTCCTGGGTGCTCACCAGAAGAAGGTGCAGTACGACTGCTAGCTATTGTCATCTCCTTGGTGCTCGGCAGAAGATGGGAATGACCTGGCTGAGAGTCACTCTCATGTCTGCCCAGGCACCCCTGACCAACCTCACCGAGGTCGGTTAAAAGAGCACCCAGGAATATGACGAAGATGGCTACCAATCATAATGCACCATCTGCTGCCAAAAGGCAATGAGCTGCTGCTGTGTAGCAATGCAGTCCCATGTCTGTCAGCACCCAGGAGACGTACGGTGATGGTGAGCTGAGCAGGCTCCATGCTTGCCGTGGTATGGCATCTGCTCAGGTACCCCAGGAAAAAAGGCACAAAATGATTGTCTGCTGTTTCTTTCACGGAGGGAGGAAGCGAGGGAGGGAGGGAGAGGGGGGCCTGACGACATGTACCCAGAACCACCCGCAACACTGTTTTTGCCCGATCAGGCATTGGGATCTCAACCCAGAATTCCAATGGGCAGCAGAGACCGCAGGAATGGTGGGATAGCTACCCACAGTGCAACGCTCTGGAAGTCGATGCTAGCCTCGGTATTATGGACGCAGTTCGCCAACTTAATGTACTTAGAGCATTTTGTGTGGGGACACAAACAATTGACTGTATAAAAACTATTTCTAAAAAACAACTTTTATAAATTCGACTTAATTTTGTAGTGTAGACATACCCTAAGCCATTACCCCCGAGCGACATAAGTTATACTGACCGACGCACCAGTGTGGACAGCGCTATTTCAACAGGAGAGCTTCTCTCGCCAACATAGCCACCACTGCTTGCAGGAGCTGGAGTAATTAAATTGATGGGTGAGCTCTCCTCTCACCTTAGAGTATCTGCACTAGCAGCACCACTGTAAGCTGTAGTGTAGCCTTAGAGAGGAGGGTTAACAGAAGCTTGAGAGGTGAATTCATCCACAGGGATCCGGAGAAGTGTTAAGTAGGTCAATTAACAGATTCACCTGGAAGGAGTCAGATTTCTTTAAAAGGACTGACAAAGGTGAGCTAGGACCTGGAGGTAGGCAGCTGTGAGTTCTCTGAAAATTACCTGATAGAAGTCAGGAGAGAGGAGAAAGTTCCAGGGGATGCTCTCTAACTAGAGGCCAGCTTCCAGGGAGGCAGCAATGGGATGCTGGTGCTCAGCTGAGGAGCAGAGTGTTCTGGAAGACTGCTGAAGGACTAAAGTTCAAGCCTGGGAGGGGTGAACGTGCCTTAAATTTGTACTTTTTGGCTTGGGATTTGTTGGAGAACTCCAGGGGCATTCTGTAAGGCATGGCCCTATAAGATAGGTGAGAGTGAGATGTTGGGGAACACGAGGAAGGCAGATTCCAAGCAAACCTGGGAAGGGGCTGGAGGGAAAGTCTTGCCGATGAGCTGATGAAGAAAGAATCTCAGGGAGGAAGGAGGGAGCCTGAGAGACCTTGCCTGCTTATTACGGGGCCCCTGGAATGGAACTAAGAGAACAGGTAGGGCCTGGGTTTCCCCATTAACCACCTAAAAAGGTGATGTGAATACTCTAGAGACCAGGGATGGCAGGACTAATGAGTTGGAATTTGGGCCAAAGTCTTAGATTGAGGCCATGAGCCTATTGTTTGTTGGACTTCTGGTTACCCCAGAATGAGGGGAGGGGAACTATAAGTGACCTGGCTGGAGGGATGAATTACAAGAGGGGAATGTTATCAAAAGCAGCTAGAGGAAGAGCTCCTGCTATGCCATGCCCAGCCATGATGCACCAAGGGTGAGTCCTCTATGCCAGAACAACTCCCAAAACTGAAATTCCATTTTTTTCTTTCTAAAAATGTATTAATCCCAAAGGCTGAAAAAAACCCAGTAGGTCTTCCAGTTAATGGCAAAACATGCAAATCACCCTTTTTCTTTTACCTCTGGGTTTTGTCTAACCAAAATAGACAAGTACTGTAAATTAAGTCTGATTTTTAAACATCTTGAATATCAGTAGAGCTTTGAATGAATAACCAAACATATTTTGTGTCATTTTAGTAGCCCTCATATAAAATGTTTATTTAACTTTGCTTTTCCCATGGCATTATGTGCCTTTTGAACTCATAAGCTTTTGCTGATAACTTTTGTTTTTTTCTTAGACCCTAAGTATGTAAAATCCAGTTAGAATTGATGGTTTTAATGAAAACATCTATATCTGTGTATATTCTCATCTGTTGAAATTCTGAAACCACTATCATCACCATGATATGAGTCTACAATCAGATGGGGGGTTGGAGGTGGGGTACCATTTATTTTTCAGGTATAGTTAAAGTGATATTGTTTTTTTACTGTAGACAAGCCCTTGGGGATCACTTCAGTGCAGGGGCTCATTTCACTTCATGAAAATAGTGCAAACATTACTCTCTATCAACCAACCAACAAACGTTATTAATATGAGTTCACTTTGAGATGGGAGAAGGCAACATATCATTCTAATCCACCTTAACTTTTAACAAAGACTAAGAAATCTATGTTTTTGTGTAAAAAAAAACAGGAGTACTTGTGGCACCTTAAAGACTAACAAATTTATTTAAGCATGAGCTTTCGTGAGCTACAGCTCACTTCTTCAGAAAGCTCACGAAAGCTCATGCTTAAATAAATTTGTTAGTCTTTAAGGTGCCACAAGTACTCCTGTTTTTTTTGCGGATACAGACTAACATGGCTGCTACTCTGAAACATGTTTTTGTGTGAACTTCTTTACTCTTTAAAATATTAAATTAGAACCTCTATTTCTTCCTAATACTGTGTAATACTCTTCCTTTGGGGGAGAGGGGAGAAAGGAATTTTTTTTTACTAAAAGTTATTAATGTGCATACCTTATATTAAAAAAACCCAGAAATGGGTGTTAAGCCATTTAGCTTCTCTCCACTCTCAAAGAATGGTAGAGAGTATCAGCTGTGGGCTTCCTCTTCATTCACTGCAGTTGTCTGGTAAAAAGAAACCATACTGCCAAGGAATTAAGAGAATGAAGAACAGCATTATTAGTCAGCACACTTTACAATACCTAGGTTTGTAGCTGACCTAAATAGGGCTAAACTTGCTTTCATTATTACCTTCATTTCTCATCTACTCCTCCAGTTCAGTGGCATCTCTCTCACAACTTCAATGTTCTCCAGTGGTCCTACACTTGAGACTCTCTAACAACCATATACACTAGTCCAAACATCTTCCCTTTATTCTGTCTCAGAGCCCATCATAAAACCTGACAACCTGGATTTTTTGGAGAACAAAAATTGAGACAAAACCATTTTAAGACCAATAGGGAAATGGTGAATTGAGTCTGAGTAGCTTGACAAGTGTGTTAATCTTACAAATATTTTACAGCTATCCTTGAAATAAACAATATAATTGGATGGCCAGTGTCATTGTCTTTCTTCCATCCACAGAACTTCAAATAATAAAATCACTCGTGTATACATACCTGAATTCTGATGTAATCAGGATTTATTTCTTAAAGGAGCCTAAGGGAGTTACTCATATCTTATTGAATTTTAATGAAAATGAGTGTCTAACTCCCCTAGGCTCCTTCAAAAACTTTGTTTTCTTAATCAGAAGTAAAATAACTAGGAAAAACTGTCACTATAAAAATACTACCTGATCTAAACCAATATTAAGTGATGATGCTAACTAGTTGAATTATCTAGCATAACTGTCTAGTCTTTCATACAGTCATTAGGCTTTCTTATTCAGCTTCGCCAGTTGAGGGGGAAATGACTTCAATACATGAGAAACTTTTGTGCTATTTCTGAACCATACAAAGTGACTTGTGTATTTTTTTAAAAAACGAGCACATTATTTAAGTCAGCAAAACACCAATCAGCGCCAGTAGAAGATTATAAAACACAATATGAGAGCTTCTGATAAAGCTTCTCTTGAGTTGAAAGAGACTAAGTCTTGTTTAATCACTTCTTCAAAATGTTCTTATAAATGCTTTCACTACCTGTGTGTATATCTATAGAGCCTCCCAAACTCCTCTGAATGTTTTGTTCTTTTCTTTCCATATTATTACACGTTATTTCAAGTGCTGCAGGCAAGTATATCCAAGACATTTCAGTAGAAGAATGACAAAGATGGAAAAAATTCCAAATCTTATTTATTGCTGAGTTTTAATTCTACCTTTGGTATTTACAGGGCTTCCTTGTATGTCCACATGTTGGGGAAATTAGAAATCTCATATTTACTGTGTTTGATGTAATTATAAGAACTTTATTATTTGCATAAAAAGTGGATTTTAGAAATGTGGGAGGCAGGAAAAAGAATAAAGCATAGCAAATTAAAGATGAATAAAGATAAGTTTTCGGATCCTTAGGTCAGCTTTGTCTTTAGGCATAAATGCACTGGATTAGTCTAAGTTTGCAGTTTCTTTCCTCTGTCACTCATTACAATTGAAATGAATACCTTTATTGAAACTCATTTCTGAGCTGAGATTCCACAGGAAAAGTTAATTATTGGTGAGGATAACAGATGCCCTTTTAGGCCTTAACAGCAGAAGATGAAGTTCTGGGGTAAAATCCTGACCTTGTTGACATCAGTGGGTGTTTTGCCTCTGACTTCAAGGGGCCAGATTTCACCCGTAATGTCTTGAATTAGTGATCCTCCTTCTTAAACAAGTGGATATTATTTTGTGTTTTAACACAAAAGGTGATGAGAGGTCAGCACACTTGAACCATCCTCAGAGCTTTGGTACTCAAGTTAAGTAAGTGTGCTTCTGATTGACACCTGGATTTACTCAGAGAGAGTCTCCTAACAAATCTTACTGGTGATATTCTCTGCATAGAAAAACTGCATCACAGTCAAAATTCGGCACTTCTCCAGTATCCAACCTGTGTACATTTAAAACAACTTAGCATTACCAGTAATAGCACAAGCTGGTGACTTCCAATGTTACAATTCAGATATGGAAAAAAACAAAACAAAACAAACAAACAAACAAAAAACATGAGTTCAGAGCAGGCTCTGTGGCAGCAGCAGTAATTAGAGTGAAATCCTGGTCCCACTGTATTCAATGAGTCTTGCCATTGACTTTAGTGAGGGCAGGAGTTCACCTCTTGCCTTTTGTTGGAGCAAGCCCTACATTTCAGCTGCATGCATTCTTCTGCTGTTCCTCCTGGTTTGTCCAATTTTGGTCAAAGTATTAATAGACAGCAAATGCATAACTGTCTCCTTGTGTGGCAATGGAATTGATAAGAATACATTGCTCAATGGATATAATCATCTAATAGTTGGGGCAGAACTTAAGACTCCAGGAAGTTGGCTTATAAGGTGGGATTCTTTAACAATATCACTGTGTATGCAATTTGTAAATAAAATAGAAAAAAACAACTGTGTGGTGGTGTGATGGGGAGCACTTGCCCCACACTGGTACTGTGAGGGTTGACTCTACTCTCTGTACCGAGGAGGCCATGCCCCTGCAGCCTTGCTGGGCATGCTTTGGCTGGAGACTAGGTATAAAAGGGAGCAGCTCGGCTCATTCAGGGCTGACAGCCGAAGAGGGAGGACACGCAGCCTGGGAACTGTGCAAGCCCCATATGGTGGAAGCCAGGGACACTGAGACTCCAAGGGACACCCAAGGAGTGATGGAGCTGTTGGGAACCACATTGACCGAGGAGCCCAGAGACCCCGGAGACTCTGGGACTGCTGCATCAGAAACAGGGTAGGAAGTAGCTCAGCAGGACTAGTTATTGTGCCTAGTAGAGTCAGCGTGTTTCAGGCAGATTCCCCACTGACCCAGTGGTGGGCATATTTGCCACTGAAGGGGCCCTGAGCTGAAAGCCAGTGGACCAGGGAGGGCCCAGGTCCCCCTACCTGACAGCCACCCACCCCAGCCCACTCTCCTGATAGGCCAGTAGGCCACACAGCGATATGGAAAGGGACAGTTATACTGACTCTGGCCACTAGGCCACACAGCCCTCCGGAAAGGGGCAGTTATACTGATTCTGGCCACCAGGCCACACAGCCCCGAGAGAGGGTGGCCTTACTAACCCTGGCCACTGGGCCGCACAGCCCAATGGAAGTGGGCAGTAGTACTGACTCTGGTCATTGGGCCACAGAGCCCTGAGAGAGGGCGGCCCTAGGAACTCTGGCCACTAGGTAACACAGCCCTCATGAATCAGGAAGTTATACTGCAGGGTTTCTCAAACAGGGGTCGCTGCTTCTGTAGGGAAAGCCCCTGGCAGGCCAGGCCGCTGTGTTTACCTGCCCTGTCCCGCAAGTCTGGCCCATTGCGACTCCCACTGGCCGCGGATCACTGCTCCGGGCCAATGGGAGCTGCTGGAAGCGGCGGCCAGTAAGGGCTGTGGTCATCAAAGGGCTGTGGTCTCTGCACAACTTGAATGTGCGACCTCACAGGTAAGTTCTCCATTTTTCAGTAGCCTAGACACAAGCAAGTGCTTCTTTTTGGACTGTAGAATATTTTCTCTCAGCATTACTTAGTGTCCTTGAAGCAAACACAACAGTCCTCTCTGTGTTGTCCTCATGAAGTTGTGTGAGGACAGCACCAAGTCCATAATCAGAAGCATCAGTAGTTACAATTGTGGGCAATGCAGGACTGAATAGTGCAAGTAGTGGACTATGTACAATCAAGTCTTTCACTGTTTCAAAACTAGCTTGTGCATCCATTGTCCACACTAAGGTTGAACTTCTCTGTAGTAATTCTCATAACGGTTCAATGACAGAAGCATAATTGGGAATGAATTTTGCATACCAGGAGGTAAGTCCCAAGAAGGAACATAAGGTTTGCAAATCTGTTGGAGGAGGAGCATTTGAAATTGCCAGGATATGATCTGGATCAGGTTTTAGTCCAGCCTGTGAAATTGCATGCCCCAGAAAGGAGAGTTCAGTTTGTCTAAATTTGCATTTGGACCTATTGAGTTGAGGCCTGCTTTGCTGATACAGTTTAGTACAGACTGCAGGTTATTGTCATGCTCCTCAGTAGTATTTCCAAACACGATAATATCATCTAAATAGCATTGAACTCCATGTTGATTCTTCAGAATCAATGACATCATTTTTTGGAAGGCACTTGGGGCAGATGCAAAACTATATGGAACACGTTTAATACGAAATAGTCCCTCATGTGTAATAAATGCTGTGACATCTCTGCTGTCTTCATGCAACATAACCTGGTGGTATGTGCTCTGCAAATCAAGAGTAGAAAACATCTTTGCTCCATGGAGTTCTGCAAATACTTCTTCTATGTGAGGAAGAGGATGGCTGTCAATCACAATAGCTTTATTTGGCTCCCTTAAGTCCACACAAAGGCGAATGCCTCCACCTTTCTTCTGCGTCACTACTACAGGTGAAACCCATTCCGAGGAGTTAGTCTCTTCAATAATGTCATTTTGAACCCATTTTCTAAGTTCCTCTGAAACAGCTTCCCTGACTGAAAATGGTAAGTGCCGTAATTTCTGTCATACAGGCATCACATTATTCCCCATTTTAACTTTATGTAGAAACCCATAAGCACAGCTGAGTTTCTCCTCAACCTGGTGTTGGGTCCCAGCTGAAACTGGTGTGTGTACCACAAGAGTGCTTTGCTGAGGAAAACCAATTAGTCCATTAACTACCCTGAGATTTAAAGCAGCCAATAAATCTCTGCCAAGAATAAGAGTGCCTTTGTGGACAATGTAGAACTCTGCAGTTACATGGCAATCACCAAAAGTAACTATTGCTGGCAGGCAGCCGTGTACTGGAATATGGTTTTTCAAATAGCACACCAACGGAAGTTTGGGTTCAGTAAGAGACACATCTTTAAAGTAATGCAAATAGATGGAATCAGGTAGTATAGATACTGCTAATCCAGTATCCAACATTAGCTGAACAGAGTGTGATTTGCCTGAGGGTATGGCGGAAATGTTTACAGTGCACTTTATCTGTTCTGGAATATGTGCAGTAGTGGTTTTGTCCACGCTCAGCACAGTAACCTCCGGTATTGTAACTGCATGCACCTCTTGATTGAACTGGCTACTGCGACATACTTTAGCAAAATGTCCAATCTTTTTGCAATGATTGCACAGAGCTACTTTTGCTGGACATCCTGTGTAGTTTGCAAGGTGTTGTGGGGATCCACAACACCTTGCAAACTACTTTTGCAAAATACTTTTACTGTATTTTGAATTTGATGATTCAGTGGCTTTTCATTAGTTTTCCTCCTGCAATTGTTTGTCTGCAGTGATGTTAGGATATAGATATTCAGGCCTGACTGTAAAGGCCTATACTTTAAGAATTTAGGTGTATTCTTATCACTTAGCTAGTTATAGAGGTATAAAAGAAAGAATCAAAAATCACTGTCTGTGGAATGGCCTTCTCTTACTGTGACAGGCTAAGGCCGTCAGCTAAGATGTAGTTAGGCAGCCATAAGCTGGGCAGTGTATGGTCACATCCTCGCATTCCAAACTAGTCTCATTGAAATAAGGTGCTATTGGACTATTAGGAATACAATCCTGTCCTGATATTTATCACCTCCAGAGAAAGGGAAGAGCCTAGAAGATGTAAAAGGAAACTTAGTTTGATAGCATCCTGTCTGGCAAGAACTCACTTAACAATAGACACAGCTGGAAAACCGTTATGTCTTTATAGATGTAGTTGTGAAATCCTCACTTCTGTATTGTTTTGTATGTTTATTTGCATGGTCTCTATCTGGTTCTGTAATTGTTTCCGTCTGCTGTATAATTAATTTTGTTGGGTGTAAACCAATGAAAGTGGTGGAATATAATTGGTTAAATAACCATGTTACAGTATGTTAGGATTGGTTAGTTAAATTTCAGTAAAATGATTGGTTAAGGTATAGCTAAGCAGAATTCAAGTTTTACTATATAGTCTGCAGTCAATCAGGAAGTGTGTGAGGGAAAAATGGGAACAGGAACTGGGGATGGGGGAATTGGGATCATGTTTTGCTAAAGGGGGAGTGGGAACAGGGGATGGGAACAGGAACAGGGACACAGCAAGGCTCTGTGGTGTCAGAGCTGGGAAGGAGGATACTAAGGAAGGAAACTGGAATCATGCTTGCTGGAAGTTCACCCCAATAAACATCAAATTGTTTGCGCCTTTGGACTTCAGGTATTGTTGCTCTCTGTTCATGCGAGAAGGACCAGGGAAGTGAGAGGGTGAAGGAATAAGGCCCCTAACAAGCGATAGTGAACTTTTCTGCAAAGGAGTCACAGCCTGGACTGTGCCTCCTGCTCATTATTTTGGCTTCAGCTGTAGCTGACTCAATCTGAATAGCAATGGTTATTGCTTTTTCTAGTGTAAGTTGTGGTTCTAGAAGTAAGCGTTTTCTTACACGAAAAATGGTTGTTCTCTCAATGAGTTGGTCTCTAATAATCTCATCTGCCATATTCCCAAAGTCACAAGTTAGAGTCAGACTCCTCAGGGAAGCCATATACTGCATCATAGTCTCCCCCCGGTTTCTGCTCACGCTGGTGAAATCTGTAGCAATTAGCTACTACATTCACTTTTGGCAGAAAAAAGTTCTTTAATGCAGTGAGTGCAGTCTCATATTTATCATCTGCAAGGGGAAAAGTGTAAAATATATGCTGCCCTTCTGCTCCAAGGAAGTGGATTAGCATAGCACGTTTTCTTACTTCAGAAATCTCTGTAGCACTCATTGCAAGCAGATACGTCTCAAACATATGGATCCAGGCAGTAAAAGCAATTGGAGGCTCATCTGGGCTTTGCAGAAAGGGTGCATGTGGGTTCAGAGGCAGAAGATCCCATCCTCATCACCAAAATGTTGTAACAACCAGGCAAGGTACTAACAAACTTCAACAGGATTTTATTTTTTAAAGGGGAAACCTCTTTACCAAGCTGCTGCTGCACCCTCTGTAACTCTCACTCAGCCTCCTCAACTCCTCCCCCCTCCTTCCTGTTTCCTGTACAGCCAACAGCCGGTGCTCCCAGTTCTAATAATTACAAGCAACATCTATCCACCACAAGTATATAGCAAATTAACCAGGCGTGTAATTTTGTGCAAAACAAGTCAACATTGGTAATGCTTATCCACCAACTTGTATGCCATTATTTGAGATATAATGAAGAATATTTTGCCTTAGAATGAAGAATATTTTGGTGGAAAAGGCTATCCCAAAGCTATGGACTACAGCTGTAATTATACTGTTTCACTCTTTACATTGTTAACAAATTAGAATTTCATCAGGTTAATTTATTAACATTTTTCTAATGGCAAAAGACATTTTTGGTGGGGGTAGGGTTGGCTTTTTTTTTTCAGGTGTAGTAAATTATCTTTAATTTCTTTGAATAGTGGACAAAGGATTGTCCTGTAATTGAATGTGGTTCTCCTCCCACCCCAAGCCCCACTTTAGAAGTATTTATGCAAATTTGAGATTGAGTGCACCAGAGGTGTGGCCTTATGCTGTTTTTCCAGTTTGAACATTTTTAATAAATATTAATCTGATTAAGCTTCATGGGGGATTAAGAATTATATTATAAAGTGCATAAGGGCAAACAATCTTCCATTATAGGAGAGATTAGTGGTTCAAACCATATACCCCATTTTAATAGCATGACTAGTGTATTCCTCACATGCAGTGGAGCCACTCCTTTATTCCAGTTACATAATTTTAAAACCAGGGATGGTATTTTTCTTCTTCCTATATGTGTGATGACTTGGTGTTATCCTTCAACAAACATATTATGGTATGTACCAAAATGTGACATCTGTGTGGCTTCCCACTCCCTCTGAAAGCTTCAGATATGTTAGTGTTTAGTTATAGCTAAAATCCAGACATGAAAAAGTCACACATGAAATATAACTCCCAAATCTAATAGAAATTAATATAAATATAATTAATTTAATTCTGATAAAATTCAGGATGCTTTGTTTTCTCTCTGTGTTGAATAATATTAATGAGAGAGAAGCTGTCTTTAGAGCAACTATCTCTGTATTTTTAAGATCCTATTATATTGAACACATATAACCATTCTAACTGTAGTCTGTAACCTATCATTTAAATCAGCTTCTGTACCAGATGACTGGAAGATAGCTAAAGTGACACCAATTTTTTAAAAAAGGCTCCAAAGGTGATCCCGGCAATTACAGGCCTGTAATCCTGACTTCAGTACTGGTCAAACTGATTGAAACTATAATAAACAACAATATTATCAGACTTATATATATAAACATAATTTGTTGAGGAAGAGTCAACATAGTTTTAGTAAGTGGAAATCATGCCTCACCAATCTACTAGAATTCTTTGAGGGAATCAACAAGAATGTGAACCAAGAGGATCCAGTGGATATAGTGTACTTAGATTTTCAGAAAGCCTTTGACAAGGTCCCTCACCAAAGGTTCTTACACAAAGTAAGCTGCCATGGGATAAGAGGGAAGGTGCTCTCATGAACTGGTAACTGGTTAAAAGATAGGAAGCAAAGGGTAGATATAAATGGTCAGTTTTCAGAATGGAGAGAGACCAGTCCTATTCAACATATTCATAAATGATCTGGAAAAAGGGATAAACAATGAGGTGGCAAAATTTGCAGATGATACAAAATTACTAAAGATAGTTAAGACCCAGGCAGACTGCGAAGAGCAAAAAAAAAAAAAAAAAGATCTCTCAAAACTGGGTGACTAGGCAACAAAATGGCAGATGAAATTTAATGTTGATAAATGCAAAGTAATGCACATTGGAAAGCAAAATCCCAATTATACATATAAAATGATGAGGTCTAAATTAGCTGTTACCACTCACCAGGGGCGGCTATAGACATTTCGCCGCCCCAAGCACGGCGGCATGCCATGGGGGGCGCTCTGCCGGTCGCCGGTCCTGCGGCTCCGGTGGACCTCCCGCAGGCGTGCCTGCAGAGGGTCCGCTGGTCCCGTGGCTTCGGTGGACCTCCCACAGGTCCACCGGAGCCCTGCCTGCCACCCTCCCGGCAACCGGCAGAGCTTGGCGTGCTGGGGCCTGAGGCCTGGAGCCGCCCCTGCCACTCACGAAAGAGATCTTGGAGTCATTGTGGATAGTTCTCTGAAAACATCCACTCAGTATGCAGCAGCAGTCAAAAAAGCTAACAAAATGCTGGGAATAATTAAGAAGGGGATAGAAAATAGGACAGAAAATATCACGTTGCCTCTATATAAATCCATGGTATGCCCACATCTTGAATTCTGTGTGCAGATGTGGTTGCCCCATCTCAAAAAAGATATATTGGAATTGGAAAAGGTTCAGAAAAGGGCAACAAAAATGATTAGGGGTATGGAACAGCTTAGAAATTAATAAGACTGGGACTTTTCAGCTTGGAAAAGATGGCTAAGGGGAAATATGAATGAGGTCTATAAAATCATGACTGGTGTAGAGAAAGTAGATTAAGAAGTGTTGTTTATTACTTCTCGTAACACAAGAACTAGGGGTCATCAAATGAAATTAGTAGGCAGCAGGTTTAAAACAAATAAAAGGAAGTATATCTTCACACAGCACACAATCAACCTGTGGAACTCCTTGCCAGAGAATGTTGTGAAGGCCAAGACCATAACTGGGTTAAAAAAAGAACTAGATAAATTCACAGAGGATAGTTCCATCAATGGCTATTAGCCAGGATGGGCAGGAATGTTGTCTCTAGCCTCTGTTTTCCAGAAGCTGGGAATGAGAGACAGGGGATGGATCACTTGATGATTAGCTGTTCTGTTCATTTCCTCTGGGGCACCTGGCATTGGCCACTGTCAGAATACAAGATACTGGGCTAGATGTACCTTTGGTATGACCCAGTAGAGCCATTCTTATGTTCTATAGATAGAATAATTTCCTATGTACAACATATATTGCATGTCTATATAAAATAATTATAATCAAATATTATGTATATAATTATATCATATTAACGGGATATAGTACTATCTCCAGATCTTCAAAAACAAATAGTTTTTAAACTAAAGATATCACAGACTTCCTCCTCCCAATAACAGATTGTGGGAGCTGTTTCTGAACAATGTTGCCAATTCTATGCTTTGGATGTTTATATACTTTCACTGTTAGAAACATTGATTCATGCCTCAGAACAAATAAACAATGTTTTACAGTGCCTACCATCTGGTGGGGCCCAACTTATTGTGCTGTGGGCTTGAAAATAAAGATGCCAAAGTACTAAAGAGTCACATAATTACCTTAGTCAGAAAGTGCATTGTGCACACAAAAGAGCTGCAGGTGCAAGTGCTGAGTGTAACTCACCAATTCTTAAATAAAATAAAATAAAATAAAATAAAATAAAATAAGGAGTTGGCTGAGGCCTCATAGCTAAATGAGAATGTGGGGAGATGGGTTAGGGAAGTAGAATTCCCCCTCCATTCCATTTTTTTTCTAAGAGAATGGGGAAATTGTTATTTAGGGGAGGTAAAGGGCTACTTTAAATATAGGAATGAAGCAAAAAATGCCCATGGTTTCTTAATCAACTTAATTCAAAGACAGTATAACTTAACAAAACTACCTCAAATTAGACTTCTAATACCTTTTTCTGTTTATAAAGATGTGAAAGGAGTATATACATTCACCGCCTTTCTTGAAATGTAGTCAATCTTGGGTTTATGGGCCAGAATAATGGGCTTGGTTTGGAGGAATGTTGGAGTCCATGGGAGCTGTAGGGTTTCATTGCCACTCAGGATCAAGCCCAATGAGGCTGCGGTATAGATTCCAGTTATTTAAGATCAGTCCCTTGTCCTCTCCTGAATTCTTGGAAAAAAAATCAATATGCAAAATATCCTAGAAATATCAGGTGCAGAATTTGAGTAACAGGATTCTTTTGATTAAAGCTATAGATGGCCCAGTTTTTTTAGGGGGAGGAGAGGATCTGTAATGTAGAGTTATTTCAGATAAAATGAGAGACAAATAAGCCATATGGATTAAAGACTAGTGTCCCGTCCAGTCCTGGAACACAAGTAATGTCAATTTTTTAAAAAGTAGCGGATACAATTAAAAATATTGTTACCATCTTTCCATGGTACTGAACCCAGATACAACTGAAATAAAAACAGATGTAACTTCTGGCCTCCAGAATAACAAGTTTTCACTGCAGGTAGCAAAGGTCCCACTGGAGAAACCATCCAAATGCAAAGTATATGATGAATGGTGCCAACTTCAACATCAGAATGTGGGTAGGAGTCAACCAGAGACATTCATGGCTGATGAGCTAGGTAAGGCTTTTTACTCCATCAAGCCAAGCATGGCAGCGGGCTATGAGAACATCTTGCTGGAATTCCTCAAACACCTTGGACTAAAGGTGGCACTGTGGCTTACTAACTTCTACACAGCGGTCATTAATGAGAAGACATTACCATGAACTTGGCATCAGGTAAAAAATATTGTCATTCTTAAGCCAGGCAAGGACCCCTACAATGCGTCAAGTTACTGTCCTGTTGTCAGTGTGTTTCAAAGTGTTTGAGCATTTGATCCTGCAATGAATTGCTCCAGAGTTAGATGATGTCTTGCAGGTTGAGCAGGCAGGTTCAGGAAAGGACGCAGCATCTGTGATGAAGTCCTGGCCTTGACCAAAGTCCTGGCCTTGACCACCTTTATCAAAAGTGGTTTTCAACAAAATCTAAAAATGGTAGCCATCTTCTTGGATTTGATCATCACCTATGACACAGTTTTGCATAAAGGTCTTTTGTTTATAAACTATTGAATTTCCCTGCATTGTGTGGTCGAAGTAGTAGAGCTCTCTCTAAAACAGGTGGTTTAGAGTACACATGGGCAACAGCCTTCCTCAAGGCTCAGTGACCTGCCAGCTCCACTCATGCACAATTTTATCTATCCCGATGACATATGCTGCAGTTATCAAAGTCAGTCCTTCTCAGAAATTGACAGGGTGTTGAATGATGATAGGGGCCCTGAGGATAGTAGTAAACCACTTGAACTGACAGTTCCTTCCCCTGGGCTACTTCCCTCTCCTGCCCTTCAGCTTGTGGGGGGGCTTCCTGCCCTCCCTCTGCACAAGCCAGGTGCCCCTTACCTAGGGTCTTGGACTTCTTAGCCCACCGCAGCACTTCTCCAAACTTTTCTCTGCTTCCCTTCAAACTGTTCTCTGCTCCAATACCAATCCTTTCTGCTCCAACTCCTTCAAACTGTTCTCTGCTCCAATACCAATCCTTTCTGCTCCAACTCCTCCAAACTGTTCTCTGCTTCAACACCAATCCTTTATGCTCCAACTCCCACACTGTCTGTTGAAGCAGGAGTTTTTATCATGTGACTGACTGCAGGTGCTCTAATTGGCTTCAGGTGCTCTAGTTGATCTATAGCAAACTTTCTTCCCCTTACAGGGAATAAGGCTCCCTTCTAACCCTCTCCTGCTGCCCTCTGGCCATGCTGTATCACACAGACTATTGTAGTAAATGGTGCCTGCAGCTGAGCTTCTCCAAGATGGTTTCTAGTATATTCCATCTGAATAATTCAAGCACAAGTCACAAGGTAAACATTTTCCTCAATGGCCAACACCTGCAGCATGATGCAAACCCAGTTTACCTCAGTGTGACATTGGATACATCGTTAACGTACCACAACTATTTGAGGAAGATGGCAGCCAAAGTCAGCACTTGGAACAAACTGCTCAAAAAATTGGCTGGTTCAACCTGGAGTGCAAGCACTTGGTTTCTTAAAGCATCAGCCCTGGCCCTCTGCTATTCAACAGCAGAGTACTGTGCTCCTGTCTATAGTCGCTTGTCTCACACAAGGCTGGTTGATATAGTGCTTAACAAAGCTATATGTATTGTTATCAGGACTTTATGGGCAACTCCATTGCCATGGCTACTGATACTTAATAACATAACACTGCCTCATGTTTGCCATGAGAAGGCCTCTGTCATGCTGCTGGCCAAGATCCATTAGAACAGTGACCTGAATTTGTACACAGACCTCTTCAACCACCTGCCAACTTGCCTGTCTTCTAGATGCCTTTTATGGTCATTTATGCCACCATAGGACATGACGGTAGAATCTGCTTGGCGCAATGAGTGGACTCAGAGATGACAGCTGTTAATCACACTCTTGTCATTGACCCAACCATCTGTCCACTAGATTTTGATCTTCCAAGGCACTTGTGGTCATCTCTGAATCAGTTTTGAACAGAACAGGGCAACTGTACATCCAGTCTCTTTAAATGGGGTTTTTCTAATGACCCAAGAAGCAGCTGCAGTCAACTTCAGAGTATCCTTAGTGAGTGGCCACTGATTTATTTTGATGGTGGCTACCAGCTCTTCACCTGGCTGATGACAACACCATCAGATGGCTGGGTACATTGCATTTACTCTGGTATATATACTATACAGTTCTCACTCTACAGAGGCTAGACAAGCAGGACTGTCAATTTACTGAGCAGAAGAAAACAATAAAGGAAGAGAGATCTTCCTCCTCTTTAACAATAGCAATAATCTCCCGGATATAGTAGCAACAACTACGGTGGGTGTGGGGAGGAAGTCCAAGAAGATACAACATTGTTACAGAGAATGGAGGTAACATGACAAACAGTTGGAAGGAGTGAAGTTGAAAAGGGAAATGTATTTGTTTGTTTAATTTAAAATTACAGAATTAGAACTATTTAACTTCTAGTGGCCTGGACCCTAGATCTTTCCTTGTAATTTTTTTGAATTGAGTAAACTTCTTATAGTTTGGCAAATTATGCTTTTTTTCCCCTTCTAGGGAGGGATGGGCATTGCTCATGAATCATTTGGACCTTTCTTTATGGAACAACTAATTTTTAGACTATGGGTTTCTAATGAACTGTTCACTTTGACTCTTCAGCATTTGCGGTCACATGTATTTTTGCTTCTTGGTTGGAGAATTCTACCAGGAAGAGATAAAATTATGGATGTCAGATATGAAAAAAATGTCTTAGATATGAATGAATGAAACTTTTGGCATTTGTGAGTATTATCAGGACCAGCTGACAATCACCTGAATACTTTTGAATAATGACTTGTATGATCCCACTAATAACAATGGATCACACTCAAGTTGTTCACAGACTTTCCTATTGTTTGTTTTCCTGATGAATGTAGCTGACCAGACTCATGAAAATCAAGACCTGACTGTGTTGTACATTAAAATATGAGGGCCTAATTTGGTCTGCAATTTCAATATTTCAGAATTGGACCCACAATAGAAATATTCTTGAGATATGAAATCTCATTTATAAAGTGAATATCATAATTCTATCTTCTCCAGAAGCTTGAATCTCTCCTAGATTCAACCTCTTGCAGATTCACTGTGTATTCCACCTATTCTGTAAATCTTGTGACAAAACAACAATTAAATCCACAACCTCTATGCTGGGCTGTGAAATAAAATTGTTCCCAACATTGATCTGCAAACCAGGCTTTTTTGTTGTAGGTTAGAGAAAGAGATCTATTTTTGGAATGATGGGAGTATATGGCTCATATGCTACTTCACAGTAAGATTCTGCTTTTCATTATTTCCTACATTCTTTATCTAGAAAAAAAGAGTTATATATGGCATCTCTTTTATTCAGAAGCAAAATTCACGTACTCTGTTTTGAAAGGCAAACTATACAGGCTTGTAAACAATAAGTTTTTGTTTCCTTTATTATGCAGTCCTGGGACTCTAATGATGTTTCTCCACTCTGACTTAACTGTATTCCTTTGTAAAGGGTTCATAAGTTATATTTTTGCACAAGAGGCATAGCAAATAACTTTTGCTATAGTTACTATAGTGACAGGATAGGTATTGTAATTACAGGGACGCCAAGAGAAACACTATAATTCAACCAGCATTTAGTTGGCATTTATGCTGTGCAATGTAAGATATTTAGGGACATTTCTTAAACAGAAAGTGAAATGTAATTCAGTAATAAGATTATAAGAAATGTTATGTACCTATTTCATAAACAGTAAAGAAAGAGAAAATTACAAGAGACATGTCCACATCTAGTGAATGTACATTATTACTCATAAAGTTGAGGATTACCAAAACAGCCTTTGGCTGCTTACACAGTGAATTGGGTGTATTCAAACTAAAGAGGGGGAGTTTAAAACAAAAAAAATCCATTAATGACTCTCACCAACCCTCTATCCTTACCCTTGGAAGGGTGGTTTTATGATTAAGGGCACTTGAATGAGAATCAGTAGATCTGAATCCAATTCCTTTTTTTTTTTTTTTTTTTGCCACTGACAGATGGGAAATGTAGGGAAATAGAGGAAACAAAGGGGAAACAAAAGCTGACAAATCAAACATAGCTTTTAAAAAAATCCATCTTGCACTAAGCAAACTATTTGGAATGGCCTTAAGACATGCCCACTGACTTAAAGAATTCTTCTTTAGCTTTGATTTTGGAATGGACATTCCATACAGTATACCCACAACTCTTTTTACAAGAGACAATGCAGCAGAAAGGGGCTGAGATGTTAGACCATGTGTTGTCTAGCTCAGGGTGGTGATATTTGAATTAAGTGAAGAGTACATGGTCCAAAAATATCAGATACTGATGTGGTGAACGTGTTGCAAGGGTTCATTAAGAGTCAAAGGAAAATAAGTCTCAAGGCACTTGCTGAAACTGAGTATGGCGAATAAATATTTTACCTGGGTGGTGGAGGGGTATCTCCAGCACTTATCAGGCTCATACTGTTCAGTATAGCAAGGTAGTGGGGTGTGGATAGTAAGATGGTATGTTCTTTGGAATGCCAGAAGGGAATTGAAGGCTCTCATTTAGTTCAATAAGCATTGGACCCGGCCGGAGGTTGAGTGTTGGTGGACGAATGAATCACTCATAACATGCAGGGCTTTCCAGTTTATGTGGCCAGCAACTACATTTAATAACACTATTAAACAACTATATAGCTTATGGATAATTTTATTTCTATTTTAGTGTTGCCTAGAGCACATCCTATTATGCAAGGCACTGTACAAACGTTCCCTGCCCCAAAGATGCGCTTATAGAACGCTGCTGTTGAATAACATGACTACTTGTGCTCTATCCACAGACATGTTCATCTCTTATTCTCTTTGAGCCAGCTTGATCAGTCTTTTGGAATAAGTGTTGGGTGGTAGGAACCAAGATACTTGGTTTTGTCTACACTGACAGTGCTGCAGCAGCTCAACTGTACCGGTGCAGCAGCCTCTCTTTAATGCCTAGTGAAGATGCTAATTGCACCAATGGGAGAGCTTCTCTCATCAGCCTAAATACTCCACCTCCCTAAAAGGCAGTAGCTATGTTGATGGGAGAAGCTGTTCTGTCAACATAGCACTGTCTACACTAGGAGTTCAGTGCGTATAATTTTCCACACCTCTGAGCAACATAGTTATACCTGTCTGTTACAGCTGTCCCCCTGCTGCATTCCTTTTTTTCCCCTCTCCTTTCTGTTTGTCCTGTGTGGCCGCCCCTCCCAGCCATTGTGCTAACTAAAGTCACAGCCCTATTCATAGGAATGGCCTGTACAGACTAACTGGAGCCATTGCTCTGCCTAGGGAGGGGGCGTCTTGCTTCTTTGTTTGGCTCCTTTGTTCAGACCGGGGCTCGGTGTGGGGGGCGCTGCCCAGAAATGCAAGACCTGAAGTGGCCAACTAATTAAGCATATGAGTCATACCTGTGGCTCAGAACATGCCCAGGCATGCCTATGCTTACCTGCAGACTTTCCCTGCCTTCTCTCATCCCCTGTATCAAGAGGAGCCAATCAAAAGTACTGGTGGGAAACTACCTAAGTTTGCCTTTAAAGCCGGACATTTTCTGATCAGACCTCGGAGAAGGTCCTTGCTTTGCCACCTGGTCTGATCAGCTAGGGGTCTTTGAGGGGCCCTCTCCCTGCTCTCGTTTGTTCTTGAGCGTACCCCCGCTTTTAAACTCCCCTCCCACGAACAACGAATTTGTGCCTGGAGATCTCCTGATTATTGTAAGTGAATCGAGTCCTCTCTCCATCCTCTGATGCTACTGCTGTTCCTGTCTCTGTGCTTGCTGCTGTCCTGGGGATTGGTAAGAACTCCCTCTTGCAAACTCCCCCTGTCCTAGCTGCTGGCCTTGTTTCCCCAGCAGACAGACCCAAGCTAACTCCTTGGTCTGTATCTGTAATCTGTTTCTTGCTCCGCAGTGCCTTTGCTGCTAAAAAATAAGCCTGTGCCGCTGCTAAACTGTGCCTCCTGGACTGTATCCTGGGCTGCCAGCTTGCAGCCGCCCCACTGCTGCAGCCACCACTAGTTAACCCCCCCCCCCAGGGCTGTACCCTGGGCACACACCACTCTGCCCTCTGGAACTGCTCCCCCTCCCAATCAAAGAATCGGCATAGTGTAAGGTGCACCTATTAAAATCAGGTTCTTAGTCTAGATAAGTTGTAATTTCTTTTTGCATAGCTGTGGTTAAGTTAAGTTTAGAGAATTGTTTGTATTGTGCTCTGTAAGTTAAGTTCAAAAAATTGTTGCATTGTGTTCTGTTGCTTGCTAATTTGTGTAGTCTTGGTTAAGTTAGATCATAGATAAGTTTTTGCTGTGTTCTGTATAATTGTGGTTAAGTCTGTCTTCCCGCTGCCCTAACCCCCCGCCCCCGAGCTTGCCCATGTCCCCCCCCCCTGAGCTCCCTAGTCACTCGTTGCAGTCTCTCTGCTGTTTAAATTTGCAGCCTGTCTGCTCTCTGTGTCTCCCTGAGTTTAAATCTCCCTCTGCAGGGCCTCTGCCTTTGGTCTCTGCTCCACCACGTGCTCCTCTTCCCCCATCCCCCAACTTCATTCCTCTACCACTGCCTTTCTCTCTCTCTCTCTCTCTCTTTTAATCCCTTCCCCCACGTGTTCACCCCGCTCCTACTGCTGCCAAACCTCAATTGTATTGCTGAAATCTAGCATAAAACCCCATTGGTTACCCTCTTTCTCTCTGACACACTTCACATTTTACATTTACACCACTGCAACACATTTTTACCTAGAGTTGTTGGTTATTTAACACATTTTACCAATAACTGTTAACTGGTTATATGCTGCTGTGACACACCCTTTACATAGAAATTGTTAGCTACCTGTTACATTTATATTTCAGTGTTAATTGGTTACCAACTGTATTGTACCCCACTGTATTGTACCCCACTATTGAAACCCCCTATACTATTTACTAAAAGAAACCCCTCCCCAATTGTCTACCTTAAGAAACCCCATACCCCTCACTATTGAATTTTCCCTGTTTTTGCATTTTCTTAATAAATTTTATTTTGCACCCCACCAGTGCAGTAGTTGTCCCCCAAGATCCCCTACCTGCTGGCAGGGTCAATACCGACATAAGTTTGTAGTGTAGATCAGGGCTTAGAAGAGGTAGTTACATATATCTAAGAAACAAATAGGAACTTTCCTTAGGTTGTTGACTGGAATTTGGGTAAATAGACTATAGTGGAGTTATGGTCACTTTCACCAATTGAGGAACTTTCCTTGGTGTTCACGGAAATCTTTCTTTTAGTAAATTTTCCTCCTCAAAGTACCTTTTTACAGCATTAGGTTCTGATCCTACATCCTTTCAAGTCAGCTGATCAACTGATGAACAACTGGAATCTTCCAGGCTCTTATGCTAAGGAAGAGAAGGTAATGATTTTAAATTTTTTATTTTAGTGACTTGTGTGCAGAAGTTTACTTGGCATGTATTTCAGCTTCTCTGCATACAGAAGTATGGTGCAGACTGCTGAACGGCAGCCCATGAGAAAGATTCAGAAAACTTGAGAAACTCCTGTTCAAATCAATGGGACACTTGGAATTTCCCTACACTTGACCCAAGAGAGTATTTCTCTTTTAGTAGGATCCCTGGCTTTTCTTGTATCTCAGAGGTTGCTACAGTAATGAACCATTTTTATTTAACTTAGACTAAATAGGGAGGTACAACCTGTCTTTCTTGTCAGCATTCAAATTACTGATGCCTTGGGGCTACAGCAATTTGCACATCCTTGTTTATCAATATTGTTTACAATGCTGTGATAATAATTGTTCATGGATAAATGATGTTTCTGACTTATCTGTCTTTACAGTGGTGTTATACACATGTAACCATATTGTAACTGCTATCTTTGTCTCTTCAATGGGGGAATTGCAGTCTGGCTGTTTATCGGCTTACAATGGATATCAAATGCTTTTGGGCTGGAACACTTCTAATGGGACACATGGAAGTCTTGAAGCTGAGACACATCACAGCTGAGGAAAATGCCAAGTATTACATGAAGAGATCTATTCAAGACACCATGTGCAAGAATGGGAAATATGGTAGTATTTTTTGTGTGTGTGTTAGTGGCAGATGTTATCATTCTTCAGCCAAGATACAATGACTAGTAACATGGGCTAACCTCCAATGCATCTTTATTTTCTCTTATCAACACTAAGCAAATAAATATAGCCATAACTCAGCAGCACATCTTGTAGATACTTCAGATTACAGCCTACCTTTCTTTCCTACACAGCATCCATAAACACTGCGTATATAACAGGTTTATACTTAATTATAAATCAGTCCTGATTGTGGAAACAAGCACTAATCTCCTCCTTTAATTTAAGCCACACAAAACTCTTTACCACAGTCAGCAAGCTTCATTTGCCTAATTCACAAAGTAAACAAGTTCACAAATACAGCAGAATGAAAACATTATGGCCCAAATCTTTTAAATTGCTTCAGCAAAACTGTGCAAACCTGTTTATAGCAGGGTGTGCATGCCCCGCACTGGGACTGCAAGGGGTTAACCCTTCACTGTGGGCTGAGGAAGCCATTCCCCCACAGCTCTACTGGGCATGCTCAAAGTGCAACACCAGTATAAGAGGGAGCAGCCTGGCTCAATCTGGGCAGACCGCCATAAGTGAAGGAGGTGTGTGGCTGGCTCCTGCTGAAGGGCAATGGGCACTTCATGATACAGAGGCCAGCCAGCTGACAGCAACCCTCAACCCCCAGGTGCTGGATGTGACTGAGGGAGAAGGGGGAACTAGGAAGCCATGAGATGCTGGATGTGACTGAGGGACTGAGGGGGAACTAGGAAGCCATGAGATGCAGAGAAGTGGGTAGGAAGTAATCCAGAAAGTGATTGACTCTGGCCCTAGTGACCTACGGGAATGGAAGCCGAGAAGGTCCTAAAATGGCTGCTGGAGAGCCAGCAACAGCAGGAGGCTCAGCAGCAGCATCAAGTGCAGCTTTTGCAACAGATGGCAGTTCAGCAGCAGCAGCAATTTGGCCCAGCAGCAGGAACAGCAGCAACAGCTACTGTGGGAGGTGTCCGTCCTACACCAGGCCCAACAGGAGCGCCTGATGCAACAAGTGGCAATGTTATGGAGGCCTATCCCCCACTGGATGCCCATGCCAGTGGGTTGGGAGCACAGGGGGCCTGACGAGATACCTCTATGCCTGACCAAGATGGGGCCTGGTGATGACCCTGAGGCATTTCTGGTCACCTTTGAAAGGGTCACCACCATGGTGCAGTGGCCATGGGAACACTGGGCCACTCTTCTGGCACCATATGTGAGTGACTCCGTGCAGGCTGCCTATCACAATCTAGAGCTGCAGGATCCTTTAGATTAGCAGAAGGTCAAAGCAGCTATCCTTGACCAGACAGTCATGTCCCCCAAAACTTACAGACAACATTTCCATTGGGAGTGGTACCCACCAGAGGCTTGCCCCAGGGCCATGGCCCAGAAGCTACTGGACTACAGTTGGCACTGGGTGGAGCCAGAAGTGTACAGGGGCTCAGGTGGCTGAAGTGGTGGTGCTGGAGCAATTCATAGAGATCCTTCTTTCCAGAGGAAGAAAGTGGTTGAAACATCATCGCCCGACCTTGCTCTTGGAGGCTGTCACCCTGATGGAAGACTACTTGGCTGCCAGAGGTGCGAGGTAAAAAGTCCGAGATCCCGCAGGCACTCAGGCCAACCTCCGGAGCGAGTCACCTGCCTGCACGAGTCAAGGGGTGTAAGCCCCCAACCACATCTGATGACAGCTGGGGCGGGTGCCCATGAGAAAACAACAGAGTGGCCAAACCCTTAGTCACGGGAGGAACGGGCTGCCCGGGAAGCCGGTGGGCCCAGGTGTAGAAGCCCTGTCCAAGGCGAGATGGGGGAAGTGCTACAAGTGTGGCCAGGAAGGGCATTTCCATCATGACTGTCCTTTTATGGACTGCAATTACAGCCACACATTAGCTACAGGATCCCAGGCCCACCGGAGAGGCCCCGAATGGCTAGACACCGGGTGCGGGGGAGGACTTTATGAAGAAATAATGAAAGGATCAAACACTGAGTAGGACCTGGGAGCAGGTGACAAGCCCTGATGTGGACGGGGATGCCAAGAAACAGACTCTGCGGGGACCCCACTTTGAGATCCGCAAAGACTGTGTATACTGGGTGGTCCAGGAACCCCAGACCCGGGAAGAATTATGACAACAACTAGTCCTGCATAAGTACTGTAGGGGCCTGTTACGACCTGCACACTCGGTGCCCTGGGCTGGGCACTTGGGGAGGGAGAAGACCCTACAGCGAGTGGCCCAAAGGTTCTTCTGGCCCGGCATTCACCGTGAAGTGCGGGACTTCTGTGTGGCCTGTCCAGAATGACAACAGGCTGGCCCAAAGGGTGTACCAAAGGCACCCTTGGTCACCCATCCTGTAGTTGGGGTGCCATTTGAGAGAAATGGCCTGGACCTGGTCGGGCCCCTGGAAAAAATCAGATCAGGCTGCCAATATATAGTAGTGGTGGTGGATTACGTGACCTGATAACCTGAGGCAGTCCCATTACAGAACACCACAACACTGACTATAGCAGCCAAGCTCCTGAAAATCTTCTCCTGGGTGGGAATACCCAAGGAGATACTAACTGATCAGTGGACCAATGTCTCATCTAAACTGATGGCAGAGCTATATCGATTGCTGGATATGCAAGTGCTAAAGATTTTGGTATATCACTCGCAGATGGACAGCCTCATGGAAAAATTCAACGGGATGCTGAAGTCCATGCTTAGGAAGTTCGTAGAGGATGACCCACTCCACTGGGACAAACTGTTGCCAGCCCTGCTGTTCGCGGTACAGGAGGTTCCCCAGGCCTCTATAGGCTTCTCACCCTTTGAACTGATGTACAGGCGGCAACCCTGGGGAATACTTGACCTACTGAAGGACACCTGGGAGGAGCAGGAGTCATGGGCCTCTGGCTCAGCCCCCTAAATACTGCAACTCTGGGAGCAGCTCCAGAATCTCAGAGCATTTGCAAGAGAAAACCTCCTATGGGCACAGTGGACCCAGGCACATCACTACAATTGAGTGATGCGACTGCACACTTTTGAACCATGAGATAGTGTCCTGTTACTACTACCCTCTACAGAGTCCAAACTGCTGGACAAGCCATTAGAGGTGGTTAGGCAGTTGGGACCCGTGGACTATGAAGTGCGGCTGCCAGGCAGATGGAAAGAAGTCTGTGATTGGAGTAGGACTGGACGCGGGTCAACTGGAGGAGTTGCGGCAGCTAGTCAGGGCCTTTGCCCCTGTGCTGTCGCCTCACCGGGGAAGACTGAGCTGGTGAGACACAACATCACTACCCTACCTGGCCAGAAGGTCCACAATAACTACCAGCCACTGCCAAAGATGTGGGGATTGGTCTCTGAGGGTCATGAGGAATCATACAGCGAATGCCGGAGTCCTATTGTATTAGTCTCTAAATCCAACGGGAAAATACAATTCTGCACAGACTTCCGCAAGGTCAAAGCAATATCCTGGTTTAACACATACCCAATGCCCAGAGTGGATAAACTACTGGAACAGCTGGGTAACGCTACATTTATCTCAATGTTAGACCTCACAAAGAGGTACTGGAAAATACCTCAGGTGCCCACATCCCATGATAAGTGGCCTTCCCTACCCCGTACGGGCTGTACCACTTTGTCACCATACCTTTTGGCCTTCACGGGGCCGTGGCCACATTCCAACGACTGATGGGTAGACTGTTACAACCCCACCACCCGTACACAGCTGCCGTTATAGATGACATAGTGGTGTACAGCCACACATGGGAAGGACGAGCAGCGGCACAGGAGGCAGCAAACAGGGCTGCCAACAGGGGAGTTAGCGTGGGAGTTGCCATTGGAGGAGCAGGTGAGTGTGCTTTTGTTTGTGTTTTGTGTGTATTTGTTATCTGTAGAGGGGCAGGCTGCTGCTGCTGAGCAGCAGCTGGCTGAGCCCTGAGTGAGGGGGAGGAGGGCCAGGGGGCCAGGGGGGGCCGGCCCGCCGCCCAGCCCAGCCAGGCAGCAGGCAGCAGGCAGGGCCAACAGGGGAGTTAGGAGCGGAGGAGTTGGGGGAGGGGGGAGGGAGGCCCCAGAGGCCCCCCCCCCCAGAACACCACCAACAGCAGCCAGCAGCAGCAGCAGCAGCCAGCAGCAGAGCCAAGCACAGATGACACAGCAGAGATGAGAGCATGCAGCAGCTGGCGACCCTAGGGTGGGAGTAGTAGCGGGGACAGTACTGTATAATAGAGCTGCTGGAGCTGCTGAAGCTGCAGGAGGAAAAGATCCAGGGCCTGCAGGAAAGGTGAGGAAACCCTGATAGAGGAAGAGAGGGGAGAGGCTGGCAAAGCAAATGGCAGCAAGGGCAAGGAGGGGGAGCAGGGGGGGGCACAGGGGAGCAGGGGCTGAGGCCAAGGGAGAGGATCAGGGGGAGGATGAGAATGGAGGTGGGGAAGCATGACCGTGAGAGGCAGGGGGAGGAAAAAGGGAAGCCAGGAGGGGGGAGGCCAGAAAAGGTTTGGGAGGTTTGAGAATGAGGAAGGAGAGGGCACAGAGTGGTAACAAGTGACTGAGAGGCCAAAGAAAAAGATAAGAGCGGAGTAGATAGATAAAGAAAGAGGAGTCTATGGAGCACCAAGTTTGGGGGGCCCAGGGGACAGGAATGGCAGGAGGAAGGGAGAAGATGGCAGGGGATGAGGGGAATGGAAGGAGCTACCAGGGGAACGGGGACGGGGTGAGGGACCAGGCTGTCCCCCAGGCCAAGGCAGGTCTACGTGATTGGGGATTCCATACTGCGGCCTAGGAACAGGCGACTGGGGAGGGGGATCCGGTGAAGAACAGTGTGCTGTACCGGGTGTGAAAAAATGTGGACATGTCTGGATCCTAAGAGGAGGAGATAAGAGGAGCCGGTAAGAACCCTTGGATCATCCCTCATGGAACGAATAATGACGAGAGGATCGCTAGAGGAGAGGGAGAGAGGAGACTATAGAGGGTTGGGAGGCGCTCAAGGGAAAGGCTCAGGAGTGGGATGTGTGGATTCTACCTGTGTCCCTGGGGAGGGGGCCAGGGTGAGGGATCGTGAGATCTAAGTAGTTTGCTGAGGGAGAGGGGTTACAAGGAGGGGGGGAGGATGTATGGGGGGGATGGGGGATTGAGGCAACTGTTCTCAAAGGGATGGGCTCCAGATAAGTAGGGAAGGAGTAGACTTCTAGTAGGAGGAGGCTGGCTCATCTGAAAGAGCTTTAAACTACTAGACACTGGGGATGGGGGGAGACGAGGGGGGAGAGGTCCAGTCCACGCAGCCATTTCAGATTGGGAGTGAGGACAGCAATATAGCAGAGGGGGGGAGAGGGGGGTAAGGAAGTAAGGGGGAGTGGGGGGACAGATTCTAGATCTACAAGAAGTACTGTCCGTACTGTGTTGGTAAAAAAGAAGTGAGAAGTGAGAGGAGGACATTAGGATGTTTAAAAATTAGGATGTTTGAGCTTAGGTAACAAAATGGAGAACTTGAGATGGGAAAGGAGATAATGGGAGAATATGGGAAACGGATATATAAGGAATACATGGAACATGTAGCCATGAGAGGTATACAGAAATGGAAGGGTATGTGCTAAGGTATGAGACCGATAGGAAAGAGGTGGGGAAGGGAAAGGCACTGCATATATATAATGAGATAATGTAATAATGAGAGTAGAACTGGAATGAAATAATTGATGGGAGTCTGTTGGGACAATGGGCCAATGGTCACATTGGGAGAAGGCTATAATAGGAATAGTGATCTTTGGGGTCTATAGTAGGAGCTAATGGGGAGATAGGTTAGAGATTATTTTAAGGTTTTTAAAAGATAAAATTAAATAGGAACTACTGATCTAGGGGATCTTTAAGACTTTAACGGATATAGAAACAAATAAATATTGGGTATAGCTAATAGCTAAAGACGTTTTAGCTAATGAATTTTGAATTAATTCTTTCTTCATCAAGAACCGATGAGACGAGGGGATGCTTAGATTTGATTTTTTTTGTTTGATACGAGGGGTGTGTTGTTGGTAGGGACTGTGGGGAGGGACAACCTGGAGAATGAAGGATCATGAAATAATCTGACCAAGGATAATCAGGATAATCAATAGATAAGATTTTACTAAAGAGGTAGGGCTAATTTAGGGCAAATTTTTAAATATACAGCGACTAGGCGGGAGGTTAGGGAGTGGAACATATGCAGATAGGGATCTAAGGGCAGATGGTGCCTGGAGTTACTTCAAAGTGGAAGGCATGTAGCCTCAGAAGGGGGAGAAGGGGGGAAGAAGCAGCTCATGAGGAGCTGGAAGGAGGACCGAGCTGGATGAGCAAGCGGTTAAAAAGTCAGAAAGAAAAGCAGAAAAACCAAAGGGAGAGGAAGAGGGGGAAGGAAAGCGAGAAGGGAAAATTGAGGGGAGAGAGAGTGAAGGGAAGCTGTGAGAAAGGCAACGCACAGAGAAGGAGTGGAAATGGAATAAAAAAGAAAAAAAGAAATAAATAAAGCGAAAGCCATTAAAAAGAAAAGAAAAAAGAAAGAAAAGTGGGAAATGGGAGAAATAAACAAACGAGAAATGGAGACATCTTAAATGGATCTGAATCTGGAGCAATATCTGATCTTTAGAGGAATGAATGAATGAAAGGGCTATAGAGATAGAGGAGAGAGAATGAAGGGAATGGGGTAGGAATTAAGATTAACGAGTAGAGGCGGGGGAAAGATAACTGAAACAGCTTAACGACAGTAAATGGGGTAATCATCATATTATTAAATCTTAATAAAAGGAAATTATAAGGATATTGCTGGAGATCTTAATATAAATTAAATTCGGGATTGAAATAAATGACTGACTGACTGCAGACTGGCTTAATTAATCCCTAAATTGAAAAATATTCCTAAAAAAAAATTATAGGCCTAATGTAGTTAAAACATGTAAAAAGGGAATAAATGGAAAAAAAGAGAATGGAGAATGCATGAGAAAGAATGAATGGTGATAACATGGAGATGCAAATGGATTTAGTGAGATTAGATGATGGTTACGCAAGATTCGAGAGACTATGAGATTGTTTTCTTTTTTTTGACAGGGAAAACATATGAGTCCTTCATTATCTGGATTTCATATTTTTAGATTGTGAAGAATTATGAATTATTAAAATGGAGATGGAGATCAAGGTGAAATCATGAAGTGGATGAAGAAAGGTGGAAAGGAGACTGCAGAGGAGGGAGATGAAGAGGGTGAAGGGGTGGGGGAGGAGGGACTGGGAGGGGGTTACCAGTGGAGTTCAGTTGGAGGGGTGTGGGGTTTTGGGTCCTTTTTATTCAATCTATTTCAACCTGACCTGGGAAAAGGTTGATGGATGAGGGCTGATAAGTAGGATGATTAGGGGATATTGTCAATTTTGAGAGGATGGGAGATGAGAGGAGGACTTGAGATGAGATTGTTGCTGGAGGTATTAGTAGATGGAGATGAAAGACTAGTAGAAGTAGGAGGTAAAGCATTTAGGGATGTAAGTGAAGAGTTATAAGGATAAGCTGGTAAGCTGGGGAGCAAGGAGGGAAGAGGAGGAGAGGAGAAAGGACCTAGAAGAAGGTGTTGAGTTACTAGAGGTAGGCAAGTAGGCAATGGAGATGTCCTAGATAAGAATATGCGGTTTTATTTGGAGTATATTTAGAAAAAGCTAAGGGAGGGATGGTAAGGGGCTAAATAGGGTAAGATAGGGATATGGATGGAGTATTGTGTGTTATATAGTGTGGTTTAAGAAGGATGAATTCAAACTAGAACAGCTTACAAAGGATGAACACTAGAATGATGAAGGAAAACTAAAACAGGAAGGAAGAAAAGCCACTAGAGACTTCCGAGAGAGTTTTCCTTCCTTAAAGAAGGATGAGAGGAGATATGAGATATGATTTTAAATAAAGGGGATATATAGAGAGATAGGAGAAGAATTATTTCAGCTCAGTGCTAATGTGTAGACACGAGGACTCGGATATAATAACTGTCAGTCAGAAATGTGGAGTCAAAAATTCAATGGAGGCGTCAACTGTCAGGGTCAGGACGAACTGATACAAACTACCGGGGGAAACAGTGGGGGGGAGAGTCTCCCGACTTTAAGATTAAGCTAGATAAGTGTATGGAGGATGATGTAATGGGGAGATATGGAATGAGTCAATTAGTCAATAGGTCCCCTTTATGGATGTTGTATGAGTCAAGAGGTTTGGAGAGTCTTGCCTGCATGCTCTGCGGGTTCAGTTGGCAGCCATTGGCCGCCATGAAGGGGAATTGCTCGGGGGGAAGATTGGCGCGGGCCCTGAGGTTTTTCGCCTCCGTTTAGCAGGGGGCAGGGTGCACTGGGGGGTGGGGTGGATTTGCTGGGGAGGTGCATCTTGCAGGAGGTCAGACTTGGGTGGATGGAGTGACTCTTCTATGACATCGTCAGCACCTCGCAGCGGTCTTGCAAGCCCTAAGACGAACTGGACTCACCGCCAACCCGGCCAAGTGCCACCATGGGCAGCAAGAGGTAACACATCTGGGGTATATGGTGGGTATACTTTACGTCCCCTGGTGGACAAAGTACAAGCCTTATGGGACTGCCTGACACCTTCAACAAAAAGGCAGGTATGCCAATTCTTGGGCCTGGCAGGATACTACAGCTGCAGTCCCGAGCCTGGGGGTGCACAGCCATGACTGCAGGCCTGACCCACAATAGGCATATAGGCCCAGATCCTCAAAGGTATGTAGGCATCTTACATCCACTGAAATCAATGGGAGTTAGGTGCCTAAATACCTTTGAGGATCTGGGTGATAATGTCTAGTATGCATGGGTATATGTCAGGACTTTGTGTGCATATATTTATGTGAAAATCCCCAATATGTGCAAAAGCATTGTTCCACTACCACAGTTGTATGTATGCTTTTGAAAACTAAAGATTTCTTCTTAAATAAATAGTGGAGATGTGCATATTGCCACCTCATGGATGCCTTGTGTAGTAGAATGGTGTACTCGTAGTATGTTGGAATTAAAGGTAATATTTAAATGAGGGGAAGGATGTAAGTACAAACAATCGTGAAGTACCCATGGCCCTTCAGCAGGAGCCAGCCACACACCTCCTTCGCCTTGGTGAGATACTGCGAGTTGGTGATTATAATGCCAGATGATCAAAAACTCACCTCTGAACTGGACGATGCCCGGGCTTCTGTAACAACAATTTGGATTTTAAGAATAGCCACATCAAGTACTGATTTTGTTAGAGAGGTTTTGTGGGTTTGTTTCAACCAAATATAGTTCAGAACAAAGAGGAAGATTGTTTCTGCTGTTTGCCTGTGTGGTGAAGCATCTTCATTTAAGAGCACATGCCACTTTGGAAATCAGCTTCTCTTGTTGCACCTTATACATGATCCACTTCTAATAAGGTAAAAAAAACCCCAAGAAATGGGATGGGATGGGGAACTTTGGGGCTCTTATGTATCATAAAGGCACAAGTTTTCCTCTCTGCCAAGTTGTCTTTAAGTGGTAAAAGAGAACTCTCTAAGAAAAGAAGACTTTGTCCTTACTAAATTGAGTTATTGTATAGTGTGAGCAGAGCAGTAAGCCATTCAGCAGTATGGAGTGCAGCCAGCTTGTTGTCATAGGTTAGCATGACTGGTGGGGAAAGGGGAATATGGGAACAGGGAAACTTGTTGCTGTTTTAAAAATTCATTCATAAGGAGGCTTGTACCTCATACTACCTACCCCTTGCTGCAAACCATTGTGTATGTCAAGGTTCTTTCCCCACTCTGAACTTTAGGGTACAGATGTGGGGACCTGCATGGACACTTCTAAGATTAATTACCAGCTTAGATCTGGTATCGCTGCCACCATCCAGATCCCTCCGTCGGAACTCCCCCTTTCCTCCCAAAACCTTCCCCTCCCAGGGTAATCTTAAGAGACTTTTTTTTACCAAGTTCCTGGTGAACACCAATCCAACCCCTTGGATCTTAACACAAGGCAAGTTTAACCATCCCCCCTCCTTTCCCCCACCAATTCCTGGTGAGTCCAGATCCAATCCCCTTGGATCTAAAAACAAGGAAAAATCAATCAGGTATTAAGAAAAAGGCTTTTAATTAAAGAAAACCCTCTGGGAGAGATTAGCATACCAGCTCCTCTCACAGACAACAGATTCACAACACAGAGGATGTTCCCCTGGGCTCAAATTTAGTTACACAAAAAATACCCAAATACCCAATTTTGATAATTCCCTTAATGGTATCAAGACAAGTTACAAAGAAAATAAACATAAACCTATTTATTCCTTTCTAAAACTTACTACTCTGATAAGAGGCTGGTTCCTTGATCTTTTTCACTCCGGCTGAAACTGAAACTGAAACTCTAAACAAAGGAAAACTTCCCTCCTTCCTTTTGAAACATCTTGTTCCCCCATTGGTTCCTCTGGTCAGGTGTCAGCTAGGCTAGGTGAACTTCTTAACCCTTTACAGGTAAAAGAGGCATTAACCTTTAACTATCTGTTTATGACAGTGTGTGTGCTGGATAACTGGCTGTGTGACCATGCCCGCCACATCCCCCTCTCTCCATCCCCCACAAAATGCTCTGGGTGAAACACTTCCCTTACTTAGCACACACTCTTGAGTGCTTGGGGCTGGAATTTTAAAGAAGTTTCTCACTGAAATTCAATTAGAGTTGGGGACCTAACTCCTTAAGACCAATTTAAAAATTTCAACCTTGATTACAGCCCATGCAGGAGACTGCAGAATTCTATATATTACTTTATCCTCAAAGTGCATCCATGAAGCAAAGGGCCAGATTTTGCACTTATTCTCCCCACTTCCCAAAGGGCCCTTTTGATGCCTCATCTCCATGGTGGAACATTCGTTTCTTTGTACTTCTTATTTATCATAAAGCAAAGTACTTAAGTACTACTTAAGTTTAACTGTATCTTGTTTTGATGACCAAAAGCTGGTATCTATCTTCAGAGTTTGTTCATTTGCACACATGTAGTTTCAGTTTATAGTGATCTATTTGTCAAAGACTTCCACAATATTTCATGTTCTGGTGCATTACTGGAAATTTTTAGTAATCAAAGTTTTGTAAATTACACATTTAATTGTTTGAGGGAGATAGGAAAGCTGGTGCTACTCACTGTAAATTTTCTTTCCTTGTTTACAATTTGAAGACAGGATTTCATCTGAACTGAGGGAGAATATAAATAAGACATCACAAATGAACAAAATGCTAAGTATTCTATGAGGGTCAAGGGGTTTACTTAACTGTGTAGTGTTACTTTTTTTATGTAGGCTTATATACTTTGTGTGACACTGATCATTATGCTGTACAGACAATAATATACATCGCATACACTTGTATTTCCTTCCCTGGCTAAACAAAATGTACCTTTAACTCTACGTCAGATGCTCATGGAGATAACTTTAATTATAATCAAAATCGCTAGATGCATAACTATATGTGTCAGCTTTTTTATTTTTATTTTTTTTACAAAAAAAGAGGCCAATGACACTTGGAAGACAGTTACCAAAGAAAAGGCTTCTTTTTTAACCATAACTTAAAGTGATTGGAAGATGGGGAAGTGGGAGTGAACCACAAATACAAGAACCAGTTTTGACCCATCCTTTTTACAGAACATGATGGCAGAATGAAAAAGATTAGAATACATATCCTGGATCCTGAAATAAGCTATGCATGGCTAAACCACAGTGGAGCCCCGTTGACTTCAATAACTATATTTATTAGAAGTATATAGAAGGATATTGAAAATAAAATAAAAGAATTCCAGTGTCACCTTTATCATTTCACACCCAGGCTAGACTTTGGGCAAGATCCCTTTACTATCTACAGAAGGGAGAACACAAATGGAGTTATAAACTGGTGGAAGAGTAGCAACAGATGTTGGTTTTCTGGTTCCATGGATTTTTATAGCATAATCCATGGTATGATTCATGGCAATCCTGTAATTCTGGAGCCAGTTGCTTTTTTAAGATGATATGTGAACTTCTTTTATGCTTCAGGTACTAGTCTGGTGAATTGTAACAGAAATTGAGTGAGGGTTAGGGCCATGTAAATGGTATTCTTTTCTGTTGACCAAACACCAAATGGCAAAATACCAGTTTGCACGTCTCAGATTAATGGAGAATCTGTGTGTGTTCAGTTGTTGGTAAAGTTCTTTTCTGGAAACTAACAATTATACCACACAACCACCATGTGTGGAGGAAATGACACACACTGTCACACTTACTGCAGTGGAAATCAGATTCAGGGCCACTCATATACAACAGGCCTTTCAGAGTGGGATGCAAACATTAAAGAGTTTCTACTGGGTTTCCATGTTAGCTGAGGAAGTGAGATTTAATTAATGTCTATTTTTTCCCCCAGCCTGGTTTAAATATAGAAAACAAAACTTGCACTCTATGCTTTTCTGTGCTGGAGATATAGGTTTTATCCACAATATTTAAAAATAACCTGAACTTATACAAGTTTACAGGTGATCTTGAAAGGAGTAGAGAGAGAGGGGGTCTTAATTTTTGTGTGCTTCATTTGAAGTTCTTAAAGATTTTTCAGAGGTAGGTTGTTCAGCCTTTCATATTTCTGAAAATATGATCTCTTTAAGGTGTCTGTATTGGGTACCTGAAATCATGAGTCACTTTTTGAAAAGTAGGCCAATATCACACAGTCAAGATTAATGGTAACATTTTCAAAAGCATCCAAGTGATGTAGGAGCTTCTCGTATTTTCAGAAATGACAGGGACAGATTTTTAAAGGTAAACATGTATGCACTTCTGAAAATCCCACTGGACACCCAACTTCCATTGGCATCAATGGGATGTAGGCTTGTAAGTCACATAGGGTGACAGTCTTTTGAAACCTTTACTAACACAGGCTTTGTTATTGGGGTGGAGAGAGACTATAGGACAATTACACCACCATGCTTTTCTAAGTGGCATTAGAAAAATAATTACATATTTGAAAATATTGATGAAAGGGAATCTTAGGTCTAGAGTATTTCCTTACAATTGCTCCATCATCATTACTTTATAATGGTAGCTGCCCCATAGTTAAGGATGGATTATAGGGCAGTTTCTATAAATAAATAAATAAATAAATAAATAAATCACATTAAAATGGCAAAAACTAAAACAGAGAATTGAATCTTTGAGTGCTATATGATTTTTTTCTCATCAATACTCCATCATTTCATCAAAACAAATTGATAAAGAAAGAGACATCAGTTTAAAAAATCTCCCCTTTTGGCAATTCCCTCATCCCTCACAATGGATTGTCTCACTTGTATTTTAGATTTCTTCCAAAAGGGGTACATGCATTATGGTACCTCTGCTTTGGCCTTGTTTTTTGCTCATGTGCTGGTTCCTATTACATCAGTTATACATAATTAATGTTTGCTCACAGAAAATGCTCACTTTTTAGCAATAGTGAAAAACATGGGCACTACAGTGGACCCACCAAATATTAATCTGATACGAAAGCTGCCACAGTACAAGATCATACTTCTGACCAGCTGATTACCTCTGTACTTTAAAGGGGTAATGCATCTCATAAGTCTTTCACTTATGTCCTCAATATATCTCGAAAGTAATATGTACCACAATTTTGTCAAATTGTATCTAATGCAAAACCTTAATCATTACCTCAACAGTGCTAAGGAAGATAACTTGCCAAATACATTGTATGTGTGGCAGTCAGATGTACTGAATAAGGCACTTTTAGGGAATGATCTTGTTTTTCCCTAAGCCAAAATTGTTTCCATGTAGTTTAAAGGCTTATTCCAAGAATGTTTCTGGCCAGAGGTATTTCCCCTTTTAAGAGTGTATATATGCACATGCACACAATTGCTATACTTCCATATTTTTTCCATACTGATTAGGTGAAACACTTTCATTTGACAAACTAATTTGCAATTTTCAAGGTGTCTGGAGTGGCTCAAGAGCATGAGTACCAACCTTAGGGCAGACTGTTAAGAAACAGGGCACAAATCCCAAATTGGTTGTGAGTTCTAGACTTAAATTTCACCATCCAAGCCTCAAGTGTGAACTCCTCAAACATTGTAAGAGCCATAACACGGAGTCACAGACAGTCCCCTAGACCAGTGGTTCCCAAACTTGTTCCGCTGCTTGTGCAGGGAAAGCCCCTGGCAGGCTGGTCCGGTTTGTTTACCTGCTGCTTCCGCAGGTCCGGCTGATCGTGGCTCCCACTGGCCGTGGTTCACTGCTCTGGGCCAATGGGAGCTGCTGGAAGTGGCCACCAGTACGCCCCTTGGCCTGCGCCACTTTCAGCAGCTCCCTCTGGCCTGGAGCCGCGAACCGCAGCCACTGGGAGTCGCGATCGGCCACACCTGCAGACACGACAGGTACACAAACAGACCTGGCCTGTCAGGGGCTTTCCCTGCACAAGTGATGGAACAAGTTTGGGAACCACTGCCCTAGAGTAATCTATCTTGCCACCTAGGCAAGCTTGCCTTTAACATAGATGGTCCCCTATTCCAAAAATCACCACAACATTCAGGTTACTCCCAGTCCCAAAGGACCAGTCATTTACCTCAGGTCAATTGCACCTTACATATCACACCAAAGACAATGCTTGTAACCAATCCTATAATAAACTACCTAAAGACTTATTAACTAAGAAAAGGAAATGTGCTCTTTACAAGGTTAAAACAAGTAAACACATACACACACACAAATAAATTAGTCTTAAGTTTCAAAAGGTAATATAAATTTCTATAATAAGCAAGTTCTATATGTCTATATGTCCTTCAGGGCTAACCCAGGCCAAGCAGTGAGGATCTCTTGCCTATGCTTAGTAATCCTTGCCCCTCCAAGTCCAAGCAGCATAAAGATACAATTTCTCCTTGTTAGGTAATTTGATTCCCTTCTCCCAGAGTTCAAGTTGATGTAATGAGTCCACATGCATGTCTTCTTTTCATGGGTAGGTGTGGAAACAATCAATAAACTCTTTTGTCTTCTGATGTTCCTCAGTGGTTTGTCTGGTGTCTATGGGCTGCCTTTTGTTGGGCAGGAGATACCTCCTGGGGAAAACCAGTATTTCAAACTGCTAATGCTTCTCTCCTGACTGGTGCTTTACAGTTTCAGAGCAAACACTTAAATATCATTTTATAACATGGATACAGATGTTATAAGTGAGATTAATGCATGCAGCAATTTACAAGCTTTTCATAAAGTCTAAACAGTAAACACATTTTTATAAACCTAATACCTATTTTAACAATACTAACACTCAGGTGAGCCAGGCTGGTTTCTAGCCATGTAGTGGTTAATGTTCAGTTGAAGCCTAGGGTATTTGACATTAGCTGGCACCTGGACTGCTGGTGTCACAGCAATGTTGCCTGGAATAATCAGATAATTGGCTAATGGGATGAAATTCAGAAGGATCTTGACAAGCTAGGTCAATGAGGAACATATAGGCAGATGAAATTCAATGTTGCTAAATGCAAAGTAATGGACATTGCAGGGGAAAAAATACTTGCACTTCTTAAAGGGGTCTAAATTAATTGTATCATCTTAGGTACGTCCACACTACCCGCCAGATCGGCTGGTAGCAATTGATCTATCGGGGATCGATTTATCGTGTCTCATCTAGATGTGATAAATCGATCCCCGCCATGCTCACCATCAACTCTGGAACTTCATCTGGGTGAGAGGTGGAAGCGGAGTCGACGGGGGAGCCGTGGCCATCAATCCCACGCCATGAGGACGGGAGGTAAGTCGAAATAAGATACGTCAACTTCAGCTATGCTATTCTCATAGCTGAAGTTGCATATCTTACATCGACCCCCCACCCCCGGTGTAGACCAGCCCTTATTAGGAAAAAGACATGGGCACCATTGTGAACAGGTCAGTGAAGATCTACTGTGTTTAAAGAAGTGTGAAGGGGGAGTTTAAATGTATGGAAATTGGGATGGAGAATATTATGGCATTATATAAATCAATAGTTCAGCATCCTCTGGAATATTGGATGCAATACTGGCTTTCCCATCTCAAAAACAGTATTGCAGAATTAGTGGCAGTTCAAATTCAGAAAACAAGAATGATTAGGGGCATGCAAAAACTCTCAGGTGAAGAGAGGAGTCTGAGGTTGTTTATTTTTGAGCAAAGATGAATGAGGGGACTCATGATAAATGTATGAAAAATTTCAAATGATAATGAAAAGAGGTGGCAGGACATTCTATTACCCCTGTTTCATAACACAAGAACAAAAGGATATTAATGGAATTTAAAGGCAGCAAATTCGAAATTGACTAGAAGGTATACTTTTTTTCCCCACAGTGGCGATAATTAGACTGAGGAAAACATTGCCACAGTGTGTCGCTGAGGCCAAGACCTTAACAGGATTCAAAGATATTGGACATCTATGTGGCTAACAAAAATATCCAGAGTTGTTATAGTAAACAGTCAAAAAAATATTAAGAATGTTAAAAAATGCATCCCTCGGGGCCTATGACACCCCTAGAGGAAGCTTTTCTAACACCATCTGCTGCATGGTTTGTGGGTTTTTTTTGTTTTGTTTTTGTACCTTTCTCTGAAGCATCTACTGCTAGCCACTGTTTCAGACAAGATACTACAGTTGGTAGACCACTGCTTGTATATACCATAGGAATTCCTATGTGCCTAATGCACATGTGTCATATGAACAATGCTTGCCAGAAAAAAAAAGGAACTGGTAAAGCATACAAAAATATCTACCGGTATCTATGGATTGACTTATGAAACTTGCCCAAATGCTTATTTCAGAGCAGATGTACATCATATCTATACAAATATCCTTCAGATGCCCATCTGAGGAAAGAGTGGCCCGTGTACCTTGCATACGTTAACACAGATGGGCTTTGTGATACCAGTTGAGGGAGTTATATAATTGGAGTCTTGGTACCATGGTATTTATGTATGTAGTGGTTTTGTAGCTGTAGGTGGGTGACGTAATGTCTTTTAGAGACAACAGAAGTTGGTCCAATAAAAGGTCTTACTTCATCCACCTTCTCTCTCTGGTATATATGTATGCATAGGTGGCACTAGGCAATAATTTCATATGGCAGCTGTACACTATAACATAATTAACATAGTTGCTTTACAATGACACTTCGGTAGGTGAGACATACTCTGACATACTGTATGGGGATTCTTACTTAACTCTTTCTTTTAAAAAAAAATCTCCTTTTGAGGTAGTTTTCCTTTCCCCCCCCTCTAACCTCTGTTTCTTCTTCAACAGTTACATTCCTTCAAGGATCAATCTCACCTATACCCCTACCTACAACAATAATTTTCTTTCATTTCCTCTGTTTAGTCATTTAATATGGCATGAGAATAAGGCCAGTAGAATTGAGGGCTTCCCTGAGGGCTTACAAATGACATTTTTTGTTGAAATTGTCACTACCCAACTTTCCTGTTTCTTTTAGTTTACCCTTGAACTGCAGGCTAATTTTGAGTAGGTGTGAGGTTCCTGCTGAAAGCTGTTTACTGCTCTGTCTACAATTTGCAAGACCTGTGAGGCAAGAAACAACTCAATCACTTTAGTCATTATCCCAGTCGTAGTCTTTGCTTTTTATGTTTGCTACCGTTTGATGTTTAAAAGTGAGTAGTTTTTGACACGTAAAAAGGATTGATTTAAAGGGCCGTGGCCCTAAAATACATATTTTCATGGTGCATAATGATTAAAAGATGTCCACTGCCTGAATCTCTAGATGTATTTACATAGTCCTGGCTGCTCAAAATCCTACCTTTCCTTTAGGAGACTTCTTGTTCTGCAGGGTAAATTTAATTGAATATCTGTTCCTAGTTGAAAATGATAAAAAAAAAAACCCAAACGATAAAACAGTCCCTTGTGCAGAGCATAGGGCATTTTAAGCATCTGGGAATGTCATTTTGTTTGTTTAGGATACTACCAATTGTATATTTTTAATCCTTCAAAATATCATAAAACTGCCAGCAAGTGCACTTCTAACCAGTTAGCTGAACTGACACTGAAAACCCAACATTTCACTTCTGGACTTACACTGACTTTTTCCTGAGTTGACGGATAGGCCTGACAATATGCCCAATACACTGAAATATTTATAAACTCGAAAGGACATTTCAGAGCTGAAGACCCTCTACCAAATAACTTGACCCAATTTCCTAAATTTGGAATCCACTTAGCTGAGAAGTCATGTGAATAGTTGGTGTTCCCACTTGCTTTCTATTGACTTTATTTAAAGAAAAATTCACCTCCTTCCAAGGGACTTGGCTTTATTTGTTACTCTTTGAAAGTAAACCTTGCTTTGCTGCTGTTCCTAAGTCTTCGTGCAAGACCTATTTCTCTGCCTCTGGAGTTAATAAACTACACTTATCACAATGTACCAGAAGAATTTACTCTTATTCTAAGTTTCTAACTTCTAATTGGAAGGTCAGCAGAAGAGCACGGCTTCCTTAGGGTGGTCTTACATCCAGCCATACTGACTGAAAGGTGTAGTTAGGACTTAGATAATAGAGGACTCTAGAAATTTGTACCAACACCCTGCAGTTGCACGTTAATGTAACTATGAAGTCAATGCTGTGTGTGTGTGTGTATAAAGAAAGAAAGAGTATTTTATATGTTGAGCATAGCTAACTGAGCATAGCATAACTAACATGACAAGTTAACCAAACACCTCTTAGAATCATCATAATTGGAAGCTTTATCTGTGCCAGTGTGGATTATTTATGCCAAAAGTAAAGTCTCAGAGGTTAAGAAAAGTGAAGTTATCAAGTATTCAGAAGAAAATTTCAGAGAATATTTTGCCCCTGAGTAAATATTAAATGACTTGGGATATAATAGATTTATCAATTGCTATCCACCCTGACTCTACTTTTGCTTGTGTCCCAGACTTTATTGTAGTGTGAACATAACTTTATGCTTTATGTTTGTAATCCTGGACCACAACCTGATCCAAACAAAGCCCCAACCCAGATATGGGATTTGTATGGGCAGACACTTACGCCAGCACAGATTCTGCTATAGGATCATGGACAAAGCCTCTGCAGGGCATGTCTAATTCTTTTCTCATTGTATTGTTGAGATAGAAAGGCAGCATCTTTAGGAGATCTAATAATTTTACTCTGAGACTCATTCTCCCAAGCACTGCTGCCTTAGGGTGGTCATGGGCTATATAGACCCCATTTTATCACGGCCACTAAGGGGTTAAAAAATAAGCTAGCTATCTCCTCACCTGCACCTAGCTGCTGGGCCAGCAACACTGGGAGATAGGAAAGCTGTGGATCAGAGGAGAGGGGAGCTGCTAGAGGAGACTCCTTCAACAGTAAACTTGGAGGAAGCCACCATAAAGTTAGGCTTCTAAGAAGAAGAATCATAAAACATGAGTCTGGAAAAAGTCTACAAGAGAGGTGAGGAAGAAAGCAGCAAGGGATTGTGAGGCACCAGTCCAGCTTCTTAATACAATGTCCCTGGACTGGAACTCAGGGGCGTGGGTGGGCCTGTGTTCCTCTTCCATTATCAGCAAAGAGGATAGTAAAATCTCTTGGAGCAAAGGGACCACAATGCCATGGGATTTGGGATTATCACCCAGAGGCAATGTGTTGGGGAGGGGTGGCATGTGCCCCAATAGATTTGCTGCTTGGTTTGTACTGAGCATACTTACACAGGCTGAGTTCACTTGCTCCCCCTCACACACACACTATTGGCAAGTATGGGTCATCTCAGTTATCACCCATTCACCTGGTCTATCAGATTCACTTCTCCCCAGAAGGGGAGTGACTATGAATGACTTGGCTGGAGTCCTAAGAGGAAACCACCCAACATAGGACTAAAAGATTCTTGGCAGAATGGGGGAGACTGAGGCAGAGTTGCTGTGATATGCACAGCCACAAGAGGGTGATGTCTGGCACAGGAACACCCAGACAAAGCCATTAAAAACCCTTAAATGTTCTTGTAATCATTCTAATATGTATTTATTTCACAATTTGTAATATTGTTTATCAACTAATGGAGAGATTAAGCCTTTCAGGTAACTTTTATATATCCCATTGCCCTTTGTGCTTGAAACTCTAATGTGTGTTCTGTCTTTCATGTTTAAGCTAATAAACAGATGTTCTGTTTTAATTATATTTACTTTAAAAGCTGTTAACTTTCCTATTCTTACATCATATTGTTTATCCTTGGTGGGGGATTACTAGTAGTTTTATGTAAGTAATCCACAAGACACCTGATTTTGTTTTCCTTTTCTCTCTTCTTCATACAGCTCTCTCTCTCTCTGTGTTTAATTTACCATACCAAATCTTCATAGGATGAGTCACATCCAGCTGTTGTCTACATGTCATTCATCTCCTAAAACTAATTGTGCTTCCCAGGGAATTCTGGCTTTAAACACTGGTAGTTATTTTAATCTCCCATGGACACTCTTTTATACTGTATCTCAAAGCAGCAGAAAATTTACCATGGTACTACCTGCAAACATTTGTTAAAGGTTTATGTGACAAGCTCTCATAATGCTGCTAAACAGATCACTTAAAATGTTGGATCCTAATAGATCTTATTATGATGTGGTTTTAATTTATACTTTTATCATCATTAATATAGTGATCAAAGGTTGTAGATAACTTTGGAATACTCTATAACAAAATATGATATATTCAGTAGTTACCATGAAGAAGTAAGCTTTTACAGTTATCCTATGGTGGCATGAAATAAACTCTCATATTTGTTAGTTGTTTTCTGTTTAAATTATATCTCACGTACCACTGGTAATAGCTATAGATAAATATGTACTTTCTAATGGTGACCACTGTAAATTACTTCGAGTCATTATCATTTATTATAACACCACCATTGGCACTTTCTATATCATGAGCAAATGCTTCTTTCCTTCAATATCTTTGTGATGCAGATGACATGAAATGCTGGTGTTCCCTACTTTCCCTACTTTTCAAAGTGAAAATGTTTCACTATCAAAAATAATGAAAAGTAGACTTCAGGAAAGATTTCACTTGCTCATCTCTAACACAGATAAAGACTTAATCTGTGCCAGTAATAGAGAACTCAGCTATACTGCATAATGTTGCAGCAATATATCTGGAGTCTGGTGTCTTGTGGTCCCATTTTCTGAACAGTTATCAATGTACACCTTTAGCTCCTGTACACTTTTTTAAATGGAGGAAATATGCAGTAGAAATGTATAGGATAAGTTCATTTTGTAGGTGTGTGCAGCATGCAGCAGTAATCATGCACTCATATTATGGTGGGGTTTTTTTGGACTATAGGAAAGAGAAATGGAACACTGAAAAGGATTTTATAGTGGAAACTATTAAATGTTGGTCTCTGTTGCCACAGATGTGCATATATTATAGAGAATAAAGTCTAGTAGTGATATTTTTTTCAAAGGTGCCTAACTTTCATTTGTGTCTAATTCCTCAATACCTACATTTATACCAAATAGTCTAGATTAGATATGACCAGATGCAGAAAGAAAGAGGCTTACTCAAAATAAGTTAGTGAGGTCACTTACTTGCATTATGTTAATTGCTTTTCTGCCTTTAGTTTGTTGTGTTCTGTTAATTTAGAGTGGTGTGGAATATGGATCATTGTGAAAGCATCTGTTTAAAGAGGTAGATTTCTGAGCAATGATTAGAAGGAGGAATATGGGGCTACCTGGTGCACAAGATTTGGAAGGGCATTCCAGCGACAAGGGCAGTAATAGAAAAGGTGGAGTGTGTTGTGAGAGAAATTGGCTATGAAATTGGCATAGCATGGATCAGAATTAGGAGAGGGCAGGGCTTGAGCAGGAGACAAGTGGTGAGATTCAAGCAGTGATAGAACCGAGTGCAACCTTACAGTTGAGGATGAGGCATTTAAATTTGAAGCAGAGGGAGGACAAATGAAGGAACCCTTAGAGGGTTTGATTTGTCATTGAAACACAAGAGGAAAACAAGTTTGGCAACAGCATTTTGACTAGACTGGAGGTGTGCAAGTTCTAGAGGAAAAGGTTGCAGTAGTCTAGGTAGAAGACCGTTTTGGCAGTAGCAATAGAGAAAAAGAAGAATTCTGGAAATGCTGCAGAGTAGAACAAAATAAACAAAAACAGGTTTTTTAGCAACTTCCTGGATGTGAGAGTTGAAGAAGTGTCTCGGTGGAGGATGACAGGGTGATAAGTTACAAATTTTCATGGCAGAAATAGGTTGGTTTTTTTTACTTGTTGTGAGGCATCTAGCAAATTTTGGGAAGCACAAATAGCAAATAATCAACTGAAGGCCTGGTATATGGAATTATATAACTTGATGGATGAGTAGCAGCACATGGAGAAATTTTCGAAGATGATGAGTTCCCTAAGACCAGGGACCGGCAACCTTTGACACATGGCCCACCAGGGTAAGCCCCCTGGAAGACCGGGCTGATTTGTTTACCTGCCGCGTCTGCAGGTTTGGCTGATCGCAGCTCCCAGTGGCCACAGCTCGCTGTTCCAGGCCAATGGAGGAGGCAGGAAGCAGCGCATGCCGAGGGATGCGCTGGCCGCCGCTTCCCACAGCCCCCATTGGCCTGGAGTGGTGAACCGTGGCCAGTGGGAGCCGTGATCAGCCGAACCTGTGGATGCGGCAGGTAAACAAATCGGCCAGGCCTGTCAGGGGGCTTACCCTGGCAGGCCGCATGCCAAAGGTTGCCGATCCGTGCTTAAGACAATGGAGGTTAAATACGAGTCTAGTAAATACATAAATAAAATTATATGTGGAATTTTTTTTCTCGGTGGTTCTACAAAACAAGGTTTTGTTGTTGGATTTTTTTTTATTGACCAGCCCTATTCTGTGATATTAAAACAAGGAGGGGTTATGTTAGCCTCCCACCCCCACCCAACCTATATATAAATACCAATGTCACAAGCCTTGCTAGGAACAGACATTTCAAAGGTCATTTAAACATCTGATGCTGTGTTGTCCTGCCAGCCATGCTGCCTACTTAACAGAATTATGCAGCATATTTTCTAAATGTTAAAGAACTGGGAGTAACTGAACAGAGTTTGTTTACACAAGGCAGACAACTCTGTTCCAGTGTTTCCTAGTGAATGTCCCAAGTGAAATTAATTAAACCATGATGAGCAAAGTGAGGGAGTCTGAAATTCTGCCTGACACTAGTGTTAGATTTAGCATAACAAGCAAAGTCTTTCATCTGGGATATTCAGAGATCAATGCCAGAATGAAGCCTTTTCATTTTTCTGTGCCTCTACATTAAATTCTCTACAATACTGTACATTAAAATCAAGTGTTTCCTAATATATTGAGGGTGCTGGTCGACCCCTATATTTATGCTGCTGAATGCTTGCTATTATAAAAGACTCCAGCAAGGAGCTAGATTTAAGGTTGCACAGGCAACAGTAAATCTGGCACTTCCAAATTTCCAAGTACCTACTGGCTCTGCAACCTAACCTAAATGTGTGTGTTTTGTGTGTGATGTAGGATTTGTTTTTAATATAAGCTATATTGGTGTTCGAGTCTTCAAAACTTTGGGCCAGCTCCTTGGCTGCAACACAAAAAGAAAGCTGCTCTAACCTGGCAGCTGATGTGCTAAAACTGGCAGACTCACCTCCACATCACCCAGGGGCTTGTCAGGGCGAGGGATGAGAGAGGTTGTGGCCAAAGTGTCCTGTGCTCCATCGCACCCAGAGGGTACCATCCAGGATCATTCCTGAAAGTGTAAATTAGCCTTAGGCTCTTAATTACTTCAGGGATCTGACTGATGACCAAATAACACCAGACTCATGTAGAAGGGTGTGTGTAAATGTGTCTTATGGCTTCCTTTTCTCCCCTCACTATTCAGGTCATACTCAGTTTGGCTGGACCCAGAAAAACTGGCACTTAGTTTATACTAGTAGTTTTTTTTAAGTAACTTACCAATATGATTAACCCACCAAATGTCTTGTCACTCCTGCGTTGCATGCATTCACATGTGGCCTACTTTTAACTGAAACCTATGTAAAATACTTACAGTGAATCTTGCCCACACTGAAATAGAGCCTGCGTTCAAAGGTCATTATCAGGTTCAGCACAGGCTGAGAGTTCTGTGTGTGCACAACCCACCTCCTCCCAGCTGCCCTTTCATCCTCCCTAAGCATCCACCAACTTACCTCAGAGAGCCCAGGCATCCCCCGCCCCGTTACCTTCAAAGGAACTTTCAATACCCTGTCTCCTTTTTGCTCCATTCTGGGTTTATTCAGACTACTGTCAGGAGATTTTGAATGTTTCCTTCTTGCATCGACTCTTTAGAAGATCACCCAAAAAGAGTTTGCTGCTCCTAATTAATCAAAAGTCCTCTTCAGTGGGCGAGGGAATGGTGTGATGCACGCAATCCCAATAAAAGGTGGTAAGAGCAGGCAAACACTTCAACTCTTACTGTAGCTAGTTCATTGACAGAACTCCTCCTGAGAGACCAAAGTGTCTAGTGGGCTCACGAGGGAACTTCTAGATGCTTAATTTAAATCTCCAACTGAATAAGCAGAGGTTAGATTGGTATCAGCCCCTTTGAAACAAAGCTGCAGGTTGCAGTGTGCAAACCATTTGAGCCAAACTGTCTAGTGTTCACCCAACTCTTTGTAAAATGGATTTTAAAAGAATGTGAATAGAGAGACTCTTGGGCTAACAGTTCAGATGCTGATAAACCTTTCCTGCTTTCTATTACATATGACTCTACCTCTGCCCTAGCTTCCATGATTCACCACTTATTTCACTAAGGAAAATTACTGTGTAAATTCAGGTTTCTTAGCAAGAAGTACTGTAGGTCTGAAGTGATTTGAGGCTTTAAATGCAGCAGCATTCTCATAATGATAAAATGCCAGCTCTCTGTAAGCAACATTCCAACTGTTATACACTAGCTTTCAGCAAGAACTGCCTCTCTCTCTTCGGATAGCAGGTCTGGCAAAACAGATGGGGACTGACTACAGCAAAATGAATATTTTCAGCAGGGGGATTTATTTCCTTCATGGTAAATGAGTCAGGTGTGTGTGTGACCTGCTCTAGGTTTGCAGATATCAAGTTTTACTAAAATTTGTCTAAACTGCTGCCCCGTATCCCATGGGGAGGATTAGGGATGTTTGTTTATTTCAAGGCAGTAAACAAATATCTTGTCCTGATATTTAAAATGCAATGCAGTGAGAGAGAGGAATGTAGAGATTACACAAAATGCCTCAATTGGTTGTCAGAGTTCTATTTATGTAATGAAGTACTGGCGAGGTGACACATTGGTTAATGGGATTTTGTAAACAAAATTTTAGATGCTTTACATTCTGTCTATATGACTTGATATCTTACACTTTTGCAATATACAATTGGAAATACATTTAAACCTACTCCAAAGGACCACCGAGTGTCTAATTATAGCTCTAAAAAGAATTTCAGTAGGAAACATAGGGCAGGACTAAAGGACATTTGCCTTAACATTTCATGAAATGCAAGCTGACTTTGAGAGTAATAATTTATATGTAGATCTACATGGTAATAAGGATGATAAGTTCCAGGTCTGTATACCAACCCCAAGGACAGCCTTTCTCCACAACTCCACAACTACTGAGGCAGTAAGGTGGTAAGGCTGTAAATTTAAAAATGGGGGGTGGAATAAGAAGACCACAGAGATGTATGCAAGGGCAGTAATGGAAAGTTTTGAAGGTCAGGAAAAATAACTTAGGCATAGGAATTGCTATACTTGGACACAGCAGTGGTCTCTGTAGTTCTGTTTCCAGTTTCCAATGCTGGCCAGATCCAGATGCTTCAGATGAAAATACAAGGAATCTCGTAATGAAATAATATCCCTATAGGGAAAATATCTTCCTAATAACTATTCATTAGTGGTCAGGTTATGCCCTGAAGAATGACGGCTTATGATCCTTATGTTTTTGGTTTTTTTTAAATCCTAGTTTAATGTAACTGTGGATGTTCTCATTCTACACAGAATCATTATTATGTTTTTGTAGAGGGAAGAGTCTGTATGCTGAAAAAAATTGTTTCCCTCCCTATATAATAGCTGACTACTAAAGACTCCTGAGCTTATAACAAAGAAAAATGACACGCACTTCTACCCCGATATAATGCTGTCCTCGGAAGCCAAAAAATCTTACCACGTTATAAGTGAAACCGTGTTATATCGAACTTGCTTTGATCCACCAGATTGTGCAGCCCCACCTCCCCGGAGTGCTGCTTTACTGCATTATATCCGAATTCGTGTTATATCAGGTTACATTATATCGGGGTAGAGGTGTAATTGTATTTTAATTATTTCTCCACTGAGTAACAACTTAAATATGTAGTCTAGAAGCAGCAACCATAGATGTATAGAACTATGTTGCTTTAACCAATAGGCTTAGTAGCCTTAGGATATTTAGGGTGATGTTTCCAACAGGGCCTAAGTAGCTTAAGCACACAACTCCCATTGATTGACCTTAAATCAGAGAGGATACATCTATACTGCAAATTCATGTTTTGATTGCAGCACGGACAAGCATTCTTGTTAGCTTTAATCTAGCTGGTGTGGATAATAGTGTTAGTGAGGAAGTGGCAATTTGGGCATAGGCTAACTGCCCTAGTAAAAGCCCAAGAATGACTCTGGATATTTACTTGGATTGCTCCCCCACACCGGGATCTGTGTTACTGAAATTTCCTTGCTATGGTTACCTACACTAGTTAGATAGACCAGTCCTAATTTTAAGCTACCTGAGCCACAATTACACCTTCATTTACAGTTAGATGTACCCTAAGGCCCTTTTGAAAATCCCACCTATAAATTCTTCACACACATCCCATATATAAGGTTAAGTTAACTGAGTCAGTAAACTTACTGAGCACCCAGTGACCCTAATCAGATGCAAACAGTGACATGCTTTAATACACGACATGCTAATTTGCCTCCTGTATTGAAAACTTCAATGAAAACTGGTCAGGAATTAGATATGTCTGCTAGTATATATCTTATTGACAGGAGTGAACTTGGGCTGTCAGGTCTGGCACAGTACCCACCACCCTCTCCAGAGTCCCAACTCAAAGGAAGAAATTGTACTTATGGCCTCAAGCAAACTACTAACTTAATTGGGGTTTATTTTGAGGGAAGCATCTCCATATCTTTCACAGACTAATGATGCCTATTTTTCTTCATGGCTTCCTTATGGATGAGGTTCCACTGGAGAGCAGGAGCCACCTCCTGATGTAAAACACCTTAAAACTTGAGTGTGGGCTTGGATTGAGATTCAATATTGAGTGGAATGTGTATTGGCAAGATTTTACCTGGCTTTTGATATGAGATAATGGAAAGGATGGTGGTATTTTCAATAGTGCCTGACTGAGAAAGAAGCAATGGAAGAGAGCTTTGGTGGAACAAATTCTGTCTTAGTGTATAGTATGGGTAATAATTACAGTGAAAGCAGCATAGTTTGGGTTCCTGCATAGGTAGTAAAACTTAGCACAGGCCCTGGGTATGTGTTTGGCTTGCTAGATCGCTCTAAAGCCCACGCTACATTGTCTTCATCACCCCCTTTACCTGTGCTAGCTGGATTCAAGTTGGCTAGGATAGGCTAGCCCATACACAACTCTTACTGTATAGACATACTCTTGGTCATATTGGACTGAATTCTAAATGTGTTGATTAAACTGAACTTACACCAGGGCAGAATGTAGCCTATTGAGTACAAGGTGGTAGGGAAATAATACTAAGGGAAATACTGGAAAAGCAAAAAGTGACTGGATGGAAGTTTGGGACTGGGTATAGATTTGTCATCAGCATAGGGATAATAAGTAAACCTTTGGAAACAAATGCGATTACCCAGGAAGATAGTATGAGATCAGGGTGGGATTTGTAGAGAGAGGAAGTACAAACACTATAACTGATGTTAAAAGAAAAGTTAGCCACAGGAAGGATATGCCTACAGTGCAATTATATACCCACAGTTGCCCTGTGTCATTGACTTGGGCTCGGCCTGTGGGGTTGTTTAATTGTGGTGTGGAAATGCAGGCTTTTGATGAAGGCCAGGCACCTGGACCCTCCCCCTTCATGGGGTCCCAGGATCCGGGCTACAGCCCAAAAATTGTCACCACAATAACACAGCCCCACAGACCTAGCCCCACCAGCCTGAGGCAGCTGACGTGAGCCAGACGCAGATGTCTAATTCCTGTGCAGACATACCCACAGATTCCTAGGCCAGAAGGCACCAATGTGATAATCTAGTCTGATCTCCTATATAACTTCCCAAAAATTCCTTCTGAAGTAGATCAGTAGTCTAGACTTTAAAAAATATAAGTTGAAGAAAGTAGAGTGCCTGGAAATCTCAGTGAGGCGTGGGAGACTGAAAAATAATATTGAAGGCAGCATGACAAAAGGCCAACAGAATATGGATGTGGGAGAAGAGTTCCTCAAGGAAAGGAATACAACAGCAGAGTCAATGAGAGAGAGAAAAAGCCAGTCTTGGGGGGCTGTGAGGAAGCGGAGGGAAGGGGACATGAAGAGGACTGTGAACAGCATTAATTTTGTTAAAACAGGAATGGGAACTTCAGAGGAAGTATGGGAAATGGTGGCTGGGAATGAAGTGAACAGGATTGGAAATGAGGAAATGGGTAGAGAATAGATCAAGAAGGAGTGGTAGCATTCTGAATGACGCGAGAAGGAGTTAAATGAGATCTCAGCAGCAATGAGACAAAGAATAAAATGGATGTGAGGTGAAGATATTAGAGGAGAAGAAGCTGTGAGAAGTCTATTGTATTGAACAGGGAACATCTCAGGCCCAACAAGGGACAGGATGTTAATGAAACCCTTGTTCACTGTTAAAACCCAAAACAGCTAAGTGTGGTTGAGATTTCTCAAGTTTTCTCTGGTGACTCTCATTATAAAAACCACCACTAAAACTCTCTTCCAACTTCTTATTACAGGTACAAGAAAAGACAAACAGTTACAAGATTTGAAGTGTGAAGTATTAAGTACAACTTTCGATCTAACAATATCCCTATTGTCTTTCCTTTTAGCTATACAGAGTTTTCTAAGGGGAAAGCACTTCAGTGACAGTCTTTTAGTTGGCATTAATATGCTTTCTGGTGGAAAAGAGAAAGTTAGATGGTCTTGAGTTGCTGCTGTTGTGCACACAATAGGGGAAAGAAAAATAGTCAAGTTAGAAAATGTAGTTTCCATTGCTGGTGCTGACTTTCATTTGCAACTTTTCTGTTGGAGAAACACAGGCCCAGCCTATGGTCTTAACACCGCTTTGTTACCTGGCAAATGTGCACCAATATCAGGTTGGGTAAAGCACTCTTTTTAGCCATCTTTCCCATACACAGGCTCACAGCAGTCTTGTCATAGGTGGAGTTGTCTTGGTGACTAAGTCAGGCTCTTATTAGATAGAAGGCAAAAAGGAGAGACATAAAAAATGGGACAAATATGGTGGCAGGTGAGAGAGAGTTGATAAGAGGAAAACAAGTGTCACACTCTAGATCAGTGGTTTTCAATCTTTTTAGGCTGTGTAACCCTTTCCAAATAATGTAGTCTACTGTGTACCCCCATCTGAGTCTTACTAAATAAAATGTACCATGCATTTAGTCTTAGTAAATAAGAAGTGATGTCCAACAATACAGGATTTTTCTCACGTACCCCCAGATGAAATCTCACGTACCCCTAGGGATACACATACTCCAGTTTGAAAACTACTGTTCTAGATGTTGTTCTGGATTTGGCCCAAACCAGGGAAGTGGGTCCCAGAAGATGATGGAAACAGCAACCATGGTAAAGCTTACTTCTTCCATTCTGGCCAGCTTTCATTTTGTGATGCACATAAGCAATGCTGAAGCAGTGGTGGCAACCTCAATCCACTAAAATTAACCAGTCGTGAAAGCACATTTCCTCACATTTCTAGACTCTTTCAGCTCATTTTCATGCCAATCCATAACTTCACCTGGAGTCTTATCACTGTTCTTTTAACTTAAACAATCCAGTTTGTACCAATCTGTCTCCAACTTCTACTGACTCTTGCGAACAATGTTATATAATAGTCTGAGTTAGATTTCTGTTACTTTGGACACTTTACAGTACAGACCTCTGCACTGCAGATGAGAATGTAGGAAAGTAAATGGGAAAAGAGAAGGGATGGGGAGAAGGTCAGAGAGTATAAATAGTTTTGAACAGAAGTGGCAATATAGGAGCACGAAAGAAGAGAAGTGGAGAAATGGTGGGGAAGGCAGCAAGAAGCATGACAAGAGATTAGGATTAGGGTGTAGAGGATGCCTGAGTCATTGACAATGAGCAGAGATGATGGGAAGCAGTGAAGACAGCAAAGAGGTCAAGAAAAAGGAAGAAAGTATAGAAAAATGTTCAGACACTGACACAAATGGCAGTAGATGTTCAAATTATGAGCAATGTGGCAATTAAGCAATTAGGCAATTAACTGCTCACTTTTCATATTGCTCATTAGGCAAATAATGAGCAATTAATCAGTCAGGCAATTAAGCAATAATGAGCAGTATCTTATGGTTGTTAACTGTTCCTTCAAACTTGGATTGTAAGGGACTTAGTTTGTCTCTGTTTTGTAAAGTGCTGAGCTGACAGCCAGTGCTCATTAAGTAATACATAAGAATGATGGGGATTCAATCAAAGACCACTCTTAAAAACAAGTCTTACTTTTTGAAAACTCTGCATGTTTCTGAAGCTTCAGTTTAGATGGAGCCTCTTATTTGATAAGATAAGTATTGCTGGGGCTGGGATGGTAAACTACAATGCAGAATATGGGAAATGCCACCAACAAAATGACTTCAATTTATGAATGTTTGGGTACACTGCTGTTCTTTTCTTTCCCCTTTTTGTGTGCTGTTGTCTGTTTTGGTCTTAAAAGGAGCATGATTGGGCTTTATCAACAGGTCTAACCCATCTCACCTGTCTCTTTCTTTTCCCTAAATGAATAGTTATTATCATAGTTATTTTGGTGAAGCACTGGAATGGGTTACCTAGGGAGGTGGTGGAATCTCCTTCCTTAGAGGTTTTTAAGGTCAGGCTTCACAAAGCCCTAGTTGGGATGACTTAGTTGGGGATTGGTGTTGTTTTGAGCAGGGGGTTGGACTATATGGTCTCCTGAGGTCCCTTCCAACCCTGATATTCTATGATTCTATGATCTTTAATAACATCTAAAATACTGTCAGACAGGAGGTTCCCCCCATTTAAAAACTTCTATAGCTAAAGGTATAAGGGAGATTGTTAAATGTAAATTAACTTTTTTCCCCCAAAAATAGCTTTGGAGCACTGGGGAAGATCCAGAGGGCTAGAAGAAAGTTAACGTTGTGTCAATTTTTTAAAAGGGTAAATAGGATGACCTGGATAATTATGGGCCTGTAAGCCTGACACTAATACTGGGCAAGATAATGGAACAGCTGATATGGGACTCGTTTAATAAACAACTAGAGGGGAGTAATGTAATTAATGCAAATCAACATATGTTTATGGAAAATAGATCCTGCCAAAGTAACTTGAAGTATATACATATTTAAATTATATGTTTGGTTGATAAAGGTAATAGTATTGACATAATGTACTTAGACTTCTGTAAGGCACTGCACAACATTTTGATTAAACCACTAGAATGATATAAAATCAACATGGTCCACATTAAATGAGTTAAAAACTGGCTAAATTATAGGTCTCAAAATGTAACTGTGAACAGGAATAGTCATTGACTGGGTCTGTTTCCACTCGGATCCTGCAGAGAGTGGCCCTATACTGTTTAGCACTTATCAATGACCTGAAAGAAAACACAAAATCATCACTGATAAAGTTTGCAGATGACCCCCCAAACTGGGGGAGTGGGAAGAGGAATGGTCACTGATTCAGAGTGATCTGGACTGTTTGATAAATTAGGAGCAAGCAATCAAGATCAGTTTTCATATGGCTAAATGTAAACACATAGGAACAAAGAATTTAGGCCATATTTACAGACTTTATCAATGGGGGACTCTATCCTGGGAAGCAGCGATTCTGAAAATGTATTGGAGGTCATAGTGGATAGTCAGCTGAACATGAGATCCCAGTATAATGCTGTGGCCAAAAGAGCTAATACAATCCTGGAAATGCAATCTTGAGTAGGAGTAGAGAGCTAGGTTTACCTCTGTATATGGCACTGGTACGAGCACCGCTGGAATTCTGGGTCCAGTTCTGGTGCCCACAATCAAAGGCTGTTGATAAATTGGAAAGCAATCAGAGAAGTGTCAAAAGAATAATTAAAGGATTGAAAACATGCCTTGTAATGATAGACTCAAGAAGCTCAAACTATTTAATTTAACAAAGAGAAGTTAAGGAGTGACTTGATTAGTCTATAAGTACCTACATGGGAGCAAATATTTTAAAATGGGCTCTTCAGTCTGGGAGAGAAAGGTATAATATGATCCAGTGTTGGAAACAGAAGGTAGACAAATACAGTCTCGAAAAAAGGCAAACATTTTCAATGGTGAGACTAATTAATAATTGGAACAATTTACAAGGATCATGGTGGATTTTCCATCACAAACCACTTTTAAAACAATCTTGAATATTTTTTTCCAAAAGATATGCTTTGGGAATTATTTTGTGAAGTTCTATGGCCTGTGTTATACAGGATGTTGGACTAAATAATCATAATGGTCCCCCTTCTGGCCCTAGACTATGAATCTAGTAAGGCTTTTGTTTTCAAGTACTTTAGCTTTTTCCTCTTTCTGTATTTTGAATCAAAGGTTTAAAAGATTTTTTTAGTGGTGATGGTTGTCATGAGACTAAAAGGCTAGATTCAATGATTGGGTTTACAGATACTAGCCTATATTATATGACATGCAGTGTATTCTGTGGTCTACTCTCTTTTTCCCTCAGTGAGGTATAGGCCACTTCTTTGTGACAGAGAAGACAGTTTGTATATATTATCTCATTATAAAATTTTTAAATGATGGTGAGAGGTACCAGTAGTTAATGTGAAGGAGGGAATGGGATTTCAAACAAAAATCTTCACGATTTCTCCAATGCTGCCCTCATACTTAGAAGGAGCTCATGAACATCTGCAAGCAACAGTCACCGGGCCTCAGTGGGTCACAGCTGAGGATGCCAAACTCAGAATGAATTGTTGAGAAATAGGGCAGAAACAACCCAGACTGGTGGTTATTCTTCCATAAAAGCAACAAAGAATCCTGTGGCACCTTATAGACTAACAGACGTTTTGCAGCATGAGCTTTCCCAAGTCTTGCATCCGAAGAAGTGGGTATTCACCCACGAAAGCTCATGCTGCAAAACGTCTGTTAGTCTATAAGGTGCCACAGGATTCTTTGTTGCTTTTACAGATCGAGACTAACACGGCTACCCCTCTGATACTATTCTTCCATAAGATATACCAAGCCCGTAACAAATGTAAACTTCTTGTTAACCAGTGTGGTAAGACATAAGTAAAAAAATCAGGCTCCTTAGATATTCCAGCATTCATTTCATCTCCCTTTTTATCAGACACTAGACTTTATTATGAGTGGTTATTTAGAAACAGATTAATCAAACAAGAGGGCCTTCTAATCCCGAGAGATCAGCCACGTGACTAGGTCAATCTATAACTCAGATCTTACCCAATAATCATGCTATTTGCCATCCTTTCATAACTAGAATCTAAACATTTATTTATAGGGGAAAATAAGGAGGAGAGAGTTAAAATTGTTAAGGAAATCAAATACATACAATCATTACAAAGTTCTTGCATCAGGTTTGAAGCAGTGATAGAATAAACTTGTCAAGTCTCTGGTAACTTCCAAAAGATTGGAAGGTCCTCAGTCCATGCTCCTTTTAGTGTAAGTCCATAGTTCAGGGATCAGAGTAGGAAAGAGGCAAAATGGAGACATTTCCAGGGTTTTTGATACCTTCACCCCTGTGGAGGGATGCTCTCAGTCTTAGTTTGTGGGAAATTACAAGATGGAGTCCATGGTCACATGAGCTAGTCACATGCCTTTGCATGTTTTGATGACTCATAGGAGTAGCCATTACCCATATCCTGGCTAAAGCATCCACAGGAAGGCTCACCTGGTGGGGACAAGCTTCTATATCCATTGTGAGAGCTAAGTGTTCCCTAATGGGCCATCAACTTGAATGGTACATTCACCATGTGCTGGCTAGACTGGATGTAAAGTAACTCTTGGGTGTTATCTCAGGAACAAACACACTTGAAATACAGGTATATAGTCAATATTCATAACTTCAGATACAAAAATGATACATGCATACAGATAGGATAACCATAATCAGCAAATCATAAGATTTATTGTGATTGTCTAACAGTGGCAATATTAATGATATAAATGGTCATATTTCAATCATACCTCCTTCTAAACCCTTCTTAGATCATTCATTTGACGTGATGACAAAATCTTGACAACAGTTGGGCAGCTGCTGTTCTCTGATCACTGCCTGTCTTGTTTACCAGTACTGTCTAATGTTCCCTTTTTTCTCTCTGGTTGGTCTGTCTGTGTCTATATCTTGCCTCTTAATTCATGTTTAGATCACAAGTTCCTTGGGCCATGAACAGTCTTTGTTCTGTGTTTGTACAGTGCCTAGCTCATTAGGCTTTTTGTCCATATCCATGTCAGGGAATGCAGCCATAGCTCTGCCTACTTCTCATCATTTCCCCTTTCTGGATTAGGTGCAGGGATCAGGATAGAAACAGTATTTTTTGCTCAGGGACTGGAATTCTGCTTGAACCTTATGTATGTCATGCAAGGCCCAGAGATGACCTAGTTCCTCCCCTCTCACTGCACACTAGTGTAAAGCCCATAAAGTGGCCCTAAAGTTTTATTAGGATTACGGTTCTGATGGATCTTTCTCTAGCTCCATACCCAGGACACTGGGAATATTTCAAAGACTTCCAGAAGATCCATTACATATTTGATTATGAAATGAGCAGAGGAACAAATTAATGAGCCATTAAAGGAATTTCTCTTTGATTTAGCGAACTTTATTGTATAAAAGGTATTTTATGTGTCTAGTAAACTATATTTAAAAAATCAAATTCTACTCCCTTCAACAGCAGAGCACTAATTGTATGTGAGAACTTCAACAAATGATCATTGCCTCTGCATTATAATTTATGTGATCCAGAATGACCTCATTCACATATTGTTTAAATGGTTCACGTATTCCAGTCAATACAATTTTACATTATTATACATGTCATTTAGGCTGCTTCACATATCAGGCAGATTAGCATTCATCCTTCCAGCATGTGAACAACCGACAAGGGTAGAAGGGACAGTAGAAAACTTCATAAGCTAGTCATGTACTTTCAGAGGGCACCGATCTTCTTTATGTGATGTTGAAGTGAAACTGAAATCATACTGTGATGCTGTAACAGTTTGCCAGCTCAGGCTAGAGCAATTGGACAATTCATTTATGTGTGTATATCAAAAAAATGCTAAAAGGTCATACTGTGTTCAAGCCAATTCACTTGTTAAAATAGAGCAAAGGGGGACGTTATCACGTTATATTTACATGGCATATGCCCAGATAAGTACATTTGCTCTAAATTCATGAAAACTAGTAAAATGTTAAAGGCATAGTCTTCTCTTATCTATAAATCTGTTGATTGCTATTGCATTATATTATGTATGGCCCTGTAGTTAAATAACCCTAGATCAAAGTGTGTGTATAGTCAAGTGCTAGAACATGAATACTAACGAATGATACTTGTATTGTTTTTTCTTATCTATCTCTATAATAATGTAATGGCAGGCAATTGCATTATGTATACTACTGTAACTAAAGTTACTTGTGAATCCAAAAGAAGTAGAAGACTAACTTCAAAGTAAGGGTTGTTGAGTTCAACAATGGGAATTCATAGACTATCTGCATTGCTTATTCCTCATCAAAGGCAGAACCCATGTGGGTTAAAACACCTGTTAGCTTGTCTTCTATGAGCAGAGTCTACATATACTGGCTTAAGGGAATGATCCTGCATCTCTGGACTGACTCAATTCTGACAGAGGGAATCCTGTGTGATCAGACAGAAGTCCCCAAAGCCATTTTGGGTATCCCTGAGAGATTCCTGGAGAACTAGCAGACATTACATAACTGCTATAATTTGGATTACAAATTTACATTACAGGTGAGTCTATTATACCTGCTTTAACCTCTCAATAACATTCATTTCTTTTTCTTAGCTAATAAATCTTTAGTTAGTTTATTAGGGAAATTGGCTACCGCGTTGTCTTTGATGAGATGAAGAGTATCCATTGTCCTGGGGTAAGCGACTGGCCCGTTGGGCTTGGAAGTAACCTAATGTGTGATGAATTTTGGTGTTAATGACCTTCCATCTTAAAGTCCAGTTTGTCTGGGTGGGACTGTCTGTGGCTCCATGATAAGACAAATATAGTGATCCAGGAGTTCACATTTGTTACTGGTTTGGTGAAAACTATTAACAGAATATACCACTAGTTTGGGGTGTCTGCCCTATTTTCTAACAGTCTGACCTTAGAGTGCTTTCGTACATCGCTTTCAAATTTTACAGGTTTACATGCTTTTAATTAGTAGTTACATCAGCTATATGTCTGTGGTTGGAATCTTCTTGACAATGGTCTGAGATCTATACACTCTCTCTCTCTCTTTCTCTCTCTCTCTTTTTCCCATTTATCCCAAATCTTCTCAGACTCCCAAAGCTACTCTTCTGGAAGGCATGAAAACATAGTCTATCTTGGAGGTCCACATGGAAAGTCTCTCCTCTTTGTGTGCTTTCCATAAAGGACTCCATAAAAGCAAGTATTTAAGTATTTACTGAATATTTAGTACTTTACTTTTTCTGAATACAAAGTGAAAACTATCCAAGAGGAAAGAAAATATTTTTTCCCTTCATCTTTCCTAGACTTGCTCATACCTCCATGGTTCCCCAGATAGGCTGGGCTTACAGCTTGAAAAACATTGATCAAAATAGATGACAGTACAATATACCAAATGTAAGACAGATGAGGTGATGAAATTGTCAGCTGTTAATGTGAGGTGCAAGGTAATGAAGACACATATTTGTATTATTAAATGCCACTACATGCCAATAAAATTGTAATAGCCTGCTAATCAGCCCTTCCCAACTAGTGGATTACACTGCTCTGTAGTCCAAAAGGCACATACAAAGACAATTCCCCAAAGTAGATGATTAAATTAATTCAAGAAGCCAATAAAACAAAGGAATAATTTTTGAAATTTGATCCTGTAAACTATTTAAATGGATATATAGGATGTTCTTAAAAAAACAAACAACAAGGGGTTTATGCCAGAGTATATTTCTCTAATAAGTTAAAATGCAATTTAGTTTAATTAGTTATAAACTAGGAGTACATATGGATGCTCCAATACTTATTGAAGGGTTTTTTTGGGTAACACTCACACTTTTTCACACCTTTGCCCACAGGTGTGCTTAGGATAGTTAATTTATATATAATGTAGGTTCCCAGTTGCTGAAGGAATAACAACACTAGTTATTAATAATTTTCTTAAGGTCTCAGTTAAAGTGTTTTCCTAACTTTTTAAAAATGCATGTTTTACTTGTTGCCAGAAATTATTACTAAATTTGTGTGTAAAGATGTATTAAAACATCTAGAGTATGTAGCAATGTGACAACAGATGAGTGAACTTCAGACATAAACTTGCATGGCTTTCATTCAAATATTTATTTATTTTTAGTCAGCTGGTACCTCTCGTCTCTTGATACACAATAATATTGTTTTGCTGTTCTTAATAATAATACCTTGAGTGTCATGGGTGAAAAATGCTGTAAAACTAGAAAGTGCTTCACTAATATTCATTCATCATGCTTAACTGTACCTCATAAAGGTGAGTAAATCTCACATCATTGTTCTACTTAAATCAGACCAGATGCTTCTGATGTGAAATACTGATTTAGTTACCATCTTTGGAAATCCTTTATTTAAATGATTTGAAGATTTGTAAATTGCTTGTATTGCATTGATATAGTTGTGCGTGTAATCTAGAATTACCAGGAGGATGTTTTAAAAATTATTTTCTTGCAACTAAATAAACAAAACATTATTTCCAGTTACTGGAGGATGGTACATTATTAAACATATACCCTAGATACTGGAGCTTGTTGAACATCACAAATGTGGCTTTCATTGAAGTGTAAAGAACATTTTCTTTTCACCCCTTAAGATACAAATTAATTGCTTTTTTTCCCCTTAATGTCAACCATCAATACCATTCAGCATTAAGATGACTGCAATGTACCCATGAGGAGACTGAAGCTGGTAGAGTCAAAATAAATATGTTCAATCTTAAATGGATTTGAAATCTGCATTTCACTCCATTTTTCATTATTTTCATAGAAAGTATTGACACTGTTTTATAATCCTTAGTCTTTAAATTTTATTAATGAATTTAGTAATGGCTACCTTCTGTCCCCTTTACTTGTATTGGACAGTTCCTGAATATTCTTCATTGTTACTACTTGCAGAGTTGAGCACTACTCAGTTGGAGTATGGTTGGCAGAATCTGGCCCTAAGCATTTAAATAGTATCATACATGAACATGACACTTCATAAAAATGTATAATAAGAATTCATAATTAAGATAGATTAAAAATTCATATAAGGAAGGTGGTTAGAACTCATTGGTAAGAAAACCCGCACAGGGAGGACTGATGCGGGATGAGGGTTTAGAGTGATCTGAAAGTGCAGCAGTGGGAGACGGCCAAGCATAAGGGATACATGAAAGAATGAATGAAACTAAGAGTATGAAGACAAGATGTGGCAGGGAGTCAGAGGAGAGGTGTAGATTAATAGAATTTACAGTCAGAAGGAACTACCAGATCATCTAATCTGAATTTCTGCACATTTCAGACCACTAACCACCTCCACAATGTTTTTCCTGGATTGAGCCCAATATCTTGGATTAGACAAAATATTACAGCTCTCAGGAGAATAAACTATTGTGTGAGAATGAGGGACCAAGACGCACCAATACCCAAGGCTCCTGCTATGGCAGGGAGTTGATTTGGTGAGATATATCCAAATTGATCCTAGGAAGCAGCCTGTGTCTGATGCTGCAGAGAAAGCTGAAAATCCTGCAAGGTCTTTGCCAATCTGACTGAGGGAAACATTCCTTCCTGACATCAAACTTAATTATCAGTATGTCCCTGAGCATGTGGGGAAGATCCACCAGCCAACCATCTGAGAAAGAGAATTCTCTGTACTATCTTAGAGCACCATCCCATCCCATCTGCTTTCTCATCTCCAGTTGTGTCCACCTCTGATGTTTCAGAGGAAAAATGGAAAAAAATTCCTCCCTGAACTTTTCAGATAACTGACTGAAGCATGACACATAGGGCTTGTCTATACTACCACTTAAATCAATGTAGCTTACGTCACTCAGGGGTGTGAAAAACACACATCCCTGAGCGATGTAAATTACATTGACTTAAAGCGATGTCTACACTGTAATATGTCAGTGGAGGATGCTCTCCTGCTGACATAGTTTCCACCTCTTCCTGAGGTGGAGTAATTACGTCAGTGGGCGAGCACTCTCCCATTGACGTAGCACGTCTTCACCAGACATGCTACATCGGCACCATTCAATTGATGCAGTGGCCCCAATGTAGTGCGGTAGTAAAGACAAGCCCTTAGGAATTCAAAACGTCAGCCTGGAACAGACCCCCTGAAACATAAAGCTTAGTGTTTCATCACCCCAGCCAACTTTATCTTCCAATCCCAATTATAGACCTTGATAAATGTACCATCTTAAAACTAATTAGGTTATTTTCCCCAAAAACTCCTCCTGGAAGGCTATTCCAGAACTTCACACCTCTAATGGTTAGAAACCTTCTCTAATTTCCCAGCCTAAATGTATTCATGGCCAGTTTATAACAATTTGTTCTTGTGATAACATTAAACTTTAATAGAGCTTTAATGTAAATAGCTCTTCCCCCTTTCTGGTGTTTACCCCTGTAACATGGTGGTTGCCACCTGAGCACCCCCTCATGGCCTACTGTGCCTCTGTCACACCCCTTTCCCCCCTTCTTCAGGGCACTTTAAACAAACCTCACACAGTCTCTCTCATGCAATCAAATTCTTCTGTGAGGTCTGGTTTCTTTACTTACAAAGTTACAAAAAGAAGCAAATGTAAAACAAATCTTCCATCCAGCCTTATGTTGGGCACAGCCCTTCCTCCCTGAGGTAATGTCTCAGCTGAGACTTTTTCCCAGCCCCAACAGTCTTCTTTAGGGACCACTGAAGCAGACCATTTCTCCCTCCATCTTCAGTTACTCTTCTATTTCTTCCCTCACTCAACTCCCAGAGGCCCTTTATAGTGAGGTGCAGCCCCTGCTCTCTTAATTAGCTCACTGAGGAGCACCTGCTCTGGCACAAGGGGAGCTGAACCTATTTTAATCACAAGCCAGCAAGGGTTTAGTAAGAGATTGAATGTGAGAGAAAATTATTTGAGAGTCAATGTAATGTCATTTGGCACCCTAACCTATTATTCAAGAGGTGCAACCGCACCGATCTCTTAGAGTATTTTCTCAGAATATGAGCAACCAGCATCCCCAGTCATTTCACAGGTGCCTGATATCAGTATTTCTTCAGCCAATAGGTTCTAGACCAGGGGTCGGCAACCTTTGGCACGTGGCTCACCAGGGTAAGCACCCTGGTGGGCCGGACCAGTTTGTTTACCTGCCGGATCGGCAGGTTCGGCCTACTGCAGCTCACACTGGCTGTGGTTCACCATCCCAGGCCAATGGGGGCAGCAGGAAGCAGCATGGGTGAGGGATGTGCCGGCCGCGGCTTCTCGCCACCCCCATTGGCCTGGGACGTTGCAGACTTCTGTTCTAGAGGACCCCTGCTCAGGCAGGATTCCTCACACTTAGGTATCTTTTCATGGGAAGACCACTCCTAGAAATTCTCCTCCCCCCAACAACCAAAAACAAACAAACAAACAAACAAAAAAAAGCAAAAAACCCACCAGCTTCTCCTTTAGGGATACTATTACTGGAGCTCCCTTAGGCCCTGGTTTAGCAAAGCATTTATGCATGTTCTTACAGTCTATCAAAGGAATGGCACATATGCATGTGCTTCATGTCAAGAGAGAGACAATGTGGGCGAGGTAATATCTTTTACTGGACCAACTTCTGGTTGGTGAAAGACAAGCTTTCAAGCTACACTGAGCTCCTTTCCAGGTCTGGGAAAGGTAACTAGTGTAACAGCTAAATGGAACAGATTGTTAAGCATAAGGTGGAACAGATTGTTAAGCATAAGGAGCTAACATGTTGCAAGCATATATTTAAATGTTTTGCTGAATTGGGGCCTGTGACAAATGAAGGGGAGGTGTAGCTCCCTTTTATGGACACCCAGCCAGCCAGTAGCTATAAAATCCCTCTTAGTAGCTGTTCTCTAATTGCTCTACCTGTAAAGGGTTAAAAAGTCTCACTGTTATGCATAGGTAAAAGGAAAAGTCTAGGAAGATGCAATTAGGTTTATTCCTTTTATTTTGTTATGGCTTGTGGATTCCTCTGTGCTAACCCCAGGTGCTTTTTGTTTTGCTTGTAACCTTAAGCTGGACCTCAAGAAAGCTGTTCTTGGTGCTTAATCCTTGTTTGTTTGTTTGTTTGTTTGTTTTTAAATCTAGCAAATGCCTAAGTTCCCAGATGTATTTTCTTTATTTCTTTTTATTAATAAAATGTACCTTTTTTAAGAACAGAATTCTCTCAAAGGGGTTCTGCCCTTGGGTGGCGGCAGCATCTATCAATCCAAGGTCAGAAAAATGCTGTAACCTTGGGAGTTTAATACAAGCCTGGAGTGTCAAGTATTAATTTTTAGAATCCTTGCGAAGTGCCAGAGTGGGGAATTAGTCTAGGCAGGGCCCTAAACAAGCATTATTTTAAAAATGAAAAAGGTGCACACTGAGTCCAAAGGTCTATTGGTTTAATGGAGAAAAATCAAGCCCTACATTGCATATACATATTTATACTGGTTTTTGCCTAAGATCAGCCCTGGGTTCAACCTTCTGTAGATTTTGATCAAGTAATTAATTTGCCTTTTCAACAAGTAATTATTTTACTTCACTATCAATTTTTTAATCACAAATTCTCAAGCATTCCAAGGAAAACAACTAACTAATAGAAGGATGAAATTCAAATATATATTTTAAAATAATTTGGCCCTGATGCTCCAATATTCTCCACCATTCTCCTTATTTTTGGAACTGCCGAGTATTCCTAGACCAGGGATAGGCAACCTATGGCACGTGTGCCAAAGGCGGCATGCAAGTTGATTTTTAGTGGCACTCACGCTGCTGGATCCTGGCCACTGGTCTAGGGGGGCTCTGCATTTTAATTTAATTTTAAATGAAGCTTCTTAAACATTTTAAAAACCTTATTTACTTTACATACAACAATAATTTAGTTATGTATTATAGACTTATAGAAAGGGACCTTCTAAAAACATTAAAATGTGTTACTGGCACACAAAACCTTAAATCAGAGTGAACAAATGAAGACTCAGCACACTGCTTCTGAAAGGTTGCCAACCTCTGTCCTAGACCATTGTTTCTCCTTCTCAAAGTGAGTCCATCTTTTGGATTTTACTTACTCTGCATTACAATGAAATTTCATCATTAAACAAAATCATTCTCCAATTATCCAGACCTACTGATATATAAAAGAAAGGAGGTTATTTAATGTAGGTCAGATAGTATGTTATGTAAACACTAAATAAATCTCCATTCTATTTGAAAAAGTTATTTTAAAAATACAGCTCACGTAGTCTTTTGTCAGGCCTGATGGAAAGGTTCCTGCTATTCTACTTAAATTGTAGCCATATGGAGTTAGTCAAAACATCTTTTAAATATCCCCTAAAATTGGGGTTAATAGATTTGCAGGAGAAAAATGAATCAAGCTGAACCCTAGCATGCCCTACTCTTCTACCAAGCCCTTCTGAAATCTGAGTGAAATCGCTATAACTATTTTGTTAATTGCAGCAAAGAAAAATATATTTTGTTCTCAATTATTTGTATTCTTAAAAATATGAAAAAGTAAAAGTAATAAATAAATAAAAGGAACTTTAAATCTCATCTAAAAGCAACAGGTTGATAGCCCTGGAAACTGGAATCTATATATCCACAGAACAGTTACATCATGGACAAAGGCAATATGAGCCCTCTATGCTATTCTTCCAGTGTGATTTCAACCCCAACCTGAATGGACACCCTCTAAGACTGAAAGTGTATTTCTGTTATAGTGGCTATTCAATCCTAAAGCTCTCCAGCCGGGGTTCCAGTTAGCATGACCGTATAATGATGTCTAGTTATGTATCCTTATCCACCAGAAATCACTCTCAGATTTATTGAGGATTAGTGAAGAGGAAACAAGTGTGTCCCACAACTCCAGACTTTCCTTTTTTGTGACATGTCCCCATTTTGCTGTCTTCTGCTGGGGTTACACACACACCAGAGTCCTGATTCTTCCCTCAGTTACACTCATGTATGTCAGAAAATACTCCACTGAAGTCAACATATGTACATGAATAGGTTTCTGGTTTGTATGAAAAAGTGTCTCTTGGCTTTGGTTTTGTTATGGAAATTGCATACAGATCTAATAATTTTATATAAATTAAACACTTAGGGTGGGGCACTCTTCATATTGAAAAATTTGCAGCGGGAATCCTAGTGTACTAGATAAAATGTAACAGCCCCCAAAGCAGTTACAAAATTTCTAATAGGAAAACTGCTCTTCAAACTTTCTAGTGACTCTCAAGTCTGACACTTCCATTTTCCTATATGTGCAGCGCTTGCAGAGAGTTCAATGGGACATCTTCATATGAAAGATCATGGAATATGAGTCGACTGTATGAATCCAAGATGAGAAAGTCCTTAACATTTGTTCATAAGTCTAGAGCAGTATAGCCGAGTTTCTATAACAGCTTTGCAAACTGAAGAGCCAAATACAGGAAGAAAATCTTTCCCAGAAAACACAGCTATTACCTATTCAAAGAAGAGAAAATATACTTCCCAAACAGAGTTTAAAATCAAATGTTTATCACAGTGCTGAATAGTACATTTCAAAGTTTGTTCTTTTAGAACAGTGGTCTCACTGTAATCCCTTTAGCAAATAGACTGCTATTGCATACTAACTCTGAACCAGCAGAGCACAATCTTCTAACTCCTAAATGAAATGATTAGAATGGCTGGATATCTCACAAAAAGCAGGACAGCTACAAAGGTGTTAGATATTATTACACAATATTACATAAAAACCCTTCATTTTTTGAATAATTTAAGGTTGCAGAGTCAAAATTGGGAAATGCCAGAATTAAGGTTGAGACAATACTAGTCAGGTAATATCTTCTATTGAACCAATTTATGCTAGTGGAAGGTACAAGCTTTTGAGCTACACAGAGTTCTTCAGGTTTGGAAAGGAAATAGAATGTCTGAGATAAATAGAGGTTGGGACAGATTGTCAAGCAGAATGGGAAACATGCTGGAGACACTTACTTGAAATGAAGTGTGCAATTGGGGGTTAGATTGTTATGCATTAAGGGTTTGAAATGAGCAATTCAAAGTAGGCAGTCTATAAGATACTGTAGCAGGGTGGACCTCTGCTCCTGCCCTTAAGGGGTTAAAAACAGCCCTGGGAAGGGGCTGAGGCTGGAGAAAGCAGCCTTTAGGCTGGGCTGATTGGGGAAGTGGCTGCAGCTGGGGCCACGCCCCAACTTGAGCCACAGGGCCTTATAAGAAGGCCAGGGAAGCCAGAAGCCCGAAGACAGTCTCTCTCTGCATTCAGAGGGAGATGGGCCTGGCTGCAGGGAGCTAGACCGGGTACCTGAGTGGAGCAGGGCTGGGGAAAGGCAAAGGAGCTGGGGAGCTCCAGCCTGGAAAGCCCCAGGCTGCCGCCTAGCAGAGGGCTAACAGGTACTGGGGGTTGCAGAGGGCAGCCCAGTGGTAGGCCAAAGCAGCAGGTCCAAACCCTCCTTGCCAGTGATGAATAGGCTGATACTGCAGTTTGTCCCAGGACGTGGGGCTAGACAATGACTGGCAGTAGCCATACACTGAGGCAAGGTGGGGATAGAGGGTGGGGGTTCCCTGGGGAGGGGAGACCCTGAGAGAAAGGGATTACTGCTGGAGGGGCAGCACCCCACGTAAAAGGGCACCGGGGTCCAGGGAGGGACTCGGGGCCAGGGAACAGGCGGATCACTGGCCTGCAGAGGGCGCTCCAGGCTGGAAACTGAGCTAATTCCCCGGAGTCACCAGCAGGAGATGCCACAGGGGTGAATCCGACCTGTTACAGAAACCTATAAAAAACAACTTGCAATTTGGAATCACCTATCAGAGTTGCTGATCTCTGGCCAGAAGAAGTCTTATAAAGGAATTGTAGTTAATAAAGGATCACTGGCTGAACAACTTGTGAGAGATTGTGCAGTGCTTGGGTGTTGAGACATCTCTTGGTCAAGGGGCAGCCAGAACTTGATTATTTGCATGGGAGGGGCATGTAGGGAGGCCGGTGCACTTCCCCATAGTAAAGAAGTGGTTGGAAACTAGACTTTGCCTATCTCCTTTGCACACTGGCAAGCAATGGTAGAGCTGTGCTGGGAGAAGGGACTCTGACTACAACATTAGAAAGTGTGATGTGCGCTCTTGCTCAACTCATTCCCCAGCAGCACCATAGACACACAAATTGTATTGGATTTAGATGGTGCTGTTAATCAGTTTTCCAGTATCTAATCAAGAGTGAGGTTTGGATGAGAAGTAGCTGAGATGATCAACATGGATAAGACTGAGGTAATACTGATAAGTTTAGTTAATGGAAGTCATTGTACCAAAACCCTCAAATGAAGGAGGTTCAAAGAGCATAATTGAAGTTTGTAATTTATGCATTTCTGGCTCCTTAGCAGTTTTTGTATGTCCAGATAATAGTAGCAACTTGGATAGAATTGTGCCCTTTTCTCTCAGATGCTGAACTTCATCATAGTCCCCAGGCCTTTGTTATCACCATGATCTTTTTTTACTGTAATATACACTACTTGGATCTATATTGACAGGCTTCTCATAAACTTCAGCTAGTGCAGTATACGGCTACCAGCTTCTTTATTGAAATCCCAAAAACATGCTCTGTAGTTTGCACAGAGTTCCTGTTTATTTTTAGATACTATTTTGTATGTAGGTTTAAAGCCCTTCATGTCTTGGGTCCCCACTACCTTAGAGGTCACCTTTCTTTTAGTACAGAGATCAGCAATATTTGGCACGCGGCTCGCCAGGGTAAGCTCCCTGGTGGGCTGGGGCTGGTTTAACATAAGAACATAAGAACATAAGTTTGTTTGTTTACCTGCCGCATGTCAAACGTTGCCGTTCCTTGTTTTGGTGTAATACGGTGGGTGATACCAGATATCTGCTGAGATGCTTGAATGTACAGCTTGTTTGTCTCCTCTGGACTCTCTAATTTGTCCATATTTCATAAATCTTAGCACCCAAAAATGGACACCATTCTCCAGACGAGGCCTCATGAGTGCAAAGCAGAGAGGAACAAATATTTTCTATGTCTTGCCTATGATATGTCTGTTAATACACCTTACAGTACTAGTTGCCCTTTTTTTTACAACTGCATCATATTCTAGATTCATATTTAATATATGATCCAATATAACTATCCTCGGATCCTTTTCAGCAGTACTACTGCCTAACCAGTTATTTCCCAATTTGTATTTGTGCATTTGATTTTTTTCTTTCGTAAGCATAGTACTTTGCACTTGCCTTTATTGAATTTCATCTTGTTGACTTCAGACCAATTCTCTAACTTACTATGGTCATTTTGAATTCCAAATCTGACCTCCGCGGTTAACTTCAAATATATGCTTAAGTACTTTGCTAAATAGGGGTATAAAGTGCCTATGGGCCAAAATATGGCTATTCTGCATTGGTGCATTAGAGGAAGGAGACCATGCAAAAATCACCTTTCCTGTTTCCCAGCCAGCACAACTATGTAGCCAGGTGGCAATATTTGGTTGTTTGCACTCCTATAGTTCAAGGGGAGGTGGGCCAGAACTTTCTGTAGCAATACAGGTCCTAGAGCAGGAAAGCCAGGGGGAAACTGGAAGCAACCCCATTCCCCCATGTATCACTTGATATAAGAGCCTCAGTACCAATCTGCTCCTGCTCTATATTTGTAGAGTAGATTATAAGAACTCTCCCTGCTAAGTCCCCCAGGATATCTCAAAAAGCCTCCAGTTGGCCACTGCACTTCTCCTACTTCCCTCCCCTTCTTGTATGGATCAGATTTGCAGACCCTCAGACCTAAGTTGACTATCATTCCTCATCAACTATGTGAGACAAGATCCTCCCATTACTCTGTGACTCACTGAAACACTGTCCTTGAGGGAACTTTTTGTTCTTTAAATGTAGCACAAACATTTGCTAAGTACTTAGTCTTTCTACTCTTGAATTATGCATTCAGAGTCTTGGAGGACTCATGAGTTTTCTACTCAATTACAAAGTTTATCTGTCTCTTATCTTATGTAAAATTTATTATTTCACTAATTTTACTCATATCAGGTCTAGATTAACTAATCCTAATGTTCCATTAGTATTCTTTATATGAGAAGGAACTTGTGCTGCTCATCGAGGTTAGCATTATATGTTTCAAGTACCCAGGAGAGATTTGTTTGTTCATTTCTTTTCCCAAACAAGTCTCACACTGACAATACTGCCAGGTATCTCTTTAGAACATTTTGTAATTAAGATAGTGATTTTCTTAACCAGAGATCTGATTATGTTCAATTCACAGTCAGTCAATAAATAAATAAATAAATAAATATGCTGGAGGGAATGTTATAGTGCAAGAAATCCTCTTCATATGTTCTGAGAATGTCCCAAAATAAAAAAGAACGAGGGGTACTTGTGGCACCTTAGAGACTATCACATTTATTTAAGCATAAGCTTTCATGGGCTAAAACCCACTTCATCGGGTGCATGCAGTGAAAAATACATTAGGAAGATATGTATAAACAGAGAACATGAAAAAATGGGTGTTGCCATACCAGCTATAAGGAGTGTAATCAGTTAAGGTGGGCTATTGTCAGCAGGAGAAAAAAAAACACTTTTGTAGTGGGTAATCAGGATGGCCCATTTCCAACAATTGACAAGAAGGTGTGGGTATTACTCACATCTTCTTGTCAATTGTTGGAAATGGGCCATCCTGATTGAGTGTCACAACAAGTGTGGTGGTATAGGCAGCAAGGTAGGGTCAGACAAGGCGGCAGGGAAACAATGTAGAGTCAGGTCAGGTAACAAGGCAAGGGGGTCTAGGCAGCAACCAGCAGCCAATGGTCTGTGGCTCAGACAGCTTTTTCTGCCTACTTATAGTCCAGGTACCCAATTAGAGTGCTCCCTGTACATGCAATCAGTTGCCTGGGCTGTGCCCCATGTGGGACTGTAGCCCTTTATCACTAAAGCTATCAGTCAGGGGTTGCAGTTCAGTGTACACCGCCATGATGCAGTGTCTAAGGATGCCACCTAAGGATGTGGTGGGCCTAGGTTCAATACCGGGGTCTTGACATCTAATCATCAACCAGTAGTTCATTATTTCATCAGTTACAGAGCACATGTGATAATAACTATACCTTGTCAATCACCAGTATCTTATCAATCATAGAGCAATATAATAACAAATATCCCTTGTGAGTTTCAAGTGGTCCTTCTCTGGATGGCTCAGGCTGTGATAGTCAGAGGAGCTTAGTTCTGTAATATGCGCCCCCCCCCCCTTTTTTTTTTGGTAATATACAATAATGTCATTATACCTTTGAGTTGGTCCCAAATGCAAATACCTGTTTCAGTATTAAAGACAGACAAAACTAGCTACCAAAAGATATAGAACAGATTAAACTCTTTATGCTGTATATAGTTAATATGCTTTTATTTTATCTTTACATACAAACTAATTTTCTTGAATATGTTAAATGTTATTTTTAATGTTCTCAACTGAAAGATAACATGACAAAAATGAATGACAAACACGACGCGATAAATCAACTGCCAAGCGCTCTCCTGTCCACTCCAGTACTCCACCATGGTGAGAGGTGCAGATGGAGTCAACGGGAGAGCATCAGCCATTGACTTATCACAGTGAAGACACTGCAGTAAGTAGATCTAAGTATGTCGACTTCAGCTGTGTTATTCACGTAGCTGAAGTTGCATAACTTGCAATCCCCCCCTACTGTAGATCAGGCCTTAATTACTCCACGCATTATGCCTGTGTACCTCAGCTCTCATGACTGAAACCTTGGGGGCTCTTGCTTAACAGTGATATGAGTTATTCACATAAATCCCCTGTGTACTAATATTAGAATAGATATTAAAGTATAGATTGTGCTACTTTTTCATGGAATGAGCTCATGAAAGATTTGGCACTTTAGTGCTTACCTGATTAACATACTCAGTGAGTTGCTCTTCTACAGCATCCTGTTAAGTGTCCTTGTGTTATATAACCACTTACTGCCTGTGAGTAAATAGGGTCTGAGGACAAAAAAGAAAGCAAGTCATGGGGTTGAGAAAAATATGAGTAATGCAGTGTAATATGAAAAACATTATAATTCTTGAGATTAAAAGACAAATAACTGATAACATAGTAAATCAGGGGATGAAATACGCGATGAAGCACTGGAGACAGTCACACAAACACTGCAAATGCCATAGCAGCTGGACTCAGTATTATTAGCCTTGCATAATTTGAATTTTTTATTTTTTATAATTTTGATGGATAATATCAATCTTTATTTTCAATGTTTTTTATTTTTATCTATGTAAATTTTACAGTTGTGGGACATCATGGGGAGTCAGTCAATGCGGGTGCTGGTCAACCAGTAATTATTTAATGACAGTAGATACTGAGATTTAAAAAGTTAAAGCTTTATAACTGTAAAACACAAATTGTCAACAGCATATGTCAAAATATACAAAGTATACTAAGTTCTCATTCAGCATTTTTCCTATTTTGTCTATCTGTACCTTATGGTTATTGTTTGTGGAAATATTTTTAATCAGCTTGTGTGTGCATACAACAACATTTATATTTATATATTTATCAACATTTACTGATAAATCTAATCCTGCCAAGCCTAAATATAATAATCGGTAAGCTTAGAGAGTGACAGAAGAATGTAGTACAGCAAACACAATGAAATGAAAGATGAAAATAGGAAATTAACCAGAAGATTTAAATAATAAATGATCATGCATTGCAGAAGGAAAAAAAAAGATACTGTGGATAAAGAAGAGTGAAGAGGAAAGGAAGAAATAACACTTGGTGTGAAGTGAAATAGCTACATACAGAACATATGCACATGCTGCAAACTAAAATAGCTGAGAAGGATGAAAATAATAAAGAATAATTTAAAATGGGGTGTGCGTGTTTCTCAGAAGGAGAAATAGAAAAATGGAACAACACTGCAGTATTTTCTTTGATTCAAAGTGAAACATCTGTGAACATGAGAATTACTGATCTATAAACAAAGCTACAGCTGAGGCCTGGTCTACACTTAATTTAGATTGACATAGCTATGTCACTCCAGGGTGTGAAAAACTGACATCCCTACATGACGTAGCTATGCCAAACTAAACCCCAGTGTAGAGGCAGCTAGATCGACAGAAGAATGCTTCCATCATCCTAGACGCCAACAGTAAAACCCCTTCCATTGATGTAGGCTGCATCTACCTTGTGGGGTTTGCCAACATAATGATGCTGGTATAATCCCTGTAGTGAAATCATACTATAGAAGGCCAAATGGTGGCCTCCCTGCTGTGGTGCAGAAGCAGGCACAAAGTGTGCCTGCTACCTCCATTGCTGGTAACCTCACAAGATAAGACTCTGGTTTCACAGAGTCACCATGTCTCTGTCCCTCACACACAGTAATGGGAAGTCTGGTTGAAGCTTTCATTCTGCCTCCTCGTTGTGTCAGATGTAGTTATACTGGGTGTAGGTCTGGCACAGTTTTCTCACTCCCTCTACTAATGGTGCAAGCTAACACCATTCTGCATCTTTTTCTGGGCTTATGGCAAAGTCATAATTGAAGCCAAAGTAAATACTAGAACAGATTTATGTATTTTTTTAAATCTTGACTTTGAGGACTGGTCTTGAAAGAAGCAGTAAATGATGCCCTGATTGATGCCAGTGTGGACATTTCCTAAAGAGAAGTAACATTTTAAAACTCTCTCTCTCTCTCTTTGAGTGGCTGTGAAAAGCATACAACTCAACTTCTCATAATGGTGTCAAACTTTGATGCCAGTGAACCCTAAATAACATATGTCATACTGTAGCTTTCACTTTCATGTTTTTTTCTGAATGGATTAGTTCTTTATAAGGAAATGCATTTAGTGGATTGTAGTATTTTAAAACAATTAATGGCTTTCTATATCTCAGTTCAATAATTAAGTGCCTGTTTGACTGTTAAGGGCTGGATGACACAGGAAACAGTGTAAGAAAGATGTAATACAAACACAGGTTTACTAATTCAATGTGTTTACCTCTACTAGCTTTCTGACTGTTCCTTTGAGGTGTGTTCCTTATTTATTGTAAATTATGGAGAATTGTTATACATTTGTTATACAGACAGAATAGCTTTAAAAACAAACAAGAAATCACAGGAAACAAAATAAAGACTGTGTTCAGAAAGGCAAAAGTTGAATTTAGCATGGGATGTTACAATGTTCAGGACATACATCAATTCAATTAATTAAAGATCTGTAGCAATCTTGTTACAAAGGCAAACTTTTATGTAAGTTCTATACTAGTCTTGGCAGGTGATTATTATATCAAAATGGATCCTTACACGTAGATCCTTATTTATCTCCAGTCAAGCTTATCTGTTAATGTAATGCCTAATTGCACTGTAGACATGTTTTGGTTGAATTGAAACATTATTTAATAATCAAATAATATCAATTCAGTTCAAAATGACCTTGCTTAGGCAACACTCATTGCCAAGCATTTCTGGCTATATATGTACAAGTCAATCACACATTAAACCAAGCATCGGCAACCTTCAGCACACCAGGGTGAGCCCCCTGGCAGGCCGGGTCAGTTTGTTTACCTGCTGAGTCCACAGGTTTGGGCGATAACAGCTCCCACTGGCCGCGGTTCACTGCTCCAGGCCAATGGGGGCTGTGGGAAGCGGTGCAGGCTGAGGGATTTGCTGGTCGCCACTTCCCGCAGCCCCCATTGGCTTGGAGTGGCAAACTGCGGCCAGTGGGAGCCACGATTGGCCAAACCTGCTGACACAGCAGGTAAACAAACTGGCCTGGCCCACCAGGGCATTTACCCTGGTGGGCCACGTGCCAAAGGTTGCCGATCTCTGCATTAAACCAAAAACAAAACAAGTAGGTAATAATATTAAAGTTACACCAGTTTCTCTGGACCCTAACAAGTACTGTAAGTTCTTTTCCCACTCTAACCAAAGGTTCAATTAATTGTAAAATCTTCAGGTTCGGGGGTAATTCAAAAATTCTTTCTATTCTTGTAAAAAGTTGACAATTCACGTGATAAAATGTTGAGGATTTCTAGGCTTAGTGGTTTTTCATTTTTATTTTTATTTTTGCTCGTGGTGGGGAGCTTGTTTGTTTTTTGGAAACACTAAGGATGTTGCATGGCTAACATTTGTAGTAGGAAAGCACAGTATTCTCTTACAAATAGTTCTAATCTTAGTTGTTTCACTAGTCTCAATCTTCTCGATTTCTTATTGGTAGTGTAGCTTCTAGATGATTAAGATTAATGAAATACAAGTGTACATTCTGAGTCATTCAGAGGGTTTTAACTCAAGTACCTGCTTACTGGGAAGGATTTTGCTTAACATAAACAAGTCATCACTTGGATAAACAATGCATGGGTAAAATTCATTTTGTACTCATCAGTTGAAACTAGCATGAATGTGGATTCTCCTGCTCAGCTTCACAGGTGCAATGACTGGTTTCTTGAGACAGATGGAGGTGATTCATTGAAGGTGTTATTTCTTTCCTCTTTATGGATTTTGCAGCAGTCTTCCTAGATAGGACTTTCAAAGACAGAGTTAATAGGAAATTTGTCAGTGACAAGACATTGTTACCAAGCAAGGGCTCTTCTCACTGCCAGCTGATGATGGCCCTGCTCACAGTCTCTTGTCCAGAAGTTTTGGCTTCAGGGGGAAAAATGTTGAGCAGCACTGGGCAATTTACACATTTTCTGCAGGTTGGCATGACCTGCTTTGTCTTGACAAAGTTGATATCGGCCAATGAGAAGTGACCCATTCCTCTGATTAAGATTTGATATGTCCAGCTAGTATACAAGTTGTCTCCCTTCTCATGAGCCAATGAGAAAATGTGGCACCTTCTCTATGGAGTTTTTGCAACTGTATCTGCAAAATTTAAGTATCTCTGTGCGAACCATCTTGTGCCATTCCAGTTTCTATAAAACATGTTGAGCCACAAGTTGAACACCTGCTGTTTTAGGTATGGTCATCAACCTGCCTCCACAAATTGCTTTCCATGGTGCTGTGGATCTTTGGCCAACTTTGAACAGCTCCATGCTCTTTCCATCAGCCCTTACAGTTCACTGCAGAAACTAAGAACAGAGTCTTTATGTAAAGTTTTCTTCACACTGCTGGATGTTTCTGTCCTAGTTATTAGTTCATCATGCAGAATATAAAATCATTTGACTCATCTGTTTGGTCAATCACCAGTAGTAGATAACAGTTAATGAGAGATGCAGCACTTGATTATTCCCTATACTGTTGTGATAACGTTAGTATGATGGCTTCATATATGAAACTCTCTGTCCAGTTGCCAGTTGTACAGATAATCGTGCCTTATGGTCTTATAACACTTTGGTTGGTTCAACTTAAATATGTGTACTTAATTTTAGCTTTTTAACATATCATTTGAATGTGTCACTTTCTTTAATAAACAACAAATACTTTGTTAGATTTACTTTTGTTAAACATTATGAATGATTATCTATATCTCTATATCTTATTGATCACATTTACATTTAAAATAAACAGCATAGTCTGAAATCTTTGCAGTATTTTGTGGTCACGTTGCATAGGCAGTGAAATTTCCTGGAACTGGAGGGGTGTGTTACAGAATGCCATTATTATATGGCTTTTTCTTTCTCATATGGTTTCTTAATTGACACTTTTTAGATTCATTTTATATAGTAGCAAAAACTTATTTTAGGATTCTGGGTCAAATATTATACCTTAGTATATTGTATCTGTTGCAAATGTACAGGTGTAAAGCATGTAAAATAGTAAAAAAAGGTAAAATGGGAAGTTATTTCAAAATTTAGCAAGAATTTGTACATGTATTTATAAACCTACATCTCCTTTGTGTGAAATACAGACGCATCTTCTCTTTGACATGTTTTAAAGCCTTAGGCCTAAAGCATGCCAAGGATTCTGGCCTATATATACAACATTTTTTTTTGTTAATAAGGTCCATATTTTCGGTATTGTCCCTACAGTGGTATTTTAATTGAAATTTGGTGTATAACACATGGCTTGAAGAATGCATATGGAGAAAGGAGTCATTGTGGTTTGGTTTTGATAGCATTAAAGAAATTAGAAGTGTAAGAAGGCTTTTTTCACCTCTCCACATGCCACTTTTGCAAATGAGAAACAGAGTCTAGACCAGGGATTGGCAACCTTTGGCACATGGCTCACCAGGGTAAGCACCCTGGCGAGCTGGGCCAGTTTGTTTACCTGCCGCATCTGCAGGTTCAGCTGATCGCGGCTCCCACCGGCCATGGTTCGCCGCTCCGGGCCAATGGGGGCTGCAGAAAGTGGCAGTCAGCACATCCCTCAGCCCACGCCACTTCCCGCAGCTCCCATTGGCTTGGAGCGGTGAACCGTGGCCAGTGGGAGCCATGATCGACCGAACCTGCAGACACGGCAGGTAAACAAACCGGCCTGGCCCGCTGGGGGCTTACCCTGGCAAGCCACATGCCAAAGGTTGCCAATCCCTGGTCTAGACGGTGGCATAAGTTATTGATAACTCTTGGAACTTACCCAAACACATTCAGATATTGACTCTTCAATTCTCAAAATAAGTATGTAAAATAGGGAGGTGTCATCCCCATTCTACATGTAAGAAAAACTGAAAATGAGAGCTCAAGGGCCTTGTCCAACTCCCATTTACATCGATGGAAGTAATTTGTTGAAGTAAAGAATGATAAAGAAGAATCAGTTAAGTAACCTTCACAAGAAGATAGTGCAAGAACTTTTAATTCAGTTTTTATTCACATTTACATTGTGCTCCAGTTTGTTTTAAGACAGTTTTCAGACAGTATCATTGTTGCAGGCTTATTTCATTACATTAGTACTTCTATGTATGTTTACATGAGGTGAAAATGAACTCATTCATGTCTAATGTGAAATGTCAAGTGATGTTTGAGAAAAGAATAGTTGCTCAAAAAAGCAAATGAAACAGTGTTGAAAGGATTTTACTTCACATGAAAATGAATATTAGAAGTCACGACCAGTAATTAGCAGGTCAGACAATCATCACTTTTTGGCACACTTCTGTAGATGACCTTATTTTCTATATAACGTGGTTAATTATTGTGTTAGTCAGCAAAATAAAGAAGCTGCTCTGCATAAAATTTCCTTCTGACTTATAGGAACATAAATTAGCACATCTCATTTTCTCATAGAACTAATCAAACTTGTTTGATCTTGGATTAAACCTTTATTGCTTGGCAGTTTAGAGGTGCATAGGACATAAAAGGATCTCAGACATGATTTCCAGCCATTTTTTAAATTAGTCTTCTGCTATTACCTACATTAAAGCTGCAGTAAAGTTTTGCATCACGTGGAATTGCATAAATGAGGCAAAAGTAAAATAAAATTGTCATACCCACATTTCTAAACGTTTTAGCTTATGTCTGCAAGACTGACACACAGTTAGATGTATAGTGGATATTGTTTATAAAAATCAGGTAAGACGCTGCTACTATAACCAAAATAATACACGTGGGCGGAGAAATTACAGCATGTCTAAAACTGGTTCACTGCAATCTATCTCTGACAGTAAGAATTGTATGTGATTTTCATGTTGCATATACTCTTACAGAAGAACCTCAGCGTTGTGATCACCTCAGGAATGGAGATTGTTCATAACTCTTAACAAAACATTATGGTTGCTCTTTCAAAAATTTACAGCTGGCCATTGACTTAATACAGCTTTGAAATTTTACAATGCAGAAGAAAAATGCTGCTTTTAACTGTCTTAATTTAAATGAAACAAGCACAGAAACAGTTTCCTTACCTTGTCAAATCTTTCTTTTAAAACTTTCCCTGGTTATTTTTCATAGTTTACATTTAACACAGCACTGTATTTGTGGGTTGTTGTTTTTTTTGTTTTTTTTGGTTTTTTTAGAAGGTTGTGTGTGTGTGTGTGTGTGTGCGCTGCTGCCTAATTCCATACTTCTGGTTCCAAATGAGATACGTGGTTTATCAGTCTGTTCGTAACACTGTAGTTTTAATAATCCTAGACTGAATCCTACTAGAGCAACTAAATGAAAAATATGTTTTGGTGTTAACATGCAACAAACAAAGCTTTCAAGAGCTTTTTAAATTCTTATGAGGCTGCATTCAAGTATCACAGGAAAATAGATCTCTTAGTGTTTAGCAGCTACATGACAGCAAGATCCAGATCATTTATTTAATGTGTAATATACAGGAAAGACTCGAAAACTGTAGAAAAATGCTACATCAATTGACTACAACTGATATTATTACCATAAACAGAAGGGGTAAACATTATGCACTAGATTGTGTTATTAAGGCTTCAGTTCAGGAAGGTACTTAAGTGCATGCATAAATGTAAGCATGTGAGTAATCCCATTGACTTAATGAAACTACTCAAGTACTTAAAGATAAACGCTTAGAGTCTGATTTAAAGTCCATAGAAATCAGCAGAAACACTACCATTTACATCAGTTGGGTCTGTATCCAGTTCATAGGCCTCAATTCAGCAAATCACTTTAGCACGTGTTTATGTGTTTTGTTGAACTGGGACCATACTTAAAATACCTTGCTGAACTGGGGCCTAGTCAGAGCCCTGAATAAGGGGTTGTATGGTGCTGTGCTACCCAAAGGAAAGCTTGGATAAGAATTGTTCAGAACTCCTACCTGGTGTGCAGGGGGTATGTGCAGCTATACTAACTTCAGGAGTAGTGTATCTGGCTCCCTTCAAAAAATAAATGTGTAAGCCAAGCCCTATAGTCCTACCAGCTTGCTCCCTCCTTGTCTCCTTTGGTTGATGCCAGGGATTGACCAAGAAATCACTTCCTGTGTTCCCTTGAGTCCAAGGATTGTGTTTGGCTCTACTGTGGGGCATGCAATGTGGGGGTTGAAAAGCCATGAACAATCTGTCTAATTGTACTTTTACGCTTGACTGCCAGAGTGTTTGTTACTTCTTATTTTCCACAGTAGTATTTGACTTCCAGTTTCTCAAGGATGTCTTATTTGTCTCTAGCCTTCTTTTTTACTTTCCTTAGCCAGGACAATTTACACCAGCTACAGATATGCCCCTACGAAATCAAGATTTTCTGACTTAATTGAAACTTGTAAATGTTTAAGCATTAACTTAAAGTTAACTTTTGTTCCTACAAAATCTAGAAGCAGTTAAATCACATCTTGTAGTGCAGGTTGAATTTCTATTAGCATTATAGTTTAAGAATAGATGTCAGGAACATTTAAGTTTTTCCCTTGTTCAATCATTTAATTTTTAATGCAACACACACTTGGTGTTTGAACATATTATAACTGACACTTTAAGTAGACAGATACTTTTACTTAACCAAAATCGCTTGAGAAGAATTCTTCTGACCTGGTGTCTAGAGGAAGCATTTAAAAATATATTTGATGTTACTGACATTATATTAAAAAAAGCTTCTGAATGAAGTTTTATTATCTGTACTGTAGCTCCAGAATACTTGCTTGGTAGTGTAATGTACTCCTAGTAACCCCTGGTTCTTTGAATTTTACAGCAGATATACACATTAACCATGATTTCTTTAAGTGAAAAGAGGGGGTGCTGATTTTGGCATAAAAGTGTCTATATCAGAGATTGGCAACCTTTGGCATGTGGCCTGCGGGGGTAAGCCCCCTGGCAGGCTGGGTTGGTTTGTTTACCTGTCACATCTGCAAGTTCGGCCAATCGCAGCTCCCACTATGGTTCACGCTCCAGGCTAATGGGGGCTGCGGGAAGCCGCAGCCAGCACAACTCTTGGTCCACGCTGCTTCTCGCAGCCTCCATTGGCCTGGAGCAGCGAACTGTGGCCAGTGGGAGTCGTGCTCGCCCGAACCTGCAGACATGGCAGGTAAACAAACCAGCCAGCCTGCCAGGGAGCTTATCCTGGTGGGCTGCGTGCCAAAGGTTGCCGATCCCTAGTGTCTATTACTATAGAATCTAGGGTCTGATCCAGTACAAAGACTCACATTGACTTCAATGGCCATTTGGATCATGCTCTAAATTCTGAACATATAAATTAGTTCTGTAATGGCAATGCCCAAGATTGCATTCTTAGATGATTTTACTCTTCACTTTTCCTAGCTTCTAGCGAGCTCTGCTTAATGTTTTTTGTTGCTGTTGTTTTCTAATCCATTTTGGTTATAGTTGGAAAGATCTAGCAAATAGGTGAGGCTTCGCAGCATATTTGCCCTCATCTTCTTTAATCTCTCATTGCACAAACGAGGCCACTTGAATAAGAACACCTTATATCCATCTCTCATTTGATGAGTTCTGGGATTTATTAAACTGCATAGTCTTAGAGGAGTGTAACTCATGGAATATAGAAGCGTCCTTTTAGTTGTAGCTGAGTGCTGATTGATTGGCTTTGCAGATGGGACTCTGCCTTGAAGAGGCATCAAAAGTGAACTGGGAATGAACTGCACTAGTGAAGGGTGCAGACTATCAGGGAGGAGCTGCTCCTGATGGTTCAGCCTACTGAAGATACTGGTGCCACATTCATCTTAAGATGTATCTTCTGTGTTGCATCCACTTTTGGGAGGTTTTCTTCTCTGAAGGATTTCCATTAGCAATGGGGACAATTGTTTATAACTATCTTTCACTAACCAGAATATGCATGGATCTATTTTGCTGGTATTAGCTCTAAAATGTATTGTGGCTTCTTTCACGTCACTGTATGCTACAGGACCAAATTCAGTCAAAGGGAGGCTAATACCATCTAATCCAATATAGAGTTTTATTTTTCAACAAGTTCAGCCCATCCTTGGTCTACCTTTTTTGTGAATTAGGATGACAACTCTTCATAATCGTTGATGTTTGGATTATAACATCCAGGTTTATTGCAATCCAACTTCATTTACTATTCATAGTAGCTCTGCTGCATTTCATTTTTTGTAGCTGTCATAGTGATGGAGAAAGAAAAAATTCTGTTTGCTTCCTTACTATGGTGGAATAGTCCTGTAAGAAACGTGTGCTGTTGCAAGATGGATTTGGAGTGGTATTTGCACTATTCTAGTCTTTTGCCTGGATGTTTTATTAAACATACTTCTTTGGTCATCCACTTTATAGTGATCTTTATAGTTGTTGCAGGGGTGGGGCAACTTGGAAGTTGTCTTTAATATTATATAGGTTGTAGGAAAAAAACCCACCTCCTTTATTACTCATATATTAGAAAAATGGTTTGCATAGCTAATAGACCAAATGTATTAGAGTGATGTGGTGGAATAAATAGGGAACAGTCACCTCTCTACTTATAATTATGCTCTAATCCATAGAGTATTATCTGTGAGAGTTCTAAAATTCCCCAGTTACAGCACAGGGGTTGTCTGCAGTCCCTAAGAAGACCAGGATCTTGGGGAATAAGTTGGACTCACTGCTTCCCTCTCTATTGGGAATAAAGTGCTGCATAATCTGGTACAGTCCAGCCTCAAGAAATCTGAGTGGGAGGCCTATAATAGCCATAGCTCAGAGCATCATAGTTATATTTAGGAGCTTTAAACCCTTTCCTCTTCAACTGGTATAAAGGTCATTCCATGTAGCCTACCTCTGAAGTACTGCCTGGGTAGACTATAACACCTCTCATTTTCAGGCACAGTGCTGCAGCCATCTCTGGCTCCTAGCTGCACTGGGCTCCAGGGGGAGTGGCTTCCTGGCTCCCTACACAGAATTGTACAACTGCCATCTTCTAGATCCTTCACACAGCCTACATGTCATCTGCCACCATAAACAGTGCCAGTTTAAATCCATTTCTACCATTTGATTGTCTGTCTGTGTTTTGCTACCATTAATTGACTCTGCCTCTTTTCACCTCATTGCTTCCATTTGATTAACTTTTCTATCCCTGCCTTTTGAGTTTTGGCCTGATTTTAGTTCATTGCTGCCATTTCATTAACTCAGCTCTGCCATTTAATTGAACTTTTGTCTTTTGATTTACTCACTGTTGACAGTTGATTTAACCTTGTTTAATTAGGCTGCCTGCTTTGTCTTACTGCTCCTCCCCTTTCCCTTACCTAGTCCTTCATCTGTACCACCCTCTAATTCTCTATCACACTGTCTCCTGAACTCTACTGCCTCCTTTATTCTGCTCCACTCCTGTGCTTTCTTCTCCTAATCCCCCTTCCTAGCTATGTATGGGCCCTAAAATCATTCAGTTTTTAAAAAGATGACATTCATCCTACATTTTTTGTTTCTCTTAAGTGGTAAGAACAAGGTCCATATATAGCAATATCATGTGATGTTATATTGCCATTGGCTTCACCCTTCCCTTTCTATAACACCAGATTTGCATTGTAGTTATTATTTATGGAGTTATGTCCGTGCATAGACCTCATTCTGCATTTGCTCCATGCATTAATGGTCCCACTGATTCTGTGGGAGTTCTCTACAGAATTGTGTCAACAGCCTGTATGATCTTCAGGGCAGGGACTCTTTTTTCATATACCAGTAAATCACTATATTTAAGCATTCCACAAATATATGAAACATTAAACAGTTTACTTATGAACTGTATATAAATGAAGGCTATAATACCATTTTGAAGATTTTAGGACATGTCCTAGATATCCAAATTTGAATCTAAAATGTTAGTATTATAATAGATACATTAAAATATATGCCGTTATTTTGCAGGCTAGTTCAGTAAAAGTTCATTTTTTTCTTGGCTCTAGGCAGCATGCAATACAAGCATTATTATTATTATTATTATTACTGTTTCAGACTATTATTTCTTGTCCTTCACTTTATTTCCTTTCTGTATCTACATCTACAAAGTTTAGACAGTAAATAATACAATTCAAAACTTCCTTCCTTTGTTTTTTAACCATAGAGAACTTTGTTCTTCATCCAGATAAAAATGTAGTTTTTACTGCATAGACAAGGAAAACGATAGACAATTACTTTGCACCTGAGAAAGGACCTGTATGTTTTAACACTGATTCTTCAAGAAAGATTGCCATTCAAGGCAACCAGTGCTACATACCGAATGTTGATGGTAGTTCCGTGAAAACAAGGTCAGAGTATGACAGACTATGTACTACTATAATACTCTTCCAAAGTGATTTTTGGTTTTACTAGGGATGTTGATTTCAGAGATGGCTGTAAAAAACAGGGAATATTTGGGCTCCAGTGCAGAATCAGTCTGTATTATTATTATTTTTTTAACTTAAACCCATTTAGCTTCCTTCCCTTACATTTATATGGCTATTACTGTGGATTATGGTTAGATGATACTCCTTGGGGTATATATGTTAGAACAGGGTTTCTCAAACAGGGGTCACCGCTTGTGTAGGGAAAGCCCCTGGCGGGCCAGGCAGGTGTGTACCTGCCCCGTCCGCAGGTCCAGCCGATTGCGGCTCCCACTTGCTGCAGATCGATGCTCCGGGCCAATGGGAGCTGCTGGAAGCGGCGCGGGCCGAGGGACTTACTGGCCACCACTTCCAGCAGCTCTCATTGGCTCAGAGCAGCGATCCACGGCCAGTGGGAGCCGCGATCGGCCGGACCTGTGGACAGGCCAGGTAAACACACCGGTCTGGCCCGCCAGGGGCTTTCCCTACACAAGCGGCGACCCCTGTTTGAGAAACCCTGTGTTAGAATACACATGCTCCCACTTTCCTCCTTACCTCCCTCTTCCCTCTGTCATTACATAGTTTTTTTGTGACAATAACAAGGGATGATAAACAATCTGAGTAACCTGTCACACTTGCAGATTAGTGTGTGGCAGGAAAAGAATGAAGAGATTAAAGCTATAGCTATTGGATGCTGAATTCTATGTATATTAAACACAGGTAAAGTTTGGATCAGCTAATCAGGGTCACTAGACAATATTTAGATGTGTGCTGCACAATACATACTAACAAAGGTACTAGGGGCAGTGAACTACAGATATGTGGTGAGAGTGTTGGAAAGGAAATTGATACATTCCATGCTGAATCACCCTGGATGGGAGGGAACACAGCACAGATTTTAGGACAGCAAAAGACAGCTATCAACTGATGGCTTGGCTTGGCTTTATTAGTAAGGAGCAACATCTAGTCAGCCAACCAGCTTTCAAAGAGTGCTGTGATTGATAGGGCAATAGTTAGTGGAGTGGAGTTTGCAGCAATTCTTTGAGAACAAAATGAAAGCTCTTTTTAAATAACTGGCTAGCTTGCTTATATAGACAACAAATTATGTAACCCTACCCCAGAGAAAGAAATTCCTTCCTTTTGGGGACAGATGTCTAAAGATTGCCTTTTGTAGTAAGAAGCTAAGGATCGGCATGGTAGCGAGATAACTCTGATCACAATGTTCGAAAACTGACGGCCCTCCTCAAACACTAGAGGCAGGTGTCTTAGGCATGCCGTGCTGCAGCAGCCCATGGTATCCGATGAAATACATTGGTTCTATGCAGAATAATGAAAGTGAGACAGGTCTTCAGATGCTCTGAGATTACATATGGCACAGCTGAGGAGTGGGGGTGGAAGGTGGCTCTAAGCTCTGATCCTGAGCTAGCTTGTGTCAAGGCTGATTCCCCACTCGGGCACTTCGAGTGCAGAAGGTGGGGGCTGCAAAGCTTTTTAAAAATTACTGGCCACTCCAGGCTTGTATTAAAATCCCAAGGTTACAGCTTTTCTCCGACCCTGGCTTGGTAAATGCTGCCACCACCCAAATGGAAAACTCATTTTTGGAACTCAGGAAGATGCACTTGGGAATTCCTCCCTATGGGGAACCCAATCTTACATTCCATCCACACTCAAATCTGTATATAGTCCAACAGATGTATTCTATGGAAATATACTCACTGGTCCCAATAGAGAGGTACAATTAAGCAGAATAATTACCTAGTTTCTGTTTTAAAAGTTAATTCCCCTAAATCTTTAGGTTGCAAAGTTTATTCTGGTCGCCTATGACATGGATGGACACCTTAATGGTATGTGAATGTGAAGCATAAGATGCACATATTGAGTCATCCAGTTTATCAGAGGCTGCTCCATGAAGAGATTAATTCTACTCCCTTTGATATCAATAGTAAAAACCCCTTAAACTTCAGTTGCCGTGGTATTAGGAATGGAACAAGTCGAACATTTGATGTAATTTTATATTGCAGTCATTCTCACTGAAGTCAATGGGAGTTTTGAATGTGAAAGTCTCATATGGTGAGACATCACAAAAATGTAGCCTATTGAGAGGTAGTCCTATTTTGCTGTGAGCAGCATGAAAAACAGATTTTGTCCTGAAGGCTTTATATAACAGGTTGATCCTGATTGGTAATCAGAACTTCAGGTATTTATGGTTTCACTTCCACTAGCCATGTGAAACAAACAATTTAATGAGTTGTATATGCATCAGTCCTTCACTGAAAGGTAAATTGTATTTTATTTCTACCTGAACTTCCAATAATGATGACACATAGCATCTGCCAAGGATTAGCATATAAGTGATAACTGTTACTTACCCATAAAGAAATGCAAATAGACTTAACAACGTTGTATGACTTTTGTGCCAGATCCAGCATCCTTTGAAGTCAGTGGGACTCCTTCAGTGGGTGTTGGAACAGGACCTAAATCCATACACAGTTTTTTACTTTGTCTCTTCTCCCCAGGGTTTGGCCCTCAGGTCACGATTAAGGAAAACATATAGATGTGTTTAACTGTTAAGTACACAGTGAAGTCCCATTCACTTCAGGAAGACTTAGCTCATCTTAAAATTAAGCATGAGCTTAAGCACTTCCCTGTGTAACAGAGAGTTAGAAACAAAACATAAATATTCTTCTTCAAAAGTTGCAACATAACACCATTCTCTCTCTCAAAACCCAGAAATCTAAGATGTAACAACCAAATATAAAGAGAGACTGAGCAGGCTGCTCAGCCTAAGGCAGAGAGGCACAATTCAACCCACCTTGCTTCAGGCTGGTTCTTTTTCACACTGAGTGCTGAGGACCCAGATTGCATGCTTTCTTCAGAGTCCCCTAACTTCCATGGAGGACCAGGAAACCCCTTACAATTTAAAGTGACAGCTTATAATTTTAACAGTTTTCAATACACCACTGGAAGCTTTCCTGAAATTGAGTAAATTAAGAACCATGAAAGAGATTCACATTTAAGTTAAAAAAATGAGCCTTACTGATCTGTCAACCTATCAAATAATTTATTATTTTAATGCATACATATTGACTCCAACATTACACATATGCACCTACATACATATACATAAAATTCTTCCTGTAGAGGAATGTATAATCTAGTTCAAATGTATGGAAAGTATATTTCTTTATTTCACTCATTTAAAAAAAAACTAATATGAATTTAAATTTTCTACTATTTGAAATGAATCACTGTTTTGGAATAAACTAAGGAAAAACACTTATTTGAATGTGATAAAATATGAAGTTGAATATAAAGGTTATTCTTTGTAATTCTCAGTGTATTTCTGGTGCATTAATTAGAAAACATTAGATCCCTTCTGTACATGTGCATCTTATTACATAACATCCTATCTTTATTGGACAGGTCAGATCCATTCTGTGCAGTGAAGTGCAATAATTTGGTAACATAGGATGTGACAGAAAGTGAATCGTAAATGTTGATGGCAAGCACTGCATATGCTCCAGCTATGACCATTGAGTGTTTAGTGGATTCACTCAAGAATGATACTCGATGGTCAAAAAATTAACACACGGGTGTGTCTGGTTATGTCTATATCTACATATCCTGTGATCCACTCAATCATAGGAGTGCCATTCCATGATGTTTCAATGGACAGGGTTTATTCCAGTGGTGGCCATCTCTTCTTTGGGACCCTGACTGGTTACAATAGACTGTTAATAAGGTGAGATTTTTATCTCCCATCATGTTCAGGAGAGTGGTTAGAAATCAATCTTTTGGTCAGGCACTTGCAACTACAACCCTTTCAAAGCAATCAGTGGAGGAGACCCACTTTCTTCTTAAAATGGTTCCTGGGTTCTGTTAATGCTGCCATTATGGTGATTTTTCTTTAAATCATTATCCACAGTGGTGTCCCAGACATAGTCATCCAATGCCCAAATTCTTTAATTTCTCAGGATTTTTTCAGCAGCTTAAGTAGGGTTTCCTTGCACTCTGTTACAGGAAGTTTTACCTTTTTATTTCAGTCTGCAGCTTCCTCTCCCCTCTTCATATCCTCACACACATATCATCTCCCTGTAAGTTAGGAATTTTCATAGCTTCCAAGTTGCTTCTTACATCACGTTTTGTAAATACAGAGTCCAGCAAAATTAGATTGGTTTTACTTGTCATCTCGCCTCCTTCATTTGGAAGCTGACAGTTTACTTACTTCACTTCTGATAAATCACCCTCCTTTCTTTAACTCTTACAGTTTGCAGCCCTCTGGGTTAGTTTTTTGGGAGGCTGCCCCAATTTACAGGAGCATCTGACAGTTCTAATATATGGAGAGAGGCATTTAAGTGCACATGACATCCCAGATGTAGGAGGGCACAAGGATGGCTTAAAACCATGTAGGCCCCCCTTGACCCTGGTCTGCTTGTTTTGAGCTGTGTTTCCAGGACGTGCAGCACAAAATCTCCTCCTGGAATACAGATCTCCCCTAGGCAAAGTGAACAGCTCTACAAGAGAAACAAAATGTGATACAGATGGATAGACAACACAGTAACAAGAAAAGAGACTTTGATTCACACATACCATAAGATAAAAACAAAATTTGAAATCCTGACCCAATGAAGTCAAAGGCGAAACTCCCAGTGACATGAATAGAGCCAGGATATCACCCAGTGTGACTAATAGAGTACTCAGGTTTTTTTCGTTTGTTTTGTCTCTGGGCTGGAGTACTCCACAAGAAACTGTCTGGTCACATGGTACTGGCTTTTCTTGTTTCCATCTCTTAAATCAAATTAGATATTACTAGAAGTACAGTCAATTTTGCAGTAAAATTCTTCCATGTAAGACACTGCCATACTCACCATAGGGGTAGTATATGCTTGTTAGTATGAGAGAGTTGTCCACATATTCATTAGTTTTAAGGCCAGAAAAGACCACCCATTACAATGATCTAGGCTGACCTTCTTACATAATACCAGGGGCAGCTCCAGACCCCAGCACGCCAAGCACTTGCTTGGGGCGGCATGCCACGGGGGGTGCTCTGCCAGTCACCGGGAGGGCGGCAGGCGGCTCCGGTGGACCTTCCGCAGGCATCCCTGTGGTGGAGCCGCGGGACCAGCGGACCTTCTGCAGGCATGCCTGCGGAAGGTCCACCGGAGCCGCAGGACCAGCGACCAGCAGAGCGCCTCCCACGGCATGCCGCCCTGCTTGGGGTGGCGAAATGTCTAAAGCCGCCCCTGCATAATACACACCAGAGAATTTCACCCACTGATTCCTGCATCATGCCCAAGGTTTTGAGGTGAAAGGCTCAGATCATATTGCATGCTCCCTTATCCCCTGTGCTCTGATATCTGCAGCTACTTTCCCATAATCCTTCCATATGCTTACCTTGTCTTCTATCTTAATGGCCAGCATGAGGCTCTACTTCCTTGTCCCAGGTATCAGCATCCTCGCCCTCCTGGCAGCTGTTGAAGAGCAGATCAATGAATACCAGCTTCTCTGAGATGGGTCTGAAGGAGTTGTCAAAGCATAGTTATACTCTTCTGCTTCTATGGAATGTGTCCCCAGGTGCTCCATGATGTGATCTGTGAAGTACTCTCTCAGAACTAGATCATGCTATAGTTCTATATAGCTTTACAGGGGAGTAGGAAGGAGTAAGGACTCCTCCTTCTTGTCTTATGGCCATGTGGTTTGACACCAGCAGTATTCAGTGAGGAGCAGAGCTATGCCCAGGAGGCTCCCTGCTCCCAGAAGCAACTAGGTGGAGAGTTGGCAATGCAGAGTGAACACAAACGTGCAAATGAGCAGAAAATTCTCTTTGAAATATTCAGGTATCTCAGAACCTTACAGCCTTTCCCATCCCTATTCCTTCATTTTCTGCGGACCCCAATTGGTGGTCTTTGTTACTACGCAAAGACCACCAATTGCTCCTAGTTGTTTCAAACATCTTCTCCATTATATTAACAATTTCAACACAGTATTGTAACAGAAATGGTGGTTTACGCTACATAAGAATTCAGTCCCAGTTCAGAGAGACTGGGTGGGGACATTATAGTTTAAAAAAAAGGAAAGTCTCCATCCTACTCCAAGATGCATGTATGGTAACATGCTTTCTCTAAATGCTATATTTTTCTCTTTACTTTACACTTAGATAAAAAAAATTCCTCCAAATCTGGTAATCATTATATCGTAAAGTATTGAGACCTTACTTTGCACCACTTTATCATCTGCTCCTGTTTTTCATGTTCTATACTTGACATTTTGTCTCTCTACTTCCTTTCATTGAATGACATAATTGTCTGATATCTTTCTTTCTAAATACTTATCTTTGTTTATATGCCTGATTAAACTAACTTTGTCATCTATTTATTAGTCATTAGAAGATTTATCTTTTTTCTAGGTTTAATGAACTGAAACAACAAACAAAATTTTAAATTGTGCTATTAATTGCATCTTGAGAAGTGAAAATTAAGACTTTAGCATAAAAGAACAACTTGATAACGGAATAAGCAATTTATACTTTTATTGTTTCTGCTGTGACTATTTAATTCATTTGCTGTTTTAATTGGATTCATACAGACTTTTTGGGGGAAGGAGGCATTGTTTAATGAAAATGAGCCATATTTGCTGGGCAGTTATTTATTAATGCAATCCACTATAAAAGCATCATATTAAATGAGAAAAATAGCATTGAACTTATTAGTTAGTAAAACCCCATCTGAATTATACAGTCTAGTGAGAATAAGTCCTAAAGACAGTGTAAATTCTATTAAAAGAAACTGAGAAGCTAAAGTAACAATCACTTATGAAAAAAGAAGAAAAGTGGCCCAGATCATCAGATGCTATAAATTAGAATGTTTTGAAATAAATAGAGCAGCTCTGATTTATATCAGTTTATGTTCTGGTCCACAATATGTTATTATATTTCCTTATTATGCTTTCTAGATTTCCTTATTAATGATAAAAAACCCAAACATAACTAAAATATGGCCATGCTTCAATTAAATTTGTGTGAAACATCCTTAAACTTAAAGCGATGGCAGAAAAAATTAGAATTATGTTTCTCTTTTAGTTACCTTTCGATTATTTCACCAAAACTGCCATGAAACATAAGACATTTTTCTTGGTGAAAAACTGCTTTTTGGAACCATATAGGCATCATACCGAAGGTCAACTTTGAAATACAGCTTGCTGTGTCAATATGTTCCCATTTCAACATTCTCCTTGCCATTCCAAAGTTCACTAACTCACTAATAAGTACTTGGAAGAGAAGGTCATGAGGATATCAGAGGGGAAAAAAATCATGAACAAAGCACAAATTAAATGTCTATAGTAAATGACCTTTCCTTTTTTAAATTTCTTATGCATAAATTCAAAACCTAGATATATGTGTGTGAGAAATGTGTTTGTTCAATGACAGGTAGGGAAGCAATTGTGTAAGGGGGAGAAAAGGAACTGAGAAAAAAATAGAAATATAGGGAATTAAGTTTAAAATCCATAATTGTAAGAATTAAGTCTAAAATCCATAATTGTAAGAAGAAAGAGACAAACGTGCTTTATCTGTAGCTGGAAAACAGCATAAGGGACAGGCATATTGAAAGCTAAAGACATAAAGGGCCCATATCCTTACATACCTTACACAAAAAAATAGTCCCCAAACCAATGGGATGTATTCATTGTTTGGCTATACTGAAAGTAGGACAGGAGATATTGACATGGGTTTAATCAGGCCACAACATTATTATTAGATATCTGGGACTATCCAGCAGATAACAGTGCACAGTGCAGGTAACCCCATGTTTATTCCATAATTACCCCAGGGGCTTTTACCAGTTCCTCCTCTTTTTCCATTCAGGACCCTCCAGCAAATCCATTGCTTGGACCTTACCATCCACCCCCCCCCCCTTAGGAGAGTTAAGGTGGGCTATAAGAATGGGGGGGTTGGCTTCCTGCCGTACCATTCATAGGAGTCCCGAACTGCCCCCATTTTCTCCTTTACGGAACACCCTTTTTATAGGTCCTTTTACAAGCCATTTATCTGGTCATTGGATACCTTCCCTATGGAGTACCTGCACTGGACATCTGCCACAAGGAGGCACTGGAAATTAGTTTGGCTGCCTCCCCCTCCAAACCCAGTCAGGTTCACAGATATCTCTTACTGCCCCCCTTTTATATTGGTTAAAACAAATGGGCTTCCAGGATGTACAGGGGAATTCTATCCTTCCTGAATTGTTTGGTGCCCCAGGATGCCAAATTGCTGAGCCTTTTTTGACATCAAGTAATCTGGTCACCCCTTCTGTTATCATCTCTCATGCCTTGTCCACCCAGGTGGCACTCCACGACTGCCAGCTAGACCCTGTGTTAATGAATGTCTGACAACACAGTTCTGCATCAAGTCCCTTCTTGTTCGGGGCAGTAATCGAACCCCTTTAAACATTCCCAAATAGCATTTTCCAAAGTGTGCCACATCATGTTGGTGACTGCTGACCAATAACATGCTTCTCCTTCCATGTCAGTGCAGGCTCATCCCATCACTGGGCCTCAGTAGCCAACCTTCAAGGCCACTAGGATGTCTACCTCTATGCATAAGAAAAACAACCCTGTGCCCACAGATCCATGGCCTCCACAGGCTGGTCTGCCAACATCTGGAATGAAATCACAACACATTAATGCTGACTCACCAACCGAAGTTACACATGCGTATTGTATGCTTCCAAATGCCACCATCCAATTATCAGAATTGCCTTTTCCCCCATACCCAGCTGTACTGCTGCTCTTGTGACCCCTGATTGCGAATTGGTGGAAACCAAATTCCAGGGGGGCAGAACCAAGCTCACAACCTTTTTGAAAGATAACAAATGCTCCACATCCTCCTTGATCAGTTGTTGACCATCACAAGTTTAATATCTCTGCTTGCACCTGCTGGTGTACATTACACAGTTCCAAGCCCACCAACCCACAGTGCCCCTATCAAACCCAGGCATTAGCTCGCTGATTCCAAAAGCACCAAAATTGCTTTTAAGAAAGCTGATCTGAGCAAGGCCGCTTAGATACCTGAGAATGTTAACTGTGACGTGGCCACAGGACTGTTGCATGGGCCATTGGAATACATGCACCCTGCCAGAAACCTTTGAGTTAAAACTGCTGTATGCATATGGATAAAAAGAACTAGATAAGTTCATGGAGGGTAGGTCCATCAATGGCTATTAGCCAGGATGGACAGGGATGGTGTCCTTATCCTCTGTTTGCCAGAAGCTGGGGATGAGCGACAGGGGATGGATCACTTGATGATTACCTGTTCTGTTCATTCCCTCTGGGGCACCTGGCATTGGCCACTGTTGGAAGACAGGACACTTTGGTCTGACCCAGCATGGCTGTTCTTATGATAGCCATTTAGCCCAGTGACAAATGTAACAGCCGGGAGGCAATTCCAAAATCGTTGTGGATGCCAGATGGCAGGTTGCCCATGATTCCATGTACCACAGCACCCGCTTCTTTGTAATGGGCCATTCAGGGATGAGCCTTCCCACTCCTGGAAATGCATGAATTCATTAAAACTTGTCTTATAGCACTGCCATGTGAATGGAGGCAGTGGATCGCCATGCTACATTGCTAATCATCCTACCCCCAGGTCCATGCAGCTAATGGCATCCACTCAGGTTCTTGGCTGGCTCCTGGTGCCAGCTTCTGAAACTTGTTATGTAAAAGTGAGGCAAGGCATCTGCTATGCCACTATAAACCCAGGAAAGGCAATAAAGTAATGGATTTTATCCTGAAGCCTATTTGAGGACCAAGCCCCAGGAGAAAAAACTTGCAAGTTATGTACAGGCCATTGTGTGAAGGGCTCTGCTACCCTGCCCTGCCCTCAATTCATTCCTGTGGAATCCTACATTTTTTAAACCACATAGCCTGATCATGCCCCTGACTTCTAATACGCTTGTTTGACAGCACATTTCATATTCCAGCTGCATCCATGACATCTAGGGTTTTTGTTTGACAGTGTATTATTTATAGTCCCCAGAAACAGAATCTAAACCAACAGTAATTTGCCCCCATCTGCTTTATTAAGGTACTCCCAAATGAGCAGCCTTAACAGTCCAGCTGAACTGGAAATGGTGGAGACCTAGACCTGGAGACTTTCAGTTATTGGGCATACATCCCACATTAAGACAGCACTCTCCCCTAATATCTAGGAAACGTAACATAAGAACCTAGCAATCTGGCTATACTTCCCTCCCCAAAAAGACAACCCAGAAACATCAAGATACATAGTAAAAGGAAAGAATAAATAGAGAGACATTCAAATGAAATTATCAGTATTGCCAACACAAAGGATTCAATCATCATGAGTCAGGCCCAAACAAATCTTGAGATTGACATTAAAATCATGAAACTGAAATAACATACAATTTGGGTTCTTTTTATTCACCAGGCATTGGCCTGTTGTGACAGTCCCTTCTGTGGTTTGGTTTGTTGGTTGGCTGTTTTTCTTGAGCCTTTACGGTGCACTCAGCTCACATTTTCAAGCTTTTCTCTTCATGTATGAGGGTTAGAAAGTTGCTTTAAAATAAATAAACAAATAAAAGCTGGGGTCATAGAATCATAGAATCTCAGGGTTGGAAGGGGCCTCAGGAGGTCATCTAGTCCAACCCCCTGCTCAAAGCAGGACCAAACCCAACTAAATCATCCCAGCCAGGGCTTTGTCAAGCCTGACCTTAAAAACCTCTAAGGAAGGAGGTTCCACCACCTCCCTAGGTAACCCATTCCAGTTCTTCACCACCCTACTAGTGAAAAAGTTTTTTCTAATGTCCAACCTAAACCTCCCCCTCTGCAACTTGAGACCATTGCTCCTTGTTCTGTCATCTTCTACCACTGAGAACAGTCTAGATCCATCCTCTTTGGAACCCCCTTTCAGGTAGTTGAAAGCAGCTATCAAATCCCCCCTCATTCTTCTCTTCTGCAGGCTAAACAATCCCAGTTCCTTCAGCCTCTCCTCATAAGTCATGTGCTCCAGCCCCCTAATCATTTTTGTTGCCCTCCGCTGGACTCTCTCCAATTTATCCACATCCTTCTTGTAGTGTGGGGCCCAAAACTGGACACAGTACTCCAAATGAGGCCTCACCAGTGCTGAATAGAGGGGAATGATCACATCCCTCGATCTGCTGGAAATGCCCCTACTTATACAACCCAAAATGCCATTAGCCTTCTTGGCAACAAGGGCACACTGTTGACTCATATTCAGCTTTTCGTCCACCGTAACCCCTAGGTCCTTTTCTGCAGAACTGCTGCCCAGCCATTCAGTCCCTAGTCTGTAGCAGTGCATGGGATTCTTCCGTCCTAAGTGCAGGACTCTGCACTTGTCCTTGTTGAACCTCATCATATTTATTTTGGCCCAATCCTCTAATTTGTCTAGGTCCCTCTGTATCCTATCCCTACCCTCCAGTGTATCAACCACTCCTCCCAGTTTAGTGTCATCTGCAAACTTGCTAAGGGTGCAGTCCACACCATCCTCCAGATTGTTAATGAAGATATTGAACAAAACCGGCCCCAGCACCGACCCTTGGGGCACTCCACTTGATACCGGCTGCCAACTAGACATGGAACCATTGATCACTACCCGTTGAGCCTGACCATCTAGCCAGTTTTCTATCCACCTTACTGTACATTCATCCAGCCCATACTTCTTTAACTTGCTGGCAAGAATACTGTGGGAGACTGTATCAAAAGCTTTGCTAAAGTCCAGAAATAGCACATCCACTGCTTTCCCCTCATCCACAGAGCCGGTTATCTCATCATAGAAGGCAATTAGGTTAGTCAGGCATGACTTGCCCTTGGTGAATCCATGCTGACTGTTCCTGATCACTTTCCCCTCCTTTAAGTGGTTCAGAATTGATTCCTTGAGGACCTGTTACATGATTTTTCCAGGGACTGAGGTGAGACTGACTGGCCTGTAGTTCCCTGGATCTTTCTTCTTCCCTTTTTTAAAGATGGGCACTACATTAGCTTTTTTCCAGTCATCCGGGACCTCCCCCGATCGCCATGATTTTTCAAAGATAATGGCCAATGGCTCTGCAATCTCATCGGCCAACTCCTTTAGCACCCTCGGATGCAGCGCATCCAGCCCCATGGACTTGTTCTCGTCCAGCTTTTCTAAATAGTCCCGAACTACTTCTTTCTCCACAGAGAGCTGGTCACCTCCTCCCCATACCGTGCTGCAGAGTGCAGCTGTCTGGGAGCTGACCTTCTCTGTGAAGACAGAGGCAAAAAAAGCATTGAGTACACTAGCTTTCTCCACATCCTCTGTCACTGGGTTCCCTCCCTCATTCAGCAAGGGGCCCACACTTTCCTTGACTTTCTTCTTGTTGCTAACATACCTGAAGAAACCCTTCTTGTTACTCCTAACATCTCCGGCTAGCTGCAACTCCAAGCGTGATTTGGCCTTCCTAATTTCACTCCTGCATGCCTGAGCAATACTTTTATACTCCTCCCTGGTTATTTGTCCAATCTTCCACTTCTTGTAAGCTGTTTTTTTGTGTTTAAGACGAGCAAGGATTTCACTGTTACGCCGAACTGGTCACCTGCCATATTTACTTTTCTTCCTACACATCGGGATGGTTTGTTCCTGCAACCTCAATAAGGATTCTTTAAAATACAGCCAGCTTTCCTCGACTCCTTTCCCCGTCATGTTATTCTCCCAGGGGACCTTGCCCATCAGTTCCCTGAGGGAGTCGAAGTCTGCTTTTCTGAAGTCCAGGGTCTCTGTTCTACTGCTCTCCTTTCTTCCTTGTATCAGGATCCTGAACTCGACCATCTCATGGTCACTACCTCCCAGGTTCCCATCCACTATTGCTTCCTCTACTATTTCTTCCCGGTTTGTGAGCAGCAGGTCAAAAAGAGCTTTTCCCCTAGTTGGTTCCTCCAGCACTTGCACCAGGAAATTGTCCCCTACACTTTCCAGAAACTTCCTGGATTGAGTGTGCACTGCTGTATTGCTCTCCCAGCAGATATCAGGGTGATTAAAGTCACCCATGAGAACCAGGGCCTGTGATCCAGCAACTTCTGTTAGTTGCTGGAAGAAAGCCTCGTCCACCTCATCCCCCTGGTCTGGTGTTCTGTAGCAGACTCCCACCACGACATCACCCTTGTTGTTCATACTTCTAAATTTAATCCAGAGACTCTCAGGTTTTTCTGCAGTTTCATACTGGAGCTCTGAGCAGTCATACTCTTACATACAACGCAACTCCCCACCTTTTCTGCCCTGCCTATCCTTCCTGAATAGTTTATATCCATCCATGACAGTACTCCAATCATGTGAGTTATCCCACCAAGTCTCTGTTATTCCAATTACATCATAATTCCTTGACTGTGCCAGGACTTCTAGTTCTCCCTGCTTGTTCCCCAGTCCTCATGTTGTCATTTGTCTTCGGAAACTGGGTTTTAAATTAAACATAAAATATTGAGAGACTTGTGCTAAATTCACAAGAGAGAGCAACACTGAATCATCTCTTCCTGTGTTAAGTCCCACAAGAGGGAGCTACTCAGTGAAGATTTCCCCAGAGAGCTTCCCATGAAAAATATAGGACTGGAAGGGACCCTGAGAGGCCACCTAGCCCAGCCCCTCTGTGCTGAGGCTGGACCAAGTAAATATAGACCATCCAGCACTAAATGTCTAAATGTGTGTCTGAATATAAAAACCTCCAGTGACAGGGATTCCACAACCTCCTCTGGAAGCCTATTCCAATGCTTATAGTTAGACAGCTTTTTCCTAATATCTAATCTAAATCTCCCTTGCTGCAGATTAATCCCATTATTTCTTGTCCTAACTTCAGTGGACATGTAGAACAACTGGCCACCATCCTCTTTGTAACAGCCCTTAACATATTTGAAGACTGTTTCAGGTTCCCCACCACCATCCTCAGTCTTCTTTTGCCAAGACTAAACATGCCCATTTTTTTTAAATCTTTCCTGATAGGTCAGGTTTTCTCATTTTTATATGTTTCCTTTCTGGACCCTCTCCAATTTGTCCACATCTTTCTTAAAGTGTGGTGCCAAGTAGAATGGGACAAATTATCTCCTAGATCTTACCTACAACACCCCTCTTAATACACTCCAGAATGATATTACCCTTTACTGCAACTGCATCACATTGTTGACTCATATTAAGTTTGTGATAGTGTATCACACCCTACACCCTTTTCAGCAGTACTTCTGCCTACCAAGTTATTCTCTATTTTGTATTTGCTCATTTGCATTTGTCTTTACTGAATTTCATCTTGGGAAATTCATTTTTCTGCACCAACACTAGTCCATTGCAAACTTTCAGCAAAGAACACACAACCCAACCCATAGTTTGGGCTATATTAGAAGCCATGTTACTGAAGACTTGGCCTCAGCATAGCAATTCCTGTAACCTCAAGTGGGAGACTTAATGAAAAAGCTTACAACTATAGTACTATTCCTTGAGGATTGTCCATGGCTCCAGGACTGGGCAATGAAAGCCCTTCCTGTCCCTCCACATCACCGTTTGTAAGGTCCACCTCAGAAAGACTGGTCAAAATCAGTACACCAAAACCAGAAAGAGAGTGTACTGTTAGGTTGTGAATGTCACCGACAAAAGTTGGGAAAGTCAACTCAAATCATAGGCACAAGACACTTTCCCCCATAATTCTATCTTAAAAGATTACCCTACCATACACTCTCACCATCATCTTGTCCTTACTGAGCCTGAGGCATCTCATTCCAATCCAAGACAATCTCCTGGTTAAACCGAAGCGAAATACACTGCACCCCTGGATCTGATGATGGAAGACATACAAGTGTATGTCAAGTGACAGCCGATGACACTGCATCCGAACAACCTTAATGTCTTCCCTAGTTTCCTCATAGACACATTGAATAGGAAGGGTGGCAAGCTCACTGACTGACTGACTGAGAGCTCACTGACTGGCTGAGAAAATTACCCAATACAACATTCTTGGCTCTTCGTGAAAGGAGTGGAATAGAATAAATGATCATTGCCAACTCTGGCCATACCTGAAGTCACATAAACAAAACTTTTCGGTCAACAGAACCAAAGATAATCAGGATGCCCATCTAGGATCTTTGATTATCATTAGGAGGAAATAGTCCACTAATGAGACAATGAAATCTGACCTAAAATCCAAATGGAACATGTGAATCTCTGGTGACTTCAGAATTGTGACCTCACCATTTTTTTTTTTTTACTCTGCAGGGTTATTTGGGGCAAGTTTATTGTCTGTACATACCAATGCGTATAATAATGGATCTCTACAGAGTAGGCTATTAAAATGCTATTGTCACCAGGGATACAAGGAGGCCTTCAGGCTACTCAGAAATCATTACTGTGTGAAAAGATTCTACTTTAAAGAGAATGTGTTTTCTGGCCTTCTCTTGAATGGTGGATATCTTTTGAGAGGTGCCAGGTAACTGATTGTAAGCCTTATGAAATTCTTAATTAGCTTGTATGTAAGGGGTGTTCTGCAGGTTCAAACACATTCTTTGAACACCTTTGAAATGCTCCATATGCACCCATGCAGATTAGGAGAAAATTAAATGAAATTGTATACACAGGGTTAATGAGCTGCATTAAGTGCTGAGTACAATTAGGTTTTGAAAATTCTTAATAAACACCACTTAAAAGCAAGCTATTAAAGATCAAAACTGAAATAAATCAAGTGGACTGTAGAAATAGGGTTATTGTTGTGTACTGAGGTCTTAGCTCATAGATGAGGTTATGTACAATCATACACTGACACTGGAGCCGCCTGTGTTCTGCAGTTACAAAGGGAGATACAAACCCTGGGAGGAGGATTTGTTGGAAATCAGAAAAGGACAAAGACACAAACATCTTGTTTCCCTTAAGAGGGGCACAGAACTTCCAAAGACGTAAGGTCTCATTTTGGTTAGGAAACATATTTTATAGAAGAGGTTAGGCCTTGGCTAGCTCTGGTTCCGAGAGTGTTAATCTAGCTGGTTTATTCTGCTTAATTCTTAAATTGAAATTTTCTCTTTGATTTTCCATATAAACTTTGCATTTCATAAGACACCAAAAACTGGTGATGTTAACTCCAGTGTTAGGAGACAAGTGCTGCTAGTTGAGCCAGATGGAAGAAAACTTCCTTTGGAATAAAAAGAAGGATGCATAAGGAACAACATAATTGCCTTTGTCAATGTGCTAAAAGATGAAAATATGATGATAAAGCCAAAAAATGCTATTTTCCCACACATTTTAAAGACTAGTAGTGTGCTCTGTGTCTCACTGTGTGCTCACTGTGTCTAAATCTTATACACCCCACATTAAGCAATCAGAGTAATCAGGATGGCTAAAGATGGGTACATTCAGTACTGTTGTGCTTTATAGTCCAGGAATCATCACCTTAACATCTTTAAGGTTACCATCACCAGTGACAATGGAAACCTGCTGGCTTGGAAATATAGGGAAAGGCTCCTTTCATAATACACAGACCACAGAAATATAATTGTTCGTGCAGAAACGATTTGTTCTATTTTCCTCCTATTCTACTAATCTGATTGAAAGATGGTGAGTCATTCAATAAAGGTTAAAATGGGATTAAAACACAATTGTTTTCCATCTGGCTAATAAGAATTTGGAATTACGATGAATGTGAGATCAAAACTGATTATATGTAATGCCGCGTACATCTGAAGATCAAGAAGAACGGTGACCTGTTCAGAAGAACAGTCATGGTCTGGTCATGCAAAAATGGCAAAATCACAAAAACACTGAACCAGCCTCACTCCCAGTAAAAGTCACAATCCTCATTATTTTAACCAAAATTATATTTATTTTATAACTTCAGTAGCTTTATTAAGCTATTCACAACAACAGATCACACTAATATGTCTTGGGAATGAAATACAAAATATAACAATTTAAAAAAAATGGAATTTCTATCTTCTATGGGGGAATATTACTTGGAATCTCCATAGCAAATCTTTTGAAAAAAAAAACATTCAAATGGGCTACTGTACACTCAAACAAGGGCTGCAGGCAATATTTATGATGCTTATTTAACAACAGTAATGTATTATCTTTCTATTATCTTATTATCTTTCAATTTCTTATCTTTCTATTTTAGGGTTTTATACTGCCTGAATTTCTGAGTGCCTCTGAGAAAAGGTGACAGCAAGAGGAAGTGAGCATTTTCCCTGATGTCAACGAGAACACATATGCTTAAACACATGCTTCAGTGTTCAGTTTTCTAGCCACTGCATTTGATCAACACCCATTGGCATCAGTAGGTGTTGCTTGCAAGCAGAGTTTGCAACATCAGTCCCTAAAATATACACTTTTTCCATTATTCCATCAGGCTCCCTTTTCTGTTTTTCTGTCTGTATATGTGGCAGTATTTGTAGGTAGCTGAATGCTGCTAGGCCAGAGGTGATCAAACTGGGCAGATCTCCCCAAAGGGGGGCACAGAAGGTATTTGGGGGGTGAGGGGCGTGAGAAGCTTTGGGGAGGGGGAAACTTACTGCACACATTTTACCTACAGCAATGAATAACTAGCAAATCTGATTCCTCCAGATATATCAGGTCTACAGATGACATTGTACATTTTGATGGATTTCTGTTATTCTTGCATAGCATTGTATAAAGTTGTTGCCATCTGTAGGTTAATCCATTTGCTACAATGTGGGATGCACATTTAATTGAAGATAGAAGGGGATCTTCAGATAGCTGTTTCAAGAATCCAACCCAGGATGGAATTGCTCTGCTCCAAAAAACAGGTGCACCCATCATGCTAGTAACAATAGTGTGATACAAGTAAGCAGTGTCTCACTTAAAATGCACATTACCATATATTTAAATGGCTCTGTTTGAATCAATACCTTAATGTTTTTAATATTTACTGAGAGTTGCATGTTGATTTTTTATATGTAAATTTATTTGTGTGGTGTGTGTGGGGGGGTGTAAAATATTATAGGCACAAAGAAAGAGGGTGGAATCAAATAAGTTTGAGAACCATTAGACAAACAGCTTTCAAGTTTTATGGTATATTGTTCCTCTTCTCATTTTCTGCCAACAGTTTTCCCATTAAAAGTATCTGTCTCTGGTGGAAAATTTAGAAGGCAAATTCCCATTCCAATGTTGCTGCATGATGTATCAAGTGAAATAATCTAATTTCATTAAGTGACTATTTTAGTAATTGAACCAAAAATAACACATGCAACTCCAGCTACAGTACGTACTTGGTACCCATAGGTTTTGTGTATAAATGGATGTGATACATCATTTATCATTTTCTATAAAGAAATGTCATACTAGAACATGTACTTTGCTACTTTTCCCCAGATAAGATTGCTATAAACTTCAGGCTGTATGCAACTATTTCAGACTCTAAATAATTGTAAGTAAGGCTTTTTATTTAATTTGTTTTACTGCTAAGAAGGCCAATATAAATAAAAATGCACATTCCCAGAAAGCTTATTTTATTGTTGAACGGGAGGATGTTTCACTGTAATTATTCCTCAAATCCTTTTAGTACATATGTAATTGTGTTCAATAAATATACAGCTAGTGCCCAATTTCTGTGAACAGTAAATACAGCTGGGTTTCTTCTATATATGTGATAGCAGCTTTTGACTACTTTGGATCTGTGTAAGAATTTTCTAGATAGTAGATATATAAGGTATAATGTTTCCACGCTTAACACTATTAATTCACTATGTGCTTTACTGTTTCAATTTCATCCAATCTATGGGTTTCCACAGCTGCTCATCACTGTAACATTTGAGTGATTTCCACATAAAATCAGTAACAACAGTGAAAAAATATTGCCTTTCTTCTATGATAGTATTCAAATCTTGGGATTCTTTTGCTACTAACTGGTGAGGGGATCCATCAAGGATACTCATCTATAACTGCCCCAAGCAATGTCGTCATTAAACCACCAGGCAGAGGGGGGGAAATATAGAGAGGCAGGTCTTCAACTAGTATTAATTGTCAGAGCCCCATTGATGTCAATGGGACTATGGCTATTTATACCAGCTAAGGATCTGCCCCAGAAATTTATTTCCAATATTACCATCATTACACCATACTTTATACAAGAGAACAAAGTCTCCATGTGAACTGCCAGCACAATAGACATGTAGTTCTGTTTATACTGTCTTACCATACAAATAAAGCTGTGACACTTGGCATGCAATAAAATTTTTTACCCTTCTGTTGTGCCCATAGAAAAGCCAAAGAAAATAATTTATATTAGTGCAATTTTGCTCATCTAACGAAAGCAAAGCCTGTGTTCATCTCAGCAGTGGAGAGAACTGATGGTCAAAGGGTAAAATTCTGGCTGCTGTAAAGCATTTTTCCATGACAAATATTTCCAGGGTGATCATCAATACTCAAAAAGCAAAAACAAAGCCAAAAAAAAAGTGTGTGGGGGGGGGATTACTTGGAAATCTCCATAGCGAATCTTCTGAGAAATACTTGCAAAAAATGATTAAACTGGGGACAAAATGTTTAATTAGATTCCTTAGTAAATCAGAGGGAGGGGTTAAGTTAGAATAAAGGGCCACAGCAACAGAATCCCCTGGGCTAACATATGTCAGCAGGGGGAAAGTAGGAGCAGTTATCATTAATGGCCATTCCCAGCTCGGGTCCAGGGGCTTAGGCAAGAGTTGCTAACCAGTGGGTATGAAGTAATCATATCAAATATTCAATTGCCCTACCAGTACATAGCTCCTAACTACTCAATATTGTGAAATATCTGTTCATGATTTAGGCCATGTGTACATTGCACAGTTTTGTTGACAATCGCTTACCACTGTAATTAAACTACTTTTGCATGTCCACGCATCTCTCCTTGTGATGGTGGAGCATGTCCACAGTTGGTATTTTTGCATTGACAGAGAGAGCAGTGCACTTTGCAATTCACCACTGTCTGCTGCGAGTTCCGGGAAGGGATCGTGGTGCATCATGGGAACAGGATCACTGTCTCATGATACAGTTTTCTCCATCTAATCATACTATGGGTGTCTGACTGTGTTTCATGCCACTTTTCAACAGCCACTGTAAACTGTGTTCCTGCCATCTCTGAAAGTATGGATCCAGCACTGCTCTCCAGTCTTGTGATAAGCATTATGAACACAACGTAGCTAATCCTACAGTATTTCATGAGCTGCAAATCTGATAATTCATGATGTCTGCCCTGCTGTGCGCCATGGAAAAAAACAATTCAAGATTGCTTTTGGCATTCACTGAGCAGCTGCACACGGTGGACTGTTGTTACTGGGTTCAGGAAACAAGCACCGAGTGGTGAGATCACATCATAATGCGGATATGGGATGATGAGCAGTGGCTGCAGAACTTCCGGATGCGCAATGCCACCTTCCTGGAACTGTGTGCAGATTTCACCCTTTTCCTCCAATGAAGGGACACCAAAATGAGAGCTTCCCTCCTGACAGAGAAGCAAGTAGCAATTGCTGTGTGGAAGCTGGCAACTCCAGACTGCTACTGATCAGTCTTGAATCAGTTTGGAGTTGGGAAGTCCACCATAGGGGGTGCAGGCATGCATGTGTGAAGGCCATTAATCACCTCCTGCTAAAAAGAATTGTGACTCTGGGCAATGTGCGGATGGCTTTGTGTCAATGGTATTCCCTAACTGCAGTGGGGTGATAGATGGTCTGCATAGCTCCATTTTGGCCCCAAACCACCTTGTGATGGAGCACATCAACAGAAAGGGCTACCTTTCTATAGTATTGCAAGTGCTCGTGGATCATCACAGTCATTTCACTGACATCAATAAGGGGTGGTCACGGAAGGTGCACTACACACGCATCTTCAGGAACACTTGCCTGTATAAAAAGCTCAAGCAGGGACTTTCTTTCCAGTCCAGAAGATTACAATTGGGGATGTGGAAATTCCAATGTGATCCTGGGAGCCCCAGCCTACCCCTTGCTCTTATGGCTTATGAAGCCTTACACTGAAACTTAACAGCAGCAAGGAGCACTTCAACAAAAGGGTCATCAGGTGGAGAAGGACCATTGAATGGGCCTCTGGCAGATTAAAGGGTCACTAGCACTGCCTTTTTTAGCAGATTAGTTACCATGTCTGTTTGGTCCTCCAGAAGCTGTATCATCTGTTCCTGTCCATTTCCTCTCCTGGCTATCCATTCTCACTATTCACTTATAGTCTCTCTCCATGCTCTTTGCTCACTATCAGCTGCATCAGACTAATGCAACACCTCCCTGAATATGTCTTCCTTACTCCTCCTGGTTTGTCTCTTTATCACTCAAAGCCACTCAACTGGTGTGCAGGAATAAATCCTCAGGGGTGCATCTGCAGGAGCTAAAGAAACAATGGACAGAGGCACAATATTGGTGCATACACATTAAATATACCTTTCTCACTTTCCCTTTGCAGGCACACAGTGTGGCAAGAGTCCTACTTATGGTGAGTTTGGTTGCGGAGGAGGGCAAGATGGGACAAAGGGTGAGTGTAGAGGCTTCACAGGGGTATCAATATAAGCACCTATGGTCACTATTCTGAATACTGGCACAGTTTTCCACAAGCAAGTGTGATAGCAGCTGATATATCACTCATGAGAGTAACCGAGGATGCAAGGGTGCAGCCTCTGCACGTGGGTGGCTACAGATTAAGTCCATAAGCTGCTCGACTGTGTGCTGTTTCGGTTCCTGCAGATGTAATTGCTGATTGGCATGACAAAGTTTCCTACTGGAAGGGGAAGAAAGAAGGTTGCCCTCTCAAGGAATCTTGGGCAGAGGATTGCAGAATACCTTTGGGAAAGTTTCCTAGATATCACTATGGAGGATTCCTGGGACATCCCTGTGTGCATCCACAAAGCTTTTCTCAGTGCTTCCTCTTCCTAGCTGCATGGAGGAAGGAAAAGCAGATGCAAACAGTGCTAGTGTTTAAAAGGGGGAGGGAGTGCATGCCTGTGTATCTGGCTGCAGCCATAGGCTCTGACTCTGTGGGTGCTCCAGCCCTGGATCACCCACAGAAAAAAAAATTAGTGGGTGTTTAACGTGCACTGGCAGCCAGCTTCCCTTACCCCCCCCAACAGCACGTCCCGTCTATGAGTGGCCCTGCTGATCAACTCTTGCCCCTCCCTCCCAGCGTCTCCTGCCCATGGCGGATCAGCTGTTCCGCAGCATGCAGGAGGAGTGGCGGTGGGAGCAGGGATGGAGTGAGCTTGGTAGAAGGGGCAGAACTGGAAAGGAAGAGGTGAGGTGGGTGGGGCTTTGGGAGAAGGGGTGGAGTGGGGGTAGGACCTGGGGCAGAGTGGGGGTGGAAAGAGGTGGGCAGGGTGTGGGTTGGGGGAGGGGATGGATTAGGGGCAGGGCCTGGGGCTGAGCAGTGTTAAGCACCCCCAGACAAAGAAAAAAGCTGGCGCCTGTAGGCAGCACAGTTCAAACTGGTGACCAGAGTGGTCACAATGGGCATTGTGGGACACATCCTGGGGAAGCCTCTTAAGATGACATAAGCAACTCAGTGTCTACACTGACACTGTGTTGCTTTAACTATGCCTCTCATTTTGCCTGAGTCACAACATGCTCTATGCCCCTCCTCCAGGTGGTTTTATTATGTTGGTGTTGCAGTAGAGTTAAATCAGAGGGAGGAGCATTGCAATGTGCACAGCTCCACTGTTTTGTCGGTGAAAGATGAATTTATTGACAAAAATGTGCAGACATAGCCTCAGTCTCACGACTGCTATTTTTGGGACCAAACAGATAGCAGAATCTCTCTCTCTCTCTCTCTCTCTCTATATATATATATACACAGCAACTTCTACCATTCTGATAAATCTGAAGCTCACCCCCTTTTGAAATTGGACATTCTTAGTCCGAAAGATTCCTGGATTTATTAGCTGCTGATTCTTGTGTACAGATTCTCTTGTTCTTCAGAAAATCTGAAAGATGTATCAAAACTGTTTTCATGGAAGGCATCTCAGATTGTTTATCTTATAGCATTTAAAACATCAGACTTCTTGTTCTGAGCATAACATCCTTTAGGTCTCTCAAAAATGTAAAATTAAAGCACTTTGCATTTATAATATCCTTTAATGGGTCACCAGCTGTAAGTTAGGCAGTGTAGTCATTAACAAGTTGCATTTCCCCTCTGAAACCTGTGTTTGATTGCTGCTTAGAAACCTATGAAGATTATAATCTAGTCATATCAGCCTGTTGTCTAATGTATGGATTTCTAATGTAGCTTCTTGTCAGTTGACTACAGATTAGTGTGCAAAAATATTCTTGTTTGATTGTTACCACATCCACCCAAAACACCCGGGATTGTCTCCCTCATCTAACTGTTGTATTAAATGTAGATTGTGAGCTCTTGGAAGCAGGGATCATCTTTTGATTACTTATTTGTATATACCCCCCTGGGTTATATGGAGTTGTGCTTGGATCCCCTGGCACTATTGTCATACAAATTAATAAAATAAAAATTGAAGAAAACACACCACTAATGGTAGAAATCAATAGTTGGAAACCAGTGTGTGATGCACTAAAGAAAAATATCAGTTTTATTCCTTTCCAAAGGTATGTGCCTGAGTGTGAATTGTGTAGTATCATATGTTTTCAAATCACTTAAAAAATGTGAGTGGAATGACTTATTTTTCTAGGTAAAGGAAACCAGGAACATAGCATTTGTCCCATTACATAGCAAAAAGTAAACATCATAAATTAAAATTTGACTTTCACCCAGCAGTTACTTTCTAAGCTACACAGTAAGCCAAACTGTATTTTGACCATAGACTAGAAGCAGCCAAAAGATAGAGTTCTAACTGAGCTTACTATTTCTTGATGTTAATCATATTTTAACTAATTGATCAAAAGCACTCACTGTCATATGGACAGAGAAAGGGAAAAAAGGATGGTGGGGGAAAGAAAGCTCTAAACTAAAGGAGATTTATTTAAAATATATTTTAAATCAATAGTTAACTTTCCAGTGTAAAATTAACAGCATATGACATGAATTATACATGTGACATAGGCAATCTGCAATTTCAATGTGTTGATGGCAAATCTGAACATAACTTGAAAAAAATATCTCTGAAGGAAGAGCTCATGCTTGAGCATACCCCCTGCTCGGGAGCCAGAACTGAGCCAGATGGCACCAGAAGCATTTGAGTTCCTTGCCTTGTATGAGAGATTGTTTTTATTCAAGTTGCTGTGATTAGTTAAGAGAAAAAATTCCCACTGAAGGAAACATCTGTATTCAGTAACACTTGGGAAAGTTAAATATGTTGAATATACATTCAGATCCAGATTGTCAAATGTATTTCGGCAGCTAATTCCCACACATTTCAATGGGAGTTAGGCACCTCTCTATATATTTGAGGACCTGTGCTTCAGAGCTTTGTTTAGTGCTTCCAACAGGGCTCTGGGAGATAAGACGCTTAGGTTCTCTTTCTAATCACCCTTTCTAATAATACAGGAATTGATGGACTTACAATGCAGCTGAAATGCAGCAAACAAACTAAATGAGAAGAAATACCGTTTTCACTTTTACATTTATGGATCCATGTACCTCAAATAATTATAGATGCCCATTCATGAGTGTTATAATTTATACATATAATCGTGCTGGCGAGATTGGCTTTTTTAACAGTTTTAAAGAAATATTATGAGAATCTCCTGGGCACTGCTTATTTAGTGACTAATTCACCTGTTCACCATGCATGCCTTATAAAGATGCATCATCATTTTTATTCTTTGGATTTATATTACTCCATGGAGAAAGGGCAAAAAGTCAAACAAGACAGGGAGGAAAAGGACCTAAAGAGTTGTGTATAGTTAATGTTTCTTCTCTGAGAACACAGACAGGATTTTTTTAATCTCTACTTCCTATGATAAAAAAAATCAATATTTTCCCCCCACAATAAATTTTACTTTTCCTTAGTGTTGTGTTTTTCCCATAATTCTAGTGAGTAATAATTTTACCCGAGTAAAAGCTGATGGATACAGACAAAAAGAATGTATAAGAGTGTCATTAATCCAGATATTTGGACAAACGTTTACCTTGGATACTGAAGAGACCATGTAGTTAACAGGTTATAGGTATCTATGTGAAAGTGACATTTCATTAAAAGTTTAACTGCTTTTTACAGTGTGGAAATCCTACACACAGTATGTAAATTTCAATACATACTATACATCCGTGGTGCAACCCCACCCTCCAAAACCTCCCTTTTCAGGAATAAACTTAAGATAGATGAGCACCTTAAAAGACAGAGCTATTTCTATTTTCTTTCTTTTTCTGTTTCATAAGGGGGCCATTATTTTGAAATTGCCCTGGCAGCGTACAATAGGAAAGGCACAACTATTCTTTCCAGAAAAATTGGTTGAATCATGTAACTTTTGTCAAACCCTTCTGCAGGCTGTGCTGTTGTCATCCATTGAAATCGAAGAATAGTTATGATGTAACTATTGGTTATAGCAGGGCAGAAGAAATAATCTACTTGGTACCATCTATAACATCCAGGCAAAGTCAAATTATTACATCTGCTATGTCTGCTGAAAGAGGAAGGCACAAAATCAGGCAGCTTCCTGAAGATTGAAGAGTGAGCCAACTGTGTGCAAATAGTAAGTAAATAACTGTAGCAATTTCCAGAAATATCTCCCTTCATTTAATTGGTTGTTTGAAAATACCATATGTATATAGCAAGAAGTAGTTGATGTGATATCTCAATTTTAGTAAGGCTTATGATAAGCAAATTAAGGAGAAATAATCTGAAATAAATAGGATGAAAATTCAGTGAGGACAAATGCAAAGTACTACATTTAGGAAGGAATAATCAATTGCACAAGCACAAAATGGGAAATAAGGACTAGGAAGCAGTACTGCAGAAAAGGATGTGGAGTTTATAGTGGATCACAAACTAAATATGAGTCAACAATGTAACACTGTTGCAAAAAAAAACAACAAAAAAACTTCCTTACATGGTTCTGGATGTGTTAGCAGGAGTGTTGTAAGCAAGATACTAGAAGTAATTCTTTCACTCAGTACTGATAAGGTCTCAGATGGAGAATTTTGTCCAGTTGTGGGCACCACACCATGGGAAAAATGCAGACAAATTGAAGAACATCCAGAAGAGAGCAATAAAAATGATTAAATGTCTAGAAAACATGGCCTTTGGGGAAATATTGAAAAAAATGGGTTTGTTTAGTCTGGAGAAGAGAAGGCTGAGAGGGGACATGATAGTCTAGAAGTATGTAAAAGGTTGTTATAAAGGGGTGGGTGATAAATTGTTCTCCTTATATTCAGAGAACAGGTCAAGAAGTAATAGACTAAATTGCAGCAAGGGAGATTTAAGTTAGCCATTCAGAAAAAAAAAACGTCCTAACTGTAAGGGTAGTTAAGCACTGGAACAAATTATCTAAGGAGACTATGGAATCTCTGCGATTGGAGGTTTTTAAGAATAGGTTTAACAAACACCTGTCAAGGATGGTCTACATAATACTTAGTCTTGCCACAGTGTAGGAGACTGGACTAGATGACCTGTCAAGATCCCTTCCAGTCCTACATTTCTATGATTCTATGTAAACAAAGATTGTTAACATCATTTTGACATGGTATAGATTCAGAGAGGGTTATGGCCAAGAAGTTTCAATTTACAATAAAGAATAAGAAATTACGTTTTTACTTCTCATATAAAATACATAAAGTACATGTCAGTACAATTAATATATAGCAAGAAACCACTTTTAAATATAAGATGTCAGTATCAATATGAGTTTAAATTATCATACTTTACATTATGTTTAAGTTATGAAGGTACAATGCACAATGATTACTTGTTACGTGTTGGAAACAGATAGAAACCTAGAAGATCTAATTGCAAGTTACAAATCTGGACAATTTTGGAATAATGCTCATTTGTTTTGCTTATTAATATAAGTGCTGGGTAAAGTGTGTAAATATAGGTTACAATGAAAAATTTAAAAATCTTGGCTAAAATTTTCAACAGTCCCAAAGTGACTTAGGAGACTAAGAACTGGTTTAAATACATCAGTTTGATCATGTTAATTAGCAGTGTTTCCCCCTCCAACTATAGTTAAACTAACCAGTACAACTGATAGTGTTGAAAAAGTTAGACTGGAATAAAAGTTGCCTAATACTGCAATAGCTTATTTCTCTTCCCTTCCTGTACAGAAAATAAGCTAAACTCGTAAAAGCACCTTTATACCAATATAACTTTCTCCACACTAGGGTTATTGTACCATTTCAACCTCACAGGCAGTACAACTTTTATGTGCAGACGAGGCCTAAGTCCCATTTGTATAACTTAGGGAGTTTGGGACTGAAGTCTCATTAAAAATTAGTGGGATTTAGGCTCCTAAGTCACTGAGGTATTTTTGAAAAATTGTATCCCTCATCTAAAAGGGCAGACAGAGTACAAGCAACAGCAGATCCAATGACACCTGACTCGAACTGTATATTGCTGTTCTTTGTTGTAATCCCCAGTTTTGACCTCACACTGTCTAGGAATGAGTGGTCATATAGCATTTCTGTTATCTCAGTTGTGAACCTTTTCTCACCGGCATGATAGATTTCATAGTTCATTTTCTGTCCGGGTGGTATTGCTCACTGGGAACTGAGATAAGAAATATGTTCAAATCCAATTATTTGATTACGATCTAATTACACAGAAACCAAAATACAAAACAGGATCACATAATTTTGCAAAACAATCATAATATAACTGGATTGTTTCCAGTTGCATCAACTTAAAAAAATAGCTATATCAACAACAATTTTAAGCTAGTTTTTTAAAAAAGTTATTAAAATATATAAAGGTCATGAATATACCAAGCATAAATACTGCATTGATTAGGCCAGTGTTAAATATTAGGCTCAGGAATCTGTTTACTATTTGATGTTGTAGGGCTTGATCCTGAAAGATGCTGAATACACATAATTCCCATTTATTTAACTGAGAGTTATGAATGTTCAGCACTTCTGGTCCTTTCATTTATTTGTACAAGTTCAAAACATATCTGAATTCTGTGCCTCTTGGCCTGAATGAGAGCAGAATCAAGACCAGGTTGGTGATGTGACAATTTCAGAGTCTGATTAGCAATACTAACAGGAGTTTCATTTTTTTTTTTGCCCCTTATGGAAAGCAGAGCAGCAATTTTTGCTGCATACTACTACATTTTTCTCTTTCTTAAAAAGATTGTATGTAAATAAAATGCTTTTGAAAAGTGTCAGATTGACAGCACTGAAAACCCCATTCCTCTGCTTATTCATGGAACAGATACAGCACAGGCAGAAACAATGGGAACATTCCACACATGACCCCACCACCATACCTAAATCCTGACCAGTGTCTATTTGGTTGAAAATGCCAACAATGGTGCTAACTGTGCATGTCCAGGAGCTACATTTATCACACATAGTTGTTTGCTGACCTATCAATGGGTTACAAGTTTAGGTCGCTACTTACCTAGGCTAGATTTTTACCAGTAACTGTAAAGGTGAGAGGTTCCATTGGTGGTATAGCTCTATTGTTAACAAATCTGTTAGTTACATATTGTTATTTAATACATCCACTTTTTAGAATGGTGTACAATTCAGTTGTTTATAAACCAAGAACCCACTGGAATGAACAGAGTCACAATGGTGCAAAATGGGAGTAATGCACTGGTGAATTAAGCCCCAAATGGTTGAAAGGTTTAGTGAGACAGGTTATTTTCTTACATGATTCCAGTTGTGTGAATAAGTGAAGAAGGATTTAGTGCCAGAAGTTAAAGGACTGTGACCTTGTAATGGGCTTGATCCTTGGCCATGGCTTTGTACTAAAACTCTACCCATCTGTACTCACCTCAATGCAAAGTAAAGGTTGGGGGCAAGACAGAATCACTGAAACTTAGCCAGCGCAGTGATATCTGTGAGACTGCTGCAGCTGGAGTATCTTAAATCAGTCCTTAGGTTTGCTATAAGTTACTTTGGTGGTCATTTTGGATCCAAGCTGTGATAAATGAAGGGGGTGGAGGGCTCCCTTTTATGGACACCCAGCCAGCCAGTTAGCTGAGTCCCTGTTCGTGGCTGGCCTCTGCTTGCTTTACCTGTAAAGGGTTAACAAAGTCCCCCAAGAAAAGGAAAGGAAGTGGACACCTGACCAAAAGATCCAATGGGAAGGCTAGAACTTTTTTAAATGGGGGAAAAACATCCCCTTTGTGTCTGTTGTTCTCCGGGAAAGAGGAGAACAGGGAGCAGTTATGCTCTGGGAAGCTTTAAGACAGGTATGATCATAGATCATCAGATCATACCTAGAACTACTGATTTGGAACCCCCAAATGTGTAAGTAGATCAAGAATGTTTAGAAAGATGCAATTAGGTTTATTTCTGTTTATTTCTTATGGCTAGTGGACTCCTCTTTGCTAACCCCAGATCCTTCTGTTTGCTCGTAACCATTAAGCTGAACACTCAAGAAAGCCATTTTGGATGCTTAATTTTTGGAATTGCGCTTTTAAAATCTAGCAAATGCCCAAGTTCCAGTTTTGTTTTCTTTTTTGTTTTTAATAAAATTTACCTTTTTTAAGAACAGGATTGGATTTTTGGTGTTCGAAGAGTTTTGTGCATATGTTGGTTAATTAGCTGGTGGCAACTGCTAATTTTCTTTGCTTTCTTTCTCAGCTCTTCCCCAGAGTGGGAGTGAAAGGGATTGAGGGTTTAGTCTGGAATTTTAGCCTATGACAATTAGTGTAGACAGCACAGAGAAACCAATTTCATACTAAGAAACAGGGAGCGGATTAGTGGTAGAATCTTTCAGTTGCAACATTTTCAGAGTTTTGCTGATTTAAGCAGATTTAAAATTATGGCAGCAAAGGGTTTTTTGTGCTTAGTTTCCTTTTGGATTTTGTTTGCTTTGCATCTTATGTAAAAAAATGCAGAAAAACAAGATGAAAAAATATCATATAGAAATATAGGAGCATTAAAATTATAAATAATAATAATAATAAAAAAACCCAAGACCATCTTCTTTGAAAGTGTTGTGGACTTTAAAGTTAACACATCAGAAGGCAAATTTTAAAACATACCGAGACTACCTTTTGGGCTCTTATTGAGGTCATTAAAATCACTACTTCATAGAAGCATTTACGCCATTGGAAAAAACATTGCAGCAGTCCTTCATAATTTTCAGTATGTACTTCACAGTAGAATCTCTCTGTTACACACTTTGCTAGTTCACCTGTCCTTATTTTCAACAGACTTAATAAGAATGCATACAATGTGATCACACCTTACTAAGAATTCATTTCATTTTCCAAAAGGTCCTTTGGCATATTCACACTACATAATATTTTTGTTTATTAAACTACCCTTTAATGAAATCTCTTGCCACAGCTGTGATAGAGTGAAGAAACTTCTGCCCTCCAGCAGAACTCTTCTGGGGGTTGTGGACAGACTAGTGAAGCTAGCATTTCTCTGCTCAGTTGTGAGGAATCATTAGGCCAGATGTGATGGCAGCATAAGTGGTCTCTGTCACCTTTTTACCATCCTTACCTTCCACTCCCCAGTCCTGGGGACACTGCACAGCCCCTTACAAATGTAAGCTTGAGATCAGTGGAGCACCACAGTGTTCTGTTCATGCCTCCTCCCCCAGCTGCATATACATCCAATACTCTGTCGCTGCTGGCGGGAAGCTTGAAGTGGAGGCATAGAGAAAGCTTTGGAGTTTCATACACTCCATAGTATACCATTCAAGGATTACCCTACACTCGTGGAATCCTTGGCTATCCAGCTCTATGACATCTATCTGTACACTGCTACAGTTATGTGTTGAGGCTATAGCAAGAAACAGATTCTGGCCTTTAGTAATTATACAGGAAAGCTAACATTAGCCCTGATGTTATTAGGCCCCTCAAATTAGAGAGGCTTGCAACTGTAAGGTCGGTGGGTTTCAAAGGCTGGCTCTGTGAAGAGCAGATAGATTACAGCCTCTGGCTCATTCTTAGAGCTGTACAAGTATCTTGGCATAAAAAAAGAAAAATACCTCTGCTAGCATAAATTCTTCACATTCCATTCTTGTGAAACCTTGAACCATTTTACAATGAGCTTGTGAGGGGCACCAGAAATTTCAAATAAGCCCCACAGAGAGCAGAGCTAAAAATACATAATAGCAGGGCATGGAAGAAATACGGTTAGGTCAAGTGAGTGTTTTAGAGGCAATGCATAGGGAAAATGAATTTTCCAAATATAAAAGGGAAATTAATTCTGCCAGTGGAAGAAGATCCCAGAGTTTATTTTCCCCTCACTCTGGGCATCTCTCCCATTAGCAATGTATGTGATGTGTGCACTACAAGGAGAAGAGAACACAATTTTTATTTTTCTCTGTGGTGCAGTATGTCTCTATAGTTAATGTTTGTAAATGTATTCTGCTTAGTGCATTTCTCAGTTGGACAAGTAGTCTGACTAACAGTAACAGGAGAAACAGCATTTTCAAAATGTAGATTACTATAAGGTCATACGAGGGTGGGTAAATCTGAAAAGCTTTGGTGGTGTTGTTTAGGGATGATTATTTTGAACCATCTAGGTCTGCAGCTTTGGGCCCTGATCCTGCAAACACTTGACACACTCCACTTTACTTGATGTGCTTAGTTCCACTGATGTAAAGCAAATCCATAATTCTTTGTAGGAAAGGCACTTTGAACTAGAAATCTTTTGAGAGCAGGTTTTCCTGCAAGATTTACTTCCTGCATCTATCCCCATGTGAACAAACAGTATGAAAACCCTTGGCATGATATTTAAGCTTTCCTGCTTCAGGTCCCACCAGGAATCAAGAAGTGCAAAGATGCACAATGCTGAAAAACCCTAAAAGCAAACAAACCAATCCCAAGACATTTTTGAACCTAAATAAGGTTTGGTTTAATTCTAGATTGTATGTTGGGTGAATGCTCAGATCATGCCTTTTTTTTTCCTGAAGCCTTTTCATTATCATACCCGCTCAGCCCAAAATGTAGAAAAATCTGGATTTGAACAATTTTGTTTAAAATATTGTAATGTGTTATAAACAGTAAACCTTTCAAACAGCGATTGGTCTAATTGCATAATAATGACTTACAAAGTAAATCCTTAAAAATCTAGCACTCTGATACCAGCGAATCACATTTTAGAAATACTAAGATGGCTAAAGTATATAGTCATATTGGGCAATTTTTCATGAATCTGTTCAAGGCTTTGACATCTGCACCCTATGTATTTATTTTCACTTTTTTTCAATTAGCATAATATGGATGTTAAACACTTAGATTTTCCCAAGCAAACAACATTATTAGAAACACGATTTTCCTTATGCTCCAGGACACGAAGCAGGAATGGCTTTGAGCAGCCCAGAGAAATCTCTCAAACAAGGAAATAAATACAATATACAATGTAATCTGTTAGTCACAGAAGCGTTTAAACAAGGAAGAGTGCTATTTGGCTCTGCCTCACATCTAGTTAATTCTTGTAAAAACAGAAAATCTGGCAAAACACTGTTCTAAAAATAAATGATGCCTCCAAAATTAAAAGAGGCATGGAAGAATTTAAAATGCAGTGGCGTGACCTGAAAGATGTGCCAGAGATAAGCCTGCTGCCAGAAAACAAAGGAAGAAAACTAATCTATCACAGTAACAGTTTCATCACACAGGAGACAAGCAGGTCTGTAATGCTTGTCTTATTGACTGAATCAGTTTCAAGCCTGTATCAAAAGAGATACTAAAAAAATAAGGTAATACCTGTGTTATCTCTAGCAAATATATGAATGTATTGTCTAGGGTTATGCTGATGTTATTTACACAAATGAAGAATGAAGAAAGACTTGGAGAACACATAGAGAGACAGATGCATCATTCCCCAGATAGTATGGTACCCAGAAGAGGGAATCTTAAATACCAGTGGTCATCAAGGCACCAGTATATATGAGGTGTCTAGTGAAGAAAACAATCTTGAACCAACTCCTGATCAGGTTGCACTAAAGGGAATGAGAGTTCATATGGACACAAAGATATAGAAAAGTATTTAACTGGCATTACACAATTAAACCCTATAGATGAGAGTAATTATGAGACTAATTAAAGAGTTCACCTGTTGATTTTTAAGGCAGCTGAATCAGGAATTGGATGGCATGAACACTAATAATCCCAACAGTCTCTTGAATGCAGAGTTGTTGTAGCCATACTGGTCCCAGGATATTCGAGAGACAAGGTACGTGAAGTAATTTCTTTTATTGAACCAACTTCTGTTGGTAAGAGAGACAAGCTTTTAAACTTACACAGAGCTCTTCCTGAGGTCTTCAGCTCTGTATAAGCTCGAAAGCTTATCACTCTCACCAAGAGAAGCTGGTCCAACAAAACATATTACCTCACCCACCTTGTCACTCAAACAATCTCTTAATAGACAATGGAAGATGGAAGCGCCACTATTTCTGGAACACAGTAACATTTTCACAGAATTAAAATCAGGAGACAAAATGATTGTAAGTTTAAGATGAGTCTGTAAAGCATCATTTGAGCAATGGCTTTCAACCTGTGGTCTGCGGACCCCTGGGGATCCACAGGCTAAGACTAAGATTTCCAAAGGGATCCACACCTCCATTTGAAATTTTGTAGGGGTCAACAGATTAAAAATGTCTTAGAGTAATGACTGAATAATGAGCTAAACTTGTTAGGAAGGGAACAATCAGGACAGAAACACAACAGCTCATGGCCTGGCCCTCTATAGATCAACACCATTTCATTGACTTCAGTTTCATCCTGCATAGTGCAATTTTGTAGGTGAAATAACTTTCATCCTGATATTTCGTAAGAGATGCAATTCCTGCTCTGGTTGGATTCAGTGCTCCAGCACTAACTAATGAGATCCTTATTTACTTGTTCGCATACCTAATTGGCATACCCATTTACTTCACTTGCATATCCAAATGGCCAGTCACATGCATGGTAACTGCAACTGGGTGCACAAATGTGTACGTACTTTACTGAAATCTGGCCCCAGGTGTCAGGATTTGGAAACTTAGTATGCCTAACTTGCAGCATATTCACGTGATAGTTTTTAGAAACTGCCAGATAATGTATAGCTTTTTGAAAATTAAGTAATTAAACCATCCAATTTAAATCAGCCAACTATAAAGTAAGTGACTCAGAGCAAAAGTAAATTTAAAAAAACGGGAGAGGCAAGTAGGTAAAAAAGCCTGACAAGTTCAATCAGTGGAAAAAAATTCTAAAGTACATGTTCAATCTTTTTTAAACACTGAAATAACTAACAGTAAATTTTCCTGTCTCATTTGGGCTTCAGAAGTCATCTGGGCAATGGACAGCATCCGCTAGGGACAAAAATATACAGTTGTTTGGTAGAATCAGCTTTCAGTTGATCTGGAAGAGGAAAAATATAAGCTAATTTTAGTTCTTAAACCCATTTCAATTGTACAAGCACTTTCTTGAGTTCTTTACATATTTTTCCAACTGTTAAAAGTAGCAGTCATACATTATTTTTAGTATCTCTGATGATGACAAGGAAGTTTTCTTTCGGTCTTCAAAATGGAATAAAGTCCAAGCTGCAAAATTTGGATCTGGATTTGGATTACTGCATGCCCATGCCTGACTGCCTGACTCAGCTCACTGTTGTGGTGCCCAACCCATAGTGGAATCTTCAGCCTTGAGGTAGGTGCCCAGGATCCTCATAAGATACATGGGAAGAGTGAGGTGGCTAAGAAAGTGATCCTCACAAGGTAGCACTCTGAGCAGGGAGCCACCTAAACTAGGCAAGAGTGAAATGTTGAGGTGAGAGGACAGTTTTAGGCACCTATGTGGCCGACCTGGTATATGTCACTGATGGGCACCTCCTTCCAGTCAGGATCCTCAGTCAACCCTCCCCTGGATTTAGACACCTAAATCTGGTGAACATTTTATGCCCTGTGCCCTTTCAGCTGAAACCATCGCTCCCTCCTGGTCATGCTCGGTACCTCTCTCACACTCACCCTGCACTTATCTGTACTCCTCCCCAGCTATCTTTTTTTGCAAATGCTGTGTCATTTCCATCTATTGGCAGCCTGCATTTGTCCCTCCTGCAGCAGGACCTGACAGGTTTCAGGGTGTTAGGTGTGCTCAGACTATGCCTACAGGATCAGGCCTCTTGATGAGATAGGTGTTACTTCCTCTTAATTTGAGAATTTCACTTACTTTGGCTTGAGCTAAAACTCCTACCTGTTTGTTACCTGAGGGGTGGTAATGGCAATAAGGCTTAGGTGGCTTTGTGAATGCCGACTGGTGGAAACTTATGCATCTACGGGGCTAAGTGGCACTTGAGTGGTGGTTTTGAAAATGTCAGTAGTACCTAAATGGTGGACTTAGGTGACTAAAAAGGCAGATTGTTATCTAAATACTGCTTAGGATCTGGCTTCTAATACTTGAGGTCCAGTTAAGGTTAGTCCTTTGTTAAACTGTCTTCCTTTGTCACTGATTCTGCAATTTTTCCTATTATTTATTTTTAAGTCACAGCTCTGTAGCCCTCCCTGAAACTCCTTTAGGTTTCAATTTAAAACATAATCTTGTTTTCACGCATGCAAAGATAATCTTCCAAATATGAACTAAGTATAATGGATGCAGTGTCGTCTTCCTGAATGCCACTAACAAATAGCACTTCTGCAGAGCATTTATTCTCTTTACACTCAAAGTTGTTCTGAAATGACAGGTGATCTCTAAATCCATGTAACTTAGTTATCAAGACTAGACTAAGTGTCAGTTTTATAAATATGATGTGCCAGATCCTCAGCTGGTGTAAAATATCGTGACTCTACTGAAGCAGCCGTGCCCTCCAGCATTAGTCTGCATGAGGTTTCTGCTTCTCTCTGCTTTGCTGTAAGTAAGCAATAATTAATGGGAGCTTACAAGCATGCAGTGTACATTCCCCTTTTAGCTATTAGCTGCTCTCATATTGAATTTTCAAACTTTAGTAAATTAGTAAATTATGATTTTTTTTGGATGTTCAATGGTCAACACAGTGACAGGTGATAATATGCAGTAAATTACTTGACCACAAAATAGTATAATATACATAAGGAGGATAATTGTAATCCATTCACTTGTTATGAAAAAGGAAGCCATGTTGTAGTTGATTATCCATCCCAACTGAAAATCCAAAATCCATGCATTAGTTTTTTGGTTTTTGTTTGTTGTTTAAGGAAATATTGGATTCAGTTCTAGAGACTTATTAACTTTCAGGCTAGAGTATTCAATCGATAGGTAAATTGGGCTTTTATAGCCAGGTCATAACCGTCTTACCACAGGGATTTTTCAAAGAATACAGGGAGATACTTAATTATACAGGTATGCGTGTTATTACCTTCAAAGACCTCATTTACTTTAGGTTACTTTGATTATGCCTGATTTGACTGTTATTGTAATATAAACAGGACAAGGGATACATCTGTATGTTTAAAATATTGGGCAATTTTACATAGTTATACTTCTAATTCAATGTGAATCATGTAACACTTGTTCATCTGAAAGGGGTGGATAAAGTCAGAAATAAAGCAAGAGACAGCACACAGAATTTTTGATAAAAATTCACACTAATTCCATATTGGTGTGGGCTAACTCCTATAACAATGGCCTCTAGGAAACCACATACATTAAATTACTGCTCTCCACCATCACAAACTGAACCTGATGTTTGTTCACTACTTGTACATTTAGCTTTAGCTTTGTAGACACTGGTGAATTTAGCTTTACCTAAAGTTTAAATAAATCTACACTGACATCTAAATATAAGCCTAGCTAATGTTTAGCATCAAGAGTGATTAAAATTGTTTATATTTTCATTTAATATACTACCTTAGAATCATACTAATTAATTATTGAAGTACAGTCGGTCACATATGTGAGTAGGACACTGGTAGATAGTGTGCCACAATGCAACATGTAACCATGATTGTTACAGCCTACGTTGACATTGCAATCTTTAGCAAAGTAACTGTGTATCTACATTTTTAATTTGTTTTCTAATGGTGCTAAATTTATATTGAACTAAAAACCATAGTAATTACAAAAACTGCATTAATGCAGTGCTAAGGATGAGATTTTAAACCCTTAAAAGCCAGGAAATGCATTATTAATAGTCCTATATCAGTCATAATTCTACTTCCTTACACATTATGATAATGTCTTTCTTTACCTGATCAAACAAAATTGGCTTATGACACTATATATTAGGCATATTTTGACCAGTAGCTACAGTTACTGAATGTAGTATATTCACCTTCAGTGCTATAGACCACCAGATTTCCTTCTCCCTTCTGAAAAAAAATACAGACATCAGCTCTACTGTAAAAATGTACAAGTGTACCCTGCTTTTGATGTACCTAATTCAAAACAACAACAAATAGAAAGTTATCCTGGATTTTACAGCTAAGTCTGTTTGAGGGAATAGTGGCACATTATTTGTTTCACTATTTAGTGCTTCTGGTAATGATGTCAGGTGAAGATTCTGAGACCCTTGTCCCTAAAAGCTTGTAGTTTCAATACCTGCCCAAATTCCCTTTCAGTTTCATGCCAACTTGTCAACCCATCTGCAAACTATATTTGGGGTGAGTCACACGAACTTTGCTGCTCACAGATGCAAGGAATAAGGTCTAAGGCATAAGGAGCTTCCTTGCTCCATTGTGCAGACATGTCACTGATGCTTGGCACCTCCGCTTATCATGTAGCTGGGAAGAGAGTAGGCAGGCAGGGACGACCAGGGGGTGGAGCCTTAGTTCTGCTTCCCTGCTACACTGGCCAATGGCACCAGAGCCAGTACAGAGGAGGAAGAATACTATGCCAGCAAATGAACAGGCACAGATTACTTCTTCATTAGAGCAAGGGGGAAAAAGGGGCTAGATTGCGCCCCTAAGTCACTCTGTTTTATGTTCTGATCAAGCAGCACAGCTATGTCATGCCCCTTAGTTGGATAGGATCCCTTTCTTGGTTGCCCCTGCTTTCCCGTAAAATACACTGTAAATATTTCCTGTAAGAAATAAATTACACTTTTTTAAAAAGAAAATATAACTCTGTAATCAGTTGCACATTGTGCTGCAGGATGAATGACAGAAACACTGCTACACAACTAGTTATCTGTATGCTGCCTACAAAGGCAAACAAAATGCAGTATATCCATGTATATTTCTATGTTTCTGCATTTAATAGTAGCAGGATGAAAGCCACAGCTATGTAGATTTAACATCTGCTTTAATTGCAACCACCACAATTGCATCGACTTGAAGAAAACTAATAAATGGTACATACTGAAGGAACGGAAGATAGTTTATAGAAGGTTGGCATTAAACCCTTGGTTTTTTTATCATACTGTGGAAAGGTCAAGTTTTGCTCAAAGGTACAAAGAGCAGCACAATATATCATTGATTATTTATGTGTTGTGTGTACCAACATAGCTCCAGGTTGTTCCTCCGACTCATCCCATATCTGTGACTCAAGGGAAACCTTTAGTCATAGATTTCCTCTCTTCTGTGTAGCAGTGGAACAAAACATGTCTCTGCAACACTGTCCACTCCTGCCTCCTAGACCCCACAGACGTCCTGCATCCCACAGTTGCTCTGTGGGAGTGAGGTGTGTACAGAGAGAGGGCATGGACACCCATTCACAGAGGCAGCTGACCCTCACCATTGGTGTTGTAATGAGAGAATGGGAAAGCCACCCAGGGGCAGACCCAGTGGAGATATACAGGCATGTTGGGGGTCCAGGTTTAGAAGTGGGTCCTGTGGCCTAGTCACTGGCAAACTTCACCACCAAGAACAAAAGAGGGGGGAATTCCACAACACAGATGATCTTCACAGAGATTTCCTTCCCTTTGACTTTACTGCAGGAAGGGAAGATCCAAGACAGTATTTTATGAATTGTTGAAATATACTATGGGCATGCCTTAGGTGAACATTAAGAAAACAAGCCACCCTAAAGGCAGTGTAGCCAGCCCCTGGAGAATTTCCCTATGGGAGGGTATCTGCTGATGACATACATAGTAGCTTCTATGACAATCCCATTCTTTGGATATGGCTCAGGAATATAGCTAGAGAAAGAAGGTAAGACCAGAATGTCACTATGGCCCAGCAATCCCATTTCTCAGCTTCACTGACAATCAACAGAACTTAGAACAGTTCTCAGGCTACATTGTTATGCTAAGGGACCAGGGCACGAGGATCAGAAGAATGCACAAAGGCTTCTGAAAGCCACTTGTCTTCACACACATGCATTCACACACACTCCTCTTGAGTTGCATTGAGCAGTTCTCAATGATAGTTCAGGGTCTGGGCCAATATGCCTGTGCTTTCTGCTGAAAAAAGTATGAAAGACATGACTATTACAAGTTCACTTATTCAAGCATAAACTAAATTGATGCTACTGAAGTCAGAAAGAAAAAAAAATCCTAGTTACTTTAGACTTCCTATTAGAAATTCATGTTTCAACACACATTACCTGTATGTATGCAGATATAAATACAAATCCAATTTTTCTAAATAGATATTAGCTATAAATCATAATTGCATAAGCAACAAAAGGAAGACTTTTACATTGTCTAATAATGTTATGGCATTTTGTAGGTATTAAAATGATGGAATGACAAAATAGTGCAGTGTATTTCTAGTTACAGGGGATGCTTTATGAAGAATGCATGGCATGTCAATACAGTTGTCACCATTATACATTTCCTTTCATGTTGGCTTTTCTCAGTGCCTTCACATGACATTACTATACTAAACCGATCCAGTGGAAGTAATGGCAAAATATTGTGTTCCTTATAAATCACCTTGTAGGTATGCAAAAGGTTTTATATGCCATGTAGACAATAAATCACAATCATTCTAATCACCACAGGGACTGCTAACAGGTACTGTACTGTGTATAAGACTAGGATACTTTGGAAAGCAGACATTTCATTAAACACACTTTGGAAATGTATGTCTTCAAAGACGTGGGCAGGTAAGGATTTATGAAGGAAGCATTATGTGGTTGAAGCTGCAACCCAAGGTACCTGCCCACAACAACCTAGAAGTGCAACAGAGCTAATTCTACAGAGCATTCCCATCCAAAAGGTGATTGGCTATGGCTGCTTTTGTCCTCAAGAGTGATTTATATGTGTAGCTTTGTAATCAATAAAAAATATGTTAAAGTCTGAATGTTCACAGGCAGGCAGTGCTCTCAGCCCATGCAGCTTCTTGCTTAACTGGTGTGATAAAGTTCCTCCTCTACCTTGGTGGGCCCTGCACTTATTGGCGGATTTTGCTAGCCTCAGAGATCTTCCTGTGTTGGATCAGGAGTTGGGAGGTTTTGGGGGGAACCCGGGCCCGCCCTCTACCCTGGGTTCCAGCCCAGGGCCCTGTGGACTGCAGCTGTCTAGAGTGTCGTGTCACAGGGTTGTTGCTGGGTACTTTAGAATCTTTAAAAAGTTTGAGACATCTAGCCTTTGCCAGAGAACAGGCATGCAAATTCTAAATGCATTCTGCACTTCCTAAAAACTGGGATAAATTGTCAAAGTTAGTCCTTTTCTATATCAACCAGTGAGGGATCAGGAAGGCAACCCTTCATCCTGAATACATCATGCAGACAAAACCGGTGGTAGGTAGCTGAGTAAACAAATTCAGTCTGATGAGAATAACTCACTGATAGCATTGTTACAATACATTTTAGGTCAGAAAGAGCAGGCACGACAGACTGAAGTGGGGGAGAGAGATCAAATTGGTTACCATGTTTTACTATTCAGGAATGTATCAAATAAAGGACTAGCAATGAAGGATCATTTGATTTCAAGTCAGTGTATCAAATGTGTCTAGGTTTAAAAGTTGAAAGTTGTGGCCATCTAACGGCTTTTCTGATGTTGTATGTGAAAAGAGCTGTTGATCTCACTAATGTCCCAACTGGGGATATTTTCTGTTCTGTGATCTCCTGTTAAAACTGAAACAAGGTTTCGGTACTCCCCTGCTAGTAATAAAGAAAGGGAGGTTGGTTGTAACCTTCTGAAACCCAATCTCTCTCCAGTTTGAAATCCCATAGTTTTACATAATAAATTATGCAGCCTCATTCATTATTAGCACTATGAACTACATTTAACTAATAGCAACATAATAATAGCTTCACATTATCTCCCAGCCATCTTTGGGAGCACACTTTGCTCTTTAATGTCTTCTATCCCAGATCATGTTTGATGGGTCAGAGTGAGCGATGCTAGTGGAAGAGGAAGTGTTAGCTATGTAAGCACAACCTCAGGCCTTGTTCTTTCAAGTTTGGCTAGCATGGTCTGAGATTTGTGATCATATAGAACGTCGAACCCAAAAGTTTCTGTTCAAGCAGATTTAAGATTCAAGGCAAATATGACTCTCAGATTTGCTTTCCTTCTCCGGACACCAATTTGCAAATTATGGGTTAGCTCACAAATGAAAATATTTTTGGTGTTCTCAGCCAAATGTCTAGTAGATATTCCCCCCCAACACCAAAATACCTCATAGATTGGTATAACTTGGCATAACCGTAAGTATCTGTCCTTGCAAATTCCAGCACTGCAAACCCCAGGAATTTTACAAGTTACGATTGATGTATGCAATTGTAAGGTCATCCTCAGAAAAGGCACAGAAACTTTCCACATTATCCATTGCTCAAAGCATTTCCACTAATCTCCCACTTGCACATATTCTGAATTTACCCATTATTATTTTAAAATTATGTTTTGCTGTGAAGTAAGCCTGGTGATAGACATCTGAATGTAATTATCTGATTTCAAAATCTTTGCAAAAAGAAATATCCCTTCTAAACATGAAAGCCCATTTCGGGGGGAAAAAACTTCCTTCCCCTTTTGAAGATTTCAGCAAAGATGAGGCTGCATAATCAACAGAATCAATTTTTTACTGAGGCCTCATTTGCAAACCCAAAGAGAGGTGAAACCTTCATTATAATCTCTGTCCCTCTTTTCTCCCATAGAACACTGATACCGACACACCAAACACAGAATTTCAGAGGTACAGTTTTAATGGTATCCAAGCTAAAGCAGCCTGAGTCAGAAAAATGCCAGCATATTCCTTTAAAATTCTTACTGTTTTGCTGAATCCTCCTTTGCTCCTGCACATAATAAACATACTAGGCTATACTATATATTGGGGTTCCCAACTTCTGGCACGTGGCTCGCCAGGGTAAGCACCCTGGCCTTCCAGGCCAGTTTGTTTACCTGCTGCGTCGGCAGGTTCGGCCGATCGTGGCTCCCACTGGCCGCGGTTCGCCACTCCAGGCCAATGACGGGAAGCCGTGGCCAGCACATCCCTCAGCCTGCGGCGTTTCCCGCCACCCCCATTTACCTGGGACGGTGAACCACGACCAGTGGGAGCCGCGATCAGCCGAACCTGCCGATAAACAAACTGGCCTGGCCCACCAGGGTGCTTACCCTGAGAGCTGCGTGCCAGAGGTTGCCAATCCCTGCTATATAAGATTGCATGGCTATCTGTGTTTATATTAATATGATCTATATAGTGCTGTAAACTTGGCAGACCATTAACTTTAGCAAGGCTCATCTTACAAAAATCATTAAATCCCAGCACAGAGCCATTTGCAAGATGGCAGCAGTCTTTCCTCAGATTAGGCCATGGGGATATGTATGTATTTATCCCATGCAAGACAGGAAGATGTATGGGAGAGAGTCAGTGCCTCTCCTGCGGACAGGAGAAGGTTCCCAGTCCTGAGCAGTGTGGCCAGGGGCGGCTCTAGGGGAGGACCCAGGGCAGGTGGGGGAAGGAGCAGTGGTGGCTGTACATGGCAGTGGAGCAGGGAGGAGGAGGGGCACCCCTGCTCTAGAGAAGTCACCTGGCTCAGCTGGTCATCCAACCTCCCCCCTGCCCCTCGAGACGCTGCTGCTCACCTGCCTGTCTGCCACCTCTGTCATCCCAGATGGCTTCTTGGCAGGTCAGGTGGGACTCAGGCAAACCCTACACATGGCACCCTCTTTAGCAGGCTGCCAGCCCTACATGGCACTTGATGGACGGTTGTGTGACCACACAGATGCACAGTTTAGAGGGAAGAACAGATTTAAAAGTGTTGTTAAAGTTAAAGTTTAAAATTAAATATACACAAGTTAAGAGGGAAGGTACTGTACCTCTGGGGTCAGGCTTGAGTTGTGAGGGATTACAGGTATTGGTTACAGGTATCACAAGGTACATACATATCACATAGCCAGCATAGACCCAGATTGGGGTGTGGGATCACTCAACCTGGTATTGACGGTGTCCCGTGATGTGTTCTGTATAGATGTCTCTGGACCACCTGACGGGCGGGATGTGAGAGGCAACCAACACTGACACAGGCTCTATACACAAACATCTTGGGGAATGAGCAGATAGAATAGATGACTTTGGGGGCAGGATTATATTAGTGGGAAGAAGTACATGCACATCATTGTGAGCAGAACTGAATTTTATGGGGGTGGGGAATGTGTAGACTGCATGAATAAATGAATACAGCCAAGCTCAAAAATGATTGAATGTTGTTCCCATGCAGTGGATGTTTGGTGGGCCATGTGTGAAATGAATTTGGTAAGTCTCAGTTCCATCTCTCACTCACAAACTCAGGACTTTGCAAACATAGCAACTAGGCCAAGAACTGTATAGCCCATGGAGACTGAGCCACTTGTGTTACCATTAGAAGAGCCTAGATCATGTTTCAAGCATGTTGGCAGGGCAGTGTTGGCAGGGGAATGTGTTCCCTCCTGCTGCAGCCGTGTAAATAACAGAGGACTTAATTCACAGGGTCTGTCAGTCTAACATTTATCACCAGCACTAAGTCCATGGACAATGTTCTAAAAATGGAAGTAGGTAATTGTATGCAGATTATTTGACAACATGCAAATTAGCTCATTAAATAATTTGCATACATTTTCCTGCAACAGTGACTAAATTTCCTAATTTCCCTCCTCCCCCTAAAATGTGGCAACCCTATGGAGGAGTTTGGAGCAGGTGAGCCCTCAGTCCAGACCCAGAGAGGTAGAAACAATAGCCACAAGGGGTAGGAAGCAAGAAAACTAGTGAGCAGAGATTAAGTCCAGTAGAAGGAGCAACAGTAGAGGTTCAGAAAGGATGAGTGAATTGCTCGAGACAGTTCAGACCCAAGCAGCAGCCAAGCGGTGTCCGTGAAGCAAGAAGCTTTCCCTTCTAACTTGACCTACCAACTCTAGGGCTAAGAGGATAGTTTAATCTTTGTGGCTGTGCAGTCAATGGCATTCCACTGAGAATGCTGTTGTTTCTGTGTGATTTTTCAGAATGCATTCCAACTATTTCTGTGAGGTTGACATCTGCACTGCAAACTTGACTAAGACAATTCAGCTACCTACACGAGTAGTGAACTAGCACTGAAAGCTCTGTGCCCTAGCCAGTGTGACAAACACCTTAATTTTAAAGTGTTGGAATTGTATTAAAACATCCTTGTGCCCTACTCAGAAAACACCATGTGCATTTTATAATACATAATGGAGCATAACAAACATCTTTTATGCATGAGTGATGTTGATTCTTAGTGACAGCAACACTACATACTCTACACATTATCCCTCTTTACACCTATAGACTTGTGAAAAATAGAATATGTGATGAGAGGAGGATAGGAAAAAGGTGCCAAAGAAATTATCCAGCCCAAAGGAAAAGGAAAATGGTATCATGGGAACCATTTGTCAGGAGTAAGGCCCTCAGTTGTGCATGCTCAATACTCCTGACTCCCTAACAAGCCAGCTAGGCTACCTGATGGCCAGCCCTGGCTGACTGGCTAAGGAAGCCAGCAGACCAGTTCTTAAACCTAGCAGTAGCAATAACTTGTTGGCTGCTCAATAACACAGACACTCTACCTCCTTGTGCTTGTCTTTCCAAGCCCTGCTCCTGTTTTTTCTCCTTGGCTCCAGCCCAGATTTTGCCCTGAACCCAGCCTTGTTCCCATCCTTTTCCAAGCTTGCTCTGGCCTCAGAACCAGCCCTACTCCTGCCTTCCCTGACACTGGTAATCCAGTTTTGACAGTCGGCCATGACTCTGACTCTGCTTCAACCCTTGGCTCTGACATTTGGACTTTCACTTTGCTCTTGACCCTTGGCTCTGACTCATGACTCTGACTCTGTCCAAACCCTTGGCTCTGGCATTTGGGCTCTGACGACTAGGCCTGACTCTTGCTCCATCCACTAGGCTTGACCTCCTATGACCTGGTCTGCTGACACCATCTAATTCATAAAGAAGCTAAGAGAATGGAACCAAGATTAATACTCCGTTGAAGACAAGGCACAAATCTCCAAATTTTACATCATTATGTCTATGTGACTTCACGAGGGACAAACAGGGGAAGACTTCCCAAACAATGGGCATGAGTCTTAAGTCTACTTGTTGTGGTTGAGAGAGCTCTTTTTTTTAAAAGCTCTCAATAAGCATTGCTTGAATTCCCCCTGAAACCTCTAATGCCAATTCTTGGGGCTTTAGAGGCTTCAGCTTTTACTTTAATAATGATAAGAACTTTCCTTAAAAAAAGGTGGGTGAAGTAAATTAAGGTTAATGTTTTTGAAGAGTTGGGTATACATCTGAGTCCTTCTGTCATCTCACTGATTGCTCTCACTGGATGTAGACAAAGTGTAACTCAACAACCCAGTATTTGTCTACTGTGGAGAAATCCTATTGCATTGTAACTATGTGTGAAAACGTCACAAATCATTTCAGTATGTTTTTCATTTTATGGAGAGTATCGCTCTGACTCCCTTTCACAGTAGCTTACTGAGATGACTCAGAAGAGCTTAGACAAAAACAAAGACTCCTATTTCACTCAGTGCCCATGTAACCTCATCCATACTTTTAACCTGCTCTGGTTTGTTATCCATGCACTGCCTTCTAATCAATATCTCATTGACAATAGCTAAGAGTGTCCTGGAGGGAAATTATTTGGGAGTGTATTCCTGAGTATTTACTTCCCGTGGATTACAAAAGGACTAGTGACAAAACCTGCATTGTGATGATAATGGAGGAAGAGTACAGTATTTATCCTTATGTGACACAATGAGCATAAAAAAGAAGTGAATTTTCTATTGAGCATATACTGCAGAATTTTGAAAGATGTTTCATGCTGGAAATTGCTAGAGACAATGTGTAATCTAATGGCAGAATGAATTATTGAAACAGCAGGAATTCATAAATCTCCAGCTATCCTGTCAACCATCAGCTATTCATGACAGACACAATTGAGACTAATCAACTCAGTGTTGAGACAGCAGCAGGATAGCAAGTTATTCTGCAGAAAATATATCCTGATAAAGAGGTCAGACATCATGAAATCAAGACCCTTGAACTAGAAAAGAAATATCAATAGTAGGAGACTTCTAATAACTTTCTGGTATCTTGGAGTGGGTATCCATCCAGGAGTATCCAGCCTTTGCTGACAAAAGCAGTAACTCTGTGTCTAGAAAAGCTTAAAGAAGTTGTGGCAATATTTGTTCAGTTCAGTGTGTTACGGCTGATTGATGGAAACACATAGCACACTTGAATCAAGCATTTAAATTCAGACTCCCAATAATCTGAGAATTAGCTATTTACAGAAATTATACAGAAGGAGCACTTAAGAAGATGAAGAAAGTCATAACTGTGCTTTGAATTTGACCATCATAATTCTGATCCTGCAAGTGCTGTAAATGTCAATGAGGCAGATAGAATAAGAGTGGAAATCTTAACAAGGGGGGGAAGACACTAAGAAAGGAGAATGAGACCATAAAGAAAGTCTAGTAAAGCTGATGTCTAAAGCAATTTATAAGTTTTAGTATTTGTTGGGTGAAGCTGCGGAGGGAATTACCAGTTAACTTTATCCATCATTTTTAAAATCTATGAACAGGGCTTTGAATGGCTGTCTAGCTGGGTATTTGGCATTCTGTGGATCTTGAACTACCAATATTTGTTTCTCTCTTTGGCCTTAAGTGAGCAAAGTTCCACCATTGCTACATTTTTGCAGCATGCTGTGACTAAGTTGAACCAAGTGTCTCCAGCCCTCCAAATATAAGAACATTTCCAGGTATCTGCCAAATGCTTGCAGAATTGGGAAGCAATTAAATGGCTCTCCTAGTAGTACAGATGTTCCATCTGTCAGTGAAGGAAACCATGTGGGAAGAACTGCAATTGCCAATATTGTCAAGTTCTGCATATGACCTCTGGTGAGGGTTTAAGTATTTGACATGTCTAGAAACATTGTGCTGGTTGGAATGCTGTCCTGGTACCTGTTTCTCAGGACAAGCCATCACATCAACAGCAGGAGAGACAACTCGGGAATCACATGTTCTTGGGACAGGCCTAAACTAACACTGGGAGCATTTCCTGGAGTGTATTGGAAAATTGGAATCAACAGTGCCACTACTGAGAATGGCTGCCTGAAGTGGTTCCCTAGCAATCCCCATCATCACAGAGAAAAATCTACTTTGGGATAGTTCTTGCCAGAAGGAGAGACAGAGCTAGATTCCCAAGAGAGATGTAGGTGTCTAACTGCCCTTTTAGGTGCCCAAGTCCAACATTTAAGTGTCCTTGTCATTTATCAGCTGCTGCCTAAACATACAGTCTGTAAGTTCCTAAATTTCCACCATGGCACCTAAATTTATACCTGTGGGTATGAAAGAATGTGCCTTAGTCCTGAACTGCATGGCACTTAACTCACACCTAAATCCCTGGCATGATTTTCAAACTAGGCATTCTCCTTATCTCACTCACATCTAAATTGCCCTTGGGAATCTATCCCACACTGCCTGCAAGCCATAATGAAGATTATAGAACCATAACTGTGTTCAGAAGCCAGTTCCCTCTCCATCCCCAGAGGGTACAATACCTTTACATTCCATAGTTTCTCTACCCTCCACCCCTTGATACTTGAAACCAAATACAGTGGGCCTGCTCCTCTTCTCATTCTAATCAGGTGCAACTCTTTTAAAAGCCAAATCCTTAATGTGAGGAAGACAATGGAGCTATGCTAAATTACACTAAGTGAGGATCTGGCCCACAACAGAGTTATTCTGATGTAAACTAGTGTGAGGGGAGAATCAAGCCCAATCTCTGTTGCAGGGAAGCAGCCAGAAGTGGGTTGGAAGAAAGTGTTTTTAAGTCAAAGAAAGAGAACAGGGAAAGGATAGACCCAGACTCCAGATGATAAATGCTGAAATAGAGTTTGTACCTTACACTCAAATAATAAAGGAAAATTGGTGGAGGAAAGGGAAGAAAAGGGAAGGAAAGAAAAAGACAGTTTCACTCCTTGGAGTACTCTGGTCCCACAAGCATTTCAGGTTCCCCTGTCATAGCAGATTATATGGTGATTTTACTCCCATTTATAATTTCTGTAAATTTAATGTGTGTAATGTATTTAGATATGCTGTGCTTTTTTATCAAGACCGTAACAATATGAAGGATAAAAATAACACCATTCAGTGTATGCTGTAATCACCTCCAAATGTGCATTGTCATGCCTGGCACATGAATATATCTTGACCCCTTAAATGTACAAATTTTGCTTAGTCTATCAAATATTTTGAAAGTACAAGATTCACAGCGTATTCATTGTAATTACTTTCATAACTTTATGCAAATATTTCTAGAAATCAACAAATGAAAGGGACTGTTTCATTGCACTTTGGTAGTAAAATGTACTTCTTGTGAATCTAAATCTACAAAATTGTAAAATTACTTTCCCTCCAAAAAATTCAGAAAGCTACATGCAAATAAATATACTTCCAAATACAGAAGCATTTTTTTGTTTATTTCCTAGAGTGTGTTGAAAATTAATAGCATCCTTTACATACCTAATCCTTCAACAGGTATCTATGCAACAATTTTTTTTCATCTCACTGTCCTTCTTGTAAAGTCTAATTCTGATTCAGAAACAAAGGGACATGTCTGAAATCAATTAGACTAGTTGTGGAGTAAAGAGCTATTCAATACTAATAAAGATATTATAATGATTTCCTCCTTGCCTATAGAAACCCTTGGGCAGTATGCATTAAGAACTAAGCATAAAGCAAAAGACTTGTGACTTCAAATTCTATGGAAAGGCTCTTAGGAGTTTAACTGGAAAACTAATGCATTTGTTTGTTCTTAAGGGGAAGGATAAATTGTTAGGGTTTTGCAAACAGGCATTTCCAAATTCCAGATTATGATTGCCAGAGTATGAGCCTATCTGTTTCTACCTATGGTCTTTCTGTGACTGAGAGAAAAGATACTAGAAAGACAAGGTGAGTGAGGTAATATCTTTTATTGGACCAACTTTTGTTCTTGAAAGAGACAAGTGTTTTTGCTACACAAAGCTCTTCCTCAGGTCTGGGCCTATATTTTTCCCTCCTTGAGTATTTCACAAAATATTAAGGTATAAGTTAATTAAATGTGTCAAAGAGAACATAAATTGTACACAATCACCAACCAAATTGCAGGCTCAAAAGAATAACACACTGTTATTCTCAAATATATTTAAAATATCAGTGTCGATGTGGCAAATATGCTAAAATCAAACCACTGGCTTGTCAAAAAAGTTTAATAGGATTCTTCCACAATAGGTGACATCTTAGATTTTGCAAGTTAAAAGATTCTGGTGATCACAAGTGAAATATGAGCTGGCTGTAAACTGGTGCCCCATATGCCTGCCACCAGAGCTGGCTGCTCAAACTGGGGGAGGGTGGAGTAGGATGCATCCCAGAAAGGGGTGTAGTAGCATGTACAAAGCCTCTGGAGCTCCAGGAAGCAATGTGCATCCCTAGAGTGGTGAGGCTATACACTGCTCCTTCCTGTAGAGTTGTTGCTTCCAGTCACTAGCTAACATTCATTGCACAGCAGCAACCATGCATTTTACAAACAGGTATGAAGTAAAGTCTTCAAACCAGAGTGTACATTAAAGCTAGATCCACAAAGAGATTTAGGCACCCAACTGCTCCTTTAGGCACTCAAGCCAAAATTTGGATCTTCAAAAACCCTGGTCAGCTGCCACTTAACCCTGTAGGGGCCTATTGATAAAGTCACCTACAGTAGGATAAGGTCACTTACATTTTCTGCTGCTGGGCATGCACACAGCAACCTGGTTCCTGACACCTAGTGCCCAGCTCATGACTAATCCCTGGCAGGATACTCAAGCTAGGCATTCCCACACTAAAATCTCCTGCAAGGCCTGATCTTGTAGACATCCTTATAGGCTGCTTTAAACTACATCTATCAGATTAGTGCACTGCCACAAAAAAAGAATCAACAACACTACAGGAGGTCATGGTTTCCCCCTTATAGCCCAGTGATTAGCTTATTCACCCAGGACTTGGCAGACTGGGTTCAAGTCCTCTTTCTGCTTGAGGTGGAGCATGGATTTGAACCCTAGTACCTCTGTGAGTACCCTTACCGCTAGGCTATGGGGCATATTAAAGTGAGTCCCTCTCAATCTCTCCTGTTGAAGCTGTCCCACTTTACATACAATACTTAAATATTCATGAAGAGAGAAAATGACTCTACAGCCCAGTGGTTTGTGCACTCATGGGAGTGTCAGGTTCCAAGGAGTTCAGTCACAAATTTAATTAACGGATATGTTTTTTTAATGAGTGTCATCAGCATGGAAGCATGTCCCCTGGAATGGAGACCAAAGCATGAAGGGGCATATGAATGTTTAGAATATCTGGCATGTAAATACCCTGCAGTGCTGGCTACAAAAGTGTAATGCAAATGCCTGTTCTCACTTTCTGGTGATATTTTAAATAAGAAGCGGGCAGTATTACTTGATAAATGTAAACAAACTTGTTTGTCTTAGCGATTGGCTGAACAAGAAGTAGGACTGAGTGGACTTGTAGGCTCTGAAGTTTTACATTGTTTTGGTTTTGTTTTGGTTTTGAGTGCAGTTATGTAACCAAAAAAAAAAAAAATCCACATTTGCAAGTTACAAAGTTGCAAGATGGCACTACAGTACTTGTATGAGGTGAACTGAAAAATACTATTTATTTTGTTTATCATGTTTACAGTGCAAATATTTGTAATAAAAATAATATAAATTTTGATTTCAATTACAACACAGAATACAATTTATAAGAAAATGTAGAAAAACATCAAAAATATTTAATACATTTCCATTGGTATTTTATTGTTCATAGAATCATAGAATCTCAGGGTTGGAAGGGACCTCAGGAGGTCATCTAGTCCAACCCCCTGCTCAAAGCAGGACCAAACCCAACTAAATCATCCCAGCCAGGGCTTTGTCAAGCCTGACCTTAAAAACCTCTAAGGAAGGAGATTCCACTACCTCCCTAGGTAACCCATTCCAGTTCTTCACCACCCTACTAGTGAAAAAGTTTTTCCTAATATCCAACCTAAACCTCCCCCTCTGCAACTTGAGACCATTACTCCTTGTTCTGTCATCTTCTACAACTGAGAACAGTCTAGATCCATCCTCTTTGGAACCCCCTTTAAGGTAGTTGAAAGCAGCTATCAAATCCCCCCTCATTCTTCTCTTCTGCAGACTAAACAATCCCAGTTCCCTCAGCCTCTCCTCTTAAGTCATGTGCTCCAGCCCCCTAATCATTTTTGTTGCCCTCCGCTGGACTCTCTCCAATGTATCCACATCCTTCTTGTAGTGTGGGGCCCAAAACTGGACACAGTACTCCAAATGAGGCCTCACCAGTGCTGAGTAGAGGGGAATGATCACATCCCTTGATCTGCTGGAAATGCCCCTACTTATACAACCCAATATGCCATTAGCCTCCTTGGCAACAAGGGCACACTGTTGACTCATATTCAGCTTTTCGTCCACCGTAACCCCTAGGTCCTTTTCTGCAAAACTGCTACCCAGCCATTCAGTCCCTAGTCTGTAGCAGTGCATGGGATTCTTCCGTCCTAAGTGCAGGACTTTGCACTTGTCCTTGTTGAACGTCATCATATTTCCTTTGGCCCAATCCTCTAATTTGTCTAGGTCCCTCTGTATCCTATCCCTACCCTCCAGCGTATCAACCACTCCTTCCAGTTTAGTGTCATCTGCAAACTTGCTAAGGGTGCAGTCCACACCATCCTCCAGATCGTTAATGAAGATATTGAACAAAACCGGCCCCAGCACCGACCCTTGGGGCACTCCACTTGATACCGGCTGCCAACTAGACATGGAACCATTGATCACTACCCGTTGAGCCCGACCATCTAGCCAGTTTTCTATCCACCTTACCGTCCATTCATCCAGCCCAGACTTCTTTAACTTGCTGGCAAGAATACTGTGGGAGACTGTATCAAAAGCTTTGCTAAAATCCAGAAATAGTACATCCACTGCTTTCCCCTCATCCACAGAGCCGGTTATCTCGTCATAGAAGGCAATTAGGTTAGTCAGGCATGACTTGCCCTTGGTGAATCCATGCTGACTGTTCCTGATCACTTTCCCCTCCTTTAAGTGGTTCAGAATTGATTCCTTGAGGACCTGTTCCATGATTTTTCCAGGGACTGAGGTGAGACTGACTGGCCTGGAGTTCCCTGGATCTTCCTTCTTCCCTTTTTTAAAGATGGGCACTACATTAGCTTTTTTCCAGTCATCCGGGACCTCCCCCGATCGCCATGATTTTTCAAAGATAATGGCCAATGGCTCTGCAATCTCATCGGCCAACTCCTTTAGCACCCTGGGATGCAGCGCCTCCGGCCCCATGGACTTGTGCTTGTCCAGCTTTCCTAAATGGCCCCGAACTACTTCTTTCTCCACAGAGAGCTGGTCACCTCCTCCCCATACCGTGCTGCAGAGTGCAGCTGTCTGGGAGCTGACCTTCTCTGTGAAGACAGAGGCAAAAAAAACATTGAGTACACTAGCTTTCTCCACATCCTCTGTCACTGGGTTCCCTCCCTCATTCAGCAAGGGGCCCACACTTTCCTTGACTTTCTTCCTGTTGCTAACATACCTAAAGAAACCCTTCTTGTTACTCCTAACATCTCTGGCTAGCTGCAACTCCAAGTGTGATTTGGCCTTCCTGATTTCACACCTGCATGCCTGAACAATACTTTTATACTCCTCCCTGGTTATTTGTCCAATCTTCCACTTCTTGTAAGCTGTTCTTTTGTGTTTAAGACGAGCAAGGATTTCACTATTAAGCCAAGCTGGTCACCTGCCATATTTACTTTTCTTCCTACACATCGGGATGGTTTGTTCCTGCAACCTCAATAAGGTTTCTTTGAAATACAGCCAGCTTTCCTCGACTCCTTTCCCCGTCATGTTATTCTCCCAGGGGACCTTGCCCATCAGTTCCCTGAGGGAGTCGATGTCTGCTTTTCTGAAGTCCAAGGTCTCTGTTCTACTGCTTTCCCTTTTTCCTTGTGTCAGGATCCTGAACTCGACCATCTCATGGTCACTGCCTCCCAGGTTCCCATCCACTATTGCTTCCTCTACTATTTCTTCCCTGTTTGTGAGCAGCAGGTCAAGAAGAGCTTTTCCCCTAGTTGGTTCCTCCAGCACTTGCACCAGGAAATTGTCCCCTACACTTTCCAGAAACTTCCTAGATTGTCTGTGCACTGCTGTATTGCTCTCGCAGCAGATATCGGGGTGATTAAAGTCACCCATGAGAACCAGGGCCTGTGATCTAGCAACTTCTGTTAGTTGCTGGAAGAAAGCCTCGTCCATCTCATCCCCCTGGTCCGGTGGTCTGTAGCAGACTCCCACCATGACATTACCCTTGTTGTTCATACTTCTAAATTTAATCCAGAGACACTCAGGTTTTTCTGCAGTTTCATACTGGAGCTCTGAGCAGTCATACTGCTCTCTTATGTACAACGCAACTCCCCCACCTTTTCTGCCCTTCCTGAACAGTTTATATCCATCCATGACAGTACTCCAATCATGTGAGTTATCCCACCAAGTCTTTGTTATTCCAATTACATCATAATTCCCTGACTGTGCCAGGACTTCTAGTTCTCCCTGCTTTTTTCCCAGGCTTCTTGCATTAGTGTATAGGCACTAAAGATAACCCGCTGATTGTCCCGCTTTCTTGGTCTGAGAGAGGAGTCCTCCCCTCTTGTAATCTCCTGCTTGTGCTTCCTCCCCTCTTGTAATCTCCTGCTTGTGCTTTAACACAATTAAAACTGCAATTAATCGTGATAAATTTTTTTAATCGTGATTTTTTTTAGTTAATCACGTGAGTTAATTGCGATTAATCGACAGCCCTACTTCCCAGTAAATTATGTTTATGAAATAATATGACAGCTCATAATATTTGGAATAGTGATTTCCTGCTACTTCATGGTTTCCAAAAGAGAAAATATCATTTTTGTGTTATTTTGTGTTACTCAGCTGGTTTTAATGGGAAAACAGTCTTGAACTGCCAAATTTCTTAGGGCATTTCTCAAACTGTTTAATTACAGTATTTTGATTTTTTTATATGCACTATTAATTGTCCTAGGTAGATAACTTAGACATGCAAAGGTGATCTGAGAGCCAAGGAAAACTGTTAGTAAGGATGAAAGTTTCTGCTTAGCCTACTAAATAACAAAGCTGATTGTTGCAAGGTTGCAGTTTGCTGGACCCAGAGATAGCAAACTTCTGACCAAATAGTAAAAGTTTTCCTTGTGTATCTCCCGTTGCCACTGATATTTTCTTTCAGCGAATGATCAGAAGCCATGAGCTGTAAAGACATTCATCCACATTCAGTGATGTGTAATCACAGCTCCACAGATCTGATCTAGCAAGCACCTACTGATGTGAGTAGTCCTATTCAAGTTATGAAATATGATATTCCTAGAACTGCCCGTGTGAGCAAGTGCAGGACTGGAACCTGTGTCTTTCCAGTTGGCTTGTGACTAGCTTTAGCATTACGGTACAGCAGAGTAAGGAAGGATTCCTTGTTCCTCATGTGGATATGTTAGGGCTACCAAGATCTTATCTTCAGATGCTGGGGGAGCACATAGGCTGGAGGCCAGTTGCTCCCCACAGTAAGTGAGTGACCTTTTAGGGGTGGGGAGTAAATGCAGCTACTACAGGATCAGAATTTCAAAACAGCTCAGTTATCAAATACATATATCAAAATAAATGGCTTCATTTTCACAGCTCAACACCTTGGTGTTACAGTGGGAGCTGCTGGGTTCTGAGCACTCTTGAAAACCTGGCTCTTATTGAGGTATCTACATGGGAGTCCAACTTTTTTTTTAAATCTGACCCTAATCTGGCTTTGAACACTTCTGAACATCTGGGCCACAATGCTGGAACTGATTGGCCAGGTGGCAGGAGTAAACTAACCTCCCAAATATGTGCCATATTGTTCTTCATGTGAGAGGGGAGCCCTGGGTGGAACTGTGTCTAACAGGAGTTTTTCTAAAGCACAGTGTCTCCCTGTGCTCCCCCTGGGGCAGTGTGTCTAGCACCATCCCATATTCAGGTTGTGCTTAAAGGCACAGTCTAATCTTAACTATTTCAGATATTCTTTTTCAAGGAGATTCCTACAATTAACTATCAAAATGCTATCAGATGGTAATGGCGTAAAAAAAGCTGGCTTGGTTTTTGAGCCAACACCTAACTGTGAAAATCTCTATCAGTACACCAGTCCCCTGATCCATCATTTTTTTAAAATAATATGATATTGGTTACATGAAGGTTATGTTTACATCTCTTTCAGTACTCTTGTAGCTATTATAGAGTTTTTGATTTGTTGTTACCCAGAGTTCCTTATTTCTTTTCTAGTTTCTTATGCATTTCTTAACTACTAGTTTCAGTAGGTGCTATTTTGACATGTTTAACCTTTAAAAATAAATCACAGTATCTCTTCTTTTTAAACTTCCATACTTAACTCATTTTTTTAATACCAAAGGGTTATAGACTAATGCTCTGAAATTTCTTCTTAATAAATCAAAGCCTTGTTTGAGTTATGGAGCTTTCAAAGCATTTAAAACCACAAACCACTCTCTCTTTTGTTCTCATCTATCTAATATAAAATTTGTCAAAAATGACTTAAATCAATATAATGTGGGGATTTTTTTTCCTGAGACTTTGTAGACAATATGTTATTCCACAAGTGAAATTTTATGAGAAATGTATAAATCCCTAAAAATATAACGGAAACAACATAGATTGATATAGTATAGGCACTTGCTAATGCCAAACAGCATGCAGCAATTTTTAACATATAAGGAAACATATTAAAAAAAACAAATCCAAAGTTGACCTAGATCTACTTCCATTTTCCTAGCAGCAGTCTTATTAGCTAATCATATCTTCATGCCTGAGAAAAAGCAGCTTATAAAATCCCAGGATTATAGCTATTTGCAATTTATTTATTTAGTTTTAAAATCTCCTTAAGTTTTATAAAAGGTAGAGTCTGGGTGAGTCAGGCATGCAATATCATAACAGATGAACCTTTCTGAAATGGCATTAACCATGTAGTGGCACCTGAAATAGCATTGCTGTTTTATACAAGGCCCGAACTTGTGAGGTTCTGAGTATGTGACATGTTGAGCTCTTCAGCTTCCATAAAAATTAACAAACGGTGGGGTTACTCAGCACCTAGAGGCTCTGCCCTCAGTCTTTTTAGATAATCAGATCAATGGCCCAGTTCTGCTCTCACTGAATTCAAGGGGAGGTTAGCTCTTAGTTTCCGCTGAGATATCCAGTAGCACATCATCATTACTGTTTTAGCATTTTTAATTCTGACATTGGTGAAAGACATAAAGGACCCTTGGTTAAATGAGTACTATTGGTTACTATCACAGTGTAGCTGGCCTTTAAAGGCAATCGGGGGCTCAGCATGACTGTGACAGGCTGTGCTAAAAAGAATAAGCCAGGCAACATGGATCTGGGGATAACTGATTGCCTAAGTAGCTGGGCAATGATTAACTAATTAAGGAACATGGGCCTTACATATGTAGGCTCAGGCAGGAAAGAACCCAGGGAGGAAGCACATGGGGAAAGAATGTGGCAGGAGGAACTGGCTAGGAAGTACTCCTAATAGAGGCTCTCCCTAGAGAACAGAGTCTCCTGGGGAGAGAAACAGTCCCTGGAAGAGAGAGTTCCTAATGGGAAGGCTTCTCAGGGGGAGCTGGTGAGGGAGCTCACTAGGAAAGTAAGTCTAGTTGGGGGACACTCCCAACAGGAAAAGCTATGAATGCCAAGCCTCAGCAAAACCTGGTACCAACGCAAGAACTTCACCAGATAATAGCAGATGTCCCAGATCAAAGGAATTACATGTTGTCCTGAAGAAGGGTTATGTTGGTTTGACCTTTGTGGGGACCTTGACCCAAGATGAGAGATCTTTCCCCAGCTGATGACAAGAGACTTTGGCTCCAGAAGATGGCTTTGACTCACTCAGAAGGGAGGTTTGACGGGTCCTTCATTCTTTTCCTCCTCCAGCTAGGATGCTAGATGGAGGTCTGTTTGTCAAATGTTCTGCCTTTGGGTTAATAAACCAGACCCCTGAAGAAGCACTGTTCAGTATAACTAATCTTCCCTGGAATTATTGAAAGCCCCTAGGGGAAACTGAGGCATACATTTAATTGTAATGCTGCAGTGGGCTGCCGGGGGGTGATCCAGAAGTGAGGGCCCCCATTACAGTTATATAAGTAGGTCATCTTGGATTTTTTTCAGTTTCAGAAGTGCATGCACATTTGTTGCCAGTGTTCCTGTAATGTAAAATGTACATAATAGAATTCCAAATTCCCATTGGCTACATAAAAATAATTACAATTAACCAAAACCAGCAGCAATTTCCACAGAAATAAGGCTAATGCTAAGCTGCCCTTTCCTTTTATCACATTTCTAGTTTTGTTGTTGTTTGGGTGTTTTTGTTACAACACGAGACAGTTTCCTATTTAATTAACATATTTTGAGTTATTGTGCCCAATGTACTTTAGTGAATTTCCTAAAACAAGACTTCTCCATTCCCATCCATTTTGTAAGTTTACTCATTTACAATAGAAGGAGGTACTTATACCTACTACAGCTACTTTCATGTTTGTCTTTCCCCCCTCTACGCAACACCACTGTTTTTTACAGTTCACCTTGTAAAACATGCCAGAGTTGTCCCCAATCATTTCTACTCTCCTTTGGCAAGCAAGACTATGATGGGACTCACAAAGGTCTTTCCTTTACATTTCTGTACTATTTTTTTCTTCCCATCTTTTTTTTTTGGACGGGGGACAATTGTTATATGACACTTTTTGTCTTTGAAAACAAAAACTATGTATGTTTATTTTTTAAATTAAGCGTATTGACTTTTTAAAAAAAAAATATGAATCAGAAGCATACTCAAACAACCATACAGAGACATAAATTATCAAACAAATAGGATGGTATAACAATACCTGATATGTGCAGCATAAGGAATTGCTTCTTTTATGATAGGACAGTAAAGTAATAAAATAGGGTGTGAATAGACATTCCAGACTATAAAATAAATAACAATAAAAAGAAAATACCTTTGACTTGTTTAGTAGGATCTAGACTTAAAGAACATAAACAACAGTAGTATTTGGTAAGTGAAAAGGAAGCAGATGATGTCAGGTTATCGAAGACGAAAGGGCTTCTAAGCAAAATGATAAATGTTCATTTTCTAATTGAATAACAATTTTACCTCCAAACAGTGAATATGAACATTTTGAAGTGTCTATTGTGTTGCTTTTCCAGCATCATTTGTCTGGCTGAAAGTGCAATCCATAAGTACTTTGAAGAGTCTGGCATTTCTTAATTTCTGGAATGTGTGATGTTTTGCTATATGGCTTAGTCAGCAATTGCTTAATAAGGCAGTGAAAGCTAGCATTTTAAATGAAGCCATTTTATTTTACTTTGCTCTAAACAAGCATATTTTATTTATACAGTATCATCTATAACATAGGATTGAATATACTATTTAAGATATTTTAATTGGCATGACTAATTACCGATCCCAAACCTTTCATAGAAAAATGGCTTTTTTCCCCTAACAACAGCAATGAGCTCCCAAAATCCTAAGAACTGGTTCCCTACTGGGTCCTCGGTGGTTTGGCGGTAGGGAGGTCTTCACTCGCTCCAGGTTTTTGGCGGCAGGTCCTTCACCCGGAGCGAGTGAAGGACCCGCCACCGAAGTGCTACCGAAGACCTGGTAGGGAACCGCGTGGTAAGTACAAGTCCCACCTGCCTGTCTCCCCACCCCCACCACCCACCCATCTGACCCCAACCCACGTCCTGCCCTTGACTGCCCCCCTCAGAACCCGCAACCCATTAACCCCCCACTCCTTGTCCTCTGACCACACCCCCCAAGACCCCGCACCCTAACTGCCCCCAAGGACCCCACCCACCCAACTCGCCCCACCCCTGTCCCTTGACTGCCCCAACCCCATCCACCACCACCACCACCACCACCGTGACAGACCCCTGGGACTCCCACGCCTACCCAACCCCCCTGTTCTCCGTCCCCTGACTGCCCCCCCTAACCTCCCCCTGCTCCAACCACTCCCTACCCCTTATCCAACTATTCCTCCCAGCCCTGGGTGGCCCCCTTACCATGCTGCTGTGTAAGGATGCCACACAGCTGCTGGAGCTTGCAGCCCCACCCCCTTACCCAGAGGTGAAAGTAAGCCGGTACGTCCCCATACGGCATATCGGCAAGAGCCAGTGCGCCATACCGGCGTGGCCCGGCTTCCCCAGGGGGCAATTTAAAGGGCCTGGGGCTCCCAGCAGGGGCTGAAGCCCCAGGCCCTTTAAATTGCCACCAGAGCCCCATTGCTGCAGCCCTGGGGTAGCGGCAGCGGGGCTCTGGGGCTATTTAAAAAGTTCAGGGCTCCCACTGCTTCTACCGCCCTGGCCCTTTAAATAGCCACTGGAGCCCCACCACCACTACTCCAGGGCTCTGGCAGCTATTTAAAAGGCTGGGGTGGTAGAAGCAGGGGAGCCCCAGGCCCTTTAAATAGTCCCCAGAGCCCTGGGGTAGCGGCAGGCTCCAGGGGCTATATAAAGGGCTGGGGCTCCAGCTGCCTCTGCTGCCCCATCCTTTAAATAGCCGCTGGAGCCCCGCTGCTTCCCCCAGGGCTCCGGCAGCTCTGCGAGTGGGGAGGAAGCGGGGGAGGGGCCAGGGGAGCCTCGGCCTCCCCAGCTGGGAGCTCAGGCGGCCCAGACAGGATGGTCCTGCAGGCTGCATGTGGACCATGGACTGGAGTTTGCCCACCCACCTGCCCCTTTAGGAACCGGTTCTACACTGGCTTCTAAATTTAGCAACAGGTTCTTGCGAACCGGTGCGAATTGGCTCCATCTCACCACTGCCTAACAACATTTTCTTTTCCAGTTCTTTGAAATAGATTTGTATTTTTGTTTTTTTAAATAAAAACTTCTCTTGCTTTGTTTACAAGGAGAGAAAGAGGGTTCATGGGGAGGGAGGGGAAACACCAAAAAACTAAACACATAAAAATCCTTCTGTTTTTGTTGTGTTGAAAAACTGAAAATTTTCAAAAGAAGTTAAAAATCTTCATTTTTTTAACAAAAAAAAATTTCAAAGAAAGTATGACATTTTTGTCCAGCTCTCTGTTATGCGGTACAAAAGGAATAAATATAATTGCTAAAATCACTTTTTCTTCCTACTCTGGTGTCTTTTTCTCCCAGAGTTTAATGTACTGCACACACTCTATTAGAAAGCTTGACAATCATGCTGAAAACCAAAAAGTATTACTTCTAAATATTTGTTTTCCTTTGAAGACATTCACTGTTTTAAAATTCACAGAAAGTATCTGATATTTAATCTGAATAATTTCTGTGAAATAAAGAATTACAGGATAGGAAGGGACACTCGAGTCACAAAGCCAGCCCTGTTTGAGATAGGTGTTTGATGCTTTACTTGCTGTGATTATACTGACTTTAATGTATTTTGGTTTTTTTCCCCTTTTGCTCCAACTTTCTCTGTGGTTATATTGGCTGTTATGGGAACCACACAGCTAAAACCCTGCATGACTCTTTGAAAAGTGTATCCCTTCATGTTAGCCTAGCTTAGTCACTCTTCCTGTTGATCACTCTTTTCTTCTGCACCCTTCTGTATGTAGATATTCCCTTACCTCCTCCATTATTTCATATTAGTAGCTTCCATGGTCTTGGGCAATTTTATAAACAAAAATTCTTATTAATGATTTTTGTACAATATTTTAACTTAGGCTTTTCTATTTCGTCAAAAGCTTTGTCAGCTTTGAAACAGGTTTGTTTTCCAGTAGCTTGAGAAGACTCTAAATGGGACATAGAGTAATAAAGATATAAGTCATTAGTTTATATCCAATGCATATGGTGCAATTCATTTCCAATTGGTAGCCTATGTGAAATGAGCAGTGGATTTCAGGATAGTTCCTATTGGACACATGTCTATATCAAAACTGGTGCTAAGAAACAAATGTCTGGCCATCTCAACAGAGGCCACAAGGACTGAATGAGAATGGAAACTGAACCAGTCTCTCTTCCCTAGAGACATGATTCCTTCTGAAACAAGATCACAGTTAATTATAGTTATATAAGATTTCCCAATTTTGGTTTATATGGATTACTATAGGCTAGTTTTGGTTATTTTTGCTTACTGGATTATGTATCCACTGTACTCTTCTTTAAACTTCAGGAGATTTAAAAACTCCTAGCTTCATTCAAAACCAGTCAAATGCGAAGAATGTTTCACAAAGCTTGCTGAACCAATCCATGAAGCATAATTCATGGGTGTGAAACCATGTTTACTAGAGCCATTTAAATTGTCAACATGTAATTCAAAGCTCAGCATCCCTATTCAGTAAACTGAGCAAACCATTTCCTAATATCAACAAGAGAATTAACACATTAAAGACTAGATTTGAGCACTTCATCTACTGTAAACTGCAACACGCCTAGACTTGTGGAGTGCATTGGTCCTGCTTCAGTCATATGGGAGATGGGGAAACAAAGAGGTTCTTGAATTCTGTAGATGTGAGTGATGCTATAGTCAAGAGAATAAACACAGCTAAATAATGAAGGAAAGAGTTACCTTTTTCTCTTAAATGTTATTCAGTGGTGGCAAACCGAAGACTGCATTTGCAACATGCAAATAAATATCCCTGGAACTAACTGCTCTTAGCCCATTCCATTGTACAGCTGGACAGTTCTATTTAGAAGTTATGATGAGTGTAAGAACATAATCATAATTTTCCCCTCAAAATTGTTTTATGTCATGTATCAATGTCCTATAACACATCTAGCAGCATTCAAAAGTTTGATGCCTGTGTTTAAATTGCAGGGTGTCTAATTTGCAGGCCATCTGGAATAGAACCAATCAACTTTGTTTCATGCAACCCAAGGGTTTTTTTTTAATGAAATGCCATGTATATAATGGGACACTATATTGGTCTATATAAAATATTTTGTATTGGATTTCAGGAACTTGAAAGTGCCCAGGTTTTCTTAGGACATTTTCCCCCACAGAACTATTGACTTCAGGGAAAAAATGGAAACTAGGGTATTAGTAAACAGTTTGGGGTAAATATAAGTTCATTATAGTTCTGTTTTAATGGATTCAAAATTCTTCATGATGTTGTTTCAAATTTGTAAAATAGTTCACAATATGAACTATGTGACAAGAATTAACTTACTGACTCCTTCACTATAAAAATGGGATGTGTGGTTTCTGAATCCTTTTGACTATAAAGACAATGATCCTCATTCTCCACTATGCTACTGCAATTGAAATTTAATACAAATGAAGCTGAACTGGGACTGAACACTATTTGGCAACAAAGGCAGACAAGGACAAACAGTGTTTGGCACCATTAAACCACATTCAGAATTATTTCTGAAGCAGTTGTTAAAATCTGCAGGTTTGTCCTCGTCTATACTTGCAGCTAAACCAGCAGATTTTTTTTTATTTTTATTTTTTAATGGGGAATCATGAAGTGAGATGTCAGATCCCCCATTCTGGCTCTGAAAGGGTAAATGTGGATCTGACAGGCCAATCAACCATTCTAGTTACATTTGGGATGTGGTGTGAGTAGGCCAAATTAAAGATGAAGCCCAGCGGGGCAGTGCTAAAAAGGCAGGAAATTTGGAGCAGAAGAGGGCAGTACGGAGAGAACAAATTACTCTGGAGCCAATCTCTTGGTAGTAAAGGAAGAAGGAGCACCAGGACCTGGTGCAGAGAAGGTAGCGTAACCCCGGCTTGCTAGTATTAGTGCTCTGTCCCCTCTGGCGGTGGCTAGGCCAGCTAGAGATTGATGAGCCTGCTACAGCCTTAGCTAACAGAGATGTGTCTTTTAGCTCATGCAGTAGAGGCTCATGTGTTTAGCTCCAGAGGTCCCAGGTTTGATCGCTGCTGATGATGCTCATATCTGGGTTGGTGTTACAGTAGTAATGGAACTGGCCAGAGCTGGGATACCCTGCCAGGTAGAAGGCTTATGGGGAACCCTGAGGTAGAGGGAGAGCTCACTGAACCCAAGAGCAGGAGTTTCATCATAGTAGAGCTCAGCCTTGATGTGAAGGTGGCGGCGGATTGGGAATACAGCCAAGCATAAGATTGAGACATCTTCCACTTAACACATCCTAGGGATCTTTCCCTGGAACAAAGCCATGTAAACTCATAAGGCATGAAAGGTTAGACTTGAGGAGGGCCGAAATTGGTTTGTTTGTGCTTTAGGTTTGGGGTTGTTGGGGAATTTCGGAGAAGAGTCCTTGAAGTCCTGCCCTTGAAACTGGGTGAATTTAGAGAGCCCATGGGAAAGGTCTGCTGACAAGCTATGGTAGGAAGAAGTCAAGAAGGCAGCAGAGTGGAGTCTTCTGGATCAGACCTTGGCTGCTGGTTATAGGGACCCTGAACTGGAACCCAGTGTAGTGCAAGTGCCTGGATTCCCTTAACACCCTGGGAGATGACAACTGAGAGCCCTGAGAGGACCATGGGCCCAGAGTCAGGGGCTGTTTCTTTGCTGTGTAGACTTTGAAGCTTGGGCTGGAGCCTGGGCTCTGGGACCCTCTCACCTCACTGGGTCCTAGAGCACAAAAGTCTACACAATAATGAAACAGTCTGAGTCCCATGAGCCTGAGTCAGCTGGCACGGGCCAGCTGGAGATACCTAGTTACTGTGTAGACATACCTCTGGGAGCTGGTCGCTTTGGGCAAGCCTGAGTGAGAGATCTGGCAAGTAATTGTGAACCCTCTTTGCCTGGTTTAGTCCCAACTTAAGTGTGGGTTTTAAAAAAAAAAGTTGTGGCTTTCAGATTTAAAATTCAACCCTGTGTCTGTGTTTTCATTCTCTTGCGTATTCTGATCTCCCTTTTGGCTTATTGTCAATGCAGATGCCTCTGAAGTGAATTGGTATGTACAGAATCATAGAAGTGTAAGACTGGAAGGGACATCAATGGGTCTTCTAGTCCAGTACCCTGAACTCAAGGCAAGACTAGGTAATAACTAGACCATTCCTGGCAGGTATTTTTCTAACCTGTTCTTAAAAATCTCCAATGGCAGAGATTCCACAGCCTCCCTAGGTAATTTGTTCCAGTGCTTAACCAACCTGACAGGAAGTTTTTCTAATGTCCAACCTAAACCTCTGTCTACCTGTGACGGGTCTGACACCCCAGCACCCCCTTGTGGCAGGGGCGGGCTGGGGGCCTAGCGCCGTGCCACTCACTTGTCCTTCGGTCTGCCCCGGCAGCCGGCGTATTACAGCCTAGCGGCCCGAGTCCATAGACACCCCCTTCGGGGCGGGGCAGCGCGGCCTAGCGGCCCGAGTCCATAGACGCCCCCTTCGGGGCAGGGCAGCGCGGCCTAGCGGCCGGAGTCCATAGACGCCCCCTTCGGGGCGGGGCAGCGCGGCCTAGCGGCCGGAGTCCATAGACGCCCCCTTCGGGGCGGGGCAGCGCGGCCTAGCGGCCAGAGTCCATAGACGCCCCCTTCGGGGCAGGGTATTAAGGGGTGGGGTAGGAGGACTTGGGCCCGCCCTCTCCACCGAGCCCCGACCCAGGGCCCTGATTGTGGCAAGCTCTCCTTGCCACCCGCTCGGCGGGGATCCGCCCGCAACACGCCGACAGCTTTAAGGCTGTCAGTCTCTACAATCCCCTGGGTCACTTCCTACCCTGTCTGGCCGGACGTCGGTGTTGTGGGAGCGGTTCCCCCGTAGGTCCCTCGCGGCAGGCGTCCCTCTCCGGGGTCTCCGGTACGGCCTCAGCTCGGCTGACGCCCCGGTCCAGGCTCACTGGCTCTCCTTCTGCAGGAGCTGACGGTCTGCATCCTTCTCCCCCGGTGGCCAGCCCAGACTGAGCAGACCTGCAAGCTTTTATACCGGTCTGCCAGTTGGAGCATGCCCAGCAGAACTTCCTGGGCGTTGCTTCCTCTGCTAGCAAAGAAGGGTTAACCCCTGCTGTACCAGTGCGGGGCTGTCCCGCCCCGTCACACTACCATAAACATAAATTCTCTGTCTACCATAAACAAAACTATGTACTTCCATCTTATTCTCTGCAGTCTTTCCACTCCCATGGACTCTTGTCACTTATTCTTCGGCTGTTTGTCTAATTCAGAATGTAAGTACATCGGTGGGTCTTGTTGGGATCCCACTCTTGTTTCCACTCAAGTCAGTTTTACCATTGCCTTCAATGAATGCAAAATCAGACACCCTAGCAACCAGTCACCAAAGCCAACAGCACACATAGGTTATTACAGAAGTATTCTGATATGAACCAGCAATCTGGAAGGGAAAGTTCTTGATGATATTTACAATCCCTGAGCAATCCTGTTCTCAGTGGTAGAAGATGACAGAACAAGGAGTAATGGTCTCAAGTTGCAGAGGGGGAGGTTTAGGTTGGACATTAGGAAAAACTTTTTCACTAGTAGTGTGGTGAAGAACTGGAATGGGTTACCTAAGGAGGTGGCGGAATCTCCTTCCTTAGAGGTTTTTAAGGTCAGGCTTGACAAAGCCCTGGCTGGGATGATTTAGTTGGGTTTGGTCCTGCTTTGAGCAGGGGGTTGGACTAGATGACCTCCTGAGGTCCCTTCCAACCCTGAGATTCTATGATTCTATGAATCCTGTCCCACTTTCATTTCTGGAGTCTAAGCAAATTTTACTTTTCCCCTATTGTACCACAAAATCTCTCTCTTCTGTTAGTCTTCCTCCTCCCTCTCTGGAAGGGCAAAGAATCAAGGTAAAGGTTAAGAAATTCACCTTTCCTTTTCTTCTGCACCTTTGTACTTTTCAAGAGAATCATTTATTTGTTTATTTCAAACTTGAACAGCAAATATGTACTTGGAATGCTCTTTGCCATCAGTGTTCAGCATTAACTGCTATTCCGCAATTATCCTTTAATCATGTTCACTTATCTTCTATTCCCCATTCTTCCAGAACTTATTTATTCTATTATTTCTTTGGCTTTCTATTTATATCATTTTTCACATGCCTTCCAATTTCTTCACAATCACACTGGTCTCTAATGCCCTTCTACCTCTTTGCATTTAACAATAAAAAAAGCAAACGCTTTTAGTTCTGAATAGAGATGTTCTAAGCTGGTCTTGAAGTAATCGGGAGAAAAGTGAATTTGAAATGCTCAGTGGATCACAAGCAATGCAAATACTTGCATTAGTTCACACAACAAATTTAAACTAGACAGTAGTAGTCTGTTGTTTTTAATATGATGCAAGTGGTTATGCAAACAACTCTTTCAAAAAACATACTGAATTATGCCTGAGCCATTTGCATGCCTCAACTTACTAGTTCCCTTTTGTGTGTATATTTATAATGACCTGCTTGCCAGACCAGAGAAATAATAAAGTCATTTGCTATTAGAAATATAATAAAGGACATTTTTATTCTTTGCTTACCGACATTATAAAATTAACAATGGGCTTAATCCTATGATCATTGAAGAGAATGACAAAGCTCCCATTGATGATAATGCATATGCTTTTTTACATGCTTAACTTAATCCATCTGAGTAGTTCTCATTAACCTCAATTAAACTTGCAGCATGAGGTTGTCAAACTAAAGTGAAGACAAGAACCTTTTTTTATAAGGTGACAAAACAGGGGGGAAAATTGGCAAGCTTCTGTCTCTACTGCTGACTTGCTTGCAATTTCACTGCTGGGGAAATAGGCCCACTGCATGGCCTAAGCAGCCATTGTAAATCTGACTCCCATGTCAAGCTGCTCGAGGCTTTGCTTTTAGTTACTTTATGGTCACAGGCTCAGAATAGTGTTGCAAAGGTGGGGCTGTCTTGGAAGCTAAGCCAGATGTTTATTAGACTGGGATGGGGGTAGGGGGAAGAGTTAAGAATTAAAAGTTTTGTCAAGGTTAGACCCATCTACAGTTATAACTCTAGGATTTCATATATTAAATATCTGTGTAATTCCTTTTCTTCCTTTTCACGGAAGTAATAGTGGTTGCACTTGAAATGTTTTGTCTGGTTTGAATACTTTTACCAGTGCAGGATATAACTCCTCCCCACATAATGGGGAATATCATTAGAACTAGTAAAATCATTCAAACTGGTAAAAACTTAAGTGCCATTATTGTACAAATCTTGCTTCTGTGCTTCTGACAGGAATAAAGTGGCATAAGAATCCTGGCCAATGTAGGTATCTAGTTGGGGAATGCAAGCATTGCTCAGCATGCTGAGCCGTGGTTTGAGGTTACCATTGGAGCAGGCAGTTTGATTCAAGGTGTCCACATAGCTTCAGTTAAAAGCCTGGAAAAGTAAACCAATCAAATCTCAATAGAGGGGCTACTGACTCTGCAGCAAGAGTGGAAACAAACTGTGTAATGGCACGGGCACCCAATGACAGAGGGGACCACAAAATGCAGGGTACATCTCATTTGACAACCTGCTCCTGAGTCCCAGACATCGGCGCAGCAGGGCTCAGGCAAGCAGGCTGCCTGAATGCCATGGCTGGAGGCCCCACACCGCTCCCGGAAGCAGACGTCTGCTGGCATGTCTCTGCGTGTCCCTGGCCGGGGAGAGGCAGCTCCACACACTGCCCCCGCCCTGGGCAGTCCACAGAGACCCGCTGCCTCCCTCCCCCCAAGGGGTGCACAGACATGTGCCAGCAGCAGAGCAAAGGCAGATCCCTGCCCACTCTGCCTCCCTCCCTTCGCACCGTGCCACTTCTCGAAGTGGCTGGCATGTCCCTGTGGCCCTTGGGAGGGGTGTGTGTCTCCATGCACTGCTCCCGCCCCACACACCAACTCTGCAGCTCCCATTGGCCAGGAACTGTGGCCAATGGGAGCTGCGGGGGCAGCACCTGTGAGCAGCGGCATGCAGAGACCCCCTGCCCCCACGCCTAAGAGCCACTTACACAGGGGTGTGTGCACCAGTCGCTTTGGGAGCCACGCTGCCCCAGGTAAGTGCTGCCCCCTCCTACAACCCAACCCCCTGCCTCAGCCCAGAGCCCGCACCCAGCACCCAAACTTCCTCCAGAGCCTACACCACTCACCCCCTCCTGCACCCCAACCCACTGCCCCAACCAAGGTACCTCACTTTATTTTCATTTACTTCCCATTACTTATAATATAGGAGAAGGAGGAAGAAAAAAAGAATGAAAAATGGAGGGGAGATAAGAGAGAATGTTCTTTTTCTTGGCTGGGTCCCGATACGGGGGCGGGAGGGGACAAAAATGAAGCTGAGCACAGGGCCCTACTAACTCAAAATCCACCACTGGTCTGCAGCAGAGAGTTACATAACATCCCATAGCAATGTGGTGCAAAGTGAATGAGACTGCTCACTGGAAGCCTTTAGACTTGATTGTTTAGTGTTCAGTTTTGCTTCTGGCATATCACTGAGCATGGAAAAAATGTAGAGACAGAATATATATTTTTTAAAACTTGTTTAACAACTAAAAGACCTGTCCATCATTATTTTACTTGTTGCCCTAGAGAATATGTGGAAGTTGTGCTTTTATTCTGATAAAGTGCAGTCCAGTGACATGAACCCTACCACCATTCGTACTGTAGTGTGATTGTATGCAGTACTCTTGTGTACTTCAGCTAAGAAGGAGTGTTTCATTTGTTCCCCCATCTACTCTCCAGGTGATCAGAAATATTCATATATTTGTCTTTTCAATGAAAATTATATTCCTCTTGCTCACCCCACCTGTCTAGAGCTTCAAAAGGAAAGAAATATTTCTCAGCATGAACACACTGTGGAACAGATTTCAAAGAAAAGTTTTAAATTACTCTGCCACTTCTGAGTCTACTGCTTTTTGGCAGCCATCTTGAGGGGAATAACTGACAAAGGGCCTGATTCCATTAGCGGTAAACACTAATTTGATTCAATGAGTGAAGGATTTGGCCCCTTGGTTGCAGTACTTGAAGTATGAAAGTTGTACATAAGAAACTATAAAGCAATTTCCAATGTGCTTTATTATTTTAGCCATCAAAAATACTTTTATGTTAAGATGAAAGCAAAATACACTGCACTTTAATCATGCGGAAAAGCTTTTATTTTTAATCTTTAAACTTTCAGATTGCTGGGCTGCACCAAATATTTGCAGTTAACTTTGTAGTTAAAAGTTTGAAAAGTCCCCCTTTTTTCTTTTCAAATGTCAGACTAGATAACTCCGTCTCTGGGCAAGATTGTATGTTGAAAAGTCACTGCAGCATTAATGATCAGGAGCAGTAATGGCAGGAGGCATTTTGTCCTTGGAAGATCTTGGGGCAGCAACTTCTCCTCCCTCCAATAACTTTCAGTGTCCATTCCCATCAGTGGTAGCTGGTGTAGAAGTATGTAAGAGCCTAGTCCTACACTACTGGAATTTTAAGTTTCACGTGAAGAGTTTTGACTCTGCTTCTTGCCCACTCCCCAGGTTCAGGGAGCACAGAGTGAGAGATTGTTTGTCATCCCTGTGCTGGGGAGTTGCCTACAGTCTCTTCCCACTCTGTGCAGGAGAAGACAAAATTTGACCATGGAGAATGTACCGCCTCCTCTGAAATGTGCGGTTGCTGGAGGAGAGAGAAAGAGAGAAGGTTTCAATGGATTTCCTTAAACCTGTCAGTTCCTTGAAGTCCCAATTCAGCAAAATAAGTAAGCATATAAAGAGCCTCGCTGACTTAGGCAATGCTAATATGCTTACAATTAGGTATATGTTTAAAAATGTTATGAAAACTTTTTCATACATTTTTATTTAATTTTAAAGATGAAATGTTTTTATTTTAACTCTTTATCCAAATTAGAACCATTCCACATAAGCCCATTACTTTTCCCATTGAGACAAATGGTAAAGACACCCATAGATGCATGGGAATAGGATTAGGATCTAAGCAATATCTTTGTCTCATTAACATTACCTGAAAATATGTAAAAGAAAATACTTAGTTTTTTAAACCTTGCAAATGTGTAGTTCTGTTTGGGAATGAATACGAAAAATGTAGATGCTCCTATTAAATATGTTGAATTACTTCAGAGTCAAAGATCTTTTGTTTTGTTTAAGTTTGCATATGAATGCCTAATTACATTGTATGGGAGCAAGAAACTACTACTCTCTGTGAATGTGCAGGGTTTTCACATTTAGGGGTCTATTTCCTTCAGTCTATCATAACTACCATTAGTGTTTATGGGATCTGTACTCATGCAGAGCATAACAAATTTCTTAACACACTTAATTTAATACATTTTTGTTGTGATATTGGCCAGTAAGCACAGAAGAGTCACATCTGTGTCCTCTGATAAAATCATGAGGAAGCATAACTCTTAAAGATTCTTTGAGCACTTAATAGTGCCTGGGTTTATACTATTGGAAGAAACTCAACATTATTTTAATACAGCTTTAGACAATATATTCTGATTCATTAAGGCTCTGATCCTGCACTCCTTAAATCAATAGGAAAGTTCCCACTGAACTCACTGGTAACAGGATCAGGCCCTAAAGATCCACCAAAGGCCTAAACTTGCAGGTCATATGTTTACAAAATTCTTATTGAATTTGATTTACCTAATATCTATTCTATAAATGCTCTGACATAGTATCTGAGCACCTTCTAGTAGTGCATTAAGAAACTTAACTAAACATCTGTGACGTGTTGGTTGTCCTCTCTTGCCTTTCTGAGGGGAGAAGCATGTGGAGTGGATTGTCTTGTTTTGATGATGTGTGGTTTTGGTTTTTTATATAAATATACCTGTTGCTCTGGGTTTGTTAAAGAAGGCAAAGTTTAAAAAAAGAAGTGCTTTGAACTTGGAGCAGACATTTGTGATGGTCCTTAGTTTCTGGAGGAGTTCAATTTGGTCATGGACAAACCCTGGAGAAAGGCCAGTCTTCCACACAGACAAGCTACATTCTTATTGTAGTGACTTCCTTTGTGTCAGATAAGTGTATTTGTCTACCGTGGTCTTTGCAATGGAGCATTTAACTTTTAGATATCCTGGAGTGCTTTGAACTTGATTAGAAATTTTATGGGAAGCCGGTGTAGAGCATGGGCAATCAGTTTGTTGGACTGGTGCCAGTTGTGAGGGGAGGAGTTTTGTAAATGAAAAATGAGTAAATTAAGACGACTTCTAATGACTTCACTGTATTTTGGATCATGTTCCCATTGAAGTGGCCTTATTTTCAAAGGTACTAGATAATCAGAGGTATTGATTGCAGTGAAAAGCTTCAATTTGTAATAAATACAAAGTCTAGGGATAAAAGTGGGGTTGCACGTATTTTAAAAGTCCCAAGACAGAAGGGGAGTAGTCTTAAGAATTTGTAAGAATAAAGTTAGGTTTTGCTTGTACACATATTGGAAAGAAGTTAAGAAGTCATGGACCTAAATTTGCCAGCATTTCCTTAAAGTATATTTTTTTCTAACTGTATCAGAGGGGTAGCTGTGTTAGTCTGTATCTGTAAAAGCAGCAAAGAGTCCTGTGGCACAGTCTATAAGGTGCCATAGGACTCTTTGCTGCTTTTTTCTAACAGCTGTCTTAACATGTTTTAAATTTTACATCTATTTTGCTCCATCAGAATACAATCTCAAATGGTTTCCACTCTTTGACAAATTAAATTCCTGTGCCTATAAAAGCTTGTACATGTTGAAACATTTTTTTCATCATGAAAGTAATTGAATCTTAAATTTAGTTCTGGACAGCCAACAGTCAGCTCACACAGCATATGGGAATGTTGATGTTTTAAAGCACGTACTCGCACGAACAACAACGTACCTCTTTCCAGTACATGACTGCTTTTCTCATCACTACTGCTCATAGTTAAGATCCAGTAACTTTTTGGTTGAAGAAAATATGCTTTTGGAAGTTAAAAAAATGGAAAATGTTAACCATCTCTTCAAATATTGTTTGCCAAATTACTTTAAATCAGGAAAATGCCTAAAGGAATATAAAACTTTTTTTTCTACAACAACAAAAACAAAAAACTTTATCTTAAAAATGGTTAAACTTTTCTTTCTGGTAAGAGTTAGTAAAACTAATGAACTTTCATGCTTAGGTATTGTATTCCAAATTACATTTGGATTGAATTTTTGCAGTGGAATTCCTACAATCTCCCAAATATTTTAATGGAAACACTGACAGGGCCTTTATCTACAGAAATAATAACGGTCATTCTGTTTAAAAAAGAAGACTCTATCTAGTCCATTTATCTGACACCTTATTTAAGTAGACCTTTGCTTCTGTCTCCAGCACAACCCATACGCTTAAATTATAAGTAATACCATATTTCACCAGACATTTAATTTTTCTGTTTCAGTGAAACTTTTTTAATCATTGTTTTAAGAACTCTCTCAGGACATTCAAAAGGTACAATGCCACTTTTTAATTGCAAAGTGCTGTTGGCATGGTATTAGAACTCTTGGTAGCATATAGGCTGGCCGATCCTTTATTCCTTTCCTCGTTCAGATCTAACAAATGTCCAGTCCACACCTCACTTGGTCAAAGCCCAACTGGGGGACATAGTGTTTGACAAAGATCCAGAATGGAAGACAAAAGAAAATTATAAGTTGAGGTAAGTTTAAGGCAGCGAGATTAAATGCTTTTAGCATGAATAACACTCTCTATCTCCGGGCAGCAAAATAATTATGGTTAACATATGCTTAACTTTTGAGTGAATAGACCTACTGATTTCAATGGGAGATGGTGCACTTAGGTCTTGGATTCCATGATTCAAATTTTCTGATGTAAATAATTCCCAAACATAAAAGTGTGGTACCATCAACTGTCTTAAAGTTTGTAAATGTGGGTCTGAAACAAGGGACATTTGAAAGGTTTGTCTCCATTTTAGAGTCTCTATTAAAGAATTTTTTAACATTATGCAGACAAGACATATACACAGTGCAATCTAACACCTTCGATCTGTTTTTTCACAGTCTTTGCTATTTGCTTTTTTGTAGGTGGAACTTTAAACATCTGCTTGACACCTGCACCTTCCAACTGCTAAGTTAATTCTCAGTATTGCAAGTAATTAATAATGTAAGGCTGCAGTGTCAAAATTATTTTGTCCTAGATGTAGAAGGGGATTTGAAATACACTTGGTTAGTTGAAGGAAAAAAATCAGGGGTGTGCAGTTTCTGACAGTGCTGGGCAACAATATCTTAAATAGTACCTGATGGACTATATTTTAAGGGCCATAACCCCTGAGTGATACCAGTATTATGTGGCAGCATCTTTACTTCCTTTATGGTCTTTGCTGGGTTGGGGAGTAAACAAAAGCATTATGGACTTGATCCTGCACCATTTGAGTCAATGGGAGCTTTCTAAATGTATTGTTGAAGAAGTGACACACAGCAGTGACTGCTGCTATACCCTTCTAGAGCATACAGTATGCTCCCTTTGCTCACAATTCCAACTTCTCTGGCCATGTCGAGGGCAGCCAGCTTAGGGCCTAGCCATCATTATATCACTATGTCCTCTCCATGATGTTTCTAGAACAGTTGTCAGCTCTAGTGTCCCTTGTTCCTCTAGTCCTGAAACTGCCCCTGGCCTATCCACAGTTGTGCAGTTGGGAGTAGGTGGGAAGGCTTCTTGTGTCTCTTTGCACACTCATTCCTGCATGTGTTTTGGCACAATTTATCCCACAGTGTAACTCATCTGTATCAGCTCTATCAAAATCCTCATCAATCTACATTTTCATGGCAGGTGACCTCTTGCCTCATTATATTGTCTTACATTAATACATAATGTACAGTTTTTATGCTCTGAAATGTTCATGCTATCCATTCTGTACCATAACAAATTCTAACTGCTGCTCCTCTGCCCTTCTGTGTGACTACATAAGCACTTTAGTTTTGATTCGGCAAGAGGTCTGTAACTTGCAGCCCCATATAACACCATAAAAGGTTGGTTGGTTATAATAATGGATTACCTATTTCCTTAACTAGCTCATCAGGGAATAAAATCTAACTTTGCTGGTAATTAAAGCAGCAGTTTGCTCTGTAATTATGACAGCAACGTTTAATTATAATCAGACTCTTAAAAGAAATTTTAAAATATTTCTCGAAAAAGCAAAACCTAATTATGCCTTTATGAGGAGGTACTGAAAAAAGAAATAATTAATATTTGATTTTCATAGACTCATAGATTCTAGGACTGGAAGGAACCTCAAGAGGTCATCAAGTTCAGACCCCTCCCCTCATTTGTTTCGGTTCAAAAAAATACACAGAAATGCATTCCCTCCCTCCAGTCTCAAAGTATATTTTTGTCTGTCAAGAACAGTTTAAAATCAGTCTCAAGGTATCTGAAGTTGGATATCTAAAAAAGATGGGCATCCACAATCAGTGCCACTACTGACATCTTGGCTGAAGAGATTTGAATTTTGTGTACAGTGTTTTCTAGTGTTTCTAGACAAAACACTGAACGTAGATACATTAATACAATATGTCAAGTATAAGGCCTGGTCTACACTAGGAGTTTATGTCTAATTTAGCAGCATTAATTCGACTTAACTGTGCACCCGTCCACACCAGGGAGCTAATTAGTTCGACCTAGAGGGCTCTTTAGTTCAAATTCTGTACTCCTCCCCGACGAGGGAAGCAGCGCTAAATTCGACATGGCTATGTCGAATTAGGCTATGTGTGGACGGAAATCGACCTTAGTAGCTCCGGGAGCTATCCCACAGTGCACCACTCTGTTGACGCTCTGGACAGCAGTCCGAACTTGGATGTTCTGACCAGCCACACAGGAAATGCCAAGGGAAAATTTGGCATGCTCCAGCGCCTTGTGGATGTTCTGCAGGACCGCAGGCAGGAGGACAGAGCCCCCCTGCACTGTATCTGCAACCGCCCTCCCCCGCCACAAAGTCCCAAACCCCCCTCACCCAAAGTAACAAGAAGGAGGGGCAACAGGGGCCGTGAAAACTGTCACTGCACCCCTGCAGAGTGCACAAATACAAGAAGGCTCTCATTCCCTAAATGTTGAGAAGTCCTTCCCTTCCTGGCTCACCGAAGCCCCAATCCCAGTTTCATCCCCTAACTGTGTAGTTGATTATTAAAAGTAGTTTGCTGTTAATTACTATTTCCGTCAAGTTTTTCTACAGAAGACTGACTGTGAAGGGAGGGGGAAGGGGGTTGTTAATTGCATAGGACAGTCACCTTTACCAGGGTACAGACACGGGGGCAGGATCAACAGCAGGTCACACACACAGTGCAGTCAGTAGGCACGCTGGTCGGTCTGGGAGGTGTTTTCCATGTTCTGTGTGGGTGGGGGGTACGTGACTTTGTGGCATGGGAGGGCGGTTATAGAACTTATGCAGCGGTCCTTGTTCCGGACCACAGAGCCACGCAGCAGGGGAATCTGTAACCGTCCTCCCCCTCCACAATGTCACGTAGCCCCCGCACACAGAGTCCCGAAAAGGAGGGATGGCAGGCTCCGTTGAAACAACCAGTCTGGCACTGCAGACCGCTCTAGGAGCAGGAGCCTATCATTCCTCGAGTGTAGAAGCGGTGTTAACATCACTGCACACCCTACCCACCACAGTCTGCGTCCCTGTTTCAACCCTTTAACGCGAATTCATTAATAAAGAAAATGTTGTTAATTAACAATGTTCCATTAACTTTATTTTTAAACGTGTGTTGGAAGGGGGGAAATGTGGTGAACGGGGTATGTAACCGCAGTCAACAGTAACTGAAGCAGGGGCAGGTTCAGCTTCTCTGTAAAGAAACTGAACAGTCACAGGTTACCCTGCTCCCTGAGGAACCTAGCTTTCAAAGCCTCCCGGATGCACAGCGCTTCCCGCTGGGCTCTTCTAATTGTACAGCTGTCTGGCTGAGCGTAATCAGCAGCCAGGCGATTTGCCTCAACCTCCCATCCTGCCATAAAGGTCTCCCCCTTGCTCTCACAGAGATTGTGGAGCACACAGCAAGCTGCAATAACAATGGGGATATTGGTTTAGCTGAGATCCGAGTGAGTCAGTAAGCTCCTCCGTCTCCCCTTGAGACGTCCGAAAGCACGTTGAATGATGACAGTTACCCAAGACCACCCTCAACACATTTTTCCCCCCATCATGCATTGTGGGGAAATCCCAGAATTCAAATGGGCAGCGGGGACTACGGGAACTGTGGGATAGCTTCCCACAGTGCACCGCTTCCAATGTCGATGCTTGCCCCGTTAGTGTGGACTCACAAAGTCGAATTAGTGTCCTTAGTGTGGACACACAAATTCGACTTTGTAAGGTCGATTCCACAAATTCGAATTAAGTTAAATCAAACTAATCTGGTAGTGTAGACATACCCTAAGAGGGGTAACCGTGTTAGTCTGGATCTGTAAAAGCAGCAAATAGTCCTGTGGCACCTTATAGACTGACAGACGTACTGGAGCATGAGCTTTCTTGGGTGAATACCCACTTCATTGGATGCATGTAGTGGAAAATGAAGTGGGTATTCACCCATGAAAACTCATGCTCCAATACATCTGTTAGTCTATAAAATGCCACAGGACTCTTTGCTGCATGAATACAATATGAGTTCTAATCCCATCACGCTTATTGGTTTCTCATATGGTTTTGGCAATGTCCAATTAAAATCTATATCTATCTTAACTCCTATGCAAATTAAGGATGATAATATCTCTCATTTCACCAGGGAGATGTTAGGACATTTATTAATAAATATCTTTACTGTGCTTTGAATATTTAAAGAGATCAGTATAACAACACTTAGCCTTTTTAAAAATTACATCAAATGAGCAGGCTAAAAAGTTCTATGTTGTAGCAAAATTGATGTGTTTTACTACAGTTTGGAGTGTTTCTGTGCATTTTTTTATATAACTTCTTTCAAATCCTCTTGAAAAAGCTATATGGAAATATACTACAGACTCTCTGAAGAGCTTTTATGGGATAATCTATACAACTATGCTCATTCACTTTCTATTGCACAGTTATCAGAATGTTCTAAGATCTAAATCAGTTCTGCAAAACTCTATAAAAATATTTCCTTACGCGTTGGTACAACACAGTCTGAGAAGAGTAAATGTTAGCAAAACACTTTCAATTGTGGCCAAGGAAAGAGTGTTTTATTAACAGAATTTTAGTAACAATTGTAGGGATAGAGACTATGCACAAGATCCTCAGCTGGCATAAATCTTAGCTGTTATAAAAGTCAGTGGAGCAAAGCCAATTTATAGCACTTGAGGATTGGCCCAATTTCTTTATTGTAATAGGTCTGGAAAACATCTAGCATATTACTGCAATAATAATAATAATAATCCATTCTGTGGCTCCCTGGAGGAGAAGGGAGTCTGTCTCTTGTCATAGCATCTCCTTGTGAGAGTGGTCCCTCAAAGGAACTGGGAAGAGGGTTTGAGGGTAGAAGGTACCAGAAACTCAATCAAACAGCCCCAATGAATAAACTCCAATACCTGTTTGTCTATAGTTAGGGCCCTCCAGTGTTTGAAAAACTGGTAAGGTGGCCTCCAAATGTCAGAGGAGGGAAATGAAGTGGCATCAGTAAAGGATTAAGGAACTCAACAGTCCTGTCAAAAAACTCTTTGCTTGGGGGTGAGTAAAATGTGGAAGTGGACGTTGCAGAGGCTGGGTTCCTAGGTCCATAATCCCTCTGTTTTTAGCATGGTGGTTCCTGAGGACAGCCTAGGAGTTGGTCTTGCCTTATTCCACTGTCTCTGGTGTTTTCTCTTGGGGGCAGGGGTATAAATGTTCAGTGAGCAAAGCATTATCCATTGAAACTTTGAGGGAGTGGAGAGATTAATCCATCTTCTCATTAAGTAGGTTGACATTATCAAATAGCAGATTGTGGATGGTACTCTGCATGGGGAACCTGCGGATTGTAACCATGAGTTTCTCCTCTAAATGATGGCTGCATACCCCTATGTGCAGTATCTGCCAGTTCCACCATGGATTGGTGGCCAAAATTTTTATCCAATCTGCCTCCATCCACTAAGACCTGGAAGCGGGTCCTGTCCTCTTCAAGAAGCTTGTCCTTAAATTCCAAAAACTTATAATCAATGAATCATATTTGGACAGGAAGGCCTGATAATGTGAGATCCTAAAACAGAGGGATGTGGAAGAGAATATCTTTCTCTGTAGAAAGTCAGAGGGTGTAGTCTATAGGTTCTGTTGCTTGGACTGCTCTGTAGCTGCCTGTATAACCATAGTTAAATGGAGGATGAGAGAACAAAAAGTCTCTCTCTTTGGATGGAATAAAGTAGCACTTCTCTTAGTGGTGGGAAAACAAGAAGCAGAGTATGCCAAACTGTTATTGCTGAACCCATGATGGTCTCGTTGATGGGGAGAACCATTTGATTAGAACCAGAAGACTACAGAATGCCTAGTAAACTGTGCTGAGACTCCTGGTCTTCCTCAATCAGAATCTATAGCTCTGCAGCCACCTTGTGCATGGATTCTGCATACTGTTTAAAGTCATCTGGCAGAGATGGAGATGGTGGCGTAACCACCTTGTCCAATGAAGATAAGAAGATCAGTCCTAGAACTGACGGATATGTCTTACCTTCCTTTTCCGAATATTCTGGTGGGCCAGTTGTGGCTGCCTGGGTGATGGCAAATAGGACTCCTGCACTGATTCTGGGTGACTCGGGTAGGGGGCCCATAGTCCTCAGTATTTCCAGTTGGATGGATCAACTGGTTCAGGAGGACTCCATGTCATAGAGTACCACCTGTCTCATAGCCAATCCTATCTGCTCAGAGGCTGGAACCCCAATCTTTTAGGGCACTGTCATTTGATGCCCCAGAGGCTCCTTTGGGACCTCTGATTCCAAATTCCTTATCTCCAGCGGAACTGACAGTACCAATGCTTGTCCCCTAAGGTAGGCACAGGAGAGGGAGTATGACTCTGCATCATTGGGATAGCCTCTTCTTCTGCTGTAACTATATACCAGAATAGAGATGGTCCTGGTAAGAGAAGTGTCTGATGCTAGTGCATAGATGGGCCACACTGAGAGTGCCACATTGGGGCAGGCTGCAAGAAATGGAGCAGATACACCCAAAATTAGCTACTTACACTATAATTAGAACTGTGCTCTGATGTTACCACACTGGTTAACAAGAAGCCAAAACCACAGCCCCCTTTAGGCATGTCAGCCTTTGGTTCCCCTCTAGGCAACCAGTCATCGTATCTTGAGAGGTTATTAAAACCCTATTCATCATAAATCAAGTTCTTCCAATCCAAAACGATCAGATACATTATTCCCTAAGGCCCAGGTCAATGAATATTTCATTACCCAAATACACACTTACGGCCAGTCCTTAATAATTAAATCTAAGATTTATTAATAAAAGGAAAAAGGAAGAAGAGATTTATAAATAGTTAAAAGATCAATACACATACATATGACTTTCAATGTTTATAGATCAGGATAATAGCAGTGATGTTACTATATCTGCTGTCTTGTAAAAGTGTCTGTGAAATCAATACAGTAGGCTATAGTTCTATAGGTAGATCAGATGTAAAGTCTGTTAGAGTTTCTCCATGAGAGTTCCAAGATAATCCATGCAGCTACCTTGAAACCTCAGTCCTATGACTTAAACCTTCCCAGTGAAAGTTTAAACAAACCTGAGATGAGGGGATCCATCCCAAAGCTTTCCTTTATAGTTGAAGCAGGCTGGCGCTGACAGGAAGCTCCACCACATGGGCTTTGATGAAAGTGAGCCAGCAGTTTGTGATCTCTAGCAATGGGTCCTTTCCCAGACAATGTCTTTAGCAATAGCCATTCAAACTATCAGGACAGTTCACAGGTGCTTTACTATGTAGAATTGCAAGCTTTGAGGAGAGATTAGAACAATAATATTATTACACAACAAGTCTCCTCTAAATGATAATAGCCCCTTCTGATCACCAAGTCAATAGAATACTGTAATGAAGCATTATAAGACAGGAACAGGATTTAGTATCTACAAGCTAATTAGATCACTGTTAGATTTTTAATAGAATGCAGATAAACATATACACATTTATCACTTACTCTTTCATTCTCTAAGAATACAAGAAAACGAGTTAAAGTTTCTAATCTACTTTACATGGCTTTGATAATTATTTACAAGAAATGGCCCTGTTTACCATTGCAATACCCTTCTGATGTGTCCTTAAGGGTTGCTTGAACTTCACCCAGTTTGCTGATATATTTTTTTTAACCTTTGCTGGCCCAGTGTTACAGGGTGAATGTGGACAGGGAAAACACAAAGATATCCTTCTGGGAGATGTAGGGTCTCTGATAATACCGGAGTATGAGGAGAGTCCATTGGAAATGCTATCAGAGTAAGAGCTTTCCGGGTTGGTTCCATTTGGAGCCATGTCATTACTGGTACCACATTGGTTCTAGAAGTGGACGGGAGCACAAGGAACTGTTTATCCCAAGCCTCCACCACCAGAACCAGTGTCAGATCCATACCATTACATGTTGTCTTTTCCTAACAAGGTTTACTCTGGCTTAGTCCTTTAGCACCTCGTACACTGACTCCTCTGACTTTGATGGTCTCAGGGAGGGATTTTTTCTTTTGGGGGCAGTCTTAGATGAAGATGGCTTGTTCTTGTGTCTGAAGGCAAGTCTACACTACAAAATTAAGTTGACTTAAGTTATGTGGATAAACAGCCACCACAGTAATTAAGTTGGTTTTGCATGTCCACACTAGGTCCTTCAGTCGGTGATGCACATCTTCACCAGGAGTGCTTGCACCGATTTAACTGTGAGTGTGGGGCATTGTAGGGCTCTGGCTGTCAGCCCCGGGTGGCGGGGCTCTGGCTTCAGCTGTAAGCCCCTTACATCAGTCAGATGTAAGAAATGCAGTGTCTACACTGACACTACATCGACCTAAACATTATGCCTCTCGGAGTGGTGTAAGTTGGTGTAGTGGACAACTTACATTGGCGGGAGCAACATTGTAGTGTAGACATATACAGAGTTTAACTCTGTAGTGTAGACCAGGCCTGAGAGTCCTCTTTGCTCTCATGTAAAACACTCTTTAGACTTAACAATCTTGTCCTCCATACCTGAGTTCATGCTTGGAGAGATGCTGCCCACTTGGTGAGACTGGGTGGGGGAGGGGATGGTCCTTGGCCTTGATCTGATTTGGGCTTCATTTCCTTCTCCATGAGATGTTTTCTGACTCTCAGTTCATGATGACCATGAGATCTAGGGGAAGGGGGGTGGGAGAGCAGCAGACTCTGCACTTGGCAGAAATATGAGCCTCACCCAGGCAGTAGAGGCAGTGTTGATGTTCATTGCTCACTGAAAAGGAACAAGGGCTGGAAACCATTTGTTTTTAACCCTGGGACTCTGGGTATAATCCCAGACTTCTCAGCGGGTGGGAGGAGGTCCCCAGTTGAGAAAGAAATGGGAGAGGGGACACCATCTAACTAGACTATGTAGACTATACTACAAAGATTTCTAACACTACTAAAGCTGTTCTAAACTATTAAAAAAATCTTACCAGCTCTAGGTGTGACGCTAAACTACATTTTAGCTAGATAAAGAGGTGGAATCATCTAGAGCTTTACTGTGAAGCTTTTGCAGTGGTGAACTCATAGGAGTGCCATTGACTTCAGCGGAGTTACTCAAGGAGTAAGGTATTTAGTGTGAGTAAGCATATCAAAATCTGGCTCGTAGTGCTTTATAGTTTATTTAACATATATTAACACTTAATTTTCTAGGGTATAGTAATTAAGAATTGGTTTAGAATAAACCCTCCTTCATTCTAACTAGTAGACCATGATTATGACAATTATCTATAAAGTCAGAGGAGACAAATAAGTATAAGGGAGGTAAAGGAAAGAATTAAAACCAAGAACAATTAAATGAGCTCTATCTGGCTAGGCTTTTATGCCATACATGCCAGCATACTAGCTGACCACTTTGCAAAATTAAATATTTCACCATCTCTGGCATTAACCCAAGTCCATTTATTCTCCATAAATCTTCTATGGCATCCAGTGAGTCTCTCTCAGGTGTCTTCAGCACTGGCAAGTCCAGTTAGCTTTTCTTTTTCAGCAGCATGGCCTGGTAGTTTTAAATGCTAACCAAGGGTATGTCTATACTTCAGTCACAGGGTGTGATTGCAGCTCCTGACATGCATCCGACGAAGTGGGTATTCACCCACGAAAGCTCATGCTCCAATACATCTGTTAAACTATAAGGTGCCACAGGACTCTTTGCTGCTTTTACAGATCCAGACTAACAGGGCTACCCCTCTGATACTCAGCTCCTGTAGGTTTACCTGAGCTAGTTTTAATCTAGCTGTCTTGGGTACTGGAGCATGGTTCAACATGGGCTAATCGTGCAAAGAATAATCCAGGATTCTGGGTGGAATTGTATAGCCTGCGACAAAGCATGTGCTGCCAGTTTTATTGTTTTGGTATCCAAGCTACCTAGATGTCTCTTCAATTTGTAAAGAGGTCCAAGATTATAATCTTTCAAATGAAGATGACCAAAGGTACTGAACAAGATTCTAATATCAGTTACACAGGTGGACATGCAGGGTAACAATATCTTCCTACGTCTGTAATCACCTAGCCTCTCAGAGCTTATTAAACATAAAAAAAACTGTGCCAATCCCAGGTCTCCTTCCTCCTAGCTCATGGTATAGTGAATCTGGTCTGCTAACAGTTTTGCAGTGCTTGTGGCAAACCCTTTTATAAATGATCTAATCTATATTTTATGATGTAGATCCATTCCTGTACTCACATTTTAGTAAAAGTTAAAAGACTCATTGCTTTACTTCTTCAAGCTCTTAACCCTTTGTTTCTTTACAGTCCTGTGCTTATCCCCTGATAAATGTGACAAATGTCAACAAAGTGTCTGATTTACTTTACTAATTCTATTAGATTATAAGTGAGTTTTCAAAGAAGTCTGACTTCTCAGGATGTCCTTAAATTACTCTGCTAAATTTAAAATCAATAATGTCATATTTAAGCTCACTATTGGACAGTATTGAACCAAATGAACACTATACACATTGAAAAACTGACTGCCTCTAGAAAGGACAGATTTGCATTTTAAAATAAGGTCATGTATTACCATATTTCCATTAAATTTAATATCATGGTCACACCTACAAAGTTTTATTCCTCTTAGTTTTCTTTGCTATAACAACCTCACAACGCCTTGAACTGTTAAAAAGAAAGCCATTTATTATGGAGAGATGAAAGTTTCTATGTATAAGTACACACATTTGTGAATCTGACATTTAGAAGAGAAAATACAAATCAGTTACTTTGCATAAATCAATCAGCAGGCAAGCCTTTTTTGAAACAAAATTCTTGTGCTAGCTTTAGGAAATCTGCTGCTTTTTGGAAAAAAACAACCTATAAAACAACATTTAAAGTGGAGAAAAACAATGGTAAGCCACTGCTGTACAGCAAGAGCCTTCTGTCTAAGATGCACTTCATACTTCAACCAAGCTGTCAATCAAAGCATCTGCATAAACAATGCATTTCATTGCCATGAAGAAAATTGTGTCTTTTAAACTCCCATATGTTACTGTTCCTGTAGCCTTATTGCTTGTAATTTGAATTTGCATTTGAAGCCTGTTCTAAATGGAAAGATTATTTGGACAAATACAATTAATCAGGGAAGGATTTTTTTTTATCCTCTGATCCATGTAGTCACATAGAGCCTGATCTAAAGACTATTAAGACTATTGAAGCTAATGGAAAACTTTCAATTGACTTAAGTGGGTTTTGGATCGGGTCCCTTTTGCTTAATACTGCTATAGTCTTTAGTTCAGAGTGAATTATTCCAAAAGTCAAGTCTTAAATCTATACTCACAGGATTAGATAGATCTGTATTGCTCATGTGTAAATGAACAGAAGCCAGATAAATATTCTCTTTAAAAAAATATAGTATTGACCCTCATTTTTCTAAACTTTTAAGTACACATCTATTCTGTTCTTTAGATAGCAAAATTATTCATATCCTACAAAAGGCTGTTTTTGCTTATTTTATAAACAAAGGCTTAAAGTTACACACATACATCTTGTGATCAGAGAGGATTTGGAGGTTAAGTAAGTTTGTGGGTGATAGTTTGCTTCCCTTAGAAATTAAGCTTCCTTATAGACAATATCTTTCTTAGAGGTTGAAATTCTGAAGTTTACCTCACTTGACAGCATTACTTTACCATGTTCAGTACAGCCATTTCTAAGCCAATAATTTATTGCTTTCAAACCAGCATTTATTCTTATCATGGTCTTACAGACACCAGCTAAATTCTTAAGGCTAGGTACCACTTTAGCTTTTTACTGTAGGCTCACTCTTCATGATGATATACTTAAGGGACTTCTTTGTTTCCATTAAGACTTATTATCAGGATTCTTTTTTTAATGGTAAGGTATAGACTATATGCTAAAACTTGACAACTGAGGACCGTATTTGAAATAAAATGATCTCAGCATGTAGGGCTCTCACAGAAATTTGTGCAGATTCATATAAAATATATGATCAGCTATATCACTTATCAGTAAAACCTGGAATTTTACAATCAACCTTTTGACATTACATTTATCTTCCTCAATGGTAATTGTAAAATCAAATTTCATACCTGTCAGTGTAGCTACATGTGTTTAAGAAATTAATAGTAATCAGGACTGCCTGGAGACATGTAAGGGCAAACTGGAAGGGGGGTGGGAGGGAGAATAAGTGGGAGGGAACCTTCAAATGTATCCTTAGAGAACCAGTGCAAGGCTCATCCATCCAGAATAAAAAAGTCTGGTGTAAGTCCTGAAAACAGTATTTAAGAGACTTTTTAGTGTTGCATAGATCTTACGTTGGCCCTCTGCACTGGGGTGAATTTCACCGTGTGTGATTTAATGAAATCACCTAAACATACAGAGTAGCAGTGGAAAAAGTCACCATGCTCTCATTCATTTTAATCTGGAAATCTCTATCAGAATTCATAGAATTATTTTTTCTTCCAGTGCTTCTCATTCACAGAAAAGGCAGTTCCCCACCCTCTTCTCACTCCCACCTTCCTCTATCTTAGTGAATTTATTCCTCATACAATTATTGCAATTATTTTAATAAAAATCAATGGAAATGTAATGATAGATGTCCTATTATTCTTCTGCCTATCTCAGGTATGACAAATAGAGATGAGAAATCTTCATTCTCTGTTTACTTTTTTCTGACTTGTAACAAAATCACTTAAGGTCCATCATCCTTATATGATGGTTGAATGTTAAAATTGAAGTTGGACCCAAATAAAACGTTGATCACTCCAATCTTTGAGTAAATTCAAATTTTTAAAAATGGACTAAAATTTAATAGGCTGGGCCCACTTCTAATCAAAGGTACAGTTAGCCAGGGAATTCATGAGAAAATTAATAATGAGAAAGAAGTAAATCAGACTTTCTAGAATCTCAATTTAAAAAAAAATGAAAACAACCCAAAAGCTTATTTCACTTTTTTTATTTTCCCCTCTAAACTGGCTCCCCTATCTTTATCACCATTGACTCTGCCTTTCCTTTTCTGTAGTACCATTGGCCATTCTCTTCTGACTTTTAGACAGTCTGTCATTGTGAATTATGTGTAGGAATTGCCAAGGGCAGATGTCTGTAGATCTGTTAAGCAGTGGGGTTCCCTTAGAGGTTGCAATATAAAAAATGACTATTGATGATAGCCTGGATGAATATTGAAAGAGTTCTTTGGGCAGAAGTCAGTGGTTAAAAAAAAATAAGGATGGAACTAGGGGAGCATTATTTACTGTGAGGAAAAAATGTGCTAAATATCCTATTGTTGCTATTGCCCATCATCTAATATTGGGCCAAATCCTGGCCTCTTTATTCACACTCTTACTATGGCAAATATCCAGGGATCTGTGTAAGAGCTAAGACCCTGAGTCAGCAAGAACTTAAATATTTTTCTAACTCTAAGCATGTGAGTAACCCCACTGATTTCAGTGGGACTATTCATTTGCTTACATATCTTACTTAATAAGGGCCTAAATAAGGCCTGAAATAGAACTTCAGGATTTCGTTCATTGATGAATAGAAGCAGCAGGATCTTGTAAGTTGATTAGTCCAGGAGAAAGTGAACTTCTAAGCCATTCCTCCTGAAAAGAAGTAGAGTAAAATTCCTTCTGTACTCTGTTAATAATATAATCAATGGTGTCATGAACAGTTTGGAGTGAGCTATATCTGCATATTGTTCTATAGAATGGTGAATATATTGAGGGTTGCTAGTTGGATGCAGGTAAGTGATGAGATGTATTTCAAAATGTTGTAGCTAAGGTTCATGGTTGACTTTTAAAAATCAAATATAAAATATATTTTAAAAGAAACACTGTGATACAGAGAATTATTGATGCTATATAAAAGCATGGGGCTAGATCCGTAACTGGTATAAAAACATGTAGTTCCACCATTTCAGTGCAGTCACTGACTGATGTCAGCCTGTCCAATTATTTACTGGATGGTTTTATATGCTTATGAATGGAAAGCCTTGCTTTAAAAAAAATTTAAATAACATGGAAATATTTGTTTTGAGCCTATAACTAAACAAATACTTTAAGCCTTTTTTTTTTACCCAATGTAAAATACTTTTTTTTCTAATATTAGGCATGGTTTCCATGACTTCAGAAAATGAAATTAGCATAACTAAATTAAATTTCTATCTCTGTGTAGAGGAAAATTAGACAACACAAAACATTATCACATTCAATATGTGATATTTTGATTTAGATGTATACAATATAGTAAAAATTGAGGACACCAATTCCATTACTGGGAAATTAATTAGAAAACAGTATATTAGAGAATCCTTTGACATTTGCTCTGAAAAAGATGTACACAAATATGAATCTAAGGCATAGATTCATGATGCTTATATGAATCTATACCCTGTGCCTTGAAGGTAAAACAAAATATTTTCACGGTACACTAGGGGACATCATGAAGTTGAGTACCAACTGATGAAGACATAGAATAATTCAAACCAAAGAAAATAGGTATCAAACTACAAATTACATGATTTTCAGCTTCTATGGATCAAGGCTGAGGTGATTCTAATATAGTATCTCATTTCTGATAGTGGGCAGCACTAAATGCTTCAGAAGAAAAGAATCCTTCAGTAGGCAATATGGTACAATATGCCTCCTGCATTAAGTCTCATTCTGATCTCTGATACTAGAGATTTGCTTTAACTCTGGAGTTTAATATCCCTTTCAAAACTCATTAGCAACAATTATTATAACTCATGATATTTTTGTTATGCATATAAATGTTCAAACCCTTTTTAAATTATGCTAAATTCTTATCCTCAAAAACATCCTGTGGAAATGAGTTTCACAAGTTAATTACACGTTGTGTGAATTGTCTGTTTTTAATTTGTCACTTTTTAAATCTCACTGAATTTCCCTTGGGATCCTTCTTAGAATTTTGCAAAGCTCACTTAAGTACTAATATGTAGATAAATAAATCTCAAACATCTTTTGCCATGTAGTTTCTGTGTACCTGTGTATATGTACATATATACCTGCTATTAAGTGATTGCAAATGGTGCCTATACTATATTTAGTATTGCTGAGAGTCACAGTTAGTATACATATATACTGAACTACTCAGTACAAATAGATATGCTTTTTTTTCAGACCCTGGTCTCTTAGAGTAAAGTGGATTGGGTATTTGTCTATGCATGTTACTGTTTAACAGTGATAAATTATATTTTTTATTGTAATGGATAGTGGGTAAGAAATGCCAACCTCTATTAAGTAATATATAACAAACTAATTCTAATTTCATGTGGGAGACCTAAGTTTGATTCTAGTCTCAGTTTCTTCTTTTCCAGGCTACAGACAGCATTCTCAGGCCCAAGTGGGGAAAGAGTCCCCTGCATACCTTTCAACTATTGCCCAGTAGAAAGGGACTCCCAATGCAGGCTCATAATGCAGCTAAGCACCATCTCCATGAGCATTTTGGCTAAATCTCTTTTTAAAATATCTTTGCAGGCACTAATTTCTGTCTCACCTGCCGATTAGACAAATAATTTTCAAAATGTTTGCAGAATCCTTTTTGAGTGCTAAGATAGACACTCTTACTAAGCTTGATAGCAAAACTTGCAGCTCTAAAATTGTCAGGGCATATTAAGAAAGAAAATCAAGATGTTGGAGCCATGAAGTCTAAATACCCCAACATTTTAAAAGACACAGTCTTAAATTTGACCATAATAATGGATAATGAGTGAAACCATGGCTCTGTTGAAGTCAGTAGGGACAGGCCAGTATTTCAACCGATACATCTTAAGAAGACAAATGTTCTCCAATTTTCTTTAGAACAACCAACTGATGGAGTTCAAAATCATCTAATAAAAATTGAACAAAGAGTAGCAATGTTCAAATCAGCCTAAATGACAATAAACAGCCAACCACTGGAAATCAAATACTACTCACCCTCTTCAATGAGTTGTGAACTTAATGGGGCTGATGGTGAAAGGGGCTACCCCACCAGCAAGGGATGGAGACACTCGCTGAGGGATACCAGATAGGTCTTCCCCTCCCACTCTTGGCCTTGGGGAGGAGGGTAAAAGGCACTGATTGGTCTGCATTCCTCAGTTATCAGGATTTAACTGGGAGAGGCCACATGGAGCCTTTTTCAGCTCTGTTCCAGAAGCAGCTAGCATAATACAGCAGCAGTTGTCTTCTGTATGCAGGGCCACCCAGAGGATTCAGGGGGCCTGGGGCAAAGCAGTTTCAGGGGCCACTTCCATAATTTTTTTTTGCAATACTATAGATTACTATATTATTGTGGGGGGCCCTGTGGAGCTTGGGGCCTGCGGCAAACTGCCCCACTTGCCCCCCCTCTGAGTGGCCCTGGATTTGGGGACCAAAGTAGGAGCTCCCTTAAGGAGGAATTCCATGCTGGTTCCCTCCTGGCCACCCACAGTCCCCCTGCTTGTGGGATGAAGTGGGGGGGTGAGGGTCATGTGGTGATGCTACAGTTCCCAGAAAGAGCCATGTGTCACTGGCCAACCCTGACAAGTCTGGTTGCTCATGGGAGGGGAGGCTGTGGACATGCTGTGGCTGCTGTGAGAGCACACTGTTCCTTGTGTTCTGCTCACCCACCTATTTGGGAGGCAGGAGGGACTTGTGAAATTTTGGCCAGAAGTACGTCCAGTGCCTCTGGGAGTGCCTGCTCCAGGAGCCACTCTGAAGGCGCCAGGAAGAACATCCAGTACCTTCCCTCCCCCACACTTTCATCTGGAAAGAACAAACTTGGACTGTACATTAGGCAATTGTGGGTAGAGGTTAGGTTAGTACAGTCTGAAATGCTCTTCAGATGGGTTTGGCAAACCCAACCTGTGTGGACAAGGCTAGAAAGAATGTGAACAGGGAAGTCATGATGATGCCATGGTGGTGATGGTGATGGTGTGTATGTGTGTGTGCGTGAAAAACTAGTCCAGGGATCGGCAACCTTTGGCACGTGGCCCGCCAGGCTGGTTTGTTTACCAGAGGCCGCAGGAAGTGGTGGCCAGCACATCCCTCAGCCTGCGCCGCTTCCCGCAGCCCCCATTGGCCTGGAGCGTTGAACCATGGCCACTGGGAGTTGCGATTGCGCAAACCTGCAGACACGGCAGGTAAACAAAGCAGCCCGGCCCACCAAGGGGCTTACCCTGGAGATCCATGTGCCAAAGGTCGCCGATCCCTGAACTTGTCACTGTTGCCCCCTTTGGCTGGTTTTGGTTTAGTTAAATGAATAAAATGAATGGTTGCTAGAAGAAAAGATCCTGCAATTTTGATGATGGATTTTTGGGCTGATAGCATAAGGTGAGACCTAATAATCCTTGCAGGCAGAGGTCCCAGCCTCTTGCACTCTCTGTCCCCCTGGGTGGGTGCGAGTACGTATGTGTGTGAGCAAGACAAATAGAGGACTCAGAGTGAGCTGAGTTCTAGGGACTAGGCTGAGGAGATCCTACCCCAAGTTTTGGGTTATATAGTTGGAGCTCTGTAACCCCTGCACTGGAATTAATTAAATGCCTGGTATAGGAAAGTATGGGTGATGGATAGGTAGTGCCCTTTCCTGTGTTAAATTTTAATAATAGTAATGGTTTGCTACTTAAAATTGTTTCACGTCTGCCTTCATTTAGCCACCATCTGTTAGGATGCTATAGTTAAAGATACTAAAAGTATACAAGGCACTGATGCAGTGCATGAGTCGAAAGTCCAAATTCAATGAGCTTTATATTTTATGGACTCCCAAAATTAATAATCTACGATAGAAGGGATTAAGTGTAAAAAAATAGACAGCTGCCAAGCATCCTTCACCCTAACATGTGGTTATTTGCCTACATAAGTTTAAAGAGAGGCAATCCATTTTAGCAGCTGGCAAAAACATCATACTCAGTGAAAAACGGTCATTTTCCGAAGACCTTTCTCACCTTTTTATAGCAGCAAAGACCTGCATTAGCAGAATTCTGCTACTCCTGATGTAGCCATTTGGCTCGAACAACTTCAGGTGAAATTGTAGTTGCTGTTGTACACCAGCCATACGAAAGAAGAAAACGACCTGCATGTAAACTACTGGATATTAGATATTTTTAGATATATTGGTATTAGATATCTTACCCAGCAAGCCTGATGATGTTTATATTGTTTAAAACCTTAAAGGAGCTCTGAAGTTTGTAATATAATTCATATATTGACATGGTTAATCTTATTTAATATTAAACACAACAAGAAAATAGCATAATGCGCAAAAAGCTTGTTACCTTACTTTGTGATTGACAATCATCTAGTAAAAAATCAGCATAAATGTGTTGCTTATAATACTGGTTCTGTTACAAGTTTAATGGCTAGACCATTGTTATGCCATTAGCCATAACCATTTAATATCCAGCCTTCTCACTTGGGACCTGGGGCCAGTCCGCTGGAGTTAATAGAAATCCTTCCTTTGACTTCAGACAGCTTTGGATCAAGTCCTTTTTTCCCTCCAAAATAACTCCATTAAAGTCACTGCAGGTACACAAGTGTAAAACAGTGTGAGAGGCAGAATCACTCACTGTGGGTGAAATTCTGTGCAGCTAGCATAAAAAAGAAAAATGGTTCCATATTTTTAAAGTTTATTAAAATGCTAAAATAAAAACATCACTTGGACTAAACTAAGGATGAATTCAATTCAGTTGTTTAAGAAATTAAGAAACTAATGGATTAACAAATGTATTTAATTAGTATCAAGTTAAATCACTGAATTAATACAGTAAATAAATCCGACACAGAAATACAAGGAGTAAGCTATCCTTTACGTTATATACCCACTAAAGAACTTTTTCTCATGGCAAAATAACCATATCTAGCATATTAATACCTTACTGATCAGACAACTGATTACATTTCATTTCAATCTTGGAGACAATCCAAGACTTCTCCTTGGGTTTTGCCTATTCACTGGTGACTAATTTTTTCTCCATCCCTTTCAACAAATATCTCAACAAGCATTTTAGGACGCATGCGTATCGGATAACTTTGCCAAATTTTTGCATCAGTAATTTGCATATAAAAGTTATACAATTTCTCAGGGTTTCTAATGCAACACAAAACTTACAGCTCTTTAGTTTGTATTATTTAAAGACAACACTTAGTCACTTAACCTTTGGACTATTTCTTGCTAGTGCCTTCCCTTGGGATTTGACAGGTGCTCACGCATGCATTCTCCCCCCCGCCCACACACACACATTCACACTCAAAAATTCTAGAAGGCCAAGTTGCTGCCCAGCTTCTTAAACAAAAATGTAAAAGTAAAATACTTCCGTAAAAAAGGGTTCAAGGTCTTTAGTTCTTGTTGTCTTCAGACTTGTGTCCTTGGAATGTTTACTGCAGTTAAAGAACATGGCAAGGTGATTACTACTTGGCACTTTCATGCTAATGGGTATCTTTTGGCGGTAGAGACTGATCAGGCTACCATAGGCTATCATGCTAGTCTGCACTAGCTCCTTCCGTGGGTGGCCAGCCTTAGAAGACAGGAGGAGTCAGCCTCTTCTGGTGTCTTTCCCTGTCCAAAAGAACAAAACATCTTCTTATAGTTGAGGTTCTCACTCGCTCCACCTCACAACACCTCCCTTCCATGTCTTTGAATGAATCAGCTGTAACACAAGCCTGGACCTCTAACCACATGGTCCAATCCAATTGAAATGATGCAAACCTTAAGAATATGCTGTAAAATATGCTGCAAAATTCAAGCTCAGAGTGGCAATTTCCTCAAGATACAAGTCATTGCATATTATAAGATTGCACCCCCAAAAGATATAAAAAAGGGGGTTGGGGAAGTTGCCCTCACTGATCTTCTGTAGTAGACAACCATGGGATGCTGTACAATGTCAGCATCTAGTAGTAGGCCTCAACAAAGCCATGAAAATAGGAAATTGCCTAATAAAAAAAATTTCACCCAAATTCCTCATGCTATCTTCAATATTTCTTTAAATACCTGACAAAATGTCATCTTTCTCCCACCCAAGAATGGGGAAGTTGAAACTTAGTGGCTTAACAAGCTGAACATTCTCAAAGCTTTCACTGGGTACAATTCATAGCCTATTTATGAGGAAGAAGCTATTTAGAACTTCAATTCAATCTTAATCTAAAATAAAGATAATTCAAATTTATACCAACTCTGTTTCTCATGTACACTATGTCTCTCACATCCCTCTCAATTCTGGGATGTCTCAGGAGCTGAAACAGCCCCTGCTGTAACTTAAGCAGCTCTAGAGTGCAGCAGTCTTCAAAGCTCTACAGCACTTCAGGCTGGGGCCCTGTTCCCAACATGCAGCTTCTGCCACCACCTATTGGTCTGGCTTACTCCCTGCATCAGTGCTTGTGAGGTGGCAGTCTTTCTCAGTTCTTGCATTGGAGGAATTCTCAACCATCACTATCTGGCACTTTTACAATCCCTTTATACTGCTCTGTCTAGCCCACCTTCCCTCTTTTTTTTTTTTTAACTCCATCTAAAGTAGGTCTGAGAATCTCAGGCAGTACTGGTAAGAGCAATGTTCAATTTAGATGTTTCATTTAATTATTTGGTTGACAAACGATTAATTACCCAACAGTTTACCTATGGAGGTTACTCTACGAAGCAACCTTATACAAAGAACATATTTACATAATTCCTAAGATACAAGCATTAAATAAAACCAACCCCATGTCTACCTCTTTTGCATTCTTTAAAATTCTATAATTCTAAAATTAAAACTTTTACCGTCCTGGAGCAAAACAAGACTTAGTGGCTGTCTGAAGGCTTCTGAACCAAAGTTCTCTTCTTTCTTAAAAAAGGGAAGATGGAATTTACCTTAGTTTAGGAAACACATCTAAACAGCTCGGAACATTAAAACAAAGATTGGGTAGGTGCAAATATTTACTCTGATAGTACTCAAAAGAGAGTAGCCATATTAATACATAGAAATACCCTTTTTGGTAACTTTGATCTTTGTAGATGACAAAGGACCTTCTCTCATCTTTTCTGGCACTTTGCCTGTCAATAATCTAAATATAGCGTATATATATGCCCTTTGATGAATCTCAGTTTTCTATCAGATTTATTTACCAATTACTGTAATCTTAGAAATAATTTATCTGTTCTTAGATGAGCCTTTAATATTTTCAAATCTAAATTAAATAAAATGGTTTCCAATTTCTCAATGGAGAGTAAATCTAAAACCTTAACTTTTACCCTACTGGAGCAAAACAAGACTTAGTGGCTGTCTGAAGGCTTCTGAACCAAAACAGTAAAGTTTTATTTATCATTCTAAAATTCATGATTCTTCATCTAGAATAGATTTGAGGCTAAAGCAGTCACAAATAATTTAGCCTCTAAGATAAACATAACTATTTCCAACCATGTACCAATATACACCTGGATAGAAACATTGGATGTCAAAGACCAGCTACTCACATGAGAATTCCCTTTTTACATACTAAAACAAAAACAAAACATTTGTTCAGTTTACCAGCCGAAAAAAGAGACCCATCCAATCTCACTAACACTGCTTTTCATTGAGTTTAATAGGCATTAGATTAGGCACCCTACACAATAATACTGTATTTTGAAACAAAAGACAATAGGAAAGTCTTCCAGAGGTTTGGGGGGAAATGTACTAGAGGCATAACCATTATAACCAAACCAAAATAGCATTTTTCACATTTTTCTAGTTAATATTACAAAAGAAACTGATACCACTTCAACAATGGTTGATGATGGGTGCCTCCCAAGAAGCTCGAAATTACGTAAGTCAGATACATTATCACATCTATGACACAAGCAACTCTCTTCCAAGAGCATGATCATTTTTTAAATTCTGGAAATAAAACTAGGTTTATGGTTGCAAAAATATGCCATTCCATGATGCACTGTCAATGATATCTGAAATTCTAATGTAACAAAAATAAAACTGATAAATAGCAAAAACAGACACATTGTTTAAATTATACAAAACAAAGACAAATCCTGTTCCTCCTCATGAACTCATATTGCAACACAAATGCATACTTATTTGGAGTAGTTAAAATCCCGCATATTACATAGTAATAAAAATGTACAATTGGTTGTAGAACTATGACCAGAGAGATTTTAAAGCGCTATAGGGGCTCTTCTGACTTGCAAATCTCCAGGGCTGGACAGCTGTAGCAGTGAGTTCTATAAATCTTGTTGTGAGCTTCTAGAATCTCAAATACTCCAAATATTCAGTCCCTCTTTTGATCAGGGAAAATCACCTGACTTCTGTTAAGAAGCCAAAATAACTCCCCTTGGCCCCCTCCCGCCTGCAAAAAAAATCAGATGAGTCTGAGTTACACCGATTGTTATAAATAATCTATATATATGTTATAAAATATTGGTAAAACTGTTAGAAAACTGGCTAGCTTTATTCCAGTTACCACTACTTCACTTTGACCAATTTGGCTTTGTTACAGGGAAAGTAATAAATCATAATATTCTGCAAATATCACACATCATCTTCACTTTAAACAAATGAAAGAAAGTAGCCTTCTACTACTAGATGCAGAGAAGGTATTCAGTAGGTTCCTTTGGGACTATCTTTTTGCAGTGCTGGAGAAATATAGTCAGAATATAACCTCCACCAAATGGTTCTGCAATTCTCCGTGAATACTCCTTTGTTTGAACAGCTGATCAGGGACTTTCTCCTTAAAGAGCTGCAAGTAAGGTTGTCCTCTGCCTGTTAAACTGCTTGCAATTGCCTTGAGATATTCTCCAGAGATTCAGGGCATCACAATCCATGATAAAAAACACAGCATTTCTCTTTACACAGATGCATCCTGCTTTTATCTCCGAGAAAAATAAATCTCCACTTCATAGCTTAAAGAAGTCATAGAGGTCTCCAGCACAATTGTGTTATTTATATTTTATATTACTTTGATCAAATAAAAAGTCTTATAAACCCACTCAGTGAGAGTGTTTAAGTAATTTTCCATGCTGGTGACCCCCTGAGGGATTCAGATACCTGGAGTTACAAATCTCACCCAGTTGAATTAAACTAATAAGGATAAATCTGAAAGTCTTCATGTCAAGACCTTTGTAGGTGGTATAAATCACTATTACATATATACCCAATCATGTCCACTTTGTCAGCACATGGTTGGTTCTTCTTTGTGCTTTATCTCACCCCTTTAGCATGGAGCAGGGATCAGGAGCCTCTGCAGGACCAGCTGCTGGGGGAGGGTAGGAAATAGGTTGGGATATTGGACGTGCATATTTCTTTATCCCTTCTGTAATCCAGTAGAACTTACCTTGAAAGGTAATACAGACACAGGTTGTATTCCTTTTCTGCATATCTGATTTGTGGTCACAGGAAACTGCCACAGCCAAAGAGTGGGTGCTGGGGGAAGGAATTGCTAATAGTGAGGTACTAAAGAAGCTTGACTGTTTGCAGAGTGTAGGGGTCAGGGCTGATGTAGAAGTACAAGGCATCCACATAGCTGGCTCTAATGTCCCGGAGTCCAGTGATTCGTCAGGATTGGAGATGGGGCCTTGCACTCATGATAAGAAGTTGTGAGGTATCTTGGCAGTGATGTACATACAAAAAAGGTCCTTCCACTGCTTGACCTGGTAGCCTGGCCCCAAGTCTGCCTTCATCAGCTAAACAAAAGTGAATGTGTTTTTTTTTATTTTGAATGTTTTATTTCCTACAAGACCTTCTCCTATTTTAACTTACTTGGTAGGTAAACAAATTACATAGAGCATGCAACAATTTTACACAGTATGAGAAGAGACTGAGAATCTGACAGTCAGCTGGGAAGATGCTTTAAGAAGTCCCCTTCCCTGTCCTCACTTCTGATACAAACAAAATGCATAGACTGAATTTCCTACACCTTTGGTAGTTTTATGTGGAACTTTATTTTATTTGATGTTATTTTGCAACAGCTATATTTAAATTCTGGATAAAATCCTAAGAGGTGGAGAATGACATTTTCATAAAACCGATACACTTGTGAGATTTTCCATCAAAGATACACAGATATTTCTGTATTATTAAATAGGATGACAAGTTGAAGGTATTATTGAATTCAAAGAGGTTCCCACTTGCAAGAAAGATACAATTAAACTAAAAAAAAAGTCTCGCTGGAAACTTCCTTCAACCTCAAAAATTACTTAAGTTCTCAAAATAAATATCCTTGGAGCTACCAAGGTAAAGGCTTAGATACAAAGTTTATGAGCCTTTATAGAAAATCCTAAAATAGTTGGATAGAAAGTCATGGAGAACACACACATTAACTGGTTCCTATGGACTTTGGCTGTTTCAACTGTGCCAAACATATCAATTGTTGTGCTAGGGTTATTGCTGCAAGCTCCTAATTTTAACTGTTGATGAAGGGAATAAAATACATAATTGTACAACAGAATTTGAGGGGTTAAATCGGGGGGGGGCAAACTTTTTGGGCTGAGGGCCATATCTGGGTGGAGAAATTGTATGCAGGGCCGGGGCAAGGGGTTGGGGTGCGGGAGGGAGTGCGGGGTGTGGGAGAGGGTGTGGTGTGCAGGAAGGGGCTCAGGGCAAGGGATTGGAGCAGAGGAGGGGTGCAGGGTGTATGAGGGGGCTCAGGGAAGGGGGTTGGAGTGCAGGAGGGGAGCAGACTGAAGGAGGGGGCTCAGGGCAGGGGTGCAGGAGGGGTGCGGAATGTGGGGGGGGCTCAGGGCAAGGAGTTGGTGTGCAGGAGGGGTGCAGGGTACAGCAAGGGGCTCAGGGCAGGGGGTTGGGGTGCACAAGGGTGCAGGGTGCAGCAGGGAGCTCAGGACAGGGGGTTGGGATGCAGGAGGGGAGTGGGGTGTACAAGGGGACTCAGGGCATGGAGTTGGGGTGCAGGAGGGGTGTGAGGTACAGGCAGAGGGCTTAGGGCAGAGAGCTGGGGGGCAGGGTGCAGGAGGAGTTCGGGCTCCAGCCCAGCACCGCTTACCTAAAGCGGCTCCGGGGTGGCAGCAGCGCATACTGGGGCCAGGGCAGGCTCCCTGAATGCCTGCCCTGTCCCCAGCCCTGTGCCACTCCAGGAAGCACTGCAGCCCCAGGCAGGGAGGGGGGGACAGAGGGCTCTGCATGCGCTGCCCTTGCCATGCCTCCAGGTACCTCCCCTGAAGCTCCCATTGGCCATGGTTCCCCATCCCTGGCCAATGGGATCTTCGGGAGGCGGTGCCTGGAGGCAAGGGCAATGCACGGAGCCCTCTGCACCCCTGCCCGGGGGCCGCAGGAATGTGGTGCTGGCCACTTCTGAGAGCGACACAAGGGTCCATGGTGCCACAGGGGAGCAATCCCACGGGCCGGATCCAAAGCCCTGAGGGGTCAGATCCAGACCGCAGGCTGTAGTTTGCCCACCCTTGGGCTAAATCTTTAGCTGTGTAAGTCCATATACCTCCACTAGTTTCAATGGACCTGTGTTGATTGACTAACTTGCTGAGGTTCTGGTCATTACTTTTTCCATTGCTTCAGCTAGTTTTTAAGAAGGATTTTGTAAACAATATATTAAAAATTCTCGACCAGAAAATTGCAAGTGAAAAGGGTTAAATTGTATATTTGTATACTTTGTAACACAGCATCTGCGTGGCCCATAGCACGAAATCTCTAACACAAACATTTATCTAAAAATGTCAACTGAGTGTTCCTATAAATGTATGTTAACATCTATCAATCCAATAAATGTTGGCAATTGGTTGGATTAAAATGTGTTTGCGGGACACAAAATTTTTAACAGCCACATAGCTAATCTGAACCCAGCTAGGTAGTAACAATATTTACCATCTAATGATGGTTTGGTGGCCTGTGTGAAAGGAGTAGGTGGGCCTAATGACTTTTTTATAGAAAAGATTTTACATAACCTCTTGAACAAGTCACTTAATATGTAGTTGAATCAATTTTCCAATTACGTTAAGATTCTTGAATGAAAGGTATTATGGGGAAACTTCGAATTGTGAAGAGAAAGGAGAATCTAAAATCTGAAATAAAAAATTGCTTAAACAATTATGTAGTGGAAGTATTTTAGAAATGGAAATAATCATTTTCTACCCAACTCCAGGCAGACGAGTGTCTGTGGATGAAATCCTGGACCCATTAAGTCAATAGGACATTTACAATTAATTTTAACGGGGCCAAGATTTGACCCTGTATCTCAAAGCCATCACCACCATACTGGCATTCTTGTTAGCAGTCTCACAAAAATGTCAAGAACTGGATGGTTTTTGAGGACAGGATAAAGACAAATTGTGTTAAAAAGAGTCCCCAAGATTAGAGCGACTAGACTAGGTGAAATTTTTCAGACAAAGCTTTCCACCCCACCACCAAAACCACAGATTTATCTCAGCCAATACAGTTTGTGAATCCATATCAAGTGAGATGAATTAGTTTGGTTTAAAAGTAGTCTGTAAAAGTTAAAATATTTCATTTTGGCTTTTTCAAAACAAAATGTTTTCATTTTTTGATTTGAAATGACTTATTTGTTTTTAAATCTATATTAATTTAACTAAAAAAAAGATTCAAAAAATGTGTTTCAGGCCACACGACGCAACATTTTTTTTCAACTTTTTTTTTTTTAATTTGCTGAATTTTTTTTTTAAGTCATTTTCGCTTGATCCAAAAAAAACCTTTCCCCTGATACACACTTTTTTGGTTTGGTCAGCAAACTAAAAAATCATTTATTTACACAACTCTACCTAAGGCTACTCCGGAAGCTTGTGATATACTTTTCACATAACTTTAGAGGTACCATATATCCACACACAAAAATTCAGAGTGAAAATGAGCATATTTTTGAGCTAAGATTGCTTTCCCTGTCACATGTTAGTAGTACACTTTTTTCATGTTTGTAGTGCAATGGCAGTCATTGCACTGAAATTTCTCAAGAAGTAAAATGATTATTCAGAGTAAAGTATTGAAAGGAAATACATAGAATGTTGCGCATATCTCTCTTCCATGTCTGCACATCTGGCACCTTATGTTGGCAACATTCTACTTCAAAATAAATAAATGTACTCAATAACTGATGAGGAAAATTCACTTCTTTGTCCAGGAACAATGCAGCCAGAGTGTAAGCATTTGTGAAGCCATCTGGGAAAATAGATTAATCCATTCTCTTTCTGTCTGTACCTGCTTTGAGTGCACTCTCATGAAGGTAATTGAAAATTAGCTTCTGTCTCATTTACCAGTTGTCCACTGTAATCACAATGAAAATACTTTCCCCCAAAGAGATATGCAAGTTAAATGAACAGAATAAATAAAATGTATTTAACTAGAAGGGAGGCAGGGATTATTAAGTTTCATATAGGATAGTGTCATAGTTTACCACACAACAGCTTGTTTTTGACCATTCATCTGAGTTTCGGCCAATTTCAGAGACTGTAGAGATGTAGAATCTTTAAAGTGGCCACATACACAGAAAATATACCTGCCAATGTTAAAGATATTCTGGCAACATTTATCTGAAGGATGAAGAATCAAAATACCATTGAACTACAGAGAATGTTATAGAAGAAAATTCTGGAATAAAGGACAAATATTGGAAACCCAATATGTTCTTTTCAGTTTAATCAGTCAAAATTAAAGGACCAAGGTGCCAAACCATGGAAGTTACGAGACTCAATACCTTTGAGGACCTGGGACCAAATTATGTTCACTATTACACTGTTGCAACCCCATTAACTTCAGTAGAGTTTTAGAGGTGTAACTAGGAGAATTTATATTCTCAGAGTCAAATTCAGGCAGCTGATTATCTCTAGTACAAACTAATGTATGTAAAATAGGACCCAGTAGATTTTCAAATCAGTTTCAGACTGGACTATGCTTTGAGATGTGATTTCTTATTCTTGCTTCATTAGGTCCCCTGTGTTACTCTCTGGTTCCATAAGATATTGAAGTCTATGGCTGCTGATTCACTTCTGAAGATGTAGAAGGATGAAGGTCCATCTTTCTGTTATGCTCTCTTTTTCCTGCAGACCTCACAGAAGCCCCTCTATAGACTCCACTGGCTTCAGGCTATGTGAATTAAGCAGAGACAGGATAGGAGTAGGCAAGACAAGAGGGCAGGTAGGGCTCAGCTGGCTTCTTCTGCCATCCTAAACCCAGACTTAGTAGTAATTTACACTAATTCTCTCTGTGCTAAGGAAGACCCCACCCTGTGACCATTAAAGAGGCTTCCAAGAACAGGAGGCAGTTGAGGGAGTCTCTGCAGTGGGGATTCTTCTAGGCAGAGCAGCAAACTGGAGGTGTGGTGGTCAGTGGCCTTTGTCCATTTTCCCAAGATTTATATTTACCTCAGTTGATCCACACACGGAGGGAGTGGACCCCACAAGAGACAAAGCTTAGTGCAAGAATTCTAAGGAAATTCCACAAAACTTTTATTGAATAGAAACCTATTAAGCCTTTACTTTTCTTCTACTCATCACATTGCCTACTCTTGGATGTTAAGGATGGATGATTACTTCACTATTAGATTTGGAGAGCATGTGTTCAGAGCTGTGTGTATAAATATAACATATATATATAATATGAATAATAAGGATATCCTGGTGAACTATGATGGAAAAATAAGCAGTAGCAGTGCCACAAGACGAAATCCAATTCAGTGAGCTCTGCAATTGATTTAAAACAATAAGGAATACTTTAAGATAATAAGCGTGTTTTTAATGTATTTGCACAACAAATGCATTCTGTTATAAATGTTTATTTAGAAAATTATGTCATCTTTACTTTGTTTCATGAGACAATTATATGGTTCCCAAGTGAATAAAATTCCCCTTTGCTACACTAGATGGCTAAAGGTTGAGTAGAGTCTTTCCTGATTAACTAATCAGACTTTTATTGAGAAAACTGTTCAATGTGCTCATTATGGCTACTATGTTACAAATATTTTTTTCAAATTAGTTTTTATTTTTTAAACCCATATGCTGATGTAGTAAGAGAAGCCGCAAGAGGGAGGTGAGCAGTTGGGAAGAAAAAGAGAGGAGAATGGTTAGAAAATTTACTCATAGTCTTCTGGTGATTAAAAATAAGAGTTTGGATTTTCAAAGGGGCCTAAAGGAGTTAGGTGATGTAGCAGGTCTGCCCTATTAAGACCCTGGGGATTCAGGGAGCAGCAAGCCCTGGCCTAAAGAGCAGCTCAGCTGGTAGGTGTTGGGAACCAGCTGATCCACCTAATCAGCAGCTAATGATTGATTTCCAGCTGGTGAATAAGCTGATTTCCAGTAAGTGAGGACTGAGGCCTGTGAGCAAGGAGAAGGAAGAGACAAATACTTTCCTGAGAAGCAGCAGCTGCTGCTGATAATTAATAAATTAATTAATTAATAGAGCTGACTGACCCATCAAAATCTGCTGTCTCTCTCACCCCCCCCCCCCCCCGCCCTGAGTAAAAGGAGGTGAATGAGTCATGAGCTACAGGGAGTGAAGAGGCTCTTACAGTATCAGTTTAGGTCAGTGCTATAATTTTTGATATTTGTCTGTATTTGGGGGTGGTATAATATATTAAAGGAACCTGTGTGGAAAGCTAAAGCAGAGTTGGGCTTGATTTTTATTTTTTTCTCGAAGCTGGTGGGTAGGCCCACCAGACTATAGTACTAAAATCCTATTAAATGTCAAGGGGGCTTGGTTGTCTAGCTTTTGTAGGTGCCCTTGAAAACCTCACTTTAGATTTGCAATTTCATAGAATCATAGAATCATAGATCAGAAGGGACCAATATGATCATCTAGTCTGACCTCCTGCAAGATGCAGGCCACATTAGCCGATCTCCCCACTCCATTAGCAAGCGACCCCTGCCCCATGCTTCGGAGGAAGGCGAAAAACCTCCAGGGCCACAGCCAATCTACCCTGGAGGAAAATTCCTTCCCGACCCCAAATATGGCAGTCAGCTGAACCCCGAGCATGCGGGCAAGACTCTCCAGCCATACCCTCTGGAAAAAGGTTAAGAATAACATATCATTGACCCATTGTACTATTTACCAGTGTGGCACTTAATTAACCCATTGACTAAGCCCGGTATCCTATCATACCATCTCCTCCATAAACTTATCTAGCTTAGTCTTAAAGTCATGGAGGTCCATAATTTGAACAGCTATCTTTTTCTGGTAGGTTAAAAATGTAATAGTGGGTATGTAACTATAAATGTGATAAATTTTTAGGTGGTTCAGAATTTCCCACACAAGTAAACCCTAAAAATATATATTTTTGAACTATCCAAAACTTCTAAGTCTGTAAAACTGGGCTACTAGTGTTATGAGATTAATATTTAATGATCTATCCAATGTGTCCTAGATCCTGCTTCTAGTGCAACTGGGAACCAACACACAACTTTTTCTGGTATTTTCATACATCCAGCTAGTTAATGTAAGGGGGAGACACAAATTAATGTTTTTATATTTATTTTTCTACTTAAATCAAACTTTTTTATCACTTGGTAGGGTCAATACTTAAAAAAGTTCCATTATAATGGTTGCTCACAGTAATCCTAATCTAAAATGGAATGTTTTAAGAAACTATTTAGGCTGTGCATGTTGCAAACTCTTATTACACAGATTCAAAGGGAGTTTGGAGGAAACTGTGAGATTATCACTTATTTCCCAAACTTTAAGGTACTGTTGTGCCCTACAAAGGATGTGAACATAGTTCCACAGAGATTGAGAAGGACAAATCCTTCTTGAGAAGATCCCTAGGGGAGTGTATGCATTTGTGAATGTATAATTTTATGTTTTGTTTGAACTTGTGATAGTAACCAGTACTAAAATTGAGGCACTCAGTGAATTTTGTTACCTTTAAGAGGAGTTGACAATATTTACAGTTGTTTCAAGAGTGATTTAGTAAATATTTTCCATGTGAGACTTTGTTTCAGGATCAGATTTAACTCTGTGTAATTATTTATATGTTTATGTATGTACTGAAAAGACAAAACTCCAGTCTGTACCACAGCAGAAAAAATAAACTGAGGTAGAGAAAGGGGAAAGAAATACTATAGCTGATGTCAGCCTGTTGCCTTCCCAGACCTGTTAAACAAAAGGAATGAGCTAAGATATAAACCCCTCTCTCCTTTCCTCCAGATAATCACAGGCAATACTTTCGCTGTTTCATACAGCATGTTGCATTTGTGAGTGGGTCACTAGGTAAATATAGGCCTAGGTGTTAAAGTCCCCAGTTTTTACCAGTTGAGGATCTAGACCATGATGCATTATTGTTTCTATTACTGTACCCTGCTACTGTATTATACATTTATGCTATTATTGTAACTGGAGGGGGGCAGGGCTTAACCCCTCTATTGTACCACCCACATACTGAATCTAGCTCTCTATTGCAGCATACAAAAGGACTAGAGAAGTGGGAGGGTAGATGTATAATGACTTGAATGAGTCTGTATTGAGGTGTGTAAGTGAAAGCAGCTGACTTATACCTGGAGAGTTAATTAATCAAAAGCAATGCCAAGCAGACACTTATGTTTTCAAGTAAAGTACTCAAAACAAAGTAAATATTGTGTTAGAGAATTGGAGCTTATGATTCTAAATTTGGCTCCTTACATTTGATGTAATCACAAATAATAAAGATTTTCAACTTTCACTTTATCATTTCTCCCTGATAGCCATACCATGTAGCTTTTTGGACAGTTCGTAAGTCTTACTTTGGTTTGTGTTCTAATGCATATTGGTTGATATTTTTAGACACACTTTTTGTCCTTTGTTTTATTTCTAACACAGAGTTCAATATCTTAATATCCTACTGCCTTGAGCTCTGTTCACCATTATTAATTGTGCTGCATATTGTGCATTGTGCACATGGGTTAACTCTGGTAAGTTTTTAGCAATCAAAAGTAGTGATTCTCCCCCCGCCCCCACCCCAATATCAATATAATTTTGTCTAGGTAAAATTTGAAGCCCTTTAATTGGGCTTCTATGAACATTCATAGACCAAATATTGTTTGTACAAATGGGGAAAACAGATTTCAGCCCAGAAAAAATCATATAACTTAAGTCACCAAGCACAAAGCTCAAACACATTGAGCATACTGGCTACTCAAACAATTAGTCACAGCAAACAGTCTGTGAACAATCCATAGGCTGAAGTACTTTTGAACAAAACATTCAATGAAAAATTTTCTAATAAGAACAAGTTAATAAAAATCACAATCTGGTCACAACTCATGACCAAGTGGATTAAAAAAAAATCTTGTTAGGATTAATTACCATTAGCTATAACTGGAATAGCATTAATCAAAACTGTTACTGCTGAGGCAATGTTTATTTTTTATTAGAAGTCAAACTGACCAACAAAAATTGCATCTCCAATAACTCAACATCTCTTCAGCTTTAATTTCTTTTTTCCCCAAGATACTCTCACTTTAGATTATACGCTTTATTCTTTCCTTCCACTGCTCCATACTAAACACTGATGACCTTGTCTACCTATACATACAATACCTATTCATTCCTATTATTTCAGTCATCATTCAGCCTCATCAACTGCTCTAAGTGGCATTAGAGAGAACAGGAGAGGAAAATATCATGAAAATAGCTTTAATAATGGGATTCAGTGATTCACAATGTTCTGAGAGATACTATAAAGATAACAATGTGTTCTCTATGCCTATTTAAATAGGCATTTAGAAAAGGCTGTATGTAGTCTGTACCTAGTGGGAGCACTATAGTAGGAGGTAAAGCACGTGTTTTCTTGATTCAGTGTGATAAGTCTTCAGAATTCATTGAACTAGCTTCAACCTTCATTTAGGCCAGTGCAACCTCACTGAGAGATTGAGTTTGCTCTACTACAGCCTTAGCTAAGGCCATATGGCATTTAGCTTATGTAGTAGAGGCTCATGCACTAAGCTCCAAAGGCCCTCGGTTTATTCCGCCCAACAACGACCACGGTGTTGCATTAACTGGTCGGATGCATTACTGGTAACAAAATAAAACATTGTGCCAAGCTGATATTTACTACTATTCTGCTGGAACACTTTGACTACTCTCAGGCCTTTAAGAACTGGGGAAAGGGAACAAGACAGAGTCAAAGCCAGTTAAGTGGTGCTTCTTCTGCCTTTGCAGCAGCAAGATCCAGAAACAGAGGAATGGCCTGAGTGGCAAAGATTACAGTGTCAAAGCAATCGATTTCAGGTGTTAGTTTTTAGGATAGAAAGTATTTATCATTCTCATTGCCAGAGAAGTTTGACTAATCTTTGTGGCTGTCAGGATTATGGATATTAGGAATGAAAAGACACAGGAAAATTGTGTGTGTTAAGCCTTGCTTGCTTTGTGCTTTTTATAGTCCTGTCTTCTTATGGCTTCACTAAAAGAAAGTGAAATTTGCTGAAGGCTTAATGCGGACAATGTGCTTTGGAGATGTTTGTGACAAGTCAGTTGGTCCCAGATCATAAAAAGGTATTTAGGCACCTAAATCCCAATGATTTCAATGTTATGGCAGGATTCTGAAAATCAATAGCAATATCCATCATTATTAGGCAGAACTAAGCAGTAAATATAAATGGATATAAACAAGGATTTAGTCAGGAGGAAGCTAATTTAATACATAGGGCATTTTTCAACTGAACATCAGCTGCCTAGAGTTTAGTTCACTCTCCATAAAATAAACTCAGTCATCCATGTACCTTTCTCTTTTTCCATCTTCAATTATCTTTATGTGATTTCCCTGGGCTTTGTCTAGGAAAAAAAACAAGAACATCTTAGAAATAATCACTTTGTATGGCTCAAAGAAGAATTCAAGCATAAACAGGATAGAATTTCACTGGGTTAATACCTTCTGTTTCAGCTGATGGTGACAGGAATGGCTGTCTGGCATGTGCAGGTGTTGAAAGGCATGATAAGCCATAATGGACAGGCTGAAGTGACTAAGAATTTTTGCATTTTTCATACAGCTTGGTTTTCACTTAGGAGTTGTTGGGCACCTATTCAGAAAATGTGGAATCTGGATAAATGATGGCACATGCTTGTCCTATCAGAGGCAATAAATCAATCTATGGAAAAATAAGCAATGGCAGCAACTTGCCAGGAGGCTTTTCCAATGCATTTTTGTTTTGTTTTTGTTTTTTGTGAAGCACTGGCAGACTTTCACTTTCTGATGGGTAATGGATGATGGACATAAAATATGTCTCCATTGACCTGACTGCAAAGGAGTTACACCAGTGATGAACTTGGCATGCAGTTCATGACTGCTTGGTAGTTTACATGTTAATTGGTGGAGGTGTCCTTTTCCTTCCTTCCTCCCTCCCCTCTTCCCAGCCCCTGCATTCCTATGTGGTCTCAAACACCTGGACAGCAACAAAGAGACTTAAATGTAGGCTTGAGGGACAAAACTTGGAAAATGCAGAGTACAACCATTTTGATATTCCACACATTATGGGAGTGAACAAGGGGGTCACAGAAGGGTTGCTCATTTTTAAGCTGTGTATTATGAGCAAAAAATAGAGCTGTGCAGAATTCGTATTGAACTCAAACCACTTGAAGTTGAGGCTTTTGAAGTTTTGTAGTTTTTCCTCTACCCCCAATGAGGAAGGGTGACAGACACCCGCTAATTCCTAGCAAGGCATTTCTTTCCATTGTTCATTCACTACTGCACACTCTGGGACCACTGTGTCCTTATGCTTGTACGTTGGGAAGTCACTGGAACTGGGAGGATTTCTCCATTCCTACTTCACCACATAGCCCACTGTCCACATCCTGCTTCCTTAGAAGAGCATACTGGGAAAGGGAATGACCACTGAAGATGGAGGAAAGGCCAATGGGTAAAACAAGGTGGTTGAGGGAAAATGTTAGTTGCCCCATCACTATGAAAAGCAAGCTCCATTTGGAGACTGGGAGTGACACAATGTCTGTCTTGGGGGGTTGAGTTCATGAGACTGGAACCTCAGAGCAAAATACAAGGACTGATTCACTGCCAAACTCTGTGAAACAAAAATATTGAAGCTGTACTGCAAAATTCTCAATCTTCATGGAGATACAAATACAAATGGTGTTTTTCTGAGCCTAGAGGACCCCATCAGGAATCAGAACTCTGTTTTGCTAGGCACTTCACATAGTTGCAACAAAAAGACTACAGTCCTAACATGTGATGATGGAGGGGAGGGGGATGACTGCCTAAATGAGAACAGTGGGTGTGGGCAGATGAAGGGAGTTAGGGATGACAAAGTACAAGTGAAAAAAATTGTTTGCCACAGAAAGTAGTAGTATCGGAACACTGGCAATCTAGCCATTCATCAACAAAAAAAAAGAGAATTAATGTCTGCTAGATCCTGGCACGTTTTCTTCCTATGGCAGATTACTAGATGTATAATTACTACATATAGTAATTATTTAATGCAAGGATGAATAAGAAGGGCTTTTAACTGTGTAATAAGCCAGAAACTAAATTGCAATCTGTTCCATTTTTAAATTTAAAATTTCTTTTACTGAAATATAGGTGTGAGACATACATTTTTCAGGAATTAAACAGGGGTTTAGCCATATAATTTTAAATCAGTAGGAATCAGCTGTCTAAAATGCTGCATAACACATTGAAAACTTATCTCATGGGTCACAGAAGAAAAATTGGGTGCAAGCATTGTTCTTCATTTATCCATAGATAAAACTGCTTTGTGGGCTGCCAGCCACATCCCCAGCCATAGCCATCTGTGATAAATACCCACATTTCTGCAGTCACATTCTTGCACTGAACAGGGTTTTACCATGTTACATCTCCACTAATTACCCATTATCAGCTGCTTCCAGAAATGACATAACCTATGGTCAAGGATATACATTGGTGTTGAACCATTAGTTTATCTTTTGAGTTGAGGTAACGAGAAAGATTATGTATGTATGTTTTGATTTCTCTCTCTACTTTGGGCCATATTGTGAACACCTTATTTTCAGCTGTAAGCAGTTAATCACATTAATATAGTTGTACTGAAGTTGATAGGGTTACTCATGTGAGTAACATCTCTCCAGTGGTTCAGATTCTGTCCCTTTGAAAATAAACAATGAATGTAAGGACCCCGCTCCAGGGCCCCTGAAAAACTCCCGTGGGGGCCCCTGCGGGGCCCAGGCCTGGGGCAAATTGCTCCTCTTGCCCCCCCTGGGTGGCCCTGGCTGCCACAGTAGGAGAGGAGACTGCTTTTTTAGATATAGATATTAACTTGTTTCTCCTCTGACTGCTGATCTAAACCTGTACCCAGATGGAACCTCTAGTATCTGATTATACAGACTGGCCTTTACAGAAGCTAACCAGTGTTGTAGTGGGCCTAGGCTTAGTTTCTGTGTCCCTTACTTTCCTATCCTCCCTCCTTGTTGCAGCCTGGAGACTCTCCGTAGTGGTTCTTTCTGGGCTCTTGGTGTTGCTAGTTCTGTGCAGTTTTTTTGGCTGTTAAGGCCAGGGCCAGCTGGGGGGTGGAAGGAGGGGAGAGAGCCCTGGGTCCCCATACCCATGGAACAATATAATGGGGGCAAGGCCAGGCCAAATTTGAGTGAGTGTCATTGTGACCTGGTTTTTGGGGACAATGTGACCCAGGATTGGCCTAGCAGCCCCTTTGTCATGACAACGGGGCAGTTGGGCCAAATTTGAGTGAGTGACATTGCAGCCTTGCGCACAGGGTTACAATGCTACTCATGTTTGGCCTGGGCCCTCACCTGCTGGCTGCCAAAACTTCATTGGCTCTTTTCAGAGGCAGGTACTGGCTGGCTATTCCCCGGGGGCATAGCTAGTTAACTAGCTAGCAGGGAGGAGTCTGGTAAGGAGAGGGGATGAGGGCACCAGGGGTTCCTGGAAGGAGATGGTAGAGGGGGCTCCATTTTAAGGGATGAGTCTTCTGGAAGTGGGTGGGTGTAGGAGCTAATGGGCCAGGAAGATTGCATCAGGCTTTTTTGAAAGGGTGGGTGGCTTCAGTTTCAGATTCTGCCCCTAGAAACTTCTCTGGCCCTGGTCCTGGCTGGGCTGGAGCATTTGCTTTTCTGTGTTCCTTTTCCCTTTTGGTGTTTAGTGATCTGTAGGATCCTACTCTGACAGCAGGTAGAGATAAGACCTAGGACAGCGTGGTTGGGGTAAATGCAAGATTGACTTTATTTCTTGTTTACAATCTTGCATTTAGCCCAACCATGCTGTGCTAGTTATCTGTAATTTCTACAGTAACCTGATAACAAAGAAACTGGGCAAAGAAACTGACTGAGAGTCTGGGAGATGGATTGCAACATGCTGGGCAAGGAGATGGAGGAGATAAGTGGGGAACTGGTAGATTGTGAGGAAACAGACTGGTTCTCAGTCCCATTCATTCGTTCCTTCCCAATTCCTCCTCCAATCTGGAAGTACGTAAGGTGGTGAAAGAGTGGAGTCAGATCTGGTGAAGAGCTGGAGTGGTGGGGGAGGGAGGGTTTTTTGGGTGGGAACTGGGTCTGTCTGGGCAATGACTGGGAATTGGAGTTTGTGGGGAGAGGGAACACATTGAGTGTGGAAATAAGTTTGGAATATGCATCCAGGCTCTCTGTACAGTGAATGGGGCTAGACAGCGATTCCCACCTAAGAATGGGATGAACAAAAACCAGCATGCTAGATGGCTCCCCACCTGAACTAGCCAATAGCAAATGCTGAGGAAAGGGTAAATTAGCCCTCACTGGTAATTAGTTGCTTAAGCCCATACTGGAGGGAAGTAACCATCTTCGCTTGGGATCTGAATGTCTCATGGAGTCTGGCATCTAAGCACAATGGGATACCTGCCCATGGTGCATCACCCTGTGTATTGAAACAAGCACTCCTGGTGAGTACCTGCAGAGCCAATTCAAGGAGCCAAGTATGCACTCACACAGGGATATATTAACCTCAGCGGCTTTATGCTGACATAACTTGAGCTGGCAAAAGTTTGTAGTGTAGACATGCTCTCAGCCTGCTAGACACCAAAAAGACTTAACAGGGACACTAGTTTTATGGTTCAGAACAACAATTTGTAACACACCACGCTGCCTACTATGCTTAACTGCCCATTTCAAACCCTTTATGCATAACAGTCTAACTCCTAATTACCCACTTCAAGTGACTGACTCAACAGGTGTTACCTCTTCTGCTTAACAATCTGTCCCAACTTGTATTTAGATCAGACACTGAGACCATGTCTACACTACTGTGTTAAGTTGACTTAAGTTATATCAATGATTATAAACCACTGTAATTCATCACTTGTGCATGTTCACATGACTCTCCTTGTGTCGATGGAGTGCATCCATGATTGGTTCTCTAGCACCAATGGACAGCAGTGCACCACAGGCAGCTATCCCACTCTGCAAAGCACCATCTTCTCTCACTAGAAGTCCTGGGAATGGATCCCAGTGCATCATGGGGCTAGGATCAGTGCCCCCATGATGGAATTATGGGATGGAGAAAACTGCAAGGTCTTCTGACTGCAATTTGTGTTGTTATTCAACTTCACCTGTAAATTTTGTGCCTGCCATCTCTGCCTGAAAGCATGGATCCCACACTGCTCTCCAGTCTTGTGGTAAGCATTATGAACACAATATGGCTGATTCTGCAGTATTTCATGAGCTGGTGATATGGGATTGTGATGCAGGTGTGGGATGATGACCAGTGGCTACAGAACTTTTTCATATGCGCAAAGCCACCTTTCTTGGACTGTGCAGAGCTCACCACCACCTTGCGGTGGATGGACACCAAAATGAGAACTGCCCTAATGGCAGGAAAGCTAGTAGTAGTTGCTCTGTGGAAGCTGACAACTCCAGACTATTACTGGACAGATGCCAATCAGTTTGGAGTTGGGAAGTCCACAATGGGCAGTGTAGTCATGCAAGTGTGCAAGGCCATTAATTGCCTCCTGCTACAAAGGACTGAGACTCTGGACAACGTGCAAGGAATAGTGGATGGCTTTGTGGCAATGGGATTCCCTAATTGCAGAAGAGTGATGGAACACACATCCCAATTTTGGCCCCAGACTATCTTGGACTGAATACATCAACAGAAAAGGCTACTCCTCTAGGCCCTGGTGGATAACCGGGGCCATTTCACTGACATCAATGCAGAGTGATCAGGGATCACTCCTGGAATGCTGACCTGTACAAAATCTGCAAGCAGGGACTTTTCCCTCAAGATCACAAGATTCCAATAGGAGGTGTGGAAATGCCTATAGTGATCCTGGAAGACCCAGCCTACCCCTTACTCTCATGGTTCATGAAGCCATACACCAGAAACCTTCACAGCAGCTAGGAACACTTCAACAGGTGTAAAATGACCGTAGAATGTACATTTGACAGACTGAAGGATTGCTGGCACTGCCTCTTCTGCAGGTTCGACCTGAATGGGGAAAATATTTTCACAGTCATAGCAATCTGCTTTGCTCTGCATAACGTTTGTGAAGCCAAGGGAGAAAAGTTTCCCCAGGGCTGGAGCATTGAGGTGGATCAGCTGATTTTGAGCAGCCAGGGGGCCTATTTGAATCAAGGGGTTTTGAAAGAGCATTTTGACAATGAGCCCCAATAATGTGTCTTTCTGTAAAGAATTGAGCCATGCATGATTTACTTGCCACCTTGAAAGACCCCTGTAATGATTCCTGCCTGAGCGTTAATTGTAGTCTCCAAATGTGGCAATTGCCATTGTTTGAATTTCTGTTGCAACCACCCTAGGTAGGTCACAAATCACTGTATTTTTTTTGACTCAATTTTTGTTAAACAGCAATACACAAATTAACATTTCTTACAAGGGACATATAAATCCTCCTGTCACTATGGAAAATATCCCTAGGGTGGAGTGCAAGGGGTACTGCAACAGGCTGGGAATGTGTGAAGAATGTGTGTGTGGGAGTTTGAGGAGGGCAAATTCACTTCTGTATGGACTGCATGGGGAGTCAACCACACATGTGTTCTGCCTGCAGCATAATCAGGGACCTCAATCTTTGTTTGATCCTCCATGAGCTTTATTATCTCCTCCTGACCATGTCTCGTCTCCTGGCTGTCCATTTGTCATTCTTTGTTTGTTGTCTATCTTCACATGCTCTGCTCACAATCAGCCTAATCTGAGTATTGCAGCAATTCCCAAAACAAGATGTCATTGTCCGCCAACGTATCTGATGGAGGCATGCTGCCAGTATGTAGGAGCTGGCCTTCAAGGGCACATCTGCAGCAGCAAAAGAAACAGGCCACAGTATCCTGTATGCACTCTCAGTATTGAATAATAAGTTACATGCACCTCTTTCTCATTTTCCCTTGGCAAGCATGCAGCATGACCAGAGCACTAAACATGGTGAGTTTGGCCTGAAGGGTAGTGGCGGGAGCAGGGATGCAAGACAGGACAAAGGGCCTGGGTGGTTTCAGAAGGGGATTAGTACAAGCGCCTGGGGACACTATTCTGAATACTGGTACTGTTTTCCACAGGTGGAGGCAATTGAAGCTGAAATCACACTACTGATCATAACCAAAGATGCAAGGGTGCATCTCCTGCATGCGTGCAGCTTCAGACCGGACCTGTATGTGGCTTTCTTGCATGCTGCTTTGGTTCCTGCAGAAATAATTGCCGATTAGCATGGCAAAGTTTCCTACAGTGAGGGAAGAAACAAGGCAGCTCTAACAAGGAATTTTCGGCAGAGAGAGTATCTGCAGGAAAGTCTTTCCTAGAGATCTTGAGGATTCCTGGAGATCTCAGTGTGCACTAACAAACTTTTCGACAGGGCCCCCACTAAACAGCTGTATAGGGGAATGAGAAGCAGTTACAAACTGTATCTACTGTTATTAATTTTGATCCCATCTTTCCATATGAACCATTTAACAAAATCAAGGACACCTCTACCTCCTATAACCATGAACTATGAGAGAAAAATGAGTATTTACTGGAGCTCCCTTCTGCTTCAGGCATGCCACACCTGGACTGCTGGGAGTGTCTTGATGTCTCCAGAGTCAAAGAGGTACTGACTTGCCACACCATCTGATAAGACTGTTGCCCATCCCACATCCTCCTCCAACTTTACTTCCTTGTCCATGACTTTGTTCTTGGGGTTGACTCTGCTGGCCACTGCCTCTAGTCCCTCCTATGAAGTATCCAAGGGGCTCTGAGGAGGAAGTGGGGTCACAGCTAAGGATGACATGCAGCTCCTCTGTAGAAGTGGCATGTTTTTGGCATCAGACCATAGTGGTGGCTGGCCTCCCTTGCCTTCTGGTGCCCCTGCCTCAGCTCCTTTATTTTAGCACAGCAATGCTGTGCATCCCTTTTTGTGCCTCTTCTCATCCATGCCACATGCAAAGTTCCTATGGCTGGTTCAAAGCTGTGAATATACAGCCTCCTCTCCCCACAGATCCAGCAACTCCAGTGTACTCCTTGCAGGAACCTGTTTGCTGTGGAAAGTCAGTTGGAAAGATGTGATGTTTGCTGAGCATGGACAGTTCACAAGAAGTGGAATTTTAAAAATTCCTGTGGGAGGGTCACATGCCTGTGTAACTGGCTGCAGGGCTTACCAGAGCAGTCATGATGGGTATTGTGGAACACCTGCTGGAGGCCACTTAGGGTAACATAAACAAGCACAGTGTCTACACTGACACTTCCTCACTCTAACTTTGTCACAAAAATTCTATGCTGCTCATCAAGGTGGCTTTAGGTCAACATAGCAGGAGAGTTAAATAAGTAGGAGGAGCATTGTTGTGTGTACTCCACCACTACTTTGTCAACAAAACCTATGTAGTGCAGATATGACCTGATTCCTTCCCCAGACCTGAAGAATAGTACTGGGCACTTCAAAAGGTCATAGATCTTCCACCAACAGAAGTTGGCCAATAAATATTACCCTCCTACCTTGTCTCTTTGCTTTTTACATTAGTCCTTTCAACTTAAATGATTCTTAGTCATCAAACTGAAATGGTCATCAAAGAAGGTAATAACTTTTTACTCTTAACAATCCTTGGAGAGTATTTTTTTTTGTCTTTCTGAGTTTGGTAATGAAGGGCTAGATTAAAAAAAAACAGCCACAGTATTTTGGCTGCTTAAAGCTGCAGAGCTGTCTAAGCACCTAGGGGATCCTATATGCATCTTTAGGTGGTCTAATACCCTTTAAAAATTTATCCTGAGGTTTCTTAAGCATTTCCAGATAACTATTTAGTTCCTCAATTACTGTAAATATTTTATATTCAAACGGCTTATTTTTTGTAATTTACATCATGGTCACTTGATCTATATTGGTACATAAGAAACCTCACTAATCATATATCAGGAAGCTATTATATCAGGTGCTTCCCTTTAGCTAAAAAACAAATGAACATTTTAAGCATAAGCTTTTTTTTTTTTTGCAATATGTAAAGAAATATTTTCATCTTTAAATGGAAACATGAGGTTACAAAGAACCACACCATTTCCCAACTGTAGAACTTTAAATTATTCCTTTTTTCCCCCCAACTTTTCTTTAATGTGTTTATAAATCAATTTCAAGAAGAATATTTTTAGAAATCTGAGAGAAGGCGAAGAAAAGGTGTGATGAAGAAGTTCCGAGCTTAGCTTTCCTGGTTGTGAAACACCATCTGCGACAAATCACCTCTCCTTCAACTACCCTTGGAAAAAGAATAGCTTCATATCCATTAGCATGGAGGGGATGACCTGCTCTTTGAGAAGACAGCTGTGTTGGTTGCTTGCCTTTTAACTAACTTGTCCCCAAAATTATAATCTGCAGTATCTTCACCCTCTATTGAGAAGGAAAGACTCCTACCACTACCGTGCAAGGCAAAGAATCACAATAATACTTAAATATTTCTAATAGAATATGGAATATTTAAGGCAAAATAGAGGTTATAAAGTTGTATTCAACAGTCAGTGCAATCAGCCCTGGAAGTTGATCAGTATGACTTTATGGCCAAGGAGTGTCTTTGACACTTTTCTTCCCTGACACTGAAAGAAAAGCAGAGACTTATTTAGTTTTATAAAATAACCAGACAAAACTAGCATGTGAACCACACTATTCTCTAAGCATTTTATGTGTGAAGTAACTGAATAGTAGTTGTCCTAAATTTCAGTAAAGATAATTGTGTAATCTAAAACTATTGTCATCTTTAATATTTGGATTAATAATGGCTTCTCTTCTCTCCCTCCTCCCCCAACAATAGCAATCAAAGTGAGGTTTAGTGATATCTTTCCCCCCACCACACACACACCCCTACCTTGGGAACATACAACTGTGTTTGTTTGTTTTTGTTAGTGAGAGTGTCTGTGTGTGTCCCTCTCTCTTCCCCTCCAAAAACAATAACAAAAACTGTGGCAGTGGTGTAGCACTAAAGCTGAAGTGAATCTTGTGACCTGTCAAAAGAAGTGCTTGTGTGCTGCTTCAGATGAGGGGCTAGCTCAGCAAGTAATGTTCAGTTATGATTTTCTCACTATCCTACCTCTTCTTTCCTCAAACCATTGGGAATCTCCTCTACTTCCCCTTGTGTGCCAGTAAAGCATTTAAGCATTCACTAAGACGATGCATGTGCTTAAGTGCTTTGTTATAGTAGCAGGAGCTAGGCACATCCCCCTAGGGAGGCATGGAGGAACGTGTGTGTGTGGGTGGGGGGGCATGGCTGAGGCCCAGCCCAGCCCTCACAGGGCATGGAGAGGGAGGGCCATGCATCTCTGCTGCAGGCCCAGGACTCCACCTGCTGCCCCCACTCCCAGCTGTGGCCCTAGCCTCTTCTCTTTTACACCAGTTCTTGGGGGAGGAGGGCATGGACAGGGAAGAGGGCATGAGGTAAAAAGTTTGGGGACCACTGAACTAGGCTGACCATATGTTGGCTTACTAAATTAGCCTCAAGATGTGTCTTGACACGTTTACATAATACTGATCTTCCTTGAGTATCTCAAAGTGCTTTACAATCATTGTAAGCTCTACCAGAATTAATCCCTTCACAAACTCCTATTGTATATCTGGGCAGGGTAGAATGTAGCATCTCTTTAGCCATGTCACATTATATAATTGCTCGGAACAAGGAGAAGAATGCTGAATCCAATTAAATCTTCGTGGGGGAATTAGGCAAGCACCATGTAATTACCTGAGGTGGGATTTAGCCAGTTTAGCAGCATTGGCAATCAACTCTTTTTAAGTTTTCTTGAGTTCCTTCATAAACATAGTTGAGTCAACATCACCAAACATTTTGACCATAAATATTCCCTTGAGTTTATATGGATTTTATTTGTCCTCATCGTGTCTCCTTTTGTGTTAATTTTCCCTGAGCTTTCATACAACAGATTTTACTGGCATAATAGCTTGTGGAAATCAACTGTGAAGCTTGCACACTCAGTTATTCACAGTGGAAGTGTTTTGTTTTACATGGGATGGGACATTAGTCACACAATCGGTCTGAGCTCCTAAAACATGTCCAAGAAGCAATTAGAAAAACTAATCAAAGATCTTACCTTGCCTTTCACTGATCACACACATTTTGCTTCAGTTATTGACACAGTGACTGTGGTTCAGACCAGTATGCACAACGTACTTTGTGTATTTTCTATAGGATGCTATGCTACATGATGATGTAGAACAGAAGTCACACAACTTATCACTAGAGCACTAGAACAGGGGTAACACAACAAACCAGACAAGGATCTGACCCAACTTCATCACTGTGATCATGTATGAAGCTTAGAATTTGAGCAGTGAGAATAAGATTTTTCAGTTCACTGGCAAGTTAAAAATCATTTCTGATCAAACCAAAAGATTTTTGGGAGGGATGGGTTTTAAAAGAAACTCCAAGTATTTATTTACCAAAATGTTTTGGTTTGATTTTGACCATTTATAAACATTTTGATTTTTTTTAAAGGAAATTTTGAAACTAAATGTTGCTTCAAAGTGGAAAAATGTCAGAATTAAACCTTTTTTTTTTTTTTTTTTTTTTTTTTTTTTTACAATTCAGCAAATCCAACAGGACTGAAAGGGACCTCAAGAGGTCATCTAGTCCAATCCTCTGCACTCAAGGTAGGCCTATATAATAATTGGTTTAAAAAACTAGACCATTCTTGACAGGTGTTTCAAACCCGTTCTTAAAACCCTCCAATGATAGAGATTCCAAAAACTCCCTCGGCAATTTGGTCTTCTTAACCTGTGAGGATAGGACAAGAACAAATGGGCTTAAATTACAGCAAGGGAGGTTTAGACTGGACCTTAGGAAAAAATTCCTAACTATCAGGGTGAATAAACACTAGAACAATTTTTTTTTGCCCTCTCATAGCAACAGTTTATGAACTTGGAAACTATTATCTAGAATAATAGAATATCAGGGTTGGAAGGGACCTCAGGAGATTATCTAGTCCAACCCCCTGCTTAAAGCAGGACCAATCCCCAGACAGGTTTTTGCCCCAGATCCTTAAATGGCCCCCTTAAAGATTGAACTCAACCCAGGGTTTAGCAGGCCAATGCTCAAACCACTTATTGTCTTCCCCCTCCGTCTTCTCTTCTCCAGACTAAACAAACCATATTTTTCCTCATAGGTAGTTTTCTAGATCTTTAATCACTTTATTTTGCTCTCCTCAGGGCTTTCTACAACTTGTCCATGTCTTTCCTGAAATGTGGTGCCCAGAACTAGACACAATACTCCAGTTGATGCCTTATCAGCACACAGTAGAGCAGAAGAATTACTTCTGTTTTCTTGCTTACAACTCTCCTGCTAATACATCCCAGAAAGAAGTTTGATTTCCCCCCCCAACAGTGTGACACTTTTAACTCCTGTTTCGCTCGTGAGCCCCTATAACACCCAAATCTTTTTCTGCAGTGCTTTTTCCTACATAGACATTTCCTATTTTGTGTGTGCAGCTGCTTGTTCCTTCCTAAGTGGAATACTTTGCATTTGTCCTTATTGAATTGAATCGTGTTTACTTTAGACTATTTTTCTAGTTTATTTTGGATTTTAATGCTATCCTCCACAGTACTTGCAACCCTGCCTAGCTTAGTATCAACTGCAAACTTTATAAGTGTACTCTATGGCATCATTTATCTCAGGTAATATTTCAGTCACAAAATCTCTCTACATTTTTTTCCAGATGTTTTGGGCAAATAAGTCATCCATCTGTACTCAGAATTACTTTGTGTGAATATGAAGACAGAGAATTAAATTTAAGTTGCTGTTGTTCCATAAATCTTAGACTACCCTAATATTTTTGAGGCAAAATTCAAGCATGAAGCTTGTGTGACTAGAAAGGAAAAGGTTTAATATCTCAGCTTTATAAACCCCTCCTTCTTAAAAGAACTCAGCGGTCAGAACTAATGCCATGTGATTGCTGTGACCAATCACAATTACCCAATACAGCCTGAATGTTAAATATCAAGCAATAAATATACAGTGAACTGTTCACAATAATCCACAAATGTGCCAAAAATTAATCAAATTTGATTAGGGAATAAGTTCCAGGAAGTCACAATCTGCTTATAGACAATCCTCAAGTGAAAAAAATAGTAAATTTATTCACTGAGTTATTTGTGCCAGTTATTATAACATAAATGAATCCTGTGCTTTCTCATAAATGATCTAGAAATAAGGGGTGAGCAGTGAGGTGACACATTTTGTACATACCAAATTACTCAAGATATAAAAGTCCAAATCAGACTGCGAAGAGTTGCAAAGAGATCTCACAAAAGTGGGTGACTGGGCAACAAAAAGACAGATGAAATTCAATGTTGATAAATGCACACTATAAAACATAATGTCAACTACACATACAAAATGATGGGGTCTAAATTAGCTGTTACCACTCATTAAAGAGATTTTTGGGGTCATTTTGGATAGTTCTCTGAAAACATCTGCACAATGTGCAGTGGCAGTCAAAAAAGCTAACAATGTTAGGAACGGGACACCTAATCAGATATTAAATATGTAATGTCACTATATAAATCCATGGTATGCCCACACCTTGAATTCTGCATGCAGATCTGCTTGCCCCAGCTCAAAAAAAGATATATTAGAAATGGGAAAAGTAGAGAGAGAGGCAAGTACAATGGATAGGGGCATGGAACATCTTCCATATGAGGAGAGATTAAAAGGACTGAGACTGTTTGTCTTGGAAAAGGGACAGCTAGCCACAGGAGGGTATGACAGAGGTCTATAAAAGCATGACTGTTGTGGAGAAAGTGTAAAAGGAAGTGTGATTTACCCCTGCATAGAACACAAGAACTATGAGTCACCTAATGAACTTAATAGGTAGCAGGCTTAATACAAAGGAAAGTACTACTTCACACAACACACAGTCAACCTGTGCAACTCATTGCCAGGAGATATTGTGAAGGCAAGAACTATAACTGGGTTCAAAAAAGAAGTACCTAAATTCATGGAGGATAGGTCCATTAATGGGTATCAGCCAAGATGGTCAGGGATGCATTCCTATCCTCTGGATGTTCCTAAGCCTGACTACCAGAAACAGGGACTGGACAACAGGGATGAATCATGTGATAACTGCACTGTTCTGAAGCACCTGGCATTTTCCACTGTTCGGAGACGGAGTACTGGGCTAAATGGACCATTGGTTTGACCCAGTATGGCCATTCTTATTTGATATTCTGATTTTTATTTATTTTTAAGCTGCATTTGACAAATAGAGAACAGGGTGTTAAGGCTAAAGAAGGGGGTGGAGAAATTCAAGATTAATACATAAGATGAATGTGTCTTGAAAATGTGTAGTATCAGTCTGATTTGTATAAGTTGTATCATCATGACTTCAATACAAAAGTTACATTAAAACAAACACATTCACAAAAGGCATACAATATTTTAAACAAAAACATTTTGAAACCAACTCATGCAGAAATTCGGAGGGAGGTGTGATATTGGTGTAGAAGATGTTCCTTTTTAAGAAAAAAATATTTAGTGCCTGTTTTAGATTAAAGCACTGTCTATTTGATATAGCTCCCTCCCATGTCCAGCTAACAAGAAAAAGCTGGATCAACCAGCTGTAATACTAATCCATTGCCAAGGTCACTGATTTCAACTAATTTGAAGAAGGCTAGTAATTATTTTCAAATGAGAGAGTTTGTTGAGTACATGGAGGATAAACTCACCATGATTCAGTGGAGCAGTGCTGTTTTCATTCACACTTCATCAGCTCAGGAATGAGAAACTCAGCAGAAAGAAGGCATAAAATGCTTCAAAAAAATCAATGATTGTAGCAGAACTGCAAAGTGACACTATTTTAGCTACAGGAAGGGTTCAATTTTATTAATTTGATTTATATTTTTATATTATACATTAGTTTTCTTTTTGGATTTGTACAGCTAGAGTAAGAATGAAAGAAATCATGTGTGATTCAATGATGATTTGTGACAAGTGATTAAATCAAGAGAATTAGTTTCCTTTTTTTTTTCCTTTTAACCATCTCTTTCATGGGAACTCCTGTTAAAGTCTCCCTATGAAAACAAGGAGTCAGCTTAACAGTTTCCCTATATCAGCTGTGTCATTTGTTATCATTTGTATCCTTTTTAATGTTCTCATAATCACTGACTCTTTTATCTAGAAGACATTAGAATAACAGTAAATTGCCTAAGAACCTTAATTTTCACTTTAAATTTATTAAATTTTCTGTTGACAATCCTGATGGGATATATCCTTTGCTGGGTAATTAATTCAGACCCTGAATGTCAGAACCAGATTTATTTTGGCAATTAGTAGGTCCAGTAACCTTCCAGAAATGTGTAATTTTTCTCAAGCAATTATTAAGGTGTTTGTTCTTCCGTCTCTAAATATACTTATCTCAAATTAATGCTAATGGAACTTATATGCACTCTTCACTGGGAAATAGATACTTAGTAGGAAGCTTCACTGTAGATATTGTGGATCTCTTTGTAAATATCTACTTTCCCCAAGAGAATGATTAACTAATGCAAAATACATAGCATGTTTCTTTAAATATTTGATTCTTTGGGCCATATCCTCAGCTAGTGTAAATCAATATACCTGTAGTACCACTGACTTGAATGGAGCTACACTGATTTATGCTACCTGAAGATTTGGTCCCTTGTTCTCAAGAATCCAATCAGATGTCTATATTGAAGTTATGTTGTTGAAGGTTTGCTATAATAAAAGATGGAGGAGGGGAGGCATGCTAGTGTGAAACTGAAACTTTGTTTTTTCACTTCTGTCACATGCTAGGAGGCAGTATGGTCTGATTCATTGACTGCAATGCTTAGTGTTGCAGTTTCTCCTTTACGTACATATTTCCATTGCTTTTTGCTTCCATTTCATTCAGAAATTAGTTTTCTTTAGTACTCAAAAGAAGCAACTTGGTTCGCAGGGACAACTAGTTATATGTGTGTGTGTGTGTGTGTGTGTGTGTGTGTGGTGTTGTTTTTATTTTTTTAAATTACCTACTGGTTTCTACAAAAGATTTTGAAAATACTGTTTAAACTACTGGGGGATAGGGTGGGGAGAGAAACAAGGTGGGCCTGGTGAGGTAGCGTTGATTAGTGTTGTTTCTGTTTTCTTTGTGATATTACTTTCCAGAAAATCTAGTTGTTATTGAATAAAAAGCTCTAGCACAGATTCTCAAGGCTGGTGTTAACATTGTTCGGTATGGGATGTGAAACTGGCATTTTGAAGCACACAGGTGTTGGTAATTGATGTCATGCTCTGTTTGTCACTAGATTCATGTTAATCAATCAAACTTTCTCCAATGTATCATTCTATTGCTGTCATGGTTTTTTTTTTCTAGCCAGTAATAGCCAATACATATTTTTTTTCCATCTAGTTACTTGCTTCATTTCTTCAGCACTGCCTCAGTTATAACAGCAACAGCTGTGGCAGAAAAACATTAGTTTGTGTGGCAGCTGGATTGGTTTGCTTATTCTCTAGCCTCATCTGCACTAGATAAAGAGAAGGTGTGTTTGTACAGTCTGATAGCTAACAGATTGCAAAATCCTAATGTAGACGAGGCAAGTTGTAATTTTAACTTTATTTAGCTGCTTGAGATGATCCCTGGGGGAAGCAAGGACTACACAGTTTAGAGTCACAGTACAGTAAGGGCTGTTTCTTCTGAAGCTGTGTAGAGATTCCCCCAGAAGCTCTTATTGGCTGGGAGTGGGGATGGTGCTGGCTTCTTGCTGCTAGCTTGTCTCCCACTGTGGGGTGGGACAGCAACAAGGGATAGGGTTGCTCGTTGCTCCCCACTGGAGAGAAGTGTTGCTTGAGAGCAGTGATGGGTGACTGGTGACCTGACTCCCACTGGAAGGGAGGGAAGTCATTCCACAACAGACAGCATATTGGCTGAAGATTAGCTGGCTGGCTCTGGGTCTGACAGATGGGGGCTGGAAGGAAGTGACTACTGCAGTTTTACTTTGTGATGTCGGGGGGGGGGAAGTAGAGAGGGGTCTCTAGAGAGAGTGGTAGTCATGGCTGAGCTGCTGCTCTAAGGAGAAGTGGCAAACAGCCGGGACACCAAGACAAGACCAGCCCAGCAATATGGGGAGTGGACTTGTCAGCCCACTCAGCTGGGGACTCAAGGACTCAGCACGGCAAGATCACACCCTAGAATCAGACTGCACAACAAGGGGGTTGCAAAGTAACTTTGCGCAGGTCTGAGCACTGGGGTGGAGCTGTGTGAATAATTGATTTTGATTTGCTGGCTGAACCCAAGAATCTCCTCTTCTTCTCACTTCCTAAAAGAACAAAAAGCTTCTAGTTGAGCTGAAATGGAAAAAGTGGTGGGGGTTGTTTGTTTGTTTGTTTGTTTTAAAAGGGGGGGACACTTTTTAAAAAAAACCTTAATTTGAGGTTGAACAAAATGTTTTCTTTCTGAATTTTTACACTTGAAACAATAATTTTGAATAAAAAGATTGAAACACTTCACTGAAAAGTCAAAACAAAATATTATTTTTAATTAACTTGTTTTGTGAACTGAAGACTTGGTGTATTTGACATGAATTTATGTAATGGTGCAGTTTACCTGAATCTGCATTTTTTTTTTCTTCAGTGAAAAAGTTCAGCTGAAAATTTTTAACCAGGTCTACACTAGGGCTTGGGCTGCTTGGACTGCTAATAAGGTCAGAGAGAATTAATCTGTGTATTTTGAGATACTGGGGACTGGATGCATTGTACTATAGCTGGGGGAGGTATATGTGTAACTCCCATTAGAGGTCTCCTCCTGGAATCTCCCCTGATTCGGACTGAGGGTTCGCTCCTACGTGGATAAAGATATTATTTCATTGTTGAGAGTTATGTCCATTCCTAGATCTAACTGATGCCTCTCCAGGGTGGGCTAGTGCAGTGGTTCTCAACCAGGGGTAGTCAGACATCTTCCAGGGGGTACATCAATTTATCTTGATAGTGTTTATCAACCTGGGGCCTGCAACCCTCATGGGGGTTGAGGGATGGGTTGGGGTGGGGTGGGGGGGTCCCAAGTGCAGGGCCAATATTAGGGGGGTGGCAAGCAGAGCAATTGCCCAGGTTTGCACACCACAGGGGTGTGCAAACTTGAAGCTAAGTTGCATGCTTCAGCCCTGCTGCCTGGGTTTGAGCTTCAGACAAGACTCACAAGTGAAAAACAGGCGCAAGTATCACACTGAAATGTAAGTACGATATTCATATTCCAATCAATTTATTTTATAATTATATGGCAAAAATGAAAAAGTAGGCAATGTTTCAGTAATAGTGTGCTGTGACACTTTGGTATTTTATGTCTGATTTTTTTAAGCAAGTAGTTTTTAAGTGAGGTGAAACTTCAGGGTAAGCAAGACAAATCAACCTTCTGAAAGAGGTACAGGGGTCTGGAAAGGTTGAGCACCACTGGTTAGTGGTTAGAAATGGGCCAGAAGGGTTGTCTAAGGTACATAGTCTGTATAGGAACCACCCTACCATCCCCAAGGACTCCTAATTGACACTATTTACTTTGTACATACAAATCTGCCTCCATTCTATTTAATGGCATGCTAGTCTGTAGCTGACTCTTCAAAAGCCCATGTGCTTGGGAACTAAACCTTTCCCCTCAAATCTATAGGCCAAATTGCAGCTCTCTAATCCTGGAGCCAGAGTAGCCATAGGGCCAGCGGCAGCTTCAGGCAGGGGCGGCTCCAGGCACCAGCATGCCAAGCGCATGCTTGGGGCGTCAAGCCACTGTGGGCGGCTTGCCTGCAGAGGGTCCGCTGGTCCCGCGGCTTCGGCAGACCTCCCGCAGGCATGCCAAAGCCTCGGGACCAGCGGATCCTCCGCAGGCAAGCCGCCAAAGGCAGCCTGCCTGCCGTGCTTGGGGCGGCAAAATGCCTAGAGCCGCCCCTGGCTCCAGGCACCAGCGCTCCAAACTCGTGCCTGGGGCGGCAAGCTGCGGGGGTGCCCTGCCAGTCCCTGCGAGGGTGGCAGTCAGGCTGCCTTCGGTGGCTTGCCTGTGGGAGGTCCGCCGGTCCCACGGATTCGGCTGCAATTCGGCGGCAGGTACGCTGAAGCCGCAGGACCAGCGGACCTCCCGCAGGCAAGCCGCCAAAGGCAGCCTGACTGCTGTACTTGGCGCGGCAAAAAAGCTAGAGCTGCCCCAGCATAGGGCTATCCCCTAGACAGAGTACAATTACTCTGGCTGTATCTCTCCCTTCTTCTGACAAGCTGATGCTGCTACCTCTGGAGCTCAGGATTACCCTGCACTGAGGGAATCTTCAGATAGGTAGATCTGCCTGCTTTTCAACCCTTGTGCACCATGCGAAGGATTGGATTGCAGAACAGGATTTGCCTTGTTGACTTTTTTAATATGTGGATATTATCTAGGCTCATTTAAACTGGGGAAACTCCCCTCTAGCGCCAATGCCTAGGAACTCCTAGAGCAACAAAACCAGATTAATTTATTCCATAATCTAACTCTGTGCAGCCATGAGAACAGAAATTGGTCAAGAATCCAAGCATCTGCTGTTACATTCCCAAAGGAATTGATGTCACTTTTTCTGAAAAGCATGGGACCACCTTTAAGACCGTGCAATGCTGGTTGCCTTAACTGTTTGCTAGTAGAGCAGGATTGTTCTTCAAGCCATTGCAGGTCCTCCTAGAAGTCTTATGACATTCTTTCCCATTTTGTGCAATTTTTAATGTTTATAAGTTTAATATTTTAAAGTCTACCACAATATCATTAAACTAAAAGAGGGAGAGAACATCTTGATACAGAAAGACAAGGTTAAATGAAACCAGATTTTAAGGAATTATTTTGATGAAAAAATCTATTATCCATAGATATTCAGAAGAAGATACTGGTGTTTTCTTATGGTATTTTCCTTTTAAATTAGCAATACTGCAATTCAGAGTTGTCATACAATTTTTCATTAAGCTGTTGAGACTGTTCGGAGAGAATTATTGCTTAACTGCCACCAACACTCAGGATTCCTAAAAGTAGCTCCTTGTATAATTTAAATAAATATCATAATACTGATGTCCTTCATATATATAACATTCACTGTGACTCCTAAGGAAAAAACTACAAACTGTTTTCAAACTATAAGCTTTCATGCTACTTGATCTAAGTCACCATTCAGCTACCTCTACATTTGGAGCAAGGGATACAAATCCGAGCTTGGGTAGACATACTCATGCTACCTCTCATCAATCTAAACTCTAAAACCAATAGTGTATCTCAGTGGTCTCCAAACTTTTTACGCACAAGAACACCTTTTGAATTTAAGTGCAACCCAGGATCAACCCCACCCTGCTCACTCCATCCCTGCTCCCTTCATCACTCACTCTCCCGCACCCTCACTCACTTTCACCAGAATGGGGCAGGGGGTTGGGGTGAGGCCTCTGGGTTGGGGCCAAGGAGTTCAGAGTATGGGATGGGGCTCTGGGCTGAGCCTGGGGCAGGGGGTTGTGGTGCAGGAGAAGGTGAGGGGTGCGAGCTCTGGGAGGAAGTTTGGATGCAGGAGGGAGCTCTGGGCTGGGGCAGAGTGTTGGAGTGCAGGAGGGGGTTCGGGTGTAGGAGGGGGTATGGGATGCTGACTCTGGGAGGGGTCTCAGGGCTGAGGGTTGGGGTGCAGCTAGCCCATGCTACTGCTATTCATACTAATGTGGCTAAGCTACTGTCTTTAGTGTACTAGAGCAGTGAGAGCCAGCGTACGTTTTTACGTGAGCTGAGAATCACACCACTAGCTCCAAGTGTAGGTATACTCTATGAGATATAATTAATCTCTGTACTCTTAACTACCTTACTGTCATCTTGTAAATACAAAAGTTTTTATTTTTCAGTAAGGCTACATTCTTTCAAAAAACTATGCACATGCTTAACATTACTACTGTGAGTAGTGGCTAATCATGTGCATTAATGTTCACAGGATTGGGACCTAAATAATGACTATTAGTTCTTTATAATCAGAAGGCAAATTGCATGACTGGATTACATGTTGCCACTTTTGTTGTTTTCTTAATGGACATATTGTTAGAATCCAGTTATATTAACTATGTTATATTTACACTTAATTTTTTCTCAGCTATATAGTGGACTTTCTAGTTATCTGAATTAGTAGTAATTACAAGTATTGAAAAGCAAAACAGTAGAATTGGACTGTAATTGCTGTTTAACTACAAGGTAATTCCATTATAATGTAATATACAAAGTTTGGCCAAAGTTTAAAATACAGAATACTCAAACTTTTTCTACCATTTATTGCACCAGACAGGAACTGTGTACTTCCAGCAAAATCTCTGCATTTAAACAACTAAGTGATCTAATTCTCTCTTGACATAATATTGCATCCTAAGAATTCAAAACTGAATCAAGCTCCCTCAAAATCATGAAATTGGTTTAAACATCATATCTTTATTTTTTTCTTTTTAATTTTCCTTTTGAGCTCTTGGAGTTTCTCAGGTACTCCTCTGCAACAATGAGGGCTAAAAAAATTGTGTAGAAGAAGAAAAGCTGAGATTCTCACACAATTGCATGACTCAAGGTGCTGGACTCTTATAAAAATTAAAATGCCACAAGACTCATGTTAAAACCACAAGAGTTGACTACACTGCTGATGGTATAGTAGTCTGGATTGGATGTTCAGTTTTCTTCCTATCAATTTTTTGTTCAGTACCTTCTTGAACAACACAGATTGTTGAGGTGTGTATGGTCAGGCTTTATTTCCTGAGCCCTTGTGGTTTTTTTTTTCTTATTTTGTGTATTGCTCTTCTATACGTAACCTTCCAGATTGATATCTTCCACCAAAGTAACCAGGACACCAATTAATTGCTGCACCTTCCTAATTCTTCCTATTTTTTAATTACAGAAGACATGTTTAACTGCCTTGACCCAGGCTGCTGTACCATTCATTTTTGTTGCAGAGGATTTACATTTATTGTAACCTTACTGAATTTAGAAAGTGCCTGAGAGAAACAGTCTCAGATGATTTATGAATCACTTAAGTCCAAAATCTGCAACTGAGACAGAAAACATTTTAAAGTACTTTAAATCCAGATTTCACTTGAAGCACAATATAATAGTTCTGTTATTATCAATGCCCTATAGCGCATAGCAAGAGGGTGTATGTGTGTGTGTATATGTATACATATAAAGGCACTTATCTGGACAATAAGAACAACAGTTACAGTAAACAGGATAATTAAATAAGGGATATCAACATTCATGGTTCAAGACATAACACATCTAGTTACTGAGGGAGTTCAAGAAGTGATTTCTCTTATGGACAGGGATCCTTGGAGTTTCCTCTGAAGCATCTGGAACTGGCTACCTACTACATGGTATATTAATCTAACTCAGTACATCAGTTCACACTCCCTCAGAAGCACACTAGAGATTGCAGGTAAATAGCCAGAATACCTGATACAGCTGCCCTCCATACAATACCACTAAACCAATGGGTATTGTTCCTAGGCTTTCAAATAATTGTGGAAAATGACAGAGCATAGTACCAGAAAAGCAATATCAAGGTATCAGCCAAAACTCATTAGCTAATATTACCATGTAACTTATGGAAGCACCTTTTTGGGGGATAATACTTGTAAGTGAAATAAATCCATCCCCCCCCTCCCCCGCGCCCTTCCCCCGCTTTATATAAGCCTTTTTGTGGGGAGTAAAGGGGACTCATGAATATCAGGTATTGGTCTGGCAGTACATTCCTGGAACTCACATATCTCAGTGTAATGCAGCTCTAAGATGAGGAAAAAAGCAAAGCATTTGATCCTCTATTTTCCAATGATATGCTAACAGATTTGTGCATTTATTCACCACAGAAATAGAGATTTAAAAGCAGCTGCCACTTGCAAAAGAATCAATCATTCATAAACCATCTGAGCACCTTAGACAGTTTTTTGGTATGTTCTATTTGTTTGGTGGAAACTTCATTTATAGATTTTTCATGCTGGTCTAATTGATTTGCAGGAGGGCTAACAACCCTATTTCCTGCACCTGGTTTGACAATTGATACCATCTGGTTCATTGGATTAGCAGCTGTAGTTCACAAGTTCTATCAATTCAGACACATTTGACAAGAGTTCTGCTTCTTTGGTCTCTTCCAATTTATTTCCCCCTTTTATATGCTGAAATCTGCAGAGTGTCTTCATTGCAAAGCAAGGTTTCCTCAAGTTATAGGATCGGGATAATGATTATCCCAATCTCACTGGGGAAAAAAAATCCATCATGCTAACAGCAAACACAAAGGGATGAATTAACACTGAAGGGCACATCTGCATTTTATTTACTTCAATGGAGATAAAGGAGGGCTCAGCATCTCATAGGAGCAGACCATTATCATGAAGTAGCTAAATATAATTATCCAATTTTATTAATTAGAACCCAATTTTGTCTAACCCTCTGGACCCCAGAGAATTCTTGCCAGTTCACTAAATCTTTTAGTCCAATTTCCCAGTTAGGTAAATTGGGAGAATAGCAGTATAATAGTCTCCTACCAACAGTTGAAGACACTTGGTGTATTTTCAGATTTTACTTATTTATATATATAATTCTACAGATGGGGAAACTGAAACACAGGTAAAATGACTTGATTCTGAGACAGTACGGCCTGCCTTTGGTCTGAGCCTGGGCCTAGTAGTCACAGGACTATTCTCATCCTAGTGCTGATTGACATGATATGCTAACAATGTCTTTGAACTGGCTGGTTAACCTCTGTTTCTTTTTCCCTAATGTACATTGGGGATAATATTTACCTGCTTTATAGGGGGATTGTGGCCCAACTAAGTTCTGTTTCTATATTGGTATAAAAGCACTAAGTGTACCTCAAAAGATGTAGGAAAAAAAATTCAAGTGTCTTAAACTCCCACCATGTGCTCATTCCTTATGCTATTATTCCTATATGCCATTCCTTATACTTGATTCTGATGATCTTCTTAACTATTCTCCAGTATTCTAATTTTCCATTTTTGATTAAAATGAGTGCAAATGGAGTGGCAAGACAATCCTGAATATCTAGATGACACAGATCTCCTTGGTCCTTGTCAGTCTAAGTACAGATATTTCACAAGTTGCTTTACTTGATGATTTTCTCCCGATGATGGATGAAGATTAGTTGTCCATAATGATATTGTTAGGGATATCAGCTGTCTCCTATACTAATGTTCACAATAACAAGCAAAAGTGGATAGGGCATGCCATTCCCTTGAGTGATTTTGTTCCAATCTCCAAGGGGGATTGAAGGCAATTCCTTTTGTGCTCAGATGATTCACTAGTGTAGAACTCCCTTCTCTCCTTTCTTGTTAAATATGTACGTGGTGTCATTGAGAGGGCTAGAGAGCAGGCATGCATCTAAATTTAAGAGCTTGGGCACAACCAGCAAAACCAGGATAAGCTGAACTGATGCAAGCTGTATATTAACTTGGCACTATACATCCTTGATGGGTGCATAAATCCTAATGCAGAAAAAACCCTAACCGCTCTCATGTTCCATCTAGACAGCACTATTCACTGCCTTACTGTTTGGTAAAGATCGGGGTGTAGGAGAAGGTTATGGGCAGAACTTGACCTGGATAAGCCAAAAGTGTTGCTGGCAGGATTTGGGAAGCAACTGGAAGATCTGGCAAAGGCTATAAATGCCCCTTTTTAGCATCTGTTCCTGTCACTTGTTACCTGAGTTCACATTCTGGTGTATTGTTGGATCTCCAAGAGCTGGTACGGGATCATATAGCAGCTGGGATCAGAATGGCTTTCTTTTATGCTTTGTCTGCTCAAGAATGTTTCCAGTCACTGCTGTCCTGATTCTTGTCTGTCATCTTGTTCAAATACTGCAATGTGTTGTACAGGGAACAACACCTTACATCAAATTGAAAACCCAGTATAGTGCCAGAATATGGTGGCTTTCTAAATAGAGTTTCTCACTGTGATTATGTGACACCAATATTCTGGTGTCTGCATTAGCTGCCTGTTGATTTCTAGGTGGAGTTCAAGGTATGGCTTTTGACCTATAAGGCCCAAATGTTTTTGGCCTTGCCTATTTCTGCATATAGTATTATTTGTATCTGCATATGATATTATCACAGCTGCAGTCAGTAGGGGCTTTTGAGCTGGAGACTTCTTGTAAAATAGAGGGAATTTCTGGAAGGTTGTTTCATTTAGGATCCTTTATGGAAAATAATCTATGGCATACACAAGCAGGTCAACATTTCAAGGCTTAGACTGAGCAAAGAATTTGAACATAAAATCCAGCTTATGCATATAAAGTATTCATACCTTCAAAACATCTCCAGCTATATTCTTCAATCTTGATTTGTACTTTAGATTGCCATAAAATAGGATTTTGGACAAACTTAGCCTATCTGTCCCTATTGGATTTTATGTATACAGAAAACCACTGACTAGGTAATAGTTGCATGTATCAAATTCAAACACTCTGTTTTTGAAAATTCCAGAAGTATTTACAATCATCTCTGGGCAGAGAACAGGTAAACAATTTCAGTCCGAAGGAAACCTAAATAAATGAGACCACTTGAACAGGGAATTGTTATAAAGCAGCATTTCTACTTTAACCATAGCTGTAACTACTATAGTGATACTTAGAATTATTTGGGTTAGTGTGCCTCCTAGCCAAGGTACATAGATTCATGCTAGTTCTGCTAAGGTAGTACACTAAAAATAATAGTGTTGACATTGTGGTCCAGGTGGTGGCACAGGCTAGCCACTCAAGTACAGACCCAAGGGGTTGAGCAGGCTTGTACTGGGGTGGTTAGCCCATGCTGCCACCCATGCTGCAATAGCCACTGATATTTTTGGTGCACTAGCTTGAGCAGAGCTAGCATATTTGTCTAGAGTATTTTAATGTGCAAAATGAATCTCAGATATTTCAGATTAAATACAGTGTTTGAGGGGAAAACACAAACTTGTTGCAGTATATTAAAATAGGTGCTTTATGTTACCTATTAGTTTATTAAAAAGCTCTGTTTGAGTCACCGAAGAACAAAGCCCTTAGTGGACAGAGTTGCCAGCACTGATCTCTTAACAACTCTCTCCTATGAAACATAACTTTCAGGCCCCAGGAGTACAGCTAGTCAGCAACCTGTTTCTGTTATTGCAGCATGCTGTCAGGACTGTAGCTTTTGAAAGAGGTATTCATTAAATGTGCTACCCTTTCCTTGGAGAGCAGGATATTGAACTGTCAGAGACTAGTAAGAGAGCCACATTTTGAACTATTTCAATTGGAAATGGTAAGATCAATGGGGACTCCACTTTTCCCTAGAGTCTCTGTTTATTTTCTATCCTAGAATTTTGCACATTTTAGTTATTGACACAGTAGAAGCATATCTCTGATAGTTTGCACAGCATATTACTAATTCATTCTTTATATAAATTGGGGAAAAGAGAGATTTGCTAATATCATGTCTTTGATACACTGAGGTGCTATAAACTTTGGGAATTTTGCCCTTTGATTCGGGAGCTCTTTTGGTTGATTGGTATATGCATTCTATTCCTCTTCTCTCCATCGTCCCATGTTGGGGCAGGGAAATTTACTGCTATCATAATTGCAACTAATGGAGTGTTACAGCCTTTGGGTGGGTTGGCTACCATTCATGAGGCATTGATTTATGAACTTGGAGTTATTTTCTGGAAGGAGAATTAATTGCCCCTTCATTTTTTCCCCTCCTGATGCAAAGGAAGAATCAATAGTTTTAAGGATGCTTTTTATAGTGTAACACTTCAAAGGGCTGAAAAAGTCTGATACCTTATGTTGACTTTCGATGGACACTTTAGTGTTTAAAAGTCTCTTTAGAACTACCTGGTAATCTATGTCTTCACTGACTCTTCTAAATTTGCACCCATTAAAGTCAGCATTGGATTATGATGAGGTGTTTCTATAGTCAGTGGAGTAAGAGACAGAGGGGAAAACTCCACATAAATCAATAGGGTTTTTTCTATTAACTCCAAAGGGGTTTGGATTAAGGCTGATATGGCCACAGTCTCCCCATATTCTCCCCAGCCCTAGCTAGAAAAATATGCAATGGTCAGCATTAGTTTGGTTCCTGGTGATAGAGAGTTGCATCAGAGCCAACCCTATGTAGGTAAGGCACAATATAGCCCCAATTACCATGATGTCTGGGCTCTCATTGTTCTTAATCTAGTTATCCAAACAACAACCCTGTAAATTAGAAACATGTTATTCCCATTTCACAGACAGACAACTGAGACACAGAATCCAAGTTGACATAGAAAATCTATGGTAAAGTAGGAAATTGATCCTGGACTGCAACCCTTAACCATTAGGCCATCCATCCTTTCTAGTAGCTACTGGAGTACTTTCAAATCACAGGAGATGCCAACACTTCCCAGGACTGAACAAAGTATAGAGGTGTTCCAAGCACATCAATAAGTCACAAAGTATTTGCAAGATATTTATGGGAAGTCAATAGATTTGAGCAATCCAGCTCCATTCAAATAGCAGGGGAGTTCTCCAGGTGAAGGAGGAGCTAATACAGCATCTGTGGGGTAAGTGACTGTCTGTAGTGTGTGTTTGTGTTTGGGGGTTACTTGCTGTGTGCTGAGCTTGTGTTTGTCAGTCTGTTTGTTTGTTTGTTTGTTTGAGGGATCGTGTGCTCTGGCTGGCAGTTGGAGGCAGGTTTGAAAGCTCAAAGCCTCTGGTAAATGGCTGAGCCTTAATCAGTGGGCGGGGCATTCACTCAGGCCAGGGCTTTATAAAGCCGCGCACAAGCGACCAGGGAGCTTTGTGACCAGGGGCTGCTAAAAGGGACTTTCGCAAGGGAGTTTAGAAGGGGAGTGGGAAGGCAGTGGGAGTCCCTCGCCAGCCGTAACCCCTTCCCTGTGGTCCTCCTAAAACCTATAAACCGAACCACATTTCAAAACCCCTTTCTTTAAACCACCCTTCCATTAACTAGGAGACAATGCAGGCAGAAGCCCAGCAGCAGAGTGGGGGCTATCTAGTTTATTGTGCTGAGTGTTGCATGTATGATTACCTGCCCTGTGGGTGGGTGGCGTATGTGTGCAGTCGGTGCAAGGAGCTCCTGGCCCTCAGAGAGCATGTACGGACTTTGGAGGCCAGGGTGGCGGAACTGGAGGAGCTAAGAAAGTCAGAGAGGTATGTTGATGAGGCTTTCTGGGACACTGTAGAATTGTCCCACCTCCGCTCAGACAGCCCCCACGCTGTTGAGAAGTTTGAAAGGCCCAAGGAAGCAGAGCAATCAATGGGAGCAGAGGGAAAACTTCCCGTAGTTGGGACCCTCCTTCCAGATGGTGCTGGGGTTGCCTCTCGCACTGAGGTTGCCTCTCCGGGGGAGGGAACTCCAGTTTCTAGGAAAAGGCAGGTGCTAGTAATGGGAGATTCGATTATTAGAAACATAGATAGCTGGGTTTGTGATGACGGGAGAACCGTATGGTGACTTGGCTGCCTGGTGCGAAGGTTGTGGATCTCTCGAGGCATCTAGACAAACTTATGTGTAGTGCTGGGGAGGAGCCGGTGGTCCTGGTACATGTAGGTACCAATGACATAGGGAAGGGTAGGAGAGATGTCCTGGAAGCCAAATTTAGGCTGCTAGGGAAGAGACTGAAATCCAGGACCTCTGTGGTGGCATTCTCAGAAATGCTCCCAGTTCCACGTGCAGGGCCAGGTAGGCAGGCAGAGCTTCAGAGTCTCAATGCGTGGATGAGACGATGGTGTAGAGAGGAGGGGTTCACATTCATTAGGAACTGGGGAAACTTCTGGGATGGGAGGAGCCTATACAGGAGAGATGGGCTCCACCTAAACCAAAGTGGAACCAGACTGCTGGCACTAAACATTAAAAAGGTTGTAGATCAGTTTTTAAACTAGGAGATGGGGGAAAGCCGACCGCTGCAGAAGAGCGTGTGGATCGGACACAGACTTTTCTTAGGGGAGAGTCTGATGATAGAGAATCTCCAGGTTATAGTCAGGAGCAGAGGACTGAAGAGTATAATAATGTAAGGGCCAGATCAGATGATAAACAGTCACATAAAAAAGAATCTGGCACATCAGAAAAAGGCAGGCTAATAAACAGGGACAAGTTTTTAAAGTGCTTGTACACAAATGCCAGAAGTCTAAATAATAAGATGGGTGAACTAGAGTGCCTTGTGATAAAGGAGGATATTGATATAATAGGCATCACAGAAATCTGGTGGACTGAGAGCAATCAATGGGACACAATCATTCCGGGGTACAAAATATATCGGAAGGACAGAACAGGTCGTGCAGGGGGAGGAGTGGTGCTATATGTGAAAGAAAGTGTAGATTCAAATGAAGAAAAAATCTTAAGCGAATCCACATGTTCCATAGAATCTCTATGGATAGAAATTTCATGCTCTAGTAAAAATATAACATTAGGGATCTATTATCGACCACCTGACCAGGACGGTAATAGTGATGATGAAATGCTAAGGGAAATTAGAAAGGCTATCAAAATTAAGAACCCAATAATAGTGGGGGATTTCAATTATCCCCATATTGACTGGGAACATTTCACTTCAGGACGAAATGCAGAGATAAAATTTCTCGATACTTTAAATGACTGCTTCATGGAGCAGCTGGTACGGGAACCCACAAGGGGAGAGGCAACTCTAGATTTAATCCTGAGTGGAGCGCAGGAGCTGGTCGAAGAGGTAACTATAGCAGGACCGCTTGGAAATAGTGACCATAATACAATAACATTCAACATCCCTGTGGTGGGAAGAACACCTCAACTACCCAACACTGTGGCATTTAATTTCAAAAGGGGGAACTATACAAAAATGAGGGGGTTAGTTAGGCAAAAGTTAAAAGGTACAGTGACTAAAGTGAAATCCCTGCAAGTTGCGTGGGCCCTTTTTAAAGACACCATAACAGAGGCCCAACTTCAATGTATACCACAAATTAAGAAAAACAGTAAAAGAACTAAAAAAGAGCCACCGTGGCTTAACAACCATGTAAAAGAAGCAGTGAGAGATAAAAAGACTTCCTTTAAAAAGTGGAAGTCAAATCCTAGTGAGGCAAATAGAAAGGAGCACAAACACTGCCAACTTAAGTGCAAGAGTGTAATAAGAAAAGCCAAAGAGGAGTTTGAAGAACGACTAGCCAAAAACTCTAAAGGTAATAACAAAATGTTTTTTTAAGTACATCAGAAGCAGGAAGCCTGCTAAACAACCAGTGAGGCCCCTTGACGATTGAAATACAAAAGGAGCGCTTAAAAACGATAAAGTCATTGCGGAGAAACTAAATGGATTCTTTGCTTCAGTCTTCACGGCTGAGGATGTTAGGGAGATTCCCAAACCTGAGCCGGCCTTTGTAGGTGACAAATCTGAGGAACTGTCACAGATTGAAGTGTCACTGTCCTGGTCTGAACCCTCACTTGAAACTGGCCGGTTTCAAAGTGAGGACCAGCATGTCTTCCCCCCACCCCAAAATCCTAGGGTAGGTCTCCCCTTCGGCTGCCACCACACGGTCAATTCCGGGCGGGGGACACCCCCCCCCTCCCCCCACACAGATCAATCAAGAGAGGAGGGAGGACCCCCCCCCCCCCTCTCCTCCTCTCTCCCTCTGGAGACAGAGGTGCCTGGATTCAAACGCTTGAATCTCTACACACAGGAAAAGCAGCCCTTCCCCCCTCCCCCCCCCTTTCCCCCAAAAGGGGAAGGAATTAACCAAGAAAAAAAAAAAAAAAATTTAAGAGAAGAAAGAAAAATAGGGTATAACCTTGCTAAGTTCTGGAGAGATCTCTCTCTCTCTCTCAGTAAGTACAAGTACAGAAAATTAAATTAAAATAAATAACAAACACAGAATTGCAAACAGGATTATTAGAGATAAGGACACAAGTCTCTTTCTAAATCTCTATATCTTGAGAAAGAGAAAAGAAAGGTGGAAAGGTGGAACTTGTAGGGACTTGATTAACTCTCTCTCTCTCTAAAACAACAAAAAGAAAAGAAAAAGACCCCCCAAAAAAGAGAGAAAAAGTCCTCCCTCCTTCTCTTCCCTCTCTGATTGGTCCTCAGGTCAGGTGCCCACCAGGTACTATGCTTTAACCCTTTACTAACTATTCATGACAGTCACTAGAGGAGGTTTTGGAATTAATTGATAAACTCAACATTAACAAGTTACCAGGACCAGATGGCATTCACCCAAGAGTTCTGAAAGAACTCAAATGTGAAGTTGCAGAAATATTAACTAAGGTTTGTAACCTGTCCTTTAAATCGGCTTCGGTACCCAATGACTGGAAGTTAGCTAATGTAACGCCAATATTTAAAAGGGGCTCTAGGGGTGATCCCGGCAATTACAGACCGGTAAGTCTAACATCGGTACCGGGCAAATTAGTTGAAACAATAGTTAAGAATAAAATTGTCAGACACACAGAAAAACATAAACTGTTGAGCAATAGTCAACATGGTTTCTGTAAAGGGAAATCGTGTCTTACTAATCTATTAGAGTTCTTTGAAGGGGTCAACAAACATGTGGACAAGGGGGATCCGGTGGACATAGTGTACTTAGATTTCCAGAAAGCCTTTGACAAGGTCCCTCACCAAAGGTTGTTATGTAAATTAAGCTGTCATGGGATAAAAGGGAAGGTCCTTTCATGGATTGAGAACCGGTTAAAGGACAGGGAACAAAGGGTAGGAATTAATGGTAAATTCTCAGAATGGAGAGGGGTAACTAGTGGTGTTCCCCAGGGGTCAGTCCTAGGACCAATCCTATTCAATTTATTCATAAATGATCTGGAGAAAGGGGTAAACAGTGAGGTGGCAAAGTTTGCAGATGATACTAAACTGCTCAAGATAGTTAAGACTAAAGCAGATTGTGAAGAACTTCAAAAAGATCTCACAAAACTAAGTGATTGGGCAACAAAATGGCAAATGAAATTTAATGTGGATAAATGTAAAGTAATGCACATTGGAAAAAATAACCCCAACTATACATACAACATGATGGGGGCTAATTTATCTACAACGAGTCAGGAAAAAGATCTTGGAGTCATCGTGGATAGTTCTCTGAAGATGTCCACACAGTGTGCAGAGGTGGTGAAAAAAGCAAACAGGATGTTAGGAATCATTAAAAAGGGGATAGAGAATAAGACTGAGAATATATTATTGCCCTTATATAAATCCATAGTACACCCACATCTCGAATACTGTGTACAGATGTGGTCTCCTCACCTCAAAAAAGATATTCTAGCACTCGAAAAGGTTCAGAATAGGGCAACTAAAATGATTAGGGGTTTGGAGAGGGTCCCATACGAGGAAAGATTAAAGAGGCTAGGACTCTTCAGTTTGGAAAAGAGAAGACTAACGGGGGGGGTATGATAGAGGTATATAAAATCATGAGTGATGTCGAGAAAGTGGATAAGGAAAAGTTATTTACTTATTCCCATAATACAAGAACTAGGGGTCACCAAATGAAATTAATAGGCAGCAGGTTTAAAACAAATAAAAGGAAGTTCTTATTCACGCAGCGCACAGTCAACTTGTGGAACTCCTTACCTGAGGAGGTTGTGAAGGCTAGGACTATAACAATGTTTAAAAGGGGACTGGATAATTTCATGGTGGCTAAGTCCATAAATGGCTATTAGCTAGGATGGGTAAGAATGGTGTCCCTAGCCTCTGTTCGTCAGAGGATGGAGATGGATGGCAGGAGAGAGATCACTTGATCATTGCCTGTTAGGTTCACTCATTCAGGGGCACCTGGCATTGGCCACTGTCGGTAGACAGATACTGGGCTAGATGGACCTTTGGTCTGACCCGCTACGGCCGTTCTTATGTTCTTAGCTTCTTTACAGAATTTGAGATATATATATTTTTATGTGCGGAGCTAGCCACACATCTGCCTCTGAAACTAATAGTGTAGGTAAGTCTCCTAGTGGAATTTGAAATTCCCAACCATAGCCTCTTTCTTATCATGAATTGTCAAAGATCAGCTTATAACCTTTTCAGATTTATTTGTTCTAAATTATTTGTTGCATAAATTACTTGTTAAATAAATTAGAGAACCCCCCCCTTTTTAGTCTTTACTTTGAACAACTAGTTATTCTGAATGTTCAGTACTCACCAATCAAGACTACATACTTTTCAGTTTGAATTGGATATGTTTGTTCCTTGATCAAAATAATTTAACTGGTCAAATCAGGTGTCCAGCACAAGGTCATGTACTCTGAATTTAACATTACTTTCTCCAATTGATGCAAAGTTTGTATGTGCAGATATTTCTGCTAGTAAACTTATTCAGAAAGATATGCTTTCAAAGTGAAAACAAAGCGTACACAAAGATCACTGTTTTCCTCTATATTCAAGTGAATATTCATGGATTTTAAAGGTATTTACCTAGCTGTAGTAATAAATCACAAGATATATCAATATGCATAGCAGTACTTAATGCTTGGTGGGCTTTGTTTTGTTTTAAATTACAAAGACATTTTTCTCCCTCCTTTCCTAAACATAAAACTGATGTGACATGACAAGGTCATTTTGCTTTACTGCAAAGTAGTTAGTAACACATTAAGTTTACTGAACTAATATATGAGCTAACACAATTGTTTCAGGGAACTGTGGATAAATAAGTTTGTACTTTTTTTTTTTTTTTGGTTATGTTGTCGGAATCAGTTTAATTCATTGTTCGTTTTTTTGGGTCACATTTGTTTAATTGGGACTTTCCAGTATTCATAATATTCTATTTATTTGGCACAAGTAACCCAACAGTTTTATAAATAATCTGACTTGTATTTTATCCATTCATTGGAAAAGGGAGAGATTTAGGAAAAAAAAGATAAGTTCAATAGTCCTTCAGAAAAGAATTCCTGGAAATACCAATGAACACTATAAAGTGAAAATTCTCACATAACTAATAACCATGAAATCAGATACTTCACTAACCAAACATAATTTAAAGTATTGAACTATAGAGTGTACAAATAACATATGTTAAATAATCTCTTTTAATAAACACTTCTGTTTCTTATTGCACATAAAGAATTTGGGGTAATTCCTTCCCCTACCTGAACAGGTTCAGCCATCTCTATGAGCCTGCCAGTCCAGGTCCTGCAAGGAGGATTTAAGAGGCTGCACAAGGGATGGGGATATGATTAGGTGACATGCACAAGAAACAGGTGGCACAGAGCACAGCTTGATGATGGCTCTCTTCCTGCTGTTGTGAGTTGGAAGAGACAGAGAAGGAAAAAAAGATCTGGGTGTATTGGTTGATTGGTTGATCATCAGGGAAGGTATTTCCAATAGAGATAGGGAAGTGTTATTGCCATTATACAAGGAACTTGTGAAACTTCATCTGGAGTACTGTGTGCAATTCTGGTCCCCCATGTTTAACAAAGATGAATTCAGACTGGAACAGGTGCAGAGAAGGGCTCCTAGGATGATCCAAGCGACTCCTACTGTATAGAGGCAACTCAAAGAGCTTGGCTTCTTTAGCTTAACCAAACAAAGGCTAGGGGAAGATATGATTGCTCTGATGTATTTATAGAGAGCAATAACTCCTCTCCCTCCATGGTATTTATTTAAGTTAAGCACCAATGTGGACACAAGAACAAATGGATATAAACTTATCATCAAGTAATTTAGGCTTGAAATTAGATGAAGTTCTGGAACAGCCTTCCCAGGGGAGCAGTGGTGGTAAAAATCCTAACTGGCTTCAGGACTGAGCTTGAAAAGTTTGTGGAAGAGATGGTACGAGGGGACTGCCTACAATGGCAGTGAATGCTATCAGCAAATATCTCAAATTGGGAGGGCTCTCAGTTACTACAGAGAATTCATTCCCAGGCATCTGGCTGGTGGGTCTTGCCCACATGCTCAGGGTCTAAGTCATCACCGATATTTGGGGTCAGAAAGGCATTTTCCCTCGGGTCAGATTGGCAGAATCCCTGGGGCAGGGGGAGTTCATCTTTCTCTGCAGCATGGACCACAGGTTTAAACAACTGTAAATGGTGGATTCCCTGTAATGTGAAGTTTTTAAATAATTTGAATCAATGATTTTAGGACTTCAATAACTCAGCCAGATGTTATGAGTCAATTACAGGAGTGGGTGGCTGAGGTTCTGTGGCCTGCAATGGCAGGAGGTCAGACTAGATGATCTGGATGGTTCCTTCTGGCCTTAGAGATTTACAATTAATGGGATCAGGGCAGGGTTATCCCAGAGAAGGAGCATAGGTGGAGAGAATTGTGTGTTCAGTGTAATGCTTTATTTTTGGGAAGGGGGGTTGCCACATTGTAGTAGAGTCTCAGCTGTACCCATGTATTGAGTGCAGCTTGGGGGAAGGGCTGTTTGCAGTTTCTTGATCTTGGGGCCAGTTGTACACTAGTCTTACCCCTAGTGCATTTAGAGTATCCAGTGCCCTGCTCTGCATACAACTTAATGTATTGTATACATTATAATTCATGTTAACTAGCAACATTGGTGGAAAAGTTATGCTTTTTGGGGGGAGGGGGTGTTAATGTGAACAAGATTATGATTTAGTTTTGGAGACTGGAAGCTTTTAGATTATTCAGAAGTGAGCACCACACGGAGATCTATAGATTTAGTTGCATTTGTTTAAATGATTAGCTGTTGAAGTAACCATTTGATTTTCCCTATTAAAAGAAAAAAAAGAAAACAAAAGTTTATATGAAAGATTTTTAGTGGAAAATATATATAAAACCCTAAACAAACTAGTTTTTCTGCCATGCTAGCACTAAACCAGTGAGAATTTTTCAGCACCCATGTTTGTATGGCCCTACTGCTGCCCAAGGGATGCATAATTACAAAGAAATATAATTAATGAGAATATGAAATGGCTCAAAGGCACCAGCAAAAAGAAGCTGTACAATGCAGTCATAAGATAAAACATTCCTTTCCTTCACTTTATTCTTTGGATGTTTTGCTTTCCTAATAGCTTCAGGGCTTATAAGCACTAAATAGCTAAAATGTACGAGGCTATACTACTTCCTTCCCTTACGCAGTTGTACAGTTGAAGGAGGGAGTATGGACTCCCCTGCCAGCCTTTGCATGGTCCTTTTAAGGTCCACTCTGAATTGCAGTTCCTGAACTTGGCAATGTTTGCCTTCCATGGCCATCAGGAGCAACTCAGCATAAAGGAAGTGGGAATGGGCACCTCAAACAAGTTGCACTACTCCAGTAGTATGAAGGAGACATTTATGAGTCAGTCATTTCTCAAGTCAAAATTCTTACCTTGCTTGCTCTTGGGAAGTGGTGGTTTGCTGTTGCTATATAACATGATCAGGCCTCTTTTTTTTTTAAAAAAGGGGGGGCATCTTTAGACCTACTTAAAAACAAACTCACTGTGAGTTTGATACCTTCTATTTAAAGTGAAAACATAACCATGAGAAGTGACATGCATTTAGTGAAATTATAAGAACATAACAGACACTTTATCACTTTGGTGACTATACCCTGTGTCTTTATGTTCACAATCCAGCAGTGTTAAGAGAATGGAAGACAAAGCACAAACAAATCCATAAAAATATTGCTAACCAAGTCTTAAAGAAACAGTGCAGGTGAAGCAAATCTGGGTCTCTTTGGTTTAGCTCTCATTTTCTGTAAAGCTCTTTCCTCCTATCTAATGGCAGCCTGTTTCTATCTGTCTTTGTCTTTGTCTGCTGTATGCTCCAAAAGCCTGATCCCAAACCAAATTATACTTGCCTGTTATTTTCTTTTTTCTTTTAGATTTCAGGGTATGCTTGGGCCACGGTTCTCAAGCTCTTCTCTGAAACCAGGAGAGCTAGAAACTTTATTTATTATTATTAAAGCAGAGATTCTCACCTAATTTCCGGGGCTCTAAGAAAAACATTCAGTGTCATAAAATTTGCAGTGAAATCATGAGTGCTGGCAACTCTGTGTTCTGAAATGTGCTCTCAATTTCTGTAGGAAAATGTGGCCTGTGGAGACTATAGTTCTCAACATGCAATTCTGCATCTTGATAAGGGATCCAGAAATGCAAACTGTCTCCATGGTCTGCAGTTCTGAAAATCAGAGTAGCAATAAGGGATTTTGGAACTCCAGTCTGGGCCACTTTATCAGGTCAGGGGACGGGGAGTGAAATCAGTGCAACCCATATATGCTCAGCCAATTGCTATTGTGGCCTGTGTATCTATAATACTTCTAAAGCATCCTTTCAACATACTATCAAATAACTTTGGACTAGATTCACAAACGGATTTAAGCAGCAAAGAATCCTGTGGCACCTTATAGACTAACAGATGTTTTGCAGCATGAGCTGTGGTGATGAATACTTTTTCGATGCATGCAAGCAGTGAAATTTCCAGGGGCAGGTGTGTATATATATAAGCAAGAGCAGCAAGAGAGAGAACGAGATTTAGATCAATCAGGGGAGGGGGGGGCCCAGCAGCTGAGGCTGAGTGTGAAAAGGAAGGGAGGAGAAACTGGTTCTGGATGGATTTGGCTTTTCTTGTTTTGTCTTTAAACTGTTTCTCTTTGGAGTCTGGTCCTAAAGTTTTTTTGTAGGATGGCCACCTTAAAAAAATCTATTGTGTGGCCAGGGGGGGGGAAGTGTTCTCCTACAGGTTTTTTATTTTGCCATTCCTAATGTAATGTCTGATTTGTGTCCATTTATCCTTTGACTGAGAGTGTCCAGGATGTGGTATGTACATAGCAGCCAAGCACTGAGGTACAAACTGCTCTAACCCCAACAGAGAGAGACAGAGACCAAAAATCTCCACCAGCATTCTCAAAGACTACAGTACCCACACGGAAAAAATAACAGAACAACAGACAGAGAGATGTGTACCCAGAGCCTCCTCTCAGAGAGAGACAAAAGAAAGAAAGAAAGAAACCCAACTCACCATCACATACAGTCCCAGCCAAAGCCCCCCTCAAACAATCAGGGATCATCACCATCTCATCTCCTCAACAACACAACCCACACCAACACTGGGTGGCAGGCAGCCCCTCGCCACAGACAACAACCTGCCAACCTGAAGCATATTCTCACCAGCAACCACACACAACACCACTAACACCCATAGCAACCAACCCACCAAACCAACCCACAAAACAAACACACATCTACCACACCATCACAATACCACAACACATCACCACACCAGCCACCACCATCACACCACCCACACCACCACCCCACACCACACCATACATGCCATGCATATGCCCCAATGTGCCCCCTATATATGCCAATCTGCCCAGTCTGGAACTCTCTGGTCAAAAGACAAAATGGACAAAAAATGGACAAAAGGATAAATAATATACAAAACCTGAAAACCTAACCACCTGTAGGAGAACACACCACTCAACACACACACAGGTGGCGCCACAACAAAAAAAAAAAAAAAAAAAAAACAAACTAACTGAAAAAAAAGAAACAACTGCTCCCCAGTTCATAATCAAAAGCTTTAAATCCAAAAAAAAACTAAACAAAGACTGTGAATGGCTTCCCTTGGTTTTCTCCTCTTCTGCTTTCCTCCCTCAGCTCTCCCTCCCTTGGTCCAACCTCCTCCTCCTCCTTGATCTGACTTGCTTATTCTTGCTTTATTTTATTGCTGCTTTGCTATTTATTGCACTTGCATCCTGGAAAGTCACACTGCTTGCATCAAAGAGCATGGCAGCTCACAAAGCTAATGCTGCTGCAAAACATCTGTTAGTCTATAAGGTGCCACAGGATTCTTTGCTGCTTCTACAGAACCAGACTAACACGGCTACCCCTCTGATAAAAGGATTTAAGTGCCTAAGCATCACTCCTCCAAAGTTTGTCTGCAAATCTATTCCTTAATCTACTTAAGGGTGCCCTGATGAACAGCAGTAAGACCCTCTTTCTTACAATTAGTTATAATGTACATGTTAGTAATCCATAAGTGGATCATGGGGGATCATCTGTGTCTTTCAGTATCTGCCACAATGAGGCTCTGATCCTGATAGGGACTTCTGAGATCTATCATAAGCGGATGTAGCCTCCCAGTTCAATGGGCGCACAACACCGTACTCTGCTGCAGTAGAATGTTTAGTACTTCAGAATGTTTAGTTCTCGTGGCTCTTCATGTTCTCCTAAACCCTTCTCAGTCTGCATAGCAGTTAGTAGATTATTCTCAGGACCTTTTTGCTTACCAGAGAAATCAGATATCTTCCTGGACATGGTTTTGAGTTGTAGTCTAGTATTGGTGTTCTGTATGCCACGTGCAGGCTTATAATGGAGTATTAAAAACACACAATCGGTGTTCTTGCAGCCTTGGTTTTATGATTTCTGCCAGTGCTGGATTAAATAATTTTGGGGCACTGTGCACTATGAAATTGCCCCACCCACACTTTCATTAAACTAGACAGAGAGGGCCAAAGCTTGTGAGGTCTCTGCCCTCCCCTTGGGGATGGAGAAGGGAAGGAGGAAGAACTCTGCCTTGCGTGTGGCTGGGGGGCTGCTCCTGATTCCACATCTCCCTGAACTGTGACCCCAATTCTACCTCTGGGTTCTTAGCCTGGTGGGTCCCCTTGTGTCTGGTGCAATGATGTCAGTGCAGTGACCGTGAGATCTGGGCCCGGCCAGGATGGGTGCAAAACTTGAGTGGTGCTGCAACCCTGTGTGCCAGGTTCCAATGCCATCCACTGAAATTTGTCCTGGCTCTTCCTTTGATGGTGGATTGGCTGGACTAAACCTGAGATGGATGTCCTGTGCAAGTACATCCAGGGTACATTTGTTAATCTGGTTCTGATTTCTATTGATGCAACTGCATCCATGGATCCCCACTAAATCCTCCCTGATTGTAATATTAAACATTAAATGAGATGCCTCTAGTTTTCCCTGCATATGAAGACAAATGAACAGTGTATGTTGGATGTTGTAGTATTTATGTATTTGTGCACTTCAAAAAGTATTACATAAAGAGATGTAAGTCATACGCTATACAAAAATATTAATGCAAAAGCTTGCCTATTAATTTTTCCATTTCCCATGTAGAAATTGTCTATTTTAATTTCACTAAGGTAGAGAGATAAGGGAAAGGAGCTCTAAAATGACTGTAGCATTCAATGTTGGGTTTTTTAAAATTTATTTATATATATGTACTGTCCTGCAGTTCACCAAGTTGCATAGTTGCAAGTAGCCTGTTTGTATAATGAAAAATATATATATATGTGTGTGTGTGAGCTCTTTCTACCCTGTCTTTATTTAAAGTACACGCTGAACAAATAAGAACAGATCTGACTTTAGCCATTTACATAAAGTTGTTTTATGTACTGTCCTGTTGCATAGTTGCATAGTTGCAAGTTGCATAGTTGCAAGTAGCCTGTTTGTATAATGAAAAAAAATTCATTTTTTATATATATAATTATATATATATATATTTTTTTCATTATACAAACAGGCTACTTGCAACTATGCAACTATGCAACAGGACAGTACATAAAACAACTTTATGTAAATGGCTAAAGTCAGATCTGTTCTTATTTGTTCAGCGTGTACTTTAAATAAAGACAGGGTAGAAAGAGCGCACACACACACACACACACACACACACACACACACACACACACTACAATGTATCTGAGTTGGTTAGATGACAATGATATTAGGGTTAATCAATAAGGCAAGAATCAACTGATCTCAGGCCATCCTTACTACTTGGCCATGCTGCAGGGTAACTATATGACAACTAGAACCTATCCCCTGCCTAATAGGTAGAATGCCATTCTGCTACCCACAGGCCTTTCTAGATACAACTGTGAGGAGGCCCTGTTCATTCAGGGTGAGGCTGCAAATTCTACTGAGGTGAGTGATGTCTCCACCGCTGACTGAGGGTGCACAGCTGACTAGCTACTTTAGCTGCCTCACCCCCTATTTATCAAGAAGCTATGCTGCTGCTGAAAGAGCCATAAAGTCACACCATCATAGATCTCAGCACAAAGCAGCCATGGTGCCTTATCACAGCTTCTTCTGTGCCACTCTGTGCCTTAGGATCAGTCAGGTTGGTGTAGTACTGATGTGTGAGACCAAGAAGCTAACCTGCCCTTTAATCCTGCATATGGGATGGAAGGAGTTTGACTTAGATTTAATCTTCTATTTATGTTAATAAAAAAGAGAAATGAAAATAAGGCATTGCAGGAAAGGAGTACAAATGACTGCACCACAGGATGAAAAATAAGTGGTGCTAAGGCTTCAAAACTCAAGTGTTAAAGATCCAAAGCTAGCAAATTAGCCTAGCAAAATTGTACTGCTTCTGATAGCTGGTCCATAATAGTGACTGTGATGATCTTTCCAGGGCTCTTTGGCATAAAATAGCAAGATTTTATCAGTTTTAAGAGGGAAAAATTCAGTAATGATAAGGGGAAGTCTGTCCATTTTATCAACATGTATTTTGCGGCAGAGAATTTTTATCCAAAAATAAATTCCACTAGAAATATTTACCTAGGAAAAATATTGGATATCATCAGAGGAAAAATAATTTTAAGATAATACACATAGCATGAGAGAGAACTTGGTGTACCCAATCACAATCTGCTTGGTTACCCTACTGTATGATCACCAGTCAGTTAAATGAATCCAGTAGGGTAGGTTTAGTCAGGTTCTATTCTTACTCTGGGCTTCTTGGGCACATGCCCAGGCTCAGATTTCTTGTTATGGTCCTTCCTTGGGACGTGAGACTCTGCAGTCCAGTCACTCTAGACCCTGAAACCAGGGTCTCAGGTCTCCCGAGTCCTCTAAGTTGATTACACATGCTCCTTCAGCACTCCATCTAGCTGTGGTCACTCTAGCTTCTAGTTTAACCACTTCAGGGACAATCTGGCAGGAAAGCAAGGGACACAGGCTTAGCAAGGAAATCTCTTGATCACAGTTGCTTTACTCTTCAAAGCACCAGTGAGGTCCAAATCTTCACAAAATAAGTCCTGAAATTCATCCCTCACCAAATATAAAATAAAAAATATCTGACCTCACTCTTCTGAGTCTAACACTTGTCAGTGCCTAGCTTGAAAGAGTCCCTCCTATCACGCCCCCCCTCCAAGAAGCATCCTCTCAAAAAGTTTCTCTTTTGTTGCCATGTGCCCAGACTGAGACGCTGAAGATCCACCAGCCATGCTGGTGCCCCTGTGTAGAAAATTCATTAGTCCATGGTGTTGGCCTAGCAGTTAAGACAAACAATGTTGATGGCTTCTCATAGACTCATAGATTTTAAGGTCAGAAGGGACCATTATGATCATCTAGTCTGACCTCCTGCACAATGCAGGCCACAGAATCTCACCCATCCACTTCTATAACAAACCCCTAACCTATGTCTGAGTTATTGAAGTCCTCAAATTGTGGTTTGAAGACCTCAAGCTGCAGAGAATCCTCCAACAAGTGACCCGTGCCCCATGCTGCAGAGGAAGGCGAAAAACCTCCAGGGCCTTTGCCAATCTGCCCTGGAGGAAAATTCCTTCCTGACCCCAAATATGTCAATCAGCTAAACCCTGAGCATGTGGGCAAGACTCACCAGCTAGCACCCAGGAAAGAATTCTCTGCAGTAACTCAGATCCCATCCCATCTAACATCTCATCAGAGACCACTGGGTATTTCTGATTGCTCTGTGATGGCTTCTCCATGAGGAACTTTCAACAGTGTGTCAAGCATCTTTCCTGTGCAGTGTGACTCTCTTGAATGTAATTCAACAACCTTGATTATTAAACATAGACTTATTCAATCAGCAATACAAAATGGAGGTTACCATGCACAATGAAGTCCATAATTTGATACAAACATATCTTTGTCACTCATCATATACTACAAAAGACTCCCAAGTTATTTTCTATCTTTAATTTCATAATATATTAATTTAATATTAGTTTGAGTAACACAGATGTTTTAATGCAGCAGTTTGTATAAATTAATAGATTGTTTTAACCTATGTCTGTTAGTATATTTCACAGGGATAGAAAGCTAATAGGGTTTAAATAAGATAAAGAGTTGCAAGAACAAAAATACGATGATACATAAAGAAAATGCCGTAAGAATTTGTTCTTCAGCTAGTTTTTGTCTTTTGCCAATTTACAGGGCTTTAACTGATCCCGAGCAAGCAATTGTGGCTCAGACGAGGAAGACTTTGTGGGCCAGTTTTGATCCAGCAAGTGTAGTGCTTTGAGACTGAGCATGGTCCATAAAATAGACCAACAGTCATATCAGCACTTTTCTTCTGAGTCAGAGCAATGTCAATTCACCTCTTTCTAGGAATCTTCTAATAAAACTGGTAGGCATTTGATCTAGCAAAATTAATTCTGAATTATGGGCAATTACTATTTCTGGTAACTCACTAGACGCACATAACTTCGTTAGTACCTGCAAACAAACGTGGATCATACTACTGTTAGTTCTGCACTGTTCCACTATACATTAGCTAGGTTTATTTTTCTAGAGTCAGTGGGGGTGCTGTGATGAAGCAAACTCAGCAGCTGGATGAAAGAAAAGAAGGGCATACAGAAAGAGGATTAGGATCAAGGCACTGGGGCAAGGGTTATAGACTACTCATTTTGAAAAGTTCTCTGTGTTTATTAACTTCTGCTTCAGCAACTACCTCGGATGGCCAAGGGGGGAAATAAAGGGGAAAAAAAACCTTGGATAGAATGCCACTGGAAAGAGAAGCCCATTTTTTCCCTGACTATGGCACTACACTGTAGTTATAGACACAAATCCTAGTATAAGATTGGAACTAATGACCTACTAGCCTAAAAGCAACAGTAAATGATCGAATTAGCCATATTCTTAGACCGGCAGAGTGTGACTCTGTATTACTATTCCTTCAACTCTTTAGATGGTGCTATTTATTTATTTATTTAGAATGACCACAACTTTAAGTTATTTGAGGCCTGGTCTACACTACGCGTTTAAGCCGATTTTAGGAGCATTATACTGATTTAACGCCACACCCGTCCACAGTATGAGGCCCTTTATATCGATATAAAGGGCTCTTTAAACTGGTTTCTGTACTCCTCCCCAATGAGAGGAGTAGCGCTAATATCGATATTACCATATCGGATTAGGGTTAGTGTGGCCGCAAATCGACGGTATTGGCCTCCGGGTGGTATCCCACAGTGCACCACTGTGACCGCTCTGGACAGCAATCTGAACTCGGATGCAGTGGCCAGGTAGACAGGAAAAGCCCCGCGAACTTTTGAATATCATTTCCTGTTTGCCCAGCGTGGAGCTCCGATCAGCACGGGTGGTGATGCAGTCCCAAATCCAAAAAGAGCTCCAGCATGGACCGTATGGGAGATACTGGATATGATCGCTGTATGGGGAGACAAATCTGTTCTATCAGAGCTCCGTTACAGAAGACGAAATGACAAAACGTTTGAAAAAAATCTCCAGGCTATGATACAGAGTCCACAGCACAGTGCTGCGTGACAAGCGTAACGGAAAGCCAAAGAATCAAATGGACGCTCATGGAGGGAGGGAGGAGGTACTGAGGACTCCAGCTATCCCACAGTCCACAGCAGTCTCCAAAAAGCATTTGCATTCTTGGCTGAGCTCCCAATGCCTGTAGGGTCAAACTCATTGTCCGGGTTGATTCTGGGTATAGCTCATCAATGTAACCCCCCCTACCCCCCATGAAACAAAAGGGAAAAAAATTGTTTCTCGCCTTTTTTCATGGTCACTCTATGTCTACTGCATGCTGCTGGTAGACGGGGTACTGGAGAGCTAAACAGCAGCATCCTCTTCTCTCCCTGGTGGCAGACGGTACTGTACAAAAGGACTGGTATCCGTTCTTGTCATCAGCCCGTGAGTGCTCCTGGCTGGCCTCGGTGAGGTTGGCCGGGGTCGCCTAGGTAAAAATAGGAATGACTCACGGTCATTCCCAGCAGATGGTACAGAACGGCTGGTAACCGTCTTCATCATAGCAACTGGGGGCTGAGATCCATCAGCCCCCGCCCTTCATGTGTAAAGAAAAGATTCTGTTCTGCCTGGACAATCATAGCAGCTGGAGGCGGCCTCACCCTCATTTTATCTCAGTAACAAGTCACTGTTTCTTATTCCTGCATTCTTTATTACTTCATCACACAAATGGGGGGACAATGCTACGGTAGCCCAGGAGGGTTGGGGGAGGAGGGAAGCAATGGGTGGGGTTGTTGCAGGGGCACCCCCTAGAATGGCATGCAGCTCATCATTTTTGCGGGATCTGACATGGAGCAGCTGTGCTCTCTTATTCTCTGATACACTGGTTCTCTGGTACACTTGCCCCATATTCTAGGCAGGACTGATTCTATTTTTAGATACCATAAAGGAGGGATTGACTCGGGGAGTCATTCCCATTTTTGTCTTTGCGCCCCCGGCCGACCTGAGCCAGGGGCACCCATGACAGCAGCAGACGGTACAGAACGACAGATAACCGTCATCTCATTGCCAATTTACAATGGCAGCAGACGGTACAGAACGACTGATAACTGTCTCTGCTATCATGCAAAAGCAAATGAATGCTGCTGTGTAGCGCTGCAGTATCACCTCTGTCAGCAGCATCCAGTACACATACGGTGATAGTGTCAAAAGGCAAAACAGGCTCCATGGTTGCCATGCTATGGCGTCTGCCAGGGCAATCCAAGGAAAAAGGGTGTGAAATGATTGTCTGCCATTGCTTTCCCAGAGGAAGGAATGACTGACGACATTTACCCAGAACCACCCACGACAATGATTTTTGCCCCATCAGGCACTGGGATCTCAACCCAGAATTCCAAGGGGCGCGGGAGACTGCGGGAACTATGGGATAGCTACGGAATAGCTACGCACAGTGCAACGCTCCAGAAATCAATGCTAGCCTCGGACCATGGACGCACACCGCCGAATTAACGTGCTTAGTGTGGCCACGTGCACTCGACTTTATACAATCTGTTTTACAAAACCGGTTTATGTAAAATTGGAATAATCCCGTAGTGTAGACATACCCCGAGACACACATTTTAACATGTTCAAATGACACAGGGTCAACTTCAGACAAAAATAATGACCAGCATCAATTTAAAGCTACCATCAACAAACCGTGCATGCATGTATAGTATTTATGCTAACGTTCCGGTGGGCTTGATAATGTCAATGCTATGGTGATGTAAAAATTAGCTAATATGAATGAAGAGTAAAATACCAAACATAAATCATTTTTTCAATCTAACAAGCAGATTAAAATGAGCAGCCACAATCACTGGTAATAAATAATCAGGTTTATACGACTTCAAAAGGTAAATGATCTTCACAGTATTTAATCACAAGAATTCCATTAAAGTCAATGGGATTCATGTTGTTGAATCTCACAGCATGTACTGGCATATGTTTCAGCATGTACTGGTGTAAGTTTAGAAGAAAATTAATAAGAATATTATTTTTGAGCTGGCTCAAATAATATCAAAACTTGTCCCTCAATATAGATACTTTCCTGAATGTTATGAAAATGTAATCTACTTTAAAATCTCTACAGAAAACAACCCCTGGCAATTGGCAGGCTAGGAAGAGTAACAATCAGCTGTGTTAAATGTATTGTGTCTATGGTAAGCCTGATCCTGCAGTGGAATCCAATAGCATGGAATGGACCCCTGTACATAGGTGAAATCCCACTGACTTCACTGTAATTCTCTCTATATAAATGCAGGAGGCCTTTCTTCTGGTGGATCATGATACGGTGGCATGAACCTACAAATACTTGAGCATGTGTAAACTCTGCTCAGTCAACAGGACTACTTAAGTGAGCAGAGTTACTCATCCTTAAATATTTTCAGGATCAGGAGTTATGTTAGTAAATACTGGCCTGCTGGATTCCTTAAGCAAGTTTCTTTACCTCTGTGCTTAAATCTCCCCATCAGTAAAATGGGGATACTGATACTTAGCTTCTTTGTAAGACACTTTATCTATGGGTGGAAAACATGGTGGAGGAAGTAACCAGAAGGGCAGCCATTTAAGACCTGATTCTGACAGAGAGGAATTAGTTGCTAATCTGAATATAGAAGGCAACTTGGGTGAAAGGAATCATAGAATGATACGTCTCATGAGTCCCAGGAAAGGAAGAGGTAAAAACAGCAGAATAAAGACAATGGTCTTTACAAAAAGCAGACTTTAACAAATTCAGAGAACTGGTAGGTCCCAGGGAAGAAAATATATGGGGAAAAGCAGTTTGGGAAAGCTAGCAGTTTCTCAGAGACAGTGACAGACTATCCTGATGTGAATGGAAGAGAGAAAGATTAGCCATCAGGAAATCTGTAATGACCTGAAAATCCAAAAAGAATCCAAGTTAAAATATGGCCAAATTGCTAAGGATGAATACAAAAGAATAGCACACACATGTAGGGACAAAATAAAAAAGGCTAAGGCACAGAATGAATTACACATGGGAAGGGACATAAAAGACAAGAACAAGACTTTATAAATATATTAAGAGTCAGAGAAATATGACTAGTGTAGGTCCACTACTTAGCGGGGAAATAAAGATAATGGACCTCATGAAGAAGGCTGAAGTGTTTAATGCCTATTTTAGTTTGGTCTTCTCTAAAATAGGTAATTATAATGGGATATTTAACACAATGTTAAAACAATGGGGAAGGAACAGTAGCTTGAATGGGGGGGAACAGGTTAAAGAATATTTAGCTAAGTTAGATAAATTCAAGTAATCAGGGCCTGATGAAATTCACCCTAAAATACTTAAGGAACTAGTTGAAGAACTTTTGGAGCCATTAGCAATTATCTTTGAGAACTCACGGAGGACAGGTGAGGTCCCAGAAGGGGGAGGGGTGATGCAAACTTAGTACCTAACTTTTAAAGGGGAACAATGAGGAACCAGGGAATTATAGACCATTCAGCATAACTTCAATATCTAAAAAATATTGGACCAAATTATTGGACAATTGGTTTGTAAGTCCCTAGAAGTTAGAGTGATAAGTAATAGCCAACATGAAGCTGTCAAGAACAAATCATGCCAAACCTATTTAATTTCCTTCTTTGACAGAGTTACTTGTCTGTCCCTCATAAGCAAAGCAGGGAAATGAGGTCTAGATGAAATTGCTATAAAGTGGGTTTGCAACTCGTTGAAAAACTGTACTCGGAGTAGTTATCAGCGGTTCACTGTCAGACTCTAAGGCTATATTTAATGGGGTCCCATGGGGAGGGTCTCTCAGGGTCCAACACTAGTCAATATTTTAATTCATGTCTTAGATAATGGAGTGGAAAGTACACTTACAAAATTTGTGGATGACACCAAGCTGGGAGGGTTCCAAAGCACTTTGGGAAACAGGATTAGAATTCAAAATTACCTTGATAAATTGGAGAATCAATCTGAAATCAACAAGATGAAATTCAATAAATACAAATGATAAAGACCACACTTACGAAGGAAAAAAAATCAAATGAAGTGGGGAATAACTAGCTAGTACTATGTACCAACAATATGATGAAATTGTGCCCCCCCCCCAAAACCCCTAATCATTCTGAGGCATATTAACAGTAGAGTTGTATCTAAAACTGGACCCTGCTCAGCATGGGTGAGGCCACAGCAGGAGAACTGTATCTTCTAAGAAAGATGTGGACAAACTCAAGGAAGTCCAGAGGAGAACAACAAAAATTATTTAAAAAAAAAAGTTTAGAAAAGTTGACCTATGAGGAAAGGTTTAAAAAGAGAAAATCCTGGGCATGTTTAATCTTGAGAATACTGAATGCGGACCTCCTAAGTCTTTAAATATGTTAGGGACTGTTATAAACAGAGTGGTGATCAATTGCTCTCCATGTCCTCTGAGGAGAGAACAAGAATTAATCAGCTTAATGTGCAGCAAGGGTTATTTAGGTGAGATATTAAACTATAAGTATAGTTAAGTACTGGAATACATTACCAAAGGAAATTGTGGAATCCTCATCACTGGAGATTTTTAAGAACATAGGTCAGGAATAGTCTATAAATATTTGGGTACTATTTCCGCATGGGGGGAGGTTTGATGATCTCGTGAGAATAATTCCAGCCATTCATTTCTATTATTAAATCCCATTAAAGGTACCTGCCTCTCATCACTCTGTTGTACTAATACAACTTTTTGTACTGAGAAGCCAAAGTTTTATATAAAACTTTTAATACAGCAATTGCCAAAGTTGTTTCTTTTTGACTGGCTTAAAAAAAAATAAACCCAAACGTATGTCCTATTTCATCATAACCCTTAACTGTGGAAGGACAAAAGAAACATTTATTCAACTAGCTGTCAGCATACTAGGGGAAAAAATCAATAAAGTCAATTTTTGAGAAAAATAAATCTGAAAAATAACTTCATAGCCTTATGGGTGCTTTTAAAACTTTGTATCCTTTTATAAATCAAGGGAGCTCAAATGAAATAACATGGAGGAAGTGTTTGTATTTCTTTTGTGATTCTAATACTTCTTTTAACTCTCACTGGGCTAATGATGAATGATGATTCACATTTCTGTGAATCTTTCATTCCAAGATCTCAAAGGTAATTAAAGCAAAACATGAGCTCAGAACAAATCTCTTGACCATCCCCAAATTTGTGGGCGTTATCAATCCAAACCTGGATCCTGACTTTGCAGCTCTGACATTTCCTCACCGCCTGATTCTACTATCAATGAATAAAGAGAAGTAGGATTGAGATCCCTCTCCTGTAATCGCAAAAGCACATACGTGTCCAAATAGCTAGTTTACATACTTTCTGCCCTTTTTTCTGAAGTTTGGACTAAAGGGTCCCTGCTATTGTACATGTAAATCTTTAAAACATGTCCCTAAGATATAATTTTCTCCTGTCATTCATTATTAATGAATCATTGTGACTGCCATTACTGCAAAGTTGTTCATAAAACATATTCCTCGTTAAGAGCAACTGATAAAGCAGAATATTATTGTTATATTTTCTTTGGAATTTTTCCATTTAGTGATGAGATGCCTCAACAATTGTATCTTCTTTGTGCACATGGAAAATTTCAGTTGAGCCTTATGACTATTAATAGTAATATTTTAATTTAGTAATTATTGGGAGCTCATAAAGAAAATTAGTGTCCATTATCCTGAGGAATTTGGACAAAACGAATGCATTATTCAGTTTTACTACTTTGAAGTACATTTTTTTCATCACTAAAAATTGTGTATCATTGCTCCAATTAACATTTTTGTATGAACATATAAGCCATTTTTGGTAATGCTGCTAAGTATTACTTATTATAGTAGTTTGCAATAAACTAATTTATAGGACCATTTGTTCTCTTTGCTTAAAAGAAGACTTTCACAATAGCATAAATGTGGCCAAACAGACCATTTATATTAGAACATGCATTTGTTTGCAGCTTCAGCTGGCTGTTTCTGTTCTGGCAAAACTCTCATGAACTCAGCAGTGTTGTGGTGTGGGTAAGAACTAAAAGATTGGATCAGGACTATGTCCAGTGATTACTGATGATGGGAGTCTTTTTTTTTATTCAAACTAAATACACAAATTAGATACTTTCCTGAACATTGTACTTGTGACCACTGTGTAATTGTTATGTTTGACAATCACTTATGGGTCCCGTAAGAGCTTCAGGCAGTACTTTATGAGCAAACAAACAGCCTTGAGTCCCAAAAGGAAGATTATCTGCCCATTCTCTGGAGGCTTTGTGCCTTGGCATGAGTGGTTCCTAAGGTGAGTGAGTGTCAGCTCCATGACACTGCCTTCTCTAATCATCACAACTGGACACTGAGGCTGCCAAAATAGGAAACATTGAGAAAGTTGTTTGGTTTAGTACCAGTAAGTAAGCTATTTCCCAAGTCCAGAGAGTAGCGATGATTTCCTCTGGGGATGGGTGACTATACCAATGCCTGAAAATAACTATCTGAAGGGCTCATTGGGCAACTGTGCCCAATGATTGAAATTCAGTCCTGCTACTTCTCCAAAGTAACAGGTGGAGAATAGAAAGAACAGAAACTTGTTGTAGGGAAAAGATATAACAAAAGTGAACTCAGAGGATAGCTTACCCAGGGATGTGAAAAAACTGTTCCCAACATCATACCTAGGCTAACTTCCAGATAAAGGAACCTTTAGAAAGGATTTAGATTCCACCTATAAACACTTTTGAGTACATCCATCTTCATGCCTCCCACGTTGAGTAGACAGATACTCACTAGCTCTGATCAAACTAGCAAGTTAAAAATAATAGCATAGGCAGGAGTAACACAGGTAGCAGTTCAGGCTAGCTGCCAGAATACAAACCTGCCTGGAACCCTGGGTACGTATGGAGGCAGTTAGCCTCAGCCACCACCTGTGTGACCCCCAGCTACATTGTTATTTTTAGTGTGCTAGCTCGCACAGAGCGAACACATGTCTGTCTACTTGAGCTGAGATGCGTGCTTCCAGCTGCAGTGTGGAGGTTCCTTTAGAGACAGCTCTGTCGGCTATATCTATGAAGTTCTTAGCGTGTTGATGTTGCATTATTATTTTAGGTCATACAATATATTAGTCTTTTCTCCCTTTCATCAGAAACAGTGCCATTCTAGACACGCCAAGACTCCCTGAGTATCTCATCACATGATCTCACTCCAACCAGGAAGTCATCCAGATGCTGGCATAAATGAATTAAATGAAGCCATTGTGATCCACTAATACCGGAAAGGGTTTGTGGGGAGGGAAGCAGTCCTGAGAACCATTTGTATGCCAGATGGAAGGGATAGAACCCAAAGATATTTATATCCCACAGCCAAATGGAAGGAGAACTAATGGGAGAAATGGATGGTGATATGCAGGTATATATCCTTAAAATCCATCAGACAGAGATACTATGGTTCCTTGGAGCCAGGCCCTGCAATAGACTCAAGAAAGGATGGGGTCTGTATCCTTCAGTTTTCCTGTTGATCTGGTAGTAATCAGGATAAAATTACTTGCCCTGTCCTTGAAGTAGAATAACAATGGATTAGAGCAGGTCTGCAGTCTCTTAACTACAAGGTCTCTTGGAAGATGAGAAGGGAAAGGTTTTGTGGGGGGTGTTTTGTTTTGTTTTTTGCAGTGGGAGATGGGGGCTGAAACTTGAATAACTAGATCAGACTCTTAAACTGTAGCTATGAAAAGTCTGGGACCAAGCCTGTGTGAAATGGGAGAATCTCTGACAAGAGAGGGTGGGAAACTGACAGAAAGGCATCCCACAGGTTGACAAGTGACACATTAACTACAGATTTTACATTCTAACTTCAATATTTAATTTTTTAAAGTGCACTAGCTACATTTCAGTTCTGTGCACACAAACTTCTATACATTTTCCACTATTTTTAAAACATTTAATAACAATAAAGAGTCCTGTGGCACCTTATAGACTAACAGAGGTTTTGGAGCATGAGCTTTCGTGGGTGAATACATCTGACGAAGTGGGTATTCACCCACGAAAGCTCATGCTCCAAAACCTCTGTTAGTCTATAAGGTGCCACAGGATTCTTTGCTTCTTTTACAGATCCAGACTAACACGGCTACCCCTCTGATATTTAATAACAATGTGGTTTTAATACTTTTGCATCTTTTAACCCCCAACTACTTTATTTTTAGGGTCAGCCAATAATTTGTATCTATTCTTCTATTACACTAGAGCAGGTATCGTTCTTCTAGCCCTCCTTAAACCTCTTACAAGGCTGGTGGATGGTAAGGTCCAAGCCATGGGTCGGCTGGGGGACCTGGATGAAAACAAAGGGGGGCTAGTGGAAGCCCTGGAAAATTGATTTGAATAAGCATGGATTTGCCTACACTGTATACTTTATCTGCTAGGTAGTCCCAGACATCTATATAATAAAGTTGCAGCCTGATAAAAACCCATAACAAATCTCCTGTCCTTCTTCCAGTATATCCAGACAAAAACTGGCCAGTTTATCTGTCAAATATGTGCCATGAAACTATATAGTTTTAATATGTGTTAAGGTTGAAGCCATGACTTTCAAATCTCTTTTGTTACATTTCTGTACTCCCTGGCTTACTTTTTTGTGCTTCTAATTTATATTTCAGTATGAGATTAACTAGATATAAACCTAATGCCTATATCTGGACTGCTTCTTGGACTTTACTGGCTTTTTAAAAAGAATTGGCTTCATGGCTGTAACAGCTAATTATGCTGAAGACTATGTTCATAGTCCTATTTACAAATGTAGCAGAACGATGAATGAAGTGGAAATTCTTGTCTAACAAGTCTACTAAAAACATAACAAGCAGCAATTAAAATAATGACACACTTTTTTCTTCTATCCTCATGTGTTTGAAGCTTTTACTTTTTAGCATCTGATAACCTATATGATCTCTAGATAGATGATATCAGATCAAGATTACATTCTGAAATAGAATACCCTACTTCTTGCCCTTGTTTCTTACACTTTCCCCTCCATTGTAATTTGGAACGTGTAGATTTTGATCAGAACAAGCCTTCATTTGTGATGAAATATCTATTAATAAACCAGACTCAAGAACCTGGTGAGCTGAAAAAATAGCTTTTTAAGAAGAGAGGCATACCACTTTGGAAACATCTTAGATTTATCCAAGCCTGGAGATACCAATTTAACTGACCCCTGACTGGTTCTGATTTATTTGACCTGAAGTTTAACCTATAAAAACATATTTCACTAAACTGAAACTAGCGGTTTTTGATTGTTTGTTTGTTTATTCACAGCTGGGATTAACAACTTCTCCCCTCCTACCTCACCCAAAAACCAAAACCCACACCTTGTCTTTTCATGAATGGTTCTTTTTCCTAAGAAGAGATTATATTTTTTTACAGAACTAAGTGTGTTTTTGGACCTTTCTGGCTTGCTGATTACTTTCAGTCTGTTTGAATCATGTAGCTATAGCTGCATTATTTGACATTGTGAAAAAGGGGCATTACTGATACAATGTTGCTTCAGGTGACTCATCACATAGTATCAGCCAGAAAAGATGTAATTTTCTGACAACCAGGGTGTGAACAAGCAACACAGTAGAAATGTTTTTAAAGGATTTAAAGAAAAATCTACTATCCCAACAGGATTATGCCTAGACTTCATACCACCTGTCTTCAGAAATCCAGTGGAGAATTAGCTGCAAAAATAGGTACTATGGTCTTGACCCTCATTGTAAAAGCAGGTTAGAGTTATTTTAAATCAAATATAAATATTTCTAACCTCAACTATATATACGAAAACCCCACCAACAGGGGACTGGGAAAAGAGTTAGTGCATTATGTTACATCCACTTTATTTAAACATTGTTTCAGCTTAATCAGTTTCTAGCAGCTTCAGTTAAATACTGCATTCTAGTATGAATCTAAGAGCATCCTGTACAATTCATGCCTTTGCAGAGGGCCTGTTAAACTCCTATGCAACATGCCACTTAATCTCTCAAAACAGGTTTAAATGAGTCTTAACTGGTGTATAGGAACTTGTACTGGCTTTCTGTAGAAGGACAAATTCTGTTTAATTGGATCATGGTTTGGTCCTTGACACACCTTCTATTCAAAATATATTAACAATTGATTTAATTGGAATTTTCAATTTAAAGGCAGTTCCTTAACTTGATTCTTAGCCCAGAATACAGAAAACCTAAATAATCCTAGGATACATTGCCTCTTGTGTACATTTAAAAAAAATCCCATTATGCTTGTTTCTTTCCTTCCACTTCTGTTTGATAATTGTATTAATTAATTGTCTCTCATATTACAGGAAAGAACTGTAAACTACATTATATGGGTCTAATCCTGCAGCCTGTAATGCAATAGGAACTGCTGGGTGCTCAGCACTTTTGAAAACACAAGGCCACCTATTCAGGCAGCTTAAACATGGATTTAAGAGCCTTACAAGGCATCCATTTTTTAAAGTCTTGGTCAAAAATTAAAATGATTAAAGAGAAAATATGCTCCAATTACTAGAACTAATGTGCTCTTAGGAAAAACCCAGGCAGTTACCCCACTTAATTACTATTGGCCTATTATGGTCTCTAAGAAATGAATATCTAGTAATTTTCCCTTGACTTCATTGCAAAGTTGGATCTGGTTCTAAAGTAGCTGCTGAGCTACAGAAGAAAACTCCCTAGTAGTAACACTAGTAACCTGATTCAAATATCTGTATGTTAGAGGGCACAAGCTGATATTTCTTTTATCAATTTTGTAATAGAACACCCTTTGCTATTACAAATCACTACAAATTTCAGTGATAATGATAAATAATATTTATCCATTCAAGGCATATACTTATACATTTGATGCATTGGCTTACGATTCAGTCTACAGTTTTATACACAGTTACATGGGTGAAAAGCTAGAAGTATATGGAGTTATTTTTTGCTTGATGAGGGTGGTGATGCATGAGCTAGGCTCACTGAGATTAACCATATCTAGTTCTAGAGGGTATGTTATATAATACTTACAAGTATACTAATATCTCTCTGTCATTTCCTTCTCTTCTCAGAAAATTCATTCCTTGCCTTTCAGATGCACTTAAGGCAATGTAATGTAAGAGATGACCTCTGTTGTTAGGTATCAAGAGCACTGAATCAGTACCATGATCAATTTGCCATAAGTGGCCACAATATTTAAATCAGCAGTCATGGTAATTGGCAGCAGAACGTGCTTTGTAGGCTTTTCTAAATAAAATATACTAAGTTCTCAAAGTCTCCTTTTGTCCTTTCTGAAAATCCATTTTCTGCCCCTCATGCACACTTAAGGTGAGATTTAGAGGCATGTTCTGTTGTCAATTACCATGAACATTGATTTAAATGTGGTGGCAACTTTTCATAAATTGTTCATGGTAGCACTGTTGAACCAGAGTTCTTGGTAACTAACAGAGCTTGTCTTTTAAGGTATGTTTGTACTATAGCTGCTGCAGTAGCACAGCTATGGAGGAGCAGCAGCAATGCCACTGTAGTCTAAATGCTTCCCACATCTACAGAAGGGTCATTTCCTCAATATAATGAATTGACCTCTCCAAGTGATGGCAACTAGGTCAACGAAAGAATCCTTTAATCTATCTAGTTGCACACAAACAATGGGGGTAGGTTGACCTAACTGTGGTGCTCAGACAGTGATATTTTTTACAATCCTGAGCAACATAGCTAGGTTGATCTAATTTTTATCTGTAGATCAGACCTTACACTATGTTATCTTAAGGATACATGAAACGTAGGGAACAGATTTTGCAGAAAAGACAAAAGGAGGAGAGCCTGAAGTCTGTAGATGCCCACTTTGCTCACTATAGAAGTATTAAACTCACTGTAGAAGTAGCACACTATGCCCACTATAGGAGTAACAAGGTTTATTTGAGGTGAGCGGTGAGCACTGCTCAGTGTTACCATAGTTACATATAATAAAAGTAACATCTGTATATATGTAGACAGTGTTTATATAAAGAGTGCTATCTATTGGCAGGTATATTTAGAGTACTATGTAATGATCGTAAATCTATAAATTCAATAAAGTTTTTGTTATACACTGCAAACAGCTTCCTGTGTGCAGCTAAACACTATTGTTCAGTAGAACTGTTCTCAGTAGCTGGTAATTAATCTCAAGTTTGTGTTTAAAAACTGTAGTCATTTTAACTAAAGGGGATTTAACTAAACGGGGCATTCTTCCTAATTCCAACCCACCCCCAAAATCTTGATGTCAAAGATGCCAAGGTTTCAGGCTACATAGACTCGGTTCCCAAATCCCACCAAAGTTATAATCAGATCATTTTTATGGGTTTATATGTTAGGAATGGATTAAATTATTTTGCTTAGTTACTTAACCAATTCAATCTTTGTGGGTTCAGAAGTGTGATTTTAACTCTATTATTGTTGTATTTGCTTATGGGTATATGAAAAGTCCTTAAAACTGCTGGGGGAAAAGCATGGGGTCAGGAACAGAAAAAATGATTAAAAATAAATGAAATATATACACTCCATACCTAGAACACCTACTTGTCTCACAAGCATTTGAGGCTGTTGTATCTCTAATCCATAGTACAGACTTTCATTAAGATAGAATCTCCAGGTTTTTGTCTTAAAAAAAATCTTAGGGGGGGAGAAGAGATTTAAATTATGGGAATATACATTTTGCAAAACTGAAAATAGTTTTGGGATTTTTTTAGGTTAAAAAAAAACATTCAAGAGATTCACGAACTGTTGAAATCCATACAAGATCCCAATCCCAGGGTATAGAATGAAAGTACTTTATCAATCTGCTACTACTGTAACACTGAAACTAACAAATACATTTTCAGTTTCTGAAATCATATGATAGTGACTGTGTATAAGGCATTAAAGAAAAAGGTAATTTTTGGCAGTATGATTTACAACAATGCAAGATTTTCCCAGATAAAAAATACAGAACATGCATTGTTTTCAATTTTTCATACAGATACTGGTGGCACACAGTGTCTTCACAACATCTACAGCAGTTTGTTCTGTAACACCAAATCTAAGGTTTGAGAGTCTAGAGTGCAGTGTGCCTAAGGCTTGAAGATTATTATCATGAAATAACTTAAGAAATTAACTATTTGCACACAGTGACTTTATGCACGTCAACTATTTTGAAACAAAGCAACAATGAAGGAGCACAATACATACCATTCTAAACCCTAGAGTTTTATCGTCTCTCTGCAAGTCATAGGCTACTGACATGTAAATGACTGAAATATAAATTGGGAAATATGTCAGATATACATGAGTAGCTTTGGAACCAAGTTTTAGGGGACTATTCATGCTCATTGATTGGTTGCTTACTCATTGCCTCTTCCCATATTACATACTCAGAAAGGGATATTGGAGTCACTGTGGATTAAAAAAAACAGCTCAATATGCAGCAGCAGTGAAAAAGGAAAACAGGACATTAGGAACTATTAGCAAAGGGATAGAAAATATAATAATGCCACTATGTAAACCCATGGTGCAGCCACACCTTAAAAACTGGGTCCAGTCCTGGTTGCCCTATCTCAAAACTGATATAGTAGAACTGGAAAAGGTTCAGAGAAGGACATATATGATCAAAAGTACAGAACTGCTTCCATATGAGAGGAGAGGAAACATATTAGGTCAGTCCAACTTAGTAAAGAGATGACTAGGGGTGGGAGGGTGTAAGATTGAGGCCCATAGAATCATGAATGGTGGAGGGGGAAACGTGTAATTTACCCTTTGCCAGAATACAAAAATAAGAGATTACTTCATGAAATTAATAGGCAGCATATTTAATACAAAAAAAAAGAGGTAGTGTTTTTTTTTTTTTTCACATAACTCACTCATTGCCATGGAATGTTGTCATGGCCCAAAGTATAACTGGGTTTTAAAAAAAAGAACTAAAGTTCATGGAGGATAGGTCCATCAATGGCTATTAGCCAACATGGTTAGGAATGCAACCCCATTCTCAGAAGCAACCCTAAACCTCTGACTGCCAGAAGCCAGTAGGGAAACACAGGAGTGAATTGCTCTAACCTCCTTGCTCTGTATACTCCCTGTGAAGCTCTGGTACAGACCACTGTCAGAGACAGGATACTGGGCTGGACAGACCATTGGTCTAAACCAATATAGCAGTTCTTATGTAGTCTTTTTATATGCCCAGGCCTCTTCTGCTTTTCTCTAGAGTTTTTAGTAGGAAACTTTAAAGTTGGTGGGGTTGTTTAGTAACTAATCGATGTGCAGAATATAATGTATATGCATATGTGTACATGGAAAGGGGGATGACTAGAAGCCTCTCGCTGTCCCCTCAACCTTCCTTTCTGTTTGTGTATCTAAAAGTAGTATTGTGTACTTTGGATGTAGCATAATATCATGTGTTGTCTTATTCAAGAACATGGTACTGTGAAAAACAATGTAAGATTTTAAGTTAGAGATACCACCACATCATGAAGTCCTCACTCAAAAGAGTAGTTTTCTTGACTTCAGATGGAGCATTACTTAGTCTCAGTGAAGCCAGTGGGACTGCATCAATAAAGGATGTAGAATCTATCCTGTAGGAAAAAGCAGAGATTTGAAGATTTCAAGGTATGTATCTATACTGAGTATGGAGTTTGGGTAAGCTGGTGATGAGTGTAATTGTAGCTTTCACTTACCATATATTTTAAAATCACCCAGAGAGACTTTGTTTTAATGCCTCTAATATTTAGTTGCATTTTTTTTTGGAAGGGAAGATTTTTCAACTTTCCTGCAGCTACTCTTCATCTTAAATCTCTGCCTTTTTTCTCAAATTTGTGGAGGGTTTTTAAGGTGAAACCATCATTAATTTTAATTGAATTCCAGTGATGAACCTATGTACCTTTCTGGGTATAGCAACACTCCTGAAAAGTCATATTACAGACTGTAGAGGAGAACTGTAAAAGAGGATCCCTTTACTTGAAATGGGTAAAAGAGCAAGTTTCAACTCATCAGCAAGGCTAAAAGTTGGGCTCACTATGCAGAGGATAAGCAGTATGGATAGTCATTTGATTTATTTATGCTGGACACTTTTACAGACAGTGGTGATCACGTTTATAATAACATACATTAGAATCAGAGTATGAATCCCAAACATATTAACAGTTGTTGTCACTATTTAGCTTTATTAAGCATCTATTTACAATTCTAGACATTGATAGGGAAGGAAAGCAGAAATAAAATAAAAAATCCAATAAGCTGTAGATTTTTCTCTGCATCACTGCACCACAATCTGATAATGTTTAATGGAATGGACTTTGCTAAAACAGCATAATGCATACCATTTTTAAATATTCTGAATGGCTAGAGTTTTTCCTTTAAACCAGTCATGATAAAACATGACATGTATGAGGGTTAAGTTATGTGAGAAGCAATAAAGGAAATATAAATTGGTTTGAATCAGCAGTGTATTCTCACTAGGGATGTATCCTGACACCTCTATCGTTCCTAGCAGCTGTGCTTTTAAAATTGAGAACTGCAACAACACATGGTGAGAAATCTGAAATAACTTGGAATGAAGAATTATTATTAATAGATGTTGACTCTGCTATTTACATTGTCTAGTCACTTGTTATCTATGCAAAGTGCCGAAAATCATGGATCACAAAGCTACCTGCATCTCTCAGCATTAGTGCAGGCCCAAATAAGTGGGTGCTGATGGAGTTTTGTGGGTGAAGGAAGGTGAGACTAGCAACTGGAAGACTGTAATTGTTGATGGATTTTTTTCTTACAAATAATTCCTGTTGCTGAGTTAAGATCCTTCACCTTTGTATTAAATATAGCCTGTCAAAAAAGCTTTTGGGAGTTACATGTTCTGTGCAGTTTGAGACTTTCCACATATAGTGAGGTTAAATGGCATGCTTAATAGAAGACAATTGGGTGAAATCCTGAAGGTATAAAATAAGCATAGGCCCCACCATCTTTTATCTGTACAAATCCTCTACATCACTGCCAGGCATGTGCTTAACATTGTACCTTTGAAAAGTTTTCAGTTGCACAAAATAGCAAATTTTTTTTGCCAATGTAGGTTCTAGTTTGGTGGAATGAAAGTTTTCTTTCTGGGCACACTGAGATTTCAGTGAATTGTCCATCTCCATGGAGAAGACAAATTAAGGTTAGTAATATAACCTGAGCTTGCTGAACATGATTTTGATCTGATTTGTACTTAGCCAAAACACATGCAAGAGATTCATTTTCCTGCTCGTCCTCCTGAAGTTGTGAGGAAAATAAGGAACATGTCCATGTCTCTGTTACAATGATGCTGAGAAATGGGAGACTGACTCAGAGCAAAAATAAATAAATAAATAAATAAATAAAAAGAAAGGAAAAGAAAGAAAAAGCAAAAAAATGTGGAGAATAAGGAACAAAAGGGATTAAAGGTACACATATGCACAAAAAGAAAGATTCCAAAAAATTCAGCAAGCAATTCTAGTTATAACATCCAGCTGCTACAAAAGAATACTAAAAGTTCCTAGATATTAAACAACAGAAAAACTGTCTGATATTCTGTTTGCCTAAGTGTAGTTAAAGAGAAGAGAAAGGAATAAGGGATGTATGAGAATGAACATGTTCTACAGTGGGAAGAATATGTCCACAGTATACTACAGATGTAATGAACTTTTTTGAACTGATAAAGATCAGATCCTCATCTGAAGTTTACTCAACTCCTTAGACCAACCCCACAAGACCCCTTGAATTTTCCCTCCAACTTTTCAAAAGTACATGTAGCAATTCTGATCCAGTTCCCTCACCCTGAACCCTTCTAGCTTTGAACATGCTCGCCTTAATCTTAAAAGGACCACAGAACCCCACCCCCTCTTCCTAATCAGAAATGTATATGGGGCAAGAGCATTGCATCTTATGCCTGAAACTCTCTGTTGGGATCTCGGGCTTCCTTATGTCAGAAGTGTTCCAGAAAGCACTGCCTCCTCTTCCTACCCTGGAAAAGTCCTGTAACTTAATGAAACTGAAAGACATCTCCAGGCAAAGTAGAAATGCCCAAACCTGCTAACTCTCAGAGTATTTCAGGAGAGATGAAAGGCCTATGGAGAAGGGAGAAGAAGAGGGAAGAAAGAAAGGAAACGTACAGGGTAATGGGTGCTTGTCTGAATTTCTTCACTTGGCTGTGTAGGCTGTGCTTATTCCTTTGTCTTTCAGAACTGATTCAGCCATCCCTAGAAAGCATATGGATGTTGTAGGGAGTTCCCTCCTGTGCCAACGGCACTTATATACTGTGTAACACGAACAGAACATCATCTTTAGTAAAGATAGAACAGTTAGAATTAGCCATCAGAGCAGTTACAAGAATACATACTTGTACTTGTCAATTCTTATTGTTCACTGTGCTCTCTAATGTGTTACATACACACTTTAACACCATTTGTGTCTTTCTCTCAACCCTTGGGTCATCTTGCACCAAACAGATCTACAGTGCTCTATTTAACTCATGTAAAAACTTGCCACTACTTGATAGCCAATATGCACAAATTCAATATCATTACAAAATTGTGGTGTTCTTGTGTTTCAAGATACAAAGATAAAAATTACTTTCAGAAACTATACAACACTAGGGGTGCCGGTTATCTCTACTTCTCCAGGAACCTTGAGCAGTAGGGGTTGATTAAGATGAATTAGCTATCTACTAAACACCTCTAGAGAGATACCACCTCTAGAGAGACCCCACTTGTCTATAATAATTCATACTAGATTTTCCAGAGACCAACAGACAAAAAAGGGCTTTTGGTATAAAAAGATGGTATTTAAACTGACTTGGGGCCTTCGTTCTGATCCAGCAAACAGAGACCAGGTTCTGACCAAGGTCCCTAGCCCTTACGGAAGGGTTGGAAAGTTTTTGAGCTACTAGGACCCCAAAAGATTAATGGGTAATCTCTGGTAAGCTTTTAACATGCATATAGGAACTCTTATTGTTTTGTTTTCTTTTCAGTGCTTTTACCTTAAGAATAAATATGCTTGCTTAGAGATGTATAACATAACTGCTGACAATGCACTGTTTGTAGCCCTCAGAGACAAAGCAAAGTACAGGTGCTGGCCTTTAGACACAATGGCTTGCTGGGGATATCACTGTATAACCAAGGAACCATGCAGCCTTAAAACCCCTGGTCAGGATGGTGAGAGATGCGGGTCTCCACCCAAGAGAGGTGATGACTGGAAGTTGGTAACCTTAACTAGGTGCTCTCAAGGGACCATGGCAGGGGAATACAAGTGCAGTTACCTGAAAGTGGAATATCAGTCATGCTGTGTTTGAAGTCCTCATCTAAATAACTCTGAATACTTTAATCATTACAATTGAAAGGCACAGAGGAAATAAGTCAATCAAAAGTGAAGGACACTTTCAGAGGGTGTTTATTGTCTCTTCTCCCTCAATTTGGAAACAAAATGAATATCTGAGGTAAGGAAGGAATATTTGTAATTAACAGAGTTAAAGCAATGAAATGGGACTCAGGTTCAGTTCCTGCCTCTGTCAGATGTCCTGTGTGCCATTGAGCAAGTCACTTAGTCTGTGCTTGCCTCCATTCCCTATCTCTGACTATGGATAATAATGCTTCCTGTCAAGGCTGAATCCCCACTCTAGCACTTTAGGTACAGAAGGTGGGGGCCCGCAAGGATTGTAAAAATTAATACTGACCGCTCCAGGCTTGTATTAAACTCCAAAGGTTACAGCTTTTCTCTGACCTTGGCTTGGTAAATGTTGCCACCACCCAAATGCGCAAAAAAACCCACAAAAAAACCCACCTTGGACCCAGGAAGGAGCACTTGGGAATTCCTCCCTGTGGAGTACCCTCAAGCCCTTTCATGCCCCTCTGGGGAAATGCTGAGAAGAAACAAAGGAATTAGCTGTTGTCACAAACTAATTAAACAACATATGCACAAACCTCTTAAGACACCCACAATCCAATCCTGTTTTTAAAAAAGGTAAATTTTATTAAAAACCAAAAGAAAGAGAATACATCTGGAACTTAGGCTTTTGTTAGATTTTAAAGGAGCAATTCCAAGAAGTAAGCATCCAAAATAGCTTTCTTGGGGGTTCATCTTAAATGTTACAAGCAAACAAAAGCATCTGGGGTTAGCACAGAGGAGCTCCGCAAGCCAAAATAAAGAAATAAACCTGATCACATTTATCTAAACATTTCCTGCCTTCTAATGATTCTTTCTTGTTATGGAAGATAATTTTTCATACCTGGTTCAAACCTTACACAGCATTCCTGCTCCGTGTCCCTACAGCCCAGAGAGAACAACAGACAAAGGGAAAGTTTCTTTCCCAATTTTAAAAAGTTCTAGCCTTCCCATTGGCTCTTTTGGTCAGGTGCCCACTTCCTTTTCTTTTACCTGTGGGCTTGTTAACCCTTCACAGGTAAAGCAAGTGGAGAACAGCTACTAAGAGGAATTTTATAGCTAGCTGGCTGGCTGGGTGTCCATAAAAGGGAGCTCCCCGCACTTCATTTGTCACACCTCTTTTCTCTACTTTGTCTAATTGGACTGTAAGTTGTTTAAGCTATAAGCTAGAGCTAGTCAGTTTTTTGTTTGTTTGCTTGTATTTGTTTTTAACAAAATATTTTTTTTATCAGAAAGTTCCATTTAATCAAACCCACAATTGTTTGCCATTGACTGTGCCAATATGACGTGGGAGGGGGGGGAACATTAAAAGTCTCAAGTTCTTGTTAGACAGCATGACAGTTTCCAGCTGAGCTCTGCTTTAAACTGCTTTGTACAGTGCCCAGTTTTATGGGGCCTCCATATTTCTACTCCACACAATTGTAATATTGTGTTTTTTTTCTCATTGGATCATCTTGCACCAAACAATAATACAAATGAATAATAAGTGAAATCCCACACCTGAAATACAATGGACGTTCAAGTACGACTTACTGAGTCAGTCAATTTTTTGAACTGGTGAATACTTCAAATTTCTTATAATTGAACCCAAGGGGCCATAGTTTTCAAATCTTATTTATCTGAGTAATCCATACTCAAACAAGTAGTCTGACTTCAGTGGGATTAGTCATGTAAGTAAGGGTTAGAAGGTTTAAGACTATGATTTTCCAGAATTGTTTGCCTTTTCAATACATATATTGGTTGACAATGTAAAGGGAACATGCACAGAATATTAGTACAGAATTCTGGCAAACAGTAAGCACATTTTAGCATCACTAAAATCTAAGTATCTAAAAGCTAGTGTGGAACCCCAGTAAATAATTGTTGCCACAGATGTGTGTTGGGGGGGAGTGTGTGTGTGTCTGTCTCTCTCTCTCTGTTTACAATTAAGACTGCATCTGAATTCTGCCTGCACTGTCAAATGTTGCATAAGGCATGAAGAAGGCTCTGTGTTAAGACTCTCAGATATAAGAATTCACAAATGCTGCTATATTATTGGAGTGTAGAAATCTACACTTGATAAATTTAAAATTGTTTATTGGGGAAGAACTCCGCCCTCAGATCAGAATGATTCATCTAAGCTCTGGCATCCTTCCTTCCCTTCTGGGTGCTCTATGCATACACGGAGAACTGAATATTAGAGTTGAGATTTTCTGTGAATCTGAGAGGTTAAAAAAAACAGATTTGCCAGCTAAACTCACTCTTTTTACTTATACAACATTTTAAATAAAAGCAAAAGTTTCTTTCCACTCTCCATTGCAAATGTCTTATCTGCTTATTTTAACAGCAATGATGGCGTATTAGCAATTCCATCCTTAATGGATTTAATGAGAGATGAGAGGATGGCTCTGTATATCAAACAGGATCCCATTTGGGCTTCACCTTTTTATCTATTGGTTTTATCCATGGTTTTAATGAAAATATAGAGGTACCTTCTCATTTAAGTGCCTTAAAATTAACTGGGCCAAAATCTGCTTTTAGATACACTAGTGTAAACCCTTTGACTTCAGTGGGATTAGACAGGTATAAATGAGGGGAGGATTAGGCCCAATGTATAAATCAGTGTAACACAGCTTATAATATGTCTTACTTTCCTTCTGGTGTCTAGTCCAGATGAATGTTAAGAGCCTGCTACTGCTGCCAGCTCATTTACCCTGCACATTAGAAGTCTGTTCTGTGGTAATAAGGGTCACAGGTTCAAATTCTGCAACAACATGAGAGTAGCCAAGGAAAAGAGAGAGCGCATAGCCAATAAAATGAAGACTTCCCACTATCATTAAACTAGAGAACCTCATGCACTGAGCCTGTACTCCTTTATCACTGTTGATGTCTTCACCATTAATGAAAAATTTGCTTGAGTAAAGGAGTGTTGAATCAGACTCATATTGGTTTATGTGTTGCAGATTTCACCTCCAAATATATAATATATCAGTAGAAACAAGTTGTTGATGGGAAGTTTTCATTTTTTAGTTGTCAAAGACCACTTCTGCCTTATTTATTTGCCAAGACCTTTCAGCATTCAGAGGTATCCTGAGTCAATCATTACTTTACAAGGAGAATATAAGAATAGAATGTTTTAGATTTTTATCATTAACTCTGGTAACTAATTCAGTTTGACAGAATGAAACTATGAAACTATGCAGAACTGCTGCCCAGCCATTTGGTCCCTAGTCTATAGCAATGCATGGGATTCTTCCGTCCTAAATGCAGGACTCTGTACTTGTCCTTGTTGAACCTCATCATATTTCTTTTGGCCCAATCCTCTAATTTGTCTAGGTCCCTCTGTATCCTATCCCTACCCTCCAGCGTATCAACCACTCCTCCCAGTTTAGTGTCATCTGCAAACTTGCTAAGGGTGCAGTCCACCCTTAGGGCCAAAAGAAATATGATGAGGTTCAACAAGGACCAGTGCAGAGTCCTGCATTTAGGACAGAAGAATCCCATGCACTGCTATAGACTAGGGACCGAATGGCTGGGCAGCAGTTCTGCAGAAAGGGACCTAGGGGTTACAGTGGATGAAAAGCTGAATATGAGTCAACAGTGTGCCCTTGTTGCCAAGAAGGCTAATGGCATTTTGGGTTGTATAAGTAGGGGCATTTCCAGCAGATCGAGGGATGTGATCATTCCCCTCTATTCAGCACTGGTGAGGCCTCATTTGGAGTACTGTGTCCAGTTTTGGGCCCCACACTACAAGAAGAATGTGGATAAATTGGAGAGAGTCCAGCAGAGGGCCACAAAAATGATTAGGGGGCTGGAGCACATGACTTACGAGGAGAGGCTGAGGGAACTGAGATTGTTTAGCCTGCAGAAGAGAAGAATGAGGGGGGATTTGATAGCTGCTTTCAACTACCTGAAAGGGGGTTCCAAAGAGGATGGATCTAGACTGTTCTCAGTGGTAGAAGATGACAGAACAAGAAGTAATGGTCTCAAGTTGCAGAGGGGGAGGTTTAGGTTGGACATTAGGAAAAACTTTTTCACTAGTAGGGTGGTGAAGCACTGGAATGGGTTACCTAGGGAGGTGGTGGAATCTCCTTCCTTAGAGGTTTTTAAGGTCAGGCTTGACAAAGCCCTGGCTGGGATGATTTAGTTGGGTTTGGTCCTGCTTTGAGTAGGGGGTTGGACTAGATGACCTCCTGAGGTCCCTTCCAACCCTGAGATTCTATGATTCTATGAAATAAGTAGAATGATTCAAATTTAAAGTCATTCATTTTTGTGGGTGTTATAGTTAGTAGACTTTACAAGCCAAAAAGCTGTGAGGAAATAGAGGCATAAACTGGAGTACAAATTTATACACATCCAGCTCCATCAGTTCCCCCTCCTTCAAGCCCCCCAACTGATTTGCACCGGTGTAACAGATCAGTCCTTGCTCCTTTGTCTATTCTGATTTTGAAGTGTCAGTACTCTTAGTTACAGCTCCTGATTAGTATGGCCTCACATGCAACCACTCCCTGACCTTTAAATGCTTAACTATGCGAATGTATTAGTCTATTAATATTGAGGCAGATTTACAGGTATACTCCTGATGCTTTGTGTTGCTTTGGCAATGCAAAATGGCCACAAGTCCAGCTCATTTGTTCATTTAAGCTGGCATGTTTGCATAGCTAGTGCAAAACATCCAGAGACTACCAGTGAATCTGATCCATTATTTTTTCCTATGGAATATAAATTTACATTATATGGGAAAACTTAACTGTATGGTTAACACACAACAATACAAAAACTTTGTTTTGAAACAGTTAACACTGCTATACCCATAACAAACCTGACAAACTCTCACAAAATCATGAGTATAAAAAGTTAAGCCACCTACCAGTACATAACCTCTACTCCTCTACCCATTAGCACACACCTTTGCCATTACCACAGCTATCATAACTCTGGTCCCCTCAATTCACAACTAGAAGTCTGGTCACCCAAGCAGTGGTGTACATTTTTAATAACGACTCAAAATTCAATTTTCATAAGCTGCACAGTGAACCAGTTACTCAGAAAATACTCTAACAAATTTTGTTTGAAAAAAATGTTAGCAACCAATGAACAATTGGACTGTAACTGATTAAAATTGCCTTATATGAAATATCACATTATTAGGCCACTAATTTTTAAATAAAATGAGGAATTAATGCCCCATTTTTAATGTAATGATATCTACACACACAGCAATGAGGACAACCACACGGTAAATGCATTTTTAGTAATTTCCAGCTGATGTAGAAGTTGTCAGGATTATTTGTTGCAGAAAGAATGGAAAAGAGTAAACATATTGATGAGTATTATACTGCATGACTTTACATGTGAAAATGTAACTAGGACCTTATCTTTTTCATCTTTTAGTTCTAACATCTTGGTTTTCGTAAAGCTTAAAAATACATTTCAACATTTGAGGCAAAGTTGGTATTTACATCCCACTTGGCATCTAATGAAATGTATTTCTTTCTGTGGAAAACCAAACATCTGGGATTGGCATGGGTGTTGTGATGGCCAAAGGTATAACTGGGTTCAAAAAAGAACCAGATAAGTTTGTGGAAGATAGGTCCATCAACTGCTATCAGACAAGGTAGTCAGGGATGTACCCCATGCTCAGGGCGACCCTGACCCTCTGACTACCAGAAGCTGGGAGTGGAAGACTGGCAGATCACCCTATAATTGTCCTGTTCTGTACACTCCCCTTGAAGCTCTGGCATGGGCCACAGTCAGAGACAGCATACTTAGCAAGATGGACAATGGTCTGACAGAGTGTGGCAAATAAAAAGTAGTTTTTAAGGAGGCAGGAACATATATTTAAAAATATTGATATAACCAATTTCTTACTGCACAATAAATTAATCAAAATGACAGTCAAACAGCATAAACAGCAAACAACAAATACTAAAAGCAGCAAAGAGTCTTGTGGCACCTTATAGACTAGACGTTTGGGAGCATGAGCTTTCATGGATGAATACCCACTTCGTCGGATGCATGTATTCACCCACGAAAGCTCATGCTCCCAAACGTCTGTTAGTCTATAAGGTGCCACAAGACTCTTTGCTGCTTTTACAGATCCAGACTAACACGGCTACTCCTCTGATACTTAACAAATACTAACTAGACCAGTTCACAGGAAAAAAAAATATAAGCCAGCTAATAATTTGTATGAGCAAATCTTAATCAAACTAACAACTGCAAACAAACAAGTCTGGAGGACTTACAATCTGTCTGAATTATTCACATAAAGGGCAACATTATTCAATTACATTATTTGCAGTGGATTTACAACATTTTTAGTATAACCAAATTTATATTCCATTTTAAAATCCAGAACACTTTCACAATAGACTTTCTGACAGTGAAAAGGTATTGCAGCCAATCAAGGAAACAATATAACATTTCTACATCAATTGATAGGTATTCTTTGTCTTTTGTGATATATAAAATTGGAAATATTGATCTATCAGTAACCATCACACAAATTGAATGAAGGCTTTTAAAATAAATCAAAATAAAAGAGATAAAATGCATGTAGAATTAGGTTTTGAACCTGTAAATGCTTATGCACATGCTGAACCCTACACACATGAGAACTCCTGTTGTCTTCAATGGGACTAATCACAGGTATATTAAAAAAATATGTCTACAGGATCAGGCCTTTACTTTGTTGAGATCTCTGCCTTCTTTCCCCTTATTTCTCCTCTCTCCTGCCCTTATTTTAAATTATTAACAGAATGTTCAGCCCTATAAGCCCCCTGAACACTGAACTACCCTTCAATCGACATGCTGCGTTATATTAATAAGTATAAAATGTGTTTGCTGCTTTTGTTTTTGTAAACATCACAGTAAAACTGCTGACCAAGAAAATAGTCACACTGAGGCCGTGAAACACACTAAAAAAGCAATGCAAGGCTAAAATTCCATTATTTAATGAATCTTCTAGTGATAATGTGCTGGTCTGAGACTCAAGTGCCAAATCTTGACTGTGCATCCACTGAATTTCCTGGAAGTGGTACAGGGAATACTGCTCCTAGAGGCATTTTCCTTCAGACAGATGCCACTGGTAAAATCCTCGCTTAATATGTCAGAGTTTTGTCATTGATTTCAGTGGGGAGAAGTGGGGACAAATTTTGAAACACTTGTCAAGCATTAACTATCACACTCAACTAAACAGTGCAAAAAGGAAGGAAGGCTAGGATCACACCTTTGCTATTCACCTTAGGGGAGTCTAATTTCATTGCCATGATGCCTCTTCTGAATGCAGGGATTGTATCTGTACCCAGCAGAACTGGTCAATAGTTAAAAATATTGAACAAATTTTGAAATGAGGGGAAAGAAAAACAGAAAATGTCAATTAATTTTAATTATTTTTTTCCAGAAATGTTGCTCTGTTTTTTACCAGTTAAACAACTGGCTGGATGTTTTTATTTCCTCTACTCCATTTTTTTTAACCAGCTCTTGTACCCAGCTGTTATTAAGAGGGGCAAAGGAGAAGATTCCTTGTGCCACATCCTCTCAGTGCACCCTTGCTAAGGTGAATATCATCCTTCCCTTAGTGTTTGTAAAACATTTTTTAAAGCGTGAAGGTGCTATGAAATTTCTTAGGATACTGATGAAAGAGAACCTATGCAGTGCATTGCCTAGGGTAATGATACAAGTCACTGGTGCTGTAGAGTGGTAGCTTTAGTTTTAAGGGAAAGATTGTGAGTGCAAGAAAACCCCTTCATCCACTGTATTACCTCTCATGGTAATGCTTCTTGTACTTTTGGCATTCTAGGATTGCTTGTACATGCTCCCTCCACCACTTCTCCTTGGGAAGAGGCCACCTGAAAGGTGGTTTAGAATCTTAGAACCATAGGGTTAGAAGGAACCACAAGGGTCATCTAGTGTAACCCTTGCCAAGATGCAGGATTTGTTTGAGGTGTTGGGTAAGAGGAAAGGTGGAAGGACATAGCCCCGCATCATTCTGCATAGACCACACACCTCTGCATCGGCCCACAGTGTGGAGCCAATGGACTGGTGGGAGAAAGATGCCCATTCCCACAGATACTTACACCCTGCACACGAGAGTCAGGCCTGGAAGAGGTGGTGCTTGCCAGAGGCAAGATTCCTCTGGGATGCTTTCTGAGGTAGTGCAGGTCTGCACCGCCCCTCCCCTCCCGTGGGTTAATAACTACACTCACCATTAATTTCCCTTGTTTGCTTGCTTTTTAATCACAGTCCCTACTCCCCATTACTCATTATCTTAGCATTTGTCATTTGTGTGTTAATTTGGTTACATTTTAGAGGCTTTTATTTCTTAAACCTGGACATTCATGTGTTGTCAGTGTTTCAAACCAACATTTACAATAGGAAGCAGGGGATATATTGGAAGCAAGGCAAAAGCTCATCCATCCATTATGTTAGTTATGCCATTAAGGATCACTGGCTAATGGATTTCTGATGTAGATGGAAGTTTTTGTGCCACTGAGATATTACTGTGACAGATGAGGTCACAATAGCTTTAGTGATAGTCTTTCAAGCCTGAAGAGTTTGCTTTCATGGCTCCCGCTGAAGCATTTCCAGTGCAATGAATGATATTTAGAGCATCCAAATTCTCTGTTGCAAAGCATGTTGCTTTTACTTTTTGTTTCAATTACCGAGGCTTTAAGCTTGCTTCAATGATAAAAGTATAAATCATGTTAATTTGAAAAAAATAAAGGGGGGGGATCTTAAAGAACAAAGTAAAGGCCCAGAAGGTCTAGATAATAAAAAGTCATCTTTGAAGTAAAATGCTCCACTAATTTGAAATTAACTTTAAAACATGTAAAAATACCACCCCAAAACAAAAAACAAAGCCATAACTTACTGTTCCTCTGAATTCCTGATCACACTGTTTTATAGAAGCAGCAGCGATATGATTTTATAGTAGATTTTTCAGAAACAGCAGATTAAAAATTTTAATAAAGCAGTAATTTTTGTATGTATCCCATTTCATTCAGTTTAGTAGTATGTGGGGTCGGGTATAGACAGGTATCAGAATATATTGTTCTTTAGTGAAGTAAATTAATATAATAATTGGGGGAAATAAAAGAAGAGAGATTATCCTATAATAAACATGTAAAGTTAAATGAGTCAATCTAAGATCTGCATGGACCTGATCCAATGCTCACTTCCATTGACTTCAAATGGCTCTGGATCATGCAGTCTATGAAAACCTTCTTTTTGACCATTAATATATTTCTCTTCTTCCTTTCCTGCTCTTACCTGCCACTTTTTAATATATGTCTTAATGTGTATAATATTAAATATATATTTTATATTAATTATATTCTTAACACTTTTTAAATAGTGACAAAGCATAATGACATCCATAGCAGTATAAAAAAATAAACTAATATTAAAATACAAGAAAGACAAATGCCATATTTGCTTTTTCTCGCTCCCTAAAGCATAATAGTCCTGGAAACCATCAGATCTAGGAATCACAGAATCATAGAATATCAGGGTTGGAAGGGACCTCAGGAGGTTATCTAGTCCAATCCCCCGCTCAAAGCAGGACCAATCCCAACTAAATCATCCCAGCCAGGGCTTTGTCAAGCCTGACCTTAAAAACCTCTAAGGAAAGAGATTCCATCACCTCCCTAGGTAACCCATTCCAGTGCTTCACCACCCTCCTAGTGAAAAAGGTTTTCCTAATATCCAACCTAAACCTCCCCAACTGCAACTTGAGACCATTACTCCTTGTTCTGTCATCTGCTACCACTGAGAACAGTCTAGATCCATCCTCTTTGGAACTCCCTTTCAGGTAGCTGAAAGCAGTTATCAAATACCCCTTTCATTCTTCTCTTCTGCATACTAAACAATCCCAGTTCCCTCAGCCTCTCCTCATAAGTCATGTGCTCCAGACCCCTAATAATTTTTGTTGTCCTCAGCTGGACTCTTTCCAATTTTTCCATATCCTTCTTGTAGTGTGGGGCCCAAAACTGTACACAGTACTCCAGATGAGGCCTCACCTGTGTCGAACAGAGGGGAATGAGCACGTCCCTGGATCTGCTAGCAGTGCCCCTACTTATACAGCCCAAAATGTTGTTAGCCTTCTTGGCAACACAGGCACACTCGACTCATAGCCAGCTCCTCATCCACGTCGACTCATAGCCAGCTCCTCATCCACGGTAACCCATAAGTCTTTTTCTGCAGAACTGCTGCCTAGCCACTCAGTCCCTAGTCTGTAGCAGTGCATGGGATTCTTCCATCCTAAGTGCAGGATTCTGCACTTGTCCTTGTTGAACCTCATCAGTTTTCTTTTGGCCCAATCCTCTAATTTGTCTAGGTCCATCTGTATTCTATCCCTACCCTCCAGTGTATCTATCACGCCTCTCAGTTTAGTTTCATCTGCAAACTTGCTGAGAGTGCAGTCCACGCCATCCTCCAGATCATGAATGAAGATATTGAACAAAACTGGCCCTGGGACTGACCCTTGGGGCAATCCGCTTGATCCCAGCTGCCAACTAGACATGGAGCCATTTGTGGGGTTTTTTTATTATTTTGTTCAAATTATGCCATTTATGAAGTGGCCCAGGTTGGGATGGGAGTGTAGTGGAGCCCTTTCTTCCTCTAGAATCTCAGGGAGATTGTGCCTGTGTGCTCATCCAACTCCAGGAACAAGTAGAGAAGAAAGTAGGGCTTCTTGATCCCCTCCCACTTGGAATAATAATTCTCTCTCTGAATGTGGAGACTACAGATGTCTCTGGCACATACACACGACACTGTACTCAGCACTGATAAGGCCTCACCTGGAGTATTGTGTCCAGTTCTCAGGATCACACTTTGGGAAAGATATGTACAAATGGGAGAAAATCCAGACGAGTGCAAGAAAAATTATTAAAGAAAACATGACTTATGAGGAAAGATTGAAGAAAAATTGTGTTTCTTTAGTCTGGATAATAGAATACTGAGGGGGGGACATAACTGTGTTCAAATATATAAAAGGTTGTTATAAAGAGGCAGATAATTGTTCTCCTTAACCACTGAGGACAGGACAAGAAGTAATGGGTTTAAATTGCAGCAAGGGAGATTTAGGTTAGATCAGGGATTGGCAGCCTTTGTCACGCAGCCTGCCAAGGTAAGCACCCTGGCGGGGCGGGGTGATTTGTTTACCTGCCACGTCCACAGGTTCAGCCGATCACGGCTCCCACTGGCCGCAGTTCACCACTGCAGGCCAATAGGGGCTGCAAGAAGTGGTGCGGGCTGAGGGATGTGCTGGCCTCCGTTTCCCGCAGCCTCCATTGGCCTGGAGCAGTGAACTGAGGCCAGTAGGAGCCATGATTGGCTGAACCTGCAGATGCAGCAGGTAAACAAATCTGCCTGGCCTGCCGGGGGGGCTTACCCTGGTGGGCCGCATGACAAAGGTTGCCGATCCCTGGGTTAGACATTAGGAGAAACTTCCTAACTGTAAGGGTAGTTAAGCAGTGGTACAATTTACCTAGGAAGGTTTTGGAATCTTTCATTGGAGCTTTGTCAGAAGAGGTTAGATAAACACCTGTCAGGGATGGTCTAGATAATACTTAGTCCTGCCTCAGTGCAGGGAACTGGAATAGGTGACCTATTGAGATCCCTTCCAGTCCTATATTTCTATGATTCTATAAAGGCTTTTTGTGCCCTCCCCACTACCCAGGAGCCATTCACAATCTTCTGGCTCTATAATTTTCCCTCATACTCTGTTCTTAGACACTCAATGATGGTCTACATACCTGTGGTATAAAGAAGGATAGATAGCCATGGAGCTACAGTTAGTCCTGGTCTCTCTTCCCCAGTGGATATATTTTTAATGAAAATCTTTTTCTGCCTATAGTTTATGAATTAGTTAGTATTTAATTTTGATCTCCCTCTCGACACGCACAACATATTCCACCTCCTCCACTGCCAAAGGGCCCAATTTGTCTTTGATTTTAATGGAGTTACACCTGTATAAAACTGAGGTGACAAAATAGTGAGTCAGGCCCATTATCTTCAGTGTGAAAGTAAATGTAGCTAGTCATATGAGCAGTGACTACACCCCAGGTGATCACCAAACTGTTTTAACATTGCCTATAACTCATTCTCAACACATTTATAGATACACAAACACACACACACATGCATGTGCATATATACAACATATAAAGGATTCAGAAAGAAATTCCTAGTTTGGAATGATTAAATATCTTCTAGTCAAAAAGGAACTTTTTTTTTTTGGTGAAAAATAGAAAGTCTAGATAGTTTCATTTTTGGTGCAGTTTATTAGCAGAACTTTAGCTGCCTTTGCAGTTCTATGGCCCAGGGAGCCCCTCAATGAAGTGGCAGAAGGCACATCATACTCTCATCAGGCCTGGCAAACTCATTGTGCCAACTCTCTGTTGTCATAATCTGTACATAAAAGGTGTTCTGTAAGGTGTGATGTGTAAACTGGTAACACGCTGATCATTACATTATTGGGAATGTATATACAGGTGAGGAATAAGGAACTATAGGAGCATGCTGAAAATATGTTTCTAAAACGTTTTTAACAAGCAGTGCATAAACTCAGCCTGCCATAGACAAAGGAATGTTGATTTGCTGGCTTGACTGTGTTTCACATGTAAACTAAGCAAAGTGAGCCGAAAAGCACATTTACATGTACGGTAAACAAAACATCAGGCAAGCAAGTGGGGGAAGATGGCCTCTGAATCTCGATGAAGGATGGCAAATTCCAGACTCAGGTGCATGGGATTATGTGTCTGCTTGATTGGCTTTTTTAATTTCAATTAAAAAAAGAAGGGAATTAGAGGGAGCGGGAAACAATGTGGCCTCTTCAAACAGGATCAATGAACTTTGGGAAGATATAAGCAGAGGCAAAAAGCCATTTATGGACAAAAGAGACCACAGCTCTTTTAATCTGAGAAAGTTGGATCCTTGAACTGCGTTGGGGGGGTGGAGGGGGGACAGGGTTTGAAGTCTTTGGGAACTCACTATACGTGAGACATCTATTTACACAAAAATTGTAACTTGCTGAAATTAAGTTTTAGTCAGTAGTAAAGTGTATTTAGTTTGGTTTCATTTTACTTGTAACTGTTTCTGTGGCTTCTATTCTCATTATCCTTAAATGTCTGTTCTTTGTTAACAAACTTATTCTTGCTTTATTACAAAACCATCTCAGTGCTGTGTTTTAAACTGAAGGGTGGAATCCTCAGCCAAACTAACAGACTGGTGTGTGAACTGTCTCATTGGAGGCAGCAAACTTGATAACTTCTGCAAGGGTTGAGTGAGAGTGACTGGACACTGCAGAAAGATCTCTCTAGAGAACTTGGTAATTGGGGTTCACTGATTGTTACCGGCAAGACAAGATTTGGACTAGCAGAATCCTGAGAAGTTTGCTAGCGAGGTAGACAAATTGGTATATCAGGGAGCTTCAGCAGCAGAGCTCACTTTTGCTGAGGCAGAGCAGTAACACATTGGCTCACAATTCTGGTGACCTGAGCAAAGCGTCACAAGTATTATGGAGTGCTTATACCAGCATGTATCTATCTGTTCTAAGGAAAATAAATTATTTGTGTGTAGGAGTAGCTTGAAAGATAGAGACCTGCAAATATGTGGATATCCGCTTTATATCCACGGATCATGTTTGCAGATCGGCTGCGGATAAAATTTTTGTATCCACACAGGTCTCTATTGATAGGCTGCCTATTATCACCACACATCAAATTGGGTGCTGGAAATTTAAATTTTTCAGGGAAATAACTGCCTCTCCAAAACTCAAAATGGCATACTTAATAAATGTCCCCCTCTGTTAGCAATGTCTGTCACTCGTTCATATTTGACATATATTACACTCTTCTATTTGTCTTTCTTGATTCAATTCAGATGCCATTCATAATGTTTTAGATGTTTAATATCACTAGTGTCATTAATTATTCTTTTTAAATTGAGAATATATCTTTTTATTCCCTTTTGACTCAGTAAGCTTAAGCCAAACAAAGTTCATCTTTTTTATTTCAAATGCACCTTTGAGACAAAAGTTGCCACTGACACTTCTTGCCAGCTCATATTTAATGAAATATGACTTTCATTTATTTTATTTCTCATCATTCATGTTTATAGGCTACGCATAGTTGACTTTGACTCTTCTTTAATTTCTTATAGAATGGCATACCCACCACTTGTCTTCATATCCTTTCTTTCTGAAGACAGACATTATTTATCTGCATTGGTTGAATTATTGTTGTCCCTTGTCCATTATCCTTTAAAACATCTCAGTACTCTATCTGCAGTTCATTATTATTTACGACCATGAACATCTATTATCTATTCCTGAGCCACAGTTTATGGGGACTAGAGGTTAGCGTGTGACATCAACCTTGCATGTCAAATCTTATCAAAGCGTCCATTCAACATTGTCATATGTAAATCTGCAAGAATGCTCCAAAACATTACTCATTTAAATAGTTAACTCTTTGATTTGGTGCACAGTTGGTTAAATTATACACTTTCTTCCCAACTCCAAGTCTCTAACTTAATGTTTCGCATGACCTTAAGTCTTTATTGGGAAATGAATTTTGATCAGAGATATCTTATCATGATTTTCAAAGTAATTTAGGAAATGGGTAAACTGACATTAGTCCAAAATGAAAAGATTGCAATTTTGTAAGTATTGCACAGGAACACAGTCTTGTCCACAATCTACTAACTAGTTGGAGCTACAATTCTATGGTACCTCCTCTTAGATTACAATACTAACTTCAACAATTTATTTGCTGTTTCATTACCTGACCTATTCCACTGTTTTGACTAAACCAACATTGAGCGTGCTAAAGAAATGATCAATTGACCCCAAAATTGCTGAATGGGATGACATGATTTTTATTTTTATTATATTTTATTTTATTTTATCTTAAATCTAAATTCAAATGACCTTGGTCCTCTCATGTTATTGCCATAATATTCTGCCATTGTGATGCAATAAACTGTGTTTATATTATGTGACTTAAGCTCATTCACTAACAGAAATGTGGAGACAAAATCTCCATATTCTTTTGAATGCTAGCTGTATAAATAAATATTCATTGTAGGAGGGATTCTCAGGAGAATATTCTAACCTCCAAGCTAACCACCAAAAGGGGCACCACAATCCTGTCTTTAGTATGGGTCCCACATGCTCAGATTGGTGGAGGAATGCCTACTTTTTGAATCCTAATGAGAGTTATACGGCACATTGCTTGATGATGTCAGGACTTAGGTGGTTGTGCATGCCTAGCAGCAGAAATTTAAGTTCCTGGAAGACATTAGCAGCAGAAAGTTTGGTGCCTACAGATGAATGGTGCTTTTGTGAATGCCAATGGTGCCTAAATGTTAGACGTAAGTACCTAAAGTGGCAGCAGGGCACCAAGATTCCCCTTGTGAAACTAGCCCAATGGGTGAAATTCTGGTCATGTTGATGTCAATGGGAGTCTTTTCCATTGACTTCACTTGGGCTGAGAGTTTACCAAGAGTGTATGATCTGTTGGATCAACTGAGCTGTGCTAAGGCACAGCTTTGGACAGGTAAAGTCAAGGCAGGCATGAGAATTATATCCACAAGTACTCCCGAGGCAGAAGCCTTCATCTCTTGTAAAGAAAAAAACATGGGCTGCAATCATTACACATGATAAAGTTGTCTCATAATTATATGCAGAACTTGGAAAGTTCTCTAAAAGCAGTGGAAGAGTGGCTACTGGTTGAACAGCAATCAGCAACTTGTAGTGGGGAGCATGTGACAGTAAACTGCCCTGAGGACATGACCAGAGCTATGGAAATGCTTTGATGGACCATTTCAGTATCCCTCCTTCCTAAAGCCACCCATTTATGTTAGATCATATTTAACAAACTATTGCACAATATCTTGGGAGAGCAAGGATAGTAACAGCAGAGTATCTGATTTATCTTTGCCTTTCTTTTGTGTCTCTATACTGGCAATAAATAAATGTACTAAAACAAAGAGCTTCCTCTATCTTCTCAGTATGATCTGAAATTAAAAGTCCCATTCCCATTAATACTATGATCAGGGGGGTTTGTTTGTTTGTTTTATTGTGAAACACCCAGCATTTATCAAACACATTCATTTAGCCATTCAGTGGAGTTGGATCAACCCCAGGAGTATGAATGGATCCAAAAACATTTTGTGCTTCTCTCTCCAATATTCAGTACCTTTTTATCCTGATGAGCAGCTAAAGTGAGGCAATAGGGACAGCTGAGATCAATAGGTTGCAACACTTCCAATATATTGCCACCCTTTCATATTGCACAGCCAGCACTCCTCAGCCAGTGCTGGAGCTCTTTTCTTGGACTGTATTTCAGCTGCACTGCGGAGCCAACAGGCAGCTGCAGCCTGACCAATCTCAAGCATTCAAAAATAATGAGATAGACTTAAAAATAATGGGGCTAGTTAAAAATACTAACTCTGGTTTCTTTTTAATTTTCCTTCTGGCATTCGAGGCTTTAGGGTTCCTATTTCCCAGCTTTGCTCCACAACAATGAGAGCTAGAAACTTACTTTTAGGATACACCTATACTACACTCTATTTTCAATGCTGCAATGGAAAGCAGGCTGTGTCCGTACTGCTGTGTGTAGCTACACATGTCAGTGAAATGCTCTGGTGGCGGGGAAAGGTCTTCAATAACTCCCCTGTGCTAAAGCCTTTTCCTGGGGTGGGAAAAGCCTCCAGCAGCTAGGAGCTAGCAGAGTCTTTCCCTCAGACACAGAAGGACTCTAGCAGAAGGGAGTTGGCAGAGCCTTTCCTGGCTGCCTCCCCCACCAGAGCCTTTCCCCTGGTGACAGAGTCTTCCCCTGAGGCAGGGAAAGGCCCTGGCCTCTGAGAGGAAGCAGGACACTATGCAGCTAAAAATATCAGTGTAGACTGAAAGGCATGGCTCAGGTGAGTAGAGAGCCGAGTAGGGTATGTACTTCAGGTGTGTCCATACTCTAGTTGCCTAAGTTACGCCTCATCATCTACACTGTTAGTTAAGCCTGTGCTAGCAGGGCACCTGAGCACATACTCTACACACTGCCAAAAAAGTATCCAGTGTAGACGTAGCCTTAGTGAAATAAAAGCTGAAATTCTGATGTAATTAAATGACTCCAGAAGCTGGGACTTCTAAGAAAAACGCTAAATACCATGAGATTGACAATAAAATTGTGGGAAGTAGCAACACTGTAGCTGCAGGCACTCCGATTGCATGACCAGTGCAGCAAGATAGATACCTGCCAACTGAGGTTCCCTTTGCTACCGCTGTTTTCCAGCCTGCTTAGCTATCTCTCCAAAACAACACTCCAAAATTGTTTTAACTGAGCTTCTTTTAGAACTATTTGGTAATATAGACCAGAGGTTATTTTTTTTCCAATATACAGTACAACTAATGGAGTACTGTATAAATATAGACCATTTCTACAATGGTGACAAGCACAGTTTTTGTTTTGTTTCCCACCCTAGCAGGACATTAAAATTGCAGTGCATGGATGCAAATTCTTACACTGCACCACTGTATTCAGAAGACATTATCTCCACAGGAAATAGTAGGAAGTGGATATATTAATTAGGAGTTCTGCACACTAACAATGAAGATAAGGTGTGTTGACACTGTAGCTATGTGAATAAGAATAGTTAGAGATGGCCACAGAAATTGACACTGACTCCTTTTACAGTAAATAAATTTACTTACAGTAAATACTGACTGTAAACTAGCTAGTGATATCCACAGGTAATGCTACCGTTATGTCACTAAATTTCACATGAAAGACTTTCTCTTACTGTGGCCTTGGGCAAATCACTTAAGCTCTGTAAAATGATAATGAAGATAATATGGAGTATTGTTGTAGCTGTCTTGGTCCCAGAATGTTAGAGACATGTGATGGATGCAGTGGTATCTTTTTGTGGACCACTGTCTGTTTGTGAGACAGACAATCTTTTGAGCTTATTCAGAGCTGTGTACGCTCAGAAGCTTGTCTTTCTCATCAACAGACATTGGTCCACAAAAAGATACTACTGCACCCATCCTATATCTCTAATCAAAATAGTACTTAACTACCACACTAAGGAGTTGCAAGGATTAATTAAGTTTGCAAAGCACTATGAAGATGAGACATGCAATGCCGTGTAAGTGCTAAGTATGATTAGTACTAAACTTTGAAGACTTAATTTAAAAAGATAAAATACTCAGTTTGGAAAACAGTGTAATTTAAATAACAGATCTGACTTCTTTTCCAAGGAGTCCAAGGGCATTAAACATCCATCTACATAACATCAACAAGATAGTAGAGTAAAGAGTATAATTAGAATGGGTTGCAAATAAAATAGGGGTTTAAGTCCATATTTTTTAAGTATCCACACCCTTGTTTGTGAGCCAAACTGTGATTATATTTACACAAGTCTCTGATATGCACACATGCACTAGTCCAGGATGCACTTTTTGTAACATAGGCTTCTCCCCTTAGGCATGAGCAAACTAAATCAAATGAAATAAGCACCAACCTGAATACTCACCCAAACCTTTTGAAACAAATACTGAGCTAATGGTACTTTAAAATATTTTTTTCCCCTTTTCCCAGCAATTCCCAGTGAAGTCAATGGGAGATGAGCCTGCTTACACTGTGTCTGAATTTGGTGTTAGTTTTTTATCTGCTATAGAAAGATTCAACAACATGAAATGAAATAGGATAAGTAAAATCTCATGTCTGAACATGGAAGTAACTTCTGAGAAGTCCCTCAGATTTTCACAAAATATTTCAGGTTTTAAAGGAGAGGAGAGTGGGAGAAAAGAAAGGTCTCCCCAAGAAAGCAGCCCCTGAGGCAGAAATCCAGATTTCTGTGAGAGCCAGGAGGTGTAGAAAACAGGAAATGAAACAACAGTGGATAACAGGGATTTCCCTAGATATGGATTGGGCATTCCAAAGGAGCAAGATAAGGGGAAGGGGAGACTAGAAGTGGGGATGGGGATGAGGCTGGAGGGTTGGGGTCTGTTGGGGTGGAGGTCATGATGAGAGACGGTGCAGGAAGGGATAAAAGGAGGGCCAAATGTATGCAAGGAAAAGAGGGTAAAGGAGGCGGAAAAGGAAGTGCCGGTATGATGTGGATTTGTGAGAGTGAGAGGATGTGGTGGAGTTACATTGAGTTTAAATACAGCTCCAAAACACATACACACACACCCCATAAGGGCTTTTGCATGTGTTTAAACTTTGCATACAGGGAGCAGTACCATTTTGTGGTCGACAGATGCATACACAAGCCACCATTTTTTCATGGACTAAAATTCTCACAGTAAAACTTGAAATATTTTGTAAAATTCTGGATCCACTTGAAATTTCACATTGATTTCTCAGCTTTCCCTGTAATTTATTCTAATTCCTAATACTTTCAGAAAAAGCAATCAAGAAATTCCCCTTTTTATTATTTTGAATTTTTGAAAATTATAGCCCCTTTCCGTTGTTAGCCAAGCCACTCTATCTAATCACTGCACTGGACACTAGTGATTATGGAGGTAGCATCTTTACTGTGGTGACATGGCAGCTTTCACTGGCTAAACAAGCGTTTTGGCACTGTAAAAAATGACAAATGTTTCACTCTTCAAAAAAATCAGTTTATTTTTTGTCAGTTACACAAACAATAACATCTTTGCACAGTTATACAGATGAGTTCCTTTTAAAAGCACTAATAGTTTTCTCTTTTCTGACCATTATATATTAATGATTTTTTTTTTAGTTCCATCTGGTTTATTGTCTAGCTTATTTTTGCTTTCTAATCTGGCATAGTATATATAATGTGAATGGTTTTCTCTTAATTGCAACAAAAAAGTAGCAATCCATCCCTCTTCTCCCTAGAGATACTAAGTTTTAGGATATAAAATATGTTCTCAGTGGGAGGCAATTGAATAAAACATGTCAATAATAAAAACACACATGATATTGTACATAATACCCTATGTTCCTTTCAAATAGCACAGCTTGTGTGTGTCAATTGTTTCCTTCTGCCCTGATTGAGACATTGTTCAACAATCCCTTTCTGCTGAGAAATTCAGCATTGCTTTATTATTTTTATTATTTATTTTATTTTATTGTTTGTAAGAGTAACACTCAGGAAAAACACAACTAAAATAAAAACCTGTTCTTGCCATCTCCTTCCCTCGGGACTGCTATTAATAATTTGGATGTCCATAGTGCCTTCCATCTTAGGCCTTGATCTTGCAAACACTTATGTATGTGTTAACTTTACTATGCTGTGTAGTCTCATACAAATCAATGGGACTACATGTAGTAGTAAAAATAAGCACATGTGTAAGGGTTGGGCAGGATCAAAACTGCAGAATCTCAAAACATTTTATAAATACAAACCAATGACACCTTAGTACCTGGAATGTCAATAAATAATTGAGGCAGAAAACTGAGGTACAGAGAATAAGTAGGGTTGCCTATCCTTCAAGATTGAGCTAGAGTCTCCAGCAATTATAGATTAATCTTTGATTATGTCATATGATGAAATATCCAGGAATATGTTCAATCAAAATTGGCAACCCTAAGAATAAGGGAGCTGCTGACCCCCCACCTCCCCACACACACTTTCTTAAACTCCCCATGGCTTTAGTGAGGGCACAAAGGAGAAAGTTGCTCAGCTCTTCACAAGATCTGGGCCAGGATGAAACTGTGTGTGATGTATCCAGAGGTCCAGGAATCAAAGCCACATTTCTCATATCCCTAGCTTGTCTGAATGGTTAGATGTAGGCAGTAACACCTAGGCTACACTTACACTACACATGTAGTTAGAAGCAGGCTGCATCCTCTCCATGGTTTGTAGCTACACATGTCAGTGAAAAACTCTGGCAGAGTTGAGGCAGCAGGGAAATGCTTCAGTAGCTCTCCACTGCCAGAGTCTTTCAGTGAGGAGAGGAAGGGTGGCGGGAGGATAGGCAGCAGGCAAATATTATGTCTTTCCTATAGCGCTGTCAAGCAATTAAAATTTTGTGTTGTGATTTTAAAAAATGAATTGCAATCACACTATTAATAATAAAATACCATTTATTTAAATATTTGTGGATGTTTTCTACATTTTCAAATATATTGATTTCAATTACAACACAGAATACAAAGTGAACAATGCTCACTTTATATTTATTTTTTATTATAACTATTTGCATTGTAAAAACAAAAGAAATAGAGTAGTATTTTTCAATTCACGTAATACAATTACTGTAGTGCAATCTCTTTATCATGAAAGTTGAACTTACAAATGTAAAATTATGTACAAAAAAAACCCCTGTATTCAAAAATAAATCAATGTAAATCTTTAGCACCTACAAGTCCACTCAGTCCTACTTCTTATTCAGCCAATCGCTAAGACAAACAAATGTGTTTACATTTGCAGAAGATAATGCTGCCTGCTTCTTGTTTACAACATCACCCGAAAGTGAGAACAGGCATTTTCCTGACACTGTTGTAGCAGGCTTCACAAGATATTTACATGCCAGATGCACTAAAGATTCATATGTCCTTTGATGCTTCAACCACCATTTCAAAGGACATGCATCCATGCTGATGACAGGTTCTGCTCAATAATGAACCAAGGCAGTACGGACCGACGCATATTCATTTTCATCATCTGAGTCAGATGCCACCAGAAAAAGGTTGCTTTTCTTTTTTGGTGGTTTGGGTTCTGTAGTTTCCACATCAGAGTGTTACTCTTTTAAGACTCCTTGAAGCATGCACAACACCCTGTCCATCTGGATTTTGGATACTTCAGATTCTAAAATCTTGGGTTGAGTGCTGTAGCTATCTTTAGACATTTCACATTGGTATCTTCTTTGCATTTTGTCAAATTTGCAGTGAAAATGTTCTTAAAATGAACAACATGTGCCAGGTGATCATCAGAGACTACTATAACATGAAATATATGGCAGAATGCAGGAAACAATTCTCACCCCAAGGAGTTCAGTCACAAATTTAATTAATGCATTATGATTTAATGAGTGTCATCAGAAAGGAAGCATATCCTCTGGAATGGTGGCCAAAGCATGAAGGGGCATACCAGTGTTTAGCATATCTGGTACGTAAACATCTTGTGATGCCAGCTATATCACTGCCATGTGAACGCCTGTTCTCACTTTCAGGTGATGTAATTAAGAAGTGGGCAGCATTATCTCCTGTAAGTGTAAACAAACATGTTTCTCTTAGCAATTGGCTGAATAAGAAGTAGGACTGAATGGACTTATAGGTTCTAAAGTTTTACATTGTTTTGTTTTTTAATGCAGTTATGTAACAAAAAAACTCTTCATTTGTAAGTTGTTTTCATGATCAAGAGATTGCACTATGGTATTTGTATGAGGTGAATTGAAAAATACTATTTCTTTTATCATTTTTACAATGCAAATATTTGTAATAAAAATAATATAAAGTGAGCACTGTACACTTTGTATTCTATGTTGTAACTAAAATTGATATATTTTAAAATGTAGAAAAACTTCCAAAATATTGAATAATATATATTATTTTATTATTTAATAGTGCAATTAATCATAATTAATATTTTTAATCAGGATTTTTTTTTAGTTAATCATGTGAGTTAACTGTTATTAATCAACATCTCTACTTTCCTCACTGCCGGAGTCTGCCTGCTGCTGGGAAGGACTGCAGCAATGGGGAGCTCTTGGAGCCTTTCCCCTCTGCCAGAGCCTTTCCCTGCTGCTGGAGTCTTTTCCTGTGATGGGCAGGCTCCAGCAGCGGGGAAATAATAGAACATTACACTGCAAGAAATAGCAGTGTAGAAGGGGAGGCACAGCTTGAGTAAGTAGAGAACCATGTTGAGTATGTACTCTGGGAAATACCTATACCTATTCAAGCACGTCTTTACTTACCTAAGCCGTGCCTTGCAATCTACACTATTTATACCCATGCTGGGGGTGGTTCACATGTATGTACATTATACTTTGACAAAAGAAGTGTGCAGTGCAGACATACCCCCTAGAGGAATATTAATAGTCCTTTAAAATCTCCAGACATTCTCCAGCATGCATTTGAACTATCCAGCAGCAAGATATGGAATTATTCTCAAATCAGAGATTGTTTTAAATGTTTAGAAAAAAAAACAAAACAAGATCCAATGTCATGTTTCAATTGGGATGTACTAGTACTCCTGGCAGCCCCTGGGCGTGCGGCTCAGTTCTATATAAATATCCATACAATCAAATAATTCAATTTGTTGCACTTTAATACTACATGGGGAATAGAACAAGGCAAAATCATTTATCTAAAAGTTTGCTTGCTCCCTTGTATGCATAAACATTGCAAGGTTTTCAATATATTAAAGAGTTGGTTTGGTTGAACTGAAAAGATTTCACGAATATTTTGGAAACCAGTTTGAAAGCATGGAAAGAATAAATTGGTTGCCTAGAAGATTAGGTGAGGGAGGTTAGATAGATGCATAATTTATTAAAGGGCTTAACAGTGGTTATGAGGCTATAAATTCTGCACCCTTACCTGGTGGAGCTTATTGCCTATAAATTTCACTGTGGATGCTTCTAACTGCAACAAAGATTTTTCCCCTTTTTGCACTGAATAGAGTTTCAGCTTGCCTGTCTCTGGGCAGGCTACCTTCAGCCCATATTATGGAAGTGTATGGAGATTCAACTCTTGTTGAGGACCATGACAGAAGGGTTTACCTGGCCTATTAGTTGTTGTTTTGGGGTTTTTTTTTGGTTTAGTTTGGTTTGAATCTGACGTGCTCTGAAGCCTTACTTAGTGTGTTTGCTTATACAGAACAGTACTGGATGCTAAAAGCAATATTGGCCTAGAACAGGGTTTCTCAAACAGGGGTCGCCGCTTGTGTAGGAAAAGCACCTGGCGGGCCAGGCCGATGTGTTTACCTGCCCCGTCCTCAGGTCCAGCCAATTGCAGCTCCCATTGACTGCGGATCACTGCTCCAGGCAAATGGGAGCTGCTGGAAGCGGTGCGGGCTGAGGGACTTACTGGCTGCCACTTCCAGCAGCTCCCATTGGCCCGGAGTAGCGATCCGCAGCCAGTGGGAGCCGCGATCGGCCAGACCTGAGGACGGGGCAGGTAAACACATCGGCCTGGCCCACCAGGGACTTTGCCTACACAAGCGGCGACCCCTGTTTGAGAAACCCTGTTTTAGGCCATTATTGCTTTTAGCATCCGGTACTGTTCTGTATAAGCAAACACATTAAGTGTTTGAGAAACACTGAGATACTTCATTGTAGAAATTTTTTTTATTTTATTTTTCAAAAATGGAGTGGGTGGCATAACAACTGCATGAAATAAAGAATTTATATTATAATTTTTGTACCCCAGTATATCGGTAATTTGTTGTTTGGCAAATAAATCAATATCAAATTACACGACAACACATTGTTTTCTCAAGGAGTGAAAATATGACCTTTACAGTTTTCCAGCAAAAAGCCCCAACATAATTTCTTATTCTTGCTTTCATCAAACTTGCCACTTGTTCATGTTCGATGGAGATTACTTGAACCTGGTAACTTCAGGTCTTTGAACTGAATATTTATAAAAGATGACTTTTTCCCCATACTGAGAACAAAAAGCTATCTCGTTGTAAATTGGCAGATGAATTACTGTGTATATCCCAACATTCCTCAATACAGGATAATAATGAAATTCAGTATTAATACAAAATATATTCTACTGTTCTTATATATGTAGTGCCATACAACTTACAATACCTAGATTTCTGTTTATATCATCATACTTTCTTAAGGCTATATTTTGTATTGTTCTCTGTGAAAGTGCCAGGGATTAGCTATTTCTTGTGAAGGGGAAATGGTGGGTTTTGTTGTACTACTACATGATTGCCAAGGTGTGGTTATGCTTATGGACATGCTGGATTCTCTTTTCTCCTCTCACCCCAACTATTCTCTGATAGATGATCCTCCTTCTCTTAAATTCTCTCCTCTCAATCTGAATGCCCCAACTCCCATCCTTCTGACTGATGTAAAAGAGAGAGACTTCCCCATTTTCTCTTCTCCTTCAAATAATTTGCACTCTTCTAGGCTGTTCAGAGCTTTCCCAATCCTCAAAGTGAAATTAATATGTGTCAGCCACATGTTCTGCGTAGAAATGAAACTGACTGGTTAGTTTCAAAGATTCAACATGGGTGAGATAATATCTTTTATTGGTCCAACTTCTGTTGATGAGAGAGACAAGATTTTGAACTCACACAGAGCTCTTCTTCAAGTCTGGGAAACTTAGAGTGTCACAACTAAATGCAATGTGGAACAGATTTTTCAGCATAAGAAGTTAACACATATTTCAAGGGACCATTCAGGATGAAGTGGATAGTTTCACTGAGGTGCTGGAAAGGTAATAGTTTAGACAAATATCTAATCCTTGAGTGAGTGAGAAGGTGTTGGGGAATAACAGTACAACACCCATTTTCTCAGAGAGAAGTTATTCAGGCTCTGCATGTACTACTGCTGCTGAAGCAGTTCTGTGAGCCTACATCTAAAATGGTCAAGTTTACTACAAAGCCAATGTGGATAAGGTACAGCACCAAATCTCCCCAGATGTACTGTGCCTACTCAATGGCAAATGTTCAGTTTCCCCAAACCCTGTGTGTGTAATGCGCACAGTACATATGTATCAGTGTAGCAAGAGTTAATCAGTCAGAGAACATTCTCTGGTAATTAACTCTACATTGATTTTCTTTGATAGCTTGATTTTTGAATTGATTCCCCATTTGACATTTTGGTTGAAAGACAAATTTGTATAGAGTGTCACTGACATGCTCTGGTTTGGCATTTCCTATGCTCCTCAAAATACTTTTGGCTATTGTATAAAAAACGTATACAGTGTTGCCAGCATGAGAACATAAAAATGGTCAGACCAATGGTCCATCTAGCTCAGTATTCTGTCTTCTGACAGTGGCCAATACCAGAGGCTCCAAATAGAATGAACAGAACAGCGCAATTATTGAGTGATCCATCCTCTGTTGTCCAGTCCCAGTGTCTGGTAGGCAGAGGCTTAGGGACATCCAGCGCATGGGGTTGCATCCCTGACCCATTTTGGCTCTTGTGATTTTATGGGTCTCAGATTATTTGGCTCCTGGAGTCACATGATTACATGAGAATTTCAGCTTTTTTAAAAGTAAGTTTCCAGGTTGCAGAGAGAGTCTTGAAAATGTGAACCCTAACTCAAAAGTCTGAAAGCAAATAAAAAGAACCCAAAATGTATTATTTTTAAAAAAATCTTATTTTGGGGGGCATGACTTTTGATATTTGAATACTTGGCATTGACAATAATGGCTTTTTGTGTTTTTTACCATTAAATGTTGTTTACAAAATGCTAATATGCATAAATTCTTAATAGAAAAAGTATAGATGATTGATTTCTTTGGCATTTACCTGGAACTCATGTCATGTATCCATTACTGAAATGCCTAATTCTACAGTCAAATTGGATTATATGAAGAGAAGACTGCAATCAACAGGAAATGAACACTGAATGCTTTATTAATGGATTTGGTGGAAATCAAATTTGAGTATTTATACTGTAATTATATTCTGCCTTCACCTTAGAGCCATTGTTAATAATTTAACAGCTGAGCTATTTAAATATAAAATAATAGCAGATTTTCACACCAAATCCAATGACTTTTATATCAATAGCACCTGATTTTGTTGTGGAAATGTTGCAATTATGTTAACTGATTAAAAATTCATACTGGAAAAGTTCTCAGTGTTTTTCACTTTGAAAAATCTTATCATATAATTTTCTGAACAGTCACCTCATACTGTACAATAGAAAGCAGACAATCAACATGTAAAGAGGCAATCCAAAAATGTCAATAGATATGAGTAATGCTTTGACACACAGACATATGTACTGGTAGGATTTTGGAACATTTTGGGATGGGGTGAGGTCTAATTTTCATCATCTTGGGCAGGGGTGGTGACCCTACCCTCTATTTGCCAGAAGCTTGGAATGGACAGTAGGGGATGAATCACTTGATGATTACCTGTGGCATTGGCCACTGTTGGAAGACAGGATACTGGGTAGATGGACCTTTGGTCTGACCCAGTATGGCCATTCTTGTGTTCTTATTGCTCATCAACTCGTGACAATCAACATAGCTTCTTTGAAGCTCCATTATATATTGTAGAATTAGGAGTTGCCAAATCAGATATAAACCCAATTGGCAAAATTCAATAGCATTTTTCATACAGCCAGAGCCCCTACACAACAGCCTCTCTCTCTCTCTCTCTCTCTCTCTCTGTGTCCTATACCTGGCAATATACCTCCCTCAAAATATCCCCAATTTTTTTTCAATTTCCATTCCCCCAGTCTCTCTCTCAAACTGCACCCACCTGTAACACAGTTATGAGAAGGAAAGCCCAGTAATCAGCAATCTAGATATGTAAAAATGTTCTCCTTAGTCTACGGAAAAAATTCTGAAAAGTGACATCAATCCAGAGCATTTGTCTCAGGTCTAGGTTAGAGTTTAAAATGAAGGCCTCAAAGCTGCCATCTGTAATCAGACAAAATTCTCCTTTATGTCAATGACAGTTTTATTTAAACATGAGCTATAGGAACAGACTGAAAGTTTAATGATATTTTAACCATTCATTATTTTAAAGGGGAAGAAATCTTTCTATTATTGACATCCCAGAAATGTGGACTAAGCCGGTGAACTCCTGAGTCCATTTTCTTGGCTACTGAACCATTCACAAAGGTCCTTTGGAAATGGGAAAACCATGTAATAAAAATCACCAAAATACATTTATTTTAATTTCTCATTTATCATGAATTTCTTTATAAATCTGTCTGATGAGTTCCTGAAGTGATCAGTAGTGCAAAACATATATTAATGAATTGACTTAATGGAACGAGTAACCATGCAATGGGATCTTCAGGTTTATAGCTTATCTACAATGGCGATATTAAGGCCACACCAGTAGCCACAACAAAAGTCACTCATAAGGTAGGATATGCCATCTTGAAAAGTTGCATTGTATTCATCAGATTATATCAAATTGGAAACTAATCATGTGTTACAACATCCATCTGAGGGAGGCAGGTAAGTATTATTTGAATTCCCATTTTATACGGGGAAAAGGCGAGGCCCCCGGACATTTTCTAAGGTTAGAGAATGACTGAACTGGGACTAGAATTTGTGTCTTAGTCACTGGATCCCATTCAAATATAGAATCCATCTGATTTTTGTATGAAAACTAATCATCCTGCCCACCAGAATAATAATAATAATTAATAATAAAAGCAACCAGCACCACTACCCAACTATCCATTCAAGAATTAGTTAGATCTTACTCCTCAAATATGCAGTGAAACTTTCAGTTCTTCTGCTAATCAGAATGAAGCATGAATGTTCAACAAAAGGCGGGGCCATGGGGTGGGGAAGGAGCAGTTTGGCCCAGAATCTCTGTTTGAGGGGACCCCCAAACCAAATGGTACTGTGACCTGGCACATGGGGGTCGCAGCTCTCCTCAGGTTTGGGCCATCTACCATTCCATCATGGAGGGGTGGGCAGGCAAGCCAAACAAGAGTGGGGTTGAGACCCCATGCACCAGGTAGCGGGGAGCTGGGCCCATCCCCATAGCACAGACACCACCACTGTGGGGTGACTGCAAAGCAGGATCATGATGAACACACAGGGCCTCCCGGGGGGGGGGGAAAGAGGGGCAATTTGCCCCAGGCCCCGGGCCCCACAGGGACCCCCACGAGAGTTTTTCAGGGCCCCTGGAGCGGGGTCCTTCACTCGCTCTGGGGGGCCCGGAAAACTCTTGCGGGGCCAGGCCCAGGAGCTTCTTCCGCTCCTGGTCTTCGCCAGTGGGGGGTCCTTCCGCTCTGGGGTGGAAGGAGCCCCCGCTGGCGAATTACCGCCGAAGCGGGACCCGTCACCGAAGTTCAGCTCGGTCTTCGGCGGTAATTCGGCGGCGGGGGGCCCTTCCGTTCTGGGACCTGCCGCCGAAGTGCCCCGAAGACCCGCGGTGGGGGCCTCCCGCCGCTAAATTACCGCCGAAGACCGGGCTGCACTTCGGCGGCAGGTCCCGCTTTGGTGGTAATTCGCCAGCGGGGGGAGCCCCCGCCGCGGGTCTTTGGGGCACTTCGGCGGTGGGTCCCGGAACAGAAGGGCCCCCCACCACCGAAGACCCCAGGCCCCCGGAATCCTCTGGGCGGCCCTGTGAACACAAACCTCTGAGGGGGATGTTTCCCCCAAGTGGTAATTTTTTTGAAAGAGTGTGGGGGGTCACTTTCAGATTTTCCCTGGATCCCCAAAAATCTCTGTGCAGCCCTGATAAAAGGCATCAGAAAATGTTGCAAACACCAAATTTAATTTGCGGTAGGGTCATGTAGCTCTTCTAAATTCCTGTATGACTTATAAAAACCTAAAAATACAATTAATGTCACAAGCTCTGTTCTCATTTTTTTCCCTCTGGTTTTTGAATGTAATGATTTATTTTTCATCAGGTAGTGAATTTAGCCTACTGTGAGCTGTATTATTACACGGCATGCGGTCTGGTGACCCTCCAACAAGTAGAATGCCACTGTAAAGAAAATATAAATACACAAACACAGAGCTTGTGAAGATGATGAAATATTTGGAACACTCTAATTTTCTAAATGACGAATAATAGATGACTTCTGTGAGCTTGGTCACCTGATTGAAGAAATGGGGAATTCACTGCCATGGAATGTCTTTATTTCCACCAGTTAAAAAAACACATTAAAATAATAAATAAGAATTAGGTTGCGTTGTCAAAATTATGTCAGTTATTTTGCAAAATTAAAGAAATTGAGTACATAATTAGGAGTGTTTTAGTGTGTATTTCTGTCCTTTTTTTTACAGGGCATTTGGTTCTTGTTTTAAAAAAGGATACTGGTGATTACTTTGACACTTGGAAATAAAAAGAAATAAAGTCAATTAAATTGGAAAAATTCTGGCTTTTCTTCAAAAAAGCTCACATTAATGAGCACACTTGCACACACTGAAGACAGAAGAGTTTACTACACTCTAAAGTTCGTTTTTAGATGTCCTGGCTCTCACTGTCCACGGTTGTATGTATTTTTTCCCAAGATAGTCACTAATCTTTATCATTCCTACATATAGGAGGTAGCTATAGTGGTGTCTCTTTTAACTTCGCATTCTTGCATGGAGTTCCCCATTTCCATTCTGATCAAAGACCCATTTATCATCTCTCATAGAATACCTTACTCTATATATACTATATATGGTGATAGGCTGGTTCTAGAAAGTTTCAGCCTATGTTGTTTCTTCCCTTAAGAAAGCAATATATGTTGGCTCTATAACAAATGAGCTTTTCATGATATTACATTTATGATTAATGGGTAGATTGTCCCTTACAAAGATTTCTTATGAAAGGAGGTAGTCAATAAGTGCCTTAAAAATGTAAGAGTAGTTAGATCTGCGTAACTCTGTATTATTGGCATCTAGGAAGGAATTGATTTCTAGACACAGGTTGTTTTACCTAAAATATCACTAAGAAGTAGCTCAAGAGATTTATCTGACAAAAATCTTTGCCTCCAGCAATGTCTGATTCCTTTTAGCTGAGCTGAAATTACTGCCCACACAACTCATTAGTAGTAGAAATCATGCTGGGGATGGGTAGGTGAGTCTGTTCGTATACAGTGAAATAAAATCGAGTTCAAACCTTTGTCCTAGAAGGAACCTAATATTTGAAATGGAACATGGTTTATTTTACACAGAGACACACTTCCATTTCTATATTCCTCTGCATTTGCTGGTTCTATCCAGGAACAAAAGCAACATTTTCAAAGTAAGCCAAAAAGAGTTATCACTATTTTCACTTCAGCTGGGACTAGAGTATTTAATTATTTCCATCTCAGTTCAGAAACCCTGAGAAGTATGGAGCTCTTTACAACTTAATTGTCAAACTGTTAGGGGCTTGTCTGAAACAAAAAGAGCCTCTGTTCATTTTGAGGCCTGCTCATCATTAGACAAACTCCTGGGGATGCAGTTGTGGTCTTCTTTATCTGTAAGTGTCTTACAGTAGATTCTGCTTAATAGCAATCCTGATATTAGCAACTTCCGGTTAATGGGAACCAATCCCATACCAGTAACATCAATGTTAATGGAATTTGCTGCTTAATAGCAACTTTTTGTTTGGTTGGTTTTTGGAAGGAATGTCCCATCTGCAGGCAGGCTTGTGAGGCAGGAGGCAGGGAGAGAGGTGCTTGGATGTGCTTTCCCTGGCAGTGGCCCTGCAAACCTGCCTGCAGCAGGTGCTCATCCCATCCCAGCAATTCCTTCTGGGGTTGCAGCCTGGCAAACCTGTTTATGCACAGGGACCACATAGGAAGTAAGGGGCTGTGGGCAGGGCAGCAGCGGGGAGACAGGCTGCACCCCTGATGCCGAAGCTGGACAGTACCTCCCCCTGCACCCTCCAGACTGCACCTTGCTGGAGGACTGCATGCAGGGAAGGCAGCAATGGGACATGCTGGGCGCCCACTCCCAGAGCGTGAAGGAGGAGGTATGGTGCAGCCCTATGTGCCTCCATTGCCCCCATTTTGCATACAAAGCCCCAGCATCTGGTGTGCAGCACCCTCTCTGCTCCCTGCTGCTTTGCCTGCAGGCTGGCTTGCAGGGATCCAGCCAGACATATCCCATTGGTTTATTTCCTGGCTGCACCCTTGCAAACCTGCCATCTGTTTATTAGCAACTGCTGGATAACAGCAACATTCTGCTGGCATCTGGGGGGTTGCTAATAAGAAGAATCTCCTATAGTTCTTCCAAGTCAGCCTATGTGCTGAGTAATTCTGCTAGCACCAAACTGTCTCAACACCTGTAAGCACATGTTCACTTGTCAGCTGAACCGCTCATGTTGCTGATGTAAAGGACTATGGTGGTTGTTAGTTTCTTGGAATATCATAATGGAAGGGAAGAAACAATTTAGTTGGAATAGAAATGATCAAGGTCAGGTTTGTCACATTATTTCTCTGCCATATTTTGTTCTGCAGAATACTTGTTTAGATTGTTTATAATAATAGGAGATATATCAATCTCCTAGAACTGGAAGAGACCTTGAAAAGTCATTGAGTCTAGCCCCCTGCCTTCACTAGCAGGACCAATTTTTGCCCCAGATTTCTAAGTGGCCTCCTCAAGGATTGAGCTCACAACCCTGTGTTTAGCAGGCCAATGCTCAAACCACTGAGCTATCCCTCCCCCCAGTAGTAGTTTCAGTAGTTCATTGAATAATTAATATGAAAACAATAGAAGCTGCCTTTCTTTTTATGACAGCTGTTATTAGTCAACTCCAGTGATTCTAGGAAGCTCTGTGATTGGCCAGCAGGCAATGGGGAATCTGTTCATAAAAGGCAGTGCTAGGAAGATGTGTCTCTCTTCCTGTTCTGTTCCTGCAACCTGCAGGTGCACAAGAGACACTCTGCATAGCCATCATCTGGCTAAATTAATTTGCTCTGGATTTAGGAATCAAAGGGAAGTCAAGCCAGTGACAGCTCAGAGCAGCAAATTGCTTTCTCTTCCATTTCTGGCAGGATGAGTAGCCTTTAGAAAGGATTTCCTTTGTGAGTTAAAATGACCATATAAGACAGTTGTGGCCACTTAAGTAAAAATGTAAAGCTTGTGTCCATCCTCTTCCATTTGCATCCCTCCTCTTGGCTTATGAGGTACAGAAGTAGGCCTGTGACAATCTCAGTATGACTGAGTGATCTGGAAAGAGAGTGGGGTGTTTTTTCAAGAATCTTACCTTATGGTGAGTTTGCTCTAGGGGAGGTTTGCTCTTTGGGCCTGGGACTGATTTCTTATGGCAGAGGGAGATTGTTTGATTATCCTCTTTTGGGATACTCCTAGGAGGCATAGATATTTCCCTTCATAGGTCTGGGAGTATACAAATGACTCTTGGGACAACACTCAGAGAAATATATATTCTCTAGGGGCCTAGGAATGACCACAACCTACTAACATTGCTAAAGGTGTTAAAGCCTGTCTAATTTAGGTTTTAGCCAGTTTTAAATCAGTATCTATTTCCTTAACCTAGAAAAGGCCTAAGTGCTTATTGATATTAATCAGGAATAGCTAAAAAGGACCAAACATCATGTGTAGTGTTTCATGGATGGTGTGGATTAAGCTAAACACACTCTTATTTCACAATGTCTCCACATGTTGGATTGTTCAGGAATAGGCATTACACTTTCATTCACACCCCACCTTAATCCAAACCAACTTTCAAATGTAGACAAGCCCTAACAGGAACCACTTTGCATTTTAAAAGGGAGTACCATCAGGGAAGCACTGACCTGAAACGCTATGAGAGTGCTCTACAGTACACAAAAATTATTTGAAAATATATTTTATCTCCTGTGACTTCTCTTTAAAAGTCCAAATTTAGACTCTTGCTTGCCCTGTTTAATGTTTGAATTATGTTTTTATAAGATTCTTTCCCCATTGTAGATATTAAAGTTCTTTTTACGTTTTATAATATGTGGTAAGCAGGAGTTTTTAGACATGTTTGAACTGTAAAAACTGCAAAATTCTAAAAGAAACAAATAAATCTAACACTGCCATATCTTGACACAAAGGAGTAATGGTTTGAAGGCTGCGGCTCTGATAGAGTAAACTTGAAGTAGCACATTCTAGATATTTGATGTGTGTGATTAAATATTATGTACAAATCAATACATTATAGGAGTAGTATTCAAAAACATTAAAACCAGAATTTAATGTACTCGGCAGATTTTTTTAATCTGCCTATTTATGAATGATTATTCCCCATTTTTGGTCAGTTAGTAGGGAATATTGATTACATTACCCTTTACTGCAGTTTTGATAAGTAAAATGAAGCAATAGTATGCTTATTTCATAATCATCTGTGACTCATTTCATTCCAGGTAACCTGTGCAAATTTTCAATTGCAAGGTGAGCAGGGGACGAAATCGTGCTGTATTTCCTTTTGATTTCAGCAGGAGGTACACCCTCTCTAAGACTGGTCTTAAACATTAACAAGAAAGAAAGAAGACATATTCTTTTCCAATGAAAGGAGAAAAATGGGGGTGTAGGGAAAGACCGTATATCGGCTCTGGACTATGACCAGCAAACCCACCCAGGGTGAAAAAAACATGTTGTATTCAACTGCTGGTTCTTTATTATCATTATTGGAACTCATCCAAAGGCGACTGAAGTTGATGGAAAAACTCTCATTGACTTCAAAAGGTTTTGAATCCTGCCCATTGTGTAACAAGATGATGTGCACTTCCATGTTATTGAAAATAAATGGATCCTGATACCTGAGCAGCTGATACAGAGTTGGTTATTTTACAGACAAGTTTTCCAGTATCTAGTTAATTTGGGAATTGTCATAAACAGATAGTTAAGAGTTAATGCCTCTTTTACCTGTAAAGGGTTAAGGAGTTCACCTAGCCTAGCTGACATCTGGAATCAATGGAGGAACAAGATGCTTCAAAAGGAAGGAGGGAAGAGTCCTCTGTTTAGAGTCAGTTTCAGTTTCAGCCAGAGTGGAAAAGATCAAGGAACCAGCCTCTTATCAGAGTAGTAAGTTTTAGAAAAGAATAAATAGGTTTATGTTTATTTTCTTTTTGTAACTTGTCTTGGCATTAGGGGAATAATCAAATTGGGTATTCTTGTGTGTACTAAGGTTTTTGCCCAAGGGAACATCTTGTGTTTTAAATCTGTTGTCTGTGAGATCAGCTTGTATGCTATCTCCCAGAGGATTTTTCTTTTACCTTTCTTTTTTTTAATTAACAGCCTTCTTTTTAAGAACCTGATTGATTTTTCCCTGTTGTTAAGATCCAAGGGGATTGGATCTGGACTCACCAGGAATTGGTGGGGGAAAGGAGGGGGGATGGTTAAATTCGGCTTGTAATAAGATCCAAGGGGTTGGATCAGTGTTCACCAGGAAATTGGTGAAGGAGTCTCTCAAGACTACATAGGGAGGGGAATTAGTCCTTGGGAGTGGTGGCAGCCTATTGATCTAAGCTGGTAATTAAGATTAGGAGGTTCACATGCAGGTCCCCACATCTATACTCTAAGGTTCAGGGGGTGGGGGGGTGTGTGAAACCTATGACAGGAATCTTCAACAATTTGTGAAACAGGGAAATGCCTTGGTTGCAACCATGTCATCATTTAAGGAATAACACATATAAAAGACATTCATTTGGAAAATAATCCATTATCACATTACAACTCTCTCTGTAAAAGTAAGCTCCTTATCACTTTTGAAGAAGCTCCTCCAGTATTTGCCTATCTGACAACAAATGTATTTGAAATCACTTATTGGTGTAATTTGGTTCTTTTTTGTTTTGTTTTTCAGCAACAATTTGTGAGAGAGTCCTTTTTGTTAATAACCTGGTAAAATGCCTTATGCCTACTCTTAGCTAATAACTAAGAACATCTGCCAGTCTTAAAATAGAAAATATAAAAAGTCTCTACAAGGGAGAGAAAGGAAGTAATGGGGCTGGAGCAGTTAATGTTTGGATGCTCTTATGTTTTAATGTCTTAAAACATTTATGTGATAAACGTTACAATGAAGAGGATGGCAAAGCCTGGTTTACACAACTTCTGTGAGAAGGTATTGCTCACATGAGGCCAGGTCTATACTTGGAAGTCTTTACCAGTCTAGGTATACTTGTATACTAACACAACAAAGTGCTCTTAGCATGGACGTACCAGATACTATTCAAATTGTGCTTTTTTCCAGTATAGTTTGTTTCAGCTGCTCAAAAGATAAATTAGCTATCACAGCAAAAGTGCAGTTTTGCTGGTTTAAGTGCGTCTATGCTAGTGGCTCTTGCTGGCACAGTTGTGTTGGTCAGAGATCATCCCTCAAACACCCCTGACTGACACAGCTATGCCAGCAAAAGTCTGTAGTGTAGACTGGGACTGACATTGTTTCTCCTTTTAAGCCTAATCCTGCAATCCTTCCTCAAGAATAAACAAAGGTCAATGAGTGTTGCATGGGTAGTACTGCAAAGAGGGCACTTCAGTTCTGTTATTTATGCAGGGCTCTGATGCTGCAAGCTTCTGAAGGTTTTGCTCTAGGATTAGGCTCAGTTTATGACCAGTGATTGCAACCAACATGAAGAATTAGGTGGAATAAACAGACTAAACTGTAAAATGGCAGTAGTGTGCATGGGAAAACAGAAGGTAAAATGAAGTATTTTATTCTCTGCTTTAAAGCTAACTGGAAGCCTATCCTGAAACCAATACAACAGATTGAAAGTCACTTCTGTTCAAAAGGATTCTTAAAAAAGTAAGTTGATTAACAGCTAGTAGCAAACATACGTCATTGTCCATGGCAACCAAAATGCAAGCCTCTGAAACAGAAAGCACTCCAAAGAATGCTAAGGAGTATCATTGCCCTCACCTAGAAAGAGTAATTAGATAGTTGCACTTAGCTCAGAGAAAAACTCTGTATTACACCTGGCAATAGACGATTTAAGTAAGCTTGTACAGGAGCATTCAAAGTAGTTGTTGACATTAAGCAGAATGTGGATTTCGGTGAGTTACGTTTCTACAACCTATTTCTGCATTCCTAGCATGACTTAAAGAAATATAAACCGAAGTTTATTATGGTGCTTATCAGGCAGAACCCTCCAAATGGACTAACATCCAATCACAAAAAAAATATTTGCGAGCTAAGACACTTTGCTAGCAAAATTACTGCAGCCTCAGATCTTACTGGATTGACATTAGATGAGATAAAAGCTATGTAAAACTAAAGTCTGTAGAGTAATAGAATAAATCCTGTGGTCTTAAGCTATATTTGACAGCTGTTTTGCTGCAAGTTTTTTCAGAATTTTTGCCAAGTGATGCATCATTTGTATTGCATACTATGATCTCTTGTCTTAGTGGTATCATCTTTCTCAAGAGAAATCCTATCTAGAATATTGTGTGGGTGTTTTATTAGTTACAGAGTGTCTTTAATTCTGAGAGACTGATGCAGAGTTGTACATTCTAGTTAAACACTGCACCTGTTCATTGGATAATAGTGCATCTGTCCTGAGAAGGAAAGGAGGTGATTCCAGCCTGAAATGCAACCTACACAGCTTTCTAAGGAAAATGTGGATCTTAAAAGCAGTTGATCTCTTCTAATAATAATAATAAATTACTTCCTGCTGTATAACTAACAGATTTTTTTATGCCACAAGATCATCCCTATCTCAAAGGCAACTGTTGTGGACTTTCTCTGCCACACTTCATAGCTACCTTGCATATACATACCAATTCAGACTATAAATCATGGGTTCTCAAACTGGGAGTTACCCAGCCATTTGTTTAAATTGGGAAGGGGCTCTAAGTCTGGAAAACTCTGAAAACTACTGCTATATATCTCTTACTTTCCCCAATATTGCACCCACCTACTCCCTCTTCCTTCTTCCACCTAATGTTTCTGTGCCTGTACTGATTTACCATTCCCCAACCATGCACTGCTTCTCCTGTTCCCTACTGATTTTAGCCTGAGCTTCAACATTTTGGACTCCCTGGTGCTAATCTACTCCCTGTACAGCATAAAGATGAACACAAGGAGAGTACCTTTAAGAATTTTCCCAGGTACTATCAAAATGGCAGTAAACATATAACAGCTGGTGCCAGGGAAGTAGGAGGAAGAGGGTTCTTGCTGTGGGCAAATTGTCCTTAAAAGAAGTTCAATGAGATTACTTCATATATCACATAATTGCTAGAAGGTACCTGAGAGGAAGAAGGAAAAAAGGATTGGTAATGTGGTAAAAATGGGGGATGAGTGATAGGAATGATGCAGGGAACAGGATCCGTTTAGGAGATAAGGAATTCTTCCATTTTGGCATGTATCCAATCTTTGAACCAAGAAGCTAGGTATAGACCAGCGGTGGGCAATCTGTGGCCCGTGGGCTGCACGCAGCCTATCAAGGTAATTCGCTGGAGGGCTGTGAGTCAATTTGTTTACATTTGCATGGCTGCCCGCAGCTCCCAGTGGCTGTGGTTTGCCATTCCCAGCCAATGGGACAAGCGGGTGGCCGTGCAAATGTAAACAAACTGTCTCATGGCCCACCAGCAGGTTGGGTTTCCCTGGATGGGCTGCAGGTTACCCACCACTGGTATAGACGCAGGACTATATTCATTTGTGAACAGTCAACTCCTTCTCTGCCTATTAAGAACACACATTGTGGAATGTGTGTGTCTGCATGGTTCAGCAGACTAACATCCTAGGAGAAACTGCAACAGCCGCTACCTCAAGGTATTTAAAATTATAAGAAGGGTGTGTCTTTGGGGCTTGTCTGGCAAGGGTGAGTGAGGGGTCACTATTGGTTGATAGGTTTCAAGCCTGCCAGCTATCTAAACAACCACAGCCCAAGTACAATGCATTTTTGCAAGCTGAAGTATGTGATTAAACAGAATCTTGACAGGATAGGGGTGAGCTAGATTGCCTGATAAGGTAGAATACAGTTACCATCTTAATAAATATGCCATCTTGATAGTATTTTCCCCACACGTGAATCCCATTGAAGATTTTTTTTCTACAAGCTTAATGTTAAGACGTCTTTGAGGTTTTACATAGAGCAGACTAAAGACCTTATTAAATCTACCCAAATTGGTTTCCTTTGGCAACAGTTTTTGGACTGCTCTGTCACAAAAAGGACCATGGTCTGATTGCAAGTCAGGCCATGAAATTATACTTTCCAAGACAGAGAAGTTTCCACAGAGAACCTCAGGGCAGGGGATGGTTAAAAGAGAGAAGCTATCCAAACCCAATATAATTAAGAATTCAAGTGCAGTAAGTTTAAAAAAAAAAAAAAAGAAAAGAGGAGGCTTTTCATGAAGTCAGAGTATAGACTATTATTGTATTGTTCTTAAGGTGCAATACAGTTCAACCAATAGTTACTATGCAGAACTCTATTTTTTGTTTCTAGCTTTCATCTTACTTTCTTTCTGGGTTAGCCAATCATTTTTAAAATCTCATCTGCTCTCTTCTACATCTGATCTTCATGTCATATTAAGTGTATTAAAATACATATTTCTCCTGTTTAAAAATTCAGTTCTTTTCCCTTATAACATGACCCTGCTTCATAAAAGCTTTTCTTCACTACCTTTTAAAGGGACACTGACAAGATTGGATTGGAAGGCAGTAAACAGGATACAAAACGATTAAGCAGTTTTATTTTTCAGGTAAACTTCATTTAGCTATATCTTTCTGTTTTGCCCGGAATAGTTAAAATCCCATGAGGAGAAATGACTTTGTCCTTTTCTAGTTAGCCCAACAAGAATGCTTTTTTGCAACTAACCTGATGGCTCCCTGCCAAAAAGTGACACAAAAATAGGAGCCAGAGATCAACTTGTATCACAGAAACAAACATCCCAAATGCTGTTGGGTTTTAGGCTGGTAGTCACAAAAAAGCTGCAGAGTTGGAAAAGGTCATTGCTGAAGCAGTGAGCCATTTGTACTAATGGAGAAGCTACAGTATTTGCTTTCTATCATACACGTGTGATGCTTTAAGAGCAAGTATCTTTTATCCCCTTTCAAACTTCAGTGCACTGACTTCAAAGAGCAATGCAGGTTGAATACTTGTGTGATATGACCTTGTCAGGCCCAAGTTGAGTCTTGTGTATACTATTCCTCTTCCAGAAAATGATGTGAATCAATAGCTTCACTTAACAAAGGAGGAGAGAGATGGTTAATTAAATCCTTTTTTAAAGCAAGTTTTTGTATCTTTAAGAAATGGTCTGTACAGTGGCACTATATTCCATAGGGAAATCCAATATGAAGGATTTTCTGGAGGTGAAACCAATAAAGTTCTGAAAATAAAAATTCTAAAAACTTTTAGAATGTGATAGAGAATACCCTTACTATAGATGTTTTAGCAGTTTATAGAATATAATAATGAATTATAATCCTCCTCTAGAATTTTTAAAAACCAACCTATAGCTGGTTTATAATTAATTATTAAACTCCATGAATTGGTTTAAAAATTCTATAGAAAGGGACTCATTCTCTACTGGGTTCTATAGACTGTTGCAGAAGAGAATGTTCACACTACAAGTACTGTTCAAAACATAGTTGATTGATTGTTGAAGTTGGTCGACTAATAGAAAATTGAATTTGTCTCAGCTAATCAGATTGCAGCAATACAGATGTATAACTATACCTTTTTTCACTATGGCAGAAGGGAAATCCCTGCATTCTGAATGGAGTGGATGTGATTTGCATAATATCTTTATGGTTATTTCTTTGTACCATACAGTATACAAATCCTTAATCCTGATTGGCTGACTAACACGTTTAGCTAATAAAATGCCGAGGCTTTGCATAATCAAAATGCATTGATAACTGTGCAAGGAATACACAAATCTTTGGCTTCTATAATTCCTGTGCTCTGATTGCCTCTCTGTTTAGGTCTGAGAAGATGTCACCAGCAACAAAGATGTCATATCAGATTCTCATTCTCTTTGGCTGAAAAGGTACCAATTTTACAAGGGAAGAAATAAAAAGTTATGCATATGGCAAAGGAAGTGGGCTGTAAAAATACTAAGGTAATTTCTATTAGAAATTAAGGCCTGGTCTACACTAGGACGGAGCTATCCCACTGCACCACTCTGTTGGCGCTCTGGACAGCAGTCGAGCAGATTCTCTGGCCAGCCAGTCCGGGCAATCCCAGAATAGAAAGAGGTCCCCAGCATGGATGACCGCCATGATAGAGAAAGGATAAAGCCGGGATGCGATGCAGTGCGCGTGAAAGTCAAGACCTAGACACAAGGGTATCAAAGTCAGAGCGGCAAACACAGACGCCCGCAGCACCCCAGACATGCGCTTCTACGCAGCACTTTTGCCCATCATCTGTGGTGGTGCCACACTGCCCCCACCAGTGTGTGTGACGGGAGGTGGGGAGAGTGGAATAGGTACAGTCTCCTCGATGTTCGATGATGATGAAGAAGATGAGGAAGACGGGAGGGTTGAGGCGCGACGACAGCACGACAGCGAACGCACGCTTTCCCTATTCAGAGATCTCACATCACTCACCACCAACCTCCCCCCTCCCCTCCCCCCCTCACCCCCAGAGGAAGGAATCAGGGGCGGTAAGTGCTACACAGTATACACGTATTTTTTTTATATTTTATATAAAAAAAAATAAAAAATAGAAACAAAAAATTAAAAATTAAACTTACTAGCATTGCTGCATATGATCCTGGAGAAACAGAAATGCAAAGTCAACGAAAGATTTATTATTAATTACTGTTACATTTCATTTTTTTAAAAAAGGCCTAAGACAGATACCCAACATTTGCTGTTACTTTCTTTTCTCCCCTTACCCCAATCACACATGGTCATTATCCTCCATCTCAAACTCATTGCCATGCATATAGAGGAAGGCTTATGCACAAAAAAAAAAGGAAAAAATAGATTTTGTTTTGAAATGCATTTAACATTGAATTGGAAGCACTTATTCCTCTATATCTGCAAAGATACATTTATGCCAGTGAAAGTGTTATGTGTTTTATGTGTTCCCGTGATGTCAGTATAATGTCCTAATTGGATTCTTCTTTTCTTCATATGTTCTGAGTTCATGGTTTATCAGTAAGCAAGGTAAATTATTTTGATTTATCTGAAGTCACTGGTTTGTGCCTGGGAACAAAATATATTTTAGTTTATTAGATTTGTTTTGGTCTAGGTTCATATACTATAGATTAGGGATCAGCTGATCGGGGCTTCCACTGGCCAATGGGGGCTGCGGGAAGCGGCGGCCAGCATATCACTCGGCCCACACATCCCTCAGCTTCCTCCAGCCCCCATTGGTCTGGAGCAGCGAACTGAGGCCAGTGAGAGCCGCAATTGGCCAAACCTGTGGACTCAAAAGGTAAACAAACCGGCCCGGCCCGCCAAGGGGCTTACCCTGGCAGGCCACATGCCAAACATTGACGATCCCTGCTCTAGATCATAGGTTCTCAACCTTTTCTTTCTGAGGCCTGCTAGACATGCTATAAAAAGTTCACGGCCCACCTACGCCACAACAACTGCTTTTCTGCATATAAAAGCAAGGCCCAGTGTTAAGGAGTAGCAAGCAGGACAGTTGCCTGGGGCTCCACTACATAGGGGGCATCATGAAGCTAAGTTGCTCAAGCTTCTGCTTCAGCCCCAGATGGTGGGACTCAGGGCCTCGGGCTTCAGCCTCATGCACTTGAGCTTTGGCTTTCTTCCCTGGACTTCAGAGAGTCTAACACTGGTCCTGCTTGTAGGGCCCTCTGAAACCTGCTCACAGCCCCCAAGGGGGCCCAGGACCCGTGGTTGAGAACCACTGCTCTAGATTGTCTCCAGTTGCTGAGAACAATGTCTGTAAATTAATTCAAAATGTAAGTTGAATGCTGTGCAGTACAGTGGGCTAAGTGCATTAACTTCTAACCTGCTGGTTTCAAACATTGTTTTGGTCAGAAGTGTAAATGGTTCTTTGTGGACATCTGTTGACATCACACAATCATTGCATAATTTGGCTTAATTAGCAGTTTCACAACTAACATATTCTATGCATTAATAATGCAATGAGGCTTGATTTTCAAAAGTTCTAGGTCACAAGAATATATAAAATGCACACATTTCAACACCTAATTTACACACACAGTTACTGTTAATGCACAGACAATTTGAGTACTGACACGTGCAACTGACCAATTGGATAGATGGACACCAACATGTGCAAATAGTCAAATTGCATGCACAACTATAGAAGTTAGTTATACAGTTGAGTAGACCTAACTTTCCTGATTATCACACTCCAGATCTGAGTAGTACAGGTAATAGACACAAGCAATTTTGTTAAAAAAATATTTTTCTTATATTTAGCTCTTTTGCATGTAATCTAAGCTTTTGTTTAACAAAACTTTGAGACACATTTCCGAAAGTGCTCAGCGCTCAGCAGCTGCCATTGTTCTCAATGGGAACTGCCGGGTACTGAACAAAGCTAACTGAAAAAATAGTAACAAGATAATAATTTTTTTTCTCCTGTGTTTTATTTTGTGACTCAAAATTTTGGTCAGTTTTCAAAATTTAAAAAAATCTGACCAGCTGTGCCAAGAACACATTCAAAATACCATCTGTTCATCTCCTAATTTTTTTTAACTTTTGCATTTCCATCCAATTTTTGTAATTCTAGAAGTTTTGACCAGCTCTAGGCCCTGATTCAGCAAATCAGTCCTATTCAGTAAAGCCTTTTAAGCATATGATGAACTTTAAATATAGACTTAAACACATATTTGCGCCATATCTGGCCTTACCCACCCATACTACTTGAATTAATTTAGGAAGAATCTGTTTTAGTTAAGCCAGTGCAAACTGGCATGTTGATGATCTTAACTCAGTTGACATTAGATTTTTATATTAATTTTTGTTTTAATTAGCTGAAACTGAATTAAGCTAGATCAATATAAGCCTGGTGTAAACCGATTTAAGTTTGAAGATCTGGCCATTCATGGCTTGCCATTTTCCATGACAAAGGTGGGCTTCACAATGTCATTCAATGCCACGGCAAGCCTGTGAGTCAACTTTTGCTTAAAACAGGTCCCAGGGAAATAGTAGCTGTAGCTAATGTATCAGCTAATCCCTCTCCAACACTTCGAATGAAATGAGACATGAATTTTTCTCCCTACCACTTCATTCATCTCAGTGAACGTGTTACCTTCCAAATGTAGTTAGGATCATTTGCTATGCTAACAATATTAGGCTGTGGCAATTTTAGAAATAGTGCATTGTAGTTGAGGCAGTTTAAAATATAATTGATTTACTTGGGTGTAACAAAGAGCAGAACTGGACTCGTTATCTGTATGCTTACTCTGTGTCTTTCTGTCCTCAGAATTTTTTTGAGTTGTTTTTTTTGTTGTTTGTTTGTTTTTTGGCTGAGGGATCAGTGAGGTGAAGATATTAAAACAATCAAATTAATACATGAATAAGCCTATATTCAAAGCCCTATTTGCCCATGTGATATTGGGCCCTAAATTCTTCTGCAAAATTTCCTGCAGCACTGCAGGGGGCTTGACTAGAAATTCTTCAGGACATACTCGTACATTAAAAATTAAGGGGGGTTTGGAACTGAATATGAAATGATGAACAAAATCTGTGCAGTTGCTCTTGTGTTGTTTATTTCTGTTCATCTCTCTCCCCCTATATTGTCTATATGCTTCAATTATTTTGTGTTGATAAAGGAGATGTTGTTGCAAAGGTTGCCGGTAGTTTTGGTGACTGGGTATTGAGGCTTTTGGCACCCAAAAAGGTGTTGAAGGTGGTTTGGGATCATGCATTAAACTATTATTGGGATGTTTTTTTTTCTAAATGGATCAGTGGTGAATTAGTTAACAATATAAACATTTAAGTCCTAATCGTAAAACTGGCTCTTTAGCTATGTCTGCACAATGAGCTAGGCATGTAACGCCTAGCTCATTTGAAATAGCACACTATTATATATATATATATATATATATATATATATATATATATATATATATATATAGCTATGGGCAGCGCCAGTGGTGGCACAGACTAGCTACCCTAAGTACAAACCTGCCTGAGCCCTATGGTTACATATTCAGCATGGCTAGCTGTGCTGCCACAGCCCATGTTACCCCCCAAGCTGGTAGTGTAGATGTAGCCCAGCACAGAACTCCAATGGAGTTTATGGGATCCCATGTGAGTACATGTTTCACCCGTGTGGATCCAGTTCTTGGATTACAGCATTTTATTGTTAACATTAGGTCTCAGATTAACACCTACTGATATCAATGTGTCTTAAATTGCGTGTCCAAAACACAATCTAGTGCTTCAAAAATAATCCAGAAATATAATTTAAGTATGGTGTGCAGAATAACATATTATCTCATTCTAGCAAAATACATAATATGTATGACTGCTGTGGTGTCTATTTCCAATGTGTTATGCTAGTCATTTAAATTAGCTAATGAAATACCTATTTGCTATACTCATCTATGAAAAGGTACTCTCCCCTTGTATACACAAGGTACTCAAAAATTGTCCATTAATTTACCTATACTTATATTTTAGTCAGCCAACTAGAGCCCATTCCCAGAGTAACTTTGTATTGTTTCATTTTGTATTATTTTTCAAGAGGGAAATTTATTCCCTGAAGGAAAACTAAATCAAGTGACATGTGCATTTGCAGTTTGCCTAACTGCATCCTGTAGAACACTTCTCAGTTTTCCATTTCAATGTAAATGGACCCCTCAAAATTGCAGCATAATGCATCAGCATTAATTAAAATCTAAAAAAATCTGTTTTGTTTCATGCTGCATGTTAATTTTTAAATTGATTACTCATCTTAATTAAATTATGGTCACTGGATCTCCTTTATCTACTTTTTTTATTAACATTCCCTGAATCACTATTATCCCTTACACAAGCTATGACACTTTTGTTACTATTAGGTTGTGCTTGTCCAAGTGTACTTGGCAATTCTCTTAGACACTTTTTCTGGTACAGAGGTGAGACTTATTGGTCTGTAATTCCTATAATGTCTGTTGCTGTTAACAACTCTCCAAGATTCAGAAACAGCTGCCATGCTAAAGAATATATTACATATCTTTATTAATATTCTCCTCTGTTTCACCCTTTATTTATTACAAAAAACTCCATAGAATAAAGTCCAGTTCTGATTATTTATTTCCCTAGAGTTCCTCAAGGAGTTTTATAACATGCTCTTTAGAGAATTCAATCTTCTCACATGGTGATATCCTATGGAAATGGCCTTTGGACTCCATTTCTCTCATATCTTCTATAGTAACATATGGTTCAAAAATATATTTAACTTCTGTTACTTCAGCATCTAATATTAATTATTTATCTATTTGTTGTCCAAAGTGCCCTAGGACTTAACTTCATATCATTAAGAGATGGTCCTTGCTCAAAAGACCTTACACTTTTTAATGAAAACAACTGAAAATGTTTTTGGTTTTCTTTTAAATTAACAACATAATTGATTGGAGGGTTCTGTGGTGCCCTCCCTGGCTCTACTTCATAATGGAATGGAGGTTAAAATGGCAAACACCCTTAATTCTGAACAATGAATTTTGTTGCTTTACACTGTTCAGAATTCATGTTAGTCCACATTCTTTTGCTATAGATCATTAGATCAATTTTCCGTGTGTATGTTATAACCTTAAACTGGAGAATGAAGTTGAAACTTTAACATTCATTCAGTGTAATGACATTATTTCCTGGATGCAGTCTCCTTTTAGTATCATTACAGTAGATACACAGAGAACAATAATTGACTAATTTCATGGTTTCTATTTGAGATGATCAGTCACTAAAAATATCTGTACTCCTGTAGATCAAAAGGCTACTTGTTACTGGTTGTTCCACTGTGGGGTCTTGCAGTTTTAAAATAAATGTTTTATCCTTTCTGCACAAACAAAAATACAGTGCAGCAATCAAATGTGCATTAAGGACTACATGTATCAGTGCAGATACAAATCTCTGAAGCGTACCACTGGATGAACTATAGGTGAAATGCTGATTGAACTGAAGTCACGGGGAATTTGCCACTGATTACACCCCATCTATTTCTTCATTGAAAGTTTAAAAGGTGGTGTCCGTTTGTCCTCCAATATCTTTTCGCCAAGCTCCTGGTGATCTGTCCCACTGCTAAATAATTATTGATCAGCAAAATCCATCCATCTGCCCTGGGTTTTGTTCAGTTGTCCAGTGCAAATTTGTTGCCATTAAAAAAGTATTGATACATCTTATTTGCCAACAAACAAATGTTAATGTCCTGTGGGAGAAACATTTAAAATAATTTCTGCTATATAATATGATGTATATGTAAATTTGCGCACTGAACTTTTCTACATATGTTCAGTTACATAACACAGTTAATGTCATTTCTAAGAGCAGAACATAAAGAAATCCCTGTGTTAGAAAACAAAATACTTCAGAAAAACTATATTGAAACAAGTGCTAAATATGTAAATTAAACTTGGTAGGTGGTATGAGCCCTTTCAATATTAATTTTTTTTACCTGTAGGTGGAGTCACAGGAGTCACAGGAGCTGCCAACCTCTGAGGTGCACAAGTGATCTTGAGGAATAATCTCCTTGACAAACTTTCAATGGTAGCAATTGATTGATATTGCCAAGGCTGTCATTGCACCAGAAATGACTAGAAAGATATACTTAAAACAAAAATACTACCAAGGTTAGTAGTGATAATGAAAGGGATGCCAAATTTCGGTTGGGGGAGGATGTATCAGTGGGCATGTAATTTAAGGTACTTTATATCTGACCCTGAACATACCCAGAGTACAACCTCTCCTAGCTGGCAATGAGTACAGAAACAGTTTAATTGGATTATTTACTGTTCTTACGTATAAAGTATATTTAAAGCAAATAAAATGGTTAGGATATCTTTGTATTAAAACACATGATGTAACTATGAAATGAAATATCTTTCAAAGCACAAACAGGTTCATTGTGGTTTTTTTTCTTTTAATATTTTTATTGGTTTTATAACACAATAAAAAAGAATGGGGTAGCAGTTAAGCATAGGTCAAATCCATATATCAAATACCTGATTAGTTAGCTAGTCTAGCAACAATCTTTTGCTCAAAAAGAATCTTTTCCTGCACATGCATGAGCCAAACATTAAACTAAACTTGATGAAACCTTATGTATTGTAGTATTAAAACCCACAAAATAGATGTTACTGTGTGCACTCCAATCTTAATACAGTCACAGAAAAAAAAAGGAAGTAAAAGCACTCTAGTATAGACTATGTGGTAATTTTTCTGTAGTTAAGTGTGGGTAAGGACCCTGGCGAATAGAGGAATTAAGTGTCACTTAAGTGAGGCAATGATCAAAAGATAAACATATTAGTACTCTACTTCTGAGAACTCAAGAGAGTAAGAATAGGTGGTTATTTATTTTTTAAAGCAGGACTTTTGCTAAACTAATGTCCCGGAACTTAGATTTTTTCCTCATTGATAATTCAGAATTCTTCTGGGAATCATATAGCTGTTTCCTCCCCTGCATCTTTGTATGCCTGTTTACATGGTACAAACTTATTCCAATATGCCTGTGAGATAAGACTTATGGTCAAGAAATAACATCTTATTATCTTGATAAGCAGTTGCCCTTATCGATTTAGCAGCTTCCAGAATTCATTCCTTTCTAAATACATCAGACAGGGCAGTGCTAGCATGATTCCTCTATTGTTCTGGATTTTTTGTTTGTTTGCTTACATTTTCTTATAGACTCATAGACTTTAAGGCCAGAAAGGACCATCATGATCATCTAGTCTGACCTCCTGCACATTGCAGGCCACAGAATCTCACCTCCCCACCCCCCCACCACACCGCCACTCCTGTAATAGAACTATGACCTCTGACTGACTTACTGAAGTCCTTAAATCATGATCTGAAAGACTTCAAGTTACAGAGAATTCACCATTTACACTAATTCAAACCTGCAAGTGACCCGTGACCCATGCTGCAGAGGAAGGCAAACCCTCACAGGGTCTCCGTCATTCTGACCCTGGGGAAAATTCCTGCCCAACCCCAAGTGTGATGGTCGATTATACCCTGAGCATTTGGACAAGTCCCACTAGCGAGACACATCTGGGAAAGAATTATCTGTAGTAACTGAGCTTTCCCCCCCCCATCTACCATCCCATACCTGCCCATTGGAGATATTTACTTCCAGCAGTCACATTTGGGCAATGTGCCATTGTAGGCAATCCTATCATACCATCCCCTCCATAAACTTATCAAACTCAGACTTGAAGCCAGCTAGGTTTTTTAATCCTGCTGCTCCCCTTGGAATGCTGTTCCAGAACTTCATTCCTCTGATGGTTAGAAACCTTCTTGTAATTTCTAGCCTAAACTCGTGGATGGCCAATTTATATTCATTTGTCATGGGGTCCATAATGGCAGGTAGCTTAAATAACTCCTCTCCCTCCCTGGTATTTATCCCTCTGATATATTTATACAGAACAATCATATCTCCTCTTTGGCCCTCTCTTAGTTAGACTAAGCAAGGCAAGCTTTATGAATGTCCTTTCCTAAAGTAGGTTTTCTATTCTGCAGATCATCATCATAGCCTTTCTCTGCACCTGTGCCACTTTGAATTAATCTTTCTTAAACATGGGAGACCAGAATTGCACACAGTATTCCAAATGAGGTATCACCAGTGCCTTGTGTAATGGTACTAACACTTCCCTGCCTCAATTGAAAATACCTCACCTGATGCATCCTAGGACTTCATTAGCTTTTTTCATGGCTATATCACACTGGTGGCTCATAGTCATCCTGTGATCATCCAATACACTCACGTCTTTCTCTGACTCTGTCACTTCTGTCTCTAAATGAATGACCTTGCACTTTGCACTATTAAACTTCATCCCATTTTTATTACTCCAGTTTTCAAGGTCATCCAGCTCTTCTTGTATGATATTCCAGTGCTCCTCTCTGTTGACAATACCTCCCAACTTTGCATTATCTGCAAATTGTATGAGTACACTCCCACTTTTTGTGCCAAAGTTATTACATAAAAATGTTAAATAGCACTGGTCCCAAGACCTATCCCTGAAGAACGCTACAGTAACTTCCCCACCAGCCTGAGAGTTCACCTTTCAGTATGACCTGTTGTAGTCTCCTCTTTAACGAGTTCCTTATCCACCTTTCAAGTCTCATATTAATCTCTATCTTCTCCAATTAAACTAATAATTTCCCATATAAAACTGTATCAAATGCCTTGCTGAAATCCAGGAAGATTAGATCTACTACATTTCCTTTGTCTAAAAAATCAGTTGTCTTCTCAAAGAAGGAGATCAGGTTGGTCTGGCATGATCTACCTTCTGTAAAACCATGTTGTATTTTTGCCCATGCCCATTTACCTCTATGTCTTTAATTACTTTCTTTTAAAAAAATTGTTCCAAGACCTTGCATACAACTGAGGTCAAACTATCAGGCCTGTAGTTTCCCAGATCACCTTTTTGTCTTTCTGTGAGGTCCTCACTACTCACCAATGCCAAATCTAAAAGAGCATCACTTCTTGTTGCTTCAGTGACTATTTCGTAACGAAATCTGTCAGCTATCAAATCCAGGAAAATCTGAGTCCTATTTTTATTAGTAGCACTTGTCCTTCAATCTATATCTGGGAAGTTAAAATCTCCCATAATCACAGAATTCCCGGTAGTATTTATTTCATTAAAAACATTAAAGAGGTCTCTATTGCTATCCAAATCAGATCTTGATGATCTGTAGTATACCCCAAGCATTATCCCAAACAGAAAGTATCACTTATGATTTCTTTACAGTCTACTTCTTCATTAATATACAATGCTACTCCACCACTTTTCTGTCTTTCCTTAACAGTCCATACCCTTTGCTACATGTAACTCCAGTCATGACTACTATTCCACCATATTTCTGTTACCCCTTTAATATATGGTTTCACTTCTTGCACCAGTAGTTCTAGTTCCTCCTTTTGTTACCCAGGCTGCTTGAATTGGTGTACAAACATTTTAGTTTTTTTCTGATTGGCTTTGCCTCCATTCCTTACCCAACTGGGTACAGTCATACTACTGCCAATATCACCTACCTGACTGTCAGCTTAATATCCATTTTCCTATCAACTGCTGTTCCTTTCTCTATTGCTGTATCCTTTCTTTCATGATTTTCCTCCCACTCAATATTGTAATCGTGTGTGGAGATTACATGAGCATTTCCTAACAGTCTCCCCCTAGTTCCTAGTTTAAGGCTCTTTTTATTAGTTGAGCCAACTAATTCCAGAAGTCTTTTTCCCTCCTTACTCTGATGGAGTCCATCCATGAGAACAGTCCTCCACGAATGCCTCCTAGTGGTCAAACATCCCAAAGCCCTACTTATAGCATTACTGCCTGGACCACCTCTTGGACATCATAATCTTTCTTGTCTTTGTTCTCCTTCTCTAGGAACAGATAGAATCCCATTGAAGATCACCTGAGCTTACATTTCCTTAAGCATCTTCCCCAGCCTGGCATAGTCTCCCTTGATATGTTCCAGCGAGAATCTAACTGTACCATTTATTCTCACATGAAAAATACTCAGTAGATTCTTTCTTGCTCCCATTAGAATCCTCTTCAGCCTCAAGTCCACATCCCATAACTTAGCTCCCGCAGACAGCACACCCTTCTGTTTTCTGGATCAGCTTTGGTGACAGACCTGTCTGTTCTTCTTAGAAGGGAGTCACCAATCATATAGACCTGCCCTTTCCTGGTGATAGTGTGATTCTCCGACCTTCCTCCTGTTCTTTATGGCTACAAGTACTCTTGTCTTTTATTCTCCCTTGCAATCACCTGCAAGTCATCCTGTGTCCTACTGGGGCTCTGAACTCTGGGTATCACCACTAACTCTTATCCTCTCTTTACAGGACTAGCCACTCTTGTTGTCTTCCTTGCCCTTCCACCTACAATTACTATCTGCAGTGCCCCGCCTTCATTTTCCAGCTCAGCAAACCCCTATTCCTGAGCTCTATTTCTCCATCAATAGCTGGTCTTTTCATCCACCTGGATCTCACAGTTACATGCTTCCAGTGGCCACTTTCCTCACCCAACAGTCTCACCTCAGAGTTCTTCAGTCCAACTTGCATCAGCGAGTCTTCACTTTTCTTTTCAGCCTCCTCTTGCCTTCCCTCCATCATCTGCTTGAATCCCCTTTGAAACTCAACCACAGTTTTCATCTGCATCTCCAAACCTCTGATCTTCTCTTCCATCAGCTCTATTAGTTGGCACATCATACAAACAAAGCTCTTTTTGGGTACCCATTCCAGGCTCATGCTTCCACATCCAGTTATCTTCATTGTCTCTTCCATTCCTTGGGTCACTAGCACTGCTGTTTCTGTATGTGTTCTAGCTTTGCTGCCTAAAGTCCGTCAAGGAAAAAGAAACAAAACAAAACCAAAAAACCCAAACACCAAAACACTACACCCACCCTTCCCCCAAACTCCCTTTACAAACGCCCACTCAAACTCCCCTGTTTACAGTTCTCTTTGCCACTGCCTGTGTCAGTGCCTGACTGTTTGTCACATCTCTGCTGCAGTTTCCTGTCCTTCTTAAACTCAGATTTCATGTAGCTTATTCTCTGTTGTTGGAAATTCTGGAACATATGGCTTATAGCTTCCCTGACACTAAATCCATTTTCTCCTCTACTGAAGAGACACAATTTTATAAAGTTCATCTCAGGATGCAGAATCAAATCATTTCTTAGGGTTTTCATTGTCTCTTTGCTCTTCAGCCAGAGTTGACACTAGTGTGCTTTACTGTTATGAAGACCCCATGCTCTGAGCCATCTGATCTAAATTTTCTCTGTTTAACCTGTAAAGCAAACAAACAAGATCTTGTTTGGGAAAGCAAAATATGCACTTCTGTTACATTTGTAGATCTTTTTAGTCATTCTAACTTAAGTTGCTTCTCTCTGCTTGGCACCTGTCTTTGTTCCACACTGTTGAGCCTTTTGGTGACAACTGTTTACTTCCAGCAAGGTACAAAGACCTAGCTATTTGATATCAGAGGAATGCTGGCATGTGGAGATTGTGTTCAAAGTGCAGAGATGTGACAATTTGTTCCTTCCAGGGCCTGCAAACTGAACACTGCATTCCACATAAGGACTTCTTCAAATACCTCTAGATTTAAAGTTTATTGGTAGCCCATACAAGAAATTGAATTAAATCTGGAGGAAAGTATCTTAATGATGTTAAGGCATTGATTTTCTATTAAAAAAACTCACTTATTTTACCAGCACATCAAACATGTAGACCACACTACTAATGAGGTACATCAGGACAGAGAGAGTGATGTGAGAACCTTTATTCACGCAAATGATTATATACATGTATATATCTAGAAATTTGATTCTTCCTGTGTAGATATGGCATCATCTAGTTAACTTATAGATTGTTCTTCTGCAGTGCTGTATGAACTTAGTTCATAACAGTAGTAAAACTAAACAAGCCAACACACATATGGGGAAAAGACTCTAAATATTAATAATAATCAATCCTATCTTCATCAATACAAGCTATTTCTACACCAATACACTATTGAAAGAAACATTTGGAGGACATCTCCACATCTCCTAAAAAAGCAAGACATTGCCAAGTACAAACCTATTTGAATAACTCTTTTCTTACTTCCACACTAAACGTTGTGACGTGTGGTGAAAATTAATGGGAGTGAAAAAGGATAAATAGATCACACAGTTGAGAAATGGGTATTGAGAACTTAATCTGACAAGGAGGAATTTGACTGTTGAATAGTTACTGGTAGACGATTCTTTATTCTTCCCATTTCCATTTATTCTTCCCATAGCTCTGTAAGTAGCAAGAACCTGGTGATGAAAAAAGGGGAAAGGGTAACACAGAAATCACTTCTGTTGGAGAATACAGCAGCAGAAACAACTGTCTAATTTTAAAGGGTATGTAGAGGCCCAAGTGGGTGATTAGAATTTACAGTATTTATGAATGATGCATCAGGCTGCACAAGACAGAGATTTGCCTGTCAAAGACTATGATGGTGTTTTGTTTTCTGCTTTGTGAGTCATTGACACGGTGACATGCACACCTTTTGATAAGGTGAGTGGTTTTCAGACTGTGGTTCAAGTACTGAAATGTAGGAACAGTATGCTTAAGGTGTCAGTTTACAATGCTATGTCCTGTCACAACTGAAGATTTTTTCTGGCCCTATTAATATGATGAAAGCCTGGCAACTGTGGATTGAAACTGATACAGTTGGCTGCCTGAGAGCTTTTCTACACAGGGAATCTGTTGCAAAATAAGTTAGGATATGTATCTAAAATCCAGCTCTGGAAGTGGCTTAAGGGCTTGTCTATGGAGGGGGCTTAGCTGACGAACACTATTTGGTGAGTCATCTGTATGTTGTACTAATAGTATGAAAACAGCTGTGTCCTCTTTCATTTCTCATCCTATGAACAGGGCAGGGGCTTGGTGCATACTAAGCATGTGGCATTTCAGGAGGGTATCCCATGGTCCTTTGCGTCACTGCTAAGATGTGTGTATTCTGGGACTTCTCTCAGTGTGCATTGTGGGACACACAGCAAAAGCCAGGTGGAATCCCATGGAATTCGGGGACTTGTGGTCAAATTAAAAAAAAGTCACCTGATTCTACTCCTGCCATCCCATGCTTCTCCTTCTAGGCATGCTAACACCATTTTTGGAATTGCTGTCAGCCAGCATAGACCCAGCACTAGTCCACACCACTATGCTAGCAACTGCAAATATGCAGAGGGTTCTTTGATCTTTAATTTGAGCTCACAGAGCAGGGTGGCTTTTGCGATCACCCTCTGCACCACTGAGAAGATGCTGTGGCAGCAGCATTGCTCCACTAGTAGAACCTGTAGTGGTGAAGACAGGAAGACGAGGATGATCCTGAGCAACTGCTACTACATGACTTGTTCCTGGAGCAGATTCACACAGTCCCATGCTGTTTCTGGGCTGAAGAAATTGCATCAATTGGTGGGAAATGACTGAAGATTTGGGATGACAGAATTTGAGACTTGTGAAGGCACCTTTTTTTGAGATCTGTTATGAACTGACCCCTGAAACTTCAATGACAGCATACAAACATGTGAGTTACCATCTGGAACCTCACCACCCTTGAATGCTACTGGTCCATAGCCAACCAATTTAGCATCGGGTGGGGTGCTAGATTGTTGGGCCCAGTGTCATGCAAGTTTATGATTGCAAACATAAGGTACTGCTGCAGGGGTTTATAAAGCTTTGTAATACTCAAGAGTTTATTGATAGCATTGCATGCATGGGCTTTTCAAATTGTATTGGAGTAATTGATGGGACCCAATCATTTGGCCCCCACAGTTTATAAACAGAAAGTGGTGTTACTCCATGTTTCTTCAAGGCCTGGTTGCTCATTGTGGAAGGATCACAGACATAAATGCAGCAGGGTATGGAAGAGTCCGCAATGCTACGATCTTTATTAATTCAATTTTCTGTTTACCTTTATGAATAAAGAAGACGTTGTCCCCAGGATTACTCTGGACATTGCTCTGGTTATCTTGGGAGACCTGGCTTATCCTCTGTTTCATTGGCTAAGGAAGCCATTCACAGTCAGCAGGGTAACCTTCACATTGTGTTTTAAAAACTGTGATGGCAAGTTTCAGAGCCCAAGTCTACAGACTTGGGTCATGCTGGAGCCCAAGCTGTGAAGTCTAAGGGGGAAGGCTTCAGAGCCTGAGCTCTAACCTGAGCCACAATGTCTACACTGCTATTTTTAGCTCTATAGCACAAGCACCATATAGATGTGCATTTTATAATGCATTATAGACACACCCCTGGACAGAAAGTTAAACAGTTACTTCCATCACCTCAGGAGTTGAAGAATGGCAGTAGAGCACACATTTTGCCATCTGAAAGGAAGGCATACTGTTTATGGGCTAGGTTGGAAGTTTGCGGGGGGGGGGGGGGAAATTGCCTAAGACTTTAGCTGCATGTTGTATTTTGCAAAATAGTTGTGAGCATAAGAGAGAGCGTCTTAATGGTGGGTGGTAAGTTGAGATGCAGAGACTTGCTCAGTGATTTGAGCAACCAGCAAAGCATCTACTCAGAAATGGAAACAGCCAGGGCAAGGATGCGTGTTGCTCTTACTTTCAGCCTCAGGCTGTAAATGTGCAGCTGTACTAGGACTGCCAATTTTCTAAAGGCAGAAAATGGAACACCATTGCCCTGCCACCACTAACTCCATCCCCTTTCCCTCTTTCACTCACTCTTCTCCACCCTCGCTCATTGTCACTGGGGTGGGGCAGGAGGTTGGGATGCAGGCGGGGGCTCTGGACTGGGGCCAAAGGGTTCAGAGTGTAGAAGAGGGCTCCAGAGTGAGGCTGGGGCAGGGGGTGCAGCTGGGGATGAGGGGTTTGGGGTGCAGTATAGGAGAGGGCTCTGAGCTGGGGCAGAGATTTGGGGTGTAATGTGCAGGTTCCGAGAGGGAGTTTGAGTGCCGGAGGTGGTTCAGAGCTGGGAAAGGGGCTTGAGGCATGGGGTGGGGGTCAGGGTGTGGGCTCTGGCGGGCGTTGACCTCAACAGCTCCTGGGAAGCAGGTAACATGTCTCTCTGGTTCCTAGGTGGAAGGACGGCAAGGGGGCTCTGCGCCCTGCCCCCACCGCAGGCGCCACCCCCGCAGCTCGCATTGGCCGCTGTTCATGGCTAATGGGAGCTGTGAAGCCTATGCTTGGAGGTGGTACCTGTGGGTGGGAGCAGCCCATGGAGCCCCCATGACCACCCTTTTTCCTAGAAGCCAGAGGGACATGCTGGCTGCTTCCCAGGAGCAGTGTGGAGCCAGGCTGGGAGCCTTCCAGCATCACTGCACCACGAACTGGACTTTTAACAGCGTGGTCAGCAGTTTTGCCAAGGTCCCCTTTTCACTGGGTGTTCCGGTCAAAAACCAGACACCTGTCAACCCTTGATACCAGTCAGCTCTGTGTTCTTGGGGAACCAGGGCACAGTATCCAGACTGTCTGACTCATGAAAGGACATGCTCGCCCCTCACAGCCTCTGTTTGAACCAAAACCAATCAGAGAAAAGACTTGCAGAGAGCAATGAAGGATGGTGGGAGATACACCTAGACCCCTCCTGACAAGGGTGATAGGATTAAGGCAACTCTCCTAGCCTCATCTGCATCAAAGATGGGACAGGGAGGCATCTCCATTAGCATACAGACTGGAGAAGAGAGACTTCAAGGCAAGAACCACACTGAACTCTGGGACCAGAAAAAAAAGGGAGGCACTGCATCATGGAGAATCTCTGCTCCAGATGTTAATAAACCTATGCCTGCACACACCCAGCTCAGCAGTTATCAGACCAATTCTAGTAATGAATCTTTGATTTATATCCAAAATACTGAAGCAGTCTAATTGCATTGTGAGCTCCCTGGAAGGAACTATTGAATGATCAGTTCCTGTTGTCTAGCAGGCCTAAAGAAAACCCTTGAGTCATCAGTTTACCCACAAACAAATCTAGTGTTCTCCCTTGAACCATTGTTGTTTCCTTACAAGAAACCCCTAACCATGCTCAAGTGTGTTATGATGCATGGATCCAAACTCTGGATCAGTTCAACTTGGATTTAATTTTCTCCTGACAGGCAGAGCCTCCCAGCATGATCAATCTCCAGCACTCAGGACCCTGAGCTACCACCATTACCTGGGAACCCCGACCAGTTCAAGCTTCATGAAAGTGGTGAGATTCCTCCTCTCTCTCTCTCTCTCTCTCTCTCTCTGTCCTCTTTTCTACCTCAGGTATAACTTTATAACCCTGACGTGTTTGATCAGGTATAGTTTTCTATATATGACTTTTGTAACTTTTAATAATGTAACTGTTGTGTTGGTTTAGGCTATCCTTGTGTAGCAATCACTATTATTCAATAAATAACTTTTATGGTTAAGCTGGTTACTTCCCTCCCTCTCTCTCTCTCTCTCTCTGAACTTTACTCTTTTATGTTTTTGGTTTCCCCATTTACTCTGCAGCAACACTTCTCTTACCTAAGCTAAAGATCCCTGTAGCACCCCAAAATACTGTAGGGTTTGCTCATCAAGTGGGTCACTACCAGTACAATTGTAACATGAAAGTGAGGATAGGGACATGCTGAACCTGTGACATACGAGGGTAGCAGAGTGGAAGTGCTGCTCAACCCAGACTACTGAGTCCAGGGGCATATAAGGGGTCATGTTAAGAGTGCTGATTGACCTGGTCCACTCTCACTCTCACGAGAGAGAGAGAGAGAGAGAGAGAGATTGATTGATTGATTCTGGGGCTGGAAGAACCCAACCCTGGGGAACCTAGGTCCTGTAGGATAGCTTAATTGGGAGGGGACTTTCAGAAGGGAGAAGTAGAGCTCCATAGGAAAACACAAGTGACACAAGCAGTACATTGATAGAATTACAGAACCCCCACCCCCTCCCCCAGAAGAGTAACCCTAATAAATGAGCATACCCTAAAGTAATGTGCAAATATGGTAACACCCTAGCTATACATCCAGCTGTTATCTTGGGGAGCAGGGACTGTGACTGCTCTTTTATGGGTGCTAGAAGTGGCATGTTGTGGCAATCCTTATTTTCATCTTATGCCTGCATCTTTGTACTTGCATAAAAATTGATGACTTATGCAAACTGTATGGTTTTCCTGTGTACAGGCACTGAAGGCACTTAATGAATTATTTTAAATTTTTTATTAGTAAGCAACAATGTATTAAATAACAACAAGAAATATATCTTTAATTAAAACAACAAAGAAACATAACTTTTAAGTGACACAGTGCAGTGGAGGGCAGAATAAACCAGTGCAATGGTTTGCATCCTCATTGTGACCCCTCGTGGACATCTTACTAGCAAACACATTTTTAGTATGGTGGCTGGTCCCAAAAGCTAGTTGCACCAATGCTTCTCCAGATGGCAATTATGTCTAGAGTATCAGCATGCTTCCAACCAGCTGCCTGAGACATATTGTGAAGATTCGTGGCATAATATCATGGCAATGCCAATAGATTAGAATCCAGAAATACCTGGAACCACGCCAGCTTTTAAACAGGGAGGGGATGTCTGGTCAACTTGATCCCAGAGCAGTAGGGGGGGGGGCACATGTAGCCAAACCGGTCAGTCCTAGATGCTCACAAAGCAGTATGGACTATCAGTTGGAGGACTGCTAAAGTAGTGCACACGAGCAAGAGACCATATTAACTTATTCTGCACTGAACTTCATACACTTTGAAAGAGGACTCTGGAATTTGTGATAAATGTGGAGCTAATTCACACTAAGGAATTGTATTGTGTGTATGCAGGCATTGTCAGAACAGACTAACTTGACCTTAGTGGTACTGTAGACTAAACCCCTTGGCTAGACAAGCCCATAGCTAAACTGCAGATTCAAAGTGTCCATCCCAGGAATTTGTGCATTGCTCAAAATAGATCTTCTGCACTGACAAGCCCTGAGTTTGCAGATAGCTTGAAATGGGGGAGGGATAACTCAGTGGTTTGAGCATTGGCCTACTAAACCCAGGATTACAAGTTCAATCCTAAAGGGGACAATTTGGGGAGTTAGTTGGGGCTTGGTCCTGCTTTGAGCAAGGGGTTAGACTAAATGACCTCCTAAGATCCCTTCCAACCCTAATCTTCTAAGAATGTGAACTGAAATATTTAGCTTAATGGGTTAACTTGGAAAGCTTGTTAGCTTGCCCACTCACTAGCCCTCCCCCCCCCCACAGAATGGGTTAACTTTGAGAGCCAACTAATGGCGTAATAACAGGGTTTTCAGGACCTGAGTCAAATGTTTTATGCAGGTTTAATTAAAGTCCCTTTAGTTAAGTTTGTTTTTTTACTTCATTGCCATTTGAGAAGAGGAAATCAATTAGAAGCTTTTATGACTTTTCCTCAAGAGCATAAATATCTATACTGTTAACTTTTTATAATATTTCCCTAAAGTGCTAAGCAATATGAAAATTAGATTAAGGTTACAATATAAATCAATTTAATCTACTCTAGGTGTGATCAATAATACAAATAAAAACAATTTGAGGCAACAATTGGTCAAATCATATATATGAGCACAGTCAGTCATCAATTTACAAAGTTAACACCACCAAGGATTAAATGACTCATTCCTTTTATCTCTATGCATATTACTTAGCATCTTATACTTTGTGGAAACAGTGAGTTAAGACTGGAATTTTTACATACCCAGGTGACCTGGAAGGTATGAATACACAAGGATAAAAGACCTGTGGTATGGCTGCAGCTGGTCTGCACAGCTAAAAATTGCTCTTTGCAGAACCAGGCAATATCTTCTGGCTCAGGTACCATCATGCTAGCAGGTGTTGTCCTCCACGTAATTTGCTGGTCTTCGATGTCTTTATGTCTACTTTTCTTGGGAGGGAAGGAGGAGTGTAAACTGTCTGGTTGTCTTCAGGGTGACCCCCAGGAGAACATCTTCTTCCTCATTTACCTAAAGTTTTAAAGGTGAAACTCAAGCTGTTATCATGTCATGGGACCTCCCTGGTGGTGATCTGATTGAATCAGGGGATCACAGGCTTTACACCCCAGCTGCATCGTCCAATCCTGGTCTAATGAGGTCAGTCTGACCTTTGGTCCACTCTTGGGGCCCTCCTTCCTTCCTAGGGTACTGGTTCTGTCTCCCTTCAAAAGTCCATGTGGTTTTCCTCAAACAAGAATAACAGGAGATGATGCAGTCACCAAAATTATTTCTATTCCCCGTAACAGTCAGGGTTCCTAAATGGCTTCTTGATCATTAAGCCCTGGCCACTTTCCTGATCATAATGTATGACCCACTGTCCTTTGACTTAGAAGAGTTCTTCTGTACTCATTCACACATTTTATGCTTATACTTTCTCAAGTTCTGAGACCTCATGAGCACAGTACAAAATTACAAAAATGTCACCCTATCTGGGAAATTGAGGAACTGTGTGAAAGGTTATTTTGCTCTATCAAAGCTCAAAGAAAAGCTGCTACAAAGGATCTTGTTAAACCCTAATAACATAAATGTATTAAAAATATGATAAATTATCATTTACTGAGTATCTACATTTCTTTAGGCCCTGACCAGCATCAGTCCAGCAGAACGGGTGGGGAGGGAGCCCACACTGCCACCAACTGATCATGGGAATGGCTGGTATCAACAACTACCTCCATATACATCCTCAGCTCAAGTGACTGTGGGCTGTCTTCTTTCCTCCAGGACAGAGTGCAATATGGTAGAAGGCAGGGACCTGTGCTCCAAGTGGGGAAAAAAGAAGACCCTAGCCTGCCCAAAGAGATGTGGTGGTGTTTGTGGGCCCTCACCAGCCCAAGTGATGGTTTTTATGTGGGTTGCCCCTGCCACTATCACTACAAGCCAGGGAGAGAGGAAGGAGTATTGGGGAGTTTCTGGATCACCAAGTGGAAGAGTGCTGGAAGAAGGTGTGCAGTGGGAGGCTGAGAGGATGAAGGAAGAGTATGAGCACTGGAAGGGAAATGCTCCTGGGTAAGTACTAGAAGAGATTTTAAGAAAGAGCTTTCTAAGCAGTGAGTGCAGAGAATCATGGAACTGGACTCCAGAAACCTACTGAATTCTGCAGGGCTGGATTTACAATCCTGCTGAGTTCCAGAGCTGTACAGGTGCCTGAGGATCCAGCCCTACAGAGCTTCAGAACTACGGAAGAGAAGCAGAATTTGGAACATGTAATGGAGCAATCTGTCACAAATATGCTGTGCAATTGTTGGTGGGACCACGGGAATTTGGAAGGAAATAGGGTCCATGCGATTGTAAAGGGAAGTGGCTCATGAGACACTCTCCAATTGCACCAAAGTAAGCCATATAGTTTATGGCTCATACTAACTGGTTCAGAAAGCAGTCTTCCTGAACTTGGCAGTCATGGAAGCATCTCCCTTCTTTCTAGTTCTCCCACTCTGATGACCTTAGACAGGAAATGGACTTGCTTTGGCTTCTGCAGCAGCTGCTCTAATCTCCCAAATTTGCATTCAGGAAGCTCAGCTTGCTGCATAAGCAATTTGGTTTAGTGGTGGCTAATGATTTACATAACAGTATGTCATTGTTACTTAACCTTTGCTGTTTTCCCCTTGTTCTCATGAACAAGGACATTTAACAAACTGTTTCTCGAGATCAGTGATTTATTTTTATGCAGTGCAAATAGAAAGCTTAGACAGGAAGAGATTCCCATGGGATATGATGAAATCACTTTCAAAGCAGCTGGCCTAGCTATTCCCCGATAAGTTATCATAGATTTATTCATCTGTGAGATAATTGTTATATCATTAGCTGCTTCTTTCCCCATGGTTTGCTCTGTTTAAATTGGTGACTTGTGCTGTGCTTCCTTGGTAAATGCGCCGAAGAAGCTATCAGAACCAAACTATAATGTGAATGCACATAGAGTTGATTTAAAATAAAAGGACTCAGCACAAGAGAGCCTGGGTTAGGTTACCTTTAGCTGGCGAGGAATTTAATATTACCCAATGGTTCTGAAAGATGGCAGAAATTAATAATGATGAAACCTTCTACCATTGCTTTGCCATGTTCATGCTAAAAACAGAGGTATGTTAAAATGAAACCACTTTAAACATGACGGTTTTAGGGGGACTGACAACATTTAATTACTCTAATTTAATTACGCTGATTGGGAACCAACATTTTTTACCACTGAAACTTCAACCAAAAGGAAAACATGATTGTTTAAAAATCAACATTTCAAAATAGAATGAACTATTATTTTGTTGGAAAATAAAATATTTTTTGTTTTGTTTTTCAGTTTAAAAAGGTGACATTAAGCCAGAAAAAAACCCTCAACATTTCTATGTGGAATTGTTATTTTCAATTATTTTTCATTTGTTTCAGGTTTTTTTAATCAAAAACCAAAAAACAGTGATATTTTAAGTTGAAACAAAACATATATTTTATATGGGAAAACAAATATTTTACAAATATATACATATATATTTTCTGTAAAAACATTCTGGTCTCAAGGAAACCATATTTTTGATCAGGAAAAATTTTTGCATCAATAATTTCAACCAGCTGTCATTGATCTTTGTTTGCAGTTGAATCAAAGCATGGAAAAAGCAAAGAGTGGTCAGAGTAAAAGTGATTACACTGTTCCTCAGGAAATACCAATGTTTCAAAATTTGTTTTCATTCTAAAATCAGAACAAAAAGTCAAAATTAACAATTAAATGAAATTTCCAAAGTAGGGCTGTCAAGCGATTAAAAAAAATCACAATTAATTGCATGCTTAATCACACTCAAACAACAATAGAACCATTTATTTAAATGTTTTGGATATTTTCTACTTTTCAAATATATTGATTTCAGTTACAACACAGAATACAAAGTGTACAGTACTCGCTTTATATTATTTTTATTGCAAATATTTGCACTGTAAAAAACAAAAGAAATAGTATTTTTCAATTCACCCAATACAAGTATTGCAGTGCAATCTCTTTATCATGAAAGCTGAATTTACAAATGTAGAATTACATACAAAAAAAAATAACTGCACTCAAAAATAAAACAATGTAAAACTAGAGACCATAGGCGCCAACTTTCTCCGGAGCCGGTGGGTGCTTGCACCACCCCACCCCTGGCCCCGCCCTGACTCCACCCTTTCCTCGCCCCTGGCCCCACCCCCTTCCAACCCCTTCCCCAAAGTCCCTGCTCCAACTCTGCCCCCTCTCTGCCCCTATTGGATCCCTTCCTCAAATCCCCACCCCAGGCCCGTCTCTTCCCCCAGCACGCCGCGTTCCCCCTTCTCCCTCCCTGCCCAAAGAAAGGGCTGTTTCATGGTGCAAGTGCTGGGAGGGAGGGGGGGAAGCAGGACACGGCAGTGTGCTCACAGAGGAGGCGGAGGCAGAGGTGAGCTGGAGCAAGGAGCGGGGCGGGGCCACAGGGAGCTGCCGATGGGTGCTCAGCACCCACTAATTTTTCGCCATGGGTGCTCCATGCTAGACTACAAGTCCTCTCAGTCCTACTTCTTGTTCAGCCAGTCGCTCAAACAAGTTTGTTTACATTTGCAAGAGATAATGCTGCCTGTTTCTTATTTACAATGTCACCTGAAAGTAAGAACAGGCATTCTCATGGCCCTGTTGTAGCCAGCGTCACAAGATATTTATGTGCCAGATGCATTAAAGATTCATATGTCCCTTCATGCTTCAACCACCATTCCAGAGGACGTGTGTCCATGCCAATGATGGGTTCTGCTTCATAATGATCCAAAGCGTTGCGGACTAACGAACATACATTTTCATTATCTGAGTCAGATGCCACCAACAGAAGGTTGATTTTCTTTTTTGGTACTTTAGGTTCTGTAGTTTCCATATCAGAGTGTTGCTCTTAAGACTTCTCAAAGCATGTTCCACACCTAGTCCCTCTCAGATTTTGGAAGGCACTTCCAATTCTTAAACCTTGGGTTGAGTGCTGTAGCTATCTTTAGAAATCTCACATTGGTACCTTCTTTGTGTTTTGTCAAATCTTCAGTGAAAGTGTTCTTAAAATGAACAACATGTGCTGGGTCATCATCTGAAACTGCTATAGCATGAAATATATGGCAGAATGCAGGTAAAACAGAGCAGGAGGCATAAAATTCTCCCCCAAGGAGTTCAGTCACTAATTTAATTAACACATTTTTTCTTTAATGAGCATCATCAGCATGGAAGCATGTCCTCTGGAATGGTGGCTGAAGCATGAAGGGGCATACAAATGTTTAGCATACCTGACTTTTAAATACCTTGCAATGCCGGCTACAAAAGTCCCACGCAAACGCCTGTTCTCATTATCAGGTGACATTGTAAATAAGAAGCAGGCAGCATTATCTCCCATAAATGTAAATAAACTTGTTTTTTTCTGAGAGATTGTCTGAACAAGAAGTAGGACTGAGTGGACTTGTAGTCTCTAAAGTTTTGAGTGCAGTTATGTAATAAAAAACCCACATTTGTAAGTTTCACTTTCATGATAAAGAGATTGCACTACAGTACTTGTATGAGGTGAATTGAAAAATACTATTTGTTTTATCATTTTTACAGTGCAAATATTTGTAATCAAACATAATAATATCAAGTGAGCACAGTACACTTTGTATTCTGTGTTGTAATTGAAATCAATATATTTGAAAAAGTAGAAAAACATCCAAAAATATTTAATACATTTCAATTCGTATTCTATTGTTTAATAGTGTGATTAAACGTGCAATTAATCACAATTAATTGTTTTCAGTTAATCACATGAGTTAAGTGTGATTTATCGACAGCCCTATTCCAAAGTATTTTGTTTCATTAACAAAATTTCAAAACAAAGTCATTTTGAAGCAAACATACATACCAAAATGTTTCATTCAGAAAATGTCAAAACAGGCCTTTTAACATCGTTAGAACATTTTGCCCCAATGTTCTTCTGAATTTCTCGTAAATCTGATGCAATTCCACCAGAACTGCATATTCCATTGGAATACAGTTTCATCAGAGTTTTCCTGACCAACTCTAGTGATTCCTTACGGACCATGACCAGGTAGAATAAGTTAGTTTAAATTAGTCCAGGGCTAGGTCCACTAAGGCTTGAGAATCAAGGAGTTGTAAGTGGTTCTCTGATGGCTCCTCTGCCCCTTCTCATTGTACCAAGTTGACTTCAGTATAGCAGAAAATTTGGCCCTCGTGTAAATTAAAATTACTGTATGATTTGTGATACTGCATCACAGTTTCAGCATAACATTTACACTCTTATTTCAGTATCACCTCAAATACATCCTTTTCCCTCTGATGCCTTTTGAAAAGATTTCTCATTCATTTTGTGACCAAAACCATAGTACGTCCACTTAATTCTTCATTTGTTAAACAGAGCTGGAATGTGGAATGAAAACTGCATTCTCTCTGTCTAAATCCAATCTTTTCTGCCTTGTCAGCAAACAGAGTCTGGTCCATGATCATGTTATGAATCAATCTGAAAGGTGCTCAGTACTCTGATTCTGATCCAGTAAAACATTGAAGTAGTCAGTGGGACAAATCACATTGCTATACATGTGCTTAAATGCCTCATTAGATCAGGCTTGGCACCTTCCAGGACTGAGCCCTTCGTGGCGAGCTCACCATGCTTAGCTCCCTTCTTGGCAAACAGGGATTCTTGTTCATTCCCAAAACCATCTTCTCTTGATGACTCTAATTTTTGTTGAATTGTCCTGGTGGGAAAACCGATCAGCTCATGTGTGAATTCAGGCATGTGCATGTGGGCAAACACCCCAGTTTTGTTTGTTTGGCTCATCCACCATGCACAAGGTTTGTGAGCAGGCAGACACTAATGAAATTTGATGTTCAGAACTAAAGGCGAAACTTGGTTTTGACTTTTTCCCTCAAAAGGTTTCTCATACAAATAACATAGAACTCGTACTCACAAATAAATCAAGTTATTGCTCATACAGGATGGGAAAAAAGATTGGTATTGTTATGCCTGGTTTTAAAGGCCATCAAATAGGGTGCCATATAAATAAAGTATTTAGACTGAATGAATCCCCCACCCCTTAATGTTGTTGGCTAGTCACTGGCTTGGAGCTACTACTGAGTATGCCCAACAGTCATCCTCATGCCAGCATTCCCTCTACTGAATTTTCTGGGTACTTACAGTTTTGCTTTCTGTGCAGAATCATGATTAACAAATCCTTTTCTACTCCCCATTGCTGCTTTCCTTTTTCTCTATACCTACTTAAGATAAAACGCTCTCATATTAAATGAAGTGGGTAACACCTACCAATATGTGCATTTTGTCAGCTGTGACAGTATTTGTTTGGAAGAGAAGTGGCCAACAAATTTATTTCATGTCAGCTACCAAAAACCCGTCAAATAGTAATATCTTTCTGTTACTTCCATCTTTATCCAGATTGGGCCTGTTAACCTGTGGTAAACAACTCATTATGCCATAACCAATTTTTCTAGGTATCATATTCCTACTCCTCCCACTCTTTTGACAACAAATAGTTCACAGAGAATTACAACAACCTAAGACCAGACTGTAACTGTAGAAGTACAAAATGGCAGCTCTAATATGTTTCCTTTCTGAAAGCATGATCCAATATTCACTATGTAGTGAATAGGAGGTACAGGATTAAGCCTACAATCAGTTACAAATTGAGCATTAGTCACTTGTCACCAGTGAGGATATAGTTACAGTATTGCCAATGCCAAGCACTGAAAAATATAAGACGCAAATATTTTGGGTTCTTTTTTTTGCCTTGTAGTTTTGAGCCTTTAGGTTTCACATGTTTAAGCTTTTCTCTGTAACCAGGATGGGTAGAAACTTTTTAAAAAAACGAAGATCAGATTTTCATGGAGCTGGGACTTTAAAAAATATATATATAAACTATCGCAAAACTTGTGATAAAATTGCAGGAGTTGGTAACATTGCTTATTTGTTTATTGTACTTCACTCCTTGTTCTGATTTATGTCTTTTTGTTAAGAATGCATGACACAGTATTACAGGGTGCACTTTAGACCTACCACAGATTCTATATAAATAATGAACAGCTGCTATCTACTGAAAGTCTGTGACCCAACATGTAACTCATATGTAGGCATATAATTAGTAATGAACAATTTATGTTAAATTTTATCTCTTTCTGTGAACAGGTCATACTTTTTGGATGAATGTATTATTCAAAATTATTTGCTCCTTAATTTGTCCACATTTTACATCTAGATGCTCATCCCCATAGCGCCTATGCGGCTATTTGCACAAATAATTCTTGGTCTGTATCTTGTTCATGAGCAGCTCATTGTAGACGTGTTTTTTTTGTAATTCTAGCTATTCTAATTGAATGCAGTACATTTCTATTCTATGACTGGATGTTATGTACGTTTTAATTACATTTCCACCGCTAATATTTGCATACATGAATGGGGGAATTTAACTCTATAAATATTTGCAGTATGTGCCTAATATTTACTGTTTACATGCACATTCCAGCCATCAAGCTCATTTGGTAAATATTTTCAGAAAGCAAATAAAATCAGCCAGTATCAAGCGGAGTGCCCCAGGGGTCGGTCCTGGGGCCTGTTTTGTTCAACATCTTTATCAGTGATCTGGATGATGGGATGAATTGCACCCTCAGCAAGTTCAGAGATGACACTAAGCTGAGGGGAGAGGTAGATACGCTGGAGGGTAGGGATAGGGTCAAGATTGACCTAGACAAATTGGAGGATTGGGCCAAAAGAAATCTGATGAGGTTCAACAAGGACATGTTCAGAGTCCTGCACTTAGGGAGGAAGAATCTCATGCACGGGTACAGGCTGGGGACTGACTGCCTAAGCAACAGTTCTGCAGAAAGGGACTTGGGGGGTTATGGTGGAAGAGAAGCTGGATGAGTCAGCAGTGTGCCCTCGGTGCCAAAAATGCCAACAGCATATTGGGCTGCATCAGTAGGAGCATTGCCAGCAGATCAAGGGAAGTGATTATTCCCTTTATTAGACACTGGTGAGGCCTCATCTGGAGTATTGCATCCTGTTTTGGTCCCCAGAAGGGATGTGGACAAATTGGAGAGAGTCCAGCGGAGGGCAACAAAAATGATTAGGGGGCTGCTGCACATGACTTACAAGGAGAGGCTGGAGGAACTGGGGTTATTTAGTCTGCAGAAGAGAACAGTGAGGGGGGATTTGATAGCAGCCTTCAACTACCTGAAGGGGGGTTCCAAAAAGAATGGAACTTGGCTTTTCTCAGTGGTGGCAGATGACAGAACAAGAAGTAATGGTCTCAAGTTGCAGTGGGGGAGGTCTAGGTTGGATATTAGGAAACACTATTTCACTAGGAGGTGGTAAAGCACTGAAATGGGTTACCTAGGGAGGTGGTGGAATCTCCATCCTTAGAGGTTTTTAAGTCCTGGCTTGACAAAGCCTTGACTGGGATGATTTGTTGGTGTTAGTCCTGCTTTGAGCAGGGGATTGGATTAGATGACCTCTTGAGGTCAACCCTAATCTTCTATGATTCTATGAAAAAGGTACAAATGCAGTCAAAGCAAATTCATGTAAAAGTTCAAAACTCAAAGAAAAAAATTGCTCTATTGGTGTTGCTGTACACATAAGCAGTTTTCTTAAAAGGCATAGTCTGACTGACCATTCTTTTTATAACTTGGAAAGATTACATTTACATTTTGATTGTCACTTTGATTTTTAACCTTTGATTTGAAGTGCAAATCTAAAAAAATGCATAAATTGGCAATGATGTAAAAAACTGAAAAGATTTCTTGTAAAGTTGGGAATACTTGATTGAAAAAGGCCTATTAAGTTGTCAAGCTCCTTCCCTATAAAATAGATTGCGGCACATTTGATAGTCAGGAGTTAGCACTGAGGACTGGAACGACATGTTGGATAGTAGTTTTGCAGAGCCAGCCATGACAAACAAAACCAACCAGAAGCACACTTTGCCATAGAGTGTTCACTTCAGCTGTACTGAACATATTTGTATACATCAAAAGTCATGCAGTTATTTTAACAGGTCTGTTACAAAGCAGAATCATTGATAATGTTATGAAGGTGCTGGAACCAGGAAAAGGAATCTGGCCCTGAGTATGTCTACAGTGTGCAAGAAGAGTTTTTGTAAGAGTTGATATAGAAACTATACACTAGCAGTTAAAATTCTATTAAATAATCTTTAAACAAAAGTATTAAGTTGTTAAAGTAGTGGTGAAAATCCTTGGCTGTAGGTATATATTTTTGTATTAAATCTGCTACTTTTTTACTTAGGAATGATATGGTATTTAGTCTTTGAAGGTGACTGAAATCTAGCACTAAAGCAAAGCAAGGTCTTCAGATTTAGTCTCCCCATGGTTTGCCTGTCATAATTTCTGAAGAGAAAAGATCACTTGTATGTGTTTCAGCTAAGACTTAGGCTAGGCTGAAGCAAGGGAACAGTAATCATTATTGATATCCCAGTGACTATTCATTGGCAGTTTCAGCAAAGGAAAGGACTAAGTGACCAAAGGAAGAAGAATATCTTCTGACTCTGATAGGTGTTCCTTTGCAGGTCAGGACTGAGACACACATACCAAAGCTGTTTGTGCTATACTTGTCCCATGAATAAAGAAAAGAGTTGTTTTTAAGTTTGTCAATCAAGGACCTTGGAATTACTTTTTTCCTGGGAGGTTTATTGGAATACTTAATCTGCTGTACAATGTCATTGATTCCTTTCCATATAATGAAGTATGGTACCAACCGTAGTGGGTTGATATCTCATTCATACTAAGCTCATCAAGAACAATCTTAATGAGGGGAGAAAAAAAACAAGGAGAGCAGAAGAACAACAATGCTGCTGGTTCCAAGCTAGTGGACCTAGTCTTTTAGCGGGGGCAATAGATGCTCATGCTTTTAGATCCAGAATTCAGCCCCTGCAGATGACAAGCCATCTTTATTACACAATGCAAATAGAAGAGAAGCTCTCCTGTATGTGCAGCATGACAGGGCAGCTTCAGCCATCCAGGAGGCAGAGTAATAGCCCAACCAACCCACAGACAGTTTTTCACTGGAGATCCACTGTCATCACAACCCAACAGACACTAATCAAAAATATTTAGTGTCTCAAAATCCTGTTTCCCTATTCTCAAGTTAAGAGCCAGAGTTCCTAGGAGTTATGGTGGCTGCCGCTACATGCTGGCAGGTGCTATATTCCCAAAAAGGCTGTGCCAGAGTCTTGAGGAGCAGGGAAATACTGAATGCAATTGAACTGGCATTGGTTCTGTGTAAGGGGGTTTAGTACCAGTCCCTGCCATCTCCTTTAGTTATTACTAGAACTACATGTTTTGTTTTTTTTTTAAGTTTCCTTTAGCCCTGTTCTTTAGGTTTTAATTCACCACACTCACCAGAGACTACAAGTTTGTAATGATCAGGGCACAAAATACCTAAAGATCATCTGAATCACCATGATGAGAATCATGGTGTGCTACTCAGGCAGGATGGAGCGATCCATGGCAGGGGGAAAGATGGCAAAGCTTTCTCTGGAGCTTCTGCAACAATCTCCTGTAAGATTTGAGAACTGCCTCAGATATCCTCATTTTGTGTCCAAAGGACACTTCTAAGACATGCCTTCAACAATCAACACACAGAGCATGCCAGGCATAAAATAAACACAGCCAATACAGTAAATTAACCCCACATACATTTCTCATTGGGAAGAAAAGGAAGAAAGGAATGACACATGACAAAGGATAGCCATGTTGTTTGGTGCGAATTTTCAGTTTAGAAGGTTTTGCCCCATTTTCTTCCCAGTTCTAAAATGGTGACATGCTATTTCCTAATATTTGTCTTAATTTACTCTAATTATCTCTTGGTAATTTAATATCCCCTCAGTTTTTTTTTTTTTTTTGCATTTCTCTAATTATATGATTTTACTATAAAGTCTAAGATATTACACCATTTCTTCCCAGTTCTTGAATATTGACATGAAATTCTCTCAGATTGTGACCCTTGTTTATCACATATTAATACAAAATACCTCAAAATTTGACTCATAATTATCCATTCTTGTCTAAAAAGCCCTCAAATTTCCATATTTTGTGTGTTAATTATTGAAAACATATCAAATCTCAATTTTTGCTGTTTTTCATGTAGTTATAAAATGATTCAAAATCCTCTCAGATATTTTGGTTTTTTAACAGGCAAGTCACGCTGTCTGGAGTAGCTGATGACCGAGTGCCAACCTGAGATTCTCTGTTCTCCTTGATACATAGCTCTGCCATTATTTGCTGGTGTTCACATTCTTTCTGGACTTCCAGGTGCTGCAGAAGAAGCAGTCCCACTGCAGTGGTCTCTGGGTTATCTGGGGCAGGAGGGTGCTCAGACTCCACCAGCCTCTTGATCAACACATGAGCAAAGCTCTCAGTTTCTTACCTGCAGTTTTCTTTTTAAAGGAAATTCCTCTATTTTTGCACAATTCCTCATGGCCTTTTCTGTTAAGACAATCATATGACTGTAAGTCACTCATTGTGACTAAAATTAGACTTCAAAATATTCAATATCAAATTTAAAGTTTGAACAGTGCTGGGGTTATGATTTATAAACCCACTTAACCTGCAGTTTGTGAATCCGGTCACAACTACACCAGTTATCAGAGGGGTAGCCGTGTTAGTCTGGATCTGTAAAAGCAACAAAGAATCCTGTGGCACCTTATAGACTAACAGACGTTCTGCAGCATGAGCTTTCGTGGGTGAATACCCACTTCTTCAGATGCAAGTGCATCTGAAGAAGTGGGTATTCACCCACGAAAGCTCATGCTGCAGAACGTCTGTTAGTCTATAAGGTGCCACAGGATTCTTTGTTGCAACTACACCAGTTGTTACACTGTCTAGAGTAGCTCAAAACTGAGTGTGCCAACCTCAGGGCAGACTGTCAAAAAGCAGGAAGACACCTCAATTGATGGTCCTATAAATAGATTTCAGCAACTCACTACCAAATGTGAACTCACAAAATACTACAGTAGTCTTATAATGGAGTCACAGACAGTCTCCTTAGCATTCCAGTTTATCTAGCAATTGAGGCTAGCTGGACTATGTGATAAATCATCACTTACTTCAAAATATTGAGGTTGCAACTGGTCCCAAATGACCAATCACTCACCCAGGTTGATTGCATCCCAGATGTCACACCAAAGACAATGCTGGTATTTAATTCTATAGTGAACCAGCTAAAGGTTTATTAGCTAAGAAAAAGAAATGAGAGTTATTGTGAGGTTAAAGCAGATAAAATATTATGTACAGGTGAGTCACAGTCTATCATTTCAAAAGGTAGCAGAGATGTAGCAATCTGCCAGTTTCCCAAAGTCTTTTAAGGCTACCCAAAATAACGTTGGGGGGATTTCTACCTCCCTGTTCAGTTTTCTGCCCTGTTAGACTTAAAACAGCCAAGAGATGAAGAATTTTTCCTTATGCCCATATTTATAGCTTCTTCTGACAGAAACCAAGCTGACAGCAACAGATCTCACATAAGTCCCTTCTTCATGAAGAGGTAGGGAGAAGGAATGCACATAAAGTCTTTGATCCTTGAAGACCACTTGAAGAATTTGAACAAAGTGAAATATGAAGGTACTTGCTTATATTACTGATTACATAAGGGAATCTATCATGTGCAATTAAGTTCAACGTTACTTTTCCTTTACTCATCACAGTATTCTTTCTTCAGATTTTCAGTTCGATTAATCAGATCACTGGCATAATGCTGAGGCCAGGGCATCACTGAAGCCCTGATACAGCAAACCACTTGAACCACTGATTTCTATATCTATATATTGTAGGTATTTATGGCATCATTACCAGAATATCCGAGTATCTCACAATTTTTAATGTATTTCTCCTCATAATACCCCTGTGACATAGGGAAGTATTATTATTCCCATTTTACAGATGGGGACTGAGGCAAGGAGAAATTTAGGGCTTGTGTACAGATGGATAAGCCCTAGTAACTCCATGTGTGGACACTATTATTCCATAATAATAGTATCTTTTTCCCATTTAGCTTAATCTACTTTCAAATTGTATTAAACTAAACAGGAATAAGGCACTCTCATTCCGAGATAAGAGTGTCCATACATGAAGTTATTAGGGCTTTAAGTTTTTCCTGTGTTTGAAATTCACACCCTACCTTACTAAATTAACTTTCAAGGGTAGACAAGCCCTAAGCTACTTTTTCAAGGTCACACTGGAAGGTAGTGAGAGAGCAGAGTATTAGACATTTAAGTGCTTTGCTGAATTGCAGCCTGAAACAGCAGGTGAGGTCTTAGGTCCAATTTCTTATTTTTAAGAATGAAGACCCTTCATAGACTATTTATAAGGATGACATAATATTTAACATAATATATGTGGCAGTTCATAAAACTGTTGGTCATAGTTCTGTGGTGCACTAAGAAAAGCAAAATCTAATGGCATAAGGTACTGGAGAACAACCACTGGAAAAGACATTCATTAATGTATCACCATACCAGTGAAAATACTATCTATCTCTGGTGATGTGTATACATATGAATGAGACTGGTACTCACATCAAAGAAAATTAAGGGATAGGTGCATAATACACTGCTTGAAGTTACTCAAGAAGAAGCATCAGGAAATGTTACACTTTGTCTCTACGTTGTAACCCTTTTAGCAAAATCCACATATAGGCAGTGACAAATACTATGAGTAAAAGCCTCTAGCCATTACAGTTTGTTGTAGGAATATTTAGGCTGTGTCTCACCTCTGCAATTCTTCTAAATCTTAAAATAGCCTCTTTAGCTATGAAAAAACTGAATGGAATGTGAAGCCATGGTGCATAACCAAGTGAAACTATGATAAAGAAGATAAATGAGGCTAAGAACAAGACCCACAAAAAAATCAAGACAAGCAAGACAGATAAGCCCTGACAAAAGACGCTTAAGAGCAGTAAAGCAGGCCAGAAAATTTAAGTTTTCCTGAATGAAAGTGACAAAAGATGGATGGAGTAAGTTTGGGCTTCAGCTTCCTTTTTATGTAATTCACTGATTTGGTTATTATACGCATTTAGGCCTTGATTACAAAATCTAAACAAAACAAGTATTCCTTTCTTAGGAAGACTTAAGGATGAAATTCTGACCCTAGTAAAAATCAATGAGAATACTCCCATTGACTACAGTGGGGTCAGGATTTCTGCCAAACTCCCTGTTGAACACTATCTGAGCTGCACAGCCTAAGACAGTATATTCAAGAACATACATGTATTGACTATATGTAAGATCTCAGCAAACACCCAGATGTGTCAAACATTATGGCAGTGATGCCATTTTTTTGCCTGGAAAAATGATTATACAGAGTATTTATAACTAGAAGATGTCTCTACCAAGAATGAATCAAAATAAATTAAAACTATAGTTTGCTGTCAGCCAGAACAAACTCTGTACAAGCTCCTGATCATCAGTTCATAAACTCACTGCTATTCCCTGTCAGGATTAAGATAAGGAGCTCCAAGATAGATAAAAGTTGCACCACTGTAAGCTACCTGATCTCTAGAAAATGTCACACTGCTCCAGGGGATGAAAGCAAATGGAGATGTGGAAGTCATGAGGTAGTATTCCAAGTTCAATCACCACACCTTAGTATGGGAACATGATTTATAGTTCATTTATGAACTAAATATTAGTCATCAGAAAGGGTGGGGGAAGATAGTGCCCTATAAAAGAATGTCTGTGTTTTGCTTTTTCTTCATTTTCATAAGCATGTGGAAGTGGCAGGAGTCAAGAAAAAAATGTGTGTGGGGGGAGAGTGTCAAGCATATTTCCCTCTTCCCCCCCCAGAAATTATCCCACTTTTTTCCTCAGTTCAAAATACTGATATCTGAGATGTTGTCAAAAACAGAAATTTTGACTAGAGATGCTTCTGGGACTAGTCAAACTTTCTATGACGTGAAACATTTTTATGTGGTGATGGCCATCATGTTTACATGGAAGTAAGAGCAATATTTTATCTTACATTTTATGAATTAATTACCAAAACCAAGACCAAAATTGATTAAATGGCATTTCTAGCTTTGCCAAAAATGTGCCTTATCAAATCATCCTGAGGGTGACCATACTAGTGAATAAAATATAAATATCAATAGGTAGGTATCTCACTAAAAATGTATCCTCAATAGCAAATACTTGTGACAAAAAACAGGCAAACATAGGGCACATAATAAAAATACTGTCCTTTTTATAGAAACTAACATAGCAGTCTCAAACACTAGATCAGGGGTAGGCAACCTATGGCACACGTGCTGAAGGCGGCACACGAGCTGAATTTCAGTGGCACTCACACTGCCAGGGTTCTGGTCAACAGTCTGAGGGGCTCTGCATTTTAATTTAATTTTAAATTAAGCTTTTTAAACATTTTAAAAACCTTATTTACTTTACATACAACAATAGTTTAGTTATATATTATAGACTTATAGAAAGAGACCTTTTAAAAATGTTAAAATGTATTACTGGCACACGAAACCTTAAATCAGAGTGAATAAATGAAGACTCGGCACAGCACTTCTGAAAGGTTGCCGACCCCTGCACTAGATAAACATTGAGATACACAGCTTCAAAGGCATGCACATGGCTAGAGTCTGCCTTGAGTTTCAGTTTTAATTATATTAGGCAATGGATTGATCAATAAGAGATTGGACACTCTGCGGGAAATTACTGCTCAGACTGGGCATGAACAGAAGAGAAAAATCTCTTGACTGGAGTTGACAGTGGAGGTGCAAAAACACCCTGGATATGGAGGTAACGAATGATAACAAAAGCCTTAAGAATAATCTACAGATGTTGAAAAAATATGCTCTAGCTAAGAACCTGTCTATATTATAGGCACTGGCACCAGTTTAACAATAGAGATGTATTTATACTAAATCTATAGAAACAACTTATTTTAGTTTGCTGGCAATTCAAAAAAATAAAAATAAAAACATAGTTTTGAGTCAACCGGAAAAAAAATATTTTCAGAGAATCGAAAACGTTGTTTGTTTCAAAATTAGAAAATTTAACATAAAAAAAATAAAACTGAAGGCAATTTTGAAATGAAAAAATCAAAATGTTTTGTTTCAGAAAGATAAACAATGGATTAAACGTTTTCAGAATTTTGGAGGAGGAACGATTAGGCAAAACTAACATGAATTTGTGAAACTTTTCATGAATCTTCATTTTTTGCCAAAAAAAGATTTGTCTGAATGATTTCATCATCTCTACTTTATAGATTTCATTCCATTCAAGACTGGGAACAGCAGCTTTAAAAATAACATTAGTAGTAGTAGTAGTAGTACATTTAAAAAAATTCTGTTTCAGAAAAATCAAATGGCTTTGCTGCTCCTTTTTGGTAAAAAATGAACCAAATTGCCAGACTCCCAGGGACTCCCCAAGCTGTGTCTGGAATTAGGGGTGGCCCCTACAACACAACAGAAGCCCTGAGAGCCTCTGCTACAGCTGAGGTCCCCATGTATGGATCACTTGATGATTACCCTTTCTGTTCACTCCCTCTGGGACACCTGGCATTGACCACTATCAGAAGAGAGGATACTGGCTAGATGGACCATTGGTCTGACCCAGTATGAACATTCTTATGTAATGTTCCACCTGGTAGAGCTGCCTCACATCCATGGATCCTGTACATCCGGGCTTCCCAGCAGTCTGCCAAGTAATCTGGCAGGAAACCAGCTAGTTGGAAGTTTGTCAAACCTCATATGTTTCTGCAAAGCATTCCTGGTTTGACAAATCTGTGTTTTCTAGCAAAACCCTGTTCTGTTGGGAAAGTCCTGAGTCCAGCTCTGGTTGTTATGCTGGTGCTAATTTATGTAAAGTAGAAATAATCTAAATATCAGACGAGGACTAAAATACATTTGCAAAAAAGATTCAGATTCTTTAAAATATGGCTGTTGACTTTGCACCAGTGCTAAGCAAGTGCAAAGTAAATATAAAATGCAACTATTCTGATCTGAAAGTGTTTTACACTGTCATTGCACAGGGGAAAGGCAGAGGAAAATCAGTCTCAAAGACAGTAACATTGCAAGATCTGCTGTAATCACTTGTTTGACAACTACAACTCGAAGTATTCTTAAGGCAGCCATGAAAACTAGAAATGGCATGCTGCAGACAGAGGTTTGAGGCCATATCTGGGCCACTAGGCTGCCTGAGCAGTGCAAAGTGGCTGGAACAGAGGATGATGATCTGGCCCTAGGGAATTTATTTTGCCTCATTTATTCAGGAAAAGAAAAATAAATTAATTTTCCATTGTACAAACATGACTTTCCAGTCCCTGTAGGGCTGAGAGCTATCCACAGGAGACACATAAGCAATCATTGTGAGAAGCGGCTTTTATTTGGACAGAATAAACAACTGTGGCTGAATCTAAAATGGAAGCTGTAAACTTTGACCTGGGTTTCATGATTGTGAACTAGTATTTCATATAAAGGTGTTATAGTTTGTAGCTACTGTCATGGGATATTGCCCTATCATTTTTCTCATCTGCTGTTATGTTATTAATATTTAAAGGTGCAAACTCCCATTGATTTTAATGATGTTTGAAGTACACTTAACTCCAATTAATCTTTGTAAATAATTAAGATTAGTTATGTGATACTAAAACCTTTCTCTGTCTATAGGCACACTATATCTATGCTATGACACACACTCAGATATATAAACAATATAGTGGGCTTAGCATCATATATTGCCAGATCTCAATTATTTTAAATAACTAAGCTATTTTTCCATACTTTTTCTTCAGTAACGCGAATTCAGGGCAAGATTCCTCACACTGCCCTAATATTTAGTGATCACCTCTAGAAGTGAAAGAATTGTTTATTCTCCTTTAGGGTTGAGTGAATTTGTTTTAAACTTCCTTTATATGTAAATGTTTCATGTGCATGCCTGCCTATTTGAAACTGGACAAAGACTATCATCACACTTCACGCCGGGAACCGAATGCTTAACAGGTAGCAATGTCTTTTATGGTCAGATCTTCAGCTGTATAAATCAGCATTACTCCATTGCCGTGAATGGAGCCATGCAGATGTATATCAACTGAGACTCTGGTCCTTATCACTACTGATATGAAGCAGACTTACTTAGGGAGCTAAAGATAAAGGAGCTCTTAAAAAGGATTAAAATCTGTCATACTAACTGGAATTTTATGGTTGAGGGAAAAAAATGTGGCACATTCCAATAGCAAACTGATAGTTTGAACTGCCTAAGGGATTGATCCTGCCCTATGGGATTTTATCAATTGACCTGAATGGGACCAGGACCAAGCCCCAAGAGATTATATCCTTTGCGAAACTCTCTTGGAAGGTTGTATTCCTGGCTAAGGCTTCTGAATTAGAACCATATGTTTGAGATTTTGAATTGTTATACCATGTCTGTTCCATAATAAGTATGTGATATTAGTAAAAAATATATACTTCTCTTATTTCTAGTATTATGTATTTTGCTGAGATCACTCAGCAGGCACTAAATTTACTAAAAGAAGGTGACTTATTTTTGCTTCGTGCTTTCTGAGGCTTCAGTAGTATGCCAGAATCTCTGGAAAATGCTAAGGGAGAAATCAGAATAGAGTAGGAAGTTATAAAGCCACAGATTCTTAAACTGCTCAAAATTGCTGGGCCTGGCAGGAGATGACAAAAAATATGTCAGCTGCATGAAGTTCATGTTAAGCGATTTGGCCAACAGTTATGATTTCCTAATTGTTACTAAAATATCAGGGCTAACATTTTAGAGAACTAAATATTGTAGCTGTTGGAGCTGTCTTCATGTGATCTTGAATGGCATTGTTTACCCTGGTACTAAAACAAAGATTGTGATATGCCTTAAACAGTACAACAATTGGACAGTTTTGAAGCATACATACTTTTTTTTATAGTTTCACAAAATTACTTTCCTTATTTCATTTTGTCTGTTGATTTCTTCCCTTACGTTTGAACTCCATTACTTCCTCCTCCTCCCCTCTCCCCAACACACTTTTCCCTTTGATAAATACACTACACTCTTGTCATGCTGAACTTCAAAAATCTAGCTAGATACCTATAATGCACTAAATGAAAGACTATTCATCAAATTAATTTTCCTGGATTTTTTTAAACTAAAATAGTTTTCAATCATTCATAAACATCAGGTATTGCTGACAAAGGAACAGTTGATGTCAGTCAACCTGAAGAGTTAATAGGACTCTGCCAGCTTGTCAGCCCTGATGGAGGTGCTATCTAGAGACAAATATCTAACAGAAGAATGAGTGGGTTGGAGACCAAAGGAGACCAATTTACAAGTAGAGACAGAGTTCATCAAATTATTCTTCCTTTCTTTTTCCTTTTTCTCTATTTTTGTTTGATTTTGCCCCCAAATTAATTTGTCCAATCTGAATGAAGATGGGTTTGCTTAAATTAAATGGTGGACAATAACATACTTGTGTTTCCAGATTCCCTTATTGAGTAAATGAGCAGACATTTGGTCATCAAAGTAAACTTTGTTCTGAGTAAAGTTTTGGAAATTATTTGTACCTTCATATAATACTCTGGCAATTATGGTATAACATTTCAGTTGTCATGTGGCGATTTAGGCCCTTGTTTCAGTGAGGTATTTAAGTACAGGAGCACTCCCACTGACTTCAGAGGGGCCCTTTCAGATCCTTGTTCAAGCAGGGACTTACTATTGCAATATTGAAAGTTATTTGGCTATATCATTATTGGTCAGGCCTTAAGGTGAAAATTTAATCCAAAGGATTGAACTGTTATGTGAAGACTGAATGAATAATACTGGTTGAACCATTTGTAGGAAACAATTTACAGGCAAGTCTCATTTTACATGGGGGTTCCGTTCCACGGTTAGCACGTAAAGCGAAAACCACGTGTAGTCAAAATTACATTGAGTTGAATGGTGGGAGGAATTGCCCGCACTACAGTAATTAAATTGTTATTTTTCTCTTTTTTTTGTTTGTTTTTGCCGACCACGTAAAGCTGAAATCACGCATGTTAAATGCGCGTAAGATGCGACAGACCTGTATTAATCAAATATACTCCCTCTTTGTTAACAAATTAGCCATGAACAGATCACAGATTTGAAGTTCACAATTATTTACTATTTTATCCAAACATTTCTGTAAATGTTAAGAATATGTACTCTTTTCACTGGAAACATAAATCATAAGGGCTGTTTCTGAATCCCGATTGAATGTTTAACTCTTAGAACGAGGATTCTAGAGCATATACATATAACTACATATTCCAAGTTCGTTGTGTGAATATTCTGCAATAATTACTTACATTTGATTTTCCTCAATGACCACTCCTGCCAGCTGACTTGTTTGCTTTCCATAAATATTTTAGCGAACACAGAAGGGGCACAAACACAGTCAAAGTAAATATGCTTAAAATTAGAATGAATGTTTGTCAATGACTTTCTGCAATATACACCCAGATCCAAATGAGAACAGGTGCCAAAAGCTCCCAGCCAACACCTGATCCCCGGGTGCCAAAATGCTCAACTGCCATAATTCAGCTGCCAAAGCCTCTGATCTTTCCCCTTGACGACTACTACAGTGCAGTTATACAAACCAATACTAAATTCTGTGGCATGCTGACACATTGAGAGCAAGATAAAATGCATTGCAAAAACACCTCATCAAGTACACTGTACTGTTTAGAAATGTCTGCTTCTCAATTGACTTTGCAGAAATTCTTGCTACTGTAAGAATCCCCAAGGCTCAGTGCAGAATTTAGGTCCACCTTGCTATGCATACATGGGCCTTTTCAGACACTGTTTTGTTGTCCAGCTTGAACACTTCTAGACTTCTCTGTGAGCAGAACCAGACTGGAAGGGTGGTGGTGGTTGTGCTGTAATTTTAATATGACCCCCTGTGATGGGGTGTATATGCCCAACACTGGGGAACCAAGGGTTAACAAGCAATTCTTGCCCCAGAAGACTGCGCCCATCTGCACCTGCTGGGAATGCTCACAATGGAAACAGAGCTCAAAAGGAAGCCACCCAGTTCACTCAAGGCAGACAGAGGAAGGGAGCCGGCTTGGTTGCATCTGCCTTCAGGCCACAAATCCAATCTTCCACTCACAGGGCCCTGGGCTGGAACCCAGTGGAGCTGGGAGCGCTCGGGTTCCCCTACTGCCAGTGCCTCAGACACTGGCAACCCAGCCTCAGACTCTTGCCACTGTGCAACACCACGAGGCTGAGATGCTGGAACAGCCCCACCACCACTGCCTCCTCCCCTGATAACTGTCCCAGTCCGACAGAAGGGCAGCAGACATACCGACAAACTGGCCCAACCTAGACCATGGATGCAGAAAAGCTGCTGAGATGTATGATAGTGAGCAAACAACTGCAGGCAGCCCTGCAACAGCAATAACAGGGTCAGCTACTGCACAGATAGCTGCCCAGCAGCAACAGTAGTGACCCAGCAGCAATGCAGCAGATACGCTGAGGGCAGGTGGCACACTATCAGGAGCAACATTAATGCCTTATTCAACAGATAGCAGCAGTCCTGGAGCCTCAGAGGACACCTAATGTTGCGGCATCAGGACCCTTAGGTGATGTGTTTTCTCCCCCTACACAGGCTGCCCATTAAGCTTGCAAAAATGGGCCCCAGGGATGACCCAGAAGCCTTCTTGGTCAACTTCTAACAGGTGGCCTCTGCAGTGCATTGACTGCAGGCACAATGGGCTACCATCATAGCCCCATAATTGACTGGACCTGCCCAAGCTGCCTACCTGGACCTGGACCCTGTAGAAGTGCTGGGTTATGTGAAAGTAAAAGCAGCCATTTTAGACTACATGGATAGCAATCTGAAACATTCCACCAATGATTCAGGGAGGAAAAATACACACAGGGAGCCCGGCCACAGGCAGTGGCAAAATGCCTGAAAGAATGGTGTTGGTGCTGGCTATAGTCCGACAACCAGACCAGAGTACAAGTAGTGGAGCCCGTTATGCTGGAGCAGTCCATCTAGGTTCTCCCATCTGGTGGGAAAGAATGGGTGACGCACCATAGACCAGCAACACTGGTGGAGGCCACAGTCCTGATGGATAACTATGTGGTCACACAGGGTCTGGCCAGGGGTGGCTCTAGGCATTTTGCCACCCCAAGCACAGCAGGCAGGCTGCCTTCGGCGGCTTGCCTGCGGAGGGTCCACTGGTCCCGTGGCTTCAGCGGACCTCCCGCAGCTGCGGGACCAGCGGACCCTCTGCAGGCACACCTTCAGGAGGTCCTCTGAAGCCGTGGGACCAGCGGACCCTCTGCAGGCAAGCCGCCGAAGGCAGCCTGCCTGCCGCCCTCGCGGTGCCACCAGAGCACCCCCCGCGGCTTGCCGCCCCAAGCACACGCTTGGCGTGCTGGGGCCTGGAGCCGCTCCTGAGTCTGTCCCCTCTGACACCTAGGAGTGGAATACCTGAACTCAGGACACCGAGTCCTAGCAAAGGCTGGGCTAGCAGGGGAAGCCAAGGGCTGATAAAGTGGCTGCTCCTCTTCTGGTTACTACCTCTTGGGGTCCACAGCCTAGCCACCAAGGTGGAACTGATAGGAGACCAAAGTCCTTGGAAAGGGAGGTACACCTCACCAGGAACCCATGCAACCCCAGAGAAGGGACAGTCAATCATGACTCCAAAGGGGAGCCATTTCGAGTGTGGACAGAAATGACATTTTAGGTGGGAATGCACCTTTATGGACTGCACCTATGGCCAGGCATAGACAGACTGCACCAGGGCTCCCAGATGGGGCCCAACCAAGATGCTAATCTCAGTATGAATCAGTGGGTCTGAGGCAACCAGCCTGGTAGACTGTGGATGAAGCAAAAAAATCATGTGAGAAAATTTAGTAGAGTCCCCCAACACGTTTTGCCACTATCAATAATATTTACAAACTTATGACAGGAGAGATCATGGAAGACTGGTGAAGAGCTAACATAGTCCCCATCTTGAAAAGTGGGAAAGGAGGAGCCAGGGAACTATAGACCAATCAGCCTGACTTCGATACCTGGGAAGCTACTAAAGCAATGTATAAAACATTACATTTGTGGATGAGGGGTAATCAATCACTAGCAGCTAGCATGAACTTACCAAGAACAAATCATGGCAAACCAGTTTGATTTTCTTCTTTGACAGTCTAACTGATTTGGTGGATAGGGAGAATCCAGGGAACATAATATACCAGGACTTCAGCAATGATTTTGGCGCAGTCCCACATGACATTCTGATAAGTGGGCTGTAGAAATGGGGGCTCAACAGAACTGCCATTAAGTAGATATATAACTGGTTAAACAACCTCAAACAAAGAGAAACTATTAATGGAATGATGTTGGATTGGATGGAGATCTATTCTGGGTCCGGTGTTGTTTAACATATTTATTAATGACCTTAATACAAGTAGAGAGAGCATACTGATCAACTTTGCAGACATGGGAAAGCTAATGGTGGTTGACAATACTTTGGAGGACAGAGAAAAAATTCAGAGGGATCCTGATAAATTGGAAAACTGGTCTATAGGCAACAAAATGAAATGCAACAAAAGGCAAATGTAAGGTGCCTCACTTAGGGAAGAAAAACAAACGTACAAATACAGCATGGGGGAAAATTAGGTTGGCAGTAGAACTGGTGAGAAGGATCTGGGAGTTGTCGTGGATCACAACCTCAACATGAGTCAGCAATGCGGTGCTGTTACAAAAAAAGCAAATGCAATTTTAGGGTTCATTAAAAGAGGCATAGTATACAGTTCATGGGAGGTGATAGTACCACTAGGTACCACTGGCCAGGCCTCAGCTAGAGTACTGTGTCCAATTTTGGTCGCCATTTTATAGAAAGGATGTAGAGAAACTGGAAAGGCAAGCAACAAAGATGATCAAAGGGATGGAATGCAAACCATGAGAGCAAAGTCTGAAGGAACTGGATAGGCTTATTTTGGAAAAGAGGCAATTAAGGGGGGATATTATAGCTGTCTTTAGATACCTGAAAGACTGCCATTAAGATGGAGAAAAGGTGTTCTCTTTTGACACAGAGGACAGGATAAGAGGCAAGGAGTTCAAATTAAAACATAGCAGATTTAGATTAAATCTCAGGAAAAAGCTTCCTAACTATAAGAACAATAAGACAATGGAACAGGCTGTCTCGGGATGTTGTGGAAGCTTCTTCACTGGAGGTCTTCAAAAGGAGACTGGATAGCCATCTGTCTTGGATAGTTTAGACACAACAAATCCTGCATCTTGGGGAGAGGGTTAGACTAGATAATCCTCGAGGGTCCTTTTAATCCTATGATTCTATGTTGAGCACTCCTAGCTACTCCCAGTGCATACACAAGGATGTACAAACCTACCCCATGACAAAAAGTACAGTAGAGGGAGGGGGACCACACCAGGTAGGACTATCAACCACCATGGTCTACCCAGTGATATTAGGGAAGGACTGGAAATGTCTTGGGGAAGTCCTAAAATGATAGAGCAAAGAACCCCAAATGGAAACCATCTCAGTTCCAAAAATGAGGGGACTTATGGGCCTGAGCAAGATGGAAGATCCTGGGGAATGTCCCTCCTGTCAGCTAGGAATTGAATGGCTATCTGGAGATCAGGCTGTGTGTGGAAACAGGAGGACCAGACCATGACCCAGGCATGGGAGCAGATAGTCTTTTTTGATGGGGAGGTGGGTGAATCTTGACAAATATAACAGTGACCCCACTTCAAGCTATAGAATGAGCAGCTTCATAGGGAAACACAAGACCTCCAAACTCAAAAGATAAGGAGACAGTTTCTGGTTCCCATAAGTTTCTGACAGAGGGTTCTCTAGCTAGCTAGCACACAAAGTGCCGTGTGCAGGATTTGGGGGAAGAGAGAAGATGCTGGAGAGGATTACTTTCAGGTTCTTCTGACTGGAGGTACACAAAATAGCACACTATTTTTGTGCCTCATACCCTGAATGCCATCTGGCAGGGCTCAAAGGGATGTTGAAGTCCCCCTGGTTCCACTCCCAGCAGTGGGAATACCCAGGGCCGGTGCAAGGATGTTTCGTGCCCTAGGCGAAACTTCCACCTTGCACCCTCCTCCCACCCCGGTTCCCCCACCCTGAGGCGCCCCCCTCCACGGCAGCTCCCCCCCTCTGCCCTGAGGCGCCCACCCTGTGGCAGCTCCCCAGCCCCACCCTCCGCCCTGAGGCATTCCCCCGCCCCAGCTCACCCCTGCCCCACCTCCTCCCCGAGCACGCCGTGGCTGCTTCACTTCTCCCACCTACCAGGCTTGCGGCGCCTAACCCACGGCATGCTCGGGGAGGAGGCGGGGCAGGGGTGAGCTGGGGTGGGGAGTTTCCCTACATGCTGCCCCTCCCCCCCTTACTTGCTGCAGGCAGCCCTCCCCGTGCTTCCCTGCCCCAGCTCCCTCCACCTAAATCCCAGCGGAGACCAGGGCGGCCGAAGAGCCGGCCACCGCGGTTGCTGCCGAAGAAAATGGCGCCCCCCAAATCCCAGTGCCCTAGGCGACCGCCTAGGTTGCCTAAATGGTTGCACCGGCCCTGGGAATACCTTTTGAATTGATAAGCATGGATTTAGTGGGGCCCCTCAAGAAAAGTGCATTATACTTAATAGGTACCATCACCTATTAATGCAATGCAGTACTCTGAAGCCACCCCACTCCGCACAAAGAACGCATCAACCATTGTGAATGGGCTTATGAAGGTCTTTTTGAGGGTCAGAATTATCTAGGGAAATAATTACGGACCAGGGACCCAAATTTTCATCCAGCTGATGTAGGAATTGTGTGAACTCCTAAAGATCAAGGTTCTGAAGACATCTGTTTACCATCCACAGACAGATAGATCAATGGAGTGGTTTAACAGGATCCTGAAGGCCATGTTAAGGAAATTTGTGGATACAGACCGTCAGCACTGGGACCAACTGCTTCCGTCACTGCTATTTGCCATACAGGAGGTCTCTCAAGCCTCCGTGGGGTTCTCACTCTTTGAACTGTTGTACCAGAGACAACCCAAGAGGATTTTGTACCCCCCCCCACACACACCCCGGGAAGCCTGGGAGGAAGGGGAATCCACAGTCTTGGGCTCAGTACCATTCATGCTCCAGCCAAGGGAATAGCTGAAAGCACTAGGAAGCTCCATGAAAGAGGACCTTGTGAAAGCCCAGCAAGTCTAGGAATGCTCCTACAACCAAAGAGCATGGTTGTGCACATTTGAATCTGGTGATAAGATGCTATCGTTACTCCCTGAGTCTGAGTCAAAACTTCTGCCCTGGTGACAAGGGCCCTTTGATGTGATAAGGAAACTAGGGTCATTCGATATGACAGCCATCAATCCAGAAGATTAAATGAGATGCCAATATATCACATCAACCTCCTAAAGGCGCAGAAGGCTCAAGAGGGCCTACTCGTAACACTGTACCCACTGAATCCAGAGCTGGGGACTCAAGCGAGGACATTGCAGCCCTGCCCCATGCCAATAGGACCAGAGCTCCCCCAATGCAGTGAGTGCAAATGCTGCAACTGATTCAGATATTCCCCAAAGTATTCTTGGCCCTTCCAGGAAGGGCACCCCCAACATATTGTGATAGCTCCAGGGCAGAAAATATGCATGAGCCATTGACCCCTTTTGATGAATATGTGAGTAGTGGTCCACAGAGAACTACAAGCTATGCTAACTCTGGGAGTTATCAAACAGTCTCACAGTGAATGGAGGAGTCACATCATGCTGCTACCAAAAAAAAAAAAAAAATGGCTCGGTGTGTATCTGCATAGACTTTCAGAAAGTCAACACAATATCAAGTTTGAAATGTACTCAATGTCCTAATAGGTGGATAGGCCATTGGAGAGATTGGGTAACAGTGAGTATATCTTCACACTGAACTTGACCAAGGGGTACTGGCAGATCCCACTGACAGCGGAGTCCTGGGAAAAGATGGTCTTCCCGACCACCTTTGGCCTATACCAATTTGTGACTATGCCACAGCATGCATCCACCTATATCAGTGACAATCATCTATAACCATAACCTGGAAGACAACCTACATCATGTCATTGTGGTTGTTTGGGCCGTCACGAAGGCCACAACAAACCCTGTCCAGTGCCACCACGGATAGTGGGAGGTGACACTGTGGGGTGGAGCCAACTGCACCCCTTGGTGGACAAGGTGCAAGCACTGACAGATTGCCTATACCATCAGCCAAAAAGGAAGTACAATACTTTCTGGGCTTGGCCAACTATTACAGGAGTTTTATATGAGGTTTTCCCACAATAGCCGTCTTCCTTACCAACCTGCTGAAAGGCACCAGCACCAAGAAGGTGAAATGGATGGGGGTCTGCGACAGGGCCTTCAGAATCTCAAAGAACCATCTAATCCAGAGACCAGTTTTCTTCCACTTCATGAAACAATTAATTCTGCAAACAGACATGGCGAAGTGGGCCTCAGGACTGTGCTGTCCCAAGAAGTCAAGGGCAAAGAACAGCTGATCCGATACATGAATAGAAAGCTGATTGCTGGGGAGGTGAACTACTCAACAATCAAGAAAGGGCCCCTGGCCCTGAAGTGGACCATAGAAGCACTTCATTATGATCTCCTAGGAAATCCCTTCCTGTTTTCCCTCCATTCACTAAACTCCATGAAAGACACCAATGCCTGTATCATGAGGTGGTAACTTTCCCTGCAGCCCTACAAGTTCCAGGTGCTCGATCATCCAGGAAAGACATACAAAAATTCTGATTTCTTTTGTTGGGATGGAGGAGAGTGGGAGGAGGAAGACCTGCCTCCAGATCCTAACCTGAGGGGGAGTGAGTGAGTGATGGGGTGTATAAGTCTCACACCAGGGAACCATGGGAGTAATGAGCAACTGTGGGCCTAGAAGGCACCACCCAGCCACACCTGCTGGGACTGATCACAAAGGAAGCAGAGCTCAAAAGGGATCAACCCAGTTCAGTCAGGGTAGACAGAGGAAGGGAGCAGTCCCATACTGTGTGAAGGGAGGATGCAGGAGCTCCACACTGCCTGGACCAGACCCCACTGCTGAGCTGCCAAAGGTGCCTGTGGATACCAGGGACAGAGAGAAGACCCTCTAGATCATGGTCAGAGAGAACCTCTCCCCTTGAGAGTCTGTAAGCAGACCTTGTTGTGACTTTGCAGGTGCAGAGACCACAGTAAGAAGTGACCAGGGAGCAGGCTTTGTAGCATCCACTCCCAGGCCACATATCTGACCTGCCAATCAAAGGGCCCTGGGTCGGAGCCTGGTGGAGCAGGAAGGACTCAGGTTCCCCTACTGCCAGCCCCACTCACCACTGGATGACCCAGACACAGATTCTTGCCACTAGGCAATACCACCAGGTGCAGATGCTAGATCTCCACACCCCCAGGCCCGACACACCCAGAGACAAAAACCTCCACTTTAATGGGTCAAGCCTAGCACACAAAATGAAAAGGACAGAGCATCATAAGGAACATATTTTCCCCAGTAGAATAAAAGAGAAACAGGTATATCTTGGAAAGTTATTGTGAGTTTTTCAGCTCACCACACAACACTTAACCTGAAATAGCCCTCTTTCTTCAAACAGCCTGATGGTCTCTCCTTTAATTAAACTGCAGGCCATGTAATAAGTATTTCAAGGAAGATTCAAGCATGACACACACTATCCTGTTTCACAACAGCTAAATAAAGCAATGGCTACAGTGATCACAGTCCACCTGCATACTTTCTCTGTTACCAAGTTGTTAGGTTTAAGGTAGCTAATGCAGCATGCAGTATTTCATTATGAAGTGCCATCTCGGTCATCTTGCTCATTTTTTCCAGAAACACAATGCCAGTTATATATAAAGATTGATGTCAGAAGGTGACTTGAGCCCTAAGGGTGTCTGTAGTCCTAATATTTCCACTGACCTGCATCTATTTGAGGTATTTGTATAGCACCCATCACCATAGCATATAGATGCTGCCAAGCCACATGGAAATGTTAAACTAGAAATCACTTCACTTAAATACTTCATTAATGTCTATAGGATAGACTGACAGACTGTCTTCCCATGCAATTGTTGGTGTCAGCCACCATTAGTCCCTAAGAGAGCTACCGGGACATTGTATTCAGTTGTATAGGAATAAGCAAGGCTATCTGCCCACTTCTTGACTCACCAGAGAAGTTGGATGAGGAATCGGTGGAGTCCTGGTTTCTACCTCTTACCCAGTGGCCAGAATAGCTGAGCCAGTCAGAGTTGGGGTAGGTGTGATAAGGTTTTGTGGAGAGAACTTTTAAAAAGTCAAGCTAGTTCTTTTGCTTCCACTGAGAAAAAAGAAAAGCAAAAATATATTTAACTGAAAACCGAGGAAGACTAATCTCTCTTTGTAGTAGATTATATCAGTTTTAACCTGCCATATCAGACAGCCTGATGTAATGCAATGCGAAGAGATGCATGTGTCTTATTCTATCACAATCAAAAACCTTTTAGTTATGCACAAACAAATATAGCTATATGAGGCATAAATGGAATAAATATGGGACTGAAAACTAGCATATTGATCATGCCACTTCTGCAATATGAAAATTGTGATGAGTAAACTTCTCAGAAAAATCAGATCAGTGCTTCCAAAATGACATATGAAAGACTCTGTTTCCCAGGTGTTTGCAATAATTTTAAAATATAAGAAGGTAACAACAGGGCATGTCCTGTGATCCTCTGAGGTGGAAATCAGGCTAATACATCAATGCATAAGGCAACAAAGGCATACAACATTTGTAAAAATAAAATTAAATTAAAAACAGTCAGCTAGAGAAAGAATGTAGTGGTGTAATATATTTCAATGCTTTCAGTTACTTCCTCTATTCCTCATGTCACTGAGAATCCAGCAGTATGAGTAATATATGCAACATGCAGCTAACTATCCATCCACTGCAAAGCATCACTACCAATACTATCAAGTATTTCAGCTCTTCATCTAGAAATTGTATGTGTGAGGGATTCGTACGTAAATTAGCTTTGCAGCGTTAAATACCACATGAAGCTAAATGAATGGGAAAAGGTAGTCACTTATATAATACCACTCCCAAGTTATCAAAAGCATGTATTCGTGTAGTATATATGTAGTTACTGTTATAACGTTATGTTCAGTTCTTTCTTTGGAACCCTTTAAACAGGAAACATGTTCCCTATATAACGCTCAGTTATACATGCATAATTCTACTGTAATCAACAGGGATTGCATCAGTATAATACAGCAGCATTTGGCCCAAGGAACACAATGTGTGTGTGGAATATGTACATCATCTGAATGGTAATAGGACACCCTGAGCAAAGGAAATAAATAAATAAATTTTAGTATGAGCATGAGAATTTGTGCTATCTCAGTAAGACAATAGCCCAAGGGGATCCAACCAATAGGCCGTACATGCCATAAAATACCCATGTTAAGGTTGAAATTTTGCTCCTAGCATAGAGCCCCTGTAGCTGAACAATGTAAGATCAGTGGGGGCTGGGAGGGGAGAGAAAGAAAGCCCTTCCCTAATTTCTCCATGGCTCCCTATGCTGGGAGAAAGTACTGGACAATGAAACCTGTGATTACAAAAGACATCTTGAAGCTAATCTGCTCATTCACTAAAAGGTAGTTTACCTCTTTTAACATGGTGACTCTTAATTAAGATGCTATGGAATGATAATCAGAATTATATAAACACATATACAGAATCACCAACACACGCAGACATTTTGTAATTAAAAAAAAAAAAGATTCTCTAGTGTCCACTGAAGAGCCTAAATGTGGAGTCAATATATCAGGGAATCTCTTAAATATTATGGTAATAGGCTCCAATGAAAATCCTAAAATGAGAGAAAAAATGGCAGCACAATCTACAGATGTTTCCATAGGTGGGAGGAGCAGATAGCCTGTAGATCTGTGTCCAGGCACTGTATCTCTGAGCTGACAGTCCTGGGTTCTGTCAATGTCCCAAGAGCTACACAGATCTCAAGAGACCCTTGTGTTGGGGAGGGCAAATTCCCTGCTACACTTATGAAATGTTTAGAAGAAATCTCTGGAAGATGCAACTTCTGGAGATTTCTGAGCACCACTTATTAAAATGTATAAATTTGACCTTCAAAAGGAAGCACAGTTTGCAAAGTGACTAGAATCTGGAGGACTGTAAATACAGACAGAAATCCAATTACAGTAACAATCACAACAAACAATTGAGGTCTTTGCTGCAGACAATGAATAACTCACTGCTCAGTCATGTTAATGGTATGTTTAAGAAATATTAAACACAGAGGGCAGAAAATGGGAAGTATTTTTCTCTATTTTTCAAACATTTTGAGCGTCAAAAAACTCAATGTGAAATCCAAATACTTTTGAGAAATAGTTCACAGGCTCATGCAATTTCAAATGCCACTATTTCAATCTTTCAAGATAGTTATGAAAATGTAATGTTAGGAGCACAAAATCTGCTCATCTACACTTCACCTTGATGAGAGTGATAAGTAAAAAACATGGACTTTTACTTGCCTATAAACAGAATTACTTGCCTTGGGTGAGTATCATTTTGTAAGGTTGCCCCCTATTTATTATCATGGAAAAAAGATTACAAGATCACACATTACCTCAGAAAGATTTGTTTAGCCAAAGTTATAGGTATGATTATTCTTCTGTAAGTTATTTCCTTAGATAAAAACCACTTAGAGGATCCCAGAACAACAGTTTTCCCTATGTCTATGGAAGGGATATAAAATCTGACCTACAGGGGGCAGTGAGACCAACTACTATGTAATACCAATTTGGCTTTGTATGTTTTTGTTCGAATTCTGACAAGTTAAATGGCCCAGATCCTGCTAGTATTTGCCCATGGGACTACTCACATGACTGAAGTTACTCTTTCACCTTAGTATTTACAAGATCAGATATGTCTTATACTTTAACAAGTAGCATTGGTAAACAAATACAATGAAAATTAGGAGAAACAGCAGCTACCTTCAAACTCAAGGAAACTAGCATTAAATAAATACATGTTGACAGTATCAGTAGTGACAAGACCTAAAGTATCCATGTAGAGCAGTAACAGCTGCATAGGGTAGAGATCAAGGGAGCAGGTGGTAAGACACAATTGCTAAGTGGCCATCTTAATTTCATCAGCACTAGGTGAAGGAAAAAAACAAAACAAACAATTGAGTGACATGAGGCACTCAATAACACAGATATTAAGAGAAAAGGTTTCCTGTTCTAACTGAAAAGAGTACTTGTAATTTTAATCAAAATAGCATTTATCTAACTTGGAAAGAGATGACAAAAATGAGTCTCTTTTAGATTTTTTCTTTAATAAAACTTACAAAGTCAAGATACTAATTCCTAAAAACATGTAAATGTAAATGTAACCTACTTGTACATGGGCCACAGGACACATTCTGCGCCTGAACCTCATAGTTGCTTTGTTCAAACTGTAGCACCTCATGCTTTTAGTTCTGGAGGTCCCCAGTTCAAACCCCAGTGTGTCAACGAAGATGGCCACCATCACGTAAAATTTAGATATAAGCATAATGTAATAGGGATTAAGGAACATAAAATGATCATAGTGTTGAATGTGCCCACAGATATTACACTTCCTGGAAATACAGAACTGGTATTCTGTGCTTCATTAGTGAAACATAGCCCATTTGCAAATGGCATGATAGGTGAAGCTGGCAGTGAAAAATGTTGAGGGTTGGGGAATTTTTTTCATGCTGAACTGAGATGAAAACCCAAAACCTTGAAAATTTTCATGCAGATAACATTTTACAATGTTTTGTTTTGGAAACACCAAAAGGTTCCTTAAGGAAACAAAATATGTTCCCTATTCCCCCAGGAAGTCCAGTAGCTCATGTGGAGCCCCAGATTCACGGCAGCCCAAGTGTATGTCTACACTACAAGAGTAGTTCGATTCAACTTAAGTCGAATTTGTGGAATCGACCTTACAAGGTCGAATTTGTGTATCCACACTAAGGACACTAATTCGACTTTGTGAGTCCACACTAACAGGGCAAGCATCGACTTTGGAAGCGGTGCACTGTGGGCAGCTATCCCACAGTTCCCGCAGTCCCCGCTGCCCATTGGAATGCTGGGTAGAGCCTCCAATGCCTGCTGGGGGAAAAATGTGTCGAGGGTGGTTTTGGGTAACTGTCATCATTCAACCGTCACTCCCGCCCTCTCCCCCTGAAAGCGCCAGCGGGAAATCTGTTCACACACTTTTCTGGTCAGTGACAGCGTGGACGCCACAGCACTGCGAGCATGGAGCCCGCTGCGATCATCGCTGCACTTATAGCTGTTGTCATCTCCTCGCACCTTATCGTCCACCTCTTCCACAGTCAGCTGCTGAGAAATCGGGCGAGGCGGCTCCGGCAGCACGGTGAGGACATGAAGTCTCAGAGTGGCACAGACCTCTCACAAAGCACGGGATCCCGAGCCGTGGAGATCATGGTGGCAATGGGTCATGTTCATGCTGCGGAACGGCGATTCTGGGCCCGGGAAACAAGCACGGACTGGTGGGACCGCATAGTGCTGCAGGTCTGGGATGAATCACAGTGGCTGCGAAACTTCAGGATGCGTAAGAGCACTTTCCTTGAACTGTGTGACTTGCTGTCCCCTGCCCTGAAGCGCAAGGACACCCGGATGCGAGCAGCCCTGACTGTGCAGAAGCGAGTGGCCATAGCCCTCTGGAAACTTGCAACACCAGACAGCTACCGGTCAGTAGCGAACCACTTTGGCGTGGGCAAATCTACCGTGGGGGTTGCTGTGATGCAAGTAGCTCACACAATCATTGAGCTCCTGCTCTCAAAGGTAGTGACCCTGGGAAATGTCCAGGTCATCATAGATGGCTTCTCCACGATGGGATTCCCAAATTGCGGTGGGGCTATAGATGGAACTCACATCCCTATCATGGCACCGGACCACCAGGCCAGCCAGTATATTAACCAAAAGGGCTGCTTTTCAATGGCGCTGCAAGCACTGGTGGACTATAGGGGACGTTTTACCAACATCAACGTCGGGTGGCCAGGCAAGGTTCATGACACGCGTGTTTTCAGGAACTCTGGTCTCTTTAGACGCCTTCAGGAAGGTAGTTTCTTCCCGGACCACAAAATAACTGTTGGTGATGTGCAGATGCCTATAGTGATCCTCGGGGACCCAGCCTACCTGCTAATGCCCTGGCTCATGAAGCCCTATACAGGCACCTTGGACAGTGACAAGGAACTCTTCAACTACTGGCTGAGCAAGTGCACAATGGTGGTGGAGTGTGCTTTCAGACGTCTCAAGGGGAGATGGAGGAGCTTACTGACTTGCTCGGATCTCAGCGAAACCAATATCCCCATTGTTATTGCAGCTTGCTGTGTGCTCCACAATCTCTGTGAGAGCAAGGGGGAGACCTTTATGGTGGGATGGGAGGTTGAGGCAAATCGCCTGGCTGCTGATTACGCTCAGCCAGACACCCATGCGATTAGAAGAGCCCAGCGGGAAGCACTGTGCATCCGGGAGGCTTTGAAAGCTAGGTTCCTCAGCGAGCAGCGTGACCTGTGACTGTTCAGTTTCTTTACAGAGAAGCTGAACCTGCCCCTGTTTCTTTACCCAGTTACTGTTGACTATCCTCTGCAGTTACATACCCCGTTCACCCCGTTTCCCCCCTTCCAACACACATGTAAAAATAAAATACATGTTCCTTTGTTACTTAAGAAAGGTTTCTTTATTAATGACTTTGCGTTAAAGGGTTGAAACTGGGACGCAGACTGTACTGGGTAGGGTGTGCAGTGATGTAAAGACCGCCTCTAAACTCGAGGAATGACAGGCTCCTGCTCCTAGAGCGGTCCGCAGTGCTGGACTGGTTGTTTCAACGGAGCCTGCCATCCCTACTTCTTGGGACTCTGTGTGCGGGGGCTATGTGACCTTGTTGCGAAGGAAGACGGTTACAGATTCCCCTGCTGCGTCGCTCTGTGGTCCAGGACAAGGACCGCTGCATAATATCTGTAACCACCCTCCCCCACTACAAAGTCACGTACCCCACCACCCACACAGAACCTGGAAACCACCTCCCATACCGACCAGGGTGCCTACTGACTGCACTGTGTGTGTGACCTGCTGCTGATCCTGCCCCCGTGTCTGTACCCTGGTAAAGGTGACTGTCCTATGCAATTACCAACCCCGTTCCCCACCCCCCCTTCAAACACAGTCTTCTGTACAAAAACATGATGGAAACAGTAATTAACAGCAAAGTATTTTTAATAATCCCCTAGACATTTAGGGGATGAAACTGGGCTTGGGGCTTGGGTGAGTCAGCAAGGGAAGGACTTCTCAAAATTTAGGGAATGGGCGCTTTTGGGTACTTGAGCACTCTGCTGGGGTGCGGTGACAGTTTTCACGGCCCCTGGTGCCCCTCCTTCTTGTTATTTTGGGTGAGGGGGGTATGGGACTTTGTGGTGGGGGAGGGCGGTTGCAGATACACTGCAGGGGGGCTCTGTCCTCCTGCCTGCGGTCCTGCAGAACATCCACAAGGCACCGGAGCGTGTCCGTTTTCTCCCTCATTAGTCCAAGCAGCGTTTGAGTCGCCTGCTTGTCTTCCTCACGCCACCTCTCCTCCCGTTCGCTGTGTGAGCACTGGTACTGAGAGAGGTTCTCCCTCCACTGGCTCTGCTGGGCCGCCTCGGCTCGGGAGCAGCCCATAAGTTCAGCGAACATCTCGTCCCATGTCTTTTTCTTTAGCCGCCTAATTTGCGCCAGCCTCTGTGAGGGGGATGCTGGGGCAGGTCTGGAGACAGTCGAAGCTGTGTGATGAGAAAAAGGGAGTGAATTCCTTGCAAAGATAAATTTTTGCAAACAATGAACACAGTCTAGTCTGTCTCTGTGAACAAGACCATGCACAGCACCTATCTCATGAGCACTCAGGACAAGTTCGAATTTTCGGCCTTCGCTTTCATTGCCTGGGGTCTTGCACTAGAGATCAGACAAGCGGTTCAGGACAGCAGAATCCGTGCAGCAGCCAGGCATGGTAAGCCGTAGACTTTAGGCTGCTTAAAACTTAATGTATAGCAGTGCCCTCCTGCTGCAGGCAATCCGGAAAGCATGAACTCTGTCCCTGTTCCACCCCCTCGCGGCTGTCCCCGGGAAAGATCCCTGTATGCTGCCCCTCTGCAGCCTCCACCACGTGGCTGTAAACCAACGCTTATTGTTATGCAAAGGAAAAGTGAAGCATTCCCAATACTAATATTACACTAATTCCACTAATTAAATGCAGGAGTCGCCGAGCTAGATCACCCTGAGGAGGGTCACTGAGGCAGATAGACAGCGCATGCTGCGTGAAAGCCAGCACAAACCAGGGGCCTATGCTGCCATGCTCGTGGAAGCAATGCTCCCAGAATACCTGATGACAGCCTGGCGCGGAAAAGTGTGCTACCACGGAGCACTCAATAAGGCAGCTCTCCCCAGGAACCTCATGCGTAGGCTTTTTGATTACCTCCAGGAGAGCTTCGTGGAGATCTCCCAAGAGGATTTCTGTTCTATCCCCATATACATTGACCTTCTTTTCACATAGTTGCCTCGTCCTCCTCAAACCCTTCCTCATCTTCCCCATCCGCGAACATCGCCAAGGAACTGCCCGTCGACACTATCCCATCGTCAGAGTCCACGGTCACTGGTGGGGCAGTGGTGGCAGACCCACCGAGAATGGCATGCAGTGCCTCGTAGAAGCAGCATGTCTGGGGCTGGGCTCCGGAGCGTCCGTTTGCCGCTTTGATTTTTTGATAGCCTTGTCTCAGGTCCTTGATTTTCACGCGGCACTGCGTTGTATCCTGGCTGTATCCTCTGTCTCACATGGCTTTGGAGACCTTCTCGTAGGTCTTTGCATACCGTTTTTTGGAGCGCAGCTCCGAAAGCACAGACTCATCGCCCCACACAGCGATCAGATCCAAGACTTCCCGGTCAGTCCATGCTGGGGCCCTCTTTCTATTCTGAGATTGCATGGACACCATCGTTGCCGGTGCTGCTGAGCTCGCCACGATGTCCAACCAGGAAATGAGATTCAAACTGGCCAGACAGGAAAAGGAATTGAAATTTTCCCGGGGCTTTTCCTGTGTGGCTGGTCAGAACATCCAAGCTCGGACTGCTGTCCAGAGCATCAACAGAATGGTGCACTGTGGGATAGCTCCCGGAGCTACTAAGGTCGATTTCTGTCCACACATAGCCTAATTCGACATAGCCATGTCGAATTTAGCACTACTCCCCTCGTCGGGGAGGAATACAGAATTCAAACTAAAGAGCCCTCTAGGTCGAACTAATTAGCTTCCTGGTGTGGACGGGTGCACGGTTAAGTCGAATGAACGCTGCTAAATTTGACATAAACTCCTACTGTAGACCAGGCCCAAGTGAGCAGCCTAGTTGCCCAGGAAACCCTGGCTCCTCAGTTTCCTTCAAAAGATTTGTCTAAATCAACACATTCCCACACAATGTTTTGCTTTTAACACATCTGCTTTTCCCTATATTTAATCATAGCATTAGCTTTTTTGGTGACGTTATATCATTTTTTAAAATATGGTTTTAGGCTTACTCGTTTGAATGACATCATTACACATAACAGAGCCAGTTTCAGACTGAAGGTAAAACCTTCTAGAGCAGTTATATAGAAATTAAGAGATGAAACCAGTGAGATTTTATAGAAATTAATTTTAAAACATAGACGTTAATGTCAAATGATAGCTTTCCTACAGATTTTGAGAATAATAGAATAAATACAATGCCAATCTAGATTATTATTTTTTATCATAAATTTAAAAAAAAAACAGAAAATGTATCATTTTCTATTAAGTTCTCTAGGAGTTATAAAGTTCATAATTTGATCCCAACCTTTCCCAAGTTAGGGAATGTTAGGATCTAAATTTCTCCTTTCTTCCACCTGAGCTCCAATAAATCAAAAAAGTTACACTTGAATATGGATGGTGCACTAGCCAATGCCCCCTAATTCTATTTGCACTCCTAGAAAAGCAATTCCACAAACAAAACATTCAAGAGGATTCCTTATTAAACCAACAGAGCATTACTGTTTCTATTATGATAACCCACATAAATATTCAGTGACCAACAACAATTAATGAAGTTTTGTCAGTCACTAAAATATACAAACAATATAATACATTATTATTGATTCAAAATCCAAAATTATACGCAAACTCATTTCTTGAATTTGCAAGCAAGATTGTGTGTGTGTGTGTTTGCCAGACATCAGTATTTTCAATTTACCTGAATTAATTTAAGTTTTACTTTATTGGTCATATGGTATTGCTTCACAAAAGATGTTTGAACACATCTTGAAAAGTGCAAGGTCATGCATTTAGGGATTAATAACAAGAATTGTAGTTATAAATTGGGGACACATCAGTTGGAAGTAACAGAGGAGGAGAAGGACCTCGAATTATTGGTTGATCACAGGATGACTATGAGATGCCAATGTGATATGTCCATTAAAAAAGCTAATGTGGTTTTAGGATGCATCAGGCGAGGTATTTCCAGCAAAGATAAGGAGGTGTTAGTACTGTTATACAAGGCACTGGTGAGACCTCATCTGGAATATTGTGTGCAGTTCTGGTCTCCCATGTTTAAGAAGGATGAATTCAAACTGGAACAGGTACAGAGAAGGGCTACTAGGATGGTCCGAGGAATGGAAAACCTGTCTTATGAAAGGAGACTCAAAGAGCTTGGCTTGTTTAGCCTAACCAAAAGAAGGTTGAGGGGGAATATGATTGCTCTTTATAAATATATCAGAAAGATAAATATTAGGGAGGGAGAGGAATTATTTAAGCTTAGTACCAATGTGGACACAAGAACAAATGGATATAAACTGGACACTAGGAAGTTTAGACTTGAAATTAGATGAAGGTTTCTAACCATTAGAGGAGTGAAGTTCTGGAACAGACTTCCAAGGGGAGTAGTGGGGGCAAAAGACATATCTGGCTTTAAGATTAAGCTTGATAAGTTTATGGAGGGGATGGTATGATGGGAGAGCCTAATTTTGGCAATTAATTTGGCAATTGATCTTTCATTATCAGCAGGTAAGTATGCCCAGTGGTCTGGGATGGGATGTTAGATGGGGTGGGATCTGAGTTACTATAGAGAATTCTTTCCTGGGTGTTGGCTGGTGAGTCTTGCCCACATGCTCAGGGTTTAACTGATCACCATATTTGGGGTCGGGAAGGAATTTTCCTCCAGGGTAGATTGGCAGAGGCCCTGGAGGTTTTTCGCCTTCCTCTGCAGCATAGGGCACGGGTCACTTGCTGGAGGATTCTCTGCAGCTTGAGGTCTTCAAACCATGATTTGAGGACTTCAGTAACTCAGACATAGGTTAGGGCAGGGGTAGGCAACCCATGGCACGGGTGCCGAAGGTGGCACGCAAGCTGATTTTTAGTGGCACTCACACTGCCTGGGTCCTGGCCACTGGTCCAGAGGGCTCTGCATTTTATTTAATTTTAAATTAAGCTTCTTAAACATTTTAAAAAACTAATTTACTTGACATATAACAATAGTTTAATTATATATTATAGACTTATAGAAAGAGACCTTCTAAGAACATTAAAATGTATTACTGGCACACGAAACCTTCAATTAGAGTGAATGAATTAAGACTCGGCACACTGCTTCTGAAAAGTTGCCGACCCTTGGGTTAGGGGTTTGTTACAGGAGTGGGTGGGTGAGATTCTGTGGCCTACATTGTGCAAGAGGTCAGACTAGATGATCATAGTGGTCCCATCTGACCTTAAAGTCTATAAGTCTATGAGCTCCTCATCTGGTGTAAATCGGGGTAGCTCTGTTGATATAAATGGAGCTATACCTTTTTAAGACAGCTGAAGAGCTGGCCCTGTTAGAGAGTTTAACAATATACAAAACCATCAAATTATCGTCTGGCAAAGAGTAATTGGACTGGTTCTCTAGATTTTGTAAGTAACATCACAACATTCTCTCTCAACCAAGTGTGAGGTTGAGCTCCAACAGTACATAGAAAGTTCCTGTTCCTTATGTTACAAAGTTAGAACTGATGTGTAAGGAACTGCTGAGTCTTTCACAGACTAACTGGATCCAACTTCTACACTCTTCATGCCAATGAAGTAAATAGAGCTGAATGTGTTAGAAGCCCTGGCTGTAGGAGTTACACATTTATCAGTAACTACTCCATAGTTATGGATGGTATGATCACAGAGGAAGCATTTCCTAAAATACACTCTACTCAGTCAGTCTTTGCTGACTAACAAGTAATAAGTGTTCAATCCTCTCCACAGCACTAGAATGGCTAGAACCTATTTTGGGTCGCTGTGGTGATCCTCAGGAACAAGCTTTTATTAATAATATTCATAGTTGGTCATAACTATGTCTTAAACATAGCAGGGGCTAGATCCTCACAGGGATTTAGGTGCCTAACTGCCACCTTATGCACCTATAAGGAGGAAATTTTGTTAACTCAGTAACATGCCTAGATCATTGCCCGCAGCTGGAATACCAGTTGTTATGCTCATTGCTGAAAGCAGCTAGAAAGGCTGCTTTTGAAACTTCAGCACAACTAAGAGGCCGGTGGGGGAGAGAGGGAGTAACTACTTATGCACCTAAAACCATTTGAGGGGTGAAGCCTAAGTCTTGCTCCCATCCTTGGAATTTCCTATTGGTTATATTAGGCAGCCTCATTTTCAGTGTGCTAGCTTTTGTGGGTCCCATTCTTAGGTGCATAACTCTTCCCAGGCACTGTATAGGGAACCTGTGTGCTTACCTTGGGGCTGTGGCTTCTAGGAGGTGGTAAGGCACCTAAAAGTTAGACATTGCAACTCAAAGCCTAAGTCCCTTTTGTGAAACTAGCCCCATGAGGCTTTATATGCCCCTACTGGAATCATTACACAGGGAGGGTGGGGCAGGGGTCAGTCAACAGCATACCTGGATTCAAGGTATTGGCTCAGCTACTTAGGTAGATAAGACCAGATTTGGGTGCTGTTATTCATATTGAATAGCAAGTTACTTCCCAGATCATCCTTTTGACTATTAAGAGATTGACTGTGGAATAAGGTACTAATCAGTGTGAGTGAAGGTATCAGAAGATGGCCATTAGTAACTACCTGATGAATTTAGATCCAGATAATTTTCCCCACCATCTGGGTGTTTGTTTCCACAAGTTGATTTGATCCTTCTGAAAGCAGCTTGGGCATCAAGGTTTAAATACAACCTGAATCTCACTGGATGCCTCTGTTTTCATTAGCCTGGTTTTGTCCATGTCTATAACTTAACTGAATGTGAAGTTCTTTCCATATTTGTCTTAAAGGATCAGTGTCTCTATTTATAAGATCAAAAGAGGTAGTCAAATGCTTTACCCACTCAACCACAAGAAGTTGTGTGAAAACTACATGGAAGAACAAGAAAATGATGCAAAATATAGAATGCCTATTTCTTTGCAATATTTATCTCTCAAATATTTTTTCTTAAGAATGCCATTATTCTCTTCGTCTGCCACCATCTTTCTCCTCCCCTTACCCAGATGCATCATTTGCAGTCATGAACACTATTGATCACAGTTGTATAATTTAGCCTGCAAAATGTGTCACAACAAATAGAATCGACATCTTTCTTCCCATTGCCAGTGATGCACAGACTTGATATTTTTCTAAACGAAGTGAAAATCAATTTTCCATGCAAGAACACCTAACAACTCCTTTTAAGAACACAATCTGAGAATTTTGTCCTTAATTTGCCATTGTATTGGTATCTTTTTATTACTGATGTAGAACAACAACAGCATGGGTCCCTTCATTTTGCCTACTTAGGACTATATCCTCTTGCTTAACATAAGTGACTCTTATAATTGTAGGGATGCACATGTACATATAAATCTCAATCCTCTTCATATTGAAGTCAATGGTAAAATTGCCCATTAACGTCAATGATGGTAGTACCACGCTCATAGAGGAGAAAAGACCTTCCATTACAAGAGATCTCTAAACAGTGTATGTTTTTTAGGCTGTAAACTCTTCAAGGCAGAGACAGTTTCTTACTCTAACACAATGCAGATATGATCCTCAATGGGATAACAAGGTGCTACAGAAATAAAAATAACGAATAACAGCTGCATCCGTTTTTACCACACATTTTCATTAAAAGCCCATATCCGTAACTGAGGATAATAGCAGTTCAATGGAGATGTTTACACTAATAGCAGCTGAGGATCTGATCCCAAATCCACAAGTAGAATGAGACCATAGTTAGGGACAGAGTTTGTCTCCTATGTTTTTTCTAGCTCGATGTGGGTTTAAGTCAGACCTTTAGCTTTACCTGGTTATCTTTTTATATGTATGATTTCCATTTTCTCCAGTTTAATTAGCTGAAAGGATATGAGCCCAGAAAAAAAGACTTCTTTTCTGTTTGCTGAATCTAAATGGAGAATAATCCTTGCACCAACAGCACTTTTTTATTAATGATACAGATAAAGATCAGCATCATTAGATTGAAGAGTATAGCTGGCCTCATCTCACTGAAGAAATAAGGGGGAAATGGTTACTAAGGCTATTTTAGATACAGTACATTGAAACAAAAAAAAATCCCATTTGAAAGTCAGATACAAATCAGTGCTTTAATATTAAACAATTTTAGTCTAAATGTCTATAGTTGAACACAATTATTGTCTCATTATGCAGTATGTTCAATTTATGCAATGAGTAGATTGGTTTCATAAAGAATGAATAAGGAAATGAGATCTGAGTAAGACAGAAAATAATCTGTCTCAGAATTAAAACAACCATTCTAAGTAGTACTTTGCAAAGCTAAAGATATCTGGAATGGACTTTTTGCCCTGTATAGTGATATAAGCAAGACCGTAAAATAATCTTGCCAAGCAGATATAGGCAAAAGCAAGGATGATTTTGTAAAACCTATTACCAAAACTTGTTCAAGACATAATTCCCATTCATCTGATCCCAAAAGGATTCAGTCCTGTGAGGTGCTGAGCACACACTTTCCTTTGCAAATCAGTAACACCCAACACCTCACAGGACACACTCAGTACCTTGTAGAGAATGAGTCTAAAGTTTAGGAAGGTGGATGTGAGTGAGAGAGAGATAAATAAATAGTTCTCAGTTTGACCCAGCTCTCTTTTAAATGAAAATGGGAGGAGGAACAGTGAATGATTTTTGGATTTTATTCTCTTCACCACTCAGAGATGGGATTTTGTTTTAGAAAAACAAATCTGAGATAGTTCATTTCAATGCCCCCTTTAATCAATCCAGTCAAAATTCATGGGGATTCAGAAAAGAGATTCTGGGCTATCTCTAAGTGCAAATAACTCCAGACCTGGTTATGTTCATGAATTTGATTCCAGAAGCCTTATACTGCTGTAACAGAGAAACTCTAATGTGTGAACGAGGAAAAAACAATTGCAAACACTTTTATATTAGTTATATTAAATCTAGATACTATCTTTTTAAATCTTCTTCTTATCAAGTGTGATATGAGTCAGCCACGGACCAGATTTTTCCAAGTGAACATCAATACATTATGTTCTCAAAATGAATCCTCACATAGATTAATACAGTCTCTGACTAAATGGAAGACTTTAATTTAGTTGAATCCTAAATTCAGAACACAATATAGGAAGACTGTATTCACTCTGGGACTTTGCTGCAATCTTTAATATAATGAAAATAATTTTATAGGCAGTGAGTCATTAAGTTATTTTAATTTCCAATCTCTAATGTAGTAGAAAAAGGTCTGAAGCAGATTTATAGTGCAGGTATTAAAACAGTGGGAAAAAAAGAAAAGAAAACTACCTTAGGGAATTTAGGCATAAACATTCCTTGTAAAACAATAGAAAATCTGAAAAGATGTTTCTGGCACAGCAGTTTATGCTTTTCAGTTGGGGGAGGGCGAGGTGAGAATCTTCAAGTAAGTATAACAGTTATAGTTTCTGCCCTTTCAATAAACAGACTCAGTTGCAAAAATAAATAAATAATATTTACAAGTCTCAATGGCCCATGCACCAAGCTTCTCTGGGTAAAGAATCATCAGCTAGGAAGATGTTGACATGAGAGACCTCTTCCATGAAAGCTTTATTTTTCTAGTTTGACTAAAAGGTGGAAACAAGCCTTAGAAGTTTTCTTGTAAGCACAGGAAGAAAAGTCAGTGGCAATTTTGTGCCCCACCCATTGATTTTTTTTTTGTAAATTTCATTAGGTGCCAATCTGCATCTTTAAGCATCTAAATCCCTTTGGAAAACTAGCCCTTCATCTCTGAAGAAAACACTTTCCCCATGTAGGCTTGCTGCTTTCCCCTCCCCTGCATTCTCACCACCCTTTGTCCAATTTCCTGATTTGAATAGCAGTATAACACATTCCCACACACTCAAAGCTACCCAAACAATACTAGGATCAGATAACATATGTCACATGTATGGCAATTTCTTGCAAGATCCTTGGGAGATGTGTGTCCCCCTGCTTAAGTGTATCTGGGGTCCATTGTGGTAAATGAATTCTTTAGATGTTATTCTGGAGTTACGGGGGGACTGAGACCAGTGAGTAGGGGCAGGGGCTGGCCAGAAGAGGCAGGCAGAGGGCTAGCCTGCCCCAGGGGAAACTTTATCCACCGCCCATGCCAAGAACCAAAACACATTATGTAAAAGCCAATATATAGTTTTGCAGAAAAGAATTAACTTTGCTTCATTCATAATTGATTGAACAAAAATACTGCAAAGACCACCAAAACTGCATTTTTAGATGTATATATCACAGAAACTGGCACCTGATTTAAGAAATCCATGACTAATCACTCGATCTCCAGGGAAAAATCTCCCATTGATATCTGAGTTTTGTATAATCAGACCTGAATTTTCTCCATAACAAATAAGCAAACAAAAATGGGAATTCACTGGATTAAATCTGTTGGAATGAGAAGAGCTAAGAAAATAACCTCAAAAGAAAACCATGCAATACTTAACAGAATCATGCCCCAATTCTGCAAGCAGAATCATAAGCAGAGACCCCTGCTCCAACAAAAAGCGCAAGCAATTTCCTGAAAGCTAAACATCCCATGATGTGATGTCTAATGTAAATGATCAAAGCTTTAAAGAAAATGGGTTTAAAATAAATTCTTTAGAGAAAAAACTGTCCCTATTGGGATTAATAATGTAGTCTAACAAAATCCTGTTTTTTTGCTTTATTTTCTTCAGTTTGGACACTAAACTCCCTCTTCCAAGGAGCCTGGTCCAATCTGTCAGCATCCTTGTATGCCCTAATACTGGAAACAAAATGAACGAGCAAACTGCATGCTTGTTTTCATATATGCCTCTGAACCCCCTCATAGTTAGAGACCCATGTAAGCGTTCTGTTGACACAAGCCCTAGCTTTGTTCAATGATGACATTCAAACAAATACTGCGTCTCTGATTACTGGGGCTTTAACAAAACCTCTTAAAGTTATGTTTTGAAGTCAATAAAAGACAATATATTCTATGAAGAGAAGCAAACAAATAAAGCATCACCACATCATACTTTATACTCATTTGTGCTAATCCAGATATAGATTACACAGCCTCTTTCATCCAATCTATACTCTTTCTCCGTCCCCCCCACCCCATTCCCCCAGTAGGCCACAGATCTCAGAATACTTTGTTTATCAAACCAGGCTAGTAAAGGAAGAAGAAAAGGAAATAAAGTAACAGACATATAGCTCTGTTTCAATTTTCTGTAATAAACAAACAGAAAAGATTGACCAATTTTCTTTATACTTTCAAGTTGGGTGCTTTTCTGCAACTAATCCATAGTTAGAAACAGAACAAAACATAATTACTGAATAAACCACACAGACCTGCACAGCTGAGACTAAAATTCTGGTTCTTTTGCTCAAAAACTAGCCACTAATATTTGAGTGGAGAAAAATCTGTGTTATAGCGATGAAGTATAGAATGACACTTAATGTTCTCTCTACTCTTAACCACCAAAAGACAAACAAAATCATATATACATGTATGTAAATACTGAATTTTTGTGAGGAAACAATCAGTAATATCTTTGCTTAATAACAGCCTTTTCTTTCTTCTTCTTCTTCCTACAAATATAGCCTATTTTTGAAACATCAAGAAGATTTAATGATATGGAAAGTTAACTAAATGTTAGATATACTATCATTTCACATTAGGGCAATTTTTTTAAATGACTCGGAAATGCAAAAACTGCTGAATCCTTCCACCTTCCCCAAATTTACAAGAAAAAAAATTACAGCCTTCAGAATAAATCAGATAATTTTCTGATCAAGCCAATTTAGCTAGCCAAAGTTAAGGGGAAGTCAGAAAGATAAAAATAAGGCTTATAATGGAAATGGATGTAACCTTTACTATGCAGATTATCAGAATCTCTATATAATACTACACTTAGAACCTGCACAATTACCTATGTGTGATCCATGTATATTTGTCAGTGTACTTACATTTTTTTCTTTTAAAAAGATTAATATCCATTCAACAATTAGATAATACATGTGTGGAAATTCATCTCTTCCAAACATAGCTTATATATCTTTGCTATACAGAGAGATTTTCATTTTCCTTTGTAAGAGAAATATGCATGGTCATCCATATAAATGTCTTGGGAACCTGTGGGGAAGCTTGTGGGAACTCACTAGTCTTATTCATTTTAAAAAGGGGAGTGTTGTACGAATTAGACTACTTGTACAATTTTTCTTATAGGTCCTTGCTGCTTTGGAATGGATGGCACTGTACGAAGTACTGAAGAGAGGAAAGAAGGAATCTAGAGCATAAGAAATCTCCAGGGCATCTGTTCCAGTTTTCCCTCTGATTAGTTATTACCTGCTGAGGCTCAATTAATCATATCCCTTGTGGTTTATTCCCTCTACAACACTCTAATAGCAAAAGAGATATTGTCAGATGTGTGTATCCATATATAGTTTAATTAAATCATAAATTATAGCTACGGTTTGTGATTTTAACCTCGGCCCCTTTCTTCCTCAGACTGCAGAGACATCGTGTCTCACTCTTTAATGATGCAATGATGATGATGACATATGATTGATTTTCCATTCTGACATTCTGAGTATATGAAAAAGGAATTAGTTACTATACTCAGGGTCAGAGCTATTTGGAAGACAAGATTTATCAGAGCGCATCTCTGTTGCTTGACAGGCTGGGTTGCAGTATTATGAGAATGAAGAATTTGGGACTTTAATCTACAACCCTCTGTCGAATAGGGTGACCAGATGTCCTGATTTTATAGAGACAGTCCCAATTATTGGGTCTTTTTCTTATATAGGCTCCTATTACCCCCAACCCCCGTCCCGATTTTTCACACTTGCTGTCACCCTACAGTTGAAGAAAGGAGGGAGCAACATCACAGCTGAACAATAGGAATGTAGGCAACAGATAAGGTAGAGACACGGAAGTGTGGGCATCAAAGAGCTAAGAGAAAGGCTATGTTGAGCTATTACTCTAAAGGGCTAAGAAGTGACAGAGTTAAAGAAAAAGTGTTGCCCATTTTGTCCCGAATCACTAGCCATAAGTTGGGGTCCACTAGGTTGTTCTAGTAGCAAGGAGACACTGGTGACAGTTAGTTCTTTCTTTGATGCAGTTTATTTACAAAGAATGTACAAAGTCCTGTTTCTCTGAATGCAGAAAGAATCAAATACTATGAAACAACTCCTTTCACAGCACCAAGAGCACCCTTTTCAGCCTGTACTCCTGACCCAAAAATGTATCCCCCTGTTTCTTCCAGGGTCAGCCACCTTCAACTTTCAAATGCTCCTTCAGTCTCTCTCTCTCTCTCTCTCTCTCTCCCTCTCTCGTCATATTTACACTATGGGGACTACAGTGGCATAACTGGTACTCAGGGATCTGGGTTTTTCACACCCCTGAGCAACATAGCTACATCAACCTAAAATATAAATATACACTAGGCATCAATCTTCCCCAGTTTTGCTTCTGTTCTGCTTTCCCCACACACAATCTCCATCCAACTTCCCCCTCCCCCCAATACAATGCTCAGCAAAAGTTCCTGGGCAGGTTCATGCTCTCTTTGTCTTAGGTGGTGGGGGGGGCAGGGGGTAGGCTTACAGTTATGTTAGCAGAAGAGTCAGTACACACCTATCAGTCTCAATGAGGTTTTAACTCAACCCATAGCAAGGTTTTACCCAGCTCATAACAGAAGGAATGGGAAGTGGGGGATTTATTTGGCAAAGAAAGATGTCTAAGGAGACAAAGAAGGTTTTTAAGATTTTGTTTTGTAACTATGTTTTTACGCCATTATGGCACCATGACATCTGAATGCCTTCTTTCTGTGGAAGAGAAAGAAAAGGAAGTGTACTGAAGTCAATACAGAAGCCTAGCAAGATCAGGTTCGTATAGCATAAGTCAGTATCTATGACTATAGATTGGTTAGGAAAGATGTAGAGACAGAAGAGGAGAAATATTAGGAACAGTTACTGGAAGAATATCAACAGCAGTAAGGTAGAATCAGGATGGCCTAATACCCTATGGTAGCAGAATACAGGAGAAAGACAGAAACAGACATCAGAACCAAATACTATCAGCCAAAACAAAAATATGCAGATCCTGATTTCTAGAAAGTAGTGTCTTCAATTCAGTACATAAAAAACTCAGACATAGGGTAAAATCCTGGCTTCACTGAAGTTAATATGGGCTGTCACATTTAGCATGCTAAATAAACCTCAGTATTAAGACAATGGTATATTGCAGACAGTTTTCTCCATGAACTAAGTGCATACCAAGTTTGAAACTTAAAAAAAATAAACATTTTAATTAGAAGTGGGCTTGAGGGTCAAAACTAGGATCTAGAACTAAACTTAAAAGTACAATGGTGTTGGATCCATGATTTTGATTCACCCCACTATAGAGAAGGGTGAACCAAAAAGTTTGTCTATAAATCTGGATCCAGACTTGAACTTCCCCAAAGTTTGGATGCTGAGGTTTTGGGTATTTTTTTTAAAGGGCCATCATATGTTTTACTCTACCAGACTTGTACTTAGTGCATTTTGCCTAAATTTCCTTACTTACATGAAAGACAGAGAAGTTTCTAAACAGAATATTTTCATCAGGCAATAGATTGTTTTTAAAAACAATCTAAAGCCATTTAAAACCATTTAAAACAATAGGTGCTTTGAGATTCAATCTGGAAACTGCTACAAAATATACTTAAGACTTGGCTGTACAATAGTAATTTGTTAATCTCTTTTGCTTTTAGCTAAGGCCTAATAAGCTCTGCTGACCTATGAAGCTGGAAAAGCCCTGCAAGTGAGAGACATGAAAGTCATTGGAATGGGAATAGTCTTTTAGAGAATCCTGTTTTACCAGTCTCAAAAACATAAAAGTGTACTTCTTGAAGATTTGGGTGATATTACAAGCAAAGTCTTCAAACAGACAGGGGGAAAAGAATATGGGCCAGATATTCAAATGTATTTTGATGTCTAAAGATACAGATAGGTGCCCAGTGTGATTTTCTAAAGTGCCTAGGCAACTGAGGCCTGGTCTACACTACGCATTTAAACAGCGTAAAACCGATTTAACGCCACACCCGTCCACACTAAGAGGCCCTTTATATCGATATAAAGGGCTCTTTAAACCGGTTTCTGTACTCCTCCCTAACGAGAGGAGTAGCGCTATTATCGGTATTACCATATCGGATTAGGGTTAGTGTGGCCGCAAATCGATGGTATTGGCCTCCGGGTGGTATCCCACAGTGCACCACTGACCGCTCTGGACAGGAATCTGAACTCGGATGCAGTGGCCAGGTAGACAGGAAAAGCCCCGCGAACTTTAGAATATTTCCTGTTTGCCCAGCGTGGAGCTCCGATCAGCACGGCTGGCGATGCAGTCCGAAATCAAAATAAAAAAAGAGCTCCAGCATGGACCATGCGGATGTGATCGCAGTAAGGGCAGGCAAATCTGTTCTATCAGCGCTCCATTACAGAAGACGAAATTCAAAATCATTTTTAAAAAATCTCCACACAGACGCCATAGCAAGGACTCAGCGCACTGCTGCGTGACAAGCGTAACGGAAAGCCAAAGAATCAAATGGACGCTCGCTCATGGAGGGGGGACTGCAGCGGGGACTGGAGGACTCAAGCAATCCCACAGTGCCTGCAGTCTCTGAAAAGCATTTGCATTCTTGGCTGAGCTCCAAATGCTTCTAGGGTCCAACACAGTGTCTGCGGTCGGTCAGGGCATAGCTCGGCAATTTACGCACCCCCCCACCCACCCCCAGAAGTGAAAGGGAAAACAATCCTCTGTTGACTCTTTTACATGTCACCCTATCTTTACTGAATGCTGCAGATAGACGCGATGCTGCAGCACTCAACACCAACATCCTCACTCCCCCACCCGCCATGGGTGGCTGATGGTGCAATATGGCTGATATCCATCATCATCATCAGCCTATTGGCACATGGGGCAGTGCAAAAGGACTGGTAACCATGCCGACTAGCATCAGTGAGGTCGATCAAGGGCGCCTGCTCCTAATTTTTCCTGGTAGATGGTGCAGTATGGCTGGTAACCGTCTTCATCATAGCAACAGGGGGCTGAGGTCCATCAGCCCCCACCCTTCATGTGTAAAGAAAAGATTCAATTGCCCCTGGACTAGCAGCGGGATGCTGGGCTCCTCTCCTCCACACTGCTTAATGTCCTGTCTGGACTATCATAGCAGCTAGAGGCTGCCTTCCACTCATTTCTCACTAACAAGTCACTGTGTCTTATTCCTGCATTCTTTATTACTTCATCACACAAGTTGGGGGACAATGCTACAGTAGCCCAGGAAGGCTGGGGGAAGAACGGAATCAACAGGTGGGGTTGTTGCAGGAGCACCCCCTGTGAATAGCATACAGCTCATAATTTCTGCTGGATCTGACACAGAGCAGCTGTGCTCTCTGGTTCTATGATACACTGGTTCTCTAGTACGCTTGCCCATATTCTAGGCAGGACTGATTCTATTTTTAGATACCAAAAAGGAGGGATTGACTCAGGGAGTCATTCCCAATTTTGGCTTTTGCGCCCCTGGCTGATCTCAGCCAGGGGCACTTATGACAGCAGCAAATGGTGCAGTACAAAAGGACTGGTAACCATGATCATCTTATTACCAATGTATGGTATGGTAGATGGTACAGTATGGCTGGTAACCATCTCTGCTGTCATGCAAAAGCAAAAGCATGCTGCTGTGTAGCGCTGCTGAATCGTCAGCGGCATCTAGTACACATACGGTGACAGTCACAAAAGGCAAAACAGGCTCCATGGTTGCCATGCTATGGCATCTGCCAGGGCAATCCAGGGAAAAAAGGCGCGAAATGCTTGTCTGCCGTTGCTTTCCCAGAGGAAGGAGTGACTGACGAACCACCCGCGACAATGATTTTTGCCCCATCAGGCACTGGGATCTCAACCCGGAAATTCCAAGGGGTGGGGGAGGCTGCGGGAACTATGGGATAGTTACGGAATAGCTACCCACAGTGCAACGCTCCAGAAATCGACACTAGCCTCGGACTGTGGACGCACACCACCAATTTCATGTGTTTAGTGTGGCTGCGCGCACTCAATTTTATACAATCTGTTTTGCTAAACCGGTTTATGTAAATTCAGAATAATCCCGTAGTGTAGACGTACCCTGACTCATTGATTTCAATAGGAGTTAGGCACCTAAGCACTTTTGAAAATCTCTCAAAGCATCTGACTCCATCTTTAGGGACCCAAATTCCTTTAAAACTGTAGGTCTGGATACACACCTGAAGCATTAGGTACCTAAATATCTTTGAAAACCTGTCCTTATGGCTCCAATCTTGCTATAGTGTCATAAATGTGGACCTCTGTGCTTGTGTGCCATCTCATTGATATCAGCAGGGTTCTACAAAGGTACAGAGGTCCTAAGTGTCTCTGGTTGAAGTAGAGAGGATGTTAATAATGAATTCAAAGAGCCCTAGAGGAAGGAGAGATTAAAAAGGTCTTACAAGAAACATTAAAGTAACACTGAAAATACAGTTGCTGGGAGCTGATTGGAGACTGATCAAAAGATGGGGCCCATTCTGGTACCCAAATTTCTATTCACTGATTTGACTACTGATCATTTCTAAAATTTAATTTAAAATAGTGTTACATTCTAACACATTCTGATGTATTACTATAGACAATTATATTGATTTTGTAAGGGTTTCTTTTAATTATACGTTTCCCTTCTTTGTTTGTATTTGTTCATCTTCTCTTCTCCTTTATTAGGTATTATTTTCTGAAATTCTCTTTCATCCCACTCTTCACTGCTCTTTCCTCTTTGCAAGGTACTTACATTGTAGACACTTTTTTTGAAAGCTCCCTTCCTCTATGGTAATGTTGCCTTAGAGATATCAGGTATAGAACGAAGTTATAATTGATTGCGTGGCCAGAAGGGAGTAGATTGATTTGTGTGTCTTACTGAGACTGAAATCAGAATTTTAACTTTCTGGAACTGCTTCTTTAAAAAATTAAAGGGAAAACGGAAGGGAAAAGCAATGAGTAGGGTGCAGAGGAAATCAGCAAGACAGAACATGTTCCAGGTTACAGCATCAGCATCATCATATCCACCAATGCAGGACAAGGAAACGAGGACATCTGGCAAATTTAGCCTTTAATGGAGAACTCTTGTGTATAATCTCTTATTTCCCCATCTGCTAATCCAGGCGTTCCCCTTTCTGGTCTGCTATTTGGAATGTGTTGATCTCTCCAATTAGTCCTAGAGGGACTCTCCAGGCAATTTCAGGGCCAATTTGATATCTCCGCCCCTACTTCTTCCTGCCCTCCCCCTCCCCACACACACACTCTCTCTCACTCTCTCTCCAAACAATTTCAGTGCCATCACTCCATGGCTCTAAAGAATTCACTGGTTCATCTTTCCATCCCAGAATGTTTCTTATTCTGCCTTACTTTCCATTAGTCCTGGACTGTTCCAAAATTTTTCCATAGCCATACTGGGTAGGATTCACAAAGGGACTTAGGGATTCCAATGTTAAGCATCACAGCACCTTTTAGATGCCTTTAAAAAAGACAAAACAAACACAAACACTGTGATCCACAAAGCTGAAACATAGTCTCCTAGTGAGCTAATGGGTTCAGCAGGAGTTTTGTGCATTGAAATGTAGCCAAAACTGGGACTTAGGCATGAAAATTTGAAACCTAGATGCTTAAGTACCTTTGTGGATCTAGGCCATTGTCCTTCTCTATTGTCAGTGTGAAATTACCTTTCTGATCTTGACAGACCATTCCAAACTCCCTCATTTTCTTTGGACTCCCACAGCCATTTCTATACTTCTCTAATCTCTTCCAATATTTATATACACTGCAGTGGAGCTCATTTATGTCAACGAGTCTGGCAAGCCCGATATGTTTTATTTTGGATTATTAGGATTATCATTTTTATTAAAAATAAACACACTTACTAAATTGGTTTTCTCATCTCTAACAGTTTTCATGGCACCTAGGAGGCTATACCGACACATCAATCACACACTAGAGTTGAAAAAAGAGTTATGCTAACATCTAGGCCTCAATTCAGCCAGATACTTAATCATGTGCCTAACCTTAAATACTTGAGTAGTCCCACTGAAGCTTGCTGGACTAATTATGTTCTTATAACTAGGCACATACTTAATAAGTTGCTGTATTGGGGCCAGAGCCATTACTAATGTACAACTTCTGGGTCCAAGAATGAGAATATTTACACAAATTCAACATCTTGTATTCACAACCTGAGTCAGACCCCAGTTGAATGCTGTACACAATTAAGCTAGGAAAAACAAACCAAACAAGAAAAGTCTCATATCTCCCTACAGGTCATAACCTTGCAGCAACCTGGAAATATTTTCTAGGTATGCTCCAGTGACCATTAAACAGATATCAGGGTGAATATAATCTGGGTCATCCACCAAGGCTCAAAAATGTGTTATGAGTCATTTAATTTTTTTCTTCACTTTCTTATCACAGTATAAATTAGAAACTGCTTCATACAATGGCACTGAAAACTCCTGCAGAGAATCATCCTGCAAATCAAGGCTGATGTGGTTAGAAAGTTGTATGGTAGCTGCCTTAACTTGTCTTATAGATAGTAAAAATCACTGAAGTAGCAGCACATTCGATTACTGTCTGTGACTGTTCTGATCACACTGGGATGCTTGGTCAGTCACTTTAAATTAACATCATCAATGCAAAAATTAGGCCATAAGCATCAAGTAATAGAGGCCTGAACTCTGGAGATAGCAATTAACATCTACCTTTCAGTTTAGCTTTCTTTTATCCAGCAGTGTGAGTTTAATTGGATCACGCTCATTTCATTTTAAAATGACATGCACAGTTGGTGCTGTATTAAATGATAAAGTAGTAATTAACGATATAACAAAAAAACATTAGAGCTGATTCTCCCATAGGCTGGGACAACTTTGTGCTTCTCTGTCAGCACAAAGCTATCCCTAAAGATGATTTAGCTGAGTACGGGAAGTTTCTCCCAACCTATGGTTTTACTCAAATGGCAGAGAGCTACGCTATTGCGTCTTATACTAACTCTCTTCCTGCAATCAGTACAAAGAGATTGGCTGTGGTCTTTCATGACTAGCTACGTTCTGGTTGCTGGAACAGCCCCTTGAGTATGCTGATAGGCTGTGTAAATTGGGGCCCAGTGTCTGGGTGTCCCCCAGCCTGGGAACTGCAAAGGGGCCTAAAGCTGGGGTCAAGATATGCTCCTAATTATGTTTTTATTCTAAAATACTGCATAGGAAAACATAGATGTGAGTTGATCTTAAGAATATTTTAAGTTTTTGTGTAAAAAAATTGTGCTTGTAATTAGGACTAAAGCATTGAGTGGATTAGTAATATGGATACGAAGACTTTTGATTCTAGCACCCTCATTCAGTTCTGCCCAGTTGCAATAGAAATGTTAGTTACAATTGGATGGATATTTGTGTCTAATGATTTGGTGATCTGAGTCCAGTTTCTGTGGACAAGATTTTACATCTAAACTCCCTCATTAGAATTGATACTAATCAGAAACTCACTGGTATCTTCTACAGAGAGGTCTAGAAGTGAATGGGGATGGTGTATGAACTATCTTGTCACCCCTGCTCAGCATTTTTATTTGAAAAATGGAGGTGGAGGGAACCCAGCTATCCATAGCAGCCTAAATATAAAGTCTTGGGGGGATTGTAGAAGAAAAATGAGTATAGAGTAGTATATACAGTGGAGTGGGAATAAGTACCATTTTGTCTCCTCTGGGTCCAAATAGGCTATCAGAACTATTATTTTGTTGGCAAGCCTGATAGATATGCCACTTGAATGTGAGAGAATTTTGTTCTCTAAATATAAGTATAGGCATTATAGAGTAGATGAGACCCTGGAATTGAGGTAAAATGAAACAAACAAGAAAATAGAAAAAAATATATAAAATGGTTGTCGTAGATCATTTGAAACCATCGTAAAGAGAAGAATGGAAGATATCAGACTGGCGTATAAGAAACAAGACAGTTAGAACTGAAATGGTAGCAAGTAAAATGAGCTTTAAGGAGTGTAATTGGTAGATAACTACTCCTATAGTTTAATAAATGTATGAAGTAGATAAGAGAATACATGTTTTTAAAAACAGCAGTAAGTGTTGTTTGGAAGAAAGAATATAGAAAGTTCAAGAAAGTTACATTATCATAAGTTTCATCATTTGACTACTCATTTGATAAAGTTAAAATTGAGATAAACATTTTACAAGGCCAGAACAATGCTGTGACAAGCTAAAATCTGTATGTGACACCAATGCTTTGGATAACTAGCCTTTATTTCCACTTGACTATGTAGGGGGAGATTGTCAAAAGCATAAAGGGTAATTGTGAGATTAACTCCCTTTGGCAGTGAAGAAGATTGGGGGCCCAGCTCCTATCTGTGTTTATATTTTGGGTTTGTTTTCTCTGAAGTTTATCACTGTGCCAAAGGAACTATATAGCGAGTCCACATCCACAAAGGGACCAAGCATTGCAATGCTATGCTATGCTCTGAGCACACCTACGAGATTGGATCCCACAGGCAAGATAGGAGCTCCTTCACCTATCTTCCTTAGGTTTGTAGATTACATTAGGATTAGGCATGAGATAGGTGTCCAGACACAGGACTGAGGCAGCATATGCCTAGAGGAAGAAGCTATGGCACTAGGCACATAGGGAACTTTTACCCTGAAAATGTAGGAGCAGAGTGAGTTTAGGTGCCCACAGGGCTAAGTGACAGCCAAGTGCAGCTTCTTGGATTGTAGTGGTGCCTAAATCTGGGGTTTAGGCACTTAACTTCCTTTATGGATCTGGAGCAGAGTGCGCAGAATGAAAAGAAATATACAGCTCCACAGCTCTACTCACAGCAAACAAGCTTTGAATTTTTCAAGTATTAAAATTAAACACATCATGCAGTTCTATTACAGGAATACATTACAATGGGATGCCCATTGATGATGAGCACTGTGGATTGGCTGCAGAGGAAAAAAGCTGGTTTCTTTTACAATTAGCACCACAGCAGTGGCTGTATTGTTGGCACCTCCTCTTCCCAGCTCACCTATGGGATGCAGCAGGGCCACAGAAACAGCCAGGCTGTGCAGCATAAGGGTTAGTAAAAACAGAGCTTGTGTAGGTCTCTCACTTCAGGGAAAGACCAATTGTAAAGGCAGGGAGATCAAAGAGAGGAATAATAAGAAGGAGCAACAGGCTTTGTCTGCCCTTGAAGATTCCCCGCCCTCCAATATCAATTAAAATAAGACGGAAAGAAAATGTATGTCTTCCCTTTCCCCACCCATATGTCCCCTCCCCCACTTGTTAAACAACATGACTTTGAAATTATGATGTTGTTAGTGGTGATGAGATCCTTGCTTGCGACTCTGTGCACATTAACATTAATAATAAAGAATAAAAGTTGAAACACTCCATTCAAAAGACATTTTTCCAGGTAGGAGAATGCGTTCCTGTTTTATTGTTGGCTTCACAATTTAGCTGTGGTTAACAGCAAGAATCAAATACAAATGCAGTGCAAGAGGGTGCTCTACATGAGCATGCAGGAAGTAACAGGGTTCATTGGAGGTATGTATGGAGGGGTGCATAGCCTCCATGAAGCCTCTAATCCCCCTTCTGCATGTGGGCAGGAAATAGACAGGCAGGAACAGGGAATGAATAGACCCCTGACATCATCCCCACAGTCCATTAGCCCATGAAACAAGTGAGCCAGCATAAGGGGGAAGTAATCTGTTTCTGGCATAGACAACTCCTGGGATAAAGCTGTACATAACCTCTTACTATTACAAGGAATCAGAATCCACTCCTCAATATTTATTCTATGCATATAAAAAGTTCTCCACACGCAGATCCAGGATGGTATTAAGCACACTTGCTGTACTGTATTAAAGATCGTACAAACCTAATTTTTAAAAGACTGGTTTGTTGTGAGAGAATTCAGATTTCATGCTGTTCTTTGTGCATTAGGCAGTGATAAACAATGTTTATAGTTAATGTTCAGTAAAAAGTTGAATGACATTTAACAACATAGGGATGAACATTTTGAAAGGTTTTCCTGTGTTAATTATAGCTCATACCTTGTCACTCTCATCTGCAACTGAGACTAATAGTCTGCCTTATAAAGAGACATGCTTATTGATTTTGCAAAGGCTGTAACAAACTAAGCTGTACTCTTTTCTATTGAAATAATAAGCATTGCCTGCCTGTATTGATTGCTTACCCCACAGAGTAATAGCAAATTGCTATTGTAGAAACATAATGATGCTGAACATTTGTTGCACAGATGATAGGGTAGTGTTTAAATGCTGTGTGTCCTGTTCTTTGTAGATTTACTAATAACCTCTTTAATCATTCCTCTTCAAAATACAATGAATCCTGAAGCAGATGCTAACCTAATGATACAACATAATTTACAGAGCATAACATTTTATAAATGCAAGATGAATTAAAACAGCTATTTTTTCCCATCAACTAAACTGGATGACTGTTTTACCTAACATTTTGCAAGGCCTGGGAGAGAATGATATAAATTACTTAGGGCCGATTCTGTCAACCATACTCACATAATAAGTAATACTTTACTCTATGAGTAGTCTTACTGAATTCAAAAGAAACTATTCAGGGAGTAAAATATTACTCACTATGTGGCAGAATCTGGTCCTTAGCCTTCTTTAAAACAAAGTTTTGCAACATTAACAGCTTTAATCATCTGGCATTGATACTGCGTTGGATTAATTAAAGTTTGCACAGCACATTAACAAACGTATAGCCATTTACAAGTGCTATGAATTTTATTTATTAGATGTTATTTCTTATTAGAGCTGTGCAAACACTTTTGTAATGAAACCTTAATTAAGATGAAAGCGATTACACTCAGGTTTTGTTACAAACCACAATCTGGCAAAGTATGTGCAAAAGTTTTACCAGTTCTTTTTGTTGTCCCTGGGGGGAGAGGGGTGGGGAGATTTGGAATTGTCTATAGCAGATCTTCATCCAGCACAAAGGCCTCAATTCAACAAAGTATGGCCCGGTCTACACTACGTGTTTATACTGAATTTAGGATCGTTAAACTGAATTAATCCTGCACCCGTCCACACGACAAAGCCCTTTATTTCGATATAAAGGGCTTTTAATATCAATATCTGTACTCCTCCCCGATGAGGGGAGTAGCGCTCAAATTGGTATTGCCATTTCGGATTAGGGTTAGTGTGGCCGCAATTCGACGGTATTGGCCTTCAGGAGCTATCCCACAGTGCACCATTGTGACCGCTCTGGACAGCAATCTGGAGTCGGATGCACTGGCCAGGTAGACAGGAAAAGCCTCGCGAACTTTTGAATTTCATTTCCTGTTTGCCCAGCGTGGAGAGCTGATCAGCACAGGGGACCATGCAGAGCTCAGCAGCACAGGTAAGTATGCAGTCTGAGAATTGAAAAAGAGTTCCAGCATGGACCGCACGGGAGGTACTGGATCTGATCGCTATATGGGGAGAGGATTCCGTGCTAACAGAACTCCGTTCCAAAAGACGAAATGAAAAAACATTTGAAAAAATTTCCAAGGCCATGATGGAGAGAGGCCACAACAGAGACTCAGTACAGTGTCGTGTGAAAGTTAAGGAGCTCAGAAAAGCCTACCAGAAAACCAAAGAAGTAAACAGAAGGTCTGGGGCAGGGCAGCAAACATGCCACTTCTACGATGAGCTGCATGCAATTTTAGGGGGGTCTGCCACCACTACCCCACCCCTGTCCGTAGATTCTGAGGTGGGGGTGGTAATCGCAGCCATGGCTGAGGATTCTGCGGATGGGGAAGATGATGAGGAGGAAGAGGAGGACGAGCTTGCAGAGAGCACACAGCACTCTTTTCTCCCCAACAGCGAGGAGCTTTTTCTCACCCTGACGGAATTACCCTTCCAGCCCTCCCAAGCCACTATCCCAGACAATGAAGCCATGGAAGGGACCTCTGGTGAGTGTACCTTGTAAATATAAGACATGGTTTAAAAGCAAGCATTTTTTAATTATTAATTTGCCCTGAGGACTTGGGATGCATTCGCGGCCGGTACAGTTACTGGAAAAGTCTGTTAACATGTCTGGGGATGGAGCAGAAATCCTCCAGGGACATCTCCATGAAGCTCTCCTGGAGGTACTCCAGAAGCCTTTGCAGAAGGTTTCTGGGCAAGGCAGCCTTATTCCGTCCTCCATGGTAGGACACTTGACCATGCCATGCATGTAGCAAGTAATCTGGTATAATTGCATGACAAAGCCTAGCTGCGTATGGTTCCGGTGTTTGCTGGCATTCAAGCAACATCTGTTCTTTATCTTGCTGAGTTATCCTCAGGAGAGTGATATCATTCATGGTAACCTGGTTAAAATACAGGAATTTAATTAAGGGGACAGAGATGGTTGGGCTGTTTGCCTGTGGCTTAAAAGAAATCCTTCCCTGTAATTAGCCAAGCAAGGGAAGAATGGGGGGTGATTGGCACTGAGCTTTTTTGCGTTTGGCTAGCTGGGATCTTCCCTGCTACCAGCCACGCGGTGTGTGGGGAGGGTGGCTAGCAGTTATCTTCCATGATACCAGCCATGCGGTGCGGGGAGGGGTAAAGCAATCATCCCAGAGAATTGGATGGGGGCAGTTCTAGTGCTGCACGTTAACAGGAAAGAAGCTCAATGGGCTTTGCTTGCTATTTGGGAAAGGAGGGCGCTGGATATATGAAGGCTGCAGAAGACGAAAGACAATGGCTTACCATGGTCGCATGCAAGCCAAATTCTGCTGCCTGGACCTGCGTCTGTGATCTCTAACACCAAAAGCCACAGGCACTCAATATTAAGATGCAAAATGCGACCTTGTACTGAGATCATGTGTGCTATGTAATGTGAATAGTGTTGTTCACTGTGAAAGAGTATAACCATTGTTCTGTAAAATGGATCTTTTTAAATACTTCTCTCTCTTTTTTCCCTCCCTCCTGCAGCTGCAAATTTTTCAAGTCTCCCTCCTCCGTCCCGAAGGCTATCAGATAATGCAGTGGAAAAAAAAGACGCGAGACTAAATGTTCTCGGAAATCATGGAAGTGACCCACAATGAAAGAGCTCATCTGAATGAGTGGAAGGACGTGGTATCAAAGTACAGGAAAGATGCCAGAGAACATGAGGAGAGGAGAGACGCTCGAGATGAGAGGTGGCGGCAGGAAGATCAGAGGAGGCAGGATGCAACGCTGGGGCTGCTGTGTGATCAAACGGACATGCTCCGGCGTCTGGTGGAGCTTCAGGAACAGCAGCAGGATCACAGAGTGCCGCTGCAGCCCCTGTATAACCGCCCTCCCCCCTCACCATGTTCCTTAGCCTCCTCACCCACCAGACGACTAAGAACGCATGGGAGGAGGCTCCGTGCACCCACCCATTCCACCCCAGTGGACAGCCCAACCAAAAGGCTGTCATTATTTTGAAATTTTTTTACTGGCCTTTTCCTTCCCTCCTATCCTCCTTCCAAACTGCACCCAGGCTACCTTATCAGTTCTCTCCCTCTTTTTATAATTAATTAATAAAGAATAAAACGAGAGTGACTTTATTTCCTTAGGAAGCAAGCGGTAATCGAAGGGGGAGGGTGGGTGGCTTACAGGAAATGAGTCAATCAAGGGGGGGAGGGTTCATCAAGGAGAAACAAACACAACAGTCACACCGTACCCTGGCCTGTGATGAAACTGGTTTTCAAAGCTTCTCTGATGCACAGCGCTTCCTGGTGTGCTCTTCTAATCGCCCTGGTGTCTGGCTGCGCGTAATCAGCGGCCAGGTGATTTGCCTCAGCCTCCCACCCCGCCATAAAGGTTTCCCCCTTACTCTCACAGAGATTGTGGAGCACACAGCAAGCTGCAATAACAATGGGGACATTGGTTTGGCTGAGGTCTGAGCGAGTCAGTAATGTGCGCCCGCGCATCTTTAAACGGCCAAATGCACATTCCACCACCATTCTGCACTTGCTCAGCCTGTAGTTGAACAACTCCTGACTACTGTCCAGGCTGCCTGTGTATGGCTTCATGAGCCATGGCATCAAGGGGTAGGCTGGGTCCCCCAGGATAACTACAAGCATTTCAACATCCCCAACTGTTATTTTCTGGTCTGGGAAGTAATTCCCTTGCTGCAGCCATTTAAACAGACTAGTGTTCCTGAAGACGCGAGCGTCATAAACCCTTCCCGGCCATCCCACGTGGATGTTGGTGAAACGTCCCTTGTGATCAACCAGTGCTTGCAGCACCATGGAAAAGTACCCCTTGCTGTTTATGTACTGGGTGCCCTGGTGCTCCGGTGCCAAGATAAGGATATGGGTTCCATCTATCGCCCAACCACAGTTAGGGAATCCCATTGCAGCAAAGCCATCCACTATGACCTGCACATTTCCCAGAATCACAATCTTTTGTAGCAGCAGCTTAAATGATTGCTTTGGCTACTTGCATCACAGCAGCCCCCATAGTAGATTTGCCCACTCCAAATTGATTCCCGATTGACCGGTAGCTGTCTGGTGTTGCAAGCTTTCAGAGGGCTATCGCCACTCGCTTCTCAACTGTTAGGGCTGCTCTCATCTTAGTATTCTGGCATTTCAGGGCGAGGGAAACCAAGTCACAAAGTTCCATGAAAGTGCCCTTACGCATGCGAAAGTTTCGTAGCCACTGGGAATCGTCCCACACTTGCAACACTATGTGGTCCCCCAGTCTGTGCTTGTTTCCAGGGCCCAAAATCAGCGTCCATTGGCTAGAACATGCCCCACTACCAGCATGATCTCCAAAGTGCAGGGGCCCACGGTTTGAGAGAATTCTGTGACCATGTCCTCATCACTCTCGTTGCCGTGCTGCCGTAGCCACCTCCTCCTCACCTGGTTTTGCAGGTCCTGGTTTAGCATAGACTGCATGAGAATGCACGAGATGTTTACAACGTCCATGATTGCTGTCTTGAGCTGAGCAGGCTCCATGCTTGCCGTACTATGGCGTCTGCACAGTTCACCCAGGAAAAAAGGCACAAAACGGTTGTCTGCTACTTGCACGGAGGGAGGGGTGAGGCTGTACCCAGAACCACCCGCGACAATGTTTTTTGCCCCATCAGGCACTTGGCTCTCAACCCAGAATTCCAATGGGTGAGGGAGACTGTGGGAACTATGGGATAGCTACCCATAGTGCAACGCTCCGGAAATCGACACTAACGTTGGTACATGGACGCACACCGCCGAATTAATGTGCTTAGTATGGCTGCGTGCACTTAACTTTATACAATCTGTTTTAAAAATCTGGTTCCTGTAAAATCGGAATAATCCCGTAGTGTAGACATACCCTAAGTGTTTCACTGAATAGGTAGAGACTTAACCTCTGCTTAAAATTAAACACCCGTCTCTCTCTTTAGTCTGAAGTCAGCAATTAGCAAGTGAGAACTAATACATCTACTGGTCCCTGCTCCTACAGCTCTCTTCAAATCTGCCCTTCTCCTACTGCTTTCAAATTACTAGCATCCCAGAGTGCAATGCACATTTCTCAATGCCCTTTATACATACCACATTGGTGGAGTGAGCTCAGATTTCACAAGCTACATCTGAGGCCTACAAAGCAGGATAGATCAAAGCACCTTACAGAACTTTTAGTGCATGGTAGCAGGGTCCACATGGACATTTAATGTGTGTTAGGCAAGATGTACGTGCAAGCTTGCCACAAAATAAATGCTTGTATAAAAAAGCCCTAAGATCCTGTTTCCAGTTGCATATAACTTTGCCAAATATTTGCCATTCAGACAGGCATTTTCCATGCTGGGCACCAATAGGGAACATCTCCAAGCTCTCAGTTCTTGTGGACAGTACTACAGGGGGAGTCTAAAGCTAGCATCCATGTGTTGGTCTTCTCTTCAGTGCGATTCACATGGTGGTGGTACCTATTCTGCAAAAGTCTGTACCTATGACACTGCCATGAACAAACCAACCACAAAACAAAAACAACCTGATTGTCTCAGGGCCTTACACATGATGGTCAGGGGTGTGTTTTTTGCCATCTGTGACAATCTGCCCCTATATGGCTAAGCTATGAACCCCGACGAATCACAGTGTGCACATGTTCAGTAGAGACTTCTTAGAGTTGCCCATGAAACTCTCTGAAGATTCAGTCTACACTAAGCATGCCCAATCCCCTCACAGCTCCTACATCCCAATCAGGCTAACCATTTGCAGTCCCCACTGAGCAACCACATAAATTTGAAAGCCTAGAAGCTGAGCCGGGCTTTTCCTGAAATTGCTGCTTCCAGTGGCCAGAGGCCTCTGTGGCACCATCCACACCACAGGATGTGAGAGCAGTAAGACTCTCTCCTGTGCTTTCAGTGCCCCTCTGCTAGTGCTCAAGCAGCATAAAGAAGGAGGAAGCTGCTTGACTCAAATGCAGAGGGATGAGGGCAGGAGCAAAATTGGACACCCAAAATTAGTTGGCACTTTTGACAATTTTAGCATTAACATTTATGTCTCAGTTCCCCATGCATATAATGGGAATAATACCACCTCACTTAAGTGGAGTGTTATGAAGATTAATTAACATGAATTGAATTAATGAAACACTCAGATACTACAGTGAGAGCTCCATGGAAAAGCCCTTAAAGAAACTAATAATTCTGAATTTAGTGCCTATGCTGTACAGTAAATGTGTGGGGCTACATGCAGAGTGAGGAGGTTAACAAGAAATACAGAATTGCTGTTGTCATAAACAGATAGTTAAGGGTTAATGCCTCTTTTACCTGTAAAGGGTTAAGAAGTTCACCTAGCCTAGCTGACACCTAACCAGGGGAACCAATGGGGGAACAAGATGTTTCAAATGGAAGGAGGGAAGTTTCCTTTGTTTAGTCAGTTTCAGTTTCAGCCTGAGAAAAAAAGATCAAGGAACCAGCCTCTTATCAGAGTAGTAAGTGTTAGAAAGGTTTAACACTTTCATAGGTGTTTATGTTTATTTCTTTGTAACCTGTCTTGTGCAATTAGAGGAAGAATCAAATTGGGTATTTTATTTTGGTGTAACTAAGGTTTTGCCCAGGGGAACATCCTCTGTGTTTGGAATCTGTTGTCTGTGGGAGTAGCTGGTATGCTAATCTCTCCCAGAGGTTTTTCTTTTATCTTTCTTTTCTTTAATTAAAAGCCTTTTTAAAATAACCTGATTGATTTTTCCTTGTTTTTAGCTCCAAGGGAGTTGGATCTGGATCCACCAGGAGTTGGTGGGAGAAAGGAGGGGGGATGGTTAATTTCTCCTTGTTTTAAGATCCAAGGGGTTTGGATCTGTGTTCACCAGGAAATTGGTGAAGTCTCTCAAGGCTACCCAGGGAAGGAAAGTAGTGCTTGTGAGTGGTGGCAGCCAGACCAGATCTAAGCTGTTAATTGAGCTTAGAGCTTCTCATGCAAGTCCCCCACATCTGTACCCTAAAGTTCAGAGTGGGGAAGGAACCTTGACAGCCGTCCATTCAGTGAGCACTATCCATCTGGTGCAATCAATGATACAAGACTCCTGTGGAAGGTATACTAGGTGATCGTGTAACTAAAGATTGTGCCACAATGTGCACCACCACCAGGAGATTGAATTACATTGCATACGGCACTCAAGTCTGAAATTTCCACACTTTGGAGTATCTGTCCTTCTTTTAACAGTCCCCCCTGTTACTTTTTTTAAATGTAAAGATATGGTGAATGCTAAGGATCATTTGTTTCTGTCACAGGCATATGGAGCTGGCCCTGTGTGGGGTAAGAGGTTGTGGCATGGGGAGAGAGACACTGTGGATGATGACACTCTAAGTTTTTAGGGTTGAGGACCTTAATAGGTTAAAACAAGCTTTAGGAAAGCAGCTCAATTTCATGGTTAGCCCATCATGATCAAGATCAGTGATGACAGCAGAAGGAGTACATAAACTAAGATGATAATTAGTTTAGTAAAATGTGCTCTTAGTTTTCTATCTCCCTGCCTGATATCCCTTCATTTGATAATATAGCCCCTGGAGCTACTTAGAGCTCAACATTCTCTATTTTCAAACAAGCCAAAGTTTCTGCTCTATAAAACTGCACTGGGACATCATTAACATCCTCCTAGGAGAAGCAAAGTAAACCTGTGACTTCTATACAACCTTGAATTAAATGCCATACCAGTAAAATGGATGAATTAGTCTATTTGATTTTTGGTTTACACTACACCTGTCTTGAGTAATGAAATATTGCAGCCAATAGCTAAAGGTTGAGTGGTTCTTGAACCAATTGCAAAAAATTATTTAGGGGGTGAGGGTCAGGAGGTACCATACAATCTAGTGGGCTATTTCAATCACCTTTCATGACTGAAGACCTACAATGAAAATCAGATTAGGTCACACATCAGTTAAGTTGGAAGATGACAAAACTACTATGTAAATTTGGGTTTAGTGCCTATCTATGTTCAGGAAAATTGTAAGGACCAGATCCAGCAAAAGCACCTAAAACATACTCACAAATGTATAGGCTTTGCAGGATCAGTGCCTACACCAGCATGGCTTTTCCACGTAGGGATTGAGGCAGATAGGGTATTTTACACAATGTTTCACAGCCGAAGCTTGCTCACAGTGGGTGAAATTTAGCCCTCTACACACTAAACAAGATACCTATGAATCAGGTAAAACTTATGTGAGACTTAAGTGGCACATAGTCCTTGGCCTTGAATGAATTTCATCCGATAGGTTTAGCAGCATTTTGCGATATTTTTCCTTTAACTTTTGAGCACAAAGTTCATGCTGATGTCAGTATATTCAGAAATCAAAGAAATAAGCCTCCATTCCAAAATGTAGCTCAATGAGCCAAACAATTCAAGGATTTCTTCTTCTTATGGCTGGAAAATGCAGTCATTTAAGCCCTAATTCAGTAATATGTTTAAACATGTGCTTAATTTTAAACACATGCTTAAATCAATTCATAGGCAAAAAAGCAATTAATTTTAAGTAACTGCTTTGATCCCATTTACCTTTGGAGAAGACATCCTTAGATTACAGGAACCACCAGAAAGAATATCCTTCAAAGTCTAAAGTTTTACTCATTTTCTCTCTCCTATCTTTAGGACAGTAATTATATTTCAGTTCCATTGGTCCCTGGGGCAGGAACAGGAATTGATTCCCAGAGCACTATTTTCCTAGACTTTCTCTTTGTGAAGATTTTGTGTTCTTTGTTGGTTTTTTTTCCCCTCTTTTCTTCCTCTGATTTGGAAAAAAAATAAAAAGGGTGCATATGATATTTTTAGTCATCTGAATGAAGCTTAAAAATGTCTGCTTCTGCCTCTGCTCCAGATTAGATGCTAATCTTTGTAAAGAAGTGTGCCATATCAAATTCAAAACCACCTCACTATTGCTGTGACAGCTGTGCCGTGAAACCACCAGTATCTATTGCTACCTACAAGAAGAAAGTCTTTAGAAACAATCGTGATAAGAATAAATTGTGTTTACTTCCTCAAAGGTTAATGCTGATCTCTGGATTTTATATACACAGATACCTGCATCTCAGTCAGCTCAGAGGTCAACAGCAGTTTTTCCTCAATTTGTGCTACAGATAAATTGAATGTGTACACAGGTCACTAACATTTCCCCTCCTCACTCTGATCACATTTGGAGTGTTACCATCGTTTCAGTTTACAACAAAAAAACAGAAAATTCCTAGTTATAGTGGTGAGATTTCAAGATATTAGATATTTATTGTAAAAGTGTTCACAGCACAGGAGCTGACTTGTATTTTTCCTGGTGGATTTCCCACCCTCACTGTGCCCCTGAGGCCCTGCCGAACAGCTGATCAGCAGCCAGCCCCTAGGGCCCACAGAACAGCTGTGGCTGGTGGGTGCTGAGCACCCCTTCCCCCCCCCCTCCCATGGGTACTTGAGCCCTGAGTACCCATGGAGTAGGCACCTATGATTCAGAATATGTCGTACTAAATACAATGGGACAGATCTAGCGTAAAATCAGTGTAGCTCCAATGACAGCTATTGGAGCTGCAGTGATTTACACTACAGAGGATCCAGCCCAATCAATTTCATGTTGCACTGAACATTCATACATATAGTATCTTCTGGTTAATATTGCTTCAAATTTACTGTGGACAATCATTTAACTCTTGAATTCACAAATGTAGACCTTCACCTAAACAAAAGCCAATAAGCTCATTGTGAATTCCATTAAGCTGGAATTCAATGACTACAAAAATGAAACACTCCTTGCTGCATAGGGCTAGAGATTCAAAGATGACAAGATAAGTTATTTTGTTAGTCTGACCCTATGAGCCCCTCAGTGCCAACTGGCGGAGGGCTAGCTGTCAGGTAACAGCAACTCCTGTCAGTTCTGACAAATTCACTACACTTACCACATTGCTGTCATAGTATTTAGTTATAAAGAATGTCTTTGTAAGATATCAAAAGCGTATACTACACGTTTCATGACGTATGTATGGGTGTCAGGAAAGAAGTTGTATGTATGTACTAAAAATAGGTTGATAAACAATTATTTTCCCAGACAAAACTTGTCTACATATTTACTTGATTGATTTACTTGTCTACATAGCTGATGTAAAGTAAGCCAAATAAAATGGAGAGTACATACGCATCTGAGGTAAACAGGATGGACAACTTAACAGAACAATAAGAAAGCCTAATGGTGCTAGCACTGTGGAGAACAAATAGAAAGAATACATTTCAAAGGTTAGCTTGACTAAAGAAGCATGTTATACTTTCTTTATTATCTGTAACCCTTTCTGTTTCCATGGACTGTATTCAGTATCACTTAGAATTCAATCTTTGTTAATAAGCTTTTTGTTGTCATAAAAAGATCTCAGTGCTGTAATATTAAGCAAAGTGTGAATTCTTAGTTGAATCAAATAAGCTGATGTGTAAGCCGGCTCTTTGGACATAGCAAACTTGGTAGGTTGTGAGTGTCTAATGACAGGGGCTGGATAGTGCAAGGGAAAATACTCTTCCCTGTTGGTTGGGAACAAGGCAAAGTAAGGACTAGCAGAGTCCTGAGGACAGTTTTTCTAACAGATTTGGTTGACAGGGAGCTGTCACCCAGTTTAGCACTAGCAAATCTTTCTCTTGCAGAGGTTTGGGCTGGGGAGGGTTACACAGGGACCTACAGTTTTGGGTGACACAAAAGCACAGAATGAATGAAAGAAATAGATACATTACCAATATCTTCCCAGGCAAATTTTGCATGGAATTCTACTGGCAACCACTAAATTTCCAGATCTGTGTGAATAAAGCAACTCTTCAGGAAATTTAAAAAATTTCTTTTCTAATATATTCAGTAATGATCTGTCTCAGCTTATGGTTATGAATGCCACACAAGTCCTATTTTAAAAAAAACCACATCATTTCATTTTTGGTATAGTTTGTAGATACTACTGCTACTAATAGTAAACAAAATTATGTATGGACATTTTTCTCACTCACTATCAAACATGTTAATATATGTTAAGGTATATGCTCTCAAGATACCTACCCTCATGACTATATTAATACACAAAGGGCTTACTGTAGTTGCCTGATAAACCAAAATCCAGTGATGTCAATGGACTCTTTCAATTGATATCAATGGGGTTTTGATCAGGTTCTTGAGTCATGACTTTGAAAATCACATTAATTTCATTACCAAGGCGTACATGATTGTGAGTCTGTGAGATGTAACATTGAGCCAGTTATTTGTATTGGAAGCCTCAAAAGTTCCTAGAATGTATAGCTTATTGTTATATAAAACACACCCCTGTAACACAGGTACATATGTATCAAAATTAAGAACAGTATTGGGATGAGTGGCTTGGAATAACTTTCATAATAGAAAAAGTAAAAAAAAAATTGTCCAAAACAGATGTCAGTTTGACAATTTTTTTCAAGTTTCTTGTCAGAAAACCTCAAAGCCAAAAATTCAGCAGCCCACGCAACATTTCAGTAAAACTAAAGGCCAATTTTTTTTTCATTTGATCATTTGACTGTTTTTTTTAATTATTTTTCAATGAAAGTCAACAAAATTAAGTCTGTCAGCTAGAATTGATATATTACTGTTATGATCTGAAACGCGATTGCTTGAAAGTAGGACTACTACTTTTAAAAATGCATGTAATGTGTTAACCCCCTCACACTTGCCAAGAATCAAAATGATCTTGTTTCTGATTCCTCTTAGTTATTCTCCAAGACTGGTATGGGTTAGATCATTTACCCCTCTGGGTATGTCTGTACCATGGGATATTGTATTTTGAGGCCAACAATTATTTTCTTTATTCTGCTAATAGTATCTTATTGGCTTTTGAGCATAGTACATCCTTGCAATTATTTTAAAAATCTAGGTGTTTATATCCGCCAAAGATTCTCCCACTATGTATCTGACTTATTTTAAATATGAAAGCAAAAAGTATCCCCGTGACCCATACGAAGCATATAAAATAAAGACAAGTCAATCATTTTGCTTTATCTTTTTTTCCTCCTCATTATCCCTGGCAAGTCCTCATTTTTCTTTCTCTGAGCCATCGGTACATAATTAGGGTTTTTAGTCTCAGATTAATGAAATCAGCATTCTCAAAACTACAGTACCCGCACGAGGAAATAAGGAGACAGATCAACAGAGCCAGACGTGTACCCAGAAGCCTCCTACTGCAAGACAAACCCAAGAAAGAAACCAACAGGACTCCACTGGCCATCACATACAGTCCCCCCTAAAACCCCTCCAGCGCATCATCATGGATCTACAACCCATCCTGGAGAATGATCCCACACTTTCACAGGCCTTGGGTGGCAGGCCAGTCCTTGCCCACAGACAACCTGCCAACCTGAAGCATATTCTCACCAGTAACTGCACACCGCACCATAGTAACTCTAGCTCAGGAACCAATCCATGCAACAAACCTCGATGCCAACTCTGCCTACATATCTACACCAGCGACACCATCACAGGACCTAACCAGATCAGCCACACCATCACCAGTTCATTCACCTGCACGTCCACCAATGTAATATATGCCATCATATGCCAGCAATGCCCCTCTGCTATGTACATCGGCCAAACTGGACAGTCTCTAAGGAAAAGGATAAATGGACACAAATCAGATATTAGGAATGGCAATATACAAAAACCTGTAGGAGAACACTTCAACCTCCCTGGCCTACAATAGCAGATCTTAAGGTGGCCATCCTGCAGCAAAAAAACTTCAGGACCAGACTTCAAAGAGAAACTGCTGAGCTCCAGTTCATCTGCAAATTTGACACCATCAGCTCAGGATTAAACAAAGACTGTGAATGGCTTGCCAACTACAGAACCGGTTTCTCCTCTCTTGGTTTTCACTCAACTGCTAGAACAGGGCCTCATCCTCCCTGATTGAACTAACCTCGTTATCTCTAGCTTGCTTCTTGCTTGCATATATAAACCTGCCCCTGGAAATTTCCACCACTTGCATCCGAAGAAGTGGGTATTCACCCACGAAAGCTCATGCTGCAAAACGTCTGTTAGTCTATAAGGTGCCACAGGATTCTTTGTTGCTGAAATCAGTTAAATGATCTGAAATGAACTTTTAAGAAGTAGGTTATTCTACTTTTCTAGGGGACTACTGACTTATGGGATATAAGTATTTCATTTCATGGACTAATATGATATCACTCTCTTTTGGTATATGTCATGCTGTAACATATATAAACCCAACAGTAGTTGCAACCTACATGAAAGAAAATAATTCTGCAATGGATTTACACGTTACTCCTTCCACAGTGTAAATCCAGGAAAACTTAAAATAACAGATATACATTTGCATTTGAACAGCCATTATTGTTTAGAAAAAGGGAATTTTTTTTCACCAGATAAAAGACATATATATATACACACTATAAATTTTAAATAATTTTAAACAAACATATTAATACTGTACTGACCAATTATGATTGAGAAGCTTTGTTGAGGCAAGGGTGTAGTGGGGTCAGGGCGTAGGGGCTTGCCCCGCTCCATCTGGCCCTCCTGAGAGCCAAACAACCTTATAACGGAACAATGCATGACTTTAAATGAGTATGTTCGCTAATAGATCAGCAACCTAATAACGAAACAATGTTAACCGGGATGACTTTAAGATAGGAGTTACTGTAGTATGTTTGACATTGTATTCACTTGGCACTTTTACAGTGCTGTATATCTTCAGTTCACTTTACAAACATTACTAATTTGTGAGATTGATAAGTGATTCTACAGGATATGATTATGGGTGGACTTAAAACCTTGTTGTTATAAGCCAACCATGTCCACTGCCTTAACTCAGGATAAAATAGAAAATAGCAGTAAAAAAAACAAACATGGAAGAGACGTATAGATACTGAATCGGGTGGCCCAAGGTGTTTCAAATTCAGGGGTAGGGATCTGATTGGTGGAACTGTTTTGCTCTGTGTGAGTGACATACCCCCTCTTCCTCCCTCCCCCCCCCAGCCAAATCAGTGAGATTAAACCAAGCAGGCAGTAACAAAAAGCTATCATGTTGCCCTGAATGAAAACTAGGAAAGAGATTATTGGACACAGGGGTTTATAGAAAGGCAGGTTTGGAACAGTGAACAAAAGAGCTGTCACCTGTTTGTTTCCTACTTTTTTCAGGAAATAGGCATTGCTTTAATGCAATTGTGTTTTATATACAAAATCCTATCACTTGAACAACCCGCAATCTCCAGAGTTTGTGCCTAGCCACCTGGTCAATAGGAGTGAAAATACTACGAAGAAGACCTATGTTTTTTAAAACATTTTTTCTAGCTTGAATTTTATAGCTACCCCCAGCCTTGTTTTGCTGAAGGACCTAGCGAAATGGAGTAGGAGATTTCTCCTATCTTCATTAAAAGACCAGGATTAGAGTTAAATGGGTATTAATAAAAAGAAAATTATTTTAAGCAATATGAATAAAAATTATTTTCTATCTCAGTTCATCAGGTTTGGTTTGCTCAGTAGCTGTGATATGATAGTCAGTTGTCTATAAAGTCTTCCGGGGCGGGGGGGGGGGGAAAGTGGCAGGAAAGACCTGATATTTTGGAAAAACAAAACTGTTATTTACACACACAAGGGAATAAAATCCCATTTATATCTTTGTAAGTTACTTTGAAGCTGAACACTACAGCCGATAGATTTCTGGGAAGAGAAGGGGGAGTTCAACCTATTGAGTGAGTGATGATATTCTTGATTTTGAAGCAGTTTTGTGAAGTGTAGTCATTTTCCAAAATTTTCATTTTATTCATAAAACTTGTCCTTTTAAAAAAAAATGGAACGTTTAAATCAGCAAGACTAATAAAATGTAAGAGTTATTTGAGCCTATTGAGTGAGCAGCTGATTGGATGACTAAGGGCTTTATTCTTTAATCCTCAGAGAAGCAAAATATGCTAAGCAAGCATTCTGTTTTAAAAGGGAAAGTAGTTTTTAAAATGATCACACTACACTGAAGGGGGCAAAATCACTTTGTGGAAGAAAGCTACTAGAGATTCTCCTGATATAGTGCTTGGGGCATGCTACAGACCCCCAGGATCTGATGTGGATATGGAGACCTCTAATATTTTTGATTAAATAAATACTCCTGGGAATTGTGTAATTATGGGAGACTAATTTCCCAGACATAGATTGGAGGACAAGTGCTACTAATAATGGTAGGGCCCGGATATTCCTGGATGTGATAGCCGACAGATTTCCTCAAATAGACACCAAGCCAACAAGAGGTGATGCCATTTTAGATTTAGTATTGATAAGTTCTGAGGACTCAGACAAACTGGTTGTTGAGGACAGCCTTGGTTCAAGTGATTATGAGCCCATATAGTTTAAATTAAATGGAAGGAGAAACATGTGGATCTTCTACTAGGGTCCTGTATTTCAAAAAGGGCAAACTTTTTTTTTTTATTAAAAGAAGGGAATTAGTCAGGGAAGTGGACTGGACTGAGGAACTAGACTGAATATGGAAGAAGCTTGGAATTAGCTTCTGCAACTTTGACTTAAAGTATCTGAAACCTGCATCCCAATCAAAGCGGGAAATAATTTGTATGGAAGGGTTGCAGACCAAACTGGATGAGGAACTATCTCAAAACAGGTTATTAAAAGAAAGCAGAAAGCCTGTTAGGAATGAAAGATGGGGTGGATCACCAAGGAAAGCTACTTCTTGGAGGTCAGAAAGTATAGTGACAAAATGAGAACTGCCAAAGGCTAAGCGGAGTTGGACCTTGCGAAGGAAATTAAAGCCACTAGTAAAAAGGTTTTATAGCCATAAAAATAAAACAAAGACAGAAGAAGTGGGACCACTAAACACTGAGGATGTGGTGGAGATTAAAAAAAATAATCTAGGCCTGGCCCAACATCTAAACATATACTTTGTCTTGGTTTTGAATAAGGGTAATGTGGATCTTACAGGTAGCGGCAGGGTGGCTGATGGGGACAAGGATATGGAAGTAGAAATTACAACATCCGAGGTGGAAGTCAAACTCAAACAGTTTAATGGGATTAAATCAGATGGACTGGATAATCTCCATCCAAGAATTTTAAAGGAACTGGCACATGAAATTGCAAGTGCAATAGCAAGGATATTCAATGAATCTGTGAACTTTGGGGGAATACCCTGTGACAGGAGAATTGCTAATATAGATCCTATTTTTAAGAAAGAGGAACAATGATGTGGAAAGCAACAGGTCTGTTAGTTTAACCTTAATTGTAAGCAAGATATTGGAACAAATTTTGAAGAGAAGTTAAGGACATAGAGGTAATTGGGATAAAATACAACATAATTTTACAAAAGGTGATTGTGACACCTTTGAGAAGATAATTGATTTCTAGAGAAAGGAAATGCAGTAAATCTGACCTACTTGGATTTCCAAGAGCATTTGATACCATTCTACATGGAAAATTAGTTAAATTGGATACTATGGGGATTAATCAGAGAACTGAAAGGTGGATAAAGAATTGTTTAAAGAGACGACTACAATGGGTCATATACTGAAAGATGAACTGGCAGGTGAGAAGAGTTTCTCAGGGATCACTCTTATATAATATTTTCATTCATGACCTTTTGCAGATAATACAAAGTTGGCAGGTATTGCCCACACAGAGGAGGACTGGGGAATATCATATAAGAAGATCTGAAAGACCTTGAAAACCGGAGTAATAGAAATGGGATGAAATTCAGTAGTGCAAAACCATGCACTTAGAGACTAACAGGAATTTTTGCTTTAAGCTGGGGATGAATCAGTTAGAAAAAGTTACAAAGGAGGAGAAAGACCTGGGTGTATTGGTTGATCACAGGATGACTATGAGCTGCCAATGTGATGCAACTGCAAAAAAGGTTAATGCAGTCCTAGGATGCATCAGGTGAGGTATTTCCAGTAGACATAGGGCAGTGTTATTGCCATTATACAAGGCACTGGTGAGACCTCATCTGGAATACTGTGTGCAATTCTGGTCTCCAATGATTAAGATAAATTGAAATTGGAACAGGTGCAGAGACAGACACCTAGGATAATCAGAGGAATGGAAAACCTATGTTATGAGAGGAGAGTCAAGGAGCCTGGCTTGTTTAGCTTAACCAAATGAAGCCAGAGTGGAGATATGATTCTCTCTATAAATACAGAGGAATAAATACCAGTGAGGGAGAGAAGTTATTTAAATTAAGCTCCAATGTTCACATGAGAACAAGTAGATATACACTGGCCATCAACAAGTTTAGGCTTGAATTAAACAGGTTTCTAACCATCAGAATAGTTAAGTATTGGAATAGCCTCCCAAGGGAAGTAGTGGAGGCAAACAAATCTAACTGGCTTCAGGGCTGAGCTTGATAAATTCATGGAGGGGATGGTATCATGAGATTACCTTCAGTGACTTGTGGCCCATCTGCAACTGCTAATAGTAAAAATCCCTGATGGCCAGAGACAAGACACTAGATGGGGAGGGCTCTGAGTTACTGTACAGAATTCTTTCCCAGGTGTCTGGCTGGTAAGTCTTGCTGACATGCTCAGAGTCAGGGTCAGCTCCAGCTTTTTTGCCGCCCCAAGCGGCGAAGAGAACAAAAAAAGAAAAAAAAGATAAAGCCGTGATTGGCGGCATTTCAGCGGCTGCTTTACCGCCCTGCTTCATTTTTCGGTGGCAATTCGGTGGCTGGTCCTTCCCTCCAAGAGGGACTGTGGGACCCGCCGCCAAATTGCCACTGAAGATCTCAATGTGCCACCCCTTTCCATTGGCCACCCAAGCACCTGCTTTCCTGCGCTTGTGCCCAGACCCCGCAGGGGTCCCATGAGCCCAGGCCTGGTGGCGGTCCAGGTCTTTGGCAGCATTTCGGCGGCAGGGGGCCCTTCAGTGCTGCCAAAGAAGCAGAGAGACTGAAGGGCTCCCCTCAGCCGAAATGCCACCGAAGACCTGGAAAACCACCAGGTGAGTACAAGCCCCGCATCTCCCCCGCTTTTCCCCAGGCCCCCTGAATTCTCTGGGCGGCCTTGCTGGTGCCTGGAGCCAGCCCTGCTCAGAGTTAAGCTGATCACCATATTTGGGATTAGGAAGGAATTTTCCTCCAGGTCAGATTCACCTTCCTGTGCAGTGTGGGTCATTTGCTGGCTTAAACTTGCATAAATGATAGATTCCCTATAACTTGAAGTCTTTGAAACATGATTTGTGGACTCCAGTAACTCAGCCAGAAGCTATGGATCTATAACAAGAGGTAGGATTGGGAGGGGGAGTTTCTGTGGCCTGCAATATGCATGAGATCAGGTTAGATGATCCTGGTGGTCCTTTCTGGCTTTATAGTCTAGGAGTCCTGATAATCCTATTTTCTTCAATGGTCAGAATCAAAGCTGAGATTTGTCTGTTTGATTAGGTAACCGCAGGGACTATAATGGACCACAAACACCTCAAGAAATCTTTTCCCTCTCAGATTATGTCTCCAGACCCTTGACATGATTCAAAACAAGTTTTATTCCTTGTAGTTCAAGATACTGGAGAAATATTTCATTTCAATTACAATTATTTCTTAGGTCCTTTCATAACAGTCCATATAAAATGCAGCTTAATAATAATATTGATCTCTGCCAAAAATCAATCCATTAAGGAGGTAAAGTGTTTAACAAATCCCATGATTTCCCCCTGCCCCCCAATTTCAGGTACTGCAATATGATGCCTGAAAAGATTTGGAAGTATACTTCTATGTGGGACAAATATAGGTGAATTTTACATATTTTGAACAATATTATTGTTATAATAATGTGTGAACTTCTATAATGGCTCAAAGCATTTCAAAGTACTTTACAAACAATTATTGTGTTCTTATTAACAGAACTATCAGGAAATGATCACTGGCAGAATTGGGCTGAGAGGTATTGTGTCTGTCAAATCCCTCCAGTTATTTCAGAGAGAGCTGAGGATGCTCATCACCTCGCAGAATCAAGAAAAATATTTCCTAGGAAATAATATTCAAGTGGTAACAAAAATAGTATAGTAGTTTTCATAAATTGTCTTACTAGACTTGATTCCTCTGATCTCTAAGATATTTTGCTCGACATCTACTGTCTCTAGATATTGTTTAGATGACATCAACATTCTAAACAATCTGCTAGAAAAAAAATAAGGGTATTGCATCATCCGTCTTCTTGTATCATTGTTTCTAAGAAACAAATAATTCTAAAGGCTGGATCAAAAGAGGAATGTAAAATATTCCACAATATAGTCACAGACACGATGACTGATAGACCTGATACTAATAAAGAAGTATGCTATCTGAAATAAACCTTCTAGCATCTCTCAGGAGAGAACGAAGAAACCAAAGTGTATAGCATCTGACAACCATCCTGATTCAATCTGTCAAACAAAGTGTATAGCAGTCACTTTAGTAGTGGCCTTTACAGTTAGAGACTTTGATAAAAGACCTCCCAAACAGAGAAAAGGTGATTTTCCTTTAGGGCTTTTGTATTATGCTTTTACAGGACATTTTATACTCTGGGATTACATGTACAAGAGTTTCTCATTACTTGAAAACACGAGTCAAATTTATTTCCCAATAACTTTATGTCGGCTTCTCTAGCCTGTTCATCATTGTACTAATTACATGGATTGCCCTCACTTTAGACCCAAATTTAACTTTGTGCACAACCCCAGGTGTCATTTTCTCCTTTCTCATTGAGAGTTATAATGATCAAACCATTGAAACACGAAACTGAACTTACAATACAGGCAACGTTATTTACAGTATTACAACTATCCCCACATTGCAACTATCATACACTATTGTCTACATTGTGTTCTTCATTTCGTCCATATTTTGTCCAACAATTGGGCAGTGGAGTTTGAGATATTTCTACACAGAATACATTTGCCAATGTTATTCTCATTATACACCCTAGCTATGTTTTTCTCAAAAGCTTACTTTGGACCAGATTCTGCCTCTATTATTAACATCAAGTAGTACCTTTCTCTAAGAATAGTCTGTCTAATGTTGCTACTTGTGGAGTAAGAAACTACTCAATCCGAGTAAGGGTATCATAATATGGTTCTTAGTGTTGTAACCACTATACAGAAACAAGTTACTTACAGAGGCAGATAATCCTCTACAAGGCAAATATAGTCACAAAAGATTATATTGTGCAACCTTTCCTCATGATGATGAGCATTTATGCACATGAGTACTCACTGAAGTCAATGGGTCTACTTGTGTAAAAAAGTATTCACTATTATAAATAAATTCCAAATTGCACATTCTTTTCTATGTGGGCTTGATTACGCCATTTAGACATTTTTTAATCACCATGTTGCCTAACCCTAGGATCAGGCAACACACTGGTAAAATGCCCGAGTCACATCTACGCACAACAGTGTTCACTCTAGCTACCAGCAGGGGAGTCACACACGTGAATAAATAGGAGACCTCAGTGACTATACATACATACACAGCCTCAGTGGGCATAAATACATACACCATTGTTACTGAAGTATTTGGAGTTTGAGTGCAAGTGGAATGAATATAATGTGGTAAGAGTAGTATTTCCTTCCGTCAGAAGTAATTATAACAGAATGACACCTATTAAGGACTTAATCTTGCTCCCTCTGTAGCTGTAGAAACTACAAATGTTAAAAGCATGTATAAATAATAAAAAGAGAAGGACAATGCATTCAGATTATTTAAGGGACATATCAAACTAACATCAGTGTAGTGACACCCTACAAATGTAGGCAGTTTTGATATATTGGATATTTCTTTCCCAACTCTCTCTGGAATAAAGTGTCATTGCATAATACACAATTAAAAAGATATGCAATATTGTCTCTGGTGTTTGAATGTAAGTTTCTATGGCTTTATGTCAACATATAACACTGTTCTACAGCCAAAATGCTTCTGAAATAAATGTAGTCCAACTTTACTAATTCTGGGTCACTGAGAACGAAAATGATGCTTAAAATTGTCGATTGGCTCTAGTTTTCAAGATATGCTATTGGGTCAGTATATACGACCCTTGACTTGGGAATAGCAGAGGATAAGTGAGTTATAAAGGGAAGGGATCTCAATTTAAACCAGAAATGACTAAAATACATCTTTGACTGGATCTATGAATAAATGTATGACTGGGTTTGGACAGTACTTGCTTTTAGGCAAAACAATGAATGATGCAATCTGAAGCTGGTATTGCGTCATACATGATATGAATTGCATCATGTTATTCCTAGAAGTCATGGATGATGCAATCATAACGAAGCTTACATCACTCTGCTGAACAAATTGCCCTATATCAGCTCTAGAAATCATACAGTGTCGTGCTCTCTTATTTGTCAGTGTTTGATTTTGCAAAGGGACACATATCTGTTTAGTCAAAGTGAGCAGAGATGCCTCGTACTTGTGTGAACAGTGCAGATAACTTCTGCTATGTTTGTGGTGAAGTGACTTTTGCATCACAAAAGCACAGTATAACCACTCTGGTTAAGAAAGCCTATCACCTTTATTTTCGCTGCAAAATTGGAGATCAGGACAAGAGGTGGGCCCCACACATATGCTGCAACACTTGTGCAACAAATCTTCGCCAGTGGTTGAACAGAAAAAGGAAATCTATGCCTTTTGCAGTGCCAATGATTTGGAGAAAGACAACAGATCATACCAGCAATTGTTACTTCTGCATGGTGCCTCCAGTTGGGAAAGGTGTGTCAAAGAAGAAAAAGTGGACTGTGCATTATCCAAACATTCCATCACCTATACGCCCAGTACCCCATGGAGAAGGTCTGCCGGTTCCTGATGCACCAGAATCATTCTCACTTGAGTCAGATGAGGAAGAGGAAGAGGATGAAACTTCTGGTCCTGAACCATCAATGTCACAGGACCCACATTTTCTCCCATCCTCCTCCTCTGAACCACACCTCATAACACAAGGTGAACTGAATGACCTTGTCAGGGATTTGGAACTACCCAAGAGTAAGGCAGAGCTGTTGGGCTCCAGGCTACAGCAGTGGAATCTCCTGGCAGGTGATGTTAGGGTTTCCATGTTCCATGACCGTCAAAAGGATCTTGTCCCATTCTTCTTCATGGAAGGTGATCTTGTAGCCTGCAACAACATCGATGGTGTGCTGGCAGCCCTCAACATCATTCATGATCCAGATGAGTGGAGACTGTTCACTGATTCATCGAAGACGAGTCTTAAAGCTGTTTTACTGCATAATGGCAATGTTTTGCCATCAATTCCAGTTGGTCATGCAGTCCATATGAAGGAAACCTATGACAACAGGGAACAACTTTTGAGGTGCATAAACTATGACCAACATCAGTGGCAGCTTTGTGGCGATTTGAAGGTTGTTGCTCTCTTGCTTGGTCTGCAGACTGGATACACAAAGTACTGCTGTTTTCTCTGCGAATGGGATAGTCGTGCAAGAGATTCCCACTACATCAAGAAAGATTGATAATGAAGACGGTCTAGTTTTTGTGGATACAGACTAACACGGCTGCTACTCTGAAACCTGTCTAGTTTCTTGAGATTCAAACTGCATTCCAGAGAGAGACACTGGCTAAGTCCTGACCCCTTCCACAGGGTCTTCCGCGGCACTGAAGGATCCCCTGCTGCCAAAATGCTGTGAAGACCTGTAGTGAGTGAAGGACCCCCTGCTGCCGAAGTGCCGACGAAGACACACACCGCTACCAGGTGAGTAAAAAACAATTTAAAAAGGTGCCTAAGGCGCAGGGCCCTCTTAGGCGTAGGTGCGGGGCCCTCTTAGGCACGAGGCCTGATTCCGGGGAATCGGGGAATTGGCCTAAAGCCAGCCCTGTTTCCACTTGTGAGAATTTAAATGTATTCTGCCCTTCCCCCTCAAAAAACAAACAAAACAGAACAAAACAAAACACTAGGCCTGATTCTCCTCCACAGTCCATTCCAGTGTAACTTCTGATAAATTTGGTGCAAAAACAGTGAAGCTGGAAGCTACTACACACTACTGCATACCCAGGAACCTAGCAAAGGCCCTTTGCTGACAGTCCATAATTCCCTAAATTGACAGCTTTGTTGTGTGTATGTGCAGCATCTCCCCTGAGGCTTTGGTAAACATCAGAGTGGGTACCCATGAGGAAGCTTTTGCTGCTCCTTGCAGCATTACATTTCACACCTTTCATCTACTCCATTTAGAAAGCTTGTTGCTGCAAAATGTACATCTAAGGAGTTATTTGCATCTCAGATCCTAAGGGAACCATGTTGTCCCATAGTGAGGATAAGCGAGAGGACAATCATTCCCTGATGCTGGAGTTCCCATTCTTCATAGATCCCAAGGAAATATGAAATTTAAGTATTACTCCTACTGTCTCCAGTGCTGCCTCACAAAATCCCTGTCCTCTAAGCACCAGAGACTCCAGGAGGCAGCCCTCCTGTGGGTTTTACTGCAAAAGGTTATGTATAACATCACATAGCTGGCAAAGTACTTCTGGTATCTTGTGGCTAAGAGACTTTCTAAGTCTATATCAATAGAGACAAACATTAACTACTTCTAAATTAGGTCAGAATTTTGGCAGGAAGATGTATCTGATAAAGAAAAGTAATATTTCAGAAAAGCTGGCAAGTCAGTGACATGCAGAGAGCATTAAGATGGTATAAATATTTAAAGTGTTTCTGATAAAATAAACCTCACCTTTGTTAAATATTTATCATATATTAGATATTTATCTTTTCCACCTTCACCATGCTTTGTTAACATTATTCACAAACCTGGAAGTTGTTGGGGAGAAATGTACATATTTGCCTATTTGACAGACTTTTGTATCTTCAGCTAATCTTGTTGCCACAGCCTCAACTGCGATTGGATACCCAGTGTAACTGCTGGCAACTTTTAGCATTTATAATCACAAATCAGGTCACAAAAAATCAGGTTTTTAAGCCAATCAAGATTTTACAATAATAAATCTTGGGTTCTATTTGTGTTCCAATTTGAGTCTTTAGGTTATACCTGCAACAAACCACCAATAAGACAGCCAACATTTATGCACCTAAAGAATGGTGAAATCCAGGCCCCATCCAAGTCAATGGCAAAACTACTGATTTCAATAAGGCCAGGATTTCATCCTGAGTTTTTCCATACCTGAGTATCTCGTAGTCATAGCTAGCAACTAGCATATGATGGGAGCTAGACTTTACGTAAGGTGGAACCACTCTGTGGAGATGTTTGGAAGAAAGACTGGATTGTGTCTGTCAATATGCTGCAGACTTTTGTTCAGGTTACATTTCTATATTTGTAGTTTTCCATTGTCCATTTATAATCCCTTGTCCATTACAGTAATTCAAGGTGGACTGCTTCCTTTCCGTGTTATTTATTGCCCTGGCTAGTAAGAATGGATGTTTGGAGATTCTGGAAGCATTGTGGCCACTCAGTTCTCAAGTCCATGAAATAATCCCATGTTCTTCCAGTCCAGGTGCCTGTTTCATTGGTTTTACACTAAGCATTGTTCCCACTAGTTTTAGTGGGTTACTTTGGGTTTATCTGCAAATTTTCTGGGGAGTGAATGTCTGTGCTCCCCAAAAATTGTTTCTCCTAGGAGGAACTGAACATTCTCTAATGTGACACCACCTTATTCTCTCAGAATGCCTTACACTCTTCCCATGTCTCCTGCTCAAAGCCTGTGCAAAAGAATTCATAAAAGAGTAATTGGGGGTGGGGAGGGTTATTCTATAATATTATACTCAACTCCTGCTGGACACTTGCCAGACAACTGTTAGGGGATCCAAATGCTGAATCCCCTTAGTTTGCCTGGGTGGGGTGGGGTCTGCTCAGAGTTTAGGCACTCTCCCTGGCTTTGGACTTCCAGGCACTTACTCCAGGTGCAGTCTCTGTGTCTGACACCCCTCTTGGCAGTGGGGACCCCACAATTCAATTGCCTAGTCCCTGAAATTTATGCCATCTCCCCCAATCTTCCTCTTCAGCTCTTGCATGTCCCCCAGAATCTCACTAAATGTGTAAGCCTTCTTGTTTACAGTTTACCACTTCAGGAGACTGATAACCAGCATACACAGGATTCTGAAACACCCTTTACTCTTGACACAGCAAGACGAGCAATACAGAGCTAGACAAAATAAGAAACACACCTATATGCATTCCCCTGCCTCAGGTTCTTCACTACTCTGGAAAGTTCTTTAGGCTTGGGCAGAATCCTCTAGAGTGTCCTGGATCATTCCTGCCCTTCTGCACATGGCTTCTCACTCAGGGTATGTCTACACTACAAAAGTAGTTTGATTCAACTTAATTCGAATTTGTGGAATCGACCTTACCAAGTCGAATTTGTGTATCCACACTAAGGACACTAATTCGACTTTGTGAGTCCACACTAACAGGGCAAGCGTCGACTTTGGAAGCAGTGCACTGTGGGCAGCTATCCCACAGTTCCCGCAGTCCCCGCTGCCCATTGGAATGCTGGGTAGAGCCCCCAATGCCTGCTGGGGGAAAAATGTGTCGAGGGTGGTTTTGGGTAACTGTCATCATTGAACCGTCAATCACGCCCTCCCTCCCTCCCTGAAAGCACCTGCGGACAATCTGCTCATGCACTTTTCTGGTCAGTGACAGCGCGGACGCCACAGCACTGCGAGCACGGAGCCCGCTGCAGTTATGGCTGTTTTCACCTCCTCGCACCTTATCGTCCACCTCTTCCACAGTCAGCTGCTGAGAAATCGGGCTACTTTTCAATGGTGCTGCAAGCATTGGTGGACCATAGGGGACGTTTTACCAACATCAATGTCGGGTGGCCAGGCAAGGTTCATGACACGCGTGTTTTCAGGAACTGTGGTCTGTTTAGACACCTGCAGGAAGGTAATTTCTTCCCGGACCACAAAATAAATGTTGGGGATGTGCAGATGCCTATAGTGATCCTCGGGGATCCTTGGACAGCGACAAGGAACTCTTCAAGTACCAGCGAGCAGCGTGACCTGTGACTGTTCAGTTTCTTTACAGAGAAGCTGAACCTGCCCCTGTTTCTTTACCCAGTTACTGTTGACTATCCTCTGCAGTTACATACCCCGTTCACCCCGTTTCCCCCACTTACAACACACGTGTAAAAATAAAATACATGTTCCATTGTTACTTAAGAAATGTTTCTTTATTAATGACTTTGCGTTAAAGGGTTGAAACTGGGACGCAGACTGTGGGTAGGGTGTGCGGTGATGTAAAGACCGCCTCTGAACTCGAGGAATGACAGGCTCCTGCTCCTAGAGCGGTCTGCAGTGACGGACTGGTTGTTTCAACGGAGCCTGCCATCTATCCTTTTTGGGATTCTGTGTGTGGGGGCTATGTGACCTTGTGGGGGAGGAGGACGGATACAGATTCCTCTGCTGCGTGACTCAGCGGTCCAGGACAAGGACCGCTGCATAAGATCTGTAACCACCCTCCCCCGCTACAAAGTCACGTACCCCACCACCCACACAAAACCTGGAAACCACCTCCCATACCGACCAGGGTGCCTACTGACTGCACTGTGTGTGTGACCTGCTGCTGATCCTGCCCTCGTGTCTGTACCCTGGTAAAGGTGACTGTCCTGTCCAATTACCAACCCCCTGTCCCCCCTTCAAACACAGTCTCCTCTAAAAGAACATGACGGAAACAGTAATTAACAGAAAAGTATTTTTTATTATCAACTAGCCAGTTAGGGGATGAAACTGGGACGGGGGCTTGGGTGAGGCGGGAAGGAAAGGACTTCTCAAAATTTAGACTATGAGAGCTATTGGGTACTTGAGCACTCTGCTGGGGTGCAGTGACAGTTTTAACGCCCCCTGGCACCTCTCCTTCTGGTTATTTTGGGTGAGGGGGGTATGGGACTTTGTGGCGGGTGAGGGCGGTTGCAGATACACTGCAGGGGGGCTCTGTCCTCCTGCCTGCGGTCCTGCAGAACATGCACAAGGCGCCGGAGCGTGTCCGTTTGCTCCCTCATTAGTCAAAGCAGCGTTTGAGTCATCTGCTTGTCTTCCTCACGCCACCTCTCCTCCCGTTCGCTGTGTGAGCGCTGGTACAGAGAGAGGGTCTCCCTCCACCGGCTCTGCTGGTCCGCCTCGTCTTGGGAGCAGCCCATAAGTTCAGCGAACATCTCGTCCCGTGTCTTTTTCTTTCGCCGCCTAATCTTTGCCAGCCTTTGTGAGGGGGATGCTGTGGCAGGTCTGGAGTCAGTCGAAGCTGTGTGATGGGAAAAAGGGAGTGAATTCCTTGCAAAGATACATTTTTGCGAACAATGAACACAGTCTAGTCTGTGTCTGTGAACAAGAGCATGCACAGCACCTATCTCGTGCGCACTCCTGCTGCAGGAAATCCGGAAAGCATAAACTCTGCCCCTGTTCCACCCCATCGCAGTGTCCCCCGACCCTTGGAATTCCTGGTTGAGATCCCAGTGCCTGATGGTGCAAATTTCATTGTCATGGGTTGTTCTGGGTACATGTAGTCACTCATTCCTTCCTCCGGGAAAGCAACGGCAGACAATCATTTCGAACCCGTTTTCCCTGGATTACCCTGGCAGACGCCATAGCGTGGCAACCATGGAGCCTGTTTTGCCTTTTGTCATTGTCACCGTATGTGTACTAGATACGTAAGCTAAATGCTGTAACTCGTCCAGACAACTATCCAATGCCACGCACTGATGAGCTATTGGAAAAGTTGGGACGTGCCCAGTTCATCTCTACCATTGACTTAACCAAGGGGTACTGGCAAGTACCACTAGATGAACCCGCCAAGGAAAAGTCTGCCTTCATCACCCATGCAGGGGTGTATGAATTTAATGTGCTTCCGTTCGGACTGCGGAATGCACCCGCCACCTTCCAAAGGCTGGTGGATAGTCTACTAGCGGGATTGGGAGACTGTGCAGTTGCATACCTTGATGATGTGGCCATTTTTTCTGATTCATGGCCCGAACACCTAGAACATTTGAAAATGGTTTTTGAGCGCATCAGGCAGGCAGGACTAACTGTTAAGGCCAAAAAATGTCAAATAGGCCAAAACAGAGTAACTTACCTAGGACACCAGGTGGGTCAAGGAACCATTAACCCCCTACAGGCCAAGGTGGAGGCTATCCAACAGTGGCCTGTCCCAAGGTCAAAGAAACAGGTCCAATCCTTCTTAGGTTTGGCCGGATATTACAGGCGATTTGTACCACACTACAGCCAAATCGCTGCCCCACTAACTGATCTGACCAGGAAAACCCAGCCAAATGCAGTTAAGTGGGCTGATGAGTGTCAGAAAGCCTTTACCCAGCTTAAGGCGATGCTCATGTCTGACCCTGTATTACGGGCCCCGGACTTTGACAAACCCTTCCTAGTTACCACCGATGCATCTGAACATGGGGTAGGAGCGGTTCTAATGCAGGAAGGACCGGATCACAACTTCCATCCTGTCGTGTTTCTCAGCAAGAAACTGTCTGAGAGGGAAAGCCACTGGTCCATCAGTGAAAAAGAATGTTACGCCATTGTGTATGCCCTGGAAAAGCTACGCCCATACGTTTGGGGCCGGCAGTTCCAGCTACAAACTGACCATGCTGCGCTAAAGTGGCTACACACTAACAAGGGAAACAACAAGAAACTTCTCCGTTGGAGCTTAGCTCTCCAAGACTTTGACTTTGACATTCAACACATTTCAGGAGCTTCCAACAAAGTTGCTGATGCACTCCCTCGTGAAAGTTTCCCAGAATCAAGTGGCTAAAAAGTGTTCTTAACATGTTTTCATGCTTAGTAGTCTATGTAATAGTGCATGTGTTTTATTACTCTGGTTGTTTTACAGTTCTAGGAGGAAATCACCGCCAGTGGATCCCACTGTTAGTGATTTGGGGGGCGTGTCATAAATAGTTAGTTAAGGGTTAAGTTTCCACCTGTAAAGGGTTAACACATAGTACCTGGTGAACACCTGACCTGAGGACCAATCAGGGAAGAGAATTTAAAATTCCTAGGAGGGAACTTTTTCTCTCTGTTCTTGTGTGTGTTGTTCTTAGCCGTTTGGAGTTACAAGTGTCCAGATGTTTAATCAAGTCTTCTGCAAGTTTCCATCTTTCTGAACTAATTTCTTCTAGTCAAGATAGTGAGTATTAGAAAGGTACTTTGTGTCCTCATCTAATAATCCTATGTTTGCAATTCTGTGTGTTTGTTATTGATTATTCTTAATTCTGCCTGTATTGTTTGTACTGAGAAGGAGAGAAGATTCTCTCCAGAAATCAGTAAGGTTATACCCTATGAATGTCCAGCTTGGATTCATAGAGATTGTGTATTTTCTTGTTTTTCTTTTAATATATTCTTTCTATAAAGATTTGATTAAATCCCTTCTACTGTGGATACAGGTGGAGGGAGCTAAGAGACTCTCTCTCGGTGGTGAGACAGGCTTATCTCCGGGCAGAGAAGGGAGTGGGGAGAAGGGGAGGTTTCTCCCTCTGTGAGTTGATCTGTGTTTCCCCAGGGAACGTCTTGGGAAAGAGGAGGGGGAAAACAGGGGTGTCCCGGCCCACGTAAATTGACCGGGTGTGGAAGCAAAAAGGAGACCTACCCTAGGATTTTAGGGTGGGGGGATACATGCTGGTCCTCAACTTGAAACCCCCCAGTTTCAAGTGAGAGTGAGACCATGACAGCAACACAGCAGCATTCATTTGATTTTGCATGACAGCAGAGATGGTTATCAGCCATACTGTACCATCTACCATGCCATTGTAAATTGGCAAGGTGATGATGGTTACCAGCTGTATTGCATTATACCTTCTGCTGCTGTCATAGGTGGCCCTGGCCGAGATCAGCCGGGGGCACAAAAGACAAAACTGGGAATGACTCCCCGAGTCAATCCTTCCTTTATGGTATCTAAAAATAGAATAATTCCTGCATAGAATATGGGGCTAGTGTAGTAGAGATCCAGTATTTCAGAGAACCAGAGAGCACAGCCACTCTGTGTCAGATTATGCAGGAATTATGAGCTGCATGGCATTCACAGGGGGCGCTCCTGCAACAACCCCACCTGTTGCTTCCCTCCTCCCCCAGCCTTCCCGGGCTACCATTGCAGTGTCCCCTGATTTGTGTGCTGAAGTAATACAGAATGCAGGAATAAGAAACAGTGACTTGTTACTGAAATGAAATGAGGGGAAGGCAGCCTCCAGCTGCTATGATTGTCCAGACAGGACATTAAGCAGTGTGGGGGAGAGGAAAACAGCATCCTGCTGCTATGACAGTCCAGGCAGTACAGAATCTTTTCTTTACACATGAAGGGCGGGGGCTGATGGAGCTCAGCCACCTGTTGCTATGATGAAGACGGTTAGCAGGCCGTCTACTTATAGGCTGATGACGAGGACGGGTACCAGTCGTATTGCACTACACCATCTACAGCAAGGCTGATGATGATGACGACGGATATCAGTCATACTGCACCATCAGACACCCATGAGGGGGGGGGGGGAGAGGATGCTACAGTACAGTGCCGCAGCATCGCGTCTACCAGCAGCATTCAGTACACATAGGGTGACATTTAAAAGAGTCAAGAGACAATTTTTTTTCCTTTTCCTTCTGGGGGTGCGGGAGGGGGGTACATTGACGAGCTATGCCCTGAACCGCCGTGGACAATGTGTTTGACCGTACAGGTATTGGGAGCTCAGCCAAGAATGCAAATGCTTTTTGGAGACTGCAGGAACTGAGGGATACCTTGTGTCCTCAGTCCCCCCTCCCTCCATGAGCGTCCATTTGATTCTTTGGCTTTCCATTACGCTTGTCACGCAGCAGCACGCTGAGTCTCTGCTACGCCGTCTGTCCGGAGATTTTTTAAAAATACTTTGGACCAGGCGTAACATTACAGTAATTCCCCTAATTAGATGCAGGAGTCTCCGAGCGAGATCACCCTGAGGATGGTCACTGAAGGAGATAGAGAGCGCATGCTGCGTGAAAGCCGGCACAAACCAGGGGCCTATGCAGCCGTGCTCGGGGAGGCAATGCTCCCTGCGTACCTCATGAAAGCCTGGCGCGGAAAGGTGTGCTACCACGGAGCACCCAATAAGGCAGCTCTCCCCAGGAACCTCCTGGGGAGGCTTTTCCATTACTTCCAGGAGAGCTTCGTGGAGATCTCCCAGGAGGATTTCTGTTCTATCCCCATATATATATATATATAGACCTCCTTTTCACATAGTTCAGATTCCTGTTCCATTAATAATAAAAGTTTACATGTTTTAAGCTCTTACCGACTGATCCTTCCCCTGATTCAGGGTCCGGGTTAACGGCTGGGAAGGATTGGTAGGGGCTCTCTGTGAGGGTGATGAAGAGATCCTGGCTGTCGGGGAAACCGGCGTCGTAAGCGCTGTCGCCTGCCTCGTCCTCCACAAACCCTTCCTCATCTTCCCCGTCCGCGAACATCGCCGAGGAACTGGCCATCTACACTATCCCATCGTCAGAGTCCATGGTCACTGGTGGGGCAGTGGTGGCAGGCTCCGGAGCGTCCGTTTGCCGCTTTGGTCTTCTGGTAGCCTTGTCTCAGGTCCTTGATTTTCAGGCGGCGCTGCGTTGCATCCCGGCTGGATCCTCTGTCTGTCATGGCTTTGGAGACCTTCTCGTAGGTCTTTGCATTCCGTTTTTTGGAGTGCAACTCCTAAAGCACAGACTCCTCGCCCCACACACCAAGCAGATCCAAGACTTCCCGGTCAGTCTATGCTGGGGCCCTCTTTCCATTCAGAGATTGCCTGGACTCCTCTGCTGGAGAGCTCTGCATCGTTGCCGGTGCTGCTGAGCTCGCCCCGATGTCCAACCAGGAAATGAGATTCAAACTGGCCAGACAGGAAAAGGAATTCAAATTTTCCCGGGGCTTTTCCTGTGTGGCTGATCAGAACATCCAAGCTCGGACTGCTGTCCAGAGCATCAACAGAGTGGTGCAGTGTGGGATAGCTCCTGGAGCTACTAAGGTCAATTTCCGTCCACACCTAGCCTAATTCGACATGGCCATGTCGAATTTAGCGCTACTCCCCTCGTCGGGGAGGAGTACAGAATTCGAACTAAGGAGCCCTCTATGTCGAATTAAATGGCTTCCTGGTGCGGACGGGTGCACGGTTAATTCAAATTAACGCTGCTAAATTCGAATTAAAGTCCTAGTGTGGACCAGGCCTCAGAACATGAAACCTCAGGCCCCTTCTGCCTCTCTATAGTGCCTCCCGAAAGTCCCTCTCCTTTACAATCATCAACCCCTTTTGTCAGATGATTCCCCGAGCAGCCTCAGTGGGTGGCAACAGACCCCTATGGGAGGATTTGTTGCCAAGTGACCTCTCCTCTGATATCCAGGCAGTGTGCTTTTACTTGAATAGAACACCAAAATTTAATAAATCTCCACTTTTAGCCGTGTGCCACTACCTACTGGGGTACAACATGGAGGTAAAAGTACAGCCAAGGCAGCTAATTCAAAAAGAAGTCTGCAGTCTGAAAAAGATACACACAAAGTTTGTGATTTTGAACAGAATTCATAAGATAGGGGATCTAAGTCATGTTGTGGGTTAATCTGAATATTAGCTTTGTAAACCTGCCAGCATATTCAATATTGAAATCTAAATTCAAGATGTGTCATGAAGAAAGCACCTTCTATTTTGTATGATTTTTTTAAAGTACTTTCTAGATTCTGAAAAAGACATTGAAAAGTTGTCTTTTCTGTTTTAATCTTCTTGCAAAATCACTGAATTGGAGTCATGCAGTTTCTGAAAATAGTGGTGTTAAACTATGTTTTCTAATTATAAAGGTATTTTAATAAGAGGTCAAACGTATGACACTGAGTTCAGTGCCAACTCTTAACATAAACCACATCATATATTTAGTTATGTACCTTTATAAATGATTAATAGAGTCAAGGCTATGTGTTTTTCATAGCTATATGTTTCATTGCGCAGCTGTGAATATTTTCTATTTGGGAATGTAAATGATGAAACAGAAAAGATTACATGAGCCTTCCAATATAAAGCCACACAGATGTTTATGACCAAAGCTGACTGCTTCAACAATCAAAACAAACTATCTTGTGAATTCAAAAAGTTAGTCAAGTATAAAGGGGAGAGAGGTGTTTGGTATATATGTAAGAACAGCCCTATATGCTAACTACAAATAGCAACAGTCTGCATTCATTAAGATTAGTCTGAGTCCTATCTGAAAAAGTCTACACCCTCTATCAAAGCATATATGTGGGATGGAGGGAGAAAGAAAGACATCCTAGCCATCAAAACAAGTTGTAGGACTACTCAGACCCACTAAACACACTCGCTCAGCAAGGAGACTGATGTAATCTTCACCATAGCTACCAGTTGTTTCCCCAGCCCATCATAACTCTTCCATCAGATTGTGAGTTTCAGTCAACTCGCTCTCTCCATGCCCCAATTGCCACCAGATATTAGGCAAGAATCAGTTAGCTATATTGGATCACTGGTGATAGTGAAAGACTGTGATGCAAGAAAGTATTTAAGCAACGTACACATCTTTATGTACATGAGTAGTCCCACATCTGTACACAAAAAGTACATTGCTGAACTGGGGCCAAAAAGGGGGTCATGAGCATATTGAAAATATTAACCAGTGCCTCCTCTCTAACATCCTGCAGCAGCCTCATAAATATGGGAATAAGAAGGGTGACAAAACAATCAGGTGGAACCCCTACAAGAAAGCCTTCAGGATTAGTGAGCAAATTTCCCCGTATAGCCCTCTCAGCCAGGAAGTAATGGGCTGCTCAAGCAGCCTCATTCACTCTTCCCTAAATTGGCAGTTAATCCCAAACCAGCTCATGATGAGCTACATCAGATAGATCTAATAACAGAGCATCAAAACTTGGTATTTCCATCCTCCATGCTGAAATACCAGGATTGCCTGTGTTGTCATCCTGAGTCAGGAGTAGGAGTTGAAACATTAAAGCTTTTTGCAGAATGAAAAAAAAATTATTCATAAATATAAAAATGATTTGTCTTGTCAAATTCCAGCCAAGCTTTTTATTTCAGGTTGGTTTGACATTAAACTGTGTTTGCCTGAGCTATGCAGTGCCTCATGCCTCCTATGTGTTGGGCTTCCCAGTCGTACTACATCTTGCATGGTGTACTGTAGTGCATCATATAAGATGTAGTTGGACCATGACAATAATTTCAGCAAAATTAACATTTTGCCAAAACTACATTTTCTGTTAAAATGAAAAACATGGCTGCATTTCTGTGTGATTATTACTAGTGCTGAATCATGGACCAAACACCACAAATGCAGTGTCTATACCATATTCCAGTCTGTCAGATTAAATTAGTGCCCCCCCAAACACACAGATCACACAAAGGGGTTCCAGCCCTCCTTGGAAAGTCTAGATCAGACAAATCTATTGCACCATTCTCACCTTCCTAGGTCCCTGTGAAGTGGAGTGAGGATCCCTGCACTGGAAATGGGTACATGGGGATTCTGCCTCCTCTAACTTTAGAGACTTTTCCAGGTAAAGCATCATAGAATCATAGACTTTAAGGTCAGAAGGGACCATTATGATCGCCTAGTCTGACCTCCTGCACAACTCAGGCCACAACTCACCCACCCACTCCTGTATCAAACCCCTAACCTATATCTGAGCTATCAAAGTCCTCAAATTGTGGTTTAAAGCAGGGTTTCTCAAACAGGGGTTGCCGCTTGTGTAGGGAAAGCCCCTGGCGGGCTGGGCTGGTGTGTTTACCTGCCTCGTCCGCAGGTCCGGCCGATCGTGGCTTCCACAGGCCGTGGATCGCTGCTCCGGGCCAATGGGAGCTGCTGGAAGCGGCGGCCAGTTTGTCCCTCAGCCCGCGCCACTTCCAGCAGCTCTCATTGGCCTGGAGCAGCGATCCATGGCCAGTAGGAGCCATGATCGGCCGGACCTGAGGATGGGGCAGGTAAACACACCAGCCCAGCCCACCAGGGGCTTTCCCTACACAAGCGGTGGCCCCTATTTGAGAAACCCTGGTTTAAAGACTTCAAGGTGCAGAGAAACATTCAGCAAGTGACTCGTGCCCCACGCTGCAGAGGAAGGCAAAAAACCTCTAAGGCCTCTGCCAGTCTGCCCTGGAGGAAAATTCCTTCCTGACCCCAAATATGATGATCAGCTAAACTCTGAGCATGTGGGCAAGACTCATCAACCAGACACCCAGGAAAGAATTCTCTGTAGTTACTCAGATCCCACCCATCACAAGCCATTGGGCATATTTACCGCTAATAGTCAAAGATCAGTTAATTGCCAAAATTAGGCTCTCCCATCATACCATTCCCTCCATAAACTTAGGTAGTACAGCTTCAGGCTACTGTGTTTTCTGTGGGGCTTCTCCACACTTGGAACAAAATGGCCTTGATGTCACTAATGAAGCTGCAAGACCAGGGAAAGGAAGAGGGTTGCTGGGACCCCAGGCCAGTGTGGATGTTCAGGGCTCCTCACAGGTAGTCTGGCATCTGCAGATTTAGTGGTGAATGCATGGCTCATCCATCCCCTTTGGTGGAACAGTTTGGGATGAATTCTGTAATGGGGAGAGAAGGAAACACTGTTAGGGGTTTCCCCTCCTTTGACTCCCTTATGAATTTTACTACAAGAGGGGGTAATCCAACCCAGAATTAGAAGAGTTAAAGATGGACAAAAGTATGTAACTAGCAAGAGAAAAAAAATTAATATCCTTTAAGAAGGCACAAGAGATAGAGAAAGACTAGTAGATCCCCCCTCCCTATCTTTATTAGTCTCCACATCTTTTGAAACAGTTGCTTAAGAAGTTAGTTCGTTTCAACTTTTCTTTTTTTTTTTGGTTGTTGATACTAGAAGAATTGAGTTGTATTGTAAATATAGGAAGCAGTGAAATAGTCAAATCAACGCTACCACATGATCAACTGTTTCCAGCTCATTAACTCCAAAATGGTATTTGCTGCACTAAGAACAGACTTTGCTTTGGCTCAAATATTGGCAAACAGCAAGCATTACCAGAAAGGCCTATTTAAAGCCAAGGAAAATAAAACATTGCTGAAATTTTCCAGTATATGAAAACAGAAAGGTTCACACAGAAGCTGTTTGCTAAAAGTTCACTAAATTACAAAGAGATTTGTTTAGGTCTGATATTCTTTACAAACAACAAGTATATAGTTCAACCATCTTCTTAAAAAAACCTAATTTGTCAAAGTATTTTGAATTACATAAAACCCCCCAAATATTAGGGTTACTAAATCAAGCACTCTGAAGTTAGGAAATTCCAATATTGGGGTTGCTTATTCAATTTTAATTCACCCACCTTGTGTTTATGCATTATATTAGTCCCCCCTCCTCCTCCGCCCTGGACTCCTGCCTCACCCAGTGAACAGTGACTGGACATTGCTCACTTAATAAGCAGCTATCCAATATTTTCTTTTTTCCTCATTGTTCATCATATGGCCCTAGGCCTTATTTAGTGCACACTATTCAATCATAGAACTAGTTTCATATGTTGAATCTAATTATATTTCATTTGGCGGATGGTATGAATGCTGTTCATAATCACATTCATGAAGACCACTTCAATATTTCTAACCTGGTAATGATAGAGGATAGCATATTTAAAATACTATATTTCTTCCATTGCAATCCCTCCATTTTGTCACAAATAGCTCTTTTAAAATTTATAGTGATCTTACAGCAGATATACGAGACTGTGATAAATACGTCCAGCCCCCTACACCTCTCAAGGGCTGGATCCAGGTGCTGCAGTTTAATAGCTTTGTGTTTATTTCCTTCGTATTCCTGTGTCCTAAACAGTTACTACCACACACAAATTAATTTTAAACCTTGTTGTTTCTTTGCAAGTGAATCCTTCCTTTCAGAAAGTCAAGACAAATTGTCTAAAATCAACATTTATTTTCTTTCATTTAATAGATTAATTTGAAGCCACTTTTTCCTTCCTTCAAAAGATTAAGACCAGAGTGGTAGCAAAGTCCATAATCAATGTAGTAGGAACAAGCTGCCATCATATACTTCACATGCCTGTAGTTCAAAGAAACAGCTTCATTACTTTAGTAGCATGTGGAGTCTCCCCACCATCTCTCCTCTTTGAAGTCACACATACTGTTCCCAGACAACTGCTCACACACTATATGTATATATATGCGTAATATTCAGAGCACACTTTTGTAATGGGGTAACAGTATCTTTGTACTAAGCTATGCATCTCCAATATAATGTACCTGCAACATTTAAATTCATTATATCACAATAGCCATGCATTCTGTTATGCTAATCTATGTTCTTAGATGGCATCCATCAATCTGGAATCTGAGCGTTCTCAGTGAAGAGAATATGTAACAAGCCAATTAGTCTGAACTGTGTAGGTGTTCCTTAAATGCATGAGCTGGATCTGTAACCAATCAAATTGTTTTTTTGGGGCTCAATCCTGCAGTCTTTACTCAGGCAAAAAGAGCTCCCACTGAAGATAATGAGAGCTATTATCTGGGAAGGATTACAGGAGACACCAAAACACATTTCACAAATACTCTCATTGTATTTTCTTTTTACCTGGAGCAACTTATTTTTAAAGCATTCACTTCATCCTTCCCTAGGAATCTACTTCCCCTGCACCACTGAAGCAAACAGTTTTAGTGACAGTAGTACCACTAGCCCTAACCAAGATAAGGAGCCCAAGGTGTTGGGTATTGTACGAACACTTGTTGAGAGACACCATGCCTCAAAGAGATTACAATATAAATAAGATGCAACAAGTGGGTGGAACAAACAGATGGAAGGATGGGGGAGTAGCTTGAGGGAACAAAAAGAGCAACACAGTTACACAGGTACTATTTACAGCATTGGGACCTTTAAAGAGGTAACGATATAATATCTTTTAGTCATCTAATACTAAAAGCTCCCTCTTGCATTTTAACGTAAAACACACTAGGGAACTTTTAGTGCAAAACAGTGTTTGCACTGACCAATAGAATGCAACACATAAGCATGCTTTAGAAATCATACCTGCAGCATGCACATTTCTGTACCTTTTAGACAAGCCCTAATAGCTATCTGCCTAACCATTATTATTTGATGCAGACATTACAGTACAAATGGGTCTGGAGGAAGGAGGACAGTGGCCTTACAGATTATCTTGTAAGGGATGGCATGCATAACTTCATGTGAAGGCTTGCTTAATCATGCAATATCATTGGCAAAGTCTAGACCTTCAAGGCATTTGCCATCTACCCATGCCATACCAATGTGTGTTGCTAATATCTAGTCTATGGCAATACTAGAGAACAGAGAGAAAATACAGCCCCATTTCATGCCAGTGTCCATTTGGAACCACTCTGTTTGGTTGTTCACACTTACAGAGCACTTAGCATCGCTATACATGACCTCAGGTGAAACGGACAATTTTAGCTTGGGTTCCATAGGACTGAAGGATATTCCACAATGTCTGTCTGTAAAGGCTCTGAAATGCCTTTTGAACGTCAATGAATTTGATGAAGGCAGCCTGTCATTCTATTCATTTTTCTATGATGTTCTTTAGTGTGAATCTCTCATCTATACAGGGTATCTTTAGCTTGACTCCAGTTTTGTGTTCTCAAAGATCTACAACCACTCTCTCTTTCATTCTGTGTAGTATTACACTGCAGAAGACTTCCTCTACACTCCTCTTTGTTGTAAGTCCTCTTCAGTTATGGTCAATGAGATCACCCTTTTGGGGTCTTCTGACAATGACTCTGTTTCTACTGGTCAAAAGCAAGAGGGGTCTTTATCAGTTTTCTTAGGTTAGTAATATCAAGTGCCTTTAGCATTTGTGCTGTGATTTGATCATTCCCCACTCCTTTTCCCCCATCTCCCTCTTGGTTACAGCCTGTACTTCTGGGATCTCTATTGAACAAAAGTTCCATGTTCCACTGACATCTGGTACTGAGGTGGTTCTGGGTCTGCTGTGGTCTTCTTTAAAATGTTCTGTCCATCTATTTTTCTGTTCTACCTTTGTTGTAAGAGATCAATATGTCTTTATCAGTGGCTGTTTAATGACTTGGAACAAAAATCAAAAAGGAATCCTACAAAAAGTGTAAACAAATTGCTAAGAATGAGTACAAAAGAACAAGCATGTAGGGACAAAAATCAGAAAGATAAAGGAATAAAATGAGCCACACCTAGCCTGGGACATAAAAAGGAGCTATAGAAATACATTAGAGCAAGAGAAAGACAAGGGAAAGTGTAGGTCCTCTACTTAGGAGGAAAGAAGAGCTAAAAATGAATGACATAAAAAAGGCTGAAGTGTTCAATGCCTATTTTTGCTTCAGGTCTTCACTAAAAAGGTTAGTTGTGACCAGATACTCAACACAATTCATATTAACAAGGGTTTCAAACCAAAATAGGGAAAGAACAGTTTAGAGAATCTTTAGATAAATTAGATGTATTCAGGCCATCAGGACCTGATAACATTCATCCTAGGGTTAAGGAACAGGCTGAAATAATCTCAGAACATTAGTGATTATTATCAAAAGATCATACTGGAGAAGAGAAAATATTGTACTTATTGTTAAAAAAGGGGAACAAAGAAGAGATGGAGAATTATAGACCAGTCAGCCTAACTTTGATAACATGTTCCAGCGTCTTTCCAGGTAGCAAACAATCATTTTTAAGCACCTAGAAGACAAAGTTATAAGTGATAGCCAACATGGATTTGTCAAGGTCAAATCATGCCAAAACAACCTAATTTACCTGTTTGACAGGGTTACTAGCCTGGTGGATGAGCATAGTGATCAAATTGTTCTCCATGTCCATTAAAGACAGGACAAGTAGTAATTGGTTTGATCTTCAGCAATGGGCATTTAAGTTAGATATTAATAAACTGTCTAACTATAAGGATAGTTAATCTCTGGAACAGACTTCCACAGGAGGTTGTGGAATCCCCTTCATTGGAGGTTTTTAAGAACAGGTTAGGTGAAACACCTGTCAGGAATGGTGTAGGAGGTTTACTTTGTATTGTCTCAACGCAGGGTACTGGACTTCATGATATTTCGAGATCCCTCCATTTCTGTGCTAGGATTCTATTACTTTTCCATGGGCTTTTTTTTGGCCCATTTCCTGTTTTGAAATTTTCATACAGCGTTTTAGTCACTTGGTAAATGGCTCTGTGGTTTTCTATCATAGCAGCTGTTTCAGCTGCTTGGTCTTTAAGATTTCTTTCCTTGCATTGCTGTGCTTTCCTGCATTCCTTTGCTTTTTCTAATATTTTGTTGATTTTAGAATTCAGCAGTTTTCTTTTCTGAACTTTCCTTTCCTCAAGGAGACACCATGTTTCTTGGCTTATCCAATCCTTGCTATATGTTGATAGCCATCTGTTACTGTTACAGTGTGAATTATGTTGTTTCTGAGTGCTGCCTTTTTTCTCAGGTCCAGTCTCTCTCACTTTCCTCTACCTGTGGAAGTGCCTGAGATCTGTTCCTTAGGTCAAGCTGGAAATTCTCACAATACTCCATTTTTTGTTTTGTATAGTTCATTTTCTCTTGGCTTAATTTCAGTTTAGCAATGCAAAGATTGTAGTGACTGCTGATATTTGCTGCTAAATATGCCCAAGCATGTTGGACAGATGACCTGAATCTCAAGCTCAGGCAGATGTAGTAAAGCTTGGTTTGTTTTTGTCTTGTCATCCAATATACAAAACACCTCAGAACAATTTTTAACATGATCTACCAGCTCTGGAACCAGGTCTCTAGTAAAAGAATACTAGCAGTTTTTCCCATTTCAGTCTCTATTTTGTTGAAATAGACCAGGTAACAGAAAAAGGTATTCACAAACATGTTCACTAAATTGAATTTGTGATTCAGCACATCATGTTCACACCCTTTCAGGTTCACTTTTACATCATCATTTGGCTGATTGGTAGTTTCTGTATTGCAATAGCACCTAGGGGCACCAACTGAGATCAGAGGCCTACTGTGCTAGGAAGATAGTGTGCATGGACATAGTAAGGGACAGTCCCTGCGCAAAGAATTTACTGTCTTAAACAGGTAACATGGGCAAAAAGGATAGGAAGTATTCTCTCTATTTTAGAGATGAGGAATTAAGATGAAAAGAGACTGAGGGCCAGATTTTTGGAGGAACTATTTGTTAGCTAGTTTCAGAGATTGTAGGGCAGGGTCTAGGATCAATCTCCCTTTGACAGGGTGATCATTTGCTATGGAGCTCGTGGGGGGACAGTTGCCACCTTCCCAACTTTCATAGGTTCCTATCCTCCATTACATCTTCACTTTTTGCCCCACCCAGACTTTGCAGGATATAATAATTAATAACATATAATATTCTATATGCCAATCATTCCTCACTGCCATGGCACTACCCCATGCACCTCCCCACACACACCCAAGAATGTTATGCCCTTGCTCTTTGGAACCACCTCCAAGCACAGCACAGGGTGTGTGGCCACATGGGTGTTCAACAGCCTAACATAAAAGATCTGATTAAAATAAAAGGAACCAGTGCCATCATCAAGGAGAAATACAGGACAACTTAAGCAAGCAAAGGAGCAAAGCTGGTAGGACTTAGGGAAAGTAGTAACAGACACACAACTTGAAATGTGATGGCTAAGAAAAAAATTGACTTAAAACCTGCTTGCTAGACAGCCAAGAAGTCTAACATACAGTGATGGAAGCTGATAACAGCTTCATGATTCTCTACGTCAGCACTAGAGCAGGAAAAAACAACATGGGAGCTGCTCTAAATTGCATCAGCTGGCTACAGTCACTGTCCCATTACCACATCCCACCTTCTTACTCAACATGCCCTCTGCTCTGGAGAAAGAGACATAGGATATGGCTACATGCCTACTCGGACAACCCCACACTAGGGGAATCCTCATCAGGTGACTCTAATGTTTTCCACTTCCTTTATCTGGAAAGAATCCAGGTGTTTTAAAATCTAGGGTGCACATATGTAGACACATATAATACTATCTCTTGGGCAAACAGGGCAAGAAAAACTTTTTTAAAATGTTGTCATACTCCCTAGGCATCCTTATTTTGAGCTCAGTCATTCTGTTTAACATGCTCCCCCCAGCCTTCTTCTTGAGAAAAGCAAAGCCACGGTGGGTTCTGCAGTCACTGCATATATTTATAAAGGTTATAGTCAGAGAACAGAAACTATACCATATGACTAAACAGTGAATGTATACACATTGCGCATCAATTACGAGTAATACATAAATGTGGTCATCAAATGTAATTTACAAACAAGTCAGGCACCCATTATTTACTATGAATACTCTGCCCAGCTCTCTCTGAATATAGAAAATATAAGACTGTCAAGCATAAACACAAAATGATACCCACAAGGATACAGAAGTTTGAATTAAGCAATTAAAGTCCTGAACTTGGGTCGGAGAGGTGAGGAGGGAAGAAGAGGGAAGCAAAGTTAAAAACAATCTAAATTTTAAAAGCTGAATTGGTGTATCAAGGAGGATAAGTGCCTTTTGAAATTTAAAGGAAATGTAGGGACTTTTGTGTGACAATAGACCTCGTCAGAAGATGGCAGGACAGTTGTGGGGGGAAAAAATCTCAAAACATTTTTTTTCTTATTTTCATCTAACTAGTCCATGAAAAGTTTTGATTTTTCAACAGAAAACCAAAAGCTTCCTTTTGATAAAAAAGTTGCATTTGGAACTGAGGTTTTAGTGACAAGAGTTTGAGGAAAACCTAATTTTCTGGCAGAAAATTCTAATGGATAATTTTTGACCCGCCCTACTGACAATAAAAATCAGGTCTCTAATGGAGTGAGAAATAGTTTTCTATTCTGATGCAGAATCACTTTTTAGCTTTATAAGAACATTTTTCCTAGCCCATTAATATAGAAAAAAATTAATTTGGGCTATTTCCTCAGGCCTGGTCTACACTACGGGGGGCAGGGGGTCGAACTAAGATACGCGACTTCAGCTACGCGAATAGAGTAGCTGAAGTTGAACTACCTTAGTTCGAATTTCTTACCTGTCCAGATGCCGCGGGATTGAACTCCGCGGCTCCCCCGTCTACTCCACCACCGCCGTTCGCGGTGGTGGAGTTCTGGAGTCGACGGGAGCGCGTACGGAATTCGAACTATCGCATCTAGATTAGACGCCATAGTTCGAACTCCGAGAAGTCGAACTCTCCGCGTCGACCCGGCGGGTAAGTATGGACCTACCCTCAGTGATATTTTAGTACTATCAAAAGCTAGAATAAATCCACAGGTGGAGCCTAAAAGTTGTAGTTAGGCACACAAAATATTTTCATAAGAACGTATGCTAAATAGTTTTATCAAGTAAATTTTTCATAAGTTATTGCCAGTCATAGCTTGCATGTTTGAGAAAGTTTATGAATGGAACAAGAATGAACAAAGCTTGGTGCTGCAAATGGAAGGCTAAATCAGGGACTTGTCACTTGATGCACAGCAGCATAAAACTAGGGGGGGCGGTTCCATCACCGTAATTTATGGTGGCAGTGATATTGACAGCTACAGGAAAACATGCCTATGGGATTTGTGCTTGTAAATGGACTGATAAGAGTTGGACAATTTCATTTAGTAAAAGCAGCACTTAAAAAGACAGTTTACACTATATTGAGATCATGTTTTTCCGATGGCCAATATTCATTTGCAGAAGATTAATAGATATAGCATGTTAACTGATTTTTAAAATTAGACATTACTAATTTATATATAAGTGGACATAAATAATTTAGTCTTCTTGCATTGGCATCAAAATGGCTCTAAATAAGGGTTTTGGAGATGACTGTGGCAAATTATAATTGATTTCTATGGTGGTAATGCGCTAAGACCCCACTTGGGATCAGGGCTCCATTCTGCAAGACATTGTATAAAGACATACATTATGGAAATGAGCAGCAAACAAATAAGAGGATAATGGAAGTGAGGGACACACATGGTGCTTAAAAAAAAACCACACACACACCTTATTCATACATTTGTGTTAGGAAAAAACTCACTAACTTTAAGGATTTATCTTAATGAAAGAGAAGGTTGAGTCTGACAGCCATACAGTGCCAGCTATGGTCTTTAAGGACTTTTTTTTACAGCATGCATTTGCATGCCTCCATTAATCATGTTTCTCTCCTGTTGTCATTTTTGACAACGAATGCTACTCCTATTATTTAGCAGACTCCTGACATTTTTATAAAGTTGTTAGCACTTCCTAGGGGCATGTCTTTAAAGTCAGTTAAGAGAAGTATATTTATTGGGAAGGAAGCACAGCATTACTTATAGTATAACTAGAATCTTGTAGTATGCCAGCCTGTGAAAAATGTAAAGTGTTCACTTCATGTCCAACAGCTTTCTAGGTCACAGAGATGCAGTCCCTTTCATTAGGATCAGGGTGAGTTTCAGTGCCTCCAGCTGAAGCTGTTCCACTGTGTATAAAATACCTTAATATTAATTGAATCAGGGGCTGGAGCAGAGATCTGAAACCACTGGGCTACAGAGTAACATTCTCTCTCTGGAGAATGCATATTTAAGTAGAATAGCTTTAGCAGGAGAGACAAATGGGCCCACTGACTTCTCCTTATTTTTATGAAAGGAAGGTTTGACCTGTCTTATGTGAATAACTCCAGGAGAGGGTTCACAGCTGTCATGCTTGAGTGTAGGGAGGTGCTTCTCTCTGAACAGGAGGTAGGTCCTTAAATCCATGTGAGAGACAGAGATTAGGTCACATGTCTCTCCTCAGGATTTCCTACTGGCTCGCATAGGGAGCTTCCAGCTCAGCTTGCAGGCTTTATGAATCCCTTTCTTGGGTACCTAACTCTCTCAATGCTTTGTATAGGAACTTTGGTTCTTAACTCAGTGCTGTGAATTCCACCAGGAGTCAAGATACCTAGGAGTTGTAATATTTAATGCCTAAGCCGCCTGTCTGAATTTAACCCATTATACCTCATTAACTTTATAATTTATATAACTGCTATGAGTATTTATGTTATGTTAGTGTTGTTGGTTAGAGACTAATTTTAAGGAGTGCTAAGCACCCCTAGCTTCTGTTGCAGCCAATATATGCTGGGGGCATTCAGTTCATTTGTAAATCAATCCTGTATTGGGCATATGGTCCTGTGACAATTATATTTAAATAGAAGTGAATGTTTTTGTATTAGTACAGCAGAACCTCAGAGTTATAAGGACATCAGGAATGGAGGTTGTTTGGAACTCTGAACAAAACGTTATGCTGTTCTTTCAAAAGTATATAATGCAACATAGACTTAATACAGCTTTGAAACTTTACTCTGAAGAAGAAAAATGCTGTTTTCCTTTATTTAAGAGGTTTATGTTTAACAATACTTTTCTGTTTTGCTTGTTTGTTTTTTGGTCTCTGCTGATGCCTGATTGTGTACTTCTGGTTCCAAATGAAATGTGTGGTTGACTGGTCAGTTTGTAAGTCTGAGGTTCTAGTGTATGCTTCCCCTCCTTCTTATGAAATATTGAATATGTAGTATTTTGCCTAATTCAATATCAGTCAAATTCTTCTCTCATTTACACTGACCTATTATACAATTGGACTAACAGTTCAAATCTATTGAATTTTGTTGGTGTCAGCAGAATTGGCCCTCTGTTTGTATACATATTCTAACAACTTGATGAAATATTTTAAATTAATTTTATTTTATGTTCAGTTCATGATGTTTAATTAATAATGCAAATGGAAGATTACTTTACTTTAGTACTAATTGTTATTGTCACTCAGGTTTCTTAATTGTACTCTATGATTTAGAAAAAAAAACTAGCTTCATGTGTTGCCTCCTACTTATCACAGGAATAGGTGTCTGCTCTTACACACTTGAGAGAGAGAAAATAATTGAGTGTTCAGAATGAGGGTCTAAGGAAGATTTGTTTGAAGTTTGTTGTGCCAACTATGGAAATAAGGACATTTTTGATTTGTCAATAACAAAAGTTATGTTAATTTATTTTTATCTTTGGAAGATAGAGAGTAGTTTAAGGTACATGTATCTCAGTGAGAGAATGAAGCAAGAGAGGAGAAACAATACCCCAATGACATCTGTATACACTGATTTCTCAGCCCTCACCCAACGTGACAGCATTTTTTAAAGAAAAAAATTAGTAATAATTGTAGCAGAGACCCAACTAATCCAGCATTAGGCCTTGCCACTACTTCACTTTATCTTTTATCTCACATGAAACAACCCTCTTGCATTTTCACAACTTTCTTTTGGGTGTGATATGTTACCACCCAAAACGTCCAGCCTCCTTCTTTGGTCTCAGTCAGTCCTCTCAGTCTATAACAAGCTGCAGCATCCATGTAGACCTTCCTCAAGGCTCAAAGGATTTTCCAGACTTTTATAAGGGCTTCCCCTTCCATACTGTTACCCTGAAGGGAGGACAAGTCTTTTAGCCTTCCTAGCTGGAGATTTTTCACCCAACAAGCACAGGCTCCTTGTAGGGCTCTGTTCCAAGCAGTCAGCCTAGGTATTTGCAGCATCAGCAGCAACTGGTTCCCTCTCAGCAAGCTACCTGAACTTTCACCAACAAACCTCAGGTTTCAGAGTGGTAGCCGTGTTAATCTGTATCAGCAAAAACAACGAGAAGTCCTGGTGGCACCTTAGAGACTAACAAATTTATTTGGGCATAAGCTTTCATGGGCTAGCATCCACTTTATCAGATTCATGGAGTGGAAAATATAGTAGCAGATACAAATGCACAACACATGAAAAGATGGGAGTTGCCTTACCAAGTGGGGGTAAGTCTAACGAGACAATTCAATTAACAGTAGAATACCAAGGGAGGAAAAATCACTTTTGTAGCGGTAATGAGGGTTGCCCATTTCAAACAGTTGACAAGAAGATGAAAAAACCTCAGGTTGCCATTTATATTCCCCAGAAGGCCAGGTACCTAGTCACATCCTGTGGCTTTCTACACATACACTCCAGCTAGGGAGATGGGCTAAACATGGCACCGCTGATGCTGAGCCCCCAGAGCCTTTCACCCTTAAAGGGCCAGCTCATCCTATGACAACAATCCTCAAGACACATTCGCTCTAATCAAAACAGCCATATGACCTCAGTGCTGTAAGTTTTATCCTGCTTCTTTATTTCCGCCCCCCGTGTTTGACACTGTCTCTCATTACGTCGTGTTGTTGCATGCAAGGTTCTGCAAACAAAGCCAATAGGTAAAATGTTTAATGTTTAAAAGTACTCAACTAACTTATAAGCCTAAGTCCCATTTTCAAAAGTGATTTAGGCTCAATTCCTCAAAGGTACGTAGATGCCTAACTCCAATACATTTCAATGGGAGTTTGGCATCTAAAAACTTTTGAGGATCAGGGCCCTAGGACTAGATTGACAAAGGGAATCCTCAGACATGAGTTAGGCACACAGGCTTCTTGTGCATTGTATGGGGAAGGTATTGTAGGCAGAAAAGGACATAAATATTATATAGAAATAATAATTAGCAGTAAGTAACTTAGCTTTATCTGCTATTGCAATATCCTTTTTTGTAAGTACAAAATGTACATTGAAAGATTCTATTATTTTCGATAACCTCTTGTACATTTGATAGTCCTTATAGGATTCTGTTTATCATTATTTGACATTATTTTGCATTTTCAAATTCTTCAGCACATTATAATCTACCATGTGTTCAGGTCAATTGTCCTCACATATTTTGTTCTGATGTGCCTAATATAGGCTTAGAAAGAATATTTCTAAGAAATATATTCAAGATATTTTCCTTTTTACCCATCACCCCCGTGGCCAATCTATTTTTTTTACATCTATATTTTCTCCTACATACAGGATCTGATCATCTGCTATTAAGATGTTTACCTCAGATATTTTTCAACAATATTATTCCATTAAAAAAAAAGGATATGAGACTGATTGTCAGTGAATGAAAGCCCTTAAAAAGGAACATGTAATCCTGACTTTTTTTTTTCAGTTTTATGGGAGACAGTGATCAAATTGTACTTTTTGTCATCAGTATCACTAGTTGTTCAATGAAATGTGAAAATTTATTCATGAAAAAATTATATTTTCACGCAATCAGGATGGATAAAGAAAAACAGTGAGCTATTTCACTACCATCTTTATTAATTTTGTTGTTGATATAGGGGGGAGAGGAAAGAAGAAATGCATGAAAGACAATATAAATACAGCAGTCATTTGCATGACAATTCTCACAAGGTCCATTTTAGACTTCAATTCAGATAAAATAAAAATACGTAAAAAACTCAGTTATGAACATCCAGATGATTATTAAGGTCAAGGGATTTTGAATAAATGGATTTAATGAATAAGCCTCTAAAATATAAAGGTTATGGAAATGTTTTTATTTTTTAACCTAATTAATTAACTGCACTGTGTTTTAACCAGTTAAGTCTTTAACAGCTGTGAACACAGGATGTACATCCAGTAAAAAACATCTGTCATACAGTTGAGAGGGGACAAAGGAGTGAGGAGTGAGTGAGCTGCCTTACAGGAGACTTGAATACTGGAGCAGGCTTACTAAATGAGCTAACCAGAGACACCTGGCACAGGGAAGGAACCTTATGTAGCTGATTGTTTATAAGAGAGCTGAAGCAGTATGAGGAGGGGACAGAGACTGAGAAGCTGAAAGGAAAGGAGTCACCCTAACCAAACCAACTAACTTTGGTGACCCAAAGCCTTCCTGACAGGGTAGCACAGAGAGACTCTATGAAAGAACACCTTTCACTTGCCCAGGCTCTGTGGCAAAAGTCATGGCCTGGGACAGATTTTTGGGAATTTGTGTGATTGAGGCATTTCCTCTTTTAAGTAAGATTAGGGACCCAAACAGGCTGTGGGCTGATGAGACAAGCTTTCATTAAAGCTTCCTAGACTCTTATTGAAGGAAACCATCTCCCAAGATCCTTCCGAGAGGGGAGGAGTTGGGATTGACTGGGGAGGAGACAGGTCACCATCTTCTCATCCTCCTACATTCTGGTGGCTGAACACAGACTTGACTGCTTCTCCTCTAAGGGGACCATGGACAAAATCTTGTGATTAATGATATGGCAGCAACAGGCTGTAAAGAAGCAAACTCATCAGTTCTAGGAGGCCTTGCTAGTCACCCAAGAGTGCATACAGAGGTCCCATCTGGCTGAACAGGAATGGCAATGGCATTTCCAGCCAAGATGGCCAGGCCGCTTGGGCAAGATTCACTGAGTGTTCCCATGAGGGTGTTCTCTGCCTAGGCCCTCCCAGGGCCCACCCCAAACAAAATTGACTAACTCTGATGCCCTGAAGCCTTCTTGAGAACTTTTTAGTGGGTGACAACTACTACTAGATGGGAGAGGCGATCCTTGGCCACCAAGCTCACCCCAATATAACCAGGGAGGCTCAGGCTGTTTATAGGGCTCTAAGTGCAGATGAAGCCCAGTCCTAGTCCACCCTGAAGGCTTCTTTATTGGATTGATTTGGACTCTCCTCAGTGGTTTATTCTAGTAATTTTCATAAGGCACCACTTCCAAAAAGGGGCTGCCTTCAGGATGTCCTTCAATGGCTCCACAATTTGTCCACTGGCTGACTGTCCCCGGGAACCAAGACAATGGGTGACCTTATAGATAGCATTGTTTCAGAACAGTATTTAGCAACTCCCCCTGTAGCAGTACAAACCTGGATCTGTCAGTTCCATCGAGCAACCATTGCAGAGGCCACAGAGGGAGGGGTTTTGGAGGCAAAGGATTTGGGTGTTGGGAGAGCTCCGTGCTCCCATGGTAACTTGGTGGTTGTTGGAGCTGTGCCGGGTTTCAGTGTCCCAGGGACACAAAGACAACTGAAGTACCGGTACCTCTTGAGAGACAGAGCCCCTACCTTCCAGGGGATCTCAAGTGTGTGGCACTCTGAGATTCCTCAGGGGCCATCAATTGTTCAAGAAGGGCCAGTCATAAGTTATTGTTGTGAGCAGTCTGGACATATGCAGCGAGAGTGCCCTGTGATGGAATGTGATTATCAAGGATTGACCATCAGGTAAGACCTCAAACCCTCCAAAGACCATAAGACCCTTCCTTGTTCCCATGAAGATAGCCTGCACCTGGTTAATGGACTCTGGCTCTGGCCAAACAGTCCTTAGCCAAACCTGCTCCCACCCAAAGCACTCAAATCCAACGGAACATTCCAAAACTCCTCCATACATGGGGAAAGATGCACTTATCTGACTGGTTTTATTATCTTACAAGTAGCCAACCAGCTGGAGTGCCTCTGGAGGGTGTTGCAAAGAACCTTCCTTGGCCTGTTATCTTTGGTTGTGACTGGAGGCACTGTCCCATGCTCCTGAAGAGAAACTCTATGCCTTTTAACCCAGACAACTCTCAAGGGTCATGTCAGTCATGGGCCTGTGCTGGAGGTGTACCCACAGGGCTTGGAGACAGTCTGTCCTGGAAAGAAGACCTCCACTCACAACTAAGACAGAGACCCTACCCGTACTAGACTTGATGATACTTTTAACATCATCACTGATCAGCACGAAGATCAGACCCTTCAAGAGTTTCAAGGAGGTAGCTACACTCATTGGGGAAGCCCCTTTGGAACACTCCATTCTGAATTACATAAAATTCTGTAGCTGGTGGAGAAACAACCTCACAAAGAAGAGCCCAGAGTCCAGCTCCTTGTTCCCAAATCTGCTCATTGAGAACTTTTGAAACTAGCATATTCCACCTTGATGGCCAAACCTCTGCCTAAGGAATAGATGCTTGAAAGACTGCTATCCTGATTCTGTTGGCCAAGTATATTTCGGGAAGTAGCAGATTTTTGTAGCAGACTGCCAAGAGGTAACCCCTAAGGGATGAGGCTGTGGTCCCTTAATTGCCCTCCCACTCCAAGAAACCCATTTGAGAGGGGGGAGGGATAGCTCAGTGGTTTGGGGGGAGGGATAGCTCAGTGGTTTGTGCATTGGCCTGCTAAACCCAGGGTTGTGAGTTCAATCCTTGAGGAGGCCACTTAGGGATCTGGGGCAAAAATTGGTCCTGCTAGTGAAGGCAGGGGGCTGGACTCAAAAAGACTAGAGGGACCGATGGAAATGAAGATATGGGTAGACATTTACGGGTATTTAACGGAAGTAAATCGGGGGGGATATAATCTTCATCCTAGAATATTATTAATTGGAGAGGGATATTATAGCAGCGATAATCTTAAAATTTAAAATAAATATAAATTCGATGGTTTGGATTGAATATTCAAGAAGGGGAAAAAAGTGACGGGGGAATTATAGCTAGTCATGGAAAAAATCTTAAAAGAGAGTGGTTCCGAGCATGAGGGATGGGCAACTGGGATAGATTTACAGCATGATTTATACGAGGTAAGTAGAAGCAAACCAAAACTTCTTCTTTGAGAGAAGAAGAGAGATTTTTAGACAAGATTTCAGTAAGGCGTTTGATACGGTTATGGTGGATAAGGAGCTGGTTAAAGGGGAGACAGCAGGTAGTATTGAAAGGGGGAACTGTCCGTGGAGGGGGTTACTAGCGCGAGTTCCCTCAGTCGGTTTTTGGTTTTATTTTTTCTCAATCTATTTATTGCTGACCTGAAGAAGGAAGAGTAGGAGATGGCTGATAAAGTTGATGACACCGGGGGGGGGGGGGGGTCAATTCGGAAGAGGATCGATCGGATAGATTTGAGATGATGATGACCTGTAAACTGGAGTATTGTAAACAGGATGAATCAAAAGTGAGAAGTGTGTAGTTATGCACTCTGGGTAACAAAGTCAAGAACTTAGTTACGCACTGTGGGAAGTAACGTGGGAGGAGAGGAGTAGGAGGGAGAAGTAGAAGGACTAAGAGTCGAGAGTGATCGAAGAGTGATGATGATGTGGCAATGTGATGTGGGTGTAAAAATGTCTTGGGTTAGTAGTAGTTTCTCTAGTAGGAGTAGGGGTAGTAGGGATAAGTAGGGGTGCTAGTCCTGCTGTATATTGGTTGTGTGCAGTTTTGGTTGGAGTATGTTGTGAAGGATGAATTGAACAAACAAAAAAAAGAAGGAAAAGAAGGGAAACTAGAGGAATGGAAGAAGGCCTGATGAAAGGAGAGAGAGGAGAGAGACTTTGTTTTCTGAGTTAACCAAGGAAGGGAGAAGAGAAAGAAGGATTACACTTATATATAATCAGAGGGATAAATAAAGAGGAGGATAAAGAAGAATTATTTCAGGAAAATTTGAAGCTCAGTGCGAGGACGAACAATATAGACTGTCAGTCAGATGCAGGAAATTAAGGCAAACGAAAGGAGGTTTCTAAATGGTGGAGATTGATATCGTAGCCTCTAGAGAAAAGTAGCTGGGGCCACAATTTTATTATTACTAGTCAACTATGCCACAAGATACCCAGAGATTGTTCCTTTGCAGAACACCTTTGCTTCCACCCTCATGTGGGTGCTGCTTTGGATCTTTCTTTTCTTTGCTTCAACAGTCTGGTCCATCTTAAAGATTTTACCATTCTGGTCTGAGGATGATAGACCAATGTCCATCCTAGACCAATGGTGTCCCTAGAAGGGGGAAGAGTGATCTAGTAGCTACAAGACAGAACTTGAAGCCAGGACTTGCGGTTTCTAATCCTTTATCTATCACTGACTCCATTTGTGAACTTGGGCATCTGATTGAAAACCCACTGAGATCAGCGTGAGGTCTTGGATCAGCCCCTTGGTGACGTTGCTCTGTTCTGTTCATTCCCTCTGAAGCATCTGACACTGGCCACTGTGTGAAAACAAGACACTGGGCTAGATGGACCATTGGTTCTATTACAACTGTTCTTATTACAGCTTTGAAAATGAAGCCTGTGGCTCTGTCATGTATATTATGAAATCTGATTCTTCATTGTGACTGAAATATCACGACAGCCAACTATTTAAACTTCCTATTAACACGATACAATTAACTGAAATCTCACAAGTCATGGTTCTGTTCTTTTTATGTAACTTGATTTTACTTTAGCTGTGAAAATCCTGCATCCCTGGTTCAGATATGTCAGCAAAGCCACTCTAGATCCCAAACTGAAAACTTGGATGCCTACTAATGCAGCCATGTGTGCGCCTGCTCTCTGAGGGGAAGGATACACAGTGGATCCATGTTGTGGCAGATCCATTGACCCTGCTCCTACATACAGGTACAGACATTGCTAACTATTTTAATTGTGAACTATCTATCTCCATTCTGTGGGAAATTCTGGCCAATCAATTCTTTAGTAGGTTAAACTGTTTAAATAATTGTAACTTTTTTTGTCAACAATTATATAATTATCACATTCCTCAGCAATCTATCTCTGTTAAAACAGAATTCAAGCTGCTCTGCAGAGTTATCCTTTCTTTATACAGTTTAATTTACACATTATTGCACTGTTTTAAGAGAAAACAGCAGGTTTCTCACTTGCAATCACTTTTCATAGCTACTACAAATTTCAGATATCTAACTTTTGCTGCATACATCAGCAGGAGTTCAAATGCTCATTTTGTTCACTTTCTATTAAGATGTGTGAGCTGCATTTGCCCTGAGGCCTCAGCAAGATGATGACACATTTAGATATAAATTTTTAAAAGTTCTCTCTCTCAGGAGTATTGGAGTCATAAAATGGAGAAACCTCCCTTATCACTGAATCAACAAGCAGCAGCATCTTTGTACAGCTTTTTTTTCCCCTTTTCAAATAAAGCTGTGCCAGATCCAAAGTGCATTATTTCTTTGCACTTTATTCCCAGCCATTAAGTCAATGTTGTCTAGGTTCGGTATTATGAATAACTGCTTGAGTCCTCACTGAATGCCTTTTAAACTCATTAAACAAAACATGGTTGCTTTTATGTTTGTTTTAATAGGTTGGTGCACTTTGCATTCCATTCCGAAACATTTGCAAGTCACGGTAATTAATTAAATTTTCTGAAGTTAAATAAAGTGGTCACTTTTCTGGGAACACATTTGTCAGTCAACATGAACTTGGCATTTACATAAATGCACTAATTAATTGAATGTTTTTCATATATTAATTTTTTTTCCAGCACTAGGAAACAGAAATATTTAAAGACATGGGGCCTGTTCTTATTCCCACAGAAGTCAATGGCAAAGCTCGCAGGGTACACCTACACTGCAATTAAAAAAAAAAAAAAAAAGCACAGCACCCAGTCTCAGAACCTGGGTCAGGCTTGCGGGGCTCAGGCTCTGGCTCTAAAAATTGCCATATAGATGTCCGGGTTCAGGATGAAACCCAGGCTCTGGGACTGCCCCCCCTCCTCTACCCCAATGAGGCCCAGAGCCTGGACTCCAGGCTGAGCTCAGATGTCTACACTGCAATTTAACCCTGCAGCCCAGGTCAGCTGACCTAAGCCAGCCACGGCCATGCCACAGGTCCCTCTATTGCAGTGAAGATGTACCCCCACTAAATGCCATGGGATCAGGATCAGATCCAGATATCTACATACATCTTTTCAATTCATGAAGCACTTTGATCTGTACTCTGTGTGAAGAAAGAGAATAATCAGTCAGAGTATGATCTGCTCACAGCTCATACCAGATACCTCTCTTTGTTTTGGCAAATCTGCAAGGTTTGATCATGGTTTCCACACCCTTGCTTCTGACAAACAGTCTTGCCTTGATCCTGTTCCCATAGAAGTCAATAGGAGTTTTACCATTGATTTCAGTGGAAGCTAGATCAAAACACTAGTGTTTATCTAACATGTATGTCCATAAATGGATCTGGTTTCTATTGTTTACATATCTAGCATAACTTATTATGGATTTCCAGGTCACTTCTTTCATTAACCAGACAGATACAATATTAAGTGAGATTTGAATTACATGAGAAATAGATGATGTTTGACAGGAATTTCAGAGTCCAAAAAAACCCATATACAACATATGCAAGAGCAGCAATCTATCCCATTTTTTATATCCTATTGCAATCATAAATTTCACATCACTCCAAATACTGTATACTGTACCTGGCCAATATGTACAGCCACATTTTGCAGTTAAGTTTGTATACACACTTCTCAGACATCACAAGCTGGCTTTATGGCTGTTCCATCTCTCTCACACTGTGGATTTCCTCAGTGAATCATTCACCTTCTTCTTCCTCGATAGATGTCACAAAAAAACTGAAGCCTCCTCTCCCTAATTGATTTAATCAGTTTTAAGTCAGTTGAGTATGGAAACATGTATATAAAATGAAAATCTCATTTAATTTTAAGTTGTAATGAAAAGCATACTCTGTACAACATACCTATCAGAGATTATTGAAAAAATACCTATTCTGTATTATGCATGGATTAGTGTTATTAATTGATTTGTGGAGCAAAATTGCTGGGAAAGAACACATCTCTACCTGATACTCCTAAGTGCAAGATTTAACATCTGAAATGGGGTTATCTGAAAAAAATGTAAAAAATTACATATAGACAGACATCTCCCCAGTGACTGAACATGTGATTAGGTTTGTGTCCCAGGTCAGTTCAAGATAATGTGGAAAATGTTGGCCCAAACTGTCTACTTTACAAAGCTTCTGGTTGGAGCAAGAGAGAGAGAGAGAAAAATAGTCTTTAATTTAGCAGAAAACAGCATAACAACATCTAATGGTTGGAAGTTGAATCTAGAAATATCCAGAGTAGAAATATGGGAAAAAAATTAACAGTGAGGGTAATTAACCATTGGAACAATGTATTTAGGAACATGTTGGATTTTCTATTTACCTTCTTTAGATCCGGACCAGATATTTTTCTAAGAGATAGCTCAAACAGAAGTTATGTACTTGATGCAGAAATTATTTGATGATGTTCTTTGGGTGTAATATGCAGGAGATCAGACTGGGTGATCACAATAGTCCCTTCTGCCTATAAAAATCTTTGAAAGATAGTAGAATTGCAGTGTATTAGCATACTGATGCTAAAGCTGCTGTTAGCTCCTCAAACATAAGATTTTCCATTATTTGGATACAGGCATGTTCTTATCAGCAATCAAAATTTAACCTTCCGATTCCTATTTATTAGGAATGTTTTGCAGGTTATGCCTTTTATTTTACCCCAATAATATGTCCCAAACCCAAGCAGTTTTTCTAACTGTAGAAGAAAGATTTAGTTACCCTTATTTCTTTCAACTAATAAATACTCCATAAGCAGATTACATGAAAGTAGTATTTATCAAAAGGGAATCTAGAAACCTAAAAAGGTAAATCAATGAGGAAGAATGAGACAACATAACTGAAATGAGCATGTAATTATGGTACCTGAATGCAACATTTGCAGACAATAGTACTTAGAAAAGTTAAGTGCACAAGTTGAAATGGTCCCCAGGTGGCTTTATATTAAGGGATGATGTATATAGCAGCAGAATAAATGGGTTTTGAGGTTGCCTTTATGCTAAAGCACACCTAAGGCCTTTCATAACAAAAGCAGTTTATTGCAAGTTCGCCAATACTATGAACCTCATTCCTATTTTATATCAAGGTAAAAGATGCAACATACCACAAAGAAATAAAAGAAGCGGTGTCTCCCCTTCCTCTTGCTTTGGGGCAATTTAAAAATGCTGATCTGCCATTTTTGTTGACTTACTGATTGCCTCTCATAGTAGGCTTATGGAAATATTAATTCAAGAGAGTGGCATTTATGGAACAGGATCATCATGGCTAGAAAGACAAAAGGCCAAGTTTTCATAGAGGGACTAATTATGCTCACAATCACCTGCAGTGAGTGGACCGATCAGCTAACTAAGCATATAAACATGTGATTTTTGCTTGTAATCTTCCCTTTTGCATATTCAGATTGTGCTTTTTAGGACAGTATGGGTACATGGACATTTTTGTATCTGTGTCCATTGTTCCCAGTATCTCAAATGAAGGGTTTTGTCAATTAAGTTTTTGGCATAGTTTGTGAATGGATAATATTTGATTTTTATGGAATTCGGTGCGGAGGGTGGGGCATCCTCTGACCATACCCACTGCTTCATGGATTGAACTTCCACAGGAGGTGTGTGGTCATGACTTTGCCCATTGCCATGCCCTTTCTGCCCTGCGCGCAATCCTATAGAGCTGGGTGCATACAGACATCCTCTTCAGTGTGGAGGTAATTTATGCAGAAGTCTCTGCTCCAAGACAATTGTGGATCTGCACTGTGCTCTTTGTTGCAGCAGATCCCATCTATGTGGTAGTGCTACCCCTTGCATCACTGACATATTCAAGCCCTCTCTGACTTGCCTAAAGTTACACAGAAAATCACTGGCACAGCTGGGAATTGCCAGAGTGCTTCAAATGACCACAGAACATCTTTACTCTTATAGGACTGGTTAATGATGACAGTAGGTCTGAAAAGTCTCACTTATTCGTACAAGTAACCATATTTAATCCAAAGTGAATTTTAAACTGATGGATTTAGAGATTTCAGAGTGAATACTCAAATTGATAGTGTGTTTTCCATTTTTAAGCTGATTACAACTGCACAATACCTGGAGAGGTTTGCAGCTTGTCACAGCATCAGCGTGTGAGCGGGAGCCCAGAGGGCTCAGTGGTACCCCAGTTCCAAGTTACACCCTGGGGAACCTGTTACAGTGACTTCATGTTTTAAAGCTGAATCCTGGGAATTTAAAAAAATGCATAAAATTAATTGACTACAAAAGAGGAGGGAAGTTGATTATTAAATATTTTCCCCTTTTACTTAGAAATTTGATTTCCAGTTTTGGGGGCTATTATAATTAGGAAATGTTAGAGAATTCAGTTCTGTATTTAGGACATTTGAGCTATTCAGAATTCATTAATATCATAGAAAGTAAGACTAGAAGGGACTTTGAGAGGTCATCTAGTCCAATCCCCTGCACCAGTGCTTAACTACCTTTACATTTAGGATTTTTTTACCTAATGTCTAACCTAATTCTTCCTTGTTGCAATTTAAGCCGATTACTTCTTGTCCTGTCCTCAGTGGTTAGGGAGAGCAATTTATCACCCTCTTCTTTATAATAACCTTATACATACTTGAAGACTTATCAGGTCCCCCCTCATTATCCTTAATCCACACTAAACCAACCCAAATATGAACCAGCTTCTTTGCAAAAACTGATTAGAGAGTCTTTATTAGTGTATCTGATGTATATTTGTAAATTAAACACAGAATTACTTTTGCCATCATTTGACAAGCCTATTATTTTACAAAAGACCTAGAAAGTGCTCAAACAACTGCTTTTGTGCCAAAGAGTAAGAAGAAATGCTTGCAAACAACATTTAACTACATTCTATTTTGATCACTCTTTTGCTGGGTCTATTCTTTTCTCTTTTTCTATTGAAACAAATAGGAATTTTACCTCAGTAAGAAAAGCAAATTCAGACCTATTGTTTCTACAAGATTTATGCATAGATGCTTTCCTTTTTCATAATTCAACTCTTCATTGCAGAAAATTGTGTAAGTACAGTTTTCTGTAAATTCTTTAGTACTTAGTTTTGATTACTGTGCTACCTGCAAAATTGTCTTTCAATTTCTACTCATATTATATGAAAAATTCCTCTTCACATCAGTAGTAAAAATTATGCATCTTCTAAGGTGTTTTTTTTTAAATATATCTATCATATGAAGCTGGAACATTTTGTATTAAATAGGTTGTACACGTAATATTTAGGTTCAAATAGTTTGTGTTGGATGTATGTGGCAAACAAACCTTTTCCAGCTCTTATAAGTGAACCAGTTGTTAATAAACAGAAGTCCATTAGTGTTGCAACTGTCAGCAAAAGATTAACAGCTGCTGCTTTTTCATGGTCATAAATTATTTGTTTAGTTCTGGAAAAAAAGGAATTATCAGTATTTATTCCAAAGACTTGCAACCAACTATATAACTTCTTATTGAAATAAATATGTAATTGATTAACTGAAGAGTAACGTAGGCATACAATTCACAATGCATCTCTCAACAGAATTAAAACTTCCTTAGCCATATTGTAATATATTAACTAAAATTAATTCACACGAGAACATATACAATATTATATATACAGTGTACAGTGGGCTAAATCATCCCCTGTGCATTAAAACCGGTGGGATGGGTTAGAGGAGGAACTTTTCATCAGAATCCTCTCATGGAGATCCTCTCACATCAGGCCTTCAGGGTGGGTGGGTTTTGTCCTTCTTTTGGAAAAGTCTGAAAGACCCACACCCCAATATTGTGGACATCCAGGTGTCAACATGGCTCCCAGAGGATCTATGGAAGCTCAGGGGAATCTGAAAAGAGGCTCTATAGCTCACTAGCTCTTGCCCCTGGCACTCTTCCAGTTCCTTGGCAGCACTGCTCCATTGGAACAGCGGGTAGTGATCGATCTATCGGGGATCGATTTATCGCGGTTAGTGTAGATGCGATAAAATTGATCCCCGATCTCTCTTCCATCGACTCTGGAACTCCACCGCGGTGAGAGGCGGAAGTGGAGTTGACGGGGGAGCGGCAGCGGTCAACTCACCGCCGTCCTCACTGCCAGGTAAATGGACCTAAGATACACAGACTTCAGCTACTCTAATCGCATAGCTGAAGTTGGCGTATCTTAGGTCAACCCCTCCCACCAGTGTAGACCTAGCCTATGTGTAGAGGCCTACACTTTCCATTATAAAGATTTTCAGTAGATTATAACTTTGCAAAACATATGTCATTTAAGCTGAAATTTTCATGTCAGATATCTGCCTAAGGCTGATTTTTTTTTAAAGCTTCAGCAAAAACGATTCAGTTCTTTCCAAAAAACAAGGTTAAAGAAAAAAAATGCCCATGTTAAAAGAAATCTTATAGTTATTTAGTTGAGAAACTCTTTTGCTCCCACTGGAATGCCAGTTTTGAATGTAAGTTCTTGAAAAGGTTATTGAGACAAACATTGCTCAACATTGGCAAATCGAAATATCTCATACTTTATGACAATCTTCTTTATGTACTTTCACTTTTGCTCACTGAACTAGTCTTCAGAGTCATCTCATTTTTTGATGAACTTGAGTCGTACAGTATGATGGGTATGCTTTAGTGCTATAGCAACAAGTCCATTCTAATCAGATTCTTGTATCATGCTTATCACTATAGTAGCTGAACAGCACAATGCAGGACAAATTCAAAACAAATTTGAAACAATAGTTAAAACTGAGCAGTAAAAACTTCCATTTATTTTACTACGACAGCTTTTCAAGATATGGGATCACCAGTTTCTTAAAAACAAGCTATATGATCTCTTGGTTCAATAGCACAAGTAGCCTATTTTTTTTTCTTATTAGGACTTTAGTGGTAAAAATTCTAAACAATGAAGTGTGTAAGCTTCAAACCCATACATTCTAGGCATTGCTTGCTAAAAGCATGGACCTGTACTGTTAGGTACTTCATCTGATAATTTATTCAGGTAGGATATTACTTCTGAATCTCAGTGTGGTGGGTGTGTGGGTATGTTGTTTTTAAATCAATTCCCTCATCTCATCACAAACATCACAGGGTGGGTGGCATCTTGTGAATAGAGTAGGTGCAGCTCTCCTATGCCAGAACAAGTGCTCCCATTTGTCCAAGTAAGAGGGCAGGCCTGCAACTGATGGCTATAAAGGATCAGGGAGAGAGAGACAGACATGACATGAAAAACACTTCTATTCCCATAAAATCACCTCTAAAAAGTGTTATAAAATATGAAATATTATGCACTATGATCATTCAGAACAAGATACAGCAGGCATACAGCAAGCCTCATGCTTGTGGGTCAGAGTTCCAAAACCATCTGAAGTGGCCCTCACCTCTCTCCTCCCAAGAAAAAGAGGGGCTAACCCCCTAAAAACAAAGAAATAGCAAGGAATGAAGCAAAACAAACAAACTAAGAGAGAGACAGCTAGCGCATCCAGAACATACAAAACAGAGCCTTCCTCTCAGAGACTCCTACAATCCCCAGAGAGCGAGCGAGCGAGCATGTGCCTTGGTGACAATCAGACAGTAACAGTCAGAAGACTAAATGAGGTCCCTGGGGAAAGCTGAAGAGAGAGAAAGTTCCCTGCAGGCCCTCCTGGAGAGAGGGAGGAGGAGTTATCAGGAAGGCAGTGGAGGGGCTAGCCTGCTAACCTACCTGAGTCAAAGCCATTGCTAAGAGGCTGAAAAGAGATGTGAGCTAGGAAGCCAGTGGAGGTGCTAGCCAGATGTCAAAGCCAGAGAATGCTGGAGAAGGCAGAAGGCTGAGAGAAACAGAAGGCATTGGCTGATGCCTCTAAGCTGGAGAGCCGGTGCCAAATGCCAGAGACGGCTGAAGGCAGGGGGGCAGCGGCGGAGCTTGCTTACTGACATCTCCAGGACCAGAGAGCTGGACTCAGAGGAACTGTGAGAGGGCCAGGGGGAGTGACTGATGCTCCCCTGGCAAGGATGCTCCCAGAAGAGAGGGTGTGGAAGTGCTAGGGTGTGTGTCCTGGTAGAAAGACAGGAGAGGACTTTGCTGGACAGCCAATGCGTAGTAAGGGATTCTGGAGCTACACAGGCGAGCCTTGGCATGGTGAGGGATGCTGAGGCTGTATGCTGCCTGTACTGTTTGGACTATGGTTGTGGGACTTCTGTATTGTGTTTGTGACTTTTGTAATAAATGACATCTCCCCAAAGACTCTCTGGACTATTTCTGGGGAATCTGGAAGGAAACTGAGGCAGGCACGGTGCTCCAGTCAGGGCTGTTCCAGTCAGGGCTACACTCTGACATTTTGTAACAGTCCACTTATGCATATTCTTACAAACTCTGTTAAAAATCTTCTAATCAATATGCTTCCTAGGAGCATTACATTCTTTTGGCAATTTAGACTTGAATGTGGTTGGTCATTTTTTCCCATATAACAGCACAAAAATAGCTTATTTGAGGGAACAAAACATTTTATAAGTGCTCCCTGAAGGAAGATATACCAATAAAATGACCATTTTTTTCACAGCACAGTAACATTGATAACGCCCAATAAATAATTCAAAGCTTCATCTGTAATTCAAAGCTACTCCTCTAAAACTACAAAGTGCCAATACTGTGCCATCTTGTTTTCCAGCTGAATTTTTGTGATTCTCAATATTTTCTGCCTCATTTACCTATTTTTGCCATGATTGGTCTATAGTAGCAAACTTTCACAACTCTTTTTTTTGTGAAAGGACAATTCCAAGTACCATTTGCGAGACTCCCATTTATCATAAAATCCTATGACAATTTCTATCTGAATCACAGCTTTATGGATGAGGCCCATTTTATCTTGTGATGTCCAAACTGATTTATATTGTGATTCACTCCATTGCCATTCTGTATCCTTTTTAAGCACTTGGCTTAGAGATCCTGACACATTGATAAAAATGGAGTATGCAGGCTTACATGGTGACCATTCCTAGAAATGTCTCATGTTCCAGTATGGCTTGAATCTTCAATTAATTAATCTAACAAGATCTTGACTTATTACATAGTCAAGGATTTTTTTATTAATTATTATTATAATTTCAGTTCATTCATACATTTTTCCCCCTTGCTCTTGTTAAATTTCAGTCTTACTGTTTCAGTTTTTGTTCATAATCTTGAGCTGAGACAGCAGACATTAGGCTGTCCCTCAGTGACATCAAAAAGCTGTATAAAACACACTTGTGGAAAGCCTCCTTTAAAAAAAGGTGTGCAGGATATCTGTATCTGTAGAAAGCAGTCTTGAATGTTATCAGAAATGATGCAGTCAATTAAAATGTACTCTGATAGTGGCCACAACTGGCATCCATTGCAGCCCCTATTGATAGCCAGAAATTTTCCTTTACTATCATTATCTGAATATTTTAGTTACATATTTTGATTTATAGTCAATGTAATGTTTGCATATGGCATTATTTGTTCCAAGAATGTAGACAGACATTAACCATAGAAGTGACCCATTGAGTCAATCCACCTTTGGAATTCTTGCCGGGCATACACAATAGAATTAACTTCTGTAGTTTGGGGAGATATGACAGTTCACATATATATATATCTCCAATGCTTAGCCAGACAGTTGGCTGTAGTGATTGTTCACCATTTGGTCTATCAATCTTAGCTGACTCCTCCTCTATATGCTGGAATGCCTCACAAAACCTGTTGGGGCTCTGTACTTAAAGGACAACGTCATCAGCATAGTCAAGCGAGATATCACCAATCTCAATGCCTATGGACCTGACAGAATGCTGCATTATGAAATCCATTGCCCAACAAAAGAGTGCAGGTGTGAAAAACGCAACCCTGCCTAACACTAGATACTGATTTAAAAGGCACTGTCATCCGGTTCCCCAGACGAACACAGGCAGTGGTTCCATTATGTGGCAGATGATGTCGAATTTGGCTTAGCCAGTAACTTGAAGCCAGTATTCCACTCCATTTGCAACTGAAATTAGACCAAAGTATCACAGCCCCCAGGCAACTAGATTATTATGTACCACAAGAAGAGAATAGGAGGAACTGAGGTGCTCCTGAGGCTCTCACAATGGCAAGGGAATGAGAAAATGCCTGAGCAAAAAAATGAATGCATATTAAAAGAGACAAATTAGAATGGGTACCTGAGCTTAAAGATAACAGACAGCTAGAGGGATCTGATGATACTTAAGCAAGCTTCAAGAACCAGCAATTCAGTTCAAAGAAATTGATTGTACTTCACGAGTTCTTAATTACCAGGGCCTAAACTCCAGAGAGATAAAAACTATACTTTCCATATTACATTGATTAGATCAGGAGTAGGCAACCTATGGCATGGGTGCCGAAGGCAGCACGCAAGCTGATTTTCAGTGGCACTCACACTGCCTGGGTCCTGGCCACCGGTCTGGGGGACTCTGCATTTTAATTTAATTTTAAATGAAGCTTCTTAAACTTTTTAAAAACCTTATTTACTTTACAAACAACAATAGTTTAGTTATATATTATAGACTTATAGAGAGAGACCGTCTAAAAATGTTAAAATGTATTACTGGCACCCGAAACCTTAAATTAGAGTGAATAAATGAAGACTCGGCACAGCACTTCTGAAAGGTTGCCGACCCCTGGATTAGATCATAACACCAAAAGAACTAACAGAAAATGAACACAGTCAATAGAGGATATATCTACACAGTCCATGGAAACAAGCCTACCAACATGGGTCAAGAGTCTTGGGCTAGCAGCATTTGGGCTACAGCTAGTGCTCTAAAAATAGTTGTGTAAACAGCACTTTGAAGTTGTGTCTTGGACTGGAGTTCGGGCTCTGAAGCCTAGGGAGTGGGGCAGGCTTCAGAGACTGAGCTCTAACCCGAGCCACCACTGCAAGGCACTGTCTATGCAGCTATTTTTAAAGGGCTAACAAGAGCCCTGCTAGCCCAAGTCTCTTGACCCACACTAGTGGCTTACTTCCACAGGCTGTGTAGACATACCTAGAATGATGTGTGCTTTAGTGTTGTCATTAGGCAGAAAAGATCAAGATCAAGATACCTAGCAAAATGTTAAAAAAAAAAAAAAAAGGACTATATCAGTGGTTCTCAAACTTTTGTATTGGTGACCCCTTTCACACAGCAAGCCTCTGAGTGTGACACCCCCACCCCTTATAAATTAAAAAGCACGTCCCTCAGCCCACGCCGCTTCCAGCAGCTCCCATTGTCCCAGAGCAACAATCCGCAGCCAGTGGGAGTCGCGATCAGCCAGACCTGCGGATGGGGCAGGTAAACACACCGGCCTGGCCCGCCAGGGGCTTTCCCTACACAAGCAGCGACCCCTGTTTGAGAAACCCTGGCTTAGAGCACATATATCATCAGTTCTTTACCATCATAAATGGGTGAGGAAGGGGGGAATATGTATTGCCTATTGTAAAAGAACTCCCCCATCATCTCTCTACTAAATTCTTTTCTTTGTGCTTCTTTACAAAGGACAGACAAAACTTGAAAAGAAGCTGCATAAATGTATCATGGATGCAACATAATAGAGTTATAGCTAAATTGGCTTAAATATCACACCTTAATTAGAATGGCATAACTTCTGCTCTAAACGTTTGAGACAGAAATGGTGGAGAATACAAAAATAAGTTACAAACATGTTAAACCAATCTTATGAGCATGAGCCATAGATAGAAGTAGTAAGGTTAGAACTGAAAACCTGTCCACTTTATACTATCACAGTGCCAAAAAGAGAGAGACTAGCTGGCCCTTTTCCTGTAGCAAAATCATTGAGAGTGTCAGGATCCTGACAAGGACAGCCAGAAGCAATTGGCAGAAGTGGGTCAAACTTAAGACTGAGAGCAGCAGAGGGGTTCATAGTCAAATTCCAGGCTGGAAAAGGCTCATGTGGCATTGTGTCCCTTCCATTCATAAGCCCAAGAAAGCAGTGACCTCGGTCTGGGCCACTTCCAGCAGCTCCCATTGGCCCGGAGCAGCAAACCACGCCCAGTGGGAGCCGTGAGCAGCCAGACCTGCGGACGCGGCAGGTACACAAACTGGCCTGGCCTGACAGGGGCTTTTCCAAAACAAGCAGCGTCCCAAGTTTGGGAAACACTGCTCTATCATATATATAATATCAGGTCCCCTCCAACCCTGATATTCTATGATTCTATATCATTAGTCATCTCTTTTCCAAGCTGAAAAGTCACAGTCTTTTTAATTTCTCCTCATACAGAAGCTGTTCCATACCCCTAATCATTTTTGTTGCACTTCTCTGTATCTTTTCAAATGCCAATATCTCTTTTTTGAGATGGGGTGACCAGATCTACACACAGTATTAAAGATGTGGCTGTACCATGGATTTATATAGAGTCATTATTATATTTTCCATCTTGTATTTATCCCTTTAGTAATGGTTCCTAACATTCTGTTATCTTTTTTGACTGCCCCTGTCAAGGCTGATTCCCCACTCTGACACTTCGAGTGCAGAAGTGGGGCCCGCAAGGATTTTAAAATTTAATACTGGCCACTCCAGGCTTGTATTAAACTCTCAAGGTTACAGCTTTTCTCTGACCTTGGATGGGTAGATGCTGCCATCACCCAAGTGCAAAAAAACCCTTTGGGAACCCAGGAAGGCGCATTTGGGAATTCCTTCCTGTGGGGTACCCTCAAGCCCTTTCACCCACCCGCCACCCTCCCAGAAGAGCTAAGAAAGAAGACAAAGGAAATAATCTGTTACCATCAGCTAATTAAACAACATATGCACAAACCTTTTAGGACACAAATATCCAATCCTGTTCTAAAAAATGGTAAATTTTATTAAAAACAAAAAGAAAGGAAATACATTTGGAATGTAGGCTTTTTGCTAGATTAAAAAACAACAACAAGGATTAAGCATTAAGATAGCTCTCTTGAGGTCCAATTTAAAGGTTACAAACAAAACAAAAGCACTAGGGGTAGCACAGAGGAGTCCACAAACTATAAAGAAATAAAAGAGATAATCCTAATCACATTTTCCTAGGCATTTCCTGATCTATTTGCATATCTGGGGTTTAAATGAGTAGTTTCTTGGTATGATCTGGTGATTTTTCATACCTGGCCCAAAGCTTTTTACAGCATAATTCTAGCCCTATCTCTCCTCCGGGAGAACAACACAGACAGACAAAGGGGACGTTTTTTCCCCCAATTTAAAAAAGTTCTAGCCTTCCCATTGACCCTTTTTGTCAGATGCCCACTCCCTTCCTGTTACCTAAGCAGGGAGACTTTTTAACCTTTTACAGGTAAAGCAAGTAGAGAACAACTGGCTGGGTGGGTGACCATAAAAGGGAGCTTCCCCTTCCCCCAACCCCTGTTTCATTTAACATGGACCCTTGAATGGATGTTTTCAAAAAATTATCCATATTGACTCCCAGATTTCTTTCTGGAGTGGTAACAGGTAATTTAGACCCCATCATTCCATATGTATAATTGGGGTTATGTTTTCCAATGTGCTTTATTTGCATTTATTTTCTTATATCTGTTTTGGAGCCTTAATATAAGAACTAATAATTAACTAGTAAATAAAATTCATGCAGAATATTTGTTCAATATCATTGTTCTTAGAATGTCACACCAATCACTCCCAAACACCCACATACTTTTATTTTCATTTATGTTACCTACTGGAAAATTATGAGCACACAAACATATGCACTCTTACTTTGCTCATATCAATGATTCTCATCCTATTTACCACTGTGGGCCGCACATGCAGCTTTCTATTTGTCATGTGGGCCACATCCACACAATATAAATACTACCTGTATGGCCCTGATCATGTCACAGGGGCTGCAGCTGTGTGCTGATTGGGCCATGGATTGAGAACCACTGGTATATCTAATTTTTCCTTAAAAAGTTTTGAAGTCTAAAGTAGTTCTTCTAAACCATGGAATAACTAACAAATTAGAGAACAAATTCATTTTGGCATCAGCTTAAAAAAAACGAAAGACAAAAAGCTTTTAAAGTGATAATTGGAAAGAAAATATTACAATAGATTGGCCAATGTGGGTTTCCTATCAGCTCTAAGACACCTGATGGTGTATTTCAAAGTGGGAAAATATGTTACCTTTTTACCAAGAGCAATGTGGTTTTTTTCTATTAAGTTACTCTGTAATTAGAAATAAAGTCTGAAACATTGTAATCTGTTTCTACAATGCATTTGATATGTCTCCAGCACAAATGAAAACACACTCCAGTTCACAGTACTAAAGGTGTAAAGATTCAAAACATAAAAGGAAATTAAAATATTGAAGTTGCATTTACAAACGACTGATCTAAAAGCCTGTTTTAGCTTCTGGAAACTGTTCAGTTTTATAATGTAATATAGAAATCCTCAGTATGTATCTACAGTAACCCAACTGGATGATTCTTAACCCTGCCTTAATGAAAATATAATATGACAGTATATATCTTAAAAGGTATTAAGAACATGTGTCCTGGAAACAATGTCTTTTCAAGGGCATACTCACATATTAAGGAAGTTAGTAAAGAGACCTGCTCAAAGTCTATAACAACCCAGCAGGATAAGAGCCCTCCAGGCAGGGGCGGCTCTAGGCACCAGCAAAACAAGCTGGTGCCCTAGGGCAAAAAAATCTGGGGGCGCCCCCCGGCCGGGGGGGCGGCGCTGCGCAGGGGCGACCTGCCGCCATGCCTGCGGGGAGTCCCCCCCCCCCCCGGCGGACGGACCTGCCGCCATGACGCGCGAGGGGGCGGCGCCCGCGCTGGCGCTGGACTCGGCGGCGGAGCATGACCGGGCGCATGGCGCGCGGCGGCTGCTGCTCGGCCGCGCATCGCAGGCGCTCCGCAGGCATGGGCGCGCGGCCTCATCTCCTCTGACCCCCCGCGCTCGCATGACCGCGGCAGCGCAGCGCCGTCGGCGAGCCGCCCCGCCGCGCGGGCCAGCAGCCGAGGCCCGCCTCCGCCAGCGCGCCTCCGCCGAGTCATGCCATGGGAGGTCCCTGGCTGCTGCAGCCCCCATGCATGACTGCTTGCGGCGCTTGCACGCCAAACGCCGCTTCTGCCTCCAGGAATTATGTGGTTAAAAAAAATGTCCCAGGGGTACACAGACTAATTCAAGAAAGAAAATATTTTATTGTCTGAGAAGTAAATGTATACAATAACTTCCTCTGATTTCCATCAGGAGCAACTGAAATGTATAAAAGGAATAACTGATGGTTACACTGAAAATAAAACTGATCAGCCTTGTGGGAAAGACTTAGGAGATGAGCACTCAACAGGTCTCTTCTCTCTGCCAAGGCTATCCAGAAGCAGCTCTCTCCTGGGTCTCATCCTTATCAGCTGGGTAACAAAGAGCTATTTACCCACATGAACTGCCTTGAGTGCCCCTCTTTTCCCCAGGCTGCTAGCACTGATGCTGGCTGTGGGGGCTGACAGAGGAGTCAGCTCAGCTCTTCCACTACCGGGCATGGAGCAGCTCACACAGCTAGGGAAAACATGAGCCAGGGAGAAGGGAGGAGCTGCCAGTCCAGCTCCTGCTCCTCGGGGACCGCCATACAGCAACTTCTCAGACCACAACTAAGGGCTTTGGGTTCCTCCCGTAACAGTGCAGAGCAGCGGTTCATATTCCTGTTTGCATTCTGCTGTGCTATGAAACTCAAGAGGGTATGGGTGCCCCCCCATCCTCCCTAAATAATGCTGTGCCCCCTTCTCTTTCAGCACAGAAGAAAACATTATGGAAAAGAAACATTACTCCTGTTTGCTTCAATGGGCTTTGGCTCAAGAGCAGTTTGACCACTAAAACAATTAGCCTTAATGGGTAACTTTTTTGCAGTCTGTCTATCTTAGGTATTTATATGGCCCTGATTAATATAGAATCTAAGCAGCATACATTTTTAAAACAATTATCCTCAGCAAACTGCAGAGGTACGGAATTACCATTATTCTGATTTTAGAGATGAGGAATTGAGGCACAGACAGACTAAATTATTTACCCAAGAACACACAAGTGATACTGTGGTGAAGGAGGTCTGGTTCATTTAAGTCACAAGCTAGTGCCCTAATCAATGGACCATCCTTCCTCTCAAGTTAAGGGACTTGCCCACAGTCACACAGGAAATCTTCGGCAGAACCGGAAACCAAAGCAGCAAGGTTTCCTGACCACCATCCTCCTTCTCTAAACTACTACACAACACTACCACTCAGTCGGGAGACTGAATATCCACCATACTCTAGAACCGATTCAACCTTTCCCTGCACATGCTGTCAGATTTGAGGCATAATGGCGAAGAGGCACCTTGACCAGCCACAGTCCAGTCACACCATAGCTTTCTGTAAAGAAAGAAGGGTTGCCTACCCAATATCTTTGACAAACATGACATTCTTCTTAAATGTTTGATTAGAGAAAATATTTTCTGACATCACAAATCACTATCCTTGTTCAAGAAAAATAAAAATCAGTAGAACAAATTCCAGCTATATTTTAAAATCCTTTTCTTTTCAAGTTTACCTTTTGTTATGCTACATTACTTCCCACTCAAGATTTCCCCACAGAGATAGTGAGTTCCATCACTTAGTTGTGATTTAAAAAAAAATTAGATCTGGAACTTTATAATTGTGAATGGACTGTGTTTATATAGCATTTTGAGTATGCACAGTGCCATATGTATGACAAATATTCACAGACATCACTCCTCCTACTCCTCCCCACCCATATATCAGGGTCAGTCACATTGTAATTTAGGAAGGAGGATCCAGGAAAATGCCTGAAAACTCAGGTCCCATCTTTGTAAATTCCAGTATGATATAGAGGAACCTTTCCTCCATGTTAATCTTCTGTACACTCCTTTCTAACACAATTAACACCAATGGCAGCTTTATAAAACTGGTGACCATGGCGACTTCTTGAAAATAAGTTAAAACTTTTACTTGACTAAAAAACAACCAACCAAACAAAAAAAAACAATCCCCAAACCTGCATCTTTAGCTAAAATAATTGCAAATACTGGTCCATTTGCGGGTTTGAAATGCAACACAAAATCAATGGAACACTTACTTTACATGTGACCTGATTATTTCTTATTAATATCCAGTACATTTTTTAAAACTGAAACTACAACATTATATTGTAGTTTTATATATATATATATAAATAAAAGAAAAACCTAAATAGAAAACTCCTAGGCCAAGGCTTGAGGGGAGCTACTTTCAAATATTGATAAAGATTCTTATGGAGCAGGTAAGAAACAAATTTGACTTTCATCAAACAGGTGAAAACAGGATGAGTAGGGGAAAAATATGGTATAGAAGAAATGTATAGATAATGGGTGGCAATGTGATCAACTAGATGGAGCACAGCATTAAGTAAGGAAACAGAATACAATTCCAGATTTGACACTTATTTGCTGTGACAGTGGATGACTCATTTAATATCTTTGACTCTCTCTTTTCTCATAAATGTCACCTGTACAACACAAGATTGATGTGTTGGGGTGAGCTGACAATTTACTAATCAGAGAACAACAGGAAAGGCTTGATTTTGCTTATTTCCTAGATGGGAGATAGCCTGAAATCATATATTTATGGGAGTAGCCTAGAAGTTATTGAACTGAATAGGGAGAGACTAGAGATTGTTTATTTAGAGTGGGGAGTGAGGGGGGTAAAAGAAGGGATGAGAGACCAGAGGATTGCCTGACATTCATTTGATGTGCACAAAAATTTATTTATTTAATGGGAATCCTCCAATTTATTAACTGGGACATATGTGCCAGAATTGGAAAACGCTAGAATTCATTTATTGTAGGGATCCAAAGTAGGTTATTGGGATGGGCACAGCTGACTTATTGATGAAAGAAGGTGATGTGGCAATGAAAACTAAATAGTTATGTCTTGAATGGACAGCTATAATTGCATCAGAGCTGGTAGTCGTAAACCACAGTCAAGTAGTTAAATTTTTTCAAGCTCTGGTTATAAGAATACCATTAAAATAGCAGAGACTGAAGAATAAAGCCAGCAGACCCCATAGGCTATTGTTTGGGTGATTCTCCTCAGGATCAATCATCATCAAGAAGCATAACCTTCCATTAACCCAAAAGAACACTGACCTTTCCTCTTCTCTCTGCAGTGAAGGCCAAATGGAGCGAGAAACCTTGAGTGTTTCTTTAGAAGTGAATGTTAATACCATGACTCACAAATCGACAAATAGGTCTTTCTATTGTTAGCCCATGAGTATGAAATAAACATTTTTCCAGTGACTTCTTTTTTGCCACTGTTCAGCATTAAAGGTTTGAGGAGAGCTCTAATCTAGCTAGCTAAAGAGGGTTAACTTCCGAAACCTAGTAACAATCTCCTAACAAGTGTACTGCTCAAGAGTATAATGCCTGTTCGCACATCAGATCATTAGAAGAGTTCTGTTCCCTTAACATCCCTTCTGCTCTGCAGAAAGGGAGAGTTTATTTTTGGAAAGATCTCAGTGTTGTTCATTGAAATTCATCTTGCAATTGGAATTTTAAAGAGTTATGATTGAATGATGCTTTAAAATATTTGGTCTTGTGGTTAAGATATTGGACTGTGTCTCAAGAGATCTGTGTTCTTTTTCCCTGTACTGTCACACACTTTCTATGTGATATTGAACAAATCACATGCTTAATCCAGTGAAATAGTCCTGGGTTTGGTACTGCAGGGTTAGCTAGAGCAATAAGTCAAATTTTGGCCCAACCCAATTCCCAGCCCTTCTCCCCACTCCCACAAGTATTAGCTCAAGGTAGGAGGTCCTTTAAACCCATTTATCAGGAAGCATGGATTTAAACTCCAGTGCAGCTGTCACTCAAGTTAATGATGCAGTGGTGATGCAGCTACAGACTACAGCTTGCATTAGCACAACCCATCAGCTGCCAATCCAATCACTCTGTGTAACTGAAGTCTTACTTCTCAGTGTGGCTCTGACGTCCTATCCCTTTCAATGTTTGATCACTCCTCTCTCTCTCATGCAAAGCCTCACTTTCATATTAGTTTCCGTTTTGCAGCCTGAACAATAAAACACAGCAGACAGCTGTTTCTACGTGCTCCCTCTGTGTCTGTATCTATTTCCTTCTCTGCTGGGTCTAGACATAACAGTGGTCACTCATTTGAGGTAGGCTAGTTCAAATAGAGAAACTCAAGCTAACTATTGCAGGAGACAAGCCGTAAGTGTTTGTGGAGTGCTTAGGCTAACAGGTTCCTAAATCCCAGCTGGAGCCTCTGGGCTCTACCGTAGTACAAATAAACAATAAAATAAAAATACCTTCAAAGCAAAGTGTGGTGAGTTCAGGAAACCAAGACCAAGACCTTCATTTTCAGTTTATTTGTTTTATTTTAGGGTAGGTCTGGGGGCAACATTTCAATACAGTTTGTGTTTCATTTGCTTTCTAAACAAAATAATTTGCATATACTTTCTTTGAATTTAGAAATTTAAAGGAGGTTTCTAACCCTCAGTCGGGATGAGATTCTGGCCCAGCCTACCAATAGGAAGTGTGAGGGCAAATAATGTCATTTTAAGAGGCTGCTAGACAAATTTATGCGTGGGATTGTATGATGGGTTGCTTGTGATGATACGGGGCAGGGCTCGGCAGCCCTGAGGGTCTGTTCTGGTGTATGTCTGATGTTTCTAAAAGTCTGTGCTTTTGGGCTTTAGCCAGTCATCTGCAGGGGTCAGGAATGGATTCTCTCCCCCCCTCCCAAAATGTATCCTGGGGTGTGTATTTTTTTATTTATTTCTTTCCTCTGAAGCATGGCAGATGGCCACAGCTAGAAATGGGATGGGTTGGTGTTGTCAAGTGGCGTGAAGCATTTTCTCAGGGGCTTGGCTGACTGGTTCTTGCTCATATGCTTGGGGTGTAACTAATTGTCATATGTGGGGTTGGGAAGGAATTTCCCCCTAGGTCAGATTAGCAGTGATCTTGGTTTGTTTGTTTCTTCCTCTGCAGTGTGGGGACGCAGCTTTATCTAGGTATATCTCACTTAATCATGTTCCTGACATTTGGGGGGTGTTGGCACATCGGTCCTTCCTATTCTCTGCCTGTGGCACATAATAGTTTAGTCTCCTGTGGGATGTAATACTTTGGTCTAATTTTGTTGCCAGATTTATTGTGAGGGTGAGGGGTGGCATGATTTGATGGTCCCTTCTGATGTTACATTCTATGACTGGTACTAATATTCATTTGCTTTGTATTATCCTCATCATAATAGTGTCTCTGCAGATTGACAGGTTTATTTGTTTTGACTGAAACTTACTTTAAAGATATACAATTCCTATAGCCATCATGCCATTTAAAGAATATGTAGCATAGTCAATATGAAATGAAAGACATAATTGCCACACACACATCAATAATGTTATAACTTTCTTTGACAGAATGTAGCTCTTTCCATCCATATGATGAAATTGCTGAGGCAACACTTAGTTCTTTTCAGGTGACAAAATTTGCCTAATGAGAATAAATGAAACATAAGCATTCTTATCAAGTACACATCTGTACCTTGCATAAATCATCAAAAAGTATTAAGTCCACATGTAGGACTAGCAGGTTACAAATTTGCATTTACACTAGCAGTCAACGCAAGATTTAATGTTTTAACCATTCAGTTCTTGTTATGTTTATTAGATGTGGATTAATGCTTTGGGCCTATGCAAGTATCTGCATGCCTCCACTGAAACATTCATGTGGCTTGCAGTCTGGAAAATGTTAGTGTTCTAATCAGGATGAAAAACAGTTTTTGCACTCTTTACATTAGTTTTCATATTGCTAGTATATGAAATGTCTGTTTTCAGTAAGAACAACATGGCTAGATGGAATGGCTGCTCTGGTTATACTCATTTCAAATATATATAACAGTTTATTCATGAAAAAAATAACTTGTTAAATTACAAGGTTTCTGTAATGCTTAAAAAATGCATGTTGGGCCAGATGTTCAACTGGTATAAATTGGCTGAATTGACAGAATTATGATAATTTAGGTAACTTGAGGATCTGGCCCACAGTGCCACTGCTAAAAAGTAGCAACAGCCTGTAGGTGAGTTTCCGAGAGTTTGGCAGCTACCATGAATGTCCAATTGAAATGAAAGGGAAATTAATGGGATTCCCCAAGAGTATTTTTGTTTTTCCTGTTTTTAAGTCTATTTATATTCTATTCAGGTTCTTGTACCCCATCAATTAATAGGGCATTTGAGTGCCCGTGTTCCTCCCAGTTGTGTAAACAAAATGTCCTTGTGTTCTGTCATATCTAATGCTGACATTTTGAAGTGTTGATATGACCTGAATTTTGGTGTCATAGCTGATAATGCTCTCATACACAAATAGGGAGAAAGTATGCATTGTCTAGCGGTAGACTAGGCTTTTAGGGACAATCTGGTGTAACCACCCCCAGAGTAGCTCCAATAGAGATTGTGACTGTCACGATTCCTTTGCTTCTCTCTTTTTGTTATGGTGAGAGTATTTTACTGCAGCCCATTAAGGTGTAACTAACCTCCTCCATTCTTGCTCAGCCAGCTCTATTAGCTGGTGTGTAGTGGGAGTAAACTATGGCTCCCCCTACGTCCTGCACCTCTTCGCCCACTTGCTCTCCAGAGGGGGAGCAACCCGAATGCAGCCTCTGAACTCGGCACAGGACACAGATGCAAGATCCAGGCTGTTACATAGTGGAAGAGGGAGAATTTAATCCAGTGTATGATCAGGTTAGTCCCAGAATCTCTGAGTGAGATTAATTCTATATGTTAGCCCATTCCTAGCTCAAGTAGTTAAATAGGTATGTTCTGTTTAATTATAGATATCAATACAAATAAGACTGATGGGGGGAGGGAATCTAGCAAAATAAAAATCAATATTCTGATATGAGAGTGCAAAGCTTATTGTTCTTTTGTAAATTCTAAGTGTGATGTCTTATGGGTAAAATTTTATATTGCATAGAAATAACCTGAGAATATCAACAGGCAATATGCACTTCAGGCAACCTGCACAAATCAATCTGTTAATTTCATATATAGTGCATGTTCATTCCCATATAATTAGCTAACACATTATAGGTATTCAGCATTGTATGTATGACCAGATATCCATAGCCTGTAGGATAAGATAGAAAATAACCTCCTTTGTCCATACATTCCCCTCACCCCCACATATTTATTTATCTTTCAGTGGAAAAGCAACCAAAATATTATTACAAACATAGTAATTGCAGCATTATCTTGAGGTTTGCTACTAACTGCTTTTACAGCTTGCCTTTCCATTGGACCTAAATCCAGCTCTGTGAGACTAATCAATACAAGGAGGATTTATAGCATTGCTTTAAGAACAACTTAAAGCCCTTTGTTCAGAATACATCAATCAGCTAAGATAAGGAAAACTAAAAAACTCTTTTCACGTCTATAAAGGATAAATAGATACTTTGTAAGAGATACCAATGTATATAACACAGATATCCATTCACTTTGTGAGAAGGATTACTAAATCCATTCACCCGGGCATACTGAATTCTACTGATGACAAATTAAACTTTGAAAATACTAGGAAGTACTAGGGAAGAAAGTGTTCCAAGTAATCTATTTTCTTAAATGACTCAAATAGCCTGTTATCAGTTCTTTGGAATTTTTTTTTTGAGATAAATGACCCTAATACTCATTTTTATATTTAAAACAGGCATGAGCCAGAGCACAAGATAAAAATCAAATTGACAGACTTCTCTGCACACTCTGGTTCAGATTTTCATTAGACCAAACCGTATGCACAAAACTCTCCAAAGACAGAGACCTAAAACTTCCTTAGTCACAACATGCACTCCATGAATGGATAAACTCCAGACTGTAAATGGACTAAAATGCAAATATGACTATGAATTGAACATTTCTTATACAACCAAGCACAGTTTTTATACTAGTTACATATATACATTATAGAAATTATGGAGGGGGGCAAAACAACTACAGATGATTGGATTGGATTGTTGGATCTGTTCACAAGGTAAATTAAATAATTGTGTCTTTTGCTGTTTACACAACAAAGATAACATGAAGGAACAGCACAAGCACAGTAGAGTTCAAATAACTCTATTTACTAATTATACACATGTACAACAATTAGCTACATATACACACTGCTGGTCTGACAGGTTTCTAAACACAGAACACACTAAGTACCGCTAGAGAGTTCAGACTATTTAAAGAGATACTTCCCAATTCCTATGCACTACAAGAGTTCTTGGAAGAACTCATAATCTCTCTCTCTTGATATTGAGATTTTATAAATTAAATCTCAGTGCTCCTGCCTCCATGGAAATCCTGAGTATCTGGGTCATAGAGGTGTGGAAGGATAGCATCAGTACATTGTTTCTTAACAAACAGGTCTTTTGTCATGCTCCCCACTTCTCTTTTCACCCTGTATCAGCCCGGCTGTGAGAGATTCATGACATTCAAAAAGTTGGAAAGAGCAGCGTGAGGCTAGAGGAAAACTGATTGAAGTGTTCCAGTTACTATAGAGAGGATGCAACAACCTGATTGGGTTCTGGTTTTTGAACTGTGGCCCTCCTTCTCTCAAAGTGGGCTGTGGGAGAAAGCAGTGGTCAGGGGAACACTTCCTTCTGAAGATGATGTTGTTGGGCTACTGGAAGCTGAAGAAGCAAGAGATCTTTGAATAGATGCCCCTTGTTTCTGTAATCCCTGTAGCAAATCAATCATAAGTATCTAAGAGTATAAAAGAGTGAATCAGCTGCCTCTTCCACAGGGGAAATCTCCCAGCTCCCACATAAAAGTGTACAGGAAATTCAGCAGCTGGAATTCACAGAGCTCCCATTCTCTTATGCAGCAACAACCCACACTTCTGCATGGATAAAAAAAACTCCTAGATATTCTCTCCCTTCTCAATAGTAACTGAGCTTTTTGCCTGAACACAATAATAGCCAAAATGTACTTGGTCTTTTTTTCCAAAAATTGTTTTGCTCGTCTATGCTTAAAGGAACTGCAAATTTAGCACAGAAAGCAAATCACTCCAGAGCAGCTCAATCCAAAGTTTCAAGAGTACAATAGTATTATGCACATTCAGTATCAAAGCCATAAAGACTGAGGAATGGGATATAATTTGAAATAATTCAGACCATAATATACAGCACAATTCAGGCTGTTTGGCTGCCATACAATAAGTATGATAAATTTGTAATGACCAGTTTAATGGCTAGATTGTGGCTTTTGGCACAAACCCTGTGTATTGGGCAGCATATGGCTGTGCCATCTCAGGAGCACCTTAGAAAAGGAATTGTGGCCACAATTATGTCTGCTTCTCACCCTGCATAATCTATACCAGCAAATGACTACCCCTTCCCCTCCCCCATGCTGGCTCAGCTACGCTAGCTAGGGGCTGGTGATGCACTAAGCTCTGGAGGGAGTGGTGGGCACACCTTGCCTACTTACCACTAGATGGCCTGAACTCAAAGTCAGGATTTTCAGGTACCAGTGAAGATTACCCCCAGTTCTTCCACATCAGAACAGGGCCTCTGCCTAGGCTCACAAGGCTGCTGCTGAGATACAATCTTGTACCATCCCCAACTTGAAAACAGAGAGGCTATGGGCAGTCTGTGCCCAGCATTAGACATTGCTTAGCATGGTGCAAGGGATTTAAACTAGGAACAATGGGATGAAATTATGAACGTCAACATTTAGAATTAATTCTCTGAGATAATATGCCAAGTAAACAAAAAATCAAAGTGTGTAAGATTAGGATTAGGCCAGCCATGATATATAGGTCAGAATGATAATCAATGAGGAAGAAAGAAGAACAAATACTTCACACTACTGAAATGAAAATGCTCAGGTGGATGCTCGGTAAGATGAGAGTTGATAGGCTATGCACTGAAATGGTATGAGACATGGTGCAGGCAGCTCTCATCATGGAAAAGCTGAGGGAGTACTGACAGAGATGGCTGGGGGACATGAGAGGTGGGATACGTTGGCCAGGGAGTACAAGAGCTAGTAGTCACAGGACAAAGACCATGAGGAAGACCTAGAAAAAGGTGGTTTGAGATGTTGAAGGGGGACATCAAGAAAGCTGGTGTCAGCCTGAAAGATACATTTGAGATGAATGCTTGCAGATGCCAACCCCAAATGATGGGACAAGATGAAGAAAAAAACCACCACCATTTAAAATGAATATGAAGGAAAACTTGTGGAATAGTGTATTTTTCACAATTTTGCAGTATGCTGGGATAATGGAATGTAGAACTCTTATTTCCAGTATTAGTATCTTTGAGAAAATAAGCTGCATAAACATCTCCAAATACACGCAGAGACTTCAAGATAAATGACAATACATTCATAAAGACAGTTTCCTGATTAATGGTGATTCTCTTGCTAACTACATCTTTTCACAACAGTTTTAAACAGAGTGGGGAAAAGTAGCTATACCTTCACAAAACTCCGCAATGATCATTTGGATATAATACAGTTTACAGTATGCTATATATTTATGAAAACCTCTAAGTAACAAAGCTAATTTGCTGGAAAATATTACTATATTATATATGGAAACTTGAATGGGTTTGGATATTGGAAATGTGTTATGCTAGTAGATGTAAATGACAGCCAACAAGTGTGTCTGATCTATAGGCAATCATAGACCTCATTAAAGCTGATAGGCATGCTTGCCACCCTTCATTCAGGCTACATGGAAGAAAATTAAACTCCTTTGTGGAGTAAGATAGCTGGCACAGGGTCACAAGGAAAGCCTGAGCAAGAACTAACTCAGGGAGCATAAGAAGGGTTTCTTAGGGGACTGACTGTAAATGTAAGGTCTGGGTGTTTTTCTGAGTGAGTGTTGGAGGTAGAAAGTGATGGGAAGGCAAAGAGAAAGCCCGCAGATAGAGAGAGAAACCGTTGTGAAGATGGTCCTGGGAGCTCTTTGGGGCACAACACTGAGGCCTGGTCCACACTAAAAAGGGGGTTCGAATTAGGGTACGCAAATTCAGCTACGGGAATAGCGTAGCGGAATTCGAAGTACCCTAATTCGAACTACTCACCCGTCCAGACGCGGCGGGGTCGAACTCCGCGGCCCCCCCAGTCGACTCCACCACCACCGTTTGCAGTGGTGGAGTACCGGAGTCGACTGCGGCGCTTCCGGAGTTCGAACTATCGCGTCTAGATCAGACGCGATAGTTCGAACTCCGTGAAGTCGAACTCACCGCGTCGACCCGCGCGGTGAGTATGGACCTACCCTGAGTGGAGGGGCAAACATAGAAAATGTGAGCAAGGAAACTGCCTGCTATTGTTTGTTTCTGCTATGTTGAGGGAAACAGGACTTTGTGTACATTCTTTGTAAATAAACAGAATTGCACCAAAGAAATACCCGACTCATATCATCACTTTCTCCTACTATGGGAACAACCCAGACAGATCTTGTATATTGGCTACCCACTGAAGCAAAGGGGTAACAGTGTATAGATTTCCTTTCCTGACATATAGGCTGGTGGCTGAGTACACTTTTGGTATGCTCATTTTTTTTCTGCTTTCTTCATTTGAAATCTCAGCCACAGTTTGATAAGATCCCATCCAATAGTCTGCCACTGTAATTCACTATTTGGGCATTGGTATGGATAATAGTGAGCGTGATTATTTCCTGGTGTTCTACAGCAAACTTGCATTTCCTGAGAAGCTGGAAATAGGTCTGGCCCTAATAGACATATTTTAAGATGGAAGGAGGGAGCAGGGGTGCAGGTATAACTCATTGTTAAAACAATTGTTTGTTTAAAAATAATGAAACATAACATCTTTGACAATTTTAACATTCAGCATGGAATGAACCAAGATTAGAGAAAATCTTTGTATATTTTTATTTTTCCCAGGATGTTTGAATCGGGTGTGTCAAATTAGATCAGAAGCAAGAAAGGTCAAACTTTACTGTGAAATTATCAGCACTAGCTTAGAAAGACAAAAGCTACTGAATGAAGGAATAGACTGGTTAAGCAACGTTATTCACCTTATTTTAAAAATCATACGAAAGAATAAACATTAAAAAAACCATATGGCTTTTTTAATTATTGGGAGCACAGTGAAAAAGAAAAAGAAATAGAAATATAGTGAATGCTTTTGAACCATTAGTCACTCGGTCAAATTTAGTCCTGTATAATTTAATGTAAGTTGCAGGTGTTCCACTTGTTTTGCCAAGGCTCATTTTTTCCTGTCATTTTTTATTCTTTTGGCTACATCTCGTGGTGTTCTATTAGTATATGAGGAATACCTTTGCCTTAGAGCTCAAGCTGTTCTTTGCTTAGTGTTTTCCCAAATAGTCCATTTCTGAATTATAGCACTGGTTTAACAACTAACAAATATTCGTGTATATAGCCACTGTATTTCTATGTCTACAGTAGACCAAAATGCTGCAGAGCTAGATTGCTTTTGGCACAAATCTTTTGGCATTATTCATAACACCATTATACAAAATTGCATGATGAGAAGCCAAACTCTTGAAAAGGTTCTAAGTTTAGTAATCATGGATAAAGCTTTTTAAGACACAAAGAAACCATAAGAAAAGTATAAAGGATCTCTTATTTCTAAGCTGATTTACAAAAAGTAAAGGTTACTGGAAATAGAATGTCGCCTATGTACTCTACCATGGTAACAAAGATTAAATTGAAAGCCACTTTAAGTAACTCCTGGAGTACTTTTGTCTGTTCTATCTACTTTTAAAAAGTAACATACCCTATTTTTTAGCCTATTAGAACTGAAATTGATTAGTGAAAGAGTGCAAGTGTTATTTCAGTTAAGTTTAAATTTTCTATTAGTATCAGTGTGTAGCTCTGGAAAGCTGCAGCATCTCACATAATGGAATCTTAGTAAAGAAATATGAACATCCAAACCTCTTTACCTCCTTTTCCTTTTGGAAATGTGTCTTAATTCACCCATGAAAGCTCATGCTGCAAAACGTCTGTTAGTCTATAAGGTGCCACAGGATTCTTTGCTGCTTCTACAGAACCAGACTAACACGGCTACCCCTCTGATACTTGTCTTAATTTAGCTGTGTAACGTTGTGTACATTACTATATTTACCCATTATGAATAATGGTTTATTTTAGACAGATTTATTTACATATCAGGTGAACATGTGTAAATTTTGGCCTCTTTGAAACATTTTGTGACAAGTTTATTACCAATGTGAGTTTCTCCTCACCCAAAAAGAGAATGCTTTCAGACATATCAACAACTATTGCTGTGTTTCCTGGTAGCTGCAGTGCCATTAATGTGTGTGTACATATAGCAGAACTGGGTGAATGCTACAAAACTAGTGGGCCAGACTCTCTTCTTAGATCTGGCCCTTTTGTGCTACTGTAGTCGGAGAACATCTGGTTCTCCCAGATGGATATTTTCCCTGCAAAGTGGAGCCTGCAGCTGGCAGAGTCAGCCTGGCCAGTTTTTACACTAATGTAGGGGCATAACCAGAGCCACCCAATGCATGTTAGAGCAATCTCCCAGCACAAGTCTGGCCCCACAATGACAGCCACAACTGATTCCTTTGCAGCTCCACTATCTGTGTTTAGCAGATATTGGGCACTGCTAAAAAAAAAACTGGTGCAGCGTACATGAACATTCTAATTCCATGCAACTGTACACAAGTCATTTTCATGCCTTGCTAATTGCTACAAACAAATTTTTGGGGAATGGCTATATTTTATATCAACACTAATAGTGACATGCAAACCAAAATAGCTGGTATTCTTTAGTCACTATTCTCCCATTTAAAAGGTTTTCACCATCCAACCACCAAGCAGAAACAATATCATTTGCTTTAGGAGACTCAAACACATGGTAATGAATGGTGAATAGTCAGAAGAAACAAGTAAACATTTTCAGAAGTTTGTTTGCATCAACTGTTCAAACAATAGTGATTTTTTAAAAAAATGTTTGTTCACAAACAGAAAAAGAGTAAAATTGTCAGCTAAACCATTGAGAATAACTGAAACCAGTTCTAATTTACAGTAGAGTGTGATGGTGAATGATGTGAGACAACTCCAATTTCATTAACTAAACAGGACTATGTATAGCTTACATTTAGTTTATGCATGGTCATGCTTGATTAATTACTGTGTTTCAAGTTGATTCATTGTTTTAATCGTGCTTTGATTAAGTTACTATAATTAGCATTTAAATGCTCTTTGGCTTTTAAATCTTAACCGGTGTGTGCCATTGTCTGTCTGTTTTTCCAAACTCTTCTGCAATGGTTTATGACACCTTCCGAATACACTATATCCTGTATGTACGTCTGTGGAAAGCAGGGTTTCTCAAACTGGTGGTCGGGATCCTTCAGGGGGTCATGAGGTTATTACATGGGGGGTCGCAAGCTGTCAACCTCCACCCCAAACCCTGCTTTGCCTCCAGCATTTATAATGGTGTTATATATATGTTTTTAATTGGGGGAGGGGCACACTAAGAGGCTTGCTGTGTAAAAGCAGTACAAAAGTTTGAGAGCCACTGATGTAAAGTCTTGTATCAGAGGGGTAGCCGTGTTAGTCTGGATCTGTAAAAGCAGCAAAGAATCCTGTGACACCTTATAGACTAACAGACGTTTTGCAGCATGAGCTTTCGTGGGTGAATACCCACTTCAGATGCAAGTCTGAAGAAGTGGGTATTCACCCACGAAAGCTCATGATGCAAAACGTCTGTTAGTCTATAAAGTGCCAAAGGATTCTTTGATGTAAAGTCTTGTTTGTCATATTAAAAAATACCATTAATTAGTTTTATTCGAGTTTTTTTTGTCAGTCCCAAACCTTGCTAATATGAAATTTAGACACAACTGACTAATGGTAATGATATTTCTGAAACTATTACATTGACTTTTACCTGCTTTTTGCCATTTTGTAACTTTGTTCCTTTGGATTCAAACAAGTATTTCCAAAACTGAATGTATCCCATTGAATACGTACTCAGTAATATCTGTTCTTTTATCAGTTTATGAGCTCATACAAGCAGTTAAACTGAATGCAGTGCCAAGTGTTTATTCTTATGTTAAGCTTTGTTGCTTTCTGTACTTTCTAACCTTTTTGACAAATGGATTAAATTAATATGTAATTTGAATTGAATGTCTAAACTACCTTGATGCAACAGAGAACGTATTCCTGGCATGCAGCCTGAATGTTTGTCCTTAATGGCTTTCCATGCTGTTTTACTTAGTAACATAAGCCAGATACCCACCTCTTTGTGGAACACATACTCCATACATAAAAACTGACATGATTTCATATGGGAAGAGCAACAGTGGAGATGATCTACTATATAAAAGGCATCTTTTCTACAACGTATCACTAAATCAGCTAGGAGGACAAAGATTTCTTTGTTGGCTATTTAAATCTTATTCTAAAAAATGCAGCCCCAAATTCATTGTTATACTCAGCTTAACAGTGCAACAGAAGGAGAGGAGGGGTTACTCAGGAGTTGTTACAGATCCCTGATTCTCTGGCCAGTTTTACTCTGGCATGAAACCTGGATGATTTTGGAGCAGCCTTGGGGCTCTAAACTCTGCCATTTGGCAATGATCCTCAAGGAACCATCTGCCAACTGGGGATATCTGCAGTGCAGCACATTCCAGCCACACCTCCTTGCCACCCCACAACAACTTCTAAGGTTGAGATGCAAAGGGAAGGGGAGGAGAGAATGCATAGGAGCCAGCTAAGCCATCTTTCTGCCTTCTGTGAATTTCCTTACATCAAGGAACTTACCACTTGGGGAGCTGTTGTAGAGCAGGATTTTATAATTGTACTATGAGAATTAATGTCTGATTTGATTTCATGCATTTGATTTCATCCTGCCAGACATCCCTTTTGAATAGCAGAAAGGAATGACAGACCAGAACAATCATCATGACTGACTATGGTCATCTTTTTTTTAGGATAAGTTATAATGTCTACTATGGTTTCCTATATGTATTACAAATTAGGCACTCTAGTTAAATACACATTTCTTTGTTTTAAGGTTTAGAAAGTAAGAGACAGGATCTTGTTAAGGAGATTAGAGGAACGTTGAAGGCCTGGGCCCCAATGTAAATTGTGATTTAGGAAGGCTTAATTTACAATGCCTTTTCTTGCTCGACATAAAAACTGCTGTATACCTTTGAAGGTCTCTGTAAAATATTGTGTGTGAGAATGAAGAATGTCTGAATCAGGAAAAGATAAAGGTGTGACGGTCCTTGTTATAGCCAGATGGTCAAGGAAGGAGTGAAGAGCCATAAATGCTCATTCATAATGAAGGAAAGGTAGATTGACGACCCTGAGGTGAAGGCTAGCACCCCTAAGCACAGGACAATTGATTAAATCTAAACCAGGACAGGATGACCCTCTCGGAGGTGTATTGGAATGTTTCCACCAATCAAGTAGTAACCGGTCAGAAACTGACACCAGGGCCGGCTTTAGAGTGATTCACCCGATTCGGGCCCCATGCCCCTAAGAGGGCCACGCAAATCCCTAAGGATCCTCCACCAACATGCTGCCGAAGGCACTGGCAGCCAAATGAGCTGCTGAAGTTCTGCCACTGTCTTCAGCAGCAGCTCTTTTGAATCGGGCCTTGCAGTGCCTAAAGCCGGTCCTGACTGACACAGCAAAGTCCATAGACTTCAGAGAAAAAAGACTAATAACAGAGTGCTTTGCCATGGGACTTTGGTCACAGAAGGGAGCCGGGTTCTGTCTGATGCTCCTGGAATGTGGCAAGACAAACCCAATCTGCCCGGCCACTAGATTGATCCAGACTCTGGACTGGTAACTATAAACATCAACTGGCAGGAGTGTGAGTGTGAGAGAGAGACTGAAAAGCAAATGCTAACTTCTGTATTCTCAATAAATGTGAATTTATAAAAAAAAATTATTTTTGCCTTCTTCTCTATAAAAGATCTTGTGTGCTTTGTATAGCATCACACACTATGGCCAGATTCGGATCCCTTAATGTACAAAAGGAGCAAAGCAGGCTCACAAATCTGGTTACAGTTACAAACCATTTAAACAGAATCAAATTTTTAATTGTACTGATTAGATTTACATACAAGATGAAATAACATTGGTTTACAGATATGTAATTATAGGGTAGCAGTGACTTCTCCAAAGTTAAATGTGAAAGTGAGTTTCATTTTATGCCCCATCCACAAAGAAGAATCATGAGTCTCAAAACTGGTAGGTTAGTTTTGGGTCCAAGGTAAAATTTTAATGAAAAATTGAAATTAATTGGACAGATGTTCCTTTGAATGACCAAGACTGACAGCTGGTCTGTCCTGACACACAACACTAAAAGAGGATCAGGGGTTTTTGTTATTGTTGTTGTTTTTGTTTTGTTTGTAAAACTGCTAAAACTTCAGTATTAAGATCAACCAAAGAACTGGATACCCTACAGAAAAATTGTCAGTGGGAAGTAACGAATATGGCAGTATTTTTTTTCAAAATGCCTTTGTTCTTCTGTTCCAGGAGCATGCTGTAAGTACCACCAGTACAAGAGTAATGGAAGCCACTTTTACTGCCAGCCTTGAAGTCCAGAAACATTTGTGACCAAAGAGTGCCTCCAGAATGTTGGCAGGTTCAACAAGTATTTCTGTATAACTAAGACTCATGCAATTTCTTGTATTAGAAAATTAATTAATCTCCATTTGAAATTACTAAAAAGGGTTATATTTTTCCACACTCAAATAAATGTTCATGCTGAATTCCAACACATTCAAAGTTTTTGGTACTGAACACCAGGAGCCTGTGAGAAACCCATTGAACCTTGGGTAGTTGTAGCCTGAGAGCAACTTATATGTTAGATCCCTACAATAGCACGTCTCAGTGAAGCATGACCAGGATAAAGACTGCCATGCTGGCCATCTGGTGGTGTGTGGGAACAGACATAGTGCAAATACCCTGGCTGGAAGTATCAAGCCACCAGGTGTCCCCTTAGTATAAGATGGAGGGTTTGTGAAAATGGGCATTAACACAGGAGGGAAATTAAGTAATGTAATGGAATACTTGAACAGCCTCTGTCTCCTTGTGGAGATCAAGGTCCTGAAACACTTTTGATATCGATCCTCGGAATGGGAATAGGTCCATTGAGGTTCTAAATTAATCCACAATGGTGCTTCCCTATTGTATGTAAGTCTAGCCCCTACCCCTCTGTATTGACTATCTCGTCAAGCCCAAAGATTTGGGTTTAATTTATATCTGCAGTTACAAAGCATTGTTTGAAAATTTGAGACAGTTGCAATTGACAGAAAAAAGCAGACTATTACTGATCAGATGAAAGCTCCCGATGTCATTTAAGGGAAAAACCCCAACATTTTAGATTTAAAAAACCCTTCACGATGCATATTTCCACATGGCAATTAAGAAAATAAAGAAACAGTGAGTCATTAACTCACAACCTGTTGATGTCCCTGAGAAGATAAAACTAGGTTATGCAGATACTGCACTTTTTTGTTCAATGGCACAAAGCTTCCGTAGTCTCCTGTGTGTCCAGGGGTGGGGTGGGAGGAAGATCCAAAAGCAGAAGCACTGACCTCAAATGTAACACAGCCAGAAATTACATGAATTTCTCAGATTTAGTGCATTCCTAGTGACTTTACCCTATGGAACACTCCTTGATCTCCTAGAGGGAATTAAAGTATCTCATACAGTAGGGAGATAACCTGATACATAAGCCCTTGTATTAAAGGCCTGGTATAAGGCAGGATGTGCTCACAGAATTTGGCAAGAACAGGGCTGATATTGCAGAAATATATATTCCTAAGAAGTGCTAAGTACAAAGTACTTACAAACACATCCCGATATCAAGTGGTACCAGAACTTCCCCAATAGCAAGGATGGTACAAAAACATTTCCCAAAGATAACAGAAACACACTGACCCCTCCTAAAAAATATGGCCAGTATGACAGTACATAACTTGTTTATAGTAGGGTATAAAGATGTATTATAGAGGGAGTATTTTGGCCAGCCTAGGGGGAAAACAATGCAGCCAAACATCTTACCACACCTTGCTCTGGTAGTTAATTTCAGAACCAAGATATTAGACACTAAAGTCCAATTTATAACATTAAACAACAGCTTTTCTGGGAGATGTGTGGATTCTTTACCACCTCAGTGAGAGCTATAGGAGCCATAGTGCCAGATACTCAGCTGATGCAGCTAGAGTTCCATCAACTTCAGTGAAGCACTACACCTTGATCAGGTGAGGACCTATTGTGTATAGTTTGAAACACTATTGCCTCCCAGATCTCTCAGGGCATGCAGCTGCTACCCCAGCCTTAAACATGTAATCCTCTCCACGATCAGCCAGCTCTGTAGTGCATGAAGGTGTGGGGGGCAGAACTATGGTCCTTCACCAGATCTTACCCCTTCGCACAGTCAAGCCCAAGGAGTAGGAATTAGAACCCTGTGCACAAAGATTCTCATTGTGCTTGACACTTGCGCATGGGGTGCAAAAGGATGGGACAATGTGCCTTAAACATATTGTTCAGTTTGGTTGTTTCACATAAGTCAAGACTTGTTAGCTACAAGCAGAGGGGTTTTTTTCATATATATTACAAAAGATGTCATTTACTATACTGAACCACTAACTATAGACATCTTGATTAAATGCCTTAAGAGACATAGTTCAGAAGGGTTGGGAACAGTAGTGATAGCAATTCCAGAGGTATATTTATATTTACCTTATTTATCTGTTTAAACATCTAGTTTTACTGAAATAATTAAAAGATGAAGAATTAGACAGACAGAAAAGAGAAAAGAGCTAGTGATCAATAACCAATTAAACAAACAACAGTCCTATATTCAAATTGCTCAATTCCGTTTCAACACAAGCCATAATACTTTGAGGGTATGCAGCCATGAGAGAGGCATCCATTACACTACTAAATTAGAAACAAAAGTTGGTAAAAAAAATTGCATCTAGCCATTATAAACTTCTGTTACTATAGTTCATTATTTATAGTATGGACAGTCCAGGCTCTGACCTCTGTCTTGTGCAGATATTTTAGATACATTACTCTATCTTCTTGGAAAACTTCTAAATACTTTCATTGTGATGACATCTGAGGTTACATAAATGCTGCATGTCTCAAGGGTTCTACCAATTTGTATAGCTTTGTTCCTTCGGGCTTCAACCATTACCTATTTTTTGTTTGGTGGTTTCTAAAGGGTCATACTGCCTCATTTAGGCAAAACCTATCTTGGGGCAGTACGGAACCACACTCACCCCATCCCCTCCACGAAACTCTGGAAAGAATGAATTCCTCCTCAAATTCCCAGGTATTCAGGGGGAACATGCCTGATGAGAGCAGAGAGCGCCCATAAGGGGAAAGGAAATGGGAGAAACTTTGGCCCAGCCTGCCATCCAATAGGACTGAGCTGGCTTGGCATGGGGAAGTAATCTGTCCAGTAAAGGGGCTGGCACATTATTTCCCACTACAGAAAGTGGGGAAATCTGAGGACTCAGTTACAAAGTGGATCCTGTTGGAGCAATGCAAGTGTATACTGCCATTTACTCTGGGCAGAAAGTAATTTTCCTCTCTAGCCCTTAGTGTATATATTCCTCAAAATTCTGTTGTAAGAGAGTAATGGCAAACAGAATGGCCCTAATTCACTACTAGTGGCTCAGTGGAGTAATGTCATGAAAGAATTGGAGCTAGCAGATTTAAAAGTTCAATCATATTTTAGCTATAGGAATTTAAAGAACATATATATTTTGAAAGCATCCATATTTTATTCTATATAGGTTTTTATACTGCACTTATTATTGTGATGTTTGAGTGTCCTCCAGGAGTTCAGTAAGCAACATGACTACACATCTGCCATGTATTCTTTGTTGTCTCATCCTCTCCCCAGAGGGCGAAGTATGTGTAGTGGAGTATGTAGAATGTGTTGTGTAGGGTAGTGCTGTGTTGGGTTTTTTTGTGAAATATACCTGTTACTGTGTGTTTACATTAGAGAAGGCAAGGTCAAAGAATTGTGCATGCACTTGGAGCAGAAAGTGGGGAGGCTTGTGGTAGATCTCAATTCCTAGGGGAGTTCTTTCCATACTCTCAGACCATCCCTAGAGAAAATTCTGTCTCCTACAAACAAGCTTTACTCTTATTGCTGAAAATTTGACTGTGCCAAAGGAGGGAAGTTGTCACCCACAGTCTCTGTCCCAGAGTTTTAAGTGATATTAAAGATAAGATTAAGAACTTGATTTGAAATTCCAGAGTGGAGAGCGGAGGACAAAGTGTGATGTGCTTATGGCGCCCTGTTTTGCTGAGGCGATATGCTCTGCATGTTTTGTACTATTTGGCATTTCCTAAATTGTGAAGGTTTCATACCTGGGTATACTGCGTTGCTGTAGTCTAGCTGATAAGTGACAAAAGTATGAATAATTGAGGCCAGGGCTTTGTCTGCCAGGATTACTCATAGTCATTGAGTCAATGTGAGAGCTTAGCATCAGCAAGGACTCCAAGAGTACCTTAATAGAACTTGGTCAAAAATGTGATAAGATAACACTTACAGTATTTTAACTGAAATAAAAATGTCTCAGATATTCAGTTAATTATGCCAACACCAGCAACTATAAATTGCTAAATGTTATATATACAGAAAGGAGAGAAGCAGAAGGTAGGTTTAACACAGGGTTTCTCAAACAGGGGTTGCTGCTTGTGTAGGGAAAGCCCCTGGCGGGCCGGGCCGGTGTGCTTACCTGCCCCGTCCGCAGGTCCGGCCAATCGCAGCTCCCACTGGCCGCAGATCACTGCTCTGGGCCAATGGGAGCTGCTGGAAACGGCGCGGGCTGAAATCAGTATTGCCATGTTGTATTAGGGTTAGCGTGGCCGCAATTCAACGGTATTGGCCTCCGGACGGTATCCCACAGTGCACCATTGTGACCACTCTGGAAAGCAATCTGAACTCGGATGCACTGGCCAGGTAGACAGGAAAAGCCCCGCGAACTTTTGAATTTCATTTCCTGTTTGCCCAGGGTGGAGCGCTGATCAGCATGGGTGGCCATGCAGCCCCAAATCCCAAAAGAGCTCTAGCATGGACTGTATGGGAGATACTGGATCAGATCGCTGTACGGGGAGACAAATCTGTTCTATCAGAGCTCTGTTCCAGAAGATGAAATGCCAAAGCATTTGAAAAAAAACTCCAGGCTATGATAGACAGAGGCCACAGCAGGGACTCAACACAGTGCTGTATGACAAATGTAACGGAAAGCCAAAGAATCAAATGGATGCTCATGGAGGGAGGGAGGGGGAACTGAGGACTCGAGCTATCCCACAGTTCCTGCAGTCTCCAAAAAGCATTTGCATTCTTGGCTGAGCTCCCAATGCCTGAAGGGTCAAAAACATTATCACCAGTGGTTCAGGGAATATGTCGTCAATTTACCTCCCCTACCCCCCGTGAAAGAAAAGGGAAAAAAGTAGTTTCTCGCCTCTTTTCAATGTCACCGTATGTCTACTGCATGCTGCTGGTAGACGGGGTGCTGCAGCACTAAACAGCAGCATCCTCTCCCCTCCCCGGTGGCAGACGGTACGGTACAATATGACTGATAGCTGTCCTCGTCATCATCCTGTGAGTGCTCCTGGCTGGCCTCGGTGAGGTCGGCTGGGCAAAAATGGGAATGACTCCCGGTCATTCCTTTCTTTAAGCTTTGTGTCCTGGAGATTCAGTCCTGGCAGATGGTGCAATAGGGCTGGTAACCGTCCTCATCATAGCAGCTGGAGGCTGAGCTCCTCTCCCCCCCACTCTTTAATGAGTAATGGAGATGTCCTGCCTGGAATATCATAGCAACTGGAGGCTGCCTCCCCCTCATTTTATCTCACTAAAAAGTCAGTGTTTCTTATTCCTGCATTCTTTATTATTTCATCATAAAAATGGGGTGGGGGAATAACTGCCACGGTAGCCCAGGAGGGGTGTGGGAGGAGGGAAGCAACGGGTGGGGTTGTTGCAGTGGCACCCCCTAGAATGGCATGCAGCTCATCATTTCTGTGGGATATCTGGGGCTCTGACCCAGAGCGGCTGTGCTCTCTGGTTCTCTAGTAGACTTGCCCCATATTCTAGGCAGGACTGACTCTATTTTTAGACAAAACGAAGAAGGAAATGACCTGGGAAGTCATTCCTATTTTTGTCCATGTGCCTCAGCGAGGCCAGCCAGGAGCACCCATGACAGCAGCAGGCGGTACAATATGACTGGTAACTGTCTCTGCTACCTTGCAAAGGCAAATTAATGCTGCTGTGTAGCACTGCAGTACCGCATCTGTCAGCAGCATCCAGTACACATATGGTGACAGTGGAAAAAAAGGCTAAATGGGCTCCATGGTTACCATGCTATGGCGTCTGCCAGGACAATCCAGAGAAAAAGGGTGTGAAATGATTGTCTGCCATTGCTTTCATGGAGGAAGGATTGAGTGATGACATTTACCCAGAATCACCTGCAACACTGTTTTTGCTCCATCATGCATTGTGATCTCAACCCAGAATTCCAATGGGCGGGGGAGACTGTGGGAAATATGGGATTGCTACCCACAGTGCAACACTCTGGAAATCGACACTAGCCTCGGTACATGGACGCACACCACCGAATTAATATGCTTAGTGTGGCTGCGTGCACTCGACTTTATACAATCTGTTTTAAAAAACAATTTTACAGAAACCGGAATAATCCCGTAGTGTAGACATACCTCACTCACGTAGGATATTATTTTGCTTCAGCAATGCATTCCATATATTTTTAAGTTATAGACATAGTTTCACATATCCATATCTGAAAGTTGGATAATTTCTTAAGAGCCTCTGGGTAATTTTAATATCTCAAAGATTCAGAAGCTCCTGGTTGAATCTTCACGGTTTACATAATTAGAGATGGTAAATAACAGTGCTGCTATAGTAAGGTACTTATTCGGTACTCACTTAAACCACTAAAAATCAGGATAATGCCACTGAAGTCACATGAGTAAATAAGATCATTGTAAATAAGATCAGAATCACATACTAGAATACCTGTCCCATATAGAGCTGGGCAATTATTTTCAACTGAAACTTCTGGGGGGGGGGAAGGGGGGCAAAAATTCAGGGTTTGATCAACTGAAATTTTTCACAAATTTGTGTTGAAATTCACCAAATTGTTTCAGTAAATTACAAAAATACAAAAAAGAATCAAAATGTTATGTTTCCACATTTAAAGAACAAACAGATTTAGAAATTTCCTTCAATACTATTAACAATTTTTTGAAACATTAAAACATTTTATTCAACCCCAAACTATGATTTCTCTAGTTTTCAATTCACCAAAATTTTTGAACAATTTGTTTTATGTTTACCTGAATTTTTCTCTTCAATTTTTCGGAACTTCCCGCAAAGTGAAAAATCAACTGTTTTCACTGCTCTAGTCCCAGACACCATATAACTTTTAAGGAATAGGCACAGAGAACAGGACAGTGAGGGATGCCATTTTGAAGAGTACCTAAATGGAGCATAAGCACTTTTTAAATAAATTAACTTTAGTTTATATTTTCATTGCTTTCTAATGACTTGTGTTTTGTTTTTGTTTTTTTAAAAAAACAAACTAATGTCTTTTCAAAGATTTTTTCTCAGTTACCAATATTATTTTTCAATTTGATATGTATATTAAATTATTTTGTCTTAGTTTGATATTGATTCAGAGTTATGCATCACTCTGTCTGCTCAGTTTTGTTCCATCACAGGACTTCAATGTTTCGAGGGAACAAAAGGGAAATTAGAGATGTTTCAGATGTACTAGGGGCTAGCTGTGAAGGGTAAATGGAAGGAAAATATGGAATCTCAGAACTAAACATAGAACAATACTAAAGACACACTGGGCCACATCCTCAACTCCCATTAATTTCAATAGGAGATGTACATACAGAAATATTGCAGGATAAAATCCATAGTAAACGGTCCCATTTAATTACATTGAGTAGAAATCAAAGGTCTTATCCGTATTTTTTAAAGGGTGAGAACTGTGTAGAAAGGTTATCACATATATTAAACATACATTAATCATATATTAAACATATATTATACTGTTATTTTTAAAAAGCCTGACAATTGCCGCTTGTCCCACTGAGTTTAATCCTGCTCACTGAACATTAATGCTTTTGACTTCACACCAAAAGAAACCATGGTGCTCAATACTCTTGGTACTGTGCCTATCAAGTAGTCCTGAAAAGAAGTGAATTGTGGTTTCCCTGATCCTAGGGCCAGTGCCAGGATTCACTTCTCAGTAAAGTTTGAGCAGCCTCTGCCCTAAATTATACCACCTAGACTATGGCCTCAAAAGCCTGGAACACCTGAGTTGATCACCTGAATGCAGTATTGCTCTGACCAAATCTCCTTCCATCCCCACTTAGCCCCCTATAGGAGGGACTGGGATAGGGCTGAAGAAAAAGTTGGCTAGACCAGCCCTATGCTAATCCAATGAGTCCATGGGGGAATTCCCACCAGGCCAGGTACACGAATTTCCCAGTCTCTTCACTCCTCCAAACCACTACAAAGGGCCAACATGAAGCCAGAGATCTAGCCTGTGAGGACTCAATGAAAACAATAATAAGTTTTGTCCCATCTCAAAAAAACTATTCTATGTTGCTATTTCTTTTTATGTTTCTCAAATCATTTCTGAACATAAGCAAATGCTGCTTAGTGCTCTGAGTTTTCCTTCTTAGGATAGGTCTATACTTACCTGCCGGGTCGACGCGTAGAGTTCGATTTCTCAGAGTTCGAACTATCGCGTCTAATCTAGACGCGATAGTTCGAACTCCGAACGCGCTCCCGTCGACTCCGGAACTCCACCACCGCGAACGGCGGTGGCGGAGTCGACGGGGGAGCCGCGGACTTCGATCCCGCGGCGTCTGGACGGGTGAGTAGTTTGAACAAGGTAGTTCGAGTTCAGCTATGCTATTCGCGTAGCTGAACTTGCGTACCTTAGTTCGACAACCCCCCCCCAGTGTAGACCAGGCCTTAGATTTTCCCGAATTGTTTCCCTCTTTGCAAAGATTTGTGCATTTCACTCCTTGAATCCAAAATAGAATAATTGATGTTGTACTGCTTTTAATCTGACCCGTCTCCTAGCAAGACATCAAACTGTGCTCTTCCAAAAAATATGCATTATGTAAGTTTCTGAGCCACTATCTTGGGCCAGACAGTAAAGGTCCTGTCACATAAGAGAAATCAAAATAAACAAGAGCTCCTTGGAACACAAGTAGGGTGACCACCATCCCTAATTGGATGGGACAGTCCTGAAATATACATTTCAAGTCCCAGGGTGAATGACTCCAGGACAGCATTAGTCCCTGATTCCCTCCTGCACTGCTCTGCACCTGCACAAGGCTCAGGAACAGTACCAGCCTCTTCCCTATGTTGGGGGGCTGAGGTGAATCTTAGCTCGTCCTTGCCACAAGGTCCCCCCTCCTGCTCATCCTCTTCACCCCCAAACCCAGAAGCCAAAGCTGGACAGTAGTAAGAGATGTCCAAGGAGTCTGCGCTGCTGTGGGGAGCCCTGGACTCTTTGTTTGCCCTGGGTAGCACACCCCAGGGGACAGGGACATGGGCTGGGAGCTGCTCTTGGGTACCCCAGGCCTTGCTCAGGGCAGGTACAAAGTCCAGACTCCCTGAGCAACTCTTACCACTGCCCAGCTCCAGCTTCCACCCTGGCTACTGTGGGGAGGAGTAAAGACGAGGAGAAGGGGGTGGGGCATAGAGGAGGTCAGGGATCCTGCACATGTTTTTGCAGTTTGAAAAGGTGGTCACAAGCAGCCAAGGACTTAGCAGGGAGGTGGAAGAGTGTGTTCCAAGCAGGCGCAGGGGCAGCCCGTCCATATAGGCAAACTAGGTGGTTGCCTAGGGTGCCTAGTTAAATGGGGTGCCAAATTTGAGGGGGAAAATCAAATAAAAAAAATAAAATGAAATGAAAAAAAAATACAAATAAAATAACGAAGATGCCATTATTTCAATTCACATGCATGCACAGAGGGAATATGAATTATAATTCATTTCTCTGCATTCTCTAAATTTGAGAATTTATTAATGTCAAATATTTTATTTACTGCAAAAATAAATATTTTAGTGAATGAAACATCCACCAGTGGCAAGAGCTGCAGTGCTAGTGACACCTGACTCAAATATATATCAAGGTTGCATAGCCAGAAATTCATATCGAGTGGAGATATCAGGAGTTGATACATGTCAAACGGTTATTTTAACACACATCACAGGTAGGTGGTTAAGAATCGAGCGAATACTGTGGAAAATTGTGTTTCTTGGTGCTAAAGAATAAAGAATAACATATTTCAGCATTATAAATCCAAAATGTGAGTATCTTTAAGCATTATTAAACCTTAGCGTTATTATCAGGCTGTATAATTATGAACTTTTCTTTGTTATAACTGGTTCACATGTAATAAATAAGGTCCATAAAAGACAAGTAACAGCTTTAACGCTTAATAGACTACAAAAGTGATGATGCCACACTCCAAGTGGGTAACCATGAGGAAGCGGATTACTTTCCAAAGAACCGGTATCAGGTTATAGTGTCAAAAGGGTAATTTTGTTTCCATGTAAATGCTGTAACTAACTGTTTTCATAGGTAAGTGAGTGTATATTACTAATCATTGAACCTTTAAGCACTGAAGAGATGTGTTGAGATGGCTGCAATCTGGTTTAAATCACCAACCATGTGGTGGGTGTGTCAGCCATCCTTAACGCTATAATGCTTGCAGTCAGGAGCACAGTACATAACAATATTCAAGTGCCCCATGGCAGAAAGAGTTAAAAGAAAACCCTCAGGAGCTGAGTATCATAAATGAAAGGCTGAGAAGGAAAAAGACCAAGCAAAATAGCAGGGATCCTTCCTGAAATACTTTCTCTTGAATCCAAATAAAGATGGAAGCAGTTCACAGCATCCAGATGAAGGTTTATTACTTCAAGATGAGGGTAGCTCACATCCACAAAAAAGCAGTTTGGATACTCAAGATGATGGAAACTTACTTTCAGATGAAGGCAGCTCACAGCATCAGACTGATATGGAAGTGGAGAAAATTTATTCACCTTCAGAAACACATGCAGAAATTGAAGTAAATGAAGTAGAAGGAAGAAAGGATGAGGAAGTCACAAACAAATTACAGTATGGGGACCCAGCTTCATGGTTCAGATATGATGGCAGTGTGCAGCAAATTCTCGTTGAACATGGACCTGAACAAGTTCATGAATTTCCCTTCCCTAATGACGGAAATAAAAGAAAAAAATCTCTGCTCAGCATTACAAGAGGAAACTCATTAATGGGGAAGAAATTCATCGAAACTGGTTACAATATTCAGTGTTGAAGGACTGTTTTGCTTTTGCTGCAAGTTCTTTAATAAATAAGCAATTGGTACATCATGTATTGAAAATGGTTCGAAGGTCTGGAAAAACATATCTTCAATTCTCTCTTCACATGAAAGAAGTACAGAACATGTTTTCAAATTTGAATGTTTTCAAAATTGGAAAGAACTTGAATTACGATTGAAAAAAGGAAAAAACTATTGATGAAGACAATGTATGTGATATCAAGGAAAAAGAAAAATATTGTCAACAAATATTAGAGCGTCTGATTGCGTTAGTGAGAACTCTCGGTGGGCAAAATATAGCATTCTGCAGCTACGGTAGAAATGCAAAATTATACACTCCAGGTAATGGAAACTTTTTAAAATTTGTTGAATACCTAGCTTTGTTTGATCCAGTCATGAAGGAGCATCAACGTAAAATAAATGATCATGAAACACAGGTTCATTACTTAGGAAAAAAATATGCAAAATGAACTGATTCATATCTTAGCAAATGCCATTAAAAGAAAATTGTAGAAACTGCCCATTCTGCAAAATACTTTTCAATAATACTGGACTGTACACCAGCTGTGAGTCATATTGAACAAATGATGATCATTCGTTTTGTGGATATGGAAAAGTCTGCAGATGAAGATAATGTTGAAGTGCTCATAAAGGAACATTTTTTGGTTTTGTACCTCTGAAGGAGACGACTGGAGCATTTATGACTGAAACTATTCTACAAGAGCTTGAAACAATGTCATTATCTGTTGAAAACTTATGCGGCCAAGGCTATGATAATAGGAGTAATATGAAGGGTAAAGACAACGGAGTGCAAAGGAGAATGATGGAAATCAATCCTAGGGCCTTTTTCGTTCCTTGCAGTGCGCATTCTCTGAATTTGGTTGTCAATGATGCTGCTAGATGCTGTTTGGAGGCAAGCAGTTTCTTTGACCTGGTGCAACATGTTTGTGTGTTTTTCTCAGGCTCAACATGCCGTTGGGAGATTCTGACTCACCATGTGAATTCTGTAACCATGAAACCACTTAGACAAGATAGGAGAGTCACACTGATGCTTTGAAGCCTCTTTGCTATGAACTTGGAAATGTTTATGATGCCGTTATTGAAATTTCTGATACTACCTTTACTGGATCATCTGGCAATACACCATGTTCAGATGCAGAAGCTGTTGCAAATGGCCTTTCCAAGTTCAAATTTGGGACTTCACTCATTTTGTGGTATAATATCCTTTTAGAGATTAACCTCACTAGTAAGCAGCTTCAGGAAAAGAACTTGAACATACATTCTGCTATTCAAAAACTGCAGCAAACTAAAAATATTCTGTAGGAATTCAGAAGTGAGGAAGGATTTGAAAGAACTCTGGTAGATTCTCTCAAGCTTGCTGAAGAAATAGACTGACAGAATTTGAACCAGAGCCAGTTCGCATTCAGCAAAAGAAACAGCAGATTTCGTATGAAGGATGAGACACACTCATTCAGAACCCAAAACAAAAGGTTCAAAGTGAATTTCTACTTCAGTCCTTGATACTGCTATTCACTCAGTTGATGAAAGATTTCAACAGATGCAGCAGCTAGAGTCAGTATTTGGCTTTCTATATGATATCCACAGCTTGCAAAATAAAACAACAAAACAGATACAAGAATTTTCTATAAACTGGAGTCGGCATTGACTGATGAAAATTCAAAAGACATTGATGCTACAGATTTGTATAGTGAGCTTCAGGCTTTTTCCAAGACGACTTAAACATTCCACTCTTGAAGAAGTACTGAAGTTTGTGAAAATAAACTCGGACCCTTTTCCAAACATTTTCATAGCTCTATGCATTCTTTTAACTTTTCCAGTTTCCATAGCTAGTGTGGGGAACGTAGCTTCTCAAAGTTAAATTGATAAAAATATATCTGCGTTCAACAAATGGTGCAAGAGGGACTTGTTGGACTTGCCACAATGACAATAAAGCGTGAAATAGCTGGGATACTGGATCTAAAAGAACTAGTGACTGCATTTTCAAAACTTAATGCAAGAAAAGTCATGTTTTAAGAGCACGGAGTGTTTTTTATTCAGAGTGTTTTGTAAATTCAGGTTAAAGTTCATTGAAGAGTTTTCTTATTTCTTTTTATATTGGATGTGGTGGTAATGGCAGTTAAAGCAGGATAGCATAATGGATGATTTTAGATTTGTAATGATAAAACAAACATTTTAATGCTTTTTTATTTAAAATTGGACTGAAATATCATCTAGCTGCCGTGTACAAATCTATCCTGAAAATTGTGTCTGTTTTATCTGATCTTAGAAACATTGGTTGGACAGACGGATGGACGTACAGGCCGAATAATTAAGCCTCTGTTAAAAAACAAAACAAAAAACAAACAAACAAAAACATTAAAAGGGAAAAAGGCGCAAAATGTTTCCCAGTTTACCAAAAACCTCACCCTAGATCTGCCCTTGGACTTTGGTGGTGGGGGCACTGATTGCATGGTTCGCCTAGGGTGCCAGTTGCTGGCAGCTAGTATAGGGCTGCCCCTGAGCAGGGGTAGTGCTGGCTACTGTTTCTCACATAAATCTGGCCACCAAGTTGACCCCCACCCTGAACTGCTGCAATTTTTCCAACAGTTGGCATTCGCAGGTAGTGTGATGTCAGAGCAGCAGCCCCGGAGGCCAGACCAAACACGGAACTGGTGTGAGCGGATGCCCACTTCCACCTTACTGATACTAGAAAAATCACAGGAGGTGGGGGTGATGAGGCAGCTGGCTTTATGCAAAGGAATGAAGCAGTGACCTTTCACTGACTGTGTTCCATGCATTTCCCATGAAAGTGCCATGATGTATTTTTTAATCCACAATTTTCTTAGGGTTCTAGATGTAATACATGGGAAGGCCCTTGTAGAAGGTATATCACTTCTGCAGAATTCTACAGAAAGCAAAGAAAGCGCGATATGTCATAATTTCTTCCAAAGCCCACTGAAGTTAATGGAAGTCTTTTCACTGACTCTAATGGGCTTTGGATCAGGCCCATAATTTCTAATCTAATTAAACTCAACTCATCCTTTTTCTCGGGTGGGGCAATTCTAACCTGTGTGCCAGAAACTTAGTGGATGCCATTCTAATATCAAGATCTTTGTTCTAGTTCAAAAAACAAAGCATCATATGCTTTATCTAGACCTTCTGTTTTTGGTGAGGGGTATCTGAAAATTTAGTTGGCATCAGTTATGATTAAAACAGATGTGTTCATCAATCAGTAAATTACAGATTACATAGCTGACATTTCATTCTTTTTTTAGCTTTATGAAATTAGTGTTCCTGTTTCATATAGCCTAAGACAAGTTCAGACATTTGTAAAGTTTCCAACTTGTTTGAGCAGGTGCACTCCTCTTTCTGCTGTCTAGTTTGGCAGCGTATCCCACATTTATAAATTTGCAACAGATGTCTTAACTTTGAAGCATACGTATTATATAGTCTATAGACTGCATCAAATAAAATGATCACAATATGACAAATATAGGAGCAGACCCACTGAAATTTTGAGTTCTGCAGAATCCTTCACTACTTGATGGTTGTTGAACAGTACAGGTGTATTCAGATTTAAAAAAAAAAGGGGGGCACACACTTGCTGTGGTATTGAACATCTCAGATATGTCCCACCTTCAACTGATTTCAATGAGAAGTTGCTATAAAATGGTAGAACAACAGGGTCCCTGAAGAAATAAAAGGGGGTAAATGTAACTGATCTGGATTGTGTTGGTTAAACAAGTCTTGTCTTACAATACTTAAATTGAAATGGAAATTCATCATTTTTGAGAAATTTGAAAACTCAGATCTCTCTTTTCCTCACCCCGCCCCCCTGCCACATTTTAAAAAACAGAACCTAAGTGCTGCCATTTTCTGGCCAGAACTGGAAGCAGAATTGCCAAAATACTGCAAATATTTCTCACAATAGTCACTGCCCAATTTTGTAAACCCAGAAGGTTTTGACAGTAAAGATAGATTCTGGAAACTATCCAGCCTTTGGAATTTTTATCTAAAGATTCTGAGGTTCACCCATCAAGTAAAAAAAAAAAAACAATACATTTTATGTTGTCTTGAGTTGTAATCGTATTTGGATTGTGAGTATACAACACACTTGGGCCCAGATGGAGTCATGAATTTTAAATATCCTATAAAAGCATTTAGTTATAAAGCCTACATAATGAGTATTTGATAGTTGTCTTTAGTTTCAAAGGCTGGTATACAAGAGCAATTAACAGCTGCACATACAGCCTTTGACACAATAAGTGTAGTATACATTTCTCTTCATTTTAATCCTAGTACTACATGTAATTCTAGAGTCTGGATTTTGTTTTAATTTTATACTATTCTTAGATTAGTGTAAGGTAATTTACTTTATTATTTTTAATAGACTTTCAGAATACAACATAGTGGAGTTCAAAAACAGACAGTCCCCACATATTATTCCCAATTAGATAAATATTAAATGAAAATAAATTGTCTCACAGCATCTATATGAAAATGTTTCTTCCATTTCAATCACTGAGAATATCAGATCTGGTTAAACTTCAATTTTATAGAATGTCAATTTTTCACTGTCAAAATTCAATTTACTGGTAAAAGGACAACACATTTAGAAACAAGACATTTATCTTTCCTTAACTTAATAACTGGATTTTATCATTGCTTATCATTTCATGAGGACAGAAACACTACAATGAGGAAAAGAAAAGACAAGACCAGTATATACCTCAGGCAGGAACATTATCACCAGTATTTCTATCTTCCAACTCAGCTACCAGTGTTACTGATTACTTAGTAAATACAGTCTTCTTGTAGCTGTGTCAGTCACGCAATATAAGAGAGACAAGGTACATGATGTAGTAGCTTTTATTGGACCAATTTCTATTGGTGAGAGACAAGCTTTCAAGCTTACACAGAGCTGTTCTTCAGGTCTGGAAAAGGTTCAAAATGTGTCACAGTTAACCACAAGATGAACAGATAGTTTATCATAAGTAGTTAGCACATATTCTAAGGGACCATTCAAGGTGAAGTGGCTAGTCAGAGGACCAATAAGGGACATAACGCCAGTGTCTTTAGTAAGACAGTAATTTTTAGTGTCTAGCAAAGTTATGAATTTAATCTCCCAGGCTTGTGTTGTGGGAGGTTCTCTTTTAAGAAGAGGACTGTGATAGCTTTGTGAAAAGTGTTCACCCAAAGGTGATATGGTGTTTTGACTTATTTTCCTGTGTGAGTTCATTGGAGAGCATAGGGATTATCTGTTTCACCTACATAGTTGTTATTGGGGCATTTAGTGTACTAAATGAGGTACACCATTTATCCATTTAATCTCTCCCACAACAATTTTACATACAATGACAAACACTTGGTCCAAATCATGGGAACAGCCCTGGGTACTAGGATACCTCCCCAACATGTCCATATCTTCATGAGTCATGTTGATGAAAAAATTCTGTACAAATGCACTACAAAACCAGTTATGTACCTGAGATCCATTGATATTTTCCATAGAAAACTTAAACTCGTTCAGATATTTCCACCACAACTTCAGCAACCACCACCCATCCATTAAACTCTCTCTAGAACATGCCCAGACACCACAATCAGCTTCAACAATGGAACCCTACAGACAGACATATATAAAAAACCCTAGATCACCACACCTACCTTCACAGATCCAGTAACCTCCCCAAAGACACCAAGAAATTTGTTATCTACAGCTAGGCACTCAGATACCACGGAAAAGGCTCAGAGAAGAAAGTCTAGACTTAGAAAGTCTTAACACACTCAAAACCACCTTCATCAACAAGGACATTGCACCAGAGAAGTTGATCCCATCCTGGAACAGGTCACCCAAATACCGTGAGAGTACCTGCTTCAGTAGAAAAATAAAAACTCCAGCGACACACCTCTAGTTGTCACCTACCACCCCACACTGGAACCCATGCAGGATATCAAACAACCCATACTTGATGGGACCCTATCCTGAAATAAATCTTTCCTGAACTCAAAGCAGCACCAGACCCTGCCAGAACAGAGGCAAAACCTGCAGACATAGCTCCACTGTTATAATGATCAACGCCCCCCACAACACACCTTGCAAGATCTGTGGGTCCTACACATGCCTATCAAAATATATGGTGTATCTCTTCCAGTGCACTAAATGCTCCAATAGCAACTATGTGGGTGAAACCAGACAATCACTATGTTCTTCAATGAACTCACATAGGAAAATGATAAAAGACAAAACCACCATAATATCTGTGAGTGAAAACTTGTCACAAAGTGATCACACTATATGTGACCTATCAGTTCTCATCCTCAATGGAAACCTGCCCAACACTTTCAAAAGAGGAGCTTGGAACCTTAAATTCATAACTTTGCTAGACACTAAAAATCATGGTCTTACTAAAGACACTGGATTTATGACTTATTACAACATTTTTAAACTCACTAACCCTCCTTTCTATCCTATGATTACAGGGGTGTTAATGGGCCATCTCACTCTGAATGGTTCCTTAGAATATGTGCTAACTATTTATGGTAAACTATCTATTTGATCTTGTGCTTAACTGTGATGCTGGGAGTACCTTTCCCAGACCTGAAGAAGAGCTTTGCGTAGCTCCAAAACTTGTGTGTCTCACCAATAAAACCATGTTTCTCAATCTGTGGGTTGGGACCCAAGTTTCAACGGATCATGTGGCAGCTCCTGTCCTTCAGAGATGGCTGGGCTCAAGTCCCTGCTCCAGGCACTGCAACCTCAGGGGTCCCAGTGCCACTCATATTTAGCTCAGCCATCATGATGACCAGAGTCTGGGAAGGCCAAATTTAAGTGAGTGGCATTGTAACCCCATGAGTCAGGTCACAACTCCACTCTCACAAATTTGGTCCAGTCAGGAAGGCAGGGCCAAACTTGAGTGGTGCTGCAACCGTGGGCGGCAGGTGGAGCCCCCCTTTGGGGAGGCTAGCTCTTGGCTCCGCCCCTTTCTGCCCATGCCCCTTCCTGAGATGGAGACCCGCTGCCCCCCAAGCAAGAGCCCCAAGACCCTCTTCCCTCTGCAGCTAAACAAGCACCTACTCACCCAGAGGAGCCTTGAGTGCGCTCCTCCCCAGGCTGGAGGACCCCCAGGCTGGCCAAAGCCCTGATCCCACCCCACCTGCCTGGAGGAGTCCCAAGTTCCCCACCCCATCTGCTCAGAGGAGTCCCCCCCTCCAGCCCCTTGCCTAGAGGAGTCCCAGACCAGCCACAGCTGCACCGCGCCTCCCCTCCCCTCTCCTCTTCAGACTCCAAGCCACCTGGGAAAAGCCACAGTGTCTCTGCCTGAAGAAGAACCTGAGCTTTTGATATGTCCCATGCAGGTTCCGGGGCAGCTGAGGAGGTGGTATCTGCTACTCAGCTTCCTGGGTTCACTAGGAATCTCTCCAGTCCAGGGAGATTATTGATGAACCCAGGAAGATGAATAGCACATACTGCCTCCTCAGCCACCCCAGAACCTGCATGGGGCATAATAAAGCTAAAACTTCCCCTGCAAACCTGCAACTGGGCATCCAGTAGCAGCGGCAGCACCAGGGGAGGCTATTATGCCCATAGCTGCAGCCCTGGATGTTGCAACACCAGTAGTGGACAGCAAATCCCAGCCAGCCACACAGCACTGGAGCTGACACTATGGGGTGATTTCCGAACAGGACCCACCCTCCCACCTGTGCCCCTGCGGGAAAGTACCTGACTGAAATCACCCCAGGGCCTCCACCTTCAAGCAATTTATTGGGTCATGATAGGGCATAAACTTTTACAAATGGGTCCTGAGCCCTAACGTGTTGAGAACCTTTTCAATAAAAGGTTTCAGAAGGGTAAATATTACCTCACCCACCTTGTCTATTCAGTAAATTGAAGAGACATGTTTGCAGTCAAGGAAGTGGGAAATGATACTCATTTTTTTTTCAGACTTTAAAGAGGTAGGTTAATTTGGTTTTAGATCTGTACTAAGGAATAGGACAGTGATTTTCAGCCAAAATAATTTGATATTTCCTACTGCAGACATTCTTGTTGATGCTCATATGATTTTGTTGGATGCTTCTACTTCTTTTGACCAAAGGGTATTTTAGATGTGCTTCAGTAATAAGTGTCAATGCAAATGTTTTGCTTAGCAGAAATAAATTACTCTGAATTTTGAAATGGCACCCCCAGCAACATAGTGAAGTACATTATCCAGGAACAAACCATACGATAATAGTTGCAATATAGCTGTTTGACTAAAAATCATCCACTTACTCTACAATGATAGCACTGAACATACATGTTGAAGACCAGAGCAAATTTTTAGGTTTTATAATCTACTTCAAACCAACAAATAATTTGTGTATACATTTTTAGCATTAAAGATATTCTGTTTCAATCCATATTGGTTATTACTCATTTATTTAAATGAGTTAAATAATTCTGATTTTAAAATCTGCAAGGCCAGGTATTTAGCTGTGATGCACTATTCCCATTTGAGTGTTTCTCTCACAATATAAAAAAAATATATTGCTCTTGCCCATACAAATAGAAACACTGTAGTAGATTTCTTTACGCATCCAGGGAAGGGATATTATGATCTCAGCTGCCAAGCATAACAAATATACCTTAGTATACTGAATAAGGGGCCAATTAGATCAGCAGAAGGACTCCCATTAACTACAATAGGAGTTGTAATGATCTTAAAAGGTTACCCCATACATGAAGCACATCTTGAGGGGGAAAAAGGTGTAGAACACTGTGGCAAGAGCCTCATTGGAAAGAAAAGGTCATATTTAAACTTATTCTAAGAGCTTTGCAAAGCAACTATTTAAGCAGTGGTACTGCATTAACTACTCCGTGTAGAGAAATGAGGCAGATAATGCATGCTGCGCAATACCACATACTAAGGAGCAGATTGCACCTTGCCTGCGTGGAGGTCTAGGAGAGAGAATTTGAATGAAGACCAGACACAATCCTGGATCCTAATCCTGAGTAGGATCCCACTGATTTCAATTAAACTCCTCCTATGTTTAATTTCTGCCAAAATGGGGGGCCCTAGGCACAAGGAGACACAAGTTTAGCACCGCAGCCAATGCTGGATCCCAACTATAGGGAAAGTCCTGCTCAGCAACCACAGACCTGGGCTGAGCATGCTTAGTAGAGATGGACTATTTGTAGAAATTAGTGGTCAAACTCTAACGAGTCTTTACCAAATATGTGCAATCTGAGATTTTACAAAGGCTGATAACTTGGCCAAATGTAGGCAGTTTTTCCACAGGAATAGCAAAAGGCTTATCCCTGATATCAAGGCAAATTCTCTGCAAAGTTTCAAGCCCTTGATTCAAAGCATGGAGGTACTAGAGATTCTCAATATTACAGCTGTAGGTATTTTTAAACGGTATATGAGCAATACAATTTATTTTCACCTAATCCAGTTATAAGAAAAAGGCTGAACCATTTTGTTTCAAACACATTAGCCTGAGGCAGACACCCAGAATGGAACATTTCAGCCTGAAAAAGTTTGGCAATGTTTAAAGTATGTAGTTATAAGTAATTGAAAACAGGGTCTTATAATGGGAAGTGTTGGGCAATCTTAACTACAGGTAGTGCTATTATAATAATTGCTAGGTAACATTCTTACTGTAGCCTAGAGTTGGGAATGCTACCATATAAGTTGTATAGAAACAAATAGACAATGATACTGAAGACAATTTATGGGATTTGCATATGCAAAACTTTCAAATTTTTTATAGTTGTCAATAAAGACAAAAATAAAGTATTCCAGGGTTACATATTTCTGAAATAATTTCTCAGTATATAGATCTATATCTATATCAATGTGACTTAAATGACACCCTAGTGATTGCAAAACAAGGTGATTGAGTTTAATATATTTTTGACACTTCTTTTTCCAAGTGACTATAAAATGTAATTGTGTCCAATTATACTATTTTGCAATATAAAAAGCACTCCTAATTTAAACTATTAAAATTGCACTACACAGAATATCAGCCTGGGGTTACTTAATAGAAAAACGTGTGGGCAACATTATTAATGGGATCATACCTTTGGAAAAAGTGAGTCTAATAAAACTTAAATCTATTCAGTGTTTATTTAAATTTGCTGATACTGTGTATGTCTGCCATGCAGTCCAAGGTGTGATTGCAGCTGGGGTAGACATACCTGTGCTAGCTTTACCCATACTAGCCCAGCTAAAAATAGAAGTGCAGATGTTTCAGCACAAGCTGTACAAGAACAATTGGGACCCTGGATATACTTGCATTGCTGAAGCCTGGGCGTCCATCACCTACTCTGCTCTTTTCAAAGGGCCAGCTTCGAGCACCAGCGCAGCAAGCAGGTGCTTGGGGTGGCAACGGAAAGGGGAGGCATGTCTGACAATTCGGCGGCAGGTCCCTCAGTCCCTCTCAGAGGGAAGGACCTGCCGCTGAAGAATGAAACGGCGGTGGTAGAGCTGCCGCCGAAGTGCCACGGATCGTGGCTTATTTTTATTTGTTTATTTATTTTCACTGCTTGGGGTGACAAAAACGCTGGAGCCGGCCATGTCTTATCAGCAGTGTTAGCATGCATAATATTAGCGCAGGTATGTCTACCCAAGCTGCAATCACCCTTAAGATTGTAGTGTAGGCATACCCAGTTTCCATTGTTTACAATGTATAAGAATAGTTCTGACAGTCTATGTATTCTAAAATAAACAAAATAAATAAAGAGTTGTTCTTCCCTAAGAAGTGACTGTAAAAATGGCAAGGTGAAGTTCCATGTTTCTCTCAATGAGTTCCAGACCAGTTAATGAGCAAATATAATTTTTTTCTGTCCCTTTTGAAAAGTCTACCTTGGATCTGAAAATAAAGTTGGGTTCCCTCTTGCAATAGTAAATCAATGGCAACACTCCTATGAACTTCAGTGGTGCCACTGTCCCTTAAAGTAGAAATCATATAAACTCATAATGGTTTTGTCCAACTAGTCTTTAGAAAGTGGGTGAAGCAGGATCAGGTTGCTCTCAGCTTCTGATATTTTTAAAGGTGTCACCAGGAAAACTGCTAGCCAATCTCCGAACTGAACAGGGTGGCCAAAATTGCCCAACAACAATCTATACATAGCAAGGATACCCACAATGTCCAGATATTGCCACAGACTGCTGCAAGAGGATGGTTCTCCAATACTGCACTTGCAATGAAGCACTGAAAGGCTAGAATGCTTATTGATGAAGTTATATTTTAATTGTGTATTTCTAGAAGAAATGGCACTAAACTACTCATTACATTTGGTAGTAGGTAGATACAGAATCTGGTTCTATATTAGTCATATTTATGTTGTTCTTAGCACATACTTCTGCTGGAACAGACAGACAGTTTGAACTGGCTGCTATAGCAATACAAAGCAAAAAGCAAGAACCCCAAAAATAAAGAAACCCTTCTAATGCCACAGAAAGTTGCACAAACTTGGATTGAGAACAAATCCATTTGTGTAGTGATGTGCAGAAGTTGAATCATCACACAATTGAAAAAACTGAAAAAGCAGTAATCGTAAAACACACAAATGTAACAATAAAAAACAAATTCCCCAAAATCCCATCTCTCCCGAACACATTGTTTTTTGGACCTTACTTCCAAATATCAGCAAATGCAGCAGCAGTTTTCTTTACAATGAAATATTTTCAGGCATAGAACATCTAAGTAGGAATCTTTTGCAGAATGGTCATTCTAAAGAAACAGGTTTCAGTTAAATTAAAATTTAGGTAAATTTTGAGAATTTAAGGTTTATAAAACATGCTAGATTGACACATCTGGACTGAAGTGCTCTATCCATTCCATGATTTTACATTTAATACTCTTATTTTGTTATTTTTAATTTTTTTTAGGAATACAATTCCTCTGTTTACATTAATGACTGTACAGTTTATTTTCTCACTTTAAAATAGAAATATGACAAAACACCAGTAATTAATAGGGAAAAATCTTACATAAACCTTTGGGGAACAGCCACATGGGTATAAAGAGACTACAAAGTAGGTTCCTGGTTTATTGATCCTTAGTTCCATAGCACATGTGCTCAATTTATAAGTAAAGAGATGTTTTAACAATCCAATCCCATAAAACAACCCAGAATATGAGCCTTAAAGTGGATTATTCCTTCTTTTGCATCATCATCAAGAAATAAAGGATCTATAGGCTAAGTTATACTTCTCATCAGACCTTTGTCAATGCTATTTCATCAAATTACACCATAACTGAAGGCAATGAGGTTGCAAGGATGTAACTGATTGGAATGTAGTTGGTCATCCTGTTAATGCAAATGAAAGAATAGAATCCAGTTCTCACTTTCTGACTTGTGGTGTTTTTGTAGTTTAACTAGCGTAAAAAAAAAGCAGTAAAAACTTGTTTTTGCCATTAAAATTGGCAGATATGATCCTATCAACATGGCTGAATGTAGTGTCATTTTATACAGTCATTTTTAAATAGTATTTTGATAGTAATGAGTATTTACATAGGTAATAGTACACAGGACTAACTGATTTAACGTACTGGCTGTGTCTACAGCAATTCAAAAACTATCAATTATAGCTAGAAATATTGTTCTCTGGAAAAACACTGACTTCCACAAAATATGGCCTGTGATGAGCTCTAATCCCAAAAGAAAAAATATCTTGTGCCCAATCCCTGCCCTGAGCAGCCAGTCCAGGTGCTGGTAGATGATCATCTTCTCCCCGCCACAATCATGAAAGCATTCTGTGGAGGCTACACAAGCTAACAGCTGAAGCAGGCTTCAGGGTCCAAAGGAGAATCCATCCACACAGAAGCATATCTCCAGGCTCACTGATGGCAAGCTCCCTCCTGTCTGTTTTCCACAAGGAGCAAATAGAGCTCTACACTTTGCAGAGAATGTGCTGGTGGGCAACTCCCACACATACACATCCAGACCACCACATTGCTTCTGTTGCAAAGCCCTCTGGATTTTCCCCTAACTAATCAGCCAGTGACTTGATGCACATTTTCAATAAAGGGTCCGATACATTTGGGCTATGCTGTAACCAAATTCTCCTTGTTTTAAACGGTCGTGTGTTCCATAGAGCTGGCTGATTGATGTTTTGTTTAAAATTTAGTTTACAAATGTTTTGTTTTAAAAAAAGACTGTTTTTTAAAAAAATGATAATTTCTTGTGTATGTGGTGGGAAGGTAATTCAGATATTTTTATTCAAGAAATAAAAATGGAAAGTGTTAAGGCTTTTGAAATAAAAAAACTGGGGGAGAACGGGTTTTGGCTGTAAAACCCAAACATTTCAAAAATTTTCACAAAAATTTCAAAACACTTTTTAAAAGTAATCACAAAACATAATTACTGTTTTTCAAACAGTCTAAAAAGTCTCGTTCTGGATCCCTCTATAGTTTTTAAGAAGCAAGTTTTGAAAGCAGTCATGTTCTACTCTTGTGTACTATGAATGTTTCTATAAAGTTGTATGGATAATATATAGGAAAATATACAGATGTAAAATTTGTTGACAAAAATTAACATAGCAACAAATTATAGCCAAAAGGTAGTTGATAACATCACACAAATATGATTAAAATATTAATGTTAGTTTATTATCCAGTAAATAGTACTGTGACATCAGGTCATATTACTTTCTCCAAACTGGAAGCCTTCTGCTCCACTTAACTGTCTCATGAAGAATTTATATAGATATATATATATAAAATTGTAAATTGTTAAACTGACGAGATTTTACTGACCTATGATAGGAATGTCAAATTTCAAATTGATTTGCCTTCCACCTTATTCAGACATCTATAACAAACGTGTACCAAAGTTCAAGATTATATGTCAAAAAAGGCACTTGTTTCAACATTAGAGCTCTAAAAGATACTTGCATGGTTGAAATAGGATAAGACAGACAAACAGCCTATTCGTGACTTCTAATGTAATGGCCAAATTTAGGATGTTTGTATGTACTCAAAGACCAACAGTGAAGGTATGTATTAAATTTCTAGTTCAAAATTTAGCTCAAATAGGCACTTCAAATGGTGAAGTACAATAAAATTAATGACCTTTTGGTAATCGATGGAAATGTAAAAGCCAAATACAGAACATGTTCTAAAGAGGGAGTTAGTATCAATCAAGAATGAATAATTAAATATCAAGACTATCTCAAAAAAGAGACTTAGGCCAACATTTTCAAAATTGGCCAGCAATTTTGTATGTCCAATTTGAGACACCAGCCTCCCATGTCAGTATTACAGTGAGGCAGACTGCACATTTATTATTACAGCTCTAATTCAAGAAATAAGATGGCATTCCTCTTCTTGAAATTTTATTACAGGCCATCACTTGTCACATATTTTGGAGAAGATATATGGCACTGGTCCCCCAAGGTTCCTCCTATTCTCTGCTCATGGCAGATACTTAATTGTCTAGCCTTCTGCAGCTGTAATACTTTAGTCTCATTTCTGTTGTTGGGCTTAGTATGCAGGTGCTGGGTGGTATGGCTGGGCCTGTGATATACAGGAGGTCAGACTAGATGATCTCTTGGTCCCTTCTGGCCTTAAACTGCATGACTCTAAATTGGGGACATATCTTCTATAGAGTTTCCACATTTCTCAACTGTCACTCATATACTGCAACAAATAAAAATAAATACTTTTTTTTTCCTGGTGGAAGCATGAGCGGGGTTCCTGTTATCACTACTCCTCTGTATCAGCTTTTAGTAGCACAACAGTCCTGATATTAAGTCATTCAAATTAAAGACATTCACAAAAAATCACTTTGATATAATAAAGTCTGTCAATACAAGTACAATGATTTCTAGCATAAAGTATAATCAGGCTTGCAAAGAATAGATTATCAGTAAATGTCTCACATATACAATCCAATTAAAAATATTTCCATCAATAATAATTAAAATTTACAGACAGGCTACATAAGAAAAATGCAATTTGAGAGATTATTAGAATTCAATTTAAGGATATTTACTGTGTATTTATGACATACACTGTTGACAATTTGTGTTCTAAGGTTTATAAAGTATGGCAAATTGCTGGTACTACTATGATGGGTCTCACGCTCTCTCTTCTTGTGGGGTGGAGGGGTGGTTACGGTGCCATTTCTTGCTTCTGAACTGGGGTATTAACTGCCCCACTAGTGTTCTAGAGGAGGGGAGTAGAGAGGGAGGGACTCAGGCCCGCCCTCTACTCCAGGTCCCAGCCCAGGGGCCCTAGGGAGAGCAGTAAACCACTTGAATTAGTGGTTCCTTCCCCTGGGCTACTTCCCTCTCCTGCCCTTCAGCTTATGGGGGCTTCCTGCCCTCCCTCTGCACAAGCCAGGTGTCCCTTTACCTAGGGTCTTGGTCTTAGCCCACCGCAGCACTTCTCCAAACTTTCCTCTGCTTCCCTCCAAACTGCTTTCTGCTCCAACACCAATCCACTCTGCTCCAACTCCTCCAAACTGCTCTGTGCTCCAGCACCTTCAAACTTCTCTCAGCTCGAATACCTTCACTTGTCTGATTGAAGCAGGGGGGTGGTGTTATCAGGTGACTGGCTTCAGGTGCTCTAATTAATCTATAGCAAACTTTCTTCCCGCTACAGGGAATAAGGCTTCCTTCTAACCCTCTCCTGCTGCCCTCTGGCCATGCTGTATCACAAAAGCTTTAACTTTTTTACTCTCTACATCTACCTGTATTAAATAATTATCACCTGACCGCTAATTTCCCACAACAGTGAAAATTTTAAATTGATCAAAATAAAATTTTTTTAAAAAATAATCAATATTATTTGTCAAAATTATAAAAAAATAGAAGTCTAATTCTGCTAAGCATAACTATAATAGAGTGGCCCTGATAACAGATTACAGAAGGGAATGCTTTTTATTATACTTGGCTATAGAATCAAATATATTAATCTGCTATGCACCTGACAAGCAATCCCCAGGACTTTTAAAGTATTAGGGGAAGATTTTGTTTTAACTGTTTTTAATTTCCTGTTATTGAAGGAAATATTGAGAATAATTAGATTTCTTGTCTTCTATTCATTTAGTTTATCATAATCTATCACATTGTACAAAATGTATCAACATACATTGGCATTGCTGTTCAACTCTATACTAAAAAGCTATATAATATAATAGCATGGGTTTTCACACATAATGTTTTATCCAATTAACAAAAAACATGGTACATTTCTACAGATGGGCTGGCATTCTTCTGGAATAAGGGTCACTATTACATAGATCACCACCACCACAGCATCAACTAATATGATATCGGGGGCATCTCAAAATGAAAACTGAATGGGTGTGAAGGATATCCTGCCAAGACTACTGAGTTTCTTACATTCCCCTACAGGGTAATTTAAAAAACAAAATGAAAACAATAGTTGCTAGCTATCTATGGTATTTGTAACACAATATCACTATAGTTAGAGCTGGGTGAATATTGAAATAATGTGCTGTGAATATTTTGTGCCCTTTTTGCATAACTTTTCTGTGAATATTCTAGTGGACAAATATACTGGGTCTGGGAGTGATCTTTGCTGAAATGGTGAAGATTGATCTTATTACCTTATTACCTATTGCATATTATCCTTAGAAAAAGAATTTAAAATCCATATCGTGAGAGTTCACATCAGAAACATGATTAAGAATTATGTTCATTCAACTGAGATATGTAAAATAACTTACCAATAGATAAACTAACCATCTAAGCTCAGAATTTAAGATCGTGTAGTGAATTATTAACGAATTAATGAACAGAAAATTATTTAAAATTCTCAGCATATAGTTTCAAGCAACAAACAATCTGGTTACAGGGAACCTGCAAACACAAAATGGATTAATTAACTGAAGAACAACAAATTTATTTGCCAATTGTAATATTAGCCCTCAATGCTACAAACACATATGCATGTGCTTAAATTTACTCCTGAATAACTGTTAGCAGTATTGGGGTTGTAGTATCTACATACCAATATATTGGGTAGTTTGAAATCTTATATATGTAGGATTCTTTTCATTTTCAATATAGTATAGTATTTTACTACAACAATATATAGTTCAGATTTATTGATACAACATTATTATAGCAACAATCTTAATGTTATATAGTTTATACTTCACAGCAACTTTTTTATTTTTGATACTCCATTGGGGATTGATGGCAACAACTGACCTTGATGCAACAATAATTTGTTCAAAGGTCGAGGTTGCATTCCTAAATATTTTGCACCATTAAGAGTAGCAGCAGCAAAACTCCAGATTTCAATCATTTTCTGTGGCATGCATCAGTTATTAATTTATATTTGATTTCTCTCTAATGCCAATAGATCAGACAAATGTGATCCTCTTGTTCAGTTTTCCCAAGATCATGAATTTGGTAATAATTGCTGTAGCTGAGATTCTCATCAAATAAACAAACCCATGAATTGTACTGTAGCTTCTCAAGCACAGTAGGTGTCTTGCATGAGAACTCCTAACTCATTCACTCACATTCAATAACAGAACAGAGTGTACCTGCACATCTTGTTGACTGAGAGCCATTTAGAACAAAGACATCCAAGTCTGTGAATATTAAAACTTTCATTTTTACATGGACAAGGATGTACTTCCTCCCTTTTTTATTTGGTAACTAAAATGTTACCAAATAAATGTTACCCCCTTTCTGTCTAATAAAGTTTTGTTTGTTTCAACTGCTGCCCTGCCTCAGTCCTTGTGAGTGGGAAAGAATTGCTCATTGGTGCTTTCATAGGCAATCCAGTTAGGCAAAAATCAATGTGTGCGGGGAGTGGGGGTGAGGTGGTGAAACATGCAGCATTTGGGACTTGTTTTGAGAGCCACTAGGGCTTGTCATTGTTGAAAAATCTGGCAAGAGGTTTTGAGAACCCTACTCCTTGCTGTAGCAAGCATTGTGCTCTTCCATTTAAAATATATCACATATGCCAATATTAGAGAAATTAGTGGAAGCTAAGAACCTAAATACCATTGATGAATGGGGCCTAAGATTAAAAATTGCTTCCTACTTCAAAGCTTTCTTTCTGAATATTCCTGGTACCAAAAAAAAAAAAAAATCATTTGTCTGTGCTGTGGTCAGCATTTTTCAAGTTTTCCCCTCCCCTAAATTTAGGAAAAGAAGTCACAGTTATTAACTATGTCGTATCTTTTGACAAACATTTCACTAGAGACCTGTAAATCACCATTTTTATGACTATGTTTCTATCAAAAAATTCACTTAAAATATCATTTCTGTAAATTACATCAAAAACTATATTACATGAATAGGATTTGGACTTATTTTAGAGTGGATTATCTTCATTTCTGGTTCAGCTTTGCATGGGAGGTCTGGTGACCTATTTAGCTTTTCAATACTATCTGAAGCAGATGGTTCTCTAAAGCAATTCCATCTATGAACCCAGACAGTTCAATAGTACAAATATTTTTAAATGAATTCTATGGTAATATTTCCAGGCAGTCTCCCTTTTCCATTAACTGACATTTGCACACTGCACTAAAGCTTTTATAATGAAATCATACACAATGCAGTGGAATTTGATTATGGGACAGATGAGCAAGCCCACCTTTCTATGGTCAGGCTTTTGTTGACACATCCAGGCTGAAGCTGAAAAGCTTTGAGAGAGAGGAAGTCTGAACATTTGTGAGTGCAATATGCCAGAAGGCAATCTTTATCACCAAGCTATAGATTGAGGAATATGTAGAAAACCTGTTTTAAAGTCATTCTTCAAGACATGTATAAAGGACTTTCATGAAATCCCTTTCATGAAGAGATACCACAGCTGATGAAAAGACTCCATATGCTCAAAGTGCTTTTTCATAAAGCCAGAGAGACTGGGGGCAGCCAATCTATGTGGCTGGCTGCCGTCTGGAACTGGGGGTGGAGTGGAGTGGAGGAGGGGTTCCATTCAAAAATCCAGTGGAAGTCAATGACATATGAAGAAGTAAGGCAAAGGTGAAGTGATCTGTCAGGAGGTAAAACATAAGAATGGCCATATTAGGTCAGACCAAAGGTCCATCTAGCCCAGTATTCTGTCTTCTGTTCATTCCCTCTGGGGCACCTGGCATTGTCTACTGTCAGAACTGGCAATCACTAAGTGATCCATCCCCTGCCGCCCACCCCCAGCCCCTTGCAAACAGAGGCTAGGGAGACCATCCCTGCACATCTTGGCTAATAGCCATTGATGGACCTATTTTCCATGAATTTATCTAGTTTTTTTTTATAGTCTTGGCCTTCACAACATTGTGATGTTACACTCCATATTGTTTATGGAAATACGCTTATGATTTGAATATAGCATAACTAAGATATATTTTATGGAAGATGGCTCATGTAATATATCATTGGAAAGGTTATGATTTACTGAATGTGATTATCCAATCTGTATGCCTGTATCATTTCTGTATCTGAAGTTAAGAATATTGATCATGTATCTGTATTTCAAATGTGCTATTTTGAGGGTCACCCACAACAATGAAAAAGCCAGACAGGGCTGATGGCCCATTAGGAAGAAACAACAAGACTGTGAAGATACTAATCTTTCTTCTTTAGAGAGGCATCCTGGGATGTAGCTGTGGCAATACTAGGTCAGTTGGTCTTGTCATCTGATACTAAACATTATCTTGGACTTCTTGTAACTTTCCACTAAAAGGGATGGTGGGGAGAAGAGTAAAGTTTGGGAAACAAAAGATTCACCCCTTATGAAAATCTTATTTAAGGGTGGGGAGAAAGGCAAACTGGACTCTCCTCCATTGCCTACCCAGGAAGGAGGACTGTTGAAAGTACCTGAAGGGACAAAGAAACTAACCTGAAGGGAAAAGCAGGGGAGAGTCCAGACAGATGTTGGTCTAGTCTATAAAAAGAAATAACTGGAACGCTGAGCTACAGAAACTCTGCATCCTGCGTTATTCAACATTTAGGGTGAGAAGTTACATTCTGTGTCCTGTTTCTTTAATGAATCAAGCTTAGTTTGCTCAGTAATCTGCTTTGTTCTGTTTCCTGCCTCTGTAATCACTTAAAATTTGCCTTTTATGGTTAATAAAGTTTGTTTTGTTTATTATTAAACCCAGTTTCTGTAATTTCTAATGGGGGGGAAGAAGTTATGCATATCTTTCTCTACATTGAGGGAGGGGATGAATTTATGAGCCTCCGTTGTATAAATTTTTCTACAGCACAAGACAATGCACCATTGGGTCCGCGCTACAAGGGAGTTGGACACCTGAGTGCTGGGGCAAGTCCCTGAAGTGGAATCTTTCCAGAGCTGATCTCAGCATCTGTGTCTTTCTGCAGTGGGGTGTGCCCACTGTGTGCATGCTAGAGGAGGCTTAAGAGCCTGGCTCAGTAAGACAGGTTAAAGTGGGCCCTGCTGGCAGAACAAGTGGGCTCAGTGGTATCTCAGCACATCAGGTGGCATCTTCAAGGGGGGGGCAAGCCATCTAAAACAGTCTCTGGTAAAGAGTTCCACAGGTTGACTGTGTGTTGTGTATCTTGACATCTCTGGGACTACTCACATAAGTAAGGCGAGCTGGATTCAGCACCAAATTGTGAGATAACATCACGATTCTCCAACACAACAACTGCACAGGGGGCCATCTGGCAAGGAGTCTGTTATCAGAACCTCCCCACTGTCAACTTAAATGTAATAAAATCCATGGAGCTCTTACACTGGGCCACTGCTGAACAAGCTGGATCACAGTTTTCCGAGACTGTACTGTAAAAGCAGTGAGGAAAGGGAAGAGGAGGAAATAGAAAAGGAGCCCCAGCTGCATCTCATAGTGTGGTAGAGATCTACATTTTGTCCCTGCTTTCCATTATTGACAATGATACATGGAAAAAGTCACTTTTAAAATGAACACCACCCACCAAAATAGCAATAGTGCTTGTTTTTAAAAGTAAAGTTTCTGAGAAGATCAATGGATATTTGCATCTAAATGTGTATGCATATATTGCTTTCAAGGTTACTGTCCAGGGACTCCCCTCACCCACCCCAAAGCAAAAAACACTTCTGTTTGGCTTGGCCCAGTCTCGCCAAAGAATCACATCACTAACTGGAAACAGGATTTTGCAGGCAATTTCCAAGAAAATACTTGTAGTGATGCAATCATATGCCCTGCACCCAAAAAAGAAGGAAAAAGAAAAATCAAGGAATGATTGTAATTTACAGTGTCCTTGATTGACCTAACCAGCAATGTGTTCTGGCCAAGGTGAGATAATTTGGTGCTCAAAACTGGGGCCTTGGTATTTCTTTGGATCACAGTAGTGATCTCTTGGATCTATTGTTAGAGGATTGGCAGTTTCTCTTTAAAACAAACAAAAAAACAAAAACAAACACACACACACACACACACACACAAACCCCCTATTATTACAATTGGTGCCATCATCACCAACTAGCTGAAGTTCTAGCTTTATTTTATTGAAATGACTCAATACACCTAGCTTTATCTGAACCTAAGGGCAGGTCTACACTAAGGGCGGGGGTTGAACTAGGGTACGCAAGTTCAGCTACGTGAATAGTGTAGCTAAATTCGAAGTACCCTAGTTCGAACTACTCACTCGTCCAGACGCCGCAGAATCGAAGTCCGCGGCTCCAAGGTCGACTCCGCCACCGCCGTTTACAGTGGTGGAGTACCGGAGTCAACCGCGGTGCTTCCAGAGTTCGAACTATCGCGTCCAGATTAGACGCGATAGTTCGAACTCCGAGAAGTCGAACTCACCACGTCGACCCGGCTGGTAAGTGTAGACTAGCCCTAAGTCATATCACTACACTGGGCCAAAGAGCCTCAACAGGGAGAAATATGTCCACAGGTGTACACGTGACCCAAATAAACCCTGCTCCAGTTTGAGAGCTGCTACCTGTAACAGTGTCAGACACAGGAATTTTGAAGCAATTTGAATTTGGTCAGCTTGTATGAATATTAATACCCTGAAAGCTTTTCTGGCTCACAAGAGAGACATGATGGGTGAGGTAATATCTTTCATTGGATCTACCCCTTTTGGTGACAGAGACAAGCTCCTGGAAGTACACAGAGTTCATCTTCAGGTTTGGGAAAGGTAATCCACTGGGATTAGTGGGTTACAATTGTTGTAACCCCTCCTCCTTTTTTGTCTTATGACCACAGAGGTGTTAACAGGCCACTACCTTGAATGGTCCCTTAGAATATGTGCTAACTACTTATGCTAAACAGTTGGTTCCACCCTGAATTTAGCTGGGACACTGGGAGTATCATTCCCAGACCTGAAGAAGAGCACTGCGTGTGGCTCAAAAGCTTGTCTCTCACCAACAGAAGTTGGTTTAATGAAATATATTACCTCACTCACCTTGTCTCTCTAATAACCTGGGACTGACACAACTACAACTACACTGCTCACTTCTAGCTCAGTCATTTCAGAGACTAGTGTCTGAACTAGGGAATAGTATAGAGTTTTGAGCACCATTTGTGCAGAGAGTTTTTTTCTGCACGTTTCGCAAATCAGAAGCATGGAAGCCTTTCCCCATGTAGGCCACCAGACCTCTGTACTCCATTTCTATCTATATATTTCTATCTGTGTTTGCGTAATTGTCTCTGACATCTGTTTCCTTACCTCTGCATGGGCTTTGACACACATTCTGCTACCGTTGCTAGACTAGACTGGGCAGTTAGTTTATGTGGCTAAGACTCAAGACTGGCTGTAGAAAGTTCAGCTTTTAAGTCCTTATTTAGGGATCTACATCAGGCTTTACTTTCTAAAATAACTAGTGATTTTGGAGGGCCTTCAGTTTTGGATGTCCAGCTTGAAACACCTTAAAGGGGCCAGATTTTCTAAAACCCAGTACTCACCTTCTGAAAACAGGGCCCCTTTAAGGTATTTCAAGTTGGATACCTGAAATGACTATCTACTTTTGAAAATTTATTTGTCTTTTCCCTTCTACTTTTATACCCAGACTCCCCAACCATACAGTTTCAGTTGGCACTATGGAGGCATCAATTCCCTTATGAGAAGGATGGTCTGGAGGCTAGGGCACATAGTTAGGACATGGGAAACCTGAGTCCAAGCCCCTGCTCCACCACAGACTTCCTGTGAGAACTTGGGCAAGTGTGCCTCAGCTGCACACTGGGGGACAATGGTACTTAGTTTGTGAGGATAAGTAGGTTGAAGATTGTGAGAGGCTCAGTGCCCCGATACGATAGACAGAAATGAGGTTAAAGATGAGGAAGTGTTCCAGGAATGTGTACCTACCTCACGTCAATCACAAAACAGCTACTGGGAGCAGCAACTTAAACAGCTTGAATCCCAACCACCTCACTAAGGCCTGTCTCAATTACTTCTCCAGTATGCTGCATTCAACTTTGGGGGTGTTGGGTCATTGGAGGGGGAATAATGAGACAAGTTCCTGAATGTAGGTGTCCCACACACTAGCATGGTGCACATACCCCAAGCATTCACAATGAGGGTCTCAAACAGCACAAAGGAAGAGCTTTGCTTTAGAGGAGCTGAATACACTTTTTGGCACTGCCATTCTCAAAAGAGCTTTAGTACATCTTTCAAAGTAACATGTCTCACTTCCGAGCCTGAGTTAAGCACACCACTTAAAAGGAAGCCATCTTTCTGCCCACAACAAATTTCCAAGGATAAAGACAATTGTGAGAAATGTAAAATGCACACACTGGAAAGAAAACTTCCAGTGTTTGTACAGGTGGTGGAAGTGTGTTGATCATCACTCAGACAAGGCCAAATCCTATTATGGGATTTGCTTATACAGCATATGTACTAACTGGGCATTCATGCTCATTTGTTAAATTAGTTAAGAAGGGGTTGTGTGTGGAGACCCCAGCCAACAGAAGTTGAGACGAGTCTATGTGATTATTGGGAGAGAGATTTAGGGAAAAGTAGAGTCTGGAGAGTAACCCTGAAAGGCAAGTTTTGCAGGGTTGTATTTTACTTTTCCTATATAGTCCTAGAATCCAACTGATTTGAAGGCCATAACACTTGTCCCATTAGTACTTCTCCAAGGTGTAAGGTAGGGAACTACTGTCTGTCACAGTTTCAGTATAACTGCACCTTTGACTGTTTCTGTGGTCTGTTCTAAGAATAACTGTTCAGGTATCAGGCCCTAGCCTTTACCACTGTATGGGCAGTGACCAACATCCATCCCCTCTCCAGACCTTGGTTGAGGCTGCAGAGTTCCCTGCATTTCCTTGTAATTCACCCCAGCAGGTAAGTATGACTGAGTCCAGACCCTGTTCTGTGCTCTCTCTCCAAGGACTATGAATAGTTAAAGTTTGTAGTTACAAGTTACCACACAGCTCTTTCCAAATACCACATTTATTCAGGACAGAAAACATACAGAGAAGACAAATATAGTAATTCAGATTGAAATGAAATTTATACTACATGTAGCAGAAATCTCCTATCAGTTCTATGGGGCTCTGGAAGATTAATGTCCTTCCAACCCTTCATCAAGGGTTGAGGCTCCCCCTTGGACAAAAAGTCATATTGATTTGCAAACCACATCTTGGATCTGTTTAAACTCAGCCTTTTATACCAAAATCTCTTTGTTTCTCTTGATACCTGTTTAACCCAGCATATGTAGAGTACCCCACAGATGCTACTTCTCTGGATATGTTTGCAACCTCAGGGGCTGAAGTAATTAACCATCAGCCCTGTTTTTAGTTCCTGGAAGAGATGTGTAACTCTCCTCCCATGGAGATAAATACAATTCCTAGCCCAAAAATGGTGTTCATAAATTTAACAGAACACAGACCCAAAATATACTGTATGTTGTTGCAACGTGTCACACTATCAACTCCATTTTAGAGATGGGTGATGGAGGCTCCAATTTTTAAAGGTATTGAGACACTGCTCTGCTCAGTGTTGTAATGCCTAAATGATTTAATTGCCTAAGTCACTTTTGAAAATGGGACTTGCTATTTAAGTCCTATTGGGAATTGAACCCATGTCTCCTAAGTCCCAAGCAATTACCAAAGCCAAGGAATACAGGATTTCTGTGTGTCTAAATCCTCCAAGCAGTTTCAAAAATTTCAAGTGAAGTGTTTAAAAGTCCAGTGTACTTTTCAATAGCTTATCCCATTGTTTAAAAACTATATTTAATTTAAATCTTTACATTCCAGGTACATTTAAGATTTGAAAAATGAAAACAGGGGCTGATCAGCTTCCCTTTCTGATTCTAATAAAATTGCAAAATAGTTTTGTTTCACAATGTATGTAAATAAAGCCATGAATATATATATTTTAAATCTCCTCCAGGGCTGTGTCCAACTATACTCGGGGTGAGGAGAGCAAAAGTGGCTTTGCACCAACTTTAACTACCTGTACTTCCTAATAGTGGAGCCTGCCATAACAAGGCAGACCAGTCCTTGGCATAAGTGAAGGTGAAGGGGGGGGGCGGAGGAATGTAGAGCCCTTGCGGCCCTCCTAAGCTACCTGGGGATTCAATCAGCATAGAGGGAAGCCCTCCACTAGCTGAGTAAGTTAATATTATTGCTGTTTTGCCATTCCAGTGGAGGTGAGACCCTGACCCATTAGGTTTTTTTAAGTATTTAAATGCGCCTTTAATAGTTCTGAAAGTAATTGGGGTTTGGCCCAGTGTAAGAAAGCAGGATTGGGGTCAATGTATTTTTTGCTTACATGTTCATTATAGATTTTCAGATATTACACATATCCAGTATATAACCATTTCTCAAAAAAAAGAAAAATGTGAAGGATTTCCCTTTGGAACCTGCGTTACTTTTTAATCCATAACTATCTGGAAAAGAGTTTAATTTTTTAATGTATAAAAATCCCTCACACGATGTTTGAAAGACATATCCAATTAACATGATGCTATATGCATGAGATACATCTGTGATGGTCAAAGAAATACTTATATTTGGCACCTTGTTTTACTGAGATGACTTGATAGGCACTGTTGATCCAGTACTATTCTGTAAACTGTACTCATGGGACAATTCTGAAATAAGCATGCTTATAAAATATCTCTTTAAAGTGAATGTAAAATATGCTGCATATTCCTAAAAATGAAGCAATTTTGTTTGTATTGTTTTCATCCCCACCCCCCAACAGAAAAAAGGACTAATATAAAAGTATTTTAAAAAATTATGAAACAGTTTGCTACAACAGGAGATGGCAAAGTGGTCTTTTCATTCTCTGCAGATGGATAAACAGCAGGTACTGGCAGTTTATGTACAGAAGCCCTCTGCAAAGAAAGGGCCAAAAGGTAGGAAGGCCAACTCATCTTTACTCACCAAGTATCAGCTACAATTAAAATGACCCTCACTTCTTGCTGTTAGCAGCTGCAACAGGAAAGAAAACCAGGGATGACTCCTTATCCTTCTCATGCACAGTAGCGTAATTGCTCCTCTCCTTCCCTGATGAGACAGAGGAAGGAGCAGCAATATGACCATCCTCTTGAAATGCAGCAATATACATTTTTCTAGTGGAAGAAAATCCTTGTGGAATGTAGAATTATCATAGCAACATCCATTCCTGCTTGAACGGAAATGCATCATATGCAAAAATAAATACCTTTGAAATGCATTGAAAATTTGGGACTTTCACTCTACTTCAGTGAAACTCTCTCATGGTGCAGAGGGACAGCCCAAGGACATTCTTACCACTTATGTCCCATATATGACCTGTGTGGAAGGCAGGGTAGGCTGATAGAACAACACACAGCGATATCTGTGCAACTCGTACATACCCTGGAAAGGGTCCCCCGGCCAGTCCTGCTTAGGCTAGAGTGGAAGGCCACAGAGTTGGTTGGCCTAGGGTGCTGCCACATATTCATTGGACCGATACCTTGCACAACTGACAGAGAGGAGGTTCAAACACTATTCCAACCCAGAAGATGTAATAGCAGCCCAAGAGTGTCTGTGCACCAGCCTGCCACTAAGTCCCAAGGTTAGTGATGGTAAATTTCAGCTTCCCAAATGCCCTGGTCTCCGCCTGCACAGAGACCTATAAGAAACAAGTGTTTTAATCTCAAAACTAGCATTGTTTTTACCTGGCTTTGGTTAGTCAGCATCCAGAAAAGAAACTTGATGCCTCTGTCATTCAGCATCTTTTTACAAAGCTGTATGAAAATCTATTATATCATTTCTTATCAATAGAGAGGACATTCTGACAAGGCTTTTTGCACTGTCATTATTAACATTAATACGTGTTCTGATGCCACAAGTGTCATCCAACACATTACCTATCTTTCTTCCTATTCAAATGGTTATCTAGAACACCATATAAGACTGATACATTGAACAGCAAAGAATTACTCTTCTGCATCCATTTCCTGGGTGTGATTCACACAAAGCCACTTACAAACACGACAATGTCTAATAGGGGAACACAGAGTTAACCTTCTGTAGAAATGGAGCAATTCAGGAAGGAGTCAGCCTCCACAAACAGGAATCCATTGGAAGACCTGCCCTCTCAATAGCAGCCCTGCCTGCCCTCCCCCAAGCTAAATTCCCCATCTGCACCCATAGGAATGGATATGACATCTCTCTGGCTACATTTTTGTAGAGGGATAAAACTCTGTATATTATCATACAGAACATTAATATTAAAAGCAGTGAGTATGTCATCTCAAAGGAGTTTTCTGTGTCCATCTCAAAGAGGAGAATATATAGTACTGTTTGTGTAGTTCATAAGGATGTTTCTGTTAACTATTCAGATAAAAAAAAGTACATTTTGGAAGCATTTTGTTTCTTTAGGTTTTCAGGTTACTATTAACTTTGATAGAATAAAGGTATACTTATACTCTTCTAGTGTCATTTATCTAATGATTCTCTCAGCCAATTGCCTACATTAATTAAATTCTCAAGATGTCCATATGGGATACATTAGAATTCACTTGCATATGAAGGCTTGTCCTTAGTTTTTGTATTATTAACCACTTGTCTCCATAAGATAAATGACAAATTTACAGGTGTTTCAGTTTTAAACTGTCCACCCTCCATTTTGGAAGTGAAGGTAGGCATCTCACTTATATCATGACATGAATTACAGTAGTCTACTGTTCCACTTTTTTCAAAGACACCTCCCATGCTACAGGACCTATTAAACCTTGAGACTAAAAAATATTGATGTGGTTTTGGCCCTGGTGTTATAGTTAGGCCCTTATAAACATGCCTACAAATGAAAATGCTAAATTAGAATAGTGGAGAGTAAAACCCAACATTATTTTTTATCACCACATCATTGCTGGAGTGTACAATATTGCATTCAGAACTGGACTTTTGACAGATGTTTTTTAGAATCAGCATCCTCAATGTTGTTTTGCACCCACCCCCATGCGGTTCTCAGTTTCACAGCATACGTACTGATGCATGAATACTTGACAAAAGTTTTTCCATTTCCACCAATTTTTCCCCACATTTCTTGAGTCTTTGGACTAAGATCAAGGAAGGGATGTATGTTTAGGTCCTGAAATCTAATATTGGTTCTTTCCAAGTATCTGCAGAACATTCTGGGATACCTCTCAATTTTACAAAAAAAAAATCAGTCACAATATTGTTGGAAGAGGCTCATAATGGGCTGGTTTCAGATAGAGTATCTACTTTATAAGTATACATGCAATCATTCTTATTATTCAAAGCTAAAATGTCATAATTATTTTTCCAATAGAACCAGCAGATTGCCAGCCAGGATGTGTTTCTGGAGTTTCAGCCTGTAGTCATGTCAGTTGATTTCTGGCAGTTTGAGCTGATCTTCCTCCACAGTTCTTCCCCTCTTCCCTTCTGATCTGTTTTTATTTGCTTTACCCATTGATGTCGGCCCCCTTTACATAGTGTACACTTACCCCAGGGGCCAACTCTGTGCTCAGGAATTTAAACACTTAAAATGCCTAAAAGTATTCATTTATCCTCCCTACATTGTACATCGAGGAAACCTATAGAGGACTTATCCAGGCTAAATTCAGCTTGAACCAATGCTGAGTTTCCCATTCTACCTCATATAAGCACTAAATTTTGTGAACACATTATATAGTCTGTCTACAGAGTGACACTCCAAGAAATGATACAGTCCAAATCAAAACAGCTGCTACAGAAATGTTTTATCTAACAGTTAGCATCTTGACAGACATTCAACCTGACTCAAAGACCTGCTATATGGGAGATAGCCCAAGTAAGTATACACTGTGGCAATAACTTGGGATGGCGCCTTTGACAAGAAAGCTGCTTTGGGCATCCACACCAACCATTCAGTATACATATTCACTTTTCAGGTAGATGGCCTCACTCTGTGGAGGTGCTTAGCAGAGGGGTGTGTGTGTAGCCTTTAGGTACCAGGATAAACAGTTCTAATACCATGTAGTAGAATTCAGGACTGCTTACTGGGCCATCTGATTTTTTGTAAGAAATCTATTATATTTATTCAACTTTATTAGAAGATCAATACAATTTATGATAACATGACTGGTAACTAATTGTTAATACCTAGGCTGTCTTTGAAAGCAGCCAGAAAAGCCTTCCAGCTCAAAAAGCCCCAGGCTATTATTATTTTTGTCCAGGGATGGCTACTCTTGATCTACCATTACAAATTAATTTTGCTATCACACAACATGTGCAACTCAAAATGTGATTTTGAGGTGTTACAGAATTATATCTAACTCAACACACAGAATACAGTGTGCACCATAAGAAAAATGGTGAGTGTTCTAAGAATGACAAAGGATTCAAAGCCTGTTTTAAGGCAATTAAACCTCTTCCTATACTGTATGACTATTTCATGTTAGAAGTTCAACTGATTGTACTGGCGTACATTTAAATTTCAAATCTATGCTTGAATTTTGTTCCTTTTTGGCCTCTTTAATGGCTCTTTACAGGAGCAGTACATTTTGGAAGCATTTTGTTTCTTTAGGTTTTCAGGTTACTATTAACTTTGATGGAATAAAGTGGCACACAATTATATCTATAACTCTAGTAAAACTCAATATTAATGACACGAATATTTGTATCATTAGGACTTAGTGTTTTTTTTAAATCTGGAACAAAAGTTAGTCCCAATTAATGATTTTGATGGGATGAGATTTCACCCTGCTAGGTAATTAAGATATCTTATTACTATAAAACAATTACATTTCTTTCACAGAAAAAGAAACATAATGGGACATTTTTGTTTGGCATTCCATATTGTTCAGCTACATTAGTCTAATTTTGCTCCAAGAATGAGATCAGTAGCACAGCAAAATATAATTTGAACCTATCATTTACATTTGCCTGTGACTGTCTTTGTTTTCTATTTACTATGACTAAAGGAAGGAAACCACCACTAGATATTAGTTTCATCCATAGGAACAGTCAACTGGTTTATAGCTGGAAGGAAAGTTAGAAAATCAAAATGCTTCATAGAATAACTGAAGTTAAACGAAGAAAATATTAGCTATTTGTCATGTAAGCAAGGGAGTCAAGATATGTTCACAAAAACAAAACAAAACAAAAACAAAGTGCATTTTGTAAAGATATTTCTGTTTTGTCTTATTTCCTGGAACACTTCAGTCTTCACCTACAGAAAAGACTCACCTCGTAACTGAAAGTGGCATATGTTATTTCAATGTAATCTATCCAGTTTTAATAATGAAGTTTAGAAAAAATTCAATTTGTTGCTGTACCATTAACAGTTGATGATTGAATTATGATTCATTTTTTAGTTTTTACAACATATCATAATCTGATGCAAAATGAGATTACCAAACTTCAATATTATAAATGAAGAAAGATGATTGAATACTTGACCAATCAGGGCCTAAATATGTGCCTTACTTTAGGCATGACTAGTACCAAACACACTCAAAGAACAACATACCTTCAAACAGCAGAACAGAAGCAGAATGTCTGTGTCTATACTGGAGCTGGTTGGGAATTTTTTGACAAAACATTTCCCCACCCTCAGTCAACTAAATGCTGAATCATCAAAAGCAAGATTTTCTGCTGGAAAGGTTTTCATTAATTTTGACTTTGACAACTTTGAGTGTTTTTTTTTTAAAGTACCATTTTTGACATTAACAAATCCAGTGTTCTGGTTCAAAATGACTATTTAAACATTTAAGCTAATTAGAGTAAAAAAAATATAAATGAAAGGTCAAAATCAAAATGAAACACAGTATAGAGGTGCAGACTCACCCCTGTGGCGCCTCCTGCTGGTGACTTCTGGGAATTAGCTCTAGAGCACCCTCTGCAAGCCAGTGATCCGCCTGTCTGTTGGCTCCCATGTCTCTCCGTGGACCCGGTGCCCTTTTACCTGAAGTGTTGCCCCCTGGCAGTAATGCCTTTCTCTCTGGGTCTCCTCTCCCCAGAGAACCCCAACCCACTATTCCCACCTCACCTCAGTATATGGCTACTGCCAGTCATCAATTATCCCCACGCCCTGGGGCAGACTGCAGTATCAGCCTACTCATCACTGGCGAGGAGGGTTTGGACCTGCTACCTTGGCCTACCTCTGGGCTGCCCTCTGCAACCCCTAGTACACCTTTGCCTTCTGCTAGGCTGCAGCCTGGGGCTTTCCAAACTAGAGCTCCCCAGCCCTGCTTTGCTCAGGTCCCTGCAGCCAAGCCCATCTCCCTCTACAGAGAGAAGGACTTCTATCTGCCCCTGGCTTCTCTGCCTTTATAGGGCCAATTGAGTCTGTTTGGGGCATGGCCCCAGCTGCAGCCACTTCCCCCAATCAGCCCAGCCTAAAAGCTGCTTTCTCCAGCCACAGCCCCCTCCCACAAAAGATATGATGCTGATCTCACTTTCACTGGTTTTAAACCAGTGTAACACTATTGATGTAAGTGAAATTACTCCTGATTTATACTGGGTTGCTAAGACAATCAGGTGCATCTCACACTAATGACAAATAATTTAATTATTGGAGATATACCTATCTCCTAGAACTGGAAGGGACCTTGAAAGATCATTTAGTCTAGCCCCCTGCTTTCACTAGCAGGACTAAGTACTGATTTTTGCCTTGGATCCCTAAGTGGCCCCCTGCAGAATTGAACTCACAATGCTGAGCTTATCAGGCCAATGTGCAAACCACTGAGCTATTCCTACCCTGAAAAAGTAACCTCCCTGAAGTTAAAGGAGTTACACCAGTAAAAGTGAGTTCAGAATCAGGAATATCATTTGTTAAGCACAACATCCATTGCTCTCAAGGCAGTATCAGACATGATTTGTTTAAATAGCCTGGAAGAACAAGCAATTTAAAAGAAGTGAGATACCAATGTGCTACAAAATAGACTAATAAAAATGGGTAATGAGGAAAGGTTATTTGACTGATTCATTAAATTCTGTCCTTGGTAAAAATTGTCTTGTGGATCTTACTTCTCACTGTTAGTTTCTAGAAATTTGTTTCAAGTAATTTTTTGGACTCAGTATAATATAATTCTTAAAAACAGAGGTCATTTGAGGAAATAAAAAGTGACTGGCTACAGAAAAGTCTAAACAAGTTAATATTTGTGCAGTTAGTCCATTGCAAAGACCTCTTATTTAATCACCTGGCATTTGTGACAGTTTTCATCTGGTCAGTTTAAGCTATCCCATGTTGGAAAGATAGAAATGAACTAGAACAAAAGAGCTTCATTTATATGAAAAAGAAAGAAAAAAAAACAAGAAAAAGGTTACGTATTTGTACTGTATCTGATGTTCTTCACAATGTCTAGTCTGCATACCTATTCCACTGATAAGCAAGTGCATGGCCGGTGCAGAGAATTTTCTAAGCAGCAGACTCTATAAGGGCAGTGCACATGCCCTTCCTTTCCTTGTGTGCTCCATGAAAGTATAAAGGACGGAGCTACACTTCCACACTTAGGAGCCTGTGACATCAGGACTACAAATTAGTGGTGATGGTGAATAAATCATGGTATATATATACACACTCAGAAAATTTTAGTTACTGTACAGCTAATTAACCTCTTTCTTCAAGTGCTAGTCCGTATAAAGTATTTCACAGTTGGTGACTGTCAAGCAGTAGCCCTCATCAAGGTCATATACATGGACTGTAACAAGGATCCTTGTAATAGTGCGTAGTCCCTGGCCACTTGCACCAGCATGTAGTGCGTTTTTAACATGCGTACAGATGAACAGAACACTGTTTTGCAAATATCCAAGATTGGCTGGTTGTCTAGAAAGGACACAAAGATGGACCATGGATTGTAACTATTGGTAATGCACATTGGAGAGGGAAAAACTGAACTACTCATACACTTTATATGGATCTAAATTAATTATCAACTGAGGAAAGGGACCTGGCCATCAGAGTATACAGCTCAATAGAGACCTCTGCTCAACGAATAGCTCCAATAAAAAAAAATAAGCAAACAAAGTGAATGGCATTCTGAATCATATAAAGAAAGTGTCAGGCTTTGGTCACTGTCAGAGACAGAATACTGAACTAAATGAACCTTGGGTCTGATCCAGTATGGAAATTCCCAAGTGGCTGTAAAATCCAAATAGGCCATTGTCAGCTTGATCTAGCACTTGGTCAGAATTCTCCAGCAGATTGTATTTTAAAAAAGCATTTGATACAACAGTTTACTGACATACTGTTCCACTTCCGTGATGGGATAGTGGAAAGCATTTAAATTTCTGTCTTGCGGTGATCAGACAGCAATAGACATGGGGTTTCTTTCTGATGGACCAGAAATCAGGTCTAGTGATGGTCTGAAATGCTGCTGAACACACGTTTGCTCATGTCTTTTGCGGTTTTCACAACAACTGTATATTAAGGAGACATAGTGGGGTCCAGATAAACACTTTCACTAATTATATACACAACATAAAAGGCCTAGCTACATATTTTATGCACACCCACACACACATACAATACTCACACCCACACCCCTAATGCTGCTCTAACAGCTTCTGGAACACAGAAGACAGTAAAGGCCACTATATAAAAGGGATACTACCTACAGTAGGGTATAGTCCTGCGCACTGCAGTTGACCTGAGACCTGATTGTGAAGCTGCTTCACAGCAATAAAAGCAATGAGTAGCAATACATTTCTTAGCAAATAAGACTTGAGATCTCAAACTATGCAACATAAAGGTGATTAAACACAAATACTAAGATGGAAGCAGAAGGCAAAGCCTGCACTGCCAGGGCCTTATGTCCATGTTAATGGAATGTGGTTCCCTCACATATCGAATATATGGACAGTTACAAAGTAGATTTTAGTTAAACTGCTTTTTAAAATTTCTCTTTGTAAAATAGGTTTATTTTATTTTTTAAAAAGAGAGAGATTAGCAACTTAAACATCAGTCAAGAAAAACTACTGTACCAATGCATTTAATTGAAAAGTAGAGATTTCGTCAGATGTTGATGGATGTTCGCTGTGTGTGTATTCTCCCTATGTGCCGTCCCAACTCTGTGCAGACAGCTTGCACAGCAGCAGACCTCAAGCAAACTACCCAATGACCAAAAGATCCGTCAAGATGTGAAGGCACTTGGTCAAGTTTATTGTCAGCAAATCATGGTCCTAGCTCCCCGGATCAATGTCTACAGTTATGCTAGCACATATATGCCCATGATAATGGACCAGCCCACTTAGTGGCGGGACTTTCCACTATCTCCTAGGCCAGACAAAGACTCTCCCTCTGAGATACATATTTATACACCAATACAAACAAGTTACGCATCATTCCTGGGTGCCACCCTCAGACGTATTAGGGTGCCACCCATTGACGTATCCAGGAGCCTCCAGTTACCTTGTACATGTTGGTTTGATCAAAATATCTCCATTCATCATGTTGTCATCCTGACCTCATCTTTAGGATGGGTCAGTATGTTCCTATTATCTGTGGGGAATGTGCTGGTATCGAGGTGTTCGAGTACCTCCCCTCTGGAATGTGCTTGCATGAGTATTCTGTGCCTAGCAATATCAGCCCTATGCTTACCAAATTCTGTGAGCAGGGCCTGCTTCTTGCTAACAACCTGACTTTGCTTTATATTAGCAAGTTTTGACCATTACTTTAGCCCAGGCCTTAGGCCTCATACCAGGCTTCTGATACACAGCCTTGTATTTCAGGCTCTCTTCCTACCAAAACATTAAGCAGTATTTTTTACAATTTCAACTGGTAATATTAGTGTTTATTTTAAGCATTTCCCCCCATTTTTATCCATTTTAATCTTCAGTTGCACACAGTTATGGGTTTTAAGCATTTTTTTTCTTATTTTTATGGATTTATATTTTCACATTTGCAGGAAATTATGTGGAAATCAGACAATTATTTAATGACAGTAGCCATTGAGGTTCAAAGGGTTAATGCTTTATAACTCTTAAAACACAAATTGTCAATATCACATCAAAATATACAAAGTAAATACCCTTAAATCAAACTCTAATAAGGTCTCAAGCAGCATTTTTCTTATTTTGCCTATCTGTAGATGTTGATTTTTATTGATGGAGGTATTTTACCCTTGGACTTTTATTGATGTGCTGACATACCCAGAGGTGGCTCTACTTCAGTAGTGGATGAAATTATATCACACATGGATAATTAGCCTTGTATGTGTGCATACAAGCATTTATTATTTATTTTTATAATTACAGTCATCGGTATGCAGGTGTATATGTATAGAAATACATTTAAGAATATATTAAACATTGTGTGCATGTTGTGACTCTCTGAGGAGACACAGAACTATGGGACACTGTTACACCTCTCAGCCTCAGCAAGGGAGAGCTTTGCTGGAGCTTAGACCGTGTGTCAGCTCCCTGCCACACCAGTTTGCTTACCTCACCAGCAAACTCCATGAAACTTTGCCAGTCTAAACCATGCATTACAGGTAACAGTCAATAAACCACAGTTTCTGAGTTCCCCAGAGATGTCTCTCCACAGTGTTCAATCTCTGTCACTGGAGACTCACAGAAATTGCCAAATCCTCTACCCTCAAAGAGACAAAGTACACACTAGCCTGTTAGCTTAGCTGAGGGGACACACTTCTCTTTGACATACTGAACTGAGATGGTTTGTAGAAAAAACTAAGAATGAGTTTATCAATAAAGAACGTAGATTTAAGAGCTACTAAGCCAGAGTAACAGACCAATAAAACATTACCAATAAAACAAAAGTTAAAATGTTTTCTAGTCTCTAAAATTTAACAGATTATAAACCTGGACCTCAAGCAATTTTTCACTTACAATAAATTCTAAGTGAGTTGAGAACACTTTGTGGAGGGAGCCACCAAGTGTGCTGTTCCCTTTTGTCTGCTAGATGATGGATACCACATTGACTTTTTTTCCCCCTTATAAAAAGAACAGGAGTACTTGTGGCACCTTAAAGACTAACAACTTTATTTCAGCATAAGCTTTCGAGGGCTACAGCTCACTTCTTCGGATGCATAGAATTGAACACACAGACAGGAGATATTTATACATACAGAGAACATGAAAAGGTGGAAGTATGCATACCAACAGGAAGAGTCTAATCAATTGAGATGAGCTATCATCAGCAGGAGAAAAAAAACTTTTGAAGATCTGTGAGAGTGAGAGATCTTGGGAGACAGGCCAGTCCTTGCTTACAGACAGCCTCCCAACCTGAAGCAAATACTCACCAGCAACCGCACACCATACAACATAAACACTAACCCAGGAACCTATCCTTGCAAAAAAGCCCGATGCCAGCTCTATCCACATATCTATTCAAGTGACACCATCATAGGACCTAATCACATCAGCCACGCCATCAGGGGCTCGTTCACCTGCACATCCACCAACATGATATATGCCATCATGTGCCAGCAATGCCCCTCTGCCATGTACATTGGCCAAACCGGACAGTCTCTACGCAAAAGAATAAATGGACACAAATCTGACATCAGGAATCATAACCAGTGGGAGAACACTTCAATCACTCTAACCACTCAGTGACAGACTTGCAACAAAGGTGGCAATTTTGCAACAAAAAAACTTCAAAAACAGACTCCAAAGAGAAACTGATGAACTCAAATTAATATGCAAATTAGATACAATTAACTTAGGTTTAAACAGAGACTGGTCATTACACTAATTGAATCTATTTCCCTATGTTAAGTTCTCCTCACACCTTCTATGGGTCATCTCAATTATCACTTCAAAAGTTTATTTTTTCTCCTGCTGATAGCTCATCTCAATTGATTAGACTCTTCCTGTTGGTATGCATACTTCCACCTTTTCATGTTCTCTGTATGTATAAATATCCCCTGTCTGTGTGTTCCATTCTATGCATCCGAAGAAGTGAGCTGTAGCCCACGAAAGCTCATGCTGAAATAAATTTGTTAGTCTCTAAGGTGCCACAAGTACTCCTGTTCTTTTTGTGAATACAGATTAACATGGCTGCTACTCTGAAACCTGTTTCCCTCATATTTCCCCACAGTCCATTGGTCTTTCCCTCAAGAGCAAGAAAGGCTTCCTGGAGGCTTAGACACTGGTGTGGCCCCCAGTGCACTCCCAGGCTGTTTTCTCCAATGCTTGTTTCCTGATTGCTTTGTTTATCTTATATGTAAATATATATTTTATTGTCCTCTGCCTGTAATCAAGCCAGTCAGACAGGTGAATCCATATTCCTTTGTCTGATGCAGGCTTGTTTATTCATTGCCTCCAAAAACATATTTTAACATATTTCCAGCACACATTTGTAACTTTATACACATCCCAAACATACATCATGCAGTGACAGTCATGGTCAGTTTTTAATATAATACCTTATGTAATACACTTTTCTAGTACAATAATTTTGTATATAATCAGTTGATCGATTGCTTATTCTTTGGGGTTCAGGCCCCCCTGCTTTCCCTGATTCAGTTTTCATATTTATTTTTTTGGATGCTGATTCTCACACACACACACACACACACACACACACACACACACACACATTTTCAATACTGAAATATCAACTGAGTTCTCCTTGCAGTGAAGTCACCAGTGTGTCATATACCTGAATAAGGAGATATTACTGTGTGTGCATGTGTGACAGAGAACTTTCAAATGGTTATGTTTTAATCCTCCTTCCTCTCCCCTAAAGCACAGACACTGACCTCTACCTCTCCCCTGTGCTGTGCTATGGGGCCTCGCTGTTGCTACTGCTTCTTGGTGGGGGGGGGGGAAGGCATTGGGGGAAGGACCCCTGTTGACACCATCTGCTGCTACTAGGTGGATGATTACACCTGTTGCTGCTCCTGGGAAGGTAGGAGGCCCCAGTGCCACTGGCTGAGTCTACTCAGGTTGGGGTTAGAGCCAGTTTGCAGAGCCATGGGGTGGAACTATACAAGGTGCTGTATTATTATGTGCCTGGGGCTTTCAATTCCCTTAACCAGCTGTGGATGAAAGCACCTATGTTTGGCAAAATCTTTCTTCACAGTGAATTCCACCAGCTCTAGCGGGGAAACATCATATTAAGAGGAGTAACTGTGGCTGCCATTTGTGCTCTGTCAGCAATTCCTAACCTATGTTTCAACCAGGAGCAAAATATTACATCTAAATTATAAAACAAAGAAAACAAGGGGTTCAGAGTGCAACTGCTGACAGATTCAATGACTTTATTATGACGCTAATGAGCACTTCTGTAATTCATGCCTGCTATGGACTATAATGTTTATTACTTCAAATGACATTTATCACAAATTATGGCAGAAGGAGGAAAAGCAAATCTCAGTTAGACATTTAACACCACTCAAACTAGTGAGTACAGCAGGTCAATGCCTATTCTATTTAAAGTCCCTACATGATCCTATTTGTCACTGTATTTCTGTTTCATACTATCACTGTACCATACCGACCTGTTCTGTCTTTTTCTCCCTTTGCCTACTAAAGTTTTTTTTTTCCAGCATGATCAAAGTGAGATCTCTTCAAATTCCAAGAGGCTAACTTCAGCAATCAGTCAGTGCTCTGCCACAATTCACTTTTCATTTAAACAGGAAGTTTATCTGGGAAAGAACTGCAACATTTGATCAGCAGTGAATTTTAAAGGTGTTCCCTTTTACCACTCTGATTATCATTCTGTGGAGATTATTAGACAGAGTTTTCTTGGAATGTTCTTGGATCTTTTAACTCCTACATATTTTGAGGTGCATTGGGTGGAGGCAGGGTAATTCCCTTTGGGAGAGGGAGAGAAATTTCATATTTGGATGTGGAAACCAATTAATAATTAACAAGGATTTGAAGGGATCTTAAATGTATGTTAGTTAGCATGGATAAGATGTAAACATTTCTCTAGCAGATTGACTTTAATGACAGTTTGATGCTGCTTAGATGTTTGGAATGGCAGAATAAAACTTGGAGGAGATGGATTAGGGCACAGAGGACAGGTAAAATGAGCAAAGGTGCATAACAGATTCCTTTATCTGACTGCTCTGTAAAGGTTATTTTCTCTCATTAATTTCAAGCTATTTATTCCTTTAGAGATGTTTTGCCTTCTCCCCCAACCAAAGAGAGATGTAATAAAGGAAAAAGACAAGGAAGAAGAAAATGGAGTGAAGAGAGAGGGGAGCCAGAGAAAATGTGACTAATTCCTTCAAACAAGGTAATATCCCATTGAACTCAATTTGGTAGGTGCCAAACACCTTTCAAAGTACACCAGAAATTAATAGGATATGGAGGGGAGCAATTTCATAGGAAACAGTCATGTAAATCTAATTTTTAAACAGCTTCTCTCCCCCACATTGCCATAGAAGAACAGCACAAGCAGGCCCAGGAAAGATACCCTCTCCCAGGATAATATACTCACGTGACAAAATTGATACCACATTTTCCTGTGCTTTCAGTTGTTTTTAAAATGAGACAATGCCCTGGAATGATCATTCCTCACAAGCAGCTCCCCTAGTCCTTTGTTTCTGCAGTGTGATACAACAAAGCTTCTATGATTCTTAATAAACCTTAGTTAAGGATTTCTTCCCAGGCTGTTGACAGACTTTAAAAAAGGTGCCACTCTCCCAAGAAAGAGTATCAGTACTTACTTTGCTTAAATCCCAAGATACCAAACAGCACTAAGAGACAGGAAACTGAAAATGTGTATGAACAAAAACACCCCCAATAAAACAAATAATCCAGCAACTTTGTATTGGAATCACATCTAATACTGGTAGTTAAGATTAAAAAAAGGTTCAGAGAGGAGACGATGAAGTTTATCTTATGCAAAGCTATTTAGGGACAGTTCATGCACTTTTCCCATGATCCTTCAGTTTTCAAATGCGGGGAGATGAAGAGGAGCAGCCCAATGTCAGTTTTGAGCCCTACTTATACATACACACTATCCTGTCATCTCAGTAGAGTTAGGAGACCAACCCACCATACTTTACTTTTATGCAGCACACATGGCTGTGGTATCTGGGCTTGCACAAGAGTAAGCAGAACATAAAAAGGTACCTCAGCCTTGATGTGAGATTTCAACCAGTTGAAATTAAAAAATTGGACAGTCTGCCATAATTGCTAACTTTAAACAGATACACCTTGTATTAGCCACTGAAATTTAGCCCATACGGGCTTTTTTAAGACAGCAGTTTGGCTCACAAAAAAAAAAGATCTGTCAGCTGGAAAAGAGCCCAGTGAAACTTTCTCATGTGTATCTTGTTTCTTTCATCCTGGATCTTCTCAGCCTTGACCACCTGGCTGCTTTTTTGTTTATTAATACACAAAAAAGTTCTTTTTTCTGGAGGTGGGTTATACTCTAAATGTGTGCCTCAGTCCTCTAAACCAGAATTGTAACCTTTCATCAAAGATTGGTTTTATTTGTATATATGCTGTATAAATTTAAGAGCTCTATTTTTCTTTATTAATACTTTCCCAGATCTCTCTTTTGTGAGTGTCTCAATTTTAACTCTGAATTTCCTGACCTTTAGGCAATGAAAAGTTATATGAATATAGTTATTTGCATGGAATTAAAAGAAAAAAAGTGTCAAGATGCCAGTTGGTTTGTATCTATATGCACTGAGCTACATAGGCAGTTCAGCAATTTGGATGAGTGAGGGGTAATTCAAATCACATTTTCTCTGTACATGCCATCAAATCATTTCCAACTGAACTCTTCGTCTTGAATAACAAACAAGTATCTTGTCCAGTAGGACTGCAGTATGCAAATGAATTCTAGTCAAAAGTGGTATATTGTAGTATGTATCACTTAATTTATTTCTGTTCTTACCACCCAACCGTGAGCTGTTCATAAGGCAACAGCAGAGTATCAAACACTGGTACCTCTTGAAAGAGTTCACTCTAAGTTTTCCACAGCAAAGCCAGGAGATAGTAAGAGGGGAAAAGACAGGAATGGGGTAGAACAGTACTGATTATGTCTGCTCTGGATCAGATTACTAGTAGATTTGTGCAGGTACCAGAATTTTCATTTTACTAGAAATTCTACAATTTCAAAGTTTGTTTTCATTCCAGAACAGAAAGTTTCATTCTAAAAGAATTTTGGGGGCAAAAATGTTGGAAACTGAAATGTTTCATTTAGATAAAATGAAAATGAAATATTTTGATTTTGACTTAATTTATAACCATAAAATAAAATTCATTTCAAAACAAAAAAAGGCATTCCAAATCAAAAGTGGAGTATTTTGATCTTATCAAAACATTTTGTTTCCATTTTTTTTTCAAAAATGAAATTTCATTGAAATCACCATGGTCCCAGCAGAACATACTGATTTAATGGAATCAGCATTTTTTGACAGAAACCTATTACATTGGCAAATTTTCAAACTGTTCTAGCTACCAATTAGTTTTTTTCCTTTGTATATAGTGTCTAGTTTTCTTAACATTAATTACTCTTACCAAGCAAAGTAATATTGAAATAAACTATATAAAGAGCTTAAGTATTTTTGGTGGAGGGGCTGTGGGTGTCTTTTAAAGTGTACGTATAGAGTGGGGAAAGACTGTATATTTGTCTTCCAGTGCCTGACTCATCTCTGCCATCTCTCAAGCATCTGACCCTCTGACCTATGAGCCCCTTACACCCACTATCTCCAAATCTGATTAGGTGGCATTGCCACCTGGCACATAGGATAGTGGAGCTACTCGGGTTTGGCCCAGCCAAAAAAATGGTTTGGCCATTGCCTGGATGCTCACCCACCCACCATCAGCTCCACAAGCTATGAGATATATTGTGAAATTAGAGAGTGATAAAGCTGACACAACTGCTCAGATCTCCTAAAGTGAACCATCTACCACAGGGGTCAGTAACCTCTGGCACGCAGCTTGCCAGGGTAAGCCCCCTGGTGGGCCGGGCCAGTTTGTTTACCTGCCGCGTCCGCTGGTTCGGCCAATCGCGGCTCCCACTAACCACGGTTTGCTGGTCCAGTCCAATGGAGACTGCGGGAAGTGGCGCAGGCCGAGGGATGTGCTGGCCATTGCTTCCCGTTACCCCCTTTGGCCTGGAGCGGCAAACTGCGGCCAGTGGAAGCCACAATCGGACGAACCTGTGGACGCGGCAGGTAAACAAACTGGCTCGGCCCGCCATGGGGCTTACTCTGGCGAGCCGTGTGCCAAAGGTTGCCAACCCCTGATCTACCATGTTATTCTGTTTTATTTGTATAGTATTCCTAAATAGACTACTAACTTAATACACAAAGCCTCATAAAAGTCAAAGGAACACTTTTCCAGTTTAAATGGAACTTTTCTACTTGAAGGTTTATGAAAAGATATTTAAATACATTAATAATATTTTAATATAGCTAGAAGAGTTTAACAGATTTTAATATATTTTAAAAAATGCCTCTGGGTTCATTTAATGTATTTTATCATGATGTAGATGATATGCTCTGGAGCTACCAATTATCTGAAACCTCGAATAAAGGAAGCAAACATTTCACATATCAGTTTCAAAACTTACAAAGTCTGGATCTGGAGATGTGGATCTGGATCTCTAAAATGTTTGAAAAACTGATTACAAGTAATTCACAATAATTAATCTGAAATGTCAACATCTGGACCTTTACAAACTCAGAAAGTGATTATTCATATTTAAAGACTTGATTCTCAGCTGTGCCTCTGGGCTACCTTTCTGTTACCCCCAATCCTGGCACAAGGTCAAGCAAATTACAGGCTACTCTTATGAGAGCTGGAATATTCTTCTAGAGTTGGTTCTGCTGGCTGCAGATGACTGGAGTGTCCCAAATCCTTCTACTCCCAGTTAAAAGCGGCACAAAAGGGACTTCACCCAGCCTGAGTATCTGGCCCTGTGGTGATAGGGTACCCTTCTCGGTTCCCCCTTAGACTCTAATTAAACCCATTCACTGAAACCCCATTGAGGGTTAGAGAGAAGGAAAATCTAACTATAGAGTCCATACTGTACAATTAGTTTGCCCCATTTTCTTCCTCAATATATTAGAGAAAGTAAAACCTGAATACTCTCTTATCTTAGAAGATAATAGAACCTTAGTGTTTTAGCCCCTACCCCACACACAACCCCTGAAACCAGAAGAAGCCAGCAGTGTTGGCTCACTGATGTAAGATGCCATTTTAGAAACATGTGAGTAGGATTGGGTGCTCTTAATTTATAAATTTACAGAACTCCACCTGGTGGCAAGGTTTGTTTTTAATTTGTTATCCCATCTTTAGTTGACTTAACTTTTTTATGGGTATCTCTTTACTTCCTGCTATCAAGGGCAGATGAAAGGGGGCAGATCATTTGAATGATTTACTCACATATTTAAAAATGGAAAGGTTTTTAGACTGAAGGCACAGAGACTAGACAGAGAGGCAGAACTAGAGACCAGTAAAGCTGGTATCCAGCTCCAGGAGAAGCTGTTCTTTCTACAAGTGTCAAAATTTCTCAACAAAAGCAGGATCATAGCTAAGGAGTCATTATTACAAGAACTAGTGTTACTTGAACTTAGTATGTTTTTAAGTTCCATTTAAAATGTGGACTAACTAACCTTTATGTTTAATAACAAACACTGCTACCATCTTCTCATATATATATATATATATATATATATATGTGTGTGTGTGTGTATATAAATATATGCACACACATATACACACACACACACCATCTTCTCCCATTATATATGTGTGTGTGTACACACACACACACACACACACTTTTCTCTAGCTTATTCCAGGGTAAATGTATATATTGTATTAAATACATATAGTAACATGACAATCCCTGAACATTTTGAGTACAATGGGCTCGATTTCACAACATTGTAAAAGTTGAAATAAGGCTAGTGTTGGTGACCATGTCCTCAATCCTGCACTGGGCAGACCCTGGCAGGATTAAGATCAATAACATTTAACCATATTGGCCCAGATCGTCAAAGGGTATTTAGATGCTTAACTCCCATTGAATTCAAGGGGAGTTAGATGCCTAAATAGCTTCGATGATCTGACTGTAACTACAGCAACCTGACAACTACTATTGTGGTTAATTTAATTCCATCTAGTTCTATAGGTATCAATTTTCACCTTCCCCAATTTCACCCTTCCCCCAACCCCAAGAGAGACAAAAACAGTGGGATGTTTGTAGCAGTGTTCCTTTAGTAGTTTACACTGATTCTCACGAATATGTCCTCTAAGGGTATGTCTATGCTGCAATAAAACACCCACAGTTGGTCTGTGTTACCCGACGTGGGCTCAGGCTGCAGGGCTATACAATTGTAGACCTTTGAGCTCAGTCTGGAGCCAGAGTTCTGGATCGGGGGGGGGGGAGGGAAGAGGAGGAGGAGAGAGGTGGGGAGGTCCAGAGCCTGGACTCCAGTGAAGCCCAAAGGTCTACACTGCAATTGTACAGCCCCGCAGCCCAACCCTCATGAGCCTAAGTCAGCTGACGTGAAACAGCCATGGGTGTTTTATTGCAGTGTAAACATTCACTCTCTGACCTAGGTAACTTGCTCATCAGTAATTGAGATGGATCAAATGAGAAAGCGACAAAATTGATCTTCCCAAAGATCTGATTCATCACTTTACTAGCGTGGAGATTGCAATGTGTACCTTCTGATCTGGCCAACCTGCAAATAGATAAAATGAACGTTCAGTGAGAAACCATGATGTTAGATAAGCAGAGATCATCACATCAGTGCAGCGAAATAGCTTATAGAACTATGAGTTTTCTCAAATCTGAATGCATTAATGGAACAGAAGAATATTTTGATGAATAGAAATAAAATTATTGATCACATGGACATATGCGTTTAGGTAAGCATGGATATACCTTGTGAGTCCTATATTCTGCAAAGATTTGCATATGCTTAACTTTACAAACAACCCCTCAATGGACTTCATCAACTTATAGTAGCAATACTGTGCAACTGGGGGGAAAAACTGAAAACATTAAGATTTCCACACACCTTTTGTAGTGCAAAATTTTAGTCACCTTCATTTGACAATGTTCTTCAATGAGTATAAAACAATAAAGACAAAACGTTGGTTTATGATTGATTGTTTTTGTTTTGATAATGAAAAAAATATGTTCTTTAGCTAACAAATATTAAAAGCCTGAACAACAAAGTCTATTTTCTTTATATCACATATATAATTATGATATGTAATATATAAAATTGTTTTAAGTAAATATTGTCAACCCATAACATAAATGTATGCCTTTAGGGTCTACTTCTGATTCCATTGAAGTCAGTAGGAATTGTACAAATGATTTCACTGGCATTGTAATTAGGCACTTAGTCCTAAGGCCGATCAGTTTCAAATAATGTTTTGCAGTTAATTCTATCTTGATGGAAAGCTGACTAGCCCCTTGAACATTTTGTAACACTGAATAGATTATGGATATTTGATGCACAATATTCTGATTCCTGCAGAGGCATGCTAGTGACGTCTCCGTGCTACATAAAATGTGACATTTCAAATTTGGTGCAGGGCAGAATGTTTGGAATCTCACAAGATAAACACCTCATTCAAAAGTAAGAACCGTACAATTGGAAGTGATTATTCATTCATTAATCTGTTAAACTGATATAGAAATGAAAATTAACCCATTGCCTATTTGAGCAATGACAATAAGGAAAAGAAACAAACAAAAAAAAAACCTGGCATGGTGCAATCAAACTTGGTGGGGGAAAATGACATGAAGCTATTCTTATGGATGAAATTCACCCATGATTTTGAAGGCCTATGAATGACTCTTCACATCACAAACTCTGTACTCAGGCTGCCCAGCAGGCTAGTGGCAGACTGAATGCACAAGGGCTCCCTCTGCATCATGTAGCAGAATTTTGTCTTGACCTCATGCAACCCGGTGCACAAAAAAATTTTGGATATGGTCCAGGGACAGGACAACCATGGGATCCATGACTGTATGGATCAAGTGGCTATAAAACTCGTGCAAGTGGTAGTAGAACAGCAGCAGACACTATTCCAGGTATGAGCTAGATTAGCAGACATGAAGGGAGCCTACCTGTGCATTGGAGAGGTAAATTATTTTCCCAAAGCCCCGATAGTGCCCCACAAATGCTCACACAATTGACTTTCACCATCTAAATAATCACAATGATTCATTATCACTCCCACATTTGAACCAGAAGATTGGTAATACCATGCACTGTCAGAGGTGTTAGACTAAGGTTTTTTTCCTACCTTTCTTTGGTGTCTGAAAAAAGAATCAATACCACTTTATCAATAAAGTAGATTCTATTAATATTCCTAATAGATTATAACCTATAATATAGGATATGGATCAGAATGTTCACAAATTGATACAGATACTGGGGTTGGATTATCTGTTATACTTTTTGAGAGAAGGGGGGAACGTTTGTCAGTGATCCCTCGAGGTTGAGGATGATTTGTTCCACTGGATTTATTTTTTTATGAGTCCTTCAGAGACTGAGGAGTCTGATCCATGAGCTGCAAACTCATTGGCAACGTTGCAGGTGATGTTGGAAGGCAAGTACAGGCCATGATTACTGCCAGGGGCAGCTCTACTTTTTTTGCCACCCCAAGCATGGCAGTCAGGCGGCTTTCGGAGGCGCACCTGCCAGCTGTCCGCTGGTCACGCCGATTTGGTGGCATGCCTGCGGGAGGTCTGCTGTTCCCATGCCTTCAGCGTCCCTGCCGCAGAATTGCCGCGAGACTGGCGCACCTCCCGCAGACATGACCCCAAAGGGAGCTTACTGCTGCCCTTATGGCGACCGGCAGGCCACTCCTGAGGCTTGTCACCCCAGGCACGCGCTTGCTGTGCTGGTGCCTGGAGCCGCCCCTGATTACTGCATGACTGTCATCTGTCTTTCTTTTCTGGCATTTTTCTGTGGCCAGGGCAAGTCAATTTTATTCAAAAATGATTGTTCCTTCTCTAACAAGTCTTCGCCAGTTAGCCCAGTCCTGGGCTGCTGTCTCCCAATGCGTGATATCAATGCCGCACTATTGATATTTATCTTGAGGGTGTCTTTGAAGCATTTCTTTTGGCCTCCCTGTTTCCTTTCTCCTTTGGTGAGTTGTGCGTACAGCAATGGTTTTGGTAGTTCTGCATCAAGCATGTGCACACAGTGCCTGCTCCACCTCAACTGGTACCAGATAATCAGGGTCTCAATACTGAAGGTATTGCCCTCCATGAGAACACTGATGTCAGTGTGATGATCCTCCCTCTTTATGTTGAGGATGTTCCGAAGAAAGAGCTGATGCTGACATTCCAGGTTTTTCAAGTGTTTTCTGTAAGTCAACTAAGACTCGCAGCCGTAGAGGAGAGTTGGGATTACCACCATTAGTAAACTAAAAGACTAGTGTATGTTCTGATGTCATGATTGTTGAACACCCATCAAGACAATTCTGTGCTGAATCTCAACGTCCATGTCTGCCCTCTGTGACAGATGACTGCCATGTTCGGCAAAATGTTCTACATTTTCCAGTTCTTCTCTGTCAATGTAGAAATTCTTTGCTGGGTCTGATGACTCACTGGGAGCTGGCTGATGGAGAACTTCTGTTTTGCTGATGTTCATGGTTAGCCCTAGGCTTTTGTAAGCTTCAGAGAAGTCGTTAAGAGCTGTTTGTAGATCCTCCTTTCAGTGTGCAACTACAGCACAGTCATCTGCTTACTGGAGTTCAGCTATTGTTGCTGGTGTTCCTTTAGTTCTGGTATGGAGGTGATAGGACTGAAAAGGTTGCCATCACTCGGATATTGGAGAAAAGGGTGGGTGCCAGTACATAGCCTTGTTTTATGCCAGTTCAGATGGCAAATGGCTCAGAGATAGAGCCACTGCACAAGATGGAGGCAGTCACTGGTTGTGGAGGAGTCTTACAATGGTGGTAAATTTGCTTGGGCAGCCAAACTTTGATATGATTTTCTACAGAGCCTCAGTTTGATAGAGATACAGGGTTGTTGGTTTTTTTTTCAGATGGATAAAGGCTGTATACATCTCCTTGTGTTGTTCTTGACATTTTTTTCCTGGATCTGTCTGGCTGCAAAAATCATGTCGGTGATGCTGCGTGATCCTGTGAAGCCACACTGTGGGTAGGGGTTAAAAGATATGCCCTTTGGAGTCCTGGATGCTTTATTGGCCAAAACAGCCAGTCAATAACTAGAACGTTCTTTGGTTCTGGACTGTGAAGGAGCCTCTTTCTTATAAATGAGTGCTACGAGCATACCCAAACCAATATTCTGAGGCTTATGGGGCAAGCATACATTGTTTATATTGGCTATATACTGCTCGTGAGCCCCTTACAATTCCTCTATAGTCCCTGTAAAATACTCCATGGGCATACAGAGTGTGGAGCAAAATTAGGTGCTATACATTCCCTGGGCCAGCAGCAGTCACCAGTGACTTTGGTTTATAGTTGAAACCATTCAGACCTGACCTCGATATTGAAGTGAGGAGTATGGGTTCTGGCTGAGGTAGTACAATATTGTATGTTAGTTGCCATGTCTAAGAAATACACTAAAAGGGTAGAGAAAATACTGCCATGGACTTGAGTTCCTTTTTACTCGATTGTGAAAGGTGGAGAGCAGAGATCCTTAGGTTCTATGCCTAATGGAATGGGGAATAGGTTAGCTGTTTGGCACAGTTAAACAGAGTCAAGACGGGATCCTATTCAAGACAGAAGAGGGGGAAGAGAGGAACATGGGGTGGAGAGGCCATAGTCACTGTTGAAAGTAGAGAGAGTGATGGGGCCAAGTTTATTTAGTGTTACATAAGTGCTAAATATTCATTTTTTATTTTTATTATTAATTATTATTATTATTTATTATTATTCTATTTTCTTCTTTGAAGTTAAATGCAAACTCTAGAATATTTTATTTTTTTACTCTCTGGGCTTCCATAACAATTTCATAAGGATTTATTCTAATTACATCAGAAGCCATGAATCCAATTCTCAAAGGAACAACACTTTTCAGGTTCTGCAAATTGGTAATTATAACCTTTAACTGTCAAGTTTATCTCAAAGCCTAAATGATGCTATACAAACACACACGAATTTTGGAGGAGTCTTGTCATGAAAGCTCACAACTTTGAAATTATCAAAAACTTCTTTGATTTGAATGAGGGAACAGAAGGGTAGAAAAAAATGAAGGGTTTCTAAAAGACTTTAAAGTCCACCCATTAGCCAACAGCCTAATCCCAAAACATTGGTATCACATGGATACGCCACTAAAATGAGCTGCCAAATTTTACCCTAGCTTTAGCTTCTGAATTCATTTAAGGCAGTCCTATGTAGAGTTCATTGTACAAGTCCACTGATAAACTAACATCTTCAGTTAGCGGGCTAGTATAATCTGTGCCAAATCATCTCATTGGTTCAATCATCTCACCATGATCATCTATTTTATTCATCTTTAAATTTTAGCGATCTTGCTCTTATCCAGTGTCCAAGGAAATCAGGGAATGTATATCAGCAGGATACTAAAGTCACTTCAGCTTGTATCACCTCACTAACTCTCCCACTGGCCTCATATCATAAAACCCTTTTCTGAGAAGAAAAAAATGACTCATCTGAGATCTCCCCAAGGAAAAGGAACCTCCAGGGCAGCCCCATCCAATTCTGCCAGAGACCACAAGCACATCAACACTCTGACAGACTGACACTATTCTGAACAAACCTTGTGGAATATGGATAAACATTACTGAATTAAGTTAAGCCTTATTGCATTAGGTTTAATACACTTGAGGTCCTTTGTATTAAAAAGGCAATCATGTATATGCCATTGTGGAACTGTACATAATGCCTCTAGAAGGAGGGTGATGCTAATATAATTATCTTTTAGAAGCTACCTCCTGGAGAGATTTGCATATACTAGATTCTACAGGGAACAACAGACAAAAAAAAGGATGTTTGGATATGTAGCCTTGTTTCAAACAGACTCAGGGTCTTCTTCCTCATCCAACAAACAGACGGGACTCCTGGTCCATGGAGGGCCCTAATCCTTATTTTAGGTTTGGAAAGACTGGGCCTGATGTGGCCCCGTAAGACTGCATGCTTATTCTGAGCTGAAGCTGTGATGAAACCACAAGGAGACCCCTTGGGTGGGGTTTTGAAGGACTGTTCCTGCCAGAGCCCAAGGACTGATAAGCTTATTAGCATACATGTAGGTTCTTTTATTGTTTTTAATTTTTCTGTAATGTTTTTATCTTAAGAATAAAACAAGGTTGCATAAGAGCGGCTGTGTGGCACCTTGTAACAGGGGGCAATTACTCTGTCGTTAGTCCCTGAAGAGAAAGTAAGTGGGCATGTATAGGTAGAGTCTCTTTCTGGGATATCACAGTATAGTCAGGGAACTGTGCAGCCTAGAAATACCCCAGTGAGGAGGAAGTCAACTGCAAGTCTCTCCTCAAGAGAGGTGGCAGTAAGGGACTCTGAAGCCTGGAGTAGATGACCTTCCTGGGCCGTAAAAGCTGAATTCTGATGCAGTGGTCCTGACCTGTGACAAACACCACCTCATGACGGCTGATCAATCTCCTTGAACATATTAGTAGATCATTTGATAAGTGCAGTCTAAACCATACTCCAGTGGTAACCCTGATTGACGTGGGTCAAAAAAGTCAGAGGCATAACAATAGTTTAAGAGTTGTCTCACCACAAACCTTTACCAAGAAATGAAGTTCACTTGCCCATTGATAGCTTGATAGATTGTCAGTACCAGGCTATAAGCATGCATCCAATCAACACTCTCTTGCCCTCTTCAAGACAGGTGCTAATCTTTACCAGCAAGAAGCCCATTACCTCCCCACTGTCATTTTACCAGCCAGGACAGACAAGGCTCCTAGGGCAAAAATTTTGTCCGATCTAAATAATGGGGATCTTATTTTCAGAGGTGAGAAGGTATCTCAGTTCTTATTGACTCCAGTGGAAGTTGCAGGTGCTTAGCACCTTTGAAAAATGAAGTTGTTTTCATGTATGTTCCTAAATGTAGGTACCTATGTGTGAAAATTTTGGTCCAAAACAGGCTGTATCACAAAGTTTTTTCCCTAGCTTTAAAGTGACTCCTTGTTACTCATGCAGAGAAGACTGTGCATTAACATGCATTTGCTAACTAGAAAGATGATCAGGTTTAATCTCAAAAGTATTCTGAAACATTAATTGGGGTGATTAACCTCTCATTCTGGAGTTTAGGAAGAATTCTATTTGTAATATGCTGTGCATCTTTTTCACCCAATGTGATTATCGGTGACAATATTTGTGCTTCAATAACTATATATTGAAATATAATATGACATTAAAGGATAACTAGAACTAAACTCCAACTCCAAATTTTAGGAAAATTCAGATCTGTATCCAGATCCAGATATTGTGGTTCAGACCATTCTCTGTTTACAAGTCAAACATGTAAATGGTGGTTATATTGGTGATTTACTTACACGTGTGCACTTTTATCCATACGATCAACATACAAATATGCAAATATCCTCTCCTTTGTTGTAATTTAAAAAATGATTAACAAATTGATTGATACAGTCCAACTTTTTTGGATTATAAATTCATTACAAGTTTTGAGAATTTAAATTTGTCATAATTTGGATGGGAAAAAAATTCAAAATCTCTAATTCACGGGGACAAGGTCAGATTAGCTCTCCTATAGGCCCACAGCTATTAGATTTTTGGGGGCCCCTGTCTACAAGTCTTTTTCCTAATTTAAAGGGATGCAGACATGTGCCAGCAGCCAGCTGCTTCTGGGAGTGGTGTGGGGCCACGGCATCCAGGCAGCTTGCCTGAGCCCTGCTGTGCCGGGGCCCCCTTTAGCCTGGGGCCCTGGGCTGCAGCCCCTAAAGCCTCTGCGTTAATCCGGCCCTTGTGAGGAATCTCAAAGTCAAAACAGCTGCTGAATATCGCTCACTAAGGAAATACCTCCTGAGCCTGATCATAGAATCATAGAATATCAGGGTTGGAAGGGACCTCAGGAGGTCATCTAGTCCAACCCCCTGCTCAAAGCAGGACCAATTCCCAACTAAATCATCCCAGACAGGGCTTTGTCAAGCCTGACCTTAAAAACTTCTAAGGAAGGAGATTCCACCACCTCCCTAGGTAACCCATTCCAGTGCTTCACCACTCTCTGAGTGAAAAAGTTTTTCCTAATATCCAACCTAAACCTCCCCCACTGCAACTTGAGACCATTACTCCTTGTTCTGTCATCAGGTATCACTGTTAACAGTCTAGATCCATCCTCTTTAGAACCCCTTTCAGGTAGTTGAAAGCAACTGTCAAATCCCCCCTCATTCTTCTCTTCTGCAGACTAAACAATCCCAGTTCCCTCAGCCTCTCCTCATAAGTCATGTGCTCTAGCCCGCTAATCATTTTTGTTGCACTCTGCTGGACTCTTTCCAATTTTTCCACATCCTTCTTGTAATGTGAGACCCAAAACTGGACACAGTACTCCAGCTGAGGCCTCACCAATGTCGAATAAAGGGGAATGATCACGTCCCTCGATCTGCTGGCAATGCCCCAATTTATACAGCCCAAAATGCTGTTAGCTTTCTTAGCAACAAGGGCACACTGTTGACTCATATCCAGCTTCTCGTCCACTGTAACCCCTAGGTCCTTTTCTGCAAACTGCTTCCTAGCCATTCGGTCCCTAGTCTGTAACAGTGAATGTGATTCTTCCGTCCTAAGTGTAGGATTTTGCACTTGTCTTTGTTGAACCTCATCAGGTTTTTTTTGGCCCAGTCCTCTAATTTGTCTAGGTCCCTCTGTATCCTATCCTTACCCTCCAGCATATCTACCACTCCTCCCAGTTTAGTGTCATCTGCAAACTTGCTGAGGGTGCAGTCCACGCCATCCTCCAGATCATTAATGAAGATATTGAACAAAACCGGCCCCAAGACCGACCCTTGGGGCACTCCGCTTGAAACTGGCTACCAACTAGACATGGAGCCGTTGATCACTACCCATTGAGCCCGACGATCTAGCCATCTTTCTATCCACCTTATAGTCCGTTCATCCAGCACATATTTCTTAAACTTGCTGGCAAGAATACTGTGGGAGACCATATCAAAAGCTTTGCTAAAGTCAAGTAATAACACTTCCACTGCTTTCCCCTCATCCACAGACCCAGTTATCTCGTCATAGAAGGCAATTAGGTTAGTCAGGCATGACTTGTCCTTGGTGAATCCATGCTGACTGTTCCCGATCACTTCCTTTCCTCTAAGTGCTTCAGAATTGATTCCTTGAGGACCTGCTCCATGATTTTTCCAGGGACTGAGGTGAGGCTGACTGGCCTGTAGTTCCCCAGATCCTCCTTCTTCTCTTTTTTAAAGATGGGCACTACATTAGCCCTTTTCCAGTCATCCGATAATAACGTAAAAAAACTAAACAGCAAGTTGTTCATTCATTAACCCTAACCTGTTAAAATATGAATGTAGACTTGATATTTCATCCAATAATTGCACTGTAGCCTGTAGCATAGTGGCTTACTGGAAGTGGCATGGTGTGCCTGGGGGAAGAGGGGAAGGTGTTTGTTTAGTGCTTTCCAGTGTGTTATATAGATAGGCTTTTTAGTATTTCAATTTGCCAGGCATCTTTCTTAACAAAAGTGGGGAGGGAGAAAAGAGGAAAGCCAGTGTTCGGTATCTTTCTTTAATATAAACACGTTGTTTAAATAAAGGATAATAGGGGGAAAAAAACAAAAAAACATCAGACTCACTGGCCTGAATTTATCCCTGTGCCAATACTAAGCCTGGCATAGGGACCTCAGGCAGGTGAGCCAATGCACTTCTGCAAACTGGGGCTTGATGAGATACCAGATGTGCCTCCAGTGCAGGTTAGAGATGTTTTTAGCTGTTCTAACTTGCATGATAACTGTAACAGTTCCTATCAGCTGTTCTGGCATTCAGGATTAGCTAGAAATAGGAAGGATGTAGCCATACCAGCTCAGACTCTGGCATCCAGATATTTTTTAGTAGGGGTGGACAGAAAATAATAAATTTGTCTTCAAAAAAAATTCAAGGTTTTGACATATGTTTTTTGTTCCTCATCAGAACTGAAAAATGGAGATATCCCAGAGCAGCCAAGGCACTCATCTATGCTCTGGTAGGCCAAAGTTCTCATTTCTGCTTTGAATCAGGCAGAGCAGAGACTTGAACCTGGGCTGCTATGCTACCAGGTAAGTGTCTTTACCATGAAGTTATAGAACTGGTCTCTTTTAGTCTCTCTCTGTCAAAGCTGTTCCCCTTTGTATAAATTAAATAGTCACTGAGGCCCAAGAGAGACTGACTGTATGGCCTGGTGGTTAAGGCACTCACTTAGGATGTCTGATTCAGTGCAGGAACTTAATTTTCAGTCTACAGTCTACATCTCATAGGCTACTGGATAATCTGGTGGTGGTTTCTTGTTTTAACCACAAGGACAACACTGCAATTTAACAAATTGTATATAAACATTATCTAAATATTTTACCATACACAGCTTCTCTCATACGTTAATTTAGGAATTGAATAGTTTTTTAAAAAAACCACTATTCCTCAGTATGTTTTATATTGCATATGTTGTAATGCTATTACAATAAACACCTTTGTTTTATAGAATATTAATAAAGCATATATTAATTAATAGTGTGGGTATCAGAAGTGTTTTAGGAACAACAGCTTCATAAAATACAATTAAGGTGACGGTAATACAAGCCAAAGTTAAAATGTGGGTGCTTAATGTTAGACACCAAAATCCATATTTAGACACTTAGGGTGGCTTGATTTTCAGAGGTGCTAAACACATCTACATCTCACTTATTTAGGCTATTAATTATTGATCTACATACCTGTGAAAATTTACCCCAAAGTCTTTGGACCTTACTTATTGGAGAAATTCTTTTCTACATCACACATTTTTTTTTAAAAAGGTCTTCATACCTATATAGGTAGCCATATTGATGGACGTAAGCATGTGCTTATGTGCTTTTTTGAATTGGGCCATGGTACTGATGTCGTCTGCCTACCACAGAGCTAAATTAGTGCCAAAGCTGGTGAACCCATACATTCACAATAGAGGGTGTTTAGCTTCATTGTTCTCCTAGTAGATCTTCCCCCGAATACATACACAGATATATGGAAACATTGTATTCTGATATATTAAAAATCGTACCTGGGGGAGAAAAAGTGGAAGCTGTAGCCATGAGCTCTCCATAATGATAAAGAAACCAGACCTATATTTCCCCCCACCATTTTTCTTAAAATACAACTGTATGAAATTTCACATATTATGTACAACCTCCAAACCAGTTTGATATGGATGCTCATTATCACATATGACAGGCAGGGAATGGAGAGATCCTTAAATTCATCTCCCTGTACACTGGCCAGCACAGCTTGCCAGTAGCTGATTACCTTCCAGGAGAAGTATCTACATTTCACCTCTTCAAGCAGTGCCGTGGTTAAAGCTCAATCTTACATCTCAATTTGTGTGTGTCAGCATAAGATTGGTCCAAAGATTCTAATTCTTGGTTGGAAATTTTCAGGTGCGGTTTTTTTTCTGATGTAAAATGCAACATTTCACAGAAATGTGTCAACTTGTACTAAGTTTTCTTTAATTGAAAAAGAGCACTACTTTTGGAAATGTAACCAGCATTTTTAAATTTTGATTTCATTTTTAAAATTTTATAAAATAAAACACTTAAAATCTGACAAACCATTTTTTTTCAAAATTTTTGATATTTTGTTATTTCCATTGCATTTCAGAACCAAAAAAAAATGAAATAATGGAATTCCCCACAACATGAAAAATTGGTGTCTTGTCAGCTCTGGTTCCAATGCTCTGCTTAATGTCATGACCATCTAAAACTATTTGTTTTACCTCCACTGATAATTATTCTTTGAGATGGTCTATAGTACTCAAATCTACTTTACCAAATTCCCTACAAAGCCCAGAGGTAATAATTGCTGCAATAGGTAAATCCAGTCAATCACGTTTAATGTTGGGTTTTTTTCTGTATGTACAGAGAGAGTTACAGAAGGATGATCTCATGTGCGTCAGGTTTCCCAATCCTGCACACAACATCCATTGAGTTATGCTCCCAATGAGCTCAATTTAGTCTTCGTGCATAGGGTCAGAAATTTCCTCTTCTGATCCAACTACCAGAATTTTAGGAAAGATGTTGTACTTATTAGACCATAATGAGATAAAGAGGCGAGGGGTATATGGCTATCACCTTCCTTATGTCAAAATATTATACCAACAACAGACATGGAAGAAGGGATTTTCCCTTTCAGTTAAATATGCTATCTAGAAGAGAGGACAAGTTGTAGGCTAGTAACTTCAGTTTCTACCAGGGATCCATTTTGGACCAGCACTCTTGTCCACTAGTATATCTTATAATATTAATTAGTTCTACTACTATTATGCTGCTATTTAAAGTACCACATTGTTTGAGGACAATTTAGCTAATTTTATATTTTAAGCTGTTCCTATGCTTATTATGTGTTATTAAGATGCCAGGCGTTATACAATGATTTGAAAAAGGAAATAAATTCCTGCTTAATCTCCCTTTTAGTCTCTGTCATAAATGTTATTAATGCAGGCACTGGTTCATTTGTCTTCTGCTTTCCCCCACCGCCCCCCTCCCAATGATCCAACTAACACCTTATCCACTCTTTTAGTCTAGTCTGACTAGAATAGTCTAATATGGTTCAGTTTTCATATTATTCTATATAATACAAGTAAATTGATTTCATTTCACATACCATATTTAAGAATGTATTTCTCTATTGTTTTTTAATGTTTCTTGAAAATATGAAATCCTATTTTACATTGGGAGAAAGGCATTTTTTCTCTTGGTATGCTAGGAAGCTAGACAGAGAGATTTGCCTCTGGGTAGGGTCTTTCCTATAGTCCAGGGAATCAATGTTTCTTGTAAATAATTGATCTCTACAAAAAAGATGAAAAAAGGAATAACAATTGGGAACCTGTTCCCAACCTGTTCCTATTTGGTTAGCTTATATCTTAAACAGATTCAACCAAGGTTACTAATAACAAGATTGTAGCACCTGTAGACTTTCACTAACACTGTGTATCTCTGTGTGAAAGACATCTTGTCTGGTGAGCAAAATATCTTTTAAAACATTGTTTATGAATGTGTCCATATACTATTATTTTTTTTAAAGTAACCTCCAGTGATATGAACAAGTAAAGCATTGGTCATCCCACTGGCACAGACATGAAAGTCCATCTGAAATTAATTTTTATTTTTATCCAGCTGAAATTGACTGGACCTGAGGGCACTCAATACTACACAGGTCTGCCTATGTGGGAGATAAGGGTATTTAGCAATTTACTTGATTTTATCATGTTAAGCAAAGGGACCTGCTGTATTTTTGTATTTTTATGTATGAAGAGGAAGTTGACTTTTCCCTCCCACTATCTATTTCATTTAAAAAGACAAAAAGGACAAAAACACTGTGGATTTATCTAACCAGAATCTGACCTCTAATGATTTTACTATGAAATCTATTTTCACCTTATTTTTGTAAATCCAGTTCTCATTTCTAAAGAACAGGGCTGGAAAAACAACATGGTTCAAGTAGTAATTAAAAGTGACACTGTTCATTTCAAGTGGTTTTCAAAATTCAGATATAGACCTTGGCCCTAATTCTGCTTGCCCTCTGCAGGCACAACACCTGTGGATTTGAGTGATCAGCTAATTTGATTAACAAGGTCAAATCTATGCTCTTAGTCAGGATACTATGGAACCTGATCAGACATTTCAATTCATTCTTTTATAATGCACATTGTATTAACAATCTCCAGAAGCATCAATTTCCAGAGCTAGGCAGTAATGACTGCAGCATTAAACCCTGTATTTTTTTAATACAATGTACAGTGGTATTGATTTATGACACTGTTATAAGAACATTAAAAACAAGATGACTCTATAAAATGGCTTGAATATTGTCATGATAAAGCTAGTTCAGTACCCAAAGTATTTGTGATTATGGGCATTAGGACTCTTACCTATTTCCACCTCATGTATACTATCAGGCCTTTATCCTCTCTTTATCAATTTAGTTTTACCTTAAGGTAACTAACCTGACATATTATTGTTCTGTAGTTGTTCATCATATTTGCAATGTTTTTTTCTAAATATGCAACAGAGCTATGTTAAAATGTTTGTCTCAAAACATTTTTGTTTAGAAATACAGGCCTTGAGAAATATAAGGCTGTTGCAAACAAGTGATACACTGCTGTTAGCAGAAGCTAGGAGCACTAGTGTAGACAAGGTCCTGTGGCTACTACTCTTTTTAATCCCTGTGGAATCTGAACTTGCTCTGATTGGGGGGCATGTCTTTACTAGCAATGTTAACCAAAATGTTTCAGCCATTTCCAAGAATAAATTGGGGGTGGGGGGTGGAGGAACAAAAATGTTTTTCATACTGGTGAAAAACAAAAAGTTTGGTGACCTTTCTGTGGAAACCTCTAGTATCCCTGAGCTTTGGGACAGGGACTTGAATGTTGTTAAGGGGTGGCCTTTGTGTCAATGATATTCTTTTTGCCATCCCTGTGAAAATCTGACCATATTTGGCCATGCTATAAGCCTTTTTGTGGGAAGCAGGGGTAAGACGGGGACGGGAATGGAGACTGTTTGCAGGAAGCTCAGCAGAGACTTGCTACAGCTTAACAGCTAAAGTCAACAAGGATTCTGTCCTCACTGAGCATGCTCCATCCCCTCATAGTTCCTATGCACCATCTGTCCATGCACCATCCCCATACAGCAGATGTGGGCAAACTTTGTCCCGCGGGCCGACTGTCCTGCCCGGCCCCTGAGCTCCTGGCCAGGGAGCCTAGTCCGTGGCCCCTCCCCTGCTGCCCCCTTCCCCCCCGCAGCCATGCCACTGCATGGGCAGCGCTTTCGCCGGTCACTCCTGCTGGGCAGCGTCGGGAGTGCAGCTGGCTCTGGCCAGGTGTCATGACTATGACCTCCTGCTGCTGGTAAGGGGATGAGGGGTCTTGGGGGGCAGTCAGGGGGTGGTTGGATGGGGTGGAGGTTCTGGGCTGGTGGTCAGGAGATGGGGAACAGGGAGGGTTGGGAGTGGGAGTCCTGGGGGGCCTGTCAGGGGGCCGGGATGTGGATAGGGTTCGGGAGGGCAGTCAGGGGACAGGGAGCGGGAGGGGGTAAATAAGAGGATGGGATCCCAGGGGGCAGTTAGGGATGCGGGGTCCAGGGAGGGGGTGGTCAGGGGATGAGGAGCAGAGGGTAGTTGGATAGGGGGTGGGAGTCTCAAGGGGGCTGTCAGGGGATGGACGGGGGTGGATAGGGATCGGTGGGAAGTCAAGGTACTGGGAGCAGGGGGGTTGGATGGGTTGGGGGTTCTAAGGGGGGGCAGTCAGGAGGTAGGAAGTGAGAGGGGACAGGGGACAGACTGTTTGGGGAGGCACAGCCTTCCCTAACCAGCCCTCCATACAGTTGCACAACCCCAATGTGGCCCTCGGGCCAAAAAGTTTGCCCACCCCTGCCATAGAGCAACTAAGCATGCTCTATCCTGCTTCTGCAACCTTAATTCAGCCCCTTTGCAAATATGCAATGATACACTCTTTAATTACATGACCACATGCTATTTTTTCTACAGGACCCATGTTTCATTCAGTGCACAGGATGGACCTGCTCTGGTGGTGAAACAGAGCTGCATAGAGAAAGAGACCTGTTTGTAGGGCCCCTGCCTTCTTTGTCTCAGAAGTTGAAAGGACTCACCCTGGAGACAGAGGACTAAAGAAAGAGAAAAGACTGTCTCATGGTTAGAGCAGGTGAATGCTGCCCTGGAGAACTGCATTCTGTCATGGCCTCTCCAACACAGTTTCTGCATTATGCTTGGCAAGTCACAAACTAAAGTTTTCTCAGGTGGTCGCTAACTATGTTTTCATTTTCTAGGGCCTTGTCTATGTAAGCAGTTAGACCATGGCAAACTGGGGGTGAATCTACCCCACACTAGTCTGCCACAGTCTGTCTGTGCATACTTGCTAATGCACGTTAGGTTGTTAGAGTGCTTTGATTTATTCTCCTTTGAAACAGGACTAGCTCAAAATTAAGGAACTGTTAATGAGTGTCAGCAGGACACACCACACAGACTGACCGCAGTAGGCTAGTGTAGGGTAGATCCACACCCCAACTTGCTGTGATCTAATTGTTTGGGTAGAAAAGTCCTAGGTGTCTACCTTTTGCCCCTTTGTCTGATTCAAAGAAGTGGTGTAAATGGAAGCTGTGTTTTGAATATATGAAATGCTATATAATACTAAAAAGCAACAAAGAGTCCTGTGGCACCTTATAGACTAACAGATGTATTGGAACATAAGCTTTTGTGGGTGACTACCCACTTCGTCAGACATCGTTGCGTCTGACGAAGTGGGTATTCATCCACAAAAGCTTATGCTCCAATACATCTGTTAGTCTATAAGGTGCCACAAGACTCTTTGTTGCTTTTACAGATCCAGACCAACATGGCTACCCCTCTGATATATAATACTAAGTACTCTGAAAACTCAAGCCCTAAGTGCCTCAAAATGGGCTCCCAAAATTGGTGGAAAAACCTTTGACTTCGATCTTTCTGTACTGCAGTTTGCTATCTGACAGGGGACATTTTATAATGAATATTTGTGAAGCACTCAGGTACTTAAGCAATGAACATCATAGAAAAGCCCATGAGGAAATTATTAATTCTGTCTTCAGCACAGGGTTTGAACAGTATGCACCAACTAAGGCCAAACAATGAACAAAACAACATATTAAATAGCTGCTCATAAGTCAGCAATGGCCATCCTGTACACTGAATAAGGCAGGGGGTCTTATGGGGGGGGGGAAGTAGTCTGTGATCAGGTTTGCAGTCTTGTTAATTAAAGACTGCCAGCTGTATTATAAAGCATATGCACAAAGGGACCAAATTAAAGTTGCACAGACAACCTTAATTCTTGCATTTCCTATCTTGAGTGTTTGACTTTGTAACCTCAATAATATTTCTTTAACTCATTTTTTGTGTGTGTAGTTACAGATTTAAGGCAGAGAGAATAAAGTTACCAAAACATTTCTCTCCTTATTGGACATGATTTGATCTATTTGAGGAACTGATGAAGAATAATTTTGCTCATTAATAATTCAATCTCATTACTGTTGCTTGTACACAGATAATCTATAAAGTGTTAAGGAAAATGTCTTCCCAATATTTTAAATTCTCTAATAGCCTATTTTTTCCTGTAATAAGTACTGTGAATGGAACAGATGGCAGTGTATTTGCAATGCTTTATGCCAGTAGGAACACAGAAACATTTAATTTTTCAGACAAATCTCTTTTAAGAAAAAAGATTTATTGATGGAAACCATCTAGCTTTACTCCCTCCACCAAAATGTTTTGAGTAAAAATATTTCGCATGCATACAGGTAATCACTGTCATCTCAGTTAAAAGATGCTTCTTCTACCCAACCACTTTACAAATAAGCTTTATAAACAAACAAGCCACCCCTTCAATCAATTGTAATTCATGCACATCAGAATGCTAATACATTACAATTTACAATAGGTTAACTTTCACTTACATTCTGAAAATAATTTTGTTTATCATGTACCCATCAATTAGGTGCCCTATGTAGTGATTGCATTACTAACAAGGAGGAGCTGAGAATTTGTGAAAATAGAAAGAAAAGCTTGGTGCAATAATAATCCATAAAGACTGACAGGATTAAACCTTACACAAAATCTGAACAACTGAAAAGTATCCCAGTCCAAACAAAAAATGAGATAAGGGCCAAAACCCACTTTAAATCAGAAGGAATAAGACTCACAGCTAGAACTGCAACTAATATTTTTGACATAGATGAGAGGGAAGAGTGAGCTGAAGAACAATGTTCAAAACCAATGGAGTTTAAAAATGCAGCAAAGTATTCAATGCAGTAATGGATTTGGGATTAGAGGACAGCAAAGTGAGGAGGAGATACTAAAGTTACTGTAAAGCATTTACAAAGGGCAAAATCCTAAGAGGTGTTATGCTTATTTAACTTAATGGCTGCTCAGAACATTTTAGGATTTAGCCTCAAAATGGAGAGAACTACTATTTAAGCTCTTGCAGCTATCAAGTAATTCAGTTGATTTCTTGGACAGAAATGAAAAAGCCTTAAAACGAAACTGCCTATGGTTATTCAGCATTAGTGAAATCCTTAACCCAATGAAGTCAATTCCCATTGACTTCAATGGGGTCTGAATTTCACTCCCTACAATGCAGAAGGCATATGTAGACTATATCTAGGGCTACGTCTTCACTACCCGCCGTATCGGCGGGTAGCGATCGATCAATATATCGCGTCTCATCTAGACGCGATATATCGATCCCCGAACGCGCTCCTATCGATTCCGGAACTCCACCACCGCAAACGGCGGTGGCGGAGTCGACATGGAGAGCCCCGGACATCGATCCCGCGCCGTGAGGACGGGTAAGTGATCGATATAAGATACTTCGACTTCAGCTATGTTATTCACGTAGCTGAAGTTGCGTATCTTATATCGATTTTCCCCCTTAGTGTAGACCAGCCCTAGATGATACTCACTGCAAGCATGCCTTCTGGTGACTGGGCATGCTGTAGCAGGCTCTTTCCTCATCTGATGTCTCCTGTACACAGCAACTCTGGCCCTACAGTTGTCTGCCTTTTCTTGTTAGCCCTCCAAGCAGATCATCTGTAGTCCTACCCCTTCCAGGATAAACAAAGAGTCCAAAAACTAAACTAAAAGAATCATAATTCTTTGCCTCTGGGCTTACTCTTCTACAGACTCTTCATCCCTTTCTGGACTCTGCTGGCTTGTCCTTCTCTTGTACAGCATCATTGCTTCCTAGGGCTTTCTCCCTAGAGGTTTAGCTCCAAATTCCCTAGTCCTCCCACTTGTGTCTGGGTGTTTCCACATCATCTTTTCCAGTGGATGAAAGGGAAACCAAGTCCCTCCCACTCCACTGAGTTCCAATTCACAGACCCTAAGACAAGCAGCCAAGGTTTTCTATGTCAGATCCTTTTCTGCTGCCTCCCTGGACACATTCCTACCACAGGCCTTTCTTCAGGCTTTTCCCCCAGCCCTTTCCCTGGACTCTTTGTCCCCTGTAGGGGCATTCCTGTTTCTCTCAGCACTCTCTTGGATAACAGAGTGGTTATCCAAGAGAGTGATTGCAGGGCTCTTCTCTGTCCCTGCAAACCCCTTCTGCTCCCGACTCTCTTACAACTTCCCAGCTACTCCCAAGATGTGCTTCATCTTTAATTAGGGCTGGCATAAATGATTTCTCAGGCCCACATTAACCCTTTTGTTGCCTGTGTGGGATACATACCTCACCACAAGGTCAGAAGTTTTGAACCAAACATTTCTCTTATCAGAAAATGTGTTTGTCAAAATTAAAATTTTCCATGGAAAAATGTCTGTTTGAAAAAACAAACAAAAATATCCTATTTGCCAATTTGAAAAATCCCAAATAAAATTGTTTTGTTTTGAAATATGACTTTTTCAATTTAAAATGACATGTATTTGTTTTTGGAAACAAAAAAAAATGTTGGTTTGCTATTTTCAGGTTTTGGAATCCTGGAATCTTCTCTTCACCTCTTCCACCCCCTCCCCCACTTTAAAACAAGCTAACAAACAAACATCATTTTCCAGCTTTGTCCATTTGGAAAACATCAAGAAATACAAAAATGCCAAGTACTCTGAAAAACCAGGCCTGAGTAATCTCAAATTGGGAATTTAAATTTAGTAGACCTTTTGACAATTTAGGCCTTAAACTGTGTTTCTTAGTTCCTTTTCTGTAAAACGGGAATAATGTATAATCTCACAAGAATGTTGTAATGATTATTTAATGTTTGTGAAGCACACAGCTACTAGAGGAATAAGTGTTATAGAAAAGCTGATGAGGAAATTCGAAATTCTGCATTTGATGCAGGATATGGTAAAGGTCCAATAAATAAGGCATGCTTCCCAGAGAGAGGCAGCTGCAGTCTTAACCCCCTGCTCCTCTCCCCAGACTGAGCGCATGCGGAGAATCTCATGCTTCGCCTAATCTATTTGGCCTAAAGTGGCTTCCATGAGCTGTCTGAAGTGTGTGGGACAGGGTAACTGGTGAGGGTGGGGCGGGGAATAGAGAATTTTACAGCTGGTGGTGCAGTAAAAGGTAGAAATATACATTAGGTGACAGGTTCATTCACATAAAAAGGGTGCAGGGGTTAAAGTAAATCCTTGGGGAAAATGAATTTGGAAATTTAATGACAACAGTGGCAAAGGGCAAGTGAGACAGTCAAAAGTGCATGGATCTGTATTTTGAAATGCTTCTACACTTTATCACATGGATACTATCTTTACTACAGGGGGAGCAGTCTATATACCAGGATTATTTAGTTTCTGAGGAACTTTCACACTTACTTATCCATGTTCAGTTTGTGAATTGTGAGATATGAACCTTATTGCAACATATTTGATATGGCTGGGGAAATGTTATACCCTCCCCTGGTTAAGGTGATAATTCAGGAATGTCTACAGGCCTTATTCAAATCCTTGAAGTCAATGGAAAGATTTCAAATGACTTCAGTGGGCTTTGGATTTGGCCAAATGTTATCGTTCTAGCAATGAATTGGATACCTTGAAATAGTGAGTGACCACTCTGATGCTGGAGGAGTCTAAAAGCACTTACGTGGTCCTGTAGGTTATCTTTGGCCCCTAATGTACTACCAGTCTGAAGAGAACTTCCTACTGAAGAATTCTGCTTTAAAACAAAATCAATGTTACAATATGATTCTTTGAATGGAGCCAACCCATAGTTATTTAATGTATAGAGTTAGAATACTAAAGATTGCAAAATGAGCATCCAGGGTCCTCCATGTTTATAATATAAGTATATGTAATGAAATATACTCTTTAAATAAAAACTTTATAAATTAATATTGTGACTCAGATATGCAGTAGTGTAGCTGCAGTATTAGCTACTCCTGTGAACATGCCATACTGAATCAGACTGTTGGGTTTCCAACTTTAGTCTTGTTGTTGCATACTTCTGGATTTCTCAGAATGCAGCAAATTTGTGCAGTGATGTACAGATATGGAGGGGGGGATGGGGTAGGGCAGTAGGATATTTTTTGCACAACTAGGTAAGATAATCTAATGGATAGCCTAGGATTCTGGGTTCAATATGAGATCTATCACAGACTTCCTGTGTGACCTTGGGCAAATCACACAAATCCCTCTTTCTCCATCACCATCTATAAAAGGGGGATACTCGTATTCTGTATCTCATGGCAAGTTGTGAGGATAAGCTATAAATATTAGCATACAATTAAGCAACCGCTTTAAACATCCAAACAGTATTTTCCACTATGAGCTCTTATGTCAGAGAATTTCATAGGCCGAGTACAGTACCTGCTGTGTTCCATTAAGGAACTCCACTGAAAGGTGGAAAACCCTGTGCAGATCCCTTTTCATCAGTCAATGCACAGCATGGAAACAGATGACTGCCTTAACTTCTGCATTAAAATTATGCTCATCCCCATCCCAGGCCATTGTGTGTGGAATTAGGCATACACTACCACCATTCTTGTAAGAAACAACTTAGGTCCTTGACTCCAGGAGAAGATTCCTGGCTGTGGATCCAAAACAAAGATAGGCACCTCCCTCCTCCAGCCTGGATTCAGATACCTAACTCCCTACCAGGGTTGGAGCTTAGGACACACTCCTCATCACCATCTGCTATTGGCTAGCTAAGTCAGCTCTCTGCTTAGCATGCTGGCTTTTGTGAATACCATTCTTGGGGCTTTTCTCTTCAAGATGCATTTACGTGACTAACACATGGTTTGTGGAGTCCACTGGGTGCCAAAACACCCAAGTCCCTTTGTAGATCTGGGCCTATCTACTTATCCACCAATACCTTTTAGCAGCACTCATAGAAAGCTGGCTTTATACTCCCTCCCTGCTAAGGCTTGTGAGAGGTCCAGCTAATCATTTAGAAGAGGCTACTCTGTTTCCTAAAGAATATACATGAAGGCAAATTTTGAAAGGTGGCCTTTTAATTTATTTAGTGAGTTCATTTAGAGGAATAATGTATAGCGACAAATGGAGGCTCACTGCACATGACAAGAACAACCACAATGCTAATGCGAGCACATCTTAAATATAAAGCGGGAAAGAGGCTCACTTTTAATGGCACAACACCCCTAAAAGGAGCATGACTGGATTAATAGATGGTATGTCACTAATTTTACTACCCACCAAGTCTCAGTGCATGTGGGGGTAAGTACTACTTCTGAATGTTGCCCCTGAACATTGGTTGCCATTTTGCCAACAGGAAACTGCCAAGATTTGTCATTAATAATACATCTGCTATTTAATTTTAGCTAATGGCAAGAAATACACATGTGAAAAGGAGAAAGAGAAGAGTTATTGTTTCTGTCTCACATTCATTATAGCTAAAAGGTATTTTTCTTTTCTTTACCAGAGCTGCAGTATTAACAAGATAGACAGGAAAGTGGTACATTGAATTAATGGGAATACTAAATCAAATGAAAAACCAGAAAAGGACATACAGTACAAAGAATAACATATGTGGAAAACAGACTTCTCTATAATTTAATTTATTGTGTGGTTGGCATTTTGTTAGAATCCTTAAATGCTTTTTTTCACCATTTCCTCTTAAAATAGATGCATAAGAAACCTAAACAGACACAGGAAAAACTATGTTGTAAAAATTTTAATTGAACTTAGGCCTTGATGCTGCAAGCTCAGACACACAGGCCAAGCCTCATTATAGTTTCCTCAATCAGGAGAGTCAGTGATAGGTTTTAAACGTTTACGGTTTTATCAAAGCTATACATAATTTCAATTTTTCATAATATTTAAAAACCATTTGCAACATGCCAAGCCAAATATCATGCTGATAACTGCAGACTCCTCTCCTTCAACAACACTACAAGTGAGTTGTGAAAGTAAACATTTCTGGAGGTTTTGTGCAGCATGATTTGAGAGGGTTCTAAAGAATATTTTAAATATATTTTCTTAAGGTCAAAACTCGGAATGTTGATGGTGAAAGAGTTTGAGCTTCTCCCCCTCATACTATCTCAGTATTTTGTGTTGCCACCCATCACCATCATATGATGAAAGTCTTCCACATATGATAGATTGTCAAAAGAAATATCCCTACTACTCATCACAGAATCTTCATGATATTCCCTATATTTGGCACAGACTATCCTTCATATCAATTCAGACAAGCATTAGGTCCAACTTGATTTCTCTAATTTGGTTTCACTGGGCAGTTTTAATTCATTTCTTTGTTACTTCCCCTGTTTAATTCCTAATTATCTTTAAATAATGTGTTTGAAGGCTCATAAGTTTAACTTAAAATAAATAAAAATAAAACCAAGTAGATTGATCAGATTGAATTCCCAAGATATCACAGTTTTGTTGATGGTTTCTTTTTTCAAACACTTATGCCACTGGTTGCAATTTTTGAGATATTAGAGTGATGCAGACGCCTCTAAACAACAAAACAAAAAACTTGCAAAAATCTGAATTTTATTTTCTCAGTGGACAGAAGTTATTGTTACATGTGAAAGTACTTCAGGGAACATGCATCCCACTTGTCAGGTGGAAAAGTCATTGTCCTGGTATACCAAAAGAAGGACAGAAGACTCTAGATGTGGTTTTAATCAGGCCACAACTTTATTATTATATGTCTGAGATTACTCAGCACATAAAAGTGGTCAGTGCTGGTAATCCCATGTTCATACACAGGGGCGGCTCTAGACACAGCCCGCGCAGGCGCGCGCGCGGCGGCCTCGGGGGGGCATTTGGTGGGGGTGGAGCTCCGCGCGCCTGCATGCGGGCGGGCGGAGGCGGGAGGGACGACGCGGACGCGCGCGCCGCATGCGCGCGCGGTCCGGCTCCGCCGCCCGAGCTCCCGCTCCCATGACTGGCGGCTGGTCCGCTGGTCTGGCTCTGTCCTGGCTGTGACGGCATGCCGGCATGCGGCGGCGCACAGCAGAAGCGAGGAGCCCCCGGGGGGGACGAAGGACGGCGCGGCGCTCCGCGCTGCGCCGCAGCGCCCGCGCTGCAGCCGGCAGCGACCCATGTTCATACATTAACTACCTGGGGGGCTTCTGTCAGCCCTCCCACTTTTTTTCCCATCAGGTTCCTCAGCCAACCCATTGCTGGGACTTTACCATCCACCCACCCTTATAGAAGGGTTAAGGTGGGCTATAAGAAAGGGGGCAGTGTCTCCCTGCCATACCCAAGCCCTCCTCTTGTTCTATTCCTTTAACCAACACCTCTTTTTAAAGTCCTTTACCAGGCCATTTATCCGATCACTGTATACCTTCCCTATGGAGTACCTGCACTGGCCATCCGCCCCACACTTACAACATCATAGCCTAACACCCTTCATTCCACATATCAAAAAAACCCTCCTCAAACCCACTGTGGGGAAGGCAAACAAAAACAAAACAAAATAAACAAACAAAAAAACCCCACAACCACTCCACCAAGGCGAATCTGGTGGTGAGGGAAAAATTCCTTCCCAGCCTCACTAAAAATCAGCGGCTAGTGCAATGCCCACAGCAGCTAGTTACCACTTATTTAGCTACTTAAAGGGGAGAGAGGGTAGATGCAGCCTCAACCTGCTCCATGTAAATACAGGATTCTCCACATGGGATGCCCCTTTTAAACCCCTCTGCCCATCCTGTTTCCAGGGGGTGAGTTCCTTGTCCCCTTTTGCAGCAGTTTGACCCTTGCAGCCATATCACATTATTTTCTTCATTCAGCCAGTCTGCCAAATTCCCCCTGCTTAAAGGTGCAGTGCAGTCATTTTCTGGGTACACTGCAAGAAAGACAGGAGACACTTGTTATGGATTTTAATCAAGCTGCAACTTTATTATATAGATGAGTGGGACTACCCGACAGATAAAGAATACAGTGCAGGCAAATCCATGCTTATTCAAATCAGTTCTCTGGGGATTCCACCAACCCCCTTTGTTTCCATCCAGGTCCCCCAGCCGACCCCTGGATTGGACCTTACCATCCACCACTCTTGTAAGAGGAGTAAGGTGGACTATGAGAACAAGGCTGGGGTGGGTTGGCTCCCTGCCATACCAATCAGAGGAGTCCCCAACCCCCCTCCCCCTTCTGTTCCTTTATCCAGGACCTCCTTTTAAATCCTTTACCCGGCCATTTATCTGGTCACTGGCTGCCTTCCCTATGGATTACCTGCACTGGACATCTGTCCAACCTTACAAAATAAGTTGCGACATATGGCCTACCACCTTTTCTTCTCACCAGAAAAGGTCCTCCCTCACACCTGCTATGGGGAAGGCGAAAAAAACCTCACTCCACCAAAGCCAATTCTGGTGGTGTGGGAAAAATTCCTTCCCAGCCCCCCCTTTAAAAGGAGCAACTAGCGTAATGCCCACAGCAGGTCCTAACCCAGCCTGCCATTCACCTCCACTAGGGGAGGGAGGGTGGGTGCTGGCTTACTCACTGTGTGGAACAAAGCCTTGCCCCACCCAGGTTTTCTGTCCTCCTTCTGCCCTCCCCGCCCCCACCATAAAGCAGAGCTGTCCCTCCCAAGTAAGCCTCAACTCTGCCCCACCTTAGTTGTGGTGCAGTCATTTGTTTATTGAATCTTCCTCCTTTATTATCTAGCAGTTTTCATTATAATTAGTTTGTGGAAGACGGTAACGCTCTTTTATAAGGAATTTTTTTTTAAATCCACCCTATCAAGAAAACATATGCTTTAAAAAGGGATTTATTACTGAAAGAACCACATGAGTTGCTAATCAGCCTTGTCCTACAAACCTTATTTAGGTAAAACTCCCATTGATTCAGTGTGAGATTTTGATCACTGCTTCTGAGTTATCTGCATAAGAAAAAAATTAGATGTCAGATGTTACAGGCAATAAAACTGCTATTTTCAAGCTCCCTATACTATTTTCATTGAAATTTACTGGCATGCAACCTTATATGGGTGATATCCTTTCCCTCAATCTTCTTGAGTGCTATGCATAGGCTCATCTCATTGTTCTAACCCAGACTGCCAACGCATCTCTGACTTGACACTGAGTTCCTTTTCATCTCCTTACTTTACAGATCCTGGTGATAGGATAGGTTCCTGGGAGGGGAGCCAGTTAAGTAGATGAATGATTTCAAACCAGGATTTGGGGTTACTGGAGGAAGAGAAGCAATTTTGAGGCAGAGATCATAATGTCTATGGTTGTTAATCAAGCCAGAGTATTGTCTCTCTCCCTCTCAGAGTGTATATTATGAGTTCGGGGGAATAAAATAAATAAAAACATGCAAGCCCACACATAAATGCTGCCAACTACATGCAAAAACACCCTGCAAATCGGCCTCATGGGGTTTTGCTATGCATTATGCTACAATTGACAGGTTATAATGGATTTTATGTCCCTAGGCTGTTTCCTCAGGCAGAGTGAAATGCACCATTTTGCAATGTGTTACAGATGTGGGGGAGAGATTTCTGTCCAGGCTGCCTGGGGACAGAGCCGCTGAGTTGACTTTTCATGGGTATAAGCGGAAGGCGGTCTGAGACAGTGAGGTGGTTCCTGTCCAGGCTGCCCCCACCTCTTTCCTGGAGTCTGCCTTCCTGCAGGGCTCTATTGCTGTGTGTTGCCCCAAAGAAGATCTACCCAACTGTTGACCTTCTCTTCCACTTCCTTCCAAGGGGCAGAGAAAAGGAGCTCACCTGTTCAGGAGGCAGTTACTGTTTCCCTGAAGAGGAATAGAGAGGTCAGACAGTAAGTAGGGCCGGTGGGGAGAAGGGAAGCAGAGAGGGGAGCTTCCCAGACAGTGAAGAGCCCATCAGCTCAGGGCCATGTTTCACTCTGTTCTTCCCCTCCTGTGAGCAACATAGCGGATCCAGACTCTAATTCCTTCCTCATCCCTCCTCTCTCCCAATATTACCCTAATTGCTATCCTAAGACTAATGTCAGAACTTGGGCTCCCTCCCACAAAGCCAGAGAGATTCTGATTTCTCAGGGACCTTCTCTGCAAGCAACCTGGTCTCTCCACAATTGCCGCCTGTTATGCAAGACCCCACCAGACAACAGGATGCAGTGGATAGGGAGGCAAAATCTGCTCTGTTGAACAAGGCACCACAGAACGAGTACAGGTGGGCCAGAAAGTTCAGAGTTTGCATGCCATGTCCAAACTATTTGAAACTTCTGAGGAAGCCACCCTGGCATGAAGCTCTGTCACCACAATCATCTTCCAGATCGGGGTGGGCAAACTTTTTGGCCCAAGGGCAAAATCAGGGTTGCAAAACTGTATGGATGGCCACATAGGGAAGGCTGTGCCTTCCTGGCTCCTGCCCCCTATCCGCCCCCTCCCACTTTCCACTCCCTGACTGCCCCATTCAGAACCCCCACCCATCCAACCCCCCTTGCTCCTTTTCCCCTCACTGCCCCTTCCAGGGATCCCCGCTCTAACCACCCCCAGGACCCCACCCACCTATACAACCTCCCCTGCTCCCTTTCCCCTGACTGCCCTGACCCCTATCCACACCCCCAGACCCTACAGGCCCCCTGGGACTCCCACACCTATCCAACCCCACCTGTTCCCTGTCCGCTGACCGCTCCCGAACCTCCACCGCATCTAACCACCCCCTGCTCCCTGACCACTGACTGCCCTCCAGGGTCCCCTGCCCCTTATCTCCCCCCCCACTCCCTTACCATGCCGCTCAGAACAGCAGGACTGGCTTATTGGAAAGCCTGAGAGGTGCACAAGCCGCACTGCCCATGCAGTGGCATAACTATAGGGGAGAAGGAACAGCAGGGGAGGGACCGGGGATAGCCTTCCTGTTCGGGAGCTCAAGGGCCAGGCAGGATGGTCCTGTGCCCACCTTTGTTCTAGATCTATCTGGTATTTTCTTGCAGCAAGGATTGATAGCCTTGGAGACGGGCTGATAAACAGCCACCTCCTTCACCCTGACTCAGAGCCCCTTCCTAGTGCTGCCACTAACAGATTCTGCCCCCTCCTCCCAATTGACTCAGAGAGTGCGCTCACACACACACACAAGTCAGGAATTCTCTCTAAGAAGTGATTCAAATTGGCTTCTGCTACACCTCCTCATCACACATCCCACATTACTAGTCAAAAATCAGCAGTGGTTCAGTCGACAAACAAAACATACCTTGAAGAAATAAAACAAAAGATCTAGCAGGAAGCTAGATTATTTCTAAATGACAAGCAGGGTGGATAATAACAATGATACAAGATAACTAGCCCAATCCTATGAAGTACTGCTGAGTACCTTCCACTCCTATTGTCTTCAGTGGGAGTGCTGGTTGTTCGATACCTCACAGGCTCTGGTACTAAGGGAGGGGAACAAAAAAATGAATTAATGGTTTCCTTTTTGCTAAGAACACGTAGTGGATTTGTACAGCTTGGCAAGACATTTGGAGACCAGACTGCCAAGCCTACCTTAAACAAGATCATTTTAGTAAAAGAAAAAAACCCTAAATTTGCTATTCTAGCAACAAAACTTCTTAACCTGAGCTATTTCTGTAATTTATATCTAATTTGAGCTCAAAGCATTTTTCTTTAAGTTGAAAAGTGAAAGGGCAAAATGGTGGAATGTTCTGTTACCAAGGAAGGAGTTTCATCCTCATAACTCTGTGTCTATTTTGCAACAGAAAGCATCCACTTTCATGCTTCCAGTACTGACAAAATAAGGCAATCCATCTTTTCCATTGAGTTATTGCTAGATCTTTAAACACAAGGCTTGCTTTATCAGGCAATTTTAAAAGTTTGACTGACCCTATTGACTGTGTCCTAGAATATCTATCCCACTTATCACTATACCTGGGTATTACACATGAGTCTGAAAAGGGAAAAAATCTTAGGTATTATGACATAGGGTGACTGACAGATGCAACTGTTTTATGCCTCAGTGTTTTATTTTCTTACCAAAAGCTCAGAACATGGAGGAGCAGGCTAGTGAAATGGTAGGAAACTAGGCAGGACTTTGAACCCAGCCTGGACTTAATCAAAACTTTGACTAAGTCTGCCCATCTCCACAAAAAGTACTGATTTGTATAACTGGAGAATTCCAAATGTTTTGGTTGGAATTTTTCCTACTAACTCTACTGCTGATCCTTCTTTGATTCAGAGGGTTCAGGATCCTTCTTTGATTTGATGTGAGAGGGTTCAGGAATGACAGCAGTTTGAGAAGAGATTTGTATTATTTACCACAACACAAAGCACCCCTTGCTACTAGCATTCTTGTGGAACTGAAAAAAAACTATGCAAATGTTGCTTTCCCTTTGTACATTTGCTAGTTTGGCATTAGTGGATATTATCTATCTAGCTAATTTATCTCTGGCTACTTACTTTTAAAGGTATAATATATTGATATTGTACATTAGAAATTTGTGCATTAGAAATTTTGAACCATATACAGATTGAAGCATTATTTTGTGGTACAAAAAGGTATGCATATGCAGTACTGTAAACTATGATACTTTTGGACTGAAACAGAGGAAAGGCTTTCCATCAGCTTCAATATACATTGATCATTTTCCATATTTTGTTCTTTGTATCTTCTAGTTTTCCCTTCATATAGTTTTTATTTACCTACCTAAATGTTTATAGTTTTGGAGGACAAGGTTGCCTCCCTGTCCCAAAATGTTCCAGTGAACAACTAAGTATTTGATTTTATCCTTTATTACATTAAAAAAATTGAAATTAATGAAAACTGTCATGTGACAATTAAATGGTGAACTTGGAGATTTGTGCAGTTTAGGAATTTATTATATACCCACTATCATACTTCAAAGTCATAGATCAAACCTGACATTATTTTCAAGCCTAATTAAAATTACCTGTCAAATGACATATGGTAAGACATTTTACTCCATATAGTTTATGAGGAATTCACATCTGTCTATTCTATACATGTCAAAGCCTCAAATGAGATAGAATTTTCCCCAGAAAATCAACTCCATTGCAGACACTACATAAGTTAAAAAAAAACCAACAACAACACCCGTCCAGTCCCCTCCCTGTATATTGCTCAAATTTATCTGAGCTGTAATCTTATTATATAGTCAGTGAACATGTAATTACATCATCTATTATCATAATTGCTTTGTCCTCTGAAGACATCTGAAAATTAATAAGACTGAGCAAAGTTATACTTAAAAAAAATCTTGTACCGTACATCTAGAGAAAGATCCTCCCTTAAACATATCAATACCATACGCAGCTTGCAGTGTGTTTAATGTTCCACTATGGAACAAGTGATTTCTGAAGAAAGATATTTTTGTTTTGAATCAAGAATACTTAGAGGAGGTGAGACCAAATTTATGCAAGAAATTCAGATGTAGTCATTAGAATTTCCCATTTGGGGAGAACATATGGCATATGCTTGATTTCTCATGGAGGTGTCTGCTCTTTGCCTCATGCATTAGCACAGTAAGTAATAACCTTGTAAAGAACTGCACTATCAAATGTTTTCTTAAAAAAAATTGTTTATCCTTTTAAAAATTCATTCAATGATCTCAAGTGCCATATTTTAGATCCTGAGAACAGAAGTGTGGAACCTCATCAGTTTTAGTTAATAAGAGTTTTGATGAAATTTTCCCTTGGGTTGAGATTAAAGGAATTTGGTACTCCTTAGTTTGTACTTAAAGACACCAGTCCTATAAAACAATTAAGCACCCAAGTCAAATAATTTGTATACAAGAATATTTGCAGAATCAGGGCCTTAGTATGTAGAATCCCAAATTGCTATACAAAAAATCTTTAATCAGATCCTTTCTAAAGCCAAATAATTTCATCTTCTTTTGTAATGAAACTTGCTGTTTTTGGGGGAAGTGTATATCAAATGCCCTTTACCACGAGCACTAAGTTCTACAGTACATAGGATTTTTTTTTATCTTAAAAAATTCTTCTGCATCATTAACATTGTGACACATCTCTCATCTACTTTTATTTCAAATTGTGAATTGCACTGAAAGGTTTTGTAAGATCTTTTTTTCCTTTAAGTTTTGGTCTTTAGCAATGCTGGTGTCAGATTGACCATATAGCATGGTAGTAATACACATTACTTGGCAAGGAACCGATATAAAGGACTCATTTCCTCTTGGATTGTGTTTTGTTAAGTATTGTAGCTCATGAAAGCAATTAAAGTACCAACAGGAACTCAACCACAGGCGACTGGATCACATACTTTCCTGATTCATTATGCTGAAAGAATCAGCTTAACTTTAGATGATACTTTGTGCAAGAGGCGGCAACACAGCTTCCACTAGAACTAACCAAAGTCCATTGATACCCACTCAGCACATTTTTGTCAAATGCAAACAAAGATTTAATACTTAGAGTTGGACAAATATTCACAGATAATGTTTGCAGCATTTGCTTTAGTTTTTAAATTTGCTTTGGCTGTGTTCGTATTCTGCTTGCATGTACTTTTCACAGTTCTGGTTATCTGGTTTGGCAGACAAATGTTGATAGAAAATTAATTTTAAAATATTTGAGACACCATAAGTAATTATGCCTTCATTCGGTTAAGGCATATAAATACCATGTGATTATCAGACAGACAATGTACAATTCACACTGAGCTCAAATAGCAATCTCCCTAACTTAGGCACCTTCCCCACACACAAACAGCATTCAAGCATCTAGTTTAGGGGTGGGCAATTTTTTTGGCCCGAGGGCCACAACAGGGTTGCAAAACTGTATTGAGGGCTGGGTAGGGGAGATTGTGCCTCTTCAAACAGCCTGGCCCCCACTCCCTAACTGCCCCTTCCCACTTCATGCCCCCTGACTGCCCCCCTTAAAATCCCCCACCCATCCAACCCCCCTGCTCCTTGATCACCCCCTGGGATACCCTGCCCCTTATCTAATTCCCCCCCTCCCATCTCCTGCCCCCTTACCAAGCTGCTCAGAGAGGCAGGATTGGCTTATTGGAGAGCCTGAGATGTGCGCGGGTGCAAGCCATGCTGTTCACATGCTGGCATGGCTGCAGGGTAGGGGGAACAGGAGGGGAGGGGCTGGGCATAGCCTTCCCAGCCAGGAGCCCAAGGACCAGGCAGGATGGTCCCGCGGGCTGGATGTGGCATGCAGGCCGTAGTTTGCCCACCTCTGATCTAGTTTCTTTTGATGAATGAACCCAGAGACAGTGTTATTTGGATAAACTCCCCAGAAGTTCAAGTTATTTTACCCTCAAGCTTTTTGACGGTCTTCTCTGACTTTCTCCTCCCCCAAACCCAACCAATTCATTCACTTTTCCCCTTAGAACCATCCATCTTTCCCAGACCTACAGATAATTTTCCTGTAACCCATTCCCATCTTGAATCCAACTCCTCAAACTCGTCTTTTTTTCCAGTTAACCCTATTTTAGAGCTGGCCAAGAAACAAGGGGTGGATTCGGAGCTGGCCAATGAACAAGGAGGGGGACAGATTCTGAACAATTTAAAAAAAATCTCCCTCCTCCAGCTCGACAAACATTTAGACAGACTTGTTCTCAGCTAGAATCAATGCTTATTATAGAGTCTCAGAAGGCCTGGCAGAGAGTTCCCTCTAGTCAGAAGGGATCTATAATGCATTTGTGTAATACTTAAACAATTTCATCCGTTCTGAAGGATATTAGTTTTTCCAACACTGGTCCCCATTTTGAAGGCCAAGGAGTCTCTCTCAAAGCAATAAAATCTTTCAAAATAGAAGAAACTTTAGATCTACTAGAAGCACTGACAGAGTGGTTGCATGTAGTATTCAGGGCCTAGTCACAGGTAATGACACCAGAATTAATAAAAATGTGCTTAAGTAATTCTGACAAATCTCACTGGAGTAAATAGCACTGAAATGTCAGAGAAATCCATACACCCTGATCTTCTGTTAGTCATGCTTAATATCACTGTGCAGGCTACAATGAACAAAAATATTGGCTAATTTTGTACATAATTCATAGTACAATATTTATAATAAAACACATGTGATCCACTTTGGATGTGCTTGATATATAATCTAAATATATTTTTTAATTACTGTAATGATAGTCTTCATATAATAAGTACACATTTACATATAGCTATATATCCATAAATATTCCCAGGACACTGAGAAATGTGATGTACCAATGGGCAAACACTGTAGTTAAGTACCTTCAGGGGATAATTTAGAAAAATCATTATCAGCTTTACTTTCATTAACTTAGTCAAGCAAAGATCAACAATCATCTTGTTTACTTGGTCTCTGTTTATTAAAAAGCATTTATTCCATGAAGAATGACTGTACGTCATTCCCAGAGTATATGAATATGCTACGATATGTTTGAATGACAGATCTTGTGAAGTTTCTATTTTGACATAGTAATGTTGCCATTTATGCATGAAATCAACGTTGAGAGATTAACTTCTGTAATATTTACATAAATTCTATTTGCAAATTCCTATTTTATATTATTATAACCACATTTTCATCGTGACACCTTTGCATGCTATAGTTTCATTAATATTCAGTGAGAGAAGAATGTTATTTTAGTTGTGTGAAATGCATATTCTTCCTTCCCCCAAAACTTCATCCTTCGACAGGAAATGCAAACAACTTATTAAATTATCCTGCCGAAGAACAAAAGAAGCGTTCTGATAAAAACAGACCATTGGCAGCAGTAATGGAGTCTGAGATACATTTAAAACATTTCCCCAAATACATATAACACATTACCCAGATATGTACAGTTTAGCTGGATTTTCCCAGCACAGACAGTAATAACATTTATTACAGATGCGGTAGCAGTTGTATAACCCCAATACACAACAGTAAGACCAATATACATTCGTTATTACACAGGCTAAAATTGTTCATTGTTTCCTGTTGATCAGAATTGCAATGCTATAATCAAAAATTGTCAGTCAATATTAATTATAAAAATCTGTTCAATGAACAGTAGGCAGTTAATGAAATTGAGAAATCTTTGCAAGGGTGATATGTGACATTACTTTTTAAAACTGTGGAATGTGGGACTAAACTGATAGAGCCTGAACGCCTGAACATTTCATCAGGTTTATTAACAAAGATAATGGGCCAAATCTTCAGCTGGTGCAAATTGGCATAGGTCCATCAACTTCTTATTGATGGATGATTCCTGATTAGTGATTAATTTAAAATGGGCCTATTCAAGTGAGTAAGGGTGACAGAATCAAGCCCTAATTTATCAGTGTGTCAATGCAGGAAGGAGAGGACACGATATGGAGGACAGAAATGTAATAAATAATTCATAACTGAACATTCCCACTAGCAAGAGGTTAGTGGCTTATATTCTCCAAGATACACTTATACTGCAATGTTGCAGATTAAAAATAGTCACTTTTTGGCAGTTACAAGCCACTCATATTTGGGTGGTGAGAAGCAAAAGCCCAGTGACTTCTCTGTTGCAGACAATGGCCACCCATATTTCTTTTTCACAGGGAAGCAAAACATCTAACGTGGAGGCTATCAGTTCGAGAATGCAACATTTCATCTTTGGAGTCAAGCTGATAGGCCAGGTCAAGGGGGAGCATTACATGCTGGGGCTTGCTCTACACTTTCAGGTAGCTGCTATCTCTTCTATTAACAAAAAGCAAGATGCAACACTTCAGTTCCTGGCAAACTGCCATTCTGGTTCACAGTTTTGGTGACCCTATCTTAATAGGAGTCTCATGATTCTATCAAACATAGAAAGTAGATACCAGTGTACGGGGAGATGTCAGCAAACCAGTAAAGTGCCTGAACCCACTATTGCTTATTTCTAAAAGCAGCCAAGTAAGCAGGCTAATCCAAGGAAGGAGGGGAGGGGGGTTGGGGTGCCACAGAAAGGGTAACTTGACCCCACATCCTTCCTGTTAAGAATTGTGTTAAAGTTGCTGATACATGCATTTTAAAGGAGCAGGATGTGCCCTCTAGCATGTGTCTAACAGGGTCTCAAGGCTGCAAACTCTGGAAAAACCCACACCTGGTTAATCAATAATCAGAAGGAACCTCTTGCTTGACATTGAAACTACTTGCTTAACAAGTTTTCTTTAAGGGACGTGGCATTCTATTACTAATATATAAATACGGGAGAAAAGTTTGAGGTAGTGGGACTCTTCAGGACTGGACTCTCCCTCTGTATGCATCTTGTGTTCCCCACTGGCAGACAGACTGCCTCTGTGCCACTCCAGAGCCACACTCAGCTTCGGTAATTATCAAGGGTTGGGGGTGTTTTACTAACCCGTTGCAGACATGTGGAAGTGCTCGAGACTAAGTAAAGTTTAGCTTTAAGTGAAAGCACTCTTGTGTTGTCCTGTTTGTGCCAGCCGTCTATCGGTCAGACGGCCGTGTCTGCCCTGATTTATTTCCTGACACCTCCTCGCACAGAGTAAAGTTACCAAGAGCTTTGGGTTGAAAGAACCCCAGGTAACACCAGTACTATGCACAGTGCTACCAAAGTTATGTGTAACAGTTTGTAGTATAAGCTTCACATACTGCATTGTTTCCAAGACAGAATATAGACACTGTTCAATTTCTATTGTATCATTATATAGATTAATGTTTGGGTTTTTTTTACTTCTGATCTTTTGATCATTCCTCAAACACTTTCCTAGTTACTATAAAACATCTTCTGTAACTCCTCACAATTTTTCAAAAACTTTGGAGTATCAAATACCAATTCTATCACGTGAGAGAAATGAAGTACCTCAATTGGAAAATGATATTGCTAGAGAGATAATCAGTAATGAGTATCAACCTGTCAGAATTAGTAATGTAATATCAAATATCAAGGGCTGAGAAAGATTTCAGACCCAGCCTGTGTTCTTGTTGAATTCTATGTAACGTGTTTCTAGATACATCTTCCCTGTTAACCTTAGATGTGTTTAATCCTGCCTACTTTCCTGCTTCAGATTAGCCATTATATCATAACATCACAGAAAAGGATCAAGAGACCCTTTGCATATATCCACACTAGCTCCACTGCTCTATATCAGTACTTAAAATGGATTTTGGTAGATGTGCACAGCTGTCGGTATGAGGAAAACTACCAGAGCTGCAATTTGTGAACTACCTTATTTTAAAGTTACATAGTTTGATAGATGACAGTCTAGACAGGCATTGTAATCATGTAACAGATACTGAGCTTATCTCTCACAAGTAGTGAATTTGTGGACTGAAAATAATACTGTGGGAAAAGCATTTGAGAACTGAGGAGAGGCTCATTATGATAATACAGGATAACATATGCTTTGAGGATCATTGTTAAATAGGTTTATGTGAAAAGGGGCTACCAAATTTGACCTTGCAGCAATACAAATACAATATTATAAAAATACACTAAACCACCACCACCAAAAAAAAAAAACCATGCCTGGGAAAAATATGAAGCATAAAAGTTTTCTCTGAAAATGTGGAAGGACAGAAGGGGATGGATTTCAGTAGGGAATGTATTATATATCAGAGGGCTGACGCTGACAAAAGCACGATTGCCTGTAAATTTCACACACAATGTCAGACACCCTTCGATTGCAGCAGATATTGACTGTAGCTATGACCAACATTGTTAAAGGCTTTAAAGTATTGATCTTGACATGCAAGTGAACGAAGAGAGACACAGAGATGGATTTTAAGTGGCAGTGTAGTGGAGTGGTCCCTTGCTCTCCAGTGGGGAGGAAGGCTACTCTGCCTCATTGTACAGGGCGGTAACCCCCAGGCTCAAGGCTCGCCGGCGGAGCTGAACCATATGTAGTCTATAGTTCTGTGCCCATCTAACAGAGGCAAACAAACAACAGTCTGGTGCTCTTTTCCCCTCCCTGGGGAGGGGTAGAGTGCTGAGTAGTCTTTATGTCATATCCTTGGGGGCAGCCAGTTTAGGAAGAAATCACTTGAGGCCAGAGAGCAGACAGCTAACAAAACTACCATTTTATTTACAGACACAGAGCTCACTCAACTGGCCGAAGCTGGCCGGGCTATCCCCTAATAATCTAATTCAGTTGCCATAGGAACAAAAACCATGACAACCAAATACACAACATATTCCTCCCCCACTAATAAGAACATCCCCTAAATAAAACACATGCTAGACTAGAGAAGTAGAGTAGACTGCCTCCATTCCCGGCTAAACGCTGGGGATTATTTTGCCCCATAACCGTGGGTTCGCCCTAGCTAAAGATCCAGCCAATGAGGAGGCCTTCTGTCTCTAGGTGGATTACGGCGAACTTCTGGTGTTGTTGCACCCGAAAGTACCATGGGTTCAGGGTCCACAGCACGAACAGGTGAGGAGGTGGTATCAGCTTGTGCTGGGCAAAGGGATATCTCAGCCGCCGGCAGTAATGGAGGAGAACAGTCAGGAACAGGTGATTCGTTATTCGGTGTCTCACCAGAAGAGGTGAAGTCAGACCACTCAACTGCAGATGTGTCCTGAGGACTGGCATGACCTGGCAACAGCTGATCTACATGTTGCCGCCAGGTAAGATTCTCTGCAGTCCGGACTGTGTAGGAAACAGGTCCTGTTTGAGTGATGATTGTGGCAGGGACCCATTTAGCTCTGGAAGTATAATTCCGAGCCAAAACTGGTTGTCCCGGGCTAAAGGTTCGGTCTTTTGCTCTGGGTGCCTGTCTGATGATTTGATATTGCTGCTGATGTTGCACAATTTGTCAGGGTTCAGAAGGTTTCAGCAGATCAAAGCAAGTGCGCAGCTGTCATCCCATCATTAGAAAGGCCGGGGATGCCTGGGTCGTAGCATGAGTTGTGTTTCTGTAGGAAAGTAAGAAGGTATCCAGACGCTTTTGAATGGAGTGTTGTCCCTTTGCTGATTTCAAAGCGTGTTTCATTGTCTGCACAAATCTTTCAGCTAATCCACTGGTGGATGGATGATATGGTGCTGATGTGATGTGGTGTATCCCATTTGCCTTCATAAAATTTTGAAACTCCTGAGAGACGAACTGCGGTCCGTTGTCGCTCACAAGTTGTTCTGGCAGACCAAAATGACTAAAGAGTCCTCGTAGTTTTTGGATAGTACTCTCTGCAGTAGTGGACTGCATTATAGAGACTTCTGGCCATTTAGAATGGGCATCTACTGCCACCAAGAATATGCTTCCTTCAAGGGGGCCAGCGAAGTCAATGTGAATACGTTGCCACGGGTTTTCAGGCCAGTCCCATGGGTGTAGGGGTGCCCACTGGGGTGCATTCCTCACACCCTGACATGACATACAAGCTTTTGCCTTCTCTTCAATAGTACTGTCCAATCCAGGCCACCAAAAATAGCTTTGTGCAATTTCCTTCATGCGCACTATTCCACAGTGTCCGGAATGTAGCTGTTCTAACATCTGTGATCTCAGTTGTGGTGGAATAATGACACATCTCCCCCACAACAAACAACCAGATTGGACCGATAACTCCGTCCTCCTGGACATGTAGGTAACAAGGTCGGGTGAGACTGGAGAGGTTTGTTGAGATTTTCCATGCATCATCAGGTCCATAACTTGGGACAATACTGGGTCAACGCGAGTTGCCTTCTTTATCTGAGTAGCAGTGATGGGTGTATTCTCTACCTGTTCAACGTAGAAGATTTCCTTTTGGGCACTATCTTGATGTTTGACCGGCAAAGGCAACATTGAGAGGCCATCTGCATTGCCGTGCAGAGTGGATTTCCGATATTTGATTTCATATGTGTGTGCTGAAAGTAACAATGCCCAATGTTGCATACGACTAGCAGCTAATGGGGGAATGGCTGTGTAGTGTCCAAAAATTGACGTCAGAGGTCGATGGTCTGTGAGAAGAGTAAACTTTCGTCCAAACAGGTACTGATGAAACTTCCGAATTCCAAAAACAATTCCTAATGCCTCACGTTCGATTTGGGCGTAGTTAGTTTCTGCTTTGCTTAGAGTGCGTGAAGCAAAAGCAATAGGTCTCTCTTCTCCTAAAGGCATAATGTGTGACACGACTGCTCCCACTCCATAAGGGGAGGCATCGCAGGCCAATTGTAGGGCTAAGGATGGATCAAAGTGCATTAGAACTTCAGAATTTAGCAATGCATCCTTAGCTTTGTTAAATGCAACATCACAGGCTTTAGTCCACTTCCAGGCCTTGTTCTGCCCAAGGAGCTCATGAAGTGGTTTTAGCAGTGTGGCTAACTGTGAGATGAACTTTCCATAATAGTTCAGTAGTCCTAGAAACAAGCGCTTCTGGCTTACATTTCGAGGTGGGGGAACCTCCACAATAGCTTTAACTTTTGCAGGGGCCTTATGAAGACCTGCAGAATCAATGATGTGTCCCAAATATTCAACAGAGGGCTTGAAGAATTCACACTTGTCTTTGCAAACTCATAGGCCATACTCTTCCAGTCTTTGTAGGGTAGCCTCTAAATTCTTTAAGTGATCCTCTTCATTTCTTCCAGTGACCAGGATATCATCCAGATAGCATTGAACTCCTGACAAGCCACACAAGATCTGGTCCATAGCTCTCTGGAACAGGGCAGGAGCAGACGTTATTCCGAAGGGTAGGCGACAGTATCGATAAAGCCCCTTATGAGTCACAATAGTCAACAGCTCTTGGGACTTTTCATCGACGTGCATCTGTAAATATGCTTGACTCAGATCAATCTTACTGAACTTTTGTCCCCCAGCCAGGCCTGCGAAGAGGTCATCGATGCGGGGAAGCAGGTATTGCTCTGCACACAACACTGGGTTGACAGTGACTTTAAAATCACCGCAAATCCAGAGAGAGCCATCTTTCTTCACTATTGGAACGATAGGAGTGGCCCATGAGCTATGGGTAACTGATATTAGGACTCCATTGGTGACCAGGCGCGCCAGATCTGCTTCAACTTTTGGCCTGATGGCATATGGCACAGTTTGGACTTTCAGATATTTTGGTGGACTGTCAGGTTTAATGTTCAATGTCACAGTGATTCCCTTCATACTTCCCAAATCATCTCCAAAAACAGCAGCATGATTCCTTAGTATAGGGGTTAGACTGGTTTCTTCTTTAGTCATCCGGTGCACTTCTGCCCAGTTCAGTTGAATCTTCCCAAGCCAAGACCTACCCATTAAGGCTGGGTAGTTACCTCTCACCACAAACGGTGGCAATTTAGCAGCCTGTCCATTGAGCTCCACCTTAACATCAATAGTGCCCAACATGGGCACAGCTTCTCCCGTATACGTCTTCAGAACAGTTTTTGTTGCCTTAAGCGGAAGATGCTGTAGCTTTTCTTTATACACAGTCTCAGAGACCAGCGAGACGGCTGCACCGGTGTCCAGTTCCATGCGTATAGGTATGCCATCCAACAACGGGGTTACCCAGTATTCATGTGAGCCCACTGCCAAAGACAAAACATGCAGTGGCACTTCCTCTTGCAATGAGGTGTCACCTTGATCATCCTGGGTCTGCTCTAGGGTATGCAGGGTTCCTCTTTTTGTCGGCCAGACCACAGGCCTCTTTTTCTTTTGTTTACAGGCACAATGTGTCCCTTTTTGCCACAGTGTTGACACACCAGGTCCTTACACCAGCATTCTGATGCCTGGTGACCCGGCTTACCACAGCGGTAACATTCTTGACTCTGCACAGTTTTGTGGGTCGGTTCTTGCAACACTTTTTGCACCCTAGGGGATGCACCGGTTTATTGCGCCTCCCTTGTAGCCAGTTCCATGGAGACAGCAATATCAACAGCCTTCTGTAATGTAAGCTGAGCCTCTGTCAGTAGGCGCTTCCATATAGCTTCACTGTAGAGGCCACACACTAACCTGTCATGCAGGCCATCATTTAACATCTCTTTAAATTCACAGTGTTCTGCTAACTTTTTTTAAATTGCTACAAATTGTACAACTGTTTCATCTTCCTTTTGGTCTCTTTTGTGGAACCTATATCTTTCAGCAATTACCAGTGGTTTTGGGGAAAAATGGGACCCCAGAATTTCCACAATGTCACTGTAAGATTTAGTCTCAGGCTTAACAGGGTGTAGTAAGCTGCGTAGCAGGGAGTAGGTTTTAGCTCCTACAACACTTAAGAATATTGGCACCTTCTTCGCTTCTGTAATGTCATTTGCAATAACAAAAAGCTCAAAACGCTCAGTATACACATGCCACTGCTCTATAGTCTCATCAAAAGGTTCCAGTGACCTGGTCAGAGTAGCCATGATTTTTAGTTTCACTTTCACAGTCAGTGCAAACAAGCAGTATTTTTGTTTGTTTGTTCTTTACCTTGACTTCTACTTCCTTCTGTTACTGGAGCAGCACCAGAATCCCATCCATCGTCGCCACTTGTTATATCCTTGGGGACAGCCGGTTTAGGAAGAAATCACTTGAGGCCAGAGAGCAGACAGCTAACAAAACTACCATTTTATTTACAGACACAGAGCTCACTTAACCATCCAAAGCTGGCTGGGCTATCCCCTAATAATCTAACTCAGTTGCCATAGGAACAAAAACCATGACAACCAAATACACAACACTTTAGCTCACAGCCCCTCAGCTGGGGCTGGCAGTACTTAACAGTCTGTAACTCTAGCCCATTGGGCAGGACTGAGCAGAGAGCAGGCTGGAGCCTAAGCCAGTGGTTCTCAAACTAGGGCCGCCACTTGTTCAGGGAAAGCCGCTGGTGGGCCAGGCTGATTTGTTTACCTGCTGCATCCACAGGTTCGGCCGATCGCGGCTCCCAGTGGCCGCAGTTCGCTGCTCCAGACCAATGGGGGCTACAGGAAGGGCAGCCAGCATGTCCCTCGGCCTGTGTCGCTTCCAGGGGCTTTCCCCGAACAAGCGGCAGACTGGCTTTGAGAACCACTGGCCTAAGCTTTCTGGCCAACGCATCCAGCAACCACCCACTGTCTGGGGCTCTAGTTCTTTGGGTGGGGCAGCGCAGGGAGCAAACTTGAGCCTCACCTTGTGAGCTAAGGCAGCCAGAAAATACACACAGTCTAGAGCTGTAGCCCTTTGGGTGGGGCAAAACAATGAGCAGGCTTTAGCCTCAGTTTGTAGGCTAATGCAGCCAGCAAGCACACAGTCTAGGGACTCCAGTAGGGTTGAGCATCAACCAAGTCTAGTGTCCTGGCTTGATGGATGGTAGATTCACACCGACCTCCTGGCCTAGGGTAGAGTGGCAGGGGTTAGCAGGACATGGACCCACCCGATTCCACCGCGTCCCAGCCCGGTGCCCTAACAGTGGTGGAGTGGTCTGCCACTGGGTCAGCAGGGATCCAGCTGCAACAAGCTGACCTGGAGTCAGTCAGGAAGGTAGCTGGATAGTTGTCAGCTGCCCTGTGCTAATTCCTACCTCCCCAGGGTTTGGTACCTCTATAATCCCCAGGCCCTGTGGCTCCTCTGGATACCCAGTAGATGGCAGTTACGGCAACTCCTCTTCAGGACCAGTCTCCTCTGGGGGCAGGTTGTTGTACAGTGCAGGTTAAGCTCCAGGGTGCCTCAGCAGAGTGGAGGCATCCTTCTCCTTCCCTGGCTCCTGCTCAACTGAGCTGTTGAGCCTCCCTTTATACTTCCTGTCCTGCCCTGGTACTTCTGGCGAAGGTGGTGGTGTGGGTTCAGCTCCACCCACCAGAGGAAGTCAAGTGGTCCTTTGCTCTCCAGTCCGGAGGGAGGCCACTCTGCATTGCTACACACAGTCATGAATTTTATTAAAATTTAACATCAGAGATGGGTGCTATCTGCCCCATCATCCCACACAAGGCATTTGTGTGGGTCCAGTGTGGGGTTTACACATACCATATGACTCATAAATCAGGGTAGATTCTCCCACGGTATACCCCAAGGATTCAACTTGTTCTTCTGAATTATCTCACCTTCCTCCCTGGAAAGGGGATGGAAAGAACAAAAGAGGGAACCCTATCTGCAAGGACTTCAGGTTTTCCTTTTGCTCACAGCCCTGGTGATCACCAGAGAACTCCCATGTCTCGTATTTTCTGATCATTGTCCCTTTATCTGCACTGAACACCAGCCACAAGTTCTAATAAACTAACATTTACAGTTTTTCAACCCTAAGCCTACTTAGCCTAACTGGGTCTTGATTATGTTATGAGAAAAGAAAAAAACAAAAACAAAAAAAACCCACCACCAAGACAGGCAGCCTCAGCCTATTTCGCACTAATGGGACAAATTCCTTCCTGACTCCTGTAAAAGGTGATCACAGTCAGACCCAAAGCAACCTGAAAACACAGTTCCTCTACTATACAACTATAGGGAGGGAGAGCAGTTGAATTCAGCTAGAAGTGGAGTGAGAGTTCTGAGAAACCCTGGGCCAGTCTTTAAACAAACCATTGTGGGAAGACAGAAACTAATTGACTTCCCTCTCTTTGGCAGGCCAATAACAATGGGGCGCTCGGGGAGGAGGAGTCTGTCCCTGTATACACTTCCTCCTAAAGCTGTCCAGCAGGTGGCAGATCCAAATAAATCTCCCATATGTTAAAGTGGTGGGGGCATTACAACAGTGCTAAAAGGCCCTAATTGGAATAATATTGTACAAGGACAAGACAAACCATGATAGACAGCCCATGATGCAAATTGCTTAGAATCTAGGAACAACATATGAGGGGTGATTACCTGAAGCAATCAAAGGTATAAAAATTTATTATAGATTTTTACATAACTAAATATATTTGATTTATTTTTTATTCTTCTAGTTGTTTACATTGTAGTGTTAGAATCACAAATACATAGATGTTGACTTACCAAGTTCCCCTTAGCCCTCTGCCCTAACTACCTAAAACATACAATCATAACAAAGTTTGCAGAGGACACCAATATTGGTGGAGAGGTATATAATGAAGATGACAAGTGACTAATATAGAGCTATTGAAATACCTTGGTAAACTGGGTATAAACAATATGAGTTTTTAATATGCCTAAAAGTAAATGCAAATGCTAAGACAAAAGAAAATGGGCCACACTTATATGATGGCAGACCCTATCCTGGGAAGCAATGACTCTGAAAAAGTTTTGGGGGTCCTGGTGGATAATCAGCTGAATCAGAGATCCAAGTGTGATGCTGTAGACAAAAGGGCTAATGCAATCCTGTGATGCATAACCAAGGGAATCTTGAAATCACACACATTAGACAAGCAATAAGGCATATGTTTTTACAGTGAGAGTTTACCAAGGGTTGTGGTGGATTCATGTTTTTTCTAAAAGATGTTCTCTAGGAATTATTTTATGGATGTTCTCTGTCCTGTGTTATACAGAAGGTCAGACTAGATGATCTCAGTGGTCCCTTCTGGCCTTGGTATCCATGAATCTCTCTGCCTAAATAATAAGCATTGGCTGAGGGGCAGGATTGCATCAGATATCAACGGATGCTGCAGATGTTGCATGTGGATTTGGAGGAGGAGTGAGAAAGGATCAGTGAATCTGAATGAGGGGAGGAAGGGTGAATGTGAAAGTAAAGCTGGTAAGAGTATAAAAGGAAAGAAGAGATGGAAACCGTGAGTGTCAATTTCACAAAATGCCGGACTTTAAATCAAATAAGTCTTCCTTTTTATATGGAAGACTCAAGTATATTGATCCATTGGGTTACATTCAGTCCCCAGATATATGACAGGTAGTGTGCCTATCCACATAATATAGAGAGACAAGGTGGGTGAGGTAATAACTTTTATTGGACTAACTTCTGTTGGAGAGAGAGAGATGAGCTTATGAGCCACACAGTGCAACACGGTTACAGCTACACTACTTACAGTTTAGGACATTTGTCTCACTTAATTTACAATGTAACAAATCTCTGACAGTATACTTCCTTCGGGATTTCAGTGTGGCTGAGTGGGGATGTGGATGAGACAAAAAAAGATGGAAACAACCAGTGTTTAAAATAGTTGTGACATGTTGGGTCACAGAAACCCCCTTGGGACTGCCACCTGATGTACTGAGATTACCTCTGAACCCATTTTCCCTGGCAGCTTGGGACTTCAGAACCCTGCCTTGCTGAGCCAGACATGCCAGTCTTCTCCAACACAGACCCAGGGTCTGAACCACCCAAAACTGCAGACTTAACTGAAAAATGGCTTAGAAAGTGCTCCTGTCTCTAGCACCCAGATACTCAGTTCCCAATGGGTTTCAAACCCCAAATAAATCCATTTTGCTCTGTATAAGGCTTATACAGGGTAAACTGATAAAATGTCTGCCCTCTATAACACTGATAGAGAGATATGCACAGCTGTTTGCTCCCCCAGGAATTAATTATTTACTCTGGGTTAATTTATAAGCAAAAAATGATTTTATTAAATATAAAAAGTGGGATATAAGTGGTTCCAAGTAATAACAGACAGAACAAAGCAAGTTACCAAGGAAAATAAAATAAAACGCGCAAGTCTAAGCCTAATACAGTAGGAAACTGAATACAGATAAAAATCTCACCCTCAGAGATGTTCCAATAAGCTTCTTTCACAGATTGGACTGCTTCCTAGTCTGGGCCCACTCCTTTTCCCTGGTACAGTCCTTCTTAGCTTAGGTGGTAGCTAGGGGATTTCTTAGGACTGCCATGCCCTTTGTTCTGTTCCCTTTTATAGCTCTGGCACAAGGCAGGAATCTTGCGTCTCTCTGGGTCCCCACCCCTCCTTCTAAATGGAAAAGCACCAGGTTTAAGATGGATACCAGTACCAGATGACATGGTCACATGTCCTGTGAGACCCCAGCTTTCATTCTTCCCAGCCTGACTCTCAGGAAGGCTTGCAAGTAAACACAGCCATCTACAGTCATTTCTCCAGGTTAATGGGAGCCATCAAGATTCCAAACCACCATTAATGTCCCAAAATGTGGGACATTAATGGTGGTTTGGAATCTTGATGGCTCCCATAATTGGAATCTTGATGGAATCTTGATGGCTCCCATAATTACAATAGGACCTCAGAGTTATATTACATATTTCTAGTTTCAGATACAAGAATGATACATTTGTACAAATAGGATGATCAGACTCAGTAGATAAGCCTTGTAATGATACCTTACAAGAGACCTTTTGCATGAAGCATATTCCAGTTACATTATATTCACACTCATTGGCATATTTTCATAAAGTCATATAGAGTGCAACGTCACAATACTGTCATCATGTAAATTCTTGTGTACCTAAAGGAGCCTCCTTCCAAGTTAAGTCTAAATAAACTAACAATATGGGTGGATTCTCAGCTGTTTTAAAAAAAATCCCCCGAGCTACAAAGACATCACTTGAGAATGTGTCCCAGAACATAACATACACACACAGTGCATTAATTTAAAAAAAAAATCTTAACAGTAGGTATTTTCTATATTTGTAATCTTGAGTAAAAACCTGTAAAAGTCTTGTAAAAACTTGAGTAACTGCAACATGCTATTTTGCTTTCAGTTCACTTTCTCCTTTGTTCCCATCCCAGAGTACTTAAGAGAACATCTATTTTCAAAGAACATTACAATATAAAAATAACTTAGAAAAATGTGATTGGAAAAGAAATAATTATTCAAATAAGCAATATTACAATATGAAATACGCTAAGATAGCTATAGTTTATCAATAAATCAGTTTAACTTCTTAATATTCTCTGCCTCTGATAGCGCATACTACTCCAGTATTTGACATTTTGATTTTGATCTGAAGTGCAGAAAAATAGCCCTTCTGTGAAGGTCACTGACATTTCATTTAACAGGTTAAGCATTATAAACTATCAAGCAACATTTCAGATTTTCATTTATTTATGAAAGGCATGGTTCATCTTCAAATAGAGTTTTTAATTTTTTCTGAAGAAAAACGATGCACTCAAACATTAGATGCAAAATAATTTAAACTATAGAGCCAGCTATAATATAGCTGCCTGAAAATAATTGAAGTTTATAGAAATGATGGGTTAGCTTCCATTAAAAATAATTTTAACAGCACATTTTCCGGTGGATCAGTATTCAGTCAATTTTCTTGTGCAATAGTTGTCTGAATTTTTAATGGTAGGTAACTTTTTCTTCTTCAGGAACAGCATAAAATATTGTTAAGTTCTAAACAACAGAAAAAATAGTTTCTGTTATATAATAACAATGATAAAACTAGAACAGTATACTACAAAGCAAGAGGTTCAATTGCCTTCTGCCTGTGGAAAATTCATACTCTGTAGGCACAAACATTTTTATTCTCAACATAGCATAATACCCTCTATGTAGCAGTCATCAGAGAAATGTAGCTGTTGCATAGAAACCCTTTTCACTCATTACTTATGTAAACAATGCTGAATAGCATCCTGTAAGCTCCCATTTATTTTCCATCTTCTGAACTCTGTGCCCTCAAGCACCTTAAAAAAAGTTCTTGTTCAACTAGACACAGAACAGCAAAGTATCTGGTCACATTTTGTTCCTGCACTTTAACAGCTTATCAACTTGAGACAAGCTATATAAAACAAAGGAAATTACATGGAACAAAGCAAAAAGTATAGCTTTTAAATCCACACACCACCTTCTTCTAGTTTCTGGTCTACCAATACTTAACAACAACCTTTTAGCCCTTTTTGGTTATTATTATAGGCGAAGTTAGTAGCACTGCCTGTACTTAAGGTTGCCTATGATTTACAAGAGCCCTTTTCCAGTTGCTTATAACTTTAACTAACTAAACCATTTAAGTTGAAATATTCCATGCAAGGTGCCTGTGTCAGGTCTCTAACTTCTGAAGTAAAGGATCAGAGGGGTAGCCGTGTTAGTCTGGATCTGTAAAAGCAGCAAAGAATCCTGTGGCACCTTATAGACTAACAGACGTTTTGGAGCATGAGCTTTCGTGGATGCATCCGACGAAGTGGGTATTCACCCACGAAAGCTCATGCTCCAAAACGTCTGTTAGTCTATAAGGTGCCACAGGATTCTTTGCTGCTGAAGTAAAGGAGGACTCCTATGTTCACTAAATATCCCCAATTCCCTTAGCACTGTGCAGCCTACGCCCTAAATGAGGTAGGGGTCCTTTGCAACAACAACAACAACAAAAAAAGTATGTGATTATGTAATTATAGACTGTCTAAATAACATATACAGAAGGATGCTGAATTAAGGTTGCATTCTTTATTCTGGCATTTTCTAACTTTGGAGTGTTTGACTTTGCAACCTTAATGTTCTTTTAGTATAGTCATTTGGAGATCATTTTGATTTCATAGATTTTAAGATCAGAAGAGAACATTATGTACATGTAGTCTAAAGACTTGTCCATATGGTGTGGCAATGCATACATGGGGGGGTATGATTTCTAAAGCACACTAACTAGTCTGTGTACACTTTGTTGGTCGGCATTAAAAGAGCATACTACAGATTTTATGTAGCCCAGGGGACTAAATTCTCTTTGAACTGCACCATATCTTCGATAAAGATATCCAGTCTTGACTTACATACCTGAAGTTGATGGAGAATCCACTCTACACCCTTAGGTGCTTCAGGAGTTAATTATGCTCATTGTTAAAAATTTGCATCATCTTATTTCTAGTCTGAATTTGTCTAGCTTCAGCTTCCAGACACTGGATCTTATTATGCCTTTGTTTTCTAGATTAAAGAGCCATCTACTATCAGAAATCTCTTCCTCATATAGGTAATTGTAGATCATGATCAAGGCAGCTCTGAGCATTCTCTTCAACAAAATAGCTTGAGCTTCTTAAATCTCTTATTATAAAACATGATATCCAGACCTCAAGTGATTCTTGTAATTCTTTTCTGAATCTTTTTCAAATTTGCCACATCCTTGGTGAAGTGCCTCTTTGTGCCTCAACACTAGCAGAAAACTAATATTAACCCTAACCCTTTGTCATATTTGTATTTTTGTTTTTTCCTCACCCATCTCTCTCATTGGTGAAGATTGTGCTTAGAACCTTGAGCTACCTCAGTGCATTGCCTCATGATACACACCAAAAATATTCCAAAATATTTTGTTTTGGAATTCATTTGGTAACTTTAAAAAATCACCATGCCCTGTGGATCAGGAACTGGGGTGCCAAAACTTAAAAGCCTATTTTGAGCCTATTAGGCTGCTCTGTGATCTGCCTTGAGAAATGCTTCTGAAAACTTCCATCTGTACATTCCGGTGGCTCAGAGGAGAGCTGATTAATGGAAATTTTTCAAAGTTTGTTCAACAGACAGTAGTTATTTTGTGAAAATGGAAAATTCTATAAAATGTCTTTTTGATAATTTCAGGTTTTAATTGAAAACCCAGAAAACAGAAAAGGGTTTTAATTTTCCTTGGTCAAAACCTGAAAAGTTTCAGGTGAAATTTCAGTTGATTGAGCAAAACATTTCAGTAAAACCAGACCCAAAAAATCCCGTTTGTCCATTGAACTGACATTTTTGTTTTCCATTGTTGAAAACCATTTTTTTCATGGGAGTGGAGAAGAACTCTCCCAAATTTGAAGAAAATTATTTGTCAAAAACAAAACAGATTCCTGCCCAGAGTACATAAACGTCACTCATACCTTACCATATGACTGTATACTAACCAGACAGGTGGGATGGTCTAACTTCAATTTATTATTAAATTGTGGGACTCTTCTGTTTTCCCTCATAACATTGTAGAGAAAGAATAACTCCACTGAAATCAATGAAATTAAAACAGTGTAAAATGAACATAACTGAGAAGGAAATCAAGTCCACTGTTTCTTTGAAATGTCCAGAGATTGATGTATTATTACTTAGCATGATGTTTCCTGCTGTGATATAGCACATATCTATATAATAAGATTCCAGGATTATCATCTATATGTGTCATTCTGAAGCTGAGAATGTCTGTAGAGTCAGCGTGAAATGACAGCAACAGCTACAGGCAGAGTTGAGAGCTCTTTCTGTTGAGAATATCACCAGATTCAGTCATCACTGGGATTCAGCGTCTGTTAATGGTCCAATGTTCTCAGTTTACTCTACAATTAGATACTCGCAGCTGACCCGTGTTGACTTGGGCTCAGGCTGAAGGGCTGTGTAGTTATTTGGGCTTGAGCTACTAGGACCCTTCCACCTCACAGGTCCTAAAGCCCAGGCTCCACAATTAAACAGCCCCTTAGCCTGAGCCACATGAGCCCAAGTCAGCTGCAACATGTAGACATAACCTCAGCCATTTTTACTTTACACATTACACCCATGCAGTGTATAGGTACAACAAGGTCATGTGTGCTTCGCCAAGAGTTCTAGATCATTGTGATATTAGAGGTAACTAACCAATCACCACCTTTACTGTACAGCGGATTTGCATGCAACGGATTCCATTGGTTGTATGAGGGAGATTGTACTTATTATGCCTTACTTGGCCGCAGTTCTTCAAAACCATCTATACAACACATATGATAACCCCAAAACACACATACCCCAATCAGTCCCCCACACACTACATGCACTTGTGCACCCTCACTCATACTCACCATAAAACCATAAATTCCAGCAGCAAATCCACAGGTCATCATAATATCTATTATTGGTTTATCATCAACCCAGTAAAAAAATTATACTTAAGTGTATATGTTAAGTTTCTGACATCATTTCCATCATGCAAACTGCACTATCTTAAGAGAATTGTCTGCCACTAGATGAGAGATTGAGTTTGTAAAACTTGGCACCTGTTGCCCTAACCCTAGCCCTGGAGAACTGCTCAATTTTGCCATTGATTTCAGTGGGGCCAAGATTTTACCCCAAGTGTCCAATTTCCTAACTTTGATGTCCAGCTCCACAGCAGTTTGTATACTCTACATGAATGCCCAACTGGATCAGGTACATTAAGAAACCCTAACTGTGCTGTATACACAAGTGTGGACAGGAAATGGAGAAAGGAATGGTGATTAGGAGACTGTGACAAAAGCCAGATACAATGAACAGCTAAAGTATTCCAAGCATGTGATTTGATATATTAAAGATTTCATAACTTGAACTGTGAAAATTTTAACAAAGTTATTTGACCATAAAAATTCAATACTGTAAATCTCTTGCATTATATATTACTAGAAGGGATGGTAAAAGGCTTTCATAAGTTTCCTGAATGTACTTACCCGGTAATAAGTGCCTCATATTATTACTATTTCTAAACAGCAGACAACAGCTAGAGTACAAGACCAAACTTTAAAATAAACTTTCAGAAAAAGAACACACATTTTCTCCTTGTAATACTGCTTCAAGAAGAGAGGGAGAGTCAATATATCATAAAAACTCTATGTACCTTAATATGACATTAAGTTGGCTATAAAATACTTATACAGAGAAGCCCCAAAGACTACTTGTATTCAACAGAAACAACTAAAACTGTCAATTACTACTACTTACCTACTTCAAGTGATGGTGTGAGGGTTAATTCACTCATTTTTTTTAATATCCTGTAAAAATCTTTAAATAGACGACACTACATAAGTGCAAAGTATCATCATCATTATTACAGAACAAAATACTTTGAACTTTGATATCTAAAAATGCACTGCTGTGATAATACACCCTTGATGAGAGTAGCTGAAGTATGGGCCTAAGGAAAAAATGGTTATTTTCAGCCATTCACAGGAAAATGAATTAAATCACTAGGTTCAGTAATAGCTAACAATTATAATTTCTTAACATTGCTGTCATTGATGGCAATTCACTCAAAATCTCCAAAGAATAAACGAGGAAAAACTAGCATACTACTTACTGTCATAGTTTATGGTTTTAACACAGTGATAAAAACCTATTGAATACGAATGGAAGTGATCTTGCCCACACCAATTATGATGCCAATTAATCATTCATATTTGAGCAGAAAGGTAGGAGTTTTAAAAGGTATGAATTTCTACCTGTCAAGCTGTATAGAGTTTTTCATGACGGTATCAGAATTTCCAATATTTCATCAATTGCGTAGAAAATGGCACATGAAGATGCTAGTATGCCTACAAATTGTTTTCTTAAATTATGAATAAGGGAAAGAAAATTTAGAAAGAACTATCTTTATTCAACTAGTCTGATTATGAACTACTACTAAAGCTGAAAAATAATTGGTTTCTGCAGTTTCTTGCCTAAGAATATGTTAAAATATTACCAAGGAACCTTTTACAATGGGCTACAGCAAAATCCAGACCTCACTGAAGTCAAAGGGAGTAGAACTGGGATACATCTTTTGGCCAAAATTTTTGTTGGCACGAAAACTTTCATCTAATTTTTGTTTGTTTCAAATTGTTTGAGTTAAAAAAAGAAAAATCCCAAAAGTCAGTTTCACGTTTGACATTCCAAACAGAAAAATCAAAGCATTTTGACAATTTCTCTTTGAAATTCCTTTCAAGTTTAAAGATTCAGAACTATTAACATGCTCAAAATCATTAGACTCAAAATTAATTTTGACTTTTAGACTCACTCAGATTTTGGGCGAGGGGGGGGGAAGGGAAAGGGGCATTCCCAGTTTTTCAGAATTGCCAAAAAACTGAAAAACTCAATATTTACTTATTTCTAAATAGAAATTTTGCCCTTGACTTCAACAAAGGCCAGGTTTTTATCCTTCAATATTAAGTTCAGGAACTCATGTCAAGCATGGGTACAGCTAAACCGGTTCCTAAAACGAGTCTTGATACTGTTTTGTATTTTGGTAATATGCACTACTGTGTCCATGAAGATTCAGTTTTAAGTCAAGGGGTATGTCTGGGGTATGTCTGTACTGCAATTAGAAAACCCTGGCACAGAGTCTCAGAGCCTGGGCTCTAGGGCTAAAAATTGTAGTGTATACCCTCAGGCTTGGGCCGGAGCTCAGGTTCTGAGAATCTGCAAGTGGGAAAGTCTCAGAATCTGGGCTCCAGCCCAAACCCAAACCATCTACACTGCAATTTTTAGCCCTGCAGGCTGAGCCCCACAAGTCTGAGCCATGCCACAGGTCTTTTATTATGTACACGTACATTATATGGATGCCGGAGCCTATGCTAGTAGATCCTGATATGGAATTAATGTCATATGGCCTAATCTGGAGTCCACTGAACTCAGGGAGCTTTTGATCAGGCCCATAACATGGATACTGAGAGTTATCTGGGCCAAACTCTAGACCTGTTTCTGTACAAGACTCACATATGCTTCACTTTACATACTGTGAGTAGTCACATTGGCTTCAGTGGGACTAATGACAGTCTGTAAATTGGAGCACACATGTAACTTGTTGAAGGATCTGAATCTAATTTCAAGTCATGTTTAAAAAAACAGTGTTGTAAAAACACCAGTTATTGGATCAGATAGCGCATTAGAATAAGATGATGTCTGGTAAAATAACGATGTGACTAGTAACTTTGTCAAGATTTATGGCTCCCACATCCTATTCTATATACTTTAGAACTCCTACATTTCAAAAGTTTAAGTCATAGATAGTATTGATTTTCATTTGATAAGTTTCCTTTGATCTCCAGTGAATTAAAGCTGTAAACTGTGGCTGCATTGCTACATACTATATTTAACTTACTGGGATATTCTTTTTATTCTAATATCAAATGAAATACTTTAGAATGTTTTTCCTTATTTATCTGAGAGAATTTTCAGGATTTTGATTAATTGGACATCATAAATAATTTGATAGAAGGTATCAAATTAAGTTTTCAAGCTCCAAATGTCTTATTTTGTATCATTCTCTTTTCCTCAAGGACCATTAAGGCTCCAAATATTTTCAGTATATAAGTAAATGTAATTTGACCCCAAAAGGTTATTGTAATACATACCAAAACATAATACACTAAAATTAAACATTAAAACCCAGAAAAAGGCCACACAGGGTTTTTAAGAGAACATGAAACAGACACACGAATACTGCAATCATTACTATACTAAACATAGATTTATTTTAGCATGTGGAACTTTTTGTATCAAGGTAAAAGCTGGGAAATTGTTAGTACAAAGGAAATTGTAAGAGTAAAGGAAAGAAAGAGGTCCAGAGAGAGGTCAAGTTTTGAGACACTTAAAATATTCCCAGAGGCAAGCTGAATGGGAATTTAGAGTGGATATTAGTGGTTAGGGTACTAACCTCCAACTCAGGAGATCCAGACCCAATTCTTTGCTATACCACAATATGACTGTGGGGAAATCACTCAGGATACATCTTCCAGCTGCAGTGTACATGTAATTTCCATCTCAGGTAGAAATACACATTAGCTCTGCTTGAGGAAGAGAGCTAGAAGTAGCAGTGTGCTTCATTACATACCAAGGATCTTGGATGGGCTGTCCTTGGCTGGCTACCCCAAGCCACCGCAGCCACCACTATTTTGAGCATGCTAGCTCGAGCAGAGCTACTGTGTGTACATCTACCAGAGTTGGGAATTACACCTCCCACCTGCAATGCATTCATACTCTTAATGTGTCTCTATGTAAACTTTTCCATCTGTAAAGTAGAGATACTAGTACTTGCCTACCTCACAGTGATTTTATGGGGACAGATACTGCATCTGAGTGCCTTACAGTCTTTAATGTAATGACTGCTATATATGTACCCCAGCTAGATAAACAGATGTCCATTCTGCTTGGAATTAAAGATGAACTGTTTGAAGCTGATCACTTCAGTGGAGAAATCGTATTGACTAAAGGTTGGTCCTTTTTCATAATTTCAATTTGGGCCATGTAATGACAGGCCCTTATCTCTCCTTATGCAGGAAAGAATAGAGGGCACAAGGATCCGCCACAAGGATCCGCACAAGGATCCGCCATATGCAAAGGTTTGTTAGAATTGCAGACTACTCCCTCAATGAGCTCCCAGTGACACACATTGGTCTCAAAGGAATAGCGAGGGTACTGAGGTATGTTTCCCTGTTGCACTGGACTGAGAAGCAAGACCAACATGCAGAATGAAGAGTATGCTGCACCCCAAGAAGTGAACTCTAAAAAAGGCATTCTGCCTCTGTGAGGAACTGGAGCCTGCAACACAGACCCATGACTCAGGGCATGACAGAGTCTTTACTTCTAAGCTTCAGTATGAGAAGAAAATGTGGCTGACACTGCAGAGGAAGAAAATCAACCGTAGGGAGACAAGGTTATTCATATGTGCCTGAACTTTGTGTTCAAGTACCACAATGATGGACATATAAAAGAACTTAGTTATACCTGAGTCAGACTCAAGTATATGCAAAGAAAGGCTGACACCTAAGCATGTAAAAAGGAATTTAAAATTAGATATCTAAAATGGAAGTTTAAACAGCAGCTTAATTAAATACGGTATACAAAAGCTTTTGTTCCAGATTTTTGCTTTTATGCATATGCCTGGTTTGGGAAGTTAGTAAATGGTACAGATCTGTCCATAATTAATGAAAGAATCAAAGCAGGGGGCTATCCAAATGGATCTTTGAGATTATTGCATTGTATTGAAGATATTCAAGTACTCTATATACTACAGAGGAATCTGCAAATTAAACCTTGATGTAAGCAAAATGTATACATTTGCATTCAGTGGATGTTTACTAGGATAGCCTTGTCAATTTTCTTTTTTAAAAAAGCTTGTAGATTTGGGTCCAGATTCTAGGCTGGTGTAAGCAGTCTCTGCTGCTTTCACTTCAGTAAGCGATGCCATCCTACACTGGCTGTACCAGGATCTGACCCTGGGTCTTTTTGGAATTACATTTTTTTTACTGTGCTAGATTTACTGTATTTAATAAAAAAAATCAAGAGTCAGAACACTTGCTATGTTTAGATGCAGAAATGAGAATTATCTTAGCAGCAGTAGATGCAACATGGGGGCAGTAACTCCTTCCATTATTACTGCAGACATTGTGATTGAAAGCAGAGTCTGGGGCAGATACTCAAACACTATCAAGAGAATATTGTGAGCCAAATAAACACATTTCTGTCTTTTATTTTTTATTCTTATCTCCTTGATATTGTCATTAGCTGAAAAGTTTCAGCCTCTGTTCTCAGTGGTATATCTGCAACTGCTGCTTCTGCAGCTATTGGCTTGAGGAAATTAAAATGTACTTAGCATTTCAGTAAACAGATTTACAGAATTTGGAAGTGGATTGGTATTTCCCTGGAAAATCTGATTGATAACTTTTCTGCTGTAATTGGGGAAAAGAAAGAAGCAAACTAAAATAAAAGTATTTTTAATGCAGCCCATAATGTCTCAACACATTAGAAGCCTATTCTTGTTATTGTCATTACTTATGGTACTGGTAAACTATGGCAATCAATACCAAATCTCCATTGTGTTAAGCTCTGTACAAACATAGGAAGATATAGTCCTTGGCCAGAGGGCTTTACTGGCCAAAGTTACATCTCCATACTTTGGCCCATTTGTTTTAATATTGTTTTGCAGACTGTCAGCCTGTAGTGTGCTTATGTTCTTGTAGAACTGGAAAGAAAAAAAAATGTGTGCCAGATCCTCTAATACCACAGAACAATGCTGGGTACAAAAAAGAGGGGCAGGAATAGCAAAAGTGGCCTTATGTCACATGTATATTTCATCAATCCAAGGCCATCCTGAAGCTGGTCCACTCACTAGCACAAGTTAGAGTGACCTTCAAGCTAGTCTACCTTGATCCAGCTACTCATGGTTCCAGGGGACTATTATAGAATGAATCTGGCTCAGAGTACAGTATATATGTGTAACAGACAGGAAAAATGAGAGATTAAACACTTACCTCCATGTTTACTTCCCATTGAGTACAATAAAATTGCTTACCTAGTACTGGCAAAGAGAGTGCCAGTCTTAGGCTCTCATCCAGGTTTATATTTTGATAAGACGAGATAACTGTGACAAATTTAATTGAAAGTCAGATTTACCCTTTCAAGGTAAATATGAGAAACAGTCCAAAGGAAAAAGAAGGAGAAGTGAACCAATTCTTAAACATTGACACCTACATTTGCACCTGCACATTTATTTGATGCCCAAAGATGGTTTGAGAACTCAAATGTGGAATTAGACTTGAAAACTGATCTCAGACTTTAAGATCAGAGTTCTGAAAATCACATCCAAGAGTGACATAATGAAAACATTTGCTAGGAGGTATAAAGCAGGTTTATTAGAAGTGCTCATTATATAAAACTCAGTCATCTATAATATGTAATCTTGGAAATCTTGTAGTAGTTTAGAGGGGTAGGGTGGCTTAACCAGGAAGTCCCTTTCATATACAGTCAGTATGCAGTTGTCCTCCTGTGTTTATTCCCACCCCACCAGCCCCCGCTTTGTTGCTTCATCGCAGTAGAGTAAATTTAGTGTAGTGGGCAATAATTGTCTACATTCTCTGAACATTCACATTCCCCTATCCTATCCAATCTTTTTCACAAAAGGAAGAAGGGAAGAACATTTTAAAAAAAAGAGCCAATTTATGTAAGTCAATTTAGTGAGTCACATAATATTTCACTGAATTTCCTGAACTTTCTAGAAAGTTCAGAATTACATCCAATGTAATTTAATTATACATAGACTTGTGGAAACCTGGAGTAAAACCAACAAAGTCAATGAAATAACAGAATCAGACAAATTATCTTATTGTCTTTCTTTTGGTTTTCACAGCCAATATAAGGCCAGATACTCAGATTGTATAAATCGACATACCACTGACTTCCATGGACTGTGCTCATCTCTTGTGACCAGTGATATCACAAATAGCCCAACTTTAATGACAAATTCTATATTTGCAATGTGATACTACTGAACAACTTGCCAATGTAAATTATTTATTCTGAGATCACCTGGGAAATAGGGTGATTGTGATCAACAGAACAAGATGGAAAAGGTCTACAGCCCTAAAAGTGATATTCAAAACACCTCGTCTATGAAACAAAATTCCTTTAAAAATCATTAACATTATATTCAACCATAAATCATTTTTCCAAAAGGTCATGAAAAAATGTCCTCTAATGGAAAAGTGTGAAGTCACATTTTTCCCCAAACTTTTACTATAACAACTGTGAAGATTATCTATATCTTTATGAGAACTAGTTAAAATAAAACAGATTTCATGAAAGAACTTCATAGAGCATCATAATAGTCATTAAGTGTAACACTTGATCCCTCCTGGTCACAAGCTGGGAGACAAATTTGAATTCAAACTAAAGCAATCTCCATACAATTGTTTTCAGTTTCTTCAACAATATTTCATGTGTAAGCAAGTCCAAGGTCTTGAAGAACCCTGGGTGTGAGCTAGCACACACTTTTTCAGCAGCTTCAGAGCATTAAAATGTTGTGAACTGAACTGAATGAAAAAAAGCTATATAATATCTTTGCAAGTATCTAAGCTTAGTTTTAAATTAGCACTTTTAGTGCATTGAATTTTCAGGCATATTTTTTTTCTATCATCACCCTTATAATATATCAAAGTGTAGTAGATAGTGTTTTCTCATAAGAGAACTAGAGGCTATTTCCCCCCTCAACTTATCTATGCAACTATTAACATCTTTGGCAGTGTAGCTTTCAAAGGAGAATATCGTACCCCTTCTCCCACCCAAAAAAAGTAATACTGAAAAATATTCAGTGCCACCCAATTCCCATATTGCATAGAGTACTCTGGAAAAAAACAGTTACTCTGGAGAATTTGATGGTGAGTTCTATTCTAAGTTCTTATATAGCCTTGACCACTAGTGTCTGAGTGCCTTCTAGTACTACATTAAGCAATGACTAGCATCTCCCAAACATGGTTGATTCTCTTTCTCATTCTCTTTTTTTTTTGGTGGGGGGGGGAGAATATATGTGCAGTGTCGTTTTTTTTGTAGGGTTTTCATTTTGTGTGTGTGGTTTTTTTTATATACACATTGCTATGCACTTGTACGGGAGAAGGCAGGTTGAAGTTATACACATTGCACTCAGAACAGAAAATCTGTGAGGTTTTATGGTCTTTAGTTCCTGTGGCAGTTCATTCCACTGTCTCAGACTGGCTCAGGGAGATAACTCTTTCTCCCACACAGATTAAGCTATATTTTTATAGTAGAAAGTTCCCTAGTGTCAAAAAAAAATGGAGTTGTGAACCACGGTCCTTTAGCCAGGTATATGTATCTGTGGGGTATCCTAAACCTGAACCATTGAGCACCTTGAAGATATGGACCAAAATCAAGAATCTGGTTTCTGTGAGAAGCCAATGGAGAGAGGAGAAGTCAGGTTTAGGTTGGGGTAATGCTGCTCTAAAATGAACGAAGTAGTCTCAATTTTGATTTCACTGGACGTTTGGTCTCCTCTCCAAAGTACGCATCTGCTGAAAAATTCCTTTCTAGTCGGCATCTTAGCTGCAGCATAAATCTCTATTGCATATTCAGAAATGACTATGGTATCAATGGAATCATGCACTATATGCACTAGAGATCTACACTAATGCAATTATAAGTCCTCATTTGAAATACTGTGTAAAATGCTGGTTATCTATGTTCAAGAAAGATGAAATCAAATTGGAACAGATGCTGAGAAGAGTTACTAGAATGATCAGGGGAAAGGAGGACCTATCTTATCAGAGGAGACCGGAAGAGCTTGGCTTAAGTCTCACAGAAAGAGGCTGAAAGGGGATCTGATTGTCTTCTGTAGGTACATTCCCTCCCAACCACCCCTCATGTATTCTGAGAGATTATCTTATCTCCTTCCTCTGAAGCATCAGGGATAATGACAACTAGGGATGGGACACTGGGCAGGGTCAGGGCCAGGGCTCTGACGTGGCATCAGGGATTTTCTCTCTCAGGTGCTTAGCTGGCTGGCTCTTGCTTACGTGCTCAGAATCTAACTCAGGGGTGAAAGTAACTTAAAGGACTTACCAGTACTCCTAAGTTTTCAGAGGGGGAACCTCTTCTCCAGGGATGCTAATGGCAGGACAGTGGCAGACCAGACATTTGCTTTTTCTGAGCTCCATACAGCAGATCTAGGTAGTGGTGATTCCTCCCCCTTTACCCAGTCACTTTCTCATACTCTGTGCAGGAGACCTAGGCAGTGAAGTGCCCTTTCTTCCACAGGTTTCACACTATTTCCTTGCCTAGGTTCCCTTACCCTTCCACACACTAAGTTAGCTTGTTCAGCAAACTAATTACACTATTACTATTTAAAATATTTTTAAAGGATTGATGTGACATTACCTAGAATGGATTGTCAATAATATTCTTTTAAAATATTACAACTCATAATTCTGGTCAATATCATTATTATTATTCACCAGGCATGTAAATACAGCTTAAAGCCTATTCAGATTTCTGTATCACAGCTTATGCATCTTGCTTATTGTTTTAATAGTATGGTAATACTGAGAACCATATGTACATGTTTATAAATAGCAACCATTAACTCACTTGCAATGCAGACAGTATTACCATAATGTTAAATAGGGTCTTTATTAGTTCAGGCTCATTATCTTAACAATTTCAGAAGGAACAAGAATATCAGTGTGATCAGATGTCTCCTTGTCCCTTAAAACTGAAATATATTGAAGTTTAATTTCAACAATATAATAATGCTTCCAGCTACATTTCATACTGGAAACTTTTCTTTTACAGGAGTTATTGAAATATATTATACAATATTCACCTGGGGGGCAAAAGTTACTTTGTATCTGAATTGTGCATTCCAACACCTTATATTTGAATCTAAGGGTTTTTCTTAAAGTACAACTGAGCCCATTAATTGAAATCATTGCTCCAAGCATTCCTAGCAAAATATGATTTTAAAGTCATGCATCATGAAAAGTAGTCTTTTCAGGAAAATAAGATTTTTAAGCAAAAGAAAAGAGGTATAAAATTCCTTTATCAAATATGCCACTTCTCATTAATAAAAGCACTAAGATTATGCAAATAAAAATCATAATTGCTTCTTAGATTATTGTTCTGGAAATATGGATCCCCATGTCTTCTCTGAAGATATGTATCATTTCTATCAGTTGGTCTTGTTATAGTGCTTAAGTATTCTGACTGATTTTTTTCATAGAACTATTATTTGAAAGAACCCACTTAATGTCAATGCTCTCTGTACTCCATTTATTCAAATGCTTTGCTTTGTAAATTAGGCTTTGATGCTATAAAATAGGGCCTCCTTGAAAGCATTCTGAATTTTCTATATTAGCTGGGCTGTCTACCTACTCCATCTTTGCACTTAGGGCATGTCTACACTACAAACATATGTCAGCTTAACGTAAGTGAACTTCCAGCCTCTGCATTAAGTAATTCAGTTGTGAATGTCCATACCATACTCATTGTGTCAGTGGAAAGCAACATCATTATCAGTGCTTGCATCATACACAGATTAGTGTACACTGGGTAGCTATTCCACAGTGCAACTACCCACAGGGGGTAGTGAGAAGTTTTTGCGATACCTTATGGGGGGGTGGGGGGGATGGGAACATGGCTTCAACTCCCCATGATGCAGTTTTCTTCTTCCCTCCCTATCAACAGCAAACAATGTTTGCTCTTTTTTCCCCAAAAAAGCTGGACCTAGCCACACATAGCCCATAGCTTGAGAAGCATGGAGCCTGCTCAGCTGTACACTCTTGTTGTGAGCGTTACAAACACCTTGTGCCTTACCATGCAGTATTTCCAGAGCACAGACAGGAGCAGCCATGTGGAACATAGCAATGTCCTTCAAGCAGCTCTGCTGCAAGCCATAGAACAAAACAATTCCTGGTTGCTGCTGGCAGTCATGCTGACTGGTGGGATCACAGTGTTATGCTGTTATGGGATGATGAGCAGTGGCTGCAGAACTTTTGCCTGCATATGTTCTTTGAGCAGAGCTTTCTCCAGCCCTGAAGCTCAGCAACACTAAAATGAGACCTGCTGACACTGGAAAAGTGAGTGGTGATCGCTCTGTGGAAGCTTGTGATGCCAGACTGCTACCAGTCAGTGCAGAATCAATTCAGAGATGGTAAATCCACCATGGAGCTATTGTGACTACCTAAGAAGGGTAGTGACTCTGGGTCATATGCAGGACATAGTGGATGGTTTTGCTGCAATGGGGTTCCCTAACTGCAGTGGGGTGATAGATGGCATGCACATCCTTATATTGGTGCCAGATCACTTTGTTAACAAGTACGTAAACTGAAAAATATTTTTCAATGATGCTGCAAGCACTGGTGGATCACAGTGGGCATTCCACTGACATGGGAGTAGGGGCGGGGAGAGATCAGGATAGGTGCATGGCACATGCATCTTTAGGAACACAGGTCTATTCAGAATACTTCAAGCAAGGACTTTCCAGACCACAAAATAACCATTTATGATGTTGAAATACCAATGATGATCTTGAGAGACCCAGCCTACCCCTTGCTCCCATGGCTCATGAAGCTGTACGTCAGCCACCCCAACAGCAGTAAGGAGTGGTTCAACAATAGGCTGAGCAAGTGCAGAATGGTGGTGGAATGTGCCTTTGGATGTTTAAAGGGTCACTGGCATAGTTTACTAGATTAGAACTCAGAGAAAGCAATATCCCCATTGTTATCACTGCCTGCTGTGTGCTCCATAATATCTGTGAGGCAAGGGGAGAGTAGTTTCTGCAGGTGTGGGGTATGGAGGCAGATTGGCACACATTACTGTGGCTCATTACTTAAATGGGTTTTCAAAGCCTCCCAGAGACACAGAGCTCGTTGCTGGACTCTTCTTATCGCCCTGGTATCTAGTGACAGCTAACTTAGAGCAGCCAGTTATCTGCATTGTGCCTGCCCACACCATCCCCTCCATTGCATCAGTTTCCCTGTGTCCCTCACCCCCTCAAGCCCCCCATGATTTGAATAAACAAGGAGCCTTTCTCAAAGTGTTGACTTCTATTGTACACACAAATAACTGAAAGAACAGGAAAATAAGTTAACCTTGGGTAAACAGTCTGATAATATTGGGAGTGGGGGGAGAGACAAGACAAGTCAGCTTGTCTTTGAAAGCACAGTAGTCTTGACCAAAGGTCTTAAAAAGGGGCACCTTTTGTTCTTGGTAGCCTCCCGCAATGTTAAGTGTAAAGGATTCTCAACTTCCTCTCCCCCTCTACTCTGCCTCCTGGAAGGAGGGGGATTGGGAACAGGTAGATATTTGCAGGTAGTTCTGCAGGGGATGCAGAGGGAGTCTAGCCTCAAGCTTCTTTTCTTCAATCTCAACCAGATGCCTCAACAGGTCTGATTGGTCCTCCATAATCCATAGCATCTCTTCCTGCATGGCATGCTCCTGCTCCTTGGATGCTCGCCTGCTCTCCATGTCCACATCCAGTTTCTCTGACACTGAAGTCCTCTGGGCTCTGAGCTCCGTTTCAGCTATCCCAGAGGCATTCATTACCTAGCTGAACATGTCATCTTGCAGCCTGTTTTTCCACCTTCTAGTCTGCAAATGTCTGTCTCCTGGTGTGGAAGATGCACTGAAGGACAAGCTTTCGGCTGTAAGGCATGCAAAGCACAAGGCAACTATTGTCAGTGCATATGCTAGTTCTAGTGCAAGGTTGCTATTTTAAACAAAATACTCCCCTTATGATGTTCTGGCTTGCACTTGAATGTAATCAGAATCCCTAGTTAGTCAATTAATTGATTTGCTGTTCCAGACATAATGAGTCTTGCCCTGCAGCATGGGCCACAGGCCTTGTGCTGCAACTTGTGGCAAACCTGTGTCGGGAGCACAGATGGGCAGTTAGATAATGCCCCCTGCGTCTAGCAACATGTGCATCACTTTGAGACCAGCGTTAAGCCACCCATACTTGCTATCTATTTCCCTGGTGGCTCTGGGTGGGGAAGAAGAGAAATACAGAAAGCCCACTCTCTCCCCACCCCCCTTCCCTTAACACTACTGGTAGTAAATGCCAATCCCTCCAAAAAAAAGCAATGGTATGTTGGGGAAAGCATGGTTGAGGAACCCAGAATTCACCACGGGAAGTGGATCACATGCTCTATTGTTTGCAGTGCAAGCAGTTGCAATGAAAACTTCCACTGTTTCCCCTAGGTGACCCTATATGATATCAGTCTCCTGAGGGTAACAATGGTGGCTAGGGAGCAGATGCTGCAAGAGTCTTGGTACAGACCTGGTCATTATGCTGCTATGCTCTGTACAGCAACGATACCAACAACGTTAAGACTGGAATGGTGTGGGAAAGTTTCCTAGTGTGGTGGAAGAAATAAGGCAATCATCCCCAGGAACTTTCTGCAAAGGACTGCGGAGTACCTTCATAAAAGATAAAACAAACTTTAAATAATATTTTGCAGTTGTTGTTAAAAATGCATCTTTATGTTAGACTACATACAAATATGTGGTGCCATCTTTCATGAGACTGGAAGAAGTTCAGAGAACCTTTTTTAACCTGTTGCAAGGGTTATCTTATTTCATTTTAGACCTTGGAATTTCAGTGCATGGTTTAGCATCAGTTTGAATCAACCATATAGAGAGGTTTTTCAGTTATCAAGTTGATATTTTGGAAGTACCGGTATATTAAGTGAATAAACACCAGTGAATTGCATAGTAATAGTTATTCTGATAAGAGTCAATTCACGTCTTAAAAGACTAACACCTAAGGTGACCAAAGGCTTAATTTTTTACTTAAAAGAAAGTGAAGTTGCTGTACAAGGAGATGAGCTAAGAATTATCAATAACGAATGGTCAAATTGAATGATCCAAGGGCGAGCCTGATTAGCCATCTCATTTTTTTTATAGTCTCAAATGTCTACAGACAAAAATGTAACCTGAGTTTTCATATTAATATGAAAAGCACATCATAAAACAACACCATTATAGCACAGGGCAGCTCTGTTGACTGGGGCATACAGAGCAGCATGATTGGCAATCCCAGTGCCTCAGGGATCCACTTGTTTTTTGAGACAGAGAGGCATTTTCGCCACTACTGTGGTATAACCTGGACATCCATTAAAGCTGTCAGGCTATGAGACAAAGGTGCTCAATGGGAGACAACATTTCCTACCCAAATCTTTCATCATGAGCCTAATTTTTATGTTTTGCTCTGTGCAACAAAAAAAGAAAAAATACTCAGTTAAAGGGTGAAGGTTTAAAGTACTTTTCAACATATTTAATAAGCACTGCCATTTTTTTTTAATTTACAGCTTCAAAAGAAGTCAGAAGGGGATTTTTTTTAAGTGTATTTGAGTCATCCAGTTGTATTCCCTGCCCCTACATTTGCTGGCTAACCTGTCTGGATGGTAGAGTTTTAATCATATTTGCTAGCCACAACATATATTATACACTCCCCTCCCCACGCACGAGTAGGTATTGTGTTCACAGTATTAACATTATATATAGGTGTTGGGAAGTAGTTAGCTGAATGTATTATGTTCTTCCCACAATTCTCATCACCCATGCTAAATATTCCATTAGACTTCGCAAAGCCGGTGTCAGCTTTGGCATGAGAAAAATATGAAACGTGTCAGACAAGATACATGAATGTTCTGCCCTTATGTAAGCATGGGAAGTACCTTCAAGGGCAGTTGTCTTGGAATATAATATCCAAAAAACACAGATAAGGAAAGGTACCAGAAAAAAAATCAGGAAGAAAATTTACCAATCAACCTTTTTAACCGTGGGTGACTTGTAGCTTGTAAACAATCATGCTGTAAACATGGCAGCTTTTGAAGGCATATTTTGGAGCATATTTGTGTAAGGTGAACAGAATGATGAGAACTGCTTCCCAGAAGCACTGATAAAGCAATAAAATACAGACCGGAAAGTTAATGTTGTCTTTAGCCTATTTGGCTAAGCTTGTTTAGTTCATCTCTTAAAACAGTCTTAATAAGTGCCTACAAGTGTAGTCAAGCAATTGGCTATATGGTTAGCAACAAATGGCTTATAGCTCTGTTTAATCTCTCTCTTAGATATGACTCCATCTGCCCCATCCTCACATATGGGGTCCGTCCAGCCCATATACCTTATTTTGAAAACAAGCATATGGGAATAATGCAGAACTCATACTATGAGGAATGCCTGATTTGGTCCGGCTCACTCTAGGTTATACCACCATACTCACCACGATATCCAAGCATCTATTCATCTGACAAAAATGACAATGCAGAGTTTTGTCTGAGTAAGGTTAATCTATGTTTAAACAAGTACCACCTTGGGCCCAGCTCTTAGAAAAGCAAATAACTGGAAAAAGTAGGTATTTCTGCATACTATTAGCCAAATTGTCCCCTTTCGTATAAGTGGTATAGAGGTCTTTGCAGACTCCTCTCAGAGCTATACCCAAGCAGAGCAGCGCAGAATACACCTTAGCATCCCCTCTAACCTATGCAAGTTTAGAATATGGACAGCTGTAGAGGATGTTGTTTCAGGATGCCTGGGAGTTCCAGGTAAGAAGAAAGTGAATTCTAAGCATAAGTATTTAGTGCTGGTAAATGTACATTACACAACAGAACACAAACAAAATATTCAGATGAATGGAGTTACGCCAGCATAAAACTAGAGCAATGTAGTAAGAGGAGGCCCTAAGATATATAAACATATATCTTAGGGCCTCCTCTTACTACAAGCAACAAACTGGTGAATGAGTTCTTGTGATCTATCAAGGTTTTTATGCTGTCTTTAACAGCATGATACCTAGTCGTCTAATTAAACAAAGCTAACTTACTGGGGATTTGCCTTATGAAGGAATGGAGCATTTGGCCATATTTTATTTTTTATATAAATGAAAGACTATTTTAATAATGTACCCATCAGATGACTGTTGAACAATACAATTTCTAATGTCATGATACTTCCTTCTATGTTTATGCATTCATAGGTATCCAATTTCTTTGTATGATGGTGTGCATTTGCTTTTTAAATTATTCTGAGTCTACTGATAGGACTGATCATGCAAGCAGTGCTCACATATCAATATGGCAATATATTTGCAGAAAATCAATTTCAGATTTGTCTTAAATGGATTGGATGACCGATTTCAAAAAGATAAATATGTGTTATGTAGGTATCCAATCAGAATATTTGGATTGGTAAAGTAAAAAATTCAATGTAATCTGATTAATATGCTATCAGCCAATATGCTATCACTTGCAGAAATTATTCAGTGACAATTTAAGAAATTAAAGAAAAATCATTTCTAGACAATTCACAGCAAATACCTTATGGGTTTTTTGTTAATTGTTTGCCCAGTTCCAGAAGAGACATACTAATGAAAATATGGTAATGTAATACCCATGTAACTGAATTTTTATGTTTTCATACTGGTACATTTTACAATGTATACAATTTAATATTTTCTTATTTTTATGACTAAGAGATCACAAATCCCTTTACAAAATAATTAGTTATATGGATAATGAAGTAGCTCTTCTAAGCAAACCGAGCATCCACAAGTGGCCTCACACGAACATAAGAACATATAAGAGTGGTCATAGTGGGTCAGACCAAAGATCCATCTAGCCCAGTATCCTGTCTTCCATCAATGGCCAATGCCAGGTGCTCAAGAGGGAATGAACAGAACAGGTAATCAAGTGTTCCATCGCGTCACCCATTCCCAGATTCTGGCAAACAGAGGCTAAGGACACCATCCCTGCAGATCGTAGCTAATAGCATTGATGAACCCATCTTCCATGAACGTATCTAATTCTTTTTTGAACCCTGTTATAAAATTGGCCTTCACAAAACCCTCTGGCAAAGAGTTTCACAGACTGACTATGCATTGTGTGACATAATTACTTCCTTTTGCTTGTTTTAAACCTGCTGCCTATTACTTTCATTTGGTGACCCCTTGTTCTTGTGTTATGAGGAGGAGTAAACAATACTTCCTTATATACTTTCTCCATGCCAGTCATGATTTTATAGACCTCAGTCATATTCCCCTTGAGTCATCTCTTTTCCAAGCTGAAAAATCCCATTCTTATTAATCTCTCTTCATATGGAAGCCATTCCATACCCCTAATCATTTTTGTTGCCCTTTTCTGAACCTTTTCCAATTCCAATATATCTTTTTTCAGATGTGAAGACCATATCTTCATGCACTATTCAAGATGTGAGCATACCATGGATTCATATAGAGGCACTATGATATTTTCTGTCTTCTTACCTATCCCTTTTTTAATGATTCCCAACATTCTGTTTGCTTTTTTGACTGCTGCTGCACATTAAGTGAATGCTTTCAGAGAACTATCCAAAATGGCTCCAAGATCTTTCTTTATTGAGGTCTAAATTAGCAGTTATTTTATATGTATAGTTGCGATGATGTTTTCCAATGTGCATTACTTTGCATTTAACAACATTGAGGTCTTGGACATTAAACTCTGTTTTAATGAGAGAAAATGTTAGTGTAGTGATGGAAGAAAATTGCAAGAGATTGAGAATTGAGATTTGTGTGAAATAGTCTTCAGCTGGCAGCAACTTTGAAGTCAATAGAATGATAATAACTTATACTAGCTAATTATCTTCCTCATAAGAGTTTAAGTACGTCAGACAAGCATCCAGATTACCCAAACCTTGTGGAGAGTCTTCCCTCATAATAGCTTCCCCAAGTTACCATTATAATGGGGCCTCCCCTCTCTTCTGATGGTGGCAGAAGCTCTTGAGAATAGGCTCTACGTGCCTTACTACAGGCAGCACTTACAGTGCACGAGATAGAAAATCGACCACATTTGAACATCAGCTGCAGTCACAAGTGCAAGTCAGAAGGATCCTTAATTCAAATAAAATTTAGAGATTGGGGATTTCAAACATCACAGCAGCACCCTTCTCTTAAATGCAGATATCAAAAATGGATTTGTTGTAAGATATGCACCCCTGACCTTTAGAGTTAGATACAAGTGTGCTTTTAACTAAGTCATAAAAACAGTTTATGCCATTTTTGTGACTCATGTATAAAACATTCAGTGATCACTAGTTTCTTAATTATGTATATGTTTGTCTATGAATTCTAGAGCTGTCTACAAATAATTTTTGCTGAAGTTAACATTAGAGTTGCTCAGGAATTTCCTCACTGTTTTTGTTGTTGTTGGAATATATCTATTCTGGGACAATTGAGAGATCTGTCAACACCAATTTGGGTTTTTCTTTGCAGGAGGTTCAAAATTGAAGTGAGATATTTCAAATGAACCCAGTCCAAAAAAAAATTTTGGATTGTCAGTTTGCAAAAAACTGTTCATCCTCATGTTTGTCATATATATAGAAGCAATACTAATGCTATATAAGAGCTAAGTACTATTAAGAGCTTCAGCTACCTTTTCTTAAGGTATACAGAAGTATAGTTAGGGCATGTTTGCTCATTTCTTGAATGCATGGAAATGTGGCAATATTTGGTATAAAATTGATAAAATAAGGACCATAAAACTACTTACACATATTGAGCCAGATATGCACCTGGTGTAAAGTGATGTACCTCTGAACTCAATGGAGCTAGGCTGAATTACAATAGCCATTGATCAGCCTCACTGTTTCCAGAAGTACTGTTTTCAGTTAACACAACCCTGCAGAAGACTTGTATGTTTAATGATAAGCATGTGCGTAGTCCTATAAAGGGACTACTCAGATGCATAAAGTTAAGCGCGTACATAAGTCCTTGCAGAACTGGGGATTTAGTTGGCACTGGTGTCTGGTTCAAATTACTCTATTTCTCGTTTGCATATTAACAGCCATTGTGCTTTCGTAACTAGTTTCAAGGAAAAATAAAGGGAAATCTGTCATTTCTGCATTTTCAACATGTAGTCCAAATTAAAATTCGGCGTTTACGGTACAGACTAAAACGCATATGTATTTTATCCTTGTTTTTCACATGCTCTCCTTTGGGTTAGAGAGGCAGCATTTTTAACAATGAGTGAAGACTGCCATCTTCTGACTCCCACAGTAAAGCTGTACAATTAAATGTACAGCTTAGCCAGCCATGCTAATAATCTTGTAAGTATTTCCAGCAGGAAAATCACTGGGCCACACCCTGACTCTGTGCTTTGCAGCCCTGGAACCCCGCTAGTCATTTACACCCAATGTGCTACTTCATCCCTGAGGATGCCTATTCCCCTGCTCTACCCCAGAGGAGGGATATGGGATACTAATCCACCTTTTCATTAAGGCTGATTCCAAAGTCTTCACAGATATTATATATTACAGTAATTCTGCCACAGTTAGTCAATGGCCAAATAACTAAAGCTTCCTGTTATTTCATCAAATGACTTTCCTTTGTGCCTATGACCAAATGTTTACATGGTGGTTTTCAAGGTTGCAAGTGGAAATTATGAACCTGACTTATTGTAAACCAAAGGGAGTTAGGCACCTAAACATCACTGGTGTCTTTGAAAAACCTCCACCTAAAGCTTTCAGACATTTCAAGTTTGAAACAAAGTAAATACTAGGTATTTGATCAAAAGCTTTAAGCTGTTCGTTGAAATTACCACAGGTAAAATAGACATATTGCAAAGACCCTGGGCCAGTGAGAACAGACAACCATAAAAGTTGTTTTTTGGGCAAAATTGCCACTCTGTAACTTAAATAAGTAAACAGGGTAACAAAAGAGTAGTTCTGTCTAGAGGTAACCTCCCCCACTTTCATTACTGCCAGAACAAACTGCCTACACCCTTTTTTATATTCACCTCCTGGGCATACTAACTACCCAAAGCATAACAAGACCATTTAGCAGATTTGTGCAAATGTGAGACCTACCCTATGATGGATAGTGCACAGGGAAACAAAGCTCACAGCTAACGCTTGGACCATCTCACAGATCCAGCCACCATTGCTGTAGAAGTAGGTTGATGTCTAATCTTCCATCCTCCTTCTGGTTGTGTGGGTTTTGAGACCCTCCAATTGCCACCCACAATGAGTTTAATATTGCCAAGGATAGTTTAACCCTGCTGAGGTAGTTTTGACATGTTCAGATCCCATAGAATCCCACATTAATTTGATCTGCAAAACCTGTACTCATTTATCATGTTCTGTATACTGCACAATGCAACCCATGCAATTGGTTCAGTCTTGAAATCTTCCTTCCCCCACAAATATTTGTGAATACTCAAGATCTGAAAACATAACCACAACCTACAAGAGAGAAACAAGTGAACTCAGCACTGTCCCATGTAGCCATTAGCCTTTATGAAAGAAATTGTGAAATGTGTTGTGATTGGGGAGGCAGAAAGAAGAAGCCTGCATCCATCTGCACTGCTACCCTTCACGGGAGTTGCCCCTCACATCAACCAGACAATCTTTGGTGGCCTTTAGAGGTACCTGTAGTAGTTGCCCCGACTAAGGATTGTTAGCCCTAGGTCAGAGGAGGCCTAACCTTCTGATCTTTCCTTGCAGTCCAAGGCTGCCTACTTTTTCACACTAGAGAGGCAGCTTTCATCTAATAACCACAAGTAACATATGATTTATATTTTAGGAGCCTACTTATTTATAGTATTAGAAGTACTTATCTAAGCTCTGGTTACCTGTATCAATATGAAAAACAAAAGGATAGATATCCTTCATACAGAAAGTGTTCTACCACCCAACCCATTTCACAACAACCTACTTAATAGTGTCATAAGCAAGGACTATGTAAGAACACACCAAAACTTGGCACTCCTAATCCTTCAATGCAGTCATCCTTCAGAAAAATCCCAAGAGACTGGATCAATGTTGAAGGTTGACACATCTGGCTCAGCCACACTATGAAGACTAATGGAAAAGAATCTTCCAGCAGATTGTTCCCTTTAGAATAAAATACAAAACATCTCTACTGATAACAGCTGTGGAATCACTTAAAGAGAAGAGCAGACTTTACTTAAGGGTGCATATGAACCTTAGATAACATCAGCTCTTCATAATTTCTTCAGAGAGGAGACTCTTATTTGAACACCTTGGGCAGTGATCATTACTGTCAGACCATTAGATACTATTGTAAATATAAACAAAAACAATAGAGACTCCACCAAAATCAGGGCCCCCACTGTGCTAGGCACTGTACCATATATTAAAGAGACAGCCCACAGCCTAAAAAGTTACAATCCAATTGGACAAGGCACACAAATAGTGGGAGAAAGGAAGTATCTCCATTTTACAGAAAGATTAAGTGAGTTGTCCATTGTCAAAAAGAAAGAGCCAGGATCTGACCACAAGACCAGCCTTCCTCTCTTCCACACATTTAAACCAGAGAAGATTTTCATTGAACAGTTTTGCTGACAGATACATCCTTATCAGAATTTACATCACTGAGAATTAGTTGCACAGATTTTCTGGGGGGAATGAGAAAAATTCAGTCTGTATCAGACAAACACATATAGTGTTCCATCTCAACTTCAGTCTATAAGTGGAATGAGTGCCATTTATGTTTTCCCCTTCACTGACCAGCAACTATTTTGATCAGAATTTCACTGTTGTGTTTGCTCTTGAAAATTACATGCTAAGTATCTCTGCTTGATTAGTTTCCTTTCTTGAAAGATGGTACTGAAGCTGCCTGTAAAGGCAGGGGGGAGGAGAATATCTAGTATTCACAGGCATTTAGACTAATAGTTGCTTATAAGGCTACTGATTATACATACATTCCAAAGGAGGCCATATTCAGATTGCATCTGATCCATGATTTCCAGTTATAAAGCTATTGTTAGTGTCCCATCCTGTCCTACCTAGGGTGACCAGATGTCCCGATTTTATAGGGACAGTCCTGATTTTTGGGTCTCTCTCGTATATTGGTGCCTATTACTCCCCATCTCCATCCTGATTTTTCACACTTGCTATCTGGTCAGCCTAGTCCTACCCCACACCCATTCACCCACAGTGCTCCCACTGGGTTTGGGGGTTCTAAGGATCCTACAGGAAGCATTATATTTTGGGGGTCTCATTTTCACTGCTACAGAAATTTAAAAAATTCCACAATCAATTTTATTCCTCATTTCATAAATTAGCAATTAAATGCTTCAAGATTCGAGGTGATCTGATCATAGCTATTAGCTGACTACTAGGGAGAAAAAAAGCCTTTTGTTAAGAGTTTGATTTCTTAAAATATTACTTTTCTACCCAAGAACACATTTGTAATAATTCAGTACGGCTTGTAGCTTGAGCTCTAAAGGGGACCAGGATTAAGTGAGTACAAGGAAGTGCATTATCTACCCACAAGGTGATCTTTTCAGTTCATGGAGCAGATTATAGAGTCCCATGTTACACCTGTTTACACTTCATCTTGAGGTGACATAGCTCAGTTTCATTCACCTAGTGGAATCTATTTTCTTTTGCACACTCACCTTCACTCCAACAAACATCCCTGAATAAAAGTGCTCTTGTATTGTCAGACATGCGAGCCAGGATAGCATGAATTACATTTCTAGTTAAATTGTTTTTATGAACACTTTATGGGCTTCATCATTTGAAGTCAAATCTGTTTTTCAGGTTTCAGTTCTTATCCCACCCCAATCCCAACTTGGGTATTCTTCCAAAAATGAAAATATGCTCTTTTTAAAAAATTGATGTTCACTGGTATTCTTTAATGCTACAGGGAGTAAGGTATATTAATCTTTGTGTAAAATGGAGAATAGAACCCTTCCATGTATTCTTATCTTTCTAATGTGAGATATTTCAGTTATAAGCCCTTCAGGGGAGGGATTAATTCTTTTCTGTTTCCATCGTGTCCAGTACAATGGAGACCTAATCCTGACTGGGGTCTTTGGATACTGGCCATCACCTCAGCATGGCATATTGACTAGCATCTGTGACTCCACACTCAGTACACTGGCTTTTGTGAATCCCATCTTTCAGTGCCTAACTGTTTCCATGGATTGTATAGGGATCCTGGTTTACAAATTGCACTAGTAGCAAGCACCCAAATATTACTACTGTAATACTGGCCACTGCAAGTCCTCCTTGTGAACCTTACGCTTCGGGTTGGACCCTGTTTCCATTGAAGTCACTAGTGACATTCCCACTAACTTCACTAGAGCAGGATCAGTGCCATAGTGGACAAATTCCTTACATACTTACCAAACTATGCCCTCTGAAAATGAGTCTTCTTTTTGTTGCCCTTTGTGTGTCAGTTTAGCAGTACTTCCCCAATAAGATTAGCACACATGCTAAAATATGCAAGTGATTCAATTTAAGAATACTCATTTGCATACCTTTCTCCCCCATAATGTTTATATATTATGGGTGGTGTACATTTAGCAACAGAGTTTAACGCTCATAGTAAGTCAAAGAGGAATTGGCCCAGCCAGAGATAAAGTATTTGTACAGGTTCATAACAGTAATGTAAAAACAAACAACTGTCTATTGCAGGTGGCCAAACCATAGCTTGTGAGCCACATGCAGCTCTTTTACAGTTAAAGTGTGGCTTGCAGAGCCCTCGCCCCCCCCCACCCCCCATTCTCCTACCAGAGTAGGGGGAGAGAAGAGCTCGGGTCTTCCACCCAGGGTTGGGGGGTGGGGCGCTAGGGGCTTTAGCCCTGCAGGGAGACATTGGGGCAGAAGACCCATGCCCCAGCAAGCGCCGCCCTGCGGGGCAGGTTATGCGTGTCTTCCAGCTCTTGAACTTCTGAAGATTATCATATGCAGCTCAGAGGGTTCATAAGTTTGGCCACCCTGGTCTATTGATTAGAAACAATTGATTATTCTATTGCAGAAGATTTATGTGGGGTGGGGGGAGGGAAGACCTCTCTTTGAGGTCAGAATATCATTTTGGAAGAATTAACATACACCCAGACTAGATAGTAATATATTTAACTAAATGGAAGTGTAGACTTGATAAAGAGAGACAATCTGGAAATACAATTTCATGCCACGTGCTGGGCCTGAATGCAATGCTTGTAGAGTTTGCTTTTATTAAAAGCTTAATGCAGGTTTACTAATGTAGGTTTATAGACAGACTAATTCTTAATCAAATATTTCAGCTGCAGGAGGTCCAACATTCAAATAAATGATTAATTGAAAACTTTAATTAAATGCTTCAGGGTAGACATGAAAGTGTTGTTATAAAGTTTCAGGTAACACAACCTGTATCTGGACTCAACTACTGAAGATTAAGAGCCTGATCCAAATCCCATTAAAGTCAACTGGCGCTGGCTGTAAAATAACAGCTTGCTTTGAACGTGTGCAGGGATGGTTTGTGGAATATTTTAGCTGACATGGAAAGCATTTGAAAGTGGGGAACATAAAAACAGGTAACTTGTTCCATTTTATCTGTCTCCTTCCTAAAGTCTTTTATAAGACTTTGAAAGATCTATTTTACAAAGTTTTCTTGGAAGTTACTGGGGAAAAAAATCCTTGCAGTCTAGTTTGTTGCTGAAAATAAAAGGTATCAAACTTATTTACTTGAAAATAATAATATTTTATGGCTCATATACCTTATTCTGCATGGTTATTCACAGAGTATTGATGTTAAGTAGCTCCCACTCCTAAGAAAAACTCAAAACAATTGTAAAAACACTTAAATTCAGTTGGCAATTGAGACAATCTATTCTCAAATTACACCAGATTTTTCCACCCACTTGTGATTTCTAAAAGCTCATTTTATGTGAAAATAACTTTAGTTTAACACTATGTATGACTATCCTTGCACAGAAACCTGCTGACGGCTCACTAACTCACTCTAAAATCTGTTATGAATAGATACATAAATATTGACCTTCCGATACACAAGTATAGTAAAATGTAAGGCTCATAAAATAAGACAACCCAGGACAATGACGTATTTAAAATACAAGAACTATTTGAGACACACAGCTAGGTATAGCGTGAAAATATTTCATACAAGCACTTAGAAACAGCTGGGAAATAGCATTACCTCTCTGTGATCCAAATGTGAAGTGGAGAATAATGGAAATAATGGCTTAATCAGAGAGCCCATCCTGTTTCACTGTAGTTTAGGTATTTATTTAAAATAATCTTTTAAAGAACTGACAGTCGGGGGGGGGGGGAAGGGGGTGACCTCAGTACTGTAGAAAAAGCCAAAGAGAGATTTAGTCTCTGCTTTTGGGAGTTTATCACTTTCAACAGCTGAGAAGCATATACGTTTGGAAAGCTAGAGTTTGGGAAAGGCAAAGAAGTGTTGGTTAGATATCCATCCCATGTACTCAAGTAAGTAGCCTGGTAGCTTATACAAATAGAGCTCTGACTGCACTATCATAAGCAGTTGTACTCATCACTGTAGCACCCTTTTATCAAAGCATGGTGTTGCAGGGGTCTTATCTCTAGCCTCCCCTGTTAATTACTTCTTTAACTCCGCAATGGCTTGTTTCTGCCTATGCCTTGAATGGCTTAGCATTCTGGGCAGTTCAGCTCTGTCCACCTTCCAGAGTAAGGAAAGTCCAATTAAAGATTCCACATCAGCATCCAAATAGAAGATCTTTCTGCCCCACTGAGGCTACACTGAAATTCCTTTCTCCCAGGCACTGCAGAGTTCCTTCTTTGCTCCTTTAGCTGATCGCTATCCCCAGGGCTTCTTTCCCTCAGAAGCCCTTCTGCCATTACCCCAATGCCTCTCTGCCTCAGGGACTCTAGTAGCTTCTCCCAAGAGCACCTTATGTCTTATAGACACTATCACAGCACATCCCACAGGCACTTAAGTTGCTGTCTGTTGTTGTCTCCAGCCTGCCTTCACCCAGTGCTTCTATAGCGTAATGCCAACTGTTCCCAACCTAGCACCAAAAATTTCCCAAATCTGTTGAAACATTCCCAGATAAAGTTTTTTACAGTGTTTCTATATCCTGGGAAATTTCCCAAAACGTGGGAATTTGTGAGTAAAATATTTCAACTTGGGAAACTGGGAATTTTCATTCAAAACATTTTACTCACAAATTCCCAGATTTTGGGAAATTTCCCAGGATCTAGAAGCACTGCCTTCACCAGGCCCTTCCCACTATATCTCCTACTTAACTAACTTCTTTTTCCTCTCAGTGGGATTTTTCCCTTTCACAGCTGAGATGAGTAGCTGTAATTAAGCCCCCAGATCAGAATCAGCCAGGGGTTAATTGCTACCTCAGAGGCAAGACTGGGCCTGATTGCCCTTAATGGGCCAGCTGGCCTGTGACAACTATATGAAGACAGTGGAATAATCTAGGACAGTGTTTCCCAAACCTGGGACGTCGCTTGTGCAGGAAAAGCCCCTGGCAGGCCAGGCTGGTGTGTTTACCTGCCACATCCGTAGGTCTGGCCGATCGCGACTACCACTGGCTCCGGTTCGCCGCTGCAGGCCAATGGGAGCTGCTGGAATCAGTGGCCAGTACGTCCCTTGGCCTGCACTGCTTCCAGCAGCTCCTATTGGCCTGTAGCAGCAAACCGTGGCCAGTGGGAGCCGCAATTGGCCAGACCTGCAGACAGGGCAGGTAAACAAACCAGCCCAGCATGCTAGGGGCTTCCCTACACAAGCGGCGTCCCAAATTTGTGAAACACTGATCTAGGAGATGAGGTAAAATGACCAATTAATGGGTTAATAATATAACAAAGAAGCTTACACTTTATTTTGCAACCACTACAGTGCATTCTTTATCACAGGTAACTCAGAAAGTCCATCCAAATAGAAATGTGGACTGAAAAGTGCAGTTAAACATTTAACACCTTTACATTTTGACCATATCCAGATCTTGTGTTCATGAACCTCAAATTCCACAAAGAATTACTGCTTCACATAGGAGCATCAGATGTTGATTGAAAATGTCCTTGCATGAGCCTAGTGAGGTATCAGCAACTTGTTGCAATTATAAGGTGTTCTAATATGAAACTTAATATTTCACTTGGGAGGGGGGGCATAAAAAGGTAATGGACAGCAAGGTATTAACTGGAAAGTAAACACCTACCTTGTTGTTCACCACTTCTCACTGGAAATGGACCACTAGGCACTTCCAATGGCTAAGTAAACAGAGCAAGGAAAAAATGCATCCATCTGCAACTGTTATAAAATTCATTTGCCATCCAAGCTTCCAGTCAGACACCAGCTCAGCAAAAAAAAAAAAAAGAACTTCATCTGAATCAGCTGTTCCATTAAGGAAAAAGGGTAGCTAACTAATGTATTGCTAACCTACTGCCCACAAGTGCCTCAAGATCAAAGCCCAAGGATATAAATGGTTGTTTCCTGAGTTCAGAAAGTATTAGTGGAAGGGCCTCTGTCAGCTGTTTCATGTTAGCAGTGACAGAACAATTAGGATGATTCATCACCTTTTCTCTCCCTTGGCCCAATTCATTGCCCTGCATATTGTGTAGTTGTGTATACCAGCATAAAGGAGGTGGAAAACATTAACATATCTGAAGGGTAGCACTTTTTACACCCTTAGCACTGGCGTAAATGACTGCAAAAAGTGCTGGGAGATAGTCAATCAGACCCCATGAGCTTTTCCACACAAAACTTGCCTTTAGTGAGAAAGAGCAAGGGGAAAGGAGTCTGGAGTACTTTGCATTTGCCCTTATTGAATTTCATCATATTTACTTCACATCATTTCTCCAGTTACTCCAGATCATTTTGAATTATAATTCTATCCTCCAAAGCACCTGCAACCCCTCCCAGCTTGGTGTCATCTGCAAACTTTATATTTGTACTCTCTATGCCATTATCTAAATCACTGATTAGGATATTAAACAGAATCAGATCCAGAAATGATCCCTCTGGGACACCACTCAATATGCGCTTCCAGCTTGACTGTGAACCTCTGATAAATTCTCTCTGGGAACCATTTTCCAACCAGTTATGCACCCACTTTATAGTAGCTCCCTGTAGGCTGTATTTCATAAGAACATAAGAACGGCCGTACTGGGTCAGACCAAGGTCCATCTAGCCCAGTATCTGTCTACCGACAGTGGCCAATGCCAGGTGCCCCAGAGGGAGTGAACCTAACAGGCAATGATCAAGTGATCTCTCTCCTGCCATCCATCTCCATCCTCTGACGAACAGAGGCTAGGGACACGATTCTTACCAATCCTAGCCACCATGAATTTATCCAGTCCCCTTTTAAACAATGTTATAGTCCTAGCCTTCACAACCTCCTCAGGTAAGGAGTTCCACAAGTTGACTGAAGAACTTCCTTTTATTTGTTTTAAACCTGCTGCCTATTAATTTCATTTGGTGACCCCTAGTTCTTGTATTATGGGAATAAGTAAATAACTTTTCCTTATCCACTTTCTCAACATCACTCATGATTTTATATACCTCTATCATATCCCCCCTTAGTCTTCTCTTTTCCAAGCTGAAGAGTCCTAGCCTCTTTAATCTTTCCTCGTATCGGACCCTCTCTAACCCCCTAATCATTTTAGTTGCCCTTTTCTGAACCTTTTCTAGTGCTAGAATATCTTTTTTGAGGTGAGGAGACCACATCTGTACACAGTATTCGAGATGTGGGTGTACCATGGATTTATATAAGGGCAATAATATATTCTCAGTCTTATTCTCTATCCCCTTTTTAATGATTCCTAACATCCTGTTTGCTTTTTTGACCACCTCTGCACACTGTGTGGACATCTTCAGAGAACTATCCACAATGACTCCAAGATCTTTTTCCTGACTCGTTGTAGCTAAATTAGCCCCCATCATGTTGTATGTATAGTTGGGGTTATTTTTTCCAATGTGCATTACTTTACATTTATCCACATTAAATTTCATTTGCCATTTTGTTGCCCAATCACTTAGTTTTGTGAGATCTTTTTGAAGTTCTTCACAATCTGCTTTGGTCTTAACTATCTTGAGTAGTTTAGTATCATCTGCAAACTTTGCCATCTCACTGTTTACCCCTTTCTCCAGATCATTTATGAATAAATTGAATAGGATTGTTCCTAGGACTGTCCCTTGGGGAACACCACTAGTTACCTCTCTCCATTCTGAGAATTTACCATTAATTCCTACCCTTTGTTCCCTGTCCTTTAACCAGTTCTCAGTCCATGAAAGTCCGTTTTATCCCATGACAGCTTAATTTACGTAAGAGCCTTTGGTGAGGGACCTTGTCAAAGGCTTTCTGGAAATCTAAGTACACTATGTCTACCGGATCCCCCTTGTCCACATGTTTGTTGACCCCTTCAAAGAACTGTAATAGATTAGTAAGACACGATTTCCCTTTACAGAAACCATGTTGACTATTGCTCAACAGTTTATGTTTTTCTATGTGTCTGACAATTTTATTCTTAACTATTGTTTTGACTAATTTGCCCGGTACCGACGTTAGACTTACCGGTCTGTAATTGTCGGGATCACCCCTACAGCCCTTTTTAAATATTGGTGTTACATTAGCTAACTTCCAGTCATTGGGTACCGAAGCCGATTTAAAGGACAGGTTCCCTACTTTGTTTATGAGAAGGTCATGTGAGACAGTATCAGAAGTCTTACTAAAGTCAAGATATACTACATCTACTGTCCACAACGCTTATTATCCTGTCAAAGAAAGCTATTAGACTGGTTTATTATCAATAAAACTCATCTGCTTTACATAAATCTGTCATTCATTCCTACTGTAGCACGCTACACAGATCTTCTTTCTGTATGACAGGAGGAGAGGGTACAGGTATAGCATAACAATGCCTAATGAGATGTACTATTTTATGTACACATGCATGCTGATCAAGCACTAATCTCAGTCAGGCTTAAAGGAGAGGGTTTGCTTCTGGAGGGATCCAGAGTAACAGCACAAACTGATTGTGGGATTGACCCAGCTCTCATTAAAACCAAGGAGAGCCTTTCTATTGGCTTCAGTGGAGTTGGATTGTGCTTTAACACAGCAGCTGATACCCTAACTACATAGCAAATGAAGTAGCCTGTCCCAAGAACATACTTGGTAGTTTACATGGTACAGGAAGAGATACATAGTTCATGCCCAAGAGGCTTATAATCCATTCTGGTGAATATAAACATAATGTAGCTCTTCAGTATTAACCTAATCTGCTTTAGTATCTATATATTTAATTTTCCTATTGGCCACAAGTGTTTCAAGATTATTTGATCTATTTCCCACATGTGTCAGATTACTATTCCTGGACAGTTTGCTATCTTGCTCTAGAGTATAGATAAGAAATTAGTTGACTTAATAAGGAAGGTGTCCACTAGTCTGACACACACTCATTAAGATTATCTAGTCAGGGATGACACACAAAGAGGTTTTACCCCCACACACTAAAGTAAACTAATCCCTGAAGTGTTCGAAGTGCAGCCCCAGAATGATATCCTGTTATTCAGTAAAGCCATTATCATATCCATTGAGAGAAGTGAAGTGAAGGTCACAGTTGCATTTGAGGTAAAGGTTATACTCAACACAATGTCTTTGAATCATTTACAAGACTGCCATAATACCAGAGATAACTCTTCCTTGCTACTTTTTATATGCCTAGTAGAGTAAAGCTTATTTCCCAACTTAAAATGATAACAGAACTAAGGAGAGCTGAGAACAGAATTTCAGGGGGACCAAAAGCTTAGGCCTGGTCTACACTATGATTTTAGGTCGAATTTAGCAGTGTTACCTTGATTTAAGCCTGGACCCATCCGCACAACAAAGCCCTTTTTTTCACCTTAAAGGGCTCTTTAAATCGATTTCTTTACTCCACCTCCGACGAGGGGATTAGCGCTGAAATCGGCTTTTCCGGGTCAAATTTGGGGTAGTGTGGACACAATTCGATGGTATTGGCCTCCGGGAGCTATCCCAGAGTGTTCCTTTGTGACCGCTCTGGACAGCACTCTCAACTCAGATGCACTGGCCAGGTAGACAGGAAAAGGCCCGCGAACTTTTGAATTTCATTTCCTGTTTGGCAAGCATGGCAAGGTGCAGGTGAGTGCAGATCTCATCAGCACAGGTAACCATGATGGAGTCCCATGATTGCAAAAGAGCTCCAGCATAGACCGAACGGGAGATATGGGATGTGCTCACCATATGGGGGGACGAATGCGTGCTAGCTGAACTCTGCTGCAGTAAACGAAATGCCAAAACATTAGAAAAAGTCTCAAAGGGCATGAAGGACAGAGGCCATAACAGGGATGCACAGCAGTGCCACATGAAAATTGAGGAGCTAAGGCAAGCCTACCACAAAACCAGAGAGGCAAACGGAAGGTCCGGGGCAGAGCCGCAGACATGCCACTTCTACGCGGAGCTGCATGCCATGCTAGGGGGTGCAGCCACTACTACCCTAACCCTGTGCTTTGACTCCGTCAATGGAAAATCACGCAACAAGGAAGCGGGTTTTGGGGACGAGGAAGATGATGACGAAGAAATTGAAAATAGCTCACAGCAAGGAAGCGGAGAAACCGGTTTCCCCAATAGCCAAGATATGTTTCTCACCCTGGACCTAGAGCCAGTAACCCCCAAACCAACCCAAGGTGGGCTCCCAGACCCTGTCGGCAGAGAAGGGACCTCTGGTGAGTGTATCTTTGTAAATATTACACATGGTTTAAAAGCAAGCGTGTTTAATGATTAATCTGCCCTGGCATTCGCTGCCAATACAGCTACTGCAAAAGTCTGTTAACGTGTATGGGGATGGAGTGGAAATCCTGGTGTTTGCTGGCATTCCGACAACATCCCTTCCTTATCTCGCTCTGTTTTATCCTCAGGAGAGTGATAAAATTAATGGTCACCTGGTTGAAATAGGGTGCTTTTATTAAAGGGACATTCAGAGATGCCCATTCCTGCTCTGCTGTTTGGCTGTGGCTGAACAGAAATGTTTCCCACTGTTAGCCACACAGTGCGGGGAGAGGTGAAGTGATCATTCCAGAGAATAGAGTGGGGAGGTGTTATTTAGCTTTGTGATGCACGCTAACCCACAAACCGCAGCCCCTCCTTTTAAATTGCAAACCCATTTTCAATGGCCAACCCAACGGCCACTTGGTATGGGAAATGAGGGTGCTGCTGTTTGAAACCATTCCCACAAGTTATGAAGGTTAAAGAAGCCAAAGACTGCGGCTTACCATGGCTGCCTGCAAGCTAAATTCTGTTGCCTGGCACTGTGTGAGTGATCTCTCACACCACACCGGCAGGCCCTCAATATAAGAGTCAAAATGCTACCTTGTAACGAAAGCACATGTGCTGTGTAATGTGAACAGCAAGGTTTAACAGGAAAGAGTGATCCTATTGTTCTCTAAAATGTGTCTTTTTCACCACCAATCTCCCTTTCCCCCCACCAGCTGCAAATGTTTCTCCTTCGCAGAGGCTAGCGAATATTAGAAGGCGAAAAAAACACACTCGGGATGAGATGTTCTCAGAGCTACTGCTGTCCTCCCACACTGACAGAGCACACCAGAATGTGTGGAGGCAGATGATGTCAGAGTGCAGGAAAGCACAACGGGAACGCGAGGAGAGATGGTTGGCTGAAGAGGAGAGGTGGTGGGCTGAAGAGGATAGGTGGTGGGCTGAAGAGGATAGCTTGCTGACAGAAGGTAAGAGTCGATGCTCCGACTGCTGGAGCATCAAACTGATATGCTCCAGTGTATGGTTGAGCTGCAGGAAAGGCAGCAGGAGCACAGACTGCTGCTACAGCCCCTGTATAACCAACCGCCCGCCTCCCCAAGTTCCATAGCCTCCTCCCCCAGATGCCCAAGAACACGGTGGGGGGGGGCCTCCGACCACCCAGCCACTCCACCCCAGAGGATTGCCCAAGCAACAGCCGGCTGGCCTTCAATAAGTTTTAAAGTTTTTAAGTTTAAGTTTTAAAGTGTGGTGTGTCCCTGTCCTTCCCTCCTCCCCCATCCCACCCTGCACTTCCCTCTGCCCCCACCCCTCCCAGGTTACCTTGGCAGTTATCCCTCTATTTGTGTGATGAATTAATAAAGAATGCATGAATGTGAAGCAACAATGACTTTATTGCCTCTGCAAGGGGTGATTGAAAGGGGGAGGGGAGGGTGGTTAGCTTACAGGGAAGTAGAGTGAACCAAGGGGGCCGTGTTCATCATGGAGAAACAAACAGAACTTTCACACTGTAGCCTGGTCAGTCATGAAACTGGTTTTCAAAGCTTCTCTGATGCACAGTGCGTCCTGCTGTGCTCTTCTAACCGCCCTGGTGTCTGGCTGCGCGTAATCAGTGGCCAGGCGATTTGCCTCAACCTCCCACCTTGCCATAATTGTCTCCCTCTTACTCTCACAGATATTGTGGAGCGCGCAGCAAGCAGTAATAACAATGGGAATATTGGTTTGTCTGAGGTCTATCCGAGTCAGTAAATCGCGCCAGCGTGCTTTAAACATCCAAATGCACATTCTACCACCATTCTGCACTTGCTCAGCCTGTAGTTGAACAGCTCCTGACTACTGTCCAGGCTGCCTGTGTATGGCTTCATGAGCCATGGCATTAAGGGGTAGGCTGTGTCCCCAAGGATAACTACAGGCATTTCAACATCCCCAACCATTATTTTCTGGTCTGGGAAGAAAGTTCCTTCCTGCAGCTTTTGAAACAGAGCAGAGTTCCTGAAGACGCGAGTGTCATGTACCTTTCCCTGCCACTCCACGTTGATGTTAGTGAAATGTCCCTTGTGAGCCACCAGTGCTTGCAGCACCATTGAAAAGTACCCCTTTTGGTTTATATACTCGGTGGCTTTGTGCTCCAGTGCCAAGATAGGGAAATGGGTTCCGTCTATCACCCTACCACAGTTAGGGAATCCCATTGCAGCAAAGTCCTCGACTATGACCTGCACATTTCCCAGAGTCACTACACTTGATATCAGCAGATCTTTTATTGCGTGGACTACGTGGATCACAGCAGCCCCCACAGTAGATTTGCCCACTCCAAATTGATGCCCGACTGACCGATAGCTGTCTGGCGTTGCAAGCTTTCACAGGGCTATCGCCACTCGCTTCTCAACTGTGAGGGCTGCTCTCATCTTGGCATTCTGGTGCCTCAGGGCAGGGGAAAGCAGGTCACAAAGTTCCCTGAAAGTGCCCTTACTTGTGCAAAAGTTTCGTAGCCACTGGGAATCATCCCAGATCTTCAACACTATGCAGTCCCACCAGTTTATGGTTGTTTCTGGGGCCCAGAATCGGCGTTCCACAGCATGAACCTGCCCCATTAACACCATGATGTGCACATTGCCAGGGCCCGTACTTTGCGAGAAGTCTGTGTCCATGTCTATGTCCTCATCAGTCTTGTCAGCACGCTGCCATCGCCTCCTCGCCTGGTTTTGCTTTGGCAGGTTCTGGTTGTGCATATACTCCAGGATAATGCGCGTGGTGTTTACAGTGCTCATAATTGCCATGGTGATCTGAGCGGGCTCCATGATCCCAGTGCTAGGGCATCTGGGCTGAAAAAAGGCGTGAAACAATTGTCTGCTCTGACGGAATGAGGGGCGACTGACGACATGGCTTACAAGGAATTAAGTCCACAAAGGGGGTGGCTTTGCATCAAGGAGAAATACAAACAACTGTCACACACAGAATGGCCCCCTCAAAGATCGAACTCAAAACCCTGGGTTTAGCAGGCCATTGATTTCATGGAGGGCGGGAGGAAGCAAATGAATACAAAACAAATCGGGTCTATTGCTTGTTTTGATCCACTCCATCTATCTTTTACATCTTTAGGGTGGCAGCAGATGGTGCAGTTTGACTGCTAGCCATTGTCATCTCCTGGGTGCTTGGCAGAAGGAGTCTGCCCAGGCGCCCATGACTGACCTCACCGAAGTCGGTTAAAAGAGCACCCAGGAATATAACAACGATGCTACCAGTCATAATGCACCATCTGCTGCCAAAGGACAATGAGATGCTGCTGGGTAGCAATGCAGTCCCATATCTGCCAGCACCCAGGAGACGTATGGTGACAGTGAGCTGAGCGGGCTCCATGCTAGCCATGGTATGGCGTTACACAGGTAACCCAGGAAGAAAGGCACAAAACGATTGTCTGCCATTGCTTTCACGGAGGGAGGGAGGCCTGAAGACATTTACCCAGAACCACCCCCGACACTATTTTTGCCCCTTCAAGCATTGGGATCTCAACCCAGAATCCCAATGGGTGGCGGAGACTGTGGGAACTGTGGGATAGGTACTCACAGCTACCCACAGTGCAATGCTCCGGAAGTCGACGCTAGCCTTGGTACTGTGGACGCAGTCTGCTGACTTAATGCACTTAGAGCATTTTGTGTGGGGACACACACAATCGACGGTACAAAAACGATTTCTAAAGAACCGACTTCTATAAATTCGATCTAATTTCGTAGTGTAGACATACCCTTAGAAATCTGAAGGCTGGTATTTTCACCAGTGTCTGTTCTCATTATAATTTTTCATTCGTTTAAAGTTTTCCTTGTTAGCATTTTTTTTAAAACAAGTAAAAAGCAAGACCTGTATTTCCTATACCACCATGATGTGTTAACAAAGCAGTTTTATCTTTCTCTGCCTTTGATATTTTTACTATTCTGTCCCAAATTCACTCACACTTTACATGCAAATAGGGGAAAAATCTATGGAATCTACCCTCCGATACAATGCTGGTGAAAATTGCAGCCTCATGCTGGATTTATAATAGTTTATATTTCCCAGAGTGCAAATTACTAATGAGCAGGCAATTTTATACCAACGCATCCTCAAAAAATTCACCTAGGAAGCTTGGAAGACGTGAGTGAGCCCTTTATACCAATCAAGATATACATAACTTCTGTCTGGAAGCCAAACCTATTTTCTGTCCTGAACTCCAAACCCAGAATCTTGAAAGTGGTGGATAGAGGCATTCACCGGATTTTCCCCTTCCACCCTGAACTTAGAATGAGACTGGGGGCAAGTCTACACTACCGCACTGCAGCTGTAGTGTGTCTGGGGAAGATGTGCTATACCGATGGGAGAGCACTCTCCCATCAGCATAATTAGTCCACTTCCATGAGAGGTGGAAGCTATGTCAGTAGGAGAGTGCCTCCTGCTGACATAGCATGGTGTGGACACCACTTTAAGTCTCTGGAACTTACGTTTCTCAGAGACGTGTCATTTTCACACTCCTGAGTGGCCTAAGTTACATTGACTTAAGCGGTAGTGTAGACCAAACCTGAGTGTCCAAAGTTTCTAGCTGGCCACCTCCTGTTTTTCACTTTTCCAGAGGTGTGGCACACATCAGACTCTAGTCTTATCTTAAATAGTTTGATTGACAGGCTTGTGAGCAGTTCACTTTGTTGTGTATAGCCTTTCACCGTGAATAATGGTTAGAGTAGCCACAATGAGAGTGTACATCTTGACAAAGGTCGCACTACAGCACTCTGAGGAACTGGTCTTCTTACGGGGAGCATGCTGTCCTATAGCCATCAGCCCTTGAGCTTACTCACCGTGCCCAGATGTATAATGCATATGTACCATATAATGCATATGTATAATATGTATGTATCATAGGTTGCTTGCAAGTTGATCACACCAGGATTCTGAAACATCAAATAACCCTGATCATTGATTTTTCTAGCTCCCTAACGAACTTCAAAAAAACATTTGCCTTACATGTATTTGTCGAGTGCATCCATCTCACATTAATTTTCTTTGCACTTTTTTCTGTCTCCTCAATTCTGTCTTCCTGTCTGTCAGTGCATGGGACAGTGTGATAGACAAATATATTCCTTTTTTTTTCAAGCCATTTCCCTTAAACTTTGTGACAAGTTTGTATACAGCAAAGAGCACTGGACAGAAGCAATCAGGTTCAGTTCTCTTCTGCATTTCTTGCCCTCAAGATGGTCTCGGGCTCATGGTGCTGTTCTCTGTGGAGTTGTTTTTGGTTTTGTTCTTTTCCCCGTATATCTACAGATGGCTGAGACTTATGAGCTGCACAGTGTATTGTATAGGTACCAAAAATTGGTTAAGAATATGTTAACCCTCATGTGCTCCTGCCTCCCTCACTCTTTCTCTTATCCTCTGCTTCTCCTTTACCTTTACCACCTTTGTCCTCTGGCTCCTTTCCATCCACCTACAAGTATATTCTTTGTATCCCTTCCATTCAGAGAAACCTTTTTGTCAAAACCACCTGCCTTTTCAATTACCAGCCTAACTCCATCACTTCTAAAATCCTCAGTCATGTTCTCTTCCTGTTAACTGAACTTCCTCTCTTCCAGCCATATTTCTTCCAGCACAGGTTCCATCATGTTCATTCAAACAAAGCTGCCCTCATCAAGGCCCCTAACAACGTCCTCCTGGTTAATTCAAAGCACAGGCTTGGGCTTCACCCTCCTTGTATCCACTCACCAATTGTGCTAACCTAGAGCTCTGACATAGAGCCCCAGCACTCCGCTGGGACCTATTGCTTTCCTGCATGCACACAGCCCAGGCTTGATTTGGGTCCCAGAAGTCCTCTGGATGTATCCCAGAATTCCTGTCGCAGAGGAGCAGAGCTGCAGGCAGCCAGCACAGCATCTGGAAGCACCATTACTGCCTGGTCAAGTATGATCCCGCTTCCTGCTCCTCTTATGCATAGGCACCGACTTCTTCTAGTGCCAATGGGTGCTCGACCCCCCTCTTCTCCTGCCCCCTCCCGCCCCCATTTCAACCCCTTCCCCAAAGTCTCCACCCCAACTCCACCCCCTTCCTGCCCCTATTTGATCCTTTCCTCAAATCCCCACCCAGACCCACCACTTCCCCACCTCCTCCTTCCCCGTGCCACATTCCTGCTGCTCCCTCGTCCCTCCCAGAGCTTGCAACAGCTGTTTGGCGGCGGCAAGCGTGGGGAGGGAGGGAGGAGCGGAGACGTGGTGCTCAGGGGCGGAGGCAGAGGTGAGGCAGAGGGGGTGGGGTGGGGAGCTTAACTGCCAGTGGGTGCAGAGCACCCACTAATTTTTCCCCATGGCTGCTCCAGCCCCAGAGCACGCATGGAGTCAGCACCTGTTCTCCTATGGCAGCTTCAGCTCCTCTTCCTCCTCATTGCTGTGCAGAGCTCGCCTGCAGCAGGGAGCAAAGTTTCTGGGGGAGGTGGTTCCAAGCCAATGGGCTGTTGGGGGTCATCCCTTCCCAGGCCATGCTGAACTGGGAGCCCTGCCATTCCTCCTCCCTTCAAGGCAGCTGCTCGGGCTGCACTCGTCTCTCTGGCCCTTGCTCTCAGGCCCCTCATTCACCCTCCCTTGGGCTGCATGTGCAGAAGCACCCAGGCTGTGTGCACAGTCAGAGCAGCAAGGGGAAGCCAGCCCCCCAAATTTCCCCGCAGCATCCTGTGGCAGTGACTCCAGCTCCTCTTTGCTGCAGGGAAGGTTTTGGGCTGGCTTCCCACTTGCCCCCGCCTCACTGTGCATGCAGCCTGGGTGCCTGGGCGCATGGGCGAGAGATCAGAGCAGGGACCAAGCAGGGAGGGGGAGAAGGAGAGTTCTAGATCAGCACAACTGTGAGGGAGGGATGAACCCAGGCATCCCAGCTGCTCCCGTTCCTGTATGGCAGCCACTTGGTCCCTGCTCTGCTCTCTGGCCCTCCCTGCCCTCCATGAGTAAGCATGTGCAGGGGCACCCAGGCACAGTGCCCAGTCAAGATGTGTACACAGTCTGGATGGTGAGTGGGAGCCAGCCTGAAAACCTCCCCTCAGCCTCTTAGGGATACCTTCATAGAATCATAGAATTCAAGATCAGAAGGGACCATTATGATCATCTAGTCTGACCTCCTGCAAGATGCAGGCCACATAAGCCGCTCCACCCACTCCTTTAGCAAGCGACCCCTGCCCCATGCTTCGGAGGAAGGCGAAAAACCTCCAGGGCCACTGCCAATCTTCCCTGGAGGAAAATTCCTTCCTGACCCCAAATATGGTGGTCAGCTGAACCCCGAGCATGCGGGCAAGACTCTCCAGCTATACCCTCTTGAAAAATGTTATATCATATCATTGACCCATTGTACTATTTACTTCAGCGTGGCCCTTAATTGACCTATCATACCATCTCCTCCATAAACTTATCTAGCTTAATCTTAAAGTCATGGAGGTCCTTCGCCCCCACTGTTTCCCTCGGTAGGCTGTTCCAGTATTGCACTCCCCTGATGGTTAGAAACCTTCGTCTAATTTCAAGCCTGAATTTCCTGACTGACAATTTATATCCGTTTGTCCTCGTGTCCACATTAGCACTGAGCTGAAATAATTCCTCTCCTTCCCTGGTATTTATCCCTCTGATATATTTAAAGAGTGCAATCATATCTCCTCTTATCCTTCTTTTGGTTAAGGAAAACAAACCGAGCTCCTCAAGTCTCCTTTCATACGACAGGCCTTCCATTCCTCGGATCATTCTAGTGGCCCTTCTTTGTACCTGTTCCAGTTTGAATTCATCCTTCTTAAACATGGGAGACCAAAACTGCACACAATACTCCAAATGAGGTCTCACCAACGCCTTGTATAACGGGACTAGCACCTCCTTATCTCTACTAGAAATACCTCGCCTAATGCATCCCAAGACCGCATTAGCTTTTTTAACGGCCACATCACATTGCCTACTCATAGTCATCCTACGATCAACCAGGACTCCTAGGTCCTTCTCCTCTTCCGTTACTTCCAACTGGTGCGTCCCCAGCTTATAATTAAAATTCATGTTAGTCATCCCTAAATGCATAACCTTACACTTTTCACTATTGAATTTCATCCCGTTACTAATACTCCAGTTTACAAGGTCATCCAAATCTCCCTGGAGGATATCCCGATCCTTTTCCGAATTGGCAATACCTCCCAACTTTGTGTCATCCGCAAACTTTATCAGCCCACTCCTACTCTTGGTTCCCAGGTCAGCAATAAATGGATTGAATAAAATCGGACCCAAAACCGAACCTTGAGGAACTCCACTGGTAACCCCCCTCCAACCTGACAGTTCCCCCTTCAATACGACCCTCTGAAGTCTCCCCTTTAACCAGCTCCTTATCCACCTCTGGATTTTCATTTCGATCCCCATCTTTTCCAATTTAACCAGTAATTCCTCATGCGGTACCTTATCAAACGCCTTACTGAAATCCAGATATATTAGATCCACCGCATTTCCCTTGTCTAAAAAATCTGTTACTTTATCAAAGAAGGAGATCAGGTTGGTTTGGCACGATCTACCTTTCGTAAATCCATGCTGTAATCTATCCCAGTTGCCATCGGCCTCATGCTCCGGAACCACTCTCTCTTTTAAGATTTTTTCCATGACTTTGCATACTACAGATGTTAAACTAACAGGCCTGTAGTTACCCGGGTCACTTTTTTTCCCCTTCTTGAATATAGGAACTACATTCGCTAATCTCCAGTCAAACAGTACAATCCCCAAATTTAGAGATTTATTAAAAATTATCGCTAACGGGCTAGCAATATCACTCGCCAATTCCCTTAATATTCTAGGATGAAGATTATCCAGGCCCCCCGATTTACTTCCGTTAAGCTGTTCAAGTTTGGCTTCTACCTCAGATACCGTAATGTCTACCCCCATATTTTCATTCCCATCGGTCCCTCTATCACTATTCCTTAGCCCTTCATTAGCCTCATTAAAGACCGAGGCAAAATATTCGTTCAGATATTGTGCCATTCCAAGATTATCCCTAATCTCCACTCCGTTTAAAGTTTTAAGCGGTCCCACTTCTTCTTTCTTGGTTTTCTTCCTATTTATATGGCTAAAAACCCGTTTGCTATTGGTTTTAATCCCCTTCGCTAGGTCCATCTCCACCCGTCGCTTTGCCTTTCTCACTGCTTCCCTACACCCTCTGACCTCAATAAGGTAGGTTTCTTTGCTGATCCCTCCCATTTTCCACTCCTGGTACGCTTTCTGTTTTTTCTTAATGATCCCTCTAAGACGCTTGCTCATCCAGCTCGGTCTAAAACTGCTACCTACGAGCCGTTTTCCCCTTCTCGGGATACATGCCTCTGACAACTCCTGCAACTTCAACCTGAAGTAACCCCAGACGTCATCTGCCTTTAGATCCCTAAATATGTTAGTCCAGTCCACTTCCCTAACTAGTCGCCTTAATTTAGTAAAGTTAGCCCTTTTGAAATCATAAACCCTAGTCTCAGATGCACTATTGATTATCCTCCCATTTATTTTGAAATGAATTAGCTCATGATCACTCGAGCCAAGGTTGTCTCCTACAACAATTTCCTCAACAAGGTCCTCGTTACTCACCAAAATCAAATCTAAAATGGCATCCCCCCTCGTCGGTTCAGCAACCACTTGATGAAGGAATTCATTAGCTATCACGTCTAGGAAAAGCTGAGCCCTATTATTATTACTAGCATTTGTTTCCCAATCTATATCCGGGAAGTTAAAGTCCCCCATGATCAAGCAGTTCCTATTAGTCTTTACTTCCTTAAAAACATTAAAGAGCTCTCTATCTGTCTCCAAGCTAGATCCCGGCGGTCTATAGCACACCCCAAGCACTATCCTGGGAGAGGATCTGGTAGTTTTCTTCCCCAATGTGACCATTGCCCAGACAGACTCCGTATTATCCATTGCATTGCTAGTTATTTCATTACATTTCACCTCATTATTGATATACAATGCTACTCCCCCACCTTTACCTTTGCATCGGTCCTTCCTAAATAGCACATAGCCTTCCATACCTGTACTCCAGTCATGGCTACCGTTCCACCATGTTTCGGTTATTCCTACGATATCCGGTTTCAATTCTCGGACCAGGAGCTCCAGTTCCTCCATTTTGTTACCCAAGCTTCTTGCATTGGTGAACAAACATCCTAATTTTTCCTGTTGGGCTCCTCTCCCTCTTTTCACCCAACTCGGTAGTGACACAGTACTTCCAGTATGACTTGTAGATCTAGTATCCGTCCCCCCCCCCTCTTCCTTGCACCTAACCGTCCCCCTCTGGCTATATCTGTTGTTATCTTGTTGTTCTCACTCCCAATGTATAAATTTGGCATGGAGAGCACCAGGACCTCTCCCAACCGTCTCCCCCCAGTGTCTAGTTTAAAGCTCTTTTAATCAGATGAGCCAGCCTCCCTCCTAGAAGTCTACTTCCTTCCCTACTTAGGTGGAGCCCATCCCGTGAGAACAGTTGTCTGTCCCCAAAAGCCTCCCAGTGCCCATACATCCCAAAGCCCTCCTTGTAACACCACTCCCTCAGCCAACTATTAATCATCACGATCCTGTCACCCCTTTGGCGCCCTTCCTAGGGACAGGTAGGATCCCACTGAAGATCACCTGAGCCTCAATTTCCTTGAGCGTCTTACCCAACCTAGCATAGTCTCCCTTGATCCTTTCTAGCGAGAATCTAGCCGTGTCATTCGTTCCCACATGTAGGATGACCAAAGGGTTCTTACCTGCTCCTCTTAGGATCCTTTTCAACCTCAGGTCCACATCCCGTATTTTAGTGCCTGGTAGACAGCACACCCTTCTGTTCTCTGGATCGGCCCTGGTCACAGGCCTGTCCAACCTTCTCAGTATGGAATCCCCAATCACGTAGACCTGCCTTCGCCTGGGGACAGTGCGGTCCTCTAATCTATCCCCCGTTCCCCCTGGTTGCAAGCTCCTTCCATTCCTATCATCCCTTGTGGTTCCCCTTAAGCCATCCTGTATCCTCCCTGGGCCCAAACTTGGTGCTACCTCCATAGACTCCTCCCCTTTTTCTATGGGACTGGCCGCTCATCTCTTTTTCCTTGGCCTCCCACCATCAGCTACCACCTGCTTTACCCCTTCCTCATTCTCCAAACCTTCAAACCTGTTCCTTAGCTCAATTTCCCCCTCACTGGCTCTCCTTTTCCTTGGCCTGCTTCTCACGGTCACATGCTTCCACCGCCCATCTGCCTCATCTGGTGGTCCCCCCTCATTGGCCTCAGCCCCTGCTCCCCCCTGTGCCCCTGGGCGTTCCCCTTCAGTTACTGCTTGCCATTGCTCCATCAGCTGCTCAAACCCCCTTCTATTCTCTATCAGGGTTTCTACCTGCAGCTCTAGGCCCTGGATCTTTTCCTCCAGCAGCTCTATTAGGCAACACTTCATGCATACATAGTACTGTTCTGGGTCCCCCGCTAGGACCAGGTACATACCGCAGCTGCTGCATGCTCTCATCCTTGGTGTGTCCTCTGCTGCTTGGCTCATGGCTGCTGCTGTCTCGGCCTCGCTCGGCATTCTTACCTGGGGGGCACAGGGGGCACGGTGCCTCCCCCTTCCACCTCCCCCTGCAAACTCCGTCTCAAACTCCCCTGTTGGCAGCCCTGTTTGCTGCCTCCTGTGCCGCTGCCTGGCTGGGCGGCCGCTTTTATAGGCCCCTCCTAGCCTGGCTCCACCCCCTACTCAGGGCTCAGCCAATCCAGGCTCGGCTGCCCCTTCAGCGGTCTGCCCCTCCGGGCCTCTACAGAGAGATACAAACACTACACAAACAGACGCAAAGACACTCACCTGCTCCTCCAATGGGAACTCCCTCTCAAACTCCCCTGTTGGCAGCCCTGTTTGCTGCCTCCTGTGCCGCTGCTCGCAGCTGTGCCGCTGCCTGGCTGGGCGGCCGCTTTTATAGGCCCCTCCTAGCCTGGCTCCACCCCCTACTCAGGGCTCAGCCAATCCAGGCTCGGCTGCCCCTTCAGCGGTCTGCCCCTCCGGGCCTCTACAGAGAGATACAAACACTACACAAACAGATGCAAAGACACTCACCTGCTCCTCCAGACACTCACCTGCTCCTCCCTTATCCCTCCCTCCCTCAGGACATATTGTCTTAGGCCTGGTCTACACTAGGATAGGGGGTCGAACTAAGGTACGCGACTTCAGCTACACGAATAGCGTAGCTGAAGTCGAACTACCTTAGTTCGAACTTCTTACCTGTCCAGACGCCGCGGGATCGAAGTGGTGGAGTTCCGGAGTCGACGGGAGCGTGTTCGGAGTTCGAACTATCGCGTCTAGATTAGACACGATAGTTCGAACTCCGAGAAGTCGAGCGCTACCCGTCGACCCGGCGGTAAGTATGGATGTACCCTTAGACTGAAGTGAAAAAGGAACCCAGCTTAAATGAGAAAAAAGACTTTAAAGATGTTGATGGCATTTTGCCACTGGGTGCAACATTGGGTTGGCATTCTGATGCTTCAGTGGCAGCTAATCCTGCTTGGAGCTGGATTAATTTTCAGGTTTAAAATACTGTTGACATTATCCACACCAAGCCAGGATGTTGGCACTTGTGAAGCAGATAGGAGAAGGACCAGGAAGTGGGGGCTGAGTGACTCTGTTATATGACTTTTCCATGCCCATTTGGATAACTGTAGGCTCAATACTTCATTTTAAAAAAATACCAATTTTTATATCCATGATAAATTTCTATTTAATACATTTGAAACAACCTTCCCCCTGCCCCCAAGCACTTTGGTCAAGTACTAAGAAGTAAGAATACTGGACAGCAAAGAGTAAAGTAATAATACTATTTAGAGCAATGCAAAGTTTTCTTTAGCCCAGGAGAGTGAGCTAGCAGAGATGGCTCTCAACCCCAGAAAGATAATACATTGGATCAAATCCTGCTTGCCTTATTCATGTGAGTGGCGAGGGACTGAAACCTGGACACTGGCCTTTGGCCCTCTAACGAGATAAGGCATCCTCAGAGGATGCTGGAGCACACTGCACCCCAAACCCTGGGGATGCTCTTCACCGCTCTGCAGCCAGCAGGAGCCAGAATGGGGTGTGTGTGATTTTTCCCCTCTGAAACCTAAATTTTATGTCTAACTTCAAAATAAACAGACAAAAACAAACAAACAAACCCACCTTCATTGAACATCCTATGTTTAATAATTAAGAATTGCAAAGTTTCATTGGAATAGTTTGACAGCCCTGGAGACTGACATCCTAATTATCCTTCAGCACTGGTGCACATGGATATTTTCCTGCCAATATAACTAGAGATGGAGAGCCCAATTCTCAGATTAGATGGTAGTTCAGGATAAAGCCTTCCCACACTGCGGTCTTTCTACTGACACAGCTCCAAAAGAGCTAATTATGCAGTTTATGTACTCATGTGCTTCTTATGGGCACCTAAGTGCCATCAATAGCACCATCACAATTAGGAAACAGGGTGGATAGTAGAGTTTTCCCACAGTGCAACACATTCATAGGGCTAGAGTCCTGACACTGCGGTAGGGATGCTAGGCACCATGGGATAGGGTTATTTTGACTTGGGTCTATGCACTGCAGTGTAGATGCCAGAGCCCTAGGTTTGAGCATGGGTCAGAAATCCCTTTACCTATGGTTAAAATTCAGTGTAGATGCTCAAGCCCAGGGTTCCCTGACACAAGTCATCTCATTCAAGTCTCACTAACCTTAGGCTTACATTGCTGTGTAGACAGACCTTGGATGTCAGGATGGAGACTTTAAACTAGATACTATTCAGTGGGGAACTTGTTCCCCAAGACTAGTGATCCTAAGCATAAGGGCTGAAAAGTTTTGTATTTAAAATTGATTCTATCAAACTTCATATGCAGCATTTTCAGACGCCTCATTATTTCTCCTTCTTTTAATCTTTGTCAGCATCCGGGAACTGGTTGCATGTTCAGTTCAAAATGAATGCCTTGAATTTGGGGAACACTACGAGTTGAAAATGCTGCTGTACCATTTATCTCTGGCTTCATTCACATGGTTCTTTCTTGAAAATTGTGTTTCAATGCTTATTAGTTTTGTAAAATAAATAGCCCATCTTCAAATCAGCCTGGAGCAACTTCATTTTTTTGCTCTGTCAACTCTCTAGGGCATACAGTGAAGTTGGCAGCTTCCCACTGAGCCTGGCTGTAGTAGAATCCTATTTGTGATTTGCTATGGAGAGAGCATACCATTTTTTACAAAAAAAAAAAAAGGTTTAGTCTAGCATAATTAAAAAAAACAAAAAACAAAAAAAACCCACTCTGCATTATTGCACAGCATTTTGTCCCTGAAAACAAGTCAGACCAATTTTTTCCCTTGGTTTCAAATGAGAGCTCTTTTTCCTGTGTTGACACTCTAAAGCAGATATTGGTTCTTGGATGCATTCATCATTTCTTGTGGAAAGAATACAAACCAGGAGTATAACTATAATAGAAGTTAAATGAAAACATGGGCCACATTTTTCAAAAATGGTTGTCTAAAATTATGTCTCTCTTTTAGTTACTTGTATGGCCACCCTCTCTGAGCACCTCACACTCTTTAAGGTATTCATCCTCAAAGCATCTCTGTCAGATACGGAAGTGCTATTATACCCCCTTTTATAGAAGGGAAACCGAAATACAGCAAGTATAAGTGATTTGTCCAAACATCATGGAGGACAGTTGTGGCAGAACTGGAAATTGGATTCAGTTCTTCTAAGTCCGAGACTAGTGTTCCATCCCTTAGGCCATCCTTCCTCTGAAGGTTAGCCTTTAAGATCATAGATACCCACTGAAACAAAAGAGAACCACCAAGAAATCAGCACTTTTGAAAACCAGAAGCAATTTAAATACATAAATAGGAACTTTGAAGGCTAGCTTTAGGCATCCGTACCTGGAATATTCAACATATTTAACCTTTTGATAACCAGATAATTTTTCTGGGAACTGCCAAACATATAAATATGAAGCAGACATTGGAATGACTATCGGCATAGTTTATCCCCACAGCCAACATTGCCAGAATCATTTTATAACAGACATGAATATCTAAGCAACAGGAGATCACCCTCATAAAGATAATTTTGTGCACATTGATCTGTTTTAAGTAGATGTCAATTTGCCAATTTGAAAACATGCACAAAAACTTTTCTAATTGATTTATTCTTAATTTCATATACATAATTTGTAAAACAAAAATTTTTAGCAACAACTAATAAAACATTATAGAATTTACTTAGCACTTCTAAGGATCAGGATGTTGTTTTGCAGTGCCTTTTTCAGGTCTCTTCTGTGATCGCCACTCTATCTTGATGAAAATACCACAGAGACATCCAAATCCATTGTGAATTCCACTTGTCTTTGTCCTTTCATTTTTCTGTTGGCAGCACATTCAGATTTCCACATTAACTTCTTCGATTTTGACTTACTTCTTTTTTCCTGAGTAGCTGACCCAGAAATTTCCATGAAGTCCTCTATAAGCCATTGGAGTGTTCATTATAAAGTACAATCTCTTCTTACTCTCGTTCTTAACAGCTAGTTTTAGCTGGATTTCACATGGTCCAGCGTAGCGATGGGGGACTCACCCCTGCAGTGCCTCCTGCTGGTCGTCTTGGGAATTAGCTTGCACCCCCTGCAGGCCAGTGTCCCACTGCCGCTGGGCCCCATGTCCCTCCCTAGACTCCGGTGCCCCGTTATCTGGGGTGCTGCCCCCTGACAGTAACCCCTTTCTCTCAGGGTCTCCCACCCAGGGGGAACCCCCACCCACTATCCCCACCTTGCCTCAGTGTAAGGCTACTGCCAGTCATCATCTAGCGCCCGTTCCCTGGGGCAGACTGCAGTGTAAAATCCACTCATCACTGGCAAGGGAGGGTTTGGGCCTGCTGCCTCAACCTACCCATGGGCTGCCCCCTGCGACCCCAGTACCCAGTTTATCCTTCTACAAAGCCACAGCCTGGGGACTTTCCAGGCCGGAGCTCCCTGGCTCCCTTGGCCTTTCCCCAGCCCTGCTCCCTGCAGCCAGGCCCTTCTCTCTCTATAGGCAGAGAGAGACTTTTTGGGCTCCTCGCTCGCAGCCTCTTATAGGGGCCAGCTGAGCTCTGTTTGGGGCATGGCCTTATCCCCTCATCTCCCTGCACTCTCCCAGCGTGGATCTTGGACACATGGCATTCACTCTGTGAATTGGGGGATTGGCAAGGAGAAATGGTGCTGTGGAGGTAATTGAGCCCACCTTCCGCATGCAAGTGGGGGAATCTTTCTGGGGAGGATCTCTGTTTCACACACAGACCACGGGAGTATGATCTGGCCATATTGTATTTTTGTTGGGAGAGATTAAGTTATGGTATATTTTTACATTTAAAAAAAATGTTGTGTTTTGGCATCTTGCATAATTCTAAAACTACTGAATGAAAATAGCTGGTGATGCAGATAGGTGATGGAAAATAAAACTAATCTGTTATTGTTTCATCCTTAGTTGGGAAATTAACAACTGTTAATTAAGGAAGCATTTTGTTATTTTATAGATACACATTACATAAAGGGAAAAATGTTCCCACAATTGACCTTAGTTACAATATATATCATCTGATAACTTTTCACACACACACACACACACACACACACACACACACACACACACACACACACACACACACAAAAACTGAGGTCTGCTTCTTACTGGTAGGGAAGGAAAAGAGAGATCTCTGTTTTTGTGCTGCTTAGGGTTTCTTTCTTTCTTTCTGAAGGCACTGAGATACTATGGAGATTGGGCCATGTTGGATAGATAGTGTGGCAAATTGCCGATACCATTATGCAGGGTCTCGCACTTTCTTTTCTTTGGGGAAGGTTCAGGGCGCCATTGCTTGCCTCTGAACCAGTATTTTTAATTACCCCACTAGTGTCCTTAGGAGTGGAGTGGAGAGGGAGGGACCTGGGCCCGCCCTCTTCTCCAGGTCCCAACCCAGGGACCCTGAGATTAGTGGTTGAACCACTTGAACTGGTGGTTCCTTCCCCTGGGCTACTTCCCTCTCCTGCCCTTCAGCTTGTGGAGGGGCTTCTTGCCTTCCTTCTACATAAGCCAGGTGCCCCTTACCTAGGGTTTTTGGACTTCTCAGTCCACCACAGCACTCTTCCAAACTTTCCTTTTGTCTCTCTTCAAAACTGTTCTCTGCTTCAACTCCTTCAAACCGCTCTCTGCTCCAACCAAACCTTCCTGCTCCAACCCCCACACTGTCTGACTGAAGCAGTGGGTTTATATCATGTGACTGACTGCTGGTGCTCTAATTGGCTTCAGGTGCTCTAATTGGCTTCAGGTGCTCTAGTTAATCTATAGCAAACCTTCCTCCCCTTGCAGGGAATAAGGCTCCCTGCTAACACTCTCCTGCTGCCCTCTGGCCATGCTGTATCACAATAGGCAAATGCAATATAACTTTATTTGAACATTAAAAAGAAATTATAAGGGTAGAGATCATCTGTGCAGTAAACAGCACTTTCTTGAGAGCTACAATGAACTTCCAAAGGAACTAGTGTGCCAAGGGTAAAGTTCAATTCTTTGTCCTGCCTTTGCTCACATAAACACATAGCAGTGGGTGAATACCCACTTCGTCGGATGCAAGAGACTTGCATCCGACGAAGTGGGTATTCACCTATGAAAGCTCATGCTGCAAAACGTCTGTTAGTCTATAAGGTGCCACAGGATTCTTTGCTGCTTTTACAGATCCAGACTAACACGGCTACCCCTCTGATACTTGACATAGAAGTGGGTACATTAAAAAAAAAAGAAAATCAACAAAATCCCCTACAATGAAACCCTCCCAAAACATTATTCTGTCTACATGATTCTCCTTCTTGGGAGAAGAGGAGCGAGATAATGAACTACCCATGACAGATATTAATCTCATTACTTAATGCACAAAAGGAAGATTCTCGGACACTATAAAGATGAGGGTGGTAGCAGAACTTATAGAATAGAATTTTCTGCACATTAAAGCACTTCTGGACCACCAGGTTCCTTCCTTTTATTATCTTACCAATAAGTATTTATTTAATACTTGGTAATAATAGATTAATAAGAAAAAAATTACACACAACAGTTTCAAGGAAGTAATGCTGTACATTGTTCTCTCCCTTTTCAGTTCAGTGTAACCAAACTGGATACAATCATTTGGACTTCTTTGCAGCTCCTAAATCACTATAGGTTCAGCCACATTCCTCAAACACTGGGTTTCTTTCAATCATTGTATAATTCTTCTCTCCCCCTTCACAGACAACAAGCAAAGAACAAAGCATATCACTATTTTCATCTCTCTTCTCACTCTGAAATTCTCATTGGATTTGACAATTAAAACTCAAGCAACTTTAGATGCTAGAATAACACTACCCTGGGGAAAGAAAACAGCACACTCCCTGGACATCATCAATAAAGAAGAACTAGAATGCTGCATCCATACTGAAAAGCATCATGACACATTAAGAAGTTACAAAACTATATCAAAGTATAATGTATATAACAATAAAATAAAATAAAAAAATCAGACAAGGATGACTAAGGCCTTACCTCAGACTCACTCTTTGTAAAATTACTATATACTTAGATCATACCGATTTACACAATATCATATGGAATGCCAACATTCTAGTGAGTGCAACTAAGCTCACAGGGAAGAATTAACTCATTAAACATGCTTATTTACATGTAAGCAAGAGAGGGATAGAAATATTGTCACATAAAACACTAGAGGAGAGCTGCCTGACCTGACTCTGATTGTTTATATCTATGAACATCTTAAAATCTACACTATACCCTAGAGGATGTATAGTTTTACTGACCTTAGGGGGTGGCATCAAAGGGGGCTGGAGAGTGATATCCTAACAAGCTCCACCTCTCTGAGACACCAAAAGTAGTTGCCATTTACAGTGGATTGTGACGATGGTAATAATTTGATCCTCCATGGCCTTTATTTTACGCTTTGGTCATCAGTAAAACAGTAAGCAATGCTGACATTTAAATTGGCCATATAAAATAACAATTCACTGAGATGAAGCAAACTTTAGTTGCTTCATTTTTGTGAAGATACTTCTATGCTGACAGGAGAGCTTTTTCACACCCTGTAAGCGACATACGCTTGTTATACAGAATTGGCCGTGAACAGACATTACTGCATTACATTTGGGTCACATTTTGAAGGTTTCTTTGAACCTTAATAGTCAGAGGGTTTTTTGCTTTGTTTTTTTAAAAGAAAGATTATATTATGGAGCACAAGATAGCAGCTTGAAAAAGGTTTTGGTACACCATCCTGCCACGTATCTTTCTTGCACAAGTAGTCTGATCCCTGGCTAACCTCCTGGTCTTTCCTCCTGCCTTAGGCTTTTATACTCATTGGCGCATAGAAATCAGAATTTATTATAATGATAGGTTTTTAGTAGGGCTGTTTGCAATTTATTACACTGTTAAACAATAATAGAATATAATTTATTTAAATATTTTTGGATTTTTTTAATATTTTCAAATATATTGATTTCAATTCAAGCACAAAAAGTGAACAGTGCTCACTTTATATTTATTATCATTATAAATATTTGTGCTATAGAAATGAAAGAAATTGTATTTTTCAATTCACTTCATACAAGTACTGTAATACAAACTCTTTATCATGAACACTGAACTTACAATTGTAGAATTATGTACAAAAAATAACTGCATTCAAAAATAAAACAATGTAAAACTTTAGTCCAGTACATGTCCACTCATTCCTACTTTTTGTTCAGTCAGTCTCTCAGACAAACAAGTTTGCTTACATTTGCAGGAGATAATGCTGCACACTTATTGTTTACAATGTCACCTGAAAGTGAGAACAGGTATTCACATGGCACTGTTGTAGCTGATGTTGCAAGATATTGTGTGCCAGATGCGTTAAAAATTCATACGTCCCTTCATGCTTCAATCACCATTCCAAAGGACGTACGTCCATGTTAATGAGGGGTTCTGCTTGATAAGGATCCAAAGCAGTGCAGACCGACACATGTTCACTTTCATCATCTGAGTCAGATGCTACCAGCAGAAGGTTGATTTTCTTTTTTGGTGGTTCAGATTCTGTAGTTTCCACATCAGAGTGTTGTTCTTTTAAGACTTCTGAAAGCATGCTCCACATCTCATCCCTCTCAGATTTTGGAAGGCACTTCAGATTCTTAAACCTTGGGTTGAGTGCTGTAGCTATCTTTAGAAATCTCACATTAGTAACTTCTTTGTGTTTTGTCAAATCTGCAATGAAAGTGTTCTTAAAATGAACAACATGTGCTGGGTCATCATTCGAGATGGCTATAACATGAAATATATGGCAGAATGTGGGTAAAACAGGAGACGTACTATTCTCCCCCAAGAAGTTCAGTCACAAATTTAATTAGTGTCATCAGCATGGAAGCATTATCCTCTGGAATGGTGGCCGAAGCTTGAAGAGGCATATGAATGTTTAGCATATCTGGCATGTAAATACCTTGCAATACCGGCTACAAAAGTGCCATGTGAATGCCTGTTCTCACTTTCAGGTGACATTGTAAACAAGAAGTGGCAGCATTATCTCCCGTAAATGTAAACAAACGTGTTTGTCTCAGTGATTGGCTGAACAAGAAGTAGAACTGAGTGGACTTGTAAGCTCTAAAGTTTTACATTGTTTTGTTTTTGAGTGCAGTTACATAACAAAAAAATTCTACATTTGTAAGTTGCACTTTCATGATAAAGAAATTGCACTACATTACTTGTATGAGGTGAATGAAAAAATACTATTTCTTTTGTTTATAATTTTTATAGTTCAAATATTTGTAATAAAAGTAATATAAAGTGAGCACTGTACACTTTGTATTCTGTGTTGTAATTGAAATAAATATATTTGAAAATGTAGAAAAACATCCAAAATATTTAATACATTTCTATTAATAGTCTATTGTTTAATGGTGTGATTAAAACTGCGATTAATTGTGTTTAATTTTTTTAATTGCAATTTTTTTTTTCAGTTAATCGCATGAGCTAACTGTGATTAATTAATCGACAGCCCTAGTTTTTAAGAGAAGCTTTATGGTTTTGTTTTGCAATAGGCCTTTTTTTACCCAGCTTCAACATATGGCTGCTATTTTTCCTGTGAGCTCCAGTTTATTTATCTTAGTTACCTGTTCTCCTAATGGTACTTCGCATGCAGACTGGATAAGTTAAAACTTTTTTCAGATATGTTTATCTTGGTTCACTCATTTCGCAATCCAGAAACCGATTTACAGCATCACTCCACAATCCGCAAGCTACTCTAGCTGAGAGTGATTAGCACCATATAAATACCATTGATAAAGTTCCTCATTTAGAAATGTCCCAGACAAACAACTTGTGGCTAGTTGCTTTAAAGGTGCAGTATATTTGGAAAAAACTCTACTTATTTTTTTTCCTGATTTGGATGGTGCAAGCAAAACCCACCACTAAAATAATCAATGGTTTGGGTTTGTAGGGTTAACACTTTGCATTGATAAGCAAGTATATTTTGGACAGGCTTCTCTTATGATTTATTTAACTGATTAGCTGGTAGTACTAAGTACTTTAGCAGCCCATAAGCTTAGAGTAATATTACTGATAAGAAAACAAAACAAAACAAAAACAAACATAAAACTGTTTTTTATGATTGCCAGTTAAATTATGAGCAATCAGCCAGAGTGCCACCTCTTCAGACTGGATTCAAAATCTGTGTTTTCCTCATTGTCTATAGCTGTGCTTCTCCGAGCTCTATTATTACTATTCTTTCCTTTTATATTTTCTTTGCAAATTCATTATCTCATCATCAGCTTTTATGTATACGATTAAAAGTTGGCATTTTGTTTGTGAGACAAATTGGAACTCTCCTGTTCAGTTTGGCCTGAATGCATGTAGTAAAAACCAAGGAGGCTATAAAAGGGGGTTGTTAGGAAAGGAACCAGGAAAGGTAAAACAAGGACACAGGTAAAACAGCCTCTCAGGTACCCACTTCAAAGGAGTTAAGCTAACAATGGGCCATCAATTCGGGGAAGAAGCTACGTTGTTGGAACAGTCCAGATTAAGATTTTTTTTTCCTCTTCCCAAGTCCAGGGCTGAGCTCAAAAGACCCTCCGGTGGCTGAGGCACTTGCCAATCATAGGTGAAACAATAAGGTTTTTTAGTTATTTTTAAATCTACTTCTCTATGCACTGTATGCAGTTTAAGAAAAATCAATCATACTTTTTAGAGGGGTAGCCATATTAGTCTATATCAGCAAAAACAATGAGGAGTCCCTGTGGCACTTTAGAGACTTAGAGAAATTTATTTGGGCATAAGCTTTTGTGGGCTATAATCCACTTCATCAGATGCATGGAGTGAAAAATACAGTAAGCAGGTATATATATACAGCACATGAAAAGATGGGAGTTGCCTTACCAAGTCGGGGGTCAGTCCTAACGAGGCCAATTCAATTAGGGTGGATGTGGCCCATTCCCAACAGTTGACAAGAAGAGATGAATATCAACAGAGGGACCTTATTTTTTGTAGTGATCCAGCCACTCCCAGTCTTTATTCAGGCCTAATTTGATGCTGTCAAGTTTGCAAATTAATTCCAGTTCTGCAGTTTCTCATTGAAGTCTGTTTTTGATGTTTTTTGTTGAAGAATGGCCACTTTTAAGTCTGTTATTGGGTGTCCAGGGAGATTGAAGTGCTCTCACTACAAAAAAGCCCAGATGAACTGGCTAGATAGCATGGTGTACATCCAGGAGGGGTAACCCGGACACCCATCAGAAAGTGGTTGGATTGTAGGATAACACTCCAAAAGAGAAATAAGGGCACAGGCCTGCCACTTGAAGGGGATGCACTAGAGGACCAAAAAATGAGTCTTAAAGGGCAGCCAGCCCATGGGCTGTGACAGTTTGTATGTAAGAAAAGATCTTGACATTTACTACTAAGATCCCCCACACTTTCTTTTTTCAGAGAATACCTCACTTTTTCCCATGAGGGGTGGACAGAACTTGCCCCTTTGAAGCATCTTTGTAAAGAAACCCTTTGAAATGTTGACATTTTACCATCAGCAGCAAAGGACATTTGATAAAATCAAAGAATCAAGTCCCTGGAAGATCATATGGTTGATATCAGGCATAGCTAATATGAACTGAGTTATTAAACTCTTGATATGCTATATAGTTCTAGTTAGAGACAGAACAGTTCTTTAAAGTCACATTAGATCTACTTACATGGGATATTCTCTTCCTACTCATTGTAAAGAACACTATTGCTGCTGTCAAGCATAATGCTTAATGATTTGCAAAGTTTAAATCTTATTTTCCTGGTAGCACTTGACCTTTAATTAAAGGAGTTATACTCCCTTTCACTGAAAATATCAGTCTACAATTTATGTACTGTATTTTCCCAAGGGAACAATTTTACCTGGAGAAACATGGCTTAATAATTATGTTCCTTCAGCAAGATGCAAATTCCCCAAGAGAAAATCTGGTGCATGCATTTCCAACTTCTCTGGGCAAATGAAATCTATTTTCTTGGACACTAACTTGGGTTATTTTATGCCCCAATATTTTAAGAGAATTGAAAGATAGTTTTGTTTATAGCTGCAGCTTCAAGGTCAGAAGAATTGACTGGCTTCAGTTTTTTGTCTGAGGAACAGTATAATAATATGAAGAGTTAAAGGGCCTGTTCCAGAAAGTCCTTCATATGAGGAATTCCCACTGAAATCCTAATTACTACAAGAGAAGACTGGTCCTGCTTCTACTGCAGCCAGGGAGCTGTGCTATTTAAGACAATGGCAGAAGGATCATGCTCTGAATGTTCCTTTTATGAGAGGCTTGTGGGTCCAAAGTTCTCAACATTTGATCACAAATATCTAGAATTTTAATCATAAGCCTTCTCCCTCTCTCTCTCCCCTTTGTTTAATAAGAGTCTAGATTAGTTGCCTAGGACAGTATATTTTGCCACAGTGCTGTGACCCTGTAACCCAGGGATCGGCAACTTTTGGTATGCGGCCAGCCAGGGTAAGCACCCTGGCATTCCGGGCCGGTTTGTTTACCTGCCGTGTCAGCAGGTTCAGCTGATCACGGCTCTCACTGGCCGCGGTTCACTGCTCCAGGCCAATGGGAACTGCTGGAAGCAGCACGGGCCGAAAGATGTGCTGGCTGCCGCTTCCCACAGCAATCAGCCAAGCCTGTGGACGCGGCAGCTAAACAAACTGGCCCGGCCCACCAGGTTAAGCCAAAGGTTGCCGATCCCTGCTGTAACCATAAACTCAGCTAAAATCAATTCCCTAAGTATGATGGTACAAGTTTGCCAGGTCTGAAAGTGGCTGGTAAGGGTGTGTTCCACACCTGTTTTTTCCAACAGTGAGGCTGCAAGTGAGAGTCAACACCAGACACAGAAGTTGCTGTTCCTTTTTGCCTTTTGTCTCATGTGTGTTTCTTTTGTTTTCTCTTTTAGGAAATGGGATTGTACTTGAACTAGAATAACATCAACAGCTCCTGCTCATCTCAACTAGCTTTTTCTCTTTTCCCCAAAAGGACAATTACCATCTTTAATATCATCTGAAAGACTGTCATACAACAAGCTGGTTTTCTTTTCTAATCTTTATCTAAAAGGAAAGGGAACAAGAGATGTTGTTAAAATGAAAATCCCCACAGAGTACTTTGCATTTTAAGTGCTTTAACTATTTTTCCTTCTTTTCTGAATATTTAATGAAAGGTTAAATGAACATTAATGGCGTGTTTGCCATGATACCAAGCAAGATGAGGCCTTTGTATACCAAACACTGAGTCTGGTCTAAAACTGTTTATTATTGGACAGTGACAGGGTCATATTTACACTTTTGCTTCTTTATTCCATATATTCCATCTAAATTCATACATTTCAGACACTCTCATAATGGCAGGCATTTAATAAAAAAGTTCCTGGGAGAAGTCTCAAAAGAAGTCAGGGACTAGGAAGGTGCCCAGAATTTGTGGGTCAGGTTTTTTACCTTGAGGAAGTTCAGCTGATTTTTAGTATGGATATTTTCAATACCTCTAAGTATATGAGGTCACTGCAATTGCACACCTGCAGCAGACCCAGATCGGGGCTTGGGCTGCGGGGCTGTAAAACTGTAGCCAGAGCTCAAACTCCTACACTGCAATTTTACAGCCCTGCAGCCCAAGCCCAAGCCCCTCCCCATGGGGCCTCTTTCTGTATTATAATGCTTTGTTATTATAGCATTGTTCCCATTGAAATCAATAGAAATTGAAAACTCTTGCTGATTTCATTGGGGCTAAATCCAACCCTCACAGCAAAACCTAGCAGAGATCTTTAGCTCTTTCTGATTTTCTCAAAATAGCATGACTTTTCCAGCTAGGGTGACCTGATAGCAAGTGTAAAAAATCAGGAAAGAGGATAGTGGATAATAGGTGCCTATATAAGACAAAGCCCCGAATATCAGGACTATCCCTATTAAATTGGGACATCTGGTCACCTTATCTCCAGCCTTTTTAGATACCTTCCATCTCAGTTATCCCTCATATAGCCTAACTTACTTTTCATTACTTTCTAAACCATTCTTAAGACTGAATCCATAAAAATAAAAACGAGAACATTCTTAAATTAATGTCTTGCTTCCAAATAGTTTCTCAAGGTGTATGGTGGCTGGTTTAAAAAACCTACACTTTGCAAGTGAATATTCTATGTAGTGTACTACGGCTAGATCAAAATCAGCCTTTGTCATTGGTAATCCTGTGAGAATTGCTTTCTTAACCTTTGGGTGAGAGGATACCACAGAATGTTAATTCTTTAATGCACTTGCATATACAGCATAACCTTGCTAATACACACTAATTACTGGGATCCCCATTGCAGATTACTGAATTCTGTGAGTTTGAGTGTACAAACAAGATTTTATAGTTTCTACAATACCATATGCTAAAAGATACTTCAATCATTTGTGTCACTCATTCATAATACTTCATGTCTCTGTAATTTATTAATATCCTATGAAATCTTAGCACATCACTGATATTAAATCCTTATGCTATTAAATCTTTAATGAGAAGTAGACTTTTGTATTAGCAATCTGAGAATTAGTGATCTCAATGGTATGAGATTTTCAAAGCTGACTAGGTCATGTACCCAAACAACTCCTATTAATTTCAATTGTGAGCTATAAGGCTCTCTTTCCTTGTTGGCTTCACAGATCTCACCCAAAATATGTAACATTTATTTTTTGGTTGTATTTTGAGAGTGCCAGGTATAAATACTAAAAACTTGTGAAACATAACTACCCATAAAGTAGAGTTTAAACCACCTCCAACCATTATACATTGTTCAGTCAGGGAAGCTACACTTCCTTTATACTGCATTAATACATGGGACCAATGGACAACCTAAGACAGGAAAAAATGGCATATTTTAAAAAAATATTGGCTTGCACCTTGTATTTATTATTTGTAATATGGTAGTGCCTAGAGGCCCCATCTGAGATTGGGATCCCTGGTTCTGGGCACCATAAAAAACACCTGGCAAGAGAGAGACTCTGAGCTGAAGTGCTATCATTCAAAACAGACAAAAAGGTACAAGCAGGGAAGTATTATTATTATCACCAGCCCCATTTTACAGATAGAGGGCTTATTAAGTGACTTACTAAGAATCACAAAGGTAATCTGCGTCAGAAGAAGGAGCTGAAGCAAGTGATTCTGAATCCTAATCCAGTATCTTAAACACAAGACTATGCTTTCTCCCAGAATAAAGCTTTACCCATATTCAATTACTCATGTCAAGCCAGGCCTAAACCTAGTTCTTTGAGATTTTCTGAAAGCTGCCATACAAAATTCAGAGTGCTTGATTCACCCCCTGCTGATGCACTAATGTGCAAATTTCACCACTTCCCTGAAGTCATTCAATTTCTGAGAAAAAAAGATGTTTGCACTTTTCCTATTCCTGGGTGGAACAGGGAAGGACAGCTTTAATTTTCAGTTAGGTATCCATATACCCTGCATTGGTGGAAGCTTCCTGGGATACTCATAGTTTAGGGTGGAAAAACGAGGAGTCCTTGTGGCACCTTAGAGACTAACAAATTTATTTGGGCATAAGCTTTCATGTGCTAGAACCCACTTCACCAGATGTATGAAATAAGAAATACAGGAGCAAGTATAAATACATGAAAGGATAGGGATGCTTTTCCAAGTGTTAGGTCAGTCTAATGAGATAAATCAATTAACAGCAGGATACCAAGGGAGGAAAAATAACTTTTGAAGTGGTAAGAGAGTGGCCCATTACAAACATTTGAAAAGAAGGTGTGAGTAACAGTAGGGAGAAATTAGTATTGGGAAAATTACAAAATCTAAACTTAATGACCCAACCACTGTTTATCCAGGCCTAATCTGATGGTATCTAATTTGCAAACTAGATACCATCAGATTAGGCCTGAATAAAAACTGGGGGTATCCTGCTGTTAAACGAGTGACCTGAATGACAGTATTCTGGAAAGCTGAGGATTGTGGGAGCCAGGGATTGTGGGTTCGGGTCACGCAGTCGGGAACCTAGGGATAAGCAGTTTGAATCCCACAATCGGGAAGACTCCAGGGAGATGGGAGTTGGTAGATCCAAAGGAACTGATGTCCTGCCAAAAGGCACACCAGCATTTTATATGTACAAAAATTATAGTCCTTCTACTTGCAAGTTTCTAGTAAAATGGAATTGGTATACTCAAGGTGATCCAAATTTGCAGTTTCCTGTAGATGGAAGTTTCAACCTTGACAAAAGTGTGCACCTCAGAGACGCACTTCTGGCCAATAAAGTAGGGCATATTTCGATTGGTATGGGGAAACAGAAAAATGGTGCCGTGAATCTCAATTGAGGGGTCTCAAGGACTCCCAGGAGAAACTTAAAATTCAACTAAAAGAGACGAAGGAGAAATTGACCTTTCTCCAAACCCCAGCTGACCAGATAATACCCCTTTACTCCTCCAGGCCTCCTCAAGAGAGCCTCTCAGCTCCCTCCGATGATCTTATGGATTTATTTCTAGAAAGCAGACAATTTGCACCTATTGTGCAGGCAGCCCCCCTGCTGCCCATCCAGGGATAACACATGCACCCACCTCCTCTGGCGTACGGTACGGCGGCTGATTCCACTGTCCAGGTACCCTTGGCCCAAGCCAAAGAATCAACATCAGACACCGGCTCATCTACCAATTCCCCAATCACAACATTAAGTAAGACAGATAGGGCGCTGATTGCTTGTCTGATCGAAATGACAAAGTGGTGGAAAGTTTTAATAGAGACACAAGCTTAAATATGACTAAAACCTAGGTGGAGGAGGAGGAACTGGCAACCGACTTAAGTTTTAAAGGGCCAGCCAAGTTCACTAGAAGCAAGGCAGGTTTAATAACATCCACCTCTCAACCTAACCCTACAGCTAATATGTATTCTCTACGTGAGCTCCCAAGAGTAGAAGACCAAGGACATGGAACCATGCTGTCTGTACATGCGCCTTGGTCCTCTACGGATTTGTATAATTTAACTGCAAAGTTTCCTAAAATTAGGGAAGACTCTGTTAAGTTTCAAGAAGAGTTAAAAATTGTTATAAACTGCTATTACCCCACATGGGCTGACTTAAAACAGCTCCTGGGAGGACTCTTACCCAGGGAAACTTTAAACCGCATTTACCAGGAAACCGGATGGCCTACAGCTGACCCTGGCACCAGACAGGAATTATGCAACCTCAGAACCAAATTATTGGATGCAATTCTCAAAATTTCCCCTAGAAAGCAGATTGAACTAAAATTAATGTGTGTAAACAAAATAAAGGGGAAAATCCTGCTGATTATATGCAGCGCCTTAAACAAGTTTTTGAGAGACACTCCGGCATTAACAATGCTAAGGAGGATGCTGAGCAAGCTGTGGTAGTGGCATTCATACAGGGACTCACTCCAAAGCTGAGTGACCAGTTAAAGTTAGGCATTGTAGATTGGGAGGGAAAACATCTGAATGAAATCCTAGCAGTGGCCCAACACTACCACCGCCAGCTAGGAAAGAAAAAGGGTGACACTGAAACTAAGTTACTAGCCCTCCAGGTCCCAAACATGCAGGGACCCCGTGGGAAAATGGGAGGGAGAAGAGGAAAGCCCAAACAGGATTCCAACTACCCAACCACTCTGGAACAAAGTAATACCGCATGTTTCTATTGCAAGCAAGAGGGCCACTGGAAAAAGAACTGCCCCTTCCGTCCCAACCAATCTGCTTGCCCTGCATTTCCACCCTAATTTCTGTCCCCTGCTCCTTTGCCTCCCCAAAACCGGTAGGAAAGCCAGGAGACTGGTAGCATCATTGCCTCGCTTATTCCCTTGGACCAATTTGGACCATATGTAACCTGTGTTATTGATGGTATACCCACCCCTTTCCTGGTGGATACCGGTGCTTCACGGTCTACTCTCCACACCAGTGACTTTCCCTCTCTCTTTCTCTCTGACTTCTGAAATAGTTAATGCAGTAGGGGTGGGCAATACTCCCATTCCCCACTCTGTCTCTTCACCTCTTTCTGTTTCTATTGGTCCTCTGTTGGACCATCATGCCTTCCTCCTCAGTCCTTGTTCACCTGTTAACCTTTTGGGAAAGGATTTGCTGTGTTAATTAAACTGTACAATCTATTGCTCTCCAGATGGAGTGTATTTGGACGTTCCCATCCGAGCCACAATGACATTCTGGCAGTCTTACAGAAAAACACCCCAAAGGAGAGGCTTGACCCCAGCCCTTACTTGTTGCAACAGGAATTGCTGGCTAAAGTTCCCTCCTCCTTGTGGTCGGACCACACCAACCAGGTCGGGTGCATTGGAACTGCCCAACCTGTTAGAATCCATCTGAACCCAGCAAAGTGTCTTCCCAGGGTTCAGCAGTACCCACTTTCAAAACAAGCCAAGGAAGGAATTCAGCCAGTGATCAACTCCTTGATTCAGCAATGAGTTATCGTACCGACAGCTAGTGAATGTAACACCCCCATTCAACTGGTAAAGAAACCTGGCAAAGAGGCTTGGAGCTTAGTCCAGGATCTCCGTGCTGTCAATTCAGCTGTTCTCCCTATCTTCCCCGTTGTCCTTAACCCTGCAACCATTGTTTCCTCTATTCCCTCTTCCGCCACTTATTTACTTTTGTTGACCTTTGTTCAGCTTTCTTCTCTATTCTTAAACATAATATACTTGGACCAGGTTGACCCAGAGTTACACCGAATCACCTGCTTTATTCTCCCAGGCCCTCAAAGAGATTGTGTTCCCAATTAAGTTCACCCTGGTTCAGTATGTGGATGACCTGCTTCTAGCATCTTCGTCACTAGACACCTCTCAGACCAATTCCCTTGTGATTTTGCGGGCACTGGCCCAAAAGGCCCACAAGGCCTTCAAATCAAAATTGCAGCTCTGCCTACCCAGGGTCCATTAATTGAGGCATGACATTTCGACTGGAGAAAGGCATCTGTCCCCTACGCAAGTCCTAGCCATTCTCCAGGTGCCTAAGCTAACCACCAAGAAGCAAATGTGAAGCTTCTTGGGGATGGCTGGGTACTGCAGGCAATGGATCCTCAGATATGCAGCCGTTGTTGAGCCTTTGCATGAAATGACTCTTGATAGAGTCCCAGAGCCCCTTCAGTGGACCCCTGAAGCCGAAGAAGCCTTTAGTCAGATTAAGAAGGCACATACCAGGTCCCCTGTCTTGGGTCTTCCAGGCTATCAAACGCCTTTTCTCTTTATTGTCATGAGAAGGAGGGAATAACCTTGGGGGTCCTTACTCAAACGCATGGTACTGCTCAAGACCCATTGCCTATTATAGCTCTCCTCAGGACCCAGTAGCGACTGGGCTTCCTCCTTGCCTCCGGGCAGTAGCTGCAGCTGCAGCCCTGGTTGAGGCTTCTACCACTCTCATTCTGGGATCCCTTCTATGTGTTGCTGTTTCGCATGCTGTAAAGGCCCTGCTTTTAAAGGGGAGTACCCAACATCTCTCTAACTCCAGACTCACCACGTATGAAATGCTGCTTATAAATCTTCTAATGTAACTCTTACTCGCTGTCCTGTTCTCAACCCTGCCTCTCTTCCTCCCATTGCGTCCAATGGAAAACCTCACAACTGTCTCACTGTAATGGCAGAGCTTTCCACCCCTCAAATTGATTTAAAAGATACCTCACTTCGTAATCCTGACCTGCTGTTTTATGTTGATGGATCATGCCTTAGGAATTCTGCAGGCTTGCTTGTCGCTGGTTATGCTGTTTGTTCCCAACACAAGCCTGTTGAGGCCCATTTCCTCCCAGAAGCCCGCTCAGCCCAGGTCGCAGAACTAGTTGCCCTTACTTGTGCCTGTATCTTGGCTCCGGGCAAATCCGTTACCATTTATACAGATTCCCGGTATGCATTCGGGGTGGTCCATGACCATGGGCAGCTCTGGAAACACCGAGAGTTTCTCACCTCAAAAGGAGGGGGAATTTGTAATGGGTCTTATGTCAATGCCCTTCTCTGTGCTCTTCATCTTCCTTCTGCCATTGTGGTTGTAAAATGTGTTGCTCATCAAAGGCCTTATGATGATGTTACCAAAGGAAATGCCTTGGAAGACGTTACTGCTAAGCAAGTGGCCCTTTCAGGGTCTCTGGCTCCAACTGAGTCTGGTTTTATATCACAATCCCCCTCCATAGCTGCTACCCACCAGGATTTAGCTCTCATGCAAGATTCGGCCCCAGAGCCCGAGAAAACCCGATGGAGGAGGGATGGTTGTTCCTTACATCTGGATGCCTTGTGGTGCTCCCCTACTGGTCACTTGGTGGTGCCCAAGGCCTTATTCCCCTACCTTGCCCACGTGGCCCATGGAATGGCACACGTGAGCAAATGAGGGGATGATTGCATCAGTACTGCAACATTGGTATGCCCCAAATTTTTCTATATTGGCACAGCCGTACTGTAACTCCTGTCCTATCTGCCTGTCCCACAATAATGGCAAACCGGTACAAACCAAATGTGTGGGGAACCTCGCTCCATGGGGACCTTTTGTAAATATCCAGATTGATTTGATCAATAAGCCTAAATGCTGTTCTTATGAATATGTTCTTGTTTGTGTTTGTATGTACTCCGGATGGATAGAGACCTATCCTTGTGTTAAGGTCAATTCCCTCACCGTAGCAAAAAGATTGCTAAAGGACTTTATTCCCTGGTTTGGCCTACCTGTTTCAATTAACAGCGATAAAGGCACCCATTTCACAGACCAAATCATGCAACAGATTTGCAAGGCCCTCAACATTACCCAACACCTGAATTGTGCTCATCATCCCCAAAGTGCAGGGGCAGTCGAGCGGAAAAATGGGGAACTAAAGAACAAGATCTCTAAGATCTGTACTGAAACCAGTATGAAATGACCAGATGCCCTTCCCATTGCCCTCATATACATGCACGGACTATCCCCACATGAGATCCTTATGGCCAGGCCTCTGAGGATGCCAGTATTCCCTCCCCCTCTTCCTCACCACTTGGACTTGCAACTGAATGATGATACTGTTATGGCATATTGCCAGACTCTACTGCGGTGCGTTAGGTCTCTTCACTCACAGGTCCAAAGTGCCCTGCCTGAACCAGCTGATACCCTGTGCCACCCCTTGCTGCCTGGAGATTGGGTCTACATCAAGGTGCATCAGAGAAAGACTTCCTTGGAACCTCACTGGAAAGGCCCTTACCATATCCTGTTAACCACCCACATCACAGTCAAGTGAAAGGGACTTGCCAACTGGGTTCATGCGTCCCACTGTAAACAGACCTCGCCGCCCTTGGACCTAGATGCCGAAAAATTCTGTCCTGCGGACCCTGCCCTGGGAAGCAATCCAGGTGACAGTAACAGTGACCTCTTCCCAGGCCCCGACAAGGAGCCCAGATATAACCTCAGGAAGCAGAAATAGATTACGCTGCCTCCAGATAAAAGGCCAAAATACTGCCTTACAATACTGCCTTACAAAATACTTACAATTTACAAGTCCAGTGGTGAGCCTAGCACCCGCTGGCACGTAATCACTATGACCGACCCAGAAGCCAGAATAAAGGAGTCAGCCATGGTGCGAAGATGGCTTATGCCGTCTATTTGGTTCATGTGTGTCAGCATGCTATTGCTGCTGTTGTTGAACTTTCATGATACTTTTATGTTCTTCTGGGTGCCCGGAGCTACCAGAACGTCCACGGTAAGACCCTCTCCCTTGTCCATTAATACACCTTCTGTGCCTCTAGATTGGGTTAAGAAAACCTATCTTTAGCAGAGAGGTGCATTTGTGATACCCACCTTGTGTAATGCCAAGCCCCAACCATTCCGACAGAAAAGAAGGGACACTCGCTCTGCTGGAAATCCCAAAGTACAGGATTTCCTAACTTATAAAGATGTTCGCAATTGGCCATGGTGGAAATGATGGTCCATTGTGCATTGGCAGGGTGGGAATTGTGGGACCGGTGATTGATAGTGTGGAGTTCAGTGGGTTTGGGGGTTTCTCCCAGGGGCTGCTCGCTGCGCTTATGGACAAGTACCTTCATCATGCATTGCACTCCCTAATTGGCTTCCCAATGAAGAAGCCAATAGAAAGCTAGCTGCCACCCTCCCCTCAACACACTAGGACCTGCTTTCACTCCTCTAACCCCCAACCCTCATCTGCCCCTATACTCCCTTCATTATTCCCCAGATCAGAATTCTCAAATGAAACCCAATAGCCCAGGCCTTCATATCTTAGTGATCTATTAAATTACTGCTCAAAAAGTCTATTTTTTTAAAGTCCAGAATACTCCCTATGAACGATCGATTAAGTGGGAAGCAAATGGAAAAGTAATACATATCTCCACACCTCATTTAATTTCCACTAAAACATATGAGAAAAACGTACATGGTGCCATGCTGCTCTATGACAAAATAGATATGATAGCTGCTCCTGGACTTTGCAGTTTATTAGATGTAAATAAATTAGGCCCCTATTATTATCTAATCACCCAATTGGTAAACAATAAAACATACACTCAACGAGCTTGTTCAGCTACTGGAAGGTATGCCTGTAAGAGATTGGTCACTCCTATGATTCTGGTACCTAATAATCTAACCTGCACCGTACTGCAGCATGCTCCATCCCACAAAATGGATGCTAAAACCTCCAGGGAGAGATTTCAAGTGTCTAGCCAACAAACGTGGTACGCACCATCACCACAAAAGATGTGTTGGGATCTCGATGGACTGTAATCAATGCTACTTCAGGAATTGTCAAATTTACCTTACCCCTATCCAGCTTTTAGGTTACTTCTATATATCCAAATTGCTCAAAAGGGGATTCCATTAGATTGGCTCAGCAAAAGGCTTGGGTTTACCCTAAAAGGAAAAAAGAGACTTGGCTGGATGACTGTGGGACAGAACCAATAGTATAGCTTCAGTTTGGAACATTTATAAGGGCCAGCAGCATGAGGAAAAGTTAGGGCAACTGGAAAAGGCCACAGGTCTTATTACTGGAGTACAGCTCACCCAGATACAGGTTGGGGTTGGTGAGTTACGTGTTGTCTCTGCCCTTAGCTCAATGACCCAGAAGCTGCTAACCACCATGATACTAAATATCACTGAGGTGGGAAAGGCATTGCAGTGGGATCTAGCATGTTCAGAGGTTCAGGATTTCCTGAATGATCAGCTTTTGGCCATTCAAAGTGATCTTGCACATCAGGCCTGGCCCTCTGCCCTTACAAACACCTCAGGAGTTCCATCTCATTTATGGCCCTGGAGACATACCTGGAGGTTCTCTGGGTGGAGGTGCAGACTCTCACAGTGCTCCTTCCAAGCATACAGACCGGCTGGAGGGGTGTGGGCTCCCACATACCGAATCCTACCAGGTCCATGGGGAGGATGCATGTAGGATTGGGTAATCCACCGAGACATTTGGGAAATCAAAGTGCCTGGTGGGCCTAACCAGTTTGTGATCAGTGCTCCTGGAATAACACATGATATTTGGATAGGTCTTGGGAATCAGTGGACACTCTGGCCTTTAGAACCCCCACAGCTTCAATGTATGCGCAAACTGAAACCAGGGGAAGTCATCACTGTTCATGACAGTGTCTGCTGGGAAGGCATGGGGCTAGGAACTAACTTGACAGGACACTTGCTTTTCCAAGCTAATAACAGCTGTGTGTGCTTGAAGACCTCTGCTCTGTTAGATATACATTTTAATCTTACCACTGCTGCAGGCGGCCATCTTCTTTATTGGCCTGATAATAAGGTTTCCCAGATAGCCCTTAAGTATAAAATCCCCTTTAATTGGACCAGCTTAGTACCCAACCATTTTCACAATCTGCAAAGGGGGGATCTGCAAATTTGGCTGATTGCGGATCCCACTGGCCATGGTTCGCCGCTCCAGGCCAATGAGGTTAAAATATTCCTTGGTTTACATACATTATATAGAATATACTGGAAAAGTGCAGGGTAATTAACATTATATTATTTAACTAATCCACTTTAAATTCCTGAATTAACTAAAGGTGGACATTTGAAGTGTATTAGTTAAACCTATTAAACCTTTGCTTGAACACTCTCATTCAGAATTAAAGTGGTCTTAATTCAGTCAAGTTGAATTCCCTTTCAGAATGAATTAAACTAAATCAATGTAAGACCACTTTAATTCTGAACAACAGTATTTACTCAGGGACTTAATGCAGTTTAACTTATCCACTTCAAATTCACATCTTTAGTTAATTCGGATTAATTTTTCTGGATGCCCTCATGTAGACAAGCTCCTAATTCCCACTCTAGTGTCCTATCTACTAGCCCACATTCTTCCTTCTGCTTTTGTCTGAAAGCCACACTGAACTACAGTCTGCTAAATCCCATCCATTTTGCTGCCAAATAGACAAATCATATATATTTAGGAATGAGAATAACCATTCATGCACGTATTTACAATGCATTGCAAAAGATCTTATTACTAACAGACACAACCTTTTATTTCCACCTTTTTACTAAATATCTACTACTTTCTGTCATCTAACCCAATCTTCCCATCCTACTACACATAATGCAATAGGTCTGGTAAGAAAAAATATGGAAGAGTAGGAGCATTTTCCAGTTATTTACCTGCCAATCTGTAATCTCCAAAAGAGGTTTATTTTCTATTTTTATTTTTTTTCTCCAGTGTGGAATCTTTAGATTGAAAAAGCCAAGGCTTCTCTGAAGCTCAGTTGATGAAGATGGCAGCATCCATTATATTCCATAAATGAATCTCAGCTGCAGTCTTATTTAAAAAGCATCTGAACCAAATGGCTCTTGCAGTCATCTTTAGAATAAAAGATAACCTTTCCCCACCTCCTGCCATGAGGAGAGCTAGATAGAAATTAGTACCAAAAATTAACATCTTGAAATATTTTGAAAAAACAGAAATTACAGAATATTTCAATTTAGCAACGTTAAAATGAGCTTAACAAAATATTTTGTGTTGACAATGTCAAAAGATTATAATATAAAGATTAAATATTCTGCATATTATTAACAAATTACTCATGTACAAATTTAAAAAATAATTAAAAGTCAAAATGAAATATTACAATTGGAATTAAATGAAACAGTCAAAATGAAATGCTCCATTTTGATTTCAAATAATTTTAACATTTTTTGCCCCAAAACTTTGTAGAAATGGATATGTACCTTTGAAACTTTTAGATTTTAGTAAAACAGCATTTCCCAATAGTATATTGTTCCATCTATTATTTTTTTGATCAACTCTACAACAAGCCCTATAAAACAAACATTCAGGCCTGCTTCTCCAGTGCCCTGAAACTTGTGTGGTCATTTACATCAGGGCAAATGTATGTATATTTTAGTATAAATCATAAGAGTAGTGTTCTGTACTCATTTTGCCCTAGTGTAAGTGATTATGCAAAGATCTGGGTAACATGCATTTAGTGTTTGCAGTAAGATTTCAAAACAATTATATTTTACTTTAAGACAGTCATCACACATAGGAACAATAGTCTCAGTAGTAAGTACACATCAGGTCCTGTATTCAATTGACTAATATATTACTCCCCTCATCCTACTGATATTTGCACAGAGAAAACTGTAAAGTTTATGTTCCAGAAAACATTTCTGGTATTTTCTAATTTCAAGAAACTGGGGCCAAATCTGCCTTCAGAGCCATAGATGCAGCTCTCACTGAAGTCAATGGTGTAAATAAGTGTAATTCTCTTTAATTCAACGGAACTATGACTATTTACATGAGCCAAGGATATGAACCTATGTCTTCATTCTCTTAGTGTTCACATATTGAGACTAATTAAGACACTATGATTATTTTTTCCACAATTGGGGAAGAGAGCATAATGCTCAGTTTTGAGGCAAAACAGGCAGAAAGCCAAATGGTTACAGAAATGTATACAGTTCCAATATCTGATAACATTGCATTGTAATGTTGTCTCATTTACTTAATATCTTCTCATTACTCAAAATCCAGGCTTAAACAGAAATATCTGGAGATAATAATGGATTAAATCAACTGCTCCACAGGGCTGTTTTGATATACATCTTTTTCCCAGAAGTCTAATGCAAGAGCCTTCAGATAGTTAAATGTATATTATTTACATAAGAGATTAGAGTAGCTCCTTTAAGGCCTTTACATATGAAGTGTTTTTAATGCACTTTATATTTTATACATCTTAAACATATCCATTCAGAGAGAAATGAAAAATTTTGAGGACTGTTTAACACTATGAATGTTCATGGTGGATTTGCACTATGTTATTTAGCACAGATGTTTCTATAATTGTGATATATTTGGAGAATTTAGTGTTCAATTGGCCTCAAAATTTCTCATTTCTTACCTATAGAGAGGTAGTTGAAAATTGACTTGCTACACAAAGCATTTGGGAAGCTGTTAAATCTGTTTTAAAAGTTGATTTTTCTCAACGCAGCCAGCTACTTACCTATTTGTCTTTACTTACAAATGAATATATTTTTGGACAGTATTTGCATTTATTTTCTTATTTTAAAATATCAAATTATTTATTTAAAGTGACAGTCCTCAACCAAAACTGTGGATCTAAACACCTCTGACTTATGGGGAATCTAAACTCACTTCTGAACTATGCACTTTCTGTCTGTTCTCTACATCATAGGTTCTTATGATGATAATGTGCAGAATCCAGAGTATGTTAAAGTATACTAAGAGTACATTGGGAGAAACCATAACAATTAAATCTTTGCAGCTTTGAACTTAGGACTTTCCCAAAATGCATCAAGTAAATTACCAAACATATTTGTAGATATCATTTTCAGAGATTCTAGGACAGTGGTTTTATCATGTTAAACCACCAATGAGTTATGGCAAATTTGGCTCAATCACACATTATCATTGTTTGTCCATGTGACTTATCCATCCCTCTTCTACTTTCTTATTCTTTTCACATACACCAGCTCTCCCCTTGGCAGAAACATCTTCGGGGCAACTAGCGGCTTAAAACTCTGTCTCTCCTTGTATCTTTTTACTCTAGTCTAGTGGTAGACAATACAGAAAGTATTCTTAACAGTGTTTCAATCAATCTGCCAAAGCGATAACAAAATGTATATTATTTTCCTAAATAGTTACTCATATACTTGTACAAGTCACAGATGTTTCAAGGTCACTTCCCTAATCAATTTTCTTCATATAAATAAATAAGATACCTTCAGAATTTACAGTATTCCGAACAAAAGCCTTGAGTAGCATAATTTAATTATCCAGGGGCTAGTTACTGACAGCCTTACTTATGTTCCAATACCTTATTCTATTAATTATTCCACGGGGATCAGTAAGGATGTCAAAATCTGGCCTTTAAGCAATTGAGAAGATTTTACGGGTGACCATTCTATGCACAGTTTCATGATAGAAAGATGATATATGCTCACTAATCATTACCTTCACCAGCCCCTACTCATAATGCTGTCAGACATTTGCCATGGTAATTGGCACACAGTTTAAGACCAGTGACAATCAAACAACATTTCCCTTGAGTTCAAAGGGAAATTAAAGCTTTGCTGTAGCAGTAACTGAGATTATGTTAAATGTTGATTGGATTAATTAATATTTGCAAAGTGCTATTTAAATGTCATATTATTAATTCTACTTGAGTAACGATACTAGCCAGTCATTCTGATGCCTAAGAAGGATTATTTTTTAGCATTTCAAATGCATAGCAGAGCGTATGTCTACACTGCAAGCGCTACATCGGCACAGCTGTAGTGTTGCAAGCTACACCGCTGTAGTGTAGAGAACTACTACAGAGACATAAAAGGGTTTTCTAACACTATAGTAAATCCACCTCCTCGAGATGTGGTAGCTAGGTCAATGGAAGAATTATTCTGTCAACCTAGCTGCATCTAGTGGGAGTTAGATTGATTTAGCTACATCTCATCGGACATGAAATTTTTCACAGTCCTGATCAATATAGATAGGTTGACCTAAGTTTTAGCTGTAGACAAAGCCTCAGTATTTCATATGACATTGTCTGTAAAGCTTCTGTGTTTATATTTAAGTTATTATTATTGCATTGTTTTAAATACAATAGCATCAGTGTTTAGATCATGTTTAATTGTCTTGTGGGTCTTAAGACATGCCAAACCCACAAAATATCATAAAAATAAACTTCTGAATATAAGGTGCAAGAAGTAGAACAAGTATGGGGCACTGAACAGTAACTTCATTAAGGAAGACCGCTTCTCCCAGTATCAATGAATATTTAAAACTAGTCAGCTAAATATGATATATTTCATAAATTATTTGGAGCCTTGAAATCAGGAATTAGGGCAGCAACTCTCATTAAGTTAGAAAAAAGAGCACTGCTGCCACTCTGTATAAGTGACCAATATTGACAGTGAATCTAATATTCCAATGTTCCCAGAGTCATTATCCTACTGTTTGTGTGTTGTTTTTTTCTTTTAAAAAGCATATACCTACCAAATGGTAATTTTGATGCAGGTCCTATTTATGAAAAAAATATTTAAATTCAGGAAAATTTTTAATATTCTTAATTTATTATTTGTTTGAGCCAATGTGTTAGGGACTGAACAAACAAGAAAGAGAGTGTAGTCCCTGCTCAAAAGACTTTACAATCTAAAGCAGACAAAACATAGAGTGTATGAGAAAGGGCTATTGTATCATATTAGATTGGGTAATGGTTGGTCATGTTTTGCTAAAGCACTTTCACCACTGTTGTTGAAATAATGTTAAATATAGACATTATCTCCAGTGGCCTCTCAAGTTTGCCATTATTAGTCATCAAATTTCCTCATGGTAGATGTCAGTCTTCAAGAGCAACTTGAATGCAGAGAAGGTAGTGGCCATGTGAACTAGGGACAAGAAGGGCACTGCAAGTGAAAGGAGTAGTGAAAATTCTGGTCCTAGTAGTATGTGACAAAATACAGAATTGTACATAGAATTGTACAGAATTGTACATAGCCAAGATAGCTTTAATCTAACTAGCATGGGTACTGAAGGTAGTAGCTTAGATTAGTAGCTTTAATCTAACTAGCATGGGTACTGAAGCAGTGTAGCCATAGGAATGTGTGCTCAGCATGGGCTGTACATATCTACCCAGGACCCTGGTAATTAGTCACAGGACTAGCCCATGCTGAAATGCGTGCTTCTGTGACTTCACTGTTCCAGTACCTCAGTTAGCAAGATTAAAGCTAGCTCAGATAAATTGGCTTGAGCTGCAATCACACTCTAGAGATATGTGGGAGAAGGAACAAATGATATATAAAACTGGACTTACTGATGGCACACAGGTCATGAAGGCAGTGGAAAGACGAAACAAAGGTGGGTAAGTAAAGTGGAGCAGAGTTATACAGATCCTTGAAGGACAAGAAGTCAATACAGGAGAAGAGAGGAATCCAGTAGAGGGATTGAAAGAGGCAGGTAAAATAATCAGAACAGATAAGGAAAATGATTTTAGCATCTGCACTTTGTCAGGATTTTAGAGGACTTGGGGTGAGGAGAAGATAGATAAGTTTCAGGGAGACTTTGAGAAGATGGTTAAAATAACCATGATGAGAGATAAGGAGGGCCTAGGCTAGGTGAGAGTTTTAGCTGTAGGGAAAGAGAGAGAGAGAGAAAGTTGTGATTTTACAGCTGTTGAGGAGGAAGATGTCGCAGTATGTGTCATGAAGGCAGGTGTCAAAGATGACTCCACAGCATATGGGTGGCCTGAGTGAAAAGTAAAATATAGTGTTGTCAACAATGACAGAGAAAGTAGAGAGAGGCATGAGGAAAGGTACTGCAACAAGCACAGGTGGTGATGACATCTACACACCTACACAAAATGCCATACCAGGACTCTCTTGTTCTGCTACATGGAATAGATCCATGTGTTACTCCCCCAATACACATTCATGTACAAGACATCTCCTTTCATAGACTCAGAGAAGATTAGGGTTGGAAGAGAACTCAGGAGGTCATCTAGTCCAACTCCCTTCTCAAAGCAGGACCAACCCCAACTAAACCATACCAGACAGGGCTTTGTCAAGCCAGGCCCTATAAACTTCTAAGGATGGAGATTCGACCACTTCCCTAGGTAACGCATTCCAGTGCTTCACCACCATCCTAGAGAAATAGTTTTTCCTAATATCCAACTTAGACCTCCCCCACTAAAACTTGAGACTATTGCTCCTTGTTCTGTCATCTACCACCACTGAGAACAGCCTAGCTCCATCCTCTTTGGAACCCCTCTTCAGGTAGTTGAAGGCTGCTATCAAATCCCCCCTCATTCGTCTCTTCTGCAGATTGAATAAGCCCAGTTCCCTCAGCCTCTCTTCATAAGTCATGTGTCCCAGCCCCCTGATCATTTTTGTTGCCCTCTGCAGGACTCTCTCCAGCCTGTAGTAGGAGTCCCAAAACTGGATGCAATACTCCAGATTTGGCCCCACCAGTGCCGAATAGAGGGGAATAATCACTTCTCTCGACCTGCTGGCTATGTTCCTACTAACACAGTCCAATATGTCGTTAGCCTTCTCGGCAACAAGGGCATAGTTCTGACTCATATCCAGCTTCTCATCCACTGTAATCCTCAGGTTCTTTTCTGCAGTACTGCTGCTTATCCAGTCAGTCCCCAGCCTGTAGCAGTGCATAGCATTCTTCTGCCCTAAGTGCAGGAGTCTGCACTTTTTCTTGTTGAACCCCATACGATTTATTTTGGCCCAATCCTCCAATTTGTCTAGGTCACTCAGGAGCCTATCTACCTCCCCACACCATCAGCTTAGTGTCATCCACGAACTGGCTGAGGATGCAAACCATGCCATCATCCAGATCATTAATGAAGATGTTGAACAAAACTGGCCCCAGGACAGATTCCTGAGGCACTCTGCTTGATACCAGCTGCCAACTAGACATCAAGCTGTTGATCACTACCCGTTGAGCCCAATGATTTAGCCATCTTTCTATCCACCTTATAGTCCATTCATCCAATCCATACTTCTTTAACTTGAAGAATACTGTGGGAGCCATATCAAAAGCTTTGCTAAAGTCAAAGTATAACAGGTCCACTGCTTTCCCCATATCCACAGAGCCAGTTATCTCATCATAGAAGGCAATCAGGTTGGTCAGGCAGGACTTGTCCTGGTTGTATCCATGTTGACTGTTCCTGATCACCTTCCTTTCCTCCAAGTGCTTCAAAATGGATTCCTTGAGGACCTGCTCCAAGAGTTTTCCAGGGACTGAGGTGAGGCTGACTTGCGTTCAATTCCCTGTATTCTTCTTTCTTTTTTTAAAGATGGGCACTATATTTGCCTTTTTCCAGTCATCTGGGACCTCTCCTGATTGCCATGAGTTTCCAAAGATAATGGTCAATGGCCCTGCAATCACATCAGCCCTCAGCACCCCCAGCCCCACGGACTTGTGCATGTACAGCTATTATAAATAGTCCTTAACCTGTTCTTTCACCACTGAGGGCTGCTCACCTCCTCCCCACACTGTGTTGCCCAGTGCCGCAGTCTGGGAACTGACCTTGTCTGTGAAGACCGAGGCAAAAAAAGCATTGAGTACTTCAGCTTTTTCTACATCTGTCACTAGATTGCCTCCCTCATTCAGTAATGGTCCCACACTTTCCCTAACTAGGGTGACCAGATGTCCTGATTTTATAGGGACAGTCCCGATTTTTGGGTCTTTTTCTTATATATGCTTCTATTACCCTCCACCCCCTGTCCCGATTTTTCACACTTGCTGTCTGGTCACCCAATCCCTGACTAATATTGGTCCCAAGACCGATCCTTGCGGAACCCCACTGGTAACATCCCTCAGGCCAATAGTTCATCTTTCAGAACAACCACTGCCTTCCCCCTTCAGCCACTTCTTATCGACTTTACAATTCTTGTATCAATCCCCATTTCACCTAATGTCATTAATACTTTCTCAAGTGGTACCATCTTGAATGCTTTACTGAACTCCAAGAATATCAGATCAACTGCATTTTCCTTGTCTAAAAAAAAATGTATATCAATTTGTGACGGGATACCTGCGGTGCAGTCTGGGACTGTGGGACTTCTGTGCCCCCTTACCTCTCCAACCTGGGCTGTCTCTCACAATGCTTTGCTAGTGACAAGCAGCAAACCCCTCCAGGCGCTGTTATCACTCATCCCCACCACATGTGAAGCCCCACACCCAGCTAGATTGCATGAATGTTCTCAAAGCCACACATGAATCACACAGGGAAAGGCACCAGCCAAATTCTCCCAGCTCCCAGCACTGTGTCTCAGAAATATATTGTCTTGCACTGCTCAAGATGAGCACTTCAGATTTTTTAATTGGTTCACCACTTCATCAAAGTCTGAACTCTCAACCCTATTAGACTGGGCAACATCTAGATTTAGCAGATTCTCACCCCACTTGGTATTGCAGTTCATAGTATACAGGTTTCATCCTTGAAACCTGGGCCAGTACATTCTGTTGGAGTCTTCAGTCTTCTGAGTGTCTTTGGTGTTTGAAGCATAGGTGGGAAAAGGAGAGAGGCCAAGCATATGGCCCCTGTGATCAGAAACCAGGATTTGGAGCTGGAAGGGGCATCGGGCAATGCCAGTAAATGCATCAAGGATGTTGGCATGGTGGCACAAACTCTTGTTCCTGCAGATTTGTGAATTTCAGCCTTGGGTATCTTGGAATGTGGCCCTGGCCTGTTATAGACTGCTACGTTTGATACTGTTTTGGCCCCTTTTTGTTTGTTGTTATGGTTTTGTGATATTTTTTCCTAGTCCTTGTCCCAGATTCCAGCTTTGTGGAACAATATTTTAGAAGTGGATTTTAAAAAGAAAAGAACTGAAGTTCCTTGCTCACTGCAAACGTATGGACTGGTTTTTGTTTGTTTGTTTGTTTGCTTGCTTGTTTGTTTTGTTTTGTTTTGTACCAGTGGGTCTTTCCTAAAGGAATGTCCCATGTGCTTGGGGAACACAAGCCCAGGCATATCTGGTGGATATTGCTGAATCCCCAGGCAAGATTGAGCAATTTCCCTGTGGCCTTATGCAGGTAAGTCATTGAAGTTTAACTCCATTGCTGGACAATGGCTGTTGATGGCTGTTTGACATTTGCCCGGGCATTGGTTACTTTCCTTACTGTTGTCTCTGGTGAGCTAATATCTGGCTGATTCCTCAACTTACAGCATGTTTTACTGGCAATCATACAACACAATCTCTTAACTTCATATGCACTAATGATATACATATTTAGATAGAACAGTGACTTTCACCAGATCATAACCTTTTCCCTGATACCTTACATGGCATGCTTTATATGCAAGATCACAATTATATATAAATGAGGAATATGAGGGTTACAGGGTACTCCCCCAAGGTATAGACTGCCACACAATTATTTTCTCAAAGAAGGAAATCAAGTTTGTCTGTCATGATAAACCCATATTGCATTACATTCCCTTGAACTCCATCAATTTAATTATTCTTTCCTTCAGTTCGTTCTAAAGCCTTGCATACCACTGAGGCCAGATTAACAGGTCTGTAAATTGCCTAGACCATTTCCTGCCCCCACCGCCAACTTGCCCATTCTTAAATATAGGTGCAATATTATCTAGGCTCCAGTCATGTGGTGGTACTCCCCAGCAGATCAGTTTATTAAAAATCCTTGCTACCAGACCAGGATGTGCCAGTTCTTTCAGAATTCTGGGATGGAAATTATCTGTCATCTATCATTTCAATGCATTAAACTCCTTGAGGCTTTCTTCCACCTCAGATGTGGTCATTTCCATTTCTAGATGCTTATTTCCCTCAGGCATCCTGTCATGTTTGATATTATCATCCTTACTGAAAACCAAGGCAAAGTATTCACTTAATCAAGGTATGTCCCCCAACTATCTTTAATCTCCTTCCACTCCACATTGCATAGTAGCACAACCCCATCCTTCCTTATTTTCTTTATATATAACTTCTTGTTATTTATTTTAATTTTCTTGGCAAACGCTAATTCACCCTAACTTTTAGCAATTCTCAGTTTATTCCTACCTACTTTATTCCTCATTTTAACATCCTAGTTGTAGCTTCTTTGCTGATTAACTTTTTTTTCCCCATTCCCTATAGACTCTTGGTTTATGCCTAATAACCTTCTTTGAGGTGGTTATTCATACAGCTAACTCTGGATACTTTTCCTACAAGTTCCCCCACCCTCACCCTCCGCTTGTGATGCAAATTACAAGTTTGTTGTATAGTTGATTTGAAGAAATACTAAGCCTCCTCCATATTTAAGTCCTTGAGCTCTTCAGTCCAGTTGACTTTAACTAATTCCCTTCATTTCCCCAAATCTGCATTTTTTAAATTAAAAAAAACATAGTTGGTTATGTGGTTTTGAATATCCTTCCATTTAACTTAAACTGAATCACCTCATGATCATATTGTCCGAGGTTTGACCTACTGTACCAATAGTTCCAGTTCTTCCATTTTATTTTCCAGACTCCTTTCATTTGTGTACCAGTATTTCAGTTGTTTCCCTTATATCTCATCCAGTTTGCTATCTGGATTAGATTAGTCTTTTCACTATCTGTAACACCTACAAGACTTCTACTACAATCAATGTTTGTACTTTCTTCGTCTTTATTGTGCATACTCTTACCTTGTGGTGTTCCATTATTCCATACTATATCTTAATTTAATTAATTTTCCCGATCCTTCATATTGATGCCAGGAGATTTCACAAGTCTAACCCAACCTTTTTGCTTCATCTCTGAATTTAAAGCCATCCTTATCAGTCGTTCCATCATTGATCTCAAATTAATACCCCAGATTAGGATGACCAGATAGCAAGTGTGAAAAACTGGGACATTTTTTCCTGGGGGGAGGGGCATAGTTGCCTATATAAGACAAAGCCCCTAATATCAGGATGGTCCTGATAACATCAGGACATCGGATCACCCTACCCCAAGTATTTCAGTGGAGTCTATCACTTGAGAAGAGCCCCTTTTTGTGAATGCCTCCCAACATATCAATCATCCCACAGTCTTCCTCACAGCAGAAATCCTTTAGTGTTCTGTTGATCTGCATTATCTTGTCACCCCTTAGCTCTCCTTCTCCAAGGACTGGAAATATTCCACTGAATATCACCTGAGACTCCACTTCTTTAAGTGTCTTACCCAGCTGAGCATAGTTGTCCTTGATCCATTTGTATGGGAATCTACTAGTATCTCAACCCAACATGCAGCACAATCTATGGATGTTTCCCAGTCCCATTAGGATCCATTTCAGTCTCATGTTCACATCTTGTATACTTGGTCCTGGCAGACAGAACACTCTTCTGTTCCCTGTATCTAGTCTTTTGAGTATGGAGTCTCTGATCACTTAGAACTGTCTATTCCTGGTGTTGGCATGAATTTGTCTTACTTTTTTCTCTTGCAGTCTCCTGTATGTCATCCCTATTTTTCCTTAGGTTCTGGTACCTGGCTATCTCCATCATCATCAATCATATCATCATCATCTTCTCTTCTGCAGGAACTGGCTTCACTTCTCTCTTTTCTTCCTCATCACTCCATTTGCTGCCTGTTTTTCCTCTGGTTCCCCAGTGCATCAGACTTGTTATTTAACTTAATTTCATCACTATTACTTGGTTTTTTCCTCTGCCTTGTCCTCATGGTCACATTCTTCCATGGATCATCCACCTCTTCTGTCAGTCCACTTGCATGGCCTTTTTTTAGCAGGTGTCCACAAACACTGAGATGTCTATTCCACCTCCTTTCTCCTTAAAAGGTATTAATCTCCAGATGTCTCTCTGTTCTTTGGATCTTCTCTGCCATGTGCTTTATCAGGTGACATTTCATATATAAACAGCTCCCATCAGATACCCACTCAAGGCTGATATACATTCCAAAGCTTCTGACCATCTTCTTTGTCTCCTTTCATTCTCAGGTTACTTCTAGTGCTGTGCCATCATCGTCATCTCTTCCTAGGAAAAAAAGAAAAAAAAGGGTGAAATCCCCAATGTAAACTCCTACCTCCAAACCCCCATAGAAAATCCACTGTTAACTGCTAACTGTTAGCTATATCTTTCCCAATTTTAACACACATATCTGCTTACCCCAGCAACAGCATCTAATAGAACTTCAGTCACAGTTAATTTGACAAAATATTGTAATACTTGCTTATAGGGTCAGAGATTTATTGGGACACTGCAAGTAACAGCTCAGTACACACAGGTAGGATTGAACTTCCAGCTAACTCCCTAAGTAATATCAATAATATAACATATAAGACGAAGTAACACAAAGATAAGGATTTAGGATACGGTATAGGATACTGTATCTCCACCATCTACTAGTGGAGATACAGTAACCATGACAATATACCTTGACAAAAGGGGTCATGCCAGAATATAGACTGGTTGAAATGCAGGCACTTATAACACATTAATTCCACAGAGAGTGCAAAAATTACCTAGATATTTTCCCCTCAGTTTATCAACCTAACAGAGCTTTTCAGGAGGTTATGGAGCTGTATAAAGACAAACAAACAAACAATAACATAGCTCCTGTTCATATTCCTCATCATCCTCAGGTCATGGTAACTAAGAGCTTGTCTACACAAGGGCTTTAAACTGGATCAGAGCAGTAATCTGGTTTGAAATAGTTTATGTATACATGATGCAGCCCACCACTGTGCAATAATTCTACTGAAGTCCTCTTGCAAAGTGGATTAGGTTTGCTTCAAATTGAATTAGTTCATTTTTTTTGTTTGTGCACACAATCACTACGCACCACCTTTTGTATTCTTCCTTCAGCTATCCCACTGGTGTGCTGCTCTGCTATTACTGACTGTCCATTTACTTGTATTCCCTGCCCTTGTGTCAAGTTTCCAGGATGATACTTCACCCTTTTAAAAGGTAAGACAAAACCAGATTTTGCCCATTTTCTCCTGGATTCCAGTGTATCATTATCCTGATAGCAACTGTGATAACACTCCAGATGTGCCATATAATGTCTTGCACAACTTCTGGGAGTAATGTTAAGACCCCTGATCTTATCTCCATCTGAGGCATAGATTTAGGAAACTTGTGGATCTTCTCTTGTGTGGCCAGCCATAGGAATAAAGACCTTTTTGTGGACATTGCAAAGTAGATGTTCATGCGCTGCCACCTGAGAGACAAGATCTTTTTTTAATTGGGACCCTGACAGCAGCCAGCTGGAAAGTCAGCCCCAATCCTGCCCTGCTACAATGAACTCTGATATCTGCCTTGCATCGGCTGACCCTGATTCCCACCCAGAAACTTGGACTGGGACTGGAGTTGGATACCCTGGAGGCATGTTATTGCCTATTTTTACAATTTATTATTGTTGTTGAAAGAGGTAAGTTAGAAGCCATCCCTCTGTCTCCACTCTGACCCCCATGTGCTGCTTCAAAATGATGCATTCCAGCATGGTGTAGTTGCAGTCCATACCCCACGATCCCAAATTTGCCTCATGCTGCTACACTCTTCTGCTAGACCAGTAAGCCCTGCAGTCCTGTTATTTGGGACCCATCCATGTCCTTCAGCCCATGGACAATTCTGGCTACTAGGACCAGCAGCAACTCCTAATCTCTGCATGTGTGCAGCAGTGTTTCCAGCAGCTCCTAATTATCTCTCAGATCTAACCTGAGCATAGGAACATTTGCACAAAGGAGTCTAGCTCTTTTTGAGCCCTGCAATGCCCCCTGAGAATTTTGAGCAGAGACACTCAACCCCAGAACCCATGCAGATAGGAAGAGCCAGGCACACATTGTATTCTCACCTTTAACTTTATGCATCCACCCCAAATAAAAAAATGATATATTTAAAATGTTGTTAATGTTGTACTTTGAGTTTTGCCTGCACTGCTGCAGTAAATAATGGTTTGTGCATAGTTTGTTACTTAAATGATTTCCAAATACGAAGTTATTTTCCCATTGGTTTCATTAAACTTCATTTATTGTTGATTCAGAATAAAACTGTTTACAATGCATCTATTATGAGTTGTCATTGCATTTAACACAAAAAATTCTTTAAAATGAAACTGAAATAATTCATGCACATAAGGGACATTAAACTTCAGCCACCAACACACAACACCCAAGTGCTCTAATGTCTGCATCCCATCCTCCAAAGGGCTAATATGCTCAGGCACGTGACTCAAAATACAAACATTAGGCATCCCTGACAGCATTCCCACAGGTGTTTGTGCCCTCTTTGAGTAACTTTTCTGGCCACTAGAACCTCTGAGCAAGTTTCTGTTCCTCAGCTTCCCATCTTTCAGTACGGCTTTCCCCATTGCTCTCACAGAAGTTATGCAAAACACACCATGCAGTTATAATGTTTGGAACTTTTTTTCCCCTGAGGCTTCCAACCTATTCCATAAACAGTACCATCTTCCTTTCAATGGCCAAATGCACACTCAGATGCAATTCTGAAACTACCGTTGTGATAGTTAAGTGTTCCTTCCTTCTGTCCAAGCAGCTTGTGTATGGCTTCATTAGCCAACGTGTTGTGATTAGCGAGAGTAACTGAACCAACGTTCACACCTTTAATGTGCACAGCACTCCAGGGGCAAACAGTCCTTTTCTATTATTTCAAATAGTACTGAGTTCTAAAACTTCCTTGCACCATGGACCCTCCCAAACCATCAGTAAGCTCCCAAACATTACACAGCTGAGGCACCACATGTTGGTTCACAGTTGCTGAAACTCCAGGGTCAGTTATGCACAGATATGAAAAAAGTGTAGCCTGCCCCATCCTGAAGTTCTCTCAGTTCTCTCATCAGTGCTAGTCATCCCAGCACTGCAGAATGAGCCTCTCCCACACTTGTTGACCAGGCCCAGAAATGATCAAGGAAAGTGGCCTTTTGTTCCAACAGCTCAGTGTCCTTTTCTTCTTCCACCTTGTCCTGCTATCACTACCACGGAGTATCTTCCTGCTGCCAGAGGAGCTGCTGCTCCTGCCACAGAATATTTTCCTGCTCTCACATAATCTGCTTGGTGGAGCAATTGGTAAACTCCAGTACAGAAGATGTCCTGGAATGTTAAAATCAATTATTATAATTTATTTTTGAAGGGTCCAGTGGGCAAAAGGGAGGGGGAGTAGTACTCTCTCAAAAGTGTTATTACTAGTTTCTGAGTCACTGCTAACTTAGAAGAAAATGATCTTGAATGTTAATGGATCAGTGTCCTAACAGATAAAGTACAAGATAGGGCATTAGTGTGACTTGTAAAAAATTATGATGTAGTTTGGATGGTTGACCTGTGTTGGAAGCATTGCCTAATGGTTAGGGGGTCTGTCCCTTTTTAATGCAGAGGGGTTTTGATAGGGCAGCCCAGGCCCTCCTGCTCCATCAGCTTCCAACCCAGGGCCCTGTGTGGCTTTACCAAAGTTCTGACATCCAACAGCACTTTAAGGCGGCCCTTCCTGGACCACTTCCTACTGCCCATTCCATTGCCCAAAGTTTCAAGTCTGTCTGGACCCAGCAAATAGGCTCTTCTTTTCCCTGAGAGGCTGCTGCAGTATCCCTTCCCAGAAGCTTCCAGGGAAAGTCCTTCTTTCTTCCTTGTCAGCCCCCTTATGAGCTGTTTGGCTTCCTTTTAAGCTCCACTTTCATCTGGTGCATGCTCTGCAGCTGTGTCTGAGCAGGGTCATCTGGTCCCAGAATTTCTCTTTAATCCTTTCAGTCTTAGTGTGGAGCTTCTACAGCTCATCGCAGAAGTCATAGAACTATTTCCTTCCACTAATATCTCTGGAGCATGTTAAACAGCAGGTACTAAAGTTAGACATTTTAGGAAGTCTGGATAATTTGCATCCAAGAGTTTTAAAAGAGCTGACTGGGGAGCTTGCTGGATCATTAATGTTGACCTTCTCTAATTTCTGGGGCACTGAGGAAGTCCTCCAAAACTGAAAGAAAGATAATGTTGTGCCAATTTTTTAAAAAGGATACATGATATGACCCAGATAATTATAGGTTTGTCCACTGATGTTTATCCTGGGCAAGATAGCGGAGAAACCAATCCAGGACTTGATAAAGAATTAAAGGAGGGTAATATAATTGATGTCAATCAACATGGATTTATAGAAAATACATACTGTCAGAATAACTGTGTTTTTTTAAAGTGAGATTACAAGTTTGGTTGATAAAGGTAATATTGATGTAACATATTTAGACTTCAGTAGGGCATTTGACTTTGTACCATGTGAAATTTTGATTAAAAAAAACTAGAATGATATTGAAGTAACATGGCACACTTTAAACAGATTACAAGCTGGTTAACTGACAGATCTCAAAATATAATTGTAAACAGGGAATTATCACCAAGAGGGTATGTTTCTAAAAGGGTACTACAGCGATCTGTTATTGGCCCTATGCTATTCAACATTTTTTTAAAAAAAAATCAGTGACTGGGGGAAAAAACATTACTTAAAGTCTGGACACAAAGGACAGAAATTTGGGGAATGGTAAATAACGATGAGGACAGGTCACCAATACAGAGCAATCTGGATCGCTTGGTAAACTGGGTGCAAGCAAGCAATTAGAATTTTAATACAGCTAAATGTATACATCTAGGAACAGAGTATGCAGGGAAGCAGTAACTCTGAAAAAGATTAGAGGGTCATAGTGGAGAATCCACTGAACATGAGCCCAAGCATAACACTATGGCCAAATGTGCTAATGCAATATTGGATGAATAAGCAGGGGAATCTTGAATAGAAGTAGAGTGGTTACTTTATCTTTGTATTTGTCACTGGTTCAACCACTGAAAATTCTGTGTGCATTTCTGATGCCAACAATTCAAAAGGATAAATTGGAGGGGGTGTTAGCCAAGGTTTTGGAACCCAAAGCAGTGGTATCATAACTGTCTCTCTCCTGATGGTGTCAGGAATAAATCATTGGTGACAGCTCCTCAGTCTGAGAAATGATTGGTACAAACAAGAGTGCTTTTAACTAAAACTACTTTATTTGGTCTCAAGCGCGTGCACACGCGCGCGCACACACACACACACACAGTAGGTTCAGAGCCTCTCAAACATTTATATTTAACCAAAGTTTGAGATGGTTTTGAGTAATCCACAGACAGGTTTCTGGGGGCCCTCCTTCCATTCAGCTGCTGGGGAGTTTAGGTGCCAGTTCCGTGCCCAAAGTAAAGCTTCCTTGGACTGTTCCAAAGTGTAACTTTTTGCCTAATCTTTTATAGCTAACTTAAACAAAACACATAACTCATAGTGACTCCTTGTGGGTCACCATAGTAAGGGCTAGTGGGTCACCAATTCTCCCAATTGCAAGTACTCATTATATCTTATCAAAGCATTTCTAGTCATAATAAACAAACAAACAAACAAACAAAAAACATGTTAGGGGCACTTAAAACTGAGGTCGTCTGTCCAAACATTCCTTCTGTTCTTATGGTACATTAACTGTCTCATCCTCCTATTCTGATTAGCAAACTGCAAACATGCAGCTGTTTGGCCTTGCCTCTCAGAGGCTAAGATTATTTTTAGGTATATGGTATTTAGTTTTCAGCTAGCAGTAGCTGGACAAACAAAATGGCTGACTGCAGTAATGTCAAATTCTGGGGTTACATGCAGTAATTTCAAGTTCTGGGGGTGAAGGGTTCAGAGTAGAGCCACAAGAATTATTACAAATTTAGAAAAAACATGCCCTATAGTGATAGAATGAAAAAGGTCAATCTATTTAGCTTACCAAAGAGAAGGTTAAGGGTGACTTGATTAAAGTCTATAAGTAACTACAGGGAATAAATATCTGACAGTGGGCTCTTCATTCTAGCAGAGAAAGGTATAATGTGATCCAATGGCTGGAAGTTGAAGCTAGATTAATTCAGAATGGAAATGTGAGGTAAATTTTTAACAATGGGAGTAATTAACAATTGGAACCCTTTACCAGGCATTGTGGAGGATTCACCTTCACCAGCAATTTTAAAATCAAGATTAGATGGATTATTTTCCCCCTAAAATATATGCTCTAGGAATTATTGTGGGGAAGTTCTGTGGCCTGAGTTACACAGGACATCATACTAGATCACCACAATGATCCCTTCTGGCCTTGGAATCTATGAATCGTTTACAGACCTGGCTGAATCATCAAGTACTTTAAGACCTTCAGGTTGAAATTACTACATGGAAATGCAAAAGTTTATTACATTACCACTGTTTTATCAACTCAGATCCCATCTAGCGCAGTGGTTCCCAAACTTGTTCCGTCCCTCTTGCAGGGAAATCCCCTGGCAGGCCGGGCCGGTTTGTTTACCTGCTGCATCCGCATGGTTGGCCCATTGCAGCTCCCAGTGGCCGTGGTTCACTGCTCCAGGCCAATGGGAGCTGCTGGAAGTGGCGGCCAGTACATCCCTTGGCCTACACTGCTTCCAGCAGCTCCCATTGGCCTGGAGCAGCGAACCGTGGCCACTGGGAGCCGTGATCGGACAAACCTGTGGACGTGGCAGGTAAACAAACCGGCCCTGCTCTGCCTGCCAGGGGCTTTCCCTGCACAAGTAGAGGAACAAGTGGTTTGAACATTGGCCTGTTAAACCCAGGGTTGTGAGTTCAATTCTTGAGGGGGCCATTTAGGGATCTGAGGCAAAAATCAGTACTTGGTCCTGCCTAATGAAGGCAGGGGGCTGGACTCAATGACCTTTCAAGGTCCCTTCTAGTTCTAGGAGATAGGTATATCTCCAATTATTATTTATGTGGGTACTCTAATAGTTTCTGAAGTCTTTAGCAGCTTTGAGACAAATCCTATTAGTATTAAACACACATTGCGTTCTGCTGAAGTAATTGAGATTATTCACACAAGTGAAGTAAATAGGATTCTTCTCTGATTTCCAGGATTTTTTCTTATTTAGAAACAAAATTTCTCTATATAAAGACCTGACCAGAAACTCAAAATAGAGTAGGTATGTCAGTTGTTTTGTTTTCATCTACTTAGGAGTTGCCAAATATTCAGATTATTATATCTCATTAAAATAAAACATGTTAAAGAAATATGTTTTGAAAGTCCCAGCTGTTCCATAAATATTTGATTTTGTCACTTGATATAGCAGAACACAAATAAGATCATCTTTGATTTAGCTCTCTGGTGGCTAAAATATTATCTTTACATTCCTTTTAATCTTCTAGGGAGCATAAAGAGGCTTAAAGCTACCCCTGCTCTTTCCCCCTCAAATGGCAGAGTAACTGAGAATGAGGCCCATTAACTCTACTAACTGGGGCCTTTTAAACTCCTTTTTCCTGAGATATGCTCTGCCCATGAAATGGTTTGCATCAGATTAGAGAACTCTTCAAGTGGCACTTTTTTCCAAAGGGAGTGGTCTAGTGTTTCCCAGAATAGTGGATTATGAAAAAAAAATGTGCAAAATGGGAAAGGCAAGTAATTATGCATTCCCAATGGGACATGCACAATTTGAGAAAAGAATAGCAAATATACATGGCAAAAATGATTACATAATTTCAATCGTGTTATCTTCTAGTTTTTCTCACAAGTTCATAAATGCTTTGGAATGCCGTGATGGAGTAAAGTTTTTATTTTTTGATGATTGTCTAGTGATGATCCAGTTGATGATTTATTCTGAATATAAAAAAACCTGAGTATTCGTGATTCAGAGGTGTTTTGATCTGAATCCAGATCCAGACTGATACCGAAAGGAAAAAAACCCAAAACATAAATACAGAAGATCTCCTGGTTTTGTTGCATGCTTGGAAACAAAGTTACTCAATGTTCAGTTTTCTGCTTTTCGAAAAATCAGAACTCATCGTATTTCCCACTACAGCATCAGATCTGGGGAACAGATACCAGAAACCATGATGTTGGGACACATCTCCCCCCACCACCCAAAAAATCTAAAAAGAACAAGCATCTTTTTTTAAAAATACATTTATGCAGCACTCAATGTAATTAGGCCATTTTGCTCAGTGAGCAAATTTTTTCTTTACATGAAATCACCAATCTGGCATGGCAATAGAGAGATTAATTGAAGTCTAAGGATAAATCTCCTAGATGACAAGCAGCACATACTCAGATGTGCACACTTGTTTTCCTCCCTTTATTTATCTTAAAATAACCTCTGTACAGTTGCTGGGGGAGGGGGGGAGAGGAGGAGGCGTGATCTCTGTGAGGTCTCAGTATTTGTCCATGTCTAGTATAATGCCATTTTATTCATTCTTTTAGAATGGACCCAGGAAGAGGAGAAAATATGTTTAGTGTTTGTAAGAAATGGTAGATTAAGACTCTTAGCCCGGTAGGTAGATCAGATAAAGAAAAGGCATAAGCAGTTCAAGCTTCCCTACATTATCTTGCCAACATGATAAAACTCCATTCTGGAAAGACCACCATCAATTAACGTAGTTCAGCTTTAATACTTATTTAATCTTTGACATCTTTGCAAAGGCTGCCAGGAAAGAAACAAACTAGTGCCAAGTTGTGAGACATGGACATGTATCAATTAGGAACAGGACAGAGATCACTCATGTTATATGCTGTACACTTCTGAACAGACTGGCTCCAAGCTCACAACTGTATCCATTAAAGCAGATCACTACCCCGTATCTTAAGTTACCATCTGAGGGCCTGATGGGGGTAGAGACTGCACTGCAGTGGGGAATCCCACTGATTTCAATGCATCTCTGGGTAGATCCCATTGCAGGATCTGGCCCTCAGATGGTAACTTTTCATCATTACTCACACAGCATAGATTGTAACTAGTGACCTATGAATGAAAGGCTTCTTATGTAATTACTCCTCACCAAAGCCATCTAGTCACTTTGCAACTTTATATGGTTAAAAATAACTCTCTAAATATTGCAAATACAATATATCTCACAGTTCAGATGAAACATTTGCTAAAAAACAGTTCTGGCCAACATTCAGAGATATTTATACACTTGATTATTTTGTCAGTTATTATACTGATTATAACTAAGCATTGTAACTATGTAAATATGAATGTCACCATAGATTTTTTTTAAAATCTGTGCATGTAGTTCATCTAATGATATACGTGTATTTTTGTCTCTTATTTTGATAAACAAGCTGGGTCAGATCATCAGCCAGTATAAGTCAGAATAATTGTCAACTTAGCTACACCAGTTTCCATCAACTAAGGATCTAGCTACTCTTTCCTGTAGAAACACTTTTCTTCAAAAAAATAAATAAATGTATGAACATTAATAAAAATAATTTTCCATTTTTCAGTTATGATAGCTTAAAAAGTAAAAATATGTAACCTAAAGGACATTCGAGAGCAGGACAAGAAAGTTACAATTTTTTACTACAGAAGTATCTAGAAGTGCCAGATGAGATGGAGTCCAAAAGTGCTAGATGTTGTGCATACACATAATAGATAATTCTTCTCCCCAAAAGCTTACAATTTAAATGTAGCTTAGTATAATATATTTGTACTAATATATGAGTGTTTTGTCCAAATGTGTAAACTGAAGTGAACCACAAAATATTGATATGTGGAATTTATCCGTTTTAGCATACAGGGTCTTGGATCTAACATTAAAATTTAGGAACCTGCATTTTCTCTAGGCATGCCTAAAGTAAAGAAAATACCCCTTTATCCATCTGCAACATTTCTACTTGGAATCACATAATATATAAGATGCATCAATTATTGGGACTGTGTTTGAAGAAGTCATCTATTCAGTGAATGTTCATAAAAAGACAGAAATTAGTATTTCAAATCTGATGCAGATTTAAAATAGATTTGACTTGTATTGTTAGAATGGGTGACATCACTTTTAAAATATATTGGCTTGGGTGAAATCCAAACTGTTCTGCCAGCTTATTTTACAATGATGTCCTCACTCTCAGAGCAATGATAAAAAGCCTTAGCCACTGGAAGTGATATGAAATATTCTTATATTAGAACATGTGTAGGCACTTTTTGTCTTCCTGTCTCCCAAAAAAATAAAGTCTCACCCATGTCTAATTACATATGTCAAGCCAGGCCTGAAATTGAAGATTTGTCCTGAATAGTTAGGATACAAAATTGGCCAAACAGTGAATTTGAAAGCAGTGAACTGGTCCGTATTCTTGAGCAGAGCTGTGAGTAGGGGAAAAAAAAATACGATAACTCATTTCAAGATTGAGCCTGAAAAGTTTATGGAGGAGATGGTATGATGAGGTTGCCTACAAAGGCACATCATCCATCCACATCTGTTATTAGCAAATCTCCAATATCTGGAGACAGGACACTAGATGAGAGGGCTCTGAGTTACCACAGAGAACTCTTTCCAAGGTCTCACCTCCAGACACAGCATCTTAACTAATTGCCATATTTGGGATCAGGAGGAAATTTTTGCCCAGACTAAGACCCTGTTTTTTTGGTTGTTGTTGGGTATTTGGGGTTTTTTGTTTTTGGGTTTTTTTTGGCTTTCCTCTGTAGCATGGGGCATTTCCTGGTTTAAGCTAGCAGATTGGACCTCCTGGCAGCCCCTGGTTTTAAGGGGGGGAGGGATAGCTCAGTGGTTTGAGCATTGGCCTGCTAAACCCAGGGTTGTGAGTTCAATCCTTGAGGGGGCCACTTAGGGATCTGGGGCAAAAATTGGTCCTGCTAGTGAAAGCAGGGGGCTGGACTTGATAACCATTCAAGGTCCCTTCCAGTTCTAGGAGATGGGTATATCTCCAATTATATAAGTCCTGGATTCTTTGTAACATGAAGTCTTTAAATCAACAGAGATTATAGGAGTGAATGGGCAAGGTTCTGTGGTCTGACAGAGGTCAGACTAGATTATCATGATGGCCCCTCCTGGCCTTAAAGTTTGAGTCTATAATAACTGATTTTGTTTGTTTTCCCCCAACTGTCAGCAAACAAGCAAAAACAACCAAGTACAAAAAACTTTCAATGTATAAAAAGCTGGAAAAAATCATTTAAGTAGTAGCATTTTTATGGTATTTACTTTTAAATAAAACATGGAAAGAAAATTCAAAATAAGTAATTTTTAAATTAAAAATCAGAACATTTAATTATGAAAATGTCAAAATGAAGTATTTAAAAACCCTGAAAAAACTTTGAGAATTTGACACAAATTTGTGAAATATTTTGGACAACCCAAATCTGCATTTTCCATCCAGCTATGAAGAAGCAGGGGGTCTTAGATTTCATCTAAATGCTTTTACATCAACCACATCATAGATTAAACCAGATTAAGTATCTTACTCAAACAACCCCTAATATCAATCATTCTCCATGTCTCTCTCTAGCCTACTTCTTGTTAGACACCAGCAGGATCCACAAGGTACCATTGCACCACATGTAATTTACTTCAGGAAAAGTCAGAATCGCTGACAGGGATGGCCTCATGGGAGAAATACTGAAATAATAGGAGATCATTGAACTCTGATTGGCTAGCTCAACAACACATCTCCAGGAACTATTGACCCTGTGAAAAGGGTCCCTTATCAGTTTGGGAATATTGTCAGGTACTGGCTATCCCTAGCTGTATCTCTATCTTGTTAGGATTGCCTAAAGGTAGACAGTCACAAAACAACTCTTCCCCAGTGCCAGAAAATCTGATCAACATGATTTAGGAAGGTAGCAAATAGTCACGCAGTGTCTGATTACTCCAGTGTGCCCGGACTCAAGGCACAAGTTTAGGTTGTGAGTAGACACACCCCATTATTCCATTGGTCAACACAGACTAGCACCATGAACTATTTATATGAAATATAGTTGATCAATATTTTATAAACGAAAAGTTGTTTTGGTTTGCTTTGTCTCCCCCTCCCTCCAACCATCTTTATTCTTTTTTTTTTAAAGAAATGGTTTTCATGGGGCGGTTGTAAATTTTCTTTGTAAGTTATTTAAATTGTTATCAAAATGGTAATCAAATATTTTGTTTCATAAAAACTAAGGTTTCAGTTAAAAAAAACTTTCACAACAATCCTAAAATATGTTCAAATAATAATATTTAAATTAAAACACTGGGGGAAAAAAAGGAAAGAAAACCCTCTGAAACAAAACAACTTTCAACTTTGGAATTTCTCCCCTCATATTTTGACTGGCTCTGACACATCTTATCATAAAATAATAGAAGAATAGGGTTGGACGAGACCTCAGGAGGTCAACTAGTCCAATCCCCTGCTCAAAGCAGGACCAACCCCAACTAAATCATACCAGACAGGGCTTTGTCAAGCCAGGCCTTAAAAACCTCTAAGAATGGAGATTCCACCACCTCCCTAGGTAACCCATTCCAGTGCTTCATCACCCTCCTAGTGAAATATTTTTTCTAATATCCAACTTAGGCCTCCCCCACTGCAACTTGAGACCATTGCTTCTTGTTCTATCATCTGCCACCACTGAGAACAGCCGAGTTCCATCCTCTTTGGAACTCCCCTTCAGGCAGTTAGTGGCTGCTATCAAATCCCCCCTCACTCTTCTCTTCTGCAGACTAAACAAGCCCAGTTTCAGATCATCCAGATCATTAATGAAGATGTTGAACAAAACTGGCCCCAGGACAGATTCCTGGGGCACTCTGCTTGATACCAGCTGCCAACTAGACATCAAGCCATTAATCACTATCCATTGAGCCCAATAATCTAGACAGCTTTCTATCCACCTTATGGTCCATTCATCCAATCCATACTTTAACTTGCTGGCAAGAATACTGTGGGAGACCAAATCAAAAGCTTTGCTAAAGTCAAGGTATAACACGTCCACCACTTTCCCCATACCCACAGAGCCAGTTATCTCATCATAGAAGGCAATCAAGTTGGTCAGGCAGGACTTGCCCTGGGTGAATCCATGTTGACTGTTCCTGAATACTTCCTCTCCTCCAAGTGCTTCAAAATGGATTCTTTGAGGACCTGCTCCATGATTTTTCCAGGGACTGAGATGAGGCTATAGTTCCCGGGATTCTCCTTCTTCCCTTTTTTAAAGATGAGCACTATGTTTGCCTTTTTCTAATCATCTGGACCTGCCCTGATCGCCACAAGTTTTCAAAGATAATGGCCAATGACACTGCAATCACATCAGGTCTTCTTCAGGTATAGTGAGGAGTTTTGGAATATCATACAACATCCCAAATATTCTGCTGTGTTACTTGAGCTGCATGAAACGTTCTTCAACTGACTGTATTGCACAATCTAGCAGCTTCAACTTTGAATTGTTGTTTGGGGTCTCTTATGGAATTATCCCATGCCTCATAATCAAAAGGTCTTCTTCTTTGGTGACTCTTGTATTCTTGAATGGGTGGGAAAATAGCTTCAGTGTGAATTCCTCTGCCAACTTCTGTGCACTCTTCAGAATGTTTTGAAATCCCTCATCTGACCGGTAAGACTGTAGCTATGATTTTGCTTTGTCCAGTTGTTCCATTGCTCCAGATATATCAAGGTCAACACCTTGGAGTCGCTTGCTTACAACACTTATTTCAAATATGCCACAACACCAAGCCACAAAGAAATTTGAAGTTATATGTATTTCTGGTGATTCCATTTCCCTCTGCCACTGTTCTCCCACAAACAGTTCCTGTCATAGCATTATACTCCATAATGGCAACTATGGCATCATCTGTCTTCCCAATTTGTTTGATAGGCTTTATTGCTTCCACTCGACTTTTCCGTCCTGTGGCACTCACTGGTTTCAGTGTCAGAGAAGATGTTCCCAGATGAGTTGATGCAGAGAAAAATACATAAATGCTTAGGATTACATTAAAAATTCAGCAGCCTCACTAGAAGCTGATGCTGCATCACTGACCACCAAGTTCAATGAATGAGAACTTCATGGGACAAAAAAAGCTTGAGGGTTTAACTCTCAGATCTGTGTCTGCGCTCCTTCATTCTTTCCTCTCATGTTGGCACCATTATCATAGCCCTGACCTCTCATGTCAGCTTTCGCAATTCCTGTATCTTCCAGCTTTTTAAGAAGCACATTAGTCATACCAGCTTTTGTAGTATCATCAATTCAATAAATCCTAGAAAATGCTCGCTGACAGTCACCATTGCAGGGACATTTTCACTAGGTTCTGTTGTTGTTACAAAATGCACCATTAAAGTCATTTGTTCCGTATGCCTGATGTCAGGTGTGCAGACCAGAATAACAGAGTAATATCTGGCTGACTTCAGATCTGCCACAATCTTCTGTTTGACCTTTGTTGCCAGGAACTGTATGATCTCATTTTGAATTGTTTTTCCAAGGTAGTGGTGTGTGTACATTTCTTGGGCAGTGACTCTTCTTATTAGCTCCTGGAGTACAGCATCCAACTCATCCATCAGCTCCACAATTTTAAGGAAGTTTCCATTGTTTGGCACATACAGCTGATCTGAAGTGCCACACAGTGCTAAGTTTTGGGTAGCAAGCATTCTCACAATGCCAGTGAGCCTTTTCAGAACATTTTGCCAGTAAAGAGACTCTGATGCAATCTTCTCTTGATGCTGATCATCTATGGTGGCCTTTAACCTTAGTCTCATTTTAAGCTCTTTCCACCTATGGAATGCTCTCTGGTGATTTGCTGCCTTCTCATGGCATGCCAGATTTCTAGCCAGATTTTTCCAGTCCTTTGTTACTGTAGAACCTAATGTGTCTGGAACATTAGACTGGAAGGGTTTGAAACAAAAACTGTATGCATCATTCTGGGTTTTTGAGTACAGAAGCCATGGCCTCTCCACTTTGTCACCATTGGGGATTTCACACCAGTAATGTGATGGATGGAAACTTCTATTTTCATTGTCTTTGGGGAACATGAAGTTTTTCACTTGCTGTGGCCCAGGCAGTACAAGGAAGTCCCTCAGGCTAGTGCTCAGGTAGGTCTACAGTCCTGGATCAAATAGAACTAAACTCAGCAGCAGCTGTTTCTTGTGCCTTCACCACACACTTCTCTGATCTACACTTTTCTTCAGGAATGTGCATGGTTACTTCAATTTGAGATGGAGATACGGATGCTGCAGTAGCTGCCAGGTCACCTGCACTCTGACTAACTGGAAGATCAGGCATCTTCTCACCACTCACATCCTCACTGAGGCAGGAAGGCTGACCGTGAACATTTGTGCCTATGGTAAGGCCAGCCCTTCCAGCACTGGTCAGCACCAGATGCTACAGAGGAAGGTGTAAACAACCTCACATTAAAAAGATGTGGGATAAACTTCCCCAAACACTAGTAATTTGAGATTTGATTGAATGCAGAAGCATGGGGTTTTATACAACTCTTTCAAAATATTTGGTAGCATTAACTATTATGACTCTGGATACTTCTATTATCCATATAAATATCTAAGACCTATTTGAATGTTGGGTTGTTGTTTTTTTTTACTTCAACATCATCCTATGGAAGACTAAAACGAAGACGGGGATAAGGGTCAATAATGGGAGGCTGACTCAGTGGTGGACAACCTGCGGCCCATCAGGGTAATCCACTGGCGGGATGCGAGACTGTTTTTTTACATTCACCTTCTACAGGCATAGCTGCCCGCAGCTCCCATTGGCTGGGAACAGCAAACCGTGGCCACTGGGAGCTGCGGGTAGCCATGCCTGCAGACCGTATATGTAAACAAACTGTCTCGCAGCCCGCTGATGGGCCACATGCAGCCGGTGGGCCACAGGTTGCCCACCACTTGGCTGACTGAAAACAGTGTGTCTTGAGGTAATATTTGAAGAAGGAGAGGGAGAACAGGGAAAGATATTCCAGGCAGGAAGTGTGATGTGAGCTGCTTGAATCACAAATGTACTTTTCAAATAAGGAACAATATGGTTCTCATTTACAAGCAGATGTGGAAGCAGAATGGTTTTAATTTCTGCTGAATTGTGAGTAGTTTCAACCCAAAATGATGAATCTCATGTATTATCTGAAAGTATTTAACAGTGTCAATGCGTCTATCACTCTCTGAATTATAGTCCCAAACTCACATATTTCACTTATGAATTACATTTATGGAAGGAAGAACTCTAAAGACAGAGAAACACATTTGACATACAGTATATACTGTAAGCTGTTATGCAAATATATCATTTAGTCACATTTCAAATCTGGTGCATCAGGTGGAATAAAAATTGTTCAGCGAGGAGAAGAGTGAAAAATTGTTCAGTAGGGAGAAAGTCCTCAGAAAATCATTCTAGTGAATGTCAAATAAACAAATCCTTTGCAATTTCTCCGAGAAAAAGTGTTGTTTTCACAGGGTCCTCCTGGCCATGCTGGAGATTAGCTCCTTCCAGGTCCAGGGCCCCATTCTGCTGCTTGCTGCATGCCCAGCTGCTGCTCTCAGTCTCTGAGACTCCAGATGCTTCTTCTTCACGACTTGGCCCTCAAGCCAGGTCACTATATGTATTTTCCCCTTCCAGGGTATCAAAGAGTTTCCTCACTAGCAGTCTTCCCATTCACTGCCCTGTGGTGACCCTCCTCCAGGGGCTAGCAGGGGACCCAGGCACACTCTCTACTCTGGGTTCCAGCTCAGGGTCCCTCTAACCAGCTGCTAAAGCCTGTTCCCTCCAGGACCATACTGCCTTTCCCTGACCCTTTTCCTTACCTTATCTTCTAATTCTCTCCCACTCTTTGGGCCTATCAGTCTCACAACTCCCTCCTGCCTGGGAATAACTAAGCTACTTACCTCTGTAGCCCTAGATGCACCTCCCTTCTGTTAGGGAGTGATTGGCGCCTACTTCCCTGCAGCCCTCTCATTGCTATCAGTTTCCTGCCTTTATAAACCCAGCTCAGCTCATTGCTCCTCAGCTACGCTCCCTCATTCAGTCAGGGGATTACTTAAGCCACATGATTCCCTTCAGCTGTGCCTGTCTGGTTCATTATCCCCCTTCTTAGCCAACATTAAACCTTTCTGGGCAAGTGAAGTCCAAGACTATAAGACCGTTCAAAAAAGAACTGGATACATTATTTTATGAAGGATAGATCCATCAATGGCTATTAGCCAGGATGCTCAGGGATGGTGTCCCTAGCCTCTGTTTGTCAAAAGCAGGGAATTGGTGATAGGGGTGGATCACTTGATGATAACCTGTTCTGTTCATTCCCTCTGGGGCACCTGGCATTGGCCACTGTCAGAAGACAGGATACTGGGCTAGATGGACCTTTGGTCTGACCCAGTATGGCCATTCTTATGTTCAATTGTGGGGTGAAAATCCCATCACAAATATAAACTGTAATTTAGAGAAGTAGGCAGGTCTTGGGATTAAAATACTGGCCTGTGACTCAGAAGATCTTCATTAAATTCTGAATTCTGTCTCAGATTTACTACATAACCTTGGTCAAGTAACTTAATAATATAATTTGGTCATGATAACATCTTTCTCCCTTCCTTTGTCTGTCTTGTCCATGTAGATTGTAAGTGCCTCAGGATACATGTGCTTGTACAGCACCTCGCACAATGGAGCTATAATCTCAACTGTACTAGAATTAATAATAATTTCAGTCCCATCCTTCACATTTACTTTTCTCAGCATGATCACGCTTGATAGAAATCTTGCTAGCAGGACTATAAACAGAGGTTATGCCAATTTTCATAGCTTTGTTTTCTTTTTCTTTCTTCCGTTGTCAACAATAGTCCTTAGATATATGCAAGCAAGCGGGTAACTAATGCCATTATCTTGTTGTAAAGCCACTACACTTCTAACTTTAAGTATCCTCCCCCATCATCCCCACAGCCCAATGTATGCCATCTGTCATTGTACTGCCCATTCTCTGACAATTTCCAATAACTTTCAACACTGCATCCAGCATAACCCTATTGTTTTCCATGAGTTGCTGATACTCCACTTATCTGATCTCTTCTATTTTCTCTCCCTTTTTGTGAGCAAGTGTATCATCATTTTTATTTGCACCTGTTCTTTAATCCATTTGGCATCATCATATTCAATCTGTTTAAAATTACTGTTTAAGGAATACACTTGTAACTGGAGTGTGATTCCAAACTCATGTACACATACTTGCATTAGCTCTCATCTAAACTAGCACTTGAAAAAATAGTGGTGTAGCCATGGTAGCATGGAAAGTAGCAGCACAGGCTAGTCATCCTAAATTTATATCAATAGGGTTCAGGTGGGTTTGTACTTACAGCTGCTAGCTTGTGCTAACCCTGCCACTGCCCAAGATACTATGGCTATCTTACTTTTATTTATTTTTATTTATTTATTTATTTATTTTGCATGCTAGCTCAGATGAGAGGTAGTGTAAGTATAACTGTGCATGCTGGGAATCGCACCCCTAGCTTGTAGTGTGGATGTAGCCTTAGTTAGTTGTTGGCTCCATTTTGTATTAGTTTGTGTCAACAATGGAACAAAGCAAACTATATAAAATAGTGGTTCTATTTTTAAATGAAACCTATGGAGTGATGCAGTCCAAAGTAAATGCAAACTTCAGATCATGCAAAAGACCAGAACAAAAACCAAAGAGAAATCCTACATTCCAGAGATTTAAACAGCTAAAAGGGAAAGCTCATGCAGGTTCCCATGACTTACAGTTCCCTGTTCTATACCTGTCCCTCTCAATACTGCTAAAACATCACAACACATGGATTTTCCTACAGACTCACCACAACTTAACTGAAATACCCCAACATTGAAGGGAGAGATGTCCAACCTCCAGGTGGCCTGTCCTCAGGGAAAAGAGTACTGGACTAGAGAGAGCCCTCTGTTCTAATTCCCATTAGTAACCATTTTGTTTGTTTTGGGAGGAGTCATTTTGAACCCAGCAGGCCCCCACTTATTTTCCTTTGCTAGTTCCCGAGGTCAGCTTTTAGCCAGGGAGAAGATGACAGAGCAACTCTCTAATCTATTCATTTTAATTCATCTTCTTATACTGTGCCCTTCTGCATTGTTTGTATATAACAATGTGACTAGCAGCCTTCATACAAGGTTCTTAGTCTATTCCTCCTCACAGGGTCCACACTTCTGTTGTGGTAACAAAATGTACATAGTTACGCACAGACACTAACTATATAACATTTCTAGCAACAGCAATAAAATGCACAAAGTTTCATAAACTATCTCATTCTTAGTGATGAGCCAAGGAGATCCTTCCACTTACACTTCCCTGAACCTGCAACATTTCTAGTCAATGCTCCTTTTAGGACACTTCAAAAGCCACTGACAATGTAGTGTGAGTAGGGGGAAAAAGATAATGAATCTATAATAAACTGCGGAAGGAAAAAAATGTGCTTTTCATTGTCACACAGTAAAGCCAGTTTGGAATAGCCTTCAGTCTCATTTGGCTTGTTTGAAACCCGTAGGTGCACTGAAGTGCAAAGATTGCTCAGAATTCTTTGCATCATTTGGATCCAAAATTTAAATGTTAGCCAGATGACATTTATACAAGTGGAGAGTACCAATGTGAGAATGTTATAGGAGAACGAACACCAGCTTATCTTTGCAGGAATTATCTGATTTTTGTATTCATTCTAAGAAATAATACAGCAAAGATTGCTTTTTTGAAAACTGATGTCTTATTCTCAGTTGAAATTAACTTTTTCATTATTACTTACTTGCTCTCCACAGGAAATACAGTGACAGACATTATGTTGAACAAAATAAAGGTACTAAGAGAGCTAAATTATTACAATCTCTCTACGTGTTGTATCACTTCTGCCATTTGTTATGATTTAAAAAAAATGAATGGATGAATTCCTGTTGAAGTCAATTACAAAGCACCTAATGACTTCACTAGGGCCAGGATTTCACCCACTGTATCTAGCATGTATCAGACATTATAGAAATGCATTCCATGTGATTAAGAAGACAAATTAATTGTGTGTAATCCATTGTTTTGATGGTGAATTGATTCATATTAAAGGAAGGCAGTGTAAGCATATTATTTTTAGGGGTCTATGAAATTTGCAGCCATGAAAATCAGATTGTGAAATCTGACCTCCCCCATGAAATCTGGTCGCTGGCTGCCCAGTTCTGAAGGCAAAGCAAAGAGTGGCAGCTGCTGGCCAGGTGCCCCGCTGTCAAGGCAGTGCTGCTAACAGCAACTGCGCAGAAGTAAGGGTGGCCTGGTATTCCCATCCTTCCTTCTGTGCTGCTGCTGACAGCGGCACTGTCTTCAGAGCTGGGTGCCTGGCTAGCAGCTGCTGCTCTCCCAACACCCAGCTTCAGGAAGCCCTATCACCAGCAGCAGCGCAGAAGTATGGATGGCAATACCATGACCTCCCTACAATAGGCGTGCAACCCCTCTTTGGATCAGAGAAATGCTGCGGAGACATCACACATTTTTCATGGGTTGTTCATGGCATAATTAGCAAATTTTGCAGCTGTGTAAACATCCAGGAAACTTGCTATATATGTTGTGACCAATACATGAAAAATGTGTGATTTCTTTGCAGTTTAAGTAGACCCCTAATTTTCTTCCTTTGTTACTCACCCCCTACCGCAGTGGATTAATTATCCTTTCATTGCATCCAGTTTATAACATAAGGATTTTGAGTGTAATAAAGCGGTATTACAATTAAGATAACTATTTCAATGGGAGACAAAGTATAGTATCTGACCGATGCAACTGGCATAAATTTGGCAGCTACATTATTTGTCTTTTAAAATTCCACTTCTTGTTTTTGGTCTTAGGAGAGTGGTCATCTGACAGGGATCAGTTTATTAATTTTTCATTTATAGCTTTATGGACAAAGTTTGCAAAAATAGGAGCTTAAAGTTTGAACTTTATATAAACCATAATTAAACTTCTGTCTGAGTTTAAAAAGTGTTGTGTACCCAACAGTTCTCAATGGATATGGTAAGAGCTGCTTTGTACTCAACCCTTTTGAAAAATAAGGTCTCTTATTTAGGTGTCTAAATATGCTTTTAGGAGTCTGGCTTCAGGTGCTTATTTTAAAAAAGTACTGGCTTTGTTTTCATATGCTTTTTGAACATTCACCTTTCAGGATAAATTTACCATGCTAGTGTCTGTCCAGCCATGTATTTAAAAAAACAAACAAACTATGTATTGAAAATCTGTGCAAAATCCCATCAGCTATTTTTGAGTTCTTTGATGGCAAAAAAGTACTTTCTGCTTTTACAAAGCTATATTATTGCTCTTGAAATTGCTCTATAGTTTTTTGTTTGTTTGTTTTTTCATAGATTCAATGTTACTAAGTCAGTAGTGGGTTTTGAGTTTTGATGTCCCAAGAGGCTTGGAGCTATATACTGCTCTCCTAAACTCTTAGTTGTGGATGTAGTCCTGTACTTTTCATACTCCTATTTACATGTCAAATTTCAAGGTTCATCCATTCCTTTTGTTTCTCAGTTAGGTGCAAAAGTGTGGGAATTGTCTATAGACGAACTTTGAAACTTAGCATGAGTATAAAAATAAATATTGAAAAAGAAAGATAAAAAATATAGAATAAATATACCTTTAGTGAGCACTCTCCTTTCTTTCCACTTAGAGAGGCAGATGTCCTGTGGAAAAAAATAGTACACGTTCATGTAATTGAAGACCATATTATAATATATACAGACAAAGGGAGAATTAAGGTTGCACAGGTAATCTTAATATTGATATTTTCTAAATTCAGTGTTTGACCTTAACATACTTTTAACATAATGGTGTTGTTGTTTAGTTTGTTTGTTTATTTGTTTAAATACGATAGGACAAAGAAAAGCAGCATACTACTTAATTTGTTTAAATACGATATGACAAAGAAAAGTATGGCAGCATACTACTTTTCTAGGTTTCACTTTAACTGAAACAGAAAATGTTTAGATAGTTGTCTTGGTAATATTAGAATAAAAATGAAGGATCATTTAAAGATCACTTTCTTGACAGTGTTGAAATGGAATTAAGAAATAAATGCTTGCATTAGCGATCTGCAAATCCTGCAGAAGCAGGAAGTTATCGGAAAGAAATAAAAAAGAAAGATTTCCAAAAATTGAATGAGAGTTCTCAATAAACATAAATATGAAATATATGATGGTGTGTTGTGAGAAATATCTCATTGACATGCATTTGGGTTGGCTCCATTAATAAGTGAGTTATGTTCCTCATCCAAAAATGAGATTAGGAACTTTGAAATCTGAAGTGTGAACTGTGTGGCTTGTGACTAGTAATGTAAGTCACATGGTTGTAAACTTTTAGGGGAGATCATCTTTTTTGTTCTGTTTTGTACAGCTCCTAGGCACTATAAAATAATAAACAACAGTGGATCCCCTTGTCCACGTTTGTTGACCCCTTCAAAGAACTCTAATACATTAGTAAGACACAATTTCCCATTACAGAAACCATGTTGACTTTTGCCCAACAATTTATGTTCTTCTATGTGTCTGACAATTTTATTCTTTACTATTATTTCAACTAATTTGCCCGGTGCTGACATTAGACTTACCAGTCTGTAATTGCCGGGATACCTCTAGAGCCCTTTTTAAATATTGATGTTACATTAGCTAACTTCCAGTCATTGGGTAAGAAGCCAATTTAAAGGACAGATTACAAGCCATAGTTAATAGTTCCACAACTCCACATTTGAGTTCTTTCAGAACTCTTGGGTGAATGCCATCTGGTCCTGGTGACTTGTTAATGTTAAGTTTATCAATTAATTCCAAAACCTCCTCTAATGACACTTCAATCTGTGACAGTTCCTACAAAAGCCAGCTCAGGTTTGGGAATCTCCCTAACATCCTCAGCCGTGAACACTGAAGCAAAGAATCCATTTAGTTTCTCTGCAATGACTTTATTGTCTTTAAGCTCTCCTTTTGTATCTCGATCATCGAGGGGCCCCACTGGTTGTTTAGCAGGCTTACTGCTTTTGATGTACTTAAAAAAACATTTTGTTATTACCTTTTGAGTTTTTAGCTAGCCATTCTTTAAACTTCTCTTTGGCTTTTCTTATTAATTTTTTTACACTTAATTTGGCAGTGTTTATGCTCCTTTCTATTTACCTCACTAGGATTTGATTTCCACTTTTTAGAAGATGCCTTTTTATCTCTCACTGCTTCTTTTACGTGGTTGTTAAGCCAGGGTGGCTCTTTTTTAGATCTTTTATTGTGTTTCTTATCCTCTGCTGCTAAGTTGCTCTCTATTTTTTAAAAATTGAATATTTAATATTCCTAATATACAATAATAAACACATTACTAGTTTATAAACATAACACTACTTACAGTTATGAAAACGCATTGAAATATTTCATAGAATTCAGAGATAATCCAAGTCACCTCTATTCCATTATTCATGAGAATTCCACAGAGATTTTCAACATCATTTTCTCCTCTAAAAATATCTGAAAAGGAACTGAGCTAGTCTGGAAAACTTCTGAATCCAAAATAGGGCAAAACTATTAGATCTTTCATTATCACTGATCTTCTTTCTGCTGTCAGAATGAAGCCTTCCTTTACCCATACCACACAGTCCGTAATGCTAATTACAAGTTGTATAAAACTTGGATTTCACGGTCTGATCAGCCAAAATTCAAACAGGTTCCTTCATTCATAATTTTGATGACTATCATTTGCTCAGTTGTTTAGATAAGTAGCTAGCTCATTGTAACAAAACACCAGTGGAACTCTATTACTTCTGTTTGTATAAAAGTAGCTGAATTTCCTGATGAAATAAGCTTCTGCTTAGTCCCTATGCACCCCCCTAGTCAATTTTTTGTTACCATTTCTCAAAGCATAGCTTTGAGAGAGTGGAATAGCACTCTATTTAAGGGTGAAAAACAATCAACCAAGCACATTAAGAAAGAGACAGATTTTTCACTTTACTTGAACTCTGTTATGCTGCTCTACGGAGCATGAGTATGAGGAGGCAGGCAGCTTTTGAGAAATGTAGCATTGCCTGCTAGTGCTGGGGATATGGACCAAGGCAGAGACTGTAGGAATTATGAATAATGAAAGTGTCTAGGCATGACACCTCTTATAGTGATGTCGTCTGTAACCTCCCCGACTGTACAAATTTCATACTCGGAAATATTTATTGCTCTTTTAAAGATAGGAACTTTGTTATAATTCTGTATCTGCAGCTCAAGAAGACAATCTCAAATACATTAATTTTGTTTCTAAAACTAATAAGAAAAGAGCATGAAAAATAGTGAATATTATATATTCACACACCATGACAAATGCATGCATGCATACCGAGACATAGAACATTCTAACCAAAATGAGAAGAGGGAAATACTTTTTCTTATTTTCTTTCATTTATAGTAATATTAGGTATCATTAGCAACAATAGCACATATTAAATAATTCAGACATAATTATAATTTAAGTTGTCCCTGTCCCTTTAGCTGTGGCCTGTCTGAGATTAGATACAGCAAAAAAGATCTTACTCTTGAAGTTACATTTTCAGCTGGCTTCCTTAATTGCCCTAGCTCTCTCCCTCAAAACAAAAACTTCCTTTTACAATAGGAATCTCTGTGGAGATGGACTCACAGCAACATGGCTTCTCCCTGCCTATCAAAACTTCACCAATTCCAGGGTGGACAAAGCCAACTCTGGCAACATGGTGGGGAAGAGTGTTAAGATTTGCCTCTTACATACTTGCTTTTGTTTGCACATGCCAAATCCATCATTTGCAGACAGAGATAGGCCAACTGTGTGTACAAACGTCAATATGGATACACAGAAGCTGCCATTTTGCAATAGCCACAACTACATTTCCCCCCCATCTTTGATGTTTGTAAGGATCTTAATCCCTGGGAGCACAAGATCACTTTTGTTTCGATTACCTTTGTTCTACTGCATCCATATAAGTGAACTCAGCATTTGGTCCACAGGGTGGAAATGATTTATAAACACACAGATCTCTTATTATTCATTCCTCAAACAAAGCTGATATACTGCATAGAAACATCCACTTCCCACTTTTTTTTCCTAAATCCATTTCCTCTTTCTTTATCTACTTTTGTCCCACATACTGTCGAAAACAGGGGTCCCATTATACACATCTCAAATGATATTATGAATCACAAAGAATGTTTTACTCCTTTCATGTAAAGAAAGGGGGGAAATCCCATGATTAACTACATTTTAATGAGTAAGCCTTTCAATTTCTTCCTCTCAGTGTTGTGAGAACCCAGAATTAAGATGAAAGTTTGTTCTTTTTATATTATTTTTTAAAAATTTGTTAAATAAAAATTAGCTTTTTGGATTTACTAACTGTAGGTGCCAATCAGACGTTTTCAGAGGCACACACTGTAAGATGCAAAACCCAAATACAGATAAATTATTTAAAAAAAACCCAAACAACATGAACACAGCAGTCACTGCTGCAGGAAAGGAGGTGAGGAATCCAATCTACCAAACTTAAGGCTGTGCAGAGATATATCATATATTGGGAACACACTTATAAAAAATTAAAATCAGTCACAGCGACCTCTCAGTATAATATATGAAAATATTTGTCTTCCTAGAAAGAAATAAAGGAGAATAACACTGCTTCAAAAGAACTACAACAAAAGATATTAAGTATCAGAGAGGTAGCTGTGTTAGTCTGGTTCTGTAAAAGCAGCAAAGAATCCTGTGGCACCTTATAGACTAACAGACGTTTTGCAGCATGAGCTTTCGTGGGTGAATGCCCACTTCGTTTTATTATTAAAACTCCCATCTCTTGAGTTGGAGAAAAACAATAATACAGTTACACAAAAATATACCAAAGCAGGAAAAGTGTAGAAAAAGGTTATTTAATCAAAGTAGTAAGTAAATAACATTCAGGTGGAGAAAAAAAAAGCAAAAATACTTATTGCAACATCACTGAAAAGCATTGCAGAGCAGAAAGTAATCTTTAAGCCATTACAATTATTTAGAAACAGGCATAGAGATAGTTTATTATTTACCCAAGAGTCTAATATCTCAGACTTGATATAATTTATTCTGAAAAAGCAGCAAAGAGTCCGTGGCACCTTATAGACTAAGATGTATTGGAGCATGAGCTTTCGTGGGTGAATACCCACTTCGTCAGATGCATGTAGTGGAAATTTCCAGGGGCAGGTATATATATGCAAGCAAGAAGCAGGCTACAGATAACGAGGTTAGTTCAATCAGGGAGGATGAGGCCCTCTTCTAGTAGTTGAAGTGTGAAAACCAAGGGAGGAGAAACTGCTTTTTAGTTGGCTAACCATTCACAGTCTTTGTTTAATCCTGAGCTGATGGTGTCAAATTTGCAGATGAACTGAAGCTCCGCAGTTTCTCTTTGAAGTCTGCTCCTGAAATTTTTTTGCTGTAGGATGGCTACCTTTAAATCTGCTATTGTGCATCCAGGGAGATTGAAATGTTTTCCTACAGGTTTTTGTATATTGCCATTCTTAATATCTGATTTGTGTCCATTTATCCTTTTCCGTAGGGACTGTCCAGTTTGGCTGATGTACACAGCAGAGGGTCATTGCTGGCATATGATGGCGTATATTACTTTGGTGGACGTGCAGGTGAATGAACCGGTGATGGTGTGGCTGATCTAGTTAGGTCCTGTGATGGTGTCGCTGGTGTAGATATGTGGGCAGAGTTGGCATCGAGGTTTGTTGCATGGATTTGTTCCTGAGTTAGAGTTACTATGGTGCAGTGTACAGTTACTGGTGAGAATATGCTTCAGGTTGGCAGGTTGTCTGTGGGCGACGACTGGCCTGCCACCCAAGACCTGTGAAAGTGAGGGATCATTGTCCAGGATGGGTTGTAGGTCCCTGATGATGCGTTGGAGGGGTTTTAGTTGGGGACTTTATGTGATGGCCAGTGGAGTTCTGTTGGTTTCTTTCTTGGGTTTGTCTTGGAGTAGGAGGCTTCTGGGTACACGTCTGGCTCTGTTGATCTTTTTCCTTATTTCCTCATGCGGGTATTGTAGTTTTGAGAATGCTTGGTGAAGATTTTGTAAGTGTTGGTCTCTGTCTGAGGGGTTGGAGCAGATGCGGTTGTACCTCAGTGCTTGGCTGTAGACAATGGATCGTGTGGTGTGCCCGGGATGGAAGCTGGAGGCATGAAGGTAGGCATAGCGGTCAGTAGGTTTTCGGTATAGGGTGGTGTTAACGTGACCATCACTTATTTGCACCGTGGTGTCTAGGAAGTGGACCTCCTGTGTAGATTGGTCCAGGGTGAGGTTGATGGTCGGGTGGAAGCTGTTGAAATCGTGGTGGAATTTTTCCAGAGTCTCCTTCCCATGCGTCCAGATGATGAAGATGTCATCAATGTAGCGTAGGCAGAGAAGGGGCATGAGTGGACGAGAGCTGAGGAAGCATTGTTCCAAGTCAGCCATAAAAATGTTGGCATATTGTGGGGCCATGCGGGTGCCCATAGTAGTGCCACTGATCTGGAGGTATACATTGTCATCAAATTTGAAATAGTTGTGTGTGAGGATAAAGGCACAGAGCTCAGCAACCAGTTGTGCTGTGGAATCATCAGGGATACTGTTCCAGACAGCTTGTATTCCATCTGTGTGGGGGATGTTTGTGTAGAAAGCCTCTACATCCATGGTTGCTAGGATGGTGTTTTCTGGAAGGTCACCAATGCATTGTAGTTTTCTCAAGAATTCAGTGGTGTCACGGAGATAGCTGGGAGTGCTGGTGGCATAGGGTCTGAGCAGAGAGTCCACATATCCAGACAGTCCTTCAGTGAGAGTGCCAATGCCTGAGATGATAGAAAAGACCCAATTTGTATTATTTTAGATAGCCAAGGAGTTCTTAGGACCCAGCCTGGTTTCCTTTTACCTTCCAGAGAGTGATTCCGTTAGCCTTTTCTCAAAGCCCCATCTTTCTTCTGTATGCCAATTATCATATTACTCCTTGGTTGTTGCTTTTTTTTGTTACAGGACATAGGTATAAACTCTTCCTTTGCCTGAGACTGGCTTTTCCAAGTTGGCCAGCCAGGCCATACAAGATGAACCTGTTATGGTTGCTCCACTGTTTGGCAATTAGATCTCTTCACCATTACTGGCTTAAAATAAACTTATCACTTACTATTTCAGGGTACCTGCACCTGCGTTCCTCCTTGGTGGCCCCTCGAGGGCACCTACTAAAAGGTTTCTGCCCCTCGGCTGTCACCTCTCTTCGGCACAGACATCCATCTCTCTTCCTCCTGAGCAGTCCACAATAATACTTAAACTTCCCATTTTAACATAATTGACCCCAGAGATACTTAAACTTAATTCGGTAAGGTCTCCCAAGATATTTCAGGAAATTGCAATATGAGATTGTGGAGAAATGTGCTAACACTATGTTTCTCTTGGTGCGTTGGCTGGGCCTCATCTCCTGCACACACACATCCCAACACCACCACTATTCTGCTGCTCCTGTCTTCAATTTCATGTTTTGATAGTCGAGAACTTTCCATTTTTTATTATTTATAGCACAAGTTCCATATTTATCACTAGAACAATCCTTCAAGTTTAAAAGTAGGCCTCTTATTTATTAACATTATAATAAAGAAAAACTATTGCCATACTGCTACTTAAGCCTCAGTTACTTTGAGTTGATGGCACCCTTTTCAACTCATATCGAGTTGGTGTAATTGTTTATCAATAATTTCAAAGTACTAAAACTGGAAATTAGAGACTGATGTCCCAATCTTGTATTGTGGCTAAGGAGCCACATTTTTGCTTCTAAGGGCCACTGTGCCAATCTGGTCTTGAAGACTAAAGTTGTGCCTACTGAGGGAATTAAAGGGGCTCAGTGAAATCCTGTGCACGTGTCCTATGTTGACTACAAGGAGACAGGTTTAGCAACCATTAAACCAGCTCATCACTACCCAAGGAGCCTCATTTCTGATGTAATCCTGCTTACAACACTGTGTTAGCTTTAAGTGTTGCATTGCCCCACCAGAATACTAGTAGCATCAGAAACTGAACATATGGTCCAGGTTTGCTCCCCCTGATGTCAGTGAACGTTTTGCCATGGACTTCCATGGGAGCAAAATTGGGCCATTTCTGTAGAGCTGCTAATTTAAACTTCTGTACATCTCCATTTTATGTAGAAAATATCAGAGTTGACAATTGTGACGTGTTCAGTTAATGATCGTCTCAAGGACAAATCTAACTTAATTATGAGAAGCTCAAAGGTTAGGCACAATATGACAGAGTCCATGTCAGCTTAATTTAATATAAACATCTTCAGTACAGTAGAATATAGTGGCAAAGCACTTATCAAGTAACTGGATAAGTGGATTCCAGTCTCACTTGTGATTTGATTTCATATTTAATTAGTTCATTATATGTGCGCTATTTGTATAAAAAGGTTTTGGTGGTCTACTCTGCACAGATATATATTTAGAAAATATTATCATTAGAAATTTAACTCACTGGGACTAACTTCAGGTACATTTGTGTTTGTATCACCTTGAGATTCTTAGTGGGAAAGTAGTAAATTAGAAACTGACTGTTCAAATTGGTGGTAGTTCATGAACACTTGTTCCTTTGATCACTAATGAAATGTCAATCCCCTGCCCTACTTCCATTAGGAAAGTTGCCATGAGAATACATAATGGCAACTGGCCAGCATAATGGCAGCAAGGAGTCAGAGTTTTGTCATTTGGGCATAGAGTGACCAGACAGCAAATGTGAAAAAAATCAGATCAGGGCGTGGGAGGTAATAGGAGCCTATATAAGACAAAGCCCCAAATATCGGGACTGTCCCTATAAAATCAGGATATCCTGTCACCCTATTTGGGCACAAACCATTGTTGCAGTGAAAAATTTAATATTATAAGCAGATTCTTATTTTACTAAACAATTGCTCCCTGCTGAAATGTTAAGATGTAGACTTAATTTTGCAGGGAAAGTCACTCTCCATTCACATTCCAGACTGAAATATTGCAGAATTACACTGAAAATTCAGTGTCTGGTATATGCAAAAAATCCCACTCTTCTTGTTCTGTTAGCCAAACATGATGCTGAACATGCGGTGGCTCGTCAGAACCTAAAGACAAAGTAACTTGGACACTTCTTTTATGGAATCCAGTTGCTTACAGGAATCTGAATTGTGAACAATCTTGATTACTTTTTCTTGGGGACAGGAAGAATGATCTTTGAGCTCTTCAAATTCACACAATATAGTTAATCTCTTCAAGTACTCTAACTTTTAAATCAGCAGGATTCCTGTGGCTCTGAATAACCCACAGAGGTTTCTGCTGGATTATATTTTGCCTCAAATGCAAGTGAACAGGGCTGCTAACAGGGGAGTTTGAGTGGGAGTTTACAGGGGGAGTTGGAAGGGGCAGGGGGCACGGTGCTGCGTGTGCTGTGTTCCGCAGGTGAGAAGGCTGATAGAGGCAGAGACAACAGCAGCCATGAGCCAAGCAGCAGAGGATACAATGAGGATGATTGCATGCGGCAGCTGCGGTATGTACATGGTCCTAGTGGGGGCACTGGAACAGAGGTATGTATGCATGAAGTGCCGCCTAATAGAGCTGATGGAAGAAAAGATCCTAGGTCTAGAGATGCAGGTAGAAACCGCTTGAGCAGCTGATGGAGCAAAGGCAAGCTGTGGCTGAAGGGGAATGCTCAGAGGTACAGGGGGAAGCAGGGGCTAAGGCCTGTGAGGGTGGAATGCTGGATGGGGAACATGGGCAGTGGAAGCATGTGACAGTGAGAAGCAGGCAGGGGAAAAGGAGGGCCAGTGAAGGAGAAATAGAGCTAAGGAACAGGTTTGAAGGTTTGGAGAATGAGGAAGGGGTTCAGCAGGTGGTAGCTGACGGTGGGAGGGCAAGGAAGAAGAGAATAGCGGCTAGTCCAATAGAAAGAGGGGAGGAGTCGATGGAGACAGCACCAACTTTGGGCCCCAAGAGGATGCAGGATGGCTTAAGGGGGACTACAAGGGATGATAGGAATGGAAGGAGCTTGCAACCAGGGGGAACGGGGGATAGGTTAGCAGATCACACTGTCACCAGGCAAAGGCAGGTCTACGTGATTGGGGATTCCATACTAAGAAGGTTGGACAGGCCTGTGACCAGGGCCGATCCAGAGAACAGAAGGGTGTGCTGTTTACCGGGCGCTAAAATACGGGATGTGGACCTGCAGTTGAAAAGGATCCTGAGAGGAGCAGGTAAGAACCCGTTGATCATCCTTCATGTAGGAACGAATGACACGGCTAGATTCTCGCTGGAGAGAATCAAGGAAGACTATGCCAGGCTGGGTAAGACGCTCAAGGAAATTGAGGCTCAGGTGATCTTCAGTGGGATTCTACCTGTCCCTAGGGAAGGGCGACAAAGGGGTGACAGGATTGTGATGATAAATAGTTGGCTCAGGGAGTGGTGCTATAAGGAGGGCTTTGGGATGTATGGGCCCTGGGAGGCTTTTGGGGACAGACAACTGTTCTCACGGGATGGGCTCCACCTGAGTAGGGAAGGAAATAGACTTCTAGGAGGGAGGCTGGCTCATCTGATCAAAAGAGCTTTAAACTAGGTATTGGCGGGAGACGGTTGGGAGATGTCCAGGCACTCTCCATGCCAAATTTAAACATTGAGAGGGAGGACAACAGGATAAGAACGGATATAGCCAGAGGGAGGGGTTTGGACATAAGGAAGAGGGGGGGGATGGATACTAGACCAATAGGTCATACTGGTGGTACTGTGTCCCTACCAAATTGGGTAACAAAGGTGAGAGAAGCCAAACAGCAAAAATTAGGATGTTTGTTCACCAATGTGAGAAGCCTAGGTAACAAAATGGAGGAATTGGAGCTCCTGGTCCGAGAATTGAAACCGGATATTGTAGGAATAACCGAAACATGGTGGAACGGTAGTCATGACTGGAGTACAGGTATGGAAGGGTATGTGCTGCTTAGGAAAGACCGAAACAAAGGTAAAGGTGGGGGAGTAGCATTGTATGTCAATAATGAGGTAAACTGTAATGAAATAACTAGTAATGGAATGGATAATACGGAGTCTGTTTGGGCAATGGTCACATTAGGGAAGAAAACTACTAGAGCCTCCCCTGGGATAGTGATTGGGGTGTGCTATAGACCGCCGGGATCTAGCCTGGAGATGGATAGAGAACTCTTTAATGTTTTTAAGGAGGTAAATACTAATAGGAACTGTATGATCGTGGGAGACTTTAACTTCCCGGATATAGATTGGGGAACAAATGCTAGTAATAATAATAGGGCTCAGCTTTTCCTAGACGTGATAGCTGATGAATTCCTTCATCAAGTAGTAGCTGAACCGACGAGGGGGGATGCCATTTTAGATTTGGTTTTGGTGAGTAGTGAGGACCTTGTTGAGGAAATGGTTGCAGGGGACAACCTTGGCTCGAGTGATCATGAGCTAATTCGGTTCAAAATAAATGGAAGGATAAACAAAATTGCATCTGAGACTAAGGTTTACGATTTCAAAAGGGCTAACTTTACTAAATTAAGGCGACTAGTTAGGGAAGTGGATTGGACTAACATATTTAGGGATCTAAAGGTGGAAGACGCCTGGGATTATTTCAGGTTGAAGTTGCAGGAGCTGTCAGAGGCCTGTATCCCGAGAAAGGGAAAACGGTCCTTAGGTAGCAGTTTTAGACCGAGCTGGATGAGCAAGCGTCTCAGAGGGGTGATTAAGAAAAAACAGAAAGCGTACAAGGAGTGGAAGATGGGAGGGATCAGCAAAGAAACCTACCTTATTGAGGTCAGAGGGTGTAGGGATGCAGTGAGAAAGGCCAAAAGCCGGGTAGAGATGGACCTTGCAAAGGGAATTAAAACCAATAGTAAAAGGTTTTTTAGCCATATAAATAGGAAGAAACCCAAGAAAGAAGAAGTGGGACCGCTTAAAACTGTAAACGGAGTGGAGATTAAGGATAAGCTAGGCATGGCACAATATCTAAACGAATATTTTGCCTCGGTCTTTAATGAGGCCAATGAAGGGTTTAGGAATAGTGGCAGAGTGACTGATGGGAATGAAGGTGCGGGGTTGGAAATTACAGTATCCGAGGTAGAAGCCAAACTTGAACAGCTTAATGGTAGTAAATCAGGTGGCCAGGTTAATCTTCGTCCTAGAATATTAAAGGAATTGGCGAGTGAAATTGCAAGCCCGTTAGCGATAATTTTTAACGAATCTCTAAACTCGGGGGTTGTACCGTTTGACTGGAGATTAGCTAATATAGTTCCTATTTTCAAGAAGGGGAAAAAAAGTGACCCGGGTAACTACAGGCCTGTTAGTTTAACATCTGTAGTATGTAAAGTCATGGAAAAAATATTAAAGGAGAGAGTAGTTACGGACCTTGAGGTCAATGGCAATTGGGACAAATTACAACATGGTTTTACGAAAGGTAGATTGTGCCAAACCAACCTGATCTCCTTCTTTGAGAAAGTAACAGATTTTTTAGACAAGGGAAATGCGGTGGATCTAATATATCTTGATTTCAGTAAGGCGTTTGATATGGTACCGCATGAAGAATTACTGGTTAAATTGGAAAAGATGGGGATCGAAATGAAAATCCAGAGGTGGATAAAGAACTTGTTAAAGGGGAGACTGCAGCGGGTCGTATTGAAAGGTGATCTGTCGGGTTGGAGGGAGGTTACCAGTGGCGTTCCTCAAGGTTCGGTTTTGGGTCCGATCTTATTCAATCTATTTATCACTGACCTTGGAACCAAAAGTAGGAGTGGGCTGATAAAGTTTGCGGATGACACGAAGTTGGGAGGTATTGCCAACTCGGAGAAGGATCGGGATATCCTCCAGGGAGATTTGGATGACCTTGTAAACTGGAGTATTAGTAATAGGATGAAATTCAATAGTGAGAAGTGTAAGGTTATGCATTTAGGGATGACTAACAGGAATTTTAGTTATAAGCTGGGGACGCACCAGTTGGAAGTAACGGAAGAGGAGAAGGACCTCGGAGTCCTGGTTGATCGCAGGATGACTATGAGTCGGCAATGTAATGTGGCCGTTAAAAAAGCTAATGCGGTCTTGGGATGCATTAGGCGAGATATTTCTAGTAGAGATAAGGAGGTGCTAGTCCCGTTATACAAGGCGTTGATGAGATCTCATTTGGAGTACTGTGTGCAGTTTTGGTCTCCCATGTTTAAGAAGGATGAATTCAAACTGGAACGGGTACAAAGAAGAGCCACTAGAATGATCTGAGGAATGGAAAGCCTGTCGTATGAAAGGAGACTTGAGGAGCTCGGTTTGTTTTCCTTAACCAAAAGAAGGTTGAGAGGAGATATAATTGCTCTCTTTAAATATATCAGAGGGATAAATACCAGGGAGGGAGAGGAATTATTTCAGCTCAGTACTAATGTGGACACGAGAACAAATGGATATAAATTGGCAGTCAGGAAGTTTAGGCTTGAAATTAGACGAAGGTTTCTAACCATCAGGGGAGTGAAATTCTGGAACAGCCTACCGAGGGAAACAGTGGGAGCGAAGGACCTCTCTGGCTTTAAGATTAAGCTTGATAAGTTTATGGAGGGAATGGTTTGATAGGATAACGTGATTTAGTCAATAGGTCAATAACGTGCGACCACTGGTAATTAGTACCGAGGGTCAATGTTGGGATATTGAAAGTCTTTTTCCCGAGTGCTAGGCTGGAGAGTCTTGCCCGCATGCTCGGGGTTCAGCTGATCGCAATATTTGGGGTCGGGAAGGAATTTTCCTCCAGGGTAGATTGGCAGTGGCCCTGGAGGTTTTTCGCCTTCCTCCGCAGCATGGGGCAGGGGTCGCTTGCTGGAGGATTATCTGCTACTTGAAGTCTTTAAATCAGGATTTGGGGACTTCAGCAGCTGAGTCAAGGGAGAGAATTATTTCAGGAGTGGGTGGGTCAGCTTTTGTGGCCTGCATCTTGAGGGAGGTCAGACTAGATGATCATAATGTTCCCTTCTGATCTTAAGTTCTATGATTCTATGTATTCAGATCTTTTGAGAAGCCCCTTCTCTACTTTCTTTACCCTCTTCCCCTATCTTTATAGAGAGAAGCATTCTCTCTCTCTTCAGTTTTCTAACTCCTTTGTACACCACTTCCTCATTAAATATACAGCTTTATGCTAGAGCTAGGCAAGCAAGAGTTTTCCTGTCTTGAAACTATTTGAGAATTTGAATTCTCCAGCCACCCCCCCATCTCAGATCAGGATGAAAAGTCAAAATTTCAAAAATAATCGTGAACCAAAAACCAATTTTTTTTCCATTTTGGGTCAATTGAAAAGTTTTGATAATTCTGAAATATTTCAGTTCTTTCTTTTTTAAACTTCCTTTCCAATCTGGTTAGCTTAAATTTCAAAATGAAATAAACTGGAAAACAGAATTTTTCATTTTGAAAAGGTTGAAATGAAACATTGACAATTTCAGAACTTTATTGCCCAACTAATTTTGAGTCAGGAAATTCACTGAACCTGATCCTGTTTTGTGAACAGTTTCAGTATTGATAAACTGACATTTTTTGACAAAAAACAGTTTGTTGAAAAATTAACAACCAGCTTTATTCTACATTACATACAGATGATTCAGCCACATGAAGAGAGAGACAAACAAATGGAAGAGAAAAATAAAAATAAAGGATATTTTGCAGGGTATTGATGAGCTAAAGTGGCAATGGAATGACAAGAATACAGATTGTTTAGAATCCCACTCTTGCTTGATTCTTGAATGCTTATTTATATAAAATGGAATATCCCCAACATCAGAACTTGAGAGACTGACACTCAACTATTTATTGGGACAGAGAGAACCAAGCACCTAGGAAACACGGGTTCTAGGTCCTGTTCCCCATCAGGCAGAGAAGGGACTTCAATGTGGGTTTTCCATATCACTGGTGAGTACCTTAACATTGGCTATTCTGGAACTCAGACACCTTCCTGACAAAATTATATGTTTCTGAGAAAAAAAATCTGTTTTAATGAATTGTCATTGTCCATTCAGGAAATGTTTAATTAGAAAACTCCTGAACAGCTGTAGTCAGTTGGACACTGAACTAAGTCCACATGCCCTGCTGCAGTACTTCGTAGGAATTGTAGATCAGGTGCCTTATTTTCCCATTCTACCCTGGCATGGACATCTCCCATAATGCATGGTGGATGTTCTCCTCAACAGTGTAAACAACATGGTGCATTACAAAAGCCCCATGGGTGCATCAAACCATGGGAGATGCATTCCATACAGGGAGACTGGCTTATAGAAGAGAATAGAAACATGAGGCGCCTGAGCTACAATTCCCATGATGTCACCTTAGCTCAGGTAATTGTAGTTCAGTGCAAAACCAAGCTGAAACAAGACTATTTCATATTCATAGAATCATTGTAGAATCATAGAAGATAGAGTTGGAAGAGACCTCATGAGGTCATCTAGTCCAACCCCCTGCTCAAAGCAGGACCAACCCCAACTAAACCATCCCAGCCAGGGTTTGTCAGGCCGGGCCTAAGAAACCTCTAAGGGCCTAAGAAACCTCCTGAGATAACCCATTCCAGTGCTTCACCGTCCTCCTAGTGAAATAGTGTTTCCTAATATCCAACCTATACCTCCCCCACAGCAACTTGAGACCATTGCTCCTTGTTCTGTCATCTGCCGCCACTGAGAACAGCCTAGCTACATCCTCTTTGGAACCCTCCCTTCAGGTAGTTGAAGGCTGCTATCAAATCCCTCATTCTTCTCTTCGGCAGCCTAAATAAGCCCAGTTCCCTCAGCCTCTCCTTATGATTCATGTGCCCCCGCCCCCTAATCATTTTTGTTGCCCTCCATTGGACTCTCTCCAATTTCTCCACATACTTTCTGTAGTGGTTGGGGCCAAAACTGGATACAGTATTCCAGATGTGGCCTCACCAGTGCTAAATAGAGGGAAATAATCACTTCTCTCGATCTGCTGGCAATGCTTCTACTAATGCAGCCCAATATGCTGTTAGCCTTCTTGGCAACAAGGACACACTGTTGACTCATATCCAGCTTCTCGTCCACTGTAATCCCCCAAGTCCTTTTCTGCAGAACTGCCACTTAGCCAGTCAGTTCCCAGCCTGTAGCAGTGCATGGGATTCTTCCGTCCTAAGTGCAGGACTCAGCACTCGTCCTTGTTGAACCACTATCAGATTTCTTTTGGCCCAATCCTCCAATTTGTCTAAGTCACTCTGGACCCTGACCTATCCTCCAGTGTATCTACCTCTCCCCACAGCTTTGTGTTATCCGTGAACTTGCTGAGAGTGCAATTCATCCCATCATCCAGCTCATTAATGAAGATGCTGAACAAAACTGGCCCCAGTATTCTGCTTGATACCGGCTGCCAACTAGACATCGAGCCATTGATCACTACCTGTTGAGCCAGATTCTATCCACCTTATAGTCATTCATCCAATCCATACTTCTTTAACTTGCTGGCAAGAATACTGTGGGAAATTATATCAAAAGCTTTGTTAAAGTCAAGATCTAACATGTCCACCACTTTCCCCATATCCACAGAGCCAGTTATCTCATCACAGAAGACAATCAACTTGGTCTGGCATGACTTGTCCTTGGTGAATCCATGTTGACTGTTCCTGATCACCGTCCTCTCCTCCAGGTGCTTCAAAATGGATCCTTTGAGGACCTGCTCCATGATTTTTCCAGGGACTGAGGTGAGGCTGACCGGTATGTAGTTCCCTGGATTCTCCTTCATCCCTTTTTAAAATATGGGCACTATATTTGCTTTTTTCCAGTTGTCCAGGACCTCCCCCATTCCCCACGAGTTCTCACATCTGCCAACTTCCTCAGCACCCTCAGATGCATTCCATCCAGCCCCATGGACTTGTGCATTTCCAGCTTTTCTAAATAGTCTTAACCTGTCCTTTCACTACTGAGGGCTGCTCACCTCCCCCCCATACTGTGCTGCCCAGTGCAGCAGTCTGGGAGCTGAACTTGTCTGTGAAGACTGAGGCAAAAAAAGGATTGAGTATTTCAGCTTTCTCCACATCATCTATCACTAGGTTGCTGCCTCCATTCAGTAAGGGTCACACGCTTTCCCTGACCACCTTCTTGTTGCTAATATACCTGTAGAAACCCTTCTTGTTACCCTTCACATCCCTTGCTAGCTGAAACTCCAATTGTGCGTTGGCCTTCCTGATTACACCCTTTCATGCTCGAGCAATATTTTTATACTCCTCCCTCATCATCTGTCCAAGTTTCCACTTACTGTAAGCTTCCTTTTTGTGTTTAAGCTGACTGAAGATTTCTCTGTTAAGCCAACTCAGTCGCCTGCCATATTTGCTATTCTTTCTGCACATTGGGATGGTTTGTTCCTGCACTCTCAATAAGGCTTCTTTAAAATACAGCCAGCTCTCCTAGACTCCTTTCTCTCTTATATTAGACTCCCATGGTATGCTGCCCATCAGTTCCCTGGAGGGGGGAGTCTAAGTCTGCTTTTCTGAAGTCCAGGGTCTGTATTCTGCTGCTCTCCTTTCTTCCTTTTGTCAGGATCCTGAACTCGACCATCTCATGGTTATTGCTGTCCAGGTTGCCACCCACTTCTACTTCCACTACCAATTCTTCCCTGTTTGTGAGTCAACAAATTTTCTGAATCAAAATTGTTCAGGATTTAGTTCTGTGAAATACGTTGGTATTTAGACTCTACATCCTATTTGTGCAGAAAAAAAAGTAAAAAATATCAGAATTTTCCATGGGTAGAAATTCTGATTTTCTGACCAACTCTAGAGAAGGAGTAAGGAGTAAAATACAAACAGAATGTAGACAGTGATGAGAAGAATTACAATCCAACTCTTGCTTAAGCTCACAGAAATCAGACAAACCTTGCTTCTGTCAAGGAATGAGGAAGAATGAATATGAGGGAAGATAACATGTGATAAATATGCTATTTTAATTATTTGGAAGTTGGGAACATATTTTTTTACCCAACTGAAAAGGAATTTTAATTATGGATTGTTTGGATAGTTTCTATATGTGGGAGACCAACTCTGACTGCAAACAAACATTCCATGTGTGCCCAAGAGAATGCACTTGCCACTCTGCTGACTGATAATATGAATGAATCTCAAACCATTGATTTCAGTGGAATGCTAATAATATGATAGCTGCTAATACCGGGTAGCATTACTGAAAAGGTTACATGAGAATTCAATTAAATGTTACTTTTAAATTTGCTGTCATCTTATCCAGCGTGTTTGCATGAATCTTTTTCAGAATTGCTGTATTTATATTTATTTTATACAACTGAGATACAACAAAGGAAGACTATTTTAATGTAATGATGTACCAAAAGAAAAAAGAAAAAAATTCTAAACGGTTTCAAATATGTTTACTTTTTCTTGGATGATTTTATATTATCAAAAGATTATTTGCAGCAGCTTAAATTGTTTTGGGAGAGTTTTTGTATTCCACAACTTCACAAATTCACACTAATGACTAGGAGGTCATTGTGAATGATCAAGTTTTGTGAATTAGAGTGTAAGCAAACATGCCCTATAAAAAGGTAAAGATAAGGCATTTTGCATGTTTGACAAATCTAGTTAAATTTCAGTGTGTTACGATAAAAGAGAAAGGTTGGTCTTGTGGATATGGAGCAGGGATTTGAGATCTGAATTTAGTTATTGGCTTTGCACAGGCTTCATATGTGAACTTGGGCAAGTCATTAAATTTCTCTGTTCTTCAGATCCCATATGTAAAATAGATAATACCATTTTCTTCCACCCTCTTTGTCTTATGTATAGACTGTAATCTCCTTGGGGCAGGAACAGTCAGATACTATACATTTTAACCTGGCATAATGGACACATACCAGACACATTTATTCCTGTGTCACTATTATCTTAACATGTCCCATCATAGAAAATGATGCAATGTCACTTCAACACATGACATCATCAACCATGACAATTACCAGTGTTGGCAGGCTCCCCCTATTTCAGCTGCTGGTGCTGAGACAGTAACTTCCAGATATCTATACCTTGATATTAAGCCAAAAAGTGGAGGTATTTAGTTAATATCCTTGCAAAAGCCAGTCCCTAGAAATTAGCTCTGTAATAAATAAAATTAATAAATAATAATAAACCTTACATCTCATCAACTAGTGACCCCAAGAAAGAGACTTCATGGAAGTCTGACCTTCACATGGCACCTGAAATCTAGAAGTGCTAATCCAATTATCTCACAGAGGCTAGTTCTTTAACATCAGACTAGCAAATTAGAAACACTATGCCAATAGCATCACACAAGTCTGTGCTTTGGCTTCAGCTCAGCAAGTTATAGCTGCTGAACCAGTATTCCTTACCAAAACCAATGCCATAATGTCGTCCCAACAAACTAGAAATGCTAACCACTTCTATTCAAATTTCCATCTTCCAGTTACCAAATTGGCCTCCAATCCTCATTTCAAAGGTATGTGAACTTTCGAGGGATATGGACAGCAGCCATAACATCTGGCTCCAAAGTTCATGACTTTTGGATCAAGGACTATGTTAAATCTATTATTTAGAGATGGATACCTACCATGACATTTTAATCTGGCTCCAATTTGGATTCTGAACCCCATCCAACTTCATGAAGCACAAGAGAGTATTCACATGCAAAGTATTTATTTAGGCCTCTCTCTACTTTTAGCTAACCTGAACTGAGTTTTGAGTTAATACTGAAACCTAAAACCAGACGAATTCTGAATGGTTTCATGATTCATAATGAAATAATTCTGCTTGCCAGGCCTCATTGTATCACTGAATTCAACAGGAGTTTGGTGTACATAATTAACAGTGTTGCCAATTCTGGCAATTTTATCACTTTTTTTTTATATTTTCTGTTTCTTAAAGCCCCAGCTCCTGAAACCACATAATGTGAGAATTTCAGCTTTAGTGTGATGGTTATGGAAAAAAGATTGAAAACATGAACACTAAAGGCTCAACACAGAAGGCAATTAAAAATATATAGATTTTTAAACTTTGAGGTTTTTATGCAAATCTTATGATTTGTGGGGCTCAGCTCATGAATTTTCAATGTTTTATGTAACAATTCTGTTAAAAGCACTCAATCCTGCTAATAGTGAGGAACTGATGATTTTCAAATATTGTAACTGCTGCACTTTAGAAATTAAAACACATTGTTGCTACTACTAATTTGTTTTTTATTATAACACAATAGCTGTCAAAGTGATAATTTTTTCCTGGATATTCAAGAAAGAATTTATCCTGCTCCAAGGGGCTTACTGGCTAAGGTTTTAAAGAAAGAAGCACAGAAGTAGACAGATCTGGACAAGGGGACAACAGGGATTATCTTTGCAAATAAACAGAATTCTCTAGTGTCAGCACGGCAGAAGGGACTCAAGGGTGTAGAGGAAATTTATTGTATTAATACATTTATTTATTTATAATAAAGTTTTTATTAATAACAATTTAGTGTATTAATAATTTTGAGTTTAAGTGTAAGAAAACATTTGTACATCACCTTGAAAATTCTCTAAAATGTAGCTAGAAAATTAAAAAATGTTATATCTAAATCCTCTCATTTATATATTTCCTTAAGTGCTAAAAATTGTTCAAGGATATTTCTCTGTAATTATAGTAACATTTCAAATAACAATTACACAGATATTTATTTTAAATGCACGTGCTGAAGTGGTGTTGAATCTATTAAAATACTGTGCTATTTTATGCACAACAGTGAAACTAAATGTTTCCCACTTGCCAAGGGAAGATAAGTTTGAACAACTGACAGTAGAAGTGTGTGTTCACACAATCCTGACATATTATGTCATATGGTGACTTTAGGAACAGATTCATTTTGGGAGAGTCTTATTAGTGGACACAAAACATGATTCTAAAACAATCAGTGTTATCAAGAATTCAATCAAGGAGCAGGAAGTATATATAAATACAATCTGCACTTACACTTACAGATATTGTCTCTGGTGAATATTTCAAGGGGACTTCTATAAAAAAGTATTCATTCCTTATCATTGCCCTGGGCATACTATATAAATTCAAGGTTACCCCCAGTCTTTGGAAACTAAGAGGACAATATTTCTAAATCAATTAGTTATAGGATATGGATCTGAGAATTACATAGAATATAATTTCCTCTGATCTTAGCAGCATGACTGTTGCTTTAGACTATATTCATGAATAATTGGATTTAATAGAAATTCTCTGAATTCCTTAGCATCCTGATTTAAAATTGACCTGATATTTCAGACATGTGATATGCATACAAATGGCTGGATCCCAAGCAGTTGAGGCATATCATATGCAGAATCCTACCAATGACACATAGGGCTTGTCTTCACTATGGGAGTAAGTCGACCTAAGTTACACTACTCCAGCTACATGAGTAACTCCAGTGTCTTCACTGAGCTGCGTTGACGGGAGATGCTCTCCATTTCACTTACCTTACTCTTCTTGGAGAACTGGAGTACCAGGGTTGACTGGAGAGTGCTCTGCCATCGATTTGGTGGGTCTTCACTAGACCCACTAAATCGATCCCTGCTGCAGCGTTGACCTCACCAGTAGTGGTGACAAGCCCATAGCTCCATTCTCGGACAGCTGTAGAACTTCTTGTATGGTATATTATCCACTGCAATAAGTTCCTGACAGATGGGTTCTATTTGCCTTTATAGTTTTTAAAAACCAAATACTAGTGATAGACAACTAGAAATGACTGCCATCTTTAAGAGAAATCATCATTCAGTTTTCTCCACATCGGTCTTTCTTTAATCCTATGCCTGCACATGCTGAATACCCATTGACTATCAAAGCAATTCAATTGGACTCTGTCTCTCTCACAAAGAACTAGGCTGGAATAGCAAAGTGGAAAAATTAAACATTTAAACTTCAAAAGGAACCATATCAACAGTCTGCAGTGTTTTATTCATAATGTTGAGTGGATATGTCTTAGCCCACAGCTCCAGCAAAGTATGCATGAGGCAACATGGCAAGGGGGTTGGTAATGTTTTACTCACATCTCAGTGGCTGACTGTTCCTTTCTCTCTCTTTTTCACCCTCGTAGCGAATCTTTAAATATATTAACAATTCAGTGTTTTCAGTTACATCCTTAGTGTTTTCATAGATTTCTGGATTTCCTCTTTATATTTTAATTTGAAGATTCATTGATTTTGTTCACCAATGGGAATGTTCAAAGGTAAATACTACTTCCTAACAAACTGGGGATCAGATTTAAAAATAAATGACCTGATCTTCAGTCCATGGTCCAGAATCACCAATGTCCAAAAAGCTGACTCAGATACCTGAGGACTCCGCTGACATGGGGGAATTCCTGAGAGATGTATAGCCAGTACAGTCAAATCCTGTGCTGTGTCTTTCCAAATCCCCTCATAGAGTGCATTTCAAGCTGAGCAAAACTTTTCAGACAATTTTTCACAAATTCAAGTTGATTTCACCAGTTTGTTTTGGTCAAAAAGAAGAAAAAAAATCTGAAAAAAATGAAACATTTTATTTTGACATTTTTGGAAGAACATTTCCATTTTTTCCAATTTTAAATGGCTTTTCATTTCTAATTTAGCTTCAATTTTATTTTTAAAAGGTTAAAAAGCCCTCTAAAACCAAACCAAAATATTTTATTTCAGGGCAAACTAAATGTATTTGACTCTTAATGATTAAAAAAATTGGTTTGGTCAGTGAATTGAAAAATCAGTTATTTGCACAGACCTAATTGCATTGAGGGCATGGCTAGAGTCTTCTGTATTTCAGTGAACTCCAGCTGGTGTACTGTGGCCTTGGGGCTCCAGCCAGATGGAACAGATTAGAGCAGCCATAATGGAGTGGAATGGTACAGAACTGCCCGCAGCATTGGGGAGCCATCCTCCTTCACTCAGTTTTGCCCACTACACAAATTGTACACAAATTATTTAATTTTAAATACTGTAGACTTTTTTATGAAAGCCTAAACTAACCAGTATGAGGATTATAATAATTGGGCTGATCATGATTCCAGATTGTTACAAGTCTTTCATCTGTGATTTTCACTATGCTATATGAACATACCTGTAGCCTACTTAAATAACTTAACCTCCTGGCAATACTTTAAATGCACCAGCATTTTTTTTTCTTTAAGGCACAAGAAATTATAATACTATGTATCCCCTCCATTACAGAAAGAGCATGGTTAAATATGGCAACTTCATGCTCTTTTTCCTAGCACTGAATATACAATAAATTATGAGCTACAAAACTTAGTATCCATGAGTACATTTTTAAGATTATGTACATAATACTTCTGTGCACAAGACATATTAATGTTATGTAGTTTCCTCAAATATAAAATTCAATAAAACATAAGTTACTTTAGGATTATGATTATAGTGATCTAGAAACAGGTATATGATGAGGCTGGAATATTTTAAAATATGTTTAAAATTAATTGTATCTTTATAACAGATGAAATGCATATTTTCAATACCAAATATTTTGTCATTTACAGAACACTTCAGTACATCTCGTTTAAAAGCTTCACCATTTATTTTGCTTTTACCCTCCATTTCCCATAGTTTTGGAAGCACTGCAAAAAGTCTAATGTTCTTGTATGTAAAGATGTAGAAATACACCTCTTTGAGTTTGAGCCTGTTCATAAAACATTTATTTCCTAGTTCAGGTGTATAAACTGCTGTATCAAGGTAGGGTAGGCATGCCAAGTCAATATACAGTATTAGAATTATAGAATCATAGAAATATAGGGCTGGGAGGAATCCCCAAAAGGTACTCTAGCCCATCCTTCCCCCCATCCAAGGCAGGATTAAGTATACCTAAGCAACAGGAAACAAGCAAGGAGATGGAAGATTGCAGTTCCTGACTGTTCTTGTGGGATCACAGTACACCTTGTTCTGTAGGGGAGGTGACTTGGATCAAATTTCAGATAAGTTCTTGCCCCAATAAGACCAGAACCAAACATGCACAGAATCAGGACAGGGCAGCATACTGTAGAGGGAGCCTGTCATGGGAGGGAACTTTAGTGAAAGAAGCTGCAGCTGATTTATTGAAATGGCTGGGATGGAACTTTCTGAACTGGCCAGGTGAAAGGAAGGGTTTGTGATCAAGGGACTGACACTCAGTAGAGTTGGTTTCAATTCCTAGCTCTGCTACAAACTCCTTTTGTGGCATTGGGTAAGTCACTTCATCTGCCTGGGCCTCAATTCTCCCATCTGTAAAACAGGGATAACCTCCTGTAGTCTAATTAGATTAGAAACTCTTCAGTGCAGGGACTGTTTCTCACTTGCTGTCTGTGCAGTGTCCAACCCAACTGGCAAGCATAAAAACACATGATGGAGAATAAAGGGGTCCACTCTTTGTGGCTGGGTATGAGTATTAGCATTCATTTCTTCTGGCACCCCTTCCATCAGTTGTTTCTGCTGTGACTCTGGGTACTTCCTATTCATGACTCAGCCCTCAGACAGGCCACTGTACAGCCCTCCTCTTCCAAGGTAACAAAATCCCACCAGAAAATTGTCTAGGTGCCACCTCAGATTATCTTCTGTTCCACATCTCCAGGTCCTGTTCCACTGACCCAGTGGCTGGTAGGGGAACTCAGGTCCTCCTATGCCAGGTTCCAGCCCAGAGACACTACAACTAGAAGCCACAATCTGCACAGTCCCACTCCTTCCTGCTATTTCCCTAGGCTTCTTCTTACCCAGCCTCTATCAAGCTTTCTTCCTCATAACTTATCTAGGTTATCTCTTCTTTCAGGGACAGGACATCAAGTCTTAGTCTCCTCCCGGCATTAGCACTTCTTTGCTCCCAGGCAGTGACTGAAGATTCCCTCCCTACAGCTTCCTGCTCTCAACTTCCTGGCTTTATACTAGCAAGCCTGCTCCTGCCCAGGTGAGCTTCATGATCAGATCAGCTTGGCTCTCCCTCCAGGTGAAGCTAGGTACCATCATTTGCCTCTTAGGCCTTAACGCCTTTGGGGCTTGTCCATCCATCACAAGGAGCCAAACACAGAAAAAAAGGATGAAAAGTATTTAAAAAAAAAAGAATCCCAGTTTAAAAAAAAATGAGCGGTTAATATTTCTCTTTTAACTATACTTTAAAAAATTATTTAATATCCCCAAAGATACACTTAAATCAATGAGGTTTTTTTTAAAGGATACTGCAGGAAATTGCCATATCTTTCACCCAGAGACTGGCTCAGGGATAAAGCTGATGCTAAATGGACATGTCGGTTTTTGTTCTATGCCTGGTTGGCTGCTTTTGCCACAGCTGGCCTCTAAAGCTGTCTGCTAAAGCAGCATGTGTTTCTGGAGTCCCCACATTGGATATATTGGATGGTGCCAATAGGATGTTCTATAGCCGGTATCACTGACTTTCTCCCATCCCCATCCTGAGCTGGGACACTGCCATGTCCTCTCCCATTTCTAGCCTGTCCCTGATCTCAAAACACTGCTAGAGTTAAATAATAAAAGTTGTTAAAATTTCCCTGCTCTCATGTTGTGCTATATATCACCATTGAGACTACCCTCTTCACTCCCTTAAGAGCCTTATCCTGCTCTGCGGTCCAGATGGCAGGGAATCAGCTTAGAACTACTGGATTTGGTTGGTTGGGTCTCAGCCTGGTCCCTGGTAGGGCTAGGGTCTAGATCAAAACAATTCACCTCCTTGTGGACAGCCTCATCAGATGGATCTGATTCAGAACTCCCCCATTCACCTTGGAGAGGTGGTAGGAATCTCACTAGAATTAGGGGTGGGACATGTAGGTAGGAGAGGGGGATTTTTTTAACATACTTTCAGATCACATAGTAACCATTCCTCTAGCAAGTGACCCCTCAACAGCTAATCAGGCTGATCTCTTGTTGTGATTTCTTCATGCAGATGATAGAGTATTTCAACAGCATCTCCAGGGACTCAGAGTGGTACCTGGTAGTGGTGTCTGATGCTGTGAAGCCATTCACTGCTATTAAAAAAAAACAACTAGCTGACCTTGGGAAGAATCAGGTGAGTTGATCCTGTGTTACAGAAATGGGGTGGGCACCCTGCCAATGGGAGAACAGCTCCCCGGTTTGTTATAATGATATAATAACAAATGGGGGCTCTGCAAGAGATTAAGGGATTCTTATTCAAATATGCTGTGCTGGATACCACTTGTAATAATTTTCCATTTCCAGGCTCCTTTTGATCTATAAATCAAAGAAAGGTAACTAGGTTTGGTGGCAATTAGAAAGAAATCTCAACTAGATGAAAAACAGAATTGTCATGCATTTGGGAAGATCTCTCTTCTATTCTTGAGATAGTCAACACTGCCAAAGAATAGCATATTCTGTTATGGGCAGAGAACACTACTTCTGAAAGATTAGAACACTCAAAGCAAAAGTAGTGGAGGAAATGATTTGAAGACCCCATGGTTTTGATTCTATCATTGGCACAGGGACATATTGGTAGTGGCACATGCCTCTTCTATTCAGGGACTGTACAGAACATGAAGAAATGGAAGGAAGACAATGAGTGAGCATAAAGAAGATGATGACTGACACAGAGAAGGAGGACAATGATAACAGTGACCAAAGAAAAATCATGATGGAAGATTAAACAGAACACAGACAATTACATTATGCAACAACGTATTAAGAAGTAAAAGACAGCTGATGATGATAAAATCTGAACTAGAGGAGAATAATTATGACTGAATCAGTAAACTTGTATGAAGGCCAAGGAAAATGACAATGAGCAAACCTAAAGAGCAACCATGAAATGATGGAGGAGCCAAAAACTAAAAAATAAGGATAACAAGTTAAAAAAGAAAGACCAAGATGAAAAAAGCCAACAGGTTAATATTTATGTTTTCATTTTATTTAAAAACAAAACAAAAAACACTAATTGGTTGCATGAACATTTGAATTGTTGTAAGAGGCCATATTATACTTAAGTTTTCATTCAAAAATTATGAGCATTATTATTAATAATATTTTGTTTTGCGGTAGCATATAGGAATCTCAGTCACGGACCAAGGGCCCATTGTATAGGTGCTATATAAAGCATTGTATAGGGGCTACACAAAAACAGAACAAAAAGATGGTCCCGGCTTCAAACAATTTACAGTCTAAGTAAGCTGTAGCTTTTACCACTCATTTTCTATTGCACTGTAATATTGTGCTACAGTGCTAATTAATACACAGCTACTAATAAAAAGGAAAAGACCTTTTAATTAATCCAATGTAATTTATTCCACAAATAGGACTACTGGAGTATGTAACTGTGCAGCATGAATCACTGTGTCAGAATGAAGCCCTTGTTGAGTAGCACTGAAGAAGGGTAGTTTATTATTATTATTTCACTCATTAGCTCCTTTTTCTTCATACAAGAAGAAAAAAACCCATGTTTTAGAAAGTATTCATATGAAATCAAGAAATGTTCTGATTAACATTATTTTCTCACTTCTTTAAAACAAACACAAAGCTTCATTTTCTCTGTGCGACTCCAATGTATTGCCATTTCTATCACTATATTGCAGTGCAATGTGGTTGTCTGATGTCTGGTTTTTGTCATATGTAGTCTGCTGTAATTTGGTTTCTATGCTACGGTTTCCTTTCTGGGATTGTGCCTTCCCTCTCATAAAAATCCCCTTCTCCACTTATATTAGTATATCTGCTATCTTCTGACTTCAGGACAATATATCAGTTAAAAAAGGGGATTCTGAAATGCCTCACATCAACATCCTTTTCCTATGGAAATTTTTTTCTGGACTTTGAGTAGCATTGTGAGAGCATGACTTTTGATGTCAAAACCAGACAAATATCGTGACCTTTCAGATCTCTCATTTTTTAAATTAATTGTTCTTAGATATAACCCCTTTAAATTTTAAAATAAAATTTAAAAATGGCACTGAGGACACACTGTATAATTCTGGAAAATTGAGCCTTATGTAATGTATTGTGGCAAATTGCCGGCACTACTATGATGGGTCTCGCGCCTTCTCTTCTTGGGGGGGGTGGGGGTTCAGGGCACCATTTCTTTCCCCTGAACTGGGATATTAACTGCCCCACTAGTGTCCTGGATGAGGGGAGTGGAGAGAGAGGGACCCAGGCCCACCCTCTACTCTGGGTCCCAGCCCAGGGACCCAAGGGATAGCGGTAAACCACTTGAACTAGCGGTTCCTTCTGGGGCTACTTCCCTCTCCTGCCCTTCAGCTTGTGGGGGCTTCCTGCCCTCCCTCTGCACAAGCCAGGTGTCCCTTTACCTAGGATCTTGGTCTTCTTAGCCCACCGCAGCACTTCTCCAAACTTTCCTCTGCTTCCCGCCAAACTGCTCTCTGCTCCAACACCAATCCACTCTGCTTCAACTCCTCCCCTTGTCCAATTGAAGCAGGTTTTTTTTTTATCAGGTGACTGGCTTCAGGTGCTCCAATTGGCTTCAGGTGCTTGAATTAATCTATAGCAAACTTTCTTCCCTCTACAGGGAATAAGGCTCCCTTCTAACCCTCACTTGCTGCCCTCTGGCCATGCTGTATCACAGTATTTTATAGTTTAAGCTACTGAACGTCATGTCCTTTTTTTCTTCTTGTCTGACAAATGTGTGTTGTGTATCCATAGTGTCAGTCCTTTGAGAGCTGCTCCCATAAGCCTTGGAGGTTAGTGAACATAATTTCAAAAGTCATTATTCAAGGTTATGTTTGTTTCATTTGTTTTTGTAAATATTCCTATTGTATTTTTTCATTAGCAAACATTATTCAGCTTGTTCAACAAGAGGAAATTCTGCATTTGATTACAAAAGTTACTTTATGTATTTTTTTAAAAATGTATGAGTGGATAAACTCCTTGAGTGAAATCCTGGTTCCATTGAAGTCAATGGCAAAACTCTTATTGACTTCAGCGGGGCCGGGATTTCTCTCTTGGAGTGCAGGACGTTAACTTTTTTCCCTGTGGGACTCCATGTCACCTTCATTTTCCTTCAGACAAAGTTATGAGTCTCACCATTCCTCTGGATTGTTGGTGCTTAACTGAGGACATGCCTGATACAAGCAGCAGCACGCAAGCTTCATTTTCCTTCATCTACGAAGAGTAGAGCAGCACTCAAGTAACTAAGCTAAAGCTGAATCACTAAGCAGAAAAACCCATTTCTTAGTATTTGTAGGATGAAAGTTCCCTCCTTCTATCAATCTCTCCTTCCTCTGTCATACTCCCAGAAGGTCTTCAAGGGGAGATGGAGAACATTGTTCTCTTATTGTCTGTATACTTGGTGCCCAAAGTAATCTCTAACAGAGAGATCATCCTGCTGGAAATGCTAGCTTGTGCCAGATAATATCTCTACTGAATATAGTCTGCAAGATTCTAGAATATAGATTCTGCAAATAGACTGTTCCCCTCCTTGATGCTTTGTCTCTTGGGACCCAAAAGTTAAAACAAAAGTAAGTTAATTGAGGGAGGGGGTATACTGCCATTGGTTCTTTGAAGGATATTAGGGTCTTAATTTAAGTTCTAGATTTTACACAACCCTTTTACAGGTGTACAATGAAAGGAAGACACAGGAACACTCCCTGACACCTGCTACATTTTAGAAGTCTCTGTTCAGAGGCTGAACACAAGGACTGCACAAGGTTTGTATTGCTACCTACCCAAAAGAACAGGGGAGAAGGCAAGACATGGCCCTACATCAGCCATCAAACATGGCAGTTTGAAGAGCAGAGAAAAAGATATGCCCTCTTAAGAGGGATGTGGTTGTTCCTCTCCCTCTGGATGGAGGTTGATCCAGGAGGTATGGCCAGTACTCTCTTTTAAATCCCAAAGTAGAGAGACTTTAATTTTGGAGATCTACTGTTTCTGCTCAAATACTGTATGACCTAATGTGCTAAGTTGCCAAGGAGTACTAGCACAGGATTCAATTAACTACTATCTAGTGGGAGTTTGAGACCACACCTGAACAAGTGAAAATGCACCAGTCCACATAACTACCCATCAGGATCACATAAAATGTAATTTGAGATGTATTGGTATCCAATTGGCTTTTACAGCCTGGTTTCCATCAATTATTCCAAAACCTGCCTGAAAAAAGCCTTGTACTGTGTATTGTCCCTTCTTTGCAAACACTAGGTAACACAGAATTCCCCCTCAGGAATAGAGAGAGAGAGAGAGAGAGAGAGAGAGAGCACACATGAGAATGACCTTGTAGCCTGGTTTTGGCACTCTCCTGGGTGGCTGCAAACCCAGGACCTGACCCCCCCTGCTCTAATAGCTCATTAAAATTATTTATACAGCTTCAGCAGAAAAGACTGATAAAGCCCCATTTCAGAATATCCCATAGCCCAGCAGCTAGGGCCCACACTAGAGATGTGCCAGATCCTTCTTCAAATACCTTCTTCCCCTCAGCTGGAGGGGGGACTTTAACCATGACTTTCCCATGTCCTAGGTGAATACTCTAACCATTGGGCTAAGAGTTAGGAGGGAGGTAGTCCTCTTCTGGCCATTTTGTGTAAGCTTGCCTACAGGAGCTTTATCTAGTAAGCGAGGTCTGACCATACTTACCAGATTGGGCTCCGTAGGCAAGTTAGTCAGATAAATGTCTTCCTCCCCCTTGTTCATTCATCACACTGGGACTTAGGTGTCTAGATGCCTGATAATGGGACTGCAGTGCACATGGTCAGAGGGAGAAACATAAGTACTTAGGGAACTCTTTAACAATATGAGCTGAGCAAATGTAAGCACCTATAGCATTCAAGGGCAGCTGAGTGGGATTTTGTGAATCCCAGTGGGGCCTGATTCTAGGATTTAGGTACCAAACATGGTGTATGTCACTTAAGTCCTTTTGTGAATCTAGCCCAATGATCCTTTCTCTTTCCACTCACCTCCTTCCTATCCTTGGCAGAAATGGTATTTACAGAGTACAAAACTTCCTCATGCCAACACTGCTGCCATTTGGATTCCCTGTGAACTATTTATGCTGCTGGGTCATTCTAGTGATATGACCTGGACCCATCTGGCAGTAAAGAATATGGTCTAAGCAATAGGAATCAAAGAATTAACTCTCAGAACCCCATGAAAAGCCACAATTTTCTTGACCAAAGTCCCCTCACGGGATGTTCCAATCTGAAAGAGAGTATTTTCCTCCCCATTTCTCACGAATAGATTTGTCAATATAGAGGTTTGATGGACAAAACAACAAAGTTGCTTGTCAAAGTATTATTACCTTTTATATCTGTGCTTTAAACAAATTTGAATATTAACAACATTTAATGAGGATGAAATGGCAAGATTTGTTATGTTTACGGTGTCCCATTTTATAGAGTGATGAAAAAATCCTTCTAGATGATATTCTTTCTGCCCATTTCAAAAGAGGATATGGGAAAACAAGGTGAGAAAGATGGGGTTTCAGTTTGTTGAGGATTACAATACATATGTTTGCTTAGGCATGAGCCCACATATTTATAAAGGATTTACTCTAGCTAAAGATCATAGAGGTCAGATTGAAAGCTTCTAAGGATTTTGTTTTTGTGTAAGAAGATTGATTAGCTGAATTTACCTATCCGCATCCATATATCTGTTCTCAATGTGTTTTTTCCCCTCAAGAAATATTTTCAGTTTCTATTCCCAAGAATATAAATTATAATAATTATTTGGATTTTCCACTCCTTAACTATATATGGGTCCTGGGAGGTTTTGCACATCTTATTGAAATGAATTCCATCTCAGGCTGGCAGTCTGTTCACCCTTCTGCTCCTCTTCCTTACTGTCATCCTTCTAGGAAGAAATCTTTAAACTGTCCTTTAAGCAACTTTTAAAAATAGAAAGGTTCTTGAAAAAAAACCCACTGTAAAATGAAGGCAATGATACATATCTTCCTTGTAAAGCACTGGAGATCTTCAAGTAGAAATTGCTATTAAAAGCTAAGCACTATAAGAATAAGAATGCCTTTCATGCAAAACAGTAATCAAATCTAAAGAAGATGAGAGAGAATAGTGACAAACACAAACTTCAGTTATCAGTTTATAATCTTAACTAATTGCCTGGTAATAAGCAAAACAAACATTCAAGTGAAATCAGGCAGAGAGAAAGGTTCTGACCTTTATTGTTCTTCAGTGTCCAGATAGTCCTTGTTCAATTTCTGTATTAGGTTAGAGACTTTCATTTTTTATTGCAAAATATTTTAGACTTTACCAAAATAATAAAATATTTATTTAAACTTCCCCTTAAGTAACTTCCATTAAAGCTAAGACATAACCTTGGACTCCTGTTGAGAAAGACATAACTGTTACATTTCTTCACTTTTCAGTAAATATCAATTCATAACTAGTCATTAACAATATCCATAATAGAGCTTTTACTTGGAACACAAAATACATTTTCTATTTAAAGAACAACATTAATCTTTTTCTTCCCTACTCAGTTCAGTTATTTTTCAAAAACTGAACTTGTACCTACTATACCATGTACTGTATATATTAACAGATTCTTTTTCACATCTTCTGTAGATGGACTCATTGCTTACTATGGCCTGGTCTACATCTAACATTTAGGTCAGCCTAGCTACATCACTTTCGGCCGTGAAAAATTTTGCACTCTGTGTGATGTGGTTAGGTTAACCTAACCCCCACTGAAGATCCAACTTGGAGAGGTGGATTACCTACAATGATCAGGGAAAAAATTTTTTTTGTCAGCGTAGGAAGTGTCTATACTTCAGCACAACTGCAGTGCCGTAGTTATGTTGCTGTAGCCACTGTAGTATAGACATACCCCATTTTAGAAGAACATGCCTAGAATAGAGCAAACAAAGAATGGATCAAAAGATCCCTATTGAAGAAAATGAATCTGGGAAAGGAAACATGATTCTATAGAATCTGTATAAAGTACTACAGAATCTATATCTACACTGCAATTAAAAACTGGTGGCTGACCTGTGCCAGCTGAATCATGCTCACAGGGCTTGCTGGGCTATTTAATTGTCGTGTAGACTTTTGGGATCAGGCTGGAGCTTGAGTTCAGGGACAGTCCGTTAGGGGAGGGCCCCAGAGCTCTGCCTTCAGCCCAAACCCAAATGTCTACACCAGATTTAAACAGCTCATTAGCCTGAGTCCCTTAGCCTGAATCAACTAGCACAGGACAGCTGTGGGTGTTTAATTGCAGTGTAGACATACCCTTAGGGCTGGTTCGCCTCTCATTTACACTGATGTAAATCAGGAGCAACTGTAAGAAGAAAACCAAACCCTAAGACCCTCATTCAGCACTGCATTATTCCAGTGCTGGATCACATTTAAATTCCTGTTTAGTTTCTTATCCTTCAGAGAAAACCATGTGGATGGAGGGGTCCACCAATGCCTTTGTCTGGCTATACCGAAAGAAGGACAGGGGACACTTGATATGGCTATTAATCAGCCCACAGATGTCTGGGACTACCCGGCAGATAAAGTGTACAGTGCAGGCAAATCCATGTTTATTAAAATCATTACCCAGGGCTTCTTCCAGACCCCCTTCATTTTCCATGTAGGTCCCCCAGCCAACCCATGGCTTGGACCTTACCATCCACCCCCCTCATAGGAGGGTTAAGGTGGGCTATAAGGGTGGGGGGGAGGAGGAGGCAAGTTGGCTCCCTGCCGTACCAACCTCCCTCCCCCTTTCGGTTCCTTTATCCAGCACCTTCTTTTAAGTCATTTACCAGAGCATTTATCTAGTCACTGGATGCCTTCTGTGCTGCGTGGAGAAAGGGCTACCAATGCCCAGGGGTTGCTCCTTTATAGCCTTCTGACCTCACATTCCTGGGGGTTGAGTCAGCGCCACAAAGCTGACCACTGCTCACCTTTTGCAGCAGTTTCTGATCTTGTTCCCTGCCCCTCTCCCACACCCCATAAAGCACTGCTGCCTTCCTTTGGCAAGCCCAGACAATGTTCCCTCCACTTCAGGTGCACTGCAGTTATTCTTTTTGCAGGACTGGAAACCTAGATCTTGTAAGCATTGTTCCTCCACAGACATTGCTCCAATGTCCATTCTCAGAGATTTTATAGACATTTTCAGAAGGCTTTTTTCTATGGAAACTGCTCCCTCTAATGTTTGTAATAAATTCACATAAGATTACAATAGAAGGAATTTAACATAGTTTATAGACAATCTGTAAATTTGTTTCCTATTACACTGTTATTATTCTTTGGCTACTTTACATACTAGATACAATATAAAATAGTTATAGTCACTATATTGCACTGTTTTTCCTCATATTGTGTCTAATGGATAACTGTAAACAGAAGTTACTCTTTACCCAGACAGTTTCTTCGTGGTTCAGAATAGGATGGTGAAAGAGGTGCTGAAACAGCTGGCAATATAGATTCTTTGGTGCATTTAGGTGTTACACAGATAATAATCACTGTCTATCTTTAACTCCAGTCAATTCACTGGAGTTCCAAGATATTTACTGACATATGCAGAACATTGCTGTTCCTTCATCTCTTATGGAAGTGTTTTTATAACCTTCAGTTAATAAAAATTGTATCAAAATTTTCTTTAAGTCAAGAAACAGTCTATTGCCACTTTTTAAAAAGCATTTTCTTAAAAATAAAATCTCTATTTACTTAATAAATCTCCAACTGTTTACATTTGTTCAGAGGCAGTAAAGAATATCACCCCATTCACAACTGTGCATGATCGGAAGCTTTAAAAAGAAAGGACAGCAAGTAATATTACTTTACCTCAGGGCATGCTGGAGAGACTATCCACTTATGTGATGTAGGTTGATGCTTGCCTTGTATCAGGGTAGAGTGTATTGCAGGGGGAAGAGATCTTTGTTGGTGGGGGAGAGAGGAGGATGATTCCTGGTGACGGGTGGGGTTAGTTGTCAGCTGCTATCTTCAGTATTTGTCCTTTGTAGCTTGTGTTAGAGGTGCCTAGAATGTGAAAATAATGCCTTTTTTGTTAATCTTTTATAAATCTAATTAAATATATCAAGTAAATTCATTCACAACCTTATTCAGAAAGGTAATTTTACAGATGTAACAGCATAGTATTCTTGTACGTGACTTCAGTGCACTAGATGGCTTTGAAATGGCAGAAAAGCACAAACTTGCTCACAATCATATGGAGGTAGCTCACACCCACGCTCCACCCTTTGTCTCATCTCTCCTTACTTTCTGTGCATCTATAGTTATAATCATGATTTTGAAGTGTTTTGACTGTTAGACATTAATGATAAACCACAGCATAAGAGAGAAATTATATTCAAATAAGAAGAATCAGACTTTGAGAAGTGTGGGCCCAGAACAAAATTGAAAATCTGTACATAACTGAGTTTTAGAGACTATAGAATCTGAATCTGCAGATGAATTTTGACTTGGCACCTATCCCTACAATGGGTCGGATTAAAGTTCTAAAACACTTCCAAACTTTTGGGTGTTCAAGATTTGGATCCTGGTCTAATCTTGGCAGCTCGGATCCATCACAAATCAAATTGTGATGAACATTTATATTGTGGTACAGACGAGTGATCTTGTTTTGCCTAATTTCAAACTCAAACATCATGGATTTGAATGTTCAGTTTAAAATCTGGTATTAGTAGGGACTGTGGAAAGTTTTCAGAGAGGTGCACTGTGCAGGGGGAAAAGAAGAGTGAAAACACAGTGTGCAAAATCCAGACCTAAATTCACCACTGGTTTAAGTGGACCACTCTATTGACAACATTCAATCAGTGTGCAAAACAAGGGTAACTTACCTGCCAAGATGTGGGTATGCTGGGGAGCTGCTTTAAATTCTCTTTCATGTTAGTTGCTTAAAAATGACCTTCAAATGCTTTTTAAAATTTGTTTTTGTTCTTTTTCTGGATTTTTTCCCTTGTATTTTACTTTAGAAATATCAGTTAAGAGAAGTGGTATGTACATGCCTGAGAGATGGTCAGTGACCAAGGTGGAGAATAAGATGTGTATGAGACAGTGTTAAATTACAGTTGCATCCAAGGTATGCTAGTTGTATCTTTACAAACTTCAAAAGGAAGAATGCAGCAAACTCCTTACATTGAGCAGGGGAGCGTGTTTGGTGTCACATACACATAACATGCAATCTATTTGATCAAACATATAGGAAATAATGGATCTTTGGCAAGGTAAATTGCATTTAAGAGAGAAATTTAACATATGGCTTAATCTAAAGGAATATTCCTAAATCAGATGCTTGCACCTGCAGATTCAGTAACTGGTAGTATTTTATTTTCATGTCTACTTTTTCAAATAATTATTTACTCTGGGTTGCCCACTTACAACAATCACTCTTTTGAGAAGAATTGTGAATAAGAATATGCAGTTCCAATATTAGTATCATAAAACAGTTTAAAATATATTTTAATGCTGATTTCCCTAGGGGCTACCTCCATTGTCATTCAAAGATTATTCATCCAGTGCTGTAATTTCGCATCTTAACTATTGTAGATAGTTTGCAAAACACTTAGGGACCAGTTTTGACATGCATCAGATGAATGTATGGCTAATGCCGGAAAATATAAGTCAATGTGAGATCATTTTTCAGCAAGACAAATTACTGCTTCTTCACAGAATTTAAATGGGGCTGATTTATGGAGTAGAGCATGATGACACTTAGAAAGAACAATTGCAATACAGCCTAATGTTGTTAAGTTGCAATAGCTCCTTATATCAAGTTACTGTACATCAAACCATGTCAGATTCTAAGACAAACTATTCCAGATTCCCACAAAATGAAAGAAATTTTTATATAAAAAATACATTCTAAGGTAGGTGGATGAAAGATAAATATACTATAGCATTCAAACGAGGACTGACTGAATATTATCTGTGAGAAAAAAGTGGATTCAGAACTGTCTTCTCATGTTCAAAGGAAGAGTATAAATTCTTTAAAAACCGCTATAGTTTAAACTGAGTGTGTTTTATTTAAATAATAAACAATACATGAAACAGTCTAATTTAACACTGAAGAAGGTGGGCTTCAACTGTAGTCACAGTAATAATACAGCGACAAAGAGTGCCACAGGACCCTTTTTGTCGCTTTTTACTGATCCAGACTAACACGGCCACCCCTCGAGTAATAATACAGTTAATTTCAACACTCACTAATGAGACAGTTGGACAAAAATAACTCTAAGAGACTTTGTAAACCTAGAAGTTTTAACTGTTGGAATACAATTCTCATGGTTAACAATTTGCACTTTGGTGCCATTCATACAATATACAATAGTTTATTTTATCAGCAAAGACCTACTAATGTGACTCTAATGAACACTAGACATGCATTACACTTAGTCCTGAAATGTTACTATATGATAATAGGAAAAAATAGTTTTCCATAATAGTTGGTATATAGATAGATAAATAACAGCATCAGAAGACCTTATGATAGGAGAGCCTGATTCTGCATCTTTTATTTGCAAGAGGAATCCTTACCTATATGAAAAGTCCCACTGAAGGCAAGAGGCTAGTTATAAAATAGAAGCTCAGAGTTATGGACACCTCGGGAATGGAGGTGGACCATAACTGTTCAGAGTTATGAACATTTCAGAAAGTGCAGTTTGAACTCCAGATCCAGCAGCTGTCACTCCCGGCCAGGTTTCAGCAGCAAGTGTGTGTGTGTGTGTGTGTGTGTGTGTGTGTGTGTGTGTGTGTGTGTGTCTGTGTGTGTGTGTGTGTGTGTGTGTGTGTGTGTAAACAGTATGTGTCCCTGCTCTGCTGGCTCCGGCTGCATTGGGCTGGCAGCCCCAGTGTTTTGCTGTAAGTAGGGGTAGGATAGGAACAGGCAGCCCAGACGTGCCTACCTTTAAGATATCATACAGGCTCAGTACAATAATTGTGTTTTTTTCCCCTGGTCTCTGCTGCTGCCTGATTGGTTACTTCCAGTTTCACATGGTGTCCTGTTGACTGGTCGGTCTATAGCTCTGGTGTTTGTATCTTTGAGGTTCTACTGTATGAATAAGGAGTAGATCTGGTTGGGAATTTTCTGACAAAATGAGGTTTCATCAAGAAAATATCCGTTTGTGAAACCTAGAACATTTCACATAATGTATTGGGTTTGACAAACTTTCACTGAACCATAGTCAGGGTCCCATCAGAAATGTTGCTCTGATAATTTTCTGCCAGTTCACCCAGTGGGCTGGTGGGGAGCCTGGACTTCCAAGGTCAGCAGGTCTAGGGCAGTGCTAGCATGTAGCTTGCCCTGGGAATAGCGACCCTGTGGCTTCCAGGGTCCCTGCTTCTGGGTGAGCCTCCCACTGTGGACTGCTATTCACTGATGACCAGCACTGAAACTAACTAGAATCATGACAATTTCACTCAGAAGTCACTAGGGTCCCAGAAACTATATTTAATGTTGGATTTCCAATTTTCTTTGTTTTTAATTCCTGGTTTTGTTCCATATCTGAATGAAATCAAATTTTGAAATGTCAAAGTGATAGAGACAGGTGCTCGGAAGGCCTCCGCTCTTAAGGGAGTGTTGGTAGGGGGACCCAGGCCCTCCCTGGACTTGCTTAATCCCCTTGGCTTTGTTTGGACTACCCCAGCAGGGGAATTCACCAGGACTGAGCTGTCCCAGGAGGGTGGGCCATACCGTAGGAGGAGGCAGCTGCACAAAAGAGGAAGAGAACTACCATGTTATACGTAGCCACCAGCATGTGCCTTGTGGTGAGTGGGCACCATTTAACCATACAGTGACGGGGGGAGAGGGCAGGGAGATAGGAAATGGTCCAGGGAGGGCAGCCTTAGGCAGCCCTGGCTGTCAAATCACTGAGAGCCATCAGAGGGCCCTGGATTGGAGCCCAATGGACTGGGGCAGCTCAGGCTTTCCTACCAACCACCCCCCTGCAAGTCATGGACCTAAGACTCAATCACCAGGTGATTTTACCCTACCAACCAACACCCTGAACAAGGACCTTCATACAGTCATATTGCATCTTTTTATGCTGAAATACACCACCACATTCTGGGGGTTTTTTATATACAAGCAAGCAACTGTGGACTGCCCAACTCTGCTACATTCCCTCCAGAACTGACATCTCTTAGACTGCTATAAAAAGGCAGATTTGCTAAGATATAGCAGACAAGCCATGCTCAGTGAACACATATTAAAAACACATGTCATCTACATGGGGCTACCACAAGGCAGCAAGGGTACACTGGGGTCTGGAAAACTATTTCAGCCTTGGGGTTAAGTAGTTTCTGCAGAGCAGCTCTGTAATCTGGGTGGAAAAAATATCTTCCACTAGCTCCTCATAGTATCAGGGGGGTAGCCGTGTTAGTCTGGATCTGTAAAAGCAGCAAAGAATCCTGTGGCACCTTATACACTAACAGACGTTTTTTAGCATGAGCTTTCGTGGGTGAATACCCACTTCATCGGATGCAAGTGGGTATTCACCCACGAAAGCTCATGCTAAAAAACATCTGTTAGTCTATAAGGTGCCACAGGATTCTTTGCTACTTTTATAGCTCCTCATAAAGACACTCGGAACCCTGCCTGATATTGTGAGCAGTCTGGGTTGCCACCCCAGACAGTAGAGCATTTTCAAGGCATCATTATTCTTTATTATCATATAGTGAAACAGAAGTATAACAAAATGTACCCGAGTAATGGTAGTAGTAAGATTTGTTGGGAATTGTTGGCGTGTTGGTGGACTGGGCTTAATCGGATTACTCTGATTATAAGTCTTTTTAATTTATGTCAAAATCACTGAGAATGTCAAAGGTGCCTTTGTGTGTGTGTGTTGTTTTTAAAATAAAAACTAAACATATTTTAGTATCTCTGCTCAAAATTATCTCTAGTTAGTAATTCTGTATTGAAATTAACTTAATTAGCTCTCCTTTATGTAATCAATTTTGATAATTAGATATGAAATTGTTATTCTACTCTGTCTGAAGCATTTAAAGAATTACTTTTAGTCCTTACAAAGCTTTATATAACAATGTGGATAGCATTTCCTCTAATAAAACATTTCTATGAAAAATCAATACTCAGATCATCAAATTCGCCTTTGCCTTCTTTAGTAAATTTTAATTTACAAGCAATACATGTTTATTTATATTCTTAATTTTTAATATACTGGACTGTCATTTAATATAAGTAATTTTAGTTAGTTATTTAATTACATGCATCTCTTCCCTCAACTGCACAAGAAAATACCTTAATAATTAGAGTCTGTATAGTGCTATGGGCATATAAAGCACTATATATATATATATATATATATATATATATATATATATATATATATATATATATATTCACAAACTCTCTGGTGGATTCTAGCTAGTTACTTCTAGCTTATTCAGCTTAAGACTCTGTGTATCATTCTTGGGAAAATAAGTCAAAACAACCTTTCTGGGCTTCAGCTAAATTCTGGTGTTTCTAGATTTAACTAACTTCAACTTCTCAACATTAAAACTGCTCTCTCAATAGTTCTTAACTAATCTTAAACACATTCAATTAGTACAATAAAATTAGGGAGAGCAATGGGCCAACCCTAGGCAGTCATCCTGGGAAATACGGGGTCACAAACCCCCTTCCCACTCCCTACCTCTTGGCTGCAAGGCATGTTGGGGAGAGCATGTGTGCCTGCAGATGTATGCCTAATACTCTTTTCCCCTATACAAATGGGCAGGGGATGGGGATAGAAAGATAGGGAATAGATGGGAATTTGGTTCCATTCCCAACATGCCAGCCAGCAGAGCTGAGCTGACATAGGGCAGTACAATAGTGATCTGAAATAATTCAAAGTCAACAGAGAAGTAGTTGTGACACCTCAAACACTTATTCTCCTGGGGCTAGCATAGCAACAGAGAGCTCATTATACAGAGCTAGCAGTAAAGGTACAATATAGCCCATTTTATAAGATTTACTCTTCAAGGTATTGCATTATCTTACCTTTGAAATCCAGAACATTATATAATGCCTGACTCATTATTAATATGCACATTTTCATATATTTTAAAGAAGGAACCATTATGATCACCTAGTCTGAAATCTTGCATAAAACACGCCATAGAATTTCCACATTTTTTTCCATCAAGCCCTTAACTTCTGGTGGATCCAGAGCATGTATTTTAGAAAGACATCCAATCTTGAGTTAAAGACTTCAAGCAACAGAAAAATCCACCACATCCCTAGGTAATTTATACCATGGTAATTATCTTAACTGTTTTGAGTCTTATTCATACAAAACCTAATTTATAGTAGGAAAACACAACAGTGCAAGTTACTTACACTTACACAGATACACACACTATCCCCATCTATCTGCAAATGCACAGAATAGTTACTTCCAGTTCAGACATGCTGCTAGCACAGTTGCTACAGGGAGAAAGCTATTGGGATTGTGCTTGTATTTTTGAATATTGAATAGAGCTGATGTTGATGAGCACCTCACAGTTTTTCAAACAAATTTGGAAAATTTCCCAGACTCTACACATGTGGAATAAAAACCCCTTTATGGATCAGTGAGAACAATTCATCCAGCTGGGGATGTCTCCATCCGCAAGTGATTTTTCACAATTCTTTGCTGATTTGAGCCAAATACACACACACACACACACATATCAAGGGCACTGAGCCATCCAATTTTCAAAAGCTAATTGAGTGCAAAAACCAGATCCATGGCATTGATGGTATCAAAGTCAGGTGAGATCTAATCCTTAGAGATGCTGAATGCATGGAACTCAAGGATCAGTCCTACAAACTCCTATGATTTTCTAATGATTGGCAGCTGCCCTTTTCTAGCACAAATGGATGAAAATGTGTGCTTTCCTTTAATTATTGCTTTTTTTTGGCCTTGAAAACAGAGTTATAGAGTTAAGATCAACACAAAGTCAAAACTCTGTACTTTGGATAGCACATAATTCTCATTATATATGATGTCAACTGCCTTTTTAAGAAAGATCAATGAAAACTGCTGCAGTAATGAAACCATAAATCCATCTGAACATGTTTTTTCACTTAGAACACAATTAATTTATTGGTATTACTATGCAAAGACATGAATCCTGATTCCTTCAAACCTGGAACTTTAATTTTAGCAATAAATTTCCTGTTTCTGGGGATTGACCTTTTTATGGTAGTTCTGAAAATTTGTGGAAACAAGTATTATAGGAAATATCATATTCAACCAACAAAACACACACTTAGTATGGATCAGAACTATGTTATTGGATATTTGTCTGGATAAAATTAAAGTATTAAACAGGTCATTCATCTGAATATATATGATAGGTTTTTAAATGTTTCTTTTTTGGATTATACACCTATTTGTTTCAATAATTTAATCCACCAATCTCTCACAGCAGATGTTTATATTTGAGGTGAAAAATACTTCATGAAGTCTACATACTTCTATTTATTTCAAAATTTTAAATGAGAATGCCTTAAAATGTAATAAGATATTTTGAACTTTTTTTGGTCAAATTTCCTAGATTTTTTTCTTTGCCTATATGCTCCATCTGAGTATAGGCATGTTATTACTCTTTTTGGAGTCTCTAGAAAAGGTGATAAGTAGGCCAAAGAGATCAATATCTACTGATATAGATCACTCACCCAAAAATGTAAATATTGCTAGTTCTACAGCTGGTTGGAAAATATTGCATTTCAAAATTTTAGATGAAAAAAAGGACATTTTCCAAGAAAAAATTTCACAAAAAATGTGGAACATTGTTGTATCCCTGATTCTTGCTATGCACTCAAGGACTCACATAGATAATCTTATATCATCTGTCTTGTAGAAAGCTGCGTTTCTTTAATATGCTAGTTTAGGTCAGGGTTGTAGAGCTTTTAATTTGGAAGATTGTGTTAATTTTTGAGTTTCCTAACACAAATCTCTCCTGCTCAATGAAGGTGATATTTTGATGCAATGCCCTGCTGTTCATAACTTTTACTCATAACTTACCACCTTTGTGGTTTGATTAATATTTACTTGTTATATAAAGGAGTGAAAAGGGGTATTCTCTTCAGAATGTTCTAAACTATTTAGCAGAATGAGCCTGATAGACCAAAAATAATATACTCCTATGCTATTTCTAAAGTAATTTTACTTGGTTGGAATTCACACCATCTTAGTCTGCTTTGAGATCAGTGGGAAGGTATTTCCATGATGAAATTTCTGTGGGTATCAAGGAAAATCCTTCACTGATGCCAGTGGTTGACAGGTCTGACCAAAATTATGATTCTCAACCTGACTTATTGGCCATCTGGCATTTACTTTGAGTGCATCTTCAGCACTGGAAGCATTATTACAGAAAAAAAGACTGCTTAGTGCAGATAGTGCTGAATGTCTCATTTACAACAGTGAGTCTGAATGATGTTGACAGATTATACTCTCTAAAATGTAACTTGCAAGACAGTCACTATGACTAAATCTACTTGCAGTGGGTGGACCAATCTTTCTGGGGCTTCCATGGCTGACTCCTCTTTCCCTGGCTAGCTAACAGTTAAAAACTGAAACACTTGTGTGCAGTTATGTATGTTTTACTAATAATCAGTGATCCAGATGCAAAATAAAAGTCTCTTATTTTGGCATGGTTTGGAAACAGGATCCAGCTGAGACAGAAAAAAATAGTTCATACACAATTCTTCTTCACATTAAATAAATGGACCTAAATGCTGATGAGACTGAACCGTCTGTACCCAGGCTACCTAAATTAAGTGCTAGTCCATCACAAGAAACAGCTCCTGTTCACACACCACTTAATTTATCAGAAATAGCTTTACATTGATGATGCTTGTGTAATCTAAAAGAAATCAAAACACAGGTGTTGGAACTTTGGATAAGACATCTGCCACTACAGACCTCTTCTTCCTAAATCAAGAACTATTTTGTTTTTTATTTAAGCCCCTTTCTGCACTTTTTCCAGTTACAATGAGAAAGACAGGAGAAAAGAATGCAGTATCAGATTTTCTTTTCCTCCTCATTCTCATACTGCCTTAGCTCAGTTCTAACTCTGCTGCTTTGCTCTTGTCTTTGACAATATATTTCCCATATCTGCACATGCTTCATACCAGCACACTCCTCCTCTCATTCTTCCCAAATATATTGATCTATCTGTTGCAGTGTCCTTCTGCCAATTTCCCCCCAACTTTTGCATCCTTCCCTTCTTCTTTTCTTCTCTTCTCTCTAGAATTACCAATTCATCTCTAAGAAATGTACCTTGATCAATGATCTTTCATTTCATGTGCTGTCCCCCATCTTCCGTTGAAGCCTGGCTCTCTCCTGATGAATATATTATGTGATGGAGCAAGGCCAGATGGCTACAGGAAAGTACTGAGGAGCAGGTATGTTAGCTCCAGGCTAAGCAAATCCCTAGTACCATGGGAACCAAAATGGCAGTTGCTCCAGGCTAATCAAGGCACCTGGGGCCAATTAAGAACTTTCTAGAAGGCACCGGAGAGAGCTACATTGATTGGAGCACCTGCAGCCAATCAGGACAGGCTAATCAAGGCACCTGGTATAAAAAGGGGAGCTCATGCCAGTCTAGGGAGGAGGAGCCAGAGGAAAGAAGTGCACATGAGGAGCTGGGAGCAAGAGACACAAGGAACTAAGAACTGAGAGGGGGTATTACTGGAGGATTGAGGAAAACACCATACAATCAAGCAGCATCAGACACCAGGAGGATCCTGTGGTGAGGATAAAGAAGGTGTTTGAAGGAGGCTATGGGGAAGTAGCCCAGGGAGCTGTAGCGGTCAAGCAGCGGTTACAAGTAGCACTATAGAGACTGCTGCAATTCACAGGGCCATGGGCTGGAACCCGGAGTAGAGGGCGGGCCCGGGTTCCCCCCTAACCTCGCTACTCCTAATCAGACAGGAGTAGTTGATCCAGACTATGGGTTTCATCCAAGGGGAAAACCACTGAGGGGAAGAAATCTGCCAATAAGCGCAGGACCTACTAGAGGAGAGGAGGAACTTTGCCACAATACATACTCCTTTGGAGACTCATCCCTTATTTTCTCCATATAACTGGGAGCCAAGCTGATGGTGTTGGATATTCCCATGGTCACTTTGATCACTTCCAGACTCTTCCTCCTTTCTTTTCCATTTTGCTCTCCTTTCCTTTTTCTGTCCAATAGGCCATTATATAATGTTTATTGGATCCACTCTTCCTGTTTATCATGACTGATGTTTTTCTTTGTTTCTTTCTCCAGAGTCACCTACCTCATCATGGTTCACTTTCAGCACAGGTGAACAGTCTGAATTTATGGATTTCCTCTTCCTTTCTCCAACCTCTTCCTTGGAGCACCAACTTAGGAACAACTCCAGTTGCTCCTTTGAGCTGGCTTTCATTAAATAGTTTCTGATTTCCCTGGGCTGGACCTTAATTTATGGTGGGGATGCAAAGGTGTCTTTAACTTTTTTTTAAGCAAATGCATTTGACACTCTTGTTTGCATTTTGTTAGTCCATTTACACTGGCCACTACAAATTCCCTTTCCTTTTTTTTTCAGTGCTTCCATTCTCACAATAAACTGACAACCCAACCTTCTATGTTCTGTGTGTAACTTTATATATCCTTTTACAGTCCAAGAAGAAAGTGCTTTGTAGGAAGGCATTGACTGAAACTAAACTGAAATTGATATTTTTGTTACATTCCTTGATATTCCAAGAGATGGAGAAGCTATTGTTATGATTATAAATTTTTCCACTTAAAAAAATTTAGTGGCTACTACAACAAGCATGGGAGAGAGGTGGATTAACCACATAAAATATTATTGAGTCTTCCACTGAACTCATATTAATGGCACTGGCCTTTTAATTCAAATAGTGGAGACTCATACATTTTGATCCAAAGATCCTGGATTCAGCTGTCACTAGAGAAGATATCAATTTTAAGGTTTCGTTCCAAATTACATAGTCTGATATATTTGAAGTGCAGTTTTTAAATATATATAAAAGCTCTTTGGAAAACAAGTAGCTTAAAGCATTTAGGGCATGATTCTTAACCACTGGAGTCAATGCAAGCTTTGCCATTGCAGTGGAAAGAGCATTGGTGCCTTAATGCAGTAAGATCAAAATGCAGAATGTGTCTTACTACTTTGCACTGCACAGGGCTCTATATTTTCTGGTGCTTCCTGGTTCTTCTGTTGTTTTCAGAGTTCTACTGCAATATGATTTAATTGGAAAGCATTAAAAATACCATAACTAAAATTAAAATCTATACTAAAAGTTATATTATTAGAACAGAGAGACTGTGTTTGTTATAATAAAGTATTATAACTAGATGTTTTCAATAATATGAACTTTAGTGGCAGGTGTTTAAAATAATACAAAGGAAATTACCAAGTTAACTTCAAAAAGACTGGTAATAGGTTCACAAATAGCTTCTCTGTGCAGGCAAATAATTATAAATTTTAAAAAGCATACTGTTAAATTGACACAATTGTAATGACATCTCTGTAGGTAGCTCATATCATGCACCATTTTATGTGCTACTAGGAGCGTAATGGCAGCATTTGCACAATAGGGCTACAGGAGGATGAGGTAGCATAATTGCAGCCTCACTGAAGCATGAATACAGACTAATTAACAAAATTGGAACTGCTGCACTCATGCTCCCATTTCATCTTTCTTATTTCATTTACTTTTTACATGCTGCTATGGTCACAGAATTGCTGTGTTTGTTGTTTGAAAATTGCAGATACTGTTGTCCACTTGCTGTCTCCATGCTACTACAGTGTACAAGGCTGCTCTGCTTGCAATATCCCCATTATGGAAGCAATGTCCAATTTTAGGGACTCTTTTCTTACCAGGTTTTTTATATTTTAGACTATATCCTGGAAGACTCTTCTTCACTTGTGTATATTTAGTCCTATGCATAGTACCATCAGAGTCAACCGGACAACATGAAAGTGTAAGTGCATGCAAAATTAGTCTCTAGGAAATCCAACCAACTACCTAATGGCATCAAAAACACTCATTTGAAACAAGAAGAACTGTTATATTAAGAGGAGCTGCTGATACATATAATAGCTGGTGTATACAATTATATTCATGCTGTGTAGAAAAAAAACATGGTTGTGGCCAATGCTGTTACTAAAGATGAAAATTCTGAAAAAGAGAAAATCAGACTAAGTGGTAGAGTTATGTGTTATTGTTCTACAGTGATATTAGTACAATATCAATTTCTGATTATGACAATTATTTTCATCCTGAAAAAAGCCAAACAGGGGCTTTTTTTTTTTTTAAGTTGTGCTCGGAGCACGAAGATCACATTTTCACAAGTGTCTAAGTGATTTAGGAGCACAAAATCCACTGACGTTAGTTACGTGGTTTTGAAAATATTATATTTAGGTGCCTAAATATGTACTTATAAGCTGAATAGTTCCAATTTTATTAATTACTGTATACTCATGCTTCACTGATTCTACAATTATTTTCTCATAGCCTCCTGTAGCCCTATTAGGCAAATGTTTCCATTATTCTCCTAGTAGCCTGCCAGTAAAGTTTATGCTTGTCATAACCTCTCCAATTATGGCACAAACGTATATGCAGATGTAGATACCTTTACCATCTAGAGCAGCAGTGGGCAACCTTTGGCACGCAGCTTGACAGGGTAAGCACCCTGGTGGGCTGGGCCAGTTTGTTTATCTGCCACGTCCTCAGGTTCGGCCGACCGCGGCTCCCACTGGCCGCAGTTCATAGTCCCAGGCCAATGGGGGCGGCAGGGAGCGGTGAGGGCCGAGGGATGTGCTGCAGCCCCCATGATGCTTCCTGCAGTCCCCATTGGCCTGGAGTGGCGAACCACAGCCAGTGGGAGCCACGATCGGCTGAACCTGCAGACGTGGCAGGTAAACAAACTGGCCCGGCCCACCAGGGTGCTTACCCTGGCAAGCCACGTGCCAAAGGTCACCGATCCCTGATCTAGGGACATCAATAAAATCACTGATCCACCACAAAAGGTGAAAAAAGTGCTAGTGACACTGCTGACAAAGATAATGAATGACATTTTTAAAATCAGTATTCCATAGTCCAACCCTTTTGCTTACCTGACACCACAGCATTGCTATGTTTGTTAGATATACTCAAGCTTACATCATATACCAGTCAGATCATGACCAGTAACAGTAAATATTGTCATTGTTGCCTGATTTTTATAAAACAAAAAAGCGGGTGAATGGCTATTATGTGCTTGATTATTTAATAAAGAGTGCAAATCACTATTGTACAGATGGGCATACACAAGAAGAGCTGATCAAAGAATTTTTTATGAAACTTTTTTCCATGAAAACCAAACTGTGTTGTGGAAATGTATCAATTTTGATGAAAATTATCTCAGACCCAAAATGGAATTTCTGTGATAGGGACACTCCACCCTGAATATCCACTAGTAGGTGACAAGGGGACTGACATGGCTGTGGGGGATCCAAGAGGTTGGTACACTGAGCTGCAACAGGGGATGCAAGGCTCAAGTCTGTGCTCTGGGGTACCTGAGTCAGCTCTAGGACTTGAACCCCAGTCTCCCACACCACACACCTGTGGCCCAACCCACATGCTATTGACTATTCTGGGGCAGAGATCTCTTTTTCTTGTAGCCTTTTGAAAGGTTACATTTTTGTTCTGCATCAAAATGAAAATACATTTCAATTTTTTTTTTTTTGTGAAACAGAATTGTGTTCCAGCCAGCCCTACACACAACGTCTGTGTGCTACATAAGTCTCACAGAAGTCTTATCTTGAAGATTTAAGTGGAACTTAAATGATGCCTAGATTATTTCCCACCACACAAATTTGCAGCATTATATAACAGCTGCTCCACCTTTCCCCAGGAATGGAATCTGACTCCAGATAGCCTTATTACTATATATGGCAAGTTAACTACTAAGAATATCACTGGAGAAGGCCCCAAAATAATATTGTCCTGATGAATAGGAGTTATTTAGTCAAGCACCTGCTGTAGGACATTGGAAAAGGTAACTGTTCATATTCACAGGCTTCCTCCATTTGATTATAGACTAGGTGGAGTTAGACTAGATTTCCTGGGAAAGAACCAGGCTTGGGTAGCAGTGTAAGATGAAGTCCACTGTACATAACTGCTCTCAAATATTTTACTGGCTCTACAGACTCAAAAGCAAATTGTGACCAGAGAGAATCTGTCATATTAATTTGTATCTGAAGATGATTTATATACAGAATGGATAGACCAACAGTCCAGACTCTGACTCTTCCTGACTCTTTTCTTACCCCTGGAAAATTTGGACCTTGAATTGTATTGCTTTTTGTAGTCAGACAAAACTGGAGTGAACCTCCCTGTAAGACAGTGGAATAACTCAGTTGTCATTGGATACCTTCAAGAATTTTACTGCCCATGCATTTGTTATAACAATTTATTAGGCATTGCTGAAAATGAGCAGGAACTTCATATCATCCCTATGCATTCAAGCTAATGTGTGTGTGTGTGTGTGTGTGTGTGTGTGTGTGTGTGTGTGTGTGTGTGTGTGTGTGTGTGAGAGAGAGAGAGAGAGAGAGATATTGATTCACTTTTAGGCATCTTCCTGCAGAAAATATAATTGTGAGAAAGATTTATCAGACACTGATTCATGAATTCCATGGATACTAATAAGTAATCTGTCTAATTTATTAATTCTATTGAACTAATAAGTAATCTCTCAAACTGATTTTTTAAGACAAATACCATGCAAATGCTCTTTACCTACAATGTTATCATACATCATTTTGAAGGACCACATCAAGGCTGCCAGGTCCAAATCTGAGTGTCACAAAGAAATCTGAAGCCAAATTGGAACAAAAAAAGAACAAGCATGATTATCTGCAAAGATCTGGTCTTGATAAGGAGTCTGAATTAATGTCTTGACAATGTCAAGAACATCATACCCCTTTGCTTTAACATCAAGCTCTACTTATGGAAAGATGTGTTGTCAAAAATATAGGATAATCCTTCATACTCTCACAATTTGACTGATAAAGCAGAGAAAATTGTAAAGTACATATAATTATAATGAGATGTATGCACGGTAGTAAATAAACTAGCAAATACACTTTGTAGGAACTTTAAAACCTTTACATTCATTTTTGCAAATCTTCAGTCTCTGAATCACTAGCACATTACAGTGCAGCTGAAATCAATTTTTTCTGACTTACTTTGTACTGGACTGAGAGTCAGGATTAGAAAGAAAGGGTGGTCAACTTACAGGACAACAACCCTATTTTTTCATATAGCTCTTAGTGAGGGAGGGGAAGATCTGGATAGCTATTTTCTTAAGGAGAATCCTCCAAACTCTGATGGGAAATTCCTGTTCTGTAAGCAACAAGAGGGGGAGGGCCAGCAGCAAAAGATACATGAAGACAAAACTGAGGGAGGAATCCTAAGAAAAAAAACAGGGGAGTGGTTGGCGATGGGATGGTGGGGGAAATTGGGCAAAGGTCCATTATCCTGGAAACCCAGGAAAGCAGACAAGATGCAAGGTAGTCTAACTGGGCTGCAACTGTATTAGCTTAACTCATCTGGGAACTATCCAGCAATAACTTGTACAGTGCAGATCATGATCCTTCCTTAATCATTTCCACCAAGTTAAGGGCTGCCGTCAGTCTCCTCCCCTCCACAGCTGGTACCCATCTCATTGCTTAGATCCTACCACCCTCTTCTCATCTGAGGGCTAGCAGGCTGGGGAAGGGACATTGCCTCCTAGCTGTACCAAACATTAGGAGTCACAACCCCATTCCCCAGCTTCTTTAGTGCACTTCAGATCCCAGTTCTTCAGGAAACCAGACCCTACAGGATAAGTACCTGCAGACTCTATGGGGATTTCCAGTCAATCATTGCTGGACCCTGCTGGTCACACTGATGTCCTTGGTGACCCCCAAACCTGCATAGGAGGAACCCACACCAGCATGGAACTATGGCAGAATCCTTGCAGACTTTCTGCCTGCTAATCTGTGCATGAAAGGGGGCTTCAGCTGGAGGAACAAGGTTTATATACTGCTTCCCCTTTCTTACCTGAGAAGCTAGCCAAAGTTCAGGGCTCGGGATATTCCAGCTGGGAGCATAAATTGATGGACTCTATTTTTTCTTTCATGCAGTCTTGTTTATGTACAAGAAATGTACAAAGTCCTGCGTCTCTGAATGCAGGAGGAACCAAGAACAAAAGGAGCAATATCATATCTCATAACCCCAAGCCTCTTTAGCCAACACCAGACCCAATATTTCCCTCTCTAGCTTTTTCTGGATTCATACTGAGCACAGTGCACTGCTTAGCTTTCTTGCTTTTGCCTCTTCCTCTCTTTCTGTTTCTGTGTGTTCTGCCTCCTCCTCTTCCCTCCCCTAACAGAAACAATACACAGCAAAACCCCTCTTCACATTCAGTTCAAAACTCCTAGGTTTAAGACAAAAAACATGCTATGTACCCAAGGTGAGGGCTTGTAACTAATTTATCCTGTTATGTTAACTGAAGGGTGCGTTCACATCCAATCTCAATGAGATCAAAGCAATAAGCCACACTACTTAGCATAAACACTACCTTCCTGTAACAGAGTGCTGGGCAATAGCAGTGAGGCCAGCACTCTGGTCACTGCAGCTCCAATTAACTACTGCAGGACAGACCTTATTAAGAAGAGCTGTGTTTAATTGACAAGTGAAGGAAAGCTGGAAGGCTAATTAAGCCATTAAGCAGAGAACACAAAGAGGAAGAGGAAGGAAGCAAAGAGAGAGATTGCGCTTCCCTGCTTACTTCAGGAGCTGAGGGCTCCCTAAGAATGTAGGAGTAAGGCTGCATAGTGTACAAGGGCGGTGGGAACCAACATTGTAAATAAACTGCACAGGGTGGTTTACAGCATAAGGGTATCTGAGCTTTTGTAGACTTGAGCAGAGGCAGGATCAAGAAGGGCCCTGCCACACTTCCCCTAGCTGCACTCTGTCAGTAGTTTACCTGACCCGCACTGGCCAGCCCACCCGCACAAGTGATGCTTTTCACCAACCCCAAACATTGAAGGAGCAGGGGAATATCCTTAAAGGAGATGTTACTCCTTTATCCTGCCAGTCCAAACAAACACGCCACGCCTTTAAGGTTGTGGAGAATGTATTCTTCAAAATCATCTGATAGTAGCAGAAGCGGAGAAGCTGAGGAAGCACACACATCAAATAATTGGAGAGCTGGTTTGTGTGTGTAAAGTTGGGGAGCAGATGTGTACATCTTGTGCACAAGAACTTTACATTATGTAGCAACCTTCCACTGGATTGTGAATTGTCAGTAACGAGACATGACCTCAGGAGATCAAACCCAAACACAGTATGTAAACTTATCCTTGGTGGGTCATACCTGCCCCTGACAGGTCTGAGTGGTCTATCTTTCTCTTGTACTTTGGCAAATTTATATTGCTTGTGCTGCCAATAAATTCGTATTGAACTAAATGGAAAAAAATGTCAGCCCTTGATCTACTGGGTGTGCCAGGAACAGCAAGTGCTGTCTCCCTTTCACTGGAAATAACACACTGAGATGTGAGGCTGGGAACAGATGAGAGTTACACAGAGAATACCGTAGCTTTACTCTCCAGCCAACAGACATATCAAGATCACAGCCCAAGGCAATATGGCTGTAGGCTGAAAAGATATGATAGATTATGCAATGGGACTGACACACTCTTTTAAATAATTATTTATAAGAACTAGCCTTGTATCAAAAATATACATTAAACATCAAGGTACTTTGTCTTGCAGTTGATATGTAGCTTCTTATACATATTACAGTGCTAAAACTCTTGCCATGTTTATTCACTTATGGATAAAATTCACTTTGGTGCATAGGGCTAACACTAAATCTATGTACCGCTTAAATCCTGCTTAAGATCCATTTTGAGGGATTAAAAGGGATTTTGCTGGTGCATAGTCCTTGTGCTAGTCCTTTGCAGCAAGATGAATTTCAACGATAAGTGAATAAATAGGGCAGGAGGACATTTGAATCCTATGTCTTGCTATAATATCCTGCAAGGTGAGTGAGTCTTGCTGTCTTGAACAAAAAGTTAACTGTGATAAAATCAATTCTAAGGGATTTACTCTCCCAACCAAAACAAAATTATTTTACAAAGGAAACTGAGTAGAAGTAAAATAAAGTCCCCAGGCCAATTCTAATCTGTATTGAACTAGATTATATGAAGGTCAAACAGTAGTGAACGGAGGAAACAGATCTCTTGTCTATAGGAGCAGAGAGATACCACTACAGTGGCCTTGAAAAAGGCAATTTGAAAACATGGTAAGATGTTTCGGTTACAGTGGGAGGATAGGAAAAACATGACCTGAAATAACAAATATAATTCAACATCAGAACAATGATGGATGAAGCCCAATAATTTCATGAACATACTGTTAGAACAAGTACTTTCAATATATTTATTTTTAAAGGGGAGCTGTTGATGGAAGTTAGACACTTCCATCACAAATATATACCTCTCACCAAACATAAAGGGTCTAATTCTCCTCTCTGGCCTGGTCTACACTACGCGTTTAAACTGGTTTTAGGAGCGATAAACTGATTCAACGCCACACCCGTCCACACTAAGAGGCCCTTTATATCGATATAAAGGGCTCTTTAAACTGGTTTCTGTACTCCTCCCCAACAAGAGGCGTAGCGCTAATATCGGTATTGCCATATCGGATTAGGGTTAGTGTGGCCGCAAATCGATGGTATTGGCCTCCGGGCGGTATCCCACAGTGCACCACTGACCGCTCTGGACAGCAATCTGAACTCGGATGCACTGGCCAGGTAGACAGGAAAAGCCCCGCAAACTTTTGAATATCATTTCCTGTTTGCCTAGCATGGAGCTCCGATCAGCACGGCTGGCGATGCAGTCCAAAAACAAAATCCAAAAAGAGCTCCAGCATGGACCGTATGGATGTGATCGCTGTCTGGGCAGGCAAATCTATTCTATCAGAGCTCCGTTACAGAAGACGAAAGTCCAAAGTATTTTTAAAAAATCTCCAGGCAGATGCCATAGCAGGGACTCAGCGCGCTGCTGCGTGACAAGCATAACGGAAAGCCAAAGAATCAAATGGACGCTCATGGAGGGAGGGAGGGGGGACTGAGGACTCAAGCTATCCTACAGTTCCTGTAGTCTCCGAAAAGCATTTGCATTCTTGGCTGAGCTCCCAATGCCTGTAGGGTCAAACACATTGTCCGCGGTGGTTCAGGGCATAGCTCGTCAATGTACCCCCAACCCCCCACCCCCAGAAGGAAAAGGGAAAAAAATCATCTCTTGACTCTTTTAAATGTCACCCTATGTGTACTGAATGCTGCTGGTAGACGTGATGCTGCGGCACTGTACTGTAGCATCCTCGCCCCCCCTCCTTGGTGGCTGATGGTGCAATATGGCTGATATCTGTCATCATCATCAGCCTTGTGGCAGATGGTGTAGTGCAATAGGACTGCTATCCGTCCTCGTCATCAGCCCATGAGTGCTCCTGACTGGCCTCCCGGTCATTCCCAGTAGACGGTACAGAACGGCTGGTAACCGTCTTCATCATAGCAACAGGGGGCTGAGCTCCATCAGCCCCCGCCCTTCATGTGTAAAGAAAAGATTCTGTACTTCCTGGACTATCATAGCAGCAGGATGCTGGGCTCCTCTTCCCCACACTGCTTAATGTCCTGTCTGGACTATCATAGCAGCTGGAGGCTGCCTTCCCTTCATTTCATTTCACTAACAAGTCACTGTTTCTTATTCCTGCATTCTTTATTACTTCAGCACACAAATGGGGGGACACTGCAATGGTAGCCCAGGAAGGCTGGGGGAGGAGGTAAGCAACAGGTGGGGTTGTTGCAGGGACACCCCCTGTGGATGGCATGCAGCTCATCATTCCTGCATGATCTGACACGGAGCGGCTGTGCTCTCTAGTTCTCTGATACACTGGATCTCTAGTACACTTGCCCCATATTCTAGGCAGGACTAATTCTATTTTTAGATACCATAAAGGAGGGATTGACTCGGGGAGTCATTCCCATTTTTGTCTTTTGCGCCTCCGGCTGATCTCAGCCAGGGGCACCTATGACAGCAGCAGAAGGTATAGTGCAATAGGACTGGTAACCATCATCTCATTGCCAATTTACAATGGCATGGTAGACGGTACAGAACGACTGCTAACCATCTCTGCTGTCATGCAAAAGCAAATGAATGCTGCTGTGTAGCACTGCTGAATCGCCTCTGTCCGCGGCATCTAGTACACATACGGTGACAGTGACAAAAGGCAAAACAGGCTCCATGGTTGCCACGCTATGGCGTCTGCCAGGGCAATCCAGGGAAAAAGGGCGTGAAATAATTGTCTGCCGTTGCTTTCCTGGAGGAAGGAATGACTGACGACATTTACCCAGAACCACCCGCGACAATGATTTTTGCCCCATCAGGCACTGGGATCTCAACCCAGAATTCTAAGGGGCGGGGGAGCCTGCGGGAACTATGGGATAGCTACGGAATAGCTACCCACAGTGCAACGCTCCAGAAATCGACGCTAGCCTCGGACCTTGGACGCACACCACCGAATTAATGTGCCTAGTGTGGCCGCGTGCACTCGATTTTATACAATCTGTTTTACTAAACCGGTTTATGTAAATTCGGAATAATCCCGTAGTGTAGACGTACCCTTTGTAACCATTTGAACCTGTGGAAAGTGAGTGAGGAATGGATTTAAAACATCAGAGTTCCAAGGTTAGACATACCTTTGATCTCTGAATCTCTTCATGAGCACCCTGATAAGTGACAGGCCTGCATTAGGAAACTCCTGCATTTCTTTCAAAGTTGAATCCCATGACTTACCATACAGAGTATCCCAGTTACAGCACCACCATTTACCAGCTAGGGCTCCTCAGCAGGTCCAACTGTCTTTGGCCCCTTCTATACACTTCCTTTGGGATCTGTAAATAGTGGGTAAAAGCGATGACACTGATCAGCTTCTGCAAAACAAAGTGTTATTTATTTATCCATAGAAATACTGCAATCAGAACAAAAAGGGTTAAAACAACAAAACATCTACAGGCATATAACCTTGCCTTAGCTTACAATTTCTTTTGACACTATGGTAAGCCCAGCTCAGCCCTCGTACCGCCCATTCTCTTGGGATCAAATTATACACATGGCCTCTCTAGAGAGCCTACTTCTCCTCTATTTCTCAGGGGTTCTCTTTTAATAGTTCTTGAGTTCTTTGTTCCCAGTTTCCCACCTGAAGGCCATCTGATTGAATTCAAGGCAAAAAGTTCCGGCACATGAAGCTGATGTGCTGAATGCATGTGTTTCTTCACTCTGAAAGTTCAGCGTAGATACTTTAAATTATATCAATATAATGTTCTTTGTATGGTGACTGATGAGGACAGCATCAGTTTAATACATAAATTATCCATAGTCTCTCCTGATGACAACAAAGAAACTTAAGGAAGTATCATTTAGAGGAGGGGTCGGCAACCTTTCAGAAGTGGTGTGCCGAGTCTTCATTTATTCACTCTAATTGAAGGTTTTGCGTGCCATTCACACATTTTAACGTTTTTAGAAGGTCTCTTTCCATAAGTCTATAATATATAACTAAACTATTGTTGTATGTAAAGTAAATAAGGTTTTTAAAATGTTTAAGAAGCTTTTAAAATGTTTAAAATTAAATTAAAATGCAGACCCCCCAGACTGGTGGCCAGGACCCAGGCAGTGTGAGTGCCACTGAAAATCAGCTGATGTGCCGCCTTCGGCATGCGTGCAGTAGGTTGCCTACCCCTGATTTAGAGTATCATCTTCAAAAAATAATCCTATATCTCTAATAACTTGTTTTTGAATTTACAAATTATTATTCTAAACATATTGGAGCTCTTTTCCATAGAAGAACATTAGAAGATAAATGAATCATTAATAAATAATCTCTGAAGCTACAAGGCAAACCATTTATGCACCATTTCTTTTTAAGTATCCTCTATGGGAAAATAACATACTGTAATATTCATAGTAAATTGATATCATTTAAAATATCTATGCTAAATTTTCAGAATGCAGAAACACATGCATTCGGTACATCAGCCGCTGGAAAAGCCTGCTTTCATTGTGGTGTTTGGAAAAAGAAGTTAATTACTGTTAGGCTTTCAAAGAAACAGCTATGTGCATGAGGACTCAGCAAGGTAAAATTCAACCCTAAACCCAGAGGACCAGGACAAGGCCTAGTGCTCCACCATTTTGAATGCTTAAATGGGACATAGATATTGTACTGGCCATCAGCACATGGGTGAATTTTACCTCGAGTGAAAAGTATATCCACTACAGGTTCTTGTGCAGTCTATTGAAAAATCACAAAGCATCAACCTGAGCTGCCTACAGAAAATTCTGAATTTTTATTAAGCAATGAGAAAGAATTTTCTAAGTATTGTAGACTGATGCTTTCTGAACTATAACCTAACCAGGTCATAAGGTGCCTCCTTCAGCACATCTGGCAGTTTTGAAGCTGTTCTTCTGCACAGTTCTTCTGAACTGTCTCCAGACCAATTAAGCACACGTGCAAACTAATTACAATTGTATACCATCCACTTTCTGCTCTCCAAACACTTCCATCCAAAAACCTGGCTTTATATTTAACACAAATACCATAAACTCAGAGACAATTAATTCTTTAGTTGCTGGATAAAAATATTGTGGTAAGCAGTGACATTACTACTGAAAAGCAATTCACAAACATATTGTACTTTGTACCAGTGCTATTTTTTCTACTGAGGTAATACAGGATTCATCATATATGGAATCTTGTATTTGGAATACACTTCCATTGCACAGACATTGACTGTTTAGTGGCAACTCCTTTATATACACAAGACAATAATTCCTAACAAAATTACTAATATTTTTCATTATCCATTAGTCCTTGTCCCAGAGCAATATGCTGAAACTCTTCCTGTGTCACAAAAATCCTCTCTCATGAAGAACACACCTGCCTTTCTGTGTAATGGTTTTAAATTGTAATCTCCTAAGAGAAAGGTCTTTACAGAAGATGCATCTTTTTAGTATACTGCAAACAGAGTAATACATAATAAATAAAATAATACTAATAATAGTTTAATAGAACGGCTGCAATTTAATCAAGGTATTACTAGTTACACATGAACTTTCAACATTTCTGATATCATTTACTTTGGACTACAATGTTGACTTCAGGGGGGGAATTATTTGCTATTTTATGCAATTTGTCACGGTGGGCATGAGAGCTGTTCAAAAATGGATGCACAATTTTCTTTTATTTTTAAACCGGGAGGATAGTTCATTTTCAATTTTTTATTAAAAAATGGCTAAAACTCCTTTGCTTAAAATCTTACACTCACATAAATATGCAATTTACCTGGAAAATTTCCACCCAATGGGTGAAACATTCAGAAAGTTATGAGTGATGGAAAGGCTGTAATGGAAATGCTTTAACTATAAATAATCACTAGTGCTGCAGTTATAACACTATGCTATGGCTACTATTGACTCAACTGTTCTTTGAGGTAAACAATATTACACAACTTTTCTAAGATCATTGGCTAGGACTTAATGAATTCTGATCCAGATTCTCATATTCTTACTCATATTGAGTAGTAACTGTTCCCACGAGTACTTCCATTGATGAAAATAAGATTATGATGTATTCACAGATCAAGGTTCTAGTCCACTTTAGTGTGAGTAGAAAAAGTGGATTTTTTTAACCTGCCAGGTAAGCACATAACATGAAGTTGCACTATTTTGGCTGACAAAAATAGCATTATTTTGAATTCATACTTTTTGTAAAAAATCATGAGAAAATCTCCATTTTGAATTGTGGTCATTTAGTTTAGGTCTAAATACCAATTTTTTTTAAAAAAAATGGGTTCCTAAAGTTAAACATCTAAATTCATATTGGCTCCAATGAGTGCTTAGCATTGAAAATGTCATTATCTTTTAGGTACCAGGTAACTTTAAGGTCTATGTTTTAAAGTCTTTGCTTATATATGCTTTCTAGAAGAGAAACAAAGTTTTATGAAGTACTGCTAAGTAGAAGGTAATTGCAGTTATTTGTTCCTCTATTCCACTCCAACAAAATCTTTTTGTTTTTTGTTTTTTTTTAATTCCCTCCTCCAGCTGTTTGAGATCATCACTTAACAAGAGAGTGCTGATTGTATAGATTTACAGTATAACACTTATCAAACATCTGCACCCGGTGCTTGAACAATGTCAACCAAGTAGAAAATCAGGCACTGTTGGTCAAAGAGAGAGATTTTAAGCTGCATAAAATTTGATAGATATCTGGCAGGGAGCCAGATCTCTCTGTTCAGAACTCAGATGTAATTTCTGTTTGACTTGATTTAGACTTAGCAGAGATCTAGGGTGACCAGACAGCAAGTGTGAAAAATTGGGATGGAGGTAAGGGGGTAATAGGAACCTATATAAGAAAAAGACCCCAAAATCGAGACTATCCCTATAAAAATTGGAACATCTGGTCACCCTAGAAATATCAAGCAACAAATATAAGAAGGGTGAAACGTTTCTTAAGAAGCACTGTATTACATGAAGAATCATGACACAAACAGAGTAGTTCCATTACAAGAAAGGCAAGGACTGATTTAGGTTGTACAATAAGGAAAAAATCCTAACAGTGAGGTTAGTAGGACTGCAGAACAGCTTCACAAGAAAAGGGACAGAAGTTGCCAGGAGTCATTTAAAACTAGACTGTTCACTCTAGAATAATCAGTGGGGCAGGGAGGATAGGCAAGAAGATAGCAATCAGATAGAACAGGATGTGCATTAGCAGGCTATTGACTCAAGCTTTCAATGCATTAGGCAGAGAGCCTTCAACCACTCAAGAAGTTCACCAATACCTTACTAATTCTCACCCTATTAAGGACTTTATGCTATTAAAAGATGGCTCATTAGTTTTACACTGCATTTTATAAGCTTTATAAAAAGCAGCTCAGGGGAGTTTATGTAATGTGTCCTTCCACTGTGAAAAGTACTTCCTATTGGAATAATGAGAAAATGGGGAAAGTGTTATGACTATTTGTAGTAGATATGTTGATACTTTTTATTAAGTTATCTGGACTATTAGGACTTTTCCCTCTGTATAACCCTGATGCCATTTCGGCAGAAGTGTGTCACCAGCAAACAATATTAAATCACTTTTTTATAAAGAAGAAGATAATTTGGAATATGGTTTTCCAGTTCAGCTTTTACCTTAGAAAAATCACTGTAAAAAGAGTCACACTCACCAACACAGAACATTAATGGGAGTGGGAAATTTAAAACTGCTAGTTTATTGCCTCTCTCCCTTCACCTTCCTCTTTGCTTCCCCTCACCCCCATCTCCACATGGAACTTCATTCTCTTTTACAAGGTAAGTCGGCATCCCTGCAAGCACTCGTCCACATGCTTATCTTGATCTATCATAGTCTGTTTTATCCTTATAGCATGGTAGCCAGAATATTACCTTGTTCTCAAATTGAATGCTCTCTTGACTCCAGTCCTGCTGTGGCTTAGGGCTTCCTATGTCAGATGCCCTGAGTAGGACAGAGCAGAAATTAGGGTTTTGCCCATTAAGTCTAGAACAATTACTGATCAGAGTGAAATTCATTATTTGTGAGGGCCACCATTTTGGCTGACACACCAGAGATTAAACCAGGGACCAGAAGCATGAAGGGGCTACAGTTTCAGCTATAGCGGGCTAAGTAGCACTATCACAAACTCCAACCTTCTGTGGATCAAATGCAGAGGGGAGTGATGGGGGACAGTAACACAATCTGACCAGTGGCTTACATATTAATTCAGGATTAATCACTTTTCACTTCTATTAAATTACAGTAAAATGAATAAGAATCAGGACAGTGGGATGTAAGAAGCAGGGAAAGATACAAACACAAGAGTCTTTAATTCCTTGTGTCAGCAACACTCTTAAGTACATGCTTAAATGTAAGGGAATGCTTCAGGCCCATGAGAATTAAGTATCTGTTTAAAGTTAAGCACATGATTAAGTGCTATCTGGAATAAGGATGCTTTCCTTATTCAAGATTGGAGTTTGTGGGTTAAGAAAATACCCAAACGATGTGTGTGTTGTACTTCCATGTTTGGAGGTATCTTTTATAAACTAATTTATGCAATAATTCTGGAGTTAAATCCTGGCTTCACTGAAGTCCTGGAGAGTTTAGCCCTTGATTTCAATGGAGCCAGAATTTTACCTCTTATGTTTTATTTGTAACACTGGAGGTTTTAAATAAAAATGAGTGTGTTTTCATCATAAAATGATAAAAGTTAAGAAAGGCAGTGCCCTGACATATTTAAGGTTGTGGTAAAGCATACTTAAATAAATGTAAGCTGTGACCAGTGAAGCAGGTGTATGAATAGACTGGGTGCAGCACTTTTAACTCTACTTGGGATGTACACTCCCTTCATTTCCATGATAGTAATGTACATATTTGCTTCAATAAATGAACTGTGCTATGAAGCTTATCGGCTGCAAAAAGTAAAACAAAAACAAAAAAAACTACCAGTAAATTACTACCCGTGTTCATCAAAATTTGATCTAATTTCAGCATTTTCAAACCGGGTCAGCCCATCTCTCTCTGCAATCACCATTTCAGCAATACCATTTTACAAATTGGCCTTCACTCACTGGCCTTCCATTTCATTGGTCATACACTACCTCATTTTATTGGAAAACTTATTTGCATTTTAATGAATTTGAATAAAATGGAAGTCCTAGCATCCTATAACAGCTCAGCAAAACAGCTGTTTTCAAAAGGATTACACATTCCTTAAAAAGCCTTTAGATGACATGTTTCTCTGACAATCCTTTTAATAGGACAGTTTGTCCACTGTTTTCATTTTTGTCCTTAGTAAATTCTCGTTATGGCACACTTGTAAATGCTTTAATTAAAATTCTTCATCTCATCTTGATTTTCAGACTTGAGCTTTTCAGTAAAGGAAAAAAAAAATAAAGATTTATTTGTGCGCTATGGAAATTGTGGTCTGTAAGCCACAGTGTACAGTAAGCTCATGTAAACCATCAGTTACATTATAGATAGCAATTAGAAGAATTATATTACAAATGTAAGACAAAAATGACAGTTTAACTGTGATTCAATAATGATTTAGTGAAAGATACTTAAGGCTCCCAGAGTGCTATCTTTTCCTATGACAAAAGAGGTTTTCTTTTACAAACCTAGGATTAATTTAATATATTGGACTCAGCCATATCTTTTGTACCTAACAAACACACCAGATTTACTCAGACTATTTAAGTAGAATGACCTACAGAAATACAGGTTGTACATCCAAACTTTCTCCACTTTTAATTTCTGCAAGTGTTAGATCAAAAAGACAAAAGCTGTTATAAAATACATGATGCTTAGAGATGAGTTAAAAATATTCAGACCCTGACTTGATTTTTTAAATTATTTCTGACATTGTCGAATATCAGTCCATGTTCTGCATCACGGAGTCATTACATCACCCATGATGCAACATGCAAAAAATTAAACTAAACAACTTTCTGCCTCGTCTGCGCGCACGCGTGTGCGTGCGCACACACACACACACACACACACAGTTTTTGTTAGCCTAGAAGCATTTTGAGTTATTTAAATGAGGTCAAATGGGGACAACACATGAAAGCAAACATTTTATTCCTAATAATAAGCCGCATGCAAATGATCATGTTTATTTAAAAAAATGGTAAAACAGATCACTGCTTTTCAGTTAAACTCTTTTTTCTAAATTATTTTGTCCAAGCACAGAAAACAGAATAATGCTGGTGTCTTTGCATATCTCTGAATGTTTTATTTTCTTTCCTTAAGAGGGAGATTAGAAGCAATTTTCCGTAAGTGTCCCAAGAACATAAAGCTGAACAGTTGCTCAAAAGCTTTATAACAGCTATCATTTTTCTGCTAGTGTTTGTTTAATGTACTGTATTGCTGAAGTCAAGATTCTAAATGGCGTAAGACAGACTCTTGGCGTGCTAGAGTTCAACAGTCATATGCAAATACACAGGCTATAAAACACCAGTATTTTCTGTATGTTAATGGCGCATGGGATATGATGTCCTGCATTTGTGTCTGATTCAATGTTTTTCAAAGTTTTGGTTAGAATTCATTTCAACTGTTAACTTTCCCTTTTGTCAAACTGGATTTAAAAACACCACCGCTGATAACTGCAAAAAGAAAGCATTAATTTTCCTGCAATACTTATTTTTAGCATGATATTTCCTATTATAATGAGTGCTGTGGCAAAACATTTATATTACCATAAGACAAATGTTTCTTTTTTAATGTCAACCATTGTACTAAAAGTGGTGGGGCCAATCCTCAGCTGGTATAAAGATGTGTTGCTCCATTGACTTCAACGGAGCAATGCTGATCTACCCAAGCTGAGAAGATGGCTCTGTATTGTGATAGAAACATATTGAATAATTATGTTTAGGTTTGTTGTTATTTTTTTACACTGATCTGCTTGGGGGTATTGAAGCCACAATATTGGGTATAAGGATGAAGCAGGAGCAACTCACTAGTCAATTTTTGGTCCATTAATCTAAGGTAAAACAGGGTTATACAGCCCCCAGTTCAGCAAGGTACTTAAGCACACACACAATTCTGAGCAAAAAGTAGTCCATTGACTTCAGGATGTAAGCCAATCTCTAGCTTTTAAAGCTCAGCATGAGAACTGAAGTGTGTGTATGTGTGTGTGTGGCGGGGGGGAGAAGTGGGGCAGATTACCCACATCTCTTTTCTGTAGGGTTCTTACATCTTTCTCTGAATCATCTGCCATAGCCACTGTCAGATACTGGGCTAGAGGAACATTGGTCTGGTGCAGTATAGCAGTTCTTATGTTCCTCATGGGGATTAGGCATAGCTTAAATACCCTGCTGAATTGAGGCCATGGGTAACATTTTCAGAAAAGGGCATAAGTGTATAAGACCATCATAATAGGTGCACATACTAGGTCTTCTCAGGCCTGGTCTACACTACGGGGGTGGTTTCGAACTAAGGTATGCAAGTTCAGCTACGCGAATAGCGTAGCTGAACTCGAACTACCTTAGTTCGAACTACTTACCCGTCCTGATGGCGCGGGATCGAAGTCCACGGCTCCCCCGTCGACTCCGCCACCGCCGTTCGCGGTGGTGGAGTTCCGGAGTCGACGGGAGTGCGTTCGGAGTTCGATATATTGCGCTTAGAGGAGACGCGATATATCAAACTCCGAGAAGTCGATTGCTACCCGCCGACCCAGCGGGTAGTATGGACGTACCCTCAGACAGCAAAACACAAATGCTGCTGACTCTGGTTGACCTAAAAGTCCAAAAATCCCAGGCAGCCCCCTTTTGTAGTCCTTGAAGAATTCCACTGTCACTGCTCCCTATAGCTGCCTAACATACCACATGACATCATGGGCTGCATCCTTACCCCTACCACTCCATGCCAAGGGACAGCAAGGAAAATCACAGCTTCACATACACTGACCTGTGAGAACCATTGGTGGCGCATGTTTAGTCACAACAAACTACAGAAATGTTTGCTACCTTTACAGTTTCAAAGTCACACTCCTTTAATTTATGTTAAAAGTTTGTATTACATTACCTATGTTTTTTGGCACATTGTTTTTCTGCACTGTTGCTGCCACTCCATATATTTCTATTTTTTTTTTGGAGAATAAAATTACATTAATTGGTTCACACTTGGTACTTGTAAATATGCAGCAAGCACTACATAATTCATAGCGTCATAAAAAAACCCACATAGTTATGCTTATAAATGTATAAACCATTACCGGTTCATTCACTTGCATGTCCACCAATGTAATATACGCCATCATATGCCAGCAATGCCCCTCTGCTATGTACATCGGCCAAACTGGACAGTCCCTACGGAAAAGGATAAATGGACACAAATCAGATATTAGGAATGGCAATATGCAAAAACCTGTAGGAGAACGCTTCAACCTCCCTGGCCACACAATAGCAGATTTTAAGGTAGCCATCCTGCAGCAAAAAAACTTCAGGACCAGACTCCAAAGAGAAACTGCTGAGCTTCAGTTCATCTGCATATTTGACACCAGCGGCTCAGGATTAAACAAAGACTGTGAATGGCTTGCTAACTACAAAACCAATGTCTCCTACCTTGGTTTTCACACCTCAGCTGCTAGAAGAGGGCCTCATCCTCCCTGATTGAACTAACCTCATTATCTCTAGCCTGCTTCTTGCTTGCATATATATACCTGCCCCTGGAAATTTCCACTACATGCATCCGACGAAGTGGGTATTCACCCACGAAAGCTCATGCTCCAAAACATCTGTTAGTCTATAAGGTGCCACAGGACTCTTTGCTGCTTATAAATGTAGAGCACTACACAATTCCAAGCAGCACCCAAAGCGCCATGCCCAGAGAACAGATAAGCACAGAACGCTACTTTGTATGATTATTACCTTGTTCTTTCCAAGTGTCCCTCAGCCACATAGCTCCACATAGAGATCTTGCACTGGACCTTGTGTCTGGCTGTTTAGAGTCAGCAGACAGCTTTTCCACCTCCACCCTGGTGATAGCTTTTTTTTTTTTACCCCTTGCCTCACAGATATTGTGCCATATACAACAGGTAGCTATAACTATTGGCATATTTTTCTTACTGAGATCCAATCTAGTAAGTAAACACTGCAAGCTTCCCTTCAATCTACAAAACACACAATCAAGTCTTTCTGCACCTTCCAAGCCAGCAGCTGAATCCTTCCTTGGTGCTTTAAGATGGCCAGTGTACAGTTTCATGAGCCAGGGGATCAAGGGATAGCTGGGTCCTTAAGTATCACTAGTGGCATTTCAATATCACAAGTCAGGAGAAATGTCCCTTCTTGAAGCTTTCTGAACAATCTTGTGTTCTTAATGATGCAACTGTCATGCACCTTCCCTGATCAGGCCACCCAAATGTCAGTGAAGCATCCCTGTGATCCACCAGTGCTTGCATAATCATAAAGAATTAGCCCTTTCTGTTGTTATACTCCATGGCAAGGTGGGCTGGTGCCAAAATAGAGATATGCATACTGTCTATTGTCCCACTGAAGTTTGGGAACCTCACTGATGTAAATCAATCCCCTTTATACTGCACAGAACAGAGAATCACAGTATAGCAAGAGATGACTAATGGCCCTGCACACTTGCATGACAACAGCCCTAACACCAAAATGATTTCCCACCACCAGAAACAATCTGGCATTGCACGCTTTCAGAGTGAGATTGCCACTCACTTCTCCACTGCCAATTCAGCTATCAGTCTGGGGTCCCACAGTGGAGGGCTGGGGCAAACTCAGCACACAGATCCAGGAACATGGTGGCTTTTCACATATGGAAGTTATGCCGACACTGCTCATCATCCCAAGCCTGCATTACTATGCAACCCATCAGTCAGTGCATTTTTTCTCAGGCCCAGAAGTGATACTCCATCATCTGCAGCTGCTATGTGAACACCACTGACAACCTTGAATTGTTTTTCCCCATTATGTCCTTCAGCAAACTGTCCTTGCAGACATTGTCGGATATCCTGTTATTGCAGTACTTCCTGTAGTCCTGCAAATACAGGAGAATCATGCATCCTGTATTTGTAACATTCATGAAAGTAGCACAGAGTTATGGAGGATCTGTGTTTCTGTCAGAGGTGGTGGACATTGAAATGTGCCAGGTGGGTTTGTGGAATTTTTTAAAACAGGTATGAAAATTATGGAATATAGGTGTAATTATAGGATGTAGAAAGCTGAATGCTGGGAACTTGATTCTGTACTCCCAGAGATCCCTGGGCAAGTCATTTCTATTCCAGAACACATTGAGAAAATTTCCCAAAAGGCATTGAGTTGGATGGTGGTGCATGGCATACTGGGATACCTACATATGATGCACAGCCCTTTGTATTGACACAAGCACTCTTCATGAGTATGCGCAGCACTGATGCAAGCAACTAAGTAAACATGCATATGAGCAATATATTAACTGTGGTGACTTCACACAGACATAACTTGTATTGACCAAAGTTTGTAGTGTAGACATAGCCTAAATCCTACTGATAATCACTGTGACTTAGGCACTTCCAAGAAATTTTATCTCGTATCTTTGGCTAGCAATAAAGGGAGGTGCTACAAGGAAAGAATGGGCTTCCTCTGCTTTCCCATATCATGAAATGTTTTGCTGGAGGTGCTTGTAGCAGACATGGAATCCATTAAGCTGCAGTAGTAATCTTGGGGTTTGAGATGGACATTGGATGTATAGATGACAACAGTTTGAAATCCCCACCTCAGTGCTTCAAAGGTATCAATGTTTCTTTCAAGCTAAGGATGTGATTTTTCAAATTGCACAATGTCATAAAAATCAGTGTGCTTATTTGGAAAGTTGCCAAGTCACAGTATTTGAAAAATGAACTGCATATTTATCAAAACTGCATCACTTCCAGTATGTCAACTGTAGAGCTAGCTTAGATGATATAATCATGCTATGGAAGCTTATAAAACACATTTTACCTCCAATAGCTATGGCATATAAAGTGAAGATAGAAGAGGCGTTTCTGAAAGCTTTCAATTATCTTTTCTTTTATAAACTGTATCTCGGTTACTCTCATATTAAGCATGTTGTCTCATTTAAAATTATCCTGCCAGAGAAACAGCAGTCAAAATAATTCATGGTATCCATAACAAGAAGCAAAGGATCCAAATGTATATTCACAACAGAGAAAGCAAGCCCCTTGGCAAAATTCTGACTCTGGCCTCTCTAACCAAAGTTGCAGAAGTTTAATTAAAGGTGTGATTTGAAGCCAATATAGTTAAACCAGTGCAAGCCACATTAACAAAAATTGACTTAAGCTAAATTGATATAAGAAAGGGCTACACTGAATTAAGATTGTCCACATTGTTTTGCACCAATTTAACTAAATCAGTTTTTATACAATTTAAAGTTCAATTCTGAATATATACATGGTCTACATTTTTGATCTCACCTTTATACATGACCTCTTTACAGGGTCCAGAGTATTTATCAAGCAAATCCAATGGAAATGCCTACAGGAAGACAGATGTGCCCCAAGTCACAAGTCCCAAACCTGTATTAGTCAATAAGACCAGAATATCAAGAATTAGACTGAATGTTTGTAAATTTGTAAGCAACAATCATGCAAATCTTTTATTAAAATCTTGGCTAGATATGCTAAAATAATCAAATATTTTATCACAGAAACAGTACTTTTATGTCTCTTGGAGTATATCCACAAAGGAACTTAGGCATTGCAAAAATCAATATTGCAGCACCCAATATTTAGGCACCTTGTCACCCAGGGGAATCCACAGCCCTGAGTTAGGTTCCCCATAGAAGGCTTAGAGAGAGTGAGCCACCTAAGAAAGGGATTCACAAAAGCCAGCATGAGAAGCAGGGAGCTGCCTAACCTGGCCAGTAGACCTAAGCCCCACTGTTCAAAGGTAATAATCCATCTAAGTCTGGGCAAGAGGGAGGCACCCATCTCTACTCAGGATTCACAGCTGTTAATCTTCTCTTGGAGTTAGGCACCTAAGTCCTTTCTTGCACAAAACAAACAAAAAACAAGAAGGTGGCATTACAAGCTCTCCTTATAACTTTTAGCCCAGTGTTTAGAGCACACACCTGTGACGTGGGAGACCTGTTTAAATTCCCCCCTCTGCCTGATGTGGAGAAGTGATTTGAATTCATGTCTCCCCCTCCTCCCACAAAAGTGACCTGGCCACTATGGGATATTCTGGGGCAGCTGTTCCACTGTGTATGAATAAAGTCATTGGAGTGGTGGTGCCCAGTCATTGGGCTATGGAGTCAGTCTCACGCCCAATGCATATGTAATTATTTGACACAATGGAACAGCTTCAATGGAAGAAACTGAAAGTGGCCCACAATACCCCCACTTCCTCCGCTGGCTGTTTTATGTGGACTGAGCATGCCTACCAGATCATACCCCGCAGGTGAGATAGGCAGGGGAATGCTTAGTTTGAGGATCCTGGTGGGGCTTAGGTGTGGCACCTAGAGTGAGGCAGCATTATTCATGCATACTGGCAGAAATTTAGGCACCTCAGGACTTTAGGCACCGATAGAGCTAGGTGGAAGCTAAGCGGGAGGTTTCAGTACCTCAGTGGCACTTACATGTTGGACTTATGCTTCTATAGTTCTTGCTTGTAGATTTATGACCTTTTCCAAACCTACACGAGCTGTTCTAAGATATAACCTGTTACATTTTAGATGTGTTGTCTGTCCCTTTAAAACTTTTGCTCAGAAATCTGTGGAAGCCAGGGGATTTTCATGAGGATGCAGAAGTACAACAGAACAAATCATCTTGAATAACCACAATGTTAGTCACTTGAGTGGGGTTCCCAAGTCTAATGATAAGCTTGGGTGCCCTAGTACTTTAAAAAATTAGAACAAGGGCTAGCAATAGGTAGGCATTTGCTGCTGTTCTGAACCAAATAATGAAGACCATTATGATCAGTGAGGTGATCTCAATTATGCTATATTTGAATGTGCACAGAATAGTATTAGAATGGTTTACTCAAATGTGTATTAATATACTAATTTTTTTTCAAGTTTGCTGTCTTGTTTTTGGAGGATGTCTGTAGCACACAAGTCCTCTCTAAACCATGAGCAGAGCTACCAGTTGTGCTTAAATATCAATTTCTGGGAAGCACTCAGAGTATATGCATTTATGGAAAGAAAAGTTGTATTACAACATGAAAATTATTGCTCTGGGTTCAAATTGTTTGCAACAACAAAGTGCTGTTATTGGTCACTTTGTTGTTGTTCTTATTTTTTACTTGGTTTAAGGTAGGACCTAGAAATTGCAACTGATATCAGGGCACTGTATAAATGCATAGACACAGTCCCTGTCCCAACCAGCTTACAGTCTAAGTAGACAAGATGCACAAAGGGTGAGAAGGGAAACAGAAAGATGAAGTGATTTAACCAAGGTCACACAACTGGTCAGCTGCTGAGCCAAGCATAGAGCCTTATATCACTCAACTGTCAGTCCAAGACTCTATCCACTCGATTATGCTGCCCGCCACTGGACTGTGTTATCAGCGTTGGGCATTTGGGCAAACTGACAAGTGAAGAACACATGGGGTCCTCCAAACAATGCATGCACATTAATCTGAGAAACCTTTACTTCAGAAGCTAGGGAGCTTTGCAATGAACTGGGTTGTACTCTGCAAAATGTCATTTTCCAAATGTTGCAACAACAGATAGAGGGAAGAGTTGTCCATTATGGCAGCTGGGAAAAAGACTTTTTTTTTAAGTCTACTTTTCTATACAACTTATTTTTAAGTGCCAGCTTTTAGGGTTTTATCATAAATTCCACATTAAGCATGTGAGTTTAAAAGCTTTTTGTTGGGAAGGGGAGTCTTCTCTTCTTTATTATGCAAATAAATATAGCTTTTGTTTAATCTCAAAGGAAATGGGTCTCTGTCCTCTCCAGAAAAAAAAGTAAGCATGAGGAGCTGGTCTGAAGGTCAAGGGTATGTGGAATGCTGAGATTTTCCCTCCAGTGCACTGCAACAGAAGGGCCAGTAAGTACTTCTGAAAGCAAAAGAGGTTCAAATAACCTAAAGTACTTGTCCATGAAATGGCTTCTACATATTATACAGCAATCATTTCACCCATCACTGAAATGCAGACATATAAGTAAAGCAGCATGGCATCAGATTAATAGCCCAGAGCTGCTGTATAATAAGGCAGATATGATATTAAGTGAAGCAGAATACATTATTCCATTGAAAATGCAGAGGAATTTTAGGAAGAAATAATACTGTAACATGAGTGGGAATTTGGTCAGCGCACACCCGTTCTTATGAGAAATGCCAGGAGACCTTTAATGACATGACTCCCGAAGCACACTATTTCATCTGAAAGATGGCACTCCCTGGCAGTTCTTGACAGGCTCAGGGCATGGCCACACTTGCACTTGTAGAGCACTGGGAGTTAAAGCAGCCTTCAGAGACCACAGAAGGGAAAACACTGCTGAGCGTTTACACTCTCAGCTGGAAGCGCAGTGGTGTGGCCACATTAGCAGCTCTTGCAACACCACAAAGAGCAGTGAATTGTGTTAGCTATCCCAGCATGCAAGTGGCTGTAATGTGCTTTTCAAATGTGGGGGGTTGGGTGAAGTGTGACAGGGAGTGTGCTGTGTGTATGTGGAGGGACAGAGAGTGGGTTTTGTCAGCATGCTGTCTTGTAAGTTCAGACAGCAGCAGACCTCCCTCCCCTGCCCTCGCCGCTCTCTCACTCACTCAAAGCAAGCAACATTCCTTTGTCCTGGAGCAGATTAGCAGCCAGCTGTCAGAAACGGAGCTTTGAAAGGGCATGTCTGCATTCCTACAGCATTCCTACAGCGAGTTCAAAACAATGACAAGAGTGGCCACTTGACTAAAGGGGATTATAGGTGTCGGAGAAAAACTCAGTTCTCGCTTTTTCTTTTGGGTGCAGCAAAATCAAATACTTTATTATTTCTCCAGTAATTATAATGGAGGGAGAGAGTGCCATAGGACACAGGGTCGCCCCAGTCCCGGACAGGTCTCTCAACTGGTAAACAATTACAGCAAGCCTTTATACTTTTGTTACAGACAATAACTAGCAATAATACAGACAATAAAGAGCAACAACTACATTTTGTTTATACATAAGCCATTCTGCTATCTTGTTTTCTCACTCCTAAAAGACACCAGGCTGCATATTTGGTTATCAGCAGTGATGAGCTGCCAAAATCATAACAACCGGTTCCCTCCTCACCCCAGGAGGAATCATGCCCCCCCCACTCCTGCCCCAATCAACCCCCCGCGTTCCTTGATGCCCCCCCACCCCAGGGACCCCTGCCCCATCCACCCCCCTTCCCTGTACCCTGAGTACCCTCCACCACCCCATCCAACCCCTCCTCTCATTCCTGATTGCCCCCCAGGACCCTGCCCCATCCAACCCCCCCTTCTCTCTGTCCCCTGACTTCCCCTGGAACCCTTGCCCTGACTGCCTCCCACCGCCCCATCCAACCCCTGATCCTTTCTGACTGCCCCCAGGACCCTTGCCCCTATTCAATCCCCTGTTCCTGCCCTCTGGCCCCCACCCCAAACTCCCTACCCTCTCCAACACCCCCTCCCTGCCCCCTTACTGCGCTGCCTGGACGTGGCTGGGCTGGGCCGGGACAGGAGTCACGCAGCCGGAGGATGCGGCCGGAGCCCAGCGGCCGGAGCCAGGCGGCTGGCCGGGTGGAGCCAGGGAGGGCTGCGGCCAGAGCTGGAGCCGGGCAGCCGGGGCCGCCGCCACACCCAGACCCGTGCTGCCGGAGCCTGGCCCCCTGGCAAAACAGCAGGGGTGGCTGGAGCCACGGGGCCAGGCCAGGCCGGAGGGCCGTGTCCAGAGCCGGGCATCCTGGTAGGTGGGGGCACGGCCGGGCCGGGGGGGATGCGGCTGGCGCCGGGCGGCCGGGAGGCGGGGTTCGGGGGGGGTCGGAGAGGGTCGCGGCCGGGACGGGGGACGCGGGCCATGCCGCGGCTGGTGAGGGTCGGGCGGGACCCGGGACATGGGTGGGGCCGCGCCGGGGTCGGGCGGGGACCCGGGACGGGCTGGGGGCCACGGCCGGGCTGGTCGGACGGGACGGGATGGGGATGGGGACCGTGGCCGGTTGGGCGGGGACGGGGGCCAGACAGGGTTGGGGACGGTGGCCGGGGAGGGTCGGGCTGGGCGGGGTACCCAGGACGGGGGCTGGGTGGCCGGGCAGGGTCGCCGCCGGGAACGCGGGGTGGGGGACGCGGCCGTGGCCGGGGAGGGTCGGGCGGGGACCCGGGGATGGGGGAGGCGCAGCCGGTCGGGCGGGGACCCGGGGAGGGGGGGGGGGGGACCGCGGCCGGTTGGGCGGGATGCGGGCCAGACAGGGTCGGGATGGTGGCCGGGAGTGTCGGGGCCGGGCGGGGACCCGGGACGGGGACGGGTGGCTGGGCAGGGTCACGGCCGGGGAGGCGGGGGGGGATGCGGCCGTGGCCGGGCGGGGACGCGGGGGGGGGGGCGCGGCTGAGTGGCCAGGGAGGGGCGCGGCCGGGGAGGCGGGGGAGGCTGGAGACCGGACAGGGCACATGGTCCCCCCTAGTTTCCTACCTCAGCGTCGTCTTCCTGGGCCGGGGAAGCCTTCTTGCTGCTCAGCCCTCCCAGGCTTCCCACGTGAAGAGCTGATTCGCGGGAAGCAGGGGGGGAGAAGAAGAAGCAAGGAGGAGCATTCATGGCAGGAGGTGGAGGCAGAGCTGAGGTGAGCTGGGGCCGGGCAGCAGGGAGGGAGCGCTTGTTAAATTTAAATGCCCTTTTAGAACCAGTTTGTCCCACGGGGAACAACCGGTTCTAAAGGGGGCTTCTAAATTTAACAACCGGTTCGCGCGATCCGGTGCGAACCGGCTGCAGCTCACCACTGGTTATCAGTTACAAGGTTGTAATAACTTTTTACACAGTTCTTTCCCTCTGCCTCACACTATCCTTGCTTCTAGAAGTCTCACGTCATTAGGGTTACAGCTGGGCTAACTCTTGCTAACTGACTGACATGCATTAAGATCCCCTTCAAATCCTTATTAATTCTTCCCCTGCTTCCACACTCCCCCCTTTTGTACTTCTAGTACAACAAATATTTTCAAATCTCTATTTGCATTAATTCATGGATTTCAGATTCTACATCAGATGTTTCAACCTTAGGGGTTTTGATTGGATGTAATGACAATGTATGATTAGCATGAACATGAAAGGTATTGCTATTATTACGTTGTTTTTTTTACAACAACAACAACAACAACAACAACATAATCCTAAGCTAACTAACAACACTACAAACAATAACATTCCCATAGGAATAATATAATGGGGCTGTTGTACAATTTTGGTTACAAAGCACAAGACATCATACTTAGTACATAAAGTAAACACTCTATAAGCTGTATGAAAGGCATTCTTTTCAGCTTGATATATATTCTGAAGCATGTGAATTTGTCCTTGCAATTCAGAGATTCTTTAAACCTCTGGTAACAATAAAAGCAAATTTTGAAACCGATCAGACACTACTCTAGTCCAATTAAAATATACCTGAAATCTAAGAGCTACTTGCAACATTCTATCTGCAGGCCAGTAAATGATATGATTGCCTGCAGCAGTGGTAAGATTAATATGTATATCTTGCAATGTGGTGGCTTTAACGTACACACAGCTATCATTAGCTTGAAAAAGTGGGTGTCCCGTCAGGGTAGTTCCTTGACCTCCACCCTCTCAGCAAATATTGTCATAAACAGTGACAACTTCCCCTGGCTTCAGTGTTATACCAATATAATAAAAACCAGCAGGATCTTATTAAGAGGAAAAGACATTTGTCACATTTATTGTAAATATCATAATAAAATAGAATATAACAGCAAACAACGTTGTTTGGCTACTTATTCCTATGATTACTTATATATATGTATATGCATATCCATTCACACAATCATTCATACAAGTTCTGCGTAGATATTATAGTTACCAGCCTAAAGTTGCTTGTGACAGAATACTGGCCAGGTATCCTGTACACAAGAGTGGAGCCGAGTCCGTGTCAGGTGCACCTGATGTTCCTGGAAGCTGGCAGCAGAACCGTTGACTCAAAGTCCTTATTCTCCAGGGTTCAGTTTTATAGGGATTTTTCCCTATGTTAGGTCTTTATTCTGCTGTTGCCAGATCAATCAGCAGATAGCTGGTTCCATTCTGTCCTTTGTTTCCTTTGAGGTTCTGGGGTGGATTCCAGTTCGCCCTCCGGGGGTCATCTGGTTGATTCCACTTGACACCTTCTTCGGCCGACACTGACTCTTTCAGGCTTGGTAACTCCCGAGACACTCATTCAACATTTAAACATTCAACATTTAAACTAGACACTCATTCACATATACTTTTTATCTTAACTACATTTATTTTACAAAAAAACAGGTACTTTTGTGGGCACCTTACTAACACAAATTTTTATTAGCATGAGCTTTGAGCTAAAGCTCACTCTTCTTCAGATGCATAGAATGGAACACACAGACAGGAGATATTTATACATATAGAGAACATGAAAAATGTGAAAGCATATGCATAAACAGGCAAGTCTAATCAACTGAGAGCTATCATCATCAGGAGGAAAAAAAAAAAAAAAGAGCAGAAGCAGCAAAAAAGGCACCTATATATAGACTGTGTTTTGCAGCATGAGAGCTGGGTGTGAATACACTTCTTTTCCTTCTTGGTCATCAGCAGTCATCTTTTGATAATGATGGAGAGATAGTGGTGAGAAGAGGAGGAGAACTACATAGATAGATTTAATTTCAATTGGTGTAATGACCCAACCATTCCCAGTCTTTGTTACAGTAGTTTGCAGTATATCTAGTATGCATAGTTAAGTTCAGTTCAGAGTCTCTTTTTTTTTTTTTTTTTTGTTTTTTTTGCAAAATTCAAAGTCTGTCACTGGTGGTTAGTGTTTAAAAGTGTTGTTGAGTGTTGGTTTGGTTTTTGAATGTTATGATTCCTGATGTCAGATTTGTGTGTTTTTTTTTTTTTCATTTGTGTTGTTCCTGTTTGGCCAATGTACATGGCAGAGGGGCATTGCTGGCACATGATGGCATATATCATAGATGTGGATGTGTGGTGGTGGAGATGATGATGGATGGTGATGATGATGGTGTGTCTGTGTCACTGTGGTGGTCATTCTAGTGTCTGCTCTATCAAATCTTCTTAGTATTACAATACCCTGCTGCTGAAAAAAAAAAAAAGACAGAAGAACAGAACAGAGAGAAAGAACCCAGAAGCCACCAGGCCTAAAACAAAAAAAAAAAACACCAAAACAGAACACCATAGCCCCCCACCACAGCCCCCCAACCATCCTCCCATCAATCATCAAAGATTTCAAAGATTCATCAAAGATCTCACTCCTCTCACTTGACTCACAGGTCCTCGCTCGCTCAAACATAGCCTAGACAGCTGCACAAAACACAGCAAAGCAAACAACAACCAACAAAATAACAACATAAACCACCTACCCTAGCCTCAAGCAAGATGCCAGCCAGCCATATCCATCATTATCATACATACATACACAACAATCACACAATCACACACTCACCACATCCATCAGGGCTCGTACACCATCACATCTACCAACGTGATATATGCCATCATGTGCCAGCAATGCCCCTGCCATGTACAACTCTGGCCTACATCAAAAGTCTACGCAAAAATAATAAATGAAAACAAATCTGACATCACAATCACAAACAAACAAAACCAGTGAGACATGGAGAACCAGTCAACCTTTCCACAGTGACAGACTTTTTGAAGTGGCAAAAAAAAACAAAAAAAAAAAAAAACAGACTCTGAGAGACTTGAATTGAAAAAATATGAAACTAGAACTAGATACTACTGGTAACTGGACTAACAACAATGGATTATGGTTGGTGAATTACACTAATATTTTATCTATATTTATATCTTCCACACCTTCACACCTTCTATCTTAATTATCACTTCAAAAGTTTTTTTTTTTTTTAACGATAGCTCATCTCAATTGATTAGACTGCCTACTTCCACCTTTTCATGTTCTCTGTATGTATAAATATCTCTGTGTGTGTGTGTTCCATTCTATGCATCCGAAAAGTGAGCTTTTCACTCAAAGCTCATGCTAAAATAAATTTGTTAGTCTTTAAGGTGCCACAAGTACTCCTGTTTTTTTTGCGGATACAGACTAACACGGCTGCTACTCTGAAACCATTTATTTTACAGTTTCTTTATCCTTTTGGGGTGTGAGACTCCTTGTCTTTTAACAATTAAAAACATAAAGCGAGGTAAAAATGACTTTAACAGAGGTGGGGGTCTCTATTTGTATGTTACATAGTTTTGCATGAGGCATAGGGGCAATTGACGGCTTGCGCGCTGAGTTAACAAAGTCAATTGGCCAATTAGAGGCAATTGACAGCTTGCGCGGTGAGTTAACAAGGCGCTGAGTCAATTACCCAATCAGCAGCTCACAGCGCCATTTTTAAAACAAAGTCTCAGTTACAAACTTTCACTTAGAAAACCGGCACTTAGAGTCAATTGAGTTAACAAGGTGCTGAGTCAATTATTTAAAACAAAGTATCAGTTACAAACTTTCACTTAGAAAACCGGCACTTAGAGTCAATTGACGTCAATTAATTAGTTACAAAGCAAAGTAGCGACTTCAAAGTTTCATTTTAGAACACAGGCGCTTGGAGTTAATTGACGTTTACAAAGTATCTCTTTGAGCGGGCTTGTACAGACATAGATATTTCTAACAATAAATCCTTACAACAATGAATCCTTACAAATCTACTTTTAACATAAACCTTACATAGATATTTCTGACAATAAATCCTTACAAACTTACTTCTAACATAAACCTTAAGTTATAAAGTATTAGTTCATAATAAAACCATAAATCAATAAATCATTTCTCATATAATGTAAACCTTCTTTAATATCCCTACATCAGTTTATAGATACACTGAGCTGTGGTGGTTCTAACGGCCAAAATGTCCATTGACTCTCTATTCTTATCCAAAATGCCAGGTGTTATTCTAGGGGTACTGTCTATAAATCAGTTAGGTATACCAGGTGGTCTAATTTCCCAGATGTCTCGGTAAATAATTCAGTCCCACATGCATCCTCCCCATAGACCCGGCAGGATTCAGTATGTGGGAGCCCACTCCCCCCTAACTGGTCCATATGCTTGGAAGGAGCACTGTAAATGTCCACACTTCCATCCAGAAAGTGTCCAAGTATGTTTCCATGACCATAGATCAGATGGTAATCCTGATGTGTCTGTAAGGGCAGTGGGCCAAGTCTGGTGCTCAAGATCACTCGGAATGGCCATCAGCTGGTCATTCAGGAAATCCTGGATTTCTAAACATACTAGATCCCACTGCAGCCTCAGTGATATTCAATACCATCTCTGTTAGTAACTTCTGGGTCATAGAACTAAGGGTGGAAATGACATGTAACTCACCAACTCCAGCCTGTACTTAAGATAGCTGAGCTTCAAAAATAAGGCTAGTGGCCTTTTCTAGTTGGCACAATTTCTTATCATGTTCTTGGCTTTTAAAAATATTCCAAATGGCTGTTGCACTATTGGCCTTAGCCCACAGGGATCTGGTCAATTTTCCCTTCTTTCCAGAGGAAATAACCCAGGCCCTCTGTTGTGCTAATCTAATGGCAGCCCCTTGTGAGCAATTTGGGTATGTAGAAGTAATCTGAAAACTGGATAAGGGCAATGTCATTTAAAATCCAATTAGGAAGGGCAATACATACTGAAGGATTTATCCAAAACACAGGGTGCAGCCTGTAGAATAAACCCCAAAATCCAATCAATACCACATTCCCAAGCATGGGTCCCACAATTTTTCCGCCAGTGTATAATTCTTTGTTTCTTCACCAGGGTCAGTTCTTAATGTTCTTTTTAGTCAGGAATTCCTGGACTTTGGCAATGTCAGTGGAGTGAGTGTTCCATCTCCTTTCCCCAAACAGTTGTGGTTCAGCATTCTACAGGGGAGAGGTCACCAGTACATCACCCTGTAATGGTTTTGCTTTTTCTAGAAAAGTTCAAAGGCACAGTAGGTCTGTCAGTGGACAAGGGAGAGGTTACGAGCACGTCACCTTGTCCTTTTTCCTGCAGCCCAGAAGCACAGTGGAACTAGAAGGAGAAATAGGCTAATCATCAGTAGGATAATTCTCCTGATGTGGAGGGGTCTTTTTGCAGTAAGAATCATGGGTCCAGGCAGTCAGTCTTTGGCACTTCACAGCGGTGTTGGTAGTCAGCAGGACTTAAGGGCCTTTCCAGCATGGAGCCAAGGCAGTCTTTCGTTGATGGATCTTTATGTAGACCCAGTCTCCTGGTTCCAACGAGCGGCACGCAAGCTGATTTTCAGTGGCACTCACACTGCTGGGGTCCTTAAATGAAGCTTCTTAAACATTTTAAAAACCTTATTTATTTTACATACAACAATAGTTTAGTTATATATTATAGACTTATAGAAAGAGGCCTTCTAAAACGTTAAAATGTATTACCGTCACATGAAACCTTAAATCAGAGTGAATAAATGAAGACTCGGCACAGCACTTCAGAAAGGTTGCCGACCCCTGCCCTAATATGTGACTAAAACAAGCCCTGAGGCAACATTCAGGCTTGTCTGGTCTATATCTTTCATTTTCATATGCTGCTACCAGATGTCTATACTTAAAGAGAATGTTTGTATTTAAGAGGTTTTAAAGAAAGCTCTTTTATCTAGAGATGAGTCAGAAAGAAGATACCTGTTATTTTATGATAGTCAAAGACATCCTTAAAACTATGTTAAAGAGAATGCAGTGGTAGAAGTCTGATATTTGAGAGCTGCCCAAACTACATCAGGCCAATTAAGGGTTCTATAGCTTAACCAACTATTGCTCAATACACATGGAGAGTCTCATTCAGGTAACTAGCAGTACAGGTAGGTGACCTGACATTCTTTATTTAAAGGTATTTAAATTACTGTAAGCCAAACCAGCTTGTTAATATTTGCAGTATTATTTTCCTATTTTTATATCAACAGAATAGGCCCATGTTTAGACTTTTATTGAGATAAGTAATGCTTAGACTTTTTTTTTACCTTTTCTTTATGTTCAGTGTTTATTTAACACAAATTGCCATAATAAAGAAGTACAATTTTAATAGTAGAATACAAACTCCTTAGAAAAAACACACTTTTTGGTTCTGGGTAGTTGATTTTATTAGCTATGGGCCAGATTCTGCAACTCTTACTCATGTTGAGTGGTACTTCCTGAAAAGCCCCTAGAAGTAAAAAGTACTACCAATGTGAGAGTTACTTCAAATAAATAATAATTGCAGAATCTGCCCCAACATAATAAACAATGTACTCCCAAATAGACTTTAAAGAGTGAAGAGAGAAAAGTACATACAAAGAATTATAATAGTAGTAGTGATGAGGAGAGATGGGAGAGTGATTCAGATGAAATTGGGTATTCGCTTCTGAATTCAGGATGTACCCTTTAAGATGAAGCAGAAATTTCCTGCACAGGCCTTTCCCGGAGATGGTTGACTGAGTTGTAAATATTAATAAAGTGATGCTGACTTGCTGCCCACTTGTGATATGCAATGTTAACTATTGCATGAATTTTCTTAGGCTCCTTGTATAATCCTCTTAAAATGAGAACACATGCATATCTAAGCACTTCATTCTTTTAAAACTTTAGGAAAAATCCCCACATAGACTGTTGATGAAAACTGAGCGCCAGTCAGCAAGTGAGCCAGAGAATGCTTGGTTAGTCAAAAGTGAAACTACTCTGAAAGAAGAGTATGGACAAAAGTTGGATAAAGCTCAACCCCTTTAAGATAAGCTGACTCAGCTGAGGGAAAAGGAGAGTCTGAGAACTCTAGAATATTTAAGAAGGTGAAGCATTCTGATTCTGTACTTCTCTACATCAACAAAGCCCTTATTTTAATCCAAATGCCCTGTTTTCATGGCAAAGTTTGTAACGAGAATTGAAAATGGCACAACCTGAATCAATTTTCCTGGGTAAGAAGGAACACACTTTTCTCATTCACTGTGCTTTCCTACGGTTCTTGTTTGTATGGCACAGACAGCCACTGGAACATTCCTGCCTGCAAACTAAGGTACAGATTCAACAAACACTGCTACACATGCTTAACTTTGCACACTTGAATCTTCCAATTTAACTCAGTGGGTCAACTTATGGGTAAAGCTAAGCATATGCATAAGTATTGGCAGGATCAGGTCCCATAATTGGAAGACATACACTGGAATATGATTATGAATCTTGAAGCAAAAAAAAATCAGTCACTTGCCTGTTTTTTAACCCAGTAACCCATTCTTTTAATTTTATATCATCTCCACATTTACCTATTTGCAGAATATAGAACCACTGAAGTACAGTTACAACATCAGTCATTTCCTCACCCCCCCATGTGGAGATGATGGATAGTCTTATTTCTTTTGACTTCATTGTTCACTATGTCTCTTTGAGTAAGTGCTGAAGACAGTAATAAATTCACATCATATTTGGAGTACCTCTGTCTTACACTGAAGGTCATTTGGATAAGAGTCTGCCAACAATTTCCAGCAAGGCTCTCTCTGTTGCCTGGATGTCAATTAAAGTAAAATTTATCAATTAGTTTGTGAAGAACATGGTTCATACTAATTTGGTATAGAAATTAATGTCTACATTCTGATGTATGGTTTTATGAAAGGAGTTTGTGGAATCAGTTCACTGCAGAAATATTTTTCATGCTGAGTTTACACTAAGCCTATTTTTTCAGATGTGACTGCATTAACCTTTCAGCCTCATCAGTGAACACTAACGCTATTGTGGCCATTAATAACCATAATAAAAGAGAGAGAAAGACAGAAGCTAACCATTTGTCCTTCACTGCCAAAGAAAAAATGCAGGATCACCTTGAATTCATGAACAGATTAGTCTGCTTACAGTGCTCAATGGCCCACTGTTATTTACTCACCAGAAGTGTCAGATATCATGTCAAGAGTTCAAAAAAACCCAATATGACATTATGTTATGGAACTCTTCTTCCCTCCCCTCACCCCTCATTTTCATTTACACAAGTAGGCATTACCACCTGGAATGATAAGCAGCCACATCAAGGTGTTGAGGAACGTGCAATTTCAAAAGTAAGTAATTTTTAAAAATACATATTGAAGTATTGAAAACATGGAATATAAAATTAAAACCCTATGATATAAAGACAATGAAAATGTTTAGTTTCCCTTCCCACCTCCATTACCCCCACAACTAGAGTATAAAGAATGTATAGTGTTTAAAGAATGAGCCATGCTATTATAGGTAGAATACCTCTAATGCTCCCACTGGAATGATATAGTTCCACGTTGCTTCCAATATAAGTGTGTATCTCCAAGTCACAATTTAGCTCTTTATATTGAAAGTCTCCAATTGTTGCCTGGACTGGGTCAGAGCTAACCTGTACAGGAAGCACAAGCTATATTAGTACTGGGTTGTGAGGCAGATTTTGACCCTAACACAGACAGCATATTGGGACGGAGAAGTGTTTAAAAAGAAAACTTACAATGTAATAGTTGATTACTAAAGGAGTAATAAATAAATGCATCTCTGCAAAAATTAAATATTTGTGAGAAATTATGTTATGGGACAATACAATTTATTGATTGTCAAAACAATAATTTATGATGAGGGCATTGAAGCTGAGTCTATGTATTGGATTATGCCACAGGATGGCCACTGAGAGGTTTTGCCTTCACTGGGTATCCTCCATACAGCAGGAAATACCTGTCTGTAACAGAAATACATGCCTAGAAGCTGGAGATTTTAGTGCTGGGATAAGGATGTGAATCTCACTCTAGCCCTATGGTATCCTGGGAAATGTAGTTCAGGAGCAGGATGGACATATTGTTCCTCTTTGAATTTGAAATTGTTACAAATAATGAGCATTGGTGCTGGAACTAGGGGTGTTGGGGGTTCTGCCAGACCCCCTAGCCTGAAGTGTTTTCCATCATAGACCAGATATATAGTTTAGTTCAATGGCTCTCTGCACCTCCACTGTACAAATTGTTCCAGCACCCTTTTAATGAGTGAGATTTTTAAGAATTATTTTTGTGTATATTAATAGAACAAAGATCAAGTTGCATCACTAGTAAGGTTTAAGGAAGTTAAAATGTTGTTTGTACTACCTTTAGATTCAGTTGAATTCACTTTGTAGATGTAATTTAGGGAATTCAAGGTTGTAATTATAGTTTGTTTTGCTAAATTTCTCCAACATTAAAGAAGTTTACACATACAAATGCTTGGTTCTTCAGTAAGAAATCAGACTCACTCTGACAAATTTTCTTCTTTAACATTTGCCTAATAGCCAACTAAACAAGAAACAAATTACATCAGCTGAAATTACCTGGTGAAGTTCTATATTTTGACCAATGATTGAAATAATGCCATGTCATTTCACTCAGATCTGGAATTTTGTATCTCCTTTGGTAGGTTAAGTATGGTAGGAAAAGAATCTTGTACTGTAACATTTTGAATATAAGTGAACTGAAAAATCCATTATTCACTCAACTCTCCTAATGAATCAGTCTTGGAAAAGAGGGGATCTCAAAGTATGGGGAAGGAATTGGATATTATTATTTATTATTTGTATAGCAATATAAGTCCCCATCATGGACAGGACTCCACTGTCCTAGGTGCTGTATGACACACACTAGAGTGTAGGTGGTGTAACCTAGTGGTCAGCACAGAAGTCAGGCCTAGTAGTCAGAGCAAAGCTGGAAGGAAAAACTGGAGTCGTGGTCAGGAGATAAGCCAATGGTCAGAGTCAAGAATTAGGGGAGTTGGAGGAAGGTAGAAACTAGGGCTGGAGCAGGAATAGGCATGGGGTGGAGCAAGGACAGGTACAGGAAGCAGGTCTGGTGCAGCTGTAGGCATAGAAAATGTTGAGCGGTCACTGTGCTACTGTTGCTACAAATCATAAATGCTAATCTGCTGACTGTTCTGTCCAGTGAAGGAGCACAGTCACTTAGTGAAAGCATATTGCCAGGTGATTGTGACCAAAACTAGTTGAATTCCTGACAATACTGCCCTCTTGTGGGCTCCCACAGCTCTGGATTGTCAGGATATTTGGGTGAAATCTCCACAGGAAGCTGGGAGCATGAACGTTCTCTTCTGGTTACCAGGATTGCTCCTATGGTGCATACCACTTCCAGTCTATCAGATACTGGAGCTTTCCTTGAACTGTCAGGAACTGAGGACTTGACGGACTTCATATTTCTCCTCTCCCTGGACTATTACTGTGGGGGTGGGGTGGGGGGAGGAGGTAAAGGTGGGTCTACTCAGTAAGACAAGGGGTTGTAGACAAATGGCTTAAGCAGGGAAACATGAAAGATGGGTGAATCTTGAGGAATAGTAGATATTGAAGCTTGAAGGTCATTGGGTATATCTGTATGATGATCCAAAAAGGACCCAGACATTGGTGGTCAAGGTTGATGGAAGGGTGGTCCATTCTCAAATTCTGGGTAAAGATCCAAACTTTATCCTCTATGATAAGGTTAGAGGCGGCTTGTCACTTTTGTTTGGTGTAATGTTTATAAGAATCTTTAGCGACAAGTAAGTGCTCTTTTTGTTCCTGATGTATTTGTTGAAGGCACAAGAGCAGATCTGTGGGCTGCCAGGACAACAGAGTCTTCTGGTAGGTCCTGATGAAACTGGGGGTGAAAACTGAAATTTTCAAAGAATTGAGTCAGTTGAGTTGAAACAAGGGTCAAGTTGTTGTATGTGAACTCGACCAAACACAATAGTGGAAGCCAATCATCCTGATGGAAATTCAGAACACAGTAGAGGTACTGCTCCAAGATCTGATTGACTCTTTCAGTTTGGTCATTTATCTGGATGGTGGGTTGTTGAGGGGAGGGGCTTGAAGCCAAAAATGTGGACAAATTCCTGCCAGAACCAAGAAACAATTTGGGGACAACTATCTGAAATGATGCATGTAAGCATATCTTGATACCTGAAGACATGCTCCAGGAAGACTTGTGTGATTTCTAGGGCAGAGGAAATGATGTGGCAGGGAATAAAATAAACCATCTTTGTCAGATCCACCACAGTAAAGAATAATGGAATGCCCTTGCAATCATGATAAATTCACAATGAAATCTATGCAGAGCATGTACCACATATGTGGAGGTGTGGGGCGGGGCTAAAGGAGTCCCACCAGTTTGGCTTGTAGTTTCTTCATGCAGAAACAGAGGTTGCACAGCCTAACAGTTTTTTCATTCATTTCATTGAGGGTTGACAGCAGAATACCCAATCAGTTTCCGTTATAAATAAAAAAATGTCCCACATGGGTGAATGGGTGAATCATGATGTCACTTGAAGTCAGAAGAGCAAGAGCTGCCTAGAAAAATATCCTGTGAAGGAGGATGGAATCTAGTGAGATACTAGTGATTCCTAGAGACCTGCAGATTGTGGCCACAAATGGCTCACCTGGGCGCAAAGAATGGATAGGGGTGGTCAGATGACCATGGATGGTTCTATAGACAAAGTGGGAAGGTTTAAGGGTGGGGTGAGTACTTCTTGCTTCACTTCACAGTTCTTTCACTGTATTTTTCTCCAGGACAAGTTTTCTGCCTTTGTTCTTGGATGGCATGTGGCAAAAAAAGAGAGAAAATGTCCCAAAATTGAGTCAGATTGTTGTCTATTGTGTGTTGTCTATGTGTGTTATGTCAGATTGTGATATAGCCAGCAAGGACGCTAGGACGGAGGTGACACCATTCACCAGGTGGCCCTGGGGGCCTGCTGAGTGTCCCTGTGAGTGTGTGCACTTGCCTGCACTTGCCCTGCGCACTGGTAGGTTCTGTTAACTCTGGGAGGCCATCTGACTGAGGAGGCCATGCCCCCTGCTGGGCATGCACTGGCTGGAGAACAGCTCAGCTCATTCAGGGCTGACTGCTGAAAAGGAGAAACACACGACAACACAGCTGGAGCCCAGAGATGAGCCAGCAGAGGCAGCCATCCACCCAGGCAACCATCCCAGCTCCTGAGGAGCCCCAAGAGGGAGCGAGCCAGACCTAGGAGCCAGAGACACCATGGACCTCACCCATCCCCTGACAGCCAGACAGGAGGAGAGAGAAGAGGAGAGAGAGAGAGAGAGCCATACTACCCACCAGCCCAGTGGTAAGTGGTAAAATCCTCATCTTGTATGGATGGTCTTTATGGTAAAATCCTCATCTTTATGGATGGTTGTAAAGATACAGCTGCAGAAAGTGCACCCTTTGGTGCACTTGCACATGACAGCAACATGCAGTCCCATTGAACATCCTTTACAACATAGAAGGCTCAGGTATGGGTCAGAGCTGGGGGGGGGGGGAGCAGTGGGTGGATTGTGAGCATGAGGGAGGTGAAAGTGTATTTGGAATGTCTCTGTGCAGTATTTTGTTCTTTTTGGGGGGGTCAAAGTGGGGACTGAAATGAATGCCTTTTTCAAATGCTGAAGGTCAAATGCCACCTACATGTCAGTTTGAAATGCCAACATGGCAGGCCTTAACATAGGCCATTTCACTACGGTTTTTAGGGAGCGTAAAACCGTTTTAAAGGAGGCACCTTACTACTAGGAGGCACCTTATATAACTTTAATGGCTCTTTAAATCGGTTTCTGTACTCCTGCCCGACGAGAGGAGTAGCGCTAATATCGGTATTAACATATCGGAGGATAAGCCCGGCCGTCGTTAGGGCATCGTGGCGGGGCTATCCTACAGTGCACACTGGACCGCTGACTGACCGGCATTGGCACTGGTCAGCCTGGCAGCACTGAACAGGGAGCCCCCGAACTTTTGAATTCATTTCTTCATTTCGCTCATCAACAGGCTCATCACAGGCACATCATCACAGACCACGCAGCACTCATCACAGCAGTTAAGTACGAGATCATCATGAGCTCCGAAAGAGCTCGGATCTGGATCCTGGAGGGAGAGGACTGGAGAGGATTCAGTGCTAAGAGAACTGTATTGAAAAGAAAGTACGAAAAAAAATTTGAAAAGAATGAAAAAGCTAAAGAAGAAATTCTAAAAGCTAAGAACTCTGCAAGGCAGAGTGGGGACTTGCACAGCAAGACAAAAGTTAAAAAGCTCAAGCAAGCAAGAAGCCAAGAAAAAAAAACAGCAGAAAAAATGGGGGGGCAACCAAAAAACAATGCACGGATGGACATGCCGCATGCAATTTTCAGGGCCTACCCCACCCCTGACCCCCCTGAAGGATTGGATCGAGAGAGGAAGGAGAGGAGAGACGAGAGAGGAAGAAGAAGAAGGGAAGACCCAGAAGAAGACCACGCAGCACACCACACCCAGAGACCCCAGCAGCCAGAGCCAGCTTATCACAACCCTGCAGGAATTGCTGCTCCCAGCCTCACAAGCAGTGTATGCAGCCAAAATAGCAAACAGTGTTTTTAAGCAAGTGTTTTAATGATTGATTTTTCCTGGTTTTTTTTTAATGATTGATTTGATTGATTTGCTTTTTAGAAATTTTTATTGACAGCGACCAGACTTAGAAAGAAAAAATTGTGCAGTATATGAATGGGAAAGAATCCTAATCCTCCAGGGACAGCTGATGAAGCTCCTAGGTGTAGGCCATCCAGAAGCCTTTGGGCAAGGCATCTGGCCACCTTGTTCCGCCCACCATGGTAGGGACACTTTACCATATCAGCATGCATGTATCAAGTAATCAGGCATCATTGCGCAATCCCCAATCAATGCTGGCATTCAAGAAGCATGCTTGATATCAAGAGCTGCTGCTCATCCTTCAAAGATCCTCATTTCAGGATATGATACTTTTTCTACTGGGTAAGGTTAAAAGGGTGGCCATTTTCTAGGCCATCATGGGAAAGGGGAGGTTAAAAACACTTTCCTAAAATGCAGAGGGGCACTTTCCGAGGTGAAATGTTTTTGATCCGTTCTGTTTGGGTGCCGGAGGTTTTGATCTTTGTGCCACAGGAGCGAGGTTGGTGAGGGGGTTGGGGGGGGGCGTGGGAGGGGCGAGAGCAGGAGGGTTGTGGCTCCATGCGCTGGGGGAGGGGTAACACTGGAGCACAGATCTTCTGAATGAGCATGACCATGCCTGTGTACCTGGGTCTGTGAGACATGCATGTGTCTGTGAAGTCCTGAGTCAATGAGATCTAGAGCAAAGAAATGCAAGAGATTAAAAATGTAAAAAATGTAGAAATCATGTATTGTAAAAGTGTATAATCTAAATTCCTATCTCCTGTATAAGAACTATTCTTCATAATGCATTTTTTTCTATCCTCCTGTCCTCCTCATTCCCAAAACCTCCCTCCATTGGGAAGGCGAAAGTTCTCCTGAGATGGATAAGTTACGAGATAGATGAGATGAGCTCGATGGAGTGAAAAGAGACAGAGGAAGGAGCTCATCTAAATGAGTGGAAGGACGAAGAATTGCGGACAGCAGGAGGGGACGGAGGAGAGAGAGACAGGGGAGGAGAATGAGAGGAGGGGGGGAGGACAGGGACAAAAATCAGCGTGGCGGGGGCAGGAATCAGCGGTGGCGGGATGGGCGGCAGGGCTGATCAAAACTGGGGAATGGCAGCCTTGAGGCTCTGCTGAGGCTCATGCTGAGGACGACATCTTGTGGATGTGCCAGTGCAGCTCCCACCTCCACCACCACCTCCCCTAGCCCATGTTCCTTAGCCCTACCCTCCTGGCGTGTAACTCCTCCTCACCCAGACGTGCCTCACCCCACCCCCCCCCAGCAGACCCCCCCCAGGCTTTTTTTAGCCATCCCCTCCAGGATGCCGCCTTTCTCCTCCTTTTTTTTCCTTCTCTTCCCTCTTTTATTTTTGAAAAATAAAGAATTCATTTTTTTTAATGACTTAAAAAAAATGCATAAGTCATTTGCTTTTAAAGGAAAGTCTTTTGTTTTTTTAAGGGAGCTGAGTCAACTTGAGGGGTTGCTTACAGGGACTGGGTCACTCAAAGGCTTGGCAATCAATCAACAAACACAGCAGCCACACATACAGCTCTCACACAAAGGTCATCTTCTTCAGTCCCTTCTCGCTCTCTCCTGCTCTCCTGGTGCTCTGCTGCGCGCTTTCAGCGCCAGGTGATGCTCCTCAGCCTCCCACCATTTGCCTCCCTCCTCCCCCAGCCATAATAAACTCAGGACAGCGCAACAGATTTACTAGATGGCCATACTCTCACAGAGATTGTGGAGAATACAGCAAGAGGCAATTAGTTCATGGAGGAATTGAGCGGAGTGTCATTCTTTACCAAGCAGCCTGTAATGCACTGCCTCCTGAACGCACCATGAATTTGCCCACCATTGGCTTCTAATGCAGCATGCAGAGGCTGGTTGAGGGTATCATGGCAGGCTGTGTGTGTGGCATCAACGATCATACTATCTAACATCCCCTGCTGTTATTTTCTTTGCTGTTCTTTTTTCTGTGTAGTGCAGGCTTGTGCAGAAGTAGCCTGAATGGACGAACGTGACACGCCACCGCTGTGGATGGTCAGTGCTTCCCCTACGTGATCCCAGCCAGCCCTCCTGACCATTGAAAAGTACTTCCGGTGTTTTAGTTATTGTGCTTGGAGCTGGCGGTGCCAAGATAAGATTGGGTTCGGGTGTCCCGCCCACGGTGCCGCAATCCCATTGCAGGATCCATCCTATCCACTATCCATCGCATCCAGAGCCCCAGTCTTAGGAAGCCATCCTTGCAGGCCAGCAGTCTGCTTACATCACCCACAGCTTAGCAGCATATTTGCTGCACAGCAAATGATTGCTTGCCCACCCTGACCGTAGCCAAGACCAGCACCCCGCTTCTCTACCTCTGTCTGGGCGCCACTCTCTGTCTCATCTGGTGGGGTGGCATTTCAGGCAGGGGCAGCAGCTCCAGGGCAAGGGCAACAAAGTACATCTGCCAAGGGGTCAGCCAGTCACCCTGCCCTCACAGTCAGCGACAACCCGGAAAGTGCCCATACCCTTCAACACCCAATCGCCACCAATCAGTGCCCACCAGTCAGTGCTTGTTCCATCATAAAAATCCAGTGCCAATGGATAGAATCTGCCCCATTACCATCAGGATGTCCAAGCCGGCTGGAGATAGTTCTCCAAGAACGTCTCATCACTGGCTCTCATCACTGTCCATGCTGCTATGTCGCTCGCCGCCTCTCTGCCACGCTTGTTCCGCAGTGCGTGGCGATGCATGAGCAGGGGTGGGCAGGTATGCTTGAGCTGTTCAGCATATGTGCTGCACAGCAGCGTGCGTCCATGGCTGCGGCCAAGGCAGGGAGCCAGGGAGGGAGGGCGCGGCTCCCGGCTGTATGGCTGTCATGAGGCAACGAGGGAACCACCCGCGGATGGCTGTACCCAGAACGGCACTGAGGAGGAGGGGTTAACCATGGGCGGGATGGGACCGACCTGGAATGGATAGCACAGGGGAGGCTGGCCTACTATGGCGACCCACGGACGGACGCACAGGGTCACCACCGATCATCGATGTTTAGTGTCTGCCCCATTTTTACACGGCCACTACATTTTTAATTATTAGCGTACACCACGCGTACCCTTTATAAAATTTGTTAGTCTGTTTTTTTTTTTAAGTTTTATAAAACCAGTTTTACAAAACTTAGGTATGCTCCTTCCCAAATAGGAAGTATAGTGGAGCAACCAAGTTAGAGAAATTTTTCAGCAAGATAAATAAAAAATAGTAGGACTGAAGAACAGCCTGGATCATTTGAGGGGGGGGGCACTGGATAACGGTGGTGGTATTGCAGGCCTTGGGGAGGCAATAGGGGGGCCATTTTTATGCCCCCCCAGGCCCCCTCAATGCATAGTACCCCCCTGGCAGGTGGCAACAAATACAAGATCATAGTTAGTAAATGCCTTGCCAATGATCCATGGTTTGGCCCATAATAGTTCTGTGCACCCAAGGGACTGACATATTGCAGATGTGCAGAATCACCAAGTATAACCATGCACAGAACAGAGTCATAGAGAAAAGAGCATCAAATACAAATTCATTTTTTTTCCAGATGATCACAAATCTCTTTGGAAATATCTCTGAGATTATCTCAAAAGATAGGATTTCACATCTTGTGGATTATTAGGTAGGATGCTGGAATATAGATGATAACAAATGCAGTACAACTTCAAATATCAGTATTCAAATTGCATGCAAAAATGTAATCCACCATGCTGTATAAAAAATGTAAGTCTAGCTTCATGAGTACCAGGCCAAATTCATGAAGTCACCAGAGAGTGAGGATGTCTAAAAGTCAGAAGACCCAGGTTGAATGTGGAGTTCCCAATTTTATGAAGGAAGTGAAAAAACATGAGTACTTAAAAACTTGAAGACTGTGGTTGAATGGGACTTCCCAGGGAGAATGAGCTTTAGCACTTCTTCACATGCAGGTGATGGGACACACAGGAAGTGCTCACTTATACAGAAAACATGAATAAACAAAGGTGCAGCAAAAGGTGGACACTAGGAACCAGCGGGCAAAGGCGGGGCGGGCGACAACAGCAGGCCCATGAAACGAGCCCCGCGCCGGGAGACCGCTAGCTGCACCACCTGGCCTGCAGTGGAGGCCGGGGCGGCACCGGGCGGCGGCTCCACAGACCGACCTGCCGCTGCGCAGCGGAGCGCAGCCGCTCAGGGCTGTGCTGCGCGCAGGGTCGGACGGGCCAGGCGGACGAGCCGCGGGACGGATGACGCGGAGACCGCTGCGGCCCGCGGGCTCTGAGCGCCGGACCACCGGCGCCTCCGCGGCTGGCTGCGTCCAGCCCTGCCGTCTGATGCAGCCCGGTAGCTGCATACCTGCAGGCAGGCCGATGCTGGCGAAGCGGCTGAGTAAATAAGCTTGAGAAAGCAGGAGGAAGCTGCAGCAAGAGTATCGTTAGCAGCACCCAGGAGAACTTAGTAACAGGAAGGAAGTGATGTTTAAATAGTGAGATGGGAGAAAGATCTCAGTAATCAACATAAAGTCAGAGAGAGCCATCTTTCTTAGCCACAAAGAAGATAAGTGCCCCTACTGGGGAAACTCTTCCTCCAATTTTCTTTATGATATGCAGCCCAGATAGGATGTAAGTGCACCTGAAAGGAACTTGTTCCTAGTTGGAGGTCAATGAGGCAATGAGGTAGCAGAATTACTGCCTTTTTTGTCTAACACCTTGGGATATTGCTGGTATTTGACCAGAATTTCAGTCACTGCTGATTAATCTGTGTTTTGCAACTCTGGATCCCTTCAAGGATGTAGCATTCTGCAGAGCTAGATTGGTCATTGGCTGGAGCTGGGAAAGCATGCTCATTGGCACCATGTGGAACAGAAGACTAAAGACCATGATCATCAATGGATTTAGTGGTCATGAGTGATTAGCCAGCGATCACCAAGAACAACCAGTGAACCCCAAAGTGTAAGATTATCTGCTAAGGATAATGATCTCCAAGGTGGCTGTTTGATGTGTGAGGGGGCCTGAAGAAATGGGTTACCTGTCAATAGCTTCAACATGCTAAGGGAGGTCCTTGTGGAGGATGGGGCTCCAATGCCCCTTAAAATATTGGTAGATTAAATTGGAGGCACCAAAGTTTACCAATATTTTTAAGTGAATGTTGGATATAGCAGAATGCCAGTAACAAAAAAGGAGACCAAGAGGGGCAGTGTATGGAATAGAGGCTGCCAGGATTTTGGCAAATAGATGGCAGCATGATTTTTTGGAGGAGGAGTATGACAAGGCCCCAACCCAAGCCCCCCGTACTTGGTGTTTCCCAACCAGCGGTATGCCGGCCCTTATCTGACCACTGTGGTGTAACATGTCCAGTCATTCCACAACTCACGCATAACCCTAATGCCTAAGGATGGCTCTTTTAATTGGCAAAGAGGTGGGAGTGGACTTGGTCATTTTGCATTGGTTTGGGGTCTGGTAGGGCAACTGGGGCTGGAGGAGTGGAAGAATTTTGACTGACAGGGGTAGGGTAATTAATGTCTTTCTTGGCCCTACTCCATTAGCTGGCCATCATTCTTAATACAAAGATCAATTAAAGCTTCCAGAGCAAGTGGAGGTTCCACCTATGCTAGTTCACTGGTGATAGAGTCACTGTGCAACCTCATTCCAGTGGGTATTTGAGCCCAGACATCAGAATTCATCTGGAGCGTGCTGAAGGGCTTGGAGTGGAGAACAGCTTCTTTCATACATTCTCAATTAAGGTCAACAAAGATCCCTGACATTCCCTGTACAAAGTTCTTGAAATGTCAAGGAGATGACTGGATCCCTCCAGAGGTGGAAATGTCCATTTCAGGGCCTCTCCAGTGAGGAGACTAATTATTAATGTCATCTGGGACTGACCCGTGGGATACATCTGTGGCTGTAATAAAAAAGAGACAGCATTGATTAAGGAACGCATGGCACCGTGGGCTCATAGAATATTGATGTGAGAGTTGGTAGACGAGGAGCCAGTCCCTAGGCTTGAAGGACCAAATTCTGGTCATGCAGTGTTGCAATCTGAGCCTGCAGCTCCTGCAAGATCCCAACAACATCCAATAAAGTGGGTTGGGCTCCCTCTTGGGCCCTTCTGAAGATCTCCAAGCCTTGGGCCAATGTCCCTTCTTATCTTTTAGTGGGCTGCTCAAACTTTCACTTACTGGCGTGTAGGTGGTGCAATCTCATGGTAAGACCAGAAGTCAGAACTAGTGATCAGAGAAGAGCTGGATGGTGGAATTGGAGTCAGTCAGGAGACATGCTGATGGTCAGAGCCAGCAGGTTCGGAGGAAGCTAGACACTAGGGCTGAAGCAGGAACAAGTGCAAGATGAAGACAGAACTGTGATAAAAAGCGTCTGTCATAACTGCTTGCATAGACCACATGATCTGCTGGCTCTTCTGTCTAATCAAGGAACACAGTTGCTCAGAGCCCCAGCTGAACTCATCAAGTTGCCAGGCAACTATGGAGCCTACGGATTTCCTGACACTGTACAAACAGTTGTGGGTTCAGGTATTGTAAGTTGGTGGGAAAAGCTCAGAAGGTTCAAATAGTTATCAGTATATTTTTTGGGCTTATCTAAACCTTTCTGAAAAAGATAGCTTTATGAGATAGTCATTACTTCTCCTAATCAGGGTGCTAGATCATTGTGGATCAGCAACTCTTGGTATGTTTTCCTTTCTATAACCTAAAATAATTTTATTGCTGGACAGTAGGAAGATATAAAACAAATAATAAAGAAATGAATTCTGCCCAAAGTCTCTTTTTTTCTGAATACAATTCAGCAAATGTTTGCAACTTCAGAAAAATAAAACAAAATCTTTGATCCAATCAGCTGCCACCAACTTGTTTAAATTTAGTTGTCCGGAGTATCTTTCCTGAATCTGAATCTTTTGGCTGATATTCTCTCCTTTTCAATGACTTTGGGAGATGGAGCAAGTGGATCAATAAATCAATGTATCTTCAGTATTAAGAAATAAAAATTAAAACCATGAGAGCTGGAGGAAAAGAGAAATCAATCCTGACAACTGAACCTAACCAGTTGGTACTCTTTAAAGCTGCAAAGATACAGATGCAATTTAGCTTGCTATTCATCGTTTTTACAAATAGATATGTAAAATGCTTTCTTTGTCCACTGGATAATAATTAGAGAGAGTAGCATAGAGCTGGCTCTTAATGGTAGATCAACACCTAGTAGTTTTAGAATTTTTGGTTGTTTTTTTTTAAATAATAAACAAATCTACAGCCTACTTATGTTCTCTATCTTCCCTTTTCTTGATTTCAGTTATTGAAACTGTAGGAACTTTACACTTCTCAAGCACTAAGGGGGTTGGAAAACCGCCCCCAAATTTAGAGCGGCCGAAGTGGTTCCCACCCCCCCACACTCGATCAGGAGACACACAGATTAAGCGCCGACCAGCTGTGTACCACTGGAACACACAGTGCATAAGGCACCAATCAGGAGAGGGGGCGAGAAGTTGGATTACGTTAGCACATGCGCATAATAGAATGATTTATGTAACCATTATAATAAAAGGACGTGGAAAACCCCCGCTTGGGGCGCTCCACTGGAACAGACTGACGGACTTGGCTTTATTTATTGCAACAGAAACTATCCTCTAGAATACTCTGGAGCAATCTGAAATGTTGTTTCAGTATCTTCTAGATAACAAAACCACTTTTACCTTACTTCATTAAAAATGTAAGGAGAGAAGGAAAGAATGCATGGTCATTTCTGGATAAAAGCCTGTGAGAAAAACTTAATTAATCTCTCTAAAATCTTAGGGATCAAAACTATACATTAGGTCAACCAGTCCCACTCCCTGTTCTTGACACTACAGGATCATTCCTGTAGTATATTCTCCCATGCCTTGTCCAATTTAGTTTTAAGACACCTCAATCATGAAGCTTCCATTACTGCCCCAATCTCAAAATCTAACTGATCTCTCTGTCAGGAAGTTTTCTCTTGTTATTCAGGCTACACTGTTGTAGCTTGTGTCTCTGTGTTGTTACATTGGCAAAAGAGGTTTTAAAAAGGTATTTCCTGTGTTTTGCTGGAGATCACTGGAAACAATTTTTCTTCTCGTTCTTTTGGAGAAGGAAAATATGGAAAATGAAAAAGGACAGCGTAAGTTCATTCCTCTGACAAAAAGAACAAAATCACAATTCCCTAGTTTCTAAAACAAAAAAAGAAAATAAAGGGGATATTAAAGCCACTACCAAAATTAGGAAACCGGAAACATCTTCAACCAACTACATCTTCAGTGCAGTTTTTGGGTATGATTGTTGTGACTGCTACAGTGCAAAGAGGCCATAAAGCTAGAGCACCTTGTCATCTGAGCCAATGGTTCTACACCACTTTACAGTCCCAGTCCTCAGCATATGGGTTTGGTCAGAGTTCAAAGGAAGAACAGCAACAATCCAGAATAATGAGTTTTTATTCCTTTTTTAGAATTTGGCGAATCCTGGCTATTATGGCAATTCCTGGGGACTAGTTAGAGAAGCCCCGAAGCATGATTTCTTAAATTTACTAATTTATGTATAGTAACAACCACTACAAAAAGGTTTTGGTTTGAATCCACATAAATAGAGCTTAACAAATATTGAAGGCCTCTGCATTGAGAAGCTTGTTGGCATATTCCTGTACCTGCATGGAGCCCTGATGCCTACATATAGGCAAATATGTCCAACCACAGACTTCTCTGTGTAGGATCACATCTTATGGAGCCAGCTGCCAAATTGTTTTTAGGTATGAGTGGTTGGTTACTAGAACAATACTTCAAATAATAAAATGTAAGTATAAATTTGCGCCATCTTCATCAATTCATGGGAGGGGCAACATTAAAAAAAACAGATATTTTTTCTAAAAAAAGAAGCATTTGATTAAATTAGTTGATCTATTGCATGGTAAGAAGATGTACTCCTTGAAGCGACAATTTTCATCCTAACAGTTTTGCAGATTAAAAAATATGCTGATCTGAATCTCGGTTCTTGTCAATTTTAGACTAGCAAAATCCATTTTATGTTTTTACTTTGAGGCACAGTGCCTCAATACGTTTATTACAAAAGCAGAAAGAAAGTATTTGTATAGCTGACCAGAATGAATGTGACATGCAAGGTCATGTGGAAGACAGAGATGGGCGTTCAATTTGTCTAGATCATTAGGCCTATTTGCTTTACTTATTATCAATCTGCGAATTACTTTAGTCATTTTTATTTGGTGCATAAAATGTACTTCAATAACTCCATTGTATGACCAATTACACTCAAGCAGTTCCTTCAAGGAATGATGCTCCAGGAATGCCTTATTTGTTATCTATTTTTATATTACCATAGCATCCAATTGTGACTGAGGCTCTATTTTACATAACAAGACAGTCTCTGCTCTGAAGAGTGTAGAATCTAAATAATTAAAATAGAAAAAATGGTGGACAAAGGAAGTATCTTATCCACATTTTATAGATGGGGAAACTGAAGCATAGATTATGTGACTTGCCCAAGGTCACAGAAGATATCTGTGGCAGAGCCAGGAAATGAGCCCAAAGCTCCTGAGGCCCAGTAAATGAGTAGGAAATGTAGGGGTGTTTATGCTGTTGTTTTTCTTGAGTACTGGCACAGACTCAAACATTTGAAAGTCATATATTCAAGTTTTGAGGTCAAATATTTTAAAAGTGTCTCCCAATTTTGTACCAGCAATACAGTGGGCAGAAAAGACAACATTTACTGATCTCTGCCTTATTGAAAATGTAAATTAAGTGACATTCTTTTTAATTGCAAATTTTGGGGGGGGCATAAAATTGGAGACTGGTGTACATGGTAATCTCTTATCAGGACTTAATGTCTACTTAGAATGTGGAAAGCTAAGTGGAAGTGGGTGCACATGCTATAAAAAGCTAAGCTTTGGTATGTCTCCCCATTACAGTCCAGTTTTTTCCAGTTGCATAGGAAATTCAGAACATTAAGAATATACAAACAAAATTATGGACATGCTGAAGATGGATTACAATGGCATAGAGGGTAGATCAAATGCAGTGTTGGCTTCAAGACAGGAAGCTAGATAGAATAATTAGTAAATTTTGCAGTAGGACTAATAATTAAGTTTGGCCCAAGAGAAAGATTATTGGTTATATTGTGGCAAGTCAGTGAATAGAATGAGATTTTGACATTTCATTTATCAAAAGGGTTTTTTTCTCATGTTCCACCCAGATTTCCTGAGTACAAGTAGTTTTGAATATATACTTTGGGATTTACTGTGTATATGGATCACACATGAAAACTAATGAATATTATAACAATAATCTAGTGTTTTAACTTAGATGATCAGAAAGCTTAATCACATGTATTCCTAGCTGTATTCCTTTCTGTTGTATTTAAAAAATAATAGCCAATAGAGATTTTTTTTTAAAGGGTCCAAATACATTTATGTACATCTGTGACAGTGGAGCCATTCTTGGCAAGAGTAAAAAGAAAATGTCAGATGCAGATATCTATACAAAAAGGTTAAATTTATTAGTGGCACAAACTCAAGGAGACTGACAGTGACACATATGAAAATATGCCTGGATTTCTAAAGGATACCTAAAGGTCACTTGGGAAGGCTATCTCCAAGGAAAATGCTTAAGCATATCACAAAGGGTACCCCAAAGGCAGTTCAGTCTGAGCAGTTTGCTCAAGCTGATGGAAAACTCCACTGCTAGAACTGTGATACCCAGTCATCAAGCAACTTTTGCTTGGTTTGAGTGATCTTATACAACTCATTATCAGCTGGTATCCCCTAAAAGAGGCATTTACTTCTCAAAAGTCAGCAAACAATTAGTTATTTCCCTCTCAGCTCCCCCTCCTGTTTTTCATCATTCCACAGTTATTTAATGTGCTGTAGCTAATCCTGGAACTTAAAAGGTACACACAGTTATTTCACCCTTCCTTCATTGAAGCCAAAGAATAAGGGTAACTATACCAATTCATCTTACCAGTATTTACTGCCTTTCTACAGTCACAGAATCCAGCACATAATTTATACTTGCTGCCACAGAAATACCTTTTATCTTACATGTGTGCCCATTTAAGCCATCCTGAGCACTGCATCTCTCCTGCAAGCTACATTTCATCCTCTACTAGTGAAATCATTAGTGTAAATTCTAAACGAAAGGTTGTAAGGCCCAGCTTCAAATAGCGATCTTGGGTTTAGCCACCAAAATCTCTTTGTGGATCTGGGTCCAAGCTCTTCTTCTTGATGACTGGCTCTTGACTTCTGCAGCAATATAATTAGCATAGCACAGCAAGAAACTACATAGATACATCCTAAAGCTGCAGACTTAAAAAAAAAAAGCTACAAATATGCCGCTTCTCCACGTACAAGCATGTTTCAATTTTATAACATTTTAAAATTTAATTTTTAACCTTGCATAGTTAGATATTCAATAAGGTCCAAACATACTTAATACACAAATTGCAGCTCAAAATTGTAAACAAACCAATTATTTTCAATTTACAACCTAACAGTTGCCTAGGAGTACCTTGGGATAAATGCCATAAAGGTGAAAAGTCACCCAACTTGGAAGGGCTGGTGCAAGATCTACCGCATGTCTTAAACTGATACTTGGTCTGCACACTAGCCTTGCCTCTGCCCCAGATCCTTGCATGTTATGGGAAAGAGGTTTGGTGTACCAGCTCTGCACAGTATGGTGAATAGGACGATAGGTTGAGAAGAAGCCATAGGATCCATATCTAAATAAATGTGATAGCCATAGCCATAGAGGAATGAAAGAATTGTGTCCACCATCCCCAGCCTATAAACTGGAGAAGTGGGTGCTCAGAGATGTTCTTCAATCCCAAGCTCCTACCTCCAGATTTCACTTACCTGTTACCCCAATTTCACCTGGGTAAACCTTGATTGTTCTACATTCAGGTGGGTGAAGAAATCTCACTCTTATGGTTCAAAATAAAGCCAAACAATCCTCACAATCATATTGTCCTAAAGACATTTGAAAAGATTATTGAGGCTATGTCTACATGGAGACATTCCAAGAAGGATTAAGTTACAGGGAACTAAGACCACTTTACTCCTGAATGAGAGCATCCACATTGTGGCTTAACATGTTTTAATTTATAGCACTTTGACTTTGCACCTTTAGTTGATTTGTTTCAACTTGCCAGAGTGTCCTCAGCTAGACAAACCTAAGGCCTCAGCAGCTTTAAGAGAAATAGCTGTAGTTTCCCATAATCATATTCTAAAAGCTCAAACAGAATTCATTTTAGGGGAATAGACTAAATACATGAAAATATCTCAAACAGTCTATCTTTAAAAGAAGCCTAGAACACGGCACAGGAAGTTAGCCCAATTAATTCAAAGTTAAGCCTCCTTTAAGTAGCAGATGAAAACTTATACGCCCCAGCACAAAGTGATAATATGGGGGTGTGTCATGGGACCCGCTACCATCCCACTGATAGAAAGGCTAATGAACATTCCTGCACTCAGGCAGCACTAACTAGGCACACCTTCAGAACACACCTGGAGAAAGGGAGCTTAAAAAGGTGAAACTTGCAAGAGAGAAAGTGGAAAATTTGCCCGGGAGGAGAGACTGCTGAGGAATGCTAATGTGCTCCATTAGCAAGGGGAACCCAGCCTGAGGCAGTGGTTAGCCTTTCCTTTCTTCCTACCATATTTGGGGACAGACTGGCATGACAAGCCTGTTATACATGAGGAGCATTGGTGGGTTGCTCCCAGCCAGCAACCTGTGAAAGGACCAGGGGAATGCCACCAGGGACTAGACGTAATTGGACTGAAAAAGGACCCCAGAAGTGAGCTGAATTCCTGCCAGGAACAGAGAGACTACCTTGTAATCCCAATAATTACTCAGAGGACCCTGGGCAAGAGACTCAAAGAGACTATGGCTGAGCCCAGGTTGAGGGTTGGCCTACTAAAGGGTGCTTTTATTTTTAAATTTAATTTTTTCCCCTTAATAATACAGGTTTTTTTTAAATGGTCTAGTAATAAAGAACATGCACCAGATTCTCTCCACATGTAATATCCAATGCATACATACACAGTACACTTAATCGTAGGCCTGGGTGCTAAGCAATGTTGGATATTATTTCAGTATGACACAATAGGTGCTTTGTGTCTAATTTTCATAAGCATTTGGCTTGATGGATCAGTCACAAGCTGCCAATTGACTCACTGTGCAGCTTCATCTTCTGGATGTCATTTTGCTTCAGTTGCAATTGTGTGAAATTTGTATGATGTCATATATCTCAGATATGGGCCCTGTGGAGAGCCTGAACTTGATTTATTGGAAAGGACTATTTCAGAGTAAAATGACAAAGTCAGCAATGCATATATGCATATTCTATAGAGGGTGCCAAAATTCATTTAAAAAGTACTAGGTGAGCAGCAAGCCTCAATTACATGAATCTTGTTACTGTAGCTTGGAGATAAAATCTGAATTGATTAGTCAGTATCCAAATCTGAAAACTAGTTAGGCTCTTTAGAATTCTTAATAAAGTGTTTATCAAATTTAACAGATTCACAGAGATACTTGTGATGTGTAATTGCTGCTTAAAGTTTAGAGTATGTTGCATTATTGTATTATGTTGTGTTCTATATAAGGATTCCATTTGTTTCAACACCAGTTGTCTTCCCATAGGGGGCAGTTTATAAAATTATTCTATGAACGTTGTTGGTGGCAGTCAGTACCTAAGTGGATGCAAAAGCATTTGCATAGTGTAGCAGATACTGGAGTCCAAAGTTATTTTAAAGTAATTTAGGATATCTATTAAAGAGAACCTCTTAGTTTGTCTTCTTTTTCCTGCCATGAGAGACCATTTATTTTGTGATTTCTTATATACCCAATGCACATGGCAATAATGGATCTGTCACACAAAAAAATAACTCTGCAGCTGTGGAAGACCCAGGGCTCAGCACTGCTGAACACCCATAGGTCACAGTGGTTTAAAAGGAACTCTTGACAGTTTGAATTTGTTTTGGTTTTAGGGCCGCAAGAAAACATTTTCAGTGATCACTGTCTCAATTTGCAATCTTCATACGCGTACAAATTGTTCAAGCAGGTAAAAGAAACAAACAGCTTGGAGATAAACTCCCCTACTCCCGCAGCTTCTATTGTCTAGGTAAGTCCCCAACCAAGCCTTTGTAGGCCTGATTTTCAAAGGTGCTGAACCTGCTTCCACTGACATCAGTTAGAGTTGTGGGCACTCACCATTTCACTCCCTTACTGATTGGAGACGAGTTTCTTTTTAACAGTGTAGCTTAACTGGCTTTTTCCAGGTAATAAAAAGTCACCTGGCATGACTACCTGAATCAATAATGACATTCAGCTGTCTTACATCAGTCTAGACTCATGTTTCTCATCCTGTAGGTAACAACCCATAGGACGTGGGAGGGAAAAAGGGGGGGTGACATGAAAGGTAATTGGAGGGGGTCATGAAGCATAATGTTATCACAATCTTAAAACAAAGAAAATCTTGCTCTCCACTTCCTGCACACCCTTCCCTTTCAAGATTAAGTATTCTCGGTCAGTCTCTCGAAACACACACACACACAAATTATATAGGCTTATTATTGTTTTCTATATGTTACTTTTTTTAAGTAAATATAAATGATCATTTTTTTAATAGATTGAATAAGGTTGAATAAGATTGAAAAACACATCTGTAAACTAGTTGTTGACAGTAGTTGCTTCCTCAACACATTTCTCAGTAGTCCCACTACTAGTGATCCCTAACCAGGCTGCAGTATCTGGCTCCTGACTAGGACACATTATTAAGCTTTCAGTTTCTCTGAGAGCAGAAAGTCATATTTTAGAACACAGTGAACAGCCTATACAAATAGCAAAATTTTCCACAAGTACAATAGGGATTTCTCCTTCTCTAGAAAACAAGACAGTTTCTGGTCCAAGAGAAATTATCCACTGAGCATAAAAAGTGCTGACATGTTGGTACAGCATCATTAAATCTGATTTGCTGGTGCTTTTTCTGACATCATAAATGCAATGAACATAAAAGTAGGTATACTAGTGATGCTTGACAGTTCTTTACCAGTTCTTAGAAGCCAAGGCCCACTATCATAACTAGAAATCAGTACCATTTTTAAAACAGGGGGCAAAATCAAATCACAAGAATTAAATATCAGAAAATAAAAGTGTTCTGCATCTTGCACAGCACCTTTTAGCAACAAGCAAGAACTTTAGCAAATATTTTCAGATCCCCATACACACACTTATGCAATAAAGAGTCATTAACTTACAGTTGATGTTGCTCCTATTAGCACCCTCAGTAAAAAAACTGAAACAAAATCCAAGGAAAATGGCTTGAGCAATTTTAACATCTGGATTGGCTGTAATTTACACTGGGGACCTAGCACTACACAACAGGCCCAACATCTGAGGAGTGCAATGATGAGCTTTAAACCATTTTTCCCCCTCCTTTCTCCCCTGACTTGTGCTTGGGTTATAGCTGAAGGTCTAATCCACTATACTAGTTATTTTACTAAAGAAAGTACAATAATTATATGTGCAGTTTCACTTTATGCATATATGTGGGGCGGGGGATGTAACCCAATACGCATGATCCTTTTACTGTTGACTGAACATACAATAGAGAAGTCAAGTATAAAGTTACCTAGATATCTACAGTACACACTGTATGTGGAATTCACATTTTAAGTTTACTATTGCAACCAAATAAAAAAAGGAAATTCCACAAAGCATTAATAAGATACTATCAAATTCAAGTTCTGTTTTATATTAATCTTCTTCTTGATTGTTTAAAGCACTCATTAAGGATGAAATGTACCTTCAAGCAAAGATTCTGTACAGCTTCAACCTTGCTTGACCCTTCCTGTAAAGGAGGACACATGGATGGAACTAATAAGCAGAAGCGCTTGTGCAGCAACTGCATGCCATTGGGACAGCCGAACTAGGCTTCTGTGGAAATGGCCATTGAGGGAGAGCAGAGCAAGTCAGGGGTAGGCTGCTGCATCTACACTCACTGGGTTTGATCCTGCAAGGTGCTGAGCACTGTGGCCTGATGCATTTAAATCATATACTTAACTTTAAGTACTTTCGAGGATCGGGTCACAGTGTCATCACAGGGCTAAGGCCATTGAACTAGTGTATGTAAAGCATAAATAAAACTACAGTCTGTTACCATAGGTCATTTGCATTTAATTGTTGCATTTAACTATTTATCTCCTTTCTTCCAAATTTCCCATAACTTTTAAGTTAATTTGGACCAATTAGAATTTTTGATTGCACTTTCAAATTCTCTAACCAAATAGCACTGTTTGATTTTAGTTTGTTTTGGTCAAATACATTCAGTACCAGACCTGTACTTTTGTATGTGTAGCCAAAACATTCAAAACTAAAAAATGAGCCCAAGCTACACCATTTGGATCCCCATCCAAACCTCTTCACATATGGACAAATGCTCAGATCTGGGGTTTTAATTTAACTCGTTATAAAGATCGAGACTGGCTGCACAGTTCCAGTCCAGAGGCCATTTTCTCAGCTGGCAAAAATGTACACCAGAGATGATCTGGCAACTTAGACCAGGATGTGAATTTCCCCAAAAGTTCAGGGTATTTGCAGATGTGGGGTTCAGGTATTTCTCTACTCCAAGGAGAAAGTATTTTGTTTACTTAAAATCAGTAAGGAAAGTTCTTCTGTCCGTCACAATGCAAGAAATATCAAAAGGTTGCAGAGACAAAATATCCCAAATAGAGGCATAATTTGGAAAAAAAAATCAGTATAAGAAGCTAATCACACATTGCTTAAATCATACATTGGTCCAATAGCAGGACGTGTCATTCAGGACTGCAGTTTCCTCACATTTCAAGGTAAGTGCACAAATTAAATTCTATTTCACACTCCATGGTCTTGACTCCATTGATTTAATCTGGTCTTCTGGCATCCCTGTTTGTCATGAGTTCTCTCACAAAGTGCATTTAGGCAGCTGTCTTATGTAATATATTATTCATTTTGACACCCTGCATGTGCTCGTTACCGGTTACTCAAGTGCTCACTAGTGAGCTTTTCCCTGTACATTTTTTGGCACTCAAGCATGAACAGGTGTGACTGAGGTAACGAACCATGGGGAGGTGGTGGTTAATGTGGTATTGCTTCCTGCCGAAGAAAAGGCACTTGTGAAGTCATAGGCTGCCAAGTGACTCAATTGGCACCTGTGGTTTAATTAAACAGGCATATCAGCTTGTGAGCAGGAATAATGCCATCCTAACAGATGGTTATGATGCCTACTGATGGCCAAGTGATCATGTATGTACATCAGTTGTGGGTGTTGAAGACAGCTGGCTCCTCTGCCAAGAAGGTCAGAACAGCAGTCCATCTAGCACTTCCACACATAATCTTAAGGGATATTGTTTCCCTTATGTTCCAACTCACAGCTACCATAGATTAATCTCTTTGCCACTGGGTCTTTTTCCACAACTGCTGGGCATGCTATTGTGTTACACTGATATTCATTTTAAATGTTCCAAGCAATATTAGAACATATCTAGCACATTCAGTGGCACTCCCAGTGCCCCTTATGCCTGGGTTTACCAGGAATCTTCAGCAGAATTACAAAAGTAAAGAGAATGATTTTAAAAGTTAATATTTTTATTGATTTATTTCCAAATCCTCACAAAATGAATAGAGACAGCGTATGCTCCAAAAAGTGCGAACTAATCCAATATGATAAAAATAAGACAAGAGTGACAATAAGACAGTAAAGCTAGGTGAAGATGATCTTACCTGGTTGTTGCTGGGGGGGGGGGAAAGGGGTGTATACATGCACTACCTTTCATTCTCTTTCTCACAGTCAGGACTGCATGTGTAAGATTTTAGGAAGGATTTTGAAAATGGACAGGGAGGTGAATGGTAAGGGATGGAAGGGTGTCGTGTGTGAGAAAGAGAAAGACACACACAAAGAGGATGTGGAAACTTATCAGAGAGTTGTAAATCTCACTCTGTGTGTGTGTGTGTGTGTGTGTTTGTACGCGCGCTATATATAGCTAGTTCATAGATAAGGTGCCAGTACGTAATGATCAATAATATGTAGCATAGCTCTTGGATTTTGTAGGACTAATAGAACTTCTTATTGTGTACTTCTAATGACTTTCTCTGGCAGTTCTTTAAGATGCTGGCCTACATCACTGGTGGAATAGAGATGGATGTTAGTAGAAGGGAAATGTAAAAAGAGAACAGATCAGATATGTAGGCAGGCAGGCAGGCAGGATGTGATGTAAGCCTTTGAAGATGAGGAAAAAAAATTGAATGTGAGGGGCAGAGCAATAGGGGAGACAGTGAAGTAAATCAAAGAGAGGAGTGACATGGTCAAAGTAGTGGGTGAAAAATACAGATATGGCAGCAAAAATTTTAGTGGGCTGGAGGGGGTGAAGTTAATGTCAAAGTGACTCAATGGGAGACTACAGAAAGGACAGTTACCTGTTCCGTAAGTGCCATTCTTTGAGATGTGTTTCATATGTCTATTCCACAGTAGGTGTGCATGCTCGCCACGTGCACCAGTGCTGGAAGTTTTTCCCTCAGTAGTACCCATAGGGGGAGTGCTGCTGCGACCCCTGGAGTGGCACCACTTTAGCGCGCTATAAGGGGAGCCACACGCTCCCCCCACCCTCAGTTCCTTCTTGTCGGACCAACTCCAACAGCGGGGAAGGAGGGCGGGATGTGGAATAGACAAGAGCAACACATCTCAAAGAACGCCAGTTACGGAACAGGTAACTGTCCTTTCTTCTTCAAGTGCTTGTTCATGTGTATTCCACAGTAGGTGACTATAAGCTATGTCTGATGGAGGTGGGTAGGAGTTCACAGATTCCCTGGCTGAAGCACAGCGTCATCCCTGGTGTGGGAGACGATCACATAGTGCGATGTGAACTTGTGTACCAAGGACCAGGTAGCGGCCCTACAGATGTCCTGGATAGAGACATGGGCCACAAAGACAGCCGACAAGGTCTGAGCCCTTGTCGAGTGAGCCCTCATGACAGGTGGTGCGGGAACCCCTGCTAGATTGTAGCATGTGTGGATGCATGATGTAATCCACCGGGAAAGCCTCTGAGTGGAGATCAGTTGGCCCTTCATGTGCTCGGCTGAAGCAACAAAGAGTTTCAACGACCTGCGGAACAGTTTAGTCTGATACAGATAAAAGGCCAGAGTCCTGCGCACGTCGAGCGTATGGAGGCGACGCTCCTCATTAGAGGTATGCGGCTTAGGGCAGAGGACAGGTAAGAAGATGTCCTGGCTCATGTGAAAGACAGAGACCACCTTGGGGAGGAATGCAAGGTGTGGGCGGAGCTGAACCTTGTCTTTGTGAAAGACAGTGTACGGGGGGTGCGTCGCAGGTCAGGGCCCTGAGCTCCAAGACCCACCGGGCTGACGCAAGGAAGTGCCCCACGCTACTTGGGGAGTGCCCCACTGTCAGAAGAGTTGATGAATGACCTCTGGGTGAAGCGACCAGTCATGTTGGGAGCAGAAAACCCTGCTCAAGAGATTGGCCTGCATGTTGTTGGTGCCTGGCAGGTGGAAAGCCTTCAGGGAGATGTCGTGGGCTATACAAAACTCCCATAGGCTGAGGGCTTCCTGGAAGAGGGCCAAGGACCTTGCCCTGCCTTGCCTGTTGATGTAAAACACTGCATCGGTGTTTTCCGTGAGTACTCTGACCACCTTGCCACGTAGCTGAGAGCTGAACGTGATGCAGGCTAAACGTTTCGCCCTGAGTTCCCTGACATTTATGTGAAGGGATAGCTCTCCGGTGGACCACAAATCTTGGGTCCGTGAGGTCCCTATGTGTGCCCCCCAGCCTAAGTCCGACGTGTCAGACGCTAGGTGCAGCGACAGGGTCGGGTCCCGGAAGGGAATTCCCTGGAGCATATTGGCCGGGTAGGACCACCATTGTAGCATGGTGATCACCTGCACTGGTACTGAGAGAACTTTGTCCAGTTTGTCCCAGGCCTGGGAGAACTCTGAGGCCAACCAGAGCTGGAGGGGCCTCATACGAAGCATGGCGTGGCAGACCACATACATGCACGCTGCCATGTGGCCCAGGAGCTGTAGGCATGCCCTGGCCAGGGTAACAGGGAACTCTGTGACCAAGGCTTTAAGCCCCTTCAGGGTCCGGAACCTGCCCATGGAAAGGGGGGCTGTAGCCTTGGAGGTGCAGAGGAGGGGGCCAGTACCGGGCTCTGCACGTCAGCCGGTGCCACAGGGTCCACCCCTTGATTGGACTCTTTGTGCGGTGCCGAGGAGCCATAACCCACCGATCTATCCCTCAGAGGTATGGATAGCACAAGTGATGGATCCTCTGATATCCCCGCTAATCGCCCGAGGGCCTTGCTGGGCATGCACGGGAGATCAGGGAGTCCACTGGCACCACTGGCTCTGCCACGAGGGTCCCTGTCATTGGCTCTGGTGTGGCACCAGTGGCACCAGCTGGTCGGTTTGGCCTGGCTGGAGCATAGGACGCTGCGTGTGGGTTGAGGTCTGGGTTACCAACGAGCTGTCAGTGCCGTGTGAGTGGTATGTGCGGTGGTACCGAGCATGGCGTCTGCCCCGGGACCGGCACTCCGACGTCGAGGAACAGTACTGCCTCGAGCTGCTATTCCTCGAGATGCTTCAATGCCTGGATCCGCGACAACGTGGAGCTGGCGATCCCCGCCGGGAGTGGTGTGCGCGGTGCCTCAACACACAAGAGCTGGAGCGAGACCAGCAATAGCGTCCATGCCAGGAGTGGCTCCTGTAGCTGCGCCGAGAGCGGGAGTGTCTATGGTTTCGGCGCCTGTCCCAGCATGGAGCGGTGCCTAGAATTGTGCTCCAATGGCACCCTACCAGACAACCTGGAGGGTGATGAGAGTGGAGCCTGGGGGCTGTGTCCCGACAGGACACTGGGCGATGAGCTGTCCCAAGAGCGGTCTCCTGACTAGATCTGCATTGGGTCGGTGTCAGCTGACAAGCCCGCAGCGAAAGCTTGCCTCTAAAGCGGGGTCTGGGTGCTGGCGGTGCCCCGGGCACCTGCAGGGTCATAATATCTTTGGCCGCCTAAGGGCCTCCGGTGTCAAAGGCATGTGGACTTCAGCTGGAAAGGTCTGAGTCAACGCCACTGGGCTGCTCCGCTTGACCTGAGTCAGAGCTCTAGAGCCTGGAGGGGAACTGGGGCTGCCTGACGTGGGTCTAGCCTCCCCCCATGTCTTCTCTCTGTGCTTCTGAGACGATGAAGCCTTCCTCTGCTTTTTCGACGGAGAGTGGTGCTGACCACCGGAAGGTGCCAGGGGATCGCCATGCGCCAAAGACAAAGTACCTGGTGCTGATTCCGCTCAGCACACCGGGATAGGAGCCAGTGCCGACTCCATGAGACGGGCCCGAAGTCTAATGTCTCTCTTTTTTCATCTTGGGTATGAAGGACCTGCAGATTTTACAGCGGTCACTGATGTGGGATTCGCCCAGGCAGCGGAGACAGTCGGTGTGCAGGTCACTCCTGGGCATCGAATGCCTGCAAGACTTGCACAATTTAAACCCTGGGGCCGGGGGCATGCCGCAGCCTGAAGAATAACTAACTAAACTAGAACTTTATGAACTAACTGATACAGGTACTACTGAACAACGAACGAGATTTAAGATGAGCTGCAGCAAAACTCGGGCGAGTAGTTCCAATGCACCGTCACTGGTGGCAAGAAGGAAATGAGGGTGGGGGGAGCATTCAGCTCCCCTTATAGCGCGCTATAGCGGCGCCACTCCAGGGGTCGCAGCAGTGCTCCCACTACGGGTACTGCTGAGGGAAAAACTTCCAGCACTGGAGCACTTGGCGAGCACGCACACCTACTGTGAAATACACATGAGCAAGCACTCAAAGAAGAATGGATGTGACACGGTTGGGACTCACCACCACAGTGCCTCCTGCTGGTTGTCTTTGGGAATTAGCTCAGTCCAGTGGAGCGCCCTCTCCTGGTGGTGTCCCGCCCATTGTCTCGCCCTTGGTTGGTGTCTGAGCCCGCGTCGCTCAACAGCTCGCGGTGTCCTCTTCAGGACTACTGCCTTCTGGCAGCGCCCCTTAGTCCATCCACACCCCCTTCCAGGGTGGGGGGAGTCAATCAGCAGTCTCTCTGTGCCACAGCCACCATGTCCAACCACACCCCTCAAAGTCTAACCTCTCCTGTCAGGGATCTGGCGTAGTCTATGATGGCTGCTCCCCACGGCCAATGGCTGGGTGTACTGCAAGGGGGGAAAGGGGGACCCAGGCCTGCCCTATACTCCGAGTCCCAGCCCAGGGATCCTCTGGCGGCAGCCTCGCTGTTCTCCTTCTCTCCCCTCATCTGTCCACTTCCCTGGGCCACTTCCCTTACAGCCCCTTGCACCCTCTAGGCCCTTCCCTTCAGGTCCTGCAGCCTGGCAGGCTTTGGGCTACAGCTCCCTTCTGCTCCCCAAGCCCGGCCAGCACTGCGCTGTCAGCGGTGCGAGTCTCCCAGGTCTGGAGACTGACCTTCCCCTGTCAAAGGCCTGGGACAGACTGACTGCTCCCTTCCTGGGCAGCCTTTATATAGGGCCAAGCTGAGCCCTGATTGGCTGTCTCCAATCTTGGCTCTGATTGGCCCCCTGTAATCCCTTTTCTTTTGGCCGTCGGTCTGCGCAGGCCCACTGGCCTGTCGCAGCCTGCACTCTCAGGGAGTGGGGCAGCCACCCCACTACAATAGATGAGATATTTGCTCAGCAAGAGAAAAAGGAAGGGGCAATATGGTGGGGAAAGGAGAGAGGAGCAGAAGATAACCCCTTTATTTCTTTCCTGAGAGACAGGAAGGTTAGTGGTGGTTTCCACCCTAGCTGAGAACAGAAATAGTTGAGAAGGGTTCACAGGAAAGAGCATGAAGTCTGTTTTGGGCTTTGTTGTCCTTAGCAACAGGCCACAGGAGCAGAAATAACTTAAAGACAATGAGAGATATGAGACTGAACCACAAAGATAAGAGAAACAAGTTTGAGAGTCATAGGGATAGAACTGATCATTAACTCATGTGGATTTAGTTAAGTCGTGCACTGAGAACTTGTAGTCAGAGAAGAGGAGCCAGCCAAGGAATTTCAATAGATGAATGGAGCTGCCTAAGGAGACACTGAACCAATATGTGGAGAGATGAGAAGACACCGGAAAAGGACAGTGTGATGAAAGCCAAAAGAAAACTGGATGTAGAGGAGTGAGGGAAACAACTGATGTATTCCAGACAGCACAGAAAATGAAAATGGAGTATAAACTTAGAAACGTCTCTCACCAAAGTTTTGAATGATCTTTCTAACCAAGCCTCAATGTCATGGAGAGGGAGGTAGATGGATTGCCTTGGTCATTAAAGAGTGACTCTGACAAATTTGCAGCATTGACAGATTCAGAAGGAAACCTTTCCTTGAACTCCCTGGCTGGTTGAATGGTTGTTGTGACGTGTAACCTAGAGAGAGTTAAGGCACAGAGGAAGTAGGGGAGGAATTCACATCCTTCTGGCTGTGTCACTGCAAATCTCTCACAGTGGAAATATGGCAATCAGGGCAAAGTAATTTTTGCAATTAGTCAGAAAAGATGAAGGCTGTTATTCAACTTAAGTGCCCTTAGTTTATATTCTGAAAGTGGGAAAAAACTATTGCTGTCTTGCTACAGACAGTATTGCATCAATGAAATATTTAGATACGTAAGAAGTTTCAAACCACATGTAAGTTACTGCAGCCCAGTCGTAATAGCAGTAAATGTCACTTTGAACGTTTTGAAACATTTCTGCTTAGCAGCCTGCAAAAACACACACGGATAATGATTAAGGTATCTCAAAGGTACAGAACAGCCTACATACATTCCAAGAAAGTCAATGTGTGAGTATTTTTATTTGCCTAGCAATTTTTAGAGGCAGAAAATGATTAGGTATTATACAACATTCCAAATGTTTTCATATCCTTCCCCCCCCCCGCCCGCCACCCCAGATTAAAAAAAATGAAAGCTTTGAAAACTGAGTAAAATTTTCAAAAACAACATAAGCAACTTGAAAGTTTAAGTCCTACTTACTTTTATGTGAGATTGTAGGTGCCTAAGCCGCTTAGCTCCAATTTCCAGAAGTACCTAAGATCTTAATGAGGATAAAGGCCTTCTTCTCCATTACCCAGATACCCCAGCTCATTTCTCACATACGTCTTCTGTGAACTTGCCACAGTCTGTAGAAGGTGAGACCAATTTTAATGGACCCTATACAACAATCTGATTGAATTTTTGTCACACATTAATAAGTGAGACACCAGCCAAGAGGAGGAGGAGGGAGGAGAAAAATGTAGTTTTCTTTCTACCACAGCAGCACAAAACAAGTCATTTAAAACGTAGCAAGAAAGAATGAATTATGGCTCAATTTGAAAATGCCAAGTACATGTGAGCAAACTAGATACCTCCCCAAGAATCTGGCAACTGGAATGTACTAAACTATGAACATTTAATAGAATTTGTGGAAGGTAAAAGGTATAAGAGCCAAAAGAGACCAGCATCAACTGCAGCATTAAAAACACAATGAGCAGATCTGTAGTGCTTGAATAAAAACAGCGATTTGATTTGTTAAAGAGGGTGTTTTTTTCCAAAGCCACGATACATCTCAGTGCACACACATTGAGACTCCACATCTCTTTACGAATCAGATAACTGCGTTACTCCATAAAGTGTCATTGGGAAAGTATGTCTATAAAAAAGTGCTAATTAAAAAGCATTTTTAAAAGTTTACACTTGTTGATTAGGCATCTTTTCTTCTTGTGTACTCAAGCTGTTAATGCTGTCTCTACAGGGAGAGTAGGTGGCAGTACTAATTGTCTTTCTCACAGCAAATTAAGTGTAAGTGTTGCTTTCAGCCCAGACCCCTTCAGATCTCTTGGAACCCCTGCAGCCTCATTATTATTCTCCACGTCGCTCCCTGCTTGTGGTTGGTTGTCTATTTATTTATTTATTTATTTATTTATTGAACTGGTAAAATCCTGATAGTGCTGTGTGAGGTTACAGCACTTAGGATACTCTGCTGCTGCTACTGCTGAACCAGGATCCGGGATATTGAAAAAGCTCATTGATGATTGGAAAGTCATCTCCTCACACTAACTTACTCCAAAAGATAGTCCACATATGTTGTGTAGAGTCAAAATCCATCCCCACCCTGCATCATAGAATCATAGAATATCAGGGTTGGAAGGGACCTCAGGAGGTCATCTAGTCCAACCCCCTGCTCAAAGCAGGACCAATTCCCAACTAAATCATCCCAGCCAGGGCTTTGTCAAGCCTGACCTTAAAAACCTCTAAGGAAGGAGATTCCACCACCTCCCTAGGTAACCCATTCCAGTTCTGCACCACCCTACTAGTGAAAAAATCCAACCTAATATCCAACCTAAACCTCTCCCACTGCAACTTGAGACCATTACTCCTTGTTCTGTCGTCTGCTACCACTGAGAACAGTCTAGATCCATCCTCTTTGGAACCCCCTTTCAGGTAGTTGAAAGCAGGGGCGGCTCTAGGCACCAGCAAAGCAAGCACCTGCTTGGGGCAGCCCATTTGCAGGGGCGGCAGGGAACTGAGAACCAACAGGGGGCTCTGGGAGCTGTAGTTCCTTGGTTAGCTCCCTGCCTATAGAGCCAGCCCTGGAGCAGGGAAAGAACTACATTTCCCAGCATTCCCTTGGCCACTACCAACTGGAAAGGAAGGAGGGGGACCTCATGTGGCAGCATGTGCTGTGAGTGCTGTGAATGGTAGAGAGACCGTATTTTAACATTCAAAAAACAGGTCACTCCAGGGGGAGGGAAGCCCCAGCCTGCCACCATCCACTCCCTCCGACTGCCAACCCATCCAACCTGCCCCCTCCTGGGACTCCTGCCCCTAACTGCCCCCCAGGACCCCACCCTCTACCTGTCCCCTGACAAACCCCTGGGACTCCCTCCCATGCCTATCCAACCACTGCCTGTCCCCTGACTGCCCCCCCAAACCTCCGCCCCATCCAACCCCCCCTGCTCCCTGTCCCTTGACTGCCCCCCCCCCTGGAATCCCCTACCCCTTCTCCAACCTCCCAGCCCCCTTACTGTGCCACTCAGACCAGCGTGTCTGGCTCTGTGCAGCTCCAGATACGCTGCTGCTGCATACATGCTGCCGTGCTATGGAGCCCACAGTCCCTGCCCCCCCACACGCCCCCAGCACCTGCCTTCCAGATTTGAACACCTCAATATTCAGGAGTGCTCAAGCTCAGTTTGGGCAGCTGTTACTTCATTTCTCCCAAATCAAATATACTGATCCTTGCTGTAGAAAAAGTAGGATAAAATTGAGCAAGAAATGCTTCCCAGTGGTTATTAGAACTGGAATTGCTATTTTCAACAGCCATTGCCTTTTTTGTTTGTTTGTTTAAAAGGAAGACAGTGATATTGCATTGGTAAATTCCCTATGGAAAGAAATAGTGGAACAAAAGAATAATAAAGGCACCTCCACTTTTCCTCATTTATGGAGGACAGTCTTATAATATGCATCCAGATATCCTCCAATCACTCAAGCTGAAAATTGTTCCACTTTACTGCAGCTCTGTAACCATATGGGAACCAATCCTGTCTGTGTTTTGTGCACATCCAAAATTCCTGCTGAATGACCTGCACTGGGAGCGAGTTACCAATGACCCAGGGCTGCAGCGGAAGGAGGGTGCAGGTGGGGGGGGGGAAGAGCCCAGGGCTGGGGCGGCAGGAGGTGTGGGGGGGGCACTGGGGGGGGGGGGGAAAGGGGAGCCCAGGGCTGGGGCGGCAGTGGGGTGGGGGAGGGCACTGGTGGAGGGGAAAGGGGGAAGCCCAGCGCTGGGGCAGCAGGGGGTGTGGGTGGGAGAGCCCAGGGCTGTGGCAGCAAGGGAGTGCGGGGGGAAGCCCAGAGCTGGGATGGGGGGCAGCCAACATTTTTTTGCTTGGGGTGGCAAAAAACCTAGAGCCGGCCCTAGTTGAAAGCAGCTATCAAATCCACTCTCATTCTTCTCTTCTGCAGACTAAACAATTCCAGTTCCCTCAGCCTCTCCTCGTAAGTCATGTGTTCCGGCCCCCTAATCATTTTCAAAGAATCCAAAGCCTTCTCTCTGACACCACGATTCAATGGTCTCTACCCAGGCCTTTTCCTTGCACAGGGAGGATGGACGAGACCACCACTTGCACCTCAAACTCCTTTATCCTCTTCCCAGAGCCACGTAGTCTGCAGTGATCCGCTTAAGGTCATTCTTGGCAGTATCATTGGTGCCCACATGGAGAAGGAGGAAGGGGTAGTGATCCAAGGGCTTGATGAGTCTCAACAGTCTCTCCAACACATCGTGAATCCTAGCTCCTGGCAAGCAGCAGACCTCTCGGTTTTCCCGGTCGGGGCAGGAGATAGATGACTCAGTCCCCCTGAGGAGGGAGTCCCCAACCACCACCACCTGCCTCCTTCTCTTGGGAGCAGTGGTCGTGGAACCCACATCCCTAGGACAGTGCATCTCATGGCTTCCAATTGGTGGAGTCTCCTTCTGCTCCTTTCCCTCAGATGTATCATCTAGTCCACTCTCCGCATTAGTACCTGTGGAGAGAACATGAAAACGGTTGCTCACCTGTATCTCCATTGCTGGTACATGGATGCTCCTCTTTTTTCTTCTGGAGGTCACATGCTGCCAAATTTCTTCACCGTCCCTCTGTCCCCACAGTGCAGCCGGCTCTGATTCTTCAGAAGGTTGTGCCTGTAGAAGCATATCCTGACATCTGTCCAGGAAATCTTCATTTTCTCTTATGCAACGCAGGGTCGATACTTGTTTCTCCAGACCTCGAACCTTCTCTTCCAATATGAAGACCTGCTTGTACTTTGTACAGACAAAGTCACTACTGTCCTGTGGAATAAAGACAAACATGGCACAACCTCTGAAAGTTACAACAGCTGAATGCTCACCATCCATATTACCTTCCTTCTAAGAGCTTCCTCAGCTGTTGCAGTATATACTCAGAGAAGTCTGCAAGATGAAAGCCTCAGTGCACACTCCCCAGGCGAACTGCCTGGCAAACTCCCTCTATGAGCCTCCACTGTTCGCTGAGGTTTGGTTTAATTTACAAAGAAACTAATAGTGTGACCAATTCCATCCCAAGCCTTCTTCACAGAATTTACTGTAACTAGGGTCCCTTCCTTGGTACTGTTCAGCCCAGAGAGCCACTCCCACCTCCTTTTATGGGAGAGGATGGGCTAGATCCACAAAATGATGTAAGCACTTACCTGCCACTTTAAGCACTTAAGTAAAAAATGTAGGCCCTCAAATCCCCACTTGGCTGCTGCCCAAGCCTATAGGTGCCTAAATTCCCTAGATGCCCAAATTTCCATTGATAAACTTCCCTAAGTGCCTAAAAATCTGGCTGTAAACATGCACATAGTTGCCTATGTCCCAATAGGATCAGCAAACTGGCATTCCCCCTTGACCCCCGCACCTGCAGGGCCTGATCCAAGACCTGTTCTCCGAAGTTGCACAACAGATCAAGCCCCGTACAAAACTTAGCCAGAGGAGAAGTTGGCACCCCTTTGTTATAGTGATGTAGAATTGCCACTATAGTTAAGGTTGCATCTCAACATCTGTTTAAAGATCAAACTTTCTCAGTGTTATGGAGCAGGATGTAGGCAGTCAGATCTATTGGGGAGAACAGACATAATGGTTGGGGAATGAAGCTAAAGATCAGCACTAGAGTTAACTGATAACTGGCAGAACCAGGAATGGAAGCTGAGGAGTCAGAGCCAAGGTTAAATACCAGAGTCAGAGGCCAGAACTGGTCACTAAGAATTGGAGGTGAGGTGTTAGGGCAGGAGGAGATGCAAGGAAGATGCACAGTGGGAACAAGAGCAAATGTGGGGATGAGGTAGGACTCAGGAGCAGAGCAGGAACAGGGTTGGGTGCAGGAGGTAGACACAAGATGGGTCGAATGCAGACACAAAAGGAAACCATCTTGTTGATAGGACAAACTTCCTGTTCCTCCTCTTGGCTTAAATAATGTAGTTAGACCAATCAATTGAGCTGGGCAATCCTCCAATCAGAGCTCCCATGGACGGTACCTTGACTGGGGCTATAGCCCTAGTCGCTTCTCGGCCCACCTAGTTTCAATAGCCATTGTGTGAAGGCTAGGATATGACAGCTGCTTGGGGACTCCCAGGCCTGAGTTTGAGAACTGAGCCATCACAGTCAGTTCTCTAAAATCAACATACTTGGTCAGATTTCTTTGAGATATGGTATGTCTCAAGTGGTTGCAGGGTGGGGATAGTGACCCAAACTTTGAATCATTTGAGTGTGGGGTTCCAGAGACGTAAGCCCCCACCCCAAAATAGACTTTAAAAAAGTTTCTAGGTTTGGTCTGGTTTTCCCCCACAGCTAGGGATCAAGCTATTCATGTGTTGCAGATCAAAATAGTCTCATAGACTTTAAGGCCAGAAGGGACCTAGTCTGACCTCCTGCACATTGCAGGCCACAGGACCTCATCCACCAATTCCTGTAATAGACCCCTTACCTCATGATTTAAAGACTTCAACTTACAGAGATTTCACTATTTACACTAGTTTAAACCTGCAAGTGACCCATGTCCCATGGTGCCGAGGAAGGAAAAAAACAACAGGGTTTCTGTCAATCTTACCCAGGGTAAAATTCCTTCCCGCCCCCAAATATGGTGGTCAGTTGGACCCTAAATTATTTCTGTAGTACCGGTAATTTGGAGCGGTCCTCATTTAGTGTTCCATCACTGGCCATTGGGGATATTTGCTACTAGCAGTCGCAGATTGGCTATACACCATTGTAGGTAGTCTTATCATACCATACCTGCCATAAACTTATCAAGCTCAGTCTTGAAGCCAGTTAAGTTTTTTGTCTCTATTGCTCCCCTTGGAAAGTTGTTCCAGAACTTTACTCCTCTCTGAACTTTCATCTAATTTCAAGCCTAAACCTATTGATGGCCAGTTTATATCCATTTGTTCCTGTGTCAGCACTGGAGATTTAAGTTAAATAACTCCTCTCCTTCCTGGTATTTATCCCTCTGATGTATTTATGGAGAGCTATCATATCTCCCCTCAGCCTTCATTTGGTTAGGCTAAACAAGCCAAACTCTTTGAGTCTCCTCTCATAAGATAGGTTTTTTTCATTTCTTGATCATTCTAGTAGCCCTTCTCTGAACTTGTTCCAATTTGAATTTATCTTTCTTAAACATGGAAGACCAGAATTGCACACAGTATTCCAGATGAGGTCTCACCAGTGCCTTGTATAATGGTACTAACACTTCTCTGTCTCTACTGAAAATAACCTGCCTGATGTATCCTAGGGCTGCATTAGCTTTTTTCACTGCCATATCACTTTGGCAGTTCATAGTCATCCTGTGATCAACCAATATTCCCAGGTCTTTCTCCTCCTTTGTCACTTCTAACTGATAAGCAGCTTTTAGCAATTTTTTTGTCGCTGTTAGCCCTTAATTGCATGACCTTGCACTTTGAACTATTAAATTTCATCCCATTTCTATTACTCTAGTTTTAAAGTTCCAGATCAAGATCTTCTTGTATGATATTCTGGTCCCCCTTCATATTGGCAATACCTCACAACTTTGTCCCATCTGCATATTTTACTAGCACACTCTCACTTTTTGTGCTAAGGCCATTAATAGAAATGTTAAATAAGATTGGTCCCAAGATTGAACCATTAGTAACCTCCCTCCAGCCTGAGAGTTACTTTTCTGTATGTCCCCTTGTAGTCTCCCCTTTAACCAGTTCCTTATCGACCTTGCAATTCTCATATTAATGCCAACTTTCTCCAATTTAACTAATAATTTCCCATGTAGAACTGTATCAAATGCCTTATTCAAATCCAGGTAGATTAAATCTATTGCTCCTTTGTCAAAACAAATAAACAAACAAGCAAAAAACCAGTTATCTTCTCAATGAAAGAGAACAGGTTGGTCTGGCACAATCTACTTTTTGTAAAACCATGTTGAATTTTATCCCAATTACCATTTACCTCTACGTCCTTAACTACTTTCTCTTTCAGAATTTGTTCCAAAACTCTGAATACATTGAGGTTAAACTAACAGGCCTGTACTTTCCCATATTATGTTCTTCCCCTTTTCTTAAAAATAGGTACTACATTAGCTATCCTCTAGTCATGTGGTAAGACACCTGCATTTACAGATTTATTACAAATCTGTCAAGGTTTTCCCATAGTAGTATATGGCACCCACTAAATCTTTGGGGACCCATGTTGATAACAGTATTTAAGAAAATGTACATTTTAACACCTGGCATGTGCCAATACAGTAAAATATCTAAAAGGTTTCCATTCTTGTCACATTTTAAAGCTTATTTTTTGCAAGCGCTCTAAAATTCAAATGGGTAATCAGATTGCTTTGAAATCTGGTCTGCCTCATAGGTCATGGGATTGCATTAGTGATACAATTTTAAATTAATTTGACCAAGGGGATCCGAAAGTACATCCCCCATCCCCCCCAAATGGTTTATTTTGCTGGATTGTATTGTTAAACTCAGAGGTACTAATGACTGGATGAAACATAGACCTGTTGATGACTGTGAACTCATACTTCAATTAACTGAAGATGTTAATTACAACCCTCTCACCTAAGACAAAAGGAGTTCTGGACTGACTGCCAGGAGGTTTCTAGAATTCGTGAGTCATGGGTGGCAATTTTATTTTTGGGGGGAATGTATTCAAAGTCTTTGGGGGGAAATAGACATGTGAATGCTTGCTGGAAGGGAGAGGGTGTTAGGGGGTGGAGTAGTAGGGGAAAAGGGTTTGGGGTTGCAGCAAAGGGAGGTGGATACATGGAATGGATCACATGAGCAATGAATGAACCCCCCAAACACACACACACACACACACTATCTGTGCACCTGAAACCCCCCTTGCACTCATGGCTCTGCCTGTGCACCCAAATCTTCTTGCACCACAGTCCCCTGCACTCCCAGCTCTGCTAGTGCACCCCAACTCCCCTGAACTTTCAGTTCTACCAATGGTCCCCAACCCCACTGCACCCCACCTCTGCTAATACCCCTAACCAACTCTGCAGCCCCCAATTACCAGTGCACCCCAACAGCTCTGTGGGTGAGAGGTAATGGATTGTAAAAGGAGGTGAAGAGCTTCTGCATTTCAGCAACTATGTGTTAACAGGATATATCGGGCATTGTTGAAAAAGAGCAGAGTTAAGGTTGTACAGGCAACTCTTTTCTGCAAGGGGACAACTTAGCACCAAGCAACCTTAACTTTGTACAAACAGAGGGTTTTTTTTCCTGTTGAATACTCTTTAACCCAGTGGCTAGAGCACTCACTCACATGTGGGTTCAAATCCCATCTTCTGCATGATGTGGAGCAGGGATTTTAAACCATACCTCCCACTGCTTAGGATAGTGCCCATACCACTGGGGAGTTGTGGGGCAGAGTTCTCACATATCCTTTTGAAGCTGTTTCACTTTGTATAAATAATTATTAATTGGGTCAAAAAAGTGAAAATGATCCTACTGGTCAGTAGTTAGGGCACTCACCTGGAGGTTGGGAGACCCAAGTTCAAATCCCTGTTCCAATGAATATTCATTTAAGTGGAACAGCTTCAACAGGAGAGACTGACAAAGATCAATCCCAGAAGACCTCATGGGAAAGGCACTATCCTTAGAACGGTGATATTCAGACCGCAGTGGTTCAGGAGCCAAATTAGCGATCAGCATTCCCCAAAAGAGCCACAGTAGTGTGAATTAATTGTTTCATTTACTATAGTACTGTTCATATTTAAACAGAATGACAGGGGAAACATTTAGTTGTTGTTGCTGGGTATGCACACCTTGCCCCATTTGTGGGAGGGCCAGGATTGTGATGGCACTGCAGTCACAGTCTTCTTGACAGTCTTTAGGCTGAAAGCAGTATGGCCCAAAGGCCAAAGACAGTATGATGGCCTTTGAGGCAGGGTGATGCGGCCCAATTGCCAGAGTCAAGTATAGTGGCCCTGGCGTTCAGGGTAGAGTGGCCTAGTGGCCAGAGTCAGTTACAGCGACCCTTGTGTCCAGGGTATCACAGCCCAGCAGTCACAGTCAGTATAACTGCCTGCAGGTACAGGGCAGTATGATCTAGTGGCAAGAGTTGGTATAACTGCCCTCAGGTGCAGAGTAGTATGGCCTAGTGGCCAGGGTTGGTATAACAGCCCTCAGGGGAAGGGAAATGTGACCTAATGGCCAGAATCAGTATGATGGCCCTAGGATACAGGGACAGTGTGACCCAATGGCTAAAGTCCATATAGCAGCCCCTAGACACAGAGTAGTGCAGCCCAATGGGCAGTTCCTTGGGCGGGGGGGACGGAAGAAGGGGCCACCACCAGGGGGGTAGCAGCCTGGGTAGGGGGTGCAGGCCCACCCGACTCCACCGGGCCCCGACCCAAGGCTGTAACAGTGGCAGAGTGGTCTGCCACTGGGTCAGAGAATACCACCAAAACACACTGACCTCACTCAGGTGGTAGGTACCACTCACTCACCCTACCTGGGTCACTTCCTACCATGCTTCCAGGAGCTGCTGTCCATGGGGCATTGGGGTCTTTGGGCTCCTCAATGCAGGTGATTCCCTAAGGCGTTGTTTGCTGCAGACCTCCAGTCCAACTCTCAGGGTCTCCAGCTACTGCAGGAAAAAGCTCTTCAGCTGGAGCCTCCACCAAAGGTCCTTCTCCTCTGGTGGTCAGCCTAGAATGAGCTGGGTTGCTCCCTTTTATACTGAGGCAGCAGTTGGAGCATGTCTAGTATGGACAAAGGGGCGGGATTTCTGCCACCCATAGTGCGGGGCTAACACTCTCTTGTCCAGTGCAGGGTATGCACATATGTATAATTAAAAAATGTCTAACCAACAATTAACAACTACAACTAACTATAGTTGGTTAATAAGATAAAGTGCAACATCTAATATTCAGTGACTAATTAAAAAACAATATGCATAGAATGCAACTGTATATTATATCGGGACCTGATCCAATAAACACTTGCACACATAAGAAACTTCACTCATATGAGTAGTCTTTTTTACTTCAGTGGGGTTACTTGCTTGAGTAAAGCTGGCCATATGTATACTTGCTGGCCATATGCATGTTTGTCTATAGAGGATAGAACTGGAAACTTTAGGGCCAGATGGTTTATGTGAAATCAAATCACAACATACTAAAAAGTCATTCTTAAGTTATTGAACCACTTTTTTTTGACAGTTTTTACATGATCAGATGATGTATATGTAAAAAACAGTCTGTCACTGGGACATTGTGGAGTCCTGTCAACAGAAAGTAAAACAAGAAACCATCCTTGAAAACAAGATATATTATCCTCTCTTGAATTTTGCTATCAATTCTTGCCTATAACAAAGGAGACTGTGAACCAGACTAGGCAGACAATGCAGTGTTGGAGAACCCCACATGAAAAAATAACAAATAGAAGAGATATAAAGGAAATACTTTCTTTTTGCTGTTTGAAAAAAAAAATTGCAGAAGCTCTTATGAAAAGGTCCTGTAGAAATGAATAAGGATGAAACCAAAAAGGTTATGTAGACATTAAAAAGTTATATAGAATTAGCCTAAAAAGTTATCTAATTTAATAAAGAATGAAATCCTTACTATAGGCTATTTTAAATTTTAACCACACTATAGAATTCTGCATCATTTTCTCTGCATTCTCTAGGAGATAAAAGGCCACAATTTCAAAGGGGCCTCAACCTTGCATCTATTAGACTCATATCTAGCACAGACTCTTGCTGCTGCTGTTGTCATTCATCAATGAGTACATTGCACTTGAGCAACCAACTGAAATCTATATGAAAGAGCAGCACTTGACTGAGAAGAAGAGGTAGAGGATGAAACAGCTTTTGAAGTGAGTGTCTGGGGTAGGAACCAGCTGTGTATGTCTTTCTTTCTCTTCATCTCTGAACTGAGCCCAAAAGGAAGGGTATTCGATTTTGCAACAAAGAGGGAAGAAGGCAAAATAAGACCCCAATCTTGCATGTGCTTAATTTTACACATGGAAATAGATCCATTTCAGGGCCTATGACAATCACTTTACATAAATCAAAGTCAAACATGGTGGATATTCTGAGCAGAAAAAGCAGAGAAAATGGCACTTTCCTGGGCCTAATCCTATTATTGTTTGAACACATCATTAGAAAAGGAGACTCTTGAAATTTTGGCAAGGCATGCTGGGATTCCATTTGAAGCAACATCAGACTGGGTATCAATAGACATATTTGAAATGAAAATATGTAATTTAAATTAAGTGAAAGCTTCCAAATGTTTAAAATGTGTATCAATATGTTAATTATTGTTACTATTATTTAGAGCATAATCTGCAATCAACTTTATTCCAGAGTTTTGCAGCGCTAAGTATGAGTCAAAAGTTAAACAAGGCAAAACTTGAAGGTCAATTATATTTTACCTGGCTGACCTAACTTTATCAACTATTACCAATTGCATTAAGTCCTTTAATAATTTCAAGCAGATACAATTTTACTACTTTCTAGCATCTGTCAAATTTTAAACACTTTGGGATGATGATTCACATGTTCCAAAAAGGAGCCAAGTTAATATCTGAAACATATTTGTTTTCTGCTCACACTGGCTAGATTACCTCATGCTGCAATGAAAGCTTCCGCACATTTACTTCTAATGTAATAATTAGGTACATTATTATGATTTAACTTAACCTATGTTGTGTTCTTTGTTTTGTTAACTTAGACACAACTGTAAAATCAGCATGCAGACCTTGAATTTGAATATCTCATTCCTCTTTGCTGCTTCTTAGAATTCAGATCACATAGTGCAGGGATTTTGACTAAATGGATTTGACTTCTTCTGTACATTAATTTTAAACCAGTTTAGACATTTAAATAATGAAACAATGCTGATTAAATGAGAATCATGAGTGGTGATTTAGTTCACTGTGGTTAACACGTTTTTCCTTTATGATCTTCATTTAGCCTGTTAATTTGGAAACTTTAAATTCTCTAATGTTTCATAAAAACATTCAACCTATTTTCCAGAAGAGGCAAAACCTAAAACTAAAAGAAGCTTTTCAGACAAATTATATATAAAAAGACCAATTTTAATGCATCATACTAGAACTGTTCCTGGTAAAGTGACCATAAAAATTATTCAGATGAAGCACTATGATTTCAAAAATAAATTCCTAAACAATGCAGAGATTAGGTCTTAAAATGAATCTTAATTATTCAAAAATAACAGAAACCACCCCATGATACATAGTAATTAGATTGCTGTACAACATTCAAAGGAGTATGAAATTTTCCTTATAAATTTAACATTGTGAACAAAAAAATGTTTTTTAAAGTTACTAATTATTGATTGGTTGGGTACGGTCAAAGAGCGGCTCCATTAGGAAAATCCAGGATTGTGGCCACACTAACATATTTGAAAGTGTGAAAGTAGAATGAATTATATTGTAAAAATAAGAATGGATTAAAGAAATGTTGTATGTACCTTTAAGCAGAAATAAGAAATGTTGAAATACAGGTGCCAGGAAAAGAAACATTAGGCATAAACAATGGTGCTAATGGCAAAACATTAACAGAAGATGGGTAGTAGTTAGTAAGAAAATAAGATATGCATGCCTAGCCCAGGTAAACTTATCTGATTCTGCTCCCTTTGTTATCTTGTTAAGTTCTCATCCTTTTATCTGTATAAATAAGATAGTTTGTGTCTTGCATGGGGCTCACATTATCTGGGTGTTATTAGCAGAAGCGCTGTGCTAATAAAACAGAGTGGTCTGACAAACTGTGAGTCCTGAGTCTAACTTTGACAATTTGGAGGTTCTACCGAGATGGCAACCGTCTTCACTGGGGCTGTGTGATTCCTGACTGTTTTTGTAGGACGACCGTGGAAGCCGGCACCTGGGCATTTGGCCCGAGCGGTCCTCCACCAGAACGGAAAGGTGCACGACCACAGTGAAGTCTACGCCATTGAACCTGTTGGTTCCCACTCTGTTCTGGTAGGGATCCCGGGATCTGACATCAGGAATCTGGTCAGGTAATTATTTCTGTGTTTTGTCCGGACTGAGGACTGTCCTGTCTCTGTGTCTATCTGTCTTCCTGTGGAGTGTTTGAGTCTGGGTGCCATCTCTGTCCGGGGATCGGCCGACCAAGCGGTTCCTGTCCCTGCGGTCTGAGTGAGTGGAATCTGCACAATTGCAGCCGCACCACACTTTGGGTAAAACCCCTGGTGTGAAAGCAAGGGCAATTGAGGCAGTAGCCTGTGGGCTCCTTTTGTGTGTTGCTCTGACGAACCCGAATTTCCTTCTTGTGCGATTGGTATGTGAAGTCCTCCTGTACTGGTAACCAGACGTCTAAGTCGGAACAGTTCCCTAAACGAACTCCGGCTCATGTATGTATTTAGGATGGGTCCAGACTCCTGTAAGAAGGGTCCGGACTCCTGTAAATTTCTGGAAAAATGGTCTAGGCTAACTCAGGGGGATCCCAAAACTCAGTGGCCACTGTTAAAATCTTGGAACAAAGACCGAGTGGACATCTTAAAGGACAAACTCGGCCAACCTAAAACTAAATTGGCTAAAGAAGAGGTTAATTGTTTCATTCAGTGGTGGGAAGAGGCAAATCGTAGCTGGACAAAATCAAAAACTCGCCTCTCTCAAATATTCAAATAATAAGTTAAAAGCTTTATTAAAAGCCTCCTCTCCCACCACCAGACCGAGCGCTCCCCTTTACCCCGTTCTCAAAAACCCACCCCGGATCGATCCAACGCCCTTAATACTCCCATCTCATTGTAAAAAGGACAAAAAGCAGGATCGGGCCCAGAAAAGCAGGCAAGCAACAGATAAAGAAACTGAAAAACAGGTTGGAAGCCCTAAGGGCATAGTGTAAGGAGTAAGAAAAGCAGTAAGTGCAGGCATGAACCCCTGGAACAATACTTAAAATGGTGAAATCTGAGGTAATAAAGGTGTTATTTTGGGAGAAAAACAAGTGATTTAAGGAAAGAGAGTGAAAAGTTAACTCTACAGAGGCTGGAGAGAATTAAGCAGTTAAACTTTGTGAAAATGTTAAAAAGGACCATGTTAAAGAGAGAGAATTCTTGGTTTCTTTGCAGCCATTCTGAAGGGAAAATGGGCCCTTTTCCAAAAGAATGCCTGTAAATAATCCAAATATATATACAGCTATGTAAAAACAAAGCAGTGCAAAGGAATGTTAAGGAAAATAAAATGTGTATGTATCTATTTGTCTGTGAAAATATGTAAAGTTCTAAGAATCTAAACCAGCACATCTGGTTTGTAAAACTCCTGTTTTGTAGGTGTAAGATAAATTAGTTTTGTTTTTGTTTTTAATGCCACTAAAAATTCATTTAACTCTTAATTCAAAGTTGCAAAACTGACAGACCTTTTTGCAAGACACAGGTAATTAGTGTTGTTTGGCTTTGGGATTTAGCATTTAACCCTTAAGGGGTAACTTGATTCTTTAAAAAAACATTTTAAATTTTATAAATAAAAACCAAGTCATGGCTGCAATAGGGCAGTCAAAATCAAGAGAATAGGGAGAGATTCTGGAGTCTTTTTGTTTGGTTGGTTGGTTGTTGTTTTTTTTTTGGTAACAATAGCAGATAAGAGCTGTAGTGAAAGAATTAAAAATATATATATTTTAATAGTGCCCCTCTGAAGCAACAGCAGAGGTGAGGTGCACAAAACAAAAAGAAGCAATGTTAAAAACACTGAGCCTTAAAATGGCTCTGTGTAATCAGACTGTCACTTTTGATAAGGGTACATGAAAACTCTGTAAGAAAAAAGAAACAGTTACATAGTATGTAAAAATTGATATGGCTAATGTTTTAAAAAAAAAAGTTGTAATATAGAAGGAATGTGCTTTTCCCCTAGGACATGTGCAGTGTATATTGTAAAAAGGGGTAAAAAAAATACAAATGAAATATGCTACTGAATTAAAATCCTATTAGGGCTCCAAAAAAAAGCCGCAATAGACTGTTTTATTTTTCAGATCTCTGTGTGTTTTGTAAGCAGGAGTTGAAAGTGGAAAGAAATCAAAACTCTGGTGGAAGTTAATTGTGTCCCTTTTAAGGCAGAGTCTCTGAGCTCTGCTGATGGCTTTGAATCCAAAAACAAACAAAAAAAAACATGGTATAACAAGATATCTTTAATAGATTTGATGCTAATGTTATTGTTAATATTAAACATTGAAATAAATGTAATATTAGTAAGTACCCCTGTAACAACGTATAGTATGTATGATTTTTGGAAAAATCCTTTAAGGTAATATGGTAATGATGCTTCTCAGCTATTACCTGTGAATAAACTTAAAGCTTAACACAGCAGGAAAAACATTACAAACTTGGTCTGCTATATAAGAAGAAAAACTTGAGGTACACCACCTCATGAATTTAATAACTAAACAGTGGAATAATTTCCCCATAACCCTTAAAAAGTAGGTATTTGTAAAAGAAAGGAATCTTTTAAGCGACAATCAATGCCACCCTGAAAGGGGTAGAAAAATGTTATTTTTGTCTTTCAGAAAATCATAAAAAGCTAATACCAGCTACAGAACAAGGGAAAGAAAAAAAATACATCCTGTAATAGCTATGGAATGTACTGAAATGCAGATATTTAGAACATAAGATGTTTTGGGTAATATCAGAAAATATTAAGGTTTTAATGCATCTGTTAAATCAAAGGAAAAGATTATTGTTTAATACCTATCAATATAACTGGATGCAGTATGTCTCCAGTACGGTAAGACAAAATTTGTTAAGTAAAGAAATTGTTGTTAAAATTGCACACCAACAGGCTCTGGAAGCAAAGATATGGAAAGTTAGCCCAGTCCACAGATTGCACCTGGGATCCTTCTGGCTACCTCAGACCTCAAGCCAGTGGGCTGGGGAGGAAGGGAAACTATTGGACACTAGAGGTTGTACCAAGTGAACTCCTCAAGTGGGTATGCTTATCCATGCCTGTTGCTCCAAAGCCCTGTAGTAAAGACATCTCACTAGGATCCTTTATGTGGGATAAAATTAATAATTAGGCCAAAGTATTGTATAACGGGCAATGTGTGTGTTAATTATTGGAAAGAAGTGTTTTAAAAGGATAAAAGTGTTAGCAACCCACCAGTAGACAAATGTACATGTAATGTAAGTACTGTGTTTACCAATAATCACAGTTACTATTTGCCACAACCAAAAAGTCTCAGCTTACTGTAAGCACTGATTTAGCTGAGTTCTCTATCAGTCTTGGCATTGAATGGCAAACAGTTACCCATTATCTGTTTAAAAAGGTAACATAGTTCCTAAAAACAAACAAACAAAACAATGTGGGAAACAGAACCATTCATATTTTCTGGATGGTCTCCCACAACTACTGGCATACTGTTACTACCCCTAATTGTTTTTGGTTTTAAATTGTATGTGTTTAATTGAAATGTTTAAAATATGCTGGTGGATAAAACAAATGTATGCAAAGCTAGAGCCACAGGCCCAAATCACCTCCCAGTATTTTCCTACATAAGAAGTGACACTGGCGATTGATAATCTTAGTGTCAAAAGGGGGATATGTAGGAGCTGGACTTTATAATGTATAATTTGATTTCATCCTGCCAGCCACCCTTTTTGAATAGCAGAAAGAAATGACCCTCTGGGACTATAAGATTCTGTTTTCCCATATGCATTACAAATTGGGCCCTCTCTAACTCTTTGTTTTAAGATTTAGGTAGTAAGAGACAGGATTCTCTATTGTGTCTATGTTAAGTAAATTAGAGAAACATTGAAGGGCTGGGTCTCAATGTAAATTGTCTTGGTTAGTAATTGTAAAACTTAGCAAGGTTCAATTTGCAATGCCTTTTTTGCTCTATATAAAATACTACCGTTTGTATTCTCAATCTGTTTGTGTGAATGAGGAATGAATGCATCAGGAAAAGATAAGGTGTGAAGGCCATTGTTATAGCCAGAGTCAAGGAAAGACGCAAAAAGACTTAAAGAGTATCAAAGAATCATCAGGCACTGCTTACTACCCAGATGGCTGTTAAACTGTCTGGCATCCGCAGCATGAATACATGCTTTGCCGTGTAAGAATGCACCACCCCCAGCGAACCAATCACCACCTCAGGACCACGCAGAGTCAATTTTGACTCCAGAAGATGACGTAGAGGAACAGCCTGCAATACCTTACAATCTACGTTCTCGAAAGGGTTGCCAGAAGCAGACGACTACCTAAAGCAAGGCCCAAGAAAAAGCAGTAGTGAGCCTAGCGCCTGCTGCCTGGTGGACATAAAACTGTGACTACAGTTCCCTCAGTTGAGGTTGTCAGAACCAGAAGGGCCCTGCCTCCAACATGTGGTGCCTGTTCCTCGGCTGTTGGTGTCTGAAGGTCTGGGGAGTCCACAATGACAATTCTTTTATCCAGCAGCAAGTGTGGATAGCTCAGACCCTTAATATTTCTAAATGCTGGGTCTGCAGCCACATCCCAGCCCACTGTCAAACTGATGTTCCTGTCCTGGCTATCCCACTCAATTCCCCAGACCCACTGGAGGACCTTGTCCGTTTAATACAATATGGAACAGTAATGACACCTGGGAAGAGACTATTGGCAGTTCCTTTAACCCACTTGGGGGAGTAATACACCGGGCAAAAAGGCTCCTGAGGTTAAAAGAAGTAGTTAAAATAATGGCAAATAAAACTGGAGAAAGTTTTAAGAGCCCTGGCCAAAGAAACAGGGGCGGTCCGACAGGTGGCCCTCCAAAAACGTCAGGCATTGTACATAGTGCTGGCGGCCAAAGGAGGGACCTGTGCTCTCATTGAAAAACAATGTTGTGTGTTTATACCTGACGATACCAATGAGGTAATAGATCACGCTAGACACTTAAAACAAATCGCATATCTTCCCCATGAAGAGCCGAGTTCTTTATGGAAGTGGCTAAGTAACCTGTTCAATTTCTCTGGCATAGGAAACTGGTTGTCTATCCTGTTTGGAATCCTAATAATTTTTGTATGTTTTCAGTTAGTCTCCTGTTGTACCCAAAATTGTGTAAGGCATGCTACTCAGGTGACTGCCCCAGAACAGAGTGCTAATATGATGATTTTGAATATTGCTGATGAACAAAGAGATAAAGAACGGTTAATATGTGGAACCCAGTAAAATTTTGGTCATGGCGTAAGCTTGACCAAAAGGAGGGATTGTGAAAGTAGAATGAATTATATTGTAAAAATAAGAATGGATTAAAGAAATGTTGTATGTACCTTTAAGCAGAAATAAGAAATGTTGAAATACAGGTGCCAGGAAAAGAAACATTAGGCATAAACAATGGTGCTAATGGCAAAACATTAACAGAAGATGGGTAGTGTTAGTCAGAAAATAAGATATGCATGCCTAGCCCAGGTAAACTTATCTGATTCTGCTCCCTTTGTTATCTTGTTAAGTTCTCATCCTTTTATCTGTATAAATAAGATAGTTTGTGTCTTGCATGGGGCTCACATTATCTGGGTGTTATTAGCAGAAGCGCTGTGCTAATAAAACAGAGTGGTCTGACAAACTGTGAGTCCTGAGTCTAACTTTGACAAAAGGTTGACTTGCCAGATTTGCCACGTGGAAGAAATGAGTCTGCTAGGGAGAAAACAGAGACCAAAAAACAAAACAAAAAGCTGTAAAGCCTTAAGGCTGCTGGGGACAAAGAACTAACATTTCAAAATGGGTTCATTGAATCATAGAAGATCAGGGTTGGAAGAGACTTTAGGATGTCATCTAGTCCAACCCCCTGCTCAAAGCAGGACCACAACTAAATCATCCAAGAATGTACCCTCAAAATTTTATAAGCATCCATATTTGTGTGAGAATGGGCATTTGGTCTTAAAAATTAGGTTGTTAGATGCCTAATCTGTTTTTTATGTACAATATGCAAATGTAGAGCTTTAAGCTATTCTGATCTTGATATCTGACAAGCTTTGCCCTGGGTAGCATGTGAAGAATTGATTCCTGTCTGTCAATAGGCTTTCTTCCCAACTTTATACAAGCTTGTTTGTGGATATTTGGTGCATTTGATGCAGATCTCTGCATGGACAAGACTGAGTTGGCGACTATTCACTGACATATAGCCACTGTGATTGTTATCTTTAAATTATAGAAACTATGACAATATTTAGCTTTATAAATGTACATTATTTTCTCCAATCACTGAAAACACCTAGGACCAGATTCTGATCTCAGATACATGTATAGATTTGGAGTAACCCCAATGATATCCACTCCATGTTTACACAGGTTTCACTGGGATCAGATCCTTATTGCTACTCTGGAAGAAAATTGTCAAAGTATCAAGCGGTGATGAAAAACTGACTTCAGTTAATTTTTCTCCAAAGAATAAAGAAAACAAACAAAAAATTATAATTACTGTTACAATTGCACTGAATATTTTGATTAAAATGAAGACTTTTCTTTCAAATGGAAAAGGAAATATCATGCTAGGAATGCCACTTCTTTTCATCTTGAGAGTGCTTCATTAAGTGTTCACCCTGGGAAGACTAGCTTTTGATTCCAATTTGTCCTTTGAAGTAGGAGCACCCAGCTTTAAAAAGTGATAAAGAGACTATCCTGTAGCGTGTCTATATTTGTTTCCCTACATCCTATTGTCTCCCATCTGTTAAAAACACAGTAGATGTCAGCCCCCTGGAATTAGATAATAACCTCTCTAAACTGCAACATAATGGGTTAATCAGCCAAGCAATGAGAAGTATATAGTTTAAAAGTCATAAAATAATACTCTAAAAGAGAAATGCTGTGTAATAATTAAAACTAATGAAGATATGTCTATGGATAAAGAAGTACAAGACAATAGTATAGCAGTTCAGGTAGCTTCAGCAAAAAACAAAACAAAACAAAAACACACATACCTTCTTGCTATGTATCTGTATAGTATCTAGCACAATGTAGCCTTTAGATTACTACCATAATACAAATACAGTAATAGTCAGGAAACAAGACTAGAAAAGCAAAGTAATATATGTAGTTTCACAAAACAGTTTCTAGTGGAGACTAAAACATTGTGTACACTAGAACCGTTCAGGAAATCTCCCACTATTATACTAAAATTACTGCAGCTCTAGTGGTAACAGAGGGAGCACTAATGTAGACAGGGGCTCAGGCATTTTTACTATTGAGTTATCTAAAGCTTTGTCTACACTGCTAGACTCCCAAGGCTGGACTGTGCCAGCTGACTCAGGATAGGGGGGCTTGGGCTAAGGGGAGGTTTAATTGAAGTGTAGATTGATGTGTAGGGCTGCAGTTTGAGCTCTGGGACCCTCCCACCTTGCAGGGTCCTAGAGCCCGTACATCTACACTGCAATCAAACAGCCCTGCAACATGAGCCCTGCAAGCCCTAGTGGGCTGGCATGGGCCAGCAGTGGGTGTTCAATTGCAGTGTAGACATACCCTAAGCCTGTTCTGAGTAGGAGGTTATATGTACAATGGTAAAAATTCTAGGTGGAAATGAGACAGTGGGAGATTTCCCAGGAAATGCAAGTGTAGACTCAAACCTAAGCCTCATCTACATTAGTTGAAATACCACAATGTTCTCACTGTGGCTAATGCTAGTTAAGCCACACCACTGTTAGTAATGTTGGAAGCCTTTGGCCTTTCTTCAACAAAGCATGTGCTTAATTTTAGGCACGTGCTTAAGTACTTTGCTGGACTGGGCCTCTCTAGTTCCAGTAGCCATTTTCAGCATCATGGCAATTTTAGAGACACTCACAGCACATCTAATTAAAATGGTGCTGCTAACTGCCAACAGAGAGTTATGTACAGTGAGGCTCCGGACATTACTAGCACTGGTGTAAGCTGAATTTAGCAGAGGTGGAAATGTTATGCTTTTCAGCTATAAGAAAGGATGTTCGTCCCCTTGAGCTGCTATGCAAGAATTCAGTTTAAACACATTATCATTTCCTCCTTCTCCAAACAAAACACTCATTCTTATGGGTTTTTTTTTCTTTTTGAAAAAGCTACAGTTTTTCTACCAATACATTACAGTTGATTATTTCTGTGCACAGAAATACACAGAAAAAAATGGAACTTTATACATCATCATCACACAATTCCTTTTGTAATATTTAGTTTGACCTCTTCTCACTTTTAACAAGTTCAGTAAACCAATAGATCACATTTGAATTTCCTCATTCAAACTGAGATACTGATTGCACTGACCTCTTTAGAACTCAGAACAATGAGAACAGGATACTCCTTTGCAGGGAAGAAATCCAAAACAATTCTGAAGTTGAAGCCTTCCCATTCCTACATGGCGATAAATAGTTCCGCTTCTTCCCTCCCTATTTCAGCCCTCTCTGCATTATACAAGAAGGTTGGCCAGAGACACCAGCTCCATTAAAGCACTCTGGCAAGGCCATCATCATAAACTGCAACAGTGGAATAAATGATTTCATTTTCACAGTAGATAACTTTGCTTCCACATTCTCATACCAACTCAAAAACTGACACTTCTCATTTCTTTGACATGATGTGTTTGGGGGGTGGGGGGAAGAGGGGAGAATGAGGAAGGTAGAGGATTTGGGAGTTGGAAAATATCTGTTTTCCTCTGGCACTGGATTCTGATTTTTTTGTTTTCAACACTCCACAAAAACGAGGCAGAATTCAGGTATAACACATATTAATCTGGTGCAGAAACAAAGTAATATGAAGGAAAGGTTATGTTTTTGATCTTACAGAGGGAATATATGTTCCCTACAAACAGCAAAGAAAAATGAAAGACATAAGAAAAACATCTTAATAGTCATGTACCAAGATTGCATTAAGGTAGGAATTCAAATTGTTGAGGAATGCAGAGAACACCAGTTTAAATTTTCTCATCCTGGGACCCAAATTATACTCCATAATAAATATTTTTGAGGCCCTGTATTAGCTTTTTGTTAGTAGATATAATGTCTTTCCTGAAGATGGTTTATTTCAAGTGGTTTTTGATTTCTACACAGTGATTAGTGTTGATCTGAATTAAACCATCTCAGAAAACCACTCCACTCTGAGGTAATATTGGACTACGAACAAGCATAGAAACAAAGAGTGAAATAACAAATAATCAAAACGAGGAGGAATTGCCATTTTAGTGTGGCTTCAATCTCTTGATTAGTGATTTTGTCTTCAGTACAAAAATTGACCAAGTCTGTTATTGAAAGAAATAAAGTTTATTATTTTTACAAGTAAAACCATTCATTAGTCACACATACCTGAATGTTCAACACCAAACCTTAAAACTTTTTTTCCTTTTAATCTCCCCCCTCCCCCACCCTTATGGAAAGGAACGAGAACGGGCGGAAATTATTTTCTCAGTGAAAAATTTCAATGACATTTCAGTACTCTTCAAATGTTTGGTGTTCATCAAAAAATGTAAAGCTGAAAACAGACTTTTCTCCAGACCTTTGGTAACCAAAATCAGTATGGTTAAAAAACAAAAACAAACAAACAAACAAACAAAAACAACCCTGGCTTTTTAGTGGTTTGGGATTTTTACCCCAACTAAAACCTGCACTATATTTATGAAAATGTCTGTTTGCAAAAATTTCCAAATAAAGTATTGACCAATCCTAAAAAGAACCCATAACATAAAAAAACCTTTAGCTATAATATTTATATATTGCAAGTATATTACATTGTTGAACAGACTTTTGATGGTGTACCTTCAACTAGTCAGTTCAATCACATTTTTCACGTCAGGAGTACAATGTGGACCACTCATAATCTTCAGTGTCAAAAAACATATTTAAATTACAGCTGGTTGCAATTTTTCAATTAGATTAAAAATTGCTTCATCACAATGGAAATTTCCATGGGGAATCTCCAATTTAGATTTTTGGGGAGATGGGGGTGAGTTTCACCAAAAAAAACAAAACTACTCAAAAATGAAAAAAAAATTGTTTTGATGATGGGAACCTAAAACTGGAAAGTGGGGTTGGGGAGGAAGCAGTTGAGCAAATTTTTTTGATAAAACTGGACATATTTTCCCTACTTGGTTTAAAAGTTTTGGTTCTTGAAAATTTTTGTTTTTCAGTTGTTTGGGGTTTTTTTTAAACCAACATTTTAGAAAAATTTCTATAAAAACCAAAAAATAGTTTAATCAATTTCTTTTCTTCTGTGGAAAAAATTATGGCTACAAATTTGATTATCAGGAAGCTGACTATCCATTCAGTCCAACACATTCTATCAATACTTGGTAAAGTAACTCCATTTTTAGATTTAGGACCAGATCCTTACAGGTATTTATGTGCCTAACTCCCATTAATATCCCTAATTTTTTCCAATGAAAACACATACTTTTAAAAATGTGGTGTTTTGTCCATGTCACAGGGGCTCACGTAGGCTCTCTCACTTTTGGGCCTGCACCCTGTGTTTAGGCTGGTATTATAAAGAGTCTTCCATGCCTCTTTTTTGTTGGATCACCCCAGTGTCTTTATTTACAATGCTTGTGCAGTTACAAGATCCCCCAACAGTTAGTGCCCCATAGACCCTCCCTGAGGTCTCCTGGCCCTTCAGGCTTCCTTGTTGGCAAGGAGACAGAGATACTGCCCTTCTCTCTGCTCCCAAGCTAGCCTCCTCACTGAGGTTTGCCCAGGGCATTTATAGCCCTCTCCTGCTCCAGCCCAGCTGTCACTACTTAGCTCAGTATCTTTCTCTGAGCCAGCCCTCCTTAGGGCTTGCAGCTGGGCTCCCTACTGAGTACCTGTATCTCTACACCTGGCCTCCTGGCCAGAGAGCAGGCTGCAGCCAGCATTTTGGCAGGGCTTTAAAGTGGAAGTTTACACCTACCCTGCCACAGTCCAAAAAAAAAAATCCTGATTAATTTTAAATATGTAGGAAAGTGATATGTACGTCAGGAAGAATTAAAAGGATTAGGTTGTAGAGGAAAAAGCATAAAAATGGACATGCCTTGATGTGGTGTATGTGTGTGTGTGAGAGAGAGGAGAGAGAGAGAGATGAACTCAAGGTTACAGTCATAAGTGACAGGCAGGATGGTAGTGTTGTCAGCAATGACAGAGAATGGGTGAGTGAAGAGAGAGTTTGGGAGGATACTTCAAGGGGTTATTTTAGGCTATGTTAAGATTAAGCTGAAGGCAGAACATCTAGATGGAACTGTCATACAGACAGGATGAGATACAGAAGTGAGTGGAGGGAGACAGGACAAAACTGGACAGGCAGACCTGTGAATCTTCAACATAAAGAATGTAAAGTTTCTAGGTAGAAATAGAGCTAATCAAGTTTTACCTTATTATAGGTTTAGTTATGAAAAGTTGGTAGAACTCCAGTTTCAGGATCCACTTGTATTTAGAAATCACCTTTATTTCTACTTGTAATCTGAACTAATATTTCCTTTGACATTTTTACTCACTTACTGATGACATGTAAACAATATATGTGTTTATTTAGCTATATATGACATAAAATGAAGCAATAAGACGATAAAGCCTGGTTCCTGCAATAGCCATGGTTATCAAAATAGGATTGAAAATTAGTAGGTTCAGATTTGTGTGAGAACAAATCATACACTTTGTTTACAATAACTACTCTCAGCTCTGAGTCACAGTGCCATCCTCACCTCAACCATCTGTGAATAACAGTTCTAAGCATCAGTACTATATTTTCCACTTCTATTTCTATTGAGAAGAGAGGCAAAGTAGAAAGCGAGTAAGGAGTTTCCTCCCGGTGACCATAATTGACCAGCCAGGATACCAGCACAGCCACACTGTACAGTAAAGGGAAATTCGAAATTTGATGGGGGGAAAATCTTTGTTATAATAAAATTATCTGGGGACTGTCACACATAACTGACTAATGTCTACAACAAAACCGCACACAATAATGAGAACACTGGTCATCCTACTTAATACAAACACACTGTCCTCCTTCCAGGGGGGTGGGGTGGGGTGGGGTGGGTGGGAAGAATACATAAGCACTTTAAAAACTCAAAGAATCTACTTCTCTTTTTTTTTTGCATGTTATCCTGCAATCCTGTCAGTGACATCCAGTTCCACATGGTAATAGTTTCCTGGGGTCAACTCCTCTGCTGATGTTAATGGGTGCTGCTCCATTCTAGTCCAATGAACTCCAGCCATTTACACTAGCAGACGATTTGCCCCTAGAATTCTGCTTGTGCCCTATAATAATATCACATCAGACCGTAGAAGCTTTTATTCTGATTAACAGAAAATCCATATGGTCTTGAAATGCAATATTTCAGGCAAGATATGTAACATGCATTAAGCTGACTTTCATAGTTGTAATAGCTCTCATTAGGGGAAGGAAAGCACAAGGCAGATTCCTTATTTTCTAAGAGGAACCTAGTCCTCTTTCTGACAGTATAGAAGACTAAAACATATGCATCATTACAAAGGATCTCTTGCAAGTACTTCAGGTAAACTTTCTGCAACAGTGATAAAAAGTTTACAGAGCATTGTTTCACCTGATCATTTGAAAAAGTCAGGGTGAAATCCTGGCCCCTGAAAAGCAAATGGGAATTTTATCATTGACTTCAGTAGAACCCCAAATATTCTAGCAATCACAATGGGAGGATGACTCATAGGAAAGGACCAGACCAAATGATCCCAACTGCAGTAATAATTTGAGCCATTATCTTGAAGATATCACTGTAGGCTGGCAAGAAGCACTGTGCCTTGTTTTTAGTGTTTGCAGGATTGGGCCTCCCCCTATGCACATAGACAATTATATAATTTCAGCCTCAAGTTTCTCTTAAAGGATTATTTTATAGTTAGCAAAGAAATTAATTATTTTTGAAAACACAATTGCTAATCTAAATAGTCATTCACACTGTCCAAAAATGGATATAATAGAATTCATACAGATTTATGCCATTCACCTCTAGGATCAGCTGTCTTCAGATTAAATGTTTAAGAAGTGATGCTTCCTGAGGACTAATATTTACAATACAGCATTAGCACATTTTAATTAAGACCAATATGACTTTGTATGTATGGGTGCATCACATGGTTGCTAAAGCTGTGTCTTGCCTTACCACCTCCCCCCCAACCTGATTTAACACACTCTTTCATGCATCTATACTTATCTCAAAATAACAAGTAGATGCCTAACTTTAAAAGAACCATTTTGCACAGACCAAAAAACTCTTTAGAGAGAGTAGCTTTATTTTCTTCTACATAATATGAAACAACCATGTAGAAATAGACCATTAGTTACAGCAATAGTTATTGCAGTATATACTACTGCTCTCAAAGGAAAGTAGAGGAAGAAATATAACCAACTGATCTCTCTAGTCAGTTGCTACATAAGCTTTTCACATGAGGTCCAGCAGATCTAAGCAGCCAGTAATCCAGCTATGCAGAGGCACTCACGGCTGCTATCAGAATTTATGCTACCTTTCCTTACAAAGTTGCAAAAATATATAGAAAGAGTCCTCTCTTCAAGAGATTAATGACTTCACAAATCAAAGTTTTAGTCACTGTGACATGGTACCCCAGCTGTGGAGCCTGGCCCATAGGTGACAATTGATTCCTGGCTACACTGTGTCTTCCTTGATGCACCACAGAGCTTAGTTATCTGGGTCTACAGTGCATTGTGGAAGCTGTAGTCCTCCACATAGCCCAGTCCATAGAAGACAACAGGGCTCTGAACTACAACTACCATTAAGCAATATGTTAGAAGAATGCACTTTACTTTTGTTTTAAAGTTAATTCAAAACCAAATGTTTCAAGTCAATTCAGTAAAACAAAATATTGTGATTTGGGTCATATCAACCAAAAACAAGATAGAAAAGGTCTATAATGGAACCAAAAGCTATGCTTGAAATAATGGCAGATATACAGCGTGGTTTATTAGTTTCACAGGAGTTTGGCATGGCTGCATTCTGTTCAGTACTGGCATTGATTGGTTGCTGGGTAAGCTTGAGGAAAAACTGTTGGCGACAGTCAGCTGAACACTATACTGCTTTGAGATCTTGAATACATTGATGAGGGTTTTTTTAAGCTCACTTTCCTGATCTCTGCAACTGATGGCCAATCTGGTTGGGAAAGAAGCAGCACACATTGGTCTGGTTATGAATCCAGATAAAACTCCATCCCTGGCCATTACCATCAAGCAGCCTCCAGCTTCAGATTACAACAGTCAAATATTTGGGAAGAGTCATATTTCTGGAGGATATTCTAAAGATGTGCACACTCATGCAGCATCACCTGATGCCAAATTTCAGGTCCTTCAGAGGCTTTGGTTGGGATGCCATGACATCAAGCTTGCTACAAAGCTGTACCTCTACAGAATCAGTTATAACAACTCTTTTGTATGGCAGTGAAACACGGAGGCTGATGAAGGCTGAAGAGCAGCAGATTGGCATTTATAATTTTCATCTTTTATGTCAGTTGCTCCATATTAAGTGGCAGGACAAGAACAGAAATTAAGATATTTGTAGCTGAACCCACCAACGCCCTCCATCAGCACAGGCTTCCCTCCAAGACTGATGGGAAGAAACCACTCTCCACCCCCGGTGGGTGAAGCTAGACAAGCCACTCTCCTTCCCCCTGCAGGAAGCAGAGGGGCAGGACAGGAAATTTAAAATGTGGGCCCTGCAGCTCAGTTGTACGAGAGATGGAGAAGGAATCAGATGTCTCTTGCCATGTGCCCAAGATAAAGCTCTACAGTGCCAAGGACCCAGAGCAAGTGTCAGGACTGCTGACTGACCAGTACCGAGAGGACCTGGGCAGGGACCTGGTGAAGTAAGGTGGACCAGGGTCCCCCTACAGGCTGCTGCCAGCCCCACCTCAGGGGTGGCAGACTCCCCACCTTAGGCTGGCCGGGCTGCATTCACTTGTGCTCTGCTCTGCCCAAGGGTCAGGGCCTCTAAACTGCTGGTTGTTCTGCCCTGCCCAGAGGACCAGAGCCCCTTGAACTACTAATTCCCCTATTGAGCATTGCATTTTTAGGCACATCATATTTAGGGGCATGGCCTCCCTATTAAACGGACAGGGAGGGAAGGCCACGAACACTTACAATGGACATAAACTGAACATCCAAGCCAGACCACCTTAGAAACCTAGCTAGAGATAATTTCAGGTGGTGCTCAATCTGCAAGGAAGCTTCATTCCTTTGGGATTTGCCATGATAATGATGATCCAATACAAAATGTTTTTTTTTTTAATTTTCCTGATGGAACAATTAAAAATGTTGACAAACTTGAAGTTTCCTGTAGAAAATTTTGAATTTGTGGACACTGCATTTTCCATCAGAAACTTATTCCAATGGAAAATTCTTGACCAGCTCTAGCTTAGACTTGCAGCATTTTGTTCCTACTTAATGTATAAATAGACTGATAGATCATTGATCAGGGCACGCAAGTGAATGAAAGTCAGACACAGGGATGGGTTTAAGCAGCAGACAATGGAGGTTTTAATACTATATATTTATATTCATATTATTTTGGGAGCCACCAGATGGAAGTGAAACTGTCTTATCATTTCTATTTGAACATTTACATCTTAAGAGAAATGCTTTTTGTTATTTGTAATATAATTCTCTTTAAATTTAGGCATATCACCCATAAACTTGGATCACTACCTGAGTGTCTCTCTGGCTGAATCACCCTCACATGAATCTGCTGAATACAGGATGCAAGTAAACTAAACATACTACATGATAATTAAACATTACATACATAGAGCCAATTATGGTCTCTAACCAAAGCCTAAAGATGACATGCCAAGACCTTTAATTGTAACAAAAAATACTCATTTTTCTGAATAAAGAATCATTCTAAAGGAAGCAATTTTCTTTTTCAGGGTAAGATTATTATTTTTATTAGCAGCAAAGAGTCCTGTGGCACCTTATAGACTAACAGACGTATTGGAGCATGAGCTTTCATGGGTGAATACCCACTTCGTCGGATTCATGACTTTTTTTTATTACTTTTATTTTTTATTAATTATTATTATTATTGTTATATAACAGGGATCGGCAACCTTCGGCATGCAGCTCGCCAGGGTAAGCCCTCAGCGGGCTGGTTTGTTTACCTGCTACGTCTGCAGGTTCAGCCGATCGCAGCTCCCACTGGCAGTAGTTCACCGTCCCATGCCGATGGGGGCTGTGGGAAGCGACGCGGGCCCGCAGGATGTGCTGGCTGCCCTTCCTGCAGCCCCCATTGGCCTGGAGCGGCGAACTGTTTGGGAGCCGTGATTGGCCAAACCTGCGGACCCGGCAGGTAAACAAACCGGCCTGGCCCACCAGGGGGATTACCCTGGCGTGCTGTGTGCCGAAGGTTGCTGATGCCTGTTATATAACCTGAAAAATCTTAGCACTTCTCAGGAATAGAATGGTAACAGAGACCAACTTGCCAAAATACATGTGAGAATTCCCACTTGGTACGAGTAAAGTTTTCGAGGAGAGTGATCACCGCTTTTTAAATTGTCCATAAATAGTTTAAAATCTTTCAATAGAAAAAAATCTTCTCTAAGCTCTAAGAAGTCCAAAGGGAAATGTCTTTCTCCTCTCAGGTGATGAAGTTAGGCAAGGAGATCTTTACTGCTTCTAGGTTCTGACTCTATTAATTTTCTAGTTTAGAGTTGTAGGAATGCTTCAAAATCTTGTTTTTTTCTTTTTAAATGAAATACAAAGTAAATTATATACAGTTAGTAAGATTAAAAGGATTTGTCACTTCCTCTTGGCTAGCAGGCTAATTGTGTAGATGTGCACTAATTAGTTATGTACCAATACTTGCATCTTTGTTAGGGTTTTGTTTTTTTTAATTTTTGGTTGGCAAGTTGGTTTTGACATTAAGTATAAAGCCATAGTTATTGATATTAGGATCTCAGGAGTCCTTTAACAGCTTTGACTAAGATTTTCATAAATGACTAGTGATTTTGGTTACCTTATTTTTTGAATGTCTAATGTGAGCCTCCTTAAAGAGGCCTGATTTCCAGAAAGTGATGGACATGCTACCCTTGAGGTAATTTCTCAAAATTTATTGTCAGTTAAAAAGAGAAGATTTGCATTTTTCCTGTGTATTTTATAATGAACAATGCCACATATATAACCAGAAGTTTAGAGAATGAGATAACTTAGAGAGTTATCTATTTTAACATGACAATTAGTTTCTGTTCTACTTTCTCTTTTTGAAATAGGATATAGACCCCTTTTCCAAATATTTTGTCATGTCTGATAAGCACTAATGTATGTGGTGAAAGGGAAAAGGATGAAGTAGTGGGAGCTGTTGCCTAGCAGGGATCTATACTTCAGTCTTCTGCAGAAAATGTTCAAAGGCACAGATAGGAGTGAATTACCAATTGGGAATTAGTCCCATAATTGCCCTTCATGCCTTCAAAATCCTTCCTCTTAAAAAGTGTTCTTTCTACAGGCTATTTTTCTCTAATTGGCATTGTCGAATTTCATCTTGCTTTTGTAGCCTAAAGGGATTTATTTAGATTTGTTGAGTGTTTTAAGATGCTCTGTTGGAACTTCATTTTAATCCCTTTATTATCAATTTTATTCTTAGTACATACAAAATTCATGTACAGATATAATCTAAGAGGTGTGTGGTTTATGATCATAGACAAGGTGGAGAGGTCATTTGTCTGGAGAATTTGAAGCACAACAGTAGAGAAAATTCACTTTAAATGTTGAAACCCAAAATGGAGGTATGGTTTATAGTGGGGAGGATTTTTATTTTTTCTTAAAAGAGCTTTTATCAAAAATCATGACTGACCCTAACAGAAGAACTGGAGAACTTCCTAACCAAGCACAACTTTCCTAAACGAAGTTTAAGAAAAAAAATGAATATATTGAAAAAGGGAAAACACTAACAATGTTATAATTGGCACCATAAGTAGCTGTCCCAGTGGTCTTCAGGCAAAATTTGTTGCTAAAATTTGACTTTAAAAATATTAGCAAAAGATCTTGCTTTTTGTTTACCCAATGTGATTTCTTTCCTGATATAGTTTGACTAAATCTAATTTATTCTCAACTGTCTGATTATCCAAAGACACTTTATATTTTCCTTAGGTAATGAAAAAAAATTGGTTGGGTGCAGTGTAAATATTTATTGAAAGTCATGAATACAGTGGGTCTTAAATGCAATTTTTACAAATAGGTAATTTCCATGCATTAATCATCTCATCTACCTATATGGTCAAGGAATTAAAAAAAAATCTTTGCTACTGACAACAATAATCATTAATCACAATGATAATACAGGGAATATCCCATAATAGCTATACAAAACAAAAACAAAAAACCCCAAACAACCAAGATACTTGTATCCTGCCCACATTATGTTTGGAGCTTGACTAACTAAATATATAAATACATAGTGGTTTTTTTAAATTTTTAAAAAGAAAACAAGAATTATTATTAAATGAAAAAAGGTCATGTTTGCAATCATAAAATATGATAATCTGTTCTTAACTTGGATGATTTTTCTGTAAAATAATTCAATAGTGCATTTAATCTGACAGATGCATTTGTATGCATACTTACCATTGCAGTTTCTCCACACTGCACTGTATGTGATTAAAACTTGATGCTGCAAAGTACTGAGCACTACTGGAAAATGAGGATGAAAATTTTTTTCCACAGAAATAGTTTATAAACTTCCCATACATCCCATATGAATTAGGAGATGCTAAATAACAGAGCAGCTTGAATTTCCGTACTGAAGGGGGATGGGGGGGACTTGAGAAAATGTTTTTTTCCCTGCAATATATTTTTCATAGTGAAATTAAATTTTGTTTTGGTTATAATTGAATTTATCATTTCATTTACAATTTTGAAAACAGAAAAAAATATTGTTTTGTTTTTGCAGATTTTGGGGAATTTCTTGCCCAACTCATCAGTTTTCTTCCACTGTAAAAGGGGGCATAGGGAGAGGGAAGATTAGAAAATGGAGACACAGTGGGAAGAAAAAACAAACAAACAAAATTCTGTATTTCTGCTCCCCTCCTAACCCCAGCCCTTCAGCATAACCTCCTTCGCTTACTCTGTGCAGGGTGTAGAGCGAGACTAGCAGGGAGCTGGGTTTCAGCAGCTGAGACTGTCCAACCATGGCAGGGAGCAGAAAGCTTCCTCAACTGCTACGTAAGTACCCCTCTTCAGCCTTACGCATGGATGCCCGGTACCCAGGTGTATGTGGGACATGAGTCTCCAAAGTGAGAGATCAATAAAATTACATGAATAAACACACATAGAGCTTTATTAACTCAAGCACACACATACACCTTTCATTTGATAAATCATCATCCTTACTTTCTCTGATATCTTCACTCCTTCTGTTATGGTCCTTCTGCTGTGCCCTGATGTTGCTTCTTCACCCTCACTACTCTGTCTTCTTCTGATCTTCTTGTGATTTTCCTCAGTCTTGATCTTCTCCTCTGCTGCTTCTTCCACATACACTGGCGCCTTCCACTCATGCTGGTGGACTGAGTAAAGCCTGTCATCTCTCCACCTTATATACACCTATTCTGACTGGTTGTTTTATATCATACAATTTGCATCCACCAAGCAGCTTTTAATGTGGACTTAATTGAAAACCTGCACCTTTAGATCTGGACCTGTTTGAAGACCTGTGTTCTACTTGACTGACCCCTCCCTTCAGGTGTTTGGAGTGACCTTTAATTCACACCAGTCTGCCCACTTGCCATTGGCGGAAAATTCTAAGGCCGCTGTTTTGGTTTTCACATCTCTGATTCCTTGCAGCCACCATTTTATTTTCTCTCCCTGTGTCCTCTTTAACTATTTAAATTCTTATAATTGTCAAACAAATCACATATTTATATATACCACATCATTGTGTTTCACCGTCAACCATCCAATTTTACTAATGTACATAAGCCGAAATCTTGATCTCTCCCTGCTTCAGATAATGGTGACAGATCAGCACCATTGATGCTGGACAGCACCTGGTGCTGAACAGCATTTTCAGCACACAAAGAGCCACTGAAAAATCCTCTGAATCTGTTTGGGCTTGGGCTGGAGACTGGGCTGTAGTACTCTGTGAGGTGGGACAGTCCCAGAGCTTGTGTTACAATCTGAACCAGAACACCTGCATCACAATTAAACAGTCCCTTACACTGAACCTTGTGAGCCTGAGTCAGCTGGTGTGGGCCAGCCACAGGTTTTTAATTGTAATGTAGATACCCCCTTGGAGGCCAGATCTCACCACCTTAGTCCTTCCTCCCCTGGGATTGAGGGAGGTCAGCAGGCAAGCAGTTCTTCCCGTTACTGTCTCTCCCTTTTGAATAAAGAGGCAGCTTATGTATTTCCCTCTTTCCCAGACCTTGTCCTGTTTGGCTGAGAAACAGTGGGGCCTTGTTCCACCCTATACTACAAGGCTCCTGGCTCCAGGACCTTAAATAAATAGCAATAAATCCAAGTTTTCCTGAGACATTAACTATTATTCTAGGACCACTTCCTCTCTCCTAGCATCTGCCTCTGCCATTTTGTAGACCTTCATATGTTCCAGAACTACTGGGACCTTAAAACATTATGCCTTGTAATAGAGGTTGGCTGGCGGTCCCAGTATCTATGATCCCTTACCATACAAGCCCTTAAAAGGTAGACAGACAGACATGTTAAAAGAACATTAAATGTTGCATAGTTAAGCACTGAAAAGTTAGGAAATGCCAAAATTAAGATTGCCTATGTCACCTTAATTCAGCTCCAGTGTATGTATGAATTATGATAGTCTTTAATTACATGGTCACATAGTATTTTTCCCACAAGACCCCTGCCTCATTCAGTGCACAGGATAGATGGCACTCACTCAATGAGCAGCTATTCAATATTTTATTTTATCTTTGTTGTTTGATGTGTGGCTCTGTACTTATTTACTACTCACTATTCAAATCCTGTTCTGAAGACATAAGTATTAATTTCTTCATGGGCTTTTCTATGTCACTCATCATTACAGTGTTCTAGTGCTTCACAAACAATGTATTTTAATAACACCCCTGTTTAGAGAGAAATTAAGGTGAAAAGTGTCCACTAGTTTTGGGTGTCTAGTTTGAGGTCCCTCATTTATGTAGGACCTGATTTTTCAGAGTACTTAGCATTTCATAGCACTTGATATGGTTAGAGCAGACCTCCCATTTACCTCAGTTGCTGATGTAGTGCTCAGCATTTCTGCAAATCTTGTCCCAGGTGTCTCATGTTAGGCGCCCAGAAATGGTGCATACGTGTTAAAGGGATGCCCTGGATCTGTTATTTACATTTTAGTTCACCAAAAAGTGTAATGTAATGTTTCTACTGAAAGCCTGTGTAACACTGGTCATCATAATCTTTGTGAAATGTATGTGCAACTAATATGTAATGTGATATGTGAATATATTGGAAATTAGGTTATTAAGATCTTGTAGTTAAAGACAGGTCACCCAGAGGTCTCATGCCTCATGACCAGTTCCATGAGACAGAAGGTGGGAGATACTTGTCTACCTAAATGACCATTGTGTATCTTATAATGGAAACTGGTTTGCATACTGAGTCAAATGCCAGTGAAGAGACTGTGGGGACTTCAAGAGAAAAAATTAACAGGAAGAACTGAACAGTGATGATAGAACTTGTTTACAGGTAAAAAACAAAAGTCTGGTCTACTATATCTAGGGATGCAGAAAAACACCCTTGCATCCTTCATTGGAGGAGATAAGCTGCCAGTGGGCTAGATCTCATGAAAGGAGGGTCTCAGCCATCCTGGAGGAAGTATGCTGTGAGAAAGACTTTGGGTAAACAATACTTTATTAGACAAGAGGGCAACTTGTTAGTTCCGTATATGCTCTAGAAAGCATGTTTTGATTTTACTTTATATGTAACCATGTGTTTCCATGAATGCTACTTGCTTCTTCTCAAATTTCTGTACTTTGTTAAATAAACATTCCTATTTTCACTATAAATTTATCTAAGTGCTGTGTGTTAAGTGGAGCTCTGTCCTGAGGTGAAACTGATGAGCTAGTGTGTACTATTTCTTCAGGAGCAGCAGATCTGTGAATTCTGAGAGTGTCCAGTGGAACAGGTGCTGGACATTCCAGAAGGATGCTCAGAGGACTCCAAGGTTTTGTATGCCTTTAACATTCATAAGGGACAGCAGAATCTGTTGAGGCTGAGAAAGGAGTACTTCTGCTGCCTGTGTGCCTACTGTCACAGAGATAATTGCTCATAGGCACAGACAAGGTTCCCTCAGGCTAAGGGCAGAGGGCAGCAAGATGCCTCACAACCCTGGTTACCTCCAGGGAGTATGACACCCACAAAAGAACAGTGTGGCAGAGGCAGGGATAGAATCCAGTTCTTCATTTAGTTGCCTTAGCCATCAGATTTTCTTCTCTCTTCTTTCAGTTCCTTGCCTCATTCCTTGCCACACACCTTACAACTTGACCGTAGAAGGATTCATCTTTGACACTTCTCTTTCTGGATGTATTATGCAAGATTGTAATTTTTTTTATTTTTCCAATATATTTTGATCCACTTTCTCATAACACTTCTCTTTTTACTAGACCCCTTACATGTCTATCAAGTGACTAGTTAGATAGTAATTTTAAAAGTTATGAAATAAGTTTAGTTTAAAAAAAACTCTTTACATTATGTATATTTTTAAATATTAAACAAATATTAATACAACCAGGAAAAGGAAAAAAAGGGAAAGTACATCATGTTTGGTTTAGCCTAAAATATCCTTCCTGTAAAGCACACTTCCCTGTCAGAAAAGAATACTAAAGGGAAAGAGAAAGAAGAGTATCTTTATGAGAGCTTTATACACAACAGTCAAAAAGAGCAGGTGTAGCAGTATTAAATGCAAGGTACCGAGTCAATGCAATATAATGGTCCTGATTCTGCAAATGACCTGTTTGAAGCATATTGCTGTTCCTATACTGAATCCATTACAGGATCAGGGCCTAAGATTGTGCAATTACGCAGTCACACACACAAAAATCAAGAGAAGCAGAAGTTAAAGGACAGATTCCAACAACATTAAGAATAACGTTATGGTGTACATCAACTACAATTATATTACCATTCATTTCATATTGATATTACAAGAGCAACCGGAGGCCAGACTGTATTGTTAAAATCTAACCTTGTTATCTTGTAAGGTCCAAATTAGGCTTTGAAGTCCATGGCCCAATTTACTCACAGATTTACTCCCAACTCACCATAGTGCTATATCAGAGTACAATTTGGTGCCACAGTTCACTGATGTATCCTGCAATAACAGATAACAGAGGAGCAATGGAAGCAGCAAATACGTTTATACTGTGAGAGTTGTATTGCATTTGCACTAAAGAATATGATAGAAACAAGTTTTTAAAAGCACTGTAATCTAACAATTTGCAGATTATTACAGGATGTAGCAAAAAATCTGAGACACTCTATTATCAAAGGATTCACACCTTTATGCCTGAAACTTTTCCCTGTCCCTTGTAGAGGCATGTGTAGGATTTGCTATATGTCTGTCTTTCAATAAAACTGTTATAATATCCTTTTTACAAATTGTCCCAGCAGTAGAATGAGACAATTCTCAGCAGCTGTGAGCAGCAACCACTTTCCTTCCCCAAGCCTGTGAGTCAGGCCAGGACATCACAAGTCTCTAGAATGCAAACAAGTTTGCGAAAATCAGTAAAAAGATTTATGTCTTTGAGTGCTAAGAGATAAAGTATTTTCCAGAGGACAAGAAAATGGCCAAATTCTGATCTCATGCACACAGATGTAAAAACGGACTGATTTACAGAGACATAAACGAGATACAAACTAGGCACTAAAATTTCAAATACACAACAACTCAGAGGGATTTAATAAAATTTGACATCACAAACTCTTGGATGATTCATCTTACAATATTCGCCAGTCATACCAGCTCCCAAAGCAATATGCTCTCCATTGCAAAGGTCCATTAGTCCTTAAAAAGTTTTGCACATGAACCACATTAATATCACTGCAGGGTTCAAACAATGCAGATATTTGAACCATTACTTTATAGCTTTAATTAAAGTCTTGTCTACTATTCCCAAATAGTTTCTGTAAACAAGCTACTTCATTCAAAATGTTTAACCACCATGAAGGGGTGGGGGTAAGTAGATGTCAATATTTTCAGAGATAGGTTTTTGGATGTCAGTGTCCATCTTTTACATGTTCACTGTAGAAATGGATGGAAATAACTTTGCTTAGCTGTTTACTGTGTTTCACCATTTCAGAACAATGACAAGAAAGAAAGGCTATCTGTTTTCAATAGAAGTATTGATAGATCAAGTCTCTATGCACTAGAAACTTCCTAGAGGAGACATTTGGAGTCACCAGAAAGCACTTTTGGTTTAGGGTTTTAGATTGAGCCCTCGTAATATTTTAGTATGACTCTCTGGTTTTTTTTTTCCTAGATCAAACAATATGCCAGGTTCTCTTTTTTACCATGAAATGTCCATTGAACAGGATTGGGTGGTTTTTTTTTTTGTAATTTTATTTTTATTGAACAGTCTATAATGCCATGTAGGCCCCCTTTCCCTGAGTGGTTGCAGTAATTTACAATTTATCATTTTGTCTGAGTCATTGAAATTCTCTGTTCCAATGTGGATCTTGTACTTGACCACACTGAATTTCATCTGCCATCATGTTGACAAGTAATCAGTAATGTAACTGGATACAACTCAGAATACACAAAGTGAACTGATTTATTTACTAAGAAAGTGCTATCTATACAGCCACTTTTCTAATCATAACTACACCTAAGTGCCCCATATCATACTTCAATGAAGATAACTGAGGAAGTGTCCACTTCTACCAAACTGTGGATATACTGTAAAATTGCCTTACCACTTTAAAATTAATTTTAAAAAATAATACTATTTCTGAGATTATAAATAAGAATTATTCTGGAGTTTAAGGAAAAGCTTGCTGAAAATTCACTTGTATGAATGAACTATATGATTAAGAAAATAAGATTTTTTTCCATTAGAATAAGTCATATTTTCTATACCTTTTATAAACTGGGATACCTGCCTAAAGAATAGGGATATTAAAAAAAATATGAAAAAATTCTACTTCAGTACTAATTTAATGTTTGTTTAGCTACAGAACCCTGAAAAGGAGAGAGGAAAAAAAGAACTACCTCAAAATGGGACCTGGAATTATCTTGAAATATTTCCTACAACATAGATTATATTCTACTTGCTGACACATAGATACACAGAACAGCTGTGTTTGCAATATTTTTGATAAAGTGTTAGTGTCTATATTAAATATGTTAAGGAAGTTTGAAGGCCATGAATGATGGGAATTTAGTTTGGGATCAAACACTCTGAATTTAGAGCTGAATAGAAGTGGTGTGGCAGGCCAAGCATATGCGGTCATTTATAGCTCTCAGGGATACTATCTTAGAGGAATACAAATGTGAAGAAGTCTATCTTGGTCAAAATACTGCAATCACCATGAAAAACTCAATCTTCACCAACAATTACTTCACATCAGTATCTGAGATATCAAAAGTATTTTCAGTTCTAAGTACCTGTGGTAATGCATCTCAGATATCAGTGTATGGTAGAGGTTGATTCATATGGATTTCCCCCCTAAAAAACATCCTCTATTGCTTTTATATGCTGGAGGTTTTTTCTTGTTGTTGTTGTTGTTTTGGTGGGGTGTCAACTCTTTACACTGTATGTATGTATTAAATGTAAGGAAGTGAAATACCTAGAACAGTAGGGTCTTGCTCTGTGACTTGGGCTCCTAGATGCTACCACAATACAAATAAATAATAATAATTACTGAATTTATTTGGTCTCTCTCCTTTATAACATCCACTTCTTTGCACTTGTTGAAGCCCCATGGAAAGACAAAAAAAAATCAGAAAATACATACCATGTTCTCATTAGAAAGTGTCTCCCATTTTGAAACACACTGTGATTTTGAGAGATTCCTGGTCTTGAAAATGAGGTAATGCAATTGGAAACTGTTACTGTCCTTCTGAACTCAGTAGAAACTCTATCTGCACTGTATTTTGGAAGCTGAACTTATTTTAAACAAAGCTTTTCAGAATTTCAGTGACACAGTTGCAGCAGTGTTATAAAGGAATTTGGTTTTCATATAATATGTCAGACTTATTCACTAGAGATTGGAGTTCTCTATCTATCTGTAAGTGGAACATAGACAAAGATAACACATGCTTCAATGAACTTCTCTGCCAACAGGTTTCAATAATCTTTTAAAGGAACATCTATATGGAGTTTTAAAAGTAAAATCTTAGGTAATAATCAAAAACAAATAAAGCTCCCATGTGATTACAGTTCACCAAACACAACTTTTAAGGAACTCAGGCACTTTAAATGAAGCAAATTATTTGTTAAGGATACAAAATAAATCTTACATTGTCCACATAAATGAACAAATATAACAGACCAGATCCTCAGCTGATATAAATTTAGAACAGCTGAAATCCTGGTCCATTACTCTTACCAAATATATATTTTAAAAAAGTATGTTTCATCACAGCAACATTACCTCTGACCCAGATTACTTTTTATTTTTTCATTAGTAATTTAACATGTAACATTTTACATGTAACAAAACCCCTTTGAAACTTTGCAGAAACATTCTCTTTTGCCTTCACAAAATAGTTAGCAATATTTAGGCCACATTAATTCTCCAAGGCAAAATTAATGATGTGTACATAGAAACATAGATATTATATTATATTGCTACTTTCACTCTGGAGAGCTTACCCACCTTCATAATAAAAGGTTCAGTCACCATGTCTATTCTTGGCCTCTGTCAGCAAAATGCCAGATCATAGCCACCATTTTGTGTGACCATATAATAAAACAACAAAACCCTACTATTTTATGACAAATACAAAGATCTTTTAGTAGGTTATTTGGGGCAAAGGGGTTAGGAGGAGTGTGGAGAGAAATTCTGTTGTTAATGGGATTACACATTCACTTTAACTGTTTTCTTCAAAACTACCTTCCCTGGATCATTTCTACCTTCCTGAGCCAAGGAAGAAAGGAGAACAGCAGAATACGGACCCTGGACTTCAGAAAAGCAGACTTTGGCTGCCTCAGGGAACTGATGGGCAGGATCCCCTGGGAGAATAACATGATGGGGAAAGGAGTCCAGGAGAGCTGACTGTATTTTAAAGAATTCTTATTGGGGTTGCAGGAACAAATCATCCCAATGTGTAGAAAGAATAGTAAATATGGCAGGTGACCAACTTGGCTTAACAGTGAAATGCTTGCTGATCTTAAACACAAAAAAGAATCTTACAAGAAGTGGAAGATTGGACAAATGACCAGGGGAGAGTATAAAAATATTGTTCAGGCATGCAGGAGTGAAATCAGGAAGGCCAAATCACACTTGGAGTTGCAAGGGATGTTAAGAGTAACTTAAAGGGTTTCTACAGGTATGTTAGCAACAATAAGGTCAGGGAAAGTCTGGCCCCCTTATTGAATGTGGGAGGCAAACTAGTGACAGACGATGTGGAAAAAGCTAATGTACTCAGTGCTTTTTTTTGCCTCTGTCTTCACGAACAAGATCAGCTCCCATACTACTGCACCGGGCAGCGCAGCATGGGGAGGAGGTGACCAGAACTCTGTGGAGAAGTGGAAAAAGAAGTGGTTCAGGACTATTTAGAAAAGCTGGATAAGCACACATCCATGGGACCGGATGCACTGCACCTGAGGGTGCTAAAGGAGTTGGATGTGATTGCAGAGCCCTTGGGCATTATCTTTGAAAACTCATGGCAATTGGGGAAGGTCCCAAATGACTCGAAAAAGGCTAATGTAGTGCCCATCTTTTAAAAAGGGAAGACGGAGGATCCCTTTTTAGGGGGCTAATGTAGTGCCCATCTTTTAAAAAGGGAAGATGGAGGATCCCTTAGGTGATCAGTCAGCCTCACCTAAGTTCCTGGAAAAATCATGGAATAAGTCCTCAAGGAATCAATTTTGAAGCACTTTGAGGAGAAGAAAGTGATCAGGAACAGTCAGCATGGATTCAATAAGGGCAAGTCATGCCTGACTAACCTAATTGCCTTCTATGATGAGATAACTGGCTCTGTGGATGAGGGGAAAGCAGTGGACGTGTTATTCCTTGATTTTAGCAAAGCTTTTGATACGGTCTTCCACAGTATTCTTGCCAGCAAGTTAAAGAAGATGGATAGAAAGCTGGCTAGATCATCGGGCTCAACAGGTAGTGATCAATGGTTCCATGTCGAGTTGGCAGCCGGTATCAAGCGGAATGCCCCTCTGGGGCCGTTTTTGTTCAATATCTTCATTAATGATCTGGAGGATGGCGTGGACTGCACCCTCAGCAAGTTTGCAGATGACACTAAACTGGGAGGAGTGGTAGATACACTGGAGGGTAGGGATAGGATACAGAGGGTCCTAGACAAATTAGAGGATTGGGCCAAAGAAATCTGATGAGGTTCAACAAGGACAAGTGTAGAGTCCTGCATTTAGGATGGAAGAATCCGAGGCACTGCTAGAGACTAGGGACCGAGTGGCTAGGCAGCAGTTCTGCAGAAAAGGACCTAGGGGTTACAGTGGACGAGAAACTGGATATGAGTCAACAGTGTGCTCTTGTTGCCAAGAAGGCTAATGGCATTTTGGGCTGTGTAAGTAGGAGCATTGCCAGCAGATCGAAGGACGTGATCATTCCCCTTTATTTGGCATTGGTGAGGCCTCATCTGGAGTACTGTGTCCAGTTTTGGACTACACACTACAAGAAGGATGTGGAAAAATTGGAAAGAGTCCAGCGGAGGGCAACAAAAATGATTAGGGGGCTTGAACACATGACTTATGAGGAGAGGCTGAGGGAACTGGGATTATTTAGTTTGCGGAAGAGAAGAATGAGGGTGGATTTGATAGCTGCTTTCAACTACCTGAAAGGGGGTTCCAAAGAAGATGGATCTAGACTGTTCTCAGTGGTAGCAGATGACAGAACAAGGAGTAATGGTCTCAAGTTGCAGTGGAGGAGGTTTAGGTTGGATATTAGGAAAAACCTTTTCACTAGGAGGGTGGTGAAGCACTGGATTACCTAGGGAGGTGGTGGAATCTCCTTCCATAAAGGTTGTTAAGGTCAGGCTTGACAAAACCCTGTCTGGGATGATTTCGTTGGGGATTGGTCCTGCTTTGAGCAGGGATTGGACTAGATGATCTCCTGAGGTTCCATCCAACTCTGATGTTCTATGATTCTATATATGTTAGCATATTGTTTTGGTTATTCATTTGCAGTCAACTGATGTAACTCATTCCTATCCATGTTATGTACAATCACTTGTAAAGGTGCACAACATTTTGACAAATGCGAAGAGGTGGTGTGCATGCAGGGGTAAAAGTAACACTCAGCACTTACCAGTACGGGGGACGACTCCAGCCCCCAGAAGGGGTGGGGTCTCAGGCAGAAGGGGCGGGGCTGGGGTCAGCATCCCCCAGTCAGCCTATCTGCGCTGCCTGGCCCATGCCACCTGGAGCTCCAGTGGCGGTTTAAAGGGCCCAGGGCTCTGGCTGGAACCTCGGGGCCCTTTTATATCACTGGCCCCGGAGCAGCTGCTCCTTTTGCCCCTCTCCTCTCCCCAGTCGGTGGCCCTGCTGTTAGTGACCCGGCAGGGCCACCGATGGGGGGCGCAAAAGGGGCAGCGACATTAAAACACTGCCCTGGCAAAGTACCCTGCTTAAAGTGCTGCCAGAGCAGCACTTTAATGTTGGCTGCTACGGGCCGGTTCAGGTGGCCACTTTTTACCGGTACGTTTGCTTTCACCCTTGTGTGCATGGGACTTGGGAGTGGAAAAGGTGTCAAATGTCTTCTGTCTTTTGCATTCTTGGGCAGGGACAAGATACATTCACAGTCTTTTCATACTCCTCAGTGCTCCCAGTGAGTCAACAGTCCTCAAAGTGTGTCTGAGTGGGTAGGAAGGAAGCAGGGCCCTGACTCAACCACAAATGCTCAGCAGAGGTGGCCCCATGTGGGCAGGAAAAAGAGTATGGGTTGTGGAATCACCAGATACACCCTCTGCTGTCCAAGAGGCATTGTGGCTGCCTGAGGCACTTTGCCTGGAGGAGCTCCTGCTAAGTTGGAGCACCTCTGCACAATTTATTAGTTTGGCCATAACTAGGGTTTCAGACATAATTGAAAGTAAGGTACTTGTACCTGAATTTCAATAAATGTATATTCCCATCTAGTTTCCAGTGTCCTACTGTTTAAGTTACAAACTGACAGTATATGCACAAATTCAAGTGTTGGAATCAAAATACAGAAGGGAAGGAATATTTCTCACTCAATAAAGGATGTTCTGTTTAAAAACCAACAGTTTACACTTTTTTTACACGCACACAAGTGTAATGATCTCATTGTTTGTCCACCAACAAATACAGAGAATTACTGTATATCTCACCCTACTGGTCCAGCCATCCCTTTATGTTGAGCTTTTAATATAAAAAGTGTCAGTGCAGATATATTAGAATGACCACACTGCACCTTCAAATGACCACACCACGCCTTTAAGAAGGTTGGATTTTGTCCAGGTGGCTGAACGAAGGGAACAGTTCTTTACTGCTGAGGGGCAGAGAAATAAGAAGCTGTTGCAAAAGAGGAGGAAGGGTCAGCATGGTCACTGACTCATCCCCTGGGAACCAGAAGGGCAGAAAGGTTTAAAAGGATCAGCCTTGGGCGGTAAAGCCCCTTTTGACACAGAGAAAGCTGAGACTGCACCCACCCTCTCTCTCCTTTAGACGAAGGTTTCTAACCATCAGAGGAGTGAAGTTCTGGAACAGCCTTCCAAGGGGAGTAGTGGGGGAAAAAGACATATCTGGCTTCAAGACTAAGCTTGATAAGTTTATGGAGGGGATGGTATGATGGGATAGCCTAATTTTGGCAATTAATTGATCTTTGATTATTAGCAGGTAAGCAGGCCCACTGGTCTGTGATGGGATGTTAGGTGGGGTGGGATCTGAGTTACTAGGGAGAATTCTTTCCTGGGTGCTGGCTGGTGAGTCTTGCCCACATGCTCAGGGTTTAACTGATCACCATATTTGGGGTCGGGAAGGAATTTTCCTCCAGGGAAGATTGGCAGAGGCCCTGGAGTTTTTTCGCCTTCCTCTGCAGCATGGGGCACAGGACACTTGCTGCAGGATTCTCTGCACCTTGAGGCCTTTAAACCACAATTTGAGAACTTCAGTAACTCAGACATAGGTTAGGGGTTTGTTACAGGAGTGGTGGGTGAGATTCTGTGGCCTGCCTTGTGCAGGAGGTCAGACTAGATGACAATAATGGTCCCTTCTGACCTTAAGTCTATGAATCTATGAGGTGAAATGAAAGATTTGGACAAGATCTGATGTGGGCATTGCACTAGCTGTCCCTTTTTAGGGGGGCTTGGAAGGAATTTTTCCTGCACCACCAGATTGGCTTTCGTAGAGTGATGGCTTTTTTTGCCTGCCCCACAGCAGGTTCAGGGAGAGCTTTGTTGATGTGTGGCATGAAGGAAGTTAGGCTATGATGTCGCAACTCATTATGTAAGTTCGGGACGGATGTCCAGTGCAGGTACTCCATAGGGAAGGGAAACAGGGACTGGATAAATGGCTTGGGAAAGGATTTTAAAGAGAGGTATTAGTTAAAGGAACAGAACTGGGGGAAGAGCAACTGTGGATCCTATGGTTTGTATGGCAGGGAGCCAACCCCCTTTCTTATAGACCACCTTTACCCTTCTACAGGATGGGTGGATGGTAAGGTCCCAGCAATTGGTTGACTGGGAGGCCTGGATGGAAAAAGATGGGGAGCTGACAAAAGTCCCCCAGGTAATTATGGAATGAACCTGCACTGTACACATTTATCTGGGCTCAGGGGCGGCTCCAGGCACCAGCACGCCAAGTGCGTGCCTGGGGTGGCAAGCCACGGGGGGCACTCTGCCGGTCGCCGCAAGGGCGGCAGGCAGGTTGCCTTCGGCGGCATGCCTGAGGAGGGTCCGCTGGTCCCGTGGCTTTGGCAGACCTTCCACAGGGTGCCATCTGATCTTTGTAGTGTTTTAGAAAGATGAATCTCTTGAAGTGATCAGCATAGTGGAAAGTTTCTTTAGCCAGTCTTTTCAGACAGAAAACTACTTGGATTTTCTCTTTTAGAGGTGACAACATAACCTGTTTTGCCTCCCGGGTCAAAAAGACAAATTGTCGTTTCTATGGATAAAGAAATCAGACTAAAACTTTGGCTGTACTAAGTACCCAGTGTAGTATGTGTTTCCATGTAAGTGCAGTTAATGGACTTTAAACACACAAGACAAATGGCACGGTTCTAAAAGTCAAAGGATGCTTTTAAAAGTGTACTGCAAAATGATGTAAAACGTCTTCCTAACGGAATAGATGAATAATCATCAATAATGCCTTCTAATTTGCATATGCTTTGCCCCAAAAGTCACAATTTAGGGTTCTAGAATTTAAACCAGTGCCGAAGATAATGAATTGATGACAAATGTTTTCTCTTCCTATGCCTCTTTGTGAGCAATCCTACTTTACTGCCTGATATACTCAAAACCATCCTTCTCCAATGTTTTATGTACGTTGAATTTAAAATTAGTAACCATATTTATCCTGAACAATCACATATGTGAAAAGTTCAAATATATAAAGTCTACATGGTGAAAAAGCCCAGAATAGCTAGTGCAGAATATCTATTGCTGAATAGCTACTCTGCACCAGCTCCTTGTGTTAGTTGTGTGTGAGGACAAAGTCACAAAGTTCAGCCACCAGATTTGCCATGACATTATCGGGGATACTGTTCCTGGTGGCTGAACTTTGTGACTTTGTCCTCACACACAACTATTTCAGATTTGGGGGCAATTTATACCTTCAAATCAGCAGCACTGCTATGGGTACCTGCATGGCCCCAGAGTATGCTAACATTTTTATGGCTGACTTAGAACAATGCTTCCTCAACTCTCGTCCCCTAGTGTCCCTACTCTACTTGCACTAGATTGATGACATCTTCATCATCTGGACGCATGGGAAGGAGGCCCTTGAGGAATTCCACTAGGATTTCAACAGCTTCCACCCGACCATCAACCTCAGCCTGGACCAGTCCACACCAGAGATCCACTTCCTGGACAATACAGTGCAAATATTCAATGGTCACATAAACACCACCCTATACCGGAAACCTGCTGACCACTATACTTACCTACATGCCTCCAGCTTCCATTCAAGCCACATCACACAATCCATTGTCTACAGCCAAGCCCTAAGATACAACCACATTTGCTCCAATCCTTCAGACAGAGATAAACACCTACAGGATCTCTATCAAGCATTCTTAAAACTACAATACCCACCTGGGGAAGTTAAAAAACAGATTGACAGAGCCAGAAGGGTACCCAGAAGTCACCTACTACAGGATAGAACCAACAAAGAAAGTAACAGAATGCCACTAGCCGTCACCTAAAGCCCCCAACTAAAACCTGTCCAGAGCATCATCAAGGATCTACAACCTATCCTGAAGGACGACCCATCATTCCCACAGACCTTGGGAGACAGGCCAGTCCTCGCTTACAGACAGCCCCCCAACCTGAAGCAAATACTCACCAGCAACTATACACTACACAACAAAAACACTAACGCAGAAATCAATCCTTGCAATAAACCTCATTGCCAACTCTGCGTATCTATTCAAGGGACACCATCATAGGAACTAACCACATCAGCCACATCATCAGGGGCTCATTCACCTGCACATCTACCAATGTGATAAATGCCATCATGTGTCAGCAGTGCCCCTCTGCCATGTATATTGGCCAAACCGGACAGTCTCTACGCAAAAGAATAAATGGACACAAATCAGACGTCAAGAATTGTAACATTCAAAAACCAGTAGGAGAGCACTTCAATTTCCCTGGACACTCAATGACAGACTTAAAAGTGGCCATTCTTTAGCAAAAAAACCTTCAAAAACAGACTTCAACAAGAAACTGCAGAACTGGAATTAATTTGCAAACTTGACACCATCAAATTAGACCTGAATAAAGACTGGGAGTGGCTGGGTCACTACAAAAAGTAATTTTCCCTCTGTTGATATTCACCCCTTCAACTGTTGGGAATGGGCCACATTAACCCTAGGTGAATTGGCTTCGTTAGCATTGACCCCCACTTGGTAAGGCAACTCCCGTCTTTTCATGTGCTGTAATATATATACCTGCCTACTGTATTTTTCACTCCATGCATCTGATGAAGTGGGTTTTAGCCAACAAAAGCTTATGCCCTAAGGTGCCACAAGGACTCTTTGGTTTTGCTGATACAGACTAACACTGCTATCCCTCTGAAATAGCACTATGTTAAAGCATATTAGTGTTATCCCACGTTGTGTGGAATTAGAGTGTCCGTATGGGCAGTTAGTGCAGATTATGGCACTTTAAAATCACAACCTAGCTATGTCACACTAACGTCCCTGTGAATTCCCCACGTAGACAACCTCTTTACACACTTACAAATATTTTAAATTCAGATTAAAAATGTGTTTATAATTTTTGTTTCCTTATAATCTTTCTGAAATAAATTAAGAGTCATTTTGACTTCTATACTCTTCTCACAATTTTTCTCTTAAATTCTGTTTTGTAGTTATAAACAATTGTTTAAGATTCAGTTAGAGTTGTCATTTCTCTGAAATAACAAATTCCTAATTAAATTTCAAATTAAATAAGCTACTCACAGCTGAGAACTGCAGCATTTAGTGTGACTTCATTTAGGTAAATCACTTATGAACTTGCTGCTTGAAAGTCAAGTTTTCAATGATGTTATTAATAAGCATGCACAATTGGAAGTGGAATGGTAGTGGACAACATTGATATAATCAACTCTGGATGTTAATTTGAATCTCTTAAAGGTTACTCCTCTTTTGTAGAAAAAGGAAGACTACAAAGTTATCCCAAAACAAGAAAAACAAATCTTTGGATTATAAGAGAATCTGAAATCCATAAAGGTGGCAGTATGATGTCAAGATTATATGCAAGAAATTTAGGAAGATGAACAGGTGGAGTGCAAAAACACATTGTATTTCTTACAATATTGGAGCTTGAGGATTTTCCGGAACTTTTTGCCATGCCAATTATACCCTGATATTGATGTGCACTGAGAGACGTTATTGGGGGTCCACATGGGCACAGGGGTATGCCTGTCTGCCATTCATTGTAGGATTGGTGTCAAGTTGAAAACAGAGTACAAAAGAAATGAACTAAATACAGTCTATATTAAATAGTTGCATCTTCCTTTGCCATATTTATTTTTAATTAATTATTTTGTATTTCTTTTGCTGGAAAAATGCAATCTCAAAGTGAGGAAAAAGTTAGTGACTTTTTAAGTCCTTTCCCTCCCTCTGGAGTTCAGAGGGGTGGTTGGGAGTGTAGGGGAAAGAATCACCTGAGCTGGGCAGGCTGATGGAGCTTAGGTAAGCCATGAACACATGGGGAAGGATATATCAACCCTGTTCCTCTAGCTTGAGCCCCTTTTCAGCTGGGCCTCAGTACCAGGGTGAATCTGAGTTGGCAGAGCAAGAGGGTATGCAGTGGAACCAGCTGATGCCCTCTCTTACGCTTTTTGACATCCAGGAAACTTATTATTGTATACCTGTGTGAAAATGATCTGGGATTTCGTAAGGCTGTTGACTTAATCATCAGGGCACAGAGCATGTAAGACATATCCTGTACCCTTCCCTAGGGATTAAAGTAAACTGATCTGAAATGCTGCAGTGGAGAATAAAGCAGGAAGTTGCCAGGCCTCTATGAGTTGACAACACCAGAAGATGTATGAAGCATCTGGAATGCGGAAGCTCAGGAACTACCCATCATAAACAACATATTTGGTCATTCAGGAACAATGGGCTCTCTGAGAAGGGAACAGATATATTTTTAGCCAAAGTTAGGGAGGGAAATGTTAATTACCTGGGAACCTGGTTCAGAGTTGGAAGGAAACAGGAGGAGGAAGCCAAGCTAATTGCTGGTGCCTCCTTGTGGCAGGTGTCCAATATAGATATATATTGGGAACCATTCGTGGAGCGGGTAAGGGGTTGACAGAAGTCCTTTACCTCATGGAAATGATTATGGAAAGAATCATGACTTGCATTATACAAGTTATTGATGTATAGTTCCCAGGTGAGCTAAGTTAGTAAGTTTGTGATCTAATTATCTTATTCCTTGCATCTTATCTTCCTTTCTATATGTCTGGGACAAAGGCAGTTTCCAGTGTTGGAATGACTTTTGTCCATAGTTTCCATAGTCACATAGCAGAACCTGGTGAAATGTCAGTTTTCCTTTACATCTCCTTTGATTGTGAAAGCCTTATAATCCCCCCTCCCCCTTAAAAATAGTATTTTATGCAAAAGAGGGAGCCCAATTCTAGCACACTCTCTTGAAGGAATATAATACACCGCTACCTCCATATAACACCACCTGATATAACACAGATTTGGATATAATGCGGTAAAGCAGTGCTCCGGCGGGGCTTTGCACTCCGGTGGATCAAAGCAAGTTCAATATAACACGGTTTCACCTATAATGCGGTAAGATTTTTTGGCTCCCAAGGACAGCGTTATTGAGGTAGAGGTGTGTATATATATATATGTGCACAGCCCCGGAGTGTGTGTGTATATATATATATGTGTGTGTGTGTGTGTGTGTGTGTGTGTACATATATATACACATATATATACACACACACACATATACACACACACACACACATTTGATTGTATAAAGATTTTATAGTGCACATACTTTTCAAGATAAACGTCCCTAACAAATTATGTACTCAATATTAACTGTCAAGTGGTCTCAGTGCTTATTTTAAGACTAGGTAGACATACTAATATTTTTTTTTCAGTACTGAGCAAATCATACTTCTTTTCTGACAGTGTAATACTATTAGAGTAATATGCCCCGATGCTTAGGCTACATCTAATTGAAACACTGCTTATTACTGTCAAGAGAAGCAGAAGTCAAATATATATAATTTGTTTCAGCTCTGTCATCTTATGCAAGTGTGACATACAAAGTTACTGTCTAATGTGGAAAATGTAAATCAGATTATAAATAACTTTTTTTTAAAACCAAGCATAATAAAAGTAATGTTACATACTGATCAAGTACAGGACTTGCCTTGATATTACAGTACTACAAAGCAAATAAAGGAGAAGGGCATCCCATGGAAGTTTCCTATTTGTACGCGATCCTCTTCAACTTTTGTAGGTACAATTTGTAAGAGGATTCACAATACTGGCCCAATGACTTTAAACTGTAGATTATTGCCATCACTCTGGATGTTGGTGAAAACACAGTGGGTGAAGTCCTGGCCGCTTTGAAGTTAAAGTCAAAACAACCATTGATTTCAGCAGAGTCAGGATTTCATCCAATAAGTGATTGTTTTTTCTATGGATTCTCTATATGGGGGAAAAAGCTTGCAACAGCTAGTGCATACTAACTATTCCACACTGACTCTTATTGTGATGTCAGTACTGCACACTTAGAGTGCCTTTGTATGCAGTAGCTTTCCATACTTTGAAGTATGTTAATCTACACTGCCCAAAGGCACACTTAGGGTACGTCTACACTACGGGACTATTCCGAATTTGCATAAACCGGTTGTGTAAAACAGATTTTATAAAATCGAGTGTGCGCGGCCACACTAAACACATTAAATCGGTGGTGTGCGTCCATGGTCCGAGGCTAGCGTCGATTTCTGGAACGTTGCACTGTGGGTAGCTATCCCGTAGCTATCCCATAGTTCCCGCAGCCTCCCCTGCCCCTTGGCATTTCCGGGTTGAGATCCCAGTGCCTGATGGGGCAAAAATCATTGTCGCAGGTGGTTCTGGGTACAGCCTCACCCCTCCCTCCCTGAGCAGCAGACAACCATTTCGGGCCTTTTTTTGCTTGGTGAACTGTGCAGACGCCATAGCACAGCAAGCATGGACCCTGCTCAGCTCCATACCGCAATCGTGAATGTTTTAAACACCTCGCGCACTCTCGTGCAGTCTATGGTGAACCAGGACCGTCAATCCGAGGCGAGGAGGAGGCGGATACGGCAGCGCAGCGATGACAGTGATGAGGACGTAGACACAGAAATCTCTCAAACCGCGGGCCCCTGCGCTTTGGAGATCCTGATGGTAATGGGGCAGATTCTATCCATTGAACGCCGATTTTGGGCCCGGGAAACAAGCACTGACTGGTGGGACCTCATTGTGTTGCAGGTGTGGGACGATTCCCAGTGGCTGCGAAACTTTCGCATGCGTAAGGGCACTTTCATGGAACTTTGTGACTTGCTTGCCCCTGCCCTGAAACGCCATAATACCAAGATGAGAGCAGCCCTCACAGTAGAGAAGCGAGTGGCGATAGCCCTGTGGAAGCTTGCAACGCCAGACAGCTACCGGTCAGTCGGGAATCAATTTGGAGTTGGAAAATCAACTGTGGGGGCTGCTGTGATGCAAGTAGCCAAAGCAATCACTAAGCTGCTGCTACGAAAGGTTGTGACTCTGGGAAACGTGCAGGCCATAGTGGATGGCTTTGCTGCAATGGGATTCCCTAACTGTGGGGGGGCGATAGATGGAACCCATATCCCTATCTTGGCACCGCAGCACCAGGGCACCCAGTACGTAAACCGGAAGGGGTACTTTTCAATGGTGCTGCAAGCACTGGTAGATCACAAGGGACGTTTCACAAACATCCACGTGGGATGGCCAGGGAGGGTTCATGACGCTCGCGTCTTCAGAAGCACTACTCTGTTTAAACGGCTGCAGCAAGGGAATTACTTCCCAGACCATAAAATAACAGTTGGGGATGTTGAAATGCCTGTCGTTATCCTGGGGGACCCAGCCTACCCCTTGATGCCATGGCTCATGAAGCCATACACAGGCAGCCTGGACAGTGGTCAGGATCTGTTCAATTACAGGCTGAGCAAGTGCAGAATGGTGGTGGAATGTGCATTTGGCCCTTTAAAGGCGTGCTGGCGGACATTACTGACTCGCTCAGACCTCAGCCAAACCAATGTCCCCTATGTTATTGCTGCTTGCTGTATTCTCCACAATCTCTGTGAGAGTAAGGGGGAGACCTTTATGGCGGGGTGGGAAGCTGAGGCAAATCACCTGGCCGCTGATTACGCGCAGCCAGACACCAGGGAGATTAGAAGAGCACACCAGGAAGCGGTGCGCATCAGAGAAGCTTTGAAAACGAGCTTCATCAATGGCCAGGGTACAGTGTGACTGCTGTGTTTGTTGATGGACACCCAACCCCCTTGATTGACTCAGTCCCTGTAAGCAACTCCCCCTCCCCCTTCGAGTACAGCTTACTTATGCAAATAAAGTCACTCATTTAAAAAGCATGAATTCTTTATTGATTCATTATAAAAAGAGGGAGAGAAGTAAGGGTGTGGTTTGGGAGGAGGATAGGAGGGATGGAGAAGGCCATTAAAAAAAAAATTCACAGTAATGACATCCTTCTGGTTGGGCTGTCCACGGGGGTGGAGTGGGCGGGTGCACGGAGCCTCCCCCCACACGTTCTTACACGTCTGGGTGAGGAGGATGTGGAACATGGTGAGGGTTGAGGGTGGTTATACAGGGGCTGCAGCGGCACTCTGTTATCCTGCTGCCATTCCTGAAGCTCCACCAGACGCCGGAGCATGTCAGTTTGATCACGCAGCAGCCCCAGAGTTGCATCCCGCCACCGCTGATCTTTCTGCCGCCACCGCTGATTTTCCTGCCGGTCTTCCTGCCGCCACCTCTCATCTCGGTTGTCCCTCCTGTCCTCACGTTCATCCCTCCTGTCCTCACGTTCACTGGCCTCTTTCCTGTAATTTGAAACCACGTCCTTCCACTCATTCAGATGAGCTCTTTCATTGCGTGTAACTTCCATAATATCCGAGAACATCTCATCTCGCGTCTTCTTTTTCCTCCACCTTATCTGTGCTAGCCTTTGGGATGGAGGAGGGATGGTTGAAAAATTTGCAGCTGCATGAGGGAGATAAATATTTAGAAAGATACATTTTACAGAACAATGGTTATACTCTTTCACAGTGAACAGCACTATTCACCTAGCACATGTGATTTCCCTACAAGGTCGCATTTTTCATCTTAATAGTGAGTGCTTGCAGCTCTGGAGTTACAGATCTCACAGACACAGGTCCAGGCATCAGAATTCAGCTTGCATGCGGCCATGGTAAGCCACTGTCTTTCGGCTTCTGTAGTGATTTACCCCTCTCCCCAACGCATGGCTAATACCACGCTAGCTCCCTGCTAATCAACAACCTTCCCCCCCACCCCCCCCACCCACCCACTGCGTGTCTGGTAGCTTGGGGAAGATCGCCGGTGACCAAACACAGAAAAGATCATTGGCATTTCACTCCTCCCCTCCCCCCGCTTCACTACGTGCAGGAAAGTGTTTTTTTTAAGCTGCTGCAGTCCACGAACCCAGTAGAAAAATGGCCACCCCCCTTACTTAAATTCCTGATTTTTAACCAGGTTATCCTGAACGATATCACTTTGCTGAGGATAAGAGAACAAGATAAAGTGCGGATGCTTCTTGAATGCCAGCAGTCACCGGGACCATACGCTGCTATGCTTTGCCACGCAATGATACCTGATTACTTGCTACATGCATGGCGTGGTAAAGTGTCCTACCATGGTGGGCGGAACAAGGCTGCCTTGCCCAGAAACCTTCTGCAAAGGCTTCTGGAGTACCTACAGGAGCGCTTCATCGAGATATCCCTGGAGGATTTCCTCTCAATCCCCGGACATGTTAACAAACTTTTCTAAGTAACTATACTGTCTGCAAATGCAACCCAAGTCCTCAGGGCAAATCAATCATTAAAAAAGGCTTGCTTAAAAAACAATGTTTGCTATTTGCAAAGGTACACTCACCAGAGCTCCCTTCCATGGCGTCATTGTCTGGGATAGTGGCTTGTGAGGGCTGGGAGGACGGTAATTCCGTCAGGGTGATAAAAAGCTCCTGGCTGCTGGGGTTCACGGAGTGCTGTGTGCTCTCTGCTAGGTCTTCCTCCTCTTCTTCATCTTCATCTTCCGCGTCTGCATAATCCTCAGCCATGGCAGAGATTACAACCCCCACCTCGGAATCCACGATCAGGGGTAGGGTACTTGTGGCGCAGCCCCCTAAAATTGCATGCAGCTCAGCATAGAAGCGGCATGTTTTTCGACCTGCCCCGGACCTTCCGTTTGCTTCTTTGGTTTTCTGGTAGGCTTGTCTGAGCTCCTTAACTTTCACTCTGCACTGCACTGAGTCCCTGCTGTGGCCTTTATCCGTCATAGCCTTAGAAATTCTTTCAAATACTTTTTCATTTCGTCTTTTGGAACGCAGTTCTGTTAGCACTGAATCCTCTCCCCAGATAGCGATCAGATCCAGTACCTCCCATGCAGTCCATGCTGGGGCTCTTTTACGATTCTCAGGAGACTGCATTGTTACCTGTGCTGATGAGCTGTGCGTGGTCACCTGTGCTGAGATCTCCACGCTGGGGAAGCAGGAAATTAATTTCAAAAGTTCGCGGGGCTTTTCCTGTCTACCTGGCCAGTGCATCCGAGTTCAGAATGCTGTCCAGAGCGGTCACTGGTGCACTGTGGGATACCGCCCGGAGGCCAATACCGTCGATCAGCGGCCACACTAACCCTAATCCAATATGGTAATACCGATACTAGCGTTACTCCTCTCGTTAGGGAGGAGTACAGAAACCGGTTTAAAGAGCCATTAAAATCGATATAAGGTGCCTCCTAGTGTGGACGGTTGTGGCGTTAAATCAGTTTTACGCTCCTAAAACCGATTTAAACGCCTAGTGTAGACCAGGCTTTAGCATGCAGTAAGACAAGCCCTCAGATATGAGTTTAGCCAGATTCTTGAGCATGGTGCCTAACTTTAAACTCATAAATCTCATTGGCTTCAACAAGACTACTTGTGCTTAAAATTAAGCACATACTTAAGTTATTTGCTGAATAAGGGTCTTAATGAGCATTGGGTTCATTTGTCTGAGCGAAGTTCCCTAATTCTGCAGATGAGTGGATAGGTAAAGGAATGCTTTTAAGAGAAAGACTATAAAACCATAATAAAATCCAAAGTACCATATTTAAGCAGTGTATGAAATAACTGTTTATGACAGACTTTGAGTTATATGTCATTTGACTTCCAAATATGAATGACCATTTTTCTGATGGGGGGAGGGAAACATAATATATTGAGTAAAGAATGTGTTTCATTCTGTTGTCTTTTCAGTTAATGTTTGCCATTAGTTTAAAGAATGCATTCACTCTGAGACCTACTAGGTCCTTGCCAGATAAAACTTATACACAGAGGAAAAGCAATACTCAAATTCAAAATACTCTTTCAGTTTCTGAAGTATATTTCTTTTCCAAACACGGATTCCCCCACATTCTTCCTATTTACAACTAAAAAGCTGAAAACAACCATAAGGACTGACATGTAACTCCCTTATTTGTCAGAAGTATTTGAGGGTTAATATGTCTGGGTGCATAACTGTAACTGGGAATAATGTAGGACAGTTCATGCTTAGAATAGAAATTTAACACAATAATTAAAAGACCAGCTTGAATTTAACTTGTGAGTTATTTTTTCTCCTTGAATTAGATGTCATTAACATAGAAATTAGAGAATGAGAAGAGCTATTCATTTTCAGAGTTCTCATTAGTTAAAGGGCCAAAACCTGTTTAGGATTATGTCTAAAGTAAATCAGGGAAAGCAGTCAAGTCAACAATTCAGTGACATACTTACATGTTGAGATCCTTCCATCCATCCAGATCCTACTCCCTTCAATGTGATCCTCTAGACCTACCTTATAGTAAAGAAAGCTTACAATCTATAGACTTGTTCCTGCTGTTGGATTTCTTCTTTTTGGGTGGAAAATTCTGTCCAAATAGATTTCATTGCTGGACTGAGACCTAAGCATGGATTAAAAATGGACAACACTCAGAAGGGGCAGGAGGAATGGAATAGGACGACTGAAATAAAATAATATTTGGTTTGACCATACTGCACCTAAAGTGGGGAGAACATTGTCTGGGCTTTCTGAGGGAAGGCAGCAGTGCTTTATGGTGGAGGGAGAGGAGGAGGTCAGAAATTACTAAAAAAGGTGAACGGTGGTCAGTTTTGTGGCACTGACTCACGCCCTGGGAATGTGAGGTCAGAAGGCCACAAAGGTGCAAACCCTGAGAGTTGAAAGCCCCTTTTTCCATGCAGCAGGCCAGGCAGCACCCCCTCCCCTAGAGGTGGCGAATATCAGGTTGGGTTAGGATCTCCTGTGGGCATTCTTCTGATCTCTCCTTTTTAGAGGGGCTGGGAAGGAATTTTTCCCACACCACTAGATTGGCTTTGGTGGAGTGAGGTTTTTTCACCTTCCCACATCAGGAGTCAGGGATGACCTTGTCTGGTAAGAAGACAAGGGGGTAATCTATATGTTGCAATTTATTTTGTAGCGTGGGGCAGATGTCCAGTGTACGTACTCCATAGGGAAGGCATCCAATGACCAGATAAATGGCCTGGTAAAGGACTTAAAAGGAGGTGCTGGATAAAGGAACAGAATGGGGGTGGGGGGTTGGGGACTCCTATGATTGGTTATGGCAGGGAGCAACCCCGTTCTTATATCCCACCTTAACCTTCCTGCGAGCAGGGTAAATGGTAAGATACAAGCCATGGGTTGGCTGGGGGGAACTGGATGGAAAATGAAGATGGGCTGGTGGAAGCCCAGGATAATGATTTAAATAAACATGGATTTGCCTGCACGGTACACTTTATCTGCCAGGCAGTCCCAGACATCTATATAACAAAGTTGCGGCCTGATTAAAATCCATATCAAGTATCACCTGTCCTTCTTTCAGTATGGTCAGACAATGGTTGTGAGTGATTTTTAAAGGATCAGAATATTTTGCACTGATTTTTAAATCCCATTAATTCTCTCCCATTTATCAGGGAGTTTAGTTTGGGGTAAATATCTGACTTACACTTGAGTCTATTTGTGTTCCACATTTTTTTTTGTACTTCCTGTTCCACTGTGAACAGAAATTTGGCCTCAAGTGCTTTATTTACACAATGCACCTGAGTGAAATAAAAAATAAATTGCAAAAGAATTCCCATCAATTAAACCACGCACAACATAAAGTTGAGGAATATCTTCCTCAGAAGTTCATCATAGTCACATTCCATGGTCCAACTTAACCTGAAAAATAAACAATGTACAATTATTTTTCATGGTCCTTCTGTTCTAAACAAAGTGCACTGACATATACCAGTTTATAGACTCAAGTAATGTAATTTGAATAGAAAAATTTATACAAATTAATGAGGAGGCTGATGTGACCATCTTTATTAAACCGGTTCCATATGCTGTACTCAGACTTCCCACTTCAAATATTTCGGAAAAGCTTAAATTCAATACTGAAAGGTGACTGAAGATATCACTAGCTAAAACATTTAAAACCAGGGAAGCTGATTTTTTCCAAAAGGATGTAGACAGTACTGTTTGTATATTTGACAGATACTCAAAGTATCATCAGATACAGGATGGCAGTACTAATTTGAGAATAAATGGTCTTTGAGAAATATGGTCTATGAGGATGGAAGGAAATTGTGAGCATCTTATAATGACTAAATTATTTAAGAAAAGAATACTTTCTGTGTTTACTCCACTCTATTTCATGTTCTTGTTGATTTAAGAACAGGTTAGACAAGCACCTGTGAGGGATGGCCTAGCTTTGCTTAGCTTTACCTTAGTACAGGGGGCTGGACTTTATGACTTCTCAAGGTCCCTTCCAACCCTACATTTCTATGATTCAAAAGCTGTCTCATACTCCTACAGTTGGTACACCTAAAAAGTTCATTCTAGTTTTAGAGAAAGTAAAGATTTCAGAGATAAAATGAACATCCAAAATTGTAGGGACAGAAAGAATTATCCACTGACTGTGCTTCTAAACACCGATTTGGCTGGCAGTCTGTAAATTGACACCTGTTTAAGAGTTAAATGAAGGTATCACTAACAAAATGTTTCAGAACCAATTCAGGTACAAATAATTTTGTTCTATAACTCATAATTAAAAAAACAATTTCAGATCATTTCTGAAATGGAAATAACTATTTTGGTGTTATTTTGGGGCACATTTTATAAACAACTTAATAGACATCACAAGTATTCAACTTTACATATAGGCTCCTGTATATAGATTTTTCTTTATGACATTACCCATCACAATTATGCCATTGAACTTTGTAATTATATGTTGTAAATGTGATTGCATGAATTTACACTAATTACACAATTACAGATAATGTCATGAATTATGGAAATGCAAAAAAAGGGACTTTTCTAATATATCAAAAATCACCAAGGAAATCCACAGAATACTAACTACCTTAGAAGTGTGTTGCAGTTATGAAATGATCTCCACCAAATCAAAGATTCTTAAAGTGAAGAATTAATTCTCCAACGAACATGAACCTTACTGAAACTGGGCTTGTGGCTAGTTTGGTAACTATGAATCTCCTGCGCTTAGTACATTTGTGTCAGAGCCTTCGTCTGGGTACACCGCAAGAAGGACAAGAGACTTGCTATGGGTTTTAATGAGGCCGCAACACTGTTATATAGATGTCTGGGACTACCCGGCAGATAAAGTGTACAGTGCAGGCAAATCCATGCTTATTCACATCAATTCTCTGGGGCTTCCACCAGCCCCCTTTGTTTACATCTAGGTCCCCCAGTCGGCCCATGGCTTGGACCTTACCATCCACCAGCCTCGCAAGAGGCTTATGGAGGGCTATGAGAACAGGGGGGTTGGCTCCCTGTCATACCGGTCATGGGACTCCCCAAACCCCCTCCCCTGTTCTGTTTCTTTATCCAGTACCTCCTTTTAAGTCATTTACCAGGCCATTTATCTGGTCACTGGCTGCCTTCCCTATGGAGTACCTGCACTGAACATCTGCCACAAGGAGGCACCAGTCATTTGCTTGGCTGCCTCCCCCGCAACCCCGCCGGGTTCCCAGACATCTGCAAATGCACTGTTGGCTAGCAGCCCTACTGGGGAGAAAGAACCCATTGTCCCATGTGTGACAGCTGCATTCTCCTTGACTTGGTACTGCAGCAACCACCCTTAATGGAGGGCTCCATAGGCGACCCAGTCTCTGGATCCTTGTACTGACAAGACTCCTTAAAAGAAAAGAAAACAAAGAACTTGTAAGCTCGTGCCAAAAAATCTGCATTTTGCCAACCACATGACATTCTGACGTTCCAGAGAGCCCGCAGCAAACTAGAAATGAGACGAGGCATCTGCTATGCCATTATCCATGCTCGGCACATGCTTGGAAGAAAAACAAAAACAAAAACAAACAGATGTTAAAGGTTAAGCGTTGGAGAACAAATGCCCTTACCAACTTTCCAATCCTGTGCGATCTGGAAGTTTGACGATTGATAACCTGTACCACTGTCATGTTGTTGAACCAACAGCACACCTATATATTAGACCTAAATTAATAACCATTTGCACAAAAAGCCCGCCCTGGGGCAATAAGCCTGCAAACAAAGTTCAGCTCAAAACCCAGGTAGGTTAATGTCATGGGGGCCTTCTGTTTTGTCCTTCGCTAGGGGTTTCTCCAACAATTTAGCCAGGGCCTGAAATGTGTCCAACAGGTGAAAACACTCATTTGACCCAGCTCGCTCTACGAACAAGAACTGTGCAAATAATGCACTAATTGGTTTAGTCCCACTGACTGCACCACTGCCCCAGTGCAACATTTTACTACATTTCTGAAAAGCTGTACAGGATACTGAACAGCCCCTGGGCATAGCCTTGTCAAAATAAAATTGCCAGTGGTAGGTGTTTTAACCACCATTATTAAATGCCCAGCAAATACTGTTACGTGACTCAGGCCCTTTTCGGGCTTGTTGCAGTACGAACAAACCCCTGGAGCCCTTGGTGTTATGCCCTTGAACCACAGTGTGTAATTCCACCTTATTCCAGTTTGTGATGCTGCCCTTAATGGAAACTGCTTCTGACATGCTCCCAAACATATTGGGTGCTCACCTAATTATATTTGTATAACAAAGGCCGGGCTGCTGTCCGGCTAGGCCTGTACCATAACACTTGCCTAGACGATGAGGGCAGCCTTCCAATTTTGTCATGTTCTAGGCACCCTTGGCCTCCTGGGCAGTGCACTGTTTTTGTTTGCCCTGTCCATGTTTACTGTCTGTCCCTTCCTGTGCCATAGGGATATTACATGTACAAATTGCCTGTGAGGATTCTATATTTAGTTGCACTGAACAGGTGAAATGCTGTCAGGTAAGCTATCCCGGCATAACCGTACTGCAGAGCCCTGCTCCCGCAATAGACCCCTTGGGAGCGTCTACCCTGTCCCCTGCGGTTACATGCCCTGATGGCCAATGAGTTGCCATGTGCCCCTTCCTTGTCCTGCCGCTGAAACTTGAGCCCATGCTGGGCTACCCTGTCACCCTGTGCAGACCCCTCACGTCTAGCTGCCTGAAGCTGCTGTTGTAATTGCAAATTAGCTTGCAGCAGCTGTGTAACACCATCAGTGCCCCCCCTACGTGGTTCTGCCCAGGCTTCTCAACCTTCCACTCCTGCGCCCAGAGTATTTAATACCCCAATTGGCTGACTACTGTTCCCCTTAGGTGGCTGGGTGACTGGTTGAGCACGGTCCCTGCAGCTGGAAGGCCAGATACCACCCATTTCCCCAACTTCTGTGTGATTTCGATTACACGCACCCCCGGGATCAGCATTATCACCATCCCTTGTGTTAGGCTAAAGAAAACATCCTGGTTTTTTAGGTGACCTTGCGCCCTTTGAAGCATTGTAATGCTGTGGAGAAAACCTCAAAAACAATGGTCACTGACCATTTGCTGCGCATCTTAGCTGACCACCCTATTAATGCACACAGCCTGCTCGCCTGAGTGCGTGGACACTTTCCTATGATCATTTCCTTAGTCCATGAGGCCTGCCCTGGGTTATTAAATACACCACCCTGGGCAGTAGCAGTCCACATATTGTGAGCCCCCTTGCCTGTGCTGCAATACTGACTGTCTTGCGGTTTTCCTTCCAGACCATAGGAAGTCCTTTGGGGCTGTCCTGCCTGTGCCTGTCCCCGTCCCCTTTCCAGCAAAGGGGACACAGTAAGCAGCAAGCAGCACACAGCCATGAAACAGTTAAATTTTCCTTCCCTGGCTCTGTCCCTTTTCCCTCTCCTCCCCTCCTAATTGTCCCTTGCCTTGCTCCCTCCCCCTTCCAGGAGATGCCCGGCCTGCTCCAAGTGAAATGAGAGGAGGGGCTAAACCAGAAAACACCCACCTCTCCCCCTCCCGCCCCCGCTTAAAGTGCTGGATGGTACATGAAACAGTTAAAATTTCCTTGCCTTGCTCTATCCCCCCATGCACATTGAATTCCTGGCTTTGTTTTCTTTGAAAACCCGGATTGCTTCACCTCTCTTGCAAATTCACCCTCCCTGGTTGCAGCTTCCAGCCTGCCTGGGGGTGAAAGAACCTGGGGCAGGGGATGCTATTCCCCTTCTTTGCACTATCCCTTTTCTGTGTAATTTGCCTGTGCCTGCCCTTCCATGTCTCTGGGGCCGCGGGGTAACACCCCCCATTTTCCCAAGCTTACCCTTCTCCGTGCCCCTGGAACCATGCTGTTTCCAATGCTGTTTGGTGCCTTTTTGGAGCCAGGCTTTCTTGGGACCATGCTGCTTCCACATGGTCCTGCAACAAGCCTTAAAGCCCCAGTCCGTTCTTGTTCTGCTGGCTTCCTGCTTTCACATAGAGACTTGCCCCACTCAGGTTTTGTGCTTTTATGCACATTCCTGGGCGGGGGGAGGAGGAGAAGGAGGTTGAGTCATTGCTGCAAAGTTGACCACCGAGCACCTTTTGCAGCAGTTTCTGACCTTCTTCCTCCCCACCCCCACCCCAACCACAAAGCAGAGCTGTCCTTCTTTGGGTAAGCCCACACAAATTCTGCCCCACCTTTAGTTCTGGTGCAGTCTTTTGTTGAGGTCACACAGTGCTAGGGTGACCAGACGTCCCGATAAAATCGGGACTGTCCCAATATTTAGGCGTTTGTTCTGTGTCTCAACCAATGTTTGGTCAGGATGCAATTTGTCCCGATATTTCTCACTCCTGATTGTTGTTTTTTTCGCTCCACCAGCGGGACTCCCCCCCCCAACCTCCCCATCCCAATATTTTCTTCATCCCATCTGGTCATCCTACACAGTGCTGGGTTTGGGTACCCTGCAGAACTTACGTCTGGGCATAGTGCTTCTTTCTGTGAGTAATCCCACTGGCTTCAATGAGACTGATCACACACTTAAATTTAAGTTTACACTTAAGTGTTTTCTTGGATAATGGAACTGAAGTGCTCAACACTTTGAAGTTCAAGTCCGTAGTTCATTAGGTGCTAAACATTATGATGCAAAGCTTACATATGTAAAAAAAAAAAAGTCTCATTTTGGTGCAGATTCCATATCCAAGAAATAAAGTTTTTAGTGACTAAGAGAATAGGGTGGTAAACATCAGTTATGAATGTTGCTAGGATTTTAAAAATATATTATTATGGAAACTTATATTTGAAGGGTACTTCGTTAATTATAATTATTTACCACTTCAATACAGTGGAATAAATCAGCTAAGATTAGTGATTGGCTAGAGTTCTGTACTTTTCCTCAATTTTTTTTGTGCTTCTCTATAATCAGACAATGTATATTTCTATTTAATTTGTACTTATTAAAAATTGTGTATTATAAGTGATGTCATAACAAGTCTTACAGGGCAAACTTGGAATCTAGGGGCCTGCTGTAATATACCTAAATCCATTGCTAGTAAACTACAGCAGTGCACCACATATATAAGTAAATTCCGTTTATGAAGGGTGAGTAGACCACTCAATATAGAGACCCAGATCTGCTTGACCATACAAAAAAGTTATTGGTTTAAGTAGCTGGTGAGTATTTTCCCCATCATAGGAAGACTCCTTGGCTAGTGTGGAAACTACTAGAGCAGCAACTAGTCTGCCCTCATCCTGACCCATGGAATATGTCTTGGGAAAGTGGACATCTTTGGTCCCCATAATGCCTAGTTGTGAGAATGGACTTTTGTCCATATAGACAACCTGGTGTAGGTTAGAAGAAGTCCTGAGGCTGCTTTAACTGGTACTGGAACTTAGCTGCAGTCCCCAGCTTGCACCAGGATAGAGGTCATGTCAATGTGTTGTTAAGCCATTTTGTTTACCTGCACCCTACCCCACAAATTTATCTAAGTGCTGTTTGGACACAGCCCAGGATTAGGGGTCATATTACATAATTTATTAATAAGTGCACATATAGGGCTTGAGTGTGCTTTCACTTGAACGTGTGCTTATAAAGAGTAACATAAGGGAGGTAGTTTTAAATAGAGCATATGGTAGTATTTAGTACTGATATTAACTGTTGGACCACACTACCCAGAATTCCTAAAAAGAAGCTGGTATATGTGTTTGGAAGTATGTGGCTTGTAAGCAGCAAAATCAAGGGGCCCAATTCTCCACTACTTTGCACCTTATGTAATCATTTACACATGTAACAAAGTGAGTGTCAAGTAGGTATAAAATACTACCAAAGTCATAATGGTGGCATATTACATATACTTTGCACAGATGCAAACACCTATACAACGTTGAAGACAGTAGAGACTCAGAGTCAAAGTCTCTGGGATCTTGTCTACACACAAATGTTGTACTGTTTTTAACTACATTGGTATAGAAACTGATGGCATGAAATCAGTGCAGACTCTTGAGTGGACAGTCTTAAATCAGTTTTATATTTCTATATACACATTAAGCTTAAGTCAAAAAGGGACTGAGTTAAGCTAAAATAGATGCAAGGTGCTTGTAAGCTGATTTAGGAGTTTCCACTTGAAGGGGTTGCAGTGGTTTAATTAAATTAGGCCCCAATTTTGCAAATACTTACATCCATGCATTTCAGTAGGGAACCCTACTGAAATCAATGACTAAATTGACATAAATCAGTACAATTTTCTTATGTAGACCCAGTCTAACTTTAGGTAAGATAAAGGACCTGTTTCACTACTAAATTCATGTTTTATATCAGGGATTGGCAACCTTTGGCATGTGGCCCACTAGGGTAAGTCCTCTGGTGGGGCGGGCCAGTTTGTTTACCTGCCATGACCGCAGGTTCATCCAATTGCAGCTCCCACTGGCCGCGGTTCACCGCTCCAGGCCAATGGGGGCTGTGGGAAGCGGCGGCCAGCACACTCCTGGGCCCACACCACTGCCCGCAGCCAGTGGGAGCAGCAATCAGCCGAACCTGCAGACGCGGCAAGTAAACAAACCTGCCTGGCCTGCCAGGGGGCTTACTGTGGCAGGCCCCGTCCCAAAGGTTTTCAATTCCCGTTTTATACACTGTAATTCTATTGATTTCTATAGAAACCAAGAGTAGCACACTGCTGAATCAGTTTGTATGTGTATAATGCAGGGTGAATTTGTATCAACGAGCTGTAGTAGTAATATCTAAGGCAGTAATCTTCTACATTGATGCTGAAAGAAAAGGAGACAAAATGTTCCATGTAGGCAGAATTACCGAGTCTGAAGAAAACAAAGATGACCTTGAAACCTGTCAAAAGAGACTGGAGAATGGAGTGATTGCTAATTATGTAGCTGAAGAAAAACCAAGTACAGCAGACATATTTAAAAAACTTGCCATTTACTGCTTTTACTACTATTTCAACAACTCAGGACAAGAGAGAAGAAAGAAACGAAGGGTCATCAAAAATGTCATAGCTATATGGAAAAGCATCTGAATAACAACAGTAGATATAAACACAAAAGATGCCATGAATGCTTCGAAACTGAAAGTAAAGAATGCATTGTATGAAAACTTAGAAGTAGCTCACTATGTTAAAAGAGAAAGATTCATCTCCTGTGGGAATGACTGAGAATACAGTGAAAGGAAATACTATGGGCCAGCTGCACTAGTACAGGGACAAAAAGAGAGGTAGTTTGTGCCAGTTCAATCCCTGACACAGGCATGGACAGCCCTCAAAATTACCATGCCTCAGTCCATAGAAGACCATGACTGACCTCATGTAGACCCCTTAACTTCAGTGAAGTATGGATTCTATTTCACGATGAAGGTCAAACTATACTAAAGTGAGACTGGCTGAATATGAACAACCCTGTAGTGGGAGAAAAAGTCCTTGCTGGCCAACAGTGGGTAGAATGGAATGATCATATAATATCTGATCCAACTCCTATTAACTTATGTGGGCTTTATCCACCTCCCATTTGAGCTAATAGGGAATCCTAATACTGACTTAAATGGGAGGTGAATCAGGCCCATAGTGTTAATTCTGTGAAGAGAAAGAAAAGTCCAAGGCATCCTGAACACACAGGAGGGTACAAGATCATTACACAGGAATGATCTGCAGGCTCCCACTTGCACTCAGTTGAGTTTTGTTGGACAGAGAGGAAGAAAGGGGCACTGGATGAGCACAGGGGTACACAGATATGCTAGTGTGTTGTCAACCCACAATCTGCATTCATCTGTGGTCAAACTTCAGGCACAACCTTGGTATAGCTGGTAGAAAAGGATATTTTACACTTCTGAGTTAATTTGACTTTCATCACACTAGCATGGGAATCTTTCTCGTCATTAATGTTTCATGGATTTTATGCTGGTTTTAAGATTACATCTCCAAACATCAATACAAATAGCCAACAAAATTAAATCCAAATATCAGACTCACAAATACAAATATCCCTGCCAGGCACTAGAAACAAACTTCTAAAATGAAGATTTGGAAGCATAATTCAAATGGCACCAATAATTATGTTAAAAATTCCTACCACTCCCACAGAAGAACAGATTTCAATAGCCATCTCTATCCAACAAGGAGGGGAAAATAGAATTTGATGCAGTTACTTTCTATCTCATGATTTGGGATATCACACCTCATTTTTAAATGTAATTCTTTGTTCTTGTTGATGGCCTTGTCAACGAATCAAAGTACAAATAGGTTATCCACCTACTGTTTTCATTCATGCTTCATTCACAGCCTACTGGCTCAAGTTCCCAATCAACAGCCTTCCAAAAAGCATGAAAAACAAAAACACATATGTTTATTTTCCCCATCCTCTGTCTATTAAATGGGGGGAGTAAATTTAGAAGTATGGCTTTTTATAATCAGTGAATATGGGAGCATACAATGCAATGAAATCTTGCTGGATGTACCTGGATGATAGAATACTGCTAAGATAGCATATTTGGCAAGTACTTTGTTTGAGCCCACACAATAGAGGTATCCAGCCAAAAGCTCACTGCCACAATCCATTCAAGTTCCCAAATAATCTGAAGTAATGACAAGTCTTTTTTTTGGTCAAAGTTAAGGCTTTCCAGAATCAGAGTAGTGTCTGCAGTGAACAGTTACTGCCAAACAAACTGCTCAGTCACAAATAAAGCTACAAAAGCCTATCAGGTCCTAAAGCCTCAGTATCCCAAGAAATGGATACAGCTGACTTCATGTGAAGACTTTTTAGTGGGTCTTTTAATTTTTCTTTTCTATTTTGCCTTATCAAGAAAGATTTCTTTTAAGTAAATAGCTACCTAGACCCGGTTTGTTAAGAATTAGTACAAGTATTCACATGTACTAAAACACTCCTGAATACATTTTAAAATGAACCTCAAATATATTTTACACATTTCTTCACAGATTAACAGCTGTCTACTTTCGTGTGAGAGACACTAAGAAATGGCCACTGTCACTGGTAGGTGAAAGTTTGTGTTCATAGAGAATTGTTTTGCAGTTTAAATGTTTCATATTAGAGAATTTTGTTACTTTATCCCTGTGCTTCCTATGTGAAACCTTTCACTCTCTGTAAGTTCACACATTGCATGAAAATTCATACATTCATACTTATTGAATTAGACAGCAAGCAAAATAGCAATAACAAAAGTTTTATGTAGGCCTGTTTTCCTTTTGAAAAAAAATGTTTGTTTTAATTATTGATGTTTTAGATCAATTGATTGAATGGCAGATTGTGAGAGCTCTGAAAGTACAAACATTGTATTTCTCACTTGGACTAGTACTACACCAACAGAGAGCAATTAACAGCTTGCCTGACACATTCAGTAGCACAGTGGGTGTACTCTCTCAGTGAACACAGGAATGGTAGGAAACAGTCATGTCCCAACATTCTAGTGATTCAATAAACCAACTAGTTGGCAAAAACAGGGGAGAGTTAGCATTGATAATATCCAAAACTACTGAGGGTGAATCACAGAACCTGAGGAGGCCAGGATGTCATATAATTTGTATTACACAAACCTAACAAACTAAAGAGCATCGATCAATTAAACATTCTCCTGGAGATAAGATTTGGACAAAAAGACCAATTGGTAATGGAAAAGTGAGTCATTGTATATTCTGTATTATAGCAAAGAAATCAAATTACATAAGGGAATAGTAGCACCTGAACTAACAGCACATAATTATGAGAACAACTCACAGCACCTGTTGGAGAGGCTGGAATCTGGAGTTAACCCTCTTGATTGCATTCTGTTCTCACTAAAAAGTTCCAGAAGTGATCGAGAGACCCTCCCACCTGTTCCTGTTCACTGATTGAAACAGACTGATGTATTGCTCAGTGGTAGAATATCATGTACTATAGAAAGGAAAAACTAAAAAAGCAAAGACTATTCTATTGCCATGAAATATAAAAGCTTTTTATAAACGTAAACTAGTCCTAGAAGTCCTAGAGACAAATGATTGACAAATGATTCTCCCTACCTGACCTTAAGAACATTTATGTTAGCATGGGAAGAACACATCTATATATTCCAGCTTTGTCCCTATAATAGAATTATACTGACCTAGTGATAGACATGAGATTTGTTAGCCAGGATATTTCAGAATTGAACTCTAGCATCTTTAGACATAGGAGCTAAAATGAAGAAAGATTGGGGAAAAAATAACAGTAATGCAGCTAGAGGAAAAACACACTTAGGGTAGATTGTATATGTATTTACAGCTTGAAAGTGAAGGAGATGGAAATAGGACACAGGTGGCGTTCACAACAAAACGATACCAATAGTGATTCTTATTTTCTATCATAAGACTGTTCATGTCAAAAATATTCTTTACAAATTCTATTGCTAAAAAGAAGTCTTAACTACAGGCTTCAAGGAATATTCTTTGTAATACTAGTTAAGGAAGAAAGTTTATTAAATCAAAATTGTTAAGAAAACACACTAAAGATTTCCTTCAGTCAGTAATCAAACTAATTGTCTGGGTACACCAAAAGAAGGAGAGGAGACACTTGTTATGGATTTTAATCAGGCCACAACTTTATTATATAGATGTCTGGTACTACCCAGAAGATAAAGTGTACAGTGCAGGCAAATCCATGTTTATTTAAATCAGTTCTCTGGGGCTTCCACCAGCCCCCCTTTGTTTCCATCCAGTTCCCCCAGCCAACCCATGGCTTGGACCTTACCATCCACCACTCTCATAAGAGGGTTAAGGAGGGCTATGAGAATGGGTAGGGGTTGGCTCCCTGCCATAGCAATCAGAGGAGTCCCCAACCCCCTCCCCTTTTCTGTTCCTTTATCCAGCACCTTCTTGTAAGTCCTTTACCAGGCCATTTATCTGGTCACTGGCTGCCTTCCCTATGGAGTACTTGCACTGGACATCCACCACAAGGAGGCGCCAGAAATTTGCTTGGCTGCCTCCCCACCAATCCAGCCGGATTCCCAGACATTTCCAAATGGCCTCTTGCCTACCAGCCCTACTGGGGAGAAAGAACGCATCGTCCCATGTGTGATCAACAAGGGGCACCAGCAGCTGCATTGTCCTTGACCCGGTACTGCAACAACCGCCCTCCACGCAGGGCTGTATAGGTGACCTACTCTCTGGATTCTTGAATTGACAAGACGCCTTAAGAGAAAACAAAATAAGCAACTTGTAAGCATGGAGCCAAAAATTTCAATTCTGCCAACCACATCATAATCTGAGGTTCCAGAGAGCCAGCGGCATCTGCTTGGGTTGACTGCTAGCCACTGGTGCAAACTCACGAAATCTGTCAAACTGGAAACAAGATAAGACATCTGTTATGCCATTATCCATGCCCAGCACATGCTTGGAAGAAAAACAGATGCTGAAGATTAAACATTGTAGAACAAACACCCTTATCAACTTCATAACTCTTGGCGATCTGGAAGTTTGGCGATTGATAACCTGTACCACTGCCATGTTGTTGCACCAGAAACAAACCCTTTTATTGGCCAGCTCCAATCCCCAAATCACCACCACAACTAAAATGGGGAAAAATTCCAAGAAGGTTATGTTACGCACAACCCCGTTTTGTGTCTAGGTGTCAGACCATTTTTGTGATAAAAAAAACACTCCAAAACCTGTGCCCTCTGCCACATCTGAGTGGATTTTTAATCCCCCTTGTAATAACCTTTCCTCCTTCCAGAATGATACTCTATTAAATCGACTCAGAAAACTTTCCCACACCCTCAAGTCAGTAATCAAACTAAATACCGTGGTGTCAAGAGACAAGTCTATCACCGTATTTAGTGAAATGGCAATAAAACGAGAGTGTAGCCATTAAAACTGACTTGCAATTGCCAGATCAAGTTATTTAGTTATTGATGTGATAGCAGTCACTGTCAGTTTATTTTCCTTCAATTGTTTCTTTGCTAATAACAGAAAAAAAATGCAGCCTTTTCTAACAGCTTGTTTAGAAGTCATTGCTTGAACATATTGATAAAATAACAATACTTAGAACTTTCCATATTCAAATTATTTTAGAAAATGTATCTAATTAAGGCATTCTAAACATAAGGAATCTTCAGTTTTAGTATGATTTACCTTTCATTTTTAACTAAAAAATAATCTTGTAAACAAACATGTCTTTAATGTGTCTTTAATAGAACCTTTAATTACTGAGTCTGAAAATTTTAGAACTCTATTTTATCTTTTGCATTTCTCTTAGCTTGAATAATGAAAAAACATTAAATCAATTTTTAAATTATTAAATCAAAAAGGTGTCTGTTATGCTATTATCAGTGTGTGCTATGCGTACAATCAGTTTGTGCATTGATAATGGGAGCAATACAATAAAGTAGGGCTCTGATCCTGCAAACACTAGCATACTTAATTTTAAGCATATGAATATTCCCAATCACATCCATGAAAGTGCTATCCACTCATATGAGGAAGTGTTTGCAAGACCAGGACCCCAGATAGTTTCACTGTCATGTTCTTAGCACTGTGATGTCTGAGCTTCTTATGCTGCAGGAATTGCTTGTCCATTTAAAAGTAGCTGCATTTATTTATTAAAAACAGAAATTAAGGAAACATTTTCTTTTGATCTTAAATTCCATACCAGCTTGTTTTTTTTTAAAAAATCTAAATTTGAATTAACATGGTCTCTTTGGATAACCATTAGTTGTCAACCTCCCTTTGGCTGAGTAAGGGATGGAGAATCAGGCCCTATATGAAAATTTCTCCTGGTGACTGAACAGAAAGCACTCACGCTGTGGTTTTACTTTCTCTCCAGGGGCGGCTCTAGGCACCAGCGGGCCAAGCGCCCGCTTGGGGCGGCATCCTGGGCAGGGCGGCATTTGGCTCCGGAGGAGCTCCCGCCGGCATGCCTGCGGCAGGTCCACCGGAGCCCGGGACGAGCGGACCTGCCGCAGTCATGACTGCGGCGGGTCCCGTCTTCCCGCGGCTCGGTTGAGCTCCGCAGGCATGACTGCGGCAGGTCCGCTCGTCCGGGCTCCGGAGGAGCTCCCGCAGGCATGCCGGCGGGAGCTCCACCGGAGCCAAATGCCGCCCTCCCCAGGAAGCCGGAGCCGCGGGAAGAAGGGACCCGCCGCGGGACTGGGGAAGGGCGGCGCAGCGCTCCGCGCTGCTTGGGGCAGCCTACTTTGTAGAGCCGCCCCTGTTTCTCTCTACACATTTTTTTTTCCCTTGCCGGTTTCCTCCTTCACATTAAAGAGATCAGAACAAAAGATATTTGTTTTCCTTTATAATTTCAAGACATTTATGACGTTAGGCGATATAGTAACATTGAGACCATTGACTGCTTTGTTGCTTCCACACGCCATTAAAATTTCAGAGAAATCTGCACATAGTAGACTACCAAGTATCGTTTATTTCATCAATATTTATCTTGTATAGAAAATGCACAGTATTGTTTAATAGATACATTAGAAAGAGCCAGTTCATCTATATCAATTTGCTTTAAGCCTGTTAGGTTAGGTTAAACAACAATATATATAAAATATAACCAACTTGAGCAGGAGTATACTGGCACTTTTAGAAATCTTTTCCTCTAAATGAATTTGCAAAAACCTGTTTTAGTAAGTCTCAGGATTAATATTTTCCCCATAAACTCATGTAGTTAAAATTATAATAGAGGGACAGAGTGGCTCTTGGAATTTGGATTGGTAATGGGATTTGGATGTCCACTTTGATGGCCCATCACTTTTAGCTGTTGAGTAGCCTCTGTGTCCTACTAACTAAATTTTGATACCTTAGACAGTATGACTAAAGGTAATTATGTTGCCTCCATCTTCATACCATTTTTAAATGTACTTATCCTCACAACACCCGGGTGAGCTAGGAAAGTATTATCCCCATTTTACAGATAGGGAACTCAGCCAGAGAGGCTAAGTGATTTCCCAACATCACACAAGAAGGTTGTAGCAGAACAGGAACTTGAAGCCCAGTCTCTCAGGTCCTAGACTAATGAACTAACCACTGAGCCATGCTGTATCTCTGAGTAGAACCTTTCTACACAAGTAGTCCCACTGAAATCAACAGGACTATGTGTAGTGTAAGGTACTGTTCAGTGTAAGGGGAATATTGCATTCTGGCCCAGTGGGAATAGAGAGTGCTCAGTACTAAGATGGGTTTCAAAGTAGCAGCTGTGTTAGTGTGTATCCGCAAAAGGAACAGGAGTACTTGTGGCACCTTAAAGACTAACAAATTTATATGAGCATAAGCTTTTGTGGGCTACAGCCCACTTCATTGGATGCATGCAGTGGAAAATACAGTAGGAAGATGTATATATATACACAGAGAACATGAAACAATGGATGTTACCATACACACTCTAACAAGAGTGATCAGTTAAGGTGAGCTATTACCAGCAGGAGAGAAATAACTTTTTGTAGTGGTAATCAAAATGGTCCATTTGCAGCACTTGACAAGAAGTTGTGAGGAACAGTGGGGGTTGGGGGGAAATAAACATGGGGAAATAGTTTTACTTTGTGTAATGACCCATATGCTCCCAGTCTTTATTCAAGCCTAATTCAATGGTGTCCATTTTGCAAATTAATTCCAATTCAGTAGTCTTTCATTGGAGTCTGTTTTTGAAGATTTTTGTTGTAATATTGCAACTTTTAGGTCTGTAATCGAGTGACCAGGGAGATTGAAGTGTTCTCTGACTGTTTTTTGACTGTTATAATTCTTGACGTCTGATTTGTGTCCATTTATTCTTTTACGTAGAGACTGTCCGGTTTGGCCAATATACATGGCAGAGGGACATTGCTGGCACATGATGGCATATATCACATTGGTAGATATGCAGGTGAACGAGCCTCTGATAGTGTGGCTGATGTGATTAAGTCCTATGATGGTGTCCCCTGAAGAGATATGTGGACAGAGTTGGCAACGGGCTTTGTTGCAAGGATAGGTTACTGGGTTAGTGTTTTTGTTATGTGGTCTGTGGTTGCTGGTGAGTATTTGCTTCAGGTTGGGGGGCTGTCTGTAAGCAAGGACTGGCCTGTCTCCCAAGGTCTGTGAGAGTGATGGATCGTCCTTCAGGATAGGTTGTAGATCCTTGATGATGCACTGGAGAGGTTTTAGTTTGGAGGCTGAAGGTGATGACTAGTAGCGTTCTGTTACTTTCTTTGTTGGTTCTGTCCTGTAGTAGGTGACTTCTGGGTACTCTTCCGGCTCTGTCAATCTGTTTCTTCACTTCAGCAGGTGGGTACTATAGTTGTAAGAATGCTTGATGGAGATCTTGTAGGTGTTTCCCTGTCTGAGGGGTTGGAGAAAATGTGATTGTATCGTAGAGCTTGGCTGTAGACAAGTCACATAAACACCACCCTATACCAGAAACCTACTTACCACTATACTTACCTACATGCTTCCAGCTTTCATCCAGACCACACCACATGATCCATTGTCTACAGCCAAGCTCTACGATACAGGCTCCAACCCCTCTTCCAACTTTTGTGCACATTTCAGAACATTTTGAAATCCCTCATTGACCGGTAAGACTGTAGCTATGCCTTTGCTTTGTCCAGTTGTCCCATTGCTCCAGATATATCAAGGTCAACACCTTGGAATCGCTTGCTTACAACATTTATTTCAAAGAGTATGTCATGCCACAACTCTAAGCCACACAGAAATGTGAAGTTATATATGTTTCTGGTGATTCCATTTCCCTCTACCATTGTTCTCCCACAAACAGTTCCTGTCATAGCATTATCCTCCATAAGGGCAACTATGGCATCATCTATCTTCCCAATTTGGTGTTTCATAGGCTTTATCGCCTCCACTCCACTTTCCCATCGTGTGACACTCAGTGGTTTCAGTGTCAGAGAGGATGTTCCCAGATGTTGCTTCAAAATTTGCCATTGATGAGTTGATGCAGAGAAAAATACATACATGCTTTGGATTAAATTAAAAAATTCAGCAGCCTCACTAGAAGCTGATGCTGCATCACTGACCACCAAGTTCAGTGAACGAGAATTGCATGGGACAAAAAAAACCTCGAGGGTTTAACTCTCGGATCCATGTCTGCACTCCTCTGTTCTTTCCTCTCATGTTGGCACTATTATCATACCCCTGACCACTCATGTCAGCTATCGCAATTCCCGTAACTTCCAGCTTTTTAAGAAGCACATGTGTCATACCAACTCCTGTAGTATCATCAATGTCAATAAATTCTAGAAAATGCTCTCTGACAGTCACCATTGCAGGGATATTTTCACTAGGTTCTTTTGTTGTTACAAAAAGCACCATTAAAGTCATATGTTCCATATGTCTGTTGTCAGGTGTGCGGTCCAGAATAACAGAGTAATATCTGGCTGACTTCAGATCTGCCACAATCTTCTGTTTGACTTTTGTTGCCAGTAATTGTATGATCTCATTTTGAATTGTTTTTCCAAAGTAGTGGTGTGTGTACATTTCTCGGGTGGTGACTCTTCTTAGATGCTCCTGGAGCATAGCATCCAACTCAGCCATCAGCTCCACAATTTTAAGGAAGTTTCCATTATTTGGCACGTACAGCTGATCTGAAGTGCCATGCAGTGCTAGGTTTTGGGTAGCAATCATTCTCACAATGGCAATGAGCCTTTCAGCACATTTTGTCAGTAAAGAGACTCTGATGCACTCTTCTCTTGATGCTGATCATCTATGGTGGCCTTTAACCTTAGTCTCATCTCAAGCTCTTTCCACCTATAGAATGCTCTCTGGTGATTTGCTGCCTTCTCATAGTATGCCAGAGTTCTAGCCAGATTTTTCCAGTCCTTTGTTTCTGTAGAACCCAATCTGGTGGGAACATTAGACTGGAAGAGTTTGCAACAGAAACAGTATGCAGCATTCTCGGTTTTTGAGTACATAAACCACGGTCTCTCCACTTGGTCACCATTGGGGATTCCACACCAGTACTGTGTTGGATGGAAACTTTTATTTTCATTGTCTTTGGGGAACATGAAGTTTTTCACTTGCTATGGCCCATGCAGTACAAGGAAGTCTCTCAGGCTACTGCTCAAGAGGATCCACAGTCCTGGATCATCTAGACTTAAGGAACTAAACTCAGCAGCAGCTGTTCCTTGCGCCTCCAGCACACACTTCTCTGATCTACACTTTTCTTCAGGAATGAGCATGGTGACATCCATTTGAGATGGAGATATGGATGCTGCAGTAGCTGCCAGGTCACCTGCACTCTGACTAACTGGAAGATCAGGCAGCTCCTCACCACTCACATCCTCACTGGGGCCGGAACCCCACTGTGAACATTTGTGTCTATGTGTCTCAGGAGAGCTCTTTCCTGCTTAGATGGAAAAGCTACCTTTGCTTTCTTTCTTTTTCTGAATGCTGTCCCAGAGGGGCATTTTCTTCTTTCACTCGTGACTGATGTTCTGTGCCAGCTATAGTGGCTCTCAACACTCAGGTAAAGGGGACAAATTAGCAGGCTGGTAGCAGAGCCTGAGTAAGGGAAGACATCAGCGTCTTAAGGGCCTAATTGGCTCCTACTACTTCAGTTGACTGCCTGTTCTCCTCAAATGGGTTCAGGGAAACAGCAGGAAACAGGAAGCTCCCTGAGAGGCTGGTGTTAATCAGTCCAGGCTCTTGGGGGTGTTAGAGAGGTACATAAGAGGTTCCTCCTCCTTTCTCTCCCTGCAACTCCCTGCTGCTTTCTGTTATTCCCTCTCACCTTTTCTCCTGCCTGCCTGTTATGTCTCTTGTGCCCTCCTTCCTCCAGCACAGCACTCCACCATCTCTGTGCATCTAGAGCAGAGAGAATACATATGCACCAGCAGCGGAAACAATTTTCTACACTGTGGATCCTAGTGGCGCCCTCCCCCCCCCCCCCCGAGTCTGGCACCTGAGGCAGCCACCTCACTTCGCCTCATGGTAAGGCCAGCTCTGTGTTAATTACTCAATACCGTTCCAGATGTTAGGTAAATATTTGGTATGTTCTAAACCTATTGCTCATGTTTCTGTGTGCCTAAATCTAATAAACTGTAGTTTTAGATAGAGTATGTTTACTTGCATGAATCTTATCAGACAGAACTGTTGTGTTCCTGTTGATTTATTCCTTACACCATCTTGAGTTAAATAGTTAAGTTGTTCCTGTTGAGGGTTCTGACAGTCGGGCCATGAAGCTCCCACTCATGGTTGAGGAAGCTGTGCCAGGAAGGTCTGCATCCCCGGAAGTTACACCATATGGGGCATGATGTTGTGGTGTATACACCAGTTCCAGAGGCAGATGGTCTCCTGCAGTATTGTCCAACAGTTTATGGATGTGTTGATCACAGAGAAGAGGCAGGAACATGCAGCAAGCCAGGCGGACTGCATGCAGCTCCAAGATGTTGATGCGCATGTGTGCCTCTGGTGGAGTCCACATCAATTGCATGGCATGGCCATCTAGGTGTGCACCCCATCCAGCTAGGGAGGCATCTGTGGTAAGGGTAGCAGTAGGGACAGGAGTGCTGTGCCATACCTTTCCAGTGATGATCATCAGGAGATGAGACTTGGAGGAAATCAGTGTCACAGGGGCATGGATGGAGTGGTGCAAGGCTGGCGGAGGTGGGTACGAGCAGTGGGACAGACCCCGCCCCAGGAATAAGTGTACCACTGCAGCAGGACTGGGGGTAGACCCTGTAGTGCAGCTGATGCACCCAGAAGTCCAAGCTGCTCCGGGACCCCGGGGAGAACGACAGCTCTTCCACGGAAAAGCCTGCCAGGTCTGAAGAGGCCTCCGCCATCAAGGGGGCCATTGGTGCTTGTAGTCCAGTGATCATCGGATGGGAGCGCTTGCAGCTCTCCTTCTTGCCCTTGTTGTGCTTTGGCAGTGCTGCCGGATCCGGGTGGGAGGTAGAGGGTGGGCATTCACCGCTAGCGAAGGGCAGTGCACCACTAGTTCTGTAGGTCCAGGATCAGACGCTACATAGTGCCAGAGTATTTCCTCCATGAGGAATTTGCAGAGGTGCAGGAGACAAGCCTCATGGATCCATGATGAAAAGGACCTGCAGCTATCACAATATACTGCTAGATGCACTTCCCCCAAGCAGTAGAGGCAGTGGCTGTGATCGTTGCTCATCAAGAGCAAACGAGGGCATGAAGCACAGTTCTTAAACCCTGGGACATGGGGCATAGTCCCCTGATGAAGTCAGGGTGGGCCCAGCTAATCCACAAATAAGAGGACAATTTAACTAACTATATACAATGGATGATTGCTCTCATAGAAGCTACAAGCACAGGGAGAGAAGATGCTGACCATACAGTGGTAAGAGGGAACTGCGGTGCAACGTCCCACACGGTCTCTTACAACCTCACCTGGAGCATGAGGCAATGTAAGATGCATATGCAGGTCACAAAATTTACTTAAACAAACAAGGTATATAATGCACAATGTTTCTTATGAAAAAATGTTCAACATCAGCAAATCACCATGACATAGCAGACCTGATATTAACAGAAACTATCACACATCAAATGATATCCCAGATAATGATAAAATATGAACAAATTCAAATAGTACAGTCTCTATGCCTGCAGCATCTAATTTTGTCTATCACAAGGATCACTTGCATTATGTTTTGAATGCAAAGGTTTTCTGAAAATAGTAAATGTTACCAAGAGTTATGGAAAATGGCTCAATTGTACATTAGGTAATAAGGTATCAAGACACTTCATGGAATTGTGAAGTTCCTCTGAGACCAGTATACAAAAGGTTATAACAGCGTACATCAAGAGCAAATTGAAACAGTAAAAACACATCAAATACTGTACACACTGACCTAACCTTACAAACCTGGCAGAAATCTGATCAGATGATATGCAGCCAGTTACAACATGGGTAGGAACTATCAGATGAAATGAGGCTGTTATTTGTCAAATCCTTTAAAAAGAGGATACATCTGGGATTAGCTACACAAGACATAGGCCTGGTCTATACTACGCGTTTAAACCGGTTTTAGGAGTGTTAAACCGATTTAACGCCACACCCGTCCACACTAAGAGGCCCTTTATATCGATATAAAGAGCTCTTTAAACCACTTTCTGTACTCCTCCCCAATGAGAGGAGTAGCGCTAATATCGGTATTACCATATCGGATTAGGGTTAGTGTGGCCGCAAATCGACGGTATTGGCCTCTGGGTGGTATCCCACAGTGCACCACTGACCGCTCTGGACAGCAATCAGAACTCAGATGCAGTGGCCAGGTAGACAGGAAAAGCCTCACAAAGTTTTGAATATCATTTCCTGTTTGCCCAGCATGGAGCTCCGATCAGCACGAGTGGCGATGCAATCCCAAATCCAAATCCAAAAAGAGCTCCAGCATGGACCGTATGGATGTGATCGCTGTATGGGCAGGCAAATCTGTTCTATCAGAGCTCCATTACAGAAGACGAAATTCCAAAGCATTTTAAAAAAATCTCCAGACAGAGGCCACAGCAGGGACTTAGCAAGCTGCTGCGTGACAAACGTAATGGAAAGCCAAAGAATCAAATGGACGCTCATGGAGGGAGGGAGGGGGGACTGAGGACTCAAGCTATCCCACAGTTCCTGCAGTCTCCAAAAAGCATTTGCTTTCTTGGCTGAGCTCCCAATGCCTGTAGTGTCAAACACATTGTCCGCGGTGGTTCAGGGCATAGCTCGTCAATTTACCCCCCTCACCCACCCCCAGAAGTAAAAGGGAAAAAATTTTTTCTTGACTCTTTTAAATGTCACCCTATGTTTACTGAATGCTGCTGATAGACACGATGCTGCAGCAGTCAACGGCAGCATCCTTGCCCCACCTCATGGGTGGCTGATGGTACAATATGGCTGATATCCATCGTCATCATCAGCCTTGTGGCAGATGGTGCAGTACAAAAGGACTGGTATCCGTCCTCATCATCAGCCCGTGAGTGCTCCTGGCTGGCCTCAGGTGAGGTCGGCTGGGGGCGCCTGGGTAAAAAACTCCTGATCATTCCCAGTAGATGGTACAGAACAGCTGGTAACCATCTTCATCATAGCAACAGGGGGCTGAGCTCCATCAGCCCTCGCCTTTCATGTGTAAAGAAAAGATTCTGTTCTGCCTGGACTATCATAGCAGCGGGATGCTGGGCTCCTCTCCCCCACACTGCTTAATGTCCTGTCTGGACTATCATAGCAGCTGGAGGCTGCCTTCCCCTCATTTTATCTCACTAACAAGTCACTGTTTCTTATTCCTGCATTCTTTATTACTTCAGCACACAAATAGGGGACACTGTGGTAAGGGTAGCAGTAGGGACAGGAGTGCTGTGCCCAGGAAGGCTGGGGGAGGAGTATTTTTAGAACTCCATCTTGCATAATGATTAATGTCTCCACAGATGGGAAGAAATGTAGGACAGTGTAGGCCCAGTCCATTCATTGTTAAATACATACAAGTCTGATAATAGCATTCAATGGGAGTTTTGGGTGTGAACGGATAGGAAACTGTCCCAGAGCAGCTATTTTTAAAAGTGGAAAAAAGGAGGACTTGGAACTTGGATTCTAGATGACAGAGGATAAACTTTATACCTAATCAATTGGTAGGGAAATAAAACAATTAAAGATGGAGATTAGTTTATGCATATAGCCACATATTTACAAATACTATTTAGAGCAGAATCTAGTTCTCCTGAATCCCAGCGCAGTGTGCTAGACACTAGGGCACCCTATCTCATTTTTCATCTTCCTACATTATCACAGATTTTGAAAGCATCCTAAGGGAGCTAGACAACCAAATCCCATGGGATTTAGGCTCCTTTGAAAAATCCCAGTTATCATGTGGCCCCTGATTGAACACTTTCCTCTTTGTTGTTTTCACACTCAGCGCTTGCTCATAGCAAAAAACACACAAAAAATAAAACAAGACAAAGCCCCACTGAATACAATAGGACCAGGACCAAGCATTTAAATGAGGTAAACAGAAAAACGATGAAAGGTGCAAGAACTCAGATCATGCAAAGTAATTTCTGATCTAGTTGGCAAAGTAAGAATATTAGAATTCGAATTTACAATACGCTTAAAATGTAAGTTGATGGAGATGGTAAATTAGAAATGTATAAAATCCTTAACAGCACAGTTTGAAATCAGGCAGAGATCTCAGACAGCATGAGTAACAGAAATACAAGGTACAAAAAGAACAAATGTAGAGCAGATGTCAAGAAGCACTTTTAAACACAGTCGGCTAATACACTTTTGGAATGGCCTAATGGGCAAGCTTGTTGAGGCAAACACAGCTATGCAATCAAGAAGCAATTAGAAGGAAATGATGTATTAAAATGGATAAACTTCTACATGGTGAATGACTCTCTCTTATTCCCAATTATTTTTACAGCTTTATGAATTGAAAATATAGTGTGTAAAAAGGCAAATTCAACTTTGCAAAACTCAGGAATGCTCAGAGCAGTTTTTTCCACTTGATTAAGTCACCATGCGAAACCACTGATTAACTTCCGAATCTCTTTTTAAGGAGGGAACTGTTGGGGTTTTGGAAACAACAGTATGTGCTGGTTGTATAAATATTTAGCCACCTCTAGCCTTATCAATCCAGGCAGGCTTTTCGAGCTCCCCACATACACTCCATTGCAACATTTCAAACCAAATAATCAGGGGATTGGTAATTACTCACCTGGACAGATATTATTGGGCAACCAAGTTATTCAGGGAGGACGGGGTACACCTATCCGACAGGTGTGCACATATATTTTTGGCCAATATTAAGGAAAAAATTGGACAAATATATGGGAACCCAGAGCAGGTGGGAGGGAGGCAGCTAAGCTAATTACTGGAGCCTCCTTGTGGCAGATGCTCAGTGCAGGTATTCATTATGGAATGGATACAGTGATTGGATGAAATGGATTGGAAGAGGATTTAGAAAAAATCTGGGTAATGGGCTTCTAAAGTGGTACAGCAGGGGCCAATCTCCCTTCCTTTTCAGCCCTTTTTACTCTTATTCAAGGGGAAGGCAGCAATGGGCTGTCTGGAACCAGGTTGAAAAGGGAAAGGGCTGGTGGCAGCCTCCCAAACAGGTGAAAACAGTTAAGGTGACCCTGTTACTAGCTTCAGGGTGAAGTCCAGACCTGTGATGAATTGTGTCACCATTTGCCCTGTAACTGTGCTGTAGCTTCCAGCCTGCGATGCTCACAACTGGCCTACAATATACAGGTCACACCCTGAAGTGTCTGTGTGCTAGACAACCGTGGGTCAGCAGCTCTGACACCAGCAGCCTCTTTACAGCCCCACTCTGGTTTCCACCAGCCTTGGTTACAACCAGCAAGGTGACCCCCAACACATTCTCAGTCCCAAATTTTCCCAAAACCATGTGCTCTGCACTGTCTGGCCCTCTACTAGACAATTGAGAGAAATAATAAGGTTTGTAGGTTCCTCTAAAGACACAAGACTATTGCAGTACAAATGTCTGACACATGAGCTATAGGACCAACTCTATTGCTTACCAAAGGGAGACGGTTGTTATCCTGGGGTGTGGGGGTTGCTGGTGCCATGTGCCAGGATCCAAAGGGCAATCAGTGGGCCCATGTTAGATTCCTCTCTTCTCCATTGTGGGAGGAACAGGAGCTCCTTCCCCAGGATGTTCCTGAAGGATGCTGGGACACTAGGACCATGTGTTGGGTCCTAGAAGGAAGGTAGGATTTGTCAGGGGAAGCCCAGCTTTATTCTCTGCCTCCCTCTCCCACTATGGGTGCGCTGGCACCTCCAAGATGTTTTGGCAGTGGCACAGGGTGGGCTCTTTAGACCATTCAATGATTTTCCATAGAAACAAAGCAGAGTATGAGAAATGGTAATTTTTAACACTTTAATAATTCAGCTAAATATGAGTGGAATTTCATGGGGAAAAGAAAAGGCACCTTTATAGATTGAGAAGTTTCTCCCTCCTGAATACCAAAGGCAAACAATGAAGGTGCTAATACTTCTCAAAGATAAGGTCATAACAGTCCTTTGTAATTGAAAATATTAGGCAATCTGAATATAGGAGTCCGTACCAGTTTGCCTTATAAAATTCTGACTTTTAAGATTGATTAAAAAATAGAATAATTTTAGAAGTAAATTTTAATATTCATTTATATTCAGAAAATAGCTAGACAAATGTATTGGTTTGGAGTTTCTGTGCAAATTATTTATAAATGTCTTACAATACAGGGTTGAATTTATGCAAGACTAATAACTATGTATCTCATTCATGCAGAAGACAATTATTAATGTCTTTCCATTAGTGCAGTTAAGAGGCATAAAGTCAATCATAATATGAATCCTAATGTATTTATTTTTCAATTTTAAGTTATAGCACTTTGAAGTAAGGGTACATTGAAACTTGTTAATAGATGAAAGTTTTAACAAACAATTACAAGAGTATTATAATACGTTGCAGGGACACAAAATGATTAAAAATACTTAACTCATTAGTCAAATGTTTATCTCATGCTGAACAATCCAACAGAGGAGCAGAAGTCAGTAAATACTTTTAAGATTTTTTTTAAACACGCTGGCTTCTTTCTTATTTTTCCCCCCTAAAGCACCAGGCATGTTCTGAAACTCTTACCTGAAGCATTTCTCTTTGGCATGATTTCTCACTAGCCAAAACTTCAGCATAACCCCACCTCCACATTAAGAGCAGCACACTAACAGGTTGCTTCCTGAATAAGAAAGATGAACACAAAGCTTAAGGGAGACTACTACAGTAAACTGCTTCAAAAGTACTTCTAAGCTGGAGTACAGACAATGATTTATACATGTCTACAAAATGCTGGAAAGCAAAGTCATAGTTTATTAGGAGAAAAAAATCCATTCATTATTTAACTCATTTCTAGCTTCCTCCGGTGTTTTTTTTCTGGGTTTCTCCAAGTCCAAATCATAGATAAGATAATCCCAGTGTTTGATTTCCAGAAGCCCATCTTAATTCTGTAGAATGTTGTGCTCTGGATTTCGGGGATCTAATAAACAGTGAAGAAGGGATAATCATCACACAGGTAAAGATTGGTGGATCAGGGCCACTTACTATAGATCTCCTCCAATTAAATCATTTGACATCTAGATTTTAGACCAAAAAGCTATACTCATGGTTAAGGCATTAACTGAAAGCATCACTTAATGAAAAAAGGCAAAAATACTTCAGTAAATCACTGCCTCCATAGCAACACAGGAGCAGATTGCCTCTGTGATGCAGGCCTATATATTGCCAAAACATTGTCCAAGTATTAACCCTTATCACCTCTATGAGGTAATTATGAACCCCATTACTGTATGAATTATTTTCCTTATTTGTAGCAAGGGAAACTAAAGCAGAGGATGAAATCTTGCCACTGTTTAAGTCAATGAGAATTTTGCTGTTGACTTCAGCAGGTCTAGGATTTCATCCAGAGTGTTTAAATGCCTCACCAAAATTATATATGAAGTAGGTAGTAAAGTGGGTATTGAAACGCTAGTGTTTGTAGCTCCTGGGCCTAGATTACACACTTTCATATAGTCCATATATCCTTTTATATATTCTTCTATCTCTTGTATCCAAATATCAATGATCAGGGTGTTGTGTATTTGGTTGTCATGGGTTTTGTTACTATGGCAACTGAGTTAGACTATTAAGGGATAGCTCAGCCGGTTTCAACCGGCTGAGTGAGCTCTCTGTCTCTGTAAATAAAATGGAGGTTTTGGTTAGCTGTCTGCTCTCTGGCCTCAAGTGATTGCTTCCTACACCGGCTGCCCCAAGGATATAACACTGGCGACGAGGGTGGGATCCTGGTGCTGCTCCAGTAACAGAAGGAAGTAGAAGTCAAGGTAAAGACCAAACAAAGAAAAAAAGCTGCTTGTTGCACTGACTGTGAAAGTGAAACTAAAAATCATGGCTACTCTGACCAGGCCCCTGGAGCCTTTTGATGAGAATACAGAGCAGTGCCATGTGTATACTGAGCGTTTTGAGCTTTTTGGTATTGCAAATGACATTACAGAAGCAAAGAAGGTGCCAATATTCTTAACTGTTGTAGGGGCTAAAACCTACTCTCTGCTACGCAGCTTACTATACCCTGTTAAGCCTGAGACTAAATCTTACAGTGACATTGTGGAAATCCTGGGGTCTCATTTCTCCCCAAAACCACTGGTAATTGCTGAAAGATATAGGTTCCACAAAAGAGACCAAAAGGAAGATGAAACAGTTGTACAATTTGTAGCCATTTTAAAAAAGCTAGCAGAACACTGTGAATTTAAAGAGATGTTAAATGATGCCCTGCGTGACAGGTTAGTGTGTGGCCTCTGCAGTGAAGCTATACGGAAGCGCCTACTGACAGAGGCTCAGCTTACATTACAGAAGGCTGTTGATATTGCTGTCTCCATGGAACTGGCTACAAGGGAGGCACAATACATCGGTGTATCCCCTAGGGTGCAAAAAGTGTCACAAGAACTGACCCACAAAACGGTGCAGAGTCAAGAATGTTATCGCTGTGGTAAGCTGGGTCACCAGGCATCAGAATGCTGGTGTAAGGACCTGGTGTGTCGACACTGTGGCAAAAAGGGACACATTGAGTATGCCTGTAAACAAAAGAAAAAGAGGCCTGTGGTCTGGCTGACAAAAAGGGGAACCTTGCATACCCTAGAGCAGACCCAGGATGATCAAGGTGACACCTCCTCACAAGAGGAAGTGCCACTGCATGTTTTGTCTTTGGCAGCGGGCTCACATGAATACTGGGTAACCCCCTTATTGGAGGGCAAACCTGTACGCATGGAACTAGACACCGGTGCAGCTGTCTCGCTGGTTCCGGAGACTGTGTATAAAGAAAAGCTACAGCATCTTCTGCTTAAGGCAACAAAAACTGTTCTGAAGATGTATACAGGTGAAGCTGTGCCCATGTTGGGCACTATTGATGTTAAGGTGGAGCTCAATGGACAGGCGGCTAAATTGCCACTGTTTGTGGTGAGAGGTGACTACCCAGTCTTAATGGGTAGGTCTTGGCTTGGGAAGATTCAGCTGAACTGGGCAGAAGTGCACCGGATGACTAAAGAAGAAACCAGTCTAACCCCTATACTAAGGAAACATGCTGCTGTTTTTGGAGATGATTTGGGAAGTATGAAGGGAATCACTGTGACATTGAACATTAAACCTGGCAGTCCACCAAAATATCTGAAAGCCCGAACTGTGCCATATGCCATCAGGCCAAAAGTTGAAGCAGACCTGGAGCGCCTGGTCACCAATGGAGTCCTAATACCAGTTACCCATAGCTCATGGGCCACTCCTATTGTTCCAATAGTGAAGAAAGATGGCTCTCTCCGTATTTGCGGTGATTTTAAAGTCACTGTCAACCCAGTGTTGTGTGCAGAGCAATACCCGCTTCCCCGCATCGATGACCTCTTCGCAGGCCTGGCTGGGGGACAAAAGTTCAGTAAGATTGATCTGCATATTTACAGATGCACGTCGATGAAAAGTCCCAAGAGCTGTTGACTATTGTGACTCATAAGGGGCTTTATCGATACTGTCGCCTACCCTTCGGAATCACATCGGCTCCCGCCCTGTTCCAGAGGGCTATGGACCAGATCTTGTGTGGCTTGTCAGGAGTTCAGTGCTATCTGGATGATATCCTGGTCACTGGAAGAAATGAAGAGGATCACTTAAAGAATTTAGAGGCTACCCTACAAAGACTGGAAGAGTATGGCCTACGAGTTCGCAAAGACAAGTGTGAATTCTTCAAGCCCTCTGTTGAATATTTGGGACACATCATCGATTCTGCAGGTCTTCATAAGGCCCCTGCAAAAGTTAAAGCTATTGTAGAGGCTCCCCCACCTCGAAATGTAAGCCAGCTACGCTCATTTCTAGGACTACTGAACTATTATGGAAAGTTCATCTCACAGTTAGCCACACTGCTAAAACCACTTCATGAGCTCCTTGGGCAGAACAAGGCCTGGAAGTGGACTGAAGCCTGTGATGTTGCATTTAACAAAGCTAAGGATGCATTGTTAAATTCTGAAGTTCTAACGCACTTTGATCCATCCTTACCCCTGCAATTGGCCTGCGATGCTTCCCCTTATGGACTGGGAGCGGTCGTGTCACACATTATGCCTTCGGGAGAAGACAGACCTATTGCTTTTGCTTCACGCACTCTAAGCAAAGCAGAAACTAACTACGCCCAAATCGAATGTGAGGCATTTGGAATTGTTTTTGGAATTAGGAAGTTTCATCAGTACCTGTTTGGGCGAAAGTTTACTCTTCTTACAGACCATCGACCTCTGACATCAATTTTTGGACCCTACACAGGCATTCCCCCATTAGCTGCTAGTCGTATGCAACGTTGGGCATTGTTACTTTCAGCACACACATATGAAATCAAATATCGGAAATCCACTCTGCACGGCAATGCAGATGGCCTCTCAAGGTTGCCTTTACCGGTCAAACATCAAGATAGTGCCCAAAAGGAAATCTTCTACTTTGAACAGGTAGAGAATACACCCATCACTGCTGCTCAGATAAAGAAGGCAACCCGCGTTGACCCAGTATTATCCCAAGTTATGGACCTGGTGATGCATGGAAAATCTCGACAAACCTCTCCGGTCTCACCCGACCTTGTTCCCTACAGGTCCAGGCGGACGGAGTTATCGGTCCAATCTGGTTTTTTGTTGTGGGGGAGGCGTGTCATTATTCCACCACCCCTGAGATCACAGATGTTAGAACAGCTACATTCCGGTCACTGTGGAATAGTGCGCATGAAGGAAATTGCACGAAGCTATTTTTGGTGGCCTAGATTGGACAGTGCTATTGAAGAGAAGGCAAAAGCTTGTATGTCATGTCAGGGTGTAAGAAATGCACCCCAGTGGGCACCCCTACACCCATGGGACTGGCCTGAAAACCCGTGGCAACGTATTCACGTTGACTTTGCTGGCCCCCTTGAAGGAAGCATGTTCTTGGTGGCAGTAGATGCCCATTCTAAATGGCCAGAAGTCTCTATAATGCAGTCCACTACTACAGAGAGTACTATCCAAAAACTACGAGGACTCTTTAGTCGTTTTGGTCTGCCAGAACAACTTGTGAGCGATAACGGACTGCAGTTCATCTCTCAGGAGTTTCAAAATTATATGAAGGCAAATGGGATACACCACATCACGTCAGCACCATATCATCCGTCCACCAACGGATTAGCTGAAAGATTTGTGCAGACAATGAAAAACGCTTTGAAATCAGCAAAGGGACAACACTCCATTCAAAAGCGTCTGGATACCTTCTTACTTTCCTATAGAAACACACCTCATGCTATGACCCAGGCTTCCCCAGCCTTTCTAATGATGGGACGACAGCTGCGCACTTGCTTTGATCTGCTGAAACCTTCTGAACCCAGACAAACTGTGCAACATCAGCAGCAATATCAAGTCATCAGACGGGTACCCAGAGCAAAAGACTGAACCTTTAGCCCAGGGCAGCCAGTTTTGGCTCGGAATTATACTTCCAGAGCTAAATGGGTCCCGGCCACAGTCATCACTCAAACCGGACCTGTTTCCTATACAGTCCGGACTGCAGAGAATCTTACCTGGCGGCGACATGTAGATCAGCTGTTGCCAGGTCATGCCAGTCTTCAGGACCCATCTGCAGTTGAGGGGTCTGACTTCACCCCTCCTGGTGAGACACCGAATCATGAGTCACCTGTTCCTGACTGTTCTCCTCCATTACTGCCGGCAGCTGAGATACCCCTTTGCCCAGCACGAGCTGATACCACCTCCTCACCTATTCGTGCTGCGGACCCTGGGCCCCTAGTACTTTCGGGTGCAACAACACCAGAAGTTCGCCGTAATCCACCTAGAGACAGAAGGCCTCCTCATCGGCTGGATCTTTAGTTAGGGCGAACCCACGGTTATGGGGCAAAATAATCCCCAGGGTTTAGCCGGGAATGGAGGCAGTCTACCCTCCTTCTCTAGTTTAGTGTGTGTTTTATTTAGGGGATGTTCTTATTGGGGGGGAGGAGTATGTTGTGTATTTGGTTGTCATGGGTTTTGTTACTATGGCAACTGAGTTAGACTATTAAGGGATAGCTCAGCCGGTTTCAACCGGCTGAGTGAGCGCTCTGTCTCTGTAAATAAAATGGAGGTTTTGGTTAGCTGTCTGCTCTCTGGCCTCAAGTGATTGCTTCCTACACCGGCTGCCCCAAGGATACAACACAGGGGTTTCAGGGGGCTATTTTTTCATTGAAATTTCGGTCATTGAAGCATGTTTCTCCCGCTGGGCTCTTTTAGGGGCTTCACACAAATCAAATGTACAGTGGGAAAACAGACTTCTCCATAAGCATGAAAATGCAAAACCAGAATGTAAATTTACGAAGCCTATTTCTCATTAAAAACATAATTTCAAGAGTAGCTACACATGCAAAAATAGATTTCTGTATTCTGCCTAATTTGATGGGATACTGCTACTTGGAGGAGGGAATATTCTTAAATTTAGTGATTGATTATGAAATTAAAGGGGAAAATAATGCTTTTTCTAGTTAAGCTATTTTCAGAGGCAGGTATAATATTTGTCAGAGCTCCAAGACTTCTAAGACCCCAGAAGAATGACAAACATCTTTAGGTCCCTGTGCTTAAGAAGGAAAATGCATTAATCTGTATGTAATATGTCAAATACCTTACCAGAATCTGTTTTTATAAAATGTTCCTATACTTCATTTGTGTCTGTTGATGATTGAGACTGCAAGTCTTTGGTTACATACATTTACAAAAGATATTTTAAGAATAAATTACTTCCCAGTCACTATTTCAAAGCTTTGTGAATCTGAATCTTGTCTGGCACTGGCAGTAGTAAAAGAGAGAGGTGCCTAAGTGACTTAGGAGCAAAATTCTCAATGAAAATCTGGGTCTAACATTACCAAATTATATTGGTATAACTACATCACTCAGAGCTTTGGATTTTCCTCTCTCCTGCGCCACATAATTATACTGATCTAACCCCCAGTGTAGACAGCACTGTGTTAAGTGGAGGGCTTCTCTGGTCAACATAGCCACCTCACCTCAGGGAAGTGGAGTATTTATGCCAATAGGAGAGCTACTCCAGTCGACATGTGCAGTGTCTTCACTAAGTGGTGGAGCTGTGCTGCTGTAGTGCTGTAAGTGTAGACAAGCCCCTAGGTGCATCTGAAAATCTCACCCTGCAGAAAATGGTAGGCACAGCATATTGCCTAATGTATAGAGTAGCTTTTCTAATTCATTATTTACCATTCTCCTCAGACATTTGCAAGGAAGTTTCAATGAGTTGCAAAGTATTAACAACTGTTAAAGTATAACAGTATTAACATCTGTTAAAGTACAGATACTGTAATATAAGGACTGAATATTTAAAAAGTGTGTGGAGAAGGCTTACTTCACCCTTGGCAAGAATTTTGTTTTGTGATTTCATTAAGATCATTTCCTCTTATTTGCAAGTGGTCATCTCATTTTACATATACAAGGGATAAATAAATACAAAATTAAATAAAATGAAAACAGACACTGAACTGAGAAAGAGAGCAAGCACCCTGCTGTAATATATCTATTAACTGAGGAATAAAATTACAGTAGAGTCAAAGAAATTGCACAAATTAAAGTTTTCTGGGAAGCTCTTAATTAAGAATTAGGTTACATGGAATTTTACTTCCATTCATTTCCTTCAAGATTATTCAAGAATGTCTAGCTGCTGTAATAACCTTACTTTCATCAGACACAAATTGTGGGCCTGACTTTCTTTAACCAGTGTAAATCTGGAGTAACTCCGTTACAGTAAGTGGAGTTACACAAGCGTAAAATCAGAGTAACTGAGAGCAGAATCAGGGCTTGAATCAGCTTCCATATTTTGAACACAAAGACCCCTGTTCTCAACCAAAGCTGTGGAGCAAAGGTAGGTTTATACCTCCTTTGTGCACCCTTGATCTTGGGGCTGTCAATGGCTGGTTTGGCCCTCAATGCAACTTAGAGAAGCCTCCTTGCTTCGAGAAGCCTGTGCTTTCTCCATTCTCTCAGCTAGACATGAAGGGACAGGAGTTCAGCATTGTGCCAAAAACATCCTAGATTTGAAACTTACAAGTAAATAGACTTGCCGGCTAGCTAAGGACTATCAGTGTTAACCACTTGAGCTGAGGAAACCACAGAGGAGCTGCCTGAAGCTGAGAGTAACCACAGGTGTCATGACAACCATCTGCATATAGATCTTTTTTTTTCTCACCCTTTCTGCAGTTTTCATTTGCAGAGATGGGTATCCTGAAACCCCACTTTATAAAGATGATTTCATAATGAAGATATATTTGAGCATTTGGAATTTCTAAGATGGCTCCCAGTTAACAGGAAAATGTCCAGTTTGCCAAATAAGGGTAATGATACTTGTTTCCTTCACAAGGACAATATTGCCATCATGACTGGCCTGTAGGCCAATTCTTTGGAAACCTAAATTAACCCTTTGATTACTGTGGACAAAAATTCATTCTCAGTGTTCTGCCCCAAGGTACCAGAGAGGAGTATTGTACAGTTGTTCTCAGCATCTAAGCCTTTCTAATTTCCTGCCACCAAAGAAGGCTTGCCTTCCTCTCCCACAGAAATTAGACTCTTCCCCTATACCTTTATCTTCTACATAGCCCCGCGCTCCCATTCATCAATCTGTTCCAAACAGCCCAAGTGTTTCAAAATCTGCCACCCACTTCAGTGCTGATGGCCTCACCCTCCAGCCTTCTGACAGTCAATTCCATGCCAGTCTTTTCTTGCTGTTGCCATGAACTACTGATCTCAGCACTGGGCCAACAGGGGTCAAGAACCATCAGTAAGAGGGCATATAACAAGTCATGACTGCTGGGTGGTAGAAAAAGAGAAAGGCCTGGAAGGATGAAGGCTGGACCATATGTGACTCATTCCATGCATTCTTAATCTTTTCCTTCTGTCCCATTCTCCTCTCTAGCACAGTGCCCCCCATAAAATGTGAAAATTAGCCACTTTCAAGAGGACAGTCTCCTGGGGAAAAAGCTATAGTTTTGTGAGGGTTAGGGATCTAGTTTACTTGAAACAGATTCTTACAGCTTTTGTCTTTCCTCTTATCTTATATCCCATTCCCTTCCCTCTTCTATTCACTGAGTTTCTCTCCTGGGTATCATTTATGTTAAAAAAAAGTTTGATTTAAGTTTATTGATTACTCTGACTATTTTGCTGCAGAGAGTTATGTTTCTAAAAAAGAACTTGGGTAGCTAACAGCCATGAAATGCCCAAGTTAGGCAGAAATCCTCTAGCCCAAACATGAAATCAGTATAGAGCAAGAAAGTCTTATTTATACTATAAGCATCTCATTTTCTATTATTAGCCTGTTATTATTGTACATATGTCATAATAAAGTCACATATCAGCAAGAACTATTACAAATATTGTGATGTCAAATCACAAAAATACCATATATTTTGTTACTATATTATCTGTGTTGATCATAAGCACATAAAGGACTGAAGTCTTATCTTCACATCTATATTTAAAGCATCAGGTACAAGGCTGACAGCATAGATCTAAAATACTGCTCTACTACTAATAATAATTAACAGTCTGTTAAAAGAGCCTTTAACTTCTTGGTCACCAGTTCAAAATATTAGTAATGAAAAAAAGTCATTATTTATTGCTAGCAGAATTAATGGCTAGTTTCAAATGGACACATTTTCATATTACAGTTGTTACAAATATAAAGTGCAGCTTGATCAATTCTAAAATGTCCTTCCATCTTTTAGAACCCATGTAAATGTTAAGGTGTTAGATTTCAGCTTTCTCGGTAAGAAAACACAAGATAAAAAAATGTCTCTGAATATCAATTTTCACCTTAAAGTATCAAAAATTGTAATCTAATTTTCAATCTAGGACATCTATATTATATTAAAATTATTATTTTGTTCTACTGTGGGCAAAACAAATAGCCTAGAGAATGGTAGTACAGGCTTTTACTAATTCAGAACAAACAACTGCATTTTAATAAAACAGTGACATTTTTTAACTGAACAAGACCATATTGTTGTACTGTTTCTTAACCACACAACTGTCTGATCTAATGATCACCTTAACAAAAATGGTCTCCCACGTGCCGTAGGTATTTGAATAAGATGACTATGCAAACAAGTAGGAGTAGTCAAACTGATTGCTGAAGTGGGGAGGCATAGCTCAGTAGTTTGAGCATTGGCCTGCTAAACCCAGGGTTGTGAATTCAATCTTTGAGGGGGCCATTTAGGGATCTGGGGCAAAAATCTGTCTGGGGATTGGCCCTGCTTTGAGCAGGGGGTTGGAGTAGATACCTCCTGAGGTCCCTTCCAACCCTGATATGCTATGAACAAAAAAGCTTTGACATTGTACCACTGCAGGAAAGCATACTCCATTAACCTCTGTGTCCTATGAAATCACAGTTACTTGTTGTACAACTTCAATTAGTTTGTCAAATCAAAAACATTGTCACTAGCTTTTTTCTTTAGATCAGTTCAAGGAAAGGGGCAGTGCATGAACCAAATTACCATTACAATTAATTCTGTTCTTTCAAAAATCACCCAATACGTTTTTGAGGGTAAGACTATCTGATAACAAAACTGTAAATGCAGAGAAGTGTCACTGATGCGATCTGCAGCAGACCTTTCATTCATTAGAAAACAGGAATCCTTGAGAGCTGTGCACTGAGCTTGAATGGACAGTGTGTAGCACATGATCTATAGCTATCATTCAATTTGTCTGCCACGTTCAAGCTAGTCCATAAAATTCCTAATGGCTGACTACATACTTACGCTATACTCCCTGAAAAGTGTAATATATGTAATTTTCCTTCTGAATGCACAATATTCACTGTTACATGACAACATAGAGATAAACATGGCAATAGTCTGTGCCCTTTGCAAACTGAGAAGCAAGGCACTCAGAACAATGCACTGTTTGTTTTTAATTAAATCTGTTCCTGGACTACAATAATACCATTATTTACTTATACTAGAAAATAAGTAAAAAAGTAACAGTGATATTAACAGAAAGGAGGACTAAACAGAAAAAGAGGAAACATGTAAAAGCATAGATATGAGAAAAAAAGTGAAGCTTTAAAGGCAAGATTTATAGAGTATCAATTCAGTAGCTTTGACTGGGAGAGTTTTGGACAGATGGGTGAATACTAATCTTGGTTAAAACATAATTTGCAAGCAATCCAGTGGCTGAAATATTCTCATACAAATCATTTGTCATATCATTTTGTATAATGAACCATGCATAAAAATCAAAGTCTGTTCAGAATAAAGGCCTAAATTCAGTAATTAAATGTTAACTGTGAACAATTTGCATAGCTCTATTTGTAAAGCACTGTGCACAGCATTTGTTCTATATAAATAGTAATACACCTGTGGATGAATGATGCTATATGGCATAGTTAAGATAATTATGTAACAACATAAATATCAGTTATACAAATGAGATCAAACAGCTATCACCAAATAGCTTATCTCCAGATACTCCAGAATGTCCCTCTGAAGTACTTGGAAATTCCACACACACATGTCTTCCCAATACCAGCTAATCAGTTGTTTCCAACACTGCAGTTTCTTTCTACCACATTTGAGAGAAGGTAATTCTACAATGGCTTTCTATATATAGCAAGCTTTCTTTGGCAGAAGATTGGCCTAATGTGAAACATATGATCAACTATCAATCCTCCAAATATTCTTTTTTTTTCATATTTGATTATTCAGATTAATTTGGATCACAAAATTCACTTCAGTGCTCTGAAATGAAAGTGTATGAAAATTGATATATATCTGTATAAATCCATTGCAAATTTCTTCTTGTGACAACATGACAGAAGATTACATGTATATGAATATTTTTCTGCTGAATTAGTTAATCATCTTGGGTGAAATCTTGACCTAATTGAGATCAGTGGAGTTATGACAACTTACATCAGCTGAGGATCTGCCCTCTTGAGTTCAACATGTTTCATTCAGGCGTGTAACTGTTTCATCATAAAATTACTTAGAGCATAGATTGAGTGGCTCTCTATAGTTTAACGTTGAGCAAGGAAACTACACACTTATCTTAAGCGATTCTCCTCAAGATTTATAAGAGCACAACTATATTGTTTGTGGGTTTTCTCCTTATAATATTTGTTATATGGAACAATTTTAAAATGCCACACTTTTCTCTTTCCCACCTCCCAAATGATAATGTGGAAATGTTGAAAAAGAAAAGTGTTACAAATAGACATGGAACCAAGATGCAGACTCTACATTTTTATTTGTTCACTTATATTGGTAGTAGGGAAAAGAAAGATCCCTTGGTAAATCCAGTCTAAGTGGGTGAACTCATTAAATCTTCAATAAACTATTGCTATAGCAGAAACTCTACATCAATAATTAAATCAATTTGTGATTTAAGAAGAGGAAAAAAGTCAACTGAATTTTAGCGTATTGTCCCTTTTTTAACAATGGCTAACTGAGACAGATGTTTGTAGATAGCATAACAGATGCTAAATGATTCTCTTTTTATAAGACATTTATAAAAGAGAAACAGAATTAAATGTCAAAATGATAGAGCTACTTTCACTTCAGAGAAATAAACCTCCCCAAACTCATTAAACTGGAAACAACAGCCAGAACAGGTGTTCATGTAAGTGGGATTATAAAGTTTGCATCATTTGGGGAAAAATGGATTTTTTTTCATACACTAAGATGTATTAACCTACCTATTTTTTGTTTCCCATTGAAACTCAAACTTTTGATATATTTCAGTGGGATATTTAATGATAGAATAATTTATTAAATCTGTAGGTGGTTAGCATTCCAATCTCTTATTTAGGAGTTGCAATATTAAGAATCAAATACCCAAAATAATTACCAGCTGAGTCGGTGATAACTTTTCCTTTGTTTATAATAGCCATATTAAAAAATCTTTCAAACAAATGAATTGTCTTAGAGGTGTCTTCTTAATTTTATTATTATTGTGATTTATGACTGCTCTACATGGTACTTGGACAATGAAATATACCTAGACATAGTAGAAACAATATGATTAAAAGAGAAAAATGATATATTGGATAATAAGATAGATAACAGTATTCATAATCTCAGTCTACAAACAGGATTGAAAACACACTCCAAACCTCTTCTGGATCTCATCTAGGCATCACTTTATGCTCTGTTACAGGCATACTGTTAAGCAGTGTTAGCTCCCTCCTCCCACCCAAAATATAACTTCTATTAAAACACAGAGACTGAAATAGTAGGTGTATATATAGGTTAAGTGGTAGAGAAATTTACAAAAAATCTACCATGGATGTTTTCATTTTTCAAAAATTTAAATAAATTAAAAAATAGTTGTAACTGAAATATTACCTAGTAGTTCTGGAAACCAAAAGCATAAGTTTTGTGCTAGTTCATAAGAATCAGAAATGAAAGGGAACAATAAATAAAAGTGAAACTTAAAATCTTATCTGGAGAGACAAGGTGAGTGAGGTAATATCTTTTACTGAATCAACTTCAGTTGGTGAAAGAGTCAAGTTTTCGCTTTCACCAACAGAAGTTGGTCCAATAAAAGATATTACCTCACCTGCCTTGTCTCTCTAATATCTTGGGACTGGCACAGCTACAACACTGCATCCAATTTTGTTTTGTTGAAGTCAATGAAAATTTCATGAACTAACAGTAGTGAAGGAGATTATACTGATTAGAATAAGCTTATTTAGTCCTTAGTTTTTTATTTAAGAACACAGTATTTTTAAACATGTCTAAGAAATAATTATATTACTTGTAAATGAACTTAAAAAAAATCTACAAAAGAGCCATATTAAGAAGTATTCTGATTCTATTTTAAGGTAACCACTATGAAAAGGAAATATTAACCTTTATATGAAGCTTTTATAAATATATGAATATAGTATTAATTATTGAATCTGGAGCCTGTCTCCTCCAGATTACCAGTTTACTGTTTACTCAGGCCATCTAATGACCGGTTGTTTTCCTATGTAAAATTGTATTTTTAAATGAGAGAACACATTGATACCATAAAAACACTCACTACTGAGGCATAGAAACCACTGGCTATTCTCTACTCAATTAATGCTTCCTCCAAATCAAGGCTGGTGTCCATTATTGGGAGGGATGCAGTAATCTGTATATCTGCTGTCTGTGCTTGTATATTCTGTTGATAAAATGGAGGATTTCAAGGTAAAATTTTCAAAAGCACTTCATTCAATTAGGAACCTGAGTCCATTAAAAGTTAATGGGACTTGGCGCTTTGGTAAAAGGGACTTAGCTTTTGAAAAATGTACCCTTAATATCTAGAGCTGTCATTCCAATATGGTTCACAAGCACTACATTTGCAGAGATCCATCTACACTGAACTCATTCTTGATCAGTGCCTAAATGCATTCACCAGGTTCAGAACCCTGTACAAGGCCCAAGCACCATGCAGGAGCTGCCCTTGCTGGGAGGCTGAAGTGGTGTCTGTGGGATCCTTAAACAACTCTTTGTGGTGGAATGAATGAAAATGACAAGCCACTTGCATACCAGGGAACTAAAGACACAAATTATAAATATGGGTAAAGTGAAAACCTGTTAACACATACTATTCCAGAGCCCCAAACCACAGCACTCTAATTGCTATTCATGCATTACTCTCCATATTACAGTATAGATGTATTTTACATTAATCTAGGATGAAATATGTCATGTTGAGTATATGCCAAGCACATATCCAGAAAAATTCTGCAAACAAAGATGTATGTGGTTGTGGTCCGGGAGGACAAACAGAATATATTCCCATTTGAAAGTGACATCTTTTTAAAATAAGAGTCCTTTGAATTTCCCCATTTAAAATGTACCCTCTCTATTTTGCTCTAACTGATGTTAATGCTTAACCCTTCAGAACAATAAAAATGATGCATTAGACTGAGAATATTTTCTGTTACAATAGTCACAGAAAAAATGTTGCTTGAAGAAGTACTGCTTAGTTTGCCTTTGGAAAGACCTTTGTTGTTGATGTTTTGAATTCAGAAATTGCTAGCAAAATAGACACACGCAAGGCCAGCCGTTCAATACCCTATTGGTTTCATAGAAGGAAAATATCACAACCTTCTATGTACAGGACTGGCAGGAATCCACACACTCAGAAGAGCATTTAGTGTTTTAAAGCTGGTTCAGCTATATTTGCTAAAATGAATTAAACCTTTTTTTGTAAACACTCAAGCCAAAAAATTACCTAGGAAGTTTATCTGAGAGCCAAAAGACGGGGTATAGTCCAGTGGATACCCCATGGCACTGAGACTCAAGAGACCTTGGTCCTATTTCCCACTTATGTTCTGTGTAATGCTTAGCAAATCACTTCCATTTGTGGGCTTCTCTTTCCTCTCCCACCTTCTGCCCTTCTTTTCTAGTTAGACTATGAGCTATATAGGGCAGGGTCTGTCTCTTCCTATGTATTTGCCCACAGCCTAGCACAATGGGGCCCTGATCTTGGTTAGGTTTTCCAAGCGCTATCATAATACAAATAACCAATATTTAATAATAAATATCACAATGTCCTTACATTTTAAATAAACTATAGTGTGCTACCCATTTAGGGCATCCTCAGGGCTCAGTCACCAGGGCTCATACCTACTCAACTGGCAGGTTATGATCCGTCCTTACATGGGTGCACAGGAGAGGAGGCAAGCAAAGAGCCACCACCCTGCAGCCCTCAAAAGGGAGGATCATAACAACAGTCACTGGGTACATCTACATTTGAGCTGGGTGGTGTGATTCCCAGCCCCTGTACATATGCTTGAGCTAGCACCTAAAAATAGTGTCTGCAGCAGCATGGGAAGTGGCTCAGGAGGCTTGGCACCGGTGTATGTACCCAGGGGGTCAAGCAGGATTGAATTGAGGGCAGATAGCCAGACTGGCTGTCCATGCTGCTGTGAACACCCTGTTATTTTTATACACTAGCTCAAACAATGCTAGCATGGGTATGTCTACAGGAGCTGGGAAACATACCTCCCAACTCAAATAGGTACTGTCCTGTCCTTGTTGTTTCTGGGAAGCAAAGCACCTATTGAAGGCTAGCATTTTTCTTGAACTCAAGCTTAATGCAACATTCTCAGTCTATCACATCATATTATCCATTCCTGTTTCTGGTAAGTGAGGTCATTTTTAGAAGTTCTACAATGTTAAATAGTGCTCCATGTCCAGTTGGGGACAGAGACAGACCTGGTGTTGTGCCCTGAGTGCCTTGTATGCACAGTACACTAAAAGCAAAAGAGAGAAAGCAAGGAAAGGTTCAACAAAAGATACAGGAAAGACATCACTCACAGGGGGTCCTCTCCTGATACTACATGATTAATTACTTTTTGGCTTTATGCTTTTAGCAAAATAATTTCACTTAAATGCTTGATCTAGTCAACTATAAATATGCAATAGTATTCTGATTAATGTACCACATTTTTATTTTACAAAATGTAGTTGAAAGGATAATAATTTTACAAATAGAATTATTACACAGAGAGAGAGTAGGTACTGGCATAAAAGTAAGGTTACAAGGTAGACATCTGCACTTTTTAAAAATATGTAGCAATAATTATATAATAATTGCTCTAGCTTTCTTTATATTAATTATGTGCCTGAACCATTTATTAATAATTTAATGTACTAATAGGAATTTAAACCTACATTTAGTATATAAAACTGAGTTAAGGGCAGAGCAATTAGATGAATCTATCATTTGCTTATTAAACTCTACTAAGTGCTCACTACCACATATACAATGAATACTAAATTGAATAAAAAGTAATTGCTGTCTTCAAATGTAGTATAACCTTACCAGACTTTCATTCATATACACACAGACATACACAAATGACATTGGGGTGTATATAGCATGTGCTAAACCAACAAAGGGATTTAAGCACCTAAGTCTAAAATTGAGATATTCAAACCCCCGCTCAGCTTCTGCTTAACCCCGTAGGCACCTACATTCCACCAGTAAAGTCCTCATGGCACCTACATTTCTGCTGGTATACATACACAAGGACCCCTAAGACCTGTTGGCACTGAGATTCTTAGTATCTAGCTCCAGCCTAAGCCTGAGTGGGATCTTCAAACCAAGCTCTCCCCCACAATCTATCTTGCATATGACTCCTGATCCAGTAGATGTGCTCAGAGTTCAACTTAGAATACGCTGACCAGATTGGGCCCTACACAAACCATGCTGTGCTAGGACTACCACCCCTGGATATCAACAGCCCTAAACTAAGTGCACTCGTGACAGATACGGGAGAAGCAGGTTCAAATCCCCATTTTGCCTAATTTGGAGTGAGGGCTTCAATTCAGGTCTCCCACTACCCAGGTGAGTGTCAATCACTGAGCTATAGAGCATCCTGGAGTGTTTAACTTGTTCTACTTTGTATAAAATACTTTAAAATTAACTGGAATAGGGACTGGAACCTGGATCTCCCTAGAGCAAAACACTAGAGTACGGAGTCATTGTCCACATACTTACAGGTGTAATTTCATGCACATTTGTGTGTCACACACTAACTGGCCTGTGTGGACCCTGCTGGTATGCACTAAAGTTCCCTAGTGCCTGTTAGTTCTGTTTCAAACAATTCTAATACATTCCAGGGAACTTTTAATGTATGCCAGCAGGGTCCATATATAGGCTAGTGCAAAACATTATGGTATGCACTAAAATTTACTTCCCTCTGGTGTAGACCAACATAGTGTTTTGACAAGCCTCTAACTGTCTCTCTGGCTCAATGAATATTTAAATATTTCATCATTTTCCCTTTCTTCCCCCCATTTTTTGGTGGGGGGCAGGTACAAGGACTGACACAGCTTAGGTGCCTCACTCCATGAGAGGATTCACAATTGTGAATGGAAGGAGGGAAAAGCCTCCTCTTGGGCACCTAAATCCCTTTGAGGAGCAGGGCTTAGGGCACACCTCTCTCCTTAGCATTTTCTATTGGCTTGCTTAGGCAGTTCCTCACTCAACATGCTGGCTTTTATTAATCCCATTTTAGTAGTTAAATCTCTCAGGTGATTTGTAAAAGGCAATCGAGGCTTTTGTGCTCTAGGTCACCAGTTCAAATCCTGGCCATGGCATTAATAACCAAAAGCTGTTACTATCTGATAAGAGGTGTTGGGTTGGGTGGCCTATATGAAACAATTTCATGCACTTGCCAGAAGGCAGGTTTCCATATCACAAAATTCACCTGTTACCATGGAGGCAGACTGGTGGGGAGGCTTCTACTTTGTTATTCCTACTGCATCTTCTTGGTGGAATAATAGATGACAACAGCTATTGTGGGATGGGGCCACTTCCCTCAGGCTCAAGGATGGAAGTCACAGATTTGGGAAAATAAAGGGAAGAATCAGGGGGACAAAATATGGGGGTGGGCACTTACAAATTAAATGTTGTGCTTTGATTAAAAATGTTGTTTTTATTTTGACATTTCCAACTAAGTTGTCAGAACTTTTTATTCTGTCAACATTGATATTTTCATATTTTGTCCCATTTTGTGATAGAGATAACTGTCCAAATATCAGAATTTTCCACTGGATGGAAGTCCATCTTGCAAACAGCTCTAGAAATATCCCATGCTTCTACACTGGGAGAGAGAGGCTGGCCAGAAGGGGAAGAGCGGGCATGCTTTTTCTTCTTTCTCCATCCAATCTTCCATGTACTCCATCAAAACCCTCTCCCCGCCTTCCCCTTTCTTTGACAGACAGTGAGAAGGACCTTTGTCCCATTTTAGATCTAAAAGTCTTCTTTAATTTATGAAGTAATCGAACATATAAGCCTCCTTTTTTCTCTCCCACAGACTTTCAAAGGAATAAGTCAAGTTCCTATTATAAGAGTACATTATAGGGTATGCATGTGTTGACATGCGTAGCTAAAGGTTGCTATCCCTTTTCATTATAAACACCTGTTTTAATCACTTATTTGCCTAGCAATCCATTTAGACTGAAATTTTCTATGTTTACTCTCTGCCTCATGCTGATTTTATTAAAACGCTTCAGAAAAAAAATGGTTCTGCTGGTTTTGGGATGGATGGAGATTAGGGAAAGATTAGGAAATTTAACTGTATTAATCCATTCTTTTGATTTTTTCATTGATAGCTGAAGTGTGTCTTTATGGCTTAGAGCTGGAAGTTGAAATTTGGCGCTGGAATAGTTTTGCAGTGATATTACTCTGCAATGATTGAGGCAGGGGACTGTGAAATAATATGATCTCATAATCACTAATGTATCAATATATATGCATAAAGCATTATAATCTGAGTGCTTCACTTTGCACATTTAAACAGTCTTTTAATATCTGTTATATGTAGTATAGTATATACACACACACAATTTAAAATTGAAAGACCCCAGTGCTTCAGTATTTAATATAACTCCCCCTTAGTTACTGAGGATATGTCTATACTCCAATTAAAAACTGGGGGTGGCCTGTGACAGCTGAATTAGTTTTATGGGGCTCAGGCTAAGGGCCTGTTTAATTGTGGTGTTGAGTTTGGGGTCAAACTGGGTCTAGGACCCCCCAGCCTGAGCCCGAACATCTTCACAGCAATTAAACCTCCCCTTAGCCCAATCCCCGCAAACCTGAGTCAGCTGGTATAAGCCAGCTGTGGGTGTCTCATTACAGTGTAGACATACCTTGAGAGTTTGTAAGTTAAAGGACTACAGGATTAGACTCTTAATTTGGAAGGATTAAAAAACAGATCTTGAACATCGGCGTAAATGTTAGTAGTTTCTGGGTTAACCTCTGCTGCTCTTCTTTTTGTTTTTGGCAAGGGAGACAATTGGGCAAAAGTTGTTTATATTTCAGACAGAGAACCCTTTCAGAAATATTCAGAAACAGTTTTCAAACTAATTATTCGGATCATTTCTATTTTTTCAGTGGCTTTTTCTAAATTAATAAAGCTACAGTAGCTGTTAGCAACTTAAAATAGATCAGAAGATAAAAACAAAAAGTAGAAAGTCAACTAAGGCAGCGGCAGAACACTGATTCATAATACTTTGCATTTGCAAATAAACACAGTCATCGCTTCATTTTAAAAAATGGAAAGATAATAGTGACTGCTAAGAAGCTCTTCCATCCTGCAGAAAAAGAAGACATGTTCTCTGCAATTCCACACAGAAAGACACTTTTGAGCTCCTGAGTGACACATAATGCTGGACAAATTTCTCAGAAATCTATAATAGCTGATTTTGTTCTTGTTATTTTACAGGGGTTATTCTGGGTTAATAATACAGTTTAAAATGTCCATGGGGGTCACACATGTTTGAAACAGAAGGTGTAAAAGTCATCCTGTACTGGTTATTTAAAATAGCTCATCATCAACTTCATTTTAGTGCTTTTATGTGGATCGTATTTCAACAATGCATTATTTGCTCTACTCTGTTTTACTCTACTTTGCTCTATTCTGTTATTTACATAACTTTTCTATTTCTTATGAGAATGTAATGACTTGCAGGCCTAAAAAATCTATTTATGTGGGAAACAAGCACAAGAAAAATAACACTATACTGTGAATGACAGTTTTTTCCCTCTCAATAATTGAGGAAGAAACTGAAAATATGATACAGTATATTAATCTTTCATCTTGCTTTACCACACGCTTCATTCTTTATTTTATGCCAAAACCCAGGCATCAATGAGAAATTGAGACAGATATTGCATTCACCAAATTTTCATAGTGGATGAGCACACATTATTTTACATATGCTTTTTTCCCTGGTCGTAATATACTGAGAAATTCATGGAGTTAGCTCTGAGAATCACATTTCCTCTCATGTGTGGTAGTGTTTCAGTGATAGTACTAGTTCACTGAGTTGTAATGAGAGAAGGGTCAGACCAATAAAGCCTACTTCCAGCTTCCAATATTTGGGAAAATTATTACCTTAATCAGAATTTTTCAGCTTAACTAAAATAGATCCAAACACCTCTGAATTTTGGGAAAGTTCAGATTCCACTCCGAACCTTGGGCTCATCTCCAGTTGTAACGTAGGACGTGAAGCAATAGTAGCAGATACAAAACTTGATAAGAACTACAGGAGAAGTTAAAAAAATCCCTTGTTTTTGGAGGGTGCAAGGAAGAAATACAACACTGCTTCATTTCTGCATTTATATGTCATTCATTTAAAAGAGACAGAAAAATGTTTGGGTTTTTTTTTTCTTCCAGGTAATACTTCACACTGAAGGAATTTAAGTGCAAAACCAAGAATGTGCTTCAGTATGTAGAGTCACTCCTGGTGGAAGAGATGCAGGACTCAGGTCTACTGAATATGATAGGCATTTTGGAAAAATCCCACCCAGCACTTAAGGGTATGGCTACTCTGCAATTAAAAACCCATAGGTGACCTGTGCCAGCTGAATTAAGATCTCCTGAGGGCCTGTTTAATTGTGATGTAGATATTTGGGCTTGGTCTGCAGCCTGAGCTCTGGGACCCTCCCACATCACAGGGTCCTAGAGCCCAGGCTCCAGCCCAGACTTGAACCCAAATATCTACAGCCTCTTAGCCCAATCTCCTTAGCCTGAGTCAGCTGGCACAAGCCAGACGTGGGTTTTTAATTGCAGTGTAGACATACCCTAAGCAATTTAGAAGCATGAGTCCTAATTAAAAATCAATGTGACTTGTGTGCTGAAGTTATTTTGCTGCTTCTGATAATCTGACCTGTTCTTTACTCAAGACATTGAATGCATGCAGGATCCTATAATTCGCTCCTGCCTGATTCTGAACTAATCTACCCTGTTTTTAACAACTGTGTCAATTACATTAACTCAAGCCTATTCCATCCTCTTCACTCTCCTATGGAAGACAGTGTCTGAAAAACATAGCTTGAGACACAGGGAGTTTACATCTTTAAGATTTAAGTCTATATTCTTGCACTCTACCAATAGGTTAACAAGTTTTTACATTTACTATTTCTTCTTCCTGCACAATTTCACTTGATGGGAATCTCAGTTAGACTTGTCATATTTTAAACTGTAGAAAATTGTACACGACTAGTGTTTTTTCTTACCAGTCAAAATTGCTAAACTGAAAAGGACATTAAACAGATTTTTTTTATTTCTTTTACTCAAACAAATTAAGTATAATATTCAAGTAATTAAGCTCTAATGACTGCTTGTTTTTCAAAGACTCATTTAAACTAAGTGAATTAAGTCTACAGGAAAAGTATTTACTAGTCCATTTCATAATAGCATCTAGTATGTTTAGTTTCAGAGTTAAGGACCTAAGAAAAGGTTTCCTATAAAATATTGCTGCAGTAACATTTAAGATTAATGTCAATGTCTTCTCTGCTCTCAGACATCTTAAAAGTACTCTACCAAGGCATGAAATTATAGCCTAGATAGTATTTCTATCTGCAAAATTTAAAAGAATGGTTTATAATTCTGGCTCAAGGTTAAGGATCAGATTGCCCTGTTTTCTATAAAAAGAAAAAAATGGTTCCAAAGGAGAAAGTAAATCACTTTATTCCACCTGCGAATTACCTCAAACTTTCAGGGAGTTTGTAAACCTCTTTATTTTAAAGCAATACAGATCCCATTCTACAAACTTGAATGGTCATGGAATTATATGAATATATTAAAGGAATCTTTTCATGAATTTGATTTTTCCGCCCCACAGCTTGATCACCTCTTTTATGTTACATCAAAGGTTGTTCAAATTAGCTGGATACCATAACTTAGAGTTACTTCTTTGTTGGGAACTGTGATAAATGATTCCTTTTAATACTTTTATCTAAAATAACAGGGTTTCTTTAATTCACTGTTTCTAGCATGTCTGGGGTGGGGAAGGAGACATTCAAATGTCATAAAAATCCCCCTTAGTAACAGAGAAAGATACATTTATACAGTATACGGAGATGGTATGTTGGTTTCTGTTAATACATAAACTTAAAGAATTCACTGCAATTTTGTGATTCATTAAACACTTCTCTAAACCACTGCCATTTCTCCTGCATCTGTATTGACAAATTATATATCTGCAGCACAATCCACTAAACTTGTGATACCAGGTCACTGAGCTCTGTTTTTTTCTTTCCTCACTCCCAAGGACGTATACATTTTAGTTTCAACTAAAGACAACAGTAAATGTGTGTGGCCTATTGTGAATTTGCGGAAGCCATTCAAGATCACCAGCAAAGTGTCTGACCACGTAACCTTAGTAAACATACGTAACCTACATTGAACATGTGAAATACAGTGAAAACTTCACCGAAAATTACTTTCAGTAAGTAACCTATCAGCCTGACACCACTCTGAAGACTTAACATATTTTATTTGACCAATAGTTTAAAAATATCTCTCTGAGATATTTTTCGTGTGCGTCCAGAGTAGTTACCAGTACTTGGGCTCCCAATCAGTGTGCCGCCCTGACATTTTTATATTGTCAGTGCCTTTTGAGAGTGCAGCTGAGAAGATATAAGGCAGTGGTTTTCAGACTGGGCATGTGAGCGCTCACCGGGAGTAACCGAGAGCAATCCTGTAATGGTGGACAACTCATCATATTATCCCTTACAGACCTTTTTATCTTGTTTTCATAGGTATGTTATGACTCGATCTCAAATGGGAGTGTGCAGCACACTACATTATTTGGAAAGGGCTATGCAACCTAAAAAGTTTGAAAGCCACTGATCTAAGGCATTGCTCTGTGTCTCTGAATTTGATCAGGATCGGTTTCCGTAAACATCTGCTGTTCAGAACCTGAAGTGTTTTGTTTGATTTTATTTTAATTTGCACAAAATGTTTATTAAGTGTCGTTAGGTAGAACATACAGTACAAACCGCTACCTGTTGTTTACTAGTGTCTTTCCAACAACCCTCATGCAGCTATTGGTTTCCAGTGCTTATAAGGGTGGCTATATATCACCAAATGTCCTACTTACTGACCAAATATAAGTTCATAGAAAATACAGAGCATTTCTATGGCACTTTTAGAGCAAATACTCCCTTCCTGCCTCCCCCCCCCCGCCACCTCACTGACTCAGATAACCTGGCTAATAAATGGTAGTGAAACCTTTGATCTGCTCATTCCCTACCTCCAGCTGCCCACTCTGGGGGAATAAGCAGATATGTAACACCATTCACTCTTATGCAGCTGGACCCAAGATCCAGGTGACCCTGTTAGACATGTAAGGACTGTTCTTACTCTCAGTGAATCCCTTGCTCAGCTGGACAGTCCAAGACACACCCTAGGCTTTCATCCTCTCAACCACTATAGGAATTGTTATTCTCATTGCAGGGATAGTGAAATGAAGTCATGTAGATTAAGGGCTAATTTTTCAAAAGGGTAGTCTTCCTTTCTTGGTACACTTTGTGCCTTTCAGCCAGTCTCAGGTACAATCAGAATTCTTGCACCTTTAACTAATTGACTGCTGGAGAAAATCAGATAGTTAAAAGTGCAAAACCTGAGATTTTCACCCACAAAGCTTGATTGAAAATGCAAAAATGCAAGGGCAAATATGTCTATAAAACGGTCTTCCAGCTTTTTAATACTTCCCCTGAAGGTCACAAAAGGACTTGCTTTCAGAGATACAATGAGAACTGAGGAATCCCTGGCTCCCTGCCCTTTTGGGGGGGGGGTCATACCTCCATCTCCAAGTATTTCAAAAGCAATGGAATGAATAATTATCAAAGTTTTGGTGTCAAAATTGTCACCTGAAACAGTTAAATAATCCTGGAATCTAACTGTGTTTGCCTACTTGACAGATTTGATGCAGTTATGATCTCAGTCTCCTACTATATCACCCTGGACTAGCAATCATGTTTAGATGCCGGATGTAACTTATTCCAACTTACTCTGTCATCCATCATAGTCCCAGTAAACTGCAATTTGTACCAGATTGTACAATGTGGGTTTGAGATATGTCATATAGCCTAGAGAGAATAAAAAACAGATTGTCAAACTCATTTCAATTAAGGCTTTGTGTAGAACTTCAGTTACATTGCAATCCTAAATGATGAATGTCAGAATTCAGTTCAATAGGCTGTCCAGTCATTTGTGCCAGGTTTTTAAATACTATATACTAAACTTTTAGAAAGCTTTGATCTTAAATTAGGGGGTGCAAAAACAGCACTATCTTCAGAATCACCGAGTACTGTACTTACTCAACAGCAACAATGAAGGTGGGGGGACTCAGTATCCAGAAAGGTTTGTTTTCATGCAGTCACATTATAATGGAACTGAAAGAAGATCATCTTCCTAAAAGCTTACATCTGAAAAAAACAAAATTGCTTCTGTGCTTTTAATTTTCAAATGCAGCTGGATGAATATTTTAAGGAAACAGCATTCTAAAAACATATTATTCATAAATTAGCTGTAAAACAGGTATGACACACTATATCTGCGCAAAAAAAAATTTAGTTCCCCCTCATTAGTTCTTCACTCTTGAAACCCCTGCATTCACACCCTCACTATGTTCAAACTATTCCTATTAAGGCTGATAAGATGAGGTCTGGGGAGGAGAGAGAGAGAGAGAGAGAGAGAGCGAGCGCACATTTAGGATTGGAAAGTATTTTGCTCTGCTGTCAGTTGAAATCAAAAGGGACTACTCACATATGTAAAGTTAAACACATGTAATATGAAGATCAGGGCCTTATATGCAAAGGTGCAGAGGGAGCAAGGAAATACCAATCTGGATAATGCTACTTTGGTCTTATGAACAAACTGAGTGTCTACTCCTTGCTTTAAAAAACATCAGACAGACCCTGAGTTAGCAGCCAAACTCATTACCTTCCCGAGATGTGACTTTATTAGTATCACTCCACCACAAATCAGAGGTTACATTCCCTCCCTGGTTTTTCTTTGCCTGTGATTTTCCCTGAGGACCTCCTCTGGCCTAGACCCCTAAGAAACTATTTTCACCTCCCATATGCCCAGGTACCGCTAATTAGCCACACCAGTCATGAGGAGTTAGTAACATTACAATTCTTAGGCAGGATTCTGCCACTTGTTAATGGGTGGGTCAACAGAAACTCTACTACCCTAACATACAATTATTAAATATCTACATTATATATCATTATATGAATTCCTACATGGGTACATGATGGGGGGTTATATTTTATTATCGTAGCCAACTCCTGTGATTTTATCTTGAGTCTAGTGTGTGTGTGTGTGTCTGTGTTGTGGTGGTGGGGAGTTCATAAAGCCCCAGCTCCTGGATCCATGTGATTTGAAGGTGGTTTTTTTAAATAAAATATACACTTCTAGCCCTGTGGTTGAGGAGAAAAGTTTGAAATGTGCCCTGAGTGCACCCTGAAGGTTTAGAAACCAGAAGGCAGATTAAAAAATAAAAAATATATAATAATATTTGTTTGAAATCTCATGTTTTTAAGCCATTATCAGGGTGCTTTTTTTTAGTCCTGACTCATGATATTTGAATGTTTGGGATTGGCAATATTGTATCCCCCTTAAAATTTTCTTAAAACTGCTTGGAAACATGCATTCTTGCACTGTTGTTCTGGGAAACGGTGTTTGAAGATAGAATTATTAATCCATCTTCACAAGTTCTTTTATCTACCGAAAAATTCAAACCATTAATATTTAACTTGAATATTGTTGTAGGTAGCATGCCTTTTAATAAGACATTTGCAACATGTTTCTTTTATGTAAGGATCAATTACAACACTTTGCATAACTCTTAACCCACTTAAGATTTGTGAGTTAAGAATGATGTACTGCTTACAGACTTTCCAGGCCTTGTTTTCCATTCATCCTCAATGAATATAAATTATTTCTTCACTGAGAATTTGTATTTTATATCCTAGTTCAAAACAAGAATTATCAAAGTGTGCTAACTTCCATCTTTATGAAATTTCATGAAAAGTCCTCTGTCCTGAGATTTCAAAACCACACAAACAGATTAGTATGTAATTAAGTAGTATCCTACAAAAGAGGCAGGAGGGTAAGTGATAGAGGGAAAACAGGAGGCCCAAGCAGAAAGAACATCTAAACCAAAACAAATGCTCTTATAAGAATTTCTACTACTGCCTTCATGAGAGATCAAAAGAAGAAAACCTTTTTCCTAAAAAATATATACCAAAAGAAGTATATTTGGAAAGCATCTACATAAAAAAAGGAGCAGGTGTAAATTCATTCTTTCAGTAGTATACATTACTATATCAGCAATAGCATTTGAAGACCTTTATTGAAATTCTGACCCATTGAAGTCAATGACAAAACTCTTACTGACTTGAGTGAAGTCAGAATTTCACCCAGGGGCTAGGTCCCCAAAGATATTTAGTTGCCTAAATTACAAAATTTAGGTCCTCAAAATCCCTGTTCAGCTGTGTAGTGAGGCGTGTTCCCCGCCACACCAGAGAGAGACGAGTCCCTCCGGACACCAGAGTGGGTGGAGCCAAGGAGCTCTAAGCCCGCCCCCCAGAGGGTCAGGCATGGCACTGGAAGTATAAAGGCCTGACCCCAGAGCTCACTGAGAAAGCAGCCACTTGGGAGGCCAGACACCTCCAGCCTAGCTCATGATTTGGAAACCCCAGCGGCCTGCGGTAAACCCAATGACTGGCCCGATCTGCCGTGCATCAGCTACCTGGAGGAGTTGCTGAGCCTGCCCCACATCAGCTACCAGGAGATCCCCTCATGGAAGAACAACGGATCCAGCTGCTGGTACCTCAGTGCCACCGACAAACAGTAATGAAGCTCGCACACAACATCCCTGCTGCAGGGCACTTGGGCCATGAGAAGACCCTCGCCTGGATTTTGACGTGGTTTTTCTGGCCCGGTGTTCACCAGGAGGTGAAGAACTATTGTAGCTCCTGCCTGGAATGCCAATTAGCAGCTCCTCCATGGCTGCCCAAGGTTCTTTGGTCCCCATGCTCATAGTGGAGATGCCATTTGAGCAGGTGGCCATGTACCTACTGGGCCCACTCCTTAGAAGTGCCACGGGATTCCATTATGTGTTGGTCATCACGGATATGCCACCCGTTTTCCCAAGAGTGTGCCATTGCGGAGCACCACCGTCCGAACCATCGCCGGTGAAATAGCGAAGGTCTTCGCTCGAGTGGGCCTGCCCCAGGAAATTCTAACAGATTTCACTTCCCAGATTTTGTAGCAGGTATGTGAGCTCCTGGGAGTTAAACAGTAACGCAACTCTGTCTACCACCCACAGACTGACGGGCTGGTGGAATGATTCAATCGGACCCTGAAGGAAATGCTGTACAAGTTCCCCCCAGAGGAGCTATGCCGGTGGGACCAGCTACTCTCACCCTTACTGCTGGCAATCCGTGAGGTACCCCAGTCATCAACAAAATTTTACGTGTTCGAGCTACTATATGGTCGCGGGGCCTATTAGACTTAATGTGGGAGACATGGGAGAAGTCTCCTCGTTGTTTTTGCTGATACAGACTAACACGGCTACCACCACTCTGAAACCTACCTGTTGTGTTAACACAGTCTAAGCAGATAATTGATCCTTGCCATTTCCATTGAAGATAGAAAATGTGATGAGTTAGCCACCTACCACCACACCAGAAGATATCAGGAAGGGAGGCGGTGAAGCCCTCAGAAGAAAGCAACAAGTAAGATTGGGGAGCAATATAGATCCTGTAGGAAAAAAGGGCAGGGTACTTGTGAGGGAAAATGAGCCTATGCCCACCTTATGCAGCCATTCTGCTAGAAGTGTAACCATTCACAGGCCCATCACAGCAATTAAATGGTATAGAAGTCTTGCACCAGCCTTCTACACCTGCATTAATTTTATCTAATAAATGTAATAGTTAAAACACATGGGCCAAATCCTGGCACAGGTCTGCTGACTTCAAAGGAGGTATGTTAATGTGCACAAGCTGAGTAACTTGCCCCCCCAGTTAAAAACAACACAGACTAGATCCACAAAGAGATTTGGCCTAACTACCACTTTAAGCACTTAAGTCCAAAATTTAGATCCTCAAAACCCCTGGTTAGCTGCTGCCTAGAGGTGCCTAAAGTCCCTAGACACCTAAATTTCCACTGGTAAAGTGCCCAGTGTTCCTATGTTTCTGCAGCTGGGCATGTGCCCAGTCTTGACAACCCACCCGTATTGGCAGGTAGCAATCGATTTCTCGGGGATCGATATATCGCGTCTCATCTAGACGCGATATATCGATCCCCGAATGCGCTCCTGTCGACTCCGGAACTCCACCAACATGAACGGCGGTAGCGGAGTCGACATGGGGAGCCGCGGACGACGATCCTGCGCCGTGAGGACGGTCGGTAACTCGATCTAAGATACTTCGACTTCAGCTACGCTATTCACGTAGCTGAAGTTGCGTATCTTAGATCGATTCCCACCCCCCAGTGTAGACCAGCCCTCAGAATAGGCATTCCACCACCTATCTTGCCTGTAAGACCTGATTTGGTAGGTGTGCTCAGAGGTCACCTACCAGAAAAAACAACAGTGGGAGGATGCCCCTCTTATAAACTTTAGCCCAGTAGTTAGAGCACTTACATGGGATGCGGGAGATCCAGGTTCAGTGCACACTTTGTCTGATTTCAAGCAGGACTTGAGTCTTTCACATCCCAGGTCAGTGACCTAACCACTGGTTATAAAGTCATTCCTCTCCATCCTCATACAAATTTTTTCTCTGGCCCTAAGACTATTTTATAAAGGAGAAACGTGCCCCACAATAACCCATACCTTAATAGTTAGGGCACTGTAAGAGGAGGTGGGAGTCCTGGGTTCAAGTCTCTCCTCCAATTTAGGCAGAGTGGGGATTGAACTAGGCTCTCCCACATGATGGGTAAATGTCCTAACCACTGGGATAAGGCTTATAATAAGAGAATATCCTCCTCAGGTTTTTTGGGAGAAAGAATTGACCTGGCTTAGTGCCTAACTTGAGCAGAGGGTTCACTGCTGTGACTCTCAAGTGGAAATAAGTTAGGCATTAAAGTCCATGTGACGGATGGGGCTTAGGATACATCTTTCTCCTCTGCATTTCCTGCTGGCTAGCTTTGGGAGCTCCTCACTCATCATGACAGCTTTTGTGGATCCCCTTTCTCAGGCACTGAAATCTCCCCATGCATTGTATAGGAAGCCATGTCAGGGCTGTAGATTCCAGCAGGTGGAGGTCACCTAAAATTTAGACATTGCCACACTGAGTATAAATCCCATTAGTGGATCTAGCCACATGCAATATCACCTTGAAAAAATGCATTTTCTGGAACACTAGAACCACATCAATAATGGAACGCACAGTACAAAGAAGGTCTTCATTTCCCATTCTGAGATTAATGGAAGACAATGATAAATATTGTCATAATTTTACGTTGGGTACAGATTTGAAATTTCAGTCTTAAACACTAAAGTAATTATGGACATATGCTTCTCTCAGTGCATATATCTATCAATAGTAATTGCTTTTATATATAGAACACACGGAGGGGATAATTTGCCCCTAAAATATACTATTTCTATTACAATATTTGTCAATAGGATGGATTAATGTTGTACAGCTTCATTTGCTAATTCATCACAATTGTAACAATGCATATGTTTAAATGTGCACATGCTAATGGCTCACACATCAAGTACTATAAGTTATAATGGAGCCCTCTTACTTTTGAGTAATTTAATATGTTGCAAATTTCAGACAGTTCCCATTTAACTGCTTTCCCAGGAAGAATAGTTTCTAAGGGCTTGGCTACACTTGAGAGTTGCAGCGCTGGTGGAGGCTTTCCAGCGCTGCAACTTAGTAACTGTCCACACCTGCAAGGCACATCCAGCGCTGCAACTCCCTGGTTGCAGAGCTGGCTGTACACCTGGTCTGCTTGGAGTGTAACGAGTGCAGCGCTGGTGATGCAGTGCTGCTCGTCAGGTGTGGCCACACACTAGCGCTGTTATTGGCCTCCAGGGTATTAGGAGATATCCCAGAATGCTTTTAACTAAATTACTCTCTTTGTTTTGTTATGCAGCCTCTCTCTGTTTTGTTGTGAACTCGGGGCTCCAGGGCTCCGGGAGCTGCTTATCTAAAAAACAAACACAGCTCCTGTTTGCTGTGATCAATCTGTAACTGACTGTGAACAATCAAATGAGATAACCCCTGTGAATGAGGCAGGCAGGGGGATGAGTGTTTGCTTGACGAGAGAAACAGCTGCTTATCTGGTCTGCAGTTAAGAGTAAGGGGTTGGGAAAATTTTCTGATTTTGTAAGGCAAGGAGCTGATACACAGTGTCGGCTCCAAAAATCCACTCTCTCTCTCTCCCCCGCTCCCTGTCACACTACACCCCACCCCCCTCTTTTGAAAAGCACGTTGCTGCCACTTGAACGCTGGGATAGCTGCCCATAATGCATCACTCCCAACAGCGCTGCAAATGCTGCAAATGTGGCCACACTGCAGCGCTGGTAGCTGTGAGTGTGGCCACAAACCAGTTCTTTCCCTACACATCTGTACGACCAGCGCTGTAACTCCCAGCACTGCAACTCTCAAGTGTAGCCAAGCCCTAAGCCTTCAACATATTTTTAAGTATTTAAAATGCCACACAGTAATCTACATTACCTCATTTCATTCATATATAATCAGTTCTTGAACATTTTTCTTTAATGTCTCTCACAGACTCACTTTCTAAATATATTTCATAAAGAAAAAAATACAGAACACCTGTTGTTTATTCTGATATATAATTCCACATTTGCAAGAACCACCACTGTTCTGTAATCAATCACATCCCATTAAGTACTGAAAATGAGAAGTCAGTATTAAACACTTTTACTTGAGATGACTCAATATATTTTATAACTGACATCTAGCAGCAGCATCCAATTTGGTTCTTTATTAAAACAAAGACTTCATAAATTCACCCTAATTTTTCTACATCTGTCTGTCACATTGGCTGTAGCAGATAAGTCTGATACCTATTCTGTGGCTGCATCAGATGGCTCAAGATTTGACAAAGAGGTTTATTAGAGACTCCTCCATTCTGTGGATTTAAATTATAAAAATATAATCCATGCCTACAGCTAACAATCTGGTGATCAGTTATGTTTAGAAGTAAAAAGAGATGGGGCTTTTTTTTCATAGAGGTGAGGATGGAAAGAATAAGAAACCTTTAATTCTTCCAGTAATGTGCTTGTCATCCTGATAAGATCTGGTAGCAAATAAGAAGCTCAAAGGATATGCTTATCATAAGATGTTTAGGATTTCAAATACTAATTCTTCTAAAACTATTAAGGAAATATTGTTGGGTTAAAATTATGTTACTAAAAAGCATAAGGCCAGATTCTCAGCTGGTATACATTGGCATAGCTCCATTAAAGTCAATGGATGTACGCCAAGTTATACCAGCTGAGAATCTGGCCTGTATTTCTTTACCCATGTTACTAGTAATACCTAAGAACAAGGCCAGGTCTACACTATAAACTTACATCAGTATAATTATGTCGTTCCCCTGAGTAACTTAGTTATACCAACCTAACCCCTGGTGTAGACAGCGCTATGTTGACGGGAGGGTTCGGAGAGGTGGATTAACTATGCTGATGGGAGAAGATCTCCCCTTAGTGTAGCAGCATCTTAACTGAAGTGCTACAGCAGCACAGCTGCAGCATTTTAAGTGTAGACTTGCCCTGAGTTATTAAAATCAAAGACTTCAGCGGGGAGTAGAGTTGAGCTATTGTTTGGGGAGCCTGATCTTCCAAGGTGCTAAGTATTTCCTGAAAATACAAACAACCCAGGGAATTACAGACCAGTCAGCTTAATTTCTGTACCTGGAAAGATAATGAAGCAAATAATTAATCAATCAATTTGCAAACATCTAGAAAATAATAAGGTGATAAGTAACAGTCAGCATGGATTTGTCAAGAACAAATCGTGTCAAACCAACGATAGCTTTGTTTGACAGGGTAACAAGCCTTGTGGATAGGGAGGAAGTGGTAGATGTGGTATATCTTGATTTTAGTAAAGCTTCTGATACTGTCCCACATGACCGTCTCATAAACAAACTAGGGAAATACAACCTAGATGGAGCTACTATAAGAACATAAGAAAGGCCGTACCGGGTCAGACCAAAGGTCCATCTAGCCCAGTATCTGTCTACCGACAGTGGCCAATGCCAGGTGCCCCAGAGGGAGTGAACCTAACAGGCAATGATCAAGTGATCTCTCTCCTGCCATCCATCTCTATCCTCTGACTAACAGAGGCTAGGGACACCATTCTTACCCATTCTGGCTAATAGCCATTTATGGACTTAGCCACCATGAATTTATCCACCTTATACTATAAGGTGGGTGCAAAACTGGTTGGAAAACTGTTCCCGGAGAGTAGTTATCAATGATTCACAGTCATGCTGGAAGGGTATAACAAGCGGGGTCTCGCTGGGATCAGTTCTGGGTCTGGTTCTGTTCAGTATCTTCATCAATATTTAGATAATGGCATAGAGAGTACACTTATAAAGTTTGTGGAATATACCAAGCTGGGAGGGGTTGCAAGTGCTTTGGGGGATAGGATTAAAATTTTAATTGATCTGGACAAACTTGAGAAATGGTCTAAAGGAAATAGGATGAAATTCAATAAAGACAATGGAGTGCTTTGCATTTTAGGAAGGAACAAATCAGTTGCACACATACAAATACCTGTCAGGAATGGTCTAGATAATTAGTCCTGCCATGAGTGCAGGGGATTGGACTAGATGATCTCTTGAAGTTCCATTCCAGTTCTATGATTCTATGAAAAGTAGTTGACACTTTCACCTGCCACTGGGCACTTCAATTATGTACGTTGGAATTAACTTTGGTTACTGTGTCCCATGCATTCACAGGCACCTAAACCCTGAGGAATCGTGAATCTTTATTCACTTGAGTAAGGAATAACATTATAGCTCTTCTCTTTGAGACCATAAACTTGCTATGGCCATGGATAACAAAATGAGAGTGTGTGAACCTGAAGCAAACCCTGGCAAAATGCAATGTTTACAAAATGAAGTTGAATTTTCATCAGTCCCCTCCTTACATGCAGCCTCCACACAAAACACTCCTTATTGGCCCTCAAAACTAAAGCTGGGTGAAATTTTTTCAGTGAACAGTAAATTCACCAAAATATGCAGTTTTGGGTGACAAACTATTTGTGATTTTGGTTAAATTCAGGAAATGGTTTTAGCAAAAGAAAAATGGAACATTGATTTGAATCAATGTTTCACTTTCTTTGACTAGAACAATTTTGCTTTGTTTTGTATTGGCATGAAAAAAGTCAGTTCAAAACAAACCATTTTCTTCTATTTTTTCAGTTCAGCTACCCAACTGAAAAATCAATTGTTCATTCAGCTCTACTCAGAACCTCAACTTTCTCCTACAGTTCTCAGCAACAAAAATTTTAGATGTTTCATGATAGCGGATTAAATTTAATGTGCAATTGGCTAGTTTTGGCTAGGCCTCAGTAGAGGTACACCTATCTGTGCCAGCTGAGGATCTAGTCCAAAGGCTCAAAGATCATCTGATAAAATCATTTAGAGTGCAATGTCATAGAAGCTATGAAAATATGCTAATATAACTGGAATAAACTTCATGCAAAAGGTTTCTTGTAAGGTATCATTACAAAGCTTATAACCTACTGAGTGTGATCATCCTATAAATGTACCACTTGTATCTGAAACTAGAAATATGAACTATAACTCTGAGGGCCTATTGTAATTATGCAAAGTGTGGGCCATTAATGGTGGTTTGGAATCTTGATGACTCCGATTAACCAGGACAATTGTCTGCAGATGGCTGTGTTTTACCTGTAAGTCTTCCTGTATACTGTGTGCTGGCAAGTGGGTAATGAAGTCTTGCAGTGACATGTGATCATGTCACCTGAACTGGAATCCATTTTTAACCTGGTGCTTTTTCATTGAGAACGGGGGGGGGGGGAGGGGGCGGACTCAGAGAGGCAAAAGGATTCCCGCCTTATGCAAAAGATATATAAGTGGGTGGAACAGAGAAAAGGGAGCAGACATCATGAGGAATCCCCTAGCTACCACCTGAGCTGGAACAGGGGCTGTACCAGGGGAAAGGATCGTGCCCAGACTAGGAAGGCATCCAGTCTGTGAAAAAAATGTATTGAAACATCTCTGAGGGTGAGATCTTATCTGTATTCAGTTTCTTACTGTATTAGACACAGACTCCTGTGTTTTATTTTATTTTGCTTGGTAATTCACTTTGTTCTGTCTGTTACTACTTGGAACCACTTAAATCCTACTTTCTGTATTTAATAAAATCACTTTTTACTTAATACATACTCTGGGTTAATTAATAATACCGGGGGGCGGGAACAGCTGTGCATCTCTCTCTATCGGTGTTATAGAAGGCGAACAATTCATAAATTTTATACAGGGTAAAACGGATTTATTTGGGTTTAGACCCCATTGGAAGTTGGGCATCTGAATGTTAAAGACAAGAACACTTCTGTTAGCTGCTTTCAGGTTAAGCCTGAAGCTGTAGGGCAAGTAATTCAGACCCTGGGTCTGTGTTGGAGCAGATGGGTGTGTCTGGCTCAACAAGACAGGGTGCTGAAGTCCTAAGCTGCCAGGGCAGGAAAGCAGGGGTAGAAGTAGTCTTGGCACATCAGTTGGCAGTTCCCAAAGGGGTTTCTGTGATCCAACCCATCACAGCTTCCCATCAGATTTGAAGACACCTTTAATTCTCATTTAGTATTCAGCTATTAAAAATTCATGACTTAGCCAGATGTGTATACATTGGCTGTTAATGCCATCTGATGAAAGCTTTAGTCCAGATAAGATATGTGATAACAATACATCTACGAGTTTCATATTTTTGACGCCATGTAATTAGCAGACAAATTGTTATTGTGAAACACAGCGTGAATGTTACTGTTTATTTTCTCACTTTACCTCCCTCCCACCAATGTCTTAGAGATTCACTTTCAGGAATCTCAAAGTAAAATTTACCCACTAGTTAAAAAGTGGGTCTTTTAGGATTAAAAATGTGTGTATTCCCAAAAATAAAATATTTTTTTTTTAAAAAAAAGACCAATTTATCTCATGTTGGATTCTTGTACTATTATATTACATACATAAATATATTAAAAAATATTAAAGTTGCAAAGTGAGACACTCAAAAGTTAGAAAGTGCTAGAATTTAGATTTTCATAATGCAAACACATGAGAATGCCACAGTCAGAAATTACATGATCACATACTATGTTTCCACAGGCCCCCTGCCTCATTCAGTGCACAGGCTGGAACATACCCTGGAGATAGATCAGGTTTGTGTAGTCTGACTCCTTCCCCTGCACTCCTCATCTCAGTCTCCACAAACCTCCAATCCATGTTCCTTTTCCTGCTCCCACTTCCTCAGCTCCATTTGCCAGTCTCCCTCTCATCTTTTCCCCCACAAGTCTCAGCTCCTCACTAATCACCATTCCAGCCAGGATGCATCTTCTTTCCCCTTCTTGCAGCTTGTGCACCAGTAGGGGGAGCATCGAGAGCACAGGAGAGACTGTCTTGTTGCTCTCAGTGGGCATTACAAGCACCATAACACCAAGCACTGCACTCAGCAGCACCCAGGCTGGCAGATGCCCCTTCAGGGACCATAACTAGTCAATGCTGGAGCAGCCCCTAGGCCACCATAAAGTACAATGGGGCCTGGAGAGGCTTAGAAATGTTCACTGACTGTGGGGACCAACAACTAGCTGCTTTGCAGCTCCTTTCTCAACTGTGTACAGTGAAAGTGGAGCATAGTGAAGAATGTGGCCTCCAGTGTCAAAAAGGTAGGGATTAGATTTGACACACTGACTAAGGAGTATGCTGGGAATTAGGTTGCCTGTATGTTTCATTTAGTGACTAACAGGAAGGTACCAAACCTTCTTTAAACTATAGTCACCACTTTATCTTTGCCTAAGAAATTTAGATAAGGCATTTTGTTCATTTTTTTTAAAGAGATTTAGGTTGACAGTAGGTATGAGCTTGCAATATAATATGACACCAAAAAGATCAGTGTTAATTTGGGCTTCTTCCACAGACACATTGTATTATGGAGCAGGGCATAACACCACCTTTTCCAGTTTTAATGTTACCACAGCTGAAATGTTGTAAAGAAGTGTTCACGGAAGAACATCCCATTTACTTCAGAAACGAAGACATTAATTTACAGGGAAAGATATTAAGAAACGAGACAACTAAGGAGCATAGGACACAATAAACAGTCTACAAATATTTGAAGAGTTTGAATACTGAGCCAGACCATGTTCTTCTCTAGAGCTGCGCAGACAAAAAGGAAAAATAAATTAAAAGTTGTTTTCAAAATATAAATGATTTTTTTTAATTGAAAAGATTTACCACCTTTATAAAACACCCTCCCCCCCATACATACACACACACACACACACACACACAGAAGAGGAAGGAATCACAATGAGCATCTTCTTTTAGAGATCTCTGTCCTGACACACTCACCCAGTTCCCTGTCAGGTTTGCCCACACAAAAGGCTGTTTATCCCATCTCAAACTCTAAATATCCCCAAGGATCAGCACGAGGCCATCCATTCAAAGGCCCTGTGCCTCCATATTGAATCTGGTCCCTTGCACTCCCTGCTGCTTCCTGACAATATATCGCCATTGAAACTGCACTGCTAGGGGCTTTCCTTGATTGTAGCTGCCCCCAAGATCACAAGAGGAGGCTTAATGGAAGAGATAATAAAACCTGGAGATGTATGATCTTTTGTTTTGACTAAACTGTGTTGCGTCAGGTAGAGGAAGAAAGTATATCCCCTGAAGTCCATGCCAGACCTTTCCAATCTCCATGTAAATGTGCCTCAGAGCGGGGTTCAGGAGGGAAAGAAAGGGTGATGGTGCCTGTGGAAAGTCCCCACTCTCACCAACAGAGGGTCAGCTCCCCATGTGGAGGATCCTATGCCAAGTGCAACTCAGCCAGACCTGGGTATTCGGCCCTAATAGTCTAATTTTTAGTTGGAAAGGTTAATTATAATTTGATTGGCCTGTTTAAAGATTAAATATCTGATCTGACTGATGAGAGTGGAGATATATTTCTAAAATTAGCTATCTGGAAAAAAAACAGTTCCTTAGTTACATACATATTGAACTGATTAAAATTCTAGGCTGTGAAAACTGAAACCCTAACTCACTTGCATCTGCTTTTTTATTCAGCTGATATACAAAGATCGTACCGACCCTTCCTATTGTCCAGGTAGAATACAAACAATAAAATCTGTAGAGAAGAGTACATAAATTGATCATTGCCATATTACATTTGATTATAAATTGTCATATATGCTTTAAATAATTGTTTCCCATCTAAATAACTATAATTAATTACAAGCATTCCAAACAAGAACTGTAATCTTTAAATATCAGCTTAATTAAAACTTCATTTAATGTGACTCTGTTCCCCCGCAAATATTTTTGAAAAGCTGTTTCAGAAAACATGATTTGATTTCTCTCTTGCTAGGTAGGAAATAGGTAGAAATCGTTTTATAAACCTCTCCAGTTTTAGAGTCTGACCAAAGGCCACTGAAAGCAGTGGGAGTCAGACTGTTAAATGATGATGATGATGATGAAGAATCAAGACTACCTATGATGCTTTGAAATATACTAATCACTGCTGCATGTAAAGAAGTAAATGAGTTACAGTATATGGAAGGTGACAGTATCTACTTCTTGGCATTTGGATTATCAAATTTCAAAAAGAAATAGCCCACACATTTAATAAGCATCAAAGTCCTCAAGAGATCCTACTGTTATAAAGTCTTGAAGAATGTGGGCCGGTTACGGTTTTGTAGCTGAGATCAAAATCTGGCTCAACATTTACTAAAGCAAGTTTGAAGCCATTGCCAGTCACTGAACCATTAGCTTCATCCTTTGTAAATATATTAAGTATTAATTTAATACTTCAGTAATTTTACCATCCTCTGCCATCTCGTCTCTCATTTCATCCTCCAGAGTTTTAATTTCCTCCCTGATTAATCCTTTGCCTTGATAATAATGAAAAATCTTTTGAGTTATAGTTACCATCTGAATCCATAATTGTTTGAACTCTTCCTTTTTCTATTTTAATGTCCTACTAGATCACCTCATTGTGCTGCTTCTAATTCTTAATCATGTTTACTTCTTTGTTAAGAGTTGACATTAATAGCTTTTTCAGATCTATTTTCTATTTGTATATGTATATAAATAAATCAGAATGGGGTTGAATCCCTGACCAACTTGGTTAAAAGCCATTGGTGGGCCTATCCTCCATGAACTTGTATTGTTCTTTTTTGAACAAAAAGTTACACTTCTAATTCTTTGAATTCTCTCATCACATTCATTCAAACCAATTTTATGTGGCATCTGCACAAGTGATTGTAGTCATGAAGGGTGAAAACATACACAAACTGATACGAGCCCCTCTCTGATTTAGTTACCGCTGTGTCAGAGGTTTGGCTGGGGACTTTGTGAAAGGCCCAGCCATATACCCATGTCCATCTTGCTTAATTGCATTAATGCTAGCACTCTCATCTGGGATGTTGGGAACACAGCTCTAGTCATGGTGTTTTATTGTTAAGCTTTTGTCCCATCCCATATAGAATATTATTTCACATACCTACACAGTCCATTTGCCTTCAGTGGACTTTTGGATCTGGTCATTTTTAATAGGCTTACATTTAATCTAAAATGTGGATTACGGAGGCTGGGTTTGTTATGGTAAATTAAAATACATTAAAGAAGAAATATTTCGGTATTCCAGATATATATATATGCAGTGTATTTAGCACATGGCCCACACCCACTGAAGTCAATGGACTTCCAGTGATTTCACCAGGTTTTGGATTAGACCTTACTGAATATACTAGTCTTCAGTATTTTCCTTGATCATGTTTGTGTGAATCTGTCTTATAGACATCCTACTGCTGTGAGGGGGAGGAAGAGAAAGAAAAGGCTGCTTCAAGACCTTTCAGAGAAATTCTATAATTTAATTCATAGGCCTTGTTTTGTGTATAAGATGACCTCAAAACAAAGTTTCTAGCCTTCAAGATTTGATACTTTTCTCACTTTTGAAATGCTTGAACCCACTTTAGATACAGTCGGATTTGGTCATAATTATAAAGCCACAGAAGATAGCATTACACAGAAATATTGTTGAAGAATCTAATTGATGGAACAGGTGGGAAGGAAAAGAAGTTGCTTCCTGGGGAATGCTACCTAGCAAGATTAGGGTGCGTGCTCTCCTAATTAATTTTTAATTGCATCAATATTAGGGGATTAATTTCTACAGAATTAGAAGACTAAACAACTTTGATTTAGGGGATTTGCTAAGTCAAATCTATATTTTTATTCAAATGCAACAATGTTTATGTTAAATTGTATAAGTATTTATTTACTTCTGCCTTAACTTGAGTTAAATGGCATTTTGTAAACGCTTTGGAACAAATGTATTCCTGTGTAACTTCAGTAGGCATCCAAGACATTTAAATATTGCCCATTAAGTCTGTTTTTATTATAGAAAATTAAAATATATTAAAGAAAAAAGATTTTTTGGGAAAGAAGTAGGACTTCAAGTGACAGAGCATCTTTTCAGAAATTTTCTTTTATCAAAATACATGCATTGATTACTCAAGGAACATTCTAACACCTTTACTTTTGCTGAACTGTACTCTGAGTTACCTTATTTTCTTCAGTAGGACTACATACAAGAGCATGGTACTACTCAGGCTGAGTAACAGCAGTAAAAATCTTGTCCTCACAGAGTAGTCATTTGCTTGAAATGAAAGAGAAGTCCATTGCAAAGTGAAATACAGAACTAATTTGACTAAGTGAGATTATTTAAACTGGTGAATTCTAAATTACAATTGCTGCAGTAGAGCATCTGAAACAGATTTTAGTCCTGACTCAACCTGAGAAGTCTTCATATGTCAAATGGAGATCAGTAATAAAAATACTGCTTTGAATTACTGAAGTTCTTCAGGGCTGTCTTGAGGCAGTTGATTGGAATAAAGTCAATACAAAACTGGCAATATTATTTCCTTGGGCTGGTAGATGTTCAAATCATCTCCAGTCTTCTATCTAGAGGACTGGTTAAGAAAAAATATGTCATATGAGATCAGAACAATAATGTATTTGCTGGATAGAAATAAGATGAATTATGTCAATATCTTGTATTTTCCATTCATAGATATCGAACGTCTCTAATTAAAACATGAAGGGTTTTTTATGAATCTTTTTCACTCTTCCTCATAACTCTCCCTCTTGCTCACCCTTCTTATTGTCACTTTTCTTCATGTTGTAAGAGCACTTTTCTATACTCAATATGTCTACACTCAATATGTTTCCTCCCCATATCAGTTTGTGTATTTATATATATATATATGTGCGTGTGATTCTATTTATCTAATGCTTTGTGTACTTTGATTGAAGTGCCCTGAACACTTTACTTTAATACAAGTAAATTAGCAAGTCATATAAACATATAGTGCATCAAAATATTCAGTTTTTGCATTAAATATATAGCTCACTTCAGCTAACAGGCATACAATCTTTTACCATTTGTAAAAAATTAAATCTCTATTTTCCTTAAATTCACAAGTACTTCAGTATCTATTAATCTTATGAGGCAATATCTTTGAAATTGAGGAAAATAGAGATTTAATTTTTGTCCATCTTCAAAGGTCAATATACCTCCAAACTCTTCTGTCACATTTCCCAAAATGTGAAACTTATCCTGGCCCCACAAAGAAAGTTGAGTGTAACTTAATTGATCAGAAACAAGCAATCACTACCAAATACATCTTGGGTGTCATTTCAAAAATTAAGAATGGTTCTTTGAAAATACGGTTGAAAAATAATCTTTTAGACCTGTGACAAATTAAACAACCATTCATTTTATCACAGAGACAGATAACGTATAGAGTGCTCATAAACAAGAGTATATTAAATTAATACTAATTGTGGTACCTCTAACATGTCTCAGTAGCTGATGGAATTGTTAATGAATATAAATCACCCAACAGTGCAACTGATATATAATACTTAGAATGGTCATATTTTCTTAAAATTTTTATCTTAGAAGCCAGATTATATTGGCCAAAGTGAAAGTTCAAATTCATATTTTAACTGCAAGAGTTCAGAAAGATAAATGCTGCCACACTAATGACCTGACCCTGTAGTCTTTGCTATTTGTCATGGTTGCAGACTAGCTATACCTCTGTCTCCTTTCTGGTCTCTGAGTGCACCCAGCTCAGGTGCTCTGAGGCCTCTTGCCCTTTATTTATCTCATGGACAAAGCACATCACTCTTCCACTATCAGACCAGATCTGACTACAGTATGGTGTGTGTATCAATCACTTAGAACACAGCAGGTCTGACTGGTTTTCAGGTACCTGTGTTTTCTCCCTTCAGGAACCTGTGACCAGTGATACATTGACCTTCCTCAAACAAAATATTTTTATTTAGCAGTTGGAACAAAGCACTGAAGAAAAAATGATTTAAAACCTGACAGCCCACATGTACCTTTAGTTTCATCCAATCTTATGCTTCACTGTATACTAAGTAAGACAGGCTTTCCTCTTAATTTGGCTATGTTCTGTTCTTGTAGTTTATGTTCTTTTAGAAAGCCAGGTTGAATTTGAGAGCCAGGCTGGCACCAGTTTTTAAATCCAACCTGTCCCCTCCCCCATAGAGGAAGCTGAGTTTTCTGAAAGCTCCCATTCTGTATGTGTCTGGGCTCAATTGTTATATTGCTCAATGGTCTTTGTAACAGGAATCATGTGTGAAGTGTTCTGTCTCAGACTGGCTTTTCCCAGTCTGTCAACAGGCCATCTAGGAGAATGTCCCCCATAGAATTTGCTTAACTGTTTGGATAAATAGACCCATTCAGCCAGCTGTATCTGCCGCTGGGGAAGTGCGTTGAAACGGTCTGCTTCCCTCTGAGAGATGAGCACATAGGACATAAATCACATTTTGGGGTACAGATCAATAATTCAGACAGCATACCCTCACATTCATTATAAAAGAAGAAAGCATATTTTGTGATTTCATACTGCCCGTTAGTTTGCTTGCTGAAAAGCAATTTTCAGCATTGGTGTTTCAACTTCTGGTTCTTAGCCATTAAAATTTCAGAAAAATATATCTGAGAATTTTGAAGATGTGAAAACATGGAAGTTAGTACAGTATAAACTCATCTCTTTAAAAAACTAGCAAATTGTATTGCTGGACTGCCCCTTCTCCACCCAAATATTATCCATTTTTATGTCTGTGTTATATATAGTAGCATTACTACTCTTGTCTATGATCATCAGTACTTGGCTCCCATTTACCTTCTTTCTTGTCTTCATAAATCATCTTGGTAGATGAGGCCTGAGACACATCAAATAGATGGCTAGAAATCCATGGGGACGGTCTTGCTCTTGGCCCAACTGACTGTATCAGAATTTTTCATATCATGTGCAGTCCTCATGCAGGAACCAAAGAAGAGATTTCTTACATTTAACACAGCATCTGTAAAATAGCAGTCAAACTGTAGACCTGTTCTAGATGTTGGGGAAGGAAACGAAGAGGATACGTTTGCTATTAAAAGATACCAGGAAGAAAGTTGCCCATTGTTCCTCCATATAGTCAATGCTTCCCTTTAGGTGACTAGGAAGGCAGGTTTTCTTTTCTATCTTGCATCTATCCACTCTTGCATTAGCTGGAGTCTACCTCTTCTAAGGGTACGTCCATACTACCCGCCCGGGTCGGCGGGTAGCGATCGACTTCTCGGAGTTCGATATATCGCGTCTCATCTAGATGCGATATATCGAACACCAAACGCGGTCCCGTCGACTCTGGAACTCCACCATCGCGAACGGCAGTGGCGGAGTCGACGGGGGAGCCGCGGACTTCGATCCCGCGCCGTGAGGGCGAGTAAGTACTTCGAACTAAGGTACTTCGAGTTCAGCTACGCTATTCGCATAGTTGAACTTGCGTACCTTAGTTCGAACCCCCCAGTGTAGACCAGGCCTCAGTGGGTGCCTAGGAGGGTGAAAACATTTACTAAAAGCTCCCAACAGCCACAAAAACTCAAACAACAAACAAAAGAGTAGTTTGTTTCTTTGACTAGAAGAATTGTAGTAAGTTCCCTTCCTACTAGCTTCAGTTTGATGTTGAATGGTATATGACTGAAAGCGTTTATGGTAAGCAATAAGGAGTGATACAAGACTTTCTTTCCAGTTTTAGAGAGATGGGACATACACATAAACAAAGCTATTATTTTAAAAGTGGCAGAGCTTTGCCGGACCAGTTGCTCATGAAGGCACCACACAATTCCAGTAACTATTAGTCACAACATCTAGGAAGTAAGTCTCTGTGGCTGCTTTTAAACCTATTTTTAAAGGCATAATTAGCTAATTATTATAATTTCCCCAAGAACATATAACAACTACTTATATTTATTTAACCTCATTGCATAAAAGTTCTTAAAATTTTTCAATATAACCTATCAGTATGTCCCATTGTCCATTTTCTGGGAACCACAAAAAGATAACTTTATATGTACTGTATAATGGAATAATGTACTACAATTAGAAAATTAAATATTCATGAAAGTGCTGTCTTGTTGAGATAGACAGTGTGTTCATTTTAAAATAGGGTTATTGTACTTACCAGTGTCCCTCATTATGTGAGGTAATTGACATTTTGACCAATAGCTTTTTTTGAAGACCTCTTCAGAATCATCTTGACAAAGGCCATTGGTCAAAATGTTAATTCCCACTCTAATGGATGACACCTATATGTAAATTATATGTATTTTTAAATGAATAGACTGTGCAACTGACCCTGTTTCAAAAAGGTGGCATTTTCATGAATATTTTAGTGCTTCATTTAATGGATCCTAATAGTCAGGGAAATCTACATCCAGAGGAAAAAAAATAAGGACCTTTTTATGATCTTATTGCTCTATAAAAACTAAATCAAGACCAACACCCTGAATAGGTTTGCTGATGAAAATTATTTTTTGCTACTCTTCTTGTGTGAGATATTTATTTATCACAGTACAATCCATATTTATTAACAAAATATAAAGTTAGACTCTGATCTCAGGAAGCACTTGCATACATGCCTAGCTTTAAGCATGTATGCAGTACCATAGTCTAAAATGGGTCTACTCACATGAATGATGCTAAGTACATTCATAAGTGATTACAAGATCAGGGCCTTGCATTGCAAACTCTGATAGCAAAAGGCCATGGATGTACCATGAGGCAGCACACTACTAGACACTGTAAAATAAAATTATTTTTAATCAGAGAATCACTTGCCAACTTCAGATACAGTGGATGCTGTGACATAACAAGGTACAATCCAGACCAATGGGGGGTCTATCACCCCTTCTCTGAAACCTTGGATGCTTTATAAGCCTTGCTGAAGTAGCTCCTACCAAGGCCACTATCAGACAGCCTTCCAGCATGCAAGCCATCCCCTGAGTGTCTGTGTGTAACTGCAGCCTGCCAGCCATTTTGGGGTTACACATTGGCTCTCATCAGCCTTGCTTATACTACAGGATGACCCCAATACACTCCCAATCTTAGATTTTCCACCAGAAATGTATGTCCTGTATTGCTCAGCCCTCTCCTGGACAATATAAGTTATATTGAGTTAGTTATTTCTTTTAAAAGAATAATATGCACATACCTTGATATACCAAATGGAATTTCCCAGATACTTCATTTAAACACACTGGATTAGATAAAACAAGTCTACTAACAAAGAGATTTTCAGAGAGTACAATTAATGAAACATAAAAGTCAGAAATGGTTACAAGAAAAATAAAGATAAGATTTTTACTAATACCTAACAAACTATCAGGTCCAAGCAAAGTTTCTCACCATATGTTTTCAGCATTCTTACTGACTCAAACCCTGTAAGTCAGTACCCCTTCTTCCAGAGTCCAACAAAGGCTTTTTTCATTATTTCAGGTGCAGTGAATATGAGGGGTAAAGAAAGATAGAGGGCTCTCTTGGGGTGTTTGCCCCTCTTTTCAGTCTCCTTTATATATTTATTTAGGACAGACCTGTACAGTTTGGGCAGTGCTGTGGGTTTTGGAACATGTGTTAATAAAAATCATACAAGGAAATCTTATAATTTTACATTCAGGGTTGCCACTCACATTTTACCAGGACAATAATTGCCAGAAAATTATGAGTTCAAATTATACTTTACAAGGATTACTTTGTACAAAGATTATTATAATAGTGTGCAGGGTGTTAATGAAGGGGCATATTATGCCACAGGTGCCCTTAAAAAAAATAAGTTTCACATAAGTCTGAAGTGATTGTAGTACCCTGTTATTTTCTATTCCAAGTGGAAGAAGATCCTCTGGTTATTGCTGGTACCTGAGATGGAGAAAATTGACTTTTTAATGCTGTTCTATGCTGCTGAGAGATGTGTGTGTTTCAAAGCATGAATATGGCCCAGTAATGTTTATACCCAAGATCCTGAATTTCTTAATGTGCATTGGTCTTTTCTCTTGCCTTCCCTCCTTCAGTGAAGTAAATGGCACTTCATGAGTTTACAGAAGCTGAGATTCTGGCTCCTAATATTTTAAATAGAAAAAAGTAAGGTTATACATAAAGATGCCAAATAAAGATTAGACCTCTGTAAATCCTAAAGATTTAAAGTATAATGATAGGTGGTATTATCCACTAGGAACTAGAATGAGACACGCCCCCCCCCCAGTACATTTTACTTAGGATTTAGACTGCCAGCTATAGCTACACGTACCATAACAGGGTGTCTATTTACAGGACATTTCATTTTCACAATTACAATATCTTAAGGGGTGTGAGACAGGGGTTCTGAATCAGTAACAGACACAGTACCCTGTCACTCAAATCTACACCAATATATGTTAATTGGAATCTAAATGGAGGGCTGATTAAGAAGGGGAGCTGCAACTGAAGGACAAATTAAAGAGGGACACGACCACAGCAGCTGAAAGCAAATAGAGAAGAAGGCTGCCCTGGTGGGGTGCCGGAGAGCCTGAAGGAAAATGGGGAGCTGACTGGGCCTTGTAAATAGTTAAATAGTACTACAGCCAATGGCCTGTTAGAACAGTTTAATAAAGTAAGGTGGTGGCGAAGGTGTCCTAGAGTGAAAGTGGTCTCTACCAAAGGTGAGAGAGACTCAGAGTACCACCCCATGACAGGATGTTTGAAATGGGGCACTAATTCTAATATTCTTGGACCAGACAACTGAGGTGTTCTTCAAGCAATGTACAGAACTATGAAAATAAAGGCAAGCAAACAAATACACATATTGTACCCGACAAGAGCCTTTTGAGTGATCAACTGCATGACCATTACTTGGGTTAGCAAGTCTGCTGAGTTAAGTAAGAATGATTCTGCCAATTTGATTCTCAGTGAATACCTAATTAATTTGCAAATACTATCACCTGTTGGACAACTCATCAATTGCCATTCAGTGAGACTGAGGGAAATAGATAACAAGAATGGAAAAATAAGTAGCCACCATTGCATTTGTACAACAAAGACAGAGGTTCATGAGTCAGAAGAGTTATGGCCACCCTGCCTTTGCCATATTACTAAATTAGAGGGCGGATACTGGCTAGATGGGAGGGAGCTCCTGGTATAGAAAAGAGGGTCATAGTACGGAATGGTTGAGAACTCTTGAACTAAGGAAATAGATAAAGAATTAAAAGGGTTTGGGGATGAAACCAACAAGATTGTGTCAACTTCTGGAGGATAAGGACTGCTCTTGAAAAGCATGACAAAAGAAGAGGAGAAAAAAAGTCTAAAGAATATCTCCAACAGATTCTAAGGCAATTCAATGTTTTGAGAAAGGCCTGTCTAGAAAATGGCAGCTCATGAAGGCTACAACTTTTGATTCAGGTATTCGTATTTTCCCTACTTTACAAAAGGTTCAGATGTCTTTCAGTGTCTCAATAAAATTGGAGCTATACTGTCTTCCTAATTCCTGGGGTTTAGAGGAATAGCTCTGACCCACTCATGATGAGAGACTCTCAACCCTTTAAAAGAGGAAAAAATAAATCATACCTAAGAGACAAACAATTCCAGGAGTCTTCAAATTATCTGGATAGAGCTCTTCAAGTCACTGCCAATGTCAGCTTTCTAACAGTCTCCCAAAGCAGGGTGTCTGTCAATTTACTCTCACAACAGGTGTGATGCACAGATGTAAGAGATGGCTATGATTAAAGAATAATTAACATTAGTCGTGGGATTTTTTTTTGCAACTCTCAAAAAGTATGGTGGAAAATATGGATCAAACACCACATCTTTGGGTCAGCCACAGAAATATAAAGGAGTATTTCAATCTGGTACTAGATCGTGTAGCCAAGAGAAAGTGTAGCCAAGATAGTCATTTTATGCTCCTGAAATTATTCATATTTATAGTCTGATCACTTTAATGGATTATTTTTGCAATGGAACTGACTCACTGCTATATTGATCACTGCCAGCTCTGTCAGAAAAAAAAGCTATATTTCAGAACATGAGCCACTAAAATCTTTAAGAGTGCAATGCTTTTCCCACCCTCAATAAAATCAGGTACTGAACTGTTATGTAAATATTTGGATATTTACAAAGATGTCTTGCTAATGACAGTGGTTCAACTGTGAATTCTTTCTCTGAGTGGATAACACCTGTAAATAAAAATAACTCCTTTACAACAATCTGTAGAGTGGAACATATTTTATGAAGAAGGGCACTTGACCTCAATGTGAGTGAAAAATATCAATTTCCATCCCTCAGGAAATTCCAATGTTCATTTTTGTTCCTGTGATAGGGCAGCTGCCCCTTACTGGCAGAAAAGGAGTTAAAAGCAGCCCTAGTGCCAGAGAAAGGTGCTGAGAGGAGCAGCCAATCATGTCCCAGCAGCCTTATATAAGAAGGTCATAAGGGCAGAGCAAAGGGCACTGGCTGACTGGAGGTTGAGAGGAGAAGAGCGAGGGGTGGGAGGGAGGAGTGCCAGCACCTGGGGCAAAGCAATGCTGCAAGCAGGGGTTGGGGGAGCTAGAGAGAGCTGCTGGATGGCTTCTAGGGAATGCAGGCTGAGGTTCTGAGGTAAGGGCAGAAGAGGGTGCTGGACCTACACGGGAAGCGGCCCTGGAACAATGGATGGCAGTTGCCACTGAGGGAAGTGGCTGGACAGAGGTTCAAACGTGCAGGTCCCCCAGAAGGCGGGGGACAAAGTGTGTGGCACAGCCAGAGGGCAGTGTCACTGAAGAGGATGCATCAGTCCTGAGAGTGGTGTGGGTTCTGGAATGAAAGTGATGGTGGCAAGGCACCACCAGAGGAGGGTGCAATGGCAAACAGAGCTAATCCCCAGGACAGCCAGCAGGAGGCATCACAAAGATGAGTGAACCCTGTCAGAGTCACAAATCTGTACCCACAGTCACAAGACATCATGTAGTTTGATCAGAGAGGGAGAGAACAGTGCATCATGAGAGTCCAAATGCAGCCAAAGAACCTGTCCAAGCAGCCCAACTTATAGGGAAAAATGGGGACAGGAGGCAGCCAAACTACGGCTCCCATAACACAACACAGGAAGATACAGTTTAATGATGAACTGATTCAAGATGGAATATTTGGTTCAGTCCAACAGGTCAAGAATATTTGGATTCAGGTCAAACCAATGCAAAATGAAATATTTCATTATTTATTCTGATTGAAAACTGAAAAAAAAAATACAGCAAAACCCCCACATTCTCCCCATATTTCAATTTTGCAGAAACTGCATTTTCTATCAAAAAATCATGTTGGCAGAAAATTCCAGGTATCTACAGTGCAGCTTCTTCTTCTGAGTTCAGCTTTAAAAACAGAAACCAAACACCCATATTCTACTTAAAGCGTCTATACTAATACCCAGCTCTCTTAAAGCACTGCTCATCAGTAAATCTCCAAGCACTTTACAAAGGTCAGCATCAGTATCCCAATTTTGGGGTACTGAGGCACCAAGGCGGTGAAGTGACATATCCAAGTTCACCGAGAAGTTAAGTGACAGAGCCAGGAACAGAACACAGATTTCCTGAGTCCAGTGACCTGTAACCATATTGTTGGCAGTCAAAGAGTTACACTGTGACTGTTCCAGTGCAATAGTTTTCTTAGTAACATTCCATTTAGACTTTCTTTCTAATACACCGCTACCTCGATATAACGCAACCCAATATAATACGAATTTGGATATAATGCGGTAAAGCAGTGCTCCAGGGGGCGGTTTCACCTATAACGTGGTAAGATTTTTTGGCTTCCAAGGACAGTGTTATATCGAGGTAGAGGTGTACCATGAAACCTCTCCCAAGATTCAGAGTTTAGGATCCAAGATAGAAAGAGTTTAGGAAACAGTTTGTCTTCTCCAATGAAAGACCAGGAAATTGGGCCCCAATCCAGCAAAGCACTTAAGCACGTTCCTCATTTGAGACAAGTCATATGCTTAAATCAAGCACATGTTTAAGTGCTTTGCTGGATCAAAGCCATCAAATTTAGAAGAGAGGGGAAAACTGAACCATTAAGAACCGCAAAATTTTCCTTTACACATGCTGAGTATAGCAAGAACTCTAGCTGGAGGATTAAGTGTTTTACATATAATGTCCATGCCCACCAGGTTAGGCCGTCAAACAGCAAGTTTGTCATGTGTATTGTATAGTATTATATTATGAATGGAAGAACATAAGTTGACATGAAACTTAATTTATGGACTTGTCCTATAGAAATGTAAAAACACTTCCACATTTAATATAAACACGGGGTTGGAGTCACCACTACTTATTAAACTAATCACTTTGTGCCTGGTCTTCCTGCTCATTTGTTTGTTTTATACATCCCTTGTCTTCTGATTGTAGAGATTGTAAACTCCCTGGTAAAGGGCTTTTGTGCCTACAGCATCTAACACAAGAAAGCCCTAATTCATAATCGAGTCTTCTGCAATAGAGTAAGTGACTTAAATTGATACTTTAAGCACAATGTTAGTGTGATGCAAAAAATAAATATTCAGTATTGTGAATAGGAATGAGAATTATTTGTTCATTGATTAAATTAAACCAGGATGTTGATTATCATGATACCATAAGTTGTCGTCTTAGTTTTATTACTAAAACCAAATAGGAGCAACAGAGACACCAACAACTATTTAAGAAACTCTGAAAGATTTTCATTCTGATTACCCAGAAGGTCACCCAGAGCATCTGGTTAATTGCCCTCTTTTTAGTGTTTGTATAAGTCTAAGTAAAAAAAATGCTGGAATGGTTCTAAAACCAATTACAGAATATCAGGGTTGGAAGGGACCTCAGCAGGTCATCTAGTCCAACCCCCTGTTCAAAGCAGGACCAATCCCCAGACAGATTTTTGCCCAAAATCCCTAAATGGCCCCCTCAAGGATTGAGCTCAGAATCCTGGGTTTAGCAGGCCGCCAATGCTCAAACCACTGAGCTCTTATTACAGGAAATGATACATTCCCCATTTCAACATTATGCAGTAAAAATTATGGTAAAGTCTGTCAAAATGAGACTATTGTCTGAAAGATCATAAAGATGAAATGTTGATGAAAATTTCATCATAATGAATACACTATATTCCTCGCAGACAATTAAAACATGCCCTTTTCTCTACAGTTCCTATGTAGCTTAATACTAAAAATATGTTTAAGTGACAAATCTAATTACACAAATCCAAAAGTTGAAAGAAACTTTCATAAAATGTATTTTACAAAACAATGTCAAGTAGTTATTTATTTAATGTGAAAAACATTTTTCAATACAATACAATAAAACAGCTTCAGGGAATGAAAAAGTAGTTTTCTTTAACTGGCAGGAACTGTGGCTATTGTAGATAAAAAAGTATTTTGTAGGTTTAGGTAAGGAGGAAAAGTTTTATTCTGATTAAATACATTTCTATGTCTATTTTTATAGAATCTGTTCTAATATATTATCTCTTACAGACAATGTATGTTGATTTTGCCCCTCTAAATTTTGATGGCTTTTCCTATTGTGTGAAAACAATGTATTAATGTATATGCTAAGACTGCAGAGTTCATTCACAATTTGCCCTTTGTGTTAAAGAAATTATACAGTATGTGAAATTACTTTATTATTTCATAGAAACCCCAACCAAGATTGAAGACGCATTATGATAGGCACAGAAAAACAAACCTATAGTGAGAGAGACTCCCTGCTTCAAAGAGCTGACAATATAAAAGGACAAGACAGACAACCCAACAGTGGGAGAAAGAATTTCTCATTTTACAGCTGGGAAACTGACTTAGTATGTTAACTTGTCACAGAGACTTTACGTTATTTGCCCAAGGTCACTCAAGAACTGTCTCAGAGCTGGAAATTAATGATCTCCTGAAACCTGGTTGACATGGTCCAGATGGTGTGTGTCATATTTTCATCTGAAATAAGGCCCTGCAGCTGCGTCTGCTCAGTCTCCTGAGAGCCTAATGTGCACCGCTGGGTTGCATCAGCTAGACTGCCTGATGGAGTGTCCTGTCTGATAGACTGAGGAAGCTAGCAGGCTTGCTCAAGTCCAGCAGCAGTTTGCCAGTTGTTCAAAGCATTGGCTTTGATAGCTCCTGTGCCTTCTTGTGTCCAGCCCAGTGCAGCCCAGCCCAAGATAATCTGGTTTTGACACTGAGCTCTGACTTAAGGTCTGACTTTTGGCTCTGGCATCTGGCCTTTGACTCCAGCTCTCACCCTGGGCTCCTATTCCTCCTGACCTACTCTTGCTCCAACCACTAGGTGGGAGCTCCATGTCCTGGTCCCTAATAATCTTGAATCTGACCCAAAACATTTAGAAAGGAAGGATGATGTTTTCAGTTAAGGTCTGAATGTACAGAATGTATTACAAATTGGAATCTTGAGGTTGTAAGCTCCTTGGAACAGGACATGTCCTTTTTGTACATTGTACAAACTCTAACAGACACACACAGCTAAGACAAGACACATGTAGAGATCCAGAGAATGTGTTGCTTTCATGTAATTCTCCTCCTCCACCAGTTTCCATAGTCTTTAACTCCACTTGTGTGTCCCCAATCATAAAGGCCAGATTCTACCACTCTAACCCATGGGGAGGGGTACTTTAGCCTGCAATCAGCCTCATTAAAATCAATGGCATTATCTAAGGAACTTTTCAGTGCAAGTAAGAGAGATAAAATATGGTACATAACTATTTAGTATTACAATATAGATTTGAGCATACACCAGGGCTTTACCCATCCAATGATAATGCCTTTGACTCCTTTCGTGCTGGCCAAATGTGCTAGGTTAAAACTAGTAATAAATATCCTTATTAGTCTCAAACCCTCTAAAACGCACTGACATGATGCTAAATCTCTAAATATTTTTAGCAAACTAAAACTTGTACTTTAAAAAAGTAGGGTGGTATTTGCTCTTGTGCTTCATTTCACCCAATACTATACCACATCTTGTCCCTCTCCGCAATTGAGATTTTGAAATGACTACTCTGAAGTTGCCAGAATTACATCATCTTGGAGGACACTCATCACAAATACTGTAATTTGGTTTCAAGAAAGAAGATGTTCAATGATTTTTTTCAATGTGTGTATTTTATTGGTAGAACTCACCTAGTCTTCTGTTTCACTTGGAACTTCCCACACGCTCAACCTCAGGAAAGGATCATGAACCTGGGGCTGAGCTTTTGACTGGTGCATACCTGTAGAACTCCCCTCTGACATTCATCCCCAAGCCACAGTCCGTCCAAACCCCAAGTCACAGTCCAGCCACTTACTGAGTCACGCCTGCAACTCCCTCATCCTGCTAGTCTTGCTTGAAGGGGCTATTCCTTGTCCCTCTTCTCCTCCCTGCCCCCCATTTATCTTTCAGTATGTTTGTCTCCCATCACCAGCTTTTCTGAGTTACACATTCACTAACGGATTTATCTTTGAACATCCCTTCACAATAGGTTAGTATTTATCTTATTTCAAAGATGAGGAACTGAGGCATAGGGTGGATTAAGGATTTGTCCATGGTCATACAGGATGTGGCAGACCCAGGAATTAAATCCTCATCTCTTTAGCTTCTAACCAGAAGATTGCATACAAGATAATTCTTCCTCACAAGACTGCTGTAAACTCAGCACTCCCTACCCCCCAAAGGAAGAGAAACTGTATCGGGGGAAATTTCCAAAGCACTTAAGTGATTTAGAAGCTTAAGTCATATTTTCAAAATTGACACAAAATTCCTTGGTAGCCAAATTGTCACTGAAAGTCAATAGTATTTAGGTTTCTTAGTGCCTATGCCACTTTTGAAAAATATAGTATTTAGGCTTCTAAATCCCTTATGGGTTTTGGGAAATTTTACTTTGTCTTAATTTGTAGCTATTTGGCCCCTCACTTATTGTCGTCAACAATAGAGAAATGGAATGCTTATCGTTGTGTCTGAAACAAAGCAATACCTTCCTGTCATGTATTGTTCTTTTTTCATTTCCAGAAAGTGGATTAAAAAAACTGAATGTGACATGTTGATCCCTAGCTAGAGTGTTCAAAATGGTTTCCCCTAAATCGGAAAAAAAACCCTACCATGGCAGCCTAGAGGCCCATAATGAGATTAGGGGCCAGAATTGTAATGGTATGTGGTACCTGCTAGGATTTTAAGAATGCCAGCATGCCTCTCCCACTGAAATGCATAGGAGTTAACCACCTAACAGGATTTTCAAAAGTTCGTAGACACTTATCTGCATCTTTAAGTGTCTAAATACCTTAAAAATCCTTTTCCTGGTTCTCCGGAGCTGACTGCTGACCTATCGCAACAAAGCTGAAGGGAAAGCAGAGCAACCATTTTCCTTACTCTTTCACACCACACAAAACAATAGCAGCATTGTCCTGGAGGTTACACTTTCTTCTGCCTACTGGCTAGTCCCATTTAAAGCCATATTATCAAATGTGGGAAAACTCCAGAGGCTAATTTTTTTTTCACAGGAGTGTGTGATGCCTAAGGCCTGGTCTACAGTACAGAGTTAGGTTGGCATAAGGTAGCTTATGTTGACCTAACTCTAAGCGTCTACGCTATAATGTTGCTCCTGTTAATGTAAGTCACCCACAACACCGACCTAATAACTCCACTTCCATGAGAGGCATAACATGAGAGGCATAACGCTTCTAGTTAGGACCATACAGTGTCTGTGTAGGCATTGTGTTACTTACATCACCTCTTGGCTGTGAGCCCTGGGGCAGGTGGGGCTCCAGTTGTGAGCCCTGCGCCATGTTGACAGCTTGCACTGCCAGCCCCAAGGCAGGGAGGCTGCAACAGTGAGCCCCATGTGGGACTGTCATCCACCTACACTGCCCCACTTAAGTCAGTGCAAGCGCTCCTGGTAGGGATGTGCACTACCTTAAGTTGACTTAATTTTGTAGTGTAGACAAGGCCTAAGAGGTATATGGCTGCCTGCTCCAGGACTCTACGACCAATTTCCACATCCATTTCATTTTACACTAGCTTCATTTTATTGGATGAAGGAATGGGTCTGAAAGTAAGGCATAATTTCCACAAAGTGGAGAACATCTCCAAATGTGCTTATTTTTTTTACTATCTGAATAATTTGATTTATGCTCTGAAACAAACCCAGGTCTAGATAATACTCTCATGCTATATTGGAGAGTCTCTCTTCACTCCCCCCCACCCCCCAAAAAAAAGTTGTGCAAGAAACTATATTCCTATTCAATGTCAAAAAAATGGAAGGAGGTACATATTGAACTATTTCCACTTGAGAAGATAGTGGAAGTGTCTCTTTGAAGGCAAGAAAACTCAGATGCAAAGAGATGGCTACTGGAAGCATCTCGAGTTCCTCTCAGAGCACACCAAAGCCAAAGCAACACTTGCTATTGTACAGCTAGACTGACGTTTTGCACATATTGCCAAGGGATGTAGAGCTAGAGTACTTTCTTTTTCCTTTTTTAAAAAATGCACAGGGTGATTAACCATTGGAGCTAACTACCAAGGGAAGTGGTAGATTCCTCATCTCTTCAGTTTTCACTTCAAGACAAGATGCCTTTCTGAAATATATGCTTTAGGCAAACAAAAACTTGGATTTGATACTGGAATAACCAGGAACAAAAACTGATTTAAAGAATTGAAAATGACATACTGCAAAGTACAGATGCTGAGTTTTACCCATGTTTACATCAAGATGTTCTCAGCAAAAGGTTGTGGTTCAAAGGTAACATAACTATGTCTGTGTATATCATTTAATCTAAGTCATAGCTGCTCAAAAAAATCCTATATATATATATTTATATTTATTATTTGGCCTGATCCAGCACCCCTCTAAATAAATAGGACAAGTCCCATTGATTTCAAAAGGTGATGGATCAGGCCCTAGATAATTATAAATTAACCAAGAACAGTTTTGAAAATATTTGCTTATGGTTTGGATCTAGAGTTTTGTGGAAAATAGATTTTTCAGTTCACTGACCATTCCAAAAAATAGTTTAAAAAGTCAAACTGAAAATGAATTTTTTGGCTAGAACCAAAAGTAAAAAAAGTGAGTTGGTCAAACTGGAATGTTTTATGTCAGCATTTCTGAATCATTTCAATGTTTGGGTTTGGTCAAATGTATTAGGCAAACTCCACACAAATCTATGAATAGTTTGAGGTTGTTGAAACTGCACTATTTTAGAAAATAAATTATTTACCAAAACAGAAATAGGGTGTGGGGGGAAAGTCCAGCTCTATTTGGATCATACATCATCATCTCACTATAAAATTCCATATTAGGGGGCAGTGACAAATAATTCTAATCTCTGCCCATTTTGTGTTTTCAGCAATCCCTATGCCATTAACTGAAACACCTGACCGAACTGTTTATCCAATGGATACAAATTGTGAAATATGGGCTTGCAGCACAAATCTCTCTCCTTCAAATTGAATGAGAAATAAACTGGAACCAAAGACATCACAGTTGGCTCAGTCCACAATAGGCTCAGCGATATTAATACCACAGACGTTCCAGATGAAGAGTTTGTCACATACCTGTTGATTGATGGCTTGAATTCATTCAAAGCACAGGGAAAAGCTGAGACGCGTTAAACAGTTGGCAACTATGCAGATCAATCAGAGCAATACCTCATTGTCCATGAGACAATGACAGAAACTGATGCTGTATTTGACAAGTTCACAGACATCAACTCTAATAAGAGTACAGTTCAATGTAAGAGCATTAGCCGACAAATGGTGTTGCTACATGACTCTAGCCCTTGAAGGGGGTGAGACACGGAATACAGTGCAGATGGGCTCTGAGCTCTTGCAGGTTGTATACGGTGAAAATGATATGCTTCACCTCTCCAATGCCTTTCTCTGTAGAAATCCTATTTGGCTGAAAACAAAGATCTAGTGAAAAATATTGGACTACCAGAAAAAAAAACAAAATGTGGTTGGAAAATTCTTCCAAATAGACTAAAAATTATCTGGGCAGGAATTCCAGCCATCATCTCAGATCACTGTAAAACATTCAAATAAAGAGCAAAGTATGGTTCATGCAGCCATGGAATTTTAAAAGGCTAATATTATATAGCATGATGCTTTGGATATTCTCAATATTTATAGGTTGTGAAGGGAGAATGCGTGTTACTTACAAAGCTAAATATCCTGAGAGGGGTTTAAATGGCTTTTAAAATGCTTCATTGTTATTATAGTGCATTATCATTTATTATTTATATAGCATCCAACAGTCTGCTAAGAGCATTACAGGTATATAATAAACCAAAACAAGTGACACTAATTGGTACCCTTGTTGACAGACTCAGCAGTGTCACCATGGAATGAAGGAATATGGAGACTGAAGTACATTTATCCCCTTTACAATGCAGGAACCTTGAAACACCACCTGCCTTGCAGGAATAGCACACCATTTTAATGAGACTTAATGTTATGCAATGGAATTCATCTTGCAGGGTACAAAACTTCAGGCAAGAGAGGTGAAATGCTAAAGCTTCCATAGGTGGAAGAACAATGAGGACAGCATGAAGAAATTTGCACTGTTAATCCATGATCTCTAACAATTTTTTGGTCCAAAAGACTGGCAGTCTCCAATGGTATCAACTGAGCACCTTTTATGAGCTTTTTACACATTATCAGTAATATAAAGAGTTAAAAGCTGGGTAGGAAAGCACTAGAAAATGTTTTCTTAGGGTCTGAAGATTGGAGCAATACTGAAGATGAAAACTGGAACTAAAGTGGCAAAGGAATGGTTATGTCATGAGAAGACGAGACACATGGTTACATTTATGATGGAACGAAGACGCATGAAGGATGGAGTGGGTAGGCATTTTCCCTCTGATTTTCTGATGGAAAATGCAATTTCTTCAACATCTAAAATTTCTGTGGGGAAAATAATCTTTAATCTTGCTGAAAATTTTCAGATTTCCATTGGGAAAGTTGAAATAAAATATTTCATTTCACATCTGTTAAACCAAAATTGGAATATTTTGTTTTGTTGAACTGACCCTAAACATTTCAAATAAATTCAACAAAATGTTAAAATATATTTCCCTACCAGCTCATTGCCTTTTGGGAGGTATAATTCAGCCTTCCTTCTAGCCTGTGGACTGAGCTCCCTGGATGACTGTCTCTGATAATGCACCGTGGATTTCTCTTCTGTGTGGCACATCATGTGAGATTGACCCTGGTCTATAAGGGATAATGGGGATATCAGGCTCCTGAACTAAAATTCCCATGAGGCACTGAGCCACAAAGGGAAAATGCAATGTAATATTGAACGGACTCAAAACAAAGCATTTTGGGTCAGTTCAACAAAATGACTGCACCACACCTTTAAGCGGGAGGAGGGGGAGCAATAATTTGTCTGGCTGAATGAATGAAGGTAACTGCTTTATGGCTGGGATATAGGGAAATGAAAACTGCTGCAAAATGTCAGAATGGTTGCTGACTCATCCCCTGGGAATGAGGGGCTTAAAAAGGGGCAGCCCTGTGCCTTAACTCTCCCTTTTGCATGGAGCAGGCTGAGACAACACCCACCGTCCCTCCCTTTTAGGTGGTGAAATACCAGGTTTGGTCTAGACCTGCTGTGAGCATTATGTTAGCTGCCCCTTTGTTTAGGGGGGCTAGGAAGAAATGTTTCCCTTGCCACCATATTGGCTTGGGTGCAGTTGGTTTTTTTCCCAGGCAGGTTCAGGAAGGGCTCTGTTCATGCATGGCATGATACGTGGAAGGCTATATGTTGCAACTCATTATTTAAGTGTAGGGCAGATGTTCAGTGCAGATACTCCATAAGAAAGGCATACAGTACCAGATAAATGGCTTGGAAAAGGACTTAAAAAGAGATGTTCAGTAAAGGAACAAATAGGGGGAAGTTGGGGACTCCTATGAATGGTACAGCAGGGAGCCAACCCACATTCTTATACCCTCCTAAGGCAGGGGGGAAGAAGGGGATGGTGAGGTCCCAGCAATGGATTTGCTGGAGGGACCCTGGATGGAAAAAGAGGCGAAGCTGGTGAAAGCCCCCCAGGTAATTATGGAATAAACATCGGGTTACCTGCACTGTTATATACTGGGTAGTTCCAGACATCTAATAATAAAGTTGTGGCCTGATTAAATCCAGGTCAAAAGTCTCCTCTCCTCCTTTCAGTATAGTCAGATAACAAAATATTTTGATTTCAGGAATGTCAAAGTATTTTGTTTCAATTCACATTGGTTTGACATTTCCAAATTGAAGGTTCTCAGAATTTCCATTACATGATAAGTTTCAATTTTTCAACCTGATTTGGGATAAAACAAATATTGAAATGTCAGAATTTCATGTGGGAGGGAAGTGGATGGTAATTGCCACAATAGTCACCAGTGAAAATGAGAGATGCCTGAATGGAAAGCATTTGCAGGACTTAATGTATCATATAGCGCCCAGGAGACAGATAGCTGGTAGTAGCATGATGATATTTTCAACCTCCAAGAGTCCAAGTATTATAATAATACACCTCTACCCCGATATAACGCGACCCGATATAACACGAATTCGGATATAACACAGTAAAACAGCGCTCTTGGTGGGCGGGACTGCGCACTCCGGCAGATCAAAGCAAGTTCAATATAATGTGGTTTCACCTATAATGAGGTAAGATTTTTTGGCTCCCGAGGGCAGCATTATATCGATGTAGAGGTGTATTTTGCATATTTAGTGCACTTTCTATCAAAAGAAAAGAGCACTTTTTGTATTTGCACTATTTACTTCGGAATATGACTTCTCCCATATATCACAAATAAATGACTCTTGAGAGACTGAGATCTATGGAGTGGCACTGAAATTTAAGTAAAACAACAGCAGTAATGCAATGAGGCAACTAACTATTTACTTTCTCCCTTAGGAGCATCTTACTCCAACCAAGATAACTTCCTAATCAGTTACAAAGAAAAATATTCCACTTGAAGAATAACAGAAAAAACAAATGGCTCTGATTCAAGTGTTCAGTCTGTTATGGTGAAGAATTAGTGTAAAGAAACACAGCAGACAGACACACATTTTCTATCCAGCTCTAAGTTACTTATACATACTGGGCCCAACTCTCTTCTCATTTGTTGGGAGTTACTAATAACCATTGAGTCAGTGAATAAAGACCTCTTTCATGTAATTGAAATATTTGACTTCATATTTGTAAGTCCTGTTATATGACTTGAGTCAGGAAATAAATCTCAGTTTCTTGCTAACCCTCCTGTCTGTCCAGTGTTCATTAGAGTACTTATGAACAAAATTGAAACAACACAACAACAACAAAAACACGAGTGCAGCAGTTTTCAAACTGTGGGTTGGGACCCCAAAGTGGGTCATAACCCCATTTTATGGGGTCGCCATCGCTGGCTTAGGCTTGCTGGTACTCAGGACCAAAGCCTGAGGGCTTCAGCCCTGGGCATAGGGACTCAGATTACAGGCCCACTTGGGCTTCAGCTTTGCGCCTCTCTCCCCACCCCCGGGGGAAAGGGGCTTGGGCTGACTGAGGCTCCAGTTCCCCATCCTGGGGTCGCATAGTAATTTTTATTGGCCAAAGGGGGTCACAGTTCAATGAAGTTTGAGAACCCCTGCACTAGTGTAAATACATTAGCCTTGTTAGAATTACTTGTAATTTACCCAGATGTAGGTGAGATCAGAATTAGGCACTGTGAAATATTTTCAGATACACAGTCAAAGCATGATCATTTTAATGACAGGGAGACCCACTAAGATATCCATCCTGAAAACATTCATCTGAATAGTCCCATTCAATTCATTATCGAAGTGTGTTAAGTAACTCACATTTGAAGAATCAGGACTTAAATTTAGCACATAAGTAAATACACATAGGCAGCAGGTTTAAAACAAATAAAAGGAAGTTCTTCTTCATGCAGTGCACAGTCAACTTGGGAACTCCTTACCTGAGGAGGTTGTGAAGGCTAGGACTATAATAGCGTTTAAAAGAGAACTGGATAAATTCATGATGGTTAAGTCCATAAATGGCTATTAGCCAGGATGGGTAAGGAATGGTGTCCCTAGCCTCTGTTCGTCAGAGGATTGAGATGGATGGCAGGAGAGAGATCACTTGATCATTGCCTGTTAGGTTAACTCCCTCTGGGGCACCTGGCATTGGCCACTGTCGGTAGACAGATACTGGGCTAGATGGACCTTTGGTCTGACCGGGTACGGCCGTTCTTATGTTCATATGTTCTTATGTTATGTTCACATGCACACACACAAGCATACAAACTTGTTCTTTTGTTGTCATAGTTATAGTTCAGTTGTAACTGATATAAATGTAATAAAAATCCTAGTAAATGTACTGTAGTTTGACTCATAAAAGTAATGAAGCCTTGAAATACAAGATCTCACTACCGGTCTGTGCTATTAAAACTTTGCTGAGAATTGAAAAGAAACCACTCATTATTATGTGCTGATTATTGAGTATGTGGATCAGAGAAGTTCAGTGGATACAAACCTGAAGAACATCATCTAATTCTTGTGCCTCTACAATTAGGAAGGAGATTAGCCAAAATACATTAAAAGAGAAAGTCCACAACGCAAAAAGAATGTTTAGGGCTTACAATTCTTTTTATCTCCCCATTATCTTTAGTTTCTGTGGATTTCCTTCCCTTTTGATGTTTGAGATTCTCCAACAGCTTTTCATCTTGATGAATATTTTAAACACATATTTTTCTTTCGCATGCATGTTAATTCATCAAGCATCTTTTCCTAGGTGCTGACAGTTTTAATTTTTTTTTCATATATATTATTTGGTGTCTTAGAAAACCCTTCAATAAATTGCTACATTTAGTCCTGCCTCAAAACGTCAGGAGGGATGAGTAATCTGTCCTGTAACTGTATAAAAGTAGGTCCCGGAGTGCACATCTTTGTCTGGCCTAGGGGGCAGTGGAAAGTCCCGCCACTGACTGAGCCGGTCCATTGCCAGGGGGCATAAATTCGTAGTATGTCTTGTAGAGTCTACGGGAAACTATTACTGTGCTTTGTTTGACAATAAACCTGGCTCGGGTTCCTTCGTACCTTACTAGAGTCTGTGGTCTTTTGAGGTTCTCTCGGGGTTTGCTGTGTCAGCTCTCTGCGCAGAACTGGGGCAGCACACAGAGGGAACATGCACACAGCCGACTGTTATCATCGAACAAGAGCAGAGCACCACACCGGTAGCTACTGACAATAGTCTCTAGGCTTTCTGTATCAGAGGGGTAGCCGTGTTAGTCTGGATCTGTAAAAAGTGGCAAAGAGTCTTGTGGCACCTTATAGACTAACAGATGTATTGGAGCATAAGCTTTTGTGGGTGAATACCCACTTTGTCAGACGCATGTGTCACATGCGTCTGATGAAGTGGGTATTCACCCAAGAAAGCTTATGCTCCAATACATCTGTTAGTCTATAAGGTGCCACAAGACTCTTTCTAGGCTTTCTGTTACGTGTGGGAAGCACAACGTAACAGCTAGGGAAGTCTGGCCTGTGAGACAGTACGTTCCATATGGACATGATTTCATTTTTGTACATACTTTGCCTCTAGCAAAATTTTCAACAATGCTAATCTGTCTTTCCCTCTACACTTCTCAAACTAGAAATATGTAATGTTCATGATAAAAATAATTATTTTTGTGCTTTTAGAAAATAGAATCCCTGAGTTCAACTAAACACAGCCTCTCATGATCATTTATATTGTAGGGCCTTCTGATCACATGGTTGTAGGCTCAACTATGCAGAGACCCAGAAGAACTATATCATATAACTTTTTACAAACAACCCTACTGAAGTGCAAGAGACACCTGAATAAATCAGATTTCAAATAGTTGTACCTATTTTGAGAGAAAAATATGTCATCCACTTTTGCCAATTTTTTTTAACCTGAAATCATGCTGCTCTTCTGTTTTTCAATAGGCAAGAGCAAAAAAAAAATTCAGTCAAGATTACTTATTTCAGAGCTCAGAAAAGAGATTAATATGAAGTCTCAATGAGAGGTCAGAGTTATGTTTGACTCATTCTGTAACAGCAGCCAGTTTGGACTAAGTCATGAGAAGTTTCTCAAAGACTGAGCATATAGAAAAGAGCCTGATAGCAACATAACTACATATACCACACATGCAAGTTTCAAATAATTTCAGATTTCACATCAATAGCTTCGCTGTATTTTGCACTAGTAGGAATAGACTTACAGACCTTCTTAGCATGCCAGCACTATAGTTTTTGAATACCCCAAACTCTCACCAATATCAAGGAGAATTTTTGATGTTCAATGAAGATATAACTAAGTCTTTTTCCGATCTCTAACTTTTGTGATCCAATGCTTTACCTTTCTAGTCACACAAGTGTACTGCTCCGTGCATTTTATTTGCATGTTGTGTCTGAGAGAACATAAGCAGTGAAGCATGAGGGCCTTCAAGTGCTTTCTTAGCTGAACAGTTTGTTTCAATTTCTAGTATTCAAGAAGTTTAAACTTGAAAGTTATTCTGAAATTCTAAAATTATGCAGTTACTACAGAGTCCACTATTATGTGATCAGAAACAATTGCATTTTCATCTTGTCCTTTTCTTACCCATTACTTTTAGTGTTTGCAAATGTTCTTAGATTGACAGCTCTGGAGAATTTATCAATAATACTGGCACAAGTACAGAACAGATAGTAGCAATGCAGATTTCCTCCCAGTGCCCTGGAGGGACCTTCCATTAAGGATAAGCAGCCAGTTCAGTCTCCATGCCCAGTCTGTAGAGATTTCCAAAAAGGGTTCCAATAAGTTATGGTAGTAGTGTGTTTGTTTTGTGATGTGGACATTCGTCCATTAATAAATGAAATGAATTAGTTTGTCTGAGTCCAGCTCCTAGCAAGTGAAAAGGTAATAAGTTTGTTTCTACTGACCTGAGCTAGATCTTTTACTGTTAAATTCAGATGCTTCTATAGGCCTCTCTGATGTGATTGATGCACTAGTTGCTAAATATATTGTTCTTCACTCCTCTGACATGCTTCTTTGGCCGTTGGCACTAACATTACAACAACTTTGTTCAAGGATTTCTTCTTGTGAAAGATGGCAGTGCCCCCACACTCCATCTGCTATACTGGATGTCTATCAGTTTGTATATGTGAGTCAAGATCTTTCATAAGTGAAAAATTAGTTCCTCTTTCTTTTCTCCTACATAATGGATGACCCAGAATGCCAAACAAAAACCTTTCCATTTCCTTTCCTAAATAAACTTACCTTTAGAAAAAGGAGTGACTATAGTTTAAATAGACCAAAATGATTCTTAAAAAGTCTGGATAAGGATCCAAGATGTAGATACTTAACCTCACCAGACATCTACATTTTGAATACTGGGAGCCAAGCATAAAGTTCAGAACTAGACCCAAAATTCCTCAATATTTGTCTCCTGGTTTTGGTTTGGGCTCTCATCTCTTCTTTTATTTTTCACCCAGCATAACTCTGATTCAATTTAAACAAATAGTAAAATGTACTCAGATCCTATTTAATCCTTTTATGGCATTTTCTCGCCTCAGGATTATTGCTAAATCATCTCTTACCACTTGACTTTAAAATAATAGATTCCAGTTTAGTTATTACATGGAAAAGAACTGCATTTAAAAGAAAGTTTAGGTTGCAAAGTTACATACTCAAAAGTTAGGAAATGCCAACCTTCATTCTACCCACTTATGTATCCAACCTTTGCCCTGAAAGAGGCAGGAGTCCCATGGAAAAATATCATAATCATGTAATTATACACTGCATCATAATACATATACATAGGACAGAAATAAGGTAGCATTGGCGACTACAAATTTACATTAATTATTTTTGTTAAAATCTCATTATTTTTAAACCAGTTTCAAGATTTGGGGGTTGGAACCAAGATTTTTGCAACCTTAGGGTTGACAATGCTATCATTTAGTTAGTATCACAGATGCAAGTTATACTTCCCCATCCAACTTCAACTTTGCCCCACCTAATAAACACCTGTAAGGTTAAGAGAACATATCACTAGAAATATGTATTTGAATGGGACTGGAGGGTGCTCAGTACCATATTGGCTCAGGCATTTTTTTTTTTTATTTTTTAACATAAGTGGACAGAACCTCCTTTTTACGGTTTACCTGGAAGATTGTGTCTTCACTCACCCTCTACCCCCCTTTAAAAAGAAAGCAGTGAACCTGCTGCACTGAGCGATAACAGAAAATTGTAAAGGGCCAAGTTATCAAAGCAAGAGTGTCTAATATGTCAGGGGCTAAATGGATGTGACTTGATTTTACTCAGTAAGCTTCTGAACAGGTGGTTGTGAATGACAGATCAGTCCACATCTCTTGTACTTAATACTTCAAATATATTTACTTTGACACAAGCTTTCCTAAAAAGATGGAAAACATGAAGGCATATGAGAACAAAGGACAGGAAATGCCTGACAGTTTAGCTGATAAAGTTAACTGCATTTTAAAAGTGACTGCAAGTGAGGAAATGGCTGTATGCTTTATATGGAAAATTAGGATTCAGACTATGCAGTAATCATTTAAAACTTGAAATTTTAAAGAGGAAGAACCAGAACTTTTAAAAAAAAATTCCCTTTCAGACTGCAATGTAAGATGTAATCATAATCATGTTAATTCCAATACTTATTTATTACTGTCCATTTTGAAGGAAATTCAGTCACTGTGAACAATGATAATGCATTAGTTGCACATGTAACAGGTCAAATCACAATGCATTTAAATTATTGGAATAAGGAAATATATTTAACTATTTTTAAAAATCTCTGAAGAAAAAACAAAGACACTAAGGTCCTGCTCCGTATAGGGAAACAGGGAAATCAGTGGCTGTTGAATTCAACCTTCCATTTAAAAAAATCAGACATATTTATAAGAAAACATTAAGGGTCAAATTTTGCCACCTCGGTTCACTCTGAGTAGTAATTTTCTCATGAGAAGCCCCATTAATTTCAATGAAACTTCTTAGAGAGAAAGATACTACACAACCTGAGGAAGTGGTTCACAATCTGCTACTTGGAAATAAGAATGAATTAAACAAATTGTTCTTCACCTTCTCAATTCCTTTTCTACAGCTGCTATTTCTTGCACCGGACAGATGTTCTCCAGTCTATTTCTGGCTCACTTCATCCCAGACTCCTCTCTCTTCTTCAGTCTTGCAGTTACACTTCCCCACTAAATTTGTCTACACAAAACTCCTTCTCCTCTGATTGTAGAGCTAAACACCATAAGAGCCAGCAAAAGCATTCTGTAGGAACAGGATAAGGAACTAGCAGAAGCCAGTGTCATTTCTACTGAGGCAAGAGCAACTAAGAACCTGTAACTGGCTTCCTTTTGCTTTGTTGGCTGTGTTCTGGATGAGAAAAGGAAATGTGTGCCTGGCAGGCCCCATGTAGGTATTTGGAAACTACCCAGATTCAACAGAAGAAAATCCAGACAGCATAGTATTGTGTGCAAATTATCAGATATAGAAGGGCAGTCCTTAATCCATCTGACCGTAAACATTTATGCCCATTATCTTATTAAAATACAGCTGCTCTTTCATGTGGTGGTCAGTTTTTGCCCCCCTTTCCCTGGGGCAAGTTTATGTGGTAACAGATTCTTGCGGTACGCACTTCTCTTTGGCTAGTCCCTGGCACAAGTGACAGCACTGAGCCACATGTTTCAGGTGTCCTGGTGATCCTCCCATAGCGATGCAGACTGCTTTCTGTGTCCTCCCAAGCCCCCAGACAGCGCCAACATTTGATGTTCATTACTGAGAAGTTCCCAAATATTCAAGTTACTGCATCATCTTTTGCGAAAGGGAGGCATTTTTGTTCTGTGAAGTATTAGCATCCTCATGTATTAAACCAGTGGGATTTACTTTGGATCCAGCAATTCATTACTAAACTACAGAGTTATACATGTGCTTAAAATAGGTTTTAAAGTAGGTTTGACTTAAAATAAATGAGTGCAGCTAGAGACACTAAAGGGATTGGTATAGTATAAAAAGAGTATATTCTGCTAAAAACTGGTTTATCCACCTTGGCCCAGACTGTGGCCTGTCTTGTGCTGTGTCACAAAGGAGTAAGGGGGCATATTCACTATTGTGAGGATGAACCAAAGCTGTCAAAAGTTGGACAAAATTAAAACATGGACTTTTTAGTACTATAGAACTAAACATTATCATAATGTGGCCAAGTTCCTTTAGAGAGAGAAATACAGTGATCAGGCATTTTGGTCTATGCTGGTTAGCCAGTCCTGCAAAATATTCATTCCTATGAGCCTAATTTCCAAGAACAATGCTCAAACCAGATAGACTCAGACTATTCCTGTGGAAAGGGTGGCTGCAAAATGCTGGGTGTTCTACAGTCACCAGAAGCAAAGCACCTTCTCTTCAGAATAGGAAGTCAATTCAGTATCTGGGGTCTGGTCTAAAGGCTAGTAAAGTAACAGGGAATCTTTCCATTGACTTCAGTGAACATTTTGTGGGGACTCTAGGGAGCCTCCATGGGCCAGCAGCAACATTACGCTGTATCAGGCATAACACAAACAACATTAATTCAGGTAAAACTCAGTCCCACATAGGGTTAGTTTATTTTTTTTCTTTAATTCTCCTCCCTTTTGCATTGAGAGATCTTAAGGCCTTATTTGCAAAATATTATGCACCCTATATATGGATTTTCTAGATACTTTATGAAGTGTTATCTTTTAAAAATCATAACCACTTCATTTTCTAGTCCAGCAAGGGCCTTTACTTGCTATACCAAACATCCTATAACCACAAGCTTCCCAAACTGATTAAAAAGAGCATTAAAAGAAACATTCTCTGACCAAATAAGGGAAGGTGTTACATGCCTATTAAATAAATTCTTCTTCTAAAAGAAAGTTTTCTGTAATATAGATGCCATATGCAGCTATAACTTACCCTCAAACCCTTCATTTGAAAATTGTTTTAAAACTGTTCATATACTACATTATGCATATAGGTTGTATTATCACTTCAGGCATCTCTCTTCAATGAAGACATGCGCACAAAGCAGAGGCCAGCTATATCACACAACTTATTACTAACCCCAACGCACAAAGTTTTTTGGACAGAAACATTAAACAGCACAGGTATGAAACTGGAAGACTGCAGGATTACAAAGCCAACAGTGGATTAGAAAGTCAAGCCCCAGTGCTGGAAGCTTCTCCATAGAAGTGGGTTCCTGCACTTGCTCAGATCCTCAGCAAAGTCAGCAGAACTCAGTGCAGTCACAAGTGTCACCCAAGTAGATCAGTTTGCATGATTGGGGCCTCACTGATTTGTTCACGATTTCTCCCCTTTAGGACTTTGTAGAGGGGGAAACTGAATGAAAGTTAATCTATATTATGCTGGGAAGGAACTAATTGTCTATGCCATATTAAGTAGGTGGGCCAAGCAGTGTGAAACCTTTATCCTGAGACTGAAATTTGACTGCAACAAAAAATTTTAAAAAAGTGACTAGACTTGTGTTATGCCACTCCTCACTCACCCTCAAAATACAACACCTAAATCAGAGTTAATTTCTCGGCACCAAAATACCAGAGAAAGCTCAGATTGGTGGACCGTGGACCCTCCTGTTCTCTGCCTGAGGCACACAGTAGTTTAGTCTTTTGAGGACTGTAATACTTTAGTCTAATTTTGCTTATTGGCTTCCTGTGCGGGGGAGGGGGGGTTGGGTGGTGTTTAGTGGCCTGTGATATGCAGGCGATCTGACTAGATGAGGGATCTGGTGGTTCCTTCTGGACTTACACTCTGAGATTAAAGGGCTTCAGAAAGAGCAATGGAAACCTTTAAGAGGCTGAATATATGTGAAAAGATTAAAAGAATGAAATATATGTCTAGATTAAATGGGGATTAAGTGCAAGCATGATAATCGTATTTTAATATTTGAATGGTATAAGCACCGATGGTGGGGATAAAATGTTCAGAGAGCTACTGGTACGTTTATAGTTTCTGTAGGAACAAAGATTTAATCAGAGAGTATATACCAAGCAGGAATTGACACACTGGCTTGAATAAAAGAAAAAGAAAAAAGATAAGAACAATACCCCATGTAGGTCTTATGTGGTATATAGTACCTTGGGTAGGCACTAGGATTTCACTCTTTATGAACAGCATCTTAATGAAAAAACCTCATTTGAAAACAAATCATCGGCGACTTAAGTCTCTGCTGAGGTAACTATTTAAGAAAATAGAATGAAGAGGGATGTAAATAGGAAAACTACTCTGAAAAAAACTGAAAAGCTGCTGAGAGCAGATGGTGTCCGACTGAATCTTATATATTTATAGACTTAAAAATAAAAAGCATGCTTAGGAAATTATTCACCGGAGAATAAATTACAGTTAAAAACAACAGGATCTATGTTAACATTGCAATTTAAAAAATGCAAACATGGCTGGGCACATAATATATTCTTTAAATCACAGTTTATGTATGAGGGTTCTGTTTCACCGTGCCAAAAGAAAAGCAGTATCTTCCAGTGATATGGATGATTTATTAAATTTCCTCCATGCTTAAAACAGAGACGCACAAAAGAGATTATGTAGATTATCACAGGTTTCTTGGCCAATTGGCTGTTTAATGGAAAGTCTCTTGACCATCTGGATCAGTGATCTGATAAATGGGAGAGGCATTGGCGTCTGTCTTTCCTACAGTGAAGAATCTTATACTTGTTGTTCAGCCAGCATTACAAGTAGAGACTCCATTTACAGAAAGAGAAAAACGTTGGCTGCAAAAATGACTATGGCATTGTAGAAATAATGGGAAAAAATTCTAGAGCATGATTCCAACATAATATATGCATCCAAGGTATTGCAAAGAAGGGCAATAATAGAGACTAATTAGACGTAGCCACTAGAGCATAACAAAACAGTGGCACCAGAGAAGCAGACACAAATGGAGGACACAGAAGTGGAAGGGTCTATTTTCTCCTGACAAATACCTCAATTTCTACTATTAATAGGGGTTTTACTAATGTGGGGTGTATGAAACTTCCTCCTGCTTTTTTAAAATTATTATTGTTGTAACCAGACTGTGAAGTCCAGTATATTTTAGTGTGCCAGGATGACTTTCCTGAAGGATTGTTCATTCCAAGTCTCAGAAATTCTGTATTAGCAGGGACTGTTAATATAATATAAACTGGGACAGGGACCATCTTCTCAGTCTGTGTTTGTACAGCGCCTAGCACAATGGGATCCCGGCCATTGACTGGAGCTCCTCAGTATATTTATTTGTATTGGAGTAATATGATTGTAGGTCCACAGTATTTAAGAGGATGGCACACTATACTATCTAAAAAAGTAAAAGCAGCAAAGAATCCTGTGGCACCTTATAGACTAACTGACGTTTTGCAGCATGAGCTTTCGTGGCTGAATACCCACTTCTTCGGATGCAAGAAGTGGGTATTCACCCACGAAAGCTCATGCTGCAAAACGTCAGTTAGTCTATAAGGTGCCACAGGATTCTTTGCTGCTTTTACAGATCCAGACTAACACGGCTACCCCTCTGATACTATCTAAAAAAGTGTCCATGTTAAAACTTAAAGGGCCCAGTCCTGTAGCCCTTCACACCTTCACAGGCCTAGTAAAATCAAAGTTTGAGTGTTCTTTGCCATTAGAATCCTAATTGCTAGTGAAAACATTTATCGTTTTAAAAATTTTTTAAAGCTATTAACTAAAAAGATTCATTTAATTGCAATTTTGGGAACCCCTGGTGCTGGGAGTTACTGAGCCACTGGATTCTAGGGATACTTTCAACAGACTTAAAAATAGATTTCATAAGATTCATTTTTTAACCAATAAAAACTTATTTCAGAATCTAATGACTATCTGGAACCTATTTCAAGGAAGAGAACAAAAACAGACTGCAGCAGCTCAAAAAGTTCTCAGACCCTCTTACACTGAAATGTTGCTTACCATTGCAGTTGTTCATGAGATCAGTTAACCACAAGGAAAGCATTGACTTCATCTTCATTTTAATGAGCACTTTTAGTTTAACTGCTTTTTGATGTTTTACCATATTTTTTCCTCATTAAAAAGATGAATTTGCTTAGTTGTCACAGTAGCCAGTATATAAAAACACATCACAAAAAGTTAATATACAGAAGTTAGGTACATTTAATGCTCTGAAGACAGCTTCAGAGAGCCTTTTTAAAAAAAAAAAATCCCTGATAATAGCAATTCATGTAAACATGTTAACTGAGGTCTTCATATCTCTTCTTTTATGCAACAATATATTACAATTTGCTGGGGTATAATTTATTAGTTTGAGCAGGTACTTCTATCTAGTTTATTTGAAATCACCTTGTTTATAAACAACACCGTTTTATATTAATACCCCTTTACAGAATGCTGGAAGAGACTCACATTCCTGCTCCTAGCCAATTCACTTGAAAAGTAACCTACATCGATCCATGCTGCAGTGTATTTAGTAGCTTATATTATTTTAAAGTCTTGAAGTTCTGATTAAGGATCTGATCTTAGCGGGGCAGATGAGAAACCCGTCTTCATCCTCCACTACAAGAGTAGGTTGCTTATGGGCAATAGAATTTCTTGCCACTGGGTACTGTGGTCAATTCAGTTTCCCTAACCACCACTAAAAAGATATCCTCAACTTCCACATCCCGTTCTCTTGTAGCTCACCCTACAAAGCTGCATTGACTGCACAGAACCCTGGACCCTCTTGCAGAGCTATGACGATGTACCAGGCATCAATGCCTTCACAAAGCCATTTTACAAGGATCATTGTGTGGTTCCCCACCACCCCCAGATGATTCATCACTGCTGCTGCTGCTACCTACATACCAAAGACAGGTGATGATTATGTTCCTTTTCTTTTTGAGCAACACTGCACATTGTCCTGCACCAGGCAATGCCACTCGCATATGTTCTGCAGGAACTTCATTACCTAAATTCCAGGGCAAAGTCCAGAAGACTATGGTTAAATTCTTCTCCATAACCCAGGAGCCTGGTTCCTGACCACCAATACCTGCTTGACTTTAAATTAGTATCCCTTTGGAGTCACTTTTCCTCACATCTTAATCCATTACTTTCACACGTTACAGCATCCATTTCTCTGCTTTCTCTTTTTTACACTTCTCTCTAGGGAAAGGGAAAACAGCATCTTCCATAGCTCCTTGCAGGATTAAGTCATGGAATTCTGAAATGTTTGATATGGGCCCAATATTCAAGTGTATAATCCTGTGGTATGTAGATTCCTTGAAGTGAGCAGGACCACCCACATAATTAATGATTACTTGTGTTAAGTAAGGGTCTCATCCTGCCAAGCCTGGCATCGTACAGTCATGATCAAAACAGAAATGTGTGACCTTTTCCTCATCTCAGATTTAGATGAAGTTTAATGGGCAATATAAAAGTAGTAATTGTAATCTTTAAAAAAAATCTCAGGGTTTTTTGTATTAATTTAAGACCTTTTAATACACACAAATGTCTCATGTTCTTTCAGAAGTTCCAAAAGTAGCTGATAATCCGTTTTAAAAAATTATTCCCATTTTCATCATGTATTGGACTGTAATTATAATCAATACCTACTGATACTATGTAAATTCATCAGTGACACAAAAGGTTTCTAAGTATTTAATATGAAAACTACACTGAATCAAGGCAAAAGCTCCTTTATTTTCAGATTGGAATTGGATATTCTCCTGACCCATTTTAACCCTAATGAAGTTTAAAGCAGCCAATATCCAATTAAATAATATCTATATATCTAGCTCTATTCCTATGTCTATAATTAATTACATTCCTGTTTGCATTACTTCAGAGTATACTTGTAAGCCTTCACCCTTGGGCTGATAAACAGTCATGCCAAAGAATTTAAACAATCAAGAATGCCAAATTTGTTACATCTTGACATCTGATTAACTGGAAAATAGAAAATATGAATTACAGTCCTACAATAGTAACTTTTTCCTTTGCATCTTGTCTAGCAAAAGGAGTATAAATCCTAATTTTTTCCCTGAAATCCATAAATCCATTTTTACTGTGTTTTAAATATCATGATCACTTGATGCAATTTATATAAATGGTGGCAGTGTTAAAGAATAAACTGATTTATTGTTTATTTACTGCAGAAATAATAGGCAAGTAGTGTAGCAAACCTCTAAAGATCAATCATATTATATTTGACAGCTCAACTATCAACTTTGTGGCTTTCCCCTGCAATTTACCACGGCCACAATATTATTTCTGTTCATAGCATGACACCTTTTCAAAAACATCTCTACACCACATAAACAGATGGTAAATGCATTATAGACAAATTACTGGACTGATATTCCTTGTGTGGGTGGAAATTTTCATAATTGGTTTTCATCAGTCTAATAGCAATTGCTTTAGGTTAGAACTTAATCATACACTATAATTTTATACAGAGAATAAGTTTCTGACAGAACAATTAGATTTCATTTCTTAAGATCCTGAGCTTCAGACTAGTTAAAGGCTGAAATTGTTCATTTTGTAAACATGCTCACAGTTTAAATATAATCTGTAAAACACAACATTTATCAGATATGGGAGGAGGAGACTTAATTAGCATACATTTTGTAATTTTATTGGTATGCCAATAAGATTCTTTTTTCTGGGTTATTAAAAAATAGAGCCTAATCCAAACCCACTGTAGCCATTAGGAGTCTGTAGACAGACTACAGTGCACTTTAGATCAGGCCCACATTGTAGAAATGCATTATATAACAATGTTCTCATGAATGATTGCTCTGGTTCAGTTTAGTAAAATATCTGATTCCTTATAAAAGCGTTATTTCAAAAGTTGAAAATAATGTTTGAAGTTTCAACAAGATCATTTTCCTCTCCACTATTTCTCATTTCTAACTGCAGTTTGCCCAGAACTAGAAGCGTAAGCAGGACCAGTTCAAGCAAATATGATTAACTCCCCGTGAAAGACATTCATCTTGGACCACAGGTTCAGCGTGCAAGCTTCCACTCACACAGGGCTATTGTGATGAAAGTATAAGTTGTCCAAAACTGATGCAATTGTGATTGCAGAGTATGAATACATAGTTAGGATAATACCACTAGCATTTATGGATCCCCATCATCTGAGGGCTTTTCTGGCAAGTATCTCTCCTTGCACAAGATGTCAATGATTTTAGTTCCAAAGTTACCTATATTCCACACAAATATGGTGTCTAAACACTAGAATTTATTTAAAATGTATCACATTATAAAATCATGGAACAGAGATTCTAGAAGAAACAAGGTGGGTTAGGTAATATCTTTTATTAATATATTCTCTTGGTGAAAGATGAGCTTTCAAGTTTCATAGAGTTCTTCTTCAGACCTGAAAACTTGTCTTTTTCACCTACAGAAGTTGGTCCAGTAAAAGATTTACTTCACCCACCTTGTCTCTCTCATATCCTGGGACCAACATGGCTACAATAACACTGAAAACATTATAGAAGTAATCATTTACAGGCAAAGAATGAAGCCTGCTGCATTTGAAGTTTATTTGCATCTCTCATTTTGGGTCTTTTCAATGTATTTTGCCGTACGTTTGGGAATCAGCCGGTAGAGAGGCAAGCCTGAGGCCTGCCTCCAACAACAGGCTTAGGAGCATTGTTTCAAGCAGCTCTGAGAGCAAGTAGTGAAATATCACGAGAAGGTCTGTTCTTATGATATTTTTTGATCCAAATGTAAGCATATGAGTGTGGTAAATAATGAAATAAACCCTGTTTTGTCTAGATTTCTATTCAGTTTTCCAAAGTCAAGAGCTCAAAAGAGTTCTGATTAATTATCTAAATGTGTGGGTGGTTATCCCCAAACAAACTCCAAAAATCTTCTCATCAAATGTCTCAGTGTTCCATGTGCCAGTGCCTAGCTTGCTCCTAGGAGATGCTGACAACTCTGCTCCCACAGACTTCAATCAGGAATCAAAGATGCTCAGCACCTTGCAGTATCAAGCCCTAAATTATAGAACCATTTAAATTACTTATGTGTCCCTCCATGAAGGTTGCAACTCCTCACATCTTAACATCATTGCATGTGATCACAGACATAATGAAAACATAAGAATCTATCAAACAAGTAGTGAGAAAAAAAATCTGTTACTGAGGGCTTCTCTGGAGCGAGTTAAAAGGCCTTCAATTCACTTTGTAGTTGCTAAAATAATTTGGTAGCAAGGGGAAAAATATAACACCTTTATCTGGTATTCACTCCCTCCTGAATAAAATGATGGTAATGAGATACATTCATTTTTATATATGGGTATGCAAATCACATATTTGGGGAAATAGTTATTTAAACTAAAAAGAGGCATTCCATTGTGTGTATGAATTTGAGATAAAGTGAGAATTGATATTTATCTAATACCATGATACTGCAGTGAACTCTGCCGACATGGAACCCCAAACACTTCAAAGGACTTTGGTACGGGCCTTGGTACAGGCCTCATTGTAGGATCAGAGTGTAAATCAAGACACATTTCAAATCTGACACCAATTCTTGTCTATATTGGCAACCTGGAGAATGCTTATTGCAGTTAAATTCTTGTGTCCATGCAGAAACATGTCTGGTAACATTTATCCCATTTACACTCTAATTCTTTGAATCCACAAAGAAATATGTTACTGTAACTTTAATAAAATAATTCTGCTTTTAAGGTTCAGTCATTAAAAAAAAGACATGAATACGAAACCACCGTGGTTAAAAGTCAATATTTGCCAACACTTACCACATAGTGTGATCTGAGATACCAATTTCTCTCCGACTAAGGAAATAACTGTTGTATCTCATATCACAATAAATGGAAGAACTAAGTTTCATAATTCATTCACCAGTCAATCCTATTCCCCAGCTCATATGTCTGAGAATCTCTTACATATTTAAGATCCAATTCAGAAAATTACTCAGGCACATTTATAACTTTCTGCACGAATAGTCCAATTCAACTTACATTAAACATGTAGCTAATATTTTGTTGAAATGAGGCCTTTATGTGTACAGAAATAAAAATGGCAAGAGAGTAGTAGATATAGAGAAGAGAAAACAAGTAAAATGGATGGGAGCAACAGACTAAAATGTAGTTGTTTGAGTAAGCCATGGTAAATACATTTGTTTACTGATATTTGTTAAAAGAATATACCTTCTTTCTATTGTACTATCATTCTGGGGGGACAATATTTAGTAGTTGCTCTAAAAATATCAGCATTTGCCACCAATTTCCATGCATTGGTATCTGAGATTGGTATAAGGCAAAAGTATGGTAGAGGAGGTGAAGACTATGTAGTAGTGAATGGCAAATATCTTTGTTTCTGCAGAACAATACATACTGAAAATATAGGCAGATATTATTGGTCGTAGGTGGTGATACTGTATGCATTAATAAAGAATAGATTAAGTTGTTGCAACACCACTGATTCAGGTCACCATAGCTTTGACTCTACACACTATTGATTTCTAGAGCATAGTTTCTGAAGAAACCACATCCTTAGAACAGGGACTTTCTGACTCTCATTTTTACCATCTTTAAGGGGCAGAATCTATAATTAGCATGGGGCAGAATTTTCAAGAACCCAGAATCTGAACAAAATTTCAGATTGGGTCAATAAAAACATTTTGACTGGATAACTGATTTTTGGGTCAATTTTTACTTCTTTATTTCCTAACCTTTTAATAAAATTAACTAAATTTTCAAAATAAAGTGTTACAAAATGAAAAATAAAATGTTTGTTTTTAAAAACTGTTCAAACAGGACATTTGACAAATTAAAAATCAGAAAAAAATTGAATTGGTAGATTCATCAACCCTTACCCATGAACGGTTTTGTTCAGTCAAGATTTTCTGATGAAAAATGTTTTGTCAGAAAATTCCTGAGCATCTCCAACTTAAATGATGACTCATTCCCTTGATTGAGAATGACTAGGTTTGAGTAATGGATATTGGGGGAGTAGGTGGTGGTAAACTAGATATAGAAATATTTGAAGAGATACCTGGTAATGCAGAATCTGCTTATTTCTAGACTAGAAAATAAAAGGTTTATCTTTCAAGTAATACATGCACTAAAATACAGTGGACATCTATAGTGAAGTAATTTTATTCCCACCACTAACATATTCCAAGAAAAACTTCATTATAACACTGGAAAACAAGATATTTCAGTTTGCACATTCAAAGTCTTCAAATTATTTTAATGCATTGCATTCTACTTTCATAATAGTTTTACTTTAGCTAAGTTCCTTATAAGCTGGACCAAGTACATTGCTACGTAGTCTGCATTCTGTCAAAAGCTAGTCTTTTATGAGGATTTGTATTTAGTCAAAATGTTTTAGAAGGAACTCTGACTTTAGGCCAAGTGAACCATTTTTGGTTATCCAGTATTCAAAAAAATCCATTGAATTATAAATTAATTAATGTGACGCAGACTGTAATAAAAAAAAAAAGCATTATGCCCCATTATACTGGTTTGGAATTGGCTCAGCCAATAAGCCAGTTTCTCAATAGCCATTCAGAATGCAAATCCTTGTACTCTAGCTGAAGGCCATTATTAGCTGGAGCGCACGACATTAAATAAGCACAGTGATTATACAAAGTCTTCTGTTCTGATTGGTTAATGCTTTCAAAACTCTCCACCCAGAAATGCACAGTTGCCTTAGCTTTTGACCCCATCCATATATTATCATCACATTAAACCCCAGATGTTAAATAAAATCTAGATGCAGATGGCAGCGCTGCCTTATTAAGCTTGTCCAATACTTCCCATTATAAAACCTGACTTTCAGCTGCTTATAACTGCCAAATTTTAACCATTAACACTTTTATGTCTCCAGTGTCTGCCTCAAGATTTGTTTTTTATTATTATTTTATGTTTAAAACAAAATGGTTCAGATGATTCCAAGAGAAAGGTTAGGGAAAATTTGTTGCTCATATTAAAACATTCTCATGACCTTTTCTCTGAGAAACTCCAGCACCCCTGTTTTGGAGCAAGGACTTGAAATTTGGAAGGGAGATTCGCTTTGGGTCAGAAATGTGGCTTTTCCTGTAAAAATCCATCCAAATATTTGTGAAAGTCAGTGGTAAAGTGATCCATTGCCTTCTACTGCTGGTCCAGAAAGCTCTAGTAGGTTATCATCATTCTTCAGTTACTCTGTTGGCTCAAATGGCAGAAGCAGTGGATTTAAAGGGTCCAGCAGTGCTGATGATAACCTATGTGTGTCAAAATGATACCACATGATGGCATTTTATTTTTTCCCCATTTTTTTAACCTAGGAAATTACAAACTGTTAGAAGAACATTATTAAGTTTGCAAATTGAAGCTCTCAAAAGTTGGGAAATCACAGAATTATGATTAACCAGTTCCTCTTTTTACTCCTCTTCTACTTGTCACTAGTCTGCTCTGTATCAGCTACCTGCTTATTTCTTCAGCAAAAATATATATTCTCTGTTTCTCTCTCGCACACGTGCACAAAATCTACATTAAAAGAACACTGTAGTTTTTAAAAAGTATCTGATCATTTAATTAGAGGCTATATCAGAGTACACAAAGGGGACAAATTAAGTTTGCATAGTCTTGTTCTGGGCACATGGAAGAGTAGTTCAGAGGTCAGTAGGTAATCATAAGAAAGGACTTCAAAATAGCTAGAAAATCACATGGAGAAAGCTTTTGTAATTTTGCTATTTAATAAATACATTTTTCACTGGGAAAATATAGTCAGTGATTTTTTTTTTCCAGATTTTCCCTTCTCAAGAAAAGTTCAAAAGAAAACAATATTTTCTGTTCCCTTCAAAACCTTAATGACCTGATCAGCATTAAAGCAGAAATACACTTCAAATGCATGGAATGTGTGACAGTTGGATATGCTGATCTATGGATAGAAGAGCATATGAGGTTGCTGTTAAGGTTTTGCATTAGTATGCAAATTGGATTAAGCTGGGATAGGTATTTCTTTTTGGTATATGGAAGTGAAAGCCTGATGAGGTGTGTTATCAACAGCACTGTAGGCAATAAGGTGGAAAGGAATGCCTAGCCAAGATCCCCTTAACTTCTACTTCCCCATGAGTTTAAAGTTTTAAGTGGATGGAGCATGGCACAATGTAATGTTCTTGCTACTAGATATAATTTGCTTATTTTATTGCTACATAATAAAATGAAGCATCCTCATATTAGCAAAGTAAGTGCTTTTTAGTCCTACAGTTTAAAACTGTTTTATGTTTATTAATACCTATTTGCCTATTTTGCTGAAATAGCTTAGGACAGTAGTTCTCTGTGCTGAAGATTCAAATGCTACTTCATCTTCAAGTGAAAGCTGAGAAGGCTTCCACTTCATTTCTGAATGGTTACAAGAGATCCTCCAACAGAAACAATATCTGCTATGCATTTGTCTTGTGAAAATCCAATCAATTAGTTAAATTGATCATAAGAGAATATCTGGGAGGGTTCCTCAACTTCAGTTCATTCTTAAAATTTATTCTCAACTCCAGATGCAATTATTTCCAATTCACAAGTCAGTCCTTCTACTTCAGAAACAGGGGAGGCTCTACAAAGTAGGCTGCCCCAAGCAGCGCGGAGCGCTGCGCCGCCCTTCCCCCCCAGTCCCGCCCTCTTCCCTCTTCCCGCGGCCGGCATCCTGGGGGGGCGGCATTTTCCCGTGGAGCTCCTCGCCATGCCCGCCCGCGGGGTCCACAGCGGGCCGACGGGAGCGGACCTGCGCAGCAGTCATGCCTGCGGAGCTCACAACGACCGCCGCAGAGACGACCGCCGCGCAGGGCAGGCACGCGGTCCGTCCCCCGCCTGCTCCGGCTCGCTGGTGCCTGAGTTCAGAAACTATGCCAGGCTTTAAAAGGGGCAACAAACATGTGCAAGCTCACACACAGAGTGCAGTTGTATTTCCAAAAGCTCCATATTCCCCATTCCTTCCTTTTAAATTACCAATTTGTATGTTAAGGAAACCTACGTTACCATTTCGGTCAAAGATGTCTGTCAGGAAGAGTGGCTGTCTCCTGTCCCTTTGGCTCCCCATTTACCGTCACAATGAGTATTTCTAAAGTAGCATTTGCATTCTTAGACTAAGAACCAGATCCTTCGCCTTGCTCTGCTACCTGTGTCACTCAGGAGGTGAAAATGGCATGGAAAATGCACCATCAGTTCCCTGCTGCATATATTCCAATGTCAGAGTCCCCAGTAGGCAAAGCAATAGTGGTGCTGACTCATATCCTTCACTACATCCCTGGCTCAGGAAGCAGCCTGGGGAATGGAGCTGTGTGTCAGGGCATACAGAGGAAGTGGCAGAGAACAAAGGTGCTCCACCAAACTCCAGCTGGTGCATGGCCCCTTAAGCTAGCACTGTAGCTAGCAGACAAAATCCCTAGGGCCTTACAACATTGTGGGTTTCTAACTCCTCTATACTAATTCTAGTTCTTTCACTAAATGTAAAGCAAACATTTAATTAGTAAATGACATTTACAAAATAAATTTGCTGTGTGATGGTCCACGTTACTAACCAACAAACTAAAAGGAAGTTTGCTGCTACAATATTGCAATACCATATTGTACTAGTCTACCCTTATATTTTCCTCAAATGCCTTCTAAGTGTGCATACAAAGCATTATGCTAACTCAGCTGAAATTGGATGATCCAGTGGATCCTACTGAATTTATTTTGAGGAAAATCTAATACTCACATGAAACACATTGAGGACTATTATCCAAAATGATCTCTTCAGGCAAACAACATGTAGCAATTATATTCCATAAGGCCTCAATAGTCTTATCAGCAGTACAGTTATATGTACAGTGGGTTAAAAATGATAAAATGCTATTTTTCTACAGAAAGGTTTCAGGGGAAAGGTTTCTAAGGTCCAGGATGGATATACAAGAGAGTGGGATTCCCTGTTTTGAAATCATGAGCCACACTGATATTGGCTATTATGGAAACTTTCAAAAAAATAAAGCTAAAAATAAAATCATTTTCATCCTGGATAGGAATTGTCTTTTGAAACCTTAATTTGTCACAAAACAGAATTTTCTTCTGGCCAGCCCCAGTTGGATGTATATCTTCTATCAACCTGGAATAAGCAACAGCTGCAATTGAGTATTTCTCCAAAAAAAAATTATTAAGATTAAGGTATTTTACAAGAATAAAAGGCTTAGAAAGATACCACTGAGTACACATTTCTCTTTCAATATTTGCATTGTAGACTACACTTAGCCAAAAGTAGCTTTTAGCTAAGCTTTATAATTGTCATTATTCCTTGGCAAAGTTATTGTACTCCAACAAGCATTCCAGCTTGCAAACTTTTGGGTATTGCTGCTCATACCTCATAGTAAAGAATAATTGTTTACTGACAACATTTTTTTTCTGGAAAAATAAATGGTGTCATTTCTTACCTGCTATATGAATTTGGCCAACCAGAATGAGTAGATTGCATTTTCCCCCATCAAAAGAGATCTCTCAAGTTCTATGGCTCTTTATTTTGCAGAAGTGGGAAACTTAATGGGTTGGATCCTCTGATGGTATAAATTGGCATAGTTCCTTTGAGGTCACTGAAGCTATGTTGATTTACATCTAATGAAGATCTGGCCTGTGGCTCCAGAATGAATACCTCTTGATCAATCTGAGACTAATTTCTCTCACCTTTTATTAATGTTCTTGATGTGTATGGTAAGGAATTATCATTTCAATCTTTGCATATACCACAATGTTCCTGATATAATATTTCTAACACACACAAAAATCCTAAAACAAACATTTAAAATTAGATGTTTCAGGCCTTTATGCATAATAGACAAAAAGAGCAAGACTGTTTTTACTCTGACAGGTCACCTTTAAACATCTTTAAAGGGTTAGATGATAAAGCCGTACATGGCACATACCCAGTAATACATAGTTGAAATGAACATATTTGTTATTTTTAATGTATTCTGCTTTAGTTTAACTAAATGCTGAATGAAACGGGGTGGCCTTAGTTTTAGTTACCAAGTGATTAAAAACACAAATCTCAGAGACCTAACTAAAATATGTTTACCATTAAAATGAACCTTTACATCTTTATACTATTTAAGTTGCTAAATTCTCCATTTGTTATTTCCAATATAGAGAATTCCCTGATGTATTGTGTTACTTGAACACTTACTCATAACAAAAAAAATGAGACAAATTAAATATTGATGTTCACTGTAGTATAGTCACAATATTTCACAGGCTTTCACCAAATAAGCAATGTGACTAGTTGCCTGTACATTCATTGCTGATGAAAAAGTTATTTTTCTTCTCACTCTAGAGGAAATCAGACAGGTCGTTTTAGCTCTATTTAGCTGATACAAAACCATTTTCCTTTTCAGAAGTAAATAGTCATGGAATGCAATAGAACAGTTGACAAATTTTGTTGTTGTTGTTTTAAAGACAAAGACTTTTTTTGTTCAATACTGAACCATGTTATAAGGAGGGCTGTCAATGAATTGCAGTTAACTCAAGTGATTAACCCAAAAGAAATTGACTAGATTAAAAAAAATTAATTGTAGTTTTAATCGCCCTGTAAAACAACAATAATAGAATACCAATTTTTTTATGTATTATAAATAGGTTGGATGTTTTTCTAGATTTTCAAATATATTGACTTCAATTACAAAACAGAATACAAAGTGTACAATGCTCACTTTATATTTTTGAATATAAATATCTGCACTATGAAAAAGATAAAAGAAACGGTATTCTTCAATTCACCTCATACAAGTACTATAGTGCAATCTCTCTAATGTCAAAGTGCAACTTATAAATGTAGATTTTTTTAAATACCTACATTCAAAACCAAAATAAAGTAAAACTTTGGGCTTAGAATCAAGTCCACTAAGCCCTACTTCTTGTTCAGCCAATCACTAAGACAAACAAGTTTGTTTACATTTATGGGAGATAATGCTGCCTGCTTCTTATTTACAATGTCACCTGAAAGTGAGAACAGGCATTTGCTTGGCACTGTTGTAGGTGGCGTTGCAAGGTATCGACGTGCCAAATATGCTAAACATTTGTATGCTCCTTCATGCTGCGACTTGTACCTTTTAAAAATCCTTTTTACAGTGCAAATATTTGTAATAAAAAATAATTAGGGATGTCAATTAATCACAGTTAACACATGCAATTAACAAAACAAATTAATGGTTTTTTTAAAAAAAAATGAGTATTAATTGCACACCAGAGTTCCATGCTTGAGGGGTGTGTGGGGGGATTAGGCTGAGGTCAGGGTGCCCCTACCCCCATACCCAGTTGCCATTGCTCTGAGGCTTGGGAACACGGGGAGCCTGTCTCCTGCTGCTGGGCTCAGCAGCAAATGCTGCGAAAAGCAGCTGCTGCTGGCTGAAAACGCATTCAGGGTTCTGAGTGCTCTGCTTAAAGAGACAGCACTCCCCCAACACACATGCACACACCACACTTCTAGCCCAATACCAAAAATTGAAATGGTATTCTATTATTAACAGTGGGATTAAAACTGCTATTAATCATGACTTTTTAAATCTCAATAATTTTTTTTAATTGTTTAGCATCCCTAGTTATAAATATGCTTGTGAACTTGTTTTAAAAATACTATATGCTTATTGAACTGCTTTGTGAATAGCAAAAACTGGGTTTTTCCATCTGTTTTTAAATGATTTTTCCTAAGAGTCCCCTTTCTTTACTACAAAGCCAAAATAACAAAGAAGCTTGTTATTATTGTATTACAATAGTGCCTAGAAACCTCAGTCAAGATGCCCATTTATGGTAGCTGCTGTCCACACACACAGAAAAAAATCTGTTCTTTACTTACAGTAGCATCCACTACTCTAGAGATGCTTTCCAAACTCTGAAGAAGGATAATCCCCGACCAGGGGAATTTATGTAAGGGCAGAAAAGTAGTTAGGGGGTCATAGAATGGAAATAATAGGCAAATCATATAAAATCAGTGTTGTTCATTGTAAGCAGCATGGATCTTTAAACGGTTTTAAATATGGACATGGTATAGACTTTGCAGATGAGCTCAGACAGTTCATCCCACATATGAGAGGGTTCATAGAAGAAGGCATGGAAGTAAATGCATGACAAATGGATGGACAGGGCTGGGGAAGATATTTAGTATTCTGATTTTCCTAAACCACATAGTTTGAAACAAGTTTGAAAGGTTTACATTATGAGAACAGTCAAGTACAACACCAAACAGAAGAAAAGAGATACATCCCCCTTAACATAATTATGAATGGAATGAATCACAGTCAGAATGAGTGGGTTTCAAATAGTATGGTATTTTTTTTAAAAGATTGAGGGAACTTTAGGTAGGTAAACTGTTCTCTGAATTTATGAACAATGACAAAGGGCCTGATCTTCTGAGGTACTGAATACCTACTACTCCATTGGAAGGCAATGGGGACCACAGATTCTTAGCACCTCTGAAAAACAAAAAAATCAGACCCAAACTCGAGTGACCAGAGGATACCAAATATACTGCAAAATGCTGCCATTTTGGATGACCAATTTCTAGGCTGTTGTATCCCTTGCAAGTGGTGCTTAAAAACTTAGAAGAAATTTTACTTATTTTGATCATCTCAGAACTGTGAAATTTGAAAAGATGGCTCATATACACACGGAAATTAATTGTGTATGAATTGATGCTGAAAGGTATGTCACAGTTCAGGGAAACTGCACCTATATTTCCTCCAGCAAGAGCACCCACTCTTAGACTTCTGGCTGCCCTGGCCCTCACCTCTCCCTTCTGGTTCCCCACATCTCTCTTCCTTCTGACCAGGGTATCTCCAAGCTGAACCAGTCATTGCCTTCACTCCAGCTTGTGAATGAGGTAGTGAGTCTTGCTGTTGGATAGACTTTGGCTTGCAAAGGCCACAGGTTTCTGTTTGCCCTCAGCTTCCTGGTACAGGACTGCTCCCAGGCCCTCCAAGCTGGCATCCATGTGGAAGATAAAATGCTTGCTTGGGTCAGCAAACACTAGGACTAGAGCATGAGTTAGGCAATTAATGATTTATCAAAAAGTCTTTTCACATCTCTTATTCCATTGCAGTCCAAAGAGTTCTAAGGTGACTTAGTGTCTCTTCTCGGGAATTTCCAGGACCTCCCCTTACCTTTGGTCTTAGATTTGCTCTTGATGGGCTGGTATCCCTTAAGATCATTCAGAGGCTTTACAATGGTAGCATAATTATTCAAACCTGGATAGTAACCACTAAATCCAAGAAAGGTCTTGCACTCTCTGTAATTACCTGGGAGTGGCCATCTGTCAGATCAGTACTCACATTCTTTTGAGATACAATGTGATCCACATACTTCACCAACATTCTGCAGAGCTGTATTGAAGAGACAGCATGTAAAGCAGTGCCTGACACTGGATATCAAGTGACTATTATGTTTCAGTCCTTCTACCAACAGATTACATTGACCCTCAACTGAACATCACTTTGCTAAGCAGAGGACAGAGATACCAAACCAGACAGTTCTCGGCTTGCAAAGGCCACAAGTTTCTATTTGCCCTCAGCTCTCTGATATACGACTGCTCCCAAACCCTCCAAGCTGACACCCATATGGAGGTACATATGTAATATGTGCTCTAACTACAAAAGTGTTTGTACCTTGTGGTGTGGACTCTGCCTAAAGAGACCTAGACACCATTTGACCCTTCCCCTCTCCACTGTTTGAGGACAGAGATGAATAGACTCAACTGAGAGTCTCTGTTTTGTTAAGTGGTCACTAGAGTTGAAATCACCGATAACTAGGTCTAGCTGCTGAGCCTTAGACTTGGTGTGGGACAGAGTTACAGTGAAGAAGAAAAAACACACTGCCCACCCTTCCCCACTATCTGCTGAAATCACTGAGAGCAGGGTTAACTGGTGGAACCTCAGAATGTGACATCAGAGAGAATGGTGATGCCAGCGGCACCAGAGCCAATAACAGCAGCAGAGTGAATGGCGTCAGCAGCAGCCAGCCGCACAAGCGTGAACAGTGGCAACTGTGAGTCAGTTGCAGAGGTGGCAGCAGCAGCCGAGGCTTTGCTTGACTCCTCCCCTCCCTGTCCCTGGAGTGGAACGAGAACTCAGTTGAATGCATTTCTGAACTCCGGGCCTTTGCTGACCAAGAAGTGGGGTACAGTGCAGGGAAGAGTGCAATGGCAGGTTAAAGGAACATTTGCTGGCCTTTCCTACCACAAGATGAGAAACTGAGACAAAGGCCACTGCCCAAAATACTCTGGGGTGGGTATTTGCTCATCGTTACATGCTTTTGAATTGTGGTTGGGGTGTTTTTACAAATTACTGGTGGGTTCCTTTTTATTTAAAAATTTTATTTTGTTATACAAAGACTCATTGCTTGTGAGTGGGGAAGTATTGCCTTTTAGAGGTGCCGGGGGAACGGGTGGTAAAATGTTCCCAGATTACTGGGTAGATGCTCAAGATGGTTCTTCTTTGTATTTTTTAAGAGGAACCCCTAGCCTAGATATTCAATGTGGCCCTTGATACTGCCAACTCCACCTCGCAGAAGGGTTACAATTAATGTCTGTCAGATGGAAAAAGAAACTATTCCCGCTTCAAATTAAACATAAAAGGGGAACTGTGTGCACAATTTATATCCGTACAAACAGTTATGCATTCACACCTGCCTTTGGGCTATTTACTGCACTCCTCAGCCCAAGTGAAATCTGCACTATTTGGCCCATTTAATACAATTAGACAGCTACATATTGGGAGGTTTAAACTCATTTGGGGATAGTAGCGTATAGAAATATCACCAAGATTCAGATAATGTAAATCATAGAACCAGAGGCTCCAGAACTAACATTGAGCACTTGAGGAAACTTTTTTTTTAACCTCCAAGACAAGACAGGAGTTGCAGATTATCCAAAGTCCTTTAAATAAATATTTGAATGCAAACTTTCTCCTCAAACTTTCAACTTTTAGAGTGTTATTGTTGCCATGTTTCACACTCTTTCATCTAATCCTTTCCAAAATGTCATTTGTCTGAACAAACAATTAGTTTAAACAACAAGTAGACAACGAGATACAGGTATGTTTCAAAGCCCACTGAAGTCAAAAGGAGTTTTTCCATCGACTTTAATGGCCTTTGGGTCAGGGCATTCTACAGTAGATTTTCTTATTCTTCTTACTGTAAAAAAGTTTATGGGAAATTATTGTTTTTTTAACAGAAGCCCCTTTGTCCCCACTGAAGATTAAGTGATCTCTTCATGGAGGTATATATGTAGTAAGTACTCTGTGATATATAAGCAGGTAGTTTTCACCTGGGAGAACCAGGTTCCATTCCTTGCTCCAATGAATACTTAATAATTAATATGAAGTGGAATAGCTTCAATGGGAGAGAGACAGAACTAGAATACCCATTATTCAATGATTAGGGCATATGGTGGGAAGTGAAAGACCTTGGGTCAAGTCCCTGCTCTCAATCAGGCAGAAGAGTACTCTAACCACAGGTCTGTTGATGGTGTGGAGTGCATGAGGCAACATAATCATGGATTAGGCATGCTCTGAGAACACCTAGGAGATTGGGCTCCACCGATTCAATAGACTGGGGAACACCTAATCTGAGGATCCTGCTGGGATAAGGCACCAAGCAGATTGTGGCATCAGGATTTTACAGCATTATGCATGTCCACAAGCAGAACCTTAGGTGCCTAAGGAATTTAGGCACTTCCAGGGTTAGAGGGTCTAAATTTTGTACTTCGGTGCCTAAAATGGCAGTTAGGTGGCTAAATCCCTTTGTGAGTCTAGCCTTCAATGTACCAAAATCCAGTATGTTATTAGTAATTTATATATTACTAAGGCTATATTTCTCAGTACAATATTTTACCCAGTAATACTTTTTGTAAGCCTATGCTCAGAAATATTGTTTTTGCAATATTTAGTGTACTGGAGTGCATTACAGATGAATGTGTTTACAAAGCATTTCAACAAGGTTTTTATTCAAAAGTGGTCCACAAGGTTTAGAAGGAAAAAATCTCATTGCCAATATTCTTTCAAGAAAAGATTTACACAGGTTGTTCATTACAAATCCTCTGCATTTCAAGAGCAAATTATTAATAGAGCTTTTTTTAAACTAACAAAAATCATGCAAATATTCTGCTCATGCCAATTCAAAAATCTTATAATTATTTGAAACTCACTATTGCTCTAGGGTTAAAAAAAGCAATAAAAGGTAGACAGATTGTACACACACACAGTGTCTACTGAGATAGACATGATGTGTGGTAATTAAAGTTAGGAATATGGAAGAGCCTCTAAAAATAATTTTCAGGCAAAAGCTGGGCAGGATTGAGCAGCTATATGAACAGGGGGTTGGGTGAAGGAAGAAGGAGGGTAGAACAGTTACTAAGAAAGACAGAAGAAAGTCAAAATCCAGGAAGGAATTACAATATTGCATCTCAACGTACACATGCAATATTTTGTAAAGATCTTGGATTCAATTCACCCATTAATGCAAACATTGACAGATAATTCTGAAGTCAGTACAGTGACACACTAGCTGCTGGAGAGTATTATGGTTTAATTATACTGGTTTAACAATAGGACTTGTGTAGTTTGAGATGCTCAGTGATTTTATTTACTTATGTTCATAATGGTGTTTTGAAAAGTGGAGGATCTTGGTAATTAAACAATGGAAATGCTGCTGTGGTGTTTTATGGAAGTTATCCTTCGGTTGCCTCACGTCCCCATTCTCTTCCATAAACTGGTCTTCCCTGTCAGACTACATCTCCCATAACACACTATTTTCCCGCTCCAGGAAAGGAGAATATGATAAATTATGGGAGAAGCAGTCTGGCTACGGAGCCCACTCTAAAGAGCAGTGCAGCAGCATTTCCAAATCAAAATATGTTGAGTTTTGGCTGATTTTTGGTTTTTCTATTCAAATTTCTACTGGGGGGAGAAACTTAATTTTTCTGGAAAAAAATAAAATCTTTATTTAGATCTAGATCTACCTACCAGATAGATACAAATTTCACCTGTTTTTGATTTGCATGGAGATATTAGTGTGTATATTGCCTTGAGACTCTTTCAAAGCTTCTAGATGTAGAAATTTAACAGACTTGTTAGGTAACGTCCTCCTACCACACTGTCAATGCAGGATAGGATTTTCCATATAGCAAAGAGCTGACTGAAAGCTGAATCAGTCGCAATTATAAAATATGTCAGAGAAAGAGTGGTAGACACTTAACAGGAGTGGTGGAAGTGATAGTAATGTTGAATCAGAACATGCATAAACCATCATTTTTTTAAAGTAACTTCTATGTACACAATTATCATGTTGCTCCCTGCTTGAGATCTCTGAATGCACTTCTAACAGGGGGGAGTCAAAAGTTTTGATGTAATCAACACATTCCAAAATAAGGTTTTGACATAGTCAAGTCAGCATTTTATGATGGAAAATTCTGCAGAAAGTTTTTGACCCACTATTGGGATTATTGGGTGTGTGGCAAAGTACCTGCTTCTCCGCAGCTGGCTCAGTCCAGAGACACAGAGACACAGGCTTGGGCAAAGCAAAGTCCTTCCAGGTCATGCAGGGTCTGGCTGATCCTTTTCTCAGTCAGTCCCTTGCTCTGTTTTTCTCCCCTTCTGGGGACAGAGTGGAGTCTTCCTTGCTGGAAGAATTTAGAGTCTTGTTGCACCTACTCACTAGCAGCCTCTCTACTTCTCTCACTCCCCCTCTGCTTCCCTGCCAGGGAGGGTTTAAAAAGGTCTCCAGCAATTGGGGTCAGCTGACCCTAATTAGTTCCCTCATAACCCCTGTTCCAGCTGAACCTTATTTCTCCATGGCTATCTCTCCTCAGTGGATAGGGAGAGGCCTTTTAACCTCTCTGGGACTAATTACTATCCCTCCCTTGGTAGCTATTTGTCCTGGGTTTGCCACAGGTGTTATTCTGAGTACTTAAAAGACAGGATGGGCTCAGGAATAATTTTTAATGGTTTCACCTTTTGACCTCGATGTAGGTTACTTTGTGGTGAAGTGTTGACGTGAAAAAAGCCTTCAGTACAGCTTTTACAAATTTATGAGTCAATGGTTCAATTCAGCTGGCTTGTCAGGTACTACAATTAGTAATTAAATCAAGTTATAATGAACAACTTAAGGAAAGCAGGTTTACAGGAAAGTTAAGGGGAGAAGCCACTTCCTGGAGTTAAGCCATTTAGTTAAGTGTCTGTTAAAGGCAGAGGCTGTTACGTGTCTTGGTTTTAAATAGGATTTCCTCCTCTGGTTGCTTCCTCCGGTTAAGATTCACCTGTTCACAGAAATTACATCAAAATTTTGTTTATCTAGTCTAATTCTCCTCCTCACTAAAACAATGCCTCCATCTCTCTGGTTATGTCACACAGATATCGAATGATTTATAAAATTCCACATTTAGAGTAGCTTTAAAATGACACTGGTTTAACCAGGGATCTCACAGTTTAAACAGACTGAATGGATTAGTGTGTACAGTAACGCCTCACTTAAAGTTGTCCCGGTTAACATTGTTATGTTGCTGATCAATTAGGGAACATGCTAGTTTAAAGTTGTGCAATGCTCCCTTCGAACATCTTTGGCAGCCGCCTGCTTTGTCCACTGCTTGCAGGAAGAGCAGCCCGTTGCAGCTAGCTGGTGGGGGCTTGTAATCAGGGTGGACTAGCAGCCTCCCATCAGCTCCCTGTTCCCCTAAGTTCCCTGTGCTGCAGCTGCCCAGCAGGCTAGCAATTGCGGGCATTGAGCTGTCCCTCCCACACCGCCATGTGCTGCTCCTGCCCTCTGCCTTGGAGCTGCTCCCAAAGACTCCTGCTTGCTGGGTGGGGGCTAATGTCAGGATGTCCCCCTTCCCCCTGCTCCTGCACCCCACTTACCCCATTTCTATAGAGCAGGGGGTACACACGACAGGGTTCAGGACTGAGGGAGCTTCCAGGCAGCAGCTGTGGTCTCAGCAAACTGATCTAATTAACAAGTCAGTGTACTTAAGACTGGGGTCAGTTACTTAAAGGGAAAATGTGCATCTCTCACTCTCAGACACACTGTGTGTTGTGTCTCTGTCGCTGTCTGCTATGCTCTCTCCCCTTCCTCCCTGCCTGCTGCCTTGTAGAGTGAGGCTACATTAACAACCAGTTAACCTTTGAGGGCTCTGCCAAATGCTAGTTCATCATTTAGCAGTAAGGCATTCCCTGGGAAATATCCCACCCTCTGACTTCACCACTTCAACCCAGCTTCACAATCATCATTGCTGTGTACCAGTATTAAATTGTTTGTTTAAAACTTATATAGAGAGAGAGTGAGTGTGAGTGTGTGTGTGTACATAGATAGATACACAGTATAGATAGTCTTTTGTCTGGTGAAAAAAAATTCCCTGGAACTTAACCCCCGCATTTACATTAAATCTTATGGGGAAATTGGATTCGCTTAGCATCGTTTCGCTTAAAGTCGCATTTTTCAGGAACATAACTATAACGTTAAGTGAGGAGTTACTGTACTTTGGGGAACAGTGGGTGACACACAGAAACAGACAAATGAGCAATGAGCAATTGAGAGTCCTCCAATTACTCTACAGAAAGATTTTTACACTGTCTCAAAGTTTGTAGCTCACACAATTGGTCTTAGTTTAGAACTAGGTTGATATTTACAAGTATCTTTATTGATGATCAGTTGTAGCTTGCAGCTTCTTCACATGCAGGGGGAAAAGCTTGGTCTTCTCTCCCTCTCTCTCATTTGCGTACTTCAGGCTTGGGTTAACTAGTGGACAGTGTCTTTTCCCTCTCCTCTGGATGGCCAGTCTAGTGAGGAAAGGATACAACTTGAGGTGTGGTGATGCGAGAGAGGCCCAATCTTCTTTCCTCATGGATAGCTTATTTTGTAGGGCTTAGTGACTCCTCCACATTATCCCAGGGACTCTCTTGTCCAGTTAGGGATTCCAACATGTTGGCTATAGTTCAACATGAACCAATGACATCTTGAAGCCACAGTGAAGATTTCAGTTTAGTGGTTAGATGTCTTGCCCCAATTTGTTGGTAACCACAAACATACTTCTCTCAAAAACAGGATTCAAGAAGGTCTTATGTGATAAGGAACTAGTAGACACACTTCTGATTAAGCCTAAGGCATAAAGGTCTTAGTTGTTTAATTATATTTAATGATTATTCAGCATTTGCAAATCCACCCATTCACACAGCCTCATGACAAATTAAGTTATGACAGTGGGAAAATAACTCTAAGAGGTGGAAGCAGAGTTAAGGGCAAATGAGTGACATACCCTAATAGCTTTTTGCTTACAAGCAAAAAAAGAAAAGAAAAAGAAGTTTTAGACATCTTTTAGCAATGCTAACTTTCATTAAACATGCACCCAACCAAAGTTACTCAGGCCTAAATCCAAATATGGCTTATGTTCCCTACACCAAATTATGATATTTCAGAGAACATGTGAACCAACAGGAACCATGTGTAACAGTCAGGACAACTGCACCTGTTCTCCTCCTCTGTAGAGAAGCAAGGGCACCCACTCTAGGCTTCCAACTCCCCAGCTATTGCCTCACTTGTCTCTCTCCCCCTTCTGCCCAGGGTATTTCCAGGCTGCAGAGTTTTCCCTGACTATACTGTGATTTTCTGGGCAAAAACACAGGCTATCTCCCGCTTTGCTTCTCTCCTGAGAAACAGTACACAGTGTGGTTGCTACTATTCTCAGTTACCACACAGCTGTTTCTAAGCAAGCAAATTTATTCTTAAGGTAGAAACATTAAAAAACAGAAAAAACATACAAACATGCTTATAAGTTTACTAGAGATCACCCCCTCATTTCAACAAGACTTCTGACTGGTGATAAGTCCTTCAAGCCCTACATAGGGATGTTCCCTGTGGTCATAAGTTCCTTACAGCTTCAGCTCAGAACAAGCACTCAGTCTTATGACACTTCAGTAGGACAACATCCTTCCAGCCTTTTCTTAATATTTGGGACCACCTTGGATCAGAAATCCAGTCTGCTGGCTGGATCAGAAAGGAGGCCATCACCCAGTTTAAAACTATGATATTTATCTAAAGACTCTGTCAGTTGTTCCCTGGACAATCCAACAGGAATGAGCATATGCAAACCTCTCCAGGTGGTGGTGTTTCTCTGGAGATGTTACAAACTCAGGGAATTTACCTAAGCACACCCTGCTGTTTTCCTATTTATCCTTCCCATGGAAATACATACAATCCGTCAATAAACACAGACAATTGCATTTTCATTATGATAGCCTTATTAAATAGAGTTTAACATCTTTACTCGGTTCAACCAGATTTGTCCAGGATATTGCAGGATATTATAATATCTGTGACATCTTGCTGAAGACAAAGAAATGGGACACAAAGATAACTTTCCTTTCCTGACAGGTTCTGCAGGAATACAAGCGATCACTTCAGAATGTGCTTACTGCAACTGAATACAGTACATCTTTATCTTGCCATCAGGAAGAAAAGGTGACAAGGCTCCTTTAAGGATCACTAACTGCATTTGGTTTGTGAGGGAAAGAAAAGGTGGACATACCTGAACAGAGCCAAGAGATGTTGGGTGGCAGGGACTGGAAGTGGCCAGACCAGCTGGCCCACCAGGAAGGGGATTTATACCCCATGCATTCCAGAAGGAAATCCTTTGTCAGTCACTGGTCAGATGCACCCCTTCTCCCTTGTATGTGATCAGAGTAGGTCCAGGTTTTTATGATCTGCTGTGGGCTTTTGCTAATTACTTTTTTTTTTTTCCTTTTAGAGCTGGAAGAATTTTTCCCCCTCATTGCAGGGATAGCTGAGATGAGGAAAAGTGGGGTGAGTTTTTCTGCCTTCCCCACAGCCAGTCAGGGACCCAGTGGGGTAGGTAAGGAGATTAGGGCAACATTCACAAATCAGTTGGTATCAGATGTGGCAGCTGTCCAGTACAGGTACTTGTTCTAGAAGGGATACTGATCCATCATAAACAGGATTGGAAGTGGATATAGGGGAAGGCATCCCTTAAAGAATCAAGGGAAAAGGAGACTTAGATGATCTGCATGATAGGATTTATTAACAAGTATTCCCAGATATGTTAAGTGAATAAAGTTGCACCCTAATTAAACAATGCCCATTGCATCTTGTCTTTCTTCTTGCATGGCCCATACAGTGACTTTACATATAAAAGATCTGTTAGTGACACCAAGATTGGCTATGCAAAATGGTATGATGGCATACTTTGGCTATGTAATCTCCCACCAACCATATCATTTCAAGTAACAATTTACATTCAGTGGCAGCAGGGCACAGTGAAAAAGCTTTGATACTCACTACCAAAAAGAAGGAGAACAGGGAAATTAAATTAAGCCATTCTCAGCTTTCAAAAAAGAAGTACATGCATAGATAAAATATCCAGGTTCAAAAGAAGGGTCAGGCTTCAGGACACTCCCTCCCTTATAAAAGTACAATACTCTAGTGCCTGAAACATTACAGCTGTTGAGAGTGTTACTACACACATTCAGGGTATTAGCATAGATTATTATAATATTTTAATAAGAATTTTATAGAGGAGATCAAATCATTCATCCCTACTCCAAGGCAGTATAACAAAACCCTAAAATTCTATTTCCTACATCCTTTTCCAACAATTCACCATATGTGTGCTTTTTCACATTCCAATTACAGAAAGAGCATTCAATCAACACAAACAAAATGGAATGGCATAGCCTTCTCTCACACACAGCTTGTTAGTGTTAGAATACCAAGATTAGCTTGAACAAAAATGCATCATGTATTATTTATTTTTCCATTTTAATTGCCAGCTACCCTGAAACATTGCTAATAAATACAGCTAGATATAAACAGAAGTAATTAAAAACATGGATGCTTTATGCTGCTAGCAATGTGACATGCAACATGGGCAACTACGGAAACATTTTTATTTGATTTAGGACTGATCAAAAGGTAATGGTAAAATGTAAAGCAGACCAAACTGGTTGGCTGAAAATTCAAGCCAGATGCATTCAGGTCTGCTGAACCATACCGGAATAATTGTCACACAGTATATGGTGCTTGTCATCTTCAAATCAGTTTGCAAGCTTTAGCTAATGAACTCTTAGTAATTTATTCACATTTAACAGATGGAAGATAAATAAGAAGGCAAACAATGTAAGTGATTTATACAAGGCACAAAGGTGGTCAATGATAAAGCCAAGACAAATTCAGTTCTGTGCACAACACAAGCCATTCTAAAATTTGTGAGTTCAATTTAGTGAATTCTTGCACTAGAACCATTATAGCCCCCCACCATACCTCTCAAATACACTTCAAGGGCTATCACTCACTTTAATCCCAAAGCTACCCATATGTTCCAACAAACTGAATGTCCCCTTACTTTTATTATTGAATATTTACATCAGAAAAAAGAATTATGAAACAGGTTACAGAAAGTGTTGTTTACACTAAAGGAATGGATTCCATTCCTATTTTAAAAGTTTCTACATAAAGACTCTCAATATCTCCCACTTTGGACATTTGTCACATATTGCATCCCCGATGTGGGCTCTAGCAGATTGAGTGGTGTCCCTTATGCCATAACTGCAAATAGCAAGGAGTTTAGGTTTATTAAAATGTACTAACATACGTCCAAGTCGAATTTCTGCAGATTTCCCCACCTCTAGTAAAATGGAAGGTTTACATGTGTTTCGGGTCAATATCATGTCTACAGTTAAATATCTATCAGTAGAAAATGTGGCTGTCCACAGGACAAAACATTCAGACCTCCATAAAACTGTAAAATCATTTTTAAATTACTCCCCTGTTAAAATTAGTTTCACAACACAAAACATTAGAAAGCTTTTTTTTTTTTTAATTTCATGAAGGTATTGTATTAACATTTTGAAAATGAATATCATGGCCAGATTAAATTATCTGTAGGTTCTCCCCGTCATTGTACCAATTATTTCCTTTATTTATTTATTTATTTGGTGGTGGTGGGATATACCACTAAATTTAACTGGACACATATATAACAAACTTAATTGAAATGTCATAACATTAAAAGAAAGAAGCAGAAGGTTGATCTTACTTCTGCTGTTGTGTGACTCAATTTATTATCATGGCAGAACTTTTCTGAATGAACCAAAATTGAACAATCCAAAGACTACATCTTTCAAGTGTAAACATGACATACAAAAGTTTAATTTTAGATGATGCAATGATGGCAGGAGAAAAATGAATAAAAGAATGTTTTGGTTATCAAAAGATGGACATTATGTACCCAGAAAATTCAAAATTATAGTCAAGCTTACAAGAAATCCAAATGGTACCCAAACTCTGGTCTTGAAAACCAATAGATTATAGTTTATCCATAACAGACTCATTTTATCAGTGAATACAAAAACTTAAATCGCATATGGTCTGATTTTCATAGGTAGTGGGAACGCACAACTCCCACTGAAGTCTGTCTATAAATCAGGCCCTATGTTTGTGCTGACTAACTTTCTTCAGTGTCAAGTATTGCCCACCAGAAAAAAAAAAAGCTACTTTACATAACTCCTAATTATGTAACAGCATACTGAAGGCAGTCATTCTCTGGCTGTCATGAAACACCCATCCTCATCATCTGACAGGATTGGGCCATGCCATTACATGCGCCAGCTAATTATACAAGTATTAACTGATACAGAGCTAGCCTGTCTCTATGTACAAATCTTCTAGGTCAACAATTATAGACTTACCTTCAGCATTGTGATGAAGAATCACATTCAGCATCATAGACAACAATGTATGGTATAAGTCCATGTACTGTGGTGCACATTTTTAATATTCTATTCACAAAGTAGTGAAAGTGATAGGCTAATATCTTTATGAAAAAAGAATTATGGTAGTCTGGGCACCAATTCAGCCCTTATGATTTCTGATTAAGTTATTCTTTCTGAGTGGATATAGTACTTACCTATATTAAGAGTGCTTGTGGGTTACTTCACTGAAAATTTCCACAATGCTTACATGGAAGGTACACCTCTCTGTGCCTCAGTTTCTGTATCTGTAAATTGATGGTAACTATACTAACCTCCTTTGTAAAGTGCTTTAAGATCTACTGATGAAAAGCACAAAGAACTAGATATTATTACTATTAGAAGAAGTGAACTCAGGGGTTTCTCTTGATTCTCTTATAGCTAGTGTACTGCATTTTTAAGTGAAATTTTATTATTTCCCTTCACTCTGTTGTTCACAGATGAATCTTTTCAGGATTCTGCAGGTGAGCCTGACATGCAGAAACCAGGCTACAATGCATGAAGACTACAAAACTCATAGCAACTTATTTTTCATAAGTATCATATATTAGCAATTTGTCCTCTCTCACACCACTTATGGTTAATGATACCATATATTCCATTCTTTCAGTTACTACTCTCTTTAAAAGATTAAATAAGCGAGCAAATTCAGTGATAGTTTGTCAAAAAAGGGATCCATATCTTCTGAATTAGCCATTCTACTACAAGATATTTTGAATCGACACTACTCTACTATTTCCAAACTAGATTATACTATTATCATATTATTGCTCATATGATATCTTCCATTAAACAAGGACAAATCTATAGTGTGGCAGCACAGGTGTGCAAAACATAATTTAGCAAAAATTGTGTGAATGTTACAAGTTTCCTCTTTTCTTCAGTTTTCAGACTCTTTCACGCTTTTTGCACCATTTTTCTTAAACCAGAAAAGTTAAAATACAAATAGATTGATTAACACAGTATAAGGCTGCAAAGCCAAACAGGCTATTTCTGATCATTGGTGAAACCTTGGCCCCACTGAAGTCAATGGAAGTTTTACCATTGATTTAATAGGACACTGACTTGTATCCATTTGTGTTGTGGCAGCAGATTAGTTCCAAATCTAAGGACCCTTCACAGACAACATACCAAGTGGGTCTAGTTCAAGCCTCTCCACTGCTCACTGTGGGTTTTGAATGAGAAATTTCTGGAGAAGAACGTATTAATTCTTTGTTGCGTTCCTGCATTATTACAATTTAAGCAAAACCTAATTTATTGCCATGCATGTCTTCTTTTTACTCCATTAAGTTTCTTTCCTTAAATGAACTGATTTTTTATACAATGTCTACATGTGGGCATGGATCAATATAAGAAAATACCAATACTACTGTATGCTTTAATGTGAAAATGGTGATTTTGTCTCATCATTGTGCATGTACTTTACTGGGGGGGAGGGGTGGGGGAAATCAGCATTCTTCTTTTACTTGTATGACGTCCAATAGCAAGGAAATGGTAAAACCCAAATCCATAAAAAGTTGCCAAAATAGGTAAAGTGAGTAAACATGAGAAAAATCTTAAGAGCTAGAAGAACAGGGGACTGGATGAATAGTTTTGGGCAGCCTTTCCCAAATTTCTAAAAGCTGATTTCCCCTGCAGGAAAATTAAAGTTAAGTATGCCCCCAGTGTAATTCCAGCCATGTGCTGTTACAGGCCGAGGCATATTTTAGAATTTTAATAAAATCAAATTAAATTGTATTTTAACATGTTTTCCTCATAGATCTTGATAATATGAAACTTCCTCTCCTTTCTTACAGTCTTGGATGAGCTTTGAAGTAATCAGCAATGTTGACATTTATAGTATCACCTCTGATATCTGAGGTGACAGATTGAAATAAATGAAGTAGTCTATACTTTCAGAGCTATTGTTTCAGAATGCTGCAAACTCAGGCAAATGTTGCCTCATTGGCTATACTCTGGCAGCATTATGGTTGTGAAGAGAACATTCAGAACAGTTAGAGACTAACATTTAAAAAAAAATATCACACGCAAGAGAACAGTTGAGAGGTCTGTCCATGCTTTGCCCATATCCCAGCTAGTCCTTCATGCCCTAACAGAGGGAAACACCCCACACTTTGGGAAATGCTGGTTCAAGGAATTTACAATGAGGCATGTTGATTCTCACCTCAAGGTCACCTGATCAGAGTGCATACAGCTTGTCATCTCCTAAAATTCACTATCTGAAAATGTGAGGACTTGTTGATGGCTCATGTGAACAGATACACTAGCATCAGTTTTGTTTCAAACGGAGGTCATATCTACACAGCATGCAGGCTACACATAGCAAAACACTGCAGTGAAAAAGCAAGCTCCATCTATGCTGTGGCATGTAGCTATGTGTCAGTGAAAGGCTCTGGCAGTAGGAAGGCAGTGGGTAAAGACTCTGTCTGCTCCCCATTTCAGGAGCATTTCTCAGTGACTGTGAAAGACTGTCAGCCCCCCAGTTCAGTAGTCTTTCCCTGCTGCCAGGGATTGAGGGGAGGAACTCCTGTAGTGGAGAGTCAGAGTGACATTACACTGCTAAAAACAGCAGTGCAGACAGGGAGGCACAGCTTGGGTGAGCAGAAAGCCGTGTAGGGTACATTCCTGAGTACATACCCATGAGGTTCAGGTGTGTCTTTATTTGCCTGAGTAGTGACTCCACATGTCCACAACTGGGCTATGTGTCCACCCATGACGTGGTGTGTGTAGTGTAAGTGCTCTACTTACCACAGAAAGGAGTGTGCAGTATAGACTATCTTGAGAGGTAACATTATAAAAGGGAATATTGTTGGCAGCCAAAGACTGAACAGTGCTTCTTCTGTTTCTAGACTGGAAGTGAGGAATAAGAGATTCCTCTATGTCTGGTGAAGAATATAGAAAAATCTTGTACTACCACCCATTGAGTTACACTCTTTCCTCAGAAAATGGTCTACTGTATTCAGAGCTTTTTAATCTGGCACTTATCCAGAGCACTGAGTTCAATTAAAATAATTGGAAAAAAGTTTAAAAATTAGAACAAGATGAAAAAGAGAGAAAAAAGCTATTTTCTGAGGACACTTTGGACCATGGATTCATTATAACTCCCTCTATCCCACCCCATATATTTTCTTCCGGCCCCTCACCCCCATTAAATTGCTTAATTAAAAATTACTGTACCTTATTGTTTCCTAAAAAGACTTCGCCAAGAAAGCATTTTGTATGCAATTATAAATGCTTCAACTACACTTGGAGCATAGTGCCAGGCCTTAGTGAAATTAAATATGACCATGTTTGGGAGCATGGCTACAATTGTGTGTTCAGTTGTTTAGAGTGGCATAAAATAGAAGTGGCTTCCATAATGCAAAGGGTATGGACACAAGCAGTTTATGTAACAAACACAACAGGGCTGAGATTTCTAAAGCCAACTAAGGTGGTTGGAGACCATATTACAATTGGATCCAACTTCCTTAGGTGGCTTTGAAAATCTTAGAGTGTATGTTACCGGATCTATGGTCCAAAGTTAGTTATCCAGATCTCCATGTAGATGGGACCCTCTGCATGTGGATCTTGGCTTTACTATGTGGAAGTGACTGTTGGGAAGGGAAAATAAGCTGCTTTTCTAGCACTGTCATTTCCCTCCTAGAATACTTGACAGGATCCTACATGGGTCTAGGGACCACCTAAAGGCACAGGGATTGAGCAAACTGAGGATAGAGAGAGGGTAGTCTTGTGTTGGGTGGGGGCAGGGATAAGATGCACACCATTCCACTTCTGAACTCAACAGCTTGGGTTGTAATACTGTTTTACAGAGACCCCCCCCCACCCCTTTTCCGTACTGGGGAAACCATTTGTCTCTTATTTGAACCCTTAAGCTTAGGACTGAAAATGGAAACCACAGCCTCTTACAAAGGTTTAGGAAATCCCCATTGCTCCCCAAGAGAAGTAATCAATTTCTACTACCCTTTGCTAACACAACATGTTTAGTGGAGAGCTAGTACTAAAATGTTAAATTAAATTAAAAAGAAAAAAAGGAAGAAATACAATAGGAAGTTGAAAAAAAACAAAAAAACACAGTCTCTTGTATAATTTCAGTCAAAACTGAGACATGGGGAAGTGCTAAAGAGACAAATCGGTCATGTAAGCCCTTGTAGAAGACTAGACCCACTGCTGAGCATATCTACCCCCTGCCTACAGCTTCTCTGGCCCCACACCCCCATTCAGCCTCTTCTCACAATTTGGCCCTCCAATCAGGTCATGTATAGTTCCACCCCTGTTCTGGAGTAAACAAGGGGTTCAATAAACTTGACTCAAATAATCATAACTCTTTGCCCCTACCCAGTCTCACTCCTTCACAGACTTTTCACCTCTTCCTAGGTTCTGCAGGGTTGTCCTCCTGCTCTTGGCTTTCTCACTGGAGTCCTGGCTCAAAACTCAATAATCCTCTCTCATGTCTCTTTCCACATCACCTTTTTCAGAGGAAAAATAGGGGGACCCACGCCATTCCTCTCCTGTGGATTCCAATCTATGGACCCTGTGGCAAACAGCTAAAGTCTGCTCCCCTTGAATCCTTGTGGCATCTCTGGAATTCCTCCTACCTTGGCCTTCCTTCATGCCCTTTCCCACAGTCCCTCCCAGGGCTTGCCGTACATAGGCCTTTCTTCCATTCTCTAGCAACCAAAGAGAAACCACAGAGTTCTCACCCTCACTCCCCACAGCCCTCTTTCTTTTTCTCCTCCATGGTGAAGCAGACTTGATTGGATAGTTTATAGTGGCCATCAACCTTCTACCTTACAACATGAACATAGCCCTCATTTAGACTTCCTTTCTTTAGGGTCACCACCCATTTCCTCCCCCAGTTGGGCTTCATCTTCATTTGGACTGGCCTGCCCTCCACCTGCAACTGGGTGCCTTACTTGAGCCCACCCACAGTTAACCCTTTTAATGCCAGTATGATGTATATGCCCCTATCATAGCCCCAATTCTGAAAAGCATCCCCATTCAGGAAGGGCACTTTAAGAATAGAGGCTTAACATTCTTAAAATTAAACATGTGCTTAAGTATTTTCCTGAGTTAGGGCTACAATTTACATCTCACAAGTGGTTTAGTACAAAGATGTGGGTTGATTCCAAACCAGTGTCTATTTCCAGAGTCTTCAGCCACCCTGCTTAGACATAACATGGCAGTATAAAGAGTTATTTCTATAATATCAGATCATCAGTGCTATGTGGTTTTTTTTTCTGTTAAATTTGAAGTAAGCTATTTTTATTTATAGAAATTTACTTAGTAAAGAATGTGAATGACTAGTATTAGGTTCATCATATTCTTATCATTTTCAGTCTAAGATGCTGTTTCATAGAATTAATCATTTGAGCATAATAAAAATCAATTGATATATTTAAGGTTATATGCTATTCTTTGGGGTCAATACAATTTAATGCTGACAATAATTAAGTAACAATAATGCCTACTTTTCCACTACTTGTTATTTTTACTAAGTAGCATGATATTCAGAAGGCATTTATTACATTTAAATTCGTTGGTTCACAAACACTTTCTTGAGAATGATCTTTAAAGTAATATTCAGATTTCCCCACAAGCAACAGTGAAGAAACACTGCCCTCTTCTGTCAAAGAGTAATACATCTTTTTTAAAAGCTGGATTTTTAGAGAGCAGAACTAGGTCAGAATAAATTGAAATGAATACTGACCCATATGGACAAACAACATTTCTTTATGGGGTATTGTTTTCAACAAATTCTCTCTACACTGTTACCTGTTTCCACACTCTTTTTCTATGTTGAGTATCAAAAGACTGAATCTTATTTGAGCTGCATCCTTTGATTTTTGAATAAGACATTTTGATCAGTTACAAGCTATCTGTCACATTCTGTCTTGTTAAAAATGTGCATCCAATCCTTCAGTGACTTACACATGTAAGTACCTTCACTCACAACAGTAGTCTCATGGGACCAATACTGAGTAATTACCAATGTACCTTTTTATGGTATATCCTGCAACTATTCGTTATTGTATTTTTATTGTTCTAATGCTTGATATGTATATTTAGAAACTGCAAATATATTGTCAACACCATTTCTGCACTTTTGCCCATTGCCACAATCCCCAAATTTTAAATAGTTATTTGGTGATGGAGAAATTCTGAAAACATTTTTTAAACCCACCAACGTTAACCCACATTACTGACTTTGGATCCACTTTAGTGTGATTTTTTTTTTAAAGGGACCAATATAGGTGCTCCATAAAATGCAAATGCACACATTTCAGACAATTTGAGTGTCTTTGTGAATGCTTCACCTACTACTAGCCTGAACATTATCTATGAAAATTGTGCCCCTAGCATAATTAGGTCCACACCTTTAAAGGCACACTAACAAAATGTGTAACTACAACAATAATCACCAAACAGAAAGAATGCAATTGAATTTTCAAAAGTTAGTATAAATTAAAATCTGCTCAGGTTCCTGAATGTGGCCTAAGTTTCAGACAAGGCTGAACAGATGAGTTTTCAGGAAGAAACCATGCAAAACTGGTAGATTCAGATGGTTTCGACATTAAACCAGACAAAACTTGAAAATTTTTTGATGAAGTTTGCTTTCAGTTTGGGGGTTTATTTGAATGAGATATTCAGACCTAAACTCAGGACATTTTGAGCCCAGGACAAAACGGGAAGTTAAAAAACAGGAAGTGAGAGAATTTCTCTTCCTTCATTTATTCTCAAAACAGCTGTGCAAAATCTGTAGTTTGGCTTCTCATGAGCCCCATGAACGCAGATTGAAGACTTTCACACAGCTCTATTGAGAATAAATATAGGACAAACCCCTCCTCCCCCCCCAGACCAGCCCACAACATTTTGGCACCTGAGGCAGGGAGCTCAAATGATGCCCCCGTGCCCCCTTGCTTCGGCCAAAACTTTGAAAGGTCTCAATTCTGCCTTCTTCCTGTTCTACTCCTCTCATGGTACTGCTCTGCAAACTACCCCAATAAAGGAGAACTAACAATTTAAAATGCCTTGTTCAAAAATTTTAAGTAACATTAAACTTTCAAATGCCTGAACAGCAAAGTAACTTTTCTTGTCTGCATAGTAAATACTGGCATTTTTATCTGTTTGACTAATCAAAGTGGTGCTTTCCGTGCCTTCTTGGCTGCAAAGATTTGAACTGGTTCCTGCTGAAGGTCCACAGTCTGGGCCAGCTCATGCTCTATTGAGATAGTTGCAAGGCCGACTAGCCTCTCCTGTGTCATTGTGGAGTGTAGATGTGTTTTTATTAATGTCAGCTTGGAGAAGCTGCATTCTCTCTGGCAACTGTTACAGGAAGCATTAGAAGTATGGGCAGAGCAACAAAAGCATTTGGAAAGAGGGTGATCATCTTATGTGTGCACATATATTTCAGAACAGCCTTTGGAGTTGATCCTGCTGAAATGTATCTTGAAAGGGCTTTCAGTTCATCACCTAAATCACTCGCATCAATATTGCGCATGTCATCATGTGTCAACACTGTCTCTAGTGCCCTGAATTGCTGGTGTAGGTCTTCAGGTATAGTGAGGAGTTTTGGATTATCATAACATCCCAAATACACTGTTGTGTTCCTTGAGCCACATGAAACGTTCAACTGACTGTATTGCACAATATAGCACCTGGTTAAAGAATTCAACTTTGAATTGTTGTTTGGGGTCTTATGGGATTATCCTGTGCCTCATAATCAAAATGTCGTCTTCTTTGGTGACTCTTGTATTCTTGAATGGGTGTGAAAATAGCTTCAGTGTGAAGTTACTCTGACAACTTCTGTGCACTCTTCAGAACATTTTGAAATCCCTCATCTGACCGGTAAGACTGTAGCTATGACTTTGCTCTGTCCAGTTGTTCCATTGCTCCAGATATATCAAGGTCAACACTTCGAAGTCTCTTGCTTACAACATTTATTTCAACAGTATGTCATGCCACAACACTAAGCCACAAAGAAATGTGAAGTTATGTATGTTTCTGGTGATTCCATTTCCCTCTGCCACTGTTCTCCCACTGTCAGTTCCTGTCATAGCATTATCCTTCATAATGGCAACTATGGCATCATCTATCATCCCAATTTGGTGTTTGATAGGCTTTATCGCCTCCACTCCACTTTCCCATCCTGTGGTACTCAGTGGTTTCAGTGTCAGAGAGGATGTTCCCAGATGTTGCTTCAAAATTTGCCATCGATGAGTTGATGCAGAGAAAAATACATAGATGCTTTGGATTACATTAAAAAATTCAGCAGCCTCACTAGAAGCTGATGCTGCATCACTGACCACCAAGTTCAATGAATGACAACTGCATGGGACAAAAAAATCTCGAGAGTTTAACTCTCAGATCCGTGTCTGCACTCCTCTGTTCTTTCCCCTCATGTTGGCACTATTATCGTAGCCTGACCTCTCATGTCAGCTATTGCAATTCCCGTATCTTCCAGCTTTTTAAGAAGCACATCTGTCATACCAGCTCCTGTAGTATCATCCTGTCAATACCATCTAGAAAATGTTCTCTGACAGTCACCATTGCAGGGACATTTTCACTAGGTTCTGTTGTTGTTATAAAACGCACCATTAAAGTCATTGTTCCGTATGGCTGATGTCAGGTGTGCAGTCCAGAATAACAGAGTAATATCTGGCTGACTTCAGATCTGCCACAATCTTCTTTGACTTTTGTTGCCAGGAACTGTATGATCTCATTTTGAATTGTTTTTCCAAAGTAGTGGTGTGTGTACATTTATTGGGTGGTGACTCTTCTTAGATGCTCCTGGGGTAGAGCATCCAACTCAGCCATCAGCTCCACAATTTTAAGGAAATTTCCATTGTTTGGCACATACAGCTGATCTGAAGTGCCACACGGTGCTAAGTTTTGAGTAGCAAGCATTCTTACAATGGCATTGAGTCTTTTCAGAACATTTTGCCAGTAAACAGACTCTGATGCAATCGTCTCTTGATGCTGATCATCTATGGTGGCCTTTAACCTTAGTCTGATCTCAAGCTCTTTTCACCTATGGAATGCTCTCTGGTGATTTGCTGCCTTCTCATGGCGTGCCAGAGTTCTAGCCAGATTTTTCCAGTCCTTTGTTCCATGGCTTCTCCACTTTGTCACCGTTGGGGATTTCATAAGAACATAAGAACGGTCGTACCCGGTCAGAGCAAAGGTCCATCTAGCCCAGTATCTGTCTACCGACAGTGGCCAATGCCAGGTGCCCCAGAGGGAGTGAGCCAAACAGGCAATGATCAAGTGATCTCTCTCCTGCCATCCTTCTCCATCCTCTGACGAACAGAGGCTAGGGACACCATTCTTACCCATCCTGGCTAATAGCCATTTATGGACTTAGCCACCATGAATTTATCCAGTTCCCTTTTCACGCCAGTAATGTGTTGGATGGAAACTTCTATTTTCATTGTCTTTGGGGAACATAAAGTTTTTCACTTGCTATGGCCCATGCAGTACAAGGAAGTCCCTCGGGCTACTGCTCAAGTGGGTCCACAGTCCTGGATCATCTAGACTTAAGGAACTAAACTCAGCAGCAGCTGTTTCTTGCACCTCCACCACACTCTTCTCTGATCTACACTTTTCTTCAGGCATGATTACATCCATCTGAGATGGAGATACAGATGCTGCAATAGCTGCCAGGTCACCTGCACTCTAACTGGAAGATCAGGCATCTCCTCACCACTCCCATCCTCACTGAGGCCAGAAGGCTGACTGTGAACATGTATCTCAGGAGAGCTCCTTCCTGGTTGGATAGAAAAGCTTCCTTTGCTTTCTTTCTTTTTCTGAATGCTGCCCCAGAGGGGCGTTTTCTTCTTTCACTCATGACTGCTGTTCTGTGCCAGCTATAGTGGCTCTCAACACTCAATTGAAGGGGACAAATAAGCAGGCTGGTAGCAGGGCCTAAGTGAGGGAAGATATCAGAGTTTTAAGGGCCTAACTGGCTCCTACTACTTCAGTTGACTGCCTGTTCTCCTCAAGTGGGTGCAGGGAAGCAGCAGGAAACCGGAAGCTCCCTGAGAAGCTGGTGTTAATCAGTCCAGGCTCCTGGGGATACTAGAGAGATACATAAGAGGCTCCTCCTCCTCTCTCTCCCTGCAGCTCCTGCTGCTTTCTGTTATTCCCTCTCATCTTTTCTCCTGCCTGCCTGTTATGTCTCTTGTGCCCTCCTTCCTCCAGCACAGCACTCCACCATCTCTGTGCAGCTAGAGCAGAGACAATATATATGCACCAGCAGCAGACACAATTTTCTACACTCTGGGTCCTACTGGCGCCCCCCGCCCACACACACAGTCTGGCACCTGAGGCGGCCGCCTCAGTTCGCCTCATGGTAAGGCCAGCCCTGCCCCTCCCACCCCATCCCTTGATGTTCTCAGAGGGTAATGGGTCTGAATCTATATCTATCACAGGATTTTGTACAGGCATCCATCATCATCATAATACCTAAGATCCCCTTCCCTTTCTCCCAGTTAATTAGATGGGTGTTTTACAAACCCTAGGAAACTTCCCGGATTCGCCATACTAAGAATTGGCAAATTAGACCTCAAACTTATTGATGTTTGCCTATCACTAATCTTGACCAGCCTGGACTTCATTCAAAACATTAACCTAATGTGAGTTTTATACGATGTGGCTAGTGCACAAATTGTGGCTGACTCCTAAGTGGGTCACCAAAGATACCAGTATGTTAAGTGCAGAGGATGAACGGATGCATTTCTCCTGAAAGGGTGCTCTAACAGGCAGGGGTAGAGGCATGGCCTAGCACTGCTCCTTACACATACGCTCTCAGAGACAGACCACCTGCCTAAGGGAGATCAGCAGTAAATGTGCTTTCTCCATGAGCCTGTGATCTTCAAAGATATTTTGCCTCCTGAGACACATTCCCTCCCTGAATTCTAACTGAGGTTGGATGACTTTGTGCCAGACCAAAGCAAGGCTGTGGATTAAAGAAAACAAACCAAAGCCCCATTGCAGATCCTGCTGAGATCTATCAGATACTCCCCTCTGCAAACTATCCTGATGATTTAAAAAGGTTGATGATAAACATATGTGGCAGATTTTATTTGGGAGCCAATTATACAACATATTTTAACCCTTCTGAAATATTGTGGAAATGATGAGGTTTGCAATACTCACTCCTAGAGAACAAGTATTATAATGCCCTATACATCCTTTGTATAGTATAATGTACTTTGTCTAATCTTGAAGATATTTTCAAAATTATAACATTTAAATTTAGTGAATTATGTAGAACAATATGCTCCAAGGATACACTTGGACCAAAAAAGACTAGAGGAGAAAGTAAAAAACTGAAATATGGGAATGTATATTGTGGGTTGGGAGAAAACAGAACTGTAAATTAGGCAGTCATTTTATTGATGTAACTTTTTTATAATTATGTTAATAAAAATAAAACAACATATGGAGATATACCTATCTCACAGAGCTGGAAGAGACCCTGAAAGGTCATTGAGTCCAGCCCCCTGCCTTCACTAGCAGGACCAAGTACTGATTTTGCCCCAGATCCCTAAGTAGCCCTCTTAAGGATTGAACTCACAACCCCAGGGTTTAGCAAGCCAATGCTCAAACCATTGAGCTATCTAATCAGTTATAATAGAGGTAGATTTTAACTAGCCAGCATATATTTGCATATTATCTGCATAACAAGGAAAATTAAGATTGAAGTAATAATGGAAGAGGGGAGTCAGAGCTGATTATAAATACCAGAAAAGCACAAGGCTCACCCTAACCTGGGAAACAGTGCAGAGATCTGAGAGAACTGGGTGACCTGAGGTGAATTTTTAATATTCTAATCAGGAAATATTAAGAGATGAACTAAACCCAGGGAATTCTGTCCCTGATTGTCTTCTAGAATGGCTGAGCTCTTGGAGGTAGAAACCCTTGAAGGTTTACTCAATTTGTCAATTACAATAGGGGAAGAGATCATGCCCTGGACAGCCTGCTCACAGAGCCCATTGTGGCCTTCAGCGAAGTAGTCTCACAAATATAAGGCTTAAAGCATGATTCAAAAAGTTTTCATACTCAGTTTCTAAAAGTAACATTGAAGCTACACAGTGACCCCTTCCTACCTCAGAGAGAGTGACTGAAGTAGATAATTATCCAATGTAACATGAGCAGCAAGAATATTAAAGCAGATTTATGAAAAAAGTTGCAAATTAGAGGAAAATAAGGTCCCTTGCTACACTTTACACTGTAGTGGTGCCATGAGTTTGGTACAGCTTAGGGTTGTAGAAAAGTTCCAGTTACTGTGTATGCAAGGTATTGTGAAGTTACCGCATCAACACATGCAGTGGAAGAATTTGACACAGTGAAGAATTATGATCTGATGTAAGTAACCACTACCATAAATAATTTATATTTACGCATAGGGCAGCCTTGTCTGCCAAAGCTATGGTGAGCAAATAATTAAGAGCCGTTATATTTGCCTGGATGGTATCAATATACAATGTTCGCCTACAACTGATTTAATTGGACTACTCATGTGAGTACAGCCATCCACATGAGTAAGTGTTTTCAGGATCTAGTGGCTAGACATCAGCCTTTTACTAATTAGTTGATGTGACTGAATAATTTTAGCCAAGAACAGTCCAATTTTGCCCTTTCTTTTTGCCCAAGAATTGCCATAGACAGGCCTATTTTTCTACAATTTATATTTTTGGGGCAAAGATTGTTTTTGCAAGCATTTGAGCTAGGTGCCATACAACAAGGTTCTCCTCTGACTGGAATCTTTGTGATATTAACTCACCCACCTTGTCTCTCTGGAACCTTTGAGAGCAGACATAATACAAATATCAATGTATTTTTTAGCCACATTTGCTGAATAATTTCTGGAAATAATTCTTGGTCTGCGGATTATTATGGACAGATTGTAGCAAGTATTTGATATTCAGAAATGTTGATCCATTTCGAGTTGATACCAACACTATGTTACGTTTTTGTTCACTGATTGACTGACGGTATTTTCCAGTCAGAATACTTTTGTGGAATCAAAATTCACTTTCTGAAAAGTCAATGTTTGCTTAACATTTGCTCCTTCCCTCCAACATTGCTGCCCATAGACTCCTTAACAAGTATATTCTCAAAAAAGCAAGCACACCCACAAAAAGAAGTAAACAGATTCAAAGCAAATTTGTTTAAAAAATTAAACAACGTAGCCACACACTTTCCTTGCAATATTCACCCAGCTGTACCACTCAATCCCAGAACGTGTGAGATGGTTCTTATGTTAAAAGAATCTGCTTAAAGAAATTAAAAATGCAGCATTCTACAATGCAAAATAAAACAAGCAGCATATTGAATTGTTTGCAAGCAATTCAGAATGTTTATTACTGAAAAGTTAACATTTCTGTAGTCAAAATCTATCCTAATTTGCCAATATGTCAATGCAGAAAAGACACTGTGGATTCTAGGTGTCCAATACTGCACATGCTTTTCCTAAGATCTAACACTGAACTCGTTAACCTTCATCATATTCAAAGTCTTTGCTTTCTCCTGTTCCCTCCCCTCAATAGAAAATCAATTTTGAAAAGCTAGCATAACTATGGATATAACAGGCACTTTGTTTTGTTTTATGCTCATAGAAATTTAAACTAATTGTTGTTGGTTTCTTCTTCACATATTTGGTTTCTATTCTTCACATATTTACTGAGAGATTAAGTCCTTACCCTCAGGAAAATAAACAGAAACAAGTCAGTGATCAGAATGGTATTCAGAATAAATATTACATAAAAAAACAAACAAATGCATATGCAAACCCAGTCAAGTTTACTTTACAGGTGGAAGAGAGTATTAATGTCATTCTGTTACTTTTGAAAATGTTAGTCATTTATAAAAAGCACCTAAGTGACTCAGGACCCTGAAGCCCATTAACATTCAATTGGAAGCCGGTTTCTGCGTTACTTAAGCACTGAAAGAATGTGACACATAAAAGCACAGATTGGGATGAACTAGGAGGTAGGGGAAGGAAAAAAAACAACAAAACCTACCAACACTCATGATGAGAATGTTTCAAAGAAGTTGTTAAAGTTTTCTTTCTCTCCACCATTCAAAGTGATTTCCAGTGAAGTATAGAAGCAGATGAGGTCTCCATGTGATTTGTTTGGATGCCTGCACCACATGTGAATCAATATCAGATTTTCCTTTTCCATGTCACACATTCTTTTTGTTTAATATACAATTCTAGTGAAATTGATATATGATGCAACTATTAGAGGGTCAGGAAGTTTCTTGACTAAATATTGATCAAGATTATTTAGAGAGGAATAAGTCCACTACCTCAATACAGCAGAAGGCATCTACATTTTATCTCACCTGATCTAGGCCCAGATCCGGGCTCTGATGCATTCCCAGCAAAAGCTCAGCTGAATCCTCATGACCCAGCCAGGCTAAATGGTCTTAGAATTCTCTAGAGAGTCTAGAAAGTGACCTCCCCCTAAACCTGATTTCATGATAGTTATGTACCATCAGACTTAAATCTCTTCCCCTGGTGCACAGTTGCTAACTTTACTCCCCACCCTGGTGCAGGCGGATGATACCAGTAAAGGCAATGCATCCCTGATGGCCCCATAGGGGGATGGGCTTCTCTGAGTGACAATTAGTAGAAAACAACCTGGGTCGAGCAGCATGCAAGCCCTCCTCATCACAACTTCATAAGGGCAGTCAGCTGAAGGGAACGGCAGCCCAGGTGGATAAAGCTCCGCCTTAGACAATGAAGGATCAGGGATAAAGGAAAAGTCTAACACACGCTCCTCAGTGTCGCTTACTGCTGGAGCATTATCCGCTACCCATAGCAGTGCTGCCCAGATGATTCAGGGGGCCTGGGGCAAAGCAATTTCAGGGGCCCCTTCCATTAAAAAAAACTGCAATACAATACAATACTATATTCTCGTAGGGGGCCCCTGCGGGGCCCGGGGCAAATTGCCCCACTTGCTCCCTCCCCTCCCCCCGGGCAGCCCTGGGAAAAATAAACCTGCATCTAGGCACAAACCCAGTTTTGAGAAAACTTCTTTACAAGGTATCACTGGTTCTCAGCATCAGCTAGTGCTAAAAGGCACTAAAGCTCATTACAAGGGTTGGACAAATATTTTCCATCAAAACTTTTTCTGGATCGAAAACTAGGAGTTTTTAAAAAGCAGAAAAAAATCATGGACAATGTCTGCTTTCCTTCAAAATTTGTTGTGTTTTTTTTAATTGAAAAGCTGAAATTAGTCTGCCAAAACCTGAATATGGTTTGGGGTTTCAGAAGTGTGTGGCCAAATATTTGCTGCTTGCTGTGTTTGATTGTTTAAAGAAACAATAAAAAAAATTCTGCTTAAAAAAAATCCAAAACTTTTGAACCACCTCAGTTTGTGACCAAATGCCTCAGCCCATCCAGTCAGAGATTTTTCCAGGTTTCTCATACTCTGCTGGCTTCCTTGACTCATATCTGTCTCCATAACTTTGGGTTCATTTAGGTTAGAACATAAGAACAGCCATACTGGGTCAAACCAAAGGTCCATCCAGCCCAGTATCCTGTCGGCCAACAATGGCCAATGCCAAGTGCCCCAGAGGGAGTGAACCTAACAGGTAATGATCAAGTGATCTCTCTCCTGCCATCCATCTCCACCCTCTGACAAACAGAGGCTAGGGACACCATTCCTTACCCATCCTGGCTAATAGCCATTAATGGACTTAACCACCATACATTTATCTGTTTCCTAGAGACTGGCTCCATGGGGTCCCTCACAAACTAGAGACGGTTACTGTGGGTTTGTCTTTAGTATAGCTTATGTACATAGTTCATGAACTGAGCATTTGACCTTGTTCCAGGATCTGGGATGAGCCTATGTTGTGAAAACTGAAATGCTCAAAATAGCACATGCATGTGAATGGACACAGGGTGCTAAAATTAAATTAACCCAGGGGTTCTCAAACTGGGGGTCAGGACTCCTCAGGGGGTCACGAGGTTATTACTGGGGGTCGCGAGTTGTCAGCCTCCACCTCAAACCCTGCTTTGCCTCCAGCATTTATAATACTGTTAAATATATAAAAAAGTGTTTTCAATTTATAAGGGGGGGGGTCGCACTCAGAGGTTTGCTATGTGAAAGGGGTCACCAGGCCGAAAGTTTGAGAACCACTGAATTAACCTCTCTGGAGCCTCAGGGAATGTAGGGGAGGGAGGTCTCCCTTCGTAGGGTTGGGAAGGATATTGCTCTTCTTTTGTGATCCCTCCCCCAGTGGCTAATTTTAAATGAAGCTACCCTCCCCTGACATGAATCTCCCTATGGCACTGAAATTAAATAGAGACTATAATTTGGCATTTGAGAAGTGAAAGGGATGGTAGCCCTAATGGAAAAGCTAACAGCTTGGCTCTTCTGCAAGCCTCAAACTGCTGAATGAGCTTTAGGGTAGGGAAGGCTGTGCCTCCCAAACAGCCTGGCCCTGCCCCCTATATGATCCCTACCCACTTCCTGCCTGTTAAGGGCAGTTAGCATTTTGTAAGTTCCCCTATTCTGTGAGGCCCAGGTCCACCATTAACTAAAAGCGAGCACATCACGAACCAGGGTCCCTAGGACAGCGTTAAAACAAGGTAAAACCATAAACAGGAAAAAGGACAGGAAAACAGTTGGCAACAGCACAATTAAGGGAAATTCCAGTATGCAAGATAACAGCTGGACTACGCGCTGGCCAGCATGAGGACAATGTTTAGCTGTGATAAGCTAAAGATAAGAAAATGGCTTGTTTATTGGCTTAAAGCTTACGATGCACGAGGCTCGTATGCATTACTAAAAGGTATATAAACCCTCTGTAACCTGTAGCCAGGGTCCACCCCTGACTAGCAGGGGTGCACCACGCTCCAGCATAATAAAACTTTGGTATTTGGACACTCTGCGTATTTTGGGTTTGTTTATGTGCCTCAGCCTAGGAACGAACAGTGCGTGGCCTATTGGCGTAATTCGTAACACTGCCCCCCAACTGCCCACCCCCCTCAGAATCCCAGACCCATCCTGCTCCTTGTCCCCTCACAGTCCCCCAGAGACCCCACCAACCGCCACCCCAGGACCCCACCCCTGCTCCCTGTCCCCTGACTGCCCGACCCCTATCCCCCCTCCTCCCCCGCTGAGTCCTGACAGACCCCTGGAATGCCTACAATCCAACCCCCCCATTCCCTGTCCCCTGACCGCCCCGCTAACCTCTGCCCCCTCCCTGTGGCCTGACTGTCCCCGGGACTCCCTGCCCCTTAGCAACCCCCCGGCCCCGGCCCCAGCCCCTTACCCCCGGCTCCCCCCTCTCCCGGAGCCTCAGCGCATCCAGGAGGTTCCCTCGACAGTGGCAGCGTGGCTCCAGCGGGGCCCCTCCCCGCTCGGCCTGGAGGTCGCAGCCCCCCTTACCACGCGGCACTGAGCGGGGTGGAGCTCAGGCCCCGCCGGAGCCGCGCTGCAGCGCTAACCAGGGACGCTCCTGGATGGGCTGAGGCTCCGTCCCCGCCCCTCTCCCGGAGCCTCAGCCATTCTCATGGGGGCGCCTGCGGAGCCCGGGGCAATTGCCCACCCCCCCCATCTGGGCGGCCCTGACCCATAGAAACCCAGCCCCTGTTCCCCCATGGCGGGGGTAAATGGGGCAGCTGCCCCGGTGCCCACGATTTAAAAGAGTCCTGGGCTTCTGCTGGCGCCCCGCGCAGCGTGGAAAGGTTGATCCAGCCCTTCCCCGTCCCGCCCACAGCTGCCGCAGCAAAAGGCTGCTGATCACCCTAGAACTTCATCTCCCCCGCCAGGGGTTTCCTTCCCGCAGGGGCATTTTGCAACTATGATTTTGAAAACGAACTTTAGGGGGATCTTTCTAGCCAAGTGCCTGGTGATTTTATTCTCCTGTGTAAAAGGTGAGTTTGCACCGGCTGTTTGCTCTTACAGGCTGGCTTTGCTTAAAATGGCACTGAAAGCGTGGTAGATTGTTAACATCCATTCCTTGTACCCAGATAAGGGTGATGAATAGCTTAACAGGGTGCTGATTAGGCCTATCTATGCCACAGTGTTAATTGACTCCGTGACCCAGTTCCAATAGGGCTATAATTTTCAAGGTGGGACCTATAAGTGCACTGTCCCACGGTTTCACCTAGTTATGAGAACTTGGGGTGGTGTCCACACTGCACACTTTAAGCCTGTCCCCTGACTCAGTAATAGCTGAGGAGCAAGTTATTACCAATGTTAGGCCTGAATAAAGATGTAGCACAAAACCAGTTATGCCCACCTGACTGAAGTCAGGCTAACAGAGGTTTCTGGGTAATCCCAGAGTGGAAAAGTACTGAGAAGCAGCATTGTTTCACAAAGCCCTGGAAAACATGAGATAAACCAGAGATTGCATTCCTGGCATAGCATCAGCTGTGCTAAGGGCAGTGTTTGAAGAACTGATAAGAAACTCTAGCATCCCAAGGTTCAGATTCTAACTCTGTGGTTGAGTTATAGGTTTGTTTAAAACTCCCCTGTATTTCTAACTTTTGGGGTTTTGTTAAGATATAATTAATAATCTAAAGTTGTAGACATAAAGTCTAGGCATGTGTGTATATTAAAAGTGTCTAGTTTTAAGTTGTTAAACAAAGGGGGGTGGGTTTTGCTCAAGTGAGTGATGTATGACGTAATAAAACTGTCTATATAGGCTAATGCTAAGCTGTAAAGAGAGGCTGGTTCTCACTGGAGACGAGTTGCTCTTTACTGACGCGTGCACTTGTCAATAAAGAGCTTTTAGATCGGACCTTGCTGGTGTTGCCTGTCTCTCTGTGATCAGACAACGAATTTTGCTGTCGGGGTTAAAGTCCCCAACACCAATATATTTTAAATTATTCCTTTAATAGTGCTTTTTATATAGAAATGTGTAAGCATAATTAAATATGACTGATCCTACCTCTGCCACATATCTTCTACTTAAATCTAAATAGGGAAGCTTGGGGCAGGATGGATGACCTGATAAAATACTTGGATCTGACTTAAATATCATGGGCCACATTCTTCCCTGGTTTAACTCTACTAAAATCAGAGATGAATTTGGCCCCTTGTCTCTAGGAGAATTATCGCTATTGCCACAGCAAGTCCAGTGCAGATAAATCATTTAAAGTGTTACACAGCCCTCTTAACTGTAGCTAGCCCTTATGAAGCTGTGCAGATCAGATATTTGGAGAACTGGTAATGCGATCTTTATGGTAGATTCCTGGCCCTGATCCTTGGTCATTGACTTTAATAGAGCCAGGATTTCACCCTAATACTCTTAAGGCTTGATCCTGCAAAGTTTTCAGCACTTTGTCCCCAGTCCAGGCAAAGCACTTAAATACATGCTTCACTTTAAGCATGGGAATAGTCTCACTGACTTCAAAAGAACTATTCACGTGATTAGACTGAAACATGTACTCAAATGCTTTGCTGTTGGGGCAGAGTGCTTAGCTCCTTGTAGGATTGAGCCATCATTGTTAAGCACATGGACTCACTTTTCCCATTGGTAACATGGAGATAATGATATCTACCTTCTTTTGCGAAGTGCTGTAAGATCTCTTGGCTATTATTATTTTATTTAGCTTTCATTATGGGGGAACCCACGGCCTGAGCTCGCTATTATAATATTTATAATAATACTTTGTACATGATTTTAGCTTCAAGTTAACAATCCTTTATCCGACATGTATTAATATAGGTAAATGCCAGCATGGAGTTTTTCCTACTGCCCTCAATGAAGCTGCTGTTGCATTTTTTCCTTAACCTTATTCAAGAGTGACTTCACTGTGCATCATGTAGACCCATTTCTCTTTTCTAGTCACAAACATTTTATTAAAGGGAAACAACTGATAGTGCAAGTATTTTTTACACAGGAATATTAACAGAAAGGGTGATGGATACAAATGATCATATGGTAGGGTGGGGTTGGTCTAGGTCGTAAGTTACATTAGGTACATCCCTATTGGTATTATTTATAGTCATAGCAATTATTTTTTAAAACTTTGACCTAAAAACTTAGTTGCTTGTGGCTTATAGATTAGAACAAGTAGTGGATTCAGTACACAAGAAGCATTCATGAATGACAGGAATAAATTCAACAGTAGATCATTTATGATGACTGTTTAATGTTTTCTATGTACTGTACAAGGACTAGATAAATAAGGAATATATTCTTGCTATGGATTTAAAATAGACTCTTGATTTCCTTGAATGGCTCTATTTGCTTAAAATGCTTGAAACTTTAAAAGTGAATACTTCTTTTCTCAGATGGGTGAAGTAATATAAGTGCAGCTGTTTTTAGTTCACTGCATATGAATCATCCCATCCTCTTTGTGACTGCAACTGAGCAGTCTGTAGCTAAATTCTGATCACTATCCTTTGCAGAGTATTTCAATTGGCACGATCAAAAATATTGTTTCATTGTCTATACAGAGGACTAAATGCAGCAAAGAGTCCTGTGGCACCTTATTGAATAACAGACATATTGGAGCATCTGACAAAGTGGGTATTCACCCACGAAAGCTCATGCTCCAATACGTCTGTTAGTCTATAAGGTGCCACAGGACTCTTTGCTGCTTTTACAGATCCAGACTAACATGGCTACCCCTCTGATAGAGGACTAAATGTTTGTTTTGTTTTGTTTTGTTTGTGCTCATTACGCTCAGACTTCTGCTCCACTGATTTGGGAGACCAAGCAAACTTTTAAAGACCTATCAGGATTCCTAATCAATTGGAATCCTATTGAGCTTTCCTTCCTCAGGATTTTGATCAACTTTCCCTCATCTACACATGCAAAATATAAATGATAGAATATGCAATACAAACAATAATGAATAGTAATAACTAAATATCTGGCAGTAATTCTGAGGAGTAGCAAGTATCTGAATTACATTCTTTTTCTTTGTCAAAAATGCTGCAGGTTTTACAAAGGACTTTGGTGCTCCTGTTAACACCTATTGGGAGAACGAATATTATTAAACTAGTTACACTTCCAAGAGTGAGTGATTTCAGAATGTTTCATTAGAAATGCCGAATGCTTTTTAAGAACTGTGATAGCTCAAGAATAGCTTCCCTTTGGGCTGATGGACGCATTGCATTAAACTAAGGTGACCAGCCAGCAAATGTGAAAAATCAGGACGGGGCTGAGGGGGAATAGGTGCCTATATAAGACAAACCCCCAAATATCAGGACTGTCCCTATAAAATCTGGGACATCTGGTCACCCTACATGAAACTCTTCATCCTCTCACAGGCTCCAATGGGTTGTCCCTTTCAGATTTGTCTAATAATTATTTTGCTGCACAAGCATGGTATTCTAATTTTTTGGATTGACTCCAATATTACTATTCCACAAAGCAGCAATTAGTTTTCAGTTTTCATCTCTATGATATATTTTATCATATCCTAGATATAATGAAAACTTTTATACTAAAGGATGATATATTATAATAAAAGACTTATAAACCTAGTTTCTCTCTATGGAGAAAAGAATTTACACTGTGTAAAAAATAGTTTGGCGTAGCTAACCATGCCTACCAGTACAGTTTTATCCTGTAGATTAGGGGGAATTAATTTAGCAAATGGAAGATTGAATAATCCCTAGTTATGAATTAAAGTTTTGCTGTTAATGGATTTATTTTATTTGAAACTTACAAGCATGTATTTAACCTGATAGTTTCAATATTATTTATCAACTTGCTTATGCAGTCTGGACTATGAATCTACACAAATGTTTGTGTGGAGTCAGTTTCTCAGTTGAAGTCACCTTCAGGCAAAACCTGTGCTCTAAAAACCCAATCTGCTATTACTATTCAGTATGCAGAGACTGTTATTTTTAGATTTAGATTCAGTTTGAGATAAATGGGCATGAGATCTTGTGACAGAACATACCATGGGAAGATGAATGCTTCTTTATAAGTAACAACATGAATAAGGCTAAACAGCCTTTACCTTTCTTAATAATACCAATATTTAGCCCTTATGTGACACCTAACATCTTCAAGTGCTGGACAGCCACTTGCAGTAGCACCCTTGTGAACTGGGTATTATCTGTTTTGCACAAAGGGAATCATAGAATCATAGAATCTCAGGGTTGGAAGGGACTTCAGGAGGTCATCTAGTCCAACCCCCTGCTCAAAGCAGGACCAAACCCAACTAAATCATCCCAGCCAGGGCTTTGTCAAGCCTGACCTTAAAAACCTCTAAGGAAAGAGATTCCATCACCTCCCTAGGTAACCCATTCCAGTGCTTCACCACCCTCCTAGTGAAAAAGGTTTTCCTAATATCCAACCTAAACCTCCCCCTCTGCAACTTGAGACCATTACTCCTTGTTCTGTCATCTTCTACCACTGAGAACAGTCTAGATCCATCCTCTTTGGAACCCCCTTTCAGGTAGTTGAAAGCAGCTATCAAATCCACCCTCATTCTTCTCTTCTGCAGACTAAACAATCCCAGTACCCTCAGCCTCTCCTCATAAGTCATGTGCTCCAGCCCCCTAATCATTTTTGTTGCCCTCTGCTGGAATCTCTCCAATTTATCCACATTCTTCTTGTGTGGGGCCCAAAACTGGACACATTACTCCAAAGGAGGCCTCACCAGTGATGAATAGAGGGGAATGATCACATCCCTCGATCTGCTGGAAATGCCCCTACTTATACAACCCAAAATGCCATTAGCCTTCTTGGCAACAAGGGCACACTGTTGACTCATATTCAGCTTTTCGTCCACTGTAACCCCTAGGTCCTTTTCTGCAGAACTGCTGCCCAGCCATTCGGTCCCTAGTCTGTAGCAGTGCATGGGATTCTTCCGTTCTAAGTGCAGGACTCTGCACTAGTCCTTGTTGAACCTCATCATATTTCTTTTGGCCCAATCCTCTAATTTGTCTAGGTCCCTCTGTATCCTATCCCTACCCTCCAGCATATCAACCACTCCTCCCAGTTTAGTGTCATCTGCAAACTTGCTAAGGGTCCAGTCCACACCATCCTCCAGATTGTTAATGAAGATATTGAACAAAACCAGCCCCAGAACCGATCCTTGGAGCACTCCACTTGATACCGGCTGCCAACTAGACATGGAACCATTGATCACTACCCGTTGAGCCCGACCATCTAGCCAGTTTTCTATCCACCTTACCGTCCATTCATCCAGCCCAGACTTCTTTAACTTGCTGGCAAGAATACTGTGGGAGACTGTATCAAAAGCTTTGCTAAAGTCCAGAAATAGCACATCCACTGCTTTCCCCTCATCCACAGAGCCAGTTATCTCATCGTAGAAGGCAATTAGGTTAGTCAGGCATGACTTGCCCTTGGTGAATCCATGCTGACTGTTCCTGATCACTTTCCCCTCCTTTAAGTGGTTCAGAATTGATTCCTTGAGGACCTGTTCCATGATTTTTCCAGGGACTGAGGTGAGACTGACTGGCCTGGAGTTCCCTGGATCTTCCTTCTTCCCTTTTTTAAAGATGGGCACTACATTAGCTTTTTTCCAGTCATCCGGGACCTCCCCCGATCGCCATGATTTTTCAAAGATAATGGCCAATGGCTCTGCAATCTCATCGGCCAACTCCTTTAGCACCCTCAGATGCAGCGCATCCGGCCCCATGGACTTGTGCTCGTCCAGCTTTTCTAAATAGTCCCAAACTACTTCTTTCTCCACAGAGAGCTGGTCACCTCTTCCCCACACCGTGCTGCAGAGTGCAGCTGTCTGGGAGCTGACCTTGTCTGTGAAGACAGAGGCAAAAAAAGCATTGAGTACACTAGCTTTCTCCACATCCTCTGTCACTAGGTTCCCTCACTCATTCAGCAAGGGACCCACACTTTCCTTGACTTTCTTCTTGTTGCTAACATACCTGAAGAAACCCTTCTTGTTACTCCTAACATCTCCGGCTAGCTGCAACTCCAAGTGTGATTTGGCCTTCCTAATTTCACTCCCGCATGCCTGAGCAATACTTTTATACTCCTCCCTGGTTATTTGTCCAAGTCTTCCACTTTGACTCCACTGAAGTCAAAGGTGACCTGAAAAGAGGGAAAAACCTGCCTTTGGGCCTGTGTTTATCGGATGATCATACCCATGTAATAGAGCTCTTGGAGGGAGGGAGTGTAGGCTGAGGTCACAGCAGTGTGGGAGACAGGACCTCTAGGTCTTACTCCCACCTCTGTCACTCACTGTGTGACCTCAGGGAAGTTGCTTAGACAAAGATTTTGAAGAGGGACTAAGGATTTTCAGTGTTAAACTCGAGACACATTAAAGGAAGTTGATTTTTTTCAGAAATCGCAGAGCAGCTGGGCTTTAACCTGTCTCAAGTTTAAATTGAGGCACTCAAAATCACTGGTCACTTGAAAACTTTGGCCACAGGTTTGAATCATCAGAAGTGGTCTGAGTAATTCTGGCTGCCTCAGTTGTGGGTGCCCATCTTGAGGCACATAAAACAGCCTGATTTGCAGAGGAAATTTGTGCTCACAAGCCTTATTTACTGGGAGCTGCAGGTGCTCAGCACCTTTGAAAACCAGGCCCAAAGTGTCATAAAGGACCACCTCCGAAACCAAGTATTAGAGGGGTAGCCGTGTTAGTCTGGATCTGTAAAAGCAGCAAAGAGTCCTGCGGCACATGCATCCGACGAAGTGGGTATTCACCCACGATAGCTCATGCTCCAAAACTTCTGTTAGTCTATAAGGTGCCACAGGACTCTTTGCTGCTTTTCCTCCGAAACCAAGGCACTCCTAAGGGCACTTCTGAAAATTTGGCCCATAACTTATCTGTGTTCAGAATTAAAATGGGGTGTTTGGGACGCTTAACTAACTAATGTTTGGGAGTTGCTTTGAGGGCCTGATATGTGGGCATTTATTTAGCTGCTTTCCTTATTAATGAGGAATGGTTTGGGAAATAATGGAAATGTGGGAGTTTAACTTTGTGACCAAGTTATTTAATGCTGCAGTGTCTACCGTTAACGCTCATCCATAGATCCTTTGGACAGACACTAATAGGGCTGTATTGTTCTTCCCCTATTTGAAGGTTCTGCAAACGAAGCCCCTAAAGTATATGGTATTCAGAATGGTTCTGTTTTCTTGAACATTCCTGACTTCAAAGTGGAAAAGCAACAGGAAATAACATGGCTCAAAAATTCATTACACCTCATGAAAGGCAAAGATTCTTATGTGAAATATTACAAGGTTAGGAGAAAGTATGAGATGTTCCCCAGTGGAACCCTGAAAATAGACTGCCTGGTGGAAGAGGACAGTGGAAATTACAAAGTGACTGTGTACAATGACATGGGAAGTCTGCAAGTGGAGAAGAACTTAATTCTGAGTATTCAGGGTGAGTCACCTTCCACATCCCTCCCACCATAGCTGGGTGAGCCCTCTTGTTCCCATTCTCTTCTGCTGAATGGGTCTCCATCCTGTTTCCTTGTGGTCTCTAACTTTGCCACGTGGTCTCCTTTTCACTGAAGGGTTAGCTCTTTTGCATCTATTCCCTTTCTCTGTTCTTGGGTGGGTTCCTCCTTTTCCTCTCTTGCCAGGTGAGTCTCTCTGTTCCCTTCTTTCCCTCTGCTGTCTGATTTCTTCTCTCTCACATCAGCCACAAACTCTGCCAGGAAAACAGAATGGTATCTAAGAACAATGGAAGAAGTTACCTCAGGTCACACTGAGCCTTTGTTTTGCTAAAATATCCAACCCTGGTGTTTATACATTTGGGAGGGATGGGAGGCAAGGGTCTAAACTGGGGGGGCGGGGGGAAATGGTGGTAGGACTGTTCCAAGCTCCTCCCACAAAATAACCCATTTGAGACATCAAAATGAGATGCTCCTCACAATGGATTGCAGAGATGTTTGAACTGTTTGCATGCTCTGCTGGGCTCGGCTCCCCTAACTGGGGTTCAAATATACCCCTGGACTCCGCTAGGCTCCTTAAGTTTGTGTTCTTCTCCATAAGACACACATTTTGGAACCCAAAAGGACAGCTCAGGAGAGTGCTGGTACATGTGCTGCTGCCCAGTTCAAGCCCTGATTTCACAACAGACAGTGAAACCTTTCTTAAGCAGCCACTCAAGGGCCTGATACCTCTAGGTTGTTTAACCAGTGTGATGTGGAGCAGAACTGCTCTGTATATTTGGAATACTTAAGCAGTCTCCTAAAACAGGAGGCTGCTGAAAAAGCCTGAGATCTTGCACAAATTTCTGTAACATGAAGATTTTCCTTCTACAGTACTTTGTTTTCATGCCTTGCTTTTGAGCCTACTAGCTTGCTTGCATGTTTACAACCTGCATTAATGTTGAACTGCTGCATCTGAAGCCTGACAATTTAGTAAATCAGCAACTGGCCCCCATTTTATTTGTAATTAACTGGATCTCCTGTTTACTGTTCACCTGTTCCATCCCTTATAAGCAGGACTGGTTTGAATTTTTTTGTATTTTGAATTAAAAAAAGGGGGGGGGAATATGTTTGGAATTTTTTTTTTGTTTATTGACCAATTATTACAGCTGATTGGAATTTTATGAATGTCAAGATTTTGATGACCTTTAAAAAAAATTCTAAAGAAAAGAAACATGAGCAGAATTTAAAAAAAAAAATTACTATGACATTCATTCCTGATTTTTTTTCTACTAACTTGACTTATAAGATGAAGGGAAAAAATGCAGAAATCCTTTAATGTTTTTAAATATTTTCTTTATCGGGATAATTGCTGTTTAAATGGAGGTGACCAGTGTCAACTCAGACATCTTTGACTGGTTCCCTTTACCTTCATCCAAGAAAGTTTTTTAGAAGGAAAAGTGTTGCAACAGCTCCATCTCATCTCAACTAGCTTCCCTTTTCCTCACAAAAGGATAGTTATTACCATCTAAAAGACTGGCCCTCTGACAACCTTACAGATTCGGGAACTAACTTCCTGGCGGAGACCATGAAACGACTTTGGGAAGCTTATGAGGTGAACCACTTCGTTGCCACCCCTTACCACCATCAAACAAATGGCCTAGTGGTGAAGTTTACTGGGACTTTGGGGGCCATGAGACGAGGCACAGCAAAGAAGGAAGAACAGTTAAAGCATTAATTATATTGTGTGCGGACTCCTGCTGCCACAGCAAAGCTCTGAAGTGGTGACCAAGTGGTCTCAAATCAACACTCTCTGAGCTATTGTTACAGACTGCATGCTGACTCGGGTAGGCATCAGTATATCCGTTATACTTGGGTCACGTTTTTCAAAGTTTACTGCGTAAGGCATTGGACTGGGATTAATAAGATTGGGATAGGATTTCTAGATCAGCCACTGACTTCCTGTGTGACCTTGGGCAAATGACTTAATCTACCCTGTGCCTCAGTTTCCCAACTGTGACATGTGAATGTAGTTCTTAGGCATGTTGAGAGGACAAAATCTGTTAGTGTCAGGGTGGATTTGATTTAAATCACTAGACAAGAAGACTTGATTTAATCATGGATTTCTACATAGAAGTGCATTCTTGTTGGTGGTTATAACCTTAATACACATTCTTCACAACTCAGAGGTAGATGTAGGTTTCATTTTTAGAAGGTACACACTATACATTTTTAAAGTGATTTATTTTGAAAACTTTTCAGATTAATCAGAAAATGAATGATTGGTTATTTCATTTATTAAAGGTAATTGAAGCAGATAGTTCACCTTCCAATGACTTCATAAATATCTCCAATTCAACAAGTTAATCATTAATATTTTAAGGATTTTCTTGCCATGCTGTACTAGGACGAGAACATCACCAGACAGACATTTAAATTGTTTTATTTAATTAAAATAACATGTATTCTGGTTTTTCTTCTTTCAACAGCAAACATATAATTTAACAAAACAAGTATATGAATTTTTTAATTTAAATATTCAAGTTTTTTTTAAATCAAGTTTTTGTTAACATTGTTTTAAATAAAATAGTTAAATGAAATATTTAAAGCAACTATGTCAGCCAAGTCAACATGAGAAACTTCAAATATTGGCTCCTGCAGCTCACTCAGTTGTCTTCACCTTCATTTTCCTTTTTGTTCATAATCTGGAAAAGAAAAACAAGCTTTCCTGCCTTTTCCGGTCCCAAACGATTTCTCAATTTGGAATGAATTAGTCTAAAAGAAGAAAATATTCTTTCTACACCAGCAGAAGAAGCTACTGCTGTTAAAAGTGAGATTTTCACTTTAACAGTCTCTGAATCCAAGTGCTTAAGTGACTTGCACAAATTTACTGGTATGACTTTCTTTAAAACATCATCAGCAAACATATTTCTTGAATGGTTCTTATTCCCAAACTGGGTCTCTTTTATGGCCTACTATTGTTATAGGTTTTTCCTTCTAGTGAGAGAATGGTATGGTAGATCTCAAATCGTTGAAGGCCAGGGCTGGTGCAAGGATGCCCTAGGCGAAACTTGCACCTTGCGCCCTCCTCTATCCCTGAGCCCCCGCCCTGAGCTCCCCCCCCACAGCAGCTCCCCCCCTCCACCCTGAGGCACCCCCCTGCGGCAGCTCCCCACCCTTCACCCTCTACCCTGAGCCACCCCCACCCCAGCTCACCCCGCTCCGCCTCCACCCTGAGCACGCCGTCACTGCTTCACTTCTCCCGCCTCCCAGGCTTGCGGCGCCTAAGCTGATTGGTGCCGCAAGCCTGGGAGGCAGGAGAAGTGAAGCAGCAACGGTGTGCTCGGGGAGGAGTCAGGGCAGGGGTGAGCTGGGCTGGGGAGTTCCCCTGCATGCCTCCCCCCCGCCCTTAGTTGCTGCAGGCAGCCCTCCCCGCGCTCCCCTGCCACAGCTCCCTCTGCCTAAATGCCGGCGGCAACCGGGGCGGCCGAAGATCTGGCCGCTGTGGTCGCTGCTGAAGAAAATGCCGCCCCCCAAATCCTAGCACCCTAGGCGACCGCCTAAGTCACCTAAATGGTTGCACCAGTCCTGGTGAAGGCCACACTCAGAAAGACCTCAAGACTTCTGGAATATGCTACTCAAATAGTTACACTTTTGTTTCTGCTGCCTGTCCCTCCTGTTTCACATTCACATTGTCCAGATCTATTCCTCCCCCAACAATCTTCTATTCATTGAACTTTTTGAAACTTTGCACTTTTTAGGGAGAGGTAAGGGATTGACTCCGTGTGCACAAACATGCAGCCAGACAATAGGACTGAGGTCTGTTATTTCTCACCTCTATATATTTAAAACATTTTTGCTGTTAACAAGCATGTTATCTCTGGGGAGACACATCCACAGCTGGAGAACTTCAAAACTAAGCATCTCTGATAGTGCTCAGTCTAGAAGATACCAAGTCCCAGGGGGTAGATAGAAAGATTAACCTAAATAATTTATACAGAAGCCCCTGGAATCGCATGAGATTAGGTCCCTAATCCATGAACTATTGGAACTCATTTACAAAACTTTTCTTAAACATTACATGAATATAGTGTCTCATACTATAGAATTTATTATCCCTATTCCGTGATGAGATGCATTATAGCTCAGATAGTTTTAATTAATCTCTAGATAGGTTTTTTTTCTTCACAAAGCATTTTATAAAAAAAAAATTACATTTAAATAAAAAAATGATTTTTTAAAAACTTTTTTAAATCATTGATTTTTATCTACCCTGATTCGTGATGTGAGGTGCAGTGATCTGATGCCCGTTAGGATCAGATAGCTAGATGAGCTGATACTGAGAGAGTGCAGAGTCGGTTGACGCTATGCCCAGCTCATGAGACAGCTCATGGTGTCCAACACCATCAGGTGGTCCAGAGATGTCTACACGGAACAGATCACGGGACACTGCCAGTACCAGGTTGAGTAACTGAGACTGCTGACCAGGGAAATAACCCACTTCCTTCCCTGATGAACCCATGTACTTATGCTCGAGTATGTCACCCATGTACTTATGCTCTTAATACGTTCCATGGGTGACATACTTGAGTCCACTTATCCACTGATGCCTTAAAAACTCCCACACCCTAGTCTGAGTCTATGCTGGTTATGTGATATGTATGTACCTCGTGAACCTTGTAACCGATACTTGTAATCCCCCATAACCCAAGCCAGATGTATAGTACCTTCCCTCTTAAACTTACGTACATTTGATTTTAAATATTAATTTTCATATTTTTAAAAGTAAAAGCTTAGCTTCTCGCATCATCATGTGAAGCTAGGAATCAGGACCCTAGCCATCTGTCCATAGTGTCTAGAATGTTTCAAGATAGGATATCTTTCTGAAATTCATGCTCGCTCAAACTGAATTTATGGGCTTGATGCAGTAATTACTGGATAAAATTCTATGGCCTATGTTATACAGGAGGTCACACTAGATGATCACTGTGGTCCCTTCTGGCCCTAAAATCTATGCGTAGTGTTTATCCAGCCCACAGCAATTGCTTAAGTGTTAGCAGAATCAGGGCCATACTTTGCACATCCACATACATTTTATTCAGTAGATGGATTACAGTGTTTGCTCAGTAGTTAGTGTTCTAGTTGAAGTGCTGTACTCTGAAAAATTACTGACTGTAAGTTAGCATTGAGGGCTTTCAGGCTTTTTGCAGTGACTGATTACTTTTACACTGAGCAAATTCAAAAAGTTGCTGCTTCTTCCTCTCCAACTGATGTGCCTGCAACTTCAACCTGGACTCAGAGACACAACGGGCTATTTCTGGCTATATACCATCGCCAGTAATAGATATTCTACAAAGGGAGCTCCATTAGCAATTTCCTGTGCATAATAAGAAACAGAAACCAGCTTATTCATAGCTTCATTTCCTCTGTAGTGCTAAGACAATTTCTAGTCTAGTCTGTTTTTATACTGCAGTTAGTTATACTGTCATATCTGAACACGTTCCAGCTGTGCATTAAGCAATGTGACTAAGACCTGGCCTATACACTTATACCATCATAGCTATGGCAGGCAGGGATGTATTTTTTTTTTAAACTGACATAGCTTTTCCAGTCTTTCTAGTGCCCAAAACTGAATGCAGAGTTGCAGATGCAGTCATGCATAGAGGGAGACTATTGTCTCTCTGCTCTATGATGTAAAGCCTTCATGTAATTTTCCCCCTCCCCATACCTTTCGTGCCAAGTTGTCCCTGCATAGCATAGTTTCTCTCCCATAGTAACTTCAATGTGTGTTTGCTTAATTGGACTGATGGCCTCCTGTATGGAAGAGAGGAAATACTGCAGTCTCCCTATGTCCCAAGCAACCACCTTAGTGTCTGAGAGCCTGCGTAGTATCTGAGGTATTTGTGGGTGGAGATAGAGCAGCAGTTGATGTTTTGCTTTCCTCTTCCCCCTGCTCTGAGCTGAGTTTTCCACACACAGACCTAGGTGGGAGGTGTTATATCTTTGAGCATGGTAAGATAGATATAGCTCTGGGTCCTCTCCCTGGTTGCTAATGAGCAGCCACCCCAGTTAGTGCCAGCTCTGTGCCTGAGACAGAGAAGGAGGTGGTCAGTGGAGCCCACAAGTTGACTCCAGGCTCTGTATGGATGGAATAGAGTTCCTGTATCCATGGACCCCTGAGAGCAGAGTTGTTGGGAGGGTTTGCAGGATCCTGTAACTCCTTCTACCAGATGGGATGATGTGGCAAAAATTTTGCCTCGGTAAACTGGTAGTTTGCTCCTCCCTTCAGCCATGTCTGAGTGGGTTCTCCATGAACTAGAGCAGTGATATTCAGACCTCAGTGGTTCAGGAGCCAAGTTAGCGATCAACATTACCCAAAAGAGCCACAGCAGTGTGAATTCATTATGAATATTACTATTGTAAATGAAACATTCAAACAGTATGATGGGAAATATTTTGTGTGTGTGTGTGTATTCTCACAGCAAATAAGGTAGTGCAAGTTGGTAACTTAATTGGTTAATAACAGAATAAAAGCATCTTGATTGGTTAATAATTAAACCACTCAGTGTTTTAATATCACGTGCTGCAAAGAGCCGCAGGAGACATCCTGAGCCACAGTCTATTGAGGCTATATCTACACTGACACTTTCGTTGTTAAACTTTTGTGGTTCAGGGGTATGCCCTCTCCTCCTCCTCCCCCCCCCACCGCAAATGGCAAACGTTTTAACAACAAAAAGTGCCACTGTAGACAGCGCCACATCAGCTGCTCTCCTGGCAATGAAGCTACCACCCCTCATTGGCGGTGGTTATATTTTGTCGCCAAGAGAGCTCTCTCCTGGTGCTAAAGAACAGCTACACAGCGCTCCTTACAATAGCATGACTGCTGCAGCGCAGCCACACCATTGTAAGGTGCGCAGTGTAGACCTACCTGAGCTAGAGTGATCTTGTGTTTCAAAACTGAATAGGACAAAGGGACTGGGATTCTCTCTCTCTAATTAAACAATGAAATGTTATCTCAAGAAGAAACACTCTACAGATCTGTAGGGAGGGAACAGAGAGGAAAGTGATAATGAGTCATAAGGGTATTAAACTTTTTATATTATAAAAAAAAAGCATGCAGGCCAGGGTTGTGCTGGCCTTTTCTTTGTTGTTGCCACATCACTTCCCCCCCTACCCTTGTGTCTAATTTGCTGTTCGCTCTCCCCTTTATTTTTTCAGGCATTGCTACTTTCCCACTTTCTCTCTCACTGAATATCTGTATTTCAGATTAATTTGCCCCAGATCCTTTCACATTTTGTTATGTGAGCCCTACTTTTGCCCATTCAAAGCATTTTGAAAATCTCTAAAAGGGCCAGAAGGGCATTCAGATCTTTGTGTGCCAATCTAGAACAAGACTTTTGAGGTTTGACCATCACTAGCAGCAAGATGACACCTACTGTTGCTTAGGTAAAACTTTTTGGTACTCCTGTGAATTCTGCCTCAAACTTTCCCTAGAACACTCATCAAATAAAGCACATCCCACACACATTTCATAACTCTGTGTTCCATGAAAACTTGGCAGGAAGCAGAATTCTTTGTGACCATAAGCTAGTGGTTAACCTTGTTGTGCCTCAATTACCCCTCTGTAAAATAGGGATAATAATACTTAACATTATCTCAGAGGGGTATTATGAGTCTTAATTTGTTTGTGAAAATGCTTTGAGATGCTAGTGTTGGAAAACCATAGTGCTAATGAAGCCTTTTTGTATTAGGCCTGAGTGAACCAAAGTTATGCTATGCTTGCCCAAACCGTGTTGGAAAGCTTACAGAACTTATTAGACTGAAGGCCGTGTATTTACCTATGTCAGCTATTTTGCTTATCAGCTTGTTTGGCTCCCCAAGTGTATGCAGCTGCGTTCACATGTATGCATCCAAAGTATCTAGTACAAAGGGTCAACGGATGTATCTTGTGTCCCATTTAGAATGACAAATGTATCCTCAACAGATGTATCTTGTAGCCCCCACAAAATGATATATGTATCCTGCGTATCCAATTATCCCCTAATAGATGCATGTACAGGTTCTACAGGTCAACCAAATGACGTAGACAAACGTAGGCTAAGTTGTTTGTTACTGATTATAAAAAGGCCCGTTCGGGCTTGTGGGGTGTGTCTCTCTTCTGGCACTAGCCGATCAGAGCACCCGCTCAGCTGACCGATCAATAAAGGGTGTGGTACTCGTCTTCCTGTCTCCGTGCCTCCTTGGTGTAATTAGGTAAGCTCCAGGGGGAAACGAGCCCTTTTGGCTAACAAATGGCGACCCAGATGGGACTTCTCTCCCTGTAGGGGGCGCTGACCGGCGGTCGAGGACAACTCTGGAGAGTGGCCACCTCGGGCTGTTGGTTTGCTCGAGCTCTGAGTCGCTGCAATCAACCGGGACGGCTGCGCCCCCTCTATAGAGAACTCCAAACGACATGGAGGCAAGACAGTACCAGAAGAGGGGAGTCCACCTGCCAGACGTGGCCACTCCGGGCGTGGTAAGTGCGTTACCTCCTGGGTTTTGAGGATTAACGCCCCCGAAGTGCGGGTTGGACCTTGGGCCCCTAACAGGTTTTTGGTTAAGATACCTAGGTACAGCCACGGCTAATGAATAATTCTGTTAACTCCACTAGTTCAGGGGCCGTGCCGAACGACTATGGGAATGTGACTACTACGCTGTTGTTTTTATTACTGGTAGGGGTACTTTTGTTTTTCGTTATATTGATGTACTGGAAGCCGAAACTGTGATAACCGGGTCTAGGAGTGTGTGAACCCATCTTCTCTCCCCCCTTTTCCTTTCTGTGTGGGCTCCTGACAGTCTGATCATCTCACTGGACGCAATCAGAGTAAGCGGCGCCGTCTCTCAGAGACTACCCGACGCTCTTTGCTGAAGGGAGGTGTAGGAGAGTCGTGGTCATCCTCGTTAGTCTCTCCTGTGTGAGTGCCCTGTAGGGAAAGATCCTTAGTTTATGAGCCGCTAGCGCGGACAGGGCACCCTCTCTGCGTGTGTAAGTAAAAAATGGGTAAGGGATAGTCTAAATATTCCACCTCACCCCCTAAGGGTACCCCAGCATATTATATGTACGTACCTTATGGTCCTAAAACCTGCAGGTATTTAGAGGATTGGAATCTTCACACGCGTGAAGATCCATCTAAACAATGCCCATTAAAAGGTACCTTTAATCTAGATAAGATCATATATCTCAGAGGAGCTTTTAATCACCAAAGAAAAGCCTCTGACACAGTGTGAGCAATTTTTCTAGGAACGGGTTAATTTAAAACTCAGCTTCGCCCAGAGATAAAAAAAAAAGTTGCTTTATGCTCAAGGTCAAGAATCAGTGCAGACTATGCTAAGTATAAAGAAAAACTGCTTTCAGCCCCAGCTGGCTGTGGAAAAATAGAAACAGGCAAACCAAAGGCAGTACAAGTTACAGAACTGAGATTACATTTGCAAAGCTTAACTGTTCGGTGAGATCCAACAGTCTGACTTTGTGACGGATGCTGGTGCTGGTGTAGCTTGGTGACACTGGAGAAGCCACAGGTAGCTGACCTGGACTGGAATCTCTGAAAGAGACACCTCAGGAGATTCCAGGGTGTAAAAGAACAGCCCTCCCAAGAGCGGAAGCATGTTGGAAATTCTGAACAAGCTGTATACAGGATAATCTCCCGTCCACCTATTCCCCTTTTCTGAATGTTATACACAGACGTGGCCAGTCTGGACATGTGTGAGTATTGAAGTGGCTTAAGGCTTGGGGCATTCATATTTTTCTTGAGTGATGTGGGAGCATTCCCAACACTCTCCATTGTTGTTTTATCATTTTTAATGAAGCTTTAAAATTTGGTTATATGGTGTATTTTCTCTATCCTCCTGCAACGTCCTGCAGTGTCAGCCTGATCACCTGACATGAGGGATAAATTGGTAACAGAATTTTATCACAGTTTGGTGAGCAATAGAGAATGGGGGAGCCCTGCATCTATTTGTTTTACCCTTGTTATTTTATGTTTGTTCTGTTTGGTATTGTTGGTATTATATGTTGAGGATTGCATAATTAAAGGTGTGCCCATTCTCAGCTGCAGTAAGTCTGAGAACTGGAGAAGGGTTTAGCATTCCTCTCTCCACCCTGGTTGACCAGGAAGGGTGGCAGGTGAAAGGATCTACCCCCAGTCATAGCAGGACTGGGCAATAGACTAGTTGGAGAAAAGGAAAAAAAATGTGTATTTGATAACTAGAATTGAGCAATTAAGAGCATAGATCATGAACCAGGCAGCAACTCAAACCTGCGCCCAGGGCAAGTTGCAGGCCTTGAGACAGGACTTCCAGTTAGAAAAGGAAGCCCTGGCTAAGCAAGTACCAGTCCTTCAGGGACTTGTTAAAATTTAACCATTTGTGCTCAGCATACGCCGTAACAGCAGTGTGTTTGCTACAAGAGGCAATTAAATAGTTAAATGCCAGTGAGCCATGCGTTTCGCCCAGGTGGCGAGCCTCACACAGGAGGACTCGGGTAGTCTCGTGAATAAAATGTTTTAGGGAAAAGACCAGAAGGGTGGGGGCAGAAGCCCATGAAAGAAACGGTTCAGCGCAAAAAAAAAAAAAAAAGGATCGGGCCCAGGCGGGCAGGCAACAGACAGAGAGCTTGGAGAACAGGTTGGAAACTTTTGAGGGTCTAGTGGAAGGAAGAAGTAAGTGAGTGTAAGCATGGGGATTTCAAATACTCAGAAGGATATTTGGAATGGTGATTTGAATTGGTAAGTGGCTGTTGGGAGCCAAGCAAGTGATATAAGGAAAGAGCAAGTGATTTGAAGGAGAGTGAAGAGTTAACTCTGTAGTTGCTGGAGGGAATAGTAGTTGAACTTTGTAAAAATGCTAAAGAGAAAAGTTCTTGGTGTTTTTTTTAAATGTTTGTAAATAAATTCAGGCAAAGAAATTATTAGATTGCAATCATTTGGCTATGAACAATTTTGTTGAATTAGCTAAAGAATGTATACAGTGCTATGTAAATGAAAATTTATTAGGCTCTAAGGCACTATAAGTGGTGATGTTTTCTTTCAGTGTTTAAAAGCAGGAGTTAAAAGTAAAAAGCAAGCCAGAAAGCATCTGTATTGATGCAAATTATCTAACTGATAAGGTAGAGGCCATTGAAATCTGCAAAGACACTAATGCAATGTGTTAGGTTTCCTTTTTACACAGGTAAAGACGCACTACCCGAAGACCCTAGCAGCCCTGCCACTCCATGGAACCTGGAGACCGGATCAATGTACAGGTCCACCAACGAAAGACTGCTTTGGCTCCACGCTGGAAAGGCCCTTATTGAGTCCTGCTGATTACCAACACCGCTGTGAAGTGCCAAAGACTGACTGCTTGGACCCATGATTCTCACTGCAAAAAGACCCGTCCACATCAGGAGAACTCTCCTACTGATGATTAGCCTATTCCTTCTTCTAGCTCCACTGTGCCTTCTGGACAGCAGGGAAAAAGGACAAGGTGACGTGCTAGGAACCTCTCCCTTGTCCGCTGACAGACCTACTGTGCATTTGAACTTTTCTAGAAAAATCAAAAACTATTACAGGGTGATGTGCTGATAATCTCTCCCCTGTAGAATGCTAAACTACGATTGTTTTGGGAAAGGAGAAGGAACACTCACTCCACTGACATTGCCAAAGTCCAGGAATTCCTGACTAAAAAGGACATTGAGAACTAATCCTGGTGAAGAAACAAAAAATTATACACTGGCAGGAAGAAACTTGTGGGATCCATGCTTGGGAATGTGGTATTAATTGGATTTTGGGGTTTATTCTACAGGCTGCGCCCTGTGTTTTGGATAAATCCTTCAGCATGTATTGCCCTCCCTAACTGGATTTTAAATGACATTCCCTTTATCCAGTTATCAGATCACTTCTATATACCCAAATTGTTCACAAGGGGCTGCCATTAGATTAGCACAACAAAGAGCCTGGGTTATTTCCTATAGAAGGAAAGGAAATTGACCAGATCCCTGTGGGCTGGGGCCAATAGTACAACAGTCATTTGAAATATTTTTCAAAGCCAAGAACATAAAAAAATTGGACCAACTAGAAAAGGCCACTAGCCTTATTTTTGAAGCTCAGCTATCTTAAGTATAGGCTGGAGTTGGTGAGTTACATGTAATTTCCACCCTTAGTTCTATGAACTGGAAGTTACCGACAGGGATGGTATTGAATATCACTGAGGCTGGGCAGGCATTGCAGTGGGATCTAGTATGTTTGGAAATTCAGGATTTCCTGAATGACCAGCTGATGGCCATTTGGAGTAATCTTGAGCACCAGATTTGGCCCACTGCCCTTACAGACACATCTGAAGTACCATCTGATCTGTGGTCATGGAAACATATTTGGACACTTTCTGGATGAAAGTGTGTACATTTACGGTGCTCCTTCCAAGCATATGGACTGGTTAGGGTGGGTGTGGGCTCCCACATACCGAATCCTGCCGGGTCCATGGGGAGGATGCATATGGGACTAAATTATTCACCGAGACATCTGGGAAATTAAACCACTGGGTATACCTACGTGAGTTATAGTCAGTGCCCCGATCCCTTAGTTGTTAAATGAACAAGGTTCCACTCTTTTGTTCATGCATTCATTCCTGGGTTGGGGGTGACTAAGCTTAAAAGAGCAGTTGTAAATATTTCTGCAGAGCTTCATTGCTTTTTGGCCTCAAAGTGTGAGAAAACTCAGCCAAAAGGTTTGGTGAGTATTCTCAAAGGGGGGAGAACTGTTGGAAAACCATAGTGCTAATGAAGCCTTTTTGTATTAGGCCTGAGTGAACCAAAGTTATGCTATGCTTTCCCAAACCGTGTTGGAAAGCTTACAGAACTTATTAGACTGAAGGCCGTGTATTTACCTATGTCAGCTATTTTGCTTATCAGCTTGTTTGGCTCCCCAAGTGTATTATAAAAAGGCCCGTTCGGGCTTGTGGGGTGTGTCTCTCTTCTGGCACTAGCCGATCAGAGCACCCGCTCAGCTGACCGATCAATAAAGGGTGTGGTACTCGTCTTCCTGTCTCCGTGCCTCCTTGGTGTAATTAGGTAAGCTCCAGGGGGAAACGAGTCCTTTTGGCTAACACTAGGACAAAAGATGCTATATAACTACAAGGTTTTCATATCATTATCATTATCCATGTCATAAGATTCACATGTGTACATCCTCCAGATCACTGGGACCAAATTCCAGACTTTGCATTGGAGTTTTCTTCTCTCCCTGTGACATCTCCTTCTTCTCTCTGAGCGAGGGCTGCTGGACATTGTTCTCATCAGGAGCATTGCAGGAGGTTCAGTTTTCTTTATCATCTTTTTGGCTCTGCCTGTATCAGGAAGAAGAGAGCAGAAAGATATGAACAGGGTAAGCCCTTGCAATTTTCATGTTGCTGTCTGACCACTTAAAAACTCCTAGTTCTTTCCACAAACTGCTCAAAAATAGTGAGAGAGAAATAACTGAATTTTGTCACACTGAAATTCTACGCTTAAATTGCCAGTTTTAATCTTGGTTATTGATGGTTGTTTTTAACAAGACAGTGCTATTTTCAAGGACTATTATTTACCAGTGAGGAGAGAACAGACCGTCCAAAAGCTTGTCTCAGAGAAGCATCCATGATTATTTGAACATCCTTGATCTACATGTAAGCTTGAGAATCTCACCAACACACTTTCTCATTAACTTATATATATGTAAAGACAACCAACTTCACTAATTGCATTTGAAATGTAGGCATGCCTAGAGAATGATTTGAGGTGCCTCCATTTTTTTTTGGATATGCAGCCTGAGACACTTTAAAGAGACCAGATTTTCAGAAAGTACAGAGCAATAAGAGAGGTTTTGTTATTATAGACTCATAGACTTTAAGGTCAGAAGGGACCATTATGATCATCTAGTCTGACCTCCTGCACAATGCAGGCCACAGAATCTCACCCATCCACTTCTATAACAAACCCCTAACCTATGTCTGAGTTATTGAAGTCCTTAAATTGTGGTTTGAAGACCTCAAGCTGCAGAGAATCCTCCAGCAAGTGACCCGTGCCCCATGCTGCAGAGGAAGGCGAAAAACCTCCAGGGCCTCTGCCAATCTGCCCTGGAGGAAAATTCCTTCCCGACCCCAAATATGGTGATCAGTTAAACCCTGAGCATGTGGGCAAGACTCACCAGCCAGCATCCAGGAAAAAATTCTCTATAGTAACTCAGATCCCAACCCATCTAACATCCCATCACAGACCACTGGGCATACTTATCTGCTGATAATCAAAGATCAATTGCTAAATTAATTGCCAAAATTAGGCTATCCCATCATATTCATCCTCTAAAAATCAGGCCCCATTAAAGTGTCTCAACTTGAGTACCTGAACATAGAGGTGTGCAAAAATCACTAGTAATTTTTGAAAATTTAGACTGAGTTTTAGTTTTAGTGGTCACAGAAAAAGAAGAAGAGATATGTAATGAGAGAAATCTAATTCAAGAATACAACAGAGTATTAGTTATAAATAATTAACAATAAAATCATCATTACAGGTAAATCAGATCATTAGAGTGAACAGGGTTTAACTAAGTCCTACATGTTCATGAGATGTTTTCATGGTATGACTGGCTTGACCAGAAATAGGGAGGACCATAAATCTCCCAATAGCCTTTTCTTGGAATATATCCAGTCTGAACTTGCAGACCTGAGAGGTTTGGATAGTGCAACTGAACTTTTGGTTGCTCATCTGAGTCAAACCCAAACTCCAGACCTGTTAGGCTTGTCTTCACTAGAAAGCTAAGACATGTTAGAACATGACCTTGAGGAGTCATGAACATAAGAATGGCCATACTGGGTGAGACCAAGGGTCCATCTAGCCCAATATCCTGTCTTCTGACAGTGGCCAATACCAGGTGCTTGAGGGGAAGTGAACAGAATAGGCAATCATCAAGTGATCTATTGCCTGTCGCCCACTCCCAGTTTCTGGGAAACAGTTTGTTTTAATTACCATGTTTCATTAACTTTGTGCCCTAGCAGTTAGTGTAGACAGTGACTATTGTGTTTAACATCTTGCCAGCGGCCATGGGTAACTTTACTGGAACCAAAGATTTACCCATGATCCATTGACACAATTTTAAAACCGACTTGTCCTTGTCCTCAGTGAGTGTTAAGGTGCATTTAACTCTGTGTTAGATACCGTCAGGGTAACTAGGTCCTTTGGAATGGTTCAACAGGAGTTTAGTATCAGTTCAATATCTGAGCCAGTGGGTGACTCAGTCCCTAAATAAAATCATACATGGTCACTGGCCTTTCAGAAATGGTAATAATGGGGCCAAATACCATTAATTTACTTCATCTATATGAAGGACTTTTAGTATTGGTAAAAAGTACAAGATTGATTGCCCTTGTGTATGGAATCCTCTATTTACCTGCAGACCAATTACACTACAGACAGCAGCAGGGCAAACTTATTTTATGCTGCCCTCTGCTGATGTGTCTCAACCCTGTGTTCAAGGGATCACCTCCAAAGATGAGAGAGGAGTTCAGTCTCCTTGGCATATTTCCTGCTTTCTGGTAAGCTGTTGTAGCTGTGCAGCAGAGCAGACGCACTCAGATAAGAGGGGATGGAACTGACTGAAATACCCTATGAGCATCGTGACCCCTACCAGCCAACAGATGGGCCATGGGTAGTCTGGAGTAGATGGCAAATTCAGGTTTGATTATTTCATTGAAATAAACAGGGTCCCCAACACCATACCACTTAAACTATGCAAGCATTTGACTGCTTGCCAGTGTCCAAGCCTCTTTCCCTAGGTAGTAGCTTTTCACCATAAATAACAATGCCACATTCCTTTTTGACTAATTTTTTTCTTAGTGCCCTTCTGTTTATTTCCAAAATATCCAGATAACTAAAAGGCACTAGTTTCTGTGTGCTACCTCTGCTAACACTAACCCCAGCGCAGTGAAAACCCTTGACCCCATTAGAGGAACAGGGCCTAGGAAAGATCTCAGCAGCTTCCCTAACTAAGACAGGCACAGGCTGCCCTGCAGACTCCTTCTGTAACCAGCATGGATTATCTTCTGTTTGTTTGTACTGGTGACATGACTCATGCCGAGTCATTAACTAATTACTTGGCGGATTTGTAATTTCAGATGATGAGACACCGATGCAAATTCAACAAGTGGGTGATGAACTGAAATATCAGGAGTTTCCTCAATCTCCAATTAACGCTCCCCAGAAGCAGCCATGTCAGCAGCAGAGACCCCCTCCACAGTCTCAAACTCCGTACCAGGCAGTGCCCCCGCAGCCCAGGCCATGCACTCAGCTGAAGTCTCCAAGCCACATGAAAGAGAGACCATAAGCATTTCTCCTGGAGGAACAGAACCTGTCCCATTACCTGCTCTGATGGGATCCACCACAAAAATAATCTTGCAAATAGCCAGCAATTCCCCAGACTGGCGGTTTTTGTTATGGAAGATCACGATCTGTATTGAATGGGTGATAAAAAGGCTCATTGATGGAGACTCGAGGTGATCAAAGGTCATTATCTTGTCCCTTTTCTCCAAGTGACTTTATGCTAATGTGGGGCATTTAGTCCTGAAATCTGCTTCCTTTTTGCTTCATTTGGTACCTCTCCTTGCCATCTTCTGTTTTGTTGTGGCTTGTTTGTTTGTTTGTTTTGATTTGGTTTGGTTTTTTTGTTTGAGGAAGGCCCTAAGACTCTCTTTAGATGACTTTCATCACATCTATCTCTCTCTCCCTATACCTGCACTCCCACCCAAACATGCCTCTAGTTGTTGCAGCCAGTCATTTGATCTTATGGAGAGGAAAATAGTTGTGTTAATTGTAATGAAGGTGTGATATACTGGAGTGCTGGCAAGAAACTGCAACTTTATTTCTTGGCTAGTGACATGACCTGGTTCAGGGTTCCCAAGGCAGATATGCTTGTCACATGACAGGAGCCAGTGTCCATTGGCGTGTGAGATTCCTGTAACAGTAATACATACTACCAACCAATACCAAGCAGTCTAATTAATAACTACTTTCTCTGAACCTTGTTGATTCTCTCACCCAGAGGTGAAAGTGAGCTGATACAGGCCAGTACGGCTTACTGGTAAGAAGTGGCTGTTGACACCAGCCCATACACAGTTGACATTAAAGCATTGCTGCGGCAGCACTTTATCATCACTGTCCCTTTTGCCCCTCCCCGCCCAAGGCTGCGGATGGGGTGAGGCAGAGGGAGGGAGGAAGGGGCAGCTGCCCCGGGGCCTGGTGATTTAAAAGGGCCTGGGGCTCCCAGCCTCTGCTACTGCAGCAGTGGCCAGAGCTCCGGGCCCTTTAAGTTGCCGCTGGAGCCCCGGACAGCATGGAAGGGCTGGCTGGGGAAGGCTGACCCCCGAGGCTGCACCCCTTCTAGGGGCCCAGAGTCAGGTCTCTGTACCGGTAAGTCTTTCATCTTACTTTCATCCCTGCCCTTCTCCCATGGGCACTTCATGAGGATTACTTTAGATCTATGGTTTTGGTATCCTCCACAATCACTATATGGAGTGACTTTGTTCCCATCTAACTGCACCTGAGGCTGTCACATCAAGACTTAAGTCGAACTTGTATGCCTAGGGCCCAGTTAAGGCCTTAGTTACACCCCAGAGGTAGTGTGGACCATTGTACTGGGATGCAGAAGACCTAGGTTTCTATTTCTGGCTCAGCCACTGTCCTTTGTTGATCTTCCCTGTTTAGATTGTAAATGTTTGTGGTCTCCTGTTAAGTGTTTGTTCAGTGCCCACCATAATGGGACCTCTAGGTGCTATATGTAAATATTTTAAAAAAGAAAAACAACCCCCCACAAACCTATGCAACCCCAACAAAGTCAGTGGGGAAGCACAGAGGTAACAAAGGGAAGAATATTTCCTAAAGGATCATTTGGCTTCAGTTGTAAGGCTAAGTGTACTGTAAACCACCCAAAAGACCAAGCTAGCTCCATTCTCCAATGTAACTCACTAACTTACATACAGTATCTACTATCTGCTAAAGTATTGTTGTCAGAAAAATGCCTGAAAAAACAACTTTACCAAATTCCATAATTCTCCTATCCCACAAGCCTCATTAGATTTGCTTAGTTAATACATCAAAAGATTTTTTTTAAATTCAAATCAGTAGCTCTGCAAAAATCAACTCAATACCTGAAAGTCAAGTTAGGATCTTTTTGGTTCATGCATGATCACCACAGATAGTGACTGCACTTCGAATGTGTTGATTATACATGAGTCAGAAGGGAATCAGTGCTCACTACCATAGTTATATTGACTCTGCATTGCTCACAGTAGTAAAAAAAAAATTGTACAGAAAGCTGTCATGTCATAGAGGGTCAAATTATTCCCCTGCATTCACACATTCTTAAATTGACAAGGTTATCCAAGGAAAGCTGGTGACACACAATTAGGAAATACATTGATATTGAGGGTGTGCCAATTTTATGTACACTCAAGTCACTTCTCACATATCCACAGTTTAAAATTAGTATGTAGAATCTATGTAGTGTAGGTTGAATGTGAATGATTGCAAAGAAGTCCCTTCAGCTTAGGCCTGCCTTAAGCAGAAAACATGCAAATTCTCAAAACACACTTTTCACTACACTCAATAGCCTTTAGGAAAGTGTGAAAACTAAAGGAATTACAGTAGCAAAGAGAAAAAAAACAGACTTTGGACAAACGTTATACAAAATTGGGTTTGGATTTAGCCTATATTTTACCAATATACCATGGTTTTACTAATTTCACCAAATCCTGCAATCCTTTATCTGGGGTGTTTGCTCTCATTGAAGACAGTGCAAGTTTTGCACAAGAAGAACTGAAAGAGGACTTGTAGGCGTTGGCCAAGATAGAGCTACAATTTACACACTAGTTAAACTATAATGTTCCTTATTCTGTATCTTTTAACAATGTAATTACTGCAAATGAAGAACTGGAAGGATAAAAATTGATGCATGCCAGGTACTCAAAATCCATTTCTGGTAGCCTCAGTTTTAAGTCCATATGCCGAATAAAGTGAATATATTTCTTTCAACTGATGACAAAGAGTTAATCGCAACTCAAGCAGAACAATCCAAAATGTTGTTGAACAAACAAATAAAACCTTTTTTTTTTAAAGAAATACTTAGGCTATGGGTTTAATTAGATATCCTTTCAAATGGAAAGGTTCTTCATTACACTGTTCTCTTTAAAATGATTTTTGGGGGAGATATATAATAATCACCTCAAATCTAGATCCAAAGTGTGGAGCAGTTGCTCAGTCACCTTGAAGCGGTGACAGCAGCCTTGCCATACTAATAGCACCGCTATGATTTACTATGTGTTCAAGGGTAGAAGTTGACCAAGGGAGCCACATAGAGCTCCAATCCTACAAACGCTTAAGCACATATGTAACATTACTCACCTGAACAAAGTTACATACATGCTTAAATCAGGGTCCTTCTTTGCAGACTTACCTAGCCACAACCATTTGTAGAAATCCTGACCCCAAATCCTCCTACAGAAAGAGCCATCACAGAGCCTCAGTGTAGCCTACTACTCTCTACCCCAGGGGTAGGCAACCTATGGCACATGTGCCAAAGGCGGCACACAAACTGATTTTCAGTGGCACTCACACTGCCCGGGTCCTGGCCACCGGTCCAGGGGGCTCTGCATTTTAATTTAAATAAGTTTTTTTAAATGTTTAAGAAGCTTCATTTAAAATTACTTTACATACAACAATAGTTTAGTTATATATTATAGACTTATAGAAAGAGACCTTCTAAAAATATTAAAATGTATTACTGGCATGCAAAACCTTAAATTAAGAGTGAATAAATGAAGATTCGGCACACCACTTCTGAAAGGTTGCCGACCCCTGTCCTACCCAATGTTGCAAAAAATGATGATTTCATTGCTAGCATGTATATTTGTCAGAATTTGCCCCTGACGATGAAGTGGTTTGCAGCCTTGAACACTTAAAAACAAAAGCAAAACAAACAAGCCACAACACTGAGCTATGCCTCAATGGACCTGGATGTAATCTCTGAAGAAAAGAGTGCAGGCTATTGAGGATATCATCTACACAATGCATATCCTGTGTATATACAGGATTGTTACATCTACAGACTCCGCTGTCTTGTCTTAATTGGCCCTGTGGCATAGGGCTTTTGGAAAATAAACCCCTTTTCTATGTTTGTGGGTTTAATTGCACTATGTTGCTATGTTCCTAATCTCTAGTTATTGTTGTTTGCTAAGTGCTAAAAAAACCCACCAATTTTAACAGCTACTACAAAACCCCCAAATATAAATAAAATCAATTTTATCCAAAGCCCATTAGCATACCTCTTAATAATAGTATTATATCTGGGACAGTGATTGCTGTGAAGTAGATCTTCCTATGCCTAGAGGCTCTCTGTGCACATCAGACCACTTTTTTTGAAGTAGTAAGATGGAGTATAAGCTTAAGAGTTTAGGAATTTTTACCCTAAAAGCAAGTAATACTCAAGTTTTATAAATGTATATGATTGATCTTAAATTAACTGGGAATCCTGGCATAACAGAATTCTCTTGTTTAGGTGTGAGAAAAACTATTCTACATCCATCTCATGACAAGCAAGAGTAAGTTTTCAGCCATAGAAATGGAACTTCATAACCTCATCTTTATCGATGATGGAATGTAATTTTCTATAGGAAAGATAACTTATTAGCTTCAGTTTATAGGACATTTGGGGTTTGACATGTGTTAGAGTGCTAAAAGCATTCTGTAGTCACTAAAACTAAGATAACCACCTACTTTTCCATTATTGATTCTAGATAACAGGTTCTTTATGATAATAAAAATAGAAAGAAGAGTCTTTATAGCTTTTGTTGTTTAGAATCATAAGCTGTGAAACTCTGAAGGAAAGCAAGAACATCTGCTGTCAGCATTACTCACTTTTTCCCATGGCTGTGTTCTTGTGGAATCTAAACAGCTGGTCAACAAGAATAAAACATTTTATACAACCATGTACATGATTTATTATTTCCCCCTCCCAAAAAAAGAAAGTTTACAGTTTTAGATTGTATAAAACTGCAGGAGTGATAATATACCCAATCATTTCTTCAAAAGAGTTTGTCCTTTGAGAAAATGTTTGCTATATTGCTATGGCAATCCCTTGAAAGCTCAAATTGTAAAACAGTTTATTTGCTAAAATGAAACCAAAAAAGTATTGTGTTTTTTATTGTAGCACACTCTAATAACAGATGAATTATATTTTTAATTTAGATTTTGCATTTGGGAACAATTTTATTTCAGTGAATATAAATAATGTACATTTTTTCAAAGGAGATCAAGGAAAAGGAATGCAAACATCCACTTTCAAACACTATGAGCAGACTACTTGCAGTCTGAAGCACAGTGCTTTGTACTAAAGCCCCAATCTTGCAAACTCATTGAGCTTGTGCTTAACTTCATTCTTGTTAATAGTCCCATTGGGTGAAATCCTAGTCTCATTCAAATCAATGGGAAGTTTACCACTGTCTTCAGGAAGGCCAAGATTTAATCCATTGATTGTGTAGGCCAGTGTTTCTCAAACTGGGGTCGCCGCTTGTGTAGGGAAAGACCCTGGTGGGCCAAGCCGGTTCGTTTACCTGCCCTGTCCGCAGGTCCGGCCAATCGCAGCTCTCACTCACTGCGGTTCATCACTGCAGGCCACTGGGGGCTGCTGGAAGTGGCGGCCAGTAAGTCCCTTGGCCCGCGCCGCTTCCAGTTTGAGAAACACTGGTATAGGCATTACTTATGAGGGTAAAGTTATGCACATATAAATGTGCTTGCATGATTGGGGCCTCAGTCAGGATGAGTGATAATCTACTCAATTATTCCATCTAGGACACAGTCATTCCTCCAAGATCATATCTGAGCCCATGACAGCAGTTTGTCTCTACTTAATCGCAACAGAACCATCCTGGGTATTACCATATTTACAGAAAATGCAGAATTAGTAATATATTCAATATAAGCAAAATATCTTTTATGTTTTAAATTTCAATTGTTTCTTTTCAGTGTCAAATAAAAAATGAAAAGGTTTGGTGTGCAATAGATATGCTATTGTTATTCATAATCTTTTATCTAAATATAACCATTTGGGGCCTTGTATAAAGAAAGCTGTGTGCTGCAAATCTATTTTTTTTATAATCTTAGATGTCAAGATAAGTTGGTCTCAGTCTGCTACTATATAAAATAGACACTTACAAATATATAACCTGTTATAACTAGGGATGTGGAAAGGAGTTCCTGTCCCATTCAATAATTCTCCCAGAAGTCCAACACATTCCAGATCAAGCCCTTTGAGGTACAAAAAGAGTTGGTTAATATTTCTTTCTACTTCTCTTTTTTTCCCCTGTGCCTCAATACTTCTGGATTCTGGCTCAGACTGAAATTACAGATATTGACATATAAGTTTGAAAAATCACAAAGAAAGCCTTTTCTTAATGTATTTCAGGCCCTCCTAGAAATATGAAATGCCCTAGATCTGACCCCAAAAAGTCTACTCTTTTAATTTATTCAGTCAAGTTTTGCAAACTCAAGAGTTTCAAAGAGTTTGGATAAAGTTCAGCACTTTGGTGCCTGTCCAGTCTGAACCACTCAACCTTGGTCCATTATTATTTTAAACCATGTTCCCAAACAGCAGGAAACAGCAACAAGCCTTTTCTATCAGCTCAGAAGTCATTCCTTCCATGTAATTTCTCTGAGTGTACAGATACTTAAAGTTTATGACGTCATAACCCTATTGTTTCTAGTATCTGTCAAATATCACACAGCTCAAGTTTCTGCAGACCAGCAAGATAAAATCTCATCACTATCAACACTGTTTATGAAGTAGTGCTAAAAGTCAGTTCTGACAATGCGATAATGAAGTAAAATAGGTTTTGGTATTTTTCTAATTTTACTCTACCTGCCCCTGAATGTTTTACTTTCACTGCCTATTAATGTCAACTCAGACTAGGAGATAACTGACTTGGTTAATGAGATTATGGTCACAAAAGTGCCTGTAAAACTGTCACATCATTACTACACATATCAGATGTGCATGTTCTGAAAAACAGCTGTTTAATTTCTAACAAGAAATGACTTTTTACTGCTGTCAGCACTACAGAGTCCATAGACCTATGGAAAAATGAGCTGCCTTCTATTTTGTTCATACAATAAACTTGCCAGTCAAATTCTTTTTATTTTAGAATCTGTTTACACAAGAACTTCAGCTCAAGCTAAATTCTGTTGGAATAGATGTAAAGGGAAGATGGAAATTGCTCTGTTGTAGAGCAATCCCACATAATGTAAAGCCAGCATAGATAAGTCTATACTATTCATCCCACCCACCCTTTCATGGAAAGCATTCTGAGGCAAGCAAAGGGCATGGCTACAATGTGATGTGCTTCAGTCATCTTGGATCATTAGAATGTTCTCTAGGCTCACTGGAACACTTTTCCTATGTTACAGCAACACAGAGTCTGTTTCCTGGATTAGATGTGGTGCAAGGGAGATCTGAACCTTGTGTTTCTAGGGGTATTTACAGGGACATACAGGTACAGGTGTAAAATACGCATATCCAATATACAGATTTTGTATACAGATACTTGAAATATTATTCACCAAAGAATATATAGGCATTTGGTGCAAGATTTTTATCTACCAACAGTTACACAAGTAGTGGGGATATACTTTGTAGAAACAGATGTATACGTAAGCATTTGGTGCAGAATTCCAAAATTTTAATAGTTCACACATAGATGTGCAAGATAGAAACAACTACAGCTTGGCTTTCAAATATTAGTTTGTGTTTGCAATGCTGTCAATTAATGCAAAGTCAATACGATTTGCCAGATAAATCAGCATGAACTACTTAATCAGAGGGGAGGGATAGCTCAGTGGTTTGAGCACTGGCCTGCTAAACCCAGGGTTGTGAGCTCAATCCTTGAGGGGGCCACTGAGGGATCTGGGGCAAAAATTGGTCCTGCTAGTGAAGGCAAGGGGCTGGACTCAATGACCTTTCAAGATCCCTTCCAGCTCTAGGAGATTGGTATATCTCCAATTATTACCTTTATTACATGGATGTGACATACAAATCTATACCTAAATGACAATGATAATTCAAACAACAGGTATAAACTTTTAAACCTCTACCCTGATACAATGCTGTCCTCGGGAGCCAAAAAATCTTACCACATTATAGGTGAAACCACATTATATCAAACTTGCTTTGATCTGCCAGAGCACGCAGCGCCACACCGCCCCCCAGAGCACTGCTTTACCACATTATATCTAAATGAGTGTTATATGGTGTCGCGTTATATCAGGGTAGAAGTGTACTACCGTAACATCCATCTTTAAATTCTGTACCAGACACTGTTCTTCTGGCCCTTTACCTCCCAGCTGCCCCCTTCTGTTTAGAAATATTCTATATAGTGATTGACTTTGAATTCATACACCATATCAAGAATTTCTCTACAATAATAATCTTAGACCAACTATTCTAGCAAGTTCTAATCTTGTCTGTCTTTTTGATAGATGGATTTTTAAGCATTTTTATCAAAAAGAAATTGAGAAAAAGGCTGTATATTTTAATATGCTGAAAGAAGGGGATGCATGCAAACACATACTTTCCCCCTCGCCCCAAATGACTACAACAATCTTATTGCTTGTACTGGTGCTCTTGGGAAGCAATTACTACTGTAGAAAGCAACTCTCACTGGGAGACTCTGTGTGACTTTTGTTAGAACATTAGCAATACTGCAGGCTATAATTAGTTTTATTGACTCTCCAGTCTTTCTCCGGTCATATTTTTACATTACTACCAGCCCACTATATATGGATACAGTTCCCTCTTTCACAACAGCGTTTCTTCTAGCACCTATCTGCACCACTATTAAAAGTGTATGCAAGTTGAACTAGAGAGATGCCACTGCTAAAAGAATTTGAATGCAGTTTTCATTCATAATGTTATAAAATGAGTAGTTTCATGTCTTGCTCCATAGCTGTGGCTAGTTTTATATACAATATCTCAATTCCATCTTTCATGAACATAGTTTGTTTGTTTGTTCATATTATCTACAAGCTAATATATATAAATACATAGTTTAATTTTCTCTAATGTCATTTTTAATTACATCAGTGTCCCGACCATAATCATATTTAATGGGATTTTCCAGTGATAAACAGTAACTAAATAAATTATTTTGCCTTTTAATGTGTGTTTCCAGTAGAGATTTTATCATTGAAAGATATTTTAAGATACTACCAGTTATATTTAAAGCACTAATGTTCCCCCTCATTTTCCATCTGACCTCCTGTTTGGATGTTGCATGATTCACTAAAGAGAAGTCTGTTACACCATAATAATTTCCATGGCAGTAGATGGTATTATAATGAACATGGGACTAAAAATTCAGTGCAGACACCAGCCTGACCTGGGAAGCTGTGAAAAGTGCTATTTAAAATCAATATCTTTAATTATAAAGAGCATAGAGTTAAGTATTAACACAGCTATTAAAAAGAACCTAAAAACAAAAATTGTTATCCTAATATAAAAGTCACTTCAGAAAAAAATGGAATGATCCTGGCAAACTGGCTGCCAAATTGGAAATGAAAATGTATTCCCATAAATTTGGAAATTTTTTGCTAATCCCTGGCAATAATGGAGAATATTTGACCTTCTGAGCCAGCAAGCTGACAGAAAATTGCGATGTCAGAATGAAGTATTTTTGTTATGCATATGACCTAGTTGAGAACAGAAGATTCTTTCCTCAGTTTTCTAGCTGTATTTCCATAAAGGTCTTGACATCCAGACAAACTGATCTGCAAGATTAATATTCTGAGATGGCAATAGGTATCTCATTAGAACACTTGTTCATTGTTTGGATTTCCAATGACTCCTACTGATGCTTTGCATGATAGAGGTAACAAGCTTTCAGCTATTCACTGGAGTCTAGCTGCTGTATTGGATGTGATACAGCAGTAATGGTGGGGAACACCGGCACTGAACCTCAAGGCTGAGTAAACATCTTAGTATTAGAGAAAGTAGATGAAAATGCAAATATGTTGTTCTTCTCTTTAGTATAGCGTTACTGTACAGATGGAAAGACTGAAACAGAACTAAGAGCCTTTCCAGAGTTTACTCAGAAAATCAGTCCTCTGCTTAAACTACTATACCACACTCCCTCCTTCATCTATATGTGGGTTTTTTTTGACTAATTGCCTACAAATCTGAAACCTGTTTGAATATTTAACTGACTTAAACACTCTCTCGTATACTGTTGCTTTACCTCTCCTCAGCCTGGTTTCTGTCTCAAAACTTTTGAGAGACTTTTCTTCTGCTTTTAGAAGGCACCTGCCCTCTTTCCTTTTGAAAGCACGTAAGCCTTCTTTCCTAGCTAAATATATGAAGTATTCTAGTGCAGTGCTACTGTAACACATGCTGTTATATATTTCAATGGTACAACTGAGTTCAGAAGCAAATCCCATCTTGATCAAATCTTCATCCTAACCCTGTAGAGACTAAACATATTGCTGTAGCTATATTCACTGATTATCAGCAGTAAGCAGACAGATGATTAATGTATTTATCTTCTAGCATCTGCCTGCCAGATATTTTACCATGGATAACTCACATTAGTTACACTCATGTCTCGATGCCTTTTTAGAGCTGCAAATATAGGGCTGTTGTAACTCTTGTAAAAGGAAAAAAAAATAGACTCTCTTCACCCTCTCACACACTTTACTTCCCAGATGGATCAAACACCACTATCTGTTTACAACATCCATTCTTGACTTACTACTTTGTTGTTTCATTCCGAAACCTCTTATATCTCTTTTTTAGAGTAGCTGATTTCCCTTTATGGAAATAATCAGATCCTTTGTTCTCACTCACTGCAGAGACATAAAAACATTACTTTTTTTGCAAAAAGAAACATGCACATCCATCCAATTCTTCCCTTCCCCCAATCCCACTACGGGCTTATCTTTAAATCTACTCTATTTAAATAAACTAGCAGGAAGAACATAAGTCTGAACTATTTGTAACTTGTATAGCTTCTATCTGAATTCAAGGGCAGAGAAGGACTTTTATAGTTCAGTAAAAGCGACTCGTCTTTGTTCACGTAGCTGCACATTTTATTCATAAAGTGTGCACTAAGCTGAAAATATCTTTCTTGTTATTCACCTAGCTGTGCAGTGAGGCTATTGGTTTATTTTGAAGTTGAAGCAAAAAGATGATTGTTCACTGAGAGTTTAAGAAAAAAAATCCACGCACACAGAAGCAACAACTCATAAGACTACAATTTTCCTCCCTAAACCTAGAAATGCATTTTAAACCAAATAAATAATTGTAAACAATTGGAAAGCTTGGAGGCTTAGAAACTAAAGTGCATTGTCCGATACAGATTTGTGAGCTCACATCTATTTTAAGTGACAATTGTTTACACGTATGCAGTGTAATAGTATGCAGTGTCAGTCTCAGGATATTAGAAAGACAATGTAGGTGAGGTAATGTCTTTTACTGGACCAACTTTTGTTGATGAGAGACATTCTTTCAAGCCACACAGAGCTCTTCTTCAGGTCAGAACTCTATCCTGCTTCCCTCTGATCCCAAAATGTAATCTTGTCATCTCTCACAAGCTAACAAGCTATTGGACCCAGTCAGTACTTAAATGAGAGGTCCCCAAATAAAATACAGTGTATTGCCAGAAATCGTGTTAGTAATTTTAGTAGCACTGCTTCCTATGACTCAGGCCTAAACCTGTCCCAGCATAGTGTTAAACAGAGCACTGCTGCCAGGGTTGTAAAATTAAGAGCCTAGACACTTATTCTCATTAAATGTCACTTGGCACTTTTCACAAGAGTAGAGATGTAAATGTCAGTCTCCCAGCCAAATCCCAAAGTCAAATACATACATTCTGCCAATACAAAATCCTCCCCCTCCCCCGTAGCTTCAGCTGGACACACTGGTTTTGTATTACATCCCCAAATGTGCTCAAGTCACATTTGAAAGCTTTCCCCTGAAACTCATGAGGGCTAGAAATTTACTTTTTTTTTAAATGAAAATTGAGATTCTCAGGTAATTACACGATCCCAGAAGTTGAGACTTCAGGAAAAAAACAAACCTCTCAGCATTCCATGATTTGATCATAATTTGTGTAAACTTTCATTGCAGTGTGGTGTGTGTGAATCTTGAACAGCTGCCACACATCACCCAAAGGCAGCTATATTTCAGTGATAGATTAAGTGAATCTTTTATATAGTTTCTAAAATGCTTTAGAACCCACTTGTCCTCCAAATGAGGAGGAGAGGGTTTTGGTTTTTTTATTGTTTTATTAGTATAGTCCCAGGAAACCTTTCTTTTCTCAGACGTTTGTTTCTAAATACACCACCATATGTGAATTTAGTGGTAATAAAAGATGTTAGATATACAATTCAGGAAGAAACTGAAATCTTATTTATTTCAATTGTACAAGTATCTTGAATACCTCCCCCCCCCCCACAAATAAAATAAAATAAAATCATTGGTCTCATTTTCCCCTGCTCTGATAAATGGAATCAAAGGAATTGGCAAAATAGGCAAAGAGCTCTAAAACTTGTGGAAGGGGAGAGTGAAGTCATCCAGTCATGTTTCCCTCAGAAGCATATACCCACCAACTTTCCTACAACTCGGAAGAAGATGGAATCCAATGCAACATGTTGCATGCAGCATGGCCACCTCAGAATCTGACAGCTTTCTGACAGAATATCCAGTGACCAAACTATTCATGTAAACTCCTTTTCTTCGACCCCCTCCAGAACGCTGCACTAAAAAGACAGTATGAGGCTGTCATAAACATACAGGTAAGGGTAGCATAAAATCCCTCCTTTACCTGTAAGGGGTTAAGAAGCTCAAATAACCTGGTTGGCACCTGACCCAAAGGACCAATACGGAAAGAAGATACTTTCAAATCGGGGGCTGGGAGCAGGAGGTTTTGCTTGTGCTCTCTTTGTGTGTGCCCTCTCGGACAGAGAGAGGGACCAGGGCAGGAAATAAACATCTCCTAAAAATATCCTGAAATTACAGAAATTGTAAGTAATCGCAAGGAAATGTGTTAGATTATCTTTTGCTTTAGCTTGTGAATTTTCTCTATGCTACGAGGTAATTTTATTCCTGTTTTGTAACTGGGAAGCAGAATCAGAGGGGAATCCTCTGGGTTTTAAATCTTTTTATTTACCCTGTAAAGTTATCTTCCATCCTAATTGATTCTTTTACTTTTTAATAAAATTCTTCTTTTAAGAACCTGATTGATTTTCAGTATCCTAAAAAACAGGGATTTGGTCTGTACTCACTTTGTTAACCTATCGGTTGGCATATTATTCTTAAGCCCCCCTCCAGTCCTAAGAAAGAGATATTTGGGGGGGATAGGGCTCCAAGTGGTCCCTCCCTGAATGTTTGTTTAAATCACTTGATGGTGGCAACAATACCGTCTAAGGACAAGGAAAGGAATTTGTGCCTTGGGGAAGTTTTTAACCTAAGCTGGTGGAATATAAGATTAGAGGGTCTTTCATGTGGGTCCCCACATCTGTACCCCAGAGTTCAGAGTGGGGAGGGAACCCTGACAAAGCACAGGTGAAATACTTTGAAAGTCAAAAAATCTGTGGCTCAAATGTGACAGTCAAAGGCAGCTAGAGGTACATGAAGTGCAAACCTCTCCAAGTTTGTTGTATACATGGTATTTCAGCATGGAGACACATTTTTAAGACATCTACTCAAAACTATTTTCAAGACTTTAAAAACCAACCACAAACCACTGAGGATTTTGTTTTGTTTTGTTTTAAAATGATGATTTCTAGCACTTGTTTTCAAAAGCTACTTTACTTCTAGGTCACTAGTCTTTTGACCTTTCGTCATCATTTTTTAAAGCATTCAGATAGCTTGGTCTTCAAAAGATCAAACAGAGGTAGCATCTCTGGATTCAGATGTAGTCACTTTGATCTGAAACATGAGCGTAATCCACATAAAGTAAACTTGAAGATGTTCATCTTAACCTTTTGACTTATTCTCTTGCATAGTGTTTCTCAGCCTTTGCTGTTACTGAACGATTCTTCCCTCTGCCCTGCCAGTAGAAAGAAACTCTTGAATTAACCTGTCTAGTGTCTTCTGTATGATTGCTGGACTGTTACAGAGGGAAATTTATGCTACAGGCAGTAGATAAAAGAAGATAGGAAGCAAACGGAAGTCTCCTTTGTATAAGATGTTCTGCATATGCTCATCAAATTAGTGGTATCCTACCAAAAACAAGGGAATATGAATTATGTTTTTTTTTTATATATATAGGCAATTTTTCTCTCTATTGCCAGACCTGGGTTCCAGTCAATGGTAAAATGGAGACAGATAAAAAGTAATCGGAGGTAAAAAAAAATGGAAATTAATTTCTTAAAAAAGATTAGGAGCTAAATGAATTATTTTTAGTTAATTCAACTTTTCTGTTTATTTATGTGATTTTTTAACAAAATTATTCAAACCCAAAAATCGACTTCAGATTGAATGGATTTTTTTTCTGTTTTCAGAAGGATAGGGTTTGAAGGGGGAATAAGAAGGGAAGGGAGGAAAACAAAGTTTTAGTTTCACTGAAATCAAAATGAAGAAAAAAAATCATTTCACATTAATTTGAAACATTTTTGACCAAATGGTTTGAAATGAAATTTGGCCAAAGGTTATTTTTTATGGTGAAATTTCATATAATTCGAAAAGTTTTTTTGTGGGGGGAGATGACGGGGGGAGGGGAGAATAGAGGAAAGTTTTTTGAGTTCCTTCATCCTTACTGAAATATTGTGACAGAGTCCCACTGGTGTCAATTGGCAAAAAAAGAGTTCACTACTCTGTGTCAGCAACCCCTAACAGGCCTGAAAAACTCATAACATCTAACACACCACTTGCTTAGTATTTATTCATAAATAGTGTCTTGTAAGATAGCAAATGAAAACTAGTGTCCTCCTGGTCATTAGTATCATTTTAAATATCATCATTACATATGTTTCACTGAGTTGTGTGTACCTACTAAAATATATGTTTTAAACCAGTGTTTCCCAAACTTGGGATGCCGCTTGTTTAAGGAAAGCCCCTAGCGGGCCGGGCTGGTTTATTTACCTGCAGCGTCCGCAGGTTCAGCCAATCGTTTCTCCCACTGGCCACAGTTCGCTGCTCCAGGCCAATGGGAGCTGCTGGAAGCGGCAGCCAATATGTCCCTCGGCCCATGCCGCTTCCAGCAGCCCCCATTGGCCTGGAGCAGCGAACCGCGGCCAGTGGGAGCCGCGATTGGCTGGACCTGTGGATACAGCAGGTAAACAAACCAGTCTGGCCCGCCAGGAGCTTTCCCTAAACAAGAGGCATCCCAAGTTTGGGAAACACTGTTTTAAACTATGTAACATGGTAGAGTTGACAGAGAGGTTTTCTCCCAGATGAAGCAGATCTATTCACCTACCCCGTCTGATGTAAATTAAGTGTTCATAAGTCAAACACAGTGGAAGCTATATTTGCATTGCAAGTCAAACATGAGGACCCAAGTTAAACACAGGGACAGCACACCAGAGAAAACATTGGGGGACTAGTGACACATTCAGGGAGCAAAATGAATGGTGCTTTTTAAATCCTTGAATAGTGGATTCCAGCCATGTAGATTGGTTGTTCTGGAAGATGGCTATAGGTGAGAAACTACTTTAGGATTTTGGCCTGTTAAAGTGTTTTATACCTATTGTTTGCATGTAATCATTTGTTTCCATTGTCCTTACTCAGTAACTCTTTAAGTCTTAACATTGATAGAAACATTTCAGTGCTGTACTGTTCTAGATGACCTGATTCTGAGCTGTGCAGCCTCTTCAGGGACAGCTTGTATAGTAATTTCTGTGAGCATCCAGTGACAGAGGCTGGTCACTATAGAGAGATGCTTCAGAACTTGGGATCTGGGGTACAGCAAGTGTTAACCTACAAGGTAAAGAAAAGGCTGGAGAGCCCTGAAGAGGTTGCTTGGGTCACTAAACAGGCTGGGAGTGTCAAGGAGCTGACTCTCAGTTTAGCAATAGCAAGTCTCTTTCTCACTGATGAAGAGGGTTTACACAGAGACTCTCAGTCCTGGGCACCCCGAGAAAATGTCAGATACAAATTGCAGTTAAGGACTGTAGAAAACACTTGCAATAATTTTGCATAAACTTTAGACATGCCAGGAATCTGTTTCTGACAGAAGTTGTTCTTTATGGCTTTCAGAGTCTCTTCAGATCAATCACCTGGGGGCGGGGAGGATGTATTGGAGAGCATCACTTCCTATTAATTTTTACCTGCTCAGATCAAGTGGGGTGCAGCTGCTGCTGCTACCAGCTGCTGCTGCCAGCTGCTTTCTAATCTCTACCAAAAGTGTGAAACAGGGCAAACAGAGGAGGTTCTATCCTTCCCTCACACACAGGTTTGGGGAGCTTACTGCTGTCTATCTAGTACAATAGTGACCCAAGTCTGGAGAAGACACCATGGGAAATCTTCTACCGTGTGTGAAGCAAGGTAGTGTATGTGTGTGTGTGGGGGGGATTTTCAGGAATGGGATCAGATAAATCCCTTCCTTCTACCTCTAGGTGAGACTGCAGTGAAGCAGAAGGAATTCCCATGGGTAATATGAGGTAGTAAGCTGCAGCAGGTAAAAGACAGACCCTTTCTCCCACCATGCCTCCACCAATAGTGAGGAGGGAACATCTGGTGATGTGAAGTGAGGGGGACACAGGAGATCCTCATGTCTACAAGGAATGGGCTGAAAGGGACAGAGAGACCCCAGGAATTCTATGGGGAAGAGATGCCACAGTGGAGAAATCCTGGGGGAGCAGGAGAGGGATAAATACTAGGGACCAAAAAAAAACTCAGAGGAAGGAGAGAAGAGAAGCATGGGGGTTAAATCACTTGATGATACAGGAGGGAAGGGGTGATGTGAAAGTGGAAGCCAGAGAGGAAGAAATAAGGGGAAGAGAAAGAATAGAGGGAGCTATTTAGATGGGAGGATATGAGAATACACTGCAGATGAATGTGAGGGAAAATAAGGCAGGCAGAGAGAGAAAGAAAGACCAGACCAAAAGAAAGACAGTGAGTTATTACTTTAGAATTGTTTAATCCAAAGCTTCATGGGAAAAATGTGATAAAAAAGAACAGTGTAAAATGGGAGATATAAGGGCAGGGACATGAGTATGTAATATTTCAGGAGTTCTTGTCAACAGGATGTGGTGTTCTGTACATATGGTGATGAAGTAATCTATTAAATTTCGTTTTAAATCATCTTGATGTTGGCTTTTTGCCTAGTTTTATTCTGCTTCAGATTAGAAGGATACACGAGTATTTGGGTGTCTGTATTTCTGGTTTGTGTTTGCATACTCCGATATCAGTGTGGTGTGCTGCTTACACTGGAAAGTGAATTCTAACACCCTCTCCCCAGAGCCCATATCTGTGTTTAGAGAGCCAGTAGAGCCATAGTAACAGGGAAGAGAATGATTTTAGTTTCAGGTACAGCAGGTTTCGGGAGGAGCTCAACCTAGTCATGAAAGTATTGTGGCTGAGGATAAGTTCTGGGACAATTACAGGTGAAGGATGAACTACAGCACAGCTACTAAATGTAAGCATTTCAAGGCGTAAGCAAAAGTCATGTTTTCCCCAAATGAGTGTAGAGCAAGCAAATTTAGACTGACTACAGCACTAAACTCAGTACAATGACACTATTTATTGGAGTTGGCTGCCTGATTTTCATTTTTTTAAAATGTTGATTCATCCAAAAACAACTAAAAAAAAAAATCAGGAAGCTTTGTCAGGTCCAGGATGGAAATTCTGGTCAGAGAGTGACCCACCCAGAACAGCCCAAATCCCAGTAGTTAGTGTGCTCACCTCCTTTGTGGGAAACCCACATTCAAGTCCAGGACTTGAACCTCAGTCTCATACCCCAGGTGAGTTTCCTAACCACTTACTTGCATTAGGTTTGTGTTCAGATGGTCTGTATATTTTCTACAAAACAGGAAATTGCACCCCTATGTAAACACATACAGAGAAAAAAACACCGGTCCCTTGGTTTTGGTTGCCCCTTCCCACAGGCAAAGCAGTTTATTCTAGCCTCCGCACTGGGCCTCAACTGCCGACAGACCTGAATCACTTCATCGCAAAGCCATATTCCACAGTTCAGCGAATTTTTAATGTCACCTATTCAATGGAATATTATTTCTGTTACTAGCCCGTTCAAAGGGTCTTTTGCCTGAGACCCACAATGGTACAGGTGCCTAAATCCCAGTTTTAGGCTCTATTACAATCCACAAAACCTTTGTACACAGTTATCGCTTAACCCAGTTGGGGCCTAAACTCATTTAGGGTATGTCTACACTACAAGAGTAGTTCGATTCAACTTAAGTCGAATTTGTGGAATCGACCTTACAAAGTCGAATTTGTGTATCCACACTAAGGACACTAATTCGACTTTGTGAGTCCACACTAACGGGGCAAGCGTCGACATTGGAAGCGGTGCACTGTGGGCAGCTATCCCACAGTTCCCGCAGTCCCCGCTGCCCATTGGAATGCTGGGTAGAGCCCCCAATGCCTGTTGGGGGAAAAATGTGTTGAGGGTGGTTTTGGGTAACTGTCATCATTCAACCGTCACTCCCGCCCTCCCTCCCTGAAAGTGCCGGCGGGAAATCTGTTCACGCACTTTTCTGGTCAGTGACAGCGTGGACGCCACAGCACTGCGAGCATGGAGCCCGCTGCAGTTATGGCCGTTGTCAACTCCTCGCACCTTATCGTCCACCTCTTCCACAGTCAGCTGCTGAGAAATCGGGCTACTTTTCAATGGTGCTGCAAGCACTGGTGGACCATAGGGGACGTTTTACCAGCATGAACGTCGGGTGGCCAGGCAAGGTTCATGACGCGCGTGTTTTCAGGAACTCTGGTCTGTTTAGATGCCTGCAGGAAGGTAGTTTCTTCCCGGACCACAAAATAACTGTTGGGGATGTGCAGATGCCTATAGTGATCCTCGGGGACCCAGCCTACCCGCTAATGCCCTGGCTCATGAAGCCCTATACAGGTGCCTTGGACAGTGAGAAGGAACTCTTCAACTACCGGCTGAGCAAGTGCAGAATGGTGGTGGAGTGTGCTTTCGGACGTCTCAAGGGGAGATGGCGAAGCTTACTGACTCACTCGTTTCTCAGCGAAACCAATATCCACATTGTTATTGCAGCTTGCTGTGTGCTCCACAATCTCTGTGAGAGCAAGGGGGAGACCTTTATGGCAGGATGGGAGGTTGAGGCAAATCGCCTGGCTGCTGATTATGCTCAGCCAGACACCCGTGCGATTAGAAAAGCCCAGCGGGAAGCGCTGTGCATCCGGGAGGCTTTGAAAGCTAGGTTCCTCAGCGAGCAGCGTGACCTGTGACTGTTCAGTTTCTTTACAGAGAAGCTGAACCTGCCCCTGTTTCTTTACCCAGTTACTGTTGACTATCCTCTGCAGTTACATACCCCATTCACCCCGTTTCCCCCCTTCCAACACACGTGTAAAAATAAAATACATGTTCCATTGTTACTTAACAAAGGTTTCTTTATTAATGACTTTGTGTTAAAGGGTTGAAACTGGGACGCAGACCGTGCTGGGTAGGGTGTGCGGCGATGTAAAGACCGCCTCTAAACTCAAGGAATGACAGGCTCCTGCTCCTAGAGAAGTCCGCAGTGCCGGACTGGTTGTTTCAACAGAGCCTGCCATCCCTCCTTCTTGGGACTCTGTGTGCGGGGGCTATGTGACCTTGTTGCGGAGGAGGACGGATACAGATTCCCCTGCTGCGTGGCTCTGTGGTCCAGGACAAGGACCACTGCATAAGATCTGTAACCACCCTCCCCCGCTACAAAGTCACGTACCCCCCCACCCACACAGAACCTGGAAACCACCTCCCATACGGACCAGGGTGCCTACTGACTGCACTGTGTGTGTGACCTGCTGCTGATCCTGCCCCCGTGTCTGTACCCTGGTAAAGGTGACTGTCCTATGCAATTACCAACCCCTTTCCCCACCCCACCCCCCTTCAAACACAGTCTTCTGTACAAAAACATGACGGAAACAGTAATTAACAGCAAAGTATTTTTTATAATCAGCTAGACAGTTAGGGGATGAAACTGGGATTGGGGCTTGGGTGAGTCAGGAAGGGAAGGACTCAAAATTTAGGGAATGACAGCTTTTGGGTAATTGAGCACTCTGCTGGGGTGCAGTGACAGTTTTCATGGCCCCTGGCGCCCCTCCTTCTTGTTATTTTGGGTGAGGGGGGTATGGGACTTTGTGGCGGGGGAGGGCGGTTGCAGATACACTGCAGGGGGGCTCTGTCCTCCTGCCTGCGGTCCTGCAGAACATCCATAAGGCGCCGGAGCATGTCCGTTTGCTCCCTCATTAGTCCAAGCAGCGTTTGAGTCGCCTGCTTGTCTTCCTCATGCCACCTCTCCTCCCGTTCGCTGTGTGAGCACTGGTACTGAGAGAGGGTCTCACTCCACTGCCTCTGCTGGGCCGCCTCGGCTCGGGAGCAGCCCATAAGTTCAGCGAACATCTCGTCCCGTGTCTTTTTCTTTTGCCGCCTAATCTGCGCCAGCCTCTGTGAGGGGGATGCTGGGGCAGGTCTGGAGACAGTCGAAGCTGTGTGATAGGAAAAAGGGAGTGAATTCCTTGCAAAGATACATTTTTGCGAACAATGAACACAGTCTAGTCTGTGTCTGTGAACAAGACCATGCACAGCACCTATCTCATGCGCACTCCTGCTGCAGGCAATCCAGAAAGCATAAACTCTGCCCCTGTTCCACCCCCTCGCAGTCTCCCCCGAACCTTGGAATTCTGGGTTGAGATCCCAGTGCCTGATGGGGCAAAAATCATTGTCGCGGGTGGTTCTGGGTAAATGTCGTCAGTCATTCCTTCCTCCGGGAAAGCAACGGCAGACAATCATTTCGTGCCCTTTTTCCCTGGATTACCCTGGCAGACGCCATAGCGTGGCAACCATGGAGCCTGTTTTGCCTTTTGTCACTGTCACCGTATGTGTACTAGATGCCGTGGACAGAGGCGATTCAGCAGCGCTACACAGCAGCATTCATTTGCTTTTGCATGACAGCAGAGATGGTTAGCAGCTGTTCTGTACTGTCTACCATGCCATTGTAAATTGGCAATGAGATGACGGTTACCAGTCCTATTGCACTATACCTTCTGCTGCTGTCATAGGTGCCCCTGGCTGAGATCAGCCGGGGGCGCAAAAGACAAAACTGGGAATGACTCCCCGAGTCAATCCCTGCTTTATGGTATCTAAAAATAGAATCAGTCCTGCCTAGAATATGGGGCAAGTGTACTAGAGATCCAGTGTTTCAGCGAACCAGAGAGCACAGCCGCTCCGTGTCAGATCATGCAGGAATGATGAGCTGCATCCACAGGGGGGTGCCCCTGCAACAACCCCACCTGTTGCTTCCCTCCTCCCCCAGCCTTCCTGGGCTACCGTTGTAGTGTCCCCCCATTTGTGTGCTGAAGTAATAAAGAATGCAGGAATAAGAAACAGTGACTTGTTAGTGAAATGAAATGAGGGTAAGGCAGCCTCCAGCTGCTATGATAGTCCAGGCAGGACATTAAGCAGTGTGGGGGAGAGAAGCCCAGCATCCTGCTGCTATGATAGTCCAGGCAGTACAGAATCTTTTCTTTACACATGAAGGGCGGGGGCTGATGGAGCTTAGCCCCCTGTTGTTATGATGAAGACAGTTACCAGGCCGTCTACTTATGGGCTGATGACGGGAACGGATAGCTGTCCTACTGCACTACACCATCTGCCACAAGGCTGATGATGAGGATGGGAGCGCAGTCCTACAGCACTACACCATCTGCCACAAGGCTGATGATGAGAACAGATATCAGCCATATTGCACCATCAGCCACCAAGGAGGGGGGGCGAGGATGCTACAGTACAGTGCCGCAGCATCGCGTCTACCAGCAGCATTCAGTACACATAGGGTGAATTCGAACTAAAGAGCCCTCTAGGTTGAACTAATTAGCTTCCTGGTGTGGACAGGTGCACGGTTAAGTCGAATTAACGCTACTAAATTCGACATAAACTCCTAGTGTAGACCAGGCGGTGTCCAAGTTTTTGCAGTAAAAGTCCCCTAGGTGCCCAAGTTTCTGCCTCTGGGTATGTGAATAAATACTTAAAGAGTCATTGGAGAAAGGGGACTGGCCCCTGGATCTCCCATCTTCCACATGGGTGCCCTGACCTCCAGGCTACAGAGTCAGTGACTAAGTACTTGACCACCTCTGGTCATTTTATGTGGAGTTAGGCAGGCACCTAACTTGTTCTTGCAAGAAACTTAAGTGCCTAAGCTGCCTGACTTCAAGAGAGGGTTTCCCACTTGTAGATCACTTATCAGAGTGACAGATACTTCCTTGCAGACCAGGTTTAGTCACTGAACTCCATGATAGGGGCAGGGCTTAGGACACTCTTCTTATCAATAAGTGCTTATCTCTCCCAGTGATTGTATGGGGAGCTTACACTCCTAAACCAGGCTTTGTGGATCTTAGTTTTGCTCCTGTGATTTGCCAAAAAGAGTTAGGCATTGAAATGCTGAATGTCACAATGCCTATGTCCCTTTGTGAAGCAGGGCCTTCATCCCCTTGTGCTCAGTTTGCTTTCCACTTTAGATTTCAGTGAATAAAATGTTGTTTTGTTCCCTCTTCAGAATCACTTGGCATGTCTGGTATTCTTATTTCTGAGATGTCCAATGTTGGATCCATTTCCACCCTAATGGTTGATTGTTGCTCACTACAAGCAATTGCACAGGCTTTCATGTGTGTATAAAGAAAGCTACAAATAGCTCTCAACACAAAATTCTCAACCATGCTTGTAGCTGTTTCTATTGCTTCACATTGACTCAACACACATTCTAGACTTCAAAGTGATGTTTTAGGTTATTGTGTGTGCTGTTTGTGTTGCGCTGGGAGATTTGTGTTCATTTGTGCAGGTGGCAAATGAGATGTATGATGTAGTGAGGGGCTGTATGTGTTTGCATTTATGTATGCTGGTTAGGTTGTGTGTGTGGTTTTGAAGAAATATGACACCTGAGCTAAGTAATCCTCCATTTGTGCAGTGTGTCTCATATGCTATAGCTAATTTGAATACAACAATTTCAGTGCTTGTAAGGGTAGGGATTAGTTGAGTTACCTCTGATATCACAGTAGTCTAGAACTGTTGGCATGGCATGGATATCTGCCTTGCTTTCACATGGGTGTAATCTGTAAGGTCAAAATGGTTGAAGACTTGCAGATTGGACAGTAACAGACCATAGACCCCTGTGATGACTGAATCTGGTGACAGCTTTTTCTGTTCAGAGTCTCAACCACACTTATAGGTATTTCCATTGCTTCATGCTGACTCTACAGACATGCTAAGCTTCAGAGTGATATACAGAATTACAATCCTGGAATCCTATTTTTGTGTGTGTGTGGGGGGGTGTATGTATAATATATTATATATAAAAATATAAACATTCACCCACAAACTGTAGGAGAGAAACTGACCTGATAGTCAATTTAACAGTGCCCACAACATTCTGAATAGCAGCAGTGAAAAATTAGAAATATCAGATTTCACGGAGCTACATGTTGTCAATGTTCTGAGCAACAGAGAGGTTCCAGAACTGGTTGCAAACATAGGAAGACAGCTTTTCTTCAGTTAGTATCAGTTGTAGTTTCCAAGATTAACTCTGCAACCATGAGAGCTAGAAACGTTCACAAATGAAAGCTTAGATTCTGCATAAGATACAGCTATTCATGTGAGAAAGCTTCCTATTCAATATAAACAACTGGAGTTTTAAAGACCTATTCAGTAGTCTATCAGACTATAGTTGAGTCCTGGATCCACTACACCAATCCCAAAGACTCCTAGTTTGTTGACCCTCAAGACATGTTGCAAGACTCGTCTATTCATATTGACTGTCTCAGAGGGGATTCAGGAAGGAAATCAGAATTATTAAGAAGGGAGGAAGTATCTGAGTGCTTTATGAACACTGCTTCAGCCTATGAAGTTTTATTAATAATTGCCTTAATGTACAGAGTTCATATTAGTGTGTTTTCTAAATTTAAATACCTACCATGGTCTATGTACGTTATAATTCAATAGCTAGCTAAGAGTCAAAGGTTACTAATGAGGAAAACAAATGGGAGGGTGGGAAGACAACTAACTGTATCATGGAGATCTGAAGAAATTCTACAGTTCTGTCGCATCTTAGGCGCATTTAACATGCACGATTTCAGCGTTACATGGTCGGCAAAAACAAAAAAAGAGAGAAAAATAACAATTTAAATACTGTTTCTGTAGTGCGGGCGATTTCGCCCGCCATAACACTCAATGTAATTTTGACTGTACGCGATTTTCGCTTTAAGCGCTGACTGCGGAATGTAACCCCAGCATAAGATGAGACAGACATGTATACTTTATTATCAAATGAAGTCTGGTTTCACACTCAGGAGGAGAGAGGGGTTTAACAAAATGTGATGCTAAAAAATCTGGATGGATATATTCCAATGTAAACAACTAGTAATCATAGAACCTAATGAGGTAAAGGACCAGTTAAATTACAACAAATTCTAAAGAAAATAGTAAAGGGAGTAGAAAAAGCTCTTGGAAGAGATGTTGCTGGTCCACTAATGATATGAGATGTATCCTAAGAGTAGAGAGAACTTCAACAGGTAAGCCTACTGCAGGAAGGATCAAGAAGAAATGTGTTATTACAGATCTGTAAAGCTGACTTCACTGGGGAAATAAAGGAAATGTTGTTAGAAGTTACTCATCAGAGTTTCATATTTTGAAGAACCATGAAATATGCATGAAAATGTGTCAGTCCACAAAAACATTGAATCTGAGGAAAAAAGTTATAGTACTGCCATGGAACTGGAGTCCTAAGTTACTTAGCACATGCAGTGTGTTAAAGTGAGACTGAGAAACAGGTTGCCATTAAATAGTTCAGAGGAGATGGGGAGAACAGGTGGGTTGTTCAAACTACACCTCTACCCTGATATAACACTGTCCTCAGGAGCCAAAAAATCTTACTGCGTTATAGGTGAAACCGTGTTATATCGAACTTTCTTTGATCCACCAGAGTGCGCAGCCCTGCCCCCCAGAGTGCTGCTTTACCGTGTTATATCCAAATTCATGTTATATCGGGCTGCGTTTATACTGAGGTAGAGGTGTATAGCAATTCATATTTAGGGCGTATGACTATAGTTTCTCATACAGGTCAGTCAAGCTTGGTCTATTACTTGTGAAAAAGCACCTCCACACAATTAGAAGGTTCTTGAGGGTAGTCAGGAACAAAGTGATTGATGTAAACATGGGGGTTTTGAAGTAGAACTAATTCAAAAATAAATCACATAGAAAAATAGCTGACAAACAATCAGGCAAACTTATTACAGGAACAGATTGTGTATGAAAATAAAAATCAGCAAGGATGACATACTAAACTATAAAATGACATTTTTCAGAAAAGCAACTTCTGGTCCAGACAAAGTTATGATTAATGATATATTTAGAATTTCTCTTTAACCCACTCCATTGTTTATAGCTACTGAAGTCAGGTAAAAGTTATGGGGTTCCTTTGAGGTATCTGAAGCACATGATTAACTCCATTACTAGTAACAGAAGCATTCATGGGATCATAAATACTATTTTCATTAATATTAATACAAAAACCCTATGTTGTGTGTCATTTAAGACTGACATAACACACAAAGAATACCCAATACAAAACCATAAAAACAGTGATATGAAAAATGAACGTATCTGACTATACATACATACTCATCCAGAGACACATTACCACTAGAACCACCATCATCCACTACAAACACAGAACTACAACCATAAGTATACCCTAGTAATGATGCCAGCCTTCACCAAAGACTGCTGCCACCATCATCAAGACCACACACTCCCCTCCTTGCTGTAACCCTCCTCTCCGATATTATTGCACCATTTTAAAAAAGTCACTCAGCTCCTATTTCGAAAGAGGTATGCTTGTTAGCTGGCAATATCCTTCTAGCTACTAGATGAAAATCTTTCCAACAACCACCAACCATGAGGATTTGTCAGTGTATTGTGGTAGGGGGAGTTGTTCTTACATGACTGCATTATTTTCTTTGCGATAAGACTCAAAATGGTGTTATTGGAATATTGCTCCTCCATCCCAAGAAATCTCAGGTGGGGTGCCAAAATGGGATTATCAACCAACTCCATCTTTGAAAACGTATATGGGACTATTAAGTGACTGTATGGGTATGTGAATGACACCCAGTGATATTTCTCTGCTTCACCATATATTGATTGTGCAGTTGATCAGTTTTCCCACTGATTGACCAGGAGTGGTTTTTGGACAGGGCTGCCCGGGGGGCGGAGGGGTGCAATTTGCCCCAGGTCCCAGGCCCCGCAGGGGCCCCGTGAGCCCTGGCTTGGTGGCAGTCCGGGTCTTCAGCAGCATTTCGCCGGCAGAGGGCCCTTCAGTCGCTCTGGGTTTTTGGTGGCATTTTGGTGGCAGGGGTCCTTTCAGTGCTGCCGAAGACGCAGAGTGACTGAAGGGCCCCCTGCCACTGAAATGTCGCCGAAGACTCGGCCCGCCGCCGGGTGAGTACGAGCGCCGCAGCTCCCCTGCTTTGCCCCAAGCCCCTTGAATCCTCCGGGTAGCCCTGTTTTTCGGTGAGAGAGCTCCTGAAGGCTGAACTCAGACAACATATGTACATGTTGGTGGGTTGGGGGCGGGGAGGGAGAATGGAGGAAACAGGTAATTTATCAACCTCCTCACCTGAATGCTTGCACCTGGCTTTTGTTATCCAATAAGACCTCCAAATGGTGACCCTGAATCTTTATTCAACTACTTCTGCATACCCTGATAGAATTGGCAGTGTGTTTTATTCTATCTACATGTGTCTAGAAGACTGTTGCCATTTCTATCTATGTGTTTGTCACATTTAAGTTGAATTATTGCAGTGGTCTTTGCTTAGGACTATACAAAATGATACTTGGAAAGTAGCTAGCATAGAATGTGGCACCCCACTTAGGCCATGAGTAACATTTTCAGGAGCAATAAAGTGATTTAGTAGCCTTTATCCCATTTTCAAAAGTTAGACTCCTAAGTGCCCCAGTAAGCTTTGAAAATGGGACTTTTGAAAATTGTGTCCTTTTTCTATACAGTAGTTTTTTATTCTCTCGTTCGTTCTTAAAAACACCCAAACCTTAAGGTGAGAGTTTATAGCTATACCAATAGAACTTCCCACATAGAAATTTAATCTTGTATATAAGTACTTTGTTGCTGTTATTTAGCTTATATCACTAACTAAAAGTCACTCTTATACCAGAATAAGCATGTCTACATCAGGAGTTATACTGGTGTAACTATTAGTATAACCAATAAACATGCCCATCTAGGAAAGGTTTCAGTGGAGTTTTTCCTGCACGGAGAGCTTTAATTGGAAGCTGGTGCAGATTGTAGTTTATTAGTTTCTGGATACAATTCCAGGTGTGAGTTAAATAAAGCTCTAATTGGTTAGGATCTAAATATGAGCAGGCCAACAACAGAATCATTGACTTTGGAACCAGTCAATGATTCCAGTGATTCCAATTTTAGCAGTGTGACAGCTAAAATTTTTTGGCTTTCAGAGGACTTTTCAAAGCTTACTTGTTTCCCCAGGATCTCTCTTGGGAGCATGTTGGAGTATCTGTGTGTGGGTATGTAGTCGGAGGGGGATAAAAAGTTTATATTTGGTGTATTAGGATGGTCTATTACATCAACATTGGTCCTAGATGGTTTCTCAGTATTTAAATGAGTTACTTGTCCACACATCCAAGTGTTGGATAGGTACATTATTCATGTAAATAAGGAAAACAGTTTCAGCATCACACACATTACTACACCGCTTCCCGGATATAACACTGTCCTTGGGAGCTAAAAATTCTTACCGGATTATAGGTGAAACCGCGTTATATCGAACTTGCTTTGATCCACCGGAGTGCGCAGCCCCGCCCCCCCACACTCCGAACACTGCTTTACTATGTTATATCCGAATTCATGTTATATCGGGTCGCGCTATATAGGGGTAGAGGTGTATTTTCAACTAATATAGTGTTTTTCATTCACTTTCAAAGTGCCTACAAAATTAAACTTTGAGGAGGAGTCACACTCTTTTCACAAATGTTCAACCTGTGACACAGAAAGGTTAAGGACTTGACCAAGTTCCTTTTGACTGCAACTCAAGGATATAGCACAGAGTCACCAGAAGATGGCATTTATTTCTCTGCAATGTACACTACTTCCATAAGCTCAGAGATCCTTCAGAACATCACTGTACGTAAGAAGGATGGATAGTGTCTGCTGATAAATCATATTTGATTCTGATTACTTTATTGATCATTCAAATTAAGTACTTCTAAAATCAGTACAGATAATTGTGTCAAAACATTAAGCCATGACAGTGAAACCTTAACTATCAGTGAATAATTCTTCAGCAAGAAAAGCCAGAGTCATCCTGTGGTGGAGAAAAGGGAATATGAACATCTTTGGGGAAAAAGTCACATTATAGAAATAATGAAGATTTACATATTAACACAGTTCAGAAAAGAGAGCCTGGTGTGGGGAAAGCAAAATTTTATATGCATTTTTTGATGTTTTCACTCACCTAAGTTTGAACAGGTCCATGCAATGCTGAATAAAGTTGGAAGATACAATAGGTTTAGGGACAGGGAAGGGAGGCTGTACAATAAGCACTGTAAGAAATGCTTTCATACCTGGCAATAAGCATCTTAACATCTTAACATGGAATAGTTGAGGGTATGAACAACCGCCAGAGTAAGAGAAGTATGACACTAGGAGCTAACCTGAGATGTAATATTTCAAAGGGAGAGGCCTGGAGAAATTGAGAGATACAGAATCCTAAAAATATGAACTCCATGTTTTCTGATCTCTTCCGTAATTCCTAGGGTTCAGTGGAAATATTAGACTTGTAATTTTTGTGTATTTTCCCCTTTTTGAATTAGTTTGACGGTAAACTTGAGGCAGGGACTATATACTCACAAAGCTTAGCATACTGGGATCCTGACCGCAGCCTCTGGACATTGCCTCAATGCACACTGGGACTTAGGAGTTCCAGGTTCAATTTCCAGTGTTGCCATAGACTTCTTTTGTGACTTTAGGCAGGTCACTTAAGTCTATATTTAAAATACAGAGAATACTTTCCTCCAGCCCTTTGGCCATTTTGATAGTAAGTACTTTGGATCAGGAACTATTATATTCATGTACAGTGTTGAGAACTATGAGGCTGTGATCTTGGTTGGAGGCATGTATGCGATACTGCAATCCAAAGAAATAAAAAGATTACTAGAATATTAGGACTTTTTGGATCTTCATCTGTTTCTGGGAGAGTTCATTAATGTCTGCCCTCAGTATACATCAGCATGTCTTTGACCCTCAATGGATGATGTAGCAGGGACTTACCTGGTTAAATTTAAGACTCATCCACTGCCTCAGTTTTCCTCCATCACATCTGAATTTCCCCCCCCTTCCAATCTACTAGCAGCATCCAAGATGACTTAGCTCTCCAGTCAAGTCACAAGAAGTCTAAACAAACAATAACTGTCACATACCAGGCACCCTTTTTCTCCAAGGATCCATTTTTTTCCCTCTCAGTCCACTTCAGCTCTAACCTTCCTGGGTCCTAATCAATTCCTTTGTCATGTTCCCTTGGTCACCTTCACACAGCATAGCAGTATAGGAAGAACCCACATCCAATCTGTATATGGGTTTCCAGCCCTGGGCACCCTAAACAATCAGGCCATTTGCCTGTATAGCCTCAACCTGCCTGCTATTACCCAGCACCTCTTCCTGTACTCCCAGACCTACTGGCTATGCACCAGCTTTTATAAAAAACACTCTGCTTCCATGTTTCACCACCCTTCTTTCCTGAAGTCTTCCTCTGCTCTCACAGACCTACTACTCCCCAGAGTGAGCTCTGAGCTCTGCCTCTCCACAGGCTCCTCCTATCCACCCTTCCCTCAAGCAGGCCAGTTTATTTACATGACTTACCTTGCCTCCCTAGGTGAAGGGAATAAATGAAGTGTGGCACAGGTGCAGCTGAACTTCCATTCTTGTTAAAGGGCCAGCTCATGCTGACAGATGGTAAACAAGAAGTGGGTTCTCAGTCAAAGGCAAAAACCAAGGAATTATGTCCCATAGATACCGTTATTTCTGTGACTATGTTCCTCTGAAAACACAGGATGCGCTAGATTCACAAAAGGACTTAGGGCCTGCCTCTTTAGGCACCAAAATCCCAGACTCAGGCCCCAGTGGGATCCACAAAGCCACCCAGCTCAACTTATGCTGAACCCTTTAGGCACCTAAACTCACTTGGCACTTTTTTGGGGAGAAGGGCGCAAAAGTCCCCTAGGCATCAATGTTTCTGCCTCTGCCCCTGCACACTGCAGCCCATACCTAGAGCGATATATGAACTGAGGGAAGATAGTTGTTCCTCTGCCCAAGTTGCTTGTGGGAACCAATCTGGTAAGGATGCCCAGAACTTAAGTGTGGGAATGAATCTATAGCTTAGTGATTAGCATATGCCTCTGGGAAGTGATAGATTCAGTCCCACTGCTCTAATGACTTTTCAAAATTATTTATCCTCCCTGCAGCCCAGATTTAGGTGCCTATGTAAAAGATAAGACTGGGGATTAGCACGCCTCCTCTCTCCGGGATTCTCTGTTTTAGGCAAGGAGCCAACTAGTATGCTGTTTTTGTTATCTCATTCTAAGGCACCTCCTTGCCCATACATAGGGTGCCTAGGCACAGAACTCAGGCTTTGTGAATCCTGGTAATTTTCTAGGCACCTAAAAATTAGGCAATGCTCAGTGTCACACATCTAATTTCTTTATGAATCTAGCCCAAGAAGTCTAAAGTCCACAAGTGACAGACAGTTTCAGAAAGAAAGATAGCAACTCTTTAAAGTATTATCTTTATGTACTAAATGGAAGAATTTGTCATTTAATTTTCCAATGACACATTGCTACAGCATTGGGTAAATAGTCACAGTATACACATTATATATAGCAGAAAATTAATGGTCCTTTCAGTACTGTTGCTAAATATGATACCCATTCAATGGCTTACAGCCATGATAATATCAATATAGATAATAATCTTAAGAATGTTAAAGACCTAATTTTTCAGTTGAGTTTGAGAGGCTTTATATGAATGTAAAACTGTTTGGACATGTCTGAAAGGACATAAAACCAACCCTAACAAACTGCTGCTTATAATCACAGCTGCATAGATTAGTGTTGAAATTTATTGCAAAGTAAGCTTCCAATATGGGCAACTGGAATGCCAGGTCTTAGCTGAAGATCTCTACAGGATTATTTATGGGAATATTTTTGAAGAGTGTTAACCAAGTGTGAGCAAGCACTTACATTTTCAATATTTTGTATATAAATTGGTATATCATTGAGTTACAAGGCCAGATCTTAATGACCATATGAGGATCTCTCAGCCTTTACGTTTTCCAGTCTTCCTAATGTTTGCTATGACTGCATTGTTCTTACAACAGTCATTACAGACTACATTTTTCAAAGCCCTATTCACAAAATATAAATAGCTCATGCCTCCCATGCATAACTTTGTAAATTGTTCCTGTTGTCCTCAGGGATCATTTAGCTCATCAGTACCACCCATACTTTGTAAGAAAGTTCACAAACCAATCAGCCATGTTACTTACTATAGGGATATGTCTTTATCTAAATTTGATGTCTTCCTGTGCCATGAAGTGTCACTTAGGGGATGAACAAGGCTCTGCCATTCCTGTCTATCCTGGGCTGCCCTTTGCATGTCCTCTGTGTTACTGAAACCCATAAGTTTTCCCTTTCTAAGTGTTGTCTGATGGAGGGATTCCTTCTGCCAGTCCCTTTTGCATGTTTCTTCAGTTGCCCAATGGCTCTCCTGCCAGGGAAGTCACTCAAGCTGCATTCTTAACACATGGACCAGATATTTAATTTTATTTTCTGAAGAGGAGTCTGATGAATCTTGGTATTGGTTATAAATCCATTCAATTTAATAACTGCTGTTTTCCCAAGGCATTTGCTTTCGAAGGCATTTAGACATCTGTCTGTACTTTATATCTATGTACTGGGAAAAATCCTGCAGTTTATACCTGTGAATCCTCTGCTCCATCTCCCATGAAAGCAACAGAAGTTATAAATGCACATTGGAGGGCAGATATGGGTCCATTAAGTCTAAGCATATAATCTGCATTTCCATAGGAGTGTATGTACGTACTAGTAGAGATGTCACTCACCCTTACACCAGCAAAAGCCTATACATGACCTTTGTGTCTAACATTTACCCATCCACACACTTTTGCATTCATATCCATTATTCTCTCCTTTGCAAATCTGCTGTTTCCCTGTAGGTGAGTCTTGTTTTGAGAATAATCTGTATGGGGAAAATACCTGCTTCTAACACTAAGAATTATTTAGTCTTTAATGTATAATTTATTAGCATGTGGTTTAAAGTTTAAACACTTGTCACTCACTGGGAAAACTGAATGTTTCAGTTAAGTGCAAACAAGATGTCAGTTCTGGCAAAATAAGTGTTTGGAATATTAAGAAATGGAAAAAATCAGCACCAAGTAAAGTAGTAATTTAACACTATTTACTTCAGTCAAGTAGTGTGTGTGTGTGCTTGTCTTCCCTCACCACCCCTTAGAAGCATTGTACTGTTCCCTCCTCCCCCCCCCACCATAAATAAACACTAGAATCTAATCTAAGTTTAAACTGGAAGAGCCATGCTGTGGGCAGATTTACCTAATTAAAATTTTAAACATAGCTGCCCTATGATCTGTAAAGCAATTCCCAATCAATGAAGTGTGCTAATTACACCAAATGCCTTTATAAAGGGAGATTTAATTGCAATGTACTTAGATCCCCATTGGCTAATACATTCTCCCCAAAATAGAACAAAATTCATGGCTAGGATACTTTAATTATGAAGGCAACAATTTATTGTGATGTGAGGTAGGGTGATGTTTGGGAACATTATACTTATCTCTAGTTTAAAAGGCCTTGGATTTTTATGGAACAAATGCTTATTTGGCCATTTTTCCCTGATCTTGTCAAAGAACTTTTCCAGTATATATCGGAGTTCAGAGAGAGAGATTTAAAAAAAAAAAATCTGACATGCAAGGTTTTTGAAAGTTATTCCTCCTCAAGCAATTTATTTTGTTCTACAGATTATAAAGCAATTTGTCTTTATATATTATCTGAATAGCAATCTCCCCAGAAATTAGTGGTTTCGTTTTTCATATGCACTGTTTTTAGAAACTAAATACAAATTATTGAATTTGGTCCATAGCAACATTTTTATTTTTGTTATGTTCAAGTACGTAGGAACTTCATTTGTAAAACTATGGTCAGGGTAAATCCAAAATACGCAATGAGCCAAATTCTGCTCCTAGGTAAATTGATATAAATATGGAGCAGCTATATTGACATCAGTGAGGTTATTCCAGATAACAATGGAACAAAGCAAAATTTAGTCCTTTGTTTCCCTCTATTTCTTTTTCCCCTTCTAATACTAAACTCCCAAGTCCTTTGACATAATTTGACATTGATTTAAGAACAGGCTCCATGGTCTTTCTCTCCACTCCTTGACAAGAGAAATCTCATTTCCCCCTTCCTTATATTTTTTCACCTTTATTTAATTTTCCATTTTTTTTTAATACAGCTAATTTGAAAGACACTGTTGACCTATAACCTCTGACTTGGTCATAGGGTACAATATTATAAATCATGTGCTAATGCATATTAAAATGCTTTAAGGTGGGAAAATAAAAGCTATTGGAGCCGTGATGCAAGATAGGAAAGTAGAGAAACTTAAGAATCTGTACAACAACAACAACAGTAGGCTTGGCAAGAAGTTGAACCCTAGTTGGCCTGTTGGTTTTGATAGCTAACCTAAGTAGCAAAGCAGTTAGCATGACTAAGTCCTAATGTTATAAGATTTAGCAATATTTAGCTTGTGATAAGTACACCACAGAAGCACAAAATAATGCTTTTGGGGGAATTTTTAGTATGTGTAAATATGAGGTTAATCCATCAGCATATTGGAAACATCAGGAATTATTTTAACACCATATTGATACAAATTGGTTATGTCAGCAATCTGAACCCCAACTGTGGGTACCCAGAAGGCCACATATGGAATAGGGCCCTACATACATATGGTCAGGAATATGTAAAGGTATGAAAAAAGGGGAAATAAAACATGATGCTTGAATGTTCACAAGTGGGACACTGGAGTGATTGAGGCGGCAGCAGCCCAAAACTCATTTCTTCTCCTGGTGGGCTCCACTGACTGTTTCTTCAATCTTTGTATCTAATAGCCTCCGCAAGGTTGTAAGTATGACCAAGGTTAAGTATGTCTACAATGTGGGATTGCTTTATCTTGTACCAGCCTAAAGCTAAAAGTGTGCATGATCCGGGGGTGGGAGGGCATTTTCCTATACTTCTCACTCTTATTTTCATATGATTTCAATTATATGTGGCTATGCTAAGTACAGCTTACAAACTGTGTGTTCTTCACCAATGTCGAACACAACAGCATTTCTGACTTAGCCTTCTGAATAAAAGACTCAGTTATTAGAGACTGAAATAATTTGTTATTTAAATTTACTAAAGACTGACACTATAACAGAGAAAACTCCACTGTATTCTGCCACAATCTCATAGGAGTTTTGTGCCATTGTCTAAATTATGTACCAGGGAATTTTGAAAGGGGGTTATTTAGATGTGCTGCAGAGAATGCAAGTACTTTTTTTGAATGCTCTGGGATTTGGAGAAAATTTCAGATCTCAGAGTGTGTGGAGCAGGAGTTCTGATAATCTAGCTTCTGATTTTGGGCACCTAAGCTTTTTGAGTTCCCAGACTGAGCATCTGTCATAGTAGTTCATGGTACACAGCAGTTGCCATGACTACCTGTTGCTTAATACAAAAAAGTGTTCCTTTACTGCAGTAGGCCTCAGCCCTGAAGCCAGGCTGAGTCTATGTGGAGACCCTCTGGGTAATAGTAAGAACCAACCGAGATTTAGGAAACATACAAGATATAGGAAATGCCTTTAGTGCCCATCTGGACCAGGGAAATCCTTTATATTATTCATATGCATTTTCTAGGCTCAGGGGAAATGTTGCAAGAAAGGAAGCTATGTCGTGTAAAGAGTTCTCAGAATACATTGTCCCCAAAATGATGCATTTCCTTTTAAAAATAAAAATAATTAATTCCAAGAACTCAATAGGAATCAGCCATTGCTAGCAGCCTTTCTGATCAGTGACAGCCACCATCACTATTAAATACCCATCCATGATTTGCTTATATGTATTGCCATATCACCACTGCACACTAATTTCACTGAGTAGGTCAGGGATCAGCAACCTTCAGCCTGCGGCCCCCCCAGGGTAAGCCCCCTGGGGGATTGGGCCAGTTTGTTTACCTGCCACGTCTGAAGGTTTGGCTGATCATGGCTCCCACTGGCCTCTGTTCACCACTCCAGGCCAATGGGGGCTGCGGAAAGTGGCGTGGGCCCAAGGTTGTGCTGGCCACCACTTCCCGCAACCCCCTTTGGCCTGGAACGGCGAACCATGGCCAGTGGGAGCCACGATCAGCTGAACCTGCTGACGCGGCAGGTAAACAAACCAGCCCGGCGATCAACTCCTTAACTATGGCCTAGATCTGTTCTATTAAAGCAGGGCCGGTGCAACCTATTATTTTTTAAGGCTTATGGATCTCCTCTGTGCTAACCCCTGATGCATTTGTTTGCTTGTAACCTTTAAGGTGAACCGCCAAGAAAGCTGTTTTGGGTGCTTAATTTTTGTAATTGTTTAAAAAGCAAAAAGCCTGAGTTCCAGATGTATTTTTTTTCTTTTTGTTTTTAATAAAATTTACCTGTTTTAAGAACAGGGTTGGATTTTTTGGTGTCTTAAGAGGTTTATGCATGTTGTTTGATTAGCTAATAGCCACAACTAGTTTCCTTTGCTTTCTTTCTCAGCTTTTCCCTGAAGGAGGGGTGAAAGGGCTTGAGGGTACCCCACAAGGAGAAATTCCCAAGTGCTCCTTCCTGGGTTCAAAGGGTTTTTTATTTTATTTTATTTTATTTTTGCGCATTTGGGTGGTGGCAGCATTTACCAAGCCAAGGTTAGAGAAAAGCTGTAACCTTGAGAGTGTAATACAAGCCTGGAGTAGCAAGTATTAATTTTTAAAATCCTTGCGGGCCCCCATTTCTGCACTTGGAGTGACAGAGTGGGGATTCAACCTTGGCAACAACAGTGGCCACATCTACCAATATAAGACTTTGAAACTAATGGCAGTAGTCCAGTATTGAAGAGAGTTTAACACATGGCTAATAGAATGAAACATTTATGTCACTCCAACCTCTTCCATTCCAATTTATGTTGCCCCACCCCCAAGAATCATGGTCAGGAGCCAGGGGCTGGAGCAGAGCCACAATTGGAGCTGGACTGCACTCAGGGCTGAGGGCCAAAGCTGGGGTTGGAGCCATGGCCAGGCCAGGAACTGAAATGTGGCAGGGGCCAGGTCTGGGGCTAGGGGTCAAGGCTGTGGCCAAGAGTGGAGCCATGGCCAGGCCACAGTCGGGGCTTGAGGCTGAAGCAGAGCTGGGAACAGAGTGGGACTGGGTGGCACTTCCTCCTTGCGCCCTAGAAGGTCTGGCCTGGGTCTCACGTCACCCCTGTGAATGTTCTTCTATGCTCCCCTTGGGGGGCACACCCCAGTTTGGGGACCACTGCATTATAGTAAGTATTTAATTAATAAAAAAGTTAAGCTTCTGAATTTCCTTTCCAGAAACCTCTCCAGCCAATGGGCTCTATAGCTGCAAAGCCCCAATGAAAATGTGATCTGAGAATATGCTGAGGCACCATACCCCTATGGCACTGCCCAAGGTGCAACTTGAACTGCTGCCTCCCCTTAGATCTCCAGCCTAGATGCTTTGCTAGTGAATACCAACCCCTCCAGTGTCTGCTCATTTACAGCCGCTAGCATAAATAAAAGTCAGTCCCAGATGAACGCATGAATGCTCTCCCAGCCATCCATGAACTACATACAGGACAAAATCCGCATATTCTTAGTCCCAGTTTTGCACCCCCAAATATCTGCATCTTGTATTGTCCAGGGCACTACTGAACAATGCAAGCTCATAGATACAATCACCTCCTTTATTGAAATGATGGACTATGCACCAGCCTTGTCTCAAGTAGAGGTTTCCCAAATACTGATTCATAAATTCTAGGACTGGAAAGGACCTCGAGAGGTCATCGAGTCCAGTCCCCTGCCCTCATGGCAGGACCAAATACTGTCTAGACCATCCCTGATAGACATTTATCTAACCTACTCTTAAATATCTCCAGAGATGGAGATTCCACAACCTCCCTAGGCAATTTATGCCAGTGTTTAACCACCCTGACAGTTTTTCCTAATGTCCAACTTAAACCTCCCCTGCTACAGTTTAAGCCCATTGCTTCTTGTTCTACCCTTAGAAACTAAGATGAACACATTTTCTCCCTCCTCCTCTTTAGATACCTGAAAACTGCTATCATGTCCCCTCTCAGTCTTCTCTTTTCCAAACTAAACAAATCCAATTCTTTCAGCCTTCCTTCATAGGTCATGTTCTCTAGACCTTTGATCATTCCTGTTGCTCTTCTCTAGACCCTCTTCAATTTCTCCACATCTTTTTTGAAATGTGGTGCCCGGGACACAATACTCCAGTTGAGGCCAAACCAGCGCAGAAGAATGACTTCTCGTGTCTTGCTCACAACACACCTGTTAATGCATCCCAGAATCATGTTTGCTTTTTTTGCAACAGAATCACACTGTTGACTCATATTTAGCTTGTGGTCCACTATAACCCCTAGATCCCTTTCTGCCGAACTCCTTCCTAGACAGTCTCTTCCCATTCTGTGTGTGTGAAACTGATTGTTCTTTCCTAAGTGGAGCAATTTGCATTTGTTTTTATTAAACTTCATCCTCAGACCATTTCTCCAATTTGTCCAGATCATTTTGAATTATGACCCTAATCTCCAAAGCAGTTGCAATCCCTCCCAGTTTGGTATCATCTGCAAACTTAATAAGTGTACTTTCTATGCCATTATCTAAGTTGTTGATGAAGATAATGAACAGAGCCAATCCCAAAACAGACCCCTGCAGAACCCCACTTGTTATACCTTTCCAGCAGGATTGGGAACCATTAATAACTACTCTCTGAGTACGGTTATCCAGCCAGTCATGCACCCACCTTATAGTAGCCCCATCTAAGTTGTATTTGCCTAGTTTATTGATAAGAATATCATGCGAGTCTTTATCAAATGCCTTACTAAAATCTAGGTATACCACATCCACTGCTTCTCCCTTATCCACAAGACTTGTTATCCTATCAAAGAAAGCTATCAGATTGGTTTGACATGATTTGTTCTTTACAAATCCATGCTGGCTATTCCCTATCACCTTACCACCTTCCTAGTATTTGCAGATGATTTCCTTAATTACTTGCTCCATTATCTTCCCTGGCACAGAAGTTAAACTAACTGGTCTGTAGTTTCCTGGGTTGTTTTTATTTCCTTTTTTTTATAGATGGGCACTATATTTGCCCTTTTCCAGTCTTCTGGAATCTCTCCTGTCTCCCATGATTTTCCAAAGATAATAGCTAGAGGCTCAGATACCTCCTCTATTAGCTCCTTGAGTATTCTAGGATGCATTTCATCAGGCCCCGGTGACTTGCAGGCATCTTACTTTTCCAAGTGGTTTTCAACTTGTTCTTTTTTTATTTTATCATCTAAACCTACTCCCTTCCCATTAGCATTCACTATGTTAGGCATCCCTTCAGACTTCTTGGTGAAGACTGAAACAAAGAAGTGGTTAAGCCACATTTTCTAACTTTCCTACCCAGTGGAATAGCTTGCTTTTGGGCCCTTAATAATGACCCTTTGAAAAACTGCCAACTCTCCTCAGTTGTTTTCCCTGTCAGTCTTGATTCCCATGGGATCTTACCTATCAGCTCTCTGAACTTTCCAAAATCTGAACTTACCTTCCTGAAATCCATTGTCTCTACTATCCTGTACTCCCTTCTATCCTTCTGTCAAGGTTCCTTCCCCACTCTTAACTCTGAGGTAAAGATGTGGGGACCTGCATGAAAGACCCTCTAAGCTTATGTTTACCAGCTTAGGTTAAAAACTTTCCCAAGGCACAAATTCCACTTTGCCTTGAACAGTATGCTGCCACCACCAAGTGATTTAGACAAAGAATCAGGGAAAGGACTATTTGGAGTCCTATTCCCCCAAAATAGTCCCCCCAAGACCTGCAGCCCCTTTCCTGGGGAAGGCTTGAGAATAATATCCTCACCAATTGGTACAGGTGAACACAGACCCAAACCCTTGGAGCTTAAGAACAATGAAAATCCAATCAGGTTCTTAAAAGAAAAATTTTAATTAAAGAAAAGGTAAAAGAATCACTTCTGTAAAATCAGGATAGTAAGTACTTTACAGAATAAAGTACTCAAAAATAAAGTACTTTACAGAATAAAGACTCAAAAAACACAGAGGATTTCCCCTCTAGGCAAAACTTTAATGTTACAAAGACAGGGATAAACCTCCCTCTTAGCAAAGGGAAAATTCACAAGCTAAAAAAAAGGGAATCTAACGCATTTCTTTGCTATTACTTACTATTTTTGCAAGACTAGATGCTTAGTTCAGATATGGCTTAGGGAGATGCATTTTCCCTGCCCTGTTTCCTTGTTGACTCTGGGAGACACAGACAAAAACCTTCCCCCACAGATTTGAAAGTATCTTCTCCCTTTATTGGTCCTTTTGGTCAGGTGCCACCCAGGTTATCTAAGCTTCTTAATCCTTTAGAGGTAAAAGAGGACTTAACCCTTTACAGGGTAAAGAGGATTTTATGCTACCTTTAGCTGTATGTTTATGACACCTTCCTTAGAATTGTGAACTCTATGATTTCATGATCACTTTCACCAAATATGCCTTCCACTTTCAAATTCTCAGAGAGTTCCTCCCTATTTGTTAAAATCAAATCTAGAATAGCTTCCCCCCCCAGTAGCTTTTTCAACCTTCTGAAATAAAATTTGTCTTCAATGCAGTCCAAGAACTTATTGGATAGTCTGTGCCCCGCTGTGTTATTTTCCAAACATATATCTGGATAGTTGAAGTCCCCCATCACCACCAAATCTTGGGCTTTGGATGATTTTGTTAGTTGTTTAAAAAAAGCCTCATCCACCTCTTCCACCTGGTTGAGTTGCCTGTAGTAGCCTCCTAGCATGACATCACCCTTGTTTTTTACCCCTTTTAGCCAAACTCAGAGACTCTCAACACTTCCGTCTCCTATGTCCATCTCCACCTCAGTCCAAGGGTGTACATTTATAATATATAAGGCAACACCTCCTCCCTTTTCCCCCGTCTATCCTTCCTGAGCAAGCTGTACCCATCCATACCAACATTCCAATCATGTGTATTATCCTACCAAGTTTTGGTGATGCCAACAATGTCATAGTTGTATTTATTTATTAGCACTTCCAGTTCTTCCTGCTTATTATCCATACTTCTCGCATTTGTATATAGGCATCTAAGATACTGATTTGATCTTGCCTCCCAGTTTTGCCCTGACCCTCCTTTCTCTCTGCCGTTATAGCCCACACTCCCTCCTATTTCTGACCCATCTCCCAGGTCCCTTTTAGATAAAACAACAAAACAAGTTTATTAACTAAACAAAGATATATATGACAAGGCATAAAAGTCACAATTGGTTACAAAAGAAATAAAAGGATAAGATGCAAGCTAATTCCTAAACTTTATCAGGCTATTAGGCTTAAAAGCAAAAGGTTTCTCTCACCATGAAATGCAATACGTTTCATAGGCTGCCTCCCTTTCCAGACAGGGACCACTCCCTCCTAATTGTTCAGTTTGAGAGTGGCTGTCATGAGCAGAGAGATGGAAGGAGGAGAAAGGGGTGGCTGGAGGCATTCCCCCCCCACCCACCCACACCTTCTTATACCTCAACCCTTGTGTTCTGGAAAAATCCTTCCTGGGTCCTGTGAGTAGGCAGTTCCATTGCACATGTGAGTTCCAAACGGTCTTTCAGATAAATTATAAAACATCCTGTTTACAACACCCCTGCTGGTGAGTCTCTGACTAAGCAGCTAATGGTTATTTGGCACTTTGCTGGTGTGCCAGTGGGTCTTCATCCTTGAGGAATTGGCTTATGAAATATATAATAATTCTGGGTAACAATTCGAGCAAAAATCACAGAATTTCTCACAATTTCACATGCAGTATCACACACATTTCAACAGGATAATAATATTGAACAGATTATGAGTTTTCAAATGATACTTTCTACAAAATATAACCATATAAAAGTGGTGAATATAGGGTATAGGGTGTCCGATAGGGTACAGGATGCCCCAAACATAAACATCTATCCTTTCAGAAGTGTATAAAGAAAGATTAGGTCACCCTTACAAAAAAAGGTGTCCCTACTCTGCCCTTTGACTAGGGAGGAATCTGACTCTGCCCTGCCCAGCTACCACATATGATAAATGGTCCCTTGGAGGAATGTTGTTGGGAGATGTGCTGAACATTCAACAAGAAGCAGCCCATAGCTAGAATAAATTGAAGACTGGGTGGATTCATCATGGGGCTATGCATCATTCTAACAGTCCATGAGTTCAGGTCATCCAGTCAGATATTTCCTCCAACTTCACAAATGTTGAGATAGAGATGAACAGCAAACTTCTTGAACTCATTGAATACTGCAATGCAAGAGGGACAAGGGGATACCACCTTTCAGTGGCAGGACTTCCTCATCTCATTAGGTTTTTTTTTTAAACTAATTATCATGGTGGGAGAAGCAGAAACTCATCATGCTGAAAGATATATTAGTTCCTGATCTTTTTAAGAGTAGGACTGGGATTCTGGGTCACCCCTCTGTTTACCCCATGGTCACAGTTTATGGTGGGGGAGAAGAACGGGGAAGGGGGAAGAGGGAAATGAAACAATCAAGAAATAATAATAATTATTATATATATAAAAGCTAATAATCAAGAAATATCACTTCTCCTGTAATTCAGTTTCTGAGCTAATGTTATTCAAGAGGCCAATTGGTACAAATGCATTGAAGATGTATACAATCATGTTAATCTGTTAATCATGTTAATCTGAGCTACCTGTATAACTCCCACATGCAACTATGAGAAGACAGGCACTTCATTGTTTACAGGAACTTAAACCATGAAAAGCTAGGAATTTCCACAAGTAGCAATAGTTTGACTAAATTACTAGTCATCCTTTTATTTTGCTTAGCCAGAGTTAACAATGTATCTATTGTGTCTCACCAATCAAATGATTTTCTAATTACTATAGGAAATCTGCCAGGCATTAAGTGTCAGACAGACCTACAATCCCTATAACAAAAACCCATAATATATTTTTGTAAATATTTCTTTAAAAGCTTTCTATGAATTCCTTTGTCTCACACTTCAGCCTGTAAGATAAATGGTTTTCCTTTTTTTTTACTCGTGGATTTATGATATGTATCAGACATGTTCAATCTTCACTGTTTAAGTTCTATTAAAAATGTTGTTCACTCCCTTTTCAACATCAGAAACTCACATTACATTCTCAATCTCCTCTAAATATCAATTGACAAATCTACATTAATAGTTTAACCAACCTTTTATTTGTTCCCATCTTTAAAATCACTTAATGTTTCAGGTGATGAGAAAATATTTTATGTACAATCATTCTCCTTTACCCACAGTTATCTTACTTAATTCAAATCCAAAATTTCTCTCTACAGAAATGGGAGAGAGGTCGCCAGAGTTGTTTATGAAGAGCCTATCCCCCATGTTCCAATGGATTTTTTTAAAACTTACTGTAGCTGCTGCTATTTTCTACTTTCTCTTCCCATGCCACTTAGAGATGTCTTTCTTCCCTCCAAATGAAATATAGCTCAAAGAAAACAATTTAAAGATAAGTTTATTTAAGTGATATATTGTATTGTAGACTATGGGGCAGCAGCCATCCCTTGCTATATGTTTGCATAGCACCTAGCACAATGGAGCTCCAAATTTGGCTGGGACCTGTGATCATAAGAGTTCTCCAGTGCCAATTGGCACACTGTTGCCCTGATATTTACCCAAAAGGTGGCATATATCATTGGAAAACTAACTCATTGATCATTAATATTTTTGTGTGATATATGTAAGATAACCCTACAAATGATTTTATAGATATATGCTGGAAATGTGAACATTTGTTTACACCAGGCATGCTGGGGAGTTGATAAACTGTTTTTTCCAGACAAAAGAAAGTGACCAACACCTCAAACCAAGTGTGACTAAATTTGTGTAGGAGGTTGCAGGAAGAGATTACTTGCATTTCAAAAATCACCTTGGGGTATAGGGAGAGACAGTGTGGCATTCACACCCAGCAGGGGGAAGGAACTTTATCTGGGGATACATTTCAGAAGAATACATTTCAAAGACGTACTGGACTACAAAGAAAGTAGGAAAAAACTCTGAAGTTATCCTTCATCTGAGTAGTCAAAGAAGCCCAGCGCTTCACGCTTCATGTGCTGGGTCCTGGCCAGAGGATCTGGTCAGCTATGCTGAAAAAGAGTGTTGGTGAAAACTATTTTTTTTAACAAGACACTAATTTATGAAAGCAGGTTTTAGTCTTAGAAGCATATATTTACTTTTGTTTGCTATAACTATCTATCTTTACTCCTTATATTTGGTATCACTTAAACCTATGACTTTTTCCTTTAGTAAACTTGTTTTACTTTTACTTTGAGCCAATTCAATGTTGTGTTTGAAGGGAAGGGTGTTTACACCCAAGTGAAGCTAATAAGCTGTAGTGTACCAACTCTTTAAAAAGAGCCATGAACTTAATAGCTTCTATGGGTGTTCAGTCTGGGGAAACTCAGGACTTGGAGAATGTTGGGATCACTCTGTAAAAAAATAAAAATAAAAATAAAAAATATATATAATGGACAGTGGAAGCTAAGATGTGACCTGAGCGCTTGCATGCTGGCTGTTGGCATCAGGGCTGTGAGGCACAACAGCATTGAAGGACCCCAGAATTGCAGGGCAGGAGATGAGATACCACCTTACTGCTCTCAGCTGAACATCAAAGCATCATTCATCATATTTAACCATATAAAATGTCTGAAATATAAAACATTTAATTGGAAGAGCATTAGTAGCTGCTAAAATTGTAAGTCTTCTCATACTACATAGAGTGTTGCTTACCTTGAACCTGGGTAGGCTGTCAGTGGATACCAGATGCATACCACTGTAACATACACACTGGCCTACTAAACTTGGCGTGGGAGAGTTGAAGAGTTAAATCAACCTCTTACAGGTACTTGAGGTATTTTTTGTGCATCCATTGAAGTCTGGACTACACTACATTTTTAAGGTAGTTAAAATGGTACCCGGAAGGTGAATCCTTTCCATTCTCATTCATTTGGGCTCTGACACAACCTACAGCTCAAAGCTTCTACCCTTTCAATTTTCATCCTCTCATTGGCTCAGTAATGCAAAGTTGTTTGCTCTCCTATACACAGAAAACATTCAAATAAACAAATTCTCTTCTGCCAAAGATTTGAAAAGGTCACTGCCAACTTTGTGTTTTCAATTCTGGATTCAATTCCTGCTTACCCAGCTGTTAATATTCCTTGACTGCAAAAAGGAATATCAACCTTGTCCTCTCTTGGCAGTCCATACTTCTAATACTTGCTTTACTTATGTCATACCCACTGTCTGAGTGCGATAACAGGCTGCACTCATTCTGGTTTTGCTAATGGCCATAAAGTTCTGCTTCTAGCCATAACAAACAGAACACAAATCAGAAACTGACAGCAAAATGTTTGAAGTAAATGTGCACTGTGTTTAAAAGGAGAACATATTAAAACAGCCACCGTATTACCAATCAATCACTGTGAAGTGCTCACGGCAGTATTTATTCCATATGTCCTACAACTTTTAAACACAGAAACAAGTGACAAATCCCTTAATCTCTCTCTCTCTCTGAGAAAAACTCTGCATATGCCTCCAATTTAAAAAGAATGGAGTTGACAAGCATTGACTAGTACTAGCTAATGTGCATGTAAAATCAGAATCTGAATATTTTCATGTGTGGTAATTACTCTGGAAAAGAATAAAAATAAATTGAGTCTAAAACCTGGTGAAAATAAGTCATAGCCTTGTGTTTAGAAAGCCACTTTTGAAACTGGCTCTCAATTCTCTATGGGCCTCTTTCATACCCCACTGATGTCAATGGCAGTCTTTCTATTGACTTCAGTAGGGTTTGGATCAGCTGTTAAATTAACCAGCGAGAGTCAGTCATACAATGGGGGTAAATCTATGTTTATTTAACTTCGATTTACTATTCTTGTTCTGAGTGATGGCTATGTCCTAGATACCCTGACGACAGAACCATCAGTGCTCATAGGTATTTATAGTATTTATATTGTAGCAGCATCCCTGTCATGGACCAGGTCCCCATAATGCTAGGAGCTGTACAAACACATAAAGACAGTCCCTGCTCCAAAGAACTTAAGACAAGATACGTGTCACTGTCCCTGGGCCGGCTTCCCCTTCTGACACTCCTTTTCCAATCCCCGGAGTGCAACCCTTTCAAGTGACAGGCCCATACCTCCATTTCTCTTTTGACCAGGATCCCATAGCCCAATCACTACCTGACTGGGTGTCTGAATTACACCTCTCCATAGCCCACCGTAATACCTATCAGGCCCAATGGACTTGGTACCTACAAGAGTTCTCTTTCAGGAGCCAGTGGACTGTGATAGTATGTAACAAACAGCTTTTCCAAGACAAAGTATGATACATTTTGCCCCAGAGGTACACGCCATTCACAGAAGTGGCTTGAAACAAAGAATATTCTCACGTGGCATTCCCCTTAAACCTCTAGGTAGATGCGACTTAGCCTTGGTGTCCCCCATCTCTGGGGAACCAAGTTATAGCCTGCTTCCAGCAGACCCTGGTTCTCATTCAATCTCTGGCTCAGCCTGCCAATTGCTCTCTCTGTCAGATTCCCCCTAAGCTGACCACTTTGCACTGGTAATTCTGACTGCTTTAACCCACTACACCCCACTCCCCTCTAAAAATAGGAGATAGAACCCAGGATTCTGGACTCCCAACCCCCCTGCTAACCCACTAGACTCCATTCCAGTTGCAGAGCATGGGGCAGAACACTACAAGGCCATTATGCAGAAGCTAAATTAATTCTCTGCATCTGTCTTCATTGCAGAGGATGTGTGGGAGCTCCCCACAAATGAGCCATTCTTTTTAGCTGACATCTGAGGAACTCTCCCAGACTGAAGTGCCAAAGAGGTTTTGGAACAAACAGTAATAAGTCACCAAGACCAAACAGTGTTTACCCAAGAGTTCTGAAGGAACTCAAATATGAAATTGCAGAACTACTAACTGTGGTATGTAACCTATTGCTTAAATCAGCTTCTGTACCAGCACACTGGATAATAGCTAAACTAACTTTTTTTTTAAATCAAAAAGGCTCCAGAGGCTGTCTTCATAATTACAGGTCAGTAAGCCTAACTTCAGTACCATGCAAATGCTCAAAACTTTAGTAAAGAACAGAATTATCAGACACACAGGAACACAATATGTTGGGGAAGAGTCAACACTGCTTTTGTAAAAGGAAATCATGCGTCACCAATCTATTAGACTTCTTTAAGTGGGTCAACAACCATGTGGACAAGAATGATCCAGTGGATATGTGTGTACTTGGACTTTCAGAAAGCCTTTGAAAGTCTCTCACCTAAATCTCTTAAGAAAGCTAAGAAGTCATGGGATAAGATGCATGATCCTCTTATGGATCAGCAACTGGGTAAAATATAGGAAACAAAGGGCAGGAATAAATGGTCAGTTTTCACAGTGGAGAGAGATAAGTTGTGAGGTCCCCTAAAGATCTGTACTATACCTATGCTGTTCAACATATTCATAAATCAGGCAAAGGAGGTGAACAGTGAGATGGCAAAGTTTACAGACAATGCAAAATTACTTGAGATATTTAAGTCCAAAGCTGACTAAAAGTTACAAGGGATCCATTAAACTGGATGACTGGTCAACAAAATGGCAGATTAATTCAACCTTGATAAATGCAAAGAAATGCACGCTGGAAAAAAATAAATTATACCAACTACATCTTTCTATCTATCTATCTATCATTATTGGTTCTAAATTAGCTGTTACCACTCAAGAAAGATTTCAGAGTCATCTTGGATAGGCCTCTGGAAACATCTGCTCAATGTGCAGTGGCAGTCAAAAAAGCTAACAGAATATAAGGAACCATTAGGAAAGGGATAGATCAACAGAAAATATCGTAATGCTATATGAATTCATGGTATGCCCACACCTTGAATACCATGTGCCGTTCTGGTCACCTCATCTCTCTCTCTCTCTCTCTCTCTCTTAGACTTTGTAAAAGTATATAGAAGGGCAACAAAAGTAATTAGGGATATGGAACAACTTCCAAAGGAGGAGAAATTTTAAAAAGGTGGACTGTTCATCTTAGGAAAAAAGATTATTGAGGGGTTATCTTAGAGGTCTTTAAAATAATGAACACAGTATTTATTTACTCCGTCACATAAAGATCAATGGGTCATCTAGTGAAAATAATAGGCAGTAGGTTTAAAACAAACAAACAAACAAAAAAAGAAAAAACAGGAAGAACTTCACACAACGCACAGTCAACCTGTGGAATTCATTGCCATAGGATGTCATGAAGGCCAAAAATAGAACTGGGTTAAAAAAATTAGATAAATTAATGAAGGATAGGTCTTTTTGCAGTCAATACATAATTTTTGTTCCTTGTTCATTTTTCTTGTGTTTTGAAGCCATCCAGTGACGCCTTATTTGCACGAGGGGGGGTGCCTTTAGCTAAAAGTAACCTTTGCTTGTTTAATCTTCAGGTTAAACTGTATTGTTAGCCTACTTTGTTCTTCCCATTTAGAATTTAAGCGTCTTTCTGATCTCTGTGAGAATTAGTACATATGGGAATACAGACCTCATTTTGTGTTATAAAAGGATTCTATTCTACAAGCTTTATAGTAACCTTACTCTTTCAAGATGGAAACTTCCAAAAAAAAGCTGTTTGACATATTATCCAGTTCCTAAACAGAGAAGACTAGATTGTCTTGTTTGTAAGACAATTGTGAGATCTTGTCATAAGTTCCATCAGCAAAATTAAAAATAAATTGATTAATGCTAGGTGGTTTTTGATTGGTAGAGTCTTTTAAATACATTTTAATAGAGCTTTCTGCCAAACCTTTTGTAAATTGGTGACATACCATCTCAAGACCTTTTCAGCCAGACAGGGCCAGGTCTGTATCCTCACAAGGGGCCTTGTGTTCTTTATTTTTTATATTATGTGGGGGGAGATGGGGAAGTTGTAGACATGCAGTCTCTTTGGTGCACAAACATCAAGCACTTCTTTTTAAAAAATTGCTGACTTGAGAACTAAAGATGTCCTAACTCAAACCCTTTTCAACTAAGCTCCATGGCTTCAAGGTGGGACTTACTCCTCATTTGTCCAAAGACCTTCCAGGGAGTCACTGCAAAGCACAGTAAGATCGCACATTATAAGCATCATGGGTAAGGCTGAGAAGCCTCACCTTTTGGGTTGGCAAGACACCCGAGGGAAAACTAACATTCCATAACCCAAAGACTAATAACCTCTGGGTCAGAAAGTCACAATATCAATGAACAAGCTACCTCAGCCTCTGGCAGTCTCCCTGCATCTGAAGAAATTGCACTATTGAGAAGCTCTTTGTCAGCAACATCCCTGTCTGGCTCCTTGACTGCCACTAAAACCAGAAAATGATTAACTAAGATTGCAATAAGATGTTAAGGAATGAAAATCTACCCTTATATGCATATGCCTCTCCCACTGAATCCATCTTTCCTACAGGATCCACCTCTGTGTGTGAGAAGATAGTTCAGTCTCCACACCCAGTCAGTTTTAGTGCTCAGACAGCTAATAAAGGTGTTGAATGAAGACCTGACTTTGTGACATTGACTCCAATGAGTACTAAGAGCTCGACTGTGACCATCAGTGAACCAGTTCCTTTGACATACACCCAAGCAGTCTTCCTTCATAGCAGCACCAAGGAGCAGTGCTTTTAGAGTCTCATGTATTCCAATGACATCAGGAGTTGTATACGTATTTGCAGGATTGGACCCCAATTACATTTCTTTGTATAAATATTAAGCAGCAGGGGTGGTTCTTAGCTTATCGGTCATCCGCTCTTGTATTGCACAGCTCATATTCTGTAGCACTGAACACACACCAACTCATTTGCTATGGAGTAGAATTGTCACAGGCTGCAGACAAAATCAACTGCACATATAAAAAAAAAACAACAATGCCAATTGTCAGATTGGAAAAATAGACTATACAAATTTGGAACTGCAATTTGAATGCGAAAGAAAATAATTGTTTGAAAAACTAAATTCATTTATCACTACAACTACACAGGCCACACATAAGAAATGAGGTGAACTGGTTCATTTTTATATGCTTTATAATGCTTAAAGCCATTCTTATAAGGTCTGTATTCATGAAATACGAACATGAATAATTCTTACAAGAGAAAGAAGGAATAAAAGGAATTTATCATTCTAAGATATCCAAATAAGAGTCTATTCATGAAAGGTTTGAATAGTAAAGTAATTGCTCAACAAATTCCTGGCTAAAATAGCCATTTATCATGGAAATGAGAAATAATAAGGTACAATTTTTCCAAGTCCCTTTGATAGTATAAAAATGAATTCCTTATTGTACTCTGATGGCTAAATCTGAGAGAAAAAGTTTATAGATCTGGATGGGAACTGTTAGATAGGCATTTTCTGATTGAAAAAATATATATATTTGTTGAAATTGAAACTTTCAAAAGAAATAGATCAATTGTATTAAACTTCAGTCAGGTGGTTAAGGCCCTCACATTGGATATGGGAGACCCAAGTTTAAGTCCCTGTTCTCAATCAGGCAAGACCCATGTTCATGCTGGATTGAGACATCCCTCATAAGTGCCCTAGCCTCAAGGGAATTCAGGGTTGGGGATGGTTCTTGTTTTCAACAGAAATTCCATCCTGGACCTGAAAAACTTTCCTGACAAAGTTCTCAACCAGCTCCATGCAGTGGCTGGAGCAAGTATGGAGCCCTCGGGGCTTGGGGTTGATGGCTCTGACCTCCTGTGGATCCATAGTGTTAGAGGAGCAGCACATGGGTTATTTTAAAAAGAGAGAGAGAGATGTTGGGCACATATCAATTTAAAATATTATCCCAGAGTATAATATTATATTAGCACTATTTGTACAGTTGTGACATCCTGAAAAGTCTGTGTCAAATACCTTTGAATATTTTTTTAAGTCCACAAAATTCCCTAATTCTGCTGGCCTCTCCCTTCTTACTACCAGAAAAAAAACCTACCACCCTCTTCCTGAAATAATCGAAGACCCTGCAAATCCCACCCCCACCACCTCCACTTCCTTAATACCCCTCAGTAAATCAAGGTTACTTACATTCAGTTCAATTAAACTACATCACTATTAATCCAACATGAGTTCAGCAGCCTGTTTATTCAACTCCCCTCCCTGCCCGATTTGCAAATTATGTGTTATGAAATTAAGTGGTTCACCCAGTTGTATGCAAAAGACAGCTTTTCTTATATGAATACCTCAGCTACTTGTGGATCTGTACTTTAAGGAATATGTCCCTCAGCATATTGCATTCTGATTTTTTTGGAGAGAACTACTGATTTACTTGAAGCCTGGAACTCTATTATAAATCTGCTTTCCTGAGGGCACCCAGCACTACTCTTTGGATTGAATCCTACATTATGGATTGATAAGACTGATTTTGGAAATCTGATCCCTTGCAAGTAACTAATCATTGCCTGTGCCCTTGTGTGTCACATTATCTGTCAGCATTCTCTCTTTTCTGGTATATGAATGCTAGTGACATTATAATCCTGTAAGATTCCTTTGTTTAGACATTAAAAGAGTGCAATATAACAGTCCTCTTCCTAGAACATAGTGTAGCAAATAGAGGTGTTAGAATAATATATTTTGAAAGCGTACTCGTGACTCACCTGGGATGCTCTACACCATATTCAAACTATATAAAATACATTTAAAAGAAACACCAAAAGCTTGTAGCGGGGTGGTCACCTGCTCCTGCCTGGAAGGGCTTGAAATCAGCCCTGGGAGAGGGCTGGGGCAGGAAAAGCCTAGGCTGATTGGGGAAGCAGGTGCAGCTGGGCCACGCCCCAATCAGGCCTCAGCTGGCCCTATATAAGAGACTGGGAGCCTGGACCTTAATAGACTCTCTCTCTGCCTTCAGAGAGTGAGGGGCCTGGCTGCTGGGAAGCGCAGGGTGACTAGAGTGAGGCAGGGCTGGGGAAAGGCCAGATGGGCTGAGGAGATCCAGGCTGGCATCTGCCCAGGCTGCAGGGCCTTGTCCAAGGCTCCATAGAGGCACTGGGTAGCAGAGCAAGGCAGAAGGTCCAGACCCAACCTTGCCTATGATGAGTGGCCTTTTACACTGCAGTCTGCCCCAGGGAGCCGTGGCTTGATGATGACTGGCAGTAGCCCAGATTAAGGCAAGGTGGGGATTAGAGGGTTGGGGGTTACCCTGAGAGGGGAGACCCAGAGGCAGAGTGTGGGGGTATTGCCAGGGTGCAGCACCCCAGATAAAAGGGCACCAGGGTCTGGGAGGGACATGGGTCCAGCTACAAGCAGGACACTGGCCTGCACGGGGCGCCCAGGCTGGAAAAGAGCTAATTCCCTGAAATGACCAGCAGGAGGTGCTGAAGGGGTGAATCCTGCATCATTACAATTGTCCACTGAAAGGTTAACAAAAGTCAGTGGGTCTAAAATTCCAACGGAAAAGAAAGGATGAAGTAGGGAGAGAGACACATGTAAATATAGAGTCAAGTGTAAAGCTCTGCCAAAATAAGCAGTATTATTAGCTGAACAATCCTGTGTAAAGGTAACATATTATAAAATATCTGATTCATATTTATGGTTATTATGGTTTAATTTTAGACCATTCATGACACCATTAAGAAATAATCATTATGGGACAGATTGTCAGCTAGAGTAAATCAGAATAATTGTTTCAAATGAAGCCATGCCAGTTTACCCCTGCTGAAGAACTGGTTCTAGGTTTTGAACTGGTATTCTGTGAGCTGTTCCGCTAGTGTATTTAGTATGATGGGATTCAAGTACAATATGCTTGATATTAAGTTGCATTTTATAGACCGTGATGAAATCAGTGAGTCAATTATTTTCATGAGGCATTCATTTCCTTGAGCTAGATATTCGTTTGACATACCATAGGATTTGCATGTTCATTTCTTCTAGCTGGTCTTGTTTGTTTAAACTGCAGCTTCCCTTCCTGAGGGAACATTCATTCAAAACTGGTACATTTACTTCTATGGATCAGTTCTCCTGTTTGGAAACTAGGTGTCTTATTTATTTCTGCTTATTAAAGGAATGATTCCACCCCCATTCCTCATTTAGTAGTACTATTAAAATTAACAGGACTATTCATTGATTGTAATATACAGTGTGGCAGAATCAGACATTATTTTGTTTACTCTGGATGGGTACTGAATACATGCAGTTAGGCTTTCAGTGTTCATCTTCACTTCTATTTCTATCTTAAAGAAGAAAGAAATTGAACTAATGTAGTTACCTGTATATCAATTAGACTGGTCAAGTACATCTATCTAGTTAGAATTTTTGCTTCCTAATCTGGATTATGAAGTAGCAAGAATATTTATTAGACTGATTTTCAGAACAACACTTTGAGGTTATGGATTGTGAAGATTTTCTAAATAAGCATTTAAAAATGAAATGAACAAAAGGATCCCACGCAGGCCAGATTAAGATAAGCATACTTGACCTTCAAAGAAGTCTATCTAAGCCATGCTTTAATGCTCTACAGAACAAAATAGTTAGGAGAAATACATAATTGCTGAAAATTTATATATATCATCTCTTCACAGTTAATAGTATGATCCTGACACTGCAATGAAATCCACAAGGGTAGACTCTTGATTTAAACAAGGCTCTGCATAGGGGCAGGAATCCATCACCACAGATCTTGTGTAGGATAATGGCCTTTAGTACAATTAATACACAGAATAATATAAAAATATTAAAAGGGCATCATTAATTGAGAATAGATTGCTCCAATAACTGTATATTAGGATTTTTTTAGACCCTGGTCAACTTGAAATGTGACTCTATCCATGTCTTACAAGTCCATTGCAAGAATATTTTCAGAAGAATAATGGATGAAAGCCTGGCTTTATTTAAGTCGGGGACTCCACTGAAGTCAATGGGGATAGTATTTCAGCCTAATCTGTAAAATGATTCCCTTTATGTTATACAGGAACATGTTTTCAAATAAACTAAAGTTCATATTTTTAAGTGCTAAATGCTCACAACTGGGGCCAGATTGACACCTAAATAAGAACCATATTTTCTGAAATACTCAGTACTCAAGAGCTTCCTTTATGGTACTTATGGACCGATTTCAAAAATTGATCAGAACCCAGTGTGTTAAATTATTTGGAGAATCTGTTCCCAAATCTGGCTGCTGAGCTCTCTTGAAACCAGCCCTTAAGACCAATTTGTAAAACCTGTATTCACAAAGAATAAATATGAGACTACTTGCCAAATAAGATACTACTCAATGGGTGAAATCCTCAGCCCCATTGGAGCCAATAACAAAACTCCCATTGAATTCAAAATGCCCATAATTTCACCTAATGTGCACAACACTGGCAGAATCAGGCCCTTAGAGAGAAAGTGGGGCTAGCTATCTGAAGAGCTGGAATATATAAGGTATATTAAATGAGCACTCGAGGCAGCATTAGGGAAAGCAGATCTGCTTTCCTATCACCTGGCACCTCACAACCACATAGGAGGTACAATCTAATAGTTAAAGGAGTTGCAACTGCCTAGTGCTTGTAATGCCAAGCATTAGCACTTTGCATTTCATCCAGGGAAGCCTGCTGTAGCAGGTAGAGTTCTGAAGTGCAGTCATCTTTCCCCTTTTCTCCTTCTCATTACTGGTATCAGCACTGGGCAGGCCTGGATTAAACTCATACCTGAAAGAAACTTTGATTATACATAACTAGCATTATAATATTGATTGCAGAACATACAAACCAGTAGAGTGTTTAGGAAACACTTTGTATGGGCCCCTGCTGGAGTGTCAACTGGAACTGGGGTGCCACTGAGCCCCCATGACCTACCAGCCTGGGCTCTCTTTACACTGTACTTCTGTGACCAGCCTTCCAAGCCCTCTCCCAGGATCCATCCTGCACTTTATTAGCACAAGCAGCAAAGAATCCTGTGGCACCTTATAGACTAACAGATGTTTTGCAGCATGAGCTTTCGTGGGTGAATACCCACTTCTTGACATTTCCAGTGGCAGGAAATTCCTGGCAGAAATGCCCTGCCCTGAAAATTGCCACTGCATCAAGAAGAGTATTCAAGCTGCTCATGCTGCAAACATCTGTTAATCTGCAGGTGCTACAGATTCTACAGGCCAGACTAACAGAGACCACCCCTCTGATACTTTATTAGCACAGATACAGGTAGGGACACACCCAGCTGCAGTTACCTACAGATGCTATGATCAGCTCTGGATGGGGAGGCACACCTAGGGAACCACCCAGTTCTTAAGGGATGCACCTCCTCTCTGGAGTGTAAACCTAAAATTATACTATCTTGTATTGCACAGAGGACTGTGCAGCCTAAGCTCATGAAATTCACCTCCCTCCCTCAATGTGGAGAGGAAATATCTTTAAACCATGATTTGAGGACTTCAATGGCTCAGACACAGGTTTGATACTGAAGTGGGTGGGTGATATTCTGTGGCCTGTATTTTGCAGGAGGTCAGACTAGATCATAATGGTCCCTTCTGACCTTAAAGTCTATGATTCTGCTGCTCTCCTTTTTTCCTTGTGTCAGGATCCTGAACTCAACCATCTCATGGTCACTGCCGCCCAGGTTCCCATCCACTTTTGCTTCCCCTACTCATTCTTCACAGTTTGTGAGCAGCAGGTCTAGAAGAGCTCTGCCTCTAGTTGGTTTCTCCAGCACTTGCGCTAGGGAATTGACCCCTACACTTTCTAAATCTTCCTGGATTGAGTTTGCACTGCTGTATTGCTATCCCAGCAGATATAAGGGTGATTAAAGTCTCCCATAAGAACCAGGGCCTATGATCTAGTAACTTCTGCTAGTTGCCAGAAGAAAGCCTCGACCACTTCATCCCCCTGGTCTGGTGGTCTATAGCAGACTCCCACCACAACATCACCCTTGTTGCTCACACTTCTAAACTTAATCCAGAGACTTTCAGGTTTTTCTGCAGTTTCATACAGGAGCTCTGAGCAGTCATACTCCTGTTTTAGGGTATGTCTACACTACGGGATTATTCCGATTTTACAGAAACCGATATTTGGAAACAGCTTATAAAAAGTCGAGTGCACGCGGCCACACTAAACACATTAATTCAGCGGTGTGCATCCATGTACCGAGGCTAGCATCGATTTCTGGAGTGTTGCACTGTGGGTAGCTATCCCATAGCTATTCCATAGTTCCCGCAGTCTCCCCCACCCATTTGGAACTCTGGGTTGAGATCCCAGTGCATGATGGGGCAAAAACAGTGTCGCGGGTGATTCTGGGTAAATGTTGTCACTGAATCCTTCCTCCATGAAAGCAATGGCAGACAGTCATTTTGCACCCTTTTTCCCTGGATTGCCCTGGCAGACGCCATAGCATGGCAATCATGGAACCCATTTAGCCTTTTTTCACTCTCACCATATGTGTACTGGATGCTGCTGACAGACACGGTACTGCAGTGCTACACAGCAGCATTCATTTGCCTTTGCAAGGTAGCAGAGACGGTTACCAGTCCTATTGTACCATCTGCTGCTGTCATGGGTGCTCCTGGCTGGCCTCACTGAGGTCGGCCGGGGGCGCATGGACAACAATGGGAATGACTCCCCAGGTCATTCCCTTCTTTACGTTTTGTCTAAAAATAAAGTCAGTCCTGCCTAGAATATGGGGCAAGCCTACTAAAAAACCAGAGAGCACAGCCGCTCCGGGTCAGAGCCCCAGATATCCCGCAGAAATGATGAGCTGCATGCCATTCTAGGGGGTGCCCCTGCAACAACCCCACCCGTTGCTTCCCTCCTCCCACACCCCTCCTGGGCTACCATGGCAGTTATCCCTCTATTTCTGTGATGAAGTAATAAAGAATGCATGAATAAGAAACACTGACTTTTTAGTGAGACAAAATGATGTGGAGGCAGCCTCCAGCTGCTATGATAGTCCAGGCAGGACAGAATCTCCATTAGTCATTAAAGTGTGGGAGGGGGAGGAGCGCCGCCTCCAGCTGCTATGATAGTCCAGGCAGGACTGAATCTCCATTACATATTAAAGGGTGAGGAGGGGAGGAGCGCAGTGCAGCCTCCAGCTGCTATGGTATTCCAGCCAGGACTGAATCTCCAGGAGATAAAGCTTAAAGAAGGGAATGACCGGGAGTCATTCCCATTTTTGCCCAGGCGCCCCGGCCAACCTCACTGAGGCCAGCCAGGAGCACTCACGGGATGACAACGATGGTTATCAGTCCTATTGTACCGTCTGCCATCGGGGAGGGGAGGGGAGGGGATGCTGCTGTTTAGCGCTGCAGCATCCAGTAGACATACGGTGACATTGAAAAAAGGTGAGAAACGATTTTTTTCCCTTTTCTTTCACGGGAGGGGAGGGGGTAAATTAACGACATATACCCTGAACCATCCGCGACAATGTTTTTGACCCTTCAGGCATCGGGAGCTCAGCCAAGAATGCAAATGCTTTTCGGAGACTGCGGGAACTGTGGGATAGCTAGAGTCCTCAGTTCCCCCTCCCTCCCTCCATGAGCGTCCATTTGATTCTTTGGCTTTCCGTTACGCTTGTCACGCAGCACTGTGTTGAATCCCTGCTGTGGCCTCTGTCTATCATAGCCTGGAGATTTTTTCAAATGCTTTGGCATTTTGTCTTCTGGAACGGAGCTCTCATAGAACAGATTTGTCTCCCGATACAGCGATCAGATCCAGTATCTCCTATACGGTCCATGCTGGAGCTCTTTTTGGATTTGGGACTGCATGGTCACCCGTGCTGATCAGCGCTCCACGCTGGGCAAACAGGAAATGAAATTCAAAAGTTTGCAGGGCTTTTCCTGTCTACCTGCCAGTGCATCTGAGTTCAGATTGCTGTTCAGAGTGGTCACAAATGGTGCACTGTGGGATAGCTCCCGGAGGCCAATACCGTTGAATTGTGGCCACACTAACCCTAATCCGACATGGCAATACCGATTTCAGCGCTACTCCCCTCGTCGGGGAGGATTACAGATATCGGTAATAAGAGCCTTTTATATCGATATAAAGGGCTTCGTTGTGTGGACGGGTGCAGGGTTAATTCGGTTTAACGCTGCTAAATTCGGTATAAACGCGTAGTGTAGACCAGGCCTTAAATACAATGCAACTCCCCACCCTTTCTGCCCTGCCTGTCCTTCCTGAACAGTTTATATCCATCCATGACAGTACTCCAGTCATGTGAGTTATCCCACCAAGTCTCTGTTATTCCAATCACATCATGGTTCCTTGACTGTGCCAGGACTTCCAGATCTCCCTGTTTGTTTCCCAGGCTTCTTGCATTTGTGTATAGGCACTTAAGATAACTCACTGATTGTCCCGCTTTCTCAGTATGAGACAGGAGTCCTCCTCTCTTGCACTCTCCTGCTCCTGCTTCCTCCCGGTATCCCATTTCCCCACTTACCTCAGGGCTTTGGTGTCCTTCCCCTGATGAACCTAGTTTAAAGCCCTCCTCACTAGGTTAGCCAGCCTGCTTGCGAAGATGCTCTTCCCTCTCTTCGTTAGGTTGAGCCCATCTCTGCCTAGCACTCCTCCTTCTTGGAACACCATCCCATAGTTGAAGAATCCAAAGCCTTCTCTCTGACACCACCTGTGTAGCCATTTGTTGACTTCCACAATTCGACGGTCTCTACCCAGGCCTTATCGTTGCACAGGTAGGATGGACGAGAACACCACTTGCACCTCAAACTCCTTTATCCTTCTTCCCAGAGCCATGTAGTCTGCAGTGATCCGCTCAAGGTCATTCTTGACAGTATCATTGGGTGCCTACATGGAGAAGCAGGAAGGAGTAGCGATCCGAGGGCTTGATTAGTCTCGGCAGTCTCTGTCACATCGTGAATTCTGGCTCCTGGCAAGCAGCAGACCTCTCAGTTTTCTCAGTTGGGGCGGCAGATAGATGGCTCATTCCCCCTGAGGAGGGAGTCCCCGACCACCACCACCCGCCTCCTTCTCTTGGGAGCGATGGTTGTGGAACCCCCATCCCTAGGACAGTGCATCTCATGCCTTCCAATCAGTGGAGTCTCTTGCTCCCTTCCCTCAGAGGTATCATCTAGTCCACTCTCCGCATTAGTACCTGTGGAGAGAACATGAAAACGGTTGCTCACCTGTATCTCCATTGCTGGTACATGGATGCTCCTCTTTCTTCTTCTGGAGGTCACATGATCCCAAATTTCTTCACCATCCCTCTGTCCCCTCTGTGCAGCCTGCTCCGATTTCTTCAAAACATTGTGCCCGTAGAAGCATGTCTTGATGTCTGTCCAGGAAATCTTCATTTTTCTTACGCAACGGAGGTTTGATACTTGTTTCTCCAGACCTTGAACCTTCTCTTCCAATATGGAGACCAGCTTGCACTTTTGTACAAAGCTTGGACTCTCCAGGTGTTACATTCACAGGCTAAAAATCCCTTTAGCCTGGGTCCAGTACTTCTCCCAGTTCAGTCTTTGTTCCTCAGGTGTTTCCAGGAGTCTCTCTGGCAGGGGAGTCAATGAAGAACCATGATGATGTCACTCCCCTGCCTTGTATCACTTGCGTATGACTGGAACCCCTTTGTTTCAAGACTTGGTTCCCCCGCCAGTCAGAGACAAAACACTGGTATCCCAAGATGGAGTCCAGCTCCTGGTGACCTCATCACATGTGTCTGTAGAGTAATAGCAGCCATGAGTCCAAGGCTGTTTGTACCATCCTTAGAAAGGCTTTCAGATGGGAAATAAGCTTCTTCCAAGGCCTATCATTCTCCCTAATGGTTGACTAACTTGGTCCAGCTAGCCATCTACACTAGCATTTCTGAGATGCAGCCACCATGGCTGCATGAGGACACTAGGGGCTTTTCTTGTGGCCACAGCCTCCTGGGCTGTAATTGGGGGAAAGGGGGAAAAGTAGAAGCCCTTCCCTCTCCCTGTTGCTCCTAGATGCATCAGCTTGGTGTTGATTGCTGGGGCCACCTGCAGGGTTGGGTCCTGCCACCCTCTGGAGACACCTGGGGCACAATGCTGGAGGACCAGGCAGCTGGTGAGTTTCCCCTCCTTCCCAGAAGCTCAGGCTTTGGGCTTCAAGCCCTAGAGTGGCAGGCTCTGGCTGAGGGGCTTCAGACTCCATCCCCAGACTCCAGCTGCACAATGGCAGGCCCCAGGCTCCAGATGCAGGGCTCTAGCCATGGGGCTCTGGGCTCCAGCCCCCTGTGATTCCCCCATCTGGGGCTTACTCAGCCCTGCCCTGGGGACAAATTAAGTCTGCTGTGAAAAATGATACTCATAGGTTTGTTTATACCACTTTTCCACAGCAGACTTACTAGCTAGCAATAAATAAGTTAGGAAAAAGTATGCGAACGGACACCAAAAAGTTGTCCTGAAAACCCCTGATCTACACTGAGTACATTCTGCGGAGTGGGCCTTCTCTATGTGTAAACACATTTGTAATGGATACATAAACAATATTCCTAACTTCAGATACAAAATGATATATGCATACAAATAGGATAATCATATTCAGTAAACCATAACCTTTTCAATTATCTCACATGACCTATCTTGCATCAGATACATCAGAATTATGCCATAGAGATATTATGATATGATTGTGAGGAATATGGGTGCAGTGTCCGACTTCAATAAACTTAGGTCAAAAGTGCAGAATTGTATGCAAGATCCAACCTATTATGATAATGGCATCCTTTCTAAATCTAAGTATGTGATCTGTTCATAGCCAGAGAGTTCACCAAGTTTATGTTGTGCATTTCATATGCTCAGAGCCATACTTCTGCCATGTTGTCTTATGTACAGTCAACTATGACAATTTTATATATAGACATTTGATGCAGTGATATATGTGTAGTCCTCAAATGAAATAGAAATTACCTCACCAGATATATTTTCAGGAAACCCTTTAGCACAGGAAATATAACTGCTGCCTTCATTATATTACTGTCAAAAGGAATTACAAGATTCAGAATTTTCATTTGATTAGAGTCACACTTTTAAAAAGCTGAATAAAAAAAATTAAGGGTACAGCACAAGCCTACAAAAGCAAGAATTAGTTGTAAAAACTTAAATGTATCATCTTGATCAGTTAAATAAAAAGGCATCTGTTGGGCATGGGTTTGAAAGGATTCTCTGTAGATTACATACATTTCCTTGCATTAATCTGTGTCATAACCCTCATGCTGTATTTACTTCAATGAATCAATATGAGTTTCAAGTTTGCTAAAACATCACACAACTTTTCTGAAGCCCAAGGGAATCGTTAGAGGTATATGCAGTATTCTCAGATCCTGGAAACAATCCTTTTCTTAAATATTATTGTTGCAAGTGTGAAACATGCACATACGGGTGTGAAACATGGACACTATATAGGCGTCACATCAAGCAGCTCGAAGCATTCCACATGCGTTGCCTCCGCAACATCATGAAGATCCACTGGCAAGACAAAGTGCCCAATCTTGAGGTCCTCAAGAGAGACCAGATGACAAGCATTGAAATGATGATCATGAAGTCACAGCCACGTTGGACCGGTCATGTCAGCCTCATGGATGCCAACAGAATCCCCCGCCAGCTTCTCTATGGTGAGCTCTCCCAGGGCATCTGGCATATAGGTCGTCCACAAAAACGTTACAAGGACACCATCAAAGCCAATCTGCAGTACAGCAGTATCAAACCCAGGGACCTTGAGGACGCCGCCAGCGACAGAACACAGTGGCGTGCAACAGTCAGAAATACCTGCATCACCTTTGAGGCAGACCGCTGCCGGCGTCTACAAGAGGCACACGAACGACGTTACAGAGCACCAGCAGCGCACAACCCACTGACCGCGAAGTTCCCATGCACCATCTGCAGCAAAATGTGCACCTCTAGAATTGGCTTGTATAGCCATCAGAGGGCACTCCATGAGACCAACAATAGATGATCTGCACAGATTTGTCATCATCGGATCGATGGACTACCAAGGATTGTTGCAAGTTAGGGGGTCTCTTGCAGATTCCAGAATACATTGCACAAAGTGAATTGTTGGGCAACTTGCTTCCACATGAGCAAGTCCTGTTAATTACTCCATTATTTTATCTTTGTATTTTAATTATTTTTTCATATACTCATGAGTATCAGCTCACACTGTATAATACTGAACACAAGAGTTACTTCATTAATCATGTAATGCCCCTCTTTGCACTCCAGTCTAGTTACAAAGTTTCTGATCCTTGAAATAATTTTCATGACATTCCTGTCTTAGTTTCATAAGAGTTTTCGATAGTTCTGCCTATTTTTTCCTGTAGGATAAATCTTTTATAGTTATCTATTAAAGGTTTAACATATACACATCAAATATATGATGTACTCAGACAAACTGGATTTATTGGTTTGTCATTGACAAATTACCTGGAAGCATGTTCTTGACTTTTATCCCTGAATAAGTGTTGATGTTAATAGTGAAGCTTATTCAACATCCCACAAATATCTATAGTAGTTACAGTAATGACACATCACTCCCACAACTGATGCAGTTCTGAGTCTGGCTTACTCCATTCGTTTTAAGTAATCCCATGTTTGTTTTATTTTAGAGCCTTCATTTTTTCCCCAAATCTTTTCTATATTCAATAGTGCATACCTGCAAATTGGATCTAAACCTCCCTCAATGAGGAAGGACTTGTTTGTTCATTACTATTACAGCTATTGTAATTTATGGACATATCATAGGCCTGGCTTGACATAAGTAACTTGCCTCATTTCTTAGTGGGCATGACAGGGAAGGTGAATTGAAGGTTAAGTTGTTAATAAGGTATACTTAACAAGCAGTATACTGAGGCCAGGTGTCTGCAGTAGTTAAGATAAGCAGGAACACGCCTGCTCCTGATGCTAGTCTATTACCTCCGCTCCCTACCTGATGTGAGCATCCAGTAGTGTAGTTTATTTACAGCATGCAATCCCACCACCTTCTACCTTATACAGGCTCAGAATCCCCATTGTGGCAGTCATTGTAACACAAGCAGACACACCCTGCTCCATAGTATTTATGGTGTAACTTAAATGAAAATAAACACAAAACCAAAAGCCCAGCACTCAACACTGCTACAAGCAAAGTGTTTGGATATAGCTGGTACATAAAAATAACCCAACTTTAGAGCTGGGTGAATGATAGTGGTTATAAATTTAGCCCCCTTGTGGTTAGTGAATCATTTGCAAACTGATCTGGATTTCAGGGAATATAAATTGCTATACATTAAGCAGTCACTGAGTAACATCAATAATTTTCAACTACAGGTTGTGTTTGCAAATTGTGTCTTTAGAGTATTAGTTATCCATTATTCATTGTGTGTGACTGGCCAAATTACATATGCCCCAGTTTAATAAAGTACATTAGCATTTTGCTTGAGCTGGGGCAACAGTGCAAGTTTTGCTTCCTGTTGGGATGAAGTTTTAAAAGTAAGACACTAAATGACATTTCAAGACTAATTTTGTGTTGGGTGCTAACAGTGTTTATACTTTCACAACCTGTGGATACTTTCATGAATAATGGAGGGTCCTCAGAATGCTAACCTATAATGAATACTATGACCTCATGAATTATAGCAAAACACAAATATTGTGAAGGAGTTGTTTGACTATTTAACCAGCTCTTGTCGTCTTGTGTGCCAGTACAGGATTGTTCCACAGCACACATTTTCTAGTGCCATTTTTCAGTCCACTTTCAGATGGCTGATGCATCAGGAATACCATTACCTTATACTGCATGCTTAACAATGACCGTATTTTTTTTAATTCAATTCCATCTGACATCTAGTTACTGTATACCCCTTTGGTCCACCCCTCTGATGTATGAATCTGAATCCTTCACATACTGTCAAATATTGCTTTGGCAGTGGGCACAAACAAGGCTCTGCCATCCCTGTCTATGCTGGGTTGCTTTTTGCATGTCCTCTGTGCAAAAGTCCCATGCAGTTTCCTTCAAAGTGCTGTTCAATTGAGGGATACTTTTGGTCAACGCTTTGTGTGTTCCTCCAGTTCCTGAGTGGTATGCCTGCCATGGCAGAGGCTCTGGCAACATTCTTAATGTCCCAGATATTTCCATCCTCTTTGGATAATTTTGAAGATCAGCAGTTATTGAAGTCTGACAAGGTACACCTCTACCCTGATATAACACTGTCCTCGAGAGCCAAAAAATCTTACTGTGTTATAGGTGAAACCGCATTATATCAAACTTGCTTTGACCCGCCGGAGTGTGCAGCCCTGTCCCCCTCCCAGAGCACTGCTTTACCACATTATATCCAAATTCATGTTATATCAGGTCGCATTGTATCGGGGTAGAGGTGTATTTGCTTAAATTCACACTATTTAAGACCTAGTATTTTCCTGCGGCATTTGCTTTTGAAGGCATTTAGACTTCTGTTTGTACCTTTGATGGATTTCCAGTTTTCACATCCATAGGTGAAGACAGAAATAATGTTTGAGTGGAAGTTTTGTAGTTTGGTCTTGAAGGGTAATTCTATACTGCATGAAGACCGATGGCATGGCCGCAAATGGTCCAGGTCAGCACACTTGGGCCTGCAGGGCTAAGGCTGTGGATCTATAAAATTACCACGTGTATGTTTGGGCCTGAGCTGGAGACTGCTTTGACGTCCCACAAAGAAGAAGGATCTCTGAGCCTGAATTCCAGCCTGAGCCCAAATTCTACACACTGATTTTATAACCCTGCAGCCTGAATCAGTTGACTCTGGCTGAGACTCAGCACCATGTTTTGTGGGTTTTTTTTTTAATTGCACTGTAGATGTACCTTAAATTGACATTTTCAATAAACAAATCTTGTTTGAGCTGGTGAATGCAGGTGATGCCTTGCCAATTTGTGATCTTATTTACTTCTGAATATCCCCATTGGCTTGGGCACTACTGTCCAGGTATATGAATTGGCTCCCCTTTTGTATTCCTGTGTCTTTTAACAATATTTCCCAGTTAAGGTAAACTTGCTAGTTAGTAAAACACTATCAACACAGAAGAGGTTCTTTCAGCAGCCGCTTAAGTTTCTTTGGCAATGTTGTCCATGTGTATTTTCTTTTGTTCTTCTCACTCTGCTTTTTTACTATTTGTTCTTTATTTTATAAAAACTGATGTTTTTTTTTCCCCTGGAGATATTTATGAGTTAATGTTTTCTTTAGCTTGTTTTTCTTTTACACAGGTTCCACTTATGCTCACTTATCCAGACTTCACATTTGCTTGACTGGAAGCAAACTACAGTTATTGCAGAATCTATTACAGAATCTATTCATGCAGAAAGGAGAATGACATTTGATTTTTTTTAAATGGGTGTGGTGGACTGATCCTGTAACATCTTTTCAATTTTGGGGGTTTGTTTTTTCTTGAGTTTAATTTTAAGTCTTGACATACATAAGTTTCAATCACTTCTGGCATTGCTTCTCTGCATGTTCCAATGTCCTGAAGAGTTTATCATAGAATCATAGAATATCTGGAGGTCATCTACTCCAATCCCCTGCTCAAAGCAGGACCAATTCCCAACTAAATCATCCCAGCCAGGGCTTTTTCAAGCCTGACCTTAAAAACTCCTAAGGAAGGAGATTCTACCACCTCCCCAGGTAACCCATTCCAGTGCTATCTACATCTCCTTCCAAAACATAATGGTTAGTCTGGTTCCTGGAGACTGTCTGGAGAATTTCAAGTTACTTTATGGCTATCTGTGTGTTCCTCCAGTTATGGACCCTGTCAGTTGCTTTCTGCATTCCATTCTTATCCCTAACCTTGGCACTATTAGTCCCTCATTAGTTAGCAGATGTCATGGTTGGTAATATTGTCAGAGTTTGTAGGTAATTGCAGAACTGATCTTCCATCTCGTAGTTTTGTTTTTGTGTAAACATGTATATTTGTCATTGTCATGCTTTGTCTTTAACTAGTTTAGGCTGTTAATTGGCTCCCAGTCTAATTTTTTTTTTACTTTGGAAATCTTAATGCTACTCCCTCTGAGTAGTAGCTGCCATCTTTTCCCCCCAAATATACTGTAACTTTATTTTCATTTGTACAATTTGGTGTATATCACCCTTCAAATACAAGTCTAGTGATGCAAAGCCTTGAGAATAGTTGGTCTTGGATGGAAAATATATCAAATATACACTTTTTCCACATTTTGGGAAGTTTGTTTTAATCCAGATTCAGGCAGTGTTTCAGAACTATCTTTAGTTTTAATTTTGGATGGGTTCATGTGAGCACCCACAAGCACCCATAGTGCTTTGAATATGTTAAGGATTAAGTATTGCCAACATTGATGGAGGCTCCTTCTTAAGAAGACACTGTTCACCACTGTTGGCCATTCCCATTTTTATGTCACAGCTAACTCCAACTGGCTCCAGCTAGAGCTAAATTGGGATCACTGTGTACATTTCAAAAGGAAAGCCATCTGAGCAGGACCCCACTTAGACCAGAGGCTGAGATGTCTTGAAGTTTATGGCATAGAACACATTTACTGGCTACAAGCTAATCCTGGAGGTCGTCTCACAGAAGGCACTGAGCACATGAACTGGGAGGGTGGACACAAAACATGTAAATTTGTTGCTTTGGAGTTTCCCCAATATATTTCCAAGTAACTTAAATGAAAAATGTTAGAGAATTCCTTATTCCATTTCCATCTGTGCCTTCTGTATATTTACCTACAAGTTAAACATAGCTATGGCAGAAAAAATGAAATATTAGTCTAGCACATCCTAGACCTTTAAAATGCCACATTTGTCTTACCTTGCTTAAGCTACAGCTAAAATGACAAAACCCCGGGAGAAGTTGTTCATAGTGGTAGGAGGGACATATGGTGAACACAATTGTCAATTTCAGGTTAGATACTGAAACAATCTCTTAAAAGATAAGATTGAGCAAATATTGGATAAAAAGAATTAAGTGAAGCATGACTTAGAAATGGGAGTGAGTCAATGCAATAGTGATGCCTTATCCTTATGTAACCTGTCAAGATGACTGGCAAAGGGTATAACTCAACTTGGCCTTCTAAGCCCTATAACCCGTGGACACATTGTATAGTTTCTTCCAGAAAATGCATCAGGGTAGTGAATCTCTCCCCCCCCCCCACACACACACTCTAAGGCTTTTCCTGTTATTTGTGCCCTAATTACAGCCAGAATGCACTGGGGTGTGAACTACAGATGGCAACTCAAGCAAAACATTTGAAAAACTGTCCATGCAAAACAAGTGACACTATCTCATGTTTGCAAATTATACAAAAACAGTTCAGTTCAGGGATTTTGACCTATGTATGAGATAAGCCAGCAAAATGTAGACTTAATAATTCAGGAGTTTTAAGTTAGGTTTGAGCTTTAAAAGAGCTTTTAACATCCTGATCGTAAACATACTGATATTGTCACTCCGAATAATCTTAGAAGTTCCTAAATCATTTTACGAACTTACAGTCCCAGGGTCCCTCAGGCAGAAATCCCAGGGAAGTCAATAGGAGTTCTGTCAGGTAATGAGTGCAGGATAGAAAGTAAATAAAACAGACATGTTACCCATTTCAGGGACTTAAAGTGCAGATCAGACATATTTAGAAACAGGTGGACATATGAGATCGTTGTAGAAGCTTAAAGTAATGGAAAAAGCTTTCATTAGAGTATACATTCACACAGCAACCCTCCCACTCAGGAAAAAAAGGGGAAGAAGAAAGTCACTGAAGAGGGTAGCTCAATTAACAGAGGTAGCTTTCAGGTCTCACCACAGCCAGCCCCCTCTAATTTTTGGGAGCCCATAAATGTTGCAGAATATTTCAGGATAAATTTTAAAATGTTTCTAATCACTGCTGATAAAGCCTTCAAAATACATTAGCATCCCTCTAATTTTCAAGTTGGGAGTTTCTTCCTGAATTTTCTTAAATATGAGTCATTCACTGACCATTATCACCCAACACTGCCCTTTGACACACATGACTTACAGAAACAAGGTCCTTAACACTTGTGGAGTTTCCAAACCAACTTGCATCTGTAAGGACAATTTTCAGAGCAGCAGCCGTGTTAGTCTGTAAGGACAATGACACCTGGGCTGCTGCTGCCCTTTCACACAGCCAAATGCACATGAGCCGGCTCCTTTGCCAAGAAGGTCAGTACTCACCAGGGAACAGATCAGTAGCAACATGAAACATTTCCCCCATTGTGCACTAGAGTTTTAAAGTTATTTAATAGGCAATCCTTTAACCATGAAGAAAAGTTCTTGCATTAAATCTACATTTGAGACTAAATTGCAAATAATTTAGTACAACTTGATTGGAGAAGCCCAATTTAAAATGAAAACATACAGACCAAACACATGCACCTCTACTCTGCTGAGGAGATCCATTGCTGAGAATAGTTTAAGGTTGACTATAATAACTGAAAATGCTCCTTGTGGTATTGTTGCCCTTACCTGATGCAGAAAAGTCATGTGTTAAGGTGGTATAGGGATTCCTTATTAACACTTGCTGCAAATTTTCATTGAGCTTCAAGTTTTATTCTCTCATTTCAACTCTGTTCTCTTCACTATCTACTTATATAAAGGATAAGAATCCTTCTCTTCCCACTTTTATTCTGATTTCCCCATGGCATTTCTCCTCTCCCCACTATAATGTGGAGTTCCAAATTAACAGTAATTGTGATAATTAACTGTAAATTGATTAAGTAGCAATTTTAATGAAAAAATCCCTCTTCATTTGTTCTTTGGTTGATGGACTGGTTTCACAAGACTTCAGAAATTGTTAATCTGAAGCTGTCTTTATGCAGAGTATGGGTGGTGAATACCTCACCTCATTGCTGAGGAGAGGCAGCCACTGTTTACTCTGGACATTAAATTGAGAGAATTTCTCCCTCAGTTAGGGCCAGATTTTAGGAGAGTGCAACACCCACCAGTTCCCACTGAAAATATGACCCAGCTTATGTAGCAGGAGTTGCTGGATGTGGAGTGCTTTTGAAAATTTGGCCCCAATTGTGGCTGCTGAGCGCTTTTGAAAGTCTATCCCTAAACTGATATTACCATCTAATTTTGTGCATCTCCCTGACTCGTCTAGGGAGCATAGATGTCAATCGGAACATGTTCCTGCTTCAGAAATCTCTTCAGATGGAAAGTGTTGGCAACCAGCTCAACCCACAGGCTCAGAAGCTAGGCAACATTTCATGCTTCCTCCTTATTTGGGCCAATATTTACAATACAAGTTCTGGTCCCAAGAAAAGTCTAAGTCTTGAAAACAGGTTGGTGTGACCTCTATTAGCAAGTGCTTTTAAAGCATTGATCTTAAAAAAAGAATTAAAAAAAAAAGGAAATCAGACAAAACTGCTTGTTTGAAAAAGGCCCATTTCCTTAGCTGAAGCATTATATCAATACCAACCTCTCTCATCAACTCCTACTGCATGCCAACCCCTAGTGGAAGAAATTCCTGACATTTCCTCCTTCTAGTCTATATTTAGACTTTATGCAGAAAGGCTGTTTCTGAAAAACTTAAGAAAATTTACTCAGACACACAGGGCACTGGCACACAAGGTTTCCTCTAGGAGTGTTCCAGAGCATTCATTGCCAACACTATTTCCATTATATCTAAATGCAGAATGAAATGTTACATTCTCCTCCATGAGACCTATTTCATTCTGGTAAATTGACAGATTAATTCTTTCACTTTAATGTTGGGAATCTGTCTTTGCAAGAGATTATTTTTTTTTAGCTCTGTCAGGGTTCCTTCCCCACTCTGAACTTTAGGGTACAGATGTGGGGACCCGCATGAAAGATCCCCTACACTTATTTACCAGCTTAGGTTAACAGTAAGCTGCCACCACCAAGCGTGTTCCAAATCTTAGGGGAGAGCCACTTGGAACTCTGCCTTCGCCCATATATTTCCCAAGTCCCTAACCCCGCCTTTCCTGGGCAGATTTGAGACTAATTCCTCCTCCCCAAGTCCTTACACCCCTTTTTCTGGGTAGGCTTGAGAGTATACCCTCACCAATTAGTCCTGGTGAACACAGATCCAAAACCCTTGGATCTTAAAACAATGAAAAATCAATCAGGTTCTTAAAAGAAGAATTTATTAAAAGAAAAGGTAAAGTTCATCTCTGTAAAATCAGGATGGAAATAACTTTACAGGGTAATCAGATTCAAAGAGCCCAGAGGAACCCCCTTTAGCCTTAGTTTGAAAGTTACAGCAAAACAGGGATAAACCTCCCTCTAGCAAAGGAACATTTACAAGTTGAGAAAACAAAGATAAAACACGCCTTGGCTGGCTGTTACTTAAAGTTTGAAATATGAGAGACTTGTGCAGAAAGATTTGGAGAACATGGATTGATGTCTGGTCCCTCTTAGTCCCAAGAGCGAACAACACCGAGACAAAGAGCACAAACAAAAGCCTCCCACCCCCCAAGATTTGAAAGTCTCTTGTCCGCTTATTGGTCCTTTGGGTCAGGTGTCAGCCAGGTTACCTGAACTTCTTAACCCTTTACAGGTAAAAGGATTTTTGGTGCCTCTGGCCAGGAGGTATTTTACAGTATTGTATACAGGAGGGTTGTTACCCTTCCCTTTATAGTTATGACAAACTCATTCTGGGATTTTCTTTGTTTGAAAGGACTGGCTGAGTCTTTATCTGACATACTGAACAAGGATGTTATCCATTTACACTGGCTGAGGAGGCTCACTCAAACTGTATGCAGGTGATCTGTGCAGAAAGTACCATGAGATTCTGAAGTGATGAACTTCATCTGCCCTCCTCCATCACAGGAGGGCTAGCTGCCAGAATGCTGAAAGCATCTCCAAGAGACCCCCAAAAAATCTTGGAGGGTACATATCAAAATACAATTCATAGTTTTATGGCTTGAAACAAGAGGGCAAGGCTATATAGAAACAGAGATTCAGAGAAATGTAGAGCTGGAAGGGCCCTCAAGAACTCATCAAGCTCAGCCCCCTGCACAAGAGCCCCAATGCCTTGCCCTATTGAAGTCAGTGGGAGCATTCTCATTGAGTATTATGGGGAGGAAGATTTTTGCCCTCAGTGGGCAGTAACTCTGTTAGTCTCAGAACTACTGGATCCAAATTTCATTATATCGATCATGAAAATAGTTTAAAAAAAGATGATCCAAGACCAGTCTTCACTTTGGAGGAACAGGCAGGGCCTTTGCCAAACATATCTTGGCTCTTGCTGCCTTAAGAACAGCCAGCCACACACTATTCCCACTGTGGCCAGGCTGACTATGCTGTAGATCTGCTTGGACTAGCTGCTCATCCTGATGGAGGCCAAACCTGAGTGCGCTGCAACCCCATGCACCAGGTTTCAATGTCACTCACTCAAATCTGGCCCAGTATCCCTCTGTCATGTCCAGCACTCGAAGCAGCAGCATGAGCAGCTGGTCCCAGCAGATCTACAGCATGGCCAATCCAGCCATGGGGAGTATACAGTATGGCTGTTTGTTGGGTCCTGTCCTGCTCCTCACCACTACCCATGACTCTGGGCCATACACCTGTTTCTGAGAGTAGAGGAGGAGTGGGTTTTGTTGAGAAATAGAAGAGTATTCCCATTTGAATAAAGTAGCAATTAAGGATAGAAATTGTAATATTGCACCCTGAAGAGAATGTATGGTATTTTGATGAGGTGGTTTTGTTCCCGCTGATTTATGTATGTTTCATATTGGTAAGACACTCATATCAATTTAGTTTTCATAGGATCTGACCCAGCACGGAGAAAGCTTTTTTGCTTTACTAGTTTTATTTCTTTGAAGTATATTCTTAGGAAATCTCAGAATTGAGCTAAACACAATGGTTTTCAGCTGTTTAGTAGTTATACATAGCCTACTGCTTTTAAAAGCTTTTAAAAGCAGTAGGCTGAGTCTTTTTAGAAACTGTGTTAATTATATTTATTTTATACATACTGTATGCAATTTAGAGCTTTAAAACATTAAAAGGTCAAAGCAGCACTAAGCCAGAAAACCATAATTTATTTATTAGCATAGGAAAATATATTGCTGTTTCATTAAAGAAAATGAACAATTCCTCATATCTCCATTTTTTCCTTACAAGCAAGAGGGTGTAGAGGAAGAAATACCATCTAGAGGCTGAAGAGACAAAAAATTGCATAAGTTCACTAGTACATATCAGTTAATGGTATGGACTTAAGTAACATATTTAATAGAGGGGGTACTCAGTACTTCAGTGTGTATTTAGAATTTATCCACTGAATTTACACTGTTTGGGTAGTAACAATAGAAGCATCACAACACTGAGCCACAAACCTCACTTGAAATACAGAAAGTGAAATATTACTACATTTTTATGCCTATTCATTCAATCCATAGACTCAGTGCTAAGACTGCCAACTAGGGACAGTTGGAAGAGCTGCTTTTTGTGAAGTGGCGATTTGATCAAACATATGAATACAAAACATATTAAAACATATTTGATCAAAAAGATATGAATATTTAATATGAAAGGAATTCACCTTTTCTTCACATGTGATAATGTGTCACAGAATTACACTTAGAAAGTGCTTTGTAGAATAAAAACTGCTCTTTTGGACCAATGTCCTTCAGCTCACACTTTATACTCTAGCCAATGGCTACTAGGTACTTTGTTCCTCCCATAATAATATTTCATTTCTTCCTTGTAGGAGGTACTCTGCCAGTGTTCTGTGGATCATTTCTAATTTAGCATAGATTTTTGAAATTGAGACACTGGAGAACATTTCCAGAATACATAAGTTGTCTTACCTCTGTAGTACAGTGTATTTATATTACTCCAGCACACTTAACTAGATCAAGTGTTGAGAGGTAGATTTACAAAGTTATTTTGTTTTCAACATCTGTATTTCTACAGGTCTTCATTAGAGGAAAACATGTTACTAAAACTACTGATATAATTGAAGAATCTCCCAGTCAGCTGAATCAACCGCATAAACTAGAAGCTAAACAATCAACTGATGCAGTCAAATTTGCCTGGTTTTAGCTGAAATTCTGTAAAATAGCCCATTAGCCCAGCTGAATTTAAACTGTGAATTTTGACCTAGCAGGCAAGTTAGGTTTCATTACAAAACTAAAAGTAGTAAGAATTTAACACGTTTTGCACAGTTCTACACACAGAAGTCATCTTTGTGTTAACTCCTGTAGTGTAAGGTTTTATAATTCCATCGTGCACCTGAGAATCTGTTATTGCATGAGACTACTGTACATGAAACCTAGGACACAGTACATGGAAGAGTAACATTTATTGTAAGGTAAGCTTGTTTCTCATGTCATACACATGTTCCTCAAAGCATGAAGTCATTAGGATGCAGATCTCTAGGAATGGTGCCATATCAGCAGAATACCCAGGTACTTATGAACTGAAAGCTGTATCAGAATTACAATATTTATGAAATCAGGCCTGTAAACATAACAAAATGTAACAAAACCTGGGTAGTCTTCTTTCCCTTCAGTGTATGAGTATATGCAAGAGACAATTTTACATTAGTAATATAGTTTCTGAAACCATTCCAAGAACTATATTAACCACAAGGCCAAGTTCATATCATACCTACTTTATTCAACAAGCATCCTTCCAAAATCACATGCTAGAGGAATTTCAGCTTTAAAATTTAACAATTCCTAAATAATCCCTTAAAAAAACCCTGATATTTGAGTCAGTATCACAATAGGAAATCCTTCCTAACCACCTCAAATACAAAGTTCCTACTAGCACATTTTAGTAATGTCCAGCCTAGAACAAGCACCACTCATTTCTCCTCAGGAACTTGCAAATGCTCCAGGTTGATCCTGTTCTTCTCACAGTCATCTTAGTCCTTTCAAACTTCCCCTTGCTATTATTGTGACTATCCTTCTAACATATTGGAGAAGCAGATCCACTATCCACCCAAATGATGGCAAAATCCCCATTAGCTCAAGACTTCATCTTGCTAACACTTTTTGTAACTTCTGACGACTAGAATGAATAGTAGAATTATGTTACTCTCATCCCTGTGTGTAGTATTTGCACAGAATTTAAAAAATAAGAATTAGAATATTGAAGTTTTTATCAGTGGCAATGCTGGGGTAATAAGCTGAGTGCCTCCCACACCATGGGATTTTATAGTTCACAGAAAACATGAGTAATTTTACAATTCACCCTGCTTGAAAACTCATTTCATTCACTAAACCTATCAAAGATAACTCATGTCAACAAAATATCACTGCTCCCATTCTCTCTATGCATGAGAACACAACACCCTCTGGGCCTCCCAGTGTGCTTGTTTAGTTTGAGTCCTAAACCATCTGCTTTTCAGGGCAGCAATTGTCTCATATGTTATGTATGCTTAACATGTAATAAGCAATTGGGGGGGTTGCCCCGGGCCCTGCAGGGGCCCCCACGAGAATGTCGGAGGCTCTCCCCTGCCCCGTCTTCCTCCTTCCCCTGGCGCCTCAGCTCGCCGCATCCAGGAGCAGCCCTGGACAGAGCTAAAGCGGCATGGCTCGGGCGGGGCCTGAGCGCCTCCCGCTTGGACCCGCATGTTAAGCGGGTGGGGCTGTGAGCTGTGGCCAACTGGCAGGACCTGAGCTCCCACCAGAGCCAGGCCGCTGCAGCGCTGTCCAGGGCTGCTCCTGGATGCAGCACACTGAGGCTCTGGGAGAGGGGGGAGGTGGGGGTAAGCAGCATGGTAAGGGGGCCGGGGGGGCTGGATAAGGGGCAGGGAGTCCTGGGGACAGTCAGGGGACAGGGAGGGGGCAGAGGTTCAGGGGGGAGGGTGGTCAGGGGATGGGGAATGGGGAGTTGGATCATGGTTGTTCCGGGGGTCTATCAGGACTCGGCGGGGGAGGGATAGAGATTGGGGCAGTCAGGGGACAGGGAGTGGGGGGTTGTAGGGAGTGGCATCCCGGGGGGTGGTTGGGAGGTCTCAGGGGAGTGGTCAGGGGACAAAGAGAAGGATGGGTCGGGGATTCTGAGGGGAGCAGTCGGGGGGCAGGAAGTGGGTGGGGGTCAGATAGAGGGCAGGGCCAGGCTATTTGGGAAGGCATAGCCTTCCCTACCCTAAAGCTCATTCAGCAGTTTGATGCTTGCAGACAGCTATTTAACAGAAAGAGCTATTTTTTTCCCTTAGGGCTATCATCCCTTTCACTTCTCAAATGTCAAATTATAGTCTATATTTAATTTTAGTGCCATAAGGAGATTCATGTCAGGGGAGGGTAGCTTCATTTAAAATTAGCCACTTTAGATTAACAGTGATAGAGCAAAGAGAGCCATGGGGGAGGGATCACATGTGAAGAGCAATATCCTACACCACCTACCTCCTTCCCAATCCTACCAAGGGAGACTCTCCTCCCCTGCATTCCCTGAGGCTCCAGAGGGGTTAATTCAGTGGTTCTCAAACTTTTGTCCTGGTGACCCTTTTTACAAAGCAAACTTCTGAGTGTGACCCCCTCCCCTTATAAATTAAAAACACTTTTTTATATATTTAACACTATTATAAATGCTGGAGGCAAAGCGGGGTTTGAGGTGGAGGCTGACAGCTTGCGACCCCCAGTAATAACCTCGTGACCCCCTGAGGGGTCCTGACCCCCAGTTTGAGAACCCCTAGGTTAATGTAATTTTAGCACCCTGTGTCCATTCACATGCATGTGCTATTTTGAGCATTTCAGTTTTCATAACATAGGCTCATCCCAGATTCTGGAACAAGCTCAAATGCTCAATTCGTGGAGTATGTACATAAGCTATACTAAAGACAAACCCACAGTAACTGTCTCCAGTTTGTGAGGGACCCCATGGAGCCAGTCTCTAGGAAACAGATATATTCATGGAGGTTAAGTCCATTAATGGCTATTAGCCAGGATGGGTAAGGAATGGTGTCCCTAGCCTTTGTTTCTCAGAGGGTGGAGATGGATGGCAGGAGCGAGATCGCTTGATCATTACCTGTTAGGTTCACTCCCTCTGGGGCACTTGGCATTGGCCACTGTCGGTAGACAGGATACTGGGCTGGATGGACCTTTGGTCTGACCCAGTATGGCCATTCTTCTGTTCTAACCTAAATGAACCCAAAATTATGGAGACAGACAAGGAAGCCAGCAGAGTTTGAGAAACCTGGAAAAATCTCTGACTGGATGGGCTCAGGCATTTGGTCACAAGCTGAGGTGGTTCAAAAGTTTTGGATCTTTTTTAAGCAGAATTTTTTTTATTGTTTCTTTAAACAATCAAACACAGCAAGCAGCAAATATTTGGCCACACACTTCTGAAACCCCAAACCATGTTCAGGTTTTGGCAGACTAATTTCAGCTTTTCAATTAAAAAAAACCACAACAAATTTTGAAGAAAAGCAGACATTGTCTGTGATTTTTTTTCTGCTTTTTAAAAAAACCTAGTTTTCGATCCAAAAAAAGTTTTGACGGCACATATTTGTCCAACCTTTTTAATGAGCTTTAGTGCCTTTTAGCACTAGCTGATGCTAAGAACCAGTGATACCTTGTAAAAGTGACTTGAAAAAAAGTTTTCTCAAAACTGGATTTGTGCCGAGATGCGGAAGGTTTTTAAATGTTTCTTTTTCCCAGGGCCACCCGGCGGGGGGGGGGGGGGGAGGCGCAAATGGGAGAATATAGTATTCTATAGTATTGCAACTTTTTTTATGGAAGGGATCCCTGAAATTGCTTTGCCCAGGCCCCCGAATCCTCTGGGCGGCCCTGTAAGCAATAGGATTATTATGGCCAAATTAGCTGCTGCATTCTGGCCCCTTTATCCTGCTTTAGAGGGTCTGGCCGACAGGGACAACCCTGATAGTAGAGGAAATTCACCAAGTGGTTTCAAAAACTCCATCCCACCTCCACAACCACTAGTGTAGGCATGGGGCTGAAGGTGAGGGGATGGTCTCTGCACTCAAGCTATACTCCACTGTTGGAGAAGTTTTTGGGGGCTAGAGGAAAAAAACTGCAATCAGAATGTTTCAGTACATATAAACTTAATACACACTTAGTAGAGAATGTGTATGAACATCACAGTGGTGGAAACAAGTGTAGTAAGTACATCTATTTTATGTAAGCATCCACTGAATGCAGCAGCTAGTTGACACCTACTTGAATAGTTAGAAGCACATTTTATTAGAAGTTGATGTGGAGGAGGATCCCCATCATCCTCCTAGAGGAAAACACACCTACAGCTGCAAGTGCCTTTAGCATGTCAAAATAATTGCACAGTTCATGAGGGAGGCTGGAGTGACAATATAGTGGTTTGTGTATATAATTTAGTTATTATGACTCCATCTCTAGATGAGCCCCACTTTCAGCTTCTGGAAGTATTTTTTAAAATCCTTTCCCCCTGTAACTATTAACATTTCAATAAGTTTATTTTAGATTAACTACGAATGCTGATGCCTACCTTATGAAAGCAGCTGCCTTTGGTGCTTTAAGAATGGCCGTCTCTAATGACTATTTAAGGCTGCATGCTTTTTCCTCTGACATTTTTATCACAGTAATAAAAGAGAAATGTGTATCTGTATTCTCAATAGGCTACTAAAAATCAGCCAATAGTTTTACTACTGGAAGCAACTGCTTATCAAACCCATCAGGAGAATTTGGAGATGTAGGAACAACTGTAATTCCCCCCACTCCCAAACTGATAGCTCTTCTTAGTTGTATATAATCTACCATTCCATTAATGGTGTCTGTGACGTTGTGCAGTCTATATGGTTTTATAAAAATTTAATAATAAATGAATAAATGTAACTGAGATATGCTTCATGCAAAAGGTCTCATGTAAGGTATCATTACAAATCTTATAATCTGAGTGTAATCATCCTACTTGTATAAATGTACCACTCTTGTATCTGAAACTAGAAATATGAAATAGAACTCTGAGGGCCTCTTGTAATTATGTAAAGTGTGGGCCATTAAAGGTGGTTGGAATCTTGATGACTCCCATTAACTAGGACTGTTGTCTGCAAATGGCTGTTTTACCTGTAAGTCTTCCTGTATAGGAGTGTGCTGGCAAGTGGGTAATGAATTCTTGCAGTGACATGTTATCATGTCACCTGTACTGGAATCCATCTTTAACCTGGTGTCTTTCCATTGAGAAGGAGGGGGTGGGAACTCAGAGAGGGACAAAAGGATTCCCACCTTATGCAAAAGATATATAAAGGGGTAGAACAGAACAAAGCAGGAGAGGAGCCATCATGAAGAATCCCCTAAATATCACCTGAGCTGGAACAAGAGCTGTACCAGGGGAATGAATTGTGCCCAGGCTTGGAAGGTGTCCAGTCTGAGGGAAAAACTTACTGAAGCATTTCTGAGGGTGAGATTATTTGTATTCAGTTTGATTAGACATAGATTTGCGCATTTTATTTTATTTTGCTTGGTGACTTACTTTGTTCTGTCTATTACTACTTGGAACCACTTAAATCCTACTTTCTGTTTTTAATAAAATCACTTTTTACTGATTAATTAACTCAGAGTATGTATTAATACCTGGGGGAGCAAACAACTGTGCCTATCTCTCTATCAGTGTTATAGAGGGCAAACAATTTGAGTTTACCCTGCATAAGCTTTATACAGAGTATAACGGATTTATTTGGGTTTAGACCTCATTGGGAATTGGGCATCTGAGTGTTAAAGACAAGAACATTTTAGTTAGCTGCTTTCAGGTAAACCTGCAGCTTTGGGGTAAGTAATTCAGACTCTGGGTCTTTGTTGGAGCAGACTGGAGTGTCTGACTCAGCAAGACAGGGTGCTGGAGTCCTGAGCTAGCAGGGAAAATAGGAGCAGAGGTAGTCTTGGCACATCGGGTGGCAGCTCCTGGGGGGTTTCTGTGATCCAACCCATCACAGTGTCAGTAAAAGTATATTAGTATATTAAATGATAGCATTGTGAATTTGTTATTTTTGTAATTACATTTTTTTTTACACTACAGCAAGCTGATTAGATAAATATATCATTTTTAGGATGAACTCTGCTTAAATCACATTTGTTTGATTTATCGGTCATCTCACCTGTACAAGTTTATCACCACAGATGAAATCCAACTGGATGGAATCTATCCCTGATATGTCATCTATTCATTCTCACATATGGATGTGGTTACAGATGGCATAGTTATATCACAATTCTAAGAATATCCATGTGCAGTAATTATGTGCCAGATGCTGGAGTGTGCAGCATGGTTCAGCTTTCTGCTACTCCTCTGTTTGATTTCACACATAGGAAAGACTCCATGACACAGAAACGAACATCATAGAAAAAGAGCAATGGACTATGCTCAACAGAATAGGAGGTTACCTATATTAATTTGAAAAGCTGCTAAGAAATAATTTAGGTATTTGAATAATTATGATCTACCCAGAGATATAAGTAATAGTTTGAGAACCCTCATTCCCTCTTCACATAACTTCACAGGGTTTACATGGAGAAGTGATGGCGTCTCACAGTTTAAAAATACTTTTTAAGGAACAGATCTCCATTCCAATAAGTTTCAGATTAAATCAGTGCTACACAAGTTCACAGAGTTGTACATAACTTAGTTTCTCATTCTCAGAATTTTCTGAAGAAACTGTAATTTCATTTTTAACAATTAGCTCTTTTAAAGCCCCAAAATGCAGTGTTCTGCTTTCTCCGTGTTCTGCTTTTCTGGTGTCTTGACGCCCTTGTGCCTGTCATTAAAGGGAGAATTCACTGAACGGCAGAGAACATAGCAGCATAAAACCATAACAGCATAAAACTATGATTTGAGATTTATTCCTAGCACAACTCCATTGAGCATAATGAAGGATAAATTTGACCCACATTCCTCTCCACCATTCCATTGATTTGACTGAATTTTCTAAAACATAAAATTGAGTAAAAAAAAAAAGCATAAGAATAAATAGTACAAAATACTGAGTATAGGCATTTTGACATATACATATAGCACTACTATATAAAACATAGAAAATTCACATTTGTCAACATAGCTAAGGCAGTAAGGTGGCCATTGTCTCCTGAAACTTTAGGATTAGTTTCTTAATATAAAATTTTATCTCATCTATTCCGCACCCACCCACCCCAATTATTACTACAAAGTTTTCCATAACTACTTGTCTATTTTACTTTGAGTTTCTATCTTTTGTAATAGACTGTTCCAAAACCCATTCAAATCAGTGAGTGTCAGACCATACCTACATAAAATATTTAGAACTGCAAACAAAAGTAAATATGTTGAGCTAACATTAAATTAGCCTTAATACTCCATCTACACAGATCAATATATTTTTTTCCTATGTTTATGCAAAGTACATGATTTTCAACAGCAATTTTCTTGGAATTTCTAAAGTCAGTCTCAGCCTTCAAATTTAAATAGATGTATTTTTCCACTTAATTACTATTGCCTTTAGCACTAATACATCAGCGCATTTACCCATTTGTACTGTGTTTGTATAGCTACTGTCTTCTGTGTTTGTTGGCATAGTGATTGATTTAAGAAAGGATGAGTGATCTTGTTTTCTAGTACACCTCTACCCTGATATAACGCTGTCCTCGGGAGCCAAAAAATCTTACCAAATTATAGGTGAAACCGCATTATATCGAACTTTGACCTGCCAGAGTTCACAGCCCCCCCCCCCCCCCCGGAGCACTGCTTTACCACACTATATTCAAATTTGTGTTATATTGGGTCACGTTATATCGGGATAGAAGTGTAAATCAGGGGTTGGCAACCTCTGGCACGCGGCTCGCCAGGGTAAGCACCCTGGCAGGCTGGGCCAGTTTGTTCACCTGCCGCGTCAGCAGGTTCTGCGGACCGCGGCTCCCACTGGCCACGGTTCGCCATACCAGGCCAATGAGGGGCGGTGGGAAGTGGCGCGGGCAAGGGATGTGCTGGCTATGGCTTCCCGCCACCCCCATTGGCCTGGTATGGTGAACCGCGGCCAGTGGAAGCCGCGATCAGCCAAACCTGCCGACGTGGCAGGTAAACAAACTGGCCCAGCCCGCCAGGGTGCTTACCCTGGCAAGCCGCGTGCCAGAGGTTGCCGACCCCTGATTTAAATGAATGATTAGATCTAGGTTCCAAGATATAAAAGTCACTGAATGACTACGTGGGAACGTATAGGGTAACAAAATTATCAGATATCAGAAAAGGGTAACCCAATCTGCTTCAATCTACACCAGAGTTGTTAGGTCTGACTAACAATATCCTAGAAAATGTGTCAGAGGACTTATTTCACTTCATAAAAGGTCCCACCCCTCCTAACTTTTCTGTCATTCTATTATGAATTTGTCTGTTAAAGAAGTTTATATAGTGTTTTGTTTGACTAGTCATACCTAAACTTTTAGGTAAATGGGCATAAAAAAATCCAAAATGTGCTTCAGTTCTGGAGAACAGTTTTCTTAAGTTGTTTTCTAAATGTTGAGTGAGAGTAATCCACATCTTCTACCAAAAGGATTATAAAATTAGCATCACTAACACAACTGTTTGAGGTCTTCACAACAAATATGACTGAATTCCAGATATCTAGTTAAATGTATCATTTAAAAATGGTTAACAAATATTCTGTCAAAATAGCTTCCCCCTCTCCCAAAGACATCAGGTTTATGACTAAAAAAGAATTTAAATGTCATAACTTTCTGTGGAAAACAGATTTTTCCACCAGGAAACTTCTACTTAATGAAAGTAGCATCAAAAATATTTGTTTTCAGTTTAACCAACAGCAAATCGACACAGTAAATTAACACAGTAAATCGATCCCCGATTGTTCTGCCGTTGACTCCGGAACTCCACCACTGACAAGAGGTGGAAGCAAAGTCGACGGGGGAGCGGTGGCAGTTGACCCCGTGCTGTGAGGACGCAAAGTAAGTGATCATAAGTTGATCTAAGATAGGTCAACTTCAGCTATGATATTCTCGTAGCTGAAGATTCATATCTTAGATCGATTCCGCCCCCACCCCCCCAGGGCTCATTGTTTATAAAAGTAAGCCACATACACACTACTTAGTTCCCAGGTCCTCCTCCTATCCCTCTCCTCTGGGCTGTGGATTTGCTATCAAGCAGCAACTCCTGCTTCCAGCACCTACAGAGGCTCCACTGCTCATTTATCTAGTCTGTTCTTTTTCCAGACCCCCCACCTCAATGATTTTATTCACTTTTAAAAGTGTTTTTATTACTCCTAAGGATTATCAAATCATGCTCTACTCACTGCCCGCTGGCCACATCTGGGGGATTAGCTCTACCAGAGCAGCAACAACACCCCTTCTTGCAGTTGCATTCTCTCTCTCTCTCTCTCTCTCTCTCTCTTTCAGGACTCAACTGCTCCCACTTCATGGCTTGTCCTTCAGCCAGATCACTGTGGCTTTCCCCTTCTGGGTAAATTACATACATGTAAGTGTCTCCAGACCCACTGCCTCCTTAATGGCTCCACTTCTCCAGGGGAACCCAGGCTCTCCCTCCTCACTGGGTTCTTGTCCAGAGACCCTATAACTAGCAGTCAAGGCCTGGCCAGTACTAGCCTTACCACTGTATTCCTGGGCTACTTGCAACTTTGCTTTCTCACCCTAACAGTGACTATAGCCTCACTCAGCTACTGGGATTTATACAGGCCTCTCTTGTTAATGGCCAGCTGAGCTTCATCTTTAATTAACCCTTATTATGCCCTGGGTCCTCCTCCAGGTGCAGCATAGGTGACTAATTGGCCTACCTAGCCACCTTAATCCCTTTGTGTTTTGTGTGAGGTAGACACCCTATTACAATGATCTTTCTTACAAGTGGACTATATTGGAAGTGATGTAGCAGCATTCCCATTTGATATTTCATGGATAAATCCCCCCCCACACACACACACACAAGCTGGCTGATGGATTAGACTTTAAGCATTCATCTGAGTCTGTTTTCAGTGAATCAGATGAGACCAAGGGGAAGGGATGCCTGAATTCACAACAAATAGCTTTCCCACTTTCATTTTTATTGACAGAGTCAGATTCGCTTTGCTAGAAATTGGTGCAATTCCCTTCAATTTAATTAAGTTTCACTTACAAGGACTGAACTTGGCCAGAATAGCTTACTGCATTTGAGAATTTCTTTAGCCAACATATTCTATGTTCCATCTCCCTTTCTTCACATTTTTACCAAGCCTGCCTTTCTTAACAAAGAATGGTATTGACAAATAAAATGACAATCATGAAGTTAATTCCTTTGCTACAGAAATCAGAATGATCTTGCTTCCTTTGCTAAAAAAAACAGCTGTAGCCCTTAGCCTTGTGTTGTACAATTACGTTGCTATTATTACGTTAGTTTAATAAGCTGCCCATTAAGCACATTTTACTTGTCACCTTTTGTTTTCTTTGTTAAAAGTGAACAGGCTTTGCGCAGCTACCATACTCTAATGAGATTATAAAGGATTTGAGAAAGCACATTTTTATAAATTTAAAATATTTCTCATTTATTTGTAATTGAGCTTTTTTCTAACGATCAAACAAAACATAACTACGTAATTAACAGTTGCTCTTCATGGCCCCTTCCGCCCCACCCCCAATCATTTTTCACTCCCACTGAATGGCTGAAATCATTAAGATGATAACTTTTAAAAAGCTTTTCCTACCGATAAAATTGCTGGGCACTTCCAGCTCCGAGTTTGTTGTAATTGCAGTACTACTCCAAAATGCCAGAGGCACTTAAGCTAATAAAGTCATTAACATGAAACAACCACCAAGAGACAAGGTTCATAAATGCACACTTTATTTTATTCTGCATTTTATTGTGATAATATGAAGCTGAATTCATTCCCTGTAGTCCTGATGGCAGCTGATAACAAAATAGTTCTGTAATCCCTATACATGAGATTTACTTTGCTCTTCATTTCTCTGATAAAGACCTTTGTCATTTGTTACATACGATAAGAACAACAGAATTTGTTGTATTACAGTCAGTAAAATTACTTTCATTCTTACTCTAATTATTTCACTCTGACAGTTCAGCAGTTACATATGAATAAAAGTAACAAACTAAACATTTGAGGCCGACTTTTCAGATCTAGTGAATGATCTTGTCAGTGTTTTTCTTTAAGACTGACCACACAGAAACATTCAGATTTGCAATGGAGAGTTATAGATTATACTGAGGGTTCCATGTATTGTATTAATCCATAGCTGCCAGATTTGTCACATAATCCATGTTTCATCACATAGTTGTGCTCCAGAATCTCAACTTTCATTTAAAGGAGGTGGGGGGTGAAGAGAGTATCACCAAAGTAGCCATATCTGCCTGAGTCTTCAGACAGTTCAGTTATATGATCTGTCACATTTCATATAATGGGCTATCACTTGATGTCCAGGTCAGCTTTTACTATATCAGTGCTTCATAAACTTTTTTTTACTAACACAATCCTTTTTTGTGACCCATCCACAGCCCAAATTTGTGGGGGTGCACAAAATCATAGGTCAACTTCCCCCTCCTCACTCAGCTGAAGGGGCACTGACCACTCACAGCAACACCTTTTCCCCTGGTACTACAACAATCCAATACTGTCCCAATGCAGAGGGAAAACCCCTGGGGTAGGACTGGAGAGCAAGCTCACCCCACAGCTGTAGCTCCTGTCCCACAGAGTGTTCCAGGCATTGCATCCTGGCTCATGGGATTACAGCATCACTCAGGTTTGGATTGGCTGCCCCTCCAACCTGATGACGGGCCAGCCAGGTCGAATCTGAGTGAGTAATGTTGTGACTTTGCACACAGGGTCAGAGTGCCACTCCTGTTTGCACCATCTGCCCTCCATTCTGATGGAGAGGTAGCTGGGCCAACCCTGAGTGGCTCTGCAAATCCATATGCCAGGTCAAAACATCGGGACAGGGGTGTTGGGCCCAGCCCCATGGGACAGACGCTGCGGCAGTGGGTTGAGTGCAAAGCAGACCAGGCCCATGACCCATCACCATAGGCGCCAAATTTCCCCGGCACCAGTGGGCGCTCGTGCCCCCCCCCAGCCCTGCCCCGACTCCACCCTTTCCCCACCCTGTCCCGCCCCCATTCAAACCCCTTCCCCAAAGTCCCCAGCCCAACTCCGCCCTTCCCTGCCCCTATTAGATCCATTCCCCAAATCCCTGACTCAGCCCCGCCTTTTCCCCGAGCATGCCGTGTTCCCCCTCCTCCCGCCAGCGCTTGTCGCGCGAAACAGCTGTTTCGCGGCACATGCGCTGGGAGCTGGGGGGGAAAGTGGGCATGCGGTGCACTCAGGAGAAAGCAGAAGTGAGCTGGGTTGGGGAGCAGCTGGTGGGTGCTAAGCACCCACCAATTTTTCCCTGTGGGTGTTCCAGCCCCAGAGCACCCACGGAGTCAGCACCTATGCCCATTGCAATTAGAATGGTTCTGCTTTTTCCAAAAACAAAGTTAAGGGAAAATATTTTCTTTGACCATATTAGAAAGTCTTACAACTATTTGAGAAGCTCTAACACATCCTTACTTTGGAGCAACGTCCTGATCTTTGGAGTAGAACTAGTGGGGCTGTAATGTGATGACATCAGTCTTTTGCTGTCCCCATGAAATTCACCCAAAGTTGGCCAACTTTTATGCCACTGCAAATCTTAGTTCGCACATGCTCAATTGAGAATTGTTAAAGTTTGACAGCTAAATTCTCTGCAGAGTCCTTCTTCACTGAGCCTACTCCATATCTCCCAGCTCATATGTTCTGACTGAACAGCTGCACCATCCTCACAGAGCAGCTGATCATGGTTTAACCCAGGACTCTTGGGCCAAGCAGGACTTTTCAGGCAAGCAGCAGACAACATATATTTAGTTGACTTACTCTATCCTCTGTACACAGATGCACATCAAACACTATTTGAAAGCTGATTATATCTACTTTAAGATGAGGTATGATGTGGAGATGTCAAGTAGTGCCATTACCATAGAAACTGGATTAAATGATGACACCATCAACACATTAAAATAACCACTTTAAATATTTGCATTCATGTGATAGTTTAATGACTCTATGTATTATTTCAAGACATAACATTGGATGTATTTGTGACCTCAATTCATCATAACAATTTAAAGGGTAAAAAAAATCTAATAATAATATTTATAGGTATTATTGTTGTGTAATAGAGCTGGTGACATTTCTAGGCACTATCATTATCTTATTCATCATTATGATTGCTGTTGAAGACTGTGAGTTACTACAGTCTTCATTGCCTTGGCAAGTGCACAGTTCCGTGCAGAGAAGATTGTTCTGAGAACAAACACAGTTGGTTGTGCAGCAACCCCATAGGCGGCAGGTTTGTATAATTTTTGGTGGGGCCCAAAATGGTGGTGCCCCCCCGCTCCCGCCCTGTAAGCCGATATAAAATGAAGCTACAATGCGTCAGTGCCACAAGATTACAAGGGTCAATTAAAAGTGGAAAGTCAGAAGCAGCACTTGCCTACTTCAATATACAGTATTATATTTTGTTGCACCTGTTGTGATGAAGTGGGAATGTTCTTAATATTTTCTCTGAATACTGTGTGGGTGCCTCAGTTTCCCCTGCAAGATGCCAACTGAAGGTGTTGGGGACAAAGAGATCAGGTGGCCTTCTTGTCCGGAAGAGACACAGAGGCCAAAGGAGGGAGTGTCAGTTTGGAGCTGGCTGGGGAAATGGGGAGAGACTCAGAACTTGGTTCTGGGCTCCCCACCCTGCAAGATGGACCTGACAGAAGGGTTTTGTTTTCTGTACCAACAAGCTCTGTTTAAACTGTGTTCCCGTCATCTAATAAACCTTCTGTTTTACAGTCTGGCTGAGAGTCACATCTGACTGCGGAGTTGGGGTGCAGGGACCTCTGGCTGCCCCAGGACCCCGCCTGGGCGGACTCACTGCGGAAAGTGCATGGTGTGGAAGGGCATGCTGAATGCTCTGAGGTCAGACCCAGGAAGGTGTAAGCTTCTTGCCCTGGAGACAGTCTGCTCAGAGAGGAGGCTCCCCCAGAGTCCTGACTGGCTTTGAAGGAGTGGTTCCAGAGCATCCCAGCATCCCCTTCCACCCCATGCACTTCCCAGAAGTCCGCAAAGGCACTAACACTCCCTCCTTTGGCCTTTGTCAAGAAGGCTAACAGCATTTTGGGCTGTATAAGTAGGGGCATTGCCAGCAGATCGAGGGACATGATCATTCTCCTCTATTCAACATTGGTGAGGCCTCATCTAGAGTACTACGTGCAGTTTTGGGCCCCACATTGCAAGAAGGATGTGGAAAAATTGGAAAATCCAGTGGAGGGCAACAAAAATGATTAGGGGGCTGGAGCACATGACTTCTGAGGAGAGGCTGAGGGAACTGGGATGGTTTAGTCTGCAGAAGAGAAGAATGAGGGAGGATTTGATAGCTGCTTTCAACTACCTGATAGGGGGTTACAAAGAGGATGGATCTAGACTGTTCTCAGTGGTAGCAGAGGACAGAACAAGGAGTAATGGTCTCAAGTTGCAGTGGGGGAGGTTTAGGTTGGATATTAAGAAAAACATTTTCACTAGGAGGGGGGTGAAACACTGGAATGGGTTACCTAGGGAGGTGGTGGAATCTCCTTCCTTAGTGGTTTTTAACGCCCGGCTTGACAAAGCCTTGGCTGGGATGATTTAGTTGGGAATTGGTCCTGCTTTGAGCATGAGGTTGGACTAGATGACCTCCTGAGGCCCCTTCCAACCCTGATATTCTATGATACTCTAAACTGACCACCAAATTTAAGTTGCGTGTTTTTCCCGTCAGGTGAGGACTCTGGGGCAGGGCTGGGGATAAGGAACTTGGGGTGCAGACAGGCTGCCCCAGGGCTAGGGCCAAAGAGGACTCCCCTCCACCCTCCCTGGCAGCAGCAAGCTCCAGGGGAGGGACCCCTCCTCTCCCCCGCAGTTCACTGCACATGCTCCTAGGTCCCTCTCAGGTCCAGAAAGCCCACTCGCCTCCCCTATGGTGGGTACCGAGGGGGGAGGTTGCCATCACGTGTGGCCTCCCCTGCTGCCACCCCTCACCATAGCCTCACTGGGGATGGGGCTGCCCCTTGCCCAGCATGGTGCAGGAGTGGGGACTGCAGGGTGGTAGCTGGGGAGGGGCACAGTATCACAAAATTCACCTAAGCCCCAGCTGCACAGGTCTAGGAAGCTCCCCTCCCCAGTGGTGTAGCCAGGTTCTAACATCAGGGGGAGCGAACACGTAAAAAAAGATGCCAGCCAACATATCCAATTACTAATCAGGTAGTTCTATAACAGGCTATAACAGGCTGCCCTGGACCCCATCACCCCCTGAAGCACAAGGTAGGGGTAGGCACCACCATGTTGTGCAACAAACACTTGACAAAATTACTGGACTTAGTGATGGACAATGCGGGCAGGTAGGTATTATGTCATTCAATCATTCAACCCATAAAATTGCACACATTTTGCCTCAGTGAAATTAAATATCCAGAGAATTACTGGGCCTGTGATGATGACCAGGGCTTGCTCACCTGTGGCTCCCCCTCCCTGTGCTGTGGAGGCACAACCAGGCAGGTCTGCATCTGCAGGCAGGCACCCTGCCTCAGGTGCAGCTCACATGGGCCCTGATAGCCACTAGACTGGGAGCCTCCCGGCCAATGGAATGTGCTGGGCTGGGGGGCGGAAGGCAAAGGGGGAGATTGTAGGGAGCTTTGGAGGAGGGAAGGCAGTGGGGGAGGGGAGTGGGCTGGCACAAAGGGGAGGGCTCTCTGGAGAGGAGTGACAGGGGCACAGGGGTCATTGGGAGTCTCTCGAGGGGGCAGAGGGTTGTATGGATCTCTGTGGGGCAGGGGGCTGTGATTGGCAGAGCCAGCTGCAACCTGGGTCTGCTCTGCGGGGGGTGTTGCTATAGTCCCCTCAGGAAGCTCCCCCCATCCTGTGTATTTTATACCAGCCCCGGGGTGCCCATTGCTGCTCCTTTCCCCGCCCACGGCTCCATCTGTCTGTCCCCACAACCTCCCAGCTGTGTCCTGGTGTGTGTCTGTCCCACAACCCCTTGGCTGTGTCCTTGTGTCTGTCTGTCCCACAACCCCTGGCTGTGTCTGTCTAGCTGCCCCCACCACCCCCGGCTGTGTCTGTCTGTCCCCACCACCCCCGGCTGTGTGTGTCTGTCCCACAACCCCCCAGCTGTGTCGGTTTGTCCCAACGCCCCCGGCTGTGTCTTTGTGTCTGTCTGTCCCCACCACCCCCGGCTGTGTGTGTCTGTGCCACAACCCCCCTGGCTGTGTCCTTATGTCTGTCTGTCCCACAACCCCCGGCTGTGTCTGTCTGTCCCCCCCACCGCTGTGTCTTTGTGTCTCTCTGTCCCACAACCCCCGGCTGTGTCTGTCTGTCCCCACCACCCCTCGCTGTGTCTGTCTGTCCCCCCGCTGTGTGTGTCTGTGCCACAACCCCCCTGGCTGTGTCTGGCTGGCTGCCCCCACCCCACCCCGCTGTGTCTGTCTGTCCCACAAGCCCCTGGCTGTGTCTGTTTGTCCCCACCAAACCCCCCTCCCCGGCTGTGTCCATGTGTCTGGCTGCCCCCACAGCTCACCGGCTGAGTCTGTCTGACAGGCACAGACGCTGCTGCTGCTCTGCCCAGGCCTCAGAGGCTGCCGGTGGCTCGCTCCCCCTCCCTGCTGTGGAGGCGCGGCCAGGCAGCTCCAGCACAGCCCCCGGCAGCTCCCATTGTCTGGGGTTCCCGGCCAATGGGCTGTGAGCCCAGTCGCTGCTGGGGCCTCTCCCGGGAGCTGCCGCTGCCGTGAGAGCGCCCGGCATTGCAACGCGGGGACCCCCAAAGCACAGGGCCTGGGGCCCAAATATTGGTGGAGCTGGGCCCACCTTCTGGATTATTGGTGGGGCCTGGGCTCCACGGGCCCACAGAACTCGCCGCCCATGCGCAACCCCTACTGGTACAGGCACAAATAAGATCTTGTAGAAGCTCAGATGTCATTTGGTCCATGTAGAATACAGGAAGCATTCTGCCCTATGCTCTCAGGTGCAATTTGAACCACCTATAGAGGAAACCAAACCAACCTGATTCAAAGCCTGTTGAAGTCAATAGAAAATCTCCCACATTAAAAAAAAATCAACATAGTATTTTCTGTATGTAACATAAGCAATAACCAGAAACGTTTAGTCATTTATCTAAGGCGACTGGTGGATTTCTTTTTAAATGGGGAACCACTATAGCAACAATTTTTAGTAGGTCTCTGTATCATTTAAAATATTCTTTAAGAGAGAAGAAGTATTTCAACCATAGCCCTTTAAACCAGTGAAAGACCTTCTGTTCAGGGAAGTAATGTTGCCTTGGCACTGAACCATACCTCTCTAATGTCAAACCTGACCATGCATGACATAAGTAAAAAGAAACGTGTGACAGTTGACCATGATGTAGAACACATGGATGTTCTTGCACATTGCACTATAAAATGACTGATGTTTTCTAGTGTCTTTTTAAAACAATTATGTTGTTTGTGAATTAAATGCAACATTTTTAAGGAAACCGGAAGAAAAAACAAAATTCTATCACAGGTAGCACCACCCTTGTGCATCATCAGCAGGGCTTGAACATAGCCTTTCATCAGAAACCTCTATCATTTGAATGAATGGACTTAACCTTTAAAGTAGACCAGGCACCAATTATGGGATGCAAAAATGAGAGGTTGAGACCTATCTGCATCCTCAGGTAGGGGTATGAGAACTTTTTGTGAACAATGACATTACTCATATGAATATTCATTTTTATGATCCTTTTCCTTCATTTTTGTGATCTTAACAAGTTTCCATTCAGACAAGGTATATGCATTTCCCTCTCACCCACATCCCTCCATAGTATTCAGTTGAAAGTATTTTTGTTAAATTACTATTTTTTAAAAAGAGCAATCATTCCCTCAGGAGACTATTTCACTCTAAAAGCTAAACAGATCTTACCCTTAGGAATTATTCTCCATCGTTCTATCTAAATTTCTTTTGTTATGCTCCCTTCTGCCATCCTAAATAAGAAATCTGCCTAGATAAATACAGCACAGTTTCTTTACTTCACTGTTCAGCTTGTGAAGGTACAGTAGAATCTGAGTTACGAATACCTCGGGAATGGAGGTTGTTCGTAACTCTGAACAAAACGTTATGGTTGTTCTTTCAAAAGTTTTCAACTGAATGTTGACTTAATACAGCTTTGAAACTTTACTATACAGAAGAAAAATGTGGCTTTTAACACATCTTAATTTAAATGAAACCAAGTACAGTAACAGTTTCCGTACCTTGTCAAGTCTTTTTTTCTTAGTTTTCCTTTTTTTTTGTAGTTTACTTTTAACACCATACTGTATTTGCTCTGTGTGTGTATTGGTGTTGCCTGGTTGGGTACTTCCGGTTCCAAATGAGGTGAATGGTTGACCAGTCAGTTGGTAACTCTGGTGTTCATAACTCTGAAATTCTATGGTATAACTAACTTGAAATTAGTGTGTGCATACAAATAAATTATTTTATACCAATTAAGCTGATAAAACCTGCTTGAGTTAGTTAAGATCTGTATAATAGATTGTCATAGGTTTATTTCCCACTTTGAACTTTAGCGTCCAAAAGGTGGAGACCTGCATGTACCCTTCTAAGCTAAAATCCTAGCTTAGATCTGATAGCGCTGCCACCAACCAAAAATATAGTGTTTTGGTACACTTTCCTTTCCTCCCAAACCTTTCCTGGGAAATCCAAGATCCAAACCCCTTGGGTCTTAACACAAAGGGAAATAACCCATTCCCCCACCTTTCCCCCCTCCCAGACTTTCCCTCCCTCGGTCGTCTGGAGAGACAACCTTGATTCAAACTCCTTGAATCTAAAACAAAGAGGGATTCACCTTCCCTCCTCCTTTCTTCCCCCCACCTATCCCTGGTGAGTCAGACTAATCCCCTGGGGTCTCAAACAAGGGAAAAATCAATCAGGTTCTTAAAAAGAAAAGATTTTATTAAAAGAAAGAAAAGAAAGTAAACACTATCTCTGTAACACCAGGATGAAAAATATTACAGGGTCTATCTTATAAAAACTAAAGGGACTCCACCCCTTCTAGCATAAACACAAGTAACACCAAACAGAAATAAAATATTCGTCCAGCAAACACACATTTGCAAATACAGAAAGCAACCAACAGACTAATCCGCCTTTTAACTAATACTCACTATATTGAATAGAAGAGACTATTTCAGGAAGCTTGGAGAGCCTGTAAGTACGTCTGGCTTCTCTTAATCCCAAGAGAGAACGGACAACAACACAAAAAGCACAAACAAAGACTTCCCTCCACCGAGATTTTAAAGTATCTTGTCCCCTGATTGGTCCTCTGGTCAGGTGTTAGCCAGGTTCACTGAGCTTGTTAACCCTTTACAGGTAAAAGAGACCTTAACCCTTAACTATCTGTTTATGACATAGATCATCAGTATGACTGTGAGATATGCTTTTCAAAACTAGAGTTTCTTCCAAGTCAGTGTTGCTACTGTATGTTGGAGTTATGGCAGTAAGAGGCAAGACAGATGACAGGCTTGTTTAATGCATCTTTTAACAACAAACAGCAGAGATTGCAGGCTGTTAGGGATTATTGGAAAGTTCATACTAGATAAAGAAGAAATGTATAGTCTTTTTATAACTGTGTACAACTTGTTGACTAGATACATAGTAAACTGTGTAATGTCTCATATCACAACAAAAATAACCTCAATAACTCCACTACCTCATTAAGAGATTCACCAAAAGAAGTGGTTTGTACTCTTTTGCTCATTATAACCAAATGTTTTCTTTAATCCATATGCAGGGATGAATTAAGTGGGCTTTGGGATCATTGAAATGTAGAGAACAGCCAGACTAACTGATTAGATTTTGGAGAGGATTTGGATACACTATTAATTATTACTTGTATAATGGTGATGCCCAAAGACCCCAATAAGAATTCAGGCCTTATTGGAACAGATGCTCTATATTTATAGAAAATGTACTATATTTCTAAGCAGAATGGATTATCAAGACCTAGGAGTGTCTAGTTTGATGAGGGCATGCTGAGTTATTCATTCTGTTAAATTCATGTATTCAAATGCTGTGAGCAAACTGTCTCAGTTCAGGGCAACTGCACCTGTTTCTCCCTTTAGTGGTCTAGCAAGGGCTCCCACACTCAGGCTTCCAGCTCACCCGACAAGTACAATGGCTGGGGGAGACCCACATCTCACTCGCTTCCAACTGGCTTATTTCCAGGCTGCACAGTTCCCTGCCTTCACTGTGTTACTCCCAGCAAAGACAGTCTGTCTAAACAGGCCTTCTTGCTTTTTCTTTAGAGACTGATAACAGAGTGATTGCCACAGAGATAAGTTACCACAGGGCTCTTCCTAAGCAAGCCTACTTAATTCTTAAGGTGAAAAGCATTACCAAGGAAACATTTTAAAAACAATAAGAGAACGGACACCCTCCCTAGCTGTTTCTTCGTGGTTACAAGTTCATGAGGGCTTCAGCTTTGAACAATTATCCCGTTTTATGAGCTGTCAGTAGGCCCAGTCCTTTCAACCCTACCCTAAGGATTGAGGCCCTCCATGGACCAGGGTCCTGTCTGCTTGCTGGATCAGAAAAAGGGCCCTGAGTCAGCTTAAAACTCAGGCTTTTATCCAAAAGCCGTCTCTTTATCTGTTGGCCTCTGGAGAATACAGTTTGAACTAGTACATGTAAACATCTCCCGGGTGGTGGCTCCAAAGCCTGATAATGGAGGATCCCTAGTTGTACTAGAGAAGGTACACAGAAATCCACAACACCACATGCACATTTGCATTTTTAATACCATGCACCCCAAAGGTGTTAACCCTAATTCAGTAAAGTGTAATTTAAATCCATAAAGTTCATCTTAATTCCATAAGGTTTGTTCAGGGTATTACAGGATATTGTCAGTCTGTCATATCTCCCCACTACAGAAGTGAGTGTAACTAGAGTGCTGACTGGCATCCTGAGGAGGACCAATTAACTTATTGCCAGGACAGGTTTATTCTTTGGATGGCAGCTTTGCCATTACGTTTCACAATTTCACATCTCACCTGTTCACATAAATATGCTCCAGTTGTAACAGCAGTATAAGGAGGAGACTCCCGGCTCAGTCTGGGCTGACTGCCAGAGAGGAAGGATGCTCCTTGCTGGCTCCTGCTCAGGAACCACTGGAGCACCAGACTGTGGAAGCCAGAGAAGCCCAGACCCACACAGATGGCCAGCTACCAGTGGACACCCCAGGGAAGTCAGAGCTACAGGGAGTTGCACCCGCCAAAGAACCCAGAGACCCCAAAGACGTCAGATCACTGACTGGAGTGACAAGGTAGGAAGTAGCCCCAGGCAGGACAACCTATTTTCCCGAGACCCAGGGACTCTGCTAACTTCAGCTTTTCTGGGGGAAGGAGTATTGATACCCCACCCCCAGTGGGGTAGCCTTTTGTTCCCCACAGACTGAGTCTAGGTGAGCAGAATTCCCTCTTCCGTGCGGCTCAGGATCCTTTACCATTTCCTAAGCAGTTGTCTTGCTCTCTACTTGGGTAATTCCCACCCTGAGGTGGGTGTCATAGATTTGGTAATGCACCACAGCTGCCTCTGTGTCCCTACTTTTGGCTGGAGACACTGCCATCATTGTGCCCTGTATTGTTCGTGGTCCCTTTGAATATAAAGGTTGAGAGAGAGCTTACTTCCCTGATCTTGGCTTTATGGCCCAGTGAATTTCCTTTTAAGTCAGTAGGTCTTGTCCCTTCTCCAGAACAGCTGGTGATCTCATCCCCTTCCTCCTCAGGTATTTGTCTGCATAGATTGGGGATATAACCTGACTCTTCCCAGACACTGGCAGGACAAATGTTAACCTCTTTCCCCCATAAGATGTTCTGTTTTAGTTTTTGCTCCTGCCTGCCTGAGGTTAACTGAGGTAGCCTGATTTACCTCTTCTGTTTTCAATGTTATAACATAATTTCCCACATTCAAAGAATATGGAATAACTGACAACACCCCTATACCCCGAATCCCCTGGCCCTTCCTAAGTCTGTACAGAAATCTGTGCTATAGGCAGAGCACAGCTTTTACACCAGGAGCCTTAACCCACATTTCACACCCTGGGTGTATTTGATGGAGTTTCACTACATAAAGCTTAACTATCATCTTAGCAGTTCCCATATCTCTACAGCCAGTGAATGTCTCTCCAATTACCACAAACTTCTGCTCCCACTGGCAGTCAAATGAATCTGTACCAGGGAGTTGCAAGGGATCATGTACATAGCAGTGGTATGGGCTGTGAATAGTTCAGCATGAACATTACATGTCATTGGCAAACAGTCTGTGTGACTCTTCCCCTCCCAAGGTTCAGTCACACAGTTAACTCTGTGAGTTGGGGTGCAGCTGGCCTTTCCAGGGCTGCACTGGGACTCAGTGGGCATTCTTTGGCAAAGTAACCCTACTGGCCACATATGGCACTCTGCTACTCCTCACCCATCCTAGGGCTTCTCAGAGATGGTTTCCCTCCCCACTGGTTGTGGGTATTGGCTTGGGTCTGGTCCCTGCCCTCTGATCCCATCCATCCCTTTCTAAACCAGGATGACTATCGACATACTCGTCTGCCAGCTTTCCACCTATCATAACATCTCAAAGATTTTTGTCTATCAACCGTGATTTCACATTCTGATGGCAGAGTTGATAGAACTGTTCTTCCCCCATTAACTCAGATATCTCTTCGAACATGGTAACACCCCAACCAGTGCCCCATTTTCTTACATGACCCCTAATTTGATTTGAAACCTCTGCACAGGTCATGTCCCCTTTTTCTCAAATCCCTAAAACCCTCTCCAATATACTTTAGGGGTCAATTAAGATTTTTGCAACAAAATGTGTTGACAATGATCATAATCTTTATAGTCCTCCCTTCCCATAAGGATAAAAATGTCCAAGTCCTTTGTCCAAGACAGTTGTGGTGTCAGGTACCATAACATACCATGTCCTCATTCCCCATCTTATTCAATTCACAGCTCTTTTCAAAAGTATGTTGAAACACATCCTTATCATACCCTTCCCTAAAGGGAGGAGATGATTTGAAGTCTATGTCACTCACCAGAACAGATACCTGAAGATTGGTTCCACCCACCGGACTCTGGTTCTACTGCTGTAGTCTCTCCATCTCGAGCTGATCCTTGATGCTTCCTGTCCTTCTCTCTATACTCGTACTGGCACTCTTCTCTCCTACTGACACTAGTGTTCCTTCTCTTTTCTCTCTTACTGGTGCTGCTTCTCCCAGTCTGCAAGCCGCTGGGTTTCCAGACACACTGGATCCCTCTCCGGCTGTAGCTTCTCTTGCTCCAGCTGTTGAGTTGTCCATTGCTGCAGTGGTGTACTTCATTTGGATGGAGCATAGTGTTCCCCTTGTCAGCCTCTTCCATGTTTCTCTCCAGGACATTGGCTCCAAGATTCTCTCAGTCTGCTGCTGGGCCCTGTGAACCTGGACCATCATTTCTCATGAGAATACAGCAAGTCAGCTAACTGATTTCATTCCATCTTCAGGGCTAAGCTCTCTTTATCTGCATAATTAAATCATCTGATTTTTTCTTCAGCTGTTTATAATTGATTTCCCCCATCTCTCTGTTCACTATCCCTTTTCCTGAAAAGACTACTGAGAGCTTTTTCTCTGTGTTTTTCCTTCTATAGTACTTGCTTTTATTGCTGTTGGCACTTATGCAATTCATACTGTTACAGATACCACACACACTGCTACCATACAAACCTTTATAAAATTGCTTACTTGCTACAAAAAAAAGACGATAATGGCTTTCCTTTAGTCAGTTAATAAATACTATGTTTACTACATTTAGAACATAAGTATATATGTTTAAAATTATATATACTTAAGAATATAGCATTAAGCAAAGGACATTTGTTTGACAGAGATTCTGGAGAGAGCTGATATTTTTTTCTATAATAAAGAGCTTCTTGTAGATGTCTGAATTCCTATTGAAATGATCACTTTATTACTGCTGAGATTTTTATGTTAAGATATCTAGGTACCTCAAGTCCTGGAAAGACATCTGTTTATCATTTAAAATCTAAATAAACATAATAAAATTAACAGTCTGAGCAAGTTACTATGACTTATTTAGCAAATATGTATAGAAAAGCAAGACAGGTTATAATTAAAGTTGAAGCCTGTGGGTAAATTATCCTATTAAACTGCAATGTTGTTTCACTCCTATCTTGTGGTGAATGTATATAAGGTAGCTGAATGAAGATGGCCAGCTCATGAGAAAGCTTGACTTGTGATATTACCTGGAGTTTATGGTGATATCAAGGATTTTTCCTGAGAAGTGGATACAATATTTCAAAGTGTCTAAAAACTGGATCATTACTAACAGAGTCTACTGAGATTATTTTGTCATCTCAGACTATAATACAATTCATGAAAAGAAATGTGTGCAGAAGACACATTCAAAAAGATATCAGACTGAAAATGTCAAACATTTGTGTCAAAGTGGATCAGGAAATAACTGAACAAACACTTGCTAGTTAATCTGTCAGTGAATGAACAAATAAAAAAGCTAGGTGAAATCAAGTCAGACACAGACCATGAGAAAACAGTGATAGTATTTAAAATAGTAAAAAAACCTCACATCGCTGGTCAGCAGGCAAAAGCGATACTCCAGCTATTATAGGCAAATACTGGAACTAATGGATGAATGGTATGAGATTGAAAGAATGAGAAAGAACAATGAAGAACAAGTGATTCCAAAAAATCAATTATAGAGAGATGGCTAAAGCTTCTAGCTACCCTAATACACTTCAGAACACAGAAATGTTAAGAGTATGGTGAGGGAAAAAAAAACATCTGCACAAATAAAAGCACTATTGTGTTTGAAAAGGAGACTTGTTACTAGCAGTCAACATTTTCACCCATAAAAGCAGCAGAGTCCTGTGGCACCTTATAGACTAACAGACGTTTTGGAGCATGAGCTTTCGAGGGTGAATACCCACTTTTTTGGATGCATGCAAAGTGTGTATTCACCCACGAAAGCTCATGCTCCAAAACGTCTGTTAGTCTATAAGGTGCCACAGGACTCTTTGCTGCTTTTACAGATCCAGACTAACACGGCTACCCCTCTGATAATTTTCACCCATGTGACATTTGCAACTTATGAAATGAAATGCCAGGGAGCACATTACCAATTTGGAAGAGACCTGGTCACATAAACTGGGAATGGAGAATTTAAGCACAGAGTCTACTACAAAGATATTGTTGTGGGTTTCCCTTCCACTACTAGGTTGCAGGTGGGCAGGGTCAGATAGGGGTTGGGGAAAAGAAAAGCGAAGGAGAGTGTTCTTGGTGTGGTGCTGTGTTGTTGACTCTGTGTTGCTTCAGTGTCTGTGTTGACTGTGGCTACATTCATTTGTTACCTCATTTGGAGATTAACCCTGACTCTACAACATTTTTAGTGTATATCACAGATATCATATGATGATGTGAAACATACATCCTTTAAAATCCTAAAACTTAGCCCAAAATTTTCAAAAGTGAGTTCTGATTTGCATGTCTCAATTGTGGGGTGTCCAGCTTAAAGAGGTTTTTAGAAAGCACTGAGCACCCTCCTCTGGAAGTCAGGCTGCTTTAAAATGTTTCAAGTTGGGCACTGAAAAAATCACTAGTCTGTTTTTAAAGAATTGGTAAATAGGCTGCAAAAATTAAAATTCTAGCACAGACAAACCCACAGGTTAGCTGAAGTAGCTTATTCAAAAGTAAGATCATGTGTAATGGTCTAGTATGATACAGGGAAACAAAATAGAGCCATGGGCACACACATATACTATGATTTTCAGATACACAGCAAACACACATGCACACTTCTGTTGAGAACCTCCACTAATCTAAGAGGGGCCCTAATCTAAAACTCTTTGAAGTCAATAGTAGCCTTTTCAAAGACTTCAGTGAGCTTTGGATCAGGGCCAAAATGAATAAAATATTACTGGAAATTTACACTTCTATGCAGACAAAGCCACAGGAAACAGTAAGACAGCTGCAAGAGTCTTTCCAAAGTTAATGAGAGGAGACACTTTTCATGCACAAAAATCAATTTAGATAGCAGTAATAGGAAAACTGTCAGCTAAACACACTGGAATATCATTGAAACACACGCACACACATTCTCTTAACTTCCATAAGCTATTAGATTTGCAGATGCTAATAACTGCAACAAACTAACATTTTATTCTCACAAATCAAAAAGTTAAAAGCAGTAAAAAGGGTTTTAACTTAATCCAGAGCAGCAACAGACAATTACAATAGTTGTATAAAAATGAATCACTGAAATCAGATGTAGCTAATTTGAACTTCCTTCCTTGTTCTTTGGCTAGGCAACATTTCTAAAAAGGAAAATTGTCATCATTAGAAAATTATGTTTGCAGTTTTGTAAAAAATGCAACTCACTGTGCAGTTTAAGAAGGTGCATGTCTACATTTATAGAAACAGAGATTCAGAGAAATGTAAGGCTGGAAGGGACCTCAAGAAGTCATCAAGCTCAGCCCCCTGCACTGAGGCAGGACCAAGTAAACCTACACTGTTCTCCTCACACCTTCTATGGGTCATCTCAATTATCACTTCAAAGGTTTTTTTTCTCCTGCTGATGATAGCTCATCTCAATTGATTGGACTCTTCCAATTGGTATGCATACTTCCACCTTTTCATGTTCTCTGTATGTATAAATATCTCCTGTCTGTGTGTTCCAGTCTATGCATCCGAAGAAGTGAGCTCTACTGCCACAAGGACTTCTGTTCTTTTTGCGGATACAGACTAACACGGCTGCTACTCTGAAACCTATCCCTAACAGGTGTTTGTCCAATCTGTCCTTAAAAACCTCCAACATTGGGGATTCTGTAACTCCTTTGGAAGCCTGTTCCAGAGATTAACTATCCTTATAGTTAGATTTTTTCCCTAATATCTAACTTAAATCTCCTTTGCTGCTAATTAAGCCCATTACTTCTTGTCCTACCTTCGTGGACCTGGAGAACAATTGATCACAGTCCTCTTTTTAACAGACCTATATCTTCACTGTATTTGAAGACTTAGCTGATTTCACCTCAGTCTTCTTTTCTCAAGACTAAGCATGCCCAGTTTTTTAAATCTTCCCTCATAAGTCATGTTTTCTAAACTTTTTATCATTTTTGTTGCTCTTCTCTGGACTATCTCCAATTTGTCTACGCCTTTCCTAAAGCATGGCACCCAGAATTGGACACAGTACTCCAGCTGAGGCCCCACCAGTGCCAAGCAGAGTGGGACAATTACCTTCCGAGTCTTCTATACAACACTCCTATTAATTTGCCCCAAAATGATATTACCCCTTTTGCAACTGCATCACATTGTTGACTCATATTCAATTTGTGATCTTCTATAACCCCCAGATCCTTTTCAGTTGTACTACTGCCAAGCTGGTGATTCCCCATTTTGTAGTTGGGCATTTGACTGTTCCTTCCTAAGTGAAGTATTTTGTTTTTGTCTTTACTGAATTTTGTCTTGTTGAGTTCACACTAAGGCCTGGTCTACACTATGAGTTTAGGTCGAATTTAGCAGTGTTAAATCGAATTAATCCTGCACCCATCCACACAACAAAGCCATTTACTTCGACATAAAGCGCTTTTAAAATCGATTTCTGTACTCCTCCCTGATGCTAAAATTGATATTGCCGGTTCAAATTAGGGTTAGTGTGGATGCAATTTGACAGTATTGGCCTCCAGGAGCTATCCCAAAGTGCATCATTGTGACTGCTCTGGACAGCACTTTCAACTCAGATGCACTGGCCAGGTGTACAGGAAAAGCCCTATGAACTTTTGAATCTCATTTCCTGTTTGTTCAGTCGAGCTCATCAGCACAGGTGACCATGAAGTCTGAGAATCAAAAAAGAGCTCCAGTATGGACCGTATGGGAGTTACTGGATCTGATCGTTGTATGGGGAGATGATTCCATGCTATCTGAACTCCGTTCCAAAAGACAAAATGCCAATACAGTTGAAAAAATCTCCAAGGGCATGATGGAGAGAGACCACACAGGGACTCAACACAGTGCCACATGAAAGTTAAGAAGCTCAGACAAGCGTACCAGAAAACCAAAGAATCAAACAGATGGCCTGGGGCAGAGCCGCAGACATGCCGCTTCTACGCAGAGCTGCATGCAATTCTGGGGGGGAAGGGGCACCACCATTACCCCACCACGACCGTGGATTCTGAGGTGGGGGTACTCTCAGCCATGCCTGAGGATTTTGTTGACAGGGAAGATGAGGAGGAAGAGGAGGACAACCTTGAGGACAGCACACAGCATACCTTTCTCCCCAACAGCCAGGATCTTTTTCTCACCCTGACTGAAATACCCTCCTAATCCTCCCAAGGCGGTATCCCAGACCACGAAGCTGGCGAAGGGACCTCTGATGAGTGAACCTTTGTATATATAATACATGATTTAAAAGCAAGTGTTTTTTAATGATTAATTTGCCCTGAGGACTTGGGATGCATTCGCGGCCAGTACAGCTACTGGAAAAGTCTGTTAACGTGTCTGGAGATGGAGCGTAAATCCTCCAGGGGCATCTCCATGAAGCTCTCCTGGAGGTACTCTAAAAGCCTTTGCAGAAGGTTTCTGGGGAGAGCAGCCTTATTCTGTCCTCCATGGTAGGACACTTTACTGCGCCCTGTTAGTAGCAAGTAATCTGGTATCATTGCATGACAAAGCCTGGCAGCGTATTGTCCCGGTGTTTGCTGGCATTCAGGCAACATCCGTTCTTTATCTTGCTGTGTTATCCTCAAGAGAGTCATATCGTTCATGGTAACCTGGTTGAAATACGAGAATTTAATTAAGGGGACATTCAGAGGTGGCCGTTCCTACTGGGTTGTTTGCCTGTGGTTGAAAAGAAATCCTCCCCACAGTTAGCCAAGCGGTGGGGAGGGAGGGGCATTGGTGCTGAGCTGTTAGCATTTGGCGGGATTTTCCCTGATTCCAGCCACGCGGTGGTGGGAGGGGTAAAGCAATCATCGCAGAGAATTGGATGGGGAAGAGTTAGTTTGGTTTCTGCTGCTGCACGTTAACATGAAAACCGCAGCACTCAATGGGAGGGAAAGGAGGGCACTGCTTTTATGCAGGTTGCAGAAGCCGAAAGACTATGGCTTACCATGGCTGCCTGCAAACCGAATTCTGTTGCCCAGACCTGTGTCTGTGATCTCTAATGCCAAAGCCACAGGCACTCAATATTACGATTTAAAATGCGACCTTATACCGAAATCACATGTGCTATGTAATGTGAAAAGTGTTGTTCACCTTGAAAGAGTATACCCATTGTTCTGTGAAATGTATCGTTTTAAATACTTCTCTCCCTTTTTTACTCTCTCAGCTGCAAATGTTTTAAGCCTCCCTCCTCCGTCCCAAACGCTATCTCAGATAAGGCGGCAAAAAAAATGCATGCGCGATGAAATGTTCTCTGAGATCATGCAGTTGACCCACAATGAAAGAGATCATCCGAATGTGTGGAAAGACACATTATCACAGTACAGGAAAGTGGCCAATGAACGTGAGGACAGAAGGGATGAACGTGAGGACAGAAGGGACGATCCAGATGAGAGATGGTGGCAGGAAGATCAGAGGAGGCAGGATGAAACGCTGGGGCTTCTGTGGGATCAAACGGACATGCTTTGGCATCTGGTGGAGCTTCAGGAATGGCAGCAGGATCACAGAGTGCTGCTGCAGCCCCTGTTTAACTGCCCTCTCCCCTCCCCAAGTTCCATAGCCTCTTACCCAGAACGCGGGGAGGTGGGAGGGGAAGGAGGCTCTGTGCACCCTGCCAATCCACCCCAGTGGACAGCCCAAGCAACAGAAGGCTGTCTTTCAACAAGTTTTGAAGTGGCCTTTTCTTTCCCTCTTCTCCTCCTCCCACACCCCACCCGGGCTACCTTGTCAGTTCTCTCTCTATTTTTATAAACAATTTAAAAAAGAGTACATGGTTTTTAAAAGATAGTGACTTTATTTCCTTTGCAAGCAAGCTGTGATCGAAGGTGGGAGGGTGAGTGGCTTACAGAGAATGAGTCAACCAAGGGGGCGGGTTTACATCAAGGAGAAACAAACAGAACTGTCACATCGTAGCCTGGCCACTCATGAAACTGGTTTCCAAAGCTTCTCTGATGCTCTGGTGTACTCTTCTAATCACCCTGGTGTCTGGCTGCATGTAATCAGCAGCCAGACGATTAGCCTCAACCTCCCACCCTGCCATAAACATCTCCCCTTACTCTCACAGAGATTGTGGTGCACACAGCAAGCAGCAATAACAATGGGAATATTGGTTTGGCTGAGGTCTGAGCGAGTCATAAAGTGCGCCAGCGACCCTTTACACGTCCAAATGCACACTCTACCACCATTCTGCACTTGCTCAGCCTGTAGTTGAACAGCTCCTGACTACTGTCCAGGCTGCCTGTGTATGGCTTCATGAGCCATGGCATTAAGGTGTAGGCTGGGTCCCTAAGGATAACAATAGGCATTTCAACATCCCCAATTGTTATTTTCTGGTCTGGGAAGTAAATCCCTTGCTGCAGCCATTTAAACAGACTAGTGTTCCTGAAGATGCGAGTGTCATGAACCCTTCCCGGCCATCCCACGCTGATGTTGGTGAAACGTCCCTTGTGATCCACCAGTGCTTTCAGCACCATTGAAAAGTACCCCTTGCGGTTTATGCAGGGGCGGCTCCAGGCACCAGCACGCCAAGCGTGTGCCTGGGGAGACAAGCCACGGGGGGCGCTCTGTTGGTCGCCGCAAGGGCGGCAGGCAGGTTGCCTTCGGCGGCATGCCTGCAGAGGGTCCGCTGGTCCCGCAGCTTCGGCAGACCTCCCGCGGGCATGCCGCCGAATCCGCGGGACCGGGAACCTCCCGCAGGCAAGCCGACGAAGGCAGCCTGCCTGCTGTGCTTGGGGCGGCACAATACCTAGAGCCGCTCCTGGGTTTATGTACTGGCTGCCCTGGTGGTCTGGTGCCAAGATAGGGATATGGGTTCCATCTATCACCCCACCACAGTTAGGGAATCTCATTGCAGCAAAGCCATCTACTATGACCTACACATTTCCCAGAGTCACTACCTTTGGTAGCAGCAGCTCAGTGATTGTGTTGGCTACTTGCATCACAGCAGCCCCCACAGTAGATTTGCCCACTCCAAATTGATTCCCGACTGACCGGTAGCTGTCTAGCGTTGCAAGCTTCCACAGGGCTATCGCCACTTGCTTCTCAGCTGTGAGGGCTGCTCTCATCTTGGTATTCTGGTGCTTCAGGGCAGGGGAAAGCAAGTCACAAAGTTCCACAAAAGTGCCCATATGCATGTGAAAGTTTCGCAGCCACTGGGAATCGTCCCACACCTGCAACACTATGCAGTCCCACCAGTCTGTGCTTGTTTCCCGGGCCCAGAATTGGCATTCCACGGCATGAACCTGCCCTATTAACACCATGATCTCCAAAGTGCTGGGACCCGCGGTTTGAGAGAATTCTGTGCCCATGTCCTCATCAGTCTCGTCACTGCGCTGCCATCGCCTCCTCCTTGCCTGGTTTTTCAGGTTCTGGTTCTGCATAAACTGCACGATAATGCGCGAGGTGTTTACAATGTTGATGACTGCTGCATTGAGATGAGCGAGCTCCATACCTGAGGTGGTATGGCGTCTGCACTGAAAAAAGGCGCAAAACGATTTTCTGCTCTTGCCCTGATGGAGGGAGGGGCAACCAACAATATGGCTTACAAGGAATTAAAATCAACAAAGAGGATGGCTTTGCATCCAGGAGAAACACAAACAACTGTCACACAGAATGGCCCCCTCAAGGATTGAACTCAAAACCCTGGATTTAGCATGCTGTTGATTTCACGGGGGGAGGAAGGAGGGAGCAAATGAATACAAAACAAATCGGGTCAATTTTTTGTTTTGATCCACTCCATCTATCTTTTACATCTTAGGCTGGCAGCAGATGGTGCAATACGACTGCTAGCCCTTGTCATCTCCTGGGTGCTCGGCAGAAGATGCTGCATTATGACTGCTAGCCATCGTCATCTCCTGGCTGCTCGGCAGAAGATGGGAATGACCTGGATGAGTCACTCCCATGTCTGCCCAGGTGCCCCTGACTGACCTCACCAAGGTCAGCTAAAAGATCACCCAGGAAAACGATGATGATGGCTACCAGGCATAATGCACCATCTGCTGCCAAAAGGCAATGAGTTGCTGCTGTGTAGCAATGCAGTCCCACGTCTACCAGCACCCAGGAGAGGTACTGTGACAGTCAGCTGAGCGGGCTCCATGCCTGCCATGGTATGGCGTCTGCACAGGTAACCCAGGAAAAAAGGCATGAAACGATTGTCTGCTATTGCTTTCACGGAGGGAGGGAGAGCAGGGCCTGACGACATGCACCCAGAACCACCCGTGACAATGTTTTTTGCCCCATCAGGCATTGGGATCTCAACCCAGAATTCCAATGGGCGGGGGAGACTGCGGGGATTATGAGATCGCTACCCACAGTGCAACGCTCCGAAAGTCGACTCTAGCCTTGGTACTATGGACGCACACCACCAAATTAATTTGCTTAGTGGGGATGCATGCACTCGACTTTATACAATCTGTTGCCAAAAATCGAATTCTGTAAAATCGGAGTAATTTCGTCGTCAGGGGCGGCTCTAGAGTTTTTGCCGCCCCAAGCAGGCTTCCCTCGGTGGCATGCCTGTGGAGGGTCTGCTGGTCCCGCGGCTTCAGTGGACCTCCTGCAGGCGTGCCTGCGGAGGGTCCGCTGGTCCCGCGGCTACTGCTGAAGCTGCGGGACCAGTGGACCCTCCACAGGCATGCCTGTGGGAGGTCCACCGAAGCTGCGGGACCAGCGGACCCTCCGCAGGCATGCCGCGGAAGGCAGCCTGCCTGCTGCCCTCGCGGTGCTGGCAGAGCGCCCCCCGCAGCTTGCCGCCCCAAGCACGCGCTTGGCATGCTGGGGCCTGGAGCCGCCCCGGTTCGTAGTGTAGACATACTCTAACTCTCCAATTTGTTAAAGTTGTTTTGAATTCGAATCCTGTTCTCCAAAGTATTTGCAGCATTCCCCCGCCCAAGCTTGGTATCATCTGCAAATATTATAAGCATACTGTCCACTCCATTATCCAAGTCATTAATGCAAATAGTACTAGACCCAGAACTGACTTCCTGCAGGAATAGTACTAGATACACCATCCCAGTTTGACAGGTAACCATTGATAACTACTCTCTGAGTACAGTCTTTCAAGCGGTTGTGCATACACGTTGTAGTAATTTTATCTAGACCTCATTTCTCTAGTTTGCTTATGAGAATGTTGTGTGGGACCATATCACAAGCCTTACTAAAAAAATCAATATATTGTTTCTACTGCTTCCCACCCCCCATCCAGTAGACCAATAACCCTGTCAAAGAAGGATTTGTTTTTGACAAATCTATGTTGGCTATTCCTTATAACCTTATTATCCTCTAGGTGCTTACAAACTGATTGTTATATAATTTGTTTCAGTATCTTTCCAAGTATTGAAATTAGGCTGACTGGTCTCTAATTTCCCTGGTCCTCTTTGTTCCCTTTTTTGCAGATGAAGAGCTTTCATTTTGCTGAAGAAAAGAAGAAACACATTTTCACAAAATTACATGTGAATACTCATGAAAATGCACAGGTTTGAAGTGATTGAAATAAAGCAAAGAAATTCACGTATATAGATGCTGCTGTACATTTATACTGTGCATACAAGAGACAGAGGATGTATGTACACAGATAATTCCTTCTAACCCTTTTTAGACTAACTAAACATTTCTAGCTGTCCTGTGTAGCTTTTCTATAATATTTATCATTAATAAACTTTACATACAAATGAACTCTCACAACACCCCTGTGAATTAAGTGGATAAGCTCTATTCCTGTTTTCCAGAGGGAGAGACAGAGAAAGATGAATTGACTTTCCTAAGGCAACACTGTAAATCAGTGGCAAAACCAGCATTAAAACTCCCAACCTGGTGCTCAGTCCTCCAGACCATTTTTCATTCAGACTACACATTCATCCACTGAACACCCCTTGAGTTCAGTAGGAAATCCATGTGAAGAATTTTTGAGGGCTCAAAGCTTCCACATTTTCCACATGGCAAATTTACAAAAACAGATACACATCTTCACCCTTGTGGTGTAATAGTTCAGGGGAGACCTTTATGAAGACTTCTTGAAAAAGATCCCTAATCCATGTTCACTGAACTAGCAGGAAGACAATAGTGAATTGCTGGTAGATTCTTGTTTAAAGCAGTCAATCATCGAGTTTTTATTTATTTATTTACCTTCCACATGTTCAGAAATACAGATAAAAAGGAACTGCAAGAAAACAAAGTTCTGTGGCTGACTCTGAGTAGCTGTGTTAAGTAACTCGTGGATCATTATTTTTCTCCTCTGGTATCCGGCTTTCTTCTAAGTCAGAGACTGTATGTCATGTTTATTACTACAGAAACTGGTGAGTTCAAGTTGGTTCAGAAATTAATGGAGTGATGCTCCTATTTTCAGAGCTATGATGTCCTCTGAGGGGCAGAATTATTTCTTCTCTGAAAGGAAAACAGTTTAAGAAAGTAATTTCTAAAAGGAACATTAAATACTTTTTATACTTATACTGTAAACATGAATAAAACCCTTCTGGCGCTGAGATGTGTAACTGTGCCTTTGTGGGTCACAACTGAGAATACCAAATTCAGAACAAACTGCTGAGAAATAGGGCAGATACACCCCAAAACTGGCAGTTATTCTCCCATAAAATATACCAAACCAGAAAAAAAAGTAAACTTCTGTTTCACCACACTGGCTAACAAGAAGTCAGAAAACGCAGTTTTGTTAGATATTCCAGTCCTTTAAAATCAATTTCATCAAATAAAAGGTTCTTCTGATCCCAAAGGACCAGCCACATGCCCCGGTCAGAATACAACTCAGCTCTTGCCCAACAATCACACTGTTGCCAATCTTTAGGATCTAAAATCTAAAGTTTTATTTTTAAAAAGAAAGGTGAGAATTCAAATTGGTTAAAGGAATCAAATGCATACAATAAACGCAAAGTTATTGGTTCAGGCTTGTAGCAGTGACGGAATAAACTGCTGGCTTAAGTCAAGTCTCTGATTGCTTCCAAATCATTGAAAGGTCCTCAATCCCTTGGTTAGAATGCTCCCATTAGTATAAATCCATAGTCCAGAGGTTTGAGCAGGAAAGAGGCAAAATGGAGATGTTTCCTGCGCCTTTTATAGCTTCTGCCATGTAGAGAGAAACCCATTGTTTCAAACAAAGCCCTCAGCACAGCTGGTGGAAAATCACAGGTGACAAGATAGTATTTGGAGTCACTTGGACAAGTCACACGCCCATGCATAATTTTGCTTAGTCACAGCAGCGGCGATTACCTATACTTCAGCTGGAACATTCACAGGAAAGTCCATTCAGTGTAGATGGGCATCTTCCATTATGAATGAAGTGTTCTTTTGATGGGCCACTTAACTTGAATTGTCCCTTCAAGGTGTGCTGGCTAAATACCTTGTGGGCATTACCACAGTAGCAAACAAATTTGAATACAGGTATAGAGACAATTTTCATAGCCTCAAATACAAAAATGATACATGCATACAAATACCATAACCATAAGCAGCAAATCCAACCCTTTCTATTGACACCTTACTTGACACACTTTGTATAAGATCCATAGTAATTATATAACAGTGGTAGCAACAATGATTTACATGGTCATATTTTAATCAGATAATGTCACAAGGTGATAATGCATGTAGCCTCCACATAAGCAGCCCAGAGAGAAAAAAAAATCTGTAAGAATGGGTTGGGAAAAGGCCTCTGGGTTCCCCCTGAAGATGCAATGCTATGAGGTGCTGAGTACCATGAGCTTTCTGTAAAAATCAGTCAAGGTCACTCAGCTCTGTACATGATCAGAACCAAAGGGAGATAAGTATGTCTAAGGGTATATCTTGACTGTAATTGGGAGGTCTGATTTCAGATCGAAGCTAGCTCAAATAACAATAGCTGTGAAGCTTCAGCAGCTACGCTTGTATGTACCCAGGATCTTGGATGTAGGTATGGCTAAACTGTGCAGCTGTAGCTTCCCTGCTATTGTTATGTCTACACTGACATAACAATGTTACGTTGGAGGTGTAACTGCAGATCATGTAGGCATACTCATACTAGCTTTACCAGCATGGTAAAAAATGGCAGTGAAGATGCAGTAGCTGTACAAGCTTGCTCAGAACCTTGGGGACATATTCACATTCCTAGCTCATGCCATGCTCCATGCCACTGCATTTTCACTGCTATTTTTAGCCACATTAGCTAGGTTAAAGCTAGCATGGGTATTCCACCAAAGCTGCAATCATATCTCTAACTTTAGTGCAGATGTTCCTTAAGGAAGGTACTACGTTACATGTCTTGTTTCCAGGGGTGAAAGTAAAATTGAACTCTTACTGGTATGGGGCCAGCTCCAGCCTCCCCAGAAGGGGTGTGGCCTTGGGTGGAAAGGGCAGCATCCCCCAGCCAGCCCATCTGCGTTGCCTGGCCCTCGCTGCCCAGGACTCCAGCAGCAATTTAGAGGTCAGCATCCCCCAGCTAGCCCATCCGCTGCTGCTCCTTTAAATCACTGCTCCTTTAAATCACTGGCCCCAGGGCAGCTGCTCCTTTTGCAGTAGCCGGGGAGGGGGAGGCAAAAGGGGCAACAGTGTTAAAGCGCTTCCGCGGCAGCGCTTTAAGCAGAATCCTTTGCCACAGCAGCACTTTAAAATCAGCTGTATGGGCTGGTATCAGTGACCAGTTTTTACCACTATGTCGTACCGGCCTGTACTGTCTTACTTTCACCCCTGCTTGTTTCTCATATTGGCATCTATCACTAATCCCTGAGCTGGCCCATTGTTCTCTTTTGTCTAGTGAAGGTGACAATGCAATGATCCAATTATACATGATGAGGATTCATTTATTGTTAGATATGTTTTCTTTTTTTCCCTGCATCTTAAAATAGCAAGTTTGTGCAATGTGATTTGCTGGGATGTAAGTTCCCTTTTATTATATGCAATAAATCAATCCACTATTTAATTTAATTTGGTTAACAGTGAGGTACAATCGGTACCTTTCATTGTACAGTATTTAGCTATTTTGGATGTATCTAGACTACTTTGTTTTCCCTGCACGGTAAACTTTACAGCCCCAGTACAGCCATTTGCTTTTAAGATAGATGTGTGACTGACATCTTTTATATTTTTCCAACATTAAAACAAATAAAAGGCAAGATGTTGTTTGCTTTTGCTTCCTTTCCAAAGGAGTGAATTGCTGCTCTAATTTATACTTTCACATTTCTGAGAAGACACGTGTTCTTTGAGGAGCACTCTTGATTATGTATGTAACTGTTTAAGACATTTATTTAGTGTGTTTGGTAGTCATTGTTGGTTTTACACTTTCAAAGAGTCCTTGTAAACAACACAATGATTCTTTCTTTGTATTTCAGAATGTTCTGGGCATTTATATTGTGGGAAGCAAATATACTCCTTTATTAATAAATTAATGGTGTTTTGTCAACATCCACACAGTATGGAAGAAGGCTGGAAGCTATTTAAATGTCCTTTCCACATATTTAAATGCAAGCACATCACATAGTGCCAGATCAACTTCAATGGGCCCAGTCCTGCTCTTTAAAAATCATAATCTCCAACATGCACAAGAAAAATCACATACAGAGCTGTAACCCGGTTCAAGAAAAAATGGTAAAAATTCATCTTCACTATAGGACCACAAGGTTATTGAATCTTTCAGGGGCCCAGTACAATATTACGAATGGGTTCCTCCGCATAGTATGAATTCAAGAAGCAAGATCCTAAATGCAGATTGAAGCTCATTAAGGGCTAGATCAGGGGTCGGCAACCTCTGGCACGTGGCTCACCAGGGTAAGCGCCCTGGCGGGCCAGGCCAGTTTGTTTACCTGCCGCGTTGGCAGGTTCAGCCGATCGCAGCTCCCACTGGCTACGGTCCGCTGTCCCAGGCCAATGGGGGTGGTGGGAAGCGGCACAGGCAAGGGATGTGCTAACCGCAGCTTCCCGTCACCCCCATTAACCTGGGACGGCGAACCGCAGCCAGTGGGAACCGCGATCGGCCGAACCTGCCGACACAGCAGGTAAACAAACTGGCCCGGCCCGCCAGGGAGCTTACCCTGGCCAGCCATGTGCCAGAAGTTGCTGACCACTGGGCTAGATCTTAAGCCCATTAAAGTCAATGTGAGTCCCTCCATTGACTTCAGTAGACATTGGCTCAGGTCCTATGACTGGAGTGAAACAGTACAAGTTAGGACTTTAAATCCAATTTACTATAGGCCAGCAGTTCTCAAACTGTGGGTTGTGACCCCCTTTGAATGGAGCCACCAGGGCTAGCTTAGACTTCTTGGGGCCTGGAGCTGAAGCCCGAACCCCACTGCCCAGGGCCAAAGCCAAAACATGGCTGGGGCTTGGGCCCCACTACCCAGGGTAGTGGGGCTTGGGAAAGCTCAGGCTTCAGTCCCCGCTCCTGGGGTCACGAAGTAATTTTTGTTGTTAATAGGGGGTCACAGTGCAATGAAGTTTGAGAACCTCTGCTATAGACTAAACATTATTTAGTCTATAGGCCAAGTGTTAAACAGAAAGAAGGGGTGTGGTAAACCATAGGTCTGTATTTGCTGGCCTCATATCACACTGAGGATGGTCAGGCTGGGATAGAAGGATCCATTAAGAACTTTGGCACATAGCCACAAAGAGACTTAGGCATCATGGTGCCCAATTTATAGGAACCCAGAAAATCATGGGAACAACACTGTGATACACAAAGTCTGATTAAGTGTCTAGACTCCCATTCAATGAAAGGGGAAAGATAGGCACGTTAGACATGCCAGGCCGGGCCAGCTCTTCTCGCAGCTCCCATTGGACGGGAACGGCGAACCACGGCCACTGGGAGCTGCGAGCAGCTGTACCTGCGGACACTCAGGTAAACAAAGCATCTTGCGGCCCACCAGGGGCTTACCCTGAACAAGCTGTGAACCGAGTCTGGGAACCCCTGCCTTAGACTGTAATCCATAAAGCCAGCATCTCTGGTGGGGAGCTACCTAAGCTAGCCAATGAGAGATGGTGACCATACAGGTGTGTCCTAAAACCTTCTTCAGTCAGGAGATAGTGCCTAAGTCCAGGCTGCATGGAGGCACCCATCTTCGCTTGCAATCCACAAACTGAGAGAAAATATGCATCTGCCACCCACAGTCCCACATGTGACTTAGGCAGCTGAATGCCTATCTTCCCCGGGGCTGTGAATCACTCTGGGGCTTAGACAGGAGATCTTGCAATCAGTGAAGTTATACCAGAGACTATTAAAAAGTCCTTGATCCAAATTCATCACAAATGTCATATAAGTGATGAGCTGCCAAAATCTTAACAACCGGTTCCCTACAAAAAGTTCTGATTTAAGGGGGGGGAGTGGGGGAGGGGCCAGGGAGAGATCGTCGTAGGGCCGGAGGCCCCTGCAGGGCCTGGGCCAATTGCCCCACTTGCCCCCTCCCCTTCCCTCTGGCCAGCCCTGGAGCTTGCAGCAGTCCCCGCCCCCCACCTTGCTGGGCCATTCAAAAAGTGGCAGCAGGACGACTCCAGAGCTCAGCTGAGCTGCACAGCTGGTGCCGGCGGCTGGCCATGCTGCAGCTGCAGGGAAGTGGGGGAAGGGCTGGGGGAGCCTCAGCCTCCCCAGCTGGGAATCCTGGGAGCAACAGGATGGTCCGGCCCACAGACCAGAGTTCTTTGCCCACCTCCTGGCCCTTTAACAACCGGTTCTCCACGGAGGTCTAATTTTAGCAACCGGTTCTTGAGAACCTGTGGGAACCTGCTCCAGCTCACCACTGCATATAACTAGCTATTAACTCCATGGAATAAGAACACAATGGTTAGAGGAAGATAAAGACCTGTACAACTGTCAAGATTAAAGTAGTCCTATTGTATGTGCCATATTTTCCTAGAGGGTTTTTCTCAGACTCCTCATACTGCATTTAAACTGTCTCATGGAACATAAGAGTACATTTGTTTATCTTGACAGATTGCCATAAATCTGGAAACTTTGTTTTCTAAGGTTGGTGACACGGCACTGTCTGCTGAAACTTGCTCTTCCTGACTGCCATTTGGAGCCTTGGGTCCTGATCCCACTAAGATTTATGCACATGCATGATCATAATTACACCAATGGTGCTAGTGACATGCATAGTGGACAAATATTTGTAGGAATGGGGTCCAAGTTTGATGAGCTACAGATCGCACTGCAGGACTTGTATGTTAATAATAAGTTAAAAAAGAAAAAAAGCTTGACTGAACAAACGAACTTTCCACACAATATTAACAACTTTATTTATAACATGAAATTTCTAACCTTTAAAAGAACTATTTGTGTTTGGTCAACTTTGTATCATTAGCTCTGAATGTATTTTGTTCAAATTCTAAAAGTTGTAACCATACATTGTAAAATGTACTTGTTCCTGGTACATAGCTGTCTGTTATGTTTTTCCACTGAAAGGATTTTGCATAGTTTATTTCTCCAGGACAGTAGTGTTGCAGGATCTGTCCTTTACAAAATTGAACGATTACACATCTGGCTGCTAGAAGTAATTGGGTTATTAATGGGACTTGCCTCGAGTTAATTACCTCCTTTGGACTGTAACCTAATAGAACCATTATGGGTAATTTTAATTATCTTGAAAATTCTGTTATTTTCTTCCAAAATGTTATGGTTTTAGGGCATTCCCACCATCCATGCAGAAAAGTCCACATCTCTCCACAATTTTCAACTCTGCATTTAAACCTGTAATATAGTATATTTAATAGTTTGCTTATCTTAAATAGAATCCGCAACTATTGATAAGTATTTCCCCCCTTCCACAGAGGCCTATAGAGTTTTCTTATTCACTCTGGAGAAATTATTGCTGTGACGCTGCACCCCATAATGCTTTATGGGAATATGCTTATGAATGTATATATGACATAAGTGGAATATGTTTTATGCTACACATGCCATGTAACATATCTCTGTAAATGTTATGATCTACTGAATACAGTCCTCTTATTTGTTTGCATGTATCATTTTTGTACTTGAAGTTATGAATATTGGCTGTATACTTGTTTGATATTAAGTAGGTTTTAGTGAAGCAGTTGGTCAGCTTCCTGAGAAAAGTCTGTTCTCAGTAAGTGCTCAGTGAAGAAGCCCTTAAGCCAACAATGAACTTGGAGACGCCAATCCACATCTGAGCTTTCCCAGGAATGTGGCTTGGCTGGTAAGGAACTCAGTCATGCCTGGACATGTGACTTGCCCATGTGACTCCAAAGCTGGACCCAATCTAGAAGGAGACTAGTCTGCAAAAGGAAGCTGACTGGAACACCTCTGAAGGTGAGGTTTTATCTGTATTCAGCTTTCTTACTGTATTAGGCATAGACTGGCATGTTTTATTTTATTTTGTTGGGCATTTACTTTGTTCTGTCTGTTACTACTTTGAACCACTTAAATCCTGCTTTCTGTATTTAATAAAATCACATTTTACTTATTATTTAATACAGAGTATGTATTAATACTGGGGGTGGGGGGGCCTAACAGCTGTGCATATCTCTCTAACAGTGTTATAGAGGACGAACAATTTATGAGTTTACCCTGTATAAGCTTTATATAGGGTAAAACAGATTTATTTGGGGTTTGGACCCCATTGGGAGTTGGGCAGCTGAGTGTTAAAGACAGGAACACTTCTTAAGCTGCTTTCAGTTAAGCCTGCAGTCTGTGGGATGTGATTCAGACCTGGGTCTGTGTTTGTGGCTAGCAAGCATGTCTGGCACAGCCAGGCAGGGCTCTGGAATGGCAAGCTGGCAGGGAAAGCAGGAGCAGAAGTAGTCTTGGCACATCAGTTGGCAGCCCCAAGGGGGTTTCTGTGACCCAACCCATCACAATTGCCCCAAACAAATTTAATAATTCTTGTCTGAATTTCCACTAGAGTTCATTTTGGTATCCGTATTGGTAGGGCCTGAAGTGGGAAATTAACCACCAATTAATTGTTACCACAGCTATATGACCAAGCCAAGCCAAATGTTTCTTTCAATCCAAAAGAGCTTTTTTAACTTTTGAAATAATTGGAGAAAAAATTAATTTCATATAGATGCTTGAGATTATGAGAAATACTGACTCCAAAGTAATTTATTTCTACACAATAACACAAATGCATTCTGCAGCTGTTGATCAGTGGCTCCTTGTCTTAGGGTGCTCTACTCACTGCTGGAGTGTCTCCTTCTGGCTGTGTCTAGGGATTAGTTCTTCCAGTCTGACACCTCTTCCTGCAGTTGTTCACTACATCTCTCTCCATGTCTCACTTGCTTGGGATTTGACTACTCCTGCTTTGTGGCTTGGTTTGCCAGCCAGGTCAGTGCAGTTTTCCCCTTCAAGGGAGGAGTGGGGGGGGGTTGTATGCCTCAAAGGACCCACTGCTCCAGGCCCCTTTCACTGCCCCTTAACAGTACCTCTTCCCCAGTAGTTGGTAGGAGAACTCAGGCCTACCCTGTACACTAGTTTCCAGCCCAGGGATCATGCAAGCAGTCAAAGACTGTACAGTTCTCAACCTTACTACTGTATCCCTGGGCTACTTCCTCCCTTGCCTTCTCTTGCCCTAAGAGTGACTATATCATCTCTCCCTCTGCAGCCTCCTTCTACTTGCAGCAACTGGGCTTTTACAGGCCCCTCCTGTTCTTCTCCCTCTGAGCTTCATCTCTAATTAGTCCTCCTTGCTCTATGGCTTCTCCTCTAGTTGCAGCCTAGGTGTTTAATTGGGCCACTTAATCCCTTCAGGCCTACTGTGGGGGGTGGACACCCCATCATACTTCTCCAGCCCTATATTTAGTATAACTAATTTAATAGCCTGATGTCATCAAACTGATTAGTTTCTTCAGAATATGCCATAGATTTTACTCGATTGGTAACCATGAGTACCTTAACATCTACATACAGTGCAATTTTATGTTTATTTATTAATTGTAACCTCTATTATGCTACTATTCTGATGTATTTTTTGTGCCAGGCATTCAATAAAGAGGGCAAACAACAGAGAGATATAGGACAACCTTGTCTGATCATCTTTGTAGCTGAAATTATTTGGAATATACCTCATTAACTCTTATCCTAGGGGAAGGAGGATGCAATATATTTATCCAAATCTTCAGAGATGGGTTTAGGAGGCAATTTGAAGACAGTGTTTTGAGGAAAGACTCGCTTCTTTATCAAAGGTCTTGGTATCTAAGGATAGCACTAGATTTATATTTTATTTTATAGATTTTAAATTATTTCTACAAGTCAGCTAATGTTATGACTCAATTATCACACTAAAACTGTTTGATCAATGTGTATTAATTGGGGAAGGGCTGCTTCTATTCCACAGGCAAGAATCTTTGAAAATATTGTCATGCCTACATTAAAAGTGGGCTGTATGAGCAAACAAGACATTCAATGAGTATGATTTAGAAGCTTGTCTTTTATCTACTATGTCCACCTCCCGTATTGGAATCTCCTTACTCTACATAAACAGAATGATTAGTTTCTTTGTAATAATTTCTGATGTTATTTTATAAAACCTATCTGGTTCCAGGTATTTTTGTGGTGGCATTGATTTAATCATGGCCACCTCATCTTCCATTGGTCTTTCTAATCTAACTGTTCCTGAGTGAACCTTGCCTTGTTAGCCTCATGGTAGAAAAGGGCAATTCTGGTTCATGGATAATTTCAAAATTTGGTTTCATTCGGATTAGGCACAAAAAAAAAATCTAAACTCTTTGCAAGAGGGAGTGGAGCCCTGTTTCTGAGTAACCTAGCCCTAGAGTAGTCCACTTGGCTGCCGAGGAGCTGTGAGTCTGAGCTGGCAGGAAAACAAGTATGGGGATTTCACAAAACAAGCCATCTCTGCAGAATGTCTCAATTCTGGCAAGTCCGCAAATTTTGAGAAAAAATGTTTGGTCACAATGTTTTTGACCAGCTATACTCAATATATTTTATAGTTTTCCTCATATTCTCTTTATAGTGAGAGGCATAAACAGTAGTATAAAACCTTCTGAATTATTCAGTAATCTCTCTAGTATAAAATTTATTTATTTTGCATTTTTGTTGCCTGTCTTTGACTCTTAGAATCATACCAGGGACCTCAAGCAGTCTTCTAGTCCAGTCCCCTGCACACAGGGCAGGACTAAGTATTATCTAAACCATCCCTGACAGGTGATTGTCTACCTTGCTCTTAAAAATCTTCAATGATGGAGATTCCACAACCTCCCTAGGCAATTTATTCCAGTGCTTAACTACCCTGACAGTTAGGGAGTTTTATCTAGTGGCCAACCTAAATCTCCCTTGCTGCAATTTAAGCCCATTGCTTCTTGTCCTATCCTCTTGTCCTTCTCTTTTCTTAATCTATTATGAGGTTTTTATTAGCCTGATTTCTCCTCTTATCCCCTGATCATATCATCTCTTTTTTCTGCTTCCCTTTCTTTCTTCCTCAGAATGCTAGCTAATTTATTTACCTCTTATTACTCCTTTATATACCTCCCAGACAATGTTTTTAGATGTTTGACCTTACCATTAGTATCAAAACAGAACTTGATTTCTATCTTTATAGAATCCAAAATAAATGAATCTTTCAACTGGGAGAATTATTCAGCATCCATGTATTTTCTGTCGGACCACCATTACTGATTTCAAATAGGGTTACTCACCTTGTGGCTAGGTATGGCATTGCAGTGTCTCTCTCAGTAGTCCTGCTGACTGGCCATCCGGGTCTGCTAGTGGTCCCCATTGCCTTGTGACATGGCCCTCCAGACTAGTTACTTGGAGTTCAACCTTTTCGGGATAAGCCAGGGTTTTAACTCAACAGTCTCAGAACTTCATGTCAGGTCTTGAGAACCTGTGGGAACCGGCTCCAGCTCACCACTGTTCCCATGTAACAAAGGAAAGAAAACTAAATTAACAAAAATTAAGCTCTACTGCCCTACTAGGATCACTCAGACATCCACCCTACTGCTAAGATAGCGTGAGTCTCTGCTGTGCTCCTCTCAGAGAGGTCTGTCCTCCTCTTCACAGGCTGGGCTATTCTGTACTGTGCTTCTCTCTTTTAGGCTCCTCCTCATAGGCCCAGCTGGGACTGCCTGAGTGGAAATCTGCTCTTCCACCCCTTCTTGCCTGATGTGGGGTTTATACACCCCTATCACAATTACAAACATGATATACATGATCTGTCCATATTTGGGGTATAGTAGCTGAATCTATAACCTCAGCTAACAATTGTGATGTGGCCTGAATGTAATCAATCCTGGTGTATAAACTTGCAGACAGCGATAAAAAGGTATAATCTGGCTGGTTCCTCCAGGTGTCATCCTGAAGCCACATTTGATTACATTTTCCCTTGACTGTAGGTCCTAGCCTATGGCTTTTTTATATTTATTAGTATCTGATTTATCCATTAGGAGATTTAGTGAGGTGTTAATGTCTCCTCCACTTATAATTCTTCTTATTACAAAATTTACGTTAGCCAAAAATTAATCAGCAAATAATTCCTGCCTAGAAATAAAATCATAGACTGACCTAAATGCATAGTTGTCTCCAGATATCATGATCCTTATCAATATAAAACTTCCTTCTACATCACACCTAATTCCTTTTTTGTAATGAATCACAGATTCTTTGATATTAAAGTTACTACTCCTTTAAAAAAAATCCATGAGTGGGAAAAACCAGTTTCCCAAACCAGTTGCATGTTTATTCATTTTATTTATATTCTTATAATCTATGTAATTATAAGATTGTCATATGATGTTGAGTGAATTTATTCCTAAATTTTCCATGATAGGTGGCTCTTCTCCACTGAATAATAGATACATTCCAATAAGAGCTGGTTAGAAAACAGCATCATCACCCTGGGAAAACTTTGATCAAAATGAAATGTCAGTGAAATATTGAAAACCAAAATATTTTAGCCAAACTCCCAAAATATTGTTATTCCAAATGTTGCCACAGTTCCTCATGGAAATTGTAGTTCGTATGCCTTATACTCCCATTCTTTTCTATGGCCTGGGGTCCCTGACTGGACTATAGCTCCCATGATACACCACTTTCTCCCTAGTTGGTGGGAGGAGAAGGGGGATATTATAGGAAACCCTGGCCATAGTGCATCATTCCCAGAGGGAGGATACCTAGCTTAAATGATGTGGTCATGTGTGGAGGATTTAATCCCTCTGTGGGGGAGAAAAAAAGAGAATCTATAGGAGGGATCGGCAACCTCTGGCACACGGCTCACCAGAGTAAGCACCCAGGCGGGCCGGGCCAGTTTGTGTACCTGATGTGTCCGCAGGTTTGGCCAATCGCGGCTCCCACTGGCCGCGGTTCACCGCTCCAGGCCAGTGGGGGTGGCGGGCTGAGGGATGTGCTGGCTATGGCTTCCTGCCACCCCCATTGGCCTGGGACGGTGAACCACAACCAGTGGGAGCTGCGATCGGCCGAATCTGTGGACAAATCAGATAAACAAATTGGCCCGGCTCGCCAGGATGCTTACTCTGGGGAGCTGCGTGCCAGAGGTTGCCGACCCCTGATCTATAGAAAGTGGTAGAGAGCATGAACTTTAGTGTAGAGTGAGCGTATGCACTTACTTTTTCTTCTCTAAGCAGAGTTCTCAAGTTCTTTTGCCATGTTTCTTCAGGCTGCAGGATAATTACAAATGCTACTCCACCAAAGAAAAAACACTTCTACCAATTTTAACTCCTGTGCTTAAGGCATTCGTTTTTTGTCTCCTCTACTAAGGTCTCTTCTTGCGTGGCCTGAGTGTTGGGATTTTTTAAGAAAAAACAACAGCAAGGATTTTATTTGTGTTTTCTACTTATAAGAAATTTGAAAGGGTCTTTGATACAAAACTAATCTAAAGCAATTAAAGGAATTAGACTATAATTAGACTGTAAATACAGATATTGAGTTTACTTTGTGGAACAAAAAGCTGATTGGAAAGCTGGCTCAGGGTTATAAAAGCTCAGCTTTCTCAATTAACTTTGCATTATAGCACTAGAATTCAAGCAGTGCACAGCTCTAGATAGGTGTTACGAACAAAATGGACACAGCTGAGATGGTGGCTTAGGAGGCTGCAGTTTTCTTCAGAGGAACAAAGGCAGTTAAAGGGATAATCAACCACTCCAACATGTTCTTTTGTTTAATTTTTAAGTATTCTTTCTACGATTATTTCTACTTGCTAGCATATACAGTATGATCCATTTTTAAAAATGTCAGTCTGGGTCAGAAACAACAGTTAAGGACCTTGCCCAGCACCCACAACCAAGCTCAGACATTCCTTTATCCAGGTCCTTTCATCGGTCTGGAAAAGGAACAGAGGCCACAGGGAGCATGTGATGTGAAATAACCCCAAAAAGTCAGGTCCCTGCTCTGAGTTTTTTTCCTCTGCTGCCTTTTCTGTGTATTCCAGTGCCAGAATTCCCAGTGGGAGAAGCCAGATGTGTACTGCAGCCCCACCAGGAGTCCTTAGTGGCAGCAAGGGTTATTGTCATTTAAGGACTTCAGCCACAATTGTAACATATTATTAGTGGAGGTTTACTCCACCAGATCCTCATAATCAGCTGCTCTTGAAGATATATGTAACTATAAATTCCATAAATAAATGTAGTGTAATAGACTAGGGAACATATATTTTTTTAAAATAATAAGTTTCTTTGCACTTTTCAAAACTAGACATCAATCACTCATTTTATTGAGCACTATTCCAAAATAAGAATTCAGCCATGTTTCTATTATGCCCTTTGTGCTCCTTCTCAGAGCTATTTCAAATAGTTCAGCATATTTTGTACAAACATACATAACAAAGAAAAGCAACTGGGCATAAACATTCAAGGGTCTTTTAAAAATAGGCTTAAGATGCAAGGCAAAGTAATTTATTTTTCAAATGATTGACAGTCAAATGTTATGGTTGCTTATTTTGCTAGCCCTGCAAAGAACTCAGGGGAAAAAAATACAGTCATGAGTGCACCCTATCCTTGTCCTACTAGCTTTTTACTGCTTGATCGGACCATTCTTGTCAGTGGAAACAGAGTTTTATATTTGCATTTTGAGAGCTTGTGCGGATTTATTCAGAATGTAGCACTTTGTGTCTTATTTGTGAGTCTAAGCAATAGTTAGAACACAGGTAGAAAAGAACAAGGCAATGACCAGCAACTGCATTTGTACAAATGGATCCCTTCATCTTCATGCAGCACCACTGAGTCAGTGGGTCTTCACATGGGTACAAGGGTCCACCAGCAGCATAGGGGCATTTATGTTTATATTCTCTTAAAATACTTTGGAGTAGTATTATTGAGAATACATTACAATGCTACATACACATTTATTAGTGGATGATGAGAGCTGTGTGGTATAAAGAAACATTGTTAGCTATTCAACACTAAGGCAGTGTTGTGTCTCAAGGATATGTTCCAATCATATATAAAAATATGAGAAATTAATTCAGTACATTTGCCCAACTAATGAATTCTGTTTCAACTAGGGTACTGTTATAGTCATGTGCTCAGCATTGTAACTATGCTATTTTGACTGCTGGACAAGACTATTTAAATTTCATGAACCAATATTTTGAAATCATGCAACATCATATAAAGGGGACAGTTCTCTTTTATGTTGGATGGGTGTGTTTAGGAGTGGTAGGGCACAGGAAGACTCTTTTCCCCTTAATTCACCCATACAGCAGCAGGCAAGATATTCACTTAGCATTAGGAGGAAAGCTCTAGCTAAAACACCCATCAGACAAGAGTTCCATGAGGGCATGGTCTTCTGTTGTGGGTTGTTTTCTTTGGGTGGGGGAAAGGGGGAGAAGAGGTTGGTGACTGCCAGGCCTGTTTGCTATAGTCAATAGTATGAGCTACCGGAGTACTGACTGCTGCTTTCCGGAGTAGCAGTAAGGTGTGTTCCTGAGCATGCCTCTGCCCACCTCCTCGAACCCTCTTACTCTGTGCTGGCAGGATTAATCAGGGATGCTCTTCATGTGGGCAGTAACAATCCATATCTCCCAATAACACAGCCAAAAGGGTGTATGGGAGGATTTAGGCTGCATTCTTCATCCTTCAAAGAATGGTCTTTTGATCTACAGTGATAAAATTCACATTCCTGTGCAGGTTTTAACAGATTGTTTTCTTCAGTACAGGAGTACTATGTTTGACCTACATACTGCAACTATGTACTTCTTCTGTAGATGTGGTAGAGAGAATAGAATGTATAGCTGGACATTTCCTGGACTGAGTTCTGAAAGTCAGGAGGCATTGTAAATTAAGATAAGATGGGTGGTTTTGTTATTTGGTGATATACAATGTACTCCTGGAGAAGGGCTATTATTTAAAGCATTTAAACATTCAAAAAATCCCTTTGTACTCTACAAACATCCAGAGAAAAGTGTTTATGCAAATAAATATTGATTTCTTGCACAGCTCACTTCATCTAGGTATATTGCTTTCCCTCCCACATCCTTGTTAACAATTTTTGGAGTCTGAAATGCAATGAGGAGAGTTGAACTGTCAGAGTGGAAAGGCAAGCTAGTGTTTTATTAAAAGTACATCTTGAAGTAAGAGCAATATTTATTTGTGAAAAAGTGTCTTTTAGGTTCTAGGATTTCAAGATATCCAGGCATAGTGTATACTTGAAGCATTAATTTATAAAAGCAGGGTCATACTGAGTTGAAGAAAGCTATTACACATAAAATGCATGCAAGGCAAGACCCACTACATAATGGTATCAAAGGATTTGGAGAGACAGGAAAGGGATGAAAGGAGGACTCAGCACCACACAAGTTAGGAGTAAATCTATTTATTTAGGGGCCAGTTCTACACCACTGAACTCAGTGGCGCAGGATCATGCTCCTAATGCATATATCTAGGATCTGACCCTGAAAATCACTCCCTATGGCTGGAGCCCTGTAACAGATGGAATGGTGTATCAATGGATCATCAGTCCACTGACAAAAGAGTGAAATACAGTTTTATAATCCTGGAACCTAACAGTACCCGTTTGATGTTAATTGGACCTCTCCTGCAATTTAGCAAAACTACTCCTTTTCTAATTTATTATAATACTAATTAACATTAAAATGCCCCTAACCATAATTATATTTCTGCCACCTTCTTATGGCTCTTTACATTACACATCTGCACTGATGTCCTTCTCATACTACCAATATAGATGACATTTTAATAAAAACACTCAATTCTTAAAAAACATTTATTGAAAACCTTACTCAAGCTACTATAACCAAAACATAATGATAACGTCCTTGCTAATCTTACTTTCCCATAACACTCTGCCTCCAACTTTCTCACACTACCAACTTCAATTTCACATACTCCTGTACATTTAAGCTAACTTAGGCCCCAAACCTAACTTCTACTTATTTCATTACCCAAACCATCCTATAGGCCAGAAGTTCTCAAACTGCGGTCCACAGACCACCAGTGGTCTGCGAGCTCCATTCAGGTGGTCCATGGAAAGTTCCACCTAAGGTGCGCGCCTGAGCAGTCGCACACAAGAGAATGAAGGGCCACCCACCTAATTTCTGGAGCCGCGCTGGCGTGGCTCCACTAATTAGGTGCCTAGACCCTGGAGAAGAGGCACATGTAAGGTGAGGTCGTGGCCTTAGGGGCAATAGGGGGTTGGTGGGAAGGGTAGTGGGGTGAGAACAGGGAGTGGGGGGAATTTGAGACTTGCAGGGCTGCGGCAGCCAGAGAAAGAGTCAACTTTCCCCAGCTCCAGGGCTGTGGCTGCCAAGGAGAGATGTCCCTCCTTCCCAGCCGCAGCTGAGGGGCTGCTGTGGCAGGGGAGAGACCCCCCTCCTTCCCAGCCCCAGCTCGGAGGCTGCCACGGTGTGGGAGAAAGGGCACATCCATCACATTAGCAAGGTAAGACTACTGATATTAAAATATGAGTTGTGTGCTTTTATTTGTAGAACAAAAAAAAACTTTAATTATTATTAAGTTTGTTTTTATATAGTGCTTTTATCCAAAGCGCTTTATAATAGTTAGCTAACGGTACAAAAAACATTTGAGAAGATCATTAAGTTGTCTGCCAAGACCCTCAGCAATTTTCAAGTGGTCTGCGAAAAAAAAGTTTGAGAACCACTGCTATAGGCTACACCTGCACCTACATGGAGATCATCTGACTACAGTGGAGGGCTCTGTTCAGGCACCAGGTTACACCTAGGAGGAATGACTAGTAGGATCAGAGCCGATGTGTACATAGTAAAAGTATTTATATTCCATCTTCATAACAGGAGTAAGCTCTATAGGTAGTGCTCTATTTTTTACAAAAGGACTAACCTGCACAAGTTATGCATACCTTCAACTAAATTGTGACTGTTCTTTTATTTGTAGAAGAGCTGGTCAAAAATTACATATTATAATATAACATAACCTAACAATATTTCAACAAAGTCATTTTGATATTTTCTTAAATGAATTATTTATGAAATTTCATGTTTTGGTAAATGTTGCCATTTTGACTTTTTGTTTGGATTTGGAATGAAAACAAATTCCAAAATAACAGAATTTCCCGAGGAACAAAAATTCTATTTTCTAACCAGCTCTAATTCCTACAGGCTTATCTACATGGTACGTTAGTGCACAGCAAGCCAGGGTTTGAATCTGCAGTTCATTAGCCTTCCATTCATTAAGTCACCATGTAGAGCCAGCTACTGTGCACTATAAGTTCTGCATTTCGGTTTGACATACTGTACAGGACTTTTGGTGTGCGGTAGCATGGCCCACACAGTAACTAAGGCCTTGTCTACACTTTCACTTTACAGCACTGCAACTTCCTCGCTCGGGGGTGTGTGTGTGTGTGTGTGTGAAAAAACAGCCCCCTGAGCTGCAAGTTTCAGAGCTATAAAGTGGCAGTGTAGACAGTGTGTTGCGCTCCCAGCGCTGGTAGCTATTCCCCTTGTGGAGGTGGGGTTTTTATAGCGCCGGGAGAGCTCTCTCGCAGCACTGGTGGCAGCTTTTACATTGCTAGTGAAGACATACCCTTAGAGTGCAGCAAGCTAGTACACTGTACATTCACACTCTGGCTCGCTGAGCAATACACTGCTGTGTAGATAGACCCGGAGTCTTCCTGAACACAAAATTCTGTTAAAGTCACAATGCCTCAATTGAAATTAACTAAGGGCTTGCCTACACAACACCAGCAACGTTACAGGGGTGCAATTTGGAGAACGCTCTAATGTGTTGCACTCAAACTGCCTGTCATAGCCCCTTCTGGTATTCTCTGAACGGTACCTAGTTTTCACTGATATAATTCCAGATTATGTTAACACAACATAGGTAACCTTTAGAGCAGGACTAATTCTACGTGGAGCAGTTGGGGCTCAGAACATTAGTGTGCTTTACAAATGACACCTTCTGGTGCACTTTGCTGCCTTGTGTAGACAAGTTCAAAAATTGAAGCAGATGCTTATTATTCAGTTATTTTAATGAGATTTTTTTTATTTAAACAGAAGGAAATATTCTTATTCTTATTAAAATCTTCTCCAGGTCTACTTACATTACTGACAGAGAAGTGCCAATAAAAGCATCTTTTTCTCCTAGTTACAATCTCCTTTGAGGCTTTATATTCTAGGAACAATGAGGAAGAAATATATTTTAAGAACATAGCAAAAGCCAAATTCTATGTGTCTATAGCTGCCAAAATTATTTCCTATGTTTCTTTAAATAAAATCCTACATGATTTCCCTTATGCATTCTATGTTTTGGTAAGTTCTGATACTGAGACCTACCTAATAGTTCCCAATTGTAACTTTTATTGGGCAAGGATCTTGTCTTTCTATATGTTCTATAAGACATATACCACATTTTTATATGATGTAAACAGCTCTCTACATATCCAAGGTGACTGCAGTGAGTATAGGTTTCTCCATCTAAAATATGGGATTAGAAGCTGTTGATAATGGCCAACACTCCTAATACAAGACACTGGACTAGATGGGATCATTAATCTGGACTATTGGGACAATTCCTATTTTGAGCATTTCTATTAATATTGTGGGCTATCCACTATTTGCCAACCCCAATCATTCAGAAACTATCAGGCTCCAAAAAATCATGAGATTTTGAAATGCAATGAATTTGGGGGTCTTTTCATTTGCATTTTGAGACTTTAGGATTCACATTTTCAAGCTTTTCTCTGCAACTATGAGGGCTAGAAACTCACTTTTAAAAAAAGTGGAAATTTTCATGTAAATAACATGACTTCAGGATCTGGGACTTTACGAAAAATACCAAATATAGGAAGAGTCATGATAAAAATCATGAGCTGGCAACACTGCTTATTTTGCCAGCATCAGAGTATGGCTGTGCCTCATTTTCCCCCTCACTGACCTTTAGTCTCTTTATGATGGTAGGTTGTTTATGCTTGGTTCTCTAGGGAAGAAGTGCCTCTCTTAGTGGTTGATAGTTTAATTCTCAAGTGAAGTTTAGGAGCCAATCCAACAAAAATTCAGGCAACGTGAAAATGAGTGGATTGCCCATTTCTTCACTGAAGGTCATCTCTGGTCTTTCAGGTGAGCAACAGGGGTCTTCCAAGGACGTAACATAAACTCCTTAGGACAGAGCCAGAAAACCAGATCCTCAGCCTGTGTAAATTGCTGCAACTTACTTGATTTTAATGATGCTACATCAATTTACACTAGCTGAGGATCTTGCCCCAGTCTTTAAATTACCTGTAAAGTGCTGCGCTCAATTATAGCATTAAGCAACTAAAACCATCAACAATAATGAGGACAGTAAGGGTGGAGGTTAGTGGGTAAACAAAAGTCTGTTTAAAAAAAAAAGATTCTACTATTTGTTAAGAGGAGCTATTTCTTGAGCTTCAAGGTTTTGGGTTCATTTTATTTTGTTTTATGGGGTTTTGGGGGGGGAAGGGGCTGAAAAATAGCAAAGGAAAGCAACAGAAACAATTAATTACCTCTGAAAATAAGTGCAATAAACTGTAGATGACTAATTTGACAAGTGGAATTACGCTTCTTCACAACTATTCACTTTTAACAACGCCCAAATAACAAGTGAGCAGAATAGTCAGTGTTGTTAGACTAATGTATTATTCATCCTGAATAATAACATAATAATGATTATGTAGTACTTACACATTGGTACTTAACACTTATTAGTAATAACAGAAATCAGGTCAGGGAGTATGACATGGTAACTAGGAGGGGGGTGAGGAAAGGGAAATAATTCTGTTTATTCACTAAGTATATTTATTAATCACAAAAGGAGTGGGTGAGGAAATCATTTTGCAACTCCTGTAGAAGGAAAGAGGGAATTGAAGATGTTTAATACAAAGAGAATGCCTATCTGACAAAAAATATCTTTGGATTGGAATATCTCCAACTGAGAGGAAGTGGGAAATGGAGATCATTACACATATAAGTCTGTTGAATCAGCATAGTGGCTTGGCACTGTGTCTTATAGAAAGAAAGACTTGGGCTGGGTTTGCCTTCAGCTGTCCCCTAAGCATTGCCCTGCTTCCCTTCTTTGTTGCACTGGTGAAAAATCAAGACAAACTCCTTTTAAGTTCATGGTGGTAATATCTGTGAAAGTGAGAAGAGAATCAGCTTCATTGTCTATACATATCCCACAATCAGGCTGATGGTCAATACTAACTACTACATAATCTATCCTGAGGAAGGGGTAGCATGCACTGCACTGCCCCTGGAGCAGGCCACAGAACCTACATGCATTTCTCAAAGACTTGGGTGTCACTGAACCTGCATTTTTTTGCCAAAAAAATTAACCCAGCACTACTTATAGGCTCATGTTACCATAGTATCTGAGTGCCTCCCTATCGGGGATGTATTTATTCTCACAACACCCCTGGGAGGTAGAGAAGGGCTATTGTCCCCATTTGGAACTGAGTCATAGAAAGACTACATGACTTGACCAAGGTTTCACAAAAAGCCACTGAACCGTAGTCTCCTGAATCCCAGACTAGCCCCTTTACCGCTGCTCCTTCCTTTCAGGGGGCTGATGGGATCCTTACCCTTTCCCATTATATTTCCTCAAAAGCCCCAAACAGAGGAATCATTTGTCTGATACAAGGGGGTGAACATGGCATCACCTTTTCCCACTCCCCCAAAATGCGCACCCAGCACATGCATCACTGTTAAGAAGACTGGCATTTTGTTCAATATCTAATTCTCATTACTGAAAAATCAGGTATTAAGAGGTGGCATTTAAATCTTTGTAACGACTACGAAAATCAAAGTGCTATTTCTATATAATTAATTCTAAATTCTGGTTGACAGCTTAGTTAACAATCTGAGTTCCTAGTTAATGAACTAGCAATGCCATGGTATTTAAAAGGGAACTTTACCTTTTATAGTCTTTCAGAGCTCATCCTAGGCTTGACATTTCTATTTTAATAAGATATTTTACATTCTGATTCCTTTTTGAAGTTGCTAGGAAGTCAGATAAACAATGGTAACTGTATTTTACTTTTTCTTTTATCCCTCCAGACAGTCTGTCCTGCTAGGAAAAAAAATACATTTTGCTATGTTTGTCAATTATGGAAAATATTTGTATCATGTTTTACAATATCATTAAAATTCTACTGTGAGGGAGGGTTCTAAGGAGCAGAATAGCTGCAGGGTAAAGATTTTAAATCAGTATTGGATATTTTTTCTACAAGGTATGCTCCAATAATTATTTTGGGCAAGTTCTATGGCAGGGATTCGCAACCTTTGGCATGCGGCCCATCAGGGAAATCCGCTGGCAGGCCGGGACGGTTTGTTTACCTGCAGCATTTGCAGGTTTGGCTGATCGCAGCTCCTACTGGCTGTGGTTCTCTGTTCCAGGCCAATGGGGGCTGCGGGAAGTGGTGGCCTGCACATCCCTCGGCCGGTGCTGCTTCCCATAGCTCCCATTGGACTGGAGCTGCGAACCACGGCCATTGGGCTCCATGATTGGCCAAACCTGTGGATTCTGCAGGTAAACAAACCATCCTGGCCCACCAGGGTCTTTCCATGATAGGCCGCATGCCAAAGGTTGCTGATTCCTGTTCTATGGCCTGTGTTATACAGGAAGTCAAACTAGATGATCACAGTGGTCCCTTCTGTCTTTGGAATCTATTAATTGTTTGCAGCTGGAACTGTGTGAATAACTGATATTTGGTTCACTGGCCACACTGAAAAAAAATTACAAAATAATTTAAGATCAACCTGGAGCATTTAAAAAAATGGCAAACTAAAAGGTATGTTTCACAACAAACAAAATGTTTTGTTTTTGTTTTTTAAAGACTTTGGAAACTTAAAAACGATGTAAATTTTGAAACAAATTAATTTTGAATAGAAAAATTAAAATGTTTCATACAAAGATGCTGAAACAAAACATTTCAATTTGGGGTGGGTTTTTTTGGTAGTGGTGGTGGTGATGGGGGGGTGTTCAACCAAAACAAATTTGGTGAATCCAACATTAATTTACAAAATATTTTGGTGGACCTAAATCAGCATTGCTTGGCAAAAGAATTTGGGGTTGAAAAATTTCACCGAGCTCTAGGTGTAGTTAACCTGATTCATTGCCATATTGCCTCCATTCTAGGCCACAGACAGGGCTCTTGTCTCTCCCTGTACATACATGAGAGGATAGTGGCGAAATGGCTTAGGGAGAAAGGAGCTAGGCTGTTGTTATACTATTCCTAGGCAGCTCATCTGCAAGGCATAACCCTCTCTCTCAAATGCCTCATGACAACTGACTTCTGCTGCTACACCTACCAGAAACTAGATGATGAGAATGGCAGGTTTGAAGATGAATTGGAAATTGTTTATATATCCCATTGTATGGGGATGGTGAGGGGGGGGAACTATGTGAAAAGGACATTAAGCTTTCAAAGTCTAGCACTCAAAATTCTAGAATTAAGTTTGTTCATGAACTGTTAATTTTGATCTCTTGTGCATATGCGTTACTCTAACCTTATCCAACATCACGTAGGAAGTCTGTAGCAAAGTCAGGAAGAGAGACAGCTTTGCTGGGTCCTAGTCCAGTGCTTTGAACACAAGAAGACATCAGATCTCTTTTTGAAATCCTCTGACTCATTCATTGTCCATCCAATTTACTGAACGAAGCAGGTTTCCTGTAGAACAAATAGTGTGTGATACTGTAATTACAGACTGTATCAGAATGCATATACTTAGGCTGGCCAAGTTAAGGTTGCATGGTCAGAAAACGGTTTGGTAGCTTGCTGGTCCCCCTGAAATCTCACTTAAGATAACAAGAAGTTAATAAAGCATGAAGCCACGTTAACTGACAGTGGTTTCCCCTCCATGTGGGACACAGACATCCTTTTAAATGGATGAGGGCGGGGAGGCTAGCCACAGTAGCAGGAGCCTCTTGAAAAATTACATGTGCAGGTGCACCACTGCTAAGGGAAAGGGCATTAGTGTGTATGTCCCTTACCTTTTGCAGATCCCTGAGTTGTACCAGTAAATGGGGTAAAGTCTTTGGCTTCTTCTAAAAAATGGGGAGAACTGGTCCCTAATGGAAGAATTCCTAGGGAACTTCCAAACTGAAACTGGAGACGTTTTCTCTTTCTTAATTGGAGTTATTTTCACAGCGGGCAGCATGAGGCTATTAGTCATTTACTTTCCACCTGATTTAAGGATATGAGATGTTGAGGGGTAAAGGAAGTAAAGTCAATGCCCCTGGATCTTAATGTGTTGAAAGAGTTTATTTCCTGTGCATGAACCTGAGTGTGTGTGTTGACTCAGGAATCAATGCCAATTAATGAAAGGTAATATCCCTTCACAAGGTCTTCTGCTGTGTTGTGTGAGTTGCTGTTGTATCTGCTGCTATAATAGATATTTCCAAAGACGCCAATGTTTGAAGAAAAGACCTCTAAACCCCAAGGGCCAGATGTGACTTACACAAGTTAAAAGACTTCTGCGGCCAGACCCTTAAGCAAAAACTACTACTGGAAGTATGTTCTTAAAACAAATATTGGTAGAGAGAGTTTATTTTCCTTTCAGTTCCCTTATCACCTACCATCACAGACAGGATTTAATTTAAATCAACATAAAATGAAGGTCCTTCACCACAACAACATTCAGATAAACTTCTCTCCCATTATGATTATGGCTTATATATTAGCTGCCCAACATTAATAATTAATATTCAGATTCCCCCCTCCCCTTTCTTAGGGGTGGCTCTCTCCTTCTGGCATCTGGGTCACTGCCCCACTCAGATAAATAAAATCAAGGTAAAACCAATTTTCTTCCATGTCTTGCACCGTGGTTAATGTAACAGAATAGCTGTACAGAAAAAGGATGAAAGGGGTGCTCCAAGGCACTGGGTGATGTTGCGCACATAAGTCAGATTCCAGAAGGAGTTTCCAAAGCAACAGCAGCACTCCATCAACTAACCTGGCAGCTAATGACTAGGGTTCATATTGTACAGCATTTGAACTAGGACTATATCCTGCAGGATGGAAATTGCTACTGCAAGAAGCATGGATGGGTGCTCACCATGCGGGGATTGCTCAGCACCCATGACGGAAATATGTACATTGTTCACATATGAGCAATCCTCTCCATTTGCACTGAACAAAGGCTTGGTGAGTAGCAGACAAATAGGGGCGATGGGCGTAGGATAGGTGATCAACTATACGCCAGTGCATAATGAAGTACTATGTTCAGCAGCCCCCCCCCCCCAAGTATCTTTGGTGCAACACTATATCTTGCCCCTCATCCACTTTGCTCTGGAACAGAGGCCTTAATAAGCACATTCTACAGTGTTTTACAATGCCCCCCCTCTATTTATGACGTAATACCATTGCCATCTTTTTCCTCTCACACAATACTCTGTTTCCTATAGCTAGCTACTATAATGAAAAATAATTACATACTGCCCTCCGTCTCTGGCACATTAATATCAATCAGAGCTGCATATGTACTCAATGAAATTATATCCAGCATTTTCAAAGGCACCTAAGTGATTTAGACTCACAAGTCACACTGAAATTCAGAGACTTGTATTCCAGAGACTTAGGTGCTTTTGAAAAAACCCACTCCGAACTTCCAATGCATTTCAGTAGGAGTTGGGCACCTAACTCTTACTCATGTTTGTAATTCCCAGCTATAACTTTTCATTTCAACTGCCTATAAACCCAGGTGCATCTTGATCACATAGAGGCCTGAAGTATGTGGATTTTTTAGGTACACACATCCGTGTTTATTATAAAGTTGAAAGAGAGGAGCTAGGAGACAGCATAGAGTAGACTTAATGAGACTGCCTGACCAAAAAAATGTCACGGGAAGTTGGCAATTTTTTCTGCCAGCACTGTGTGACCCTTATAAGTTGTGGTCTCATTTACTTTAATCATTTATAATTACTTGCAGTACAAAAGTGTATCTTAAATCATCTTCCATGTAATGTGCTAATTGAGCCACAGACTCAATCCAGGCAAAGATATTCAGTGACAGTGAATATTTCTTCAGCCTAAGATTATTCTTTATTTCCCTCCAAATGTTCCCATGATCTTAAATATCATCTCCTCAAAAAGTTTACATAACCATGGGGGTAAAGCACAAAACACTTAATTCCCCAAATCATAAGGGTTGGAAGGGACCTCAAGAAATCATCTAGTCCAAGCCCCTTCTCAAAGCAGGACCAACCCACAAACAGCTCCCTCAAGGATTGAACTCACAACCCTAGGTTTAGCAGGCCAATGCTCAAACCACTGCACCATCCCTGGCCCTCATCCCCCTACTGAGGAAAATGTACTGATGAAAAGAAGAACTATGACTCTTTTCACAGCACAGGATAACAGACACGAGAATAAAATTCAATAGGCTAGCGTCACCATTTTGTGTGATGTAAAATATCTCTTGGGATAATCTAAAACACAGGTCAAAAGAACAACAGTAATTCTATGATTAATGTTTGATCAGGGTTTGAATTTTAAATTTTGGGGGTTAATATCCTACCATATTAATTTTTCCTGATCAATTCACAGGTCTGCCAATAATCACTTGACATGTATCCCCAGTTAGGAGACAGCTGGACTTGTGTCCCTGGTGTCAGGAAGGGTCTAAGAAACCCCAAGCAACTACATTTTTATATGCACATTTTAAAAGGAGGTGCTGTAAGTTTTTAAATCTGCCCACTGGTATGGAAGTACTCATCTGAAAGGTGTTTGAGAGGAGGGAAAATGTCTCCATTCCACAGTTGCCTGCTTGAGGCAAGAAATGATGTGCTAAGAGTGAGGAAAATCAATACAGTACTGAAGAAAGGTTATTGTTGGGGGCAAAGAGTGGGAAAGGCTGAAGTGCTTTTTATTTTGTGATCTCTGCACCCTGTTGGTTTTTTTAACTGCAATTATACTGTGAAAGTGTGCAGCACATAACAAAAAAGGCAACGGTGATTGCACATTCCTAAAAGCTTCCCCAGTGCATTTGACGTGGATTTTTCATTTCATACACTGAGCTTGCAGTTACTATGATTTGGAGTGCTCTGGGGTATTTTTTGAACAGTATACCTATTTTTCTAAAGTACCTGCCTAGCAGGACTCCAGGGCACTTATGTTTCTAAAGTACCTTTTGAGTATTTTAAGTCATCTCTGAGGCATTTACTGGTATCCTCCATTTCCCCTTCTCTTTTTTATTTAAGCTCTTTCATGCTGCTCCAATGTGCTCCTTTAGAATCACAGCAGCCTGCAAAGAAGAATCTAAGAAAATAAAGGGGCAGAGGGAGAGATAGGGACATGGAAGTAAAACAAAACATGAAGAGAAACACCAAGGGGACAGAAAAAGAGGCTAAAAGAAAGGGAAGAGAGAGAGAAAATGAAGGAAATAGATACAGAAAGAGAAAAGCAGGACAAAACACCAAGAATGGGGGCCGCACTAGACTTCAGTCCAATAAAGCACTTAAGAACATATACCTAGGTGATCAGACAAAGTCAGCTGGGAGACTAAGTCAGCAGGTTAATTTTGCCTTATTGCTTTTGTGCAATTTGCAGAGGCAAAATTGTGCTGTGAACTTGCCGTTGGATTTGGCAGGACTATCAGCTTGTTTGCAGTGTTTGAAATGTGGACTTAGCCCTGGTCTACACTACGATTCTACACTAGTGGTCTACACTACACTACAATTCAAGTTAGGTCGAATTTAGCAGATTTAACCCTGCACCTGTCCACATGAAAAAGCCATTTTTCTTGACTAGAGAGCTCTTAAAATCGATTTCTGTACTCCTCCCTGACGAGGGGATTAGCGCTGAAATCGACATCGCCGTATCGAATTTGGGGTAGTGTGGACGCAATTAGATGGTATTGGCCTCCAGGAGCTACCCCAGAGTACTCCATTGTGACTGCTCTGGACAGCACTTTCAACTCAAATGCACTAGACAGGTACACAGTAAAAGCCCCAGGAACTTTTGAATTTCATTTCCTGTTTGGCCAGCATGGTGAACTCATCAGCACAAGTGACCATGCAGTCCCAGAATTGCAAAAGAGCTCCAACATGGACCAAACGGGAGGTACTGGATCCGATCGCAGTTTGGGGAGACAAATCCATGCTATCAGAACTCCATTCCAAAAGAAGAAATGCCAAAATATTTGAAAAAATTTCCAAGGGCATGATGGACAGAAGCTACAACAGGGACCCGCAGCAGTGCCACATGAAAATTAAGGCGCTCAGGCAAGCCTACCAAAAAACCAAAAAGGCAAACGCAAGTCTGGGTCAGAGCCCCAGATATGCCGCTTCTATGATGACCTGCATGCAATTGTGGGTGGGGGGGGCACCTACCACTACTCCACCCCGTCCATGGATACCTACAAGGGGGGAGTCTCATGCAACAGGGATGAGGATTTTGGGGACAAGGAAGATGAGGTGGAGGAGGATGAGGATAGTGCAAAGCACACAGGAGGAGAAACCATTCTCCCCGACAGCCAGGAACTGTTTATCACCCTGGAGCTAATACCTTCCCAACCCTCCCAAGGTGGGCTCATGGACCATGAAGCCGGAGAAGGCATCTCTGGTGAGTGTACCTTTGTAAATATAATGCATGGTTTAAAAGCAAGTGTGTTTAATGATTAATTTGCCCTGAAGACTGGGAAGCATTCATGGCCAGTACAGACCCTCCTTTTAAATAGCCAATCCAACTGGTGCTTGGTATAGGAAAGGAGGGTGCTGCTGTTTGAAACCATTCCCACATGTTTTGAAGGTTGAAGAAGCTGAAAGACTGTGGCTTACCATGGCTGCCTGCAAACCGAATTCTGTTGCCTGGCCCTGCGTGTGCGATGTCTCACACCAAAGCGGCAGGCCCTCAGTATAAGAGGTAAAATGCGACTTTGTACTGAAAGCACATGTGCTATGTAATGTTAACAGCTTGGTTCACTGTGAAAGTGTCTACCCATTGTTCTCTAAAAGTGTCTTTTTAAATGCTACTCTCCCTTTTTTTCCTCCTGCAGCTGGAAATGTTTCAATGCTAACCCTATCATCTCCATCCCAAAGGCTAGTGTAGATAAGAAGGTGAAAAAAATGCACTCACGATGAAATGTTCTCTGAGCTCATGCAGTCCTCCTGCACTGAAAGAGCTCAGCAGAATGCATGGAGGCAAACAATGTCAGAGTCCAGAAAAGCAGAAAATGAATGCGAGGACAGAAGGGATGAACGAGATGAGAGGTGGCGGGAGCAAGAAGAGAGGTGGCGGGATCAAGATGAGAGATGGCGGCAGCGCGATGCGTGGAGGCACGATTCAATGCTGATACTACTGAGGGATCAAACGTATATGCTCCGGCATCTGGTGGAGCTGCAGGAAAGGCAGCAGGAGCACAGACCGCTGCTGCTGCCCCTGTGTAACCACCCGCCCTCCTCCCCAAGTTCCATAGCCTCCTCACCCAGACACTCAAGAATGCGGGGGACAGTTAGGGTTAGTACCCCTTTTAGTTTATGTACTGGCTGCCAAGGTGGTCCGGTCCCAAGATAGGGATGTGCATTCCGTCTATCGCCCCACCACAGTTTGGGAAATGTGCAGGTCATAGTGGATGGTTTTGCTGCAATGGGATTCCCTGAGTCACTACCCTTGATAGCAGCAGCTCAGTGATTGCACTGGCTACTTGGATCACAGTAGATTTACCTACTCCAAATTGATTCCCGACTGACAGGTAGCTGTCTGGCGTTGCAAGCTTACAGAGGGCTATTGTCACTCACTTCTCAACTGTGAGGGCTGCTCTCATCTTGGTATTCTTGCACTTCAGGGCAGGGGAAAGCAAGTCACAAAGTTCAATGAAAGTGCCTTTATGCATGCAAAAGTTTCGCAGCCACTGGGAATCATCTCCAGACCTGCAACACTATACGGTCCCACCAGTCTGTGCTTGTTTCCACGGCATGAACCTGCCACATTACCACCATGATGTCCAAATTGCTAGGGCTCATGCTTTGAGAGAAGTCTGTGTCCATGTCCTCATCAATATCGTGATCACATTGTCATCGCCTCCTCGCCTGCTTTTGCAGGTTCTGGTTCTGCACATAACGCAGGATAATGCGTGAGGTGTTTACAATGCTCACAACAGCAGCGGTCAGCTGAGTGGGCTCCATGCTTGCCGTGGTATGGCTTCTGCAGGAGAGCAGAGTTGCAGCGGAAGTGGTTGTTGGATGACAATGATTAGCAGTCCTACTGCAACATCTGCTGAAAGCGGTATGGCGTCTGCACGGAAAAAAGGTGCAAAACGATTGTCCGCCTTTGCTTTCACAGAGGGAGTGGCGACTGACGACATGTACCCCAAACCACCCGTGACAATGTTTTTGCCCCATCAGGCATTGGGAGCTCAACCCAGAATTCCAATGGGCAGTGGAGACTGCGGGAACTGTGGGATAGCTACCCACAGTGCAACGCTCTGAAAGTCGACGCTAGCCACGGTACTGTGGACGCACTCTGCTGAATTAATGTGCTTAGTGGGGACACACACAATCGACTGTATAAAATCATTTCCTAAAAATCGACTTCTATAAATTCGACCTAATTTCGTAGTGTAGATATACCCTTAGTTTCTAACTGACTATCTAGGCTACAGTGACCTTCAGTTAGGTGAGTAGCAGTTTTTTTTGTTTTTTTTAAATAAGCCAGAGCCAGCTGAGTGAAAGGGGGTGGAGGGGAGTCACCTTTTCCACCTGTAGCCTATACTATGAGTGTGGGGAGGCTTTAAAAAAATAATCAGAGGCTTCTACTGTCTTGTAAGATGAAGGAAGCTGGGAGAATAAGCGAATTGGCCATTTGAGTTTGCTGGCAGAAGATGTAGTCTTTCTTCACAATACAGATGCTCCTCAAGCAAGAACCCAGAATAAGAGGAAAATGATATGGTCATCAACACCACAGCTAGATTTCCGTTTGCCTGCATATATGGCAGGGTTTCTCACACAGGGGTCACTGCTTGTGTAGGGAAAGCCCCTAGGGGGCCAGGCCGGTGTGTTTACCTGCCCCGTCCGCAGGTCCGGCTGATCGCGGCTCCCACTGACCGCGGATCGCTGCTCCGGACCAATGGGAGCTGCTGAAAGTGGCGTGGGCTGAGAGACTTACTGGCCGCCACTTCCAGCAGCTCCCATTGGCCCGGAGCAGCGATCTGCAGCCAGTGGGAGCTGCAATCAGCCGGACCTGTGGATGGGGCAGGTAAACACACTGGCCTGGCCCACCAGGGGCTTTCCCTACACAAGCGGCGACTCCTGTTTGAGAAACCCTGATCTATGGGGCTCCAGGCCAGACAGGCATCCTGATCCTAGAGGCCTCTGCTCAGGTCCTGGTTGTGATTTGCCAGGAATGCAGCCTGCACAGCCCTGCCATAGATAGCCAGGCAAGGGATACCACCTGGTGTGAGAGGCGTCTGTTGGTGGAGTCCCTCAGTTAGTTGATAAGAAAGCTGCAGGAGGAGGTGATTAATCTGCACAGCATTCGGGACTATGAGGACTTATTTGACAGGATGCACAAGGGGTGTCTAGGATGGAGGTTATTAGCTTAACTAAAGACTGCAGTGGTAACAGAGGAGGAAGGAGAACGAGCTGCTCTGCGAGGGTCTGGGGCGGAGGCAGGGTGGGGGGAAGATTTTAGCTGCTGGCTATCCAGTTCTCCCATACATTGAGTTCAAGAACCAATCAGTAGTATTGGCATAAAGAGAAGAGGAGCAGACCCTAATGGCTGAAGAAGAGGAGCCACCTGACCACAAGGCTGGGAGGCGCACAGCCACCGCACCAAAGAGGAGGAGACAGAGGATGATGGTAGTTGGAGATTCCCTTCTGACGAAGACAGAGGCATCCAGCTGCCGACGTGACATCCTGGGAGGTGTGCTGCCTGCCTGGAGCCTGTCTTTGAGATATGGGAAGGTTGTCATGGCTCTTCTGTCCCATATTGCTCATCCACTTGTGATACTTGTGAACTTGTGATACTTCCTGTTATGACCCTGAGCAGATCAGCAGTGACTACAGAGCTCTGTGAGCAGTGGCACAGAGTCAGGGGTGCAGCTGGAGTTATTGTCTATCCTCCCAATTGAGGGTCAGGGCCCAGGAGGGACAGACATCCCAGAGATGAATGCACAGTTTCACAGATGGTCTCAATAGTGGGTGCTTTGGCTTTTTCGACCATGGGATGCTGTTCTGGGAATGAGGACTGCTGAGAGGAGATGGAGTCCACCTGACCAAGGAGAAGAGCATCGTCAGACACTAACTCACCAACATAGTGAGAAGGGATTAAAAGTATGTAAAACTTTAGAGCAGGGATCGGCAATCTTTGGCACGCGGCCCGCCAGGATAAGCACCTGGGCCAGTTTGTTTACCTGCCATGTCCACAGTTTCGGCCAATCGCGGCTCCCACTGACCATGGTTCGCCGCTCCAGGCCAATGGGAAGCAGCGTGGGTCGAGGAATGTGCTGGCCGCCACTTCCCGCTGCCCCCATTGTATCTTGAATACATTTACCCATAGCTAATCTGTATATTATTTAAAACATACATTTGAAAAAAAATCAAATGCTGAACACCAGTATGCTTCTGAGCCAGAGCCTGATTAGCCAAGGTTTAGATTTTGGTGCATTACAGATACATAGACCAACATTTGCAAACTTTGGTGCATAACAATAGGACCCTAGATCCTATGATCTGATTTCCAACCCACTAAAATCAATGGGCATGTTTTCACTTCACCTGGACTTTAGATCAGGCCCTAAAATGTTTGGCCCGGTTTTTAGACACATTGAGCACTCAAGACTCCTATTGACTGCTCCCTCTTAGAGTACAGAGCACTCTGAAATCAGCCCACTTTTTGGCAGTGATAAAATTCACCCTTGGTCAGAGGGATAACACAAGTTATATGCATCACTTAGGTCCTATTTGGATTTAGAGTCTACTGTTAGGCACTCATGTTTGAATATGTTGTCTATAGTTTTTTGTCAAACCAGATCACAAGACTGTGTACTAAGTGTTGCCTCTGGCTATAACCAATACCTGAGAATTTAGAGGAAATAGAACACCCCCATAACACACTTATCTAACTGAGCAATGCTATCCACAGGGAACACATATCTTTCTGACCCCCTGTGGTTTTCACTTTGGTTCATAATATTTTATTACTATTGTTAATGCTAGATTGTCATCAGTGCTCATAAAATTAACCAGCTGTTTAAAAACAAATCAAAATCCATGTTAATTATTCACTAGATATTATGTAATTGAAAAATCCAAAAATTATGAAAGCAGAATTAGATTTAAAAATAAACATGAATGTTACTAAGGAAGGCTTTAGGAGGAGAAGAGTTAATACAAAAAGTATTGGTTGGCTCAGTTCTGAAAGATGCAAAGTGCTCTCTGCTTCTGTTGCCATCATTTGGGCCTTGTTGCTATTTTTAAATGTAATCTTGTAAAATTATTATAAAAATGTACCTTCTCTGCTACAAACCTGTTCACCCAACTTTATCATATCAATGCAAATGGAGAATAAAATAAATATTTTACTTGTCCAGAAAGAAAATTAACACAGAATTTTGTGAGGCTATTTTATTGTACACACACCAGTTCAGAAAGGATTTATATTTCCAAATAGGCTGAGAAAATACAAAGTAATCCAATGGTAATGGGAGGATGGCATCCTATCTTCTCTTTAAGATGGAGGCCAGGTCCTTCCTGTTACTTTTTTAAATTAATCTTCTCCATACTATTCTAGAAATGGATTTCAAATTAGAATCTAAATGGTTGAATTCATCCCTGTTCAGAGGGCCAGATCTAGGTCCATATACCATTTACATCCCATTGATACCCATTCTAAGGGTTTATAGGGTGCATCGGCCTTGTGCTGGCCCTGTACAAATTTCACTCTCGATGTCCACAAGAAAATCTCTCTAAATTTCCATCCACTTCAAATACCAACTGATCTTCGTGACTCAGCACTGAATGAACTCCCTTCAGACAGAAATAGATAAACCTGTGAGGTGGGGAAAAAAATCCAAAATCATATTTACAGGGATTAATACAGAACTGGGGCTGAGTCCTACCCCTACTAAGTGTTTTGTCAATTATTTCAATGGCACGGGATCTGGTTCCTGAAATTGTGTAAGGATGCTGTATGATAAATCCATTACTGATACCAGTGAAGATGAAACAGTACCTGTTCAAAGACCAAACATAGACAAATGGATAAAAAGTACTTTCATCTCAGTGTAAATAACGTATTTTTTTCATTTTCTGTGTGTTTGTTGGGGTAATATTTTAACAGTGCTGGTAGATGTTTTTTGATCGCAGCTTCTCTAAACTGTCAAAATCACATAAGAAGGTAGGATTCAAGTCACAGTATTCTTCAATTAACAAACACTATATATTTATACAATTATGAGAAATCTAAGGTTTTATTTCCATTCTCAGCATATACATTTTTTCATGAAGGAATGGGAGAAAACAGAATCCGTCACCTAGTGATCTGAGAGCTCAAGAAAATTTCAGCAGCAGCAAGAATGATAGCAGTATTAAGTTAAGGGATATGTTTTTCTTTGTGTCATGCATTGTTTCAATACAAATAAAATACGTTAGAATACCAAGTTAGAACAGCAGTATTTTATAGAAAGCTTTGAAAAAAAATGTGTTAAGAAATAAGAAATCCTGGCTCCAAGGCAATCAATAGAAAAACTCTCATTGACTTTAAGAGAGCCAGGATTTCACCCAGGATCACTCAGGAGACTAGTAATAGCTAAAAGATTTTTACTTCTGGTCTGAATCTGGTCTAAGTTTGAACTGACCGAAAATATAAAACCAATCTGATGGCTAGGCAGTGCTTTCAAGAAAGAATGATTTGGTGGATAACACCCTGACCTAGGACTGAGGAGGTCTGGGCTCCCTTCAGAAATCTGCCATGGACTGCCTGGGAGACCCTCAAGTCACATCAGCAAATTAATCTCTCTTCCTCAGCTCCGCATCTGTAAAACAGAATTAATAACAGTATTTCTTTTCTCCCAGTCTTTGTATTGTCTATTCACACTGTATGCTCTTTGGGGCAAGGATTGTCTCTTGCTATGTTCATCCAGTGCCTAATACAGAGAAGTCCTAGTCTTAGTTGGAGCCTTTAAGTACTATAGGAATATAAATAAAAATAATTGAGGTGATCTGTTTGTGTAGTCCAGTTACAAGTGGACATTTGTCCACATCAAAATTGGCACTACTTGGTCTCTTTGCTGGTAAGTGCAGTTAAGAGACTAAGGCAGAGATCAGCAACACTTTTAAAAATCTAGACCTTAGTCCAGGGATCAGCAACCTTTGGCATGCGGCCCGTCAGGGTAAGCCCTCTGGCAGGCCGGGCTGGTTTGTTTATCTGCCAAGTCCGCAGGTTTGACCAATCGTGGCTCCCACTGACCATGGTTCACTGCTCAAGGCCAATGGGGGCTGCAGGAAGCAGTGGCCAGCACATCCCATGGCCCGCGCCTCTTCCCACCACCCCCATTGGCCTGGGAAGGCAAACCACAGCCAGTGGGAACCTCAATCAGCCAAACCCGTGGACACGTCAGGTAAACAAAACGCTCCGGCTCGCCATGGGGCTTACCCTGGCGGGCTGCGTGCCAAAGGTTGCCGAACCCTGGACTAAAGTCTAGATTTTTAACAGTGTTTGGGCATTGCCTTGCTCAATGTTGTAAGGCCTAAGTAGTTTAGGAGCTTAAGTCTCATTTTAAAAATGCAGAATTGAAACCAATTTTGAAATCTTGGAAATTATCATCAGACAGAATAGTTTTCATCTGGGTAGTTCTAGTTACAAATGAGTTTAAGAAGGCGATTCAGCAGCATGAGCTACTGGACGTCTAAACAATGATGATCCTCTTTTGTCAGAAAAAAAAGGAAAAAAATAAATATCAGAAGAAAATACTGAAAAATATGACCTAACAAAATAGTCTGGAGAGAGAAGTTTAGTTCAATTTTTTCAGTTTTCCATAAGAGTCCAATGGTTCTTTAAGGGAATTACTATAGAACTCAGGCTTTAATTTGAATCATCGAGACTATCACGTATGTGTATATTACTTTTATACTGGAATTTTTATGTCTTTTTAGCATACACAGTGTAGCTGCTCTTTTTTCCTTTATGAAGGGACATTTTTTGTACATAAAATATTATGTGTCAGAAATTCAGAACGAGTTTTGTAGTCATTTTTCTCTGTGCAAACTATAAAATACCCTGACCTACATTTCTGTTATAATTATTTTCTATATGGAGAAAACTGCTGACTTCACTATGAAAGATTTGTTCAACCTCTATAGAAAAATCTTAGCTTTTATTGATGTACAGCCAGCAAATGAAATAGCAATTACCAGTCTCAAATGTTGATACAGCAACATTTGTGGCTTTGTGAAGTAACAAGTGGAAATTTTAATTAACCATTTTTAAAAAAGGGAATGAAAAAGGGGGACAGAAAAGAAGCTGGCAGATGAGAGTGCCAACATTTAAGATTAACTATGAGGTTTTTTTATGTTTTGTTTTGTTTTTTTGTTTGTTTTTTTAAAATCAAGACAAGGAAATAAAGTTATTAGAAGTGGCAGTGTACCTTTCTCATGTGAAATATGGGGGGTAAGATCCTCACCGCTTCAGTATCACTCCATTGCGTTCATTGCTAATTTACAGCAGATAAGGATCTGGCCCATGGACATTTGTGCTCCAAGTGATGAACATTTACTTGCAAGGGTAAAAGGGCTCCACAGGTGATCCTGGCAATTACAGGCCTGTAAGCCTGACTGCAGTACCAGGCAAACTGTTTGAAACTATAATAAAGAACAATAAAGATATATTGGAATTGGAAAAGGTTCAGAAAAGGGCAAATGATTAGGGGTATGGAACAGCTTCCGTATGAGGAGAGATTAATAAGACTGGGATTTTTCAACTTGGAAAAGAGACAGTTATGGGGAGATATGATTGAGATCTATAAAATCATGACTGGTGTAGAGAAAATAGATAAGGAAGTGTTGTTTACTACTTCTCATAACACAAGAACTAGGGGTCACCAAATGAAATTAATAGGCAGCAGGTTTAAAACAAATAAAAAGAAGTGTTTCTTCACACAACGCACAGTCAACCTGTGGAACAACTTGCCAGAGGATGTTGTAAAGGTCAAGACCATAACAGGGTTAAAAAAAGAACTAGATACATTCATAGAGTATAGGTCCATCAATGGCTATTAGCCAGGATGGGTAGGGATGGTGTCCCTAGCCTCTGTTTGCCAGAAGCTGGGAATGAGCAACAGGGGTGGATCACTTGATGATTACCTGTTCTGTTCATTCCCCCATGGGCACCTGGCACTGGCCACTGTTGGAAGACAGGATACTGGGCTAGATGGACCTTTGGTCAGACCAAATAGTGCCATGCTTATGTTCTTATGAGTAATCCCATGAAAGTCAAACTGCTTCCCAATAGGAAGAAAGAGTTCACAAGCAGAGGAAGAAGATGGCACACACAGACAGTGGGATAAGAGAATTTCAATCTTATGTTGATGGTTTGAGTAAAGGTCAAATTGTAGATTATCTGCCGGACACCGTGGAAGGTCTGGATTCCTGGTGGGGCATAGCTTCACTTGTGTCTGATAATCAGCTGCCACTGGAACTATGCTTACACCCCATCTAGTCCTCGGTCATTGGCTAGATGAAGGATGAGAATGATGGAGGATGGGAGAGGGCAGTATTTAGCAGGTACTGTTGTGCAGGGTCTCATTCTCTAAGTCTATGTCTACACTGTGCTGGAGTTTGGACACTGGGGATGTGAATACCTGTGCACACTGAAGTGCTGTGCGGTAACTCCCCTGTGAACTTTGTGGGCATAAACTAAAAGAGTCCTAGTTTGCACTAATGTAGTCCTGTTTGAAGATGATTACATTTATGCGGAGCAGGAACCTTTTAGTTCACGCCCACAGTGTCCACCTATGGAATTTATACTGCAGCCACTGGTGCTGGAACGGAGGGCTCTGGGGGTGCTGCCCCACCCCGTGTCTTGAAGTAGTAATAACAACCTGTAAGGGAGTGGACTCACCCCTGCGGCACCTCCTGCTGGTCAACCATGGGAATTAGCTCTTCCAGCCTCCTGGAGCGCCCCCTGCAGGCTGGTGATCCACCTTACCACTGAACCCGTGTCCCTCCCAGGACCCCGGTGCCCCTTTCTCTGGGTTGCTGCCCCCCTGGCAGTACCCCCACATTCTGGGTCTCCCCACCCAGGTGAACCCCCACCCACTAATCCCACCTCCCCTCAGTGTAAGACTACTGCCAGACACCATCTAGCCTCACTCCCTGGGGCAGACTGCAGTATACGCCACTCATCACTGGCAAGGTTGGGTTGGATCTGCCACCTCTGTCTATAGCTGGGCTGCCCCTCTGCAGCCCTGGTACTGGTCTTAGGCCCTCAGCTAGGCCCACAGCCTGGGGCTTTCCTAGGCCAGAGCTCCCCAGCTCCTTTACCCTTCCCCCCAGCCCTGCTCCACTCCCAGTACCCTGCTCAGCTCCCTAGCAGCCAGGCCCTTCTCTCTCTACAAGCAGAGAAAGAGTCCTGAGCTTCTGGCTTCCCTGGCCTTCTTATAAGGAAGGCCCAGTTAGCCTGTTTGGAGCGTGGCCCCAGCTGCAGCCACTTCCACCAATCAGCCAGGGCTTTGCTCCCTTCCCCAGCCCCAGCCCTCTCCTGGGCTGCCACCCCACTACACAACCCAAATACATGGTTTCTGTGGTTTCCATCATCAGCAACCCCCCCTATAAAAATTGTTCCAGCACCCCTTACCACAGCATGTTAGTGCACACTTCTGTTCACAACCCGATGGTCTGAACTGTGGGGCAGTGTAGCCAAGCACTTAGTTGTCTATATCCAAGGTAATAAGAGTCTTACTCAGCCTGTTCCATACAATTGTTTATGAAAATCAGCAAAAATTGGGGACAAATCCATACAAACTCGATTGTTTAAAAGAAACGTGATAAGGGGTCTTTAAAGTGCCTAGTAAGGTCACAGTTTGGCCTGGCAATGAGCTGAAAGATTCTAGAAATAGGAGAAACATTTTAAAGCTGAAATCACTTAAATTTGTTTTGACTGGTTAATGGTAATGGCATGAACATGAGGTTGCCATCCTTTCTTAGTCATTGTTAATGTATGGGTCACTAAATGGGACCAGTATGCTGGAGTGGCACCAGAGTTTCTGGCGCCCTAGGCAGAATTTGGGGGGCAGCATTTTGTGCGCTCCCCATGGGGCTCACGGGAGCTTCCTGTTCCACTCCCATCGCACCGCCGAAGAAGGACCCTCCGCTGAAATGCCACAGGTGACAGCGGCAGTCACTGAGCTGCTCAATTGTCTGCCGCTGTTTTCCGCGGCACTTCGGCAGAAGGTCCTTCTTCGGTGGCATGACGGGAGCAGAACTGGAAGCTTCCGTGCGCCCCATGGGGAGTGCAAAAAATGCCGCCCCCTGAATCCTGGCACCTTAGGCGACTGCCTAATGGAAGCGCCGGCTCTGCCAGTGTGACAATTGGACTGAAAGGAGCAATTTTCCATTCATGGCTGTCACTCCCATCATCTCCTGGGATCCACCATGACACCATAATTTCAGGCCATTGTTGTCCTGCTAAAAGGCATCCTGAGCAGATCACGGACCTGGAACCAGATGACATAATCACTGCCTCCACCAGCTTTGGCTACATTCCAGACAACACATGGAAAGAGAGACTCGGGTTCTTGTCTCACCCAATGTCGTGTCTTTTTTTTCCTTTTCTTATTTTTCCTCTTTCTCTTCTTTTGCTTTCTGTCTAGTAATAGTCTGACTTAGACACTGACAACTCCTTCCTTTGTGACACTGCTGTAAATCTGTGACCAGAAAGGCAAGCTAAAAAGCACCATATTAGACTGGCCAGCACTTGTACAAGTTTGCTAGGTCACAAATTGTCTAAGTGCACTGAGCCTGTGTTATGCAGCAATGAGAATATACGTGAAAGTCAGCACCAGAACCAAAAATGGTGTTTTCTAGCTTGGTATTTCTTTTCTCTCTTCCTTTGTGTGTGTTTGTCTTGTTTTACCTTACAGACAGCAGGATCAGACTCGAACAGCAGCAGAACAAAACCATCTAAGCTAACTGTCTTTTGCTCCCAAAGGACAGTTAATACCATCTGAAATGATCAAACAGGGATTGTCCTTCTAAGAAATCTATTCAGCTAATGGGAAAAGGAGCAAGGGCTATTGTTAAAATGAAAGCCTTCCTTAGTGCTTTACATTTCAAATGCTTTAACTCTTTTTCCTTCTTTTGCTGTTTCTTTAAAAAACAAAACGAAAACATTGAACATATTTTAATGGTGATTGTTACCAGCAATAGCTTGATGTGACATGCGTCTGACAAAGTGGGTATTCACCCACGAAAGCTTATGCTCCAATACATTTGTTAGTCTATAAGGTGCCACAGGACTCTTTATTGCTTTTTACAGATCCAGACTAACACGGCTACCCCTCTGAAGCTTGATGTGAAACTCCAAACCACACTTCACTATTTAATGATGTAACAGTGAATGAGGGTTTCATTAACATCTTCTCCCTTTTGGGGCCTGAGACATCCCCCTTACCAACGAAACAGCGTGAATGAATGTATAAGTGAGTCATGCAATTAGGCAATTACATGAGGCAGTGAGATGTGGATGTCAGCTGCAGCTCCACCATTGTTCTGAACACCAGAGCTGATGAGCACATCTGTTTTCTCTCCCGATTTGTGCTGCAAATGTTGTAGAATGAAATAACACAGCCTTACTTTACATGGGATTCAGTGTATTTGTTTGGTTTCAGAGTAGCAGCCGTGTTAGTCTGTATCCGCAAAAAGAACAGGAGTACTTGTGGCACCTTAGAGACTAACAAATTTATTTCAGCATGAGCTTTCGTGGGCTACAGCTCATTTCTTCGGATGCATAGAATGGAACACACTATGCACTATGTTCCATTCTATACATCCAAAGAAGTGAGCTCTGGCCCACGAAAGCTTATGCTGAAATAAATTTGTTAGTCTCTAAGATGCCGCAAGTACTCCTGTTCTTTTAGTGTATTTGTTTGAACCCTAGAGAGGGGTCTGGCCTTCAAAGCCTGAGCTCCAGGCCAAAGTGCAACTTCAAACAGTTGTGCAAGCAGGGCCACCCAGAGGATTCAGGGGGCCTGGGGCAAAGCAATTTCAGGGGCCCCTTTCATAAAAAAATTGCAAAACTATATTCTTGTGGGGGCCCCTGCGGGGCCCAGGGCAAATTGCCCCACTTGCTCCCCCTCACGGGCGGCCCTGGGAAAAATAAACCTTCCGCATCTCAGCACAAACCTAGTTTTGAGAAAACTTCTTTATAAGGTATCACTGGTTCTCAGCATCAGCTAGTGCTAAAAGGCACTAAAGCTCATTAAATGGGTTGGACAAATATTTTCCATCAAAACTTTTTTTGGTTTGAAAACTAGGGGTTTTTCAAAAGCAGAAAAAAAATCATGGACAATGTTTGCTTTCCTTCAACATTTGTTGTGGGTTTTTTTAATTGAAAAGCTGAAATTAGTCTGCCAAAACCTGAATATGGTTTGGGGTTTCAGAATTGTGTGGCCAAATATTTGATGCTTGCTGTGTTTGATTGTTTAAAGAAACAGTACAAAAATTCTGCTTAAAAAAAATCCAAAACTTTTGAACCACCTCAGCTTGTGACCAAACGCCTCAGCCCATCCAGTCAGAGATTTTTCCAGGTTTCTCATACTCTGCTGGCTTCCTTTACTCATATCTGTCTCTATAACTTTGGGTTCATTTAGGTTAGAACATAAGAACGGCCATACTGGGTAAAACCAATGGTCCATCCAGCCCAGTATCCTGTCTACCGACAATGGCCAATGCCAAGTGCCCCAGATGGAGTAAACCTAACAGGTAATGATCAAGTGATCTCTCTCCTGCCATCCATCTCCACTCTCTGACAAACAAAGGCTAGAGACACCATTCCTTACCCATCCTGGCTAATAGCCATTAATGGACTTAACCTCCATGAATATGTCTGTTTCGTAGAGACTGGCTCCATGGGGTCCCTCACAAACTAGAGACGGTTACTGTGGGTTTGTCTTTAGTATAGCTTATGTACATACTCCATGAACTGAGCATTTGAGCTTGTTCCAGAATCTGGGATGAGCCTATGTTGTGAAAACTGAAATGCTCAAAATAGCACATGCATGTGAATGGACACAGGGTGTTAAAATTAAATTAACCCAAGGGTTCTCAAACTGGGGTTCAGGACCCCTCAGGGGGTCATGAGGTTATTACTGGGGGTCGCGAGCTGTCAGCCTCCACCTCAAACCCTGCTTTGCCTCCAGCATTTATAATAATGTTAAATATATAAAAAAGTGTTTTTAATTTATAAGGGGGGTCACACTCACAGGTTTGCTATGTGAAAGGGGTCACCAGTACAAAAGTTTGAGAACCACTGCATTAACTCCTCTGGAGCCTCAGGGAATGTAGGGGAGGGAGGTCTCCCTTCATAGGGTTGGGAAGGATATTGCTCTTCTCATGTGATCCCTCCCCCAGTGGCTAATTTTAAATGAAGCTACCCTCCCCTGACATGAATCTCCCTATGGCACTGAAATTAAATAGAGACTATAACTTGGCATTTGAGAAGTGAAAGGGATGGTAGCCCTAATGGAAAAGCTAACAGCTTGGCTCTTCTGCAAGCCTCAAACTGCTGAATGAGCTTCAGGGTAGGGAAGGCTGTGCCTCCCAAACAGCCTGGCCCTGCCCCCTATCCAACCCCCACCCACTTCCTGCCCACCGACTGCCCCCTTCAGAATCTCCGACCCATCCTGCTCCTTCCTTGTCCCATCACCATCCCACAGAGACACCACCATCACCCCGGGATCCCACCCCTCCTCCCTGTCCCCTGACTGCCCCGACCCCTATCCACCCCCCGCTGAGTCCTGACAGACCCCCCAGAACACCCACAATCCAACTCCCCTGTTCCCTGTCCCCTGACCGCCCCCCCAGCCTCTGCCCCCTCCCTGTGCCCTGACAGTCCCCGAGACTCCCTGACCCTTAGCAACCCCCCCGGCCCCAGCTTCTTACCCCCGGCTCCCCCCTCTCCCGGAGCATCAGTGCGTTGCACCCAGGGCCGTCCCCGAACAGCGATGCAGAGTGACTCCGGCAGGGACTGAGCTCCGCCCCACTCAGAGCCCCAGGGTAAAGGGGGCAGGGCTGTGAGCTTCCTCCACTCAGCCCGGAGCTCGAAGCCCCGCCCCCTTACCACGCGGTTCTGAGCGGGGCGGAGCTCAGGCCCAGCCGGAGTCAGGCTGCAGCTGTTCAGGGACAGCTCTGGATGCGCTGAGGCTCCAGGAGAGGGGCGGAGACGGGGTCGGGTCGGGCTGGGGCAGGAGCCTCAGCCGTTCTCTTGGGGGCCTCTGCAGAGCCCGGGGCCTGGGGCAAATTGCCCCACTTGTCCCACCATCTGGGCGGCCCTGGGGTGCAAACTCTCAAATTTCAAGTGATTATTCTGTCCTGGAATAGCAACTCTCTAACTAAACAATTTATAAGTTCAAGCACACAACTGATTTTCATACTTTCTTGTAATAACATGATGATGGTAGCATGGCAGTGTCCTGAACAACAAGAGCAGTAGGTGATAAGGAATCAACAGGATCTTGTACCAAAGTTTCTCTCAACAAGCCATCAAAATTACAAGTTGTAACAGAATGAGGTTTGATCGAGCAATAGAAAGTCTGCCTGGAACATCCCCAGTCTCCAGTACTTGTCAAAGCTGCAACTGGTCCATAAGTTGTTTCCATAAAATACCACTGAATCGTTTCACCACAAACAAAATTTGGTCCTATGCATTTTACAAGTTCTCCAGGTACTCATCTCACTCCACAACTGTAGTTGTGAGCCCACAATAAGTCTCCTACTTGAAAAGAGTGATAATGAGTCTCTCTCTATTAATCAATTTGCATAGTTTGCAATTTGGCAACATCAGGATGTAGAGGTCCCAATAGGTACGCAAAGATCTCTTCAAAAAAAGAGATGCAGCTGACTCCTGTGTAGTAGTATGTGCTGTGTTCCTGTAGATAAGTGAGAAATTTTCCAATTTCTGCTGACAACTTAAAATAGACTTGTTAGCTCTTAAGGAATGTTTTAAGTGTTTGTACAATGCCTTCCTCTAGTCTATTGTAGCAGGGTGGTATGGAGGCAGACATATGTGCTGAATTCCATTTGAAGCTTGGAACCTCTGAAATTCTTCCAAAGAGAATTTACGTCCGTTGTCACTCACTAACTGTAATGGTAAACCAAATTGGGCAAACAAAGAACAAAGATGTCCAGTGGTCCTGGTAGTTGTGGTAGAAATTCTGAAAACTTCCGGCCATTTTGAATGGGTGTTGACTACAAAAACAAATAGCTTTCTAATGGTTTGGTAAAGCCCATGTGACTATCTATCCCATGAGTCTAAAGCCGTAATTAAGGGTATAGACAAGCTCAGCCATGATCATGCTGAATTTGCTGATACATAGTACAGTACTTTGCCTTCCTCTCAATATCTTTTTTTTAATCCCCAGCCACCAGACCTGCCTCTGGGCTGTAGCCTTCATCCATAAAATGCCAAAATGAGCTTAATGAAGAGCTGCTGAAACCTGAGATTGAAGTGATGTCAGAATGATCATTCACATGCCACATAAAATGACATGAATTGTGTCAACTGGGGATTCTTTTGATTCAACTCTATACCTTGTAGTGCCATTTCCTGCACAAGAAAGCACATCATCCATAGTAGTTTTTTTGTTGATGTCTGTACTAGTAATGGCTAACCTATTAATCAAACTGGTTGATGGGAGCTTGGGCCTGGCAGGTGCAAAAGCCCACCAGAATTGCTGTGCTGGATTCCTTTATGGAATTGAATAGTATAGGAATGAACTGAAAGTAGTAATGCCCATTATGGCAAACGAGCAGCAGCTAATGATGGAATTCCATGTTTCAGTACAAAAATTGAAATTAATCCATCAAAAAAGTAACATATCTACCATACAGATTATATATATCTTCCAAGTTCCAAAGATAACGTTGAGGGCTTCTTGCTCTATTTGCACATAGTTCTTTTTCAGAAGTAGTGAGCATTCTTGATGCAAAAAAGTGACTTGGTTTCTCCATGGCATTATGAAAAATGTGGGGAAAAACGGAACCCATTCCAATATAGAGAATTGCAATGGTAATGAAGCATCAAAGCACATAAAAACTTTGGCTGATGTCAACAGTTTCTTTGCTTCATTAAACGCACAATCGCACTCTTTGGTCCATTTTCATTTTCCTTTGCTTGTAACAGTTAATGTAAAGGTGTCACTATTTTCACCAGATTAGGCAGAAATTTACAGTAGTAGTTATGCAGTTCTAACATTCTCTGGCAAGGGCACTTGAACTGCCTTGTATTTCTCTGGTGATTTCCATGACATTAATTACATGTGCAATGCATTAATTACAAATCCAAAGTATTCAGCTGTAGGCTTGAAAAACTCACATTTGTCTCAACACACTCTCAATCCATGGTCTTCCCAATGTTGTGAAAACAGTGACGAAATTTTGAAGAGGATCCTCTTGATCCTTCCTGTAACAAGGATGTCATCCAAAAGGACTCCATTCAGCCCCTTCAGGATCTTATCCATATCTTCCTGGAACAGAGCAGGTGCCAACGTGATACCTAAAGGCAACTTGTTGTAACAAAATAAGCCTTTTCTGTGTTGATTGTAAGATATCTGCAAGATGCTGGATCAAGCTCCATTTGTAAGTATGTGTTGAGCAAATCCAGTTTACTGAAACACTGTGCACAACTAAGAGAAACAAACAAATCTTCAATATGAGGTATTGGATACTGGTCTGCACATAAAACTGGATTCAGTGTCACTTTGAAATCTTCACAAATTTGGATTGAACCTTCCTTCTTGATCACTAGTACAATGGTGTAGTCCACTCACTATGTGAAACAGTGACAGGACTCCAATGTTCACTAAATGGTTCCAAACTGCTTCTCCCAGAGGCTTCAGAGCATAAGGCACAACTCTGGGCTTGCAATATTTTGGATGCCTGTCAGAGTTAAAAATGAGCTTCACTGACGTTGCTCATCTATCCAAGCTCTTTTTCTGTCCAGTATTTCTTGAAGATTTCAAGGTGCTTTTGTAATCACCTTGATCTTCTTAAGCCAAGATCTGCCAAATAATGGTGGATACTTTCTTTCTATCACATAGAAGGGTTAAATGACTGATTGTCCCTCTAGCTGAACTTTCATCTGGACTACTGAACTAACTTTTGCCCAGTAAAAGTCTTCATAAATATAGGTGTTTCTTCCAAAGGAACTTGTGACAAAGTCTGGTGATAGGTAACAGCAGAAATCAATGAAACTGCAGCTCCAGTATAAAGCTCCATTCTTGTAGCAACTCCTTTGATCAAGGATGTAACCCTGATGCTATCTCTGACTCCAGCTTCTGATGAGATGTATAGTGCTAGATCATGGCCAGCATCACTAGAGTTCTTGTCTTTTTCCACATTCTGAAGTCCCAACTTCTGTCCTTCCTTAGGTTCAATCTTCACAGGTATTTTCTGGTGTTGCTGGTCATTAAACTGTGCTACAGATTACGTGTCCTTTCTTCTGTCATTTCCTGCAAGAAACCTGGCATGTCCAGTAGTCCTTTTATGCACAAACCACACTTGCTGAAAGAAATTCCTTATGTTCCTGCAATCCTCTGTCTTGCCAATTCAGGAGATGAACTTCTCAGTTCACACTAAACGCCAGAGAATCCTTCTCTGCAGTTGCCATTGCAATGCTACTTCAACAGCCAGAGTGTAAGCACTGATCCAGTCAATAATTTCTTCCAAACTTGGTCATTGTGTAATCTAGAAATTACTTGGTCACAGAGGGCATCACTTAATGTTTGTGCAAATGACAGTCAGTTGCAGATTAGACACTGAGTCAAAGGGCCCATGTGCAGGGACCCTAGCCAATAGGGATCCCCAGAAAAATAAGCGCCCCCATACCCTGACCCACTCTGCCCAGCGCTCCTGCCAGGGAGCGGGGTCTGGGCACTGGGAGGGCAGGTGGAGTGGGGCAGCCCCTGTGCCTCCACCCTGCTCCCCAACAGGAGCGATGGGCAGGCAGAGGGGGCAAGCCCCCACACCCCAACCCCATTTCCCCAGCAGGAGTGCCAGGGTGCAGTGGGGCGGACTGCAGGCAGAAGGGGTGGGGAGGGCCCCCCCTTGCTCTGCCCAGGGCCCCACAAAATCCTAATCTGCCTCTGCTGACAGTGCTCTGACAACTTCCTCAGAGCAGCAAAAAATTGTGCTCGCCACTTCCCTGATGCAGCCGATGAAATTGATATTGTTCTGCTATCATCAATGGGGTAGGAAAAAATGTTCCTGTATTGCTGGAATGATGGCAGCATACGTGGCAGTTCTGGGCACAGCTGGAGAAAATAGATCATGCAGCTGTCTATATGCCTTTGGACCCAACACTGTCAGCAAGATTGAAACTCGTTGTCCATCTGGAATGGTGTTGCAGGTAACAAATTGCTCAAAATATTCAGTATATACCACCTGGATTTGTGATTGTCGTCGAATTCACCAACTCTGACTACAAAAATTGCCATTTCTCTGCTCTCCTTGTAGTCTTATTGATAGATAGGGTGTATGGATGATTAATTGTTGATAATCTTTTAGACCACAGTCAAAGATTTGGTGTCCTGCTACAGCATCAGGAATATTATTATCGGTACCATTAAAAAGAAAGACCCTAGACGCACACGAGAAACAACTGCAGTTTTCACAAGTCCCTTTATTAACAAATGCATTAAGCAGATAACCATTTCCACAAACACTAAAATACAATAGGAGATGGAAAGACAGTGCAAAGTGTTTAGATCTATGACTGGCATCACTTACATCTCACAAATAATATCTCCTGCTAGGGGACTCTAGCGTGTTAGTTGTTATCTTCCTCATTATCATCTTCATCATCATTATCATCATCCATAGTTGTCATCCTGGAATTCCCCTGTGTGTTTGCCCCCAGCACACAGGCCAGCCAATGCCTTTTATCATGAGTTACTAAGTTTTATACATGAACATACTAAGGCTCATGGATGTGCATATCCTTATTTGCACTTCCACATCCCATGAATTTTAGGATCCCCCATGTCTCAGGCTACCCCCTTAATTCAGGGCCACCCAGAGGGGGGGCAAGTGGGGCAAGGCCCCCACGAGCATGGCTGAGGCTCCCTCCCCTTCCCCACCCAGCCCCGTCTCCTCCCCTCTCCCGGCACCTCAGCCCATCCAGCAGCGTCCCGGACAGCTGCAGCATGGCTCCGGCGAGGCCCCTCAGCCCTGCCCTGCTCAGAGCCGCGTGGTGAGCTCCGGGCTGAGCGGAGGGAGCTGAGCTCAGCGTGAAGCTCCTAGCCCCTCCCCCTGACCACGCGGCTCTGAGCAGGACAGAGCTCAGGCCCCGCCTGAGACACGCTGCCTCTGTCGAGTGAAGTGCTGATAGAAACACTGTCCTCCGCTGTGCTCATTCTATTTTGTTCTGGCTGAAAAACTGAAAACCACAGGTAAGTGGGGCTTCGCACTGGGAGTGGAAGGAGTGCTTGAACATTTAAAGGGACAGGACATCATACTTCTGGTATTTGACATCATTCTGAAAGTGAGCAAACAGGGAATAACGAACAAACCAAACAGTCATATTTCAATAGGAAGAAGGAAGAGAGAACAACTGGCTTCTTTTTCTGAAAGTATGTCTAGATATAATTGAATAGTTTTTTTTATGCAAATAAACCGACATAAAACAAAAGGAATTGCTAGGAGAGTTAATTTCCCTTGCATGGACACAACAAACAAGATACTTCCAGTACAGTCACATCATTTTTACTAATTTCATACTGGTGTGACTGACTTCAATGGAGCTACTTCTAATTTACAACAGCCTGACATCAGAAGCAGTCTAGACCAGGGGTCAGCAACCTCTGGCACACAGCTCACCAGGGTAAGCCCCCTGGTGGGCAGGGCCGATTTGTTTACCTGCCATGTCTGCAGGTTCGGCTGATCACGGCTGCCACTGGCCAAGGTTCACCGCTCCAGGCCAACGGGGGCAGCAGGAAGCTGCGGTCAGTACGTCCCTCGGCCTATGCAGATGAGTGGATTGAAGTATGGGAGGGGCTCAGGATGAGACTAGGGGTGTAGGGAGTGAGAGCTCTGTCTGGAGCTGGCAATGGGGGGTTTGGGGTGTGGGAAGGGCTCAGAGCAAGAGTAGGAGTGTGGGGGTGAGGGCTCAGGCTGGGACTGGGGATAACGTGTTTGGGGTGCTGGAGGGGCTCAGAGCTAGGGTAGAGGGTTGACGGTGTGGGGGGTGAAAGCTCTGACTGGGGGTAGGGGTGGTGCAACCATTTAGGTGACCTAGGTGGTTGCCTAAGGCACTGGGATTTGGGGGGGGCGCCATTTTCTTCAGCAGCGACTGCGGCGGCCGGACCTTCAGCCGCCCCGGTCGCTGCCGGCATTTAGGTGGAGGGAGCTGGGGCACTGGATCGCAGGGAGGGCCGCCTGCAGCAAGTACGGGGGGGTGGCACACAGGGGGGCACCTCAGGGCGGGGTACAGGGGGGGGCGCAAGGTGGAAGTTTCGCCTAGGGCACGAAACAGCCTTGCACCGGTCCTGACTGGGGTTGTGGGCTCTGGGGTGGGGCAGGGCTAAGGATGAGTTTGGGGTACAGGCAGGCTGCTCCGGGACAGGGGCCAGAGAGGATGACTCCCCCCAGCCCTTTCCCTGCCAGCAGCAGCAAGCTCTGGGGGAGGATCCCCCCTTTCCCACTCCGCAGCAGCACACTCACCCCCACCACTGTCATTGCATGTGCTCCTAGGGCCCCTCTCAGGTCCAGGCATCTCCCTCGCTTCCCCTGTAGTGGGTGCCAGGGGGCGCTGCGTGCGCCTCCTCCCCTGCTGTTGCCCCTAATTATAGCCTCACAGGGGGCGAGGGATGGGGCTGCCTCCTTGCCCAGCATGAGGCAGGAGCGGTGACTTGTGGGGGGTGGCTGTGCTGGTGGAGGGTCCTGCCGGAAAAGGGAAGGGTCTGAGGGGGAAGGGCAGGCTCAGAGTCAGTCTGCCCTGGCAGTTGATAGGGGGCACTAGGACCTTATGGCAGCAGTCTCTGCAAGGAAGCAGCCTGGAGGAGACAAAGTCAGAGAAGCTCTGCTCCGGGCCTGGGAAAGGCGAGCAGGTGGCAGGGGCACCAAGTCGGGGCCATGGGACACTAGGGGGCGCTACAGGGGGGTACTCTGGCTTCAAATTTTGGTGGAGCTGGGCCTCTGGCTCTGAATATTGCTGGTGCCCAAGCACCACATGGGTATGGAACTCATCGCCTGTGTGGTTGCCAGAAAACTCGTCCGTCTTTCCACTGAGAATGGGGGAAGTTGCAAAAAGGGATACTTAAGCTAAGGGGGAACCTCCATTCCCTACATGAAAGTCCCTGATAAGAACACAACCTCACCCACCCCGAACCTCCAAGAAAAAAATGGGGAACTGTTCCCTGTCTAATATTACAACTGTACAACCTGTCCATACACCTTCTCATACATAAACATTTCAATCCCTCTCCCCCCACCCCCAAACACACCACAGAAACTTATCTATATCTTCAATTGCCTCCATTCCCATAACAATAAAACTCACACACGCGACTGTCATCTCCCTCAGACCTCCAAAAAGCAATCAAAGGCGCTGGAACAGGGTGGCAAGGAGGCAATGGCTCCTCTACTTTTTACCTTCTGTAAGGGCAAGAGATGGCTGGGCCGGCGGGAAAGGAGGCAGAGAGGAGTGAACTTGGGGAAGGGGCAGCATGAGGGGGGGGGAGGCTTGGTTCAGGTACCAGTGGCCCCCCACTTTTAGGGACCTTCTGCCGCTCCTCAGTGCAATTCCTCTCAGAGTACTGGGTGAATAGGGGTGTAGTCAGGCTGCTTTCTCTGGAGCCTGGGCTAAGGTTTGGAGGCATCTCAGCAGAGAATACTTCTCAGTCTTACAGAGAAGGTCTGATTTTGAAGCCTCATGCCCTTCCCCCATGCTCAGAAAATACTATTGCTACCATCACTGCTGCCTTATAATGTCTCACCTTTGAAATACACTGTCTGATAACTTAATGGTTGTGAAATATTTGTTTGAATTTGCTAGTTAGCAATGGGATTTTTGCTATGTACATTAAATATATGTACCTGCCCCCTTGGCCCCAACAAATTAATTTGTGAAGCACACAGATCTATGAAAGTCTAAATCCACAATACCCTGGATTTTGTTCTGTTCCCTGAACATACTCACAGGTGTATATAAGATCATATTTAAGGCCAAGCTTTCTAATAATTAACCCCAGAAGGAATTCCAAGGAATTAATCAAGAAGATATATTAAATAACAAATTAACTATGCACCAAGAAGAATGATAATTCAGTTCTTCGGAATGTTTCATGTGACTGAATTTACGTGTCTGTCTATTATAATTAAAGTCTGGGTATTCAAATGATCAGGCAGTGACCACTGCTACAGCAGAGTAAATCTGTGAGAAAGCACAGATTTTATTAACTTAATGCTCTTTAACCTCTTTTTATTGTCAGTGGAGAGCTCATTCAGACCCTCCTTAACCAACCTGAATTTGTCAAGCTTCAAACTCCAACCACTGGATCATGTTATACTTTCTCTGCTAGACTGAAGAGCCCATTGTTTACTCTTTGTTCCCCATGTAGGTACTTATAGACCGTAATCAAGTCACACCTTAACTTTTATTTGTTAATCTAAATAGATTGAGCTCCTTGAGACTATCACTATAAGGGATGTTTTCTAATCCTTTAATCATTCTTGTGCTGCTTCTCTGATTCCTCTCCAATTTGTCACCATCCTTCCTGAATTGAGGGCTCCAGAACTGGATAAAATATTTCAGGATCCATCACACCAGTGCCAAATACAGAGGTAAAATAACCTCTCTACTCCTTCTCAAGATTCTTCTGTTCGTGCATCCTAGGACTGCATTAGCTCTGTTGGCCACAGCATCTCATTGGGAGTTCATGTTCAGTTGATTATCCACCACAATCTCCAAATGTTTTCCAGAGTCATTGCTTCATAGAATAGAGACACCCCCCCCCCCGCCTGTAAGTATGGCCTACATTCTTTTTTCTAGATGTATACATTTAGTTGCTTAAAATGCACGTTGTTTGTTTTCCCTGTGTTTACCAAGCGACCCAGATCATTTTGAATCAGTGATGTGTCCTCTTCATTATTTACCATTCCCCCAATTTTGGGGTTATCTGAAAATTTAATGAGTGATGATTTTATGTTTTCTTCTAGGTTATTGATAAAAATGTTAAATAGCATAGGGCCAGTCAAGAACTGATCCCTGCAAGACCCTACTGAAAACAGACTTGCTCAATCATGATTCTGCATTTACAGTTACATGTTGAGACATATTAATTAGCAAGTATTTAAGCTATATAAAATTAACATGCACACATAATATTGTTCTAGTTTTTTAAACAAAATGCTGTGCAGTTCAAAGTCAAATGCCTTTCAGCAGTCTAAGTATACAATCAACTCCTTTATCAATCAAACTTCTTATCTCATCAAAAAAATCAAGTTAGTTTGACAAGGTCTATTTTCCATAAACCCATTTTGATTTTGATTAATTATATTACCCTCCTTTAGATCATTATTAATGGAGTCCTCTATCAGCCACTCCATTATCTTGCCTAGAATCAATGTCAGGCTGACAGGCCTAGAATTATCTGGGTCTTCTCATTTACCCTTTTAAAGAATTGGCACAACTTCTTTTAGTCTTCTGGAACTTCCTCAGTGCTCTACGACTTATTGAAATCAACATTAATGACCCAGTGAAATCCTCTGCCAGCTCTTTTAAAATTCTTAGATGCAATCTATCTGGACTTTGTAATTTAAAATGTCTAATTGTAGTAGTTTCTGTTTAACTTCCTCCAGAGATATTAGTGGAATGCAAATAATGCTATTACCATATGGTGAGACTATATCATCTGTTTTTTCCCCAGATACAGGACAGAAATATTCTATATTTTCTGTATCATGATGGATAATTCTATAATTTCCAACAAGTGATGGACGAATAACATTTTCAGTATTCTGTTTGTTCATGATATATTTTAAAATCTCCTCCTTATTGTCCTTAACAATGCTGCCCATAGATTTTACCTTGAGTCTCTTGGCTTCCCTTATCAGTTATCTACAAATCTTACTTTCTGATTTATACACCTTACTGTCAATTTCCCCTTCTTCCATTTCTGTTATTATATATATATATATATATATTTGTATAAACAAACAAACACAAATGGAAGAAAGGACAGCTGTCTTTCTGCTCCCCTCAGTATTTTAGGTTTTTAAGGATTGCTCATTCTTGATTACACTGATGACAACTCCAATTTTATAAAGCTCCTTCATTTGGATGACAGCGATCAAATCTCAAAGCTCAACTGTAGCAAAATGAATGCAAATGTACATTCCACTGAATCATCAATAAAATCCTTCTGCTACTGTCAAATAAAGTGCTTGGGAAGTTTTCTGATATAAGTATTGAATGCCTTGTCACTTTATAATATTATTGGATGTGACAGCACATGCTATAAAAAAACAGAAATTTCTCTGCTGCTGCCATGTGGCTAAAAAGCCAGCAATACAGAAACAAATATTTGGTTTGTATGAAATAGCATCCACAGAAACTAGCCCTTTGTTGGGGATTATTGAAGTATGTATTGCTTCACAGTACTTTAACCTTTCTAATAACCCCTTCCATGTTTTTCCCCCAGATATGCAATATGAAATGTAGCAGTGTGTAATGATTAGTGGCATCTCAATTGTACTGGTGCTGATATAACACGGTGGTAAGCACCTTAGAGGAAAAAAAAACATAAAATAACACGTGATATTAATGAAGAATGATGATTTGCTAAAATGCTGTCCAATCAAAAATGTATAAAATGTCTTTTTCTGTAGACTGTGCATGGCCATAAAGAGGACAACATTAGCTCAGCCACTGTATGAGTAAGAGCAAAGCAACGTAACACTTGTAGTCCCTAATGAGATAAAATATTTGTTATAGATGGACAAGGTTTTGGATAAGCTATCTTAATATGTGTTTGTTTCTCAGGTGTCATTACAGAAACAGAGATAAGATTGTCACAGGGATACGTGTTAATGATTGGTGTGAAAAGCTTTTGTTCAAAATAGTAGAATGAGGATGGTGATTTCCATACATTTTAATGACTGTTTGTTTATTTAATCACATCTGTTATGGCCTAGCTCTTAGCAACTGTGTTAGCAAACAAAGGTCCAAATCTTGTCATGAACTCCACACAGGAGGAACCTTGCCCTTACATAAAGACTCATTGATTCTGAAGGGTCAAGGCTCTGCCTGTGGGGAGCTCATTGCAAGAGCAGGGCCAAAGTTTCTGATGTTGCAATTGATTATGACTGTGTCTGACTCTTCACTGGTGTGCCAGGGGGTGAGGAAGGAAGGAAGCAGAAGGCGCTCCTACACCTGTGCTTGCACCCTACAGAATCACAGTCCTTCTGATTCCACAAACTCTGAAGCATTTGTGAATCCAGAGAGTTCATAAACAGTGGTAATGCCTTCAAATTGAAGGACATCTGATAAGATCATTCATCTTTGTAATATCTAACAGAATGACAGTTTTACAAAACTAGCTTTTTTTCTTGAGCTGGAACAAATTTTAAGAACTGCTCACAAAATAGGAAAGTTGGCATATCATATAAGCACCATTTTGAAATTTAAAAATTGCCAGTTAAGTAAATCCATATTAAATGCTTTTAAAATTTCTTATTATTGACCCCACTTAATAACAGCAGCTCCTTTAAAACAACACTCAGGTATGTGTTTTTAAAATAGGAATTATTCTTCTGTGGAAAAAAGCAAGCTGTCCTGTAGAGTACTTTTCAGATTTTTGTCCAACCATGTACAAATAATATAAAATACACAAGGAATAAGTAAAATTTAAAAAAATATATTTTTTAAAAAAATCTTAAAATACACATTTAAAATATATGGAATAAATCATAATAACTTTATGACATTAGTGCAACTTTTGTCAGTATAGTGCCTTCAAGATTTGACCCTTAGTATGCAAAATAAAGTAAACATAGCTTTGTAATATATTTTACTGTTTTTATATGAGCCAGTTTTATCTACACCAGTGGTGAGCAACCTGCAGCCCACAGGCCACATGTGGCCCATCCGGGTAATCGGATTGTGGGCCGCGGGACATTATGCTGACCTTGACTGTCCACAGGCACTGCCCTCTGCAGTTCCCAGTGGATGCAGTTTGCTGTTCTCGGCCTGCAATCCGATTACCCTGATGGGCCACATGCAGCTCCCAGGTCTCAGGTTGCCCATCACTGATCTATACTTTTCTTCCTTCCTCTGAGATATTCAAATTCTTCCTTTTTCAATGAGGCAGGACCATGTTCTGACTCATGGTAGGGGATGCATTTGCCAAGTGGATCAGCATTAAAACTTTTCATTTCCATAGTTTTTTGACATCTCAAGATCTCAGGTTCTGCCCTGTCCAACAGTGTGCTCAATGAAAGTACTAACAATCAAATATACATTGGATTACATTATAAGTTGGTCTCAAATATCTATCTCTGACATCTGCAGACCCAAATGATTAATCTTTCTCATGTGACTCTCCCTTTTCTCAGTGCATAGATATGGTGATTCAGTTCATGTTTGAAAAGCCATGTTTGAAAAAAAAGAAATGGATGCAATCTATGAAATTCAGATTTGACAAATGAGTGGCAAGAAAAATCTGAAGGTGGCTGTTTTCCCTTATCCCTCTGTGAGAATCCCTTTATCCAGCTCTGAAAAGCATTATTATGTCATGTCCCAGGTCTTACTGTATAGTGTATTTAGATTTTCAGAAAGTCTTTGACAAGGTCCCTCACCAAAGGCTCTTAAGCAAAGTAAGCAGTTATGGGATAAGAGGGAAGGTCCTCTCATGGATCAGTAACTGGTTAAAAGATAGGAAACAAAGGATAGGAATGAATGGTCAGTTTTCAGAATGAAGAGAGGTAAATAGTGGTGTCCCCCAGGAGTCTTTTCTGGGCCCAGTCCTATTTAACATATTCATAAATGATCTGGAAAAAGGGGTAAACAGTGAGGTGGCAAAATTTGCAGATGATACAAAACTTATCAAGATAGTTAAGTCCCAGACAGACTGCAAAGAGCTATGAAAGGATCTCTCAAAACTGGGTGACTGGGCAAAAAAAATGGCAGATGAACTTCAATGCTGATAAATGCAAAGTAATGCACACTGGAAAACATAATCCTAACTATATATATAAAAATGATGGGGTCTAAGTTAGCTGTTACCACTCAAGAGAGATCTTGGAGTCATTGTGGCTAGTTCTCTGAAAACATCCACTCAATTTGCAGCGGCTGTCAAAAAGGTGAATAGAATGTTGGGAATCATTAAAAAACGGGTAAATAATAAGACAGAAAATAACATATTGACTCTATATAAATCCATGGTATGCCCACATCTTGAATACTGTGTGCAGATGTGGTCGCCCCATCTCAAAAAAGAGATATTGGAATTGGAAAAGTTTCAGAAAATGGCAAAAAAAAGTGATTAAGGTTATGGAACAGCTGCCATATGAGAAGAGATTAATCAGACTGGGACTTTTCAGCTTGGAAAAGAGATGAAGAGGGGAAAGTGTTAGAGGTCTATAACAATATGATAGAGGTCTATAACATCATGACTGGTGTGGAGAAAGTAAATAGGGAAGTGTTATTTACTCCTTCTCATAACACAAGAACCAAATGAAATTAATGAGCATCAGGTTTAAAACAAACAAAAGGAAGTATTTTTTCCACACAATGCACAGTAAACCTGTGAAACTCCTTGCCAAAGGATGTTGTAAAGGCCAAGACTATAATAGGGTTCAAAAAAGAACTAGCTACATTCATGGAGGGTAGGTCCATCAATGGCTATTAGCCAGGATGGGCAGGGATGGTGTCCCTAGCCTGTTTGCCAGAAGTTGGGAATGGGCAACAGGGGATGGATCACTTGATGATTACCTGTTCTGTTCATTCCCTCTGGGGCACCTGGCATTGGCCACTGTCAGAAGACAGGATATTGGGCTAGATGGATCTTTGGTCTGACCCAGTATGGCTGTTCTTATGTTAGTTACACTTTATATGAGGTATCACATGTAAAATAAATGTATTGTACATTTATTATTTTTGCTTAATATAAACAAGCTCATTTTTCCTATGTTCCTCTATAACATGGTTATATACATGGGCCAGATCATTAGCTATTGCAATTGTCACAGATCCATTGACTTCAACTGCTCTACAACAGTTTATACAAGTTGAGGATCTGGACAATCTCTTTTAATTGCACCTTTGAAGGCATTCATCTAATGTGTAAATATCACAATTTATGTGACCATTCAGGATAGTTTTGCACCTTTGTACCAGGCACTTAAAGAGACAGATTACTATAATAGGTGACACTGGTCTGAAATGGCAATTCTTATGTTCCCATAAATAAAAAACACTTTCCTCATGTATTTTTAAGCTGCTCAATCAATTTCCCTCTCCCTTCCTCTGTTTTTTGTTTTGAAATTCAAAATTTCATCAATGTTTCAAAATTGAAAAAATTTCAATCAGCTCTAATGTGTTCCAGCTGAAACGATACACTTGCAAAATATAGAAATTTTTATCAAGCAATAATAAACATCCCAAGGTTTAAGAAAGTCAGCTTAGTATTTTTAAAAGTAGTACATTAAAAAAAATGTGTGGTCCCACGATAGGTTAAAGTAATTTAGAATGCTAGGCCTACACTGGACACTTTAGCTTTGAGTTACTCTTCCTTGCTTACAGTCCCCCAGAGTTGTTAAGACCAAGTTGCTACAGCGATTTAGCCAAACCAAGACGTCTCCAAATTGCTTTGATAGTAATGAAATGTTTCTAACATATTTTAGCAACCTGTCTCCTCCCCAAAACCACCACCTTTTTGCTTTTTGCCCATGCAAAACATGGACGTTAAATGCAAAAACTAACTTTGCTGAGTCGTTAAGGATGATGAATCAAGTACACAAGAGCAAGGTAATTCGAATGAGAAAAATTACAGCAATATTAACTCAGTATATTTCACACTATTACTCTCAAAACTCAGTGTTATTTGTCTTATTTTTTGAAGCCACAGCATGTCTAGACATTTTATGACCTGTGTTCCATTTACACTTCGGGGTTGACTATGGTGTCAATCTAGTGCACATCACTTGCCATGCATTAATGTCCTGTACTGAAAGTCCCATCAGCAGCTTGGTGGACTACAACTTAAAAGCATAGCTGCAATCTGAGACTTTCAGTGCAGTATAGTGGTGTCCATATGGGAACTTACTGTGTGGCAAGCTGATACAAAGTATAAATAGGATCCTATTTATACTTTTCAAAAAAGAAGGGATATGATCTTCAAATGGTCAGCAGTTTTTTTGAAAATCAGACCCCTTTAAAGTGAGGCACCCCCCAAAAAATGGAGGCACCCAAATTCACTAGTTATGTTTGAAAATTTAGGCCAGTCTTCTGTATGAGAATGCCATCACTGAACATAGGCAAAGAAATATTTACAATTATATGATAATGGAAAGATTATTATATATAAAATTTGGTCAGTAGCCAAAGAAGAATTTTCAACATAACACAATGGGTCACAATGGTACCAAAACATTATGTAAGGTAGTTTGGTAGCCTGTGCATCTGAGTTGGCAATGTTTAAAGAAAGAGAGAAAAAAAAGACAATTGCAAAATTGGCAATTTCTGTCATGTTTCATGCACTTATAGTTTTCATGATTAATATAGTCCATGCTGTACACTGCTCATTGCCTCGTGCAAGGCAGAGGTGTTGTGCTATTAGGATGCAATAGCAAATCTGGATGTAATCAGTTCAATGTGCAGAAGAACATCCTGTGTTCTTGATGGGATGACATCATCCACACCAAGTAAAGCAGTAATTTCTACATGGGAGTCAAGACTTTTCCATTACAAACCTCCTCTGTAATGACCAAGATAGATCCTCAGCTATTATAAATTGGCATAGCTCATTTGACTTCAATGCAACTATGTTGATTATGCACTAGCTGAGGAAATGGCCCAATATATTCACCATACATAAAATACATTGTGGTTAGTCTCTTTTAGAATATCTAACTTCAAAAATTAATGGGTTAAAAAAAAAAGAAGAGGTGGAACAACTAATGAGTGGTACAGCTATGGGATAATTATTCTGTCTCATCACAAATGAAGATGAATGTGAAAAGAATCTCATCACCAATAAAAATGAATATTGAAAGATCAGATATCTGGTGCTATTTACTGTATCTATGAAATACGCACCTTTTCAGAATCTAGCCTTTTTCCTGCTACTATGAATGAATTGACATATTTTAGATAATAGTCATTTAAAGAAAATATAGAATGACACGACTTATATGTGAATACATAAGCCAATAAAATTATTTCACTTGTTACACAGATCTTCCCGGTTTTAGCTTTTGTACCTTTTTTGAATGCAGTCAAGACTTTGGTAAATAAAAAGAATACAAGGGACCCAACATATTATGAAATATCACAAATTATTATAATGAAATGGAATTGTCTCAGCCAATCAGAGTACATGAATGCTATAGAGTTACTGACTTACAGTTATCCACTTATTTCTCAGGTATAAAATTCTCTATTTTTTTTTTAATGAAGTGCTCTGATTTGCAAAATGACTATCTTCTCATCTGTCTCTTTAGATGAAAAATGTGGTATAATGGACAGGGGAAAGGACTGGAGAGACCTAGGGTCTTGACATGACTCAAAGCTATTGTGTGACTTTAAGATGCAAGAGCCAGCCCATCAGGACATAGGTAACTGCTCTAGTTGCAACAGGAATGTTGATCCTGACTGAAGAGCAGTTGGTCCACAAGATAATCTTTCCACTAAGATGTGGCCCAGACTCTGAAAAATGTTTCCTAACTGCTGATCTGCATTTTTTCAGTTAAAAATTGATCTGTGATGCCAGTAAAAAATAAGTGTATGATCCTTATATTCAAGAACTGCAGTTAAGTGTAATATATGTGTACATTTTTATGTATAAATTCATATATACACATACTTCGACCAGTGGTTCCAAAACTTGTTCCAACTCTTGTGCAGGGAAAGCCCCTGGTGGGCCGGGCTGGTTTGTTTACCTGCCGCGTCCGCAGGTTCGGCTGATCGCAACTCCCAGTGGCTGCGGTTCGCTGCTCCGGGCCAATGGGAGTTGCTGGAAGCGGCAGCCAGTACGTCCCTTGGCCCACGCTGCTTCCAGCAGCTCCCAGTGGCCCAGAGCAGTGAATCGCGGCCAGTGGGAGCCGCGATCGGCCAGACCTGCAGACGTGGCAGGTAAACAATGTAATTACGTTCTTATGAATTCTTTGCTTTTTGAGAATTTAAATGGGGTATAGCCTCTCCCATTTAATTTGCATTTTAGGATACAGAGCTCTAGAAATACACAGTGGTAAATCACTGATAAGGGCCAGATTCTGCCACATTTACTCATTGAAATCAATGGAACTGCTCATGGAATAAGGTGATATTCTATGTGAGTAAGCATGGCAGAATCTAAGCTGTTATGTAGGACCTGATCCTGAAACTTTTACACATCTGACTAGTTCAAAAGAGGTTTTCCTACACAGGTCAATGCGATATTCAGGGCTTTGTCTTACATAGGCACCTACTCAGGCAGGGAATGGGCTATTTATGGGCAAGATGATCCGTTTATGATCTAATCCATAGTAACAGGCAGTACATTTTGTATTATCCCCGAAGCAGCCTGAGAGGGAGATTGTGAATCTTTTTAGGCCTGGACTAGGGCAGCTTATGTCGACCTAACTCTCTAAATGTCTACAGTACAATGGTGCGTCGCCTGATTTAATTTGCCCACTACACTGACCTAATAACTCCACCTCTGTGAGAGTCACAGTGGTTTAGGTTGATGTAGTTAGGGCAACATAGTGTCTGTGTAGACACTGCATTATTTACATCACCTTTTGGCTGTCAGCCCTGCAGGGAGCTCACAGCCTGGAGCCACGCTGCTGCCTCCCGATACAAGATTGGGGGTGGGAGAAGTAGGGTGAGCAGATGTCTAGATTTTATAGGGACAGTCCCAATATTCAGGGCTTTGTCTTATATAGGTGCCTATTGTTCCCCACCCCCATTCCAATTTTTCACACTTGCTAACTGGTCACCCTAGGGGAAGGAGAGAAGCTCAGGCACTCCTTCCCCCCTCCCCCAATCCCTTACAGAGAGGTGGTAGCAGGGCTCTGGGCTGTCAGCCATGGGATGGGATGGGCAGGGCTCCAGATGTCAGTACCCCACAATGCCCCTCTTCAGTCAGTGGAAGTGCTCCTGGTGAGGATGCTCACCGCCGACAGAAGGCACTAGTGTAGACATAAAAACTCACAGTAATTACTGTGGTGGCTTTAGGTAAACCTAACTTAGTCAACTCAATTGTATAGTGTAGACAAGGCTTTAGTCTCCCTACTGCTCAGGGAAGGAGTAAACTACAACAGGACTACACCTGTCTCATCATACATTCCCTGAAGCACTGGGATAAGCAAGGCTCCCCAGCTCCATGCTAACATGCATGAGGGAGAGACGGAGGGGCTCAGTGAACCCAATAACTTTTTTTTCAGATCATAACTATTTCATATTGAAATTATATCCACTAGTATATGCATTCCAATTTGTTTCCAATTTACATCTTTCAAAATAAATCTTTGTAGATAGATCAAATTTCCTTTTAATAGGAGAGCTGAACTCTTTTGGAATTCACACATATATTAGCAGATTCATCTATAAATCAATCAGTGCTACTTTGTTTTATGATCATTCTTATTCAATGACAGTTGCCAAAGCAGGTGCTAATCACATGCAGCATTATGGAATTTGCATTTACTTCTGTTTTCAATTTACATTGCAGGGCTCCTTTCTCAGCCAAAATGCCACATTATTCCATTCATCAATCAAAACATCAGACACATTTGTGAACGGCACTGTGGCCTCAGGCAAAGGATGTCTGAACAAACTATTGCCTTAATACACAACAGACACTTTCATAGTTGTATTTTTTCCTGAATTACAAGATGTATTGCTATCTTTACACCTCAATAATTCTGACCAGGCCTATATTGGGATGTAATTTTATTTGTAAGACGTGTGTGTGCATGATATTTTAAGCAAAAATACATAATAAAAAAGTTTAAATATATATCTGATAAAGAGATATATTTTATGAGTTCAGTACCTGTGATGGACTTTCTTTTCCTATTAAACCTTCTCCTTAACCTACTCCTAACAAAGGGCAAATACATCTCAAACTTACGACAGGTTACAATTGTGTTATACTTTGGAATCTAAAGTTAAAATTTTCAAAAGCACCTGAGTGATTGAGGAGCTTACATTGGCGCCAGCTCTGTGGGTGCTCTGGGCCGGGAGCATCCATGGAAAAAAATAGTGGGTTCTCAGCAGCCACTAGTCACCCGCCGAACAGCTTTTCAGTGGTGGGCTGGAGGCGCTGGGGAATGGGGATGGAGTGGGAGCAGGAAGAGGCGGGTCGGGGGCAGGGCCTCAGAGGTGGGGGCAGGGTAGGAAGAGGCAGAGGGTGGTGCCTTGAGGGAAGGGGTGGAGTGGAGGCAGGGCCTCGGGGTACAGGGGGGGTGGAGAACCCACCCAGAAAGAAGAAAGCACCTGTGTGAGCCTAAGTTCTATATTCAAAAAGGACTTCCTTGAAAGTCAATAGGATGAAGACTCCTAATGTCCTGACCCTACAAACACTTACTGATGTGCTTAACTTTACTATCCTGAATACTCTTATTGAAATCAAGTAGATTAGTGTTACATTTCCAGAGTTAATAACACCTCTAACTGCTTCATGGCCTCCTTGAGGGCACCCCACTTAGGTCTCAGGCCTCTAGCTGTCATCTTTCTCAAAGCAGGATCCCATGATCCACTCCCTGCAGACCATGGACTTGGGCTGCAGACTCCTTCAATTCACTGTGATCATCTTAGCAGGTCTGCGTTTAGTTGAGCACTGATAGTCCTGCTTTCTCAAGGGCAATGACAGGGTTATTTGGTGACCAATCAGCTCTCAAAAAAGAAAGTACAGTAAAAGCAGTGTTATCCGGCCCAGTACCAACCAGAAAGCTCTATAAATCAGCATTTCTAATCTTCATAGAAAGTCCAGTTTGTAGTCCAGTTGGCACAGGGTCAGCAGGCTTCCTACCTGGCTCCACCTGGCTCCCCGCAAGTGGCAACATGTCTCTGTGCTCCTAGGTGGAGGCGCAGCCAGGCAGCTCTGCGCGCTGCCTCCACCCACAGCTGCTGCCCCCACAGCTCCCATTGACCTTGGTTCCTGGCCAATGGGAACTATGGATCCAGCACACAGAGCGGGGGCAGTGCACAAAGCCTCCTAGCTGCACCTCTGCTAGGATCAGCAGGGTCAGGTTGCTGCTTGCAGGGAGTCGCCCAAGGTGAGCGCACCCTGGATCCAGCACCCTGAAACCACTCCAGCGCCCCATCTCTCTGCCTCAAGCTCCTTTCCAAACCCAAACTCCCTCCCAGAGCCCACAACCCCTCCCACACCCCAACCCCGTACCCAAACTCCCTCCCTCTTATTTAACCGGCATGTACCGGCACACACGTACACCCATTTCCCCATGCCAGATAAAAAAGCTTTTACTGTACTGTTTATTCAGGATAAAAGCATTTCAGAGATAGCATATCTTTAAAACAGTAATCAGCATATATTCATTTCTAGCTTACCAGGTGATCACTTATGTTCAACATGGTGATGTTGATAGGACTTACATACCTCACACCCTCTCACAGGACCTGTCTATCTTAATCACAGCCTCATATCAGTTCTCGGGTCAAGTGTGAGTGATCCTCCCCTACAATCAGGGTTCCCACTTTATTCAGTTTCAGGTCCTTTATCTGTAAAGGCCTTTGCACCAGGCCAAAGCAGACTACATTGTTTCCCCACGTTGGGGACCACGGTGAAGCTTCGAAAAGACAATTTTACCTGCATTGTTTCAACATTGGAAGACTGCCTTAATTACCGCCCCACCCTACCCCATTGAATGTAGTTCCTGTGAGAACCAGGCTTAGCTCACCCATTAAACCAGGAATACCATCACTAGTTGACCCATAAAGATACACATGCCATTTATAAAGTTGATACAACAGGTTTTATTTTAATATTTCATTTGTCCATAGCACCTGTCACATCTCAATATAATAGTATTTGACTATTCCATAAAAAAAACAGGAGTACTTGTGGCACCTTAAAGACTAACAAATTTATTTAAGGTGCCACAAGTACTCCTGTTTTTTTTTTGCGGATACAGACTAACACGGCTGCTACTCTGAAACCTGACTATTCCATGTTTCCAAAGCATCACATCTGTCACAATTAAGACTCCTAAGCACCAAAGCCACTTTAGAGAAGGGCACTTTGGCTCCTCAATCACTTGGGTATTTTTGAACATTTTATTCCTGATAACTCCTTGTTGCTACCAAACCAATATAAAAGATTTTGACAAAGAAAATAATTAAATGGGAAGACAAATCCATTTGAGTCTAAACTGGGAATTCAGAACTAAGGTTAAACATGGAAGAAACTCAACTACTTGAAAGTATGGAAATGCAGTTAAAGCTGTCATTCTGTCCGCCGCACTTCCCCGCCGACCTCCCATCTTCACTTATTTGCTCATTACATATCTAATTTGTAAAGCCAAGGAAAACTTCATGGGTAGACTCCTGCACCCACAGAGAGCCATTGCAGTCAATGGGACTTAAGTATATGTGTCAAGTTAAGCATGTGCTTCAGTGCTTTTCTAAATTAGATCTATAGTCTGCTGAGGACTGAACTAGTTCAATGTCCTTAGTAGAACCATGCTTCTGGGGTCCTGACAGGAAATCCTTCATTAAAACGAGGTCATTCCAGCAAAAGGTTTGGGAACCCCTGCTTTAGTGAGTTATACTCTTAAAGAGTCTGTAGCACTCTTAAGCACAGCAGATTCTACATGTATGCCCTCAAAAACATTGCAAACTGTCTGTATACTTCACTGCATATTACATTTGTTCAGCCTTTCAGTTAAAAATTTTAAAATTACCTTTATTCAAAATGCAGTTATGACATTCTATTTTTCACAAAAAGACTTTCGCTTCTGTAGTTATTTGTAATCAAATTGCCCCATGTAGAGTGTCCAATAGTTTGCTGTTCATTAAAAGAAGAAAAACTGACCATTGACAGGGAATATTTTATCTAAACGTCAAAGCTTCAGCAGTGAAAAATGAAGTCAGCAGCATATAAAATACCTATCATCTGAAGAGTCTAGATTGTGAGCTGTGGGATTTGAACAGGTTCAAATTATATTTCAGATTCCTTTTTTAGTCCCACTTTCACCATATATGATCCTAGCACCTTTGTAAATGTGAGTTTCTGATTAGAACTGGATGAATACAGAGTTAAAAAACAACAAAACAAACAAAAAAAACACTTGAAAGTAAGACCTATTGATTCACTCCACCAATCTTAGCAGCCCCTTTTATTCATGACCATTTAGGTGAGCAAGCTTTAGTGTGCAACAGTTTTCATGGGAAACAGTTCATTCTCACCTGATGGGATACCTTGGCCGTTATGAAAGCTCTTCTTTGTGGGTTGAAATGGGAAGGAGAGGGGCTGGTTGGGGGAAGTAGGGTGTGTGTGTTAAACTGTGCCATAATGAGTCACCACTTAAGGATCAGGGGGCTGCTCTAGATGCCAAGTGACAGTGAGAGAAAGATGTGGAAGTGGGCAATAAACTACAATCACAGCAGGGAAACCAGGGCATTCAGCCTGATTCAGCAAATCACCTGAACATGTGTTTAATGAGCAGCAGTGTGAGTAGTCAATTGTGAATACACACAACCACCATTTTCTGAACAATCCATAGTCTAAACGTTTGTGAATAGCAAACAACTTAATGAAAATTGGCAGCTCATTTGTGGGTATTTCACAAGGAGAAATAGGAACAGAAGTCAATGCATACATTATTTGTTGAGCTGTTGTTCATCCAGCTCTACTACAGGCAAGGTACAGACTCAGTGGGCTGAACAGGACTGATTTGTATCTGCCTTTTTAAATAAATTTGAGATAGCCACTACACTTGGCACCTTCCTTTCTGGAAAACACTTCAGAATTATTGAGCATGCCATGTACTTCATTATCATTTGGTTAAATGAAGTCAGCAATTATAGGCAAAGGATCAGCACTCTTTGCAAATATACTGGCACCAAGGAAGATTTCCTGGGGGAGATATAGCTTTAATCAATTTGCAAATGATTTTTTTTCAAGTTATAGTATATGCAGCAAGGAGATGAAGTACTTACTTGGCCCCTACTATAGAATATGAGTGTTTCAAACATTAATTCATTTATCCTCACTGACACCCTGATGAGTAGGAAGTATTGTTATTCTCATTACACAAATAGGGAACACAGGAACAAAGCCCCCAATTCAGCAATGCATTTTTTTTTACTTGACTGGGGTTATTCACATATTTAGAGTTAAAGCATATATGTAAGTGTTTTGCTGGATTGAGGCAAAAAGATTAAATGACTCACCAGTGTCACCCACAAAGTCCATGGCTGAGTCAAGAATTGAACTCGGAACTTCTGAGTCTTACACCTAAAACTGCAAAATGAGGTACTCTATGTTAAAAGAATAAAAGAGAAATAATATTTTTCCATCATGAGGGCAAATACATAGGTAATGGTACAGTTGGTTTAAAGATTTAGAATTTTAAAATTATTCAATGAAAAGCAGAGACTGTTTTCCCTTAATTTACATGATACATTTCCTCATTTTTCAAACAGCTCTAGTAACAGGTAACACAATTACAAACACATACATTAGCATTTTCAGCATAACAGCAGTAAAACTGCACATGTAGTGAGGTTTTCTGTAAGCAGCGTTTCACAGAAGCTGAGAGTATGGTATTAAAAGTTGACACTTTCTGATATGGATGTAGAATTAGGGAGGGAGAAACAGTTCAAACGTAACATTTAAATTAGTTTGCTACTTTGCAGCCCTTACCTCAGCAGTCCCACTGAAGTCAGTGGCTTTTACTTACTCACATTAGTAGGGGGCTACAGGATCTTAGCCAAAACACCTATTTTCTTAAATAAAACACACACACACAGCCTTCTGCTTTACATTGATTCAAATTTTATCACAGAACTGTTCATCCTTAATTTAAAAAATCTTTTGCAAAATAATAGCCATGGCTAGCAACAAAGCCATTCAGCATGTAGTGACAGCATGTGCAGAAGGAATGAGTCAAGTGGCTGCATCCTTTCACCATTCATTTCCATATTTGCACATTTTGGGGGTTAGAAAAGTTCTATAGAAAATATAATATATTTTCTGGCTGTTAGTTCAGGTTGAAAGTATATATCAATGGAGTTTACCGATATATCCTAACAATGAATTTTGTTTACTAATCTGCTTAAAACACAGTTCTACCATGTTTTACCGTGTTCTACCAAAATGGACGCTATAAATGCCATTGTGACACTTTTGTCATCTTTCAGTTAGTTCTGTATCACTCAAGAGCCCCCATTTTTCCTCATTTCCATACTATGTTGCCCCTAGCAACATTGTGGAATGGCAGAACCTATTAGAAATAGATATGTGCTATATGTGTATTAGCCACAGGACTATCATGTAGTGGAGTTACTATCTGCTGTCTATCTTCATGTACTCAAGAGCATTTCTTGTAAGGTTCCTCTGTGGGGGTCATGTTACCTCTTCCTCCATCAGACTTTCTTTCTTTCTTTCTTTCTTTCTTTCTTTCTTTCTTGGAAGCTCTACAATGTTTCTAATGTTTATTTTCACAGTCTTCTTTTTATGCCCTCCTCAACAGAATCATAGAAGATTAGGGTTGGAAGAGACCTCAGGAGGTCATCCAGTCCAATCCCCTGCTCAAAGCAGGACCAACACCAACTAAATCATCCCAGCCAGGGCTTTGTCAAGCCTGACCTTAAAAACCTCTAAGGATGGAGATTCCACCACCTCCCTACATAACCCATTCCAGTGTGTCACCACCCTCCTAGTGAAATAGTGTTTCCTAATATCCAACCCAAACCTCCCCCATTGCTTCTTGTTCTGTCATCTGACACCACTGAGAACAGCCTGGCTCCATCCTCTTTGGAACCCCCCTTCAGGTTGTTGAAGGCTGCTATCAAATCCCCCCTCACTCTTCTCTTCTGCAGACTAAATAATCCCAGGTGCCTCAGCCTCTCCTCGAAAGTCATGTGGCCCAGCCCCCTAATAATTTTCATTGCCCTCTGCTGGACTCTCTCCAATTTTTCCACATCCCTTCTGTAGTGGGGGGACCAAAACTGGATGCAATACTCCAGATGTGGCCTCCCCAGTGCCAAATAGAGGGGAATAATCACTTCCCTCAATCTGCTGGCAATGCTCCTACTAATACAGCCCAGTATGCCATTAGCCTTCTTGGCAACAAGGGCACACTGCTGACTCATATCCAGCTTCTTGTCCACTATAATCCACAGGTCCTTTTCTGCAGAAATGCTGCTTAGCCAGTCGTTCCCCAGCCTGTAGTGGTGCACTTCCTAAGTGCCGGACTCTGCACTTGCCTTTGTTGAACCTCATCAGATTTCTTTTAGCCCAACAGAACCTGTTATTTAACTGTTGCTTGTTTTCTCTTTTGGTGATTTGAAATTCAGAAATCTATTTCTGACACCTGACTTCATTCATGTTGGGTTCTGTCTATTTCTGCATCAGCATGTTTGCCATATTAACATTCACCCTCACTTGGTTCCTTGTAAGATTATATAAAAAGTGATAATTGAATATATTTTCTATTATAGCCGTGGTTCACCTGGTAACAGACTGTAGGATGACCTAACAACCTCATAAAAGTAAAATAATAATAATTAAAAAAAATAAGATTAACTAGGTGGTGGAACATTTGCCTCCCTCTGCATGTAATATATGTTTAGAATCCTCTATGCCCACCTTCCTAAAAACCAGTACAATCTACATAACAAATAATCAAGAACAACAATGCACAGTTCCCTTGAAACAAACAGTACATCAGAGGATAAGTGAGACTGAGATGCTGAGTTATGATTCTTACATATAAATTTAGTCACAGTTGCAAATGTTTAAAAATATAGACAAAACACTTTCAAAATATTTTAAACTGTCATTCTTTGTTCATTTTAGCCCCTTGAAATACTCCTCTGTCCTTGAAGATTGCCATCTAATATGTTTTCATTTCATTTATTTTTCACAAGCAGTATAGCTGATAGGACAATTAGTGTTTATATCAGATATTTCAGTGTCATCAGTATGTGCAAACAGATTTGAAGGAATAGAAATATGCTGCTGAATTTAACTCTGACACAATTACTTCTAGATACTTAGAATCAGAGGGCATGCCTAAAACAAGCAACTACCTTCTTCTTTATGGAGCAGAAAAACCATATATGGGAACCATATATGAGGTTAAGTAAATATTAAATGGAATCTCAATGTAAGCTGTTCATTTCTATTAGGAGATTACAAAACCAATGCTATCTGTGTGGGTTTTAAATCTGTAAAAACCTATCCCTGATATTATCACTAAATTCTGAGACCAAAGTCTGGTGGGCTTCCATGACACATTTTTTACTTTTACTTTGCCCTGGTGGAGGGTATCCTTTTACATGATTCCACCCTCCTACAGTAAATTTGAGCTAGTAAGTGCTAGGCACTAGAGTAAATTTGTATTATAATTACATAGCCTGTCATTTTGTTCATGGTCATTGTGATATGAAACAGATATTATCTTGGCTGTTACCCTTCTTCAGGCAGTTATCACTGAAACCTAAACATATCTTTCTGTTTGTTTCCAGAGGTCAAGATAGACACAAATGTGGTACAAAAATTGGATTTAGAGTTGACAAAAGCTACACGGCATCTTAAAATCCTACTCACTGCTCTGTGTTCCTCCAGGGAAAAGCGTCTAATTCCCTTTTCTTTTGGTGCTCTATCATCTCTCATTTTCTTTTCAAAATTGACTCATTTTCTTTTGGGGATTAGCTCCTTGTGACATAGCTGCAGGTCACAATAACTTTTATAAAGAGAAAATCAGAGATGACTAAAATGTCCCTTAGTAGTCTTAATGAAGACATGGTAATAGCAGTAATTTACATTCAATTTTAGTAAAGTACCTCAGCATTTACTGAACCTCTAAGTAGCTCTCAACTACTGTAACTTTTTATTCACCTTGTCTAATTGTACAAGTTCCTATTAAGAAATGTTCTTAATGTTTCTTACAAAAAATGAAATGTTATAGAAAAAATGCTGAAGGCTATGCAATACCCTCATGAAAGTGGATTTAGAACATTGGACTAAACCATTTTTTTAAAAATAAACTGAGGTTATACACGTTAATGATCATTGTTTTCAACAAGAAGTTTTAATTGCTCCATTTTCTATGAAAGAGTAATTAATTCAGAACTTGCACTATAATGAATTTATATGATTAATTTGATTGAACCAGATGTATAATGTTTCAATACTTTTTAATAGTTAAAGTATATTACTTCTACTATTCCTTTAAGGTGGGTGGAATTCAAGTGGTATAGACATTGTCCACCACTTGTTAGTATACAGCTTCAGGAGTTTACTTGAAAAATGAAATCTTAAATTTTAAAATAGGGAAGAGCACATCAAATAATGCAAATTATTTCTGGAATGTATTCACATTCCAAAACTGTTGTAGGTAAGCATCAACAAAATGAGTTGGATTGTCACAATAAGGAAATAAGTTACAATGGAGGTTAAAAAGAGAAATCATTCCACAGTTTAACTCCTTGATGTTGAATTTATTGATTCTTAATGCAGGTTCAATTTTCTTTCAAATTAATGTAATAGCAGGATACCCACTGACTTCAATAGGTGCAGGATAAGACATTCCAAGAGCAAAAACTATGAAGCATGATATGTGTTACTGAAATGTCGGGTCTGCCTAGCTGAGAGCTAATTACAGTTAGACAGGGATAAGGAAAGGTTGCTTTATTTTGCAGAAGAAAGGAGAGTTTTGTACCTTGGTACAAAAACTCTACTTTATACAAAAACTAAGAATTTTTTATACACACTTACACACAGGCTTTGGTTGTGTTAGCATTTGATTGGTGGTTAGCAGACCCTGCACTTTTGCAATTTGCTTAGCAAAAACGGGCTTAGGACCAGCTTTAACTGCTTTAAGGCTGATAAGGGAAGACAGTTTAAAAGTTTAGGCTACTATTTCCGTGAGGTGTTTAATTTTTTTTAATGGTTGCCAGCTATTATAAGGCTACTAGCTGTTAGGGGGTTGCTGCTGACTGTTACAGTCCTCCCTTCGGGCCTGATAATTTAAATTGTCAGGCCCGTTACGCAATTTGCGATAAAGCTGGAGGGAGAGATATTGTGTTTTTCTGCGGACAGTAGAGCCCTTAGTAACAGCACTATACAAACATTTTGTACATTGCAACATTACTTAAATGACACATAGAAAGAAAAGAAAGAAAATAATTTATTTGACAATTTTGCGGAAAAGGCCAGTAAACTATGACTCAAGGTCTGGGAGGAGGTTTTTAAAATTAAGGGTATGATTAAAAGAAACAGTGTGGAAAACAACAGCTGCATTTTTGATGGCCTGCAATTTCTTTTAAATTAAACTAGAGCGATTAATATAAAAACAGCATTTTTTTTAATGCAAGCACAGGCCCCCTTACTTTAGTATTTCTGACATTTAGCACACACTTATTTTACAGAGTTACTTTTGCTATGTTATTGATTTTTTGTTGTAACTTTTGGAAAGTGTTTAAGGAGGCATTAGCTGCCTTTTCAAGTTCTGCAGAAATGTTTACTACTTTTTTTTTTAGCTTTGCTACTTTTAGTCCAGGAATAAGTTTATGTATAAAGGAATGAAATTTTGTTTGCCTGATTACTAAGAGTTTTTTTGGCACGTTTAACCCAAGCCCCTTTTAAGGGTGTGAAAAGCTTGTGAGAATAAGTCTTCAGGTTGAGGATTTGGCGTGGGTCCAGTGTGGTGTTTACATGAACGTCTGGTAATACTTTGGCCACACCACACTGGCCATGCTAACCCAGCGGGAGGGCTTTATAAGCATTATGGCCACAAATAAAATACAGACCGGGGCTCTGTAAATAAAGAGTGAGGGAGCTTTTTGCTACTCGGTGGCGCTAATTTATCTTAACATCTTGATGTTTGGAGTTGCTAAATACCTGGCCCCGGCACCGCCAATGGGATGCATTTAAATGTTTTATGGCATGGGTGTTGTTTAAGATACCCCCACAGTATGTAACAGCAAACAAGTGTGATGTAAAGCTTACTAGCGCCCTCTGGCATTTAGAAATTTTTATAACCAGGTAACCAGAATATTGCCAGAACCCAGGAAGTGTGTCCTTATTCTATTAGGGCTCACCTTATCAGAGCATGGACCCCAGGGGCCGCGGTGAAGTGAGGAAGAAGGGCTAAGCACCCCGGTGGCGCCGCTCCTAGTTTGCCGCAGCCGTCAGGAGTCCGATGTCCGAGCTAGGAGGGTCCCATCTGGGTCGCCAGAAACTGTTACTGAAATGTCGGGTCCGCCTAGCTGAGAGCCAGTGACAGCCAGACAGGGATAAGGAAAAGTTGCTTTATTCTGCAGAAGAAAGGAGAGTTTTGTACCTTGGAACAAAAACTCTACTCCATACAAAAACCAAGAATCTTTTATACACACTTACACACAGCCTTTGGTCGTGTTAGCATTTGATTGGTCGTTAGCAGACCCTGCACTTCTGCAGTCTGCACAGCAAAAATCGGCTTAGGACCAGCTTTAACTGCCTCAAGACCTATAAGGGAAGACAGTTCAAAAGTTCAGGCTACTGTGTCAATGAGGTGTCCAATTTCCCCTAATGGTTGCCAGCTATTATAAGGCTACTAGCTGTTAGAGGGTCGCTGCTGACTGTCACATATGTATTATTAATGTGCTAATGTCTCCCTTACTATATTTATTGTAAGCACATTAATGAAAGTGCCATAAATATTAGGGCTTAAACAGTGGGGGAGGGGCATTGTTTATAGCCAAATTACTTCAAGAAGGAAATATTTTATTTAATTAAACTATATACATTTGGGATTTATTCAGACCCTTGAGGGAATAGTCTCTATTTAAAAAAATCAATGACATTTAGGTTTATGAGGTTTTCTTCTTAATCTCAGAATTGTTTTTTTTCCTCCACATTTTTATTGATAATCCATTTTTTAATACACCTAACTTACCAAATAAAACAAATATATTGTTACATAAAGTATTTAGAGATAATGGAATGGGTTTTAATACTACGAATGTGTGTGCATGAGTACACACACACAACTAATATAAATATAGGCCCCAATTCATCATTCATGGAGTCACCATTCTTACCCCACTCACCAACACATTTGAAACCATAATCTTGCCTAGCAGATTTCTCATAGTATACTAGTTTCTCAGAGAGTTTATGGATAGAGGTGATCATTGCTCTATTTGTCTATATGGCCTTTCTGACCAAGGCATGCTTTTAAATTTAATGTTACCTGAAGACATTTGTCAGTTTCTCTCAATTTTTCCTGCTCATAATTTTAAAGGAACTATGTTTTCAGTGTCTCCATAGTCTTCAATAATACTTATCAATATCAAGTATTATTACACACACTGGACAATCTGTTACAAAAGTGATTTTTCCCCCATGTAGGGGTGAAGAATGAAGAAAAGCCTACTTATTAGTCATTTCAGATCTGGTAACTATTTCCTAGACCAACTTTCTGAGGTGCAAACTTACTTATAGCCTGATCTAAAGGTCAGTGAAGTTGGTGGAAAGAACTACACTAGGCTTTGGATTGGGGCCTTTCAAATACCACATATCATGTATATTTGGACAGTACAGTCTGAGACTGCTGAACCAAAATTATGACTATTTTAAACTAGAGTGGGAACCAATAGGAGCTGTCCATTTGATATAACGTGACTTTTGTTCGATAAAACTTTCACGGAGTATAGTACGTCAACCAACATGGCAACTGAGACATTATTAAAATTCTAAGCTTCTGTGTTGTTCTTTTTGCTTTCTTATGAACAACAACACACTAACAATATCCATAATCACATAACTCATGTCACATACACAATAAATGCAAGTACGTCTCTATTCCTATATGTTAGTGCTGTGAGGGGGAGATTCTGATCTGGGATCTGATCTGATCGCAGTATTAGTTAATTCCAGTGACTTCAGCAGATTTGCACCAGTGTTAATGACCTCCGAATCCATCTCTGTGTCTCCTTTCGCTAGTTCCTCCTCCTGTTTTGTAGATATTAGTTACACTTTGGAGCATCATTATTGTTAAGGGACTTCCAGCAACTATAAGTCAAGATTTTAAAAGTTTAAATTGGGAACATTTTAAACTGGGTTACTGGTATTGCAGCAAAAACTTGATAATGTAAATTTTGGCATTTTTACACTAAAAACTGTTTTTAAAAAAATAGAAACAGGGTGAAAAGATTAAAAGGGCTACTTGCTTGAATTTGCAATGGCTGAACTGTATATTTGTTCTGTAAATAAGGACATTAAATTGAAAGCCTTTCTTGTATTTTTCCTAGGCATTAACAATAACCCAAATCATTTTTTTTATATAGAACTGGGATCTAACAACTAGAACTGAACCTCTAGACCAGGGGTGGCCAACCTGAGCTGAGAAGGAGCCAGAATTTACCAATGGACATTGCCAAAGAGCCACAGTAATACATCAGCAGCCGACCTCCTCCCCATCAGCTCCCAGGCTCCACTACTCCCAGCGCCTGCCACCCACCAGCAGCCCTGCTGATCAGTGCCTCCATCTCCCTCCCCCTACCTCCCAATCAGCTGTTTTGTGGCATGCAAGAGGAACGGGAGGGGAGTGGGGCAGGAGTGAGGGCCGGAAAGGCTCAGGGGAGGGGGTGAAAGGGGTGGAGCGGGGGCAGGGCCTGTGGCAGAGCCAGGGGTTGAGCAGTGAGCACCCCCAGCACATTGGAAGTTGGCACCTGTAGCTCCAGCCCCAGAGTCGGTGCCTATACAAGGAGCCACATATTAACTTCTGAAGAGCTGCATGTGGCTCTGGAGCCAGAGGTTTGCCACCCCTGATCTAGACTGAAATTGTCAGGATAAACTGTTCTTAAATTTGCAATATTTCCTAATGTGAAGGTGAAAGAAGTTTCATGTATCTATCAGGTGTTTGATGTAAAATGTGACACAGACAAATGTTTGGTAAGTTTGATTTAATGAACATTATCCTGGATATTGCAACAAATGTTTTTTTCTCTCTGTCTTTTGGAACAGGATGCATGACAATTTTATCTAGTTAATACTACCCAGCATAATAGGTATTTTAAAAAGTTATGGATGTGTGGTTAGAGAGAAACACAGACAGTGATTCACATTGATAAAAAAGATGGGCAGCCTCAAATTACAGACTCAAAATGATACAAAGGAGAATAAAATCCTTAAGGATATTGATTTGTGACTCTCACTACAGACTATTAACCAGAGGGTTAGTGTTAGAGCTGGTTGATAATTTTCTATGAAAACTGTTTGGGTGGAAAATTGGGTTTTCAATTAAATAAACTTTTCACAGAAAATATCTAGTTTCCACAGAAAATTATGGTTTTTTTGGTTGAAAAGCTAAATCCCTGAAAAATGTACCAAGAAACGAAATATTTTGATTTTGATTTCCTATCATGGTGCCTCATGGGAGTTGTAGTTTGATGTTCTCATGTTGCCATTCTCCTCTATGAGTTTGGCTCCATGGTACATCTCCCATGTTCTTTCATCTCTTTTGTACGGGTGCGAAACATGGACAATATATAGGCATCACATCAAGCAGCTCGAAGCATTCCACATGCGCTGCCTCCGCAACATCATGAAGATCTGCTGGCAAGACAAAGTGCCCAATCTTGAGGTCCTCGAGAGAGCCCAGATGACAAGCATTGAAATGATGATCATGAAGTCACAGCTACGTTGGATCGGTCATGTCAGTCGCATGGATGCCAACAGAATCCCCCACCAGCTTCTGTATGGTGAGCTCTCCCAAGGCATCCAGCATATAGGTCGTCCATGGAAATGTTACAAGGACACCATCAAAGCCAATCTGCAGTGCAGCAGTATCAAAGCTAGGGACCTTGAGGACGCCGCCAGCAACAGAACACAGTGGCGTGCAACAGTCAGAAATACCTGCATCGCCTTTGAGACCGCTGCCGGCATCTACAAGAGGCACATGAACGACGTTACAGAGCACCAGCAGCGCACAACCCACTGACTGCAAACTTCCCATGCACCATCTGCAGCAAAATGTGCACCTCTAGAATTGGCTTGTATAGTCATCAGAGGGCACACTATGAGACCAACAATAGATGATCTGCACAGATTTGTCATCATCGGATTGATGGACTACCAAGAAGACATCTCCCATGATGCACCATGGCCAGAGACTCTCATTATGCAATCACTTTCCCTCACCATGAAAGGAGACAATGTTGCATCATGAAAGGCATAATCTAAACATAGGGAGGCCAGCCTATAGAGTAAAATAGGGGCATGAGGCAACTGAACAACACCTTCCGTGAGGCACACGGCAGCATTTCTGAATCAAAATAGTTCATTTTTGGCCAACACATTTTGGCTTTCAATTTTTCACCAGACATTAAAAGTTTTCTGTGGAAACATTCAACAACAATGATTTTATTTTCATTTCCGTTGAAATTTTTCAACAAGCTCTTGTTAATATAACAATAGCTGCTTGTTGATAAATTTAAAACCGTGTATTTTTAAAAATAATACAGGAGTTCTTTAATGAGCAACCAAAACTATTAAAGCACTAAAGCAAACCTCATCTCACCATGGAGCCATTTTATCTAGAACAGATAACTGCAAATAGATTAGAAGATACCAAGGGTACATGATTAAAAAGAGATGAATTAGGGTTCTTAATTTATAAAATTCTATGGCCTTTCAAGCAGCCAGCAGTATAATCTGTCATATTGCTCTCAAGATTGATTGTCATTCTCTTAAGAATTGTGAGCTGAGTTGTATATCTTTTTCATACAATCTTGGGAAAAAAACACACTTTTCAGACACTTAAGGTGGGGAAAAAATTGAGCTTCTGATTAACCTCATGTCTACTTAAACCTTGTAAACACACCTTTAAGAACATTTACTGAGAGTTAGGCTTTGTCTACACTAGCACTAGTTGGCAAAACTTTTTTCGGTCAGGGGTACAGAAGAGCCGGTGTGGACAGTGCTATGTTGGTGGGAGACACTCTCCCTCTGACATAGCTACCACTGCTCATTGGGAGGTGGTTTAATTATGCCAGCGGGGGGACAGCATAGAGCAGCTACACAGGAGACGTTACAGTTGCACAGGTCTGTAGTGTAGACATAACCTAAGATTCAACCATATAGTGGCTCTATCATTCCTGACCTTGTACTCAGAAATTACTCCTGGTTTTACTTCCTCTGTTGCCAAGAATCTCTAGTGCAGACTTCAGCTAATCAATAAGCTATGACAATTTACACTACCCGAGCACCTGCCTTTCTCCTGTGAAGCTGCTAATCTCTCTCTGCCAGTGTCTAAACCCTGCCAAATGATATCCAAGTACCCAAGTCATGTTGGATAACATTTTCAAAATGGATGCCTAAAGTTAGGCTTCAACATCCACATGTAAGAAATTTTAAATGAGTGATATAATTTTCAAATTTGCCGAGCCCAAAGCAGTTTTAATTGACCTTAAAGGAATCTGCTGAATGCACTGCACTTTTGAAAATCAAGCAGGTGCCTAAATATGGGTTTAGGAGACTAATTTAGGGCTGGTCCACACTAAGAAGCGGGGTCGAACTAGGGTACGCAAATTCAGCTACGTGAATAGCGTAGCTGAATTCGAAGTACCCTAGTTCAAACTACTCACCCGTCTAGACGCCGCGGAATCGAAGTCCGCGACTCCAAGGTCGACTCCGCCACCGCCGTTTGCAGTGGTGGAGTACCGGGGTCGACCGCGGCGCTTCCGGAGTTCGAACTATCGCGTCCACATTAGACGCGATAGTTCGAACTCCAAGAAGTCGAACTCACCGCGTCGACCCGGCTGGTAAGTGTAGACTAGCCCTTAGTCTACTATTTAAAAAAAAATCTTGGTTCCTCAGTAGCAGAAAGATATTTGTGTAACTTTATTGGCTAAATCCTTTCAGCCTAAATAGGCCTTTGGATTATAGCAATGTCTATTAGAGTTACCTATAGTGTTGAATTTTTTAAAGGAAACAACAAACATAGCCTCTGAAAAGAATTTTGATCTCTCCCAGTCATTTTCTGACACCCTCTCCCTCCAAAAACGTTTAATAAATAAAAATATTCAGTGGGGGAAAATTGTTTGTTTGTCTCCCATTAACATATTTTTGGCAATCATTGCTCACATTTTTAATGGACAAGATCCTTAGCCGATGTAAATCAGCTTAGTTCCATATAAGACAATGGAACAACTTTGATTTATGCCAAATGTGGAGCCAAAATACACATGTGGTAGAAAATTTCAGATGTCTGATAAAAATGAATAGTTTGTAAACAATTTACTACAGTATTACCCGTGGCATTTTTACATTTAATTTTCTTACCAACAGTATTTGTGAGGTTTAGCCCCATTAGACTAAAGTTTTATGAACCTTATTTGCCTCTTCTTTAGTTGTTTTTGTCATCATTTATCTTTAGAGTTTATATACAAGTTTCATGTCCTCTGTAAAGCTCCTTCACTGTCTTCAGTGGGTTCTGAAGCATGCTCACAATGTCAAACAAGTACTAAACTCTTGCATAAATATCTGTTTAGAATAAACTATAAAAATCAGCATTTCCCCCCATTGGTGCTACTCCAAATTCATATGCTATTGCTTGTGACATTTCACACTCACAAATTCCCATGTTTTTCCAAAATGTTATGTGGTTTGATGTTGCTACATGTGATGAACTAGGAAATATCTATTCTTTTCAGAATATGGTACATGCCTCTGTGTGTTTGTTATGATGGTTTATTTGTTATGTAGTTAAATGCAGATGATACTAAACTTCTCAAGATAGTTACGACCAAAGCAGATTGTGAAGAACTTCAAAAAGATCTCACAAAACTAAGTGATTGGGCAACAAAATGGCAAATGAAATTTAATGTGGATAAATGTAAAGTAATGCACATTGGAAAAAATAACCCCAACTATACATACAACATGATGGGGGCTAATTTAGATACAACGAGTCAGGAAAAAGATCTTGGCGTCATCGTGGATAGTTCTCTGAAGATGTCCATGCAGTGTGCAGAGGCGGTCAAAAAAGCAAACAGGATGTTAGGAATCATTAAAAGGGGATAGAGAATAAGACTGAGAATATATTATTGCCCTTATATAAATCCATGGTACGCCCACATCTCAAATACTGTGTACAGATGTGGTCTCCTCACCTCAAAAAAGATATTCTAGCACTAGAAAAGGTTCAGAAAAGGGCAACTAAAATGATTAGGGGTTTAGAGAGGGTCCCATACAAGGAAAGATTAAAGAGGCTAGGACTCTTCAGCTTGGAAAAGAGAAGACTAAGGGGGGACATGATAGAGGTATATAAAATCATGAGTGATGTGGAGAAAGTGGATAAGAAAAAGTTATTTACTTATTCCCATAATACAAGAACTAGGGGTCACCAAATGAAATTAATAGGCAGCAGGTTTAAAACAAATAAAAGGAAGTTCTTCTTCACACAGCGCACAGTCAACTTGTGGAACTCCTTACCTGAGGAGGTTGTGAAGGCTAGGACTATAACAATGTTTAAAAGGGGACTGGATAAATTCATGGTGGCTAAGTCCATAAATGGCTATTAGCCAGAATGGGTAAGAATGGTGTCCCTAGCCTCTGTTCGTCAGAGGATGGAGATGGATGGCAGGAGAGAGATCACTTGATCATTGCCTGTTAGATTCACTCCCTCTGGGGCACCTGGCATTGGCCACTGTCGGTAGACAGATACTGGGCTAGATGGACCTTTGGTCTGACCCGGTACGGTCTTTCTTATGTTCTTATGTTCTTATGTTAAATCAAAAGAGCATGTTGAGGGAGAAAACAACAGGAAATGGAAGAACAGCAAAACTAAAATACCTGGGTTAATAGCTTCAAAGGAGTTATGATAATAATGGCTGGGCCATCAACTGGGAAATAGCTAATTAGCTGGTTCCATCCAACGTAGAATGAGTAACTCTTCCAAGACCAAAACCTAGGATCAAAGATGAACCTAAATCTTAAAGTTGCTGGCTTCAGAAAGAGGAGGGAAGCTGCTTATCAACAGACTGAAGCTAGCACCCAAACTGACAGCAACGGAGACAGGAGTTACAGGGACTTCAGCAACCAGGCTGGCTCTCCCAACCCAGGGCTGGAAATAAGCTTGAACTACCTGAGCTGTGGATAGAGTGGTGAAGGTTAGATAATGAAACATTCTTATAGGACTCTTTTGTTTTAACCCATTTTCCTAAATGCTATGTTTCTTTTGGCAATTAAAAGCTAGCTAATAAAATAAAATAGTAATAAGAATGTTTTGAAGATGCTGTTTTTGAGTAATTTTAATCAGCTGTTATCACAGGCACCCGGAGAGATTAGGGTTTAAAGATGACTAACACAGTTGGCCAGTCACATTAACATGGTTGGCTACAGGGGACTACTGCTGCCCATAGATCCACTCTAAGAATGTTTGAGTTCCATCCACAGAGAGGTGCAGGGAGCCATGCCTGTTGCATCTAAGTTGTAGTTTGCCCTATAACCACAACACTATAGCAACTTAACAGTGCATACAGAACATACTGTAACTTCTCTCTGTCATTGTCTCTGACCTACGAGCTATAGATTTAGAAAGAAGTGGATTCTCCTAGCCTGCGATAGTTACTGCACTAGATCATTGCTTTCAATGGGGAAATCAGATTGCTTCCTGAGGACAGAACGTTGTTATCATTAACTTTATCGCTGCAGCTAGGTGTCATTCATAATGTATTCATTAACATTCTCCATATTATTCATTACTATGGGCAAATCACAGAAGAGTCCCTTGGAACTGTTAACTCTGATTTTCATGGGAAATAAATTTCATCCTGCTCTCCTGTATCTTTGATTTCCCAATAAACTCTAATACTTAATTGTAGTTAATTAAGTGGACACTGATCAGGATAAATTTTAGATGATCCTACCCACAAAGAACAAATCTTGAGGAGTAATAAATAATTAAAGTTCTGGAGAATATGACTGAATGAGGAACGGTTATTGTGCTATACTGGGATGAAAATGAAATGAGGGAATTTGCTTAAAATAACTCTGCTAATCTGGAGAGACACTTTCCAAAAATAAATGACAATCATTCTGGGTGTGATGGCGAGTGGCCCTTCCATATCTATGCAGGCCTAGAAGGACTGACTTAGAAGCTTGTCCTGCCTTAGTTGTGCAATTCCTGCACTCTGGAGATTTCAGGTGCTTTGTTTCTGCTTCTCCTTGCTGAAAAGTGAGCAGCAGAGAGAGTGTCGAGGAAGGGTGAAGTGGAGCCATGGTCCTGATATCAAATGTCCTTTCCACACATGCCGGAAGAGCAACAGGACTGGATAGAGATGATTGCTCATCCTATGGGAGAGACTGTCTGCCTGAGACACCATCTCTGATCTTACTCTTGGGGTGGTAGTCCCCAAACAGAGCTATTGCTTAAATACCACAATCTTGCTCCATTATATATTCTCAGACAAAGGCTATATTAATATGGGGCTAAGGTTGAATATACATATCAGTAAAATAAGGTAAAATATATTCATGGGTGTTGCAATTCTCCTAAGGTACAATCTAGCATCTTAACCACAAGACCATCTTAATTTTCACAGGAAAAACCATTAAATAGGGAATGAACAGAACAGGGCAATTTATTGAGTGATTAATTCTCTGTCATCTGGTCCCAGCTTCTTGCAGTCAGAAGTTTAGGGACACCCAGAGCTGAATCCCTGACCATCTTGGCTAATAGCTATTGATGGACCTATCCTCCATGAAATTATCTAATTCTTTTTTTAACCTAGTTATACTTTTGACTCTCACAACATCCCCTGGCTACAAGTTCCACAGGTTGAGTGTGTGTTGTGTAAAAGAACTTCCTTATGTTTGTTTTAAACATGCTGCCTATTAATTTCATTGGGTGACCCCTGGTTCTTGTGTTATGTGAAGGGGTAAATAACACTTCCTTTTTCACTTTCTCTTCACCATTCATGATTTTATAGACCTCTACCAAATCCTCCCTTAGTCATCTTTTTTCTAAGATGGACAGTCCCAGACATTTTTAATCTCTCCTTACATTAAATACCGCTCATCATAGGTGCTGGAATGAGGGATGCTGCTGCACCTGGTGGCTTCAAGTGGTTTCCATCATATACAGGGTTTAGTTGGTTCAATGTCTCTCAGCTCCTCATCTATAAACATTGTTCCAGCACCCCTATCGCTCACCATTTTTGTTGCCCTTCTCTGTATCTTTTCCAGTTCTAATATATCTTTTTCTCATATGGGGCAACCAGAACTGCATGCAATATTCAAGGTGTGGGTAATACCATCAACTTAAACATTGTCATTATGATATTTTCTGTTTTATTTTCTCTCTCCTCCCTAATGGTTACTAACATAGTTAGTTTTTTTGACTGCTACTACAGATCGAGCAGATGTTTTCAGAGAACTAGATACAATGGCTCCAAAAATCTCTTTCATGAGAGATAACAGCTAATTTAGACACCTTCATCTTTTCCAATGTATATTACTTTATATTTACCAACATTGAATTTCATCTGCCATATTGTTGCCCACAACACACAAATCCCCCCTTCCTCCTGCACTCCTACATTCCCACATGCATAGTGTCCCCACGTACTATTTGAGCTAGTAGATCTGGTTCAACAGATTACTTTTAATAGGAAATATTTAAAATTATGATATTAAATTAATATTTAATAATTTTGCCACTAATTGTCATAGCTGAACCTTGAGCTGTCTGCAGAGGTTGGTTCTTAAAAATCTGGAAAGACTCAAAGAATTGTCATCTTCAAAATGGCTGCCACCTCCCATTATTCTCAAAGGGATGGAGACCATAGCTACTCTCTTTCAAAATGGTCACCACCACCTGTGATAGCAAAGCCAGGAGCCATTTTGTCAGAACAATGTGTTGCTTTAGTCTATTGAGAACAATGGGTGATGGCAGCCATTTTGTAAGCGTCGTTCAACTGAAATACAACATTATTCATCAACTCTTAGTGAAAAAAATATTTCAATTATGTAGAATAAACAGGAAAAATATCATTAATGCTAAGTGTGATTTTATTGACATAAACGGGGACTGTATAGATCAGTGGTTCTCAAACTAGGGCCGTCGCTTGTTCAGGGAAATCCCTGGTGGGCTGGGATGGTTTGTTTACCTGCCACGTCGGCAGATTTGGCCGATCGTGGCTCCCACTTGCTGCGGTTCACCGCTCCAGGCCAATCAGGGCTGCAGGAAGTGGCGCGGGCTGAGGAATGTGCTGGCTGCCCTTCCTGCAGCCCCCATTGGCCTGGAGCGGCAAACCGCGGCCAGTGGGAGCTGCGATCGGCCAGACCTGCGGACACAGCAGGTAAACAAACCAGCTTGGCCTGCCAGGGACTTTCCCTGAACAAGCGGCGGCCCTAGTTTGAGAACCACTGGTACAGATCATTGTGGCAACCGAGGTCCTGTAGTGGCATTGAAGGGGGTCAAATAATGTGTCTAAGACAAGGTTATGGTTTGCTGGTTATGATTATGCTATCTCTATGCATGTATCATTTTTGTATTTAAAGTTACAAGTATTGACTCTATACTGTCTGTATTTCAAACTTGAGCTATGCTTCTGGGTGACACCCCGGAAAATTTGGCATCAGCACTGCCTAGCCTGCTTGATGGCCCATTAAGGACCATCAGCTGTACAATTAACCCATTGAAAGAAGGCAGATACACCTTGTGACTCAGTCAGGCATGCAGGGACATGCCTATGGACAGAACTCTAAGGTTTTTTTCATGCCATGTGCTGGAATGCTTGTCTTTGGAAAAAGAAAGAAAGGACACATGACAAGAGACTATAAAAAGGTTGCTGCAGCTCCACCATCTTATCTTCAATCCTGCTTCTTACCTCTGGAGGGACTTTGCTACAAACTGAAACTCTGAACAAAGGACTGAATGACCCATCCCAGCTGTGGATGTACTCCAGAGACTTGATTTGAACCTTCAGTTTATTCCATCACTGCTACAAGCCTGAACCAATAACTTGGCCATTACTTAATGTAATTGATTCCATTTAACCAATTCTAGCTCTCATCTATATCTTGTTCCTTTTATTAATAAACCTTTAGATTCTAAAGGATTGGCAACAGCATGATTTGTGGGTAAGATCTAACTTCTATATTGTCCTGGGTCTGCGGCTTGGTCCTTTGTGATCAAGAGAACCTTTTTTCTTTTACTGGGGTATTGGTTTTCATAACAATTCCTCCTCATAACGAGTGGCACTGGTGGTGATACTGGGAAACTGGAGTTTCTAAGGAAATTGCTTGTGTGACTTATTGTTAGGCGGTTGGGTAAAACCAAAGTCTTCTCTGTTTGGCTGGTTTAGTTTGTGCTGGTGTGCACAGGAACCCCAGTCTTGGGCTTTTATTGCCCTGCTTTAAGCAATTTGTCCTGAATTGGCAGTCTCAGTTGGGTCCCACCAAAGGCAGCACCGTTACACTAAGAAAGAATATTCAAATGCTGCCTGTGCACAAGATTATTCCTTTTGTTAAGATCACTGGGGAGAAAGAAATAGCTGGACAACAGGTATGAAATTTCTTAAGGCCTCATGCTTTCATTTAATTCATAAACTAATTCCCAATTTATTTACAAATTCTTAGAGAATACATTCTGTATTCTGAGTCACTGCAATACTTTTGAGGAGCACTACTATTTTCTTCATATGTAATAAAGTGGTTGAATTTCTGCTTCAAGTGCAAAACTCAACTCAGCCTTAACTGTGGAATTGAGAAAAGTGCTTCTGTAATAATAGCAGAAGTAACAGTGAGTGCTATCATTAAGGCTGCATAACAGTTTCTACTTTCACCCCACTATCAGACACTTATAGCTTTCTGACATGTTTAAGCTTAAATGTTTCAGTCTAGTGTATGACTAAATTTGATTTAAAAAAAACCCCAACAACAACAAAAAACAGCTTAGGCCATTTTTTAGTAAGACATTTGGGGGTGACAAAGATGAGGATTTTTTCCCCCATTATAAAACATTTGAGACCTTTTTCTGGAACAGCTCTACAGCTGAAAAAGGCTGAGTTTTGAAAACTGAAATCTGGCATGGAAATAGGTCTCACTGAAGAGCAGAGATGAGTAGAATAAAAAGATGACATAAAATGGCAATAGATAAAATAAGGAAAGGTGGAGGAAAATGTCAGATGGGCTCTACTATTCAAACTTTTTACTAATACAAAAACAAGGGGACTACCAATGAAATTAGAAGGCAGCACATTTAGAAGTTATAAAAGGACTTTGTGTATAAAACCATGCATAACTAATGTATGGATCTCACTGCCACAATATATTATTTTGGTCATTCTTAATGAATAATACTAATATGATACACAGTTATAGCACCTTGGACAAAAAATGTATAATGATTATAAACTCATGTTTCAAGGCATAAGACAACTGTCAATGACTTAGGCTTTAGGCATGCTAGTGAAAATTTATCCAATTTATAAGTTTCATACTTTCCTATGAATCAGCTAATCACAGACACACAATATTAGGCTACATGGATCATCGCTCTAAACTGGTATGGCAATTCCTTTGGCTACAAAATAATTTTAAGTACCAACTTTCCACCAGAACATTGCCACTTCAGTAAGGCTATCCTACCAATAGGTGGCAGCACTGGAAATTAGTTTCACCCAACATATCTGATACTTTCAATGGAAAGATTAAGTTCTAGCTTTTAGTCTGCTTTTCTTTAGTACATTTGGGTGGAGCTGGCAATTCACCATTATTTTATTGCTGGACAGATTCCCCCCACTTCCTAGAGAAAATGTAGACTGACAAAAAAAAATTGAAAAATGGAAGTTTTGTGCCAAAAACAGAAAACATTTTTTTTTAGAAATATCACCATGGTTGTAATTTGGATGCCTCATGTCCCCATTTTCATCTATGGGCTGCGCTCCATAGCTTGTCTTCTTCTCCCATGATGTACCATGGTCTTTCCTTTTGCTAAGTCACCATAATGTATTATGGGAGTTCCCAACTGTAGAGGATTATGGGAGAGGTATCAAATTGGAGACCTTAGCCCATAGATAAGAATGAGGCCATGCCCTATCTGAACTACAACTTCCACTAGTCACTACAGCAGCATTTCTGAGTCAATTGTTTTGGTTTTGCATCAACATGTTCCACTTTTAGGACAAGAATGTTTTGGTTTCTGGTTTTTGTTTGCTTTTGTTTTTGACAAGTCTAAGTTCTCCATGGAAAAAAGACACATCAAAAAATCTTGTCTACATCTATTTTTCCATTGAAAAACAAGTTAAACACTAAATTTTCTACCAGTTCTAATTTAAATGCATTTCTTGGTAAGTAAAATTCCTTTGCATTCCAAATTACAATGGTAGCGAGGAGAGGGAAAGAATGAAAAAAATATCTCCTGGACATCTGTGGATGTTTACAGTTTAAAAAATTGTTGAGAAGCATATTACTTTCCGTAAACACTCACTGTAATGTAAACAATCTTTACAATGCTGGCTTATTCATCTACCATAGCAGCCTGCATACTTAAAGTGTTTCTCCAATAATGAAAGTTCTGGTTAAGAAGGCCCCTACTGAGAACACTTAGTTGAGATCATTAGTGTCTTGTATTTTAATTTAAAGAAAATTATCTTTTTAGCTTCACTTCTATTTTTTTGTCAGCACATTAAAAAGAAAACGAACAAGCTCCAATCAAAGAGAAAAAATACAATATTGCTCCTGAAAATGAGTGTTAAATACATTTCTTTGTAATATGCTCGTTTTAGCCTCTTAATGAGGGGAAAAAGGATTGTTATTAATAATATATTACATTTCAGATCAAAAGCATCTGCAAATTTCATTACAATTAGCTTGTCTAAGATTAACTTTGTCCATGAAAGTAAAATGTCATAAAAAAATTACACTTTGAAAAGTTTCAATTCTATAGAAAAAGGTGATCCCAACATTAATATATAACAGGTTGTAGGTAATTTTTAATACACCTTCCACCTTTATATAGCAAAAAATATTTGTATTAAATTAGGTGTGATACCTAAATTATTTCATTGCAAACTATTAATTTATCAAGATTCAAACATGGGGGAAAAAATAAAATAAAACAGCAGTATGAAATGCAAATGGAATAATAAACAATCCTGAACAGATTATGGGAAGGCTTTTGTCTGCTGAAAGAATACATATTCTGTGAAGCAACTTAAACAGTTCAAAATAAAACAGAAACTAACTACAAGTGTGGGAACTTGGCAGATGGGTATGTTAGAAGCTAAGTGTTTAGCCTTCAAGGACGGGCTAATTAGGCTGCGAACTGTGTAGTGAGATGCTGGCCTTGGGCTGGTTCTCATCTGCCAGTAGGCAGTAAACAGGATAATAAATCAGAAAGTTGTACAGGATGACAATTACCCTATGAGGTAATTCATAGTTATAGCTGTGCCTGTGTGTATCTTATTAACCAATTAGCAATTGCTTGATTGCTTGCCATAATTGTATATAAGAGCATGCTGAAGAGAAATAAATGACTTTGCTACCAATCACATTGATTGTTGGGCTCTGTCCATGCCCGCCTGAGAGGCACTGCAACGCAACATACAAGTGCTTATAGAAAATACAGGGGAGTTGTTATACTGTAGCTCTAATTATTTTTATCTTTCTTATATCATTCTTTCCCATCACTGTACTAACAACCATTCATCTTCATGAAGAAAAATAGGTCAACCATTTGCATGACCTTTGCTTTCAGGAAGTTTTTGGGGAAGCGGGGGTAAGGGAAAGTGTCTGACCCCAGAACTAATATAAAGGCACAGGAATTCTGTATAGACAGCCCTGTGCATCCAGCACATCTCAGGGCCCATGGAACCTTGAGGACTTCCCCAGTCTGGAATCCAGGAGTCAAACCTTACTGCCCTAACAGAAGAATTTGGAGGCAACTCTGTAAAATCAATCTCATGGAGACCTTCCTTCCTTCAGAGAGTGCACAATCTGTCCCTAGGCTTCCATCATTTAATATAGTGCCATGTGATTCAATGTCTAATTCCCCTCTATGGTAATCCAGGATTTATCACCAGATTTAAAAAAAAAATTCAAACCAAGAGTACACTTTTCAGCTGAAACGGGGAAGGCGGTGTTATTTGCAGGGAAGAGGGATAATCCAAAGCTAAATTTCTCAAGGTAGAATGTTTAATATGAACCTTATTTGTCCACTCAGTCTTGCTACAATGTGGTCCTGAGGACCCACTCCGTCTCTCATGAACAGCTGACATATACATAAGTGAACTTGATGATGCTTTATCTACTATCATTGCTGCCATCCAATATTCACTCCTTGTCTTGTTTAGACCTAGAGTAACTTAGTAAATAACTTAGTAAATAACTTAGTAGTACATATCTGGCTTAGTCTTAGAGCTAGTTAAAATAAAGCATCACATTTCTTACACTAAGAACAAATATAAACTCACATGGAACTGGAAACGTTAAAGAAATAGTTTAATACCCAAAAACTTCTCATCTTACCCAGCCTATGTGAGTCAACCTAGAGCTTCTTATTTATCTAGAAATGTACATACATATTGTGCCATGATCTGTCTGTGCCCAGTGTCACTTCCCACCACCAACCCTTGCTGCTGGGTTAGTAGGATGGATTTGGGAGTCCCTCACTTTCTCTGAGCTCTCTTCAGCATCTTCAAGTTCCCTCCTCAGAGTTCTACTAACTCTTCTTCAATTAGCCCCCTCTCCAGGCAAGTCTAGCCAGACCTTCTGTCTGGCCCACCAACTGCCTGTGGTGGCCCCATCACCATTCCCAGATCTCCCTTTCTTGAGATCCACTCTGCAATTGTCACCAGGACCAAAAAACCCAGAAGCTCCACCCCCTTTTGTGACATCACTATTGCTGATGTCACCAGCCTCAGCAATTCGTTTACATTAGGCAGAGGACCTACCACAACAAACTGTTATTTGTGTATTCAGTCACTTTGTATTTGTCTAAGAATCAACATTATAATAGGATTTGGACTGCAGCACACAGAGTTATTTGAATCAAAGCTTGGTGGTAAACACCATTTCTGGAACAATGGTTTTCCACACACTTGTAGAAGAGTCACATTTGCTTTTCTTTATGAAAGCTGCAACTATACCTATAAAGTGTGAACATGATTTACACTGGTGTGAGAGAAGGGAATCAGGTCCTTTGTTTTCCATTTCCACTGTGTGAGTCTCAAAGGAACCTGTGCATGGAGCTTCCTGCAGACAATTTCCTATATGTGTGATGAGGTGGTGGGGGAGCAGGGAGTTTATTTTCTGCAGGGCAAGGTATGGGAGAGTGCATCTCTAATCTCCAAGTTTCCTCACTAGCTGTTGTAGTGGAGTTGACAAAAGATATTGGTTCCATATCCATTGTATCTTCAGAGCAGAATGCTATTAATGCAAAAACAAAAACAAAAAACAAAAACCCAGCAACTGATACTGCTCCCAAGAGACCATATTGCTTCACAATAATACATTTTCATAAACTAATTTACATACTGTACCTGCCAGCTCTTGTTAATACAAACTGAGAATGACTCACTTGATTTGGCAGGTTGTGATTCCCTACACTTCACAAAGACTCACAGGTTTAAAAATGTCACTCTAGATTTGTTTTCTATAAAATGCATGTCATGGCATCCAACATCATTCACTGACTCTGGGATTAAAATTAAGGGCAACTAAATAAAATATATGGATGTATTTCCATAGCATTAAGTATTTCTTTAATTAGGCACTGGTGCTACCAAGTAGCCTATGGTTACAAGTAACTCTTAAAAATATTAAGAGGAAACTTAAGGATTTGGGTCAGGGTTCAGATAGTGTAATTAGGGTTCATTATATTTAGTTGTGTATCCATAGATCCATGCATGAAAGGGATTGTCTCTGCATGAATTTCTCCCTTTTGTATGAAAGAGGATACTTAAAAACCTGTTTGGCATCATGTGTCTCCCACCCATGCCCTAGCCTCTCCACACAGTTCGTCATTTGTGCTGATGCAGGAGGCAGTGTATGGGCAGACTTGGGAAGGGGTGGACCAGGAAGAAATAAAGGATTATACCAGGGTTTCTCAAACAGGGGTTGCCACTTGTGTAGGGAAAGCCCCTGGCGGGCTGGGCCAGTGTGTTTACCTGCCCCGTCCACAGGTCCAGCCGATCGTGGCTCCCACTGGCCGCGGTTTGCTGCTCCAGGCCAATGGGAGCTGCTGGAAGCGACACGGGCTGAGGGACTTACTGGCCGCTGCTTCCAGCAGCTCCCATTGGTCCAGAACAGCGATCCATGGCCAGTGGCAGCTGCGATTGGCCGGACCTGCGGACGGGGCAGGTAAACTCACAGGCCTGGCCCGCCAGCGGCTTTCCCAACCCAAATGGCGACCTCTGTTTGAGAAACCCTGCTACAGATGGACAAATTCACAGTGCAATTTCACCTACTAGTCCTCTAGTTTCATCTTCTTATGCTTCATTTGTTGCAGGTCATCTATATACTAAGGTGACTTGTGAAGTTGCCACAGAGATAAGGGCATGAAGGAGCTACCTTATTGATAGCGGTGGACACAAGATGATTATAATGCCTTACAAAACTATCAATACACTTCTCCATTAGCTGTTATGCGTTCTCTGTTAGAACAATAAGGCCATTAATCTCTGAGGGAAGACCAATAAAATAGGTTTCTTACACATACTGGGAACCTAGGTTGAAAACTTTCTAGTTTTATACCATCATGAGTGTATATTTGAATATGACTATTACAACAAGAACAGTGCAAAGTAGAAGATTTGTAGACTTAAAAATTCAAGAGAACATGTTAAGTTTCTAGCAGCTACAAAATATATGTTGAACATGGAAAATGACTGAATATATAAAGATGAATACTAATCACATATGTTTCCGTAACACACAAAGCAGCAGCAGCTAAAATTACCCATTGTCAAAATGCAGTCACAAGTGCATAAATAAAACATGTATTTATATGCTCTGCACAAATATGGCATACTTTTAAGTTGAAACACCTAGCTATCCTACAGCAATCTTCCTGGAATACTGAGACACAGTACATAATTTTTTATCTCAAGCTTCATAGATTATTATCTCAACCTTTTAAATGGTAAAGACATAATAAAATTGCTCTTTTTAATACCCATAAACAGGCAATGTTTTAAATTTAAAACTGCAAGGTTTCTTAAGGTAACCTTTGCTTTATGTGATATCACATTATAGTCTCTTTCATCTATAGATCTTGAAATGTTTTATAAAAGGTGGATAAGCATGAATATCCTTGATTTACAGAGAAGAGGATAGTGACACGGAAGAAGTCACAAAATGAGTGGGAAGCTGGGAAGAACAAAGGTCTCCTAACTAGAGCTGGTCAGGAATTTTCTGATAGAACAGTTTTTCACTGGAAAAATACCAGTTTGTCAAAACTGAGATGTTTCATAGAAACTGTTTGCTTTGATGAACTTAGACTTACAGACTTTAAGGCCAGAAGGGACAGTCATGATCATCTAGTGTGACCTCCTGCACATTGCAGGCCACAGAAACCTTACCCACTCACTCCTATAGTAGGCTCATAACCTCTGGCTGAGTTACTGAAATCCTCAAATCTTGATTTAAGCACTTAAAGTTACATAGAATCCATCATTTACTCTAGTTCAAATCAGTAAGCAACCCATACCCCAAGCTGCAGAGGAAGGCGAAAACCCCCTAGGATCTCTGCCAATCTGACTTGAGGGAAAATTCCTTCCCAATCTCAAATATGGGGATCAGTTAGATAGACCCTGAGCATGTGGGTATGACTCACTAGCTGGACACTCGGGAAACTATAGTAACTCACACTCCTCGCCATCTAGTGTCACATCTTTTACCACTGGGAATATTTGCTGGGAGCAGTTGCAGATGGGCCATATGCCACTGTAGTCAACAGAGCTACCCGGGGGGGGGGGGGGCAAGAGGGGCAATTTGCTCCAGGCCCTGGGCCCCGCAGGGGCCCCCACGAGAGTTTTTCTGGGTCCCTGGAGCAGGGTCCTTCACTCGCTCCGGGGGACCCGGAAAACTCTTGCGGGGCCTGAGCCCCCGGAGCTTCTTCCGCTCCGGGTCATCGTCGGCAATTCGGTGGTGGGGGTCCTTCCACTCCAGGACCCGCTGCCGAAGACCCCAGGCCCCCTGAATCCTCTGGGCGGCCCTAGTAGTCAATCTCATCATACTATCCCCTCCATAAAGTTGTCAAATTCAGCCTTAAAACAAGTTAAAAAGTTGTTCCAGAACTTCACTCCTCTGATGGTTTTAAACCTTTGTCTAATCTCAAGCCTAAATTTATTGATAGCTAGTTTATATCCATTTGTTCCTGTACAAACATTGACCCTTAACTCATCTCCCTCCCTGGTGCTTATCCTTCTGATGTATTTATAGAAAGCAGTCATATCTCCTCCCACACCGGCAGTTAGTTCAGAGTACTAGAGCACTTTGAATTCATACCCTAGCTTGCTGCTCACTAACTTCCCAGTGTAGACAAGCCAATAGTCCCATTTCAAACAGCATTGTGTTAATGTACACTAGAAAACTTTTAATGCATGCCAGCTGGGTTCACACACGCCCATTAGTATGTGCCACCCTTGTGGAATTTACATCTGTCTAGTGTGGACTAAGATACAACCAAACATCTATGATGAAAATACGGAATGTGCACAGGATGAGTAGCTATATGCTGCCAAGAAGCTCACTCTGTTTCCCTTTTTCAGAACAACACTGGTTCAGTTTACAGAGTGTACAAAGTTCATACTTTAGATACAGTTAAAAAAACAAACAACCCCCCAAAACTTGTTCTCTTCCTCACTGATGCTTGCAGCTGCCATCTTATACTTTGAAGCCCTACAGCACCCTCATGTCCACAAGTTGACATAAACTGGAAATCTTTGGCTGATAAAGCACTATCTGCTGCTGTTCTGAAGCAGGCATCAGGCTCCTAGTCCTTTTTCAGGCAAATTTTTACTTGACGTGAGCAATTCACAAATTCTCTCAGTCCAATAAACTTGAAGGATGTACAAGTAGCATTTTAACTTTTGTCTTTTTGAAACTGTTACACACTACAAATTGATTGAGTTTGGAGAGAATCAAGTTGTTCATTGAGCCTTGAACTTTTTATTAGTCAGTACTATATTGAATGTCATAAAAACAAGCAAATGTAAACTTCTGTTTTCTGGAGGTGAAAATATATATAAAGGTCACTGTTTAATTTAGTTTATTTTTAGCCTCTGGATCAGTCACCAGCTTGTGATGAATATGATGTCTCAACATGCACTCAGAGACATGACACCCATTATGAAAAAGCACTGGTGCATGCATGTAGAGTAGGGCTGGGCAAACTATGGCTCGGGGGCCACATCCAGCCCTTCAGACTTTTTAAACTGGTCCTTGAGCTCCCGCCAGGGAGCAGGGTTGGGGGCTTGTCCTGCTCCGTGTGTGCCGTGGCTCCCGGAAGCAGCAGCAGCATGTCCCTCCTCCAGCTCCTATGCGTATGGGCAGCCAGGGGCTCCACATGTTGTTCAAGTGCCACCCCTGCCAATGGGTTTCTGGGCAATGGGGAGCTTCAGGGATGGTGCCTGCAGACAGGGCAGTGTGCAGAGCCGCCTGACCGTGCCTCCATGTAGGAGCCAGACGGGGGACATGCCGCCTCTTCTGGGAGCTGCTTGAGATAAGCAATCCCCAGATCCTGCCCCTGACCCCTCCTGCGTCCCAGCCCCCTGCCCCAGCCCTGATCCCCCTCCTGCCCTCTGAACCCCTTAGTCCCAGCCCGGAGCACTCTCCTGAACCCCCAACCCTCATCCTTAGCCCTACCCCAGAGACTGCATCCCCAGCCGGAGCCCTCGCCCCCTGCTACACATCAACCCCCAATTTTGTGAGCATTCATGGCCTGCCATACAATTTCCATACCCAGATATGGCCCTCAGGCCAAAACATTTGCCCACCCCGATGTAGAGGAAAGGTTCATTCTATTGGCATTCCAATATTTTGTTGGTTTGTTATAATTCAGATAAGGAATACAAATTACGAATATTAAAACAGATTTTACAGAAATGATGATGTTCGTCCATCGTTTTCGAAGAAGACCTTGACATCTAGCAGGTTGTGAGCTGTCCAGAGTGCGTCTGCAGGTGGCTGATAAGGCCAATACGGGCACGAAATGTTCTGCCACATGTAGGGCAGACATGTGTGGGCACCACTGTTACAACATTTACAGCTCTGGCTTTACGGAGTGCTCGCTTCTCTTGTGCTATAATTATCCTTCTGGCTTCAGATGTCTGGCAACCTTGATGGATCAGCGTATGCCATGTCGATCGGTCTTGTGCCAGGGCTTCCCAGGAGGTGATGTCAATATCCAGGGACTTAAGAGAGGCTTTCAGCATGTCTTTGTATCGCTTCTTTTGTCCCCCGTGCGATCGCTTTCCTTGAGACAGCTCACCATAAAAGAGCTGTTTGGGGATGCGGTGGTCTGGCATTCTTACAACATGGCCTGCCCAGCGTGTCTGGGCTTTCATAAGCAGAGTGTAAACTGACGGCAGGCCTGCTCTGGAGAGGACTTCTGTATCTGGCACCTTATCCTGCCACCGGATCCTCAGAAGTCTGCGGAGGCAAGTCATGTGGAAGTGGTTCAGTTGCCTAGCGTGCCTCCTGTATACAGTCCAAGTCTCACTGGCATACATCAGGGTAGTTAGCACTACTGCTTGGTAGACTTTAAGCTTTGTAGCAAGGCTTATTCCACGGTGGTCCCACACATTGGTCAACAGTCTGCCAAATGCAGAACTTGCCTTAGTGATTCTGCAGTTGACCTCGATGTCAATTGTCACTGCGCGAGAAAGGGTGCTGCCAAGGTATGTAAATTGGTCCACTGCTTGCAGCTTTTGTCCCTTCACTATGATGATAGGCTCTTGGTGTTGGGCTTTCAGAGCTGGCTGGTGCATCCTTATGTTGATGAGGAGGCCGAAGTTATCGCATGCTGCTGCGAATTTATCCATGCTAGCTTGTATTTCCTGCTCTGATCCAGCATTCAGGGCACAGTCGTCAGCAAAAAGAAGGTCTCGTAGCACAGTCTCCTTTATTTTGGTGACAGCCTGGAGTATTCACAGGTTGAACAGTTTCCCTTCAGTCCTGTATCTCAGGCTGATTCCCAAGGAACTGTTCTGAAAGGCGTCTGACAGCATAGCTGAAAACATTATGCTGAACAGGGTCGGTGCCAACACACACCCTTGTTTGACGCCGTTTGTGACGGGAAAGGCCTCTGAAGCTTCTCCGTCGTCCAGAACACGAGCCGTCATGCTGTTGTGGAACTGACATACCATCAGGATGAATCTGTCAGGGCACCCAAACTTCGACATGATGCGCCACAGACCTTCGCGACTGACAGTGTAAAAAGCCTTGGTAAGATCCACGAAGATGGTATACAGTTCACGATTCTGCTCTTGACACTTCTCTTGGAGCTGTCGAACTGCGAAGATCATGTCCACAGTGCCACGCTCTTTGCGGAAGCCGCACTGTGTCTCGGGTAGTAAACCCTGTTCCAGGTGGTCAATCAGGCGATTCAGCAACACTCATGCAAGGATCTTACCTGCGCTAGAAAGCAGTGATATTCCTCTATGATTATCGCAGACTTTTCAATTTCCTTTCCTCTTGTAGAGGTGTACGATGGACGCGTCTTTCAATTCCTGAGGAATGGACCCTTGATTCCAGAAGGACTGGAACAGCTGAGTGAGTTTGTCAACAAGCATTGCACCACCATCCTTATAGATTTCTGCTGGAATCGCATCAGATCCTGAGGCCTTACCACTGGACAGCTGACTGATGGCCTGTAGGGTTTCAGTCTCTGATGGTGGAACATCCAGGCTGTAATTAATATCCGCCTGGGGCATTCTGTCAATTGCCTCATTATTGATGGAAGATGGGCAGTTCAGTACGGTTCAGTACGGATTGGAAATGCTCAGCCCAACGCTGTAGAATCAGAGTCTTCTCAGTAATGTAAAAGAAGCAGTGAGAGATAAAAAGACTTCCTTTAAAAAGTGGAAGTCAAATCCCAGTGAGGCAAATAGAAAGGAGCACAAACACTGCCAACTTAAGTGCAAGAGTGTAATAAGAAAAGCCAAAGAGGAGTTTGAAGAACGGCTAGCCAAAAACTCCAAAGGTAATAACAAAATGTTTTTAAAGTACATCAGAAGCAGGAAGGCTGCTAAACAACCAGTGGGGCCCCTTGACGATGAAAATGCAAAAGGAGCGCTTAAAGATGATAAAGTCATTGCGGAGAAACTAAATGGATTCTTTGCTTCAGTCTTCACGGATGAGGATGTTAGGGAGATTCCCAAACCTGAGCTGGCTTTTGTAGGTGACAAATCTGAGGAACTGTCACAGATTGAAGTGTCACTAGAGGAGGTTTTGGAATTAATTGATAAACTCAACATTAACACGTCACCGGGACCAGATGGCATTCACCCAAGAGTTCTGAAAGAACTCAAATGTGAAGTTGCGGAACTATTAACCAAGGTTTGTAACCTGTCCTTTAAATCGGCTTCGGTACCCAATGACTGGAAGTTAGCTAATGTAACGCCAATATTTAAAAAGGGCTCTAGGGGTGATCCTGGCAATTACAGACCGGTAAGTCTAACGTTGGTACCGGGCAAATTAGTTGAAACAATAGTAAAGAATAAAATTGTCAGACACATAGAAAAACATAAACTGTTGAGCAATAGTCAACATGGTTTCTGTAAAGGGAAATTGTGTCTTACTAATCTATTAGAGTTCTTTGAAGGGGTCAACAAACATGTGGACAAGGGGGATCCGGTGGACATAGTGTACTTAGATTTCCAGAAAGCCTTTGACAAGGTCCCTCACCAAAGGCTCTTACGTAAATTAAGCTGTCATGGGATAAAAGGAAAGGTCCTTTCATGGATTGAGAACTGGTTAAAGGACAGGGAACAAAGGGTAGGAATTAATGGTAAATTCTCAGAATGGAGAGGGTTAACTAGTGGTGTTCCCCAAGGGTCAGTCCTAGGACCAATCCTATTCAATTTATTCATAAATGATCTGGAGAAAGGGGTAAACAGTGAGGTGGCAAAGTTTGCAGATGATACTAAACTACTCAAGATAGTTAAGACCAAAGCAGATTGTGAAGAACTTCAAAAAGATCTCACAAAACTAAGTGATTGGGCAACAAAATGGCAAATGAAATTTAATGTGAATAAATGTAAAGTAATGCACATTGGGAAAAATAACCCCAACTATACATACAACATGATGGGGGCTAATTTAGCTACAACGAGTCAGGAAAAAGATCTTGGAGTTATCGTGGATAGTTCTCTGAAGATGTCCACGCAGTGTGCAGAGGCGGTCAAAAAAGCAAACAGGATGTTAGGAATCATTAAAAAGGGGATAGAGAATAAGACTGAGAATATATTATTGCCCTTATATAAATCCATGGTATCCCCACATCTCTTATACTGTGTACAGATGTGGTCTCCTCACCTCAAAAAAGATATTCTAGCACTAGAAAAGGTTCAGAAAAGAGCAACTAAAATGATTAGGGGTTTAGAGAGGGTCCCATATGAGGAAAGATTAAAGAGGCTAGGACTCTTCAGCTTGGAAAAGAGGAGACTAAGGGGGGACATGATAGAGGTATGTAAAATCATGAGTGATGTTGAGAAAGTGGATAAGGAAAAGTTATTTACTTATTCCCATAATACAAGAACTAGGGGTCACCAAATGAAATTAATAGGCAGCAGGTTTAAAACAAATAAAAGGAAGGTCTTCTTCACGCAGCGCACAGTCAACTTGTGGAACTCCTTACCTGAGGAGGTTGTGAAGGCTAGGACTATAACAATGTTTAAAAGGGGACTGGATAAAATCATGGTGGCTAAGTCCATAAATGGCTATTAGCCAGGATGGGTAAGAATGGTGTCCCTAGCCTCTGTTCGTCAGAGGATGGAGATGGATGGCAGGAGAGAGATCACTTGATCATTGCCTGTTAGGTTCACTCCCTCAGGGGCACCTGGCATTAGCCACTGTCGGTAGACAGATACTGGGCTAGATGGACCTTTGGTCTGACCCGGTACGGCCTTTCTTATGTTCTTATGTTCTTATATGTTAATGAGAGTTACACCATCTAAGTCCAGTAGAGGGGAACTCCCTGAAGGCCGAGGTCCGTACAAGGATCTAAGGGCTTTGTAGAACCGTTTGGCATCGTTTCTATTAGCAAACTTCTGGATTTCATCTGCTTTGGCACTCAACCAGGAGTCCTGCATCTTATGAAGCTTGCTCTGTACGGTCCTGCGAATGTTGTTGAAGGCATTTTTCTTAGCGGTTGACGACGGGTCGTTCTGATGAGCACGGTGAAGGCAGTGCTTTTCAGCAAGTAAAGCCTTGATCTCTTCGTCGTTTTCATCAAACCAGTCCTGCTGTTTCCTGTATGAGGGTTCAAGAACCTTTAGTGCAGAAAAGTGCACAATATTTCGGAAACGTTCCCAGTTTCTCTCAACATTTTCCTCTAATTGCAGCTCTGAGAGTTCGTTGTCGAGATCTTCTACTAGTGAAGCTGCTGTGTTGGGGTTCCTCAGTTTACTAACGTTGATCTTTTTCATCACAGCTTTGTTTCCCTGTGGACGTCTCTTTGGCTTGATGTGAAGGCTTAATTTAGAGATGATAAGTCTATGATCAGTCCAACAGTCAGCACTCGGCATGGCCTTGGTCACCCTTACATCCTGTCTGTCTTTCCTCCGCACGATGACATAATCAATGAGATGCCAGTGCTTGGAATGTGGGTGCATCCAGGACGTCTTTTTACGAGTGGGCAGGCGGAAGATGGTATTGGTGATGATCAGATCATGAGCCGCACATGTCTTCAATAGTAGTAGGCCATTGCTGTTGCATTTGCCGATTCCATTTTTTCCAATGACGCCATCCCAAGCAGAGTGATCAGATCCTACTCTCGCGTTAAAATCGCCAAGTAGAATCAGCCTGTCGGTGCACTTCATGGATGAAAGTAGGGCATCGAGATCTTCATAAAACTTGTCCTTTACTTCATCCAGATTCGTCATTGTGGGTGCGTAAGCGCTGATTAGTATAACTCGCTTTCCTCTCGGTACTGGAAGATGCAGTGCCATGAGTCAATCATTCACGCCCTTGGGAAGACTGGCAAGTTTGCGGACAAGATGATTCTTAACCGCAAAGCCAACTCCAGATTCACGACGTTCGTCACTGCTACGTCCACACCAGAAGAATGTGTAGCCACCTCCTGTTTCTGTGAGCTGACCTTCGTTGGCTAGACGAGTTTCACACAGGGCCGCAATATCGATGTTAAATCTTGCGAGCTCTCTGGCGACCAGAGCTGTTCTTCTTTCTGGTCGATCTGCTGAGGGGTTGTCTTGAAGTGTGCATACATTCCATGTACCAATAATGAGTGGTGTCACCTTGCGTTTTGTTGTTTGAAATTTTGTTATTCGACCGCATAAGATGGGATCCCCTCCAGCCGCGGTAAGCTGGCCAGGGTTCTATGAAGCAAACAATGTTTAGGGTACCTTTTCTAGCCCCTTCCTCTTACTACGGAGGTGAGCAGTGAAATCCTAAAGAGGGCTGCTCATTCACTCAGGTAGACGCCGAATCCAGCTGTTGCTTCGGTCAGCAAGAAGACGACCATTAGACCTGAGCTGCCTGTGTGCAGGTCCGCGGCTACAGCTCCCAGTGTATCCACACCTGCTGCTTCGTCGCTTGCCCATCGCCACAGGACTTTAAGGTTTACAGAAATTGGAGGGATGTCAAGACTTGCACGTGAATTTGGATTAAAGTGAGGGAGAGGTGCGAATAGTCAGCCTCACTCTCTCTTCCCAGATTCCATCTTGCTCCAATGGCAGGACAAAAGTCAAGACGGTTGGAGATGGACTGGGCGCAGTGGTTGATTAGGGCGTCTTTCGCGTCTTGCCGTGCTCTTAGCGTACCACCTCGCTTGCAGAAACCGCCTTCATGACCGTTGGTCCTATTCCAAAAGGTCTCATCCGCTCAATCCGCCGGAGTCTGTCTTCACATGCTTGGGATAGACAAGGCCCTGTCTCACCGAAGGTCTATGCCCGACGGCTACCCTCAACCTGGTTTAGCCAGCCTGTCGAAGCTGTTGCCCGGGGTGTGGCCGCTGCGCATGCTACAGCTACTAGGAGCCACAGGTGAGAGCTGAGTGACAGGTGGGGACCAAAGGTGGACAAGCTGTCCTGAAAGGACATGACATGCCCCTACACCAGAGGTGCTACCCCTCCCTGAACACCCCATACACCCCAGAATTTTATGAATTTTACAGAAATACATAGTAATGGAAGGGGGAAAAAAACTTTCCAAGTTCATATGGAAAATAAAGCATAAGAGAAATGTAACTTGCCAAAAAAATAAGAACAACCCAATCTGTAATAAATTTGGGTTTGCTGCATAACATCATTTATCACGCATCTTACTCTGTCTCTGGTAGAAGCCAACACTTGCTGTTGGAGATAGCTGTTGTGCTATCACAAAAGTAGAAGTTTACTGAGTGAACATTAAACCAGAGACCAAGGACTTCTCTCAGTTACTCCTTTCTAAATATTAATTGTGGAAACAAGCATATATCTACAGGCTCCCTGCAGCCGGCATTATCCCCCTCAGCTGCTGAACCATGCCTTCCACATTGACCTCCACCTCATAACTACTTTTTGGCTATTCTCTGCAATACTCTCGGGCTGCCATTTTAAACTGTTCAACCTCACTGACTTATTGGCTACACCAAACTGTGTGACTGCTTCAAATATTGCTCATTGGATTCAACACTTGCCTGCTTACTTAATTGTGTAGATCACCACATAATTTACTGTTTAATTAATAGATGAATCTATTGATTCTTCATCTAATTAATTCACTGCTTGATTAATTATTTAACTAATTCCCTGATTGCCTGTTTAACTGTTTACCTGAGTCTCTGCTTACCTTATTGTTTAGTTAATTCATTGCTCAATCAATTGGTTAACACATTATTGAATCAATTCGCTGCATAACTAATTGACTAATTCAGAGCCTACTTGTTCCAGTGATTCTCCCCTTTCAATCATTAGGTTCATTACACTTAGCCTCTGCTCCATACACTCTCCCTACTTCCCCACTCAGGTGCTCATCTCCTTCCTCTGCATATCCTCCTTTTCCTGCTTGCTTCTAGTGGCATCTTTCTCAATGTTACTCCATTGTCTGTCCACTTCAACCAAACCCTTCCCACTCATCTATCTTGCACCCCTCTAAAGCATTAGGAAATGAGAGAACTAAGGTTTGCGAGCAGTCTCAGAGCAGCCACTCGTGTATGTATTATGAAAGTATCGTCCAACATCAGAGTCTACGATATTACAAAGAATATATATTTCCGGAGTCCCAATCCAATGCCTTAATAATATATATACAGTCTTCAAAGGGCCATACCAATATTGGTTTAATCTAAAAGCAAAAGTCTGCTAGAAAGCTAGATGCAAAGTTCCTCTTGAAAGCTGTGCAATTACCTTGAAGGATGCAGGGAGCAAGTTGTGAAAGCATTCCATGCAAAATAAATATTTTCTTTGTTCCAGTATTAATAAATAAATAGGATACAAAGTCTGAGACTGTATAGTAATAAAATTATAATAACTTTCAGCTGAAATGCAAAGAATATACAATTGGCAAAAATGAAAGGGTTTTCTCAAAAAGAATAAATGCATTTCAGCTATGTGTCCATAAACAGGATTAATAAATAGAAAGCATATTTTTGTGGACTTTCCCATATTCATCAAAAGAAGAATTGTATTTGTCAGTGTATTGGAAGTCTTAATTATCTAAAGATACCACAGGCCTTATAGTCCTATCATCTGTTTGGCACACATGGGAATGGAAATGTGGCAAACGTATAAAATACCCCCAAAATGGAATTCTTCCCTTAGATTCACTAATGTGAGTGCCGTTCAGTGGCTCATCAGAGAAATGATGTGTAGTCATAGAAACAGGAACGAGGAATCAGTCACTATGATATTAATTTTATGCATATAATTTAAATAAAAAAAATTGTCTCTCCAAGGCTCTAGGTGCCCAAACACACCGTTAATAATACAGATAAAATCCCAGCATATTAATCATTTCAACATTTCAACAGCCAGACCAGCTCCTATAGAGACTCCTTTCCACCCTTTCATCATTGTGGGATGCATACCCTCTGCAAAAATTAAATAAAATAAATCTCTTTTGCAGCACGTCCAGAAGGTCATAAAATTTGAGCTGTGAGAATAAAGTTCCAGAGTCTGAGAGCCCTTACACAAGACACCCTGCCAGCCAGCCACTCTCTGTTATATTGAGGGGATCCAGCTTGAGTGCCTCTGCTGACAATAGCTAGGGCACTACATTGTATGATTCTCCCACAATGCCCAGGGAGAACAAGTATTTCAAAAAGATCAATTAAGATAAATTAAAGCTGCCAAAGGAATCTTTAAACACCATAATGAGAGCACCTATCCTTAAGAAAAAGTGGCCCAATGACCCTCTTTTGCTAATATCATCAACAAAATATTGGATAGCCTAAGAAAATCTCTGCCTATTCTGCTGTTTGAATAATGGGACCGGTTGGCTTGATATTTGCCAGTTATACTTTGTGATGTGATATGTGGGGGATGCAAGTGGCATGGAGTCATCTTGTGTTAAGCATATGTGAATTATACAATTAAGTTTCTAAACAATTAAACCTTGATTGTTGTAATGGTGGGTTTTTTTTCCCCATTCTGTTTTATTCAAGTTCTTATACCCCGCCAGTCACTGTGGTCTTTGAGTGACTAACTGACTGACTGTTGTCTGACTTTATCTTCATTCTCCTGGGTTGGTTCTATGGAGTTGTTTCCTGCCACTGGTACTCACTGTGCTCTTACAACACTCATTCCTGTGAGTTACCCTTACTAAGCATTTTCTGCCCTGATGCATTTTTTTTCCAAAGGATGTTTACTGATTTGACCTTTTTGCTCCTGTTTTTGTCGCATCCATTTTTTCCCCCTCTCTGTTTCTGACATACACCCTTATTCTTATATATAGTTATTCATTATCCCACATTAGCCAACACGCAGGCTGACTTGAGTGCAATTCACTTGTACAACACCAAGTAAATCAATGTTCCCATTTGGATCATTGTTTTTGAGTTTATTCTTGCCTTCTCTATAAGGGACAATTGAGCAGAGTTAGATGATGCTGTTGACTAGGATCATGATTTATGGATTAACTAGACGTTATTTAATGTACCCAAGGGCCAGTATTATGTTTCATAGTTCTTTTATGGTTCTTTCTTGTGGCCTATATTTAAACCCTTAATAACCACACCATGGTAAACTTTCTATCTGTGTTTACCTAATAACATAGCCAAAAACTGCAAGTTACAGAAGCAGCTTTACTGGTTTTATTATATGATGGAAAATATTAACTGTGTTATAGTGAAAAAATCCTCAGCTTAGTGACAAAGCCACTCAGCTACTACAGTGCTGAGGTCTAGACTAGACTAGACAAAAACGTTTTGTCAAAAACGTTTCTCCAAACTAAATTTCACACAAAGAAAAAAATGAAAGGAATAAGAGAAGAGAAAAAAATGAATACTTAGTTGTTAGCCAATATATATTTGTTATACATATGGCATACCACGTTATTATATATCACATGAATGGTTTTAATATTGTACACATATCATATATTAATGGTGGGTAGTTATGCTAAACTATACAATATTGTGAGTTGTAGTGTGCTTTTTCCAATATGATGTCATTCACATTAAAGTATATCCCATAATACTCTGAAACTGTTGAACTCAGGCAGATACACAAACCATCAGAAACAAGATGTGTGAATGTTATGTCATGGTACAGTAAGAAGGTGCCGCCACAGCCCACTGACAGCTGGAATGTGGCATCCAATATAAAGATAAGGAAGGCACAAGACAATACAGAAAAACAAGATAAGAAACTTTTACAGACTTGTGGGTAAAATCTCAGGTGATGTATTAAGTGCTTTTATCCTGTAAACAACTACAGTATGCTGAGTGCATATTATAATCCAAAGCAGACCTTCTGTGTAAAGTGACCACCATGAGATCACATCCCAAGAAGGGTGGTATTTATGTCTCCTTTTTACGGTGTATTACTTCATCTTTGACTAAGAAACTGACTGGGATTGGATATTTGGTCTCTTGAATATTTTATTATTGAATCACAGGTATAGTCAATTTATTTGCTATACTTTAGCTCAGTGGCTCTCAACCTTTCCAGATTATTGTACCCCTTTCAGGAGTCTGATTTCTCTTGTGTACTCCCAAGTTCCACTCACTTAAAAACTACTTGCTTACAAAACCAGACATAAAAATATGAAAGTGTCAGAGCACACTATTATTGAAAAATTGCTGACTTTCTCATTTTTACCATATAATTTTAAATTAAATCAATTGGAATATAAATACTGTACTTACATTTCAGTGTTGTTGGCTATCCCTCAATTTGCATTTCTGTATATAGTATATTGTGGGTATGAAATTTTGGTTGGATTGACCACTGGTGCTTTTTATGTAGGCCATTGAAAAACTAGGCAAGTATCTAGATGAGTTGATGTACTCCCTAGAGGAACTCTGCGTAGTCCCATGGGTACACGTACCCCGATTGAACCACTGCTTTAGCTATTACAGTTATTATTAGATAGTAGGTGTGTCAGATTTTGTAGGGTGAATGTAATGCTGTAAGCAACTCTGTTATGATTATGGCCACCTGAAGGCCAATGTGAGAAGAGCTATTTATTCTTAGAAGCCCTAACGTTGTACTGAGCATGCTCTAGCATGTTGCGGGAGAGGAAGTTTTTCCAAGATGGAGGCTATCTAGTTATCTATGTGAGTGTGTACGAGAATAAAAAGCTCCTTATTTGGGCCTTTACATTCTACCTTGGTGACAAGAATAAACTGAAAACGACCACCAGCAAGTTCTACAGAATGGGGGAGTGAGTGAGTGTATTTTTCAGGCTGCTGGAGTCATTTATCTGGGCTACAAAATTGATGCCACTGTCTTGCATCCAATATAGGAGAAGGTAAAGGTTATTACCAAGGTGCCACCGCTAAAGTCAGTGTCTGAACTGAAATCCTTTCTAGGCCTGCTAAATAATTATGGTAAATTTTTACCTAATTTGGATTCCATATTGGCTCCATTACACAAATTCCAGTGGGGTCAAATACAAAACAAAAAATAGCTTATGCAGAATCAAAGAAAGTGCTAACGTCATCAAATGTTTTAGTTCACTAGGATAGCCAGAAAGAACTAGTATTGTCTTCTGATGCCTCACCATATGGAGTAAGCTTGGTATTATCCCACCAAATGTCAGCTGGATCTGGGTGTCCCATCAGTTGTGCACAAAGGGCACTAACTCCAGAAGAAGAAAATATTCCCAACTAAAACAAGAAGGGCTAACAGTGGTTTTGTGGGTAAAGAAGTTCCATTCTTACCTACATGGCAGACATTTTGTTACACACTCATATCATAAACCTCTGAAAGGTCTGTTTGTCGACAGCAAACCTGTGCCTCCTATGGCATCTGCTAACATTCAGAGATGGACTTTCACCTTATGAGTTTATGACTATGGGTTTGATTATAAACCTGGAACAGCACTGGTAATGCAGATGCTCTGATTAGACACCCAAAGTGCCCCACCCCAGAGAAACCATCCTCTTCATTGAACTACTGTTCACTTCTCTAATCAATGCAGCACGGATAAAGAGACAGAGAAAGACTCATTATTGTCTTGAGTGCACAGAATGCTTACAAGTGGCTGGACACAGAGGATAAGCACAGAGCTCCAACCTTATTACTCTCGAAAGGAGTCTTTAAGTGTCCAGGATGGGTGCTTATTATCACAGTCCTGGGTGATGATAACCTCCAGCAAGAGGACCAGTGGTGGTAAAGTTATTACATGAAGCACATCCTGGCATTGTACTCATGAAAGGGCTTGCAACAATTGTGTGGGGTGACCAGGAATGGATTGGGAAATGGAGACTGTTGGGCAAAAATTTGTGGTTTGCCAATCCAACTTCCATACACAGCCAAAAGTTCTTTTGCACACGTGGGAGTGGCCCCAGTGACCCTGAACAAGGCTTCATGTAGACTGTATTGGTCCATTTATGGGGAAATGTTTTTAATAATAACTGATGCTCATTCAAAATGGACTAAGGCACATGTAATGCCCTCCTCTATAGCCAAGGTTACAGTAAATAAACTTCAACTTACCTTTTCCATAGACAGTGGTGAGTAACAATGATATCCAGTATTTCAGGTATTTATGAAAAAACTCACCAACAAACACATTAGAACTGGGCCAAATCACCCTTTTCCAAATGGCCTAGTGGAGCGGACTGTGCAAGTCATAAAAGAGGGACTGAAGAAGGTAGCATATAGTAGCATAGAAGCTAAGATGGCCAGGCTTCTTTTTCTTTATCATGTGACACCACAAACCACAATAGGAAAGTCACCTGCAGAACTCTTAATGGAAAGGAAACTAAGAATTTATCTTGGCTCTCTACAACTTCCTGAAGCTGCTAAGGTGAAGCAAAAGCAGGCAGCACAACATTTATATTATGATGTATGAGCATCACCAAGAACATTAGAGTTAAGCTATTCAGTGTATGCTCTGAATTTTCTCAGTGGGTGACTGATTTATCAGATGGGAGGCACATTTGTAGCCATCACAATCACATTTGTCTGCAATACCATGAGGAGTTAGCTGTAGAGAATTCTTGTTTGCCTGAGGTACTAGGTGATAATGGAGTTATTAGACTATCCAGTTGCTACATCCAGAAATAGTTGCATTACTAAGGACCCCATATCAACCACTATCGCAAAATTGGAAGTTAAGCCTAAAGCCTTTTTGCACCTGTGACTTTTTGCGCACCTAATCAAGAACCACAGGTGTTTCCAATGCACCATTCCAGAAGATCTCCCGAACCTAGAGACAGACTGAACTTGTACCATTAAGTCAATTATGCTAGAAAAGGCAGAATAATCCCTGAAGATTAGGGTAGTTTACCCCAACCTCTTAATTAGGCTGTATTGTTTTATTGTTATACTGTTTTAAATTTCTTGTTACTAATAGCTTAAAGGGAGAGAAGTGTAATGTTGTAGATATGTTTATGCTTATTGCCACCTGGTGGCTAATGTATGAATAGATGCTTAGTGTTAGCCCAAAGGCTGCACTGAACATACACCAGAGGGTTTGCTTTAAGGCAGTGGGTCTCAACCAAGGGTATGCGTACCTCTGGAAGTATGCAGAGGTCTTCCAGGGGTACATCAACTCATCTAGATATTTGCCTGGTTTTTCAACAGGCTACATAAAAAGCACTGGGGAAGTCAGTACAAACTAAAATTTCATACAGACAATGACTTGTTTATGCTGCTTTATAAATGTAAGTACAAGAAAAGCTTTTTTATCCAGCATGTTGGGAGAATAGGGGGGTGTCGGTAAGTGAAAAATTCCAGTTAATTAAGAGGGAAGGAGCTTGGGTGTAGAAGGTGGGTGGGGTTGGGGCATGGGAGGAGGTGGGCTCTGTTAGGGAGTTTGGATGCAGGAGGGGGCTCGGGGCAAGGGGTTGGGGTATGGGAAGGGTTTCAGCGTGCCGGATCCAGGGGGTGCTCACCTTGGGTGACTCCCTGCAAGCAACCTGTCCCTGCTATTTCTAGGTGGAGGTGTGGCCAGGTGGCTCTGCGTGCTGCCCCTGCCATGCCCCATGCACTGGCTGTGCTGCTCTCATTGGCCGGTTGGTACAGGGCCGGATAACACAGCTTTTACTGTACAATATTTATATTCCAACTCACTTATTTGATAATGATATGGTAAAAATGAGAAAGTCAACATTTTGTCGGTAATAGTGTGCCGTGACATTTTTCTATTTTTATGTCTGATTGTTGAGCAAGTAGTTTTTAAGTGAGGTGAAACTTGGGAGTACGTAAAACAAATTAGACTCCTGAAAGGGGTACAGTAGACTGGAATGGTTGAGAACCACTGGTTTAGGGTGACCAGATGTTCAGATTTTGTATGGATTGTCCTGATATTGGGGGGTCAGTTCTTATATAAGCACCCCCTGAACCACTTCCTGATTTTTCACACTTGCTATCTGGTCACCCTAGTTTGGTTGGTGGTGGGGGTGAGAAATTTTGTCCACGAAGGGGGAAGATTAGTTGTCTATGTACCAGAATAAGGAGATCTTTTAATCTGTTTTCGGTCTCCATATACTACAGTGAACTACACCTCTCTTTCCATGTACAGTGTTTAATAAGCAGGCAAGGCCTATGTAGTTTAGGCTAGAGAAACAACATGACCAGAGGTTTATTTGGCTTCATACCCATTAGGTCCGCAACTTGCAGTGAAAAATTAAGAAAAGCAAAGAGGAAGGACAGACACAAAGCAAACAAAACAAGCAGCCAAAAAGGAAGTAATAACCTATCCTTCAAAGTCTCTTTGCATTTCATATTTTTTCAATTAACAGAAAAGCTGCTGTTACAGGTATGCCCAGTGTTTTCCATTAGACTCCTTTAAAACAAACTCTAAACCAAATCAATGTGATCTTGAACCCAGTCTTGAAACATGTCCCATGGGACTGTCTGTTAAGTAAGGCATCACTTAACATGGGCAAGGATATCACAGACATATCGGATCATTGAATATTTCCTGTTTGCCCAGTGTGGAGCTCCGATAATCAAAATAAAGAAAGAGCTCCAGCACGGACATGCGGATGTGATCGCTGAAGGGCAGGCAAATCCGCATTACAGAAGATGAAATTCAGAATCCTTTTTAAAAATCTCCAGACAGGGACTCTCAGCGCACTGCAGCGTGACGCCAAAGAATCAAATGGACGCTCATGGACTGGAGGACTGAAGCTATCCCACAGTTCCTGCAGCCTCCTAAAAGTATTTGCATTCTTGGCTGAGCTCCAAATGCTTCTAGGGTCAAACACAGTGTCTTTACATGTCACCCTATCTGTACTGAATGCTGCAGATGCCATGGGTGGCTGATGGTACAAAGGACTGGTAAATGCTGATTAGCATCTGTCAGGTCAATCTTTTCTGGTGGATGGTGGATGGTGCAGAATGGCTGGTAACCATCATCATCATAGCAAGGGGGGGAGCTCCATCAGCCCCCCCCCCCCTTCATGTAAAGAACAGATTCAGTTGGGATGCTGGGCTTCTCCTACACACTGCTTAATGTCCTGTCTGGACTCCTCATTTCTCACTAACAAGTCACCATGTCTTTTTATTCCTGCATTCTTTATTACTTCATCACACAAGTAGCCCAGAAAGGCTGGGAAGAACGGAATCAACAGGTGGGGTTGTTACAGGAGCACCCCTGTGAATAGCATACAGATCATAGATTCTGCAGGATCTGACACAGAGCAGCTGTGCTCTCTGGTTCTATGATACAGTGGTTATCTAGTACACTTGCCTATATTCTAGGCAGGACTGATTCTATTTTTAGATACCAAAAAGGAGGGATTGACTCAGGAGTCATTCCCAAATGGTACAAAAGGACTGGTAGCCATAATCATCCTCAGTTCCAATTTATGGAAGGGTTTGGATGGTGCAGAATGACTGGTAACCATCTCTGCTGTCATGCGCATCTAGTACACATACGGTGAGAGTCACAAAAGGCAAAACAAGCTCCATGATTGCCATGCTATGGCATCTGCCAAATGCTTGTCTGCCGTTGATTTCCCAGAGGAAGGAGTGAATGATTTTTGCCCCATCAGGCACTGGGATCTCAAGTGTATAAAATCTGTTTTACAAAACCGTCAAAACCGGTTTATGCAATGAATAGTCACAGTATCTGGTCCAATGGATTTAGCCCTTTTATTTTCAACAGTGGTTTAGTATCTAATCCACTAAAAATAATGATGCTGTTTTTTCCAAATGTATTTACCAAGTAGTTTAGACGGGTTGTGATTATTCTCTTTGGTTGTTTGCTTTGAAAAGTTGTATCTACTATTCATGTTTTGGGTTATGTTGCCTATGCCAAATGACATGGTATCACTTTCCTGACTGGAGTTTCTAAATAGAAGAATAATGACAAATAATGAACACACTTTCAGACAAATAATCACTAACACTTCAATAAATCACTTTGAGGTGCATGAGCATTTTCAAAAATAGCCAGTGGTCAAAAGAATATTTGCACATAAACAATATGACTCCATGAATTCCTAGTGACTCAAACTCTGTACTTTTAGACACAAAAATATTCATGAAACAGTTAAAAAAACAGGCTATTCAATCAGCTGAGCTAGTTAGTGAGAAAGAGTGATAGAGAGAGAATGTTATCTGGTATTAACCAATAAAACAGCTGAGTCCCTCATAAGATTTAAGACTGAATCGGTGTTTGTCCTTATCAAATATACATTTCTAGTAGTTCAGAGACCCTAGTTTTCATCTCTTGTGCTTAATCTAAACTGCAGTTTTACCCTTCTGAGAGAAACTAAAAGAGCCAATTGAGCTTTTATTGTTTCTTTTTTTTTTCCAGTTGTAATCCGTTTGTTTAATAGGTTTTCTTTATTAGAAAGGGAATAAGCACTAAGCAGGGACATTTATTGCAGTGTAGTTTGGTGAGACCATTGATTTGTTTTATTTTTGGATCATTAAGTTTATTATTATTGCTATCCATTTCTATTTTAACTTTAAGTAGACAGAATTCTCTACTTTAGACTTTTAATTTTATTCAATAACTTCTAATCAATATAGCTATCTGCCATATATATAAGAGATCCATATTCAGGAACTATTGTAAGGGTTAAATGCTATTTTAATGGGCGTATGGATGAAACAAATCAAAATTTAACTAGACAAGCAATTTCAGTATCCTATTTTAAGTACCATAATGCTTTTTTAGAGTTATTTCATGTACATTATTCATCCTGTAGCTCAGACAAAGTAGTGCCAGTAAAAATATTCACTCGCTATGATAGCCATAGCCCCCAATTATATGGAGGTAAATACAGAACTAAAATCCAGTCAACATACATGTGAGGCTGGGGTCTGTGCCAAAGCATCTCTAGCTGGGATTGAAATTTGTACTTCATCTCACCTAATATCCAGAAAAAGGCCAGTCAGAGAGTTTAGAAATTGAGTATGATAGTTATAATATTTTGGACATGCTTTACTATAAACTGAGGACTGGGCAAAAGATTCACAGTGAAATGCTTTAGTGCAATGATTCTTAACTGTTTCCACAGCAGGACCCACTCCCCCATTCAGCTAGAACCTTCCTACTAAATAGCTGGGATCTAGCCATGACTCTTGTCTCAATTTTCTGTATGGGAAGGATGGGGCTTACGACCCCATGATACCTGTTTGTGATGCTGCAAGGAGGAGGAATGACCCCAAGTTGAAAACCCATATTTTTATTGTAAAACTGTGCTTGGTTTTGGGAACAATAACACTATTTGTACTTTAAAAATAGATGATGTTTACAATGACATTTCACATAAAAACCTTTTTGCTCTTAGGATGACTGAAGACTTATTTTTACCAAAAATTAAAAAAAAAATTAAAGACAACCCCACACCCCAAAGTTCTTGCTTCTCTACTTAACTATACAGGACATATATAGAACAAAATGTGTAAAGATTGATGGGAGAGGCTTATCTGGCTGCACTTACAACTTAATGGCTTGTTATGGGGGAGAAAGAGAAACTCAAATACCACATTTTGTCAAAAATATCATGGCCATGATGACCATACAGTACTCTGGCTATTGGGAGATCCTAGTGGGAAACAGGCTGCCTTATACTGACATAAATAACAAGCAGTAACTATTAAGTCTTTAGCCTCTACCTTGCCTCATTCCATCTTCCCCAAATTCCACTTAAATCCTTATTTGAGCCTCCCTTTGGACTCTTCCCTGAGGGAAAAGGAGGGGGGAAAAGCTCACCATTACAGATCCAGTAGTAGGGCAGAGGAGGGGCTCATCACTGGTGATGCAGCAAATGAGGATTGCCTCCTGTCTCATTGACATCTCTTCCATTACCAGGTCTTTAAAAATGGGATGGGTCTATTTTTTTTTCAGAGGGCCCCCAGTCATCCAGGGCATGTTCCTGGGACTCTGGTGGCCAATCATGATAGCAAGCAGCGTGAAAGCAAGTTTAAAGTGATGGAGTCCACTCTTATCTGGGCTGTCACTTGCTAGTCTCTCATTGGAAAGATCTGTCATTTGTTGCTTCTGTGTACCCACTAACGCTTGTGAAACCCTGCATGGCTCCCTGTTCTGAAATGATGATGGAATGGGAGAATCTTGAATTGACAACTCATACAGATCCCGATGCTAGAAAGGCAGGAGAGTCCAGAGGATGACAGGTGGAAAAAACTTTAGTTCTAGTCCTAGCTCTGGCTCTAGTTTGGTGTGTGACCTTGGACAAATCACTTATAAATAATCTCTTTGGGCTTCAGTTTACCCTGCTGTAAAATGGGGGTAATGATGTGGACACTCCTTTGTAAAAACATTTTGAGATCTATGAATGAAAAGCATTATACAGATGCTTATTATTAAGAATTTGGAATCAAACTGTATATGTTTTTGGTTACTTCCGTCCCTCATTGATGTGATGTATCACTATATATAATCAATTATGAACAGGCAATTGTCTGTATTGCTCTCACTCTGGATACCTTCTTCCCCCAAGACAAAATTTCAAAAGTGGCTGCTATGCTACATCCATGCAAAATTCTGAATGCATGATCATTTATAAGTGCAAACATTAAAGCAAGCAAATGATTTTGCAAGACATAATCAAGTACTTTTCTTCCAAAAGTCATAATTAGATCCTAGTTTAAAAGATTAGCATGATCTACAGAATACTCACCAGTGACTCACACACAGTACTGCAGACATACACTATAGAACAATGGGCATATCTGTATCTCATAGGCATTTGAACTGGTAACTAGAGCCAAGTTTTACTTACAGGGAAAGAGATTAAAAACTGAGATTGTGTTGTATTGTCAACTGCTCTGCAGTTCCAAGAGTAGGTTGTCCTGGCTCTGCTTCCAAGCTAAGGGGCTCTGTAGGGAAGTGTGCAATCAGAGTCAATCACCAGACAGACAGCCTAGAACAAGTGTGCCTCTCTATTTTAGGAGCAGCCTGCTTTGTCTCTCTCTCTTTATTGTTGGATTCTTGTGTGCTGTTGTTCTGAATTCTCAGAAATAAAGTAGTGTTACTTTGCAGACTTCCAGCAAGAGTATTTTATGTTTTACCTCACTTATCTCTTTGTATGCTGTGAAAACATAAAGATGAATATAGACTATTGACCACCATTCTGATCTTGCTGATGCAGTCACACAGAACTGAAGTTTGGTGCTGCATTGTTGTCCCCATAAATATGAACAGTGTTTTAGTAAATGGACAATGTTTGGCTCTCTAGCAACTTATAAATAGCAATAGTCAGCCATTTTAAAAGTGCTACATATGGGCATAATCTGATATGGTTCTGAGTTTCTTAAATTCCAAGTGCTTAGATAGAAGATGCTCAACACCTTGCTGAGTTAGACGTGTTTCTCCTCTTTTCTTTTTGCCTGTTTTGTTGCTAAATCTGTCCATCATCTCTTTTTATCTCTGCCTCTGAAGATTTGGAAGGAGAGTAATGATTTTATCATATATATCTTCCAAAAGGTTTTACATGTCAAGGGAAACTGAAAAAAAATTGGCTTTTGATGGGTTCATAAAAATGAAGTGGTAACCCTCAGAATCCCTTTTGTTACTTGTTCAGTTTTTTAAACTGAAAATAAAACGATCATAGGCCTGGTCCACACTGGAGGGGGGGTCAATGTAAGATATGCAACTTCAGCTACAGGAATAGCGTAGCTGAAGTCGATGTATCTTATTTTAACTTACCTCCTGTCCTCACAGCGTGGGATCGACAGCTGCAGCACCTCCGTCGACTCCGCTTCCGCCTCTTGCCCTGGTGGAGTTCAGGAGTCGACGGGAGCACGTTCGGGGATCGATTTATCGTGTCCAGACGAGACGCAATAAATCGATCCCTGATAGATTGATCACTACCCGCCGATCCAGCGGGTACTGTGGATGTACCCATAGTCTTGGTGTTCTTCTATGAAACTGAAGAATTTTGTGGGAATGACTTCAGATACCAGAGAATGGCTGAGCATTCTCACACAATTTTGTAAAAATTCACACAACTTGCTTGGTTTGCACTGGTGTCTAATGGCTAAATGTTAACTTTCCAAAATCATTACTTTATTGATATCTGTCTAATATGTTACATTTCTTTGCTCCTCAGCACACCACGCACACACACATATGCAGTAGCAATGACCAAAATGCATATTTTTGGAGATCCAAGTTTTCTACATGTTAAAAGTTCTGTTCTGACTATCAGTCTGCACTCCATTTTCATCCTCCCTCCCTTAGCTGCCCCGGGGCTCACCCCTCATATGAAAGAGAAAAAAAATCAAATCATTGGATGAGAACATTGTTGCCTTGCAAAGTCAGGGCCTAATCCAAAGCACCACTAAATCCATTGATTTTGATGGGCTTTAAACCAGGCTTTAGTGCCAATAAACATTGGACGTATGAATTCCCAAATTGGTGGTGTGATATTCAGTCCAGGTCCTCCTCCCCCCACCCCCCCAAGCCTCACACTGAAGAACTTCCTAGGCAAATGGTAAATAGAGCACGCGTATTTGAGAAGCCTATCACCCTCTCCCCCTCCTCCCCCACTCCTCCCATACACACACAATTCACAGTCCAGGCAAAACAACTCAGTGAATTTCCACTTTATGTAATAACTACACTTTCATCTTTCCCAGAAGGAAAGGAATTAACATACTTGTTTCTCAGCAATTCATCAGTTAAATTTCATGATGTTATTTAAAGGGTTAGGACTATGATATGAAAGTAACTAGAAGCAATTGTTCTAGCTTGGTATTAGAAGGGTGTCCATAAATTGTCATGTATAGCAGCCATCTTATTAAAAATAATTGTGCAATTGATTTCATCTAATGACCTTGCCCTGCATTCTCCTGCTATGCACTCAAGATGACTTATACTACATATGCTGGAAGAAGAGGAACTATTAAAGATGTCTTTCTATAGTCATAGCTGTGAGAGATGAGGCTGAATTGTTTTCATTCTAATTTAAAGGTTCTAGAAATCCAAATAAATGTCAAATTATTTCCATATTACTTAGCAAAGGACACTCTATCAGAGTATTGTGTGTGTTTATATAGTGTCACATCGCAGAGAAGATCAAACTAAAAAGGAGAGACTGAAGTTGAGACTCAGCTCTGATGCTCATTTTAGATGGAAGCTGAACCAGCACATAGATCTTTTGAGAGAGCTTTTTTCACATCTCACATCTTCATTATCCCATAATGGATAGGATGTTAGCTAGTGTAGTGCATAGAAGACTTGCCACTATTGTACTTTGTCTGCGCTTTGTCACCATATGTAAAGCCCCTCTGATAAATTGTCTTTTTTATTCCTTTGGTGCACAGTAAATAAGTATATTTTCAAAATGAGAAGGAAGAGAATGGGCTGTTTGTTAAATGGTTTTTGAATTGGTCCTACTTAGACACAAGTATGCTATTTTCTTCTGTTCCTTTAGAAGAAAATTGAGTGCTTCCATTTCATATAAAAAAGTAATAATAAAAGTTGGCATGGCCACTCAACAACTTGGGCTTCTGATAATGGAACTACTCCATTGTAAAGGTTGCAATCTGATTCTTGTCACTATTGTTCTAGGCAGAAATTGTCATCAAACTAAGTGGCATCAGGATTCAGAATTGGAGGAGGTGGTAGAGGGAGATATGAACATTTAGAAAACCCTAGGTGGCAAAATAATAAGGATCATACTAAGCCCTCAATAAAAACAGATTAATTTATTTGACTAAAAGCACAGTACTGCCATTGGGGGCCTCCTCCCCATCTTGCTGAGTGGCCCATGATGGTTCATTTTACTATGTCCTGTGCGAAATGGAATCACTCCATTTCTTGTACACAAATAGCTGAAAAGAGACTAATTGCACTGCAAAGGTAAATTTGATACTACAGTCCTCCAAGTTCGTGAACTTGCTTGCTATTACTTGAAAAAGACAAACGCTTGGTCATCATGCTGCTACAAGAACATCTGTTCTTATGTTGATTAAAGCAGGAGGAAGTACATTTTCAAGTAGCATGTCTAAAAGAACAAAAATATACTCTCTCCTTTTGAACGAAAGATTCACCTGTTAACCTGACAAATGCCTTTCTGATATCCAAAAGGAGAGATCCAAGAGACCTATTAGTGCAAAGTAATTAAATTATGGAAGGTTTTATTGGTTTAGCAAAAATCAGACTTCTATAACTTCTGCTTCATCATTCTGTATTTGTGGTTAAAATCATTCCTCTGCATGGGAGTTCTTTGCTAGCAGCTCTCCCTGTTGCTGGTGCAGAAACCCATGGCTAAACAGGAGGCTCATGGCTTGACAGAAGGAAAAAGGCTCCTAGTAAGTTTCGTTCATTTTCAGCTCTTCTTTGCTCTCCAAACTTCTTACTTCTCCTTGTGATAGATTGAGCCAGGGCTGGTGTTACTCAGCAATGAGCATCAAAGTGAGAGTTTACTACTCAGTTAATATTTTATATGTTTTGTTTGACAATAATCTCTTTCCTCCTCTGCCGTACCTGCAGTGCACTTTGTTTTGGGGAGAAAGGTGTTAGTGGAGATGGAACTGGTAACAAACACATTGTGCTAGCAGTCCCTAAAGTGCTCTCACAGCAGGAACTCAGCATATTGTCAGGCTGTCTGTGCCAGATCAGGGAGAGTGGCTGGCATGGAAAACCACCATGAAGTAATATAGAAAGAGCTATTAAATCATTTCTGCTAATAAAGTAGACGACTATTTAAAACACTATTCGGGGTGTGGTTGCACCATGGCCATATACAGCAGTTTGCTCTATTAACCCCGCTTCCTGACTGTCACCACAGCTTTATGTTTTTTTATTCACGTGAATGTCGCGAGTACTTTTTCTTCAGTATTCATCCAGCTACAGCTCAAAACTTAGAGAGGGGCCCTACTGAAGCCAAAACCAGATCCGTCCTTTATACACACAAAAAAGAGAACACCTTATTTTGTTTGGGCTGTTTGTAGGGTTGTAATGTGGGACAGCTAAGCTGTATTCCTTGATCATGCAGTGCCTCTGTTTTGACTCTAACTAGTGCACTATTACAGATAACAAACATCTTCCAAGTTGCAGATCTTTTTTGTTTGCTTGTTCCTTGTAACCACAGAAATCACAAAATTTTGAAATAGTAAATACCTAAAGTTCATCCTCCATTTCCTACACTACATTTTTCTAGTGCTTTCCCAGCCTTGTTTTAATTGTGCCAAGTAATGGGCCCTTTTACACTTCCCTGGGGAGACTCTAATAGTCTAATATATTTCAGTATCAGGAATTTTTTCTTGATATTCAGCATACAATTTTCCTTTCTGACATTTTCCAGTTTTTCCCATGATATATCCTTGTACCACCGTCAAGGCCTTGCACTGTAGTAGCAAATACATTTAGGGGGAAGAAAATTATCTCCAGTTACAAAGCTTTCATAAAGTTTATTATTGGAAGTCTTTGGAAGATACAAATAGAAAAAAGCAATACAAAAATTAGATATCCTAGCTATTCAGTCCTTGCTTCAACAAAAATCCAAATGACATCTATGGGAATTTTGCCAGCCAGTTTTGCTCAACTATTGTATGATTTCTTAGCCATTTAAAAAAATCACTAGCAAAGTTCTATATGATTTATATGAAAGTCATAGGAATGGATTGTACCCAGGGATCAACATGAAGGGCCAGATCCACTATTAATGGGACAGAGGTGCAACTTTCACCTCTGCACCAGTGAGGACCACTGTGCCCTATTAAGTAGTCATCCCTTTGTATTGGTAGGAGGGGTTTCTACTCAGTTCAGCTGAGGGAAGGCAACTTTAGTGTAATTGGGAGCTCCGTGGGAGCCCAGCCAGTAGCTGAACCTACACATCCCTAATAATGCCCCATCCTAGCCAGTGCCACCCACTTTTCAGGCATCATTAACTGTCTCTGGGCTGTCCTCTAGTAGAGAGGAGATTACAGTAGTAGTTAGACACAGACTTTTGAATGGATTTAGTGTAAATTATTTTAAGAACACTATATTATTCTGTTCTGTGCTGAATTCTCTACATAAAGCATCAGTGGGATGAGATTCAATAAACAAATTGGGGTAGCTTCAGGCTAGCCATCTGCAGGAAAAAGTGGCTGTAAGTTGCATGTAACCCATCAAGTTCTCTAGGGAGAACTTTTTGGATGAAGAGTCATCCAGATATATTGGCTTAAAATAATGCAGAACTCACTGTCTGTACCCAGGCAGGGAGAAACACAGGAACTTGTTTTCACAAAGATGAGAGGTTCTATTACAGGTAATAAGATATCAGGGATATTTAAGTACACTAACTCCATATTAAAGGAAATATGTGCATGGTTGAAAAAACAAAAGATTGGGTGGTTCCGGAAATGGAGCCTCTTGCCTCAGGATCATTTGTCTGAATGTGGCCCAAGACAGCAAGTCAGTGGCTAAAATTTGGTGCTGCTTAATGATTGTTCAAATGCCTTATAGGAAATGAGGCAGTAGTCACGGGGATGAGTTTCCACATTTAAAAACAAGAAAATGGCACCATCAAAACTGCTGTTCAGTGAGCAGTCTTGGCACAGAGGCCGTGTCTCTTCAAATCCAGGAAAAATTTTATTAGTGGAGTAGTTTGCAGTTGTCCCATTCCAAGTGCACTAGCACAAAGTCTCAATGGTTTCTCCCCAATATTCATTACTTTACATGTACCTACATTAGAATTAATCTGCCAACGTGTTGTCCAAACACACACATGATTAAATACAATGCATTTTGTTGGAAATTAATCCCTTACAGTAAAAATATATAATTTAGTCTTTGTCATACACTGTCACAACAGTGACAAAACTCATTAAATGAGGATTTGGGCAATTGAGAAAGAAGTATTCAATGGCCTGCACATCACATTATATGTAGCTTAACAAATACCTGAGCATAAGTTACAGCAGGGCTTTTTTTAAGAAGGATTTTGGAATACTCATTACGCCAGATTCTGGACCTGACTTTGTTCCCTTTTCTACTCCTCCAATATAGGAGGAATTCCAAAGTGGCATAAAGCTGATGTAGGAAGGCTCTACGCCTCCAGTTCCCCACCAGGTGTAAGGGACACATTCTTAGGCGATCTGGGTATGGCCAAAAAACACCGTGCTCTGGCAATTCTAGACTGGCAAATTGTCCTTTGTGGGGGACATAGCCAGACGTGGACTAGAGCAACTCCTACAGATTGTTCTGATATATTTAGTAGGTAGGAAGGAGGCAGACGTACAAGCAACCCCAGCATAAGTGAGCCACAAGCATCCCTTACAGCATCTCCCACTGTGTTGCACTCAGAGGATCTAGGCCAGTATTGGCTACGTGAACAGACATGATCTATCATTCTGGTATTATAGAATAAAGCCTTTTTAGCCTTCAAATCATCAAGCCTAACATCATTTTGATATGAGGCCACATCCTATTTGGGCCAAATATGGTGAGTGGGATGATGTGCACAGAAGGTAAAAAATATACTAGAGTAAGTGGAAGCCCTCTTCCCCCTACCATTCACCAACAGCTGTCACTAGTATATCTCTGGTGCAGAAGTATGATTAGCACATATTACAATTATTAGGAAAGAGATCAATTACATACTGAATATACACCACAGGCAGGCAACATTAATTATATATGTTCTTGTTTATTCCTCTGTGGCAGCTGCACAATCATTTCTGAGGCATAACAACAACACAAGGGAGGTACTTTTATTGGTTTTCTAAAAGAGCGGCATAGATGATTTATAGAAGTAACACAAGTATCAGTCCAAATCACTTGGTACCCAATATATTTTAAAGAAAGAAGAGATTTCAGTTGGTGTGTGGGGGGGGGGATTTGTTTTACTTCAACAATAAACAACATTTTAAACAAATCTAGGCAGACTGGGAAAGTACACTGAGCTACAAACAGCGAAAGAGAGACCTTCCAAAGGTCTTCTCATCTTCTACTTATTTGCCAAAAAGGATCTAGCAAATGAGATAACTTCCATGAGGCTCTGTGGTGGAATACCTAAAGCAAAATATTTTGGTTTTTTTCAGGCATTTGGATTTTCTACAACAACAAAATATGTGTTTTTTGGCAGAAAGCCACTTTTTGTGTAAAATTTTGTTTAGTTGACACCACTTCTTATTATGCATGCTACTTACATTTTTGAAAGCAACTTAGGCCTTGTCTCAACTGCACAGTTTTGTCAACAAAAGACAGCTTTCATCCACAAAACACAGGAGGTGTACACACTGAAATGCTCCTCCCAACGATGTAACTCTCCTGCGACTCTGACATCATAAAACCACCTTGACAAGAGGAATAGGTCTTTTTGCAATGTAGTTAGAGCAACGTAGTGTCACCGTAGACACTGTGCTTGCTTATGTCACCCTAACTGGCTTCCAGGAAGTGTCCCGCAATGCCCATCATGACCACTCTGGTCATCAGTTTGAACTCTGCTGCCCTGAAGGTACACAGGTATTTGCCCCGCCCCTGTTAAAATGTCCAGGAATTTTAGAAATTCCTCTTCCTGTTTGCTCAGTGAGGACAGTTCACACAGCATCTTCCCAGCTGACCATGCTGGCTTTCTGCAGCAGACGTGCTTCCACGTGGAGTATATTGGAACTGTTGGATCTAGTGGATCTGTGAGGAGAGCAGGCTAAGCAGTTGCAGCTTCGCTCTGATACCTATGGCTTAATTGCTAGTGGCATGCAGAAGAAGGGGCATGAAAGGGACACACAGAAGTGCCATGCTAAGATCAAGGAGCTGATGCAGATGTACCAGAAGGCAAGGGAGGCCATCTGTAGCTCTGGTGCAGCCAAGAACTTGCATGCCAAGAACTTGCATGCCATCCTCACCAGCGACCCCACCTCCACTGCCAAGAGCTCCAGGGATACTTCGTGGGGACTGGAGGCAGCGCCCAGCAGAGTCAGCCAAGAAGACAAAGTGGTAGATGAGGAAGTTGAACACACAACAGGGTCGTCCAGTGTCACAGGAAGTCAGGGCCTCTTTTTGACTCTGGCGGGCGTCTAGACAGCCCTGGGACTCCAGCATGCATGAAGCAGGAGATGCAAGTTCTGACAAGCATGCATTTTGCTTTGACACTGCACAGTGAGAGGAGATGGTGTACTTTGTTATACAGTAGAAGAAGGATAAGAGACAGAAATTAACAAATGAGCCTATGCAGCTATGCTGTGGGTGTCCAGTTGAAAAATTTAATGTACACAAGAATGTCCCAGGAATCCTCCATAGAGATCTCTAGGAAACTTTTCTATAGGTATTATGCAATCCTCTGCTGAAGGTTCTTTGGCAGAGCTGCCTTGTTTCTCCCCTCACTGTATGAAAATTTGCTGTGCCACCTGGAAATTATTTCTGCAAGGGCCAGAGCAGTACACAAGTGAGCATCATATGGAGCTGGTCTGAATCCCCACCCATGCAGGAGATACACCCTTGCACCCTGGTTTATATTTAGGAGTGAGATATCGGGTTCAATTACCCCAGCCTGTGGGAAAGGGCACCAATAGTCAGAATCGTCTTCCTAGGCACTAGCAATCTCCTTTGCAAACCACCCAGACCCTTTGTCCCTTCTTGCCCGTTCCCCCTCCCATGCTGTCATACCCTGACAAACCCATATTTGGGACTTGCACAGAGCTGTGTGCTAGCCAAGGGACAGTGAAAAGGAGAGATGTGTAATTTTTGTGTTTCACAGCTGTGAGTGCACTCACAATACTTTCTCAGGATTATTTATTTGGTTTCTCCAGATGTGCCCTGGAGGATACACTCCTCCACACCTTCGGAGCACCTCCATCAGATAAGGAGAACCAGGAGGAGGAGGGAGGATGTTTTGCAAAGTGCTGCAGTCAACAGATATGGCAGATAGCAAAGCAAGTGTGTGGAGCAAGTTTAATCAACCCTGCTTTATATTGGAGTCCTCCAACACTTAACTTCTCACATTAAACTTCTGCTCTTTTCTATTGAGGAGACTGTAGCACAGAGACCCTACAGTACTGCTGTTGAGCACATTTATAAATGTATAAACTGTGTATTGTATAAATTGGCATCATCCTTACAAACCATCATCTTAAGGAATATACAGTCTGTCCACAAAATTTTTCTCTGCACAGAAATTGGGCTTTTAACATTTCAAGAGAATAATTATTTTAATTTACTTGATGAACATTGGAAAAGGAAATAGATACATTTAAATAACATATATTTCAAATAAAAGTAGATATTTTCTAGGGTTGAGATTCAGAGGTTTTTTTTTTAATACTTCCATAACAAACAACAACTGTGTTCTATCTATGATTTTGCAAGCTGCTAGTCTATAATGTGAATTTTGGCATAGTTTTAAAAAAAGTTAAGTTAAACTATATGGAGGCAGTTATGCAGCTGCTGCAGGAAAATCAGTTAGGTAAAAATGCAAGACTATACATTGATAACTAAAGGAATCAAACTAAACAAGCAATTCTACCCTAAGTGGAAAAAAACCTAATATTGGGTAATGGAAATCAAACACTGAAATGTCTGAGATATTTAATAACTGTATTTTATTGATATTTAATGAAAAAGAGATACAAATAATGGTGACTGAAGGTTTAATAATGACACAAGTCAGAGGGCATAATTATAATAGGATAGTCACTGTTTAGACCAACCATGCCATCTGTACAATAGCAAAGCTCCCATTAACTTTAATTTTGCTGAGAAAAGATAGCCCTGAGGTATGTAGAAATCAAGATTAAATAAAATTAACTGTAGGATTCTTGAAGAAATAGCAGGAGAAATGTCAAGACAGAAAAATAGTAAATAGAAACAGAAGTTATATAGTAATTTCCAAAGAGAGAGAAAAGGAGACCATATAATATGCTATGAGTTATACTTCTATAATATAAAATCATTCATCAAAATTATTAGGAAACAATAAGCATCTACAATAGATGAAAATAAATGAGCGATAATAATGGGTTTCCAAATAACAGAAAAAGCTGCTTAGCAATAACTAAGATGATAGGCATGGGAAAGTGGTGGATTTGTTGTTGTTGTTATTAGCTATTATCTAAGTCTTTGAAATGGTCCCATATGACACTCTCCTTGACAATATCAGATACCTATAATCTTGAATGGGTGGCACAGTAGGGCTAAAGACTTGACTCACAAATAGGGGGAAAAAGGACAAATTATTCTGAAGGAAGATGGGGGGGGGCTGAGGCGCATAATGTCTGTTTACATCCATGAGAAATTCATCCAAAGGTGATTTTGATACAAAGGTGAAGGGTAATTCTAGGGCTGAATTTTGTCCAAACTGTTACAAGAGAGAGTGAAACTGGGAATTGTAAAAGATCAGAACTGGGATTATCTAGTAGAGCTAGTCAAATAGTGCAAAAAACCCCCCACTGTTACTCTTCAGTAACTGTTATTGTTCAAGATATGAGTGCAGATGTGTATACCATTCAGGAGTGTTTGTGCCAAATGCACTGGAGCCAGAATCTTTTTTCCGCCACACAGCATTACTCATCAGGGTGGAGAACATAAGAACGGTTTTAATTCCCTTTGCAAGGTCCAACTCTACATGGCTTTTGGCCTTTCTAACTTTATCCCTACATGTTCTGACCTCAATAAGGTAGCTTTCCTTGCTGATCACTCCCATCTTCCATTCCTTGTAGGCTTTCTGCTTTTTCTTAATCTCCTCTCTGAGATGCTTGCTCATCCAGCTTGGTCTCCAATTCCTGTCTATAATTTTTTTTCCCCTTTCTTGGGATGAGGGCTTCTGCAACTTTGACTTGACATAATTCCAGGCTTCCTCCACCTTTAGATCCCCAAGTTCTTCAGTCTAATCCACTTCCCAAACTAATTTCCTTAATTTTTAAAGTTAGCCCTTTTGAAATAAAAAACCTTAGTCCCAGATCTTTTTTTGTTTATCCTTCCATTTAGTTTAAACTGAATTAGCTCATGATCACTCGAACCAAGGTTGTCCCCTACAACCATTTCTTCTATGAGGTCCTCACTACTCACCAAAACAAAATCTAAAATGGCAACCCCTCTTGTCGGTTCAGCAACTATTTGTTGAAGGAATCCATCAGCTATCACATCTAGGAAAATCTGAGCCCTATTATTATTACTAGCACTTGTCCTCCAGTCTATATCTGGGAAGTTAAAATCTCCCATGATCACACAATTTCTATTAGTATTTACTTCATTAAAAACATTAAAAAGTTCTCTATCCATATCCAGATCAGATCCCGATGGTCGGTAGCACATCCCAAGCACTATCTCAGGGGAGGCTCTAGTAGCTTTCTTCCCCAGTGTGATTTTTGCCCAGACAGACTCTGTCTTACCCATTCCATCCCTTCTTATTTCTTTACAGTCTACCTCATCATTGATATACAATGCTACTCCACCACCTTTGCCTTTATTTCTGTCTTTCCTAAACAGCACATACCCTTCAATACCTGTACTCCAGTCATGACTACTATTCCACAATGTTTCTGTTATCCCTATAATATCCGGTTTCACTTCCTGCACTCTAGTTCCTCCATTTTGTTACCTAGACTCCTCGCATTGGTGTACAAACATCTTAATTCTTGCTGTTTGGCTTCACTCACATTAGGCCCAGATGTTCTACCGCCAGTATCACCGATTAGAATTGTATCTACAGTACCATTTCTCCGTATGTCCATTCTCCTACCCATGACAGTATCCTTTCTTGCTTCGTTTTCTTCCCTCTCAATGTTAAAATCCGGCGTGGAGATTACCTGGACATCTCCCAACCATCTCCCCCCAATTCCTAGTTTAAAGTTCTCTTAATCAGTTGTGCCAGCCTCCATCCTAGAAGTCTATTTCCCTCCCTACTCAGGTGAAGTCCATCCTGAGAGAACAGTCCTCTGTCCATGAATGCCTCCCAGTGGCCATACATCCCAAAGCCCTCCTTATAGCACCACTGCCTGAGCCATCTGTTAAATGCCATAATCTTGTCACACCTTTGTAGCCCTTCTCTAGGAACAGGCAGAATCCCACTGAAGATTACCTGAGCCTCGATTTCCTTAAGCATCTTCCCCAGGCTGGTATAGTCTCCCTTGATATGTTCCAGCGAGAATCTAGACATATCATTCGTTCCCACATGAAGGACAATCAGCGGATTCTCTCCTGCTCCCATTAGGATCCTCTTCAGCCTCAGGTCCACATCCCATATCTTAGCACTGGGCAGACAGCACATCCTTCTGTTCTCCGGATCAACTCTGGTTACAGGCCTGTCTATTCTTCTCAGTAAAGAGTCCCCAATGACGTAGACCTACCTTTTCCTGGTGACGGTGTGATTCTCCGGTCTATCCACTGTTCTCTCTGGCTGCAAGTCCTCTCGATTCCTATTCTCCCTTGCAATCCTCTGCAACCCATCCCGTATCCTCCTGGGGCTCATGTTTGGTGTCATCTCCATTGACTCATCCCCTCTCATTATAGGGCTAGCTGCTCTTCTCCTCTTCCTTGCCCTCTCACCTTCAGCAACCACCTGCTGTGCTCCTTCTTCATTTTTCAACTCCGCAAACCTGTTCCTGAGCTCTATTTCTCCTTCACTAGCCCATCTTTTCCTCTGCCTGGTTCTCTTAGGGTACATCTACACTATGGGATTATTCCGATTTTACGTAAACTGGTTTAGTAAAACAGATTGTATAAAATCGAGTGCACGCGGCCACACTAAGCACATTAATTCGGTGGTGTGCATCCACGGTCCGAGGCTAGCATCGATTTCTGGAGCGTTGCACTGTGGGTAGCTATTCTGTAGCTATCCCATAGTTCCCGCAGTCTCTCCCGCCCCTTGGAATTCTGGGTTGAGATCCCAGTGCCTGATGGGGCAAAAATCATTGTCGCGGTTGGTTCTGGGTAAAAGTCATCAGTCACTCCTTCCTCTGGGAAAGCAACTGCAGACAATCATTTCGCACCCTTTTTCCCTGGATTGCCATGGCAGACACCATAGTATGGCAACCATGGAGCCTGTTTTGCCGTTTGTCACTGTCACTGTATGTGTAATAGATGCCGCTGACAGAGGCGATTCATCAGCGCTACACAGCAGCATTCATTTGCCTTTGCAAGATAGCAGAGACAGTTACCAGTCATATTGCACCTCCTGCCATTGTAAATTGGTGATAAGATGATGGTTATCAATCACTCTGTACCATCTGCTGCTATCATGGGTGCCCCTGGCTGAGATTGGCCGGGGGCGCAAAAGACAAAAATGGGAATGACTCCCCGAGTCAATCCCTCCTTTATGGTATCTAAAAATAGAATCAGTCCTGCCTAGAATATGGGGCAAGTGTACTAGAGAACCAGTGTATCAGAGAACCAGAGAGCACAGCAGCTCCGTGTCAGATCCCGCAGAAATGATGAGCTGCATGCCATTCACAGGGGGTGCCCCTGTAACAACCCCACCTGTTGCTTCCCTCCTCCCCCAGCCTTCCTGGGCTACCATTGCAGTGTCCCCCCATTTGGGTGATGAAGTAATAAAGAATACAGGAATAAGAAACAGTGAATTGTTAGTGAGATAAAATGAGGGGAAGGCAGCCTCTAGCTGCTATGATAGTCCAGGCAGGAAATTAAGCAGTGTGGGGGAGAGGAGCCCAGCATCCCGCTGCTTTGATAGTCCAGGCAGTACAGAATCTTTTCTTTACACATGAAGGGCGGGGGCTGATGGAGCTCAGCCCCCTATTGCTATGATGAAGATGGTTACCAGCCGTTCTGTACCATCTACTGGGAATGATCAGTAGTTTTTTACCCAGGCACCCCTGGGCAACCTCACCTGAGGCTGGCCAGGAGCACTCACGGGCTGATGATGAGGACGGATACCAGTCATATTGCACCATCTGCCACCAGTGACGGGGAAAGAGGATACTGCAATTGAGTGCCGCAGCATCGCATCTACCAGCAGCATTCAGTAGACATAGGGTGACATTTAAAAGAGTCAAGAGACAATTTTTTCTCCTTTTACTTCTGGGGGTGGGTGGGTGGAGTAAATTGACGAGCTATGCCCTGAACCACCGCGGACAATGTGTTTGACCCTACAGGCATTTGGAGCTCAGCCAAGAATGCAAATGCTTTTCGGAGACTGCAGGAACTGTGGGATAGCTTGAGTCCTCAGTCCCCCCTCCCTCCCTCCATGAGCGTCCATTTGATTCTTTGGCTTTCTGTTACGCTTGTCACGCAGCAGTGTGCTGAGTCCCTGCTTTGCCCTCTGTCTGGAGATTTTTTTTAAATGCTTTGGAATTTTGTCTTCTGTAACGGAGCTCTGATAGAACAGATCTGTCTGCCCATACAGCGATCACAGCCATACGGTCCATGCTGGAGCTCTTTTTGGATTTGGGACTGCATCGCCACCTGTGCTGATCAGAGCTCCACGCTGGGCAAGCAGGAAATGATATTCAAAAGTTCGTGGGGCTTTTCCTGTCTACCTGGCCACTGCATCCGAGTTCTGATTGCTGTCCAGAGCAGTCACAGTTTTGCACTGTGGGATACTGCCCAGAGGCCAATACCGTCGATTTGCGGCCACACTAACCCTAATCCAATATGGTAATACCGATATTAGCGCTACTCCTCTCGTTGGGGAGGAGTACAGAAACCGATTTAAAGAGCCCTTTATATCGATATAAAGGGCCTCTTAGTGTGGACGGGTGTGGCGTTAAATCGGTTTAACACTCCTAAAATCAGTTTAAACGCGTAGTGTAGACCAGGCCTTAGTCACATGCTTCCACCCTCCACTTTCCTCACCCAGCAGTATCCCCTCAAAGTTCTTTGGTTCTGCTTCCATCTGCAAGTCTAAGCTTTTCCCTTTGGCCTCATCATGTCTTTGCTCCATCATCTGCTCGAACCCCCTTCTAAACTCAACCAGAGTTTCCACCTGCATCTCCAATCCTCAGATCTTTTCTTCCATCAGCTCTATCAGGCCCCCTCCAGGTTCATGTACATGCCACAGCTTCCACATCCAGTCATCTTCATTGTGTCTTCCACTGCTTGGGTCACTACAACTGCTGCCTCTGTATCTGGCATAGGCTTCCCACCTAAATCCTGTAAATCTGGGAAACACAAAACACCACCCAAAACAAAACAAACCCCCAACAAGCACCAAGACACTGCTAGAACACTGCACACTCCCTTCAGTAGCCCGTTTGATCCTCTGCCTGCCTCCCTTAGTCTTCCCCCAAATTCCCACTCAAACTCCCCTGTTTACAGCTCTGTTTGCTGGCTTCTGTGCTGCTGCAGCTGTCTATGTCAGTGCCTGACTGACTGCCAAGCTTTATAGGACTCCTAGTCAGAGAAACCTCGCCCCCTAATCAGGATTCATCTTCTTTCCCAGCACATTGCCTCTACCAGCCTCCACACATACAAATACAATTAAAAATACAAATAGCTACAAATACCTTCTCCTCCAACAGAAGTCCCACTCAAACTCCCCTGTTTACAGCTCTCCTGCTGTGATCTCTCTTAGTGGCTGTGACAACAAGAGGATGGCACCGGATGGGAATAAAAACCATTCACATCCCTGTGATGGTACTTGGTATTCTTTGCCCATATGTTTAACTGTTAGGGCTAGTGACACTGGGGTAAGCCACAAGGCTTTCCCTGGCTTTAAGGGTGCATCATTAATTGGAAGGGCAATCCTTCCCATTGTTGTTGGCTGAAGGATGTCTAATAATTTGTGGATGTTCTCCTGTACCAGTTCAGCTTGTGTACCTAGAACTGGAGGCATTCTCCTAAGTAACTCCTGGTAGAGTTTAAAGTCCTCAGAGTGGAGAAGATGAACCTAGAGGCACTGAGTCATCCAGGGAATATGAGGATAGAATTGCTGGAGCCAATGGTATCTGAAGGTATTGATCCTCCGGCAAAGGCTCCTCCAACACAGATTGTTCAAAAGGATCGCCATCATCCTGTACCTGATGTGTAGGTTGTTTTGGGGATTCGTCTGCCTCACTATAAGGGAATCATCTGTTTGACTGGGGTGGAGATCTAGATCTATGTGAGGGAGGAGCACCCCACAGGTCCCAGGGAAGGACAACTGCAAGAGCAAGACTTGCAGGATTGTTGGTACAGAAAGTGGCAAAGCTGCAGCTGCGTCCATGGGTAACGGCCTTGATGGTCATTCTACTGACAGTTCTGTAGTCAATGGTATGGCATCTAGATCCTCCTGCCTTTGTACCAGGCAGACACGGGTTGACAACCCAGATCTACCAGAATATCTGGGTCTTGTGGATGCTGTGACCCTATTTTTGATGAGAGGAGGATGGATCTCTCTTCAATTTCCAACAGCTCTAATCTGTTGTACATGTTGTTTTATGAAGGATGAGGTGATGACTGTCCCCTTCCCCTTCTCAGGGAAGCATCAGAGTGCAGGGGTCTGTCTGCAACTCTCTTGGAGGTACAGAACACGTGAAGGTGGCTGGCCCCATGATCCAAAGAGGGTTCCAGGACTAAGGCAAGCCTCATAGCTTGTTCAATCAGGTGCTGCTTCAGATGAAGATCCCTAGAAATCTGCCTTCTCTTTTTAAAAGAATGAGAAATGGTACACATTATTATATCCTTCATCAAGACACAGTAAGCAGCATCTGTGGGGGACTGAGATCCCACATGACAGGCAGTGTTTGAAATCTGGAGAATGCTGCATAACCTAGTGCTGAGCACCACAAAACTAACTAACTACACTAAACAGCCACTAGCTGCTATTAACTATTCACACTAGTAAAGTCTCAGTGGCAAATTGTGTCACAGAGAATAAAACCATGAGGAGAAATCTCCAGACAGGGAGCTCTGATTAAGGCCACTGGCAGTAAAAAGGAAATGAGATGGTCAGGTCAGTTTCAAGAGGGGCCACAGAAAGGCATAGGGTGCGTGCACCATCCTGACAAGTACTACTGGGGGAAAAAATGTCTCCAGCTTCAGTGTTCTTGACATGAATACACCTGAATGGAATACACACCTGCAGCCACTCAAAGAACCAGTGTTTGCAACATTCATTTTTATTCAAAATGTCTTTTTGATTCAATCAAGTTTGTACCCTTTGTTATTCACTATTCAGAAGTGTTCATGCAAGTAGGTCTTGTTCACACAAACACTGGTGAATGGCTTTTCTCTGTGGTCCCGCTCAAGCAACATACTTAAATTCACACTTACTTTTCAGCATCTGAGTAATTGGGAAGGAAGAGAAGAAAAATGGATCTTTCAGCTCTGTAATTGAACACGATAAGCAATCCAAAAGCATTATTTGTGTAGGTTGTTTGTAGAATCTGTTCCATTTGTCAATTTGTAGAATCTGTTCCATTTATCAACTCACATGGGTTGATAAATGGAACAGATTCTACTAAACACTCACATGCTGGAAGTACTTTATGGAATAGGAGCTTATATGAAAGTTTGAATGCAAAAAAAGCAATTTCTTGGTAAAGAAGACTATTTATTAGTGTCATAATATTTGAGGTCAATCGATGGGACTACTTACATGCTAAAGAGTGCATTGAAGGATTAAGGTCTCTGGGGCAGATCCTCAGTTAATGTAAACTGACATAGCTCTATTGATTTAAATAATGCATTGCCTGCAATTAAGCTATATCATTTTAAACCAGCTGAGGATCTGCCCATTTATAAATTTTCATATTTGAATGAGAAGGAATTTTTAGATAAACGTGAATGTTCCTTACTCTCTTATTTAAAATATTCTAATTGTGAACAGTTAGAATCACTACTCAGGACCAGTAGGAGGCATATAGCAAGGAGGTAAGAATCTTTGTAAACAGGAAATAAAGACAGTTTGCATTCATCCTGACCACAATGTGTTGAATGGGATTGAATAAAATTGCAACAGATCATAGAACTCCCCCGCAGAAAGAGGAAAAGAGGAAAAGAAAACAGACAAGCTAGCCTTCCAGCCAAGCCAGAACCACCAAACAGTTGTACAGAGCTAGCGGCAAAACAGGTAGAGAAGAGGACTAAAAAACACAGAGGCCCAGAAAAAAAAAATATTATGGTGAGTCCAGGCTGAAATCAGGAGTGAAGATAGGATAGTAAGGGACCCTGAAGCTAAAGCTAGGCACCAGAAAACAGTTTTCTTCCTTAAAGGGCCACATCAGCCAAAGACAGCAAAGAAAAGGGTGGAGATAACTCTCCGATCTGGTAAAACAGCAGGCATGGCTCCATCCGATCCAGCCTTCTTCCAAATAACACCCCCAGCAGCATTTGATTTCCAGCAACCTGAGGGATTGCCACTCTGAGTAAGCAGATTCCAGTGGTTCTGTCAGGCTTCAGTATTAGATATCAGAGGAGAAATAAATTAATATCCTGCACTAGACAATGGGACCTGCAGGAGAGGACATTACCTTTCCAGAAGCCTCACAGCTGCTCAAATGAAATAGTTAAGTACAGTAAAAGAAGAACTGGATAAGCATTTTCTGCCATGCTCACAATGTGACTTCTCAGTGGACATGATTTCAATTACACAAGCAAGAGAAGGACAAGTCAGAATGATTTCATAATACCCCTGTACAACCTAACCCAACGCTGGGGCATGGGGAGCTGAGCAAAGAATTATCATAGACTGGTTTGTTGTAGGGCTGAGGGACAGCCAACCATCAGGAAGACTCCAAAATTACCTTAACCTCACACGAGAGGAAGCTAAGAACATAGTCCTCCAAAGTCAACAAACTTTTCTCAGGAATAATTTTGAGGAACTCGCTGTAGAAGCCATAGACACGAGAAGAAAAATACCTCAGGAGGGTGCCCTGAAATAATATTTTCCCCAACCAGTACAAGCACAAAGGAATCTGAGAGGACTATGCTAACAGACTAAAAATAAAAGGAATACAACAAGTAGCATGAAAGAATGCCCATGCTGTGGCAAACTACCTCACAAAAAATAGCTTTGTCCAGCAAGAGACACCACAAGCAAGTAATGTCTAAAAAGAGGATGCGATGCAGCGTCTGTTGTTTAAGAAAAATACACAAAAGTTATTGAGATTGAATAACTTAGAGCCACAGAAGATGACCAAAAAGAACCATTATGGATCACCATGGTCATCTTGGGAATATGTCAAATAGACTTTAAAATAGATGTGGGTGCTGACATAACATTGATTCCAGAATCGCTTTATAGGAGGATGAAAGAATCAACACTCAGGAGTCAAAAAAAATATTGAAAGGCCACAGATGGTACCCATTAAACATAAAAGGAATTTTTTAGTCACTCTAAAATTAGAAGAGAGTCTGCTTCTGTTGTGGAAGGATGCAGAATAGTTATCTCTACGTCACATCAAAGCAACAGGAAGTCTGTGACAGACTGCATGAAGGACACTAAGGCATTAGAAAATGCAGAGAGAGAGCTGAACAGTTTGTTTGGTGGCCTAGGCTGAGCAAATAACTACAACAGAGAATTAAGAAGTGTGGTATTTGTGATTGCGTGAGGATCACTTCACCAGAACTGTTACTACCATCTGCTCTTCCAGACATGCCATGGCAGAATGATGGAACTGCTCTTTTCTGTTTGGATAATGCAGCTTATCTTTTGATAATTTATTAATTCTCAAGACTCATTGACATTGAACAAGAAGTGCAGATAGAGGAAGGATAAAAATCCATCTTTGCCCATTTCAGAATTCCAAAGTAAGTCATCACTCACAATGGTCTTCAGTTTGCCTCTGAGACCTGTAAGTGGTTTGTAGATACCTATGGTTTGACTCATGTCCCATTCAGCCCTGTTTCCCTTGGGTAATGGTGAAGCAGAATACATGGTAAAGACAATAAAATAACTTATTTCTAAATCCTCACCTCACCTCATCTTGTTGGCATCTCAGTCAACATCCCTACCAAATAGATTCAGTCCTCCAGAACTGTTGGTGGGAAGGAAATTGAGGTCCACTATCCCAGCCATCCCTTCCCTACTTGACCCTTGTTGGCCTGACTTTCTAAGAGTACAGAAGAAGGAAGAGTAATATAAAACCCATCAGAAGAGGGACTTTGACACTCATCATAAACTCAAATCCTTGAGAGTACCAAATACAGGAGATCATGTCTGAGTGAATAATTCTCAAAAACAAAAAACAAACAAACAAAAAATCCGGCATAGCCTGAACTCATCAATCCTACATTGCTAGTATGCCAGATGCAATTTTGTCAGAACTGGTGTCATCTAATTGTATAACCAGGTGGACCTCCAATATAGCCTGATCAGTACCCAGACACTAAAGCTGTGAACAACACTCTGTCTGACCATACAGAATCAGTAGCCTGTACTCCAGAGCCTTTCCTTGGGAAGAGATATCCAGCTAGAGAAGATGTCCTCTGGCATTCCTGGAGGATTACATAAGATCTTGAGAATTCAAATGCCAACAGGCTTAAAAGGGCAAAATAAGTTCCTAACAGAAGGCTGAAGTTTCAGCAGTCTAACCTGATCTTCATAGGGCTGTTTGTTGTTTTATATTGCTATTTCATTCCAGTTATATGTTGTTCTTCGGTGAATAGTTTCTGAAAAGGGAAGAATTATAAAACCAAAGGAGAATGTGGTGTTAGTTGTGAACATTTAGAGCCAGTATTCAAGGTCGCCACTAAGGGCATATAACAAGGAGCTAAGTGTCTGGCTATACAGGAAATAAGGACTGTCTTGCATTCACCCTAACTATAGTGTCTAGGGTCTCTAATCGCTACACTAATTATCTAATAGAGTAGAAATACTACCAGTCAATTAAGGTGACTAATCACACACTACATATAATTTAAAGAGTTACTTGCAATAAATAAAGTGAACATTTTACAAATAACCTATGAGGTATAGACTCAATTTATGCACATAACCCATTCAAAAACAACAAGGAATCCCGTGACTAAAGACTAACAGATTTATTTGGGCATAAGCTTTCGTGGGTAAAAAAACCACTTCTTCAGATGCATGGAGTGAAAATTACAGATACAAGCATAAATATACTGGCACATGAAGAGAAGGGAGTTACCTTACAAGTGGAGAACCAGTGATGACAAGGCCAATTCAGTCAGGGTGGATGTGGTCCACTCCCAATAACTGATGAGGAGGTGTCAATACCAGGAGAGGGAAAGTTGCTTTTGTAGTGAGCCAGGCACTCCCAGTCCCTATTCAAGCTCAAATTAATGGTGTTAAGTTTGCAAATTAATTGTAGCTCTGCAGTTTCTCTTTGAAGTCTGTTTTTGAAGTTTTTTTGTTGCAGGATGGCTACTTTTAAATCTGTTATTGAATGTCCAGGGAAATTGAAGTGTTCTCCTACTGGCTGTTGTATGTTACCATTCCTGATGTCTGATTTGTGTCCATTTATTCTTTTACATAGAGACTGTCTGGTTTGGCCAATGTATATGGCAGAGGGGCATTGCTGGCACATGATAGCATATATCACATTAGTAGATGTGCAGGTGAATGAGCCCCTGATGGTGTGGCTCATGTGCTTGGGTCCTATGATGGTGTTGCTGGTGTGGTATGATGGTATGTCTGGCTCACTACAAAAGCAATTTCCCCTCTCTTGGTATTGACACCTCCTCATCAGTTATTGGGAGTGGACCACATCCACCCTGACCGAATTGGCCTTGTCATCACTGGTTCTCCACTTGTAAGGTAACTCCCTTCTCTTCATGTGCCAGTATATTTATGCCTGTATCTGTAATTTTCACTCCATGTATTCAAAGAAGTGGTTTTTTACCCACGAAAGCTTATGCCCAAATAAATCTGTTAGTCTGTATCCACAAAAACAAAAACATAGGAGGAGTCTGGTGGCATCTTAAAGACTAACACGGCTACCCCTCTGATACATAACCCATTCAAGAGATTCTTTAAACTGAAAAATGCATTCACAAGAATTAGGTTTTGTTTGCAAATGATTTACTAAGAGAGGCTACATTCATCATGTATTTGCAATGAATAATTTAATCAGCTCTATTAACTAATAATTTCACAATGCTTCAAGAGATTGTTGGTTTTTTCGTTTTTTGTCATTTTAAAAACTACTTTAGATGGAATTTTCAAAAGAGCCTAAGGGCTTGTGTACAAAGGGAAGTTATTCTGAAATAAGGGAGGATATGAATTTAAAGTGCAATAGCTCCTCTGCAATAGTTCCAAATATGGACACTCTTATTCCAAAATGAGAGCACTCATGTGGAGAGTTATTCCAGGGGAGCTAGTGACGACTAACTATTGCAGTCAATTTGCCTGTGTGGACAAGTCTAAAAAGAGTTAAATGCCCCAGTACATTTCATTCAGATGCTTTTATGAAAATCTCCCTTTTAGCCTTCGGAGAGCTCTGTACAGATAATTCTATATAGGTCTTGTATGACTGAAGCCATATCTTTTCTTTCAGTAAAATGTGTTGTAAAAGGTACTTAGCGAAGGTATCCCTGTAGACAAGGGAAATATGTTATGATTTTCCTTCCTTTTGGATGCCCCTTGGCTATTTTTAAAGTTTAAGCACAGAACTGGACTTTGGGACATGGATCCTGGAGCAGAAACGTAACTCACCTTTTGCTGAGTACTCTACAACTAGTTTCAATGATAAATGGAACAGATTCTACAAACTACTTCTCACTAATAATGCTTTTGGATTGCTTGTTGTGCTCACTTGCAGAGCTGAAAGATTCATTTTTCTTCAAACCCTTAAGGACACAACTGCATTAGTCTTTCTAGGTCTAATCCAATCAGTGACATTTTTCCACTTGTGGGTAAATGGTCATGTAGTGCCACTGTCTATCATTATAAGCAGTGGCTTATGAAAGTTTCAGTATGATTCAGAATTTCTATTTTCTTCCATAACCTGCTTTCCTGAGCCTCAGAAGCCCTTAGAGAGACACACATAGACAAAAAGCAAGTCTTTCAGACTGGTGAGATTTTGTCTTAGTTACCACTCACTTTTATATGCTTTGTTTTACAGTTTGATAAAAGGGTATCAGTAGCAGATATAGTTAACAATAACCACATGTGCACATTGTTTCATGACAAATGTAAAAGATTATGGCAGAGATTAAGTGAGATGGTGCCATAGCTTCATTAAAAGGAATAGATTCACATAAGAAATAGCAAATCCATTAACCACAGCATCCATACTATCATGCATAATGCAAGCTCTCAATCAGTCAATATACAGTGCAGTGTTTTAGACAGATTCCTGCAATGAGGACTAGTTCCACCCTTATCACTATGACTAATCATAATCAAGGAGACTCCATTCTAGATCCCTGGCTACACTCTGAAATCCTACTGCGCATGGACGAATCTAGCAAAATTTAAGGCAAACAGTCTTCAAAATACTAAAGGAAAAGGCCATCATCTTTTTTCTTTGTTAATGACATATACATGTCTTTCCTCAGCAGTTCCTGCTCAATTCCAACAATAGAGCTACTACAGACATGCTCCCTGTGGCTCCTGTATCAAATATTATTTGGACTGTGTCTCAAACAATCATAGATCTCCAGGATGAATAATTCTAGTCAGCTCTAGGTATGAGGTTGTGCTTCATTTTATCCTAGGGTGCAGAAATGTCCATTGGCAACAATTTCAGAATAAGCAGCAAAGAATCCTGTGGCACCTTATAGACTAACAGACGTTTTGCAGCATGAGCTTTCGTGGGTGAATACCCACTTTGTCGGATGCAAGTAGTGGAAATTTCCAGGGGCAGGTATATATATGCAAGCAAGAAGCAAGCTTGCAGATGAACTGAAGCTCAGCAGTTTCTCTTTGAAGTCTGGTCCTGAAGTTTTTTTGCTGCAGCCAGGGAGGTTGAAGTGTTCTCCTACAGGTTTTTGTATATTGCCATTCCTAATATCTGATTTGTGTCCATTTATCCTTTTCCGTAGAGACTGTCCAGTTTGGCCGATGTACATAGCAGAGCGGCATTGCTGGCATATGATGGACGTGCAGGTTAATGAATCGGTGATGGTGTGGCTGACCTGGTTAGGTCCTGTGATGGTGTCGCTGGTGTAGATATGTGGGCAGAGTTGGCATCGAGGACACTTCAACCTCCCTGGCCACACAATAGGAGATCTTAAGGTGGCCATCTTGCAGCAAAAAAACTTCAGGACCAGACTTCAAAGAGAAACTGTAGAGTTTCAGTTCATCTGCAAATTTGACACCATCAGCTCAGGATTAAACAAAGACTGTGAATGGCTTGCCAACTACAGAACCAGTTTCTCCTCCCTTGGTTTTCACACCTCAACTGCTAGAACAGGGCCTCATCCTCCCTGATTGAACTAACCTCGTTATCTCTAGCTTGCTTCTTGCTTGCATATATATACCTGCCCCTGGAAATTTCCACTACTTGCATCCGACAAAGTGGGTATTCACCCACGAAAGCTCATGCTGCAAAACGTCTGTTAGTCTATAAGGTGCCACAGGATTCTTTGCTGCTTTTACAGATCCAGACTAACACGGCTACCCCTCTGATAAATTTCAGAATAGAAAATGAAGCCTGGGAGTAGCCAAAAAGAGAAGCTGACATATACATTGCAACACACAGATTATTATTATTTCTTTTAAATTAATTGATATTTTCAAATTATTTTCATTATTAATCAAGCTGTTCAAATAATAAAAACAAGACACTGATCCACAACTATATTTGCAACTAAAACTCCTGTTTTCTTGTCATTTTTTATTAATTTATTGCCATTGTATTACTGTATTATTATTGTATTGTATCATTATTGTTCATTGTTGTATTGCCACTGCATTATTGTATTGCCATTGTTTATTACCATTTATTACTATTTTTATTAATTATTTATTGCAGTTAATTGGACATCTGCTGGATATTTATTTGAATGATTGTGAATTCCTAATGCATACACATGCTATACATTTATACCATGCAATGTTAATGCTGTATCCCTAGTCCTTCCATTTTTGTCTCCTCCCTGCTGTTTGTTAATTCCGCAAGTTCTGTCAAGTCTAAAGTAATATTGTTAGTTTTCTAAAGTAGGGATCACACTTTTCCATTTGTGCCATAGTGTCCAGGACACTAATAATAATTTTAGTGGTATCAAAGGAGCTATCATGGAGTATTTAGGCACTTCCCTGTTGTATTAATTTTCATTAACATTCAAATGATTGAGTTTTGGTAACAAATGTTTGAAGAAAATGCATTACATAATTGCACATATGAATAGTTGTGGAAACCAAACTATATAGTTCACATTCTGGAATCTTTATCAGAATTTGTTGATTTAGCCAATCACAGAATAGAAGCAAGATTACGTGATTCAATCTGACCAGTGACCGTTAAAAATTTTAATATAGTTATGAATACTTACAGCAAAGTATTTTGAGATCAATTTACTAACAACTTTATTGAATTGAATTATATATATATATATATATATTATATATATATATATAATACCTTTAGTGAATTGATCACAAAATAGTTTGCTGTAAGTATATATACACATTTATTGAGAAAAACACTATCAGCTCACAGATCTTCTACAAGCAGAAAAAGCTGAATTAATCTAATGTATATATTAATTATTTGTTCTACTCTAGTATCTATTTCTTTCATGCTTCCCTTGAATAACATGGCATCACAACACAACACAGCTGTGCTTGCTACTCCAGAAATCTTATTTCAATTCTATTTGACCTTAATTTTATTCTACTAATGACAATGCTTTCACCTTCTGTCACTCTATACATCATAGGGAAATAAAAGATAGTTAACCCCAAACTGACACTTGTAATTTCAAGTTGTTAATTTTATTCTTGATATCCTCTATATGAGGTCAGCTCTTTAAAGGACTCATTTGAAGGATTTATTTGGCAACGGCCAGGCTGACACCAACCCTCCTCCTTTTTCAATCAGGCTTAGGACTGACTATGAAATATTTTTATTCTTGGACACTATCTTTAGTTAATGAACTGGACCAACTAATATTGACTGTAGTAAAACTAACAGGTTAAATAAAAACTGTTTATTTTTAATTAACATGTATTTAAAAACATTTTGACTTATGCCTCTTACTATCTTCACGTACATCTTCCTTTTAACCAGTACATATTTTCAAGCATGCTGTTGAGACAACGTGTAGTGAAGTGGCCTTGGGACTAGAAGCTGGGAACTCTAGCTGCAGCTTTGCCAATGATTTGTTGCATGGCCTTATGCAATTTTCATGCCTGTGGTAAGGTTTAATTAGTTAATGTTTGTACAGCACTTTGAAATGTAAAGTGCTATATAAAGACTAAGGGCTTGTCTTCACTACCAAGCTAAGTCAACCTAAATTACACTACTCCAGCTATGTGAATAATGTAGCTGGAATCGACGTAGCTTAGGTTAGTTTACTCCTCTGTCTTCACTGCACTGCTTTGACAGGAGAAGCTGTCCGTCTGACTTACCTTATTCTTGTTGGAGAGCTGAGGTACCGGGGTCGACCTGTGTGTGCTCACCACAGCCACTAAGTCAACCCCTGCTGCATCGATTGCAGCAACGTCGATCTCCCACATAGTGAAGACAAGCTCTAAGTATTGCTATTAACCACACAAATTAATAGGTCTGTACTGATCAGAGGATTAAGTAAGTGGGTTTTAGACAGAGCTCGCTCAGCAATCTTCTATTGTATGTTCATAATTCTCCCCCCTCAGAGAACCCCACAGCCCTTCCTCATGGCAGAAAGGAGAATTCAAGCCATGGACCTGTCCTCACTCCATTTGTGCTTCTTGAATGAAAGGATTATGATTCTCCTGGATGAGGTCAAAAGGTTGGATGGAGGAGCGAAGAAAGACTCTTGGAAACCTTCCACTTCACTTGTTTCATTTGCTTCTCTTGGACATGATACAAGAAATCACAGTCCATCTTAAGCAGGAGGCATTTGTTAAAGAAAACTATGACTACAGACAAACAAGCTTCCACACAAATAGAGTTCCAGCTTTGTCTCCCTTATCTACTATAAATCACACTGAATCTGGAACTCTGCACAGTGCTCAGAGCCATCTATTGTCTTAATAATGTACTGTAAGTAAAAATAGTATGCACAACTCAGGGCTGAGTATAATCTGTCCCTCTCCTTTAACACATAGGGTTCTCACCCCCAATAGTACAGTGCTTACTCTGTATTTCAACTGTCTACATATATTTAAAATGTAAACTAGCCTTGTTATATTGTGCAGAATCTTTAAGCTTCTCAAAGCAAGTTTGTATTAACAAGAACAACAATACGTGTCAAAGGGTACTGGAGAAAAATGTAAGCTGTGTAAGTGATTTCACAATCATTCCTACTCAAAAATATACATCCCTGGGTCTGTTTATTTAATCTTCTCTAGAAGGTATTAAATTGCAAAAAGATCAGAGTGCTTGAGACACAACTATTAGCCAAATCAAAAGCAACTAACTACACAAACACATGGATGCTAACAGAAGCCAGGGGTCAATCCTACAGCTATCTTGCTAAAATAGAAAATTCTGAACATCTGACAGAAAAGCAGGGAGCATACTCTCCAATGCCATCCATTTTCTTTCTCTCTGGGACAGGAAGCAGCAGCCAGCAGAGAGAGACCCTTTTCACAACTTTATCCTTTAAAATAAAAAATCTCCAGGGATGTAATTATGGCAGCTCAGGTGTGAACTACAATTAATGCCCCTTTCCTTCCACCTCTACTTCTAGATTTGGGTGAATCAACCTTTTTACTTACGTTATTTTGAGAGTAAACTTCTTTTGAATACCTGTGAAGATTAAGACCTGAGGCAAAATTCTGGGTCACTGGAGTCAATGACAGTTTTGTCACTGATTCCAGTGGGGCCAGGATTTCACTCTTGGATTGTGACTGCTTCAGAGTACAAGAGAAGTAATAAAAAGCTGAAGCTTCCTTGGAACATTCTGAAAACACATGAGATGGAGCTCAACTAGCATGTGTCTACTGTTGTACTGGAACAAATTCAAGTTCTTACCCTGTTGAAAAGAGATCAAAGCCACTACAGGATGTATGTAAGCCATCTTGTAAAGGTTAACAGCACATGACAGCTGCAGAAAACCAACTCACCTCCCCAGAAGACTTGTTGTGACATCCTGGCTCTTGGGAACACAGCTGGAGAAGAATAATTTAAAGCTTTACAAAACAAGGTGGCAGACCTTGAGAATCATGTTTTGATGCATGCCTGAGGATAGTGGACTTCCTTGGATAAGTTTGAGTAAATTGCCTTGGAAAATATTAAGTCTTCAGGAGATCAAACTGTTGTTAATCTCATACAAATAAACAGGAAATTCCAATGCCAGAGGCCCCTGCAATGGTAGGAAACCTAGTTATATGACATAGGCCCAAATGCTCCTAGCAGATGAACCATGGTCCATGCTGCAGTTAACAACAAACCCTCACCCCCATACATTTTCAGTCAACCCGACCTAAAAGAAGATTCCTTCCCACCCTCAGACGTGGCTGTCTGTTTAGCCTTGAGCACGTGAACAAGAACCACATAGTTAAACAACTAGGAAAACAGAATGTATGGTATGAAAGCGTTCGTCTGATCTGCTCTCCTGGCTCAAACTGAAGCCCAGCTCCACCCCCCAATAATGTATCTGGCCATTTATGAACGAGGGGCAAATTCTATTCCTGACCTCTGTAGCATGGAATCTTATGTTCCTTATTATCTTTCCTACAAATGTTAACATTATGGGATCAAAGCAGAGGATCGTTTTTTCTCCACGGGCTAGAAGCATGTGAGGTAAAAAGTGTAAGGTTTGTTTTCTTTCCATGACTTGGAAATCAGGCAACAAAAGGCAGAATGTGCTAAATATTACATGCAAGATTTAACCAGGCAAAGTCCTCAAGCTTTGCTCTCACCAAGACTCAGAGCTCGTCTACAAGGTGAGGTAATACACACTAGAGGGATGTAAACTGTTGTGCTCTAAATGCCCATCTGCCCCATATAGGCATCGCTGATATGCTCTAAAAAGGTTAACACAGTACTGTTTCAAACAGAACTACATCAGTATGCATGAGGTACCTTTTAGAACATGTCAACGGATCTACACTGGCCAGTTGCACAATACATTAGAGCATCAGTTTGTATCCTTCTGATGCACGTTGCCACACAGACAAGCCCTCAGAGAGATGCTAAGATTCTCAGAAAATCCTAAAAAGCTGACCCCCAAAGCATCCTATAATGGCAGAGGGAGTTTCCTATCTCACCAATAAAATGTGGCGCATTATTGATAGGCAGGCTTCGGACAAAATGACCTATTCCCCACACCTCTATATCTGACATTTCCTCTCTCCCGTCAGTAGAGTTATTTATATTTTCAACTCATTTTCATGAAGTCTTTTTTAACTGTCTCTCCTTGCTTGCCTCTTGCATATTTTTGGTTCATTGATCATTATCTACTTACACCTTAGTCACATGCTTGTGGTGCAACCCTTGGTCTCTTAAATGCTAATAATCATAGAAGATTAGGGTTGGAAGGGACCTCAGGAGGTCATCTAGTCCAACCCCCTGCTCAAAGCAGGACCAACCCCAACTAAATCATCCCAGCCAGAGCTTTGTCAAGCTGCACCTTAAAAACCTCTATGGATGGAGATTCCACCACCTCTCTAGGTAACCCATTCCAGTGCTTCACCACCCTCCTAGTAAAATAGTTTTTCCTAATATCCAACCAAGACCTCCCCAACTGCAACTTGAGACTATTGTTCCTCATTCTGTCATCTACCACCACTGAGAACAGCCTAGCTCCATCCTCTTTGGAACCCTTCAGGTAGTTGAAGGCTGCTATCAAATCCCCCCTCACTCTTCTCTTCTGCAGACTAAATGAGCCCAGGTCCCTCAGCTTTTCCTGATAAGTCATGTGCCCCAGCCCCTAATCATTTTTCTGCCCTCCATTGTACTCTCTTCAATTTTTCCACATCCTTTCTGTATTGAAGGGCCTAAAACTGGATGCAATACTCCAGATTTTGCCTCAACAGTGCCAAAAAGAGGGGAATAATCATTTCCCTCGATCTGCTGGCAATGCTCCTACTAATGCAGCCCAATAACCTGTTAGCCTTCTTGGCAACAAGGGTACACTGTTGACTCATATCCAGCTTCTTGTCCACTGTAATTCCCAGGTCCTTTTCTGCAGAAATTCCGCTTAGCCGGTCGGTCCCCAGCCTGTAGCAGTGCATAGGATTCTTCTGTCCCACTGTAATCTTCTAGTCCACACTGTAGTTTCCATCGCCCAGTTATTCTTTGCAAAGTGACACCAACACATACCTCCAGTTCTGAATTTCCCTAAAACTGTCTCCTTGTAGTGTTCAGCCCTCTCGTGGAATATTCACAGAAGTTATGTTAACTCTTCTTTAAAGAGACAGAAACAGCAGCCTGTTCACCTGACTGGAGGTGAAGAAGCTGCTGTTTCTGTCTCTTTAAAGAACAGCAAACGAAACTTCTATGAGTGTTCCAGGAAAGGGCTGGACACTCCAAGGAGGCAGTTAACAATCACTTCAGATGAATCAAAGCACTGGTTTCGTTTACATGAAAAGTAAAACAAGCTTATTTAATTAATAAAAGACGTGAAGTGAGTTCAAGTACAAGGAATAAAGTTGGAAAGGGTTACAAACAAAGGTAATGGCTAAGACCGAACAATATAATTTAACAAGCTACAGTCTTTGTTCAAGGTAGTTTCCTCACCAATCTTCCTTTTCTAGCAATGGCTTATTATCCTAGTCAGGATCCACACAGAATTCAAGGTAATAGTTTTCCTTGTCTCCTTAAATGAAGGATAACTGAGTTCACTTCCACTCCCTTTATAGTCCAGTAAACCTTTGAAATCTATTTGTCTGAAATTTTCTTTTTTCCCATGGTTTCTGGTGTACACTCCATGCTAGTTTCGTCCCTTTCCCCCTAATGATTTTTTAGATGAAAATGATCTCTTCCTGCAGCCTCCACTACAAATGAATAACACATTGAATTTGGTGATATAAACCTTCCCTCTGCTCTGTGCTGCTCTCTTCGAGGTCTGCCACCAAATGAGCTTCCCTGTCTTGTAATTCCTCCACCAGATGGAGCCTATTCTATAGGTGTTGTGGGGCAGAGTTGTCTGGACCTAAAGTAATTTCTTAGCCCTTGTTTCCTAGTGTTGGTTTTGTGCACCGCATGACAGGAAGTACAGATTCAATGTTTGTTTCAGTTAGCTCCATTGTTTGGCCATACAATTTGAGGTGTTGGATTCTTTTCTTTGTCTGGAGAAAACCTGTTTTGTCAACTGCCCTGACAGGCCCAGTTTAAACACATTTTAGTCACATAATTTCAGCACATCTGTATAATCCTTTGTGGGTTGATCGTACATACATCCTAAAAGAATATTAATGATCAGTGAGTTATTAGTTTCCCAATGACATATAACACCATTTAGATACAAATTATAATAGTGAACTAGGGTACACTAAGCTGATCAGGCTAACTGAAACTGACTGTTAGATATCAGGGAGTCCCTTGCCTTCTGGCACAGGGATGCTCTTAGGGTCACATCCCTTTTAAGAGTTCCAAAGTCCTTGGCCAAAGATTTTTAAAAACTATTTTGAAAATACTGAAAGACCCATATGGTCTTTTCTGGCCCTGTGTTTGGTTAAAAAAACAAAACACAACAACTTATGAAATCAGAAGCCTCTACCTGTGAAGGGAAGGACACGGATGCAATTTGATGAGAAGCTGAGTAGATAAATAGACCTAAATAGTACCTTCAACACTGTTAGGCTTGGGAGGGATAGGCAGAGATAAAGTCTATATACCAAGGCACAGTTTAACAGAGTTGCAATAATAATGACATTTTGTTCCACAGGTAGAGGGAGAGGAGAGAGACAAAGGATGAGTGCTACAGCAACAGACTGAGTTTATGAACAGAATTTATGAAAACCCCAGGAGACAATTCAGAAAGTCTGCTTAACATCAATAACTTTATAGGGAAGTGTAAGCGTCCTCACTCGGAGGGTTGGTTGGAAAGTATGGCCTATTGGTCAGGGCTACAAGCCATGACCAGCAGGGGTATTGTTGGTAGGGAAGCCCGGGTCCTCCCACTCCACTGGGCTCCAACCCAGAGCCCTTTGGGGCTACCAGTGATCTGGCAACCCAGGCTGCTTGAGGCTCCCTCCCGAGGCCACTTCCTATTTGCCCCCCTCTGGGCCAGCTCAGTCCAAGGTTTTCCCCTGCTGGGGTAGTCCACACCAAGAAAGTAAAAAGGGATTACCAATGTCCAGGATCCATATGTGGGGTGGAGGGGGATTGTTCCCTCCTCTGACTATATCTGGGATGAGTCCTGCCTTCCCTCAGGGAGGGCCTTTTGGGGCAATTATCCTAGCGATATAAACCTTCCCTCTGTTTTGTGCTGCTCTCTTCGAGGTCTGCCACCAAATGAGCTTCCCTGTCTTGTAATTCCTCTACCAGATGGAGCATATACTACAGGTGTTGTGGGGCAGAGTTGGCTGGAGCCAAAGTAATTTCTTAACCCTTGTTTCCTAGTGCTGGTTTTGTGCACCTCATCACAGGAAGTACAGATTCAATGTTTGTTTGTTTCAGTTAGCTGAGGCTCCATAGGCTGCCCCTCTGAACCAGGCTGAGAAGTACTTTATTCCTTAAGAGGTGACACTGGGATGAACCAAACAGCTTCCAGAGGAACATACTACTCAAGCTGTACCAGGATAGCAGAATCTTACTGGCCTTAAGAGTAGTTTAATTGAAACCAATGCAACAATTCATTCAGCTAACAATTTGTTCTCCTGAAGTTTTGAAATTCTGCAAGATAATTGACCCTGATTTGGATTTTATAATTACATATGTGGTTCAAGAAAATGTGGCAAAATTGCGAAGTAAGTTGAGTTTTATAGATAGTTGTCGGTGTAAAGCAAACATGTTCCTTGCCCCACCCCAGCACAACCACAGACTTTGCAGTCAGAGTTAAAAATATTATTTGACTTTTCAGGCTTTCCCAAAAGGAATCAGCAAAGGCTCCTCTGAATTAAAGGAACAAATGGTGAATTGTTTGTCAAAATGAATTGAGAGCGTGCATACCAGTGCTGGGGGGAAAATTAGAAATGTGTGGCTCATAGAGCACTTCAAGAACTTGTGCAGTGAGTAAAGGCATCAATGTCCCTCTCAACTTCCATGAGCTCTTTAAGATAAAAGTACATTATAAAAATCCTTAAAGCAACTTTAATTTTCCTTTTTCTTCTTTCTTTCGTCTGTCTGTTATTTCTCCAATAAGCTAAAAGCTGTCCTTTATTTCCAGCCACTCAGTATTTACATGCAACATCATTAATAGCTTTTCGATAGAGACCAATATAACTGATTACACATATTGATTTGTATTTAGTGTTTGAGTTTACCGTAAGCAACTTCTATCTGATAAAAAATGACTACCAATGATAATTGCATAGAACTCTATTTTTATATAAGCCGGAGAAAAATTGCCTCCTCCAATAAAAGTTTCTTGTAACATTCAATTACAGCAATCAGTTCTCTTGTACAAAAATGTGAAAAATAGCTGTAAAAGCTTAATGACAATGACATGGTGTATCTGATATATGTTACACGCAAAAACTATGTTAAGAGAACATTAACAATTCAAAATCAATCATTCATATGTTATTTTACAGCAGAATTGCATGTGTAATCTTAATATGGACCTACTGTGATTTAATATTATTTAGTATTCAGTATTATGCTACTGGCTTTAATTACATGACCACATACTATTTTCCCACAGGATTCCTGACTCATTCAGTGCACAGGTGCTGTTGTGTGTTGTCCTGTTCAGCCTCAGCATCCCTGGGCTAGAATATGCTCAGTGCAAATGGAGTCTTCAGGGAACTTAGCTGCCAAACTCTAACAAGTCTCTACTGAGCATGTGTAAACTGAGATTTTTCAAAGGCTCAAAATTTAACCAAATTTGGGCATTTTCCCCCTCTGGGAACAGCAAAACAAACATGCCCAACACAAGGGCCACCCCACCACACTTCAAGTGCCTGCTCCAAAGCATGGAGCCACTACAGCTGCCCAATGGTTATACATTTGTAAGGTGGGCAAAACATTTTTTGCCTAATCTCCTTCTTGAAAATGGCCAAACCATTTTTGCTGAAACTGTCAAAAATGTTCAGCCTCAGACAGCCGTCTCAACATGGGGAATTTTAGCCTGAATGGGTAAGTAAGTTATAGACAACTGAAAACAGAGGTTTATAATAGGAAGTATTGGGCAACCTGACTCTAGGTGTCATTACCTGTGCTCCCTATAATTAGTTAGTAACACATTAGTTGTGAGTGACAATTAACTCTAGGTTAACCATACTGGCCAACATTTTCCAAAATAGCTAATGGTTTTAGGTGCTCAAAATGAAACATCTTAAAGGGGCCAGATTTTCATAAAGTGCTGAGCACCCAACATCTGAAAAACTGGCCCCCTTTATGGTGTCACAAGCTGGTCACCCACAAGCCACTTCTGAATCTCTTGGCCACTATATAAGAAGTTAACTGTTAGAGTTTCCAACATCTTCCAGTGATTAAGAACTACATTTGTTATTTATAGTAGTTGGTTCAGTTCTTTGTTAATTTACATCTTTCACTATTATTTTCTTTCCCCATAAGTCTTTTTGCGCATGATCCTTACATTGAGCTCTGAACATTGAAGAAGTGATCCTGCTTCCATTGAAGCTAATCAGTAAACAGTTTTAAAACAGAAGAATCTGTTGATATAATTGGTATTTCTGGTGCTTCTGTTTCTTAATTCAGTCTCTTCATTCTAGAGTTAAATGACAAAAGTTATTGTGGTATAAATATAATGTAATGTATTACATGAAAATAAAGACTATTGCTATATCATTATGAGCTAGAATGTTATATTTCAATGGATGTAAAGTACTATAAAAATGAAGAAAGAATATCACAGTGAACTTCTATTATAGTATTTTAGATACTTTGGATGAGATTCCAATACACTTTACTCACTATAAATAGTACATTACTCTGCTTGGCATGAGCGAGAGTAACAGGATCTGGCCCAGTGAACTTGAATCATGTTAGTACATTCTCTGAATTGCCTTTTTATATGTCACAAGATAACACTGACATCACATATTCACTCAACTAAATACATTTTCACTTCTCAAGATAACATAAAATATTACTAGAAATCAATTATATTGGCCAGATTCTGCTGCCATTACTCATGAGGAGTAATACTTTACACTGTAAGCAGTTGTACTAATTTCAGTACCAAACTTGCAGGGTATAGCACTGCTCAGCATGAGTAAGGATCGGAGAATCAAGCTTCAAATTATTTTAACTGACTTTATTTAAGTTGGTCTCACTTCAGTTACACACATATTTTATAACCCTGAAATCTGAGTGCTTTATATTTATTATGTTTATGAGGGAGCCAGTATGAGAATGCCTAACTATTTCTGAGACTGGAGTAGTATCAGACAATTAATACTTACAAAGCTGCAGTATCATTCACAGAGAATATTTCAGGGAACAGTGATCAAAGCACAGGTCTTTAGCTAGTTCATTTTACTCCTGGAAGGAACTCTGCAGCCAAAAATTAAAAATTCTGGAAAATTCTGCATTTTGTCAAAACAACACAATATAATCGTGCCAGTTTCAATTATTTTGGTTATTTATTTCAAAATACATGTCAACAAGTATGACTTTAACAATACAGACAACAAAAAAATTCAGAAAATGTTGTAGACAAATAGATTCCTTACTAGGCATATTAATACAGAACTCTGAGTAATAATTCATTTAAACTACAATAGAGAAATGTTTTTCCTGTACCCCTCAGAAGCAGTGCAAAGGCTTCAGGGAGTCAGGGGTAAGAGGAGCTGAGGGAGAGGGAAGTAATTGCTGGGAAGGAGCCTGGGAGTGAACCTGGAGGATTGTTGGGTGTGGATGGGAGAAATATAGAACAGGGTTTTTTGCAGGGGATTGTGAGGAATTGTTAGGGAGTTGTGGAGCTTCCCCCAGGCAGATCCTGGCTGACCCCTAGCTTCTCCCATTCAGTCAGACACATCTGCTTGTGTCCCCATATGTCCCTGCACCCCTATTCAGCCACCTTGTCCCTGCCCCCATGTGTCCCTGCTCCTTCACTCAGCCACCCCTCTCCCTATCTCCATGTGTCCCTGGTCCCCCATGTCCTCCATTCCCACGTGTCCCTGCACCCACATTCAACCACCCCTCCTCCCCCATCCCCATGTGTCCCTGCATCTCCCTCCCCTTTGTTCCCATGTGACCTGCAGCCCCCTGTCCCTCCATGTCCCTGTACCCCCACTCAGCCACCCCCCTGGCCCATGAGGCCCTACGCCCACCTCCCCCATCTCCATGTGTCCCTGCAAACCCACTCCCATTCAGCCCACACTCAAGTCTGTCCTCCCCAGTCTATATGATCCCCCAGCAGCACCGTGTGCCCTGCTCTGTCTGTCACCCCCACAAATCCCATTCCACATCACTGAAGGTAGGGCCTCGCAGGTAGAGCACTGTGAGGAACGCAACCTCTTCTCTCTCCCTATTGGCTGCTGTTATGGTGGGTGGCACTACAGCAGCTCCTGGTTGGTGAAAGGCATAACTGCAGCACCTTTCCAGCAGAATGTCTTTTCTGCAGAGGAAAAAAAATCTGCGGGGCACTGAATTCTGTGCTTGTGCAGAGGCACAGAATTTTCCCAGGAGTAGCATATTGTTGATGCATATTGTGATACTGTTGGTAGCAGCTCAAACTGATTTTTCTTTAGAAAACCAATTTGGTCCTGATCTATATTATTTTATTGCAAGACCTGAAACTTTTCTTGATGGAAATACAAAAATAGTGAATGAAGGGAATGCACTAGGTCTAATATATGTTGAATATTAATAAAGTATTTTCTATAGAACATCAGGAACTCCTTGCGAGTGGAGTAGAAATTGCTGTGGATGCAAGTATTGTCAAAAATCGTGATCTAGCTGAAAGGTGGCAAACAATGGCCATAGTATATGATAATATCAACCTGTGAAAAGATGTCTAATAGGAATGTAACAAGTAGCAGCAGCATAGTACCTTTGTAGTCTGGATATGGGAGTATAGAATTAATTAGGAAAAGTTGTAGCTAGTCATCATTTGAGGTATTATGAACAAATAGGAGGCTAAAAACAATCTAAAAAGTGATCCCCAGGGGTAAGAAAAATGAGCAAGCAATAACAAAAAGAGAATCAGCTTAGGAAAATGTAAATATAGGGCCCTATCTTCTGAATGACTCCAGGCAAGCACAGGGTTCTGCCTGAGTATATGAACGTTCAGGTTAGGTGCCTAAAAACCTGGGGGGAGGGGGCATGTTTGATATCCAATGCAAGTAATATATTTGAAAAACAGTAATGTCAATGAATAGCTAGGAGAGAGAGGCAGAAAATTCAATAGGAGTTTCCAGTATAATCTTGCAGCCTAAAAAAAAAAGTTAGCTTTCTGCTGTATAACTACCTGAAGGCCACATGCCACACAGGATGGAGGCAATAGATTATCCTGTATTTCTGTACAACCTCCCTCCCTTCTCCTCCAGCTAGGCAAACACCCTTTCCACACAGCTTGTGAGGCTGAAAGTTATTTGTTTGTTTGCTTTGGGCGGGGGGGTGGAAATATCTCCTTCATATACCCTCTTCCTCTAACATTATACATATATTCATAGGGACTTAATAGAGGCATACTTCCTACATGCATCTGGAATTTAAATATCAGGAACATAGGTGCCTAGGATTCTTGTACAGACCTTCTACATTTTGGTACACATCAACCTCTGAAAATAACTAGTAAAAATATAGAGAACAATGCCAGTGAGTTAACATAGAATTTGTATGCTCTGACTTTATCTGAACCATATGATTTTCCTCATTTACTTTTTGTTTGTTCAGTTTAGTTGTTTAGTTTTATTTAATCTGAAATAATGTATTTTGTCTAGATATTCTTCATACTGAAGATTAATTTAAAAATAACTTTACAAGAAAATTGATATAATTCTATGGTCAAATTCAGGGTGCAGTGTGTTACTGGTGCACTTTGTAGGGTCTCACAAATGCCTGTGTTTTGTGGAGGTTACCCCTCTACATTGTTCTCAGACATCACCTTCTATTTTCAAAGTTTTGAGATTCCCTAAATAACTTATATGCTGAAAGCAGTGTGCTCTTTGGCACCTGTCAAAATTGATATCAATCAGATCCCCATCAAATTAAGCCAAAAACGTTGCATTCAAACGGAAAAAGATTTATAGGTAACTCAGTCTGGAACCATTAAGACTTTAAGGACTAAACAAGGTCTTCTTCATCCTGCTAACTTTGAAATAATTACTAATGGAGAAACAAGGCCCTTAAAACCTTGATGCTACAGCAATATACCATGCACACACACACACACTATATGTATGTATGTGTATATATATATATTCTGCTGTCAAATATTCTAATTTCCTTTCTCGTAAAACCACAGGCAGAAAGAAAAAAAAACCTGAAATAATTTAATGCCTAGACAAAGTAAAATGCTTTTCACACTATTGTGCTTAACAGAGGAGCAGGCCTCACAGTAAATTGGGGAGGTAACACTGAAACTGCAGTCTCTTTTATCCAGAGAGGAAACAGCTTTAGAAATTTGATAGATTTTGTACCCAATGTATTTTGTACCTGTTCAAGATCTTTTTTTAAAAAAACAATGCCTATCTGGTATTTATTTGAGGGTTTGAAAGAGTTTTAAGATTTCTCAAGAAGGCAATTGTAAGTGTAATTAATTGATCTACTGATAAATGGCCCAAAAGAAATGTCTGGTTGAAAGGTTGACAGGCTTGGAATCTAATGACCAGAGTCTCAGTGGTGTAAATCTGCATCACACCGTTGATTTCAATGGAGCTAATCCAGTTTATACTTGCTGACTATCTGGCAAATTCCTAATATATTTCTTTCTTTACATATGCTGCACTCATGTTGTATAATAAAGGCCTGTTTTTTCAGAAATGTTGAGCTCCCACAATTCCAACTGAAGTCCACTGGAGTGGATGGTGTTCAGCACTGCTGAATAATAAGGTCATAAATCTTACAAATGGCCTGAAACTAAATCCAGAAGGGAGCACACAACACATGCTCAGGAGTAGGAGAGATAATTGTAGCATGAGGTTCTTCTGAGTCTCCTCTGAACTGAAACTGCCAACTGTGCTATGTAAATATGTAATATTTTTGTAATATGGACTAAGGTCCATTAGGAACTAAAATCAGATCAGCAAGCTTACTAACATAGGGCCCCAGGCAATAGATTTAATCCAAAAAACAACCCACAAAAATCTGCTTGTTCTCTTTTTAATCAGACTTTAAAGTACAGACAATTACAACGAAGCTACTGAAAAATATGGACTTCTTGTCTTTTATCCTGTTTAGATAATCAAGCAACTAGGTTTATGCAGCTTCCAGGCAATTGTTTTATTGCTTTTTCTCTTTCACGTTCACAGCACAGGCTTCCTTCCTCCTTCTTCTGAGCACTGGCAAAGCCCATGAGTACTGAGAGACTGTCAGTTCAAACTCCAGCTTCTGTTTGTTTTCACTAATGAAAACTGTATGGAATGTATGCATGCAGTTTGGGGAAATCTGCTTTTTGTCTGTTATAACTAGCTGCACACATGAACTCTTTTCATTCTGCTATAGTTGTAGAGCAATGAAGCTTTAAGTACCTGAAGTATCACTGCAGTTGTTTGATGGTATTTGTTCATAAGAGCATCTAAATAATTGTGATTACTATTATACTGTCACGCTTCCAAATAGGCAAATTGTTGTGTTAAACTGTAACAAACAAATTCCATCTGATTCAAGATTATCTACAGATTTAACAAAACATGGAAGGATTAGATTTTTATTGGTAAATGTTGGTAAATGTCAATTTCACCTTACACACAAGCAGATGAAAAAAATGTCCACTGATAAGAGAAATGTACAGATAGGCAAAGCAAGACACTTTAGAGCCATGTAAACATGGAACACACTGTTTTGGTTGTCTCCAATAATCCCTGGCCAATGGCTAGTGGCCCTTACAACTGATCTAGGTTAGAGATACCTGAAGTTGTTCTAAAGATTACTGGGAGCTGAACCCAGTAGCCTTGAGGATTGTATGTGTCGGGGGGGAGGGGTGCAGGGGGAGGAAGGGAAGGTATGTGGGTGGCATACAGCCAGTTTTGCTCCCAGCTCCTCAAAGTCTGCACAAAGCACAACTTAACCAGACCCAAAGATCTGAACCTTTTTGTAAAAAGGTGGACTCAAATCAAGCACAATTATTTCATAGAAATGGAAATAAACATATTGATTGTTCTACCGCAGAAGGTTTATACCACTGACAATACACTCTCAGTAGTAGTATTGCTTCTACTCCCTTTCTAGGCCAGTCACTAGGAGGTGATAAAGGCACAACAGCAGGATATGTTTCTTCCAGGAAAGGACAGTGGTATAAACCTTCTGTGGTAGAGTGTGTTCCATGTTTACATGGCTCTAAAGTGTCTGGTTGCTTCTCAGACTGCACACACTGGAACCAAGACTTAACTGGTAATAATAGTACTACTTCACATTTCTATATCATCTTCAATCCACAGATCTCAAAGCACTTTACAAATAATTGCATGACCCTAGAAATTACACGATTATTATATAAAAGGAAAATAAGGGCCAGAAGCCATTGGCCAGGGATTATTGGAGCACAGCAACAGTCTGGTCATGCCCAATCATCCCTTAGCCACAAGCTTAGCATATCTTTTAATGCGTGGTGGGGGTAGGAGGTGGGGAAAGGGGAATCAAAGTAGGTGAGGTAGAGCTGGCTACACTGGTTTACCACACCTGGGGATTCCCAGCTGTATAGATACTGCAGTTTTATGGTTTCGTATCTTGCCAAAAGAGGCACACAGTAGCTGGAGCAGGGACCAGGATCTGTCCTAGACTTTTCCAATTTCTGGATTATATCCCCTTAGTTTGTGAAGCCCTGAGAGTGAGTACACTTTACTTATTCTCTCTCCTTTCTTCTGCAAGACTATGAGACTGCTATAAATACTCTCAATTTGCAGGTCCTAATGCTTTCTTCCAGGTCTTCCCCCCGACCCCTTTTCTACTTCATATTTACTCTTGGCTCCAAAACTATCACAGATTTACTTTAAAATGAAATATTTTAACATTAATAAATATATAGGAGAGGGACAGATCTGCACTTAAAAAAAATAGCCACTTCTTTGCGCCTAGAATTCATTTTTATTACAGCCAGCATAACATAGTGGTATTCTGCCAGTTAGCCCTCACTCTACATAATTTCTGTCAGTTGTAAAACTCAAAGCAGTTAATCTTATCACTCTGCTTACATGATGAATTATTTTACAACCTCTTTTTTTTCAAGTACTGAGAAAATCCTAGGAACGTTTTATCAGAAAGCCTCTCCCATTTGTGTCTCATGAGCTGTGAAATATGCTTTAGATACAAGAGAGAAGATAAATAGTTTTCATTTGCAGTCCACAGAATATGGTTTGTTCTGCTCTGGTAACTGGTAAATCTAAAAAATACCCTGACATAAATTCTCTGTTCTTTTTAATAACAATAGGCATTTAAGGAGATGGGTGAGCTCGTTCAACCTCTGTGTGATGCATCAAATCAAATCCTATTAAACATTTAATGCTACAGGCACTTAACATTTAAGAGCTATCTTTCATTTGGGATAAAAATGAACAATTTACCCTTAATTTTAGACAAAAATAAAGTTACCTGATCTGAATGACTGTCCTGGAAATGTGTATTTGAAACTAGTGCCTTCTACATATGTTACATCTCCTTGTCCTAAACTGTTAGATTGGAAAACATGTTTTGATTATTCCAGGTAAGATTGAATGTATACACACATATACTAGTTCTGTCAATATGTGGGGCAACCCTACCTTGCCCCACATATTCCTGAACTTCTATTTTAAATAGACATTTCATTTAAAATCAGTTGAATTTCAGGATAGATCAGCATCACGGGTGATCCATATATATCTATGTGTTGATGTGGTCCTCATCACTATAGTATCTGAGCATCTCCCAAGTATTTATCCCCACAATACCCTTGTAAGGAAGGATAGCATTATTAGCCCAATTTACAGATGAGGAACTGAAGCAGAGGAAAATTAATGGACTTCCCCAAGGTCGCACAGGAAATCTGTGGCAGAGCCAAGAACTGAACCCAACATTCTGTGCCCATCCACTGCCTCAATTCTACTTCTGTGGTGTGTACCCGGAATGAAGCAGAGAGGTACAATGGCTACACTTAAAATCTTATTTAAAAAATTCTATCAATTTAAGAGATATTCACTATACTTAAAATGGGAACTATTCTACAAGCAATAATCTTACTCAAAGTTGTAAAAACTGTTTAAGTGCACCCACTCTCCTTCTGAGAATAGTGCCAGCTTATAAGTTCTTTAATTTGTTGCAGTGATTTTAAACCCTTGGAGTCTTCTACCCCCGGTTTAAATATAAAATAAAGTCAGTGTTTCTCAATGACCAGTCCGTGGACCAGTGATGGTCCCTGAGATCTCCCTGACATAGTTTAGGAAGGCAGCAAGCCAGTCCCTAGCAGGGGCGGCTCCAGCACCCAGCACGCCAAGCGCGTGCTTGGGGTGGCATGCTGCAGGGGGCGCTCTGCCGGTCGCCGGGAGGGCGGCAGGCAGGGTGCCTTCTGCGGCATGCCTGTGGAGGGTCCGCTGGTCCTGCGGCTTTGATGGACCTCCTGCAGGCATGCCTGCGGAGGGTCCGCTGGTCCCGCGGCTCCACCAAAGCCACGGGACCAGCGGACCCTCCACAAGCATGCCTGCGGGAGGTCCACCAAAGCCGCAGGACCAGCGGACCCTCCGCAGGCATGCCGCCAAAGGCACCCTGCCTGCTGCCCTCCCGGCGACCGGCAGAGTGCCCCCCGGGGCATGCCGCCCCAAGCACGCACCCAGTGTACAATATGGAATAATTAGCAACTAAATGGGATCAAGTTTGGATCAGTTAAAAGATTTCCAATTTGCTCTCTGAAGAACCACAGTGATTAAAACCCACATAGAGAAATTATCTAGTCTTCTCAAAGAGCCATTAATATGGCTGTGTTTTTATGCTGCTCACTACTCTCATTTTAATGAAAGTGAGCACAGCCTTGATATTTACATTGAATTTTTGAATGGTATTTCATAGCTCATGAAAACTGCTGTTGAAGAAAATAGAAAGACTAATTTCTGATCTTAGTGGGAAGTAAAACTCAATGATCATGATAGGCTGAATTTTGTGTTTTTAAGCTCCATTCTCTCTATTTCATTCCTCCTCTTTTTTTTTCTGCACTGTTGCTAACAGCCTTGCCCAAGTAGGCTCCCATGCTACTACAGGGGGGTAGGAACAAATGGGATAGCAACAACTGTTTGAGAAGAAGGAGAGGACTGCTGCAGCTTAAAAAGCCTGCAGCCCTAAGAGAAAGCCTTCCAGAGAGTGGGAGAATCTGCAGCAGCCAATGGGAGGAAGAAGCAGTGAGGAAATAGCTGGCATGCAGCTAAGGGAATACAGTCTGCCCGGGGGTGGTGGGGAGAGACAGCAGGAGTTTTAAGGGGCACCTTTACTCATTTCAAAACTCTTTTTGGAAAAATGTCTACCAGACAGCACACCAGGAGGACATAATTACCAGGGATGGAAGGCTATGTGTGAGGACATAAGAACAACCATACTGGGTCAGACCAATGGTCCATCTATCTTGTCTTCTGACAGTGGCCAATGCCAGGTGCTTCAGAGGAAATGAACAGAACAGGCAAACAAGTGATCCGTTCTCTTTCTTCCACTTCTGTCAGTAAGAGGTGTACAGACACCCAGCCCACGGGATTGCATCCCTGACCATCTTAACTAATAGCTATTGATGGACCTATCCTCCATGAACTTATCTAACACTTATTTTTAACCTAGCTGTACTTTTGAACTTCACAGATCTCCTAGCACCTAGTTCCACAGTTTGACTGTGTGCTGTGTAAAGAAGTACTTCCTTTTGTTTTCTTTTAAACCTGATGCCTATTAATTTCATTTGGTGCCCCCCTGGTTTTCATGTTCTGTGAAGGAGTAGCACTTCCTAATTCACTTTCTCCACAGCATTACTGATTTTATAGACCTCCATTATACACCAACCCTTTAGTGTTCTCATTTTCCAAGCTGAAAAGTACCAGTTTTTTAATCTTTCCTCATATGGAAGCTGTTCCATACCCCTAATCATTTTTCTTGCTCTTCTATGTACCTTTTCCAATTCTAATATCTCTTTTTTTGAGATGGGGTAACCAGAACTGCATGTAGTATTCAAGGATATGCGATGGGCAAAGAATAGGCACCTGTGCCTCCTACCTTGCTGGTGGAGGGGATCATCTCCTTCCCCATGAGAACAAACAGGCAGAATGAGGGTAGCAGAGAAGGAGAGCGATTTTTTACTCCCCGTGAAGGAGTTCATTCACTGCTGGCACTGCATAGTGGTCAGGCAGGGGGTGGCAGACCCCTTCCTTTTCTCAGTGCTCCCTTTTGACAGCTGTTCCTTTCCTACAATGGTCTGTCCCTTCTGTTATTAGGCCCTCCAGCAAGGTACTTGTTTGTGTCTGCCCCTTTTGGGGTACATAAAGAGTCCAGCAATGGGGTAACCCTCTGGGATAGATGAGGGACTCCTGGCTTCTTCTTGGGTCAGAATCTTGTGGTCCAGACCTTTTTGTCTTCAGTCAACTAGATACCCTGCACCAGGCATAGAAATCTGACTTGGACACTCCTAGAGATTGGTAAGGGGACCCTGTCCTGCCACCCCGTCTCTGCTGGGTGCCCATCCAGGGCCCAATGGTAAGCAGCCAAGTCCTTCATCCCAAGGTGCCATGCTGCTGTGTCCCTGGATCACTTCCTAACAGTCCCGTCTCTTCACAACCAAGAAAGTAAAGTCATTAAGTAATTGAACTCAAAGATAAAGTCTCAAACCTTCAGAGAGTCTTAAGTCCTTCCTTCGTGGGCTTGACCAGTTGCTATAGCTAGGCCACCAGGAGTTCATGCAGTGCTCCCTCCCAGAGCTCAGAGTGTAGGTCCCTTCATTTCCATTGTCTGCCTCCTACTCACCTGTCCTGCTCCTCCTCTAACCCATGTATGTTTTGCAGGTATGTCAAGGTGAAGCCAGCTGGGCCCAGAGAAGCTCTTTAACCCCTTCTTTGCAGTGAGGGGTTTGTACACGCCATCACATCCCCGCACAGAAAAATCCAAAGTGTTGCAGATGGAACGCAGCAGGGGAAAAACTCCACAAGATCAGAGGGGTCTTTTCTGCAATCAGGAAAATAAGGACAATGCTGACCAGGTATATTCTTACCCAACCCTCACCCTGCCACCAATAACTAAAAATGACATATAAAACCCGTCCAAACAAATTGGCCTTTCCTCATCCTAACCCACACATCAGTACAAAAGTGAGTGCAACCAGCAATTTAGTGTCTCCCCAGAAGCCTAATGAGAACAGGTTTAAGAACTAATTGAATTTTAAGTAAATACATACCTAGATCAAATATCATTGCAGTACACAGGAGAAGCAAAATAAGTTAGAAGGAGAAATGCTTTCAGAGTATTTTTACAATTTAAAGAAACCAGAAGAAAATTTCCTAGATGAAACATATAGTGACAGGTTGGTTTATGGCATGCGAAACCCTGAGTTAGAGGCCCACTACCTGCAAGTTTTATTTAGAGAAAAAGGTGAATACTAGCCTTGCTTGTGGAGACGGACCAGATTTCTGGGGGGAGGGGGAGGAGGAGATTTGCAATAGGTAGGAAGTCATTATTGGTTAATTAAAAACAAAAACAAAAAACCCAAACCCACTATGTCCCCGTCTCAATTTTTCAACTTATTCGGAATAGCCTAAAGTCAATTTTGTAATAAAAAGTAATTGACTGAAGTAATTTCACAAATGAACTCCACCAAAAGATCTCAATTCCCCACAGTCTTCCAATCTGTGCAGTCGAGCATAGAATGGTACCATTCTACATCCACTTTATACAGAAGTAAATGACGCTACAAGGTGCAAATCCTAGAGTACTCAGGCAGGTTTCTCAGGAGAAGCCTAGGAAATAGAGAGACCTTTCAGCATAGCTTGTAGGAAGAAAGAATACGTTGCCCTCAGTCTCCAAAGTTCAAACATGGGGATTGTAAGTAGATATTATAAAACCTAGCCATTAAAATTAAAGTAACTTTAATGATTGGTATTCATTATTTATTATTATTTTATTATTACTACGGTAGTGCCTAGGCTCCCCAGTCACAGACCAGGACCTCAAAGTCCTATGTGCTGTACAAACACAGAACAAAATAATGATCCTTTCCTCCAAAGAGCTTATAGTTTATCTGATGAAACAACTATCCTCACCCACTTGCAAAATGAAGTTATCAATCAAGTCACAGGTGACATGAAAACATATGCACTCGTTAGAAAAATATACCCTCTTCCAATAAATATATTATCCTCCTTTTGTTGTTTCCCTCTCCCTTTCCTAGATTCCATACACTGTGGCCTTTTGTTATTTTAGGGTGTGTTTTTGAAATGAAGCATAAGTTCCCAAGGGCAGGGATTTTGCTTGTATTATAGTGGTGCAGCAAGCCACTATAGTCAAAATGACTTCTATCCAAAGGTTGACCTTGCTCAGTCCTGTAAAATTGACTTGCTTAGTTGGATTCCTTTGAAATTTAGTATGATTCAGGAGGGTGCAGCCTAGCATCAGTGAGGATTTGGGGTCATTTGTGCTAGGGGTAGTGGATATATAATGATTAAAGGTCTAGAAAACATGTTCTATGAGGAAAGATTGAAAAAAATGGGCTTATTTAGTCTGGAGAAAAGAAGACTGAGAGGGAACATGATACCAGTTTTCAAGTACATAAAAGATTGTTACAAGGAGGAAGGTGAAAAACTGTTCTCCTTAACCTCTGAGTATAGAACAAGAAACAATAGGATTAAATTGCCATAAGGGAGGTTTAGGTCGGAGATTAGGAAAAATCTAACTGTCAGGGTAGTTAAGCACTGGAACAATTTGCCTATGGGGGTTGCGGAATCTCTATGGAGTTTTTATGAGCATGTTAGATAGGCACCTGTCAGGAATGGTCTAGCTATTATTTAATCCTGCCTTGAGTGCACAGGACTGGACTAGATGATCTACTGAGGTCCCTTCCAGTCCTACATGTCTATGATTCTATATGTTGTCCAAAAATTTAGTTCACAGCAGATTGACTGTATATTAATGGGGTTTATGCATGGTTATACCAAATTCAAAGCAAGTTTGCTGGGAGAATTTCAAGGAAGTCACACAGGAGTAGCTAGAATGAAAGCTGTTAGCAGAAACTAGCATTGGTGGCCAAGTTGGATCATGGTATAGAGTTTGTAAGCATACAACATAATGGATGCCAATAGGCCTTTCTGCCATCCTTGGTAATGGGCTCAGAGCCCATAGCAGAGAATTCCTATTGACTTTACAGAGAATGACAAACAAATTTTCCTCATACTAGTCAATACATACTCAAGGTGATCAGAGGCAATAGCTGCAAAGAATACCACTGTAGCAAAACCATGGAAATTTAAAAAATGTGTTTGTTGCATGTAAGATTCCCAAAGTCCAATTAGGCAACTCCCATCTGAAGAGTTTCAGACATTCTTTAAAAAGACTGGTATCTAATATACTAGATCAGATCTTTAGCAACCTGCAGCAAATTGGATTAGCGGAGCTCTTTATCTAAACATGATAAAAGTAACCACCCAATAAATCAATGATCAATTGTGTAGCTGATATTTTTGCCTTGCTATGCTAACCCTCAAGCAATAATTAAAAAAAAACCCAAAAACATGAAGATAAATTGTTCAATAAACCACTTTAAAATGGAGTATCTACTTTCAAAACCCAAAACACCAACACAATTGCCAGGAAAATAAGACAAGCAGGTAGAAAAAAGGTGAAACTAAAATATTAAAAATTGGTCACATACTTTCTCCAATACAACAGGTGTTAGATATGACAATGGAGGAGACAGAATAGAGAATAATATATGGTATTCCTTAAAAAAATAAAGCTATTAATAAAATCACATTGATACAAGAATTAGAATCTCTCTCAATTTACATAAAACCAAACAAAGACCCACTCAGTCCTCCTTCTTTAACCCAATTTCCTTTTAAATAAACAAAGCCTTTTTTAAACTGTGGCCAGTCAAATCATTTTTGTCATCTTTTAATGTCTATGAAGCCTGCATGAAATCAGCTGAAGGTCTACAGGTCACTGTAGACTAATGAGTGCAGATAAAATGCAACCACTGGAGAATGGATTCTGAACACACACAAATCAAATACATCAGCTCGAAACTAATTTTGGAAAAAGGGAAGTTTTTTTTAAGAACAGTTTACTAGTCCATTTTTTTTCCCTTGTGAAAAGATAATCAAGATATTAGTAGGGGTAATTTACATCAACCTTGATTAATTCAGACTGGCCTAACACCAGCAGCAAGTCTAAGGAGACTAGTTTATCCCTCTGTGTAAGGATCCTTATTCCCTGTGGTGTCCAATCAGCAGTCTGTTGCTACTCTCTTGACCCAGCTGAATCAGGGAGTGTAGCCTCTGACAGTTCCCTCATCTGATCTTATTGTGTGGTTGTGCAGAGGGTAATGCTCTCACTCAGCACCTCCGCAGGCCTGGGTTCATGATCTGTAGCATCGGACAGACACATTCCATGCTCTGAGTTCACAAGCAAACCACACTTACACTCCAGAATCCGTGGACCGTTTGAAAGGGAAGTCTCTCTTGTGACAACACTGCTTGATCTTATCTCATTTTTTATAACTTTGCATAACTCTATTCAGTGATTAGGTTACTACTACAACACACTTCAGCATATGGATTGTTTGTAGCTATATGCAGTAATTATTGCTTTACACATCTGTAATTTGTTACTCCCATATAATATGGTATTTGTCTATTCTCTGCCTGGGGGATACCCAGCCCCACACAGAGATTTGAAGCTGACTGCTCAAACATTTTGAAGCAAATAATCGTTCACATGAGCATCTGCAACAACTTGAAGAACAAAGTTTCCTCATATGAATGTTTGTGTAAAACAAGAAAAAAAGATCACTGAAGCCATCTAAGGGTCAGATTCTGCTTGACACTTACACAGGTGAGGGGGGAGGGAGAATGAAGCATCCACAGCTCTTGCATGGTCCATGCAAGTTCCAGCAAGTATTGCAGTGTTACACAAGTAATTCATTTTCCCTACCTCTCTGGGGGAGTGGGAGGATGTTTGTATGGAATCCCCAAAGAAGTGCAGATGGACAGGATGGAGGCAAAGCCATAATTCTTCCTGGCTAGCTGCACAATGACATAGTGATGGAGGAGGAGTATTCTATATGTGTACTGGGATGCTCAGGGAGGCATTTTGCCTCCCCAATGTGTTCCCTATGAGGTGGTGCAATTACACACCTTCCCTTATTACAGATTGTGTGCAATTTGCACAATGAAGCCCTAAATGCATTGTTTTCTTCAAACAAATTTTCATGAATATTTTCCTTTTATCTGCCCAGGTGTTACCCTAGCCAATGTACTGTAGTAGTTAAAAGCTGAATTAAATGATGTTGACCAGTGCCTGTATATGCCCTAATAAGAACTGTATGACATATTCCAAAGAAAACCAGTTCTTTCCAGCTCATTTCACAGCATCTGTATCTCTATTGTTGAACTACAGAAGAGAGCAGGTCAGGACATTTTTCTTAAACCTACCAATTGAAAAGCTGCAGTTTGTAAAAATCCATTTCTAACACAGCTAAGACCAAAAGTACTGTAGAGGGGCAAGTGTTGATTAGCAGCTTGTGTTTGAGGCTGAAAGCCAGACACTCCTAATTTGTAATCTCAGTTGAACCACTCACTCCAGATGTGGCCTTGGACAAATCTCAAACTCTCTTCTGTAAGATGGAAACAATACCTACTTCAGGTGAGCTAACATATATGAATGTTTTTAAAATGTAATATGCTATATACGTGCTATGCATTATTTTTCCTCTGCAACAAAACTCCATGAATTTCCATTTATAAATAAAATATTGAGCTTGAAACCAGACTTCCATTGTCTCGCCAGGATATACAATTTACAATGATGACATTCCACTGTATCCACGTTAAAAGATTAACCTTTTTGTGTAGCATGATTCACATCACAGTCATGAGAGGCAAACAAAAAGCAGCTGGTTTTCATGAACCAAGGCATTTGTAAGGTATATCAATTTGTATTTGGACAGAGAAACATTAAAATGATACTTCACAGAAATGGAGAGCAATCAAATAGTAGTCAGGGTGGAATAGACTTGAATGTTTCATAGAACCAAAATACTAAGGGCCTCGCTACGGGCTTGATCCGGTGCCCACCAATGTTGATAGGAGTCTTTTCACTGACTTGCAAAGGCATTGGTTCACATCCTCAGGGCTTTATTCTGATAACAGGATCTACACTCAGGCACATCTTGTAAAATAATCTTCCATCTATGTTACAGCATTGATTGGAACCTGACTGTCCTACAAGATTTCTGGCTAAAACTAGTCAAACAGATCTTCTCATTGGATGCATTCATTACTTTTAAGGCAGGAGGCCATGTTCTGATCTTAGTGAAGTCACTGTGAATTAACAACAGTGCTCCTGATATCAGGTTTTAGCCCATTGCATGGTATGAGGATCCACAGGTCTTGAACCAAGTTTTGGGCTCCCTTCCCCATCACCACCATGACAACCCAACAACAACAACAAAACAAAGTGCAGTTGGTGGGTCACCTTAGTAAAAGTTTGGGAACCACTGATCCAGAGTGTTTGGAGTGTATGGTGCTGCTGCAAGAGGAGGCTAGTCTGTAGATGGGCACTTTGCAAGAAGCAAAAGGTTTGAATTTTCAGAATAAACAATGCTCTCTTTGAAAAGCTGACTCTTGTGATTCAGGGTGTAATGTTATCTAAACATAAAAATACCAGCAAATAGCCACACACACATTATTGAGGAAGGAACAACAGGGCATTATTGAAAGTGGGCTGCCATGATAAAATGAAAACAAATTCAAACATTGAAACACACCATCTCACTGCTTCTCTCCTTCTTTGACACCCACCTCATTCCCCTGCTGGCACTCTGCACCAACATCTACCTTTATAGAAATCTCTGTTTCCTTCTGCAAAATCCTCTGGAACTTGCTGATTTGCTACAGGCATGCTAGATTGTATCATTCGGTGGCAACACTGCAGGCAGAAGACCCAGACATTTATGGGACTTTTGGTAGCAATAATCAGGGCTGCCCAGAGGATTCAGAAGGCCTGGGGCAGGAGGGAAGGACCTGCCACTGAAGAATGAAGCGGCGGCAGTAAAGCAGCCTAGTTGCCACTGATCACAGCTTCCCCCCGGGGCTGCTTGCGGTACTTGTACACACCGGGAGGCGCCCACCTCTGAAGTGCTGCCGAAAACCCTGAGTGGCACAGGGCCCCTGCGGGGCCTGGGCCCTGGGGCAAATTGCCTCACTTGCCCCCCTCTCTGGGCGGCCCTGGCAATAACAGCCATGCTTACTCTTTATATGGTGGTTTACATCCTCTAAGTGATCTTGGGCAAATGTATCTAGATTTCCACCAGCTCCTGTCAGCACAGAATCTAGCACAAGGTCCCTGAACTTGTAAAGGCACTGTAGGGGGATGAGAAAGGTAAAAAAGTTTCCAAAAAACATATGTCTGGGGCTGAGGAAGGGCATTTATGAGGATGACTGAGGGATGCTGTGATTCAATGCGTCCTTGCTTACCTTACACTGGCATGGCTCCTCAGGGATTAGCGTTGACCTTCCCTTGTTGCAAACACAAAGAAAGGGCTGTGTCTGCTCCCTCAGGTGAAATCACCGTCAGTTACAGCAGAACAAGCTAGCCAGGAAACAACTTGTACCTACCATATCAGCAACAATTAAATGTAGTTAATTAACTAGTTAAGACTCTCAGCAATCCAGTCAGGGGATTCAAATCACTTTATCCCATGTAACAATCCATGGGAGGGGTCCTGGAGAGAGAATAGTTTTCTTGGGATCATTCCATGGGAAGACAGAAGAATATTGCCTTTCCCTGCCTGCAGACTAAGCAGCAGTTCTTCCCCCAGAGAAGTTTCAGATTTCCCATGTGGTAGTACTGTGCTTCTGGAACACTAGTAGGTGCCTTTCCTCTCCTACTGCTTCCGAATTGTGCATCTCTGTTGGTGTTGGGTGTGGTTGCTCCTGAGACCATTATTTAGTGGGTGTTTTTCAACTCAGATAGCTTTTCTGTGCTCCTTGTGCTCTAATGTATCTGAAGGCAGAATTAGTTTTGGACAGCTTTACCTCAGCACATTGGTGTGGGGACAGGGCACCCCCATATGACCCCCATCCATGGGTCTTCACAGAGTCCAGGGCCATAGGGAGCGAATCATTGGGGTGAATGGTGTGCCCTTCCCACTGTAGATCTCACCTGTACTGCACACAAAGTGGCATTCCTTTGTGCTCTCAAAGGGAGGGCCTGATGGGGCCTGGCACTCGCTCATCAGCCTGGATCTACACGTTGCCAATATTCCCATAGCTTGTTGCTGTAATAATCCCACAATGTTACTCATTTCAAGAGTGCTCTCTGGAACGAGATGCAAGAGAGGTGATGTTGTTCATTCTTTGGCACTGTCAATCCTCACCTTGAAAAGCAGTTTCGGGGAAAGATGAGGAGGGTGTAAATCAAGCCTGGCCTGTAGAAGGAAAATATCTTCAAAATGATCTTCAAATATGTTCGTACAGCGACCTAAAAACTACAGAGACATAGTGGGTGGTTTATTGGGTGAGGGGCAAGAGAAGTTGATATTTCTGCAGCGTATTCAGTACAATGGATTAAGACTGCCATCTATTGCCTCTAATGCTACAAATGTGCACTTCCCTTTTTATGTTATTCTGAGCTATTACACATCATTTGGCTGATAATACCTTAATACTAAAGTTGTTTACATATTTTTTTTTGTCAGTTGTAGGGCATGTTCATAAGAAGAATGAAGCAATTAGAAATACCTTACAGATTACGGTAATAATTTGCAGAGAGAGAGCAGAGCATACTCTCTATATCTTCTCTCTTTGTTCATCCTTTTAAGGTAACATTCTGATATACCTGTATTATTCCTGCAAATGAAGGTCTATTTATGCACTGTATAAATGCATACAGTGGCTAAAAGGAGGAAGTTTATATTTGTTTCAGTCCATCATTAATCAGGCATGAGAGAAACCATAATAGACTTGCATTTCCCCCACACATTCATAGATTAGACTTAATATTCACAATTCTAAACTGAAAGCTAAAACACGACCTAACTACAATGCAAAATAGCAATGGCATTTTTTGCTTATGGCGAGTAATTGCTTGTAAGTGAGCAGTACTGTGTCCTAAGGGGTGTGCAAGGTTGGGGAGAAGGTGCTAATTTACACCAGCACTGATAACACCGTCTAGAGGTCAGTCTCCATCTCAGTAAAGCAATCAATGACAGGAAGTTTAGCACCACTGTTGGCACTAGACAGGACCATAGGATGCAGTACAACTAGTGGACTGGATGAGTGGGAGAAAAGCACATGCTGTGCTCGGCAGAAGTCGTGGAGTTCTAACATGGGGCATGAACTCTCCTAGAGCCCTTTGAAGAATTGTAGCAGAGTCTGTCTGGATGCTTCTGGCAACTTCTTCTGCAGTGTGGTATGTATACAAATGTCTCAAAATGAATTTTGCCTTACGAGCTACAATACAGCCCTAATATACAGCTTGATGTGGAGTGGAAAAGTGTATGAGTATCTCCAAGCATATACTTAGTTTTGAAATAATCAAAATGGCACAAAAAATAATATGCCTTAGAATACAGCATTCAGCATAACACGTGGACTAGATCCTCAATGCTGTAAATGGGCATAGCTCCATTGAAACTAGGGAATTCTGCCCATTTACACCACCAATTGAGGACCTCGCCCTTTATTTTTAAAATATCTAAAAATGCCCCAACACAATATATTTTACTAGTTTACTTCAAATGTTGCCAGATGGACTCAAATTATAATTATAATTATCACATATTTTTATTACAGCAACAGCAACTAAAGGCCTCAGCTGAGACCGGAATTGCCATCACTGTAATACAAATACATAGTAAAAGTCAGGCTTTGCTCCACAGAACCCATGATGGAATCTTAGAAAGGAATTTCTAAATTACACCAAAGAGATCTCGGTCCAGGGAAGCATCCAATGCCTGTCAGAATAAGAAAGATCTAACATTCTGACTGTGGATTATTTTTCTAAACTTTCAGATGTATGCACTCATTATTTTGCCCGAGACTTGCATACACTGAGGCAGCTGAGTCATTTTATGCACTGCAGTCAGTGTGGCTATCTGTGTGAGGGAAGCTATTTATCTCTGTGTTCACCAAATCAGAGCATAAGGCTCTAATGGGACTAGATTAGTGCCAGGTGCCTTGGGGAAATCAGCACTATCCTTGCAAAGCAGGCCCTGCCCTATCTGTTCTGCACATGAATGTATCAGTGATCTAAAATTTCAGCCTTTATTGACAAAATGTGTTATACACATTAGGCCAGGATGAACTTACAGTTGACTCCCTGTAAATCTGAAGATTGGTATTATAGTGTGATGTTTTCAACATTTATTAATCATTATCTACATAATACAATTCCAGGATTGTTAGTGACAAAGAGTCCTGTGGCACCTTATAGGCTAACAGAAACATTGGAGCATGAGCTTTCGTGGGTGAATACCCACTTCATCAGACGCATGATGTATCCACCCACGAAAGCTTATGCTCCAATACTTCTGTTAGTCTATAAGGTGCCACAGGACTCTTTGTCGCTTTTTACAGATCCAGACTAACACGGCTACCCCTCTGAGGATTGTCAGCGTGTCAGTCTGAAGTCTACAGTGTCTGTTGAGTCAGTTGAAACCGATGGAAACGGCTACAAGCATAATTGGAGGTGCTTTTTCTTTAGAATACCACCAGGTTGATCACTGGGATTTGCAGTCTAATACTGTCCAATTTTTAAGTTCTCAGTCATTTTTGGCTTTTTTACAGTTTACAAATTACACCCATAAGACAGCACAGTCTTTTACCTATGGTAGTTATTATATTAAAGGTGTATTATATAATGATATTCTATTATAGGTACATTGTAGTAACACCTATAGTTAAGGCTGCCTAACAGTTTCCCTTACTAGACTGTTTTGCCTAACAAAGTATTTAGGTTGAAATTTTCCATACCAGGTGACTGCCTCAGGCTCATTTATTCTGGGTTGGGGAGGGAGGGAGAAGGGGGAAAGAGGATGGCCGGAGAAAGTTTTAGCAAAAGTGATTCAGCTATTTTCAGGAAGAGATTAGGGAATAACACATTTTTTTGCCCATGTTAAAAACTCATTGAGAAGCTCTAGCACCTAGCATCTCTGTGCTTTGGAGCAGGGACTGAAATTTGGCAGCAGTGGCAGCTTTGTGTCAGGGCTGTGCCATTTTCCAAGCCTGAGAAAATCGATCAAATTTGACCAAGTTATAAGGCTCAAAGAAAAGAACAGTTTGCACATGTGCAGTGGAGATTTGGTAGAGTTTGGTGCTAAATTTCTGAAGATCCCATCTGCTCTGAGCTTTGTCTAGACCCTCACAGTTCCCGCTTGTGACCAGCCTGTGCATGCACTGATGCACCCTCCCCACAAAGTGCACCATTCCAGGACCACAGGGATTGAGCAGGACTTTCCCTACATTTGGTCCTTCTGACTGTCCTTTCACAATATGAAAATTATATTTTTTTTCTTATTTTTCAGTTTCATTTTTTCAAGTGTAGGAAATTACATTAAAATCCTATGTTAAAAGAATGTTGTGAATTATGACACAACTATCAATTACATGATCTCATGTTAGTTTTGGGGGAGGGAGTTGAGCCACTTAAGTTTATACCCCTTGGGATATGTTTGAGTTTAAGGTTTAGACGAACCCTAAATATCAAAGTGAACGGATAGATTCTATCACATTTCACCATGTTGAAAAAGTTTAGCATTTTTTTTTCGTTGTGTAAAACTTTTTTTTTGAAGTGTAAATCTCTTCAGACCTTTAAAGCTAGAAATCTATTAAGCTTCTCCACCTAAAGTAATCTACAAAACACAGTTTGTTCAACAGTTAGCAAACTGTAGCACATTCCAATACAGATTTTCTTACAGAGCTATAATACATATCACAGCTTGTCAAGCTGAAAACATAAATAATTGATGCCTGAGGCATTTGTTCTTTATCTTCAAGTAACTTTTAATAGAAAAAAAGTTTGGTTAAAATTTAGACACAGGTTTAATAGTTCAATGCACTGGCACAGTATATAATTTAGAGAACAAAACAAATTATACACCATCATTAGAACAACTCAGTGCCTTAATGCAACACAAGACAATTCACAGGCATGGAGAAATACCATTTTTTTCAGTCCACCCTGAACAGTTTCTCTTCCTCCTAGAGCAAAGGTTCTCAAACTTTTTCATAAGTGGATCATGTTAATTAACAGATTGCCTCGTGTGTCACCTCCCCAACCACTCACAATTACATAACACCACTTTGGCTGCTACAACATTCGGAAAAGGAAAAATAATAGGATGGCATTTCTGTGTTTTAACTGTCTTCAGGATGATGTTATTTTTGTTTGCTTGTTTATTTGTTTTTATTACAGTTAAATTACTCTGGTTGAACTTCAGGCCCCACTGAAGTCAATGGCAAAACTCCCTCTGGCTTCAGAGGGGCCAGAATTTCAACCACTTTTTCTCTTCAGACTTCCCCTCTCCTCTGTTATTCCCCTCCTTTCATCTGCACATCCTACTCTGCCAATTAATTGGTTTCCTGGACTTCCACTCTCCCTGCATACGCTACCCAGACTTATGAATCTCTTCTCAATCTGCTCCTGTGGGTATACTACTCAGCTGTCCCATTCCTTTTTTCCACTAGGCATTCCTCTTACTTTTAGTGGCTGGCAGGTCCAGTCTCACTGATCAAATCCATCCTTAGAAGAACTTCTTCCTCTTATGTAGCAGCAGCATCTCCTAGACACTGTTAAATTAGAGGCTTCTTCTCTTCCTCTCCCGCTGCTTTTATCTATAGCTTACTTCTCAGTTAAGAGCCAGAACACCTCCAGAAGCAGCTGGAAACAAGGAGCATAATGGTTCTGAAGCCTACTGAAATCATTAGGAATTTTTCCATTGACTTCAGGGGGCTTTGGATCAGACCACATGTGAGCAGCCAGCTCACTGTCAACAACTAAGAAATAATCTGTATGCCAGAGATGGGAGACCAATAGTCTAAACTCCAATTGCCTCTGCTGAAAAGAGCAGAAGGAAAGGAAAGTGGGAGTAAATCAGTGAAAAAGATGGGAGAGTAAAAATGTCCAATGGGAACCAAGTAATGGAAAGAGCGAACAAAAGAAATATGGCAAATATAGGCAAAACAATGTACCCCTCCCCACCCCCATTTGCAGTCCACATAGGATTTAGAGGTGGCAGTTGAAATCCGAGCCCCACTGAACTCAGTGGGAGATTTGCTATTAACTTCAATGGGGCCAGGATTTAATCTGGAGTTTGTATGTGAAGAGAACGGACTTGGCTGTGAATTATCATAGTCTGGAATTTTCAGTTGACTTGCTATTTCAATAATTGATTCATTGTTTAAATTTCTAACTTTATAAATACTTGTGATTGAACTGTCACAGAGAGTCCCATAAATGTTAATTGATATAAATCTTGATTGGCAAAATGATAAGGCCTTGTTTTAAGGCTCTATAGTTCAATGCTGGTAGGTATATCACCTCCCCAAAATAGAATATCACTGTGTGAAGGACGAATTTGAGCTATCACTTTTGTTTGTTACTTCATGAGTTTTAATACTCTTTGTTAGACTTATTCATCTAAGTTTTGCAAGCACCATCATATAACCATCTTTATTTTATTTCTTATGTAATGTTAAATTTTATGTCAAGTAAAAAAAAAACTAATATGTTTTAGAAGTCTGATGTCTCAGTGAACTTATGAGAAACCTGTATGAGAAACTGGTTAATTGAAATCACTTAACCATTGTGCGATATGTAACTACTTGTATGTACCCAAATGTTCTCACATTCCATTGAATTCAATACAAGTCTTTGCATTTATGGGTGTTTTATTTAGTGTACTGAAGTAAGCAACATGCTCTAAGTATAGTTCTGACATGAAAAAGGCCTTTGACTGTATGGCACCTTCTTTTTCAAAAGATCTGCTCCGTGAGTACATTCAGAATATCTGCTAACTATAGCATGTCATATGAATTGCTACCATTTTATACTCCTGTTGGTAGTGTAGGGACAACGTACTTAAGAGGAAGTGAACTGAATTCTGTTGCTTATTGTGGTCATTGATATAATTGTTTACCCAGTTCCAGTCAACCACATCTGTACACACCCAAGAAAAATAATAGGTTTGCATGTTTGTAATTAAAGATCTATCTTAACCTGCACACATTTTGTTACTGGTCATGATGATTATGAAAGAAGTAATCCAGCTTGATTTCCAGACTCTGGATAAATTTTGCTGGACTAGCAACTGTAAAAAAATTATTTTTATACTGAGTGTATTTGATATGGAATGTCACTCAGAGACAATAACTATAAATCTGCACAATATCATTTTTGACATGTTACTTCGGAGTACCTCTGCACTGCACGTCTGATCCAAAGTGCACTGAAAATAATGAAAGGAATCCCATTAATTTCAGTGGGTTTTGGATCAAGCCCTGTAAAAGAATAGCTAATGCAATCATACAAGATATGTAAGTAAGGTGAAACTCCTGGTTAACATGGAGAGAAGTAGGACTTGAGATATTGTACATGAGGTGAAGAAACAAAAAATCAGGAGAGCCCCAGCCCCTCAGATCATGGTTAAAAATGAAGGATGTGGCCTAAACAATTCTTTTGCATAGATACATTTGAAGAGGTATTCGGACAGTGACAAAGTAAGCAAGGTCTCATTATGTGAAATCTAGTACAACTTTGATTTCCCAAAAAATTCTTGTCAAGTAAGAAAATGATATTATTACCTTTGATTACACTTTGAATGAAGTATACTGGAGTTTTCGCAGCACCTGACCAGTGGTATTCAATGCTTATAAATATACTAGGAGCAGTGCAGACAAAGGTGCACCACTGGGAATTCAAACTGCTTAGTTCTGTTTCATGTACTTTTCTTCTTGTGTAAAGATAAATATTCTTAAAGTAAAAGGCAAATACAAAGTACTGGCACTATATTAGGTCACAACATGCTACAGATATAAACTATTGTATTAGAGTGGCTTTGGAGAATATTATATTCAATCAGATTTAAAAGAACTTTATGAGTAATTGTCATTAAGTTTCAATCAAATACAAATATATTTAGAGATCACGTATTAGAAAGAATAAAAAATAGATACAGACTAGCTGCAACAGGATTAATTAAAAGAAAAGCATCTGTCATTTATGGATGTGACAAGCAAAATATTCACTTTTGTACAATCTTTTAAACAATGGTAATTAGAACCAACCAAATATAAATTTAATTCACTCGTTAGGTAACATTTTCAATTTTAAAAAGAAGTGATTTAGCAACTGAACTAAGACCAACATATTTTCAGAGTAAGATTCCATAATTCACAATTAATTTCCGGATATTAATTATTCATGTGTTGTATATTACAAAGCAAAGGGAGAGGGAGTTGTATTATGAGAAACAGACACCTTCTCTGATAAAAGGACAACAGAGGGAAAGTATATACACTTGAAGTTATTAAACGACTTTTTTTTCTTAGAGTCTCAGTAGCTATCAAAGGTCTAGAAAACAAGTGAGGGTGAACAAAGAGCTGTTTATTTCACTACATTCTCTAATAATAAGCTATGAAATAAGCACTTTTGGACTGAAATTTTATATCAGCATAGGGTATAATGTAATTATGATTGAACTTAAACTATCAATAAAAAACAAGGTGAATGAGGTAATATCTTTTATTGGACTAACTTCTGTTGATGAGAGAGACAAGCTATCAAGCTTACACAAAGCTCTTCTTCAGGTAATATAAAATACTACAAGGTGAGTAAGGTGGCAGTGCATCTGGACACAAATATATAATATTTAATTACAATGGCTGATTAAGTTTTCTATGATGTTAGGAAGCTGCTGAATATCAGAAGGTCCTCTGACAAAGAGCTCTAGGTAAGCCTGAAAGTTTGATTCTCTCATCAACAGAAGTTGGTCCAATAAAAGGTATTACCTCACCCATCTTGACTTTCTAAGAGCCTGAGACCAATATGCCTACAACAACTCTGCATAAATAAAAGTTATTTCCTAAAGTCTGATATTGAGCAGTTTCCTAACGTCATAGAAAACAAACTTGCTATGCTTTAAAACACCATCAGCCATTGTAATTGAAAATATATATTTATGTCCAGATGCACTGCCATCTTACTCACCTAGAGCAGTACTTTAGTATCTGAGTTGCCCCATTTAAATCAATGGGGTTACCTGTGGAGTATAGTGGTATGCAAAAGTAGTAAGGGTAGCTGAATCTGATTCCTCTGAACCTATTCCGGCATGTATTTTTTGTACATAGGTCTTCCAAAGAGTAGCACTAGTGTATGTCTATAAAATTATTGTGACCATGGTGCTGAAATGTAGACTGGTTTTGGTCTGTATTTTTATGTTTTCAAATAAGAATATTTTAAACTGTAGTATATATAATACAATCTCACCAATAAAACAGTAAAAATGGGGGGGGAACATAACATTAGTTAAGGGCACTAATCAGTTAGAAGAGAGGAAGATGCGGCAAGCAACAGTCATTCTCAAAATGTCCACTTCAAGACTACAGCTGCTTGGCTCTGCCAAATTTAAAGGGCTGGGGGGGGAAGTCCTGTAAGAAGGCATCTACATACTTAGAAAAGTTAGTAGGGATCAGAAAGTCAGCAGGGAAGGTGCTGCTTCAGTGTTGTTATATATCACAATATGCTGTTTATTGAAAGAGGTAAGTGTGTTTTGCTGACAAACTCTGCTTTTCCAGTATATTTTACATTACAGAAATTTTAAAAAATGTATTTTCCCCCTCCAAAAAAGGGTCTAAAAGCAAAACAAAAACCACAAATACCACACAAAACTTTTCTTGTAGCCCTGATGATAATCTGCAACTAATCTGCGTAGACATTGGTATTACAGTTGTTCTGTGTTATACTGCTGTCATATTATACTGCTTAATTATACTGTAATTATAAGCACATTCCTACAGCAACAAGCATCCAAAAGCTGCTCAAGAATTTGCTCCAGAAAATCTATTTATCTAGTCACTAATAATGCACCTGGCACTATGGTATCACTGCAACAAATATGAAATTAAATGACACATTGAATTCTGTCTGTTACCAACTCTCCTCTCCAGTTGTGTCCTCAAGTCAACCACCATTGCTTACTTATTATTTTCTTAAAACTTCATCTGGCCATTAGTAAAGATATTGTGTTCTCCTTCTGGGCTAATTAGCAAAGGAATTTTTATGGTGGATTTTTCATAGTGTTCTGGAAAAGGTCAAGCTAGTTCTTACTCTGATGTCTTCTGCTATGGAGTTCCACAGTCCATGATCCCAAGCAAGAACTCTCTATTACTAATTCAGACTGAAAATTTCAGGAGTTAACTGCTCCTTTTCCTGTTAAATATATCTATCAGAGCAAGTTCACTGATAAAGTTTTAAAGAGACACCTCACGGAAAGGTATAATACCCAAAGGGTCTGCTCTACATCCCAATGGAATCAATCAAAGTCTTCCCATTGGTTTTAATGGGCTTTGATTAGTCCCTAACTGAGTAGTCACAGTTAATTTGCAGTGTTCAAGCAATGTTGGGCCCAGGATATAAGAGAGACAAAGTGGGTGAGGTAATATCTTTTTTTGGGCCAACTTCTGTTGGTGCAGTTCTCAAGCTTCACAGAGCTCTCCTTCAGGTCTGCAAAAGGTATGCAGAGCATCACAGCTAAACACAAGGTTGGACTTATTGTTAAAGCATAAGGAGTTAACACATCTTGCAGGAAACCATTTAAACTGGGCAAATAATACCTTCACATTTATAGAAAAAAGGAGAGTTAGCAGATTACAGATTATTGTAATTATAGAATCATAGACATGTAGGACTGGAAGGGACCTCAAGAAGTCATCAAGTCCAGCCCCCTGCATTGTAGCAGGACCAAAGAAACCTATGCTTCCCCTGATAATTATTTGTCCAGCTTATTTTTTAAATCTTCCAGTCACGGGGATTCCACAATCTTCCTTGGAAGCTGTGACTGTGGTCACTGGAGGGATTATCTTGAGAATGCTCAGTCAGGGAAATTGCAAAGAATATGGCAGATGGTCCGCAAAAACAGTGGTTTATTCTCTAATTAGATTTCACCGAGCCAGTAACCAATCAGCATCTATAAAACCGTACTGCTTACCAGGAAGCCAAAATACAGTTACCTTTAAGCAATCCAGCCGTTGGCTCCCACCCAGACAGCCATATCTAATATGGTAAGGGTCACTTAAAACCTTATTCACCATATATAAAAAGTTCTACCAATCCCAAGACATTAGACATATTACCCACCAGGTCAGTGAATATTTCAGATCTTATCCAAATACACACTTACAATCATTATTAACCAAATCTAAGATTTATTTGAAAAGAAAAGAGTTACTGAGGTTATAATATCATTATACATACAGGTATGAATAAAGTTCTTAGGTCATTTTCATGGCAGAGATGGTTATGCTGCTGATTTGTAGAAATCCTTCTGGAATTAATTTAAAAAGTTATAGTCCAATAGGCAGTCTATGTGCAGTTTGTTCAAATTCTTCCATAAAAATTGCAGGGCTAATCCAGAATAGATGTGGAGACCTTAGTCTTGTGATTTAAACTTCCCCTGACGAAGTTTAAGCAGTTCTGAGATAGTCAGGATCAGTCCTGAAAATTCTTTATAGCTACAGTTCAGCTGATAATCCTCTTGACAGCAAATGATCACAGCAAGCATTCCTTGGCTGAAGAATAGTGAATGTATGTTGTTGCTTTGAAGTAAATCTCTATTTCCTAGGCATCCACCAATAACAAGTTGCATTCATTAGCATAAGGCAATTAACTCTTCAAACAGTTCATAGGTATCAAGTATCAGAGGGGTAGCAGTGTTAGTCTGGATCTGTAAAAGCAGCAAAGAGTCCTGTGGCATCTTATAGACTAACAGACGTATTGGAGCATGAGCTTTCGTGGGTGAATACCCACTTCATCGGATGCAAGTTCATAGGTAGTTTACTACAAACTTCAAAGAGAAAATAGACAATGATATTATTACACCACAAGTTCCATCTGAATGTTAATATCCCCTTTTGATCTCTGAATGAACAAATATAGTAATGAAATATTCTAGACAGTAACAGAAGCTTAGCATCTACAAGATAATTAGATCACATTGTTAAACTTCTAACAAGATGTAGGTAAACACAGACAAATATAATAAATACCTACTTCTGATTCTCTAACAATACAGGCCTACATTTCAATTAATCTGTTTAACATGGCTTTGCTAACAGTCTGTAAGGAATGGCCCTATTTACCATTTCAATACTCTTCTAATATATCTTTAAAGGTAGCTTTCAGTTTAGCCACCCTGCTGGTTGCTTAACCCTTGCTGACTCAGCATCACAGAAGCCAATTCCAGAATTTAGCTACCCTAATAATTAGAAAGGTTCCTTTAATATGTAACCTAAATCTCCCTTGCTGCAGACTAAGTCTTCAGTGGACATGGAGAACAATTAATCACAGTCCTTGTTATAGCAGCACTTAACACAGCTGAAGACTTATCAGGTCCCCACTGAGTCTTCTTTTCGCAAGACTAAACATGGCCAGTCTTTTTAACCTAGCCTAATAGGTCAGGTTTTCTAAACCTTTTATCATTTTTTGTTGCTTTCCTCTGGAATCTCCAATTTGCCAACTTCTTTCTTGCCGTGTGACTCCCAGAGCCAGACACAGAACTCCAGCCGAGGCCCCTCCAGTGCTGCGTAGAATGGGACAATTATCTCCCCTGTCTTACAGAAGACACTCCTGTTAATATACCACAGAATGATATCACTCCTTTCTTGCTGCATCACATTGTTGACTCATAGTCAGCATGTGATCCATTATAGCCACCAGATGCTTTTCAATAGTATTACTGCCTGGCCAGTGATTCACCATTTTGTAGTTGTGTATTTGATTTTTCCTTTCTTAGTGCAGTACTGTGCACTTGTCTTTATTGAATTTCATTTTGTTGATTTTGGACTAATTCTCCAATTTGTCAAGGTCATTTTGAATTCCAATTATGTCTTTCAAAGTGTTAGTAAGCTCTCAGCCTGGCTTAGCAGGCTACTTGGCTCAGCACACACAGACGTCAAAACAGGCTACACTATAAACTTCAAGCAAGCAAACAAAGTAACAGACACACACACACCCTTATACTGTTTTTTCCCAGGAGACTTTCTAATTATTAGGGTAGCTAAGGTGCCACAGACACCCCACTGTAAATTCCTCATCAAGGTGAGGTCAGATTTTCACTGAAATCAAGACCATCAACCTCTCCATTTTCTTTTCCAACTCACACACCAGCGAGTAACCAAATTTCATACTTTAGGTGTACCCAGAGCATGTGCTTGTTGCTCAGCCCATTCCCTTTACCAACCATTATACCTTGGATTTGTTGACATCAAATACCAAATTCGGGAAAGCAATTGTGCAATCCGTATTTAGTGATCTATAGCTAGGATTCCTCAGAACCAGTAGAACAGTGACTAACTAGAAGGTCCCAGAAGTGTGATTCACAAATACAAAGATGCAAAGAAAATAGAATGGTTACTTACATTAATTAACTATGGCTCTTCAAAATGTTATATCCGTGTTGCTGTGACCTGCTCTATCCCCAGGCTCCTTTGGAGTCCATCTCTGCTGAGATTCTGAATTAGTGAGGAAACAGAAGTGATTGGGGCCATTTATTTTCTTGGGTGGAAGGGCAAGAGGACAAAGGCACAGCCCAACTGGACAGTACTGGTTAAAACATTCAAAACTTGTGCACAAGGTGCATGCAAATCACAAGTGAAATCCATATGGACAAAACATCTTGAAGAACCACACTATCTGTAAGGTAATGATCCAATCCATTCAGCATCTCTGCTCATGGAGTGGTTGGTATTATAAGTGAAGAGACAGAAGAAACCTATGAACCTTGTGTTCATTAGCGCTCTCTGTTAATATTTTCTGCTTCTGTGAAACCATTGCAGTGTGTTGGGTAGCGATTACAATCCCAAACAGTAGTGCTGTTTGTCAACATCTGCTCCCCTTTGCTTAAAGTGTGGAAGGAGTTGACGCAAGTACAACTTTCTTTTCCAGGGAGTGCAGAAAGAATTTCTTAGTGGTAATATCAACATCCCGCCAACATGACTGTGTAAGTGCAGGGAATGCTAAGTGGTCCAACCAGCCACATGTTAGCCCACAGCCATGTCCATCTAGGCACAGCTGCCACAGGAGTGGGGCAACTAGAAGACAAATTGCATAGGGTGCTTGAGGCTCCCACAACAACCCATCCATCCTTTTCCATCCTCACAGCTAGTTTTGTCTATTGTTGCATGAAGGGAATGTTATCCCGAGTTAAGATTAGGTTTTAGTTCACAGAAGATGGGCTATCTACAGAATCCTACCCCCCTGCATCTATCAACGTTGTTTTAGTGTAGTTAAGACACAGGCAGGTTAAGGTTGCAAACAACAAAATGGTGTTTATTGAGATACACAATAACAAACTAGGAATCTCTGCAACTAAGATAACATAAAGAATAACTGCTCGGTTATTAACACAGATGATGGAAATGGGGATGAACCCAAATCCTTACACAGATGGATTTTATAGAAATAACAGAGAAGGATTATACCATGCCTTGCAGACACTGGACAAGAGAATACAGGAACAGGGACACAGACGGGAACCAGGATCTCAGGGACAGGTTCCAGGAACAGGAACACAGTAGGAATCGGACCTCAGGAACTTCAGTGACAGGTAAGTAGATCTTCAGTATGGTGTCTTCTGTCTTCTATTCTTGATCTCGTTGTCCTGTGTGCTGAATGCAAACACTATCTCACGTGATGATGGAACAGGTGAGTGGAGGTAAATTAAGGGAATCTTAGTACGTGTTACTGGTTCACCTCAAATCCTATTCTCTCAGGGCTATAGCTAATAACAAGGCTGATACACTGTCAGAGGGCTCCTATGCCTCACTGGAATGACCTGCTTTCACAGCATCCAGAGACACAGAGCGTCCCTCAGAGGGTGGACACTCCCTTAAAATATGTTCCCCTGTTGCTAGGCAGATCCTAATGCCCTGAGACACTACCTTTCAGACATGCCAAACCCATGAAAAAAACACAGAAATTGGGCTTGTTTTTGGCTTAATTGGCTTGTGAGTTGCTTGTGGGCTAGTTTTTGGCTTGTAGCTTGTTGCTTGTAGCTTGTTCTTTCTTTCTTTCTTTCTTTCTTTCTTTTGATCTGCTCCTGGCAAACAGGGGTGGGGGGTGGGGCAGGGGCAAAGGGAGGGGAGAGTCAGGGGTGCACAGCAGGCACATCATAGTCCCAGACTGCACGCTGGGGGGAGCTAGTCATATAGAGTGTTGGGGTTCTTAGGGATTGGCTTGTTTTGGCCTTGTTTTAAAATGGGATTAGCTTGATTTTTGGCTTATTGTGAAAGTCGGGTGCTTATTTACTGAGTGAAAGTTGGCAACTGTGCAACCTTTCTGCCTTTTCCTTGCTTTGGCACCAAACTCTAAAAGAGCACCAAAAAGTTGAAGGAAAAGGGGTGCCAAGATGGAACACAGGTTGTCCTTTTACCAATCAAAAATGGTGACTACGTACACTTAATAAAAAAACTTTTTTTACCCCACAGGAAATGCACTGTTGAAAGTAGGGGTAATCAGGTGCAGTTTATGTAATTAAAGCAAATGTTATAGAAGTGCTAACCTGAGAACTCCTGGCTTCTTCACTGTGTATATCACTAGTTTGCATGGCTTAACAGGGGAACAACAGGGGAATTTTTTTAAATGGTTATCAATCAGGACGGCAATAGTGGGCAGCTGGCAGGGGACCAGTGCTTGTGATATGCCTTATTGCAGTGCTGTTTTATTAAGTATTATACACACATGTATTTGAAATATGCACTCTCTTCTTCCTGATCTGTGCCTGTGGGTGTCTGCTATGTCCAGGAGTGGAAAGCAGTGCCATCTCAAAGCCCAAGCCTGGAATGTGTTGGTGATGGAAATTTAGCCTCAGACAATTAAAACGTTTTTATTTTAATTATTTTTCCATCAAGGAATATAATGTATTTAGATGAGGTGACTCAGAGAGAGAAGTTCTGAGTTTTTACACCTAATCTACCAATGACCTGATGTGTGTATACAGACAAGTTGCTAATATCGTTGCATTTGTTAGGACTGATTGAAAATTTTCCATCAACACAAACACAAACAAAAAGTGTCTGACTGAAGAAAATTTCATTTTTTTCCATGAAAAGCCAAACATTTGAAAATTTTCAATTTGAAAATGCTGCCTCAGTGCCTCGTAGGAGTTGTATTTTGCGTGTCTGAGGTCCCTATTGTATTCTATAGGCTGGATGTCCCAGCTGGATTATCTCTCCCATGATACAGAGCGGTGGCTTAGCAACAAGAAAAGCATAGTTCATCATGAGTGACTAGTCCAACAGGGGAACCCAGTACATAGTTTAGAATGCAGCATCCAAACTATAAGGCACCATTTACAAATTGACATTTTTGGCTTTCAGATGAAAGTTTGTGGATGTATTTTTTTCTGAGAAGTTGTGATTTTATGTGGGAAAAGAAACCCTTTCCATTTATTCATCTGAAAATATAGGTTCAGTAATGCTTCTTGATCTCACAGGGAGTACCGTGAGGCTGAATTAATATTCATAAAGTCCTTTGAGGTCCTCAGCTGAAAGGTGGTATACAAGTGCAAATTAATTCTTTTAAAATATTTTCTGTTGAATAAATTTGAGTGAAAGGACTAAGCTGAAAAAAAATCCCTTTGTAGAAGATATGGGGAAAAAATCTAGCTTATTCTAAGAAACAAAGCATTTTCTGTGCCTGTATAACATGAAAATCCTTCTTATTGTAATTCTTCCAGTAATCACTCTAATTTGGAATAATTGATTTTGCTATTTTGAAAAATCTGAAATGAGTCAGTCTTGTTACAAATCAGTTAGTGGGAGAGTGCACTTAGTTATGTAATTGAACATGTCATGAATTTTTCAGCTAGATTTAGCACACAGAGCAGCTCGTTCAGAGTTACTGTACTGCAATCTTTCAGGTCACTGATCTACAAACTGGAAATTTTTAAGTGTCAAGAATTGGAGTTTGAGTAACTTCCTAATTATCTACAGCTATATACTGGTGCAGTGACAGACAGGATCTGTGTTCTGACCATATTAAGTAGTTCTGTATAGCCTGGGAACATGCTATACAGAGGTACTCTGCATGCGAGTTGAGCCACAGAGCGATGCTCATTATTGCTGCCATTCATAGAAACATGAAGGAGAAATGGGAAGCAGCTCCATCGCTATATATACAGATCCAAAGACCTGAACTCACAGCTATGGGCTGGAGTAGAAGCAGAGGTTTGGCTGTGTACCCCTTCCCAAACTGTGGCCCCAATCCTGCAATCATCAGGTGTGCATGCACCCTTGCACCTGGGTTTCACTGATGGACGTAAGGGTCTGCCTGTGAGGAACTAAGGCTAAACCACTAGATCAGGATGCAATAAGATTCTCTCTCTTTGGCCCCTTTACATCCAACACAGAAGCCTGTTTTATATGGTGCAAAGCCCAGAGAGAGAAGAGACTTTCTACATTTTAGCAAATGTGATGTGTAAACCTAAAAATCTTCACATGGAGTTCATGAAAATCTCCTCCTCAGTTTGAATAAGCACTCTGAGGTTTAACCATAGGCGCCAACTTTCTTCGGGGCCAGTGGGTGCTCATGACCCCCCGCCCTTGGCCCTGCCCCAACTCCATCCTTTCCCCACCCCTGGCCCTGCCCCCATTCCAACCCCTTCCCCAAAGTCCCCACCCAACTCCACCTCGTCCCTGCCCCTATTGGACTCCTTCCCCAAATCCCTGCCCCGGCCCTGCCTCTTCCCCGAGTGTACCGCATTTCCCCCCACCCCAGCCACACAAAACAGCTGTTTTGCAGTGCAAGCACTGGGAGGGAGGGGGAGAAGCAGGACCCAGCGGTGCGCTCATGGAAGAGGTGGAGACGGAGGTGAGCTGGAGCAGGGGGGCGGGGCGGGGCAGGGCCACGGGGAGCTGCTGGTGGGTGTTCAGCCTATGGGTTTAACTGCTACCTTGATTAGCAGGGTTGTGCTGAAAGCAGGGGCGGCTCCAGGCACCAGCACACCAAGCGCGTGCCTGGGGTGGCAAGCCGCGGGGGGCACTCTGCCAGTCGCCGTGAGGGCGGCAGGCAGGCTGCCTTCAGTGGTATGCCTGCGGAGGGTCCGCTGGTCCCTTGGCTTCGGCGGACCTCCTACAGGCTGGCGCCGAATCGCGGGACCAGCAACCTCCCACAAGCAAGCCGCCGAAGGCAGCTTGCCTACTGTGCTTGGGCCGGCAAAATACCTAGAGCCGCCCCTGGCTGAAAGTCATATGTGACTATTGTCTGAAAGATTTCCAGAGCATTCCTTGGGGGTATTTCAGTATTTCCACTTCTGGTCTTTTGACAGTCATCAAGAAGTATTGTATAAATATAGGCAACAATGAAAATTTGCTAATGAAACTTTTTGTACATCAGTAAAAAGTTTGGTCCAGCTTTGGTTTTAAATTAAGTAAAGGTTTTAGTCAGTTTGTATTTTTTTCTAAAATGGGTCACTGTTCCCTACTAACTATGTAATTGTATGCCATGGGGTCTGTAAACTACAAAAATCCTATATCATCTGGCATCCCACCAACTAGATACTGGATTTAAAGAGTCCAAATGAGAGGAGTGGGCATATACTTTACAAATAAAATCAATTACAGTACTCTTTTCAATGATATGTGGTGCCTCCATGGGGAATATCAGTCAAAGAACAAGATACATTTTATGGCTTACTTAGGTAACAAGATCAAGACCTCTGCATTAACACTTTGCACATCACATTCTGCAACACAAAATGCTTTGACTATACAGCAGTAAGTGGATAGCTTAGATAATAGAAGGCCAGACTAGCTACTTGCATCATAATCTTTGATTTGTCTCTCCAGTAAAGGAAAGGGTTATTGCTGACACCTAGAGAAGATTTAAGAAAATAGCTGTCTACCCTGATAGATGAGAAGGAATAGGTTCAGCCCCATAATTAGACTCAGGAGGTGACAGCGGAATCTGTGAGATCGTTGTCCACAGGTTTAAATTAAGAGAAAAAGAAGAACAGCTGGAAGACTAGGGGTCTAAATTGCTGAGACTCAGAAGTATCTGCTTTTCTGAAGCAGATCAAAGTAATTGGAAAAGGGCCTTGTGTAAATTGCCTAAAAGACCAGCCATTCTTCCACAGAATAAAAGAAGGTTTAAAAACCAAGGGACATTAGATGATATAGAAAAGCATCTGACTTTCTAATTGCTGTTAATCTTTCTAAAATATGAAAGAAAAAAAAGACAAACAAAACAAAAACTTACCAGCTAAATGAAAATCTCTTTTCAGTTAACTGCTTTCCTCAATCACATTGTCAAGCTTGTGTCAGAAGAGGAGAGAGCTAATGATGAAAGGGTAAACTTCCACGTCCCATGCCATATTTTCTTGGGCTTGTTTGCAGGATTGGGTCCTAAATTAAATGTATGATACACTAAATAGCAATCTGAATGCAAAAGTGCATAGAAATTGTCAGGGAAGTTCACAACCCTAACTTGATGCAGAAATAGAGATGGAATCATTGTGGTGGATATAATAATGGAGGATCATCTTAACTGCAATGTTATGGAAGGACCAGGAGATGGATTATAGGGCAAGAGAGGACAAAAGTTATGGCAAAAGGTGCTTACCCTGGCGAGCCACTTGCCAAAGGTTGCTGATCCCTGCACTATACCATGCTGCCCCCCTTTGTCAATTAGTGAACTGCCCCTGCTTTTAATATTCAAGAAGTATTGTTATATAAAGATCAAGGGAGTCAACAGGTTTGCCTCCTTGGGAGTTAAACTTATCACCCTCCCAAAATGATTAGTATTACCTTGGGGGAGGCACTTATTTGCCCTTTTTCTCCTATGGTAGTGCTAATGAGAATAAGAACCAAAGGCACAGACCAGATTTCTACTTCAGGAACAAAAGAACAACATTTTTTGTTTAGGTACACAGTATGTGTTTACCTTTTACAAGTCGTTGCTGAAAATGTTCCCTGATTAAGGCCACTAACTCGTGTAAAAATGTTTGCTTACTCTGGGTTCCCTCAAGTTTATTCCTTGTAGGGAATCCACCAAAATTATGTATAGACCGTAAACAGTTCTATTTGTAGACTGTATCTTCCCCCCTGAACTATCCTTCTTTGTGATAGAGATATCACATTCCCCCTGATAGAGAGAAAAGTTCTCTAATATCATTCAGGGATATCAGATGATGCCTCACTCCCATTAGACTGAATGGTTCTTTTTCTTGATTCACCAATAAAGAAAGTAGGTGTCAGCAAGCTGTGCAATTAGTAGCAGAAAGAAAAGCTAGCCCAAGCTCTATGAAATCATTTAAATGCATGAAAATCTTTGGTATTAGGGGAGGGGAAAAGATGGTTGTGTTATGATGATAAAAGAATACTGCAATATTATCAAACAGAGGCAGTCTTTTCTGTTGACTTTTCAGATGGAAGTAATTTTCCAATAAACATGAGCCAAACATCTGTGAACATTCTTTTTGTACTGACTTTGCTCCAAAGGGATTTTTTAAGTTTTATATGAACTATTACAGAGACAAGGGCTAGATTAATGCCTGGTGTCTCATTCATAGGCAATGAAGAAATTACTTAGTATGTGCAAAGAAATACAGTCTGCCTTGAAGGAAAAAAAGTTGGATATCATACATTAAGAACATAACAGTGTGAGTCCAATGTATATACATAAAAGCCTTTGGATTTATTGATATCCTATTATCTTGTGCCTCTTTTATTGTAAAACGATAATTAATGACAAATATAGTGTTAAAACATAACAAATCAGCTTTTGGTAGTTAAAGGGATAATGTCAACTCTGCTTTATAGTCTATTTCCTCTACTAAAAGCTCTATAGATATTAATAAATAGGGTTGAATAGAAATATCTATTGAGTTTAATAGATTGACACAGAATTATTTGCCTGCAATAGAATCCTCCAGACTATTTTAACAATACTCAACAAGTGTTATTTTCTATTAAAGGACAAGATTGCCTCTTGTCCTCTGTACCCATATAGAGGAGTAAGAAGACATAATATGAGGATGAGTCGCAGTAGAGAAGCTTCTATAGATTCACTTTTGCTGCTCCCATCTGCATGGGTGGACAGTAGGTAGATAGCAGTGAGAGATGGTCAAAGCCTTGGCTTCCTCAATGCATCAGCCTGCAGAACTGAACAAGCATGGAGAGAGAAGCAATCTGCTCCCAAAGCAAAGAGGAAGCAAAGAAACATTTCAGAGTAGCAGCCGTGTTAGTCTGTATCCGCAAAAAGAACAGGAGTGCATGTGGCACCTTAGGCCTGGTCTACACTAGGAGTTTATGTCGAATTTAGCAGCGTTAATTCGATTTAACCGTGCAACCGTCCACACCAGGAAGCTAATTAGTTCGACCTAGAGGGCTCTTTAGTTCGAATTCGGTACTCCATCCCGACGAGGGGAGTAGCGCTAAATTCGACATGGCTATGTCGAGTTAGCCTATGTGTGGACGGAAATCGACCTTAGTAGCTCCGGGAGCTATCCCACAGTGCACCACTGTGTTGACGCTCTGGACAGCAGTCCAAGCTCAGATGTTCTGATCAGCCATACAGGAAAAGCCCCGGGAAAATTTGAATTCCTTTTCCTGTCTGGCCAGTTTGAATCTCAATTCCTGGTTGGACATCGGGGCGAGCTCAGCAGCACTGGCAGCGATGCAGAGCTCTCCAGCAGAGGAGTCCATGCAATCTCAGAGTAGAAAGAGGGCCCCAGCATGGACTGACTGGGAAGTCTTGGATCTGATCGCTGTGTGGGGCGATGAGTCTGTGCTTTCAGAGCTGCGCTCCAAAAAACGGAATGCAAAGACCTACGAGAAGGTCTCCAAAGCCATGGCACTCAAAGGATACAGCCGGGATGCAACGCAGTGCCACGTGAAAATCAAGGACCTGAGACAAGGCTACCAAAAAATCAAAGCGGCAAACGGACGCTCCGGAGCCCATCCCCAGACATGCCGCTTCTACGAGGCACTGCATGCCATTCTAGGTGGGTCTGCCACCACTGCCCCACCAGTGACCGTGGACTCTGAGGATGGGATAGTGTCGACGGGCAGTTTCTCGGCGATGTTCGCAGATGGGGAAGATGAGGAAGGGTTTCTGGAGGACAAGGCAGGCGACAGCGCTTACAATACTGCTTTCCCCGACAGCCAGGATCTCTTCATCAGCCACACAGAGATCCCCTACCAACCCTCCCCGACCATTAACCCGGACTCTGAATCAGGGGAAGGATCAGTCGGTAAGTGTTATAAACATGTAAACATTTATTTTTTTAAAAACAGGAATAAAAACTATATGAAAAGAAGGTCAATACATATAGGGATCGAACAGAAATCCTCTTGGGACAGTTCCACGAAGCTCTCGTAGAGGTACTCGAAAAGCCTCCGCAGGAGGTTCCTGGGGAGAGGTGCCTTATTGGGTGCTCCGTGGAAGCACACTCTTCCACGCCAGGCCATCCTCAGGTACAGTGGGAGCATTGCCTCGACCAGCATGGCAGCATAGGGCCCTGGTCTGTGCAGGGATTCATGCAGCATGCGCACTCTGTCTCTCCTAGTGACCCGCCTCAGGGTGATCTCGCTCGGCGACTGCTGCATCTAATTAGGGGAATTACTGTAATGTTACTATTGTGAATGCTTGACTTTTCCTTTGCATAACAATGACCGTCGTTTAACAGCCACGTGGTGGAGGCTGCAGAGGGAAAGCATACAGGGATCTTTCCCGGGGACAGCCACGAGGGGCTGGAACAGGGTCAGACTTTATGCTTTCCAGATTGCCTGCAGCAGGAGGGCACTGCTCTCCATTAACTGTTAAGCAGCCTAAAGTTTACGGCTTACCAGGCCTGGCTGCTACACGGATTCTGCTGTCCTGCCCCGCTTGTCCGATCTCCAGTGCAAGACCCCAGGCAATGAAAGCGAATGCCGAAAATTCGAACTTGTCCTGAGAGCACATGAGATAGGTGCCCTGTATGGTCTTGTTCACAGAAACTGAGTAGACTGTGTTCACTGTTCGCAAACATGTATCTTTGGAAGGAAATCACTTCCTTTTTCCCATCACACAGCTGCGGCTCTTTCCCGAACTGCCCCGGCATCCCCCTCAAAGAGGCTGGTGCAGATTAGGCAGCGAAAGAAAAAGACTCGGGACGAGATGTTCACTGAACTGATGGCCTGCTCCAGAGCCGAGGCGGCCCAGCAGAGCCAGTGGAGGGAGACCCTCTCTCAGCAGCAGTGCTCACACAGCGAACGGGAGGACAGGTGGCGGCAGGAAGACCAGCAGGCGACTAATGAGGGAGCAAATGGACACGCTCCGGCGCCTTGTGGATGTTCTGCAGGACCGCAGGCAGGAGCAGAGAGCCCCCCTAAACTGTATCTGCAACCGCCCTCCCCCGCCACAAAGTCCTGTCCCCCCCTCACCCAAAATCACAAGAAGGAGGGGCGCTAGGGGCCGTGAAAACTGTCACTCCACCCCAGCAGAGCGCTCATGTACCAAACAGCTCTCATTCCCTAAAGTATGAGAATTGCTTCCCTTCCTGGCTCACCCAATCCAAAATCCCAGTTTCATCCCCCAACTGTGTAGTTGAGTATTAAAAATAGTTTGCTGTTCATTACTGTTTCCGTCATGTTTCTTTGCAGAAGACTTTGTGTGAAGGGGAGATAGGGGTTTGTTAATTGCATAGGACAGCCACCATTACCAGGGTACAGGCATGGGGGCAGGATCAACAGCAGGTCACACACAGAGTGCAGTCATTAGGCACCCAGGTCACTCTGGGAGGTGTCTGCTGCCCCAGGTCAGTCTGGGAGGTGTATGCTGCCCCAGGGTCCGAGCGCCTGGCATCCACAAATGGCAAGGCAGGCTGCCCTTACCATGCCCTTCCACCCTAGCCATGAACCTCTCCGATGCCCTGAGCCCCAGCCAGAGCCATCATCCCCCTACACCTACTCACCCTTCCCACACACCCCTCACCCCTTCCTGCAAACCCACCCCTTCCTGCACACCCTCCTGTAACCGTCCTCCCCCCAGAGACCGCTGTAGGAGCAGGAGCCTGTCAGTCCTCGAGTGTAGAAGCGGTCTGTACATCACTGCACACCGTACCCATTACAGTCTGCGTCTCTGTTTGAACCCTTTAACGCGAATTCGTTAGTAAAGAAAACTTTGTTAATTAAAAATGTTCCAATAACTTTATTTTTAAATGTCTGTTGGAAGGGGGGAAACCTGGTGAACGGGGTATGTAACCGCTGAAAAAAGTCAATAGTAACTGAAACAGGGGCAGGTTCAGCTTCTCTGTAAAGAGACTGGACAGTCATAGGTTACCCTGCTCTCTGAGGAACCTAGCTTTCAAAGCCTCCCGGATGCACAGCACTTCCCGCTGGGCTCTTCTAATCGCACGGGTGTCTGGCTGAGCGCAATCAGCAGCCAGGCGATTTGCCTCAACCTCCCATCCCGCCATAAAGGTCTCGCCCTTGCTCTCACAGAGATTGTGGAGCACACAGCAAGCTGCAATAACAATGGGGATATTGGTTTCGCTGAGATCCGAGCGAGTGAGTAAGCTCCTCCATCTCCTCTTGAGATGTCTGAAAGCACACTCCACCACCATTCTGCACTTGCTCAGCCGGTAGTTGAAGAGCTCCTTGTCACTGTCCAGGGTGCCTGTATAGGGCTTCATGAGCCAGGGCATTAGCAGGTAGGCTGGGTCCCCCAGGATCACTGTAGGCATCTCCACATCCCCAACACTTATTTTGTGGTCCGGGAAGAAACTACCTTCCTGCAGGTGTCTAAACAGACAAGAGTTCCTGAAAACACGCGCGTCATGAACCTTGCCCGGCCACCCGACGTAGATGTTGTTAAAACGTCCCCTATGGTCCACCAGTGCTTGAAGCACCATTGAAAAGTAGCCCTTTCGGTTAATATACTGGCTGGCCTGGTGGGCTGGTCCCAGGATAGGGATGTGAGTGCCATCTATAGCCCCACCGCAGTTTGGGAATCCCATTGCGGCGAAGCCATCTATGACGACCTGGACGTTTCCCAGGGTCACTACCTTTGAGAGCAGTAGCTCAACGATTGCGTGGGCTACTTGCATCACAGCAACCCCCACGGTAGATTTGCCCACGCCAAAGTGGTTCGCTACTGACCGGTAGCTGTCTGGCGTTGCAAGTTTCCAGAGGGCTATGGCCACTCGCTTCTGCACACTCAGGGCTGCTCGCATCTGGGTGTCCTGGCACTTCAGGGCAGGGGCCAGCAAGTCACACAGTTCAAGGAAAGTGCCCTTACGCATCCTGAAGTTTCACAGCCACTGTGATTCATCCCAGACCTGCAGCACTATGCGGTCCCACCAGTCCGTGCTTGTTTCCCGGGCCCAGAATCGCCGTCCCATAGCATGAACGTGACCCATTGCCACCATGATCTCCGCGGCGCGGGATCCCGTGCTTTCTGAGAGGTCTGTGCCACTCTGACACTTCATGTCCTCACCGCGCTGCCGGAGCCTCCTCGCCCAATTTCTCAGCAGCTGACTGTGGAAGAGGTGGACGATAAGGTGCGAGGAGTTGACAACGGCCATAAGTGCAGCGATGATCGCAGCGGGCTCCATGCTCGCAGTGCTGTGGCGTCCGTGCTGTCACTGACCAGAAAAATGCGGTAACAGATTTCCCGCCGGCGCTTTCTGGGAGAGAGGGCGGGAGTGACGGTTGATTGACGACAGTTACCCAAAACCACCCTCGACACATTTTTCCCCCAGCAGGCATTGGGGGCTCTACCCAGCATTCCAATGGGAAGTGGGGACTGCGGGAACTGTGGGATAGCTGCCCAGAATGCACCGCTTCCAATGTCGACGCTTGCCCCGTTAGTGTGGACTCACAAAGTCGAATTAGTGTCCTTAGTGTGGATACACAAATTCGACTTCATAAGGTCGAATCCACAAATTCGACCTAAGTTAAATCGAACTACTCTTGTAGTGTAGACATACCCTGAGACTAGAAAGCAAGTCTCCTGATTCCCAGTCCAGAGCCTTATCCACTAGGGCATGCTTCCTCTTACACATCAAAAACATCTTTGTTTGTGCATTGAGAAGGATGTAAGGATCCAGATTTATTGCTTAGCTTGTACTGTGCATGCTCAATAACACTGCTGAAGCTGGCTGCCCTCACTCTGCCCCCCAAATATCGGCACATACCAGTTGTCTCCGTAAGGATCTCTATTAGAATCATAGAATCATAGATTATTAGGGTTGGAGGGGACCTCAAGAGATCATCTAGTCCAACCCTCTGCTCAAAGCAGGACCAATCCCCAAATCCCTAAATGGTCCCCTCAAGGATTATTCAAGCAAAGACTTAAATATCTACCCTTTTAAAAAGTGGGAGAGTAAGTTTGTGGTGGAATGTAAGCGTTTGAAAAGTATGAATGATTTTTTTATTGCACAGTGTGACATGGAAGAAAAAATGGCACAGGACAAATCTCAATGGCATCTTTATGATGGTGAGCCACAGCAGCATTTAACTAGCTAAGATGCATACCAAGCTTCTTGATCTTATTTTATCACATACAATTTTATTTGCAAGTGAGAAGAAGCACTGCAGGGGAAGTGTTCAATAGGTAGAGAAATTAAAGCAGCGGAGGAAAGGCAGCTAGCAGTGTCCTCTCAGTCAAAAAATACTTAATAGAAGCCAGTACACCAGGGTTTCTCAAACAGGGGTTGCCGCTTGTGTAGGGAAAGCCCCTAGAGGGCTGGGCCGGTGTGTTTACCTGCCCCGTCCACAGATCAGGCTGATCACGGCTCCCACTGGCTGCGGATCGCTGCTCTGGGCCAATGGGCCTATGATCGGCCGGACCTGCAGATGGGGCAGGTAAACACACTGGCCCAGCCCGCCAGGCGCTTTCCCTACACAAGCGGCGACCCCGGTTTGAGAAACCCTGCATTACACAGTCAGAGAAAAAGTTGTTACTGAGTAACAGGTTTAAGGTCCTGATCCAAAACTCATTGAGGTCAATGGGAGTCTTGCCATTGACTTTGATGGGCTTTGGATCAAGCCCTCAATATTGTTTACTTTCTCTGATACGTTCATGATTTTAATTCATTTCAACGATACACATTGCATCACTCTTACAGTAGCATACACCATTTGGAGTATCTTTATCCTGAATTTTAAAATTTCAAACTAACAAGGGAGACCCAAGAGAAGACTAACTCCTAACTGCACTAGCAACATAATATAAGTACTGCTGTTGTATCACGATTCAACAGAAAGAAAATAATGGTATTAAAAAATTGTCTCATCAATTTATGGGTAAGTGAAAATGTATTATATGACTTATTTATAGCAACACATTACCCATTAAAAAGTTTCCTTTTCTTTGTTTCTTTCAAAGTTAGTTATGGTATATGTAAGAGAGATATTAGAACTTTTTAAAAAATGACTTGAACTATAGAGAAGTCACCTAAAAACATTTTAAAGGATTTTTTTTTAATCTACAGTTTATTCACTGAACTGCCCAGGCCTAAGTTCAGCCTTAAGCTTTCTGATTCCTATGCTATTACTTTATGGAGGCTGACAAATAAAAGAGAGAGGAGCAAATATTTGGCGAGTTAAATGAGATAACAAAAAATGTTTTTCACAAAATTGAAGTTTTCCAGGGAACATTTTTGATTTTGCTGAAGTTCTTCAATTTTGTGTCAGGAAACTGAGATGAAATATTCCATTTCAGATAGTACTGAATCACGTTTCAGTTTGGGTCAATCTGACATTCAGTTGTATCCATACGAGCAGTTGTGAATTGGGCTGCTTCCCAGAGCAGTCGACGTTGTCTGGGGTTCTCTGCTCAGTGTGTCTCTCTTGATCCCTAACTTTAACTCTGACTTAATTCCCATCCCTGATTTTGCATTGGTGACTGCATTGTAGTCAGGTACCTCATACTCTCCCTTGTCTCCTATGGGCCTGGTTCCTTGACTGGATTACATCTCCCATGATGCACTGCAGTTTCCCCTCATGGGAGTCTCATGACTACAACGTGGCTGGTGATCTCAGCCCATAGAGAATAATGGGGGCACAAGACAACTAAACTGCAGCTCCCATGAGGCACTATGACAGCTCATGTGAATGAAGTTCAATGTTGAACTGACCAGAAATTAAACGAAAGTTTTTCTAAACTTTTAATTCAATAAATAAATAAATAAATAGATATTTTGACTTCTTATACTGATTCAGGAGAGAAACTACTGTTGAAATATCATACTTTCCCCACACTAACTATACTGGTTTGTCACTTAAGTGACAGAACTACCACTCGAATTGACATAGATTATGACTATTCTGAAAAAAAAATGCAATTTACAATAGTAAAATTTGCTACAATTACTATTTCCAGAAAATGTTAAAAACAATTACTTGATAAAATCAAAATACTATTTCTTAAATTCTCTAACAAAGCTATTCTTTAAGGGGAGAACCAAATTAGATAAGAAAGCCACTTCTCTCTCCCTCACTTGGTCTGATTTTTGGAATCAGGCTTTCCTCTGGATTGATAGTTCATGTTTGGCAAAAAGATTTTTTCCCCCAATAATCAGACAAGCACAAACAATGCTGAAAATGCTGAAAATGCTGGGAAGATTGACAAGCAGCTTCGAAAATATGGTGCCATAGTGGCCAGTTATATAATTTTTTTATTAATCAATTTGCATTTATTTGTATATACAGAGACAGACATTGTTAAAAGTCAAGAAAGAACCCTGAACAAAAGTAAAAATAAGAACAGTACATACATATAGAGGTTATTCTAATTGCATTAAAAATTATGACTACCTTGTGGGGAAAGGAGGCAAGGGGGTGGGGATGAGTGCTTACAGACATCCAGCGGGTTGTGAAGGGAGGGTTAGCATTGTTCTAAGAACTGACTTACTGCGGGGGAGGGGGGGACATTGACCATATAAGCTTATCAGTTGTTTATAGATGTCAGTGTCCTTGCTTCTCAGTGGTTTCTATCTTTTTTCCTGACTTCATTAAAAGTATTTCATATCCAGATCTTTCCCAGGTCTGGAACCAGAAGTGCCAAAAACAGAAGTTCCAGAAAATTAATGAGAAATCTGTTTTCAAAAGACTTTCAAGGCTACAGTCTGTGGCCTGGTGAGAACTATGGGACTAGATGTAGACATAGTTCATCATGTGAGTAACTTTACTCATGTAAGTAGTCTCACAAAAATCAAATGGGAATACTCAGTTGTGTTTGAGTTGTGAAAGTCAGAGCATAAAATTCCAGATATCCAGCTCTTAGAGAGGACCAGGCAGGAAGATTTAAAGAAGTTGATAACACCAAGTTGAGTGTATTCATTATTGATCTCTGTTCCTACAACAGATGGCTAAATCAAGTTCTTACCATTTTAAGATGCAGTCCAAATTAAAGACTTGCAAACCCCTACAAATTGGGGCATTCAGACATTTAACATATTTCTATCTTGTCTTTTTGTTGCCAAGAGTTACATACAATACATATGTTGGTACAAAAATTAAAGTTTGCAAACAAAAATGAGTGTGTTGACATTTTTGCGTACTTTAAGCACCTGGGGATTTAGCACTAGTAAGTATCAAAATAATGGACAAAAAGGAAAATTGGTAATTCCATATAATTAATTGACCATTTTGCTTTTAATTTGTATGCAGATTAGATGTAATTTCCATATTAAAATGCATAGTGGGAGTTTAATATGTAACCTATTTTTATAATGTACTGTATTCTGAAAATTTACTTTTTTGAATGGCAGAAGAACTGTCAGAGATCAGAGAACACGATGAATTTATCAAGAAGTAAATTTAGCTCACTGTTTAGAATATAGATTGAGATCTTACTTCACTTTCCCAGCTCCAATTTCTTGCCTCAGAAATTCACTTCCTTATAGAAATAATGCATTAGCACAAATGCAGTTTTGCTTTTTGCAATAACTCAAATTCCATTACTCTAATAGTATGAGAAATTAATTTTAGAAATTTAGCTATATTTTCCTTATGCTGTTGAGAAAGTATTCTACTTTGATAGCTGGCAATATTGTCCTTAAATTAAACATTATGGAAATGCTTAGAATAAAATTAGTTTACTCTACTTGATGCATGTTAGTGAAAGACAAAAAATGATGTTACTATTCTAACTTTAACTTTAACATAAAACTGCACTACAACTGATTTAAATGCTTTGCTAAAAATCACATGCTTTTATTTCTAGTAAGCTACCTCTTAACTTTTTTATTTTCAGTTAGTGCTTTATTTTTTTATTCCATACAACTAGATGCGTTAAGTTAAAAGTTGCTAGAGATTTGTGGTGAACATTAAAAAAATAAAAAAGTGCATGGCCTGCAGCTTAATCTTGCATTCACTGAGCAACCAAAACCTCCCATTAAACCTCCCAGGAGTTTTGGCGTGCAAAGAATGCGGGGACAGACTTGTGGTACAGGTATAGCAGACAGCCTTCAACAAGTAAGCACCACACAAAATGAACTGTTTTCTCATTCAAACTCTTCCAACAATACTATACAACACAAACAGATCACATGTCCTGCAGACATTGCCCAGATCAACAGATCCTAAAATCCATAAAGATACCAGGAACAGCCTCTTTAGCCCAGTAGAGTTTCCTCTTTCTTCAAAGAAGCCCATTGAGTAGACTCTGGTTATGAAGTAAACATCAAATATAGAAGTCCAATATGTTCCCTTGCTGGCAGAAAAAAAGGAGACAAATAGCGACAAAACTAAACAAAAAAAAATTCCCCAAACCAGAATATATTCTCTTAATCCAGGAACAAAGCAACCAAGAGCTAATAAGTAACATTTGGAACTTTCTCAGTTATTGAGCTAGCACCAAGTGGCTTCACCTACTGTTTAGACTTCAACCCAAACCCTTTTCTATCTAAGGTTGAAAGGAGTTCTAGCCCTCCCTCTTTAAGGAAGCAGTGACTTCTCCTCTGATGCCTCTGATTTCTGCTTCTACATAGTCTCAGCTGGAGGGCATTGTCTCTAGTACTGGCAGCTTTTACAGGGTGTGGAGCCCTTCCTGTCCCTGCCACCATCAACCTCCTTAATTTGAAATGGAAGACCATAAAAGCTAGTATAAGGAGAATGTCAAATACATGAAGTCTAGGTACACTGATTGATTTCAGTTTACTTTGGCTGAATACAAGAAGACAGGAAAAGAGGACTAGATTATGCAAAACTGAATAGTTACTTTATACATTTAGTAATCATAATTACAATATATGGCGAATATTAGAAAAGTCTCAGGTATTAATAGACTAATAAATCATACTCTCACAAGGAAACTCCATCTTCCATGCTATTACCAAGTCCCTTGATGCAGCCATTCTAGCTGTCCCTCTTTCTTATCAATATAGATCTTGACAGTATTTGATGGTGTTTCCTGGGTGGAAACCCTGCCTGCCAGGCAGCTTTCAAAATCGGTCCAGTTTGTCAGCTTGCCCACTGGGCTCCTCAGCATCCCACCCGGCAGTTGCTTGGGACCCCAGGGCTTCTGGGGTCTGCAGCTGCAGGGCAGCCAACCAGGTTGACTGTCCCAGGGCCCCAGGATTCCAAAGGTTCACAGTTCTGGGACAGCCAACCCTGCAGATTGTATGAATCAGGAAGCCTGAGGCTTTCCCTATCATGGAGAATTCTGGAGTTTTGGTGTTTTGTTCTGAACTGTAATGACACCAGATTTTAAAACACTGAAATCCTGTGCAAAATGGAACTATTTTTCTCCATGTAGTGCTAATCATTTCTACTAGTTTGAATACATTACCTCCTACTTTAATATCTATAGGTTCTAGACAGAAATACACCACAAAGCACAGATACTTTCTGGCTCCACGCATTCCTCCTTGATGCCCAAATGTCTATAAACACACATAAGCCCCACACTAATGGCCTTCTGAGATGCCTCAGGAAAGAGAGAACATGCTGCAGAGTAGATGTGCTCTTCTGTGCCAACTTGGCCTGTTCTTCTAGAATTAGCACCCTTTCAGCAGCAGAAGGGGAGAGAAGCATAGAGGCCAGAGCTGGCAATGGGGTGCCCTAACAGCTATCATAACAGAGAGAGAGAGAGAATACATGAGGTAATATTTATATCAGGTGACTAAATATGAGATACATAAGCCCATCAGTGGAAGAACAGATTTCCAAATATGTAACTTATTAATTTTAAGTAGCTAAATGAACATAGTTCTATGCAGACATTTATTGGCATTTTACCCAGACAGTGAATCAAATGTTTCTCTGTACTGAACTCAAATATCTAGCCTTAAAATGACTTCATACAGTTACTGCACACAATAGAAAATTAAGTACTGGACTCAGGCAACAGATTAAATTCACACATCTGAATTATCACCAGTTGGATAGATCACTTCTTGTACTCCTGAATGCAGCACGCCTACAAATGAAGTGCACTTAAAAATAAAGTCAATGCATGGATTAGTATAACTGCTTGAATTTTGAAAACCTCTGACTAGATGCAGATACACTTACTCCAAAAGGTAACTGTAGCTCAACATACCTATTCCCTTGCATAGGTGCTACACATTGACTGCTTGGGAAAAAGTAAGCAAAGACAGGATTCCTCAGCAAGGATCATACTACTGGGTTAAACCCAAGTATGATGGAGTTTCCCATCTTAGCACAAAAAAGTGTACATTTGTTCCAAACCTGATCACATCTCTGTTTTATTTACCTAGTCAGTATATCAGCTAACACTCTGATATGCTTATCTAACCTGCAATGCACACAGAGCCCTGATCTACCCTGGGGGGGAGGGAGATTGATCTAAGTTATGCAACTTCAGCTATGTGAATAACGTAGCTGAAGTCGTTGTAATTAGATCGACTTACCAAGGTGTCTTTGGGTATGTCTACACTACCCACTGGATCAGCAGGCAGTGATCGATCCCCGAGTGCTCTCCCGTTGACTCCCATACTCCACCGCCACAAGAGGCACAAGCAGAGTTGACGGGGGAGCAGCAGCAGTTGACTCACCATGGTGAAGACACCACAGTAAGTCAATCTAAGTACGTCGACTTCAGCTACTTTATTCACGTAGCTGAATTTGCGTAACTTAGATTGATTCCCCTCCCCCAGTGTAGACCAGGGCTTCACCACGGTGAATCAACTGCTTCTGGTCCCCCATCGACTCAACTTCTGCCTCTTGCAGTGGTGGAGTATGGGAGTTGATGGGAGAGCGCTTGGGGATCTATTTACTGAGTTTAGACTAGATGCGATAAATCGATCCCTGATGGATTGATCACTGCCCGCTGATCCGGTGGGTAGTGTAGACATACCCAGAGTGTCACCATCAGCCATCTGCAGCACTACCAGCTGGTCCCACTTCAGTTTCCCCTTCAAAGCTCCTCAAGAGGGATGCCACAACTCACGACAATAATGCCTTGCCCGGGCTTGTTTTATTGGCACAAAGTTAATCCTAAAAGTCCAAATCAACTAGCCAACAAAATTAAGAGCAACAAAAACAAACTCTTCTGCCTCACCTGACTCCTCTTTTAATTCAGTCTCCAAAATCTAACTTAGCCCTCTGCAGACACTTCACTCCTACTCTAGCTCTGCACAGTCCTTTCTCCACTCTTCTTACAGAATGGTGCCTTCCAGGGCTCTCTCCTGGATGCCAGTATCCCATAAACTGTTAATCCTCAGGATTCTTTTCTTTCTAGCCCTGAGAAAGAGAAGGAAAGATCAACTCACACTCCCCCTTTTATACCCTTCCCCAGGGAACCCCTCCCTGCTTCCTCTAAAAGCCAGCCTCACTCTTTGTAGGGTCCAGGTGTCCTCTGTCCAGCCCCCTTGGGAAACATTTAAACAGACACAGGTGTACTGGGACTATTCCCTCTTAAAGGGGGTCCATATTGCTGTGACAGGTGCCCCACTTTAAAACAATTATATGCATTCAATTTCTGTTTAGAGAGGTTTGAAGGTCCACCAATTCAAAATTGCCAAACAACACACTTAGCATGCATTAATCTGTGAATGACAGCCACAAAACTTGCATCAACCATTAACATTTGAACCAATGAGTAGCACTGACAAAAAGATTTACAGGCTACTGCTGGATGGAACAATGATTGTTTGCGGAGATCTCCATAAGTACAACGAGTATTGTACTGAAATCTGTTAAGTTTTCTTCAAACTTTATTGAATGTTGACAAATATGTCAATATGGGTAACTCCTCCACTGCCTATCCCAACCCCAGTTGAAAAAAGGAGGATTGGCATCAGGCTGGCAGCCAGCCATAAAAATTTGCCATAAATCAATCAACACTATGAGTCTTCAAATGAATCAAGAAATGAGTGAGTGGAGGCTAGGATGGTCTGGTCATCTAAAGTGTAGTCCTGACAATTATGTGGATAAGAATCCAACAAAACAAGACTGAAGAAAAAAGGCAGAGGCCATGTGACCCTAAGAGCCCATCAATGCCCACTGCAGAGGACACACTAGTCTGTAACTCATATCAGGCCTGACACTCTCACAACTCAGCCACTGTTGTCATAATATGTATCCAAAAGGTATCTTAAAAAGTCATTGTATGCAAACTGGTGATGCTCTGATCAGGAGTGTCAATGTATGATGTATGTATGGGCTGTATATAAAGAATTGTGAGTGCTGGAAATATGTTCTTAAAATGTGTTTTGGAGGCAGTGCATAAATCAAGCCTACCATAGACAAAGGAGTGTGGATTTTCCTGTCTGATTTTCTTGATTGCAGGCAGAGGAAAATGAAAGTACCCTTACCTGTAAGGTAAGTAAAACAATCAGGTTAGCAAGCAGAAAACAGCTTAGTGAGTGCACTAGGAGCAGAATCTGTATCCCCAGGAAATCTTCCTGGCTCTTAAGGCAAAGACTGGAGGGAAATACAAGGGGAGCAAAAAGACATTCTAGTTTTCTTGCACTTAGGGAATGGGACCTTCTGATTCTGTGAAAGTTAGATCCCCTATTCCTCGAGGGCTAGGGTTGCTGGTAACTTGATATAAGTGAGAAAATAGCTCAGGCAAAGAGTGTAACTTGCAGGGGCGGCTCTAGCCATTTCGCCGCCCCAAGCACGGCGGCACGCAGCGGGGGGGCGCTCTGCCAGTCGCCGGAGCCACCTGCCGCCCTCCCGGTGACCGGCAGAGCGCCCCCCGCGGCATGCCGCCCCAAGCACCCGCTTGGCGTGCTGGGGCCTGGAGCCGCCCCTGGTAACTTGCTAAAAATAAGTTTTAGGCACTAGAAAATGTGTTTTGTTTTGTTTGTGATCATATCTGTTTGTGTACAGTCTCTTTAGAGGCATCAAACAATTTCTGAAAGGTATCCAGTCCTTTTCATTGGACACTACAGAGAGACAACTCTTGGGAACTCTGGAAATGGGGTTCACTGTTACTTGCAAGGTAAGGACATACTGGTAGAGTCTTGAGGAGTTTGCTGGTGAAGCAGGCAGACTGGTGTGGGGAGTGAATCTCTCACAAAATTCACTCTTGCTGAGGCAGAGGGATAACATAGTGGCTTATGGTTCTGGGTTGCTTGAGGAGACAGAGTCTGACAAGAAGAAGTGGTGCGATGTAAAAGGAAGACATGTTAGCATATGGTGTGATAGGGGATATGGCATTGGACTGAGCATTTTGGAGGTACAGGACACATGAGTGAACTTCATTTGATGGGATTAACACAAGGAAGAAGATGATGATGACAGTATGAGTATGTACAGACTGGATCAGATCTTCAGCAGATGTAAAGTGGCATAATCCCATTGACTTCTATGGTGCTATAGTGATTTATACCAACTAAGAATCTGTCCTGCTATGTTCTGCTATGAAAACCTGAGTGAATGGAGGTTTCTTCTGGGAAACCTCCAGTCTGCACAGAGATGTGTATCTACATTATATGGACAGGACCACATTATATGGACAGAACCACCGGTATAACTCCACTGGAATCAATGGATTTTATTACAATGGAGTTACACCAGAGAGGAATTTGACCCATACTTACATAGGCTGGATACATCATTAACTGTAATTATGAACTGTATTCATAAAAAATTTCAAATAAAGTAAGCTGGGTCTGTTTCCAGCATCTATGACACAAATACTAGGGCCAGGTTAAACTGTCCTCATAAAATCACACCAGACATTTATTTTTTGATGTGGCTTCATCCTAACACATACCTAGGCCTACATGCCCACTTCTGTGCTGTTTCATGAGTGAACTAGGGGATTCAACAATATTTCTTCTCCTACGATGGCTGCATGTGCAATCAGTTAATTTTATGTAATGTGTAACTAGGTAAAAATTACAGTGTAGTCACTTAGTCGCTAAGCAGTTCTAAGGTGATTATTTGGTCTAGAGATATATAGGGAAAGCATTCAGCAGGGTGTGCGGGGAATGAGATGCACATCTCCCATAACTGTTAATGAGAATTGGAAGTCTAAGTGCTTGTGTGCACATCACTGAAAATTCATTCCATAAATTGCTACTTTGTCTCTGGATACAAATTGCTAAAACCAGCTGAGCTCTGCATGCACAAATCTGCCCAAATTATATAAGATGCTAATATATCTTTTGAGAGGCTGGAAGAGGCAAGACAGTTGTACCAGCAGCACATCTTGCATCCACCTTTACAAGACCCCAGAGATCATCAGGTAATTTATTGTCTACCATTTTTCCTAGATCAGTGTAATCACATTCTATTTAAAGTTTTTTAACATGCATGCTTAAGCATGCACAGGGAGCAAAGAGATTTTTAAAAAGCTTTAAGAGTGGTTCCAATACCAGTGAACTGAATGTACTTGTCGTTTTATCATCAAAAGATTATATATTACAATTCAACATTTTGTTGTTCCTATTTGCAACACTCACATTGACACCAGACATTGCAGATGTCAACAAGCACCTCGCCAACAACATTTTCGGTATGCTCCACTAATGCCCCAATCCTGTAAGGAGCTTGGTATGGGGAGGCCACTGCTCCCACTTGAATCCCAATGACTTCAGTGGGACTGTGCCTGGGATCCAGCATCACAGAGCTACTTGAATAATCAGGATCTTCACCTGGGCTTCATATGGGCTGCCAGTATATTGGTTAACCTCCAAGACAGATCATAGGACTGTTACCGAGGAAGAGCATAGTTTTCATAGCATGCAGCAATTAAACTATATAGCGATGGGTGGGTGATTCCCATCTTGACTACAGCGCTAATAGAATGTTGGGAATCATTAGCAAAGGCCGTTGTGAAGGCTAAAACTATAAAAGGTTAAAAAAAGAACTAGATAAGTTCATGGAAGACCGGTCCATCAATGGCTATTAGCCAGGATGGGCAGGGATGGTGTCCCTAGCCTCTGTTTGCCAGAAGCTAGGAATGGGTGATGGCGGATGGATCATTTGATGATTACCTGTTCTGTTCATTCCCTCTGGGCCACTTGGCATTGTCCACTGTTGGAAGACAGGATACTGGGCTAGATGGACCTTTGGTATGACCCAGTATGGCTGTGCTTATTGTTAATTAGATAAAATAAGCAATGGCCCAAGCTAAACCCTGGATGCAACCCAAATCTTTTACAAGCTTCTATAAAGCTCCTAATGTGCCCCTGAAACTTACCACAACTGGGCGTGGAACTATTAAAACACTAGAAAGGATATTTGTTCAATAGCCCCAGTCTACTTGAAGCTAACTACTCGAAGTGTTATTACAGAGCCTTTATCAAGATTTTCAAACTAAAGAGGTTTGGTTTAAACTTCAGTCTGAATGAAACTGAACCTTCAGAATTTCTGACTCAGAAGTCTTTAGCTGTGATAGTTGGGAATTTTTCAACTAAATTTTAAGTTGGAATATTTTGATTGATTGAAACTAAAGCTTTTTTTGCAGGATAGGATCGGTTTCAAAACAATTTTGAAAAAAAAATCTAAACTATCAGACCACTTCATTTACATTTTTGAATAAATATATTTTGGTTTTCCAGTTTAAATTTTAAAACAAAAAGTCATTCAAAGCTAATTATAGTAAAAAAAATTAAAAGTTAAAATGGTCAAAATCTAAATGAAGCATTTGAAATGATCAAAATTAAATGTTTCAGTTGATCCAAATCAATGTTTTCCAGATTTTCAGTATGTGAAATTTTGAGATTCTGACTTTTTGTCTCACTTCAGGATGGGGAAAAAATTGAAATCTAAAAAATGTTGGTGGAATAGAAAAACCATTTCCTGCCCAGCTTTCATCTTTAGGCCTGTCTATGGGTTCCAGTTACAAGTCCTTACACAGACTAAATTCCCATTGCTTCCCATGGAATGTCTCCTTGAGTACATGTGGGACTGAACTTGTGGGACTGAAGGATGGCTTATTCATTTTGTCTGTTTACAGCATAGTTCAAATCCTCAGCTTGCCCTTCACTCTTCTCTACTCAGAGTTGGTTTTGCATTTCTATGCATTTACTCTTGTCCCTGTGGTTTGTTGTAATTGTATTTCCCTAGTTGATAAAGGAAAACAGCTAGGGTTAATTGTCATGGGTAGGACAACATGGATTCAGAAGGCTGCTGCAATGTGAATGGCCAAATCACTCCTATAACTTCCACAGGTTCATAAGTATGAAGGGAAGGCATAAGCACAGTTCCTCCTCTGCTTTGAATAGTGCATAAACATATTATATGTAGTGTTAATTTGCCCTCTTCCTTGGATTTGGTTTCATGGGTAACTTAAACCTCACCATAAACATAAAGCTCAGTGTAAACGTTCTCCCCAAGTTTAGCTCTTAAATCTTGGTTGAAGCTAACAAGATCCAATTGCCAGCCTGAGTCTACATGTTTATGCATGGTCTAGCCCCTGAGCTTAACGGAGGCTCAACAAATGACCCCTCCACAGCAACTGTCACCCCATTAACTGATGACTTTGCCTATAGAAGATCCTTAACTTGAAAGTTAACATTCCCCTGAGCTGCTCACTGTAGCTGCAAAAAATGCTCAAGGTGGGTAATTGATATGGACTGTAACAGCAACTATTCACCTCAGTATGTCAGAGAGAAACCGCATCAGGATCAGACTGCTTTAAAAAAAAATCTGTCTTGACTGTAAGTAGAAATCCATGCATTCATCCTCAGATATATCTGCGCATCCAGTGATGAGCTGCCAAAATCTTAACAACCGGTTCCCTATAAAAAGTTCTGATTTAAGGAGGAGGGAGCGGGGGAGGGGCCAGGGCGGGGGGAGACATACCCGTCGGGCTGGGGGCCCCTGCAGAGCCTGGGAAACATTGCCCCACTTGCCCCGCTGGCAACCCTATAGCTTGCAGCCCCCTCCCCCCTTCCCTTGCCGGCAGCTCAAAGCAGCAGGACAACTCAGGAGCTCAGCTGAGCTGCCCATCTGCTGGCCATGCTGTAGATCTTCGGGGTGGGGGAAGCAGAGGAGGGCCCGGGGGAGACATCCTTGTGGGGGCAGGGGCCCCTGCAGGGCCCAGGCCAATTGCCCCACTTGCCCCCTCCCCTCCAGCCAGCCCTGGAGCTTGCAGCAGGACCCCACCCACAGACACACCTTGCCGGGCCACTCAAAAAGTGGCAGCAGGATGACTCCCAAGCTCAGCTGAGCTGCCCTGCTGGTGCCAGTGGGTGGCCACGCTGCAGCTGGGGGGAAGCAGGGGAAGGGCTGGGGGAGCCTCAGCCTCCCCAGCTGGGAATCCTGGGAGCAACAGGATGGTCCGGCCCGTGGACCGGAGTTCCTTGCCCACCCCCTGGCCCTTTAACAACCTGTTCTCCATGGAGGTCTAATTTTAGCAACCGGTTCTTGGGAACCTGTGGGAACCGGCTCCAGCTCACCACTCTGCGCATCCCAGCCCAGTAAGTTATAAAATGGCAGCAACAAGCATAAAGGAAAGCCATATTAGAGGGCTGGAACTCCATTTCCCATTGTCCTCCCAGCTTTGCCATTGCATAAACCTATTTGATTTTTCCTTCCTCTTCTTCATGTTTATAAAACCCTAGTTAATAAACTTGTATGACAGATATTACAAGAATGTTCATGTAAATGTGCTGCCTTTTAGCATCAAGGTGCCGAAACACTGAAGAGGTGGGATTTCTATCTGTATTCATGCTATCTTTAATGTCCTGTCTTTTCTTCTCTGCATTGGCTGTGCCACAAAATGCTTGAGGGAATACATTGGGAATAATACAACTCAACTCAACATCGGAGCTAGGCCAAAAATAGCAGCATTAGGACTTCTGGTACAGAAATCAAACTACAGTTTGTGGAGTGAAGACAGAATGGGATAACAAAGCCCTTCGACTGCTCAGAATTTACATGAAGATAAGCCAGTTTGATCAGACTACAGACATTTAGGGAAATGTCTGTAAAATGCATACTGTCAGATTTATGGCTAATGTGTATTGAAATCTTTATGGTCTGATGTACCATATTCAACCCTGGAAATAAGCATGAACATTTACAAAATTAGAGCACAAAGAGCCAAATCCTGGCCTTTACTGAACCTCTTCCTCTAATGCAGGCATCAGGGCTTGCTCCCAGAATAGTGCCCAGGACTACACAAGAAAGTGAGTCTAATGCATGGCCTTGCATACTCATATCCCTGAAACTCGTGCATCTGTAGTTTAGAGGGTCTGTCTAGAATATAAGCACGGGATCATGTAGAGCCAGCTTATATATTAAATTCTGGCAGCAAAAAACAAGCATTAATCTTAAGAACAATTTGCATCCTCTCAGAGGAACAATAAAGTACACCACACAGAATAGTGCCTAGGCCAGCAATGAGAAATTCTGCTTAAACAAACAAGATTCCAGTAGCTGAGAACATACTGGATAGCTCCTCTGCTCCCTCCGGCTACACCTGCCAGAGCAGAATTTGGCCAATCGCAGACCTATATATGGTGGGGTTTTTTTGTTTTTTTTTTTGTAATTAGGCATTCACAAGCCAGATTATGACCCACCCCAGAGCAAGTCCAAAAAAAGAGGGAAAGGACTCAAGGAGCACAAAGATTCCACACAGCTATTCTGCTGTTGATGCTAGTTTCACCAAAGGAGCAGGCTAATGAACGCATACCATCTCTATGAGCCATCAGAGCTGGCTGACTACAGAGGTGATTAGGTGGTGTAGTTCTTCAAGCATATTCACGCTCCCTATGTGCTCCTACAAATCTAGGAGACATTGTGATTACGCCAGGTACAATGTCACTGGGAGCTCCCACCAAGGGGCTGCAGCTCTCTAGTTACTTCTACATGGGAAAAAATGCAACAGCAAGAGATACTGCTGGTTATATTAACTTAAGCACAAAACATAGAAGAATTATTGTAGGTTAGTGGGTTTGGCCTGCGATCTATTCCTGTAGTTGCTTTTGTACAGGATTCTGTTGCTTCCATTGCACAGACTGAGCTTTGCAGCCCCTGAGACTGATAACAAACAATATGAGATGTGCTAAGAAAAATCAATATGCAGTTTGCCTAGAGAAGTATCCCAGAGGCAACAAACAGTTATTGTACTTTGAAATATCTTTATAATAATAAAAAAAATCATACCACTCTTACACCACAGAGTATTGGAAGTACCCTTGGCAGCAAAGGCTTTAAGAAGTAGATAAAAGCAAACTGTTTCTCACTGTTGACCTATAGTAACAGCCGTTGAACAGTTTAGTGTCACTTTATATTATATCAAGGCATCAAATCCTGAGAAATGCGGAGCACCTGCCTCTGCTATTGCCTTCAAAAGGGAGTTGCAGGTGGTGCTCAGAATCTCTCAGAATTTAATAGTAGTTAGTTGCTACAATAAAAATGTATTGAATTTTGTGTTTCGGTTAACTGCTTATGCAGATATTAAGAGGATATGAGAAAGCATGAAAGACAGAGAAATAAAGAGATGGTTTTATGATTAACTAACTTACTTCTTAAGGTGTCTTCCAGAATCTAAGACAGTTTCTGATGTATTACCTTCCCCCTGTTACTTATAAAAATAAATTCATTGAGCAATAACCATATTGAATGTAATGCTACTGGTTTGCAAAGACCATTGATATTACCAGGGCTGTACCGTAAAGATTTTGATTTACCTAGGCATTCAAATATAATTTCCAGCATAAAGATGGTCTTTTGAAAAAAATAAGTCAAATGAATCATTTTTTGAGAACTAGTAATCATTTTCCCTACAGAGTTTTAACAAATAAATTTCTTGTTGTAAGATTAGGTTCCAGTTATGCCTTGGAGAGACCCCCACCCCAGCATCTTCACTTCTATGTGCAGATCTCCCACTATATGCATCTGTGAAGAATGTGTGGGAGGGGGATCAGCTGTCTCAGCACAGCCCTTCCTGGATTGAAACATTGGCACTGAACCTCTTTGAATTTTAGTATCAGAGGGGTAGCCGTGTTAGTCTGGATCTGTAAAAGCAGCAAAGAATCCTGTGGCACCTTATAGACTAACAGACGTTTTGCAGCATGAGCTTTCGTGGGTGAATACCCACTTCGTCGGATGCAAGTAGTGGAAATTTCCAGGGGCAGGTATATATATGCAAGCAAGAAGCAAGCTAGAGATAACGAGGTTAGTTTAATCAGGGAGGATTAAACTAACCTCGTTATCACTAGCTTGCTTCTTGCTTGCATATATATACCTGCCCCTGGAAATTTCCACTACTTGCATCCGACGAAGTGGGTATTCACCCACGAAAGCTCATGCTGCAAAACGTCTGTTAGTCTATAAGGTGCCACAGGATTCTTTGCTGCTTTTGAATTTTAGGGAAGTTCAAATCTGGACATCTCTAATCCAAACCAATTAATCCATGAACAGATTTGATCTAAAATTCAGAAGCAATGCTCTGAAAAATGTAGCAGAAAAGATGAGTTTTAATCTGCCTCTTGGCTTTGTAGTCTTAGTCATTTCTATTAAATTTAAAATTCATTTGCAATAGAAGAGTTGTCTGATCCATATTTGTGCCAGATCCTGCCATCCTTAGTCACATTGCATAGTTACTTTCTCTTCGAGTAGCCCATGGATTTCACTGAGTAAATGTTGCAGGATGTAGTCCTTTTATAGCAAAAGTGAGATGGTTTCAACCTATTAGAATGTTTTGGACTATGAAATTGTTTTCTCTTGTTTCCAATAGATGCAGTTGTATACATCATATACATCTAAAATATAATATTCTCTAATCTAATTCCCAGTAGCAAAAACCAATAAGTACCCACAGCAGGATAACCTGAGCCTTTTTTCATGTATATTCCCAAAGTAGAAAAGCCCTAAGTCAGCAGAACAATATTTCAATAAAAAAGGTCTCCAGGGAAGAATCTCTAATATACTAGGAACTAAGAAGCAAGCTGTGTTGGAACTCTCTTGGGGCGGAAAAGAATTGTTGTTCTTATCCTGAGCTGAAGATGTGTGCTCACTGAATAGTGAACACACATCTTCATTTCGGCTGATGTCACTGTGTCAGATCAAAGAACTATGCTCAGTACAGCCAATGCAATGTACCTGGAGCTTCATCATATAACTCCATAACTATTTATATCTATTTATATCTATGGCAAGCAAAAGATATCAAAGCACAAAAGTAGGAAGCATGGCTGTATAAAAAGCATATGAAGAGAGACATGGGAAATGTTATATAGATATGTCCTATTTTTTCAAAATTAATTTGGAAAATGTCTTAGATAATGCATTAATTTCTCTAACATAACTAAAAGGAGGAGAGTGAGCTGGATGTAATGGCTTCTACTTTAATGGACATGCTTCAATGTGATAATCTTGCGGGACTGAGGAATTGGGGGTTCAGCCGGTACCCCTTCTGAATTGTGGATGATTTTATGAAATTGTATCATGAAATTACTATGTCATGGAAAGCCTGTATGTATGTGGCTTCACCATGAATTAGCAGGGCTGTATCATGTCTCTGCCAGGCCAGAGACAGTGATTAGTGAGCAGACTCAATGTTCATGTATTCAAAGTAAAATACCTTGAGAAAATGGATTTGCTCTACCTGGGAGAAACCCCTTTTTCCTCCTGTCCTAAGGGAGGGGGTTTGAAGGTAATGGAAAGTTATTACGCGGAGAACAAAACAGCAGGTGATTCCAGCAGGAGTCTACAAAGGAACTCACAGGAGGGAACTGCGGAGAAAGCCATTTTGCACCACATTAAAATGAGGGAGGCTACTGTAGGGGCAGGGTAGGCCAAATAGGTAGAGAAGGCTGCCTCCTTGACTGAACACAGATGATCCCCCAAAGGTCTCCTCAGGGAAAGGTGAGCTAGGGAGGGACATGGCACTTGGAATGTTTTATTGTTTTGTATGATCTGCAGTCTCTGTGCTTTACATGATGAAATAAAAAGACCATAAAGATGTCAAAAGACAAACTTTGCACGGTCTGACTGCTTCATAACTGCTATCTGCCCAGAGAGACAGTGGGACTGTATACCAGAAACTTCATGCATTTGAATGGAGTTCTGGGAGAGGGGTGCATTTATGCGCTGGAGAGTCTGAAGGGTCAGAACTGTGTCCACAGGGGCTAGGTGGGTGGACAGCATGTTCCAACTCTTCGAGCGGTGCCAGATAGAAGGTCTGAATCCTGAGAGTGTGCCTAGGCATCTGGAGATTGGGCCAGCTGATGGACTTCATTCAGGCTTCAGAAACTTGAAACGTGGACCCAGATCACAGAGGCTGGATTCCCCTCACAGCAGTCCTAGTGGGTGATCAGGAAGGGATGCTTGCTAGGATCTGTGACAGGGACCTCAAGCTGGGTGAAGATGACTATCTGCAGCTCTATCTAGCTTGAAAGCTTTTCTCTCTCACCAATAGAGGTTGGTTCAATACAAAATATTATCTCACCCATCTTGTCTCTCAAATACAAGATCAAACACATATATGCCACCATCAGAGGAGGAGCCAAAGAATAAGCATGATATTGATATTTAGGGATAAATAGCTCTGAAAAGTGTTTGCAAGTGATTTCCCTCCCTCCCCCCAAAGGAATGAAAAGACAAGAAGGATTGTCCCTGTCTTATGCTACTTCAGAGATTTCTGTACAGTACCATTTTAGTAGGGGTGGTGATTTAATTACCAATGACAATGTTTGTTTATTGCCAAAGGCAAACCGTTCACAAGTACTACACTTAGATTTCTAGTCAGCAGAAATGATGCAAATCTCCCGAAATGTATTACATTCAGAACATAGGCCTGGAAGGGACCTTTTGGGTCATCGAATCCAGTCCTCTGCTATCATAGGCAGGCACATCATAATCCCAGTCATAAATTTATCAATCTCCATCTTGAAACCAGTTAGGTTTCTTGCCCCCACTACTCCTATTGCAAGGTTGTTTCAGAACCTCACTCCTCTGATGGTCAATACTCTTTTTCCAGCCTAAATTTACTCATGGTCAGCTTATACCCATTTGCTTTTGTGCTAACATGGAACTTGAGCTTAAAAAGCTCTTCTCCCTTGCTGATGTTGACTACCGTGATGCATTAAATTAAAAGCATAATGAGTCAGGAAAGCTAGATTCTATTACCATCTCTGCCACTGCTCTACTAAGTGACCTTGGGCAAGTCACTTCCTCTATCTGTTCCTCTGTTTTCCCCATTGATAAAATGGAGATAATGATACTGACCTCTTTTGTAAAGTGCTTTTCATCAGTAGATCTCAAAGCGCTATATAAGAACTAGGTATTATAAAACTATGTCAGGGATTGGCAACCTTTGGCATGCTGCTCACCAGGGTAAGTCCTCTGGCAGGCCAGGCCAGTTTGTTTACCTGCTGCATCCGCAGGTTTGGCCGATCGCAGCTCCCACTGGCCGTGGTTCGCCACTCCAGGATGGGGGCGGCAGGAAGCGGCGGCCAGCACATTCCTCGGCCTGCGCCACTTCCCGCCGCCCCGATTCATCTGGAGTGGCGAACCGTGGACAGTGGGAGCCGCGATCGGCCAAATCTGTGGATGCGGCAGGTAAACAAACCAGCTCGCCCTGCCAAGGGGCTTAGCCTGGCGAGGTGCGTGCCAAAGGTTGCCGATCCCTGCACTACATGAATTGTTTATTAGCCCTAATTTTTGGTAGCACAAACTTTGGGTTTGTTATGTGTCAGACACAATGGACCCAGTTCAGCTGTGGTGTAACGCCAAAGACTTTAATAGTGTGGTGTGTGGTCTGGGATAAATTTGGCTTATTAACCAATTAGTAATTACAATTAAAAGTAAGTAACAATAGCATCATGGCCTACTAATTAGAGCTTTGATTTGTTAATTTTAATTGTTTATTAGAACTAAGCAGATTTTTTTTCTTTTTTAAATACTTAGTAAATGTAGAACATATTTGGTCACTTCAGGCCTACTCTATTGGTTTCAACAAAATTCTGATGGCATAGAATCATAGAATATCAGGGTTGGAAGGGACCTCAGGAGGTCATCTAGTCCAACCCCCTGCTCAAAGCAGGACCAAACCCAACTAAATCATCCCAGCCAGGGCTTTGTCAAGCCTGACCTTAAAAACCTCTAAGGAAGGAGATTCCACCACCTCCCTAGGTAACCCATTCCAGTGCTTCACCACTCTCTGAGTGAAAAAGTTTTTCCTAATATCCAACTTAAACCTCCCCCACTGCAACTTGAGACCATTACTCCTCGTTCTGTCATCTGCTACCACTGAGAACAGTCTAGATCCATCCTCTTTGGAACCCCTTTTCAGGTAGTTGAAAGCAACTATCAAATCCCCCCTCATTCTTCTCTTCTGCAGACTAAACAATCCCAGTTCCCTCAGCCTCTCCTCATAAGTCATATGCTCCAGCCCGCTAATCACTGGACTCTGCTGGACTCTTTGCAATTTTTCCAACTGGACACAGTACTCCAGATGAGGCCTTACCAATGTCAAATAGAGGGGAATGATCACATCCCTTGATCTGCTTGCAATGCCCCTACTTATATAGCCCAAAATGCTGTTAGCCTTCTTGGCAACAAGGGCACACTGTTGACTCATATCCAGCTTCTCGTCTACTGTAACCCCTAGGTCCTTTTCTGCAGAAGTGCTGCCTAGCCACTCGGTCCCTAGTCTGTAACAGTGAATGGGATTCTTCTGTCCTAAATGCAGGACTCTGCACTTGTCCTTGTTGAACCTCATCAGGTTTCTTTTGGCCCAGTCCTCTAATTTGTCTAGGGACTGGGCCAAAAGGACTGAGCAAAAAAAAAAGTAAAGAACTCCAGGATTTTGTACATATTTCTCTGGATTTAATGAAGATTTACAGTTCTCTAGTCTTTTTAAATGTTTTCCTGAACTGATGCTGCAGTTAGTGAACATATTAGGGGAAAACATCTTGCAATAGTAGCCTATCGTATGTGTTGTAAACTGAATGTCACTAGATATTTTTAGATATCCTTACCGCTAGGGAGGTATTGGGAGGTTGCACAGGTTGGGGTGCCAAGCAAACACCATAAAATCATCTGAGAATTGCTCAGATGGAAAATAATTTAGCATATTAATAGCAAACACTTGTCTAACTTCTCTCTGAATAAATCAATGACAGCAATGCATAGAAGGATCTCATTGAAATGAAAGTAATGTCACACAGGCCCAAATATAATTACTTCAATTCAAAACTCCCTTGGTCCAAATGATAATTGACTTCCTCTGATGTTCATGGAACAGATAATGTTTTTAATTTATTTATTTTACATATAGAAAATATATATATATAACTTAAATGGAACAATTTTCATCCAAACAAATTTTTACAAGTTTTTAAAATGCCAGTTTCTAGAGAGCCTCCGGGATATTACCCCATTAAAAGACAGGCATATTGGACTACTGCATTTATTCTTAAATGGAATGTTCCAGTATGTAACAACTTAATTAGCACAGCTAACAAATATAGTTTAAAAAAGTAAAGATTGGCTTGATGATCTTTGTTCATCCTTTAGTATCATGCTGAAAAAAGAATTAATGTCTGAATTTTTGCATATTGCATTTTATCACTATTTTTCAGAATTCTCCTCTTCATGAGTGGAAAATAACTTTTACCTGGTTATGTGGGCTTTGGAAAATTTGTACAGTTGCAAGTCTCATTATTAAAGTGAAGTCCTACTCTGATACATGACTATGTTAGTTGGCACCTTCTTACATGGCAGATCAGCTTTCTGTATCTGTTCAGCCATATCTTCTTACTTTAGTGACGTACTGGCTATGTAGTTTTTTTTTGTTTGTTTGTTTTTGTTTTTGTTTTAATCTCTTAGCCTTGGAGAACTAACAAAATGTGGTCTTACCTCTATCTAAACCCATAAAAAATATGACTATTTGGCCCAGACTGGAACAATTCATCCAATCTCCAAGTACAACTTTAAGTACAAATCCACCTGGGGAGGGACGGGACGGGACGGGAAGTGGGGGCACTGCTTGGTTTTTAATGCAGACTGATGATAAAGTACCCTTTGGCTGTGTTTGTTGATCTTCTCTTACACAAGTCTCTCACAGAAGTTTTGTATATTGTAGCTTTAGAAAATGTCCTCTTCATTATAACCTTGAGACAGATCCTTGAATGCCTTTGGACTATTTTGCTCCACTTTAAAATAGTATAAAGCAGCCAGAAAAAAATGGTGGGTTTGGCTAGGGAATTATATAGTTCTCAGCAGAAGTGTGGCCACCATACCACCCCACCATGCCGTTTAGCATAATTAAAAGTCACTGCTCAAGAGGATCCAGGGCTCATGTGTAACACGTCAAAACAGAGAGGTTTTGACCAAGCCATGAGGAGAAGCATACATCATGTCATCTGCATGCACTGTCGCCTGTTTGCCTCTGATTTTCCTCCAAGTCCACATTCTCTCACTCTTACTTTATAATGTCAGCATTCCCAGGGGCTCTAGCTTGATGTTTGCTCTGCAACATTCAGAAGCAGACTGGTAAAAATATTTGGTTCATTCCTCCCAGTTTTTCTTTCCTCTGCATCATCTAAAACTCCTCTGCTCTAATGCTACATTAACTTTATCACCACTGTAAGTTGGGTTATGACACACTTGCCAAGACACATGTTCTCTGTGTGATCACACAGATTTTAGTTCCCCTGCAGAACATACATCACACAGAATACCTCAAAAGTGTTGCCAGAAAAGCCATCTGTACAGCAAGAGCCTGCTTAGAAGCACTAAGAAGCCTGGAAAAGCCTGGCAGATACAGTATGCATTAATCAAATGGCTTTTTACTTGAACGCAAGCTAAACATAAGAATACCTACCTCTTATATAGCACTTTTCAGCCATAGAACTCAAAGTGTTTTACAAAGGATGCTCCAATACTCCAAACCCCAATACTCCATGCTCAAATACCCATATTCTGCTCTAGATATTACCATAAACATTTTCTAGTGTGGTTTGTGGTGTGGATATCCAGCTGGCACAAGTGTATATCACACCCACTATAAATGTGATTTACAAAGACTTTTTGGTCTGGCATTTTAACTGTACAACTGAATTTAGCTATGTGTTTTAGATGAAAACAATTTGTTGGGGAAGAGTCAACATGGTTTTTGTAAAGGGAAATCATGCCTCACCAATCTACTAGAATTCTCTGAGGGGGGTCAACAAGCATATGGACAAGAGAGATACACTGGATATAGTGGACTCAGATTTTAAGAAAGCCTTTGACAAGGTCCCTCACCAAAGTCTCTTAAGAAAAGTAAGCTGTCATGGGATAAGAGGGAAGGTCCTCTCATGGATCAGTAACTGGTTAAAAGACACAAAACAAAGGGTAGCAATAAATAGTCAGTTTTCAGAACGGAGAGACGTAAATAGTGGCGTCCCCCTGGGGTCTGTACTGGGACTAGTCCTAGTCAACATAGTCATAAATGATGTGGGAAAAGGGGTAAACAGTGAGGTGGCAAAATTTGCAGATGATACAAAACTCTTCCAGATACTTATGTCCAAAGCAGACTGTGAAGAGCTACAAAGGAATCTCACAAAACTGGGTGAATGAGCAACAAAATGGCAGATGAAATTCAATGTTGATAAATGCAAAGTAATGCACATTGGAAAACATAATCCCAACTATACATATAAAATGATGGGGTCCAAATTAGCTGTTATCGCTCAAGAGAAAGATTTTGGAGTCATTGTGGATAATTCTCTGAAAATATCCACTCAATGTGCAGCATCAGTCAAAAAAACTAACAGAATGTTGGGAATCATTAAGAAAGGGATAGATAATAAGACAGAAAATAACATATTGCCACTATATAAATCCATGGCATGTCCACATCTTAAATACTGCATGCAGATGTGGTCACCCCAACTCAAAAAAGATATATTGGAATTTGAAAGGGTTCAGAAATGGGCAACCAAAATAATTAGAGGTATGGAACAGCTTCCATATGAGGAGAGATTAATAAGATTTGGATTTTTCAGCTTGGAAAAGAGACGACTAAGGGGGGATATGATAGAGGTCTATAAAATCATGTCTGGTGTGGAAAAAGTAAATAAGGAAGTGTTATTTACTCTTCATAACACAAGAACTAAGAGTCACAAAATGAAATTAATAGGCAGCAGGTTTAAAACAAACAAAAGGAAGTATTTCTTCACACAACGCACAGTCAACCTGTGGAACTCTTTGCCAGAGGATGTTGCGAAGGTCAAAACTATAACAGGGTTCAAAACAGAACTGGATAACTTCATGGAGGATTGGTCAATGACTATTAGCCAGGACGGGCAGAGTTGCTGTCCCTAGCTTCTGTTTGCCAGAAGCTGGGGATGGGCAACAGGGGCATGGATCACTTGATGATTACCTGTTCTGTTCATTCCCTCTGGGGCACCTGGCATTGGCCACTGTCGGAACACCGGATACTGGGCTAGATGGACCTTTGGTCTGATCCAGTATGGCCATTCTTATGTTCTTATTTTTTGAGAGCTCAGGCTCCAACTCTACGAGAGGTATAGGTGGGGCTCCTGACCTACGTGGCTTAGAGATGTATGGGAGAGGAGGGGAATGGAGGAGAGACATTGCTTATTCCTAGGAGCTCAACCTACCCCACTTCCCACCCTTCTCACACCTGCTACAATTCTATTGACATGTGCCTAAAAGTAGAAGACGCACAATCATATTTTCTGTAAGAGTCATTCCTTTATCACCCTTTCCTTGCCCTACTCTGTATCACTCTCAGTCACTGTGTCACATTGAAATGTATATTGCAAGTTCTTTAGGGCAAGGACAATAACTGATCTTCTGTGAAGCATTAGGCCCACTTTTAGAAGCGTGATGAATCAGACACCATATCAGTAGATGTCCGGGCACTGGACCCTGAGAGAGAGAACAGGCACATTGCTTTCCTTCTCTAATGGCCCAAACCAAATCCTGTTGCGGTAAGTGGAAAGACTCAGATTGACTACAATGGGAATTGGCTCAGACCCATGATCCTCAGATTTCCTCCTTTCTCAGATCAGGTTGCAGTGTTCAGATTAACCTTATTAATTTAATTTAAAAATTACCTTATTTTCATTGGATTCAAAGATAATTTCTTTGCCCCTGAGCTGGGAGTCAGCCAACTACCTTTGATGTAGGCTGCAATGATAACTGCAACATTAACAACTCTTATACTATTCCACATGGGACAAAGTGGCTTTTCATGCAGTGTTCTCAGCTATCATACCCAGGGTCAGTAACAGTTTACCCCTTTTCTCCCAGTTTAAAAAATGGCGGGAATGAGGCACAGAGAGATTAGGGACTAGGAGTAACTTGAATATTGCTGCAGTTCTTTGTCGTTATGGCCATCTATCACAGTGATACGCTTCCCTGGGTGGCAAGAAAGACCAAAGTATCCAAGGGGACTGTCTGTGGCTCCACTGAAGGCTGTTAACATGCCTGAGGGGTTTGCACTTGATGCAGGTGGTTGGTGAAATCAAAGTTTAGAACTCACAATCAGTTTTAGGTTTGTGCCCTGCTTTTTTTTTTTTAAACAGTCTGCCTGTGATTGGTATATGTGCTCTTGTATCACCACTGGGAGAGTCAGAGTCACCATGGATGGACCAACAGTCAGTGTGTGGCAATTCTATTTTCCTATGTCAAATACCTGAAGTCATAATTACAGGGTACATGGCTTTTAAATATAATTATCTAAACATTAATCTGACACAAGGAGGCTTGAGTTAACAAGCAGGTTCATTCTAAATCAGATTAATTTAAAATTTAGACAAAGTCTATATGTACAAAGCAAAAGTAAAGCAACAGCCAATTCCACAAAATGAAGCAAATCAACAAGGGCAGTAGTTAGTCCAAATTGACTACTTTAAAACAAGAAAAAACATGACAGAGGCCAGTTTCAAGGGAACGAGCTTTCTAAAGAACAATGCAACACCTGAAAGCTGCCAAACAAAATTCAGCTTCAACTGAGGGATAAAATGCCAAAGCTTTCTGGATACAGCTCACCACCTTGATGCTTTTTGGTACTGAAGACTTAATAATAATTCCAAAGAGATATGCAACTTGTTTTTAAGAATCCATTAAAAAAATAATAAGAGGGGCTCTCACCATCTCCTCATTTGTTGTGCCAATTATGAGCTAATTCAGTGTGTCAGGATTTAACATAGTGTAATAATATATGCTATACTAACTGCATGACCACACACAGTGTAGGATCAGAATTATAAAAGGTAGAGATATTTTCCATGTCATCTATTCCATCTTTCTGCAGATATAAATTGTGTCCTATAGCACATCCTCTAGTGTTTTGTTCCATCCATTTTAAGTGACCTGCAAGCTGGGTTGTCTGCCTTTTCTCTTGGTATTCTTCTTTGCCTCATGGACTTTTTGGAATCGTCTTCCAGACATTCACCCTTTATTTCCTTATTTTGCAATCCTTTCAGCAAAAGCAATCAAGTTTGTCTTGTGAAACTTATCTTCACACACCCATGCTGCTGGGTCTATTACCTCTAGTTATTTGTAGATTTTTTTTCTTATTATTTCTTCCATTATTTTATTAGTGGTAGAAGTTCATTGTAAGATAAATATCCAGGATCACTCTACTCTAATGTCCATTTTTTGAAAGCTGTTACTTGTTGTTGTTTTTTCCCCCTATTTTCTACTGCTCTTCCAGCTCTGCACTACTTGTCAAAACTAGAGATCAATGGTATAGTAAAGTCATTAAGTACCGTATTTATCGGCGTATAACACGCACAGGCGTATAACACGCACCTTCATTTTAAGGGGGAAATTTCAGGAAAAAACTTAAATTCCACAAAATGAAGCAAATCAACGAGGGCAGTAGTTAGTCCAAATTGACTACTTTAAAACAAGAAAAAACATGACAGAGGCCAGTTTCAAGGGAACGAGCTTTCTAAAGAACAATGCAACACCTGAAAGCTGCCAAACAAAATTCAGCTTCAACTGAGGGATAAAATGCCAAAGCTTTCTGGATACAGCTCACCACCTTGATGCTTTTTGGTACTGAAGACTTAATAATAATTCCAAAGAGATATGCAACTTGTTTTTAAGAATCAATTAAAAAATAATAAGAGGGGCTCTCACCATCTCCTCATTTGTTGTGCCAATTATGAGCTAATTCAGTGTGTCAGGATTTAACATAGTGTAATAATATATGCTATACTAACTGCATGACCACACACAGTGTAGGATCAGAATTATAAAAGGTAGAGATATTTTCCATGTCATCTATTCCATCTTTCTGCAGATATAAATTGTGTCCTATAGCACATCCTCTAGTGTTTTGTTCCATCCATTTTAAGTGACCTGCAAGCTGGGTTGTCTGCCTTTTCTCTTGGTATTCTTCTTTGCCTCATGGACTTTTAGGAATCGTCTTCCAGACATTCACCCTTTATTTCCTTATTTTGCAATCCTTTCAGCAAAAGCAATCAAGTTTGTCTTGTGAAACTTATCTTCACACACCCATGCTGCTGGGTCTATTACCTCTAGCTATTTGTAGATTTTTTTTCTTATTATTTCTTCCATTATTTTATTAGTGGTAGAAGTTCATTGTAAGATAAATATCCAGGATCACTCTACTCTAATGTCCATTTTTTGGAAGCTGTTACTTGTTGTTGTTTTTTTCCCCCTATTTTCTACTGCTCTTCCAGCTCTGCACTACTTGTCAAAACTAGAGATCAATGGTATAGTAAAGTCATTAAGTAATTCTCTTTTAGTATCTTAGGGTTCATATCATGTAAATAAAATTGCAAGATCAGACCCTAAATCTGTTACCAGAGCTCCTCAGAAAATGGAATGCCCACTCCACAGGAAATGCTGATATTTCAACATTTAGTTTCATCCCAAAAGTTGAAACAGTGAAAATTCTTGCAGGAAAAAAGTTCCAAAAGTGTTTTATTTAGAATTGTCTAAATGAGAGCAAAGGCCCCAAAATAGCCAATAGCCCAGTGGCTAAGGAACTCATCTAGGATGTGGGAGAGCCAGGTTCATGGTGATTCTCTGCCCAAACCCAGAATAGTTTGCAAATGGGAGTTCTTGTTTTCTAGGCAGCCTTATCAGTTAACTCCTTCCCATCAGTAAGAAAAAGATGTAGGTTAATTTATTGTCTGGTTGGAGTCTCTACTTTCTGGATTATAAAGTTGTTTACATAATTTAAAATCCTCTTTGGTATTTACTGTTTGCAATCTTTAGTAATACTATATTTATTACCCAGCAGATAGTAGTATTTACAACAAGGGAACCAATGCTGCCCCTACAGCTCTTCTTGTTTTCAATGGGCCCAGTTGTGCAAAACTTATTCAAGGTGATAATCCCTATTTACACCATTGGTCCCACTGAAGTCAGTGGAAATACTTCAGAGATCTTTTGCGTATGTCTTCACAGCAATCAGAGGTGTGACTGCATCACATTTAGACATAGTTAAGCTAGTTTTGATCTAACTAGCTCAAACAATAGCAAGGAAGCCTCAGAATCATTAGCTGTACAACTCTTCCTGGGAACCCTGGGTACACACTGAAGCGTCTAGCCCAGTGGTGGGCACCCTGTAGCACACAGGCCGCATGTGTCCATCAGGGCAATCCGCTGGCAAGCTGTGAGACAGTTTGTTTACATTGACCCTCCACAGGCACAGCTGCCTGCAGCTCCCAGTGGCTGCGGTTTGCCGTTCCCGGCCAATGGGAGCTGCAAGAAGCTGATGGGGCGCAGGTTGCCCACCACTGATCTAGCCCATGTGGTGCCAGCTTCACTGCTGTGGTTACTTAAATTAGGTAGATCAAAGGTACCTTGGGTATGTCTACAGCTGCTGCAGTCACACCTCTGGTTGCAGTGTATACACGCCCTTTGGTTGAAAAAGATTTTTCAAAATCAAGTCCATGGACTAGGCAGCAGTAGTGGGGGTGATGTTATACGTCAAAAGTATTTACAGTGTTAGAGCTTGACTGTGATGGGACTAGGCATGATACTAAGCACTACACCGTGTAATAAAATGTTTGCAGGATTGTGGCCCAAGTCTCTGATCCTGAAGAATTAGCTCAAACTCTATTTGTCACTCATGGGCATCTTGCCTGATTAAGGCATTCAGGATTGGACCTTAAATGGGACTAATCAAATACACTGTCAACAGTATTACATGTGTCTATCCAAGACAGTTGCACCAAATGCATATGAAGTGGAAGCAGATGCTGAAGTATTCCATTATTGCCAGACAGCTATATTTAAGCTAAATTCTGAAGGTAAGAATTTGGCATCTTTCTGAACAGCTGGACTTATTGGGCCATATCCTCAACTCGCATATTTCCATGTACGTGCGTTGCCTTCAATGGAACTGTGCCAAGATGCCCCCTTCTGAGGATCTGACTTGAATTGAATATAGTCTTTTGAATGGGGCAATCACTATTGATTAAATAATAGCATTTTTATTACATAATTTCCCACTGGTACAATTGTTGCTGGGATTTCCTTGACTCTGATTCAATGATTTACCAGTGTGCCAGAGGTGTTTTGTGTAGAAGTGGCATAATGATAAAGAACAGATATTTATAACGCGTGATGTCATGCATACATATATATACAGAGTGGACCAAACTTCCTGATTTTGATCTAAGGAAATCAAGTGCACATAGTCATTGGAAATAATGTACAAGACACCACATGATAGATATTGGGATTGGAGTACTTTACAAAGTGTTTTTGCCAGTCAGAACCTTGTGTAAGTTTCTGCATAAAGCTCATAAATACCTGAAGGTCAGTAATGTCCTTTTTTGATAACAGCTATTCTGAGACTCAGTAATGAAAACCCCTTCAGTGTATCAAACTGGGAAGGTGATAGACCAGTCAGGAAAAGTAACACAATTTATGTAAGAGAAAACCTGAGAAGTAGTAATTATTTTCAACCCATTTGGGACTAGAGCTTGAGTAAATTGTTATGCATGTTCAGTGGTTCAGAGATGAGAATTTTGCATTCCTTCATGTCACTTTGACCAATAAGTGGACTGCATCCATGAACGAAGGGCACAATCAAAATATCTATCTGCTCCCGCATGCGTTCCCCCTCTCTCCCCAAAAAGCAATATTTTCTACCTAAAATAAAATCAGCATGAGATATCTGAGAATGAGCCACCTGGAAAGCATAATGCTCTGTTGTATCACACTTCTTCCTTACAACTGCTTCTCAGAAGAAATTAAACATCTTGGGGGCATTTATCTGAGGAGACTGCTGTGACGGTATATTATAACTGAGCATCTAAAATGGACTATTACTATCTGCTACATGTTGTAAGAAATAAGCTAGATATAATCCTTCCAGGAGACACATTGCCTTGATAAAAATTGCTTGTTTCTCAAAAGTTTCTACATTACATTACAAAAGTCTACATTCGTAGGCCCTCATCCTTCAATCTAACCCATGTGGCAGGATATATGTTGATTGTAGCTAACTTCCATGAGACTGCAGAAGTGTTCCAATTGCAGGTTTTGGGCCTTAGGCCCTGAATTTGCAAAAACTTATGTGCCTGGTTAACTTTGTTCATTGTGAATAGTCCTACTGGATTTCAGTGGGACTACTCTCAGCATGTCAGATTAAGCACGTGCTTAATTCTATGTGGTACAGAGCCCTTAGACTGTAAAATCATCAGGGCAGGGACTGTGGATACCTCTATATTTCTACAGTGGCTGGCACAATAGGCCTAAGTCCTGATTGGAATCTCTTAGCAATATCATAATATAGATCTAATAATGGAGAAAGCTATTTATTGACATTATTAGATTTGCAGTCATTTTGTTAGCTTTTTTTTTAAAAAAAAACAATGCTTTGCTTGCAAAGGAATTTCTGACTATCAACTTTGCTGTCGCTAGTCAGCTGATTAGTAGACTTCAAGAATCATAAGTCATGAGCTGATTTAAGATATTCAATTAAAATTAGATCTTGCTTGACAATATTTCAATGAAATCTTTGTGGGGAAATGCTGATTCTTCAAAACTGACAACTTTTCATGAAAACATTCATTTTGACAAACCTTTCATTAGGAAGGTTTCTCCAGTCCAAGATGGAATTTCTAGTCAAAACCAGAAACCCCCCCCCCCCACACACACACACACACTCCAGACTAGCCAATAAAGTGTGCTGTCCACAGGGTTATTGGCTAGTCTGGAATGGTCTTTCTGGTTTTGACCAGAAATTCCATCTTGGACTTGAGAAACCTATTGGCTATTCTGGGTGGATCAGTCTCTCTCTCTCTAAGAATCTCAACATTTTTTGATAAAGAGAACTGTTTTCCAGCCAGCCTCAACTAAAATACCACACATTATCTGAGAAAAACAACACCACATTTCTGATAGGATTCTCATTCAGAATCATTTTAAAGAGTATTCTATTTATTTTTGAACAAAAGTTTTGCCTTTTAGGTGAACTATAAAGGAAAAAAAAAACCCTTCCCCTTTTTCTTTGTTTGTACATTTTTACTGTTCATGACCTCCATTGTGTGTGGGAGTGTGGGGGTGGGTGGAGGAGACATGGGAGGGAAATTCTGCCTGTTATTTACGTTGGAAATATCAGGAAAGTTAAGTATTGAATTCCGTGATTTTGCTGAAAGAATCTCAGAAAAAAAACTGGATAACTAGGATGAATGACGAACTTCACAATAGGCTGAAACCTGAGATTCTGCTTTCGCAGCCCTCTGTTAAATACAAGGCTGATGCATTTGTAAGCATGTGGTACTAACGTCACATTCACCAGCACCACTATTTTTAACAGTTGGTTACTATTTGTACCGGAGATTACTTTTTTCAAAGGGTTATTTTAAAAAATGAAATGTAAGTTTGTCTGTAACAGACATTAAGCAGTACAGGCTCAATCCTTCACCAATACAATCTATGGCATTTGTGCCACCAAATTCATTAACACAGGGCTGAAGTATTATGTTATTTTGATGTTTATTTGTGATTGGCTTGAACCAAAGCTCTGTTTCCAAACACACTCAGAAGTAAAAGACTGATTCTGTATCCAAATCCATATTTTTCCAGTGGTCAAAATGTATGTGGTTTGATGTTTGAATTTGATCCATTACAGCGAGGGAACTGCGGGAGTCAAGCAATAAATTCATAAATGACTTAGGGTCGGATGAGAATAAGGTGGGTGAGGTAATATTTTTTATTGGACCAACTTCTGTTGGTGAAAGAGACAAGCTTTTGAATTTAGACAGAAATCTTCTTCAGGTTTGGGAAAGGTACTGAGACTGTCACAGCTAAATACAAAGTGGGACAGATTGTTTAGCATAAGTAGTTATCACACATATTCTAAAAGACCATTCAAGTCACCAGTAAACACCTTTGCAGTCACAGGGCTGAAAAGGGGGTTAGTGGGTTAAAGATTACTGTAATAAACCATAAATCCAGAGTCTTTATTAAGTCCATAATTTTTAGTGTCTAGCAAAGCTATGAATTTAAGTGCCCAGCCTCTTCTTTTGAAAGTGTTGTACAGGTTTCCTTTGGGGATGAGGACTGAGAGGTCAGATATGAAGTGATCATTGTGCAAAAAGTGTTCACCCACATGTGATATGGTTTTTTTTTCTCTTTCTTTTATCATTTAAAAGCTGGTGCTCCTATCCAGATGTTTGATTCAGGACCAACTGTTGTGCTAACTTCTAAATATCTCACACAGTTTCTTTTCCATTTGTATCTGTGTGCAAACAATCAAACAAACAAAACCCTAATGCTCTATAGTCAAATGATCTGATATTAATCAAACTCCTAATGAGATGGGGCATTAGGGAGCTCAAAGAGCTCAGCTGTCCAAACTGTTGGGATATTTATTGCAATCTGAGAATATATTGGAGCTATATCAGAGGAGTTGGAAGAGGATCAGATAATTGTATTGGAATTCAAAGATGACTCAGATCATAGTAGAAGATGAAAGAGGATTAAAACAAGTGGAGGAGCTACAGAATGCTTTTAGAAGCTTCACTGAATTGAATCCCCCTGGGGCTGTAGACTAACTACATTAGTGTATTTTTTATGTGGAGGAACTGTACATTACAGTCGTTATGTAAGGGAGAGTGAAGAGCCAGAACACCATTTCAAGATAATGGACTGCTTGCTTGGGTCTTGCTGCAACCATAGGGTCTCATTGCAACCATAAGGGGGTGTCTTGTGGATGCAACAAGATCCACCCCCTCCCCCCTTTACTCAGGGGGGGAGAGAGGGATAGCTCAGTGGTTTGAGTATTAGCCTACTAAACTCAGGGTTGTGAGTTCAATCCTTAAGGGGGCTACTTAGGGATCTGGGGTAAAATCAGTACTTGGTCCTGCTAGTGAAGGTAGGGGGCTAGACTCAATGACCTTCCAGGGTCCCTTCTAATTCTATAAGATAGGTATCTCTCAAAAAAAAATATCATAGGATCCTTTTGAGACCTGAGTGCTTTGTAGAGTTCCTTTGGGACTTAAAGTGTGATCTTACATCTACCGATATGGTGTCATCTACAGAAAAGTCCCATACTTTTAAGATAGATGAAGACAAAAGGACTGTATAAAAATAAAGTAGATTTATATGGAAATTAGTTTAAAAGATTATAGATTGTTAAAGAGTCATGTTCTTCCTATAGAATGTTTATACCAACTTATGGAATTTTATAAATAATTTTGTCCCTGCTATTCTAGCCAGTAGGTTTGTTTAAAGATTCTGTAGAAGGGCTACCACTCTTTCAAAGACTATAAGCTTTTCCCAGTAGGGTTTTCATTTAAATTGTACATCTATGAAAAACAGAAAGGATTCTGTGGGAGGAAACAAAAAAAAATACACACATTCTGGTTATATTAGGAAACCGTGAAGTGTTTATCCATAAACCTGTCAGTATCTCTGGGTGATGGCTCAGGAGAAGCTGGGTAAAGGATTGGATCAACTGATATCTCTTGTTGTCTTCTGGACAGAAGTGCCTCGCCACCACTAAGATTCCCTAGTGCTATAATGGATTCTGGGTAGAAGTTATGTCTCAGAATAAGCAGGACTACCAGCAGGTTTGGCAATCCTGCTACTGCTGAATAAGGGAGTAAATGAGCAGTTGTCTCCCTTAAAGATTTTTTCAATGTCATGAGAGAAAGGCTAGGCAGCCAGACACTTCTAACAAAGGACAGAGCCAGCCAGCAGCCACTAGAGAAGAAAGATAGCAAAAGGAATTAGGATCCCAGGACCTTTTAGGGGGGAAAGTGCCTCTCCTATAATTCCAGATTTTTTATTTTTTTTCTTTAAAAAAGGATTAATAGGAGGCAACACAGGAAGCCAGCATTTTCCTGCATAAGGCTGCAGAATCAGGCCCAAGAAATTGCGCATTAGTTCTAAGTGACCTATTTTTTTAAAAAACACAAATTTGGAATGTTAAATATTCTCTGAAGCACACATAATGGACACATTCAGTTTTAAGCCACTTACACATACTGGCATTATACCGATGTTTGAAGGTCATACTTTCATCCCTCTGACAGATCAGTAGCCCTTTGAAAGGGAAAGCAATAATAATGGGAGCTGTTACAGTGGAAAGTGTGGAAATTAGGGTGCATATTGCTGAAAGCTATCTGTTATAGAAATTTAGTCTATAGCCTGTCATTTAGGGACATCTGGGTATATGATGTTACTGTTTTATCATCTGATGGAAATGACTGGAATGTTCACTTAGTGGATCTCTAGCCATAAAGTCCCAACAGTGGCTAAGCCGGGAAATCGAATTAATAAGACTGGAGTCATCAATAAAAGCCCCATTTTCAGTAAAGCTAATGGACATAATTAAGGGTGAATGTTTGTCACAGCCATGACTTCTATGATAAAAAGAATGACTTTTGATGGGGGAGGGGTTCCCTGCCTATAAAAAAAATAGGCCTGAATTCCCATTTACACTAATTACACTGACACAACAATGTAGTTAACGACCTTATTGTTTAACTTACCCCATTTTAAGACCCTTTTCATTGCCACAGTGTGGTGTCAGAGAATGTAGTGTAAAGCAGAATCAGGCCCAAAGTCTTTGTCACTCTGAACAGCTCACTACAGAGCTGACTCCTTGTTAATTTAAAAAACAAAAACAAAAAAATGGCAAACCCTTTGGTTCTTTTTGGAGGCCTTTAAATATTGTTAATCTATGCATTAAATATAATTCATTGTTTTGAAAAATAAGGAATATTTGATGTTTCTCACTGTAGCCTTTTCTATAGTTATGGGTTACTTTAAACAATTACCCACCCCAAGGTGAGACTATACACGTACTTTAATCTGAGAGGGATCAGTCCCCAGGATAGACTACAGTAAAGAGGTTATCAGTAGAAAGGGGACTTGATGGTGCACAGCAGGGACTTCATAGTGCTCTTGCTATAATCATTACTTTGATTAACCAAACAAACAATACACACACTGTGATCTGGTGACACAGAGATGCACCAATCCAGAATGCATAATAATATGTGAATTACTCACACCATGCCTTGCAGGAAAACCCGAAAGGTTCATTTTCATCTTCATCCTCACTCCCAACCAGTGAACATCCTGCTGGTATCTCCCCCCACCAAGATACACAGAATGGGATACAGCTTTTAAAATGTGCTACGCTGACACTCACTGGGGTTCATACATATTATGAAGGTTTTAACTCTTCCTTATTTGAACTTCCACATCCCACTACTTTTGAGGTGCCCTGTTTTTCAGAGGCTAACTCATTAATTCCACTTATGCTCATTAACATTGACATCAGCTTATCACTGTGGTAACAGGCAGTTACCTTAAGGAAGGCTCTAACATTTCATCTGTCTAAGCATAGACATTATCCAAACTTAGCAGTCATTTTCAAAACATCAGCATATCACAGACATAAGCTCAGCAGGTATATTATCGATTTACTTATGCTTACATCCTAAACCTAAATTGCTAAATGAAACATCTTACAGACCTGTAGACCCTCTCATACGACATTAACTAATGCTTGTATTTCACCCATGTATCCTAAATATACCTGATGTCTTTTATTCTTGCCTACACTCAGTTTCTCATGACAATTTATTTAAGATGAACTGTTGTGCACAATACTTAGTTGTTCTTAGCTATTTTTTTTACTTCTGCATTTTTTATTGCTATAACTTGTCCCCTTATTTTGGCATGATGAACAGCCAGTCTTAGAAATACTCCTAACTACAACATTCTAATTCTAGCTAGTTAGATATCAAAACTGCTACCATACAGCTAAAGTTAATGTGCTCTATTAAAATGAAATTCTTCACAGCCATCATGACAGATGTTTTATGAAAAAACATTTTTCTCTCTCTCACATACACACACATGCTTTGTGAGATCCACAAAGCATGGGCTGTTTGGAAACATCTAGTGGGCACTACCCTCAATAATAATTTGGAAGGGGTATTTTCCTTTCCTGAAAAATAAAGGTTCATCGGTTTGCATTCTCTGCTTTGGCAGTGATGGCGCTATTTGCATACATGTATGTACATCACACACTTACGCCTCTTGAATAACTCAAAAGTGAACATAGCAATTTAGTGGTAGCTATAAAAATAATATCTATGCCCCCCAGGGGATTTCACTGCAAAATAAAATTACACCTCTGGTGTATTTATTCGTCTTGACAGCTGAGATTAGCTTCTCAGAATTTTGCAACTAGTTTCCCACTTCAACTGATTTCCAGCTGCATGTAAGGTTGCATTCCATTCAGATGTCAGCATCCAATAGATTTATTGACATTGCCTTGGAGGAGGAGGAAGAGCTCAAATCCTCTCCACCATTGCAATGTGACTGGTTAAGCTGTTGGTGGTGAACAAATCACAAAAATTAGCCTTTAAGAGTCTAGTGAGATGTTTAAAATCATAAAGCTTAATGGACCAAACAGGACCACTGATCGGGCTTCTGGGACAAGGGACATTATCTTAAGAAATCAGGGTAGTCCTGGAAATATCACAGCAGGTGCTAAGTCTAAATGGAATATTAATGTTAACACATCTGCTCTGTACTTGATGTTAATGTCAAGAGGCAGTCAAGGGAGGAAGAGGACAGAACAATTGTCCCATCGATATTGGTAAAAGAAAGTTAGAAGCAGGACAAAAAAAATCTTTATTCAGAAGAGTATTAAATATGTAAAGTCTCAATATCTACTGTATAAAACAACGACTGGTACTTGGCTTAAACTGCTTATGTAGGAGCCAAGGTAAGTTAGGTGTAATGTTTCAGATGCTTAAAAACGATGCACATTTTGCATAAGCATCAGATGCATGTTGGCTATTCTGTTTTAGAATTTGAAACATTCTCCGTGTTCCCTTCCCCGCCCCACAATTGGAAGTTCTACTTCTCTGGAGGGTAGGAGTTCAATCAGGACAGAAATCACACTGAGTAACACAGAAATTCTAGGAATTTGAGTAGATCAGAAAGCTGCATGTCCATGTTCTGTGACATCTGGCGTGAGTATGTGTGTTAAAAACAGTGTAGACTCTTCTGCACAAGCAGTAGGATGGCTTGCCATGCTGAGTATGTGCCTAAGGTGTCAGATGGGCAGGTGCTCAGGGCGGTTATGCTGTCCCACAGCTCATGGTGCTGTAGCCACATTCTATTTTTAGTGCATGTTGGAATTAAAATATTGCTATTTCAATGAGAACTGACATAACTACATTTTCTCTGAGCTGGGAGAGTGATTCCTAGCTCGAAGTGTAGGCAGAGCCAATGACACTGATTTTCTTGACCAGGACTTAGGAAACCTAGGTTTTATTCCCACTCTGCCATTGGCCTATTGGGCGACGTTGGCCAAGTCACATCTCATCCCTGTGCCTCAGTTTCTACATCTGTAAAATAAGGATAATGATACTGACCCCCTTTGTAAAATCCTTTGACATCTACTGATGAAAGTGCTATATAAGAGCTAGGTGTATTAGTATGTTATTGCTGATGTTTCTTTTCTCATTGACACATAGTTATGTTATTTTGGAGTCGTTCATGTGGCTATTCTAAATCATAAGCACCTTTAGACAGGAGCATTTTTAGTTATGTCTTCTGCAACAGAGGCCCCAGTCCTGGATACACTTATGCTTATGCTTAAATTCAAGCATGTAAATAATCCCATTGAAGACAAATGGGCTACTTACATAATTAAAAGTAAATCATGTACTTAAGTTATGCAGGATCAAGGCCCAATTAAGGCTCTCACATTAAAAAAAATAAAAAAATAGAAAAAAGAAAACCCCAACTAACTTAATAGTAGCACACCACTCATCTTGTTAGCATCCATGTGATCAGAGTCTGCTTTTCTCTCACCAGTCAACCTCTTAAAAGATCAGAGATCTAATCCAAAGTCAGAGTAGCTTTTCATTGACGTGGGATCAGGCCCTACATGGCTTTGTGGGTTTTGTTAGTGTGGGTGTTAGTGGTTCCTTGTCTTCTGTTCTGGCCTGAAAGCTGTGGCAAACAGGTGAGATTTGCAGTGTTCTCTGAAGACAGCTAGGTTTGGTTACAATCTTACTTCCTACAGTAACTCACTTCACTTTCAGGCTCATTCCATATTCTTCCGAGCCTGTGTGTTTTCTCAGTAGAAATTCAGGGGACAATCCATATAAATTTTAGTAGGTTGAGCAGCTGAGATAGTAATTCTTATTTAAAATGGAGCTAAGTAGATATGTGCTTAATGTTTCAGTATTACATACAGCTGAACCTGAAATAATTTAATACCAGCCACAGAAGAAGGTATGGAACATTTGATCTGAATTTTATTATAGTTAGTGAACCATGTTATTAAATATTAATAAAGATGGATTTTTTTCTAATACCTTCAACAATTGGGTTGAAAAAAGAGTACTACACACCAGGAACTTTGATTTAACTGCATACTGGAGATCTGACCAATATTTAAAAGTGTTGACTGGAGTAACTAAACATGTAGCATTAGCACAAATAGCAAAGAAAACAGCTCTAAACAGAAAAAAAAAAAAAGAAACAGATCAAGGAGACGAAACTGCTTGCTATGATCAGGAAGCATATTAGTCATTTGTTAGCAGCATTTTCAAGCAGAAAGGAAGAAACCATGGTTCACTCTCAGGTTGGAAACATGGAAGCAATGGAGTGCTGCCAAAATCTTAAGAAAGGCTCCCTCAAAACTTATCCATGTCTGCCAGTGATATATGTCCCCTCAGTTCGTGACTTGGTGCTTGGCTTGGGAATACATTCCTTCTGTTTGAGATGGAAAGGCCTCCCTTGACTGTAGGCAGTCTCCCCTAGCTTTTGCGAGGGTGGGACAAACATGAAGTGCCCTGTAATGATTTATTAATCTTGTCTTTTGATCAGGCTTTGGCATACTGCTTCCAGTACAAATATTTAGGTTTAAGGGCCTCTTGCTAAGGGACTGGTTAAGATATGTCAAATACGGAGGTGATGGCTCCATATAGTCACCTATCAGTTGACACTTTAGGGGACAATACCAAAAGACCTCCACAAAAAACAATGGCAGCACAATCACAATATCTAAGTAACCCCTAAAAGAACAGTGAAATGGTTGCTGTCTTGACTAAAGGTTAGAGATGGAATTTCAACTTCCAGGAAATGAGTTTTTGAATGTTCACATTAGATTTTCCAATGCTCCTGTAAAAGAAAGAAGGCTAGTTACCTGTGGAGAAACACTTGGGAAGTTACAATAGCAAACTTTGATTTTTTTTTCCTCCTGTATTTTATAGAGACAGTGTTGTCAAAAGGAAAATATGTATTTGTTAACAAGATGGTGCATATATTTCCTAATTGTCTAAACCTAGCTCAAGTATGCCATGAAGGTTCGTGAGACAGAAACTTGTTTCTGAAGATAAGATACTTCACATACAGCAAAAATAAAGATGTATTAAGGCATTAAAACTGTATACAGTATCTTTGAATCATTACCATGAAAAGAGATTCTTTGAGGGAAATGTCTTAAAGTTCATTCTTGCAGATCTTACTTAGGTAAATCTGATTTTTAATTAAACCAATGGAAGCTTTCCCTTAATAAAGATTAAGGCTTGTATAACTAGAAGAGGGCAGGAATAAACATTTTAAGCCAATGTAAAATGATCATAATTTTCATGTATCAAACCAAAGATCTCAATGATTTTTTACAAAAAACAGTGTTAAAACGTGTTAGTAGATAGGTATTACCATTGTATAGATGAGGAAATGGAGGCACAGACATGCCCAAGGTGCTACAGATTGTGGTAAAGCTAGGGGAAAAAAAAAACAGGTCTTCTGACTTGGAGTGCTACACCACATGTAGTTGGGAGCATCCTTTGTGACTGACGCTGCGGGGGGGATTTACTTATTAGACCTCTTTTCTGATTCCCTGATGTTTCTTTTCTCCTAGTGCGGTGTGTTGGTAGCAATGTGTATTTGGGCTTCTTTCCATGTGGCTATAGAATCAAACGTATCTTTAAATGGTCATAAGAATGACTGTAAAACGGATCAGGAAGTAGCAGTGATAAACTAGATGTACTGCTGCTACTCTACATACTGTGCCACGGATGATCATCGCCCTCCCATAGAAGAGTCCATTGGATCATCATTCCCTCCACCCACTTTCCACAGCACCTGCTAAGATAATTCTTTAGAGGATTTACTAAATTTTTGCCTTGAAGTCTGGATGCCTAGGATTCCCATATTGCTCCAAAATGTACAGAAATAGAAATATTAAGGGTGAAATCCTGGCCCCACTGAAGTCAGAGGCAAAACTCTTATTGATTTCAGTGGGGCTAGGATTTCACTACAGATAGATTAGATAGCAAGCTATTCATTTTGGGGGAGTTTGGGGGCTCACCAGCTGGGTAGTTAAGGTACTGTATTCCCTCAGTGTTTATAGTCCTGTAAGTGGAGCACTTAAAGGTCTGATTTTATCATTTCCTTCTTGACCTCTCTCAGTTGCAAAATAGTGAGAAATGGATACTAATCTGCCATTAAGCACACCATTAACTTCTAAAGGGAGAGAGTCATAACAAATGAAACCTATTGTGTTGAAGGGCATTGTAATTGAACAGCATCAAGTAGTGGCTTTTCCTGGAGGAAAGCAAACAAATTCAGCAGTATAGTAATGCATTTTGGAGTGACCATGAGCTGCTAAATGAACACAGGTGGCTGTTTCCTCTGAGAGTTATTTGTAATAGACTTTAAATTAGCACAGGGAGGTATCAGCTTTAAATACTTTTGAAATCTCACAAGTGTGAAAGACTTCATACATCATAACTGAAATAATGGAAGGTGATTAATAATTGTCCTTTACCTAAATGAGTTGCCAGATGCATTGACTCTCAAGTGTGAAAAAAAAATCTGAGAAAACTAACTCTTGATGCAAAACCTGTTCACAGTTTTTTTGTTAACCCACTGTGATCCATGTAGAAAAGACAAGACACTGCTTTTTAAGGTAGGAAAACAATTCGGTGATCCTGTGAGTGGAGTTCGGGAAATTTAGGATTTAAAAAGATGATCTCGTTCACTGGTCCATCCAGTTCCGCTTCTTTCCTCCTAATCACATGCAGAAATACCTCCTCTTGGAGGAGTGTGTCCCTGGAGATGCCCACTCTTCCAGAAGTGTTTCAACATATAATCTTCAAGCCGGAATTATGCTAGGAAAGTTTCCCCTTGCCACAATTAGTTTATTACATCAAAAACAAATAAGAACACTACAATTACTTTTCCCCTTTACCAGGAAAACCCTTTCTTTCTAGGCTTCACCCCACCTGGACCAGTCTGACTTCTCTTCCCTGAAGTCTCTATATAGCACCTCTCTGAGCACTGAGCTAAGAAACCCAAACTCTGGCCAAGTTGGCCCCTAAACTCTCAACCACACAGTTTGAGTCTCTTGTTCCAAAGATCCAGATCAGTTAAAGCTTGGCAGCGTCTGTCTCCTCCTTCTAACAAGGCAAGACTTTCAGCTTCCCCAGGCCTTCTCTTCAGGTCTCCCTCCGTAGGAGCTTCCCCTGCACTTTGTGGATCTCTATCTACCTTCAGCTTCCTTTTCTTTTCCAGTGAGCCTTTCCCCAGTCCCCTACATAGCCTGTGCCAGTCTCTCCCTGAGACCTCTCCCCAAGGCCTCTCCCAGAGGAGAGTCTCACTCCTTGTAGGCCTCTACAGGAACACCCTTTCCTGATCTCTCTCTCTGTGTCTGACTGAACTATCAGAGGGGTAGCCATGTTAGTCTGGATCTGTAAAAGCAGCAAAGAATCCTGTGGCACCTTATAAACTAACAGACGTTTTGCAGCATGAGCTTTCATGGGTGGTATTCACCCACGAAAGCTCATGCTGCAAAACGTCTGTTAGTCTATACGGTACCACAGGATTCTTTGCTGCTTTGACTGAACTATGTCAATCTGTTCCTTTTACCTTTCCTTCCCACACATGGAATCACTCATCCCCATCAAGCTCCCTTATTGGGAAGATACGCAAAGCAAATTCCCTCTTCTTCCAGAGCTTAATTATGTAGAAGGTTAAACTAGTCAGGCACAGGTACCCCCTGACCCTGCTTTACTCTCCAGAGGCAGTCCTGTGGCACATGTACGTACATAGGGATTTCTCTACTCATCTTACTAAGCCCTGGTCTACACTACAAACTTATGTTGGCATAACTTCGTTGTTCTGGATTTTCCACGCTCCCCCCGAGAGATGCAATTATACTGACCAAACTCCCGATGTAGACAGCGCTATGTCTAAACACTTCACTAAGCACAGCTGTACTAGTGCATCTCCAGTGCTGTAAGTAGACAAGCCCTAAGAGTTACATCTCACTCTCATTCTTCTTCACTGATATCAGATAACAGATGGCAGTATATAACCCTGAATTTTTCTTTTTCTGATTTTAGGCTGTTACTTTTTTTCTTCTTGGCTCCTTTCAACACCCTGAACAAATAAGTGCCCTTCTCTTTTGTTATGTGAGCATTTTGGAAGACTTATGTTCCCTGCCTATGAACATATCTAGTCATTTTGGTAATTCCATGTAACCATTTAAATATTTTAGTGATTTAACTTTTATTGTACCCTTATACATATTACAGGTGGAGCTAGTAGCACTGCCTAAAGCTTAGGTTGCCTGGCACTTGCTATTATAAGATCCTGATTTCAATTGCTTATAGCTTTTCCAAATGGAAGCCATTTGGACTGAAATTTTCCATGCCAGCTCTTTGCCTTAGACTGAATTTTTTGGGAGGTATTTCAGTTAAAGTGATCAGCTATTTCCAAAAAGGAGGTTAGAGAAAAATATGTTGTTTTGAGAATGTTAAAAAAACAAATAGTACTGTTTCACTAAGTAACTCTAATGCCTCCATGCTTTGGAGCAGGGATTTAAATTTGGCAGGATATCTGCCCTGGTGTCAGATTTACGTTTTGCCAGCCCCATGAAAATTTACTCAATTGTGGCCACTTTCAGCCTTTGAACAATATCAGTTTTCACATGCTCAGTAATAACAAGTTTGGCACCTAAAATCTGCAAAGATTCTGTCCTCACTGAACATGCTCCATCTTATCACAACTCCTAGTGTAAACCAGACTATACAGAGCTGTCCACAGAGCAACTGAGTTTTCTGCACCCCAGGACTCCAGGGGATAAGCAGGACTTTCCTCCCAACTGTTCCTCCCAGCTGCCAGTGGCCATTATGGTGCCAGGCACAGGAACTGAGATCAGGGAGACTCTCTCTCCTGCACTCACAATGCTTTTGCTGCTGTTAACCAGGGAATATAGAGGGAATGGAAGAAGAAGATATACAGGAATGCAGAGGAGAGATAGGGTTTCAGGGCCATAAGTTGTGAAGGATGAGGGGCAGGAAGTGGGAGCAACAACAGAAGGGCAAGGAGACAGAATCCAGTGGTGGGGCATTGCAAGAGTAGAGGAGTGTGAGAGCCATGATGCAAGATGAATAGGAGGAGATGGAGGAAGTTATGGCCATGGGACAGTATGGTCTCTATAACAACTAGAGGATACTGCCTGACAGATCCTGGAATTGAATCCTGGAGTCCTCAGCCTCTACACTCCTCTCTTGTCAGCAAATTGCTGTGAAACTCACTGGCAAAATGAGGGTCTCTTTCCCACCCCGCACCCAGCTCCCATTAGTGAATGGCCCACAGAGGATAACAGCTTACTACTCCATTTTACTCCAGTGACTCAAGTGTGTTGTGAGAGATTTCCAGAGGGTTGGAGAGGGAAAGATATTGCCCTGATGGAACTGTTTGCTTGCTACAGTTTTTCCTTAGAGCATTATATATTGTCCACTATTCAAGCTGAACAATTGCTTTGAGTCACATGCTATGTTTCTGTTACCTGATTAAATAATCAACCCTTTATAAGGTAATTCCACCTGAAAGGAATTTCATTTCATGGTTACACAAATTAGAGTTCAGGCCTCAATTTAATTTTCTGCTGACATTCATATGAACAAAACACTAATGATTCTTCACTTCCCTCCCCCACAAAATCATCACTCAGATACTCTGGCCATTGAGGACATACAAATACTTAAATAAGTAGCTTGGTGGGAAAAGAATGAGAATTTTAATGAGGTGTGAACATGGATGATGCAAACATCATGGGTGAAATGAGACAATTCATTAAATGTTTCCCACTATAGTCTGAAACTCATCATAAGATTGCCATTATATTCAGCTTCATTGAGATCCTTGTTTTACATTATCCTCGAAAGAGCTCAAAAGAAACATGGAAGAATACATGGTAGGTTCTAAGGCAAAGGCAGAGATAGCCACAGAAAACAATAATAGGAGCAGATTTGGAAAAATTAGTCTTTTTTTTTAAGACAGCTGGCCTGCCATATGCAGTAGCTATCCTGAGGGACTTTGCAGAACATTCTTTTCAGGATATGCTTACATTCCTTGAGAAAGGAAAACAGACTTTTGCAAAACAGAACAGACAAATTTGTAGTCTCTTGACAAGTCCAGAGATAACTCCCCTCCAAAATTGTCAGCATAGCTTCCTCTAGAGTCTTCCAAGAAGCCAGATGCTAAAGTTGTGAAAGATATTTTTTCCCATTTCAACACCTGTGTTCTGCAACTTCCAATATAAATAGGAAATGAGCAGTACAATATTCTGTATTCAGTTGAATGCAATCTCTAGCTCCATTTGTATTTTCTTTCTGGTCTCTTAATAGAGTCTAACTTTCAAGATGGAAGGGGAAAATACACACTGTGTTGTTTTAAGAGAGAAAAGAAGTTTTTTTAATTGAAATAATTACATCTGTAGCATCTTTAGGGTTCCTATTTTGCATGGGAGAGTCCCTTTTTTAAGTCCTGTCCTGGCCATCCCTACATTTTTCATAAAAGTGAGCATTTATCCCCTTTACTCTTGCCAACTTGATTGGTTGGCAAGAGCAAACTGGACAAATGCCCACTTGTGTCAAAAAAGTGGGTTGGGGAGGAGCAGTGATGCCAGCCCCATGTGGTTATGGTAGGCAGGGCTTGGGTGAGCAGCTCAGTCTAGCTTTGTGGGAGAAGGAGCGGTCTCAGGTTAGCCCCACATGACGTCCTGTTTTCTTTTTGGGAAATATGGTTACCCTAAGTAGCTTTAAATTAGCCCTCAGCAGCATTGTACCTTATTTTACTAGGAATCATGTTACATTTTCAAATGTTAGAAGAGGATGTGGTTGAGAGGCATTGCTTGCAGACTGTTTGAAAGCTGATCTTTTTCAAGTTTAAGGAGCACCTGGGAAAAAGCAGAAACTCAAAAATGCACTAAGGCACACCATTGAAATTTTTACCCATGGTGAAATAGTGGGAGCACATGAAGTATTTTCATCAATGAAAATTCCATATAAGTTAAGCACTCAGACCCTGATTTGGCAGAGGGCAAAAGCATGTTTGTAACGTTAAGCATGCGAATGAGAGTATTTTCACTGATTTCAAAAGGGACTCCTCATGAGCTAAGTACCTTACTGAATTAGGGTTTAAGTTTGCATTCATTCTCTCACTGCTAGTGAAAATTTTAATTGGAGCTTTTCATAGTGCAGTTTTGAACTGGGTAGGCAGAGTTTTGCATTTGACTGAAGTTACATGGTATCTATTCAGGTTCATTGATTAGCTGAGGATACCATATATTCAAGAAGGTTGGAGTATACTTGGATTGGTTATCTCAGGTTTCTGAGAGAGCAGAGACCAGCTCTCATGTTAGATCGTACAGCTCAGTATATTCTATACTGGTGACATCAGATCAAACAGGGAGTTTTGCTGGAACATAGTGGTTCCATATAGGCAACAGCAATTTTATTTTGTTCACGGCAGGGTTTAAAATGTTAACGTAGTGCATGTGTAAAATATTTAAATTATGCAAAACCATGTAATAAAAAAATTACTGTCTGACCCCTACTTGGCAACTCAATGTTGAACTATGGTTCCCAAGTTGACGTGATGTCTCAAAAGATGAAGCATGTGAAAGTGTTTTTTTAAACCAGTATAAGTCATAATGTCAGAGTCATCATTTAGGGCCATAGGGAACTGCCAGATCATCAAGTCCGACCACACATGTTTCACAGGCCACTAAAAACCACCCTACTGCCCCCACACCAAGCCAACAATCAGAATTAGACCAAAGTATTACAGCCCTTAGGAAATTTAACTACCAGTGCCAGAGGCAGAGAATAGGAGGGACTGAGGTGCACCAATATCCAAAGCCTCTGCAACGGCAGGAGCATAATTACATGAGAAATACCCAGAGGATCCTAACAAGTAATCTGTGCCCTATGCTGCAGAGGAGGTAGGGAGGGGAGTCACAAAAAATGAACCTAGGTAAAAGATAAAGTGATTTTGATGTTGTGAGAGTAAGGAAAAAGTCCAATGTAACTTTAAATAAAGTGCATAGGTGTCTCCCCAACCTTCAACACCTTTCTCTGTTGCATTTGGTATCAGACACCATCAGAGAACAGTTAGAGATTAGTTGGAGTACTGATCTGGTCCAGTATAGCAAACCCTGTTTTCCTGGATTGTACAGTGCTTAAATTAATACAGGTTTGTCAAACAGCATTGAAGCTTTCCTTACCGGCTATGTCTACACTGCAGCTTATGTCAGCATAATTTATGTTGTTCAAGGGTGTGAATAAACCACCACTCACGAGCAATGTAAGTTACATCAACATAAGTGGTGGAGTGTCCCTAGCCTCTGTTTGTCAGAGGGTGGAGATGGATGGCAGGAAAGAGATCACTTGATCATTACCTGTTAGGTTCACTCCCTCTGGGGCACCTGGCACTGGCCACTGTTGGCAGACAGGATACTGGGCTGGATGGACCTTTGGTCTGACCTAGTATGGCCGTTTTTATGTTCTTATGAGTGGACAGAACTATGTTGGTGGGAGAGCTTCTCGTGCTGACATAGCTAATGCCGCTCATTGGGGCTGGAGTAGGTAAGCTGACAGGAGAGCTCTAGCGAGTCAGCTTAGTGCGACTACATTAGAGAGTTTACAGCGGTGCAGCTGCACTGATGCAGCTGCGCTGAGTGTAGCCATGCCTCAAGTGCCAAAAAGTGCCTCTGATTTGCACAACTTCAAGATCTGTGGCCATTCTGTAGCTTTTGTTGTTGCTGATTTGTTTGGACAGTTTTATGCAAAACATTTCAACTTGTTGATCTGAATTTTTATGTCTGATCAGCCTGTCCTTATATCATCCTCTTTAAAAGCTGTATATGCAGATTGCCTCAATCTTAACAAGTGGCCTTGATGTAAAATATGCTAATATAATTAAAATGATTTTTTTAAGTGCTCAGCATTATTCTCTGTGGCTGTTTCCAATTGAAGACTCACACGCTACTCAAATTCAAACAAGTTACAATTAAATTTAAATGATTAGTCTCCTAACAACTACTTGAAAGAGCAGAGGTTTTTACAACAAATGATGTAATTGATCTGTAATTGCTAGAGAATGTTGGAAAGGGCAGTGAATTGCTCTTTCACCTTCCTATAAGCTAAGACCATCTCCGATAACATTCCTAATTTCCATCTACCAAGGAAAGTGAAATCCTTGTGTTACCCCTGACCGTAAAGAAATGTTCCTCCTCATGCAATGTCTGTTTTCCTGTCTTCTTGCCTAACTCTTTTAAGTGCAAATCTAACAGAAGTTGTGTCTCTTCTCTGCTAGCCCTGCTCTTCAAAGTCAAGAACTGGTCTTAAGGCTTGTGCCTGAAAAGTTGTCCCTCAGATGCCCTTTCAGGAATTTACGCCATATGTTCAATTCCTGCAGTCTGATTAGTTTAAGAATTTACATATATATATATATATATATATATATATATATATATATATATATATATATATATATATATATATGCTTATTAGTCAGGGACACCCTTAGAATTTCCTGGCCCAGAGCTGCTTTAAAATCAGGAGAGCTCTTGACTTCAGTACAGCTATGTCAGTTTGCACTAGCAGAAGATCAGGACCCCTGTGTTTAAATGGAAAGGAGTCATATTGTGAACAGCTAGGACTTATCTACATGACAAGTCACAGTGTGAATCTACAGCTCACCATCTTGGCACGTAGCAATGTCTCATGTGGACACTATTACAGTGCGCTGAAAGTCCAAGAATACAGCCTGGTGTACTACTTGGAAAAGCAGTATGTTAAGCCACACTTCAGACCTTTCAGTAGTCATTAGCAGTGTCTACACATGACCTTGCTACATGGCAAGCTGGTGTGCTGTAGATTCATAGCCTGACTTACTGTACAGTCACTTGCCATGTACACAAACCCTAAGTGTTACATTCAGATCAACCTGTCTTAGAAACAGCTGACTGTGGCTACACTACACAGTCAGGTCAAAAGGAAGCTTACATAACCTAATAGTGTCAGTGTACACACTACAGCCTTGTCCCACCGGTGTAAGTGCCTGACTACACCAACATAATAACTCCATTTCCATGAGAGGCATAGGTCTTATGTTGGTGTAGTTAGGATGAAGCAGTTACTTACATAGGTTGTTGGCTGTCTTGTCAATGTCATGGCTCCATGCCGGAGCTGTAAAATTGACAAGATAGCCGGACAGCTAGAGTCCAGCTGCCCCGATTCCCCCAACTCCCTGCTCAGGAAGGCAAGAAACCCAGATGGCTGCCCTCTCCCCTCCCCCCTCCCCGACTCTCGGCCAGGTGCAGGGAGGTGAGAAAAGCCAAGGGGGTGAGGGGGAGCTAGACTCCCAGCAGGGAGCTGTGCAGAGCTGAGAGTCGTAGCACTCAGCCCCCCTGCCCCTTCCCCACACACACACTCCTCTTCAGTCGGTGGAAGTGCTCCGGTGAAGACACACACCACCGACAGGAGAAGGATAATGTGGACATTAGCCACCACAGTAATTACTGTAGTGGCTGTAAGCCAACCTAATGTAGGTCAGCTTAGGGCTGTAGTGTGGACTACACTATGCCTAGGTGAAATGGGAAGTTCAAGTAGCTACTGCTACTTCCTTCTCTTGGGATGATAGTTATTCATTACCTTGCCTCAGCTGTGGAAAATTGTTAGAGACAATGATAAATTAGCATGTTTCATTATTGCTGGTTTGGTTAAAAGGTGCTGTCAGGCCATTATAATGATGCATAACGATATAATTGATTTTCACAGGAAGGACTACAGATGGGTTTCCCAGTACTGCCTTTTACATCGCTTGCACAATTTTATCTTTTGGTTTCTTACTGGAACATGTAACCAGAGTTCTCACCTCCAGGCCACTTGTATTACTGTTTCAGGAATATACTGGAGCTTTCTTCATATTGTCCCCATGCTTCCCAGACAATTAAAGTTGAGTGACTGATGACTGGATCATACTGAAACTTGTTAAGATTCAAATGGTAATGTGGGAAAGGGGAGGGGTCTGGCAAAGTAAGGGGGGATGTAATTGGCTCTTTCTAATACTTTGGGATTTTTGTGCTTTTAGCTCTCTTGGAATAGACACTTTGGTTTCCAACAAAAACAATGGGTTTTTGTTCTTAAGTATACTGGTGTCACCCCATATCTTTTGGGTCAAATTGTGCCATCCAACACATGGCACCTCACTGAAGTCAAAAGGATGCAGAGTTATAATAAGAACAGAATATGGCTCTTGGATTTTGAATAAAAGAAGAACCACCCATATATACTGTTACCTCAGCTATGTCCTGAAGTTAAAATCAATATTATCCAATATAGATATTAAGTAGTTTAGCTGTGCTTTAATTTCTGCAAGTTTGACTTCCATAGCTTTCATTCTTGAGGCACTTCTGAGCCATCAGTACTCTCTTTACTGTGTGTAGCATATTGCCATGGGTAGAAAATCATTATAGCTAAAGCGAATGTTTTCAAGAATGGGTGTCTAAAAATTAGGCACCCAAAATTTATGTTTCTAAATAAGTGGCCTGACCTTCAGAAGTACTGAATCCCCACTAAAGTCAATGGGAGCTGTTGCTGCTCCACATTTTTTAAAACTAGGCCATTGTTTTGGGAGTAGAAGTAGGGACTGAGGAGAACTAACTTGGGCTTTGTATTTGTCATAAACAGATAGTTAAGGGTTAAGGTCTCTTTTACCTGTAAAGGGTTAACATGCAGTACCTGATGACCACCTGACCAGAGGACCAATCAGAGATGAGATAATTTCAAATCTCTGTGGAGGGAAGCCTTTGTCTGTGTTCTTTGTTAGAGCTCTCTTTGGATCTAAGAGAGGTCAGTCATGTCTCCAAATTCTCCTGGAGTAGTTTCTACTATTTAATAGTGAGTATTAATTAGAAAGGCGGATTAGTCTTTTGAATTGCTTTCTATATTTGCAATTGTGTGTTTGCTAAAGGAAATTCTTTATTCCTGTTTGCTGATATTGCTTTTACTGAGAAAGGGGGGAGGGGGAATTCTCTCCAGAGATTGATAAATTTAGACCCTGTATTGTTCTATCTTGGATTGGATTACAGAGACAAGTTACTTTCTTTTTATTCTTTAATAAATTCTTTTCTTTTTAAAACTTGGTTAATTCCTTCTCTTGTGGAGATTCAAGGGAAGGGGAGGAGGGAAGAGTGAGTTCCTCCTAAGGGTGATTCACAAAGTTGAACGGTGTGTCTCTCTCCAGAGTGGCTAGGAGAGAGGGAGGGGGGAAGTGGGCTGCTTCCCTGTGTGTAGATTCAAGGAGTTTGAATCTGGGTTCCCCAGGGGAAGCTTGGGGGACAGGCAGTGTGTCAGACACTTTAACCTGACTGGTGGCAGCGAGAATCAGATCTAAACTAGGATTTTAGTTTAGAGGGAAACCAAGGCAGGTCCCCACATTGGAACCCAACAGCTCCAAGTGGGGGTGAGACCTATGACAGTATTATAATAGACTTGACCTAGGTTCAACCAAAAAAAAATAATTTCAACAACCTATCATTATCTCCAAGATCATGAGCATTGGAGAACTTAATTACCGGGTCAGTTCAAATTTGTAAACAAATCAGTGAACAAAATTATAACAGCAGCCATTAATATAGTTCATTGTGATCATTGGTGTCCTGCTTTTCATCAGTCATCCTAATGATAGTCAGCATTAGTGCGAGGGATGATTTATGTAAGAGATGCAAGTTATTTTAGAGATGCAAAGAGACAATATGACAATCCACCTCATCCCCCACTCCAAAAAGAAATAATAGACAGGAGAGAGATTGACTATTTGCATATCACCATTTGTGCAGGAATAGCATAAATACACCATCCCTATTATGGCCCTTCACTATTCACTTTCTATCTTCTCGTCTAGCCATAGTACTACTGTAGCTATGTTTTCCAGATATCAGCCATATGACCCAAACTAAGCATCATGACTAGTTGCTACCATTGAGAGAAGCCTTCATGGGGACCAAGGCCTTGATTTTTTATCCAGAAAAATTACAGACCGAGTTACAGGATTAGTTATTTATTTTCTGGGATGTAAAGTCTACAAAAAAAAATTGCCAAGGTTAAGAAGTTGGCAGGTGCCTTTAAATCACTGAAACATAGGATTTAAGTGATATAATGTAGTGACTGGAACTGGCTAGACAAGTGAGCTAGTCAGAAATGATGTGCACAGTACATGAGGCTGATTGTATTCTGTAGCCAACGTCTGTGTCCTTTTGTCTTACCACTTTTCACTCGGTATCTCTAAGACATTTTGTTTTTCTGTTCAGAATAATAACAATGCACAATGAGTACTACACTGGTATGGAATTCAAAGTACTAAGCTGATTTGGATGTATTGGTTGAGTGATTTGTAAAGAAAGTGTTCTTTCTTTGGGGATGTGAATCTTTTGAGACTTCTTCCTGCTATTGCCTTCATTGGAGTATGATGTCTTCCTTTAATGTCATTACACTTATATGCATGCTTTAAAAAAAAAAAAAAAAAAAAAAAACCAACCATGTGCTCTATATATTCTTGACATAAAACTTAAAAATAAAATATTATTTATGCCCAAATGTAATGAAAATGCAGTGAGCCAGTTCTCCTACAAGCAAACCAGGGAACTCAAAAGCTCAAATCATCTTTAGAACCTTGCCTTTCTGGATGCATCAGTAGAGCCCAGAATTATGATTAGCTTGAATCACTCAACAGTAACTGAGACCTTGACTCTTTTAAGTGAAACAATTAGAAACAATGCGTTGTGATTCAGTGAGTGTGGCTTACCACACAAAATTAAGGAGAATGAGTTTCCTCCAGATGGGAGTGTCAAGACAGAAAGAAGAGTAACTAACTCTAAAAATATGCATGGGTTTTTCTAGTTGATTTGAAAGTTCTGACCAGAGGTATTGAATAGGGTTCTGAGAAATATTAAACTGAAAGAATCACGCCAATATTTTGAGAATTTTGTTGACATTTCAAATGTTGGTGTAGGATCAATTTGACTTATCTAATATTTTTCTTTTCTGGGTTGATATTCTGAACCCTAGAGGATGTCATCTTAGGATCTTGTTCTCTGAAAACTACAAGAAGACACCTCCCCCCCTTTATTTTTATTATTATTATAGTAGGCTGCTTCCCAACATAAGTGGGATGAGTGCTGTTTTGCCAACTCTGCTCTAATTTCTAATGAAACAGTATGATTATTAAGCTTTACTATTTTGAAGTCTATGTAGCTTTAGATATCTGCCTACGTGTTTAGGTATCAGTCCTTTCCAATATAAAAATATAGGTCCTGATCCTGTGTCAGGGACTAATGTGAACTCCTGGGCCCATTCAGCATTCCACTAAAACCAGTCTGACATTGGACAGACACAGAGGTTTGTGCTAGCTGATTCTAAAATGGGATTGTGACCATCAGTTGTGCATCAAATTGTAGAGAAAGCAAGAGCAAGTGAGATAGTTGGTGGTGATCTTTGTGGACCATCAGCTCCTATGTGATTGGTTCATAACCTCATTTATTAAATTTTCCCACATCCCTCACATTTTGGCATCTTGCATTCACAAAAACTCATACTAGAGAAAATATAACCACAGAGTTACACTAAGGACTATGTAACTTTGAGAATATGAGGAGATGGGAACTCAGGAAAACACATTCAGTAGGATGACTGCAGTGACATTAAATAACAAAATATGATGAGAACTCCAACAAATTAGGAGACTAGCGTCAGCAATGGCCTATGTTTGGCATAAAGATATATTTAAAGATTGTTAAAGGCCATTTATTTATTCATTTATATCCATGCATCAACCACTTGTTATTGATGGGAATTGGCAGGCTACATATTGGAGATCTGGATCCAAAGTCTGACAGTGGGATAGGTATGAGAAAGCAGAAGGAGAGAGGAAAGAAGCCATGTGGTAGCCACTATCCTGGAGGTAGCCATTTACACTTAGGCAGCAAACATTTAGGGCATCTCAAGAAGCACAGTAGCTTCAGCAAGTACCAGTAAAACAGTATTCTTTATTACACTATTCCAAAAAAAAACAAAAAAAACCCAAACCCACACATGAAGACAGTAGACTGCAAAATGCAGAGCAGGTTTAAAACAACTATTAAGGAAAAATGGCTTTATCCCCTTCCCCACACTCACACACAAACAATTCCATCTCTTATAATGAGCAGTTACCAGAGTGAAACTGAGGGCTCCTTGGTGATTGGTACTTTCTGAAGTCATAGTTACTGTCAGTTGGTGGACATCCGACCCAAAGTCATCCTAATAATGTTTAGTTTATTAACAAGGAGGTAACTTCAAAATGTAAAAGTCCAAAAATATTGCTATTCAATTCATGCGGTGGGGGGGTGAGGGGGCGGGGAAAGTAGAATTGGCGTTCTAGTGAATCAGCATGTTTGCATTCAAGGGATACATATAGATATAAAAACACAAGTATTTAGTTCAAGCATATCTGCTAATGCTTTTCTGATCATGCACTACCACTCAGTGGAGACACATTAAAAAGATTTTCCTCTCTGACCTAGGAAACTTTGGACAATTCAGTGAACAATGTGCATATGAAGCATTCCATTACAATTCACTCAACATAGTCACTGATTTTGATTCATCAAGACTTTAGGTATCTCTCTTTACATCAGAGAACTGGAAAATGTGAAAGTTAACCAGATCATTAAATGCACATTCCATGCAATTACCTAGTTGTTGGGATTTTAGAAAGCAATTCAAGTAAAAGAAATTTGCCAACTCATTGATATATAATGTGTTTTGTTCCCAGCCCCACACCTATCTCACATACACGCACTTATCCTATCATAGTGTTACATTTTCAATGCATTGAAATTGCATTGCATTCACAATTTGTCATATCAGCATATGCCTGTTCCATCTCAAGCACACATTTTCATAGTTTGTTGCCAGTTGAGAACTATCTTTTTTACTTAATGTTCCTCAAACGTCAGTCCGTATCATTTCCCCACCACTGCCTACTTTATTTACATTGTCAGCTTCTTGACTGATGTGGTTGTTCATAACAGTACTAATCCATAAAGTTCAGACACTAGCAACACATTTCATTTCAAAGGGTGTCCATAAAATTTGAAGACATGTAGAGATATTCCAGTATTTCATTCTTACATTTTTCATTTCTCATTTGAGATTTTTAAGAGGATTCTTTCTTAGGTCCCGGTCTTGCAAATATGCACATGCCTCACTTTAACCATCCGAGGAGTCCCACTGATTTCACACATATGACAGGCAACAGATACTATATATTGTGTCCCTCTATCCACAAAACCAGATTCCTTAGCTATAGAGCTGACTGGAAATTTTATATTAGAGAGACAGAGAGAGAGAGAGCGAGAAAGAGAGAGAGAGAGAGAGAGAAGATTGAGTTCTATCCAAACCAAAAACTGCAAAACAAAGTCAGATTCAATGAAATTTCCCAATGTGGAAAAAAAATGAACAAAAAGTTTTCAAGTTATTAAAAAGAAAGAAACTTTTCAACATTTTCAAAAAAGAAAATTGCTGGAGAATTTAAATTAAGTAAAAATTGACAGAACATTTTGCATCAAAATGAAAAGTTTAGATTGTCCTGAAATGAAAAATAAATCAGTTTCTCAGTTTTTGTTATTTTTGACTTATCATCCCAGTTCAGACCAGGAAAATATTTTGAACTCAGTATTCATAGGATGGAAAAAACATTTCCCACCCAGCTCCATTTGGTTACCATGCAATCTAGCTGAAGAGGACTCAGAGTGAAAGAAAAATTAAAAGTAATATTTGTAGCAAACTCTTGTACAGAAGTATCAAAGGGGTAGCCGTGTTAGTCTGTATCCACAAAAACGAGGAGTCCAGTGGCACCTTCAAGACTAATAGATTTATTTAGGCATAAGCATCTGAAGAAGTGGTTTTTTTACCTAGGAAAGCTTATGCTCAAATAAATCTGTTAGTCTTAAAGGTGCCACTGGACTCCTCGTTGTTCTTGTGTATAAAAATCTCAATGTTTCAAAGTCTGATGTCATAACTACTAGCACTGGAATCTACTGCTGTGTCTCTCACTGTGAATCTCCCTTTCCCAGTCTTAGAAAGATCTTGTTTTTAGTCCTGCAAAGTCACAAGCTATCAGATATTAACGTGACATTCATCTATGCAAAAGTAGTCTCTGTCCCAGGACTGACTTTTGCCTATCTTGGGCCTCAAGCCAGTGTAATATTTTGGGGAAATTTCCAGATTTTGAATGCAAAAGAATAAACAGTTCTCTAGGAAGTGAATTTTTATTTTATAGCAGCAGTGAGAGTCTGCTCAGGGCTTTAGAATGTCAGAATCAGTCCCAGGAAAGATGGATTAGTGGGCAGAGGGCAGGTAGAGTTCTCAAAGGTACATGATTAATTAACTTATCCTATAAATTACAATGAATATTAATTACTGGATAGAATACCACTGAGACAGTCAAAACATCATGATAAATAAATACACTTTATCACATGGATCTCACCAATAAGTGCGGAGGGGGGGGGGGTTGGAGAGGTGGGGGCTGGGAGGCGAAGAAGAGGGGGAGCCAGACACACTCAGACTGTTACCATTAATCTCAGCACTTGTTAACAGTTACTGCAAAATGTAGTCTGAGATCCTGAAGTATGTCCTATTCTAAGTACATGGAACTATTACTTCATAAATGTCTGAGATACTGCAGATAATCACAAGTGAACACTGATGTTATGAGTACTTGATCTACAATGTACAGTGATAACTACTGTCCCAAATTGCAAGATGCTGAGCATGTGCTCTTCTATTGAAGTCAATGGGAGTTCTAAATCCTCATCACCATGCAGGATCCTGCCCTCAATCTAGTCATCCAGCAAACACAAAGGAATCCTGGGAAATGCAGAAAAGAAAGTGAATGCAGCAGTTTCTTCTTTTGAAGTGTCAATTTCTTTTAGTATCATCTGAGGATACGTTCAGTCTTGGGAAGACATGTTGTTTGCTGTAAATTTTGGATTATGCAAGGATCTGGGAGGAAGTGAAAGGAACTGCATGAGCAGCAAAAGAGTTGGCACTTTGCATTGGTCTTTACTTAAGCACAGGTCTTCACTACCCGCCAGATCGGCAGGTAGTAATCGATCTATCAGGGGTCGATTTATTGCGTCTAGTGTAGACACAATAAAATCTATCCCCGATCGTGCTCCCCGTCAACTCCAGAACTCCAGCTCGAGAGAGACGGAAGCGGAATCGACAGGGGAGCAGCAGCAGTCGACTCGCCGCCGTCCTCACGGCCAGGTAAGTCGACCTAAGGTACACCCACTTCAGCTACGCTATTCACGTAACTGAAGTTGTGTATCTTAGGTCGACACAACGGCCCGCCCCTGCTAGTGTAGACCTAGGCTTAGAGTAGAGTTTTAGGAAAAAATTGTTCCTGGGAATTGGCCGTTGACGTTGGGATCAGATTCCTGGAAGAAATGATTGCCCTGTAAACTGTTTGTGACAACCTGTGTTCCAGGAATGGTGTGTGTCAGTAAAACAAGTTGCACTTATAATATACCAACATTTCATCACCAATTCCTCCTTTATCAGCAAGCCAACCAGCAAACTGCCAGATATGTGGTACTGCTGGCAGAGAGGTGGGGGGGAAATACAATAATATAGCAGGGGAAACTGTTCGTTTGTGTGAATGTTACAGGGTGTGTGCTAATAAAGTTTAGAATTTACATTCCGCTTTTAAATAATGAGGTTCTTGTGCCTACAGAAATCATTGCACAGGCTATGAAATGTAGATCCGAAGATTCCATGGCTAGAAGGGACAACTGTGATCATCTAGTCCAGGCATTGGCAACGTTTGACATGTGGACCACCAGGGTAAACTGCCTGGCAGGCCGGGCCAGTTTGTTTACCTGCCGCATCCACATGTTCAGCTGATCGTGGCTCCCACTGGCTGCTCCAGGCCAATGGGGGCTGCGGGAAGCGGCGTGGGCTGAGGGATATGCTGTCCATCGCTTCCTGCAGCCCCCATTGGCCTTGAGTGATGAACTGCGGCCAGTGGGAGCTGCGATCGGCTGAACCTGCAGTCGCGGCCGGTAAACAAACCGGCCCGGCCCGCCAGGGGGCTTACTCTGGTGGGCCACATGCTGAAGGTTGCCCATCCCTGATATAGCCAGGCCTCTTGTATAACAAGCCATAGAACTGCCCTAAAATAATCCCTTAAGCATATCTTGATTTGAAAATTGTCAGTGATTGACAATCCATCATGACCCTAGGTAAATTGTTCCAATGGGTAATTGCCCTCACTGTTGAAGGTTTATGCATTATTTCTAATCTGAATTGGTCTATCTTCAACTTCCAGCCATTGGATTAGGTTACAATTTTCTCTGCTACACTGAAGAACCCATTATTAAATATTTGTTCCCATGTAGATACTGTGACAGGGTCGGGCCAGATGGGTACAGGAGAGTGATAGAAAGCATATATATTAGCCTCAGGTTCAGCCTCAGCCTGGGTAAGATAACAGGGGCAGTTCCAGAACAATCAGGAACTTGCGAGAATCAATTAAGACAGGCAGGCTAATCAGGGCACCTGGTTTAAAAAAGATCTCACTTCAGTCAGTGAGGGGCGGGCAAGGAGTTGAGAGTGAGAGGGCATGCTGCTGGAGGATTGAGGAGTACAAACAGTATCTGGCATCAGGAGGAAGGACCTGTGGTGAGGATACAGAAGGTGTTGGGAGGAGGCCATGGGGAAGTAGCCCAGGGAGTTGTAGCTGTCACACAGGTGTTACATGAAACACTGTAGACAGCTGTGATCCATAGGGCCCTGGGCTGGAACCCAGAGTAGAGGGTTCCCCCCATCCCACCAACTCCCTATTGGATACAGGATGAGTTGACCTGGACTGTGGGTCCCACCAGAGGGGAAGGTCCTTAGCCTACCCCCGACCCACTAGGTGGACCAGCAGAGACTGTGGAAATTGTTCTCTTTCTTTTTCCCCATACTGGCCAGTGGTGAGATTAGCTGAGTGAACGTCAGGTTTGAACCACTAGCAAAAGTAGCCAAACCGAGGGCTGCCATGACTCTCTGAGGTGAGCAAATCTGCCAATAAGCACAGGACCTGCCAAGGCAGAGGAGGAACTTTGTCAGAATACCTATAGACTAAATAAAGTTGCCACTTAACCTTCTCTTTCTTAAACTAAATAGATTGAGCTTCTTGGCCCTAAAGCATGTTTTCTAATCCTTGAATCATTCTCTTGGCTTTTCTCTGAACCATATCCAATATAATCAACATCTCTTTTGAATTGTTGGAACTAGAACAGGAGACAGTATTCCAGCCAAGGTCACACCAGTGCCAAATATAGAGGTAAAAACCTCTCTACACCTACTGGAGCTTCCCCTGTTTATACATCCCCAGATTGCATTAGCAATTTTGGCCACAGCATCAGACTGGCAGCTTATGTTCAGCTGATTATCCATTATGATCCCCACCATTTTTTCCCCAAAGTCATTGCTTCCCAGGATAGAGTCTCTTCGTTCCTAGATGTATACATTTAATTATATTAAAAACTGTATACAGTAGTTTGCTTGCACCCAGTACAGTAGTTTGCTTGCACCATGTGATCCACATCACTCTGTTTAGTGACCTATTTGTTATTTACCACTCCCACAATTTTTGAGTCATCTGCAAACTTTATCAGTGATGATTTTATGTTGTCTTCTAGGTTGCCGATGAGTGTTAAATAGCATAGTGGAAAGAACAAACCCCTGCGGGATCCCAGTGGAAATACACCCACTTGATGATTTCCCATTTACAATTACTTTTTGAGGCTTATCAAATTATTCTAGGGTTTCTTTTAAAAAAAATCAAATCACCATGCTGTAGCGGGTCAAATGCCCTACAGAAATCTAAACATGTTAACTCAGCAACATTTCCTTTAACTCATCAACATAAGTTATCAAGTTAGATATGGCAGTTTCCTGAAATATTGTTGGGAGATCTTAGTGAATCAAGTTTAGTTATCTTTGGGTCCTAGTGTATTAAGTAAAATGCTCATGTATTATTGTGGGCTGGGATTTTATATATTCTCTACCCATAGAGAGTTTATGTGAGGCCTGGGTATTCAAAGGACTAGATTAAAATTGTGTCAGACAAGCATGGACTTTTGGAACAATAAATGTCAAGTGGTTTTCCTGGTCAATGCCTAGGGAGAGGTTAATGCAAATTCCCCAACTCTAGTTATTCAAAACTTAGCCTTTTGAAGTTACACCTTGAGAACTGCTGATTATCTGACCCTGGAGACTGGCGATCAAAGACTGGAGTTGTGTAAAGAACCAGCTGAACTACCCAGCTGGGTTCCTGGTTCTGAATCTGAGACTGTTATGAACTTGTAACTATGGTTGTGGGTTGTGAAGGACTAATAGCTACCAGCCTGTGAGGCTTGAGTCGGGAGGCAAATGCCGGTAATATTTTTAGCATGCAGGTTTATTGTTTTTAAATATATTCTTTTTGTAGTACTTTCACCTTAAGAATAAAATATGCTTGTTTAGAAAGAGCTGTGCAGTGACTTATAACTGGGGGCATAGACAATGGAGAGAAAGCAAAGCGCATACACCGGCCTCATAGACAGTTTGGCTGGATGCGTATATCACAGTGTAGACGGTCTGTGCGATCTGAAAGAGCCCCTAGTCAGGAGGGTGTGAGGCACAGCTCTCCTCTCAAGAGAGGTGATGGCTGGGAGCTGGAAGCCTAAATTGGTTGCACTTGGTGGATCAGCAAGGAGGAATACCAGGTGCAGTTGCCCTAAAACTGTGACAGACAGGATCTTATTTTCCAATCAACCCTTGTTGATTTGCATTAATTAACCTATCCATCACCCTATGTGTGGAAGTTTGCATCTGGGGATTTGTGTTAACCTTGATAATTTGTGTTTCAAAATGTTAACATTTGAATGAGGGAAGAAAGCCCAACAGCCATCAAAATAATTGGCTCTTTGTGTCACAGATCATATTCTTTCCTTAACCAGCACAGGTACAAGAAAATGGAAGTACACCATTGAGTCATCATTGAAAGTTTGAGTCTTCTGCAGTTGTAAAATAGTGACTAGAGATACACTGAAGTTACTAAAAGGATTTGTAGTTTGATAAGACTAGGCTCAATGTTTTAGTTCTTACTCAAGGGCAAAAAACTCATTGTAGTCAAACAAACTGTCACTTGAATAAAGGGTGAAGGGTTAAGAAGACATGCAAAGAAGCTAAGGTCCTGTGTTACCATAATTATCATTGTGAGATTAAGTCCTGCGGAACTTTAGAACCATCATCCCTTCGACAGGAGTAAAAGCCCATTAAAGTCGGTGGCAAACTTTCTATTAGCTGTAGTGAGAACAGGATTTGGCCCAATATTTCTCTTTTTGTCAACTAAATACAAATGTCTCTACCATATGTTATTTCTAACTGCTTTCAGTTGAGAGAGAAATGAAACCTTGCAAACCATGAAAGTTTTAAACTTTCACTAGATCTCTAGTATACACTTATTCTAAAGAAACTTTCCTCCTTGTCCTCCATCTTCTGCTGGTATTTTATCAGCAGAAGATGGAGCTCTATTAATAGATTCTGTTTGTATGTTGCAGTAATAAATGTAATTAAAACCCATTGCTAATAAAAGTGCAGTTTGGGCAGGAACAATAGCGATAAAACTGCAGTTAACTATTAATCAGATGATAGATCAAGGAAATAAATAAAAAATAAGCCTTAAATAATGTCCAAATAAAATAACTTTTATAAAGTCATCTAATTCTTCCAAAATGACACTTCATCTGCTTCATATTTTTCACCCACAGTTATAAAATAGCCACTTCCGCTACTCTGTACACACAGTTTTGCATTATTAGACTTTCATCTGCTCATAACATTAGGTTTTTACTAGGGCTGTGAAGTGATTAAAAAATAATCACCATTAATCACACTGTTAAACAATAATAGAATACCATTTATTTAAATGGTTTTGGATATTTTCTACATTTTAAAATATATTGATTTCAGTTACAACACAGAATACAAAGTGTACAGTGCTCACTTTATATTTTTATTACAAATATTTTCACTGTAAAAAACAGAAGAAATAATATTAAATTCACCTAATACAAGTACTGTAGTGCAATCTCTTTATCATGAAAGTTGAACTTACAAATGTAGAATTATGTAGAAAAAAATGCATTCAAAAATAAAATAATGTAAAACTTTAGAGTCTACAAGTCCACTCAGTCTTAATTCTTGTTCAGCCAATTGCTAAGACAAATGAGTTTGTTTACATTTGCAGGAGATAATGATGCCTGCTTCTTGTGAGAACAGGCATTAACATGGCATTGTAGCCAGCGTTGCAAGATATTTACGTGTCAGATGCACTAAAGATTCATATGTCCCTTCATGCTTCCACCACCATTCCAGAGGTCATGCATCCATGCTGATAATGGGTTCTGCTCGATAATGATCCAAAGCAGTGCAGACAAATGCATATTCATTTTCAACATCTGAGTCATATGCCACCAGCAGATTGATTTTCTTTTTTGGTGGTTCAGTTCTGTAGTTTCCACCTCAGAGTGTTGCTCTTTTAAGACTTCTGAAAGCATGCTCCCACACCTCATCCCTCTCAGATTTTGGAAGGCACTTCAGATTCTTAAACCTTGGGTCGAGTGACGTACCTATCTTTAGAAATATCACATCAGTACCTTCTTTCTGTTTTGTAACATCTGCAGTGAAAGTGTTCTTAAAATGAACAACATGTGCTGGTTCATCATCCAAGACTGCTATAATATGAAATGTATGGCAGAATGTGGGTAAAACAGAGTAGGAGACATACAGTTCTCCCCTAATGAGTTCAATAACAAATTGAATTAATGTATTATTTTTTTAACAAGCATCATCAGCATGGAAGCATGTCCTCTGGAATGGTGTCTGAAGCATGAAAGGGCATACAAATGTTTAGCATAACTGGCATGTAAATACCTTGTTTGTCTTAGCAATTGGCTGAACAAGAATAGATTCATAGATTCATAGAATTCAAGATCAGAAGGGACCATTATGATCATCTAGTCTGACCTCCTGCAAGATGCAGGCCACATAAGCCGATCCACCCACTCCTGAAATAATTCTCTACCTTGACTCTGCTGTTGAATGCTCCAAATCATGATTTAAAGACTTCTAGTAGCAGATAATCCACCAGCAAGCGACCCCTGTCCCATGCTTCGGAGGAAGGCGAAAAACCTCCAGGGCCACTGCCAATCTACCCTGGAGGAAAATTCCTTCTCGACCCCAAATATGGCGATCAGCTGAACCCCGAGCATGCGGGCAAGACTCTCCAGCCATACCCTCTGGAAAAGGCTAACAATATCCTATCATTGACCCTTTGTACTAATTACCATTGTGGCACGTTATTGACCTATTGACTAAACCCGTTATCCTATCATACCATCCCCTCCATAAACTTATCTAGCTTAATCTTAAAGTCATGGAGGTCCTTCGCCCCCACTGTTTCCCTCAGTAGGCTGTTCCAGAATTGCACTCCTCTGATGGTTAGAAACCTTCGTCTAATTTCAAGCCTAAATTTCCTGACTGACAATTTATATCCGTTTGTCCTCATGTCCACATTAGCACTGAGCTGAAATAATTCCTCTCCTTCCCTGGTATTTATCCCTCTGATATATTTAAAGAGTGCAATCATATCTCCTCTTATCCTTCTTTTGGTTAAGGAAAACAAACCGAGCTCCTCAAGTCTCCTTTCATACGACAGGCTTTCCATTCCTCGGATCATTCTAGTGGCCCTTCTTTGTACCCGTTCCAGTTTGAATTCATCCTTCTTAAACATGGGAGACCAAAACTGCACACAATACTCCAAATGAGGTCTCACCAACGCCTTATATAACGGGACTAGCACCTCCTTATCTCTACTAGAAATACCTCGCCTAATGCATCCCAAGACCGCATTAGCTTTTTTAGCGGCCACATCACATTGCCTACTCATAGTCATCCTACAATCAACCAGGACTCCTAGGTCCTTCTCCTCCTCCGTTACTTCCAACTGGTGCGTCCCCAGCTTATAACTAAAATTCTTGTTAGTCATCCCTAAATGCATAACCTTACACTTCTCACTATTGTATTTCATCCTGTTACTAATACTCCAGTTTACAAGGTCATCCAAATCTCCCTGGAGGATATCCCGATCCTTTTCCGAATTGGCAATACCTCCCAACTTTGTGTCATCCGCAAACTTTATCAGCCCACTCCTACTTTTGGTTCCGAGGTCAGCGATAAATAGATTGAATAAAATCGGACCCAAAACCGAACCTTGAGGAACTCCACTGGTAACCCCCCTCCAACCCAACAGATCACCCTTCAATACAACCCTCTGCAGTCTCCCCTTTAACCAGCTCCTTATCCACCTCTGGATTTTCATTTCGATCCCCATCTTTTCCAATTTAACCAGTAATTCCTCATGCAGTACCATATCAAACGCCTTACTGAAATCAAGCTATATTAGATCCACCGCATTTCCCTTGTCTAAAAAATCTGTTACTTTCTCAAAGAAGGAGATCAGGTTGGTTTGGCATGATCTACCTTTCGTAAAACCATGCTGTAATTTGTCCCAGTTGCCATCGGCCTCAAGGTCCGTAACCACTCTCTCCTTTAAAATTTTTTCCATGACTTTGCATACTACAGATGTTAAACTAACAGGCCTGTAGTTACCCGGGTCACTTTTTTCCCCCTTCTTGAATATAGGAACTATATTAGCTAATCTCCAGTCAAACGGTACAACCCCCGAGTTTAGAGATTTATTAAAAATCATCGCTAACGGGCTTGCAATTTCACTCGCCAATTCCCTTAATATTCTAGGATGAAGATTATCCGGGCCCCCCGATTTACTTCCGTTAAGCTGTTCAAGTTTGGCTTTCACCTCAGATACCGTAATGTCTACCCCCATATCTTTATTCCCATCAGTCCCTCTATCACTATTCCTTAGCCCTTCATTAGCCTCATTAAAGACCGAGGCAAAATATTCGTTCAGATATTGTGCCATGCCAAGATTATCCCTAATCTCCACTCCATTTAAAGTTTTAAGCGGTCCCACTTCTTCCTTCTTGGTTTTCTTCCTATTTATATGGCTAAAAAACCTTTTGCTATTGGTTTTAATCCCCTTCGCTAGGTCCCGGCTCCACGCCTTTCTCACTGCTTCCCTACACCCTCTGACCTCAATAAGGTAGGTTTCTTTGCTGATCCCTCCCATTTTCCACTCCTTGTACGCTTTCTGTTTTTTCTTAATCACTCCCTTAAGACGCTTGCTCATCCAGCTCGGTCTAAAACTGCTACCTACGAACCATTTTCCCTTTCTCGGGATACATGCCTCTGACAGCTCCTGCAACTTCAACCTGAAATAACCCCAGGCGTCATCCGCCTTTAGATCCCTAAATATGTTAGTCCAATCCACTTCCCTAACTAGTTGCCTCAATTTAGTAAAGTTAGCCCTTTTGAAATCGTAAACCTTAGTCTCAGATGCAATTTTGTTTATCCTTCCATTTATTTTGAAACGAATTAGCTCATGATCGCTCGAGCCAAGGTTGTCCCCTACAACTATTTCCTCATCAAGGTCCTCGTTACTTACCAAAATCAGATCTAAAATGGCATCCCCCCTCGTCGGTTCAGCAACTACTTGATGAAGGAATTCATCAGCTATCACGTCTAGGAAAAGCTGAGCCCTATTATTATTACTAGCATTTGTTTCCCAATCTATATCCGGGAAGTTAAAATCTCCCATGATCATACGGTTCCTATTAGTATTTACCTCCTTAAAAACATTAAAGAGCTCTCTATCCATATCCAGGCTAGATCCCGGCGGTCTATAGCACACCCCAATCACTATCCCAGGGGACGCTCTAGTAGTTTTCTTCCCCAATGTGACCATTGCCCAAACAGACTCCGTATTATCCATTGCATTGCTAGTTATTTCGTTACTTTTCACCTCATTATTGACATACAATGCTACTCCCCCACCTTTACCTTTGTATCGGTCTTTCCTAAACAGCACATACCCTTCCATACCTGTACTCCAGTCATGGCTACCGTTCCACCATGTTTCGGTTATTCCTACGATATCTGGTTTCAATTCTCGGACCAGGAGCTCTAGTTCCTCCATTTTGTTACCTAAGCTTCTCGCATTGGTGAACAAACATCCTAATTTTTGCTGTTTGGCTCCTCTCATCCTTTTCACCCAACTTGGTAGAGACACAGGACTACCAGTATGACCTGTCGGTCTAGTATCCGTCCCCCCCCCCTTCCTTATACCTAACCGTCCCCCTCTGGCTATATCTGTTGTTATACTGTTGTTCTCACTCTCAACGTATAAATTTGGCGTGGAAAGTACCTGGACCTCTCCCAACCGTCTCCCCCCAATGTCTAGTTTAAAGCTCTTTTAATCAGATGAGCCAGCCTCCCTCCTAGAATTCTACTTCCTTCCCTACTTAGGTGGAGCCCATCCCGTGAGAACAGTTCTCTGTCCCCAAAAGCCTCCCAGTGCCCATACATCCCAAAGCCCTCCTTGTAACACCACTCCCTCAGCCAACTATTTATCGCCACGATCCTGTCACCCCTTTGGCGCCCTTCCCTAGGGACAGGTAGAATCCCACTGAAGATCACCTGAGCCTCAATTTCCTTGAGCGTCTTACCCAACCTGGCATAGTCTCCCTTGATTCTCTCTAGTGAGAATCTAGCCGTGTCATTCATTCCTACATGAAGGATGATCAAAGGGTTCTTACCTGCTCCTCTCAGGATCCTTTTCAACTGCAGGTCCACATCTCGTATTTTAGTGCCCGGTAGACAGCACACCCTTCTGTTCTCTGGATCGGCCCTGGTCACAGGCCTGTCCAACCTTCTCAGTATGGAATCCCCAATCAGATAGACCTGCCTTTGCCTGGGGACAGTGCGGTTCTCTAACCTATCCTCCGTCCCCCCTGGTTGCAAGCTCCTTCCATTCCTATCATCCCTTGTGGTTCCCCTTAAGCCATCCTGTATCCTCCCTGGGCCCAAACTTGGTGCTGCCTCCATGGACTCCTCCCCTCTTTCTATCGGACTAGCCGCTCTTCTCTTTTTCCTTGCCCTCCCACCGTCGGCTACCACCTGCTGTACCCCTTCCTCATTCTCCAAACCTTCAAACCTGTTCCTTAGCTCTATTTCTCCTTCACTGGCTCTCCTTTTCCCCTGCCTGCTTCTCATGGTCACATGATTCCACCACCCATATTCCTCGTGTGGCAGTCCCCCCTCACTGGCCTTAGCCCCTGCTTCCCCCTGTACCTCTGGGCATTCCCCTTCAGTCACTGCTTGCCATTGCTCCATCAGCTGCTCAAACCCCCTTCTATGCTCTACCAGGGTTTCTACCTGCAACTCTAGACCCTGGATCTTTTCCTCCAGCAGCTCTATTAGGCGGCACTTCATGCATACATAGTACTGTTCTGGCTCCCCCGCTAGGACCATGTACATACTGCAGCTGCTGCATGCTATCATCCTCGGTGTATCCTCTGCTGCTTGGCTCATGGCTGCTGCTGTCTCGGCCTCGCTCGGCATTCTTACCTGGGGAACACGGGAAGCACGGCGCCGCCCCCTTCCGCCTCCCCCTGTAAACTCCCACTCAAACTCCCCTGTTAGCAGCCCTGTTGGCCGGCTCCTGGGCAGCTGCAATCAGCTGTGCCGCTGCCTGGCTGGGTGGCTGCTTTTATAGGCCCCCTCCTCTGCCTAGCTCCGCCCCCTAATCAGGGCTCAGCAGTCTGCCCCGACAGAGAGACACAAAGAAGTAGAACCGAGTGGACTTGTAGGCTCTAAAGTTTTACATTGTTTTATTTTTGAGTGCAGTTATGTAACAAAAAAATCTACATTTTAAGTTGCACTTTAACTTTTATTTATCGTGAAACACGTAAACAAACACATACTTATAGGCTTTGCTAAATCATAGCATCATAGAAATATAGGGCTAGGAAGAACCTCAAGAGGTCATCTAGTCTATCCTCCTGCACAGAGGGAAGACCAAGTATATCTAAATCATCCTTGGCAGGTATATGTCTAACCTGTTCTTCAAAACCTTCAGTGATGGGATTCCACAAACTCCCTTGGAAAAGCCTATCCCAGTGCTCAGCTATCCTTATAGAGTTTAAAAGTTTTCCTTAATATCTAACCTAAATCTCCCTTGCTGAAGATTAAGACCATTACTTCTTGCCCTACCTTCATTGTACGTGGAGAACAATTGATTACTATCCTCTTTATAAATACCCCTTAACATATTTGAAAGCTTATCTGGTCCAGTCTCCTCCCCACATCTGCCCAGTCTGGAGTAGAATCTTATAACTTTACATACACACATCTTGATACACATTTTACCATGACAATAATGTTCAGCAGATTATCAGTTTTAAAATGATACCTCATAAGACGTACTTTGTACAAAATTTCAGTTTTGTAAAAAAAAATAATTAACATGAGTACAGCCTGTCACAACCCCCCAATTTTAGAATAAGCCATAGATAATTACTCTGCGTACAGTCTTTCAACCACCCACCTTTTAGTAATTTTAACTCAACCACATTTCCTTAGTTTGCTTATGAAACTGTCATGCGGAACTGTGTCAAAAGCCTTACTAAAAATCAAGATATGTCATGGCTACAGCTTCCCCCCATCCCACCATCTACTAGGCCAGTAACCTTGTCAACGAAGGAAGTTAGGTTGGTTTGACAGGATTTGTTCTTGATAAATCCAGGTTGACTGATACTTATCACTCTAACACCCTCAATGTATTAAGCAGTCAATTTAGAAAAAAAGAAAAAAAACCCTCTCTGTTCCAGTATCTTTCCAGGTAGCAAAGTTTAGCTGATTTGTCTATAATTCTCCAGGTCCTCTTCTTCCTTCACTCCTTCTTTAGAGACAGATATTATGGTTGTCCTCCAGTCCACTGGGACATCACCCACCCTCCCTGAGTTCTCAGAGATAATTACCAATGGTTCCAAAATAAAGAAATAGCTGAAACTAAGTATCTTACATTTCAACAGGCCCTGCCAACATCTAAGTTACCTAAATATTCTGTAACATGTTCTTTCACTATTCTGGATTGTGTTCCTTCTCCATTGTTGTTAGTATTAATTGTGGTTTGAATTTACCTTTTCAGTGAAGACTGAAGCAAAATAGGCATTAAACGCCTCGGCTTTGTTGATGTCATCTGTTATTAGCTCGCCTTCCCAGCTAAGTGGAGGAACTATGCTTTGCTTCATCTTCCTTGTTCCTAATCTCTTTGCTTATTAGCTAACATTAAAATTGACAAGAAAAAAGCAGTTAGTGAAAACAGTTGAGAACCATGCTTAAAATAAATAGATGAAAAGAGCATTTTTCAAGATGAGTGAAAATAAGTCTCCTCCTTTACACAGGACACTCAGTGGGAGTTCATTTATTTCCCCTGTGAAGTATCTCACAAAGAATAGGATGACGTCTCCTTTAGTATAGTGTACATTATGTTTTTGAAGCCAGATATACATATGGAAATGAACTCACAAATGTCATAGTCACAAAGAGAAACAATGAGCCCAGAAATTTCATCATGACAGCAATATTAGTAGGCATCATGTTATAGGAAGTTGCCAGCAAGATGAAACTGTGGGTGGTGAAGTGATCTAAGACTGCATTATGATAACCTGAAGTTTTATGTTTTTTATGCCCTTTGTATGGAAAATAGAAGTGAACAATCATCTATCAGATTCTATTATTGAAAGATGCATGTCTCCTATATCAACTCATGCTAAAAAAGAATTGGAATATACTACCTGTCACTCCACTTGAAAGCAACAGTTTTAACCCTCTGCCATCTCACAGTATAGAGCCAGATTCTTATTTAGTATAAGTCAGAATAACTCCATTGACTTCAATGGAGCTATACTAATGTACACCAGCAGGGACTCTGGACCACACTTTCTCTCTTTTTCACCCCCCTTCTCTCTGCAGTTGAGCATCTGAAGCTTTAGTATGCTCTTACTGCTTTGTTTGTATGAAAATACATCAATGGCATCCTCCCAAGCAAGGATGAAGATTTAGTCTCCCTCTGAGATTTTATTTTTGCTGCAGTGTATTGGTCGCTATTAGACAATTTGACAGAACAACAAAAGAATCTATTTGAATTCGTTGATTTTTTGAGGCTAGTAATTATTTTAAGAACAGCACTGAAGTGTAATATGTTTAAGTGCTATTAAAATAATGTATTATTGAAATATGACTGGTAGCAGCAGAATTTACATATCTAACTCTGGATGTGTGTCTAGGTAACAGCGATATCCTATGACTACTGATTATGGTCCCACTTTTTTTTAAAAGTACTGCTTAAATTCATCATTTCAGCATATGCTTAGGTGCTTTGCTGAATAAGTATGTTGCTAATCTGAATTTACTGGGACAAGAGCAACTGTATGTAGATTTCATACAGAAAATGATTTTGGATGTTAGTTTACATAGCATGACAGATCCCTGTTTTGCAGAGTTAACCATCTAGTTGCACAATTTACAGACTAATGCCCTAGTCTTGCAAGTGACTCTGGGCAAGAAGAAACCCAGGCTCTCTAGGAGTCCTGCTGATGACAAAGGGGTCCCTCACATGGAGCAGTTTGAAAGATAAGGGCCGAAGTGCAAGTGAGAAAAAAGATACTATGTATATATATAATTTGGCCCTATGCCTAATTCCCACTTATTAGTGATTTTTTAATCCAATTCTGAACTATTTTTATTAGGTTTTGTTTTAATCTAATCCTCGCCCATGTCAGCCTTTGACCAGTGTCCCTGCACCCAAAGAAAGTCTGCTAGCAAGAAGTGCTGTGCCAGCAGAACATCATCTGTCTTCTTGTCTATAGTGCCACCTCCCATTTTACAAGAGTTTACAAGAGTTCAAGATACCTTAAGAAGCTCATTTTTCCTTTGTTGTTATCTGTTGCTTTTATTAGTTGGGAGACACCTGAGCCAGTTCTTGGGGTACCAGGACTATGAGTTATCTTGCTTACTCTCTGACTCCAGCAAGAGGGTATCTTGCTTGTGCTTAACTGTGACACCACCAGCATGTTAGCCACCCAAACACTCTACTCTGGCTTCTGCCAACCCTTACTTTGCCTTGCAGGGTATAGGTGCACTCGAAATTCCTGAGCTCTTTTGAATTATTCCTGTGTAGTGTCCAGCCCCTTATCCACTGAATACTCACAGAAATGCCAGCTCTGCTGTCCCCAGTGGAACAGTGTACACACCAGCTTGAATGATTCAACTCAGGATGAATTCCTTGTATAATACCACAGCACTGAGATATTTATAATGAAAACAATATATTACCAAAGATTCAAGAGATAATGAGTAAGAATAATGGAAACAAAGGGGTTACATTTAAAACAAAATCTAGAACAAAAACATGATTTCTAGAGACTAAATTTACATTAACAGGCTAGCCACCTTCTGTCTAAAGAAATTTCTCTCACCCAAGGGTCCTTTGCAGCTTTTCAACCTAGGTAGATTGAAATCCTATTGCCATTAATGTAATTGTACTGCCCGATTACTTCCTAGATGTAGGATAAAGGGGTGTCTTCCTTGCCTTTTCCTGATGACCCCCAAAGTTCATTGTCTGTACCAAGTCAAGATACCATCCCTCTATAGCTTATTCTCTAGTGTGCTGCCTCCCTGTTTATTTCACATCCCTGTTGACTTCATATATCAGTGAGGCTTCTATTGTGTTGTCTTACAATGCTTAATTTACATTTCAATTGAGAGACAGGTGAATAAACATCTTTTGTCTGACAGAAACCCTGTTGTCAACTCTGCCTTGATACAGACTTTAGAACATATTTCCAGCATACACATGTAACTTCCTCCCTATCACTATGAAATGGATGTACAGATGCTATTAGTAACCTGCATGACCCTGCCTTTTATTTAAGAACTCACATAACATTCTTTGGTGAACCAGAACCAAAATGATCTTGTAACCGCCTTACCAATTGGCACTGAGGGGTTCATGGCTCAACTGTGTTTTTATTTTTTAATTTTAGGGTGTGAAAGTGTAATTTTGAACATGTGTGCATGAGCATCCATAGTGTCCACTGTGGAAGGCTCCAGAAAGAAAAGTACCCCAGGCTTAAACATTGTCTCAAAACTATTCATTAGAGTGTGCTCTGTGTTCTATGTTTAAAAGTCCTGAGAAACTTGCAACGGTCATCTGTAATTTCCGGTAAACAAGCGTTGCCAAGAGTTGCATATCAAGAATGTTCTATTATTGTCTGGTTTATAATCTGTTGGAGAGAGAGAGAGGAAAGGGTTTGCCACCACACAAGAATAGAATTCTAGAAAAGCTTTATAATGGACTCTGAGGTAGGAGTTTCAGACATTAGATAATTTGGTTTCAGTTAGGACATTTAATCAGCTCTATGGTCTAGATTTGATTGACTGGTAAAAATCTTCAGTTGGGATTTATAAACCAACAGCCACCATCTTAGAATCATCTTTAGGATTTACAAGGACTGATTATTTTTAGTATTGATGTGGTGATTTAACTCATTTGATAAATTAATTCCAGTCCATTACTGAACCTAACTTGTAGGTTTGCTCTCGATTTGATAGTTGTATTGCTATATTCATAGTTAATTTAGTAGTATTAATAGTAGTTTAGTTTGGTGATATGTTTTCTTCTTATTGCAATTTAATTAAATGTATAGAAGAGATGTGGAGTCATATTTTCTTCAATAAGCAACACGGGTCCAGAACCTTTGAGAACATATGTGGATATTGGCTAGTCAACTGAAAAGCCTCAAACAGCTTCACTCAATTAACTTTGATTCTGACAAGAATGGGTGTTTTTCACACCTGCATTCACATGCAAAGAAGTGTGTTCCCACTATGTGTGTTGTGTGTAGAGAGAGGTTTTCACAATTTGTGTTGGAAATGCTCAGCCCTGTTTATAATATTTCAGTCAACATGTCAAGGAGAAGACAATACCAAGTGACTTGCATAGGAGATTAATCACAAACTATGAGTTATGAATAGGGAATAGTCAAAAGCCTTTTCTACACAAAGTTTTTGTACCAATTTAACTGTATCTGTTTCTGCACCAGATAGTTAAATCAGTATAAAAACTTTGTGTAGATCAACCCAAAGATTCAGCTGGTACAAGCTGTTTGTAAACAACACAAGGTAAATATATATTCACCAACTTTTCTTTGAGCATTTATGAACAAATTAATAAAATCAAAATTTATGAACAGAAGTGTAAAATCAATTTAATAAACTGCTTGCTATGAATAATTTGCCATGCTCTAGTTTCTACCTGACTGGAACAGATTCTCAACAGAGACCTAAAAGTGGCAGGTTCAATGAAGCATTACCAATCTAGTTTATGGGTTTATATCCATTGTAGCTCAAGTGCAGACAAAAACTGGGAACCAAGAAGAAAACATGATCTACCACACCGTCTCACACACATCCTTAACATGTTTTAAAAAAGCTTAAAATAGTGTCAATTGCCCATTTAATAGCTTAGCGGCCTTAGCAACAAGAAATTTGGTGCTGAATAAACACACACACACGAAAACTTGCTCTCTAGAACATGTATATTAGAGCATGTTGAAAGTTATGTCTCCCTCCCCCACTCTCCGATGGAAAAAGTGTTTGACCAAAAGAAAAAAAAAAAGATTGTCTCACAAAAATGGTTTACTTTTTGCAGAAAATTTCAATTCATTAGCCATCCCCCAAACAACACAACGATAACCAAGAAATGTTGTGTTTCTGGTAAAGAGTTAAAACATTTTGTCCAAGAACTAAAATATTTTGCTTCATATCATAGCATATCATATGCTATTATGATACTTCATAGGTATATCCCAGGATGCTCCGTGGTCAGGGACTGCCATGATACAATGTTTTCCCTAAACAAGAAGGGAAGTCACTGTGCATCATGAGAGATATAGTCCATCAAGGGAGCCCAACTTACAGAAGAAAACAGGAGCCTGAGACATCTGAACTTCAACTCCCATGAGACAACATAGTTTATTTCAACAATGCCACCATGTCAGACAATATTTTCCTCAGAAGTACCACCCTCATTATCCAACCATTTATAGTCTACGTGCACAACTCTTTCCACCATACCCCAGCTTTAGAATATTGCATGAAAAGGTTTACATCAGCAAGCTATTGGTTCATGTTTTGGGTGAACGGTGAGGCAGGTTGCTGAGATGACAGTTTTTACTTTTGCTTGGTGCAGCATTCATGGTGATACTCCACAAGGAAGCCACCATTTTCCCCTGCACTTCATCCCCAGAGCTGGTTTTCATTTTAAATTTCCTATAAATCCCAGTATGGCCACTGGTTTATGGATCTCCATTTAGTTTTTAAATTTAAAAGGTTAATCTTAAAAGAGCTAAGGAAGGGGTTTCTTGGAAAGAAAAGAGGAGATACTGGAAGAAAGAGGGATATTCGGCTGTCTTGGCAAAAGGTTGTTTCCAAAACTTGACTATTTGATGACATCACAACTACAGCTGGTCAAAGTGGTAGAAATATTTCCATATTGTCTTATATAATTTTTGAAAAAATATTACATAATTTCAATTAAAAACATCCAACCAGCTCTACTCACAGCCTTGTTCACAACACTGCACAGTTGTAACCCCAGCACTCTAAAGAGTCGGTAGGGAGGGGAGGAAATCACTGTGCCTATTATGTTAGAAGGGTACTAGAAATACAGAAGGGCAGTAATGAAATTGTATCCTCTTTCTTCCTTGCCTTCCTTCATCTGATTTCCCTGTCCATAACCTGCTTAACAAAGTGGATACAGAGGACTGTCTTTAATACAAATCCCTACTGATTTTAAACAGTAGCCTTTCACCTCATTGTACAAATGAGGTACAAGTACCTGAACAGTCACTAAAGCACTGTAGCTAATTACTATCTTGCCACATGGGAATTATCACCCTTTGAATGACATTTTATAACCCAGGGAATAGTTCTAATCCTAATAAACATCTAAGATACAGCCTGCAAAATAGTTCATTATATGACACTGAGCTCAAGGATATTGGGGAGAGGCTTATTTTATTGTATAATATTGCTCATTGCTATCAGCAACTTCTTTTTTAAACAGAAGTCTTAAATCAATCATAAGCACTGAATCTTTCATAACTGTCAAATGGTATGTTTCTAAGTGCTTAGGGGCTTACAAAAGCCTATCTGGAGTAATAGTTTTACAGCTTGCTACACCTATATTTCTGTGTTCAGCAGCAGAGTGGTAAAAGCAGCTGTCTTTTCTCCTTGTTTGCTGCTGCTTGAAAGCAAAAGCCATTGAAGACTTTGCTATTTTTATATGAATGCATGAGGTAATAAACAAACCTAAAGCAATTAACAAAGAGAATGTATTGGATCACTCAGTCACTGAGGAGGAGAAGGCTGAAATGAAGTTGCAAGAGGAGGTGCAATGGTTGCTGTTCATACAATTGGACAGTTCCTGATCTTTGTTGTGGCTGCTTTGTGCAAAGCAGCTGCAAAGCCCGCTTAATCTGCCACGTGACATGCTTTCTGATGTAGGAGAATCTCTAGGTGGCATATGAGGCAGGGGAGTGAGTCTTAAACTCCACCCCCTCCCAGTTCCTACAAATGGAAAGAGTGGCTGTAGCCAGGGAGCTACTACATTCAGCCAAACCCTTGAGGCTGTTGCCAGATTGTGCAATTTAGAGCAGCTTCAGTGCTGCTCTGAATTGCACCTCAGGACTGAACCAAGAGCAGGCAGCCCAAGAATCAGAGAGGAGCAAAGATTGCTTAAGACTATCTGTACTCTACACCACCCCCATCACTGTGCTGTACCAGGCACAAGATGGCATTTTGATGAAAATTCACCCACAGTTACTGGGCTAGCTGCACCTCTGTTCCATTTCTGGTGTCTTACAGAACCCACCTCAGGTGTCTGAGCTCTTGTCTTTACCCACCTTTGGGCAGAATTTCAGTCCTTCTACTTTTAGGCCAAAAGCCAGATACACTATCCTGTGTGGACCAACCACTTGCTACTTTTCAGGCCTGTCTCATTTTGGAAGCTTGTGGCCAGTGCACATTACAACTGACCAACAGCCTTCCTGAAACAAAGAATTTTTGTTTAGCAGTATGAACAAAGCATTGAGGGGGAAAAAGGTTTGTTTGTTTTTTTTAAAACATAGACATTCATATTTAGCCACATCTAACTTCAGCCTACCTACATACTTCACTACATGCTAGGGCTGTTGATTAATTGCAGTTAACTCCTGTGATTAACTCAAAAAAATTAGTCATGATTTAAAAAATTAATTGCAATTAATCGCACTTTTAAACAATAGAATACCAATTGAACTTTATTATATTTTTGGATGTTTTTCTACATTTTCAAATATGTTGATTTCAATTACAACAAAGTGTACAGTGCTCACTTTATATTATTATTATTTTATTACAAATATTTGCACTGTAATAGCAATCAAAAAAGAAATAGTATTTTTAAATTCACTTCATACAAGTACTGTAGTGCAATCTCTTTATCATGAAAGTGCAACTTACATTTGTAATTTTTTTTTGTTACATAACTGTTTTGTTTTTTGAGTGCAATGTAAAACTTCAGAGCCTACAAGTCCACTCAGTCCTACTTCTTGTTCAGCCAATTGCTAAGACAAATAAGTTTGTTTATATTTACGGGACATAGTGCTGCCCACTTTTTATTTACATCACCTGAAAGTGAGAACAGCCATTCGCATGGCACTTTTGTAGCCAGCATTGCAAGGTATTTACATGCCAGTTATGCTAAACATTCGTATGCCTATTCATGCTTCGGCCACCATTTCAGAGGACATGCGTCTATGCTGCTCATTCTCATTTAAAAAAAAAAAAGCATTAATTAAATTTGTGACTGAACTCCTTGGGGGAGAATTGCATGTCCCCTGCTCTTTTACACCCACATTCTGCCATATATTTCATGTTATAGCAATCTCAGATGATGACCCAACATATGTTGTTCGTTTTAAAAACACTTTCACTACAGATTTGACAAAACTCAAAGAAGGTACTAATGTGAGATTTCTAAAGATAGATAGAGCACTCAACCCAAGGTTTAAGAATCTGAAGTGCCTTCTAAAATCTGAGAAGGATGAGGTGTGGAGCATGCTTTCTGAAGTCTTAAAAGAGCAACACCCTGATGCAGAAACTACAGAACTGAATGACCAAAAAAGAAAATCAACCTTTTACTAGAGGCATCTGATTCAGATGATGAAAATGAATATGCATTTGGCCATACTGCTTTGGATCACTATCGAGCAAAACCCATCATCAGCATGGACACATGTCCTCTGGAAGAGTGGTTGAAGGATGAAGGGACATATGAATCTTTAGTGCATCTGGCACGTAAATATCTTGTGACGCCAGCTACAACAGTGCCATGTGAATACCTGTTGTCACTTTCAGGTGACATTATAAACAAGAAGCGGGCATCATTATCTCCTGCAAATGTAAACAAACTTGTTTGAGCGATTGGCTGAACAAGAAGTAGGACTGAGTGGAGTTGTAGGCTCTAAACTTTTATGATGTTTTATTTTTGAGTGCAGTTTTTTTTGTATGGAATTCTACATTTTAAGTTCAAGTTTTATGATAAAGGGATTGCACTACATTATTTGTATTACGTGAATTGAAAAATACTATTTATTTTGTTTTTTACTGTGCAAATATTTGTAATAAAAATAATATAAAGTGAGCACTGTACACTTTGTATTCTGTGTGGTAATTGAACTCAATTTATTTGAAAATGTAGAAAACATCCAAACACATTTAAATAAATGGTATTCTATTATTCTTTAACAGTGCAATTAATTGCATTTTTTTAAATCACTTGACAGCCCTACTACATGCTTAAGTTACTGAACCAGAACTTACAGTTTAACAAACTTGGATCCTATAGGGCATGCCAACACTGCAATAAAAGATCCATGGCTAGCCCAGGTCTGCTGACTTAGGCTCATGGGGTTTCGGCTGCTGGGCTATAAAACTGCAGTGGAGACATTTGGGCTTGTGCGAGAACCTGAGCTCTGGGACCCTGCGAGGAGGGAGGATCCCAGATCCTAGGCTACAGCCCAAGCACAAATGTCTCCACTGCAGTTTTATAGCCCTAAAGCCTGAACCCTGTGAACCTGAGTCAGCTAACTTGGGCCAGCTGTGACACCAATTTATCATTAGAGTATAGGCGTACCCCTAGTGACCCATCCAAGTCCCAGCTGACAGCATGCCCTGGTGTTCTTCCCACATGCCTACCTTGTGCTGCCTTGTAGCTGCACCTCTCAAGTAGAAGAGAAACCCTGACACCATGGAGGACATTCACTATCTTATTGCTTAATAGTTTTTTGTTTCATGGTTCAGGTATGAGTCCTGGAGCCATATTTTCAAAAGATATTTCAGCACCTATCTGTATCGCTAGGTGTTTAAATACCTTTGAAAATCTGGCTGCTGGTACCTTCAACTGTTTTTTCCCCAGTTAACCAAAACATCCAGTGGGGCTTTTCAAAGAAGATGCCCCCCATGCTGGGTGCTTCATTGTTTGGATGGTTGGACTTGTTCACTGTTAATCAACTGTAATCACTGGCCAGATGGCTGTTTCCCATCTGTGGTTTAGGGTGTTGAAATGGTCTGAATAGGTGGGGTCCACTCAATCATTCCTGTTAGCTTAGCACACGATCTTAACAATCCATCACATAAATCACATTCTGGATACAGATCACAATACAGAATAAATACAGAGATACTTATGGTCATATATTGCCACATCTCCTGAGTTGGGTTACTATTTTTATGTGGAGGGGGGAAACTACTCTTTGGCATGAAAATACTGATGTTTATTCTGAGCCAAAAGATAGATTATTTGGAAAAAGCCATAGACCTGATTGGAAATTACTGACTTTTTTTTTTTGAAGGAAATGAAATTTATTCATGAATAAATTTCATTTTCTTCTAAACTTTTAGATGAAATGAAAGTCTGATACCTCGAGAGAGTTCCTAGCTCCTACATGCTTGAAGAGCAAAGAATAAAGCTAAAATCCCAAGCTCTTTACCTTAAAAGAATTAAGTTTACAACTGCTAGATTGCCTTGCCAAGCCAACCCATTTTAAGGATTCGTCCAATACAGCTAATAGAGATAAAACTCGGTTATAGAGGTTGTTTCTCTGCTATTGTCAGCTGCACTGGATGGAAAATGCTCTTTGTTCTATGACAGTCATTGATTTTTTTCAGACAGTTTATTTTTAAGGAAGGAGCTTCACATCCTGCTTTTACCTTTATATAGTGTTCACCATATAGTTGTGGTATTTGTCACTTTAAAGCAAGGGGAACTTATATAATATTTGAATGCAATTGCTAAATACAATTCTTACACCACAGAAACCAAAGTCCAATGTTAACTGAAGCCTACAGTTTCCTGTTCTGGAGAAAAAGGCATTTTTTTTATCTGAAAGAATATTTTTGGATAGTTGTTTGAGGTATTGACCCTGCCCCAGTTTTGTATTTCACTCTGTTTTGATATGTCAGATAAACTTTTCCAAACTGCCTAAATGCCAAATTTTCAAAACCCTTTAGGGACCTAAGGTTGTAGATGGATCAATGCCTAGTGGATTATCAAAAGACTTGAGGTTACTAAATCCCATAGATTTCAATGAGAGTTGAGAATTTTAAAACACCTCAGCAGCTATTAGGCACCAGTATCTTTAGATTTAGCCCTAACTCCCATTTTCTAAAGTGACTTAGGCATGCCATTGACACTCCTAAAACAGTCTCCTAAGGCCATGTCTGCCCTACAAAATTACATCCACCTAACTTACACCGGCATACAGCCACTGCAGTTATTAAATCTCTTGTGTGTGCGCACATTTGTCACCTTATGTCAGTGGTGGGCGTCCTCACCAGAAAAGCTTGTATCAATTGTATTGTAAGTGTGAGGGATTGTGGGACGGCTCATGAAAGCCAGTAACAGTTTACGTAAGCAACACAGCATCTACATTGACACTGTGTCGACCTAATTACATAGGCCGTGACTCTGTGCCGCTCGGAGAAGCGGGGTTAACTGAATCGGCATAGAGAGGCACTTACATTGGCGGGAGCCAAGTTTAAGTGAAGAACCTTCCAGAGCTAAGTTGACGCAAGGCAGCTTACATTGACCTAACCATATAGCACAGCCCAGGCCTCGATCTCTCTTTTGAAAGTGGGATTTTATGCTCCTAAATCACTTACATACTTCTGAAAATGTACCCATCCTCTCTACTTAGAAAGGAAAACAACACGTCTAAAATGTTCAGAAGTGAGTGCTGCTTTCAGGTGGCTTGGTTTCAGGACACCAAACTTGGGACACATTTAAGGGCCTGTTTTTCAGAAAGTGACAATAACCCAGTCTCTGTAAATCAGAACCCTTAAAAGTTTCTCCAGATGGGCACCCAAAATCACTAGTCAATTTTGAACTTTGCTCAAATATCAGTTTAAGCACTATTGTAATGCATGGTCTGTAATATAATGGCATTCTTCACTGAATTCCAAAACCCAAACTATAGTAACCTCTCTGTCAAACTGCAACAAGTTCACATGTTATTTTCTTTTGTTCCTTACAATCCTGAATGTTCCCTCAGCCCCTGGGCCTAAAAATCTTTTCTGCATGTGTGGCTGGAACTCACTCATTTCTCTCATACCAGGTTGAAGAAATATGATAAATTATTCATAAAAAAATAGCAATTTGTCTTCTTTGGTTTTGTTTAACTAGCTTGCCTTAAATCATTGTGCACGGGCAGTTTCGTTGTCTCCTACTGCCATATAGAGTAATACAGAAAATGGAGTTTGAAGAATGATTTGAAAAGTGGGGGACATTCACTCATCCTGAGTAGCAATATTGTCATATGAGCAGTTTGGCTAATGGATTTCTAATATAGCTGGAAAGTTTTAGTCAAATGGAAACAAAGGTGTGATTGACAAGAGAAATTTTATGTTCTACTGATGTTCTTAGAGTTAAAGGAATATGCTGAAAAAGCTTTCACTGTTATTTTAATAGTCCTGCCCCCCATTCTCTGCCTCTTTTCAATATGTTGTGGTAAAGACTATATTTATATGGATGATTAAAATACACTTGCTGCTATTTCAGTCCTTTGCACATGTTTTGACAAGTGCAGAATGTCCTTGAAACTCTTGTTTTAGTCCAAACATTTTTGCTAAAGCAGTGGGATACACAACTAAAACAGTCATTCACCCCTGGAATTGCTATTCAAATTCAGCAAATACAACAGTGAGAAATATCAGCTTGGTGGTTTCAGCATAGTTCTCAGTAATAGCAAACATACATACAAAACATTCTGCACAACCAGTTGTACAGGTACTTGCTGCTGTAAAGAGATAATGTCAAAGGAATAGAACATTGTGACATGATAATGGTCTCCTGCTGGAATACAAATGCTGGGGCAAAGCTGTGGAATTTACAGAAAAGAAACATTGAAAGCCAAGACTATTATTTTCCATGTGGGAGATCATTATCTAATCTTCCAGCCTGCAAAACCAAAGGATTTATTTACATTAAACCTACTGATTAAAAAAAGCAGATTATACAACGACAGGTGATCCAAAAAGACAGAAAACTTCTTATTCTGGCAGATGAAGATGCAGGAGTCTGACAGTTACTCAATACCATTCCTTGGAATGGAGTGTTCTGAATCAGTGAATGAATTGTGAAATTGATGCTTCTACAGAAAATCAGAAACCATACTATTTTAAAAATACAGCTTATTTTTTAAAAAGTAATGAAGATTTGACAAGTCTGCCAGAAAACAAGGTTACACTGATGGACTGCTAAATGGAGCAAAATCTTGCTTACAGTCCTTTCCATCTTAACACAAGAATCTAGATATGAAGTCCATGGGAATTCTGCACACACAATTAGGAAGGCCATGTGAGTTCAACTCATTTGTTTGGAGACCTGGGTACATGGCTTCTTATGTGAAGAAAAAGGTGTTGATTTCTCAGACACTAGTCTTTATTTAGAAATTGTCTTCTGATTAGTATTGTCTCCCCATAGCATCTCCCTCAGAAAATCAGAAGACAGGATTATGTACAAAAAGTTCCATAGATATTTTTAAAAATACAAATGTAGCCCTTTAAAGCTACGCCCTGAGGAGAGGGTCATTATCTGTTGATTACCTGTTACAGAAGGCCAAGATCAAAGTTCTGAGCTGTATAAAAAAGGGCTGATCTGCCCGGCTGTTCTGGTTTTGGGACTAAAAAAATGAACTTGTAACAAGAGGGAAAATTCTTTTGTGGCTTTTGAAGGACTGAATCACCCAGAGACCTATGTCGGAGTTGGGGGTGAGCTCTGGAAACCATTTTAGCATGCATGTAGGTTCTTTTATTGTTTTCATATATTTTCTCTGTAATGATTTTACCTTAAGAATACACGTGTTTGCTTAGAAGGAGCTGTGTGGTAACTTATAACTGAGGGCAATACACCCTGTAGCTCTCAGAGTAAAAGTAAAGTGCAGGCCATCTGGCTTGCTGGGTATATCACAATGTAAGGCAGGGAGCTGTGCAGCCTTAAAATCCCTGGTCAGGAGAGAGTGAGAGATAGGTCTTTGTCCAACAGAGGTGATGGCTGGGATCTAGAAGCCTAAAGTGAATGCCCTGAAAGGGACCACAGAGGGGGAAGACAGGTACAGTTGCCCTGAACCTATGACAGGCCCAATTCTGTCTTTCTTAAAAAAACCCATCCAAACAGCAGTGCAAGATTAGTATCACAATCAGTAAACAAAGTTTACCCGCCATACATTAAAACGGGCTCCCTTTCACTAGTTTACTATTCTCAGGACTTGCTTACTTTAGAAAGTTGTGACAGTTGAACTTGAAATTGTTTTTTAAACCAATGTAGATAAATTGGTGAAAACCCCAGCATGGGGCATTCTTAGTTCTGTTAAAGGGTCTCTTATTTCAACATAGCTGGATCCTACTGAAGCTAAAGGAGTTAGCCATATGTTTCAAGTTAAACACATTGCTGGATGGACAACAGTATTCAGTAACTTGAAGACTGAGTCCTTACAGTTTGTCATGACCAGGAAAAGCAGTTGAGTTTAGGTTGGGTTTAGCTAAAACGAGCTAGCTAAACCTGAACTAAACTTGTTTTTTTCTTATTGCAGTGTAACACATTAAGCTGGTTGTTTTCTACGAGGCTAGAATCAAAATTGAGCTAAAAAATGTTGCTCGACATCTACTCAAGGAAAAAGGTTGTTTTTAAGTCTGGTTTAGCTAGCACATTTTAGCTAAACCCAATCTAAAAATCAACCACTTTTTTCTAGCCAAGATAACCTTTACATTGTATGCTCTTTGGACCATAGTCCATGTCTTCATAAGAGTTTTACAGTGCCTAGCATAATAAAGCCCAGTTCCTAATATTATGTATCTAGGTCTAGTAAAAACAAAATCAAACAAAATATTTTCCCTTTGGAAAATGAGGTTTCATCAAAATCTAAGTTTTCAAACATTTTGGCAGAATTTTCCATTGGGAAAATCAGAATAAAATGTTTTGTTTCAAGCTGACCCATCATGCTGACCCATCATGGTGGCTCAGTCACAGGAACAGACCATACTGCATCCTGGAGATATAGTTCAAAGGGGAGCAGAGATTGGGGGCATGAGATGCTTGTAACTACAGCTTCAATGAGGCACCACATTGTTCAGATGCAGATTAACGCCAAGTCCAAATGAAATGTTTCATTTCAGGTTAACAAATTGAAAAAAATCATTTTGATTCAGGAATGCCAAAACATGTTGGAGAAACCTTTCCAAAATGATTTTTTTTTAACTTTCTATTCCACAAAAAAGTTGAGATAGTTTAACTTTTCACATCCTTATTTGGGAAAACGAATGTTGAAATATTGGAATGTCCCCCGGGATGGAAATTCTTGTTTTTGATCACCTCTTTCTATAGATCAGGAATCAGCAACCTTTGGCACGCGGCCCATCAGGGAAATCCGCTGGAGGGCTGGGACGGTTTGTTTACCTGCAAGGCCGCAGGTTCGACAGATCACAGCTCCCACTGGCTGCAGTTCACCGTTCCAGGCCAAAGGGGGCTGCGGGAAGCGGCGGCCAGCACATCTCTCGGCCCACCCATTTTTTGGATTTCTCTGATGGGCTGCATGCCAAAGGTTGCCGATCCCTGCTGTAGATCTTCATAACAATATCTCCCTCCTTCACAGCAGTGCTGGAGTCTTAGAAAAAAAGTGCCAGAACACAGGGCAGTGAGAGGTCCTGGAGAGAGCAGAGGGAGCTGTGGGCTAGTGGGGAGGAGCTGTGAGGAAGATAAGGGCAGTAGGGGAGAAGGGAGAGGCTCAGGGGAGCAGGAGATGACTCCCTGCAAAGGCTGTCCTGTCCCTGCCTCCCCACCACTGTACCCAGATCCTGCTCCCTGCATAAGGCTCCACTATCCAGGCAGCTTCATTACCTAGCTCCTCACATTGCCTGGCTCTGCCCCCTGGTTCTCAGCTGCTCTGGATCCCGCGCTCCACTGCCCAATCCCATCTGTAGTGTCCTTGGCTCCCTCTGTGCAGACTCTTACTATGTGCCCCCAACCCAAGCCCAGCTTGAAGGATGGTCTCTAGCCATGAAGGGAAAGGAAGCACCTGGCCCGGGACCAGCAGAAGTGCCAAAACAATGTTCCAGCTCCTAAAAAAAGCACCAGAATGGTGTTGCAGAGTGTTCCAGCACCACTCAAGTGCTGCCTCACAGGAGTGTTGTAAAATTTATTTTTGTAAGGTCCTCATATAACATAGTTATAGAGGTACCAAATAGAAAAAGAGCCTCCTGCCTCTATGATAAATGTTTAAAGCCACTAGCAACAAGGCAGATTCAGCAGTATACTCTAATTATTTTGTGTTACTCTGGTGAAGCAAAGCAGGTGTAAAACTGGCTGAACTAGCCAGTAATCTGGATTTACTCCATGTTGCCCATTTTGGAGCTGAGCAGTACAATGGCATGTACCAGTGACTCTGGCTCAAAATATTTGATAAGTTTACAAAGCCAAAAGAAATCATACAGAACTAAATCTATCTATATTCAGTTAGTACAATATTACATAAGCTTGAATTCTGCCACAACTCACCTGTCTCCCCTCTGCCACACCGCTGGTATTATACACAACTAGACATCCAAAAATCTGACCCATTTTGACAAATAAACAAGCATCAGCCTGTTTGATTGATCTGATAATCCACATGTTGTCATAATTGAAGATGGTAAATCCCTAAAATTCTCTAAATTACAATAGATGTCTTGTTGCAAAGAAGACGACAAATTCTTGAATAATGTGACTAAAATGACACACTTCTGACTAAGCTGAATACTACACAGTAAAGGTTGCAAGAAACAAATATAAATTAATGAGTCTCTGTCCCCTATGTTTGGGGGTTCTCCTAGGGCAGACCCTTGGCCTTCAGCAAGGTGCTTTGATCTTCATTCTTCTCACTTCAACATCCTCACTATCCCACTGCTTCCAGGCATAGATCTCAACTTGCCAAGGCCCTAATTGATTAATCAAGTCACTGTGCACTGTGTAACATATGTTAAAAGGTAACAATCTATTGCGGTCTGGAATGGATAGGAACAGAATTCCAATACCAATCCCCTAGGGACTTTTTAATATATCAGCAGTCTTTCCTAGTGTTCATTATCTACAAAATAATATAAAAGATTCATATGTTTATTCATTAGTAATTCACTAGTAAAATGCATTGTAAACTGCTAATGAAATAGCAAGTTGTTAATTATAAAGTGACAGCAGTTGAGCCCCCACAAAATGCAATTTTCAGACTTTTTTTATCTCAGCAAATGACTGAGACACTACATTAGAATTTTTAATGTCAATACATAATCACATTCCATAAAAACATAAAGTTTGTTTCTGCTGTTTGGATTGAGTGGAGAGATTTAGAATATTAAGAGAAGTATAATATTCTTTGTTGATGCCACAAGCTGAAGCTTAATAAAGATATTTACAACTCTGATGGAGAAAACCAAAAGTTCAAAATTTGCCAAGTGTCAAAATAATGTACAGTATAATCTCTGTACCCAGCCATCAGTCCATGTAGGTTCTAGCTCAAACATATATTACAAAAGCAAGGCACCTATATGCCTAATTAACATTCATAATCCCTGGCCCACACCAAGATCTAAAATTCCTTTTCCCTGCAAAAGGAAGTGTATGAGAATAGGAGCAGTCATACCAGATACTAATGGTACACAAACACATAATAGAACATGGTTTTGCCTTTTTTTCTTTTGTCTAACATTACATACAACTTCTTCTCCTTAACAAAATAATATTAAGGTTGCAGAATCAAGCTCTAAGAAGTTAGGAAATGCCAGAATTAAGGTTCTATTCTGCCCCCTCATTATGATAGAGTCTAATGACATGATCACATGTTACTTTTTCCACAAGCTGTCTCCCATCATTCTCAGTGCACCAAATGGATGGTGCTCAAGGACTAAGGCAGCTATTCAATAATTATGTTTATCCTTATCAATAAGTATGTTTATTAACCAACATTTCTATGTACCAATTAATTAAATGGAACGCAAAACTTACCGATCCTTCCTTGATAGCTCTATAGGGTAAGAGAAAATGGGTGCCTCCTATCCTAGCTCTAGATGGTGAGCTAGTTTTTTCTCCCTGGAGAATCCCTTCTATTGCCATGACACAGTGCACTTCAGTTTGTGGGATATAAATGCCCAGATCACTGAATACTAAGCCTGAAATAATCTGCAGTTGTGGGGGCAGTGTACACACATTAGGATTGGACCCATTTGCCTTCTGGTCTCATTCTCCCTGGTGCCTCCATTGTGGGTGACCCTGAAAGGGTAATAGCTCCCACATATAGCTAGTGGGAATAAAACAGGAATCAAAGTGGCCTGCTGATTTCCCTCTCCACATGTTGACTCTGATTGGCCTACAGGGATAAAGGGAAACTCCCATAAGACTGCATGATGTATGTCTTCAACCAATGGCAAATCAAACTCATATTCATGTATCTGTGGATCCAGATCCTGAGAGGTAGGGGACCAGACCTCTACCATATTAAGATCTACAGAGCCATCTATGGCATGATGACTCTTAAGTTCACTAGAGACGGCCCTGAACTGCAAAGTTCATACTCTGTCTGATCCAGATTCCTTAAAGCCTATGCTCTTATATCCCTCCCTCCCTATGTTTATGCCTTGTCCAAGCAGGGTAGAGGGTTCAGAGCAGGTATCATGGAAATTAATGTGAAAAGGTCAATAGTAATGTCCACCACAAAGTGTGCAGTAAGTTCTATGAATAGAAAGGCCTCCCAAGCTCAGATTTATTCTCCGTCTGACCACATGTCCTTCAAATTCTGAGTAGTTCATGCAGAGAGACTGTTTGGTTTTCATTAGAGGATGAATGCTGCTGCTTAGGTTTTTCTCTTCCCCTTACGTGTGTGGCCAGCTATGGTTAATATTTGCATGCATTTTATATCTTCTTGCCTGGAGACCCTTCCATGGGCTTCAAATTAAGCAAATCAAGTACTTCACTGCAACAGGACCTCAAAAACAGATGGGATGAGAGTTTCTTTATTTGACAGAATATGGTTTCCATTTGTTTGTCAGTTAATAGCTGTTATTTGTACTATTGTTTAATACCTGAGCCATAAGGCAACAATGAATTGATCCCATCATAATATCACCTTTATTGTACCGCACATATTTCCTGGCTCCTAATGTAACAAAACTAGATTGCATTTAAAGAAATATGTAGTGCAATATGTTCCTCCTGACTACCAAATGTAGTCATGGAAATTAATGAGCATTTTCTGAAGCCATATTAGATTACTCAGTACAATTCATGTTTTTTTTTCAAAATTTAAATAGGTTTTTTAAAATGATAAGTAACAGAGGCACTGTAGACTAATTATGTATGATCAAGGTGTCCATTTTAGCTAACTACAGGGAGGGAAAAGAAAATAGCATTAGAGTTAGCATTTACAATTTGAAAATAGATAAAAGAGGAACACAGTTTTTGTTTTTCATAGCAAACGCAAGATAAACTAATCTTGATCCTTTTTAATAATTAAGGTCATTGTATTCAGTTCTGAAAAAGCATATTATAATGGAAATAGAGAAATTACAGTATCCAGAAAAGCCAGGGTAATGCATGTATCTGGGTTTTCAAAATGGTTAGAGAAAGTGGGTCAGTAATCTTCAGGAAAGAAGAGCTAGACCATTAGGGTGACCAGAGAGCAAGTGTGAAAAATCAGGATGCGGGGGGTGGGGGGGAATAGGAGCCTATATAAAAAAAGCCCCAAATATCAGGACTGTCCTTATAAAAATGGGACATCTGGTAACCGTATAGACCATAGAAGAAATATTATTAGATTGAACAATAAAAAGGACAAAGCATAATGCCTGATCCTGCACCAATCTACTTACATATGTGGATAATTCATTGAGTTCACAGGGACGTCTCACAATTACAGGGCTAACTGCACCTTTGACCTCTTCTCCAGACTCTGAATACACTTTCCCTTCCAAACTGATGAGACTTTTCCACTCCCCCACAAGGCCTTGGCTACACTTGCAAATTTGCAGCGCTGCAGCAGGGTGTGAAAACACACCCTCTCCAGCGCTGCAAATTGCGGCGCTACAAAGCGCCAGTGTGGTCAAAGCCCCAGCGCTGGGAGCGCGGCTCCCAGCACTGTACGTTATTCCCCACAGGGAGGTGGAGTACGGACAGCGCTGGGAGAGCTCTCTCCCAGCGCTGGCGCTTTGACTACACTTAGCGCTTCAAAGCGCTGCCGCGGCAGCGCTTTGAAGTGCAAGTGTAGCCAAAGCCTAAAAGTCCTGGGCTACAGTAGCCTGTGGAACAACTATTCATACCTGCACATTGTTCCTTTGGGAGTCATAGCAATGGTGAATAGAGAGACCCAAAATAGCCTTCTGAAAACAAAGTATTGTTTAATCTCAACACTAGGAACAGAGAAGAAGAGGTTTTTAAAACAATAACTCATCTGTATGCATGTCTTTCTTACCTAAAGGCTTAGGCAGGCCAGTCGTACCCCAGACCCCTGGACCCTGGTGTCAGTCTGCTCCCCAGCTGTCTCTCTGCCCCTGTCATTGAGTGCCTGTTTTTTTATCCAACTAAAGACTTTTTTTTCTCTTATTCCACACACTTGGATGGGCCACCCAAAACCAGGTTAAGTCAGCTCTCATGGGGTGGGAGAGGAGAGGGACCAAACCAAAGCATTAAAATGAATAACTAAGGCATTATCTCTTGTCCCTTGGAGTGTTTGCAAGGAAGTGTTATATCTGGAGTCATTAACTGGTTTTCTGGTGTACACGAAGCCAAACCCTGCTGGAATTAACTCCTTGCCTCCCCTCCTCCCTCTCCCTCCCCCCCACCTTACAGAAGTCAGAAAAACAGATAGAACACAAAATAGTCATACATTATTATATAGCAGCTTCAAATCCATCACAGGTCCATTCAAGGTAATAAAGTTACACACAGGTATAAGTGTTTGCAGGATCATCCCCATAAAGAGGGCAATGCTAAAGGCTATTTTGCCAATGGCAAATGGATGAAGAAGAGAGCATGAATGCAAAGTAAAGCAGGAATGAAGAATGTGGGTGAAATTCTCCTACTGCTAGATCACCCTCTTTGCAATGGGGAGCAGAGCTCCTAACTGGCTCCAGATAGGCCAATGCAAAGAGAAGCATCAGAAGCAGATTGGACGATGGACCTCTGGATCTGTACTTAAATGGATCCAATGGGTGGGAACCCTAGAAAGGAGATGCAGAAAGATAGCCACCAGTACTTAAGCCCATAGGTTGAAGTAATGGCTGCAGAGGATATAGAGTGGGGCTATATAGTAGTCCTATTGCCTACCTCTGGAGATTCAGAGGAGAGGAATATCAATTCAATTCTGACCACACAGGTTAGGTGCATGAAATCCGTTGAGAATTTAGGTGGAATGGCTTTGCACAATGTGGTTTAACATGAAAACTCAACAAAAGCAATTAGAAGAAACATTTAAAAAAATGAATTAGGCATGTCAAGGCAGCCAACTGTGGGGGAGCAGGTTGACTTAACTCAAAAGACAGAACAGTGTCCTACAACTACCGCTTAGTGCAAAATGATTAGTAATTGGCTGTTGGCAATTCTGTGTTCTGATATTGTGTGCTGTATAATAGACTGGTGTTGCTAAGGAACGTTGCTAAGCATTGCAAGACTTACAGGAGGTCAGTCACCTCTTCAGTGACAACTTCAAACATCAATTATTTTTGTGAACTGCAGATTTCATTTTTTTAAATGTTCCGCATATTTCTCAAGATAAGGGAAGATTTATCACATAATACAGTTCAAACATGCAAAGACCTAAACCTTGTTCTGGAATTATATCTTTTTCATTAAAACCTAATTTCTGCTGCTGAATATTGCTATGCATTTATCAGAAGGTAATAACCATGGTATGACCTCGGTTTTTTTTTACTCAGTTTTGACCAAATTACACGAGAAATCTGTATATTCTCGCCAAAGGCAACATCTTTTTCATGTAAATTTAAAGTGTTCAGCCTGTCACTGTCAGCTTGGCTTTTTTTGAAGGTGGATCATTTTACATGGAAAAATAGAACTGAACAAAATGCAAAAAATGTTGCCCTTTAAAAAAAGAGAACAAAAGCAATTGGTGCACACATTATGTTCGATAAGTGTATATAGCTGAAATTGTTTTACATAAAAACACTAAATATTCAAAAGCCTCCTTCAGCCTAAATAAATCCATTGTTTACTGGATTCCTGGTTCAAAAACACTCTAGCTAGTGTTTATTTAGAAGCATACATTATCTTGCGTTTGTATCTCATAGTAATGGAATATACGTAATGATCGATATGTACATGAGACTAACCTGTGCTGTTTTCTAAACAAGATTTATTAAATATCATTAGTACAGATATTCGTTTTCTAAAGTGCTCATGTACAATTTTCAGAAGTGCCTAAATTACTTAGGCTTCTAATTTCCATTTTGAAAGGTGAAAGTCAATGGGAATTTGCCTTCTAACTCACCTAGGCACATTTGAAAATGCTACCTCTTATCAATGTATCTATTTACAGCAATTGATAAAGCCTGATCCATAGTTATTGGGGTCTTTTCATTGATTTCAATGTATTATGGATCAAGCCCATTGTAACGAATTCAGCTAAACCAGGGGTAGGCAACTATGGCACGCATGCCGAAGGCGGCACGCAAGCTGATTTTCAGTGGCACTCACACTGCCTGATTCCTGGCCACCGGTCCGAGGGGCTCTGCATTTTAATTTAATTTTAAATGAAGCTTCTTAAACATTTTAAAAACCTTATTTACTTTACATACAACAAGAGTTTAGTTATATATTATAGACTTATAGAAAGAGACCTTCTAAAAGTGTTAAAACGTATTACTGGCACACAAAACCTTAAATTAGAGTGAATAAATGATGACTCGGCACATCACTTCAGAAATGTTGCAGACTCCTAAGCTAAACTATTAGGAGGGTTACCAAAGATCTGAGAGGTAGATAGCTGTCACCAGCTGTTGCAAGTAAACCTACACAATAGATACAGATCAGTGTTAGCTATCTGACTGTATTATTTCTTATTTCACAATGTTATGGGTTTTCAACATGAATCCTTTTTCTACCATTGTTGTCCTCCAAATAGTCACTGATAGACCATTCTTGAAAATGTAGAAAAAGAATCAGTAAATGAAATTACTTCTTTTTCAGGTGATTGAAGGAGATTGGAAAATTTCTATAGCTTGTAGTGGGCAAGATGACTTGAAATGGATCATTAGTTCCCTAAGTGGTTAAACAATAGAGGTGCTTCTGGCTAGGAAGCCTCATTACAAGTTTTTACTTGCAAAGAGGGGAGGGGGAAAGAATCCTGTCTCTAATAATCCTTGTATAAATATCTGTTGCATCTTCTTTGCAAAATTTTAAAATAAAGATGCTCTTAAAAAAAACACTTTTTTTCCTAAGTGTGTATTGTGATTTTTTTTTAAACAATACATCTTTAGATGTCTGGCTCAGATCCTTTCCTACCCCCAGTCTCTGCTGAGCACAAAGCAGGTCATTAATGATGTAATTATTTTCTGCTGCCAAGACCAGTTGTGACAAAGTTTAGGGTAGCCTGAGAGCTGCTCTCAGCTTTGCCAGTTGGTAATGCTTCCAAGGAGCTATTGTCCACCAGTTGCAGAGAGGTGGGACACAGTCACTTCCTGACTGGTCCCCCACACTTCTCCTGACACACCACCTCCTGCTAGAGAGCTGCAAGGATAAGGAGTGGCATAGAAGTTGGCTATGCCAGCTGAAATGTCCATCACATCGGGGGATTCCTTGGCTGGCTGGGAAGGTGGTATAGCTTTCTGATCCCTTTGTGATGCCAGGACAGTGACAAGAGGTCTATGCTGGACCACGATCTGTTTTACCTTCATACTACTCACATGAAGGGACGATTCTCACCCTTTGTGTCAGATCCCATCACTATTTTTACCACTCCTTTGAATAATTATTTATTTTAAAGATCAACCCTTGAAAAGTTATAAATTATTATTTATTAATCTTAATAAGACCCTTTGTGGAATTAATGGAAAGTTCAAGAAGGCCACATGCCACACTTCCAGACCATCACAGGGATGAGACACATCTGTTCATCTCAAATTAGTGCACTAGACAATTGAAACAACCATCATGCTTAACTTATACCAAACTAAATTTCTGTAGATGGACACACTAAGTCAGAGCCACAGCTTGGATTTTTTTTGCAACACAGAATAAGTATGACTAACTAATTTAAAAACACAACAACGAGTTGTATTCTGTGCAGACACAGAGGTGTGCCTTCCATACAAGATGATTGTTTATTTTTGCTACATTCCAGTTAATATGCTCTCATGTGCCTGAGATTAGAATACTAGTCTATCGATTTGAATAATTTGTTTCACAGAATTTCCTGTCATAAAAGATTAATTGAGTTACCATTTTTGTAGCTGTTTTTTTCCAAACACAAAATATAAATCATAGAAGGGCAGCAGCACAGATCAGTTTATTGCTAATCATTAGAATAGGGGTCGGCAACCTCTGGCACGCGGCCGCCAGGGTGGCCGGGACAGTTTATTTACCTGTCGTGTCGGCTGGTTTGGCCAATCGCGGCTCCTACTGGCCGTGGTTCGCTGTCCCAGGCTAATAGGGGTGGCAGAAGCCACAGCCAGAACATCCCTCGCCCATGCCACTTCCCGCCGCCCCTATTGGCCTGGGATGGCGAACCGTGGCCAGTGGAAGCCTTGTGCCAGAGGTTGCCGACCTCTGCATTAGAACAAACATGAATGTATATCATGTATAATCTGTATTCTCTATATGTTGGACCTTAGACATCTGAACACAAGGACTATGAATCAACTGTTAATTAAGGGCTATGAATCAACTGTTAATTCTATTAATTATCTCAGCATTTCTTTTACTGTGTATGGTCACGTATACCTTACAAACTCTAAAAGTAAATCCTTTAAAGGATCTCTGTGTATCTCGCCAGTTGCTATGGCTTTGGTTTGTTTGTTTTGTTTTATTGAAAGAAGTGGGTTTTACATTTCAATCTGAAGGTGGAGAGATTTGTGGTAGTTCTGATACCTTCTGGGACTGAACTCACAGTCATGGATAGTTGCCAGGAAAGCTCTGTCTTCCTGCAGTACTGGGAAAACTGCAGGCCTCTTTTTAAATGGAGGATTTAGTTATATGGAGGTTAGAGATGGAAAAAAACTGGTTAAATCAACCAGCTGATCTCCCAAGGATGAGGAGTATAAAAGTACTTTGCACTTTCATAGCATCTTCCATCAGAGGAGCCCAAAGAACTTTACAAACATGCATTGATGTTGTCCATGACAACCTTGTGAGGTTAATATTACAGTCTGCAAGGCTCAGAGTTTAAGTGAAATGCCCACATTGTCACAAAAAATCTATAACAAAGTGTGTGGGGGGGATTCAGATATACTGATACCCACTCATGCTTTAATCTCTCATTATCTCCCTGCCTTTGGTTAAACACTATTATCTGTGTGACAAATGGATTCCAATTTATTAATAATTCACATTTGATATATAGATGAATATGAATAACATTATATAAGCCATTTGAAAAGCAGACTGAACTGACTTCTGGTGGACACCCCGAGACAATCCAGTTAACATGCAAAAGCCCAGTAGTTAAGCTAAGCCAAAGTGTACATTTCCTTTCCAGAGTATACACCTTCAAAGAGACCCCTTATATTGTAAAAAATGGAGGAGAGTGGAGGAATACAGGTACCAAAACTGCTTATCCAAAGCAATGTACACAAGCCTGAGTGGATTTAGGACACAGATAATGGATGCATGGGGAAAGAGAGAGACTCAGGGGCACTGCTTTATAGGGATTGTCTCTGGTAACATATAATAAGCCAAGCACATCAAAGAAATCCAAAGGGCATAACCACAGTGTGAGACAGGTAAAGGGAAAGATGATACTCGAGAGCTGAAATGAAAGGCTGCATCCCTGACAGGCTGGAGTGCCAAAAGGGCCAGAGGGGAGGAAAAAAATAATGTGATTTCTAGAAGTGTAGTCTTTTTTTCTATTTGTGTAATTAAATCCAAGGGGAATGAATAAAGATTTTCCAAGTTAGATCAGTTCTGCAGTCAGATTATTGTTTTAACTCTCTCTCCTCTATTTTGAATACATTTAGTCTTTAATTAGCACACTAGAATCTTATACTATTGCTTGGGAATATCACACAGGCCACCCCAGAGAGGTGAAACAGCCATCATCCTTTAAATTGTGGATATGAAAGGAGGAAAGGAGGCTGGAGACTACCCCACTCAGGATTCTTGTCAAATGAGCACAGAATAATTAGTCTTCTTTCACAACGTGTGTTGCTTGCAATGCTGCTGCCCAATAGACACACAGAATACATTCATGGCCACAGATGGGAACCAAATTTAAGGAGCGCAGATGTTATAATAATAGGCTGTTTGTCTGCTCAAGAGGTATATGTTCTGCTGCACTCTACTGGATGGACTATCAGATATGTGAGAGAGAGAGAAGGAATGAGATCAGGCTGTTCGCTAGTACTTCTACACAAATGACTGATGGCTGAAGTCTACAGGGGAAATATAATCCCTGATGTTATGACACAAATGTGACTGCTTCATGGACTAAAAACAAGTGTAAACATTTTAGAATTCTAAGCAGGGATGGCCATTGCATCATGGTCGGGGGGCACCATGAGTGCTTAAATTGGCTGGGGTTTGTCAGAGCTGAGCCCCGGCACCTCTGGGCTCCTGGCCAGCAGCTGCCACTCTCCGGACACCTTGCTCTGAAGGCAGTGCCACCACCAGAAGCAGTGCAGAAGAACAGGTGCCAATACCATACCATGCCACTCTTACTTCTGTGCTGCTGGCATTTATGCCCTCAGAGCTGCATGCCTAGCCAGCAGCTGCCTCTCTCCGGCCATCATGGTCAAGGAGCGGGGCGAGCCTGGGGTATGAGGAAGAAGGGTGCAGGTATGATCGGGGGGAACTAGCAGCCAAAGCTCCAACATACAAGTTCACCCAGGGTGCCATTTTCCCAAAGGCCAGCCCTGGTTCTAAGGGCCAAGTTGGGAGGTCCATTGTGGCCCTTTTGCACTGTTATAGCATAAAAAGATCTGTAAACTAGCTCAAGCCGTCTACTGAGGATTCTAATGTCATGGGGAACCCTGAGCTGGTGCAAAGTTTGGAGACATACTAAATATACACTTGTTATGCTCCAATAACCACCTCCTCCTGAATTAACCTTGGGCTCTTCCACTCCCCCACACAGACATAGGAGCTGTAATGATTGTTCCGCCTCAGAAACTAATGGATTCAGTCAGAGCCCAGAGCTTTCTATAGGGGAAAATTCAACCTGTTCTAGAGCTGAAAATATTTGGTGTGTATGTACTTTAATTGTTCATGTACTGCCTTTTTCATGGCACCGATCATTGGTATATCTACAATTATCTATCTTTACCTTGGCGCTTAGGTATCTCCTACCTTCCTATCTTCCCTACAGATCACAATGCTTCAAAAATTACCTGAGAAACCTGATGAGAAAAGAGAAAAACAGCATACCAGAGGCAGAAGTGATTAATCCAATCACCTGTACCATAGTAAGATTCTGCAGTCTTCCACCACAGCCATGTTGAAGCAAAGAACAACATCTGTGAATTTCCAATTAGCAGACCTCTGACACATAAGGGACATTTCCTTTTCAATCTTTTGCTTGGCTCTTATAATTTCTGTAGGAGATAGGGTCTTTCATGAAAGCCAACTTCATGAGACAGTCCAACTAGAAGTGAATTGGCAAAGACAGTTTTAGGGTTTTATGGGACTTCTCATTCCTGGATGTCCACAGAGCAGCAGTGCCCAAGAATGTTTTCAGTCTCCTTTGTTTGTCAGAATACTGTAACTATTTCTTACCAGTGATGCCACAGCGATTCATGATTTCATCACATCTGTACTGGGCAATTGAAAAGCACTGTTCCTGGGGATAACCTTAAGGCCACTGATTGCCAATTCATCTGTGTGTGAAATAAGAAGTGTTGGGGATGGCCTACAAAGCCTCAAATGGTTTGGATCCCAGATATCTCAGAGACCGCCCAACTAAGGAAACATCACCTGGTGGAAACGCTTTGTCAAGATATTGCTAAGGAGCTGCTCAGATGCATACAGGATAGGGAATTTTTGATGGCAGAGCCCTGCCTGTGAAATTCAATCCCGTTAGAACAAGGGCGGGCAAACTTTTTGGCCTGAGGGCCGCATCAGGTTTCGTAAATTGTATGGCGGGCCAGTTAGGGGAGGGGGTCATGGCACGGCCCCCACCTCCTATTTCCCCCCCCCCTGGAACTCCTGCCCCATCCAACCCCCCCATTCTCTGATGCCTCCCCGGTACCCCTGCCCCATCCAACCAACCCTTCTCCCCATCCCCTGACTGCCCCCTGCCCCCCATCCAACCTCCCCTTCTTCCTGATGGCCCTCCCAGGACCCTTGCTCCCATTCAATCCCCTGTCCCCGTCCCGACCCCTATCCACACCCCTGCCCCCTGAACACCCCCCAAACTCCCCTGCCCTCCATCCAACTCACCCTGCTCCCTGCCCCCTTACCGCGCTGCCAGGAGCGCCAGTGGCTGGCAGCATTACAGATGTATTGTCTGGCTGGAACTGGGCCATGCCGCCGCCACCACCGCACAGCACAGAGACTGAGTCAGGCCGGGCTCTGCAGCTGCACTGCCCCAGGAGCTCACAGCCCTGCTGCCCAGAGCATTGCACCAGTGATGGGGCAAGCTGAGGTAGCAGGAGAGGGGCCGGGGGTGAGCGTCCCGGGCCAGGAGCTTGGGGGCCTGGCATAACGGTCCCGTGGGCCGGATGTGGCTCATGGGCCATAGTTTATTCTGTCAGGTGGCTCCCATATACTACAGAGAAAGGCCCGTTATAAACATTAATAATTAAATACAGATAATGAAATCTTGGCATGCAGTGGTCTCCAAAGTGGGGTGCGTGCAAGAGGATCCTTGGGGGTGCGCGGCAGGAGGCACGCTTTTTTTTTTTCTTCATCAGGCGGGAGTCTGAACTTTTTTGGGGGGGGGCTTCGGCGTGCTCAAAAAAATTTTACTGATGGGGTGCACGATCAAAAAAGTTTGGAGACCACTGGTATAATGCACTGACTCCACACACTTTCTACCCACAGAGCAAAAACCAGGCTTTTGGAATCAATAACACCATTGCTACACTTTGTGTTTTTTATTTAGACTTTTTTTTTAAAAGTAATTGTAATGGGATACATTTTCACTGGGGTTCACTCTGAAGATCCAGGCAACTGATTAAACTTCCTACAAAAAAGCACACATGTGGGAGGGTTGTTTATTAATTATCACATGTGCAGCACTATTGTGGGCTAAAAGCTCTCCTTTTCCATGTAAATCGTTGTTTACAGTTTGTGAACAGGTACAGTCTGATCTGGCCAGATTCTAAGCCCTGCTCTACACTACAAACTATATCATTATAACGACTTCACTTTCCCACACCCGTGAGCGACATAGTTATAGCAACCTAAACCCCAATGTAGACAGCGCTTCTCCCATTGACACAGCTACCACCTCTCGAGGAGTTGGAGAACCCACACCAATGAGAGAAGCTCTCACATTGGCATAGGTAGTGTCTTCGCTAAGCGCTATGGTCGGGCCCCTACACTGGTGCCACTGTGCTGCTGCAGTGCTGTAACTGTAAACAAGCCCTAAAGCTCTTAATGCTGCTGGGTGTTTCCAGTTTTTTTAATCTTTGGTTAGACTTTTTACCGCCAGATTTTTTACGATGCATTATCATTAATTTAAATCGTCATCTGCCCTGAGTGGCACCTCATCATTTATAGGGTGACCCTATTTCCCTATGCTGAATATGGGACACCTGGTAAAATTACTCGTATTCAAGCAAGTTCAAACAGCAATCAATCAATCATACAAACGTTCAACAACATCAAGTTGACCTGATCCCCTGTTAAAAAGAAATACTGCATAGTTGGATTCTTTTTATTTACCATCTTATCTTTAAGGCTTTAGGGGTCACATGAGGAGGGGTGACACACACCCCCCTACCCCCCCACACACACTTACACGGAGAGAGATGACACGCACATACATACACCTCTCTCACACAGAGGAGTGTGTGACAGACTGAGCCTCCCCTCCCCTCCCTGCCTGGCACCTTCCATGCCTGGCTGGGCCCCCGGGATGGACCCACCTCTCCTGGTATCTGGCACCTCGTCTTCCCGAGGCAACATGGGGGCGGGCACACAGGGTCACATACCCTACCTCCCCAGATTTATGACATGGTTTACACCAGAATGTGGCAAGCAGCAGCCTTCCAGCACTGTGTGGGCAGCAAGAGATGGGAGCTCATCCCTTTCCCCTCCCCCCCACTCCACTCCTGTGTGGCTGAAAGCCCCACTCTCTTCCTGCCCGTGTTCTGTCCCATCTAGTGGCACCAAGACCACTTAGCAAGAAAGATTGTGTCTGCTCTACAGCCTTAGCTAACAGCCATATGGCTTTTAGCTCATGCAGTAGAGGCTCATGCACTAAGCTCCAGAGGTTCCCAGTTTCAATCCTACCCGCTGACGACCAGGGTCTGTCAGTGTTACACCTGCACAGTATCGAAAGGCTGCTGGCCGCCGACATTACCCAATCACCTCCGGTCCCCCAGCTACAGTGCGGGAAGAAAGGGGTTAAGCCCTAAAGAGGCATTGTGCACAAGGGCCCAGGGAATCTGACTTCAGGGGCTTCAGGGAACCTGGCCAGAGAGGTGGCTCAGCAGGGGAGGGTGTCTAGAGGCTGGATCGGTCCCGCGCTCCCTGGGGACAGGATCCAGAGCTGGGGTTGTGTGAAGAGGGTGCCAAGCCCTTGCCCCAGGGGCTGCTGTGGAGCCTGCAGGGTCAGGGTGTGAACAGGCTGGAAATTGCTTCCCCCGCACTCCAGAGCTTAGCTGAGGGGCGGAGAGGCTTCCCTGGGCCAGTACTGTGCAGGGCTTTGGCACATGCAGGGCTCAGCTCCTCCTGGCCAGCGCCTCTCCTGGTGAGCTGGAGGGTCTTGGGCTCAATGGGGTGCCAGCCCAGCCAGAGGCAGTGGGGAAGGAAGGCGCCTGCCGGCCAGGCTGCTGGTGACCTGAGTGCTCCGACTAGGGCTGATTCTCCGCACAGCGCTGAGAGAGGGACGCACCTCGCCAGGGGGATATGAAGGAGCAGCGGGTCTGAGGTCAGGGGGTGAAGGGAAAAAGCAGGGAGAGGCCAGCGAAAGGGGGAGAATGTAAAGGGCCAATGAGCAGCAGAGGCAACACGTAACTGGCCACTGCCTGGTGCCTGCCCGCACTCACCAGTCACTGCAATTTGCAACCCGCAGCCAGTGCCAGCCAGAAATGGGACAGGGCCCTGCTAGCCAAGAGCCGGCACGCAGTGGCGGCCACACTGACGGACCAGCAGGTAGCGGCCGGCCCTGTGTGCTGCAGCTTTGCACTGCCACCAGCCTTGCACATCCACCCCCATCATCGACCACTGGACCCGCCCCTTCCCCCCCCCCCCCCCCAGACACACTCACCACTGGAGGGCTGGCAGCTGGCAAGCAGGGATCCACCAGTACTGAAGGAGGGGGGACAACAGAAAATTCAGGACAATTTGCCCATTTTTAAGAAAAAGTTGGGACTGCTGCAGGAGGGTTTAAATATGGGACTGTCCCTTTAAAAATGGGACGTCTGGTCACCCTGATCATTTGCAACCCTAATCCATTGAATGCAGACTGCTTAGACGTAACCAATAGAAAACAATAAGCTATTTGACACGATTGTATAACCTATTAGAAGAAGACTATCCCCTTTTGACTTTAGCCTTTAGTAATGTACTTGCCTAATTATCATGTTTCTGATTCATTTTGATTTTCACAGTGGATGAAATTCACCCTTGTGCATCGGTCTGGATCAAGTCCTATGAACCATTTAGGAATCACTCTTTGCAGAAGACATAAATGGGTGAAACTGGTGATGTTGCAGTTATTGCACGTACCCATGGCCCTCAAGGAAAACCAGTAAGTCACCTTCAACTGTTTGCTTAGACCTTGTTCTGGCCTCTTCACAGATATACATTTGACCCACTGTATGCATTTATTTGGCTTAAATGCAGACGTATACAATAATTATATGAAGCAACTTGAAATATTTGAAGGTTTACAATGAGATAAGTGATATTTTCTGAATTATATCAAGACCCTCATGACCTGAGACAATTTTTTAAACTATAACCCAGCTACTCTAAAAGGGCCATTAAATGAAGTCGAGGGGAAAGGAGTCCAAAACATCCAATGGATTCCCTTTTGATCAACTGCACTTTTCATATTTTTGTGTCGCATCCATGAAGCTCAGTGGGAACTGAGCTCTGGAGGCAAAGTTAATTATTTTCTCTAAGAAATCTTAGGCCTTTCATATACTGACAAAGTAGCAAAGGATTTGGATTGCTTCCCCCCAACCTTGCCTTTATAAGTTGACATTTCACAAGATCAAGACAGAAGAAAAGAGACTACAAACACACTCCAAATAGAAAAGTTTAACTGGGGGAGGGATATTTGCAACCTTCTGTAACATCCAGCTCTTCTTTCAAGTGAAAAGAAGGCAAAGAAAATGTAGCTTCAGTCACTTTGCCAGACAACTTGAGTGAGGTCCCACACATCCAGCTGTAGCAGTACACAAGGGAGTGCAACAAGGATAGAGAATCTGCCATAAAACATTGGCTGATGCCCCTTGGATTTTTTGAAAGCTGTATGGTCCTCAGGCTGAAAAGGCTGGACAGCACTGCTGTATACAAAACAGAGACCAGCTAAAATGCGTGAGAACTGTCTCTAATGAAACGTTGGTCCAAAATTTTCCATCAAAACTATTTGATAGAAAATTGGGTTTCGACTAAACCATTTTTTTCATGAAAAGTGTCTGCTTTTCACAGAAAATTTCAATGTTTTTATTGAAAAAACTCCCCCACCCCAAAACCAAACTATTTCAATTGAAAACAATATATTTTTCTATCTGGATATGTTACTACAGTACAGTTCAGTTGCCTCATGTCCTGTCTTCTATGGGCAGGACTCTCCATCCTCCATGGTTCACCAGATCAAGGTGTTCCTATAATGCAACCCCCCTCCCCATCTATAAAAGGTGAGATCATGGGTCATCATGAGAGATTCAGTCCATCCAGGGAGCCCAGCCTATAGAGAAGAATGGGAGCATGAGGCACCCAAATTACAGCTACTATGAAGCACAGTAGGTGCATTTCTGAACAAAAATATTTCTGTTTTTGAATTTTCAGCTAAAAATCCTGGACTTTTCTATGTGAAATTTACATGACAATTATTTTGTTTCCATCAAAAATTTCCAAGCATCTGTGCTCATCTGTTCTACTTGTATCTTTGGTGCCAATGTAATCAATATACCAGGCACAGGATAGAAAGGAAGGAGGAAAAGGGAAGCTATCCTGGGAAATTTTACAGCTTAATGAACACACACTTCTCTACCTTCCGTTTCATGACACTTTAGTAGTGTACCCACTTGTACCTTTTGTTTGTAAGCTCCTCAAGCAGTGGGTTCTGTTCTTTGCTGGCAGAGTTAAGAGACTGTAAAGTGCCAGACAAACTCAAAGATGCTCTGTGAATTAAAGTAAAATAACACCATTGTTACTAATGTGGAAGAGAAAGGGAAACAGAGCAAAACCGTCATTCTGCACTAAGTATTGGCAAGGCTTGTTCTTCTGTGAAGAGATTCAACTGCAGCCTATGACAAACTAATCAGAGAAAGAAAATGAAAAGCACAGTAATGACATTTCTGACATTCCTACATAGGAAAAGGAGGAGGTGGTTGTGCTAACAGTATACAAAGAAAGAAGAGTAGGAGGCACCAAAAGAACAAAAGGTGGTATAGAGTAGAAAGGGAAGGAACTTCTCTCTTCCCACTTTCAGAAAAGACCTGCTCCTTCCCTTTTGATATAAACAAGGTAATCCACTTTAGAATTTCTGTGTCCTGATCTTGGCAGTGATTCCAACAAAAAGAAAAGGCCTAAGGGCAAAAAGTGAAAGAAGCGTCTGCACCTCTGGGGAAAAAATAGATGCAGAAATAACAATCATAAAACACAGCACATACACATGCCAGTAAGCAGCAGTGTTTTTGTGGGCTGTGACCTCATTTTTGTGTTTCATAATGTTGCCATGCAAGCTGCATGTGCATCAGCGGCGGCTCTAGGCACCAGCACAGCAAGCGCGTGCCTGGGGCAGCAAGACACTGGGGGGCGGCCTCCCGGTCACCGTGAGGGCGGCAGTCAGGCTGCCTTCGGTGGCATGCCTGCAGGAGGTCCGCCGGTCCCGCGGCTTCGGCAGCAATTCGGCGACGGGTACGCCGAAGTCACGGGATCGGTGGACATCCCGTAGGCATGCCGCCGAAAGCCGCCTGACTGCCATGCTTGGGGCGGCAAAATACATAGAGCAGCCCCTGATGTGCAGACAGAATGCTTTTATTGGGACAAGAAACCGATCAAAGCTGCTGACTGTATTTTTGTGGAATTACCTCTCTGTAACAAATACCCCAAATTTGTCACATGATAAGCTTGTCCTAAAGTCAGGGCTGGCTTCAGGCACCAGCACAGGAAGCAGGCACTTGGGGTGGCATGTCCGGGTCTTTGGCGGCAATTCGGTGGTGGGTACCTCAGTCCCTCTCAGAGGGAAGACTGGCCGCCGAATTGCCACTGAAGAATGCAGCGGTGTGGTAGAGATGCCGCCGAAGTGCCGCCGATCACAGCTTTTTTTTCTTCGCTGTTTGGAGTGGCAAAAATGCTGGAGCCGTCCTTGTCGGGGGAAGTGATACTAGAGCATGACACCTGTCATTCTTTCTCCCTTCTCCCCCCTTTATGGAATCCTACTCTCCCATTAATACTAGTGTGAGCCCCTCTGCATCCAGCTTTAAGAGTCAGTACCAACACCACTTTTGCCATTCCATTAGCCCCAACACCCAAAATCTCAGTTCTCTTCATCAGAAACATCATTGGCATTTAAAAAAAAAGCAAACTAAAATAATCTGTAGAAACAGAAACAGTATCAATAGCCAATATCTTTCAGTGTTTTCATGCCATGACCGAGCACAATTACTCTCACCCCACAGGAAAAACAGTTTATACAGCTAATTGGGGAGATAAGAGTGCTGGATCTGCAGCCTTTATCAGTCATGAACACTCTGCATATATGTGGGCTGATTAGATTCTGTGAATCTGAAATATGATAGCCCATAGAGGTCAGCCTTTTCCAAAACTATGCTGTCTGCATAGAAAATATCAGAGTATCCAAATAAGACCAAATTTTGCATTTGTTAAATTGTTATTCGCTGTACCACTGATAGGTGGAAAGGCATAAATTCATATCTAAAATATCTGCCTTTAACAGGTAACTGGAGTAGTTGCCTAGACAGTCCTGTTTATTTTCTGCCTTTGTGCCCTTCTCCTGTGGGATTGCTAATTCTCCACTTCATGTCACTGACAGAACCTGCACATCAGTCCTGTATTGTGCTCTCCTCAGGAAGGGGGAAACATCCCTAAGCACACTGGGCAATCTGCATAAAATCCTGGGATCTTGGCTAGAAGACAGACAGGGCTAGAAAATGGGCAATTTACGACTAGCTTCTTGCCTACTGCCCATGTATCAGTTTTTTGTTGTTGTTTTTTGTTTGTTGGTTTGGTTTTGGTTTGGTTTTTACAAGGAACTAACAATAGGTACTATGGCAGCATTCATTGCTTTGCTCTCATCCTCAATAGTATGGTTACTCATGTCATATTGAAAGGGTCTGTATGCTGTGAGACACACTAGTATGCAGTATATAGTGTTGCTGTTACAGTGTTAGTCCCAGGATATGAGAGTCACAAGGTGGGTGAGGGAATATATTTTACTGGACCAACTTCTGTGGGGCGAAGACAGGAGCTTTTGAGCTGCACAGAGCTCTTCTTCAGGTCTGGAAACTGCAGCTCAAAAGCTTGTCTCTTCCACCCACAGAAATTGATCCAGTAAAACACACTACCTCATCCACCTTGTGTCAGTATTGTCAGTAGGCATCCAATGTGAACATTTCTGTCACTCAGTCAAAGCAATGGTACAGTATCCAGTAATTCCAGGTAACAGACATTCCACCACACAATTAGGTATAATAGATAAAACTGGGGCCAAGAACCCTTGGCTTTTGTTAGTCTACATTTTGGTGGTAACACTGGTAGCCTCTCTCTTCCAGAATAAACAGAAAGTGCTGCTGCCTTATTTATGCCTTCCCCGTACACAGTGAAGTCATTTAAACAAGATATCCTGCTTTATAAATTTAGCAAAATTATGACATCAGTAGAGGTTTCTTAATTTAGTGTATCATAGCTTTCAACACACTAGCAAACTTTTTCTGATTTTTTTCATATGTACAGTAAATATGAAACTTTCTGATTACATGTATTCAAGAAATATCTGTCTTGAAAATGTGTAAGTATTTTCACATTTCTGAAGTAAAAAAACAAAACAAAACAAAACAAAAACACAGACATTTGGCTGCCACCTACCATTAGCCATTTGTAGCATATCAATAGGCTTTCCCTCAAAATATTAACTAAGGATGTGAATTTTTCTTGCACTAGATTGTGGGAAATCTTTACTCATTATGAAATCTTAGGTACTTCTCATCTTTACTCTTCATCTTGACTTCTCAAATATTCATCATCTGTTTTATTGACTTGTTAGTATTTTTGCTCAGGTTTCTGTGGATTACAAAAAGTTGGCAGGAGGTTGCTGGATGCCTTGTCAGGAGAGTACAGCACTTATTTACAATCATCTCCTCCCTGCCAGAATCCTGAGACTAGAAGCTATTTGCAACCCTGCATCTATTCTAACAGTATAATCCCAGGACAAATCAGTGTTCGGTACAGTAAGCATCTGTGGCCTTTGGGGACACGCAGACAGGGCCGGTGCAACCATTTAGGCAAACTAGAAGGCCGCCTAGGGCACCTAGTGGTTGAGGGCGCCTAAAAGCCCACTCAGGAGGGGAGGTGGAGTGGATGTGAGCTGGGGCAGGGGGGCACGGGGAGGGCCGCCCGCAGTAACGGGGGGGGCACACAGGGGAACAGCTCCCCGCCCCAGATCACCTCCACTCTGCCTCCTCTGCTGAGCACACAGCCTCCGCTCTAAGTCTCCTCCAATTGGTGCCGCAAGCCTGGGAGGGGAGGAGAATTAGAGCAGCGCCAGCATGCTCAGCGGAGGAGAGCTGGGGTGGGCTCCCCGGGGTTAGCTGCTGCAGCGGGTGGTGTTAGCTGCTGAGGAGGGGAGCGGGGTTAGCTTCTGCCGGGGTGGGGGCTCCCCGGGCGGTGTTAGCTGCCGTGAAGGGGGGCAGGGTTAGCTTCCACAGGGGGAGCTCCCCGGGCAGGGTTAGCTGCTGCGGCGGGCAGTGTTAGCTGCCGTGGAGAGGGGTGGGGTTAGCTTATGTGGAGGGGGCTCCCTGGGCCGGGTTAGCTGCCATGGAGGGGGGCTTTCAAGGAGGGGTAGCTGCTGCTGCGAGGGGGCTCCCCAGGTGTGGGGGGGGGTGGGTTAGCTGCCGCAGCAGGTGGGGTTAGCTGCCACGGGGGGGTCCTCGGGTGGGATGGGCAGGTGGGCGTGGTTAGCTGCAACGGGGTTAGCTGGGAGTGGTGGCGCAAGGTGGAAGTTTCACCTAGGGCGCGAAACTTCCTTGCACCGACCCTGTGTGCAGAGATATATTTGATTATTCTTTATATTTTGCTGAGCACTGACAATATGTTCTGTACAGCACTGAGCACAGAGTAAGATGCAGTCCCAGTCCCAAGGAGTCCACAATCTAATGTGATTAACAATTAGAGGACTGCATGAGAGGACATCCATTAGTTACTATTTTGAGGGAAAGCCTATTTGTATGCTACAAATGGCTAATACTAGGTGGCAGCCACACTACTTGTGTTATTTGGTTTTGGATTTAATTACTACAGCACTTCAAAAGCTGGCAGTTAACACTGAAGAGCCTGGTTTGTTTGTTTGTTTGTTTAAATATTAAAGGAAGTAAAACTTCCCTCAAAAATGTAAACACCCTGAACATTCTATTATTTGCATAATTTTGGACTATGCTGAAGCCCAATATTTTGAGTTAGAATGTTTTAAGTTTATTGCAGGAATACTAGTAACAGTGAAAATGCCTTCTTCAGAACATTGTACAGCAAGGGCCTTCGCTATAATACAAGACGGATCAGACATGGTTAGATGTTCCTGCACTTTCATTAAAATATTAATTATGCAACTTTGGCCAACTCAAATCACTCATATTCTCAATGGCTAGTCTGAACTTTTCTTGCAACTCTTGACTCTGGTTCAAACTTTCTGATGTCACTAGAAAGACTCCTACCAGCTCCTATGGGATTTATATTAAGTGCTTTAAAATGTTATGAAAAGAGCCTATAGTTATAAGAAAGAAGAAAAATAATGGACATTGGGTTTTGATTGCAGATGCTCTTTCACTGAAGCTATAACTCCCATGCTAAAGCTACTACCTTATTTTGATGTTTTCCATGACGAGATTACTAAGCAAAAATACTCTTCCATTTAAAAATGTTTGAACTGGCATTGAGACTCTGATCTGCACACAACTCTTTCAGTAATTTACTTTTTTTTAATCCATACCTGAGGTTAGAACAAATTATAATTGTAATAATTTAGAACCTAAGAACATTTAAATTGCACAATGAACCAATTACAATTCTGTCTTTCATAAGAAAATGGTGCGAGTTAGGTATTTCTTTATACATGGGCTATCTTTTAAGCCTTGACAAAACTTTTTAGAGGATGAAAAAAATCACTGATGAATCTCATGGGAAAAAAAAATACAACAAATTAATCTGCCATTAATTCTTGACAATATCCAAATATCCAACATTTGCAAAAGTGCCTAAGTATCGTAGGCTCTAAAGTTCCCCTTTTAAAAGTCACATATAACATAGGAGCCTAAATCTCATTAAAATTTAATGGTACTTTGGCTGCTAAGTGCCTAAGTCGTTTTGAGAAAAATGGGACTAATGCTCCTATGCCACTTAGACACTTTAAAAAATGTACATCCCTACTCCATAAATCCAGGTCTTTCCTGAACACTTGTTTATGGACTTAGGAAAACTACCAGCACCAAGAGCCTATGGCCCAAATCATATTTCCATTATACGCAACAGCAAAACTCTCAGAGGCTTCAGTAGCACCAGGATTTGACAGTTGATCTTCTGAATAACTGATCAGATTTATTCTTGAAACACATATGGTAAAATACATTTTTAATTCAATACTACTACCCACAGATTTCCCCATGGAATGTTGGATTTTAGTCTCTCTCTCAGACACAAACACACACTTTCTGGCTCTACGGAGTTTTGACCAGGACTAACATTTCCCTATGAACATGACATTGTCCTATTCCACTGCTGTTGTCTTCAATACCATACTGTGCAGGTTACCATGACATGCAAGCAACTCTATTGTGCTGAAGACAATGAAGATCTGATTCAAACCTAGTAAAGTCAGTGGAAAGACTCCCTTTGACTTCAGGAGGCTTTGGATCAGACTCATAATGAATATTTTATGAAGTAAGGCTTCCAATAAATTAAGTCAGATTTCTTACATTTACTAATTCCTGTTTCAGTTCCAACCCCAAGGAACAATTAGGAATAAATTACAGTTTCAGACCCCTGCTGTCATTGCTGCTTTGGATGCTCCTGCTAATTTACCAACTGAAGAGGACTGAATTCATTTCCAGGAATGAGTCTCTTCCAGTCCCTCTTGCACTGTTTTTTATTTCAACATTGTCAGTTGTTCAGCATTTTATTATATCATAAAGAATTAATATACACTGCATCATGCGTGAGAATATCATCTTCTACCCCCAAGTATCTATTGACTAAATGATGCCATAGTAAAATCCATCATATTTGTCCAATTTTCAAGTACATTAAGAGAATAGCTAGCATGTTATGCAGCTAACATTTTCTAACCCCATTAGCCACTTTATATGGTACTTACAAACTGCACAAAATGGTAGTTTTGTAATCTGTGGGCAGGACCAAGACTTTAATGTACATCTGTACCATTGTAGTCAGGAAAATATATTGTACTCTGAGTCACAATATGATGGTCACAGATGCAACACTTGTCCAATTATATTCCATTTTTGTTGCCTAAACCTCTGTTCATGGCTTGCTTTTATTCCTCAGCCTTACTCACGCTTTAACAGTAACATCCTATGGCTGGCAAATAAGCCAGCACAATCTCTTCTGCTTTTCTACTGTAAATTAGAAAAAAAACAGATACAATAATAAATTTACCTGGGAAACTTTTTATATTCTTAGTAATGCATGCAGGGAACGGTGTCCAGAATGCTCAGGCTAGTTTAGATTAAGTTTCATTTATTCTCAAATGGGTATTAAAAAACTTTTCTAATTGACAAGGTAAGAGTGTTGTGACATTATATGATTAAAATATAACCATGAAAATCATTGTTGCTACTGCTGTTACATAATCGCAACAAATTTTGTTCAAAGTGTGCCAGTAAGGTGTCTAAGGAACTTATGATGTGCTTAATAGGATAACCAATCATATTTGTATTTTAAGTTATGAATATTGACCACGTACCTGTATTTCAAATGTGTTTGCTCATTTGGTAACACCCACAAGTTATTTAGCCAGCACGTTGTGATAAGACTATTCAAGCTGAATGGCCCGTCAAGGAACACTTAACTCACAATGGACCACGGAAGATGCTCATCCCCATCTGATGTACTCTCATGTGAACCTTCTAATTAGAGTATGGGTAATGGTCTCTGCTATGACTAAGCGAAGCAGGCATAGACATGTGACTTGCCCATGTGACTCCAAACTCCATCTTGCTACCTGTAATTCTCCACAAACTAGAACAATGGGTTTCCCTCCACATGGAAGAAGCTATAAAAGGCCCTGGAAACTTCTCCATTTTGCCTCTTTCCTGCTCATACCGCTGGACTATGAACTTTTACTAATAGGAGCATTCTAACCAAAGCACTGAGGACCTTCAAATGATTTGGACGCAACCAGATACTTAACAAGCCAGCAGTTTATTCCATCACTGCTATAAGCCTGATCCAAGAACTTTGCAATTATTGTCTGTATTTGATTCCTTTAACCAATTTTAACTCTCACCTTTCTTTCTTTTTTATAAATAAGCCTTTAGATTAGCCACTAAAGGATTGGCCACTGCGTGATTATTGGGTAAGATCTGAGTTATATAATGACCTGGGTATGTGACTGATCCTTTGGGATCAGAAGAATCATTTGGTTGATGAAATTGGTTTTAAATAACTACAAATCATTAAGTCTAGTGTTTTTGGTGGTGATACAAGGACTGGAATTCCTAAGGAGACTGCTTTTCTGAATTCTTGTTAGCCAGTGGTGAAACAGAAGTTTACTTTTGTTGGTGGTCTGATGTATCTTATGGAAGAATAACTACCAGCTTTGACATGTGTCTTCCCTGTTTCTCAGCAGTTTGTCCTGAATTTGGTATTCTCATTTGTGACTCACTGAGGCACGGTGACAAGTGTGTCATAGGGGCTAAAGAAAATATACCAGATTACTCTGAAGTGTCCTTCAACAATGACACATATTTTGAATTAAGAAGAGATACTGAGAAGTTATTACATTTCTTCACATGAATTTACCTATTATTTTTTTGGTAATGCCAATTAAGAGAGACATAGAAACTGTGCACATTTAAATATAACTATAATTTAAGATGTATGTAGATTCTTTCACAAGTTTTGCATAAAGAACTATGAGCTACATTAAAAAGAACAAATATTGAGCAACCAGCTCAATTGTACAGAGAAAATATAATAGCAAACATTGTTTATAAAAGCCATCTATTTACAAACTACAACCTGATTCTGCTACCACATCCATTGGGGCGGACCTTGCATATGCATGGAGCTCCTTTATTTTTCAAGTTATTTTGATTAAGAGATAACAGAATGACATCCATGTGCTTAGATGATGGTCTAACAACCACAAGACTGTTTAAAGGCTATACAAATAAAGCTAGCATATTTGGTGAAGGTGATCATGACTGAAATATGGTAACAGGTAACAATTTCTACTATAGTCTGATTTTTTAAGGTACGTCTGCACTGCAGTAAGATACCCACAGCTCACCCATGACAGCTAACTCGGGTTCTCAGGTCTTGGGCTAAGGGGCTGTTTAAGTGTGGTATAGACATTGGGGCTTAGGCAGCAGCCCAAGATCTGGGACCCTCCTACCTCACAGGATCCTAGAATGCAGGCTCCAGTCCTAGCTCAAAATGTCTACACCACAATTAAACAGCTCCTTAGCCCAAATCAACTGGCATGGACCAGTCGCAGGTTTTCAATTGCAGTATAGACTTACCTACAGAGTCTGAAATAAAGACCAATAGGACTTCTCAGGTGCTTAAAGTTAAGCACATATTTAAGTGCTTAGCTAGAGTAGATACATGAAAAAGTTTCTAAAAAATACACCTTTACAGATGAACTGCTCACATATCCCTTCCTTAAGTTGGTAGCAGACTGCCATTTTAGTAAGGACAGGGAAAATAGGTTGCACTATTAGAGGTAATCATTTTACCTAGGAATAGGGCTACTCAACTGTCCTGAAAATACACCAGAAGCAATTAGAAAATTAGAAATTGATTTTTTAAAAACAAAATGTTATACAGGAAGATCAGAAAAAGGAGCTACTCAAAGGGACCAGCACAAAAAGCACAAACCGTGCGACATCCCCTCCCTGCATCCAAACATGTATCCACAGTGATTTCACAGTCTGTTTATTCCCTAGTCTGTTTAATCCTGTTCACTGAGCTCACTGGGGTGAAGCCATAAAAGTAAGTGGTGTCCACACATGAGTCAAAAGAAAGGCTTGCTTGCTTGTTTTCTTAAAAATCTGTTTTAGTACGAGTATTAATACACAGACACATAGTTCATTTTAACACATGGATCTTGTGTAAAATTCTAGAAAGTGGTTCCAGTTCACAGTTAAATAAAAAGGTTTTGTTTTGTGTATTAACTGGGTGTGAAATGAAGGAGATTGCTGAAGGAAGCTACTTGAGATGTTTACCTCCATACCGTCTCCTCCTTTCAGATTGTTAGTAGTTCACATATTCCATCTTATACAGAGCCAAACAAAGATAATACATAGCAGCTGTCCTAAAAATTCTGATCCCACATGTACTTTACCTTTTATAAGGTATAACATATAATCAGAAACATATTCATAATTGCATCATCATTTAGTGGGAGGGAAATCTGACATCTGGAAGAAAAGATAGAATGAAGTTAGTGTACAAATTACTTGAAACAAAGATGAACAAAGTATAATGTATTGTTTATTTTTGTTGTGTATTTGCTATAGCCGAGAGTCTAATTTTTATTCCATCAAGCTTTTTATTTCTCTCTTCAAACTCAAAATGAACTCACTTATTGGTGATAATTTCCTAGACCATACACCAGTGGTTCAGAAACTTTTTACAAAGGCAACCCACCAACTGCATTAAGTGATTGGTGTGACCCACCATTACATATATGCACCCTCCACCCCAGTACCAAAACCCTAATCCCAGCCCAAAGTCAAGGCCCTGGTAAGGATAGGGGGTTGGAGAACAAGCCGACCTGCACTCATTCTGCAATAGTGGCTCCTTTCTCACAGGACTGGTCCTGGATCCCTGCTCTGAGTGTTGTGACCCAGTACACAGGGTGATAGTGCTACTCAGCTTTGGCCCACCTGCCCCTCTGTCATGGTCTCTCCTCTGCCCTGGGCCCGGGGAAGTGAAGTGTATATTTGTCTGGGGCCCCACCAGCCATCTTGAACCTTCCTGTGAAACACTGGGAGCCAACATTTGGGAAACACTGCCACACACACACACACACACACACACACACACACAGAGTGTTTGCAAAGGACAGACAACATAGTGCATAGATTATGTATATTAATGGCCAGAGATTCCATTTTTCACTATTTAGCAGCACAAAGGATCTGTATAGCTGCCCTGTCTTCCAAAATGGAGACTCCTCTTGGACTGAGTTCTTCACCGCCTGCAAAGAGCCATTTTAGATGGCACAACTGGGGAAAATAAGTGCATGACCAAAACATTCCCGGGCTCTGACTAGGGGATGGCCAGAACACATACTTCATGCTGCTCTGAATTATGCCAGGTCCAGTGGTCAGTGAAGAACTGACCCTATAATTAGTGAGCCATAACTGACTCCTCTGCATGCAGCCGATACTGGAGGCAGCCAAAAATCTCTATTTTTTGACGAGCTCTAACCTGTATTTCACCGAGAAGACGTACTCCTTTAAATATATTATTTCCATTTCTTATGAAAGAGCCAAACACATTCCTTTGTGTTCCAATGAAATAAATATTCGTATAGCCTCTTTCCCACAAAAATAAAATCAGATTTTAAAAAGTGTATGTAGCCTTGTGTAGGCTACTGAAGCATGGTAACCAGATGGAAACATTAATTTAATTAATCTAGTGTACAAGAGATTCTGTGCGGTTATGTTTCTTAAGAAAACAATTTTCTCCTTATTGTATTTTAAAAAGGGAGAAGATCACAAAGCCAGATTGTGTTAGTGAACAGAATAAAGCAAATATAGGAGATATTTGGCCAGATACAGTTCTTATTTGTAGCAGTCTAGATCCAAAGTAATCAAGTACATGTAGTAGCACAGACCCCCTACATCCATGTGAAACATCATTGCAATCAGTGGGATTTTGGTTGAGCACACACTATCACATCTACTGCAGGAATAGGGAGCTAGAATGGTGCAGCAGTACATAATTCATCCCTCTGTTTCTTAGCGCAGTGGTTTTCACCCTGCAGTCTGTGGACACGTGGGGTCCATGGATTATATTGAAGATATCCAAAGGGATCTGCACCTCCATTTGAAATTTTTTAAGGGTCTGCACATGAAAAAAGGTTAAAAACCACTGTCTTAGAGTCTGCAAGCAATGAAACAGATTGATATCTGAATAGAATAAACCTTTCTGGAAGAACAAGAACATTGATTCTGTGCTTCCTATTTTTGTAGGAAGAGAAATACCAAATTGGCATTTAAAGCTATGTCCAACCTGGCTAACATGATGAAGTACTGAAAGACTACAGTAGTTTTATCTTGCTTTTCAAATTTAACTGTCAACCTTACCAAAAAGATGTGGATTGATTTATATAAGCTTTTAGAAAAGTCTCAACTTCTAATAGCCTTCTCTGAACACTTAGATAAATCAAACACTAGTTTAGAATTAATATAGTAGATCATTTTAAAAAATACATGGTACACTCTCAGTAGTTGTGTGCTTATGAAAAGTCTCTGAACACAAATACTTTTAAAAACATTAAAATGAGAATGAAAATCATGTGTTCTAAGAATAAATACATTTAAGATTGTGAAGTGCTTTGAAGATCTGCAGATAAAAAGCTCTATATAATAAATAGGTATTATTTCTGCTTGTATCCCTTACGCAAAGATACAAATGTCAAGTTACATCAGTGAATAATTTTGACCCACATTTTTTAACTTCATGACCTGACATGTTTTCTATATATTTACAGCCAGAGAAAGTACAAAATATTCCTATTTTTCCATAGTGAAAAAATCAGTTGGCTGACTATACTAACTCTCCTTATAAAAAGTATGTCATATCAAGAATTTTATCATGAAAAGAGAAAAGAGAATAAGAATGGTCTCAGAAAATTCTTTCATTAGATTGCTTCAAACTTTATTTTATTGCAATTATTTCAGCATTTATATTGATAAATCTCAGATGATTTTCTGAAAGGAAAACCACAAAAATTCTGAATCCCTCCCTCATTTTTCAAAATTCCAAATTGTCAAAAACTGACAAAGACTTCAAGACTTCAAAATTGCAAAATTTTGACACATTCTATAGTTAGCTTAAAATGGGATAAATGCACAAATATTTAAAATTTTACATTTAGAAATGTTGAGACAAATAAGAAAACAACTGCTAGTAAAAGGGAATCAATTTTGCCCTTACCTTCTCACATAACTCAGAACTTTATTGTGTAATACACAGTAGCCTGTGAGTGCTTCTACTTTATGTTCTGGTGTCTGCCTTCACAGCACATATACCAATGTGGAGCAGTTCACACTGCCTGCCCCAGTGGTCACTACTCTTTCCTAGACCCCCTTTGTGACAAACATGCCCTCTGGCACTGCAACCCTTTTAGTGCCTCTCTGCACCCTGCAGAAGAACAGTGGTACAAGGAATTCAATATAAGTTATCTTCTCTTGAGCTACCATTGGTATTAGCTACACATTTTACCTCCTCCACTGGCTGATTAGTCATCTTGGGTAATGAAACCATAAGCAATAAGTCCCATGCATGAATAAAGATAAACATGACTACTTTTGGGAAGAAAAATACTAAGTTAGTGGATGAAGAAAAACATATGCAGATGGAATATATTTGATCTTAAGTATTTGGTACAATACATCACAAATTCTTCACTTCAAAATGAATTCAAATCAGCTTAGCTAGGAGCACTGGCTAAGCAGAGGACCCAAATGAAATTAGTTGGAAGCTGTCATTAACAGTCAGGAGCATGACTAGGAACACTGTTGTGTGGACCAAAATGTGGCCAAAGGACACTAAATACATTGTAATGGTAAACAGCATTGAAGGAGAATATTCAATGCAACATGCTTCAGTCATTTCCTTAAATTCCTCATTTGGGGCTATATTGAAGTTAATTTTGTTCACTTAAAAAAAAGGAAACTTTTTTAAAATCAAGTTTAAATCTGCCTTTCAGTTATTTTTTGTGGCAAAATTCAGATTGATATCTATTTTTCTGGAGTGCCAGAGAGAAACAGACTGCTTCCGGACAAAGCAGACCTACTGGAAGTTCTCTGTAGCTGTGTGTTCACAGCCTCATCATGGAGATATAGCCAAAACTCAGTTTCCTTCCTGGCAGGTGGGGTGGTCTAAACCTCCAGCTAAACTAAAACTCCAACCTTCCCTGAAGTAGCCAGAGTCTTATATTAAATGGAGAAAAAAAAGAAATCCAATACCTTTACCCAGACTTTCTCTGGGTCACAACCTCCCCTCCCCTCCCCCTCTCCATCTCCCTGGATGGTCTTTTAATTTTATCCCCCTATTAGGGTATAACAATGGCTCAGTGCTTCCTCAGGTTATGCGTACACTGCCATTAAAATTCCACTGCTGGCTCTAGCCAGCTGGCTTGGATTATAGGTCAAGGGCTGTTTAATTATGATATAGCTGTTTGGACTTGGGCTGCAAGGTGGCAGGGTCCCAGAGACCAGGCTCCAGCCCAAGCCCAAATAGCTATATCACAATTAAATAGCCCCTTAGCCAGAATACAGCAAGTCTGAACTGTCAGCTGGTACAGGCCAGCAGTAGGTTTTTAACTGCAATATAGACATACATTCAGAGGCATGGAGGAGCTGCCACCATTCCCTGTACTTCAGCTTCCTTCCTTCAACTTTAAGCACTGAGAGAGAGAAATGTATAGTGATATTTGGCAATTAAAACTCTAATAATTAAGGCTCCATGTCAGTCACTGGGGTTGGGGAAGTCACAGATTCTGTGACTTTCCGCGACCTCCATGACTTCGGCAGGGGCCAGTGTGGCTGACTCAGGTGGCCCCCAAGACAGCCACACCAGCCGCCGCTCCAGCAGCTCCAGGCAGCAGTCCCCAGACGGGTGGCCAGAGAAGCCACAGTCCAATGACCCCGACAGCCATCTCCAGGCAGCCGGCTGGAGCAGATATGGTCTGTGGTCCCCAGTCAGAGCTGACATGGTTCTCTGGCCCTGGCAGCTGGTGACACTGGCCACAGGCGCCCCTTCTCCAGCAGCGCCCTCCCCACACCTCCCAGCACTCCCCCCAAGATTTAATCACAGGTATTTTTAGTATAAATCATGGACAGGTCACAGAATTTTTGTTTATTGCCCATGACCAGTCCATGACTTTTACTAAAAATACCCGTGACTAAATAGTAGCCTTACTAGTAATTCATTTGCAGTATTGATGAGAAGCATTCATATTTCCTCCAGTTAGAATCAATCACCCAGATGAACCAGACTCCTTTATACAGAACCACATTATCAAACGCCCTGCCAAACTTCCAGAAGTTTCTAGATTCTAGTAAACAATGCTTATAGTAAACAATGCTTCAATAACAGTTTACGGCTAGACCCCTTCCCCTCTCTTCAGCATCCAGTGACAATTGATTCCATCCCCTAGCCACATACAATCCCCCAATCCCCACTGAATCCATCCTTTTCCCCCCATCGCTAGGTTTCAAGGCAGTTATATAGCTCTCTTATTTTTTCCTAATAGTTACGAGAGACTTGATGTTATCATCACCTCCTTTTTAACTTTGTAGAACAGCTTCCATTCACAGACTGAAATTAAATGTTGTGTGTCTCCACTATTAAAATGTTTTCAAATACTTACTCTATGATCATGGAAGTACTTCACAGTGACAAGTTCAAATACTGGTGAAGAAATGAATAAACAAATAAAAATCCACTTGTTTTCCTAGATAAAACGGGTTTTTCAGTATTACTAGTTGCAAGGAAGTTTAAAAGGCAATGCTGCCTAGCTCGGGTCTAATAGTAAAATCTGAACAGATGAAAACAAGTACAGATTTTGTTCTCTTCTAAGCAAAGATTGTACTGTCCTTTTTAAAAATAGTAAATAGTTAAGCATTCTTATTCCTTCCTGAGTTAGTAAATTGCTATGTTCTTGCTTAAATTGATTCCCTGAATTCTCATCTTCACTCCATTCCTTTATTCTATACAGCCTCAAATGGCAATTAGGCTCAAAAATATGTTTTCGAATATCAGAAGTATTTACTTGCTATTCCAATTTAAGTATACAGGGTCATATTGTACTATCAGCTTTTAAGTTGAGCCACTAATTGATTTCAATGGGGATTTTTTTCTGGAAAACTGATGGTACAATGCACATCCCACACCAGGTCCTTCCTTGTGGGAAAAAGCTTTCAAATTTTAAAATTGCATAATATGTATAATTGCATTATTTCATCTCAATTTCTACACATTTTATGGCAGTACATTTTGTAGGCTTGTTAGAGAACAGAATAAATAAAACGTTTGGAAGTCATAGATACAGTATTTGTGCTACCAAGTGAGATTGTATGATCTTTCTGCAAATCTCTCCACCTCAAAGCCATTTCATGCTACTTTTAGAATAGAATATAAAATGGTGGCAATTACATTGAAGTATATTGACATTTTATATTCTATTTGTGCTACCTGACAATCCAAAAAAGGTAAAAAAAATACTGATTTGTGAACTTGATGTTTTGACTTGGAAATCTAAGAGAAAAAAGAAAAAGAAAAAGAAAGAAAGAAGACAAGACTTGCTGAAGGTCAGTGGCATCTTATGTGACACCTTAAACAGTGCAATCTTTCCAAAATTTGGCATCTCCCGTATTATTGCATAGATGGTACCACTGACTGTTTTCCTTTGGACACACATCTACCCACACAGTTCAGAGGCAAAGCAGGTTCTACATCACTGGGCTATGTCCCGAGTCTACTCCTACTGAAAGTGAATAGAATTTTTGCATTGACTTTAATGGAAACAGCATTTAAAATCTGAAAAAACCCTGCCTCAGCATTCTGGGAGAAATGCCTGCATGACTGCCATCAGGCTTGCAACCGAGACCAGTACTAAAATTGTGACAAGTTACAAGAAAAAAATAAATTGTACATATAGCCTGGGAGCCAAGGAAGGTTTTATCACACTGTTAAAAGTTTTTGAAATCATTGACTCCAAATAAAAATGCAATATATTCTGCATAGGTGCCGACTCCCTTCTTTTCTCTATGGTAAATAAGTTTGATGAACAAGGCATTCTGAGTTCCGTACCCAGAATAGGGAACAAGTTTTCATGTATGTTAGAACTAAATCCAGCTTAAGCAGCTACTAAAAGATTCTGTGTGTGTATGGGGATCCCCAGGTGACCCTGACCCATATTAGTAGCTTTAATGCTATCGCTCTTTTGAGTACTCTGCCTTTGTAGACTATACTGAAAATATAAATGGCAGGGGATGGGCTAACCAAGTTTCTGCTGTGCAGATTGAGAATGAATGGGCATAAGAGGTTAGAGTTAAGGTTGGTTTTGGAATGGGAGGCAGAGAAGGTGATATTTCACATGGTTTCATTTATTTAAAAGACTGCATGAAATGGTAATGCAAGCAACTCATTTCCATGGTTTTTAAATGCTTAACAGTTTGCAAAACAACTTGTTACACTCCTAGATATACCTAAGTGGCAGCAATCTTAATATAAGGCCAATGATGACTTATGTTTGTTAATATTTTACAAATTTTAGAAAAAGTGACAAAATGATGCTTATCATGGACAGCTCAGGTGATATGGGAAGTAGACATACAGACCTTGTAATCTGTTGTTAGGGTGTATCTCAATGTCTTCTGCACAATTTTGAAAATGTAAACTTCCAGGAATTGCAGTCTGTCACTAAAACCAGAGCACTAACTGATTTACAGTCATGTGGAACTGCGCAATGACCTTACAGTACTCTCTTCCATATGTTGGTATGAAACATGTTTTGCTTATTATTACTCACCACAAAACAAGCAGTTTCCCCTCCCAGTTAGATAAATGCAAAGCTTAGTGAAATCTATTTTAGCTTTAAAATTTCAGGCTACAGGGTGAAAAAAGCTCTGCATGAATGAATCAGAACTTGTAAAGGGAGGCTTATCATTAACATAGCAAATTTCAATATCAAGGAGCCAAAACATTTTGGAGAAACTCTAAGGTAGTGCAAGTGAGTACTAGACCATAACTTGTCTAGTTTGACACTCTACAAGAATCCTATATAAACATAGTAAAGAAGCAGGTTCAAATGCCTTCCATTTTGCCACACACTCTATAGAACAGAACTGGATTTACAAAATGTAAAGCCTCATAAATGTCTGTGCTAATACATGTTATTATGTCACTTTTTAGTACTGATGTGGCAACAATGCATTATTTTCCAAATGAAAAGCTGCTATTATTCACAAACATGCTCGCTCACTCCTCCTCCTGGCTTCTTATCCTTCAAGCACTTTTGAGGACAAACATTCTGAAAAACATTTTTTTCCCCACAGGTATGCAAGCCTGGCTTGCTGTTATTATTACATATTGGCTTGATCTTGAAAGCCCTTACACATGTTAGAATTTGACATCACCAAGGCAACTTTCTCAAGACGTACCTCTATCATGATGCCTGCAGTAAACGTCCAACTGATAATGACCAAGCATCTGGCCACTAGAGATTCATTAAAATCTCCTGTTTATTATCCTTTACAAAATCAAAGAATCAAAACCTTTCAAGTTATGCACTGGAGCTGGTAAAAAAAATAGAATATCCACTATTTCAAACATGTTTATATAAATTTGTCCAAGTCAAAACATTTCATTTCAATATTATCAAATTTTAATGTTTTGTTTCAGATTGGCAAACCAAATAAAAACCATTTAGTTTTGGCACAGCTTGACATTTTAACTGAGTCTGCAGGAGATGATGCAGTACATCATATGAGTTGCAGTTTGGGTGTCTCATTCCTCCATTATACTGGGGAAAGTCTGTCCAGTCATTAGTGAGTGAGGATATAAGTCACCTCCAAAGTCTGTAGGTCCAGAGCTAATCAGAGAGGGGGAATTCATTTGAATGAGCTCCTGGCTCCTCCAGCAACCCTATTTCCTATGCTCTTCTCCTCCTTCTATCGTCCATGCTGGAGATTCAAAAGTTGCACAAAATACAGCTAAAATCAACAGTAACTCCTGCTGCATATCCTCACAAGAGGGAGACAGACATGCTGTCAACCCACCCCATTAGGAAACCTTTCCCCCTTAAGCAGAACTCTGAGCTGGTGACTGTCTCCTCTTTCTCAGACCTCCCTTCTACCCCTGAGACGTTGAATGATGAGATGCCCCTGCCTCAGCTCAGAAAAGTTAACCCACCAAGAACATGCAGATTGGTGAACAAATTTCTCCAAATACTTTAGGAAGCAGGCAGCAAGAAATTGAGGCGTAAGTGTCCATCTGTTTAGTGGTGCATGTGGCATTAGTGTGAAATCTGAACATTAAGCCAGGTGAGGGTCAAGCTCAGCAGAAATAAAAGACCAGAAGCAGTGTATACTGACTGCATAACAAATACGTTTTCAAATTATGTCAGCTATGCATCTAAAAAAAACACAAAGCACTTCCCTTACTGTGACGTTATCAGGTTAAATATGACCATGTAGGTCTTTGTTGCTACCACTGTTATATAAGCACAACAAATCTTGTACAAGGTGTGTCAAGTAAGATGTTAATGGAAAAGTTATGATTTGCTTAATATGATTATCCTATTTGTATGCATGTATCATTTTGGTATCTGAAGTTAGGAATATTAAGTATGTGCCTGTATTTCAAATGTGTTTGCTCGTGTGGTAACACCAGCAAGTTATTTAGCCAGCACATTGTGAAGGGACTATTCAAGCTGCATGGCCCATCGAGGTAAACTTAACTCACAATGGACCATGGAAAATGCCCATCCACACCTGATGGACTTTCTTGTGAACCTTCTAACTAGAATATGGGTAATGGCCTCTGTTATGAAAAAGTGAGGCAGGCATAGACATGTGACTTGCCCATGTGACTCCAAACTCCATCTTGTTAAACGTACTTTTCCACAAGCTGTGTGGAGGGCTTTGTTTGAAACAATGGGTTTCCCTCCACATGGCAGAAGTTATAAAAGGCCCTGGAAGCATCTCCATGTTGCCTCTTTCCTGCTCTGATCTCTGAACTATGAACTTATACTAATGAGAGCATTCTAACCAAGGCTCTGAGGACCTTCAAATGATTTGGAAGCAACCAGAGACTTGACTTAAGCCAGCAGTTTATTCCATCACTCCTACAAACCTGATCCAAGAACATTGCAATTATTATATGCATTTGATTCCTTTAACCAACTTTAACTCTCACCTTTCTTTCTTTTTTATGAATAAGCCTTTAGATACTAAAGGCAGGGGCGGCTCCAGGCACCAGCACGCCAAGCGCGTGCTTGGAGTGGCAAGCCGCAGGGGGCGTTCTGCCGGTCGCCGCAAGGGTGGCAGGCAGGCTGCCTTCAGCGGCATGCCTGTGGAGGGTCCGCTGGTCTCGCGGCTTCCGCGGACCTCCCGCAGGCTGCCGCCGAATTCGCGGGACCGGGGACCTCCCGCAGGCAAGCTGCTGAAGGCAGCCTGCCTGCCGTGCTTGGGGCGGCAAAATGCCTAGAGCCGCCCCTGACTAAAGGATTGGCCACAGTGTGATTCCTGGGTAGGATCTGAGTTGTATATTGACCTGGATATGTGACTGATTCTTTGGGATCAGAAGAACCCTTTGATTGATGAAATTGGTTTTAAGTAACCACTCATCATTAAGTCTAGTATTTTTGGTGTTGATACAAGGACTGGAATACCTCAAGAGACTGCTTTTCTGACTTCTTGTTATCCAATATGGTGAAACAGACGTTTGCTTTTGTTGCTAGTCTGGTATATCTTATGGGAGAATAACCACCAGCATTGGGGTGTGTCTGCCCTGTTTCTCAGTAGTTTGTCCTGAATTTGGTATTCTCAGTTGTGATTCACTGAGGCACGGTGACACTTACATAAACAAAACAAAAAAATTGTTAGTTTATGAAGCTGTAATTGTCTAATTTTTTATTTAAAAAAAAACCAGTAAGGTTCAGGAAGTTAGGTAAATCGTTCATGGGGTGGGGTTCTGTAGTAAAATCCCTTTTATAGTATTACAGTGATTTCTTTATTAATGTGTTTTCCATTTTAATTTTTGGATGCATGTTTAATGCACATAATAAAAGCTCCATCAGTAGCTGAAACAGACTAGTGTCCAAATCACTGTAGTATTTATGTTATGAGATTTCTTGTGTGTATATTTGCCAATCTCTGTGCTCCTATTACAGCTCTTTAGAGTAAAATTGTTGACATTCATTTCTCCTAATGAGATCTTACCAGAACTCAGTACTTACATGAGTTTAAAACAAAAGTATATTATTTTTAAAAGATCTCCTACATTTTTTCTTTAATATACTTTAGCTCATGTGTATCAAAATAAATAACCTAATCAGTGCAGTTTAATCTTCCCTTCCTAATATATTTAAATTAAGACCTTCCAACTAATGTGCTTCAATATGGCATTAATTGTTTTTTTTAGCAGCTTTTTAAACATTGCACTTAATTTATGATGCCTCATTACACCTAGGAAAGAAAGAAATACAAAATGACTTCAAAACATAAAAAAAATTGAGTGGAAATTGATCTGAATATTGAAACACAATGAGACTCCAGTAGCATCTTTTTTAGTGTATGTGCCACATACCTCAGGTACCATGTCAGCAGGATTCATCACTGAATTTGGTCCACCAGTTGGATTGTTAGTTTCCCTGGCTTGGAGCGGGTACTGATGGGGAGTGCAATGTGAACACTGATCCATGCTCCCTCCATCCCCCCAGTAGGATTCTGATATATTTATTAGTTTAATTTAGATAGTGCCAGCTGGACAATCATCATGAATGCTTACTGGTTTGTGCTCTCCACTAGTACATAAGGGACCAGTGGCCAGCTTCATATCAAAGTATATCCCAATACAAGGTCTGATGGTCATCTGTAACCTATCATTTAAATCAGCTTATGTACCAAATGACTGGAGGATAGCTAATGTGACCCTGGCAACTACAGGCCAGTAAGTCTCACTTCAGTACTGGGCAAATTGGTTGAAACTATTGTAAATAACAAAATTGTCAGTCATATAGATGAACATAATTTGTTGGGAGGTGGGGGGAACCCACAGGAGTAAACAAATGGCACTTGCTTTAGCATGGCAGGAAAGGGTCAAAGTGAAGCCAAAGAAAAGGGCCCAGATCAAGGCACAGCTATGTGAAGAGATAGAGCCAGATCCTCAGCCAGTATAAAATTGGCATAGCTCCACTGCAGTCAATGAAGCTGTGCTGTTAGAGAAAAGGCAATGCGTGAATATTAGAGAGCTGTATAAACAAATAATCAATGATAAACATCCTGGTATATTAGAGAGCACAACATAAGGGGAAATACTGTATACCATTCAAACATAACCAGAACAAGTTTTAGAATAGTATTATGCTTCCCTTTCTTTAGCAAAGACAGTTCATCTCAGGACTTCAGCGTGCCTTTTATCAGTTCAAACACTCCAAACCATGCAAACTGTTACTATGTAATTAATGCTACTTGATTTAAAATTGGTTTGAGGTTGTGCTGTGAAGCACTCTAGTGAGCAGCCTGCAGAAGGACAATATTTAGATTTAATGAGTAACAAAAGCTGGGAGATGTTTCGTTAAAGATAAGGGGAGACAGTTTTTGCAGGCAGTTGGAGCCTAATCCAAAGCCTACTGAAGTCAATGAGAGTCTTTCCAGTGACTTCAATGGGCTTTGGATCTGGTCCTTAAGGCTTAAATTATGAGTGTATTTGAATATTTAAGGTAACTAGAGTTATTTTTTTAGATTCTGTGAGCAACATCTTTAAACACTGTAAACCACTCATGCATATTAAAACAAGCAAATTTGTTTGTACACACAGTATTTACATGTCTACCTCGATGGGACTCTGATCACGGCTAGGGCCTCTAGGAATTATTGTAACACAAACAACAATGGAACTTATTTATGCAATGTGATTGCTTTTGTGCAGGGCACATTGCAATGCAGCTGATGCTTTCTTGACCCACACTGAAGTGACAGAGAATGCAATTCTGAGCCTCCAGAAGTACTGGGTTTTAGGAGCTGATTTGAGGAACCACTAATTATGTAGTCTGTTCCACAGCAATGCTTTTTAAGAATGAAAAAAGATGCTACAAAAGTAAATCCTTTCTGGAATTAAATGAGCAAGGCCAGATCTTCAGCAATGTAAAATCAGAGTAGCCCTATTGAAATCAAAAGGAGCTATGTTGATTTACACCAGCTCAAGACTGTAATTCATACGACCTGTATTTTTCAGGGAACCAATATAGTTCTATTAGAAGCTTATAGCATCAGCTACTATTTTGTTCTCTTTAGACAAATTCCTGATCATCCTCCACTTGCACTGATCAGGGGAAGGAGCTCAATATCTCACAGAAGGCACTCAGCACCTGAGGATCAGGCCTTTACCTGTTCAATTCTTTTGCAAGCTGTCCTACCTATGGACTAGGTAGTGACACCCTTATTCATGTTGAGTAACAAATGACTCCTTGAGTGGTCTCACTGGTTTCCAGAGGGCTGCCCAAGGACTAAAGGTGCTACTCATTGACAGTAAGGGTAGCAGAATCCAGCCCTATAACTGTTTAATGAGATTGTTTTCCTGGATAATAAAAAAACCAAAACACATATTTTAAAGATATGCTTTCCAGGGTAAATGGGCCATAAATCTATCATCATCTGCATTCAGTGGAAACATAAGTCTGTTTAATTTACTTTATCTATGTACACAGTAAAACGTCTTTAAAGCATCTATTCATACCTCTGGGCAATTTTACAATAGTTTAAAATATACAATACCAAGATAACTATATCCACAGTGAAGTGCCTGCATAATGTCCCAACCATTCATCCCTGGAAGGGAGAGTATTCACCTTTCAGTGCCCCATGGAGGTCATCCTACTGCCATGTCACCTCTAGTCCCATTGGTGCATCTAGTGTGAGGCTCCACACAGTGAGATAGTGATGAGAAGACTTGCATTAAATCCCAACAAGAGTTTTCAGGGGTTTCTTGCTACCAGCATAAACACTAGCAGTCACTAGCCATGATGTTTCAGTTGCAATTTTGCCCCGAGTCCACAGTTGAGAGTTGCTACTTTGTGGCAATCAGAATGTCTTCTTGGCATATACCCCATAATTCCTATCACAGCTTCTTGAAGCAATTTCTTATAGAGAGCCTTCTGAGAGCCCAGGAGAACTGTGGGGAAGTCAAACTCACCAGCATACATTGACAAATTCCCATAGTTCCCAGGGGAAACTCCCTTAAATCCCAGGGAACCACTGACATTTCCTTTTATTTTAAATGAAAATGCAGGCCAGGATAGATTCCTAGTTCCTCCTTTTTGGTCCATTAGGAAGATTTCTGCTGGAGCTTTTGAAAGCAGTTGTGATGTGCACAATGCTGCTGAAGCAGAGGTAATTCCAGGAATATCCACAAAGAAAGACAAAGAACAGCAGCTTATGTCATTTTTGCTGGAGGAGCTAGTTCTGTGCAGTGGAGAGGATGTTTTGTCTCTGGACCACAAGCAGACTGGGGGGACCATATTTTATCTCAAGACCTGAACAGGATGTACACTAGTGGCTGAAATACTTCAAAATGTAGAAGGAAACTTCTATATTGAGGGGAGCGGGGAGGGAGAGAGAGAGAAAGAGAGAATCTGGCACTTGGATTTCAACACTAAATGATGAAAAACAAGAGTTTGAATCACCATGGAAAAGAGATGCCCTATCTGGCATGACCATTTGTGCAGCTTGATTTAACAGAGTCCCTTTGCCCTGGTGTGACTCTAGGGTTGTTTACAGCTTCATTCATCCGTATTCCACCATAACATGACATAGGTACCTAGATATGAGGTACCGTAATGTGCTGTATTGTTTCTGGAGGGGAGCATGAAACTTAAATTGTAGAAAAGTAGAATCGTATTGAAGCAACCACATACATGAATGTTATTACATAATGTAAGGGAAACTCATCCAATTGCCATGTAAAACAGAATGTAGAAAGATAAGGGAATAAATATTGCTGTTGTCCCTGAACAAACCACGTTGAAAAGGGAAATTCATGAAATATCTGAAACCTTGCTTACCTCAAGGGCTTTGTTGTAAAAAGGCTTAAGTGGACATCATGCTAAAATGTTAGTGGGATCAGCAGCATTTATGTTCAGGCTATAGTAAAAGCAGTACAGCATATTCACATCTTATTCCTCACCACTCCAGAACTATAAGACCATACCACAATGCGGCTATTGTGGAGGATAATTGATGAATATACAACTAGGGTACAAATACCTTCCTTTTTGTTCAGCACTCTCTGGAACTGATGGAGCTGCCAGCATCATATTACCAAAAATAATGTTTTAAGATGTGTCATATGCCTGTTGTTCCCTATTCCATCTGGATGCTAAGGTCCAGGAAGACAGGGCCTTAATCAGATCTAGGTCATGAAATGAAGGGTCACATTGTAAATATAAAATGAGTAGGTGTCACAAACAGATAGTTAAGGGTTAATGTCTCTTTTACCTGTAAAGGGTTAAGAAGCTCAGTAAACCTGGCTGACATCTGACCATAGGACCAATAAGGGAACAAGATACTTTCAAATCTTGGTAGAGGGAAGTCTTTTGTTTGTGCTCTTTGTTTGGGGGTTGTTCGTTCTTGGGACTAAGAGGGACCAGACATCAATCCAGGCTCTCCAAATCTTTCTGCATCAGTCTCTCATGTTTCAAATTTGTAAGTAATAGCCAGGCAAGGCGTGTTAGTCTTATTTTTGTTTTCTCAACTTGTAAATGTTCCTTTTTGCTGAGAGGATTTTACCTCTGTTTGCTGTAACTTTGAACCTAAGGCTAGAGGGGGTTCCTCTGGGCTATATAAATGTGATTACCCTGTAAAGTATTTTCCATCCTGATTTTACAGAGATAATTTTTACCTTTCTTTCTTTAATTAAAAGTTTTATTTTTAAGAACCTGATTGATTTTCTCCTTGTGTTAAGATCCAAGGGGATTGGATCTGAACTCACCAGGAATTGGTGGGGGAAGGGAGGGGGATGGTTAAATTCTCCTTGTTTTAAGATCCAAGGGGTTGGATCGGTGCAAAAGGAATTTACAAGCGGAATTGTTTTCTTTCTTTCTACCTCTCGGGTATAGCTAGTTAGAAAGTCTCTGTTAACCAAGCAGCCCTGAGCTGAGTGCATTCCAGTTTCAGTGAACTGCAGAGGGGTGTGGCCAGCACAAGAAAGCAGGAAAATGAGTACCAGTGAAGCAACTAACAAACTAGAACTGGCTAGGCTGGAAGCAACAGAGAAAGACAACGAACATAAAAGACGGATGGAATTAAAACAATTAGAAATTAATGCAGAAATAGCCAGGGAAGAAGCGGCCCACAAGAGAGCTATGGAGATGAAACAAAAAAAAGTGGAGATAAAAAAAAGATGGAGGGAAAAAGAGAGAAAGCATGAACTGGAATTAGCAAGGACTAAGCAGGATGTACCAGCCAACCCTAACAACCCTTCTCCAGGTACTGTTTCCCATCCCAGAAAATTCCCCACCTACAAGGCAGGTGATGATACTGAGGCCATCTTAGAAAATTTTGAAAGGGCCTGCCTTGGGTACAGCATCTCTGCAGACCAGTACATGATAGAGCTGAGGCCACAGCTCAGTGGACCCTTAGCAGAGGTGGCTGCTGAAATGCCTAAGGGACACATGAACGATTATAAACTTTTTCAAACCAAGGCCAGAATCAGAATGGGGCTAACACCTGAGCATGCCCGTCAGCGGTTCAGAGCCCTAAGGTGGAAACCAGATGTGTCATTTACCCGACACGCCTACCACATTGGAAAGAATTGGGAGGCCTGGATATCAGGAGCAAGTGCTGAATCTCTGGAAGCTCTGTCCTTTCTAATGCAAATGGAACAGTTCTTAGAGGGTATTCCTGAGGAAACAGAAAGGTACATCTTAGATGGGAAGCCCAAAACTGTAACTGAGGCGGGGGAGATTGGAGCCAAATGGATGGAAGTGGCAGAAAAGAAAAAAACTACTAGCAAGGGGAGCGAATATCAGAGGGGGCAAACCGAAAATAAACCCTATCACCGGGGGTAACCCAAGACCCCACTTACAACCCAAGGAAAGCCCCAGACACTCTGTTGTCCCACCTCACCAGCTTTCAGCAACTCACTTCGACCCAGTGACCAGTCAGCTGGGCGATGTTTTAAATGTAATGAATTGGGACATATAAAGGCCCACTGCCCCCAAAACCCCAACCGATTACAGTTCATTACACCACAATCACACCAAAGATCCCCAGGCCCAGATGCCTCTCAAATACCCTCGGAGCGAAGGGAAAACTTGAGTGGGCGGAAAGAAGGTTATCGCGTGGAGATACACTGGGGCACAAGTGTCAGCTATCCACCAATCCTTAGTGGATCCCCAATTCATCAACCCAGAGGCCCAAGTGACAATTCACCCATTCATGTCAAAATCTGTAAACTTGCTTACAGCTGAGTTGCCTGTCCAGTACAAGGGCTGGTCAGGAATGTGGCCTTTTGCAGTCTATGACAATTATTCCATCCCCATGCTACTGGGGGAAGACTTGGCCAACCATGTGAAGCTAGTGAAGAGAGTGGGAATGGTCACATGCAGCCAGGCCAAGCAAGCTTCCACACCCATCCCTGCTACTGAGCTGTCCACAAGGGCCCTGTCTGTGTTACCAGAGACCCAGACTGAGGTGGTGGAACCGGATCCCCTGCCAACAACTGAAACAGCCATAGTGCATCCAGTCCCAGAACCGGAACTGGAAAAGCAACCAGCACCAGAACCGTTGCCAACACTGACTCCAGCGCTTGCAAGCCCATCTACAACTCCAACGCCAGAGGGCACCAGCGGGCCTGAACTGGCAGAAGCAGCAGACAACCCTACCCAAGACGCTCAGCCAGAGCCTGAAATATCACAGTGCACCAGAGGAAAGCAGTTCACTATCAACGAAAACAACCTCATCATCTACATTGCTTCCACAGGGACCAAGCCCAAGTCCACAGTCTAAGGAGGAGCTGATGTCTCCAGCATCAAGGGAACAATTCCAGGCTGAGCAGGAAGCAGATGACAGCCTTCAGAAAGCTTGGGTGGCGGCACGGAGCACCTAGCCACCTCTCAGCTTTTCTAACCGATCCTGGTTTGTTGTAGAACAAGGACTTTTATACAAGGATACTCTTTCTGGTGGACACCAGGAAGACTGGCATCCTCAAAGACAGTTGGTAGTTCCAACGAAGTACCAGGTAAAGCTCTTGAGCTTATCCCATGATCATCCCAGTGGTCATTCCGGGGTGAACAGAACCAAGGACTGGTTGGGGAAGTCTTTCCACTGGGAGGGAATGGGCAAGGACGTTGCTAATTATGTCCGGTCTTGTGAGGTGTGACAATGAGTGGGAAAGCCCCAAGACCAGGTCAAAGCCCCTCTCCAGCCACTCCCCATAATTGAGGTCCCATTTCAGTGAGTAGCTGTGGATATTCTGGGTCCTTTCCCAAAGAAGACCCCCAGAGGAAAGCAGTACATACTGACTTTCATGGATTTTGCTACCTGATGGCCAGAAGCAGTAGCTCTAAGCAACACCAGGGCTAAAAGTGTGTGCCAGGCCTTAGCAGACATTTTTGCCAGGGTAGGTTGGCCCTCCGACATCCTTACAGATTCAGGAACTAATTTCCTGGCAGGGACCATGAAAAACCTGTGGGAAGCTCATGGGGTAAATCACTTGGTTGCCACTCCTTACCACCATCAAACCAATGGTCTGGTGGAGAGGTTTAATGAAACTTTGGGGGCCATGATACGTAAATTCATAAATGAACACTCCAATGATTGGGACCTAGTGTTGCAGCAATTGCTTTTTGCCTTCAGGGCTGTACCACATCCCAGTTTAGGGTTTTCACCATTCGAACTTGTGTATGGCCACGAGGTTAAGGGGCCATTACAGTTGGTGAAGCAACAATAGGAAGAGTTTTTGCCTTCTCCAGGAACTAACATTCTAGACTTTGTAAGCAACCTACAAAGCACCCTCTGACACTCTTTAGTCCTTGCTAAAGAAAACCTAAAGGATGCTCAGGAGGAGCAAAAGGCCTGGTATGATAAACATACCAGAGAGCATTCCTTCAAAGCAGGGGACCAGGTTATGGTCTTAAAGGCGCTACAGGCCCATAAGATGGAGGCATCATGGGAAGAGCCATTCAGAGTCCAAGAGCACCTGGGAGCTGTCAACTATCTCATAGCATTCCCCATCTCAACCCTAAAGCCTAAAGTGTACCATGTTAATTCTCTAAAGCCCTTTTACTCCAGATACTTAAAGCTTTGTCAGTTTACAGCCCAGGGAGGAGATGATGCTGAGTGGCCTGAAGGTGTCTACTACGACGGAAAAAGTGACGGTGGCGTGGAAGAGGTGAACCTCTCCACAACCCTGGAATGTCTGCAGTGGCAACAGATCAAGGAGCTGTGCACTAGCTTCGCGCCAATGTTCTCAGCCACTCCAGGACAGACTGAACGAGCATACCACTCAATTGACACAGGTAATGCTCACCCAATTAGAACCCCCCCGCACTGGGTGTCTCCTCATGCCCAAGCTGCTATAGAACGGGAGATCCAAAGCATGCTACAGATGGGTATAATCCACCCCTCTAACAGTGCATGGGCATCTCCAGTGGTTCTAGTTCCCAAACCAGATGGGGAAATACGCTTTTGCGTGGACTACCGTAAGCTAAATGCTGTAACTCATCCCGACCACTATCCAATGCCACACACCGATGAGCTATTGGAGAAATTGGGACGTGCCCAGCTCATCTCTACATTAGACTTAACCAAGGGGTACTGGCAAGTACCGCTAGATGAACCCGCCAAAGAAAGGTCAGCCTTCATCACCCATGCAGGGGTGTATGAATTTAATGTGCTTCCTTTCGGGCTGTGAAATGCACCCGCCTTTCCAAAGACTTGTAGATGGTCTTCTAGCAGGATTGGGAGAATCTGCAGTTGCCTACCTCGATGATGTAGCCATTTTTTCTGATTCATGGGCAGAACATCTGGAGCACCTGGAAAAAGTCTTCGAGCGCATCAGGCAGGCAGGACTAACTGTTAAGGCTAAAAAGTGTCAAATAGGTCAAAACAGAGTGATTTACCTTGGACACCAGGTGGATCAAGGAACAATAAATCTCCTACAGACCAAGGTGGATGCTATCCAAAAGTGGCCTGTCCCAAAGTCAAAAAAACAGGTCCAATCCTTCTTAGGCTTGGCTGGATATTACAGGCGATTTGTACCACACTACAGCCAAATTGCTGCCCCACTAACAGACCTGACCAGAAAGACACAGCCAAATGCAGTTAAGTGGACTGATAAGTGTCAGAAGGCCTTTAACCAGCTTAAGGCAACACTCATGTCTGACCCTGTGCTAAGGGCCCCAGACTTTGACAAACCATTCCTAGTAACCACAGATGTGTCTGAACGTGGTGTAGAAGCAGTTTTAATGCAGGAAGGACCGGATCAAGAATTTCATCCTGTCGTGTTTCTCAGCAAGAAACTGTCTGAGAGGGAAAGCCACTGGTCAATCAGTGAAAAAGAATGCTACGCCATTGTGTATGCCCTGGAAAAGCTACGCCCCTACGTTTGGGGATGGCGCTTCCAGCTACAAACCGACCATGCTGCGCTAAAGTGGCTTCATACTGCCAAGGGAAACAAAAAACTTCTTCGATGAAGTTTAGCTCTCCAAGATTTTGATTTTGAAATTCAACACATTTCAGGAGCTTCTAACAAAGTAGCTGATGCACTCTCCCGTGAAAGTTTCCCAAAATCAACTGGTTAAAAATTGTCCCTGAAATGTGAAAAATCTTGTAGTTTTACATAATTAGTAGTATATGTAAAGGTGCATGTGTTTTATTAATCTGTTTATTCTAAAATTCTAGGAAGAAATCACCGCCAGTGTGGTTCCACACTGTCTGAGATTTGGGGGGCGTGTCATAAACAGATAGTTAAGGGTTAATGTCTCTTACCTGTAAAGGGTTAAGAAGCTCAGTAAACCTGGCTGACATCTGACCATAGGACCAATAAGGGAACAAGATATTTTCAAATCTTGGTGGAGGGAAGTCTTTTGTTTGTGCTCTTTGTTTGGGGGTTGTTCGCTCTTGGGACTAAGAGGGACCAGACATCAATCCAGGCTCTCCAAATCTTTCTGCATCAGTCTCTCATGTTTCAAACTTGTAAGTAATAGCCAGGCAAGGCGTGTTAGTCTTATTTTTGTTTTCTCAACTTGTAAATGTTCCTTTTTGCTGAGAGGATTTTACCTCTGTTTGCTGTAACTTTAAACCTAAGGCTAGAGGGGGTTCCTCTGGGCTATATAAATCTAATTACCCTGTATAGTATTTTCCATCCTGATTTTACAGAGATAATTTTTACCTTTCTTTAATTAAGTTTTCTTTTTAAAAACCTAATTGATTTTTTCCTTGTGTTAAGATCCAAGGGGATTGGATCTGAACTCACCAGGAATTGGTGGGAAAAGGGAGGGGGGATGGTTAAATTCTCCTTGTGTTAAGATCCAAGGGGTTGGATGGGTGTTCACCAGAAACTTGGTGAAAAAGCCTCTCAAGGCTGCCCAGGGAGGGGAAGGTTTTGGGGGGACAGAAAGAAATCCAGACACTAAAATTTCTGGATGGTGGCAGTGTTACCACATCTAAGCTAGTAATTAAGCTTAGAAGTGTCCATGCAGGTCCCCACATCTGTACCCTAAAGTTCAGAGTGGGGGAGGAACCTTGACAGTAGGTCATACAAAATTGAGACTTAATGTTAAAATAGTTTTTGAAAACACTTGTATAAATTAGTCCCTGGGGAATGTGTTTGAAAGAAAGAAAGAAAAAGATACAGTGAAACTTGTGATAATGAGCTCTTCAATGGGCAACTTTAAAGTAGTGCAGCCTTACATTTGCCTTTGACTGACATCAGAGATACACAAAATAATTCTGACATTGCACTGCAGTGTTTGCATCATGATCATGCATTAGTGACTTATTAGGTATCACACAGGATTATGAAGCAAATTTTATAATGCAATAGAAAGGCATTGTGTCATGATTATTTGGTTGTAGTCTGCCATTCCCTCTCAGTGGGCCTAATCTAATGCTTACTGAAATCAGTGGGAGTCTTTCCATTGACTTCAGTGGACTTTGGATGTGGTTTGAAATCTAATGTCCTGAATCCTTAGAATACTACTCTGCATCATCCTGAAAGAAGATGTAATTTAAAACTGCAGGACTGTCTCTTATTTAATCTCTGTCTGACCTCCTACTTGCTGGAAAGGTGATCCTCTGAGATCTAGTTCCATTAAATTTGCTCAGTCACTCTGCAGCACTGCCTAAAAACAAGCAGAACTACCTTGTCAATAACAAGGAGTCCAGTGGCACCTTAAAGACTAACAGATTTCTTTGGGCATAAGCTTTCGTGGGTAAAAAACCTCACTTCTTCAGATGCATGGAGTGAAAGTTACAGATGCAGGCATTATACAATGACACATGTTACTGTTTCTCCCCCCCTCACTGAGCAGTGGGCCTACCCTGTCCTTGGTCTTCCTCTTGCTTCTAATGTATTGATTAAAAGTCTTCCTTGTTTCCCTTTATTCCTGTAGCTAGTTTGAGCTCATTTTGTGACTTTGCCTTTCTAATCTTGCCCCTGCATTCCTATGTTGTTTGCCTATATTCATCCTTTGTAATTTGTCCTAGTTTCTATTTTTTATATGACTCCTTTTTATTTTTTAGAACATGCAAGATCTCGTGGTTAAGCCAAGCTGGTCTTTTGCCACATTTTCTATCTTTCCTACCCAGTGGAATAGCTTGCTTTTGGGCCCTTAATAGTGACCCTTTGAAATACTGCCAACTCTCCTCAGTTGTTTTTCCCTTCAGTCTTGATTCCCCAGGGGACCTAACCTTCAGCTCTCTGAGCTTAACAAAATCTGCCTTCCTGAAATCCATTGTCTCTATTTTGCTGTACTCCTTTCTACCCTTCCTTAGAATTGTGAACTCTATGATTTCATGATCACTTTCACCCAAGCTGCCTTCCACTTTCAAATTCTCAACGAGTTCCTCCCTATTTGTTAAAATCAAATCTAGAATAGCTTCCCCCCAGTAGCTTTTTCAACCTTCTGAAATAAGAAGTTGTCTGCAATGCAATCCAAGAATTTATTGGATAGTCTGTGCCCCGCTGTATTATTTTCCCAACATATATCTGGATAGTTGAAGTCCCCCATCACCACCAAATCTTGGTCTTTGGATGATTGTGTTAGTTGTTTAAAAAAGCCTCATGCACCTCTTCCACCTGGCTAGGTGGCCTGTAGTAGACTCCTAGCATGACATCACCCTTGCTTTTTACCCCTTTTAGCCTAACCCAGAGACTCTCAACATTTCCGTCTCCTATGTCCATCTCCACTTCAGTCCAAGTGTGTACATTTTTAATACATAAGACAACACCTCCTCCCTTTTTCCTCTGTCTATCCTTCCTGAGCAAGCTGTACCCATCCATACCAACATTCCAATCATGTGTATTATCCCACCAAGTTTCGGTGATGCCAACAATGTCATAGTTGTATTTATTTATTAGCACTTCCAGTCAGTGATGAGCTGCCAAAATATTAACAGGTTCCCTCCTCCTCACCCCACGAGGGGGTTGTGCCCCCAGAGGGGGTCGTGCCCCATCTGATGACCCCCTGGGGACCCCTGACCCATCCACCCCCCTTCCCTGTCCCCTGACTGCCCCCTGCCACCCCATCCAACCCCTCCTCTCATTCCTGATGCCCCCCTGGGACCCCTGCCCCATCCAACCACCCCTTCTCTCTGTCCCTGACTGCCCCCCACCACCTCATCCAACCCCTGCTCCTTCCTGACTGCCCCCCTGGGACCCTTGCCCCCATTCAATCCCCCTGTTCCCTGCCCTCTGACCGCCCCGAACATCTGATTCGCGGGAAGAAGGGGAGGGGGAGGAGAAGAAGGGCGGAGCGTTCAGGCGAGGACGGGGACGTGAGCTGGGGCCGGAGCAGGGTGGACTTTTGTTAAATTTAAAAGCTTTTTTAGAACCGGTTGTCCTGGAACAACCGGTTCTAAAAGGGTTTCTAAATTTAACAACCGGTTCCTGCGAACTGGTGCGAACCGGCTCCAGCTCACCACTGTTTCCAGTTCTTCCTGCTTATTACCCGTACTTCTCACATTTGTATATAGGCATCTAAGATGCTGATTTGATCTTGCCTCCCAGTTTTGCCCTGACCTTCCTTTCACTCTGCCATTATAGCCCATGCTCCCTCCTATTTCCGACCCATCTCCCAGGTCTCCATGTTCTCCACTTACCTGTGGGCTTTACCTCTGGTTAAAAGCATGATAATTAATATACTACCAAATATTTGCAAAACCCATCTCATTTTCTTCACTATAGATGAGGCCAACAGGAAAAAAATGTTGTCAGATGCATAAGAGCAGTAAATGTCTTGAGCCACAGGTTAGCATCTCTGCCATAAAACATCTTCAGCACATTTTTAATTTTTTTTCTTACACTTCAGTCAAAGGCCATGCATACAACTCATTTATTTCTAGTCATTTCATGGACATCTCAGACAGGTGTTTACACTCCGCTAATTCTTAAAAAGCAGTAAAGCGAATAGAAATATTTTATTTTATTTCATGCATGTTACCTTTTTCCCCCATCCCTTCATTTGATTCTTTTCCCTTAGCTGTCTTTAAAGTGGCAGTCACTTATTCTCAGATTCCCTGCAGCCCTTGACCTGCTTCCAGAGTTCATTTTGTTTATTTAAAAAAGCTCCATGCCTTATTCTGCTTTTGCCAGAAAGCAAAGAATGTCATAAAAACATTAGACTAATTTCAAAGTAAACAGGGAAAGGGAAAATATTTCTTATTTATTTCCTATACTTAAAATGTAGATATTAGAAATAAGGAGATCAGAGTTATTTAAGAATGTATAATTTACAATCAAAATGTGCTTAATCCTTTCACTACTCTGAACATTAGTGCTAGAAATTCTTTTGAAGTTTTCCCTACGATTAGCATGGTAATTGTATATTTGCATATGGTTTACATCTGAATTAAATAAATAAAGATTTGGACAAACTTTAAATGAGTTAAAGCTTGCTGAACATGATGACAGAGGAAGATTTTCAGTCCTAAATGTTTTCCCACATTTAATGCCAAAAGTGCAAATTCACAAAGTCAAAGCCTTGCAGAAATGTGCTAAGAGATCATGTCAATATTGCTAACCCCCCACTGGTACACATCACCGAGATTTAAATCCTGAACACAAACATGCTGATTTATTTTTAATTACTGTAATGAGCATCTTGACCAAAGTTCATTATTGTCTCAGACAAAAAGCTCCTCTACTCATGATGAAAATTAAATAGAAATAATAATTAAACAATTTAAAATATTATAACTATATCAAAACCACAGGATTTCTGCCTGGTCTTGCTCACAAGTTGTAAATCAGAGGCAGCCTCACTGAAGTTAGCAGAATTATTGGAGGAATTGGAGTTTGACTGGAGAAATTAAAAGGAAATATGAAATGATTTTTCAATACAAGATGTCAGACTCGAAGACTGTTTCCTTAATTACTATTCCAGAACAGATCCTGCATTTCTTGTGCATGTGAAGTCCTAGGTCTCGATTCAAAGCTCCTTGAAGTCAATTTCAACAGGCTTTGGATCAGGCCCTAGCGATCTCTATTCTCACTGACTTTCATATTCATTAACCAGAATCTGAAACCAAGTTTTATTAAAGGGGTGCCTGTCAGAAAGGTATCAAAAAATGCTGGAGACTTAAGCAAAGTTTTGCAAATCTGATTCTTCTGGTTCCTCTCCCTGATCCTCTGATTCCAAAAAGGAAACACCATGGAATAATTTTTTTATTATTTGTATTTTTTTTTACCTGGTATGGAGTTAGATCATCAATAACAAAAAAACTTGGCACCCACAGCTTGTGAATGTTTGTTGGGAATTATGTTCCTTCAGTTCTCCCCTATCTTCCACCCCCCAAACGAATTACCACAGGCTGCTGATGTTCTGCTTTGTCTGCTATGCTGACGGATATACTAGGCTGGTATCTGCTTTGAAATTATGTGCAACGGGTTTACACTAGTATAAGCCTTTTTCACACCTGTAAACAAAGCAAGGAACAAATCTCAATCTTACCTCTCCAATAACCTTGTCTGAAAGTGTTTCAACTCACACAATTCACATCACACACTTTAAAAATAAGCTCACTTTCTATTACTGCAGTGCCTCCAACAATCATATGATGAGCTCTTTAAATGCTACTGCATTTTGTCCAGTGGTATATAGTATATTGCAAAGCACTCTTCCTATTTTTGTCATCCTGCCACCATAAAATGTATTTTCATAAATTTAATTCATAGTACTGCAGTTGTTGATAAATTTTCCTCATTCTGAAATGCTTTGCTGTACAAATAGCTATGAGAGATATAAGACTTTAGGGGAAAAGGGTCCCCATTCACATCCATTTTATGTCTCTAACCAGGCAAAAAACAACTTAGACTGAAGCCATTTAAAAGTAGCTAAACTTAAGTGGGTTTTGGGGTAAGAATTTGGAGAATTTCTGCAAATAATTTAGGAATGAGCAGAGAGAACCCCAAAAGCTCGACTGATGTGTCACACACCATTTAGGGGCCCTTTCTTGGGAAATCTTTTGGGAAAAGTATGGTTTTCTGTCATTTGCAGCATAATACCAAGGAACTGCAACATTTTCTTAATTATGTAAATACTGCACAGAAGGTGCCATGACCTGCAAAGATAGTGGGAACCCTCAAATCCCATTGACTTCTTTGGGAAATGAATTCCCATTGATCACAGTGCAACTATGGTCACAAAATTACTATTAAAAAGTTATTAGACTTTAACACACCTGTTTTGTCTTAGGTGAATATCTCCATTCATTATAATTCCCTGTGCTTGCTAATGGAAGTCAACAGTAGTGCTTAAATGCTTTCTTGAATAGGGATGTGTTCGTGAATTGGAATGGAATGCAGTTATTCTTGATGGCTCCATCAGTATTTGTGGCATCTAAGGCAATGGGGCAAATGATTAACCTCAGTCACTATATTTTCAGTATAAATTAGAAAAAAAATAAAGAAAAATAATTGATAATTAGCAGAAGTGCCAAAAGAAAATACTTTAAAATGCATGAAAGGTAAATCGAACCATGTGTAAAGTTCCCACACTCACCTGGTTCTTAATGTCCTTCTTTAAAGATCATCAATAACTCCAGAATATAAATGTGTAACCCTTCTGCCAGGTGGTGTCGGCAGCAACAAGGGCTGGGTTTGATATCTAGGTGTTCCTCTTAACACCACAAAATAGAATTAGCTGAAGCCTCCATGCAGAAATCTGGGAAAACTAACCCCCCCCCCCCGGATACCTCTAGTAGACAATACTTCCCCACCCACAAGCACTGAGTCTGTGTATATCAAAAGAACTTTTACTAAAAAGGAAAGGGAACCCAGCATTAATTTGTGAAAACACCACAATGATGATTAAAAAAGCATGTCATTATAAGCAAACACCCACCCCACAGTATGTTAGCCAATGCCCTCTGCCTCAGTTTCCCACTTTGCAGTGTGAAAGTCCTTTATCATGACACTCCCTTTTCCCTCGAGTGCACCCCACTCCAAGCTGGTTGTCCTTGGCCAGCACCGACCCATAGTTCAGAGGTGCATTCATATGGATTCACCTCCCACCTCTAAAAGTGGGAGTGGGGGGGCATCAAGCAACATCCCTGACATTTCTGCAACTGGCTTATTGCTGCTCCTGCGGCTGCCATCTCTGCCGCTGCTTTCTCTGCCTCCGCTAGCTTTCATGCTGATGCTATTGTTACTGCTTGCCACTCACCACCGCTTCTGTGATGCTGTGTACTGAGGTTTGCACTGCTTAGCCCAGCTTTTAATGATTTTAGTTCTGGGTGATTTCAATGGGTAGCAGAAACCTCACTGCCAGTACTGCCTCTGCATTGTCTTTCACGGCAACACTGTCCCCACCCCAGGTCTAAGGCTTATCAGTGATTCAACTAAAGCAATCACAACAAACAGATTGTAAACAAACAATGAATCTAAACCAGGGGCAGGCAAACTTTTTGGCCTGAGGGCCGCATTGGGTTTCAGAAATTGTATGGATGGCCGGTTAGGGAAGGCTGTGCCTCCCCAAACAGCCAGGCATGGCCTGGCCCCCACCCCCTATTCCCCCCGCTTTTCACCCCCTGATGCCTCCCCAGGGACTCCTGCCCCATCCAACCCCCGGTTCCCTGACAGCCCCCACCCAAGACCCCGGCTCCATCCACCTCCCCTTCTCCCTGTCCCTTGACCACCCCCGGAACCCCCTCCCCTGACTGCCCCCCCATCACCCCATCCAAGCCATATTCTCATTCCTGACTGCCCCCCCCGGACTCCTGCCCCATCAAACCCCCCACTCCTTCCTGACTACCCCCCCAGAACCCCTGCCCTGCCCTCTGACCACCCCGACCCTATCCACACCTCCACCCTGCAAAACTCCCCTGCCTTCTATCCACACACCCCCTGCTCCCCGCCCCCTTACCACACTTCCTGGAGCACCGGTGGCTGGCAGCACTAGTGCTGCACTACCCAGAGCGCCAAGACAGGCGCCCGGCTGGAGCCATCCATGCCACCGCACAGCACAGAGCATTGGGTCAGGCCAGGCTCTGCAGCTGCACTGCCCCAGGAACTCACAGCCCTGCCGTCCAGAGCGTTGCGCCGGCAGCAGGGCGAGATGAGGCTGTGGGGGACAGGGAAGAGCAGGGGAGAGGCTGGGGGCGAGCCTCTCAGGGCAGGAGCTCAGGGGCCGGGCAGGAGAGTCCTACAGGCCATATGTGGCCTGCAGGCCATAGTTTGCCCACCTCTGGTCTAAACTCAATTGAGTCTAATTAGCTTCATCTTTAAACACTGGTAAGGGGAGGATCAAATGATGTCTAGGACCCTTTAAGAAGAGCTCACACACACCACCTCCTTGACTGAGATTTGCCTTCCTTATCCATACTTACCAAGTAATGTTCAGTTTAGGGTGACCCCTCAGTCAGGGCATGCTAAGTACAGTTCTGCTGCCCTTTCCTCATCCAATAAGGATAACATTTCATTACCCCTGCACTCAATATTAAAGTGAATTGTAACCCTAAACCAACCCAAACTGAACACTTTGGCAAAGCAACTCCATCTGCTGAGCAGCTAGGCGAAGTGAGTGTGTCTAGGCAGGCTGTGTCTGCTCCTCTCCCCTCTTCCTCCTCCAGTTCATCACTAGACATCAGAGGAGAGCTGATTTAGACCCTAGTTACAAATGTATATCCACATTCAGCCCATTTGATCTCCTTCGTACATTCGTGATCTCTGTGATGACATTTGTCTTCCCTCTTGCAGAGTGAGAGAATAACTCACGAGTAATGTTGACACGAGAGACAGCTATTTCTCTGTTCCTCTCCAGCCTAGGTAAATGTCATAACAGTGATCGAGCTATTATGTATTCTAGTAGCGCATTGGAAGGATGCAGATATCTGTCCATTTTACATTTCAGAGGACCACCAATTTTATAGAAATATTAATATGAATATCACAGGCATAATTATTTTTCTTGACGAAAATACTTTCCTCACCAGGGTCAGAGAGTCTCAAACTCATGCTGCATAGTAAAACAACCACCACAACCCCTGGAAGAGGGTCTCTCCTACCCACTTTACCCTGAGTCCTACATAGCATTTTATAGTACTTTAAATTCCTTGATGGAGCCTCCAACAACAAAAACTAATAGATCATGGAGAAGCCTCATGTTAGGTTATAATGTGGCTGTTATCTAGAGCTGACTCAAACTTGGAATTTCCAGTTTGTGGGAAATTTCAAAATTTGATTTTGCTCCAGAACATTTTCAAGATGTCCAGCAAACCAGCCATTCCCTGAAGCAGAGCTGGAACTCCCAGGGCAGTCCATATGGCATAGCATTCCCCAAACCATGTCCCAAAATTTCGTCTCCTCGTTCGAAAGCCAGGAGCCTGGAAACCCTGACAGCCCCAGATCAAGTCACATTGATAATGCTTTGCTGGCCATCTCCTGGGCTACCTTCCTGCCTCATCCATGTGCTTCTCTGTCATGTTTCTGCTGCTTCTGTGACTGTCTCATCCCACCTTACAACTATATGGGTTGTAGCGGGCTACTTCACCTTGAATGGTCCCTTAGAACAGTATTTCTCAATGACCAGTCGGTGAACCAGCACCAGTCCCCAAGATCTTCCTAACACAGTTTAGGAAGCAGCAAGCCAGTCCTTGGTACCAAAAAAGTTGAGAAACACTGCCTTAGAATATGTGCTAACTACTTACATTAAACTATCTATCTGTTTGACCTTTTATTTAGCTGTGACACTGAGTACCTTTCCCAGACTTGAGGAAGAGCTCTATGTAGCTCGATATTGCCGTACCCACCTTGTCTATCTAGTACCCTGGGACCAACATGGCTACAACACTGCATATATTACACTCATACACACACTGACAGTTTCCTCCAACACCACCCAGCCCCCTGCATTTGCATTAAATTCCCAGTGAAAGCCTTCCCCTCAGATTCCTGACTGGCCTGGCACTCATGACTGGTGATTTGGGCAGAGGCTCCTATGGTTCCAGCTGTCTATTCCATAAATGAGCTTAATTGCTTTTTACATTTATCCTGAATAAAGGGCAGATGTCATGCCCACAAGCTTCAACGAGGTTTTACCCAACCTCCATTATGACTCTACCAAGGAGACAGCTGGCACTACAATTTAAATGCAGCCACTGGGACAGCTTGCCACATTATTCTTTTTTTTAAAGGAAAGATTATACTGAAAGAGTGATGGACACATCATGCTGTATGTGGTCCAGCCTCTTATCTGTAGGGAAATGTTACAGCTACCACTATGCATAGCGTATTTTCTCCACATTTTACATAGGACATAGAAAACATATAGTAAAAACCAGATTGACCTAACTTCAGCTGTTTTTCACTGTTCTGATGGTGCAGAAGAGTTGTAATGCTATGCTCAGCCAGCTAAGATTTCCCTCCAGCATGAGATAATCACTGTGGGGTTGGCAGGGGGGCAGAATGTATGTAAGGGGAGACATGCTGGGCCATGGCTGGAGGTGGAGATAAGACTAATGCTGCAATTTGATCATTCCTTGCTGCAAGAATAGCTGTTTGGGAGTTATTGCACCCAAGCACAATTTAGAGCAGCCTTTAGAATGCTTTAAAATTAAAACCAAACCCAGGATAAGTGGATTGCAAAGGTACTTTAAAGCCATCTTTGGTCTCTGTACAAAAGATCAGGATTTTAGGGTCAAATTCAGCTAAGAGTTTAAGGGTCATAATTTAAAAAAAGAGAGAGGGGGGTTCATGGTGAGGTATCTGTTTGCAAATGGCAAGGAACATAATTCTACAGACTTCTGTGGTATTACACCAGGGATGAATAATGGAGATAATTTGCAATTCAATGTAAATTCACAATTTTCAAGATGAATTTTATGAGTTCATGTAATTCAGAAAAGGATTCCACGTTACATGAAACCACTAGGATTCTAAAAATAGTATACAGTTGTGTCCAATGAGTAGCAGTCTATTCTTTTAGCATAAGTAAAGATCAGTCTCTCCAATGCCAAAGCATACTTATTGGATTGATTATTAACTAACTCTTTGTTCTTTTTTCCCCTTTATTAAGTAAACAGGATAGCTTAGGAGTCTCTCAGTAGGCAAAAGGCCGACCAAGATGTCAGGCCTTAGAGATCTTCTTGATGGCATAAAAATGTTTGTTATTTATCTATTCTCCTTATTTTCCATACAGACAGCAAAAATTATGAATGTCGCAATCTTCTTGTGTAAAGCTGATTAATGGTGAACAAACAAACAGTCTATAGCATATTTTCCCCGAGCAAAAAGTGCTCATAAATGGTGTTGTAAAATGACACTCAAAATCAATATTTATTATAATTCTAACTACAAACCAGAACTGTCATTGATATTTTTATGAGTAGTAAGTAAAATAGAAATCTCCTAAAAGTGATGTAAACATATCTATAAAGTAAGTGATTTGTAAATAAAAACACAGCCAAAAAACCTAAAAAACTAAAACTCTATAAGTTATCACCAGCTGCAAAAGACATCTAGTTATTATAGGAGAAACTAGAGGCTGAAAACAAGCACAAATAGAAAGCCAGATGAAGGGAAAGACTCAAGCATAACAGAGAGCAAGACAGGGACCGATATTTCTGTGTTGGGAAATTTTCAAGCTGGAACTGGATACATGGAGCACAGAGAACATCCCTCAGATCAGTACCTGTTTCATTATAACAAGGGTCATTCTTGCTTCTACTGGGGCAAAAGTCCAGTTTCATTGGTCCATCTCCAAAAACTGAAGGGCCTCATTGCATTCCTGAATTCCCTGGGAGAAGATATTTTTCAAGACCACCCTGTTCTGGTGGTCATCTTTATCAACGTGTTTTTTTTTTTTTTAATAATTGCTCCTAGACAACCCTTCCCTTGCTCCATCTTAACAGGACACTTTGGTACACAAATGTCTTGGAAGTTGCAGGAGATGAAGTAGTTAAGGAGGAGGTAAATATTAGAGGTTGACATATGCTCAGTGCCTGACCAGCTGTGACAGAGTTCTTGCAGTTCTGTACCACAACTGTAGTGAATGCTAACAAAACATTTTCTTTCACCATCGTATCTGAAATCTGGATCAGAGGGACTGGATGCCTTTGTTCAGGAAAAGATTTGGCCATTTCTTGCTATGAAAATTCCACATTGTTTATGGATAATATTGATTTTATTTGGATCAGATTGTCTAGTCTTCTCTGAAAGTTTCACTCAGCAAGATACTGGAGATGTTGGAAGGAGCTGGTGTAAGTCAACATAACTCAATTAAAGTCAAACCTATGACAATTAACAACAGCTGAGTGTCAGAGTCCCATGTGTGCCAGCTGGCAAAGGGTTAACTACTGTCAGCAACTCCTATCAGGTCAGATGAACTCACTACATCCAATACATTGCTCTCCTAATATCTATCCATAAAGAGCATCATGTAAGATCCTAAGTAAAAGCTAGGATCATGCTGGTTATCAATGTTGTCATGAAACTTATCTAATGATAATAGTTGAAAAGGTATGTCTATATACTGAAAATGTCCTTTTAGTTTGTATCAAGGTGAGCAGATGTGAGAAAACTAGTGTTAGACCAGACATGTTCATCCATTTATCTACTGAAGTGTGAATTAATTGTCTCATTCTCAATCACCAGTCTGAGTTAAAGGCTGATCTAAAAAGAAGAGGAACAGCAGTGGGAAGAGCTTTGTTTGGGTATGCAAATCCAAGATTTATTTGGACTATCACTAGAGACAAGGTCATCCTGCACTTGAAGTAATCAGGCAGTGCGACTGTAGTCTTGCAAACAGGATCCTAACCTGTCCTGCTTGGAAATGCTGCAGGGAAGTTTTAGGTGAGAAACTGCTTTAGACAATGATTTTAGCTTGTTCCAGTTAAGGGTAGACTCCAAGAAGCATGTTATACTTTTGTTTTATATGTAGCCATTTCTGTTTCCATTCCCCTTTCACAGTTTCTCTTAAACCTTTATCTTTGATAAACATATGATTGTTTCACTATAAATATGTTTCATTGCTATGGTGTTGTAAAGGATCTGATCCTAAGTTGTACCAATCAAGCTGTGCATGTGCTACGCACTTTGGAATAGTGAACCTGCAAGATACTGTTAGCATCCAGTGACAGGTGGATGTTTCAGAGGAGCTTGGGGACTGTGGTACACCAAGTCTTTTCCTTGCAGGTTAACAAAAGGCTGGCAGAGCTCTGAGGAGATTGTTTGTGTGGCTAACAGACCAGAGGGGTCAAAGTCTCTCTCTCACTAAGGTGGGGAATAACAATGACTCACAGTCCTAGGCACTTCTAGAAAGTGTCACACTGATGACCAGATCTGTGGTCTCTAACCTGTGAAATGAATGCTTGTTTTTTTGTTTTGTTTTGTTTTGTTGGGGGGGGGGGAAGGGGGTGGCGGTTGCTTGTGGTGGAAAACAGCCTAGGGAATGAGGGTAGAGAGAAGAGAAGAAATGTTAATAGACGTTGTCAGTCTCTCTGTAGGAGAGTGAGGCTCCAGCAACCTTGAAAGGAACAATTGTAAGGTCCTTCCTTAGGGAATCATTTATCGCCAATTACCATTCTGCCACAAACCTTCTCTTTTTGGATAGGGTGATGCAAAATGTTAACTTGTGGCAAAGCATCTCTCATGATGACTGAGCTTACACAATCAGATGAAGACATCCTTAGACAAGGAAACTGCTGTCATTAATTAACTTTGTTTGATTACCATGTGATAATCCAACAAAATGTATATTTGGAAGCTTCTTCAATTGCTAAGAAAATCCCACACACAATTCAATCACAAAATTTCATTATGCCTTATTCTGCAACAGAACCTGTGGGTTGATTTCCTCCCACTCTCAGATATATAAATAGACACACACCGCATCTTCAAAATGAAGATATTTCAACCAGAGCTTATCAGAAACACTACATAAAAGTGGCAAGAACTTGGTTAGACTCTTATCAATGTCAGAGATCACAACTGAATCAAAGCTTCTTTTGTCTACTGTTTCTGTGCCAATGATGACTGAAGCAAATCAATACTCACTTAAAATGCAAAATATGTTTGCCAGCCTGAGGCTACAGATTTCATACCACCGACCTTTATTTCCTCTGAATTTTAAAATTACTTTACAACAGTCTCTCTCTTCAGAAGTAGTACATTTTGCATTCATTTATATGGAAATCAGTTGGCCCTTTGTAAATGCCTTATGTTAACAAGTAATTAGAGATTGCATGAACTGGTTTAGAGTCCTCTGAATATGGTGTTACCTGCCTTAATGGGTCTTTTGGAGACCTTTCAATTATTGTAGGACAGCAAAATCCCTCAATATTCACTTTACAATAGGCAGTTTATCCTTGCTACACTAGCTCCCATGGACTCAGCTGTCCCCCTCAGCTGTGGGGGAGGGGAGAGAGCAAGGGGGAGAAAGGCAAGGGGGAGAAGAGGGGAGCAAAGCAGAGTAATATGGAGAAGAAAAGCTGCAGAAGGAGGAATGTCAGGCCTAAATCTTGCTCCCTCAATGCCACAAAGACTGTGGTAGCCTCTCAGGGCTTGGCTACACTTGAGAGTTGCAGCACTGGTGGAGGCTTTCCAGTGCTGCAATTAGTAACCGTCCACACCTGCAGGGCACATCCAGCGCTGCAGCTCCCTGGCTACAGCGCTGGCTGAACACCTGGTCTGCTTGGGGTGTAGCGAGTGCAGCGCTGGTGATCCAGCACTGCTCATCAAGTGTGGACACACACCAGCGCTGTAATTGGCCTCCAGGGTATTAGGAGATATCCCAGAATTCCTGTTCAGCCACTCTGCTCATCAGTTTGCACTCTACTGCTCTGGCCTCAGGTGACCCGCCCTTTAAATGCCCCGGGAATTTTAAAAATCCCCTTCCTGTTTGCTCAGCCAGGTGTGGAGTACAATCAGTTAACCTTTCCAGGTGACCATGCCTCCACGCGGCAAACGAGCCCCAGCATGGAGCAATGGCGAGTTGCTGGACCTCATTAGTGTTTGGGGGGAGGAAGCTGTGCAGGCACAGCTGCGCTCCAGCCGTAGGAATTATGATACCTTTGGGCAGGTATCAAAGTCCATGCTGGATAGGGGCCATGAGCGGGACGCGCTGCAATGCAGGGTTAAAGTAAAGGAGCTGCGGATTGCCTATTACAAAGCCCGCGAGGGAAACCACCACTCTGGCGCTGCCCCCACGACCTGCTGTTTTTACAGGGAGATGGATGAGATACTTGGGGGTGACCCCACTGCCAATCCGACGACCACGATGGACACTTCTGAGCAGGATGGGGGAAAGGAGCAGCAGGAAGAGGAGGAGGAGGAGGAGGAGGGGGGATGGAGGAAACTGTGAGTGAAGCTACTGGGATGGGGGAAGACACCCCAGAGTCCCAGGAGGCATGCAGCCAGGAGCTCTTCTCAAGCCAGGAAGAAGGTAGCCAATCGCAGCAGCCAGCACTTGCTGAAGGACAAGCAGAGGAGTGGGTTACCGGTAAGCGGCTTTTATTTTCAGGGTGGAAATGTTTCGGGAGTGGGGTGGGGGGGGTTAGGGCTGCATGCATGCATGCCTAGATGTGGAATAGCCCATTGATGTGGTCTATCATGTCGTGGTAATCGGCTGCAGTAATCTCCTCAAAAGTTTCAGCCAGAGTGTGGGCAATGTGCCTGCGCAGGTTTATAGGGAGAGCCACTGTGGTCCTTGTCCCAGTCAGGCTAACGCGTCCGCGCCACTGTGCCGCAAGGGGTGGGGGGACCATTGCTGCACACAGGCAAGCTGCATAGGGGCCAGGGCGGAATCCGCATTGCTGTAGAAGACCTTCCCGCTCTTCCCTGGTGACCCGCAGCAGCGAGATATCTTCCAGGATTAACTCCTGTGGAAAATGTTGGGAGACTGTTCAGTGCAGATCGCCCCTGTAGCTGTTTGCTGTCCCCAACACACAGAAACCCCTGCACAGCCCTGAAGCAATCAGTACCCCTTACTCACCATTTCGTGGCTCCTGTTGTGTTATGTGTGCTCTTTTTTGGTATGGGAAAAGTATGCTAAAGTGAAGATTGTAAACTCCTTCAGTGTGTGGGAATTACTGTCTGGATGAGATAATGAACAATGCTACCCTGTTAACTGTTGCCATTTTTGCCTTTCAAAAAGTGACCTTGACTGCTGGACTGCCTGGCTCCACCACTGCACAGAGACTACAAAATCTGAGGAAGAAGCCATGAAAAACCAAGGAAGACATGCTGAAAACAGTTATTGATCACTCTGCTAGAGAGAGTAAAAACCTGCAGGACTGGAGAGAAAGGGAAAGCAGGATCCGCCAGAGAAATTGGTGGAGAAACGCAGTGGCCAAGAGGAAAAGCACAAAGCAGCTGCTAGGCATCTTGGCACGCCAAGCAGACTCTATCCAGTCACTCGTAGCCATGCAGGCAGAGCACTACCGTGCTGCCCCCCACCCCCCCGTCCCAAAGCTTTACCCTTCTGCCCCAATGTCAGCTCCAAACCCCCTTCCCCAGCATCCAGGTTCTTACCACCACCAGCTGCCTCCAACACCTGTACGTTCACCAACCAGCCCTGAGAACTACGACCCTTACCCTCTGCACTCAACCCTCATCACCATGCAGTATATGCACCCTGAAGTGCAGCAGTCATTGCACAGCACTCCAGACAGGACATATGCAAACTTGTGACTGTACAGTTCACCAACCCACCCCCCTGCCCTTTTAGGTTCCTGAAATGTTGTGTGTCTGTCAAGGAAGTTTTTTTCTTTTCAACAAAATAATTCTTGACTTTGAAAACAGTCTTTATTATTGCAGATAGTGAAAGATACCTTAGCCCAGTAAAGAAACATGCACTGCAAATCATTTTAGGGATAATAGAATCCTAACAGTGTAACCACTGCACTTCACTCCCATGCAAGGCAGCAAACATTACTGTTGGCTTTCAGCCTCAAATTCTTCCCTCAAGGCATCCCTAATCCTTGTAGCCCTGTGCTGGGCCTCTCTAGTAGCCGTGCTCTCTGGCTGTGCAAATTCAGCCTCCAGGACTTGAACCTCAGTGGTCCATGCCTGACTGAATGTTTCACCCTTCCCTTCACAAATATTATGGAGGGTACAGCATGCGGATATAACCGCAGGGATGCTGCTTTCCCCCAAGTCTAGCTTCCCATACAGAGACCTCCAGCGAGCTTTTAAACGGCCGAAAGCACACTCCACAGTCATTCAGCACTGGCTCAGCCTGTAGTTGAACCAGTCCTTGCTCCTGTCAAGCTTCCCTGTATAGGGTTTCATGAGCCAAGGCAGTAACGGGTAAGCGGGGTCTCCAAGGATCACAATGGGCATTTCGACGTCCCCTACTGTGATCTTCCTGTCTGGGAAATAAGTCCCTTCCTGCATCTTCCTGAACAGGCCACTGTTCCGAAAGATGCGTGCATCATGCACCTTTCCAGGCCAGCCTGTGTAAAGGTCAATGAAACGCCCACGGTGATCCACAAGCGCCTGGAGAACCATAGAGAAATACCCCTTCTGATTAACATACTCAGATGCTAGGTGGGGGGGTGCCAGAATAGGAATATGTGTCCCATCTATCGCCCCTCCACAGTTAGGGAAACCCATTTGTGCAAAGCCATCCACAATGTCCTGCACGTTCCCCAGAGTCATGGTTCTTAATCGCATCCTGCTAAGAATGGCCCTGAAAACTTGCATCAGCACGATTCCAATGGTCGACTTTCCCACTCCAAACTGGTTCCCGACCGACCGGTAGCTGTCTGGAGTTGCCAACTTCCAGATTGCAATAGCCACCCGTTTTTCCACCGTCAGGGCAGCTCTCAATCTTGTGTCCTTGCGCCGCAGGGTCGGGGCGAGCTCAGCACACAGTCCCATGAAAGTGGCATTTCTCATCTGAAAATTCTGCAGCCACTGCTCCTCATCCCAGACTTCCATGACGATGTGATCCCACCACTCAGTGCTTGTTTCCCGAGCCCCAAAGCGGCGTTCAACGGTGCTGAGCATTTCCGTGAATGCCACAAGCAATGTAGTGTCACACGCGGCAGGCGACTCAATATCATCATCGGACTCCTCACTGTCACTTTGGAGCTGAAGGAAGATGTTTTTATTTGCTTGCATGGGTATATTCTGTAGGGAGTAGTTTCACACCTGAGAAATAATTCTGGTGAGACGCAGACAGGAAAAAAAGCTTTACTGGTGGTGATATGCAACAGCCTCTAAAAATGGCAACACAACAAACAGCATTTATCAAGCTATATCTGCCTGTATATTTAACCAGTTTTGTAACACTCACTTTAATAGTCCCATCTGGTGTCTCCGAGAATGTCCGAGCCCTATGAAAGTAAGGGGGGGCGAGAACAGATCTCCCCAGTCAGGAAGCTTCACACCCTCAACCAGGGTCCTCTGTAAGACTTATTCAACCTGTTCTTCCCCATTGTTCAAATAATACAGCTAAATAGGCTTCATTAAGGGCTGCTTTTGTTATGTTAAATGGCTCACTGAGATCTGAAACCAGTTGTGGTCAGACTGCATTTCTGCCCAGAGCTGAAATCACTGAAAGCTGAAATCACTTGTGGCAGGACTGTTTCTGCCCAGCCTGCACAGAGCTAAAATCACTAAAAGACTGCCCAGCAGGAGCAGTGAGCAAGCAGCCAGCGTAAGCAATGAGCAGGCAGAAGCGGCGGGTGATGAGCAGCCAGCAGGGCAGCAGCAGAAAGGCATGATGAGCTACTAAGATGCCTCTTACCCCCCGCTTTTCCGCCCGACCCAGGGTGGGAGGTGAACTCTGCAGATGTACCTCTGAACTCTGGGTCTGCACTGACAAAGGGCAGCAACTGTGAGTAGGGTGCAGAGAAGGGTTGGGCATGTGAAGGAGACTTGGGTTGCTGAACTTAAGAACCAGAGGGGAAAAAGGACAGCACCCAACCTACTTGAGGTGGGTCTTTTGCTCACGGTTTATGTTTCCAAAACCTGTTTGTGGTGTTTTCCCAAATTATTGCCTAGTTACTTCCCTGCTTTTATTAAAAGTTTCTTTTCTACACTCAGACTCTGTGCTTGCAAGTGGGGAAGTATTGCTTCTCAGGCCTGGTCTACACTGGGGGGGGGGGCGAACTAAGGTACGCAACTTCAGCTATGCGAATAGTGTAGCTGAAGTCGAACTACCTTAGTTCGAGTTACTTACCCGTCCTCACGGCGCGGGATCGACGTCCGCGGCTCCCCAGTCGACTCCGCCACCGCCGTTCGCGGCGGTGGAGTTCCGGAGTCGACGGGAGCGTGTTCGGAGTTCGATATATCACGTCTAGATGAGACGCGATATATCGAACTCCGAGAATTCGATTGCTACCCGCTGATCCGGTGGGTAGTGAAGACGTACACTCAGAGGTGCCCAGGGATGGTGTGTCATTTTCCCAGGTTACTGGGTGGGGGCTTGAGCTGGTTTTGTGTTGTATCAATGAAAAGTAACCCCTAGATATTGAACCCGGCCCTGGCTGCTGCTGGCTCCACCTGGCAGAAGAGTTAAAAATATTTTAATATCCTTGTGTATTATAAAAAAAGACTCAATATTTCCAAATCACTGTTCCACAAGAAATTTCAAAATTTTGACTATTCACTCTGATTCAGAATGAAAACAAAATTTCAAAATGTTGGAAATTGCCTCAGCAGGGAAATTGTTTTCTGGCCAGTTTGAGATGAAAGCCACTATGCTGCAACATAGCTGCAAAGTTTGCATTTGATAGGTAGTAATTTTGTATTCTCCTATTCCCAAAGGAATACGCTCACATTGTAGCTCACATTGCACAGTGAAGCAAATGCCAGGCATATATGTCATCCCTGTTAATCAATAGCATTTCCAAAATTACACAAATTAAAATGCATCAGGGAGGCTGTGCCTGGCCTTCTGGTCAGTGTTTACAAAATAGAAGGAAATGAGATTAACGGATTAGTCGCTTCCTAATAACCCTTCTGCATGAGGCCAGAAGACTGATTTAAAGATTTCAGATCTACTAGACATATCACTGCAAGTAAAATCCTTACCGGCCCCTGTTCATAATGCATCTATTTTACCTCTTCTTGAGTGATAAACATTTTTAAATGAAATATGAATTTTCATAGCTAATGGTCAAGATTTTTAAATATACAGGGAATGGGCCCTAAAATAAATCTCTTTGTCAATACTCAACAACAACATGCTTGGAGCTGTACAAATATAGAAGAAGAAAGTCCTTTTCTCTATAGGCTTACATTCTAAAACACACTGACAGATGTGTCACAAGGTGATTCACCTTTTTAGGAGGCGGTGGGCTCTAATGTACCTGGACTGAGTTCTGTTACCCAGTTGGTCTTAAGGGAAGTCATCTGGGCCTTGCAAAGGAGGTGTCAGTTTCAAGTGGTGGCAGCAGTGTGGCAAGCCTGTGGAGAAGGCCAAACTCCAAAAGAGGTGCTGAGAGGATGATGGGCCTTCAGGGAGGAAAAACTGGGCCCAGATGAACCTGGGATGAAGATTTTTCTATTTTAAAAGACTTTGCAAAGGACTTAATACATTCAGAAAGAGGAATGTTTTGAATTTCTGGACTGTGTACATTTTAAGGGAATCTGAGTGAGGGGGAAAATGAGGCAGATCCACACTTGGCCAGAAGGGGATACTGCGGGGCAAACATGTCCTTTGGCCTGTGTCTTGACTACCATCTTCTCAATGTAGATATATTTGGATAGCGTCCATTAGGGGGAAAAAAGTGTGTGTGTATTTTAAGATGGAATTTGAATGAAGAAACTGGGAAATGGATGTGCGTGAGTTGCAGGAGGGAGTTATAAGCTAAAAGGACACTCACTTTGAAGTATACATTTGAGAAACTGATGCAAGTTTTATGTATTTTTATATATAAACAATCAAACTCAAGACGAATACCACCTGACATGTGAACCAATGTGGCTGGACGGAGGACCCTATGCCATAATAAGTTTAAATGGTTTAACTGAAATACCCCATAATGCAACAGAGAAAGAATCTTTCTGCAGAAGGATTAGTGAAGACACCACCAGTGAAGTCAACTAGCATCTGACCAGAAGCACTCTGCTAATTTTAGCTGCATAGTTATCAGTCATTGGTTTCCTCCACTGCAAGCCATCTTTTCTCTATTTAACAGATCTGCTCTTTTCATTTAATATGGAGATGCTGATGGACGTCCTCATTTGTGGAGCTGATCAGAAGATGGAGAGAGCATCTATACTAAGGAACCAGCACTGGGAGCAATCCTCAGTGGTTTCTCCTTGGGAGTCCTAAAACATAATGGTTGTCCTCCAGAGGAAACATCTTTGAAAGGAAAAGGGGTGGGGACAAGACTTTCTAAAGTCTATTTACAGGAGGACAGCAAAACAACTGACCAAGCAAATAACTGCAATCTATATAACAGGGATTGGCAGCCTTTCAGAAGTGGTGTGCCAAATCTTCATTAAGTCACTCTAATTTAAGATTTCGCGTGCCAGTCATACATTAATGTTTTTAGAAGGTCTCTTTCTATAAGTCTATACATACAACAATAGTTTAGTTATATATTAAAGTAGATAAGGTTTTCAAAATGTTTAAGAAGCTTCATTTAAAAAAATGCAGAGCCCCCCAGACTGGTGGCCAGGACCTGGGCAGTGTGAGTGCCACTGAAAATCAGCTCGCGTGCGGCCTTCGGCACACGTGCCATAGGTTGCCTACCCCTGCTATAACCTAATCATTACACTGTAAAGTCATGCTATTTGTGCTCCAAAGACGACTCCAAGAGCCATTTATAAGAATAATTAAGGCCATATTCAGTCCAAATATCCAGCTTCTCTTCTGATGTGTGGTCAGAGTTCCCATGTGTGAGTTTGAATTGAAAGCCTATTATAAAAGCATGAGAAGTCAACTGAAAGATTTTCATTGACCTCAATGGGCTTTAAATCAGGCCCTAAGAGAACAGATGTTCTCAACGGGTAGTGATCAATGGCACCATATCTAGTTGGCAGCCGGTATCAAGCAGAATGCCTCAAGGGTCAGTCCTAGAGCCAATTTTGTTCAATAACTTCATTAATGATCTGAAGGATGGTGTGGTTTGCACCCTCAGCAAGTTTGCCGATGATACAAAACTGGGAGGAGGAGTAGATATGCTGGAGGGTAGGGATAGGATACAGAGAGACCTCAACAAATTAGAGGATTGGGCCAAAAGAAATCTGATGAGGTTCAACAAGGACAAGTGCAGAGTCCTGCACTTAGGACGGAAGAATCCCATTCACTGTTACAGACTAGGGACTGAATGGCTAGGCAGCAGTTCTGCAGAAAAGGACCTAGGGGTTACAGTGGACAAGAAGCTGGATATGAGTCAGTGTGCCCTTGTTAGGTTAATGGCATTTTGGGCTGTATAAGTAGGAGCATTGCCAGCAGATTGAGGGACATGATCACTCCCCTCTATTTGGCATTGGTGAGGCCTCATCTGGAGTACTGTGTCCAGTTTTGCGCCCCACATTACAAGAAGGATGTGGAAAAATTGGAAGGAGTCCAGCGGAAGGCAACAAAAATGATTAGGGCTGGAGCACGTGATTTATGAGGAGAGGCTGAGGGAACTGGAATTATTTAGTCTGCAGAAGAAAAGAATGAGGTGGGATTTAATAGCTGCTTTCAACTACCTGAAAGAGGGTTCCAAAGAGGATGGATCTAGACTGTTCTCAGTGGTAGCAGATGACAGAACAAGGAGTAATGGCCTCAAGTTGCAGTGGGGGATATTAGGAAAAGCTTTGTCACTAAGTGGGTGGTGAAGCACTGGAATGGGTTACCTAGGGAGGTGGTGGAATCTCCTTCCTTAGAGATTTTTAAAGTCAGTCTTGACAAAGCCCTGAATGGGATGATTTAGTTGGGGATTGGTCCTGCTTTGAGCAGGGGGTTGGACTAGATGACCTGAGGTCCAGTCCAACCCTGATATTCTATGATTGTATGTCTAAAACTGGAAAATGTTTTAATATATTTAACACTCAGTGGCAACTGATAAGTACAGAGCGTGACACTAAGAACCCCTCAATGGCAAAGGGTTTACTGTTCTGTATCAGTAACTGATGAGTATTATGAGTTTGTCAGGCCCAACACATTGCTTTCATAGTATTTATCCAAACAGGGTCAAGTGAAGAGACTTTTTGGTTGGCTAGCAGACTAGTGGCGTCAGGGAGCTGACACTCAGTTATGGACAAGCAAATTTTCCTTTCACTGGAGGCTGGGGGAGAAAGGACAAAGTGACACTCACTCCTAGGCACCTGAAACAGTGTCATAAGGATCATTTCATTATTTAGTTCCAAGAAATCAGTAGGAAAAGATAAAAGCAATACTGTTTAATATTTAGAAGTCAAGATAACAGCAGTTGCAATGACATTATGCTGAGGAAAGAATTCACATTTTATCTCTACTGAGTCAGAGATAAATTATTGTAGAAGAACAAAGTTGTGTGAGTCTAAATGTTAAATACGATATAGATTGCAACAATAACCAAATCCTAGTCTCTAGTACTGGGCTAATCAGATGTGTAAGTGACAAATTTCAAAGCGTGAACAAGAACACATGTTCACTCCTAAGGGCATAACTTGCCCTTGATCTAGAAATGCAGCATGACTTTTATTAGTGTCAAATGATAATGGAGATGGTAATGTGCAGAATCATTAGTACAGATGGCAAAAGTTGGAAGAACACATCCACCAAGGCAAACAAACCTGCTCTAAGAAAATAGCAGTAATTGTTCCTTGAGTTTTTGCATCTTGCTAGTTTGTGATGAGTACACTGATTTTTTTCAGAATTTAAACATGCCATTTTCTGAACTGAAGTAGTTAAAGATACACAACTGATAAACTAAACATAAATTCAGTTCTACACCCATATTTAGTAAACTTTCATATCTCCGTCCACTCTATAGTCCCCTTTCTGGTATTCTGTTTTGAAGAGCTCAATAGGCAGTATACTTTGTCCTCTCTTGCCGTTGACCCATATGCACAGGTGGATCAATGACAGATATGGCCCTTGAAATATTTTTAAACAGCATGCAATGTTTTTATTTGCTTGCATGGGAATATCCTGTAGGGAGTAATTTCACAACTAAGAAATCATTCTGGTGAGACACAGACAGGAAAAAAAGCTTTACTGGTGGTGATATGCAACAGCCTCTAAAAATGGCAACACAACTAACAGCATTTATCAAGCTATATCTGTCTGTATATTTAAACAATTTTGTAACGCTCACTTTAATAGTGCCATCTGGTGTCTCCTAAATATTACAATGCTAAGTCCCCATGTATGCAGCAAAAATTATTGTTCAAAGAAACCATTTCATAAAGCAGTTTTTAAAATGATTTTAGTTACTAGTTTTGCCACCAACCAGCAATTTAGTTGGCAGGCTGTGCTTAAAACAGCTTATCATCTCAAACACTAAGGTCTTTATGCTTCTTTGCCTGCTGCATGGGGCAGAGGGAAGCAAAGTTAAGCTAAAGGCCAAAGGAAAAGCCCTGGTGGCGCTATTCTGAAAGGAATATGCCTAAGCAGGATGCTCCTCCTATGCAGCCACCTAATCCTCTACAGAATATCTGCATTATCCCCAGGGTTGGGGGCTGGAAGGTTGGAGTAACACTAAGGTTCGTTTCCCCAAACTGCAGGTTGAGTCACAGGAAGTTTCATAGAACAAACATTGCCTGAGGGAGTACTAACTCCCCCTGTATGCAATATGGCCCTTTGGAGTCACAAAGCATAGATGGGGGAAATCATGCTGGCATGATTCCTAGTGCTGCCATGTTGGTGGTGTGAACTTCAGTCTGATATCTGAGATACCATGTATTTTTCAAATCTTTAGAACAAGACATGACTGCAGCAACAGATATAGTTGTAAGGTAGTTTTTAATAAATGCTGACTAACAGTGGACACTGGATATCCATGTGACCATTAACTTCATGGGAGTAGACATGGGCATTTAGGGCAGAATTTGTCCTTTTTCCAGGGGCAGTGGAGCTTCCCCAAAGTGGGGGAGCCAGGGGCCCCTGCCCCCTCTGGGCCCCCCCTGCCCCTTCCACCCAAGCCCCCACTTCCACTTGAGGCCCTTCCCAAGCTGGAAGCTGGAGCCACGGACCCTCCTCCTGCTCTCGGCCACACATACACTCCCAGGCAGGTGGAGGGACCACAGCATGGTGCCACATACTGCTCAGGCTCCCCGATCGGGCTCCAGCTGCTAACGGCCTGGCCAGGAGTCAGGGTGGCCCCCTGACGCCCCCCCCCATTCCGGCACCCCAGCTTTTAACTCTGACAACTATGGAGATGGTATTTCAGTAGCATTTAAAATGTTTAGTGATTTTCCCCAACCGACCCTGCAATCTCTTCCCTTCACCCATCTGCAAACTCTTCCCTTCACCCATCTGCACCACTCTGCAGGCTAGCTCAGTAGTGGGAGGGATAGTTCAGTGGTTTGCACATTGGCCTTCTTAACCCAGGCTTGAGAGTTCAATCTTTGAGGGGGCACTTAGGGATCTAGGGTGAAATCCATACTTGGTCCTGCTAGTGAAGGAAGGGGGCTAGACTCAATGACCTTTCAGAGTCTCTTCCAGTTCTAGGAGATAGGAATATCTCCATTTATTATTATTCATTCGCCAAACTCCTTCAAACATCAGTTTCCGCATCAGAAACTGCTTGTCAGTCACTTCCCTCAGCCATTATGGAATTTATCCCTCCCCTATTCAGGGGCTGTCAAGTGATGACTTGGCCTCAGCAGAGCAGAGGGTGTTTCTTTAATTTGCAGCCCTGCTGCAGTGGCCCAATGTGCTGTTACCACAGAACAGACTCACCATGGCACAAGAATGCACTGGTTACTCCTCCATCCACCCTAGAACACACTATGTGTCAGGGCCTTTTAAAGGCAGGAAGTGAGGCCTGGTGGAACCCTTCTTTGGATCCACGGTTTCCTGCACTGTGCCAATTACATATAGCCCCTTTGCACTGACATAGAGCGGCTACAGGATAGGCATTAAGCAGGACCATCATGCCAGTGTGTGGATCATCATTCAGGTATGCCAGTAGGGTAACTGGCAAAGTGCTACTAAATCACCAGCCCACATCATCTTGAACAAAACAGTTAAATTCCATTTCTCAATGAAATATACTCTAACAGAATATATATAAAATTTAGAAGGTCCACTTCACAGTTAGTGCTGGTTGGAAAGTTCCCAAACAATAGCAAGAAACAGTTTACACATTTCAGTAGATTGTGTGGATGGGGAGTTGTTAGTTTGTTGTCGTTTTTAATATTTACCTAAAAATATGGTTTAAAAGGAATGTGGGATCAAGAAGGCTTTACACTGTAAACTCAGTTAAGTCTTTTATAGGGAAAATCTTTCACTACATATTTATTGATTTCCATTGCAAGACCTCTCTTCATTTCTAGACTTTAATTTCGCAAGCCACAAATGTATTGATCTCCTTAGACCTACAGCCTTTTCAGATGATCTATAAGGCTGTGAGCCCCACAAAACCTTCAAATATTTAACAGCATGTTGGAACAACATTAATAAAGTGTGTGTGTACACACACATGAAATGAAAACTAAGCTCCTTCTACAGTGTGCGTGAGACAGAGATATGCATTTGAAAGTCCATCTTCTGGTGCAACTATATTTACACACACAAATCCAGTTTCTCGTGCAACTCTATATTTATGTTGCACAAGGAACTGGACAGAGCACTTCAGATGTGATTTCATTTAGAGGTATGTACCTGAATAAATATTTTAATATTCATCTTATTCCATGGTTACAATTGCTTATAAAGCCACAAGGAGAGCTAGTTTTGTTTAATCTGTTCTTTCAACTGAACACATCCAAAGAAACATTGTATTGAAAAGAAACAAAAACAATAAACCTACACTTCTCTTTACATAGGGGAGAAAAGCACAAAGATTTGAAACTATTGCTGCAGAGGAAAAGGTGACAGAACAACAAATGTTATAAATTAAATTGCATGCTAATGTCAGGCTCACAACAGAGGATATACTGCAGAGCACAGCAGAGTTTATCAGGAGGACGAGTCAAATTAAAGCTATGTTTTTTCTCTGTCAAAGATAACATTAATAGTGCAGATAACATTTCTTTCCAGAAATGCATTAAAGCTTTTGATCGGTTTTAAAATTATCGAAGCAGAACAAAAGCTCAATATAAAATGAAAAAAATTAACCAGGTATTGTTCTTGTGAATTGCACTCACACTGCTAAAAACAATAATGAAAAAAGAAGTCCTGTGCAAATATAGGGACACATACCATGAAAGCTACAGTACACAAAGTATCCCCTCCAATATAAATCCCTTTCAGTATTTTAATACAACTGGGGAGAAACAAGTTCTAATATTTCTATTTGCACTGATTATTTAAAACAGGGTGCTTTCTCTCAACACTTTCTCCTCTTTGTTCCTTCTTCCACACTACACTTATGTTTGGAATAGTCTCCACTACTCCAGCACCAGTGGTTTGATCCAAAGCCTTATGAAGTCAATGGGAGTCTTTCCACTGACTTGATGGAGTATTGAATCAGGCCACAAATAACCTTCCCTCTCCTTCAAAGCTCAAGACACACTGCTTTCTTCAGAGTCTTTCCACAATGACTACTAACTACAGATTCCAACATCTCCTCAAACACTTACACAGACGTGCAGTCCCACCGAAATCAGAATTTACTTACAGTTACCGTGCTATGATGTCTAAGGTGCCATAGTTATTTCCTTTTCAAACTAGAGCAAAGTAGCTATAACATTCCAGATACGGTGATGTGCAAATTGTAGGTAAATTTTTCCTTTTTAATATATGTAGAGTCAGCCATTTCTGACTATTGCTGTTGTTTACGGTATTTGTGCTATTCTCTAAATTTAGAATGGGGAATGATCAGAAATAATTTTTAGAGGGTTATGTGGATACATAGCAAGCTTTTAAGGGGCCTCTGTCAGAATCTGTCAGAAATGCTTGTCTGTCTACATTAGAGTGCAAGCTCCTTCAAGGCAGTGTGGTTGGCAATAAAGTAAGCAGATGAGTCATGTGACCTGCTTTCAATTTTCAGCTCTGCCCTTGGCTCACTAGACAACTTGTCAAGTCCCTTAACCTTTCTGTACCGGTGTTTTCCCCATCTGAGCAGCGGCACAGGAGGCAGCAAACAGGGCTGCCAACAGGGGAGTTAGCGTGGGAGTTGCCATTGGAGGAGCAGGTGAGTGTCTTTGCGTCTGTTTGTGTAGTGTTTGTATCTCGCTGTAGGGGGGGGCTGCTGAAGGGCTGCTGCCAGGCAGGCCAGGAGCTGAGTAGGGGAGGAGCCAGGCCAGGAGGGGCCAGGAAAGCGGCCGCCCGCCCAGCCCAGCAGGCAGCGCTGCGCAGCAGGCAGCGCACAGGCAGGCAGTTAGGGAGGGGAGTTAGCGTGGAGTTAGTTGGAGGGGGAGGGGGAGGGGGAGGGGGGGACCCCCCAGGGAAAGAACACCAGCGCAGCAGCAAGCCAGCAGCCAGCGCAGCAGCCAGCAGGATGAGAGAGCAGGAGAGGATGAGGCAGGATGGCAGCATGCAGTAGCTGGTGTATGTACCTGGTCCTAGCGGGGGATATGATATGCATGTCGCCTAATGCCATGTAGAGCTGCTGGAGGAGGAAAAAGAGGGAGAGGAACAGAGGTGAGGGGGAAACCCTGATAGAGAAAGGGGGAGAGAGGAGGCTGAGGGAGCAATGGCAGTAACTGAGGGGGGTAACTGGGGGGGGGGGGGGGGGGGGGGGGGGATGGCGGAAGAGGACCACCGAGAGAGGAAGAGCGGAGGAAGAAGCATGTGGTGAGAAGCAGGCCAAGGAAAGGAGAGGCAGGCCAAGGGGGGAGAGAGAGAGTGAGGGGGGGGTAAGGAAAGGGAGAGGAAGGAGGGAGAAGGGTAGAGGAGTGTGAACTGACAGTGAGAAAAGAAAGAAAAAAAGAGCCAGAGAGAGGAGGGGTATAGATAAAGAGAGGAGTCGATGGAGTAGCACCAAGTTTGGGCCCAGGAGATACAGGATGGGATAAGGGGGGATGGGAGGAATGGAAGAGGAGGAGGGATAGGGAATGGAAGGAGGGATGTGGGGGGAAAGAGGGATAGGTTAGAGGCAGCAGGTCGGCCAGAGGATTGGCACATCCATGCTTGGACAGGCCTGTGACCAGGGAAGGGCGTGCTGTCTGGCAGATTGGTGCTACCGGGTGCTAAAATGTTCACGGTGGAAAGAAGGTACGGGGGAAAGGATAGAACCTGAGGTTGAAAAGGAGGATCAGATCATCCTTCATGGAGAGATTCTCGCTAGAGAGGGATTCTCTAGAGAGAGTGAGGACTATGAGAGGAGACTAGAGGACTAGGCCAAGGGTGAGAGGATCTGCTGAGGTGGGGTGGATTCCTAGGGGGTCCCTAGGGAAGGGGGAAGGAAGGTTAGGGTGAGAGGATCGTGATGGTTATAGTTTGGCTAGGGAGTGGTGGTTACAGGGAGGCTTTGGGGTGTATGGGCACTGGGAGGCTTTGAGGACAGACAGCTGTTCCTAGGAGAGTCAAGAACCAGGGAGGGGGGAGGGAGCTAGGGAGGGAGGAGAGCTTGAGGCTTTAAAACTGCTTTAAAAAGAGGGGGGAGAGGAGACGGTGGGGGAGAGGAGACGGTCCTGTGGTGCTCATTGGGAGGGAGGAGTGATAACAGAGAGAGGACAGATAGAGAATAACAGAGTGTGGGGGAGAGGGGGGAGTTAAGGAAGAGGAACAGTGGGTATTGAGGAAATGATGGAGATACTACTGAGTTAAATGGAGTGAGAGGAGCCCAAAAGAGAAAGAGGGATGGATGTTCAAAAATGAAAGTTGGAGGAAACAATGAAGGAAGGGAGTAACTGGAAGAGAATGGTAAAACTGGGAACCAGAATAACAGAAAAATGTGGGAGCCAGGGACAGAAACATGGTGTATGGAGGAAGGGAATGAGAAGACTGGTAAAGAAGGGGGTAAGGCTGAGGCAAAGGAAAGCAATGAAATGTATATAGATAAGAGCACTGTATATGAACAATGAGGTAAATGTAATGAGATAAAAATGGTCTGCTTGGGGAGAAATGGACAGAGCCTCATCCAGGATAGGTGATTGGGTGTGGAATAGACCGAAACTACATAGACCTATATGGGATCTAGAGATCTTTTTGAGAGGAGCATTAGAGGAGGATAGCTTTGAATAGGAAGGACTTTGCTTGGATAGAAACAGACTTAAACATTGGGAATTGATAATAATAGACCCGAATAATAATAGGGAAAACTTTTCTATGATGAATAATATCAGCTTCATTTTCCTAGACGTGATATGATGAGGGAAGATCATTTTTTAGTGATGATTTGATTTTGATGAGTTGAGAGGAGGTTGATTGTGATCGAGGACTGAATTAGTGTAGTGATCATGGAGGGGGTTGTATAAAATAAATGGGATGCTATAGTTATATGAGATCAATGGGAAATATTTCAATTAATAGGGCTGAGCATCTAGTGAGGGGCACTAAAAGGTAATTTTTTACTAAATTAGGGGGCGTTAGGGAGGTAAGGTATTTAGGAACATATAGAGGGATCTAAGGGCAGATATATTTAGGGGTTGCAGGCAGAGGAGTAGCAGAGAGTTCAAGGGGAAAAATGGGCAAGGCGGCTAGAGGCGCATTGATGAGCAGAGCAAAAGAGAGGGCTGGGGGAAAGGGGAAAAAAGCGCAAAGGCGAAAGAAAATGGAGATATCAGTCAGGAGAAAGGAGGAAAAGGCAGGGAAAGGAGGAGAACAGGAGGGAGAGAGGCATTGAGAGCAGTGATGATGGATCTAGCGAGATTTAGGAAAAATATAGAAAGAAGAAGAGCCATATAAATAGGAAACGGAATAAGGAAGAAAGATGGGAAAGAAAAAGCTTAAAAAATTAAATGGTTAAATGGAGTGAGATTAGGATGGCACAATAATGGCAATATTACTTTGCCTCGGGGAGGTGATACAATGAATGAGGCTAGGAATAGTGAGGGAGGGACGGAGAGGAATGAATGGGGTATATAGACAAAGTAATAGACGGGGTAGAAGCTTAGTATAGAAAATAAACTGGAACAGCTTAACGGGATCAAAATGGGATCGGATATGAGGAATCTAGATATTTTAATTTATTGCCTAGGGATTATAAAAAAGAATTATTATATTAAGTAATATACTAATTTTAATTAGTATTGTGGAGATTAAATTTAGAGAAATGTAAAAAACTGATTGGGAAAGGGGAAAACCCGGGAATGGGATTGTCTGTTAGTATAACATGGAAAAAATAAAAGTCATGGAAAAAAATCTTAAAGAGAGAGAGAACAGCAGATGAGGCGGAAGGTAAATGATTCTGATAGATGAGATCATGGGAAGCGAGTATTTGAACCAGCACAAAGAAATCAGAGAGATGAGAGAATTTAGGATTTCAGTGATCCTTCGATAAGGGGAATCTCCTGATAAGAGTGCTTAATAAAGGGCATTGATTGAAATGATATGAAGAGTAAATTGGAAAAGGGAGAGGGAAGATGAAAAGTGAAGAGGAATCAGAGGTGGATAAGGAGGGGGTGGGAGGTGAGACTGGGGAGGTAGTGAAGGGGAATCTGGAGGGGGAGGGGGTTAATTGGGGAGCTGCTCAAGGGGGCTGAGTTTCCGATTATTTATTGGATTCCATTTTGGTGAGACCCTGGAGAATTGTGGCTGAGGGCTGATAAAGTTTATGATAGATGGGGGTTGTGTTTAGATGAGAATTCGAGGATGATGGGATATTTTGTATGAGATTTGGATGGATGGATGAGTGTGGAGATTAGTAAATATGAGAAATTCAATAGTGAGAAGTGTAAGGTTATGCATTTGAGAAGGGATGTCTAACAAGTTAGTTATATAAGCTGGTCGGTTTGGTTTGGATAGAGGAGGAGAGGAGAAGTAGCTAGGGAGTGGTTGAGAGAAGACATGTTGGAGGCAAGATGCAAGATGTGGCTGGTTAAAAAAATTGCTAAAAGTTGGGTTGTATTAGTAGCGGGTATGAGATTTCATTTAGAGTATAGGATAGAGTCCATGTATATAAGGCGAGGAGGGCTTGAGTAGAGTAGAGAGTGGTGTGAGGATTGTTATGTCCGTACAAGAAGGAAGGAAAGGAGAGATCCGAGGAATGGGCAAAGTTTATGAAGAAGGAGAGAAGAGGAGGGAAGATGATTTTGGGCTTGAGGAGGATAGTTTGATTTCCTTAACCAATTTTGGGAGATCGAAAGAAGAATGGATTGAGGAGATAAATATATCAGATATATATATACCAGAAGAGAAAGATATATTTCAGCTCAGTGCTAATGTGACACGGGACGGACGGATATAAAGGGCGAATCAGATAAGAATTCAGGCTTGAAATTAGACGGGCGAACCTACCATCAGGGGAGTGCAATACTGGAACAGTCTAATGGGTGACAGTGGAAGCGGAGGTAGTGGTTGACTAAGTTTGGAGAGATACTGGGTTTAAGGAGGGGGGTATGATGGGATAACCGTATGATGTAATAATATAGCACCCATATGTGGGTGGAGTGGAATTTTTCCAGAGGGGGGTTCAGAGTGCCTGGCCATGTGGCTTGGGGTGAAGACATGCCTGGGCAGGGAAGGGGGGAGAAGGGTTCTTTTGGGGAAGGGCCTTCCTCTTGGGGGGGGGTTTCTTTTCTCCTCCTCCAGGGCCTGGAGGTTCTTGGGCTGGGGCCTGAGGATATAAAAAACAGGATTAACAAAGTTTAATCACTTCAGAAAAGCACAGATGTCTAGTGATGAAATACCTTATGTACACACAAAGTTCTGCTGCTGCTGCTCCCATGAGTGTCCCATTCGGACAGCAGCTTTTCCCCTCTGCCAAGCATTCATAGATATTTGTGACCTTGCAAGGAGGAATTCATGACAGAGTCTGGATATATTCTAAGTGCAGCTTGTTTTATTGACATGCATACACTAGTGAGATGGGCAAAAAAAAAGTTGCAGGGCAATCCTTTCTGCCAGGAAACTCAGCCCAATACCAATGCCCAGTTCCCAAGGAGCAACCCATCTCAAGAATTGATTCTAATCAAACACCAAAAAAAGAGAGAAAACTCTCCTGCAGAGCTTCCTCAGTTCCTCCTGTGTAGAAGCTGCCTCTGCCTGAAAACCTTGCCTAGCCCAAATCTAACACCACAACATGTCTGCCCAAGTTAACATTTGTACTCACACAAAGTAAGAGCTTGGAACCCTATGAATAACAGGGACACCTGCCACAATAGTTGGGGCAAGATATCACATCTCTTCTCATATGTTTGTAAACAGAATTCAATGTCTTCAAAATGCCAGGTGCTTATAGTAAGTAATGAAGGAAGAGACATTTCCAGAACATTTCGACTAGCGCTGGTAGAAACATGGAATTTCCACTTTGAAGGAAATCCTGACATTTCTAAATTGCCTTCAAAACAAAATTTTAAAAAAAGTTTATGCTCAATCAAAACTTTATATTTTATTAAATTTCAAAATTTGGCTTTGAAACAAAAAGTCAAAATGTTTCATTCTGACTTTGTGGAAACACTTATACTCCAAAATGAAATTGTTTAAGTCCACATGTTCTCGTGGAAAGTTTCTATTTCAGTGAAGCAGGATTTTCTACAGAAAAAAGTGTTCACTCAGAAGATTTTTGATTATCTCTTAGGGTACGTCTACACTACAAGACTATTTCGAATCAACTTAAGTCGAATTTATGGAATCGACCTTATGAAGTCGAATTTGTGTATCCACACTAAGGACACTAATTCGACTTTGTGAGTCCACAGTAACGGGGCCAGCGTCAACTTTGGAAGCGGTGCACTGTGGGAAGCTATCCCACAGTTCCCGCACTCCCCGCTGCCCATTTGAATTCTGGGATTTCCCCCCAATGCATGCTGGGGGGGGGAAATGTGTCGAGGGTGGTTTTGGGTAACTGTCATCATTGAACCGTCAATCACGCCCTCCCTCCCTGAAAGCGCCTGTGGGCAATCTGTTCATGCACTTTTCTGCTCAGTGACAGCGCGGGCGCCACAGCACTTTGAGCACGGATCCCGCTGCAGTTATGGCCGTTGTGAACTCCTCGCACCTTATCGTCCACCTCTTCCACAGTCAGCTGCTGAGAAATCGGACTACTTTTCAATGGTGCTGCGAGCACTGCTGGACCATGGGGGACGTTTTACCAACATCAACATCGGGTGGCCAGGCAAAGTTAATGACGTGCGTGTTTTCAGGAACTCTGGTCTGTTTAGACGCCTGCAGGAAGGTAGATTCTTCCCGGACCACAAAATAACTGTTGGGGATGTGCAAATGCCTATAGTGATCGTCGGGGACCCAGCCTACCCGCTAATGCCCTGGCTCGTGAAGCTCTGTGCAGGCGCCTTGCACAGCGACAAGGAACTCTTCAAGTACCAGCGAGCAGTGAGCAGCGTGACCTGTGACTGTTCAGTTTCTTTACAGAGAAGCTGAACCTGCCCCTGTTTCTTTACCAAGTGACTGTTGACTAGCATCTGCAGTTACATACCCCGCCCACCCCGCTTCCAACTTCCAACACACGTTTAAAAATAAAATACATGTTCCACTGTAACTTTACAAAGGTTTCTTTATTGATGACTTTGCATTACAGGGTTGAAACTGGGACACGGACTGTGCTGGGTAGGGTGTGCAGTGATGTAAAGACCGCCTGTAAACTCGAGGAATGACAGGCTCCTGCTCCCAGAGCTGTCTGCAGTGCCGGACTGCACGTTTCAACGGAGCCTGCCATCCCTCCTTTTTGGGACTCTGTGTGCGGGGGCTATGTGGCCTTTTGGCGGGGGAGGACGGATACAGCTTCCTCTGCTGCGTGGCTGTGTGGTCCAGGACAGGGACCGTTGCATGAGATCTGTAACCCCCCTCCCCCGCTACAAAGTCACGTACCCCCCCACCCACACAGAACCTGCAAACCACCTCCCATACCAACCAGGGTGCGTACTGACTGCAGTGTGTGTGTGACGTGCTGCTGATCCTGCCCCCATGTCTGTACCCTGGTAAAGGTGATTGTCCTGTCAAATTACCAACCCCCTTCCCCCCCTTCAAACAGTCTCTTCTAAAAGAACATGACAGAAACAGTAATTAACAGAAAAGTATTTTTTATTATCAACTAGACAGTTAGGGGATGAAACTGGGATGGGGGCTTGGGTGAGGTGGGAAGGAAAGGACTTCTCAAAATTTAGGGTATGAGAGCTTTTGGGTACTTGAGCACTCTGCTTGGGTGCAGTGACAGTTTTAATGCCCCCTGGCGCCCCTCCTTCTGGTTATTTTGGGTGAGGGGGGTATGGGACTTTGTGGCGGGGGAGGGCGGTTGCAGATACACTGCAGGGGAGCTCTGTCCTCCTGCCTGAGGTCCTGCAGAACATGCACAAGGCGCAGGAGCATGTCCGTTTGCTCCCTCATTAGTCCAAGCAGCGTTTGAGTCGCCTGCTTGTCTTCCTCACGCCACCTCTCCTCCCGTTCGCTGTGTGAGCGCTGGTACAGAGAGAGGGTCTCCCTCCACTGCCTCTGCTGGTCTGCCTCGTATCGGGAGCACCCCATAAGTTCAGCAAACATCTCATCCCGTGTCTTTTTCTTTCGCCGCCTAATCTTTGCCAGCCTCTGTGAGGGGGATGCTGTGGCAGGTCTGGAGACAGTCGAAGCTGTGTGATGGGAAAAAGGGAGTGAATTCCTTGCAAAGATAAATTTTTGTGAACAATGAACACAGTGTAGTCTGTCTCTGTGAATTCTGGGTTGAGATCCCAGTGCCTGATGGGGCAAAAACCATTTCCGCAGGTGGTTCTGGGTAAATGTCGTCAGTCATCCCTTCCTCCGGGAAAGCTACAGCAGACAATCATTTCAAGCCCGTTTTCCCTGGATTGCCCTGGCAGACGCCACAGCGTGGAAACCATGGAGCCTGTTTTGCCTTTTGTGCCTGTCACCGTATGTGTACTAGATGCCGCTGACAGAGGCGGTCCAGCAGCGCTACACAGCAGCATGCTCTTGCTTTTGCATGACAGCAGAGATGGTTACCAGCCATACTGTACCATCTACCATACCATAAATTGGTAATAAGATGGGCATGGCTACCAGTCCTTTTGCACTGCATCATTTGCTGCTGTCATAAGTGCCCCTGGCTGCTCTTAGCCAGGGGCGCAAAAGCCAAAATTGGGAATGACTCCCTGAGTCAATCCCTCCTTTTTGGTATCTAAAAATAGAATCAGTCCTGCCTAGAATATGGGCAAGTGTACTAGAGAACCAGTGTATCAGAGAACCAGAGAGCACAGCTGCTCTGTGTCAGATCCTGCATAGATTATGAGCTGTATGCTATTCACAGGGGGTGCTCCTGCAACAACCCCACCTGTTCATTCCATTCTTCCCCAGCCTTCCTGGGCTACCATAGCATTGTCCCCCCACTTGTGTGATGAAGTAATACAGAATGCAGGAATAAGACACAGTGACTTGTTAGTGAGAAATGAGTGGAAGGCAGCCTCCAGTTGCTATGATAGTCCAGATAGGACATTAAGGAGTGTGGAGGAGAGGAGCCCAGCATCCTGCTGCTAGTCCAGGGGCAATTGAATCTTTTCTTTACACATGAAGGGTGGGGGCTGATGAAGCTCAGCCCCCTGTTGCTATGACGACGATGGTTATCAGCCATACTGTACCATCTACCAGGAAAAATTAGGGCCAGGCGCCCTTGATTGACCTGACGGATGCTAGTCAGCATGGTTACCAGTCCTTTTGCACTGCCCCATGTGCCAATAGGCTGATGACGAGGATGGATACCAGTCGTATTGCACCATCAGCCACCCATGGCGGGGGGGGGAGTGAGGATGTCGGTGTTCAGTGCTGCAGCATCCCGTCTATCTTCAGCATTCAGTAAAGATACGGTGACATGTAAAAGCGTCAACAGAGGATTGTTTTCCCTTTCACTTCGAGGGGGGGTGCGTAAATTGCCGAGCTATGCCCTGACCCACCGCGGACACTGTGTTTTACCCTAGAAGCATTTGGAGCTCAGCCAAGAATGCAAATGCTTTTCGGAGACAGCAGGAACCGTGGGATACCTTGCGTCCTCAGTACCCCCGCCCTCCATGAGCATCCATTTGATTCTTTGGCTTTCCGTTATGCTCGTCACGCAGCAGCATGCTGAGTTTGTGCTATGCCGTCTGTCCGGAGTTTTTTGAAAAATACTTTGGACCAGGCGTAACATTACAGTACTTCCCCTAATTAGATGCAGGAGTCTCCGAGCGAGATCACCCTGAGGACGGTCACTGAAGGAGATAGAGAGTGCATGCTGCGTGAAAGCCAGCACAAACCAGGGCCCTATGCAGCCATGCTCGGGGAGGCAATGCTCCCTGAGTACCTCATGAAAGCCTGACACGGAAAAGTTGTGCTACCACGGAGCACCCAATAAAGCAGCTCTCCCCAGGAACCTCCTGCGGAGGCTTTTCGATTACCTCCAGGAGAGCTTCGTGGAGATCTCCCAGGAGGATTTCTGTTCTATCCCCATATATAGAGAGACCTCCTTTTCACATACTTCAGATTCCTGTTATATTAAGAATAAAAGTTTACATGGTTAAAGCACTTACCGACTGCTCCTTCCCCTGATTCAGGGTCCGGGTTAATGGCCGGGGACGGTTGGTGGGGGATCTCCGTGACGGTGATGAAGACATCCTGGCTGTCGGGGAAACCACCGTTGTAAGTGCTGTCGCCTGCCTCGTCCTCCACAAACGCTTCCTCATCTTCCCCATCGGCAAACATCGCCGAGGAACTGTCCGTCGACACTGTCCCATCGTCAGAGTCCATGGTCACTGGTGGGGCAGTGGTGGCAGGCTCCATAACGTCCATTTGCCGCTTTGATTTTTTGGTAGCCTTATCTGGGGTCCTTGATTTTCACGCGGCGCTGCGTTGCATCCCGGCTGTATCCTCTGTCTCTCATGGCTTTGGAGACCTTCTCATAGGTCTTTGCATTCCGTTTTTTGGAGCGCAGCTCCGAAAGCACAGACTCATCGCCCCACACACCAATCAGATCCAAGAGTTCCCGGTCAGTGTATGCTGGGTCCCTCTTTCTATTCAGAGATTACATGAACTCCTCTGCTGGAGAGCTCTTCATCGCTGCCGGTGCTGCTAAGCTCGCCCCGATGTCCAACCACGAAATGAGATTCTAACTGTCCAGACAGGAAAAGGAATTCAAATTTTCCCGGGACTTTTCCTGTGTGGCTGGTCAGAGCATCCAAGCTCGGACTGCTGTCCAGAGCGTCAACAGAGTGGTGCAGTGTGGGATAGCTCCCGGAGCTAGTAAGTTCGATTTGCATCCACACCTAGCCTAATTCGACACAGCCATGTCGAATTTAGCGCTACTCCCCTCGTCGGGGTGGAGTACCAAATTCGAACTAAATGGTACTCTAGGTCGAATTAAATGGCTTCCTGGTGTGGACGGGTGCACGGTTAATTCGAATTAACGCTGCTAAATTCGAATTAAAGTCCTAGTGTAGACCAGGCCTTAGTCACGTAAAATTCAAATGAAAGCCATCTGTCAGTTTCTGTTTTGTTTTACTTTATTTGCTGCTTAATTTTCTACCACAATAAAGACAAGCAGAACATTTCATAACTACAATTCAACAGTTATACAAATGCTTCCATGGGTATAAAACTAAAGCCCTGAGATGGTTCTCAGGAAGCCCATGACCATGAGTCACCTTGCTACCGCATCCTGGCCTCCAGCAAGAGGGAGGCTTCCTTGTGCTTAACTGGGTGTCATCTCCCTGACACCTCCAGTCTGTTAGCCCCCCAAACAATCTTCTTTGCGCTATGTCAGTCCTTACTGGTTAATAATAGGTGCACCCTGGACCCTGAGCCCCTTTGAAGTGTTCGTTCCCCTCCTCCCTGCCTCATCCATGGAGTACTCATAGAAATATCAGGTATATTGTCCCCAAGGGAACAGTGTACATAGTAGCATGAATGAGGATCAGCTGCTTTGTATAATACTACAGCACTGAGATATTTATAGTGAAAAACAATGATAAGTTTGTTATCAACTATCAAGATTGCAGATATGAGTCAGAATACAGGAAATAGAAGGGTTACATATAAAGCAAAATTATAATGCAATTCCTAAATACTAAAAACTTATTTGGACAGAAGGCTAGCCTGTTAGGTCGTCCCAAAAAGTCTTCTGCGGTTTTTTCCATCCATGCCTCAAGTTCTTTTTCATGAATATAACCACACTCCCTGATTACTTGGTAGGTGCAGGATAAAGGGGTGTCTTCCTTGACTTCTACTTATATCCTCAAAGTACATTATTTGTCCTCACAGGCAGTAAAACCCCCACCACTTGTTTTTCCTGTTGATTTCAGATGCCCCCTGTTGACTTCCTAGGTAAATGACTCCCCATTCTGTTAATTTACAATGCTTAATTTATTTATCTGTCTCTGTTGGTCAGCATATAAACATCCTTTGTCTGGGAGAAACCTGTTTGCCAACTCTGCCTTAGTACAGACTTTAGGAACATACTTTCAGCATCCATACACAACTCCTCACATAGTATTTGTACATACATTTCACAATAATATTAATGAGCAACGTGATCCTAGCTTTTATTTAAGGCTTCACATGACCCTCTGTAGTGGACTAGAATGTACATGCCAGACTCAGGAGATACCAGTAACCTCTATGCATCCCCTTTGGCAGCTCACATTAAAAGGTTCATGGGTCACAGGCCCTGAGTAAGCACTCGAACATCTTCCTGAGTGCAAAGCAACCTCAGCTCCCAAATTAGATGACTTATTTGAGAACCTAAATATAGATTTAGGAGCCTAATGCGAGGCACCCATGTTTGAAAATGTGGGCCTTATTGTATAAAAATTTAAACCAACATCCCTGTGCATCTTGCTGTCCTTGCCAACACTGATTAATCCATCTTGTTCTCCACACTGGGCCAAATTCAGCACCTCTACTGAAATGACGAGTTAGAACAGAGCAGAATTGGACCCCTTCTGTGCAGATGTAGTTCAAGTGTTTTAATAAACCCTCAAGCCTCTCTGTTTTGGATACTTACCAGCCATGCCACCTCAAGTAGGAGAAAAAATAAAAATAAAAAACATAAAAAAATGCACATCTATCCCCCTCCCTTCCAAAAACTCTTGTAAAAAGTATCCATCATCCCATGTTGATGGCAAAACATGGCGTTAAAACTACATCAAAACCTGTCCCTTTTTCAGGTAAGCAGAACTCCCATGAATACAAGTTAACATCTACTAATATTGTTTGTGTTAGTTTAGCTGTGTGTAGCTGTTTCTCATAGGTCAGCATTAAAACTGAAAATTAAAAATCATACAATTATGCTATTTACTTTGAGGAAGGAAAGGACACCAGCAAGTAGTCCATTATGTATAGTTATTCTATGCTATGTTTTCATAGAGCAGCTAAAAGTTTTCAAGATGAGAAATGAAAATTGGGGTAATACTGTGACATTAACAAAAATATGCTTGATTGTCTGTTATTTTTGCTCACTGGATATATTGGCTTCAGATAGGTCATTCAGTGATTTATATGAGCTTAGGGCTAGCACAGGTTTATTCTAAATTACTAAATCACAAGAAATCTTTATAAAAAACAGCACTCATACAACTCCCGGATAAATTACTGCCGAATAAGACCATTTATATGGCTTGGTGGTTTTGATTTTATTAAATTTAGGACTGTAGAATACAGAATTAAAACACAAAAGAAAGAAGTGATGGTGTTTTTTCAGCTGTCCCTATCCCTTTCTGAATTCATGGTGTACTCCTTGCCAAGTCTGTGAGGATAGCCATTATGAGATGCCACACCTGTTGTCTCTTATACATGTCCAATATTCCCAGATTATGGGGCGAGGGGAGAGAGTTATTTTCTAATTCCAGCCCTGGAAACTCTCCCTATGATGTGAAAGGCACAGTACCGGATTTACTATGGCTCCACTGGGCACCAGGCCCATGCTCCAAAGGGGCCCCAGCCCAGCCCACTCTTCTCCACCCCCCGCTCTCTCCTGCGGGGGCAGCGGGCAGAGGCTTGGTCCTGCTGGCTCCTGGGGCTCCTGCTGCAGCAGGGCAGTCACCACCAGCAGCCAAGCTCCTCTCCCACCTCTTCCCCCAGTGTGCTGCGTTCCCGCCCCTCCCCCTCCCTGCTGCTGAACAGCTGTTTTCTGGCACGAGGGAGGGGGAGGAGCGGAGCCACAGCGCTCGCTGCTCGGGTGAGGAGACAGTGAAGAGGTGGAAGCGGGGCTTTGGGGAAGGGGGTGGAATCAGGGCATACCCCCTCCAGCCTCCTTCCGTGAGCCGCTCAGGGCAGGGGGCTGGGAGCACCCCCATGACCCAGTCCACACCCCCTTCCCCCTGCCCTGACTCCTGCACCCCCCTCACACACCCTAACCCCCTGCCCTGACTTCTGCACCCCCTCACACACACCCAGCCTCCTGCACCTTCCACACACCCCCACGACTCCAGCCCTGACTCCTGCATCCCCTCACACACACACAGCCTCCTGCACCTCCCACACACCCCCACGACTCCAGCCCTGACTCCTGCATCCCCTCACACACACACAGCCTCCTGCACATCCCACACGACTCCAGCCCTGACTCTTGCACCCCCTCACACACTCTCAGCCCCCTGACCTGACTCCTGCATCCCCCACACATAAGCACCCCCACCCTGAGAACCAAACGGGAGCTCCTATACACACCCCTCACATTCCCACCTGCACCCTGCACACCAAACGGGATCTGCCCCAGGTAAGCGCTCCATGCCCCAACCTGGTGCCCCAACCCTGAGCCCCCTCCTTCACCCTAGATCCCGGCCAGACCTTGCACCCCAACCCCCAAACTGATCCTGCAACCTAACTCCTTCCCAGATGCTGCATCCCCAACCGTGTGCTCGGTGCACCCCCACCCTCAGCTCAGGGCAGGTACCCGTTCTATGTGGGCAGGGGCAGAGGGGGATCCTGTTTACCCCCTCCCTAGCCCTGCTGCGCTTGCAGTTTACCCCTGGGCCCCTCCCTTGCTCCAGGAACCAACCCTAGCTCCCACCCCGCTATGCTTTTGCCCCCAGCCCCTGCCTTGCTCCAATCAGCAGGGACTAATCCTTTTGCTCACCTTGCCTCTGGCCCCTGCCTCACTCCGGCTGGGGACCAATCCTTCCCCCCACCATGCTCCGCTGTCAGAGTGGATAAAAACCAATGGTTTTAAAAAAAACAGATTTTTTTATTTTGTTTAAATTGGATTTTTTAGGGAAAAAACCTATCTAAAGACAGTTTTAATTAAGATACATTATATCTCATCATGGAATAGGGATTATAAATTCTAATTCTATTGTATGAGACAATATATTCATGTAATGTTTAAGAAGAGTTTTGTAAATGAGTTCTAATAGTTCATGGATTAGGGACCCAATCTTATGGGGTTCCAGCAGCTTCTGTATAGATTATTTAGGTTAATCTTTCTATCTACCCAATGGTACTCAGTGCTCAGTCTAGAAGATACCATCAGAGATGCTTAGTTTTGCAGTTCTCCAACTGTGGATTTGTGTCTCCAGAGGTAACATGCTTGTTAACAGCAAAAATGTTTTAAATAAATAAATATATAGAGGTGAGAAATAACAGACCTCAACCCTATTGTCCCTCTGCAAATTTGTGTACACAGGGTCAATCCCTTACCTCTCTTTAAAAGTGAAACGTTTAAAAAAGTTCAATAAATAGAAGATTGTTGGGGGTGGAATAGATCTGGACAAGGAGAAGAAGTCTGGAGATAAATGTGAGAAGTGAGGAACATATGCTTTTTTGTTAAAATATTATGTTTGCTGATGAAGAAAAAAATCCAGAATACTTAACGTTGTTGTTTTAGTTAAATAAAACAATTTAAATGTCTGTCTGGTGATTTTCTCCTCCTAATACAGCCTGGCAAGAAAATCCTCCAAATATTAATACCTGTTGAATTAGAGATAGTTCACCTCCCAATGACTTCATCAATATCTGCTTCAGTTATCTTTGGTAAATGAAATAACCAAACAATCATTCATTTTCGGATATAGCTGTAAAACTCATCGGAAAAGTTTTCAAAATAAATCACTGTTTAAAAATGTATAATGTGTACCTTCTAAAAATAAAACCTACATCTATCTCTGAGTTGTGCAGAATATGTATTAAGTTTATAACAACCAACAAGAATGCACTTTTATGTAGAAAACCATGATTAAATCGAGTCTTCCTGACTAGTGATTTAAATCAAATCCACCCTGCCCGCTGTGCTCTTGCCCCTGGCCCCTTCATTCCCCAAGGAGGCCCACAAATACATTTGTGCCGGGCCCACAAAAAGATAATCTGGCCCTGGAAAGGCAAGTAGTGTTCATTCACTCTAAACCTGCAAGCCACTCCCAGACTGAATAATCATTTAAGAGAATTCCTGTTTTCGACTACATTAGGGGTAGGCAACCTCTGGCACGTGTGCCAAATGTGGTATGCAAGCTGATTTTCAGTGGCACTCATACTGCCCAGGTCCTGGCCACCGGTCCGGGGGGCTCTGCATTTTAATTTAATTTTAAATGAAGCTTCTTAAACATTTTAAAAACCTTATTTACTTTACATACAACAATAGTTTAGTTATATATTATAGACTCATAGAAGGAGACCTTCTAAAAAGGTTAAAATGTATTACTGGCATGCGAAACCTTAAATCAGAGTGAATAAATGAAGACTCGGCACACCACTTCTGAAAGGTTGCTGATCCCTGGACTACATGAACAGCTAATACCTTAGAAATAAATTGTAAGAAGAACCACCCCCCCACACACAATACAGTTCTTGAACTGCATCCTCATGTTTCTGCTATGATGTATTATTCCCAGAAGGACCACCAGGGAAAGCAGTTACAGTAATTCCCCATGGGCTTATACTTTTTTCAGAAGTATAAATCCAGAGGTTTCTAAGAAGACACAATATGGCATCCACCTGAATGACAGATCTGACGATTGCCTTTGTTATGTAATAGTAACACCCACCCATAGTAGTTTTATCTAGTAGTAAAATGAAGTAGTCACTTGCTGCTGTTGCTACTACTAACAGCCTTGGGTGGGCAGTTGGTTCATGAAACTGAAGTCTGTGAGGGTCATGTAAATCTGTTGTGTTTCTGTATGCATAAGTTTGAACACTCCTTCCCCCATATTTTGACTTAGACTGAAACCTAAAAATCAATTCTGCCTTGTTTCACTTCCTCATCAAAACTGCAAATTGTACATGATTAAGTCACAAAACTATACATTAGACAGTTTATTTGAAAGGTTTGATCTCTTGACTCAGCACTCCTAACTTCCTAAATTTATGGGAAAGCCCCAATCTCTGAGATTCCTTGTTTAGCACCAGTGGTTAAAACAGATCCAAATTAGAAAGGAAGTTCACTAATTCTGGTGGGTTGCACATCATCTTGGATGTTGTCATGTGGTGGGACATGATGTGGGGAAAAGAATGAGAACAAGACAACAAATATTAGAGCTAGTGGAAAAAATTTTCAACAGAACAATTTTCTGTCCAAAAATGCAATTTTATTGAAATAAACATGTTTCATGGGAACATGTTGATTTCAATGAAACAAATTACATTGACTCTTATTTTGTTTCAAGATTGTAAAGTTTTGTTTCCACTTTGTCATTTTGACCTTTATATTCTAGTTCTTTAATATAATATAGAAAGTTTTATATTAGAATGTTTTGACATCGAAATGAAATATTTGATATTTCTGAATCAAAATTTTTCAGAATTTGTTCCACAATTTCCAAATTTTGACTTTTCAGTCCAATTCAGAATGAAAAAAATTCAACATCAGAATTTTCCACAGAATGAATATTCCATCTTTCAACCAGTGCTAACAAACATATCAGCCTATAGCCAGCCAAATAAAAGTGAATGTGTGCACACACACACATGCACTGAGTTTGGAGCTAAGGGCTGGTCTACACTAGAAAAATCCACATCCTGAGCAACACAGCTATGCTGGCCAGCTGTAGGTGGACGAAGAATTATTCCATTGACTGAGCTACAGCCTCTCAGAGAGATGCAATTACTACAGAACCCCACCCATTGCTATAATAAGTGTCTACACTTAATTACTGCAGCTGTAGTATTTTAAGTGTACACATAGCCTAAGGCAGGAGTTCTCAACCTTTTTCTTTCTGAGCCCCCCCCCCCCCCAACATGCTATAAAAACTTCACAGCCACCTGTGCTGCTACAACTGTTTTTCTGCATATAAAAGCCAGGGCAAGTGTTAGGGGGTAGCAACCAGAACAATTGCCTGAGGCCCTGTGGCACTGAGGGACCCACAAAGCTAAGTTGCTTAGGCTCTGGCTTCAGCCCTGGGTAGTGGGGCTCAGGGCCCTGGGCTCCAGCCCCATTTGGTGGGGATTCCGCCTTCTGCCCTGGGCCCCAGAAACTCTAATGCTGGCCCTGCTTGGCAGACCCCCTGAAACCTGCTCACAGCCCTCCAGGGGGCTCCAGACTCCTGGTTGAGAACCACTGGCCTAAGGGAATAACAGTCCTGGGTTTACAGTGCAGTGTAGACATATACCCTTAGAGGGTAGGGAGAGCTGGGTCTCTTTTCTATCCTCACTATCTAGCTGGGATAGGGAAGCAGCTGAGGGACAGATTTTCCTATCAAAGAAAGGAGGCAGATAAGGGACTCCCAGCTCGGACCATTCCTCTCCCAACAGATTCTGGTGCTGCTCCAACTACTTGTGAGGAGGTTTGGTGCCAAACTGCCCAGCCAGGAATTTGATCCCATTGTTGATCCCAATTTGGATTCTCTTACCTGATGAGTCCCTATTTCACCAGCCAGCAAAGAGGTGGAAGGAGGGAAGCTCAGGTCCCCCAAGCATGGGAGAAATGCAAAAGAAACTCTCCATATGGTTTTAGCAGAGGATGAGGTGGGACCCCTCATGTTTACACTCTGTCTTCTACCTTGTTGGTGGCAGTTGCAAGATCTAAGTTATTAGAATGAAAGAGAAACAATCGTTTTCTGATGTAAGCTAAACTTGAAAATAAGCAGCTCATGGCTTATTGGACTGTTTTTATTTAAATATAATTTGTCTTTTCACAAATACCCCAGGGGGAAAAAAAAGCTTAATCTACTATTTGAACATGGGGAAAGTGAAATCTAAATGCTGATAATGAATATTATAAACCCACAAGCTCTGTATTTAAGTGTTGGGAATTGTTGATTTCTAATGTTGACATTCCAAAGTAAATATTTTTGCTGAGGGTGCTGGTCTAACCATGCAGAACTACTACATTTGCATGTATTATGTAAATTTGATTTTGAAAACAATTCTGGTTTGTGTTTTCCTCTGTTGAAAATTGGTATGTTACAGACATTATGTAAATATGCTGTTGTGGAAAGAGTCCATTTTTCCCCCTCTAGAGAGATTTATGAATCTTGAAAAAGCTAAAAGACACTTTAGAGTTGTATATGGAATCGTGCAGAAAATATACATATATGGAGTCAAATATGGAGTAGTGGAAAAAATATTTAAGACTCTACAGTAGAACTTCAGAGTTAGGAACATCAGCGTTACAAATTGACCAGTCAACCACACATTTCATTTGGAATGGGAAGTACACAATTAGGCAGCAGAGACAAAAAAAATACTGTACAGCACTGAACTGTGTTAAATGTAAATTACTAAAAAATAAAGTGAAAGTTTAAAAAAGATTTGACAAGGCAAAGGAACTGTTTCTGTGCTTGTTTCATTTAAATTAAGATGGTTAAGAGCAGCATTTTTCCTTCTACACAGGAAAGTTTCAAAGCTATATTAAGTCAATGTTCAGTTGTAAACTTTTGAGAGAACAACCATAATGTTTTGTTCAGAGTTACCAACATTCGGAGTTATGAAGAACCTCCATTCCCAAGGTGTTCATAACTATGAGGTTCTATTGTGTTTTCCTTCTCTTTTGTATCCCAAAAATTTTACTGCAGTTTCTGATGCTGTTGGAGATATGAACTCATGGCTAATAAATGTCCCTCACAACATTTTCTGAAAAGGCCAAAGATTGATTCTGAAGAAGTGGAAAATAATTGTGTTGATGAGACAGTGTCTTCTTAAATTAATCACGTACAGGTAATAAAACCCTCTAAGGTGCACGCACAAACATGAGCATCAAATAGTATTCCTGGAATGATTAATAACTTAATTACTTCAGTTCCTCAAATAAGAAAAACTATCCACTTTTGTTTACCCCCAAGATAGGGTCCATCTATTATTCAACTCCACCTTGAAAGTAAAGGCAATAAGAAAATTGTTCACATTGTGTGAAACGCTTTGTCTAAGGAATGAAAAATCAGTTAAGGTTAGAGGTTCCATTCCACTGAGAATAGAAACTAAAGAAAGGCTAAATCATCTAAGCAAGACTCTCAAATTTACAGATGGATAAACTCACTCTATCTTCTGGCCTAGTTAAAAAGGAACCCCAAAAGGTTTCCAAAGCAGAGCAACACCTTGCTTTCCTATGCAAAGTGGCCTTTTACGTACTGGGAATGAATCAAGATCAAGAGATGGGTGGGGAAGCTGCAGATTTAAACCAATTAAGACTAGGGTGACCAGACAGCAAATATGAAAAATCGGGACGGGGTGGGGGGTAATAGGAGCCTATATAAGAAAAGACCCAAAAATCGGGACTGTCCCTATAAAATCAGGACATCTGGTCAACCTAGTTATGACAGTCTGCTATGTTACTGGGACCAAGTTTCCTTGTTGCTCCAAGAACTCTGGTTCACAAGTTTAACACAAATTATAAACTACACATTTGTGTGCTTGATGAATAAAATACACCATGGATAATCTTTTCTTCATTCAATACGTCTTTCATTCCAAATTATAAACTGTACCTCTGTCAGCCTTGTGAATCAGATAAACAGTCTCTCTATATGTGGAAAATGCCTCTTGTTCATAATCATTTTACATCAGTTAGGGCTTACATAAAAAAAAATGCATGACTATGGCCCCTGGATTTAGAAGGCTGAAAGAGATATTTGCTTTCTAAACTACTATTTTGCTATGGAAATGGTATGACTTGTATAGAACAAGAAAGAAAAGAACATTACATAGGACTGGAAAGGACCTCCAGGGTCATCTAGTACTGACAAATCCAATTACGTAAACAAGGTACACCTTTAAAATATTATGAGAAATTGTTTAAAGGGAGGCATTTCAAATAAATATTATTCACTAATAGTAAAATACAATCCATGAAACCAAACAAAAACCCCAACTAAGAAACACAAAGAAATGTGTTACACACCGGTGACATCTACTGGGTAATGATAGAAGCAGCAAAGACAATTAGCTGAAATTGAGTGGTCAGTGAACAAGTGCCAAATAGAAAATAAGAGGATTACCTTTCTCTAACAGACCCAAAACAGGATATATAAACCCAAGAACACAACATAGACACCATAGATAGCTGAACCCATGGAGAGAGACTTCCCCTCTCCTGCCCCTGGCTTAACAGCGGTGAGATTTTACTTCAGATATTGTATTTCTTTTTCCATTCTTTAATACAAAGAGCTGAAAGTTATCTGGTTGAGTCTACACTCCTTTTAGTAAGACCTCAAGTAACCATATTTTGCATTTTAACTAAATAATGCTGCATGCATATTCTCCTTTAAAAGCCCAAGCAAATTGGCCTAACAAAGCAATTGATTGTGATATTCTAAACTTGTCATTTTCATATCAAACTATTTAGATAACACAGATTACACTATTAAGAATGTCTTTAAAACAAGTGTATCCTTGTTCTTTGCAAAGATCCTGGAAGTGTAATAAATGTATTAAAAGTACTAAAGAATTGGTAACTGATTATTATCGATAAATGTAATAAGAAATCTTGGTGATTTGCCTTGTTGCTTTGTACTGTTACTGGACCTCAAAACTGGTTTGTTAATTATTTAAAAGATTGCATGTGTACAAATATTCAGTATTTGACTAGAACTTTTGTATCTCTGCTGGATCAATTAACTGTTGATTATATATTCAGGTAGTTCTGGGTGAATTAATAGACTATTAGTTAAGAATAACAAAGCATCCAGATCTAAAAAACACTGGCCAAGGTAAAAGTTGACCTGGAAAGAACCTAATTTTAAATTAGCAAAACTAATTTGTACTCAATTAAAAGGGGTTATTCTACTTTAATTCCATCACAGTATTGGCTAGAATACTTATGAGATTGCTGAGCTGTCAGATGGATTTTAAAGCTGATATCTGACTAACTAGATTTGCTAAATTCATAAAAAGTTGACCTCCATTTACACTTACATCTGACAGAGAAGCAACCTGATTTGAACTAATATGCTCATCTGGTCCTAGCAGAGAAACAGACTCCAAGATAAAATTCTCCAAAGGTTGAGGGAACATAGGAGAGAAGGAAAGCAGCATGGTGAGGAAGAAACTGATCTGCTAGAAAGTATTTTAGGAAGTGACCAAACCCTCATCTCTCTCACCCAAACCCTATCCTCAATCCAAATCTATTACTCCTTTTACCCAAGTACCTGTTTCATGGAAACCCAAGAAATTAATTTCAGTGGTTACTTGTGTTACTAGTAGGGTACACAACTTTGTATAGCTGCCAAGTCTTGCTGACATTTGTTGATGATGGTACAAAACATTCACACTAGCACCTAGGGGGAACCTCTGTTCTCAAGCTAGGTCAAATGACACATGACAGTACAAGCAATCTACAGAGAATGTAAGAGGAAACTTACATAGAGAAGAAATGAGGGAGGAAAGATCTTATTGGGATAAAGGAGGAGTTGGCAGAGGGAGAGAGAGAAAAAAAGAGGGATTCAGGGAACCAGTGGACAGAGGCAGGATAGAGAAAGTTGAGAACATGTGTCAATGGGAGAAGGCCTGTAAAAGGAGTAGAGGAGACCAAGGGGGGAGTGGAAAAAGGAGAGAAACAAAAGTATGTGGGTAGGCACACAAGGGAAGAAAGAATATGAAAATAGGGAGATAAGGCAATAAGAGAAAAAAGTTACAAAAAGGAAAAGACAAGAAATGATTCATAGTATTACCCATGTAGATATCACTAAGTGTACAGAGCCTGGGCCACTGATTTATCACCATAAATTATAATAAAGAGTCTAAAGAGAAAATTCCCTAAAGAAGGATTTTGTTGTATTAATAGACTAGCTACGGTGCTCTCTTTGGATCTAAGTGATGTAGCCAAGGCTTTCCTGGTAATGTGCATGATTTAAGGCATAAAAATGGCTGATTGGTAATCTGATTTAAATAGAAGTCAGACCCTGTTTACTTTAGCTAAAAATTTAGTGTGGTTAACTTATCCTTTTGGAAGACTGCACAAGGGGGATGAACCTGAATATTCATAACCTGGAAACTTAATTATTTAAAAAAGGTGTCTTCCTTCTCCAATATACAGTGGCACTGAATATAGCTAGCATGCTCTTCAGATTACAGTATTTAACATTCCTTCAGGCAGCCTACAATGTTTTGTAGAATATAGTCAATTTTGTACACCTTCCTAAAGCAGCATCATATGACATGCATAAAAATCACCTTACCTTCTCTATTTACTACATTTTTACCAAAATATAACAAGAGCATTTCTAGAAGCATAACATAGGTTTCCAATTTTTGTAGACAAGATATGAGACAACAGGGGAATTTTTAAAAAGAATATTTGTTTGAAGATAGTGTTATTACATCTCTAGCTATTGTAAAATATTTGACTCCAACCTGAAACACACTCAAAATCACCCTGGACCAACTTTGTTTGTGAATCTGCAGCATTTGCACCGCTTTTATTCATGTCTGTAGTGGGATGTGACTTACCACTGCAGCGCCTCCTGCTGGCTGTCCCAGGGATTAGCTGTGCATGCCAGTGTGCCCTCTTCTGGTGGTGTCTCACTGCCATCCCTTCTGCTCCAGGACCTACATCACTCTCCAGCTGTCCGCCCTGCCGCCCTTCCAGGGGAACTGCAGTCCATTGTCCAGCCACCTCCTCAGTGATAGTGCGGGACACCCAGGCCCACCCACTACTACAGGTCCCAGCCCAGGGATCCTGTAGATGGCAGCCGCATGCTGCATCCCCTTCAACCTCACAGTCTACTTCCCTGAGCCACTTCCCTGCAGCCCCAGCATCATCTCCGTGCTTATCTCAGAGCCTCAGCATGCCAGCAGTCAGCCTGGAGTTTGCTTTCACTCCCCTGATCCTGCCCAGCACTGCTCTGTCCAAGGTGCTAGCTTTCTTCCTCCTGCAAGGCAGACAGTTTCTCCTCCTCAAGCCCCAGGGAGCAACTGAATCTGCTCTGCTCTGCAGCTCTTCGTATATGGGCCTGCCAGACCTTGATTTGCTATGCCTCACAGCCCCTTTCCTATGGGCTGCTTTTCAGCACATTATCCCTAGAGTTCCATTAAGTCTTTATGGGCCAGTGTAGAGCAGACACCCCACCACAATGTCCAAAAGGTTTTATTTAATGCTAGATACAGCCAGACAAATTCAAACTAGAAATTTGGCACAAATTTCTTACAGTGAGGGTGACTAACAAGGGAAGTGGTGGATTTCTGCATCACTTGAAAAAAGTGAACAAGAAAAACAGTATTTGGGAATCTCTCACTGAGACCCCTTTGAGAAGCAGCGTTATTTCCTTTGCACAGTATTCACTTTCATGCAAGGAGGGCTCAGTGTTTTACTAACAATGTTAGAATAGATCACGAGAGCTGGTCAGAAAAATGGAACGTCCATCCTATAGGAAATTCTGGCATTTCAAAATTTGTTTTCATCCTAAATTGGAGTAAAAAGGTCAAAAAAATGAATTTTTGTGGAACAAAAATACAAAAAAAAAATCAAAATACTGAAATTACTTTATCAAAACAATGTTTTGATATGTCAAACCAATATAATACATATATATATAATATTAGAATTATTATTATATAGGAAAACATAAGTAAAAATGAGATAGGAAAGTTAAATAAAATATTCCATTTTGATAATGAATAATTTTGAAATGTTTCCATCAAAAATTGTGTCCAAGTCACACTCGCCACACAAAAAAGTTGATGAAATGGCATTTTTGATGGAAAACTATTCCACAGAGAAGTGTTGTCAACCTGCTCTATAGAGCAGACAACATGTGGCAGGATTAATCATGGCACCATTGCCCCCAAATCATACTTCTTCAGTCATAACTATACTAAGAATGTTTAAAGTCTAGCAGACAAGCTTCCAAAAGTCCCCAATTCCTGAATCCCAAAAGAAGCCCCACCTTGTTCCATGAGAGCACTACTTCCCTGCTCCAGAAGCAAGCAACCTCTCAGTTCTATTTGGCAAACTAAAAGAGTGACAGTCTCAACCTATTAATACAGTTCTCTACAGTCACTGGCAAAAGCCCTCTGGCAAGAACCAGCAGGCTCAGACGTTGTGCCCTAATCTGGGGAAATGATACACACACACCCATCTCCTCACCGAGTGGGCTAAAACTATACTTCAATTCACAATCCGTGCAAAGGATGCTTTATACAAAGGTAACTAACACTAAAGGAGAAAAACTCTCTCTTCAGTCTAAGCCCTTAGAAGTGGTGCTGAATGAAAACATCTAGAGTGAGTGGATAAACTGCAATTTCATGGTTGCTAAATCCTCTAGGGATTACTGCCTGGGGCTAAATCAATTTATGACTGCTCACACCTTTCACATAAATAGCCTCGAAGACCTAAGTCAATGCTCATTTTTTGCAAAGGAGGCTTTCTGGAAAAACTACACCTGAACAATCTCCCCACAACTCAAATTACAAAGTGTTGCTGAAGTTGTCTTGGAAAGGAATTCTGCTGTTTATCAATAAAGAGTTATAGTGTTTGATCTGTGTTTTGGCTCAGGGCTTTTACTATTGCAATAATCCAGTTAGGTAAGGTTTCTTATTTACTTAGGGTGAGGTTCTAATACCCACATTGTTTTGCAAGTACTCCCATTGAAATGAATGGGGACACATGTAGAATAAAATGCTACTTAATGTGAATAATGGTATCAGTCTCTCCCATTAAAAGTTTTCAGAAAGAATGTTTTGATTTTTTTTTAACATGGGCCATATATTAATGTATAATATCTATTGGAAGTCAGTAATCCATATATTCTATATTAGGTTATTAAAGAGATTGGTGGTTTAGATTTGTCAAAGTCAGAGGGAAAGGTACCATATTTATTAGGGATTCTGACAGTTTTTAGTTTGGGTATGACAATGAGCTCTACTATCTCCTCTTATTTAAATGCACCGGTGAATACCGTACCATTGAACAATGATTGACATATTCACTGAAGTCAGTACCAATACAGTAGGAGTAAATTTGCCCAAGTGTTTGCATGTTCCCCTCTTCTTATATTCTTAAGAAATCAAAGCTTTTTTTAAACCACATCCACATGTTAGGGGGTATTATACTGCAGTAATTGTTACTGGCCAATTGTGGGTCTACCATGATCAAGCATGTGATGGGATCAACTGCTGTGTGTAATACAAATTTCAAATAGCTAAGAACATGCCTGGAACAGTAGGGAGAGTTGAGTGTATTCAACTCTCTCTGACTTCACAGAAAGTCTTCATCACCCCTTAGGAACAGGTCCCAGTCCCCCAATTAAGGGCTTGTATACATGGCGCCACAGTACAAACTAGAAGGCTGTGAATTGTGAAGCACTGTAACTTATTGCCCTGTAGCTGCCTCATGCAGACCAAACTGGTGCAAACTAAGAAGTAGCTAGTCCAGAGGTTGGCAACGTTTGGCACACAGCCTGCCAGGATAACCCCCTGGTGGGCCGGACCGGTTCGTTTACCTGCCGCATCTGCAGGTTCGGCCGATCGCAGCTCCCACTGGCTTCGGTTCGCCATTCCAGGCCAATGGGGGCGGTGGGAAGTGGCATGGGCTGAGGAATGTGGTGGCCACTGCTTCCCGCTGCTCCCACTGGCCTGGAGCGGCGAACCGCGGCCAGTGGGAGCCACGATCGGACTAACCTGCGGACGCGGCAGGTAAACAAACTGGCCTGGCCCGCCAGGGGGCTTACCCTGCCGGGCCGCGTGCAAAAGGTTGCCAATCCCTGAGCTAGTCCATGTTAACATAATCCTTTGCAGCAGTGCATTTAAAGATAGGGCATTAGTACTTTATTAATTAGCAATGAACTGAATATATGCGTTAGTGATTTGTTGAATTTTGGATTTAAACAAAAGCTGAAAGGGATTCTAAGATTAATTTACTGTGAATTTGCTAATATACTACAATACATTTTAAAGGCCATCTTTATGTATGTCAGTGAAGATGAGTGTTATTAGAACTAGCAAGGATAATGATTCTCTTATTTGAATAATTTAACACATGCTATTCTCTTTTTAGAAGTTAATTTTTGAGCATAACGAAGCGTAATGGTCAAGAACACCACGCTGACAGCTCCAATATAAAAATACTTCTTGTTTTCTATCAATTAATACAGCAAGGCATTAAAATAAAACATTTTTAATTGTAGTAGTGGCTGATAATCCATATCTAACTACCCTTAACTATATAGACCTGCTCTCATGATGCGTTGTATGTAAAACACTGCTACAGTACAGTACTTTCAAATACCTTTGAGGACTCAAAAATCAAATGGATATCCCACATGATACTGATTTCATCCTCTATAATAGCTATCTCTATATATCCATCTCATGGCAGGTTCCAATATTGAAAAAAAAATGCTTCCTGTGGCAGAATAGACAGGGGCTACGGTTAGCAAAGGATGTCAGCCCAACATCTGGCAATGTAAAGAAAAAGTGTCCAAATTTAAGACGATCTAATTTCTCATATAGTTTTCAATATAACAGGTGTCACTTAGCATGTTTATTCTGAAACATCTACTGCTGATCTGATTGGCTGAGTATTGGACAAACACTATTTGTATTGTGGCACTATCTTGGATCCCCAGTCATTGTGCTAGGTGTTGTACAAACAAAGGACAAAGATGGTTTCTGCCCCAAAGAGCAAACATCGAGCTTATAGTTTCAAATACCCTGTTTAGACAGGGAAGGCACTATTAATTCCCTGCAAAGAGAATCAGGCAGAGGACCTATGAAGCGTTGGGAGGAAGGGAACCCTCATCTTACCTATTAGAGAGAGCATTCACACTTTGGCTCCTCACAGTACTAACATTCACTGTAACTATTTTTTTAAATAGCGACTGGTTTGGAGGTCACTAACAAAGTGTTGCCTAAGCTTTGTGCATAACTTTTGAAGCTTAGTCTACACTTGTCGGCATAGCTACATCAGTTTACAGTATGGAAAAAAAAACACACACCCTTGCCAACATAGCTATGACAACAAAACCCCAAGTGTAGATGCAGCTATGTCAACAGAAGAATGCTTCTGTCAACATAAATAATTGTTTGGGGAAAGTGGTGTTCCTACACAAACAGAAAAAAACTCTCTTGGTGCAGGCTGTTTCTACATACCCATACTGGCATAAGCTCCATAGTGTAGACGTAGCCTCAAATATATTTCAGCTTTAGGAATTATTTTATGAATGAGTTAACATTCCTTTCTGCCATGGCAATATTGCTACAGCATTGTAGGACTATTTGCTATATTATTACACTTTCTGGGGCAAATCTTCCTCATTTAAACTGGTATGAGAATTGCTGTGGATTTACACCACTGTAAAGCCTTCTATATTTTTAAAACATTTGTTATCTGCAGGGTTTCCAAACTGGGGTATGTTCATCAGACAGTCTGGTTTTAAGAAAAAAAAATTGTGCATCTGAACATGTGCAGTAATGTAATGGTTGCTTTTCCAATCAGTAATAGAAAAACAATTCACATGATGGTGCTAGGACTGTCTGAATAGAGATATGGAGCAGAGAAAAAGTGTAACAACTTCATAGCGTACTCTAGTTACATTTCCATTACAATAGCTACTTTTCCTAACCTTTTTTTGCTTCACATTGCATATTATAGTCATTATTATAAAGCATGCAGACTTCCACGGAAGTCAAGTTTGGATTGGAATTAGAGATTTTTATTTTTACTAATTACTGTAGTACTGACAAGATGGGTGAGGGAATATGTTTTATTGGACCAACTCCTGCTAGTGCAAGAGAAGCTTCTGAGCTGCAAAAAGCTCCTCTTCAGAGAGTACTGACAGGTAGGTGACCTACACTATGTTAACACCATTAAAAGAATCAGATGTCATTCGTGAGTCATACAGTTGCTGACCCAGTTAGTCGCTGCATATCGCAGAAAGCATTTTTGTCCTTTCCCCCTTTCAAGTTGAATTCCGGAAGCCAATCCTGGTTACTTAATGCACTGTTTGATATTACAGCGTTGTGGAAGGCCAACTTTAAATTCCCTGATCCTCTTGCATCTCCTCTGCGAAATTCTCCAGTTCAGTTGAAATGCTTCAGTAATAACTATTGTACTTACTCACTTTAAAAGCTTCCTGTCATGTAGTAATTGAGTGTGGACAGCAGAAAGAACAATTTCATAAACAGATGGAACATAAAAGAGATCCAGCCAAAGGGAAAAAAAACCCAAATAATGTAGATTCAAGAGTGCAAAACACAGGCAATTTTGGAAAAGATCAGGTAAACTTGCTATGACTGCCACTTATTTAGTCACTTAATACAGGAGCACATTTTCCCCCATAAGGATGGACTCATTTGACACATTCTTTAAATATGAGGTATTATGCATTTGTTCTGAAGTTGTTCAAGTTCTCTTGGAACCCTAGCAAGCAATCAGAATATTGTTCCACTCACATGGTTTTCTCTCACTAGGATATGATGCCTTGAGCATCCTGTAACATTTAGGGACCTAATCTAGCAAAGCATTTTAGCACACATGAATAGTTCCATTCATTCATTAAGACTACTCACAAACTTGAAGTTACCTAAACACTTAACTGTTTTGCTGGATGGACACCAGATACTCTTTAGCACCACTTTTCTCCTTTGGACACTAGCTTCAGCAGCATGGGTAGACTTTGCTGAGGTAATTCTCACATACTGTGTTGCTGAGGATTGCCTCTTCCTAACTAAAGGCTACTTAACATTTGCATTTGATGTTGGAATTACACTCTCTCTATGAAAATGATGTCTCGCTTGCTGGTCTGATATCAAAGCACAGAAAGGCTGAGTAGGAGTTAAACTAAGAGAGCAAGCATGTGGGTGCACATCTCCCCTTTACTAAAAGAAGAGTGGAGAGTTCCTTCCTATCCCTCATCTGGGTATGAGGGAGCTAACATATGGCAACAGCAAAGGGGCACACAGCACCATGGCTACAACCCACTTCTATTTCCTCTTCCCCAGGGCCCTTAAGAGCTGACTCAGTTCTCAGCAGTCTTCTTAGCCCAAATTCCTTTAATTCACCCTTCACCAGGCTGGCAACAGTTTGTCAAAAACACAGCACTCAAAAGTCCGAAAACAAACAGGATAGCTTATTCAGTTCTAGCTCCAGCCTCCTGAACTGCCTTACCTTACAATCAGGTTACCCACCTCTGGCAGTCTCAGCTACTGAAAATCATCCCCTCTCTACAGCTTCCTGCTGCCTTTTATATTGGAATTACCTGATTCCTCCCAGGTGGAGCTTATCTTGTAATCAGGGCTGGCTTAGCCCCAGGCTCTACACTCATGATTTTTGGGGCCTCCCACATAGATTTGGCATGCTTGGGAGGCAATACTAGGTAATCCTCTCAAGTCAGATGCCTTAAAATAGTAGGAAACATTATATTATACATGTCCTCCATTTACTTCCCAAACCATTATCATTTTGTTGTTTATAAACCACATTTCTTCAGACATGTCTAACACTCTTGAGAAACGAAGGCCCCGGCAAGTCTGAAAGTTGAAAGAAATTATCTTTGAATGACCAGAGTGCAAAATGTGCCTGAAAAACTGCAACTGGTGGAGAAAATACAGGGATTTATGCTCAGATATCTCATGCTCAGATATCAAATCCAGTCAAACAGAATGTTACTGCATTTCTACTTTATTACATTTTCCTCTGATCCTAAATTTATTATGCTTGTTTTCATTCAAAGAGCAATGTTTAGGGGAATTTTTAAGTCTTAAAATAGGGTCTTAGAATGGAAATGCATTTGCAACTGTAATATAATGCCACTAGTTCAGTGCTATAATAATGTGAATCCCAGTCCGGAAACAATAGAACACCGCAACAGAAGCATCTTTCATGATAAACACATAGTGTAAGCTTTGTTGCATGCTGTATCCATTTGGGAGGACAACTACCTGGGCACTGGTATCATCATTTTAGAGGTTGTGGAATGAGTGAGTTAATGAAATCACTATTTTAAAAAAAAATTAACAACAAAACATAAAAACACACAGGCCTCAACCAAAACTCCAATTACAAAACCTGTTGTGATCATGACTATGCAGTCAGTTTGAACTGAGAGTTGGTTAAGCAAGATGGCCTATCCACATGAGTGGAAGAAAGTGGCCCATGACAGAATCAACTGGGAGAGAAGTGATCATCTTCTTCAGAGGAAAAGCAGAGGCCACTAAATGAAGCATGCTGAGATAGAGGCTAGAAGAAGATGCTGCTACCAACATACAGGTCTAGGATAAAGGACCAAAAGCAATAGCAGCTGCCAATGACTGCATTGGGAGGACCCACTGAAGAAGCCAAGAAAACCCCAGACAGGAAATTGGTGGGGGGGGGACTAAATAATCACAGCTCTTCCAAGTTTTGTACAGCTCTAGATATGATATGTTATGCACATTTAATGAAACTAATGTGCATATTTTCCAATTTTCATAGAACTATACATTTCAGCGTTAAAAAACTATGAAGATGTAATGCTAGTGAAAAATAACCAGTGGATTGACAGCCCTGATAACTAGAGATGGTTGAATAGTACAAGTATTTTCCATGAAAATTTTGTAAAAGAAATTAACTATTTGCATGCATTCTTGTAGTTTTTATTGTTGGGGGGGGGACCCTCAACCTGAAACATTTTCTTGTTTTTTTCTTTTAAAGGAAAACCAGGAAACTTTAAAAAGGGGGGGGGGAAGTATTTTATGAAGAAGAAGAAAAAAAAGGGTCATTTACAGAAGGTCCTATTTTTTCAATTTAGAAAAAAAAAGTCAGAAAAAAATTGACCAGCACTACTGACAACTCTTTGGGAGCTGGGAAATGTTAACTATCAGAATTCCTGGCTCGAAGGGGAATGTTGTCTAGAGGTTAGAACAGTGCATCTTGACAGGAGAGTAATTAATATCCATGATAACCAAGCTCTATCATGTTAAAAGTCTGGTTTTATTCCCAGATTTCTTAGTTAGCTTGTTTGTAAAATGGGTATTTACTAATTGACTGCCTCTTGCATATGGATATACCTTACTCAGAAAAAGGAGTTGAGGACTTTGCAGTCAGTAAGAGAGGTGAGACCATAACCTTTGGTAATCTGGCTCCCACAAGAGTGTCTGTCTCTCTGAAATTTTACCTGATAGACAGATAGCCATGATAGGCCTGCCAAGTGCAAGATTGTTGCACAAGATACATGGCACCTAGCAGGTCTGGGTAACCAGAGCCAGGAGCTGCTGCAGCACTAGTAAAGAAAGCCAATCACAAAAGGAGGAACAGCACATCCGGCTGGCAGCAGCTGCTGAGAAAAAAAACCAGAGAAGCAGACATTCACTTGATATGGCTGCATTATTCCTTAATGTCTGCTTCTAAAAAATAAAAGGCTTGGGGCATATTTAGCAGACATTTCATTGAAGGGGAACTTCCTCACAGCTGGGGTTATGCTGAGTACAGTCACTTTCAGATCTCTAGTGTGGTCCTTCCGTGTAAGTAGTACAGATGCCTAAGTTAAGGCAGTCTGCTCATGCATTGCCTCTTTCTCCCTGCTGGTGCCCTACAACTGAATATGTCAGTGTAACTCATCATGTCCAGTTCTTGTGGTTGTCCAGGGAGACACAAGTTGTGTGTGTAAATGCCAGAAGCAGAAGAAAAATCAAGAGCTCTTCCTTCCATTTTTATGTGAGCTGCATCAGTACACGCTTGAAGAATGAGTTTCCTTCCTCTGATCTTCAGGGCACTATTCCAGACTGTGTAACATTTCTCTAGTACAGAGTCCAGTTGCTCTAATTAAAAGCAATTAGAATTTCCTGGAACATAGGAAAACTGCATTCTATTCCCAGCTCTGCCACAGCTTGCTGTATAACCTTGGGCAAGTCACTTCACTTCCTTGTGCCTGCAGGGGCGTGTGAACATCCCAGACTGGGTAGAGAGACTTGCACTAGTGGGGCTCAAACTAGCGTGCTAATAATAGAAGTCTGGGCACTGCACCTTGGACTCTCAAGCCCACCAGACCCCCTAGGCTTGAGCAACAATGCCCACACTGCTATTTTTAGCATGCTAGCCCAAGCAACATTTTGTGGTTTAGACATAACAAATCCTGCATCTTGGCAGGGTGTTAAACTAGATGACCCTTGCAGTCCCTTCTAACCCTAAGGGCTTGGCTACACTTGAGAGTTGCAGCGCTGGTGGTGGCTTTACAGCGCTGCAACTCACTCACTGTCCACACTGGCAAGGCACATACAGCGCTGTATCTCCCTTGCTACAGCGCTGGTTGTACTCCACCTTGACAAGGGGAATAAAAACTATAGCACTGCTGATGCAGCGCTGCCCTACCAATGTGGCCACCAAAAGTGCTGTTATTGGCCTCCAGAAGTATTCGGAGGTATCCCAGAATGCCTGTTCTAGCCACTCTGCTCATCAGTTCGAACTCTACTGCCCTGGCCTCAGGTGACCAACTGCCAGACCGGATGTCTTATGACTACTGCTTAGAGTACACCCTCAATGTAGTTCACAGCTCAGGCTTTCCTGCAGTCCCTAGGGTTATTTAATTTCTTCCTCTCTGCCCCACACATCCAGTTCATATCCATCACTTCTTCTCCCTCCACATGTCCAAGATGTTCCTTTTCTTTCTATCCCCACAACCAAATCTCTCATTCAGGCAGTGCTCCCCATTATATCCTGCCACATCTACTGAAGCATCTTCCTCTCTGACCCTTGAGACATGCACATTACCTTCCTCCAAACAACTTGCAGCTCCTAAAATCATCCTCTTTCCCTGTCAATTTAATCATGTCACTCCCCTCTCTGAATCCCTTCTGTGGCTCTCTATCTCATTAAATTTAGTCCTCTTGTTACTGCCTCCAACACTCTACATAACTTTGCCCTTTCCCTATATACCATCCCTTTTTGAGCTTTATGTTTCCTCCTCATCCCCTCCACTCCACTGATATTCCCAGTCTTCTCTGATTGTCAGTGTCTTGCACAATCCCCTCCACACCTCTTTCCACGTGGTCTCCTATAAATGGTGCAACTTCAGAGTTTCAAAGGCCCTACCTTGTCCATATTTAAGTCCATCTGGAAGGACTTCTGCCATGCTGTTTAGGAGTGAACTGAGCTGGCTTGAACAACCTATTTCCCCCTTCCCCCTAACTTCTGTCACCTTGTCTGTCTGTCCTTAGAGAGTTCCTTAGGGCAGGGACCACTCCTTCTTGAGTGTTTGGTAAGTGCCTAGCACATTGTGAGTGCTACTGCAAACAGATAAAGTAAAAGCAGCAAATACCTAGGTCTTATAATACTCCTCAGATGTCTTTCCTCAACTGAAAATGTTTAAGTATATATTAGGTAACACATATTAGTTATTTGCCTGGTTCACAAAGAACCAATTATGCTTGGCTCACACAGTTCCAATGAAGAATGATGTCCAGTTTTAAAAAAAAGTATCAGATTCTTTCTTACAGCCAACTGCTAATTGAGCAGTTCCAATAGGTAAGTGCTAATTAATTTGCTGAGCTCAGGGTCTCAGCTATCCTTTCCTTTCATTGTGGAAGATGAAATTACTGATAGAATTGAAGAATCCCTTCCCACTATGCCACTACACAGCTATCCTGAACTGGTTATACAAAGGACCTCAGAGTCAGGAAAACGTAATTAAAACAAGTCAGCTCTGATTGTGGCAATCAAGAGTTGCTGTTCGCTCTTTGAAATTGGTTTTAGTTAAAGTGGCAGGCAGCTCAGTGTTCATAATAAATCCACATATGGAAGTAATTATTTATCCTGGATTAATATTCAGAAAAGATGTGAAAATATGACTTCTCCAGTAATGGATGGTTGGATTTTGAGAGGGCTTCAAATTTGTGTCTATGCCCATATCCTACTTTTTGACTACAAGCTGCATACTTGGACACACAATTACTTAATTTGTGTACACCACTGCACATTTTGCAAGCACACAAATCAGAGGCCCTTTGAAAATGTGGTCCATGAGATTTATATTATAAAAATACCCCTATGCAATATCTTCCAAAATTAGGTGGGACAGGTTAGATATGATAAATATAGTACAAAATTCAACGAGCAGTTTGTCTGTGGGCTGCAATCATTTTTGCCTTTGGCACAGAGAAAAAATACAATTAAAAATACAAATCTCTCTTATATCCACAAATCAGCATAAAACTATTCTGCAGTCTAAGGGGTTCTTGATATTCAGGTTGTCTTCTAACTCCCCAGCATTGCGAGTGCAATAACTACAGCCCTGCAGATCAGTGGCTATCCACTTTATATCCACAGACCACCTCTGTGGATCTGTACAGGGCTCGAGCAATACCTTGGTTTTGCTTCCAGTTTGGATTTTTGGATGCATTCTTCAAGTACAATATTCTCCCATGTGATGCCTCTTCCTGAAGTCAACGTCAATCCTGGCTGTGTGGTTTAAAGGACTGAGCCTTTGAGGCCCAATTATTCTTCCACTGAAGTGAATGGCAAAATTCCTGTTGATTTTAATGAGAGCAGGACTGTGCCCTAAGATGTGAGGCAACAAATCACCTATTACGAACAAGTTTACAGTTTCAGCACATACAATTGTGCAAAACTTGTGTTTTGCCCTTGTTTGACCATGATGAGGGTTGTCAGTCAGTCCTCTGAGTCACTGAGTCTCCAATGAGCACAGCAGAGGTGGGGGAACTACAAAGCAGCCAGTTGTGGCTTCCTTATCCTGGGGGCAGTTGGGGGATGATTCAGCCACAGCAGGCACAGCCCTCAGGACTGCTCTAAACTACACTCTAGCTGCAAAGCCTCCAATAGCCATCTATCAGCAGGGATTGCCCTCTGGTCACATCCTCTGGAATGACCTCTGTGATAAGATTTGGAAGTGGGATGCTATAGGCCCAGCATGACTACCCCAATATCATCTGAGGATCCCCCCCCTCCACCCTAGACCAGGGAAATTTCCAGCTGCCAGTTTTATCCTGCCCTGAAACAGCACAAAGAGGCCATTCAGGGGGTTAAGAATGAATTCCCCTATCTAAGTAGGATGGTTTTTATCTGGGGTATTTTCTTCAGAACCTTATGGCACACTTTTATTATACTCATTCATTAAAAACACCAAAAGATAAAAAAAAGAATACATTTTGTCCTTTTCAGAGGAAGCTCTAGAGAACATGCTTTGTTTAAAATCCGTAAGTAAAAACATTAAATCACTATTTTTTTTTAAATCAGGCCACGAAACTCTGTTCATAAATTTCTTAGAGTCAAGTGTTCTGTTCAGCAGAACAAATCTTCTGCATTATTTCTGACATGTAAATAAAGGATGGACTCTTAAGCAGCAATTTCCATATAGTAATATAGCTGTTGAACCACATTCAAATCGGAAGCAATCCATTTCAAGTGACCCACCATGATCCAATGGCAATTATTAATGGATATTTGTAGTTCAAACATATACATTAGAGAAAATACTGCAAAGGAATTTCCTTGCAGTCTCAATCCACAGGAATTCAGATTTGGAGGAGACAATGAATACTATTAATTTTCATTGATTGAACACACCACTTTCTTAAGTTTCAGTGCCCTTAAAGACCATAAAGAATAAATCATGTACTAATATTTGAATAAATATACAAAGTGCTGTAGATAAAGATGAAAATAATGGTGCCATGGAACTTTAGGAGTAAGCAGAGTGAACAGGTAAAAAATTAAAAAATAAGAAGTACTGTGTCTGTGCACATAAAGATATATAACTCTTTGATGAGAATAAAGGGATAATGTAATGAGTAAAATGACACATTCAAATGGAAAATACAAAATGTCTATAGCTCCAAGTGTGTACAAATATGTCAGGTAGAATGGGAGCAGAATTCACAAGACTCCCTTGACGACTTCATCCAAGTATTCCTTTAACATGTCCTGCAAAACTTTTCTGTCAACAGCCACCCAGGAATCTTCACAGATGTCAAGAATACTTGAATTTGACAGTACAGGAAAAAAGCAGATGTGCTAAAATATTGTAGCAAAAATTCTAGTAGTAGTGAATCTAACAAGTGTATCGGTAGAATAGGCATATTGTCATTTACACTTATTTATCTTTAAGTTTCATGGTTGGTGGAGCTGGTTGGAAATTTTTTAACAGAACAAATTTCCACCAGAAATTGCTCTTTAGTAGAAATCTAAATGTTTCATTGGAAGTGTCAATTTTGACAAAATACGATGGAAGAGTTTTGAAATTGTTTCAAATCTAGATGAATATTTTGCTTAATTTTGACTTTTAGGTTCTATTTCCTATTTATATCTATGATTTAATATTTTATATATTATAGTTAATATTTTATATAAATAAAATTTTGATGTTATAGAAGCAAAATGTTTTGATACAGTCATTTCAATTATTTTACAAGAAAATATTTTGAGATTTTGACTTTTTGTAACAATTTGGGATTAAAACAAATTTTTAAATGTTGGTGTTTTCCCATGGGATGGAAATTCCCATTTTTAACCAACTCTAATGCTTGGTAAATTAATATCTTTTGCAGTTAAAAAATTTGCTAAATAAAAATTTCCCTCTCTCCCCTAGATTTCTCCTGGAGATATTTAAGTAATCTGCCTAAAGATCTGAGGATGCCCTAAATCAAAGTAGTGTCCTGTAACAGGCAGGTTGAGTAGATAGCTAGCTATGCTGAGACCCCTCTACATTTATGGTATTCTTAATGGATATAGTGCTCCCTAGCTCCTGCCTACACAGAAGCCTTGTCAATAGAATCATTTCTTTTTTAAAAAACATAGTTCCTGTTACCACAGTTTAAACTAAGCTTTTTTTAAAATTTTCTTTGCCACGGTAGCCCATTCAAACTACAAAGAAACTTCAAAGTAAACCTGGTGGATATAAAAAGAGGCAAAGTGAATAATTTCCAGAGGAAAAAACAATTTTAATTTTGTAAAGTAAAGCAGGTTTGTCTAAATCCATTTCTATTTCTGGAATCCAAATAGAGGTTCCTTCCTGGAATTTTATAGAATTGCAAAACTTAAGAATCATCATACTATTGGTATAAGACAACAAATATGCCAAGGTTACCAAGTGCTACTGATAGGAAATGCTTAGAGATTCTACTGAAAATAAATTGAAGTATGTTCTACTTTTGAATAGCATCTAGTCTAATCCTATAACCCTGTACTCTCATAAATAAAAATTATTCATGAGCATAAGGGTTAAAAAACTGAGGGTGGTAAACAGAATGCTATATCTGACGATTAACCATTTTGTTTATCATTTCATCATACTACAGTAACAGGACTACAACGGTATGACTATTTCATGCTATTGGAGGTGTTCCAAGATGGCTTGTCATATCAATAGCTCATGCACTTGTTACATTTGTGATAGGTTGGTGACAGGACGGAAGTGGTTGGGAACCATGGATTTAAATATCTAAGCCACTGCACCTGCCACTCAGAGATGATAGACATTTAAATGACCTTAACTGTGACTGCTACCTACCTCAAACTCGGTTGCCATGCATCACAGTTCCCTTTACTGGGCAGCTTCTGCTGCATGTTACTCAGATGATGTTCATCCCAATGCTGATTACCAACTCTGCAACAGCAGTTCTTCTGGACTTCCTAGAGAAAATCTCCTAAAAATAAAATTACAGCACTCCTGAATAATTAGCCAAGCATTTCTCTTCCTGATTGAACATTCCTTACCAGAATGATTTTCACACTGTAGACTCAATTAGTTTAAAAAAAAAACAATAAAACTGCTGGACTATTACATTTGAAGACTGCACTGAAATGGGGATCAAATAGTCTTAATTTTAATAACATCTAATATATTTGCTTTATGTTTTGTGTATTGGTGCTTTATAATATTTTTATGGTACTTCTGTTTTTAATGGGGTAACCAATTCACAGTGGGACAGATTTTCATAATGTACTTTGCTGTGCAAGTCCAGTTTTCTCTCTCTATATATATAATTTTATGTGCAAATCAGAGGCTTGATTATAGAGGTGTTGATGATGTGCAGCTACCATTAATGTCATGTGAAATTGTGGGCACTCAGAATTTCTGAAAAAATCTGGTGCAAGACACCTGAGTGCATGTGCATTTTTGCATGCACACTGGCACATGAACATTTGTGAATGTCTGGCCCCTTGTCTGGGACAGAAATATTTAGCTTCCCATTGCAGTTCTGTAATGTGAAACGTTAGGGTAGTATATTTTGTAATATATATACAGAATGACATTATTGGGGAATTGTGCTTATAATAAACTTTAAAAAAAGTGAGCCAGTAAGTTTATTAATAATCATTTTTTTTTCTAAATTGTTCTCATTTTCTACACAACTAACATAGTAGTATGCTGGATTTGCCCATCTACTGGAAATACCATCCTCTCTCAAAATAGCATTTTCCATGACAGTGGGCTACTGAATCCATCTCAGTCTGTTTCAAATTTAGACAAGAATCATCTGTAGTACTAAATCCAGTGCAATAAAAGATATTGGACAAGAAAATAAGTAACTCTAACCATTTTTGTTGTCAGAGATCAACTCTCTGGAAACTTAGTTCATGCTCGTGGATCCAGAGCCACCTTGGGAAAGGGAAGAGGGCAGGCAGGGAGAAGATTCATTCCTGAGAGGTGGTAAGTGTGGGCACTGAGCTAAACGCAAACCTGCTGTAACTACTGATCCAAATGCAACAGACTTCCACTAGAAGTTAATCGGGCTCTTATGCCAATGAAAGCAACCAATAGATGTGCCTCCAAGGGCATTCGAGGAAGCATGCACACTTGCAGCCTTTGCCACAGCTTTAGAAAAAGACATAAGCTTGCATTCCTCCACCTGAGATTTGCCAGCTTGTGGGAGAGAGAATATCTGGAGGGGGCAGGAGGGTGGGACTGAAACTATCCCGCCTCAACAACTTCTGCAGAGTGTTTAATGCAATGAAAATGATAGCACCCCCACGAACTTGCTGCTAAGAGAATGCTGGCTCCAGTACTATGAAGGATTCCTGAATGGCAATACTGGTTGGAGGAGCATGGACGACTCTGTGCTCCTACCCACTCTAGTGTAGCCTATCATATCTGGCTCACAGGGAAGATTTGAGTAAAACCTTACAGTTATAATTGTGTAATAACCTTTCACATTTGCTGACTTCTCAGACTTTTTTCCCACAGTGTAAATAGTAGAAGACAAAGAGCTTTCTGATCATCATAATAAAGACCAAAGTTGCACTTGAAAGGACAGATTTTAACAATGCTTTTTTGGAAAGGAAGATGACTTAGAATCCCACACCTTGCAATGCCCGGACTAGATTCCAAAGGCAGTGGCATCACATAAACCTAGAGTAAGTCAGTGGAGGGATGCTGGATTTGGATAGTGTAACTGGGATCAGAATCAGAGTCTCTGCGCATAAAGGGTATGCTAGGGAGTCAAAGCACTAAAAGCAGCTCTAGTTATTATAAAGTGGGCAGGGCCCTGGCCTTACTCCATCCCCCTTATGATATGGTGCTGGCCCCACAGGGACAGAGTATGTTGCACCTTCTTATAAGTTTAGTAGATGCTGCTCCTCCAGTGTACCCAGAGACATGCTTTTTGCCGTTATTCTCTGCAAGCGGAATGCCTCCAGGAACTGCTGTTTTAGTAACCTTTCTCCATATCCAGACCTTGTAGGCTATGCAGCAAAAACTTGGCTCTAATCCAAAGTCCACTGAAGTCAGTGAAAGTCTTTCCATTAACTTCAAAGGACTTTTGATAGAGCCTTAAATGTACAATAAAAATGTCAGTGATGCTGACCACTCCAGATAAGATCAAATCGATATATTAATCTGAATGTTAAATGTATATTTTAGCCTCTTGTTTTACATTATTCCTTTTTGTTCATTGTTTTTTTTCAGAGATTCAGTAAAATAGGTTTCAAAGAGTTTTTACACACACACACACAAAATCTTTTCCTGGTCAACAGGCTGCATAAGAACGTGAATAATTTTGTACAATACTACTGTCCAGTATTTGTTTGTTTTTTTGCAACAGTGTTACACTGCTGACTCATATTTAGCTTGTGGTCCACTATGACCCCCAGATCCCTTTCTGCAGTACTCCTTCCTAGGCAGTCATTTCCCATTTTTTATGTGTGCAACTGAAAAAAAGGGTAGGAGTTGGAAGAAGAGGAGAGTAGTTTATAGATTAATTGTAGATCATTTAGGATTGAATATTTTTTATAAGAATAAGTGCCATAGGCCAGATGTTAAATCTTTACAAAGGCTTTTTTCCATATGGGCTTTTTATAGAGCTCTATATCATTTCTATTGAACAGTTTTGTATGGATAGTGCCCAGGAAGCCACATGCTAGAAGTAAATAACCAGCGTAAGGGCAAAGAGCAAGGAATAATGGGGTAAAGGCAAGAAGACAAATGTTGAAAATTGCAACCCAGATGCAAAAACAGAGCCAAAGACATTGGATCAAATGTCAGGGTACAGAATGGAGCCTCTGGGATAGAAAAGTTCCATAGTCTGTAAATGGCAGCAGGTTCTGTGGTATTTATTTGTAATTCACTTCACATGAGAATCAAGATTTAAGTAAGATGTTGAATGTTTCACAAACTTATGGTAAACATAGTTAGCTGAGCACAAAAAGTAACCAAGGAATTTTTTTTTAAGTTCAGGTTGGACAGATATTTAGTTATAGATATAATAAAACAGTTGACTTGATTGTTAGTAGAACTGAGAAGAGGATACTAATTGCATTGCGCAGCAGATGTCAAGATGTTATAATACAGTTTCTTTTCAATTTAGACCAAAAGCAATCATTTGGAAGTTCTCTATGTAATGGAAGTTAAAAAAAGAAAAAAGAAAAAAAAACTCTTATTATGCGAACGTTGCTTTGACCTTTAAAAATAAATTCTGGGGCTGCCCATGCAGCCTGGGTAGCCTACGAGATAGAGAACTGGGGAGGTTTAGGGGGCTGGATTTCCAGTGTTTCTGGTCTGCCCAGGAGCTGGAAGCCTTGGCTCCAGAACACTCCACAAGATGCAATACAAAGATTGGATTTTTGTTTCTGCTACTGGGCAGTTCCCAGTTAATTTGAATAATACAATCATAGGAAGGTACATCAAGAGGTCATCTAGTCCAGTCCTCTGCACTCATGGCAGGACTAGGTATTATCTAGACCATCCCTGACAGGTGTTCGTCTAAACTGATCTTAAAAATCTCCAGTGATAGAGATTCCACAACTTCCTGGGGCAATTTATTCCAGTGCTTAACCACCCTGACAGTTAGGAAGTTTTTCCTAATGTCCAACCTAAACTGCCCTTACTGAAATTTAACCCCATTGCTTCTCATCCTATTCTCAGAGGTTAAGGAGAATAATTTTCCCCTTCTCCTTGTAACCACCTTTTACGTACTTGAAAACTGTTATCATGCCCCTCTCCCTCAGTCTTCGCTTCTCCAAACTAAACAAACCCAATTTTTTCAATCTTCTCTAATAGGTCATGTTTTGTATACCTTTAATCATTTTTGTGGCTCTCCTCTGGACTTTCTCCAATTTGTCCACATCTTTGCTGAAATGTGGCAACCAGAACTGGACACAGTACTCCAGTTGAGGCTTAGCCAGTGTGGAGTAGAGCAGAAGAATTACTTCTTATGTATTGCTTACAATGCTCCTGCTAATACATTCCAGAATCATGTTTGCTGCTTTTTTTTTTTGCAACAGTGTAGTTTGTGATCCACTAGGACTCCCAGATCCCTTTCCCCGGTATTCCTTCCTAGGCAGTCATTTCCCATTTTGTATGTGTTCAACTGATTGTTCCTTCCTATGTGCAGTACTTTGCATTTGGAGTAGGATTTGAAGCTCCACTAACAAACAGGAATCCTCTGGAAATCAGACCATACCTGTTAAAATTCTGACAGTCAAAGATGAATGGGTCAGTCTCCAGGATATTGTATCTCCTTGGATTATTTACCTATTCCATCATGGCATCTTAAATTTCTGCATAGCTCAGGACTAACTAGGAATTAGACAAACTCCCCCGACATTATTATGAAGTTTTGGGTATGTATCAGCATGGATACCATTCCCACAAAGGAAAATGCGCAGCTTCATATTTTGCCATTTAAATGTAACGGGAGGTCTGTCAGCCAGAGGGAAGGGGGAATGAAGCCAGAAAAACATTAAGGAAGAAGAATGAAAATTAGGATAAATGTTTTTTTGGATCTACAAGTTCATAAGACCTAACAGGTTACTCTGCAGAATTATAGGATAATTGTAATTTGGCTTGGCCTGGCTTTGAAAAGAAAGAAAGAAAGAAAGAAAGAAAGAAAGAAAGAAAGAAAGAAAGAAGCGTTCCTAGTGTTCTAGTTGCAGTGTACCCTTCCATTTAGCATGTTGGTTGTAAATAACATGAGAGCATTTTTTCAAGTGCTTCTATTTGCACTTAAACTTTCTGCCTGATCAATCCTTTACAAAACCACAGTACCTGCAAAGTTACATAGACCCTGTACAGACTCAGATTCTTAACTAGTATAAATCAGCATAGCTTCAAGTTTGGCCCATTGGGCATTATCCATGTTGCGGTACCAATGGACAAAATATATTTAAGATATAATTAAATATGGATTTGATTTTTATGTTTAGTCAGTCTTCTCATAGGAAACCACAAACTACTTAACACACAACCAATTGGTTCCATTCTATATAGGCTGAGCATTCACAACTGATTGTTATGGAGGGTCAATGGTAGATTGACCCTTCCATTAAGTGCTGTTGATAGTTCTTTTTTTGACAGTGATTTTTTTTTCCAGATGAGAATAACATACTGGTTTTGCTAGGGGGCAGAGTACAGATCTGACAGTAATTAGAGACTAACATTTAAGAAAAACACCTTAGGTTCCTTAAGTCCCCATTTTGAAAGTAAAAGTAATGTGACTTTCTGTGAGACTTAGGCAGGAGGCAATAGAAAAGTGCCTAAGTCACTTTTGGAAAATAGGATTTAGGCTCCAAAGTAATAGTTTAAGGTCAGGAGGCCAACCACATCATCTAGTCAGACCTCTTGCGTGTCACAGGCCACTAAATTCTACTCTGCAACTCCCATACCAGGCCCAGCAAGTAGAATCAGAGCAAAGTATTACAGCCCTCAGGAGACTAAATTATTATGAGCAAGAAGCAGGGAATAGAAGAGACTGAGGGATACTAGTGCCCGAGGTCCCTGCAATGACAAGGAAATTAATAAGCGAGATATACCCAGAAAATCCTGGCATGTCACCTGCACCCAGATGCTGCAGAAGTACCTTTTCCTCAGGTGCTTTTGAAAATGTTATCCATTATGACTAAGGCTGCGATTTAGTCACAGGGGTCACAGAAGTTATGGAATCTGCGATTTCCAAAGACCTCCGTGACTTTAGCCAGCTCTGGCTGAGAGCTGCAGGGTCTCCTGCTGCCTGCGAAGGCAAGAAGGACCCCCAGAGCTCCCAGCTGCTGCGGGTGGGAGGTGGTAGCCCGGCGATTCCCAGCCATGATGGGTGGCAGAGAGGATCATCAGAACTCCCCACCACCATGGGAGGAAGAGGGACACCCACAACTTGGAGCTGCCAGTGGAGGGGGACCCTGGAGCCCCTCCTCTCCCCCCCGCCCAGATGCCCAGGCTACCCATTTTGTCATCGGTATTTTTAGTAAAAGTCAAGGACAAGTCACAGGCTTCCATGAGTTTTTCATTATTGCCTGTAACCTCTCTGACTTTTACTAAAAATATCCATGAAAAAAACTTAACCTTAATTATGAGCATGCGGCTCACCAGGGTAAGCACCCTGGCGGGCCGAGCCAGTTTGTTTACCTGCCGCGTCGGCAGGTTCAGCCGATCGCGGCTCCCACTGGCCACGGTTCACCGTCCCAGGCCAATGGGGGCTGCGGGAAGCGCTGCAGGCCAAGGGATGTGCTTCCCGCCACCCCCATTGGCCTGGGACAACGAACCACGGCCAGGGGGAGCCACGATCGGCCAAACCTGCCAACACGGCAGGTAAACAAACTGGCCCGGCCCACCAGGGTGCTTACCCTGGTGAGCCACATGCCAGAGGTTGCCGACCCCTGTACTAAGCTAAGGCTCCAAGCTGCTGATTAGCTGTGGGGTGGCATCAGGACTTAAACCAGTTTGCAAATGCCAATCGGTAGAAATTAAGATGCCAACTGACAGCGATTTTGAAAATGTCGGTGGTGCGTATATAGTGGACTACAGCCTTGTCTACACTACAGAGTTTTGTCAATGCAAGTGACACCAACATACAGCCACTGCTTTAATTGCACCGCCATTGCATGTCCTTGTGTCAGTGAAGCGCATCCACAATAGCAGCTTTTGCATCAACACAGAGAGCAGTGCACTGTGGGTAGCTATCCCACTGTGCAACTGCCACAGGGTGCTTTGGGAAGGGTTTTCAATGCCTCATGGGGGCAGCTGCAGCATCACATGATGAAGGTTTCTCAATCCCATTGTTCCTTGGGCGTCTTACTAGATTGTCAGCCACTTTTCAACTGCCCTGGTAACCTGCAATCCAGCCATCTCTGTCAGAAAGCCTGGGTCCTGAACTGCTCTTCAGTATTGTGCTGTGCGTTATGAACACAAGTCTGTGAGGATCCCAAGTAGGGGTGTGGTAGTTCAGCTGCGGGGATGCCTTGAAGGAGCATTTTTAGCACTGAATCATAGTAAGGTGTGTAGCTGTAGTGGGCTGAAGCAACCAGTCCTGAGGCAGAAGCTGGTGCACCAGTACACCTGCGGGGAGAGGGGCTTGACCTCTGCACTCACCTCCCTCCCTGGCTCTGAACAGCACCCCACCAGTCTCTTCCTCCCCTCCTCCCCCACAGCAGCAGTCTGCCCCTCGTGCCTGCCGCTGCAGTCCTAGTGCCAGAGAGAGCTGGATTCTGTTTTGATTCTGTGATTCCGTCTAAGTTTTCCCACAGCCTCCTCTCCCCCAAGATCAAGAAGATCCACCCCCTCCCCTGTAGTCCAGGAGTGCATTTTCTGCAGGGAGCTGGCACATTCAGCTGGGCAGTAGCTATGTGAGGTATCCACACTGAGCAATTTCAAATCTTCTTGGGGCTTTGAAAGGGGAGGGACACATGCCTGGGTAGCTGGATGCAGGGCAGGGAGTTCAAAACTGTGAGCAGAGCGTCATGGTGGGCATTGTGAGATAGCTCCCGGAGGCCAGTTATGGCAACATAATGAATGCAGTGTCTACACTGATACTTTGTAGATCTAACTTTGCCACAAAAAGATCTTCGTCAAGGACAGGGTTTCTCAAACAGGGGTTGCCGCTTGTGCAGGGAAAGCTCCTTGAGGGCTGGGCCAGTGTGTTTATCTGCCCCGCCTACAGGTCCAGCCGATCACGGCTCCCAGTGGCTGTGGATTGCTGCTCCAGGACAATGGGAGCTGCTGGAAGCAGCAGCCAGTATGCCCTACACAAGTGGCAACCCCTGTTTGAGAAACCCTGTTCTAACAGTTTCCTTCCACCACATTAGGCCAACATTTAAGAATGATTTGGGTCCGCTCCAAGTATTGATGTATCTGACTTAATGTGATAAATGGGGGAAATTTACAATACTGCAGCCTCCCCGTTTTTAACAAATCATACCCAGAATACTTCATTATGTGATTTAGTTTTACAGATTTTGCTTAACAAGGTCTTGGAAAAAACAAGTCTTCCCACCTCTAAACTATCCTTGAAGCTCTTTTGCAAATGAAAATATTTCCTGCAATCTAAGGAAATCTTCAAAAATGCCAGCACTACTTCCATGAACACAGAAAGGTTCAACCATTAATATTATTGTACACTGTACTGTTCATCAATCAGTTTTCAAGTTTGATGAATAGCCTTTTCTACAGCACAGATGGATGTTTCTATGGCAGTCAGCAATACAAAGTTTGCCACAAATTCATTGTTTGCTTTCACTCCATTTAATAAGCATATTTCTGAATTTCAAGTTTTTGCTGGCCTAAATTTGCATGGGTGAAAGATGCTACTCTGTCAGAAGAATTTGGTATTGCTGAATTGTGAGATTGATCAGTTATTCATTTTTATTGGACTGTAAACTTTTTACCCCTCTAACCATCTTTCTGTTGACAAAAAATACAAACCTTGTACAAAACATGAGATAGCTTAGCTCAATGATGCAGACATTAGTGCTGCATAATCTGATTCATTTGATGTTTTAATAATGCAAAACATGTTTTTTTGTTTTATTGCATTGCTGTTAATGCAGAAATGACATGCTTACAAAAGATTTACTATATTCCTATTTGCATCCAAGCTTCCTTAATAGATGGAAATGCTCGCTGCTCCTTTGAAATGAATTTTTAGTCTAAACATTGTATACTGAACTAAGACTGCCATCTTCTGCCACAACTGCAATACACATGTATCCCCAAGTTATTGGGGATGAAAGGATTACACGTTAGATAGGACTTGTTCAATATCTTAGAATAGCCTCTCCCTTTTAGTGAAAGAAAGCTGAGGTGGGGAAACTATATATGTTTCAATAGAAGGTCAAAAAATATGTTTTGGGGGTTGTTTTGTTTTTCTGCAATGTGATTTTTTTTACTGTGCTATAGGCTGCTATTGTCCGGGTATACCAAAAGAAAGACAGGAGCCGTTACATATGCTTTTAATCAGGCCGCAAGTTTATTGTCAGGTGTTTGGGATTACCCAGCAGATAAAAGTGTTCAGTGCAGGTAACCTCATGTTTATTCAATAACTTCTCAGGGGGGGGGGCTTCCGCCAGCCACTCCTCTTTTCCATCCAGGTCCCCCAGACAACCCATTGCTGAGACCTTACTATGCACTTTCCCACCCCATAGGAGCATTAAGGTGAGCTATAAGAAAAGTGGGTTGGCTCCCTACCATACCAATGATAGGATTTCCCACTCCTATCCCCATTCCTGTCCAACACCTCCTTTTTAAGTCCTTTTCCAGGCCATTTATCTGGTCACTGGATACCTTCCCTATGAAGTACCTGCACTGGACATCTGTCACAATGATGCACCAGCAATTAGCATGGCTGCCTCCTCACCAAATCCATTCGGATTCCCAGATATCTCCCAATGCCCTCTTTTATAGCAGCCAAAAACATGTCAGTGCCTAAGTCTGACACGTGAATCCCAGCCTCCCAGAATAACTCTGGTGCCCCATATACTATGCCAGGATGCAAAATTATTACCCCTCCTATGGTCCCAAGGAATTTGGCCATCTCCCTGTTCACATACCTCCTTGCTCTGTCCACCTCGGGGGGGAGGGCTCATGGCTCCCCTCCAGACCCTGAGTTGAAGCATGTCTGACCATACAATTTTAACTCTTGGGAAAAAGTTCAAGGATCAGCCTCAAGTCCCTCCTTGCTCTGAGCATTATTTGACCCCTTTACATATTCCCAAATCATTTCCCTCAAGGTGCACTACAATTATATCTGGTGGCTGCTGACCGGCTCCCACAGCATACAGCAGTGGTATCAGCTGATCCCATAACATGCCCCTCTTTGCATGCTAACTCAGTATTGCTTCACTGCCGAACCCCAGCTGTGAACCCTCAGGCAATTTGGACGCACACCTATGCACCCAAAAGACAATACTGTGCCCACAGATCCACACCACAGTCTGCATGGACAGTCGTCCAACATCTGGAATGAGATTACAGCTAATTAATGTGATTTACCAGCTGAGGTCTGACATACGTTTGGTACGCTTCCCAATGCCAATGCCCGATTGGCTGGATTGCCTCTGCTCCCATATCTAGCTGTGCTGCTGCTGTTGCTGCCCCGATTCTGAATCAGTGGGCACCAAATCTGGCAGCCCCAACCTCGTTAGTCCCTGTGTCAACACTGTAAGGAATTGATACTTTGTGAGGGGACTCCCATTACTGTGCATAAAAAGGTGCCCTTCCCCTCTTACCCCCCAACCATATCACCACGTAGGCCCTCAAGGCCTGCATGGGGCAGACCCCAGGCTCACTATCCTCCCGTAGGATAAAAAAGTCATCCTTGCCAACTTGATCCATCTTTGACCTTCACAAGTGTACTATCACTGAATTGTTATGCCATTGTATATCACACAGCTCCAAAACCCTTCCGGTAGAGTCTCTACGGGACCCAGGTACTAGCTCAAAAAAATGCTATCAAGAATGCAGACCTGAACAAGGCCGCCTCCTGTCCACTACAACATACAGCACCAAGAATCTGCCTCAGCCTGCTCCATGTGAAAGGGCGCTTCACTGCATGTGCTGACTCTTTAAAACCCTTCTGCCCATTCAGATTCCAGGGGATGAGTCAGTGTCACCCCTTATCCCCTTTTGCAGCAATTGGACCCCCTCACTCCCCTCCCCAGCCATAACGCACTGTTCCCTTCATTCAGCCAGAAAACCAAATTCCCCTCCACCCCCCCGGTTGAAGGCGCCATGCAATCATTCTTCCAATATTTGTAAGACGCAAGGAGGCAAGCTATTGAAATGGGATTGCTAAATATTTCTACTTATTTACGCAAGTCAAATCATATTGCATTGGAGCAGCAACTCCAAAACAACATCCTCTTATCTAGAAGCACTGAGGTTGCTGATTACTTAGAAAAGGTAAACTACATTTTAAGACTGAAATTGTGATAATTTAGCAATGGAGGAAAGGTTAAATTCAGTGGCTGGAAAGTTAATGAGAGACTTGCTGAGCAAATGTTCTCAAATCCCAGCTGCCCATGGAATTATATGCTGCATGACATGAGGAGTCCTACTGGGAGAATGAAATGCTTGTAGAGTTATGAGAAATTTGTTCATTTCAATTCACATGGATTGAAACACCATGAAATTTGAAATTCCAAATTGCAGACAGACCTAGCCCACACAAACTTTCTACATTGAAGAATTAGCAATAATTTGATCTGAAATATAGTGTGTCCAAAATTCACTTGGTACCAAAGGCTTCTGAATTAACATGTGAATTTTTTTGCAAAGCTGGTCTGAATCTGGAACAGAGCTGGGTGAAGAAAGTTTTGTTGAAAACTCTTTTTTTGTACTGAAAAAAGCAAATGCAGGTAATCCAAAATAGTTTATGAATTTATGTTATTTTCTGCAAATTGTTTTGGTCAAATAAAAAAAGAAATTTGTTTCAACATTAATAAAAACGTCTAATTTCCATTTTTTGGGGTAGGCTCAATATCCCCTCGTGCCTGATGGGGAGCAGGAATTTGAACCAGGGGTCTCCTACATTCTAGGAGTGTGACTCACCTCTGGGTAGGAGAATGCACTAATCAGTGGGATGTAGGATATTCTGATATATGCCTCTCATCAATCCTGCAGAAGCTATTCCACTGTGTATAAATAGTCACTGGAGTAGGGACATAAACTTGGGTCTCTGACCTCCAGGTGAGTGCCCTAACCACAAAGCTACAGAGATTTATTCTCTTTCTCTCGCTCGCTCCATGATTATGCTAACATTTTATAGAGAGAGGAACAGTTTCAACAGGAGAACTTGTGACATGCCTATATCACAATATCCTATAGCCCGCTGGTTAGCGCAGTCTTCCAGCAACAGGGGAGAACACATTCAAATCCTTGTTCCACATCAGGCAGAGAAGGGAATTGGACCTATTTTCCCCCACATTCTAAATGATGACCACAACCAGTAACCACTGGTCTCCTCCTGCTGCCATTTGGTTTAATTTAACCCTTCACTTCCTTTGCTTTTTGTTCGATTCAAACCGAATTTTTTCAGAGACATTTTTCAGTTCAACAAAAATTCCAGAAAAACGCTATTGTTTCAACCAATACTGAATATCCCCCCCACCATTTTTGTGAAACTGCTGACAAACCAAAAAATTCAGTTATTCTCCTGGCTCTAGTTTATAATGAACAATAAAACAGGTGAATTTTGCATTGGTTGGGTCTTTATTATGGACATATTTCATGACTCTGTTGTATTTGTAAAAAGCAAACAAGACAAGAAATGAAAACTGAGTGCTTTGAGATAGACCAGTATTTCTCAAACTGGGGCCACTGCTTGTGTAGGAAAAGCCCCTGTCTGGCCGGGCTGGTTTGTTTACTTGCCCCATCCACAGGTCCAGCCAATTGCGGCTCCCACTGGCCGTGGTTTGCCGCTGATGGCCAACAGGAGCTGCTGGAAGCAGCGGCCAGTACGTCCCGCAGTCCACGCTGCTTCCAGCAGCTCCCATTGGCCTGGAGCAGTGAACCGCTGCCAGTGGGAGCCGCGATGGGCTGGACCTGCGGACGGGGCAGGTAAACAAACCGTCCCGGCCCGCCAGGGGCTTTCCCTACACAAGCGGCGGCCCCAGTTTGAGAAACACTGATCTAGACCATGAAACTGTTTTTGCACATTGCATCTATATGGTTGGTTTGTTATCATTATTTACATTGTGGTATACAGCCACCAGGCCTCAGCCCTATAGTCTATATACCTTGGAGTTTTTTGTGGGGGGTGTATTTATAAATAGAACATTGTCAGTCAAACCATCCCATGGCCCCACTAACAGCATTATGCAAAGTCCCACAGCTTTCCTTGATTCCTTAATGCAGGATTCTACACTAAGCTCTGGTATGGGTCTGCAGAGCACACCACAGAGTAAAGCTGGATAGAGGATTGTTCTACTAAAAATCCACAACCCACTCCAGTCTACCATCAGATACAGCTAAATCTCAGCCCCCATGGGATGCCAGTTCCCCATAATGAATCTGGGGAAGCAAGTCTTTTTCCCCCATCTTGTTTCCTATTGGCCAACTGAATCTACGGGGTTGGGTGAGACGCTCTGGCCTGTGTTATACAGGAGGTCAAACTAGATGATCTAGCCTTATTACTGGCATCATAGATTTAAAGTTTTGTTTCTTGGCTTATAGTCCCATTTCATTCCCTAGCTTCATTAGAGGCAATAAGAAAGGAACGTGATCACTTCAAGAGACAATCTTACAGATCAACCCATTCTAGAGTTCTGCTAGGCTGACATATCTTTTTGCCCACTTAAGGCCTGATCCAAAGCCCACTGGAGTCCATGGAATACTTTCCATGGACTCCAGTGCAGGGCCGCCCAGAGCGGGGGGCAAGAGGGGCAATTTGCCCCAGGCCCCGAGCCCAACAGGGACCCCCATGAGAGTTTTTCGGGGCCCCTGGAGCGGGGTCCCTCACTCGCTCCAGGGGGCCCGGAAAACTCTTGCGGGGCCAGGCGCAGGAGCTTCTTCGCTCCCGGTCTTCGCCGGCGGGGGGTCCTTCTGCCCCAGAAGGACCCCCCACTGGCGAATTACCACCGAAGACGGAGCGGGACCCGCCGCCGAAGTTCAGCTCAGTCTTCGGCGGTAATTCGGTGGCGGGGGAGCCCTTCTGTTCTAGGACCCGCCGCCGAAGTGCCCCGAAGACCCACAGCGGGGGCCCCCCACCGCAGAATTACCGCTGAAGACCGGGCTGCACTTCGGCGGCGGGTCCCGCTTCGGCGGTAATTCAGTGGCGGGGGGGGGCACCGCCGCGGGTCTTCGGGGCACTTCGGCGGCGGGTCCTGGAATGGAAGGGCCCCCCCCCCGCTGCCGAAGACCCCGGGCCCCCGGAATCCTCTGGGCGGCCCTGCTCCAGTGGGCTTTGGATCAAGCCATCAAAGAACTAGCCAACCAGGAAAAGGTCATGGAGTCAAAGGGAAAAAGAGCAAAATGGAAAAAAGGAATATGAGAGGCTGGACAGACGGAGAAGGGGAGCATCTCTGACAGTGGGAAAACAGAGATACTAGAGAATAAGATGGAGAAGAGAAAAAGCAAAGAGATAAAAGTGACCTCTGACAGTCAAGGCTGTGGATAATCGGACACAGACATCATTACCTCATTGATGTGTCACATAGCTTAGGGTGCTAATCAACATGGTCTCCTTTTTTAGCTTAAAATAATATGGACAGGTCAGGAACAAAGAGGCCAGGTCTTAATAAAGCTTGAACAAGTGACTCATGGTAAACATAGTGTGTTCATGACAAATACACAGAGAAGTTAGATAAAAACAAATACTTTTTCTGGAAGGCTGGAACATAACGAAGAAACACAAAGCAAGCTGCTATCTAAAACAGACAGACACAACAACTCAGCCCACATTACTTTAAACCAGGGATTGGCAACCTTTGGCATGTGGATCACCAGGTTAAGCCCCCTGGCAGGCCAGGCCAGTTTGTTTACCTGCCGCGTCCACAAGTTCAGCTGATCGCGACTCTCACTGGACGCAGTTCACTGCTCCAGGCCAATTGGGGCTGCAAGAAGTGGCGGCCATCACATCCCTCGGCCAGCACCACTTCCCACATCTCCCATTGGCCTGGAGCGGCGAACCACAGCCAGTGGGAGCCACGATCGACCGAATCTGTGGATGTGGCAGGTAAACAAACTGGCCTGGCCCGCCAGGGGGGTTACTCTGGCGGGCCATGTGCCAAAAGTTGTCGATCCCTGCTTTAGACTGTTTTTTTTCCTGACTGATTCCCCTCTACTCTGTAAGCAGCGCCAGAAAAAACTCACCACAGTTCCAACATAGCCCTCAATACACCATACCAAAGAGTGGGGAGTAAACAAGAAAGCTTAGGTCAGGCTCAGCCAGTTGCAAGTGTAATCAGACAGTAAGCCTACAGCCAGGAAGCAAGGGAAACAGCCAGTGATGCGAGTCTAACAGGTTGCAGGGACATGAAAAAGGAAGCTTAGTGAGGAAGAAGTGCCTTAACTTTGCCGGACACCACAAACTTTGGGAGGTGAACACTATCAGCTAAAAAGTGATAGGGTTGGAGAAGTGAACATACTACCAGGCAGTTCACTGGTCTAGCAAGCAGGACCATGAAGAACACTTGGTGGCCCCTACAACCAAACCTGAGAGTAGCCTCTTAACAGCAATGCCAGTGAGACCTAGTTGAGGGTCCTGACTTCTAGCTGAGCCTAGATTTCTGCAAACAGAAGGATAAACAAATCATCTGAAACAAGGACCCATCTACTACACTTTTGCCATGTAGCCAAGCATCCATCACAGTTATCAAGGACAGGAAAGATAAAGGTTATATCTACACAGTGAACTAGGGGTGCAATTCCCAGCTTGCACAGACATACTCAATGAGAGCTAGTGCACAAAAAATAGTAGTGTAGCATGGGGAGCAGCAAGCGGTGGCACAGGCTAGCTGTGCTGACTATGTGTCCATGACATCTGGGGGAATTTGTACTCAGCATGGCTAGCACGTGATGCCACTCATCACTGCCCATGCTACTCTGGCTACACAACTATTTTTAGCAAGCTAGGTCAAGGAGAGCTAGCATGAGTGTTGCTACTCAATCTGGAAGTCATACCATGAACTCCGGCTGTAGATATACACTAAGAATGGAGGGGAGGTGTGATAGGACCCTGAGTGGCCAGGCAGCCTAGTGGATAGATTGTTGGTTAGGGGGGCTGTAGGGGAACTGATCCCTCTTTCTCCCTCAGGTCCTGGCCCTGGGTCCTGTGTTGCTCAACCCCTAAACAGAAGAGATGGATCTTTCTCACAGCCGTGATGGAGGGTCGGGTGGGGTTCGGGGCCTGTTTTCCTTGCCTGCTTCCTATGCAAGTCATTTTAGTTTGGGGCATGGCCCCACTAATCCTGTTGCCCCACAGCTGGGGCTTTTCTGTAGGTTTCCTTTGGCCAGAGAAGACTTACTTGCCTCCAGTGGCTGCGGTGGCAGGCAGGTTGCTGGTCTGTGCCTTCAGGCAGGCATACAGAGAGCTCCTGCCTCTTCGCCAATCAGCCCTTGACTGATCTTTTCTCCCCCGTCCAGGCCTGGCATTGCCTTCAGGTATAATGGGGCGGGGCTAGCTGAACCCACAGGTGTTCTTTAACCCCTGCTATGCCCGGCTGCAGTCTCTCTGCTCTTTCACAGGAGGGGTTGTGTGATTTGTAATCCAACACCAATGCTCACCACTTTGACAAAACAGCTCTGCCTGCTCATACCCAGGCACAGTGGGTGTGTTTATGTAAATACAGACTGGTCCTGAAGACTTTTCCCTTCCCCAGCTCATCACTCGATGTAAGGGGAGAGCTCATTCAGTCCCTGCTTACAGAGATAATGCTGCTGTCATGGCAGTACCTTTTTGTTATCTCCACCGGGCACTCTTTGCTCTGAGATTTTAATCAGATGTTGGATGCATGGTTGTAAATATTAGTGTCTTATTGCTAGATTCTCACATATTTCACTTTATATGGAAATATGTTTATTGCAAAAAAATTGTAACTATGAACTTGTTAGGCTGTCTAACCTTGAATTTTAAATGTTCCCAATTAATATCAAATTGTTAAAGATAAGTGTGCAATAAATCAAACTTAGTTCTCAGGTTCAACCTTCTAGGTCAGTTACAGACAATTTAATTTAGTAGAGAACCCTGGATAACACTGTGAATAAGAGAACCAAACTTTATTTAAGAGAAAAATAATTAATTAAGCAAACAAACATTTAATTACCATTTACACAGGTATTGCAATTATACTTATGTTCAAGGATGGAATGGTGCATCAATGGGTGTTCAGTCCAGTGAGAACAAAATAAATATACCCTTATAATCCTGTGATCTCATGATACACTCTTAGTGTTAATTGAAGCTTCCCCAATTTTGCAAGACTACTCCTTGTAAACCAATTATAATACTAATTAACATTAAATCTATCCATTACCATATCTACATTTCTTCCATCTTCTTATTGGCTCTTTGCATTACACATTATGTAATTGAATGTCTGCACCAATGTCCTTTCCATGCTATTAATATAGATAACTAGCCACAGCATAACCCTTGGTCACATCCTTGCTTACTTCTATTTTCCCATCTCACTGTCTCCAACTTATCTCTAGCTTTTGCTCACACTAACAAGCTCAATTTCCCATATGCCTCTCCACTTAGCCTAACTGAGGCCAAAAACTAATTTCCACTTACCATAACCAAGCAATCCTTCTATATGCTAAAACTAGAAGAAAGTGGTAGACTCTAGAAGGCTGTATAGAAATTGAGGGTCGTTCTATTACCTTAGCCTCTGGAGCTAAAGCCATGTATTCAGGGAAATTAACTGATGAGTAGAGCAGGTTGAAAAATAGGAACATTTTTTCATGAGATTGTGCACAGTGGCATATGGCCCATTCATAACTGCTATTTACAGATATCTCAAATGGATGGAGATGGGACATCAAATGGGGAAGGCTCTGAATTACTAACGAGAATTCTTTCCCAGGTGTCTGGCTGGTGGGTCTTGCCTATATACCGAGGCTGTAACTGATCACCATATTTGGGGTCAGGAAGGAATTTTCCTTCAGGGAAGATTGGCAGAGACCCTGGGGGGAGTTGTCTTCCTCTGAGTCGCTTTGTGGTTTGAACTAGAGTAAATGGTGGATTCTCTGTAACCTGAAGTCTTTCCATCAAGATTTGAGGAATTTAGTAACTCAGAGTTTATGAGTCTACTGCAGGTGGGTGAGGTTCTGTGACTTTCAATGTCATACTAGATGATCATGATGGTCCCTTCTTGCCTCAAAATCTATGAGTCCAGCCAGGGACTCTGACCCACCGGGAAGAATCAGGGTATCAGGCACCTAAACTCAAACTCCCAGGATGCAATGTCAGAGAATGAATAAATGCAGTTTAATGTTGAACTGACTCAAACTGAAAGGTTTTGGGTCAGTTCAACAAAACAAAATGAAATGTTTGGACATTTCTGAATTGAAATTTCAGAATTTCTATTTCATTAAGTTTTTTGAAATTGCAACTTTTTGTCCTGATTTAGGTTGAAAAATAAATAAAGTGCTTAAATTTCCCATATGATGGAAATTCTACACTTTGCTCAACTCTAGTACTTAAGCATGTGCCTAACTGTAAATACACGAGTAGTGAAGTCAAATGGGTCTATTTTTGTGCCTCCTTTAGGCACATGCTTAAGTATCTTCTGAATCAGGGCCAAAAATGAAAGGGAAAAAAAAAGGATGTTAGTTCTCCAGGGCTCACAATCAAACAAAATAAGTGTACTTTACAAATGCTGAAAAGAATGTATGTTTCATTTTGTTAGGAACTTCTGTTATTGAATGGGTCTAAATAGAGATGATAAATAAAATAAATTATATTGTGAGTTTTAACAGTAAAAATCTAGAAGCCTAGCAGAATTACTTTCAGTAACCATAGCGGATATGTCTACAATTAGATTATCGTGGTTGGCCCGTTCCAGCTGACTCAGACTTGTGGGCTCAGGTTAAGGGGTTGTTTAACTGCAGTGTAGATGTTCCAGTTCGGACCCTCCCACATCGCAAGGTCCTAGAGTCTGGACCCCAGCCCAAGCCTGGACATCTACACTGCCATTAAACTGCCCCCTTAGCCAGAGCTCCATGAGTCTTAGTCAGCTGGAACAGACCAGCCTCTGGTTTTTAATTGCAGTGAAGACATATCCACTATGTCTTTTCCTCAGATCTATTGACTGTTCACACTGCTAACGTTGAATCATTCATTGCAAGTTACCTTTCACTGATGGAGCGCTTACAGCAATTGTCAGCTAGTGATAAAGGAGAATGTGATGTCAAAGCAAGCAGTGATTTACCCCAGCTACTGGATCCCAAGATACACTTTTGTATGAATATTCTTGGGAGCCTGCTCCCATGACATTTTCAACACAGCTCTTCAAGGTCAAAACCAACATCTTTACTTTTGGGGAACTATGATAAATTGTCTATAGAAACTCTGCAACATATTAGGGGTTAGCAACAGTTTGAAGAGCTAAACAAAGAAAAGCAGCTGACCTCATCTGCAATACTTAACTTAGTTGAATAATGGGGATGCATCAATAGGGCTGCATGGGAAGTTTCCACAGTACTTGTCTATACTAGGGGTGACATTCTTGCCCCCATTGAAATCAATGGGAGTTTCGTCATTGACTTCAATGGGGTCAGGATTTCACCCTACATCTTGTTTTAGCCGGTGCTTCCAGTGTCTTTTGTGCATGAACATTAACACTGACTAAATTTGTCATTCATCATTCAAATAACTCCCCTAATCCATAAAAGACAATCTTCTCAGGGTCATCTCAATGGCCATTCTTGTGTCAGCATATTCCAAGAAATTGCACAAGGTTACCTTGTAAATAGGTATTCTAGAATACATGGGTGATGTAAAGGACCAATGTACATTTAACTAATCAGTTGCAACATTTGTCAAGTGGCTCATTCTTTTTATGGGAAGCTAAGCTGCATCAGTGTCTGCTATTTATCCCCCTTCCTGCCCCACCCCCACAACTCCACCATTATGTTTGGAGAGTTTGTCACTGATCAAATGTGTAAAAGAAATCCATTTTAACTAAACAAATCCATCTGGTTTGCTACAGAGAAACAAGACTCCCCTTAAAATGTGTTCCTTTTCAGTGTGAAAAATGACAGGTATTAATATTAAACATTTTAAATAAGTGGCAATAGTGTGCAAGGTGTTTTACAGACACATATGAAACATGTTTTTTTCCCCTGCAGAGTCTAACTAGACAGAGAGGAAAACTACAGGATGAGGGGCCAGATCAGACAAATATGCTAAGTTGGAGTGATTTCTGCCCAGTAGAGAACTTTTGAAAACATAGCATGCAGATTCTCTGCCTCCCTCCACTCGCTTTTCCCCACTCAGGTGGTGCAAAAACATTAGAAACCTCCTGTAACCCCACAGCTGCAGATACCTCCAGTTGTGGAGTGTTATGTTCTCAGCATATACACAGATAAATTAAACCTTCTCAGAATTCAAAACAGTTATACACAAAAACAGCGAGCGATAGAGAGAGAAAACAGGCTCTCCCTACAGCAGCGAGGCACAACTCACCCAATCTTGTTTCAAGCAGACTCCTTCTAGACTGGTTGCCTGTTGACTGACTCAGATGACTCAGATCAGAAGGCATTCCTCAGAGCTTGCAAAGCAGTTCCATGAAATCCATCACACTTAAAGTGACAGTTTGTCAATTTAACCAGTTTCCAATGCACCACAAGAGGAGTCCCTAGGTGCTATTGGGTCACCTCCTACACCTCCCGCTTCATCACCACCAGCATAGGGAGCAAGGAGAGCTTGCAGGGGGTGACTAGCGTGTATATTCCCTAGAGGACTATACCCATATGGAGTAATTCAGAGCGTATCCCTTTGTTGACCTCAACTGAGCTACACTTGTTTCCACCAGCTGAGGACCTGACCCTAGCGATGTACATTCAGAGATGTTCTAAAGACGTTTATTTTATGTAGTTTTAGGATCAGTTTAGCTGCCCACATTGGAGGAAGGGCCATGTACTAATGGACAGTAGATGGGAAAGTGCTAAGTCACTACACCCAGATTGCTGGGTTTAAAAATCAAACTGAGGCTAGAGAAGTTGCCTTTAAAGAAGCAATGCTTTTGAAACTGTATCTGTAAAACAGGTTACACTACTTAAAAGGAGAAACAGTTGGTTTTTAAGTTTCTAGTTGGAAAGCTGGAATAAAACAGCACTGTTTTTCTTTTGGCTAAAGATAAATTCATGCTGTTGAGAAAACAGTCCAGTTTAAACTGTCCAGTGTCTACTGAGACATGATGAGATGAGTTTATTGTCTGATAAACTATGTAGTGAACATAGGACCCTTATTACATTAGGTTTCTGGTGAGGTTACAACTCATGTAAAGACATCATTCAGCACGGAAGCATGGCTGTGGAGACGTAGGACTTTCTATCAAAGTGGATTAGTTGTGGGTGTAAAAGAAGAAAGGGGATTAGATTTTGCCTAATACTACATGTTTGCACTTCGTCGGATGCGTTTCATATATTTCAGGTATCTTGTCTGGACAAAAGAATTGCCATACTATATCAGATCTGTGGTCCATCTTAGACCGGGTATCTTCTCTCTGACAGTGATCAGCACCAGATGCTTCAGAGGAACGTGAAACCTTACAGTGGGCAGCAGTGGGATAATCTGTCCTCATGAAAGTTTTATTCTAATCCTTAATATTTAGATATTGAATTGAATCTAAAGCAGTAGGCTTTATCTCTCTTCTAAAATCTGTTGGCACTAACTGTTCCAATTCTGGATATTCTTGTTGTGACATTGCACTCTATATGATTTTATGAAAATATGCTAATGTAACTGGCATATGCTTCATGCAAAAGGTCTCTTATAATCTTATAATCTATAGTTTATAATCTACTGAGTGTGATCATCCTATTTGTATAAATGTACCACTCTTGTATCTAAAACTAGAAATATGAAATATAACTCTGAGGGCCTATTGTAATTATGGAAAGTGTAGGCCATTAATGGTGATTTGAAATCTTGATGACTCCCATTAACCAGGACAATTGACTGCAAATGGCTCTGTTTTACCTGAAAGTTTTCCTGTATACATGTGTGCTGGCAAGTGGGTAATGAAGTCTAACAGTGACATGAGATCATGTCACCTGAACTGGAATCCATCTTTAACCTGGTGTCTTTCCATTGAGAAGGAGGGGGTGGGAACCCAGAAAGGGACAAAGAATTCCCGCCTTATGCAAAAGGTATATAAATGGGTGGAACAGAAAAGTGATCAGCCATCATGAGGAATCTTCTAGCTACCACCTGAGCTGGAACAGGGGCTGTACCAGGGGAAAGGATTGTGCCCAGACTAGGAAGGCATCCAGTCTGTGAAAGAAACGTATTAAAACATCTCTGAGGGTGAGATCTTATCTGTAATCAGTTTCTTATTGTATTAGATATAGACTTGTGTGTTTTATTTTATTTTGCTTGGTAATTCACTTTGTTCTGTCTGCTACTACTTGGAACCACTTAAATCCTACTTTCTGTATTTAATAAAATCATTTTTACTTATTAATTAACCCAGAGTATGTATTAATGAAACAGCCATGCATATCTATCAGTGTTATAGAGGGCAAACAATTTATGAGTTTACCTCGTATAAGCTTTATACAGGGTAAAACAGCTTTATTTGGGTTTTAAACCCCACTGGAAGTTGGACATCTAAGTGTTAAAAATAAGAACACTTCTGTTAGCTGCTTTCAGTCAAGCCTGCAGCTTTGGGGTGAGTAATTCAGATCCTGGGTCTGTGTTGGAGCAGACAGGCATGTCTGGCTCAGCAAGACAGGGTGCTGGAGTCCCAGGCTGGCAGAAGTAGTCTTGGCTCATCAGTTGGCAGTTCCCAAGGGGGTTTCTGTGATCCAACCCATCACATTTGTTATCCATATAAATGTCAAATCTTTCTATGAATATTGATATTTTCTTGGTCTCAGTGACATCCAGTGGCAGTGAGTTCTGCAGTCTGATTAGGCACTGTGTGCAAGAGTATTTCCTTCTCTCAGTTTTCAATTTGCCATCTTTCCATTTTATTGAATGTCCACATGTTCTTGTGTTCAGAGACAGGAATAATATTCTACCTTCTCTACACTATTCATTTTATTATACTTCGATCATGTCACTTTTTACTCATCTCCTAAGATAAGCAATCAAAATCTTCTCAGTCTATCAATTTCCAATGGACCCTCATCCATTGCACAAGGAAAGGGCAACAGGATGATCATTTTCGATTTGCCTAGCAGAGGGAGGCCTGGTGGATAAAAGTATTAGGCCATTAGGACCAGTTTAAGTATTGCACTAGATCAATAGCCAGTGAGTAGTTTCTTGGGGTCCTATTCACCCCACAATCTTTATTTTAGATAATTTAATAGAGTTATAGCCTCTACTTTGTTGACATCTGTGTATTACTTGCCTGTGAAGCCTGAAACAAAACAAGTTTCCTTAAGTTTTTATGACATTATTTTAAAAGCTTTAGTGATAAATCTGAAGGTAGAGTAGAAGATAGAGAAGAGAGATAGAAAAGTGCTCAGAGAAACAGTGTTAAAGCTAGAGCAGCCTTTGGTTGCTAGGCATAGGGTCCCTGGGTTGGAACCCAGAGTAGTGAGTGGGCCTGGGTTCCCTCCCAACCACTGAGAAAATGGCACAGAAGACTGCCCTTAGAGAGTTTGTCCAGTGGAATTTTGATAGCCTGGTGGGGGAGGACTAGAGTGATCTGTGCTGAGCCATGAAGAGGGAGCACTCTGAGCCCAGAGATAGAGCCCATGGGATGAGCAATGAAGGAAGGGGTGCCAGACCAAGACAGAGCTAATCCCCAGATGTAGCCAAAAGGACCTTCCAGTGGTAATTAGAAACCAGTATAGGGACATATAGTTAAAAATCAAAGGCTATGTTTAAAAAATAATAATACTTTTAACACTAAGTAGAATATGAAAGAAAGAGAAACAAAAAGGACAACACAACTCAGATTTTCCTGGTTTGTATTGCAGTAACAAGCAACAAAGCTCCCCCTTCAGCTATTAAGTACTCTACAGAACTTTTATTGAACCAGAGACAAATCATAATAGTCTTTTTGACTGAGGTACCTAATTAAACTAATGAGTGCTTTTTTTCTTTAAAAAATTATATTTGCTTTAGCAGATGCCATGGCATTTTGAGTCTCTCTGTTGCAAGGGGAACCTAACTGGGTGTTTCTTGGGGAACTGAAATGTAGATAACTATCAAGTCCCTTGTCTTAGCAGCTGCATTAATCTCAGGTCATGAACAGTCCTGAGCTGCTTTGGGGGTTATTTTCTCAGACTGAATGGTGGTATGCATCAGCCAAAAAATATCCCAAGGGCTCCTTAGCTGTACAAGCTATGGAAAACCGTTGATGCATGGAATGTTGGCAAGGCACAAAGTCGAAAATCAGTTATAATAAAAATTAAATTGGCAATGCTTTATTGCAACATTTACTAATGTAAAGGAGCTCCTCCCCTCCTGTTGTGTTATATTGTACTTATGATTCTCAAGGGTATCACTTCCTCTATCTATCGCTAGGAAGTGCATGTTAATCCAGATAGAGTCCAATGCTAGAAGAAACTATTGTTTCCAGGATCCTGGGCTGGGCAAATATCAGACATTGATCAACATGGAGGAAAAGGGGAAGGAAGAAGGGGAGAATAATACAAAGTCCAATTCAGTATTCCACAACTATAGGAGAGATACTTTTGGAATCTGAAAGTCTCCACTGCTATATAGTTGAAGAGGAATAGTATGTTCCTGTGGGCTAGTGAGCAAGTTCAACTATGGGATGAGGACCTTAGTTGCTTTCCTTGGGCAGCAATATTCTTCCCACAAGCAGCTCATTCAAGCAATGTATGCTATTGATCTGAAATAGGTCACATTTTCTTTAGATTACTATACATATAAAGAGTCACCAATAAAACAAATTTGCAACTTTTTAATGTATTCTTTAAGCAGACCACTCTTAATTCAAACAATTTATTAGGGAATTTGTATTGTCCCATAATATCACCTGCAAATGAAAACAATTTTTAGATATTTTGACTTTGGTGGGAGTTGAGTGTTGCACTTCCATCAGGAGGCTCTCTGAACTTCACAAGATCATGCTCTTACTCTGTGAAACTGCCAATTTTGCCTACAGCTGCCTATCTCCCATCCATACTTCCTTTCTTCACACTGTCATTTTATAATGCATAGTTGTAAATACACTTTGAAGTCTACTTTTGATAGAACTTCAAAGTAGCTCCCCTGTGCCTAGGGATAGACAGAAAGTTGATGTAGAAGCAACACATTATAACATTGAAGTTTGCCTGTAGCTATAAGTTCAAGGAGAGCACACTCTGGATAAATGCATTTTTCCTAACTTCCTAAACACATATTGCTTAAAAGGTAACAGTCACAGAAGAAGGAAGGAGAAAAAAAACCCAATTCCCCATGATATTACTTGCCAGTATTCTATTTTTTGCAGGAGTGCCTTCATTTTCAGGATAAAAATGCTGTAAACTTATCACTAAAATACTGAGAATTTTTCTTTTAAAAGGGGATTTTCAGATTAAGGTGTTTTGAACCTGTTGTAAAAGGGTAAAAAAAAATTCCATTAAGAACCCTGTATTCTATCACTAATACAACTCAAGAAAATTCATCCCTGTGCAGATGGACAACTGAATTCTAACTTAAGCCCTAGTTTAGTGTTTACCCTCAAAGCACAGAAGGCTACTTCATTCTTCCCAGCACACTTTTTAAAACCATAAAGGATTATCATAAGTGTTTTGGTGACCTTCTCTACTGATGGAGGATGGCTAAATGTAGATACTTGCTTCCACCAGATTGGAATCTACCACTATCAGCTAAAAAAGGAACCAATAGCTATAGTAGGTTTTTCTCTTCTATATGGTCCAGCCACTAAGAGGAAGTCAAATGCAGATGTTGCATGTGGTTAACACAACAATTTGCTAGACAGCAGTGGGATATTAGGAGTAAAAGATTCATAGCTTCTATTCCTGGCACTGGAAGGGAATGGAATTTGGAGGTTACAGACAGCAAAGACAAACACATGGATTGATGCATGCATTCTGAAAGGCAGTATGGCTCTGCATGAGACTTGGATATACCATACTGATAGGGTTCTATTTCCAGCTATGACAGAAGTGACTTTGTGCAATATTTCCATAACCCCATATGTAAGATGTTAAATACTTGCCTGTCTCCTCAAGTAGGGGTATGAAGCTTTGCTCAATAATAAGCACTATGAAGTGCAGAGACTATTACCACCAGTAAGTGAAAGAGCTAAAATTAGAGTTTATGGTCTTCTTCTGGCTCTTAGGCCAGCAATGCCCACTGCTTCAGCTCCATAAGCCTGGGGAGCATGCTCAGTGCAGTTAGGTCAATGGGCCCAGTACAGATGGAATGTTTAAAGATTTTAGCAGCAAGCCCCTAACAAGCAATGCTGATTTGTGGCAATTTTAAGAGACTTATGCCTTAGCCTAATCTGCATAAATTAGGAAATGTAAATGTTAGGAAATGTCAATATTAAGGATCTACAAATGTTAAGCGATAACAGTTCTCTAAGCAAGATGACACAGAATCTACATCAAAAGAGAACTTCTAATACATTATTTTGAATGCAAGCCTTCAAAAAATTGTTAAGCTAAAATGTGTCATCATTTCCCTATTCAGCAATGGGCAAAGATCAAATAGTTTGCTGAGTCAGTTTGGTTGCACTAAGTACCCAACAGTTCAAATGATTATTTGGAGGCTTATCAGAACTTCTTTCCATTTATTAGCTGCATAACTTGAAGATAAAGCTCTCTACCAAGATTTGTAGTAATTTCTTCTTTCAGACTGACCTTAAAGCTCAATTTCTCTCTTCCTCTATTTATTAGGTTCCATTAGAAAATCTTTCACCATGATACAGAAGCCCTGCACAGAAGTAAGCTGTGACGTTATTGATATAAATTGGGACCATATAGAACATGGGTTGCAACCAAGGTCCTGCAGTGGCACCAAATCTTAGATAAAGGGGGTCATCTAAGGTGTCTAAGACCAGATTATGGGTTGCTGGTTATAATTATGCAGTCTATATGTCTGTATCATTTTTAGTTGAAGTTATGAATGTTGGCTCTATGCTGTCTGCATTTCAAGTTTGTGCTGTGCTTCTGGGGGAAGCCTCCCAGACAAGCTGGTGTTAGTTCTGCCTAGCCTGTTTGATGGCCCATTAAGGACCATCAGCTACACAATTGACCCATGGAGAGAAGGCAGACACGCCTTGTGACTCAGCAAGGTATGCAGAGACTTGTCCATGTGACTGCAGACTCCATTTTGCTGTAATTTTCCACAGTGAGGACAAAGAGATTCTTACACCTGGAAAAGTCTATATAAGGCTAATGCCTCATCTCCATTTTGTCTTCAATCCTGCTTCATACCTCTGGAGGGACTTTGCCACAAACTGAAGCTCTGCACAAAGGGACTGACCGACCAATCCCAGCGGGGGATGTTCTCCAGAGACTTAATTTGAACCTGCAGTTTACTCCAGCACTGCTGCAAGCCTGAACTAAGAACTTTGCCATTACTGTATGTAATTGATTCCATTTAACCAATTCTACCTCTCATTTCTACCTTTTTCCCTTTGTGAATAAACCTTTAGATTTTAGATTCTAAAGGATTGGCAACAGCGTGATTTGTGGGTAAGATCTGATGTGTATATTGACCTGGGTCTGGGGCTTGGTCCTTTGGGATCGAGAGAACCTTTTTCTTTTATTGGGGTGTTGGTTTTCATAACCATTCATCCCCAGGACGAGTGCACTGGTGGTGATGCTGGGAGACTGGAGTGTCTAAGGAAATTGCTTGTGTGACTTGTGGTTAGCCAGTGGGGCGAGACCAAAGTCCTTTTTGTCTGGCTGGTTTGGTTTGCCTTAGAGGTGGAAAGACCCCAGCCTAGGGCTGTGACTGCCCTGTTTGAGCAATTGGTCCTGATTTGGCACTCTCAGTTGGGTCCCGCCAGAATCGCTCCGTCACATAAGCTGCACAAAGCCTGAAAAGCCTCAGAAAAGATTTTTGGTTCTCTTCTTCTGTGGGCAGAGGAGAATGGTGATGCCACATGAGGTGTCTTTGTATGCATCAAACTTTCGCTTCTGGTCTGGGTCAACAGCCAGACCAGGGAAGCAAATGATAGGCCATCATTTAGGATGCTAGGCTGGCACTTTGGAGAGCTGGGTTCAATTCCCTTCTTTGTCACAGACTTCTTGTGTGACCTAATACAAATCACTGAAGCCCAAAATGTAGGTGTTACTGAGATCCTCAAAACCCATGCTCAATGGATGTCTAAACCTAAAGGCACCTAAAATCAAGGAGCACCTGCACTGCAAAAGTTCCCTACATGACTGTTTCTGCTTCTGGTCATATACACTGCTGCCTTAGGCAGGCACCCAGACACCTACTTCACAGCTAAACCCCAGCATGATCTGCAAACCAGCAACAGATAGTTTTTCCCCCATCATCCTGGGCCCAATCTTGCCCAGAGCGTGCCTAACTCCACAAAGTGACTGAGGTGGGCTTTTATCTAAGAGGTGGAAAACTCATTTTCAAATCCTCTCTCATCAGGCCAAAGAGGTGAACTGAACCTGTGTCTTCTACATCCTGGGCAAGTTCCCTAGCCACTGGGCAAAAGATTACAAGGGAGGCCTCCTGCAACACTGGTGATTGCAATGCCTAAGTTCTTCTGTGAATCTGGGCCTTCATCTATCTGTGCCCAAGTCTCTCATCTATACAAAGGGGATAATACCTGAAAATACAGGGGTGCTGAAAAGATAAATACAGTAACAACTTGGAATTATTCAGTTACTACTGTGATGGGGGCCATATAAGTACCTAAAATTTAAAATTATTGTGATGCTGCCCAGAGATACCCAGGATTACGAGGCACCTCACCACCTTCTGCCCTTAGTATAAAGAACAGTTGTCTGTGCCTTCTGTGCAACATCTCCCTGAAACCGCCAGCCTCTGGCAACACAAACACTCTCTGTACAAGTAAGTGCTAGGCATACACCACTCCCACAGACCTTGGAGTGTTCCCTATAGTGTCCAGCTCCTTGTCCACTGAACGTTGGTGTTCCCAAAGGAACAGTACACACCAGGTTATTAGTTATATCCTAAAATACATCTCTGCTCAACACACAGCATTTAGATATATTTATAGTGAAAACAAAAATAGGGTAAAGTACAATAGAGTACAAGTACTGCAATACATATATTGAAATATTTGGAGTGCAAATACTGGTTACATATAAAATAATCATCACACACTTTCTAGAGACTAAATTTAACTAACAAGTTACTCTCCTGCCAAAAGAAGCTTCTCACCCAAAGTTCTGTCCAGTGTTTTCCACCAAGACTGGTTGAGATCCCTTCTTCATGAAACAAACTTGCTTTCCATATACTTTCTAGGTGAAGGACAACAGGTTGTCTCTCTGCACCCCTAAATTTACCAGCATAGATCTTTGACATGCACCTCAAATTTACATCTGTAACTTTCCTCTTTCAAGAAATCACCATCTTTCACTGCTATTCAGTTCAAACTGGTGAGTAGAGGCCCACTGTGAATCATGAAATACCTAAATTTACATGTAAACAGACATACATTTCTTGTCTAACAGAAAACCTGTTTTTCACCTTTACTGGTGACCAGTCCCTAGACACAGACTTTAAGAACATAATTTTCAGTGTATATGCTCAACATCTTACACAACATCTGGACATGTGTTTTGTAATGATATTGATGATCAATATGACTTGAGCTTTTATTAGAGACCTCACATGATCCTTGTTGGTGAAGTAGAATGTAAACACAAGATTTCTATAACCCTTATGCACCACTTGTGCTCACTATGAGTTGGCATCCAGATATCCTTGTGTCACACTTATATAATAATTTTCAACTACAATATTAAGGGTCTGATCCAAAGCTCATGAAATAGATGCCTTTTCATGTACTTAGTAAGAATAATATTAATCCCTAACAGAGCTTTTTCAAACTCCAAAAATGTGTGGGTTTTAACCAAAATTGAAATCACATCTGTTTACCCCATTCCTAATAAAGGGAGAGCACCCTAAATTTTATATCCAACTTTTAATGATTTTCTGTCGACTAATTATCTAATTGATTATATATGTAAAATGTATGTATATGATATATATAAAATATTTAAGTTTGATATAGCTGAGATGCATTTTTGTAATTTGAAAAATTATTTCCCCATGTGGTTGTATTCCCAAAAAGCCTGATTTTTTAATATGGGTTTCAGAAGACAGCAGTTTCACTTTGTGATGTGTCAAGTTGGCTTAAATCAATCATGCTGTGTTACACTGATGTAACAAGACACAAGACAAAATGGAAATGACGCATCATCAGTGAAAATGTGACTGAACTTGACAAGTCACACAGGAAGAGCCAAAGAAGAAAGTCGTTTAAATTTCCAGAGAAATTAACACACTTAACAAAAATAAAGTTCTTAATCAGTTATAATGAGACCCTTCAGTTAATTAAACAAAGTTGGGCTAGATTAATACCACCTTTAAAAAAAAAAAGGATTTTTTCTAGAGAAGTGTTTAAATAACTCTTACAAATCACTCCCATATCTATGCTTAAAGATCTGATTCATCAGCTATTTTGTGACAACATAGCAAAATATATTATTTCATTATTAATTTGAATAAATAATAAATACATTATTTTAAATGAATATTTTTGTCAAAAATGATGGTTTTACAAATATGAATGAAGTCCTCGACTGTATTATGATGAGTGTTCAGTAGTGCATAAAAGCCTCCACGAGGGCCAGGACCTTTGTGCTAGGCACTGTACAAAAAAAGAATATAAGGCAGTCCCCTAAGACCCATCTAAAAGACAAAACTAGACAGACAAAGAAGCACTTACCACAAGTTCAGTCCTTGTAAGTTACAGTACAGTTTCCTCCAAGTTTTCCCTACATGTCACAACCCCCTCATATATGTATGTCTAGAGACTAGAGAACAGGTAAAAATGAAACAGCAGCAATGTACAATTTCCAATGATGTACTATGAATGTGCCTCTCAACCCAAACGTTAAGGCACTGCACCTCTAGGGCTCACTCCACTGACATCAGAGATTCCCATGCACTTCGTTGTATGGAAAGCGTAACTAATTGTCCAGACCTATACAATCTTTGGCCTTTTCAATTAAGCTGCTGGTTGGAGTTCCGATGTGATGAAGGTCTTTGTGAAAAAGACATTCCATACTGGGTTTGACAGGAGTCTTGACAGTTCACATTAACAAGTTCACATTAACAAATATTCAAGTGAAAGTCAAAACCAGATTTGTCAGTTTTGGTTAGCTGAGCACACACATTTTTAGATTTTGGGGTTTCTCACAGTGCTAACCTGGTTAGATATGAAAAGTAGGCCTAGATGTGGAAGTTTCTGTATAACATTACTAATTTCCTGACACACCCTGTCCCCCATATGACAACAATATAGTAAATATTAATTAGCAGGGCTTGCAAATTGTGCATCTATGTACAGTATGTAATATTTCTGACCTGCAGTCCAAGTAACAAATCTATACACTTGTAGTATTCAATATCACGGTATAAATATTGAGACAGACCATTTGAAAGTCCTCTGCTGGATTCTTGACACAGATACAAAAACCCCACTTTTTATTTGAGCTGCAGCCTAAACATTTTAAGTCCTGGAATGAACTTCCTCAAGTGAACTTTCATCTGTGTTTCCATTTAAGGGCTATGTAGCTAAAATCTGGCCTCCAAGATACCTCACCCGGAGACTTGTAGTATATTAAAAGGATGTTCCCCATAATCTCTGGGCTTTGCAAGCACATCTTGTATGCCTGATATCAAGCTGACATGGATTCCATCATTGATAAATGGAACAGAGACTTTGAATCAACATTTAATAGGCAAGACTGGTGTTCCATTTAATCTTGCACACTAATTCTCTACAGGTTCTGAATATGAGGGATTTGTTGTTTAAGATCTTCCATTGCACGTATCTGCATCCTTTCCCTCAACCTTTTCAAATGTGTTAGCTAAAATATGACTTGGAAAGAAAAAAGTTTCAGTACTTTTGGGGAAATAATTTATTTTGAAACAGTTAGGCAGTTTGAAGTTATATTCCCCACTGATTTAGCTATATCTTTGGTAAGCCTAGTCTTCAAGGATTTTTCATGGATGAACTACTGATCTATCCCAGAGCACATTTTCCAGCATTCCCATGACAGGAGTACTGTTCATAAACCTGATCATTTGCCTGAACTGAGAAACCTATAATGCTATTAGAAAGTCAGGGTTGAGTACTTTGGCTACCTGTTAAGAAATTGATTCTCACTATGGCACATGAATATTGCACAAAATTCACTGCCATGTTCCAGTGTGCTCTTTGTGTTCTGCTTCTCCCACCCCCTGAATGTTTATTAACTATTATGATTGATGTTTCTTTCAACTGGGCGAGTGGGCAACAATATGACAGATGAAATTCAATGTTTATAAATGCTAAGTAATGCACCTTGCAAAACGTAATCCCAACTGTACATACAAAATGATGGGTCTAAATTATCTGTTATCACTCAAGAAAGAGATCTTGGAGTCATCATGGATAGTTATCTGAATACATCTGCTCAGTGTGCAGCAGCAGCCAAAAAAAGCAAACAATGTTAGGACCATTTGGAGAGGGGTAGATAATGAGACAGAAAATATCAGGATGCCGCTAAATAAATCCATGAATATTTCATACAGTTCTGGTTGCTCTGGTTAAAAAAAAAGATATATTAGAACTGGAAAAAGGACAGAGAAGGACAGCAAAAATGTTTAGGGGTATGGAACAGCTTCTGTAGGAGGAGAGATTAAAAAGACTGGGACTGCTCATCTTAGAAAAGAGATTGATTAAAGAGGTATTTGCTAGAGGTCTATAAAATTGTGAGTGGGGTGAGGAAAGTGAATAAGGAAGTGTTATTTGCCCCTTCACATAACACAAGAACCAGGGCTCACCCAATGAAATTAATAGGCATCAAGTTTAAAACAATAGGACAGGGATCAGCAATGTTTGGCATGTGGCCATTTGTTTACCTGCCATGTCTGCAGTTTTGGCCGATTGCGGCTCCCACTGGCCGCAGTTCACCGCACCAGGTCAATGAGGGCTGTGGGAAGCCACAGCCAGCACATCCCTCGGCCCGTGCTGCTTCCCGCCACCTGCATTGGCCTGAAGCTGCGAACCACGGCCAGTGGGAGCCACAGTCAGCCAAACCTGCTGATGCAGCAGGTAAACAAACCAGCCAGGCCCGCTGGGGGCTTACCCTGGCAGGCCACGTGCCAAATGTTGCTGATCACTGCAATAGGACTAGGAATGACTATTAGCCAAGATGGTCAGGGACACAACCCCATGCCTTTGGTGTCTCTAAACCTCTAATTGCCAAAAGCTGGGACTGGAGCATTTGATAATTGCCCTGTTCTGCTCATTCTTTCTGAAGCATCTGGCACTGGACACTGTTGGAAGACATGATATTGGGATAAATGAATTATTGGTCTGACCTAATATGGCTGTTCTTATGGTCTTAATTTATCTGGTACATTTTCGTACAATTTTGGCTTTGTCATGCTTAGCCTATTTCCTCTGTTGCATCTTACCTTAGGAACAGGTTCTATCACTGTTATTCACACTGAATAGTATTTTACCACTGATGTCAATGGAATTATTCATGAAGAATGATATTACTCAATAGAAATAATGCACCAGATTCTGTCATCTTAATTTGTGAGTACTCTTCAAGGGCCAGATTCTGATACTTTTACTCACCTTGAGTTGTACTTTACTGAGAAAGTAGTTCTGTTGAAATCAATACGGCTACACATGGAGTAAGGTACTACTCAAAGTGAGCAAGGATATCTGCATATAGCCTAAATTAATTCATATTCACTGTATAAGTTTACATTCATACTCTTGATGTAAGTGTTACTTGTCTTAAAATATATATTTCCTGCTCTTAAGGCTGTATCACAAAAAACTAATAGAGAATGAAAAGAAATAAACTATTTTAAAAAATTACTTGCCAGCTTCATTTTAACTTTACTTTACTTTTGTATCTGATTTTTATGCTGCTATTACTTCTATTATGGATTTGAATTGGTATTTTAGAGAGAAATATGTTTTACTAGAATACTAAATAGTGCCCCTGGTAAGAGAGTATTTTTTTCTTTTCAATAAAATGTCTCCTACATGTGAGATACAAAATGTATGCAGTTTCCCCAGATGAGATAGTGAGGGAACTCAGTGGAGCAGATTGCTAGAAATTCCCTCACCACTAGCTAAAGCTGGACTTTGTATTTGCATGAAGCCAGCCTACATTACTAACACTGTTAAGCCTCAGCTCATTTAAATTAGGTATATTGGCATCAGGCAGCATAAGCAGCTTGTTTGGCTTCTTGGTTGAAAGAGAAGTGTAATGAGGTGGGGAAAATTTAAGAGCATTTCCCTGCCCAGCCGAACATAGAGATGACTGCACAGCATGAGCACTGCAGGTAGCTCAGATAGCAGTGGTGGGTGGAATATATTTATAGGAAATACTACTGAGTTGACTTAGTGGAAAGGGGCCATTGATTGTATTTCTAGATAAAAAATAAACCATAACGGTTTCCTAACTTTATTCATTTCAATGTGAACTATAATTCAATCGAATATTAAACACTATGAGGAAATAAGCAACAAAATCAACTGCAACTGAAAATAGACAATGTCTTTGCAAAGCAGTTGCCCTTCTCTATATAACTTGTTTTTCTGTCCTATTTATATATTAGCTTTAGGTTCAGGATTGTGTAATGTTCAGTTATTCTCCTGGAAAAACTGAATAAAATAAGTAATGATGGCTGATGATTTGGCCTCCTGGATATAAAAAGGCAACATGGTTTCTTGAAATGCCTCCACATTTAAATAAGTTAAAGATAATGGTGATTGTGTTTGCTTTCCAAATGCAGGACTAGATTATGTTTATGGGCAAGCCCTGAACAAGCAACACTACCCCAGCAGTCACTGCAGGAAGTATTGGGCCTCAGAGGAAAGTCTGTGGGTCAATTCCTCCCCTGGTCCCCTCTTATTCTCTAGAGGAAGTAAGTTACTTCAGTCCTTGAAAACGGATAGCTTACTTCCCCCTTGCGCCTTGCAAGCTAGTCTGGCCAGTAAGTAGGGAGACAGAGCTAAAACTCCATCCACCCTCCCTCACTCATTTGCTCTCAGGCAGATGCAAGGGTTGTGTGCCACACCAGACCCAGAACCAAAGATATGGATAGGCCGAGCAAAGGCAAGAGGGGTCCTTGCTTCCTTGTTTGGGTGAGTAAGATAAAGGCACAACCTAGACCTTAAACCTTTTGGGTTTGCTTGTTTGTTTCGTTTAAATAAACTCACGTCCCTCCCCAATGAGGATGAGCCTGGATTGTGAAACATCAGTCTGCCACTAGCTTTCCTTGGGACAGAAACACATACAACCCTATGCTGCATGCATCATTATGAGTTACAATGCCTCCTGTGTAAATATTTAGTCTTACAGCATGTATAGCTATAAATTAACATAAATTGTCATGTGGAAAGTCACAAAAGCAGTTGTTCTGCTTAGTTAAGATTGATAATTGGACTCTAAGCTATACAGCAACTCATGAGATAAAATATATTGAGCTACAACCCAAATTCTGTTCATATATTGAAAACCCAAATGTGGGGATTTTCATATTAACTCTTTATCCAGCTTTTAGAATTAATACTTTCTTTGTTTGTGTATATTAATATTTCCTCCAGCATAGTAAAGACTAGCTAGCCTTACCAGAAAGAACATCTTTCAGAGAAAAAAAATATAGCATTCCACCCCACCAAAGAATGCTAAGAAAGAAAGAAAAAAACAAAAAAAACCCCAAGTGCTATTAATCTATTCAGGCTACACTGTCCTGTCCACAGAGGAGAAAGGGAAACACTGACTATCTCAATGGACACAGCGTCCCCACCCACCCCATGCACCAAAAATAAAACTGTTACTATTCAATAGCATCTCTGTTTTGTAAGAAAAAAGTATATTCTTAGAGAAATGACATGGTGCTCCACAGAAGGGGTAACCAGGTCTCTTGTGGAAGGAAGTATTGCCCTCACCCTCACACAGTGTGCCAGAGTCCATTTCTCCTTACACCAGAGAAAGAAAATCAACTCAGATCCTTCTCTCATTCTCAGTCTTGGGAGATCCTTTTATTTTCATTTGTATTGTGGTAGTTCTTAGGGGCTAGTGTCATGGAGATTTATTTTTAGTTTAGGAACCACATCCTCAAAACTAGTTCTATCAAAGCCTCAGTCACAGCTGTGACACATACTAGGTTAAGGATTCTCACATCCAAATGTAAAATGCTATCACACAAATTAGCTCATTCTTGTACAACAGATTCTACCAGTCCTCACAGTCCTAATATGGCACTTTAGCTTATTGCATCATTCCACATACCAAGGACTTCCCAGTTAGATGCAGTATTTTCTCAATATTATGAATATTCTTTATGTTGCTCAGTAAATAGGACTGTACAATCTCTCTGTCTCTCTGTCTCTCTCTCTCTCACACACACACACATACACACACACACACACACACACACACAACCTGCAGGATGAATTTCTCTTTTTCATGGGCTTACTGGTTCCCTTGTGACACACCTAAATTTCCACTCATTTTTCCCCTCCTTGTCCAGGACTAATTAAAGAACATTTCCAGCCCCATCTGACAAGCCATTTAACTGGTTCCCCAGCTACAATCCTCCGAGAAGTGTGGAGGGTTGCCAGTTCTCATGATTTCATTGAAAGTAACACAATTTTGGCTCGGGCTAAAGCCAGAGCCAATATGGTGATGATTCCCAAAGCTCCAGCTCCTACCCAAATTTCAGCCCTGTCTGGGGAAAACTCCCTCTGATTAGCTGCCATCCCCACTTGCCCACTTTCTGTGGAAGAACAGCCTATCAGGGCTCCTGCAGCAGACAAGCAGAGTTCTCCCACCACCAGTCAGGAGCCAGAGGAATTGAGGGGGTGGGGGAAGTGAGGAGAGGGAGCAGCTGACAACATGCTTACAGAAGTGGAAGAGGGAGCAGAAAAAGCCCAGTGATCCAGGACCGTCCTGCTCCCTCCTCCCCACTCCGCTCCTGTGAAAAATGAATTGGCTTCTCACTGTTCCTTTCCATCCCCACAACTTAGAAGCAGGAGATAGGGTGGGGAAGAACCCAGGAGGTGAGGGAGAAGTGGAGGTGCACTAAGAGATGTAGGGCTGGGGTGGCAGACTTGAGGTGAGGCTTGGGACAGTGTATAATCAGTTCCTGGGATGGGCAGAATTGGGGAGCACACAGTTATTTAATTTGAAACATAAGAAGCTGGAAGCTTCACAGGCAACCTGTGAGAGCTCCTCTAGCAGGGGCCAGAATCACCTTATTCTGTGTTTGGCAGAGTTAGCAACATTGTAATTCTCTCTCACACACACACATACACACACACACACACACAGGGGTGGGTGGGGAAGACTGAAAAAAAAAGGAAATACATCAAAAGACAAAGCAAAATATGGAAAATCTTCCTATTTACAAATCTCATGCTTTTTGAACTTTTGGAGTTGTCAATATGGAGCATGAAACCTTTTCTCACTATTCAGGCCTCTTGATGCAGTTTTCACACATCTGACTGAAGTTCTGCCTGGCTGGTTTCCTAGCAGAATGAGCTGACTACCGCTCACAGGAGGCAGGAGTGTGGAGCAAACTGACTTAGCAGTATGGGAACTGTTGGGTAAGGCTGGGTGGGAAACATTTTTCTCAATCCCGTCAGAGTTTTCACAATTTCAAAAAGTTTCCCATTCCCCAGTGGGACAAAACAGAGATCCTTCAAACGTTTTCATGGAAGGCCAGAGAGAGCTACCCTTCAGACCTGCCAATAGCATGGTGGTCAGCACACTAACCTCTGATGCAGTACAGGTGACATGGAAAAGGTGGTTTAAGGCCCTGCTCTGCCTGAGTCATAATCCAGGTCTCCCATATCTCAGGTGAATGTCCTGACCACTGGGCTATGAAGTTGGTCTCTCTCATTCTGGTCCTATGAATATTTAATTATTTATACAAAGTAAGCAAGCCCCTGAATAGCCAGTAGCTTGAAGCACTTACCTGGGATGTAGGAGACCTGGGTGCAGGTTCTTTCTCTGAAGCAGGCAGAACCAGATCAAGTCTCTACTCTCATGCAGCCCAGGTGAGTGCCATAATCTCCAGGCTATTTCCTATTCTTGGGTTTCTTTCTCTTGTGGTGTGAGCAGGAAATTCATCATGGACATGAGAAACCATCACGATTGAAGTTTTGAAAAAACTGCCTCTTTGACAGGATAAAGATTTTGGTTTGAAGAATCAGCATTTTCTGACAAAAACATAGAATCATAGGACTGGAAGGGACCTTGAGAGGTCATCTAGTCCAGTCCTCTGCACTCAAGGCAGGACTAGGTATTATATAGACCATCAGTGACAGGTGTTCGTCTAACCTGACCTTAAAAATCTCCAACGATGGAGATTCCACAACCTCCGTAGGCAATTTATTCCAGGGCTTAACTACCTTGACAGTTACGAAGTTTTTCCTAATGTCCAACCTAAATCTCCCTTGCTGCAATTTAAGCCCATTGCTTCTTGTCCTAGCCTCAGAGGTTAAGAAGAACAATTATTCTTCCTTCTCCTTGTAACAACCTTTTACATACTTGAAAACTCTTATGTCCCCACCTTAATCTTCTCTTTTCCAGACTAAACAAACCCAATTTTTCCAATCTTTTAGGTCATGTTTTCTAGACCTTTAATCATTTTTGTTGCTTTTCTCTGGACTTTGTCCAGTTTGTCCACATGCTTCCTGAACTGTGGCGCCCAGAACTGGACACAATACTCCAGCTGAGGCCCAATCAGCGCAGAGTAGAACGGAAGAATTACTTCTTGTGTCTTGCTTACAACATTCCTGCTAATACATCCCAGAATGATGTTTGCTTTTTTTTGCAACAGCATTACACTGTTGACTTATATTTAACTTGTGGTCCACTATGACTCCCCGATCCCTTTCCGCAGTACTCCTTCCTAGGCAGTCATTTCCCATTTTGTATGTGTCCTTCCTAAATGGAGTACTTTGCATTTGTCCATGTTTTGTTTAAACAAAAAATCCTGACTAGTTCTAGTGCCAGGATTCATTTGCCAAATTCTCCTTCCTGAGATGTTTGGAACCTCCACCTAGGACGGGGAAAAGGTGGGGACAGGAGAGAGAGAGAGAATATTAAGATTCTCCTTTCTTTCCCTTCAAACAACCAGCAATGGAAGAAAGAAGAGAAACTCTGTTCCTTTCACCTAGAAACCAGGGAGGGGCAGGTAAAGGTATTATATTATCATGGCAATATTGTAACACAAAATCCAGGAGGTAATGACATGATTATTTTGTAGCTCTCTGCAGCTCTAACAGGTGAGGAAGTGCTCTGTTGCTGCCCTACATTCTCAGTAAAAATAAGAATTTTCTACTCTTTACTCAGCTTAGCACAACTAAGCCAACCCAACTAGGAAAGAGTGATTCTAACCGCAGGGCCAAATTATGCTATTGGCTATGTCTGCGTAGCCAAGCTGAAGACAATGGTGTTGCACAGCTGTAACACAGGACAGAACCTAACCTGCAAAGTCCTTATTTCTGGCACTGCTGCAAAAACTATAAAGAACACAACTTAACGTTTCCAGTTAACGTTAGTAAAGCCATTTTTTTCATTTGAAAACTAAATATATCTGACTTGCGAGATACAGAGTGAAGTAATGACACACATTCCCCCTTACCACCCACACACCCCCACCCTAACAATACTGCAATACTAGAATTCTTTTCCACAAGTAGAATTACACCTACTGGCACTTATTTGTGTCTTAGACAGCAGACTCCTCCTCCCGGTACCTGTCAATAGGCTCACTCTGCTTGGAAATAGGTTTAGTTATTAGGAGTAACATATTGGGGAAAGTGGATGCTATAGTTCATTCACTTCAGCCTTCAAACTAAAGATTTGATTTAGAATACTGAGGCTCTAAGACCTTTCACTTCAGAAATATGACCCCTCTGTTCTGACAACCTGTCAAAATCAGAGCTGAAATGGATGCTGGTATAGTTGAAAATGACAAGTTTAAAGATCCTCAATGAAGCCTCAGGTTTTAGCACTGAAACAAACTACATATTACAGTATTGCTACAAAATGCAACATTTCAGTATTGAAATAAGCTAGAAACTATGGTTTGTTATTAAAATATTTTCAGTAATTTCTCTCAGATCCCAGCCATTTCTCCACTATCAGAATAAGGGGACCCTAGCATAAATTGAAGCACACTATGGGTAGAACTACCTTCATTATACAGCATGTAGGCAACCGGTAGAATTAATTCCCCTAAGGAGTCATTAAGTCAAACATCCTGGCTTCATATAATCATGGTCACTGACATTTGTACCTAGGCAAGTAGAGATAACAAGTGGAAGGAGAGGCGGGGGGGGAAATGAAGCCTCATGCTTCAGGCCATGAGAGAAATTCTTTTTTGACTCCTTCTCCCCCCCATGCAAAAAAAACCCCTTTCTCTCTCCATTTTCAGCAACTTGACTTCTTCCTTCTAGCAACTTTCAAAATGGCCATGGTCCAGTGTGAATAATCTTGCAAATATTTCATTGCACTAGTATTCACAATAGTCTTGTGATTAATAATTCAATCAGATGTATGTAAATAAGTGAACAAAATGGGTCATGGATAATTTTTTGCTCTGTCTCTCTTTTGTAGCACAGAGGGAATTTCAGGCAAACAGATTCCTGTAGCTGTGATCTATTATAAGCATAAATATAAATTCAAGGCACAAAAGCCTGTGGAGAAGATATAGATGATGTTTCAAAGGTTTTATAAATACTGCTTCTAAATCTCAGTGCATCTTTCTCTTAAGAATCATACATTAAATGGAAGGGATTTCTACATTTATATCGCTGTGTTCAAAGCATCAGTGACTAGCATCTTCCATGGTTTTTTTAGATTACATTTTAGGGGAGATTTTAAAGACACAAAAGGAAGTTAGATGCCCAAATTCTGTTGATTTGTGCCTTTGAAAGTCACCCCCTGTATCATAGCATATTGATAGCAAATTTAATCCCTATACAACAGGCCAATCCCGGCCCCTGTTCCAGCCCATTTGCACCCCTTCAGTAGCCCTGGAGATTTGATGGAGTATGAAAATGCAATACAATCACATCTGCCCAATCGTTATCAGGGCTCACACTGAATACAGCATATGTAAACAAAAGCACCACCACATGCTGCTACTTAAAAACCCAGAACAAAAGCCCCCACTATTAGTTTATTTCTCTTCTCCAGAAAATAAAATTCCATATCAACAATGAGCACTGACTCAAGAGGATTTAGACACATCTTCCCTCAAAACTAAAGCAAGATGTGCTTTGCAAATCTCAATTTGTAATCTAGAGAATCTGAAGATTAAATTTAAAGAATGTGAAAATGATTTGCCCATGAGTTTCGGAAACAGTATATTCATAATGACTTCTTTTTACCTGACGTATTTTAATGAAGATGTTAAAAGCATTTAATCCTTTCTGCAAAAAAAAAATCCACAAATGTACTGATTTGAGGACAACGGTGAAATTATCTTAATTTACTAAGCATATAGAAATGAGGGGAGGAATAGATTTTACATATATTATCATTTCACATGCACACACCTCTTTTCATATTTTATGTGTCTCATAGAAAATTTATTTCCATGAAAACTGGGAATGCAAAATCAAGTTTGAAAGAGTCATGAGTGAAATCCACAGGACAAAGCCAATGAAAAGCGTACTATGCTGCCAAGTGATTTACTCAGCATCTCTATCAAAGAGACAGGATGGAAAAAATCTTTACTGCATCTCAGACCTCAGAGTATTGGGAGTGTTCAAGGTCAAACAAGAAGAGTTTCCCTCTAGTACTTGTTACTTTCTTCAGTCTTTTATCTTTCTGAAAGGTTAATTGTACAGAGAGGCAGAAGGATAACAGTACAAAAAGGAAATTTTTAAATATAAGAGTACAGGTGGCCAAAAAGCTATATTTGAAATATATGTAAATAAATATATGTGTGCATGAAGAGTATTCTATTTTCCTAGGCATTAGATATGCAATTCATAGTAAGAATTAGGAACCTCCATTATCAGATCAAAGCCTTGATCCTGAGCTTCAAAGACATCAGTGGGTCATCACCCAGGGACCTCCAGAAGTGACCACATCACCACCTATGACTCACCTAGATAGCTGAACTTCTCTGGGACCATGCAACTTAGAACCCCAGAGGAAGCACATGATAGCAAGCGATGAAGCATTCTTGATCAAGGAACCAGACACACCTACTCCTCCTTAAACAAAATATTTCCACTATCCCTTGCCTAAGATTATATATATATATGTGTGTATACCTAACCAGAGACTAAGTTTTTAAAGAGGGGAGAAGAACATGATATTTCACAAGGTAGAGCACAAATGTATTGAAGAAAGCACATTCATCCCAGAAATGTGGGGGGGGCATCTTTGATTCTTTGTGGGTTTGGGTAGAGGGGAGAAAGAGCAGCTAAATGAAAATTTATTAGATCATCATGAGCAAGAGTGAGGAAAGAGGAGAAGGGGTTTGATTGGATGCTTCATCTTCAGCCATTGCCAGAGACATTTTGTCCATGTTCCACCACCAGAACATGCAGCATGGTGGCTGCAATGTAACTAGACACAGAACTGAGGGAAGTGGGTTTTGACTGAATTAATATAGTAAGATCAAAAGAAACAAACCTTCTCAATAAACTACATTAAATGACTAACAGTTCCTAGGAGAACAGTGAAGGGGACTTTACTATTTCAGAAAGACTCTTATTATTTTGACTGCTTTACTGTAAAAGACAGAAGACTCCAGTTATACTTGGAGTCAAAATGATGAAAGCAAGCACTGTGGACTTGATGAGATGATACCTTTCCACTAAATGTAGAGGATAACCACCCCTTTCAACTCCCAGACTGTCTGAAAAAAAAAAGATGTAACTGTCATTGCAATAAGGTAGGAGGTAGAGATCAAAGCCTGAACTCTTTGGTATAAAGAGAAGCAGCAGCAGCATTTGTGGTCTCATTGATATTTTGTACTTATCTTTCTGTTTTCTAAACACAGTACATCATCTCACCTTAGTTATTTATGTTTATTTTATAATCTTATTGACTCAGTGAAACAGTTCAAGAAAGTAAAATAGATCTTGAATCAACAATAGACCTTGAATCAGCAAAGAAATTAATGTGTTCCTCTGTCAAGCCCCACGGCAGCAATAGGTATGACAATTTAGATGAAAAATGTATAACTGTAGTTTTTTGGCATCACTTAATAGCAGAGCAATGCAGTTTGTATACTGTATGACACAAATCCTCCACCCTATTAGTTTAGTATATGTTTGCATGCCATACTTCCAACATCTAGAGGAATCTAGTTGCACCATGCTGTTTATCTTTATTCTTATTTTACACACACACACACACACACACACACACACACAGAGTTATTTAAAAAGACTATTACTTATTAACACTTGCAGATCTCATTCAAATAATGTTTCAAAAAATGCACTGGCACCTTAAGCTTCTTGACTGTTGACTCTTTCCTTGATACATCACTTTATATCTTTTTACAGAATTTCAATAATGTAAGAAACTTACATAAATTATTATACACAATCACATTATTGCATAAATAATGGCTAATTAAGGTTGGCACAGCTTCAGATATAATCCTCTTTTTCAGCTGCTCATAATACTGTCAAATATATTCCTGTCAGACTGACATTTTTCATGCTTGGTCTCAGCCCAGACGTGAAAGCTTTTTTTATGTTTTGCATTTGAACAAAATCTGTTGTTCTGTTTTTGACTTGTGTGTATGTAAATAAACACCACACCATTTCCCATAATTTCCAATTCGAATACATGCATAACTGAAGAATGGCTGAACAGATTTAGTTGATTTCTTTATGAGCTAAGAAATAAGTAGACTTTGAATGCACATGTATAGACACAACATTCACAGGGGAAAATATAAAAGGGAATTACAGTGGTTTATATTGTTTTATGTACCTTACTAATTACAGGGGTATAATCATTCTGCATATATCCTTCTCCGTTATAGTATACCAGGATTTTGGATAGTGTAGGAGCTCCTTTATTTTTAAAAGATGATGATAAGATCCCCTCAGCTATTTATTTGTGGTTGTGTTTTGTCATACTGATGGTAAGTTATACAGCCCATTCCGATTTCATAAAAATAAACAGACAATATGCAACAACTCAAACAAATTATGAACCATCATAAAAAGAAATCATAAGTCGCCCCCATCTTTATACATCCCTTTCCATTAGTAAAAATGCAAATGAGAGCCATTAAATGCCATAGATCCTCATTGTACAAAAATCAGTGTATGGTCTCCAAGTGGAAGTAGTGAAAACTAACAGTTCTTTGCACTCAAACTGTTTCAATATTTGCATAAATATGTACTGTGTAAGTTTAGCTACATTCTGGATGCCATTCAAGGTTTTACTGAGCAGTATGTTCTGCCTTCTGTGCCTATAATGAGCATTACTTTTGTATGCAGATTAACTCTTCTTAAGGAAGCTATGTTTTATTAATTCATTGTATATATAAAAGTGTGCATTGCTCTAGTCTAGAGCTGTGAAGGGAGGGGTGTGAGTGTATCTGATGAACTCACGCTAAGTGGATCCCAGTAAATATTGGTCTGATTCCACTTCCATTCAGGTAAGTCAGAGTTTTGTCATTGACTTCAGGAGAAGCCGTCTTGGTCCTTTATGGAGTGGTTTGAATATCTTCTGGTAGGTGAAGGACCTGGTCAGGCACACCTTTCTCTGAACATGATTCAGGCCACCATAGTATCCCAATGCCTAACATCTGGATTTCCAGACTGATGCTTGTCCTCTACAGGTGTAAATTAGTGTAGTCGATGGAGCTATGCCAATTGACACAAGCTGAGTATCAGGTCCATTAAGTAGAAAATTTAATTCAGCATAATAACACAAAGTCTTTGCTGAATGACAAAGTTAAAATGAGCGACATAGATTTCTAACATGCTGTTGCTCGAAACTTATCTATTTGAACAGCCTTGCAATGGAAAGCATATTCTACCTATAAACTCTAAATCAGGGGTCACCATGACTAAGCAACCTTAGACTTTTAATGCCAGTGAACGCTTGATATCAAACAATTTCTATTTATCTATAACTTTCCTAATATGTAAACAAATACTGTTTTGTGCATTTGTTTTTATTTTAAATAATTATGTATATTAATATTCAAGATTTACAAGGGTTGGGAACTCCTGCTATAAATTCAACAAATAGTTTTCAGTATATTGTAATGATTCTTTTTTTTAATGCACTGCACCTTTAAGTGTAAGAAGTTTACCTGATGCATTTCCATGGTGGTGAAGGTATTCTAGGACACAGACAGTCAAAATCTCCATAACAGAGAAAGCAGAGTATTTGTTGTTTGTACTTTTGTTTTCCTCACTCCGCTTCTTTTTTTTTTTTTCAAAACATCATCTAGATTGAAAGTATATGTTTTATTCTTCACATATAGACAAACATTATACTTAAAGCTGTTACTAGATATATTCAGGCAGCTATACTTATATTTGTTCTGTATAGTCCTGATTAGTCCGTTAGAAACATTTACATATGATAAACAGAATCTCAAAGTTACCACATGAAACATCTTTTCAACAACATGTGGATAAAGTAACAAAACTGGCACATATTTTTCCACGTTATGTGAGGGGTGGGAGTAGGAGAGCGACTATAGTGAGAGGGCAACTGGCGGTCATTTTGGGAAAGGGTGCAGGAATGTTTGGCAGCTATGAGCAAAGAGGAATATGTCAACATGCCTTGTCTATAGGGAGTGATAGATTTTGAAAGTCTTGAGTCATGTGGGACTTATTACAGGGATCTGAGAGGATTTAGCAATTGGAATGGTGGAGGGGAGGTCATATCAGGGATGCAAGTCCCCGATCAAACTGAGTCCATTATACATATATGCTGACAAGTCTGATTGCATACCCCTTAAATATTTCCCTCCATAGAAGTGACGAGCTCTGGTCTTCCCCACAGATTTGATTTCAACCCACCAAACACAGGAAGGAAACTTTAAAGAGGCCAGAATGGAGAACACTCCATTGTTCCTGTTTACGGGCCTGATCCTCAAGTCTTTACTCAGTCTTCAGCCTGGCAAAAATCCATCAGCACTAGGAGTCATGCCTGAGTAAGAACTTCCTGCACTGAGCTTCATGTCTTCTAGAGCTATAAATCAACTTAAATATGAGATACGCTTGCTAGATATAAATTTCATAATCCCATTAACTCAAACAAATGACAGATACCAATACACATCATAATGGTGCAGCTTTCCTTTCAAATTCAAATAGCACAACATGACTGAGGAGGGAATACTTTATCATTCCTCTAGACCACCTGTTTTCTAATCCATCCCTTTCTATTGCCTGTTTATCTTCTGCATTGCCAACCCACCCAAGCTAGCCTTTACCTGTTCTTTAGCACATGCCAGCCATCTCTCTTTTTGTCAGCTATGCATGGGATGGCTTCTTTTGATGGCTCTTCCTAACTCAGTCCATCTGGGAAAGAGTCTTAACATTTGCAAGCTGCCACATGCTCCTCCTTTAACTCACCACACAGCTCGATAATTAGTTTGAAAACAAAGGCTGGGATTTTATTTACAACACAATTAACAAGTTTTCATAATTTAATTATGCAAGCCACAACATTAATGTGATTTTTTAAACACTCAATTAACCTTGCCAGTGAGCATTCCCCATTCCCAAATAATCATCTGGTCTCACTTTAGTTTTCAGGTACCAACTCTGTCATTCAAACTTGCTTGAGAAGATTAATGCTTGTCTCCCGTTTCAAAATAACTCCCTCACATCAGAAGACATGAGATCAAATCCAGTCCCTGCTGACTTTCTTAGCTTCCGTCACAGTCCTTCTGACTAAAACATGGAATAGTCTGGTTCCTAATGAAATTTTTTCTCCCAACCACATTAATAACCAGTAACCCCCCACTTGATCACATCCCTCTTTCTACCACTGTAAGACAAATGGTGTATGACACTGAAGTGTCTAGTACATAATCCTCATCCAGTTAAGAGAGTCTGCCAATATACAATACTTCAAATACATGATGCAATTGCATTATTTCTTACTAATCTCCCAGGAAATTGCAATTCGACTACTAACTTTCTTGTTTCTTAATATTTTTATACTCTGTGGGGCAGAATGTTAAACCAAACCAAGATTTCCCCCCATTAAAAAGGGTCTTTGCTTAATCTAATCTCTTTATTAATGCAAATTATAGTGTGTCTGAAATGTGTTGCTCCTAAATAATACTGGGCATAAGAGTGAAGCCTTTCATAAGCCCTTACTGAGGCAAAACTTTCACTGACTTCAATGGGAATTTTGCCTGACTAATAACCTTAAGATTAGAGCTGTAAAAATAATTGAGTTTTCATTTCGGTGGCTGAGCTCAGAGGCATGTGGGAGAAATTGGGGGGAAAAACTCTAATTTTCTGGTTGAACTAAAATGGGAATTTTTCAGTTTGCTGCCAAATGAAAAACCCCAAAAATGTTTTGGGTCAAACTAAACATTACGTTTGACGCAAAGTATTTTATGTTCTGCTGGTTTGCACTCTTTTTCAAAAATTAGATTAGGCTAAATTCCAAAACACAATGTTGAAATGTTTTGAAATGTTGAAAATGAACACTCTTTACCAAATTTGACTTGAATTCTTTTTCTTGATCTAAAACTGCATATTTCGGTGAATAAACTATTTGCCTGAAAAATCTTGCCTAGCTCTTCTTAAAACTGGCCTTAATATTGAGGATCAAATTGTGATCATTTTATTTGAATAAATCATTTAATTGACTACAGTGGGCCTACACACATAGAATCAGAACTGGAAGGGACCTCGAGAGGTCATCTAGTCCATTCCCCTGCACTCAAGGCAGGACTGAGTATTATTTCTAGACCATCCCTGACAGGTGTTTGTCCAACCTGCTCTTATATATCCCCAGTGACGGAGATTCTGCAACCTCCCTAGGCAATTTATTCCAGTGCTTAACCACTCTTACAGTTAGGAAATTTTCCTAATGTCCAACCTAAACTGCCCTTGCTGCAGTTTAAGCCCATAGCTTCTTGTCCTATCCTCAGAGGTTATGAAGAACATTTTTCTCCCTCCTCATTGTAACAACCTTTTATGTACTTGAAAACTGTTATCATATCCCCACTCAGTCTTCTCTTCTACAGACTAAACAAACCCAGTTGTTTCAATCTTCCCCCCTAGGTCATGTTTTTCAGACATTTAATCATTGTTTGTTGCTCTTCTCTGGACTTTCTCCAATTCATCCACATCTTTCCTGAAATGTGGCACCCAGAACTGGACACAATACTCTAGTTGGGGCCTAATCAGTGCAGAGTAGAGAGGAAGAGTTATTTCTCATGTCATGTTTACAATACTCCTGCTAATACATTTCAGAACGATGTTTGCTTTTTTTGAAACAGTGTTACACTTTTGTCTCATATTTAGCTTGTGATACACCAGGGATCGGCACTAGAACTAGTCAGGATTTTTTTTTAAATAAAACATGGACAAATGCAAAGTACTCCATTTAGGAAGGAACAATCAGTTGCACACGTACAAAATGGGAAATGACTGCCTAGGAAGGAGTACTGCAGAAAGGGATCTGGGAGTCATAGTGGATCACAAGGGAAATCCGCGGGTGGGCTGGGATGGTTTTTTTACCTGCAGCGTCCGCAGGTTTGGCCAATCACAGCTCCCACTGGCTGTGGTTCACCATTCCAGGCCAACGGGGGCTGTGGGAAGCAGCGCGGGCCAAGGGACGTGCTGGCCACCTATGGAATTTCTAAGGTGCCTATGAATAAGGCTGCGAGTCTGTCATGGAGGTCACAGAAGTCATGGATTCTGTGACTTTCTGGGACCTCTGTGACTTCGGCCCTCCTCCTCTCCACAACAGTGGCGGTCCTGGGCTGCCACCCAACAGAAGCGGTGAGAGTCCCAGGCCGCTGCCCGCCAGCAGCCAGCATGGTGGTCCCAGACTGCACCCTGCCAGAGCGGCTGATGCAGTCCTGGGCCACCCCCCAGCACCAGCAGGTGCACTGGAGCCCCCCATCCCCAGAAGCATTGGCTGCACACATGGGTGCCCGGGAGCCCCCACCCCAAGCACCAGTGGGCACCCCAGAAGCAAGTCTAAGGGGAAAAACAACTGAAGACAGTTGGCAGTTTTTCATAGACATTTTTAAGGGCACAAGAGAAAACTATCCCACTGCATAGAAAAGATAGGAAGTATGGCAAGAGACCACACTGGCTTAACCAGGAGATCTTCAATGATCTAAAACTCAAAAAAGAGTCCTACAAAAAGTGGAAACTTGCTCAAATTACAAAAGATAAATATAAACAAATAACACAAGTATGTAGAGACAAAATTAGAAAAGCCAAGGCACAAAATGAGATCAAACTAGCTAGGGGCATAAAAGCAAACAAGGAAACATTCTACAAATACGTTAGAAGCAAGAGGAAGACCAAGGACAGAGTAGGCCCATTCCTCAATGAGGGGGTAAAGACAATAACAGAAAATGTGGAAATGGCCGAGGAGCTTAATGACGTCTTTCTTTCGGTTTTCACCAAGAAGGTTGGTGGCGAATGGACGTCTAACATAGTCAATGCCAGTTAAAATGAGGTAGGATCAGAGTCTCAGACAGGGAAAGAACAAGTCAAAAATTACTTAGACAAGTTAGATGTCTTCAAATCACCAGGGCCTGATGAAATGCATTCTAGAATACTCAAGGAGCAGACTGAGGAAATATCTGAACCATTAGCAATTATCTTTGATAAGTCATGGAAGACATTCCAGAAGACTGGAAAAGGGCAAATATAGTGCCCATCTATAAAAAGGGTAATAAGGACAATCCGGAGAATTACAGACCAGTCAGCTTAACTTCTAGACCTGGAAAGATAATGAAGCAAATAGCAAAGCAATAAATTTGCAAACACCTGGAAGATAATAAGGTGATAAATAACAGTCAGCATGGATTTGTCAAGAAGAAATTGTGTCAAACCCAACCCGATAGCTTTCTTTGACAGGGTAACAAGCCTTGTGGATAGTGAGGAAGCAGTAGATGTGGTATATCTTGACTTTAGTAAGGCTTTTGATACTGTCTCGCATGACCTTCTCATAAACAAACTAGGGAAATACAACCTAGATGGAGCTACTGTAAGGTGGGTGCATAACTGGTTGGAAAACCATTCCCAGAGAGTAGTTATCAGTGGTTCAGTCATGCTGGAAGGGCATAATGAGTGGGGTCCAACAGGGATCACTTCTGGGTCCGGTTCTGTTCAATATCTTCATCAGTGATTTAGATAATGGCATAGAGAGTACACTTATAAAGTTTGCAGACAATACCAAGCTGGGAGGAGTTGCAAGTGCTTTGGGGGATAGGATTAAAATTCAAAATGATCTGGACAAACTGGAGAAATGGTCTGAAGTAAATAGGATGAAATTCAATCAGGACAAATACAAAGTACTCCACTTAGGAAGGAACAATCAGTTGCACACGTACAAAATGGGAAATGACTGCCTAGGAAGGAGTACTGCAGAAAGAGATCGGGGGGTCATAGTGTATCACAGGGATCAGCAACCTTTGGCACGTAGCCCATCAGGGAAATCAGCTGGTGGGCCGGGATGGTTTGTTTACCTGCAGCATAGGTTAGATAGGAACAACAACACTATCTGCAGTTATACTAGTGTAGTGTTTCTCAAACTGGGGTCGCTGCTTGTGTAGGGAAAGCCCCTGGCGGGCCGGGCCGGTCTGTTTACATGCCCCATCCACAGGTCCGGCCGATCGTGGCTCCCACTGGCTGTGGTTCACCGCTGCAGGCCAATGGGAGCTGCTGGAAGCGGCGGACAGTAAGTCCCTCGGCCTGCGCCACTTCCAGCAGCTCCCATTGGCCTGGAGCAGTGAACCGCAGCCAGTGGGAGCCACGATCGGCCAGACCTGTGGACGGGGCAGGTAAACAAACTGGCCCGGCCCGCCAAGGGCTTTCACTACACAAGCAGTGACCCCAGTTTGAGAAACACTGTATTAGTGTAAGTCATGTCAATCCACATGTTTGGAGACATAAGCAAACATTTAAGAGCCTGGAGGTAGGATGAAGCTTTCTTCCATAGCCATGTAATATTATGTATCTGTCCACTATAGGGATTTTACATCCCCCTCTGAACTACAGGTCCTGGCCAGTGCTGAGGAATGGATACTGGAGTAGATGGGCCATTGGTTCAACTTCGTATGTTAATTCTTATGCCTTTCCACTTAGACTGTAAGCTCCATAAGAAAGGTACCAGTCAATAGGAAAAAATTGTATATTTTTCAGGAAAACAATTAAGACATTGTTTTTACAATAAAAAAGGATAAAGGAAGGATAGATCATAGGGAAGCATGTCAAAAATAAAATATCTATACTTTTTCAAATCCATAAATTAGTGTGTACTAAATATGTCAAAAATTGGTAAAATAGGACTATGTATCTGATGCTTATCCTTCAGATATTTATGGTGACCTTTTTACACCTAGAGTACTCTATTTCACATGAATAATTAACTAACATTATAATAAATGCTGCATATCAAAGTTGTCCACAAAAAAATCTTCATGTTCCTCATAGTACATGAATTTATTTCTTCTTCTGTCATTTTGTTATTGAGTTAGGTCAATCTAAACTAATTCTTCAAAGAGAATTCCTCAGGGGAAAAGCCATATATGTTCTGCAAATATCTGATCAATTAGTAATAAATTATATACACACATCACAATTTATTACTGTCTTGGCCTATTTGCGATAGAAAAAAGTTGATATGTCTGTATTGGCTGTCCTCTGAATTTCAAAAATCATGTTAACATTAATAAACTGAGTAGACTCAGTTTTGAAGTCTTTCTTGGGCAAAGTCTTTCTGTTGACATTACTGTTAGTTTTGCCAGAGTTAAAACTTCAAGAATATACATCTAGCGTGCTAAGTTTTGAAATTCATCTAAGAAACTCAATTGACTATCCTAATAAAATATTGTGCAGCTAAAGCTACTTTATTCATTTTCTACATCTGAAACAAAATATTCATGTATAGATATCCTGGAAACTACTCTCCTGGTATTAAATGTATTTGAAAATCTATTATCTGAATAATCCTGCCATTTGTGCATCAGTCTGCATTGATTGTGAACATTGTTAAATTCATCATTGACATATCCCACTGGAATAAATTGAATGAGATTTCCAAATGTTTTTACAGACAGACAAACAGAGCAACTGACCCTAGATGTTCTGAACAGGTATTCCTAGTAAATTCTATCAGGGAATAAACAGAGGCTTCTAGAATGCATTTCACTTATGTATCTCAGGCCACAATTTCCCAGATGTGAAAGACAAAAGCCTTAATTGCTACACCATCTACTCCTTTATATCTTTGTAACTAACTTCTTGATTTAGCATAAGTGCATCATTAATCTTTAATGTATCAATCTGAGAACACAATTAAAGTCAAATAGAATAATGAGTGACATTACAGGGAATGCAAAGCAGCACACACTGGGACTTAGTCAGCCATTCCATATGCTGTATACACACCCAGTAATTTGTTATATGTGGGATTTAGGAAAGAGATATTTAACTCTATGACGCCATGAGTTGAAATCTCCTAACATGTTTTGTTACTGAAAATTACATTAGCATTAAGGGACTCCCACCTGCACCTGCCACCAGTCTACAGGGAAGAAGAGTTGAACTCTGACACCAGAAGATACTGCTGTATATCTTTTAAAGGTTTCTTGTACTTATAATATTCTTAGAGGCTGTTGCCTTGTGACAACTTTGGAATGTTTTAAAGCACCAGTCATATTTGTCTTGGAACCGGGCTACCAGCTAGTCAGTTATTAAGGTGGGAGAGCAAAAACACCAACTAGGAAATTCATTCTGCACTGGATTTATGCACAAAAACTTAAATGTGTATCTGTCAAAGTTGGTCTACAAATAACATAGCTAATACAAATTTTCAACTGGAAAGAGAATAAAAAGTTAATGATTTATTATTTAATATTTGCACTACAGGAACACCTAAAGACTCCAACCCCATTGAGATGGGAACTGTGTCAGTAAAACAAAGAGAAGCTTCCTTCCCCAAAAAGTTTACAAGCTAATCTGCAACCTACACTGTATCTGAAGGTGTAATTTCCAGTTCATGCACTGGCTTGATCAAGCTAGTATGCTAAAAATAGCAGTGTAGCTATGGTGGCCTGGACAGTAGGATGGGCTGGACATTCGCGTACGTACCTAGGGTCTCGGAATGGCATACATCTACCTGAGTTGGAAATTACAGCGCTAGCTTCAGTCTAGATGTACCCTGAGTAGAAAATGACACAATAGGTGGGGGAGCACAAGGTACCGGTTATGATTGGCCTGGTGGGCAGCAGTCAAGTTAAACCATCTAACAGCATAGATCCTTTGATCAGCCAGTAGGAAGCACATGTAGCTACTGCTATCAGCTGCTAAGTAACCAACATGTGACAGAAACAAGAAACAAGAATGCTTAAAGAGAGTACTATATATGTGCATAGGGACAATATGGATTAAGGATGGTATCTGGTTAGTCAAAAGCATAATGATATAAACTTCTCAAACAGTTAGATTCATCAGTGCAGATCTGTGGAAGAAAAGGGCATGGAGCTATGGTCTTGGACCTATGATATAGAGGGCATGAACTTCTTACTCAGAGAAAACTCCAATGAAAGCCAATGGACGTTTTATCTGAATAAGGACTTCCGGATTAGGCCTGAATAAAGCATCTCTGGTAGAGCATACATAGATTTCAGAACTTATATTTGTTTCATAATTAAGCTAATTGCTAAGAGAAAAAAGTTTGTTTATATTTATGGGAGATAATGCTGCCCACTTCTTAATTACAATGTCACCTGAAAGTGAGAACAGGCATTCGCATGGCACTGTTGTATATATTTTACGATGCCGGCTACAACAATGCCATGTGTAACCCTTCTGCCTCTCTGAGTTGGCAGCAACAAGGGCCGGGTTCAGTATCCAGGGGTTCCGTTTCAATAACACAATGGAGTTCCCACCCAGTGACCTGGGACAATTACATACCACCCTCCCCCGGGCGCCTCTAGGAGGCAATACTTCCCCACTCGCAAGCACAGAGTCCGAGTGTAGCAAAATCCTTTTAATAAAGGAGGGAAACAATGCGGCATCACGTTGGAGAGACACCACAAACAGGACTATACACAAACCATAAGCAAAAAACCCACGTCCAAGTACATTTGGCACTGTCCTTTCCCCCTTAGGGTCTTAAGTCCAATCACCCCAAAGTCCAACAACCCAAAAGTCTCTGTCTCTGGTCAGTGCCACCCCAGAGTTCAAAAGTTTATCTGCAGAGTTTTACCCCCCCAGACTGGGTGGAAATGGGGGGGCACACGCAGGATGTTAAGGGGCACCTTACGTGGGCCAGGGCCGACTGCTCCGCCTCTCCGTGGAGTTCTGCTGCAGCCTTCACCACAACTGGCTCCACTCCACCAGCTGTGCCACTCCTCCAGTCGACCCGTGAACCGTGTCAGCCATCCCCGCAAACTGCTCCACACTGCTCACTGTTCCATGGGCTGCTCCAACGTGCTGCAGACTGCTCCACTCTGCCAGCCACTTAGCGATAGATCTTCAGGCTCCCCCACGAGTTAACACAGCACTCTGTGATCTCAGCTCAGTAAGCTTAGCTCTTTTAGTGATTTCAGCTCTTAGTGGTTTCAGCTTGTAGTAGGGAAGCCCCAGTGCTGGTGCACCATTGGCCCAACGTGAATTCAGGTCAGCAGCCTCTAGATGGACTCCTAAAGGATTTAAAATTAGCTCTGCCCTTCAACAGTGGAGAGAGGCGGCTGTGCAATTGGTGTTCCAGGCCCTCAAAAGGGGGCCCATACCATCAGGTACACACACCAATCCCCAACCTCTCTCAATTCACTGGGTTTTGGAACCCATGTCCCTTGTTTAGCAAGTACTATTTAATGTAGGTTGAGTCATTTCTGTCATAAAGCAGTTTCATAGTTCCTCATTCACATAATTAGGGTGACAGCACTTTTTTTCCTTCTTGCCCCAATAACAAAGAAATTGGGGATCCCAGCTGCCAAAATAACCATCCCATGCTGCCGTGGGCTATTGCAATGCAAATCTTTGCCACTCCTTGAAATTCTTTCCACACTCCCCATAATTCACCACCAGATGTCAGGGTAGAGCTCGTCCTGATTCTGCTTACACATGTAAACGCCTATTCTCACATTCAGATGACATTGTAAACAAGAAGCAGGCAGCATTCTGCAAAAGTAAACAAACTTGTTTGTCTGAGCGATTGGCTGAACAAGAAGTAGGACTGAGTGGATTTGTAGACTCTAAAGTTTTACATTGTTTTACTTTTGAATGCAGAGTTTTTTTGTACATAATTCTACATTTGTAAGTTCAACTTTCATCATAAAGAGATTGTATTACTGTACTTGTATTAGGTGAATTGAAAAATATACTTTCTTTTGTTTTTTACAGTGCAAATATTTGTAATAAAAATAAATATAAAGTGAGCACTGTGCACTTTGTATTCTGTGTTGTAACTGAAATCAATATATTTGAAAATGTAGAAAACATCAAAAAATATTTAAATAAATGGTATCCCATTATTGCTTAATAGAACGATTAATCAAATTAATGTTTTCAATCGTTTGACAGTCCTACTATTATTTTTTTTAAATTTATACACAGTATATTTCCAAATAAATTGGGCCAGACCTCAGCTGGAGTAAATCAGTGGAGCTCCTTGGAAATCAGAGCTATCTCAATGTACACCAGGTAACTGTATGTGCCACTGGCCTTAAGTATAGTATCTGAGATTAAACACACTAGGAAGCCCTTACTTACTGAAAGATATCAATAATGTTTATTTCATCACAGCAGAATAATCCTTATATTTCAGACCGCTTCTGTCTCTCACTCTCTCTAGTGAATAGTTTCCTTCTGTGCCCAAAATTGAATTTTAAAATATATTAAAAAGCTTTGCCTTCAGCAAAGATGCTTTCAGAACAGGAATATTCATCATTCAAATAAATGATGTTTTATTCCACCAACCTGTTCATGTATCCATGCCACTATTTTTGTTGATGCATTTCTCCTTCTAAGGTTGAGTAGAAATCTACATTCTAATTAACATTTATGATATGATGCTACTTTGATTAAAACTAAATGGCAACATATAAGAAATTTGCATTATCAGTCAATACTAAGATCTAATTGCTCCACAGTGATTAAGAATGATGTTCATTTGGGTTTCCTTGGCAATTACTGTATCTATTTGATAAGAGGATGCTTCATTTTGGAAAAAGAATTCCTTTTAAATGTTTAGATCTGATGAGAATTTAGACACATTGTGGTATGTGCGTCAGTCACGGCACAGAATGTTATTTCTCTATGTTCCAGAAATACCTCTTAGTCCTCACTGAGCATCAATATAAGGATGATGGATTAGATTCTGCCATCTGCTGACCACACGTACACACTTCCCATTCATATTAGTGGGCACTGCACACATGCAACTGAAGACAGCATTTGGCCGTAACTCATTTAAAAAGTACCTATTATCAATGGGAGTGGCTATAATGGGAGGGAGGGGAAATTTTACTAACGCTGTCTCATGCAGGTATTAAATTATCAGCAAGGCTCACTGTTGCCGAGAAGGAGGGCAGATGATGTTACCACTAGAGAACAGCTGTAACTCTTATAAAATATATCATCTATTTCTCACTTTAACCCCGGGCAGACTTGCTGCCACAGAAGATAATGCCCAAGGTTTATGCTGGCAGAAGCGACTGTAAGTCCTAGGGGATCTGAGCTAATGGATTCAGCTAGTTGGAAATTTTTAACACAACATTTTTTCAATCAGAAAATGCCAATTGTCAAATCCCAAATTTTACAGACATGCTTTTAGTAGCCTTCCTTTTGCCAACTTCTGTGAGCAGAGCCTGCCTCTGGCTCACAGCCTAACTTCACTTTATGTTAGCAACATCTTGACCATTACTTCAGTTCAGGCCTTATACCGGGCCTCTGATACCAAGGGTTTATGTCTCAGGGCCTCATCTTACTACAACCACATTGCAATCCCCATCTTATGTCACTTTCTGAAAACAGCATTGACTGCATTGCTGTAAGGGACCCGGCTGTAGGCAATCTGGCCTAGTGGTCCAGCTGGGCTGGTGTCCACCAGTCCGGGACGGCCACATGGCAGTAGTTAGTGAGCAAGGATCAGAGTAATCACTAGAGCCAGGATCAATAAGCCAAGGTTAGAGACCAAAGGTAGGACCAGGCTAGAATCAAGAGACAAGATCAGAGTTTGGCTAGGGTCAAAGACTGGAGATCAGAAGCAAGGTGCAGTCTGGAGTCACAGCAATCCAGAAGTCTATGTAGTTGCCCAGACTCAGGGCCGCCCAGAGGGGGGAGCAAGTGGAGCAATTTGCCTCAGGCCCTGGGCCCCGCAGGGGCCCCCGTGAGAGTTTTTTGGGGCCCCTGGAGCGTGGTCCTTCACTCACTCCGGGCCCCCCGGAAAACTCTCACGGGGCCTGGGCCCCCAGAGCTTCTTCCGCTCTGGGTCTTCAGTGGCAGGGGGTCCTTCCGCTCTGGGACCCACCACCAAAGTGCCCCGAAGACCCACAGTGGGGGGTCCTTCTGCTCTGGGACCCGCCACCGAAGTGCCCCAAAGACCCATGGTGGGGGGTCCTTCCGCTCTGGGACCCGCTGCCGAAGTGCCCTGAAGACCCACGGCGGGGGGTCCTTCCACCCCAGGACGCGCTGCCAAAGACCCCAGGCCCCCTGAATCCTTTGGGCGGCCCTGCCCAGACAACATCCTGGGCCACCCTACTGGGTTAAATACTGAGCTTAGCCTATCAGTGAGTGGCAGGGTGCTATCACTCTAGACTGTTTGGGCAGTACTTCCTGCAGCACCTAATTTTCACAGTGCTTCTTGGCTATAGCATTGCATACCCTTCTGGTGGTGAGGTGGGCACATCAGGTGGCCCAGGCTCCACAAGCTTGTGTTCTAATCCCACGAAGCTTTACAGCTGGGATGGACCCATTAGCTATATTTCCACTGAGTTGCATGAAGAGTTGAAGGAGAGAAAAATGGACAAATAAATGAGTTTGTGGTTTAATCTCACTAAGTAAGAGAGGTTATTTCTCTTACTATAGTGGGCATCCCAAAAAAACCTACATTTTAAAGTCAATATTTGTGGTAATTCCCTATTTTACATGCTGGGTAGACCAACAAATCCCAGTAAGTGATAAATGACAAGTTTTTAAGAGTACCTTTTTAATGGGCCCTATGGGTAGGTGGACACAAATTCTCGCTACCTCGACAGCATATTCTCTGTCTAGCAATGTTAGCATCTGGCTGTTCAGCATCAGAATATAGACTATTGCTGGAAGAGAAACAGAGGTGGAGTACATGATTTGGGGAGAGGAGAAGGTAGCTCTTGAAAGGTCACTAAAATAATGTTGCTATATTTTGATTTTAAAGACCTCATTTAAAAGCCTTTTAAAGATCAGTTCCTCACCTTTACTCCCAATATGTATTAGCCACAAGAAATGACAAGACAAGATATGAACTATTGATTTAAAAGAGCACTTTGGCACCAAATGTACATTTTAGATAATGTCTTGCAAATAAAAATCAGTCTCCAAACTGTAACATTGAAGCCCTGATCCTGCAATGAGTTCCACATGAATGGATCCTGAACCCACAAGACTTCACAAGTGCATAGGGGTCTACCCATGTACAGCTCATTGCAGGATTGGGTCCTGAAGTTTTTAGGAATTCTTATGAAGTGCAGATGCTCGGATATAGATATCCCACCTAACCACACAGTTACCATTCAGTGCCTGCTATGTTTATTAAAAAATATTTTAAAGATTGTTTTTTGGTGTTAAACATGCTCATTATTTTTCAGTTTAGTTTTTTTTTTTTAACTAAATACATGAATCTACTCTCTATTCAAACTTATGCAGGCCCAAGAACAGTGAACTGATTGTCACTTCACTGCTAAAGCTTTGTGCTACTTTTTTATGCAAAACAAGATACTAGGATGCTTTTTTCATAGACAGCTCTGAACTGCCAAACAAAAAAGCCTAGCAATCATGGCAAAACATCACATTTCCCAGAGGATATGGACACTGTGACTTCAGTGACAAATGGGACTTATTTCGTTTTTAAATGACACTGAAGCAGTGAAAGGTTTTAAGCCTTGATTGCACCTTAATGTGGAAAAGTGCCCAAACATTCTTTTATCTTGTTGTAATGAAATTCAATTCATAATTCATATTTTTAATATTTTAATAGATCTCATGCTTTAGAGCCTACCTATGCAAACTGCAAAACCACAGGGCATGGAAGTGCCCTTGTTACCACACAAAGGTGCTGAATAAGATTTCATAGCTCTCTGAGTAATGAAGGCTCCCTTCAGTAAAGTTTTAGGTACCCTTTGCCCTCGTACAGTAGGGACTTTGTATCAAGAAAACTATAAGATGACACACACACACAGTCTGTACCAACTCAGTTTGTATTTCCTCTCCTTCTGGTATTCTGAAAGCCTTAAAACTATTGTTGTAGTTTCTCAGCTACAACCATAGGCTTTAAACAGCTTTGATCCCAAGTCCTTGCACAGAGGGCACAGTGACCTTGTGCCTCAGCTACTCTTGGTTCTCATTTTCTTTTATAATCAGCTTCTGTTTCTACAGAACTTGTCTGTATCAAACACTTCCCTACACCCTCCCCATTATTCTCTTCAGTTCTTCCTCCTCTTGTACCTTGGAAGTCTCCCACCCCCAGCTGGCTCAAAATGGTCAGATTGAAATAGGTTGGGGAGCAAATGAAGAGGTGGGGGAGAAGCACTGCTTACCCAGCTAAGGAAGGGGCAGGGGAAGCTCCATTTTTGTTTTTACCAAAGTTGTGCTCCTGTGCCATCGCAACACCTTCTTATTCTAACTCAGGTGGAAGGCAGACTAGAATTGTGAAAAACATTTTTGTTCTCATTTGTTTAGTGCTTTGTGCTCCTCCAAGCAGAATAATTACAATTTCAAAAACATTCCCAATTAAATTTTCTGGCTCTCTGTGAAGCAATTTGGACAGACCAAGCTCAGGGAAAAACAAACAAACAAAAAAAGCAGCAACACACCAAGCCCTAAAGGTGATTGTACCACAAAGTTATGGGCTACAAGAGAATGTTATAATGGCAATTTTTTTACAACCTAGATTATAGCTGTTGCTGCTGCTTCTGCTATAAGAAGAAGAGCTAAGAGAAATGTTTCAGACAAAATATACAGATTCAGCAATGCTGAAATGTTTTGGTGAAATGGATATAAATTTGCAAATTGCTTTAGCCAAAAAACCAAAATCAGAAAAAGTCTAAACATGTTTTGATGTTTTCAAAAATAAATAGTTTTTGTTCTTTCTAAACAGCCTTGTTTCAAAATTTCTTTTCATTTTATTATAAAAGTATTTCAAAATGGTCAGACAAAAGATTTTTTTTTTCAAAATGAAGTGTTTCAGTATTGTCAGCAAACCAAAAAAATCCATTATTTGTACAGCTCTAATAATACAAAGCTGATTGGTAGATTCAGGGACAAATGCGTAAATGGAATTTCTTGAGCACAACTCCCATTTGGGAACAGGAGTATATGAAATTACTCATGGGCATTTCAAATACCGAGGGAATAAATCTTGCAAGAAACTCAGAAAAATCTTATATGCTTATCCATTGAACAGATTTCAGCATTTGAGAATATCTGCATTACAGCCATGGCTTTGTCAATGTACACAAAATTAGTCTGATGTTACAGCCTGACCTAGTACACCTCTATACTGTCACCAGTCTCCTGCAATTGGACCCAATTACTGGGACTAATATGTTTTCAGCCCAGCTGGATCAAGAAAAGAATAGTCACTGTGTCTAGGTCTGGGCCTGAGGGAACTAGAATTGTTCAGAAATTTTCAGAAGAAACTTATTTTTGTCAGAAAATGCTGCTTCAGATGAATGAAATGTTTTGTGGAATCTAGTACAGATTCAATGAAACTTTCATCAAATACCACCTCCTTCCCAGTTCCAAGGATGAAGAGGCACAAAGCCAGAGCATTCTATCTGTCTGGCTCCCCATCATTCTGGGGAACAATCAGCAACTCTCTTCTTTCCTGTGATGGAGGGGGTTGGCAGGGAGGCAGAGGGCCAGGCTCTCTGCTTCTCCAGCAGTGGCTGCCAGGATGCTAAAAAAATCTGGTTTGGGTCTCCCAAAACTGAATATTTCTTTAAATCTCTTTCCATGACAGTTTCATGGATTTAACACTGTGTTCCACTTTCAGATGAAACTTTTTCTCAAAACCACATGAAATTTCACGGAACGCTCAGCCAACTCTACTTAGGACACATTCCTGGGAGCCAGAACTCATCTCATCAGGGGCAGCTCCAGGCCCCAGCACGCCAAGCACATGCTTGGGGTGGCATGCCGCGGGGGGCGCTCTGCCGGTCACTGGGAGGGCGGCAGGCGGATCCGGTGGACCTCCCGCAGGTGTGCCTGCAGAGGGTCCACTAGTCCCGCAGTTTCAGTGGAGCATCCGCAGGTAAGCCTGCGGGAGGTCCACCAGAGCCGCGGGACCGGCGAGCAGTGTGCTGCTGTGCTTGGGGCAGCGAAATGGCTAGAGCCGCCCCTGCATCTCATCACTTTTCTTGCAAAGGGGCGTCACCGCCACCCTAGATCCTGAAATCAGTGTCAGACCTCCAAAGCCTCCCACCACCCAATCACTTACACGTGTTTCCCTAGAGCTCCTCCTAGGCTCTGGGCACTATGGCTTCTAGTTTAAGAATTTCTGTGACACTGTGTCAGAAAAGAAAGGAACACAGGCTTAGCAAAGGAATTTCTTAACCACAAGAACTTCACTCTTAAAGTACTTGAGAGTTACTGGTCTCTAAAACCACCACAAGTCCTAAGGTATACCTTCTTGGGAGCTGATCTCATGCCTTCTGCAAGTCTGAGGTTTGTCAACATTTCAGGCTGGGCAGAATCCCTCCCACTGCCTCCCTCTCTCCAGCCAGTTCTTCTTACATGTGAAAATGGTTGGCCTCCCACTAAGAGCAGCACCCCCTCTTAAATTGAAGTCTCTCTTTGCTACATGCTACCCTGGGATGCGCCAGCTTCTTCTCTCAGTCATGCTTTCTCCACCCCAAAGGCCCCTGTGGAGAGAGCTCATTGCTCCATGGGGATGGGCTGCTAGTCAAGAGACAACGAATATCTTTACACAGCAGCTGGGAGTGGACATACATGCACTAGCTCTGCTTGAGTTAGCATCTACAAATAGCAGCATGGTGGCAACAACACAGGAAGCAGCTCAGACTAGATGCCCAAGAATATACCCAGGTGGTTGGGCGGGACAGCATTTGGGCAGCTAGCCTGACCTGCCACCCATGCCACTGACACCACACTGCTATTTTAAGGTGCTAGCTCAAGCAGAGTCAGTGCATGTATCTCCACCCAAGATGGGAATTATGCCTCCAAGGTGCTGTGTACCGAGAATCAAGGGCCATATCTTGTCGCCTTGATGGCTTCTCAGTGATAGCTCTTCAAAGGGATGTTACTTACCTTTCCTGAGCAGGGCATTGCCAACAATTCAATATAATAAAGGTCTGTTGGGCAAATGTAGGCATGTTCAGCATATAGTATAAAATAGAGTTCACAGTTTGATACAGATAAAAGCCCACTCTGTCACACTTAGTTTTCCAGAATAATCCATTAGGAATTCCTGAAGCAAACACCTTTCAGACCGCTAAAAAAAGATTACAAGAAATGTAAGCTTAACAAGTCATGTTACATACTAATCTCTCATGAAACTGCACAGTTGAGATATCCTCATTTTCCATTCAGTCACACCACCTTAATGCCATTGACAGCGAATCTGAGGATCCCTGCAATTTCATAGCAGGCTTATTAATGCATAGGTCATAGTACTATCTTCCCCTATTAGCTTTTTGTTGAAATGAGAATATTATCTTCTTTATTTTATAATCCCTTAGATGCTTATAACTGTCTCTGGCTTCAGATTTCTTTGGCTATCAAGGCTACCAAAGACAAGCATAGTTTAACTGCCTGAAAGTAGCCCAGATTTTTCCAGTATTATGATTTGAGTTGATACAAATTTTTTTTAATATGGAAAGGACTGTAAGGCTCTTGTTAATTTATCATACTTCCCTCTGAAATCACAGCTGTATATATTTTTCTCCTACAGAAATCTGAAGGATTCATGGATTCTCTTGTACAAAATCAAGGAGCAGCAGCATAATGCAAGCTAAATGCAAAGTGCATTTCTCTGAGAATAGCAGTGTCATCACGAGTCTGATTTAATCATAGAGAATAGTATGGCTTGTGCCTTGCACAGCCTCAGTCACACTGGAGGAAAAGCAGAGGTTAGGCTTCTGATGGTGCCCCATGAAGGAAATCTCAGCAAGGGTCTCTCCTGCAGGGTCATCTTGGGCAGTGCACAAGAATACAGAAGTCACACGCCTCTTGGAGAGGGAACAGCATGCTGCCCTGGGGATGAAGGCAATGATCACAGGCCCACCCTACCCTTCCAGATTATCCATGCTGTAGAGATGCTAGCAAGTAGCTGGGCCTTCATGCCTCACTCACAACATGGCTGGTCCCTGCTAAAAGTTACAAATTGGGAAGAGAGTCTCCTCGCACTCACCCCGTTGTGTGCCAAATGCAGAGATTGTGCAAAGCAGCTGCTGTCATTGAAAAGTGGGGATGTAGTTGCAGAGACCAAAAGTCACCCTCCACTGTGGAAGGTGGGGTTCTGGACTGCAGGAAGCAGAACTGCCTGTGGCAAGCAACTAACAGGCTCTCATTGCTGTATTATGTTATGGGTGAATAAAAATAATTGAATTGCTGACAACAAGATCTTTGTGCCTTAATGTGAAGAATAACATGGGGTAGCCACAATCTGGCCATAAATGTTCATTGGAGTGTGGCCATGCTTTTCCAAACACCTCTTTCATTGACTTGGTTACTGGTTGATTAAATGATGCTGGAAGGCTGTCTCATTTTTGCCACTTTCCTGGCCCACATCATTGCAATCCACTTATACATGGCTATGGCAAGGAAAGGCATGAAGACCTCCAGGAAGTGCCTTGAACAGTGTTGGATAAGAACGCTGCAGCTTGGCTTGACTTGATCACACTCGCCAAATAAAATAAATGACAAGGAAACACAAGAAGAATTTTGCAGTGTACATGCAGCACAATAAAGCTGTTGCATGGCAACTTCTTGGGTGGAGTCAGATATTAGATTCTTTACTTGGGAAAGAGGACAGAGGCCTACAGCTGCACCCGTACACATCTAGCTTATTGTTTACTCTCACATAACATAACAATTACAAAGATGAGTTTCTTTAAATTCTTAGAGGGGTAGCTGTGTTAGTCTGGTTCTGTAGAAGCAGCAAAGAATCCTGTGGCACCTTATAGACTAACAGACGTTTTGCAGCATGAGCTTTCGTGGGTGAATACCCACTTCGTCGGATGCAAGTAGTGGAAATTTCCAGGGGCAGGTTTATATATGCAAGCAAGAAGAAAGCTAGAGATAACGAGGTTAGTTCAATCAGGGAGGATGAGGCCCTGTTCTAGCAGTTGAGTGAAAACCAAGAGAGGAGAAACTGGTTCTGTAATTGGCAAGCCATTCACAGTCTTTGTTTAATCCTGAGCTGATGGTGTCAAATTTGCAGATGAACTGGAGCTCAGCAGTTTCTCTTTGAAGTCTGGTCCTGAAGTTTTTTTGCTGCAGGATGGCCACCTTAAGATCTGCTATTGTGAGGCCAGGGAGGTTGAAGTGCTCTCCTACAGGTTTTTGTATATTGCCATTCCTAATATCTGATTTGTGTCCATTTATCCTTTTCCTTAGAGACTGTCCAGTTTGGCCGATGTACATAGCAGAGGGGCATTGCTGGCATATGATGGCATATATAACTTTGGTGGACGTGCAGGTGAATGAACCGGTGATGGTGTGGCTGATCTGGTTAGGTCCTGTGATGGTGTCACTGGTGTAGATATGTGGGCAGAGTTGGCATCCTACCGACCGCTATGCCTACCTTCATGCCTCCAGCTTCCATCCCGGGCACACCACAAGATCCATTGTCTACAGCCAAGCACTGAGGTACAACCGCATCTGCTCTAACCCCACAGACAGAGACCAACACCTATAAAATCTCCACCAAGCATTCTCAAAATTACAGTACCCACATGAGGAAATAAGGAAACAGATCAACAGAGCCAGACGTGTACCCAGAAGCCTCCTACTGCAAGACAAACCCAAGAAAGAAACCAACAGAACTCCACTGGCCATCACATACAGTCCCCAGCTAAAACCCCTCCAGCGCATCATCAGGGATCTACAACCCATCCTGGACAATGATCCCACACTTTCACAGGCCTTGGGTGGCAGGCCAGTCCTCGCCCACAGACAACCTGCCAACCTGAAGCATATTCTCACCAGTAACTGCACACCGCACCATAGTAACTCTAACTCAGGAACCAATCCATGCAACAAACCTCGATGCCAACTCTGCCCACATATCTACACCAGCGACACCATCACAGGACCTAACCAGATCAGCCACACCATCACCGGTTCATTCACCTGCACGTCCACCAATGTTATATATGCCATCATATGCCAGCAATGCCCCTCTGCTATGTACATCGGCCAAACTGGACAGTCTCTAAGGAAAAGGATAAATGGACACAAATCAGATATTAGGAATGGCAATATACAAAAACCTGTAGGAGAGCACTTCAACCTCCCTGGCCACACAATAGCAGATCTTAAGGTGGCCATCCTGCAGCAAAAAAACTTCAGGACCAGACTTCAAAGAGAAACTGCTGAGCTCCAGTTCATCTGCAAATTTGACACCATCAGCTCAGGATTAAACAAAGACTGTGAATGGCTTGCCAATTACAGAACCAGTTTCTCCTCTCTTGGTTTTCACTCAACTGCTAGAACAGGGCCTCATCCTCCCTGATTGAACTAACCTCGTTATCTCTAGCTTGCTTCTTGCTTGCATATATAAACCTGCCCCTGGAAATTTCCACTACTTGCATCCGAAGAAGTGGGTATTCACCCACGAAAGCTCATGCTGCAAAACGTCTGTTAGTCTATAAGGTGCCACAGGATTCTTTGCTGCTTTTAAAATCTTAACCACATTTTTAAACTCCAAATGTACCCATTTTCTGAGGCCTCATCTTTGAGCTTTCAACCAAGAATAATAGGTTATTATGTGTAAATTACCTGATTGTAATAGACACAGCATTAATTCTAGTACTATTCCTGGGTGATGCTACAGTACTAAGGAAGATCAGATTATCTTGCTGGTTCTAATGCAGAAGGAACAATGAACTTTGTGTGAAATTCATGGAAATCATGTTCTACTTGCAAAGGCTTATCAGCATTCCCTAGGAGCCACATTAGCCCACATGGTTTATCACAAACTACAACCAAAGCTCTCTGCATTATCTGCACATTTATTCCTCTTGTCTTTCAGAAAATAATAATCCAGAGCTTCTGTATTTAAAACAATCAAAGAATGTTGCGTTTTTAATCCCTTGGTTTCCACCTGCCAGTCAGGCTAGTCATAAAAAGAAAAGTGCATACTGTTCAAAAGTAATTGCCCCAAATACTACAGCTTCTCACAGTGCTAATATAGTTTTGCTACATTCCATCCTGCCAGGGCTCAAATGTAGGGCATAATATGGGACAAGTAACCTAATATAAAGGACACAAGTGAGGGAAACTTGAAATGATCAAAATAGTATCGGATCATGTAATTAATGACTGTATCACAACGCATACACACAAGGGGGCTGAATTAAAGTTGCATGGATAACCTTAATCCTGGCATGTCTCAACTCCTGTACGCTCCACTTTGCCGCCATAAATATATTCCTTTAATGTAATTTTTCTTGTGTACTATAAGCATACAAGCTCTTGTTTTCTGGACACACTATTCAAAGGGATAAAATATACAGAGTCAGTTTGAAGTTTATATAATTATATGAATAATTCCCTTAACACAGCTGTATTGGTTATTTTCAGCTAAACCAGACATATTCTTTAGGCCCAGATCCTGAAACTTGTTCCATACAGTCATACCCTTGTGCAAATGTGGTTCCACATGAACTTCGTTCAGATGTCCTGCAGAGTTTGCTCAGAAGAAATTTAAATATTTTTGTCCTTTCAGAATCTCTTCCTTTCCTTATCATGCACTTTTGACATCATTAAAATAACTGGAGGTTGACCACTAATACAGGTGACACAAGTAGTCAAAGACAGGGCGAATAGCAAAGCTGCAGAGAAACCAAATCAAAATTAGTTTGCTAACATATTATATGTTTTAAAATGACTATTGATGTATTTGAAAGCAGGCACAGATGGGCATCTTCAGATGATCAGATACAGAAATCAAACTATGCAGGTTAAAAAACAGGGTGGGGTGGGGGAATGTAAATTATACAGGAAAAAATAACACTTCCCATTGTTTTTATCAATGTAGAGTATGTGTATATATAAAATGGTTTATATATATGTAAAACAGACCATCATAAAACTTTACATCAAAATACTACAGGTACTGATCAGTCTCTGGTGAATTGCAGGAACACTGAAAAGTCAAACTTTCTTCCATTACTTTCATACATAGAAGCAATATATAATACAGAGTGCGAACCTTAAAACAGATTAATTCTATTAAAGAGAAAGATCACAGGTATTTTGCCATCTTCTCAAGAAGTGAGAGATACAGAGAAGCCCAGAAATTGTTGACTACAGAGTAAAATAGGTGTTCTATATATATAGATATATATATATATATAGATAGACATATATATATATATATATATGTAGTCCATTTCAGAAACCAGAACTGATTCCATTACTAAATTTATCTGGCAGGAGTGAAGCACTTTTGGATGAAATATAAAACAGAAGTCCTGGCCATTTGTATCCATCAAAGATTCTGTGGCCATTCAAAAAAGAGATGCGGTGTTAACTTACAGTCCAGGCCAAATTTTAACTGCAGTAATAATGTGTTGTCTGCTTAAAGTCACCATGTATATTCAATTTCATACAGCCTTCTCCTTCACTTTGATAACTATCTCTATTTGCAGTCAAATAGTTGTTCAGCAACATACATCAAAGTAGTTAGATTTCAGTTGTGGTGATTTCTATTCCTATATAGTTTTTACCTCTAGTAGCTCACAGGGGGCATTGTGTTGCCTAGTTAGTTAACGTCATTAGAGTACTTTGAGATCTTCAGCTGTAAGGTGCTATAGAAATATGAAATTATTAATAATCACCTGATTCAAATATTTGGGGATGGTGTAAATGCTATTTAAAATATCCTACACACAGCACTATACACAAGATAACAAATTAAGAAAAAAAATCTAAAAATATCATGTCATGAGAGAGAATAACAGATTTGTTATTCTGCTATGTAAGCAAAACAAATAATTCCTGTTATACCTGAGCAAAATGTGTTCCACAGGCAAACCCTGGGATTTATATAAGAATTTACTAGCTTACTTTATATAGAGGAAACATTTTGCCACTTCTGTCATACAGTTTTACCAATTAAAAATAAAATGCTACCCTGGAAAGTATTTACACATGCAAAAAATACAACATAAAAGACATGAATACCAGAGTTGTCTCTTCAACAGATTTGTTTTGTGATAACCAAGGTTTGAATAAGGCTCCCCAGAGAATTATAACATCAAATTTACAGAATGCAGTATAAACTATTAGGTGTAATCACATTTGCTCACCAAAACTAGTCCATCATTTATTTTGTGGCTGCAAGTTTTCTGTGTAAAAGACCATATGCATTATATATAAACAGTGAACAGTTAAAAGAAGTTGTGGTAGAGGGAAAGGACTTCAAAGAAGAGTGTACAAAACCAGATTCTTTTAATTTAAGATCATCTCTCTTTTTTGAGGACAATCATTACTTATTTTTCTACAACTGGGTATTCAGATGAACCTTTAAGGTGTTGCCAGTTGAGGTCCAGAGAATAACTCACGTCAAAAAGTCAAGCTCTCCCTCCATATTAGGGACTTTTCTTACCTACAGTAACAGATGATTTTTGAGCTAGAGGCATGTATGCAATATTAAATCACCTGTAAAACACAATGTCCACTGGTTGAGATGGGCACAATGGCATTGGGACAAATCTTCTGCTGGTGTAAAATGGGGCAGCTCTATTGACTTCAGTAGAGTTATATAATTTTTTACCATTTTTTTTGTCCGACTAATTGGTGGAAAGTCTAAATGAAGGACCAGATCCTTAGTGGGTAAGAATAAGCCTAACAATGAGTGCAGCTGCACTGAGTTACTCTAGATGGGGCCCTTTCAATTTTGTGTCTGCAAGTCATGTAAAGAATCTATCTATATCTATATCTGTAGATGAACAGTTGGGAAGGAGTCACTACATTTTGTTTAGATTATGTTATCCTCACAATTTAAAAATTAGAAAATTAATATCCAATTAAAAGTTCTTTGAAGATGGAAAATTAAATAACTAACCATTTCAAATTTGTTCCTAATTATAGCCTCTCAGAGACAATCAAATGTTATGATTCGATAGCTACATTACATAAATATATAACCCATGTCGAAAGTTATGGCCATGTTCCCAGACTAGGAGGAAGTGGCTCTGTCTCAAATTATGCTGCAAGGATTTGGGCCTTTAGCAAGTGATGAAGTGAATTTAGGTAGTTTCATCTGAATGGATGAAAGAAAGTAAACAGTGGATTTTATTGTATCTTAATTAAGTTGATATCACTGTTTGACTTCTACTTCAGCTCCTTGAATGTGTCTTTTTCAGCAAGAGATTCTGTATCTTTCACAGCAGCATGCGGGAGTCACTCGTACAATTCTCACTAACAATAATGGAATATGTTTGCACTACTCAGCACACATGGTGCTGGAAACATGCCTTCAACAATACCAGCATCACATTCAGGAAAGCTCTTTCGAATCATAGTGGAGACTCACTGGTGTTCTGACAATGGTTTCTCAGATAATTTATTGGACAACCATAAGGGGCTAACTCCTTTGGGCTGCTTCAAATATTTGAATTCTGGAAGAGTCCACGTAATTTAACTCTTAGAAATGCTATAGTTGACTACATAGATTTTAAAATCAGAAAGGACCACCCTGATCATCAAGTTTGATCTTCATGACACAGGATATATAATTTCATCCATTAATTCCTGCAGGGAGGGAATTAGTCTTTCCTATTATTTAGGTATACAAGCCCAATGACTTGTGGTTGAATTGCAGCATTCCTTTTAGAAAGGCATCCTATTTTGATTTAAAGACTCAAAATGGTAATGTATTCACCACTATCCTTGCTAAAATTTCCAAATAGTTAATTAACTCACAGTTAAAAAATGACATCTTATTCCAATTTCATTTTTTCTAAAGTTAAGCTTCCTGCTGTTGAATCATGCTCTGCTTTTCTCTGCAAGATTAAGGTCCACCTAGCATTTATGTGTGTAAGGACTTGGAGATGGCAATAAATCATCTGAACCTTCTTTCTGATGAGCTAAACAGACTGAGATCTTTTCCCTTATTGCAAGGTATGTTTTCCAAACCTCAAATCATTCTTGTAACTCTTCTCTGAACTCCCTCCAATCTTTCTAACATCCCTTGTCAAGTGTGGACAACAGAATCCAGCACATTACTCTTTAGTGGTTTCACCAGAGCATTATACAGAACATTCCTAACATAATCTTTCTACTTATACAGAAGTAATGTGACTCGATAGTCCCTTTTTTCCCCTTCAGGAATTGCATCAGCCCTTTTAGGCACAGCAATTTTCTTTTAGTGCTCGACAATATATATATATATATATGGCAAAAAAATGCAGTTTCAAAGCAACCAAAATTATTTGTGAATTTGGATAAAATGTGGCAAATAGTTTCAGATCAATCAAAATGATAACATATTTTTTTAAAAAGTCTGCCTCATTTCAACATTTTCTAAATAATACTCATCATTTCAAAAATGTAATTTCAAATAGATCTGAACAATTTTTTTTTTCATTTTTTCATCAAGGAAAAAATTTGGGGGAGGATTTTTTGGTTCAGTCACCAATAAATAAAATAAAATAAAATGCATACATACATACATAAATAATAATAATTAAATCATTCATCCAGCTCTATTACTAATCAACTATTCAATATGACCTAAGTTTGGTTTTCAGAATCACTGCTTTCCAGGATACAAAATTATTTTTCATAGTTGTCTCAGATGATGCAGTCAGCTAGCTATACAATCTGAAGGATGATTCATGTACAATTGTATATCACTTAACTGCCAGTTTAAAATAAACATTTCATCTCATATATTTTTTTAAAATATATTCATTATGGAGGAGGGAATGATAGGATAATTAATAACTGTATTATATGGAAGTTGTTTAATGGCTCCTGAACATTTGTAAAGTGACTTTGGAAAGAGCGTCACCTATTTTTCTTTCTTTTTTTCTTTTCTTTTCAGGTGAACAGATTGATAGAGCACTTTATCAAAATGTATACAATTAAGAAAAGGGTAATTGGGAAGGGAGGAGGCAGAAGATCAAAGAGACTGAAAAGCAAGGAATGCCTATACTGAGAAGCCTAAGAGAAATCTAGGAGGATGATTTTAAGAAAGGCTGAGACCACAGGGAGACTGAATGCTGAAGACTATAATGATTGCCTTCTGAAATTGTTTATTCCTGAATATGAGTGGGGAAATCTAACTGCCAAAAGAACATAGAACTGAATGAGCTTCCCTACCGTATTGGGATCATGGATTGTATCTGTATTAGGGCTAGTCTACCCAGTGGGGTAACATACACTTCGGAGGTGTGATTTCTAAAGTGCACTGATGTGCTGCACATTCATTGTTCCATGAGACCCTGCTGGTGTGCACTAAAGGTTCTCTAGTGCACTTTAACGTAGTGCTATTTTCATTAGTTATTTTTATTTTAATTATTCAGCAGTTTAAAAGTTTCAGTCATGAGTTGTGACAACTGTTAGGCTGCTAGTGTGCAGAGACCACTGCCTATCGTGCTGCCCAGTATTGTCTTGTTCTTTCCTTGTACTTCTCCACTGGTCTGTCTGTATCCTTCTGTTTTATCTTGTCTTATACTTACATTGTAAGCCACTTGGAGCAGGGGCCATCTATTTGTTCTGTGTTTGTACAACACCTAGTACAGTGGGATTCTGGTTCATGACTAGGGCTCCTGAGGGCTACAGTAATGCAAGTAAGTAAATAAATGAAATAAATAAATAAATAAATAAATAATAATCAGAGAGAACACCGGTTCTTCTCTTGATGTAAACTGGTGTTATTCCAATGACTTCAATGGAGCTACAGAGATTTAGCCCAAGGGAAAATCGGATCCAAAGGACTTAGGCGATGAATCGCATCCCACAAATAATGAATAGTGAATAGTTTCCAAACTACTCATAGGCATCAGCTGGTTTACATAAACTATTTGGTGACTAATTAACAATAAATACTTTTGTAAAAGTTACGATCAAACAGAAAAGGGGATATCATCTTCTGTGAACAACTTGAGTAGCACTCTGATTAACTCCACTCGTGGGCTTGGCTAACTTATTCTCTTCACATAGCAACGGCACAGGGTTTAACTCTTCCAAATAACTCATATCAAACCAATATCCATCACCTGGGTTGTTTGGCTTGTACGTGTGATTTATATCTGGCATGCAGATAAAATGAGCACTTCTTGAAAAGGAGACAGAACCACAAAATTAGAGCTGGCACCATCACACATAAGCTATCAAACAAACTTAATGTGAATGAAAAAAATATAGAAATGTGTTTGAAGAATATTGTATAAGTTAGATGGACCTTCATATGGCAGGTTTGTCAAGCTGGCACTCATGCTAGCTGATTTTCCAAAGAAATCCTTCAACATGACTTACCTCTTCTTGCAGATCTTGTAGATGGTTATGTAGTAACATGATTTCCTCTTACTCACGTAGACCTTTATCTTTTGATCACACTTTATATTAAGGTTTCATATATGTCTAGTTCATAAAGGGTTAATAATTAATTAATAGATGTTTTCATAAATGGTTAATCAAATGCTTATAGCCATCTATATCACCTTTAAGTGATGTGCTTATAGAGCTCTACAATGTATATTATGTATGTCTGTACCATTCTCGTAACACTAAATTTTAGTCCTTTAAAATATTAAGGTTCCATTTATAAATGGTTAAATGTGATCTATCTTTTTCTCCCATGAAAAATATTTATTATGAAGGCAGCACACCAAACTTCAGTCTTCCCTTTTGTCTCAATTCTGCACCCCCTACTTACAAAAGACCTATGCAGGACCACCAGTGGAAAAGGTAACACACCAATGTCTTTTTGTGAAATTCTTCAGTGCTCTAATATCAAAGAGGATCTGTTAAATAAGATAAGGGCAGTGAAGAGATTCTATTCTAAACCCCTGCTGCAGTTATTTAATAATTGGAGCTGGTAAAATTATTCACAATGAATATCTTGTCCCTTTGATTTGGGACTTGTTCCAATGCCCATTGAAAGGAAGAGAAAGACTCCTATTTACTTCAATGAACTTTGGGTCAGGCATTTAGGCAATGTCTGCACTGCAGCTAGGAATGAGCCTCCCAGCACAGGTAGACAGACTCACCCAGTTCCCCATGACTGAGCTCATTTGACCAACCTGAGCCTACACCAGAGCCACAACATCCACAGTGGTATTTTTAACGCTCTAGCTCAAGTGAAGCTAGTATGAATCTGGATGGGGGCTGGGAGGCTCACTCCCAGCTGTAGTGGGTACATCCTTAATTTCTGGAATATCATTTTTTCTTGATCTTTTTCTTCTTTGTTCACGATTGGTCAGATAAATCACATGGTGTTATTTCTGTTCACTGACTGGATGTTCCACGCTCTCAGACTGGACAAGCTCTGAGTGTAAAAACCTGCATATTCAATTTTAAGATCTGATTCCTATTTATACTCACATGTGACTTTGAAAAGTCACTTTTATAAATGTTTGTCCCAATAAACTTCCTTTTCCCTACTGCTAACGGACAGCAAACACAAAGGTGCATGAGCTTATGTACAGCCTGTGATAAATCCTACCAGTCAGTTACTGGTTCTATTAAATCCTACCCAAAAGCGAGATGTATCTCTATGAACAACTTCAAGTAAGAGGTAGTGCATATAGTACACCACCCTCAGGAAGCACTGTGCCTCAAAGACACTCCTCTGGAGCACAATTTGCTCTAGAGAATAGTAATTTGCTGCTGGCCTATAGCAGCAGTGAATTATGAAACAGTATAAATGGCAATTCACTTACACAGGTGTGGAGTAACTCTGCTGTCATCAGTAGAGTCACACTGGTATAAAGACAGTGCAAATGAAATCAGAATCAGCCCCAGAGTCTTCCAAACCTCACACAGCCAAGCATCTCTGCAGTTTTACTCTCCCCCACCCTGATGTGGGAGTACATTCCAGGCATTTCTATTATTCTATATAATAAATATTATCCACAACATTTCCCTTATTTTTTTTTCATAGAAAATGGAACCACAACATACATCTTCAAGCGTTATTGATGAATATGCCCTTACTTAGATAGTGCCAGATTGATAGCTCTTACCATTTCTTAGACATAATTATACGCCAACCTTTTGAGGCCTTAAAATATCATGAGGCTTTTAACCCTCCCACAACTCTTGTTGTCTGCACCAGTAAATGCGTCAAGTACAAACTGGCAATTCACTGCCATTAATCTCAAAGAACATAATTGCAACTCATAATGCAAACTAATCACATCTCTTTGATTTATAATTCTTTTATACATTAAAATGTCTCATACACTTTCGGATTGCAGAACATATATTTGCTAAGCAGCACTGCAGGAACAATTAGACAGTAATATGCTGAAACCATACAGTATAATAGATGCTTCTTGCATGAAAATTCAGTTGGTGTTCAGTATTCAGCACTGCACATATGCAAAACTCATTAATTCATATAATACAGAAAGCCCTGAGGTCTTAGAAAAATAGTAGTTATTTATGTGGGTAGTTTTTCTGGACATTCAACCTAGTAATAGGTTGTTAGCGATAACAATTAACTTTAATATGTTCACTCACAAATATATTCGTTGTGCTTAAGAATTTTCACAAAAGGTAGTTCCCCTTTATATCTGACTGCAAGCTTAATTGCTTTGCAGAATGTGCAATTATGAGACTGCTCTAAGTTGTCAGATCTGTGGAGTTTTGGGTCCTCTCATTTGTCTTTCCAAAACAATCATGTGTTCCTATTAACATGCATTGCAATATAAGTGTCCATCTAGGCTGAATGTTTAGTATGCTAAAAATGCCTGAGACAAATTCATCCCTGGTGTCAAGCCATTGGGAGAGTCAAAAAAAGAAGTCTGTCCCCTGTAATAATGGAAAGGAAAGAAAACAGTGCGCTGTATTTTCTGCAAGAGTAAAATTTAATCAAATGTTTTTAACATATTTTAAAATCCACTTCCGATCCTTCCTTGTACTTACAATTTTCTAAGACACTGCATCGGAACACAGAGCTCTTGTGCTGAGTCACCCTAGGAGCCTGCATGAGGCTGCCGTGTAATTGCTGCAGTGTAATTAGTGTCAAACTATTTGGAGGTAGGAGGGGGAAAAATAAACTCCAACCAGGATGTAAGAGGGCTGAAAATACATTTCTGGAGAGATGGAGCTGAGGGTCTGGGAGCCGCAGAGAGGTTCTGTGGGGGAAACCCTAGGAAGACCCAAGGCTGGGAAAAGCTTAAGTGAGGTTCATGTTTTGTTGTTATTTAATTTAACAAATAAAATTCCAGGGTGTAAGTTTTGGACTTCGGTCTAGTGTGTGTGTGCAGTAGTTTTGCTGAGCAGGAGCATGATACAGATGTTACCTGTTCACAGAACTAGTTTACAAGGTTTGATGGCAGTGGGTGAGGGTAACAGTCAGTGAATCTGATTCTCCTCCCACTTATACTGCTTGTAATCAGTAATAAATCCATTGAAGACAATGGAGTTACATCACTGTAAGTGAGAGGATGATCAAGCCCAATCTTATAGATTCTTGAACTTTTTGTGACATCGTTATGGTAAATCAGATTCAAATATTTTCAGGGTTCAGGGTAACAACCGTTGCTGCAGATAATTTGAAAATTATTTCTGCCACTTCAAGTATCACCTTTAGTTTGGAAAAACCTGGAGATTCTGAGCTCTGTGCCTTTATCCTCACACACAACTATTTCAAATTTGATGACAATGTATACCTCCAGATCAGTGGCACCACTATGGGCACCCGCATGGCCCCACAATATGCCAATATTTTTATGGCCGACCTGGAACAACGTTTCCTCAGCTCTCGTCCACTCACGCCCCTTCTCTACCTACGCTACATTGATGACATCTTCATCATCTGGACCCATGGGAAGGAGACTCTGGAAAAATTCCACCACGATTTCAACAGCTTCCACCCCACCATCAACCTCAGCCTGGACCAATCTACACGGGAGGCAGGGCCGGCTCCAGACCCCAGCGTGCCAAGCGCGCACTTAGGTCGGCATTTTGCCAGCAGGGCGGCAGGCGGCTCCGGCAGACCTTCCGCAGTCATGCCTGCGGGAGGTCCACCGGAGCCGCAGGACCACCGGACCTCCCGCAGGCATGACTGCAGAGGGTTCGCTGGTCCCACGGCTCGGGTGGACCTCCCGCAGGCATGACTGCGGAAGGTCTGCCGGAGCCGCCTGCCGCCCTCCCAGCGCACCCTCCGCAGGCGCATCTGCAAGAGGTCCCCTGGAGCCGCGGGACCGGCAGCGCACCCCCTGCAGCATGCCGCCCTGCTTGGGGCGGCCAAATTCCTAGAGCCGCCCCTGACGGGAGGTCCACTTCCTAAACACCACAGTGCAAATAAGTGATGGTCACATTACCACCACCCTATACCGAAAACCTACCGACCGCTATGCCTACCTTCATGCCTCCAGCTTCCATCCTGGGCACACCACACGATCCATTGTCTACAGCCAAGCACTGAGGTACAACCGCATCTGCTCTAACCCCTCAGACAGAAACCAACACCTACAAAATCTCCACCAAGCATTCTCAAAACTACAGTACCCGCATGAAGAAATAAGGAAACAGATCAACAGAGCCAGACATGTACCCAGAAGCCTCCTACTGCAAGACAAACCCAAGAAAGAAACCAACAGAACTCCACTGGCCATCACATACAGTCCCCAGCTAAAACCCCTCCAACGCATCATCAGGGATCTACAACCCATCCTGGACAATGATCCCACACTTTCACAGGTCTTGGGTGGCAGGCCAGTCCTCGCCCACAGACAACCTGCCAACCTGAAGCATATTCTCACCAGTAACTGCACACCGCACCATAGTAACTCTAGCTCAGGAACCAATCCATGCAACAAACCTCGATGCCAACTCTGCCCACATATCTACACCAGTGACACCATCACAGGACCTAACCAGATCAGCCACAGCATCACTGGTTCATTCACCTGCACGTCCACCAATGTAATATACGCCATCATATGCCAGCAATGCCCCTCTGCTATGTACATCGGCCAAACTGGACAGTCTCTACAGAAAAGGATAAATGGACACACATCAGATATTAGGAATGGCAATATACAAAAACCTGTATCAGAACACTTCAACCTCCCTGGCCACACAATAGCAGATCTTAAGGTGGCCATCCTGCAGCAAAAAAACTTCAGGACCAGACACCATCAGCTCAGGATTAAACAAAGACTGTGAATGGCTTGCCAACTACAGAACCAGTTTCTCCTCCCTTGGTTTTCACACCTCAACTGCTAGAACAGGGCCTCATCCTCCCTGATTGAACTAACCTCGTTATCTCTAGCTTGCTTCTTGCTTGCATATATATACCTGCCCCTGGAAATTTCTGCTACTTGCATCCGACGAAGTGGGTATTCACCCACGAAAGCTCATGCTCTAAAACGTCTGTTAGTCTGTAACGTGCCACAGGATTCTTTGCTGCTTCAAACTGGAGATTATAGTCTGAAGAGTGAATTGTTATCTGTGAGTGAAAATCATCTTGTTAATGAATCTGGGCAATTATGTACTTTCCAAAGCTTCCAAGCCTTTCTTCCTCTAGTCTGATAGATGAATTCAAGTTGCTGTGAAGAGTGAGTCTGTTATACATGTTTTCAAAGATCACAAGCTTGAAGAAATGTTTAAAACTGAACCTCTTAGCCAGTGGGAATTTGGGAACACTGCATTCAGCAAGGCTCATAAAATGTAGTTTCATTCCTAACAAGAACACTATGATCTTTTAATATATTTTCCCCCATGACAGGGATTGGAATCAGGGCCCCAATATTGATAACTGCTTCAGAGAGTAAGAGTTTTTTTTTAAAAAAATGCTGTAAGTACCAGGGCACAATTTTAGATCATCTAAATACATCTTATAGCATGGGACCCACTTTTCACATGCTATATTTTGGCAGTAGTACAAGAAAAGCATCACCATATACAAAAATGAAGTTTAAGGCCAAATTTTTTCCTTTTATGACTCTTCTGAAGTAACAGTAGTTTATAGTTTTCAACTACAGTTCACTTTATCTGAACTTTTTCTTTATCCCCAGTTTTTGGTCATAGATCCAGTGGGGAGAATTAAGAGGCAACAAAAACAACAGAGAGTTTGGAAAATAATATGATAAAGTTAGGATAACTGGCATGTTCACTCTATAAGACTATTGGAGGGGAGACATGACCAATACTATCTAAATGTCATAAAAATTATAATAATCAACAGTTGTCTTTAGCTGAGACATGATGGCCAGCCAGAGGCCAGCTATTTAGGGGTTAATAAAATTTCAGCAGAGAGCTTAGGTTTACCTACCCACAACTGATATGTGTGATCTCCTTTATTGTTTATTCTTTCACTGCTGTCCTCTAACCATGTCTTTGCTAATGATAAATGCATTTATAGAGTCATCCGCGTATGCACAATGTGCCCAGCCATTTGCTAGCATTGTCATCAGCCAGATGAAGAGTTGGTAGCCCATTGCTGAAGTAATTCAGCGGGCTCTTGTCAAGGATATGAGACATAGTCTGAAGTTGACCACATCTACTTCACGGGTTGTTACAGAAACCCCATTTGAAAAGATTGACCACACAGTTACCCTGTCCTGTTCGAAACCAGTTCATGGATGACTATAGGTGCCTTGGTAGGTCAAAACCTGGTGAGCCAATGGTTGGGTTGGTGACAAGAGAGTGATTAATGACTCATCACTGACCACTCATTATGCCAAGCAGATTCCACCTTCATGTCCTGTGCATAAGTGATCACAGAGGATATCTAAAAGACAGGCTAACTGGTGGGTGGTTGAAGAGGTCTGAGTAAAGAGGCAAGTCGCTGTTCTCTCGGATCTTGGCCAACAGCATGATAAAGGCCCCCTCCCTCACGGCGAATGTGTTTCACCCAAAGGATTCCAAAACACCTTACAAACTTAGGGACAGATTCTGATACTCTACTCACTCTGAATGGGACCACTGGTAGGAATAAGGGGTTCCTTGGTGTAAGAATCTTATACTCTAACACTTAAACCAATATACAGAATATATACAGAGATATTTAATCCACCACTGAAATTCAGCTGTTTCTGAAGTTAAATGTGAAACTGTTAATGCCACTCAGTACAATGGTATACCAAAGACATGTAAGCAAAAACTATATCCAGCTGACACATCTGAGGTAATTTACACAGGCAGAATGGAATCCTCTCTCTCCTCCCAGACACTTCTGACCAATAGAGACAGAGCAATTCACAAGGATTCCAGACCAGGCCATGAGAAAATCAAGCCTTTATTTACCAGATTGTCACACTATGCAAAGATCCTTTAATGTTCTTAGGATTGGCCAAGGGTAGAACTGATTGTATTATTTACTGTGGCCTCGCAAGAAGGGGCTAAGGAAGTCTTAGAGTCATATAGTTTATAGCCAGAAGGGGTCACTAGATCTACTCTGACATCCTATATGTCACAGGGAACCAACACCATTCAGCACCCGCGTGCAAAACCTGACAACAAAATTAGACCAAAGTATTACAGTCCACAAGACACTAAAGTATTATGTGCCATGGGCAGAGAATCGGAGGGATCAAGGTGTGCCAATGCCCAATGGTAAAGAACTGATTAAGTAAGATATACCCATATAATCCCAGCAAATGACCCAAACTCCATGCTGTAGAGCAGTGGTTCTCAGCCAATGGTCCGGGCCCCCCTAGGGGGCCTTGAACAGATTTCAGGGGGGTCTCCAAGCAGAGCCAGCATTAGACTCGCTGGGGCCCAGGGCAGAAAGCTGAAGCCCTACAATATGGGGTTGAAGCCCAAGTCCCTGAACACCGCCACCCGGGGCTGAAACTGAAGCCTGAGCAATGTAACTTTGTGGGGGGCCCTGTGGCATGCTGCAACTGCCCTGCTTGCTACCCCCTAATGCCGGCCCTGGCTTTTATATGCAGAAAATCAGTTATTGGGGTGCAGGTGGGCTATGGAGTTTTATAGCAAGTTGGGGGGTTGGGGGCTCAGAAAGAAAAAGGTTGAGAACCTCTGTTGTAGAGAAAGGAGAAGCTTCCCCCAACATCAGTGGCAATCTCACTTGGGTGAAAATTCCATCCTGACCCTACAATGGTGATTAGAACAGGACAATGGAACAGACAGGAGGTCGTGGAAGCTCCTTCACTGGAGGTTTTAAAAAGGAGCTGTATAGCCATCTATCGTGGATGGTTTAAACCAGTGGTGGGCAACCTGCAGCCCGTCAGCATAATCCGCTGGTGGGCCATGAGACAGTTTGTTTAGCTGTACAATTTGTTTACATTGACCATCCACAGGCAATGCCACCTGAAGCTCCCAGTGGCCGCAGTTCGCCATTCCCAACCAGCGGATTACCCTGACAGGCCGCAGGTTGCCCACCACTGGTTTAGACACAGCAAATTCTGCATCTTGGCAGGGGGTTAGACTAGAGGACCCTAACTCTATGGGCTTGTCTTCACTACCAGCGAGATCGACGCTGCTGCAATCGATGCAGCGGATGTCAATTTAGTGGGTCTAGTGAAGACCCTCTAAATCGATGGCAGCGCGCTCCCCTATCGACTCCGGCTCCCTAAGAAGAGTAAGGTAAGTCGACCAGAGAGTGTCTCCCAACAACGCAGCGCAGTGAAGACTCTGGGGTAAGTCGACCTAAGCTATGTCGACTCCAGCTACATGAACAACATAGCTGGAGTCGATGTACCTTAAGTTGATTTACGCCAGTAATGAAGACAAGCCCTATGATTCTATGATAATCCCACTCATAAATATGTCCAGCTTTCTCTTAAAACTAATTAAGTTGTTTGTCCTCACAGCTCCTATTGGGAAGTTGTTTCAGGACCTCACCCTTCTTCTAATTTTCTCCCTGAATTTACTCAGGTCCACTTCCTATCCATTTCCTCTTATGCCAACATTCTCCTCTTCACCCTCCCTGGTGTTATGCCCCTCTTCCCCCCACCCTCAATGTATTTATAGAGAGCAATCATATCCCCTTCTCAGCCTTCTTTTTGCTAGACTGAACAATTCAAGCTCTTTCACTCTCTTCTCATAAGATAGGTCCTAGTTTCTCCTGACTATTCTAGTAGCTCTTCTCAGCAGTTGTTGCAGTTTGTATACATTTTAGGATTGCATTTGCCTTTTTTGCAGCTGGATCACACTGGTGACTCCTCATCGACTTGTGATCAACCACACACCTAGATCTCTCTCCTCCTCTGTCGCTAACTTATGAGCCCCCACCATGTAGCAGAAATTCTTATTAGACCCTAAGTGCATGACCTTGTACTGTATACTATTGAATTTCATCTCTTTTCTATCACTCCCCAGTTTTCAATTTCATCCAGATCATCCAGCGTAATATTCTGATCCTCCTCTGTATTGACGATACCTCCCAACTTTGTATCAGCACATTTCATTGGCATGCTCCTATTTGTTCTGCCAAGGTCGTTAATAAAAAGATTGAATAAGATTGGTCCCAAGACTGACCCTTGAGAAATAGTAACCTCCCACCTGTTCAATATTTCATTTTGCCTCTCAACCCATTGCCTTCTCCCCATCAGCCAGTTCCTTCTCCACTTTACAATTCTTGTATTAATCCCCATCTTCTCTAATTTAACTGCACAATTCCCATGCAGTACTGTGTCAAATGCTTTGCTGATGTCCAAGTATATTAGCTCTACTGCATTTCCCTTTTCTAAAATATCAATTATTTTCTTGAAGAAGGAAATCAGGTTAGTTTGGCACAATCTACCTTTGGTAAAACCATGTTACATTACATACCCTTTTCCATTTACTTCCATGAATTTAATTCTTCTGTCCTTCACAATTTGTTCCAAAGTCTTGCATATTACTGAGATTAGACTAGGTCTATAATTCCGCAGATCACGTTTTCCCCCTTTCTTAAATATAAGTACAACATTAGCTATTCTCCAGTCATACATTACTACCCCGAATAGATATTAAAAATCCTTACTACTGGATTAGCAATCTCATGCACCAGTTCTTTCAGCAGTCTGGAATGGAAATTATCTGGTCCCCCCAATTTGAGCACATTAAGAGCTCTGCATTTTTCTTTCTCCTCAGATGTGATCATTTCTGTACTCATTTCCATTAGCCATCCTTCCTTCCTTCATGCCCAGGTTCCTTATTGAAAAGCAAGGCAAAGTATTCATTTAGTTTTTGGGCCATATCTGGAATATCTTTAATCTCCTCCCCATTCACACTGCATATTGACCCAATCTCATCGCTCCTTATCATCTTTTGATTTATATAACTAAAACAATCTAATTTTTAAATTTCCTTGGCAAGAGCTAAGTCAGCTCCACTTTTAGAAATTCTCAGTTTATTCCTACATTTTCTAAGCTCCAAGATGTTGCTTTCTTTGCTGGTCATTCCCTTTTCCCATCCTCTGCTTTCTCCTATAACCCTTTTGAGGTGGTTATTCACCCAGCTGGGTCTGGAGCCTTTCCTTAGGAGGTTTTCCCCCCCTGACTTGGGATGCAAATTGCAGATAGGTTTGTATAGTTGATTTAAAGAAATTCAATTCTCAATTTTTAAAGATGTCTATTATTATTAAGTATTATTATTATTTGTATTGCTGTAGTGCCTAGCTGTCTTAGTCATGGAACAGGACAACATTGTGCTAGGTGCCGTACAAACAGAGAACAAAAACACAACCCCTGCCCTAAAGAGCTTAAAACTATCCACACTTTGACATTTCAAGAGGCTTCCCCATATTTCCCTAGAAGATAAAAACTCATGTCTTAAATTTAGAAAGCCTTTTTGAGTTTGGAATGGTGGCTTCGTTAATAGAGAATATAAGCAGCATGCTGCAGGTGGACCAGGAAGGGGCTATTTTTTCTACCTGGCAATGGAAGGAAAGCTATGTTCCTTATTAACTGCATTGGACTTGTAGATATTTCTGCCTACTATACAGTCATACTATAGGTCTTGACTAAACACTGACAATATTTATTTGTCAGAACCACAGGTATCCAGACATCAGCCAGACACAAAAACCTACCTGTACATTTTATGCTCTGCTGATTGTTTATTATACTGCCTTTTGAACATGTTGAGATACAACTATTTTTTCCAGTTATTCCTTTCATTTTTATACAGATAGATTAGAACAGAGCCGTGAAAATCACTAATGCAAGTCATACATAAATGAATTAAACTGTCTAACTAACATTTAAAATATATGCACATTTAAAATATTTTACTTACAATATTTAAGTTTTGAGAAAACTGAAATTTGGACATTACTCAAACACTCAGTTTACTAGTTTGACAGCTATTTCTTTTTTTACTGAATGGAACTCTGTAAAGGCTTTTAAACAAACAACTATTTAAAAAATTAAACTTTCTATTAAATATTTAGTTTTTAAATCACTTCTCTAGTTAGATTTCACATTGCATTTGAATACATTTTTGCCTTTCCATCCACATGTTGAATTTGTCCCTGGAGATGAAGAGAGAATACTGAAACCCTTTTAACCCTTTAGTTGTCATCATTAAAGGGACATTAGGTATTACAGCTGATTTCACTAGCAAGTAATTCTCTAGTATCTCTAAGGGCCCAATTTTCCAAACCTTAATTCACAATTAGAACCACTGCTTTCACTGAGATCATGCTTGTCAATAAGGACTTCCAGGACCAGGTCCTGAATGAGTGCATCCTTTCTTTCCTGAGATTGGTAATAAAAATGGATTCTATTAATGTACCAACATAGGGATCAATCTTAAGTAACCACAACACTCAGTCCATGATTTGCAAAAGGTTCATGCTTAATTTTAAACAAGTGCATCCCTGTTTGTTTTACCTTTAAGCACATGCTTCGGTGCTTGTTGAATTGAGGCTGCAATGGAGTCAATGGAATGTGAATGACTTCAGCACCTCCCAGGATCAAGCCTCAGGCCCTTGATATGTACAGCATAGCACAGTGAGACAATGATGAACAAGAATGTCTAGTAGGGTATAAACTTTCTATTTTATTGAAGCCAATCTTGTTAGATCAAGAAATATAAAGATGTTTTCCCACATTATTTAAATGATAAGCAGTGTGTCTGAAGTAACAGACGTCTCCTGTAGTGCAAATAAACCCTGAGGCTTCATACCAAGGTGTTTAGTAGCAGCAGGAGAGATACTGTATGAGACAAATGACTGCTTGTCTTCTTTGTAGTCTCTACCATCATAAAGTGTTTGGAAATGCTCAATTATCTTTCTGTAGTTTATTCTTGTGTTGCTGCTGACAATCTGATTTTGGCTGCCTGGTGTATTTTTTTAAATATAAAATATGATATGAAATTAAATCTATAGGATTTATTCATTTTTAAATTCAAAATGCTTTTATTGAAGAATTATTGTACTGAATAGCTAAAGAGATGAATTTTTAACATGGCACTCAATTTAATGGTAATACTTAGCTTTTACAGAGCACTTTTTACCCAGAGATCTGAAAACTCTTTACAAAGGAGAGTAAGTATCATTATCACCATTTGACAAAGGCACATAAAGGTGAAGTGACTTGGCCAAGGTTACACAGTAGATCTGTGACAGAGCATGGAATACAACCCAGGTCTCGTGATTGTGATTCTAATGCCTTAGCTACTGAACTATTCTGCCTACCTTTAGTACTTTCAATACTGAAGGACCCCTGACACTTGTATTAATTTGCAAGGGTCTAATTTGCAACTTTGGGAATTTAATATGTTTATAATTGTACAGTGTCCTAGGAGCTTGCTTGGATGTTACTGCAGGACTTCAACTAATATCGACGGGAAAACTCTACACATCACATTGAAACCTCCAACTCCTTATTGGCAATAGGGCTTTCCTGAAGCAAGAAAATATTTGAGGAAGAGAGATATTTTTAACGCCTAAACACACAAAAAGACAATGAACCCTCCTCAAAAGTCTGAATAGATATGTCGACTTTACTGCATGCTCTGAAGGTCAGCAATTTCAGGCTATTTCGGCCCAGTGTTGGGAGGGAAACAAATTCCAAAGGCAACAAGCCTTTCAAGGAGCTTGAGTATCTTAGCTGATCCTAATTGTGTCAGTATGTCCCTGAGATATATATATATAGAGAGAGAGAGAAGCGTTATCTCTTAGGTAGGCAGACCATTTCAAACCATTTAGGGCTTATTGGATCAAAACCACGTCAGCTTAAAGCCACCTGTGAACCAAGTGGCTCTCAGTGTAGATCTCAGAGTTCTGGTCTCATGCAATCATGGAGAGATACAGCACACAGCCAGCAGGCTGCTGCAGTCGGCGCAAGCTTCAGTTTCTGAACAGGTTCAAGGGGTATCTTCACAGAGAAGAGCATTGCAATAATCTAATCTGGAGGAGACAAACACATGGACCATAGCAGCAAGGTCCACCTTGAAGAGGAATGGTTGCCATCTAGTCACCAGTTGCAGGTGAAAGAGAACCTTCTTAGACACTGTGGCAATAAGATCTTCTAATACCACAGCTAGGTTCTAGATTTCAGTAACAACTGGTGGGTTAGCACCCCTAGTTAGAGGATCTGAAGTAATCCTCACCAGATTGCTCCCAAAATGCTATCATCATTAGGGATCATCTGTGTCTTATCCACACAGATGTCTTATCCATCCCAGTATCAGCTGGACACTGGGTAAGATACCTGGCTTCAGTAAATGGTTCAGACAAATTAGGGCCATAGAGCTGAATGTCATCAGCCTACAGAGAGTAAATAGCCAACAGAAAGCCATAGATAATTCAATGGCATCTCATAATCAATAGTGTCAGAGTCAGATGACTCATCCAATAATATCAGCATTGATGCCTGAGGCTTATCCATCACCAGGAGGAGATCATCTTTGAATGCTTCCAGGACCACAGATTAACATAAAGATTAAACAGATCTGGCACAGTTCTATAATCAGGTCCAGATTCTCAGCTGGTGTTAATCAGTGTAACCCTGTGAAAGTCAAAGATAGGCTGATTTATACCAGCTGAGGATCTGGTCCTCAGTTCCCACATTACGCCTTCTAAATAACCTTAACCAAAAATGGATTATCATAAATTTTTCATTAGTATCAAGCAATTGTTTTTGAGTAGAGGCCTCCACAGTAATTCTTCCTCAAAGACAATCAGCTGCCCTGCACTTGTAAAAGAGGTGCCAACAATTTCCACTTGCAAAGGACCCAGTACTTCCTTATGGGCTTTCACCATCTAGAAAGGACACTGGTTCTAACTCACAGAACTCCCAGCATTTCACTGAATAAAACCATCTGAAACAAACAGAGAACGCTTAGCATTTGTCCCTTCCAAATGTTGCTCTGTTCCCTTAGACACATTGCTCTGAACAAATCTGAGCAACTTTATCCACAAAATAACCAGAAACTTCCTCACAGTGGGAAGAATTCAAAGGGAGAAGAGTTGCCAAGTTATCTACTACCTGGTACAATTGTGCTGTCTGAAATTGTATGGATGCTGTGGTAAAAGCAAAGAAGTTTTTCTGTCTTCTCCACAGCCACAGCATAAACACTTAACAGAACAAATTTGTATGCTGCAAATTGTATCCTAATGAGCAATTGTGGGGGAGAATCAGACCTGTAGTTCTCTATCTTCAGTACTTTTATGTGGCTTTTTTGTTCTTTAAAAATTTCACAATTAAAATCAGCAGGAAGACAGACAGAGAGATGGGGATGAAGTAAGCTTTCTGAAGTTTCTGACTTCGTGGTGTTAAATCTTAATATTTTGATTGTCCATATTGGCATATTTAAAAAGAGAAAGATTCCTGTGCACTATTGGCAAATTTATTTTTCAGATATAGTGGACTTGATTCCGATCTCATTAACATGAGTGTAAACCTAGAATAATTCCTCTGAAATCAAGTCAGTCAGTAATCAATCAATCAGTAAAAGGCCTGTGTTCTCAGTTAAGCTGATTTAAACTCAGAGCAACTCCATTGACTTCAGCTGGGTTTGATTCTGCTCTAACTCACCCTGGCATAAGTGAAGAGTAACTACTGAAGTCAACAAAGCTATACTGGTGTAAGATCAGTATAAGTGAGAGAAGAATTGGGTACTTTGTGACTATGCATTAGAATTTTTATTTTAGTTTCTATACTTTTGTTCAAAGTGTATAATGGTTCCCTAATTAGACTTGTGGCAATTCTCTAAAAAGGGCCTACACACACCCACATCACATATTATTTGAAAGCTTATTTTATGTATGTTTAGATGAGGTATGTTGTGGAGCTGTCAAATGGTGCTGCCAGCCTGTAGGCTAAGTGAAACAATGGTACCCAAAGTGGTTTTTTTTTTTTTGCACAGTTCAGGAAACACCATAACATGACTGTGAGTTTTGACCGTTAAAGTAAATTTCAACACCTTAATGTGGTGTTATTGGTCAAAGCTACCAAACAATGTATTAAAAAATTTGTGCTGGTCAAGTATTTTTTTCCCCCAGAAACAATGAAGCTGTTTAGCATGTGGCAAAAATGGCAAATATCAACATTTTACAATAAACTAACCTGAAATGTTTTCACATCATGTATTCTTAATTGTCAAAGTATCTCACCAGTGATTATAATAGTTTTCTATATTTTCAGCTGAAATTTGCTGACCAAATCAATTCTGCACTGAAGGTTGTGCATCAATAGCACTAGATTGTGAGTACATAGTTTGTACTGTATAGTGGGTAGATATACATGTACATGAATTCCATAATGTGACACTATGTCCCATATTCTTCATAGAAATATTGTTATGATTATAGCATAACTATGATGTATTTTGTGTAAAATAAGGCATGTGAGATATTGTAAAGGTTATGATTTGCTGAATATGATTATCCTATTTGTATTCATGTATCATTTTTGTATCTAAAGTTAGGAATATTGATTATACAGCTGTACTACAAAACTGATTTTACCTGGGGAATGCCACCAGACAAAATGCAGTCAGTCTGGCTGGTTAGCTGGGGACAAGTCAATGAACCATTAGGGAGAACAATAGGTCTTTGAAGATACTAATCTTCCACCTTCCTGAGACTCTTCCTGGGATGCTTTGACACTGCAGGGTCATGTGATCATGTCACCTGGTACTGGACTCCATCATAGAAAACCAGTATTTTTTCCACTGAGGGGGTTGGGAATCACATTGAAAGACAAAGAATTCCTGCCATATGTAAATCCTATTTAAGGCAAGGGAGCGGGTTAATCAGAGTTTGTTCTTCACTGAATCCCAGCCCAGGATGACTGTTGGAAACATCTAAGAAACAAAGACAAAGGAAGGGAGAAGAGCTGAGCCCAGACTGGAAAAGGTGTCTGGCCTGTGAAAGAAATACCTGGAGTTTTAAGCTGCAAGCAAGAGCAGCTTGTCTTCACGAACCTCTGCAGTCTGCCATAAAATAACATTTAGGGTAAGAAATTACTACTTGTAACCAGTTATTTTAGTGTATAAAGCTTAGTTTGCATGTCTGATTTATTTGCTTAATCTGCTTTGCTCTGTTTGCTATCACTTAAAATCATTTAAAATCCATCTTTTGTAGTTAATAAACTTGTTTTTGTTTTCTCTAAAACCAGTTTGTGAAATTCATAAGTGGGGAGCAAAAAGCTGGGCATATCTTCCTCCACATTCAGAGAGGGGGTGAATTTTATGAGCTTACACTGTACCGTCCTCTGTGCAGGAGACCTTATTTTGTATTTGTATCAGTAGGGGTTGCTGCACAATCAACTGTGTCTGTACTCAATACAATCTTCCCTGCACAGAAGTGTGTACATGCCAAGGCAATGAAGACTGTGGTAAACCATGCACTCTCAACAGAGATCATAATGATGTTGGTAATGATGTTGACTAGAAATGTCACCATCTCTATTACATTTCAATGATATCTATACACATTTATTATGAGATATGGTTTTACCCTTAGAATGTTATTGTGATGCTTTGGGGTCACAAAGAAATCCAATTATATGTCTTGAAAGAATACATAGAGTCATTAAACTAACAGAAACAAATGCAAATATTTCAAAGTGCTCATTTTAACATGTGGATTGTGCCATTATTTATCCTAATTTCTATGATAATGGCACCACTTGACAGCATCATATCATACCTCATTTTAAAGTAGACATAATCAGCTTTCAAATGATCTATGATGTGTAGGTATGTTGAGAAGATACATTACATTGACCAAATAGGTGATGTCTGCTTCTTGACTAAGTTAGGTAATAAAGCTTCTGATGTTTTGTCCATGACCTGCTGTGAAGGAAGAATGTGCATGATACTAATTATGATGTATAGCTCTATATAGAATAGGAGTTCCCACAGAAAGACTAAAGGCTAATGATGCATATTTTGCTGAAATCAGTAGTATTGCCTTTTTTGGCTCATAGCCAGCTAGCACTATTCAGAGGAGCTTTGTTTTCACTGCAACTTTGTGAGATTAAATTTTTCCATGGCTTGGTGTGGCGTGGGATGCAGTGGCCTCAGTTTTTCTTTGCAGCCACTGTATGTTGTCACCATTCAGAGATTTTAGTAGCCAGTATCTTCTCTGCACCCCAGACCCCTCAGACCCCAAATTTAAAGTTCATTATTTCTTTCAGAAAGATGTCCTTTGTATCCAATACAGGGTAATTATAACATACCTTTCAAGAATTATAAATGTCTTCTAAAGGAGAAGAATTTAAAGAGGTTTTGTCACACCTTTAATAGGCATATAAATATTCTGGATCTTTTCTGTGCCTATTCAAACAAGCTAAACACTGAGAAAGAGCTTCCTAATGAAATAAGGGAAGGGGAAAATTACAGCTGGATTGTGATCCTGTTCTACCTTGCCACACCAGGGAACAAAAGGCTCTGCCCATTCCCACTCCTCTACATGACCACAAAGGACCTACCAGAACTTGAGTCCAAGTGAAGTAGTGGGGAACAGAGGGGAAAGAGCATGTCTGATACTACTCCCCATGAATAAGAGAGAGTGGGGAAACCCTGGGGTGACCGTGAGAAATGGACAGAACCATGGCTCAGCTTGATCACCATTCCTAGGCCAATGAAGACAGTTGGATTTGAAGTGGAGGAGAGTATGCACTATTTGGTAATGGCCTAATGCAACATAATGCCCCCTTCACAAAATAGGAACTCTGGAGGAATTGTGAATCAGAAGGGATGTAAGTAACAGTTCCTCTCTGGGCCTGCAGCTAGGGCAATGCACCTGTCCACGCTCTCTCAATCCAGCCCAACAGTGTTAATGAAACAAGTGCCAGCCAATGGGGTGCTCACTAACTTATCAGTTTAGCTATTCAATATTTGTGCTCTCTGATTGGTCACTCGACTCACTAGAGCAGGGGTCTCCAAACTTTGTGAGATGAAGCCCCTTCAAAAATCTAATATGGTCCTCATGGGCCGAAGCGACTGTGAAAAAATTAAGTATATGCAAAATAGTTAAACAAATTATTTTAGGATTAGTAAGAAGTATGGTACTGATGTTTTTCTGACAAAATTGCATTTAGCTGTGGTTCAAAGTTAGTGTTCCCTATCATCAAAATTGATTGTAAATGTTCATCAGACAAGGTCGATCTGTAGTTGGATTTCACATATTTCATCATCAAAAATGTTTTTTCACACACATAAGTAGTGTCAAACACTGACATTAATCCACAGACAAAGTTTTTTACATGAGAATATTGATCACTTGGCAGGCATTTATAGAACTCTACCAGATTTCCTTCCGTATATTTGTCCTTCAACGAGTCATTGGATTGCAGGTCAATCACTTCCATTTGAAGTTCAGGTGGTAGTTTTTCAAGATTGCAATCAAATGGGTTTTGGAAGATCCGTATTTCTCCTGCATTCACATCAAGGTCAGAGAAACGCTCCTGTAACTATAGTTTCAGATCAGAAATTATTTCTTGTGCAAATCTAGTTGGGAATCGTGATTCAGTTTCTTGGTTGAACTTTTCACTATATGTAAAATGACCAAACAGTCAGTTGGGACTCAAAAAGAACTAGTTTTTGCCTGAATGCTTTCACCAGAGTGTACATGTCACAGATAAGCCCATTTTCCCCTTGTAGTCTAAGACTGAAGTCATTCATATGATTGGTCAAGTCTACAAAAAAAGCTAATTTCCAAAGCCATTCACTGTTTGTGAGTAAAGGTAGAGGTCAGTTTTTTTTATTTAAGAACATTTCAATTTCAGTTCTAAGCTTGAAAACCACAGCAAAACCTTTCCACAGCTAAGCCATCAAACTGAAGTGTGGTAGGGTGAATTGTGATATTCTGATTCTATTTCCACCAGAAATGCTTGGAACTGACAATGATTAAGTCCATGAGAACGAATAAAATTCACGGTTGAAACTACGGGTTCCATAACACATGACAAATCCAAATATTTCCCACACAATGCAATGAAGAATCATAGGCTTGGTACAGCCTGCACTTTCACAAGCTTTGTAGATTTGTCCAACAAAACTTTTTTTTGAACCACACATTTTTCTACCTCCATCGGTTGTAACACACTTCAGTTGTTTCCATTGCAGGTTCTATTGAGAAAGTGACTTTTCAACTTCTTTGAAAATCTCTTCACCTGTGGTTGTTCCATGCACACTATGCACAAAAGCTAGTTCTTCCATAACTTCAAAATTACTGCCGACCCCGCGAATAAACAGCAGCAGCTGCAAAGTATTTGAAACATCGGTTGACTCGTCAAGTGTGAGGGAAAACCACTCAAACTTCTTAGTCTTTTCATTCAGCTGGAAAATTATATTACTGCCAATATTCTTGATTCTGCAAGCAACTGTGTTTGTCAAAAGACTAATTGTCTTAAATAAATCTACTTTTTCTGGGCATATTTCTTTGGCTTCTTGAATCATACATATTTTAACTAGCTCACCATTAGTAAATGGTTTTCCTCATTTTGCTAATAGTTGTGCCACTCGGAAGCTGGCTCTTGTTGCAGCTTCATTCTCGGTTTTCTTCTTCTTAAATATAAACTGTTGTGATGATAAGCCATGTTTCATGGATTCTAATTTATCTGAACGTAGCTTTCCCATAAATTGAGAGTAGTTCAACAAGTGCTTGGTTTCATGTCTACGAATGTTTTATTCTTTTAGCACTGAGATAGTTTTATTACATATTAAACACAATGCCTTACTACTGCATTCGATAACGAAATAGTCCACACTCCATTGTTCTTTAAACACGCAACATTCAGAATCAACCTTTCTCTTCTGTCCTTTTCCCGACATAATTGCCCCAATAGCAATGGACTTAAACACAACGAATATACGTTTGTCATTAGTCTGTCACGTGCTAAGACAAAAACCGAGGGAAACAACAGAGAAATAACCCTTTCTGTTCAAATTCATGAAACTGTCAGAATTCTCAAACATTTTCACAAATACCTGAATGGCAGTTGAATACCTGTGAGCAACAAATCACATGACCCCACAAATAGCAGCAAACCTAACTCCTGCCTTCATGCAGGGAAGAGTTTGTGATTCACTTCTTATATTATTTGATCAGCTCTAGAAATGATAGAATCTGTTGGCTATATAAGCTTTAAAATTAGAAGTCTATTCTTTGTGAGGTACTACTCTCCCTTCCTCACTATTTATAGCTTTTGCTTGCTCTACAAAATTCAATGCAAGGTATACAACCTATTGTCTATCACATGTAAATCTCAAAGCCATATATCTTGTCCTTTTTACTGAAATTACTTGGCTGTCGATTTTACTTTTCCATACAAAAGAGTCAGCTCCAGCTTTTATATAAAGCTTCCCTAATCCTAACACAGAGGCTTTCATCTCAGGAGCAAGTAAACAAGAAAAAAAATACAGATTTCTTTTCAAACCTACACACTGTAAAGGGTCTGTTCAACTTGTAACTTTTTTTTTGTACTCTAATCCTTTATTCTGTATGTTTAATGTAATTCAAATTCACAACCAGAATTGGCAAGGGTTTCTTATATTATTTTTCTTTAAAGTATTATACTGCAGGACTGGATGTCTCGGGGGATGGTAATAGGATGCAAGGTTTTTCATTCCCTAGGTCATTATTTCAAATCCTAATGCAGCTGGGAGTGACCAAAAACTTGTTACCATGTTACAGCTGTTCAGCAGCTTATTTCTGTTAGGTCTGTGGCACCAGTTGAATGGCTAGTGTGCTAGCTAGGGAAAGCAAGGCACAGTACAGATCAGTGGTTCTCAACTTATTTATCAGTGTGTTACCTGGGCTGTAGGGGCCGGATGGCAGGGCAGTGACAGCCTGGACCCTGACCCCGACCATTGACCCCGGACCTCAGCTGCACAGGGCTGGCGGGCTGCCTGCCCTGTACCCCGTCACTGTGTGGGGCCGGGCGGCTGCCCTGGAGCGTACAGGACCAGGTGGCAGCCCCAGACTCCTGACCCCGTGGGGCCTGCCAGGTGTCCCAACCAGACCCCGAACCCACCACACTCAGGAGTGGGGGAGCCTGGACCCCACTGCACCGGGCAGCCAGGAACCCGAACCCCACCATGTGGGCTGGCCTTTAGCACACAGCTGAGCTCAGCCGCAGCTGTGTGCTTATTGAGCTGCATGAGGCCTGCAGGTTGAGAACCACTGGTATAGATTAACAGAGGCAGGGCCAGATCCTGCTCACCGCCCCAGATCCCGTACCAAGTAGTCATGTAGGAAGACGGTTCCTGTGCTCCCATGTGGTCCAAGAAAAAAAAAAGTGCCAATAAGAGTAGCCCCTGAATTGTTCTAACTCACACCAGGAGCCAAATTGCCCCTCAGCTGCTTCCAGGACCAGATGGGGGAGGAAATGTGGTGGAAATCCAACTGTACCTGAGGATCTGATCCCTAAAGAAGCTACTGGGATTTTAACTAAGGAACCTCCAGGTCAAGGGGACAAATTTTCTAACCATTACAACACAAGTTATTTTTCCTATAAACTTTTACATAAACTATGCTTTCCCCTAAATATAATCTCATCATAGCTCTATCAAATTATCTGGGTTAATGACAGAAAGAAAAGAAGAGAAATGGTCACTGGACATCACCTCTGCTATTCTTTTACTACAGAACTCGCTTTTGATGTGACCCCTGGTGCCCGGGGCAGCCCTCACCGGAAATACCAAGGTCAGGGCACGCTGCAAAAGGGAGAACAGAAACTCCCAAGACTTGTGAGTTACACTGAAGTTAAGCTCCCCAACCAGTCACAAACTGCGCTTCTGATTCCCCACACTGGTTATCAAGAAGCAAAAAAGAAATCACACAGCTCCCATATTGCATTCCAGTTCTCTGGCTCCCAGTCAGCACATAGGTCCGGTGCAGTGAGAAGTTATTTAAAAAACTCCACTCACACATACAAAATGTTATTCTGACCCCAAAGGGTCAGACACATTACCAAGTCAGTGTAGGTTTAGATCTTACCCAAAATACCATGCTGCCAGCCAATCCTTTAGTGTCTAAAACTAAAGGTTTATTATAAAGAAAAAAGGAAACAAGAAGAGAGATGTTAAATGGTAAAACAGTCACATGCATACAATACAAAGACTTAAAAGTCCATATATCAGGTTCCTGGCAGTACTGGTGAGTTTGCTGGCTTAAAAGTCCCTCTTGAAATACATACATATATATCTATAACTCATCATACAAAAGTGATACAAACACATAAACAAGATTATCATATTTGGCAATTTTATAACATTTTTGCAGATACCTTACATGGCATATCTGGCATAACTCATTGCAATTTTACAATATTGGAATTCATAATATCCTAAAGTGTCCCCCAGATTCCATACTGCATCACAATGGGTTCCTCTGATATTTTGTTCTTTTGTGTATTTTTATGTGATGCCTAGATAACATCATTTTTCACCTGGATTTGTATTGCCCTAAACCTGCGATAGAGGGGCACCAATTCCAATTTATTTACCTGGTCAATGTATTGCTCAAACAGCTGGAGGGACATGCTGGATGCCACTTCCAGCAGCTCCCATTGGCCTGGAGCAGCGAATCGCGGTCAGTGGGAGCTGTGATCGGCCGGACCTGCAGACACAGCAGGTAAACAAACTGGCCCGGCCCGCCAGGGGCTTTCCCTACACAAGCAGCATCCCAAGTTTGGGAAACACTGCTCTACAAGATTCACATTTATGATGGTTTAAAGTGAGATGAGAGGTCCAGGGTTTCTTTTGAGTCAGAGAAATTCATGTTTGGCATCAAAGTGAAAAGATGGCAAGTGGGAGGAAAATCGCTGAAAACCATTAATTACAGGAAGACAAATGATAATGTGCATAATTTTACAGATTCAAGACAAATCATTTAAATACTTTAAAATCTTTTCATGTATTTTTCGTTATAAATAATCTTAACAGCCTGGCCAAACAATGCTGTATTTTCTTGCAGTTCAAACAAACACTTCTAAATAGACCAGAGCTGCAGCTTGGTCTGAGAAAAGTAAAAAGATTATAGGGCATAAAGATGCCTCTTGTGAGTCTGAACTGTGCTAGAGAAGGGAAGAGGGGGTTCTACCACCTAAGTAATGCTAGCAAAAAAATTTATTAGGACAGTTCCAAAGTCCAGTGAAATCACTGGGAGACTTTCCATTGAATTCAGCATGCTTTAAAGCAAGCCTTTGAAATGCACAGTCCCTTCAGAGGCTTGGAGAGAACAAAGGAAAGGCACCTCTTTGCTAAACCTTCAGAGGCAGTATCGTCAACATTCCTCCCAATACAACCATCCTGTGTACAGGGAAGGAAAGGGAAAGGGAGTGAGCAGAAGGGCCCAGAACCCTTGTCACAAAGAAAAGTAGCTGAGGCTTCTTGCCGTGCCATATAATCTCCCCCATTTGGTGCTTCCCAACAGTGGGAACCAGATTATGAGTGGGTGTGTAGCCCACTGGTGAGTGAATGTTGCAGGTCTCCCACTGTGCTTGATCCACAGAAGATGAAAAACTACTAAAGCCTCAGCAAAAGAGCCTTAACTCAAGATGCAGCAGCTCATACACTATGTTCTGGAGGTTCCCAGTTCAATACCCTATGCACCAGCTAAGATGGTGGCCATAGAAGTGCACCATGGGCAGGTGTGAGACAATTTTTCCAGGGGCAGGACAGCTCCACTCCCATATTTGGGGCTCAGTATAAAAGGCACAAACTAGCACAAGCAATTCAAATGAGTCTTCCCACTCCTGGCTAAGGCTAAATCTTTGAGAGATTTGCTTTAAAAAAGAAAAGTAAATGCTGGCAAGATATAGTGGGATACAAAAGTCAGCCCCTCTTCTATGTTGTTTGGAAATCCAAAAGTGAAGATCTGAAGTCAGAAAATATTGGTTCTGTGTTGGTAAAGCACCTAGCAAAATGTTTTCCTGGTCCATAAGTAAGTCTCCTAAACTTTACAGTAGTACAAATAATAAATAAGTTTCAATGCTTAACAATTGAATGGTAGTAAAGTCAGAGACTCTCCTCTTACATATAGGTTTTGACAAGTTTCATGGCAAACTAACGTCATCTCAGAACTGGCATGAGTGAACTGAAAAACTAAGCTAAGTGGTTCTGACATCTAAGTTAGGAACAAGAGAAAAATCTTGCACCATGGGAAATCTTACTGACATATGCATTCATTTATTAATCATCATTTCCAGTGTTTTTGTTGTTGTTTTCTCCCAAATATTCTCATTATATAACTTTTTAAATAAACCTAACTTTTATGGAATTTTCCACCTGCAAAAAAAACCAAGACAAAAAACAAAACAAAAAAAACCCCACAAAAAACACAGTACTAGGCTGGAAAAGAACAAGTTAAGATGGCTTCTTCTGACCCACCAGTTTCAGGTGGGTTTGAACTCCGCATGGCTCAGCAGCCACTGCCCATGTTATTGTAGCTAAATGGCTATTTATACTCCTGGTGGCTCAAAGAGTGCCAGCAAGACTGTGTATGAAAGCTTGGAATCACACCCTAGCTGGTAGTTTAGATGTAAACATAGTCATTCTTTACAAATAAATAAATAAATAAAAACTGGATTATCTTGTAAACTTAATTAAAAAGCTCTGTTGCATCTCTCCAATAAATACATTCTCATAGACATGTAATTGTTTTCCAGAGTAAAAACATGTTTAAAGGAAAACAATACATTTCCCCATTTGAATATTTTCCCTCATGTTGCATTTTTGGTTCTGGTCTTGCAAGGGCTTTACACACATTTTGAGCTCAGGGGAACTATCACATCCCTAACGTTAGTACATGAATAAGTCTTTGCAGCACTGAAGCCTTAAAAAAAGATGTTTCCTGAATCTAAGGAAAATATGTATTTATCATAAAAAGTTAACACCTCCATTTTCTATGTTTTCCCAATATAGTAGCAGCTTTTTCCTCTCAACATACAGAGAAATAGCTTTGCTTTTCTAAAACAATGAATAAACAGTGCCATCTTCTGTCTATGTTGTTGTAATAAATGCAGATGTGAAATAGACTTAAGTAGCATAATTAAGATCTATCCAGGCTGAGAAGTTAGATAAGCAATCACTCAGAGGTTTTACAATCATGATATAATTGACTACTACCTTTTGAACACTTCCAGTAATGAATGGCTTTTTAGGGCAAATATATATTTAATGTCCTGCTGTATGATTCATTCCATGAAACAGTTAAACATTCCATTTATCAGAGGAGTAGAGGAAAAGAAAGATCAATGTCCATTTTCTAGGATATCTTTTAATTATTGAATGGTGCCATTCTAAAGAATAAGGCCCATATCCTCAAAGGTCTTTAAATCTCTAACTCCCAATGGAGTTTGCAACACTTCTGTTTGCTGCCTATTACTTTCTCCCAAAAACCTTATAGGCACATTCTGCTTTGCAGAAATACACAGCAGCCTGCAGAGTGTTTAGCTTTCTTACGATCTATGGAAGAATTACACCTAAATCAGCACTGGACCCCACCAAAACCTTCTCAGAACTAGAATGCTTTTGTATGAATAGTTGTATGTCACAGAGGTTACTAGAGCCACGGTGGTGCAATCACTCAATATGGTAATAGAGAGGGATAAAGCTTGGTACTCTGCTAATTCAGCCATGAAACTCAGTGTATACACACTTTTTTTTTTTTGCACCAGACTGCAAGAGAAAAACACATTTGCTCTGAAAAATAAATCACATAAGCTAATGAAATCTTGCAGCAATCTGCATTAAACCTGCTGGTAGCTTTGTGAAGTCTCCATTGACTACACAGCACTATATATTTATGAAATACTTTTCTGAAGGGCTAATGTGCAAGCTGCCTGCTGCTCTCAGTAGACCATGGTTTGATTCTCATGGCCACCAGCCACTTCAGGAATAGTATCTCACTGCAGCTTTTTGATATTTAGCATGCCAAACAGGAACCATCCTCCTGAGGAGTTCCCTGGAGTGGTTATTAACTGAAGTGAAAACATTTAATATCTTTAACCATCATGGGGCCAACGCATACTGGGCCCTCACATTTTACCATCTCAAGAGATAGACTGATGGAACAAATAAAGGTGCCATGGATGGAGAGAACTACCTCTGACATAAAAGGAAGAGGAAAGATTGTCTTGTGATTAAAATGCAAACTGGGACTCAGGAGCTCTGAGTTCAGTTCTCATCTCTGCCCTGGACTTCTTGTATGACCTAGGGCAAAGCACTTAAGTTAATCTAGACACAGTGGTGACATGAAAAGAGACACATGGATGGATTTTAAGTGGCAGACTGCAACTTTTATTAATGTAGAAACAGGGGAGGGACACTACCCACCCATCACTCAGACTCTCATATCCCTGGCATTTACCATATACCTCTGGTTCCAGTGCAGGGTTTACAGGGCTTCTACCATACAACCTATTACTTAGGGTAGGCTCTCCTTAGCCTATCCCCCAGAACTCAGTTTGCTCTGAGCCCTCCCTCCCTTCTCCCTTGTGAAGGGGACAGAAGATGCAAAAGGTTGGGGACCTCAGCAAAATCCTAAATATTTTACCTCTGGGAACCATTAATTTTATCCTTGTAATCACACTGTAAACCAGCTGCAAGTTGTGACAAATTAAAAACTGAAGTAAGTACCTCATTTGGATATTAAACACATTTTTAATTAACTTATTGTAGCTTGAAGCTGCTGCAAGGAAGTCAAAAAACTCTCCAGGCCTCAGCCAATTGGCCCATGAGAGAAAAAAATGCCTTCCCAACCCCCAAATGGACTATTGGCTAGACCTGTAGCATCTGCCATACTACATACCCTTTCCCAGTTTAGGCTGGAGTTGCACACCCACAGGAGGCTCTATGTAGCCCAAGTTCCTGTTCAATGTCTGGGGGGATGCAGGCCAATCATCACTCCTTCCCCCAACTGGCCAATGGGTGCCAGAGACTCCAGGAGTGAGGGGAGGGGCACTACTCAGTGTCCCTCACCAAGCGTCTCCCTCCCTCACTGGTGGGGCTGTGCATATTCACTGCTGGCCAAGTCAACTTCCCCCACCCACTAAAGTGAATGAGTGGCATTGTTCTGTAACTTACGTCCCCATCTATAAAATAAAGATTAAAAATACTTTTTTGTATTTTTTATTTAGATTGTAAGCTCTTTGGGAAGGGTTTGCGTCTTGCTCAATGTTTGTTATTTTGCTTAGACCAATGGGTCCTAATCTCAGCTGGATTTCCAGGTGCTGCCATAATTAATAATAAATGGAGTTCATCTTTTGAATTATGTATACTGCAGACTGGGGTTCTTGTGTGACACCCTATTATTCCGTGAATCATATTTGTGATTGTCAGAATCCTTTATAACATAGAGGGTAGCTCTTGTTGTGAAGGAGCAGCCTAATTCCATGATCAACAAACATGTTGTTAGAGAAGTTAAACCAGGCTTGCAGTAGGTGCTAACACATGGAAAAAAAGTTGTTGTTTTTTTGTTTTTTCCCCCCTCCTAGTCTAAATATGACAATGTTGCATTTATGTAGGTTGGATTTTTTTAGATTGAACAGTATGATCACATTCTACTCTGTAATCGGGCAACTTTGCACCACTGACAAAAAACATCCTTATCCCTAGTAGAACTAGCCCTGAGGGATCATTCCAATTCAGAGGGATTCTTCTGTGTTGGAGAGCTGACATAGCCCCTTTGCTTTCCCTTCTGACAGCCAGCAAGGAGAAAAAGACAGCATGGTGTTGTATCAAGCAGGCAAGGTACTAACAAGCTTCAACAGGACTTCATTTTTACAGTGGAAACCTCTTTACCAAGCTGATGCTACACCCTCTGTAACTCTCACTCCGCCTCCTCAACTCCTTCCCTCTCCTTCCTGTTTCCTGTCCTTTCAGACTCCCAACAGCCAGTGCTCCCAGTTCTAATAATTACAAGCAACATCTAAACACCCCACATAGCCAGTATTCTCTTGCACCCTGGCAATGTCCAGCTGCTGTACTGGCCCTTTGGAGTCAATTACAGCTGGAGTAAGTTAAAGGCCACAAAAGTGCTCTAAGTTAAGGGGACCAGCGGGGAACAGAGGCAGCCCACCACCAAGGGAGGTGCTTTGCTTCTGAATTGCACTTTGCAGTCCAAGGCCACTGGGAAATTGCATGCATCTGCTCTATCTAAGAGATGGCTTAAGAAGTGTATTTTGTGCTATATTCAGTATACCAGATGCTATGTCTACATACTAACATATTAGTCTCCAACCCTAGAAAGCCTTAATCGAGTGCTATCTGAGTAATCCTACTGACTTCAATGAGAATACTTACATGCATAAAACTGAGCACATGCAGGACTGGGGTCTTAGTAACTAGCTTAGTAACATTTTTTCTTGAATGCCCATAGTTTGTAAGGGAGGGAGACATTCATCTTGATTCCAGGGCTACAATACATGATGCTTTGGGTCAGTCCCTCTTAACAGAGCTAGTTCTCCTGTAGCACATTTTAAAATCTAAATACTACTGTTTTACATATTAAAATGAAGTATTTGTCACTGCAAGTGTTTATGAATACTATAAAGTAGATACATAATAAAATAAGAGCAAATAAATTAGTGAAAAATATCTGCCCCCTCTCCTGTGATAAATCTGGCTCATTTTTAGACAACAAAATGTTTATGTGGAACTGTTTAAATTTATGGAAGTTGGGCTAGCCACAGGCCTCTTGTGAAAGCACACTAAAAACTGATTCAATAAAAAAATGTCTGTCTCCTATCATCTCAGAAGCTCCAAAAATTGGCTTCCCTGGTGCAGAAACTATCCCCCCCACCCCGCCCCTCAGACCACACTGTAATAAACTAACTATGATTTGCATCTTCATTTCACCAGGAAGAGCTAGTATATGAACTAATAGTCTTCCTAGCTAACAAATATAACCCTCTTTAAATATCCAGCAGAGTCAACATTTCATTATTTCAGTGTGCCAGGTGGACATTATGGAAAATGATGATATGATGTGCAGAATTATAAAATTATGGCTCCCTGCTGGAAATATAAAAAACATATTTATTTTCTACTTTGCAAGCCTGTATTACTTCGCATAGCATTTTTCCTGTTTGAAATGATGACACTACCCAAGGACAGATCATTCTATTTGTGAAGCAATTGAACAAGAACAGTGGCAACTAAAACAATCTTTCCTTTTGTTTTGAAAAGTATTATTGAAATAAATATTACACAAATTGATACAAATAAAGTGGTCAGACCAATTCTGTAAAGGAAGAATTAATGACTCTACACATTACATACAGACTAATAAAAGATATTAAAGAATAATAAAATGGGCTACCAAGATCTCTGTCATTTGTACTGGTAACACATCTGTGGTTCTAATTATTGGCAGCATCTTGATACGTTTGCAGTAGCTCAAGCAGAATCCTTACCCTTTTTAAATATATAGGAAATTATCACTGTACACATTAAGGGGTCCATTCTTTCTTTTCCATTTTATATGCCTAAAGCTTTAAGCCATGACTCATCAAGTAGGTGCATGTATATGTCGTCTCAGAACATAAGAATGGCCACACTGGGTCAGACCAAAGGTCCATCTAGCCCAATATCCTGTCTACCGACAGTGGCCAATGCCAAGTTCCCCAAAGGGAATGAATAGAACAGGTAATCATCAAGTGATCCATCCCGTTGCCCATTCCCAGTTTCTGGCAAACAGAGGCTAGGGAAACCATTCCTGACCAGCCGAGGTAATAGCCATTGATGGACCTATCCTCCACTAATTTATCTAGATCTTTTTTGAATCCTGTTATAGACTTGGATTTCACAACATCCTCTGGCAAAGAGTTCCCCAGGTTGACTGTGTGCTGTGTGAAGAAATACTTCCTTTTGTTTGTTTTAAACCTGCTGCCTATTAATTTAATTTGGTGGCCCCTAGTTCTTGGGTTATGAGAAGGAGTAAATAACAATTATTTATTTACTGTCTCCACACCAGTCATGATTTTATAGACCTCTATCATATCCTCCCTTAGTCATCTCTTTTCTAAGCAGAAAGGTCCAAATCTTATTAATCTCTCTTCATAAGGAAGCCATTCCACACACCTAATAATTTTTGTTGCCCTTTTCTGAACCTTTTTTCAATTCCAATATCTCTTTTTTGAGATGGGGCAACCACATCTGCATGCAGTATTCAAGATGTGGGCGTACCAGGGATTTATATAGAGGCAATATGATATTTTCAGTCTTATTATCTATGCCTTTCTTAATGATTCAAAACATTCTGTTAACGTTTTTGACATCCACTCAGTCAAAAGTGGATGTTTTCAGAGAACTATCCACAATGATGCCAAGATCTCTCTAGAGTGGCAACAGCTAATTTAGACCCCATTATTGTATCTGTACAGTTGAGATTCTGTTTTCCAATGTGCATTACTTTGCATTTATCAACATTGAATTTCATCTGCCATTTTGTTGCCCAGTCACTCAGTTTTGTGAGATACATTTGTAGCTCTTCGCAGTCTGCTTTGGAATTAACTACTTCCGTTATTCCCTTAATGGGATGTTTTTTCAATGCATTTTGAGGTATTTATTTTATTTTTAATTATACAAAGGGACATAACTGAGATAAGTCTGTGTTATTTTCCTGTATAGTCTTTTATGGTACCTCACATTTACTCCCCCAAGGTGAGTGTAGACCTCAGCTTCTCAACAAGCAGAATTTGCCAGTACATTCACTTGTACAAGATGGATGGTTTAAACTGTTGCCTCTGTTAAATGCTATAGAAAAGTGACTATGCATCTGAGAGAGCCAGAGGGCTCCACTCATACATCCCTATGCAGCTTTGAGTAAGAATGCAGGATTAGGATCTGAGCTCCTGAAGCTGCAATTAATGATGGACAGGTGGACTGCTCTGCCTATGTGGAGCTCCACTGACTTCTGTGGGGCTGCATGTGCACAGGTGTCTGCCCACATGTTGACAGCTGAGGACTGAGGCCTTTCTGTACCACATATATTTGTCATATTTATGTATGCGATATTTCAAATACTCGACTCTTAATATGTAATCCTCCTTGTCTCAGAGAGTAATGCTAATATGTTGGTTCACTGTTTGGGGCATCCATAATCCAAAATGTTCTTTCACAATGATTTTTTTTTCTCTATAGGACAGATTTCAGCTAAACTGCTGTACCTACTCTAGCATCTAAACATAAAAATACACAATAAACATTACAAGGTTGGAGGATTCCTTCCATTTTTCATGCAGCATACTGCTATTGCATTTCTGCCATTTAAGGATATCTTGACAGTCCTGAAGAAGTGACAGCTGGAAACCACCCCCAAAACTATATAAACAAAACCAAATTTTATACATTGGACATTTCCTCTCAGTGCCCTTACAAACTATGGCTCAAAAGCCCCAAGTCCTGCTTGCCTGTTATAATGATTGATTTGCTTACAAACTTTGAAAATGCTTATAGTATATTACAACTTCTCTCCTTGCAAGGCTATAAAGGAACAGTATTGAACTGAAGAAACCATGGGTAAATTCTTCTGCAGAACTGACTAAAAAAACTAAAGATCCTCATATTTGGCAGACACAATATTTTTATGTAACAGGTAAACTGTGATGTAGCTTTGACAGATTTATGTTTAATGAGATTTTAAAAATCAGAAGAATCTTTGCAGTGTTCCAGAGGAGTCAACTTGATGAACAAAAGCTAAATTAGCATCTTCACTAACTAAGCCAGTAGTGTGGATAAGCCAACGTGCAAGCCACTCTGATTCTATCCATTGGAGTTCAATGGATCACATACACTAAGTCGTGTAGCAACAAGGATACTAAAGAAATGGAGGCAAGACCACATTGTCAAAACATCCAGCAAACATTAATGAACCCTGTGCACTCTGACACAGCAGCGCCTGTCTCCCCTAGAGCTCCACCCCCAAAAGAACACTTCAATTCCCACTCCCCCACCCTCTAAAACCACACATACCTGCTCCACTAGCTGGGGGTGAAGCCCATTACTGTATATTCCCATTTCTTAATGCCCATTCTGAATCCCATTGAACACAATGATACATTTGTGATTGACTTCAATGGGAACTACAACAAGCCCTTGTGTAGGTGGGAAAGGACTAGAGTGGAGTTGACTTTCAGGAACAGCTGGGTATTAACTTATAGTTCATGTCTGTAGTGCACATGTGGAAGTGTCCCTGAAGGTGGAGTGCAGGAAAGAAGGTGCACAAAAGATCTTTCTCCTTCATAACTTTCCTTTGAGCCACTATCTAGAAAAGACTGTTTAGGCAGCCATTCTACATTAGTTATTTTCCACAACTTTCAAAACAGGAAAGATAAATCATTAGCCTTGCATAATTGTGGTATGACTGGCATGCCTTTTTTTCTCTCTCTTTTTAATATAAACACTGTCTGACCACTTCCTCTTTCTTCTACTACTACTCCTTTTCTGTAAGGTAGATGGAGAGACGCCCACTATGGTTGGGTTGTCATATAATGCATAAGGGCAATCATGAGATGTTTTAATTGACTCTTAAAAGGAAGGACAATTTGAGACCAAGGAGCTCAACATTAAAGAAATAGTACTGTTATTTAAACTAACTTTTCTTCTGTTTAATTCCATTACTCATAGTTTCACCCTTTTGCACTATTAAAGTGAGATAAAAATCAAATGGAACAAAGTCTGTAGTATAGTATCTGGACTCTTAATTTGAAAAACATTGTTTCCTCTTTGAATATGATACCTAAGAGTTTGCCTGAGGTAAAAATTAACTTGGGAAGGCAGTGAGGAAAATTTCAAGACAGAAAACCTTTGAGATTAAAAAATAGCAGGGTAATGTATTTTAAACTTCAGAATAAGTTCCTAAATTACAACTTGCAGTTTTCTGACTCAAACAAATTAGGAAATAATAGTCTCCATGCTGTATTATGAACCTCAGGGACATTATAGTGTACTGCAGCATATGAAAAAGCTTACTTGGAGTACTCTAAACTTGCAACCTTATAAGTAAAACTCAGACACATTTTTATGATTTATTCTACTTTACACTTATATGTCATTTGCCATTAATGATGGAGTGTCCAGATTTCTACCAAAGTGAAGACAGAATACCATGGTGAGTGTTGAAGAGGCAGCTACAAGGCCTGACTCTCCATTATCTTGCAGCTCATAAAGTTATTTATAGCCTTTTAGAAATGGTTTGTGTGCATTAGAATGGAGATTGACTTCCACTGGGCCAGTATTTCATCCCTCATGTTTCCCTAGCTGAGCTACCTCACACTCAGAGGGCAGAGAACTTGAAGTGCTTGGCTTATTGTTTATGGAAAGTATCACTCCTTGAAAGCTGAACTTCTGCGACTAAGATCATGGGGTTGCACTTCATTGATTTTTCAGTGACACCTCTTACTACTGGGTGACCACCCAGCCGTCCACACATGCCATAAACAAAAACAAGAGGAAGGAATAATGCCTTCTTGTCTGAAGCAATGGACTGAAAATCAATGGAACTGCATTGTGCTACTAGCTGTGGTCCAGACTTACTCTTGTGATCTTGTGCAAGTCACTCAGACCAGCACGTTCAAACTAAGATAACGGTAGATAGGCACCTAAATCCATAAACACCTACAGAAGTGGCCCTGTTTTCAGAGGTTCTGAGTACCACACCTGTGGTTTGAATTCCTTTGGAGCTGGAGCTGCTCAGCAGCTCTGAAAAGCAAGCTATTTGTATAGGTGCCTACATTTGGATTTAAGGCCTGATCAAAAACCCATTGAAGTTATTGGAAAGATTTCGATTGACTTCACTGGGCTCTGGATCAGACCTTTTATTCTTAACAACCCATGTTTATAAAGTTCAGCCTTCACCCATCTTGTAAAACTGTGGCGTCCTGTAAGGTTTAATTCATATTAATGAAATGCTTTGAGCTAATCAAATCTTACTATTCCATATAGAAACACAAAGCATTGATATTTCTATTTAATTATCATTATTCAGCATGTAAAGAATTAGAGACAGCAGAGATTGCATGCAGCTTATTGTCAGACTACTCAGGGAGAAAATTTACTCTTGATTTAATCTGTAAATCCTGCCTAATACTATTGACCTAATTAAACAGTGGGAATAACTGCAAGCATATTGGATGCATACAATTTAAATCCTATTTTTGTCTCCTGTGTGGCAAAGACACTGTAAAATATGTATATTGCACACAAATACATGCAATTATGCTATGGTGAAAGAAAAACCTGAGGACTAAATTTACAGTATGTTGCATATTGGTGCCATGGGACTCTGTATTCTTGAAGTCACTAAAAAAAAACCAAAAAAACCTTACCATGCAGCTTATGCAATCACCAAAAGTGTGTCAGGAGAGGGGCTCAGGTCCAAGCACCAATAAAGGACTGATTTCAAACTCAAAGAAGGGGAACTGAACAGACCAGGCAGTGTTTAATAGAACAGAAAAATGCAGCAGCCTGCATTCAGACAAAAAGCAGGAATGGTCAAGTAAGGCCCACAAAGAGCCACAGCAGAAAGACTCAGCACAGGGTCATTGAGCATGGCAGCTTGAGAATACATGGGATAAGACTGTCCCCCTCCTTAGTGTGGATGCAGAGTTAGGGCTGCATTCTTTCATGGAGTATTCCTTCAATGAACATATGGAGCATAAGTTTACTCAGACAGTGTGAGGAGGAGAAATGGGTGTAGTAGCCCAAGGAGCTAACTAGCTTGCAGAGGGCATGAAGCAACCTGGCATCTCCATGTCCACTTGTCAAGTATTGGGTTAGAAGCAGTGGCCTCTTTGCTAAATATACATGCAAGGAAGAAAAGAGGTATCTGCATTAGGTAGCTTCATAAAGGCAGAAGCAGGCAGCCTATTGCAGATGAATTTCACAGGATTTTAGGTGTATACAATCCTAGTGCCTTCAGCTCCACTTCAGCAAAAGACTTAAGCACATGCTTAAGTCTTTTGCGAAATTGTGTCTATCATTATGAGACACAGTGCTTCTTAATGTTTCTTGCTGTCATTTATTTCATGCAGCTTGTGTTAACATGACTCCTTGAGTCTTAGAAACCCCGAGCTGCTTCGAGGAGTGTTTGTCTTCAAATTTTTATGTATGTTACTGTACTGTCTAGGAGCCCTATCGACAGACCAGGACCCCATTGTGCTAGGCACTGTACAAACAGAACAAAAAGATGGTCCCTGCCCCAAGGGCTTAACTTGCTTTTGCAAGTATTTTTTTGGGTGTCTCACTGATCTTCTGTACAGTTGTTTTATTAAGAAGTGTAACCTCTGACCTAGGCCTGGTGGCTATAACCACTAAGTAGTAAAAATTCCATTCCATAACCATTCTTTGATATATTTTTTAAAGCTCTTTACAGACTGATTCTCCCCTCACTTATGCGAGTTTTACACTAGTGTAACTGCATTGACTTACATGCATTACTGTTGATTTATACTGGTTGGGGGTGGGGAAGAAAGTCACTGTATCTATGTCATCATTGCCTAGGGGGAAAGAAGCTTGTAAGTCCAGCGCTGGGCCTATTTTCATTTCTATTTTGTTACTGCTGAACAGCTTAAATTGAGATCTACAGAATGCTTGTACATAACAGAAATAGTCAGCAACAGATAGGTTCAGCATCAGTTTTTAGAGACTGTTTAGTTGTATTCTTCAGCTATAGAGTTGAGCAGCCCGGGAATTCCATGGCCTATAGCTTCATGCTAAAAAACCCTGAGCCAGGACCAACGTCTGTTGGTGAAAGAGAAGCTTTCATGCTCCATAGAGCCCTTTCTCAGGACTGTGGAGCTCAAAAGCTTGTCACTTCATCAGCTGAAATTGGCCCAGTAAAAAGTATTACTTCGACTACCTTGTCTCTCTCAGCTCCTGGGACCAGCACACCTACAACAAGCCTGCAAAGTTAAAGACCAAATGGTTTGTGACCAAGAATTCTCATATATAGAATGGGAACAAATAGTTTAAAATTTGTAAAGTATCTTTAAATTGTTGTGTGATAAAAGTTAGTTCAGAGCTTCAACTAACAATACTGCAATGGCTTATCTTAAGTAAACCTCCCAGTATTTAAATTCTCACAATTATTTTTTTAAATCTTGACTTTTCCTAGCTGTTCATTTCCTGAAACCATGGAGTAGTAGGGCATATTGAAATGAACATCCATGATAAGTAATTCGCTGGTCACCTGCACATACTTTTTTAGAAGCTTTGAGTCTTAACGGCAGGGATCTATTCATAAATTAAATAACTGTCTTCAAACCATGGCCCGTGCAAGAGGTGGATGACAGCCTGTGGACAAAAATAACAGGTCTTATGTAGCCCTAAAAATTTACAAGCTGTCACACATTTAATAGATATGTTTATGAGCTGTTTGGATGCCTTCAAAAGTAATCCCTGAGAAGAAATATATCAAGCTCATTTTATGGGTATGAGGTTATACTTAAGACCCCTTATTCAGCATATACTAAAGATGATTGTTTCATTAGGGTGAAATTCACCCCTATCCAGACAGGTTACTACAAGTTACTACTTAAGTCGCAATTAAGCTCTTTTTTATTATATTATTATTATTATTATTTTTGAGGCATTAGATTTAGGTTATAGTATAGTAAATTTTTAGGAGTGATTTAGACTGGTTTCCATTGGCTTGATGAGCCAGTAATTTTCTTCTGGGGCTGCCCTCTTGTTTTGGAATCTCAGATTTCATTACAAAAATGAAACATAATTAATAGACTTGAAAGGATTAGATTTTTCAGCAAATGGTAGTAAATGTCAATTTTACCATACACACACAAACTGTTGAAAAATATTCTCATTGATCATTGAAAATGTACAGATAGGCAAAGTAAGAAAAATGGTCCCTGAGAATTTGGAGTTTGATTTAAGGATATTTAATTTGTATATTTTGATGTGATGTTGACCATTAAAGCTTTAACTTTTTGAAACTCAATGTCTATAGCCATTAAATAATTGTCTCACCTAAAATTTTCCACAAGGGAGAAAGTTTAAAACTGATAAAATATATTAAAAAAATAATCCATCAAAATTATTTTAAAAAAAATTGAACTCTGCAAAGCCTAATTAATAATGGTAATTAAAAAACTAAATAGGTCTCTTTGTCAAATTCCAATAAGCCCACCTCAGTGGTCTAAGATTTCATGGCCCATCAGTGACTTTTGTGTACTTTTCGGAAGCTATTCCATGTATCACAATATGTTGACATATCTCTTATCTCTGAACTCATCTCAGGATAGAAGAAAATCTCTTTTCCTTTGCTTGGATTTTTTTAATACTTAGATGACTGCCACTTATTTATCTTCTAGGACAGAGGTCGGCAACCTTTGGCACATGGCTCGGAAGGAGCTGGGCCTGGTGAGCCAGGCCGGTTTGTTTATCTGCCGAGTCCGCAGGTTCGGCCGATCAAAGCTCCCACTGGCCGCGGTTCACCGCTCCAGGCCAATGGGGGCGGCAGGAAGCCAAAGGGATGGCCGAGGGATGTGCCAAAGGTTGCCGACCCCTGCTCTAGGACATGGGAAGCTTAAATTCTGTCTTTGCTACCCCCCTCCATAATAAGACAGGATATTTAGGGAGTGGGAAATGGAGATGGACGGCACAGCAGACTGTCTCCTCTCTCACCTGTCCCCCAGATTTTCCTTTCCCCTTCAGTCCCCTACACATCATATTCTCACTCTCCCCACACCATACCCTGCTCAGTTTCTTTCTACACTTCATTTTCCCCTACCTCCTCTTCATCTGTCTCCTTTTCCCCACTCCTCAGTTTAACACTTTTTCCCTACTGCTACCCCAAAGTATCATTTCTCACTGTTTCACATTCCTTTGCCTTCCCTCACATTGGCCCCACTCCAGCAAGACACCAAAGCACCTTGCTATGCCAGGGCCACGGTGACTAAGTGGCCTGCATCTTTCCTAAGGGAAACTTGGTTTTGGTCCCACTAAAAACAATAGAAGAAAGTGGCCATCTTTTCTAGGAGCTCCCTCACTTTCACATGAAGAGGCTGAAGGGAAATGGCATCCACTTTGACTGCTGGCTTCAATCCCATTGATAGTAATGGGAGATGGTGGCCATTTTGTATAAGAACAAAATATAAACTTTGAGTTTAAATAGGAAATCATGAGAAAGCTATATACTGCTGCCCTTCTCCCCATCCCCAACATACTGGGAGTATGGATCTACACCACCCATGGATTCTCCTACACCAAAAGAATCCCCAGATAGCTGCTTATGTTGGTTTAAGGCTTCTTTATGCTCAAGGCCCAGCATTTGGCCCTTTATTTGAAAATCCAGTGCAGTTATAAGAGGCAGAAGTGTAGTTTACCAGAACACCTTTCAGAGCATAGAAGTAAATTAATGCAATTTCATTTGAGGGAAAGAAAAAATATCTTTTAAAAGAGCTTTTTTTCCCAGATTTGCCACCGTTTCACATTTCAGTAAAACCACCTTTTAAACATCAGATTTTCTCCAGGTTTCCTCTTGGGTATTTACCAACTGAATTTTGTCAGTAAAAGCAAGTGATTTAGCTCAGAATGCTCCCTACAAAAAACCAGGAAACAGCAGCCTCCACAGCTAGACTGGTTCACTGTGAAATGTAAATAGATTCTGTGCCTTTTCCTGTCATGCTGCCACAAATATGATAAATATTTTAAAGTCACTGTGTTTTAGAACATTGTAATTGTCTGATCCTGTTAAGCATGACTTAGCTCAGACATGCACTTAATAAATATTCTTTCCCTTAGATTTTGAAAGGTCATAATTATTTACTTTGTCACACTCTTGCAGCTATTAATCCAGGAGTCTAGTATTTACAAGCTTTACATTCAATGAAATATTTTATTATGGTCATTGACTAGCTGATAGTTTCCAAAAGTGGCAGTCTGTGTTGTACTAGCCCCGGGGTCCCCAACGCTGTGCCTATGGGCGCCATGGCGCCCACGGGGGCATCTAAATGCGCCCGCGTCCTGGCCAGCAGTGGAGCATCCACTGAAATGCTGCCGAATTTCTGTGGCGTTTTGGTGGCGCTGCCTCTCGATGATGCCACTTACCACCAACAAGCGATGTCATCGAGAGGCGTCACCGCCGAAATGCTGCAAAAATTCGGCGGCATTTCGGTGGATGCTTCACTGCCGCCATGTCCTTCGTCTGGTGCCCACCAGACGAAAAAGTAGGGGACCACTGTACTAGCCTCTTCCATTAGCAAAAAACTAATGCAAAGGCAGACTTCAGCTTTGGCATTAGAAACACATGGTCCATAGGTGGGTGCAGTAAGCCATGTGTGATATGCCACAATGTACATATTTTAATTTTCTAGGGGGCTGGTTTTTATAGAAATGCAAGGAATTTTTGTTCTTCAAGGCCTTTATCAACACGCTGCTCAATTTCTCTATCAAACTGCGTATGCAGTGTGTGTGATGGCAGATCTACCCAAGACTGTTATATGAATATAGTTCTAATGGGTTGGGAGTAATTGACGGACCAGTGTATATATCAGTTGCAAATTCTTAGCTATACCCTAGTGATATACCTACAAACTACTTTTGGTTGCCATTATGGAAACATGACTGAAGATGATCTCACCCTTAGCATCCCATACGAGGAAAGATTAAAGAGGCTAGGACTCTTCAGCTTGGAAAAGAGAAGACTAAGGGGGGATATGATAGAGGTATATAAAATCATGAGTGATGTTGACAAAGTGGATAAGGAAAAGTTATTTACTTATTCCCATAATACAAGAACTGGGGTCACCAAATGAAATTAATAGGCAGCAGGTTTAAAACAAATAAAAGGAAGTTCTTCATGCAGCGCACAGTCAACTTGTGAAACTCCTTACCTGAGGAGGTTGTGAAGGCTAGGACTATAACAATGTTTAAAAGGGAACTGGATAAATTCATGGTGGCTAAGTCCATAAATGGCTATGTCATAGGTCTCACCCCCACTTAGAGCTGTTGGGTTCCAAAATGGAGACCTGCATGGACTCCCCTAAACTAAAATTCTAGTTTAGATCTGGTAAAAGCTGCCACCACCCAATAATGTATGTGTATTGGGACACAGTCCTTCCCCAAAATCCTTGGGGATCCCAAGAGCCCCAAATCCATGGAATTCTTACACCTAGGAGAAATAAACCATTCCCCCCTGCTTCCTCCCCCCCTCCCTTTTCCTAGGAAAGATACCGGGATTTAACTACAGAGGGATGCCTCCCTCCTCCCCTTTCCCTGAGAATTTACCCAAGGAAAGATTAACCAAGTCCGTAACAGAAGAGATTTATTAAAGAATAAAAAGAAAGTAACTATCTCTGTAATACCAGGATGGAAAAATACACAGAGTTTAACCTATAAACCTGGAGAGAATTCCCCTTCCCCCTTTCTTTCTCAGTAAAAGCAAAGTAACAGCAAACAGAAATAAAGAATTTCCTTCAGCAAACACACAATTGCAAATGTAGAAATCAAATTATAAGACTAATCCGCCTTTCTAATTAATACTCACTATTGGATAATAGGAACTACTCCAGGAGAACTTGGAGACATGTCTGGCCTCTCTTAGATCCAAAAAGAGAACTCAGAGCCAACAAGGAACACAGACAAAGGCTTCCCTCCACAGAGATTTGAAATTATCCTGTCCCTTGATTGGTCCTCTAGTCAGGTGTTTCTCAGGTTACTGAGCTTGTTAACCCTTTCCAGGTAAAAGAGACCTTAACCCTGATCTGTTTATTTATGATAGGCTATTAGCCAGGTTGGGTAAGAATGGTGTCCCTAGCCTCTGTTCGTCAGAGGTTGGAGATGGATGGCAGGAGAGAGATCACTTGATCATTGCCTGTTAGGTTCACTCCCTCTGGGGCACCTGGCATTGGCCACTGTCGGTAGACAGATACTGGGCTAGATGGACCTTTGGTCTGACCCGGTACGGCCGTTCTTATGTTCTTATCCGACAGATCAGCTGAATAAAAAGTGGAGTACAATATGTCACAGGCATGAGGAGCTTTGCTTTCTGGAAATGGGGTGGCAATTAGCAGAGTCAAATGTCTTCTTGACTGATATACCAAAGTCTATGGATGGTTCCAAATGCAGAGGGGAAGTACGCATCTCTGTACGCATCTCTCTACATTTTCTTCTAAAGAAACTGGATATTCTTTTTTCAGCAGCTCTGTTCAGCAGCAGTCAGGAAAACAATTTTTAGTCATTTCACTAGTTCAGATTTACAGTTTTTGAATCCACATTTCAAAATAGAATGGAAGAGGACTGAAGACTGAGCACAAGACTGAATTTCACAGAAAGGGTTTGGGTGCATTTTATGCAAATACTCAATTGTTTAGTCATATTTGTCTTCCCGCCCCCCTAACCACATCTATCAATCATATATAAAAAAACTGTAAAACCTTTCATTCCTGTCCTTAGTTTCTAAGTAATTTTAACCTGTTAACAAATCTCTTTGCCCAAATTATCAAAGATCCCAACTGAAGGGTTTAAGTTTTATGCCCAGACAAAACAGTAGCCTTTTCATTTAATCAGTGATGACAGATAACTAATTAGATATTCGCTATTCTTTGTATTGATGGATTTAGTTTATTTGGTTCCTTAGCTAAATGTGAGAATCAGTGTTGAATCTCCTTGAAGGTTGAATGCCTGAACAGTACATGACAAGTAAATTGTAGAGTAGAATTCACTTGTAATGAACTCAGAAGTATGGCAATAAAATACAGTAGGAGCAGTAAGATCCAAAGATCTTGCTGGTCAGAAAATTTACTCCCATGGAAAATGCTGACTTTTTATCAAACAGCAACTCTTGGGGCAATAACCCCAAAATATTTGGATGAAAAAAAAATTAAAATGTTGACAAAAAATGTCACCTCCTGGGAGTTGCAGATCAGGTGCCACAAGCCCTCATTCTCTTCTATAGACCAGGTTCACTGGCCAGACAACATTCCCCATGAAACACCATAGCTCCCCTCCTTTCTGAGCTGCCACAGTGCACCATGGGTGTCCCTAGCTGCTGTGCATCATTATCATATGTAGTCCAATTGGGAAACCTAGCCCACAGAGGGAAATGGTGACAGGAAGCACCTGAACTACAACTCCATTGCAGGTACCATCATCACATTTTGGAGTGAGGGTTGTTTTGTTTTCAGTCAAACCAAAAATTTAGGCTTTCAAATGCCATTTTTTACAAGAAATAATCTAAATTATTAGTGGGAAGCAGATACATTTCCACAAAAAAATTGTTTAGTGAAAAACCATAAGAAGCAGTTTAGATGTAACATTTTTGACTAGCTCTAGCTAAATTATGTCAGTGAATACCAGTGAACTTTAACACTCCTCATACTGAATCTATTTCATTTATATTGAGTGGAGTAGCAATCCACTATAGTTGGGTTCCACTGTGATAAATCCATTGGGAGCCTACCTGGTGAAAGTGAAGTGTTGCATTTCAACAGGATTATCACTTCTTTTCTCTTCTGCTTTGGAGGTCCAGAGGAGGAGGCAGAAATGAAGAAACTAGTGTAGACAAACTCATATTCTCACCACTTCACTCTAAGGCCTGGTCTACACTGCGGGGGGGGTCGAACTAAGGTACGCAAGTTCAGCTATGCGAATAGCGTAGCTGAACTCGAACTACCTTAGTTCAAACTACTTACCTGTCCAGACGCCGTGGGATCGAAGTCCGCGGCTCCCCCGTCGACTCTGCCACCGCTGTTTGCGGTGGTGGAGTTCCGGAGTCGACGGGAGCACGTTCGGAGTTCGATATATCGCGTCTACATGAGACGCGATATATCGAACTCTGAGAAGTCGATCGCTACCCGCCGACCCGGGCGGGTAGTATGGACGTACCCTCAGGGTATGTCTACACTTCAAAGATACCTGTGTATCTTGTATAGCTCTGATCAAGCTAGCGTGCTAAAAATGGAGTGTAACTGCATCAACATGAGTGGCAGGAGGGGCTAGGCATCCCAAGTACATGCCTAGAATCTTGGATGGATATGTATTCAGGGCATCTAGATGCTCATGCTGCTGTTTTTAACACACTAGCTCAGAGCTACTGTAAAGTAGGTGTCCTTGAGCTGAAGTTTAAATGTACAGCTTGAAGTGTAGACATACCTTCAGAAGGTTCCACTGTCATGAATCCCTGAGGACAGAAGATATAAGACGCTCACAACATTTCCTATAGTTCTCCTGACAAACTGGGAAGAAAGGAGGAATAAGAGTAGAAATCAACTTTGTTTTTCTTGTGTTCCAGCCACTATTAGTAAGTATGCTTTAATACGTACAGTACATCATTTTTTTCATTGTCTCTTCTATTTGGCTTTGATCCCATAGGTATCCTCAATATGCAGTGACTCCTGCATTGAATTATTTTTGTTTGCAATATGGGTGTAGCTATGTTGGTCCCAGAATATCAGAAAGGGAGAAGGAGCAACAGAATAGGTGAAGTCATATTTTATTGGACCAACTTCTCTTGGTGGAAGTGACAAGCTTTTGAGCCTCACAGAGCTCTTCTTCAAGCCTGCCCTTCTCCAAACCCGAGGCAGAGCTCTCTGAGGCTTGAAAGCTTGTCCCTTCCACCAACAGAAGTAATATATTTTTATTGCACCAACCTCACCTACTCTGTCTCTTGGATTATTTTGGCAGTATCTTTGGAAGACATCATCAGAGAATGAAAGATCAATAAAGATTATAAAGTTCAAGGAATGCACTTGCTGCTTATTAAAGAGCAGTAATGTGGGAGTCTGCCAAATCTAAAAGAGCATTAAATGTGACAAAAAAAATAGGAGACAAAAGCATCAAAGTAGTATTGATTTAGTACTGGAGAAGCACTCTTCAGAATCAGCACCAATGCTTCCACAGACACCAATTCTTTCTTCACACTATGAAGTATTGTGTACATTTTAGTGATGACAGCACTCATTCCAACAAATATGTGGAGTCAACTCAGAAAATCAGAAGTGAAAGCTCCATCATTAAACAAAAAGCAGCAATGGATTGTTTTTTGAATTTGGCATTTCCATGTACAGATGACTACGGGCTACTGACAACAGAGGGAATAAATGGACACCATATGGAGACCTAGGTGAAAAGGTCAGAAACCTTACTTGAGCAGTATGCAGGACTTGATGAAAACAATCATATCCACCACTAATATTAAAGAAATCCTATGCTGAGGTGCATCACTGAAGTCACCTATGGATAAAAACATTAAATCTAGAATATACTCACTCCTATTTGTTAATTTAGTTCAACTATGAACCTCAGATGCTGGCAGAACTTCTTGTTGTCTTGTAGGAGCTACAAGTTTGACAGCAACCTTGAGATTATGACTTCACACTATTGGAGGTCAGAGACATTGTGGAGATGATGTCATTGGTTTACAGACTAGAGCTTTCTAAAACCAGCCTACTACAAGCACAATTCTACTGGGCTATTAATGGAACAACTCCACTGGAGGAACTCAACCATCCTGTTCAAAAAAAGAGCTCCCATAGAAGTTGTCACAATACAAGTTAGTCTGTGGTCATGCAGGATTTAAAAACAAACAAACACACATACACAATCAAAACACACATCCCAAAATGGAACACTGAGAAATAGTACGTACACTGGGAAGCATCTATCCTAATGCACAAAAGAAGCTATTTACATTAATTTAATTATAGATGTCTGCTCAGACACGCCAACAAAAAACCTGGGACGGGAACTCTAAGAAAACTGTTACAGACCTAGTTGATATCAAAGACAAATTTCAATATCAGGATACCATGCAGTTGATTACAAAGAATAGTGATGTTGCAAACTGATTCTGGATTGGCAGTGATTTGCTTATACTTTCTGCTTCTTCTGTGTCATATGTCAGGTAGAGTAGTTGCCTTAGATTCTGCTTTTAGCACGAGAATAGAAAAGAATGTTATCTTCTTCAAAATACAAGCAGCATCATATTAGGTTTTACTAAAATGCTTTTAGTTCCAGTGGTTTAATTTCAGGCTTTTGGCTTTGTCGACTATAAATGGACTGTAATCTCTAACAGACAACACTTCTGGTTTTACCATTTGATGTTGACCTATAACAGTAAATGCGACTTACATCCATTTCTTATTTTAAGGAAAAATTGGTAATTTCATCTTGTTGCAGGGATGAGGTTATGATGTTGAGAGGGAATTTCATAAATGTCAACATAATGTAGGTTATATATTAGCAATGCATCAACAATTTTGGAACAATTTTGGACTGACATTTTGAAGATGTCCACTCATTCTGCAAAAATTCATTGTATATAATAATGCAGTAGCCCATTCTGGACTAACTGTTACAATGCACTAGCCCATTTGGGGGCTAGCTGTTACCTATAATAAAATGTCTTATAAGAATCATCGGCAAATCTCAAATTCCAGTGGACAATTGCAAAGAAGATTTTTGTGACAGTGATGCCTTAGTTGATGGCGTTTGGGGTCTATATTTCATCTATCTGTGTCTTCAAAGAAAATAGCACTCCACAAATATCCCTAAGATTAATTTTGTTGTAGCTATTTGAATTGTCAGGCTTGCAGGCAGTGAAAGAAATGCTAAAATTAAAGAATGGTCAACCATTAAATCTTTTTAGGAAAAAACCATGATGTTTAGCTTTTCTTTATCAAACTGAATTAATAACTTTCTTCACTTACTCCAAATTTTCTGTTTGTTTCAGGCTCTCTGTATCCCTTTGGTATACATTGCTGATACAATGTGAATATATCACTGTTAGTGTTAAATACAATAAAACATTCGAAAACCAGTATAATCCATACCTTTTTACACCAACCACTAATCAATATCCTGAGGGATGACATCACCCATGAGTTACATCATACCAATGAAAGCAATGAAAGATCCTCCTATTAGGCTCTACTTCTGATGCAGCTCAGCTGCTGAGGCCTTTGATACTGAAACAGCACCACTGAGGGAGCAATGAGAAAACAATGTGAACCAACTCGATCAAGGTATCATACAAAGTAAATAATCCTTTCTCCTCCTCAGAAAAATAAAATAAAATAAAATAAAAATAAAATAAAAAGATGCCCTTAGATAAAATCCAGTTCAGCAAAACAGGACTCACCTGAATAGTCCTTACACATGTAATCCCACTGAGGTCATTGGAATTATTGCTGCCAGTAAGGGTTTGCAGGACCAGACATTAAGGCAGTAGTCCCCAAACTTTGGAGGGTTGCGCCCCACAGCTCCCTGTCCATGCCCTCCCCTGAGCCAGGGCAGGAAGGTGGGCCATGGCTCAAGGAGGTCGGGGAATGCGGACAGGGTAAGGGGACTGAGACTGGGGCCACAGCTGGGGGAGTGTCTGGGGCCAGGAGTGGGGCCATAGCTAGGCTGCGGTGGGGACTGGCAGCCAGGCCTGTGGCCAGGTACAGAGCTGCACCGAGCCTGAGGACAGGGCCAGGTGCGAGGCCGCAGTAGAGGTGGGGGCAGAGAATGGCGGCACTCCCTCCCTGACCCCGTGGGAGCTGGCCTGGGCCCACTGTGCCCCACCTGAACTTTCCTCCACCACCCCCTGTGGGAGCCCGCCCCACAGTTTGGGGACCTCTGCTCTAAGGCCAGACTTTATTTCAACGGACAGTGCTCATGAGTATCTAATAGGAGAATATTTCCTATAGCTTTATTTTGCGGTCCAGAGACTGCAAAACCCACCTAAGATTCACTTTCATGTATAATGAGATTACCTGAATGCTGCCATTAAGTCTTGCAGGTAAAAGTTTTCTTGTATTTTTTATATTTAAGTTTTCAGGTTGTTCCTGCAGTTTCTATTAACCTATTCCTGGATGCTATTTTCAGTCACTGAAATGGTGCATGAATTTGCAAGATAAAACGTGAGCTTCCTTCCAATACTGAACCCTCTACAAAACATAAACTTCAACTTCTAAAACTCTTGGTAGAAACCCCTTTACATGACATTGACCTACTTCCCCTTTCTCTGAAAGGATGTTTATTGCATTTAGTAAGCTATCTTGCCAATCAAAATAGTTTCACTCATTTCCAAGGAGAACTACATTAATGAGAGTTTCACCTGAAGCAAGCTGGTACAATAAATACAACATTTACATAAAGGAATTAAAATTCATAGTATACTTAATCTTTATAGTAACTTATATGGATGACATGCATACATTCAAGAAGTTATTTTTGTATCTGTTTCACTATTATTTAAGAATGTTAATTATTGCATGGTATTTATTCTCCTTCCATCCCAGCCTCTGCTTCTGTTTGGTCATGCAAATAAGTCATATGGTCAGTGGCATAAGAACAAATTGTATGGTGGGGGTGCTGAAAGTCATTGAATCAAATTATAAAACCCTGTATATGATGGAAACCACTTCAAGCCAAGGGGTGGAGCAGCATCCCTAGTTCTAGCACCTATGCATAGGATCAGATTTACTCTTAATGGCAAAAGATGATGCAAATTACACCTCCCTGCCCCAATGTGGCCTGCTGCATCCCAGGGAGAATTCGCCTGGTTGAGGACATATAGGAAAAGTGGCAGCTCTGCTTTCTCAAATTTTCCAAAGGTTTAACTTCAACTATGTCTCCATAATTAGTCTCCACTGGCTGAAATTGAAACCCTTGTCATAGTCTAACAAGAGGATAAGATTGATCAGAACATCCCCCAGCTGTCCTGCCCTTCAACTTCCTTGGCCATTTAACTTCAGTTGCTATGCTAGCTGATTGGTTTCAGGCCTCCTAGCAGAGGGGAGTTACGCACACCTTGGCCTTCCACTAGTTCTTCTGGACAAGAGCAAGACATAATTCTGGTGAATAATCTATGTTTATGTGATATTAGTCTTTGTTCTCACAACATGATGTAATCAATTATCATAGGCAGTGAGTTACATGGGCCCGGGGTGCCCCTGGTCGACCAATATTCAGGAACATGGGCCCAGCTCCACCAGTGTTTGGGTTTATATTTTCAGACCCGGCCTGTCCATAGGACAGACCAGGGCAACTGCCTGGGCCCTCACGCTTTAAGGGGATGCTCTGCTTCACCCCTGCTCTGCTCCCATCCTACCCCCATCCCTCCTCCCCCAAGCCTCCACCCCGCCTCTTCCTGTCCCGCTCCGCCCCTTCCTGCCTCTTCCCACCGCTGAGCCACCCCCTTCCTGCCCACATTCCACCCCAAGACCCCACCCCCCTTTCCCTCCCCTGAGCAACACCAGGAGCTGGCAGGGCAGAGCAGAGAGGAGTGGGCTGGGGCTGGGTCACTCGCTGCTGCTGGCACCAGGCCCCCTGCTAAGCCTCCAGGCTGCCCTGGACCCCGCGTTCCCCTGAAGCATGGGGCCCCCAAAGTACGGAGTCTGGGGCAGTTTTCCCGGTCCATCCTATGGATGGGACGGCTCTGCTTGGACCTGTTCTGGGCACCACCAAAAATTATACAAACCTGGCACCCATGTCAGTTATCGTTCCACAGTCCTTATCTTCTAAAGGGCACTGTGGGATGAAACAAGGACAGCATTCAGGTAGTACCAATGGGTAATAATTGTTGAACTCTCAGGGTGTATGTTAGTGGAGTGAGGAGAGATCAGCTCTCAACTGGCATAAATGGGTGGAGTTAGTGCCTCTGCCAGCCACTCCTCATCCTGTTGTAGGGGACGTGCCCGGGGATAGAGGAAACTTGGTGGTGGTGAGGGACCTTGGAGCTCAGATGCAGGAATATATCTAGGCTAGTATCACCTGGTAAGGATGTTTTATAATACACGGTTTAGCACATGAGCCTCTTCAAAATAATGAGAGTGAAACAGTGTCTTCTTGGAGCTAGAATGCCTGATGCCCTCGCAAGAAGTCTTTAAAACAGAGCAATAGCCCAATCCCGCAGTAGAGTAGATTACTCAATGCTTTCATTCTATGGTGGGCCAGGGCAGAATTTAATGCAAATTGTTTCAAGACCTATTCTGCACTTCCCCTCTCCCTCCCCCAGCAACAGCAGGATTTCATAGATCCTAAAGCAACAGGATCTTTCTGGAGCAGCCAAATGGTTTCATGAACTACCTACAGAGCTGTGGGATCCCTTCAGGACAGGCCACTCAAGCCACCACAAGCCACCATTCCACAGCACGGACTTTCTTTAGAGTCTGGAAATACTGAGAAGCTTCCTGCCTTCTGAGCATTTTACTGCTGGACATGCTACTTTCTCCCATTTATATTCTGATCAGAGTCATGACTGAATGAACTCAACAGCCATATCAAGTGGCAGCTTCCTGTAAGAACTGAGGGACTGTGGGGCTTCCTTTTAACAAAGGTACAAATGTACACTGTTTCAAAATAAAATGATAAAAAGCTGGCACAATTTTCAGGAAAAAAAAATTGGTCATTTTTACTGGTGCCAAATTTTAGGATAATTTCTAAGTAGTTACATTAATTATGAAAAAGGAAAAGGACATTAAAGAAACTTCCATTGTCTGACAAACAGTCTCCTTACAAATTGTTTATGTTTCAAAGATCAGGAATATATCATCCTTTTGATTGTTTTAAAAATTAACACAAGAAAATCTTTAAAACTTCAATACATTCACTTTCTGTTACTCATTGAAATTACACCTGCTGTCAACAAAAGTAAAATTTTTCTACCATAAGAAAGCACACAGAATAGGTAGGCAGTGTTGCCTAGTGGATGGAACACTGGACTGGAACTCAGCAGACTTGGGTTCTATTCCTTACTATACCACTGGCCTTTTGGAATGGCAACCATCCATCCTGAAAGACTATGGTGGTAAGTGGCAAAGCAGTTCAGTTGCTGTGTCATGCTGCTGTGTTGCAAGTGACTAAAAAGTGCAATTCTCAAGTGACAGTCCTTGCCACAGATAACACAGACAAAGTGCAAAGCCACAGGAAGCCTGGGCACTACTAGCACTTGATGCGCTTTCCTCTCTTTCGATCACCACTCTTCAGCCACTTTGACTCCCTTCTGCCGCCAGTATAACTTGTTGCCAGTTGCATCTTCCTGGCTTATGGTGTCAATGTTGAACATTTTCAAGTCCCTCTTGCAAATGCTCTTAAACCTGAGCCAAGGTCAACCCAGTGGCCTTGGAGCACCGACAAATTCTCCTTATAGGAGACCCTTTGGAATGTGTCCATTGCCCATCCAGTGCAGATGACCAAGCCAAAAGAGACATCTGTACTTGTGATTAGATTTGGTAATTTTGCTTTTCCAAGTACTTTTGTCAGGAACTTTGGTTTCTCACAAGAATATGCCGATGACAGTGGGTATGAAAGGTGTTTTGCTTTCTCTCGTGCTTGTTCTGGGTTGTCCAGGTTTTGCTACCATATAGCAGCGTACTCAGAAGCACACATCTAGGAGAACTGTATCTTGGTGTTCATTACAGTATCAGTTTCCTGGTATCTGACACCTGCTTGGTCAGTTGGCCACATGCAGTGTCTGCCTTTCCTGTGCAAAAATTAAGCTAGTCATCCAGAGATAAGTTACCTGCTACAGTTGATCCTAGATAGCTAGCACTATGCTAGAAATTGTGCACAAGTTTTTCTATGAAAATGTCTAGCCTGCCGGATGACTTTGGTAATGTCATTTCACTGCTTTATGACTCCATTTTCCCATATGTAAAATGGGGATAATGATACTGTCCTCCTTTGTAAAGACCTTTGATATCCACTGATCCCACCCCTGCCCATCTGTGTGGAGAAGAGATGTAGTAGTGGTTGTGTGTCCCTTCCTGAAAAGCAGCTAGCATAGCCCGGGGTGAGGGCAGGGGTGTCATGACTGAGCCCTAAATAAGCTTATAAAACTACAAGGTCTAAGACCTGTCTCATCTCATTTAGTTGTGCTGATGCATAAGACCTGAAAAGTAGAGAGTAGAAATCAGAAAAGCATCAGCACCCTCTATGCTCTGCTTCTCTTTGTGTTCTGTTTAAGCACTGCTAATCTGCTTTAGAAAAAAAAAAAACCTTAAATAGCTACACTGCTGCTGAATACCAGGGGTTCTCAAAATGGGGGTTGGGACCCCTGAGGGGGTCACAGGGTTATTACATGGGGGGGTCACAAGCTGTCAGCCTCCACCCCAAGCCCTGCTTTGCCTCCAGCATTTATAATGGTGTTAAATACATCTCTACCTTGATATAACGCTGTCCTTGGGAGCCAAAAAATCTTACTGCGTTATAGGTGAAACCGGTTATATTGAACTTGCTTTGATCCAATGGAGTGCACAGCCCCACCCCCCGGAGCACTGCTTTACCACATTATATCCAAATTCATGTTATATTGGGTGGCATTATATCGAGGTAGTGGTGTATATAAAAATGTTTTTAATTTATGGCGGGGGGGTCACACTCAGAGCCTTGCTATGTGAAAGGGGTCACCAGTACAATGTTTGAGAACCACTGGAATAGACATTTTCCCTTCAAAAGGCTTTTATTTAATAATATACATGCATAGTTGACTACTGGTCATTTTTTAACTTTAAAAAATATCCCCCTTCCCTGAACCAAGGTGTGAAGTACAAGTCTGGCCCTAGCCCCCTGTTGCACCCACTCTCTCTCTTTCCAGTTTTATTTTCCAAACTGGGAGGGAAGGGGGAAAGAGGGAACCACACACACACACACACACACACACACACACACACACACACACACACACACACACCTTCATCCCACTCTGGGCTACAGCTCCCAAGGAATTTTCCCTTTAGCCCCAGGAGGTGATGGTCTGCTAAAGGAATGAGGAAGAATCCTGCAGTATGCCCTGAGTCAGAAAGGACAGAGAGGCTTTCTCCCAACCTCCCACTTTCTCCCCTCTCAGGGGACTTCCTACTGCTCCTCCTTCCTTACTGAGAGCCTGGTTCTTTATAGGGAACATCTCTTCAGCTGCATCTGACTAATGAAAAGGGCTGGCTTTACCCCAGGCTCATAAAGGGGCAGACCACCCTGTTTATGCAATGGAGTTAGGGGGCCAAATCCTACAGTCTTTACTCAGACAAAATTTCACTGAAAAACTGAATAAGGATTGCAAGATTTGTCCCAAAATTAAAGAGATGCACAAGCGCTATCCTTGGTTAAGTGACCTGCTCTTCAGCAATAAATGAAGTTGTAGCAATCTGACCTCACTCTAAGATTGCGATGATCTTGGTGACAGTTTTTTTTTTTTTAAAAGACATTTCATATTCCAGTTTGAAAGATATACTTGTTAGGGTATGACACTCTGAGTGAAACAGGAAAAAAAAACCACGAGGCAGCTATTAATACTGAGATTTTAACAACTGTTTAAGCTAGCTATGGGAAAACGGAAAGGAAACAAAATAAATTATTCACTAGAAATACATTTACACAGAACTCTGCTTCCAAAAAGCCAGAGCATACCAAAAGGATATGAAGACATGTTTTAGGCCTACGGCATTGAGTAAATGTAACTCTCAACAGAAAGGCTACAGTACGTCAGTACCTACTGCAGAGTATCAGAAAGGAATGCAGTAACGCAATAACCAGTTGACAGCAAATCCACTACCCAGAAAGAAAAATCTTATGGTTGACCATGAAATAACAGCTTCAGAATCACCTTTATCTTGTCATTTTTGTAATAATACATGCTGGCAATATAATAAGCAGTTGTTTCAGAGAGTATTGAGAGAAAAAAAGTGGTAAATGGTATAGGCCACATTCAGCCATATGGAAATAACAGAATGGTTACAAAAAATGTTGTGATACACTGGAGTTATTTCAAAAGATTTTCATGAACTTGGGCTCATTTAGTGAATTAGCAACCCTGTCTGCAAACCCCTTCCTTAAGTAAATATTGGACTACTCACTTGAGAACTCCTAACTCAAACAAGTAGTCTCATTGAACAAACCCACTGATGTGTGTAAAAACTACTTACAAGAGTAAGAATTTTCCAGACTGAACTGTTAGGCCCTTATCCTGCAACCATGTATTAATTTAATTAATTTTAAGTACACAAGTAGTCTCATTGACTTCAACAGAACCATTCGCATACCAAAAGTTAAGTACATGCATAAGTGTTTGCCTGATCAGGGCCATCATTAGTGAAAGTAAAAATAAGATTAAGGCAGGGGCAAGCAAACTTTTTGGCCTGAGGGCTCCATCGGGTTTCGTAAATTCTATGGAGGGCCCGTTAGGGGAGGGGGTTGTGGCCCAGCCCCCGCCTCCTATTAGCCCCCCCAGGACTCCTGCCCCATCCAACCCCCCCGTTCTCTGACGGCACCTCTGGGACCCCTGCCCCATCCAATCACCCCTTCTCCCTGTCCCCTGACTGGCTCTGCAACCCCTGCCCCTGATTGCCCCTTGTTGCCCCATCCAACCCCCCCTTCCTTCCTGACTGCCTCCTCGGAACCCCTGCCCCCATTCAACTCTGTTTCCCTCCTGACCACCATCCACATCCCCACCCCCTGACCACCACCCTTAACTCCCCTGCCCTCTATCCAACCCCCACTGCTCCCTGCCCCTTTACTGTGCTGCCTGAAGCACCGGTGGCAGGCGGCGCTACAGCTGTGCTGCCCAGCTGGAGCCGGGCCACGCTGCCGCGGCCGCCACCACCACTCAGCACAGAGCACCGGGTCAGGCCGGCTCTGCAGCTGTGCTGCCCCAGGAGCTCACAGCCCTGTCGCCCAGAGCATTGCGCCAGCGGCGGAGTGAGCGAGCTGAGGCTGCGGGGGAGGGAGGACAGCAGGGGAGGGGCCAGGGCTAGCCTCCTGGTCTAGGAGCTCAGGGGCCGGGCAAGACAGTCCCATGGGCCGGATGTGGCCCACAGGCCATAGTTTTCCCACCCCTTGATTAAGGCCACATCCTCAAAAGTATTTAGGCACTTAATTCTCCTTGATTTCAAGGGCAGGTAGGGGCCTAAATGTCACTAATTTGGGATCCAGAACTGAACTTAAAAATAGTTTAGATTTGTTCAGATCCAGTATTTAGGTTGTGTGATTTAGAGAAATAGGAGCCATTTGGGATCTGAACTTCCTCAAAGATCATAGGGTGCTTGGGTGAGAGATTTTGCTTAAAACTCATCACTAGCATTGGGGTTTTTATTTGTGAAAAGGCACAGCAGGCTATTATAATTTACAAGATGGACTAGCCAAACTAAATAGTTTTTTGTTTGATCTCAAAACACTTGACCCTCAAACCAAGCCCTGTCAGCTCTGAAAGTAACATGCAACTTTCTCTACTAGGAAAAGGGGGGTGTGGGAGTGAGAGGAAGGGAGAAGATGATGAGACCTTAGATGTTGGTCACTCAAATACCAACAAGTCAGCATTATGGTTGTATAACAGGGCTTTATAAATAAGTATGAAGACAAGGTCCTGCAAGAGCAGTTTATCATCTAATTCGGACAAACATAATATTGGGGCTATTTAGAGAAAATTTAGAGCAGACAGCACCAGAGTGCATCAATGGTGAATTATAAAAGAAAGGAGGAGGAGTAGCAGCAACAAGGGGGAGGGGGATTCGAAGGAAGAGAGGGAAGTTGCTCTGTACATAAAAAAGCAGCTTTCATGCATCAAATGCAGCATCTAAAGAAGTGTGAAATCCAGTGTGGGAGAAGGAAACAAAGCCGTGAAGAGACATGACTGGGCTCAGTGTGAACATATAGGGTGAGCAAAGAGGGATTTGTTCTGGAATAAAAATTCCTTTTTAATCTAATAAAAGCATGGTGTTTTTCCTTGACTTTTTACAGTGCCTAGTGCAAAGGGGCCCAGATTCAGGACCCTATTAAGGTACAAATGATAATTAATGCAGGAATATGTGTTCCTGAGTCACGTGAATTAGAAGGGAATGAGGCTTGACAAATATATTTTGAAGGGAAGTCAGTGAGAGTTGGATCCCCATTTTCCAAACTGCCATACCAGCAACAGGAAAGTAATTCTGTATCACTTAACTTAGTTATGGATCAGACCACTTCAAAGGACAAAAAAATCAGAGAAATGTTGAGAGGCATTAATATGCACATTCTATATGTCTCTCCTGAAAGAGGGAGGCAGTCAGGAAGATTTAACCCTTCTTATATACAGAAGCAGAAACACTTTTTGAAATTACGAACAAGTCAATTTGTAAAATGTGTAATGGCCCAGTTGGAACAATCAAGTTACAATGGTTTGAAGCTCTTTGCATCAAAAGAAAATATTAGCTGAAAATAGTCTCACTTTTGCCTCAAAGCATAAATATCCTCATAAAGTAACCCATTCTGAATTTCTGCATTTAGCACCTTTCAAATTCAAACATCTTTGACAGTGATGAAAATCATTAACATTTAGAAAGCTAAATGCCTCATTACAGCAAATATGCTGTAGCAATGCAGCAGTATACGACAGGTATTTCTGAAATGAACTTAAAATAACAAAACATTGAAATAGTCAGATATTTTCTTCTAAGAAGGTCTTGCAGCTTTGTGAAATGTATATTGGTTTGGTATCTGTTAGCGGATCTAGAGTACTATTTTACCAAAACATACTTTTAAGGTATTTTTGCCTTTTGCCTGATGTGTGTGTATATAGATATTTTTGCACACAAAAACATGTTTAAAGAACATTCAAGAGGCATTCAAGCACTCAAAAGTAGAGTGAAAAGATATCCCATTTTTAAAGGGACAGTCCCATTTTTGGGGTCTCTTTCTTATATAGGGGCCTATTACCCCTCACCCCCGTCCCATTTTTTCACAGTTGCTATCTGGTCATCCTACTCAAAAGTCAGGAAATGCTAGAATTAAAGTTGTCTGTGCATCCTCAATTTGGCCCCCTTGCTATATCATCAATCACCACTACCACTCCCAAGGTACATGGACTCCTTGCTAACTGAGCAGCCGGAGATCGGTCTCTGGCAAGGTGCAAAAGGGGATCTAGCTGTATATTTAGTTTATGTCCATCACTAGCAGTCTTAGCACACCTAGGTTTTTAGCATCTATGTGATTGCCAGCCATGTAGTGGCATTCCTTGGTGTACTCACACTTTGGAGTTCATTAGTCTTCCATTCTAAATACATTCATACCATGTTACAGTGACAGTCTATACCATTATGTTCACCACTTTTACAGAATTCTGACAAATTTTGTACAAAATATGCCTTGTGAGGTATCATTTGAAAACTCAATCTGCTGAACATTATTGTCCTAGTAACATGTGTGGATCAACATTGTATGTACAGTTATAAGATTTTACTGTATAACATTGATGTAACGTATTCCCAGTTAGAACATCAGGCCCAAACCAGTTTTCAGAGACAGACACTCTGGCACCCCAACCAGGTGATAATGACCATCACCTCCTTAAGCAGCCATTCTCTGTAGGGGAAAGGCATCAACAAGAAGTTTGCATTTCAGCACAAGGACGGTTCAAACCTCACATCCACAAGAGACTGTTTATCACATGACTCAGCAAGGATGTTTCTAGCACAAGGAATTGAATTATAAAGAGGGGAGAAAAAATGCTTGACCTCACTCTGCTCCTTCATCTCCGTTCATGACATCAACGACTCTTAAAGAACTGAATTGGGCAGGGGGGAATGTGATTCTGTCTGAAAAAAAAAACAAAAAACACTCAGCCAGAGGACTGAAACGTGGTAGGTGGGAAAGATATTTGCTTTGACTCCATTTTAGTTTAAGTTAGTTTGTTGGGGCTGGTCCTGCTTTGAGCAGGGGGTTGGACTAGATAACCTTCTGAGGTCTCTTCCAACCCTGATAGTCTGTCAGTTGCGTTTTATCTTTATTTTTTTTTGGTAACCAACCCTGACCTTTATGCCTCATTACTCTTTTTTCTGTAGTTAATAAACTTGTTTCACTGTTTTATCTAACCAGTGTGTTTGGATTAAATTGTGTGGGGAAACGCCATTTAGGATGACAAAATGGCGCATATAATTTTCCATTGATGAAATTCATGGATCTTATATAAGCTTGCATTGTTCAGCAAGGTGCTTGGTGATACAAGATGCACATTTCTGGGGAAAGTATGGGACTAGAGTACCTTTTGGTGTTCTGCAGTATAATTCATGAATGGCTAGCTAACAGCACTCCATATTGTGAAGCTGGGCACAAGTTACATGCAGTAGTTTGTGTGTTAACAGGCCAGGTGTGGCTGTTCACCAGTAAAGCTGTGTAAAAGGCATCCCAGATTGGAGAACTAGGATGCACGGCTATTCAGCAGTCTAGATGGCACCCCGGGGAATGTCACAGTCACCGAAACTGAACCAGTGATGATTGAGGTGGTTGCTGGGTTTAGCTTCAAATATCCCCATTTCTGTTCTTGTCCTGCCACTCAATATGGTGCAGTTTACAGACAAGAATTGAAAATGTCAATCCAACTTTCTTCAGGCTCCCTCAAATCAATACAGTTGGTATAATCATGATGTTATACATTCAGTTTCATAGCAAGGCTGATGTCACAACAACCCCACGGAGACCACTAAAAGGCTAAAAAATGACAGCAGCTGCTGCTATATGGGCATCTACATCTTTTGCACATCCTCCAGCACTGCCTATGATGCTGCCCAAATATTTGACAGTTGCACCTGCTTGATGTCCTGTCCAAACAGGTTAATACTGAGCTGTTGCAATCTGGAACTGGAGGTTGCTTGATGGTAATGGCCAGAGACTTAGTTTTATCCAGTTTTATAACCAGACTGATGCAGTCTGCTTCTTGCCCAGCCAGACTGGCCATCAGCTGCAGTGATTCACCAAACTGAACTAACAAGGCAATGTCATCAGCAAATTAGAGATCTCAAAGCAGAATGGTGTTCAGCTCAGCACCCCCAACAGTTGCCTCCTTAAGCTTATCCATCAGCTAATCAATGTCAATATTGTTCAGCAATGGTAACAGCCTTGCCAAACTCCCGTGGAAATAAGAAATCATGCCCTGTATCTGCCACTGACTCAAACACACCTTTCTGTACTGTTAGAGAACTCTTTTCTCAATATCACAAGTTTCCCAGTGATGCCATATTGCCTCAGATCCTACAAGTTTGCTTGATGCTCTGAATCAAAGGCCTGAGGGAAGTCTCTAAGAAGTGCTGTGTATTGCTTATTAAATTCAGCAATCTTCTCAAAAAGCTTTCTTGAGTTAAAGAGCTGGTCAACAGTGGAACAACCAGGTCTAAAGCAGCACTGAGTATCCCAGCCTTTGCCATGAAGTGCATCGTTGATTTAAGACACTACACATCATCACAGAGTTTAATTACATTACTGCATACTATTGTTTCCACAGGATCCCAGTTATATGCAGTGCTCATGCTGAACCTGTTGTGGAGATTAATTAGGGGGTATAGTGAAAGAGGCTCTTGTTTATAGGACTCCTGCTTCATTTCTTGAAGATGTCAGATGGTGTATAGTTATGGGGTTTTGTATGTAATTTTTAGGATTTTTTAAGAAAAAAATCAAATTGGAAAAGAAAAAACAAAGCTCATCATGTGACATCATATTGACACCCACATAAGTCATCAGCAAGGTAAGAATGTGCAAATCCACCACACAGATCTCTGCCACTTGAGCTAATCAAGTAACTGATAGCAGCAGTAAGTTGTGGGCCAGCTCTACAAAGAAATGAAACTTTTCCAGTGAATTTCACACATGCTAACAGCAGAGGAATGGTGAGACTCAGGAATCTTGGATTCCATTCAAGGCTCTAGATTGGAGTGTCTTTAGTAGCCACAGAGTTTTCACCTTTTCCCCCAAAGTTTGACCTCTTTTGCCCCCATCCCCTCCAACTGATCCCTTGCTCAGTCCTGTCTCTTACCCAGCTCTGGTTTCTCATTACGGTCCCATTCTCCTCAGCCTACTCAGTCTCACTATTCACTCCTCAGGCGTCTCATCCCACTCCTAGTCTCCCCCTCCAGGTTTCCTATCCGAGGCCCAGCCTCCCAATCCCACTCTACATCTCTCCTTCCCCTGTCTCAATCTCCCTGCCTAGCCAGTCGCACTTTCTCTCTCAGCTTCTCATCTGTCTCTCACCCGCTGCCTCACCTCCCTCCTCGGCTTCCAGTCCTAGCTCTTACTCCATCTCTCTGTCCAGCCAGTCACAGCCTCCTGTCACCACCACCCCAGCTTCCCATCTCACTCCCCTTGCTTTCTCAGTCCCAGTTTACTCCCCCCACCCCCACACCCATTCTCTGTGTGTTATTAATATGAGAAACCACCAAACACTAATTTAACCATAATTTCCTGTAACATGCCTAATAGCAAGCAATCATCACACCCAAACAGGAACAAAACATTTGATCAAACAGGCTAAACCCAGGGCTGCTTAGACCCATGTTGGTTGGCTCCAATGTTAGTAATGAATCCTTTCAGAGTTTACTTTTGTAGACCACTCAGACAAGTGATGACATTGCCAATTACTGACTTCAACTAAAACCAATTTGACACTGTTCACCCTTACTTTCCAGTCTTAATCTGAGTAGTCCCATTGAATTTGGGAAGTTAAAAGCACGTGTGCTTAAAGTCTTTGCAGGATCAGGTCCAAAGTCACTACAATAAGAATTAATTAAAATCAGGAATTCCATCTAGATCCTAACTATTGGAGATGTTTATTTTTTCCCACATCGGGTATTAATTTTCAATTCCAAGAACACAAAACAGTTTAACAAAAGCTACACAAACATGCTTTCTGGATAGACCTAAGGAAAAATGACTACTCTATTTCTGAAAATCGTGGCTATTGTGTCCACTGAACAGGTTTAAAGAACTGAATATCCACCTCTGCCAATCATTTTATTAACTAGTATATTATGCTGATTTTATATGCAGTAAAACTCCAAATATAAGTTTGTCTTTTTATTACATAGATGATCCATAATAAAATGAGAGACTAACATGCCTCACAAAACAAAATCAAATACCTTTACTTTGTATATTTAATCAACACTATGATGACAGATTATAGGTATGTGACTGATTATTTGCACGCTTTGTTGTTGTTTTGCCTTTCAAAGCAAATATTCCCTCCCGCATCTTTGATATTCTAAAGCAATTTCCACTGCAGAACATCTATTCTTTATTATACTTTCCCAGACATGGCTTGAATTTGGCCTCAAGCGAAAAACATCAATGGCTAAGTTTGCTAAAATTGTAGTTCTAGGAATCAGTGAGTTCTGAACAAATTGCTTTCTTGAATCCTGACTGCTAGTCAAAATACTACCCCCGAGTCCTTCGGCCCAGTCTGTGCATCAGACAGATAGGGCCTTCCTGGAATCTGCCTCCTTTAGTCCTTCTGTTGCCTGGAGATGTTCAGCCAGTGAGACAGCAAGAGCAAGCATGGACCACATGCAGCCCTTAAATAAGGTACATGACCCCTCTGCCATGTGACTAACCAAATCTTCCTGGTGGTTAGCCAGGAAGTTCCATCCTTCCTAGCAGGGCCATCCCTAAGTGGGATTGTTAATGATCCTATTGTTAGTTAACTGTTCCCATTCTCAGTCAATTCCCGCAGGAACATAAAACCTGTAAAAGTTTTAAGGCTCCTACAATGCCAGAGTGATGTAAAGCCTTATAAATGACAGTACAGGAATCAGCTAGGAAGATCTATGCACTGTCTCACTTTTTTCCTGTGCCAAAGTGGCACAATGGGGTTAGATTTTTTACTTACCCATTAAAAAGAAAGTCTGAGGACAAATAAAACATTTATCAAGCAGTCAATAAAATGTCAGGACAATCAGAACCAAGCACTTCCCAAAGTACCCAGCCAGGTCCAGGACAATAATTAGCAAAACTGTATGGATTTTATGTGTGAAAATCTGAGCAATTTAAAATGACATTCTACTTTTTTTTTTGTGTGCACTATTTGGTGTTCTGTAATGTAATTTAAATGAAAATCCAGGATTATAACTGGAATGCAGGGTATTAGTTACCAAGTATTTGTAACTTAACTTTCATGTGTTTAGGAAATGCTGAATAGTTATTGTGACTTTTTTCAGTATTGTAGTTTAAATAACTTACCAAAACAATGAAACTTGTGTGATTATATTGCATTATTTTGATAAATAAAATTTGCAGAATTTGGGTGCACAATCCCCCCAGGTGTACTTATCTGTTTAAAAAAAAAGAGATGATAATGCTTGCCCACCTTTTTAAATGGTTTCATCAAGTGGGAGTTGCACTCCTAAAATCACTTAGGTTCTTCTGAAAAATCAAATATGGTAAAGAGAGTAAATAGAAGTAGTGATCAAAGAATTGTTATAAATTATCCCAAAACTTTGTCCCTTGTTTGTTAGTATGTGCCAAAAATAGTTTAAACGCACAACGCATGAGATGCTTCCAGACTGTTTCATGTAATTGCTGTTATTATTTGCTGCTTGAGACTGATCACCTAAGTCACACAGGAATAATTTCTGCTCCCTGAATGAGAGCAGAAATTTAACAGGGAAAGTGCTAATGGATACTTTTATTCAGGCTTGATTACCTTTATTCACATGTCAATATAGGTATTCATGGAAACAGAAGCCATATTCCAAATATATGTGCAGAGAAAAAGGGGTATGTGTAAGCATTCACATGTAATTAATAAGGTGAATGAATTTGGTTGAAATAAATGGCTGTTGGAAGTCAAATGTCCACAACTACCATTTCTGTGAAATTCTACAAGCTTTAATTCATATCAGTGTAGATATTTAGTGGTATGGATAACTAACAAACTATACGATTTGACTTGGGGGTGTCCCTACCATCCCCCCATATTAAGAGACTCCAATCTTAAAAATAAGTATCTATTAGAAGAGATGTACAACTACAGTAATAAATAACCTCAACAAATCTGGGGGTGAAAGCCTGACCCAATGTCAAAGCAGTTTAGCCATTGACTTGAATGAGGTCTGAACTTCACCCCCAGTCCTTAAAGCAGAGACAAGAATTATACATAAATTAAAAAAACAAAATCACAAAATGAGAGTTTGTACAGATCTAAGAACTGTAAGATCAAATGAAACAGAAGAAATTACACAGAGATAGACTTAGGAAACACTAAACTTATAGACAGTCTGGGAAATTAAATACTACATTTGAAATCTAAACTACTGAAAAGTCAATAAGAATTCACTGAGCTGATATATACACATCTAAAATATGTTCCTCTTTAAATGAGGTCTTAGTGTGCCAAAACAATTAAACTTCAGACATTTCTGAACAAAGGAGTGTTTGCAGGACTCCAGGTATTTGTCCAGATGCCAGCCACTTAACTTTGGATCCAGTAATAAGTGGGGTTTTTGAAACTTCATTTGAAAAAGAAGGAGTATTTTTCCATGAGAGAGTAAGAACGTTTTTATGGTTTAACGAAGCATGTAAATGTGCTGCTATATTTCTCTCTGTGTTTTCACTTTTACTGTAGTTGACAGTTTGACAATTATTCTGAGCTGTTGCAGTGGGTTGAAATACTGTTTTCAGCCCTGGAAACCCTTATTCCAGGGGTAGTTTATTTTTTGTCAAGGTCCAAATTTCTTGGTGAAGGTATAGATTCCAGAGAAAATAATAAGTAAATACAAAGATCCAGGTCCATTCAAAAGTATCTGGTGGTCTGGATGGATTTGGCCCGCAGTCTGCTTATTGACTGCCCCTGCCTTATTCAAATCCTATTTTGGTCACAATTGAAACCAGTATTCCAACTTCTTCGTAGTTTTGATTTGTTCGATTTGTTCCGATTTGTTTTATTTGAGAAGTATTTGTACATTACTGAGGTGATCAAGAACACCAAAGCAGGGGTTTCCTAACCCCCCCGCCTCCCCAGGATGGAGCACCAACTGCTCTAGCAACTTTTAGCAACCCCTACTAACTCACCTCTGTGCAGGGTTGTCCTTTTATAGAATTTCCCCAAACCTCCCTTAGCAAACCCTTCAGGGGCTGGCCCTTAACATTTGGTAAAGCCAAGCAACTACAGCCCTGAAATAGACATTCTGCAACTGGCAGTACCTTTGTCTTTTCAAGATAAGTATTCATTGTGCTTTCTTCTAGCTTTCTCCCACTTATTGCTGAGAAAATGGCAGTCTCACACTACTGAAACTTATAGACTTTAAGGTCAGAAGGGACCATTATGATCATCTAGTCTGACCTCCTGCACAACGCAGGCAACAGAATCTCACCCACCCACTCCTGTAACAAACCCCTAACCTTTGTCTGAGTTACTGAAGTCCTCAAATCGTGGTTTAAAGACCTCAAGGTGCAGAGAATCCTCCAGCAAGTGACCCGTGCCCCATGCTGAAGAGGAAGGCGAAAAACCTCCAGGGCCTCTGCCAATCTGCCCTGGAGGAAAATTCCTTCCGACCCCAAATATGGCGATCAGTTAAACCCTGAGCATGTGGGCAAGACTCACCAGCCAGCACCCAGGAAAGAATCCTCTGTAGTAACTCAGATCCTCCCAACCCCCCACATCTAACATCCCATCACAGACCATTGGGCATATTTACCTACGAATAATCAAAGATCAATTAATTGCCAAAATTAGGCTATCCCATCATACCTTCTGTTTAGTTTTGACCTGAGAGCTACCTTTAGCTTTCATTCAAGTGTGAAGTGTGAGATGTTTGTTTAAAAATTGACCTATAGTGTGAGTATTATATTAGGCTTAATTGCAAGCTTTTTAAAGGCTTGTGAGGTCAGTTTTTATGCCAATTCGTCCCAGAGGCCTTACAAAGGAACACCAGATGGATTTTTAAAATAAGGAAAACTTCTGTATTACATTAAAGGATCAATTCTTGCTGGGCTATTCACAGAAATAAAGAACAGCCACACATACTGTAGCAAAACATGCAACAATACTCCCGTTTTCTGACATTACATGAATCTGTCATACATAGTTGGCAGTCATGGTTAAAATGCTGAGAATTCTAGAGAAAGGGTTGTGTCATTTAAGTCTAATTAAGCTTTTAATAAATTCAATTTCATTTCTAACCATCATGCCTTCCTTAGTCTAAATTCATTGCTAATTCCCCAATAAAGAAGAATGTTTAGAGACAGAAAATTGAGGGCATGACACTATATAAATTAGGTATGTCAGAGATGAGACACAAAGTGCTGCAAAAACAGTACATGGGTAGAATGTTTTTCCACGAATATATAAAATTTGTTGCTAGCTGTTGGTATTTTTGGTGCATGGATCATTACAGTTATTGATCTCATGTGTAAGAAAGAATTTATCCTTTAAAAAAAATAAATAAATATCACCAAAAGTGAACCATAAATGATTTGTATGAAAGTTATCCACTATTAGCTCTCTAATATTAAATAAAGAGTGTGATGTTGCCAATTATTGGCATAGTTACCATGAAATAAAGATAGTTATTAAGGACTGTCATCACTACCATCCACAGACAGTGTTATACAGCTGTACGAGTTTAACATTCCAGTTTTAAGACTAATCATTATGATGTCAGTTTCCATTCATGAACATTGGGATGTCTAGTGGTTAGGACAGGAGGCTGGGTTCTAGTCTTGGCTATGGGTGACCTCAAGAAAGTCACTTAATAAAGACTGTTGTCACCACTGTACAGAAACTTTATAGACATATTTGCTTAAGAGCTAAGAAAGTGCTTGGAGCTGTCTAGATTAATGCCCCTCCCTCAAGGAGCTTAGGGCCAGATTTTCAAAGGTATTTAGGCTCCTAAAGATTCAGATATGTGCCTTAGTGGGGATTTTCAAAAGCCTAACCCCTATTGACTTCAAGAATGCTTTTGAAAATCTCCACTAGGCACTAATCTGAATCTTAAGGTGCCTTTGAATATCTGGCTCTTACTCTAAGGGCCCCGATCCTTGCTCACTTGAACAGTCCCATTGATTTCTACTCATACTACAAAGCTCTACTCTTGTGAGCAAGTTACTCCTGGGGGAATTCTGCATAAAAAAATCCAAAATTCTGTGCCAAAAAATCCAAAATTCGGCATATTTTATTTCTCAGAATAATGCAATATAATCACACCAGTTTCACTTATTTTGGTAATTTATTTAAACTACCATACAGGAAAAAAAATCACAATAACTGTTCAGCATTTCCTAAAGGCATGAAAGTTAAGTTACAAATACTTGCTAACCAACCCCTGCATTCTAGTTATAATCCTGGATTTTCATTTAAATTACATTACTTTTATTTTGGTGTTCTATAAAGTAGAACGTCACTTTAAATTGTTCAGACTTCACACACAAAAGTCATTTAGTGTTGCTAATAATTGTCCTGTATTTTTTTTAAGAATGGATACGTAAAATAGATCCTGAGCTGTAATCTAACCCCATTGTGCCTCTCTGGCACAGGAAAACAAGCAAGAAAGCACATAGACCTTCCTAGCTGAGGATTCCGTTACTGTCATTTACAATAAAGCTTCTTTATACCACTCTGGCAAGGTAAAGGAGCCTTAATTGACTAAGGGTATGTCTACACTACGGGATTATTCCGAATTTACAGAAACCGGTTTAGTAAAACAGATTGTATAAAATCGAGTGCACGCGGCCACACTAAGCACATTAATTCGGTGGTGTGCGTCCACGGTCCGAGGCTAGTGTCGATTTCTGGAGTGTTGCACTGTGGGTAGCTATTCCGTAGCTATCCCATAGTTCCCGCAGCCTCCCCCGCCCCTTGGAATTCTGGGTTGAGTTCCCAGTGGCTGATGGGGAAAAAATCATTGCCGCGGGTGGTTCTGGGTACAGCCTCACCCCTCCCTCCCTGAAAGCAGCAGACAACCGTTTCGCGCCTTTTTTCCTGGGTGAACTGTGCAGACACCATAACACAGCAAGCATGGACCCTGCTCAGCTCAATACTGCAATCGTGGATGTTTTAAACACCTCGCGCACTCTCGTGCAATATATGGTGAACCAGGACCTTCAAACCGAGGCGAGGAGGAGGCGGATACGGCAGCACGGCGATGACAGTGATGAGGACGTAGACACAGAATTCTCTCAAACCGCGGGCCCTTGCGCTTTGGAGATCCTGATGGTAATGGGGCAGATTCTATCCATTGAACGCCGATTTTGGGCCCGGGAAACAAGCACTGACTGGTGGGACCGCATTGTGTTGCAGGTGTGGGACGATTCGCAGTGGCTGCGAAACTTTTGCATGTGAAAGGGCACTTTCATGGAACTTTGTGACTTGCTTGCCCCTGCCCTGAAACGCCATAATACCAAGATAAGAGCAGCCCTCACAGTAGAGAAGCGAGTGGCAATAGCCCTGTGGAAGCTTGCAACGCCAGATAGCTACCGGTCAGTCGGGAATCAATTTGGAGTTGGAAAATCTACTGTGGGGGCTACTGTGATGCAAGTAGCCAAAGCAATCACTAAGCTGCTGCTACGAAAGGTTGTGACTCTGGGAAATGTGCAGGCCATAGTGGATGGCTTTGCTGCACTGGGATTCCCTAACTGTGGGGGGGTGATAGATGGAACCCATATCCCTATCTTGGCACCGGAGCGCCAGGGCACCCAGTACGTAAACCGGAAGGGGTACTTTTCAATGGTGCTGCAAGCACTGGTGGATCACAAGGGACGTTTCACCAACATCCACGTGGGATGGCCAGGGAGGGTTCATGACGCTCGCGTCTTCAGAAGCACTACTCTGTTTAAATGGCTGCAGCAAGGGAATTACTTCCCAGACCATAAAATAACAGTTGGGGATGTTGAAATGCCTGTCGTTATCCTGGGGGACCCAGCCTACCCCTTGATGCCATGGCTTATGAAGCCATACACAGGCAGCCTGGACAGTGGTCAGGATCTGTTCAACTACAGGCTGAGCAAGTGCAGAATGGTGGTGGAATGTGCATTTGGCCGTTTAAAGGCGCGCTGGCGCACATTACTGACTCGCTCAGACCTCAGCCAAACCAATGTCCCCTATGTTATTGCTGCTTGCTGTATTCTCCACAATCTCTGTGAGAGTAAGGGGGAGACCTTTATGGCGGGGTGGGAGGCTGAGGCAAACCATCTGGCCGCTGATTACGCGCAGCCAGACACCAGGGAGATTAGAAGAGCACACCAGGAAGCAGTGCGCATCAGAGAAGCTTTGAAAACAAGCTTCATCACTGGCCAGTGTAGGGTGTGACTGCTGTGTTTGTTGATGAACACCCAACCCCCTTGATTGACTCATTCCCTGTAAGCAACTCCCCCTCCCCATTCGAGTACAGCTTACTTATGCAAATAAAGTCACTCTTGTTTAAAAATCATGTATTCTTTATTAATTCATTATAAAAAGAGGGAGAGAAGTGAGGGTGTGGTTTGGGAGGAGGATAGGAGGGATGGAGAAGGCCACTTAAAAAATTTCACAGTAATGACAGCCTTCTGGTTGGGCTGTCCACGGGGGTGGAGTGGGCGGGTGTACGGCGCCTCCCCCCACGCGTTCTTACACGTCTGAGTGAGGAGGATGTGGAACATGGTGAGGGTTGAGGGTGGTTATACAGGGGCTGCAGCGGCACTCTGTGATCCTGCTGCCGTTCCTGAAGCTCCACCAGATGCCGGAGCATGTCAGTTTGATCACGCTGCAGCCCCAGAGTTGCATCCTGCCACCGCTGATTTTCCTGCCAGTCTTCCTGCCGCCACCTCTCATCTCGGGTGTCCCTCCTGTCCTCACGTTCACTGGCATCTTTCCTGTTATTTGATACCACGTCCTTCCACTCATTCAGATAAGCTCTTTCCTTGCATGTAACTTCCATAATATCCAAGAACATTTCATCTCGCGTCTTCTTTTTCCTCCGCCTTATCTGTGCTAGCCTTTGGGATGGAGCAGGGAGGCTTGAAAAATTTGCAGCTGCATGAGGGAGAGAAGTATTTAAAAAGATACATTTTTCAGAACAATGGTTATACTCTTTCACAGTGAACAGCACTATTCACCTTACATAGCACATGTGATTTCCCTACAAGGTCGTATTTTTCATCTTAATACTGAGTGCCTGCAGCTCTGGGGTTACAGATCTCACAGATACAGGTCCGGGCATCAGAATTCAGCTTGCATGCGGCCATGGTAAGCCACTGTCTTTCGGCTTCTGCAGTGATTTACCCCTCCCCCCAACGCATGGCTAATACCACGCTAGCTCCCTGCTAATCAACACCCTTCCCCCCCCCCCCCCCACTGCGTGGCTGGTAGCTTGGGGAAGATCCCCGCTGACCAAACACAAAAAAGATCATCGGCATTTCACTCCTCCCCTCCCCCCGCTTGGCTACATGCAGGAAAGGATTTTTTTTTAAGCTGCTGCAGTCCACGAACCCAGTAGGAAAATGGCCATCCCCCTTACTTAAATTCCTGATTTTCAACCAGGTTGCCCTGAACGATATCACTTTGCTGAGGATAACACAGCGAGATAAAGAACGGATGCTTCTTGAATGCCAGCAATCACCGGGACCATACGCAGCTATGCTTTGCCATGCAATGATACCTGATTACTTGCTACATGCATGGCATGGTAAAGTGTCCTACCATGGTGGACGGAACAAGGCTGCCTTGCCCAGAAACCTTCTGCAAAGGCTTCTGGAGTACCTCCAGGAGCGCTTCATCGAGATGTCCCTGGAGGATTTCTGCTCAATCCCCAGTCATGTTAACAAACTTTTCTAAGCAACTATACTGTCTGCGAATGCATCCCAAGTCCTCAGGGCAAATCAATCATTAAAAACCGCTTGCTTAAAAAACAATGTTTGATATTTGCAAAGGTACACTCACCAGAGGTCCCTTCCATGGCTTCATTGTCTGGGGTAGTGGCTTGGGAGGGTAATTCCGTCAGGGAGAGAAAAAGCTCCTGGCTGTTGGGGCTCACGGAGTTCTGTGTGCTTTCTGCTAGCTCGTCCTCCTCTTCTTCATCATCATCTTCCCCGTCCACATAATCCTCATCCATGGCAGAGATTACAACCCCCACCTCGGAATCCACGGACAGGAGTGGGGTACTTGTGGCGCAGCCCCCTAAAATTGCATGCAGCTCAGCGTAGAAGCGGCATGTTTTTGGCCCTGCCCCGGACCTTCCGTTTGCTTCTTTGGTTTTCTGGTAGGCTTGTCTGAGCTCCTTAACTTTCACTCTGCACTGCACTGCACTGAGTCCCTGCTGTGGCCTTTATCCGTCATAGCCTTAGAAATTCTTTCAAATACTTTTTCATTTAGTCTTTTGGAACGCAGTTCTGTTAGCACTGAATCCTCTCCCCATATAGCGATCAGATCCAGTACCTCCCATGCAGTCCATGCTGGGGCTCTTTTTCGATTCTCAGGAGACTGCATTGTTACCTGTGCAGATGAGCTGTGCGTGGTCACCTGTGCTGATGAGCTCTCCATGCTGGGGAAGCAGGAAATGAATTTCAAAAGTTTGCCCGGCTTTTCCTGTCTACCTGACCAGTGCATCAGAGTTGAGAATGCTGTCCAGAGCAGTCAGTGGTGCACTGTGGGATACCGCCCGGAGGCCAATACCGTCGATTTGCGGCCACACTAACCCTATTCCAATATGTTAATCCCGATATTAGCACTACTCCTCTCATCGGGGAGGAGTACAGAAACCGATTTAAAGAGCCATTAAAATCGATATAAGGGGCCTCTTAGTGTGGACGGATGTGGCGTTAAATCGGTTTAACGTTCCTAAAACCGGTTTAAACGCGTAGTGTAGACCAGGCCTAAGAATGGGAACAGTAGCAGCCTGCCTGTTTAGTTGTTAGATTTCTGCTCTGCCTCAGGGACAGAGCTTGCTTCACACAGCACTATGCATCCAAGCCCAGGATACAGCAACAGCAACCAGAGCAGGGTTTCTCAAACAGGGGTCGACGCTTGTGTAGGGAAAGCCCCTGGCAGGCCAGGCCGGTGTGTTTACCTGCCCCGTCTGCAGGTCCGGCCGATCGCGGCTCCCACTGGCCGCGGATAACTGATTCGGGCCAATGGGAGCTGCTGGAAGGGCAGCCAGTATGTCCCTCCGCCCACGCTGCTTCCAGCAGCTCCCATTGGCCTGGAGCAGCGATCCACAGCCAGTGGGAGCTGTGATCGGCCGGACCTGCAGATGGGGCAGGTAAACACACCGGCCCAGCCCGCCAGGGGCTTTCCCTACACAAGCAGCGACCCCTGTTTGACAAACCCTGAACCAGAGGGACAGAGTGAGTCTATCTCACTTATTCGCATGAAGGCAGGTGCCCAGACCCTTAATGTCTCTCCATGGACGCACATATGCCCCGCCTCCCTCCTCCCTCCCACCGCAGTGATCTGCTCTCTGCTGCTGGCTGCTCCCAGCAGACATGCCTGGGCTACCATGGAAGGGTGTGTGTTCCCCATAGATTTCTTTGCTTTCCCATTTTTCTGCAGGGGAGCCAAGAAATCTGCAGAAAGTATGAATTTTGCACCCCCTCCCCCCTGCAGGGCACAGAATTCCCTCAGGAGTAACAAGTACTTGCAGGATTAAGTTGTTGACTAATATGCTGACTAGCAAACATATATCAGTGGTTCTCAAACTTTTTTTTTTGCGGACCAGTTTAAAATTGCTCAGAGTCTCAGCAGACCACTTAATGATCTTTCCAAATGTTGCTTGTTCCATTTACAATAGTTATATAAGTGCTATATTAAAAAACAAACAAACAACATTTTACGTTTGTTCTACAAATAAAAGCACACAACTCACATTTTAATATCAGTAGTCGTACCTTTCTAATGTGATGGATGTGCCCTCTCTCCCCCCGCCACGGCAGTCCCCGAGCTGGAGCTGGGAAGGAGGAGGGTCTCTCCGTTGCCACAGCAGCCACAGATCTGGGGCTGGGAAGGCGAGCCATCTCTCCCCAGCAGCCACAGCTCTGGAGCTGTGGAAAGTCTCCTCTTTCTCTGGCTGCCGCAGCCCTGAACATCCCAAATTCCCCCCACCCCCACTTCTCACCCCACTGCCCCCTCCCACCTACCATCTATTCCATCACAAGGCCACCACCTCACCTTACATGTGTCCTCTCCAGAAGCCATGCCTGCGGATCTCCACTAATTAGGTAGGTGGCCCTTAATTCTTTTGGTGTGCAGCTGCCCAGGCATGCATCTTAGAGGGAACTATCCGTGGACCACTTGAATGGAGCTCGTGGACCACTGGTGCTCCACGGACCACAGTTTGAGAACCTCTGATATATAGTATGCATTAAGCACCAACATTAAGAACAAATATATTAAGAACAAAGCAATTGACTATACAATTTATCAACAGCCACCTATGTGCTTCCTACCCCAGGAGCAGTGCTATGAAGTATAACTAGTTTAATTAAAATTGGTTTAGCCTTTTTTCATTCATACATCTCACAGCACTTAGCAAAGTGTCATTAACCCTATTATACTGATACGGAAAGTTTGAGAGATGAAATGGCTTGCCCAAGATCACAGCAGATTAACAATAGGGATGAGGATAGAACTGAGGTCTTCTGGATTCCAGGCCAATGTCTTATACAGTAAACCATGTTGCCTCACATAGCGTGAATGTGTGAACAGTGACTGAACCCGGAATGAATAGTGCTATGTATGTGATAGAAGATCAGTAGAACACTTACTGTTTTTAAACTGTCGTCTAAGCCCAAACACCAAGAAACAAAGCCTTTTTCTAGTTCAGTCATTTTAAATTTGATTGGCAAGTTAACACTGCAAATAAAAGTTAAGCTTTAATTTACTGGCTCGGTATGTTTTGTTGAAAAATTAAGTCATTTGGGAGTCTACATCTGCATAACAAAAATGTATTATCTGTAATTAACCTTTACAAAAGCCCCTTTTTAATTTCCTCCTGTCAATATATCTGGAAAATGAGACCTTAACAAGCATTAGAATAGGAGCATCTATATTAGAGTAGAAACAAATACAAATATTAGATGGATGATGCACTCAAGTTTTAAGTTAATGAAAGTTTGGTCATTATATTACCTCTCTATTTGGATGCATATGGAGAAACCATTTTTACACATCAGTTACATCTGATAATAAAATAAACTCACGCCTGCACTGATATTGGCTAACAATTGAATGTAGAATCTAAATTCACTGCAAATCCCTAAGAGAGTGTTCTCAAGCTTTATTCTTAGAAGAAAGTCATCCAGTGCTCTCAAGTCTAACAACACTCTCCAGATTTTGTATTTTTACTTTGAGCCTTTTGATGAAGGCAACTGGGAATTTGTAAAGAATTCAAATAATAAAATCTTCTCTGTCAATCTCTGTTCTAATTTCTCTATTTACAGAGGTAGAAAAGCAGAATGAGACCTTCTAAAACTGTTATCTCACCAGTGAGGTTTTAAAAGTAGTGTGTAATGCAAGCACTTTTCAAACTGGGTAAAACAGATGTGATTTTAAAAAAACACCCACCCCCACAAAAATAGGTAGGCTCTCCTACATTCAAAACACCTAACAGGCACACAGGAGGATACTTAAGTTGCACATAAAGCAGACCCCCACTTCCCTCACTTGGCATGATATTAACAACTTTTGTTACTTAGATGGAGCCTACCTTTTTCTTTCCTTTTAAAATGGTTATTTATTTGTGTTGGGGCAAATTATTTTCCTTCAAAAAAGTTGAGCATACCATAAAAAGCATGGAGATATTTTCAACAAATAAGTGTTTATGTTATAGGAGGGCAGGGAGGTGTTAAATATACGGGGACAGACTGCCCACTCCTTTGCACAACGTTCGCAAGGCAGAGGACTGCAGAGTTTTTCAGATCATTCTGATGGTAGGACAGAACAGAAGAGATTAGGGATTCTACTCCAATCCATGGATCTCCAAGATCCATTAGAAATAAGGCAATTAATACAGACCCATTGTATAAGGCTTTACTATCTTCAGCCTCCTGCCCCTCCTTCTGCTTGCAAGGTTCTATTGAAACCAATGGGTGCTGCTGGGTACCAAAGGAGGGACTTAGAGAGGGGAGATGTAAGAGGGCTAGGAGATTACAGTAATCAAAGCATAAGATGATCAGCACTCAACGAGCTTTGAAAATGTGGGCAGAGAGGGAAGAGTGGATCCTGGAGACACTGTACAGAGAGTAGCAAGTTTGCGACATGGCCTGGGTGTGTGACAAAAGAGAGAGTTGAAGTCAAAGACACAGTTAATGTACTACCCCCCCCCCAATGGGTCTCAGAGCCAGTGTGGGAATGGCTATACAGCTATTTTTAGTGCTGCAACACAAGCCCACATCTCTAGACCTGGGCATTGGGACTCACTATCATGCCCCCCACTTTTTTTTGGCAGTGTAGTCATAATAAGATTACAGGTTTGAGTGACAATAAGAAGGATGACATAGCACTGCATACTTATGTGTGTAAGGCATTAGTAGTCGCACACAATGTACATAGTATATAGGGAACATTAAGGTGTTTGGCAAAGTCTGAGATGAACCCCACACTCGTGAATCATTTTTAAATGGTTTCTGTCTTCTTAAAAATCCACTGCTTGTTTATGTAATACACCTTTATGTGCAAGTTGCTGGAAAAAACACATACCGTATGAAATATTGTGAAGTTCAGTAATGGAAACTATACATTGCATTCATACATATCCCCTTCTGTCATTCCATTGAATATAATCAGCTGAAAAATATCTAATGTGAAGCTATTCTTGAAGAGTCAATATCCACAATATGCAGGTGACTAAGTCATCCAAAATACACTGAAGTATTTTTTCCAACCAGAAATCAATATACATACATTACCAGTAAGTTTATTAACAGCAGATCTAGCATTTAGCAATTTCTAGAAACTACTTTCCCAGAGTGGTGGGCCATATTTTGCCATCAATTTATAAGCAGAACCCCCTTCTGAAATCTGAAATATAGCTTTTGCATAGAATTTGAAAGCAGTTTTGGTAAGCTGCTTGCTACTTACTGCTCAAATTTAACTGCCATGAAACAGACATTTCAGAACATGATTTCGGTCAGGAGTTCTGTTTAAAAAATTGATGGCATGATATGGTCCCCAATCAGCCCTTTTATAACCATTAACTTCATGCAGCAGTAACTGAAAAACAAGGCAGCAAGTTCTCTCTTGCAGTCTATTCCATAGTAGTTTCATGTTTCTGACACCTAATTGCACACCAGCACTTAACTTTGAGCAATATATTTCTACATCTTGTGCAATGAGAAAATAGGAAGCAGCTTACTAAAAATGTGCCTCTTACTTTACAATGTTACCATACCATCTACAGGACAAAAATGGTCCCATGCTGAAGGTCCACAAAATATCTGCAAATTTCAAAAATGCAGAGGTTATACTGTGTCACCAGTTTTTAAGCAAAGATCTCCACGAAAACTAAAGCATAGATTTGTTTGAAAACTGATGGTATTATATAGCCCCAGGTACGCCAGAAGACCACATCAAGCCAAAGTATTAAGGTTGTTACCTTAGGGAAAAAATAAAGTTAGTCATTACTCTCTAAGGCTTGGTCTACACTAAGGGCGGGGGTCGAACTAGGGTACGCAAGTTCAGCTACGCGAATAGCGTAGCTGAACTCGAAGTACCCTAGTTCGAACTACTTACCTGTCCAGACGCCGCTGGATCGAAGTCCGCGGCTCCAAGGTCGACTCCGCCACCGCCGTTTGCAGTGGTGGAGTTCTGGAGTCGACCGGAGCGCGCGGGGAGTTCGAACTATCGCGTCTAGATTAGACGCGATAGTTCGAACTCCGAGAAGTCGAACTCACCGTGTCGACCCGCACGGCAAGTGTAGCCAAGGCCTAAGCGGCAGTACCTTGCAATTAGCAGAACTATGCACCTCAATGAGGCAAAATATAAAGTTTTTCATGCATGATTAGTTATACAAGGGCCGTTTTCAGATGATAGGTGGAAGAGTGCTGGCTTCATCAGAGACTGCAAAAGTTTGGAAAAATTATTTCACATTTCCATAATTCACAGTCCCTTCACAGAGACGCTGCTATATATGTAGTATTGCAGTACTTAGCATGGTTTCCAATGAAGAATCTGCAGATTTGTATCACCTCTGGATATTTCTGTCCAGGCCTTCTGATGGGTAATGCAAATGTGTTTTATTTTTCATGACTTGATAACAAAAGATGTTTTTAATTTACACAGCTCCAGTTTGTGGTAATCTGACTATTTTAGGATTTGTTCTACCTAAATTAGGAAAAAACAAAACAAAACAAAACAAAAACACCCCCACTCATCAACTGGCCCATACATCTCACTATTATATGTTTCCTCAAGTACTCTGCAGGAAGGCAGAACAGCTCCAGGGAGCCAATCTACTTAGCACATCACAGCCATACACAATCTTTGTGGTGCTTTTGCAAAACATGATAGTTACAAAAACTCACCCAAAGTTCCATCACAGCATAACAAATACCACAGACATAACCAAACCAAAAAGCATTGTAATATATTTAAAGTAGGTAGTCTAACCCAACCATACATTGCTTATTTAAAGCAAAAGTAGTACAAACAAAAAAAATATAGAACACTCACTTGCAAAAAAAAAAGTGTTCAATTAAGCTAATTCAGCTCTCAAACTGGGCAATATAAGAAAAAAAAAGTCACAACACGAGCAAATGTAAGGTTAACTAGACTCTACAGACAGCACTTCAGGCAGTCCCCTCCTCCTGGCAAGATGCTCTTTGACAGAAATCCACAAAGAGAACTCCTCATATTTAGGCAAGCTCTTCAGGAGGATCTTGAGGTGCACCAGCCAGGCTCTTCACCCAGAGCCTGTTGTTTTGGTGCTGACTCCATTAGTAGAATCCTCTTTAAGGAGCCCAGGGCCAGGCAGTCTCTACTAGCAGGTTCCTTCTTAGGGAAGAAAGTAAAAGCTCATCTTACCAGATGTTTTTGTTTAACAAAAAAGGTGCTATTTTTAGAGGTCCCAGATATTGGCACTTGAGGTGGCTACCAGCTGTTGACAACAGCCCTGAAGTACACACAGAATAAGTATTACTCAGAAAGTGACTCTGACATATAGCCAAGCAAACAGGTTTGCAGCGGTCGCAGCAGTCCACACATTCCACATTAAACCTTAATATCAAACATTAAGTAGATAGTTTAACCTCTCACTACGATCAATCTCCTGACGGCTCAATCACTTCAGGACTGATGAGGTAATTTCATTAGCCCATATGAAATTCACTGTTGTATGGCATTATGGACTTAAAATATTTTCATTAAGAGTAAATTTTCATGAAAGAGCTTAAACTGCATACTTAATGCACAATTTGTCAGGCTCATTTACTATCCTGCTTTCAGTGATTCAGTCATTGGCATGTATACATATAATGCATAATTTAGTTTAATTACTTTTGATTGCTTAATGACAAATCCAATGGACATTTTGAAAGTCAGCTATATAATGGCAATTTGTACATTATTACTAGCCTTCACAATTTAAAATGATTTCTTTTTCATTATATGCCAGTATATAAAAGTAACTCAGAGGGTGGTATAACCCATACACACCCAGTTATCTCCTATGGCTGGTTCCAGCACAGGTCTCACTTCCTTATTCCTTGCAAGGGGACCTGCTTTTTGTGAGCCTTTTCAGTCTTTCCAGATGGGGGAAAATCAAAATGAAAGTCACAAACCTCCAATGCATTTGAAGATATTTCCTCCCTGTGGCCCCTCAAATAGCAGGGAAGGGGAGTGGTGAGTCTATAGTGCTGTCAACAATCCAGCACCAGGTTAGTGGGTTTGGAACTGAGTCTGGCTCAGTTGGTCCATCTCACCCTGGAAGTTTGCTGTATTCTCCTTAGGGTCAGGATGACGGTATCCTGGCTGAGAGTTCCCTCAGGAATCACACCTGCAGTCTGCTGCTTAGGGTAATCCTGCTCCTCCCTCCTCTGCTGACCAGCTTCCTTCCTTTTAAAGGTCTTCTCCCTATCATACATGATGGACAGGGCTGAAGGAGTGGGAGCTAGCTCTGCCTCCAGGGCCTCTCAAGCATCTTCCTTGTCTGGGTGGGGTCCATATACCCCACCACACTCCAAATATAATTTCTCCTTCAGGAAGGAGGAAATCTAGGTATTTCAAATTTCCAAATCTATACCCCTGTCTACAGGTAATTTCTTGTGGAAGAGAGCAAAGGAAAAGGTTTAGGCCTTCACCACATTCTTTATCAAATGTTAGCTCAATATTTTTATTGCCAATTATATGAAGTGGATCCCCCTTTTATCCTTTTCACATAGTGCAGACATATGGTCAAAAGTTGCCAAGAAGTCTACAACCAAAAAGCTGAAAGTTTGAAAAAAATATCCATGTAGGAAAAAAAAATCAATAAGCTTAGAAGCCAATAAGAAGGTAATGACCTGCTGGTTCAGAGAAGGAAGTAGAAAGGACTGATCTTCACTGGATTTTACCTTCAGTTAATGGTCAGTTAACTCAAGATAGTTAATGCATTTTTAAAGGCCAGCTTGGAGACACCTCAAATGTTTGCTCCAGAATACAAATTTGTGCTTTACCCTTGGCTCAGTATAGCTCTGACCCTAGGTTGAGCTAATCTCTTCTTTCAGGAATCTCAGCTCAGCACCAATGCCCATTTCCCAGAGAGCAACTCTGCTTCAGGAACTCATTACTCTTTGCCTTGGTCTCTGATTAGAAACTGTCCTGCTGCTTGCACAGCTCCCTCCTCAAGGAGCACTCCCTCTACACAACTTTTCATAACAAAAGTGAACAATCCAGCATGTTTCCAAACACCGAACATTTATCTCACTAAGAAAGAGCTGGGAAGATTATATGAATCACCACCACTCAGTGATACCTGCGATAACAAAAAACATCACTTTCATTTCATAAGTGTAGATGTACATTGGGATGTAATAACTCCCAGCTTTACAATATATATTTCTCCAGTTGTGTAGCATGGTCCATGTTCATGCTGAGAAAACAAAACTCTTAGAATCTATGTATGGAAAGGCCCTGTTTATTGGGGTTCAGAAAGCCCCAGCCCTCCAAATTAACCATTATCTTTGGAATGAAACCCAGTGTCTCTCTAGGACCACCACTTATTTTGGTTTCACAACCAGCATCTGACCATTTTTGTAAGCTTTTTTTTAATGCAGTTGTCTGGGCACTGACACTTGGAAATGACTGGCAGAACAGTTGAAGAGTAAATGATAAAGTTAACCCATTTTGTTAGAGTTTGTGCAGGTTTAACATTTATACTTTAATATAAAAATGCCTTTGATTAAAAAATGCTGCTACTTTGCCAAATCAAAATCCTCTAGTTTTATATAATGAATTCATTTTTATAGTGGTGTTCAGGTGTGTATGGATAGGGAAACAGCTTTTGGTTTCCCAGAAACATATTTCAAAAGAGAATATACTGTGTCATCAATCAGCAGATGTCTGTTCACTAGCAGCTGGAATGTATTTGACATTGTTAGCTTGGTTTACAAAGCTGTTATGAATCAACATCTCGCTTAACAATGCAATACACCCAGATACAGGGACATAAAAACACACATCAAGTCATTGGCCAGATATGATCTATGATCTTATCAGCAAGAAAACATCAGAGCAGAACAGAGCCAATGGTACAATACTTAAGGTAGGTCTATACTGCAATCACAGGGCGTGACTGCAGTTCATGTAAGTATATTGGAGCTTGTTTTAATTTTAGATTGCTTGGGTGCAGGCTAGTCACCCAAGTAATTACCCAGGGTCCCAGGCAGGTTTGTACCACTCTGTGCTGAAGCCCATGCTAAGCAGCTTCTCTACTAATGGTACTTGAACTCGCTAAATTAAAGCTGGCTTGGGTAGGTCTACATGAGCTGCAGTTATATATTGTGATTATATTATAGACATACCATTACTAAGCACTAGTGACTGCTCCTGTTGAGGGTACTGTGTGAGCAACCAGGGAGTCTTTTCTCTGCCTTGGCTTCTGATTTGTATCAGATGCACAGCATAACCCATGTTTTCTGGGCCTATGACCAGACCCAAGAGCTGAGAAGTTTCTATATGGCTGTGCTAGAGGTGGGGAGGAGAGATGCTCTTTTGTCTAAAGAAGAAGATTTTATTTTATATGTTAGCCATTTGTTTCCAATACTCTTATTATCAAGGAATAGAGTTCAAGCAATTATAGTGAATAGACGTATTATTTTCACTAATATATCTAAGTGCTGCGGTGTTACACAAAATGATGATCCTGAGCTGAATATTATACGCTGGTATGTACTGTTCCTTTGGGAACTGCAGGCCTAGTAATTCTGTGAGCACTCAGAGGATAAAGGGCTGGACACTATAGGGAATGCTCCAAGGACTTGAGGAGGTGGTGTGTGTCTATCTCTTAACTGTACGGAGAGAGAGGGGCCTGGAAAGCAGTGTTTGTGTTGCCAGAGGCAGGAGGAGGGGAGAGGGGGGCCTCAGGGAGCTGATGCACAGTAGGCACAGACAAGCCTTCCTCACACTAAGGGCAGCAGGTGATGAGGTGCCTCATAACCCTGGAGAGCATCACAAGAGTCTTATCCCGAAAGCTGCCACTAGATTCAGTGAGATTCTGGCCCCACTTATTCATCGGAATGACTTTACTCATGTGAGTAGTTTCATCAAACTCAATGGGACTGCTCAGGTCTTTAAAGCATGCACAAATATGTTTGCAGGAATGACACCTTTAGAATTTGTATGTATTTGTTTTGGCAATACAAGCATAATAGTGTCATTAAAGCAGATTTTATATGAGTGCAGAAAGATATCCCATCCAAATTAAAAAAAAAATAGCAAGTAGGCAAGCAGCTGTTAAAGAACAGAAAACCTGAAGAAAGCAGAAAGAGTAAGATTCCTATAATGAAACCATCAAAACAATGACTTCAAAAAAGAAGTTAAAGAATATCAAAAATACTGAGTAAAAAGCTACCTATCTTTAAAAAAAAAAAAGATTCCGTAGCTATGCTCTTACAACATATACAGTGATAATCCCTGTTCATATTAACTACTTCTTACCTTTAAGAAAAGCAGCTATGCAATTTTTCCAACCTTTATCATGCTGGAAAAAGGTACAGAGCCTTTGAATATGTATTTCACATTTCACTCACTGCATAAACATATTGAATAGCACCACATTTCTCACTATGAATTACTGCTCACTTGTGTTAGGAATAATATATGGTAATTTGTGTATATACCATGCAGTATGTCACACACACCACTCCCAGTAGTACCAGCCATGACAAAATATTTTATAGTTACATTTTCCAGCCACCAATGCTTTTTTGTTTTGTCTGTTCAGCAGTAAACTTCTCTAATAAGAAAATATGAAGTAGGTTCAGTATAAGCAAAATAAGAACATGATTCTGGAATATGTGCTAAACTGAACTGCACCATAACACAGATTTATACCATCTGAGAATCCAGCCCTGTATATGTACTAATGTGTGGCATAGTTAGTCAAAACTGTCTTGTTAGTCTGTGTACAGGGACTTGTATACTAACAGGGTATATGATTTCTGAAATTACCACTGAAATGACAGTAATTAATTTGTTGAAGGGGTGTGGTTGTGGACCATATGAATTTTCTGCTTATACATTCTTCTACTTAGCTTCTATCTGAAGAGACAGGGTATTTTTCTTGTTGTGGTGATTAAACATACACAGAGTTACGGGATCACTAAGACCAGTAAATTGAGCAGCTAGAGATGTTTACTATGTAATTACCTTGCCTGGAGTTACAGGCATTTAAGTGCAAAAGTTGCTATAATCACTATTTTTAATGTTTTATTTTATATCCTGCAGAGGCCACATTGACAGCTTTTATTTTTTCAATTGTATAAAGAGTTTATTTTAGACTTCTGCCTCTTATGCCTTGCTTGTTTTCTACCGCCACCCCTTCTTTATTAATTTACTGCAAGTAGAGAATTATGCACACAGCAAGCACTGCATGATCAATGGCAATGCAAACTTCATGCACGATCCTGTCAAATTCCTTCAACCCAGGTTCAACACTGGTGATTCTAGATCATTAACAGTTATAATGATTAATGATCTACAGTGATCACCTAAGGAGCAAGAGGTTAGTATCCCATTCAATTCTCAGCATCTTTACGGAGGCTGCCAACAAGTAAGCTAAGTCTGGTCATGGTCATCTTGAGAACTGAACATCTTCTCCACTAGTATGTGGAGAGAAGTCATCAGCTGCTAATATTCACTAACAGCATGTGCTATATTTCAATTGAAGACCCCAACACTCCAGTTCATTGAGCCTTGCAAGTTCCCCAGATCATTTTCTTGCCTCATTGTTCTCTTTAATTTGATACCAGTGGAGACAGTGAGAGAAAATCATGCTACTGGACTGTTAGTAACCTCCTCTTTTTTGCAACACCCATAAAAAATACAAATTAACACCCAAATCTAAATTAATAAGGTTCATTGTCTGTACTTCCTGAGTGGCAAATTATTTATGTTCACCCTCTCAAAGTCTAATAGTTCTCTCTGCAAACATCACCTTCAACTGGTGTGCTTCAGGGGCAGCTTCCTCCCAGAGGAGTCAACTATAGTACCTATACAGCAGAATGATAGTGCTCAACATCCCAACTCTGTCAAGATGCTCACATTACACCAAGCAAATTGCATTCAAACCAAAATCATGATGTAACAATTTGATAAAATTTCTGCATTATTTGTTTGCAGCACAAGAGCTCCCTTGTTTCCCCACACTTACAGCAGTTGAAATAATAATTGACCTTGTTCAGCCTAGTTTATATGGCAGGTGTAACAAAAAGGTTACCTCCAGTAAATCACATTTTCTTGAAAACAAGCTAGAAAAGGCTTGTTCACAGAAGTTTGAGTCACGGGTCTAATGATAACTAGTGATGGGTGAATCTCAAAAGTTTGACTTATATAAGCCCCCAAAAGTTTGTGTATGTTTCAGTCCTCTATGATTCTAGCAGCATCTAATGACTGCGCAGAGGACTGAGGAAAAATGCAGCCAATTACCTTTTTTTTTTTGTAGGAGATAGAGATGTTTCTCCAACTATTTACCTGGACAGATTTAATCAAGGGGAAGACAAATTAATTTCAGACTCTACAACTTCCAGGGTAAAATCCATACCAGTGAGGAGCTGCGTCACCCATGCCCTGCAACTTTGGGTGCCTCACAATGCTTTGCTGTTGGAGCTCCCATCTGGGCAGCTCATAAACAGCCTTTCAGCATTGCACCCTGAGCATTTTTGTATGGCCACAGTTCTTGTTCAGCAACTCTGATCCCAGCAATCTGTCAGCAACACAACTGCCACACTCTGGCTCCCATTAGCCTTGGTTATTACTTGCAGGGTGACCCCAACCCAGTCTCAGTCCTGGATCCCTCCCCCTCACCCACCAAATGGGTGTTCTGTACTATCCAGCCCTCGCCTGGATAGTTCAGATATTTTAGGTCCATTGTCCCTGTAACAGGAAGAGCATACATCAGCTTGCCACCTTAAATGGAGTTACCCACACAGTTCAAAACACTGGATTAGTTTTGATTAAAGAATAAAACAAGCTTATTTAACAAAATGAATTTTGAATACAAGTAATGATTTCTGACTTTAATACTTCATTACAAGATAAAATGCTTCCTCCTACAAACTTAAACTAGACTTAGCTGAAGGTGAAATTCTTACCAGAGGTTTTCAGTAGCATCACTGAAAAGTTTCAGGCCAGGATCTGCTCCAAAAGGTCAAATGGCTGGGGGTTTGTTTGTTTTGTTTTTTGTCTTCTTAGATGATGAGAGAGATGACAAGGAGAGAAAAATTGGGGTGTTTTTGCCCCTTACTTTTATAGTACAATTAAACTTCAAAGTGCATTTTCCTGAGAGTGACCACAAGATAAAGTTTTTTTTCCAGCTGAGAACAAGGAAATGTGTCTGGTGGGGAAGAGGTTTGCTAAGATGCAGATCTGTTTATTCCTGCCACGTGGGGATTAGCTAGGCTGGAGCTCCCCAGCTCCCTCTGCCCTTCTCCAGCACTGCTCCATCCTAGGTGTCCTCCTCAGCTTCCCAGGCAGCCAGGTCCTTCTCTCTCAAGAGGCTAGAGAGAAAGAGTCTGTCTCAGTCTCTGGCCCTCAGCCCTTTTATAAGGCCAACTGTGGTCTGATTGGGGTGTGGCCCCATCTGTGGCTGCTTCCCCCAATCAGCCTAGCTTTTCCCCCGCCGCAGCCCTCTCCCAGGGCTGTTTTAAGCCCTTCAGGACAGGAGCAGGGTGACCACCCCGCTACAGGAAACAATTAAAATGCAAAGGGTCAAATCAGGATTCAACATGCATGCCTAAGCAGGAAAGTAAGGGGGCATAAAGTCTCCCTTGCTACCCTATATTAGCTACCTGCATCCCAGACAGGGATGCAGACTCTACAGCAGGGATCAGCAACCTTCGGCACATAGCCCACCAGGGTAAGCCCCCTGGCAGGCCGGGCCGGACCAGTTTGTTCACCTGCCCCGTCCGCAGGTTCAGCCGATCGTGGCTCCCACTGACCATGGTTCACCTCTCCAGGCCAATGGGGGGCTGCGGGAAGTGGCAGCCAGCACATCCCTCAGCCCGAGCTGCTTCGCAGCCCCCATTGGCCTGGAGCGGCGAACCGCAGCCAGTGGGAGCCACAATTGGCCGAACCTGCAGTCGTGGCAAGTGAACAAACTGGCCCAGCCTGCCAGGGGGCTTACCCGGGTGGGCCATGGGCTGAAGGTTGATCCCTGATCCCTGCTCTACAGAGAGGTTACACCCCTTCCTAGGCAGGGTGTGGGAAACGGGTGGAGCCTGGGCTCTCTCCCTTCAATGCACCAGGCTATACAGGGGTACCAGCTCACTGGCAGATGCATGCTAATCCAAATATAGGACTAAACAATACACATTGATTGTCTCATGCTCCAGGGAAATTTACTTTGCATGCCTGGTTCTAGGTCACTGCAAATAACACCCCTACACATGTGCTCATGGCAAATCCACAACCAAACCCATGGTGTTTAAAAGCATCAATAGGGCAGGCAAAGACCTTAGGAGCTACCAAGATGGATTCCAAGAAAAAATGAAGTTTGGGAAGGCAATGGGCGGCTTATGGAAAATTCTAGATTTTGTCAGAAGTTCAAGGAGAGATTCTTGTTGTTTTCTTAACCAGCTTACTTTTCCTGAAGTCAAAATCTAAAGAAAAACCTCTTTCTTGCTCAAACATACCATAAAAGCTTGAATTAATACCAGGAGGGCTCAATTTAGTTTGCAAATAAAGAATAAAAAGGCAAAGTACAGGACAAAAACATAATTATAAAAGACACTAGAATGTGGAAAAAGGAGATTAAACCTTATTAAAATAGCATTCGTAAACATTAACAACAGCTCTATAATTAATAACAAAACAGTTGACTGCACTGAGCAGTATAACAGAAATTAAATTTCCATTTATGTACAAGAACTGGGTTCCATAAAAGTCCGGGGAGGAGAGTGTGGTCTTTGTCATCACTCCTTCCCCTCAGCCTCCACACTGAAGATTAATACTTGCCCAAGGTTCATATTGAGAAATATAAATACATTTGGTTGCATGGGAAGATAATTCACTGGGTTCACAAACATCCCATTACCCAAGACAGCAATTATAATGTGAAATGGATATAGTTTCAGTTTCTATTTTGCCATAATCGTAGTCAGAATATTTCAGTCATTCCGTATCTAATTATGAGTACTGAGGAAAAGTAAAAGATTCCTTTTTCAAGAGTAAACTACAATATAAACTGACAAAATAATTAAAGGGTGCATTTTAAAAGTGCAGCAGATTTCTTCGCTGGCAATAAAACCGTCCAGTGTGTTATCATGGCAGTTGATGACCAGGGCTATTCTGTGTTTTACAAAGAGACATTTAGATTTTGAACAAAGCACTGGGAGTAAAAATAATTCCAAAACTCTGAATCAGAAACCATCATTACATATTATTTTTCACTTATTTTCACAATGTTTTTTTAAAGTGACTTTAAAAAAAATCTGATGACCTACACAGAAAACATTGACGTTAGCTTCTTTATATGCACACAATTACATGACTTTCTTAAAAATAATAAATTTAAATGTCATGTTTAAATAAATAGCAAGTTTTAAATGATTAATATAGATGGATAATACAATATTTAGTTTCAGAAGTCTCTGATTAGTAAATGGCTATAGAGTCTGACTGCAAATATTCAAAGCACACAAACAACTTTATTTATGAGCTTGTTTACAATGTCAGGCCAAAGGTAATGGGACTCAGGTTCTTTATGTGGTAAGACTAGAATTTTCAAAGGTGCACATAACAGGGTTCACTCACCATTGGGACATTTCTTTCTGTCTGGGGATTAGTCCTCACCCACTCTGTTGCTCCCTTTCATTGGTTCCTCACACCATGGCCTCAGTCTCTGGGACTGGGATGGGGCAGAGAAAGGAGGTCTCTCTTTGTGACTCAGCCCTCCAGCCAGGTCACTACACTATTAAAGTTTCATCAAACAAGTTGCCCATAGGCCATGGCAGGCAGTCTTTCAGACCAAGTCCAATGCCACTTTCCCAGTGGCTGATGGGTGGACTTGGGTTCCCCTATTACTCCAGATTCCAGCCCTGTTGCTGTTTCCTTGTGCTGCTTTGTGTCACATTTCTGTATCTCCTGGTTCACCTCTGAGTTTATCAATCCAATTTTCCTCTTCTCCTAATGGCTATTCCACCCCTCTTAGCTTCTTGCCAGACTCCGTAGTCCAGGGGAGGATCCCAGGGCCTATTCTCCCACTAGAACACTTTATAATCCCTAGCCAACTCTCTAAGAAGTGATTATAGAACACCTCTCTGCTACCCTCACTTATGGCTGCATCCATCTCCTGCGGGGAAATGGATCGTGGCTCCTGCTTCTTCTATGCCCTGGAGAAGAAGAGGTGGTTTAAGAGGCATGTCATCTGCCTTTTGGTGGCTGATGGTACTCCCATCATGGATCCGATGGCGATGAACGAGAGGGCCTGGGCCTTCTACAATGGCCTTTTCTCCCCAGATCCAAGTGACGCCGATGCCTGCTCAGTGTTTTGGGATGAACTCCCGTTGGTCAGCACAAGCGACTGGGACCGGCTGGAGCTGCCTCTTGCTCTGGCCGAGTTCTCGGAAGCCCTCCATCTAATGCCCACTAATAGATCTCCAGACATAGGTGGGCTAATTGTGGAGTTCTACTTTGTGTTCTGGGATGTCCTCGGCCTGGTCCTTGCCACCATCTGGGTTAAGTCCTTAGAGTGCAGTGTCTTCCCCCATCATGCAGGTGAGCGGTGCTCGCCTTGCTGCAAAAGGGGGACTTCCACGATCTCCAGAACTGATGTCCCGTCTCACTCCTCAACACAAACTACAAGGTCATAGCAAAGGCCATCTCACTGTGACTGGGGTCCGTGCTGGCGGACATGGTCCATCCTGACCAGACCTACACCATACCGGGCAGTACCATCTTCGATAATCTTTTCCTGGTCCAGGATCTCTTGGAGCTTGGCTGTAGGGATGGTCTGTCATTCACCCTCCTATCATTGGATCAGGAGAAGGCATTCAACCGAATGGACTACAGGTATCTCCTGGGCACTCTGTGGGCATTTGGCCCCACGAAGTCACGGGACCACCTCGTCAACCTCCTCCTGGCCATGGCCAAGGTGGCCATTCATAACACTAGGGAAAGGAGGTTGGTGGAGGGCCCTGCAAGCGTGGGACTGTCTTTTGTTCTTTTATCTGCTCATGTATCTGGGCAGAGTTCCTCTGGGCAGCATCCGCCGGCTCTCTCAATGCCTTTGAGGAGCAATGGGCACTGTCCATGGTTCTCTGCTCTGTGTTCTCTTCTGGTTCCCTAGTTTTGGCCCTTTGACCTCCATGCCTGTTCCCTTTATTGCCTTTGTTGTCCCCCAAATTTGGTTGGGTTCTGGGTCCAGTAGCTCCTCCCTAGGCTGGGGGAGGGTTTTTTAGCAGTGGGTGAGCTAGCACCCTTCCACATACAGGTGCTCAAAAGGACCCTCACTTATGGGTAACTTCCTGGCTTTATACAAGCCCAGCATACCTCTACCCAGCTGGGCTTCATCTTCACATAGCCTTTATCAGCCCTAGCTCTCCTCCAGGTGCAGGTTATAAGGTTAGTTGGTCATTTTTAACCTGCACAGGCCTTGGGTGGGGTAAAGTTAGGTGTTTGACTGTCCCTGAAAAGGGCATGGGCTGCTCTTTCTTTAAACCTATGGGGCATACAGAAAATCATATGAAAAGTAAAAGCTCTTTTGAAATTAACGTACATTCTCCCTCCCTTTGTGTTTGAACTTATTCAGTCTGTCTCTCTTTCATATCTTTTTCCCATCAACACTTGTTATTAGAGGTTATTGTGAATCTAATGAACTTTTACTTACTTTTAGCAGTTCTGCCCACAAGGATAAATTTGTAGACCCAATTATCATAACAGGTGTGACGGAGCTGTTCTGGCGGGACCCAACTGAGAGTGCCAAATCAGGACCAATTGCTTAAACAGGGCAGTCACAGCCCTAGGCTGGGGTTTTTCCACCTCTAAGGCAAACCAAACCAGCCAGACAAAGAGGACTTCGGTCTCACCCCACTGGCTAACCACAAGTCACACAAGCAATTTCCTTAGACACTCCAGTTTCCCAGTATCACCACCAGTGCACTCGTCCTGGGGATGAATAGTTATGAAAACCAACACCCCAATAAAAGGAAAAGGTTCTCTCGATCCCAAAGGACCAAGCCCCAGACCCAGGTCAATATACACATCAGATCTTACCCACAAATCACGCTGTTGCCAATCCTTTAGAATCTAAAATCTAAAGGTTTATTTACAAAGGGAAAAAGGTAGAAATGAGAGGTAGAATTGGTTAAATGGAATCAATTACATACAGTAATGGCAAAGTTCTTAGTTCAGGCTTGCAGCAGTGCTGGAGTAAACTGCAGGTTCAAATCAAGTCTCTGGAACATCCCCCGCTGGGATGGGTCATTCAGTCCTTTGTGCAGAGCTTCAGTTTGTAGCAAAGTCCCTCCAGAGGTCAGAAGCAGGATTGAAGACCAGATGGAGATGAAGCATCAGCCTTATATAGGCTTTTCCAGGTGTAAGAATCTCTTTGTTCTCACTGTGGAAAATCACAGCAAAATGGAGTCTGCAGTCACATGGACAAGTCTCTGCATACCTTGCTGAGTCACAAGGCGTGTCTGCCTTCTCTCCATGGGTCAATTGTGTAGCTGATGGTCCTTAATGGGCCATCAAGCAGGCTAGGCAGAGCTAACACCAGCTTGTCTGGGAGGCTTCCCCCAGAAGCACAGCACAAACTTGAAATACAGACAGCATAGAGCCAACATTCATAACTTCAACTAAAAATGATACAGACACACAGACAGCATAATTATAACCAGCAACCCATAATCTGGTTTTAGACACCTTAGATGACCCCCTTTATCTAAGATTTGGTGCCACTGCAGGACCTTGGTTGCAACCCATGTTCTATATGGTCCCAATTTATATCAATAACGTCACAACAGGTCCCCTGGATAAGGTGTTGGACTGGAAGTGAAGAGATCAGGGTTTGATTCCCAGCCTACCCATAGCCTGCTGTGTGATCTTTGGTGAGTTACTCCTCGCTGTGCCTAAGCTACCCCATCTGTTAAATGATAATAGTGACCCTCTTTTGTAAGCTGGTTTGCTATCTATAGATGAAAAGCATTACAAACGTGCTATGTGGAGTTGGCTGGGAGTCTTCCAACAAAACAGGCTTTTGTCAGAAAATGCTGGTTTGTTGAAACTGAAATATTTCTCAGAACTTTAGCATTTTGACTAACTTCCAAGAAAACACAAGCAGGAAACTTGCTTGGTTTCCTGTCAGCTTACTGGTGGCTGCAGGGGATAACAGGCTTCTAGGGTCCCTGGCTACAACACACACACAAGAGGACAACCTCAGTTGTGAATCCCAGAGCTTCTAGGGTTCAAAGCTCTAGGGCAGCCCTGAGCCCTGCCATTCTGACTGACCCAAGGTTAGAAAGCCAAGGACTCTCCAGCCTCCCTGTTATGGAGCTGGGAACATGGAAACCCTGGCTCTAGCTGAATATTCCAGGGCTTCTAAGTTCACAGCTCACCATCCATCTGCTAGGGCTGATGGGGGGAGCCTCAGCTGTGGTGGGAGCCTCAGAGCTTGGGCTCCCAGTCACAATTTCATTTTGAAATATTCAAAACAAAAGTGTCTTATTTCAGAAGAATTTTGTAATTCTACCATGGACAGACAATGTCAATAAATTTACCTTTCATTCCTGAACAGTGATTTTTTTTCTTCAGCATTTTGGGAATTCCCACCAAATGGAAGTTTTGACCAGCTCCAGTATTAAGAACCGGTATTAGATGAACAAAAGCAATTGGCAAAAAAATAATTAGCCTTAATTATGCCGTGGACTTGTCTAAAAATTTACCAATGCAAGTTAGATAACCAGAATATAGGAGAATTCCACAGATTGATCACATCGGCCCAAAGCACGTGTTTGCCATCAGCAACCAAGTCAGTGACTCTCAAAATTATTCTTTATCATGCTCTAAAAATGAGTAGGAAAGACTAAGATGGAACTGGATTAGCATAGACATTGTATCAGAATACTTGGTGTCATACATGTATCACCTGCTGCATCATGTTTTACTCATTATCATTACATCAGTTGACTAGATGAAAGGGAAGGCTGTGGATTTTGTCACGGATTCATACCAATGCTATTTGTCTGAGACTGGCAAGCATCACATACTGACACCAGTGTTCTCCAGCAGATGTTTTGCTGAACAGTGTCTTAGTGGTAGGAAACAAACATCGCAGAAGACAGTAGCAGGTGTTCAATTTCACACAAATACATTTTGGCTGGTGTGAGAATCTTCAAAGAGCGCGGTGGTAGGAGTGGGACTTTCTACTTTGTTAAGATTCCACTCCCACACACCCCTCTTGGGCTCGCTTTGCAAGCCACACAGGCTCATACCTACGCTTCTTTCAAGGTGTAACATTGCAGTTCAACCCACTTTTAGACTGGATCAGCGAGTTAAAACCACCACCATTTCACCTTTGGCAGGTGCAGCTGGGTTTGGACCCCGCTCCAGAATGTCCTCTAGGAACTTCTGACCAGTATGAAATTGCAATGACCAAGGACAGTTGTGGGTTGTCTTTTTTAATGATTTGTTCATGCTTTAGAGAGACTAGGGTTAGACACAACATAAGCCCAAATGCATATTATCTTTCCTAAACCTTGCCCTTTCCTTACTTACAGTACTTGGGCGGATTAGGTAGAGTGCACCCCTGCAGCCTCTACCTCTCAGTCTGATTCCCCAGTCAGTATCTCCCTCCCTTGGCTCACAGACTGTCTCTATTAATTCCAAATGACCTTTCATACAAATGTTGAAGTTCGTTTGTCTGAGTTGGGACACTGTACCTGATCCACACTGGTTTATGCATTTCTCCACAAGGATCCACTGTAGTCTCCCAATAATGGAGTCATAGTATTGTCCATTTGAGTACATATGACCTAAAGATGTCTGTGAAGCTCACAAGCTTGTACCTTCCACCAACAGAAGCTGGTCCAATAAAGTCGATTCTCTCACCTATCTTGTCTCTCTCATTTAAGCTCAAGGCAGTTAAGGTTTTCAGCTTGATTCCTACAACACAAAAGCTAATTGGGACTGATTTTAACTCTTAATAAGCAAACTAATGCTTTTATGATTTTATTTTATATATTTGTTAATGTTCTTCACAAACTCTTCTTTTTGTTTTAACAGTCACTCCTAAATGTCAGAGATGCAGTACAAACATTGCTCCAATAAGGTAGGCTTTGGTTGTACATTTTGAGCTATGGAGCTGAGTATATTATTAAGAATGCATATATATACTAAGATTGATTACAGTAACAAGACTTGGTGGAATCCTTCTGACACCTGAATTTTTGTGTAATTTAAAACATTTTTAAACTCTCCTGATTGATCACAGCCCCCAGCTGCCTACATATATGCTGACTCTCTTCTCCACAACCACCCTGATAGGGGTGAGGACTGAAGTGCCCCCATCAAGTGCCTAGATTATTGGGAGTATTTGCTCTACAGGCTAAGGGTGTTTTGCAAATTTCATTTGTACTTGTTAAAAAGTTATAACAATACACAATCTACTGAGAACAAGTGCTATTGCCTAATATTGTAATTTGTTTTCACTTCAATTATTTCACAACAATACTAACTACTTTCACCTTTTTAAGGAAGATTATTTTTTGTTTGAAACAACTGAAAAGGGCTTCTATGTGTTTATCACAAACCTCAGTTCCTTCTAGACACCACTATAAAGAGGCAACCACATTCATTTTGAGTATTTGGATCTCAACTACCCTTCAAGAAGGTTAGCACAAACAAGAATGCATAATGTGCATTAAATATATGCCTTTAGCAAACTAGCCTATATAAAAGATAAAATACAGATATTTGAAAGTAGGCCAGATCATTACTGAATTGAGACCCTTGACATTTGAGGATTTTATTTCTCATTTCTGATGTATAATTTGCCTTTTCACCCTTTAAACAGAATTTCTGACTCATACTTTGGAACACTTCATGCTCTGAAGTAAAAAAGCATTTAAAGCTTTTTTTATAGTATTTCCTGGTCCACAAGCAGCTTAACATCCACTAAATTTGTAGCTGGCCTACAAATGTAAAACGGAATTGATATTTTTGTGTGTGCTTTTGTTTGATACACTTTATTGGCAAATTGTAGCAGTATTTTTAACCTATTATTCAAACTCTAATCCAGAATTTAGATTTAAGAATTGGGGTGTGAGAGGGCTACTACTATATTTTCTAGTTAACCAATTTTACACTGTGTTGTATCCAAAGGGGATGCAGTTTTTATTCCTTTGTTGGAACATCCCATTCATTTTGGGAAACTTGCTAAACATAGGATATTTGAGTTGCTAATTTTTCCAAACTTTTATAATTTCACATATTAAAATTAACCATCTCCCAGTTTGTCCAGCCATGTAAATACTTGTTTTATTGGTTATATAAAAAGTTTATATTGCTTTGGCAAACAGTGTAAAGGGACTATAAACTAAGCCTTAGAATAGGCCATGAAAATGTTTCTATAAGTCATGTTTCATTGCTTAGTAGAGAATACATTTGTAATATGTGTAACAAATATTTACAAGAGACTCATGCAATTTCTAGAAGCCTTCATAGCCTTTTGTATACATACATAAATAAACACACACATTTGAATGGGAGATGGATTCACAGCATTGAGTTTGATCAATCCACAGTTTCACCCTCCAAGGGCATCGCTGGTGTTCCCCCAATATATACATTGTTATCCAAGAACTACAGTCTTCACACTTCCTTCATGAAGTAATTCACTATTTCTGATTATTCACTAGCTGTCTTACTTTTAATCTGTCTGGGGTATTACATTTCCTAGAAATCAGACTTTGCAGACTCTCCCCATCTTGGAAAAATGTTTGCTATGGAAAGTTGCTCTGTTTCTTGGGAACTACTGGTTTCTTATATTTTTAGTGAGAATTTAGCATGGGAAATCTCCCCATGCCATTCAATAGGGTCTTTGAAGGGTGATTTGAGAATTTAGGGTCTGATTCTGCCCTCATTTAAACCAGTGAAAGTCAGCAGTATAATCCTCCTCTATCATTTTCTTACCATCATTTTACAATTCTTCCTCTTAGATGTCACAAATTTCTTCCTCTTCATCTCTACTGCTATCACTCCATGCCTTGGTCAACATTGCTTTGACTGTAAACCTTCTTCTGCCTGGCCTCTCCACATCTGCCCATTTTCTTGCTACTGTGACCACATCCCTAACTTCAAGTCTAGTCATGTGATTGGCTCTCTTTTCCTTATCCTCACTTTCAACTCCCTTCCAGAAATTTTGTTCTCTAGTTCCAATTCCCTAACCTCTTTGCTGCTTCTCTCTCTTCCTCTTGGCTTTGCACCCTCTTTTAATTCACTCTCCCCACTCCTTGGAACTGGCTTGCTACATACACATATCCTTCAAATCCTTAATTAGAAACACACTTCTTCTATGAAGCTGTTACAAAATTGTGTAACAGAACATGACTGCAGCCCTTTGATTATTAACTGGTATCCTAAGCATTTTAAGCAGTGCTGTAACAAGGGCAAGGTAAGTGAGGCACTTGCCTCGGGCGTGCAAAGTGGAGGGGCGCAGCACTACCGTGATTGGTGGTGCTTCAGCGGCAGCTCTACCGCTGCCGCTTCTTTGGCAGCGGGTCCCTGAGTCCTTGTCGTAGGGAAGGACCTGCAGCCGAATTCCCACCACCGCTTCATTCATTCTTCGGCAGCGGGTCCTTCTCTCTGAGAGGGACTCAGGGACCGGCCGCTGAATTGCCGCCGAAGAATGAATGAAGTGGCGGCGGCGGCAATTCAGCAGCAGGTCCTTTCCTCCGACAGGGACTCGACGCCGAAGAACCCGGAGCCAGCCCTTGCCTCAGGCACAAAAATTCCTTGTTACGGCTCTGATTTTAAGTACACATTTGATTTAGGTTGCATGCTCCATAGGGCATTTATGAACCTTATCTTCTACACAGTTGTGAAATGCTGTATACCATCAATGATCATACGAAACAGCTTGAAAATGGAGATGTGAAAGTAACATTTGTGTTTAACCATTCTGCCTTCTTTGCTGCTGCCTGATGTGTCAGGTACATCAGCAAAATGAAGTAGAAGAAAAAAATGACTTGAAGAGGAAAGTAATTTGCATTGAAATTGGTTGCAATAATTGTGCAGTTCAGCAATTTATGCTGTATTCTATTTCTCTAGGCCCATTATTTTAGTCTATGAATGATTTTTCCCTCCTGCTTAAATAAATGTCTTAGAGCTGGCACCTATACTGTCATCCACTGTAACTGGTGGGAACCAGTGCTTCTCTATTGTCTGTAATTTCCAAGGGTGGCCATCATTACATTGCTGCCCATTCCCATGTTCTTTTATGAGCTACTGCTCCAAAGAATAAGCCACCTCAATTGCAAAAGAGTGTTGGAATGGAGACACTTACTTTTTCTAAATTAAAGTGCAATTTTTTTAAGATTGTTTGTTTAGTTTTGCTGTTTACCAGATAACAAGGGCTGCAATACTGAAGTGTCAACATTCATTTATGAACCATATTGAGATTCACTAAATGAACTCAAGCAGTGCAAAGTAATTTGTATTCAAGACATATTGCCTAATCAGACTTAACTTCAAGTGAACATTTAATCAATTCGGTCTATTTGATTCGCCAGCAGTTAAAATTTCCTTAATTATATACAAGCTGGAATAAACAATGGATCATAGGTTGGGATAGGATAGGATAGGATCAGATCAGTTTGTAGCTCAAATAATGAACAAGGAATTCCAGTCAGAAAATAGGGTATCAGACAATGTTCTATTTCTCACTCTAAATTAATTGTTTTCAAAAGTAGATGTGGTATAAGATGTAGAGGAGAAACCTATTTGTCTTCTACACAGAGTTCATTGTAATGAGGTTTAAACTCTTAAATTGTAATTTTCTCCCCTTCATTTTTTTTTAAGTTCCCTTTAATATCAACACTGATACCATGTCAGTACCTGGAACTGCAATGTAAATTATAGTAATAATGGTAAAGAAGTGTTCATAGTTAATTGATATCTGCAGGATTTACAGGAGTTAAATGAAAATGAAAATGTAAATCTGATGTAAAACAAACTAGAAATCAATGTGCCCATAAATTTGTTCTATAAGTGCTGTGCCACACTTGTATTTACTAGCTTCTAGCACTGAGCAGCAAAGCTGGGTTAGAAATCCTTTATAAAAATTAAATTACTTTACCCACACTTGTAAAATACTCTGTGCTATTATTTGGAAGTGATAATATCTACTGAGTTAGCTGCAGAACTGCTATATGTAAATAAGACACTAAGATCCAAAACAATTTAAACAATTTTAAACTTTGGGACTCCCAATGCTGATAATCCTTCTAAAACATGGGGATGGAGGAGAACTGCCAAACAATGCACCTCTGACTCTAATGTAGTTTGAGAGTCATACTCTGAACATAATAAGCAATTGGCAAACTGAATCAGCATGTTCAAGATGCCTCCTGGTTTTAAATTAAATGGAGTTTGGCCCCCATAAACTTCCAGCAATAGGCTGCGTTTAATGAGGCCCACTCACAACAGCAGCTAAGAACAGAAAAGAAAATCTGGATTATCAGTCTTTTATACGAATTTTTTTTTTTTTAAGAACTTTCATGGTCAAAATATTTCAAAGCACTTGGCAAAAGAGTTAGCTAGGCCCAGACCCACAAAAAGAATTAGATGCCCAACTCCCATTTTAGGCACCTCAGTCCAAACTTAAGCATCACTTAGGTCCTCAAAACCCTTGCTAATCTGCTGCCTAATCCTGGAGACTTCTGCAATCCCTCAGTGCTTAATTTTTCACCATTTAATTCCTCAAGATGCCCTTTTTGCCTGGGCACTGCTGCTTTAGTCCTCGAGAAGAGGTGGTCCATTCAGGGGTAAAAGGCACTCACCTGGGATGTGGGATATTCCATATCTGCCGGATATGGACAATGGATTTGAACAGGAGTCTCCCACCCATATTCTGGTACGGGTGTCTCCCATTGAAAGTGTTCCATTCAGTATGAAACATTTTAACTATACAATAGACAAAAGATAAATGTTTGTAATCCAGTGGCTATGGCGCTCACACACAATGTGGAAGACCCAAGATCAAGTCCCTTTCCTCAACAGGCAAAGGGGGGAATTGAAGTAGCATCTCCCATATCCTGGGTGAATGCCCTCATTAGTGGGCCAGAGAGGAGGCAGTCAAAATCCTCCTTCTTCCCCACTCCAGCTTTGTGTGTCATTAGGCATGTACTGTTCCCTTTCTTTGAAGAAAATATCTTAGATGCCTGACTCCAGGAGAGAGTTCACAGCTATAGATTCCAAGTGGAGAGAGGTGCCGTCCTCACCTAGACTTAGGTGCCTAACTCCCAGGGAGGGGCAGGACACCTAACTCAGAGTTTGTGGTAATCACTGAGTGACTAGGCACCTAGAAGTTAGGTGTTTCAACACTGAATGTTGCAATGTTAAGTCTCTTTGTAGATGTGGAGTCTCTAATCTAGTACTACAATGATTGTATTGTAGGTGTAGGCACCCTTTACTAGAGGGGCCTTTGAACGCTATTGGGAGTGTTCCAGGGGGAAAGTCTGTGTGCTGCAATCTAGCCTTAGAGATTACAACTCCCATGATGCCTTTATTTTGGCTTGTGGATTTCCTCTGTGCTAAATTCAGGTACTTTTGTTTTCTTTTGTGACGTTAAGCTGGACTCCAGGGAGCCATTCCTGGTGTTTAACCCCTTTTCAGTTGCTCTATAACATCTAGCCTGGAGTGACCAGTATTAATTTTTAGAATCGTAGGCCCCTACCTTCTGCACTCGAAGTGCCAGAGTGGGGAATCAGCCTTGATGGGCGGCAGGGTGGGGAGGGGGAAGACTTCCTCATGTAGGGAAGGCAGGCAGTGGACTCCTGTTAGGGTTCCCTCCCCACGTTGAACTCTAGGGTACAGATGTGGGGACCCACATGAAAGACCCCCTAAGCTTATTTCTACCAGCTTAGGTTAAAAACTCCCCAAGGTACAAATTTTCCCTTGTACCTTGGATTAGGTAATGCTGCCACCACCAAGTGATTAGACAAAACTCAGGGAAAGGACCACTTGGAGTTCCTACTCCCCACTAATATCCCTCCAAGCCCTACACCCCCTTTCCTGGGGAGGCTTGAGAATAAACAAGATGAGCACAGACCAACCTTGGCTTTTTTTAGGACACTAAAAACACCAGATTCTTAAAAAAACAGAACATTATTAGAAAAAAAAAAGTAAAAGAAGCACCTCTGTAAAATTAGAATGGAAGATAATCTCACAGGGCAATCAGATTCAAGACGCAGAGGATTTCCCTCTCGGTAAAAACTTTAAAGTTACAAAAAGAAAACCAGGAATACACCTCCTTCTCAGAACAGAGAAAATTGCTAGTACTTACTAATTCTAATGGAGTTGGATTGCTTGCTTTTTTTATCTGTCTCCGGCAAGCACCCAGAACAGACAAAGAACAGACAAAACAAAGCCTTCCTCCACCCCCCAATCCCAGATTTGAAAGTATCTTGTCCCCTTATTGGTCCTTTTGGTCAGGTACCAGCTAGGTTACCTGAGCTTCTTAACCCTTTACAGGTAAAAGGATTCTGTGTTTCTGGCTATGAGGGATTTTATAGTACTGTATACAGGAAGGTTGTTACCTTTCCCTTTATATTTATGACAACTCCATTTTGGGAAGAGGAGTGAGATGGCTGCTGTGGAGCTCTGTCCATACCACGAGCTGTGCTAGGAAGCCAGAAGCTGCTGCTGCTGAAAGCCTCAGGGGCTTTTGCTGGATCAGGGAACCTCAGAGGCTGTTAGTGGCTTCACTGGAGTCAGAGCAGAGACTGTTGCTGTGCCTGGAGCTGACTGAGGTGGGCCTGCAGTGAAGGAACTGGGAGTAATCCCCACTCTGGTTTGGGAAAGTACTTGCAGGGAAAGGGGAACAGCAGAGACTGGGTCTGAGGAGAGGCAGAGTGATCTTCCTACTGAACCACCCATGCAACAAATTATGTTATTAATTATTAGAATAGCTTTATTCCTGGAGGTGCCCAAGGCACGCCATTGAGTGTGTACAGGGGCCAACCAGGTGGAGGCACCACCAATTTTAAATTCCTTTAGGAGTAATGGGGCTGCAGCAGAGGAGTGAATAGAGGATTCCCACCTATCCAACCACTGGGATACTCAGGATCCTCTTAACGTCAACATCATCAGGCGCCCAGGCACACAGGTGAGTGTTGCCAGCTCCTGAGTAACCCAGGGAGGAAAGGGGGGGTTACGTAGGCAAATGCTTAAAGAGCATATTGGAGAGTATTCAAAGAAGAGCTACAAAAATACACTGAGGTCTGGAAAGCATGCCTTGCTATTAGAGCTGGGCAACCTTTTTCTGACAAATAGTCCATTCACTATGCAGTTTGTCATCCCAAAACTGTTCATGAATTTGCTGAATAATTTGGGCCAGATTTCCAACCGGCCCCTCACCCTAAAGTCCCAGAAAGGGAGACAGGGATAACCATTTGACTTTTAGTCCAACAGTTAGGACATTCATCTGGGATGTGGAAGACCAACATTTAAATCCCTGATATAGAGCAGGATTCTCAACACCCTGGTTTCCCCTATGCCAGGTGGATGCCCTAGCAACCAGGCTATGGAGTCATTCTCATGTGCTCTGACCCAATGAATATTTCATTTATACAAAGTGAATCAGCTCCAAATGGAATTGGGGAAGATACTTCCAAAACTTCCTCCCAATTAACTACGTTTGAGGGGTTTTTTTGGTTTGGTTTTTTACTTTAGCCATGTCTTGATTTCCCTCTCTGCCCCCCCCCCCCAACATTCTTCCTTTTTTCATTCCAAACACTCTGTATTTTATCACATTTAATAGTGTCAAGACTTTTCACAGTAGGGTTTACATTTGGATTTGGCACAATAGATAATTCCTAAGATAACCCATAATTCCAATCCATTAGTTTAATGTATTGCAGCTGCTGTGAACAGTGGGCATGTCATCTTTTGTATAATGAAGCCTGTTATGGAGTAGAATATAAAACTAAATAAACTGAAAAATTACTCTGCAGATACCTGGCATGGTGAGTTAGTTGTTTTTCCCCCCCATAAAGTCAGTACATGTATGGCCAACAGATTCATCAGTTATATTATAAAATATTCAAGCCAGGTAGCTGTATTAGACTATATATGCCCTACTTAATCATCACTTGCTTCCTTTCAACTTATTTTTTATAAACTGACCATTATTTACATTGCTGTTCACTTAGCATATTTATTACCATGGATAATAAAAGGTGTAAGTACCACTCCACCACATCCAGAAAGATTCCTTGTGGTAGAAGTTTTACTCCTGGGTGAATTCTGCACCACTGTGCATGTGCAGAATGTATTTCCCCTGCAGATTTCTTTGCTTACCCACAGAAAAATGACTTTGATAGGGAAGCCACAAAAGAGATCATGGGACCCTCCCCAGCAGTATGTTTTGGGTGCCCAGGGCAGCCGGCAGAGAGGTAAATCACTGTGTGGCAAGGGCTGGGACTAGGGAAGACATGGCTGGTGGCTCCTACCCTGCACTGAGTTCAGCTGCTAGTCCTGGCTGGGGAGGATGAGACTTCCTCTTCCCCTGCACAGTATCCAGGGCCAGGTCAGACACACCCTGAGATTTCTCCTCCAGCTTCAGGAAGACTCCCCACACACACACACACACACGTGAAAGTTACTGGCGATCTCCCCCCACCCTTATTTCTACTAGCAGGCAGCCACTGGGGGGAAGCAGAAGCCTCACGTACACAGTAACCTGAACATCTGAACTGTCTTTTCTCCTCTGCCTTGAAGCAGAAGAAGCTAGCTCCAAACCGGTTTTCACTGACCAGATAGCAGAAGTACGGGGTCTGGCAACCACCAATCAAGTGTTAACATGGCAGGGGTCTTTGTCTAAATGTGTATAAAGGATCTGTGAAATTTGTGTAAGACAGAGTCTTCTGTACCAAGATACAGGGCTCTCCTTTCTTCTGCAGAATAAAGCAATATTTTCCTTATCCCTGTCAGGATGTTATTGGCTCTCAGCTAGATGGACCCGAAATTTCAGTAACACACACACACTTCCTGCACCCATTGCTCCTGAGCTACAGGGGGAGGGATTCCTCTATAGTAGTGGTGGGCAACCTGCGGACCGTACATGGCCCATCAGGTTAATCCGCTGGCAGGCCACGAGACAGTGTTTACATTGACCGTCCACAGGCATGGCCGCCCACAGCTCCCACCTAGAGCTGAATACCTAAGGAATGCCATGCCATGGAACCAGGTCTTTGTTTTTCATAAATCTACTGAAACACATCAGCAGACTTGGGCTGAAATTCTGTTCCCAGGTACACGTAATAAAATGGAAGTTACTTGAAATTTACAAGAGTCTACATGAAAGGAGTCTTTGTGCCTTTGGCTCCAGTTCACGGGAAGTGCAGATGAAGATGGAATCCAGTCTCAAACTCATTTCCATCAAGTATTTTCTACTCTCTGCCAACAGTCGCTGGATGCCTGAAAACATCTATTATAAAGTTGTGATTGGGAACAGAAACTCCAAGTTAAAAAGGAAATGTGTACTCACTGAACTCATTTTAAAAATGTTTGCATTAAGAAGTTAAGTTCTATTCTTCCTTTAGCAAATACAAAATACTAGGAAAAATTTTTTTTTAAACAGCGGATAGATCCACGAACACTGAAGGGACATATGTAAATGGAGCACAGTACCATGTCCAAAGTTCTGGAGCTTAGTTTCCTGATACCCAGCCATTATTGTTTTGATTTCACTTCAGTGGTGATCAGGACTTCAAATTACTCTGGAAAAAAAAGTATAAACTCTCAAAATGTGTCAATTCATGGGCCATATCGGTCACCACAGTTTGACCCACTTATACCAAGTCTAATTATGGCTCATTGAATCTATACGCATTTGGCAGAAGGAATTAATTGGTGCTGCAGCAAGTTAATAAGTTGGCCTTTACAATATTCAGACCTATTGTTTTAGGTCTCACATGCCAATTAATTGTGTGCTTTCATCCTTGGCTCTTAGACAATGTGATCTAAACCATGTTAACTGGTGATTAGAATGTTAAATTGTGCTAACTCTATTCAACATGATTGTTACTCTCTACTCCGAAGAATTTGGATGCCAGACCTAAAACGGACGTAAGGGCCAATTTGAGAGCATAAATGTGTAATTGGCACTCTAATTTAGATATCCACATGGCTAAACTGTTCTTTTCTAGTTTGGAATTGAAGTATTGTACTATTAGACATGAGTAAGGATGACAGAATCTGGCCTTAAATGTCTCAGCTGTTTTTCTAGCTTGGTTCTTGGTTTACATACAAACTATTTTGGATCCAACATTCATTTAATTTAGAATGTTAAGAATTAATCTGCAGTGATCAGAATGATTAAGAAGTTTGCATTACATTTTTAAGTCCTTACGTTGGAACTCTGAAGTAGGTACCTTTAAGGCCCAGGCAGCTAAATACCTTGGAGGATATGGTCTTTTATCCACTAAGCAAGAGGTTTTCTAACTGTGGAGCCACAAACCACTGGTGGTTTGCAAACAATTGGTAGTGTTCAGCAGAGAGCTAACTGGTTTCTTTGTTTCCAGCTCCTTCCTATATAACAGGGATCGGCAACCTTTGGCACACAGCCCATCAGGGAAAGCCACTGGCGGTCCAGAAAGGTTTGTTTACCCACAGCCCCTATTGGCCTGGAAAGGCAAACTGCAGCCAGTGTGAGCTGCAATTGGCCAAACCTGTGGACGCTTCAGGTAAACAAACCGTCCCAGTCCACCAGCAGATTTCCCTGATGGGTCGCGTGCCAAAGATTGCCAATCCCTGATATATAACATAGCTCCCACAAGAAGAAATTATTCTGTTAATTGTAATATCACCTGCTCTTACCTCTGTGCGGTCTCTTTGGTCTTCCTGACAAATTTAATAGATACTGTCAGATACACTTCTCCAAGTTCTTGCATCTCTGGGCTTGGCTACACTTACAAGTTGCAGCGCTGGTGGAGGCTTTCCAGCGCTGCAATTACACCCCGTCCACACTTGCAGGGCACAACCAGCGCTGCAACTCCCTGGTTGCAGCGCTGGCTGAAAACCCATCCCGGCAGGGGTATAAGGAGTGCAGCGCTGGTGGATCCAGCGCTGCTCAGCAGGTGTGGACACTCACCAGCGCTTTACCTGTCCTCCAGGGAATAAGGAGCTATCCCAGAATTCCTGTTCAGCCACTCTGCTCATCAGTTTGCACTCTACTGCTCTTGCCTCAGGTGACCAGCCCTTTAAATGCCCCGGGAATTTTAAAAATCTCCTTCCTGTTTGCTGCAGCCAGGTGTGGAGTGCAATCAGTTAATCTTTCCAGGTGACCATGCCTCCACGTGGCAAACGAGCCCCAGCATGGAGCAATGGCGAGCTGTTGGACCTCATCAGTGCTTGGGGGGAGGAATCAGTGCAGGCACAGCTGCGCTCCGGCCGTAGGAATTACGATATCTTTGAGCAGATATCAAGGTCCTTGCTGGATAGGGGCCATGATCGGGACGCACTGCAATGCAGGGTGAAAGTTAAGGAGCTGCGGAGTGCCTATTACAAAGCCCGCGAGTGTAATCGCCGATCCGGATCTGCCCCACGACCTGCCGTTTACAGGAGATGGACGAGATAGGGTGACCCCACTGCCAATCCCAGGATAACGATGGACACTTCTGAGCAGGCTGGGGACAGGAGGAGGAGGCAGAGCGGAGGAGGAGGCGGGTAGCAAACCACGAGTGAAGCTACTGGGATGGGGGAAGACACCCCAGAGTGGGCATGCAGCCAGGATCTCTTCTCAAGCCAGGAGGAAAGTACCCAATCGCAGCAGCCAGCAGTTGCAGAACGACAAGCAGAGGAGCGGGTTAACGGTAAGCGGCTTTTATTTTCTGGGTGGAAATGTTTCTGGAGAGGAAGGGGGGTTATGGCTGCATGCATGCCAGCCTCTAGATGTGGAATAGCCCGTTGATGTGGTCTATCACGTCGCGGTAATCTGCTTCAGTTATCTCAGCAAAAGTTTCAGCCAGAGCGTGGGCAATATGCCTGCGCAGGTTTATAGGGAGAGCCACTGTGTTTCTTGTCCCAGTCACGCTGCGCGCCACTGTTCCGCGACTGGGGGGGGGATCATTTCTGAACACAGGGAAGCCGCGTAGGGTCCCGGGCGGAATCCACATTGCTGTAAAAGAGCCTCCCGCTGTCCCCTAGTGACTCGCAGCAGGGAGATATCTTGCAGGATTAACTCCTGTGAAAAATGTTGGGAGACTCTTTAGTGAAGAGATAGGTAGATAGTGAAGATCACCCCTGCAGCTGCATCTTCACTCAACCCCTCTATCACTCCAGATTACCCGAAGCAACCAGCCCCCCTCTATCAATCAAGCCCCACTTCTCCTTCTATAAGCACCCTCACTCACCATTTCGTGGCTTCTGTCGTGTTATGCGTGTGGGAAAGAATGTTAAAGTGCAAACTCCCTCAGTGTAACAATTCATGTCTGGAGATAGTGGATACAATGCTGCCCCTGTTAAATGTTTCATTTCTACAGTGACCTTGACTCCTGGAGTGGGCAGATGTTCCACAGCACAGAGGCTACAAAATTTGAGAAGAAATCCCCGAAAGAGCAAAGAGGAGATGCTGAAGACTGTTCTTCAGCACTCTGCTGCAGAGAGAAAGGAACTGAAGGAGTGGCGAGAGAAGGAAAGCATGATCCGCCAGAGACATTGGCGTAGAAATGCTGTGGCAAAGAAGAAAAGCACAAACCAGCTGCTAGAGATCCTGTCGAGCCAAGCGGACTGTCTCAAGGCAATCTTAGCCATGCAGGCAGAGCAGTCCCGTGCTGCCCCACAGCCCCCCCCGTCCCAAAGCTTTTTTCCTTGTGCCCCAATGTCAGCTCAAACCGCCTTTCCCCAGCATTCAGTTTCTTACCACCACCAGCTGCCTCCAACACCTGTTCTTTCACCAACCAGCCCTGATACCTACCACCCTTACCCTCTGCACTCAACCCCCACAACCATGCAGTATATGCACCCTGAAGTGCAGGAATCGTTAAACAGCACTCCAGACAGGACATATGCAAACTTGTGACTGTACAGTTCACCAACCCACACCCCTTCCCTCTTGTGTTCATGAAATGTTGTGTGTCTGTCTGTCTGTCAAGGAATTTTTTTTCTTTACAATAAAACAATTCTTGGCTTTGAAAACAGTCTTTATTATAGCAGATAGTGAAAGATACCTTAGCCCAGTAAAGAAAGAGGCACTGCAAATCATTTTAGGGATAATAGAATAACAGTGTAAACAGTGCAATTCACTCCCATGCAAGTCAGCAAACATTACTGTTGGCTTTCAGCCTCAAATTCTTCCCTCAAGGCATCCCTAATCCTTGAAGCCCTGTGCTGGGCCTCTCTATTAGCCCTGCTCTCTGGCTGTGCATATTCAGCCTCCAGGACTTGAACCTCGGTGGTCCATGCCTCACTGAATGTTTCACCCTTCCCTTCACAAATATTATGGAGGGTACAGCAAGCGGATATAACCGCGGGGATGCTGCTTTCCCCCAAGTCTAGCTTCCCATACAAGCAATGCCAGCGTGCCTTTAAACGGCCAAAAGCACACTCCACAGTCATTCCCGGCTCAGCCTGTAGTTGAACCGGTCCTTGCTCCTGTCAAGCTTCCCTGTATAGGGTTTCATGAGCCAAGGCAGTAACGGGTAAGCAGGGTCTCCAAGGATCACAATGGGCATTTCGACGTCCCCTACTGTGATCTTCCTGTCTGGGAAAAAAGTCCCTGCCTGCATCTTCCTGAACAGGCCACTGTTCCGAAAGATGCGTGCATCATGCACCTTTCCAGGCCAGCCTGTGTAAATGTCAATGAAATGCCCGCGGTGATCCACAAGCGCCTGGAGAACCATAGAGAAATACCCCTTTCGATTAACGTACTCTGATGCCAGGTGGGGGGGGGGCCAGAATAGGAATATGCGTCCCATCTATTGCCCCTCCACAGTTAGGGAAACCCATTTGTGCAAAGCCATCCACCATGTCCTGCACGCTCCCCAGAGTCACGGTCTTTCTTAGCAGGATGCGATTAATTGCCTTGCAAACTTGCATCAAAACAATTCCAACGGTCGACTTTCCCACTCCAAACTGGTTCCCGACCGACCGGTAGCTGTCTGGATTTGCCAGCTTCCAGATTGCAATAGCCACCCGCTTTTCCACCGTCAGGGCAGCTCTCAATCTTGTGTCCTTGCGCGCAGAGTGGGGCGAGCTCAGCACACAGTCCCATGAAAGTGGCTTTTCTCATACGAAAGTTCTGCAGCCACTGCTCGTCATCCCAGACTTCCATGACGATGTGATCCCACCACTCAGTGCTTGTTTCCCGAGCCCAAAAGCGGCGTTCAACGGTGCTGAGCATTTCTGTGAATGCCACAAGCACTTTGGTGTCACACGTGGCAGGAGAATCGATATCGATATCATCGTCAGACTCCTCGCTGTCACTTTGGAGCTGAAGGAATAGCTCGACTGCCAAACGTGTTGTGCTGGCGACACTCATCAGCACAGTCCTCAGCAGCTCGGGCTCCATTTCCCACAGAGTAAAACAGAAAGACACTCACAATGGCGCCAAACGTTGCCGGAAAGACAGAATGCTGGGATGTGAAGCGATGCACCATGGGGCGTTGGAACAGGAAGCGGAATGACCCACACACTTCCTTCCCCTTCCCACAATACTCAGCGCCAAAATGGCGCCAAAACGGGACGAGGTGCTCTGTGGGATAGCTGCCCACAATGCACCTCTCAATACAGCGCTGGAAAGTGCTGCAAGTGTGGCCACACTGCAGCGCTGGTAGCTGTCAGTGTGGCCACACTCCAGCGCTGGCCCTACACAGCTGCATGACCAGCGCTGTAACTCCCAGCGCTGCAACTTGTAAGTGTAGCCATACCCTCTACTTCAAAGTAGTAATTAAGTGACCTCAAAAAAAACCCTGCATACAGAGCAGTAAAACAGTGGGCAGTGATCCTACAAATCTCTAATAAATTAGGTTTCTTTTTTTAAAAAAAGTGTCTTCAGGGACATATTTAATCAGATTGTAATATAACCCCATGTACTGCATCACTAATTACATTGTATAGTTTGGTTAATTTGGTTTGTACTTCAGTTATTAAAATTCATGATTTGTCCTTATGAAATTAAAATGATCAAATGTGCTTGATAAAGCCACATTTAGAAATAAATTAAGTCATTTTCTACCATCATATAATTACGCTACTGCTAGGGTTCATTTTAATTATGGTGGAATGTCACAGAAAGTTTAGGAGTCATTGTACCAAATACAATGTGTGTAGACTGGTAAAGTATGGAGAGTGCAACATTTTCTTGTTTTTTAAAAACCTCTCAAAATACATGTGGTATCTAAGAATTAGCCTGCTAAATTCTATTTCAAAGAGAAATTTTGAGCCAAAATACTTGTATTTTCTGGAAAAGAAATATTTTGCTACTATCATACTTTGTTATTGAAGGAAATTGTCATAACTGTTATTTCACACAATAGGTTCCCTTTATAGTCTAAAATACTTCTTATCCCTCCTTTAAGAAACATCCTGAGGATATTCTGAAAAATGAGAACCCATTGATCTTATGAAGTCCTTTTACTACAGCTGGATGGAAAACAAGTTCAGGGGTTTTTTGGTTTTTGGGGGGGGGTTTTTTGGGGGGGGGGTTGGTTTTTTTGGGGGGCAGGGAGGTTTCAAAGTTTCTCTTCATTCCAAATAGAAATGAATCTGAGCCCTTAGAAAAATTTTCATGGAAAAGTGGGTGTGTCCATCTGATCCCAGAATAGCCAATAGCCCAGTTACTGGGCTACTCATATGAGACACCGAAGACATAAGTTCAGTCCCTGCTCTGTCTGATTCGAAGCAGGAAATTACTCTTGAACTTTTGTCTCTAAAATCCCAAGTGAGTGCCCTAATCATTGGGCTACAGAGTCTGTCTCTCTCAAACTCTCGTGGGAGGCGGAGCTGTTCCACTTTGTATAAATAATTAAGTGTTCATGGGCCAGAGAGATGGATTCTATTGCCTGGGGATTAGGGCACCCTCCTGAGATATGGAAGACACAGTTTCAAGTCCCTGCTGCAAGATAGGCAGAACATGAACTTGGGTCTCCCACATTTCAGGTGAGTGTTCTCACAACTAAACTGTTGGCTATTCTGGGGACCTGTCTCTCTCTCTCCAGAAATTTTATCCTCAAGCAGAGAAACTTTTGACAAAAAAGTGTTTTGTTGAAAAGTTCCCAGCCAGCTTGATCTGTTAAAGCAGAGCATTTTTCTTAGCTGCCTAAGCATTTAGCTCTAAATCAGTGACACACAGACCGCAGTGATGCAGGAGCCAAATTAGCGATCAACATTACCCGAAAGAGCCACAGTAGTGTGAATTCATTGTTCCATTTACTATAGTACTATTCATATATACTATACTATTCATAAATAGTAGGATGGGGAAATATTTATTTATAAATATTCTCACAGCCAATAATTTAGTGCAAGTTAACTTAATTGGTTAATAACATAGTAAAAGCATCCTGTTTGGTTACTAACTTTAATATGTGCTGCAAAGAGCTGCAGGAGACATATTAGAGAGCCAATTTTGGCTCACAAGCCTCAGTCTGAGTATCACTGCTCTAAATCATCTTGGGCTTCTAGAGATCTCTAGCGCCCACACCTTAAAGAAAATAAACAGTTCTAGTGGTTTTGTGAACCATCTTATCAAATTCAATAGAGCACCATATCACTGCTATAGGATCCTTCAACGACAGGCCAGCTATTCATCAAAAATGGAGGTGTCACTTTTTGCAAAATAATAGCTAACTGAACTTAATGGAAAGTTCCTAGTAGATAGTTGACTCTTTTGTAGTAAAGGAAACAGCATCACCACCCGCTGGAGAGAGATTCTTCAAGCTTAATGAAACTTGGAGCACGTAGACACATGAAACAGAAGAGGATTCTGAATCTGTGTTGGGGGCAAGGTTATCTGACAGTGTTCGAACACTAGTTGTTACAGACTGGAGAGGAACAGGAATGATTTTTGAAGTGCTGGCTACAATTTACAGGAATAGACAAAGCGTGATATTTTACCATTTAAAATCTATTTCAATCATCCTATAGAAATTATTCATATTGTAAATAAAATAGAATGCCGTCACTTATCACTGGGGCCACTCACTTTGCTCCTAGACTTATGCTCCTTCCTTGAGGAGCATAAGTCTTCCTGGCCACTAGAAAGCCTGGACAGTACAATTAAATAACGACCCACTTCTTTTTATTCTTGCTTTCTTTGGTAAGCACCAGATTTGTGCTTGGTCCTATACAGTATGTAGAAAGGATAGATTGTAAATTCTTTGGGACAGGAACTAAAGCACTCATCCTGCAGGCTATTCTGTATGGGTAGACATCAGACAAGTTCAGTGCAGGTTCAAGGAAGGTTCCTGAAAGACAGACAAGGCCACACAAGGATACCCAAAGAATGGAGGAAGTTTATATTTCCCCACCCCACCCACAAGGAACTTTCTGCCACACTGAAACACATTTTCCTCCAGTGGACTCTTTTGCTACATATATAAAGCAGGACTATTCTAGATTTACTGTGCTGAATTTGAAAGAGAAGGAGAAATAAGGGGGAAGCTGTAGGTATGAAGTTATATTCAGGGCTGCACAGAGGATTCAGGGGGCCTGGGGTCTTCGGTGGCAGGGGGCCCCACTTCGGCGGCAATTCGGCAGTGGGGGGGGTCCTTCCGCTTTGGAACCCGCTGCCGAAGTGCCCCAGAGACCTGGCACAGTGAAGGACCCTGCTCCAGGGGCCCCAAAAAATTCTCGTGGGGGCCCGGGGCAAATTGCCCCACTTGCCCCCCCCTCTGAGCGGCCCTGCCGGCTCCCCCCCTCTCCCGGAGCCTCAGCCCATCCAGCAGCATCCCTCGGCAGCTGCAGCGGGGCTCCAGCGGGGCCCCTGAGCTCCGCCCCGCTCAGAGCCGCGTGGTAAGGGGGCAGGGCTGCGAGCTCCAGGCTTAGCTCTGCTCCCTCTGCTTGGCCTGGAGCTCGCAGCCCCGCCCCCTTACCACGCGGCTCTGAGCGGGGCGGAGCTCAGGGGCCCCGCCGGAGCCCCGCTGCAGCTGCTGAGGGACGCTGCTGGGTGGGCTGAGTCTCCGGGTGAGGGGCAGAGACGGGGTCGGGCCGGGGAGGGAGCCTCAGCCATTCTCGTGGGGGCCCCTGTGGAGCCCGGGGCCTGGGGCAAATTGCCCCCCTCTCTGGGCGGCCCTGGTTATATTTGGAAGCAGGAAGTCACTGGTGATTTGTAGTTTAATAACACATAAATAAGGACTCATTCTGTACCAAGAGGTGTCACCATGTGTCAATATTTTAACTACCAAATAGCATATAGTCTACAGAATGATTGTCGGATACTTCATACTGCATTGAATTTTGGTAGGATGCCAAAACCCAATGGAGCATGTAATATCAGATAGGACTTTGCTTTGTTCAATTGCTGGTTATTGCCAGCTCATTGATTTTAAATGGCAAAGCCGTTGGTTGCTCACTGTTTCTAATTTCTTTGGCACTAAGATATTCTCTTGGCTGCACCGAATTGAGTTTGAGGATTAACCTACAACCCACTCAAAATATTGAATAGTGGGCATATATCCCTGCAGTCAGCATACTTGGTGTACACTTGGTGTATCTAGATATGGCTAAGGGATTCATTTGGTGGCAGATAATTTCAGAAAAATATTTCTGCAGATTATTTTGTCCTTTAGACAGACATCAGTATTTTAAAGAATATTTAAAAATTACTTAGAGCCCAGTGTAGGATGCCAGCTTCCTCTTGTGTGTATCAAGTAGTAAACGTTGCCCTCTTCTTACTATCAATACAGCGTGAAAGCTAAAAAAGTGCTCTCTGCCACAGCGTGCAGTAGAATCTATCACCTTTCTATCCTCTAGGTACAAATGTTATATAAATGAAAGCAATGCAAAAAGTAATGTTTCTTTGGCTCTCTTTCCCCCAGTCATTATTACACAGACAAGGGATTTATACTGACCATGGTAGCAGGTGATTTATTATTTTTGTTGTTTGAGAAACAGACAGCTGAAAAGGGGTTTTGAAATGGAAATTGTGACATTTACTGAGTAATAATCCTATACTGCCATTTACAGGAAACAGGTGGTGGCTGTTTACCATTGCAGACAGATGGAAGTCCTGCAGTGAAGTTATTTTTTCTCTTAGATAAATTAGCTTAAATAATTCACGCTTTTTTCCTGCTTGATTTGTGCTTTGTACAAATTTAAGTATTAAAAGACTTTTACTACTGAGTAAAATGTAGCACAGCACATAGTTTTTTTCTTTTTAAGCTCATGTGAATCAGATTTACATTTTTATAAAGGACTGTTTGTTATACCCAAAGGAGAATAAGGATCAGGACAAGTAGCACTATGAGGAATTTTGCTTACGTTAATCACAGAAGAAACACCTTCCAACTGAGCACACTTGCACATATCTATATTCTGACCACCATATGCTATGCATGGTAGCAAGGAAGATGCACCTGTGATAGTCAGTAATGGAAATCTTATTCTTCGAATCCATGTGACTAATATTTCCATTGCTCTAGAGTGTTCATCCATTTTAATGTTGCTTCTTAAAGCACCTTGGTTAAAGAAGCAGTTTCCCCAGACTCAGATATGGTGAAACCACAGTTGTGACGCAGTTTCCATTAAGATGGACTCTGACTGCTTCCTCCTTACCACCAAATATTATTAATACACCTTTAGCATGAAATGGCTTGTAGCTTTTATCAAGCCCCAGGAGGCTGCTCAGTGGGGTAGGGGTAGGGGAATAAGAACAAGCAGTTGAAGTTATTTATTTAAGGAATTTCAATACCTTTTTATAATATATACATAAATATAGAATAAAAATAAATAAAAATCCTTAAATTTAAATTCCTTTAAAATGGGCATGATCAAGAAGGCTCAGGGTAGGCTGGTTAGTTAAGACTCCATGAAAACTAGTGCACAGGACCTCTTATTACATTTGAGTTAAAGCTGTTAAAAGAACGAGGATTTCCCTATGCTAATTTCCCCCTACTGTTATTCACACCTTCTTGTCAGTTGTTTGAAATGGGCCATCCTGATTATCACTGTAAAAGATTTTTTTTCCTCCTGCTGATAATAGCCCACCTTAATTGATTTGTCTCTTTAGAGTTGGTATGGCAACCCCCATCTTTTCATGTTCTCTGTGTATATATCTTCCTACTGTATTTTCCACTGCATGCATCTGAGGAAGTGGGGTTTAACTCACGAAAGCTTATGCCCTAATAAATTTGTTAGTCTCTAAGGTGCCACAAGTACTCCTCGTTCTCTTTGCTGATACAGACTAACACGGCTGCTACTCTGAAAGCTGTTAAAGTTACTGAAATTCCTTAATGTTTGGAGGTCTATGAGGTTTCCTGTGGGCATTAAAATGTCATGAGGCACTTTATGGATATTATAAATATAGTGAAGCATTTAGCAGATACTATACATGTCTTCTGGCACTTGGCATATAAACGTCAAAGCCTTGCCAGGCACTCAGACATTATAAATATAAGCAGTTACTTGTCAGTTATGTCATAGGCAATGGTGAAATCAGCACTCTTATTAATCAAATTAAGACTTGTAGAGAAATAACCAGGTAAACTATTGGCTTTCTCCACCATGTTTATAACATCTGGGCCACACTGAAGTCAATTGGAGTTTTGCCATGGACTTCAGTGGGACCAGGATGCACCCTGTGAGCCTAAAAAAATTCCAAGTTACAATCTTTGCTAGTTGTTTCTTCCTTATGGATTTTGCAATAATGGTGAGCCTGATAAAAGCCAGTTATGAGTCTAGAATGAGACATGAAATCAGTGGAGTTATCCCAGGGATTAATCTGACCCAATAGCCTTAATATCCCTAAAGGTGGAGGGGGGAAATTCCAGTATCACAGAAAGGAATAGGTACCCATAACTGTATAAAGAAAATTTTAGATTGGCACTTTCAAAGGAGTTAATGCCTAATCCCCTTGGACCGTTTAAAAGTCCCAGCATTAGTAAATGAACATCCTTTTCTTCTGCATAGAAACATGGGAACGTCATAAAATACTCAGTGAACTTAATTGAGACTAAAATTCAAGCCCTAAAATAAATCCACCATAGATAACTACAGATTAGTCCTTCCTTTGGTTTCATACCTAGAACTTATGTTCTTTGCAGATATACTCTTCTTGTGGAGCAAAAAAGGTGGCAGCTTACTTTCATCTAAACAAACCAAACTGATTATTTGTTATCGCTCATTATATTCAAATGGATAAAAAAATCCCTCTAAATAAATAGTTGTCTGCTCTTAAAGGTAATTGGTTTTATGTAACAGGGAATACTGCCATTTTCCCTACAACCTATTAGTCCCAGCTACAAAGTTGTACTTGTCCCCATTTGAGGATCTCACATCTCCAGATGTATTTTATAAAGGCCCTGTCACCAAACCAGTGGTTGCAGAGAATACTGCAGGAATAGTACATCCATTAATGAATACTGCAGATGCTGCTTAGTTGCTTTTAATTCTCATGTGGGATTTTATCTAAGCCCCTTTGCTACTGTAAACCTGTCAGATTTAGTGCCAAACAGCTACAGAGAGGGGTTGAATACCCAATTCTTCTATCCACAGGTCTTATGTATTTTTCAAAAGAGCAGAGAACAGATTCAGGCTTCTTACTTTTCAGTGATAGATAAAAAATGTAGGTTACACTGGGAGTTTTAGGTCTCTCTTAGAGGTGAGAGTCATGATTTTCTCTTTATCCACAGTACTCTCTCTAGCAGAGTTTCTCAAACAGGGGTTGCCGCTTGTGTAGGGAAAGCCCCTGGCATGCCTGGCCAGTGTGTTTACCTGCCCCGTCCGCAGGTCTGGCCGATTGCAGCTCCCACTGGCTGCGGATCGCTGCTCCGGGCCAATGGGAGCTGCTGGAAGTGGCGCAGGCCTTGCTTTCCTTAGGAAACCTATTTTAACATGTGCTGTAGATTTTCCTCCTCTTTTATGGCAAAACTTTGTTCTGTAGCAGCTCCCAATTCAGTGTCGATTGTGTACACGACAGGTGCAGCATGCCACAGAATGAAAAGTTTTAAAGATTCTGAGCCGACTGCCTCTTTGACCCTTCACTTCTATAGAAACTAGTTATACTCCAATTCGAGACCATCTCACTGAGACTCATCCTGAAAAGAGATCTGCATTCTGGCACCAGTCACATTGTGGGTGCATTGCTTAGTCTTAGTTCAGTTGTCTAACGCAGCCCTTATGGCAGTAGTGTGTAGTGTGCAATATGCTCTTCCTAGACATCAGTCCTTTTCTCCCACATTCAAACCTTTAGAGATGCTACTTTTTCAGAATCAGAGGGTTAGCCATGTTAGTCTGTATCCACAAAAACAATTAGGAGTCCAGTGGCACCTTAAAGACTAACAGATTTATTTGGGCATAAGCTTTCGTGGGTAAAAAACCCACTTCTTCAGATGCCTGGAGTGAAAATTACAGATGCAGGCATAAATATAGTCATACATGAAGAGAAGAAAGTTACCCTACAAGTGGAGAACCAGTGCTGACAGGGCCAATTCAATCAGGGTGAATGTGGTCCACTCCCAATAACTGATGAGGAGGTGTATACCAAGAGAGGGAAAATTGCTTTTGTAGCGAGCCAACCACTCCTGGTCCCTATTCAAGCCCAAATTACTGCAAATAAATTGTAGCTCTGCAGTTTCTCTTTGAAGTCTGTTTTTGAAGTTTTTTTGTTGAAGTACTTTTAAATCTGTTATAGAATGTCCAGGGAGATTGTTGTGTTCTCCTACTGGCTTTTGTATGTTACCTTTCCTGGTGTCTAATTTGTGTCCATTTATTCTTTTTCAGAAGTGATTTCTGTTGTAATCACTGCTGCCCACAGGGGTACATAGTTCTGTGATTCAGTTTGACTTTTTAATATTTTCTTTAATCGTTATTCTGCATATATGATTATATTTTAATTATTGTTTATTATTATATTTTGTTTGTCTCCATTAGGGCTCAAAAAAGTATTGCCTTAGGAAACTGCTACTTCCTGTTTTCGAAAGATTCATCTTATTCCAGATGGTGAAGACTGTTTAATCTATAAGAGTATTAATTAAATCTTTTTATATCCTACAAATAAAGCATCTCCACCACACTACCCCCTTTAAATTTTAACATTTCATCATAGAAACTATTCAGAGTTGTGCAGTAAAATAAAGGAATCAATCTAGCAGCCTTCTGCATATGGTATTCCCATTCCCGAAGTGGGTGTTCAATAGACAAGGGGCTTTGAAAACAATACCGTAGACAACTCCACCTTATCAACACACTCCTCACTTAAGATACAAGCAGACCATAGCTATGGTCTTTTGTAATTCACTTGTAACTTCAGAAGATACATATCAGAGGGGTAGCCGTGTTAGTCTGGATCTGTAAAAGCAGCAAAGAGTCTTGTGGCACCTTATAGACTAATAGACGTTTTGGAGCATGAGCTTTCATGGGTGAATACCCACTTCGTCGGATGCATGCACGTCTGTTAGTCTATAAGAAGATACATAGTTTCAATTGACCTTAATTTTCATCCTCATTGGTAATATCTGAATGAGAATGGAGACTGAAGTTTTTTTCTGGGGATAGCTGGTGGGCTTCAATTTACTGAGTTGTATGACCCTAATACAGCAAGATACTTAAGCACTAACTTCAAACAGACAATTACTCCATGGGATTAAAGTTTAGCATAGAAGAGTAAATCATGGGTCTGCATGCCCCCTCATGGCTGGGTATGCTATAACAGGCTCTCCTCATCTGTACCCCCTGCAGACGGACACTCCAGTTCTACAATGGTCAGTTGCTTCTCCTGACTTAGCCCTCTGGCAGTGTCACTTTAAAGCCTCACCCCTTCTGGGGTATCAACACCCTCTATAAAGAGTGTCCCACACAGCTCTGGTTGTCAGCACAACACATTCCATCCATCCTGGGCTCCTCGGTGCAATCTCACTCTTCTCCCAGAGAAACAGGCTCCCAGTCTACCCACAGTGTCTCCCAGTAGAATGCAGAAAACCCTGAACAAACCAGATCCAATTAAAGCAGCCTATGCCCATCTGGGCTTGAGCTTTTAGTTTCAGGTTCTGTCCAGCTCCCAGTTCTGTTGCAGAAGACCAACCCCCCAGGTTACTTCCCTGGAGAGTTGCCCCTTTCCCAGGACCTACCAATGCAGCTAATGCTTCTTCCACAGAGTGCAGAAACATTAATCTTCTCCCCTCCTAGGTCCTTCACCTGCACCTCCCTTTTAGCTTTCACTGTCTTCCTTTATGAAGGAAGCCAAGCTCTGCTCCAGCTGGGTCTGATAAGAAATCAAGACTGACACACACTGCAGATGGGGGCTAACTGAGCTCAGATTCGTTAATCTTTGTTCACCTTTGTGGCGTTTACACCTCATCAAAATAAGGCATGTACTTAAGTATCTTGCTCAATTTTTAATGTTTCACAATCAAAAATTCTGGTTTTGTGTGCTTGATTTTAGGGAAAATAGGCAATGTCACATGCACCTGTTTATTTTTAATATTTCACGTTTGCTATTATTTCTAATTATATCAAAAAAGGGAGAAAATTAGGTAGACTTTATATAAAAAGACAAAGAAATCAATTAATTAGATTAAGATATGTGATACCATGAAGTCTGGTGAATGTCTAAGAGAATAGCTACTAATTAAAAATGTATGCACTAGGAAATCTGACGCTCAAGAAGAAAATCAAACAACGCAAATAAATAAATTATTTGTTAAATATACGTATATAAAAGTTTGTTATATTGTTGTTCTGCATGAACTTTTCCTTTTTAAATGTCTGGTCTTCTGGCTAAATGAGTATTTCATTTTTACTGAATAGTTTGTTTTTTTTTAAATAAAAGTCTATCCAAAAGTGGTGGGCCTTATGGACAATAGGGAATTCTACTTCAAAATCAATGGCATAATTTGACCAAATAATAACAGCTATTTATTTGTATTAATGATAGACCCAGTGACAGGCCTGGACCCCAGTGTACGAGGCACTGTACAAACAGAACAAAAAGACCAAAAAATTGTGGGTTGGGACTAAGAATAAAGTTATTTCAAGAGACTCTAAGGGTAATTAGCTGTTGCTATTGTTTTACCTGAAGTTATTGAGTGTGAATCTAGAGTGACTAAACTGATCTCACTGTGGATTTACGCTGGTATAGCTAGAAGCAGAAACTGGCCCACTATATATATATGGTACTTATGTTAAAAATTAGATCCCATTACAGTCTGTTCACTTATAGAATTATTTGTTGGGCAAAATTGGACACCAAGAGCTATTTAACCATTTAACATGAAGTAAATGCTGCACACTAGTAATGTGATTCTTGATGTTGTTCATTCGTTATAAAAAGACAATAAAATTTTCATCAATGAAAATTACATTTTCAACTGTTTACAAATGAATTTGTGTCTAATTCTTTCTTGGCATAATTCTGTTGATAACAGAGTTACAACAAGGATGAATTTTGCCCAGTGTTTATAAGACAGGCAACAATTGCTCACAGCTGTAAAGAGTCAAATTGCTTTGGATCACCACAGTATGCAAAACGTGATACTTCTAACTATCTCTTCATTAGATAAGGGGGGAAGGGTTAATTTCAAACATTTGATTTCAGTAGGATTACTTATTTATGAGCATAGCTGAATGTTTGGGGCAATGTTCACTACTACAGGCATCGATATAGTCTTTTATATTGTAGTTTCTTTGGTAACTATTACTACATTGGCTAATGTAATCCATTTCCAACATCACATAGCAGATTCCTTCCATTGGAAGCTGTTTGCAGCTATGTTAAGTTTTCTGGAAAACAATCTGTGTTCTTACATATTATCCCATGATGAAATGACCTCTTCGGGGTATTTTCATCACACTACCAGTGTCACTTACAAACAATCTGATTATAGTTTTTCTTCTTCTGTCCATGAAATGAAATAGGATTTGGGTATTTTCAAGTCTTCTTCCTGTTCATTAGAGTGGAAATAGCTCAACATTTCACTCAGGTAAACAGCAAGAGATTTTATAATTTTTTAAAATGTTTTCCTCCTCTTTTCATTAACAGAATATTTCACCGCTTGATATCCATAGCCATGATGCTGTTTGCCAGAAAACTAGGAACTGGACTAAAATGGGACAGCTGCAGTTATTTAGGCATATTTCTGTCCATTATCTGATCCTGCAGTATATGCAACCTGCCATTAGCTATTGGCAGCCCTCTAACGGTTAGCTCTGCAGTGCAGTGGCAAGGATTTCTAATAGCAGCAGGATGCTTCTCAGAACATAGTTCATTATCTGACCTGCCATGCTACTTTGATAAAGTTGATTAGGATATAAGTGTCAAATACTACTTCCTCTTGTATTTGTTCATTTTTATTTCAGCTGGTAGCAATCAGAGATTAGAAATAATATTATAGGCCCTGCCTCACGTATAAATAGAAGGGGAATGAAAAATTGGAAGTATTTCAATAGAAATACTGAACACAACTGAACATGTGTGTCATCCCATGGAAGTCAATGGGAGTACTCATGTATGTAAAAAGTTATGCACTTAAGTATTCACAAGATTGGGAACTCAGGTGGATATACAGTAGATTACACATGGGATACTAAATTCTCACAAGTATTTCTGCTTCTGTGAAGTACCAAGAAAATTGTCTGCTTTTAAGAGGTAAGTTAACATGCTATAATTACCTATGAAGAGTCAAAATTTACTACCCGTCCCTGATTTTCTATAGTTATTTAGAAAGCATTACTTTTAATATAAAATAGTGCCAGCCTGGTTCCATTTATTCTGATGCGTCTCAACCATGACCATGCCATAAGCCTCCTTGTCGTTCTTCTAAAACATTTTTTGTTGTTGTTTTGGGATGGGCAATTAGACATGATTTTTGCAATTAAGATGAACTATGGCCTTGAATTGGTTAAGAGCAAAATACTTAAACCCCAATCTTACAATTCACTGTTTCTGGTGGCAGAGTTCTATCCATACAGATTCAATTGTGACATGGACAAAAAAAAATTGCTAGCATGGCTGTCCATGTTTGGTAAGTGCTTATACTACCTTATAGTTTTTCTTTGAACCACACTTCTAAGGCTATATGCATGTGCAGATCCTGACATGTATACTTCATCTGCAAGATTTATAGGCCATGCCTACAACAGGTGAAAAAATATATTTTAATACATTAACTAATGTAGTAAAATCCTACCGTAGACAAAACAGAGTAGTTAACATATGTTAGCTGGTTGAGATAAACCCTAGAGGCAGTGCTTAATTTGTAATGAAAGAGGTGCTGGGGCTCAAGCAATTTTGTTACATTCATAACTGATGCAGCAAGCCCAGAGGTGCTGGGACTATGAACTGCCAACCCTACAGGTGCCAGGGCTCAGTCTTGGCAAGCCCAGGCACAAATTAATCCCCACCTAAGGAGAGGGAGCCTACGGTTTACCTCAACCAGTTAACGTGTTAAATCTATGGCTGTCTTGCCTTCTCAAAGCAAAGCTTGACCACTACTTTGGTTCAAGCTTCAGGCCTCATACCAGGCCTCTGATACTCAGGCTTATGTTTCAGGCCCTCTTGCTATTACATTACAAAGAAATACTGCAGAACCTCTACATGCCTCCAGGCAGGGGCGGCTCTAGGCACCAGCAAACCAAGCTGGTGCCTGGGGCGGCCAAATCTAGGGGGCGGCAGGCTGGGCCGGTGGACCTGCCGCAGTCATGCCTGCGGGAGGTCCACCGGAGCCGCGGACGACCGGACCTGCCGCAGCCATGACTGCGGAGGGGGGCTCGTCCCGCGGCTCGGCTGGACCTCCCGCAGGCATGACTGCGGCAGCTCAAGCGGAGCCGCCGGACCCGTGAACCGTCCGCAGCCGTGCCCGCGGGAGGTTCGCTGTTCCCGCGGCTCCGGTGGAGCTCCCGCAGTCATGCCTGCGGCAGGTCCGCTCGTCCCGGGGCTCCGGTGGACCTGCCGCGGGAGCTCAACCGGAGCCGCGGGAAGAGGGGACCCGCCGCGGGACCGAGGAAGGGCGGCGCAGCGCACCGCGCTGCCTGGGGCAGCCTGATTCCTAGAGCCGCCCCTGCCTCCAAGTATACAACTCTACTGTCTCATACTGCTGATGCTGTTTGTTACACTTGGGCCTTCGGTGGGTGTGCACAAGTGTAATTTATTGGCCCCCTATTTGGAATTTACTGAAGGATTCTGTTAATAAGGCATGAGAAAGAATAAAGCCCACCTCATTCTTTTAGCTTGGTTGTCTCTGCAGGAATAGTGACGTGACTGCAACAGTACCAGGGTTTAAAACTCTATTACTGACTCCAGGAGGAAGCAGGGCCGGCTCCAGGCACCAGCCGACCAAGCACGTGCTTGGAGTGGCATCTTATAAGGGGCGGACAATCTTGGTTAAGCGGGGCTGCGCTCGGGGGCGGGGGTTGTTTTTGGTTCGGCGGGGCTTTTTTTGTTGTTGCTGTTTTTGGTTTGGCGGGGCAGCACTCCGGGGCGGGGAGGTGTTGATTTTCTTTTTGGTTCGGTGGGGCGGTGCTGGGGGGTGTTGGTTTTGGTTCAGCGAAGTGGCACCTTTTTTTTTTTTGCGTTGGGGCAGCAAAAAAGTTAGAGCAGGCCCTGGGAGGATGGGCATGTTTTCCCACACATATGATGGACATGACCAAGCCCTGACTCAAGGAGGTACAGGCCAGTGGCCCCAACTCTCCAGAAGTCCAAACCAGACCTCAGAGGCACATTCCATGTCACCACATGTAACCTGTTAACACTGAACAGCACTGGGAACAAGACACTTGTCAAAGAACTCACCCATGACAAGTTCATAATTTCTGGCATCACAGAGGCTTGCCTGCCACAAAACAATCAAGGCTACAGGAATAATAGGAATAAGTATTACAATCTTATTTTGTCCCCAAAGGAAGCAGATATGAGCCAGATTACACAAACAGTGACCAAATCTGTTTAGTAAGAAGATGCCATTTTTGTCATTTTTGAGGATAGAAAGAAGACTGCCTTAAAGTCATAAATAGGATGCTACCCTTGGCTACACTGCTATTTTTAGCAAGTTAGCTCAAAGAGAAGCATATTCCCAGCTGCAATGATTTGCAGCACAAGTTCCATTCATTTTCAGATAGACTAATGCAACTAAAATAATAAAAGACTAAAACACCATATCACATGAGGGTCAACACTTTTCACAAAGCAGTCACTTTATATCTGAGCTATCAGTCCTCATCTGCAAAGGAAACCTGCACAACACTTTCAAAAGACAAGCCTGGTAGCTTAAATTCATAACTTTGCTAGACACTAAAAATCACGGACTGAATAAAGACACTGGATTTATGTCTTATTACAACAACAACAATACATCTTATAACACACTAACACCCCTGGCTGTTTCCCCACACCCTTACATTCCTCCCTATGACTTCAAAGGTGCTAACAGGCCACTTCACTTTGAGTGATCTCCTGAAATATGGTTTAACTACTTATGTTAAACAATCTGTTCCACCTTGTATTTAGCTGTGACACTCTGAGTAAGGCCATGTCTACACTGGCGAGCTTACAGCAATACAACTGTACCAATGCAGCACATCCGCTCTATGCTGATGGGAGAGAATTCTCCCATCAACATAATTCAACAACCCCCAATGAGTGGCAGTAGCTATGACAGTGGAAAAGCGTCTCCCACTGACATAGCACAGTTCACACCAGTGCTTCTGTTGGTGTAACTTTTGTGGCTCAGAGGGGTATTTTTTCACCTCCCTGAGCGACATAAGTTATACCAATGAAAATGCAGAAATAACCTAAGTTTCTCAGACCTGAAGAGCTCTGTGCAAGCTCAAAAGCTTGTCTCTGTCACCAACAGAAGTTGGTCCAATAAAAGTTATTACCTCACCCACCTTTTCTTTCCAGTGCTTCTAAATTATTTAGGTGCTTTTGAAAATCCCACCAATAATTAATCCACTGTGGCAAAGTTGGTGTCCACAGCCCCCACTTTTAGCCCACCACAGAATTATTTACCATGCCTCATTTCCCTCAGGGAAATGCTTCCAGACAGTTCCACCCAGAGAGGTGCTGGTAACGGAATTAGACAATTGCCCCAAGTGCACCCTGAGCAACAAGGGTCCATCCTTCCTAGGCTCAACTCTCAGTTCTTTCCGGCTCTCTTAGAGAGTGCTGACTCAGGGCTTTTCCATTCTGGGAATCTTCCAAGGCCAGCCACAGACGCAAGCCGGCCTCCCTCCTACAATCCTCCTCAGTTCCCCTCCAGCTGGTTATCTTGGAGTTACTTTCTCCAGGCCTACCAGAGACACCATCAACCCTTCTGCAGCTCCTCCTCCTAAATGAATTATCACAGCCCTTGGTAGGCATACCATGTAAGGGAACCAGAGCCCTCCCAAAAGTGGGGGATCCCCCCAAGGCCCCATCCCTGTCCCCCAAGACCCTGCACCAAGCCAAGCTGGAAGTCAAAGTGGGGCTGGGGAGCCCACCCCCCCATGCAGCTTTCCCCGACCTGGCACCAGGTGGGGAAGCGGCCTTGGAGCTGCAGCCTGGCCATGATAAGAGCCAGGACGGGCAGACCCTCCATCGGTCTGTGGTGCGGGGAGCCCAAGCAACCCCCCGGCCTGTGTCCTTGCCCCCCAGGCATCCAACCAGGGCAGGTGGAGGGTCTGCGACTCTGTGGCTCCTCATAGCTGCCTGCACAGCTCTTAGAGTGGCTAGGCTATGGCTCCAAGCCCCCCCGCCCCCCTCCCCTGGCTGGAGCTGGGTTGGGGACAGAGCTACGCAGGCAGCTGTGGGGAGCCAATGCGGAGTCGCAAACCCTCTACCTCTACCTGCCCTGGGCTGGGAGCCTGGGGAGATGGGACAAAAAGTGTGAGGGCCCTGTCCCCCTGGTTCTGGTGCCACTGCCATGACCCCTTTCCACCTGGGTCTAATAAGTGAACAGGGACCTTCTGAAACCTAGCTGATCAGGATCAGCTGGGAGGGTAATTGATCTGCCACAGGCAAGGCAGAGCCCAACTCTCCTGAAGGGGCCAGCCAGCCTCTGACATCCACATTACAGACTAACATTTCATTCTTATAATGGAGAGACTGAAGAAGTGGTATGAAGGTTCACTCCCCAACTGTCACCAGAGCTGAAAGGACTCATATGTGGTCTACTTTTCCACTGGCATGAAAGTTCAGGGACCCAGACTGAGAAATTTATCCCCTATTGGCAGCCTAGGTATTGCCCCTCCGGTAGCATCAGAAAACAGAGGAGAGGCCAAGTGCTCCTCACTATAGACAATAGGGGAGCTACACTCCCAGGACACAGGCATCAGAAAAGTGGCTTGGAGACCGATTCTCTCACTAGAAATGGCTAACATACTTGGGTGGAAACAGTGCGTGGACCTTTTCCATAGTGCAGAGGGACACCATGAGAGCACCTTAGGTAATTAAGGACTAGTATTACGATGTTCCCATGCCAGCCTGCACTGAGGGATATGGACCCACACAGACACTGAATCAGGAAGGAGGCTGTAGACTCAGGTACCATCATTTGGGGCCTAAAACACATGAGTGTCCTCAAACCATGTGCTGAGAACTTAGCTAGGAAGTTTTAGCTAGACGCATATTTTACTGTCCAAGTTGTAAATTAAACCTAGAACGGGGGTTTATAGTACAAGCACTGGCAGAACCTGAGTAATAGTAGCACAGATGGTTCTGACAAATCCAAAATGCACCTTGTGGTCCCCTGCTGCTCCCACAGTAGAGTATTATGTAATTCTTGGAATCTTATCTGAAAATCTGGCCCCATATAAAAATCTCCTATACTAATGAAATATGACACAGTTGGGAAATGGATGTTTGAAATATACAACCTTTGTGCTTAGCATTTAATTCAAGATTTTCTGAATATTGTATGTTTAAATAATTTGCATGGAAAACAGTATTCCACATTTTATCTAGCCTGCTGGAATGATATTAAATATCTTATCTCAACGTCTCCTAGTCAGAGTATTTTATTTCACAATACCAGTGTATGTCATGAGAGAAACTGTGGAAGATGGCTGTAAGTGTTCTCCAAGAAAAGATCATATAAGGAGGAGCAGAAAGAACATATACTTGTTTTAGTATCAGGTATAAAGGTTTGGGATTATAGTCTAGTGAGATATGAATTAAACCTTTGATAACAGAAGTAATTTACATTTACAGATTAGAAAAAGAAGGCTCTATTCTCATCTCCATTTGTTCTCTTAACACATTGATTGTAGAGGGAGATACTTGTAAGCATCAAGTGTGAAGCATATACCCACTCCAATCCTTCCCTTTCTGTATTTCATTACTGAATGGCAGACTGGAACTGGAATATGCTTCTCTTTGTTTTATATACAGTACTTATTATGGATTAACTAAGTTATATATGCATAAAGTTTGAGTGCATCCAAGCTTACCTATCTCCCCCAAGCATTAAGCAGTTTATTCCTTGATAAAGTATGGTACAACATCTGTGGTGGCCTTCATCTAGATTTACTTAGCCAGATTTTCATTAAAACAGTGACTCAATAAAAGTGTTGTGTATCCTTCTAAAGTTCTTTGGAGCTTTACAGATTTGCAGTTAATACTCTTTAATGTCATTACAGCATTAATAATCTATGCCTAAACAGACATAAAAACTTTACATTTTCTGCTTTATGAAGGAAGCTTCATAACCCCATGATTTTCTTGTGACTCTGCTTTCAATGTACCATAAATAGAGACACAAACAAGAATACTCATATGCTATATGTAAACTGACATCGCTGATTTGTGCTAATTTAATAAGGCTGTGTTTTATAACCAATCCCCATTCCAGTAGTTTACTACAGAAAAAATTAATAGGTGAGTTTTGAACAACCACACCAAAAATTTAACTGGAATGAATTTCAGCAAAAGAGCAAGGCCTATTACATTAAGGTCTCTGCTTCCTTTGGTAGCTAGTATTAGCTTCTTTGTATTAAAAAGTAAAAGATGAGATGAGCAATTACATCTCAAACCTGTGTGTCAAGGCAAGCAGGGCTCTCAAACTTCATTGCACCGTGACCCCCTTCTGACAACAAAAATTCACAACCTGAGGAGGGTAGACTGAAGCCTCAGCCGGCTCAAGCCCTGCCTAGGGTGATCAGATGTCCTGATTTTATAGGGACAGTCCCAATTTTTGGGTCTTTTTCTTATATAGGCTCCTATTACCCCCCACCCCATCCCGATTTTTCACATTTGCGGTCTGGTCACCCTAGCCCTGCCAGCCCTGCCTGAGCTTTGCCACCCTCCAGGAGAGGGGCCCAAAGCCAAAGCCCAGGGGTTTCAGAGCCAGGCGGGGGGCTTGTAACCTGAGCCCCACTGCCCAGGACTCGAGCCCTTGGGCGTCAGCTTCAGGCCCTGTCTCCAGCAAATCTAACACCCACCCTGGCAACCCCACTAAAACGGAACCGTGACCCACTTTGGTTTGAGAAACACTGGACTAAAGATTTGAATAAATCAGTTGTTTTGAGACTATCACCACTAAGACCACAGAAAGGTAATTTCCAGTGGTACCATTTTTAAACAAGTTGATCCTCATTGGAATTGCACAAATAACATTTCCAAAAAGGTATAAGCGAAAAGTAATCTACGTTAGGAGAATGGGTTTTTGGCCCTTTCTAGTGATTGGTCTACGAAAAGAGTTCTGAGTATAACCTGCTAAATTAAGTCCATGAGCTCAAGCAGTAGACACTTATGATTTAGCACTGAAAGTCCTCAGTTTAAGCTCCACTTATGACCCAAGCAGGGATGGCTATACAAACACTTACAAAATATCAGTGGTCATCTGAATGACATTGTCTGGAAGAGATCTGCATTTTCCCATTCTGTAAAGCTTTATTATTATTATTTATTATTATTATTAAAACTGAACAAGAATAAATTGGATTCCAAATATTTTTTTGAAAAAATTACCAAGATATTTCACTGCAAATCAATGGGCCATATGGTGTTTATTCACAAAAATTTAAACAAATGCATGGGAAGGTTTGTGAATCCCAAAGTTTCATGAATTTTAGCACAAATGGTTATTTCATGGAAAAATTTGTTAGGAAAACTCAATATTATTTTTCTGTTTAAAACATTTTCATTCTTACAGTCTGGGAAGAGACACAATACCAGCTGATTTATGGATGTGATTGTCAAAGTCCCTATGGAAACTGAAATTCAAATGAAATTTGGAGGCTCCCAGCCTATACTACCCACAAATATTTAGAGAAAGTATTTCACGAACAACTATTGGGCTGCAAATGGTTTATCTACACTATTTGGCAAATATTTATCAATACAGCCAGTAAAAAACAAAAATATCTAATTGAATGATTTTCCATTGGAAAATGCTGATATGGGAAATCAATGTTTTGCTGGAGGCTACGGAAAAACTAATTTTTTTAAGTTTTTGTTTTGTAGGAAATTTCAAAGTTCCATTTTTTTGTTCCCATTGGAATGAAAGGGAATTTGGAAATGTCAGAATTTCTTGCAAAACAGACACTGATTTTCAGTCAGCTCTATTCATGAACTATTACATTCCCAGAAATCATGATTGGTTCATGAATGATTCACTAACCAAAATAGAGGTGAAGCACATAGTGAATATTGCTTATGGCCAGTTCTAAAAAATTAATTCTAAATGCCACAAGTACATTAGAGCAGTAGTTCTCAAATTAGGGCCACTGCTTGTTCAGGGAAAGCCCCGGCGGGCCAGGCCAGTTGTTTACCTGCCACGTCCACAGGTTCGCCCGATTGCGGCTCCCACTGGTCACAGTTCGCCGCACCAGGCCAATGAGGGCTGCAGGAAGCGGCACGGGCTGAGGGATGTGCTGGCCACCTGAACAAATGGCGGATCTAGTTTGGGAACCACTGCATTAGAGTGTTGCTATAAAGTAATCAGATTATTTGTTTAAGGGGATGGATGAATTTGACATCATTATCCTTGGGGCTAGCTTGGCTTCCTCACCATGGGGCCCAAGTAGGTGGACAAACATAATTTTATATCAATTTATACCACCTGATCATATGACCAGCTAAAGGCCACTCTGGCCTCAGATACAAGTAAGAGCAGCCACAGGGCTGCTCAACTTGCACATAGGCTTAACAACCAACCAAGGCTCATTACCAGAAGTGCTTGTGTGTTCTTGCCTTTCCCCCTTTTCCTCAGCCATGCCCTGGCATGCCCTTTGCTACTGGATCATCCTGAAGTAGTCAGCTGAATTGGCTTTTCAGTTGCTTTATTTCAGGGTGTTGGTGTCATTAGGCATAAATCTAGGTAACTAGGTAACTCGGGAGGGTGGAAGACCACAAGTGTCAATGAAGCCTTTCTGCACTAGGCCTGAATGAACTAAAGTCACTCCATGTCTGACCAAAGCCTTTCCATGTTTGAACTTTAATCGACCTAACAGGCCAGCAACAGAGAATGGTTATCAGTTGCAACACCTGTACCAGAAGGTAATAATGAGGCCTGCTATGATGAGGCCTGCTTGTTCCTGGCTAAGGGGCAAAATAACAGATCAAAGAAAGTAAGACAAGATAACGGTTCACAGAAGAGTTACTAACGAGCTAGATTGGTTGCCGCCAAGTATGACTTAACTGCTTAATGTAATTGCTATTGCAAAGTGTATCTGCTACATGGGAATGAAAGGTGGGGAGAGAGGGGGAGTGGGGAGGGATAGAAGAGGCTTAGTTAAAGTTATGTATAAAAAGAGAAAAGCTGCTTGTAGCTGTGTGCTTGATTTGAGACGTGTCTGTCTCCTGGCATCCTGCTTTGAGATCTCAAATAAACTTTGTCTGCTTCTCCACCTTGGTGTGTTTATTGGAGCGAAGCACACCGGGCAACGAACCTCCACTGTTGCTGTCCTCGGGCACTCTGTGCCGGCAACAAGGGGACTGGCATAAAGTACTCACTGCTGGGGACTAACTTTTTGTACATTCTGTTTATAAATATCATAATGATGCTAGATGCATCATGACAGAGATTCTATAGTCTATCACACATAGCACTGAATCTACACAGTTTAGCATAGTTGATGTTATTATAGTAGAAGGCTCTGACTACTTTATGTACAGTTAGATCACACATTTATGGGTTTCTCCTCGGTAGTAAGAGGAGAAAAATATATAATTACTTGACCCCCACTACACTTTCATTTTAAAGAAAGATCCCACCTTTCAGAAAGGTAAGGAAGCTAACTGTCCATTAATGAAGGGATAATATTGAATGATCCCCAGTGTATTAAGCAATAGATGGATTTTGTGATTAACAGACATAACAGAGGACTGGATAGTTTGGGTGAGTACCTTTTGTGGTTCATCCATCACTACAGGAAACCATATTCATGATACTTCTCACTGTGCTACTGCTTATTATGCTGATTCACCACTGAAGTCAAAGCCAGTGTAAGGGCAGACATGCAAGTGCTTGCTTTTAGGCACAATTGGTGCTTGACTCACCACTCCTTTACTAAACTACCAGGAATCCTCTGGCTTATGGAACAGCATGGCCAAAACCTTATAGATTGTTTAGAGCATGACACTCGTTATTCAAGGACAAGCTTTTCTAAAGTGACTGCCTTTTTAAAGGGGTCTGATTTTCAGGAAGTCCCATGCACCTATCTTCTGAAAATCAGATGTCAAAGTGTCTCAAGTTGTGAATCAAAAATAACTAGCCATTTTTGAAAATCTTGGCCCAATTCTGTTTCCCCATAACACACACACACATGCCTTCCCCAAACATACACTCTACCCGATTTTCCTGTGTTCAGTTTTGCGGGTTGTTTTATTTAATAGTACATTAACTTGAATGGGGAAATTGCATACTATTTCAAATCCAATCGGAAAAGTAGCAACAGGGCATAGGGAGGAGAATCTCTCTCCTGCACCAAGAGTATTTGGGGTTGGTGAAGGAAGTAAGATGGTGTTATTGTTGAGGCAGAAGGAATCCTTTCCTCCCACCTGACACCCCCAATACAGCTACTGTTCTATTATGCAAGGAGAGGGTACAGGGGAACCAATGCTGATGTAACCACACGACCTGACCCAGGCCCTGCTCCCCTTCCTAAGTGCACCATATAGAGACCCAGAGGAAGCCCCACTGACCTGGACTCTATGGTGTTCAGTGTACAAGAGTTTGTAACACTGAGTCTCACAAATAATTTGGAAGGACAATTTGTGTTATAAAAATCTGGTATAGTTTCTATAACTACATGGCATGCTTCTTTTCTTATGCTAGACTAAAATAAGAAGCTTAATTTACATCTCGAAATTGCATTCAATCTGTGGTGACACACATCCTCCCAGCTGGCATAATTTGGCATGCAGTTTTGAGCATAGAAGCATGTGGTATTTTGGAAGCCATTAACTCCCACAGTAACAAATGTACCTCATCTCCTGATCTGACTGCGTTTGTGTGATATTTAATATTATCACTTCAGCATACCACTTTTCAACCTGATGCTGCCGAAAATGGTTAAGGTCTAAAAATAACCTGAAAATCAGGGGTCAACACTGAAACACCCATAAAACCTCATAGCAGTAACAGTTCAGCCGTGATTCCCACTGATTTACAGCCAGACTTTGTCACCCCTACTTATAGTGAGTAGTACCTTCCTCCTTGAGGAGTCCCATTCAAACCAGTTAGACCATTTTGACTCAACGTGAGTAGACAAATGACCAAAAAACATCTGCCCATTTTCCTCCTCCCTCATGTGAAATTGCTGATGTGAAGTCTCACACAGGATGTGTCAGGATTCACTCTCAATCTGATAGTCAGAGCCTACTCTGGACCAAATGCTACAGTCCATATTCAAGCAAAATTCCCATTCAGTGCAATCACCGCTCAAGCTAGCAACTTGATCTCACACACTGAAAATCTAGTGGACATTCCCACTCTAAATGCAGTCAGATTTGGAGAGGAAAAGGTGGAGTAGGGGCAAAACAGAATGACAATGTCCTACTTAGCAAACTGAAAGCATTAGGTTAGAACAGGCAGTTTTTGTGGCAGGTCTGGTTTCATTGTAGCAGATTTTTCACCATCTTTATGGTGCAACGTTTAATGCAACCTGCTGTGCTAACTCTTTGGAACTCTTTCCAGACTGCTAACATTTTAGAGCCAGTCTACACAACAAACACAAATGAGCCAAAGAACCTAGTTATTATTAACCACTTTTCCAAACTGGGCTAAAGCTTTAGACTAGAGCTGTCCAAAGTAAAATCCAACACTTGATGTTTCTAAAATCTGGAACAAAAACAAAATCTTTCAAAGGGTCTAGCAAAAATGGACCCAAATGTCTGTTCTGAGAATGACCCCTGATGGAGACCTTCTACAGCCTGCTGGTTAGGGCCTGGGATGTGAGACACCCATGTTCAAGTTCCTTGAGCAATCTGTAATCTCAGATCCCTTTGAATCAGGCAGAACAGCAATCTGAACCTGTATTGCCAGTGCCTTAACCACAAGGCTTCAGTTATTCAATACCATTTTCAAGATAAGTATTGTTTCAGCTTTGTTGAAAATGTTTCTACCAGCTTCAGACATGCTCAAAGGAACAACCACGTAATCTGAAGCCCTATTGTTCTGTAGCATACATGGAGCTTTCATCATTGATTTGTGGGCAGTTTGTGTTACACACACAATGTCTGACTCCTCTCACACCACTGTAGTTCCATTAACTTAAATGAAGTTACTCCTGGTTTACACTGGTGTGTGAAGAGAATCAGGATATCTGGCATATGTATAGGCAGCCAAATTAGGTCCTGAAAATATTCTTATTGACTACAATAGGAACACTCACAGTACATAAAGTTAAGAATGTGTCATAATAATTAAAACCCTATATATACACTAAAGATTCTATTGAAGTCAATTCAGTTACACCAGTGTAAAGCTAAGGAAGCTGGAGAAATGGGCACTTTATGTATAATCATTATTATGTATAAATTATAATAATAATTTTATTCAAATGATAAAGCATTTACAGGATCTAAGTCTCAATAGATTACTTCGTTTTCTCTCTGAGACCGCTCAACAGCCTGTTCCCAAAACCATCGTGATCAGAAAATTAATTTAACTTCAAAAATAGAAATGCATTCTTCTCCAAACGAATAAATGTTATCTTCTAGTTTTGACAAACATTTTGAAACATACACAAGGCCTGATTCTCTTCATTTACAGCAGTTTTCAGTGGGTACAACTTGTTTGATTGCAATGGAATTAACTCCTGATTTACGCTAGCATGAGAGGACAATCAGTCCCATTGTGTCTAAACATATGATGAATTACATTGGCCCAGTAGTGAAGTCATGACAAGTAATCTATATCTTACATTCTATAAAGATGCCCAACTGCAGAGCTCATTCACAGGATATGGCATGAGATTTCTGATGCAGACACACTCACAATCAGTTTAGACCAATGAAAAAGAGGACCATTCATCAACAAGACATTTAATCAAGCCATAAACATAAAGATCTGTCAAAACAAGGATCTTAAAAAACCCAGAACTCTGTTTGAACAGCAGGAGAAGAAGTTTAGTTCTGAGCAATTTGTTATTCTAGTCAAAATCCATGTATTTATTTGTTCCATTTATTGTTAACTTTACCAAATAAAACTTGTCAACCAATCCATTTGCTGGAAAGATGACTATTAATCCCAATAAAGTTTACAGTTAAATCATAAAACAGTTCATTCATAAAGGTACACAAAAATGATGTAAAAATGGTATCCCTCTGTAGCCCAGTCAGCAGCCAGAAAGATAAAAATGTCTAAAATGTTTATAAAAAGACTTCCCCTGATCAGTTATCAGGAAAATAATGAAACCAAAATGCTGCAATTATGAATTTTCTGGTAACTGCTTCTTGAAATAATATAAGCCAAAGGCAGTACCTAGATATCACATGCACCATCTCTGATTTCTTTATATTCTAGGTGGAGATTTTAGAAATTTTATAAGCTTCCTTGCTCTTTTTAATTTGTTTTCTTTTAAAAGTAAATATTCTGCATTAGGAAAGCAACACAAAGCTTCCAATTCTACAACAGACTTTTACAATGTTTGGTTCATATTCACCTTGAAAAATGATGGATAAGTCACAGCAATGTTCTCATACAGCTAAATTCTCCTTCAGAATTCCAGCAGACCACAGCTCTAAGTTCAAATTTCTATACATCAAAATGCTTCTATCTCTGCTATGTTATACACACCTATCCCGCTTATTGCGTCACTCATTCTCTCAAACCCATCCCTAAATGTACAGGACTAACCTTCAGTGTTTCATGTTAAAATTACAGAGAAATTCTTTCAGACTTATGTTGAAACAGCCTTTTTCTAGGTCTACTATTGTGGATAGAAAGATGACTAGAGTTAACAAACAGCAGGTAGGTCATTTCATGGACAAAAAACCTGCTTTTGTTTCTTTGCTATATTATAAGAAGCAAATAAATATTCAGGGTGAGGTGATTCAGTATTCTCATTAAGCTTAATAAACCAAGTTATAGGTAATGATGTCAGGATATATACAGTAGTTTAGGGACTGGCTTAATCTCAGAACACAATATATTCTAATGCTATTGAGTGATTCTCCCTATTCTTTCTGAAACAGAAAGGAATACAAGAAAATAAGCCCTTCTATAATCTATTGAAAAGCAAGCTCTCAACAGTAAGTATGCAGTAATTAGATTAGAAAATGCATTGAACTTAGCGGACTTATTCTTAGTTTTATGTTCTTTGTCTTTGTCGGAGAATCAATGGGTAGATAAATCCTTTGTTTTTGGTTAAGTCAGTAAACAAATTGTAGGTGTTTTATGTTACGAAAATGACAATACCAGAGAGAGAAATTCTTTCAGACACATAACTTATTATAAAACATCCTTCGTGGGTAGCATCATTGTTAAAATAAAAATAATGAAGCATTGTTATCAAAGAGGAGATTGTTCCCTTGTGATATTCTCAGCGCTGTGTTGGAAGGGATTTTGTGGCACCAGTAAAAGATAAATGTATTTGCCATCCAGGTGAAGCATGTTTGAAACAAGAAGTAGAGTGGAAAAACCTTATTTAAATACTACACTGGCTTTATGATGAAAATTGCTGGCTCATCTCAGTTTGATTCCCAGATAGCCATCCATAACAGTCTGTACACAAGCAAAATATGTATTTATTTGTAATCACGGCACACAGAGAAGTGCCACCTTTGTGCTCCACTTCACATTCTCACTACAAAGGACTCAATTATTCCAAGATATTTATTTCTGCGAGGTCCGTAAGAATCTCTGATTTCACTGGTCTACAATTTTTGAGAAGTCGTCTGCTTCAGAGATAAAATGTGCTATTTATTATATATTTTGATGTGCTGAATTCAAATATGACAATTAAAAAAACTGATTGGCTACTGTTTCTAAGTTATTTAAGTTTTTACATTTTATGTCTATGTATATTGTGTAGATAGTAGAGTTTTAATCATAAATTGTAAACCTAGGTCTTTTCATGTGTTTATGGTTGCTTTACATGATATTTCACCTGTCCTGTTTATGTAACACTTTAAAAATCAGCAAAAGGGTTATATAACTAAAATTTATTATGAAACAAAAGGCAAAAAACTATTATGTACATAGTTTAGTCCTATTCAGTGTCTACTCAGTGCTTCTTGGCTTGTCTCTTGTATTCATTAAATGGAGCATCTCTTGTCACTGTCCAGCAATAATCTGCAAGCATTGATGGGCTCCATTTGCCCTGATAGCGTTTCTCCATTGTTGCAATGTCCCGGTGAAATCGCTCACCGTGCTCGTCGCTCACTGCTCCGCAGTTTGGTGGAAAAAAATCTAGATGAGAGTGCAAAAAATGTATCTTTAGTGACATGTTGCAACCAAGGCTTTTGTATGCCTTGAGGAGGTTTTCCACCAACAACCTGTAGTTGTCTGCCTTGTTGTTTCCGAGAAAATTTATTGCCACTAACTGGAAGGCTTTCCATGCCGTCTTTTCCTTACCACGCAGTGCATGATCAAATGCATCATCTCAAAGAAGTTCACGAATCTGAGGACCAACAAAGACACCTTCCTTTATCTTAGCTTCACTTAACCTTGGAAATTTTCCACGGAGGTACTTGAAAGCTGCTTGTGTTTTGTCAATGGCCTTGACAAAGTTCTTCATCAGACCCAGCTTGATGTGTAAGGGTGGTAACAAAATCTTCCTTGATTCAACAAGTGGTAGATGCTGAACACTTTTCCTCCCAGGCTCCAATGACTGTCGGAGTGGCCAATCTTTCTTGATGTAGTGGGAATCTCTTGCACGACTATCCCATTCGCAGAGAAAACAGCAGTACTTTGTGTATCCAGTCTGCAGACCAAGCAAGAGAGCAACAACCTTCAAATCGCCACAAAGCTGCCACTGATGTTGGTCATAGTTTATACACCTCCAAAGTTGTTTCATGTTGTCATAGGTTTCCTTCATATGGACTGCATGACCAACTGGAATTGATGGCAAAACATTGCCATTATGCAGTAAAACAGCTTTAAGACTCGTCTTCGATGAATCAATGAACAGTCTCCACTCATCTGGATCGTGAACGATGTTGAGGGCTGCCATCACACCATCGATGTTGTTGCAGGCTACAAGATCACCTTCCATTAAGAAGAATGGGACAAGATCCTTTTGACGGTCACGGAACATGGAAACCCTAACATCACCTGCCAGGAGATTCCACTGCTGTAGTCTGGAGCCCAACAGCTCTGCCTTACTCTTGGGTAGTTCCAAATCCCTGACAAGGTCATTCAGTTCACCTGGTGTTATGAGGTGTGGTTCAGAGGAGGAGGATGGGAGAAAATGTGGGTCCTGTGACATTGATGGCTCAGGACCAGAAGTTTCATCCTCTTCCTCTTCCTCATCTGACTCAAGTGAGAATGATTCTGGTGCATCAGGGACCGGCAGTCCTTCTCCGTGGGGTACTGGGCGTATAGCTGATGGAATGTTTGGATAATGCACAGTCCACTTTTCTTCTTTGACACACCTTTCCCAACTGGAGGCACCATGCAGAAGTAACAATTGCTGGTATGATCTGTTGTCTCTCTCATTGGCACTGCAAAAGGCATAGATTTCCTTTTCCTGTTCAACCACTGGCGAAGATTTGTTGCACAAGTGTTGCAGCATATGTGTGGGGCCAACCTCTGTCCTGATCTCCAATTTTGCAGCCAAAATAAAGGTGATAGGCTTTCTTAACCATAGTGGTTATACTGCGCTTTTGTGATGCAAAAGTCACTTCACCACAAACATAGCAGAAGTTATCTGCACTGTTCACACAAGTACGAGGCATCTCTGCTCACTTTGGCTAAACAGAAATGTGTCCCTTTGCAAAATCAAACACTGACAAATAAGAGAGCACGACACTGTATGATTTCTAGAGCTGATATAGGGCAATTTGTTCAGCAGAGTGATGTAAGCTTCGTTATGATTGCATCATCCATGACTTCTAGGAATAACATGATGCAATTCATATCATGTGTGATGCAGTACAGCTTCAAATTGCATCATTCATTGTTTTGCCTAAAAAGCAAGTACTGTCCAAACCCAGTCATAGATTTATTCATAGATCCAGTCAAAGATGTATTTTAGTCATTTTGGGTTTAAATTGAGATCCCTTCCCTTTATAACTCACTTATCCTCCACTATTCCCAAATCAAGGGTCATATATACTGACCCAATAGCATATCTTGAAAACTAGAGCCAATCAACAATTTTAAGCATCATTTTCGTTCTAAGTGACCCAGAATTAGTAAAGTTGGACTACATTTATTTCAGAAGCATTTTGCCTGTAGAGCAGTGTTTTCTGTTCTTGCCCAATCTATACCTCCAGGCCATTTTCACTTCAACCTTCACCTAGGCCAGCTGTGGGCTGGACATTGTTGATACAGAAATCAGCCGATAGCACTCCATACCAAGCCACAGCAGTGTTCCAAAGCACTCCTCCTGACTGCACTATTTTTCAAGGGCTCCCAGTCACTACAAATCATCCTGCTCCCACTGGCAAAACTCCCATTGACCTCATCGGAGCCAGGATTTCACCTCTAACTTCTGCTCACACAATTCAGCTGATATGATGCTCTGCCAGTAGACCACTCAGCAGGCCAGGAGAAGCATTTTTATGTTCTCACATTCCTTGATCAAATTTACCCCACTTCCAAATGTGCCATACTCATCATCACCTCCTTTTCTCCTTTGCACTGTGGTGGTGCTGCAAGAGCCATAGGAAAGCTCCCAACAGAATTATTACAGTTTCTCAAACACAGTGTAGCATAACACTTTTTTCCACAACATAAGGTGCATCTTTTAAGGTGAACAGTGAATGAGCCAAGGCTGTAATGAAGCCATGCTTCATTCACACTTCATCTTAGATGCAACTCTTCCAGATTTTGCCATTCATACTAAGTAACCCAGTACAAGATGCTGCATATATATTATATACAGTTGTAGTTAAAAATGAATATATAACACTTTATGTGAAAACTAGTATCTATTCATGTAATTCAAAGTTGCATCTTACTGTATATGCACAAGGGGCCTGAGTAAAGTTTCCTGTAATTAGATGGTGTTTTATAATTTTCCCCTTCTGCTTGCAGAATTCAGCACTATATAGCGATCTCAGTTTTGAAATCTCCAAATTGTTGATAGCTTTTCCATCAGCAGGTTTTCCAGATGATGCACACCAAGTGTAAGAATGATACAGAAAAATAAACTCATTGCAAAGAAGGAGGCTGCCTCTATAACTCATTACTCCAGGCACAAGCTAGTATGAGTTCACTGAAATCACTACCGCTACACTGGCATAAAAGCTATGGAACATATTGGATAATTAAGCCCAATAGCTTAAGTTTAAAAAAAGAGTGGAACTTCACATTTTTCTTTTCTTTTATTATTTATCCAAGGGTGGAAAGCTGACTTCCAAAGCATCATGGAAATTGGTTGTGAGCTTTACCTTTATCTCATTATTCAAGGAACAGGACATCCTCCCCCCCAAGCGCTGCTGCAATGGTGATAATTCATTTCTGCATGCTTTCTGGAAGGGGGTGTTTTTGCAAAGGAAGGACTTAATGCTAACTAGGCATAGCATTCAGGGACAGGACTCTGTACTTTAACAATCTACTACTACCACCAAGGGAAGAATATGATTTTGTAATATTTATGATGAGAGTTAAGCCAGAGCTGCTTCTCTTATGTATGTTAGTCTAACCCAGGAACCCTTTTAATATTTATTACCGAAACATCTAGTAATTCCCCACCACCACATTTTCTTTTCTTCAGATTCACCTCTTAAATCCAGAGAATGGAAGTCTGCCAGCACAAGCAGACATTTCATGTACTACAGTACTTGCAGTCAACTTTCAGTCAGTACATTCACCCTTTGCTTCTTGACTGAACTCTTGTATAAAGATATGATATGTACGATACCAGTGTGCTTCCTGTGAGTGTTTTAATATGCTATAGAAATAGCAACCACAGATAGAATTAAATTATTAAATTGATAGATTAAGAAGTATTTTGCCCTATATACATACTGCAATCTATCATCCAGCTTCAGAAAGGAGCCTTCAAAATCTGGTGCTTTCTGATATTATTTAGTAAGCAAATGGAAATATATATATATTCTCTTGTAAGTGTATTGCACCAGTGCTATCTTAATTAGCTTATAATTAGAACATGGAACTATTTCCATCAGCCCCTTTATTTTGTGAATTTTAGTCCCTATTTCTGTCCATTATTCTTCTAGGGAAAAAAAACCCAGTTTCTTTGAATTTGTATATTTGAAATGTTTCAAAAAAGAGTGATTTATATAAACGTATTTCAGCCTATAGCCCATGATCCTGCAAATGCATCTTCCTGGATGAGCCCAGGCACCCATGCGTCAGTGGAACTCTGTGCAAACATCTCCCCATGCATGTGCCCCAATTACGGGACCAAGGGAAGAGAGCGTATGTAGACTGTTCACCATGACTACTGGCTTGATTAATCTCTCTTTGCATTTCACAATTTGTGCTGTCAGTCTGTTGTTTCTGTTCTGTCCTGGAGTGACTCCCAAATGCATAAAGAGTTTTCAAGATGGCCATGCCAATACAAATTTGAATGTGAGTTTCAAACACTCTTTCCACTATCATTTTTTGAGAATGGAAATTTACTGCTACAAATCAATCCATTCTGGGAAGTGAATAAAAAGTCTCATGAACAGAATTGAACACTTCTCTCTCTTTTTTTTTTTACGCTATTTATCCATCTCTCTTTGTATTACACAGAAAAATGAGAAGTTCTTACACAGAGGTATAACTTCATACTAGTGTATTTAATGTTGCCTAAAGGGGTCATGTTCAGGAAAAATAGAGGTGGTGCCTTACTCAACTGCCCAAGGCCTCAGACTAAGCCCACAGTAGACTGATGGTCCTGCTAAAATCATCTGCAATAAAGAGGAGTTAACATTTAAATTGTCATCATTAGACTTAGGTAAACTTTTTTTGGATAATGGTTTATTAGCCAAAAAGTGTAGTTTCAGATCAACCAAAACTGTGAATTTGGGTCAACTTTGCCAAATAGTTTTGACAACACTGAAAGATCAAAACATTTTGACCCAACTGGAAATACTTTGTTTTAATTTCAAGATTTTGACAAAAACAAAGGTGAACTAAATTCATAAAACAGGGCAGGAAGGAGGAGGTGGTGCCTCTTTAAAAGTTTCACCCCACTGGTTAGGGCATTCACCTGGGATGCAGGAGACTTGCTTCACCTCCCTCCACACTTGAGGTGGAAAGGGGATTTTAACTTGGGTCTCCCACATTGCAGGAGACTGTTCTGGACCTCTGGAATATTCTGCTATGGGGCTGTCTCAGTGTCTCCTGTTGAAGCTGTTCTACTGTATGTAAATAGTCATTGGAGAAAGAATTTAAACTTGGGTTTCCCATATTCTATGGGAGTGCTACTGCCAGAATAGAGAACCAGTCTGCCTCTGCTTCCCTGACCCAATGACTATCCATTGTCATCGATAGTAACAATTCATAGCCATTGTAATGAGCCACAGAAAGTGAACACCTCTGTAGCTCAGTGACTGAGTCACTCTCCTAGGTGTGGGAGCCACACATTCAAATTCTCTCTCTACACGAGTTGGGAATTAAACACAGGTTTTCCACATTCTCAGTCACTTTCCTAACCACTGAGCTAAAGCTCATAAGGGAGAAGGCAGCATCTCCTCTAGCCTTTTTGTGAAGCTACTTTTCCTTTGCTTTTGTCAAACTGTCTGAAATCAAAACATTTTCAAAATGTTTTTTTCTTTGGGTCAACCTGAAACTAAACTTTTTTCAATTTTTCAGTTGCCAAAGAACAACAACAAAAAAGTAACCCAGCTCTAGTCAGAATTAAATTTCAACATTAATACCCTATTGAGATGAAAGGCAGCAGTTCACATCTCTTAGAGCTATTGCTTCAATCTGACTGAAGAATTTACATCAGCCCCCATTTTAAAGGACAGTGTTTGCCACCACAAAAGCTAGACCTTTTACATGAAAAAATCGTATACTCTAGATAACTTAAAGGGGTCACCTGAGCAGTGTCCCTCATGCTAGCTTAGCTACTGTTAAATCAGTTTGCTAGTACCGGAGGCAAACATTGAAGAAGACTAGTATATGTGCTCAGTTGAAAACAGAGGATCATGAACATTCATGGATTATTGTATTTGTGAAGTGTATGATCATTTGGAATATACCTGCTCTGTTGAATGGGAAATCATAGTGACTCTTTGGCTGCAGCACAAAAAAAAAAGTGACTGAAGACTTCTCTCCCATTGTTCTCATCCGTGACATGTCCAATGCATTTAACAACATTTTGGAAAATGTATTGGGCTAGGCTTATTATGCATTTTGGACCCCTGGTACTCAGGAAAGCTCCAGCAGAGTTGAGACGTCTGCTATTACATTTGTGGAGCAGGTTTGGTGCTTTCAAGACTTGAATCTTGATGAAAAACGTTATGTTAAATGTATTTCTCACTATTCCAAAAGGACAGCTTAAAATTAACATGGTTACAGGGGTGTAGTTCCACTCACCACCACAACAAGGCATTAGGTAAGTATTTATCTTCAATGAAATATAAACTAAGCTGCAGTGACATACCTGAAGCATCTTAAAATTATATATTGCAAATGGATTGAGAAAGTGGGAAATTTACAGTAACGTACATCATTACAGAAGTTGTTATACTAGTCTGAAGTGAGTAGTGTTTCAAGAACAGTATATTTTCTCTTGATGCTAAAACTGATTCAGTCTATGAGAGAGCAATTGCCTTGGGCTTCTTTCCAGCTTCAAACACATAACTCATATAATTTGAAAACATGAAGACTTCAAACATTTTTTCCAGTCCTCTTTCCTCAGCAAAGCATTTTCTGAAATGGCACTGCTCCTTTGTGATTATAGATCTTAAAATACTGTATTTTATTGGTTTAAGGCATCTGCCTACAGTACACGTGGGTACAAGAATTCTAATCTCAAGCTCTTATGACAAACATCACTGCTTCTGAGTTTATATTTAATCAGGGATAAATGCTTATCTAATACCTATTTGTTGTGGCAAGTGGAAGCATGATAATGTAAATGTTGATTTTAAGCCATCCATTCTAGTGGCAAGAAATATCTTTTCAGTTTAATAATTTTTCATCATTGCTCTTTATTTGAAAACACCAAGCCTACTACACAAATGTAATCGATTTTTCAAATCCATTGGAGATTTTCTGAACCCAGCAGACCTTGTATCAAACATCTATCCTGTATATTTCATTTACCCCTCTTTTGTAAGGAGGAGGGTAGACCATAATTCTTCAGCAGGTATGTAACACTTCTGTATCTCACAAGGGATTGGGGTTGTGGCTTACCTCTGAATTTCCATTTCACTTCCAGTCTCCCAAATCAATAAATACTTAGGATTTTTATCAGTTTCTGAATTAAGCATTTTGAATGTTCACTATTCTCTTTTTTGAGCATTTCTACAGTAAATGTCTTCTGTTGTAATACAAAAATCAATGGTAGTAATTAAATTTTCATTTCTGGCATATTTCCCCATTTTGCCATAGCTGCAGGCTGTTTATAATCAAGGGTTACAATTTCCAACAGTCTCCATTCTGATTATTATGATAGTTCTTCTTTTCCACACACTTGTAAATTTCCTACTGCTTTATTCAACTGCACTGAGCAAGGTTGCAGCGGCTCTGGTAAATCAGCTTCCAGAGGGTTGCACAGCATGGAGACAGGATGGAATTTTTACTAGATTGGAACTTTATTCATTTTACTTTTAGTGGCATGTTACCCTCTCTCTGTTTGCTAGGATTTCACCCTTGAATTGAAATTACACTGTATCCCATAAAGTCTCAATCCCACAAGGTGTTGAGCATGCTTAGCTCCCACTAATTTCAATTATAAGGGCATCTTGCAGAATCACTGAATGGAAGTTAAAAAAGCAGAATAGATGTTAACATTCTGAATACCACACGCTGTAATAAAAGCAATCGTGTCACTCCTTATCATAGTACATCCCTCTCTGCCCATGTAACACTAAATCCAAATTAGAAAGTTCTCAAGAGCTTGGATTGCACATCAACAGCATTATTCATTATAATGGACTCCAGACAGCTGCCTCACACTGAAAGCCATTCCATGTGATGCTTGGCACTCAAAGAACAGTAGTGAAACCAATGATAAAATATTAGCTAATGGCATAATAGAGTCTCCTTCAGGTGCAGCTTAATAATAAGGTGCATAAAGTAGGCAAAAGGAAAAAGAAAACACCCATTGTATACGAGTGATGTGATAGCCATGCACATTAAGTGTTCGTAACTCTAATACACAATGAGGATGGGATCAGGACAAAGCAACATGCACACGGTAGTATCATTCCATAAACAAAAGAAACAGTTGAAAAGAAATAAAGGTTAGTTAAGTGCAACAATCCTGCCAAACACAAACCATTAAAAGTAAGGAAATGGCCAAATCATGGGACACCTCCTAGCCACTTTGCTAAGTGCTGTACAGATACAAGCAGACACAGTTCCTGCCCCAGAAAGTTTACACACCCTCACTGCCAGGTGATCCCCTACAGTTATACACAGACACAGACACACACACACACAGACACATACACACACACCTCCTACTTTGAGCTAATCCGCATCCCTTTCATCCTTTGGAAAAACCTCCTAAAGGGGTGAGAGGTTCCCACACCACTGCCAGGAAGGATGAAAAGTTAATAGAACCTCAAGCTATATTAACTTTCAACCAGTCTTCTTAGGCTTATGTCTGACACTCCCCTAGGGTCAACCATTATTATTTTTACCATGTCCCTTTATAGCTACACTAGATACAAAGTCATTTTTTACAATATGTGTTAGCTAATAGCCATTTTTCCTAGTCTAAAGAGTGTTTTAGAGGTTTCCTTATTGTTTTACAACAGGTGACATAGTGGAGCACGGCCTACCAGTTGCTTATTCTACCTCCTCCTTCCTTGGCTCCATATCATTATGAAGAATTCTCCATGGAGTCCAGAAACGGAGGATATGATGCCAATGAAGTGACTGACACTCATATTGGGAATCCATTGGGTTTCCGTGTCCCCCTTCTTATGGTGGTAGGAGGGAGAAAGTAGCAGTAGGTAATGCCTTTGGTAAGCACAGACAGCGGTTGGAAAAGCATTTGGTACAAGAAGCAAAGGAACAAGACAGCGAAGGGTTATTAAAAACAGCAGCTTTCTGAATTATAAATTGAGCCTGCTCACTGTTTGTTTCATAGTTATTCCTTCTCAAGTCACTAAGTTATAGTGACTTCTCAATTCATTCAGTCCTTTTCCACTAATTTCTCACCCAAAAAGGGAATAACTCTCTGCTGAGGGCCCAGGGCCAAATCCACAGATAGTAGAAATCAGTGTATTTCATTGACTTAAATGACCATTATACACCAGATACATATCTGGCCTATAACTTCACAGTGGCATGAAAGCCATAGCAGCTGAAAACGTAAGTGTTGGCATCATGACAAGCATATTACTATAAAATATTATTGTATCTTATATACTGTACATTTGAATTATACAGAAATATTACCCTATAACAATGTGGTTCTAGATGCATATTAGAATATTGGGGAATATGTGCACAAATATAGTTTAGTACTGCAACCTTAATTACGTACAAAGTTAATTATAGACTTGTCCAAAACTAAACTTAAAGATAGTGTGGAAATCAAATTTTAATCATGCATAATTTAATTGCAGAATGATCCACAGTGATCTCCTTCACTGAATATACTTTTCCCAAGCTCAAGTAGCAAACATTTTTTACAATTTAGTTCTCTTGGATTTAAGTTACTTGTGAATTCAATAGTGGGAATGGATTTTAAATATTTCTACTATATTCCATGTTTAAGTTTAAAAATTAAATTCTAACATTAAAAGATTTTGGTATTATACCTTAAGTAGTATATCTGAAAAATAGTGACAGTATAGCTGTTACTCCTAAAAATTGGGGTCAGTCAATATTTGTGGGGTGACTGGTGACTTTGCAGACCTCCATTTTTGTATGCCTAACTTGGGAACCCTTTAACAGGGCTGATTTTCAAGAAGTGCTCAGTACTTGTCTTCTGAAAATCAGGCCCCTTTAAAATGTCTGAAGTTGGGCATCCAACAAATGAAGGCAGCCAAAATAACTAGTCCCCTTTGAAAATTTAGGCTGGGATTTTTAGAACAGTTTAAGGGAATTAAATGCCCAAATCTATTGACTTTCAGGATTTATTGTTCTCGCATTTCTGATACAATTTGTTACTATGGACTCTAAACTAACAATGCAATGGCACCACATTAGTAACAAAATGCTGTAGTGTATTTGGTAAGGTAATGGATGACGTATAGCAACACTTAAACACTAATTTTAGAAATACACACATGTAACTACTTCTTGACTCAAACACAACTGTTCATGTGACTAAAGTTACACACAAATTAGTGTTGGCAAGATTGGGGCTTTATTGTGCAAAAGAGTGGTAGGTGATACCAATTTGGTTTAGCTTCTTCTAGCTTAAGGGCTCACCTGTTCTCAGCATACACCCCAATAACAAAGAAAAGCTACAATGGTGGAAGTATTAAGCTTTCAGAGGGGCATGAATTTAAATCAATCACTCTCAATCCCAGGTATAATATTGCTATAGATTAAGGCTAGCCCAGAAATTTAGTGTGGCACTGAAGGCACGTATCACAGAGATAATCACAAGTCTCTTCAACTTTTCCATTCTGGTTAAGGGATATATTTTCAAAACCTCTGATAAAAAAAGTGTTCAACCTCACAACCTCTGTTGAGTTGAATGGGAATTGTGTATACTCTTAAAAATTGACTCCAACACTAACAAAAAATGCATTATACAGAGGCCTATCCAAGGTCAGGAATCCATTTGTTTAAAGTGGAAGCATTTTAAAACAACTGCAATTGAAAGACTAGAATAGAACTCTAAAAGTATTAAGGTTGCTAGCCTTAGAAGCAGTCCTTGGAGGGATGTGTCAGTTTCCCAATAGCTAATTAGCTGTAAGGCGCAAAGCACTTGTATGAAGATACCAGCAGTACCACTGATAATACAATAACCTTCAAACTCTATGGAAAGACAACAAACTCTAGTTTGTCCATCTGCAGGATCTGAATTTTTAAACAATTGTTCTGTATACACCACAGCCTAGCCTTATCAGAATCATTTCTCACAGCTGTAGGTACTAAATCCATCAGTAGACATTGCAAGCAAAAGGCCTATCTGTGATAGGATGGAGGTTTTTGGAAGGAAAAATCATGATAATTGACAAATAATTTCAGGAGGTTTATTTTCTAGTGTGTGGGGGGGGGGATTTTTAAAGCAGCCTCTATCTTCTGATGACAGCCCAGTTCTTTCTGTTTAAGCTCTCTTCCAGCTCCCATAACAATTTGCAACACAAGAAAGCAGACAATCAGAAAATATACAGTTCCTCTATTTAAAAGGTAATTTCCTATTTTACATAGTCCCCTTTTTAACCTTCCTCATTGAAACATTGACAGGGAAATAATATTTTTTAATATTTCCATTCTGATAAATTAGCATGCCTCCTCCCATCTCCCACTAAGCATAGCTGGTTTCTCAGAGAGGTGACCTACAAAGGAAAAAAATGTCTCTGCCAATTTTTGCATTTTTATGATGGATAAAGAAGGCTGAAGATGGTGTGATTTTCAATCATTTTAATTCTTGGTTTTCTTCATGAAAAATTCAGGTCTTATGTAAGCCCTACTCCTGCAGCATGCAGATTAGCTTCTGTTCCCACAAGGACCCCCTTGAAGTCAATGGAGCTCAGCACAGGTACTGCTGTCTGCCTGTGCACTACACCTGAATTAAGTCCTAACTTGTTTTACTGGAAGAATTAAAAGAGTGGAGATTCATCAATTCTGAGGCCAGAAAGGACTTCCTGGTATAACACAGGCCACAGAACTTCCCCAAAATAATGCCATGGACGATATCATCCATGACAAATGTTAAAGAATGCTTAGTCAAACTGTATGAAACTCTGCTTTTGTTAACAGCTATTTAATTCATATGCGTGCCAAACTGTGGGAGAAAAGCTTTCTGTACAAAAATTCAACACCCCAGCTGCTGCAACTGGGGCCAGAGAAAGCTACAACCCAGTTCTCAATTTTTCCAGGAAACACAAACACTACAAAAGACATCCAATGGCTAGTAATTTTAATGTTAAAAAAAATCAAATAAACCTTTGAGGCCTTATTTATAGGTCATGAGGAAGCAATTAAGGGCTAAACATATTTTTCTTCTTTGGAAGTTAGATTTAAAAGAACAATGTTAATTTTTAATGGCTCCCTTCTCCTACAGAAATCTCCAAGTCTTTTGGGGGTGGCTGCTGCTACTTTCCCCAGACAGCGAAATCACAAGGCTGTTATCCCCTAAGTGGGGCACTCCGATGTTTTTGTTTGCTTGTTTGTTTTTTAAGAGGATTCCTGTTCCAGCAGAAGAAAAGGAAACTAGTCAATAATTGTTGGGGTTTTTACTTCACAAACACAGCTGTCTTCTCCAACTTAGTGTGTTCCCAGCCCCTCCACAGCATTAGCTGGTTTTGTTCCTATACCCAGTGGATAGATGGGTCTGTGATACCATCTTGACTGAAGGCAACACCATGGCTGGACTCCAGGTAGGAATTTTCTTGATAATCGACCACCAACTGGAGGTATTCTCCACAACCTTTGCCAAAATTGTGGAGCTGTGCAGCAGAGTGCATAGAAAAATATCCACCCTGCTTTCCCAACAGTAATCTAAGTAACTTCAATGAGAGTGTGACGGGTTCAGTCACAGAGATCTCCTTGGGAATATCACCTGACATGCTGAAAGTACTTCTGAGCTCATTTTCATGCCAGCTTGGGACTCCGGAACCCTGTCTTGTTGAGCCAGACATGCTATGTCTGCTGCAACACAGACCCAGGGTCTGAACCACGTCCCCAAAGCTACAGGCTTTAACTGAAAACCACTTAGCAGGTATTCCTGTCTCCAGCACCCAGACACCCAGCTCCCAAACCCCAAATAAATCCATTTTACTCTGTATAAAGCTTATACAGACTAAACTCATAAATTGTCCACCCTCTATAACACTGATAGAGAGATATGCACAGCTGTTTGCTCCCCCAGGTATTAATCACTTACTCTGGGTCAATTAATAAACAAAAGTATTTTATTAAGTATAAAAAGTAGGATTTAGGTGGTTTCAGGTAATAACAGAACAAAGTAAGTCACCAGGTAAAATAAAGCAAAAACACACAAGTCTAAGCCTAACACATTAAGAAACTGAATACAGGTAAATCTCACCCTCAGAGATGTTCCAATAAGCTTCTTTCACAGACTAGACTCCTTCTTAGTCTGGGCCCAATCCTTTCCCCTGCTACAGTCCTTGTTAGTTCCAGCTCAGGTGATAACTAGGAGATTTCTCATGACTGGCCCCCTTTGTTCTGTTCCACCCCCTTTATTGCTTTGGCACAAGGCAGGAATCTTTTGTCTCTCTAGGTCTCCACCCCTCCTTCTAAATGGAAAAACACGAGCTTTAAGATGGATTCCAGTGACATGGTCACATGTCCTGTGAAACTTCATTACTCATCGGCCGGCACCCACGTGTACAGGAAGGCTTACTAGTAAACAGAGCCATTTACAACCATTCTGAAGCAATGGCTTCTACTTAATATGTTTACATCAGTAATACAAGTTTATATCTTATTCTCCTAGCTCCAGACATAGAAATAATACATGCAAATAAATAGGATGAACACACTCAGTAGATTTTAAACTTTGTAATGATACCTTACAAGAGACTTTTTGCATAAAGCATATTCCAGTTACATCATATTAACATTTATAAGCATATTTTCATAAAGCATATGGAGTGCAATGTCACAAAGAGTAAAGAGACTATCTCAGCAGGATATTTACTAGAGCTCTAACACTGGGGACCTTTGGGAAAGTGAGAACAAACTGAGCCAGAATAACTTTGACAGCAGTCAAATCTTTATACCTAATACACATTTTAAATTACAAGATTACCCCAACAAGATCAGAGGTTAATTCTGTAATGGAGTGAGCCACCTCCACCTCACTGAGTCAGCATAACCCAATTAACTCTCCCCTAGCAGCATAGGGACCTGCTAGCAAGGAGTGGGGGGTTACAGGCCAATACAACTAGTCTGCTATTTCTATTAGCTAAGGAAGATTTCCTTTAGCTCACATGTAGCAACATGTGGCTTGTCGGCTGAAGGTCAGGAATCTAGCGAAAGCTTTTATGATAGAAGTAGTAGTTACATTGGGGGACAGAAATACATTAAAAGAACATTAAGATTTCAAAGTCAAGCAATGATAAGTTAGGAAATGCCAGAATTAAGGTTACCTATACTACATTAACTCAGACCCCTTGTGCCTGGGTGACCAGATGTCCCAATTTTATAGGGACAGTCCCAATATTTGGGGAGGGGGCGGGTTTCTTATATAGGCTTCTATTGCCCACCACCCCCATCCCAATTTTTCACACTTGCATTCTGGTCACCTTTTGCATATGCATTCTGATATAGCCTTTTGTGATATGATCACATACATTTTCCCCCACAGGACCTCTGGCTCATTCAGTGTACAGGCAACTTTTCAATATGCTTCTTCCTATAATTATGACAATTGCCTACAGCAGATTGATTCTGAGAAGTTGTCAGGGGCGGCTCTAGGAATTGCGCCGCCCCAAGCAGGGCAGCACGCTGCGGGGGGCGCTCTGGCGGCCGCCGGTCCTGTGGCTCCGGTGGATCTCCTGCAGACATACCTGCGGGAGGTCCACCAGAGCCACCTGCCGCCCTCCCGTGGCGCGCCGCCCCAAGCACGCGCTTGGCACGCTGGGGTCTGGAGCCAGCCCTGGAAGTTGTGCCACCTCTTTAAGAGTCAGAGAAAGATAGCATGAGAAAAACACAAAGGCCAGTAAAAACACATGCCAGCTAGAAGGAAGATTCACTTGTAAAATGGCCACCTTAAGCCTGCAGCTGCTTCTCTCGTTTGTATTTAAAGAAACAGCTATCAGGAGATCATATTGGGAAGGACTTCTGAGTGTGATGCCATATTAGAGACTTCATTGGGGGCCAAATATCACAGAGAAAGGAGCTCCTAGGACAAGGGCTATATCCCCCCTTTTCAGGGGTGGAGACCTGGGTGGAAGGGAACCAGGAACATTTAGTGTTGGATATAGTCATGTGCATTTGTTAATTTTGATATATTCCTGTAATAAAAATCTGGATGCTTTTTGAGTATCAGCTCCTTCTTGGGCTTAAAGTTACCACCATAGAATCACTGATTCAGGAGCCCCTCTAGTTCTTGTCATTCTTTATTTTAGAAATTGATGCCATCTGTAGTTCTATCATCAGAAACTTCAACTTTAATAATTTTCTCTCCTGACATGATCTAATTTTCTTTGTGTTTGTTCTCTCCACATCTCCTTCCCACTCTGCACCCCTTCTCATTAAAAAATATGTCCATTTCTGGCATCTTTTCTTCCCAATCTCCTTTGTTAACATGGAGTGCTCCTTCTTCTACCTCTAAGGCCCTGATGCTGAAATGAGCTCCATGTGGCACCCAGACGGTGTTCATAGGCTCTGACGCTGCTATCTGGCCTGTGTTTGAATACTGCCAGTACTACCACCCCTATTGATATAGTAAAATCTTTGTTGTGTTTTAATGTAACCCTTCTGCCAGGCCGAAACAATAGCAGCAAGGGCCGGGTTCAATACATATGGGTCCCTTCCCTACAATGTAATGCAAAACCAGCTCGAGCCCCCACCCAGTGACCTGGGAAAACCTTACACACACCCCTGGGCGCCTCAAGGAGGCAATACTTCCCCTCTCGCAAGCACAGAGTCTTGGTGTAGCAGAAAAGATTTAATTACATGAGGTAAACAACAAGCATTAAATTGGGAAAATACCTCAGCTAGAGTTCATAGATCAAACCGTGAGCAAAGACCCACCCAAGGAAATTGGGCCGTGTCCTTCTCTCTGGTCTCTTGAGTCCAGCAACCCCCCAAATCACCCACAGTCCCAAAAGTCCCACAATCCAAAAGTCTCTATCCCAGGTCAGGCAGCCCCAGAGTTCGAGAGTCTACCTGCAGAGGTCCCCCTCCCCAGCCTCGGTAGCAAGGGGCACCTTACGTGGTTTGGGGCCAACTGCCCTGCCTCTTCACGGGGTTCTGCTTCCACTAGTCGTCCCCGCAACTGCTCAGCTCCGTGGCTCCGTGGGCTGCTCCACCCGTCCCACAGCTGCTCCGCTCTACCAGCTGCTCTGGTCCACTAGCTGTCCTGTGAGCCGCTCCAGCCGTCCTCGGAAACTGCTCGCTCCACTCTGCCAGCTGCTCTGCTCCACAGTATAGCTTCAGGCTCCCCCACTGGTTAGCACAGTACTCAGTGCTCTTAGCTCAGCGATTCCAGTGATTTCAACTCTTAGTGATTTCAGCTCACAGTAGGGGAGCCCAGTGCCAGTGCACTACTGGTCCAAAGTGAGTTCAGCTCAGTAACCTGTATCTAGATTCTTAAGGGAATCAAAATTAACTCTGACATTCCACAGTGGAGAGAGGCATAGGCAAAACTGGGGCCTCTGGCTCACACAAGGAGCCTGCACCACCAAGTACAGATACCTATCCCCAGCCTCTCTCGAATCACTGGGTTTTGGAACCCATGTCCCTTGTCTAACAAGTACTATTTAATGTAGGTTGAGTCATTTCTGTCATAAAGCAGTCTCATAGTTCCTCATTCACATAATTAAGGTAACAGCACTTTTTTTTCCTTCCTGCCCCAATAACAAAGAAATTGGGGATTCCACAGTGTGAAAATAACCTTCCCATGCTGCTGTGTGTTATGCTAAGTGGAATGGGTTTACCAATGCAAATGCACATTCCTAAAATTCTTTTGCCCACTCCTCATAATGTACCACCAGATGTCAGGGTAGAGCTCATCCTGACTCTGCTTACATCAATAGTGTGATATGAAGGGGGGAAGGATAGCTCAGTGGTTTGAGCATTGGCCTGCTAAACCCAGGGTTGTAAATTCAATCCTTGAGGGGGCCACTTAGTACTGATTTTGCCCTAGATCCCTATGTCCTCCTAGTGAAGGCAGGGGGCTGGACTTGATGACCCTTCAGGGTCCCTTCTAGTTCTAGGAGATATTTTATTTATATATAGACTATATAGTGCTAATTTTATTTTAGATTTTGCTGCACTGCCCTAGTTTTTGAGAGAGGGTGGAAAGTTATTGTCACTGATAATGATAGATATAGATATTTCCACGGAAAGAAAAAGAAAGCCTTTGTGTTTTTTACAGTAGTAGCTATTGGTGTACAGATTTAGTTCTACAAACACTTCTACACACATGTAAATTTACTACAGTCAGTCAGTGGAACTACTCACAGTAGCAAAGCAAGCATGAGCATAATTTAGTTTTGGTGTGCAGCAGGAGATTCTGTTTCATCCTGGAGAGTTAGGCCCTGATATTGCAAACTGCTTGGCCCAGAAGAACCAGTTGCCTAAAAGGAGCATCACAGATCTCAGGGAGACTTCTCTGATGTTTAAAGTTATGCACATGCCTAGCAGTTGCAAGATCACTGTATCTTAAGTACACCATGTGATGGGTTAGATCACAGAAACCCCCTTGGGGCTGCCAACTGATGTGCTAAGACTACCTTTGCCCCTACTTTCCTGACCTGGCAGGTTAGGACTTTGGCTCAAACCAGGCAGGGGACCGGACCCGCTAGCCTGCTGCAAACCCAGACCCAGGGTCTGAACCATGTCTCTTAACAGCTGTAGGCTTAATCTGAAAGCAGCTAACAGAAGTGTTCCTGTCTTTAGCACTCAGATGCTCAACTCCCAATGGTGTCCAAACCCCCAGATAAATCTGTTTTACTCATAATTTGTTTGCCCTCTATAAGACTGACAGATATGCACAGCTGTTCCACACACACACACACCCCCCGGTATTAATACATACTCTGAGTTAATTAATAAGTAAAAAGTGATTTTATTAAATACAGAAAGTAGGATTTAAGTGGTTCCAAGTAGTGACAGATAGAACAAAGTGAATTACCAAGTAAAATAAAATACGCAAGTCTATGTCTAAGAAACCGAATACAAATAAAATCTCACCAGTTCCAGTAAGCTTTCTTTTTACAGACGAGTCTCCTGCTAGTCTGGGTCCAGCAATCACTCACATGCCCTTTAGTTTGTCCTCTGTTCCAGTTTCATTCAGGTATCCTTGGAGGTGGAGAGGATCTTTAGCCAGCTGAAGACCAAATGGAGGGGTCTCCCAGGGGTTTAAACAGACGCTCTTATGGGTAGAGACCCCCTTCTCTCTCCTATGCAAAGTCCAGCTCCAAGATCCAGTTTTGGAGTCACATGGGCAAGTCAACTGTCCATGCATGACTCAGAACTTTCAGGGTAGCAGCCATGGTTCACATCCTTCCTTGAACATCCTCAGGTAGACCTCTTACGTGGATTGGAGCATTCCAAGATTCATTGTTCCTTAAGTGCTTCTTGCTTGGGCACTTAACTTTGCAAATTCCTTTCTAAATAAGCTGACTACATGCCTTACAAAGCTTCCTTAGAAATCAAGCAAGTATATAGCCAATATTCATAACTTCAAGTACAAAAATAAGTGCATGCAAATAGGATGAACACATTCAGTAGATCATAACCTTTACATGGATATATTATGTGGCATATATAACATTCCAGTTATGTCACATACATTCATAAGCATATTCCATAAAGCCTTGTGGGGGGTACCATCACACACTTATTGACCCATTACCATGGCAATGGAGAATCCACACAATAATTAAGATATTTAGTAGAGCTGGGTGAAGAAAGGCAACTCTGCTTCATTCCAAACAGGAATGAAAGCCAAAAATTTCAAAAAATTCTCAGTGAAAGGGAATGGAGACCCAGCTCTGGAGCAGTCCACCTGGTGGGTTACCCAGCCCTGGAGACCCTGGAAGCCTGGGCTGCCAAGGAGGCACATCTCTCAGGCAGGCTGCCAAAAAGCTGTCAGGAAAGCAGAGTTGCACTGGAATCCTGCCTAGGTTCTGTCAGAACTTTGTCAAAATTTAACCCTTCTCGTGGAATGTTGCATAGGAATTTTTTCTGGCCAGCTGTAGTGTTTATCCTCGACAGCTCTGTGAGGTAAAGAAGTACTATGATCACCATTTTGCAGACAAGGTAAGTATCACAAAGGAAGTATGTGGTAGAGCAGGGATTTGAAGCGAGGTTTCAACTTGTAACCCAGCATCCCTAATCACTGACATCCTTTCTCAGCTTGTAGGTCTCGTGATTTGACTGTGGTTGATGTAGACCTAAGTGATATTAGTCTTGTTATCTACTCCTGCACTGTGATGCCAGTTGCCAATTCCTTCCCCTCACATCTCCATACTTTAATTTCCTTACTTCCCCCCACCACATATGCATGTAATGCCCTTCCCATGCTGTTTCCCCAAGCCATTCCTTTCCTTACATTGAAGTCCCTCCTAAGGGCTTCCTTCTTTTGCTTACTCAAAAGTAATCCCTTTCGGGTTTCCAAGTGTGTCCTGTCTCCCAGGCCCTGATCTTGCAAACATTTAAGCATCTACACAACTTATGTAGGGTGAGTAGTTCCAATGGGACTACTCAGAGTGTGACATTAAGCACATGCATAAGCCACTACAGGATTGAATTTGAATCGTGTTTTAGTTTAATCTAAATCAAGAATTAATCTGGTATATTTCAAAGGAAATATTTGTCCTGTTAAGTCTCCTGATTTATCAAGGGACACACAATTGAGAAGCTTTACATAATAAAACAACAACACCTACCTGTTCTGTAGTTCTTTTTCTCAGTAGATTTCAAGACACTTCATAATGTTTAATGTAATTATCCTTGACACACCTGTGACTTAGTGAAGTATTATCCCTATCTTACAGATGCGAGTTGAGGCACAAAGACTGAATGATTTGCCCAGGGACACACAGGAAGTCTGTGGCACAGTAGGAAACTAGAGGTCTCCCAAGTCATTAGCTAGTGCTTTGACCACCAGACCATCCTTCCTTGCCCAAAGTTTTTAAAATTAGAATATTAGACCAGCACAGAAATAACATTGGGCCTGATCCAAAGCCCACTGCAGTCACTGAGAATCAGGCATTAACCCTGCCAGATTAAGAGTTTTATTGGTGATAAGTATATGAAGATACAATTGATGAAACACTGAATGATACCTATCTTATACTTAATTAACATTTGTTCAGAAGAGTTTGTATGAGTGGAACTTCTTGATCATTTTCTTGTAACATATGTTGTCTGCTGATGTATGCAACACCATGTGGTACTGGCACCTTTTCTCTTGCAGTAAAGGATTATAAGAATCAATAGTATGTATTTTCATTTACATGTGCACAAATGAATCCTGGAGCCTCATTATATATATTGGAACTGGTCAGAAAATGTTTCTCTTTCTTTCTAGGGTGGAAAATTGCTACAAAAAAGAAAAACATTTGCCCAGTTCAGAGATAAACATGAGGCACAACAACAACATTTCCAGATTGAAATATTTCAGGTTTTGGCCAAAATATTTCAGTTTTCAGACATTTGAGGGGAAAAAAAATCAAAACTGTCTGCAGAAAATAGATACTTCTAGCAAGACTATTAGTATAATTGAAAGCCCAATTTTCAAATTTGTGTTGAAGGAAACCTCTTTGACCAGCCCTATTTATTATACATAAAACTTCACTTACAGAGTTTTATTGAAACTTGATCTAAGAAAAGAGACATAATTTAATTGTTTAAAGACCCCACAAAATTTTGTAGTAAAGGATGAAGCTCCCTGTAGCTACACTGTCCAGCAGGTAGCACTGGTATCCTCCACAAATACTAGACAAAACTTTGGAAAGGAAAGAAAGGAAAAAAATAAAGGGAGGGGAAAGGTTTCTGCCCTTCTTGCTGCTTTACAATATATAATAAGGTAGGTTTGTTCAGGGAGTTTTGGGGGGGAAAGCACGCGAGGGGGGGAAGGGTTTAAAAGTTATTTTCCTGTAATTTTTAATAGTGAAAATTCAGTTCTTCAGTAGTGTGGAAGGGTGTCTGGAGAACAAATTATATCATGACACCATCAATTTCAAGAAACTGAAAGCTGGTCACAGAGAGGATTTTAATGAGACTAACACCACTAAAATTCTCACAACAATTGAACATTTTGGAGAAGGGATGATTGTTAGATTCAGCACACCCATCCCTTCCAATAAGTTACCTTGAAGTCTTGCAGCAAAAGCAGGGAAAGGTCAAACTTAACATTAGAAACATCAGAAGAATGTTAAACACATCAGAGGAAAATAGTAAATAAATAAAGCCAATATTCACACCTTTTTATACCTTCTGAAGGAGCAAAATGGAGTACAGGCTTAATTGTAAAGCAAACAACAAATTCTTTGTAGGATCACTTACCCCAGTCTGCAAACACTCATGCACATGCTTAGCTTTAAGCATGTGAGTGAACACACTGGCTTCAATAGAACCCCTTAAAGGCTTGAAGTTAAGCACAGGCTTATGTTCTTGAAGGATCAGGGCCTCAGTCTCCACTGGTGAAGTTATCTGTCCCAACAAAAAAAAATTAATTTGCAGATTCTTTCTGGACATCACTATGGGGACTTTAGTGTCACCCAGGGATATGTTTAGAATTGGAGGCTAGTCACTGGTGTATACGGTACTTCAATTTGTCTATAAGCAGTTAAAGAATGTTTTAAAAAGTTTAATGTTTTACTTTATCTTTCAGTCTTTCCTTTTTCATCTTTGCAGTTCTCCGCCTGTTCCAGTTCCTCTGTTCATTTTGTAACATTTCCAGCGGTCCTTCCTAGCTGAAGGCTTATATTCTGCCTTTTTACCCTTACAACTATCTTCACCTCTTTGTTCAGCTGTATCAGCTTTGTGTGGGTGCATTTTTTTTCCTTGCGCACTCCTGCCATATACACAGTGATGTTAGATGGCAAACATCAATTTTAGGCATATATTAATTTATGTTTGGACTCCTCATTTCCCTTCTGTTTGTTCTCCCCCTTACATGGATTTCTGTTCCAAAGTTAGAATAAAATGACATCTTATCTTCCACAGTATCACATTTTAGTTGTCCTGCCAGAAGAAGTCAGAACGTGTTGAAGCTGAACAGAGTATATACACAACTAATACTGAGATTTTAAGCAGTAAAATAAGTAGCATTAACTGAAAACTGTGGCCTTATTGCTACAGATAAGTTCCATACAGATTGACTAAATCTGGGTACATCTAAACACTTCAGTATTCATCCATCTGTGACTACCTCATATTTTGATTACTTATGCTTCCCTCTTAATCACATTATAGCACCATTTTGTTTTACTGCATTTTCAGAAATATAACCACCATGTACATCTACCATCATACCACTCCTAAAAGTAGTCTTAAGCAAAGTTATTTCAAAGGGTGCCTCCTTAAAAATAAGCATTCTTGGGTAACATATTTACACATTTGTACCAGAAGATAGAATGGCAGGTTAGATAGAAAAGTTGGATCTGGACTATCATTTATTTGTATTATCACTTGGAACTTCAGAAGTCATAGAACATCGTTTAAGATATTTGAAGAATAGTTTCAAGGCTAAGAGAGAGTGTTTCTAATTAGTTGTGTCTTAGGTTGAGACGAAGAATGAACATTAAAGTCTGCAACACCTGAAAAATTCAGCTTTTCCTGTTAAAAATGCATCAGTCTTGCATACAGCACAGGTTAATTTGGATTGTAAATGCTAAATTAGATTGCAATTTGTGAGTGGTAGGCCCTGGGAGGGATTCTCCCACCTGTAATAAAACATTTGCATTCCTGTGGCAGTGTAAAGAGGTCAGACCCAGCCAAGTGAGAATTTTGCTGACGAAGGAATTGAGTGAGACAGCCACAGACTTTCCTGTGACGCTCACTCTGCAAACCCTGGAGCTGTAGCAGACATTAGTATGGCTATTTGAGGCAAATAGGCTTGGCCTCATGGCCTGTCATAACTTAGGCAGTCCACCCAGGGCTGCTTAACTTACACTGAGGGCTGATTTAGCCCCCACAGCAACCCAGAACTGGGAGGGTACAGACACATTGAGTACTGCAAGATGTGGACAACATGCATTATATAAACTTATGGTACATAAAAATACATATGTAGTAATAGAAAAGTTTTGCTAGCAGGGTAATTTCAAGCACTTCACTGCTGCTCTCTGCACAATCAATGTGTTTGATTTTGATGTGACCCCATAGAAAAGCAGATTTCACATTATTCAGGGATTACTGGATTGAGGCCATTAAACTGTCAGCTGTGTATTTCACTGCCCTTTTGAATGCCTTATGAGAGCTACATCAGTCTTTAATGTAACATTATCAAATCTAGGGCTGTGATGTTTTTCCAGTTCAGGACCAATTGCTACATTGTGTGACAAAGTTCCTCCTCTACCTTGGTGGGTCCTGCACTTATTGGCGGATTTGCTCACCTCAGAGATCTTCTCTTCTGGTGGAACCCACAGTCTGGGTCAACTCCTCCTGTGTTGGATCAAGAGGTTTGGGAGGGGGAACCCGGGCCCTCCCTCTACTCCAAGTTCAGCCCAGGGCCCTGTGGATTGCAGCTGTCTATAGTGCCTCCTGTAACAGCTGCATGACAGCTACAACTCCCTGGGCTACTTCCCCATGGCCTCCTCCAAACACCTTCTTTATCCTCACCACAGGACCTTCCTCCTGGTGTCTGATAACACTAGTACTCCTCAGTCCTCCAGCAACAACACACCCTCTCAGCTCTTTGTGCCTCTTGCTCCCAGCTCCTCACACACACACACCACAAACTGAAGTGAGCTCCCTTTTAAACCCAGGTGCCCTGATTAGCCTGCCTTGATTGGCTGCAGGTGTTCTAATTAGCCTGTCTGCCTTAGTTGGTTCTAGCAGGTTCCTGATTACTCTAATGCAGCCCCTGATCTGGTCACTCAGGGAACAGAAAACTACTCATCCCGTGACCAGTATATTTGCCCTCTACCAGACTCCTGTACCCTTCACGGGGCCGTGAGCACGGGCGTGTACTTGGCGCAGTTTACCCCTGTCCCCAACACCTGCCCCTTTTGCGGCGTGAAGGAGATCCTGACTCACGTCTATTTAGAGTGCGCCAGGTTGCAGCCCCTGTTCCGGCTCCTCTTGGCTCTCCTCTTGCGTTTTTGGTTGCACTTTTCCCCTCACCTGTTTATCTATGCACTCCCCATCCGTGGACCCACAAAGTTGCGGGATCTCCTTGTCAACCTCCTCTTGGCCCTGGCCAAACTTGCCATCTACAAAACCAGGGAGAGGAGGTTGGCCGACGGGATTTCCTGTGACTGTGGGGCCTATTTCCGCTCCTCTGTCCGTTCACGCATCCGGGCAGAGTTCCTCTGGGCGGCGTCCACTGGCTCCCTTGACACCTTCGAGGAGCAGTGGGCGTTGTCCGGGGTTCTCTGCTCGGTGTCCCCATCAGGTTCCCTTCGTTTAACCCTATGACCTCACTCCCGATCCTGTTTTTTTCATTGGTTGTCCCACGTACTTAGTTAATATCCCAGACCTGTGGATCCTCCCCTTAGGCTGGGGGGAGGTCCTTTAGCAGTGGACGGGCTTTGCCCGCCCACTTCCTGGATACTAATAGTACCAGACTCCTGTACCCCACTGGTCTGGGTCTTTCAAAATTGATTTGTTCCCGTAAGGTAAATTCACCCTGTGCAAAAGGCTCACATAAGACCTATGTGCCACTTACCTTTTGCCCTCAAAGCAGAGCTTACTAAAGTGGTATATCAACCTCATGCTGACACTCTGCATAGAGGTAAATTTCATCCACAGTAAATACTCTGTGGACTTGGTCCCTGCAGGTCGGGAGCAATGTGAGGAAGCTTATCCTACTTCAGTCTCTGGGGTTGTGGATCTGATATATTTCACAATCACTATAAAAAGTAAAGCTTGGATGTGAGGTAGCCACCTGTAAAATACTTTTTTCCAGAAATGTAGGCATGTTTCAATTATATAAATACAATCAATTAACCAAAAACTAATAAGCTTCTACTTCATGCTGAGTTAGTACCCCCTGAAAATAGGGGTTTGGCTACACTCTTAGCTGTCTCATTCCCAGGTGCCTTGCCACTCACTGATAATAAAATATCTTCAAAGACTTCTGTCTCACAGATGTATAATTTTAATGCTCACACTTGGGTGATTCCAGAATAAAAACACGTTTGCCCTAAAGCGGTGCTTTAAACAATTATAATCTGAACTGTGAAAGTTTTCCAGTTTAACAGAACCATGAGAATTTAGTGAATGTCATGTGACAAAATCCTATCCATGCCCATAGCTGTTAAGGATGAACAGAAATTGCATAGTATTCACACAAAACTCCACACAGGGTATTTGTAATTCAGATTTGGCTCACAATGCATTCATTTACATTTTATAATGACTTTAGCAGACAAAAAAATCCTAGTATATAACAGGTTTATTCCCCAGTTACCAGAATGTAAAAGAGACTGATTCAATACACTGGTAATAAGAGCACCACTTCAATTTTCAACATCATCATCCACAATGAGAAATAGTACCAGTCAGATTAAGGGCTTACTTTTCCCAAGGCATTATGTGGAACTGAGCCCCCCTGTGTTCCACCACCCTCATCTTTAAATCAAAGTTCTGGCTGAGATTTCATTAGAATTTCAGAAGAGGATTGGTCATCCTTCCTCCAAATGATTTCACTCTGCTTTCACTCTTTGATGCATGCAGCTGACACCTTGTTAAGTGAATGAGAGTTACATGCATACCTAAAGGAGAATAGCCTCAGAAATGTTTCTAAAGGAGCGTGGAGATGGCATGGGATGTGAGGGAACAATCTCCACCAGCAGATTCTTTTTAATGATGCAAAAATGTTTTGCAGTTTGGGAATAAATTCTAAACAGGAGGACTCTCTCATTTGACATTAATTGCAATGGTAGGAGGCCCAGATACTTCTTTCAAAGTAGGTGAGTAAAGAAAATGGTTAAATCCTACATGCCATTTAGAATAGCTCATGCAAAAGTCTTCAGAGACACTGCATAACAGAGAGACTGAAAGACAGAGAGAATGTTTAAGCCTTAGAAAGCTCTTGTGTAAGCAGATTTTCTCTCCTTTTCCGGGAAGACTGGGACAGAAAATCTTTGGTGTTATAAAAATATTTTGCACATTCACTTTAAGACTTCCTATATTCTATGCGGTTTAAATTCCTGTCCATCTTTTGTGCTGAATAAGTTTTACTGTATTGGCAAAGAGCTAAAGTCTTCCCTCTTTCTGCATGTAGAAGGGAGCAAAAGCCATTCGAGCAGCATGGAGGTGAGGTGATGAACAGGCCTGCTACTACTACCCCCACTCCACTTAGTCCCATGGAAGGAAAAGATGCTCTGCATGTATTCAGCTCCATGGGTGAAGAAGGAATGGGAAAACTGTGCTGTCACCACACTGTCTCCCACCAACTCAGCAGAGAATACATTAGTCAGTTAATTATGACCCCTACATTGACCTTACATGTTTCTCCCCGTTCCATGGCCTGATCATTCCAGTGGGAAAGCCTATTGGAGCTGAGGATCAAGAAACAAACAATTCCACACACAATTTTGATCTTCAGCCTCCTCCCCATCACAAGGTGCAGATGTCTCAGGAGATCCAGGAGTTCTGATGACACAATGATCTTCCCAATTTACAGAGAAAAAGGTGGGGGGAGGAGGGGCAGAGAAACAACCACTGCCCCACCCCAGCCTCTAAGGGGAATGTGCTCCAGTAGGCATAGGCACTTCTGCCCCTGTTCCATTCAGCATGGCCCTGGCTTAGACCTGCCTTCCCTGCTCCCCCTCCCGCATCCAGCTCCGCTTCCCAGTCCCAGTCTCCTCACTTAGCCATTCCCTTAGGGTTCCCTTTCCAAGTCCCAGTCTTCCCCTCTAATAACCTAGCTTCCAGTTTCAGTCGCCCTTCCCAGGCTCATCTTCACAGTCTCCTTGTTGACCCTTTGTCCCAATCTCCTTATTTAGCCAGTACCATTTCCTGACCCTCTAGATCCTTCATCCAACTTCAGTCTCCCCTCTCCTAGTCTCATAGACTCATAGACTTTAAGGTCAGAAGGGACCATTATGATCATCTAGTCTGACCTCCTGCACAATGCAGGCCACAAAATCCCACCCATCCACTTCTATAACAAACCCCTAACCTATATCTGAGTCATCAAAGTCCCCAAATTGTGGTTTGAAGACCTCAAGCTGCAGAGAATCCTCCAGAAAGTGACCCATGCCCCATGCTGCAGAGGAAGGCGAAAAACCCCCAGGGCCTATGCCAATCTTCCCTGGAGGAAAATTCCTTCCCGACCCCAAATATGGTGATCAGTTAAACCCTGAGCATGTGGGCAAGACTCACCAGCCAGCACCCAGGAAAGAATTCTCGTGAGTAACTCAGATCCCAACCCATCTAACATCCCATCACAGACCACTGGGCATACTTACCTGCTGATAATCAAAGATCAATTGCCAAATTAATTGCCAAAATTAGGCTATCCCATCATACCATCCCCTCCATAAATTTATCAAGCTTAGTCTTAAAGCCAGATATGTCTTTTGCCCCCACTACTCCCCTTGGAAGTCTGTTCCAGAACTTCACTCCTCTAATGGTTAGAAACCTTCGTCTAATATCAAGTCTAAACTTCCTAGTGTCCAGTTTATATCCATTTGTTCTTGTGTCCACATTGTTACTAAGCTTAAATAATTCCTCTCCCTCCCTAATATTAATCCCTCTGATATATTTATAAAGAGCAATCATATCCCCCCTCAACCTTCTTTTGGTTAGGCTAAACAAGCCAAGCTCTTTCAGTCTCCTTTCATAAGACAGGTTTTCCATTCCTCGGATCATCCTAGTAGCCTGTCTCTGAACCTGTTCCAGTTTGAATTCATCCTTCTTAAACATGGGAGACCAGAACTGCACACAGTATTCCAGATGAGGTCTCACCAGTGCCTTATATAACGGTACTAACACCTCCTTATCTTTGCTGGAAATACCTCACCTGATGCATCCTAAAACTGCATTAGCTTTTTTTACGGCCATATCACATTGGCAGCTCATAGTCATCCTGTGATCAACCAATACTCCGAGGTCCTTCTCCTCCTCTGTTACTTCCAACTGATGCGTCCCCAATTCATAACTAAAATTCTTGTTATTAATCCCTAATGCATGACCTTGCACTTTTCACTATTAAATTTCATTCTATTACTATTACTCCAGTTTACAAGGACATCCAGATCTTCCTGTATGATATCCCGGTCCTTCTCTGTGTTAGCAATACCTCCCAGCTTTGTGTCATCCGCAAACTTTATTAGCACTGTCATAGGTCTCACCCCCACTTAGAGCTGTTGGGTTCCAAAGTGGGGACCTGCCTTGGTTTCCCTCTAAACTAAAATCCTAGTTTAGATCTGGTTCTCGCTGCCACCAGTCAGTTTTTAAGTGTCTGACACACTCCCTGTTCCCCCAAAAACTTCCCCTGGGGAACACAGATCCAAACACCTTGAATCTCACCAGAGAGAGAGAAACAGCCAGTTCCCCTCCCCCACTTCCCTCTCTCCAGCCTGCTTTGGAGAGATTACACCGAGTCAAATCCTTGACTCAACACAAAGAGGGACTCACCTCCCCCTCCACTTCCCTTGAATCTCCACAAAAGAAGGAATTAACCAAGTCCAAAGAAAAGAAAAGAATTTATTAAAGAATAAAAAGAAAGTAACTGTCTCTGTGATACCAAGCTGGAACAATACACAGGGTCTAAACTTATCAATCTCTGGAGAGAATTCCCCCTCCCCCTTTCTCAGTAAAAGCAATATCAGCAAACAGGAATAAAGAATTTCCTTTAGCAAACACACAATTGCAAATATAAAAAGCAACTCAAAAGACTAATCCGCCTCTCTAATTAATACTCACTATTAAATAGTAGAAACTACTCCAGGAGAACTTGGAGACATGACTGACCTCTCTTAGATCCAAAGAGAGCTCTGAGCAAACAAAGAACACAGACAAAGGCTTCCCTCCACAGAGATTTGAAATTATCCTGTTCCTTGATTGGTTCTCTGGTCAGGTGTTTCTCAGGTTACTGAACTTGTTAACCCTTTCCAGGGAAAAGAGACCTTAACCCTGATCTGTTTATTTATGGCAAGCACATTCCCGCTTTTTGTGCCAAGGTCAGTAATAAAAAGGTTAAATAAAATTGGTCCCAAAACTGATCCCTGAGGAACTCCACTAGTAACCTCCTTCCAGCCTGACAGTTCACCTTTCAGTATGACCCATTGTAGTCTCCCCTTTAACCAGTTCCTTATCCACCTTTCAATTTTCATATTTATCCCCTTCTTTTCCAATTTAACTAATAATTCCCCATGTGGAACCGTGTCAAATGCCTTATTGAAATCGAGGTAAATTAGATCCACTGCATTTCCTTTGTCTAAAAAATCTGTTACTTTCTCAAAGAAGGAGATCAGGTTGGTTTGGCACGATCTACCTTTTGTGAAACCATGTTGTATTTTGTCCCAATTACCATTGACCTCAATGTCCTTAACTACCCTCTCCTTCAAATTTTTTTCCAAGACCTTACATACTACAGATGTCAAACTAACAGGCCTATAGTTACTCGGATCACTTTTTTTTCCTTTCTTAAAAATAGGAACTATGTTAGCAATTCTCCAGTCGTATGGTACAACCCCTGAGTTTACCAATTCATTAAAAATTCTTGCTAATGGGCTTGCAATTTCATGTGCCAGTTCCTTTAATATTCTTGGATGATGATAATCTGGGCCCTCTGATTTAGTCCCATTAAGCTGTTTGGGTTTGGCTTCTACCTCGGATGTGGTAATATCTACCTTCATATCCTCATTCCCAATTGTCATCCTTCCATTATCCCTAAGCTCCTTATTAGCCTTATTAAAGACCGAGGCAAAGTATTTATTTAGATATTGGGCCATGCCTAGATTATCTTTAACCTCCACTCCATCCTCAGTGTTTAGCGGTCCCACTTCTTCTTTCTTTGTTTTCTTCTTATTTATATAGCTATAGAACCTTTTACTATGGGTTTTAATTCCCTTTGCAAGGTCCAACTCTACATGGCTTTTAGCCTTTCTCACTTCATCCCTACATGTTCTGACCTCAATAAGGTAGCTTTCCTTGCTAATCCTGCCCATCTTCCACTCCCTGTAGGCTTTCTGCTTTTTCTTAATCACCTCTCTGAGATGCTTGCTCATCCAGCTTGGTCTACAACTCCTGCCTATGATTTTTTTCCCCTTTCTTGGGATACAGGCTTCTGATAGTTTCTGCAACTTTGACTTGAAGTAATTCCAGGCCTCCTCTGCCTTTAGATCCACAAGTTCTTCAGTCCAAACCACTTGCCTAACTAATTTCCTTAATTCTTTAAAGTTAGCCCTTTTGAAATAAAAAACCCTAGTCCCAGATGCATTTTTGTTTATCCTTCCATCTAGTTTGAACTGAATTAACTCGTGATCACTCGAACCAAGGTTGTCCCCTACAACCATTTCTTCTATGAGGTCCTCACTACTCACCAAAACCAAATCTAAAATGGCATTCCCCCTTGTTGGCTCTTCAACTACTAGTCCTGGTATCTCCTGTGACTCCTTGTCCCAATCTTTGCCCAGCCAGTTCCTGTCTCCCCACAAACTGGCATCCTATCACCAAAGAGTCCTTGTCCTAATCTCCTCCCTCCTCCAGGTGAACTCCCTCCACCTGGTTCTTGTCCCCTCTACATTTGAGTTAAGCAGCTTCCTCTTCCACTCTTCTTTGGTGCCAGGAGGGGAAGCATTGAAAACACAGAAAGACAAACTCCCAGCTCTCAGTTCCTATGCCCAGCTTCCCCTCCTCATGGTCCCTGGATAGCCAATTGAAAGGAATGTTCTGCTCAGCCCCTGCAGCCCTAGGCTGGAGTATGCTCAGTGCAACTGGAGTTTTTGGAGAATTTTGCGGCCCTAACAAGTCCCTTTTTCAAATCCCTGTTCAAAAGTATGGAAGCATTAGAGCTTCTCATTGAAATAGTTTGGGAGGGGTGGGCAGGGTCTTTAAACCTGGGTGTGATGGGGCCCATCTCACCACTGTAGCACCTCCTGCTGGCCACCCTAGGAATTAGCTCTGGTTTGCCAGTGCACCTTCATCTAGTGGTGTCTCGCCGCTGTCTGTTCCATCATTAGGACCCAGTTAAAGTTTGGTAAAGGAATAAGCAACGGATAACAAGGATTTATAATGGGCAGCATTCATTGCAGTATCTGGGAACAGCTAGGGTGATCATATGTCCCATTTTGGCCAGGACAGTCCCTTTTTAAAACTCTGTCCTGGCCAGCCCGACTTTTTTGGCAAAAGTGGGCATTTGTCAAGTTTGTTCTTGCAACTTAATCCTCAGTAGTCTTCATGTTATTGGGATACCACAGTTGCAACGAGGATGTGAGCTACATCAGGCCACCTTAATCTTAGGTGGCACTACCAGCTCTGTCTATAATAAGTGCTGAATATTATGATAATCATTACATAGACTGTCTCACACTCCATTGAGTTCTTAGCTTCACTCTGATTTTGTTCTGTTTTTAGTTTTTTCTGACTATCTCTTTCTAACCTTCCAGCACAATTCAACTGAAAACATCCTCACCACCGAGTCAGAGGGAGACACCCCAGTACCTGTTCTCCCTGGATGCACACAGAGGCTTTCAACTTCAGGCTGCATCAAAATTCTTTAAAAAGCACACTCAGGCTCCTTAAATCCTCACCATGAACCTGATCCAAAGCCCACTGAAATCAGTGGAAATCTTTCCGTTTGTTTCACTAGGCTTTGGATCAGACGCCACATCTTCCAAACAGAACAAAAGTTGCACATAGGAAAAAGTCAAGTGCCACTGGGTAGAGGTGTCAGAGGGCTGCAAGCCAGGACTAGGAATAGTAGAACACAGTTTTTCAATCCCTTCTGTCCCTTCCCAAACACACTTTTCTTCTGAGTGCCCTTTGGAAGTATTTAGTTCAAATAAGCAATTGAGTTAGAGTCCTGATCTGCCCTTTTCCAAATGTTATCTTGCATGATACACAATTGCTTTAAGACAAAGCATGGATAATTATTCAAATTTGAGAGTCAGTTTGTTGCTAACAGAAAGCAAATTGCTATTTAAACATGCCATTTCAGAGCTGTTGAGCCCTGGAGCCTTGCACTGGATCTCTACTATCAAAAGCTTCTGCTAGAGCACGTCTCCAAATCACTGAGCTCTGATAAACTGTTAGGTATTTAATACAGGCCTAAATCTATTAAATGCAAATTACATTAAAGTAACATTAAGGTTTTGATTTAAACCCAGAAGCAAGTGGGGATGGGGGAAAATCAGAAAGGTCCAAACTGTTAGAAACACAGAGAGAGAGAGAGAGAGAGAGAGAGAGAGAGAGTGTCAGTCTAAAACTTCCTCTGAGCTATGATTTTAGCCAATCTATAACTAAGATGGTGTAATGTGCTATTTTGATCATTTTGGCTTAATACATTTGCCTCCAGAGCGACAACACATATGCCAAGTTTTAGTTTGACTCACTTCGAAACAACTGAGATAATGAACCCTGAAAAAGAAATTGCCTAAGCCTTTAACTAGAGGAATGTCAGCATCTGCTGCTTTAATTTACAGTACAACCTCTTGCATTTTTTTTTAAATCGTGCTTTCATGTCCTCTCTTCCTTCCACCAATTATTTTCTGTTTTAAAACTTTTTTTTAAAAAAAATCACTTTTTATTAAGTTTCAAAAATCAGTAGAGAGGAAAAGATAACAGTAGATTCAAAACCAATACTGAAATAGAATATTAGAGACTGAATCCCATACACAGGTTTAATAACCTCAGCAATTTCTGGGAATGTCCCAGCAAACTAGTTTAAAGGTGACTGTCAAAGGAAAAAACATTTGAACTTATGACCCCCACTTTTTTTTTTGCAACATTATGATGAATAATGAAAGCCCTAGGGGCCTTTTATGTTTATTTTTAATCTGATTCTGCTTTACATTAGAAATTCAGGTTCTGTCTAAGCGGAAGGATTCTGTGATGACTGGAGAACTGGTGGAGTGGGAATGTCACAGGAGCTAAGAGCTTCACTGCAGAGGGTTATGTCTACACTTTGGGCTGGGAGTATGATTCTCAGCTCAAAGAGAGATACTTCTGCTACCTCTCATCAAGCTAGTGCACTAAAAATAGAATGTCGCTGTAGCAGCACAAGCAGCGGAAGGGTCTAGCCGCCCTGACTGCATGCCCATCAGAGACGCCACCAATTTTCTGAGGGTGGCTAGCCCCTCCCGCCACTCATGCTGCCACTGCTACGTTCTATTTTTAGCACGTTAGCTCAATGAAAGCTAATGCCGGTATGTCTCCTCAAGTTGGGAATCAGCCTCCTCCTCCCAAAGTCCAAAGTGTAGACACACCAATAGCTAGCACAGGCTCATACTTCAGTGTTGACATTAACCCAGCTCCTATCCGTACACACAAAGTCTCCAATGCTACTTTAATGACGCATTAAACCTGAGCTAGTTGATCCATCCTGGGATATAGGCTAAAGCTCAAGTAAGATTTTCACCACTTTGCACTGAGGATGCAAGCTAAGCCAGTCAAGTTCTGGTTGTCTTCCAATGCTTTCCCACAATTCCCTCCATGTGCCCAGAAGGACAGACAAGTTCTCCCACAATTCACTGTGACAGAATCACAAGAGCAGAATTTTTTTTTTGTGGATTTTAATTAAAATATAGTTAAATTCAATGACTAATTAACATTCTGGATAAAGGCTGCTTTAATAGAAAAGATGCAATACCTTTGTCCCTTCCATTAATGTGTGTATATTCACACTATACATCCCAGACATCTACCAGGGATTCTTCAGCAAATTCAGAAAGGTACATGTTTGACTCCAGATATTTCTAAGTTAAATATCAATGAGAAAAAAGCTTCCAGGCCCAAAAAAGGGAGAAACTCAATTTTTATACAGGTGACCTGAAAGGATTTTTACAAGATACTGGAATGAAAACAATGAAAACCTTCAAAATTATTGTGCATTAGTAGTGGACACGAGCTCATGTGTTAAATGGAGAGATCATTAAATTCAAATGCATTTCCTTTTGTGGTACAGAGATGTAGAGCAGCCCAGTTGCCCAGCACCCAGAACAATATGGCATCCTCATTGTTTAAGAGCACAAAGGTCTTACTGGTGGAAGTGGTGACGCATGGTGCTCTGGGGTTCTACATAACAGCATTTGGACCCAATCCTGTGAGTGATGAGCTCTTTCAGCTCCCACGCAATTTCAGTGGGACTTGTGGCTGCTCAGCACCTGCCAGAATTGGGCCACTTGGGTAAAAAGTAGAGCTGGTCGAACATAGGTAAATATATTTTGAATTTATTTTAAAAGTAATTGATATGTTTCATTTGTATTTGTGAAGTTTTTCAGGTTTTGCCAAACAATTCCAAAAACATTTTTCCCAAAAAACATTTCGGGGGGGGGGTGAGGGGAGAAAAAAAAACGTTCCCCTCATTCCCGCCCCCAACTAGAAAACTGGGGGGGGCATGCAATGAGTGTTTTGTCCACCCTGCCCCCAAAACAAAAAAATAGAAATATTTATTTTAAAAAATTCATTTGGAAACTGGCAGAATTCATATTTTCCATGACACTTTTCAATTGTATTGACAAGCAATATTTCATTGAAAAAAATTTGCTGGAATATTTTTAATCAGTTCAAGGGGGTGGGGATTAACAGAATTTTTCTTTTTATCCAACCGATTTCAAAGTAAACGGTCAGTATATTCATGTGGGGCCAAATCCTGAAATTCTTACCAAATTTCTGCTCGGGACAAACTCAGCTAAAACTCACAACAAATTCAACAGAGGTTTTGACTGAGTCAAAACTCAGCTAAGGCTGAGAAAGGACTGCAGGGTTTAGGCCAGTATGCGTAAAATTAGATTAGTAGACCAGGAATTAATATCTTCAATATGTCTCCATTCATTTGTCTTCCACAACAAATTACCTTGCTCCAAATCCATTCCCCTTTTCACTGCTCAGAAGTGGGAGCATAAATAATATGTATGTTTTTAATTATTCTATATCTGAAGGCAGAACATTATGGGTTCAATGTGGCTAGATGCTGAGATCTCTAGCCTGATGCTGAGATCTCTAGCCTGATGCAGCAAAGCATTTAAGCCTGAGACTATTCACCTGTTTGAAGTTAAGCAAGTACCTAAGTGTTTTGCTGGGTCTGGCTTGAATGCTCGGCATTTTACGAGATTGAGTCCTATAGTCCTTCTTGCCACTAAGTAACTTACTGAGTGTTCTGGGTCCAATTTCCTAGTTATATTCAGAAGGATAAGATGACCTTATCCTCATTCAAGTAGGAAACACTGAGAAGTAAATTAACACTGCAAATGATCACTCTAATATAAAAAGCATCTTGTGCATTTGTTGACAGTACTCTTGGGAACAGAGGGTAAAATTCTGCACTCTGTTACACCCATGTAAATCAGGAGTAACTCCACTGACTTCAGTGCCTATTACCTTCAAAGCTTCACTTATATGTTGTATCCTTTCACCCACACTTTGTTCTGTTTCCGGACAGTAAGCTCTGTGGGCTGAGGACTTCGTTTTCCTTTATGTCTGTAAAGCAACTATCAGAATATGCCTCATTTAAACTTAGGCAACTGAGATCAGAATTTGTCCTAGAGTACCCTCTCTTCCAGTGTCTTTAGTTACTAAGTAGTACCACAATGAATGAAAAGCCAAAAAAAATTCAGCCATTGGAATTTCATGCAACCTTCTCTACATTGAAGAATAAAGTTTGTGAATGAGTTAATTATTGTATCACCATATGGATCCCTAAGGTCCAGGAATCTGTACGATCCTTTGAGGTAATGTATGCTCTTTGTGAGCAGTGAGGGAAAAGGGGTTTGGTTTTATGTTTCCCAAATGATTGGTTCTGCATTTAGTGGTTCCCATAGAGAAATCCTGGCCATTGGCTAGACTCACCATGCCTCTCATCTGACAACACTGAACATAACCAGTTGTCTTCATCTGCCCTGTAACATGGGCTCTCCATAATCTAGGGGTCTATTTGCTTTCCATCATTATACCCCCACTCCATAATTCCACCTTTCCAATTGTGTTACAGTTTGGTGTACCTTATGAAAAAAGTTTTACGTGGTATCTCAGAAACATTAAATATTAACCTAGAGTTCATAATGCAAACTCGTCACCTGCTGTCAAGCTAGATTAGCTCTTTTCCTAGACTTTTGTGCATCATGCCAGGGCTGAAAATTACTTGATAGAACAGTATTACTGCAGTCTGTCATCAGTCTGAATAATGGCATCATCATGATCATTTCTCAAAACCAGTGCCAAATACCTTGGGAAATTTGTCAAAATGATGTTAACAGACACAGAGCATTCTGTGTATTGGAGGTTTTTCAGCAGTCAAGACCTTAAACAATCAACACCACTGAACACCCACTGTGAATTATTACACTGAGACCCCCCCAAGGTAGCTTATTTATGGATGCACTTAAAACAAAACAAAACCAAAAACATGTTTGGAATCACACACTGAATGCCAGTGCATGCAAGAAAGTATTTGTACAGGTATGGTGTTGCTCAGTGCTTCTGATTTTGGCAAGAGAATTTTCAATTCCCATTCTCTGGTAATAAAAACTATTCATTGTGGATCCAGGTGATCAAGACCGTATTCTGCATAGAATCCCCTTAGTAGGTTCAGCGTAAGTTATTTTAGATGGGCCCCAAATCTCTTGCATGCAGGACATTGGATTAGCCAACTGACTTTCATTTACAGAGGTATTCCATAGATCACCCTAGTGAAGAATACTATGATGGCTTGCTAAAATGCTGAAGATGCTGTTTTTCAGGAGCAGAACCAAAGATGACTAAGTAGTTTGGGAAAGAAAACCCAGTGTACTGCACAAATAATTCTCAAGAGAATTAAATTATTAAATATAAAGAGCTACTGGATATCATATTCATGTCTCTGTTAAATTGGTTTGGCCTCTTTTACTAAAAAGCTCTTAGTATGCTCAGAGAATTTCAGAGGGGAATCATTTTTCACAGTTTTATAAGATCTTTTATTCTAAGCACCTAGAACTAACTCCCTCTGAGGTGCTGAGCTGCCACTAATCTCACAGGAGTCAATGAAAGTTGAGAGTGCCCCTCACCTGGCAGGACTGAGCCCAGCGAGTACAGCAAAGTTTATGGCTCAGAAATATTCAGAAGATCTCCGTGTAGTTTCCATGTTCTGTAACAATAGATTTTATACCAGCAGTGGAGGCTCATTAATTTTACATTCCGTCTGCAGACATGCTGAATTTCCAGCTCGCACAGAAGACTTTGAATAGACCCACTGTGCTAGGGTGATTTTTACTTATTTGATTATTTAATTATTTTTTCATACAAAACCTAAATTTTAGGCTTAGTCTATTGCATCATAGCTGATGGTGTCTCTTAGAAAATCAGAGATAGTAGGGGGAATTTCTGTCAAATATTTCATGGCAGAGAGCTGAGCCTTCAGTCTTATACAAAATAAGGACAATCAAAACTGTGTAGAACATTCAAAACCTATCAGGGAAACATTCCCTGCACCTTACCAAAAACTTTCTGTTGCACCTGACAGCATAATGGTTCCCAAGGCTTAAAAATGCTGATCATTTTGTTCATGTGAAACCTTCCCATTATTTTTTTTTTCCACTTGAGCATTAAAAATTAAAGTACCACCTGCCACAGAAAAGTCACTATATTTGAAGGTCAGAAAAAGCCCCTCATGGATATTTGGAAACATTAGTAAATGTTGCAGGTTAAAAAAAATAATAATAAAACCCACTACTGCAGTAATCTATAGTATAGTTCATTGTACATAAGCCTTGTTTGCTAACCAGCAATATATTGTTTTAATTCAAATTATTTAGATATCCCTTGAATTAAATTAAATCAAGAGGCATATTTTTAGTCTAATAAGATGTAAATGCTATAACATTTAATAAAACCTGTTCTTTGTTCCAAAGTTCCATTAATGCAGAATTACATTAGCAGAATATAATATCTGTAGAAGGCAGGGATGGAACAGTGTCTATTATTATATATTTTCTTTTCTTAAGGAAAAAAAACAAACAATCTATTTCTCAGGCCTTACACATCTGTCTGAGATGTTAACTATTTTAAAAAAATACAGTTGAAATATTAAATTCCTCTTACCTACAAACTCCATCTAATCACTGTTGAGACAGTCTGTCTTTATGGATCCTCCATTAACTTCCCTGCAAAGCACTCCTTCCATCCTGCCTCCTGCATACAAATTAGTAGGGCATTCCACAAGTCACAGGAAGAGGGTCCCAAGACTGTGCTACTGGAGTGGAGACCAGGTGAGACTGGTCTCATCCTCCAGGAGGTGATGGGAGTTCCTGTCCCATGGGGCGAGTCACTGGAGATGAGTCAGGGAGGAGCCTGGCTGTTCCTCACTCAGCTTGTGGCTGAGTCTTCAGCAGCCACACAAAGTGAGTCTCTGGTTTCCAGACAGATCTGACGCTACCCTGGAATGGAATCTGGGGGCTTTGGCCACATGTGGGTGCCATCAGATGAGGAGTACACGGCTGAGACTGAGTCTGGAAGATAAGCACGGTGTAACAAGAAGAGCTCAGTTTGGCTGTCTCTTCCCTGTCACTGCTGCACCTCCAGTAGCCACCAGAGTAAAACCTAGCTTTGAGAGCACTTTCTACCTGTGAATCTCAACGCGGTTTACAAAGGAGGTAAGACAGCTGAAGATACTCACATAAGATCACCCAACCAGTCAGTAGCAAAGTCAGGAATAGAGCCTAACCCTCTTGACTCACTATCCAGTGCCCTAGCTGTTGGGCCACACAGAGTCAGATCTGACTCTATTGTCTCCTGTAGGTTAGGAACTTTTTCCTCACAGCAGCATCTGTAAGATAAAGACATAGGAAGCATACAAACTATTCTAGCTTGGAAATGCCACCATGTCTCCAGAGAACAGTTTGAACTCAGCAACTATCTGAACATGTTGAGGTCCCAGAGGACAGCATGGCATTAGCTAACACGGTATTACATGGCACACAAGTCACTGTGGTACTAAAAATCCCTTTACCACAATATTTCTATTTAAGACATAGTATTCAGAGATTCAAATGTAAAATTATTAGACAGCCTTCAGCTAAAGAAACAGCTCTTTGGGGGGAATAGCTCAGTGGTTTGAATATTGACCTGTTAAACCCAGGGTTGCGTGTTCAAATCCTTGAGGGGGCCACTTAGGGATTTGGGGCAAAATCAGTACTTGGTCCTGCTAGTGAAGGCAGGGGGCTGGACTCAATGACATTTCAAGGTCCCTTCCAGTTCTATGAGATAGGTATATCTCCATATATTACTGCAGATGCTTCTCCAATAAAAGGCAAATTGGAGTCAGATGATTTTTGCTGTCTCACCGGAAGACTTACGTTCAACAATGCATGTTAGAAGCTGGAGGAGAGTATTAGTCTTTTGGACACACTTAAAAATATGTAACTGTTACAGTGTAATTACAAGTGCAATTACACAGTGGCTATGCATTTTTGATAGCTCTAACTGCAACTTGTCATATAACCAGGAAGTTTACTACTCGACTAACAATAATTGTAGTTTATTTACAATGTTGTCAATATATCTGGGTTCTATTAGTATATGTACATTAAGAACACCAAAGGAGTAAGTAGTAAATCACACATGTAGTGGACATTCTGGTTTTATGAATTAGTGCTAGTTACTTACTGAAAAGCAAAACCATGCAATAATTGCACTATTATTTCAATTTAACTACACTGTAATCAGAGTACCCTTGTTATAAATTGCAACTCCTTTTTTTAGGCTTGGATATATTCTGTTTACAAAAAAAAAGCTCATAAAATGTTAGTTTCTAAGAAACATTTAAACAGTCCATATAAAATCCAACTATGCACTTTCTTTGCTCCCCAGAAACTACAAAGAGCAGATAAAGGCTCCATGGATTTTTGTTGGACAGGATGCAAGGTGATCAGCGACTAACATAGTTTAGAGAGGTTTCCAAAATTAGAACATTTTAGGAAATCAGAGGGGGGCTTTCACAATGGATTTAAACCTCATAACTATCTTTGTTGACTGTTTTCCAAGCTTTGCTAATGAAATAGTGAATCCCCTTTTGAAGCGTATAAGCTAAACTGCTCAGACTGCAATTGCAGCAAGCTGGCATAGTCAGTATACATCATGTACTGGCAACTGATGAGAGAAACAAACTATACAGAAACTTACACCAACCTGCCAGAGACCAGATTTTAAAATGCAACATTTCAGTAAAAGGTCCCCACTTGGGACCTCATCCAAAGTCCAAAGTCAGCAAAAGGCTTTCCATTGACTCCAGTGGGTCTGGGTCAGACCCTTGTTGTCCGTTATGCCCAGAAAAAAACTCAAAAGCAAATCTTCGGCCTCTAAAATCTTGGCATCACTTTCACTGTATTGCCTGTGAATGATACTGCCTCGTTTTGCTTTTCAGTAAGCAGCTAGAACTAATTCATAGAACCGGAATGTTTACTACACATGTGAAAAAAGTGTCTGTGTATGGATTTATTTTATGGGGGATGCAGTTCCAGTTGGTGTCTGTAGTTCAACTGAACATTTCTAGAGAATTGTCCTGCTAGACAATCAAATTTCTTAACTCATCTCCCACTATCCCATTCCGTTTATAACATCTGATGAAACAGGCAATCTAGTTACGTTTATATCCACAACTTTTTTGTAAATTTAGTGTAACTGCAAGCAGGCAGCCACTCAGGATCATTTTTATGTTGACTAATATGACTCTCCTTTATCAAGGATAGAGAAAAACTTATGTTGCAGTTTGCTGGTACATATATTTGCACCTCTTTTCTATATTTATATGTGAATCTTTACATAAAAGATAACAAAAATTGGTTTTAGGAATAAAATAAAAAAAAAGTTACCATACTTTAGGAAATAAGTTGTAACTGTTCTCAAAGGATTTTAAATTCAACCATCCTATTTTTAAAATCACGCACAGAGCATTGTGGCATCAGAGACAAACGTGACAATATTAGAGCTTCCAAAAGGAACACATTATGGCAGTTATTCAGAAAAGCATCCTTATTCAGAAGGGTGCTAAAATATATGCTTAACTTTCCAGTGAAATCAAGAGGACTTAGGTCCTGATTCAGAAAAGCACTTAAGCATGTGCTTGTCTATACTGTAATATTAATAATTCAAACTAAAGTAATCTCAATATAAAATGTCCTTTTTTATTCAAATTGCATTCAGTTCTGCTCCAGTCACTTTTCTTTCACTATTTATTCTTAGCTCTACGTGGGTTATTTCAATATGCATGTTTCCTTTGTCAGTTTCCTTAAACATAATAGCTCATTTTAAAACTTGATTACAAAATAATAGTGATTTTCTAACTGTTATTACACATCAGATCACAGCTGAAATAGTTTTTGTGCACTGTGATACATATTACATATGTAAACAGCAGAGTACATATTTTCATCTGCACTTGGGGACAGGATATGTTGGCCCAATCCACTCTTTTCTCATGGGTACCCCAAGCGGGTGAAAAAGCTGTCTTAAAGTACTTATCCATACGCCAAACTACCAAAGCACCTAAAGGTGTCTACACACATACATATGCATACAAAGTTATACATATGCTTTGGTGCTTTGAAATATTGGGCTTCAGCTGCTGGCATACTTGGGTCCTTTAGCAGATCATTCCATCTGCAAGCAGCTTTCAACTAAATTACTTGAGAGAGAACTAATTTTCTTCTCTCTTCGTTACTACTCGGGCTGACCAAAGGAAGTTAAATAACAAAGGTCGCCACTACGATATGATCAATAGCCCTGAAAGAGCATCACTTATCATCAGTTAATTTACCTTAAAACTGAGAAGAGCCTTCACAGATGATCCAAGTTGCCCACTCTGCTCTTTGTGCCATCATGCTGAGCAAGAAGGAACATTAGTGGATTTCTCTGATCTCTAATAATTATGCATGAGAGACAGGGCCCAGGTCATAAACTGTCCGTGCTATACTTGTCCCAGTTCAGGACCATCCCCTTTATGTCTTTACACAATACTGGGACTGAGCAGGAAACTGTAGATGAAACAGCCTTGCAAGTCTGCCTGCACATTCGCCCTGCGTGTCAGTTTCCTCATTGGGCCCAGATAGCCAAACATGAGTTATGCTGTAGTCAAATTATTGAGCTCAATGCAGAGGTAACTTGGTGAAACATGGTGGCCTGTGATCTACAGGAAGTCAGATTCGATCATCTAATGGTCCCTAATATAGGCTAGTGCAGAAGACTGTAACAGAGGAGGTTGGGGCAAGCTAAGATGATCTGATTTCACTGAGTCCTCAATCCCCTACACAACTGACACGAAGGAGCTGTGTAGCCACTGTACCAGTGTACAGGGTGAAATAGTTCCCAGAGCAAGTGCTTCCCTGCAGCCATCTGCATTGCCCTAGGTTAGAAGTGCGGATGTCACCTCCCAGATCCTTCCACACTACCACCATCAGTCCAAATACTTGGAGTGGATTTCACCTTAAGTGAATAGCAGCCACATAAATGTAAGCAAGCAAAAATATTGCCATGTATTCTAACCCACTCCCTCCCACTTGTTCTTCCTAACCAAAATCTTTGTTCTTTCCATCTAAATTGCTAGGCTAGAAATATCATCTTTGAGAGAGGCAGTTGCAATTTAATCTGCAAAACAACTTTCTGTTTTGCAAAAATAATTGGGAACAATAAGGCTAAAGATTAAATGTACTTTTGGTGTTTTTTAAAAATAGCTGTATTTCAAGCTTTCATTGTCATCTTTTGTATTAAACTGATGCTTATATAGGACATTGACATACCATTTTTATGTTTAAAAATAATTATTATTCTTCCATCCTTTGAAAGTGTGATATTGAAATATGCATTCCTTCACTGCATAATTGTCCTCTACTATACGTACAAAGTAGCTTGTTATTTTGGGTTTGATCATGAACGCTGATTGACTGGTACTGATTTTTTAATGTATCTTTATAAAACAAATGTACATACAAATTCAAAATTCTAAAAGCCTAACAGGCCCTAAATTGGAACTTAATGCAAATCCCATTTGCAGTCAATTAAAAGACTAGCATTGACTTCCATGGGCTTTGGATCAGGCCCTTCTTTGGAACTGAGACATTCCCTCTCCTCCTCTGTGATTCCGCCACAGTTGTGAGCAGTGAAGTGGCAGGAGTTAATAAAAGAGAAGTAATGGGGGAAGGCAGTTAGCAGAAGGGTCTTTTCTGTGAGGAGTCTTCAGTTTCTTTCTTGGGTGTTTGGGAGGGCATGAGCTGAAGGATATGGGTGGTCACATGCAATGTAATTACAGTTACCATGTACAAGTGTTAAAGAGATGTTAGAGAGGCAGTGTTGCCTAGTTGCTAAGGTATTGGACTGGAATTCAGGAGACTGATTCTATTCCCAGCACTGTGACTGACCTATTGTGTGACCTTGCTGAGATATTTCCCCTCTGTTTCCCTTCCTGCACTTTGTCTGCCTTCTCTGTTTGGATTGTAAGCTCTTGCAGGGCAGTGACTATCTCTGTGGGGTCCCTCACGTCAGTTGAGGTGTCGTGTTGCTACTGTAACACAAGAAATTTGAAATAAGGTAATAATAGTAAGAGTAGTGCAATGTAGCTTTTGTTTGGTAGATTACACTTTGTACTGTAATATTACAATGATAAAAGTGCCTAGAGCAAAGGCTGAGTGTTGAAAAATCAGAAATAACTAAGCTAGGAAACAAAGAAGTGCCTGTGGTTAGGGGGCTAGCCTGGGTCACAGGAGTCCTAGGTTTAATTCCCGGTTCTGCCACAGACTTCCTGTGTGACCTTGGGCAAGTCACTTACAATATGTGTACATTGCAATTAGACATTGACTTAGGCTCAGGCTAAGGGGCTGTTTAATTGCAGTTTAGACATTTAAGCTTGGGCTGGGACCTGACTCTAGGGCCTGCAAGGGAAGAAGGGTCCCAGAGCTCAGGCTGCACCTGAGTCCAAATGTCTGCAGCACAACTAAACAGCCCCTGAGCTGCAGCCCTGTAAACCCAACTCAGCTGGAACAGGCCAGCTGTGGGTATTTAATTGCAGTGTAGATACAATCTTTGTTTCTCTCTTCCTCAGGTCTCCATTCCCTACTTTACTGGAATTTTATGAGACTAATACATGAAAGACTGGCATGTGCTCATATGACAGTGATGGGGGCTGTATATTAGATAGATAATTGTACTATTGATCTATCTCAGGGAAAATATTAAATATCTGAACTAGTATTTTATAGTTAGTTACATTTTCACAATAGTATCAAGACCATTCACATAAGCCTGAGTCACCATTGTCATTTGCTCAGCTTCAATTGGAACCTCACGTTACATTGCAAACACACTGTTCTAAAGCACAATGTATTGTGTGGGCATGAAAAATTAAAAGGACTAGTATTCTTTTAAGGCCGTCATCCATTGGCCTTAAAAGACTAGAGACAGTGACTGTAACATCTTCATTATGCTATGTCTGCCAGGTGTGTGCATTGAAACACAAGGGCAACTACTTTTCTCAAACTCCTCAAACAAAGAAATGGAATTTCTTGAGTTAAGGGTTTGCTTACAAACTGCTGTTTCTCTCTACACTGTCTGATACTTTGGGTAGTTACTTTTTATTGTAGTTTGCAAGTTAATATAAATTTAAGACTTGTTTTCATAATTGAAAGGAATATTCTCCTCTGCATTCCACTGTAAATTTCATCTCTGCAGTTCAAGTCTCTTCAGTATTGTGCATTAGAAGATTGATTCTCCTGTTTACCCCCAGCCTATTTCATTTACCTTCAGAGGAATCATTCCTGATATTACAGTGTGTAGGTAAAAGACTCTGGATCCCTCAGGGGGATTTCCATTGATGTCCATTTGAGTTTTGTGCAATGATCAGGTGAAAGACAGAGTTCTAATGTGCAAACCTGGGAACAGAATTTCATCTGAAAAGTCATTTTTATTATAAAGTTGACTATATCCATCATCATGCTGGACCTAATTTTTAAACATAGGATGCTAAATACAGTCAAACCTTGCAATAACACGCCCCGCCATAACGCAAAATCGCATATAACGCGATCACAGGTTGGCTCCCCTTTAAGGCATAATACAGTACGGTACTGTACCAATGGTCCCCAACACCATGGCAGGGGAGAGAAGCTGCAGCCCCGCACCTGCTGGGAACAGAGAACTCCGAGGCTGCTGGCTCCGGTGCTCTCTGTCCCCAGCAGGCGGGGGGCCGCAGCTCCTTTTGAAGCCGGAGAGAAGCCGCGGCCCAGCACCTGCTGGGGACAGAGAGCACCGGCGCCTGCAGCCCCGGAGTTCTCTGTCCCCGGCAGGCGCAGGGCCACAGCTCCTCTCCCTGCTGGGCACTAGGCACCAGGGGCACTAGGCAGTGCACCTCAATGTACCACTTTGGGGACCACTGAAAGACTGTCTGGTTTGAAACTCTGCTATACTGCGACCCCGCATTTAGCACAATGGAATTTTTTGGACCCCAAAAGTTGCGTTATAGCGGGGTTTCACTGTAATATAAACATTCCTAATTCCTGATGAGAGAGCTAAAATGCCAGGATTTGAATGCCCTATTAAAGAAAGTATGTTTGAAAATAGGACATAATATATGACTAGTGTTGCTTTTTCTGTTCTACCTTGATAAAAAAAAATCAAGGAAATTCAATAATAGAGAAACTAGAATTAGATCCTGCAAGTGGACTTTCATTGTAGACCAGTAAATATTCCTCCCTTCTCCGCTTTACCCTCATTTCAGTCCTGACCTGCAAATGGACCAGAGCTGCTTATTTTCTCTAGCTTATGTTTAGGGCAACATAGAAGTCCTTGGCTCTGTCCCCTAGAGCCAGATGAGCTATCCATCAGAAACCCAAGGTAGGCCATTGGAGCATTTGTGCTGAGGTCTGCATTTCCTCACACAGATTCCTAATGTGGTGAAGAATAAGTCATTATAATATTTTTTGCCTCCATAGGTAATGCAACTGACCAAAACCAAAAGCTCATTTTACATGCCCTCAAATGCATGGTTAAAGATTGGGATTTTTTTCAAAGTTCCAGTGTTGCCAGCGCTCATGATTTTATTGTGAATCTCATGATATTTGGTGTATTTCTTGAAGCCCGAAGTGCTGGAATCTGGAGATCGCATAAGAATCTCAGCTTTCATTTTTTAATTGAAGTACATTTCTCACTCTTATGGTTGTTGGGAAAAGCCTAAAAACTTGAAGCGAGTGCAACCTAAAGGCCCAGAAACCAGAAGGCAAATACAAAGAACCCAGTGTTTATTTATTATTAAAATCTCACCATTTTTAAGACAAACTGACAAGTTTGGGGGGGCTGACTCAGGATTTTTGAATGTTTGTGTTTGGCAATACTGAAGTTCATCCAGTATTTCCTCAGTTTATGACCTTCATTTAGCTATTCTCTTTTATTTCTGTTTGAGGGGGTTCAAAGGTTACCATAGTATCCTTTCCCTACTTCCAAATAATAATATTTTTTAACTTCTATAGCGCACCCCATCCAAAAGTCACCAAGTGACTAGGCCCAGGTCCTCAGTGGATGTAAATCTGCATAATTCCACTGGCTTGAGCAATACTAAGTAGGGAATTCATACAGCACTGAACTAATGGACAGAAAAGTAGCAGCACTTACCAATATTAGGAATTTCTTCACCATACAAAGACAATGTAGGTCAGCTATTACTATGTGTCTTCCTTTACAGAAAAAAAGTATTTTGAGAAAATAATCCATAGCTGATAAGAATAAAAAATGTGAAAAGATGGAAAAATATGGCTGCTCCTTACCATGCTCAATTGATTGCTATAATAACCCTGACATAGTTCAGTCAAAAGACACCATGCCTCAGAAAGTTAATGTCTTCAAGGGGATCACACTAGCAAGCAGGATTACCTAAGAATAGCAGCAGCAGGAACTATATAAAGTTGTCATGGGGTTCCATCCCAGACCTAGTCCCCCACAAGCACAGAAGTGACTCACTGGCTGACACTCTCCTTGTGACTGGTTGTTGGGCCTTCCTCTCAGTTGCCTCCTACAGTTAGCCACCTCTGACTGGGTCATCTGAGGCATAACACTTGTCCAGGTCACTTAAAAGTTAAGTCTGGGTATGCTATTCCAGTTGTACCTGGTCAGGCGCTCCAAGCTGGCTTCCCCTAACTAGCCTCTTAAAAAGTCCCTTCACCCAGCTTCCCTCCAGGCCAGCAGCAGAGTCCTTCCAACTCACCACAAGACAACAAAAATCACACTCTTTCTCTCCAGAGTAGCAGGTCCAAAGTTCTCCTGGGCCCCTCAGTAGAGCTCAAAACTACAAAGAAATCAAATGCCACTGAAGCATCTTCTGCCCTTCTCTGGGCCTGAGCCTCTCAGCTCGGTTCAGGAGGCAACCCTTCAGCCCTCTTCCTGGAGCTGGGTTTGAGCTTAAAATGGTCTCTTTTTAATCAGGGGTTACCAGCTCTCCTCCTTGGAGCTGGATTGTAATTTAGGCCAGCTGTAGGGCCTTCACCAGTTTCTCCCTCTGCTGGCCCCTTCTCTTAGTTAGTCATCAGGATCAGGACACTCAGCAAAACCAACCTTTTCCTGCTAGTGTCTGCCCTACTACACAGGAGGGGGCTAGCCCCCTTCTCTCGGCTCATCCCCAATTGACTGGGTGAGAGGGAGACCGTGCCCTGTCCTCTCTGCAAGGCTCCTGTCCCTGGGTCTTTAAAGATACAGTGATGGGATTTTCTCCCAAGCACCACTTTTTCCTGGGACCACTTCATCTCTATCAATAAGTCTAGGTCCTTGTATATATGTTGGAGCTTTCAAAACCGTAAAGGGCCATGCCACCTGACTGGGTGTGCAGACCATTAGGCACCACTACTTTTAAGGGTAGACTACCTTATCACAGGGGAGACCAAAGAGATCAGAAGATCAATTAGTATGATTTCTGTGGTAATCCCTCTGAGGGGAAAAAATGTAATGACATTTTAAGTATGCTCACTGAACTAATTATGGACTTAACTGAGTACTCACTGCACACACACAAAATTTTCCCATTGAAGTCACTGGAAGTTTTTCCTCAATCCAGGAGTATAGAGTTGGGTCCTGTATTTTTCAAGGATCAAAGGATTCACACTTAAGAAAATGCAGCTTCAGGTACAAACAGGTCACTATGCCAGATATGGTACTGAAGCCGCAAAATGGTTAACTACCTGTTTTAAAAATATGACACTTAAGAATTAAAGGCCAGATCTTCAGCTGGAATTGGCCTGATTTACACAGCTGAGGATCTGGCCCTACTTCTTAAATCTTCTGAATTAAAGTTCGACTGCTAGAAATATTTGGGTATATTATAATTAAAGACACATTGTAATTTTAAGGACGGTAAATAAATGAATGTAAATACCTAGTCCTCACTAATGTATTGATTAATGAGGACAGGTCTTTAAAAACTAAATTAAAGTAGAGGGTATCTTCTGGTGACATTTGAGCAGGGTTTCTCAAACAGGGGTCGTCGCTTGTGTAGGGAAAGCCCCTGGCAGGCCGGGCTGGTGTGTTTACCTGCCCCTTCCACAGGTCCGGCCGATCGTGGCTCCCACTGGCTGCTGATCGCTGCTCCGGGCCAATGGGAGCTGTTGGAAGTGGCGGCCAGTACATCCCTCAGCCCGCGCCGCTTCCAGCAGCTCCCACTGGCCCGGAGCAGCAAACCGTGGCCAGTGGGAGCCGCAATCAGCCAGACTTGCGGACGAGGCAGGTAAACACACCGTCTCAGCCCACCAGGGGCTTTCCCTACACAAGAGGGGACCCCTATTTGAGAAACCCTGCATTTGAGTGACATTCCTCCCAAAGTCTTTCCAAATTTTAGTTTAAAATTTAGAGAGGCGCAGCTTACTCACAAAATGGTGGAGTCAGGTTAAATCTCATTGTTATCTTAAGTTGACAGGAATAAAACTTAGTCATATAGACTCCGATTCAGCAAATTGCTTTAGCAAATGTCTATCTTTAAGCACATAAATAATCCCATTGATTTCAGTGGGATCACTCATACTTAAAGTTAGGTACATGCTTAAGCATCTCTCTAAACGGGGGCCATAAGATATATTGGCTGTGGTAGATGAAGTTCTGTTAATTTTGAATTATCTGTGAGTTTTCTGTTTTCATCTCTAGTAAAATCTAGCCAGTCAAGAATCTAAAGTAGGTAATTCTACTACACCTAAAATAGTTATTATCCCCAGGGAAATATGGCCCTTAATGCTCAAATGTAATACATATTCAATGCTGAAAAGTGTTAATATTAAGTTTGAGATTTAAACCCACAAAAGCCTGGAAATCTAGCATTATGGTTCCTATAGCAATCTTACTTCTACCTCTTTGCATATACTACAGTAGATGATAGAATCTTTAATTACATAATTATATAACACCGGACAATATGAAATATTATTCAGCTTTTTAAAAAAAATGGAAACCAAACTTTTCTAGAATTAGCAAAGAGCTCAGCTAGAAGAAGTGCTGTTAAAAGAATACTAAACTAGTGTCCTGTTTCTTTCACAACACTAGGAGATTTTCAGATTCCCATACTACAAACTTTGAAGAAACTGGACTGGACAAATATCACTTAAATGAACCTGAAGGGCACCCTAGTGTAATCCAATTGTTGTAGAAATTTAGAAAACAAATGAGGTGAACACAAACTGGAAATACAGTGTTAATTTACTAAGAGTTTCTGAAAAAAACCTACCACTGAGGTAATTTTATGTTTACTATATACATTTCTGTTTCCTTCTTCGGCTTTTATGAATCTCTGACAAACAATTGCTTAAAGACTCTGAGATTTCCATTTGTGACAGGCATTTTTGTGTACGCGCACACACACACACATAACTGAAACAGACCATTTTGTTTTCTTAAACTATGTAAGGCAAGCTTATGCAGTTGCTGATCTCTTGGACTTTGTCCCCTGCTCACTGGACCACAAACTATGGATTTTAAACAAACAGCATGGTCAAGAGTAACTGTAATTAAAGTTGGTTTTGTTTTTGAGTGACGTATGGTTTTCTTCAATATTAACAACATGTAGCTTACTACTTCATGGAAATGGCAGTAAGTATTATAAGAGATCAGATTTTAAAATGCATTGATTTTCTTTGCAAGTGTTTGTCTTGGTGCAGAGAGAATAGGTTACCATTAATATGTTGAGCTAAAACCCTAGTTATCAGGCTATGCTACCTAAAATAGTCTCACATCAGTGCAGTTTGAATTATACAATTTAAATCAAATATCTCCAATTACAAATGTTTCATAAAGTCTGAGATATTCAGAAGGCATTAAAACCTACAGCTTTCTAACTGAGTGAGTTTTATATTCTGCACCAGAACCAATTACTATTAGGCTCAGACTCCAGCCCTACCTTCCTATCCTCTAACTCACCCATCCTTGGCAATGTGAAAAGTGTAGAGTTTTTTAGGCAGAGCAGGAAGTATTAATGCTAGAGGGAGAAGTGTTACACCAAGCATCAAAGCAGAGTGGAAGTAAAGGGGAAATTAGTAGGATCAGAGTGAGAACGAAGTGGAGGTACAGCCAGGGAGAGGATGAAATGTTCAGAATGAGAGAAGAGTTATCCAGGTACATAGGTACCCTCTGAAAAATTAAGTAGTGATCACTGTCAGAGACAGGATATTCAACTTAATAGATTGATAGTCTGATGTTATGTGATTAATCCAATGTTCCTAAGAGATATTGGCAGGATCAAAAAGCCAAGGAGGAGAAGACTGGCTTCAGAGGGAAATGAATAGAAGAGGAGGGAAAGAGAAAAACAGACATTGGAATATGTGTTCATGTGTACACGAGGACAGATAGAGAGGGAGAGGCAACAGAATGAAGGAGGAATGGACAAGAGGAGAAGGTGCCACCCCTTGCACAGGAACTTTAAAGTTAACAAAGCAACTGAATTCAGGCCCAAGAAACTGGCCCATATATTTTTACAATTATGTTTTTGTTAGAAAGTAACAGGAAGGCACCCTGACTTTAGCCTAGAGAGAGCTGGGCCTAGGCACATAAAAGATAGCTGTAGGATTGCAAAAGACCACGTGCTTGAAGATCGTGAGCAGGAAGCCAGAGCAGATCTCTGGTAGCCCTAGAAAAGGGGGTCCTGGTTGAGCTCTGACAGTGAGATGGAGCTCCAGAGTAAATGAAAGCATAGTCCTGATACTCTGACAGTTTACCAGAATTACTGGTAGCATTCTGGAATAGCTTTCTTTCATCCTTTGGACAGTAATGTGTATTTGTGGGTATGCCCCAGAGCTAGAAGTCTTAAAGAGATGCAACTCTCTGCTCCCTCTATAGGGGGAAAGCTTGCTTGGGCTAGCCTCATTTACATGAATTATAATGTTGATTACTCATAGTTCCACATACTGTTTTCTCTGCTTTCATTGGAATCTGGCTATATTGTATAATTTTGATTGTATAATTGATCCTACAGATTTACTGTAGCTGTGTTCATGGAAGGGCAGAATTGTGCAAGATATGAGCTGGAGTAAAGTATCAGAGGGGTAGCCGTGTTCGTCTGGATATGAGCTGGAGTAAATGGGTCATCCTGACTTTCACTAATGGTGGACTCTAGTTTGGGAATAGGATTCAAGCTAAACAAGGCGCTAGCAAAAGGCTGCGCCATTGAGATCAGGAACAATAATCCAGGGTGCAGGGACTCTGTCCAAAGGTCCTGTTTTGCTCTAATTTCCCCACCTGGATATTCTGATCCCTGTGTGAAGTGATGCTGTGGGAGGGGACTGGAAAGGAGTAGCAGCAGTGGTGCACAGCTGATTTAGAAGCAAGAACTGAGCAGAGCAATGGCGCAGAACTGATATCACAGAAATGGATCAAATAGCTGTGCTGTGGAGCAGGACCTGGTGTTGCAGACTTCTCTCTGAACCGCAACAGACAACCACCCTCTAAGAAACCTGAATCTAACTGGCCCCACAAGTGAGATTGTAAGTGCATAGAAATTGCTTAGTGACTATGAGCTCCAAACCTCAATGAGCTGGACAATTACCACTTAGAATTGGGGGTTGGCCACATTCCTGATACTCTGGATATTGCTCATTTTATTGTATGTAAATATATAGGTGGTTATTGTGATTCTTTTGTTTGTTTCCCCCCCCCTCTTTTCCAAACAAAAAGGTATTTATGGTCCCATGTTCCCAAGGACTCTGAGTGGTTGCAAATGGGGAGGAACCACCTGCAAAGGTGGCCAGCGTGATTTAATTTTCATTTCCTAGAGCCAGTAGTAGGAGTAAACCTCTGATCCCAGTCTGCAACCACAATTCTACTTATTTTAGAAACAGATCCCTATATTGATTGAACTCCGCCCTTGTTGTTGCCATTGGCACCTGGCAGAAAGTTATATTTGCATTAAAAACAAACAAACAAACAAATGAATGTCTTGTTATTGCTATCAAAACTATGAAGCTGCAAAAAGAAATCTGATTTGATATAACCACTGGGAAATCAGACAGAAAAGAAGAATTATAGAATGCAGCTCTTCAGATAAATAGAGGGGTTTGCCAAGGACCATATCCACAGGAAATCTTTGAAATATTCAGATCAGTATATCTCAAAATGTAGCATTTTTGCTCTCTTAGAAATGATATAATGTGAGTTTACCTTCTTAGCATTTACAAATCCAGATGAATCTGCACACACCTATAAGATAATTTTTTGCTCCATTAAATCCTGTGTGGAATACTGAATTCTAAATGGATGGCATTAATTATCCTACTCTAAAAATACACAGTAGTCTAAAGGACTTACACCATCATTTGTCATATCCATAGGCTTAACTCTCAGCACAACAGAAGTTGATCAACACACAGCATTCTTTTATAATTTTGAGCAACAGATTGTCAGCATGTATTCCATGTATAACTCCAGAAAGACATTTGGAGAGACAGTCACAAAAAGAGAACATAGACCATCAGAGTTATATAAATGTCAGAAAAAATGAGTACAAAGATGCATGAACACCAAACAAACCTCTCGCTAGTCCATAAGACAAGAAGCTGAAATACCGAACAAAGAGTAATTTACATTTTATAAGCATGTGAAGATTCTTATTCTGATGCACTGCTAAGGAAGGTAGATCTTTATACCCCATGATCTGAAAAGCAGTATGGTATAATGGACTAAGCATACAAATGGAAACCAGGAACCCTTTAACTCCAGTTTGGGGTTTGACAATGACATTATACAAATCATGTAACCTTTCCTGATCTTAGTTACCCAGCTGTGAAATGCAGATGATATGTGAATTAAACCTATTACCCCCCGAAAGGTGTTATGAAAATGCATTAGTTAAGGGTTACATGAGTGATGAGTATTATTGTCAGTAAAGCTCAGTGAATATTGCACAAAATAGAATTCAAAATTGTAGATAAATGTTTGTGTTTTCTTTTCCTTTTGTATACCACCAAATGAGTTTGTGGCAGGGATGTTCAAAATGACAACACATTTTAAGTGACTATTGGAGAATATTAATAAGAAACGACTTCTGAATTTGTAAAGATAGGTATTCATGATGGCAACTCCGTTCTAAGAGTGACAATCATCCATCTGGGGAACAGAAATATATTATGTGATCTATTTGCCCAATGAAAGCTAACCAATATTGCTCCATCCGGTTCTGAATACTAAACAATTGCAAACCTCCTCAAACAGCTCACAAACCATCTATAGACCAGAAATGATTTGCTGAAATTATTCAATGAATAACTTTGAATGGCAAATTCAAGAAAATTGTGATCTGCTCTCAAACAATTTGAAAACAAAGGCAAAATTCATCAGACAAGTTATTCAGTATGAACTATGCTCCCTGTTCCAGGGATTAGATCTTAAGTTATGGAGTTATCATCTCCTCGTGCATTTCTTTGATCCCTATGATCTGCTAAGATTTCATGTCAAATTTCCACACAAATATACTATGGTGAAGGCGGGGGAAAGATGTGTCTATTGTTACTATGTTTTAAAGTCGTTGACATTCCCCTGTTATATTTGTTTGCCACATTTGCATTTACCTTTAGATAGGTTCATATTACTGTACATTTCCTTGTTATTATGCCATAACTTTAACCTGCAATCATTTTGTCGGTCTCTCTCCTCCGCATTAATTTTCCTTCTGTGCATAATGGCTCTGATAGCTATTTTTTCATCACTGTGGCTTATTTCAAGCATGCTGCCTCCTCAGCACATACCCCAGCATGGCTGCCCTTGACAGCCACTTGCAGAAAAGGGGTTCATGATTCAAAAAGATGGCCGTGTTCACTAGGTGCGATTTACATTTGCCTGCATTGTCATGCACTAATTTTCTCATCTGTATTTAATCTGTTTGGACTTTTTGTTTGGTTATGCATTTTATAGTTGCATAGTTACTTGTGGATTTTCCTTAGTGTCTTTAACTTGGCACATTTTCCAATACAAAGAAAATGTTAATGATTTAAAAATCATCATAATAAGATGTATTCCTCAGTGACCTGCAATGATGGAAAAAGAACAAAGCATTACAGGCACAAGGCTCGATCCTGCATTCCCCATGCAGGCAAACTGCCACTGAGGTCAATAGGAATTTTGCGAATTCAAGGACTACAGAATCCCGGCCAAAATGCTTTGAATATAGGGCTTGTCTACACTTAAAATGCTGCAGTGGCATGGCTGCACCATTGCAGCTTCACTGCTGTATCGCTTCAGTGAAGACGCTACCTATCCCAACAGGAGAGGTTCTCCCATCTGCACAGGTACTGCACCCGCCTTGAAGGTAGCTAGGTCAGGTTAAAGGAAGAATTGTCCTATTGACCTAGTGCCATATACAAAAGAGATTAGGTCAGTTTAATGCATCGCACAGGGGTGCGGATTTTTAACACTCCTGTGCAACGTAGTTATGCCGACCTAATTTCCTAGTGTAGATCAGGCCTTAATCAGAATGTTTTAAATATTCACTACATCGTCTGAGATTCCCTAGCTACACCATGCTGAATATTTCAATCAGTTAGTCGTGCTATTTCACTTGGTTGTGAAGCAAATGTAGGTGTGTTTACTGATCAATAGGTTCACTTTGCTCCCGCTTTCGTCTACGCTATACTCCTAAAAACAGTGGGCACATACCACCATTCAACTAATTTCACTTTGCCAAGGCAGACTTCTTGTTCACATAGAACAGATGCTCTCTGTGGTTACTTATATAATGTCGTATGCCACCTACAGTGCCGTAGCTGACTAACAAGTAGGACGTTTTCAATAAAAAAGCAGAGACACTTCAATGTTTGTATTTGATCCCTCCTGGGGCTCCAGTGAATTGAACTATCTAGCTTTATGTCTCAAATCAAAGACTTAATTTTACAGTCAAATTCTCAGCACTTTCTATTTGGATATTTAGGCTGCAGAAGAGTTGTTTTGCAAATTTTATTTTTATTTTTTCCATTCTTCTTTTATAAAATATTGGGCTTGTATACAGATAATCATGGAAAGTGCTATGAAGGATTGAGGACAGAGGCCAACTGTTATAAACAATACAACTACTGAGCTACTACAGATATCAAATCAAAACTTTGTAGACTCTTCCCTTCTTTTCTTCTGTCCTGTGTCATTGAATACAAACAGAATACAAACAAAAGAGACTCCTCTGATGGGGTAGACCTGCCACTTAGCAAATCTTGCACCTATGGGAAGGACATCAATTGACAAAAAGGCCACAGTGGAGGTGATGTTGCCATGTGACATGAAAGCCAGGACAAATGAATTGCAGAACTCTGAAATGTTTACAACAATAATGCCTCTATGTCTATGATCACGTGTCTTAAATACAGTGTGTTGTTTTTTGGGGTGAGAAATTTTGGGTGTTCCAGTTAATTATAGGATTTTTCTTAACACAATTGTTACAATTATCCCTAAGATTACTGAAGCTTACAATAGTGCTAAGTATTGTACCAACACAGAACAAGAATCCCATTTATGTTTTTTTTCTTTTCAAACCCAATTAGCTGGGCATTCATAAAAAGGATCGAATGGCAATCTAGATCCTGATTCACTAGCACCAAAAGCTCACCGTGTAGACATGCACATGCACGTGCCCTGTCTTCACATTCAGAGCTTATCACTTCCCTAAGTTTTGACTATGTAGTTTATGCCTGCTACAGGTATATACACTGCATTAATAACAATGCAAGTGATGTTTCTTCTGCAGAAAATCCCTCTTTCATTAAAAAAAAACATGATCCACTTGGGTCAAATAGACCTAGTCCAAACATTTTCAATACTTTGTTTCCATTGGAAAATGTTGTTTCATCAAAACTCAAATATTTCATGGAGACATACCTATTTTAATGATGGTTTTGACTGCCTGGGTTCTGAGGTCCAAGATGGACTCTCAGGAGAAGGACCCGAATCAAAAACATGACTTTTTCAATCCAAAAGCTGATTTTTTTTCATGTCTACACTGTAAAAAATAAAAAAATAAAACTATCTGTGGCAGCAAGTCTCAGAATCTGGGTAAACTGACTCAGGCTTGCATAGCTCGAGCTACAGTGCTCAAAAGAACAGTGCAGATGTTCACGCTTGGGCTGCAGTCCTGGCTCTGAGACTCACCCCATCACTGGGGCTCCAGCCCAAGCAGGAACATCTCCTCTGCTATTTTTAACCTCATAGTGCAAGCCTGAGTCGGTGAAAACTTGAGTCAGTTCTGAGACGTGCCGCCATGGGATTTTTTTCGTTTGTTTTCAGTATAGACGTACCCTTTGACAACATTCCATTTCATGAAACCATGCAGAAGGTTTGGGTTTTATCCCAATGTGGAACAAAAGCAAAATTTGACATTTCAAAAGTCCCCACAACATGGAATTGCCAGTCTCTGGCCAGCTCCATTGCCAAATGCTGCTTTGAAATGGATCATTCTCCAGGCACTTGTGTGTTAAAGCACAACACCTGAACAGAGTGGAATGCATGTGGTTCCATGGTAACCGGGGCTGCAAAAGACAGTTTATTGCAGCAGGTTTCAGAAAAACCCATGACATTCCCACTCACAACCTATTATCTATCTGAGGCCATTGTCATAAAAAACCACTGCACCTTGTGTCTGGGAGAATTTAAACCAATATAGCATGGGTAGCCAAACTCACTGGCCCTCCAAGCTGCATACGACAATCTTCAGAAGTTCAAAAGCCAGAGCACACCTGCCAGGAGCCAGGGCTCAGGGCTTCAGCCCTACTCCCACTATAGGCCTAAGCCTCGGCAGGTGCACCCCATAGGGCTGAAGCCCCGAGATCCTATTTCCCACTTCACAGAAGCCCATACCCCACCACCCCACTGCAAAGCAGAGATCTTGAGCTCCTCCTCCCCAGTCTGGTAGGCAGAGAATGGGGTGGGTGGAGTGGGATTGTGAGCCTCCCTGTACTGGTAAAATTGCTGCATGTGGCTCGCAAGCCACAGTTTGGCCACCCCTGCAATATAATATGTCCGCTGAGCAAGAATCAGGGTAAAAACACAGTAACAGCTTTTAGCAACTCTTTATTTTCCTACTAAAATGCTTATGTGCCTTTGGTCAAAGAGTAATATGTTTAGTAGGATTAGAAAGGAATGTCCCATGAAGTTCAGCTTTAGAGAAGAATAGTTATGCCTCCCACAAAATCAAGGTGTTGATTTAGATGCAATAATTTTCTGTCTGTGAAGTCAAACACACACAGGAATCACACTTTTCCTATCATGGTATGAAAGCATGACTTTTTCCTGAGTCAAGAAATCCTGAAATCCTTGCCACATTGAAGTAAATGGCAAAACTCTCATTGATTTTAACATGGCCAGGTATTCACCCCTGGGTTTAACAGATACTATTCCAACAAAAACTAGCCAGTGTGTATTACTCTTCTTGTAGATGTGGAAGAGCAAGACATTTAAAAATAATATTTTAAGCCTTACAGATTTTGTCAGTTGTGAATATCAATAGTGTTTCTATATTTTGTTACTGTTTTCAGCATATGAACATCATCCACAGTTTGTATCTCAAAGAACTAGTTACATGTATACACATGATGTATATATAATCTATATATTAAATAGAAGATGATGGGGCCCTTACTTTCACCTACATCCTAATGGTGTGAGACTTACTGATAGGGATAATTGCCTTGTTTTTAGCAACATTTCTTTCTCTCTGAAGTGCTATATCTTCCCTCCATCTCTGCTCAGGTAATATAATTAATATTGTAGGCTCTGTTGCAGTTTCTCCAATGTGCACTACAGCTGTGTGACATATTAATTATGTTAATATACCTTTAAGAAAAAGTCTGTTGCTGTCCTCTGCAGAGAGAGAAGATGATTTTTTTCAACACTCAGAAACTCTGCCTTTTCTATCTCCCTTCAATCCAGTGACAGTTGGTCAGAATGAAAAGAGAAACTACTGATGGACAGCTTCCTAGAGGGTTATGCACAGCCTTAATACCCGCTCATCTGTAGAGTTATACCCATGGTTACAGCTTGGCATAAAAGGTCTCAGACCATGAGTGATTTAATACATATACCTTTTTAAAGTTTGGATCTTTGTTGTAAGATGTATAAATGCTGAGAATGAGAAATGTGCTAGTTGCTGCGAAGAGGGTTGTAGTCTAAAAACAAGGCAAAAATGCTTATGCAGATATTTACACTCTTTTGTGGTTTGTTTTTCATGCATTGTACATTCTTATAACTCTCTTCCCCATCCTCAAATACACGCCCATTTTCTTCAATACTTCACTTACTACCACAATGGAGATGCACTTTTAGCACAGTGCATTTTACAGCCTATTTTAGTGCCAGATTGAGTTACAAGGCTTTTGTAAGTGATGACAGCCACATCAGAGAAGCATTTACTGTTTCCAATTCTTCAGGATTGGGGGCAAGGTTAGATTAGCTGCACTCTGCCCTGAATTTACTTGCTGTGGATCCAGAGCATGTGGAACAGGGAAAGAGGGGATATTATATTACCCATTTCACAGAATACCACATGGGAAAGGAGACAAAAGGTCACATCCTCAAGATGCTGGGAGGGAATGAGCATAGTAGGCCCTTTTCTTCCTCCAAAACAGACAGCCAAAGGATAGAGGACAAGTCCTGTTGTGGAAAAGGAGTCCTGCCTAGGCTGAAGTGTTGCTCAGGTTTATGGAGTAGTCAAAAATATTTTTAAAGCTGAAAACAATTATCAGCCAGGTGGAAGAATTTAAAATCAGAAAAATGTGAATGGTAACTAGGAATCATTTAAGAACTCCTTAATAGTTGCCCGAAAAGCCACAATCTCACAATTGAGGAGGAAGTCTGTATTGGGTACTGGTTTAAAAAAAAATACAAACCTGGTTTACAGGGCAAGTGAAGACACTGTGGGTATGTCTACACTATGGGATTATTCCAATTTTACATAAACCGGTTTTGTAAAACAGATTGTATAAAGTCGAGTGCACGCGGCCACACTAAGCACATTAATTCGGCAGTGTGCATCCATGTACCGAGGCTAGTGTCGATTTCCGGAGCATTGCACTCTGGGTAGCTATCCCGTAGCTATCCCATAGTTCCCGCAGTCTCCCCTGCCCATTGGAATTCTGGGTTGAGATCCCAATGCAAAAACAATGTCGCGGGTGATTCTGGGTAAATGTCATCACTCAATCCTTCCTCCGTGAAAGCAACGGCAGACAATCATTTTGCACCCTTTTTCCCTGGATTGGGAGTTCAGCCAAGAATGCAAATGCTTTTTGGAGACTGCGGGGACTGTGGGATAGCTGGAGTCCTCAGTAACCCCTCCCTCCCTCCCTCCCTCCATGAGCATCCATTTGATTCTTTGGCTTTCCATTACGCTTGTCACACAGCACTGTGCTGTGGCCTCTGTCTATCATAGCCTGAAGATTTTTTCAAATGCTTTGTCATTTCGTCTTCTGTAAAAGAGCTCTGATAGAACAGATTTGTCTCCCCATACAGCGATCAGATCTAGTATCTCCTGCACGGTCCATGCTGGAGCTCTGTTTGGATTTGGGACTGCATTGCCACCCATGCTGATCAGAGCTCCACGCTGGGCAAACAGGAAATGAAATTCAAAGGTTCGCGGGGCTTTTCCTGTCTACCTGGCTAGTGCGTCCAAGTTCAGATTGCTTTCCAGAGCAGTCACAATGGTGCACTGTGGGATACCACCCGGAGGCCAATACCGTCGATTTGCGGCCACACTAACCCTAATCCAACATGGCAATACCGATTTCAGCGCTACTCCTCTCGTCGGGGAGGAGTACAGAAATCGGTTTAAAGAGCCCTTTATATCGATATAAAGGGCCTCGTTGTGTGGACGGGTGCAGGGTTAAATCGATTTAACGCTGCTAAATTCGGTTTAAACATGTAGTGTAGACCAGGCCTGTGTGTGTATATATTTGCCCCGTAAAACAGATTTGTTTTATATATATGGGAGAAAAGGAAAGTTTATAATAATGAATATAAATCAGGTTAGGAATTGTAGAATATTGATAAGGGAAGCCAACAGACATAAGGAGAAATGTATTGTTAGCAGAGCTATGGGCAATAAGAAGGATTTTTTTTTTTTTTACATTGTGGCAGGGCCCATTCATTACTGCCTCTGCTCAAGTCCAAAAATAGCTTAGAGACCTTTTTTCTGGTAAAACATCCCTGCAGTTTACCACCCTTATATGTTATATAGCCTTATATCTACAGTCCTAAGGAGCTCTCCACTCCTGAAGCAAGCAGGGAAGAGCAAACTCTCTTTCCCAGTCTCTCTATCTGCTTCCTCCCATCCTACTTCCTTCCTGAGTTTTTTGTATCATCTGCATAATAGCCTAATTAGCCTCTTAGTTCTCCCCAGCCCATCAATTAGGCACAGCTCTTCTTAATGTGGTCATTAATTAGAGCTTCAGTTACCAGAGTGTTTGCACCCTCCCATCCTCAGGAACTCAATAGGTGCTGTTGCCCAGTACTCTGTTACATAAATATATTAGGAACAAAAGAATCCTGACATTAGTATTAGTACATTACTAGATAGAAATGGTAAAATTATCAATAATAATGAAGAAAAGATAGAAGTGTTCAATAAATATTTCTGTTCTGTATTTGGGGGAAAAACAGATATAGTCTCATCATATGGTGATGATAATACTTTATTTCACTATCTCTGGAGGATGTTAAACAGATGTTACTAAAGTCAAACGTTTTTAAATCAGTAGATCCAGATAACTTGCATTCAAGATTTTCAAAAGAGCTGGCTGAGGAGGTTGCTGGATCATTAATGTTGATTTTTCACTGGGAAGTTTCAGGAGGCTGGAAGAAAGCTAATGTTGTTCCAGTTTCTAAAAAAGGGATGACTGGGGTTATTAGAGGCCTATCAGCCTGACATTGATCCTGTGCTAGATAATGGAGGGGCTGATATAGGACTTAATTAATAAAGAAGTAAACACAGGTAATGTGATAATACAAATCAACATGGGTTTATGGAAAATGAATCCTGTCAAACTTGATTTTTTTTTATGAGATTACAAGTCGGGTTGATAAAGTTAATATTGTTGACATGATGAACTTTAGTAATGCCTTTGACACAATATTTTTATTAAAAACTAAGATATAAAAGGAATATAGCACACATTAAATGGATTAAAAACTAGATAAATGATTGGTCTCAAAATGTAACTATAAACAGGAAATCATCTCGAAAGTGTGTGTTTCCAATGGGGTCCGGCAGGGATCAGTTCTGGGCCTTACGCTATTTAACATCTGGAAAAAAATATAAAATCATCACTGATCATGTTTGCAGATGACACAAACATTGGAGGAGCCGTAAATAATGAAGACGACAAAACATTGATTCAGAGTGATCTGGATCACTTGGTAAACTGAACACAAACAAACAATATGGATTTTAATACAGTTAATGTAAATATATACATCTAGATACAAAAAATGTAGGCCAGACATACAGGATGGTGGATTCTAGCCTGGGAAACAGTGACTCTGAAAACAAATTTAGGGGGTCATGATCGATAATCAGCTGATCATGAGCTTCCAGTGTGATGCTGTGACCAAAAGAGCTAATGCAATACTAAAATGCATTAAAACAGCGGAATCTTGGGTAGGAGGATAGAGGTTATTTTATGTATTTGGCACTGGTATGACTGATAGTGGAAGATTGTATCCAGTTCTGGTACCCATAATTCAACCCATAATGTTGATAAGTTGGAGCAGGTTCAGAGAAGAGCTATGAGAATGATAGGAAGATTAGAAAACATGCCTTATAGAATCAAGAGCGCAATCAATTTAGCTTAACAAAGAGAAGGACAAGGAGAGATTTGATTACAGTCTATAAGTACCTACATGGGAAATAAATACTTAATTGGCTCTTCAATCAAGCTGTCTGTTACAGCTTTCCCCCTATTCCATTTTGTTTCTTACAGCTGTCCCCTTACTCCACTTTGTTTTTGTTCTCCTCCTGTGGCCGCCCCTCCCTGGCTGTTAAGTTGTTTACCAGGGCCACTGCCCTTCTCAAAGGGATGGCCACTTGTGCTGTGTGCTAAGTGGGACCACTGCCCTGTTCAAAGGGTTGGTCCTGTTATCACCTTGTTAAACCTGGGCTTTGTGTAGGGTGGGCAATGTCCAGAGCTGCAAGACCTAATGTGTTTTTGAGACCCTGGGCATGAGTCATAGGCCTCATGTGCTTTTGAGTCCTGAGGTGTGAACTCACACCTATTGTCCAGGACTCTGCCCAGGCACGTCTCTGTGCTCACCTGCAGTTTTTCCCTGTGTCTCCAGAGGGAGCCTATCAGGATTACTGGTGGGAAACTGCCTGAGTTTGTCTTTAAAAAACAGGCATTTTGAAACAAACATCAGAAAGGTTCCTGCACTGCTGCCTGGTCTGATCAGCCAGGGGTTCTGGGGGGTCCTTTCTCTGCTCTTGTTTTATTTTTGAGCGTACCCCCGTTTTTAACCCCCCCCCCCCCATGAAGAAAGAATTGCTGCCTGAGAGACCTCCTGATTATCGAGACTGTACTGAGTCCTCCTTGCTTCTTCTGATGTTGTTGCTGCTTCTGCCTTTGCTGCTGCCTTGGAGACTGGTAAGAATCCCTCTGTGAAACTTCCTATACTTTTATTTTATTATTTTAGCTGCTGGCTCTGTTTCCCCAGCACACAGACTCAAGCTAAACCTTGGTCTGTGTCTTAAAACCTCTCTTAAACTCCGTGGCGCTTTGCCGCTAAAAATAAGTTTGTGCCGCCACTAAGCTCTGCTCCAGTGGGCTTTGCTTCGGGGCTCACTGCTTTCAGCTGTATCCACTGCTGCAGCCACCATCCCTTGGCTTCCTTGGGGGCTGCCTTGGGAGCTGTATCCTGGGCACATACCACTCTGCCCTCTGTAACTTCCCCATAGCATAAGGTGCCCCATAGGTTTTGCTTTTTAGTCTAATAAGTCATAGTTTGCTAAGATTGTAGCACTTGTAAGTTTCACCTGCCTTGCTATAGTTTGCTGTTTTGTTGCTCCGTATAGTTGCTTGTTATAGTTTTGCTTAGAATTGTGATATTTGTTGTTTTGCCTAGTCGTTGGTTAAGATAGATTTTAAAAAGCCATTGCCTGGTTGTATTCTGTACCTGTTTTGTTACTTTGTAGAAGCTGCTTGTCATTTTATATAAGTTTGATTAAGTTAGATGATAGATAAGGTTTTTGCTGTTTGAATTCGTCTTCCCACTGTCCCGATCTCTCCCTGAACTTTCCCGGGTCTGTTTTTCCCCCGCTCCAATCTCCCTCTCTGTGTACTTCTCCGTGTCTCCCTGTTGTAACCCTTTGCTGCTTTTTCCCCGTATCTGCATCACCCTCCGAACTTCCCAAACCCTTTGCCGCTTCTTTCCTTTTTTGGGGGGGGGTGTCCGCTTGTTGCTTAAACCTCCCTCTAGCCTTCTTTACACTTCTCTGCTGCCTCTCCCTGTATCCCCTGTGTTCGTGCTCCCGCTTCTCCGCTGCTCCCCCCACCGAAGATCACCATCACACTGCTCCATTTGTCTTCACCCCGCTGCTCCACAGCTTCCCTTGAAGTGCTCTCCGCTGCTGCAACCTGTTTCTTCCTTCAGACATCTCCCGCATTCTCCACGTGCCTTCCCATCGCTTGCACATTCAGCGCCCTCCCCTCTTGCTGCTCCCAGACTCCCCTTAAGTGCGCTCCAGCTGCTCTTGTCTCCCGTACGTCCAGCCCGCAGGCTCCTGAAGACTGCCCTGGGCTTCACCCCACAGGGCTTCAGAGTCTCTCGCTGCTTGCAGCTGCACTCTCCTCTCATCAGTTGCCACTGATCATTCACCCCCCTCCCCACCCCTGTTTCTCGACCCAGCCTTTAGGTACACTTTTGCAGATTATCTGCTATCACAGCCTCACAAATTAAGTCATTAATTTTCTTTTATACTGTTACATTGCATAATTTCACTTATCACCCATATTGTATCATTGCACTGTGATTCACATTTTACTTGTGGTTATAACACCCCATTGGTTGCCTCCACTTTTCTGATATACTTTGTATTTGCATTGATGCTACCATTTTATTTTGCATTTCTTTTGGGTACATTTTGCATTCCACACTGTATCTAAAGTTGTTCCTATATAAAGTTGAGTTGCTTATTGACTGTACTGTATCCCATTGTGCTGAACCCCACTTACTGTACCCCACTGTTAGAACTCCCTACACTGTTCAATAAGAAGAACCCCCCCATCATTGTCTATTGTAAACACCCTATACACCCCATCCCATCATATTTCATTGTTAAATTCCCACCACTTTCTTTTTCCTTTAATAAAGAAATTAATTAGGTAAGGTAAAATAAGGTAATAATTGGAGATATACCAATCTCCTAGAACTGGAAGGGACCTTGAAAGGTCATTGAGTCCAGCCCCCTGCCTTCACTAGCAGGACCAATTTTTGCCCCAGATCCCTAAGTGGCCTCCTCAAGGATTGAACTCACAACCCTGGGTTTAGCAGGCCAATGCTCAAACCACTGAGCTATCCCTCCCCCCAAATTGGCACCCCACCTGTGTGGTAATTGCTCCCCAAGATCCCATATACCTGCGGGCAGGGACAGCAGAGAAAGCTTTAACATGATCCAATGGTTGTAAGTTGGAGCTAGATACATTCAAACTGGAAAAAATGGCATACTTTTGGTTTTTTTGTTTTTTAACAGTGAGAGTAATTAACCATTGAAATAATTTACCAAGGGGTGAGATGGATTCTCCATTACTGACAATTTTTAAATCACTATTGGATGTTTTTCTAAAAGCTACCTCCTAGGAATTATTTTGGGAAAGTTCTATGGCACGTGGAATGCAGGAGGTCAGATTACATGATCACAATAGTCCCTTCTGGCCTTGGAATCTATGAAATTCCAAGAGGTTCATTGAAAAGTTAATTGAAACTGAATCTCAGTGAACCCTGGGCTTGTAACCAAATGAGATGAGTTTCATCTAGCATCAGGTTTTGCTGTGAAAGTTTCACACGGTTCTAGTTGTAATCCTCTGAAAACTTAGTTTCAAAGTGATATACAACCTCAGCCATACATAAAGTTTTGTGAAATATGATTGTCTCTATTAACAATAGGAAAAGCTTTTTGGAAAATATTGCTTTGTCTATGTTGTATGATTATTCTTCTCCTTCCTCACTATGAGCATTTCATTTAAATTCACCCCTAACCTAAAAGATATTCTTCACTTTGATCCAAGGACAGAGATGTCATATGCTCAGAGGCTTGCTGCAGACTCTAATTGACTTTCCTACAGTATATATTACTCATGGGGTACAGAGTCAAAACTTGGAGAGATAAAAGATTTAAATATTGTACTTAAAATGGTTATATATAAGACTCCCCAATAAGAGTTAAGTGCACAGTAAATCCAGTCAACTACAAGCATTAATTATTTTTAATGATCAATGAATTCTTCACCTCACTCTTTTCCTTCAAAGGATAACTGCAAATTTTGTGTCTGTGCCCTTTACTGCTCCTTCCTTATATATAAAGAATCACATGGGCTATTTTTTTTTAAATGCTGCTTTTTCCCCTTTCTTTCCAGAGTAGACATTTTAACAGCTCAGACTTTCCAATTTCTACTGAAGACCGTTGGCATTGGTATTTCAGGACCAGACTATTCACATACATAAATGCTTGCAAGACCCAGCTCTAGAATTGTGCAGTATATGGACAGGCCCAAACCAAAACCTTGAATCCAAATGTTCCACATGTGAGCAATCCCATGTGGGGTCAATGGGTCTACCATATTTGTAAAGTTAAGCATGTATGTAAATGTTTGCATTCTCAGGACCTAATTTCTACGAATAAAGCAGTGGATATTGCATCTGCTTCTAGACAGAAATCCTTCTCTCTCTCTCTCTCTCCTCTTATATCCCACTGTGGATGATTGTAACTTCAGAAAACAACAGTCTCCAGCTTGAGAAATCAGCAGTCACACATGGAAAAAAGGTGAAAATGAAGTCTAGTTAACACACAAAATCCTCCAAATCTTACTCTGCAAGGCTGGAAAATTGTGTGATTGAAAGGAGGAGCCAGATGATCTGACAAGCACTTGTATTGCTTCAGTACCTCTCATGTCACTTTCTAACTTATCTGCCTGACTTTCTTCTTCCATCTTTGACAGCAACAAGTCTCAAATAGTGAAAGGAGAAGCACTAAAAAAGTTGCTCTCCTATTTACAAATATTACCATACCAGTGCAAAGGGAAATGTTGCCAGCCAACCATTCTTATAAGATATGATATTTTTAATAAATGGATAGGGTGAAATTTATCAACAATAACAATATGCTTAAACAGTGAGGGACCATAACACTGACTGTCCATAGCTACATTGTATGGCTTTATTCCAGGCATCTAAAAGCTCCACAGGGTTATTACTGATCTGGTGCAGCCAGATTAATTGCTGGGCAATGTCCTCTCCTGACTTCAAGTCCAATCCGCAAGCACTTTATCTCCAAGGCAGGCAATAGATTTGCTCCGATTATTGCACAAAACAGTAAAGACACAATTATTAATGCTATCAAATTAGACCTATCATGTACTGTCTATTACAAAGTCCAGTGGGCTCCATAGCTTAAAATCTTTTCTTAGTGACGTAGTTTGTAGTTTTAAATCTTTACATAGCAAAATTGATTGGCTATGATTTTATGAGACTGGAAAATCTTTAAAACTAGAAGATTGCAATTATATTACATTAAAATAGTAGATTCCTATCAGGATTTGTACATTTGCTGTCTGAACGTCTTTTCTACTGTTTTGACAGAAGATGTACAATATAGAGCTGAAGAAAAATAAATCGCACTCTAAACTGCAGCTTTGGTTTCCCAGATTTGAGAGCGCAGTTATTTTACCATACCCAGTTCACAATGGAATTAAACAACAGCCACCCTTTCAAAAAGTTTGGTTCTCATAGGCTTCATCTTCTTATCTCTAGAAATAAAGTCAAGACAAATGAAACTAGCTGACCTTTGGTCATTATAATTCATTTTCATGTGTCCTGTAACCATAAAATAACATATTCCCCCTCCCCAATCACTCTGATCCTGCATCACTGATGTCAATGAGATTCTTGTCATTCACTTCAAAGGGAGCAGAATGGAGGCCTACTAGAGTAGTGTATAAATAATGCCAGGCTGGTATTAATGTCACATACAATCCCTCTCAGAGGATCTTAGCTAGCCTTCCACTGGCTTACTTTATACCCCTTTTCTAATGAGCCCCTTAATGAGCCCCTTGGGTGCCTACCTTACTGTGGATATCCCTGTCACAAGCTTTTATATTATATATCTCTGTAAATGCCCCACAACTCTCCTTTCCCAACACAGCCACACAAAGAAACCCACTAAAAGCTGTTAGAACAAGACATTTTGGAGATATGATGAGCTTTGGAAAGTTCCAAAATCTTCTGATGGTAAACCATAAGGAAGTATTCGAAAAGCTATAAATTTAAAATACCTTGTCTTGCAACTTCTCAAGACTATTCTATCCAGTGTTAAGATGTGGTATGTGAAGTAGTAATGTCATAAGGAGAGGGGGGAAATATTTAAAAACCGAATGCGCCTTTAAAAATTATTTTAAACTAACCTGAGACCACAAACATTAAATTGCTTTAATTACAGTCATCTGATTATTGCAAGACATCACTACCGGGCAGCGATAAAGTTATTTTAGGGTTTTAACTATGCATTTCTTAACTTAAAACTTCAGATTTCTTTTAAGTGTAGCCTTGACTCTGCATTTTCTGGGTTTATTATGTTTGGGCTTTGGGAAATTAAAACTTCCCTTTAACGTTATTTTATTATCAAGTTAGTGATACATACTCTTAACCTTAGCTCCATCTTAACATAGTTGTGTTTGTTTGCGGGGAGGGGGTGTTTTTTGTCTGGGGAATTATAGAATGTTGGATGCTTGGCCTCATACTTGACTAAGTATCAATACATTTTTTTATTTTACTTTTTAAACTACAGATATTCAAAGCGTAAAAAATGCATTTTAAAAACAAGGAACAACGGAGACTATTTCAAATCAATTTTCATCTCTTTGAGAGGGGCTCCCAAATCATAGAATCATAGACTTTAAAGTCAGAAGGGACCATTATGATCATCTAGTCTGACCTCCTGCACAATGCAGGCCACAGAATCTCACCCACCCACTCCTGTATCAAACCTGTGTCTGAGCCATTAAAGTCCTCAACTCATGGTTTATTTTCAGCTGATGGCAACTGAATATTTTTGGTTTGGTTTTGTTTTCAGATTTTTTACCTGAGATTGTGGTCTAATGGGAAGGGTACAGGACAGGAAACCAAAACACCCAGATTCCTGACTCTGCAACTCATTTGCAGTGTTTCTTGGACAAAACTCGTGACCTATCTATGCCTCAGCTTCATCAACAGTAAAAGATATTTTCCTCTCCCCACACCTCTGTAAAGCATTTTGAGATCCTAGGCTGAAAAGTGCAACTCAGTGCAAGATATTTTAATAAGTAATCCTTTCACTATCCGATGTTTTGATAATTAATGTTTTGATAATATTGAGATAAGTACAGCCTTTCCTAATACCTTGCAATATTATGTATTTTCATCATTTATATTATACCAGTTTATAGAAATGAGGATCACCTTGTTAAATATGCATCTAATAAATAGTGATGACCTAATTTTAAAAAAATATGACTCCAAAATAAGACAAAGAAGTGGACAGAGTGAAAAGATGAAAATACTTTAATAAAAACCAAGGTGAACACAGGTGGTAAGAACCTGACATGAGACTTTATAATCTTATATATAAAGGAACATTAATGCACTTCGATTCAGCCTGAATGTTTCATTGCTGAGCTGCTTGGCAATCTTTGCTGCCTTTTGATTAATAAAATAGGATATATCTCTTTCATTAAATGCAATGAGCTTAAGATGTAACGGCATAATATAAAATTAAGGAACATGGGATAAAAGGCTCATATCCACAGTAGCTTTATAACACTGCTTTATTATACAGTACATTCTAGGTATTGGAGCTATAAAAAGCTCACTTAACCACTGCTCTCCATTCCCATTAATTATTGCATATTATCATGTATCATCATGCAAGACAAAGATAATTGGCTTTAAAGTGCTCTTGAATGAACTGCAGGGAGGCACGCTGACCTTCTGAAGAGGATCAAAGAGCTGAGGATGTGTGTTAGGCAGCAATTTTCTCCTCAGCTGGAGATAGAAAGGGCAGCATGTAGGATCACTAGTTCCTGGGAGAGTGAGCCAGACTGGCAGGTCTGGGAGTGAGGGATAGCATGAGAAGAGAGTAATGCAAACAAAGGTACTGTTCTGCAATAATATTACCTGTGGGAAAACACTTGAGCACTTTCAGGTGGCTCATTTGGGACGGCAGGTGAGATAAACCCCTTCTAACTATCTTTAATGCCGACATCTATAAATAAACAAGCTCATTTTTAAAGTGTTGGGCCAAGTCAGTGATCTGATTGGCTATTACAGAATTCACACCAATAACCTGCTAACATGAGTCTGAATTTGATTATTTGCTATTCTGTGGCCTTCACGTAGGCCATTTTGAGTACCGCAAAACCCTAATTTTACTTAGAAAGCTGTCCCAAATGGGACTCAAGGCACAATTGCTGCCAGAATTGTCTGTCATTCAAGGGGAATGTGTCTGGTGCTACATCCTTTGAGAGGTGCAGCATTGTCCCTTTGTGCACCAGGACATAGTCCTGCTCACTCACCTCTGGAATGTCTTGTGCTCCAGGGGGCCGCACTTAAGGGACCCAGGTTGTGCAGGGATACAAAGGAGGGAGGAACAATCTGTCCCTTAGGGCAGTGGTTCCCAAACTTGGTTTGCAGCTTGTTCAGGGTAAGCCCCTGGCGGGCCGTGAGATGCTTTGTTTCCCTGAGCATCCGCAGGTACAGAATCACAGAATATCAGGGTTGGAAGGGACCTCAGGAGGTCATCTAGTCCAACCCGCTGCTCAAAGCAGGACCAATCCCCAGACAGATTTTTGCCCCAGATCCCTAAATGGCCCCCTCAAGGATTGAACTCACAACCCTGGGTTTAGCAGGCCAATGCTCAAACCACTGAGCTATCCTTCCCCCCCAAGCCACCTGAAAGTGCTCAAGTGTTTTCCCACAGGTACGGCTGCTCACAGCTCCCAGTGACCGCAGTTCACCATTCCCAGCCAATGGGAGCTGCAGAAAGTGGGGCGGGCTGGGCCACCGCTTTTCCCTTAGGGGGTAAACTTTGTTTTCTTTAATTAGTGAAAGAGTATCTTTTATCAAAGCAGCAGTGCTATCCAGAGAGCGTTTTGTTAAAGACCTTTGGCCTCATAACTCACTATATATCATCTTACAGTAAAATCTATGGCTGGTTTGTTAGTCTCACCTGTTTGCCCCCATGACAAGACTGACCAGCTGATTTGTTTCACACTTGAAATTTCACATATGTCAATTGCTTTAAACACCAGGTAAGCCAACAAGGAGATACCCTAACCTATTAAATAATACTCCTACAGCCAGAATTTAACAGGACTTTTTTTTTTTTTGGTGGTAGAATCAAGGGGCTTCAGTCATAGACCCTAGCATCACTGTGCACACAATGTGTTGTTCTTTGAATAGCTCTATTTGTCTTAGCCCTGGTCTACACTAGGAGTTTAGGTCGAATTTAGCAGTGTCAGGTCAATTTAACCCTGTACCCGTCCACACAATCAAGCCTTAAAGGGCTCTTTGTCAACTTAAAGGGCTCTTAAAATTGATTTCTGTACTCCTCCCCAGCGAGGGGTTTAGCACTAAAATTGACCTTGCTGGGTCGAATTTGGGGCAGTGTGGATGCAATTCAACAGTATTGGCCTCTGGGAGCTAGCCCAGAGTGCTCCATTGTGACCGCTCTGGACAGCACTCTCAACTCAGAAGCACTGGCCAGGGAAACAGGAAAAGCCCCATGAACTTTTGAATTTCATTTCCTGTTTGGCCAGCATGGCAAGCTGATCAGCACAGGTGACCATGCAGAGCTCATCAGCACAGTTGACCATGGAGTCCCAGAATCACAAAAGAGCATGGACTGAATGGGAGGTACTGGATCTGATCACTGTGTGGGGAGAAGAATCCGTGCAGGCAGAACTCTGTTCCAAAAGATGAAATGCCAATATATTTGCCAAAATATCCAAGGCATGATGGACAGAGGCTACAACAGGGACACATAGCAGTGCTGCATGAAAGTTAAGGAGTTGAGGCGAGTCTACCAAAAAACAAATGATGCAAATGGTAGCTCTGGGTCAGAGCCCCATACATGCTGGTTCTATGATGAGCTACATGCAATTCTAGGAGTGGCCCCTACCACTACCCCACCACTGTCCATGGACATTTGCAAAGGGGGAGTCTCATGCAACAGGACTGAAGATGTCTGAAGATGAGGAGGAGGAGGATAGCACACAGCAGGCAAGCAGATAATCCCTTCTCCCCAGCAGACAGGAACTGTTCATCATCCTGGAGCCAATACCCTCCCACCCCTCCCAAGGTGGGCTCCCGGACCATGAAGACAGAGAAGGAACCTCTGTAAATATAATACAAGGTTTAAAAGCAAGCGTGTTTAATGATTAATTTACTATGCCAAGCCAGTAGCAAGTAGTCTGGAATCATTGCAGAACAAAACCTTGCAGCGAATGGGCCTGAGCTTTGGCTGTTTGCCTTTGGCTGAAAATAAATCATCCCCACTGTTTGCACGTGGTGGGGGGAGGCCCGTTCATGCTGAGCTGTTTGTGTTAGGCTGACAGGGATCTTCCCTGATACTAGCCACGTGGGGGGGGGAGGTGAAGCGATCATCCTAGAGAATTGGCGGGGGGTTGGATTGTGCTGCACATTCACCCTAAAACCACAGCCCCTCCTTTTAAATGGCCAACCCAATGGGCTTTGCTTGGTATGGGAAAGGAGGGTGCTGCTGTTTGAAACCATTCCCACATGTTATGAAGGTTGAAGAAGCCGAAACCCTTTGCCTTACCATGGCTGCCTGCAAGCTGAATTCTGTTGCCCAGCTGAGCATGTGTGATGTCTCACACCAAACCAGAAGGCACTTAATATGCGACCTTGTAGCAAAAGCACATGTGCCATGTAATGTTAATCGCTTGATTCAGTGTGAAATAGTCTTCCCTTTGTTCTCTAAAATGTATCTTTTAAAATATTACTCTCCCTTTTTTTCCTCCCGCAGCTGCAAATGTTTCTACGCTCCCCCTATCCTCTCAATCCCAGAGGCTAGCGCAGATTAGAAGATGAAAAAAACCGCACTCGTGACAAGATGTTCTCAGAGCTCATGCAGTCCTCCTGCACTGAAAGAGCTCAGCAGAATGCATGGAGGCAAACAATGGCAGAGTCCAGGAAAGCATTAAATGGACGCGATGAGAGGAGGGAGGAGCGCACTGAGAGGAGGCAGGATGCAATTCTGAGGCTAATGCGGGAGCAAACTGACATGCTCAGGCATCTGGTGGAGCTGCAGGAAAAGCAGCAGGAGCACAGATCACCGCTGCAGCCCCTGTATAACTGCCTGCCCTCCTCCCCAAGTCCCTCACCCAGATGACCAAGAACGTGGGGGGAGAGGCTACGGGCACCCAGCCGCTCCACCCCAGAGGATTGCCCAAGCAACAGAAGGCTGGCATTCAATAAGTTTTGAATTGTAGTGTGGCCTTGTCCTTCCCTCCTTCCATCATCCACCACCCCACCCCGTGCTCCCCTCCTCACCCACCGCTCCCTGGCTACCTTGCGAGTTTTCCCCCTATTTGTTTGATGAATTAATAAAGAATGCATGATTTTGAAACAATTACTTTATTGCCTCTGAAAGCAGTGATCAAAGAGGGGAGGTCAGTTGGCTTACAGGGAAGTAGAGTCAACCAAGGGGGCGGGTTTTCATCAAGAAGAAAAAAATCAGAACTCACACCAGCCTGGCCAGTCATGAAACTGGTTTTCAAAGCTTCTCTGAGGTGTAGGGCACCCAGCTGTGCTCTTCTAATTGCCCTGGTGTCTGGCTGCATGTAATCGGCCACCGGGCAATTTGCCTCAACCTCCCACCCTGCCATAAATGTCTCCCCCTTACTCTCACAGAGATTGTGGAGCATACAGCAAGCAGCAATAACAATGGGAATATTGGTTTCGCTGGGGTCTAACCTAGTCAGTAAACTGCACCAGCGCGCTTTTAAATGTCCAAATGCACATTCTACCACCAAACTGCACTTGCTCAGCCTATAGTTGAACTGCTCCTTACTACTGTCCAGGGTGCCTGTGTATGGTTTCATGAGCCATGGCATTAACGGGTAGGCTGGATCCCCAAGGATAACTATAGGCATTTCAACATCCCCAATGGTAATTTTCTGGTCTGTGAAGTAAGTTCCTTCCTGCAGCTGTTCAGGCAGACTAGAGTTCCTGAAGATGCAAGCATCATTCACCTTTCCCAGCCATTCCACGTTGATGTTGGTGAAACATCCCTTGTGATCCACCAGTGCTTGCAGCACCATTGAAAAGTACCCCGTGTGGTTTACGTACTGGCTGCCAATGTGGTCTGGTCCCAAGATAGGGATATGCATTCCGTCTATCGCCTCACCACAGTTAGGGAACCCCATTGCAGCAAAGCCATCCACTATGACCTGCATATTTCCAAGAATCACTACCCTTGATAGCAGCAGCTCAGTGCTTGTGTGGCTACTCGGATCATAGCAGCCCCTACAGTAGATTTACCCACTCCAAATTGATGCCTGACTGACCGGTAGCTGTCTGGCATTGCAAACTTCCAGAGGGCTATCGCCACTGTCTTCTCAACTATGAGGGTTGTTCTCATCTTGGTATTCTTGCACTTCAGGGCAGGGGAAATCAAGTCACAAAGTTCCATGAAAGTGCCCTTACGCATGAGAAAGTTTCGCAGCCACTAGGAATCATCCTAGACCTGCAACACTATGCAGTGCCACCAGTCTGTGCTTGTTTCCCAGGCCCAGAATCAGCATTCCACGGCATGAACCTGCCCCATTAACATCATGATGTGCACATTGCCAGGGCCCATACTTTGAGAGAGAAGTCTGTGTCCATGTCCTCATAACTATCGTGATCGTGCTGTCGTTACCGCCTCACCTGCTTTTGCAGGTTCTGCACATACTGCAGGATAATGCGCGAGGTGTTTACAATGCTCACACCAGCAGCGGTGAGCTGAGCAGGCTCCATGCTTGCTGTGGTACAGCATCTGCAGGACAGCAGGAGAGCAGAGTTGCAGCAGAAGCGGTGGAGGGTGACAGCACCTCGCACATTTCCTGAGGAAGAACACTGGAGCCCATGACAGAAAACATGGAGAAATTCACTATTGAGGCAATAGCAGTTGAACAGATTTGCAGTGTATGATGATGGTTTGCAGATCTACTGCACCGTCTGCTGCCAGCAGCACCCAGGACACAACAGCAGTGGTGTCGATGAGCTGAACTGAGCAGACTGCACGCTTGCCATGGTATGGTGTCTGCGCAGAAAAAAGGTGTGAAACGATTGTCTGCCGTTGCTTTCACAGAGGGAGGGGAGACTGGTCACATGTACCCAAAACCATCTGTGACAATGTTTTTGCCCCATCAGGAATTGGGAGCTTAACCCAGTATTCCAATGGGTGGCGGAGACTGTGGGAACTGTGGGATAGCTACCCACAGTGCACTGCTCCATAAGTTGATGCTAGCCACAGTAATAAGGACGCACTCCCGCAACTTAATGTGCTTAGTGGGGACATATGCAATCGACTGTATAAAATCGATTTCTAAAAATGGACTTCTATAACATTGACCTAATTTCGTGGTGTAGACATACCCTTACATATATTCAACTGAAAGGGTTTCACTGCTTATATATAAGTAATGAATATGGGCTAAGGAAAAAAGTATTGTTCAGTAAACTGGCTGTGCATCAAAGTAAATTTCAATTTATATTGTTTTAGTATGGAGAAAACTGAAATTTACTTTGATTGACAGCCAGTTTACTTGACAATACTTTTTTCCTTAGTCCCTATCTGGCCACCACTGAATTTTAGAGTTACGCTCTTCAGTCTCAAGCTGCACTCACCAGGTAGTCAAATAGATACGTAATGCACTGGTCCCAACATATGGAGAACAGTACAATTATTTAATACCATGCTGAGCCCATTTTACTTTGGCATTCATTTTTGTAAATAAAACTTTACCAATAAAAGGCTTAGCACTGTACACCTGTATTTTGTTTATGATAAAATGCTGTAATAGGCTTTAAAAAAAACAATTTTTGGAAGGCACAGTCTTCCTCCCATTTGGAATTGGGTGACTGTCCAGAACTATGATCTCAGAAATGTTATTAATTTGTTATTTTTCATCTGTAGGCAGAGGAGCAGAACATTATCTAGATGTGAACATCTGTAGCATGGTTAATTGCTTCTTTCCCTGTACTTGCTGTTTGGAATAAGTGAAACTCAGTCAAGTTACTTTATGAGACAGATGACTGGCTTGATGAAAAGGGCTGGTTTTTACACTTTAAGTTCTGGAGATATTAATGACTACATATGTATCTGGCTCATACTTTAGATACATTGTGCAAAAGGTGAATTTGATTCTATGTTGTCATTATATTTTAAGAGACCCAATTTAAAAAAAAATATTTTATCATTTACTGTATCAAAACCAAAGTGAATATAAACATTCATCTGCCTTAGTTCTGTCCAAAAGTCAGCACATCAAGCAATAGCAAACAAATGCCGTCCCTTCATGAACTTCAATTAGCATGGATTAGAAGCACATTGAAATAATCTTTTTTCGTGTCTCTACTGATTATTAATAGATATAGCAGTAGACAGTCCTGCAGTGCTTGCATAGATAGATAGATAGATAGATTTCAATTTAAAGCTGATAAAAGATCAACTTCCAGTGGAATTCATTCTGTTTACACTATGGACCCAATTCAGCAAAATGTTTAAACGTGCTTAACTCCACAGCTATTCAGCAAAGCACTTAAGCATATGTTTAAAGTTAAGGATATGCTTAAGTTCCATTGAAAAAAATGCAATCAATGGGAGTTGTTCCCTTGACTTTAATGGGCCTAGAAGAAACTTTAGAAAAATGTTTGACTATTTTTAAATTTTCTGTTTGTTTATTATGAATAAAACAACTGATTTCAGCTCAAATCTATGTAGTCACAGTTAAAATCAACTATTAATATTTGTCCTAGGAAGTTAAGCCAAAAATAAAGACTGAAAATCAGTATGAAAGGAAACCGGAGACCAAAATTCCTAACTAGTGGAATATTGGCTGGGTTTCACTATTTTGTTATTACATTTTTACAATGTAGCATAAAAATCAATTTGATTTGGAAGTTGGTTGCCCCTCCTAAATCAGAATTGGATGGCGATGGGAGTTGGATGGGGAACAGTTGGATGGGGAACAGTTTTCCCACCTCATGAGAGTTTTCAAGATTTTGAAATTTTTATTGTCCTGAATGTGGACAAAAAGTTGAAATCACAAAAATTGCTTTGAACCAATAATAAAAAAAATGGGATTGAGTCAATTGAAATGTTTTAGTCTTTCTAAAAATCTTTTTCTTCTTTTTTTTTTAGTTAATTAACTAAAATTTCAAAGCAAAAAAGCATTTCAAAATGGAAAACAAAACTTGACATCAATAAGACTCCAATGCAATGACAATGTAATGTAAAGGCTGCAATGACAGTTTTGTACACGTAACATTTTTACCAAAAGTCCATTTCCAATCTATTTAGTGTTGTGAGAAGTTATTAGTACTACAGCTTTAGGTATATTTGAATGTGATTCTCATACTTTTTAAAAGACCATAAAAGAGGAAGCATCAACATGGGGATTCCTGCAGGAAAAAATTTGCAAAGCTCCTACTGGCCTAGCCAATAGATGAAAGTTGTTTACCATTAAGAAAGCTGCCTGTGAGCCACATGGACCCTAGTTTATAGTTTGATTTTGGATTATATGTGCAGCAGGTGAAGCTATGAAGTGGGAAAAATAATTAATTCAATGAGAATTAAGCACACGCTTAACATTAGGTTCATATTTAAGTGCCTTGTTGAATCAGGGCATCTGTCTCAGAGGAATGCCTGGCCATTAGCTGAAGTGTGGCCAGAATTTTTATATCAAGAATTCATAATGTTGGGCTTTTAATTTACAGAACTTTTAGTATTCCTATAACCTTTGGGGATTGACACAGATCTTACAATACACTGGTGTAAATCAGGAGTTATTCTATTGACATCAATGGAATGTCACTAATGACACTAATGTAAAACCACCATAAGTCAGATCAGAATCAAGACCCGTGACAAGCTCATGCACCTGAAACAAAATCTTCCAGAAAGTTACAGTAAACAATAAGAAAATGAGAGAAATCAAATTGGAGCAAACTTTTGCAACTGCCTGAAGAAAGGTTACTCCGACAGTCTCAGCACTTCACCGGTACTATTTCTTTTTCATTTGGACCCATGTAGGTCAATGTTGCATCTCCCATATCTTTAAAGCAGTTGAAAACCAACTGTAGGTCACTGACCTTTGTAAACATAGGACAGATGGCTAAAATCAAGTCCACAAGAAAAATTAATATAACAGGAACTTGAAAATTAAAGAATTTTTTTAAGTGTAACAGATTTTTCTGTAGCTTTATCAGTTCATAGCTCAGCGGTTCCAATACAAGTATACTGCAGCAACCTAAAAAGAAAGAACAGCAGGTTTGTGTGGGATGCAGAGAAAATTGGACCTGCAATGAAGGACCTTCTCACATAAAGAAGGATATGAAAGGGGTGCACACCCACACAGCGTAATACAGCACACCAGGATTGACTTTTAATTGCTAATATACTTATCAAAAACATAAAACTTTCCTCTCAAATGAAGAGAACCATAATTTGAGCCCTTGATGATAAATGTGGTTCTTGGCCTAAACTGACATTTGCAAGGGTAACAAATTACTATTCACACAATTGCTCCCTAATGCAGCATTAGAGAAGTAATACAATTAAAAATTAAAGAAAAATGAATAAACTTTGAAATTAGTTCCTAAATGGATTCTTCATTAGATATTTATATTTCAAATACTGCTTTGCTAGTGCTACATCAGAAGAGAATAAGCATGGCTTTGGTATTACTTGCCCATAATTATTATTAGGCTTGGCAAAATTCAATTTTTAATGTTTTAAAATTTAGACAGATATCAATGGTTATTTTTCAGCAATTTTTTAGGTTTTTATCAATTTAAATTTTCATGGTTGAGCAAAATTATACATGATTAAAATAAAAGTGCTTGTAATTGTGGGAAATTATGGGAGGGTCAGAAAGCAGGGGGATCAGAAAATAATCTAATGACAGCAGTAAACACTGAGATTAAAAAAAGTTAAACCTTATAATCATTAAAACACAAATTGTCAACATCACATGTCAAAATTTACAAAGTAAATATCCTTAAATCAAACTAATAAGTTCTCAAAGAGCATTTTTCCTATTTTGCCTATCTGTACATTTTTCTTATTATCAATGGAAATCCTTTTTCATCTGTATGTGAGTGTACGGTGAAATCAATGTTTACTGACATCAATAAAAATTGAATCCTTCCAAGCCTACTTATAATATGTACAGTGTTTGACTTTTTTTAATTATGGTGTTCATGGAACAATGTGTCAGAAGAGAAGGAAGCGGGTGAGTGACAAAATGTTTATGTAGCAGATACATGTATCATATATAAACACACTGTTGCTGAAATTGAAAATTTGATCTGTAGCTCAACATTTCTACTTTTTGTGAAAAGCTGTTTTTCTGTACTTTACTTTTCTTTAAGGAACACTTCAACATAAAAATTAAATATTTTAAAAGTACATTTTCTTGCCTCAATTACCATAGCAACATTGTATATTATTAAAATGGAAAATTTACATCATACTCTACTTTAACTGTCACTATCAGCTTATTTTTTTGCATTCCAGTGCTTTTGGAGTATGGAAAAGAGCCAAGCCATTTTCACTTTTTCTTTTCAGTTTCAAATAAATTGGAGTTGTTGGGTTTTTTGTTTGTTCTGTTGTTCTTGTGAACTAGGGAACAGCCTAATCCTGCTAACTTTTTGAACACATTGAAGTCAGTGTGTGAAATTCTGGCTATATTGAAGCCAATAGCAAAACTCCCCAGGAATAGGATTTCACCCAGAAATACTGATTAGGTTCACAACACGGAAGGAAAAATTTAAGGCTGAATATGCTGAGACATGGTATATCTTGACTTTAGTAAATCTTTTGATATTTTCTCGCATGACCTTCGCATAAACAAACTAGGGAAATGCAACCTAGATGGAGCTACTGTAAGGTGGGTGCAAAAGTAGTTGGAAAACCATTCCCAGAGAGTAGTTATCAGTGGTTCACAGTCATGCTGGAAGGACACAAAAAGTGGGGTCCTGCAGGGATCAGTTCTGGGTCCAGTTCTGTTCAATGTCTTAATCAATCATATAGATAATGGCATAGAGAGTACATGTATAATGTTTGCAGATGACACCAAGCTGGGAGGGGTTGCAAGTGCTTTGGAGGATAGGATTATAATTCAAAATGATCTGGACAAACTGGAGAAATGGTCTGAAGTAAATAGGATGAAATTCAATAATGACAAATGCAAAGTACTCCTGTAAGCGGGTGCAGACTCACCCAGCGGCGCCTCCTGCTAGTTATCCTTGGGAATTAGCTTCCAGCATCCAGAGCACCCTCTGCTGGCCAGTGATCTTCCTTACCGCTGGCCCCCATGTCCCTCCTTTAACTGGGTGCTGCCCACTGGAACCCCCACCCACTATCCCCACTTTGCCTCAGTTTTGGCTACTGCCCGGTCTCCATCTAGCCCCCATTCACTGAGGCAGACAGCACTATTAGCCACTCATCACAGACAAATGGGTTCAGACCTGCTGCCTCTGCCTACCCATGGGCTGCCCCATTGCAACCCTGCACCTATTCAGCCTATAGTCAGGCCTGCAGCCTGGGGCTTTCCAGGCCAGAGTTTCAAGCTCCTCTGGCCCTTCCCCAGCCCTGCTCCCAATCTAGGTGTCTTATTAGGTCCCTGCAGCCAGGCCCTCCTCCCTCTACAAGCAGAGGGAGATTGACTGGGCTTCTGGCTCACAGACTCTTATAGGGGCCAGCTGGGCCTGACTGGGGCATGGCCACAGCTGAGCCTACTTTCCCCAATCGGCCCAGGCTTCTTGCCCCAGCCACAGCCCTCTCCTGGGCTGTTTCAAGCCCCACAGGGCAGGAGCTGGTAACCACCCTGCTACAACTCCATTTAGGAAGGAACACTCAGTTGCACACATACAAAATGGGAAATGACTGGCTAGGAAGGAGCACTGCAGAAAGGGATCTGGGAGTCAGAGTGGACCACAAGCTAAATATGAGTCAACAGTATAACTCTGTTGCCAAAAAAAGCAAACATCATTCTGGGATGTATTAGCAGGAGTGTTGTAAGCAAGACACAAGAAGTAATTCTTCTGTTACATTCTGCGCTGATTAAACTTCAACTGGAGTATTGTGTCCAGTTCTGGGCGCCACATTTCAGGAAAGATGTGGACAAATTGGAGAGAGTCCAAAAAAGAGCAATAAAAATGATTAAAGATCTAAAAAACATGACCTATAAGGGAAGATTGAAAAAATTGGGTTTGTTTAGTCTGGAAAAGAGAAGACTGAGTTTTCAAGTACATAAAAGGTTGTTACAAGGAGGAGGGAGAAAAATTGTTTTTCTCTGAGGATAGGACAAGAAGCAATGGGCTTAAATTGCAGCAAGGAAGGTTTAGGTTGGACATTAGGAAAAACTTCCTAACTGTCAGGGTGGTTAAGCACTGGAATAAATTGACTAGGGAGGTTGTGGCATCTCCATCATTGGAGATTTTTAAGAGCAGGTTAGACAAACACCTGTCAGGGATGGTCTAGATAATACTTAGTCCTACCATGAGTGCAGGGGACTGGAGTAGATGACCTCTCAAGGTTCCTTCCAGTCCTATGATTCTATGATTTATAGAGAATCGTCTGTTTCCTGTTGTTCTTCATTTCTAAAATAATTGTTGTGTATAGACAATACCCATATGCAGAAATCATGTTATGTTGTTCCTGGGATGGAAGACATAATGAAAATGGTTCATTAGTGTCCTAGAATCACTTGTTGGAAAAGCATTTGGATGCAAAAAAGCATGTAGGAAAATCCATCTTACACTGTTATCTCAGAGTGATCTGATCAAGTGAGGAAGGAAAAAGGTTGGGAGTGAGACCAAGAAACCTATGCATCTTGGGCTCTATTTTGTGACTTCCTGGGCCTCTTGCACAGATAGCCATTCTCTCTAGACTTCTCATTTCACCCAGGTGGCATAGCTCCTTAAGGACTTGTTCTGCCAATGACTGTCTTCCCCTATACTAAGCCTTATTTTCTCAATGTAGACAAAGCCTCTTTGGGGATCTTCTCAGTAGAAGGTAAAAGCAGCAAAGAATCCTGTGGCACCTTATAGACTAACAGAAGTTTTGCAGCATGAGCTTTCGTGGGTGAATACCCACTTCTTCGGATGCAAGTAGAAGGTGTTTCCTTATACCAGTGGTTCTGAACCAGGGGTACGTGTACCCCTGGGAGTACTCAGAGGTCTTCCAGGGGGTACCTCAACTTATCTAGATACTTGCCTAGTTTTATAACAGGCTATATAAAAAGCTCTAGTGAAGTCAGTACAAACTAAAATCTGATACAGACAGTCACTTGTTTATACTGTTCTATATACTATACACTGAAATGACAGCACAATATTTATAGCCCAATTGATTTCTTTTATAATTATATGGTAAACATTAGAAAGTAAGCAATTTTTCAGTAACAGTGGACTGTGACACTTTTGTATTTTTCTGTCTGATTTTGTGAGCAAGTAGTTTTTAAGTGAGGTGAAACTTGGGGGTGCGTATGAAAAATCAGACTCCTGGAAGGCGTGCAGTAGTCTGGACAGGTTGAGAGCCACTGCCTTATGGAATGGAGGACAAAAGAGGAAGCTGTTCAAGATGTCCTGTCAATAGAACCAATAAATCTTTCTATCGAATCTTCTATGAGGAGGATTAGAGAAAGGGTTTTGAATGGGAATTTCTAGTCTGTGGCTCAGCTCTTGCAGATCTAGACTAGCAGTGATTCTCAATACAGTCTGTTCTAAAAAAATATGTGTAATAAACTGGATATCACATTTTGTTGCCTTCTCTCCTAATTTAAAAAACCTAGAGGCATTGGTAGAATGAACTAGGAAGAATCAATTAGCTCTTACTAAGCAACAAGATCACTTTTAAAAAAATAACCTACAAAATTGCAAAATTTGGTCTAAAACTGTAATACAAGATAATATTTCTTTACATTTGGAGGCATCCAACCAGTATTTATTAGTGCCGAAAAAAGAGGTCTGATGAAGGCAATCTTCCCATTATATTAACTGATATATTTCAAAAATAAAATTTAATCGACCTTGTTTATTTCAGAAAAGAAGTGTGATTGAGCTTCATCTATAGAAAGTGGTTTTGGTTTGCCTATGTCTAAAACATCCTTGAATCAAAGAATTAATTTTTGCATGGTGTGCTTCATCTGCCTGACACGTTACAGCCACATTGTGAAAACAAAGCAACAACCAGAGGAAATATACCTTCTCAACAGAGAAGTGTTGTTGGGGCCTCAGGATCAGAGATCCAGATTCTGCAAATCTCAGCACCCTTTCCTTTCAGTTTAGGGGCAGAAAGGAATACAAACAATCTAAATCTATCAAGCTTTTTAATCTTCTTCAGCAGCCAGAGTCTTTACATATTCTTTATATTAGAATAAAGTATAATAAAATCAAGAAAAAAAGCATTTTAATAGCTAACTCAGTCATCCAGACAGTAGTCATCCCAGTGAAATAAAATGGATTTATATGATGAAGAAGGGGGGAGAGAGGTGAATCAGAATGATCATTTTTAATGGAATGGATCATGAAATTCACAAATAGCTTGGAGAGTAGTGCCATCCACCACCAAAAGGGAACCCTAGGTTTCAGTACTGGATGCTATGGCCAAACAAGGCTTTGCATACATGAACGGGTTCCAGCAAGTTGACAATCAACACAGGGACAATGCCAGATGACATATCCGTGTGTTTTTGAAAATCTGCAACTACAGGAACACAGCCAAAGAGAGGGCCATGGGAGATAATCCATCCTTCCATACCATATCGGCCACAATATCACACAAAGGGGAGTGTAACACTATTCTCGATCAAAGGCAGACTCTCAAGCCATGACCTGACAAACTAGTAGTTCAAGAGTCCCCATGATTTACTTTATACACACATACACACCCATAATCTGTGTGTGTGTGTGCGTGTATATATGACTGAGTCAATGATGGCACAGGATGGCTAAAAAAAACCACTAGCAGTTAAACCATCCCAGTTTCTGAGATTTGATACATTTTTGATTAAGCAGGAGCAACCGTTGCCCGGGGCATTTTCTAGGGATCACTGACAAGCTGGAAAAAGTAATGTTCAAGGCTAGTCTCAGGATTATTAACCCACCTCCATCTATGTCCCCCGGGAGAGGCCCGAAGCCCAGAATGTTCTCACTATTACAACCTGTCAAAAAGAAAAAAAAGTTTCAAATTAACTTTATAAATATTTTCAGGATACATGTTTGAAATATTTTTCATACTTGTGGACATTTTTCCCCCCAGTAAAGACCAAATGCTTTAGTTACATAGCAAGATAGGAAAATGTGTTCCTAATTTGAATGCTAAGATTGCTGCTGATGGAATACTAAGTGGTTTATTTTATTTTGTTTCCAGAAGCATTCACAATCATCAGTAAAATAATTTTAAAAAGGGATGACAAAACAGACATAAGATGCATTTTTGGTCAAAAATGACGAGCTTTTAAATTTACTCAATCTGAAGTTGGATATTCCATTAAAACAGTTCAAAGTCATCAGCTTTAGAATTCTTTCATTTGCTATTCCGACAAATACATCAATATACAGTAGGGCATTTAGGATGGTCATTATCTTCTGTTATCTGCTTGCTGTTTATATATTTGTGTTTAAACCAGACGTGCAAATCTGTGTCTCATGTAAATGTGATCTTGTTTTCTTGTGACTGTTCCTACAATCTCAAGGAAATTAATGGCCAATACTACAGTCAGTCAATGTTGTGTTTAAGATTTTATATGCATTATCGGGCTTATATTTATATTTAATGTAGATCTGCTATACCAGTAAGCACTTCCATTATTCCTAAAGCTGCTGAAACAGATTGGTTATGCAAAGCTTGCCTTTTGCTCCTGCACCTTATTGCTTGGTCACCGTTTGCACTAAGTATGCCTTTTGCTTCATTTTAATACTGCCTTTTGAAGGCCATTTATTAGGTAATCATTTGTCTAGGGGAAAGCTTAATTACTCTATATTTGTCAGAGGGAGGAAATGGTATTGCATTTGAATATTCAATGGGCTCCAAACTAAACTCCAGATGAGGAATATGGAAATTTTCAAAGATTTTTATTTATTGCCAGTTAAAGGAAAATAGTTAAATAAACCTATACATTTGAGGGTCAAACCAGAAGAATAGTCTGCTGTACAGAAGATAAAAAAAACCATCATGCAGTTTACAGTGCTTTCAACTTTAATACTAAAGTAAGTGCACAAAATAATTTATGACTACTGCAACACTCCTCTTTCTGTATGTGGAGTCAGAGTGCCCCCTACTGGTTCTTTACACACATTTCCTTACATATAAACTGCTTTTAGTCTCCATTTCTTTTTCATTCCAGGGAAAAGAAGAATATTTTCTGCTAATATGTGAAAGATTAATATTATATTGCTTTCCAGTTTTTCTTGGTTCAAACCCATCAGACCTTTAAACAAAAAGTTTTAGCTCAGGTGTTTGTTTTTAGATACAAATTACTCTCCGCAAGTACCATTTGCTCCTCCCATTCAAGCTGCCACGGGAACTATAGATTAACAATAATAATAATATGCCAATATAACTTTTTAAAGGCCTTGTCAATCTTTACAATGAAAGTCATCCAGATTTTTACGACAAATTACAATGAAACATGTAGTAAAGAAGTTATAGACAGAAATTGTTTTTAAGTAATGCTCTCATCAAGCTTTTTAGGACATCTGGTCTTGAATTGAGTTCATGCAAGAGGTTAAGGCCATTCATTTGTGTGAAAATTGCCTTGATTCATCTGCACATTCTGAAATTGTACATGGTATATAATACATTTCTCCTGCTGGAAGATTGCTAATGTTTTTGCTATGGATTTAGTTTTTACATATATATGAATTAAATTCTGGCTGGTGAGATGTACCAAACTGACATCTACAGACTGAGTCTTCAAGTTTTCCATAGAACAGGTGCAGCAGATTAGCAGCAGTAACAATTCCTACAGGTGTCTACTCTGATCTGGACTATCTCAGGTTCTGGGAGTAGCTCATTCAAACCTTGACCTCTCTGCTCAGACTGTCAACAAGCGGGGGTGGGGGGAGGCAAGGTCTTGTCTCAGCTGTACTTTGTTCCATTGGTAGTTTCTCTGCACTTGCAATAAGGCTAATTAGTCTGACCAACAAAATTAAAATGGAGGGATTGATAGCTTTGACCACAGATTTAGGGCCTGATTCAAAGCCCATTGAAGTCAATGGAAGTCTTTCCAGGCCTTCACCTTTCTTTTACAGAAAATTCCATTGTATATAATTTTTACACACATCTTTAAAAACCCAGCCACCGGCTGAACTATAAGAATTGTATGGTATTTCTGATCAAAGTAGGAGGTTTAATTCAATGTGAAAATTCTCCCTTTCCTTGACTCTTATACATAGCTTGTTCATCTGGCTGATGCCCTTCACTCCCCAGAAGTAACTGTACTTCAGGAGTGATTCCTATACGTATAGGTATACAGGTCCCAATTCTGCTTCCACTGAAGTCAATGGAAAAATTCCGATTTAACCATCGTTGAAGCATCAGACCCATAGTTTGTAAAGTGTTCTGAGCTGAATGGTACTACAGAAATTTAAGATATTATTGTTTATCATAACTCATTTCCTCTGATCAGCTGCAGTCCTGCCTATGGACAGAAATGAACTAGGGACCTAGATGTGCAATGTAGAAAATACCATTATTAACAAGGAACCAATCTTGAGCAACTAAGCCACCGGACATTCACATATAACTTACAAAAGAATGCAGTGAAAAACTGAAGAGGTTCCTGAGAGCTGTGTTATTTGTATTGAGTATAGAGATGATTATGCAGATCCTTAAAAGTGACTAGGGTGACTACACAGCAAATGTGAAAAATCAGGACAGTGGGTGGGAGCAGGGCCGGCTCTAGGTTTTTTGCCGCCCCAAGCAAAAAAATTTTTGGCTGCCCTCCCCCGCCCCCAGACATGAGCCCCCCCCCGCCCACCAGTACCCCCCACTCACACCCCCTGTTGCCCCAGCACTGGCCTCCCCCCCAAATGTAGGATCCGCTACCAGCACACTGCAGCCAAGCCCTGGCCCAGCTGAGACTCCGTCCCCATGCGGGTGGAGCTGCTGGGCAGCACGGAGCGGGAGTACTTCCAGGTGGCGGCACGGCTACGGGGTGGCGCAAAGAACACGGCCCCCTCCCTGGGCTTCGCAGCACTGCTGGTGGCCAAGGTGGATCAGTTCAAGCTCACCGCCCTCACCCTCGACATGCTGGCGGCCAAAGACCTGGACAGCCCCCTGGACCTGCTGCTCTTCAGCCTCACGGTGCCCTGGCCCAGCCCTGGCAGGAGGGAAGGCGAGGATCTCCAGCTGCAGGGCTACCTGCTCAGCACCGATGAACCCAGTCGGCCGCTTACCTCCTCACACACTCCAGGAGCCCCTCGCCACCATCGCAGCCCAGGCTCAGCTCCAGGGGACCCCGTTTCCCTCCCTCCCCGGCACCTCACACACACTGGGTAGGGCCGCCCAGAGGATTCAGGGCAAAGCAATTTTGGGGGCCCCTTCCATAAAAAAAGTTGCAATACTATAGTAACATGTATTTGGAAATGTAAAAAATAACTAGTGAAAATTAATTTGTAATAATTTGAAAATACACCAAATACATTATTTAAAAACATTAAATGCATTACTGGTCTGTATACATTTGCAATTACAAAATGGGCTGTTGCTGGGTGATGGTGATGGTTGGTGCCAATGGGCTGTCACTGCCTGGAGGTGGTGCTGCTGTTGCCCAGGGCTGGGTGGGGAGCTGGGCTCTGGGGGGTGCTCGGCTCACAGGGGCTGGGCTCAGGACTGTGAGGAGATGGGGTCGGAGGTTGTCTGGCTCAGAGGGGCTCGCCTCAGAGCTGGGGGTCTGGGGTGGGGATGGGGTCGGAGGGTGCCCAGCTCAAAGGGACTGGGCTTGGAGATGAGGGTCAGGGCAGTGGGGGATGGGGTCGGGGGTGTCCGGATCAGCGGGGCTGGGCTCAGAGCTAGGGGTCAGGGCTGTGGGGGGAATGGGGTCAGGGAGGTGTCCGGATCAGAAGGGCTGGGATCGGAGCTGGGGTCAGGGCTGTGGGGGAATGGGGTGAGGGGTGTCTGGATCAGAGGGGCTGGGCTTGGAGCTGGGGGTCAGGGCTGTGGGGGGAATGGGGTCAGGGGGGTGCCAAGCTCAGAGGGGCTGGGCTCAGAGCTGGGGGTCAGGGCTGTGGGGGAAATGGGGTCAGGGAGGAGTCTGGATCAGAAGGGCTGGGCTCAGAGCTGGGGGTCAGGGCTGTGGGGGGAATGGGGTGAGGTGGGTGTCTGGATCAGAGGGGCTGGGCTCGGAGCTGGGGGTCAGGGCTGTGGGGGGAATGGGGTCAGGGGGGTGTCTGGATCAGAGGGGCTGGGCTCGGAGCTGGGGGTCAGGGCTGTGAGGGGGATGGGGCCGGGGGGGTGCCCAGGTCCTAGGGGTGGGCTTGGATCTGGGGGTCAGGGCTGGGTGGGGAGGATGGATTTGGGGGGGTGCCCACCTCAGAGGGGCTGGGCTTGGAGCTGGGGGTCAGGGCTGGGCCTGGGGGGTAATGGGGTCGGGGGGTGCCTGACAAACACCTCCCTGAGATCCCCCCAATCCAACCCCCCCGTCCCTGGCCCCTGACTGCCCCCCCACAGAACCTGTGCCCCCTCCCTGCCCCCTGAGTGTCCTCGGGACTCCCTGCCCCTTAGCCAACCCCCCCGCCCCGGCTGCTTACCCCCGGCTCACCGCGCGGCAGCCGCGTGGCTCCGGAGGGGTCTGAGCTCTTCCCCACTCAGAGCCGCGTGGGGAGGGGGCGGGGTCGCGAGCTCCAGGCTGAGCTCGGCTCCCTCCGCTCGGCCCGGAGCTTGCAGCCCCGCCCCCTGACCACGCAGCTCTGAGCGGGGCGGGGCTCAGCCCCCCCCAGCCAAGCAGCTGCAGCGCTGTTTAGGACCTGGGGAACAAGTGGAGGAGGAGCGGCCCGTCTTCTGCAGCCAGGCGGGGCCGCGCTACCAGTAAGGGGCCATCCCTCTCCCCCAAGCGGAGCCGGTAGCGCAGCCCTGCCCGGCTGCAGGGGATGGGCCGCTCCTCGGCTCGCAGCAGCAGGATGAGCTGGGGCCCCAGCCCCAGCCTTTTGCTGCCCCCTATATTTTGCCGCCCTAGGCAGCAGCTTGTTTTGCTGGTGCCTAGAGCCGCCCCTGGGTGGGAGGAATAGGAGCCTATATAAGAAAGAGACCCAAAAACCGGGACTGTCTCTATAAAATCGGGACATCTGCTCACCCTAAAAGTGACACCCTGTATTAGAAACCAATGCTGCATTCAGAATCTCAGCATGAACTTTTCCTAGTTATATGAAAGAGACAAGGCACCCTGTCATGGGGTCTATACAGCCCATGCTAGGTTGGCAACTAAAGGGTTAACACAGAAGCTACCTGCCTCCTCAGTCCAAAATGACTGGAGGCCTGCAGCAACTAGGGCTGCCAACCCTCCTGGTTTCACCGGAGTCTCCCAGAATTGGGCTCTATCTCCCTGAGGCTACTGAAGCCAAACCGGGATATTTTAGGTGCTAAAAGTCCAGCAGCACAGCAGGGCTAAGGCGTGCTCCCTGCCTGCCCCGGCCCCATGCTGCTCCCAGAAGTGGCCGGCATGCCCCTGCAGCCCCTGGGGGGAGGCAGGGGTCTCCATGCACTGCTCCTACCCCAAGTGCCAACTCCACTGCTCCCATTGGCTGGGAACTGTGGCCAATGAGAGCTGCAGGGGCGGTACCTGCAAGCAGAGGCAGCATGCAGAACTCCCCGCCCTCCCCCAGAGGCTGCAGGGACATGCCGGCCACTTCTGGAAGCGGCGCGTGGAACTCCATGGGCCTGCTTACCTTGGGCGGCTCCTGGTCAGCGGCACAGCAGTGCTAAGTCAGGCTCTGCCACTGCAGCTCCCATTGGTCGCAGTTCCCAGCCAGTGAGAGCTGTGGAATCGGTGCTGGAGCATGGGCAGCGCGCAGAGACTCCCTGCCCCGCCACCCCCCACCCAGAGGCGCAGAGACGTGCTGGTCACTTCCAGGGAGTGAGCAGAGCGGGACCTCGGGGAAGAGGTGAGACAGGGGGGTGGGGCAAGAGTGTTTGGGTTTGTATGAATAGACAGTTGTATGATTAGACTAGCAGCAACTGTAAGGGTAAAAGTGCTGTTAGGCAGAAGGGCTGGGCAACTGCCAGAAAAGCAAAGTGATTCCAGACAGAGGATCCCACCAGCAGACTGGGGAGAAACTGCCAATGAACTCCAAAGAGGAAAAAGCAGGGCAAGAGGCTGGGAAAGCCTGCAGAAGAGGAGAGATAGGAAGCAGCTCAGTGAGCAGCAAGGAACTGAGAAGGATTGGATCTGGCTGTTCTAAACAAAGGCCCTGAGCTGGAACCCAGTGGAGTGGTCAGGTTGGGTTCCCCTGCCTAGTCCAGCCAAGCATTTGGGAGAAGAAGGCTCGAGACCCAGGGCTGTCCAGTCCCCATTAGAGCCATGGAACTTCCAACTTCCCATCATCCTGAAGGGGACAGAAACTATTAAGGACCTGGCCAGAGGGCTGGGTCATCTACAGAATTGGATGTGGCAACATAAGGGAGATGGAGTGGGTTGGTGTAGCTCCCCATGCTTCTGGAAGGAGGACAACACCCTCCCCACACACACACGCACAAATAAAACAGAGCATAGCAAACTATGGGGATTGGTAAGCAGGTATCTATTTATATCCTGCAGGTAACCAGGCAGAATAGACACAGCAATAGTGCAGAAAATGCCCTTTTACATGAAGACATTTCTTTAGATAATTCCTTCTCTGTGTAAAAGCCTAATTACTCAGTGGTTATTGGACAGTGCAGATGGAGTAGTTGCATTTAAATTTAGAACTGAAATTCAAGCCAAACTCCAAGAGGGATGAAGAAAAACTTTACAGATGGAGATTTGTAATCTATCTGCACTGCTGGGAGATGGTGACCTGCATGCTCCAGAAGAGGAGGGAGAAGCGTGCTTCTATGCTGAAGTCACAGGACTGAAAATAAGGAAACCTGGGTTCCATTTCTAGCCCTGACACAAACTTGTCCTGTGACCTTGGACAAACCACTTACACCCAAACTGTAGAAGTGTCCCTTAATTTTAGATGCCTCCATTTTTGAGTGACCAACTTGAAACTCCTATGGCCCGACTTTTCCTAGATCGTAAGCACCCAGAACTACCCAGCATTAAAATAAGATTAATGCTGTGCTCTCAGCTCACTGGCATGTATGTGGCTTAATTTATTAACATTTATAAAATATTCTGGAAGCCTTGAATGGAAGGTGCAACAGAAGTGGCAAGTAGTCTTAATCAATAATATGAAAGCATGCAAATATCACCAGGTCCATTATGGGAGTCAAAGACCAACAAAATGTCGGTAAAACTGTCAAAAGCCCTTAAATCCCATTTTCAGAAGTGATTTAGGGCCAGATTTTTTTTAAAGTATTTAGGTGCCTAAAGATGCAGATCAGTGTCCACTGGGATTTTCAAAAGCACCTACACACGTTAGGCGCATAACTCCCATTGATTTCAACCTATCTGCATCTTCAGCCACCTAAATACCTTTGAAAATCCAGCCCTTAGGAGCCTCAGTCTGACTGAAAGTTAATGGCATTTTGGCTTCTTAAGTGTTTTTGAACATTTTACATTGCCCCTTTAATAGGCTTCCTAATCTCACATTCAGAGATTTCAGCTTTACTTCCACTGATGTTGCTTTTTTGTACCAACTCTATATAATTCACATGGTTTGACTTCTCTCCTCTTCTACTTCTCTTCCAGCTACCTGTCATTTCCTACCTTCTTCTTCTGGTCACAGACAAACAGGCTGTGAGAGGCCAGGTTTGTAATCTCTGGCTATTGTAGTACTCTGCTACTGTTCTGCCTTCACTAATCACTAATATTTCCTACATATAGGAGCACAGTGGAAGACTCAGCAACATCTCCTGAACATGATGTACATAGTTTGAAACAGCATACGGGCAAATGAATATCTAATACTCCTGCATTTGAGTCAGTAAGCCCCAGACGGTTAGGGGACAATGTGTTGTTAAATAAAACACAAAAAGGAAGTTTTGGATGGAAAACCAGTCCAAGATCCTGACCACTTGTGCATTCCATGGCATTCTGTGAAAAAGAAGAGTAATCTGTGTTTGCTTTATAAATTCCAGCTCAAATAATTATTCTCTCTTCTCAAATTCCCCTTGTAGTTTATGCTGGACACAGTAGAGGCTGAATTCTCTGTCTGACATGTCATCGCTAGAATTGTATTTCAGCTCTACTGCCTGGCTTCCTGGTCTACACAGGAAGTACCATAGGACATTGAGCTTCTTAACAGGTGAGAAGGAAGGAGTTGTCATAAACAGGCAAACAGAAACTAGGTGTGAGGGGACATGAGATAGAGAGGAGAACCAAGTCATAGATGGGAAGAGATCTCAATGAGACTCCACATATGATACTGCACACGGGACCCCAGAAAACTGAGGACCAGCTCTATTTGTCTCATTCCATCATCATCGTGTAGTGTGAAAGACCTGGCTGCTTTCAGAGAAGTACAATATCAGAGAGCTACCACAACACAGTGTACTCATGATGATACTGTCACTTCTGAGGCTTCAGTTGCTGCCTCCACTCCCTCTGCTGACACCTATGCAAACTGTGGAATTAAGAGGCAAGGATATTCTCACTGGAGACGCTAAATCACCAAGTGGGCTTTGAAAATCGGAACCAGAATTTTAGATTTAACCAGGGGACAAAGTTCTGTGATCTTTACACTTTCATTGGCTTGAAAAGCCTGCATAAAATACTTCAGGATTTGTCTTCAGGGTCAGATTTCTTCATTAGACTCTTCATCCAGTTATCACAGTCATGTATATCAAAAAGAAGCAAACATGAATGAAAAGATTTCCCCTGCATTGCCTACAAGACATATGCAGAGGGAGATACTGAGCAAGAAAATTAAACACATGCAACACGTTGAAGACATGATGATTAAGAGCCTGGACTGAGTATCAGGAGACCTGGTTTCTAGTCTTGGCTTTGACAATGGTTGCCCTGTGACCATTGGCAAGTCATTGTAACTATCTGGACCATAGTTTTCCATCTGTAAAATGAGGTTAATGATTGCCATCTTTGTAAACTACACTGAGATCTGTTGGAGAGAAGATACTATAGAAATACATAGTATTATTAGTGTTGTAAAAGTTGTGTCTAGAGTTGGGCAGGAACTGAATATTCCATTTTCTGGGAAATTCTGTAATTTTGGATTCCCCTTTCCCCAATCTAAAACAGAAAGAAACCATTTTTTTTTTAAAAATTCCCATTGAACAAAATTCTGGAAAAAACTTGTTTTAGGTCAATCAAAATGTTTCATTCCGATTTCAACTTCATTTTATATTAAAGCGCTCTTTGTCAAAAAGATTGACACCAATGTTTTAATCTTACTGGAACATTCTGTTCCATTTTTTCCCTAAGCAAAATTTTGTCAAAATCAACACATTTCCATGAAACGTTTTCCTTTTGAAGAATGGCACTTTCCAACAGAAAAACATTCCATCAGAAATTTCCCAACCAGCTCTATTTATCTTTATTGTTGGCTGTGCTTATGTCATTAGCCACATACATAGGGTGTACAAAATACAGCTGGTTAAGGATAGGTGTTTTTTTTTTCTGAAATTTGCTTAAAGCTTTGAAAGCTTTGCATTTAAGAATTGGTGTTCAATTAATGAACATGTAACACTGAACATTAATACTTTAATTATTTGTGAGCAGAGCTAGTCCAATAATAGAAAATGAGGATTGATTCTTGAAAAAATTTGATAAAGAAATGGCAAAATGTCCTGATTAATGTAAATATCACCTAGCTCTTCTAACAGGCTTTTCATCAGTAGATCTCAAAGGACTTACTAAAGAAATAGAATTCTACCAGATGTAGCGTGAAGCAGTAGTATTATTTAAATCCTTTTTTTAAAGAAAACTTTGTATTTAAAAATGATCTCAAAGAATGTATTGTGCTATGTGTAAAGTGGTGTGTAGGTTAGTATTTGAAGATTAGGAAGTGGCAGGAAGTCTCACATCTCTTAGAAAAGTCTGTTAATATAGAGTCAAACCGATTTGCATAAAGTTTTCACAGCATACACTATCCTTTCGATACAGAGTATGAAATTCTGGCCCCATTGAAGTCAATGGAGTTTTGCCATTGACTTCAGTGGGGCCAGAATTTCACCCTGAGTGTGAAAAGGATAGCTACTGCATGCAGACTGTGTATTTCTGTGCTCTGTAAGATTTACTGGCCTAAAGATCCAACATGCAATAACTACTATTCAGAAAGTAGGTGGGTAACATTTCATGAATTAGTGGTAAAGGGTTGATAGCCACCTTGGAGCAATAATCAGGCTGAGAAATTAAAATGATTCAGAAGTGACTGGCTAGTATTTTTGGTAGGAAAGTTCACATTATAGATTTGCATTAAGTGATTTATTTCCAGACAATTAGTAAAATCAGCTCATTATGGAGTATATACGGAATTTCCAGGCCACCCAAGCTCTGTAAATATAAAAATTCTAAGCGAAGCAAAACTTCTCTGAGCTTCAAATCAAACAGTTCCTTTCACACTGGTTGGTGGTACCAGTGCAGCTTAATCTGTAAAGTAACATATAGGCCAGCCTTTCAGACTCAGGAGCCTGATTTAGCAACCTAATTCCATAATTAGACACATCATTAATTGCAGATTTGCTGAGCACACTCACCCCGCATTGACTCACAGTGTACTCAAGTATGAAGTATTGTGGCCAACATGCTTACACAGGGAGGAGTAATTTGTTGTAATGGAATAAAAGAATTACACAGTGCCTCATATTAGATATTTTAGGAGCATATACAAATGTTAGTATCATGAACTTAGTACGTGCTGAGCTGAAGCCAAACCCTGAAGTTAGTAGAGGATTCTATCCATCTTCCCCCTGTAGAATTGGAGCTAGTGATATGCTGCCAAAGATGTTAACAGTTCCCTTCACAAATGATTTACATCAGTGGGTGATAAATAAAATATTCTTACACACACACACACACACACACACACAGAGTCAGTTTCGCATTCCGCCTCTCCCACTTGGTGCTGCTGCCTTCCCCACTCTGCACTGCTAGAGCACTGTAAGGATCAGAAGATGTGGAGACTGTGAGATGTGTCCTGTATGTGCTTCTTGGAGCATGTTATGCAGCAATGGCACATATATTTGCAGGTCAGCAGCAGTCTGGTTGAGCAGCCACCAGCTCTGACCTAGCCTCAAAGAGGGCAGAAAACGTTAACAACTTTAACAGTTTTCAGAGTAGCAGCCATGTTAGTCTGACAGTGTTGGCCTTAGCATTTTTGGATTGGCACATGAAGCAATTTTTTGCTTTCTTTCTCGCCCCCAAGTTGTAAATAGCTCCATCTAGAGCTGACTGGAAGATGGACTTTTTTCTGTGGAAAATTTCAATGAAAATGGGGGAAAAATGTTAAAAATTGAGTTGTAAAAGTTTGACTTTTTGGCAAAAAAAATCAAGAACTAAAATATTTCAGTTTGGAAATGATGTCATGGTACCTCATGCTCACAATCTCCTCTGTAAAATTGATTCCCTGTTCAGTCTATGTCTCCCTTGATGCATCACAGTGTCCTCTCATGATAAAGGGGTGTGGTCGCATAATCCCTGGCCACGGTGCACCATGGGAGATGTACTCCAGTTTAAGCACCCAGCCCATGGAAAAGAACAGGGACATGAGGCAACAAAGCGGTATTCCGGAATCAAAATATTTTGAGATTTGGCCAAAATATTTTGGTTTTCAGGTGTGCAGATTTTTGACAAACATTTCCATGAAAAATTTTGTTGGGTCAAAATCTCAATTTTCTATAGAGAAACAAAGTTGATGAAAAATGTTCCACCAATCCTGCTACCACCCACTTAGATCACACACATTTTGGTCCCAGTGGTAAGTTTTTATCATTTTCCATTTTAAATACACATAAAGAAGAAAGAAAGCTGAGTTTCTCATCCATTTGGGCATAAAAGCTGGCTCTGTTAACACAGATCCCTGTCGAACTCAGTCAAAAAAACAATTGAAGTGTAGGAGCAAGTGCAATCTAAGGTGAGGATTCTCTGACACTGTGAAATGCCCCAGGTTGTAGGTATGCGTAGACACACACATGTCTATGTGGCACAGGCCACATGCTTCAAAAAGGATTTTAATGTCTGTGATGTAACTCAGGAGTCATGTCAGCATTTTGCTTGCAGGAAACTAGCTCTGTGCTTCCCATGAAACTGGACTGCACCATAGGAATTCCCACATGGGGAGAGCAATCTGTTTTATGCCAGAGTAGCAGCATAAAAGGGGCTGTAAAGCTGCTGAATCAAGGCCTTAGCAGTTATATACACCTCTACCTCGATATAACGCAGTCCTTGGGAGCCAAAAAATCTTACCGCGTTATAGGTAAAACGTGTTATATTGAACTTGCTTTGATCCACCGGAGTGCACAGCCCCACCCCCCAGAGCACTGCTTTACCGCGTTATATCCAAATTCGTGTTATATCAGGTGGCGTTATATCGAGGTAGTGGTGTAGTTCTAGTAACTAGTTACTCCTCCCAACACACCCTCTGAGGTAAAATACATATGATTCCCATTTAAATAACTGGAAAAGAGTGATGGATGTATGACTTCACTGAGTCACAGGCAAATCCAGAATACACCCAGACAGGTATAGATGTTCCACTTGGGCAACAGAATACAAGAATTCTCTGATACTCTAAACTTTACTCACTTCTCTAGATCATGCTTCCTCTTTGTAAGGTGAGGGGGTCACCAGCATGAACTCTATGTACCCTTCCTCTCTCTCTTTTGCTTTCTCTGTCCAGTCTGATGCTCTCAGCCAACTCACTTCCCAGCTGTTAATGACAGATCATACCCCCCTTTAGAGCACTCTGGTTTTTAGCAAATATTGACCTTTCAACACAAAAAGTACAGCGGGGACTTTTTGCTAACACATTAAAAATATTTGTGAATTAATCATTCATAATCTAGTTTTGTTCTTTTTTTAAACCAGTGCCACAAACTATGATAACCTAGTGTGACAAAGTTCCTCCTCTACTTTGGTGGGTCCTGTGCTTATTGGCGGATTTTGCTAGCCTCAGAGATCTTCTTGTGTTGGATCAGGAGTTGGGAGGTTTTGGGGGGAACCCGGGCCCGCCCTCTACTCTGGGTTCCAGCCCAAGGCCCTGTGGATTGCAGCTGTCTATAGTGCCTCCTGTAACAGCTGCATGACAGCTACAACTCCCTGGATTATTTCCCCATGGCCTCCTCCAAACACCTTCTTTATCGTCACCACAGGACCTTCCTCCTAGTGGCTGATAATGCTTGTACTCCTCCAGCAGCACACCCTCTCACTCTCAGCTCCTTGCACCTCTTGCTCCCAGCTCCTCACACATGCACCACAAACTGAAGTGAGCTCCTTTTAAACCCAGGTGCCCTGATTAGCCTGTCTTGATTGATTCTAGCAGCTTCTTGATTGGCTGCAGGTGTTCTAATCAGCCTGTCTGCCTTAATTGTTTGCAGAAAGTTCCTGATTGTTCTGGAACCTTCCCTGTTACCTTACCCAGGGAAAGGGGACCTACTTAACCTGGGGCTAATATATCTGCCTTCTATCACTCTCCTGTAGCCATCTGGCCTGACCCTGTCACATTAGTTACAATGCTTAGTACAACACAGTACATTTTATTCAGATTTTTTTTTTACAATTGAAAAACATTTTTTTTCAAAATAGCAGTGTCCTATTAAAATGGTTGACATTTACAGAACATCTTTGTAAAGGGCCACAATTAATTTTGAACATGAACCTCTCAGAGTTTTCCCCACTGTCATCTGAAAGTAACATTTTCAAGGCGGAAAAATAATCATTTATCTCTTGCTGACAGAGAAGTTCCTGTTTAACTTTCTATCAGCTCTCTGTTTTATCAAACTTCTCATGATACTTGGTGTTTTTCTTTAAATCTCAGTTTCTGGAATCACCTGTTCATGTGAGAATCTTAACTTTTATTTTATATAAAAAAAAACCTGTTTCTAGCCATCATGGTTCGAGAGAGAAAAAAATGTGAAAACATGAAGCCTAACTGCTCAAAAAAAGGCAAATACAAAAAAACCCCCACAAAGTATATTATTTCTCAAATCTCATTCTTAGTCACTTTTATGATTGGCGGGGAAGGTCTATCACATAGTTTTTTAATGCTCAGTGTTGCCCCAACCGTATGTTTTTCATATACTGGTATGAATCTACTACCCAGTGCTTCTAGCAATACAGGGAAATATTGACGGCGCCGATCCTGCACTGAGAACCACACAACTCTGAGCTGCATGGAGTCCCTTCCATTGGAATCAAGATGTTGGGGAGAGATTCCAGTTCAGGATCTAATAAGATTTTGAGAATCAGGAGGTTTCAAAGTCAGAGAAATCACTTTTAAAGATTACGCCAAATCGTTAAAAGGAGATAACCAATCTACAAACAGCGAGAGATAAAACCTTGGAAGCACAGCCATCTACACAGCTTTTTAAGCACACATTACCTAGTTCTACTAGGTCAAGAAAATTGCCATCAAACAGAGGCTCAACTGATATGCACACATTTTTGATGGCATGAGTGAAATCGTTCAACTAGCTACTGCAGTGAAACTGCACCAGTTTTGGGCAGAACTGGATCAATATGCTGACTCTAAGGATGTTTTCTTTGGACTGTCAGGAGATACAAAAAAATAGCATCCACGGTGATTGTACAGCAACATAAAGGGATCCATGAAGCATAATAGAACAACAGTGATCAACAGCTATCAGTAGTATTTAAATTTAAGTTTTTCTCCCTGACCTTTCTATCACATCACATTGAACCTAAAAAGTTTCTGAGGAACTCAAAGTCTAAAGCAGAAACATTGTTCTTTTGAATTCTCTTTCCCAGGTGATCAAGAACAGGTGATCCCCTAATTGTACATCCTGTTCTAGGATTGCACTAGGGCTTTTTGCTTTATAGTTTTTTGACTGATGAAAATTGACACCTCTGAGAGCTTACCACTCATCTGGGACACACAAATCTGAAAAGACTTCTACATAACCTCTCCCCATCTATTCCTTTCCCCATCAAAACAGACACTTCTAAACAAGTTTGAAGGATTTTCTGCATATTCTAACCCCTTAAAAGCAAAAAGTACCAGACTACTTAAAAAAAACCCAAAACATTTCAGCATTTCAGTTTCCTCTGGGCTATAAATAAATTACCAAAAGTTCAGAATTTTGTTGTTGTTTTTTTCTACTCAGTCCAAGGACATGATGACAGTTCATGGTACTGACATCTATGGAAGTCAAGTTTAAGAAAAATAATCTGAAGACCCTAAATCTTTGTTACTAGAAATTGAGTGGCATTGGTGTTAATGAAATAGCATGGCAAATGTTCAAGCTCTTCAAGTCCAAACTAAACACCTGAGGCCCCGTTACCCCAGTGCATATAAAAATCAACAATTTGATAAACTGCACCTAAAAATGGTAGGAAAAAAAGCAAACATAGTCTGCATGTGACCATCCAGCAGTACCATGACTCTGAACCTTGAGGCATGGAAGTCAGCGGAGCACACTATTGCCACATATAAGCAAATGAAGAGGGAGCTACTAGTGCAGGCTAAAAGGCCACAGGCCATGGAGCAGTGGAGAGGAAGCAATTAACAATCTGTTTTAGTGCAGAAGCTAATGCCAGAAAGGATGTCTGTAACCAGGCAGACTGTCGTTTCAGTTTGAAATCCATGTGTCCCGGGTTTGGGGGGATCATACTAGCCTGGACAATACTGCATGACTTCAGAAATAGCTAGTACGCAGAGGACAATGGAAGATCTGCTCTACTGGAACTTTTCTCTAGGGAACTTGCCTCTAAATGATTGTCCCCATCAAAAACATGTCACGGTGGAAATATACACGCTTCAATTCCGAGCCATGCCTCTCAGCAGAGGCAGCTCAGGGGTTGATGGCAAAGGTGACATTAATTAATGTTTGGACCTTCTGATTCTGGGTCCCATCTCTGGCATAGCACTGCGCAGGCACAGTTCTTTTTGGGTTGTCCAGTGTGCTATGGTTACCCTGCTCCCTTCTGATCAGAGAGCACAAGATGCATGATTCAGGCTCCTCCCCTCATAGATTCCAAACGGACTGCAGAGAGATGATCCCACCACTACCACCTCATGTGCTTGTACATGAACAGACAGGATATGAACCAAAGTTTGAATTACAACTTAATTGAATGACGTGATGCCATAGTTCTCGTTTGTTCTCATTCTTTAGAGTCTACTCCCCAATCAATGTGTGTAGTACAGTGGTTCCCAAACTTGTTCCGCTGCTTGTGCAGGGAAAGCCCCTGGTGGGCCAGGCCGGTTTGTTTACCTGCTGTCTCTGCAGGTTCAGCTGATTGCGGCTCCCATTGGCTGCGGTTCGCTGCTCCAGGCCAATGGGAGCTGCTGGAAGTGGTGGCCAGCAGGGCCAGTGCAACCATTTAGGCAACCTAGGCGGTTGCCTAGGGCACTAGGATTTGGGGGGGTGCCATTTTCTTCGGCAGTGACCGCGGCGGCCGGATCTTCGGCCTCCCCGGTCACTACCAGGATTTAAGCGGAGGGAGCTGGGGCAGGGGAGTGCGGGGAGGGCCGCTTGCAGCAAGTAAGGGGGGGTGGCACACAGGGGAACTCCCCACCCCAGCTCACCCCTGCCCTGCCTCCTCCCCGAGCATGCCGTCACTGCTTCACTTCTCCCACCTCCCATGCTTGCGACGCCTCGGGGTGGAGGCGGGGCAGGGGGTGCGCCTCAGGGGGGAGGGTGGGGGGTGGGGACCTGCTGCAAGGGGGGCGCCTCAGGGCAGAGGGAGCTGGGGCGGGGGGGTGCCTCAGGGCGGGAGCACGGGGGGGGAAGGGCGCAAGGTGGAAGTTTTGCCTAGGGCACGAAACATCCTTGCACTGGCCCTGGTGGCCAGTACGTCCCTTGGCCCTCGCCACTTCCAGCAGCTCCCGTTGGCCTGGAGCAGCGAACCGCGGCCACTGGGAGCCGCGGTCAGTCAAACCTGCGGACGTGGCAGGTAAACAAACTGGCCCAGCCCAGCAGGGGCTTTCCCTGCACGAGCGGCAGAACAAGTTTGAGAACCACTGGTGTAGTACATTCTACTCAGAACTCCCCTGTCCATCAATGGACGATGTGCTCTTATTGGCTCATTTGTACTATGTAACTTCCAAGAAAAATTATAGTCTTGCTTTCTGAGAGAAAAGCGTAAGATAAATATGATTGTTCCTTTCTACTCCAGGGCAAGAATTTTAAATAGGTAGTGCTGATCATTTATTTTTTTAATAAACATGATAACGTTTTAAGGGGGGAGGGAGGTATTGGAAGCATGGGATGATATGTATTAGTGCCACAGATTATTTTTTCTGTGCTTGTTGAAGAGAGTGGAACTATTCAGCTGGCAATGACAGTGACACAGTAAAAGGAAATTCTCATTTCAGTATGCCAGTATAGCACTTTGCCATATCCTAGATTTCACAGCCTAAAATTTCAAGCAAACTTGCCAAAAAAATTGAGAAAGAAACAAGAGGCTGAGGTAGGAGATAGAATGTTGTCAGAAAAATCACATGAAAAGCAACGAATTATACTATGAGACTTAAGCATCACAGAGCTCATGAAACGAAAAGGTTCCATTGATTTTCTCTCAACTCCATGAGTGGGCTCTTTTATCAAATGTTTCTGAAAGTGGGGCCTCCTGCTGGTTTTATCATATTAAACTGGGAGCAAAACAGATTCCACTGTCAGGGTTGTTGCAAGAATGTAATCAGAGCACTGGAATCCCAGCACAGAGAAACCATGCAACTAAAAAAATGTTAAATATAATTACTTTAAATTCAAAGACATCTGGGGTGGATAATATTAAAACAAATGACCTTTCTTCCAACTATATTTTTTTTCAATCACTGTAATAACTTGATAATTGCCTGGAGATTGCTTATTGTAGCTGCAAGCTCTTGTGACTTACAAATTCTCTCCTTAGGTCGCTCTCCTGACAAGCAGAATCATTTACAATATGAACCATGAACTAGTGCCACATTTTTATTCAGCAGCACTGGAAATGAATGTAAAAGCAAGAGACAGAATGAAAAATGTTCATGCTATTACAAGACATATAAAGGTGGAGAAGGGAAGAGGAAATTTCTGCAGGCAGCAAGCATTTTGAGAACTTATAGTATTGTCTGAATGGATGACTGTTGCCTGCCATTTTAGCTGGATAATTTCAGGGGGAACCAGTGTAAAACAAAAGAATGATTAAATAATTAGCTGGTTAGGGACCCACACTCTAAAGGAGCCCCTAATTTTGTGCTGATTCCCTGCCCCCAAAATACAGTAAGCATCTTTGGGTTTCTGTGATTTGGGTTGATTCTGGACATGCTCAGCCTTAATCCATCTTTTGGGATAAGCATAACAATCTCTGCTATTCTGCATTTTGGTTTCCATGAAGGCAGAAAATTGACAGCTATAGTGACAATAAATAGGCTGAGATAATATATTGACACTATATGGGTTGCTATGCAGCCAAAACAGTCCACTCGGGACAGGAAAATATTAGCAGTGTTTTCCCATACAATGTTTTTCCTGGGAAATCAAGAAAACAAGAGTGACCTGTCTCCAACACCGCTCACATTGTGAGTGTGTTTTCCCTGCAATAGGCTGGACATGACGTAAACAAAGAATGTTTGTTTACAGCTACAGCAACACTGCAAAGAATGTCAGCTGCCTCCAGCAGACTCCTAGAAGTGTAGAGTACCAATAATAAAATCATAACAGCTATATATAGTAGCTGTATTCACCATAAGGGAGAGTAAACTGTTCAGTATGCATATAGCTCTGTGACTACAGGCTGACAGAATCACTTATTACCAGTTTCTCTACCTAGCAAAACTGAATCCATAGCCCTGCAACTGCATACAGTTGCCCTTAGGCAGAGGCAGAGAAGCTGTAAGGTAGTTAATTTTAGGTAACCTGGCCCAGGGGCACTCCCAGGCTAATTTAGAGACACCTCAGGGCTGTCCCAACTATCCCTGTCTTCAACAGTCTACAAGGAACTGTCCACCAGCCAAAGATTGCCAGAGAACAGCAAGCTCCAGCCATGCTGCCTGCCATCTCTAGCATGCTTCTTATGCTGGGGTCTTGTAGGAATGTGGCATAGAGTCAGCTATAGTTTTATGCCACCTGGTGATTCTCCCGACAGCACAGGAATACCCAGGTGGCTGTTATGCAAACTCTTTGAGCCACCACAGCTGGCATCAAGATTCAGTGTCTTCTGGACATTGTGCCAATTCCACCTGTGCAAACATAATCAACTTTTATCATAAGCGGTGTTTTCCTAATCCCATGCCTGAACATTCACTGTCATTGGCATGCAAGAAAGCATCAGAGGGAGGTGTTGTTTTAGAACATCCTGGACAAACCAACTGCTGTGATACTATAGGACTTTAAAGATATTTTCACATACATGAAAAGAGCCTCTAATCCTACTTCAGCTCCACTCTTTTGAATCAACAACTACCCATAGCAGCAATTCACTGTGGAAAACACACACCATTTTTACACCAGCTTGCTCTATAATGTACATTTCAAGGGTAAAGAAACTCAGTTTTCAAGTGTTTTATTTGCACAAACCTCAGCCAGTACAGTTGCTTTTAACCACATTATATTAGTACTTGCCTTCAGAGGTTGTCATTACCTTACTTTGGTTAAATACATCCACAAGGTAATTTGACTACAATCCAGTCTGAAAAAAATTCAGAAAAAAAAAAGAAAAAGAAAAAGAAGGCGAGATGTGAAGATAAAATACCACACTGTAGTGGGGTGGTCACCCGCTCCTGCCTTAAAAGGCTTAAAACAGCCCGGGGAGAAGGCTGTGGCAGGGAAGGAAAAACGGGGCTGATTGGGGAAAGCAGCCTCAGCTGGGGGCCACACTCCAATCAGGCGGAGGCTGGCTTAATGAAGGCCCAGCTGGCCCTTATAAGAGGGCTGGGGCCAGAAGCAGACTCTCTCTAGCTTTGAGAGGGAGGTACCTGGATGCAGGGGCTAAGAGAAGGTACCTGGAGTGGAGCAGGGCTGGGGGAAGGCCAAGGGAGCTGGGGAGCTCTGGTCTGGAAAACCCCTCCAGGCTGCAGCCTAGTGGAAGGCCAATTAGGTATGGGGATTGCAGGGGGCAACCCCCGGGTAGGCAGAGGCAGCAGGTTCAAACCCCGCTTGCCTATGATGAGTGGCTTTTACACTGCAGTCTGCCCCAGTGAGCAGGGGCTAGATGGTGACTGGCAGTAGCTCATGATTGAGGCAAGCTGGGGATAGAGGGTTGGGGGTTCCCCTGTGTGGGGAGAACCTGAGACTGTGGGGGTATTGCCAGGGTGCAGCAGACCAAAGACAAGGGGCATTGGGTCCGGGGAGGGACACGGGGCCAGCGGCAGCGGGACATCAGCCTGCAGAGGGTGCTACAGAGGCTGGAAATGCTAGTTCCCTGAGATGACCAGCAGGAGGTGGCACAGCGGTGAGTCGCACACTGCAACACACGTGTTTAAAAAAGCAAAGAAAAAAATAGTAACAAGATAGAACTTTTTAAATAAAAACATTAAAAAAGAGAGAGAGAAAGAGAATAAATTTAGACAGCAACAGAATTGATGGGAAAAATTTCATCTGAAACAATACAACAGAACAGATTTATAGTAGGCCTGAGCTGTGCATACCATATTTGAGGATGAAGGGGCACAAGTAATTTTCCATCACCTTTCTGTCATTACCTTCTCCCCTCTTCCACACCCACTCCCCCAAACTCTGGGTAAAGCTGTGAGGGAAACGTAGTTACACACTAGGAAAGTTTTCAAGGTTTCAACAGTTTTTCCCAACCCATACCCACTGTACAACTGAGCCTCTAAAGGAACAGCCAGGGAAGACAAGGCAGTTGCAGAGAACCTAAATGAATTCTTTGCATTGATCTATACTGCTGAGGAGCTGAGGGAGACTTTCCACACTTGAGACATTCTTTTTAGGTGTCAACTCTGAGGAACTGTCCCAGACTGAGGTTCCAATAGAAGTGGTTTTGGAATAAACTGATAAATTAAACATTACTATGTCACTTGGGTGAATACCATCTGGGCCTGGTGTTCTGAAAGAACTCAAATATGAAATTGCAGAATGATTAGAGGGTAATTAATGTAACACCAGTTTTAAAAGGCTCTAGAGGCGATCCCTGGCAACTACAGGCCGGTAAGCCTAACATCAGTACCAGGCAAATTGGTTGAAAGTATAGTAAATAACAGAGTTATCAGGGAAATAAATGATCACAGTATGTTGGGGAAGAGTCAACACAGATTTTGTAAAGTGAAATCATACCTCATCATTCTATTAGAATTTTTCGAGGGTGTCAACAAACATGTTGATAAGGGTGACCCAGTTGATATAATATAGTTAAACTTTCAAAAAGCCTTTGACAAGGTCCCTTATCAAAGACTCTTAAGCAAACTAAGCAGCTGTGAGATACAAGGGAAGGTCCCCTCATGGATCAATAACTGGTTAAAAGACAGGAAACAAAGGGTAGGAATAAATAGACCAGGGATTGGCAACCTTTGGCACGCAGCTCGCCAGGGTAAGCCCCCTGGCGGGCCGTGCCAGTTTGTTTACCTGTCGCGTCCACAGGTTCAGCCGATTGCGGTTCCCGCTGGCTGCAGTTCACCGCTCCAGGCCAATGGGGGCTGCGGGAAGCCACGCGGACCGAGGGATGTGCTGGCCGCGGCTTCTTGAAGCCCCCATTGGCCTGGAGCAGCGAATCATGGCCAGTGGGAGCCGCGATCAGCCGAACCTGCAGACGTGCCAGATAAACAAACCAGCCCGGCCCGCCAGGGGGCTTACTCTGGCAGCCCACATGTCAAACGTTGCCGATCCCTGAAATAGATAGTTATCACAATGGAGAGAGGCAAATAGAATCATAGGGTTGGAAGGGACCTCAGGAGGTCATCTAGTCCAAACCCCTGCTCAAAGCAGGACCTAATCCCCAACTAAATCATCCCAGCCAGGGCTTTGTCAAGCCTGACCTTAAAAACCTCTACGGAAGGAGATTCCACCACCTCCCTAGGTAATCCATCCCAGTGCTTCACCACCCTCCTAGTGACAAAGTCTTTCCTAATATTCAACCTAAACCTCCCCCACTGCAACTTGAGACCATTACTCCTTGTTCTGTCATCTGCTACCACTAAGAACAGTCTAGATCCATCCTCTTTGGAACCCCAGGTCATCTTTTTCCAATGAAAAAAAGTGTTTAATCCAAAAATTCCCAGTCAGCTCTAATTCTGGACTGCTCTAAGTTACAGCAGCAGGGATGACTCCCTAAAGGCTGTTCCACCATCCCAGAATCATCTGCTGCAGTCCATCCCCACCTTTCCAACACCCCTTGTACCAGGGCTGAGAAAAGGTGGCATAAAGCCAGCTGTGCCAGGCTTACATTATATAGGGATTTCCCTATGCAACAGGAACACCCAGCTTGCTTGTTCAGGCAGGTCTCCATCCCACTTTGCGCATCTGGTGGCATAAGGGGATGGAGTGAGGGTCATCTTACTCAACATGTGTTGATTTTTTAAGAATATTTCATTTTCTATTGAGCTGGCCAAATAGTGTAATTTGTTTCCCATAGGAAATTCTGATCTTTTGACATTTGTTTTTATCCCAGATTACATGTTGACTTCTTTTTTCAGAACAGAATTCCAAACTATTTAGATTTGGAAGTCTCAAAATGTTTTGGTTTGGGTGGGTTTGACAATGAACAGCATCTGTCTGTGCTGCCGTGGTGTGTCATGGGAATTGTGTCGTTTGGGTGTCATGCTTTTCTGAACTGGGACTTGATCTTAAACTCCCCCCCACACAAACACACACTGAAGGGAAGCAATTATTCAAAAACAAGCACAGTTTTACTGGTAGCAGAAGCACTCTTCGGAACCTTCTGAGAAGAAAGGGGTAGTCAAGCATGGGAGAAGCTTCCTATAAATAACTGCAAAGCCACTTTATTGTTTTCCTTCAAAATTCCTCCTTAAAACTCCCATCTGGTGTTATGCCTATAAAAAAACTAGACAACAGTTAGCCCTCTGGTGTGCTACAAGCATTGGCTTTTATGATGACCAGCATCATCTCTGATGGTTCTCAGGGTACCCAGGACTGTGAGTCACCTTGTTACCCACCCTGCCTCCAGCAGGGGGCAGACTTGTCAGGAATATACACACACTTAAGCTCAGGCATGACCATCCTGTTAGCCACCCAAACATTCTCCTCTGGGGTCTGCCAGCCCTCACTTTGCTTTGCCAGTTAACAATACGTGCACCCCAGTCCTCAAGTCCCTTTGAAGCATTTCCCCATACTGTCTAGACCTTTACCCACTGGACACACAGAAATACCAGGTCTTCTGACCCTAAGGGATCTGTGGTTACCCCAGTTCGAATGTTTCAATTCAGGATCAGTTCCTCGTAAAATACCACAGCACTGAGACCTATTTATAGTGAAAACAAGAATAAGTTTATCAAAGATTCAAGACAAAGTGAGTAAAGATAAAGGAGGAAAAAGGGCTACCTGTAAAGCAAAATCACAACACAATTTCAAGAAGCTTAACTGAACAGGCTAACCTTCTGTCTATAAGAAGTGTATCTCACCCCAGATGTCCTTTGCAGCATTTCAGCCAAGCCTAGTGAAGAGCTCATTTTCATGAATGTAAATGTTCTGTTTACTTCCTGGGTGCAGGATAAAAGGATGTCTCTTTGCCCTTCACTTACATCCCCAAATTTCATCATCCATCCTCAAGGACACTAAAAACAAAACCCTTTGATTGTTTTTTCCTGTTGATTCACTTCCTCTGTTGACTTTGTATGTAAATAGGGCTTCCATTGTGTTGGTTTACAATGCTCACTTTACATGCTGACCAAGAGATAAGTGAACATCTTTTGTCTGCCAGAAATCCTGTTTGTCCCCTCTGCCTTGATACAAACTTTAGGAATACACTTTCAGCATATATAAACAACTCCTTACATAGTATCTGTATCTACATATTAGCATAATAATAACCAGCGTGACACTGGCTTCCATTTAACACCTCACATGACATTCTTTGATGAACCTGAATGTACATACCCAGATATTCTTGTAAAAAGAACAGGAGTACTTGTGGCACCTTAGAGACTGAGGGTATGGCTACACTGGTGATTTGCAGCGCTGGAAAGCCTTCACCAGCGCTGCAATTAGTAAGTGGCCACACCTGCAGGGCACTTCCAGCACTGCAACTTCCTGGCTGCAGCGCTGGCCGTACACCTCACTCAGCATGGGGAATAAGGATTCCAGCGCTGGTGCTGCAGCGCTGGTCATCAAGTGTGGCCACACACCAGCGCTGTGATTGGCCTCCAGGGTATAAGGATGTATCCCAGAATGCCTGTTCAGCCACTCTGCTCATCAGGTCAGACTCTACTGCCCTGGCCTCAGGTGACCTGCCCTTTAAATGCCCCGGCAATTTTAAAAATCCCCTTCCTGTTTGCTCAGCCAGGTATGGAATGCAATCAGTGAATCTTTACAGGTGACCATGCCTCCACGTAGCAAACGAGCCCCAGCATGGAGCAATGGCGAGCTGATGGACCTCATCAGTGTTTGGGGGGAGGAATCTGTGCAGGCACAGCTGCACTCTAGCCGTAAGAATTATGATACCTTTGCCCAGGTATCAAGAGCCATGCTGGAAAGGAGCCATGAGCGGGACGCGCTGCAGTGCAGGGTTAAAGTAAAGGAGCTGCGGAGTGCCTATTGCAAAGCACGCGAGGGGAACCGCTGATCCGGCGCTGCCCCCACGACCTGCTGGTTTTACAAGGAGCTGGATGCGATTTATGGGGGTGACCCCTCTGTAAATCCAAGGACCACGATGGACAGTTCAGAGCCGGTAGAGGAGGGGGAGGGGGAGGCAGACAGTGAGGCTACAGTGGTGGGGGAAGACACCCCGGAGTCCCAGGAGGCATGCAGTCAGGAGCTCTTCTCAAGCCAGGAGGAAGCTAGCCAGTGGCAGCCCCTGGGACTTGGTGCAGAAGAATCACAGGAGCGGGTCCCAGGTAAGCAGCTTTTATTGCAATGCAAAGGTTTTGGGAGAGGAGCGGGGGTGGTATGGCTGCATGCTTGCATGCCTAGACATGGAATATCCCATTGATGTGGTCTATCACGTCGCGGTAATCTGCCTCTGTAATCTCTTCAAAAGTTTCTGCAAGAGCATAGGCAATTCGCGTGACCAAGTTTAAAGGGAGAGCCAGTGTGGTCCCTGTCCCAGTCAGGCTAACGCGTCCGCGCCACTGTTCCAGGAGGGGTGGGGGGACCATGGCTGCACACAGGCAAGCTGCATAGGGGCCAGGGCAGAATCCGCATTGTTGTAGGAGACCCTCCCTTGCTTCCCAGGTAACCCGCAGCAGAGAGATATCTTCAAGTATTAACTCCTGTGGGAAATGGAGGGAGTGTTTCAGTGCAGGTCTCCCAACTGCTGCTTGCTTCCTGCCTTTGCCAAAGCCCCAAAAAAGCAGTTTACCCATGAAGCAAAAAGCACCCTGCCCAGGCAAACCGCGGCAGGAACCCCAGGGTTAATTCCTGAGGGACATGGAGGGAGTGTTTCCCAGCATGTCTCCCATGTTTTATTGACTTCTACTTCTACTATGCGATACCCTCACTTACCATTTCTGGGAGGCTGTGAATTCTCTAGCTGTGTTTGAAATGTCTGAGGAATACTACAGTGTGAGACTTGAAACTAACTTCAGATTATACACAATGCAGGCTCTCTTAAAATGTATCATTTGCTGTATTTTTAGAGTGTCCTTGACTAGTCCTGGTCCGGTCTTATCAGTGACTGAAAGAAAGCTTCAAAACCTGAGAAGGAAGCCTAACAAAAGCAAGGAAGATTTGGTGAAGGCAGTTATGAACCAGTGTGCAACAGAGAATAAAACTGCGCAGGAATGGAGAGAAAAGATGCAGCACTGGAAGGAAACAGAAAGCAGGAGAAAGGCGTTGATACTGAAGAAAACCATGAGGCAGCTTATAAACCTCATGGCGCGCCAAACAGACTGTATGCAGTCACTGGTAGCAATGCAGGCAGAGCACTACCGTGCCAAACCCCCACCCTCCCAAACCTCTTTCCCCTATGCACCAATGTCAGCTCCAAGTCCCGTTCCCCAGCATCCAGGTTCTTACCTACACCATCACCAGCTGCCCCCGACACCTGTACAGTCACCTATGAGCCCAGAGAACTACGACCCTTACCCTCTGCATTCAACCCCCATCACCATGCAACAGTACAATCCTGAGGTGCACAGCACTCCTGGCAGTACATATGCAAACCTATGAATGTACAGTTCAACAACCAACCCCCCTGCCCGTTTACTTCCTTTTTTTTAAATAAATGATTTATTTGATTATGAAACAGTTTTTATTATTGCATAAAGTGAAAGATAACAATCCCCAAGGAAAACACAGGTAACAAACAGCAAGGAAAACACGGGCACTTAAAAGCACTGTAACCAGTGCACATCACTCCTGGTCAAGGCAAAAAACATTACTGTTGGCTTTCAGCCTCAAATTCTTCCCTCAAGGCATCTCTAATCCTTGTTGCCCTGTGGTGGGCGTCTCTAGTAGCCCTGCGGTCTGGCTGTGCAAATTCAGCCTCCAGGACTTGCACCACGTTGGTCCATGCCTGACTGAATGTTTCACCCTTCCCTTCACAAATATTATGGAGGGTACAGCACGCGGATATAACCACAGGGATGCTGCTTTCCCCCAAGTCTAGCTTCCCATAAAGTGCCCGCCAGCGCCCCTTTAAACGGCCAAAAGCACACTCCACAATCATTCGGCATCGGCTCAGCCTGTAGTTGAAACGGTCCTGGCACCTGTCCAGCTTCCCTGTATAGGGTTTCATGAGCCAAGGCATTAATGGGTAAGCGGGGTCCCCAAGGATCACAATGGGCATTTCAACGTCCCCTACTGTGATCTTTCGGTCTGGGAAAAATGTCCCTTCCTGCATCTTCCTGAACAGGCCACTGTTCCGAAAGATGCGTGCATCATGCACTTTTCCAGGCCAGCCTGTGTAAATGTCAATGAAACACCCAGGGTGATCCACAAGCGCCTGGAGAACCATAGAGAAATACCCCTTGCGATTAATGTACTCGTAGGCTAGGTGGGGTGGTGCCAGAATAGGAATATGCGTCCCATCTATTGCCCCTCCACAGTTAGGGAAACCCATTTCTGCAAAGCCATCCACAATGTCCTGCACGTTCCCCACAGTCACGGTTCTCCTTATCAGGATGCGATTAATGGACCTGCAAACTTGCATCAACACGATTCCAACGGTCGACTTTCCCACTCCAAACTGGTTCCCGACCGACCGGTAGCTGTCTGGAGTTGCCAGCTTCCAGATTGCAATAGCCACCCGCTTTTCCACCGTCAGGGCAGCTCTCAATCTTGTGTCCTTGCGCCGCAGGGTGGGGGCGAGCTCAGCACACAGTCCCATGAAAGTGGCTTTTCTCATACGAAAGTTCTGCAGCCACTGCTCGTCATCCCAGACTTCCATGACAATGTGATCACACCACTCACTGCTTGTTTCACGAGCCAAAAGGGGCGTTCCACGGTGCTGAGCATTTCCGTTACCGCCACAAGCAATTTCATGTCACCCGCATTAGGCAAATCCAGATCATCGTCGGATTCCTCACTGTCACTTTGGAGCTGAAGGAATAGCTCAACTGCCAAACGTGATGTGCTGGCAACAGTCATCAGCAAAGTCCTCAGCAGCTCAGGCTCCATTTCACACAGAAAGTGTGCTGCACTCACAATGGCAAGAAACGTGGACGGCGAAATTGTGACTCCTGGGAAGTGAAGCGATGCACCATGGGGCGTTGGAACAGGAAGCGGAATGACCCACACACTTCCTTCCCCTTCCCACAATACTCAGCGCCAAAACGGTGCCAAAACGGGACGAGGTGCTCTGTGGGATAGCTGCCCACAATGCACCTCTCAGTACAGCACTGCAAATGCTGCAAATGTGGCCACACTGCAGCGCTGGTAGCTGTCAGTGTGGCCACACTGCAGCGCTGGCCCTGCACAGCTGGACGATCAGCGCTGCAAACTACCAGCGCTGCAACTCGCCAGTGTAGCCATACCTAACAAATTTATTTCAGTATAAGCTTTCGTGGGCTACAGCTCACTTCTTCGGATGCATAGAATGGAACACACAGACAGGAGATATTTATACATACAGAGAACATGAAAAGGTGGAAGTATGCATACTAACTGTAAGAGGCCAATCAATTGAGATGAGCTATTATCAGCAGGAGAAAAAAAACCTTTGAAGTGATAATTGAGATGACCCATAGAAGGTGTGAGGAGAACTTAACATAGGGAAATAGATTCAATTAGTGTAATGACCCAACCATTCCCAGTCTCTGTTTAAACCTAAGTTAATTGTATCTAATTTGCATATTAATTCGAGTTCAGCAGTCTCTCTTTGGAGTCTGTTTTTGAAGTTTTTTTGTTGCAAAATTGCCACCTTCAAGTCTGTCACTGAGTGGTTAGAGAGGTTGAAGTGTTCTCCCACTGGTTATGATTCCTGATGTCAGATTTGTGTCCATTTATTCTTTTGCATAGAGACTGTCCGGTTTGGCCAATGTACATGGCAGAGGGGCATTGCTGGCACATGATGGCATATATCACATTGGTAGATGTGCAGGTGAACGAGCCCCTGATGTAACTCCCTTTCCAGTTGGCATTGAATCACAATCTCATTGTTCACTTCTGCTTACTCTGTCTGTTTCTTTTTTCTATCTGAGTCTTACACTTAAATTGTAAAATCTTCAGGGAAAGGATTGTCTCTTTGTAAGATTTGTACAATGCCTTGGGTAACCCACTGGCTTTGATGCACTGGTGAGTGTGTGTACAGATGCCACACTGTGCCTGATCCATAAAAGTTGAATCTATTAGATCCCCATCTAAAGAGCCTTGGCCCCTCAGCTCAAATTATAGCAGCTAATGCTTTTAGGTCTTGAGGTCCCCAGTTCATTTCCTGGTGCACCAGTCACAATGGTAGCGATCATAGGCACAATAGGGCCCTACCCTCCAGATACTACTGTAATATAAATAATAAGTAGTGCTATTCAGAACACAATTAATTAATGGTATTTTTTGACATTTAAGCTATCCTACACAGGAGGAGGAAATACACCACATACAACACTTATTCCCTGGCTCTTCCTACTGGCACCCAACCAACCTGTCTGCCATAAGGAGCTCAGTCACAGAGACAGATGATGGCTAACCACTGAGTGACATTATGCCACAAAGCTACCTTATTCCTTGTCACAGCCCTTCCATGTGATTAATGTGCTTTTGCACTGCACAGTGTAGGGAAGAATAAAAATCGGACATGCAATTATATATTGTAAGACAAGTTGTATGAAAAAGTGCACCAAAATCAATGAGCACCTTGTAGACATGAGTGGAGGAACTAATGGGGCAAACCATAAAAAAACAGAGATGTTAATGCAAGCATCACAGAAGGAGATAGTAAGATGGTGTCAACAGGTAACAGCAGCAGTAAAAGTGTTTGTACTGGTAAGCAATCCAGTTGCACATTTATCCATACCGATAGGCAGGGGAGGGAAACTGTTATCACAGTTACTTGCACTATAAATCCTAAATTCCTTTTCTTAAATAATAAGAAACAATATTCAGGTTTGTAAGAGAGAAAAATAGGAGGACAGCAGAACAAAGTGTTACATTTCTAGTAAGCATGGGAAGTTTTTTCTTCTCTGTACTTAGCTAAAGTAGAGTTCTACTTCTTTTTTTTCCACTGAACAAAATAAGGAAACTGGGTAGAATGTGTTTCATAGAATGCTCTTTTGGGGTTTTGGTGGGGAGAGGGGTTGCTTTTTGTTTTTGTTTTAAGATAGATTCTAGTATCTGGGAATTAAAAACATTCAGTGGCCCTCCTCCTGAAAGTCAGGGGAATTTTCTGATGGCCTGTACCCTCAGAACTTAGCTATTCAAGACTCTATTTGGCTCAGTTTTATTGGGAAGAATACCTTACCTCTCACATCATAGGTTGGAATGTTATCTCAGATACAGAGCTATGCTTTGATCCAAAGAAATAAGCAGAGCTTATCCAATAATTAAAACAATTTTGTATGTAATTTGACAACTGTAATGTCATGTAATTAGGAGTAGAAGTAATAAATGAAAGTGATTAACTGTTAGAGCATTCCCTTCCTTGAAGGCAGACACAGGAAGGGAAACTCCACAAAGCCAGCCTCAGTTGAGTTTTCTGGAAGTCATTGATTCAAATTTAGTTGAGCATACTGGAGCCGTGCTCTTTGAATTAACATAAATGCTGCCTTTTATTTAATCTGCAGATACCTGCTTATCTGATCACTTGGAACAACCAGGGGGATCTCTGAAGTCCTGGATCTATAGGCAGCTAAAAGGAACAGACAAGGAAATGTCCAATCCTACAAGATGCTAAGTGTGCTAAACTCTAATTGGAGACAATGAAAATTATTATTATAAATGACTGCTATTTGTCTGGATTTTGCTCCTGGAGTGGGGACTGTCTCTTAATATGTGTTTGTCCACAATGAAGCACTGATCTCAGTTGTGGCCTCTAGGCACTACTGTAACATAATAAATAAAAAGTTATTTAAGAGAAATCTGCATTAAAACTACTTTTGTAACAAAATATTATATTATTCTGCATTGTGACTGTATAAGACCTCTCAGTCAGTGGGATAGTTATACTCACAGCTCCCTGCATTAACCCAAGGATATTCAGCATTTCCAGATAGGAAGAACACTGCCAGTCCCTGTAAAGAGGGTTTTTTGTTTTCTTTTGTTTTTTTCAAAGCAAGTGTTAATATTTAATGAAAAGGATAGCTGTGTGGATGTGTGCTATGATTGGACAGACATTCTGTCAAAACCAAGTTACAGGATCTCATCCAAAATGCGGAATATTTATTATCAGTTGAGGAAGTGAACATGCATGGATTATTAAATGAAAGCAGTGGGAAAGCAGCTCAGATGTCCATCTTTTTTAATACTATTAGCATCAATATCATGGCCCCAGTATATTTTAATCTATTTTTCAAAATAGATTTTCATTATGGGCTTCTTACCTTCTGTATGCATAGATTACATAAAACACTGCTGTTGCATAAAATGCATTGTATACACACCAAGTACATTTAATGACATGTTACAATAATACATTTATATTTAAAAAACAACATATTGCATTCTATGACATGAATATAGCATGACATTGGTGGATTTTAAACAATTAAACTGGCTGTTTTCATAATATTTACCAATATTTTGCTAATTTTCAGATGTACACCCACTCCATTTTAGGAAACAAATACATAAGGTTACATTCTCTAGTACATCTTACATTACTTTAGGGTGCTCAGATGATGCTTTATGCTTTACTAGCGAGGTCCTTGTGAGAAGTGATGTGGGAATAATTCTTTACATCACCAGAGGTCTCACACATCTCCAGATTACTTGTTCCAACAACTTCACATCCACCTGTTTATTTCTTGAATTCTTTTAAAAAACACTTTTAAGGCACTCTTAATAAACTTCTCTGAAATGGGCAATTTTTAATCACTCATTCCCAAAAATTAAACACACAAACTGAAAACTGCACCACGACAGCAAGGAAGCAAAAACACCCACAACAGATTTTCAAAGAAATACCAAAAAGCATGTCACCTCTGAAGTAAGTTCCCATTCTGCTGCAGGGTATCCTGAAAACTCAATGATCTCATCTTAGCATGGACTTAACAACTACACTTTCATCTGCTTATACTCTGGTTTGCATCTCTTACAATTCCTTTTGTTACGGCAAGCCGACTAAAACAGCTCTGTCTTCAGAATTGTAAATTGAGTAGTTACCCATTTTAAAAAACAAGAAGTCCTGGGGGTATAGAGTCTCTTTCTTTCCTCTCCTTATATCAATTCCAAGCAGATTTCCATCCATATGCACTGAACATTTGTTTTAGGATGATGCACATGTTAAGCATGTGCTTGCAGCAAAAGCCAGAATTATTTAATCAAGGGATGGAAGCTATCGACATGGATTGCTCTGTTTAAATATTTCAATTTAGGTGTATTTGAAGTGTGTTCCTACCCCAGTGACAGGATATTATACATAAAAAAAAATAACCCCAACTTACATCAAAGATGCAGCATGACTGATTTTTAAGATCCACAGCAATTTAGAACACCAAACTTTTAACATGACTAAAAAAAAGTCTAATGTCAAGGTTTCTCAACATCAAGCAGCATCAAACTTCTGCAAGGGGAAGTACTTCATGTCAGTGTTTAGAAAACAAGAATATCATTAGCAACTGGATACTGTAAGTAAGATGTGACAGAACCAAATGAACTTCTGCTTGCAGGTTTCAGAGTAGCAGCCATGTTAGTCTGTATCCGCAAAAAGAACAGGAGTACTTGTGGCACCTGAAAGACTAACAAATTTATTTTAGCATGAGCTTTAGCGATAGCTCACGAAAGCTCATGCTAAAATAAATTTGTTAGTCTTTAAGGTGCCACAAGTACTCCTATTCCTTCTGCTTGCAGTTATTTAGAACCTGATTTTCAGAGGTGCTATTCACCCATTATTCCAGTTGAAGTCAGTGGGATCTGCAAGCACTTCAGGGATATTGTTTCTTGATCCTAGCAATTGAATCTCCTCTCATATAAGTTTTACACATGTGTAGCGCAATTGACTTCTATGGAGTTATTCCTGATATATAAAAGTAACAGAAGAATTCCATCTGTATTGGAACCTGTGCTGTCCAACATATGCATAAATGATCTGGAAAAGGGGGTAAGCAGTGAGGTGGAAAAAGTTGCTGATAATACAAAATTACTCACAAAAGTTAAGTCCACAGCTGACTGCAAAGAGTTAGAATCATAGATTCTGGAAATAGGTGTGCTGGGGGTGCTGCTGCACCCCCCGGTGCAAAGTGGTTTCCATTATATACAGGGTTTACAGTTTGGTTCAATGGCCCTCAGCACCCCCACTATACAAATTGTCCCAGCACCCCTGGCTAGAATGGGATCTCAAAACCTGGGTGACTGGGCAACAAACGGACAAATGATAAATGTTGATAAATGCAGCATAATGGCAAACATAATCTCAACTATGCATACAAAATGATGGGGACTACATTAGCTGTTACCACTCAAAGATCTTGGAGTCGTGGATAGTTCTCTGTAAACATCTGCTCAGTGTGCAGCTACAGTCAAGAAAGTGAACAATGTTAGGAACCATGAGGAAGGGGATAGAAAATAAGACAGAAAATATCATAATGCAACTTTATAAATCTATGGTACTCCCATACCTTGAATACGGCATGCAGTTCTGGTCAACCCATCTAAAAAATGAATTGGAAAAAGTTTAAAGGAGGACAACAAAAATGGTTAGGAGTATGGAATAGCTTCCATATGAGGAGAGATTAAGAAGAGTGGGACTGTTCATCTTAGAAAAGAAATGGCTGAGGTGAGGAAGGTCTGATAGAGGTCTATACCAGGGTTTCTCAAACAGGGGTCGCTGCTTGTGTAGGGAAAGCCCCTGGCGGGCCGGGCCTGTGTGTTTACCTGCCCCATCTGCAGGTCCAGCCGATTGCAGCTCCCAGTGGCCACGGATCGCTGCTCCGGGCCAATGGGAGCAGCTGGAAGCGGCGCGGGCCGAGGGACATACTGGCTGCCACTTCCAGCCGCTCCCATTGGCCTGGAGCAACGATCCACAGCCAGTGGGAGCAGCGATTGGCTGGACCTGCGGACGGGGCAGGTAAACACACCAGCCTGGCCCACCAGGGGCTTTCCCTACACAAGCGGCGACCCCTGTTTGAGAAACCCTGGTCTAGAACATCATGAATGGTGTGGAGAAAAAGTGTCATTTACTCCTTCACAAAATACAAGAACTAAGGATCACCTAACGAACTTAATAGGCTACAGGTTTAAAAAAACAAAAGGAAGTACAGTAGAACCTCAGAGTTACAAACACCTCGGGAATGGAGGTCGTTTGGAACTGTGAACAAAACGTTATGGTTGTTCTTTCAAAAGTTTACAACTGAACACTTACAATACAGTTTTGAAACTTTACTATGCAGTAGAAAAATGCTCCTTTTAACCATCTTCGTTTAAGTGAAACAAGTTCCCTTACCTTGTCAAATTTTTTTAAAACTTCCCCTTTATTTTATTAGTAGTTTATGTTTAACACAATATTGTACTGTACAGTATTTGCTTCTTTTCTTTTTAATTTCTGCTGCCTGATTGCATACTTCCAGTTGCCAATGAAGTCTCTGGTTGACCAGTCTGTTCACAATTCTGGTGTTCATAACTCTGAGGTTCTACTGTACTTCTTCACACAATGCACAGTCAACCTGTGAAAGCCAAAATTATAATCGGGTTCAGAAAATAATTAGTTAGTTCATGAAGGATAGGTCCATCAATGGCTATTAGCCAAGATGGTCAGGGATGCAACCCCATACTCTAAGTATCCCTACTCCTTTGACTACCAAAAGCTGGGACTAGACAGTCAGATGGATCACTCAACAATTACCCTGTCCTGTTCACTCCCTCTGAAGAATCTGGCATGGGTCACTGTTAGAAGACAGGATACGGGACTAGATGAACCAATGGCCATACTGGGTCAGACTTTTCTTATGAACCAGTGGACATGATTCTCATTTACACTCAGGCCACTTTCCACAGTTCTGGCAGGATAAGAGTGTCTATCCACTATAAGACTCCTTTACATCCCCAGAGTTGTGTAAACAGCCTTAAGTGTAAACACGTCAGATCCATTGTCCCAGGTTCCAAGGCATAAATAGTTCAAAGGCATGTATAGTGCACTCAGCATGGGTGAAGAAAAAAAGACATGCCTTGTGCCACTCAGCAGTAATCACTCTAGCTTCTGAAGGAGTGCTGTTGACAAACTTCAAAGGCAAATTGGAAAAGTTAGGGCAATTTTCATGGCTACGAAGTATCTGGGGGACCAGGCAGGGCACAGACGGACAGAAATTGTGATCCCACCAGTGAACTGTCCAGAGAGAAATTACTCAAAACCTCAGCTCATTTAGAGTTAACTTTATTCTTAAGGGGTAAAAGAATGGAAATGAGCTGGGGATTTCTAGAGATTGAGGCCAGAATTGATCGTTCATCGTCTACCTGACCTCCTGTATGTCAGGCCACAAAATTTCATGGGCACCCCTGTTCTAAGGTCAATAATTTTTGTTTGGCTAAATCATAACTTCCAGAAAGACTTTCAGTCTTGATTTGAAGACCTCAAGGGATGGAGAATCCACCATTTCCCTTGATATTTTATTACAGTGATTAATCACCCTCACAGTAAAATTTGTGCCTAATTTCTAATTTGAGTTTGTCTGGCTTCAGCATCCAGCCATTGGTTCTTGTTATGCCTCTCTCTGCTAGATTAAAAAAAAACCCTTTTTCCCCTTATTAGCTTTCTTCTTCAAAGTGCTGTCTCTAGGAATAGAAGAATGTTTTTATTATTCAGTGACAAAATGCCTAAGGAAAGCCATAGTAGGCTTTTTTAAATGACATTCTTTTTTTTTTTTTACAAGTTATCTATATCAGCAATAAGGCGCTCACAGATGGGTCCTGTTGAACTATAAGCCATAGAATTGTTTCATTACTGTGTCACCAAATACATTCTGCATTTGTGCAGCTCCCTGAGCAATGGAAAACTATTATTAATTATTAGTTCTTTAAACACACCAAATTGTGGTTGGTGCTTTACAAACAAGAGATCTCACAAACTATAACAGGAATGTAAAACAAGTTTTTGGGTTTTTTCCCTCTCCATTTTGTTTTTCCCTATTTTCCTTTATTTTATGTTTTAATTTTAACATTTTATTTGACCATTTCCCTCCAAAACTTTCCTATTGACTCATTTTAACTCTTTCCTCTATTCCATTTTTATTTAGCCCTCTTTTTTCCCATTCCTAGTTTGTTTAGACTTTTCCTGTTTTTCCCCTTCTCTCCTTTTCCCACTCTCACTTTTTCATACTGTGACCCTTACTTTTCTGCCACCTTGTCATAGGTTTCACCCCCACTCTGAACTTTAGGGTACAGATGTGGGGACCTGCATGAACACCTCTAAGCTTAACTACCAGCTTAGATCTGGTCTCGCTGCCACCACTCCCAAATACTGACTCCCTTCTCTGGATAGTCTTGAGAGACTTTTTCACCAAGTCCCTGGTGAACACCGATCCAACCCCTTGGATCTTAACACAAGGAGAATTTAACCATCCCCCCTCTTTTCCCCCACCAATGCCTGGTGAGTCCAGATCCAATCCCCTTGGATCTAAAAAACAGGGAAAAATCAATCAGGTTCTTAAAAAGAAGGCTTTTAATTAAAGAAAAGAAAGGTAAAAGAAAAAAAAAGCCTCTGGGAGACAGCATACAAGCTGATCTCACAGACAACAGATTTAAAACACAGGGTGTTCCCCTGGGCAAAAACCTTAGTACACACAAGAATACTCAAATTTGATTATTCCCCTAATTGCACAAAGACAAGTTACAAAAGAAAATGAACATAAACCTATTTATTCCTTTCTAAAACTTACTACTCTGATAAGAGGCTGGTTCCTTGATCTTTTCCACTCTGGCTGAAACTGAAACTGACTCTAAACAAAGGAAACTTCCCTCCTTCCTTTTGAAACATCTTGTCCCCCCATTGGTTTCTCTGGTCAGGTGTCAACTAGGCTAGGTGAACTTCTTAACTCTTTACAGGTAAAAGAGGCATTAACCCTTAACTATCTGCTTATGACACACCTTCTTCCCACTAAGGACCTCCAGTTGCCATTGAAGTCAGCAGGAAGGTTTCTATTGACCTTAGGGTTCAGAAAAGAAGATCCGTTTTATCAAGGCTGCTGTGAACATTTTACTCCTGCCACTGCACTCTGCAATCTCCAACTCATGGGGAAGCAGAGGCCTTTCATAAGAGACTCATGGTAGGATTCCTGCCTCACATGGTGCTGGAAAGGGGAGACCTATAGGAACTCTACCTCTTTCCCATGCCACTTCTGTCTTTTCTTATACTATTTAGTTACAGGAGAGGCCTTTTAGATGGAGTAAAGGCTGCTGGTGGTATTACTTCTGTTCTACATACTGCTGTGGGGAATGGCTCAAGGAGCCTAATATCACAAAACAGCTCCCCAGTTCAGTCATCCCTAGGGAAAGGGCCACAGAGGGAAAAGGACTGGTTTCAGTGCTCCACAGAGATGTAATATCCACTACAAAGGGATATCCTTTTACACTGTTGCATTCTTTTTAGTGGTGGCTGCTAAAGTCTTCAAAGGATTATTAAATCTTCAAATATTATTGCCTTCCACATCACTAGTTTCCTCCATAGTGGCAGCTTCATCTTGTGCCCGTTAAGAAGGGGGAAAGCTGGACTAATGGCTGTGTAAACTTCAGGCAAATCCAGCACAGAGCTTTTCAGGCCCACTAATTGCTCCACCATTACTTATATTTGTTCATGAAACTGCCAACAGATGGGTAATGCTCTTCCAATGCAACAGTTACCTCCAGGCGCACGTATTGTCAAATTACTGTGAAACGTTTTGTTTGTGCCCTTTACTGTTTCTCTATGATGTGTGAAAACTGCCTCAAAGTTTTTGTTGTTGTTTTTTTGAAGCACTTTTGACTCAACACGGCACTGGGAGAGCAGCTGAGCAGGACTCAGCTTCTTGGGAGGTCAGCATCCATATACTCTGAAGATTTTGCTAAAGTCTTCCAAGTAGACATAGGAAACCAAGACTTAGTATTCCTGATACAATATGTCTTATGTATAACCGATCCAAGAACATGTTATTTATTTTCTGCCAAAAACCTTTGAGGCCATCTTTATGATATGTCCACACGAAAATCAGAGCGTTTGCAGCACTGGTTGGCACATCGCTCTAGTTTTAATCTAGATCGCACTGCTAAAAATAGCAGCAGAGACACAGCAGCATGGGCTTCTGTGCAGGCTGTCCAAGCTAGCTGTGTTCCTAGCCCATGTCCTCACTGCTATTTTTAGCATGCTAGCTAAAGCTACCAGAGGTATGCCTACCAGAGCTGCAATCCCACCTCCAACTGTAGTGTATACATATCAAAAATGTGTTTAAAAATTACTTAATGGTTCATCTTTAAAATTTAGACTACAAACAAAGGTATTTTAAATCAGTTCTATTTAGTGTCCAGATTAATCTATCTGGTAAAACCAAATATATCTATGGATAACATATCAGATTTATGTAAGAAGAATTTGTGGCTGAACAGGGGCATACTGGGGTGGGGAGGGACATAGAGATTAACTAGAAAAGAGTTGCAAAGAATCCTGTGGCACCTTATAGACTAACAGACGTTTTGGAGCATGAGCTTTTGAGGGTGAATACCCACTTCGAAGTGGGTATTCACCCACAAAAGCTCATGCTCCAAAACGTCTGTTAGTCTATAAGGTGCCACAGGATTCTTTGCTGCTTTTACAGATCCAGACTAACACGGCTACCCCTCTGATACTAGAAAAGAGTTGACTCAATCTTAATGATAGTGGTTAAAAATAGCACATTACTGTAGGAGTGTTCAAAAGTATTCATTACTTGAATGATCACTGAAGTTCATGTCTCAGCCAGAGAGCATCAGAAAGGTAGTTTAACTCCCAAGTGTTGATTTTGCACATCACTTTAGCATTTCCTATATAATCAGGCAGGCTCAGAAGAGTGGAGCATCACACTTGTATACAACATTGTTAGTTGTACAGTAAAGTTAGTTCCACTGATTAATCTTTTTCCCAGACTAGTTATTTTATTTTGAAGTCAAATCCTTAATAGCTTTGTTTTGCTGCTGTCTCCTCAACTCTTTCCCTTGCTGTATTTTCTCTTTGTTCATTCAATAGCAAATTAAAAAGTAGCTTTGAATGAACCATTTGTCTTTAATGGTGTTCTGCCTTCCCCACATCAGTTCATTTTGATCTCACCTGGAAATCTTAAGACACAAGCATTCATTTTCCGACACATGCTGAGATACCAGAACATCCAATCAGAAGTTTTAGTATAAGTTTTTCTTCTTTGTACAGTAATTCCCCACTTAACGTTGTAATTGTTTGTGAAAAATGTGACTTTAAGTGAAACGATATTAAGCAAATCCAATTTCCCCATATAGAATTAATGTAAATGTGGGGGGTTAAGTTCCAGGGAAATTTTTTTCACCAGATAAAAAACTATATAGTATATATATACACACAGTATACGTTTTAAACAAACAATTTAATACTGTTCACAGCTATGATGATTGTGAAGCTTGGTTGAGGTGGTGAAGTTAGAGGGTGGAAGGGGTGGGATATTTCCCAGGGAATGCCTTGCTGCTAAATCAGTGGTTCTCAAACTTTTGTACTGGTGACCCCTTTCACAAAGCAAATCTCTGAGTGCGACAACCCCCCCCCCATATACATTAAAAATACTTTTTTATATATTTAACACCATTATAAATGCTGGAGGCATAACAGGGTTTGGGGTGGAGGCTGACAGCTCGCAACCAGTAAAGATAAGGAGGTGTTAGTACCGTTATACAAGGCACTGGTGAGACCTCATTTGGAATACTGTGTGCAGTTCTGGGCTCCCATGTTTAAGAAGGAGGAATTCAAACTGGAACAGGTACAGAGAAGGGCTACTAGGATGATCCGAGGAATGGAAAACCTGTCTTATGAAAGGAGACTGAAAGAGCTTGGCTTGGTTAGCCTAACCAAAAGAAGGTTGAGGGGAGATATGATTGCTCTTTATAAATATATCAGAGGGATAAATATCAGGGAGGGAGAGGAATTATTTAAGCTTAGTACCAATGTGGACACAAGAACAAATGGATATAAACTGGACACTAAGATGTTTAGATTTGAAATTAGATGAAGGTTTCTAACCATTAGAGGAGTGAAGTTCTGGAATAGCCTTCCAAGGGGAGTAGTGGGGGCAAAAGACAGATCTGTCTTCAAGACTAAGCTCGATAAGTTTATGGAGGGGATGGTATGATGGGATAGTCTAACTTTGGCAATTAATTGATCTTTGCTTATTAGCAGGTAAATATGCCCAATGGTCTGTGATGGGATGTTAGATGGGGTGGGATCTGAGTTACTATGGAGAATTCTTTCTGGGTGCTGGCTGGTGAGTCTTGCCCACATGCTCAGGGTTTAACTGATCGCCATATTTGGGGTCGGGAAGGAATTTTCTTCCAGGGCAGATTGGCAGAGGCCCTGGAGGTTTTTCGCCTTCCTCTGCAGCATGGGGCACGGGTCACTTGCTGGAGGATTCTCTGCACCTTGAGGTCTTTAAACCACGATTTGAGGACTTCAGTAACTCAGACATAGGTTAGGGGGTTGTTACAGGAGTGGGTGGGTGAGATTCTGTGGCCTGCATTGTGCAGGAGGTCAGACTAGATGATCATAATGGTCCCTTCTGACCTTAAAGTCTATGAGTCTATAAGTAAACCCCCATGTAATAATCTCATGACCCCCTGAGGGGTCCAGACCCCGAGTTTGAGAACTGTGCTAAATGATGAACGAGCACTGGCTGAGCCCTCAAGGATTAACACATTGTTGTTAATGTAGCCTCTCACTCTACAAGGCAGCAGGAATGGAGGGGAGGGGAGGGGAGACAGCATGGCAGACAGAGACAGACACACACCTTGGGAGCATTGCGCAACTTTAAACAAGCATGTTCCCTAATTGATCAGCAATTTAACAACCAAACAACGTTAACCGGGACAACTTTAAGTGAGGAGTTACTGTACTGCATATGGAAGCATCAGATTATTCATTAATAATGGAACTGCTAAGTATTTTTGTAATATTTTCAATTTTTTGGCATATCCTTGTGGTTTTTTTCCCCCAGTAAGGAGTGCCTGGGATCTGAATATTGGTTCACTCTGTCCTCATCAAATCCCAGGCACATGGCAGGTAAGTCCTTATCTATAGGTCTTGTTCCTAAACTTCCCTCTAAGCCTACCTATCCTCTTGAAAGATACCTATGCCATCACCACCCATTCCACAGCTGGGTGTTTGGACACCCAGAATACATGCAACAATTCTACATCCATAAATTTAGGACTTGTCTTCACTGAAAAGTCAATTTAAGTTAAAATGAGAGCATGCCTCAAACTGATGTCCACACATAGGATACCTTAACGGAAATGCAGTGGTGTTTTTTAACTTAAGTTTGCTGAATCATCAGCTGCTAACATGACCACCCTGTATCATGGACACAGGCTAGCACCACTTGAGTGCCACTAGTCCTCCAATGCCTTCCCACAAATTTAGTGTGTGTGCCCAGAAAAGACAGACAGGTCTGCCCAGAGTTCACAAGGAAAGGCTTGCTAGAGCAGTTCATCTTAGTGCAATGCGGAGAAATGTGGGGTGTGCCCTCAGCAGCCTTAGTGCACCACACGAGAGAGTGCAGCACCCCAATAGACATGGCCCAAGGGTTATTTCATGGAATGGCTGCACTTACTTGAGAGGAGTAACTTAAGTGTGGAAAACTCAAGTTAGCTTGACACTGACAACATACCCTGAACCTGACAACTCTGCTACATCCTCAGGTCAGCCAACATCAGTCCAGATTAAAACAGGGAAAAAAAGAGAGAGAAAAACCTTTCATTCCCCAAAAAGCACATCTGTTTTCACTCTAGCTGCTTTCAGCACCTTTCAGTTAAAATTAGTATCAGATGATGTCATGTATGATTCCACTTTTCTGCTTTTCAAAGTAATTCCTCACTGGGTTTCTAAAGCAGTGTGCTGCATTAAACAAGGTAGCCCTATATTCAGAATTTCTTCTATTTCTTAGTATTTTTCAGGATCAGATGCCTTGAGACTCAGTGTGGATCCCCAATATTCAAACGTTTTCAGCCCATAGCTGATTCTCTACCACTTCCACATATTATTTTTATGCATAATTGTTCCAAATTAGAGAGATCCTGACAGACATGCCCTTTTTCAATTGCCTGCACTGATGTCTATCACTCAAGCATCGTAAAACACTCTCTAGCCTCTTCCTGCAAGTGCTCATTTTAGCAGAAAGTGCAGAGTGCTCATATGGTCTCTGAGGAGATTCCAGCAGAGCCTCAATCAAATCATCTTCTCAGATGACATATTTAAGTCTTAAGTCATTATATTACAAGTGGACAACTGACAGACCTAGCTGTAGAAAGTTCTCTCCTTTCTCTTTGTGTTCCATTCTTTTAAAGTTTTTTATGCTTACACAATAGATGGAAGATTATAGTGTGGTCTGTTTTGGGAGCAGTGTGTGTAGCCAAGCAACCTGACAGGCTAGGCTGAGCGAGATTACAATGATCTAACAATTTTATGTTCATTTCTCTAGGGATTATGGGAAAATATAACACTAGCGGCCATATTATGATCTGTAAATCTATAGTAATTCCATTGCCTTCTAAAAGGAGTCATTCCACTATAATGCGGATCAAAACCTATCCCTCAGATTAAATCAAAACTTTATAAGACCTAAAACTTCAAAACTTCCATGGAAGTGATGGATATTCTGATCAAGACCAGCTTTGGCATTCCCTTATCATCCTTTCCTCTTCAAAGCACATATACTGTATACTCTATGTTTTTTCCTCCCAGGTATGTCCCTATTCAGCCACAAACTCATTTTACATAAATCTGATGGGTTAGCCATAGATATATTTAGTTTTTACCAGATAGGTGAATCTGGACACTAAATAGAAGTGATTTAAAATATCTTTGTTTCGATTCTAAACTTAGAGATGAGCCATTAAGATTTTTTTTAAACATTTTGGGTATATTTTGCAATTGAAGGTGGGATTGCAGCTCTGGACTAGAGACCAGCAACAAATCAAAGAATCAGAAAAATAGGGGGGGAAGGGAGAACAAAAAAAAAGGAAAGCAGATAAAGTCTGTGAATGCCAATAATTGACATGGTGGCAATTCAGCAAGATTCTAGTTATGGACAAAACCAAATGTGGAATTTAAGATATGTACAACCCCAGTCCTGAACTACATAGAGTGTGATCCTATTAAGATTTTGGCAACATGTTAATTAAGTGTAACTTAAAATTTAGCAATAGGCTACAGTTTACTACATAAATGAAGTCACCAGCAAAGTAGTATGTGGCTCACCCCTGGATGCAAAAAGAGCCCTAACTACAGGAATCACATCTCAGCATACCGTAATAACTTAGGAAAATTGTAATAAATGCACTTCCAGGGAGCACTAAATAGTCATGAACGTGGTTAGGGATGTTTCACAATATCATCTTTTTAAAACAAAGCCATGTATCTATGTACTGTATATAATTACTGTAGTAGAATGTGTCACTAATTACTGTGCTGTACACTAAAAGATAACTTTCCAAAATACTCTTATCTGCATTCTGCCATTTTTGAGTTCCTTGCAAGAGCATTTACAGTGCATGAGTGTGGAAAATTGACAGATTCTGCACATTTGGTGTTTTTTCATGATGTTTGCTGCATTCAGCTGAATATAAGATTTCAGATATTTTTCCCAGCTCATCCCACTGTGTAAATCAATGTATTAAGCCAGCCTAGCAGAAAACTAGAGCAGGCAGACAGAAAATGTGCTTATTCTAAATTTTAAGAAATGGTGAGCTGTTTTCTTATAAAATGTAATGGTGAATAAACATTTAAACACTGGGTTACTCACCAGAGCATAAGCCACACATATCATGTATCCCAAGAGCAGGAAGAAATATACCAGAGAGAAGAAAAGGCTTAGTGGCTCAACAGATTTGATGCTTAAAAAAGAAAAGTATCTACATACATTTAAATAATAAATGCGTCTATTAAGCTAATATCAGTTACATATTTCCAGAGAGGAGAAAAAGCTAATTTAGAAAAAGCAACAACTCTATCATTCAAAGCATATGCCTATATTTTAACAACTATAATTAGAGACTTATTTTGTACTTTGTGGAAATAGAGCAACAGACTGAACAATTGACCCTGTTACTTTTCAGTATGCATTTCTTGGCTATTTCCTTCTTTGCACATATTCATAGTGCCCTGAGTACTCTTTGTTCTTTTGAGTCTATTCCTCTTACTTGTGGAATTTATCCATCCCTTCCTGTCCTTCTGGTTTAGCTCTCTCTCAAGGAGAATAATCTAAAACACAAGGAAAAGTAATTAGCATAGCAGGTATAAGTGTATGTTATGGATTATGGGTAGTGGAAGGAAAGGAAATAGTGATTTGCTATCAAATATCATAATGAATAGGAGCACCAGTTCATAAATTCAAGGTAAACCTGTTTCCTTATGCACCATAAAGGTGCATGACTACTTAAACAATGGATTTATTATCTTTAGTATTTGATAGTCAACTTTGTTGGAGGAAATATAATGTTCTCTGAAGGATACTACAAAAACTTGATGCCAAGCAGTGGGCCATAAAAAAGTAAGAAAAAAGGAGAGTTAATAAATCTGAGAAGCCAACAACTATATGAATACTATAAATAAGAAAAAATCTCTACAAATTCAAAGACAGCAGAACACTTGGAGTAATTAACCAAGATTGTAATGCTAAGAATAAGCAAAGACCAGGCAGCGGTTTGGCTTTCGAGCACAAAAAGTCATAGGAGTGAGGCAGGCTTATTCTCATCTGAGTAATTAAATTGTATAATTTACAGTCCATTATTCTGAAGAATGTTGAGGCTGCATGGCCATTGTCAGGTAAACAGTCAAGGTTGTAGGCTTGATACTCATTTACACTAAGATCCCTTTGCACCACTCTGGCAATGTAAAGAGGTCGTAGAGTTAAAGTTAATGCAAATCAGGCCTAGAAATAATGAACATTGTTCTCTATATCTAAGGGTCAGATTGATCAGAAGAACAACTTTTGCTACTGAATCTAGAAAAAGTTCAAGAATGTTGTCTAGGGAAATAACTAAAGAAAATTGATACATCCAGGCCAAACCATCACTTTCTCCTCAACAGACAGAAGTATGGAAACTAGCAGCTCTTGAAGGATGGAAGGGGGAGGAGAGACAGAGATGCAGAAGAGCCATTGCTATATCTCTGGCATCCTTCCCCTGAGCCTGGAGAAGTCCTCTTGCAAAAAAAAAAAAAAAAAAAGAGGGCCAGAGAGGCCAACAATCTCCACTCTTTGGCAGCAGCCCTAATCCCACAGGAATTCTTCACCAAGTCGGTACTGGATAGATCAACCATTCATTTAGCTGGGTTACTTGTCTACAGCGTGCCCAACATATCCAGGGTTATTGTGAGTCAAGACTTTAGGAGTTTGTTCTTATACTATCTCATAACCTCCTGATGCCTGCCCGATTTCTCATCAACTTTTGCCTTTTCTCAAAATAGCCACATCTCATTATTTCCAATAGGACAGAAATCATGCTGCCTACAATGAAGATGGGATCTGTGTTCAGGCAACTTGGTGGGGGAGAGAGAAATTGGTGCGCAGACAGAAACTAAACATTACGTGTAGCAGAACATCAGGTATGGCAGGAGAGAGACGGGTTCAGGGAGGAAGACTGCTTGGGACAGGGGAGAAAAAGGATAGCTAATACAAGGGATTTGGGACAGAGAAGAATGGGAGGAGTAGGAAATTGAGGAGGAAAAATATGGAACAAATGAAAGTGGGGGGAATATGAGTAGGACAGGACTTGGTGAAGCAGGAAGAGGGGCAAAGAGATAGGGAAGGCCTGGAGGAAAAAGAGGAAAAGAATGACAGCTACCACACCTTAGGGATTCAAAGGTTAGCAAACTCCTTCTTTGAGCAGCCAGTAGGGGAATCCTGCATGTGTGTGCATGCATTTATGGCTTAATTTTGAACCTGAAGTGAATGCACAGAGATTAGGGTCATGTGCCTGCCTCCTAAAATTAATAGTCAAAAGACAGACCAAAGAGCATTGGGATTTATTATCTTTTAAATCATGATTTCAAAGCCAGACTCAAGATTTTTGAGCACTTAATGTTGGAAATACCTGCAGTCAGAGGATGGGAAGTATGACTCCAAAAACAAACCTATTTTGCCAAGGTGGCCTGGGAAATAGTTCAAAGGCCTCTGGCAAAAAAAAGAGGTTTGCAGGTTCAGTTGCCCATGATTAACTTTTCCAATTCTGCATGCAGGTGGGGGAAGGTTAAGCAGTCCACAATGGCATATCACCCTCCTCCTGCCAAAAGATGTTAAGGATACATCAGGTTGAGAACCTGTGGAGTTTCCAGTCCCCTGTGCAAGACAATGTGCTCCTGGGGTCAGATTCTAAGCCTACTGCAGTTAATGGAAGTCTTTTCATTGACTTAAACAGGCTTAAAAAGGATCTGACCCCCTATACATTTTCTTCTAAACATTAGGGCTGGGACAGTTTCCTAAGGGAGTTCAGTGCTCAGATCCACTGACTTTCAAAGGGAGACTATTTGAAAAATACCAGACACCTGCACTGCTTCAAGGGTGAGTAAGGAGAAATGTAAGAAGGATACAACAAGAAGCAAGAGTCTGTACATGCTACAGAATATACATTATTATTATTCATTTATTTTATACCATAACTAGGAGCTCCAGTCATGAACCAGGCTCTCATTGTGCTAGGTGCTACACAAACAGAGAACAAATAGGCCCTGCCTCAAACAGCTTGAATATTATACACATGGTATAAGTCAGTGGTGGGCAAACTGCAGCCTGTGGGCCGCACGCAGCCCTTCAGGGTAATCCGCTGGCGGGCCACAAGACAGTTTCTTTACATTGACCATCCGCAGGCACAGCCTCCCGCAGCTTGCAATGGCTACAGTTCACCATTCCTGGCCAATGGGAGCTGCGGGAAGCAGCAGCCAACATGTTCCTGCAGCCCGCACTAGAACCAGTTAGATGTGGAGAGTCATAAGGCGCTCGTTGATGCCAATGGGGAGTTCAATCAAGCAATTGACTAGAAGGTTTTTGATTGGAAACCCAACACCATGTATTTGCCTGTCACTTGCTGGTTTTCCTTTTCAGAAGGTGTAAGCACTGCCCTCTTCCCTCAAGTGGCCTTCATCTGCATGTCTTGTTGCACTGACGTCAGCGATGTCGATGTTATACCTCGAGACTTCTCGGGCAACAATTGCTGTTCTGCATTTGGGTCTTTCACTTTTTGATCCATCTAGTAGAGTATGGACATTCCAAGTTGCAAGAAACATTTTTGTTTTTCGACTGTATTGGGAGTGATCCCTCTGGACACAGTTATCCAGTCAGAGATGGTGGGATAACCTATGTTTGGGGTACCTTTTCTAGCCCCTTCCCCAGAGGGGTTCCTAAAAAGGCTGGCTCAGTCATGACCACTGCTGCTGAAAATGCTCCCCTATCCCAGTCCAGGGGCACATGACGACTATCTTGTGCTCACCGCCTGTGTGTGTTGGTCTGTGACTAGGGACTCCTGGTGATCACTTCACCTATTCCCATTGCCACTTGTCCATCGCCACAGGACTTTTATGGGTAGGAGTGGGGAAAAAAATCTTCCTGTGAAAGAAGCCTGCGCATGAGTAGTTTAATGTGGGGGAGCCGAAGCACACCAACAGTCACACAAATCTTGGCGGAAGAAGCATCTGTGTCCAGTGGCAAGGAGGCCCAAGATGACCAGGGGTTTCTCCTCCATTGTAGCCTTCATCCGCCTTTGCAGCCATTGAGAGGTGGTCCTGCTTCATCCGCCTGTTCTGCCATTAAGGTCTTATACTGGGTTGTGCTGGGCTGGGATGCACTTTGTCTGGTACTTCGCCTTCAATCTTACCGCCATGGGAGACCCTACCTGGAGTACAGAACTCCAGACAGCATCACTCTTAGGGTCTTAGGTGTACGTAAACTTCTTTACCACGTCAAGGTGGCAGCCCAAGGAGAAGTGAAACCTGAGCAACTGAAAGGTGAAAAGATTTTTAGTCAGACAATTTAAGACTTGTGAGAGGATTGCTTGTGTTTTGTTAACATATATCTAACTCAAAGTCCTGGAAAAGACTTGTGAGAAGATTTTTTGCAAAATTTTCAACACCATCACCTCCATTTCAGTACCAAGGAAGCATCCCTCAGTCCTTCAGTCCTCCAAAGCATTCCCTTCAGCAAAAAGAAGGAAGACAAGGCTTAACGGTTCTGACACAAAACACAAATGAAGAGGAACAAGATTTGCAAGAAGTCTTTCAGGATGTTTAGAGCAGCAAAAAAAAAGGACACAAACATTTCCCCTCCCCCACACAGGTCACCTTTAAATAATATAATGTGTGTCAATAGTAAAAGAAAACTGATTTTCGCTGTCTGTTGATGCACAATAATGCTGAAAGAATTTTTGTCATTTGAATTGCTAGACTAGCTCACCGTGTTTATTAAAGTAGCATGTAAGGCCCAAACAAGAATGGGACCTGTCAAGGTTCCTTCCCCACTCTGAACTCTAGGGTACAGACGTGGGGGCCCGCATGAAAGACCCCCTAAGCTTATTTCTACCAGCTTAGGTTAAAAACTCCCCAAGGCACAATTTCTCTCTTATACCTTGGATTAAGTAATGTTGCCAACACCAAGTGATTTAAACAAACATTTAGGGAGGGCCACTTGGAGCCCTACCTTCCCCAAATATCCCCCCAATCCCCTACACCCCTTTCCTGGGCAGGCTTGAGAATAATCCCCCAAGCCCCTACACCCCCTTTCCTAGGGAGGCTTGAGAATATATCCTCACCAAGTGGTACAGGTGAACACAGACCCAAACCCTTGGATTTTAAAACAATGAAAAATCAATCACGTTTTAAAAGAAGAATTTTAATTAAAGAAAAGGTAAAAGAATTACCTCTGTAAAATCGGGTAAGTACTTTACTGAATAACAAAAGACTCAAGAACACAGGGGATCTCCCCTCTAGGCAAAACCTTAAAGTTACAAAACCAGGCATAAACCTGCCTCTTACACAAAGGAAAACACAAGCCAAAATAAAAGTAAACTAACGCATTTCCTTGCTAAATACTTACTAACTTTATAGGAACTGGATTGCTTGCTTCCTTGATCTGTGTCCGGCAAACACACAGAACAGACAGACAAAGCCTGTTTCTCTCTCTCCCCCCACCTCAGGCCCCCTCCAGATTTGGAAGTATCTTGTCCCCTCATTGGTCCTTTTGGTCAGGTGTCAGCTAGGTTACCTGAACTTCTTAACCCTTTACCCTTTAACTCTTTACAGGTAAAAGAGGAATCAACCCCTTACAGGGTTAAGAGGGATTTTATGCTACCCTTAGCTGTATGACAGGGCCCCATTGTGCACCAGGAGCTTAAAACATCCCTGGGAATTCAGAGCACAGAGGCTTGGATTCCCCTCACAGCAGCCCCAGTGGGTGGCCAGAAAGGGGTGCCCACCACACACAGTGGTAGGGGGTCTGGGCCTGTTTTTGCTTGCCAGTTGTTAAAAAGAGATTCTGTTTAAATGTGGTAGATTTCATATATTAGGAAATAATTCAGGCTGCAAAGACAACTCTGTTTGCCCAGACATTTAAGCCAAAGCAACTATTCACAGTAATCAGCCAGAGACTCCTCAAGACTTTCAAATCTCAGTAAATACCCAACAGAAACATACCATGAAGACAGTGTTAGTATCAGAGTCAAGAGGGATAAAAGTGTTTTACACATAAAAGTGGTGAGTTTGGTTTGCCAGTATTTTGGGGGGAAGGTGATGGGCAGGGCCGGCTGTGATGTTGCACCCTATGATGCTTTATGGAAATATGCTTATGAATGTATATATGACATAACTGGAATATGTTTTATGCTACATATGCCATGTAACATATCTCTGTAAAGTATTAATACATACTCTGAGTTAATTAATTTGTATGCATGTGATTTTATTCAATCCAGAAGGTATGAATTTTGGCTCTGTACTTGCTTGATTTCTAACAGACAGAACAAAGTGAATTACTAAGCAAAATAAAATAAAACACGCAAGTCTATGCCTAATACTGTAAGAAAACTAAATACAGATAAAACCTCACCCTCAGAGGTGTTCCAGTAATCTTCTTTTTACAGACTAGTCTCCTTCTAGTCTGGGTCCAGCAATCACTCACACCCCCTATAGTTACTGTCCTTTGTTCCAGTTTCTTTTAGGTATCCTTGGAGGTGGAGAGGCTGTCTCTTGAGCCAGCTGAAGACCAAATCCTACTTTCTGGATTGAATAAAATCACTTTTTTACTTATTAATTAACTCAGAGTATGTATTAATACTCTGGGGGGAGGGAACAGCTGTGCATATCTCTCTATCAGTGTTATAGAGGGCGAACAATTTATGAGTTTACCCTGTATAAGCTTTATACAGTGTAAAACAGATTGATTTGGGTTTAGACCCCATTGGGAGTTTGGCATCTGAGTGTTAAAGACAGGAACACTTCTGTTAGCTGCTTTCAGTTAAGCCTGCAGCTGTTAGGGGACGTGGTTCAGACCTGGGTCTGGGTTTGCAGCAGGCTAGCGGGTCTGGCTCAAACCAGGCAGGGCACTGAAGTCCCAAGCTGCCAGGGCAGGAAAGCAGGGGCAGAAGTATTTTTGGCACATCAGTTGGCAGCCCAAAGGGGGTTTCTGTGATCCAACCTGTCACACTGGCCCTAGACCAAATGGCACCCCAGGCAAGAAGCATCTTTGGTGCCCTCCCCCGCTTCCATTTGTTAAACTTTTGAATACCTTTTTTTTGCACTTTTTTTTGTTGCATTGCACCCCTTTTCACAACTCTGATGCATAATTTGCATGCATGAGTTATCCCTGTCATAAAAGATACACTAGGATGTGTAAATCAGTATTTATTCAGGCCACATATAAGCAATTAAAAAAATTGTTTCCTCTAAGCTTATAGAAACTTTTTAATTTTAAGAATAACTGAATTGTACTAACATCAAGAAATTGAACTGTCCTCAAACATTACGTGTTATTCATGGCAAAAGAAGTACCAGTATTTCCTCTATATTGTTGTGTAGACAGGGGCTCATTAGATATCTCTGGCATCTCATTAAATATGTCCTTTATTAGTTGCTACTTACACTCTTCAAGTCTTAAAACACAAGTACACTTTCACAATGACACAATGAAACAAGATTCACAATATTGCAGCTGGACTCTCACTTCACTTCAGTTTGTTCTTATATCTCACTGACTGACCTATATACCCGGGAGGGCATGGCTGACAACATTCTAGGAAGTTCTAGGAAAATGTAGTTCTCAGAAAGTCTGGAAGGTTCCACAAGATTCTACAAAGGTCCAGAACATTCTTGGACAGGGTTTCTCAAACAGGGGTCGCCACTTGTGTACGGAAAGCTCCTGGCGGGCCAGGCCGGTGTTTTTACCTGCCCCGTCTGCAGGTCTGGCCGATCGCGGCTCCCACTGGCCGCATTTCGCTGCTCCGGGCCAATGGGAACTGCTGGAAGTGGCACGGGCAGAGGGACGAACTGGCCGCCACTTCCAGCAGCTCCCATTGGCCCAGTGCAGTGATCCGCAGCCAGTGGGAGCCACGGTCGGCCAGACCTGCGGGACAGGGCAGGTAAACACACCGGCGTGGCCCGCCAGGGGCTTTCTCTACACAAGCGGCAAACCCTGTTTGAAAAATCCTGTTCTAGGAGGTTAGTGAAAAATGAATCCACATACGGAATACATTTTACTTCAAACATTCTATTTTCCCTTTTGTCACTAACAACAAAAACAGCACCCTGAGCCTGGCACTCCCGGCCCTAAAGATGGGTTTCATGTTATTCAGGCTTACAAATATTGTTTGAGTGTTTGGCAGTCTGGGTGTTATCAAAAATGCTTGTACAACAAAAAATATTTTTTTTTAGCCCAATTGATTGTTTGAAGATCCCTACCAGGTTGCCTTATTCAATAGTCATTCTCCTATTTCAAACATTTCAGTCATCTCATCAGGAAATAGAAACAGGATAAGATGAATAAGGTGGCTAAACATCATTAATAAGGAATATCAACAAGCCAAAGCAACCAGAATTTGTGTGCACCAGCAGATCTACAAATAAGCAGATTTGTGGGAAAACATCAGTTAGTGTATGGCTTTGCAAACAGGGAAGGCTTCTTTGCAACAAATCCTTCAAATAGAAAAGACAGGTGTTCCATCTGTGTTATGACTAAGAACTTGTCTACTTGAAAGAGAGAGACTGATTGTTCTAGCAAACACATGGAAGGAAAACTTTACTATAACAGATGGAAGATATATTGGTAATGAAAACGTAAGCAAAGGAAAAGGATATTTTGTACTAGATCTGGAAGGAGTGCTCAGATTACATGTATCACATGAGTTTTATCAGTTATCACACACACAAAAAATAGATGAAGGGCCATGAAGTCACAGAAAGACTATGGCAAAGGCTAGACAAGCACCTACTTGAATTTGACCAAAAGAGGTATCATTCATTATTACTACTTTAAATCCACAAAAATTTCAAAGATACCAAGCAAGCAGAAGAATGGTAATCTCTCACACTGAAATCTATGTTTCCAAGACATGGAGTACCAGAAGTTCTTGTTACTGACAGTAGACTGAATTCTCAGGCATAGAATTCCAGGAATTTACAGAGACCTGAAAGCCTGAGTATATTATCTCCTGTCCAAAAATACCCACAAAGTAAGAAGATGGCCAAGAAAGCTAATCAAATAGAAAAATGCTTACTGGCACGTAAGCTCCCCTTAATAAAGAGATATCTGGCCTTGCGGGAGCCATGAAATATTCAATAGAAGGGTTAGCTTCCATTGCACAGAAGCTGATGAGCAGATAAAGACTTCATCAAAGCAGCAAGGGGAACAAGAAGTTTCTAGAGGAAACATAGAAGTCACCTGTTTAATCTGACAACTGGACAGGTACATCACTTGCGAATAGACAACAACACTGGAAGTCGGCAAGTCTCATACTCCGTACCAGAGACCCATAGGTCAGAAGTAATTGGAAAAAGTCATTGGAATTTACTTGACAAGCCTAACACATCCTATATAACAAACACGACCACTTAATTCCTCAAGATAAATAAGGAAATGAGAGAATGTCTCAATGTGAGCAGAATCTTTCCAGGCACCAGCATCATCAACCATGCCAAATCTAAGAATTATCCAGCATAATACAACCAACCTAGAATGAAGTGGCATTACAGTGTGCTGAGAAAAATAGCTAAATGCATACCAGACTAAATTATTAAGTGAGTCTGCAATATATTTATCATTCGATTTTGAAGTATGTTGTTATGATATGTCAGTGTTAAATTTGGATTAGGAGAATTAAGTAACAAAAGAGGAAAGATTTAAGAATAAGTATCAGGTTTCTACAGAGTGTCTGAGTGCAGATGCAATGGTGTAATGTTATTATAGGAATGATTATATCTATTAAATGGCAAAATTCAATATCTTCCATTATTGTTTACAGTGTTGTTGCAGTCGTATCAGTCCCAGGATATGAAAGAGACAAGGTAGGTGAAGCAATATCTTTTGGTGGAACAGATTCTGTTGGTGGAAGGGACAAGCTTTTCAGCATCACAGAGCTCTTTCTCAGGTCTGGAGAAGGTAACCAGGGTGTCTAAACTAAATTCAAGGTAGGGCAGATTTTTAAGCACAAGGGGTTCACACATGCAATAGGAGACCACTTAAAATGAAGTGGGTAGTAAGGGTTAGCAGACAATGTTAAGCATCTGAGTATACTCTATATGAATAAGAGGTTTCCAGAAGCTTGCTCTGAGTGCCTCTGTATTTAATAAGAGTGCTATGGCCTTTTCTCCAGACAAACATGTCTCCTCATTGCTGATGGTTCTATAAAGATATTCTAGAGATACCTTTGATAACTTAACCTTCTAAGAAAAGATTGTCTTCCACATTTTGGTTTCAAAGAGACCATATTCTAGAGCAGGGGTCCCCAACGCGGTGCCCGCGGGGGCATCTAAATGCGCCTGCGTCCTGGCTGGTGGTGGAGCATCCACCGAAATGCTGCTGAATTTCTGCGGCGTTTCGGTGGCGACGCCTCTCAATGACGTTGCTTGTCGGCGGCAAGTGACGTCATCAAGAGGCGCCACCGCCGAAACGCCGCAGAAATTCGGCGGCGATGCCTCTCGATGACGCCACTTGCTGCCGACAAGCGACGTCATCGAGAGGCGTCGCCGCCGAAATGCCGCTGAAATTCGGCGGCATTTTGGTGGGTGATCCACCGCTGCCATGGTCCTTCGTCTGGCACCTGCCAGACGAAAAGGTTGGGGACCACTGTTCTAGAGAATGAAAAAAAAAAAGACTGTAAACACATAAAGATGCTTATTTCACAGGAGAAACTGAAAAGCTATTTTTCAGTACATTGAAAAGGTACATATTTCATGTGATTGTCCAAGTTAAAGCCTAGCTTTTTGTGTCATGAGTTCAATAAGACCTAAATTCTACTGGTAATGGCATCTGTAAATGTTTTCCAATCTAAAACCCATGCAAAAGAAGAAGAGATGTTATACAGCTGATGAAACATTCTGTTATATAATTTTTTAAGATAATATGTCCATGCCCTTCTAACTAAATACATTGCAGCCAATACAATATCAAAGACAACTTTAAAAAAATCATTACCATGTCAGTATGTCTGGTTTTCCTTTGATAGTTTTGTGTACCACTCCAGAGCTCAGTGCAAGATCTTTGTTAAACATAAAGCCTTTGATTAAATATACACTTTCAAACTGCTTCTGTAAAAAACAAATTGAACAAGCAAATTGCAGATGGGTCCAGAGATAATCAAATAAGTGAATTAATACTCCACTTTTATTTAGTACTCTTCATGTGCAATACACTTTCCAAAAGTTATCTGGTTATTTAGCAAATATAAGCCCTGACCTGACACAAACACCACCCCCCGTGAATTCAAGTATTTGGCCAGTGGAAATACTCCCAGATCATTGCCAAAAACCCAAAGACAGACTTTTTATTTTAACCCATTTTGCAGAACAGACTCCACTACTAGACACAGATGTTCCTCTAAGGGTATGTCTGTGCTGCAATTAGACACCTGTGGCTGGACTGTGCCAACTGACTCAGGCTCACAGGGCTCGGGTAAGGGGCTGTTTAAAAAGCAGTGCAGATGTTCATGCTGGGCTCTAGGACCCCGCAAGGGAGGAGGGTCCCAGAGCTCAGGCTGCAGCTCCAGCCCCGAACATCTACACTGCAATTAAACAGTCCCTTAGCCTTAGCCCCGCAAGCCTGAGTCAATTGGCACAGGCCAGCCGCAAGCACCTAATTGCAGCATAGACATACCCTAAGTGTTTATAATATACTCTAATATACTTCAGTGTTTAATTCCAACAGTCCTTTCTCTCTGTGCCTAAGCATAAGATTCCTAATTAACCTAGACAACATACTGTTGCAAACACACCTTGCAAGGTGTATTAAGTGAGCATTTCAGGAAACTGGGTGTCTTAACAAAGCAGCACAAAGGAAGATAGGTCCATTTTAAAGGACATGCTGAGAGGAGACAGGAGAACTAGAAAAGAGCTGGGAGAGAATCATTTCTCATGATTCTCCCAGACCACAGGCTTGACTGTATATCTTTAAGGCACAGGCACTCATAGAGAGGAGATAGGACAAAGGCAGATCACTCCAGCAGGAACTGACCCATAGCAGCTTGGTTTTCCACTGCCTTATATCTCCTAAACTGGTGCAATTTTGGGTGCAGATCAGGCTTTAGGAGTACTCACACAAATGAGAATTCTCTACCCATGTAATTCATGGTAGTATTTTACACCAAATTTGAATGACTCTGGGGACACTCACTGCAAAGCAGTGGAGGATCAGTTCCCCTGGTTTCTGAGGGAACAAAAGGAGGTACCTACAATCAAAATCCATTTCAGATAGTGGGCCTGCATTAATAACTTGGACCCCTTACTTACCTGGGTTGTTCTATTAAAAGCTAATGGGACTACTAAAGGCTTTTCTGCACATGGAGTTGTGCCAGAATAGCTATTCAGGAGTGCCTTGGGCCTGGTCTACACTGGGGGGGTGGGGTTGATGTAAGATACACAACTTCAGCTACGAGAAGAGCGTAGCTGAAGTCGACGTATCTTAGATCAACTTACCCCCCGTCCTCACGGTGCGGGATCGATGTCCGCGACTCCCCCATAGACTCCGCTTCCGCCTTTCACCCTGGTGGAGTTCCGGAGTCCAAGGCAGGGCGTTCGGGGATCGATTTATCGCACCAATAGATTGCTACCCGCCAATCTGGTGGGTAGTGTGGACGTACCTTAGTCCCAATTACTTTAGTCCACTACCAAAGTGGATTAAATTAAACCAGACACAGGCACTCTTAGAGCTTGCCTGCATTACCCGCTGGATTGGCAGGCAGTGATCAATCCAGCAAGGGTCGATTTATCGCATCTAGTCTAGACACAATAAATCGCCCACCAGGAGCTCTCCCGTCAACTCCGGTACTCCACCAGGGTGAGAGGCACAGGCAGAGTCATCGGGAGAGCATCTGCTGCTGACCTACCGAAGACACTGCGGTAAGTTGATCTAAGTACTGTGATAAACTCAGGACAGACAGCTGCACGGGAGCGTTAGGAGCCAATCCCAGAGGGTTAAAAGGCCCTCCTCCTCCTTATCAACTGAGAGGCAACTACAGGGCAATCAGGTTCAGCTGAGAAAGGGTTACCAAGGTAGCAAATTAGAATCAGCTGAGGGGGAGCTACCTGAGAGTAATTAGGATCAGCTGATTCCAACTTGGGGCTGCCTGAGACCTTTTTAAACCCCTCCCAGGGAGGAAGGAGTAGGGAGAGCAGAGAGACAAGGAGCCATGCTGCCAGGAGTGCTGGAGCAGCAAGACAGCGAGCCTCACCAGGAGGAGAGGCAGTACTCTCTCCCACAAGGGAGTAAAAATACTTTAAAAAGGACTGGTGGAGAGACGGGGAGCAGACTTCCCCTGTGTCCTAAGGGGGACTGCGTTACCCAAGCCTGTCTCACCAGGGCTAAAAGCAGCAGAGGCTGGGGAGACTGAGAAGGTGCCTTGCCACACGATGTAGATCGATCCCCTAACTTAGATCGATCCCCTCCCCTAATGTAGACCAGGCCTTAGACCTGGCCTATACTTAAAGCTTACATCAACATAGCTCTGTCAGACACGGGGTTTAAGAAAACAACCAAACATATACATCACACACCCACATATCCCCACCTGACATAGCTATGTCAACAAAACCCCCATTGTAGACATAGCTATGCTGAGGGCCGCCCAGACGGGGGGGGCAAGTGGGGCAATTTGCCCCGTGCCCCGGAGGGGCCCCGCGAGCCCTGGCCCGGCAGCGGTCTGGGTCTTCGGTAGCATTTTGGCGGCGTGGGGCCCTTCAGTGCTGCTGAAGACCCAGAGAGACTGAAGGGCTCCCCGCCACCGAAATGCTGCCGAAGACCTGGACCGCTGCCGGGTGAGTACAAGCGCCGCAGCTCCCCCACTTTGCCCCAGGCCCCCTGAATCCTCTGGGTGGCCCTGGCTATGCTAAGAAGAGAGTGTCAGTATCACTAATGTCATGTAGGGATGTGGTGTTCCTAAACTGGCAGAACTCTTTCAGCTGGCATACACAGCATCTAAATTAGGGATCTATGCCAGCATAGGCACTGTAGTGTAAACATAGCCTCTTTCTGGAATAAGAGTGTCCACACATGAAGTTATTCTGCTTTAAATCCACACCCTATCTTAATCCGGAATAATTGTCATGTATAGACAAACATTAAAGTGTATACGGGCTTATCTACACTTACGTTTAACTGGTGCAATTTTATGTGTAGACCAAGCCTTAGGAGTACTCACACGATTGAAGGCTGCAAACTTGATCACTCAAGCAATTTTTCAAAGCCTAGCAGTTCACCTTTACATCAGATATTTGCATTCCAGCTGTTTTTCAGTTCAAATGAAAGTTTATATATAGTCTTAATTATATGACTTTTTGTGTTTATTTTTTGGGGACAGCATATGGATCGTGTACTCTGTGTTGCAAGCAATAAGAACAGCAGTTTAAAGGTTTAACCCATGTAGTTCCCATAAGCGTTAATGAGAACTATCCACTTAGATAGTGTCCATTGTCCTATCTATTTGCAGACTATCAGTCTGAGAATAGTCAGAACAAGTTCTATAAATAGCAGAAGCCTGAGGGAAATTCACATTCTAAAAGAGTCAGTATATAATTGGAAGTGACACTTCAGGGAAATGTACTTCCTTCCATTAAGTTATTGTCTCTGTTTAAGTTCTTATATTGTTTATGGTGGTTTATATTTTCTTTGTCAGAGATTTTGTGTTTTCATTGTTAGCGAGTGCACATCTGCTGCTTCAGCACTCAAAGGTACCAGTTTCAATTAGTGTAATTAAGATATTTATAAAGTCTGTCTTCAGCACAAATACACTTTCCCCTCCCACCCCCGTTGCAATAGTGGCTAGGTGAAGTTTCTCAGTTAAATTAATATTGTTGCCTTTATAAGAGACAAAGTTTGTTATTGACACAACTATTACATAGTTGTGCATACTCATATGCACTGACTGAGTTGTAGCATTTAGTCACAGCTCTGTAGGAGCAGAACTACACCACCCCAGCGGGAGCTCCAGCAAACATTGTGGAGTACAACTGCTCTACCAAGAGCGGTGTCACCCTGCCATCCAGGAGAGGCCAACTCATTTGTCAGGGCCACAGGGAGCAAGGACAGGGCCCCACCCCCCTGTGGAGAAATTAGCACTGTCAACAGCACCAGCCTTGAAAGCTCCTTGTGCTCATATAAACCAAGCTTTGACATTACACTTGGTCATATGCCCATGCACAGGCCATGTGCTATGTTCTTTCACCTAAGCAGGACAGAGCCCACTGAGAACAGTCTGGCACCTGAAAAGTCAACCTTAGTAGCCTGCAAATTAAAATTTCAAACAGTTTGTGGGTTATCTCGTGTGAATATCAAATCTGAATTTGGATATATGAAAAATCAATTATTGACATTCACAAAGCAACAAAATTGGATGATGGGAAGGTATATTCTCACGGACTTTAACAGAATCAGGCTTTGATCCTTAATCTCTATAGCAGGGGTCAGCAACTTTTCAGAAGTGGTGTGCCGAATCTTTATTTATTCACTCTGAATTAAGGTTTTGCGTGACAGTAATACATTTTAACGTTTTTAGAAGGTCTCTTTCTATAAGTCGATGATATATAATTAAACTATTGTTGTAGGTAAAATAAATAAGGTTTTTAAAATGTTTAAGAAGCTTCATTTAAAATTAAATTAAAATGCAGAGCACCCCAAACCAGTGGCCAGGACCCAGGCAGTGTGAGTGCCACTGAAAATCAGCTTGCGTGCTGCCTTTGGCACGCGTGCCATAGGTTGCCTACCCCTGCTCTATAGCAATCAGTGTAACCTTTGAAACCTGCAATCAGAATCAATGGTTAACACATAAATTAATATCATCAGCTAAGATACAGAGAAGCAAAGAAACCAGTCTGATGCATCCACAGTAAATACAGTCCATATATCTTGGAACAGGGTGGCTGATTCCTAAGATCCTGCATTACAGCACAGTGCTCTTCAGTTAATTCACTGTTGTCCCATGTTTGGACCAGGCATACAGATGCAGAGGTATTTTTTGCCGACTTACTCTGAGTTAGAACAGGCCTGTCTAATTAGCTCCAGCATTAGTTGTTGGAGTGTCTCTTTAGCCTTCCTAACACTAGAATGGTGCAAAACGTCTCCCTCCCTGCCCCCATGATTCACAAATCTAGTGTGAACAGGGCTTTGGCATTTTTACCACTCTATTCATGAAATGGTGATGAAAAACCTGAACCCATATACACTGGTGTTCTAACATTAATATAGCCAACACCATGTCTAGGAAGTGGGTACAAAATCTTACAGTATATATGCACCCTATGAGACAGAGACCTGACCATCTAATTAAAGAGGCCTACAGGGAAACCATAAGCAAAGACAGTTTTAGAGAGAGAAAGTTTAGGCTGAGGTTTGTGCACTGTGGTTGTTTAAGCTATACTATGGGAACACCTCAGAAAAGAGGTACTGTTATAGAGATGCTTGCCCTATAGCACCCCCTGTTGGACAAGAATAGTACTGGGGATACTCCCTGCCCGAGTTTCCCTTTACTCCAGTTTTCGGTCTCTCTCAGGGATTCACATGGCTCAGCCCTCCAGATAAGTCACTCTCATAGTTCAATCCCATTCCAGATTAAGGAAAATCTCAAGAGAATTCCCCAACACACGTAACAATCTTCTAAATGGCCTGGGCTCCACTCCACCCCAGCCTCCAAGCCTGGTGACTCTGGGATAGAGCCCTAACTCCCAAGCTAGTTCCCTGCTGTTTTTCCAGATCCCACCTCAGGGCCTTCCCCAGGAGAATAACTAGCACTCTGAAGTTCCTTCTGCAAAGTGGGTTTTTGCAGCCCTTAATAAGGCCCACGTGTTTATCAGGCTATCACCTCCGGGGCGGCTCCAGGCACCAGCGCAGCAAGCGCGTGCCTGGGGCAGCAAGCCACAGGGGACGGCATGCTGGTCGCTGTGAGGGCGGCAGGCAGGCGGCTTTCAGCAGCGTTTCTGTGGGAGGTCCGCTGGTCCCGCAGCTTCGGCGGCAGGTACGCCAAAGGCGCAGGACCAGCAGATCACCCACAGCACCGCCGCCGAATCTGTGGGACCGGCGGACCTCCTGCAGAAACGCCACCGAAGGCTGCCTGACTGCTGAGCTTGGGGCAGCAAAAAACATAGCGCCACCCCCGATCACCTCATGCCAATTAGTCCAGACCTCTTACGCTGGGAGGCACTTAAATATGGCACAGGCAGGACTGATTGAACAAGACTGACTAGCTCCAGGTCACACCAGGCCAGGCCACACCACTCTGTGACTAATACCTATATTTAGATCCCCAGCTTTATTTATTTATTTTTATGATTTCCCATTTTATTTGGGGGGGGATTTAATTTTATTTCAATTTCTCATAGGAGGCCCTGGCAGGATGGTGTCCTGCCCTGGGTGGTGGGAGACTCCTGGGAAGGGGGTTGCAGTGGTCACACCTGTCCCATGGAGCTGGACCTAGCTCTCCAATCCAGGCATTGCGACCTGGCAAATGGGTCACAGTGCTGCTCAGATTTGGCCTGGCCACCTCTCCATCATGCCGGAGGGGCAGATAGGCCAAACCTGAGTAGCACTGTGACCCATGTGCCAGGTTGCAGTGACGGGACTGGGGAGCCTGGGCCAGCCCCACAGGATAAGAACTTCAGGAGCCATAGTTGTAGGCTAAGTTTTTCATTGTATGTTGCTTTATAAACATGGGGCTTTATCTACATCCAGTGTGTTTATCCCCTTTTCAGAACAGGATGGAACTCCATTTGTTTGCAGCTATTTACAAAAGACTCCATAGTTTTATGCAACCTTATGTAATCCATGCCTGCTTGGTGTGGAACTCTGTCCTCCTCTAGTGGCACCTAGACCAGCTTGAGATTGATGAGCCTGCTACAGCCGTGGCTAAAATATATGCATCTTTTAGCTCATGCAATAAAGGTTTATGCATTAAGCTCCAAAGGTCCCAGGTTTGATCCCAGCCAACAATGATTGGGTCTGTCCATGGCATTACATTTAATTTAAACCAAAAATATCACTCAAAGGGCATGCTAAGGTCAGCTAAGAAAACTTTTAACTACCAGCATTGAATATATCACTATACACTGTAAGTACCAATGAATTTTTTTATCAATGAGGAATTTATTTATTTTTAATATATTTTTCATGAGCAAACTATAATTTCCTAAAATTAATTTCTGGACTAGTGTTCTTGAACTGGTTGGAGACACAGCAAGGATGAATTTGGTTCCTAATCTTCTTTATAGTCTGGTCCAATTAGTTAAATGCCATTTGAAGTGTTGGAAAAGAGGATGATTTTGAGTAGGGTTAGTAATCATTTTAATTCCAAATTTCAACTGTGTTTGATCATTTCCAACACATGCTGAATGAAAGATGGACAAATCAAATAAAACTGAGCTAAATTTTTCCTCCAGAGCTGTGAGAAACTCAGCAGTTTTGGTATGCAGGACTGGGGAATTTACACAAACAAGAAGCTAGTTAAACAGAATATAAAAGAGTGAAATGCCTGTAGGCTTCATGGAAACTTTTTGAAAACACCTAATAGGGCTCAAATGTCACATATGGCCCATTAAAAAAATTGTAAGACCAAAAAATGACAGCATGGCTGAACAACCAGGACCAGCTCTAGGCACCAGCAAACCAATCACGTGCTTGGGGCAGCATTCCGGACACTTTTCTTCCACAGCTGCGCTCTCAGAGGTTTTGTTTGTTTGTTGTTGTTTTTTGCTTTGGGCGGCAAAAAACCTAGAGCCAGCCCTGTAAACAACAAAATAAAAGTGGTGGTTAAAGACAAAAAGACACCCTTTAAAAACTGGAAGACAGATCCTACTGAGGAAAATAGAATAGAGTATAGGCTCTGGCAGGCTAAAAAAGAATTTGAAGAGCACCTAGCAAAAGACTCAACAACTGACAACAAAAAATATTCTTTTAAGTATATCAGAAGCAGGAACCCTGCAAAACAATCAGTGGGGCCACTGGGCAACTGAGGTGCTAAAGGAGCACTCAAGAATGGGCTGGAGGAGCAAAAAGAGATGTATAAGTTACAGGCCATGCAGCCCAATGAGGCATTTTTGAAACGCAATGAAAGTTTTGAGGAAATTAGACAGGTACTTTGAATACCTGTGTAACAGAATGCTTGGCAGAGCATAAAGTCTGTTGAATGTCACAGAAATGTTAAAAAATAGGACCCATTGGCAGCTGATCCTGAGAGATGTCCTGACCAGGCTGGGCCAAAGAGAGAGACCCAGATGACCACCACCTCCACCTCAACTCTGGCTAAATCCAAAACACCACCTGAGATGTGAGACACTCCCCTTCTCCCATGTGTCCTTATCCTTTCCATCACTTTCCTTTTGCCTTCTGCTTAATAAGAGACAGGGGAAAAACTGCTTTCGCAGCAGGGCAAGGCCTGTGGCAATTTAAAGTGATGGCTTTTGGCTTGTGCAATGTACCAGCTACATTTAAGAGGCTAATGAAGAGAATAAGAAATAGCATGCACTTCTCAGCCTGTCTGTTATATCACAACAATATCCTGGTTCATGTTAAAACATTTGAGCAGGTAGGAAAACATTTACTAATGGTCTGTGATGAGCTGAAGGCTGCCAATTTGAAAGTGAACCCAAAGAAATGTGAGTTATTTCAAAAAGAGGTAATTTACATTGGGCTATCCAGAGCTGGCTAACTACCTAACCACTCACAGCTATGCAGAGTTTTATAGGGCTCTGCTCCTATTACAGAAGGTTCATATGGTGGATTTGCCGATACTACAAAACCACCACAGAGATGAAGAGAGAAAGGGAAGCCATTTCTAGTGATCAGCAGAGTGTGGTAAATGATCTGGAAAAAGGGGTAAACAGTGAGGTGGCAAAATTTGCAGATAATACAAAACGAGATAGTTAAGTCCCAAGCAGACTGCAAAGAGCTACAAAAGGATCTCACAAAACTGGGTGACTGGGCAACAAAATGGCAGATCAAATTCAATGCTGATAAATGCAAAGTAATGCACATTGGAAAACATAATCCCAACTATACACATACAATGATGGGGTGTAAATTAGCTGTTACTTACTCAAGAGAGAGATCTTGGAGTCATTGTGGATAGTTCTCTGAAAACATCCAATCAATGTGCAGCGACAGTCAAAAAAGCAAACAGAATGCTGGGAATCATTAAGAAAGGGATAGATAATAAGACAGGAAATATCATATTGCCTTTATATAAATCCATGGTACGCCTATATCTTGAATACTGTGTGTAAATGTGGTTGCCCCATCTCAAAAAAGATATATTGGACTTGGAAAAGGTTCAGAAAAGGGCAACAAAAATGATTAGAGGTATGGAATGGCTGCCGTATGAGGAGAGATTAATAAGATTGGGACTTTTCCATTTGGAAAAGAGACGACTAAGGTTGGATATGATAGTGGTCTATAAAATCATGACTGGTGTGGAGAAAGAAAATAAGGAAGTGTTATTTACTCCTTCTCAAAACACAAGAACTAGGGCCACCAAATGAAATTAATAGGCAACATGTTTAAAACAAACAAAAGGAAGCATTTTTTCATCCAACGCACAGTCAACTTGTGGAACTCCTTGTAAGAGGATGTTGTGAAGGGCAAGACTATAACAGCGTTCAAAAAAGAGCTTGATAAATTCATGGAGGATAGGTCCATCAATGGCTATTAACCAGAATGGGCAGGGATGGTGTCCCTAGCCTCTGTTTGCCAGAAGTTGGGGATGGGCAACAGTGGATGGATCACTTGATGATTACCTGTTCTGTTCATTCCCTCTGGGGCACCTGGCATTGCCCACTGTTAGAAAACAGGATACTGGTCTAGATGGACCTTTGGTCTGACCCATTTTGGCCATTCTTATATTCTTATGCTATAGAATTTTCAAAGCTGAAAAAGGTTCTTATGACTACTCCTGTCTTGGTCTATCCATGTTTCAAAACCCCTTTCATATTGGACACAGATGCTACTGTCTTCAGTTTGGGAGCAGTCTAGATGCAAGAACACAAGGGACTTGAGAGGGTGGTTGCTTACAGTAGCAAAAGTCTAAGTTCTCCTGAGACAAATAATTGCACCACACAAAAAGAACTTCTAGCAGTGGTTACATATATGGAACATTTTCATCTCTATTTGTTTGGAAGGGAGTTTATGGTCAGGACAGGCCATGCTTCCCTGCAATGGCTCTTTAGAGTCAGGAATTGTGAGGGATGACAGCTTTCCACATTGTTGGAGAAACTGCAGTGCTATGATTTCACAGTCCCATCCAGGCCTATCCATAAGCATGGTATTGCTGGCACCTTATCCAAATGGCCTTTTGGGGATGCTAATTGCAAACAATGCCCTAAGCAGGAGAGCAAGGAATTAGTTGCTCATGGGAATGAGTGTGCCTCTCTTCCGCTAGTAAGTATTCACAAAACTGCTAATGTTCCTGTGTCATCCACTGGAGCAATGGGGGTAGGGTTGAAAGAGTGGACTCCAGAGCAACTAATGACTTCCCAGAACTGATCATGACATCAGGATAGTATTTGATTGAAAAATCAAATGCAAACACAACCAACTTGAATGTAGTGTCCACTCACAATATCACAGTAAAAGCCTTCAGGTCACATTGGGAAAACTTGTAAAGTTAAAATATTGTACAGAAGAGGGGAGAAACCAGCAGGTGATGGGTACAGCTATCAGCTAATTATAACAAAATATACTGAAAACATGGTTCTGAGGTTGTCATGATATTAAAACTACTAGAGATTCTGGGGTTGCAGAAACCTTAGCCAAGCTAAGGAACCATTTCTAGTGGATAAAATAGAGATAGGATGTAGGCAATTGGTGCAGGAAATATGAAGTTTGCATTGTAAAGCAGTGGTTCTCAAAGCCGGTCGCCACTTGTTCAGGGGGCTGTGAGAAGAGGCGCGGGCTGAGAGATGTGCTGGCCGCCACTTCCCGCAGCCCCCATTGGCCTGAAGCGGCGAACTGTGGCCAGCGGGAGCCGCGATCGGCTGAACCTGTGGATGCGGCAGGTAAACAAAGCAGCCCAGCCCGCCAAGGGGCTTACCCTGAACAAGCAGAGGACCGGCTTTGAGAACCACTGTTTGTAAAGAATGGTCCCCCTAATACTGAGAAAGCCCTTTTGCAGCAATATCTTATGGAACCACCAATGGAGCACATTTCTCTTGATGTTCTTGGACAATTGCCTGAGATACAGGCTGGCAATCCATATTTGCTGGTTGCTATGGGGCTATTTTACAAAATGGCCTAAGACTATCCAATAAGAAATCCAGAGGCTGTGATAGTAGCAGAGGTCCTAGTGACTTAACTGGGATCATTCACCACATTTGGGGTCCAAAGTGAGTTCACACAAAGATCAAGGAAGAAACTGAATCCTCAAGCATTTGAACAGATTTGTGAGATTCCAGGGATCCACAAAACGCACACCACCCTTGCACACTCACAGTCTGATGGGATGGTGGAAAGGTTTAATAGGACTTTGAGGGTTCAGCTGACTCCTTTTGTAGAACAGCACAAAGGGACTGGGAACCAACATATCTCATTCCTTTTGATGGCTTATAGAACAGCAGTCAATGAGAGTACAAAGTGTACCTCAGCTCACCTCATATTTGGTCACGAGCTAAGGACCCCAGCCAACCTCTTGTATGGAGTTCCTGAGGAAAAACAAAAGGATTTGAACCATTTGTAATATGCAGAAGCCCCACAATCCCAAACTGAAGAAGTTCACACCTTTGTTAGGGAAAATTTGAGGATAGCCTCTGATAAAATGTAAAGGCTGTATCAATGATTTAAATAATGGCATAGAGAGTACACTTATAAAGTTTGCGGACAATACCAAGCTGGGAATGGTTGCATGTGCTTTGGGGGATAGGATTAAAATTTAAAATGATCTGGACAAACTGGAGAAATGGTCTGAAGTAAACAGGATGAAATTCAATAAGGACAAATGCAAAGTACACCACTTAGGAAAGGAACAATCAGTTGCACACATACAAAATGGGAAATGACTACCTAGGAAAAAGTACTGAGGAAAGGGATCTGGGGGTCATAGTGGACCACAAGCTAAATATGAGTCAACAGTATAACACTGTTGTAAAAAAAGCAAACAGCGTTCTGGGATGTATTAGCAGGAGTGTTGTAAGCAAGACACAAGAAGTAATTCTTCCGCTCTACTCTGCGCTGACTAGGCCCCAACTGGAGTATTGTGTCCAGTTCTGGGTGCCACATTTCAGGAAAGATGTGGACAAATTGGAGAAAGTCCAGAGAAGAGCAACAAAAATGATTAAAGGTTTAGAAAACATGACCTATGAAGTAAGTTTGAAAACATTGGTTTGTTTAGTCTGGAAAAGAGAAGACGGGGGGTGGAGGGGGGACACGGGATGGGACATGATAACAGTTTTCAAGTACATAAAAGGTTGTTACAAGGAGGACGGAGAAAAATTGTTCTTCTTAACCTCTGAGGATAGGACAAGAAGAAATGGGCTTAAATTGCAGCAAGGGAGGTTTAGGTTGGACATTAGGACAAACTTCCTAACTGTCAGGGTAGTTAAGCACTGGAATAAATTGACTAGGGAGGTTGTGGCATCTCCATCACTGGAGATTTTTAAGAGCAGTTTAAACAAACACCTGTCAGGGATGGTCTAGATAATTCTTGGTATAGATGACCGCTTGAGGTCCCTTCCAGTCCTATGAGTCTATGATTCTATGTAAGGCCATATGGGGAAATTTTTAAAAGAGGGGACCTGGTCCACAATCCTAGAAAAAAGAAGGGTAGGAGCCCTAAATTAGATAAATCTTGGGATAGCCCCTATACTATTCTGACCCAAATCAATAAAGTGATGTACAGGATACAGTTTGGTCCCCACAACTAAACCCAAAGTTATCCATAAAAACCATCTAAGGCAGCGGTTCTCAAACTTTAGCAACCTGAGGACCCCCATTTTGATTTAAAATTTTTCGCAGACCCCCAAACCAGCTTCTAATTTTCCCCTGGGGTGCTCAACCCCCACTCAGCCCCTGGCCCCACCTCCACTACACCCTTCCTCCAAGGCCCCACACAGCCCCGCCTCTTTCCACCCCTCCCTGAGCACACCCCATCCCCACTCCTCCGCCTCCCTCCCAGCACCTCCTGCATGCCACTGAACAGCTGTTCCATGATATGCAGGAGGCGCTGGGAGGGAGGAAGGGAGGGGGAGGAGTTGATCAGCGGGGCCAGCAGCCCCGGACATGACTCGCAGATAGGAGTGCTAACTTTTGTTGGATGAATTTCTGGAGGTTTCATTACATGACATTATCTTTAATTAAAGCTTAATCTTTAATTCCTGGAGACTCCAGGACAATCCTGGAGAGTTGGCAACCCTTCTCACAGACCCCCTGGAGTACCCTCATGGATCCCCGGGGTGTTAGTGATTTGAAACCTTCCTAACAGAAATGTGCTGAAAATATGTAAGTATGTAAAATACTCAAGCATGTATCATTTGTAATTTATTACAATATTCCTTTTCTTTCTGTTTGGGATGGATTATTGGGCGTCACTTTTTGTATATTATTCTCTTTATAACTCACATTCCATGTATTTTGCCCTTATACATTTGCTCGTGTCTTCCCTAATCTGCCTTTGAATCTGTCTGCTCAGTTCCTTATATTGTCTCCCTCATTCTTCCAAAGTTATGACTGCTGAAAAGTCTATATTTTTCCAAAGCATGTGAATCCTGGGAAGTTAATGCTACTGAGAAGAAAATTGAAGCTTTTGAGGTGTGGTGCTGGCAACAACTCTTGCATATCATCTGGATGGGGAAAAAGACAAATGCTTTTGTTAAAAATGTTATTGAAGAGAAGCAGACCTTGTTGTCAGAAATCAACAGATGCAAACTTATGTACTTTGGTGACATTAGGCAGAGATAGAAATAACCTTGAGAAAGTTATTATGGGAAGAATGGTGGAGGGTCATCATAGTAGGGATGAATGGGTGGCTTCTGATAGATCATTGGAAGGTCAGTTGCTGAGTGCTTGAAGGTAGCAGTGGTTTGTGAAGGCTTCCAAAAATTCTGCTATCATGTCACCAATATTCAGACATGAAAAAATGGATTTACTTACTGGGTGTCACCATTTAATCCTGATTGGGACTGTGATCGGAATCTGAGGTGGTGGGGATGGTGTAGTTATGATGTGGGTTAAACTTTGTGATGGGTTGAGTTGAAACCTTATTAAAAATAATGTGTGAACTGCCCTTCATTTAAGGTAGCTGTAAGTGACAGTTAAAGGGCCATCCCTAAAACAAGGCATAATGGAGTCTGCCCAGAAACTAGCACCACATGGGCAGAGGGTTCCACTGAGCATTGCATTGTCTGTCTGTCTGTCTGTCTCTGTGTCTCTCTCTCTCTCGCTCGCTGGTGTGGACAAAGTCAGCAGGAGAAGGGCAGACAAGAAACAGAGAATCAGGACCAGTGCAAGAAAGCAAAGCAGCAGCCTGTAAGCAGGGTCTGACCCTGGGAAAGCCTAGACTGGGTCAGGAGTGCTGGCTGACCAACACTTGGCTGTAAGCTACAAATGTGCTTCTTTTGGTTTTGGTCCCTCCTGCACTCAGAGAAACAGGACTTTGTACATTGCACGTAAATAAACAAGACTGCATCAAAAGAAAAAATCCAAACCCAGACTCCATCCTCAATTTCTACTCCCACTTGGAACATCCCCAGGGCCCTGAACTTTGATTAACCACTCGGGTGAAAAAGGGAAAACAAAGTTACTATTATTGCCTCTCATCACACTGGAAATTCCCAAATAGACTGTCTCCTTGAAGATCTTCTTACCATGTGTGATGGGGTGGCTGCCCCTCACTGGCAGAAAAGGGGTTAAAAGCAGCCCTAGGAAGGCTAAGCTGGAGGCAGCCAATTAGAAAGGAGCTGAGAGGAGTAGCCAATCGTGGCCCGGCAGGCTCATATAAGAAGGGCTGCAGGGCAGAGCAGAGTTTAGTAACTGACTGGATCTTAAGTGGGAGAAGACCAGACTCCTAGCAGAAGGAAGAAGCTCCAGCACCGGGGACAATTCAGTGCTGCAAGAAGGGACCAGGGAACCTAGAGAGAGCTCCTGGTAGGCTGCAAGGGCCTTCAGCCTGAGGCCCTGAGGTAAGGGTAGAAAAGGGTGCTGGAGCTGCATGGGATGTGGTCCCAGAGCAAAGGACTGTAATTGTCACTGAGGTAGTGGCTGGGGGGTCATGACAGGGGATCACCAAGTCAAATTTGAGTGAGCAGCATTGTAACCTAGCACATGGGGTCACAGCACTACTCAGATTTCAGCAAAGTTGAATTTAAGTGAGTGGCCCCAGTTAAAAGTGATTGGGCCATGTAGCCCTATGCCCTCTCGCTTCTGAAATTTCAGTTCAATTGCAGAACAGTACATCTGGAATACTGAGTGCATGTTGGGTCCCACCACTGTCTCCAACATCTCAATTAAGGAGAATTGGGGGGAGGATGGACAGATGAAGGCCCTATAACCTGACCCCATAACACTGGCACATAACACTTGATGATTACCTGTTCCGTTCATTCCCATCTGCGGCACCTGGCATTGGCCAGTATGGCCGTTCTTATGTAGTTGCTCAGAAGAGGAATTGTATCCTCCACACTAAAGATCAGCTGTCGGGGACATTTTTAATCAGGACCTGCTCACTTAACAGGAGCTGCCAGCCAGATGGAAGCCTAAAGTTTCTCCTTACAGACAGGAAGTTTATGTGACAGCCACCATCTTGGCTGACCCACCGAGGACTTAACCAGGGACCTCATGGGCTAAAAGCATAAGCTGGTAAATCTCACTAGTTGGGGCTCCACCAGAGTCATACTTCCTGTAAATCAGGCACAGTGGAGGACCTGTATCATACCCTTAGCAATGAGTTTCTGACACTTTCGGTTCACTGAAGACATCCTGAGCATTGAAAACTCAACACATTACAAATTAAGCAGATAAGATCTCAAGCTGGCATGAACTTATATTGTTGATTGGTTTGGTGAGGATGTGCCACCTTCTCAGGAATAAGGGAAAATCACAATGCAACAAGAACTAAATTAGAAGAAAGGAAGGGTCAACCTGCAGCAGACAAATGCAAAATGGCCACCCTTGGGCTGCAGTTGCTTGTCTCTTCGAAATTGATGAAGTGAGCAGACAGAAAAATATGTTGGAATAAGGTTGCTAAAAGAGGGTACACTGGCACCCAGTGAGTATTAACTGGTGGTTAATCACAAAAGAAATATTTCTCAGGAAAGGGGTTGAATTCCTCCCTTTCTGAAGGCCAGGGTGTGGCTGAAATCATCCCAAAGCTATTTTTAAAGTTGAAGCTACATGTCTGAAAAACTTGTGATTTATTATTTTCATTTGGTGTTATGATTCTTTGCCAATGTCTACACTGTGCACCTTACAGCGGCGCAGCTATGCTGCTGCAGCCGTGCTGTTGTAAGGTATGCAGTGTAGCAGCTCTTTGTCACCAGGAGAGAGCTCTCCTGGTGACAAAATAAAATCACCCCCATTGAGGGGCGGTAGCTTTGTTGATGGGGCAGCAGCTCCTGCCGACGAAGCACTGTCCATACTGGCATTTTTCATTAAAACTTTTGTTGTTCGGGGAGGAGAGGTGTTTTTCATACTCCTGAGTGACAAAAGTTTTTAATGATGAAAGTGCAGTGTAGCCTTAGAATGTCTCGGGGTTTACTATTTGAACATGAGCCACTTCCCATGCTTGAAGAGTACCACCACTGCAACACACTTTAAAATAAAGCATACAGATTGTGTAATTGCCTCTCTAATCCAATAGAGTTATTTGACTGTCAGTGAAAAGGCAGATAAGAGAATAAAATTATCTATTTGGATTTTCAAAAAAACAACCTTTTGACAAAGTTCCTCACAAACTTCTATTAGGGAAACTAAGTAGTCATGTCATAAGGAGCAGAGTAACTGTCATGGATTACAAACCAGGTAAGAGGCAGAAAAATAAATAGATTATCTTCAACATAAATTTAACAGTATGTGCAACAATTTCAGTAATAGGCCTGCCCTTGTTTAATGTGTTTATAAATAAACCTAAGAAGGGGATAAAGGATGAAGTGTGAAAACCACAGGTGACATAAAATGACTTAGGCTAGTCAAATTAAGGACCTAACAAAGGTAAGTGAAGAGGCAGCATGATGGCAGCTGAAATTCAGTGTTGACAACTGTAAGGTAAATCTACCCAGATAAAAAGTGGAATTAAAATTGAGTGTATATAAACAATTTAAGGTTGAAAGACAAAACAAGCTACAAACTCAGCTAAAGTTAAACTTAAGAGCAATCAACACATGTTAAGGTGTGCAAATACACAGTTACGCCATCCAACTAATCTTAACTGACATCATACAATAACTATACAATTATTAGTGCATGACCTTAGTGTTTGTGGTCCCAGATTAGATTTTTTTTCCCCTCAGTGTCTACACCATGGTAATAATGTGAAGGGGGTGGGGATAAAACCACTAGTGTGTGTTAAAATGAGTTTAATCTAATCTAGTGCCACAAATACTAAAGATGCATTAACCACAATCTTGGGGTGGGAGAGGGTGAAATCCTGCCCCTACTGTAGTCAATAAGAGTTTTGCCATTTATTTCAATGAGGCCAGGGTTCCACCTGTGGTTGTTGCACAGCATTGTTACAGGGCAGAGCTAAGGCTGTTTAGGTGCCTTACCTGTGCATTTCCATACTTTAACACAGGGATCGGCAACCTTTGGCACACGGCCTGCCAGGGTAAGCCCCCGGCGGGCCAGACCAATTTGTTTACCAGCTGTGTCCACAGGTTCAGCCGATCACGGCTCCCACTGGCCGCAGTTCGCCGCTCCAGTTCAATGGGGGCTGTGGGAAGCAGTGTGGGACAAGGGATGTACTGACCACCACTTCCCGCAGCCCCCATTGGTATGGAGCGGCTAACCGCGGCCAGTGGGACCTGTGATCGGCTGAACCTGCGGACATGGCAGATAAACAAACCAACCCGGCCCACCAGGGGGCTTACCCTGGCGGGCCGTGTGCCAAAGGTTGCCAATCCCTGCTTTAACATGTTTGGGTCTCTTTAAATTTAACCTTAACTGGGTTTGTAATGCCTGTTTTGGGGATAATTGCAACATCTTTGCAATACTCTTACCCTTAAATTCCTGATACATTTTCTCAACCTCGGCTCCATCTTAACAAGGAAGGGTCGGAAGAGTTGTTTAGTTGGGAGTTTTGTCTTCAAATATTTGTGGTCATAAGTACTATACCAGTTTTATACAGTTATTTCAAGGATCATCCTAATTCATTATTTTTGTTTTAATATTGACATTAATAGAAAAAAAATTAAAGGTTACAATATAGTTTAGTCTGGCCTCATATGCCACTTTAGAGGAATGTATTTTGTTTTAAACAAAAACTCTGCTCTTCTTCCTAAATGCTCTGCTGCAGAATGCAGTTGTTTACAGTCAAACAATAGCCAGTTCCATCTAAGGACTGGTAACGTTTTTGTTGGAACAGCAAGCTCAGTATACTTTTTAATTGTGAACAAATGGATCAGATGGTATACACTCTATACATTGCTTACGTCTGAAATTAATATCTATGTATTTTCCTCTATGCCACAGATTCCTCAGCTACTAATGGAGCCAAGAAGGCTTGGAAGTTTTCTTTGCCTTTTCAGAATTGTCCAACCAGAACCCCCAGTACTTGAGAGCCATTAAATGAGGACAGATTGCTAAGCTACAGGTATTCAGAGTAATATATCCCAGTCCTGAAAGAGTCCATTATAAAAACTAGTGACAAATGCACTTTACAACTTTTCACAGAATGAATTAGCATATCTATTGCCTAAAATCGATAGAGTAACAATGACTTACTGATTTTGCTACATCTTCCTCATAACTTTCTATAGATTCATACTATTTACCATAACTTTCCCCTCTTCTGTCTTATTTTATAACCCACATAAAGTCATCCAAAAAAGTCAGCATAGGGTAGAGACAAAATAGTACTATTCTTTTGTGACCTTGGAGGACTCTAGACACCTTTTATAATGGTTGTTCTTTGCCTTTTACAGTTGCTGCCTCCATTAAGCTATAATACTGAATATTCTTAATATTTTACTTTAGCATGAGGTGTTTCTCGCCTTCTATTGATATTTCTCATTATGGAAGCCCTTGGTTGGTTTTTGTTTTTTTTAAGGTCCCCTGAACAGCAGTCCTGTAGAAAATATTCTTTAGGAATAGCATCCAGGTTTCATGGCAGATAACTGGTATTTCTAAACAATTAATTCAAACTCCACAGCATCTAAAATAAAAGTGGTACATGAGGCTCTTGAGGCAACATTTTCTTTGTAATGCCATTGCCTTGTTCCCCCATGAGCAAGAATAAAAAGAAATCTGTGTCACATTTTGAAATATTTTATTATATTGCATTAGCAACATTCCTTTTCATTTAGATTTTTAATTTAAATTGTTAATATTGATTTTTATAATACAGTGCAAAAGTCATTTGTGGTTGGCTTTTTTCATAATTGCAATGACTTTTATATTACACTGGAGAAGATGAATATTGATGTGATTGTGTCAAGAATTTATAATGTAATAAAACATTGATGCCACATAGTACAGAAATATCATTGCTCACAATTCTGGTTTAGCTTAAGCGATGCCCGTAAGAGTGGTTGGATTATTTTTCTTACCTGTAAATGGTATTTGTCTGGTGCAGGGATCAGCAACCTTTGGCACGTGGCCCGCCAGGGTCAGACGTTTTTTCTCAGCTATGAGGAACATCGCTGGGTCAATCTAATTTTTAAGTGTAGACTAAGCCTAAGAAAGCCTGTCTTTGTCTGACAAGCTGCTTATATCCTTCTGCTTACAAAGTTCAGGGCTCCAAGGATGTTCCAGTTGGAAGTAGAAACTGATTGAATCTGATATTTTCTTTGCTCCAATATTGATTTACAGGGAATATACAAAGTTCTGCATCTCTGAACACAAGAAGAAAAAGGGCAATTTCTGAGCTTACAACCCCAAGCCTCTTCAGCCAAAAGCGCTCTCTCTCTCTCTCGCTTTTTCCAGGGTCATATTGTGCTCACTCGCTACTGCTTGGTGGTTTTTGGTTTTTGGTTTTTTTTCCTTCTGCTTCTCTGTTTTCAGTTTCCTTGTGTCCTGAAAACTCCTCCCACACACAAAACAAGCAATACTCAGTGAAACCCTGCCATCCACTGAGTCCGTACTCCTGGGTGGGTTCACAGCCTCCTTTTGTCCTAGGCTCGCAGCATAATTTGGCTGGGGGGGGGGGCGGGGGAGAGCTTTCCAGACATTTCTGAAAGATTTTTTTTCTGCCAAATATTTGGCATTGGCATATACAGGTTGTATACTCATGAGTAATGCAGCCAGCCCAAACTCATGCTGGCGAGACATTTATGAAACCCACACTCTTGGAATATGGTAGCACCTCACTTAACGTTGTAGTCATGTTCCTGAAAAATGCGACTTTAAGTGAAACGATGTTAAGCAAATCCAATTTCCCCATAAGAATTAATATAAATGAGGGAGTTAGGTTCCAGGGAAATTTTTTTCACCAGACAAAAAACTATTTTTACATATATGTATGTGTGTGTGTGTGTGTGTATATATATACACATATATAAAAGTTTTAAACGAACAATTTAATATTGGTACACAGTGATAATGATTGTAAAGCTTGGTTGAGGTGGAGGAGTCAGAGGGTGGGATATTTCCCTTACTGCTGAATGACGAACTAGCAATTGGCTGAGCCCTCACGGGTTAACTCTCTCTCTACACAAGGCAGCAGGAATGGAGGGAGATATGCGCATTTCTCTTACTGTACACTGCCTTGTTAATTAAATCAGCTTGCTGAGAAGGCAGCTGCTGCAAGCTCCCTCCATCTTGAGCCCTGGTGTGTCCCCTCTGCTCTATGGAAGATGGGGTAAGCGTGGTGCAGGAGCAGGAGGGAGGCGGACACCCTGACATTAGTCCCCCACACAGCAAGCAGGAATTTCTGGGAGCAGCTCCAAGGCAGACGGCAGGAGCAGCACATGGCAGTGGAGGGAGGGACAGCTGAACTGCAGGTTCAGGGAACTTAGGGGAGCGGGGAGCTGATAGGGGGGCTGCCAGTCCACCCTGGTTCCAAGCCCCCACCAGCTAGCTGCAACGGGCTGCTCTTCCTGTAAGCAGTAGACAAAGAAATAACGTTAAAAGGGAGCATTACACAACTTTAAATGAGCATGTTCCCTAATTGATCAGCAAGGTAACAACGAAACAACATTAACCAGGATGACTTTAAGTGAGGACGACTTTAAGTGAGGAGTTACTGTATTAACCTGATCCTCAATATGTAGCATACAATGTATTTATTGCTGCACTCCCATAACAAAAAGTCTTTTTTAAAAATGGTTATGCAACACCACATCATCTTGTATTTTTCATACATACATACTCCTATAGACCTTAGTGACCATACCTAGAATCTGGTCCATTTGAAGCAACAAAAAGCAAAACAACTTTTTAATAATTAATTATCAGCCCCTTTGTCCCTGAATAAAATATCCAATCTGGAAATTGTTTATCAATATCATATCAATGATTTATGTCAAAAATATCTTTTTTTCTACTAGGTAATTATATTATCATAAATCATTATTGGGTCCAATTAATCATGAAACATCATTTCTATTTTTCTGGGAAAGTTAAAGGACAAACTGTTATTCCTTTTTTAGCAATCATCCTAATATTTACTGGTAACAACAATGTATCCTGGAAGATCATGCAAATACTGAAAGAGCTGCTTTCATGAATACCCGCCAAAAGTATTTGTATTGGAAATTTATAGATTTGCTTAATGGAAAGCCAAGACACACAGCCTGCAATCTTACTCTTCTCTTGAAAAATTTGCATTTTTTATGATAAATATTTTGCAAGTCAGGCAGGGAAGATAAAATAAGTGATTTAGTATTTTATGTTCAGTTGTAACTGAAAAGAACATTCTCTATGCAGATCTCATTAAGTTCACCTAACAAACAATGGTTGATATTGTTAACTCTTGAAGGCATATTTTTTAAAAGGTCAGGCACAAATGAAAATGTGTGTTCTGCTTCTCATCAGTGCTGCTGTGTATCATGAATAAATCCTTAACACCTGCTGCTATACATGGCTTTTTTTTTCTCCTTAAAAGTGAAAAATATTTTAGGGCTTTTTAATAAGAAAAAACTAACAATGTCTGTAGAGTTTTCATGGAGTTTACCTGAAAAAACTTGTCTTTTCTGTATAAATTATGTTTATTCAATGCTAAGAATTATAGGGTTCTAGCTGCACTGTAAACCTTGCCAGCCAGCCAGTTAACCTGTCTTTCTTAGACTCCCTTAACAAAACCCTCTCACCATAGGCCCAGATATTGAAGTGCCTAATTCCCACTGAAACCAACAGGAGTTCAGCACCTAAATACCTTTGAGGACCTGAACTGTAGTAGCTGAGCTCCTCCCAGGTTAGGTTATCAAAGTGAGGCCCCTCATGAAGTCTTTGACTCTTCTTTTTTTCCTCTGGCTAGAGGTAGCTCTGCATGGAGTAGAAGATGAGTTATTAATGACAATTTCCTGGTGCAAGTACTGGAGGAACCAACTAGGGGAAAAGCTCTTCTTGACCTGCTGCTCACAAACAGGGAAGAAATAGTAAAGGAAGCAATAGTGGATGGGAACCTGGGAGGCAGTGACCGTGAGATGGTCGAGTTCAGGATCCTGACAAAAGGAAGAAAGGAGAGCAGTAGAACAGAGACCCTGGACTTCAGAAAAGCAGACTTCGACTCCCTCAGGGAACTGATGGGCAAGGTCCCCTGGGAGAATAACATGACAGGGAAAGGAGTCGAGGAAAGCTGGCTGTATTTTAAAGAAACCTTATTGAGGTTGCAGGAACAAACCATCCCGATGTGTAGGAAGAAAAGTAAATATGGCAGGCGACCAGCTTGGCTTAACAGTGAAATCCTTGCTCGTCTTAAACACAAAAAAACAGCTTACAAGAAGTGGAAGATTGGACAAATAACCAGGGAGGAGTATAAAAGTATTGCTCAGGCAAGCAGGAGTGAAATTAGGAAGGCCAAATCACACTTGGAGTTGCAGCTAGCCGGAGATGTTAGGAGTAACAAGAAGGGTTTCTTCAGATATGTTAGCAACAAGAAGAAAGTCAAGGAAAGTGTGGGCCCCTTGCTGAATGAGGGAGGGAACCTAGTGACAGAGGATGTGGAGAAAGCTAGTGTACTCAATGCTTTTTTTGCTTCTGTCTTCACAGACAAGGTCAGCTCCCAGACAGCTGCACTCTGCAGCACGGTATGGGGAGGAGGTGACCAGCTCTCTGTGGAGAAAGAAGTAGTTCGGGACTATTTAGAAAAGCTGGACGAGCACAAGTCCATGGGGCCGGATGCGCTGCATCCGAGGGTGCTAAAGGAGTTGGCCGATGAGATTGCAGAGCCATTGGCCATTATCTTTGAAAAATCATGGTGATCGGGGGAGGTCCCGGATGACTGGAAAAAAGCTAATGTAGTGCCCATTTTTAAAAAAGGGAAGAAGGAAGATCCAGGGAACTACAGGCCAGTCAGTCTCACCTCAGTCCCTGGAAAAATCATGGAACAGGTCCTCAAGGAATCAATTCTGAACCACTTAAAGGAGGGGAAAGTGATCAGGAACAGTCAGCATGGATTCACCAAGGGCAAGTCATACCTGACTAACCTAATTGCCTTCTATGATGAGATAACCAGCTCTGTGGATGAGGGGAAAGCAGTGGATGTGCTATTTCTGGACTTTAGCAAAGCTTTTGATACAGTCTCCCACAGTATTCTTGCCAGCAAGTTAAAGAAGTATGGGCTGGATGAATGGACGGTAAGGTGGATAGAAAACTGGCTAGATGGTCGGGCTCAACGGGTAGTGATCAATGGTTCCATGTCTAGTTGGCAGCCAGTATCAAGTGGAGTGCCCCAAGGGTTGGTGCTGGGGCCGGTTTTATCTTCATTAACGATCTGGAGGATGGTGTGGACTGCACCCTTAGCAAGTTTGCAGATGACACTAAACTGGGAGGAGTGGTTGATATGCTGGAGGGTAGGGATAGGATACAGAGTGACCTAGACAAATTAGAGGATTGGGCCAAAAGAAATATGATGAGGTTCAACAAGGACAAGTGCAGAGTCCTGCACTTAGGACGGAAGAATCCCATGCACTGCTACAGACTAGGGACCGAATGGCTGGGCAGCAGTTCTGCAGAAAAGGACCTAGGGGTTATGGTGGACGAAAAGCTGAATATGAGTCAACTGTGTGCCCTTGTTGCCAAGAAGGCTAATGGCATTTTGGGTTGTATAAGTAGGGGCATTTCCAGCAGATCAAGGGATGTGATCATTCCCCTCTACTCAGCACTGGTGAGGCCTCATTTGGAGTACTGTGTCCAGTTTTGGGCCCCACACTACAAGAAGGATGTGGATAAATTGGAGAGAGTCCAGCGGAGGGCAACAAAAATGATTAGGGGGCTGGAGCACATGACTTATGAGGAGAGGCTGAGGGAACTGGGATTGTTTAGTCTGCAGAAGAGAAGAATGAGGGGGGATTTGATAGCTGCTTTCAACTACCTGAAAGGGGGTTCCAAAGAGGATGGATCTAGACTGATCTCAGTGGTAGAAGATGACAGAACAAGGAGTAATGGTGTCAAGTTGCAGAGGGGAAGGTTTAGGTTGGACATTAGGAAAAACTTTTTCACTAGTAGGGTGGTGAAGAACTGGAATGGGTTACCTAGGAAGGTGGTGGAATCTCCTTCCTTAGAGGTTTTTAAGGTCAGGCTTGACAAAGCCCTGGCTGGGATGATTTAGTTGGGTTTGGTCCTGCTTTGAGCAGGGGGTTGGACTAGATGACCTCCTGAGGTCCCTTCCAACCCTGAGATTCTATGATTCTATGACATGTTATATATGGTGGGAAGCTTTCTCTAAGAGGAGGGTCTTGCAGTGTTGCCATAACGTGGTCAGCTCTTGATTAGCCCTACCTCTTCTAGAAATATCTTCCATGGCAAGATCCCCTCATCTGCCATTGCCTTATTTCAAGCTCTCACATGCTTTGTTCTGGGTAGAACTGATTAGAATATGGAATTTCCATCCCACAAGACATTCCAATATTTTGACAATTTTTTTCCTCGGGATTGGGATGAAAAATAGAATTAAACACTTTTCATGTAACATAGGAGCAGTAGAGGGAGAGACCATCATGCGTTATGGGGGAAAATGGGAGGAACTCAGAACTACAACTCATGAGGCAATGGGTAGCTCAGTAGGACACAGAAATTAATGTCAACCCAATGTGAAACAAAGCCTTTTGTTTTGGTTTTCCTGACAGAAAATTCCACCAAAATCAATCTTTTCCTGGAAAAAATTCTAATTTTTACAAAACTCCATTTTCCAACAAGAAAATGTTTTATTTGAAATTTTTCCAGTAGCCCTAGTTCTGGGCTTTGTGCGCTGCATTACTCCAGAGTGTGACTTTCTTAGCAATTAATAGAAATGCAGGGGCAGATTCCCAAATAAAATCCAAACCCTTTGCACCATTCAGGTGGGATGGACGAGCAGCATTCTGGCTGCAAAGAGCCATCAGGGATTTCCCTCAGTCATGACCCGTTGCAAAGGGCATAACCACTTTCTGACAGCCTGCCTTTCCCTCCCGTCCTTCTGTACCAAGCAGCACTTTGCCTCAGCAAAGAAAGTGGCCTGAAGTCCCTAATGTACGTGGGATTTGATCTATTAATGGCTTTGGAGATCACGACTAAGGCATTGACCTATTAGCAGAAGCAGACTGGGAGCCAATGGCGTGTCTGGAGCACTGAAACAAAATGCTCACAGTAGCCAAATTCAGGAAGGATGTGGGAAACCACTTTGTGAGATATACCTATCTCATAGAGAATTGGAAGGGACCCTGTAAGGTCATTGAGTCCAGCCCCCTACCTTCACTAGCAGGACCAAGTACTGATTTTGCCCCAGATCTCTAAGTGGTCCCCTTAAGGACTGAACTCTCAACCCTGGGTTTAGCAGGCCAATGCTCAAACCATTGAGCTATCCCTCCCAGCTTGCCACAAAAGCTGGAACCTTGCCATTGTCTTCACATTCAGCTTCAGCCATAGTTATTACAGTTGGCGGAGATGGCAAACAATAGGTGGAAGTGACAAATGCATACAGCTCTGTGGCCAGGTTCTCACGGGGAAGGAAGTGATGAAGATCCCCAGCAAGCTGGAGGTGGAAGAAGCTGTTTTTCCACCACTGGCCCTACCTAATCTTGTAGGCTTAGTCGTGAGACCAACAGGATCCTGAGGCTTTACATCACGATGACAAAGTAGGGAAAGGAGATAAAAGAGTCTGCAAAGCAGCTGGAGGCTATCAGAGAATCTGCTCAATGGTGTTTTCTGAGGTTTTCTACACAACAAAACATATCAATCAGTTTAGATAATATAAGGCCTTCTCTACACTCAAAAGTAGTACTGCTTTAACTATACTGGAATAGTTAAGCAGCACAAAACCCCTAGTGTGGGCACAATTATACCACTATAAAAGTTTATATATGTATTATACAATTATACCGCTGATCTAGCTTATCCCTGTATAGGAACAAGAATTAGCTATTCTGGTATAACTGCATCCACACCAAGGCATTGTACTGTTATAACTATATCAGTTTAAAAAAATCACATCCCTAATCAAGGTCATTATACCAGCACAAACCACGCCTAAGAAATGTCCATGAACCTTCACTCAAATTCAAACCAAACTTTTTTAGAGGTTTGAGAAAGTCATTTTAACTTTTTTTTCTTTCTTTTTCATTTTTGACTCTCAGCTCTGCACTTCCAGGCCACACAAAAGACTAGGAAGAAAATGTAAGGATTCGCAACCTGCAGGGAGAAGTCAATGGCCTAAAGTGCAGTTTTACTTTTCCACTTTCAGTAGATCTGGTAAAAAAAAAAAAAAAGCTGACATTTTTCCCCCCAGAAAATTGTAAAAAAAAATTCCCAAAGAATTTAATTGAAATTTTGATTTTTTTCAAAACATTTTGATCACCTAGTGATCAGAGCATGACACAACATGCAAGTAGTGGGGAGTTCAAGAATTAATACCTGAAACATTAATCAATCAAATGGTGGAGATGATGCCATTCGATATTTAATACCAATTATCTCTTCTACACTGTCACAGGCTTACCTGAACCAGCAGGCATCTTGAAAAGTGAGCTCAGTTAATTTTCAGTAGTCCAACTAATGTCTAAACCACGTGGGCCTCACAGTCTACAAAATAAATCAAGAGTGTTGTGTTAACCTAAACAGAAAATACTCTCAGAATTAGGCCTTTGACCAGGCCTGGCTTCTTGGGGAAAGGCAAAGGGAGGATCCTGCCCCCCTTCTGTTGGCTTCCCCCAGAACTACCATTTGATAGAAGCAACCAGCCCTGTTCATTTGGACCGCTGGGCCCTGATTGGTCTCTGCCTTCTCCCAGCCCTTCTAGTTGCTCAAGAACCAAGTCTAACTGGTTCTACTAGCAGATGACCCAGGGAGACCATTCTAGGCAGCAGCTGAAGGACCAAACTCATTATCCTTGTCAGAGGGTTTGCTATTCACTGTGGAGACACCGCCTTGTGGCTCATCTGGAGATTACCTCTCAACTAATCTGAGACCCGCTTGTTTGGTTGCTTGCCCCATGGGTATCTCTGTCTCTGGATTTGACAGCTCCCTCTTTGTGGGTTGGCTGTCTGACCAGGTCATTGAAATTCTCCTCTTTTGGGATATCAAAGTCCCTCTGGACAAACTGTACCAGGCAATCTTCCTCTCCACTGCCCAGATTATGCCACGTCCCCAATGGTTTGTAGGGGAACCTGGGCCTACCCTCTACTTTGAGTTCCATCCCTGGGACCCTATGCTCCAGCAGTGACATTCTACCCAATCTCAGACCCTGTCACTGTTTCTCTCTTTTCTATATTCCTTTATCTGTCGTTCAGCCAGCCCCTGGGTTACCACTGGCTCTGCCTCTGTTCCCTGTGGCTACTTCACCCTCTCTCAGGTTCTTGCGAGAGTCTGTTTTGCCAGATAAGAGCCCAGGGTTTACTTTCCTCTGGGCCTCCTCGTCCTTTACCAACCTCCCACCGTTCTCTGGAGAGCAGCTGCAGAGTTACTCCCTGCTGTCCCCTCTTGCTCTCTACTTCATAGTTTTATACTTGCTCAACCTGCCCCTGCCCAACAGGGCTTCCTCTTCAGTCAAAGGTTATCAGCTATGACTCTTCCCCAGGTGAAGCCTGTCACTGGGTTCACTGGCCCTTTCTAGCTATTCAGGTGTTGTGTGGGGTAAACACCTCATCACAGCCCTTCCCTTCTTAAAAGAACTGCTTTCTAGAGTGGGATGTGCCAAGGCAGCGGGGTCTCTGGCAAGGGGCAGCACATGCCTGGTACACCCCATCACATATGCATTTGGGGATCATGGATCTGGCGGGCAGTAAAAATATAGGGTACCGGTTTCTATCTCCAAATTCTTAGTACAGAAACAAATGTTTACAAAAAAAAATTCTAATCGGATTCCTTACAAACCACTGACATGAAAACAATTGTTGATGCCTGCAGCAACTACAGTGCACTGTATTGTATAAACACCTCTGGGCAGTTCAATAGAGAGCCAATTGGCACCAAAAGGTTCACAAACAAAAGCCTTCATAAAAGCAAAGAGGCCAAACTCCCAATTTCTCCCAATTTCCAAAATGTTTGTGTTTTTGTTTTTTGGAGCGGTTGAGGGGGAGGTAGTAAGGGGGCAGGGGAGGTTTGTCTGTTGTTTTGTTTTGTTTTGTTTGTTTTGTTTTTCCTGTTCAGCTGTTTTTGTAATGTCTGTAACAATGTGTTAAATAAACATAGTTATACAAAAATAGATGATTGTATACAATGCATATAATAAAGAACATGTATTTATAATACACAGTAGGTATAAAATGTATTTCAATGAAACACCAAATTTATCTCCTCAATAAGAAAAGACCTGGTATCACACAATGAAAAAGCCTTTGAAATCTAAAATCCTTTGATAGCATGATGTTGTTTAAACAGCTAAAGTGGATTATGATTCCACGGGGTAGGTATGTACTTTAGCATCCCACACTGTATTAAAGAGAATAATAATTCAGGAAGCAACTGCCATCAGGAAAAAAATTAAATAGAATTTCTCTGTTAGTAAAATTACCACTGCTATTTTCCACTTCACAGAAAAAAAGTAAAGCTGTAGGTTTGTATTAGAACTAGATTTATTCATACCAGGATACATATATACACAGCCATAGAGACAGAGTGAGTGTGTGTGTGAGAGAGAGAGGAAGAGATACACACAAACTACATTAGAAGAACAATATTAATGTTGCAAAGTCAAGCACTCAAAAGTTAGGAAATGCTATAATTAAACTTGCCTGTGTAACCTTAATTCAACCCCCTAGTGCATTTGCTTTATGATACAGTCTTTAATTACATGATCACATACTATTTTTTCCATAGGAGTCTTGCCTCCTGATTCTGTCCTCACTGGACATGCCCCATCCCCTCACAGCTCCTAGTACTGACCAAACGCTGCATACTCCAGCCCAGAGCTATATGGGCTCAGAAGGACTTTCCTTGTAATGACTGCTCCAGGCTGAGGTGGGGCTTGGCATGGGAACTGAGAGCAGGAAGCCTGTCTCTCCTGCACTCTCAATGAGCCCACTCTCCTCCCACTGGTGCCGAGGCATCATGGAGGAGAAAGACATCTGATTCACATGCAGTGGGGACAAAAGTCAGACAGGGGAGGAGTGAAAGGAATGGATTGGGATACAGAGTCTAGTGAGACTGTGGCTGGAGTGAGGGTGAGAAAAACTGGGACTGGGACTTGGAGGGGAAGACTGGAACTCGTTAGGCAAAGAAACTAGAACTGAGGCTATTGGGAGATTGTGAATGGGAACCAGAGATTGAGAATGGTTAGGAGGGGAGGCAAGCACTGCTTGAGCAAGGAGACTGGGAGCTGTAGGGGGAGACTGGGCCTGGGAGCCAGTGAGAGAAATGAGGAGACTGGGAGCCAGTTGGCAGGAGGGGGAAACAGAGATCAATAGAGGAGTTGGAGGAGTAAGGAGACTGGGACTGGCTAGGCAAGGAGACTGAGACTAGGAACCAGTTGGGGGGAAGAAGGAGGAGAGAGATCTAACAAGGAGCTGAGGTGCAGGGGGAGAACAGGGTCTGGCTGAGCAAAGTAACCGGCACAAGGATCCAGGAGGTGTTGCAGGGGAGATGGAGACTGGATGAGTTGATGGTGAGAGAGACTGGGACTGGAAGGTGAAAGACAGATCAGATGAGGAATAAAGAGATGGACTGGCAGGGAAAGAGACAAGGAGACCGAGGACAAGGAGTTGAGGTGGAACCAAGACTGGCTAAGTAAGGAGACTGGGATTTGGAGTGGGGATGGGAAGAGACTGAAAGCTGTGAGGAGACTGGGATTCAGACAGCAATCCCAGCGGGAAACTAGAACCAGCTGGACAAGAAGACCAGGACAGGGATGAGAAGCCTGAGGAGCAGAGACTGGGATTGGATGGGTAAAGAAAATAGGACTGAGACAAGGAGCCAGGAGTGGGGAAGAGAGAGGACTGGAATGGGTACAGGTTGGAGGGAATGAGGTAAAAATGGTCACACATGGGAGAAACAGGTAGAAGAGGTGATGACCACTAAATAAATTTCTTTCTAAAGCTGGGAATGGAACCCTAGATTCCTGAGGCTCTCTATCCCTCTGCTCTTCAGTTAGTATCTGTGAAACCCGCTGTAAAGTGTGTGTCTCACCCCATCCCTCTAGAGCTTCTCCACACAGAGAATAACAACATACGACTGCTATCAATTACTCCACTAGCTCAAGTGGTAGCAGTCTTAAAGATTCCTGTCCTGCTGCTGACCCACGTGGGTGTCAAATACATTGCCCTGTGATGGAATTTCTGTTTTTTCAGTTTACTTTTTTAAAAACCTAGGAAATTACACACACACAAACTATGATAAACGAACATATTGAGGTTGCAGCACCAAGTCCTCAAAAGTTAGGAAATGTCAGATTTAAAGTTGCCCATTCAGTTTTAATTGCCCCCCTTGTGCATATGCATTATGATACACTCTTCATTACCATACTATTTACATACTATTTTTCCATAGGACCTCAGCCTCCTTCAATGCACAAGATGGACATGAACTGGGGATGAATCAAAAATCTGTAATGAAAGACCCCTGCCTCATTTGCAGCAGATTTTGGAAGGTTTGTGGTGAATGAAGACTGCAGAAAGGCAAAAGTAGGTTTTATGGTTAAGGCAGTTGACTGCTGCCCTGGAGAAATAGATTCTATCTCTGCCACAGAGTTCCTGTGTGATGTCACTTAAGGTCAAGTCACTTAAACCCAGCTTTTCACAGGTGGCCACTAATTGTCAGTTCCCCATTTTCTGGGTGCCTGACTTGAGACCCTAGGGACTGATTTGCAGAAGTGCTGCACACTGGCAGGTGCAAACTGAAGTCAATGGGTGCTGCACTTTGACCATATGAAGTGCTATATATTGCTAAGTACTCTGAAAAATCAGGCCCTAAGCATCTCAAACTGGGTACCTAAAAGTGGTGGATACTTCTGACCTTAATTTCCTTGTGCTTCAGTTCCATATCTGTAAAATTTGGATAATAATCATTCCCCCCCCCCAAGGATAAAGAAGGGTCATGTGGTAGGATGCCTGTCCCTTTGGTAGCAGAAGTTGGAAGGGATATGGTGAAGGAAGCATAGGCATGCAGAAAGAGCAAGCAGGGTCTCATGTTTAAGACAATTGAATGCTGCTCTGGGGAACTGGGTTCTATCTCTGTTGAAGTGCTATATAATTCTACATGCTCTCTAAATCATATTTTAGACCTCTTTGGGGCACCCAAAATTAGTCGATACTATTAACCTTAATCTCTCTGTGCCTCAGTTCCCCATCTGTAAAATGGGGATAATAGCACTTCCCTACCTAACAGGGGAGTTCTGAAAATAAATTCACTAATATTTGTGAAGTAACCAGATACTATAGCCAATAATGCCATAGAAAAGCCCTTGAGGAAATTAATAATTCTGTAGTTCTGGCTTCAGAGCAGGGTTTGAATAGCTTGCAGTAAATGTGGCATGAGGTCACATATTCAACAGCGTAGAGAAAACAAAATTTTTAATAGCTGCTCATTAAGTATGCATTGTACACTTGATGAAGCGGGGTCTTATGGAAAAATAATATGTGATCAAGTAATTAAATATTATCATAATACTTAACACAAGGGGATAGAACTAAGGTTGCAAAGGCATTGCCTAACTTTTGAGTGCTTTGAAACCTTAATGTTCTTTTAACATAGCTTTATTTTTCTCTATACACACACACACACACACACACACACACACACACACACACACACACACGTACAGTATTTACTGGAGGCACAGGTAGCAAGCCCTGTGCCATCCCTCATTGTGTCTCTTCTTCATTGTCCTATTCTGCACAACCCCATCTCAATCAGTACACAGGATGGAGAGAGGGACAGAGAGTAAGTGCAAGGAAAGTACTGCCCACCCCCTGCACTGCAGAACGGAGCCTGTTTCATTTCTGTGTCGGGGTGGAGTATGTGGAGCCTGGCTGCACCCAGGACCCAGATGGAATATTCAGAGTTTTGCTGCTGAATTCTAACAAATATCTACTGAGCACGTGCAAACTAAGAATTTTTTTTTCAAGAGCTTATAAAATGACCAAATGTGAGTGAATTCTCATGGGGATAGCAAAAGGCATATCTCTGACATCCAAACAATCCCCCACTGCACCATAGCATGGAAGTGCTAGAGCTTCTCTACAAAACAGCTCCAATATTTTTTACCATGCACAAAACAATGTATTTTTCCCTAATCTCATTCTCAGAAACTGCTGAACCATTTTAGCTAAAACTTTCCAAACAAATTCAGCTTGAGGCAGCCACCCAGCATGGTAAAATTCAGCATGAATGATTTAAGCTTGGCAAAGTCCTAAACAACTGAAAACAATGTTTTATAATGGAAAATGTCAGACAATCTTAAGTACAGGTGTCACTACCTGTATAATAAAGAGAGAGAGAGAGAGAGGTGTTGTAGTATACACATACACACAAACATATGCTAATTATAGTACTGTCTTGTGATTCTGGTTGAGGGGGAGTCCCGTTTATATTGTATCCATTGTACAAAATACTGACCAGTGGGTTTTTCTATGAATCAAGTAATATTTTAAAATATTGATGAACTTTAAGAAGAAAAACATATTTTAAGTTGCTGAAAATCTAATAGAAAATAGGTCCTTTTTTGTTTTCTTTGGGGAGGTTGGTTGGTTGGTTGGTTGGTTTGTGGGATTGTAGAGAGGGTTTGTTTTTTGTTTTGGTTTTGGGTTGTTTTTGCTAAATATGGAAATGATTATGGAACTGAATGCTAAAAGTGGTTCATTTATCGACTAGAAGGTTATTCTGTTTTTTACTGATTTTACTGTATTTACTTTGAATCCTGGTATACATACTAGGGGACCTGAAATCTTTAAAGCTGCTGAACTAACTTGTTTTTTAAATAATAATCAAACTATTAAAATAGCAAAGGAAGCATTATTCCCCACAAGAATAATTGGGAAAACAGAATGGAAATATTGTGAAAGGATTTTGAAACTGGCATGTGGTACTCCTGCCATCTTGTGGTTTTTCTGTATACAATCATATTAACAACTCATTTATTCATAAATTTAAATGGATTTTAGGATGTGTTTTCCCAGGGCATGCATGTATCATAGCCCTGCCAATAAAAGTCATATGCATGAATGGTCTGGTCAGACAGACACCTTAAATTTAATAATGAATTCCTAGCACACTTTGAAGTGAGAATTATTCATAAAATAACAAATCATTTGCTATAAGAAAAAGCCCTTTTCATAGTTGGTAGACATCCTTAATACCCTCCCCAGTTACATTCATTTTCCCTACAGAAAAATGTACTTACATGTCTTTGAGTCTAACCTGGGACTAAGTACATTATGAGCCAGGCACAAGAGATAACTTTCATCAGCATTACTTATTTGACTTTACTATCAATATTCTTTTCAAATTATAATTTTCTACTAAAAATGAAAACTTGATGTTTTCTTAAATGTTCATTTTCTATACCTCTGGCAGGATGGCCTCAAAGACATTTGAGGAGAACAGTGACTATCGCCTCATGCCAGCTCTTTGTGATTTTTCCCATCCAACGTGCTCGTCCCTTTGACCCCAAGTTCTTAAGGAATTTGAGATAAATGTCATCCTGGCCAGCACCTTTTCTGCTTTTTATGGCCATGAGGGCCTGGTTTATATTTTCTATAGCATATGGAGATGATAATGGTGAACTGGTAGAGCTTTATCAGATGTTTAACCATCTGTCAACGCCAGTTCCCATTTGCATTTTTTGAGACTTTTACGATCTTCAGCAGCCTTTAGGAGCTTTTCAGTTCGAAATTTCTCAAAGTCTTCCTTCAACTTTATTTGTATGAGCGTGCAGAGAAGGGAGTACTTGAGCCTGTTGCTACCATTTCTTTTCATTTTCCTCCTCTTCTCCAATGAAGTCACGGTATTCTCTGAGATTCTTCCACTGGCTCTTCTTGGTCTTTCACGTTCAGCTGATTTCACACACCGTTTCATTCTCTTTCTGAAGTGATAACTTGCTTGTTTGTAATGGTGGATGAGCTCTGGACACTTTGCCATTCCTTGGCCAGGTCCAGAGACATGAGGTGGTGACATGTTGTCCATCGTGGCTTTCGTGATTTCAGGCATTTTTGAAGTATGTTTTCCATAACCTGCTGGATGGGAAGTTCCAGTTGATTTCAAGCACACTTAAATTTTTGTGCGGTGGCTATATCTCAACAGATAACTGGAGGTTTGATGTTTGCTAGTACAGAAAGCTACAGAAGAAGCACTGATTTTAACGTTCCTGTGATTATTTGAATGTCTGATTTAGCTGCCTATCCACAACTTGGGGATGGCAGCTTCTTGTCCACACCAGTACACAGTACTCTGCAACTGAGTATACCAGCACCCAGGCCAATGTTTGTAGCATGAGGGCAGTTGATCCTCAGCTTGTTCCCACTAACTTTTGGATAATGTTGATGTGAATCTTCACTTTGGAGGCTTCTTTCTTGAAGTAGTCATGAAAGCTTAGTGTGTGGTCAAGAACAACACTGAAATATGTTGGCTTGGAGTCATACTGCACAGTTTCACCACAAAACTTGACAGTTGAAGTGTTTTGTGTGGTTCTGTTGTCAAGGCGGAAAGTAAAGATTACCGATTTGGTCTCTATGATATTAAGGTCAGATGTAAGACTCACTTCAAGTTCTTTAAAGGAACAGTCCTGATTTGAGAGTGCCAAATCATAAGCATACACAAACTTCTGCACACTCATTTCAGGCATATCGCTTATGTAGATGTTGAAGAGTGCTGGAGTGAGTACAAAGCCTTGTGGTAGCTTTGACAGATTGACAGAGCCAGAAGAGTACCCAGAAGTCACCTACTACAGGACAGGCCCAACAAAGAAAATAACAGAAACGCCACTAGCTGTCACCTTCAGCTCCCAACTAAAACCTCTCCAGCGCATCATCAAGGATCTACAATGTGTCCTGAAGGATGATCCCTCACTCTCACAGATCTTGGGAGACAGGCCAGTCCTAGCTTACAGACAGCCCCCCAACCTGAAGCAAATACTCACCAGCAATCGCACACCATACAACATAAACACTAACCCAGGAACCTATCTTTGCAACAAAGCCTGATGCCAACTCTGTCCACATATTTATTCAAGTGACACCATCATAGGACCTAATCACATCAGCCACGCCATTAGGGGCTCATTCTCCTGCACATCTACCAATGTGATATATGCCATTATGTGCCAGCAATGCCCTTCTGCCATATACATTGGCCAAACCGGACAGTCTCTATGCAAAAGAATAAATGGACACAAATCTGACATCAGGAGTCATAACATTCAAAAACCAGTGGGAGAACACTTCAGCCTCTCTAACCACTCAGTGACAGACTTGAAGGTAGCAATTTTACAACAAAAAAACTTCAAAAACAGACTCCAAAGAGAGACTGCTGAACTTGAATTAATATGCAAATTAGATACAATTAACAGGTTTGAACAGAGACTGGGAATGGTTGAGCCATTACACTAATTGAATCTATTTCCCCATGTTAAGTATCCTCACACATTCTATGGGTCATCTCGATTATCACTTCAAACGTTTTTTTTCTCCTGCTGATAATAGCTCATCTCAATTGATTGGCCTCTTACAGTTGGTATGGCTATGTCCACCTTTTCATGTTCTCTGTATGTATAAATATCTCCTGTCTGTGTGTTCCATTCTATGCATCCGATGAAGTGGGCTGTAGCCCACGAAAGCTTATGCTCAAATAAATGTGTTAGTCTCTAAGGTGCCACACGTACTCCTGTTCTTTTTGTGGATACAGACTAATGCGGCTGCTACTCTGAAACCTGTGGTAGCCCATTATTCATTATTCCTAAGTACTAACCACTGAGCTTAATGGGTGTTGAGAGTTCTCAAAACCTCTGAAAATCAGTCATAATGGTTTTCCCATTAAAAAGTCTGTTTTCAGTCACTCAAGCTTCTGAAGTTTTCCCCATTCAGGCTGAAATCTTCTTGGCGTGGTCTCAGCCAGAACAGAAAGTTTGTGCATTATGAGCTCAGTCATTTTCAAGTATGACGATAGTGGAAAATATTTCACTTTCTCAATTATTAAAAAATAAATAAAAACTCTTGCAATCTTTTTTAACAGATCTAGCACCAAAACTATTGAAGAAAAAATAAATAAAATAGCCAACTTTTGGTTTTGATTTGGCTGAGTTATGACTCATTGAAAATTGCATGTGCAGTATGTCTTTAACATGATAGCACTAAGGACCCAATGCTGTTCCCATCAAAACCAACCGCAACTGATTTCATTGGTATATGATCAGGGCTTGAACTCACAGTGCACAAAAGATACTTGTGTGTCTGTTATTATTATAGAGAGAGACAAGGTGGGTGAGGTAAATATCTTTTATTAGACCAACTTCTATTGGTGAAAGGAACAAGCCCTTGAGCTACACAGAGCTCTTCTTCAGCTCTGGGGAAGAAATCAGAGGATCTGCTATTATCATCATTATCTGTATTGCAGTAGTACATCAGAGCCCCAGTTATAGACCAGAACCCCATTGTGCTAGATACTATACAAAGAACAAGAAGAACAAAAAGCCCCTGTTTCAAAGATCTTACAATCTAAGGCCTGGTCTACACTAGGCGTTTAAACCGGTTTTAGGAGCGTAAAACCGATTTAACGCCACACCCGTCCACACTGAGAGGCCCTTTATATCGGTTTCTGTACTCCTCCCTAACGAGAGGAGTAGCGCTAATATCGGTATTACCATATCGGATTAGGGTTAGTGTGGCCACAGATCGATGGTATTGGCCTCCGGGCGGTATCCCACAGTGCAGCAGTGACCGCTCTGGACCGCAATCTGAACTCGGATGCAGTGGCCAGGTAGACAGGAAAAGCCCCGCGAACTTTTGAATATTTCCTGTTTGCCCAGCGTGGAGCTCCGATCAGCACGTGTGGCGATGCAGTTAAAAATCAAAATAAAGAAAGAGCTCCCGCATGGACCATGCGGATGTGATCGCTGTAAGGGCAGGCAAATCTGTTCTATCAGTGCTCCGTTACAGAAGACAAAATTCAAAATCATTTTTAAAAAATCTCCAAACAGACGCCATAGCAGGGGCTCAGCGCACTGCTGCGTGACAAGCGTAACGGAAAGCCAAAGAATCAAATGGACGCTCATGGACTGGAGGACTCAAGCTATCCCACAGTTCCTGCAGTCTCCAAAAAGTATTTGCATTCTTGGCTGAGCTCCAAATGCTTCTAGGGTCAAACACAGTGTCCGCAGTGGGTCAGGGCATAGCTCGGCAATTTACGCACCCCACCCACCCACCCCGAGAAGTGAAAGGGAAAAAAATCCTCTCTTGACTCTTTAACATGTCACCCTATCTTTACTGAATGCTGCAGATAGATACGATGCTGCAGCACTCAACACTAACATCCTTGCTTCCCCCCCCCCATGGGTGGCTGATGGTGCAATATGACTGGTACCTGTCCTCATCATCAGCCTATTGGCACATGGGGCAGTGCAAAAGGACTGGTAACCATGCCGACTAGCATCAGTTAGGTCAATCAAGGGCGCCTGGCCCTAATTTTTCCGGTAAATGGTGCAGTATGGCTGATAACCATCGTCATCATAGCAACAGGGGGCTGAGCTCCATCAGCCCCCACCCTTCATGTGTAAAGAAAAGATTCAATTGCCCCTGGACTAGCAGAGGGATGCTGGGCTCCTCTCCTCCACACTCCTTACTGTCCTGTCTGGACTATCATAGCAGCTGGAGGCTGCCTTCCACTCATTTCTCACTAACAAGTCACTGTGTCTTATTCCTGCATTCTTTATTACTTCATCACACAAGTGGGGGGACAATGCTATGGTAGCCCAGGAAGGCTGGGGGAAGAACGGAATCAACAGGTGGGGTTGTTGCAGGAGCACCCCCTGTGAATAGCATACAGCTCATAATTTCAGCAGGATCTGACACAGAGCAGCTGTGCTCTCTGGTTCTATGATACAGTGGTTCTCTAGTACACTTGCCCATATTCTAGGCAGGACTGATTCTATTTTTAGATACCAAAAAGGAGGGATTGACTCAGGGAGTCATTCCCAATTTTAACTTGCGCCCTGGCTGATCTCAGCCAGGGGCACTTATGACAGCAGCAAATGGTGTAGTGCAAAAGGACTGGTAACCATGATCATCTTATTACCAATTTATGGTATGGTAGATGGTACAGTATGGCTGGTAACCATCTCTGCTGTCATGCAAAAGCAAAAGCATGCTGCTGTGTAGTGCTGCTGAATCGCCTCTGTCAGCGGCATCTAGTACACATACGGTGACAGGCACAAAAGGCAAAACAGGCTCCATGGTTGCCATGCTATGGCATCTGCCAGGGCAATCCAGGGAAAAAAGGCGTGAAATGCTTGTCTGCCGTTGCTTTCCCAGAGGAAGGAGTGACTGACGACATTTACCCAGAACCACCCGCGACAATGATTTTTGCCCCATCAGGCACTGGGATCTCAACCCGGAAATTCCAAGGGGCGGAGGAGGTTGCGGGAACTATGGGATAGCTACGGAATAGCTATCCACAGTGCAATGCTCCAGAAATCGACGCTAGCCTCGGACCGTGGACGCACACCACCGATTTAATGTGTTTAGTGTGGCCGCGCACACTCGATTTTATACAATCTGTTTTGCTAAACCGGTTTATGTAAAATCGGAATAATCCCATAGTGTAGACGTACCCTAAGACTAAACAAAACACTACAGGTGGAGACAGATAGGCATACTGGATAGTACCAGGAAACAATGAAAGAATAGTGCTTACATTTGTGTGCTGAAAAATTCAATAAAGGTGTAAAGTACTTGAGGGACAGCTCTGCAGGAACATTAACTTGCCTTTTATTACAGTGGCACTGGTCACACCATATGGCAGGGTCTGCCCACTCTTGCCTCCGTTCAACCCCACAAACAGCTCCGAGACCTTTTGCTGAGCAAACACCCCATGGAATTTATTTACAATATTAGTTCCAATTTCCATTATTCTTACATACCATGCAGCCTTATACCTAGTCCTAGGGATCCCTCAGTTCCTGAGGCAGGCAGGTAGGGGAGAGACTGATCAATAAATCTCTCTCTCTCTCTCTCTCTCTCACTCTCTGCCTGCTTCCCCCTTCTCACTTCCTTGCTGTGCCTTTTGTATCATCTGCCTAATGGCCTAATTAGCCTCTTAGGTCTCCTTAGCCCATCAGTTAGGCACAGCTCTTCTTAATGAGGTCTACTCCTCAGTAATTAATTGGAGTTGCAGTGACCAGAGTGCCGGCTCAGCTGCTGTTGTCCAGCTCCCCCTCAGTTCCCTACTTATGACCCTGTGACCCTCACTCCCATCCCAGTTTGTCATTTGTTTTCCCCTGTAATTACTTGAGTCCTTTGTTCAGTGGCTCCTCCCCTTAGGCTGGGAGAGGGGCCTTCAGATGTGGGTTGGCGCAGGATTTCAATAGGTGCAGTTGTCCAGTACTCTGTCACACACCATCTATAATTAAGTTTGCCCAACACCTTGCATTATAATACTCTGTTTTGAGTTGTTTATAACTTTTCCAAATTTAAACAGTGTAGGCTGAAATATTTCATACCAGGTATTTGCACTGGATTAAATGTTTTGAAGAGTTTCAGCAAAAATGGTTCAGCCATTTCTCAGAATAAGTTTAGGTACAAATACATTGTTTTACTCATGTTAACATAATTCTTAGAGCTCTGTGATTTGAGCAAGGGTTGACATTTGTCAGGGGTGCACTGGTGTCAGGGATGTATGTATCTTTTGCTGTTCCTGTGAAAAAACCTCCAACATTTAGACAGATTATAAGTGTTGTGTTTATGGAGAATTCATTTCATAATACGCGCAGGAGCAAAATCTCATGTTAAAGTCACAGAAATGTGAGTACAATAAGCCCACATTCGAATTTTTTGGATACACATTCTCCAAAGATGGTGTTTCAGCAGATCCTCAGAAAGCGAAGGACATTCACAATGCCACCATGCCCACAAACCTCACTCAAGTTGGTAGCCTGCTACGGCTTGCAAATTACTGTGGCAGATTCATTCTGAGGTTAGCCACTATTACACAGCCTCTGGGTGATCTTACCAGGAAAGATCAAATATGGGTTTGGTCAGATGAACATCAAAATGCATTTGAGGACCTAAAGAAATCCCTTCCCAGTGATGTAGTCATGTCATATAGATTCCAGTAAGAGAACTGAACTTTTAGTAGACGCCAGCACTGTTGAATTAGGAGCAGTCCTCACACAGGTTGACCCCACAGTCAAATTCACACCACTGCTTATGCCAGCAAGGCTCTTTTGCCCACTGAACAACGATACTCTCAGATGGAAAGAGAAGCTCTTGCTGTAGCATGGGGATATTCCCATTTAAATGTATACATTTACAGATGTTGTTTCTTGATTCTGTCTGATCACAAGCCTTTTGAACCTATGTTCAACAATCCCTCATTTCACCTAGCAGCTTGCATTTAGCTGTGGATGCTCAAACTACAAGGTTAAGACTACAAAATTATCTATTGGTCTGGTCAGGATAACCCCGCTCACTACTTCTCCAGGCACCTTATTCATAAAACAGCTAACAATCACAATACTATGGAAAAAACAGAAACCATGTAAACGTCCTCCTCTCACATACTATCCCTAAAACTCTCTAGTTAGGACAAACAAAACAGCTGCAAAGTCTGACGTGTCTCAAAATAGTCATCAAAACCATTTGAAGTGGTCAATGAAGAGAACTTCTGCCTAGTCTACAACATTTGACTCCTGAAACACAAGCTCTTCTATAATTGTTTGCCCATGTTAAAGGTGAACTTACCATCACCAACGATTATCTCCCACTCCGAGATACAAGACTTGTTATTCTGCGTTCATTCTGGGATATCACTATTAATTTGTCTCACACAATCCACCAGGGACCAGCAAAAACAAAATCCTTGCTCAAATTAAAAATCTGGTTCCCTGGGATTGATAGATTTACTGAAACTTGTAATGTTTGTGGGTTCCGTATAAGACTCAGTCACAGGTTTAGGAAGATAAGAATATATTGTTTATTATAGATTCAGCTCAACAACTCAAAGCCTGGTATTACTGCTTAGGTGACTGTATCAAAACTGCAGCTCCCTTTAATGTAACTATTCAGCAAAGCTGGGTACAGCCCTTAAAGAGACATATCCTCACATCTCCCCCTTTCCAATTAAATAACTTATTCAACACTAATCAAAACTATATCAACAAACTATCTATATACAAATAAACATGGCTGATTACAACTTTAACCATTCTTCAATTAGTCTCTGGGGTTTTCTATGCAGTCTGTTGACTACTTACACTACTGTCTCTGCATCAATTGGTTCAGAAATCTGATGCTGTCACATTTCCATTGTTCTTTCTGTTTCAGTTGTTGAAGTTCCTCCTTTTCTCAGAACCATACTGAAGATGTCTCCTATCTCCAGGGCAAGTCTGTCCTTCAAGAATGACCACTTCATATGCCACTACACGGCATGAGTAACTAACTACTGCCTTTTGTTTCCAACAATCTCTATCGTATCTACGAACAGCATCCTGAGGCTGCAAAGGCTCTAGTTCTCATGACTCTCTGCCCTAGTACCTTTTTGGTTTCCTTTATCAGCCTTCTCCAATCTTTTTACATCATGTTCATTCTTAACATCATTTCTACAAAATTAGGCCGTCTAGTTTTTCGTTTTCTGTTAAACAGAGTCTCTGAAGGAGACAACACACATCTCAAGGGTGCTGCCCTATGGTTAAGCAATACCAATTAAGGATATGAATTAGATTCTTCCACTGTTTTTAGTTGCCTCTTTATTATTTTAATACCATTCTCCAGTAGACCATTTGGCTGTGGTATCTAGGACTCACTGGCATATGCCTGAACCCCTAGTCTCCCGCATATTTTTTTAATTCATATCCTGCAAATTGTGGACCATTGTCTGACATTACCATTGCAGGAATACCATGTCTAGCAAATACTGACTTAAGTTATTACATGCTTTGCCATAGTATTGTCCACTCTGGAAAGGGTGAGACATAGTCTAAAATCAAAACATAATCTTTGCCAGCATAATAGAATAAATCAATGCCAACTTTAAACCAAACTTCTAAAGCTTCCTGGTGTGCCAGCATTGGCTGTTTTGCAGGTTTAGGATGGAAGTTTTGACACTGTTTTTCTTAACTGTTTTTCTATATCCTCGTTCATTTGAGGCCAACACAACACAACTCTGACCCTTCTTTTGCATTTTTCAATGTAAATGTCCTTCATGAATTCTAATTAGCCCGTCAGGCTGTAACACTTTTGGATGATTAATTGGTTATATCTAAATAAAATACCATCAATATCTGAAAGTTCTTCTTTGAAGTGAAGCTAAGGTATATGGTGTCTAGGCCAACCAAGAGTATAGCTTTGATCACTCTTTGCAATGTCTCATCTTGTGGTGTGGCTGCTGCAAACGCAGCGCACATTTTGTCAGCGACTGAGTAGTTTTTCTTTATAAGGTTCACATGCACTATATCAGATTCTGAAACATTTTCAGCTACAGTACTTTCAAAAGCTCTAGACGGAACGTCCACTGCCACTAAATCTCTTCCTGGTTTATAGTCTATTTGCAGATCATATAACTGAACTTGAAAACATGGTCTCAGTATTCTGGGAGGAATGTCAGCCAGTCCCTTCTTTGCAAGGATAGTAAAGGCTAATAGTCTGCTTCAGCAATAGCTGGTTGCCCATAGATGAACACATGACATTCACTGCAATCATGCACCAAAGCTAAAGCCTCCTTCTCAATTTGTACACGTTGACACTCGGTTTTAGTGAGTGCCCTGGAAGCATGTTAAGGAGTAAAACGTTGGGAAACTGAGTGACAAGACCACCCAATTTAGGGCTAATCAGTTTTTGCCTTTATTTATACAATTTCAGACAGAATTATTGTCACTTATAGTGTCTGGACATACATTTATTCCAGATAAGTAATAACAGACAAGACAGAATTGGTAAATGGGTCCAAGTTACCACATTCTGGGCACCAGGAAGTCCTTCCACTTTCCATGATAGGTTCCAGGAACCTTCTCTGATTCCTTGGTCTGATTCTCCAGTCCTGTCCTTCAATTTCTAGTCCGGTATTTCTCCAGTTTGGGCCCACGGGCACTTAGGTCTCTTATACATGTCTATATTACAGATTACTTAATCTTTAACCAATCATCTTTTAACTAAAATCCAAAGGGTTGATGTGTTATCCCACACATTACACTTGCACAAGCTTCAGTTAACCAACTTCTGCATTTTTTCTGATAATTTTGCAGTTTCTGGGTCATGTCATTTTATGTCATCCTGCCCTGGGTCTTCCGAGAAAAAGTTTTTTTGTTACAGGTTTGTGTCTTTTTACCTCAAAACTTCCAGCACAATGTGTTACCTTTGTTCTGTCAGCAATAACATTATTTTAAGCAGATCAGAAATTCTATGTAAGAGAAGAAGGGGCAAAACCACCCTTCTGCCAGAAATGCCTTGCCCTAAGTGTTACCTTGTCGGTACTCATTCCCTATCCATTATCCCAAATCAAAACGACTCACAAAGCTTTTAATGTTACCTTTTAGCAATCCTTCATTTTTATATTTCAATGTTATATGTCAGGCTATGTTATCCCCTTAATCTGTTTGAGGAGGGGACTTTGGGCTGGCATGAAACAGGAGTTATTTTATTTCTTCCATAGTTATCAGACCACTTTCCACTGTTCAACTGACATGGCATCAGCAACTGTCCTGTTTGGCAGACAGCTAAGGACAAAACTGCCACAAGAGCAGTTCATGAACCTCTATGTCAACATGACAACGAAGCGAAGCTCATGAAAAAATATGCCAACCAGCACAGACGAGCTAACACCACATTCTTCAAAGTAGGAGGTGTAGTTCTTTTCAGAAACTTTCAGCTTTGCAACAAATTGTCTACACCCTTTCATCCTGACCCTTACAATGGTCAAAGGCATGATAGTCACTGCTCCAACAGGATCCCACAAAATCACATGATATGCATCGTACATCAAACCACTTCATGGCACTTATTATGTTCCCACTCCACGAGATGATGACAGAGACTGAACCCCCTTACTCTCTCCAAGGCAAGTGAGTGAGTTGGCCCTCTATGGCTCCAGAGGGTGAAAGTCAGCATTACCCAAAAAGCAGCAGCCATCAGTCTCCAGTGCATCGGAAGAACTATATAGCATAATCATAGAATATCAGGATTGGAAGGGACCTCAGGAGGTCATCTAGTCCAACCCCCTGCTCAAAGCAGGACCACAAGTAACTGTTTCTGTGGACTTGCAGACTGATCATTAAAATTTTACCATTGTTTAATTTATTCTATGCTTGTCGCGTTTTATTTATAAGGTGGAAATATTTCATAGTGGTAAATTTATTAATTGTTGTTAATTTAAAGTTTTTGGAAAAAACAAGGAATGTGGTGTTTATGGAGAATTCATTCCATGGTCCATACTGGGGTTTGGGGTTTTTATTGGAGTTTCAAGTATAGCAGCTAGGTCATGTAAACCCATTCCAAGTTTTGGGGTTTCACTAGAGAGTTCAGGTAGTTATGGGTGGAGAAGCTACATGCTGCATTCTGTAAACCGCAGGATTAAGAAAGTGGTTTGTGGAATCTTAATTTGAAACTATGTACAGCTTCTGTGTGATTCTTTCCAGAAGATCCTTCTCAGTTAGGACGCAACAATAAGCCTTTGAAAAATCTCAGTTCATTCATGCTCGGTAGAGATGGTTAAAGTTGGGCAGCAAATTTCTCCAAAGATTTCATCAGTGTTGTACATGTTCAATTCCCTCACAGCTTCTGTGTGCCATACTAAGACAGCAACTGATCATGCTCCATCCCCTCATCACTCCTGTGTGCAACAAGACTGCACGTGCCCTCCCCAGAGAATGTTAAAACATGCTTCAGCCAAAGACTGCCATAGCTAAACCTATCTTTTCTTGTGATTATTGCTTCCAGCCACTGAGTCCTGCTGTGGTCCCTGGCACAGGAACTGAGAACAGGGAGACTGTTCCTCCTGTGCTTTCACTCCTCCAACTATTTGACCTACGGGGTGTGAATGAGGCAGAAACAGCCTGACTTAAATGCAAAGGGGACAAGAGCTGGACCAAGGACAGAGTGGAGAAGGTATTGTGGAGGGAATAGATTAGGAAAAGGAGCCTGGTGGGAGAGGACTAGGACTGAGGGTGGAGGAGAGGACGGAGGGATGGTGGGGGAATACTGGGACTGACTGGACAATGAAACTAGGATTGGGAACATAAGAATGGCCGTACTGGATCAGACCAAAGGTCTATCTAGGTCAGTATTCTGTCTTCCAACAGTGGCCAATGCCAGGTGTCCCAGAGGGAATGAACAGAACAGGTAATCATCAAGTGATCCATCCACTGTCGCCCATTCCCAGCTTCTGGCAAACAGAGGCTAGGGACACCATCCCTACCCATCATGGCTAATAGCCATTGATGGATCTATCTTCCATGAATTTATCTAGTTATTTTTTTAACCCTGTTATAGTCTTGGCCTTCACAACATCCTCTGGCAAAGAGTTCCAAAGAGTTTGACTGTGCATTGTGTGAAAAAATACTTCCTTTTGTTTGTTTTAAACCTGCTGCCTATTAATTTCATTTGATGGCCTCTAGTTCTTGTGTTATGGGAAGGAGTAAATAACACTTCCCTATTTACTTTCTCCATGCCAGTCGTGATTTTATAGACCTCTATCATATCCCCTCTTAGTCATCTCTTTTCCAAGCTGAAAAGTCCCAGGCTTATTAATCTCTCCTCATACAGCAGACGTTCCATATCCCTAATCATTTTTGTTGCCCTTTTCTGAACCTTTTCCAATTCCAATATAACTTTTTTTGAGATTTGCGACCACATCTACACGCAGTATTCAAGATGTGGGCATACCATGGATTTATATAGAGGCAATATGATATTTTCTGTCTTTTTATCTATCCCTTTCTTAATCATTCCCAACATTCTGTTTTTGACTGCTGCTGCACATTGAGCAGATGAGTGAACCAGAAGGAAAATGGCAGCCAGTAGGAAGAGTTAAGATTGAGATTAGATGAGGTGTCAAGGTGGAGCAGAGAGCCTGGGCTGAGGTGACAGGATCAGAAGGGCTTGTGACCACTAGAGAGCACTCCACTCCAGAATGTGGAGTGAAACGCACAATTTCTGAGGCTTATTATTCCTCTGCTGTCAGCAAATATCTGTGAAACCCACTGGCAAAGCGTGCATGCCTTAGCCCACTCCAGCAGCTTGTCAACATACTACTACTGCTTTCCATTATTCTGTTAGTTCATCAGATGTCAGTTCTGTGGTGCTAAAGGTTTCACCACTGCTGATTACCCATGTGGGTGTCAATATGAAGCCACATGATGAAATTGCTGGGAGGCATGGTTTCAGTTTGCTTTTTTTAAATAAAACTAGGACATTCCACACAAAAATATGTTTTAAATGTTAAGGTTGCAAAATCAAGCACTCAAAATTTAGGAAATGCCAAATTTAAAGTTGTCTATGCAACCTTAATTTGGCCCCTTTGTGCATATGCATTTTTGCAGGTGGCCACTAATTGTCAGTTCCCCATTTTCTGGGTGCCTGACTTGAGACCCTGGGGACTGATTTGCAGAAGTGCTACACACTGACAGGTGCAAACTGAAGTCAATGGGTGCTGCACTTTGACCATATGAAGTGCTATATATTGCTAAGTACTCAGAAAAATCAGGCCCTAAGCATCTCAAACTGGGTACCTAAAAGTAGTGGATACTTTTGACCTATGCATCATTTCCCCCTCTGTAAAATGGGATTAATAATTCAGGGGGTTGTGAAAATCAATTCATTCATGTTTGTGAAGCACTCAAATACTTTAGAGATGAGCACATAAGGAAATTAATAACTCTGTCTTCAGAGCAGGGTCTGATTTGTGTGGAGTAAGTAAAGCATGAGCTACATATTGAACAATGGGAACACAAAATACTGAATGGGTGCTCATCAAGTGAACACCATCCATCTTGTGCACTGTGGCAAAAATAGTATGTGATTATTTAAACAAACAGCGTCATGACACATACACACAAGGGAAGGCAAATCAACATTGGAGAGGTACAGGTAACATTAATTCTGGCATTTCCTAACTCTTGAGTGTTTGACTTTGCCACTTTAATGTTCTTTAATGTCTTTTTTTGGTGTAATTGTATCACGCCCCAATTTTTATTCTGAAACTTGAGAAAGTGGTCAGAGAGAAGAAGGAGGGATGCTGCTTAGCTGATAAAAGGGAGAAGGAGGAGAAGGCACCATTTTTCTCTCTTAGCTCCCTTCCATCCATGTGTCTAACCCCTGACAAGATACCTACACTCCAAAACTGTTCCCTCTTTTCTATCCTCTGCAATAGCTGTCCCCGGTTTTCATTGTGAAAATGTGGTCAGCCTGTGCTCTATATGTTCATAGCCAAGGTTCTAAGACACAAGCAGGCTTTCTGGTTCAACTCTTCACTTTCATCTCTTTGGCCTTTTAACAAATCTTTTCAATCTGTTCTCCATCTATTTTTGTTTATTCACTCTAGGCTAGATTCACAAAAGGACTTAGAAGAGTAACTGCCACTTCAAGTGCCTAAATCCTAGATTCAGGCCTCACTGGAATTCACAAAACTCCGACTCAGCAACTGCCAAACCTGGTAGGTGTCTAAACTCTCTCAGCAACTAATTTTTTTCAGTAAAGATTCCCTAAGCACCTATGTTTCTGCTTCTGCACATTCACACTTCAGCCTCAGTCTAGGTATCCAAACCCCAAAGCCCTAGGTGCCCAAACTGGGGAAGCATAGGTGTTCCTCCACCTAACTTGCCTGCAGGGCCCGATCCAGTAAGCATGTTCAGAACTTGTATACTGGATTGGGCTCCCATAGGCAAGTCCATACAAAACAGCCAGAGATGGGGTGGGGGGATTAAAGAAGACCTCCATTATAGATTTTAGCCCAATGATCAGTGTACTCACCTGGGATGTGGGAGTCCACTGGTTCAAATGTCCCCTCTAACCTGAGGGGACAAAAGGGGTTTAAACAGGGATCTGCTATTCCTCAGTAGTTCCCTGGCCAGCAAGCAGTGGGTATTCTGAGGTGGGACACCTTCAGTCTTTCCTGTCAAAGCTGTTGCAATGAGGATCAAATAATGATTATTATAATAATAATTATTGGGGTGAGGGACAGAAAATGGAGAGAGAGTGTGTGACAGAGCATATGCAGGTGCCTGAGCATGAGAATGACTGTAGCCTGGCAGTTCGAACACTCACATAGCAGGTGGGAGACCCAGGATCTAGTCCCCCTGGTCTACTGACTTTTTTCCTATTAGTGATCCACAATGAAACAGCTGCAACCAGAGCAAATGAGGAGCCCCATAGCTCAATGGGTAGCACGTGACCTGACAAATAACTGATCTCTGTTCAAATCCCTTCTCCTGCCTCAAGTGCAGGAGGAACTTGAACTAAGGGTCTGTCTCCCAGGTAAATACCCTAACCACTAAAAGTTGCAAAGGAAGTTGTTCTCTCTCTGCAGTTACTTGCAAGAAAAAGGTGTAAGTACCTAAACCAAGACAGCTTTGCTCCCCTAAGCTGCGGGAGGGGGCTTAGGACACACATCGCTAATTTGCCTAGCATGCTAGCTTTTGTGAATCCCATTCTAAGGCACCTCTCTCTCCCTATTCATTGTACAGGGAAACTGGGCACCTAACTCAGGCTTTGTGAATCCCAATGATTTCTAGGCACCTGAAAGTGAGGCGTGGCAATCCTGAGCTTCCCCGCACCTAATGTTCCTTTGTGAAACTGGTTCTCTCTCTTTTCTCATAATTATGTGGAAAGACTATGGAGCTTTATTTCTCTCTACACAAAGACACATATATACATACTCATGTGGTGGTCTGGTCTTTTTTCCAGTGCACATGGAAATGGATGTTTACTTAACTCGCTCTACTGATGACTAGTCATTGTGAACATAGTGACAATAAAGGCACTCAGACATCAGCAAATGCACCAGTTGTACTTCACAAAATGAGATACCGTATGAACTGGAGAGATCTCATTGGTTGCAGGTTTTGTGGGTTGCTAAAGTTAGCTCTGGACCAAAGACCTGCTCTGCCAATTATTTTAAATTGGGCCATTCTGAGGGAGGCATCCAAGCATTCAAATTCAGAGTAAAACAAGCCAGTAAAAAATCTTGAGTCTCCTTCTAGCTTCTATTGCAGTGCAAGCAAAGCTAATATTCCCAGTAGTGCAGAAGGGGCAGAAAACTGAAGAGAACACACACCAATAATGAGTGGTATTTCTAGCCTAAGGGCAATGCTAAGAAGCCCATCAGAATGTCAACCCTTCTTAGATCATATGTCAGATAGTACAGTTTTTGTAGGGCTTGTGGCTCAGTCCGTGACAGGAAAAGCAGAACAGGTGCTGCTTTTTGTATTTAAATTTGAGTCCCCAGATGGGAAATTTTAGCTGCTTAGTGTAGTCACTGAGTGAATCATCCACACAGTAATATATCTGCAACTTTTCTGCAGTGACCACGTCCATGCTGCCACACTGCAAGATGGTTATCTAACAATTACCACCAGAGTGGGGTCAAAGTTTTCCCCTCAGCACTAGAATGGGTCAAATCCAGTGATGTAGCCAAGTTCTAAGAGCAGGGGGAGCAAACATTAAAAAGGTGCCCCCCTTGGCTCCTCCTCTGGCCATGCCCCCTTGGCTCCTACTCTGGCGGCTCTGCGCCCCCCCCCCCTTGGCTCCTCCGGCCGTGCCTTGCCACCCCCGTGCCCCGCCCATGGCTCCTCCAGCCTCACTGCAGGCTGCCATGCTGCGCCCCTCCTCACTCCTCCAGCCGCGCCGCCCCCCCCATGGCTCCTCAGGCTGCACTGCCCCCCCTCGCCTGCAGGAGCCCAGCACCGGCCCGGCAGGCCAAGCTTCAGAGCAGAGCATGGGCCCCGCCCGCTGGTGCCATGGTAACCTCTAACTAAGGCGCCGCCTTTGGAAAATGTGCTGAGGGGAAGCGGCTGCTTCCCCTGCACCTCCCTAGCTATGCTACTGGTCAAATCCTACTGACAAGAAGTTTATCAGGACCATTTGCTAACCAGAAAGATGTTCTCTCCAGTTGCAAAACAGTTCATTTGATTAAATGTTTTACCTTTACTTGTTCTCATCCGTATTTGTCAGATTACATAAAAATATCAAAACATAAAAATGGTCATACTAGGTCAGGCCAATGGTCCATCTAGCCCAGTATCCTGTCTTCCAACAGTGGCCAAATCCAGGTGCCCCAGAGAGAATGGACAGAACAGGCAATCATTGAGTGATTCATCCCTTGTTGTCCACTCTCAGCTTCTGGCAACAGAGGCTAGGGACACTCAGAGTATGGGGTTGCATCCCTGATCATCGTGGCTAATAGCCTTTGATGGACCTGTCCTCCATTAACTTATTTAGTCCTTTTTTGGACCCTGTTATAGTCTGGCCTTCACAACATCCTCTGGCAAAGAGTTCCACAAGTTGACTGTGCATTGTGTGAAGAAATACTTTATTTCATTTAGTTTAAACCTACTGCCTACTAATTTAATTGAGTGACCCCTAGTTACAGACTTCTCTCAGCCAATACCCAATGTGTAGGCTTTTGTTTTCCTAGGACACTTAACTATCTTTTTTCAAAGCAAATTTAAGCAACTGGGGGAGCGGGGGAATCATTCTGGGATCCTGAGATAAATGCTCCCCCAAAATCTATTCTTTAACATGTCTCTGCCTATGGTGAGTAACAAAGAGACCTCATAGTCAAGTGCCAAGAGGATTCATAGTTAAGTGCAAAATTGTAAAAAAGGAACTTTCATGAATGATTCATCTCAGAAGTTGATTTTTTGAGAGACTGAACTTACAAGTATTTTGTGAAAAAGCGAAAGATGTTAAGCTGAAAGACAGTCCAGTGCTTCTTTCAGGTGCCAAAGATATTTATAATGTACTTGGCAAAGATTATTGGAGCCAACTTGGATTCTGTCCAATGTAAACCACATTGGTGGGCCTATAACGATACTCTTCTTATGAATAAACGCTTACTCACTCTTGTTTTGCAGACGTTTTAAAAACTTGATTCGCTTTTTTAAAGAAGTGTCTGAACCACATAAACTAATTTTCCTCTAAATTACTAATTCACCACCACTGGGGAAATCCTTTCCACATTGATAACTTAACATTCAAGAAAATAGTTTAAGATCAATCAGATAATTAATCTAACTCCAGGATTTAATCTAACCAAATAACCAAACTAAGATTTCCAAACCCAGGTGCCTAAAGTTAGGCTGCTAAATAGATTTGGCCTGAGTAATAGCTAGGACCTATAAATGCTTTACACCAGGGGTTGGCAACCTTTCAGAAGTGGCGTGCCGAATCTTCATTTATTCACTCTAATTTAAGGTTTCGCGTGCCAGTAATACATTTTAACGTTTTTAGAAGGCCTCTTTCTATAAGTCTATTCTATATAACTAAATGATTGTTGTATGTAAAGTAAATAAGGTTTTTAAAATGTTTAAGAAGCTTCATTTAAAATTAAATTAAAATGTAGAGCCCCCCGGACCAGTGGCCAGGACCTCGGCAATGCGAGTGCCACTGAAAACCAGCTTGCGTGCCGCCTTCGGCACCCATGCCATAGGTTGCCTACCCCTGTTTTACACTTTTGAAAATCAGGTCACTTCTATCTAAGGGCCTAAATAGGTATTTAGGAATCTAGATTTAGGCATATGTTGGCCTATGTCTTTGCATTAGTGGCAGGAATACCTTTATTAATGCTTGCTTAATGAATTTTTCCATGGACAAAATAATAAATGCTATAATAAATTACAGTTGGTTGAAAAAATGCTTCATGTTTTTGCCATTTATAAAATGTTTTACAAAAAAATTCACTGAAATTTCTAATTTTTGAAAAATTCCAACCAGTCCTTAAATTGGTAGAAAAAAATCAAAATTATTCACAAAATATTTTTATTCAAAATTCATAACTTTTCAATAACTGTAGAACAAACCATATATTAATTGTGTGATTTTTACATCACTTCCATTATGAAGCTAAGATTACTAAAATCTTCCTGGACATAGCAGTGTGGCCAACTCTCACAATTTAATCCCAAGTAAAGCTATCTTGGCCGCTGCTGGATCATTCTTGCAATAACATGTGATGCTCCAGCCTTCACACAATTTTTAGCCCTTCCAGAGAGAGAGACTCCCTTCTGATTGGATGCCTTCCCCATCTTAATAACCTATTAATGTAGAGAAAAGGATTGTAAAGTTGTAAGTATTGTACTATATATGTGGCATGGCTGATAACATCACCTATAATGGCATTGGAGGTAGAATTTTTCTGAAAAGTTTGGCACATTGGACACAGCATTCAGGGGTAATGGCAGGGTACAAAAATGAGATGGCTTTCACTACTGGTACTCTTCCCCACACACATACACAAAACACACTTTTTTATAAAAAGGGGAAGTCCTCATTGTTCTAAATGGCTTGGAATAGAAACTCCACATTTACACTAATTATTGGTCTTGGCAAGGACCAGTTCCTAGAACTAGTTTATAGGGTCATGGGGCAGAATTCTTTAATTATTAAAAGTGGTTTCTAACATGCTTTGGAAAATCTGCATGGCTCTCTACTTTTATGAAGTCTGCAGGAACCAGAGAGTGAGAACTCTGTTTTTCTCCGACAGGAGCAAACAGAAACTTATGTGGGCGAGTGACTGGTTTAGTAGGAGTGGGAAGGAACCTCTTGAGGATCAAGGGGAATAACCAGATTATAAGAGGGGAGACCATGCTGTAGGCAGAAAGGACAATGTTGAGGTCTCAAGGGGAAGGAGACACCAGGTTGTGGGAAGACACATCCTAAGAAGGGATGGAAAGTGAGACTTAAGGGGGAAGAGAGGGAGGGAGACAGTCTCTAGACCCAGCATTCTCCCTTAAAGAACTGGTCTGTGGCCAGAACAATTATGAATTATAATTATGATTCTGATACAGATGGCTGGCAGGGATAAAGACAGACTTTGTGGGGCTTTGTGCAAACTTTCTCAGAACTCGGGTTGCCTTTACCTGATGGCAGCCTTCTCTGGAGCCTCTTTTTGGTAGCTGGAGCATGGCAGCCAAGATCTTGAAGTTCTGGGCATGAAATTTTATGCCAAATATTTACAAATATGAAATCTAGTTAATACAATTTGTGTCTTTGCCAATAATGTGTACATAACCATAACATTCAGTGAAAGATCAGCATGCCTTGACCCAAGCAATGGTGGGTCTAGGACATGGAGCTGCAAAAAACATGCATGCCGAAGGATGTCTTGGGAGTAGGTGGATGCTGGCTGCAGCTGTCAGGAAGCCAGGGCAGCACGGGGGAGGGAGGGGGCTGGGCAGAAAATGGGGTAACGAGGCTGTCAAGGAGAGTGGGGGGAGTTGGAGGTAACTACAGGAAGTTTGGTTTGTGGAGGTGTATGGGGGAAAGGAAATATAGATGCAAGCTGTCTTTGAGAGGAAGACAGGGACAAGTTTAGGTGTCCAGAGCAGTCACTGGTTGGGAGTGGCTGGGGAAAGCTAGGTTTGTATGGGAATGTTGCGGGGGAGATGGGTAGCTTGTAGAAGAAGCTGGCTTTGTGGAGATGGCAGGGATGGCTTTGTGGGAGCTAGGATTGGTGTCTGGAGGAAGATAGGTTACCTAGGGGTTCAGTGGAAACCAGAGCCTGTCAATGGGGAAGGATTGGTCGGTTGGTGAGGAAAGTCAGGGGCCACTCCTGGGCCACATTCATGATTTGTCCCTAGTCATGCCTGCACTATGGATGCTAGAGCAGAATGCCTATGTAGCTGTAGCAGTAGACACTTCCTGCAGTGACTGGGGTTTTTCCATTGCTATAGTTAATCCACCTCTCCAAGCAGCAATAGCTTGGTTGGCAGAAAAAATTCTTCCAGCAGCCTAGCCATATCTACACTGGGGGCTAGGTCAGCAGAGCTACAGCTTTCAGGGGTGTGAAATTTTCCACAACCCTAAGCTCCATAGCTGTATCAACCTAGCATTTAAGTGTAGACCAGGCCCCTGCCATCAACTCTACTTGCTGCTGCTGCCACTGCCACTATCTGCTTGCTCCTCCGAGCTGCTCTTTCCATTCCTTGATCCAAAGAGGAAGCAGTAGATAGACATTGCTTGGCTACCTGTTCAGCAGGTGCCACAGCAGCTTCTGGGAGCCATGGGTCCCAACAGCAAATCATTCCTGAATCCCAGCTGAAAGCATGACTTTCAGGTTTGGCTGTGGGGATGCATAAGAAGTGACTGAATGCATACATCATGTCACACAAGATATGTGACACTTGACAGATCTGCTGGAAACTCCTGTGGAAGCTAAGGAGAGTTCTGTTTGCAGATGCAAGAGTCTTTATTGCATCTCTTCCACAAGTTTGTATGATAGAAGTTTGGTCTTCTTTCATGCCAGATCATCGCCTCTCATGATCAGTGTAGAGTAGCATGTGGAACCAGTTTAACCAGGATACCCTATGGACTTCACAGATGTAAATATAAGAAGAGCCATACTGGGACAGACTAGTGGTCCATCTAACCCAGTATCCTGTCTTCCAACAATGATTACTGTCATACGCTTCAGAGGGAATTAACGGAACAGAGCAATTATCGAGTGAGCCATCCCCTGTCATCCAGTCCCTGATTCTGGCACTCAGAGTTGTAGGGACACCCAGAGCATGAGGTTGCGTCCCTGACCATCATGGCAAATAGCTATTGATTGACCTATCCTCCATCAACCTATTTAATTCTTTCTGAACCCAATTATACTTTTGGTCTGTACAAGATCCCCTGGAAATACATTTCACATGTTGACTGTGTGTTGTGTGAAGAAGTACTTCCTTTTGTTTGTTTGTTTATTTTATTGCTGCCTATTAATTTCATTGGGTGACCCCTGCTTCTTGTGTTATGTGAAGGGGTAAATAACACTTCCCTATTCATTTTCTCCATAGCAATCATGATTTTATAGACATCTATCATATCTCCCCTTATTTGTGTCTTGTGTAAACTGAACAGTCCCAGTCTTTTTAATCTCTCCCCATACCCCTAACCATTTTTGTTACTCTTCTCTACTTTCTCCAGTTCTAACATATCTTTTTTGAGATGGGGTGACTAGAATTGCAGGCAGTATTCAAGGTGTGGGCATACCATGGATTTATATAGTGGCATTATGATATTTTTTGTCTTATTATCTATCCCTTTTCTAATGGTTCCTAACATTGCTAGCTTTTTTAACTGCCACTGCACATTGAACAAATGTTTTTGGAGAACTATCCACAATGACTCCAATATCTCTTTCTTGAATGGTAACAGCTAATATAGACCCCATCATTATTTTATGTACAGTTGGGATTATGTTTTCCAAAGTACATTACTTTGTATTTATCAATATTGAATTTCATCTGCCATTTTGTTGCTCAGTCACAGTTTTATGAGATTCCTTTGTAATTCTTCTCAGTCAGCTTTGGACTTAACTACCTTGAGTGATTTTGTTTCGGCTTCAAATTTTGCCACCTCATTGTTTACGTGTTTTTCCAGATCATTTATGAATATTTTCAACAGCACTGATCCCAGTACAGATCCTTGAGGGACCCTGCTATTTACCTCTCTCCATTGTGAAAACTGACGATTTATTCCAACCCTTCATCTCCTATCTTTTAGCCATTTACTGATCCATGAGAGGACCTTCCCTCTTATCACGACTGTTTACTTTGCTTAAGAGTCCAAGGTGTCAAGGGCTTTCTGAAAGTCCAAATACACAATATCCACTGGATCATCCTTGTCCACATGCTTGTTGACCCCCTCGAAGAATTCTAATAAATTGGTGAGATATAATTTCCCTTAACAAAAGCCATGGTGACTCTTCCCAAACATATCATGTTCATCTAGATCTGATAATTCTGTCCTTTACTATGGTTTCAACCAATTTGCCTGGTACTGAAGTTAGGCATAACAGCCTGTAATTGCCAGGATCACCTCTGGATTTTTTTAAAAATTGGCATTACATTAGCTATCCTTCAGTCATATGGTACAGAGAATGATTTAAGCAATAGGTTACACACCACAGCTAGCAGTTCCATATTTGAGTTCCTCCAGAACTCTTGGATGAATACCAGCTGGTTCTGGTGATTTACTACTGTTTCATTTATCGATTATTTTTACAAAATCTCCTCTAATGATGCCTCAATCTGGGACAGTTCCTCAGATTTGTCACCTAAAAAGAATGGCACAGGTATGGGACTCTTTCTCTGCAGTGAAGACCCATGCAAAAAATTAATTTGACTTTTCTGCAACAGCCTTGTCGTCCTTGAGGGTTCCTTTAGCATCTCAATTGTCTTGTGGCCCCACTGATTATTTGGCAGGCTTTCTGCTTCTAATGTACATTAAAAACAATGTTTTTGCTGTTAGTTTTTGTGTCCTATGCGAGCTGCACTTCAAATTCTTTATTGGCCTGCCTAATTATATTTTTACACTTGACTTGCCAGTATTTATATTCCTTTCTATTTTCCTCAGTAGAACTTGACTTCCAATTTTTAAAAGATGCCTTTTGGCCTCTAACTGCCTCTTTTACTCTGTTGTTTAGACGTGGTAGCATTTTCCTGGTCCTCTTACTGATTTTTATTTTATTTATTTATTTATTTGGTGAATACATATAATTTGAGCCTCTATTATGCTATTTTTTAAAAGTTTCCAGGCAGCTTGCAGGCATTTCACTCTTGTAACTGTTCCTTTTAATTTCCATTTAACTAGCTTATTCATTCTTGTGTAGTCCCCCTTTGTGAAGTTAAATGATGCTATGGTGGGTTTCTTTGGTATTCCCTCCTCCTCCAAAGAATGTTCAATTTAATTACATTATGATGCTATTGCTGATCATTTCAGCTGTATTCACCTCTTGGACCAGATCCAGTGCGCCACTTAAAACTCAGTCAAGAACTGCCTCTCCCCTTGTGGGTTCCATGACTCCAAGAAGCAGTCATTAATGGTGTCTAAAAATGTTATTGCTGCATCCCATCCTGAGGTTACATGTACACAGTCAATATGGGGATAGTTGAAATCCCCAATTATTATTTAATTTTCTATTTTTATAGTCTCTCTAATCTCCCCGAGCTTTTCACAGGCACCATCTCCCTCTTGGTCAGGTGGTTGGCAGTATACTCCTAGTGCTATACTCTTATCAAATCAAGATATCAGAGGGGTAGCCATGTTAGTCTGGATCTGTAAAAGCAGCAAAGAGTCCTGTGGCACCTTATAGAATAACAGACGTATTGGAGCATGAGATTTCGTGGGTGAATACCCACTTCATCGGCTGCATGTCTGCTTTTATCAATCAAGATGGAATTTCAATCCATAGGGATTCAGTGGTATAGTTTGGGCATTAAAGATGTTTACCATATTTGACCTTATGCTTTCTTTCATTTATAGTAACATCCCCCACCAGCACAACCTACTCTGTCATTCCTATATATTTTATACCCTCATATTGCCACCTCCAATGAATTATCATCATTCCATCAAGTTTCTGTGATGCCTATTACATCAATATCCTCAATACCAGGCAGTCAAGTTCACCCACCTCAGTATTTAGACTTCTGGCATTTGTACACAAACACTTATAAAATTTGTCAATATGTAGTTGTCTGCTTTCAAGTGATGTAATTGAAAGGGACTCTTTTTTGTTTGACTGTTCCTTTTCAGTTCCTTCCTATACTTGATCAACTTCCATTCTCTTTACTAGTATATTGAGAAAAGGTGATTGTATCTGCATTTAGTGTTATTGGTCCATACCAGGGAGAAGTCTATAAATTAAACTATGTAAAGTAGTAAGTTATATGCCCCCAGAGTCCTCACTTGGGCTTTCTGAGATGTAGATTTCACACTAGGTGAACAGCTTTGCCCAGGAAATCAATATGTGGACTCCTCTTGGAGAGAGGACACAGGGCATTTCTCCACTCCAGTCACAGCCTCTTATATAGGCTATAGGCCATAGTAGCAGCCCAAGTCAGAGCCCCTTCCCATTTGGGGTTTGAGGTCAGTGGACCTGGAGTGGATGTTGACCACACACTTGTCATTCCCGTGTCCCTTCAGCAATGTTCAATCTTCCCAGTTGCTCCTAGGCAGCAAAAACATATTTTGGCTCTTATACTGTCAGGGAATGGGTCTGCAGATCTTAACCTTTGTATAACATCAGAAAATGTAAAACACCCTATTACTATGGAAACACAAGAACAAAACCATTTAATATGGGACAATAGGTTTCTATGGAGACCAAAGCACTATCAATGCTCAATTGCTTTTTAACTATGAACCTTTTTTTAAAAAAAATGGGTTTCTGGGTTACACCAAAACCTGTATGTCAATCAAAGTAGTTTTGTAGTGAGATATATCCAATAATCTGGATGTGTCTCCAAATATTTCTGAATTTTTTTGATATAGAAATTGTACTGGAAATCTCATGAGAACAATCGCTCTCATTAGATCTTTCCTGGTTCCTGCTTCGTTGAAAATATTAATGGAACAGTTTTACTTGAATTATTTTGGATACTTCTGGTTTCTGTTCCAGTCTAAGCCAGCAGATGCACAGTGCACACATAAATTAAAAGGAGAAAAAAGATAAAATCTGCAGGGGTGGGGGAGTGTCTAGTTATAATTAGAGATTTTAATGAAGCTTCAGTTCTTATTTTATCCAAGCCTGTTTGCCTAGTTTCTAACTTACAAGAAAAAAATACTATACAAACTTTGATGTTGCTGTAGATTTCAGTGGATTTTTTTGTTTTATGCTCAGCATAAACAAGATTCTAAAAAAATACCTCTACTGATACTTCTAAAATAAAAGCAGAACTGTGGAATTGACTGTACCAAGTTTCATGTGACAACGACATAGCTGCATTTAGGATTACTTGTGTTTTTTTAATCAGGATTTTCTCAATTTTTGCTAGAGAATTAAATTTATAACACTGTGTGAATGTAAAATTAGTATTTTGAATTTCTCCCCCCCCACACACACGTAACGCTGAACTGTGAAATTTCAAGCCAAAATAGTTTCATTTTCACTTTGTCTGTACTACAGCGTGTACAAAACAGAAGTGAAAAATCTGATTAATACTACTATTGAGACGCATGCTAACTTGTTATATCCAGAGAAGCAGTAGGTTATTTCCAAGCTGATTTCATTTATAGAAAGGACAGCACATTCTTCTTAAAAAATTACCTAAGACAGTTGGGGAATTTAGACTCTAAGGTATAGTCCCAGTTAATAATTTTGTGTAAATTATTTAACTTTAACCCTCTCATACCCTTTTATTCTGAGAGATGCTCAAGTACTATGGTACAGATAAAATAGACTAATTTTTTATTGTATGCAGTGTTGTTGTAACCATGTCAGTGCCAGCATATTAGGGAGACAAAGTGGGTGAGGTACTATCTTTTACTGGACCAACTTCTGTTGGTGACAGAGACAAGCTTTTGAATTTATACAGAGATCTTCTTCGGGTCTGTCTAAGCTTAAAGGCTTGTCTCTCTCACCAATACAAGTTGTTCCAATAAAAGATATTATCTCACCCACCTTATTTCTCACATGGAAGACACACTGCATAAATAAGGGTTCCTTAATTGAAGAGGCAAATTGTGATTATGTACAAATACTGTTTTCCATTAATATAAATTATAGCCATACTTATATTCGTATCCAAAACCCCAAGTTGTGTTCTGCATTTTGCCTTTTTCAATAATTATTGGATCTCTAAAATATTCTACTGTTCTATCATACTTGCTTTGAAATAGCATAGCACTTCCAGATAGAAAGGCAGGAGTTGTGAGGCAGAATGGATAGATCTGCGTAAAACTACCAATTCTTCACTTCAGAATTGTGCATCTGCAAAAAATGTTTATTTGTATGACTATCCATAAACAGGATTCAGGTAGAAATGTGGCTATTTCTGAAGAGAGACTTTCACTGTGAGTTATGCAAACTTCAGCTCATGAGCAAAAGCATAAGACTTCTCAAAGCAGAAATTTCCATTTCCACAACAAAGGTTTTATAAGAGAGATAAAAACGTGTGTTTCAGAGCATAAGGCAACTATTAACTGAAGAGGGTTATAAATAGATTGCCCTTATGAGCAAGTTATTCCTAACCATGGAGGTTTTACACCCTACTCAGAGGCACCTGTAGTGGCCACATTTGGAGATGGAATACTGGATAAGATGGACCAGTAGTCTGAGCCAATGAATCAGTTCCTTAATTCCTGTGTTTTCAGGGCCACCCGGGGGGGAACAAGTGGGGCAATTTGCCCCAGGCTCCGGGCCCCACAGGGTCCCCGTGAGCCCTGGCCCGGTGGTGGTCCGGGTCTTCGGTGGCGGGGGGCCCTTCAGTGTTGCCGAAGACGCATAGCGACTTAAGGGCCCCCCGTTGCTGAAATGCCCCGCGAGCCCTGGCCCGGCGGCCATTCGGGTCTTTGGCGGCATTTCAGCAGCGGGGGGCCCTTCAGTGCTGCCAAAGACGTGGAGGGACTGAAGGACCCCCTGCCGCCAAAATGCCGCTGAAGACCCGGACCACCGTCGGGTGAGTACAAGCGCCGCAGCTCCCCCACTTTGCCCCAGGCCTCCTGAATCTTCTGGGCGGCCCTATGTGTGTTTACATGGCAAGCACATGCTGAAGCAAGCATGCAAATAAGAATTCTCACAGTGCTTGTGAAATTCTACATCGACTTCTTCTAGCCTACGTCATGGACCTTGTCACTCTTTACTCTTGGTTTGCTGTTTTTTCGCCTCTCTGTCTACTCATCCAGTCTTGCCATTGGTGCAAAAACCTTCTTCTATGAGGGTTCTGACATCTGGCACAGATTTCCCTGCTCTTAATTCTCCTTTCTCCCTCACTCCCATCCCAAATCTCATACCACTACATGTGATGAATAGCTCACATTCCGTGGAAGTCGTTAAATCTGGGTTGGAGATAGGGAGTACTTGGCTAACAGGAAACCTCCAGAAAAAAAAAAAAGGATTGAGAAATATGTGAATACCTTGCCACCAGAAGAGTGATTGAAGCAACAGGAAGTCTGGCCTACTTAAAAAAGCGACAGATACACTCATGCCCCATCTTGACTCATGGAAAAAAGTGTTATCATACCACATGTAAATTAATAAGTTGCAAAAAACATGTGATAAAATCCTGCTGAAGACAAGGCAGTGTGTAATTTTACCACCTGTTAGCAAATCAAGGCCAGGAGCCTAGGATTTACCTTGACCTGCTAACTCATATGAAAACTACAAACTGCTTGTCAACATTAGGATTATACCACATATTTACCATATAGTAAGTAAAGTGGCATGAAAACAGTGTTTTTTCCTAGTTTGGATGCATCCACAAAGGAACAGGCTAAGGATACATGCTGCTGTGTCAGACAAGGGGTCAGACACTAGGGTTTGATCTCTGGAATCATGTACAAGTGACTTTTTCTTCACTGTATCTGAAAAAAGCCACCCTTGGCAACATTTGTGCAAGGTAAACCTTAAGCACCTGGAAGTATCCATATCTGTCAGTTCCTTGCCAAACCTGCCTCAAAAGTAACTATTACCCAGGCCAAGACCTCTGCAGGGAAAGAAGCCCTCATGTGGACAATAGCCCTCTTTATTCCAATTATCAGACTAACTCATTTTGCTATGCCTAAATCATTCTCCCCCAAATAATAATCATGTGCTGGGAACGAAGAGCAGAGGAAGGGCATTAGCTGGTCCCACAACATGCTGCTCTTTCCTTGCCCCCTCAGGCAGACACCATATTGGGCAAACCTAACTGGGAGCCTCCACACTTGCCAGATGTCCTTCTACAGGACCAGTGCATGACACTGTGCCTGGATAGCCCAACATCCAGCAGTGGGTCCCCTCCATTCCATCCTAAAGATGAACAAACAGCAACATCCTTAACAAAGACAGACCAAACTGAACTCATTATTCCCTTGTGGAGGCTGAATGTAAGAACTGAAACACTGATTGCCAACACCCAATAGATTGTATCTGCTTCCTTTCCCAACATTAGAGCTAACGTGGCTGCCCCTATCCTAAGGGCATGTCTATGCTACAGAATTAAGTTGACCTAATTTACGTCGGCATAGAGCCACCACAGTAATTACATTGCTGGTGAGTGTCTTCACTTTGCTTCTTGTGTTGGGGGTGCCCGTCCTCACCAGGAGTGCTTGTACTGATTGTAGTGTCAGTGTCGGGCATTGTAGGATGGCTTATGAAAGCCAGTAACAGTCAACGTAAGCAATGCAGTGTCTACACAGACACTGTGTCGACCTAACTACATCAACATTGACTCTACGTCTCTTGTGGAAGTGGAGTTATTAAGTTGGAGCAGTAGGGCAGTTATGTCATCAGGAGCAAAATTTTAGTGTAGACACTAACATAGTTAGGTCGACATAAACTGCCTTGCATCAACCTAAATCTGTAGGGTAGACCAGGCCTTAATGAATGAGAGTTAAAAACCTTCAGAGATAGCCAAGAACTTGATCCCTTTCTTCAGTGGTGCTGTGAACTGAAACCTGGTTAACAAATTCCCATCCCTGTGGATGAATAATAGCTCTGAGCCCAAAGACCAAATTGAAATTAATGCCTTTAATGCCTTCGCAGGGAAAATACCCTCTTCACCACATTCATTCAGCACAATATGAGTTCCCTGTAAGTCTTTGAAACATAATGCCCTGTCTACCTCATTCTTCTTTGAACCAAAAACTAATTCCCTGTCATAAACAGATAGTTAAGGGTTAATGTCTCTTTTGCCTGTAAAGGGTTAAGAAGCTCAGTAAACCTGGCTGACACCTGACCAGAGGACCAATGAGGGGACAAGATACTTTCAAATCTTGGTGGAGGGAAGTCTTTGTTTGTGCTCTTTGTTTTTGTTGTTGTTCGCTCTCGGGACTGAGAGGGACGGGACATCAATCCATGCTCTCCAAATCTTTCTGAATCAGTCTTTCATGGTTCAAACTTGTAAGTAGCCAGGGAAGGCGGATTAGTTTTAATTTTGTTTTTCTCAACTTGTAAATGCTTCTTTTTGCTGGAAGGATTTTTACCTCTGTTTGCTGTAACTTTGAACCTGAGGCGAGAGGGGGTTTCCTCTGGGCTATCTGAATCTAAGTACCCTGTAAAGCATTTTCCATCCTGATTTTACAGAGATAATTTTTACCTTTTCTTCCTTTAATTAAAAGCTTTCTTTTTTAAGAACCTGATTGATTTTTCTTTGTTTGAAGATCCAGGGAATTGGGTCTGCACTCACCAGGAGTTGGTGAGGGAAAGGAGGGGGGAATGGTTAATTTTTCCTTGTGTTAAGATCTAGGTGGGTGGCTCTGAGTTCCCCCAGGGAAGGTTTTGGGGGGACAGGGAGTGTGCCAGACACTAACTTCTGGCTGGTGGCAGTGTTACCAGATCTAAGCTAGGAATTAAGCTTAGAAGGGTCCATGCAGGTCCCCACATCTGTACCCTAAAGTTCAGAGTGGGGGAGGAAACCTTGACACTCCCCTATTGTAGAAACCCATGAGGAAGTTGCCTTAAATAGCACTGCTTCAATGCCACTAATGCAAATCTTAGGGAATATACCAGGGGTTCTCAAACTGGGGGTCGGGATCCCTCAAGGGGTCGCAAGGTTCTTACATGGAGGGGGTCACGAGATGCCAGCCTCTACCCCAAACCCCACTTTGCATCCAGCATTTATAATAGTGTTGAATATATAAAAAAGTGTTTTTAATTTATAGGGGGAGTCGCACTCAGAGGCTTGCTATGTGAAAGAGGTCACCAGTACAAAAGTTTGATATCACTGGAATATACAGACTAAATCCCTTAAAATCAGGACAGTTACTGGTTTCTACAACCTACAGTAGGAACACTAAAATGTGACAAACCTTCTAGTAACCTGCAAATTAAAAACCCAGTGCAAAGATCAGGGAAGTTTACTAATCCCTGCTAACTGATACACAATTGAACTACCATGAACTGGATTACATGCAGTTCTGGAATAGGCCATGGGCAGGGTAGAACCCGGCACACTCTGAAATCCATGAACTCTAATAATAGTATTTTGTAAATTTTGAACATCCAGGAGGAAATGGAGTTTTCCACTAGTCTGACAGCCATAAAGTAACCCAAGGTTCCATAATTCTCAAGGTATTGCTGCTGGTCTTCAGTGCTAAATCCTTGAATCAAATGACCTGAAATCTATGCAGAATATTGGCAATGCCTTTATTAATCTTGGGGAAATGTCAGGCAGTGAGATGTGAATACACTTGCAGGCACTGCAGTACAAATGCACACACCAAATGCCTCACACAGATGCCTCTGGCACTTAAATAGATTTTAAAGCCAGAAAGGCACCATTATCGTCATCAAATCTGACAGGCATTTGCAAAACACAAGTATGACACAAAGGTCCCTTAGCAAAGGGTCCCTTTGTAACAACCCAGGGACTAGAACCCAGATCTCAGAGCCTGGAACAGATTCGATTCCCACAGTACTATTAGCAGGCCATACAAAGGCATAGCCAGGGAGCACTATGAAGAGTAAATACCACAGGAAGTACCCCCCAAGAGACTCAGAGTGATGGTATCCTGTGTCCCTTTGATTGGCCCAGTGCCCTATTTATTCCCAGAGGTTCTCCTAGGAAGTTGTCTGGGGAACCACACAGACTTTGGCCTGCTGCCATGTCAGACTTTGCTTGATCTCCTGATGCCCAGCCTCTGAGTTCAGTCTGACTCCGACCCTGATTCCTGCCTCCTGATTCTAGCTTGGTATTACCTCTGCTTTCCAGTGTCCAATCCCAACCTGACCCAGACTCTTGCTCTGGTTCTTGTGATTCCTCCAAACTCCTGCATGGTGACTACTGTCTCTGGTGGGCAGACCTCAACCCAGTTGTGACCCCTATAGGCCAGACTACCTATGCCTATGAGTTTGACTCAGACATGACAAACTCTCTCTCTCTCATACATTGCTTACAGGGTATTTATCCATAAAGGGTAACAAGTAAGGTCACTATTGACAGCTTGCAACTTATTGATGTTCGTACATCTTACATTTAAGGAAAAATTGAACTATACTGAAGTGTATGCCCTTATTGTCTTAATGCTAAAAGGAGTTACCACAGAATGATATTACTCAGTGACAGCCTGGGAGTCTGACTTATTTGGTTCAGTTCAGGTTCAGATTCAGTTGCATTCAGTATGTTTGGGTTTGGTTGTGGTTCAAGGCACCCAAAAACCCCAACACAGTTCAGTTACAGGGTCAGAAGGATTCAAAACAAATTTCAGTCTTGGTGGAAATATATTCAAAGAAAGAAAAACTTAAAATTAAAACTATTTTCATGTTTGATTATTTATTTATTATCTTACATGAGTTTTCCTAGTGTTTTTGTGTTGTCAAATAAACACAGTTATTTTTATCAACAATTTGAGCAAATTAAAACAACTTCTACTACTCACTCTGTCCTATTGAAGCTCTGCAGTGAAATCTGAATTTGGTGCATGGGCCCTGTCTCACGTGGGGCAACTAGAGAGAGGAGTTAGAGGTGGGTGGGAAGAGGCCTGTCTAAAGGGGAGAAAGGTTTCCCTTAGGCTTGAAAAGTTACTAACTTCTGGGACCATGGAACATTCCATCCCTTCTCTCCCCAGTGGAGAGTCTCAGAGATGGTTTATCTATCTCTGGGGCCCCTGCTGCCTCACGTGGTGTTCAGGCAGCTCCTAAGCTGCCCCTCTCCCTCCATACTATTGTGGGCTGGCCTCCTCCTAGTCTTATTATACTGGGACAGGCCTTTCTGGTAGAAATCCCTCATTATTTGTTATGTTGCTGTCTTGTTATATAAGATCGGTCTTTTTTAAAAATATATATATATATTGAGCTTATAAAATGCTGATCCTTTATTTTAACCACTAACCCAATTTCTTTTTCAGTTCAGTTCCAGTTCAGATTCAGTAGGTAGGACAAAATTATGGTTCAGGTTTGCTTCTGGCTCAAGTAAAAATACCAGTTTGAACTGGTTTTCTGGTTCCAGTTCAGTTCCAGTTTGACTCCCTGGTGAAGGCCTATTCACAAAGGAGGGAGTTGCCACCCCTACCTGGAGAGCTAGTGATGTAACACAAGGCTCAGTTGTCTCCCTTTGCCCCACCCCAGAACAATCAATGGAAAACCGTCAAAAACAACTTCAAACATATGAAACCACTTGGAGGTAAAAAAGGACCATTACAACAGACAGGGGATTGCCTTGTCTACTAATAAAGCACAAAGAGTGTTTCATTATATCACAGAGTGGGAAGAGACACTCTATATCCATTCATTGAGGAGACATCTAGTGGAGCAGGGGTGTTTCATGAAAGTTTGGGCCTTGGTTTCTATGAAGCCAGACAGCTCTGCAACAGGCTGAACTTGGGAGGAAAATCCGGTTTATTGGACAGGAAAGGTAACTACTTACAAGTGTAGACCCTACTTTTTGCTTTGTATTGTAACCATTTGTTTCCATCACTCACTCTTGTTTCTAGTTGAATCTCTATTCTCTCTTAAATAAACCTTCTTTTCTTTTATTAGTGCTCATAAGTGCTGTGTGTTATACAGGAGCGGGTCATTAAAGCTAGTATAGCTGGGAGACAGGAGATATTGGATCTCCTGGGCCTGTGGGTAGAACAGGCTGGGCAAATACAGCTATGAACCAGCTGTAGAAATGTGAAACCCTATGAGCAGATTGCATGGGAGATGCAGGAGAAAGAATATGAAAGGAACCAGCAGCAGTGCCACATGAAAGCAAAGGAACTGAGGCAAGCACACCAGAAAGCCAGGGAAGCCAACAGTTGATCTGGCACTCAGCCGCAGACCTGCCACTTCTACAAAAAGCTGCACACCATGGTTGGTGGAGACACCACCATCACCCGACACACTTCTGTGGATACCTCCAAGGAGCCCGAGTCACAGGCAAGGTGAACAGCGAGGTGAAGGAGGAAGATGGGGGACATGTGACCAGAGGAGCCAGCTATGCCAAGAGTCAGGGCCTCTTTGAGACTCCACCACAGTCTAGTCAGTTCTAGCAGTTGAGACAAGCCTGATGCAGGGAAGGAACCTCAGGTAAATGTGTAAACTTATCTCCCATTACAGTGGTGGCATCCCCAACTTACCAGGACACTATCAACTCTGTATTAATTTGCTTGTACTAGAAGAAGTAGTGGTACAACAAAGAGAGGTGGAGTTGTTATCTGCTTTTCATTCCCCTGTAGAGTTAGGCAGAGGTTCGGGGCATGAGGGGCAGTTTGTTTATGTACAGAGGGATGTCCTTTGAATCTTCCTGAGAGATCTCAATGAAACTTTCATGGCTGCATTCCTTTCTCAAAGGTTCCTAGGGATGGCAGACTTATTTCTTCCACCGTGGTAGGACACTTACCCCTGCCATCAGCGATAACTTCAGCAGGCACTATTGAAGTATACAGGCTAGCAGTCTATGAGCCTGGGTGGCTTTGGGATTCCAGCAACAGCTATGCTCTACTTTTGTTATCCTCAGGAGTGAGATATTAGCTAAAAATCACCGCTGCCTGTGGAAAATAGTGCAAGTATTTAAAGCCATTGCCCTGTACTCATAGTTTCATGCAACCAAGCAATTCCCTCCTCATTTCCTTCAGCTCAGGAAGCCCATACTCACCATGGCTGATGCTGTGAGTCGCACCATGCACAAGCACTCTGAAGCAGAAGTGTCACTAAGCATGTCGTGTTTAAAACTTTAGGGATGCAAGGGAAGGTAGTTCTGAATCTTAAGTTTTGCTTTCCTTTAGGACTATATTGACAATGGTACCTCTGCGTGTTTTCTCTGTAGCTGCTGCCATTGTGGCCTTCAGAGTCTCCCCTTCCATGCTCATGGAATGCCTAAGCCAGATAAGGAGCAAAAAGAAGAGGATTCGGTATGATGTGTTCAATGAGGTCCTCCAAGCTAGAGCTGCATCAGACTATGACACAAGACCTGGAGAATGAACATTGCAAATAGCCTGGAAAAGGAAAGAGTGAAGAGGAGAAGGAGAGGGAGATGCATCAGGACACAATGGGGCTTCTCTGGCAGCAAGTACAGATGCTGCAGACTCTTGTAGACCAAACAGGTTCAACAACCTGGGCTCACTTCCCTTTGCAATTCATGAAGAACTCCATTGCAGCACCTACATCCTCCCTCCCTACCCAAAATTCTATGTGGCAACAGTGCCTGCATCCCTACCTTACTTTACCCCAGGGGACATTAAGGACAACCGCATTTTCACATACACTGACCTGTGAAAGCCACAGTAGCTGTAGGTGTAGCTAAAATTGATACAAATGTTTTCTTGATAAGTTCTGTTCTATAAATATATTAAGCTTTTAATAGATTAATATATTTTGTTGAGGAAGAATCAACATGGTTTTAGTAAAAGGAAATCATGCCTCACTAATCTAGTAGAATTCTTTGAGGGGGTCAACAAGCACGTGGATCAAGGGGATCCAGTAGATATAGTGTACTTAGGTTTTCAGAAAGCCTTTGACAAGGTCCCTCACCAAAGGCTCTTACACAAAGTAAGCTGCCACAGGATAAAAGGGAAGGTGCTCTCATGGATTGGTAACTGGTTAAAAGATAAGAAACACAGGGTAGGTATAAATAGTTTTGAGAATAGAGAGAGGTAAATAGTGGTGTCCCCCAGGGATCTGTTGTGGGACCAGTCCTATTCAATATCTTCATAAATGATCTGGAAAAAGGGGGTAAACAGTGAGGTGGCAAAATTTGCCGATGATACAAAATTACTAAAGATAGTTAAGACCCAGGCAGACTACAAAGAGCTACAAAAGGATCTCTCAAAACTGGGTGACTGGACAACAAAATGGCAGATGAAATTTAATGTTGGCAAATGCAAAGTAATGCACATTGGAAAGCATAATCCTAACTATACATATAAAATGATGGGGTCTAAATTAGCTGTTACCACTCAGGAAAGAGATCTTGGAGTCATTGTGGACAGTTCTCTTAAAATATCCACTCAATGTGCAGCAGCAGTCAAAAAAGCAAACAGAATGCTGGGAATCATTAAGAAGGGGATAGATAATAAGACAGAAAATATCATATTGCCTCTATATAAATCCATGGTATGCCCACATCTGATGTGGTCGTCCCATCTCAAAAAAGATATATTAGAATTGGAAAAGGTTCAGAAAAGGGCAACAAAAATGATTAGGGGTATGGAACAGCTTCCGTATGAGGAGAGATTAATAAGACTGGGGCTTTCCAGCTTGGAAAAGAGACAGCTAAGGGGAGTTATGACTGAGGTCTATAAAATCATGACTGGTGTAGAGAAAGTAGATAAGGAAATGTTGTTTACTACTTCTCATAACACAAGAACTAGGGGTCACCAAATGAAATTAATAACAAATAAAATGAAGTATTTTTTCACACAACGCACAGTCAACCTGTGGAACAACTTGCCAGAGGATGTTGGGAAGGTCAAGACCATAACAGGGTTCAAAAAAGAACTAGATAAATTCATGGAGGATAGGTCCATCAGTGGCTACTAGCCAGGATGGGCAGGAATGATGTCTCTAGTCTCTGTTTGCCAGAAGCTGGGAATGAGCAACAGGGGATGGATCCAGTGGTGAGCTTGAGCCAGTTCGAGCCGGTTCGCACGATCCAGTTGTTAAATTTAGCAGCCATTTTAGAACAGGTTGTTCCAGGACAACCAGTTCTATAAGGGCTGCTAAATTTAACAAAAGCTCCGGCCCAAGCTCTCCTGCTCCGCCCCCTTTCTCCTCCCCCTGCCCTGCTTCCTGCGAATCAGATGTTCGCGGGAAGCCTGAACAAGCAGCAGGCAGGCAGGTAAGCTGGGGAGGGGAAGTGCGGCTCCGCAGTGCGGCCTGGCTCGGCTCCTGCCCGGGGTCCGGGCGGCGCAGCGCGGCGGGAGCTCCTGCCGCCGGTCTGGGATCTGGGCGGCGCAGTGCGGCGGGGGCTCCTGCTGGTCCGGGCGGCGCGGCGGGGGCTTGGCTCCTGCCCCGGCATCCGGGCCCCAGCCCCAGCCCCAGCCCAGCTGGGCCCCCATCTCCAGGCAGCAAGGTAAGGGGAGCAGAGAGGGCATGTTGGATAGAGCCTGGATGGGGTAGGGGTCCTGGGGGGGCCATCGAGAATGAGAGGAGGGGTTGGGTGGGGCGGCAAGGGGCAGTCAGGGGACAGGGAAGGGGGGGATGGGTCAGGGGTCCCGGGGGGTGTGTGTCAAGGAACATGAGGGGTTGGATGGGGCATGACCCCCCCCTGGGGGGGGGGGAAGGAGGGAACCGGTTGTTAATATTTTGGCAGCTCATCACTGGATGGATCACTTGATAATTACCTGTTCTGTTCATTCCCTCTGGGGCACCTGGCATCGTCCACTGTCGGAAGACAGGATACTGGGTTAGATGGACTCTTGGTCTGACCCAGTAGGACCATTCTTATGTTCTTAATGTTTTCGCTTTTAAATTGCACAGATTTTTCTTTTCACTTATTTTGTTACTGAATAAAATTCTATTATTTGAAACATAATTCATCTTTATTCGTTCACAACAGGTACTGCAGACTGCCTAGCAGTTCCAAAAGCACCCACTTGTTGTACACTGTGATGCAACTCATAGGATGAGTGACAAACAGTGTAATAATCATAACAGTACACCAAGCACTGAAAAATTAATAGGTGCATTGAGAGTGTTATACTCATACATGTGTACCAAGCACCACACAATTCCTAACAGGCCCCAACACATCAGGGCCAGATAGAGCACAGGACACCACAACAGATTACTGTGGCTCACTGTTAAAGTGCTCCTTAAAAGTCTCCCTGAGCTGTACACCACCATGTTGAGCTCTTCTAATAGCCCTTGCGTCTGGCTGTTCAAACTCAGCAGACAGCCATTCCACCTCTGCCCTCTATCCCAGTGGCTTTGCTTCACAGATATTATGCAGGATACAGCAGGCATCTGCAACCATTGCAATATTTTTTCTCACTGAGATCCAATCTGCTGAGTGAACAGTGCTAGTTCCCCTTCAATCTACCAAAAGCACATTGTGCACCAGCTGGACCAGTAGTTGAATTTTTCATTGGTGATGTCAAGGTGGCTGGTGTATGGATTCATGAGCCAGGGACTAAAGGGTAGGCTGAGACCCCCCAGGATCACTATTGGCATTTCAACATTACTAATGATAATCAACCAGCTGGGGCGGGGGGAGAAGTCCCTAATTACAGCTTTCTGAACAGTCCTGTGTTCTTAAAGATGGGAGTGGCATGCACCTTCCCTGACCAGCCAACATTGATGTCAGTGAAGCATCCTGGGTGATCCACCAATGCTTGCATAACCATAGAAAAGTAGCCCTTTCTGTTGATGTACTCTGTGGCAAGGAGGTCTGGTGCAAAGATGTGTGCGCCATCCATTGCTCCACCACAGTTTGGGAACCACATTGCTGCAAATCCATCCCTTATGTCCTGCACATTGCCCAGAGTCACGATCCTGCATAGCAGGAGGAGATTAATGGCCCTGCACACTTGTATGACAATGGTCCACCACTGTGGATTTTGCAAGGTCAGCTACTGCTACTGGTCAGAGGAAGTTTTCACTGTATTATTGCCACTCACTTCTTCGCTATCAGTGCAGCTCTCATGTTGGTGTACCTGCACTGGAGGGCTGGTGAAGGGTTTCAAATCACTTTAGTATTGAGTGCAGGGGTAATGAAATATTGCTATCCTTATTGTATGAGAATAGGGCAGCAGAACTATACTTAGCCTTCCCTGGTTGAGGGGGTCTCCCTAAAATTAACCTCACTCAATAAGCAAGGGGTAGGGATGCCAAATCCCAGTGAAGGATAAAGCGGGGGAGGGGTGTTCCTACCTGGAAATGCAGACTCTGTTTAGAGTCCTAGACGCCATTGAAAATTCCGCTCTGTAACAAAGGAGTCCAGATTGCAACCTGGGGAGTGGGACCTCTGAGCCCTCTGTCCCACCAACCTGGGGTATCCCTCTCACATTGTAATGCTGATGTCAAGTTACAAACCTCTAGCAGGTCCTGCACTTACACAGACATCCACAGGCAGGGACACACCCACTGAGTTACATGAATGATTTCCCAGCTACTCATGAACCAACAAGAGAGAGGCTCCAGCCAAAGCCCCCAGCCTTGCATCCCAGAACTGTACCATCCTTCCCTGTTCAGAAGCCTGACCAGTGTAAGTTCATTACCTAGTCTGCCCTTCTCTCAATGTGGAAAGCACTCACACTAGCCTTTGTAAACTGAGGGCTTGTCTGCACTTACCAGGGGAATCGATGCATGGGGATCAATACATTGGCGGTTGATTTAGCAGATCTAGTGAAGACCCACTAAATCAGCTGTGGCTCGCTCTCCTGTCAACTCCTGTATTCCACCTGAACGAGAAGCACAAGGGGAGTCGACGGGACAGTGTCTCCCATAGACATAGATCTATTTACCGCGAGGTCCACACTACACTAAGTACATTGACTTCAGCTACATTATTCACGAAGCTGAAGTTGCATAACTTAGATCACTCTCCCCCCTGTAGTGTAGACAAGGCCTGAGCTGCGATTTCCCAAGAACTTCAGCCAAAACACATTGTTTTAGGTAAAAAATAATACAGATTTATTAACTACAGAAGGGTAGATTATAAGTAGCAAATATAGAAATCGAAGTTGGTTACTTAAGAAATAAAAACAAATTTGAGTTCTACAAACTAAATGGGATTTGAATCAAGCAGTGTCTCACCCTGACAGATGGTAAAAGCAGGTTACAGGTCCTGGGACTCTTTTCCAGCCTGGAACTACCCTCCCCAATTCAAAGTCTTTGTCATCCAGATGTTTCTTCCAGGTGTTGTGTTATGGGGGAGAGAGGTCAAGTGATGATGTCACTTCTCTTTTACAGTTTCTTCCAACTTGCTGGAAAGATCTATGCTTGCAATCTGCCCCCACTGGTCAAACAGTTTACATGTTCTCTCAGAGGTCTCCATTGTATACATTCCTGGAATAGTGGATTCTTTCCTTGATAGGTGTTGAGGAGCCATTAACTGCTGTCTGGCTATTCCATTGTTGTACCTGAAAGGCTGGTTGTGTGTTCCCAACCTCACAACAAATTTCAGTAACATACACATAGCAAAACTTCATAACTTCCCATACAATCCAACAGGATACTAATGATACTAAGGATCAAGACTTTTAAAATGCCTCATTGTGCTTTGTACAAAACATATCAATTATCTGACAGTGATGAATATGGGGGATTCAGGTTGCTGCTCTGAGGTCCACAGTGTCACACCCTCTCCAGTGTTTAAAGACAGGGCTAATTAGATTCAACTGAGAATCATTGTTTCTATTCAATGATTACAAGAGCTGACTCACTGATAAGCAGGTCTAGGGGCTAAGCCTTAGATCTGGTGTAGGGACAGTGGTGAAATGAAAGACCATGCAGAGGCTGTACTGGCAGTGCGGTTTCCTGATACTTAGGCCTGATACTTCCTGATATAAAGGGCTCTTAATATCGATATCTTTACTCCTCCCTGATGAGAGGAGTAGCACTGAAATCGGTATTGCCGTTTTGAATTAGGGTTAGTGTGGCCGCTATTCGACGGTGTTGGCCTCCGGGACCTATCCCACAGTGCACCATTGTGACCGCTCTGGTCAGCAATCTCAACTCAGATGCACTGGCCAGGTAGACAGGAAAAGCCCCGCGAACTTTTGAATTTCATTTCCTGTTTGCCCAGTGTGGAGAGCTGATCAGCACAGGTGACCACGCAGCACTCATCAGCACAGGTAAGCATGCAGTCTGAGAATCGAAAAAGAGCTCCAGCATGAACTGTACGGGAGGTACTGGATCTGATCGCTATATGGGGAGAGGATTCTGTGCTAGCAGAACTCCGTTCCAAAAGACGAAATGCCAAAACATTTGCAAAAATCTCCAAGGGCATGATGGAGAGAGGCCACAACAGGGACTCACTACAGTGCCGCATGAAAGTTAAGGAGCTCAGACAAGCCCACCAGAAAACCAAAGAAGCAAACAAAGTCCGGGACAGGGCCGCAGACATGCTGCTTCTAAGCTGAGCTGCAGGCAATTCTAAGGAGGTCCGCCACCACTACCCCACCCCGACTGTGAATTCCGAGGCGGGGGTAATCTCAGCCATGCCTGAGGATTCTGCGGACAGGGAAGATGAGGAGGAGGAGGAGGAGGAGGAGGAGGAGGAGGAGGAGCAGCAGCAGCAGCAGCTTGCGGAGAGCACACAGCACTCTGTTCTCCCCAATAGCCAGGATCTTTTTCTCAGCCTGAATGAAGTACCCTCCCAACCCTCCCAAGGCAGTATCCCAGACCATGAGGCCATGGAAAGGATCTCTGGTGAGTGTACCTTTGTAAATATAAAACATGGTTTAAAAGCAAGCGTTTTTTAATGACTAATTTGCCCTGAGGACTTGGGATGCATTCGCGGCCAGTACAGCTACTGGAAAAGTCTGTTAACGTGTCTGGGGATGGAGAGGAAATCCTCCAGGGACATCTCCATGAAGCTCTCCTGGAGGTACTCCAAAAGCCTTTGCAGAAGGTTTCTGGGCAGTTCAGCCTTATTCTGTCCTCCATGGTAGGATACTTGACGAAGCCATGCTAGTAGCAAGTAATCTGGTATCATTGCATGACAAAGCCTGGCAGCATATGGTCCCGGTGTTTGCTGGCATTCAAGCAACATCCATTCTTTATCTTGCTGTGTTATCCTCAGGAGAGTGATATCGTTCATGGTAACGTGGTTGAAATACAGGAATTTAATTAAGGGGAGAGAGGTGGCCGTTCCTACGGGGCTGTTTGCCTGTGGCCGAAAAGAAATCCTTCCCTGCAGTTAGCCAAGCCGGGGGTCGGGGGGGAGGCATTGGCGCTGAGCTTTTCGTGTTTGGCTAGCAGGGATCTTCCCTGATACCAGCCACGTGGTGTGGGGAGGGGTAAAGCGATCATCCCAGAGAATTGGATGCGGGGGGGGTGTTAGTTTGTTTTCTGCTGCTGCACGTTAACAGGAAAACTGCAGCACTCAACGGGTTTTGCTTGGTATGTGGGAAAGGAGGGTGCTGGATATATGAAGGCTGCAGAAGCCGAAAGACAATGGCTTACCATGGCTGCATGCAAGCCGAATTCTGTTGCCCGGACCTGGGTCTGTGATCTCTAACACCAAAGCCACAGGCACTCAGTATTAAGATGCAAAATGCGACCTTGTACTGAAATCACATGTGCTATGTAATGTGAATAGTGTTGTTCACTGTGAAAGAGTATAACCATTGTTCTGTAAAATGTATCTTTTTAAATACTTCTCTTCTTTTTTTCCCTCCCGCAGCTGCAAATTTTTCAAGCCTCCCTCCTCCGTCCCAAAGGCTATCTCAGATAAGGCGGCGAAAAAAAAGGACGTGAGACTAAATGTTCTCAGAAACCATGGAATCAACCTGCAATGAAAGAGCTCATCTGAATGAGTGGAAGGTCACCCTATCCCAGTACAGGAAAGCTGCCAGTGAACGTGAGGCCATGAGGGACAAACGTGAGGAGAGGAGAGGAGATACTCTCGAGATGAGAGCAACGCTGGGGCTGCTGCTTGATCAAACTGACATGCTCCGGTGTCTGGTGGAGCTTCAGGAACGGCAGCAGGATCAGAGTCATGCTGCAGCCCTTGTATAACCACCCTCCCCCCGTCACCATGTTCCATAGCCTCCTCACCCAGACGTGTAAGAACGTGTGCGGGGAGGCTCCATGCACCCACCCACTCGACCCCAGTGGACAGCCCAACCAAAAGGCTGTCATTACTTTGAACATTTTTAGTGGCCTTTTCCTTCCCTCTTATCCTCCTCCCAAACTCCACCCAGGCTACCTTGTCAGGTCTCTCCCTCTTTTTATAATCATAATCAATTAATAAAGAATACATGATTTTTAAATGATACTGACTTTATTTCCTTAGAAAGCAAGCTGTGATCGAAGGAGGAGCGTGGGTGGCTTACAGGGAATGAGTCAACCAAGGGGGCGGGTTTTCATCAAGGAGAAACAAACAGAACTTTCACACCATAGCCTGGCGAGTCATGAAACTGGTTTTCAAAGCTTCTCTGATGCGCAGCACTTCCTGCTGTGCTCTTCTAATCACCCTGGTGTCTGGCTGCGCATAATCAGCGGTCAGGTGATTTGCCTCAGCCTCCCACCCCGCCATAAAGGTCTCCCCCTTACTCTCACAGAGATTGTGGAGCACACAGCAAGCAGCAATAACAATGGGTATATTGGTTTGACTGAGGTCTGAGCGAGTCAGCTTCCCTTTAAACATCCAGCGTCCCTTTAAACGTCCAAATGTACATTCTACCACCATTCTGCACTTGCTCAGCCTGTAGTTGAACAGCTCCTGACAACTGTCCAGGCTGCCTGTGTATGGCTTCATGAGCCATGGCATTAAGGTGTAGGCTGGGTCCCCAAGGATAACTACAGGCATTTCAATATCCCCAACTGTTATTTTCTTCTCTGGGAAGTAAATCCCTTGCTGCAGCTGTTTAAACAGACTAGTGTTCCTGAAAACACGAGCGTCATGAACCCTTCCCAGCCATCCCACGTTGATGTTGGTGAAATGTCCCTTGTGATCCACCAGTGCTTGCAGCACCATTGAAAAGTACCCCTTGCAGTTTATGTACTGGGTGCCCTGGTGCTCCGGTGCCAAGATAGATGGAATCCATATCCCTATCACCCCACCACAGTTAGGGAATCCCATTGCAGCAAAGCCATCCACTCTGACCTGCACATTTCCCAGAGTTACTACCTTTGGTAGCAGCAGGTCAGTGATTGCTTTGGCTACTTGCATCACAGCAGTAGATTTGCCTACTCCAAATTGATTCCCGACTGACTGGTAGCTGTCTGGTGTTGCAAGCTTCCACAGGGCTATCGCCACTCACTTGTGAACTGTGATGGCTGCTCTCATCTTGGTATTCTGGTGCTTCGGGGCAGGGGAAAGTAAGTCACAAAGTTCCATGAAAGTGCCCTTACGCATGGGAAAGTTTCACAGCCACTGGGAATCATCCCACTATGCAACACAAACAAGTCTGTGCTTGTTTCCCGGGCCCAAAATCGGTGTTCAATGGCTAGAACCTGCCCCATTAACAGCATGATCTCCAAAGCACCAGGGCCCGCGGTTTGAGAGAATTCTGTGTCCATGTCCATGCTCTCATCACTCTCGTCGCCGTGCTGCCGTAGCCGCCTCCTCCTTGCCTGGTTTTGCAAGTTTTGGTTCAGCATAAACTGCATGATAATGCTCGAGGTGTTTACAACGTTCATGACCGCTGTCTTGAGCTGAGCAGGCTCCATGCTTGCCGTGGTATGGCGTCTGCACAGTTCACCCAGGAAAAAAGGCATGAAACAGTTGTGTGCTGTTGCTTTCACAAAGGGAGGGGGAGCATGTACCCAGAACCACCAGTGACAATTTTTTTTGCCCTATCAGGCACTGGGATCTCAACCCACAATTCCAATGGGTGAGGGAGACTGCGGGAACTATGAGATAGCTACCCACAGTGCAATGATCCGGAAATCAACACTAGCCTCGGTACATGGATGCAACTTAGAGGCACCTGGGATAGTGTTAAGTTTTCCCAGATTACTGGCAGGGGGCTGGAGCCAGTTCTGTTTTGTACTGAACCCGGCCTTAATGCTGCCGACTCCACCTGGCAGAAGGATTACACTTGCAAAGAAAACTTGCATAAATTGCAAAAGCTGAAACCAGTTCTCTAGCATCCCAGGAAGCTTATGCTCCCCTCCACCCCTTCTCCCATCTTTCTTGTCCAACTCTCTATTAAGATCCACCAAGCGGCAGTGAAAAAAAGATCACCTCTCTACTGCTTTACCACAGGGCTGCATGTCCCAGAATAAGGCTGTCACACTTCAGTGAGATAACAGAGGTCCACCTCCTCCGGGCCCCACTGCACTTGCTGCTGTTGGTCTGCCCATCTGAAGCCTGACTTGGTGCCCACTAACTGAAGGAGCCCTTGAATCCCATATAAATACCAGAGCTGGTGGGGAGCCAAGTTCCTGGGGCCCAAAACTGAAAACAATTGGGGTTGGGGACCTAAGTGGCTCTAGAGTCCCCAGCCCATACTCAGCTGCCACATCCAACAACAGGGAAATCTTCATGATTATGCAAGGGAATTAGGGCTTCCATCCTGGATTGGGGTCTTGTGGTCCAGACCCTTATGTCTTTTTGCTCAAGGTGGGACAGAAAGGCAAAATCCTCTGCAACTACGGTCATTCCATGAACTGGGTTTTAAAGGTGTCCAGAGAGAGTAATGGAGCCTGAATTCTTCTCCCCAAGTCCTCTAGCAGCTCATACTTCATTGGCCAGATGCAAGTGTATATTTTAGTTAATGGCATTAGCTAAAGTGCATGTAACAGGGTTTAAATCTCCTTCTGGAGTGCAAGGGAGTCATCCCTGTAAATGCTCCTCTGCCCCACTGAATAAAGGAGAAAACAGAAACCAAAGGCCCTGATCCTGCAAACTGTGACGGTGATGTTTAACTTTAAACATGTGAGTTGACCTATTGACTTCAGTGGAACCTCACTTGCAGAAATTTTATCACCAGTGTCAGAGACAACATGTGGGGGGCAGGTCATATATCATCCCCCTCCCCCGATTTCTGCCTGGGTTTATATGCCCTCTCCTGAACTCTACTGCATACCTTTAAATTATGCCTCCATCCCTCTTCCCCCCAGCAGTTACACACCATCTCTGACCTGTGTTAATGTTTGCAGTACTGATATGTAACTTTGCAAAGCTCAGACTTATATACACCTGTAGATGGGCCGGACTCACCCCTGCGGCACCTCCTGCTGGTGACTCCTGGGAATTAGCTCTTTCCAGCTCTGGAGTGCCCTCTGCAGGCCAGTGATCCGCCTGTCCTCTGGCCCCCCCGTGTCCCTCCCTGGACCCAGTGCCCTTTTACATGGGGTGCTGCCCCCTGGAAGTAACCCCTTTCTCTCAGGGTCTTCCCTCCCAGGGGAACCCCAACCCACTATTCCCACCTCACCTCAGTATATGGCTACTGCCAGTCATTGTCTAGACCCTGCGGCCGACTGCAGTATCAGCCTACTCATCACTGGCAAGGTTGGGTTTGGACCTGCTGCTTTGGCCTACCCCTGGGCTGCCCTCTGCAACCCCCAGTACCTGTTGGCCCAATGCTAGGCCGCAGCCTGGGGCTTTCCCGGCTGGAGCTCCCCAGCCCTGCTCCCCTCAGGTACTTTGTCTCTAGCTCCCTGAAGCCAGGCCCCTCTCCCTCTACAGGTAGAGGAAGACTCCTTCTGGCTTCCCTGGCCTGATAAGGCCCAGTTGCTTAGTTTGGGGCGTGGCCCCAGCTGCAGCCACTTCTCCCAATCAGCCAGAGTTTTACCTTGCCCAGCTGCAGCCCTCTGCGGGGCTTTTCCAACCCCTTCCAGGTTGGAGCGGGTGGTCACCCCACTACAACACCTTTCAAACAAAAGGAGTCACTTCAGTTAAGTCCAGCGAGTTATGCTGGTGTAAGAGTGAGGAAAGTAAGAGGAGCTAACGGAAGTAATGGATAACTAGATGCTATTGTGATAAGTACATTATAAGTGCCTACAATGGATTCAATTCCCCCACCTCAACTTTTACCTAGAGTTACCACTGCTTCTTAACAGAAGGGACGGAGAGGGTGTGAAGTGTATGTATGTAACTAGAAATGACCCATAAATTATAAGAGTTAGGATATGAGATCCTTCCCCTGCAGGCAGTGGGTATGTCTACACTGCAATCCCTGGTATGATTGCAGCTTGGAGAGACATACCTGCACTAGTTTTACCCATTCTATAGCTGTGCAACCCAGGCTTCTGGGTGGACTTGTAGAGCCTGTATTGAAGCCTGCATCACCACAACTTTACTGCTGTTTTTAGCAGTGCTAGCATGGGTGAAGCACCAGCATTGCACCACTTTAACTAAAAGGTTAGATAAGTGAAAGCAAACAGAGTAAGCATTTTAATTTGGTTTAGAACTGGTTTATGCTAAATCAAAATAAGGCTATTTTCAGCCAAAATAAAAACATCCACACAGAGGTTTAACCTAAACCAGTGCACATGTGTTTGAATAACCTCTTATCCAAAAGGCAATTCTACAGTTCAGTGCCTCCTGACACAAAGCTAGTTTATTTGTAAGGGAAGTTCCGCCTACAGAAATGCTAAGGGCCTGCTCTAAGACCCACTGAAGTCAGTGAAAGGAATCTCAGTCTTCAGTGGGAATCAGGATCAGGATCTGGATATGCTTAGGAGCCCAAAATCTCCTCTCCTGCCACTGAGCATCATCAGAAACTTAACAGAGTTTCACTGTAACAGTGTGAAGAGTTGGAGGATTTAGATTTTCCTCATACACTTTCCACAGAGAGATTAAAAGGACCCAACCCTGATATAGCTTATAAGAATTGAGAAGATAAAAGCCTAAAAAAAGTGTATGGCTGCAGGCCACCAGAAAAATGATATTAATTTCTTTAATAGAAATATGCATGTAGGACAGATATATAAGACTCCATATCCTTTGGAATTCAAGATAGTAGTCTCAGAATGATACAATGTGTACTATTTCCAGCGCAGAATAAGTCATATCATTTGAGTCCCAAGTCTAAGCAAAAAGTGGCTATGTCTATTGAAAAATACTGGAATTGTTTTTTAGGTCACTTATGTGCCTGTTCAAACATTAGATAATAAATCCACTTAGGGAATGATATTTGGCAGCAGAAAAGAGATTCTGCCAGGTTTAGTTAATTTTATTAGGTTCTAACAATATGTTTGCCAATAAATGCATAATACATTTTTATATATTTTGATTTTACTATTTGAAATAGGATTTTTTAATGTTTTCACGTATCTGTATATTGTGAATATACGGCAGTCTATACGGTTAACTCCCACTGAACTAATTGAGAGTCTTGCACACAGTAACACTTTGACAGATATCAGACCAATAGAATTAAACTTATTAATTCTCTCCATATAATCTTATTAATTTAATATAAAATTTAAACACAATAAATACTGATTGGTTCTGTGGTAAATATCCTCTGGGCCTGAGTATAAAGAAGCAAGATACACATCTTTGGTTTAGCAGATTCCTAAATATGGTTATTATTCACTGGGGCAATAGTTATTTTCTCTTTATACCGTGGCACATCCATACATAAGACTGGCTTCCTATTCTGCTGCTGTTCAGTCATTTAATATAGTTAAGAATTCCAGGTATAGATAAGAAGGATGCTTTCCCCCTGGAAAATTAGTTATTTTAAATATGTCAGAAAAACAGTTCCAGAGACTGAAATCTCAGTTTAGCCACAAATAAAGAACAGTGGGAGTGCAAGGACCATCCAATTACTATTACCTTACAAAAACTACAACTTTAAAAAAATGAAACATCTTTCATTGTCATTTGACTGACAAATGTATTTGCTTTATTAGAAAGGAATTATGGTACCCTATGGTATCCTGCTGGGTGCCCTAAACTCCCTATGAAGCCAAGATGCAAAATGATTGGAGTGAATCACTTTCTGTTCTCATCAAATGTGGGATTGAAGTCCATTCATGGCATCAGGCACTTGTTGGTCATCCCAATGGAAGCTCTCCAAACTGTTATAATCTCAGATAGGCCTGTCTTTGGGAGGAAAAAAAAAGAAAAAGAAAAAAAAGAAAAGAAAAATCTACTACTATGCATGCCCCCATGCATGTGCATGTCAGAATACATCAGAACATGTAGGTCCACATTAGAAATACAGTGACTGCACTTGCAAAGTTTCTTCTGTTTTGAGAGATCTGACCAGCTTCAGTGGCACTGCCCATTTTAAGTATGGGAAATCTCTCAAACCAAATAGAAATCTCTTTCAGACTAAAAGAACAGTGAGACAACTCCACAATCTTTTCATAAGACATGATTCTGATGTGAGGCATAAGGTATCCTCCAGTCTCCATTTAAAAAAGATATTGAAATGTGTTCTCGTCATTCATGGTATTACAACTTTGTTCAGGCAAATGTTCAAACTGAATGCAACCTGGTTCACTAATGTCTTCATTTTGCCCAGGAGTTCCTCATTGACTGCCAAAACAAATATCTGGGCAGCAAAAAATTTCTAAAGCTAAGCAACATGCAATATTCCTGAAGCTGTTCAGTGCTGTGCATTGTGCCAGCAGACTACCTCACGTTCTAAATCCTAAATGACATTGGCAAAACAAGGGTTTACCAAGAGACTCAACAAAATTATAAGGGCTAGGGTGGGCCTTCAGGTGCAGCCCACAACAAGCTTCACCATCTCAGAGGTGCTGAGCCTCTGACACAATTATCATAGTGGTATCAACCGGCTACGGGCCTATACCAACACCAAGTAACACCAGCCCTTGCCCCAGCTCAGCTGCACTTGCTATGCATTGGCCAGCAGAACCAAGGAAGTTGCCTACTCAGGGAGCGTGCAGGAGTGAGTGGGCACTCAGCTTCCACTGACTCACATATATCCAAGGCAGAGTTGTGATGGGCATGATTTCTTATGCACGCTCCATCCCCTGCCCAGGAGTGCAGTCCAAGTTGTAAGGTTATTTTTCAAATAAATGTTATAGCTTCAGCTACTTTGAGCCAATCCACTCATTTTATGTAGAAGACCCCTACTGACCAAATGTGAAATAATGCCCATGGAAAAGAGGAAGATAGTCCCTTTTCCTTTTTTACATAAAGCAATTCAATTGCAATCTTAAAATCCAGATCTCCGGCAATGTTTTTAGATAGCCTGAGGTTTTACTGCTTTTGTATAATAAAACTTATCCCCATATATTGGTCTTTGTTTTATTTGGTTAGAAAGAAGAAGTTTTATCTAAATGACAAGTATTTTACTGGGTTCTGATAAAATAAAATAGCCATTTTAGAACAAAATCTTTCCCCAAGAGTTATAGATAGTATTTCAAAACAGTTTGCCATTTTATCATAATTAAAAATGTTAGCTATAACAAGAATTTCAACCCATCAGAACCCGGAAACTAACATTTTCCCCTCCCAAATGACACACTGCCACTATGAGCCTTTTCAAAGCATTCTCAAAACTCCCACTGCATGTCCCTTGATATCACTTTAACATATGTCCATTTTCTCACAGCCCACTATCTAACAGTTAGTCACTCTTGGGGCCCATCTCAGACAATTGTATTCACCTCAGCTATGTTCCCTAAGCTATGTCAGTGGAAACGCTAAGAAATCAGCAGCAGCAGATGGCTGCCTTCATATTCTGAGGTCTTTTCAGCCCTCCTGTTCAGCTATGTTATATAATAGCAACCTTCATGATGCTAGAGCACACTCGGAATAATCGCTTAATCTTACTCAACTCACAAGAATAGTCCCATTAAATTCAGCTCTCATTTATACCAGTGTAAATCCAGAGTAACTTCAGCTGACTTATTCTGGATTTAGACAGGTGCAAATGAAAACAAATCTGTTCCACTGACTTCAAATTGGACTAGTCATACGAGTATAGCAAGCAGGTATGGTCTGGACCCAAATGAATGTTTATGATTATCAGAAGTCTCACGTCAGTGTATTACCATCCTCATAAGCCTTGTATTCTACACCATACATTTTCCTGAATTGCACACCACCCGGTAGAAACCAACAATGGTCACCATCTACCAGCCATGTCCCCACTGTGTTAAGAGATGTCAGCCCCTTTCCCGCCCCATACTTTTACTGACATAACCGGTAATTGTGTATTATCCATTGGCAGGGAGCCATAGGTACATTTAGACAGAGAAGGATATTTAAAAATAAAGTTGCATACCTCTTGAACCTGTTTAATAGCTTTAAGATATATATTAAAAGGTTTAAGATGTTTGGTATAAAGCCAATTTAAGATCTTAAATGAAGTCTTGATGTAGTGTTCAGATCCTTGTGACAGTAAAATTTTAAGCACACATCTGTAATACATCATTAAAGATAAACCAAGGAGAAAATTTCACACTAAGGTTTTGTAAAATAATTACATACCTGAAATGCTTAAAGACAGCTTTACAATATTGTGCAATTGTGTCAGTGCATCTACGGAGGGGCTCACCCTTCCACAGTCTGCACTGAGAAAGCTGCAGTATTGGTGAGCTTCGGCACATAATATCAAATGTGTCTGTCTCGTCATTCTTTGACTTTACTTGTGAACTGTGAGTCCAATCCTGCCCCTATTCAAGTCAAAATAGTGGGAGGGGGAGAAGTTATAGTTACTTGAGTAAGAGCAGGATCAATGGCACCATTGAAAACAATAGAAAGACTCCAATAAGCATAGGATCAGGACCTTAATTAGTGGCACAACATGCAGAGGCGGAGATGCACAAGTTTTTATGAAGTCTTTTTAGATCTCTATTTTGTGTATTTTTTTAAAAATGTAAAATGCCCAAGTGTTAAGGTGACAGGTACCATTTACAAAACTGTAAGTAAATAAGCAAAGTCATACATATCCAGTAAGAAAATAAAGGCTAAATCAAAAATAAGCCATGTAAACTTATGAACAACTGAACATACAGAAAACCAAGCGCACACAGATTTATCTTGCATTATATGAATCATTCTTGACATATGATTATAACGGCAGCCTTCTTAAGAAAGGGGAACAATAAAAAGTTCTAAGAAATTGGACGGGAATGCTTCCTAACGTTCAGTGGTTTGGCGTTATTTGTTAACAAAGTGAAGGAAGCATATACGCAGCATTCAATCATGTGAGGCAAATGAGTCCATTTAGAAATTTTCAGTTTTGTATACAAAACTTATCCACCCACTTGCAAAAGAAGGTCCTCTGTTAATGTGGTGGAATCAGAAAGTACCTTTCTTACTGGTGTGCCTGGAATCTGCTTAATGCATAATCACCTTTAAAAAGGACCAAATGTTGAGAGGCGGCAACATTAGCCTTAAAGGTGTTAGTTCTAATTCAGAGTGGAGGTACTTCCTCAGTCCCTAAAATTACAACTGTGTGTGTATATGTGCACCCACCCACCCTCCCCATGCCTATCCCTCTCCCCCAAAAGGAATACGCTATGGAGTGATGTCTCTGTGCAGAAGGTCCTCAAGGATGCTTGATCCTACTTATATCCAACTTACTTGTTTCAGGCCACCCATCCTTCTGGGTTGTAAACCCTGCATAGGGTTTTTCAGATGTCATGCTGTCCTCATTCTCCCCTGTCATCTCATCAGCAAAGTTCTCTCCAGCAAACTTTTCAGTCAGCTGAGTCCTCTGAAGCTACTAGTGCACTTTGACATGACATGGGCGATATGAAAGGATCCTTCATCACAGAAGGTAAGTTTACTGTTTCAGGATTCCCTAAGACAAGGAAATAAAGCATTTTCCCTTTCTCCTTCTTCCCATTCCAGCAAGCTAGTTTCCCCAGTGCCCTAGTGAAGTAACTATTTCCAGAGTTTTTCCAGTTAAGCCATGTTGGAAAATTGATCATTATTCACACTGTTTTGTTTCTTAGCATGGGTAAAACTTTAGAAATATGGGGATGGGAATATCTTCACTCCCACGCTTTCAGTCACCAACTGATGCAGAGAGGAGTTTGAGGCTACTTAATGTAGTGTTCAGCACTCTTTCCTCCCCCCTATCAGCTGCCAGTCAGCTGTTATATTGATCAGTTGGGTCGGTGTCAGCCAACTCAGATGAGGGCAGTCTAGCCTAGCGGCCAGGGTCAGAGCCATAGTCAGTCATCAGGAGCCAAAGCCAAGGTGGCAGAAACTGGGTACCAGAGCCAAGGGTCTAGCCAGAGTCTGTAGTCAGGAGCCAGAGCCAAGGGTCAAAACTGGGGGTCAGGAACTGGAGAGAGCAGGGTATCAGGCAAGGAGGGATTCAAGGCAGGGGCAGGACAGAGGCAAGGCAACACAGGAGCAAGCATGAGCATTGAGAAACCAGTGAGCTGCTGCTGCTGGCTTAAGAGCCAGTCTGCTAGCCTCTGCAGCCAATCAGGTGGCATGGCTAATCAGGCAGCTGATGCAGGCCAGCTGTACTGATGAGGCTGCCTGGAAACTAGTTCTGCTGCAGGCCCTGATTCCTGACAGCAGGAAAGTCACAGCTGCAGTTTCAACAGCCTGTCTTCAAGGGCTGCTTTGTCTCTTTTTGGGCAAGCAAGAGGGTGAGCTCCCAGGCTAGCTCAGCACCTGCCTGCCACTACCCCAAACCAGCAGTTAGTGTAGGACAGGGGAAATCCACCTGAGGAGGCAGGGAGTTGAGCCAGCTGCAGCTAAAAGACTGAGACCATCCAATGACATCACCTTGGGGTGAGAACAGGGGCGGCTCTAGGCCAGCGGCGGCCCGCCGCCGGCAGGGCCTGGGAGGAGGCGTCATTTGGCTCGGTGGGGGAGCGGCCGCCCCGGGCGGGGCGTCCACCGGGGCCGGGGCAGCGGACTGCGGCGCGTCCCGTCTTCCCCCGGTTCTCGGCGCAGCTCCCGCAGCGGCTCGCGCAGGTCTCCGGGCTCCGGCGGCGCGCTCGCAGGCAGAGCGCGCGAGCTCCACCGCCCGCCACTCCCCTCCCAGATGAACCAGGACACGAAGGAGGGGACCGGGCGGGACTGGGGGGGCGCGGCGGCGCTGCGCTCGGCTTGGGCTTTGGCGCCTACTGTAGAGCCCCTGGGTGAGAAGCAGGGTGACACCTCAGTATTGCAGCGTGTCATGACATTTTAGGCCTGGTCTATGAGTTTATGTCGAATTTAGCAGCATTAAATCGAATTAACCTGCACCCGTCCACACAACAAAGCCATTCTTGTCAACATAAAGGGCTCTTAAAATCGATGTCTGTACTCCTCCCCGACGAGGGGAGTAGCACTGAAATCAACATTGCCATTTTGAATTAGGGTTAGTGTGGCCGCAATTTGACGATATTGGCCTCCGGGAGCTATCCCACAGTGCACCATTGTGAGCGCTCTGGACAGCAATCTGAACTCAGATGCACTGGCCAGGTAGACAGGAAAAGCCCCATGAACTTTTGAATTTTATTTCCTGTTTGCCCAGCATGGAGCGCTGATCAGCACAGGTGACCATGCAGTCCCAGAATCAAAAAAGATCTCCAGCATGGACCATACAGGAGATACTGAATCTGATCTCCATATGGGAAGATGAATTTGTTCTATCAGAACTCCGTTCCAAAAGACGGATGCCAAAACATTTGAAAAAAAAATCTCCAAGGCCATGATGGACAGAGGCCACAACAGGGGCTCAACACAGTGCTGCGTGAAACTTAAGGAGCTGAGACAAGCGTACCAGAAAGCCAAAGAATCAAATGGACGATCATGGAGGGAGGGGCGACTGACGACTGTAGCTATCCCGCAGTTCCCGCACTCTCCGAAAACCATTTGAATTCTGGGCTGAGCTCCCAAAGCCTGAAGGGTCAAAAACATTGTCGCGGGTGGTTCGGGGTATATGTCATCAGCCCCCACCCCCAGTGAAACAAAAGGGAAAAAAATCATTTCTCGCCTTTTTTTCCAGTGTCACCGTATGTCTACTGGATGCTGCTGGCAGACGCGGTGCTGTAGCGCTACACAGCAGCATCCCCTTGCCTTGCTTTGCCTTGCAGATGGCAGATGGTACAGTAGGACTGGTATCCATCATCATCGTCCCAGGGGGGCGCCTGGGCAGACATGGGTGCTCCTGGCTGGCCTTGGTGAGGTCAGTCAAGAGCACCTGGACAAAAATGGTAATGACTCCAGGTCATTCTCTTCTTTAAGTTTTGTCTAATGGAGATTCAGTCCTGCCTGGAATATCATGCCAGCTGGAGGCTTCTGCCTCAGGCTGCTCTCCCAGTCAGCAGCACCGTACGGTCGTGCCTACCCCAGCCTACCCCTTGCTACCAGGGCTCACAATCAGATACTTAGACCTCTACATTTTGCTGCAAATAAAAAAATTAAGCTGCCGTTTAGAACTGTCCCCCAACATACATATCCTGGGACATTTTGTATTTTATCAATGTCAACCAAAGGCCCACACACAAATGGAGATTCAGTCCTGCCTGTGCTTCTATCCTAGTGCTTATCACAGATTCTCATTTTCAGCTATAGGCTGAGCAAGTGCAGAATGGTGGTTCACTCTACTTCGCTGTAAGCCAGCCGCCCTCCTCTCCCCCCTTTGATTTCTGCTTGCAGAGGCAATAAAGTCAGTGTTGTTTCAAATTCATGCATTCTTTATTACTTCATCACACAAATGGGGGGATAACTGCCATGGTAGCCCAGGAGGGGTGGGGGAGGAGGGAAGCAACAGGTAGGGTTGTTGTAAGGGCACGCAGCTCATCATTTCTGCGGGATGTCTAGGGCTCTGACCTGGAGCGGCCGTTTGCCTCTCTGGTTCTTTAGTAGGCTTGCCTGATATTGTAGGCAGAACTGAATCTCCATTAGACAAAACAAAGAAGAGAAGAGAATGACCTGGGGAGTCATTCCCATTTTTGTCCAGGCGCCCCGACCAACCTCACTGAGTCCGGCCAGGAGCACCCATGACAGCAGCAGACGGTACAGTATGGCTGGTAACCGTCTTTGCTAACTTGCAAAGGCAAGGGGATGCTGCTGTGTAGCACTGCAGTACCGCGTCTGTCAGCAGCATCCAGTAGACATACGGTGACAGTGAAAAAAGGCTGAACCGACTCCATGGTTGCCATGCTATGGCGTCTGCCCGGGCAATCCAGGGAAAAGGGCAAGAAATGATTATCTGCCGTTGCTTTCACGGAGGGAGGATTGACTGATGACATTTACCCGCGTCAAATTTTTGGCCCCATCAGGAATTGGGATCTCAACCCAGAATTCCAATGGGTGGGAGAGACTGCAGGAACTATGGGATAGCTACCCACAGTGCAACGCTCCAGAAGTTGACACTAGCCTTGGTACATGGACGCACACTGCCAAATTAATGTGCTTAGTGTGGCCGCGTGCATTCTTTATACAATCTATTTCCAAAAATTGACTTCTGTAAAATCAGAATAATCCCGTAGTGTAGACATACCCTTAGTCTTTTTCTTAAAGCCCCAGACCCTGCAATTATGTGATATCAGAACCTCAGCTATCATTTAAAAAGAGTGTTCAGCCAACATGGCTGCCCAGAAGATCTTGAAAATATGGTCCTAAGGGGTGTAACACCCGTAAGGAAATTAAAAGAACCCAGGTGCCTTATTTTTAAACCAATATCATGATATTTTGAAGACTTGGAGCTGGCAATACTGCTAGCTTCTCATCCGTACATGAGGGCTGTGAAGTTGACCCTGACTGGCTAGCCCTGCAGTTGGAACTAGAAGCATTTCAGAGAAAACACCAGCAGAGGCCCTGGGCCCTAATACTTCTAAATTTAGCTTCCAGGACCTCTCCCTCATGTACCTCATTATGGGCATGATCCAGTCACCTTTGCAAGCACTGAAAGCTTTGCCATTGACTCCAGTGGGAGCAGAAAAGGCCCTGTGTCCTTGCTATCAGTAACACAAAAAGCTTGTGTTACTCTTTTGCTGCTGCTTCATTTCCAGGAACATCAATGTTTACTGTAAAAAAGAAAAAAGTCCCTATCATGATTACCAAGCATTTTGGTTGTTATCACAGAGTGCTTGACTCACCACTGGACAGCATCTCTTCCTGGCCATTCTGAGGATTAACTCCGTGAGGCCAATTCCCTTTCCAGCAGTGGCACTCCATCTCTCTGCCTATATTTCTTGGTCCACATCACCTCTCTCACTCCAGGGGGTCCTGCTTCCTCTTCATGACACAGCTCTCCAGCCAGGCCACTCAACATGTTTTCCCCATTCAAGGGTATCAAAAGTTCCCCTTTCTAGGGTATCAAATTGTCCCAGACAGTCAGCTCTCCACTGCCTGGTCTGTGCTACTTCCCAATGGCTGGTAGGGAAACCTGGTTCCACCCTCTACTCCACATTCCACCTCAGAGGCCCTCTCAGCAGCCAAGGTTTGCCCTGTCCCCATACCTTTCTGCTTTTCCCCTGAGCCTTTCCAGCTCTCCCCCTTCTCTGGATTTGCCAGCCCAAACTCCTTCCTTCCTTCCAGGGAATAATTGTAAGCTACTTTCTATAGCCCCAAACGCTCCTCCCTTCTCCCAGGGAGTGACTACAGCCTACTTTCCTGCAGCCCCTTTCTGTTCTCAGCTCCTGTCTAGCTGCGCCTCCTCTTTAAGTAAATTCTGCTCCCTGACTCCTCCTCCAGGTGCAGCCCAGGCAGTTAATTGGCCTATCTGGCCATCTTAATCCCTTCAGGTCTTGTGTCGGGTGGACACCCGGTCACAGATGAGAACAGAAAATCCACAATAGAATTGCTGAATATGTGGCAGACACAAGGAAATACTACTGCTTTGGGAGGATGCAATCTGGCAAAGGAATAACACTTCTCATGGACATTTACTGAAGTATTTTATGCCCCATCCTGCAAGCACTCCATATGTGAAAATCCCATTGACTGTTAGTCTTTGGAAAGTAAAGGTTTCTTTTGCATTACGTTTGGTTGATATTTACTTATCTGCAAGGAGGGAGTATACAATTAGATTTATATCTGAATGCCTTATGTGGTTAGGCTTATTTTTTTGTAAAGTTACAAACAAAACAAATCAAATTAAAAGCCTGATCTCTTTATGAGGATATGGTGACTGAGCCATTTTCTTTCCTGCAACAGAAGAAAGGGTGGCCACCTAAGATCCAGTTAGAGCTTCCTGATTACCTATCCTGTGCAGTTCCAGCCCTGGTGTACATTACAGCAGCTAAGTACCTGCTGAGTCCATAGCCATGGCAATGGTCTCCAAAGGACCATGAAATGGAGCTTACTCCAATCACCTGTCAAGACAGTGGCTTCATAGCCAATTATTCCACCTGTGATTGATTGATTGCCTCCTGCCCCAGAGAGTGGAGATAGGTAAGGATCATTATGCACATGGGCCTTATAAGGAACCAGAGGGAACTCAGTAGAGGTGAAATAGTAGCAGAAACAGGATTTGCCTGTGGAGAAACTTGCAAGGAATAGATCAAGTCCCATGAAGGGAGAAGGCTTGAAATAGGGTTTAAACAGGCATGAAGCCAGATAGGAGAATCTAAAGGGAGCTCCTGTGAGGGGAGAAACTGAGCTAAGGTTAGAAAAAGGCACTTCATTGGAGCCTAAGAACAGTAAATATTTATTAGTTAAGCATAGATGGGAGAAGCCAGAGGCCTGAAAAAACCAAAGGAAAGCTGGGTTAAGCATGGGGTGTGGCAAACCAGCAAAATGGGGCTTAAAGGTAGGATGTGGCCTATGGAAACAGCAGCATGTCTGGTTTCAGAGTAGCAGCCGTGTTAGTCTGTATCCACAAAAAGAACAGGAGTACTTGTAGCACCTTAGAGACTAACATTTATTTGAGCATAAGCTTTCATGGGCTACAGCCTACTTCATTGGATGCATACAATGGAACATATAAGAAGAAACACACACACACACACACACGAAAAGGTGGGAAGTAGGCCCTATCAACTCTAAGAGGCTAATTAATTATCTATTAACTATTAGCAGGAGAAAAAAATCTTTTGTAGTGATAATCAAGATGACTCATTTCAGACAGACAGTTTGACAAGAAAGTGTAAGGATACTTAACATGGGGAAATAGATTCAATGTGTGTAATAGCTCAGCCATTCCCAGTCTTTATTCAAGCCTAGATTGATGGTATCTAGTTTGCATATCAATTCAAGTTCAGCAGTTTCTCATTGGAGTCTGTTTTTGAAGTTTTTCTGTTGCAAGATAGCCACCTTTAAGTGTGTTAATGATGGCCAGAGAGGTTGAAGTGTTCTCCTGCCGGTTTTTTAATGTTATGATTCCTAATGTCAGATTTGTGTCCATTTGATTCTTTTCATATAGAGAGACTGTCTAGTTTGACCAATGTACATGGCCAGCAATGCCCCTCTGCCATGTACATTGGTCATAAACCAGCGAAGGAGGTGAGGAGAAGCTATCCTCCCTTGCATAGTCTCTGTTGTCTTCCAGTCTCAGTGATTAATCAGGGGGGCAAAAGAGGGGGAGCCTGGGCCCACCCTCTACTCCAGGCTCCAGTCCAGGGACCCTAATAGCATCAATGATGTTAGCTGACCTTTTAGGAACAGGACACGTACAATTCCCTGGGCTACTTCCCCACAGCAGTCCCTACTTCCTCACACTTCACTCTTACCTCAGGGCCTCCTTCCTTGGACCTGCTATGGTGTGTACAGCTCAGTCTCTCCAACAGTGCAACTTCTCACAGCTCCTGATATGTGTGGCCACCTGACTAACTGGGAGGCTTTTAACTAGTTTCAGCCAGCCCCTGATAGGCTTCAGGTGTCCCAATCAACCTAGCATCCTCCCTGCCTTCTGGAAAGCTCTTAATTGGCCCCAGGTGTCTTAATTTACTTATCCTGGTACCAGGGATTTGTTTAACCTGGGGCTAATATATCTATCTCCCACTACTTTTCTATAGCTATCTGGCCTTGCCCCGTCACTATATATATCTATATCTATAGATATAGATATATAATCAATTACTATCTCCTTACTATATGTTACATTCTATGCATCCGATGAAGTGGGTTTTAGCCCACGAAAGCTTATGCTCAAATAAATTTGTTATTTGAGGTGCCACAAGTACTCCTATTCTTTTAGCAGCATGTCTGAAGAAGGAGACCTAGCCGTTTAGTATAGACTCCATGAGCTGAGACACAAAGTAGAGGATGTGCCTAGGTTCTCCTATGAATCCCTGAGGAAGGGATATGCAAACCCAACATGAGGAGTATTGGGTGGGGTGTGACTGAGGACTCTCTCTTGTTGAGATTATTGGAATTTATTACCCTGGCAGGGGACTGCACTTCATAATTTGACCTGAGGGCCAAGCCCCAGAAGATGCAGTGAGAGGCAGATGGCATACAAGGAATACTGGAGACAAGAACCACTTGCAGTATCACACCCTGACACAAGAGGGTGCTAAGTACACTACCTTACAGACCATCTTCAGCTAGGAATAGGAGGAGCATATTGGCTCTCTAACCAATCACTGCTTGCCCACAGAATTTCTCCTCCTTCCTAGTTTGGTGTAGGAGCTGTTTGTACTAGCTTTAGTCACACTAAAAGTTACCTTCAAAATGGAGGTTGGAATACTACATTATATTCCCAAAACTATAATTCAGAAACTAACACAGACACATCTGCCAGATTGTCATACTATTAACCCAAGTTTTACATATATTGTTACTTTGCAAATAGCACATTCAGTATTCCTTAGTGTTATTTTAGTTTTCCAATTCTGTACTTGGAAGTAATGGCCCAGATCCTGCAATCCTTAATCACACGAATAAACCCATTTACTCCAAAAAGACTATTTATGTGAGTAAGGGCATATGGTGTCCAGCAGGGCCGGCTCCAGGCACCAGCATGCCAAGCTGGTGCTTGGGGCGGCATTCTGCAAGGGGCGGCAGTCCCCCTTGTTTTGCCCCCAAGCAGTGCGCCGAATTGCCGCCGCAGAGGGCGGGGGCAGTCCGTGTGCCCTTGGGGCGGCAGGCGCGTTTCCGCAGTGAGGACAATTCGGCCGCAGCTTCTATGTTTAGCTGTCGGGGGCGGCTTCAGCTAAACTTAGAAGCTGCCGCCGGATTGCCGCCTCCGCGGAAACGCGCCTGCCGCCCTAAGGGCACACGGACTGCCACACCCCACCCCACCCGCGGGGGCAATTCGGCGCACTGCTTGGGGCGGCGAAAACTGTAGAGCCGGCCCTGGTGTCCAGTGCTTGAACTGGTAAAGCTGTCATGCTCTTCTACAGAAAATAGAATGTGTTAAGAATTAAAGAGAAAAAGGCAGTAATTTAACAGTGTTTAAAATATGCTTAGCAAATTTACGTTAAAAAAAAAATCCAGTTAATCTAAGTATTGACAAGTGTTGCAGGAGAGATTGCTTAAAGACATTCAAAAGTAAGCTTTTTTGTATGAAAAATTACTTTGCCTACCAAAGATACCAATTTGCATGGGAGTCTTTTTTGAAAAGCCCAGACCTTTGCATTGACAGGGCCATCAATAACTGGATTCTGGGAAGAAAAGATGCATCACACTGAAGAAAGTTTAAACCCCACGTGCTGCTAAAACAAAGATCACTGATTTGAGACTGACTTATTCAGAAATTTCTGAAGTTGTGAGTAGTTTATAAAAACTCCCCACCCACATTGTTCTCTGTGAAACATGCTCTTGTAGATGATCCTTCCATTCCTTGCCATTAAATTGTCTTCTGAATGCTTTGTGCTTTGCCAAATACAGACAGCCAAGTTTTCTGTGTTACAGGAAATGTAACCTATGTAGTTTTCCTGTCACTATAAATTTATCAGCTGAAGTGTATTAACCCTTTCTATATGTTACATATTTACATGCTAGTAACTGTGCAGTAATTAAAACAGGAAAAAAAAGCATGAGATATTGCAAAGATTCAGTTTTTTTTCTTTATTTAAATATCCCTTTTCTATTACATTTGGCGCACATATTTGTGGATGTGTTAGTTAACATGTTATACTGTAGCTGAAAATGACAAGAAGGCTTTTCTATGCCAATCCCCTGTTTTCAGCTGGGTGAAAAACTTCCACAGAATAATCCTTGTCAGGTTAATGGTTCGCATGCCTGGCCTCAATCTGAGAAACAAAAACTTGTTTTACTCCCTCCTTTTCCCCTCACCCACATTCTCAGTCAAAAGCACACAAAATTGAAAGGTTTTGAATGGCGATGGTCCTAAGCCATGAGTTCGGATCCAGATCTGGATTTCTATTTCTAGCATTTGTAGGGGTGTTCTGGCTGATGTCCATTTCTAAACTTAGGTAGAGACAGACAAATTGCAAAGGTTTGGGGATTTGATTTGGATAAGCACTTAAGTTCTTATCTGAATTTCCAAGCTATCCAGACAAACTAAGTTTCCAAAGACAGGCTGAAAACCTAATGAAGCCATGCTGTGATGTGGTATTCTTAATTTTTTATTTAACATTTGCAAAATTCTTTGAAGATGTAAAACTCTGTGGTCCAGAGTCTGTGTACCTCGCACATTCAAAACTCCCACTCACTTCAGGAAATGCTCTCGTAATTCACGTGAATCACATATCTCAAGTCTTGTTCACAGTGAAATGGAAAAGATATCTCTAACCATAATTAGAGATGAGGCTGAATCTGAAAACCAAATTCTAACTACCAAAAGCATATCCATTAGCTCCACCCCGCAAAAGTCATCTCCACTAGCTGCAAAGTTTGGATTCTTCCCCAAAGAGACATTGAATCCTTTACCCTCCTGCTATTTCTGTAATAAGCAAAACTCAAACTCCCACGTGCAATATAAGATCTGACATTTATAGCTCAGGCTCATGTTTAACACATGGTGAACACCGCTCAGCACTTTTGTGCAGCCACAATATCCCTCCTTAGCTCTTCACTTATACTGCATTTGATGAAGTTGTAAAACAATAAAACAATCAGTTAGCAGGTGTGTAAATGGAACCTGCAGCCAATGAAGTGTGGGAGCAGCGACTTTCCACAGCAGGATCTGTTACAGTTCAGTTCTGGGCTGAGGAAACCGAGTGAAATAGGTTCCCCCCCTCCCCAAACTTGTAGCCAGTCAAGGGGAAAAAGTCATTCCATTAATAGTCACAGCTAATAGATATGCCTCTAACTCAATAGATAAAACTTTTATTTTGTCATCCAAATCATTCCCACATGAAGTATTATGAATTCATCTCCTGTAAGGAACCATCAAGTTAAACTGACCCTTCATCTGATTTTTACCCACACAGGTACCTTCCTAAGTCCCGAACAGCAGCACCCCACCATTCTAATTCACTTATATTTACATACTTATGAGAGTGCACTTATGCCTCTGCAAAGTTTTATACATTTCCTTTACAAGCCTGCGCAGCTAATGATTATTGCTGTAGTCCACGCTCCATTAGTTTGATCGAACAACAAAACTGTGCATCTTGGGAAAGAGATAGATAGATATACATACAGGTCCTAGAAAATGACAGATGCTCGCCCTCAATAAATTGGCTTAGCCAAAGGACATGTCAGTTGCATCCCTCATAAACAAAAGAAATCCTTCAGAAAATTAGTTCTGTGGACAAACAGTTGGCTCCAGCCTGGGAGATAACAATCAAAACAAATTCTCTCTCTGGTTCCCAAGATGCACTCCTTATTTTATAAGCGGAAAAGGGTATTTATGGACTTGGAATCTGGTCTATGGTTGGGAAAATACTTGTACTTTATGCAGTCTCTTTTATAACCCACAAGAAAACAACCATGCCAAGATCTATGGGACATATCCTGCCCTGTTTATTCAGGGGTAAGTCCCTGAATGCCATGTGAAAATACCCTCTAGTCCAGAGATGGCCTGGCCTGAGAAGGTTTCACAATGTCAGAAAGTTTTGCAGTTTTTTTTCTGACATGTCTGATTTCTCTTCCCCATGTCTGAGACTTGCAGCTTCATATAATTGGATGGAAGGGGAGGAAACATTCTGTTTCTCGGAAGTCAGGAATTTCCTCAGCAGAATGGTTTTACATTGGATTCCCTGCAAGAGAGCCGCTAAGAGCAGGTCTCATGTGAGATCTTTCATCCTATCCCTACCAGCCCTGATGGGGAAAAAGAGAAATCTAGGCTTGCTGCATGGGCTACACATGTTTCCTAGGCCAGTGATAGTCAGACCTCAGTGATTCAGGATCCAAATTAGTGATCACATTACCCAAAAGAGCCACAGTAGTGTGAATTCATTGTCTCATTTATTATAGTACTATTCATATTTAAACAGTATGACAGGGGAAATATTTCATTTACATACATATATAACATTCTCACAGCAAATAAGTTAATAACTTAGTGCAAGTTGATAACTTAATTGGTTAATAACATAGTAAAAGCATCCTGATTGGTTGATAATTAAATCACAGTGTTTTAATATCATGTACTGCAAAGAGCCACAGGAGTCACATTAAAAAGCCACTTGCAGCTTGCAAACTGCAGTCTGAATATCACTGCTCTATTCTGATCCTTTCTCTTTCTACAGTCCTAGCTCCCTAAACCAAACAGTTCCCAGTTGGTTTACCTCCTCTATTGACCCTACATTAGCGTAGCTAGCGGGGTGCAGGGGAAGCAGCCGGTTCCCCGCAGCACATTTTAAAAAAGCAGTGCCTGCTGGGCCAGTGCTGGCCACACTGTCTGGACAGGGAGCCCTGGCATGGCACAGGAGCCTGGAGCAGGGGGGGACAGGACCCTACGGGTGGGGGGGCGGCGCAGCCCGGCGGGGGACACCTGCAGAGTGCACTGGGCAGGAGAGACTCTCCTGGGATGGTGGGGGAATGGGAGTATCCACACCCACAGGAAGCCCGCAGGAGTCCTGAGCCGGGCTGGGGTTAATCTGGGGGGGGGAAATGGGAGGAGTCAAAGGGGGCATGGCCAGAGGAGGAGTCAAGGGGGGTGCTTTTTTATGTTTGCTCCCCTTACATTTAGAACCTGGCTATGCCACTGCCTACATACCCTAGCCTGGGATTGTAATTCTGGGAGATATTAAATAGCTCAACAGGAGCGCCCAGAGACAGAGTTATTAAATAGCTTCTTTATGACACAGCATGCACCTGAAGGTGAACATATGGCTATAGAGAGTTACCAAATCCTTTACATAATGAGCAAAAAGAGCAAGATAAAGGGCCTGACCTTAGACTACTGAAATCAATGAGAGCTTTGCCACTTCCATGAGAACACGATCAGAATGTAGGAAGATAAAGAAACTGATAATTGACCACATTAACAGCAGGGAAGGGGAGGATAATTGTTGTGGTTCAGAAATGATGAAAAATAATATTTTTCAAAAGTTAGGAATGGGATGATTATCTTTATAAAATGTTTACAGTACCTCATATTAAGGGAGCAAGTATTATGGGAGAACAAAGAGAAGGATCAGCAGTTAGGTTATTTTATTATTGACTACAACATGACAGGATTTAGTTAGGAGTAATGCTGACACTCAATTCGTATTTGGAAGTTGACTAAAACTGCATGAAATTAAGCTTAAGAAAAGGGATAAACATGTACACAGCCAGGTGAGGAAGCTTTAGATGCCAGGCCTTAAACATTGCCATTCTCCATCCCAGTGTAAAAGTTGTATGCTCCATTGAAAGGGGATGACGTGGCCAAAATTTTCAAGTGACAAGCTATTTACAGTGCCCTATTTGAGACACCTAAAAAGGGGCCTGTGAGACAGCCAAGGAGTGAGAGGGAGTGAGGGAGCTGCCTGCGGGAGACTTGAAGCGTGGGGCAGACTTGCTAAATGAGCTAACCAGAGACACCTGGTGCTGTGAAGGAACCACAAGCAGCTGGTTCCTTAGAAGAGAGCTGAAACAGTTGTTTAGGGGAGCTGACTCTGAGATGTCTACAGAGGAGTCAGCTCTGAGCAGGACAGCTGCAAGCTGAACCCAGGCAGGTCACCCCTAAAAACTCATGAAAAGGACTAAATGAAGGAACCAAGCCTCAGGACAAATTTTTGTGACTCTGAGTTTTACTTTTGAGTTACTGTTTGAATAAACCCAGACCCTAATAGGATGGTGACTGGACAAGCAAGTGTGTGGAATTTCTGTAAAAAAGGGCCTGGAAGAAGGAGAATAAAGAGCAGGGCAGAGCAGAGACACTCTGGCCACAAGAGGGTGTAAGGGCCCAGCCAAGTCTTCTACATCTCATGGCTGAACAGGGACTTGAATCTCCTCTCCTCCAAGAGAGGCCATGGAGGAAATTTTACTAGTAATGATACAGCAGCAACAAGCTGCGGAGGAGTGAAACCATCAGTTCCAAGAGGCCTTACTAGCCACTCAGCAATGCATACAGGAGGCCCAGCTGGCCAAACAGGAAAGGAATCAAGAGTTCCAGGCCAAGGTGGCCAGGCTGTTCGTGCAAGGTCCACAAAGCCCTCCCATGAGAGTATTCCCTGCTGAGACTCTTCGAGGGCCCACCCTAACCAAACTGACTAGCTCGAGGACACCAAATCTCAAGTGTCTCTGACAATGTTAAAGTGGATGGCAGCCAGCACTGGCTGGGAGAGGAGCTTCTGGACCACACAGCTCACCCCTTACCTGACAGGGAAGGCTCAAGCTGCTCACAGGGCCCTAAATGCAGAGGAAGCCCCATCCCAATCCACCCTGAAGGCTGCCATGTGGGATCAGCTTGGATTCTCCCCTGAGACTTATCAGAGGAAGGTTAATGAGTAACTTTCCCAAAAGGGGGCAGCCCATGGGCTGTTGCCCAACAGCTCCATGATTTGGCCACCCCCTGGGTGACTCCAGAAAACAAGACCATGGGTGACATCATGGACAGCATTGTTTTAGAACAATATTGAAAAATTCTCCCAGTAGCAGTACAAGCTTGGGTTCATCAGTTCTGCCCAGCAACCATTGCAGAGGCTGTAGAGATGACAGAGGATTTTGGAAACAGATGCCTGAAGTGTTGGAAGAGTGAAGTCACTTGAAGCTCATTGGAGCCGGGCCTGGGTTTCGGGGCTCTCCAAACAAGGAGATATCTGCACTATTGGGCCTCCCTTGAGGGACAAAAAACTTATACCTTGTCGGGATCTTAAGGGCTCAGTGCTCCAAGGCTCCAGACCCAAAGGGGGCCTTTGGTAACTGGTCCAGATGGCTCAATCAAGTGTTATAATTGTGGGGAACTGGGACACATGTGGTGAGAATGCTCCATGATGGGGTGTGATTTTCTCAGGTGTTACTTCATCCAGCAGGGTAAGACCTCAAACCCACTATAGAAGGGGGCCATAAGACCCTTAATGATTCCCATCATGATAGGGAACCAGAAAGAAGGTTTAATTGATTCTGGCTGTGGCCAAATGCTCCCAAGCTGATACTTGCTCCCACCCTAGGCCCTTGAACCTGATCAAACAGTTCAGATTTCCTACATACCTGAGGAAAGGCATACTTACCCAAACACCTTTTACAAGTAGCTGACCAGGTAGGGTGTCTCAGGGTTGGGGTAGTGGAGCATCTTCCTTGGCCTGTAATCCATGGTCAAGATTGGAAGCACCTCTTTGTGCTCCTGAATAGAAACTTGGTGCCTTTTACCCAAGATAGCTCGCAAGAACCAAATCAGTCTTGGGACTGTGCTGACGGTGCCCTGACAGAGTCTTAGTCTGGAGGAAGTCTGCCCCAAGAAGATCTCCCAAAGGGCCCCCTCTCAATCTCCAACCATGAGATCCTACCTGCTCTGTACCACCATCCTGTAGATCCGTGGTTCTCAAAGCCGGTCCGCCGCTTGTTCCGGGAAAGTCCCTGGCGGTCCAGGCTGGTTTGTTTACCAGCCGCATTCAGAGGTTCAGCTGATTGCAGCTCCCACTGGCCGCGGCTTGCCACTCCAGGCCAATGGGGGCTGCAGGAAGTGGCGGCCAGCACATCCCTCAGCCCATGCTGCTTCCCGCAGCCCCCATTGGCCTGGAGCGGCGAACCGCTGATCTAGATGACACCATTGATTGCATCGCTGCCAGAATGAGGATCAGACCCTCTGAGAATGTTAAAGCTAGGTCACGGCGATCAATGGGAAGGCCACTCTGGGACTTGAGGTTAGCCCCCTCCATCCGAATGGTCAGACATCTGGGTAAGGCAAAGATGCTTGCAAGACTACTGGCTTGTTTCTTTTGGCCAAGTATATTTTGGGAAGTTGCAGATTTGACCAGAGCAGATCTACCATGTAATTCTGCTAATGCCAGAAGGAGAGGAGGACTTAGGACCCCAGCTCCTGAAACTGACAGATATAGGAGTTAAGGGGTCCCACTTGAGGATGGGCTGTTCACTGGCTAGAGAAAGCAATTAGAGACCACAATGTACTTGTACCTGGATGTATTTTCACCATTTCCAGGACAAAATCTCTTGTGATCCACCAGATTCATATGAAATTGGATATCTGGCCTAGTTGAAAGTTCTATCCCATCCTGGAGGGGTTGAAGTTCCAGTTCATACAAGAGGTCCAGATGTTAAAAGTAGTTATGATTGAGGAGTCAAGAAGTCCCTAGTGTAGTCCAGTGGTCCTTGTCCCAAAACTGGATGGGACCATTCAATTCTGCAAAGACTTCCACCAAATCAAGGGGAACTCTGACTTTGATGCTACCCAAAGTCTGCAGTTAATGACCTTCTCGACCAGCTTGGCCACACCTGGTACATCTCAGAGTTAGACTTAACTAAGGGCTATTGGCAGATCCTACTCCCCCCAATTCCTGTGCCAAGACAGACTTTTCAACCCCTGTAGGCCTTTTTCAGTTTATTAATATGCCCTGTGGTTTACACATCGCTCCAGCCACCTTACAAAGACTAATGGACCGGGTGTTGTCGTGCCACACCAACCCTAAGCAGCAATCTACCTGGACGACGTGATAATCTGTAGTCAGAATTGGCCAAACCACCTCAGGATATAGCCACAATCCTTCAGGCCCTATGGGATGCCAATTTAACCACAAACCCATTAGGGAAGCAGAAGCCCACCTACTTAGGGTATTTTAAAGTGAGGAATGGTAAAGTACAACCTTTGATCAGCAAAGTGGAAGCCCTAGACAACACACCCATTCCAAGAACAAAAAAGGAAGTTTGGGCATTTATTGGGCTAGCAGGGTATTTATCGCTGATTTGTGACCCAGTCTGCCTCCCCAAGGGCTCCCCTTACTGATCTCATTAAAAAAAAAAGAAAACCACCACACTACACAGCCCCTCATCTGGTCACTTGGTCTCCCGCTGTGACTAGGCATTCCAAGAAATTAAACTGATTCTCTGTAACGAACCCATACTGTGTGCCCTGATTTTTCACAAGAATTAATTTTACACATGGCCACCTCACAGGGAGCCCTGGGAGCAGTACTGTCCCAGACCTTCCAAGGTTAGAAACAGCCTATTCTCTATATGAGCAGGAAACTTCTGCACCATGAAACCTGCTATTTGGTCCAAGAAGGAGCATCTAGCAATACACTGGGCCAGGAAAGCCTTTGTGCTGTTATTTGTTGGGGATTCTGTAAGAGAGTGCTGGGCAACAACACCTGAGCCAGCACTCTGGTCACTGAAGCACCAATTAAACACTGCATAACAGACCTGGTGAAGAGCAGCTGTGCCTAACTGCTGGGCTGGGGGAAAGCTGGAAGGCTAATAAAGCCATTAGGCAAAGGATACAAAAAGTCATAGGAAGAGAGTGAGGAGGAGCAGACAGAGAGAGATTGCTCTTCCCTGCTTGCCTCAGGAGCTGAGGGCTCCCTACAACTGTAGGAGCACAGCTGTATAGTGTACAAGGGTGGTTGAAACCAACATTGTAAATAAGCTGCAACCGGCTGTTTTACCAGCATAAAGGGCTCTGAGCTGTTTGTGGACTTGAGCAGAGGCAGGAACAAGTGGGCCTTGCCACAGACCCCCTTTCTTCTCATCAGTGATCATGGAGTACTCCAGTGGCTCCAGATAAAAGATTCAAATATCTGAGTTAGTCACTGGTACCTCACCTTATGGCCTTTTGTTTTTGTATAGAGCATCGTCCCAGCAAGAACCAGGGACTCTGTTAGGGACAGATGAAGGTGACAAGCCATGCAGTGACTGACACGCCCATTCCAGGCAGGGGGTGGTGTGTTAGATAGCAAAGGGTGTGAGGGAGCTGCCTGCAGAAGACTTGAAACCTGGAGCAGTCTTGCTAAATGAGCTAACCAAAGACACCTGGCATGGGCAAGCAAATGGTTCCTTAAAAGAGAGCCAAAGCAGTTGTTTGGGGGAGCTGACTCTGGGAAGTCTACAGGGGAGTCAGCTCTAAGCAGGACAGTTGCAAGCCAAATCCAGCTGGGTCATCCCCTAAGAATTCATAAAATGGACTAGATGAAGGAACCCTTTCACTCACCCAGGCTCTGAGGAGAGCCATGGTTTGGGGACAGATTTTTGTGACTCAGAATTTTACTTTTCAGTTATTGTCTGAATAAACCCAGACTATATAAGGGTGATGATTGGACAAGCGTGTGGAATCTCTGTAAAAAGTGGGCCTGGAAGAGGAAGAATAAAGGGCAGGGCACAGCACACACACCCTGGCCGCAAGAGGGCATACAGGGCCACCTACTCTTCTACAAGGCCTAATTTTCAGAAAATGGATGCTCAGCACTTTCTGAAGATCAGGTCTCTTTAGGTGATTTTTAGGGGGCCCACCTTGAGACACTAGTTACTTTTGAAAATCTTGCCCATATGTTCTTGAACTTAAAGCACATAGTGGTTAATTTAGTTAAGCATTCTAGTGCCTCTGCTAAGGATTATCATACATGATGCCAGTGCTTACTTTGTGCAAGGACTTGTCAGGGCTGAGTCCTGGCACCTTAGGCTTAGCAGTTCATAGCCCCAACGTCTACGGGCTTGTTGCATCAGTCATTAATGTAAAAACATTGCTTGAGCCCTAGCATCTAATTGCTTGAGCCCAAGCACCTCTTTCATTACAAATTAAACATTGCATGGGGCACATGTCTACCACTAAATAAGAATGCAGGCCTTGGGTTAAGCAGGTGCTCTATTCTGGTTACAGAGATTTTTTTTAGACACATCTGACATAATTGAGATCAGAGTCTCACTTTTATTTCTCTAAATATTGGAGCTGGTCAAACCACTGGAGAACTCTTTTCATGAAAAAGATTCATTAAAGTTTTGAAAATTCTAAAGATTTCAACCATCAAACTTCTTTTAGAAAGCACATTGAAACACCCAACACGAGCAACTCTGTGTATAAAACAAATATGTTGACTGTCTTCTGTGGAAGAAGTATGGCATTGTAAAACCTTGCTAGCATTTAATAAAATATTTATTAAAATATAAATACAAAATTAAGGCAGCATATCTCCAGGACCTGGCAATGGGATACAGTGAATCACCTGTTTGAGTAGAAGAGGTATGTTTACCAAAAGTTGTTCCATAGCTCTTTTATGCCCTTTGTGAAATGTGTTGATGATTCAACAAGATCTAGATGGGAAACAAGTGCCCAAATCACAAAGCCACCATAGGCAATCATGAAAGAGCACATTAATTGCATTGGTTATGGAAAGCAAATTATTGCCCTTCTAGAGTAGAACTCTGAGCTCTGAATAGATGTTGCCAATCCTGCACTAAGTACCATGTGGGGTGAGAGGGCCCCTACATTTGGAGAATACTGACCAGGCAGTGGGTTGAAATATATTGCCTGTGTTGTAAAAAACCCTCTGGCTTAGTAGAACTTTGGCATCAAGTGCTCAGACTGACATTTTTCCTAAGTTGCTTAACGCACATGTTAAAAAATGATTGTTGTTGGCATTAATACCAGTTAAAATATATATCATTTGTTAGTCTGGCTTTATTTTACAACACTTACATACATTTTGGGTTTCCTAAACTTTAGTATCACGTTTTACCAATTGTGTCTCTAAAAACATGCTATTTGGGGGTCTTATTTAATTGCTGACATTTAATTTTTGACTATAATGTATTTCTTAATATTTCTGAAGAACACAAGTTCTTCAATTAAAGTAATAAAGATTGGGAAGAGAGATAAACAGCTTATAGGAATTAAAGACAAGGGTATTGGTAGTGGGGGTACGACTCACCCTGCAGCTCCTCCTGCTGTTCGTCCAGGGAATTAGCTCGTCAGCCTCCGGAGCACCCTCTGCAGGCCAGTGTCCTGCTTGCTGCTGGGCCCGAGTCCCTCCTGGACCCCAGTGTCCCTTTCCGGCCAGGGAGCTGCCTCCTGGCAGAACCTCCCCCTCAGTCTTAGGGTCTCCCCACCCCAGGGAACCCCCACCCTCTATCCCCCACCTTGTCTCAGTCTATGGCCACTGCCAGTCATCACCTAGCCCCCGTGTCCTGGGGCAGACTGCAGTGTAAATACCACTCATCACCAACAAGGGGGGGTTGGACCTGCTGCCTCTGCCTACCTGTGGGCTGCCCCCCTGCAACCCCAGTACCCTTTCCGGCCTTTAACAAGGCCTGCAGCCTGGGGGGTTTCCAGGCTGGAGCTCCCCCAGCTCCCTAGCCTTCCCCCAGCCCTGCTCCACTTAGGGTACTCTTTCTCAGCTCCCAGGTAGCCAGGCCCTTCTCCCTCAAGAACTAGAGGGAGAGTTCTCTCAGCACCTGGCTTCACTGGCTTTTATAGGGCCAGCTGCAGTCTGATTGGGGCATGGTCCAGCTGTGGCTGCTTCCACAATCAGTGAGCCTTTAGCTTGCTGCCCCAGCCCTCTCCCAGGGCTGGCTTCAAGCCCTTTCAGGGCAAGAGCAGGTGATTACCCCACTACAGTATTATACAATATAGCTGCTTCTCTAACAATAGTTGTCCTGTTTAACAATATACAGTGGGTGGGGTAGTCCCTATTCCAACAACTGACCTCGTCCTGTCTCCACTTCAAGTTGCTGAGATAGTGTCACAGAATTGGAAAAAGTTAATCATGTTGGGTGACTTGTGCAGTCTAACTTGGCTGTTGAAGTATTAACCGTGTGTGTCAGCAAACAAGCCCACACTCCATCAAAAAACTCCAGCTTCTAAAAATTTAAATTCTAATCCCTAGTCTACTTTAGTGAAGAACAATGATTCATCAGCAGTGTCACTTATGGGTAGTGACAAGGTAGGCCTGAAAATCAGGGTCATGCTTAGAGTATGCAGCCCTCCCCCATATGTGACTTTTTTTTCCTGAGAGGGAGAGAGTAAAATATCTGCTCTAGATTTTATAGAAGAATTTGCCAAAATGTATTTGTCTTAAGGCTTCCGCCCTTAGGAAGCTATGCAGGAAGTAAGAGCAAATTCAAGATGAGTTCTGTTACAAAAAATGACTTTCACAACACACAGGATCCCGTTGTGTCCCCACAATCCATGTGTGGATTGAGCCTTCCTCTCCCCCTTTACACACAAAAAAGCTGTCCAGCTCCCTCTGGCACAATTCACCCTCTCGCTAGGACCCAACAGAAGACTCTTCACAGAACTGGGATCTGCGCAAGGGGAAGGACTAGGACTAGGCCAGTTAATGGGCAGCCCCAGATGGAGTGGGACTGGGGCCACCTACTGATCCTTCCCCTGAGCACTGTGGAGATTTCTGGAATGGTATTATCTGGTCCTCAGTGCCCCCTCAGCAAGTACCCTCCATGGGGAGACCAGAGTAATGCAGCTCATGGGACTGCCAGGGAACAAGGGGAATAGCTCCTCATTGGTGACATGAAGCCTGTGCGGAAGTATGGACCTCTGTGTGGATCGCCCTGCCTTCCTGTGAATCTCCAATCATCATAGTTCCTCAGGTTCCTCCAGGTTACCTGGAGGCAATGTCTGAAGCAAAGTGTAAGGAGAAATTACTATAATTCACTTTCTTCCTCGTGTTTTTCCAGGGTAAGTTGGTTGGGATTTGCAATAGGCCTTCCCCTTGGGATGCTCCAAAGGTGTGGGATGTGCCTGTCCTGTGAAGTTCATTACCATAGAAGGAGTTCAGGTCCAGCAGAACTTAGTACAGTGGTGGGCAACCTGAGGCCCGTCAGGGTAATCCTCTGGCAGGCCGCCACATAGTTTGTTTACATTTGCACAGCCACCCACAGCTCCCGGTGGCCGCGGTTCGACATTCCTGGCCAATGGGCGCTGCAGGAAACAGCGTGGGCCTCAGAGACATGCTGGCCACCGTTTCCCGCAGATCCCATTGGCTGGGAACAGCGAACCGCAGCCACTGGGAGCTGCAGGTGGCTATGCAAATGTAAACAAACTGTCTCATGGCCCGTCAGTGGATTACCCAGATGGGCGGCTTGATTGACTTAGTAGCTGTATAGGGCAGGCACCTCCCCCTGTGATTGAGAATGATGATATCTAAACAGGGCAAGCTGGATAAGAAGAGAGGACAGAATTGTAAGCAGTCATGCTGGTGAGAAAAGTTAGACATATCAGGGAGGAAAGGAGCTATTAAGAAGATTTTTCTTTTCGGGTACTTAGGCAAGGCAATATCTTAGAAGCCTCAGTGGGAGATTTATGGACACAGTGAAATACAGGCAGAGAAATGTTAAATTCAGTTGGAAAAGGTCACCAATTGTGCAATCATAGAATTATCACCTAAGGGTTTTAGCTCCCATCAACACAGTATCCAAGTGCTTCACAATTCAGTTACATTTTATGGTAAAGTGCCTAATAGACTTCATGGAGTCTTCTGGCTTACCTGGTAATAAGAGGTTTCTGTCCAGTTATGGTGAGAGAGCTTTCTCAAAGAGAGCGTTGTAGTATGCTTTAAAAGAAGAGTAAACTCTAGGTTGTCTAAGTTCTCTGGAAACTCATTCCATCCCCAGATCAAGAATGTTTTATTCCTACATCTTGTGAGCTTTGCCCTGGGTTTTGAGAGTTTCATTGTCCCAGAAGAGCATCAGTGTCTTGGTAGGTCATAGATGGACTTGCAAGTGCAGATATAAGTAAGTCCTTATCCATTAATGGCTTTGAAGATCACAACCAAGGCCTTGAACTGACATCAGAAGTAGACTATGAGTCAGTGCAGAGAACAGAGGATTGGGTGATATGTTCACAGCACCCCATTGCATTGAGGTGGCAGGTGGCTGCGTTTTGCTGGAATCTCTGCAGTGCTTCCCCATTCAGTGAACTACAGTAATCCAGTCTGTCCAGTCTGGAGTAGATAAAGACATTGATTATTGAGGCCAAGATTTCATGGGAGAGATGACATTTCCATGCAATCTGAAGATGGAAGGATGCTGTTTCTGCCACTGGTGGTACCTAATCATTTAAAGTTAATGAAGAGTCCTCGAAACGTCATACCACCATGGTAAGCAGAGTGGGTTTGTGGGTAGATGCCTATTATGGAAGCAGAAGACCGTGTTCCAGTTAACTCCCTGAAGCATATTCCCCTTCCAACCAACATCAGGTGGGTTGTGTTTGAGACACCTCTCCTTCATTCAAGGGTTGATCTCCTTCTAGTCAGTGTGACATCGTGGCACTTGTTGCTTCTGTGGAAGATGAAATATAGAGGTGATGGGTGATGCTATGTTGGCAGCACAGCCCCTGTCATCTCACCATTTCTCTAAGTCATCTCAGATAGGTATTGAAGAGGAGTGGGTAGAAGATGGATCCCTGGGAGATTCCATGGGGGGCAGGTGGCTTGGTGGAAGAGAAACCTGTCCCCACTCTCTAGGTGAGGGAATATTGGAGCCATTGTGCAGCATAGTGCTGTGCTATTTAACTCCTGCTGTATCAGTAAGTGGCTCAGTATTGGTTGACTGTGCCAAAAGCTATGGAGAGACAAAGTAGTATCCGCACTGAGATGTGGCCTCCATCCTTTGCCATGAGGCAGTCATCTTTTAGTGCTGCTAGGGCTGTGTCAGTGCTTTGACATGGTCTGAAGCATCTAGAAGAGGGTTGTCAAACACACATTCAGTTATATGCTCCCCGGGGCCCTTTCCTGTGTCCCGCAGCTCCACAGCTGCTGCACTTCAAAAGAGCCAGCCTGAGTGGGAGGAGGGAGCTCATGCCTAATCAGTCACAGGGAGCTGAAGCATTTTATCCTTCCACACACTCCCACTGCTCCTGACCAGGAACCACTGCCACCAGAACTCCAGCAGCCCTGGTTTAAAGGACTCCTTCCTAATTTCTGTTTTTCCCCTTCCTGCTGCCACCTCCATGGGCCATTTAGCAAAAGCATCAGTAAGGCAAAGGCCAATGTTGGATTAGAACAATCATATGATTTCATCGTTGTACTTTAAAAAAATTCAGATCAGCTAATTGTTGAATTTAAAATACCATACAAGTAAGTATTTTTGTAAGTAGAATTTTGATTTCCCATGTTGTTATCTTGTCTATAATCCTGGAAATCTTTTAGATCTCTTTCTGTGGATCTTTTAAATCTACTTTATTCAGAAAATAAAGTTATATGGTGTTCTTGGCTAGTGCCTCAAATATTCTAAAATACCCTTCTAAGGGAGATAGAATATGAAAGGCAAAGGGGATTCTTTGACAATGAGACTGGGAAGTTGATGGGGGAAACCAAAGTAATACTTCTTTTTTTGACTTCATTACTTTAATCAATATATATATGATGGTCACAAGCTATATGATATTAATAGTAGTTGTACAGTAGCATTTATAAGTCCCATTTGAGATCAGGGTCTCACTGTACATTTTCACTAAGAGACACTGCTGCCACAATGAGATATCCCCATCTATAGAACGAGACACAAATTAAATGGCTTGCCCATGGTCATACAGGAAGTTTGTGGTAGAGCCAAGATCCTGGTTGTCCTGAGTTCCACTCCAGTTTCTTAACCACAAGACTACGCTTCATTTCTTCTACAACTTCAAACACTGGAAAACTAAATACTTGTTTAAGTCCATATTCTGAAATTCTTGCACATTCAGAGTAGCGCTTTACTGCTTCAGTTGTCCATTGATTTCAATAGGATTACCAGTGGAATAAAGCACTATTCAATGAGAGTAAATGAATCAGAAACTGCCCTTTCAATATTTAAAAGAACTCAAAATGTTATTAGTTATTGCCACAAACCGGAACACCAAAGAGAAGCCCACTCTAGCCTAGGGATAGTACAGATCTGACTAATTTCTGAACATGGTGAGTTGGGGTCTAACTTCGGTTTGTTTAAACTTTACCATATAAAATGATGCATTTCCGTACAGTATAGATGAGCTCTACATTACAGAAGGCCTTCAGACTATCCTATCCTCCACTAAAAATCTATCTTTCTTTATTGTTTTCCATACAGTCCCTCAACTTGTAGCAACATTATTCCTGCTGGTTTTCTGGACACTTTGTACTCTGGCATCAGGTTTTTTACTAGCATCGAAGCTACAGCAATTAGCTAATTGATTCTAGCAAATCAAAATAATATTTAATTCATATTTTAGTGAATTTCTCGATAGCAGTAAAGGAGAAAAATCATAGCCACTAAAGATAACAAAAAGCAAAAACGTAGCACACATTCTGCTAGCGAGTAGAATTACTCCATGTGTGGGAATAGGAATGGTCAGTTCTCACCTAGCATTATATTAAAGAAGATATTTGGAAACTACTGGAGCAGCTACCAGGATCTGAGCCATCATAATGGGAAATACTTTTAGTGTCCAAATCCAAAAGATATTAAAAAATGTTTGGATGCAATGCAACAGGTTGAAAACTATGTCCAAAAGTAAATAAAAAATATTGTCTGAGTGTTTTTCAGTCATGCCAATCCAGATCTAGCTAAGCTATAACAATAAATTAAGAGCCTATTCTTTGGTGATAGATACTTGCTTCTTTGCGGAACTGGGATTTTAACTCAGTTGCATTTATTTTTGGGACACTCCATTTAAATTAAAAACTGTGAGACGGTTACAGCAGTGGCTTACCTCTCCATTGTCAGATGTGGCCACTGCCTCAGCTTCACTCGTCTTGGTAGGATAGTTTAATTTAGTCCTCCGGCTACATTAACTACTACAATATCCATCCCTTGCAGAGTAAGGAAAGATTTTGTTTGATTTTTGAGTATACAAAGTATCAGGCCACAAGGAATTATTGTACAAAAGGCACGTGCGTAGTATTTTGGTACTATACAATATTTGTTTAGGTGGAGAAAATCTGTAGGCATCAGCTACACCTAAGTACTAAATTGATTAGGGCAAAATTCAGACAATAGAAATTTTGCTGGTGATAGTCTCAGCCCTAAAAAGAATGGCATCATAGCTGAAAATAAGCATTTCCCTCTACATAATCCCTGTGTGTTCAGATCAACAGAACTATCAAAATAATCTGAAGTAGCGCCATCTGATGACATCCAGTAATGTCAAAAATGGGAAGGACAGAGTAAGGCTCAGAAAGGAACCTTACAACCTAAACAATGGAGTCAATACCAAAGTTACACAATCCACAATTTTATTGTCTCACTCCAGTCTGGTTATAACCTTTCCCAACTGGTGCTGCCAGGTCTCTCGGTGCAGGTTTGCTGAGGACTGGAGGAATTTTATCCATCTCAGTTAGGTGCCTCCTTTTTCCCACCAGATCCATGGGTTTTAATTCTAATAAGACAAATCCGTGAAGCCCAGTTCTGGCTAATAAAGTAATATAAAGAAGAGTAAGAAGCAGTTCCCAGCAATGTACTCCCTCTCCAGGTAGTCATGTTACAGACTTCTTCAGATGTGTGCGTGTGTGGTGTGTTTCTCTCTCTCTCCCCTTCTTGCAATTTACCCCTTACTTGTTTAACATGTTACCATCGCTATTAAGCAATCATTTGCATGTATTATTATTACTAGATTCAAAGGTGGAAGCCAAACAGTCTCTGTCCAAGCAAGGAAAGTACATGATGTTAAAAGAAAAATTCTCATGTCAGTTGGAGTTTTCTGTTTTCCCTTTTTAAAAAAAAAAAAAAAAACTCTTCTGAGAAAAAAAAAGTCAGGGGATTTACTGAAAATAAGTCGGTTGGTTATGAGTCACCTTCATGACTTATAAAGGGTCTCAAGTTGTTTGGAGCAGGCTTTCTTTGCCCAACTTGTGCTGCAAGGATATCAAGGTGACCAGCCAGACCAATAGACCTGCCATGCAACTGCTGCTGCCTCAGTTGCTTCCCTCCCCCCTGTTTGTTTCATTTTCTCTCTCTCTCTCTTTAGAAGAAGAAAAAAAACCAACAAGCCCAGTGCTCTTGGTTAACAAGTGAGACAGAACAAAGGAAGTCTGTGGCCTCCTCGCTGCATTGGTTTTACTTGCATCTTTCTGTAAAGAAATTGCCTCATAGCAGGTAGGTTTTGTTGGTTGTTGTTTTTTTTTTATAATGAAAATATCATGTGTTACAGGAGACGTGGAGCTGTCCAAGGGAGGGGACCATAGACAGGGTTCAACGGAGCTCAGGAGCTTAAATAATCAGTGCAGGCTCAGCTTCAGAAGTGTGTGCACACACACATCCACACACAGAGATGCACCTTCAGAAAGCCAAACTCACACACAGATATGCACATTCACAGGAGCACACACACCGTTCCATCACTACCTTTGTATCAGATTCACTTCTATCGATTCATACACTTACATATGACTTAAGTCACATTGCACCTAGGGAAGACAAACACATGGTGGATTCTGTTGCTGCTTTTTAATTCCTTTCTGCCTCCCACACCTATTTTTTAACTTGTTTTGAGATGCATATTAGAAGATTATGTTATATAAAATGTCAGTTATAAACCCCTATATTAAGAGGTTTATGACTCAGACATAAGTATTCCCTCTGGTCTTCAACTTGCCATAGAGACTGTCAGCTGGGAAAATAACCCGATTTACAGATTTATTTTGGCTTTTTAAATTTTAGGGATGCAAATTAAAATGGAGAGGTGGCCAGTTCTGGACCTCATTTTACCAATACAAAAATGAAAAATACCTCCTTTAAAAGATTCAAATGCACTACTGTAATTTGGGTAAGGCTTTTTTCTTTTTTTTTTTAAATGTTAATGTTTGGAAAAGCATACTCATACAACCTTTTTATAACTTGTTTGATATGCATATCCATATTAACAAAACTGCAGTGGTATGCTGAGCATTGATACCTTGCTTTGTAAAAATTCTGAAGTTTACAACTCAGCAATAAAAATTGACTGTGAACTAAAATTTGGCATTCAGTCTCAAAGCCTCGCCATGCTTTTATTTTATTTTTAATGTGGTCATTTTTAAGTACAAAAGTACAAAAAACATTTTATAAAAATATATGCTAAAGGATTTTAAAAAAATTTATTCAATAATGTGAAGTAAATCTTTGGGGGGCAGTTTAATATTTAAGTGAACAACTTTTGAAAAATTTGCTGTTTTAAAAAAAATTTTAAACACATCCTTCTTTGAAGTTCTTCCAGGGTCTTGAGTAAATATTGATTGTCTTATTGAAGAGAATGGGACAGAGCTGTCAGATTAAATACCTTTTGAATAATTTTTAAAGAGTACTGTACTCTAGCTCAGAAATTCCAGACGTCCATATAAATAGAGAGAGGACATATTCTATGTATACCCAAAAATGGGAATTCAGTGGCATTACTGTACATGTCTAATGCCCACTTTTCAAAGTTTAATATCACTAGAATTTCTAAGTTCTTCTAAATATTTAGGAACATTAGACTATATGATAATCAAATTATTTGATCCCATCTGAAACTCATACATTATGCACAACTGATGCCAAATAAGTTTTTTTGGAAATGCAGTGGAAAACATTCCCCAAAGAGACTTTTATACTGTACCAAGTTTTAGCCTTTGTAAACTGCATTAAAAGTGGCACCTTGGTTTAATTTCTTTTATGGAAGACAGACTCTACAAGCTTTACTGACACTGACTAGGATGGTACTATGCAGTGTAAGTAAGAATGGGAGAATCTGGCAGTGGAAACTGTTAATGAAAGTGAATGATTGGCAGCACCTGTTACAGTGAGATATGGGACAGCAGGTCCTCTGCAAGCTTTTTCAGCCAGTCCATCTGCAAAAACACCTCAGTCCAGACTGCCAAACACAGTGGTTTTTCTCCCCCAAGTGTTGAGCCTCTGGTCACTGAGTAGGGAGTAGATTGAGATTGTGCATGTGATCTGTGTCTCATCTGAACTGAGGTATGCAGAGGCAAAAGGCCAGTATATTAAGGACCCGTGCCAAAGCCCCCTGAAGTCAATAGGAGTCTCTGCATTAACTTAATGGGCTTTGTTTGGATTAAGCCCTGACACAGCCTGAGCATTCAAACATGTTTGTAACTAAAGCTAGTTGTGAGTATTTCCAGAATTTGGGCATTGGTGAGCTGTTTCTTCTCTCTTGCATTCCTCCACAAAGAGGAGGATTTGTAATGGAAGTGTTGGCACAACCTTCCCTTCAACATCACAAAGCACAATGTTGTAATGATTTTTTGCAGCACACGTTTCCTTTATCCTCCCTGAAATGATTCAGTGCTTTAGCAAGCTGGAAAATGAATTATGTCAGAGACGTAAAATACAAATGTGTTTAGTTTCTCCAAGAAGTCTTCATTAAAAAATCCCCTTCAATATATGCTAATTATCAGTTTTCCCTCTTCTTCTGGATCTAGGGCAACTGATCTGATAAAATCATGCCCCCTTGAAGTCAATGGCAAAACTATTGACTTGAAGAGTCCAGAATTTCACCATGGTATTTAGGATTTCTTAGTTTCAGAGGGAAGTGTGATCTAACCTAATTGGGATGACTGTATTAATATGTTTTTAGTTTGTTCTAAAGTACTGAAACATGCTGCACCAATCACAGCAGTGATCACAGCAGCATTCTAATAATCTCTGTTTTTACCTCATGCTACAGACGTGAGTGACAACCTGTCGCCACTGGGAGTTTTAGGCTACTGTAGCCAATGGGAGTTTTACTATTTACTTCAATGGGGCTAGAATATCACCCTAAACTGGCAAATTAGGGTTTCTCCTCACATCATAAAAGGGCCTTGGGGGAAAGAAATATTGAAAATTGCATTTGCTTTCAAGTGAACAAATTATTGTCTCTGTTTCAGTGTTTATTAGTAATCAGCTGCAACTCATCTAACCAACTTGAAACACAATAATTCGACAAAGCAAAGGGTAGGGCAGCCCTTATACAACGTAGAAAAGGAAATGTGGTATCTTTAAAAAGTGCTAAATGATACCAAAGACCAATTAATTGTTTGCCTTTAGGGCAAAACAGGACAGGCAAACTGTCTGTTCAGAAAACAGCATGATATGGGACAAGGTTAAATAGCTGCCAATATAAAATAATAGTGAAGAACAAAAATAGAGCTGATCTATGCTGGTTACAAAATGTTCAGGCTGGAAGCATTGTGCAGTTCTGCTCTTAAAGTGGGTTGAGGTAGTTAACTCCAAGTTTGTGGTCCTATGGATGTCTAAGGAGTTGACTAAATGCAATGGCATGCAGTCTGTAAAGGGATGCAAAGCTATGATCTGACCTGCAAAAAATCACAGAAATCAGACTTAACGCCGAGGGCCAAATTCATTCCTGGCATTCATCCCAGTTATTCACCAGTTATCACAGACTTCAGTGAGGTTATGCTGGAGATGAATTTAGTTGCTTGCAATACATGCACAGTTAAAACAGACTAGTTTTAAATACTCAGGTTCATACATTTTAATGAAGAAAAGCAGGCATATGAGATTAGAAATAAAATCAAAAGTAAGGAATTAAGTATTTCAAAAGTACATAAAGTGCTTCATATTGTGCTAGTAGGAAAATGTAAATTGAATGTGGGAAACATCAGACTAGAAAGAGTAATACATTGTGCATGTGTAATTTAAACAACAATAAAATGAACCCTAGAATTGGCTTTCCAAGTCAGTGACAGAAAAAAATACAATATAGAGTAAGGACTTGATCAGAATTCGCATTAGTTTCACTCCATTGAATTCAGTGGCATGAGTCATACTTTACAACACTGCATGTGAGATCAGAATCAGTCCTAGGGCTTCCATGGGGTGCCGCTGTTAGATTTAGTTCAGCACAGAGGGCCCTCTCCTGCAGCATTTACTCAGGCAAAGCTCCCATTAAAGTTGAAGGGAATTTCAGTATGTATAACTGAGGTGTAAATAAAGAGCCTTTCATTCAAAATTGTCACAGGGATAATGTGAACCTCTCAGATTACACTACAATTAAAGAGTTAAAGGATCCAATACTCTTCCCACTGAAGTCATTGGAAAAATTCCAGTTAAATTCAGTGGGACTAGGAGCAGGTCTAAAACTGACTGAAGCTATATTAGAAAAGTTAGTGTTGGGACAAGTCATTGGGACTTGTGCTCTTAAATCACTTTACGGGTTTCTGAAAATCCCACCCAGAGTGTATATGGAAAGCACTGGACAAAATATTTAGACTACAGAGCAGTAGATTAATGAAGGTTTAAAGCCACTAGATTAATCTTCCCTTTTGGAATACATACCAGTTTATCTGTATTCTCCCTTAATTCAATTGGATTTGAGACAGATTCTGCCACCCTCACTAATTCTGAGTAGTGCCTTATTCCTTGAGAAATGCCCCCTAAATCAAAGTTGGTCAAAATCAGCACATTAAAGTGTACTGAACAGTTTATTTTTACATCACCTTAAAGTGGCTAAGATAGTTGCACAGTCTGCAATGCACGTGTTCATGTTCTGAACAGCAGCAAACCTAAAAGGCAGGTTGTGCTGGTTGCAGTGCATTATGCTACATGGTCCGCAGAAACACGCAACCAATTCATAATTACATTACAATAGTGAGAGATGTATAGGTATTGCATGTTCCAAGGAGATTAAAGATAAATAATGATTCTATCTTAATTATTATTAGCTTTCCACTAATAATTTGGGCTTAGAAAAGCAGGGCTTTTTACTGAAATATAGAGTAATAAGAAAGTTATGAATGTGATGAGTTGTCATATTCTGGAAGAGGCCTTCAATGCAAAGTCAGTCATATGTATTATACTTGTATTATTATTATTAAATATATTTATCATAGTAGTTTTCCATGAGGATCAGGAGCCTGTTGCATTAGGCACTGTACAGAAATATAGGTGTACAGGACCCCTGCCCTGAAGAGTTTATATTGGAGACAAATTCTATATTTTTATACTTATGTGAAAGGTGGGATGAGAAGGAAACAGTCTCATATATCAGTTTGCTATCTTTTATATTTTATAATTAAACATTAGTGTATCCTAGCCACCTCTCACCCTAGCCAGCAGATTTCTTGTAGGTGTCATGGTAGAAGTGGATCTTGAGGCAGGATTTGAAGTAAGAGAGGGGAGTAGTTTTTCAGATCTGCTAAGGGAATGAGGGTACGTCTACACTACGGGACTATTCCGAATTTGCATAAACCGGTTTTGTAAAACAGATTTTATAAAATCGAAAGCGCGGCCACACACACACACAAATCGGGTGTGTGTGGTGCATGGTCCCAGGGGCTAGCGATTTCGTGTTCTGTGTGTGTGGGGTAGCTATTCTATCTATCTATCCATAGTTCCCTCCCCCCCCCCCCCCCTTGACTTCCGAGATTGAGTCCCAGTGCCTGATGGGGAAAAAAAAAATCATTGTGGTTCTGTAAATGTCGTCAGCCACTCCTCTTGTCACTGGGTCTGGAAAGCAGACAAGCATTTTTTTTTTTTTTTTTTTTTGCCCTTTGCAGATGCCATGCCATGGGCATCATGGAGCTGGGCTTGTTTTGCGTGACTGTCTGTGCCTATGTGTGTGTGTACTAGATGGAGGCGATTCAGCAGCGCAGCAAGCAGCATTTTTTTGCTTTTGCAGATTGCTGCTGATGGTAGCCAGCCATATTGCACCATCATCCAAATTTGCACCATGGATGGAACTGAGGATGATGGAACTGAGGATGCATTTGGCTTTACAGCCCTTTGCCCAGCAGCCAAAAGCCAAGGGCGCAAAGCCAGCCATGGGTACTAGCCATACATTATGTACCATTTTCTGTTGTACCATATGCTGTGGCCCCCAGCCAGTGCTGCCAGCAAAAAAAAAGGAAAAATGAAAATTGACTCTGATCCTCCTTAATCTTAGAATCTATAAATCCTAATCTGTTAATATGCTAATATAAGCTTGTGCTGTTGTGCCTAATGTAGGCAAGTGTGACTGTGAGTGAGTTCCATGCATAAGGGATGGAGTAGGAGAAAGCAGGAGGAAGATGGTGCAAGGAGTAGATAAGTGCAGTAAGCGAGCAGTTGAGGCACACAGCATTGGTGTGCAGGGATGACGCAATATGAAGCAATACCAGATAAGTCAGGAGGGCAAAATTGTGACTGACAATAACAGTTACAGTAAAAATCTTGAAATTGATACAGTAGAAGCAGGGGCATCACTGAAGTGACTCAAACGGGGGGGAGGCCAGAGCAATGGATAAAGAAAATGATCTTAGCAGCTGCATATATGAGGGACTGTGAAGATGTCAGGGAAGCCAGAGAGGAGGAGGTTGACGTAATCAAGGCAGGAGATGATGAGGGTATGCATAAGGATTGTAGCTGTTGGAGTCTCAGGTTATTTGCAGAGTTGTTCTAGCTGTCGGTCCCAGGCTACGAGAGAGACAAGGGAGGTGAGGTAATATATTTTATTGGACCAAATTCTGTTGGTAGAAGGTACAAGCATTTGAGTTACACAGAGTTCGAAAGCTTGTACCTTCCACCAACAAAAACCGGTCCAATAAAAGATATTACCTAACCCACCTTGTCTTTCTCAGATCATTGACAGAAAATATGGCAATTTTTTTTAACAGAGACTGGGGAGAGCAGAGAGGGTTTTAGAAGCAAGATAAGAAGTTCCAGTCTGGTCATATTAAGTCTACATTGATAGTGAGATATCCAGAAGGACATATCAGAGAGGCAAACTGAGATTCAGGATTAGATGGAGGGCTACAAATCAGAAGTGGCGAGGTAGATCTGTGAGTCATTAGCAGATAGATAGCTGGGCGATCACCATGGTAACAGATATAAGACACACCCAGGATGGAGCCCTCTAGACTCCCACAAAGACTGGGAGAGGGAAAGACCTGCTGAAAGAGACACCAAAGAAAGGATCAGTGAGGCAGGAGGAGAGAGTCACAGTAGCTAAGGGAGAACAAGATTTTAAGAAGGAGGGTGTGGCTGACAGGGTCAAAAGCATCATGGATCAAGGTGGAGAAGGAGTTAGCCTAAAAGAAATAGACAGACTTTGGTGAGAGCCGTTTCAGTGGAAACCATATTGGAAGGGATCCAGGTTGGAGTTGGAGATTAGGAAATAAAGGCAAGGGTTGTAAATGGCATTTGAGTTGGAGAACAAGCAAGATACTTTGGTGTCACTAGTAAGAGAAGGAGAGGGTGCTGGAAAGAAGAGGAGGGAGGTCACACAAGATCTTGTCAATCTTTTCTATGAAAATTTGCATGGGGAGGTAAGAGGGGATTTTATTTTATTAAGCATGGGTGGAAGGATGGAACATCATTTCCATTACCTAAAAAGCCAGTTTCTACAACCTGGCAAGAGGGCACCATCATATCCACAAACTTGCTAATGTAATGGAAAGCAGACAGCTGTGCAAAAAGCTGTTACAGAGGTTCAGCAAGAGGAAATGTCATTTCTCACCACTTCCTGATACAGTAAGACTCAGTTGTTGTTTTAGAACTTAGAAATAAAACATGTAACAGGATTTTGGAATTTACACAATGACTGAAGCACAATTCACCCACATACACAGGGCCCACACTACCACCTAAGTCCCATGCTGATATTCCATGGGGCAGTGGGGACAGCAAAGCACCACAGACAGGGTCTTTGTGCTCACCAGAGCTGCCTCCCCTCCAGATTTTGGCTGGAGGAGCTGATTGCACTAATCTCAAGCTCCAACCTGCTGCTGCTAGCTTTTCTTGTACCCAAACAATAATGTGGGAAGTGTGCGTATATAGCTTTTCCTCTCAACCACCATTAGAGGCTATTGGCTTTTCTGACTGCTGGAGGGAATCAGCTCAGCCATGCCCCTTTGTACTCCATCTGCCTCAGTCTTTCTGCGGGGAGAGTGTACGCTAGGGAGCAGGTTGAAAAAGAAGAGTGCCTTCCACAGCAAGTTGCTGATACATGCCAAAGACTCAACATTGTTTTGGTTAGTAAAACCTATGGGAATATGTGGGAAAACTCTAAATGGATTTAAATACATTGGGGACGTATGATACAAATGATGCTTACCTGGATTTCAGATAATGCAGCCTGATGAAAATGAAGGGCACTGCTCATATCTAGTGTTGGGATCTCCTGATGAAATCAGTGGCAGGGTTTCAATGGGCTTTGGATCATGAGATGTATGCCCATTGGACAATAGCAGGGAAATAAGCAACAGTGAATGTAAATGCATTAAAAATGGGAAACAAAAAAAAATCCACTACTGGAATGTCTTCCCATCTAAAGTACAACTAAGTTGGATGCTTTGTCCTCAAAAAAGCAATGAAAGGTTAACCTTGTATCCCTATTCCATACTCACCTCACAGTGGTACTGAGGTAAGTATTGCAAAAGCTTCAGAGACCTTATACCTCATTTAAACATGCTGTATTATATTTGCATTTCTAGGTAACAGCTGAGTTCAATGGGAGTTTTGCCTGAATAAGTAATGCAGACTATAGCCCTTAATCACTGTTTTAATCCTGGGTCTGGAAATTTCCAAACCACTGTTTTTTAGCTCACTAAAAACTCTATTCTCTGTGGAATTTTTGTTTGCCTCTTAGATATTTCACTTGAATCATGCACACATGTAAGTAGTTTCATTGTGAGTGGAGTAATGCAGAAGGTAATTTCCCTAAAATCTCTAAATTAGACCACAGATTCATGACATTTTAACTTCCCCTTTGCACTTGTGTTGATAAATGTAAGAATGTTATACAAATACACAAAGGTCTCAATCACGTATATACAAAGAAAGTGCCAAAAACAGGTTTTTACAGAACAAGTTTTACAAACTATTTATTGTGATTTGGGAATAAAATGGTTATTGGCTGGATTAAAAGCCAATACTTCCTTTTAAACAGTTGATAAATCATGCCATGATCAAAAGACGAGGCAGATTTGGCAGAAAAGTAACACTGAATGGTATATTAATTAGGCTGAAAAAAAGCCAGTTCTCAGTGGCTGAATCAACCATTCTTCTGCCAAAATTGACTAACTTAAATCTGTCTAAAGTTTATATAATTTGTTAATGAAAGAAAATTCGGTCTGACTCCTCTTTCTTTAGCAGATTCATTTCCACGTGATTTTGTATTTAAAGCATTATATATATAGTGTCTTGTCTTATCTTGAATACTCTTGCTTCCTTGTTGCAACATGATTACTCTAGCCTTCAGGACATGACTCACAGATGGGCAAGCTCAGAAGACATAAACCTTAATAATAAATTCAATTCACTCAACATGAAGTTTTCGGTATTGGTCTATGATATTTATCCCCTTCTTCTATTATTAAGTATTCTCCATCAAGGCATCAGTGTCTTGTAGGTCTTAAGAAGTGTCTATTAGATAGTGGGCTGTTTAATAAACAGGAAAAAAACCCTCAATTCTCTCTCTTCACCCTATTGGAAATTAGTATATACTTCTGAAGTGTATTGGCTCCAGTCCTTCAGTTGGATCCATGGAAGGAGCTTTGCAGCTACATGGTGCCCAATGATTTCAGAATCCAACTGGAGGATCAGGCCTTTTATTCAACCAGTAGTAAATGCATATTGATGAGGCTATAATTGCTATAGTTGAATTTCCTATATTTTCTCAGACTACTTAGAACCTGTAATATACATCTTTATACATTTTAAGACTATAAAATTAAAAGGTGTGCTTATTATAACCAATTATTGATCACATGCTAATTTTCAGATGATTATTTAATACATTTAAGTATCTTGATTAACTATCTATTCCAAAGATTCAAAAATATCCAGGACACTGTGAGCAGCATAATAAATAAACTTGTTCTCTCTCCCTACATCACTATCATTCTTCTTGTGCAATGCAATTTAGAAAAAAAAAATGAAACTGAAGTGATAGGAGAAATTATTCAGTAAACCGAATGGATTATTTATTCTTACTGATATAAAAATAACATTAAAATTATTATGCTATTTTGAATTAATATAACTACAATCCTTTTTTTACACTCTGGTGGATGTTCTCACTCTGTAACAATTTATTGGATACATTTCTCTCTTTATATTACAGGTAAACCAATGGGAAAAACCAGTTCAGTTCTTTGTGGCTCATACTCAGTTCTCTGGAGTTCTTCTGTAGGCTGTATGTTGTTAATGCTAATCGTGATAGGGGTTTTTACCTATGACTGACTCCTACATGTTAGCATTAACACTGTATGATGCCTTTTACCAGAACTCATATGGAACAAACTGCCACTGTGGGAGGAAGACAGAAAGCATGAATGAGTCACTACAATGCTGGGAAAACCTCCATTCTGCATGTAAAAAGAAGGGCTGCTCTACATACAGGCATGTTTGTTAGAATGTATTGGTTTATGGTTTCTGGAAAAGGGGGGGAAAGCAGCTTCATCTCTCAATGCCTCTTTAGCAGGATTTATAAATTAATGCATTTTGAGCTCACCAACTTATTTTTTATTTTACCCTATTGCCTTTCAGATGTTGTGAGTTTTCTTCCCACACAAGTCACTTCTTTGCTTCATTATTCCTTTATTGGGAGGGAGGGGAAATGATTAATTAAAACTATGGCATGCCTCGCTGTGCACTGTAGTCATTTATAAGAAATATTTATATACATAGGAAATTTGACTCTCAGAAAATACTTTACCATGATTTTTAATGTTGAATATTTCGCAGTTTTTTAAAGTGTTGCTTTTCTTAGGAAATTATGATTGTGTATAGATCTTAGTCAAGGATTTCAAATGCTATGCAAACCTTCTGAAGCCTCACAATATGCCTGTGAAATAAACAAGTATTACTATATCCATTTTGCAGGTGGAAAACCTGAGGCACAAAGCTGTGAAATGCTCATACTCACAGAGCAAGTGAGTGACGCAGCCAGCCTGACTCCCAATTTCTCCTCCTTGTTACCCCTACTTTATTAACTCAACAATTTAGTTATAACACTTGAGATTGACAAGAAAGAAACTCAGTGGCGACTGTGAGAATTCATATTTAGGCACCTGCAAGAAGTATAAGTTTAAACTTTCACAGGTCCTAACCGTACGGTGTATGCCCAACTACTGTAATATACCATTTGTACAGAGTTAATTATATAGGGCACAGATCCTGCACACACTTGTGAATGTAACTTTACACGTGTGAATAGTCCCTGTAAAAGTGTTTTCAGGCTCAGGTTCTTAGACTGATGCTTCCTGCATGGGAATATACACAATGCTGACCAGGCACAAGAGCCCAGCTTCATCCCTCCACAACAGAACAGATTCTGAATTTGTTAAAGTTAAGAATATTTCCATGTCTTTCATTGGATATTTTAGCTGTGCTATTGGGGGAAGGGAAGGTTGCTAGGAATATCAAGATTTTTTATGTTTAGGTTTGGGGGAAATTGTATAAAATAGCCTGATGTTAAAGGATTAAGAGAAATTTGTGATTAGGAAACACTAGACTATAAGCAGATACTGGAGGATAGTGTTAAGGATACACAGGATTTCCATTCTAAGACCCTGATTTTCCAATAAGCACTACAGATCTCTGCAGCCCTAGGATCAGAATTTACAGGTTCCCTTTCAGTTGCTTATAGCTATAACTTTTTGTCATCCTTAACTCAGACTTGAAATTTATATTTTTTTTAAGTTAGAGTAACAATGCCTCAGCCACTTTTATAGGGGAAACTCTACTTTGCACATTAGAGACAAACTTGCATGTTGGCAGTTTCAGTGATCTGATAAAAAGTGACTTGTTTCTGGGCCCCTTTGGCAAGCCAGAAGGGGATTTCATACTCTCTCTCTTTCTCTCGGATCATTCTTTGTCAGGGCCGCCCAGAGGATTCCAGGGGCCCGGGGTCTTCGGCAGCAGGGGGCCCTTCCGTTCCGGGACCCGCCGCCGAAGTGCCCCGAAGACCCGCGGCGGGGGCCCCCGCCGCCGAATTACCACCGAAGCGGGACCCGCCGCCGAAGCGCAGCCCGGTCTTCGGCGGTAATTCGGCGGAGGGGGGCCCCCGCCGCGGGTCTTCGGGGCACTTCAGCGGTGGGTCCCGGAACGGAAGGGCCCTCCCGCCGCCGAATTACCGCCGAAGACCGGGCTTCCCGCTCCGTCTTCAGCGGTAATTTGCCAGCGGGGGGTCCTTCTGCCCCGGAGCGGAAGGACCCCCCGCCGGCGAGGACCAGGAGCGAAGAAGCTCCTGCGCCCGGCCCCGCGAGTTTGCCGGGCCCCCCGGAGCGAGTGAGGGACCCCGCTCCAGGGGCCCCGAAAAACTCTGGTGGGGGCCCCTGTGGGGCTCGGGGCCTGGGGCAAATTGCCCCTCTTGGCCCCCCCTCTGGGCGGCCCTGTTCTTTGTTGTTTCTGTCATGTGGGGACCTGCTGGCTTGGGGAAGGTTGACAGGAAGCAACCTCTGTGATCTGACTGGGTCAGGGCCACAGTATTTCCGGGCTGCCGTAGGTGATGTTGTGGAGCAGACACAGCTGATATAGCGTCTACATTCCAGACACAAAAAAAGCCACATTGTAAGGCTAAGTTTGCAGTGAAACACTCAAAAGTCAGAAAATGACAGGAAGGCTGTCTCTACAACCTTCACTCTTCCCCGCAAGTGTATGGATTACAATATAGTTTTATGTGATCACATGTTATGATGTCAAAGATGGTGGTCATTACTGAAGGATTTTAATTCTTATTGATCTGGGTGTGGCCTGGTCTAGTTTACTGCACATCACCCAAAACTGCAGTGAGGAGTTATCTTTATTTAAACTTTTTATCAACATCACATTTGAGCCTCTCACAAACTTTGAACCATGTATTCTGACATCACCCAGGTGAACTATTCAGTATTTGGTAGGATGATTAACAGGTATTGTGCCTGCCATTAAGGGCTCATTTAGCCAGGGAATTATTCCAAAATAGCTATTCCTGCTTAACTCCATGTGTGAATGCTCCGATTCCATAACAGAAGTACCTTATGTTGAATTAGCTTAATCTAAATGGATTAATTTTATACATGAGTAGTCTTATTTAATCCAACTACATTAAGCTAATTGAGAATGAGGCACCACTATTCTGGAATAAGAGCATGTACACAGGTAGTTAATCAATAAGGTACAGATAATCCGCTTTAAATTCACACTCTACCTTATTCTGGATTAATGTTCATGTGTAGACAAACTGTTAAATTTTTCTCTCCTGCTTTCACAGCTGGTATTGCCATATTAGTCATTTTATGTATCATTAAATTCATTACTTCTAACATTATGCCAATAGATATTTACTAATAAGGGGGGAAATTGTCTTGCCATTCACTGTTCTGATTCTTAATTGTATTGTGTTCAAATTATACTTATATTCTTCCAGGTTCTGTCCCTAAAATACACAGTAGGTCTAAACTGCATATATAGGAATTATCTACCAGATATAAATGAGCATCACACCACTTACACATATCCCTTTCTCTACAAATCTGATTCCTCAGAAGAGGCATTTTAGGTTTTTGCCATCACATAGAGAGAATTTTTAAAATAGCTTTTCTTTTTACTCTGAAAAATGTTAATGCTGTCCATGACTGGGGTTTCAATCTTATGAAAGACCACAGCATGATAGCATTACCATTTTCAGATGGTTGGTATTCTTCAAGAAATGTTCATTGTCTGCTCTTCCAGTAAAATGCCTCTTAAAAGTTTGGTGAATTATGGACTTTCCTGTACCTGGATTTCTAATAAAATTCAATAAAGTAAAATATACCTACATCAGCAAGTTCCTTGACTTCAGGTGAAACCATATTGCATTTAGCAGCGTTGTATGGCATTGGGGCAATGACTGAATCTCAGTAAGGAATTGCTACTTAGCGGTGGTTAAAGTCGATCAGAATAGAATGGGAAGCTCACCTCTTCTAGTGGTTGTCAGGACTTGAAGTCTAGTGATGATCCTGCATTTTCATCATTGTTTGCTAATGGGCTGCACAATGATGCAGACAGCATTCACTTCCTCAGGGAAGAGTCTCTCTTAGCTAGTAGGGATAACTCCCTCCACTGGATGAAATTCTATGGCCTGTGGTTGCACAGCAGGGTGGACTAGTTCCTTCTGACTTTAAAATTCATGAAAACACGGACAAAGAAAAGTTTCTGAAAGGAGTGCCTGTTCCCGAGGACAGCCCCAGCCTGCCAGGAGGATGTGTTTAAAGTAGGGCTGTAATTTAAATCAGTTAACTCAGTGATTAACTCAAAACAAATTAATCATGATTTAAAAAAAATAATTGCAATTAATCACAATTTTGATCACACTGTTAGTATTAATTTTTACCTGTTCTTGAATATTCCATTTTTTCGCAACATCCAAGAAACGCTTTACACATGTTTCAGCATAATGGCTCTCTTCAGTATGTGTTATTGTTGAAGCAAACAACTGCAGTGTCCATGCAGCATCAATCAGTTGTGCTGTGACTCCAAGACAGCTGTGATTGCTCAAGAATGTCTAGTGATCACTAGTCAAAGCAACAGCTAGTGGATTTTGCAGGAGCTTCAACTTTGTAGTCTTTTCATTGTGATATAGGTCATGGATTTGTGATGTAATAGTTCCTTGACAGGGAAAGGTATATGACTGATTGGAAGTAGAATTTGAATAACATCTCTTAGCCCTCTGTCGCTTGCAGTGTTGAGTGGTCTGCAGTCCATAGCTATCTACTTTGCAATAGCATTGGTTAAGCTGTTGTACTTCATTTGAATCATGGTCTTGTAAAGATCCTGAAACTCTGTAAGTATACTCTGCCAAGAGTATGGCAGAATTCATTTGCTGTCTATGGTTAGCTGTAGCACAGGAATTGGAGGCGAAAGCATGTTTAGTGTGTAGGTGGCACTGCAGACTTGAAGTACTTCGATGGTATTGGAACTTAGCCTTGCAATAGCTACATATAACCATCTTTTTATCCAGTGTGATTAAAACTGTGATTAATCATGACAAATTTTTTTAATCCCTTGACAGCCCTATGTAGAGTGAGTGGATGTCCCAATTTTATAGGGACAGTCCCAATTTTTGGGTCTTTTTCTTATATAGGCTCCTATTACCCCCCATCCTATCCTGATTTTTCACATTTGCTGTCTGGTCACCCTAGCCCTACCTATCAAGCTCATTCTGAAAGCAAATTAGGCTCTGTACACTACAGAGTTTTGTTGACAAAACTTTAATTAAACTGCTGTTGCATGTCCACACTATGCTTCTTGTGTCAGCAGAGCGCATCCACACTAGTGGCTCTTGCATCAACCCAGTGAGCAGTGCATTGTGAGTAGCTATCCCACTATGCAACTGACTGCAGGGTGCTTTGGGAAGGGTTTGCAATGCCTCATGGGGCAGGCACAACGTCACATGATGCAGGTTTCTTAATCCTATCATTCCATGGGCATCCTATTAGATTGCCAGCCCCTTTTTCAACTGAAGGCAAGTGGGGGGGAGAGGAGAGTGTTTGACAGCGAGTTGGGGAGGGGGGCAAAGTATGTGTTGGGGGAGTGTGTGAGAATGGGCTGGGGGCAGTGTGTATGTGAGAGTGTATGTGTCAGCATGCTGTCTCTAAATTCAGACAGCTGCTGAAAGCAACCTATCCTGAGGTGGGGTAAGGGGACACCCCTGACATCAGCCCCCACCACCCTCCCTGGCTCTGCACGCACACGCACACACACACACCTCTGTGTAAAATAGAGCAGCAGTCCACATTACGTATTTGCTCTTTGCTGCCAGGGTTGAGCTGCACACTCAGCTGTCTGAACTTCCTGGAGCTTTTAAAGGAGAGGGGTAAATGCCTGTGTAGCAGGAATGCAGGGTAGTTGAATTCAAAACAGTGAGCAGAGCAGTCATGGCGGGCATTGTGGGATACTGAAAGGCCGGTTCTGGCAATAAATTGAATGGCAGCATCTATGCTGCTGCTTTGTAGCTTTAAGTTTGCCACAAAAAGCTTATCCCTCGTCAAGGTGGTTTTATTTTGTCACCAAAACAGGGCAGTTTTGTGACCAAAAGTGGCATTGCAGGGTGCACACTTCCACCATTTTGCCACTAAAAGCTGCCAGTTGCTGACAAAACTCTGTAGCATAGACATGGCCTTAGGTTTTTTGCCCCCACTCCTCCCTATGGAAGGCTGTTCCAGAACTTCACTTTTCTGATGGTTAGGTTTGAAGTTAGATGGAAGTTTCTAAACTTGTTAATGCCCAGTTTATATCCCTTTGTTCATGTACTGCCGCTGGCCCTTAACTTAAATAGCACCTCTCTCTCCCTGATGTTTATGCTTGAGACCAGGGGCAGCGAGTTATATGGGTCCGTGGTGCCCGTGCTCTAGCAATATTCAGTGCCCCAGGGGCCCAGCTTCTGGCCCCATGTGCCTCCCCCGGAACATCCCTGCCTGCACCCTGGGAAGTGGGAGGCTGCCCTGCCACTCCATGCTGCACTCCCTCACCAGCTGGTGCCAGCTACAACAAAGGGACCAGTGCCGGGGGCAAGCTGAGGTGGTTGTTGTGCCTGCAGAGAGAGGAGGGGAGGAGGTACTCCTGTGTTAGCAGGCCTGCCCCACCCCACCACCCACCAGGAGATGACTCTGAGGGGGCTTCCTAGAGTCCGGACCTGAGTAGCTGGGGCTCAGGTGAGTGTCGGACTCATGACACCCTGCCCCCACCCCACCCACAGTTACAACTCCTGCCCCAGGCTGGCAAGGGGCAGCCCCATCCCCCACTGAACAACGATGAAAAGTGGTAGCTGCCTCCTGAAGAACATCACTAAAGAGGAAGCTACATATTGTTTTAATTTTAGGGTTATTGATCCAAGAGTGCTGGGTTGTTTGCATATTCATAAGAGTATTTATAAAGTCGATATTCTTAGTTAAATAAAATTTTCTTACGATAGCAATATTGTGCAATAGAGGGAAACTGTTAAATGCTTACTGTTTCCAGTCCATTTTTACATTATTTTAAAAAATATAGATCAGCTTACAAGGCAGGTGTGGGGTGGGGGAGGAGCAGGACCTGTTCTGGGCACCACCAAAAATTATACAAACCTGCCCCCCCTGCCTGAGACGTATTTATAGAGAGCAATCATACCATCCCTCAGCCTTGTTAGGCTAAACAAGCCAAGATCCTTACCACCTCTTGTAAGGCAGTTTCTCCATTCCTCTCATCATCCTAGCAGCCCTTCTCTGAACCTGTTCCAGTTTGAAATCATCTTTGTTAAACATGGGATGTCAGAACTAAACCCAGTATTACAGATAAGCCTCATCAGTGCCTTGTACAATGGTAATAACACTTCCCTATCTCTACTGGAAATACCTCGCCTGACTGGTCCTAGGACTGAGTTAGCCTTTTTCACAGCTGCATCCCATTGGCAACTCATAGTCATCAACCAATCCACCCAGGTAGGGTTGCCAACTTTGTCTGGAAGAATTCCTGGAGGTTTCATGACATTACATCATTTTAATTAAAAATTAATCTTTATTTCCTGGAGACTCCAGGACAATCCTGAAGGGTTGGCAACCCTACACTTAGGTCTTACTCCTCCTCTATCACTTCCAACTGATAAGTCAATTAAGGATTAATTCACAGCACAGTTAATACATTAATTTTTTTAATGCATTAATCACACTCCAGAGGCAGCAGGAGGCTGGAGCCCCTGCCCCGGAGGCTGCAGTTGGAGCTGAAACCTGGAGCCCCACAGGGGGCTGAAGGCCAGAACCACATTCTCTGAGGGGGGCTGAAGGCCAGAGCCCTGCAGGGCTGAAGGTAGGGAGGATGACAATTTTTTCTAGTTGGAAGGGTCACTTTTTTTTTTTAAGTCCAAATGAGGTCACCAGCACAAAAAGTTTGAGAAACACTGCTCTAAAGTTTTACATTGTTTTATTTTTGATGCGGTTGTTAAAAAACAAATTGTAAGTAGCACTTTCATGATAAAGAGACTGCACTACAATACTTTATGAGGTGAACTGAAATAGTTTTTGCTTGTTTTTAACAGTGCAAATATTTGTAATAAAAATAATAAAGTGAGCACTGTACACTTGGTATTCTGTATTGTAATCATAATCAATATATTTGAAAATGAAGAAAATATCCAAAATATTTAAATGGTATTCTGTTAGTAACAGAGCAATTAAAACTGAAATTAATCCTGATTAGTTTTTTTAATTGCTTGACAGCCCTAGTTTGAAGCTGGGTTTGATGGCAGTCACATCCCTGATGCTCCCAATCATCACTCCTATAAATGGCAGGATTTAGATTTCACCAGGATGAGAATCTGTACTGATGTAAACACCACTAATAAAATGGAAGGTCTGGGGGACCTTCCCACAGGAGAATGGTGAAATCCCTGATGCAATCTCCTACACTTTTGAAGAACTCAAAATAGTTCAGAATATTTTATGAAAACCAAACAAATCTAATATTTGACCAACTTGTCAGAGGCATGTTAGGTCCTATTAACATATTGACCAAAACCAGGAAGCCTGAATAATAAAAACAATGTGCTTTCTATCCATAAGAATACTCATGTTTTTATCTACCACCTAAAATGAGGTCTCTCAATCATCGACACTTGATCCAAACATGGACCTTGACCTCTGGAGCAAATGTTAATGGGAATCTTATTGCAATATTTTGGCACCACACTTTTATACAAAACCAAAAATGATCTTACGGGGGTCAAGTGTTCAGCTCTTCCCTTCATTTCCTTCAGTCTCTCCACCTTTTCCCTTATTCTGCCATCCTTTAGATTTTCAATCTCCCTGTTTAACTCCCCACCTGTCATTCACCTAAATACCCCTCCACCATTCTCTAAATTTGCCTGTCACCCCTTTCCATTCCCATTCTTCCATCCCTCCCTATTCTCATCTGACCCTGCATTCACTTCCCCAATCCTTCTGCCCACAATGGAGTGTCGTGGAGGAGAGGGAGCTGACAAGGGCCAGTTGGTTGCTGCTGGGCTCTCTTCCCACTGGAGTCTAGAGGAGATGGTGAGGGGCAGTGGCTATAGGGAAATAAGGATCTCTTCTCTTCGGTCCCTTCTTCTTCCTTTGCAGCTGACACAATGGTGTCTTCCTCTCTCCCCTTGAGCGAAAGAGGAGCAGGTGACAGGACATGGTAATGAAACTGATTGGGGGTGGGGAAGCCTCTTCCCCAAAGGTGCTGCTAGTACTCCACCTAGTAGGTAGGAAATCTGAAAGCCCCAATAAACTTGTGAGCCAGTTCCCACTGCACAGTCTCCTGCCTGAGAAGTGCTCACTCCATGAGACAGGCAGAATATGCAGAGAGGGAGCCCTGGCTGAGCAATGATCATCCAAGCCAGAAAAAAAGGAAAGGAGAACTCCCTCTGCTTATAGCTGCATTCCCCCTATCTTTAATCTCAGATAGTCACCAGACAGAGGGGATAAGACCAATGTATTAGCCGACTAGTGTACCCCCGCTAGGAACTTAGTTTCATATTGACAGTTGGTCCAAATTTCAGAGCCATGAAAACCACCTTTGCCAACTGTCACAAAGTTCATATTCACTTTCCCAGATCTAAGCCTTCCTCTGCAGTTTTGGTTCCAGGTTGAATTTAAATCCCAAATACATGTATTTTGAGGTTGTGATTCAGACGTAGTTGAAATCTCACAAGGACAGATTCTGGCATGATTTTGGCTCAAGATGATGGAAATCACACAAGGACAACTAAGGTCACAAGCAGAACACCAAATAAATACAAGATTTTGCAGGAATTTTTCAACTTTTTTTTTTAAATGCTGACCAAACTTTTTGAACATCAGTTCTAAAACTGGTAAAATGGAGGGGGGGGGGATTAATTTTAGTCAAAAATGGAATTTGATTATAAATCTAATTGAAAACTCAAAATTCAGTCACAAGATCTCCATTCATAGTGGAAGTCAGAATATTTCAGTGCCATTGAATCCAAACCCGCTCTTAATTCTGTCTAACACCCAAATCTGAATATTACCAATAGTCCAGAACCAAAACCAACCACTATCTTGTCAACCCATCTCTATTCAAATCAGGTTTCTTCAGGGATCAAGTTATTTTAGTGATCTCCCGATAATGTTTAACCATTGCATTTAGAACACTCGGATTAAAAAAATAATCACACTTTCACAGTGTGAAAATTAAGAACCAATTCTGACATATTAGGCTATTTAATACAGAAAGGAAAACCTAGTTACCCAGGCAAAGAAAATACAGCACCGCGGTTTACTTCAGGGGCCATGTTTATCAAAAGAGATTTCTTCCAAGCCAGAGCTTCACTAAACAAAAAAATTGTGAAATGCAATTTAATTAGAGCTCTATTTTGTCATTGTACAAGCCTATGGAACGTAGAACATGCCCTATGCCTAACTCCACTCACACTGTCTTTTATTTTAAAGATTTTGTACCTAGGCTTTTTTCCGTTCAGGTCATTTTCCTCTCAACCTACTGACACTGACCTGTTTGTGGCAGGAGATCTTTTAAAATATTAAAATTCAGCTCAAGTTTACAAATTCTATAAAAAGACAGAAAGATTTGCTTTCTGCCGCTAAGAGCAGGATGAGAGATTCAGAGGCATCGTTATAGAGTTTTGCTACCAACATACAACACAGATGATGAAAAAGGAAGGATGGTCTTGTGGTTATGGCACTGGACTTTGGACCGAGTCACACATACTGAACACTTCTGACAATTTGGCTGTGTTCCTGAATTTTTTGCTGCTCAACTTGACACTTATCTGGGTTTTTTTTCCAGTGGAACTGAAGATGTGCAGCTTCCAAGCCCAAGCACACTCAATAAAACAAGATACAGAGTTGTGGTTTTAAAATTAAAAACGTACTTAAAATTTGGTAGAGTTTGATACTAAAGTTATAAATAAATATAAATATACAAGGTCAAAGTCCCTTTAAGTGAACCAGGAATATTCCCTAGACTTATGCAGTACAACCTTGCTTAACCAAACCTGAAACTTTTATCCAAAACAGGATTATAGAGAACCTTTGGGGTGGGAGAGTCCCAGAGCTCAGGCTCTGAGCCCGAAAGTCGATACAGCAATGAAACAGCCAGGCAGCAAGAGCCCCACAAGCCTGAGTTTGTTGGCATGTGCCAACTTCTTTGCTGTGTAGACATACAATCACGTCAGTATACTTCGGGTAATTATTGGTAATTGTTGGTGCCACTAATTAGAAGAGCTATTTCTAGTTAATTATATTTTATTGAATGCTTGCTGTTCTTTTGCTAATCTGTGATATCAGTTTGTTAAGAAAGGAAGTGAAATTTCAAAAGTATACCTAATGGTAAAGGAATTAGTGGGATGCATTTGCTAAATAAAATGTTACAGTAAGTATGACTCAAATTCTTTTCTGGCCAAGAAAAAGACTTCTGAGCTGAAGGGAAATGAAATTCTGACATTCCCTTTTCAGCAAAATCTCTTGAGATTTGTATAAAGTCAACCACATATAAACAATCTAAAAAAAATACATGGAGGGCTGGAAGTTCCAACATACCTCTGAAGGATATAAATCCACACCATGTAGAGGCCAAGCTTAATTATTACACACAGCGCTGGCGGAGTGTCACGTTGCTTATTAGGCTCAGAGACACTGCCAATCAATTGATGACAAGAGAATATATAGATTTTCCATGGGCGGGGAAAGTGACGAGGTAGGCAGTTCCACACCCCAGGATAGGTTTTGCGGCAAGACAAGATAGCACATTAGCCAACGGTTAAAAGGTTACATAATGTCTCCGCCCATAGTCTCAAGTTAGCAAGTTAACATTTAATTAATACTTTGATAACATATTAGTATAAAATATATATGTTGAATTCTGATTTGGAGTCCATAGGAATGGAGCAACTCCTTTGATTGTCTAACAGGTACATTCCTAGGGGTTAAAGCAAAGAAACAGTGAAAGTATATGACAATAAAGATTGTCCCCTTCATATCTTAAGGCAGGCATTGGTCCCTGGGAAGGGAGGTGGAAGGATGCCATATCTTATACTGACATGTGCCAACTTTTTATAAACTCAAGGTTGGATCTGTGGGAAGAACGTTCCCTACAGAAGAGACTGGCACAATAGGAACAAGGATCCTTTGTTCAATTTGCAACTCTGAATAAGACACAATTATTTAGTTCTTAGCTCCAACACCTGGCAATTTTCTGACCAGGCCTTTTTTAGCAAAAACAAGATTATCTGTTTACCCCAGCTTTCTCTTAGCTAATCACTATTTGCTAGGCCTCTGGTCTCCAGACCAAACTCTGGACTTTGGTTCTGAGAAAGAGCTGGCACAATCCATATGCCAATGGAGTGGTTGTTATATAAAATGCACATGGATTTTAACCCTTCACCGCAATATAATAGTGTTTTAGGTTTATTACCTATTGCTATTAATGTACAAGACACCAGAGATCTGAAGCAGCAAAGATATTTGTGACACTTGTGTGCTTTTGTAAATGGAAGACAAAAATAATTTGCTTTGACTTGTTATTGTAGGAGATTTAGATGTTTGTGACATTCCACTGGGGAATAATTTTGGTAAGAAATTGAACTAGCATTTCAGTGGACACAAAGTTGGGTTTTTTCCCATGGCAGATTAAACAAATACTAAGCAAAAATTGTTTTGCATGTTACTGAATGAAAAGAAAATACATCAAATTAGTACAGATGGACTAGCTCACTTATTGTCTGTGTTAATGGTTCACTTATTTTCTGTGTACCAAGATGGGATATTTATGGAATAGCTTACAGAATAAAGGTTTATCAGAATCTGAGATTATGAAAATACCATGAATGAGTTGAGTGTTACCATACACGAAACATTCATTTCTCACTCTTTTCAAACTTTAGTTCAGATGTAATTACAGTTTTAACTGATGCGGAAAATCAAATAAGTCAATTGAGATATTAGCCTTAAATTTATTCCTGATTTAACTTTAACTCAGTTGACTTCAACAATCAGGACTGAACTTGGCATTTTATCTTTATACATAAACACAAAAGACATGTCCAAAATATTTTTATTTTATTAATTTACACATGAAAATTAAGAATTATGTTGATACAGTTTTTGCTTCCAGACTTCCATCTTTTGCTTCCAGACTGCCATCTTCAATAATCTGCAAAACATCAATGTTGGAGGGAGGGAGGGGGGGTTAAGCATAGTTTCATTCTCTCACCATAACCTGTACATTCTCCCCTTCTGCTGTACTATACTTGAGCAAGGATAGTATACAGCAAGAAGTACTCTTGCCTTTAAAATTAAATATGAACTACAAACATTTTCAAACTGGTTTATAAGAACCAGTAGAACCCCTCTGGTCTGCTGATCTAACTGGGACCAGGGCCAGATTAGATAATCAAAAATCCAGATAAACCAGAGAATGGGAAAGTGCAATGCTGCAGTGGCATCTAGCGGCCACAGGAGAGTGTGCACTGGTTGTCCGGTTAATATGGATAATGGAGGGTCAGAAAAATGGGTTCTCTATTGTACTGTATTTTAGCCTTGAGCATGCTTCTTAATTAATGGACTGTGGAACAGATGTGATATGCTTTTTCTCTGCTGCGATTCAAACAGCAAGCAGAATATTGGCTTTGGAGTTTTAAAAGTCTGATCATTTTACTATTTAATCTTTACCAAACTTGCCCAAGTTTAGTTATGTGTAGATGTTACAGTAGGGTTCTACTTCCTTTATTCCATTAACATGTTTTTGTATTTATTCAGACACTGTAGATGCTTCCTTTGATTGGCTTCACTATTACTTTCTAGTCCTCTTCCAGATAAAATGTTAGCAGGAAACTTCTTTTCCTTACACCAGGCACATTTTACTTTTTAGAACTCTTTCAGGTTACCTTCCCATTTAATGTAATGCAATCATTTTCCCATTTGGCTTCCATTAGCTTCTATATAGGCTCACCCCTAGTATCAGCCTTCTTTGACTTGACTCATTTGTCTTGTTATACATGAGGCAAAAAGCTCCGGTATTTGTTTTTAACCCAGATGTCTCTGTACAGTTAGAACATTACATTGCTTTTTTTTCTACTTTTACTTGTATTTCAAGTTCATGCTAAATCTTCGTTTCAGATTCCAAATTCCACATATAACCTTAAACATGTAGAAAAAATAAAAATACAAAAGGTGCTATTCTATTTTCCTCATCTTTTAGAAATTTTGAAAAATGTCAATTCTTTAAAGTTAGTTAATGAGAGCTTACAAAGAGACTGTTCATGTGTACCAAAAAAATCCATATTGACTGAATTTGCAATTTTACTACGGAGGAAATCACATACACCATCCAAGTTCCATGATTTGTAGTATTCCAGAGAAATATTTTTAATTCAGCTCAGGCTTCCACAAAGCTCCAATGTTTTCCTTTTTAGGCCTGGTCTACACTACGTGTTTATATCGGATTTAGCAGCGTTAAATCGCATTAACCCTGCATCCGTCCACACAACGAAGCCCTTTATATCAATATAAAGGGCTTTTAATATCTATATCTGTACTCCTCCCCGATGAGGGGAGTTGCACTGAAATCAGTATTGCCATTTCGATTAGGGTTAGTGTGGCCACAATTCGATGGTATTGGCCTCCGGGACCTATCCCACAGTGCACCATTATGACTGCTCTGGACAGCAATCTGAACTCAGATGCACTGGCCAGGTAGATAGGAAAAGCCCCACGAACTCTTGAATTTCATTTCCTGTTTGCCCAGCATGGCGCACCGATCAGCACAGGTGACCATGCAGTCCCAGAATCAAAAAGGAGCTCCAGCATGGACCGTACGGGAGATACTGAAGCCGATCTCTGTATGGGGAGATGAATCTGTTCTATCAGAACTCCGTTCAAAAAGATGAAATGCTAAAGCATTTGAAAAAATCTCCAAGGCTATGATAGACAGAGGCCACGATAGGGACTCAACACAGTGCTGCGGGAAACTTAAGGAGTTGAGACAAGTGTAACGGAAAGCCAAAGAATCAAATGGACGCTCATGGAGGGAGGGAGGGGGGACTGAGGACTCCAGCTATCCCACAGTTCCCGCACTCTCCGAAAACCATTTGCATTCTTGGCTGAGCTCCCAAAGCCTGAAGGATCAAAAACATTGTCGTGGGTGGTGCAGGGTATATGTCGTCAGCCCCCCCGTGAAAGAAAAGGGAAAAAAATAGTTTCTCGCTTTTTTTCAATGTCACTGTATGTCTACTGGATGCTGCTGGCAGACGTAGTGCTGCAGCGCTACACAGCAGCATTCCCTTCCCGATGGCAGACGGTGCAATATGACTGGTATCTGTCGTCGTCATCCTGTGAGTGGCTCCTGGCTGGCCTCGGTGAGGTCGGCCGGGGGTGCCTGGGCAAAAATGGGAATGACTCCCGGTCATTCCCTTCTTTAAGCTTTGTCTAATGGAGATTCAGTCCTGCCTGGAATATCATAGCAGCTGGATTCTGCCTCCCCCCCCATCCCTTTATCTCTGCTTGCAGAGGCAATAAAGTCTGTGTTGTTTCTTATTCATGCATTCTTTATTACTTCATCGCACAAATGGGGGGATAATTGCCACAGTGGCCCAGGAGGGGTGGGGTTGTTGCAAGGGCACCCCTTAGAATGGCACGCAGCTCATCATTTCTGCGGGATGTCTGGGGCTCTGACCCGGAGCGGCCGTTTGCCTCTCTGGTTCTTTAGTAGGCTTGCCTGATATTCTCGGCAGGACTGACTCTCCATTAGACAAAACTTAAAGAAGGGAATCACCTGGGGAGTCATTCCCATTTTTGTCCGTGCGCCCCCGGCTGACCTCACCGAGGCCAGCCAGGAGCACCCATGACAGCAGCAGATGGTACAATATGACTGGTAACTGTCTCTGCTAACTTGCAAAGGCAAATGAATGCTGCTGTGTAGCACTGCAGTACCGCGTCTGTCAGCGGCATCCAGTAGACATACACTGACAGTGAAAAAAGGCTAAACGGGCTCCATGGTTGTCGTGCTATGGCATCTGCCCGGGCAATCCAGGGAAAAGGGCGCGAAATGATTGTCTGCCGTTGCTTTCACGGAGGGAGGACTGACTGACGACATTTACCCAGAATCACCCGTGACACTGTTTTTGCCCCATCATGCACTGTGATCTCAACCCAGAATTCCAATGGGCAGGGGAGACTGAGGAAACTATGGGATAGCTACCCACAGTGCAACGCTCCGGAAATCGATGCTAGCCTCAGTACATGGACGCACACCGCCGAATGAATGTGCTTAGTGTGGCTGCGTGCACTTGACTTTATACAATCTGTTTCCAAAAACCAGTTTCTGTAAAATCGGAATAATCCTGTAGTGTAGACATACCCTTACAAAAACAATTAGATTTATTTATATTCTAATGCAGCATTAAATTTTTCTTAAGATTTGGCCTGGATTTCTTCCTTTAAATAAATATGTTCTTGTATGCATCCTCCAATTATGATTATCTAACTTCTACAGTTTGACACAATTCTATCTTTTACTTTAAGAAAAACAGGTCATTAAAGCTGTGTATTTAGCTGCTACTTCAACTTACCAGTCTCTGAGCCCTTTCCCGCAATCTTCGCCATACTGTGTGATGAGCCTGGAAAAAAGTGATTGAGTGCAGTGAATTACTTCTTATTAAACTGAAATCAGCTCCTGTGGCAAATTTGAAAAATAGAGACAAGGTCTGTGAGGTAATATCTTGTATTCAGTCTGTGAGAGAGACAAGCTTCTTCAGGTCCAGGAAAGGTACAACTACACCACCACTGTAAACAAAACTAAAAATACAGGCAGTTTGATGGCTCATGTTGAAATTAGCTAATTTTTATTACATTTCCAACTAGACAGGTATCTCTCTCTTGCACACTTGGATATTATCATGCTCTCACACATATGAATAGTCCCACTGACATTAACGGACCTATTCACATGAATAAATTTAAGCAAATATAGAAACGTTGACAGGATTGGGGCCTTCTTTATATCTTTTCTGGTGTAAAATGTATAAATGTCAAATGTGTCTTGAATATATTGTTAACAGCCGTAAGCTCTCTCCCTGCCCTTTTAAGCATAAAACTCTATTTCCTTAGCAAGAATACAAAACAAGGTTACAAATTGCACATCTTTATTTGCTCAGAATAAAAGACCAACAATCCTCATTTTACAGAGACATTGTCAAAAGAATCTTTATTACATCAGGAATAGGCAATGCAACATTTAAACAAAATCTACAAACTATTGTCAGTCATTATGCAAAAGCAGATGGAACTTCTCTCTCTCTCTCCCCCTCTAACTATAATGAACAAAGGCTGACAAACAAGACTAGCATCCTGATTGCCTATGCACATGGCCCATTGCATTCTGGAAATCAATCAAGTTTTAGAGAGGAGTTTAAAAAAAAAACTATTTACCGAACAACTGAAATATGTGAATAGTTCCGTGCCCCCAAAAATGCATTTTTCAATTAATTTACTATTCATCAATATGATGTTGCCTCACTCTAGTTATACACCATCGCCATCTACTGGACACCAACTGAAGTAGCAGAGAAATTATAAATTGAAAGCTGAGAGCAACTTTTGGCCAGTGTCCAATAAAAAAATAAGACTGCCCTCCTCCAGCGAACCCTGAAACAGGATATATAAATTGAAATCACCATATGGGACCCTAGAGCTAGCTGAATCCATGTGGGCTACCTCTTTCCTCCTCCAGGGTTACAGCACTAAGAAGAAGAGTTGATCAAACCCACAGAGATACTGAAGAATCCAGCAGATCCCCAGAGTAGCCATGTGAAAGAGACTCCCCCCGCCATCTCAGGGTTAACAGGACTAAGCAGCAGTGAAATTTCATTTCAGAGATTGTATTTCTCTTTCTGTTCTTTAACGTTAACAACAATGTTATCTGACAGTCTACACTCTTTCAAGTGAGAACTCAAGTAACCATATTTTGGATTTAAACTAACGGCTTGTCTACATTTACAGCACTGTAGCTGCATTGCTTTAGCATTTAGTGAAGACACTACCTACGCCAATGGGAGAAGCTCTCCTGTCAGCATAGGTACTCAATCTCCCCAAGAAGCGATAGCTACGTCAATAATAGAAGCCCCCCCCCCCCATTAACATAGTGCCATCTACACCGGAGGGGTGGTTAAGTCAGTTGGTTGTGTAGACCAAACCCAAGTATTGCAATATACGTTCTCCTTTGTAAGCCCAAGCAAACTGGACTAACAGAGGAAAACAATAACTTGAAGCAGTTACTTTTGACATTTTAAACATCCCCCTTTTATACTGTGACGGTACCTCCCATAAGGCTTTATGGGAATATGACATAACTAGAATATGTTTTGTGCTGCCTGTGGCATGTAACATATCTCTGTAAAGGTTATGGTCTATTATATCTATTCATCCTATTTGTACACATATATCATTTTGTACTTGAGGTTAAGAATATTGGCTGTATACTTGCTTGATTTCAAAGTAAGCTTTGTGAGGTATTTGGTCAGCTTCTTTAGGAAGGAATTTGCAAGGTTAAGTACCTGATCAGGAAGCACTTGGGGAACAATGCATCTTGGAATGCTCCAATCCACATAAGAAGTCTTCCTGGAGACATACAAGATACCATGGGGACAATGGCTTCTGCCTGTAAAGACTGACTCATGCATGGACATGTGACTTGCCCAGGTGACTCCAGAACTCCATCTTGGAGCTTTGCATAGGAGTGAGGAGGGAGTCTCCACCCACAAGAGAAAGTCTATTTAAGCCCCTGGGAAACCCCTCCATTTTGTCTTCAGCTGGTTAAAGAAAGAGCCTCCCCACCCCCCCCCCCCCCCCGCCCCAGGATACCTGAAAGAAACTGGAACAAAGGACAGTAACTACAGGGGGTGTGAGTGATTGCTGGACCCAGACTAGAAGGAGAGTAGTCTCTAAAAGGGAGCATTCTGGAACTGGTGAGGATCTTATCTGTATTCAGTTTGATTAGACATAGATTTGCGCATTTTATTTTATTTTGCTTGGTGACTTACTTTGTTCTGTCTGTTACTACTTGGAACCACTTAAATCCTACTTTCTGTATTTAATAAAATCACTTTTTACTTATTAATTAACTCAGAGTATGTATTAATACCTGGGGGAGCAAACAACTGTGCATCTCTCTCTCTGTATAATAGAGGGTGAACAATTCATGAGTTTACCCTGCTTAAGTTTTATACAGGGTAAAACAGATTGATTTGGGTTTAGACCCCATTGGGAGTTGGGCATCTGAGTGTTAAAGACAGGAACACTTCTGTTAGCTGCTTTCAGGTAAACCTGCAGCTTTGGGGCAAGTAATTCAGACCCTGGGTCTGTGTTGGCGCAGACAGGTGTGTCTGGCTCAGCAAGACAGGGTGCTGGGGTCCTGAGCTGGCAGGGAAAGCAGGGGCAGAAGTAGTCTTGGCACATCAGGTGGCAGCTCCCAAGAAGGTATCTGTGATCCAACCCATCACAGTGGCATAGTCGGCAGGATCTGTGCACAGCTGATTGCTTTGAGATACTGGTAGTGATTTTAAGTGAGTTTTAAGTATGATGGTGGCTGGAGAACAGACAAAGTGGTTACTGGTTTGTTATTTTCTGTTTGCTTATTTCGGGTAAGGAAGTAGGGATAGAAAAGGAAGCAAAATAAGTAAGAAGGAAGATCAGAAGAAGGTAGAACTGCACAGGGTGCAAATTGCCCAGAACAGCTGAACACTGGGCGCTGTGAAAGTCTCGGTTAACTAAGGATCCCCTGAGCTGAGTGCATCCCAGTTTCAGTGAGCTGCAGAGGGGGTGTGGCCCAGCAGAAGAAAGCAGGAAAATGACTACCAGTGAAGCTGCTAACAAACTAGAGCTGGCCAGATTGGAAGCAAAAGAGAAAGACAGACATAAAAGACATGGAGAGGGAGGAGGATGCCCACAAGAGAGCTATGGAGGCAGAAACAGCCTGGGGGGAGGCAGAAAAAGCCAGGAAAGAAGCTGCCCACGAGAGCACTATGGAGGCCCAGAAGCATGAACTGGCTGTAATGGCGTTGAAGAAACAAAACCCTCCACCTGCTGGCTCCACTTCCCCAAAAGTCCATAAATGGGAGCAATTGTGTCCACAGTATGAGGAATCCAACGATATTGCCACATTGATAGCAAAATTGCCATCCCTGAAGATCAAAAGATGACCACATTGATAGCAAAATTGACTGGCAGAGCTCTGGACATATTCAATAAGATGCCTATTGATGATGCTTCAAACTATGGTAAATTTAAGGATCTGGTTTTGAAACAGTTTCAGGTAACACTTGAAGCCTACAGGGTTAAATTCAGGAATCTTAAGTGGGGATCTGGACTGAGTAATGTGGCCTATGCCAATGAAATGAGAGATTTGGTAGATAACTGGGTGCGGGGGAAAGGCATTACAAGCTTCAAAGGGATGTGTGATCTGGTTAGTCAGGAACACTTCCTGAATACATGCAGTGATGACGTAAAACAGTATTTGTGGGACAAAAAGGAAAATGCAGTGGGTGAATTAGCTGGGTATGCATTCTCTTATGGGCAAGCACAAGCTGCAATCAAACATAAACCACTGGCCGAGGGGTACAGGGTTGGGGGAAAAGCAGAATCACCGTTTTACCCCTGGGTCTGGGAAAGAAGTAGTCTGGGCACATCAGGTGGCAGCTCCCAGGGGGTTTCTGTGATCCAACCCGTCACAGTTTAACAAATCAAACAGTAGGGACCACATTCACAAAAATGCCTTAAGACAAGTGCATCCTTACTCCTTGGTGAATTATTTGAAGTGTATTAGAAGCACTAAAGAACTGAAAATTATGAAGTACATGTAATAAGAAATCTTGACAATTTGTTTTGTTCTCTGGTATAAGTGCTTGACATCAACAATAGTCTTTATTAATCGCTTAGAAGACCGTGTTTCTTGTGTTTAGCACACGCCTAGAACATTTGCTGTATCTAAACTGGATTTATGAACTGTTGACTATATAGTGAGATTCTGGGTGAATTAATACACTGTGGATTGGTTAAGAATAATTAAGTGTGCTGATCTGAGAAATGCTCCAAGGTAAAACTTGACCTGAAAAGAACCTAGCACTCATTAGCAAGCTAGCATTTCCTAGACTCAATAAAAAGTGGTTACCCTAACTAAATTCTATGTCAATATTGGCCTTAACACTTCTCAAACTGGCAAATCTAGTTTGTTCAATTTCACCTCTGCAAATTCATAAAATTGACCTCCCATTCACACTTACACAGGTAGTGTCAGCAAAGGGAAGTAGTGGTGAATTACCGAGGAGATAGAGAAAAACCCTTCTCAACAATTGTCAGCCAGCATTAGGGTTTATAAACATTAATAGACCCCGGGGGGGAGGGGGGGGGAAATCACACTGCCCATTAACCACACCACACATTCTGTGACTGAAAGGCTTGAGGTATCCGCTGCTGTTAAATATTTTAATAATTTAAAAAACCCTTTTAAGCAAGACATTTTCTAAGTTATAGCTTCTGCAATACATAGCAAAATAAAGAAGGCCATGAGGCCACTAGGTTGAGACCCTCAGATGATCTTGCACACATTACAGGATTAGCCCATGGAAAGCTGATCTGGCTCTCAGTGGGGGCAAAGTTCCTACCCTGCTCTGCTGGCAACTGAGGCAGAGGAATTTGGGCTAATATAAGATTAACGGTAGCCTCAAAATCATAAACAATTTAGAAAGGTGTGCGTATGTGTGAGAAGAAGAGAGTGAGAAAAGAAGAGACAGGTGCTAAAACTGAAACTTGGCACTCCACATTTAGGTAGGGCCATGATGCAGAGCATAAGCCAGAAGCTAACTGATGGAGGTTAGAAAGAACTTTACTCTATAGGCAAGATATTCCATAACTGTCACTACAGAGTTTTTTTGCACCTATTTCCGAATCATCTGATAGATTTTTATAGACAGAACACTGAACTAGATGAACCAGTGGTCTGATTCTGAATGGCAATTCTTATTTTACACTTTGGAATCATGTGCAGTGAAATAATTTTACTCGTTTAAAAGAGTTAATAGACAGTTTGCCATTTCCCTTGGAGAAAACAGTCTCAGTAACCACACGAACAAGAAAAATGTGATGGACAATTATAGAACCTCCCCAGAAGTGACATGACTAAAATAACTGTACTGGAAGACAAGTATATTTCAAAAAAAAAAAAAACCACCTAATGCTTAAATAATGCCACAGAGCCTGGTTTGTCGTAAAGTGTTTTGACTAAATATCTAAAATAGTGCCCAGGAAACCAGAGCCTTCACACTCCTAAAGTAAATCACACTCTGGGCCTTCCACTCATCTACTTCTCACCTAGGGTGACCAGATAGCAAGTGTAAAAAAAACAAAAAAAAAAACAAAAAAAAATCAGGACGGGGGTGGGGGATAATAGGTGCCTATATAAGAAAAAGCCCTATAAAATCGGAACATCTGCTCACCCTATTCTCACAACTATGACAAGATATTGGCACTGCATATGCTAAGGATTTGAAGACATGTAAAAAGACTTCTTCCACTCCTTCCTGTCCTAAGCAAAGAATATTTGTATTGAATGCATTACTTACCTTTAAGTGAATTGGCAGAGACACACCCTGAAACCTTCGTATAGACTCAGACTGGCTGGTTTGGAGACTATGGGCTGCTGTCACTTCATACTGGAAGCAAAAACTTGTCCTTGGAATGTGAGGGCCTTCACTAATATCTACAAAGTCACCAAACCTAAATGGAGCACAATAAAACTCACAGTGAATGTACGTTTATAGCAACATTTCTTTTCATCATCACTTAGGCATTTTTTCTTGTCTATCTACAGAAAATTATAGTGAACCTCTTTCTAAACCAAAAGAGAAAACCCACACAAATCCCAAACCAAACATCCCACTACAGCTCAGCATTCTTGGTATCTGGGGAAGAAGTGCCCTTGAAAACTTCAGGTTCAGCATGTTTTCCTAACCTGAATAAGTAATTTAAAACTAGAGTCCAGAAGGCAGTTCTTCAGCTGTTATAGCTACAATGATTTAATGGAATTATGACAATATACAGGATCTGCTCCCAAAAGCAAACTTTTGACATGATTCTATTTATTGCTTCAAGAAGGATTTCCTCGATCATATATCTGAAAACTCCAATGCTTGCATAAATGAAGGAAGGAAGGAAGGAAAATATACAAAATGCAGGAGAATTTAAAAACAAAACAAAACCCTTCACATCACACTCTTCCTTCAGAGATCTTCCCTTCTGTCCTCAGTCCCCATTCTGTGCTCTGCAGACTTCCCTGAGCGAACACACTTTTCCCAGGAAAAACACTATTCCAAAACTAGCCATCTCTGCAAAGCCAATTTTTCTGTAGGGAGCTTCCAGACCACAACAACCACTCATGGTAACACACAAACATCAAGTGGTCTGAACAGCATGAATGAGGTTAAACCAAAAATGGAACCTTTTAAAACTCATGGACTATGATAAACATTTCTTCCCCCTCAAGCAATTTTTCCCTTCACTAATCAGATTCCTACAACTTTCTTTTGCTTTTTTTTCCTTTAACACCTGAAGCCAGTTCCATTCTGACCCCAGTGTAATCGTAAGTGTAAGTAACACAATGCTAACAGTGCTAAGGTTTGCCAAAACTGGAAAAGGAATGAGATTTTGGCATAAAAAGGTTTACCAGGAAAATTTTAGTTTTTGTTTTAAAGTATTTTTCTTCTAATACATTAAAGTTGTTAAGATTAATTTTTAATTTAGAACCTTAATACAAAGCTTTAAAAGTGACGGGGTTTTTTTCAGTGTTTACCATCAAGAGATGGGAGGCAGGGGAAGGAAGCCCACTGTCTTAAAAGCTTTCTGAAAAGTTTAATGAGTCCCATCAAGAGTTAAATACAACAATAATGGTGCTGTGGAAGAACCTATATAGATCAGAATGCAGCTAACTCAGAAAGCAAAGTTTAATTAAAATACATCAAAAGTCACTTATCTTTCTTTCAGATGCATATAATTTTGCAAAGTAACTGGACCATTGTGAATCATTACAGAATAAAATTCAAGTTTTACTCACCTATGTAACTTCACTATTCCTTCAGGATTTTGCGATGCTTTCTGTTCTATTGAATCCATTTTGTACCTTGAAAGAAAACAAAACAGCACACTGAAATTTGTCAGATATAAAGTTACATATATAAAGAAGCAAAAACAATCAAGTTGCTGCATATTATTTTTATAATCTATAAGGGTCTGAGGCAGAAGCCCACTGAAGTCACTGGGAACCTAATACTTAACTCCACTATTAAGTTAATATGGGAAAAATGATGAGAAAAAAATCTTTGAGCTATGCATCAAAGAAGCTTTTTTAATAATTGTACTCAATATTCATAAGATTAGAAACCATTTTAAACCCTTACCTTTCATATTTCAAGGCCTTTTTGACATGTCTCACAAAAAGTACACCTCTGCCTCGATATAACACGAATAAGCAGTGCTCCGGGGGAGGAGGGGGAGGGGGGGGTGCTGCGCATTCCAGTGGATCAAATTAAGTTTGATATAATGCAGTTTCACCAATAACGTGGTAAGATTTTTTTGGCTCCTGAGGACAGCGTTATATCGAGGTAGAAGTGTATGTATGTCATGAATGAGTCAATCCACCTCAAAGCAGTTACATTCATTTTATTTTGTGGAAAGAACATTTCAATAAAAATAAGCCTTTCTAGATACAAAGATGTTAATGCCAGAAGGGACCATCTGGTTTGACCTCCTGTGCAACAAAGGCCACAGAATTACACCCAGTTACCTTGTAATAAGCCCATTAACTTGCATTTAGTTAAAGCATAATTTCCAAAAAGGCATCTAGCCTTGATTTGAAGACATCAAGAAAGAATCCACCACTTCCTTCAGTAGTTTGCTCCAATGATTAAACACTTTCACTGTAAAAATGGTTGCCTAGTTTCTAATTTGAATTTGTCCAGCTTTAACTTCCAGCCACCGGCTGTTATGCCTTTCTTCACTTGATTAAAAAGTTTGTTAGTATCCACTATTTTGCCCCAGAACTAAGGGGAGGGGAAAGAAAGGTACAGAGAGGTAAAGCAACTTGCCTGAGATCACAAAGTAGATCACGGCCAAGCCAGGGATAAATCCCAGGCCCTGGTCAGCACCCCATTTATAGGACACCTCGGTTTTGGTTTTTTATTTTATTTTTAAACAGGAATTGATCAACGTTTATCACAACAGAAACAGGTGAAGATCAGTGGAAAAAACTAGTAACATTTTTTCTGGGTAAGTATCAGCATTTATTTTGGTGGACAGCAGGACAGGGAAAAAAGTATTCAGTAGATTAATGCTTTGATTAATGAAATTCAATGTGGTTTGCTACAGAACTAAAACAGAACTCAAAACACAAGGCCACCTCTGAATATAAGAAAACAATATATCTCTAATCCCCAAATAAAACTTTTCATTTGAATAAACAGCTTACTATTAAGTATCAGAGGGGTAGCCGTGTTAGTCTGGATCTGTAAAAAGCAACAATGAGTTCTGTGGCACCTTAAAGACTAACAGATGTATTGGAGCATAAGCTTGACACAGTGGGTATTCACCCACGAAAGCTCATGCTCCAATACATCTGTTAGTCTTTAAGGTGCCACAGGACTCATTGTTGCTTTTTACTGTTGTAGACTTAGAACTATTAGCCTATAAATATTTACATTTAATAATTTAGCCACACCATTTGAGAGCATACCCTCAACTTCATCCTTTTCTCCTTTTTAAAAAAAAAACAAAACTTTAATATATCCTTGTGTTCTGAAATGTATTCTGACCCATATATTTTTGTTTTCCTCCCATTTTCATGTGTCAGATCTTTAAACAGCATCTGCTAACAGCTTGAAATGTGTACGTGGTAGGTGTGAGATTTATCAGTACGTTCAGATGCACACGCACTTTGGTGCATGTGTGCACGCCTGTTTGTTTATTGTGTGCATCTTCTAGCCTAATACATAGCCTTACTTCAACAGGCAGCTTTGCATATACACACAGACTAATGTATTATCGTAATACATATATCTCATGCAATGTATTGTATTTTCCTAATAAAACAAGTTATTTTTATATATTTGAATGATACAAAAGTAGGGTGATAGTCGGGTGGCGTGCCAAGCTTAGCCAGTTACCTGTTAACCAAGGCTGATAGTAAAATATAATGGTATTTAGAAGATAACTTCCTAGATTCACTTGTTAAATTTGAATATCTCAATATAGAGATTGACTGTATAGAACAAAACTTAAACGAATAAGCATGTGAAGAATTTAACCACTACTAGTATGGTGAAAGAACTTCAAGATTTCACTAGTTTGATACTGAATACAAAATCTCATAACAGTTTCAATTTCTTAAACACCTCTCAGTTATACACTGTAGTGCCACCTAGTGTATGCATTTAACAGGAAAACTTAAGTGTATATTAGTTTAGCTCTACTGAAGTCAGTGGAGCTACACTAATTTACACTGAGGATCTAGCCCTTCATATTTCAATTGTCACATTTTTAAAGGTTTTTATTTCCTTTAGCAATTCAATTCAGTCTTTACTATTTTTGTTTAAATCGGAAATAAACACTGACCTGTTATGCTGAAACATTTCTAATGCCACTTTGGCTTCAACATGCAATGTTTCAAACGGCAGATCTTTGTGAATTAGATTGTATGCTTCTTTTGTAAGAGAACGGAAGTTGTCCTTAAAACAAAAAAGTAGACTGTTACCACTGTTCTTCAGCTGCTCTTTAATACACATTGTATGTATAAAACATATTGTAACAAGTAGTCAAAATGGTAAACAACAAGCTTTTAAGGATACTCCTAGTATATCTATAAATTCCTACAAAGATATCTATCAGCAATAGACTTGCTAATGATTACTGTTGGTAGGACATTACCAGTTACTCTAACTAGGAGTGGCCCCTGCCACTGAAATCAATGGGTGTGTTTTCACTGACTTCAATCGATATTGCATCAGGCCCAAAGAAAATGGGAATTCCTTATTACCCATGCACTCCCATTTCCAAATTTTTTGAGAGACTTCTAATTCATTGAAAGAGCTTCAACTAGCTCCTCCAAACATACTGTATGCATAGACATGATCCCGCCACTGCTGAACACTAATCTGGCTAATACCTGGCTAGTTTTCCAGTGATCAATCAAAATCCAACCTGGAAGTGCCCTCTTTGTTAACAAATTAAAAAAAAAAAGTGGACATTATTGATACATCAATAAATACAACACTGATTGCCACTCCAAAAAAAAAAATCAAACTTCAGTACTCAGAAGATATTAGCAACAATCAAAATGTTTACTGGATTGAGAAACTGAAGATGACTCACAACTACCTTAGAAAGTTTTTCAAAGTGGGCAAGTTAAACTACAGTTTGCACTAAAGTGAAATTCCATATTTTGTTAACATTGCCCCTTTAGCCATACATCTTTTTTTCCTCTCTTCTGGTGAACACGCATTATAAGAAGAAACACCTGCCCAGTGAAATATATTTGTTTTCACTTAACCTCACAGGAAGTCATGAGGCTTGATTAAAGGTCTAAACAGCTTTGGGCCCTCTGCTTAGACATGCCATGTAAGTGCAAACTATTAAGAAAATTACAATTTAATATTTAATACACTCATAATATTTCTAAGTAAGCATATATCACCTTCTCCATACTGGGAGAAAAAACTGTGCTAGCTATAGCTATCTTTAATTTAATGGGGCTCCACATGGGGGCAGAGGTTTGCCTGGGATAATCAGGTAATAGGGGTCTCTAAACTGTTGCCACTGTAAAGCAAGACTGTTCCCATTTTAAAAAAAAGAAAGGTCACCCAAACAAAGGAGGAGTAAATGATAATAATTACTTTTCAGAAGACAAATTGTACTTACTTCTGTTGGTTTCCATCCATCAAGCCTACTGTCCAAAACAATATCATAACAGAAAGCTCCAGAGATCACTGCAGAGCCAGAGAAAATGCTGTTATTTGTAACAAAGTATACATTTTATTTCATGGCCTCAACAGTTTTACAAAAGCATTATTAGTGTGAATAAATAAGGGCCAAAACAAGGCTGTTTCTGTTATAGAAATATAGCAAGGATCACAAGCTGAAATCTGCGGATTACAATCACAGCTGGACAGTGTGGGTTTTATAAAGTCAAATGACAGATTGTTTGTCTCTTAAATATTCACGCCAAAAATATGTTCAGGGTATTTACAATTTTTATAGGAGTATGGTAGTCTGTACCCACTCATCAAAAAAGAGTTTTTTTCTGGATAAGTATGATTGACCCTTCTCCTCTCTGGAATATTTCTGCACTTTTCATTTGTACAGAGGATTGTATTTTGCTCAGAGGTGCCAGACAGACAGACAGACTATAAGACTTAAGTCATTTATTTATCCAAAGAGGAGGTAACACAGGCAGCAGCAACATAATTTCAAATTCTGACAACATACTGAGGTAGGAGGAGACAGCATGGTCTCCATGCACATTCATTCAGTCCTTGGCCTCTCTGCCTAAAAGCCATTTGGAGTCATGGTATGGTATGTCAAACCTGATGGTCAGCCTACCAGCTTCACACATATCAAACACCTAGGGCTTGTCTACATGAAGACTTCGTGCATAACAAGCCAAGGTGCAACTGTACTGGGCACTAATCTGCCACACACAAAGTCACTGTGCGGACCCTGCTATGGCACTCTAAAATTTCCAGAGTGCACTTTGACATACTACCAGATAGCCAGCCAATTTCAGGCTTCGCTTAAGTAGCCCAAGGATGAAATGCTCTCTTCATATTTATTGTTAAAAAATATATTCAGACTGCTGGGAAAACCTTTTGCTTCTGTCAATTTAAAATCCTAAAAAAATTCAGACTACAGCAGCAGTGGGCAGCCTCTGGCACGCGGCTCGCCAGGGTAAGCACCCTGGCAGGCTGGGTCTAATTGTTTACCTACTGCGTCGGCAGGTTCGGCGGACTGCGGCTCCCACTGGCCAATGGGGGCAGCAGGAGGCAGCGTGGGCGAGGGATGTGCTGGCTGCGGCTTCCCGCCGCCCCCATTGGCCTGGGACAGCAAACCACGGCTAGTGGGAGCCACGATTGGTCAAGTCTGCCGACACAGCAGGTAAAACAAACCGGCCCGACCTGCCAGGGTGCTTACCCTGGCGAGCCGCATGCCAGAGGTTGCCAACCCCTCGACTAGAAATTAGCAGAAATTGTCAAGGATCTTTGCTATTATGCTTAACTATTGCAACAATCCCCCAGTATAACTTGCTAGTTTTCTAGTAAGCCCTCTGGCCATTTACATGAGTAAACAATATTAAAACAAATTTCAAAACAAACATCACTGCATCATATCCGACACTTTAGCTTGCCATACAAGGTATAATTTAAGATCCTGTTCCTCATCTTAAAAGCCCTAAATGGGCTTGGACCCAGTTACGTCAGAGACCACCTCTATTTCTGCACTGTGACAAAGCAGCTGTGATCAGCAAAGACACTTCAACTGAAAAAGGCAAGACTACACCTCATACTGGTCTGGGTCACTGTATCCTTAATGGAGGGTCCAAGATTGTAAAATTGGCTGCATCAGTCTTGCCACCTTCAGGACATGGTGCAAGACCACTTCTTCATGCAGGCATTCTGGGTGGGATTTCAAGTGTTCAGATGAGCAATTCTGAAATCCCAATTATTACAAACACATTAGTGAAGTCACTCCAACATCACTTGATGTCTGACCATTGAAATGATGATGGAGAGGGGAACAGAGAAGGTACAACTGTGTACTCTCTGAGTACATATTCCTTGGACATAAAATGAATGTCTAAAGCACCCAAACATTACAGTGACACATTTTAGAAATGGAAGAATAATAAATCCCTCATCAGTAGGAAAGAGAGCCCCTAAATGTGCTGTAAAACTAATTCTGAGACATGCACCTGAACTGGGTCTATGCAAGCTTAATCAACAATAAAACATTTATATTACCTGGCACTTCTGGAGCTCGGATCAGGGTGACTGCGTATTCATCTTTGAAAGCCTGCTTTAACACACATGCCATGATCATTGCACAGGAACGCCAATAGGCCTGTAATAAAGAGCATTTCAAATAAATTTACTATACTGAAGTTGCCAATTCATGCCAAACTAGTTCAGCTATTGATTCAAATAGTGAGTCTTCCTTTAAAACTGAATTCCTCATAAATTTGCTAGTTTCCATTGTGCATTAGTATTTTAATACAATGGGCATATTTTATCAATTATTTATACAGTGCTACAAACATAAGATTTACAAAACTGAACACCAGGTGCACCCTTCCGGGAGAAGCTTTGAATCAACAGTCCACCCATGTAGATTTAACTGCAGGAGCAGGTTCTAAGAGACAGACCAACTGATCAGGTAGAGAAAGGTGCAGGAAAATTACAGGTGAGAAAACAAGGTATAAAAGATTTCCAGAAAAAAGGTATTTCAAGGGAGGGATCTGAAAGAGGATGAAGAGAGTATCTTGCAGATTGCTGAAGTTGCAGGAGGCAGCATGAAAGAGAATGAAGAGAGCATGAGAAGGAGATAAAGGAAGAGGCAAGGAGGGAGGGATGCAAGCAGTATATCAAGTGAGAGAAGAATTAACAGCAAATGAAAAGAGAGGTGTAGCAAGGTGAGATTATAGAGGACGTTAAAGGTGAGGACAGGAAGTACTAGATACTGCGTATTTATATCTTCAGGCCTAGTGTAAATTCTAAAGTTTACAATATTTCAAGAAAGGGGTCAAACTGGAACAGTACATAGTGATTTTGCCCCAATGACTGCATTTTGTGGTCCAGAATCTAAATTTTCATTGAGAAATAATTAAGATACTAACCCCTTATGGATGTGAAGATAAACTTCAAAATGTGAACCAGATGTAAACTAATGTAACGTCTACTAATCAAGTGTCAACTTGAGTCTTTGGACAACCTGAAACAATAGCTCTGATGCCTGAACTGACAGTTTAATCATCAACATTATTACGTATATTATTCATGCCAACAGAATTCAAGGAAGCAGATGGACGTGGAACTTGAGTTGTGGGGTGGAGTTTAGGAGACTACCACTTATTTCTTCCAATGCAACCCTGTTTTAAAGCAGAGGGAACACTAACCCAGCTTATGCACTCTTCTGTCAAAATGATTTTTTACTGACGTTAAACATCACTGACTACAAATGTAAAGTATTTTTAGTGTGCAATATAAGTAATATTCCTCACATCATCTTTGAAAGGTATGTAGTAAGTACCATTTGACCCTTTTACATATGGGTTAACAGAAAGACAGAGTTTAAGTGACTTGGAAAAGATCACACAGTCAGGAACAGAATTTGGCAGTTCTGACTCTCAATCCTACAATATTCTTCTGTATCCATGTGTGGTCTCATGTTCTACACTTAGATTATAAGCAATTTGGGGCAGACTCTTTTTATTCTGTGTTTGTACAGTGGAGTTCTGATCAACAACTGGGATCCTAAGCGCTACTACAATAATACGTAACAAAAAACATTCCTACATTACAAACTAGGATTTTAGAACTGATGGATCAAATTTATAAATAAATATATTTGGTAAAAACAATAGATACTTACATGTGAGGTCCCTTCCAACCCTGACATTCTATGATTCTATGTAGTGACAAATCAACTCTTTACCATATCGGAGCCAGTATTAAGGGACTAAAGACATACTACAAATACAGCTACTTCTACTCCTCCTTCTCCCTGTCTGAAACTGGTTGTAGACCCTTTGTTCATTATATAGAGGAAAAATCTTTAGTGTAGAGTTATTAGCAGACTAAAAATTACAATGTTTAGGCTATACATTTTTAGTTGTTACAGAAATTTAGACTAAAAACTTATTTTATGCATCCTACTATACTTTCAGTAAAGCTTCTCAACAGGGTTATTACCAGCTACTGCAGTGTCTACCTTGTTCATATGGAGCTTGAAGGAAAAGGTTTCTTATATCTTAATGATTTTCCTGCATTAATACAACTCTTGATTTCTCTAAAGTGCACGCTAAGATTTTGCTTTCATATATATGTGCAAAAATTGGTGGAGATAGTAGACTGTCCAAACAGCAATAGAGATGAAGCCAACAAGAAATGTGTGATTTTAACAACTTGCATTTTCTCATGTAACCAAAAGAGCTAGAATTTCATTCAAACTACTACCTAAGGCCCTAACCTACTCACTGAAGTCAATAGAAAAAACTTCCATGGGAGTTGAATCAGGCCATAAGAGAGGAAAAATTGCATAAAGAAATAAGACGCTGATTTACCTTGTTCACTTCCTCTGGATTTTCGTCTTTGAAGGTAAGAAACTGAATTTCACATGATTTGGTCAAAGGCCGATACATGTCCCAAAGCTCTCCATCCACAAGTGCCAATACTGATTTCTTACAATGCCATTCACTTAAGTCTAAAAAAGAAGCAAAAGAATTCAAGGCAGTTATCAACATCCCTCTAAGATAGCTACATTTGCAATTCTACACTTATTATACCAAAATGGAAGTATCATTGCTTGAAAAACCTGTGTGTGGGAATGCTATCAGAATCCACAGAAATTAACTTTTTTTTTTTAAATCCCACTATCTGTATTTTATACATGCCAAACTGAAATACTATGTTTGTATTATTACCTGGACCACTATGTTTGTCTTTGTAATGACCATGATAGTAGTATGTGCCAGTTCGGATGGTAAATACATTTATCAGCAAAGTGATTTTGATAGACAATGGAACAAACAGTTTGAGATTCCATTTACTTACGCATGGCACAATTGTATGGAGTAGACAAAGCTTTGTTCATAACAAATAAAGTGCCAGGATGAGATTTGCCAACATATTTTACTTCAATCTTCTCAATTCGCGGATACAAAGACAACTGTCTCTTTTTCTCCTTAGTGAAGAGTTCATTGCGCATCTGAACAATCTCAGGTGTTGACAGTCGAGAAGCAGGAGCTGTTGAAATAAACCCTGGAAAAAGAAGTGATCTAACTAAGCAACATAGAGCTTCTCAAGATATTTCACAAACATATAAATAGACTAATTAGCATCTTCAATGAGCAGAAAAAAAGAACCACTAACTCAACCTTTAATTATAATATAACTGTATCCATATTGCAATGGCACTAACTTCCAGTTCACACTTAACATTTGTAATAATCACTCCTTATGAAAAAACCTGATCCTAAATATTCAAAAGTTAAACAACATGTTCTTTAAATAGAAAGGCTCAGCACAAACCGAAAATCTTACTTGTAATCTTTCAGACTCTGCATTTGACTTTATTACAAGCCATGATTGCATCTGTGTCCCTCTACTTTCTCCTCATGAATAAATAAGAGGAATTGTGGGATAATTCTCTCTCATAAGAACTTGCATTCTGATCCTGTATGGAAAATCTTTGCTGCATCATGTCCTGTACACTGTCCCCAACTGCAGAAGAATAACCTGATGCTTTAAAAGAACCCAAAAATCCAGGCATAATTAGTTTAACTATGCAATGGTGCCTAAGAGGAAACACTCCTTTCTGACTCCTACAACAATAGCCTTACATCCTGAAGTCTGAGATTTGATTACCCATACCTTAGCATGAATAACTACAAAAATTATTGTCCATATTTATCCAGAGCCATTTTAACTCAATGATTATAAATGATAAGCACCTCAGATCAAATACATTAGCTAAGTCCAAATAGAATAAGTTATAAAAAATTTACCAACTGACATCTCAGCCTTTACCATAATAATTTTCTTGCCTATTTAAAAAAGTTTATTTATCCCACATAAAATGAGAGGTTTGCAAAATTCAGTTATTTTAAAATGTAAATTTTATTATTTATACAAGTGAGTCTGCAGACCATGAGCACGTGCACGCATACACATACACCCTCCATGTGGTTTCCAAAATGTTTCACATTCTGTAGCCCACAGGAAAAGATCCATGGATCACTGGTGATGCACAACCAAACAAAACATTTTGGAAATTAGGTGTGTGGAGGGGGAGAGAATATTACAAAGAAACCTGCACAATACAAGAGCTGCTTCCAAAGTCATAAATTGTGCCTAGACAGATAAACCACTGACTTATAACTGAGGCCTGGTCCACACTAGGAATTTACCTTGGTATACCTACATCTCTCGGGGGTGTGAAAAAGCCACACCTGTGAAAAATGTAATTACACTGACCTAACCCCCAGTGTAGACTGTGCTAGGTCAGCACAAGAATTCTTTGGTCAAACCTGCTACTGCTTCTTGGGGGTGGATTAACTACAGCAACGAGAGCCAGGTGGGGAGCCAGGCTCCCGGCAGGAAGATTTGTGCCTCGTGTGTGGTCAGCTGCTCCATTCCCGGTGGCAAGTGGGGAGCCAAGAAGCCCAGTGCAGCTGCTCCAATCCCAGCAGGGAGCAGAGAAGCCCGGCTGGAGAGCCAGGATCTGGCTTTCTGGTCAATTTCACAGCTCCAGCATAGGTAGTGTCTATGGTCACTACATTACAGACCTATATCGCTTTAACTACACCACTCACGGATGTGAAAAATCTATATGCCTGAGCAATGTAGTCATACCAACCTAACACACACACACTTAGAGAGCACTAGGTTAGTGGGAGAGGTGAGCTAAAACCGCTCAGGGAGGTGGATTAACTATGCCAGGGAAGAGCTCTCTCCTGTTGGTGTAGAGCAAGGGCGGGCAAACTTTTTGGACTGAGAGCCGCATCAGATTTTGGAAATTGTATGGAGGACCAGTTAGAGGAGGCTACGCCTCCCCAAACAGCCAGATGTGGCCCAGCCCCAGATCCCCCGCAACCTGCTTCTTGCCCTGGCGCCCCGCCCAGGACCCCTGCCCCATCCACCACCCCCTGCTCCCTGTCCACCCCAGGAACTCCCACCCCTGACTGCCCCCGCTGCCACCCCATCCAACCCCAGGACCCCTGCCCCATCCACCACCCCTGCTCCTTGTCCACCCCAGGAACCCCACTCCTGACTGCCCCCCCACCACCGCCACCCCATCCAACCCCAGGACCCCTGCCCCATCCACCACCCCTGCTCCCTGTCCACCCCAGGAACCCCACCCCTGACTGCCCCCGCCGCCGCCGCCCCATCCAACCCCTCCTCTCATTCCTGATGGCCCGGGGACCCCTGCCCCATCCAACCACCCCTTCTGCCTGACCTCCCCGACCCCTATCCACACTCCTGCCCCCTGACCCCCGCACTCCCCTGCTCTCTATCCAGCCCCACACACACACACCCCGAGCCAGACACGCCACCGTGCAGCAGAGCACCGGGTCCAGCCGCGGCTCTGCAGCTGCGCTGGCGGCGGGGCGAGCTGAGGCCGCGGGGGAGGGGGAACAGCGGGCAGGGGCCGGGGGTCACCTCCCGGGCCAGGAGCTCAGGGTCCCGTGGGCCGCAGTTTGCCCGCCTCTGGGGCAGAGCATCTTCATTAAAGCGCTGCACCGGTGTAGCTGCAGATGTGCCCGGTGCTGAGGCGCTGCGGAGCCGCGTGCAGACAAAGCCTGGCTCTGCGCTGAGCTCGGCAGAGAGAGGGAAGCGGGTGTTCGCACCGACCACGCTGCTGGATGCAAACGGCGCCCCCCCACGGGCCGGGCCCTGCCCCGTCCCCGCCCCCAGTGCAGGGTCGGGGTCACTCACGGGCGTGGCGGCTCCGCAGGTGGCGGGTGGCCCAGCGCGCGGCCATGGCCCAGCGGCTGCTGCTCCCGGCGGCCTCCCCAAGCGCGCGCGCGCACCCGGCGCAGGGTCCCCCGGAAACACGGGCCGCGGCGCAGGGATCCGTCTGCCTCACCCGCTAGGGGCGGGGCCCGAATGAGTCTTCGGGAATCGTACACCGCCACCGCCGCGTGCGACCCTGAGCCGTATCCTTCCGCGGGGAGCGGGCCTCGTGCCAGTGCTTCTAGATCCTGGGAAATGTCCCCAAACCTGGGGATTTGTGAGTAAAATGTTTCAACTTGGGAAACTGGGAATTTTCATTCAAAACATTTTACTCACAAATTCCCAGATTTGGGGAAATCCCCCAGGATCTAGAAGCACTGTAAAAAAAACTTCATCTGGGGATGTTTCACCAGATTTGGGAATTTTTTAGCGCTGGGTTGGGAAAAGTTGGCATCACACAATATAGAAGCACTGGTCCCGTCTGCACGTTCGGGGCCAGAGTGACGCTCATGGTGTAAGGGGGCCCCCACATGAAATCCCATTTCATAAGCAGGTTGCTGCATTCTGCACTAGCTGCAATTTTTAAGTGGTTTTAAGCTGTGCCATTGCGTAGATGCATTGCAGTGTCCCGTTTCAAGTTGGATAAAATATAACTACGCAGCCATCAGGGATCCCCTCTCTACTATATCCCGGCTTTAAAGTACATAGACTGAGGAGATCTTGGAATTAAAAATGTTCCACCACAAACTGCCCAATAATTTTCCTCCCACAAAAGAAGATTTGAGTCTCGCTCAGGTCGATACCCAGACCCTGTCAACATAAAAAGATGATTTTGTGGACAAAGTAAACTTCCTAAATTCCTTAGAACAAGTTTGTTACAATTTTCTTGTGTGGACTCATGGCAGTGATTCAGCCAGATCACAACAGGAAAAATTGTTATACCTAAATTCACAATTTAAAAATGAATTTAGAAAACACTGACGGAGTTGCAATGAATCTGCATTCAGTTAAAGAGTTTTCCACCTTCAGAAGAAATATGAACCAGGATGTTAACATATAGGATTGGGAACCAGGACTTCTGGGGTGTATACTTGGCTCTATCACTGATTAAGGCCTGGGCTACACTACAGCATTAGATTAACAGCTTACTTCAACCTAATTACGTCAGTGTCCACACTACAGCCTTGTCCGGTCAATGTAAGTGCCCTATTACACTGACATAATTCCACTTCCACTAGAGCCATAGCGCTTATGTTGGTGTAGTTAGGGTGAGCCAGTGTTTGTGTAGACACTGCCTTACTTGTATCTGCTGTTGGCTGTCTTGTCAATTTCAGGGCTCCATGCTCCGTACCAGGTTTACATGGAGCTGGGCCCATGCTCAGAATGGGCCCCAGCCTGCTCTGCTTGCACTGTGCCCTGAGACCCCACCAGGCTGCTGGCTCCCCATTTCCCCCCACCCACAACTTGCTCCTCTTGGCCTGTCTGTCCTCTGGCCCCACCTGCCTTCTTCTCTCTGCCTCCTGGCTGGACCCCAGTGCACCTCCGGCTCCAGGCAGTCTCTGCTTCCCACCACCTGTGGGGCCCCACCTGTATTCCTGGAGCTGAGTCCCCTGGGACTGGTGCAGAAGTCTGGCCAATCTCAGACTGTGTGAAGGGGGCTTGGCTGGGCCCCTCCAGGCAAGTGGGTCCTGAGGGAGCCTGGCTGGGGCAGACCCTGGCCTGGCTTGTTGTGCCATTTCCGAGGGGCCGGAGCAATTCCCCACCCTGGGGCCAGCCCTGGCTGCTCTGGTGGCTCAGCCCAGCAGACACAGTCATCTCCCAGTGAGTGCGGCCAGGAGGCAGGGCATGGGGGAGTGGGTCTCTGAAGGGCCTAGGGTGGGAAGGGGTGCCGGGCTGTGAGGGGGCAAGGAAGATCTCTGTATGTTGGGGCACTAGGGAGTGGGGGATCTGTGTGGGGTGCTGGGCAGTTGTGGTAGGGCTGTGGGCAGGGGGGCACAGAGTAGGGGTGGTGTTGAGCCGGGTGCTGTGTATTTGTGGCAGGGCACTGGGCATAGCAGGTCCGGGGGGGCTCTAGCCTTAGGGAATTGTGGGGGTGTTCCGGTGTTGGGCGGGGAGGGCCATGTGGCATGTCATGGGCACACCCCCGAGGGGAAGGGGCCTGCTGGCAGCACAGGGCCAGGCGGGTCATTTTGCGTCTGGCAACTGTTGGTTTGTAAATAGTGCCCTCACACTGGGCTGGGCAGAGTGAGGCTGCCCCTGCCATGCCATGCCCCTGGCCAGCCTCTCGCTCCAGGGACCGACTCCCCCACACCATGCTCCATTGCCCCCATGACGGCCCACAAATATGTTTGGCAACAGGCCCACAAAAGATTAATCCAGCCCTGTCCATGCTGGAGCTGTGAAATTGACAAGAAAGCCAGCAGCTAAAGCTTGGCTGCCCCTGGTTTCCTGCTCCCAGTTTGGCTGAACCCACCTGGCTCCCCGCTCCCTGCTCAGGGAGCTGAGAAGCCTGGACTGCTGCCCCCTCCCCGATCCTGGGTCTTAGCTTCCCAGGAGGAGCACAGCAGCCAATCAGACTTTGGGTGTGTATTTCCTCACCAGGAGCCCGGCTGTCCCCCCAGGCTCTCCACTGCATGCTCTCTGCCAGGAACGGGCAGCTGCACTGGGCTTCTCACCTCCTCCTTCCCCTCTGACAACAGGACAGTCAACCAGACAACAGATGTGAATCTCCCTGCCTGGAGCTGGGGTTGCGGGGAGCTCCATGCTCAGAGTCCAGTCAGCTGCCCCATATTCCCAGCAGGAAGGGGGCAGCTGAGAAGCCCAGTGCGGCTGCACCATTCCCAGCCTGGAGCAAGAAGCTGAGGGAGGGTCCAGACAGGCTACCAGTGGGGATCTGTGCCTGAAGGCACCCACATACACTGCCCCTCTTAAGTCGGTGGAAGCACTTCTGGTGAGGATGTGCAGGGCCAGCCTTAGGGCAAAGGGTGCCCTGGGCAAACTTGTATTTTTGGTATTTCTGGCCCCCATGGATGTGGCGCCCCACCCCCATTGCCCTGACCCCAAAGTACTCCCCACCCTCTGTTCGTCCCTAATCCCTGCACTTTGCCCCCTTGTCCCCAACCCCTATCCCTCCCTCCTGCAGCCCAAACCCATGACCCTCCAGCACCTCTAAGCCTTACACTGTGCCCCCTTTACCCCCAACCCCAGCACCCCACTCCTGTGCCCCTAAACCCTGCACCCACCCTGCTGCACCCACATCTGGAAACTGACCTGAATGCACAGAGCAGCTGGCATTGCTGTTTGCTCCCCCTACTCCGCCCCCCGAACACTGCTCCACCCCACCCCTCTAGGTGACTGGGGGCTGGGGGAAACGATGTTAGGGTTCCCTGCATCCAGGTCCACTTTCCTCACCTGGCCTGCATAAGGGGCAGGCAGGAGAGCAGCAGCTCCTGATGCAGCACAGCACTGCACAGCCCAGGTGGGGAAAGTGACCTGGACGCAGGAAGCCATGGCATTCCTCGCTCTCCTCCTTACAGACTCTTAGGGGGACATGGAGGAATGTTGGGGGGGCGACAGCATCTATTCATCACCACTCTCTCCCCCCATCATGTTCCTCTGCCAGGAGGAAGCAGGGACCCGCCCAGGAGCAGTGTCTGACTCAACACCAGCAGTGCGCACCTCTGTGCTTCCACACAGCAGCCCCTTGATCATGGCGCCGCTGAGCAGTCGCCTGGGTGGCCCACCCCTAAGGTTGTCCTGGCAACACCAACAGATGAAGGGCAGTGTGGACATGAACAACCGCAGTAATTACTGCAGTGGCTGTAAGTTGACCTAACATAGGTCAACATACATTTATAGTGTAGACATGCTCTTACTATGTTTACTTGGGCCCTGATACCAGGGCTTTGGAGCGGAGCCTGCAGCTGGAGCGCGGAGCAGCTCCAGAGCAGTGCAGGTTTTTGCCTGGAGCTGGAGCGGAGCCGGAGCACAGCTCCAAAGCCCTGCCTGATACAGCAAAGCACTTAAGTATGTGAGCAATCCCACTGACTTAAATGGGACTATTTATACTTAAAGTTAAGCACATGCTTAAGGGTGCTCTGCTACACTGGGGCTTTGGGCAAGTCCTTTATCCTTCCTATGCCTCAATTTCTCTATTTGTAAAACTGAGTTGTTAATACCGTTATGAGCTGTGTGAACACTTGTTATGGATTGAGTTAAAACCTTGTTCAAACATATGTGTGAACATGCCTGTGACAGGTTAGGTCGCACCCCACCCCCAATCCAGGATGCCACCTGATGTGCTGGGGTCCCACTCAGCCCCCTGGCCCTGCCAGACTGGGTTTCCCTTGCACTGGGTTGCTATGCTAGGCTCTCAAGCTCCTTTCCAGCGCACACCCTGGTAAGACCACACCCAGCTGCAGACACAGACTGTGTGAGAGGATTCACCCAGCACTCATGTGCACATCACTATGGAGAGGTAAACCCCAGATAATACTGTCTTGCGCTGCACAGAAAGATCTGTACTGTGCAAGCTCATAACAATTTGCCCTCTCCCTCAATGTGGAGAGAGATATGCACAACTTCTTGCGCTCCCCCCCCCTTGTTAGAAATTGCACAAACTGGGTTTAATAATAAACAAAAACAAGTTTAACAACTATAAAAGGCAGATTTTAAGTGATTATAAGGGATAGCAAACAGAATAAGGCAGATGATTAAGCAAATAAAACAAAATACGCAAACTAAGCTTAAGATCTTAAAGAGACTGGTTTCAAGAAGTAATTTCTCACCCTAAATGCTGTTTCAGGCAAGTGCAGACTTTCTGTAGCTTAGAGTTCCAGTTATTTCTCTTTACAGACTAGATTCCTCTGTCTCAGTCTTGACTCAGCCCTTGCCTTTCCCTCAGCTTAGTTCCTTTGGGCTTGTCTACATTGATAAGTTTTGTCAATGAAACTAATGTCAACAAGAAAAAATCGACAGAAGCAAGGGCAAGTCTACATTTGCTCCCTCATTCAACAGATTGTGTCCACATTTGGGGCACCATTGTCAACAGCGCCTGGCGACACCATCAGTACCTACGTGTTGTGGGAAGGCGGAAACAGAGCACAGCGCATCCTCGGATATTCAAAATGTCCCGTCATGCACCGCTTTGCGTCCCAACTCTCCAATGGTTTCTGGCTTCTTTTCTTGCCATTCTAGCTTTCCTTTCACACCGTTTTTCCAACTGTCAGTCTTTGAAGTGCGCACCAGCATCTGCAGTGAAAGAGGATGGATCCCGCACGTCTCTCCTCTGCGCTGTTAACTGTCATGAGGACATTGCACATGGCAGTAGAGTTATTCGCGAAGTTACCGACAGAGGATGAATCGCAGGCACCCAAGTGTGATATGAACAGCAGCAACGTATCAGTGCTTTTGGCATTCACAGAGCAGCTGCATATGGTAGACCATCACTTTTGGGTTAGGGAAACAAGCACTGATTGGTGGGATCGCAGTGTCATGCAAGTGTGGGATGACAACCAGTGGGTACAGAACTTTAGGATGCATAAAGCAACCTTCATGGAGCTACATGCTTAGCTGGACCCCGACCTGCGGTGTAAGGACACCAGAATGAGAGCTGCCCTTTCGGTAGAGAAGCGTGTTGCAATCGCTGTGTGGAAGCTGGCAAATCCAGCTGGCGAATTTGTGGGCAGTTGCAAATCAATTTGGAGTGGAGAAGTCTACTGTTGGGGCTTTATTACTCCAAGTGTGCAGGGCAATAAATCGCAGACTGCTGCAGAGGACCGTGACTCTGGGAAATGAGCATGAAATAGTGGATGGCTTTGCAGAGATGGGTTTCCCTAATTGTGGCAGGGTGATTGACAGCACACACATTCCAATTTTAGCGCCAGACCACCTTGTCTCAGAATACATCAATAGGAAGGGATACTTCTCCATGGTGTTGCAGGCGCTTGTGGATCACCGGGGGTGTTTCATGGACATCAATGCAGGCTGGTCTGGAAAGGTGCATGACACACACATCTTCAGGAACAGTGTCTGTTCAAAAAGCTGCAGGCAGGGACTTTCTTTCCAGACCACAAGATCACAATAGGGGTGTGGAAATGCTCATAGTAATCCTGGGAGACCTGGCTTACCCCTTAGAGCCCTGGATCATGAAACCTTACACAGGGCACCTGGACAGTAGCAAGGAGCATTTTAACAACAGCCTGAGCAGGTGCCGCATGGTAGTTGAATGTGCTTTTGGTCGTTTGAAAGCTCGCTGAAGGTGTCTCAATGGCAAGCTAGACCTTACTGAGGATAATATTCCCATGGTCATAGCCATGTGCTGTACTTTGTATAATCTGTGCGAATCTAAGAGTGAAATGTTTGCTCGGGTATGGAACACTGAGGCAGAGCGATTGGCTGCACAGTTTGAACAGCCAGCTGCTAGGGCTGTCAGAGGAGCCCGGAGAGCTGCTATTAACATCAGAGAGGCTTTGAGGAACCACTTTGACAGTGAGGGGCACCTAATAAATGTCTGCTTTGGAGTTGCTTCCCTGGTGCATCTATGTACAATTTGGGGGCCCAAGATCCATGCAACAAAATGCTTTAGAAGCCTGTTCCTGAGAGTGAATTGATTGCTATACACTTTTATAGAACACAGAATAAAAACATTGTACCATTAAATGCCTGAGCCTTTATTTATTGTTAAAAAGGGTAAAACCTCACAACTGTGTGTAGCTCCAGCTATCATTGTCCAAGCTGTGAGAGGGGGTGGAGTGATGGGGAAACTCAGGAATGCTGTGAAGTGAAAAGGAATGTGTGGGCATAGAGTGGGGTGGGGTTGGCAAAGAATTGTATATGTGCATGTGCTGCAGTGGAGGTCGACCACGGATCTGCTCAGTTTGCAGCTCTATCAAAGACTTGAGCATCTCTGTCTGATCCCCCATAACTTTTATCATCCGCTCTATCACTTGCCTAGCAAATGCTGCATTGGCTTCCCAGCACTCTTTGTGTTCCCTGGTCTGTCTCTCATCGCGCTGCAGCACCTCCATGAACATGTCTTCTTTGCTATGTCTTGGCTTCTTCCTTATCTGCCGAAGCCGGTCAGCAGTGGTGCGTTGTGTTTTCCTCAAGGTCTCGGCTGCTGTGGGCAATGCACAGAAGAGGGATTGTTACATTCCAGCAAACGATTGAAACATTTCAGTAACAAGGGCCTTTTGCAACTAGTAACAATCACTTTCTCACTGACTCTAGACAGGCACACAGCTCCGTGAGCACCCCAATCATGGTGAGTGTCAGGAGTGGGGGAAAGGCGGTTGTATATACAGACCAAATGGTCCTGGCTTGCAGGATAGCTTTGCAGGGAACTCATTCTAAAATTATCACACACTTTTTCAGAGGCAGCCAACTTGCTTCCTGACATCTCACTGCTGCAGGTGAGGAAGGAAACCAGCACACAACTACTGCATGCTTGCGGCTTTCACCCCAGTCTATATGCAGCTCAACTATGTGCCGCTTTGGTCCCAGCTCCAGTGATTGTTAAATGGCATGGTACAGTTTCCTACAGTGGGGGAACTAACAAGGCTACAATCCCTTGGAATCTGCGGCAGAGGATAGCAAGTACCTCTTGGAAACTTTCCAGAGCCTCTCTCTGGAGGATTCCCTGCAGGTCTTGATGTCCATCGACACCCTGCTTGGCCATGCAGATTAACTACACAGGGCAATGTCCAACTCACATAAAACACTACCTGCCTCCCACTTTTCTCTCATCTGCTTCCTGCTACCCGTAGAGCACTTCTGGAGTGGAGTAAAGTTCCTGGCTGCCTGCCTCACTGGGCGACCCCACTGGGAGCTCCACATCCTCTTCTACCTCCACTTCTTCATCCAGAATTTCAGCTTCCGGGTTACCTCTTCCTTCTGCTGCCTCCAAAGTATCCACGGGGCTATCGGCGATGGAGGTGGGGTCACCACCGAGGATAGCATTCAGCTCCTTATAGAAGTGGCAGGTCTTAGGTGTACCACCAGAGTGATGGTTTGCCTCCCATGCCTTATGGTACGCCTGCCTCGGTTCCTTTATCCTACCTCTGCACTGCTGCGTGTCCTGATCATAGCCCTTTTCGCACAAGCCTTGAGAAATTTGCCCATATGTGTCCCGATTCCTACGGGTCAATCGCAGATGCAACTGAACAGACTCCTCTCCCCATATACAGATCAGATCCAACAGCTCAGCAGTGATCCAAGCGGGAGCGCGTTTGGTGCAATAGCCAGCCATGCTTACCTGGGAAGCTCACATGGGAAGCCAGCAAGCAGGAAATGAGATTTAAAATTCCCGGGGCTGCAAGGGGGAGGGGAGGGTTGGCTGCAGGGCCACAAAGTTCAAACTGCTGACCAGAGCAGCAGCATGGGAATTGTGGGAGGCCAATAAAACTTTCTGGAGGCCAATAAAATTGGGAAAAAAAGGTGTGGTGTCTACACTGGCTGTTTGTCGACAATAAAGGGAGAGGAAAAAACAAAAGTCTCTCACAGGAGTGGAAGTTTTTTGTTGCGAAAACTGGGCATTTTTTTTGACAAAAGTCCCATTGCAATGTGTACGCTATTGCTGTTTTGTTGCCAAAAGGCAGTTTTTGGCAACAAAATTGCCAGTGTAGACAATCTGTAAGTCTCTTCAGGTACTTTCAGCAGTCTTTCTTCTTGGGTAGGCAATGGAGGATAGCCTTCTTTGCCTTACTCCCCAGCCTTAAATAAGATTTACATAAGGCGGGAATCTTTTGTTTCCCAGTCTTGACCTCACCCTCCTTTTAATGGAAAATTACTAGAAGTCCAAGATAGTGTTTAGTACCAGGTGACAGGACCACCTGACCTAGCAGTGTCACAACCACATCCCAGGAGGCCTCTCAGGAAGGAGAGAGATTAATATCTTCAAAGTCTTATTGTTTCTTCCTAATGGCTCATCAAAGCTGATGCCCAGTTGTCTGGTGGGTGTCTCCCAAATACAAACACAGTTGTAATTGTTACATAGTCAATATTCCTAACTTTAGATACAGAAATGATACCTGCATACAAACTGGCTAATCACATTCAGTAAATCATAACCTTTGCAATGATACCTTACAAGACCCATCTTGCATAAAAACACTTAGGAGGCTTCACCTAAAATAAAGCCTAGTAGAGTCTGCCCAGAAACTAACACCATGTGGGCAGAGGGTTCCCTTGGGTATTGTTACCAGATGCAGGGGTGTGAGGGAAAAGAGAATATTCAGAAACTAAGAACAGACCAGATGAGAGAGAGAGGGGGAGGTGCAGAGGCAAAAATCAAGAAAGCTAAACAGTAGCAGCCTGTGAGCACTAAAGAGCTCTGTGTTGCTTGAAAGCTTTTTTAGCAACAGAAGTTGGTCCGATAAAACACATTACCTCATCCACCTTGTCTCCCTAATGTAGTAGGCTCTTTACACACTTATTTCTTTTATATTTGTAATGCACTTTGTGATCCTTAGATGAAAGGCTCACAAGAAAGTGAAAAGAGGTTATTATTAATTATTTATATTATTAGTTGTTGCTATTCTAACTGCATTAGATGTGGAGTTAATCTTTCTACTCAATGATTTGAGTTCATATCCAGTCGATGACCCACCCAAAAGTACAGACCTTTTATTATGTGTTAATTTCAATTTGAAAGTTAAAAGTTCACATTTGGGGATATATAGACTTTTTATATGGAACACACCGTTCAGTCTGGTAAGGAGAAGGCAAGCTCAGAAAAGGTTTAGAGAAGAATAGACAGAAATCTCTGAGAAGTCCACTTCTCTCCAATGCTCCAGAAATCCGGAATGACAAGTCTTATTAAATGTAGCACTTTTGCTTTTATTCATTAAAATTTCTCTCTTTTTAAATCTTGTCTTGATACATATATCTTCCTTTACACAGGTATGCAAAACTTTTTATTCAATTTATATCTCAGTTCTGGAACATTTGAGGATCAGATCCTAGCTCCTTCTTCCTCCTGCTTATGCCGCTCTGTCAGCACAAAGAAGATGAAAAGCCACCTAAGGATTAGTAGCATTGAGGACATATTGGAGTTCAAGCTCCAAGGGGACATGGTTGTGCCACTGCTGAACTTTGACAATCCCCAGCTGGTAGAATGACCTTTTGTGGAGACATTACCAGCCAGTACAACCTACAAGAGCCCTGAAGCTGCTGTAAATTTCACATAGGCTAAACTAGCACTTCAACAGCCCCTGGACTGGAGGAGGAATCAAGATGGCATAACGGTTGGCTGCAGCTGCAGATTCAACCCTTTAAATTTATTTTGATCCATGATACCACAACAGGCTCACAGTCAGCAGACTGTCTCCTTTAACATTCTCTACCACAGTTTATTTTCTTAAGGTTAGCATCAGAGAATAAAAATCTGGGTTCATTAGATCTCTGTGAATTGAGCCAAGGATCAGCTGGGGGGTATTTTTAGTTGTACAAATCTGGCATGTCAGCAGTATGCAGGGGACTTACTGGGTCACTTTAATCAACCTGTTGATCTAGGCCAAAACCCAAAGGACTTCTGATTGAAAAGCACTCTGAGAAGGATTTGGCTGCATTCCAATGGCTTTTTGTTAAATGAGAATCACAGCATATTAGGAGCTATGTGGTAGAGAAAGAAGATAGACACATAAGAACAGAAAGAAGGAAAAAGAGCCAAAAAATATTACAAGGATGAAGTCTCCAAATGCCCACTTGAAGTTCAGGAAGAATGTGATTTTCTTTTGTAGTGTGCATAAAGTGGGATATTGTCATTGGCATCCCCTTTACCTAAAACACTACTAGCCCCAACAAGGCTCTTACACCATAGGTGCTTTACCCCATCATGTAGAAGTGATAAACCATGACTACTATATCCTGATGGCTCCAAGCTCACCAATTAATGAACATATTCTCAAGACCAGTGGTTTTCAAACTTTTGTATTGGTGATCCCTTTCACCCAGCAAGCCTCTAAGTGCGACCCCCCCTTATAAATTAAAAAAACTTTTTTTTACATTTAACACTATTATAAATGCTGACAGCAAAGTGGGGTTTTGGGGTGGAGGCTGACAACTCACAACCCCCCCATGTAATAACCTCACGACCCCAGAGGGGTCACAACCCCTAGTTTGAGAACCCCATCTAGCAGCAAAGCATTTTAAGCATTGCCATGAGAATATTCCCAACATTAAGTGGAACCCCTTGCCCCATCTTCATTATCATGTTAACTTATTGTCCAGACATTTATCTAGTTGCATTGAGGAGCATCTAGAGTTCTATAGCTTTAGGGTGTGATGGGATGTGCACCCCACACAGGCTCTGAAGGTATTAATGTGTGAGGCCAGTTATGATATCTGTCTGCATCTGGAGGGAGAGCCAGGCTTAACTGAATGTGATGACCAGCTGGGTAGGAGCAGGCTGGTTAGTATAAAGGCAGGAAGTTGAGAGCAGAAAGAGGCTGCAGGGAGAGATTCTGCCATTACTTTTTAGGAGCAGAAAGGTGTGGAGGAGATAACCAAAGAGGGTGACTAAGACCTGGGATTATAGTTCAGTGGTTTGAGCATTGGCTTGCTAAACCTAGGGGGGTGAGTTCAATCCTTCAGGGAGCCACTTAGGGATCTGTAGCAAAATCAGTAGAGGGTCCTGCTAGTGAAGGAAGGGGGCTGGACTCAATGGCCTTTTGGGGTCCCTTCCAGCTCTATGAGAGAGGTATATCTCCACAAAATTGTCCAGAAAAAGCAAGCCAACACAAAGGAAAGAAAAAAGGGATTCTGATCTCTCACATTTGTAAATCAGTAGTAATTCTACTGAAGTCAGTGGAGCTACACTGGTATAAAACTTGTGTAAATTATATCAGAACTAAGCTCTAGATATGAGTTTATGTTTCTGGCAATTAGTATTGGAAGCCTACTACATTTGAGAGACAAAAATAGGTACTCTTCTCCCCATTGCCAGATGACTATACCATTATCCCAGTGACTAACTCCTTAATTCCCTTCTCCAGTCACTGTTTCTGAATCCTCCAAATTGCCACTTTGTCCCTTTATGGGGCTTAATCCCCATCACATTCAAGCCTAGTGAATATAGCCAATTAGTCATGCTCCATACCTAGCTAATTGGCTCCCAGCTAGAGGGGCAGAGCTGAGACATAATAAATAGACTGAAGGATGACAATTGCATGGAGGATGAGGAGACTTTCTTATCTTAAGGTATGTCTACACTGCACATTCCTTTTGGCTGTATGTAGGGTATATATACTACATGCCTTCCTTAGCATGGATATAAATAGCAGTGTAGATGGGGAGGCATTGCTTAGAGGGGTAAAGACACAGCTCAACCCTGTGGGTATGTAACCAGGGATATACCCTACACTGCTCTCTATGGGTATGTCTACACTACCCGCCGGATTGGCAGGTAGTGATCGATCTATCGGGGATCGATTTATCGCATCTATCGTAGATGCGATAAATCGATTCCCGATTGCTCTGCCGTCGACTCCTGTACTCCACCGCAGCGAGAGACGGGGGCGGAGTTGACAGGGGAGCAGCAGCAGTCGACCCCATGCCATGAGGATGTGAGGTAAGTCGACCTAAGATATGTCGACTTCAGCTACACTCTTCTCATAGCTGAAGTTGCGTATCTTAGGTTGATCCCTCCTCCTCCCCCAGTGTGGACTAGGCCTATGTGCCCAAGTAGTGCCTCCCCTGTCTATCCTGCTATTTTTTAGCAGTATAGTGTCCCATAGCTACCTCCCTGCTTCTGGAGCCTGCCCCTGCCATAGTGAAAGATTGGGCATTGGGGACAGCTCTGGTGGGAGGGAGGCAGTGGGGAAAGGCTCTGGCAAGAGACAGGCAGGGGGGAAAGGCTCCAGCAGCTCCCCACCGCTACACACAGCATGGATAGCTTGCTTTTCACTGCAGTGTGCAGCTACACATACCCTACATGCTTGCTGCAAGCGGTGTGCAAGCTTTCTGAAATTCACTGTAAAATTTTCATCTCAAATTTCATTCCATTACATCCCTTTATGCCACCCTAAATAATTCCTTTCCATCCTGGGTGGGTTAATCCTTAGAATACTTGTAAATGATCATCATGGCCTAATCCAAGCCAAATAAATCAAAATTTATTATTGTCACAGTTTAGTGCAGAAGCATCTCCTTGAACTTGTTCAAGATCTATTGTAAAAACAAAAAGAATGGAGATTTGCTGCGCAAAAGTAAAAGCTTCCAAATGTTTGATGGGATTTTATTGGTGGTGGAAGGAAGATAAGAGTAAATGCACAGAAAGTTGAGGCAGCTACTACAAGTCCTGCTGTGTCTGGATTTTTAACAGTGTGATTAAAAATGAGAAGAAAACAAATTAAAATGGACGGTTATAGCCAGTTAGGAAGTCACTGTCCTGGAAACCAAACATGCTGAAGTAAGGCATGTGAGAAAGCTCAGCCTCAAATGTCCTAGAGTTTACTGTTACAAAAATGGATAGACATTTACAAAATCAATGCAGTGATGATGGAGATGTTCAGCTACCATGAAGAAAAATAAATTAAAAGTGTTTTTCATGGATTTTTCAATGTTTGATTAATACATACATGCTTTACATCCCTCTCTAGTTCACCAGCTATTACTTACCAAGGGGAATGATAGCTTCATATGAGATTCCTAAAACTAGGAACATAAATGTTTTCCTTTCCTGATTCAATTCTCTTCACTAATGCATATATATGAAGAAGTAAGCACTTTTGGAGAAAAGTGACAATTAAATGAAATTTGAGAATAATGGACTTTACCTCCCTGGGATTTATTTTTCCCATTTGCAATCAGGGTTATGAAATTTATTCTATGATTTCTGTCAGTTTAAAAAAAATTATCACACACACAAAAATGAAATGAAGCCAGAACAGATTATGAAAAATATAATCCAAGATTTTTGACAGGACACATACTTCTATTTGGAATCCTTTCTGAATCCTTCCCATTTGCTTTTCATTTTCTCTACATACTTTCTGCCTGAAGTGCTCAACAGACTTAAAAAATATATTGAAATATAAAAAGTAACAGGTGTCACTGGGGATACAAACAAAACTGCTGTATGTTTAAATTGGATTTACAATTGTTTTAACAAATTAGTAGTGCATTTGTTTGATTCTTCTAAACATGAGTTTAGTTGGGGATTGGTCCTGCTTTGAGCAGGAGGTTGGACTAGATGACCTTCTGAGGTTCCTTCCAACCCTGATAGTCTATGATTCTATGAGAAGAGCATTTTAGGAATCACTGGTAGTTCTAATGATTGCAAGTGTGGAACTGATTCATAACTATTTGTAAAGACACTGAACATTAGTAGTGATTCAATAGTTATGTGTTTTACCTAGGAATATCTTTAAAATCTAAAAACTGCTTAGATCTCCCCCTTGTGGAGTCATTTACACTCTTTTGAAAATGCAATTTTATACACAGATTGACTTCACATGGTGCAGATCAGTGGAGGACAATCAGGCTCACTACGTGAAATTTCATAACTATTTGTCTGTTGTCTGAGTCCAATCTTGTACCACTGAGGACAATGATAGCTTTGCCAGTGACTTCAATGATCACACAAATCAATCCCTATACAATCTTTGGAGTAAGGATCCTGGCTCTTCTGAGCCCAGCATTGTGAGAGTACTACTGGAACATAAACAAATACAATAATAATAAAAAATTAATAACAATTAATAATATTTGAAACCTACCCTCGCATAGAACCGGAGATGTTTTATTTTTCTGTTCAAACTACGCTCAGTGCAAACTATTGTTCCGGGGCGTGGGGCAGCTGCGTAGGAAACTGGGATGGTTTCCGTGTTAGTGTAAAAGAAAAGTTACGTTTGCACTGTGCATGCCAAGAAGACCACGAGGAATTCATCAAAATTAACATGAATGTTCAAAGCTGCACGGAAGAAAACGGGGGCTGGCTGGAAGGTGGCTTGGTTTGGCTTAGTTATTGTAGCTGGGATTCCCGTTACAGCTGGAATGGACTCGCAGTTCATTTCAAGGTTGCCCCACCCTTCCCCACCGCCGGCTCTGCGTGGCTGTGTCTCACCTCACCTGCCTTGGCTGTATGAGGACAACACCGAGAGAAGTGGCCCCAGCCCTTTCCGCTCTTGGGACCGTCTTCCCCGAAGTGTGACGGGCAGTGCTAGGACCCGGCAGAAACCTTCACCCCCAGCCTGGGCAGCTGCGGAGACGCCTCCCCGCAACGCCCCGAGAAGCGGGAGAAGCCCCCGCCTGCAGGGCGCCGCGGGAGTCCCGCTAGCTGAGGCGCCCTGGGAGCTGCTCCAGCCGCCTCGCGGGAAGCCGCTGGGGCTGGAAGATGGCGAGCCGCTGCCTCCTGCCGCTTCTCCTCGGCACCCTGGGGGCTCTGTGCTGTAAGTGGCGCGTCTCCCCCCCCTCCGCCGCCGCCGGGCCCTGCTGGAGGGCAGGGCGCAGCCCCAGCCCCAGCCCCGCTGCTCGCGGCGCCCTTTGTTCGCCCGGCTGCTGGGCTCGCTCGTCCCGCACAGCCACGGGGAGCCAGCCACGGGGCGGGGTGTGAGCCCCTGGCTGGGCTGGGAGTCGGGACCCTGCCTCACTGCAAGGGGCAAGCAGGGACGGCCCGCTCCGCCAAGCGAGCTGCAGCCCGTGCAAAGGGATGCGGGGTTTGGAAAGGATGGAGCGGGGCTTAGCGCTTGTGGTGGCGGGATAGCTTCTGCGCTAGTCCGTAATGCTGTTGGTCGGGCCAGCTGGGGCGGGGGTGAGGAGCTGCTGACTCCTCCAGAAGGTGGCTGGGCTCCTTTCCTTCCAACCTGTTGCTTTAAGCTTCCCTTGGGAGCTCGGTGAAGACGATTTTGCAATGAGGGTGGGGGGATCCCCTTGTTGAATGGAGAGGTGCATCGCCCGAGAGGAAGGTTTAGCAGCAAATGGCATTTCACAGCCTCAAAGGATCCTAGGCATGCAGGGCTGGAAGGGACCAGGCCACAGGAAACCTCGACCATCTGTGCCAAGTGTTTTGTCCAGTCTGTTCTTAAAAAACCTCTAATGATAGGGATTCCACAACCACCTGTGGAAGCCTAGTTCAGAGTTTAACTACCTTTACTGTTTTTTAAAAAAGTTTTTCCTAATCTCTAACCTAAATCTCCCATGCTGCAGATCAAACCTGCTACTACTTGTACTACCTTTAGTGAACATGGACAACAATTGATCACTGTCCTCTTTATAAGGGCCCTTAACATATTTGAAGATTATTATCAGGCCCCTCCCAAGTCTTTTTTTCTCAAGACTAAACATACAACATTATTTTAATCTTTCCTTATACATCAGGTCTTCTAAACTTTTCATCACTTTTCTTGCTCTCAGCTGGACTTTTTCCTATTTGTCCACATTTTCACTAAAGTTTGATGCCCAGAATTGAACACAATACTCCAGCTGAGGTCTCACCACTGCTGAGTAGAGTGAGACACTTATCTCTTATATGTCTTATATGCACCTCGGAATGATATTAGCCTTCTTTGCAACTGCATCACATCCTTGACTCATTCTGTTTGTGGATCCACTATAACTCCTGGATTCTTTTCAAAACTGTTACTGCCTAGCCAGTTGTTCCCATTTTGTAGCTGTGCATTTATTTTTTTTCTTTCCAAAGTATAGTACTTTGTACTTCATTGAATTTCATTTTATGGACTTCAGACCAGTTCTCCAGTTTGTCATGGTGGTTTTTCATTCTAATTCTGTTCTCCAAAGTGCTTGCAACCCTTCCCAGTGTGGGATCATCCGCAAATTTTATAAGCATACTCTGTTATCTAAGTCATTAATGAAAATATTGAATAGTACTGAACCCCAGACAGACTTCTGTGAGACCTGACTAGATATGTCTTCCTAGTTTGACAGCGAACCATTGATAGCTACTCTTAGGGTACGTCCATACTACCCGCCCGGGTCGGCGGTAGCGATCAACTTCTCAGAGTTCGATATATCGCGTCTCATCTAGACGCGATATATCGAACTCCGAATGCGCTCCCGTCGACTCCGGAATTCCACCACTGCGAACGGCGGTGGCAGAGTCGACGGGGGAGCCGCGGACTTCGATCCCGCACCGTGAGGACGGGTAAGTACTTCGAACTAAGGTACGCAAGTTCAGCTATGCGAATAGCATAGCTGAACTCGATGCTATTCGCATAGCTGAACTTGCGTACCTTAGTTCAAACCCCCCCCCCCCCCCAGTGTAGACCAGGCCATAGAGTAGAATTTTTCATCCAGTTGTGGAGCCACCTTATAATAATTTAATTTAGATCACATTTCCCTAGTTTGCTTATGACAATGTCATGTGGGACTATGTCAAAAGCCTTACTACAATCAAACAATATCACATCTACAGCTTCCCCCTCCACTAGATAGTAATCCTGTCAAAGAAAGAAGTTAACTTGGGTGGTTGTTGTTTACCTGTATTTGTCAAGAATAAACAAAGTTCTATGAGGCAAGGACTGCCTTTTCTGTGTTTGTACATCACCTAGCACAATGTGGTCCTGGTCCTTGACTGGGGCTCCTAGGCACTACTGCAATAATAACAATTAATAATACCAAACCCTTGCCTGTAAAACCAACCTGTTTGCCTGCATGTTTAGGGTCTCATACTGCACCCATCAATGTGGTAGCTTAGCCCTGGTCTTTATTACAAAGTTAGCCTGGGAGAGAGGGGGGAGAAAGGGAGTTGTGGCGCGCTCGGGGGATGGCGGAGGTGGAGTTGAGGTGAGCTGGGGCAGGGAGTAGTTCCCTGCCTTCAACCCCCCCCCCCCCCAGAGTTACTCCCCACGCCCGCCAGCCCCAGCTCACCTCCGCCTCCTCCGAGCGCGCCGCTACTCGCTTCTCCTCCCTCCCTCCCAGCGCTTCCGCGTGGCAAGCCTGGGAGGGAGGTGGAAGGAGGGAAGTGCGGCGCGCCTGGGGGAGGAGGTGGGCTGGGGATTTGGGGGAGGGGCGGAATTGGGGAGGGGACGGTAGCAAATTTGCCACCCCTGCAAATTTGCTGGCCTAGGCGATAATACGCCACTGCATGGGTGGATCTCTGAATTCTTGTGGAGTCCTATTGACGTCAGTAGAGCTTTGGATCAGGCCTCAAGTGCACAAAACTATTATTGTTTTCTTTGAGCCCAGGAGCAAAAGCCAAAATATGTATCCACCATAGAAATAAAAACAAACAGCTTCAGTACTAATGGGGAGACTATGTACTGATTAAAAACATAGAGCATATTGAAACTATTGTATGTAAGCTGTTAAGTAGGCTTGTTTCAAAGAAAGTTGTTCATTTGCCTCAGTAAGGCAGTTTTCAAGGTGTTTTTTACAAAATAAAGAAGCGGTATTGGAGCTGAAATTTTTCTCTGTCTGCAGAACGTTTTAATTTATTATGTAAAACAAAGAAACCCCAAACTTTCCCTTGCAGTTTCAGAAACTTGCCACAGTTCTATTGACAGCATGGCTCAAAAGGTAACGCTTTTTTTTTTTTTAAAGCAAAACAGAAAAGAGATGTAAATTAGAAAAAAAAAAATTGCCCTGCCCAGAGGGTACACTGAACATAAACATGAGAAGTTGTAACACTGGAAAAGAAATCTTCAGATTAACAGTGGCTATGCAGCAAATTATGCCAAACATCTAATAAGAATGTATCATAGATAGAACATATTTTACTGAATACCCTGTATTTTTGTATCATACATTTAATTTGTTTTGATGCCTTCAACCTCTTCTCATTTTAGTGATTAGATCTGACATCTCTTTCTGAGGTTGTGTGTGGAAATAACATTTTGAACTGAAATGTGTGTGTAGCAGAATCTCACTAATTCACAACGGTGACCTAGAGTGTGAGAATCTAGCCAAGGGGTGAGCAAACGTTTTGGCCTGAGGGCCACATCTGGGTATGGAAATTGTATGGCAGGCCATAAATGCTCATGAAATTGGGGATTGGGGTGTGGGCTCTGGCTGGGGGTGCAGGCTTTGGGGTGGGGGTGCATGTTCCAGGGCGGGGCCAGAAATGAGGGGTTCAGGGTATGGGTTGGGGTATGGGGGAAGGGGTTCCGGGCAACGGGTTGGGGTGTGGGGGGGGAAGGGCTTCAGCTGGGGGTGCAGGCTCTGGGGTGGGGCTTGGGATGAGGGGTTTGGGGTGCAGGAGGGTGATCTCGGCTGGGCCTGAGGGATTCGGAGGGCAGGAGGAAGATCAGGGTTGGGGGCAGGGGGTTGGGGCACAGGAGGAGGTCAGGGGGCAGGCTTATCTCAAGCAGCTCCTAGAAGCAGTGGCATATCCCCCCTCCAGCGCCTATGTGGAGGCACATGCTGGCCAGGTGGCTCTCTGCGCTGCCCCATTCACAGGCGCCGCCCCTGCAGCTCCCATTGGCTGGGAGCTGCAGAGCCAGTGCTTGGGGTGGGGGCAGTGTGCAAAGCCCTGGGGCTGCCCCTATGTGTAGGAGCCAGAGAGGGGACATACCGCTGCTTCTGGGAGCTGCACTGAGCTACGACATGCGTGGAGTGGGGCAAGCCCCTGACCATGCTCCCTGGTGGGAGCTCGAGGACCAGATTAAAAGGCCTGACAGTTTGCCCATCCCTGATGTAACGTTTAGTAGCCTGAGTGAAGGTTCCCTTTGCATGGATTGGCCATCTCCTATATGAGAGCAGAGGAGGAGGAGGTCACTGCCTCTACAGTACCATCTTCCCGCTTCCCCTCCACCCCCACCCCCACCAGAATCTTCTTGATAGAGTGAGAGATTTGGTGCTGAGGAGAGGGTGGCCAGCCAGGGATAAGGAGGGAGGGCTGTGGTCGGCATCGGTGGGAAGTGCCTATTACTGGCTCTTCTTTTTCTTCTCTCCCTTACAGCTACCAGGCCTTGAGAAAAGGCTAGTTAATTTGGTTTGTTTGGCCTTTATGGGAGTGGGGACTTTTTGTATAAGTCCTTGTTTGATTTCTTGCCTTTCCAGTGTTTGGAGAGAGAAAGCTATTTGTGACTCTATTTGGTGATACACATTTACAGTTGTTCTTCCAGGTTAATACCCTGTCTTTTGTCTTCAGATTTCCCCCCCTTTTTGGCGGGGGGGAGGAGCAGACTCTGCTGATACAGCGGTGGGTGACAATTTACATCATGTACTCTGATGGGAACCATGTGAGCTTCCTAAGCTATGAGCTACCCATGGAGAATTTAAAAGGCCTGAAAGAATCCTTGAATGAGAATTAGCTGTGTTCATGGGGCAGATCCAGGGAATAAGTGCATTAATCTAGATGTGTAGTAGTGGTGATTTTGGAAAGATACCAATCAGGGCTTTACATTCAGCTGGTGCTGTCTGAAGCAGAGCTCTGGTAAATATTTTTAAACCCGTGGGTCTAAAGCCCTAAGCCTTGGTGTGCCTCACGGGGCTGTAGCCCAGAGCCCTGGATGGAGGTGAGAGGCTATGGGAAATACTGTATGAGAATTTAACCCTTCGTACCAATGAATCTAAAAGTGCATCAGACCTTTTATGAAGCTTCTAAAGTCCGATCAGTTTGATATTTTTTCCTTGTGCTGGTGTAAATCAGGATTAACTGTATTGAAGTGAATGGAATTTCATTGGTGAAAACTAGTGAAACTGACAGGACAATCAGGCCCCCTATGTCCCTATGAGGACTTTACAAAGGCAGTATAGTGTCTTTGGCAAATGTTACAATGCATCATTCTGACCCTCCTAATTCAATTCTGAGTACTTCAAAACACACATTCCCAGTTCTTGGAAAGCTCTAGTGCAGGGGTCTCAAACTCAGTTTATTTTAGGGCCAGTGCCAGTCCTCAAATCCTCCCAGTGAGCCAATAATGTCACTGAAAATGGTGTTCCAAAAAGAAAACGTTTATATTGTATTTTTTATTTCAGATTTCTTAGAAATAATAAAACTGTCATACAACTTTATACAATTCTTCACCTGCCAGAGAGTTTTTAGTCTTTGCCAGACACCTGGCAACGCTTCAATTTTGTCAGTTTGTCGATGTTTGGGCTCAGTGACTAAGGACTGCAGCAAGGTGTGCATCAGATAGTTTTGTCCGGTATTTTGACTTGTTTATATTCATTGGGGGAAAAAGTGATGCTGCCTCCATGGCTGACTTGGCCTGGTGACTAGTCCCTCTCCCCCAGCCAATGGAAGCTGTGGGGGGGCAGTGCCTGCAGCAAACATTGCAGGCAGCGTGGCTGCATGCCTCTCTCCTCTGCGGGCTGAAGTGGGGAGGTTCTCGGGCCACAGATGGCCTGCGGGCCAGGACTTTGAGATCCCTGCCCTAGCGCAAAGGACCATTTTCAAGAATCTTTGAATGAGCCATATATAGATTTTCTGTGCCAAAACACCTTGGAGATAAAATATGACACACAAGCATAAGAATTTATGAAAGATGATTTACACCTAGTTTCCAGTATCCATACCTCAAACAAATTGTTTCATTCGTCTAAAATTTGCCAAGAAATATCTCATAGGGTCACACATGCAAAACTTTGAATTATAAACAGCAATGGCATAGTACAGGGAACAGCAACATTTGGCGCGCTGCCCGCCAGCGTAAGCCCCCTGGTGGGGCAAGGCCAGTTTGTTTACCTGCCACTTTGGCAGGTTCAGCTGATCGCGGCTCCCACTGGCTGCGGCTCACCGCTCCAGGCCAATGGAGGCTGCGGAGGTGGCGCGGGCTGAGGGATGTGCTGGCCGCAGCTTCCCGCAGCCCCCATTGGCTTAGAGTGCCGAATCGCGGCCAGTGGGAGTAGCAATGGGCTGAACCTGTGGACGCGGCAAGTAAACAAACCGGCCCAGCCCACGAGGGGGCTTACCCTGGTGGGCTGCGTGACAAAGGTTGCCGATCCCTGGCATAGTATTTACCAGAGGTGGTTTTATCAGGTAAAATCATAGTTTTTTACCAACCTGGGAAATAAATAGTTAGTCCCAGTGTAAGGCATTCTCTATTTTTAAAATTGTTTAATGTACACCATATTACACTTAGTTGTAATTACGTGTCCGAATTGCAGTTACATAAGGCAGTAGACTTGAAGATTAATTTAGGGTTGTACAAATAAAAAGTAAAACTGTTGTGGGCATAATACTAATATGTGTAACTATAATACTGAATGTCGGAATGTCTGAATACCCTTTGGTTTGATATTTTCTCAAGGAAGTTGTACGTGTCATGACTCATGTTTTAGTTTTCGGTATTATATGAGCAAAAGTTGAAAACATCTGATAATATGAAAACAACAATACAGAAAGGTAGGCTAGAAGCATTAAGCAATCAAAAGCATGCAGAGCTGCAGACTACCTACCAGTTCTGGTCCATTTGGCCATGCAGCATTCTGTATCAGAAAACCAACTTTGATTTAGTGGATAGACTGCGCCCATTTCTCATTTTGAATTGATTCATTCTGTGCTTGCTGAACATTGATGCAATTGCACCCTGATTTCTATGAAGTCAGATAGAATATCAGCATTGGAATATCAGATTTTTTTACCATGTTACAGGAGAAGCAATTGCCTTAACAGTGAATGAAAAATTGATCTTTGGTATGGAGCTCCTTCTGCTAGAAAGGCAATTAAATATATCAGAAAGTCAGGATTTTTGCTGAGCAACCACTGCTCTTCTTGTTTCTTCTTGTTCAGCTGACAATTCCTTTCTTGCATACTTTGGATGAGGGAAGTTGACCAACATGTGTACAGGAGTAATTCCCTCATGAAATCTTTTGTACTTTTGCTTTGTGTGGTGCAAGATGTTCACTTACCAAGAGATATATATACAACATCAACTATTGATGTGTCCCTTTGGAGTATGTCAAGTGCCACAACAACCAGTTTCAATTGACTGATCAAGTTCTTTGCTTCTCAGTAAATCCTTGATTATTAATTATATTGACCACTGAATATATGGTACCTCATGATGGCTCACAATCCTGAAACAATGCGGCTGACTTTTAACATACGTTTCCAGGCATGTTGTTTGAATGTTCCCAAATCCTTGTTGATACACGATGGGTTTTACAGATTCTTAGGGTTATTTTAACCAGGCTCCAGGCTGATGGTGAATATGGAAATACTTTTGTAAATCTACATATTTCATCAAAGGACTTGGTGTAAGGTCTTGCCAAGTGAAATTAGCCAACGTGATGCACATCTATATGTAACCAAATTGTTGACATCTTGTTCCAACTCACTTCTCACACTTTGCATCTTTTTCCCATTGTCTGTCAGGTAATGCTTAACAACACAACTGTACGGGTCATTTGCTAATGCCTTGACTTCCCCTGACACTGTAACACAGTACTTTCCAGTCTTATTGCTTCCAGTGTCAACCGCTGATACATAAACCTCAGTTTTCTCTAACTGCACACAGTTCATTGGAGTAATGTGCACAGCCATCTTGTGTTAACGTAACTGCTTTTCCGTGTAATTTGTTGCATGCAACTATCCTCAAGCTATCAGTAACTGCATCTAACAGTTCATCAGCTATCTGCTTTTGATTGGGTGCTTTGTAATCTCACCTTAGGCAACTAATCAGCAGCCCTCACAGTGGATTTTCCAACTGCAAGATGACTTTCCACTGCCTAGTAGCAGCTTGGAGTTGCAAGTTTCCACAGTGCGATCACCACTCATGCCTCCACTGTCAGTGCAGCTCTCATGCTGGTGTTCCTGCGCCGGGTGGCTAGGGTGAGCTCAGCACACAGATTCAGGAATGTGGCCTTGCGCATCCAAAAGTTCTGCAGCCCCTGCTTGTTATCCCACACCTGCATTGTGATGTGATCCCCTCAGGCAGTGTTTGTTTCTCAGACCCAGAAGCAGCACTCTACTGTTTGCAGCTGCCCCACGAATGCCATCGTCAATCTTTAATTGTGTTCCACAACAATCTGACCTCGAGGAGATCGTCTTGTTCCCTTCTGCTCTTCTTGTGGCTCTGCAAATACCAGAGGTCTGTGCGTCCCATGTTTGAAAGGCACATGACAGTAAGGCAGAGCTGTACAAACTCCATGCTTCTGTCAGAGATGACAAACAAGAAGTCCCATGCAGGTTTGTGGGATTTTCAAAATAGTCATGGATAGAGATAGCAGTATGGGGTGGAGAAAGTTGCATGGTAGGAACTTAACCTCACAGTCCCAGGGTTGACTCATGTGTGACTCTTTGGCCCCATTGTGCATTGTCATAACTTACCAAAAGATAGTGTACAGGACTGTGGTAAGTTGCACATCGGGATACCTACCCATGGTGCACCATATTGGGCATAGAAACAAGCTCTCTTGGTGAGTACGCAGAGCACTGATGCAAGGAGCCAAGTATGCAAGCGCATAAGCGATATACTAAATGTGGCAGCTTCCTGCTAACGTAACTTGTGTCACCAAAAGTTCGTAGCATAGATATGCCCTCATTCTCTTTCCTGTGCAGGTATTGACATCCTACTAAGGATCTGGCGCACACATTCTGTGACCTGGCTTGGATGACGCAATGTATGAGTGTAGCAAACTCGAGACTCACCAGTGTGGCGCCTCCTGCTGGTCATCTTGGGAATTAGCTCTTTTCCAGCATACAGAGCGCCCTCTGCTGGCCGGTGTCTCGCCTGCTGCTGGCCCCATGTCCCTCCTGGACCCCAGTGCCCTTTACCTCAGGGTTCTTCCCCAGCAGTACCCCCACGCTCTGGGTTTCCCTTCCCAGGGGAACCCCCAACCCTCTAAACCAACCTGGCCTCAGTGGCTACTGCCAGTCGTCATCTACCCGCCACTCACTGGGGCAGATTGCAGTCTGTAACTGCCACTCATCATTGGCAAGGGGTTAGGACCTGCTGCCTTTACCTATTCCCAGGCTATATCTCTGCAGCTCCAGTACCTCTGTAGGCTGCCCCACTACAGTGAGAAAAATCTATGAGCAACCGAAGAAACTCTTTATTTACTGGAATAATTCTATCAGGGGTTTTTTTTCCCCCACAAAATTTTGAGAATGTTTTGAATAAACTACTGGTTTTTTTTTTTCTTCAGCAGGATGATACAAAGGGTTTCCTAGAAGCAAAGCTCACCTCTTTATGGCAGGGGAAAAAAGTTTTAAAATCATTAGTATTTTACTCTGAACTCATTCCTCCCAGAAATGTTGCAAGTTTAGCATGTAAGAATAAATGTCTTCCCTCTTTTTTCATTTTAGTTTTTGCTTTAATAATTATTCCCCAACAAGACGCATTTGTTGATTTCACACACATCCAGTAGAAAATTTATTATAACTGCTTTCGTTCACATCCTTTCAGTTTGGATGCACTGGCCAACCTGAAAGGGTAGTAGAAATTCTAGTTTGTATTTTCATTATGTATTACAGTCCTGTCACCTTAATTTCATGTCCTGAAAGGGATATCTTGCCTGGCAGGAGGAATTCTGTTGAATAAAATTGCATTCCTGTTTGCAACCACTGACCAAAGCATGTTCTTCCTTCTAGACAGGAAGAATTTTAAAGCTATAAGAGTTATAATGAGTGAATTATAATGCGCCATATTTGGGGTCGGGAAGGAATTTTCCTCCAGGGAAGATTGGCAGTGGCCCTGGAGGTTTTTCGCCTTCCTCCGAAGCATGGGGCAGGGGTCGCTTGCTAAAGGAGTGGGTGGAGCGGCTTATGTGGCCTGCATCTTGCAGGAGGTCAGACTAGATGATCATAATGGTCCCTTCTGATCTTGAATTCTATGATTCTATGAAATAGTTTTGTAAAGTGAGACTGCTGGCCAGGTTACCCTGTTCTGGGGGAAAAACCTACAAGAGAAATCTCTGTGAGGATCCCTCAGTTTTGCTGGAGGAGCATAGTTTCCTTTCTCCCCTCTGTGCCTTACAGTATAGACTGCAAGACCATGCCCCACACCTCCATCCCCCAAAACCTCCACTGAACTCCAGGGATCTGAGAGTATCCTAGTGCATTGTCTGGAAGTCAGGGCCAATGGACTGCTCAGGATAGAGGACTGCTCAAATTCTGTGCCCCCACCATGACCTGTCCTGCTCCCTAGCCCAAGGAAATCGCTGCCCTGAAAGAGGGTTCAGCAGAAAAGGTAACAACACAGCTCCTAACTATGTTATCTCAGTAAGCTATCCCCTGTACAGAAGAGGGATGATGTGCGTGTCCTACTGGTCCCAGGCCAACGTCTGCCTTCTCCCTGCTCAGATCTTTGGCCCTATAGAGGTGGCAGACCCCATTGCCTACTGTGCATAGATCTGGAGATGGTAGAGCCACACATAGAGGGAACCCTCTGCATGCAAATCTCTGGAGTACAGTTTCACCTCCAGCCCCCTTGCTTCTGAGGTATAGGCACAAGGGGACAGAATTAAGGCTGAATATTCAACCTTCACTTTTGCAGTTTCCTTACCCAAAGAGCTTGTTTGTTTTTTTCCCCCAGTTTTAATGTTGCAATAACGCATGCATTTTGTTGGTGCAAGGAATATGTATTATGTTAATTCTGGCTGTTTTCTTCCAGACTCTTCAACTTACTTATGTCAAATCTACTAAAGAATATTTTTTTTTAAATCTTTTTAAAATATACAAAAAAAACAGGAGTACTTGTGGCACCTTAAAGACTAACAAATGTATTTAAGCATGAGCTTTCGTGAGCTACAGCTAAATTTGTTAGTCTTTAAGGTGCCACAAGTACTCCTGGTTTTTTGCGGATACAGACTAACATGGCTGCTACTCTGAAACTTAAAATATACAGTATGTTTTTATATATGGCTTCCTCTGTGGATCCTACTGAGAATTAGCTTCTTGGTATGCCCCAGTTCAGTGAGGCAGGATCCTCTGCAGTGTGTGAGATATTCTAGTTCTAGAAACCATACACAATCCCCTTTCAGAACTAATTTTAAAATTGCCTTTCATTTCATAGAACTATATCTTATCTTTAGGATCAGATATATCTGCATAACTTTGTATGCTAACATGCTTCTTGTTGACAAATACCCTCTCTTCAGTGGTAATGTAGATTGAATTTTCCTTGTGAGAGATGAATTTTGAGACCAGTTCTTTAGCTCTGAGCTAGGCTGTCTATTTAGTGTGACTGACTGACTGACTGACCGGCCGAAAGATGTAGCATGATGGAATTTCAGGGCATGTTATATAAAATAAGTAAATCTCAACCCTAATCTAATAACCTTTCATCTCTCTTTCAAACCAAAATAATATCCACTAAACAATAGCCTGTCCATCCACTTCCAGCAGACTCTCTCTCTCTCTCAAATCAGTGAGCCATTTTAGAAACTCCTTTTTTTTAACATGATGGGGGGAGGTTTTATTTGGCCCGGTTCCCTAACAAACAGATAAGTCCTGTTTAACATGCTTATCTAAAGGAAAACAAAAATACATTCAGAATGGCAACTGTTCACACAGTCCATGAAGCAGTTTTTTACTGCCAGCAACTGACACATCATTTATGTCTGTTATGGGAGACCATCTGTATATGCCAAGGCTGTATGGAATGCTTAGTGAAGATCTATTCTGAAAAGTTACGATAGCAGAAATAGAATCTTCTTTAATGAGTAGATCTGCGACTCATCTAAAATCTGCTTAATGTAGTGAAAGAATTAAATTTTTTTCCCCTCCCTGACGATCTTGTGGAACAGACACAGATTTGGGAGAGATGACTTATGCATCAACAAAATTAATAACAAAGTTCCAGTGTCATGTCTTCATGATTAATTGTGTTTAATTTTGTTAACTGATCAAATTTGATATGTAAATTGGAAGACAATAAATGCATCTTTTTTTTTTCAAATTCATTTTTCAGAGGGAATCTGAACTTTTAAGGTTTACTTCCTGATTCAGAGTTCTGCCTTTTGGAATTTCATTTCCATCCTATTTACCAAGAAACTTTTAGTTCTAGCAATGTAATTCTGCAAAAGAGGCTGCTTTGTCTCCCTCCTGGTTAGCAATGCAGACCTCCTTTTGTGGTAATCTTCATCACAGAAAGCTTTGTTCAGAAATCATGGACTTTATAATCAAGCTAGTTAAAAAATTCTCTTCGTCTTACACTCTTGTACACCTGCTGGGTTTTATTTGAAACAAGAGAAGGCTAATTGACAGGTTTCAGAGTAGCAGCCGTGTTAGTCTGTATCCGCAAAAAAAACAGGAGTACTTGTGGCACCTTAAAGACTAACAAATTTATTGTAGCACGAAAGCTCATGCTATAAGAGAAGGCTAAGTCAGTTTACCCAGTTAACTTTACAATCAGTGGTCCAGTTCATTTGGTTTCAGTTTATACAATAGTTGCTTTGAGGGCAGAGAGGGACGAAATAACACTCAAGGCAATTCAAGGTAATATAGTAACCACAGTAGTTGCTGAACTATTAGTGAGGTTATATGTTAAGTAGAACTTTAAAAAAAAAAAAAAGTGTGTGGGGAGGTTCCATTTTTCCCCACTTGCATCAATTTGTTGACTAGCTCAAAGATTAAGAAACATAGATCATCCTATATTCCCCTCTCTTGTCCATTCCATTTGTTTTTCTTTACCTGTTGTCTCTCCTCATATGCTTGATCCTCACAGTTTTTACAATCTGCCTTTTTATTCCATGTTTGTACAGTGCCTACCACAATAGGCCGCCATCCCTAACTGGAGCTTCTACCTGCTCCTTTGACACAAATTATTAATAATAATAATAGCAGTAAGTCATCTGAGGCTGGCGTGTGAAAAGGAATGTGGTTTTAACAAATGAACAGCACAAAAGAAATAAACATTAGGCTCTGGACTAAAGCATGAGGTAATCCTCCAATTGCTAACTTAAGTTTAACCCTTGAACTACTAACACCCATATATCAGAGGGGTAGCCGTGTTAGTCTGGATCTGTAAAAGCAGCAAAGAATCCTGTGGCACCTTATAGACTAACAGACGTTTTGGAGCATGAGCTTTCGTGGGTGAATACCCACTTCGTCGGATGCAAGTAGTGGAAATTTCCAGGGGCAGGTATATATATGCAAGCAAGAAGCAAGCTAGAGATAACGAGGTTAGTTCAATCAGGGAGGATGAGGCCCTGTTCTAGCAGTTGAGGTGTGAAAAACAAGGGAGGAGAAACTGGTTCTGTAGTTGGCAAGCCATTCACAGTCTTTGTTTAATCCTGAGCTGATGGTGTCAAATTTGCAGATGAACTGAAGCTCAGCAGTTTCTCTTTGAAGTCTGGTCCTGCAGTTTTTTTGCTGCAGGATGGCCACCTTAAGATCTGCTATTGGTGGCCAGGGAGGTTGAAGTGTTCTCCTACAGGTTTTTGTATATTGCCACCATCAACCTCAGCCTGGACCAATCTACACGAGAGGTCCACTTCCTAGACACCACGGTGCAAATAAGTGATGGTCACATTAACACCCTATACCGAAAACCTACCGACCGCTATGCCTACCTTCATGCCTCCAGCTTCCATCCTGGGCACACCGCAAGATCCATTGTCTACAGCCAAGCACTGAGGTACAACCGCTGAGCTTCAATTCATCTGCAAATTTGACACCATCAGCTCAGGATTAAACAAAGACTGTGAATGGCTTGCCAACTACAGAACCAGTTTCTCCTCCCTTGGTTTTCACACCTCAACTGCTAGAACAGGGCCTCATCCTCCCTGATTGAACTAACCTCATTATCTCTAGCTTGCTTCTTGCTTGCATATATATACCTGCCCCTGGAAATTTCCACTACTTGCATCCGACGAAGTGGGTATTCACCCACGAAAGCTCATTCTCCAAAACGTCTGTTAGTCTATAAGGTGCCACAGGATTCTTTGCTGCTTTAACACCTATATGTGGATACTCCAGTTATACCAGAACACATACTTTTCTGAGACTTGCAATGTGGATACTGGGCCAGGGAAAAAAGATCAGACAGCTTTGGAACTGCAGGCCAGACAAAAAATTTCCTGCCATGTCAGATTTTTCACTGTCTTAACTCTTATTTATTTTAACTTCAATTTAGTGCCAGGCTAGCAGTGCTCTGTAAAATTGCCCATAACACATGATTTAAATTAAAACTACCTGAACTGTATTAGGAGCAGCAGTATGGCTAAACCCAAGCCCTCAAAAATCATGAGGTTGGCAGAAAAGCATGAGATTTTTATACAATAATAAACATACTGGGCTCTTTTTCTTTACCTTCTGACTTATAAGCATTTAGGCTTCACTTGCTTCATGTTTTCAAGCATTTCTCTACAACTATGAGAGCTAAAAACTGAAAAAGAAAGTGAGAAAGAACTGAGATTTTCATGCAATCTCTTGCTTCCAAGAGCCTAGGGCTTTAGGGTAAACACCAAATATCAGGAGTGTGCCAACAAAATTTTGAGAGTTGGCAACACGTCTGAAAGAGAACCTAAGCTCTGGGGAAGCAGAGTCAGGGGTACACAATGGCATGAGGGCAAGCTCCTGTATATAACAGAGCTGCAGTTTTCTTCCCCAGTTTATATGAAAGGAAGACTAACAAGAGTCATAGTGAGCCAAGAGAGAGTCAGAGAGTGTGAAATGTACAAAGCCCTGCTGCAGGCATTCTAATGGGCAGAAAGAGATGTTCTTTTGTAACTTATGTAATGTGATTACTTAAAGCCCTTCCTGAGTGCCTTTTAAAATATTACCACATTAAAAGGACATCATCAAGTAAGTTGAAATCCTCCTCCTCTTCCCTGGCTCCGGAAACTATGGAGCTCCTTGGCTGATCTCACAATTTGCTCCCTCCCTCCTCTTTCTGTCAAGTGCATACTTTTTCCATTGATGATAATTCACATTAAGAGCTATTAGGTCTTGCTCAATCTTATCACTCCACCTTTTCCTTGGTCGGCTGCAAGGTGGATACCATAAGGATGTCCTTCCAAGACTCACTTAGCTGGTCTATCTTCTGCCATCCTAACTTCATGTCCTGTCCACTGAAGTTGTTGGGATTTCACTACATTTACTTAATCTCCTTCAGTTCCCTATTAAATTTTCTGCACTCATCCCTCACTGTTACTGGCCCAAAACTTCATCTCAACACTTCATCTCAAAGGTATTTAGCTGTACCCAGGTCTCACATCCATATAAAGCAAAAGGCCTTGTAAGTGGTCTTGAATATCTGAAGCTTGGTCTTTCTCAGGTTTTTTTTGGAGCTGAAAATTCTCGGCAGAGAAAAGTAAACAGGTATTTCTGCTCTGTAACCATGCCATCAAATCTAGTCAAATTGAAAAGGGAAAAGAAGAGTTAAAAACAACTTTAAGTAGTATAAACCTGCTTCTCTCTCTCCTGCTGTCAGGTTTTGTGGTTTTACAGTCATTTCAGTTTAAGAATAGCATATTTTAATTTATCTTAATCCTGTTCTAATCAATTTAAACTAAACCCAAATAAACCTCTCTTAAGATGAAATAAGCATGTCCACCCAGCCATTTGCACAAATTTAACTAAATCAGTTTTAAATGCCACCTTCAGGTAAACTGCAAAACTTTGCATATTGAAAAGCCCTGACTGTTCAAGGGAAACAGTACTATACAAAGTGCTGTCAAATGTTCACAGAAGACAAGCTAGGAAAAATAATATTAGGTGGTATGTTTAAAAATAGTAAGCAAATCATTTTCAGATAGAAGTGGGCAGCTTTATTTAGTTATTTAAATTGACAGTGCCCCTTTAACTTGTACATATCTGGTTGTCAGTACCTTGTTTAAGAACCAAGTGCTGTTCACCTCCATATTCAGTACATGCTGCCTCTCTTTCCCTCCCCTTCCTCCTCCCCGCTTAGTTTCTTGCCATGTCATTGCTATGTAACATAGCTATTCAACTAAGGTCTATTACATGGGTCCCAAGCCTGCAAACACTCACTGGAGCGAAGTTCCTTGTGTGCATGAATATTTGCAGGATTGGGCCCTTTTTAGTAATATACAGTATGTTATGTGAATTAGGCTCCAATTCAACAACTACAAAGTCAGTAACTTTACACATGTGTGTAGTCCCATTGAGTTTAACAGGACTGGTCATGTGCGTAAAGTGGAGCGAATGAATAGGTAGTTGCAGCACTGGGACCATAATCATTTTGCCAGTACAGTACGATCTCATTCTCATTTTTCAGAATCCTCTTTGTTTACATGGGTAGGCCATAAAACTGAAATGAGAGGGGCTTGCACTTCATTTGTAAGTGTGAGGTGGTCACACTTAAGGTTCCATTTATAAATGATTTATAATGGTTAATAATTGATTAATAGATGTTATCATTGTTACAGACATAAGTAGTATATGTCATAGATGGTGTTTTATAGATGATTATAAGCCACTTATTGATCTGTTGGATTCTATGACAATCTATAACAATTAACAGTTTATTAAAACATCTATTAACCATTTATCATTTATAAATAGTTATTATACCTTAATATAAAATGTGACCCATGAGGTACTCCAGAGACAGCAATTTTAAGTACTTGACTTCCTTGCAGTATAAAATGTGTACTCAAGAAGAGAGGCTTAACTCATCACAAATATGAATGGTAAAAGTAATCTTATAAAATATTTTGATTATTTAAAAAGAAAGAGTTTATTCCTGCCCCCCCAACCCACCCTTCCTAGTAGTGTGCCTGGCTCCAAATTTCTCCTCGTCAGTACCAATCTCTCCCTAGCTCCTGGATTTGTCTTTCAGAATTCAAGAAAAAAAGTTCTCAGCATTTTTTTGTCTTGTTAGGTTCCCCTGCTCAAACTAATCTGCTATTTTGCTGCTGCTTTCTTAGTCTGAATGCCTGCTGGCAAGACCACACAATTCACTGGCCTGCAGTTTCACAGAACTGAATGAGTCATGAATGTCAGTCCAGTTTTTGAGGTTTTCTCCCTCTGTACGTGCAAAAGTGAAGAGTTACAGGGTAAAAAGTAAAAAAAAACAAAACAGGAGTACTTGTGGCACCTTAAAGACTAACAAATTTATTTAAGCATGAGCTTTCGTGAGCTACAGCTCACTTCTTCGGATGCATAGACTTCGGATGCATAGGGTAAAAAGTGATTCCTAAATGTTTTAAGAGCTGCAAAAGCTGTGAAGTGAAGATTGTGCTGTTAGTATTTGAACTTGACAAAAATACAAAACAAAGCATACAACCCAAACTAAAATGACTATACTCTGTTGATTCCTGTTTCCCATGATATTGTTCTATGTAGCATTCCTGTAATGTATATTGATCTGAATTACATGTTATTTCACTTATGTGTGCCTAAGGGCTCGTAACCTGTGACTGTCCACTTGATTTTAGAGAGCCTGATCATAAACCAAGTTTTCCCCACTTCCAAGGACGTTTTTAAAAACTAGGACATGTTTTAGTATTAAATAATAAATCTTTTCGTTGACTTTTTTCTGTTTATTTATGAACATGAACATGGCTGTGCTGTCTTGAAGAACATCTACCATGTTTGCCAACAGTAAACACAGTCTAGTCAGTTTCAGTGAACAAGACCAAAGAACCAAGTCTCTCAGGAGATCTCAGAAGTCCGCCTAAGGCCTGATCTACACTAAAAAGTTAGGTCGAAGGAAGCTGCTTAAGTCGACTTGTTTAATGTATGTGTGTACACTACCGGGTCCTTTACACCAACCAAAGTCAGCGTAAAATGTCGACTTCTGTAATCCACCTCTGCGAGAGGCATAGCGCTTAATTAGATTTTCAGAGTGCAGATGCAGCGTTGTGTAATTCGACTTAATTGGCCTCCAGGTGGAATCCCACAATGCTCATCCGTGACCGCTCCGGAAATCATTCTCAACTCTGCTGCACTGCACCCAGGTACACAGGAAACAGCCCCTCCCCTCCTAAAGCCACGGGAATTTTTGATTTCCCATTTCCTGTTTGATCAGCATTGGGAGCATGCCAGCTTGAGCTAAACTGATCATGGAGGCTACACACCCCAAATGCACTCCAGCCTGGTCTTCACAGGAGATGGTGGATCTCATCACTGTGTGGGGAGGAGCATCTGTGCAGGCAGAGCTCCGATACAGCAGAAGAAACACTGACATCTATGCAAAGATCGCTTGGGCGGGGCGGGAAAGAAGGGCTACACAAGGGACACACAGCAGTTCCATGTGAAAATAAAAGAACTTTGCCAAGCGTACCAGAAGGCAAGGGAGGCGAACAGTCGTTCTGGTGCTAAACCTCACAGATGCCGGTTCTACAACGAGCTGCATGCAATTCTCGGGGGTGACCCTACCAGCACCCCCACAAGCAACGTTGACACTTCACAAGTGTGTGAGTCTAGGGACAACAAGGAGGACGATATGGTGGATGAAGAAGAGAAAGAGGAGGAGGATGGGAGACAGGCGAGCGATGGATCCATTCTCCCCATGAGCCAGGAAATATTTTTAACCCTGAAGCCCTGTGAGTCGCAGGACATCACGGTGGCCGACCGTGATGCCGGGGAGGGCACCTCTGGTGAGTATACAGTTACAAAGTCCAGTTAAACTTTAGTGGGCACACACATTCGGTGGTATTGCATGTTTACTGTAAAGTAAAAGTGAGGTGCTGTGGCTCTCTGCTTACAAGAGGCCACTCCAGCTACGCAGAGGGTGGCCCCCGGAATAGACTGCTTATGTGGACTGGGACAGCCCAGAAATCCTCCATGGATATCTCTAGGAAACTTTCATGGAGGTACTCTGTAACTCTTTGCAGAAGGTTTCTGGGCAAGGCAGTCTTATTTCTTCCACCGTGGTAGGACACTTTCCTGTGCAACTCCTGAATTAATTCTGCTGGCATCATTGTGGTACACAGCAGAGCAGCATAATGACCAGGTCTATACCCAGATGCTTGCAGCATCTCCTTCCTTTCCGCCTCTGTTACCCTCAGGAGACTGGTATCACATAGGGTTGCCCAGGGGATGCGGGGGAAGTTCTCATTAAAAGTGCTCTTACAAGAAAAAAAAGGGCATGTAGACCCCCCACCCCATATTCTGGATCGCCAAACCACACAGCTGCTAATGTGCCTTTACTGTTCTTGGCTTCGGTCGGCAAGTAGTTTACAGTGGCTGATAGAGGACTGGGGCCCCACATGAAAGATTCTGCAATTTGGGAGTGAAAACATTCACCCCCACGCCCCCTGCCCCCAGCTGCCCTGTTCGTAAACAGCTTCCTGGGGAAGGGCCATTGTTCAACTATCTACCTCTGCTCCTGACATGAGTCTGCCATAAACTTCATTAAAAATGCAGTGACCCAAGGAGGACTATTCAACATGGCTGGAGCAGCAAAACGGTACAGTGAACGGTTATGGATTCTGATTGTTATGGCTTGCACCTAGTGTAATAAAGGTGGGTTTTTTATGAAAATGGCCTTGCTATGGAAACATTTTATTCATGTACAATGGCTCCTTTTATTTTTTCCCATGACTGACAGCTGGAAATGTTGATGACATGCCGAATGACACACCTGTGTGGGTGAAAAGTCCATTATCCCTTTCACTTAATTCATGGGGGGAGGGTACAAGGAACAGAAGCTGCCCATTCACAGACCTTTGATGGTCTGGAATGCGGTATTATGTTACACAGCTGAAAATGTTTCCCCCATTCCAACTTTACAACCCCTTTTGCCCTAGGTTACTTTTTTCTCTTCTCCCTCTTTTTACTTATGTTTGTTAAATAAAGTGAATGGATTCAAGAAATAAATGTTTTCTATTGAGTAGAAGCAATGGGCTTGGGTCGGGGGTTGGCTTTACAGGGACAGTTATACAAGGCAGGTGAAGGTTTGGGAAAGCACAATGCAGATAAGCAGCTCACATTACTGTGACTCATTATTGCCCTGGTGTCTGACTGCTCAAAAATGGCTGCCATGTGATCTGTCTCAACTGCCCACCCCTATGGAAAATTTCCCCCCTTTTCTTCACAGATACTATGGAGCACACTGCAGGCAGCTATAACCATGGGGATGTTCTCTTCACTAAGGTCCAACCTTGTATGTAAACTTCTTCAGCACCCTTTCAAACAACCAGAAAAAATTCAACCACCATTCTGTACTTGCTGAGCCTATAATTGAGCCATTCCTATTGCTGTTCAGATGGCCAGTGTATGGCTTCATAAGCCATGGGAGCAAGGGGTAGGCTGCATCCCCCAGGATGACTGTAGGCATCTCAACATCATCAATGTTCATTTTGTGGTCTGGAAAGTAAGTCCCGGATTGCAACTTTTTGAACAGACCCGAGTTCCTAAAGATGCGCGCGTCATGAACCTTTCCCAACCATCCTACGTTGATGTTGGTGAAATGCCCCCTGTGATCCACCAGTGCTTGCAACACCATTGAGAAGTATCCCTTTCGCTTTATGTACTCTTTGGCAAAGTGGTCTGGTGCCAAGATGGGGATATGCGTGCCAGCTATCAACCCACCACAATTAGGAAACCCCATTCAGGCAAAACCATCCACTATGTCCTGCATATTTCCCAGATTCACTACCCTTTGTAGCAGAAATTGTTTAATGGCCCTGGACATTTAGAGGACAGTAGCTTCCACAGTTGATTGACCTATTCCAAATTGATTCCCCACTGACCGGTAACTGTCTGGCTTTGCAAGCTTCCAAATAGCGATCACCACTTGCTTCTCCACTGTCAGAACAGCTCTGATTTTTGTGTTGCTGAACTGCAAGGCAGGGGAAAGCTCTGCACAAAGTTCCTGGTAGGTGGCCTTCCACATTTGAAAGTTCTGCAGCCACTGCTCGTCATCCCATACCTGCAAAATGATGCACTGCTTTGTGCACCGATGCAGGCACTGCTAGTGAGGATGCACTCCATCGAGACATGAGCATGGTGTAGCCACGCAATTAATTCGGAGGCTCAAGGTTTAATTAAAGTCAACTTAATTTTGTAGTGTAGACAAGCCAAAAATTTGGCTTTATAAAGCAACAAAGGGAATATATTAAAGTAAATAACAATAGCTCTGGATATAGCTTCTAAACAAGCTTCCAGTTCCTCTTAATTTTAGTTGGTGAAACATTTGATCTGTTCTTGAATCCTCTTCATGATTGTCAAATGTATTTGTGGTTTTGTAATGTGAACAAAATAGAAACCAATACATCTTTAATGTAGCCCAGGGATCGGCACCTTTGGCCCGCGGCCCGCCAGAATAAGTCCCCTGGCAGGCCGGGCCAGTTTGTTTACCTGCCATGTCTGCAGGTTCAGCTGATCACGGCTCTCACTGGCTGCGGTTCGCCACTCCAGGCAAATGGGGATGGCGGGAAGCAGTGGCCAGCACATCCCTCAGCTCGCGCCGCTTCCCACAGCCCCCATTGGCCTGGAGCAGTGAACTGTGGCCAGTGGGAGCTGCAATCAGCCGAACCTGCGGACGCGGCAGGTAAACAAACCGGCTCAGCCTGCCAGAGTGCTTATCCTGGCGGGCCACGTGCCAAAAGTTGCTGATCCCTGATGTAGCCTAACCTTTATTTAATACTAAAGAGCCAGATTATCTGCTGGTGAAATCTAACACAATTCCATTGAAGTAAATGGAGCAGTTTACAACAGCAGAGAATTTAATCCAAGATTTTAGTGCTAAAAAGCTAAAGTATATCATTAAACCCAATGCGCCACCTGAACCTTGGTAGGATACAGTCTTCAAGTGCATCTTTAGAGTGAAATGTTCCAAGTACTAAATTATGGAAATGTCTGCTTAAAAATTCCTGAATTCCCAAAACACTGAACAGGGCTCTAGCTGTGATGTCTATTGAAGACCTCCTGTTGTTATCTATGAAAATCTGCCATTGATTTACAATGGGAGTACTATATTAAATGAAGTAAGGGATGTCATAAAGTTAGTGGGAATTTAATGCGTAAAAGCCTGTTCGATGCTTTGAAAATTTACCCCCCAGAGTCTGCCAAGATTTCTGTTGTTGTTTTGTTTTCAGAACTTTATCACTTAAACATAAACTATTTTACTCTAGATCAAAGTTTTGTATAAAAGATGCCATCTCTGGAGCAATTTAAATATTTTTTTCCTCATACAGATTTAAAAAGTAAAATCTATGCAGTTGGTTAGTTCCGGTACTTGTAAACCTCTGCTGATTGCCAGTGCTGCTGTGATTGATTCTAAATTGACATTTAAATGGAAGGTCTCAGTATATCTGGTATATTCAGCAGCCATCGCCTAGTTAAAATTTGCTTGCACTGCACAGCTCTGTCTAGTCAGACACTTTTTTGGCATTCTAAGTCAGAACTTGCTCCTCAGTGCGAAAATCTCCTAAAATAAGCCCATACAGATCTAGTATGGGTAGGGAGGACCAAGTGGGGGAACAATTGCCATATAATAGGGGTGGTGTATTTTTTGTTTGTTAAATAGGCTGGAATAGCTTTCAAAGTGGTACAAAGCAGTACCCTAGGGCAGCAGTTCTCAAATTTCATTGCATTGTGACCTCCCTCTGACAACAAAAATTACTACACGACCCAAGGAGGGGGGACCGAAGACTGAGCCCTGCCTCCTGAGTCCCACCGCTATGTGTGCGCGTGCGTGCGTGCGAGGGGAGCCCAAAGCTGAAGCCCAAGGGCTTCTATCCTGGGCCGGGGCATGTAACCTTAGCCCTGGGCAGTGGGGCTTTGGCTTCAGACTTGCTGGGGCCCAGTGGCGAACACCAGCCTTGGCAACCCCATTAAAATGGGGTCGCGACTCTAGAAATGTCGTACACACTACAACTATTTTTTTTCTACTTAACTCTCAAATTTGGTCTGGGACTCACATCCCTATCCTGGGACAGCCCCACAGCCCAGCAGTACATTAAAGGGTAACCTATGACTGTCCACTGATTTACAGAGAAGCTGAACCTGAGCCTGTTTCAGTGACTGACTTTGAGATGCAGGCTCTGGGCTGGGGTTGGGGCGCGGAAGGGGGTGGGGGTGTGGTGGGGGGGTGAGTATGTGTCCGTGGATGGAGGCTCTCTGGGGCCTGACCCTGGTGCCTAGTGACTGCAGTCTGTGTGTGTCCTGCTGTTTCCTGGCCCCCCTTCACACAAAGTCTTCTGACAAGAAAAAAATGGGAAACAACAGTGATAAACAACAAACTACTTTTAATACTCAACTACACAGGGGATGAAACTTGGATTTAGGACTGGTGATCCAGGAAGGGGGAAGCTTCTCAAAAAAAATTTATCAGATCAGGCTGTGGATGAGAGCTCTGCTGCTGGGGGTGGAGTGTTTCCTTTTCCACGCCTCCTTCTCCTTCTTTTTGTTTGGGTGGGGGGGGGGGGGACAGGACTTTGTTGCAGATGCAGAGCAGTGCAGCAGGCTCCTCTCTCCCTGCCTGCGGTGCTGCAGAACATCTAGCGCGCGTGTGGCGCGGCTCCCATTCACAATAGTAACAGTACACTAATTGCCCTACTTAGATGCAGCAGTCGACGACGACATTACCTGGCAGGTCAGGAGAGAGAGAGAGAGAAGAGAGAGAATCCATCCAGATCAGACAGACCACGTATGCAGCCATGCTGTGGGTGGAATGATTCCGAGCGCCACGTGAGGGGATGGCCGAGCGCGCTGTGCTGTGCTTCCACAGGCACCACACCTCTCCCTTAGGAACCTCTCTCTTTGGAGAGCACCTCTCTTGAGCACCTCCGAGAGAAGTGAAAGAGAAGATCTATTCTTCTATTCAATGTGTGGACCTTTTTTTTATTATTTTTTTTATGGACATTTTTTAGTTTTTTTTTTTAGATATTTAGAGTTTTTTTTTTTTAATAAATTACAGATCCAGGACTTCACGGTCTGTCCATGCTGGGGACCTTCTATTCTAGGATTGCATGGACTCCTCTCTGGAACCAGGCCTCAGTCTGAGAACCCCTGCCCTGGGGGTATTTAACATGTCTTTTGTCCTAGAACCTGAATGCTTCCCCTAGACTCTAAAGGCCTGATCCTATAATGAGATATGCATGGGTAGATTTCTGGGCCTGCAGAGCGCCCCACTGACTTCATGTATCTCATTTCAGAATTGGGACTACAATTTTTAAATGGTCTTTAAGACGCCTGTAGCAACTACAGACTTCAGGAGTCTGTTGCATTTTAAAAATCTACAGCAGTTGAAGCAATAGCATTTGCAACTTTAGGCTTTTATTACACTTACACGCTTTCTGACAACGTAGCTGCTGCTTTGTTGCTATGGAAACCAACTTTGTGCAGAACTATTAGAATGCTGTAAAATAGGCTTTTTTTCTTCTTCTTTGTTTTGTTTTTTTGTGAGGCCCTGTCTCGTTTAAACCATTGCCCCCCATTTTCAGTGGGTTCCTATTTGTTACCATGGGAACAGGTTCCATGGCAGAGTTGTCAGAAGGCTTGTAAAATTGAGAGCTCTGTGCTACAACTTAGCAGATTACCCAAAAACTCCTTCACGTCTGCACCACATGTTAATTTTGGAAGGTTACAATATATAATTTAAACAGTTTTGTGGAGAAAAAAGCTTTCATTTTTATGCTGAAAGAAATTGCAGTTCTAATTTTTTAAACTTTTTTTTATTTTCAAATCTAATAATTATATATCATAAAATATACACATCTCCTAAAATAGTGTTCTTGAAATAACTCACATACTTAATTCAAATAATCCTGTATTGTTTGGATGGCTGAAATTGCTTGGTCTGTAGATTTGCAAGGTACCCAGGAACATATGTGATAACACTCCCTGAACTCAAGTGTGGGGCTAGGATAGCTCAGTGGTTTGAGCATTGGCCTGCTAAACCCAGCGTTGTAAATTTAATCCTTGAGGAGGCCATTTAGGGAACTGGGGTAAAAATCTGTCTGGTGATTGTGCACGCACACGTGTGTGTACAGAGGCCAATTAAGTAAGAGAAAAAAAACTTTTGAAGTGATAATCAGGATAGAGTTGGTAAGACAACTCCCACCTTTTCATGCTCTCTGTATGTGTATATCAAACTGTCTGTACTGGGCTATCTTGATTATCACTTCAAAAGTTTTTTTTTCTCTTACTTAATTGGCCTCTCAGAGTTGGTAAGACAACTCCCACCATTTCATGCTCTCTGTATGTGTATATATATCTCCTCAATATATGTTCCATTCTATGCATCCGAAGAAGTGGGCTGTAGCCCATGAAAGCTTATGCTCAAATAAATTTGTTAATCTCTAAGGTGCCGCAAGTACTTCTGTTCTTTTTGTGGATACAGACTAACATGGCTTTAACTCTGAAACCTGTTATTTGTCTTAGCGATTGGCTGAACAAGAAGTAGGACTGAGTGGACTTGTAGGCTCTGAAGTTTTACATTGTTTTGTTTTTGAGTACAGTTATGTAACAGAAAAAAATCTACATTTGAAAGTTGCAGTTTCACAACAAAGAGATTGCGCTACAGTACTTGTATGAGGTGAATTTAAAAATACTATTTTTTTATTTATCATTTTTACAGTGCAAAAATTTGTAAACAAAAATAATATACACTTTGATTTCAGTTACAACACAATACAATATATATGAAAATATAGAAAAACATCCAAAATATTTAATAAATTTCAATTGGTATTTTAATGTTTAACCAAAAAAGCCCTGCAATTAATTTTTTTGAGTTAATCGCGAGTTAATGGCGATTAATCGACAGCCCTAATTCTAAGCACTACTTTCATGTGATTCATGGCTTTATTAAGCAAATACTTGATTAGGCCAGTTGTACAAAATAAACTACTGGCCTTGTGGGGAAGGACACGTGACCTAATCCATCTTTCAAAACTTCTGTCTACAGTGGTCATTTATTTATTTACTTTTTAATATTTATTGTTATTTATTGCTGTGGTAAGTAGTCTGTCCTACTGACTTCTGAAGGCAGATCAGAATAGATGTAAACACAGAGGTACACAGCAAACCACTTTTCTGAAAACAAGTATCTTTTTTGTTTGGGGTTATTTTGGGGTATTTCAAAAGGGCTTGCTTTGCAAAATCTGGACAACGTATTTAAAACTAGTGCCCTCCACCCCTTGTTCTTGCAGATATGAGATTCTTTAAATTTCACACCAGAAAAAATACATTTTGACCAGCTCTAGTTTGAAAAATGTTAGACCACCATTTCAAACTTGAGTGGTCTGACCTTCAGAGGTTCTGTCCATCCGTGGCTCAACTGACGTTAGTGGCTCAGTGCCTCTGGAAATTAGACTTCTCAGTAGTCGCTAATTTTAGGCAATCAAGTTTGAAGTTTAAATCTATTTTGTTTAACTTGATAAATAAAAAACTGCCTTAAACTAAACGTGAAGACCGCATCAGAAGATTTTGCCAGTACTACAGTTTATACTGAACATCATGGAACACTTGTGAGGGAAAACTTTTTGGCATTATGAACTCATATTTATTTATTTTTCTGTGTTAGCCAAGGCATTAACAACTGAATTCCTTTTCTCTCTCACTTTTTAAAACATGATTTTCCCCTAGGACTAAATGCTCTCTCAGGTCCTCCACTGCAAGTCTGTAGCAACATTCAAATTCCTATTCTTCAGCTTAGTTGCTGCTCAACAAAACCACTTCTCTCTCTCTCTCCTCTCTCTTTTTTTTAAACTCATGACAAGTTGCACAGATACACTGAGCTGTCCATTCTTCTTGTCCATTCCATTGCTGTGAGCATGCAGAGTTCTGAAACTGACAAGAATCTGCTCTCTGAAATACTTGGAGAAGAAGATTATTTAATTTTATTTAGATTTAAATAATGAAAAAAGATCCTTATGCAAGGTTAGAGGCGTTCTAACAATAATAATACAGTCAGATCCCAGAAGCGTTAAAGTAATCATTTCAAACAGGAACTCAGCCAGCCCAGCTGCCAACAAAAATCTGCTTTCCACGTCTTCATCATTCTGGGAAACATATCCTCAGTCCTCTTCAAAAACAATCAGCTTTTCAGCTTCATTTATTATCTTTTTTAGTCTGAAAAACCCACTGCAAAACTCCATGTTGCAGTGACTCTCCCTCTGCGCAGAGAGAATTGGCCATGGGCTCCTGGTGGAGGGAAGATTAATGCTACATGGGGACTCTTAACTGGCAAAAAAACAAAAACAAAAAAACCTGATGAGATTTCTCCATTGAAGCATTTGGATAGTGTAGAATTATCCTATCTGTTCACTTATATAGCATCAGTCACCATGGCATCTAAATACTGTCTTGTGATCCACTTTCAGATTCTTGTCTGCTTAGAGGGATTGAGCAAGCAGGAAGAATAGAGGATTAGCCCATTGTTTGTGGCTCTGGCCCTCGGGCAAGGGGGAAAACAGTGTCTTGGATATGATAGGTTACCCAGCTGAGGAACTGGAATTTTAACGCAATTATAGCAGCTGTCTTGAAAGGCAGATGGTCTCAGCAGGCCAAAACAGAAATGCTGGCTCTTGGCAACCACAACTCCTGACTTTGTGTGTGGGGGGGGAGGGAGGAGGGAGGAAGCAAGGAAGGAAGGAAGGGGGTTCCCTCTTAACATTATAACTTTTTCTCCTAGGATGAGGATTTTCTGAAAAACACTAAACACAGAGCTTGAAAAAAATTACTGGACACCTACTAGCCAAGAGGCCAATTTAAGAAGAATAAGAAAGATTTAAGAAGGCAGTCCCACCAGCAAGGTGCATTAATCGATGTGCTAGTGAGAAGCCTTGCCCACTGTGCTAACTTCCTGCTGACAGAATTGGGAGGATGCTGAGATTTCTCCATGATGTTGACCCTGCTTCTTTTTAATTAAGTATTGGACAAATTTGAACACCTCCCCACATCTCTCTGGTTCTTCCCTTCCCTCCCGCCCAAGTCTGCTTCAGAGTAGTCTTCGCTCCTCTCTCTGTTTGATTTCTCTACCACCCTAAACTTCTGCCAGCCATTGCTTGAGGGATCCTCCCACCTATATGGTTACAATAAGTCTGCTGCTACTCCTCACATTTGTCCCAAGTATAGTGACATGGAAATTGACATATTTCTTGTCACTTTCACGGATGCCACATGATCCTTCAAAAGTTATCCCATTACAGATACTCAATTCAAAGGCATTTGTCTATGACCTCACTTGGCTTGGCCAACACCACCAGGATTTGCATACATATCCAATTCCCCTTGCTGATAAATATACAGCTCCAACAGTTTTAGTGTCTGAGTCTTGAAAGGATCAACTCTTAATTCAGTTTCAGGCTATCTTGAGGCTTCCAATTCCTTAAATTTCTAAATCTTGCAGCAGTTATTTTCAGCATCAAATCCTGAACGTTTTAATGCCTGTATGCAAATAAATGGCTGCTGAACAGTTTTTATTTCCTTTTCTCTGTTTATACTCTATGCCAGTATCAAATTTCATAGAACATAATTCACTTCATATTATTGTATAAACTTTCAAGAGTGGAAAAAATTGAAACTCATACCATTTTTGGTTAGCAAATCTAAAACTAATACCACATACCATAAAGTGAACCATGGGCTGGGTCTCATGTTCTTGACTTGAATAAACTCTCGTACCTTGCAAAAAAGTATCAGTATGCTTCCTTATTCCTATTTGTAGCTAGGAATATGTAGTTACCTTCTGTGACTTGAGTATGCTCTGTTTATGTAGTCTCACTGACTTTTGGTGACTTTTAGTCTTTCCTTTCTTTCTAATTAGTTTTCTCATATTTATTTAATTCCCTTTCCTAATGTTTGGTGCCACCATATCATGTTTATGCTAAGATCCATCCCACTGGGATATTGAACTTAATTATATTATGGTTACTAAACCACAGTTACTTCAGACTAAGTTTTAATATATCCATCACAGTATTGTCTAGGGAACAGTTCAAGTAAGATTCACAGCAAATGCTGCCCAAAATGGGATCAACACCTTATGCCTTCCCTTTTGTTAACTTTGGTGTCAATAGAATGTAGTGGTTGTCCTGTTAATTCTGTGCTTGGGAAGGTCTGAGCACAGAACTGTCTTTTGTACAGCTTAAATGTGGCAGAGCTTATCCTGATCTGTGGTGGCAAGGAGTTAAACAGTCTCAGCTGTGTGTGATGGGACATGAAACTGTCCCTGACAATTTAGCCCAGGGTACATGGAGTTTTAGCTCACTTCATACATGCCCCAGAGATGCTATTTTCCCACCCACATTTGGGGTTTATTGCAGGCAACTCTCATTCAGGACAGATGAATTCCTAAACCTACAATATACTTAAATACTTAACCTTTGTTATAAGCAACATGTGGTCTGGAACTTAGCAAAACAAATGTCACATGACTGTTTTCTTTTATATCATAACAATGTTTTGATTCTATTCCCATCTAGTTTCCTGCAATCAAATGAAAGGAAATGCAGTTTGATAATACCTAATGTGCTTTACTTTAGCATTCAAATTACCTAAGGAAATTTCCTGTTGCAGTAGAGTATTTCTAATGGCAAACGTGTGACCTTTGTAGAATTGGCTGTAAACAAGTGAAGTTCAGGTTGCTGCAATGTGAAAACTGTTTTCCATATAGATATATATAAAACATATGGTGAGAGAGATTAGTTGACAAGAGCCAGTTATCCTGCCATGTAGTATCTTTCCATTACTCTTCTTTAGATGTAGGTTAAAGGGTCCAAAATTATCAACATTTTGAATTTTGAGTAGCTGCCAACATCTTGTTCCTCAAGTGACTATTTAGGGAATTTGTTATCAGAACTTTAGAGATGTCTTTTTGTTTGGCTAATTGATCAAAATCATTAAGTGGCTTCTTGTTGTTAACCAGCCATATGTCTGTGCCATCTTTCTCCTACTTAAATTCCCATTGGACATGTACAAAAGACCTTTCAGGGAAGAAAAGGTCATATGTGCTGATCATAATGTATTGCTCGCTCACATCTTCCTGCACTTTTTAATTGTCTAACTCCCTCAGTGTATTAGGGAGAATATGCAGTTCTCCCGCAAAAGCAGTTTCCTGATAAGAGTTTGCTCTGTAAAATGTAATTGATATCATGACGTTGTCCAAAGTGTGAATCAAGGAAGGTACCATATTTTTATGTCTTCATCTGTTAAATGTAGTCTTTCTTGTTGTGGTTCTACTTACATTTCTTAGTATCTAGGTTTTTAGAATTATACTATTTATGAGAACTGGAAAGGGGGAAGAAATAGACTTTTTTTTATTCCCCCTTTGAAAAAAAACGTATTTTCAAGTCTCTAGGAAAATGCATTTAATATGGCTGTGAGTCACATGCATTTGAGTTGATGACTGTATTGGAAATAATGCTCTTTTTAGTAATATTTTATAAACACTCTACCCAATCATTTGGAACACATCTATGATTCTGAAAGATGTTTGCTAACCAACTAAAAACAAACATTAACCAGAGCCAAAGGGTTTGAATAAAACACTGTTGTTTGTTGTTTTTCCTCTCTAGAAATGTGAAGCAGGAGATTATTTCCAGGGGAAATATGTAATGTTTGTGAACAGAAATTATAATAACAGTAAGAGAAAAATAGCTGAGACTGGAAAAACACAGAGATATTTGGCGATATTCCCCCTCCCCTTTGTGTTCTTCCCCATCCCAGAAATATTAACATTAATTAAATGAGGGGGAAAGATATGATTCAGGTGGAAGTAAAACTACAAATTATATTTAAAAGTGTAAATGGGTAGCAGGGATCAACAGACATAAAAGGAAATAAGGGGAAAAATGGAATAAGCATGAAGGAAAGCTTTAAAAGGTTTGAGAGAAAACAAAGAGAGGCTCCGTACCTCTGCAGGAGAAATAGTTACCTAGAAAAAAATAATGTGCTTCTGAGAAATGAAATAATGTTGTAAGATGTTGGTGGTTGATGTTTAAAGACAATTAATGTTTCCTTGATCTTAAGAAAAATAATAATCCAAGTGCTGTTTGTTTGGGAGGGAACTGTGTTTACTACTTCAGTATTTTAATATAACCTAATTCAAGTAGAGTTTATTTAGCACAGTGATGAATCCACATCCGAGGTTTCCTTGGCCATCATCCACTATCCAAGTGCTATAAACTTGTTCACAGAGTCATACTAGAAACAAAACTTATATTTCAAGCAAAGGTGGTAATGTTTTTTTGGCCACTGTCAATGTGGTAGAAAAACATGAGTAAAGTTTTCAAAAGCACATAAGACTCATTGTCAAAAGTGACCAGCATTTAGGCGTCTATGTCAGCTAGGTATTTTTTGAAAATTTCACCCTATGTCTGCATAATGCAAACAACTGTAGTTATAATAACTCTGCCTTAAACCACAATCACATTTAAATGTTGTTTAAATAGGTTTGTTAATAGGCATGATCTGGCCAGGATGGCTATTATAAATTATGTGTACTGCAGTAAGGCCTCCAGTCAGGGATCAGGGCCCCATTATTCTAGCCACTGTACACACACGTGTGCACGCACACCCTCACTCTCAGCAGACAGCCCTTGCCCCAAACAGCATGATGAACCCAAACCATGTTGTAACCATTTAGGCCACAACCATATTTACACTATGCTTGAGTACAGTGATTAAATTAAGTTGTTTGCCATGTGTAGATGGGATTAAAGAGAAACCTGGAATGAGAAATCCATTAAGGGAGGTGGGAACTAGGGGATCTGAAATAGAATGGGTCCAAGATGCACAGATGAGGAAGTTGTGGCAAAGTATAGCTTGTTAGAAACACTTCCAGCTTCATTTGGAAATCCACTGTTGGTTAATGCAGGTGCTCCTGATAGGAAATACTACATAACAAGTGGCACATTCTGTACCAGCTGTAACTTCTGGATTGTCTCCATGTGTAAACCCAGGTAGAGCACACTAGGCATCCACCTTGATGTGTCAAAGGCAAGTGTGAGGATGGCATAAGTCCTGCACTTCTAAGGGCCCAGTCCCCTCCTCCATCTTACCTGTCACCCCTCCCCTCGTGCGCGCGCACACACACACGCTCTGCTGATCTGTTAGCAAAAGCATCACCCCCAATTCCTTGTCTATGCTTCTATCTGACATTGGTGCTAGATGGCTGCTGCATATATAGAATTCCCTAAATACCTTCCCATCATCACCCCAATTTGGGATGTTGAGCTTCAGGATGTTGAGCTTCAGCACACTTCTTGTTTCTGAGGGAGTGAGTTATTTGATGTCTTGAAGCTTCAAAAAAGTGAGATATGGAGGCTGGTGGTAACCACAGCTGAAATGGAGATCACGAGGCACCTACAGAAAAATAAACTGAAAACCCCTTTATTAGAATAACAGCCAATACAGTTAATAGGAGGCTGGGATGCTCTCTCCAGGGGAATTATACCATTCCAGGATAGAACAAGATGGTGATGTTGTCACCATTTTTGTAAGAAGTATTGTCAGCATGGGCAAGCCTGGTTTTGTGGGATTAGATTAGTAGTAATTGTACATTGAGATTTTATGTCATGTGATGGTAGGTGCTGCCACAAAAGTGATGGTTACTGTGTTTTAGGGTATGTCTATGTTACAGCTACTACAGTGGCACAGCTGCGGTGCTGCAACGCTGTACTGTAAACGCTTCTTACATCGACAGGTTTTCTCCATCAATGTAGTTAATCCACCTCTCTGAGAGGTGATAACTAGGTTGACAGAATAATCCCTCCCATGACCTAGCTGTGTTTACACCAGGGATTAGGTCAACCCAACTCTGTCACCCAGAAGGTGAAATTTTTCATAGCCCTGAGCAACAAAGCTAGGTTGATCTAATTTTCAGGTGTAGACCAGGCCTTCATGGCTGATCTATTAAAGTTGCAGAGAGAATAGAAGAGGTCCAAGAAGAAAGGGAATGTATGAGAAAATGGAGATGCTCACTGTTGAGATGTGGGGAGGGAAAAGATGAGAACCCTTTATTCAGGTAACTTTTAACACCCATGCACTAACAGGTATAATCCAGCAGTAGACGTGTGTGTTCAGGAGCAGCTGTGATTACAGCAGAGGGAATACACTTGCAGATTAATGCAAGTTCTCCACCTATGCCCTATTGAAAATAGCAGATTTTGAAGGAAAATGTACGGATGCATGTTTAAAAGCTTATTCTTGTCCTTGTTATATAATAATATCCAGCTGTTCTGTCACGCTTCTCGTCAGTAGCTCTCTGAACTGTTTATAAATGAGGTCAGTATTATTATCCCCATTTTACAGATGGGGAAACTACAGCACAGAATGTTAAAGTAACTTCCTCAAGGTCACCCAGTTGGCTGATAGCTAAGCCAGGAATAGAGCCCAGGTCTCCCAAGTCCCAATCATGTCCAATCACCAAAGAGCCTCATTTAGCATATGGAGGTTTATAACTAAGCCTGGAAGCACTGTTCTCTAAAATTGGCTGAAGCACGTGTGCAATGGAAATATCTGTTGTCTGAATTAGTTTGTTTTTGTTTTTCCCTCTTGCAGATCATAAAACATATGGAATCTCTGTCAAAACGGACAATCAGCATGTTACAGCAAAGGAGTTTCATGGTACAGTATGTGCATGGGCATCATTGCATTTATATATAAATATATAATATATATATAACACAAGAAACTGTTTAAAGAACATTATTAAGGTTGCAAAGTCAAGCACTCAAAAGTGAGGAAATTAAAGTTGTGTTCAATCTTAATTCATCCCTGTTGTGTGTATGCATTATGATATAGCATTTAATTACATAATCACATACTATTCTGCCCGGAAACCCTGCCAGCACAGGATGAAGAGAGGTCAATTAATGAGCAGCTTGCTCCTGGTTGCCCTATGTGGCCCTATGCCTTACTGACTATCCATTGTTCAAACCTTGCTCTGAAGACATAATTATAAATTTCCTCATGGTCTGTTCAGCGGCACTCATCACTATTTTATCTGAATGCTTCAAACACTAACTAATTTAATCTGTCAACACCCTGGTGACATGAGATGTGCTTATTATCCACATTTTACAGACTGAGAACTGAGGCACAGAGAGAGGAGGGTCAAAAGTGTCCACTAATTTTAGGGGTCCAAATTGAGACATATAGGACCTGATTTTTCAGAATATTTAGTATTATATAGAACTTTATATGTTCAAAGTGCAACTCCTATTGACTTGCAATTGTCGGTGCTCAGCACTTCTGCAATTGAGTCCCCAGGGTCTCAAGTCTAGCACCCAGAAAATGAGGAACAGGCAGTTGATGACCATCTGTGAAAAGTTTGGCTTAAGTGACTAGTCCAACATCACACAGATTGTGGTAGAGGCAGGGATAGAATCCAGTTCTCCTGGGCAGCATTCAACTGTTTTAACCCTGAGACCTTTCCTTCTGTTCCTGCAGTCCCCTGCATCATCCACGACAAACCTTTCAACAACTGCTACAACTGAGGCAGGGGTCTTACAGACAATAGCCTCCTTCACTACATGTCATTGATTCATCCTCAGAGCAGGTCCATTCTGTACACTGAATGAGTCAGGGGTCCTTTGGAAAAAAAGTCATCCTTTAATTTATATGCATAAAGGGGGGCTGAATTAAGGCAACTTACTTGTGTCATTTCCTAACATTTGAGTGCTTGACTTTGCAACCTAAAGGTTCTTTGAACATAGTTTGGTTTGGCTTTCTAATTTCCTAGGTCTTTTAAAAAAAAATCCCAGTAGGGTCAGGTTAGTGGGTGACACTTACATTGGTAGGTAGTTCCATGCGGTTGGGGGTTATGTTGGTCTTAATTCCATGTGTTGAGTTTATTTATTTATTTATTTTATTTGTTGCATAAACTATCCCAGCTGCCCTTCTGCCTACTGATTCCTTGTTTGCAAGTTTCATGTAGGATTCATGGCAGAATTGGATCTTCTGGAGGGACTTGAATAAGAGGGGAATGGTCTGGTGTAGTAGTAGCTTGGGAAGGTGACCCATGTGTAGGGAGTCACATAAAGCATAAAGACAGCTAGGGAAGAATCGGAAGAACAGGGCAACAAGACCGGCATCATTTGACAGAGTGGAGGGAGCAAAGGAGTGGCGGGGGAGGGAGAGACAAGATTTGGTAATAGGGAAGAGCAGCATTCTATAGGGACTTGAAGGTGGTGACAAGAAGTGTGAATTTAGTGAGGAGGGAGGCACCAGTGAAGCCTCAAAGGGTTTGGTGATGTGTACAGATTGGCCAGTTCAGAAGGTGATCCTAGTAGCTGTATTTTGCATTTTTCTGGGAGAGGCTGGCATAGGTGTAGGCAAATAAACAAACATGCTGATGGAAATGCCGTAATGTCAGAGGTGGTCCCTCTGAGGCGGGGTTGAAATATATTGGTGAGGAAAGCTTGTATTTCCAGTGTCTCTGCAGACTCATTCTGTAGATGAAAAAGACTTGGATCTCTAGGGTTGTCAACCTGGCATCTCTCACAAACAATAATGTCACTTCTTAAAAAATGAACACAGAAAAATATTAAATAAGATTTCAGCGCTCAGAAAGGATGAGAGAATGGGAACAGTTGGCTACCATGGTTATTGGGGCTTCTTTATGAAGGCTTGGCTGATTTTTGTCTCATTGTATGCCTCACCACCTACTCTTCTTTTCTGCAGTGCACATGCTGGAGGAGGACTTGTTTGTTAATACTTAGCATAGGTAGTTTCTGATCACACCCATACTCTTACCTAATCGCAAAGCAGGAACGCTAGAGCCCACTCAGATGTCTATTATGTGCAGCTGATTTGAACTGCGCTCCGGAGGACCAGGTCGGGAAGTAAGCTATGACAGTAATTCAGTGGGGTAGAGATGTATGCACACTGGGCATAGGCACACTACTCCCTCACCACTGCTCACAGCTGGTGAGTTGCTCCAATGACTGGTAACTCTTTTATATTTCCTCTTTTTGCTTCATTTTCAACCTACTGTTCTTTTTCCTGTCCTATGTGTCTTTCCACCTGCTCTGTCCCTGGGTTCTGTCTGTATCCCATCTCTTAGCACATTCCCACTAATTCCTATATCTCTATTCCTTTTCTCTCTGCTCTCCTGACTTTGGTTGGCTTTATCTTGTGCTTACTATGGAGAGGCAAGGAAGCATAATTTGGCATCCTCTCTGCTGTACTCCTACTCAGCAGCATTTCCCTTAGCAGCATCAGTGCCAGAATAAAATGGAAACTGAGAAGTGTGCCAGCTTTATCAAGCTGCATCCTGTGGAAAGGAGCTACTCTGAAAGGGTATGATGTGCTACTGTGCAGGCATCTATAATACTAACAGTGAATTTCATAAGGTCCTTCCACCTGCAAGATTTAAATGCATGGCAAAAACCATGCAGGGGCTCAGCTCCCTTCCCTTCAATCTCCAAGCCCCGCATCAGTATTTGATCACTATGCCCTGGTCTACACTATGAGTTTAGGTCGAATTTAGCAGTGTTAGATCAATTTAACCCTGCACCCGTCCACACGACAAAGCCATTTTTGTCAACTTAAAGGGCTCTTAAAACCGATTTCTACACTCCTCCCTGACAAGGGGATTAGCGCTGAAATCAACCCTGCTGGGTCGAATTTGAGATAGTGTGGACACAATTCAACGGTATTGGCCTCCGCGAGCTATCCCAGAGTGCTCCATTGTGACCACTCTGGACAGCATTCTCAACTTGGATGCACTGGCCAGATAGACAGGCAGCAGTGCCACGTGAAACTTAAGGAGCTCAGGCAAGCCTACCAAAGAACCAGAGAGGGAAACGGCTGCTCCAGGTCAGAGTCCCAGACATGCCGCATCTATGATGAGCTGCATGCCATTCTAGGGGGTGCCCCTTCTACCCCACCCCTGTGCTTCCCTCCTCCTCCACCTCTCCCAGGCTACCTTGGCAGTTATCCCTCCATTTGTGTGACGAATTAATAAAGAATGCATGAATTTGAAACAATAATGACTTTATTGCCTCTGCAAGCAGAGATCGAAGTGGGGAGGGGAAGGCGGTTGGTTTACAGGGAAGTAGAGTGAACCAAGGGGGCAGTAAAAGCAGCAAAGAGTCCTGTGGCACCTTATAGACTAACAGACGTATTGGAGCATGAGCTTTCGTGGGTGAATACCCACTTTGTCGGATGCAGTGGGTATTCACCCACGAAAGCTCATGCTCCAATACGTCTGTTAGTCTATAAGGTGCCACAGGATTCTTTGCTGCATTTACAGATCCAGACTAACACGGCTACCCCTCTGATACTTGACACCATGCAAGGGGGCAGGTTTTCATCAAGGAGAAACAAACAGAACTTTCATACCGTACCTTGGCCAGTCATGAAACTGGTTTTCAAAGCTTCTTTGATGCACAGCACGTCCTGCTGTGCTCTTCTAACCTCCCTGGTGTCCAGCTACGTGTAATCAGCGGCCAGGCGATTTGCTTCAACTTCCCATCCCACCATAAACGTCTCCCTCTTACTCTCATAGATATTGTGGAGCACACAGCAAGCAGCAATAACAATGGGAATATTGGTTTTGCTGAGGTCTAACCAAGTCCATAAACTCGCCAACAAGCTTTTAAATGTCCAGAGACACATTCTACCACCATTCTGCACTTGCTCAGCCTATAGTTGAACTGCTCCTTACTACTGTCATGAGCCATGGGAGCAAGGGGTAGACTGGGGTAGGTGCGACCGTGCGGTGTTGCTGACTGGGAGAGCAGCCTGAGGCAGAAGCCTCCAGCTGGCATGATATTCAAGGCAGGGATGAATCTCCATTAGATGAAACTTAAAGAAGAGAATGACCTGGAGTCATTCCCATTTTTGTCCAGGTGCCCCTGACCGACCTCACCGAGGTCAGCCAGGAGCACCCACGGGACGACGACGACAGTTAGCAGTCGTATTGCACCATCTGCGGTAGGCAAGGCAAACGGATGCTGCTGTGTAGCACTGCAGTATCGTGTCTGCCAACGGTACCCAGGAGACATACGGTGACAGTGAGCTGAGCGGGCTCCATGCTTGCCGTGGTATGTCGTCTGCATGGGTAACCCAGGAAAAAAGGCGAGAAACCATTTTTTGCCATTGCTTTCACAGAGGGAGGGAGGGAGGGGGGCCTGATGACATGTACCCAGAACCACCCGCGACAATGTTTTTGCCCCATCAGGCATTGGGGCTCAACCCAGAATTCCAATGGGCAGAGGAGACTGCGGGAACTCTGGGATAGCTACCACAGTGCAACGCTCCAAAAGTCGATGCTAGCCTCGGTACTGTGGACGCACACCGCCGACTTAATGCGCTTAGTGGGGACACACACAATCTAAAAAATCGACTTCTATTAAATCGACCTAATTTTGTATTGTAGACATACCCTAAGAGTGTATAACTTTGCATTTGTGTTGTATTAATAAAGTCATGGAGGTGGAAAGCAATGGATATTTCAGTACATGCCCAAGTGTTTGAGGCTGAGAATAAGGAATATGAAGAAATTAATTTCCAAATCTAACTCTACGTCAGTCATGTATTACCAAATTTGAAATACGTTTATCTTGGTAATTTAAATTTAATTACCATTTCTCAATGTCGGTGAATGGATTTTCCTATCTTCCACTTAGCAGTCAAACACCGCCAAAACATATGTTAGTGACTTTTCCTTCATGTAATAAGTTGCATACTAGTAATCAGTTTTCCATTCACCCTTCTTTGTGCTTACCCAACCTTGGTTTTCCCCCTGGACCATTCATTTTTCTCTCCCAATTCTCTCACCTTCCCACCAATTGCCTTTCCTTTCTCTTCCTTAGAGTTCTGTGTTCTTAGTTCAGCCTCTCCTTAAAAATACCTTAAATAGAATTCTTCTACCTCTCCATCTCTGATACTGTCTCCTCAATTCTTCCTGTCCCTCTCTTCCTTCTTTGTCCAGTCTTTCTCCTCACTGCCTCCCACTCCGCTTAGTCTCCCCACTCCTCACACTACATAACAGCACCTCTCTTCCTGGTTTATTTGGGCATAAGCTTTCGTGGGTACCCACAAAAGCTTATGCCCAAATAAATCTGTTAGTTTTTTAGGTGTCACCAGTCTCCTTGTTTTTGTGGATACAGACTAACACAGCTACTCCCTGATACTCTCTTCCTGGTGACTCTCCTCCCCTGTTGCTGAGTACAATGAAGCTAGGGAACTAAGGTTGAGGGGATCTGCACCACACTTTCTCCCCTCCATTTAACCCTTCCCACCCCAGCAGGAGAGGAGGAGGAGGAAGTGCTTACATCGTGTGAACTAAGCACTGGGCTTCCTCTGTTCTCTCCCTCCTCACAGGCAAGAGTCAGAGTGACCTCAGTATTGCCCCTCTATGTTTTCTCCTTCCCTCTCCCAGCTCTGAAATGAAAGAGTCTGGGCAATAGAGAGAGAGAGACAATGCAAGTCTCATCCCCAGAGTGTAGGTGAATTATAGGCTTGCAACACTGAAACTCAGCTGCCTTCACTTCAGTTAGATGCAAATAAAGTTAGGCACTCCTGGGCTCAGCCAGCAATCGCAAAGGCCAGCAGTGAAAGACCCAGAGCGTAGGCGGGAATTGACTAATGTTTTTCATTGTTAGAATGGCAACAAAACAAAAACAAAAAGGAAAGGAAACTTGAATAAATCTTAAAGTACAGGAAGGCCACCGCCTATCCCACTCCACCTGCAGTCAGGAACTTCTGACTTCCTCAGCTAAGTACAGAACACACATTTTGTAAAGCATTGTGTATTTGTCTTTGGAACAGGATGCCCTCCTGTCACTGGATTTTTCTTTAAAGTTGGGTTGCTTCTTTAATGTCTTGTCTCATTTTGTGTGTGATCTTATTGCTCATGACAAATGCCAGACTGGTAGCGTTGGGGCTCTGAAGCCTCAGCTCTGGTCTGGAAGGACAAATAGTAGGGGTGAATAAGTAACTCTGTCTCCATCATTTACTCGGTCCTCAGTTTCCTCGGCTGAGATTGGTAACAAGAGTGCAAATTAAAGCAGGCTGTTGTGTATGCTTTTGAGATGTGGACACTTGTTCACTGGAAATCGGATACACCCCATCAAAGGTGCAAAAGTCTTTGGTCCCTATTAATATGACCTGTATATGAAGGGCTTAGCATATAGGTGAAAGGCTCTGTATTGCATTGCCAACCTCCTAAGCCATCTGCTCTACCCCTTCCCTTTGAAAAAGAAATTAAAGATTGAGGCTTTCCACTGGAGATTATAAACTATAGAGAGATTGGAGGTAGTCAAAGATTTTTCATAATAATACTAGTGTTCTTTTCCTCCTTAGGCCAATCTGTACTAGAAAAGGTATGCCAGTAGAGCTGTACCAGCAAACCCACCTAGTAGACACACACTTTCTATTGCCAAAAAAGTGCTTTTGCCTATATAACCTATACCAGTTCTCTTTAAAGCTCTACCGACTTTACATTCTCTCTCTAAATTCTGTTCTCCATTACACTTGTTTATATTTGGAGTAAATACAATAGCGTCAATTTTAAGAGCAGTATTTGATTGTCATTGAAGACTGAAGCCCTTTAATAGGAAGAATATTATGATCAGTACTTGTAATTATACCAAGCACGGAGCTAAAACACTGATCATCTGTCTTGTTTTCCCTAGAGGCTATGCTTAGCTGTAAGTACTCAGCTGGAAAGGGTATTATTCCAAGAGTAGAATGGAAGAAACTCACAACCCGCGATGTCTCATTTGTGTACTACAAAGGTGACTTAGTAGGTAAGAAGCTGCAAACATGTAGACTGATGGATTAAAATGAAATTGCTAAAATGCAGTTTGGTTTCTTTTCTGAAGAGAATAACAACGACAAAAGGACTTCCCAGAATTGGTTTTTGAAGAGCATATTCTTGAATAGCTTTCCATGCTAATAGCTACTATATCTTTGATGGTATTAAATATTTTAACTTGGAGATGTAGATGAGTCTTTTGTACTGTTCCATTTAGACTTCAAAAATGGCATTGCAGGTTCCCCGAATCCTTCCATAACCTGAGCGCATTAAATAAAATTATCTGTCCTTATTGAAAACTTTATGATCCTCAGAACAAGCTTCTGAAAGATTATTTAAAATAAAGCTGAAGACTTGAACATAAATGTCATAGTAATATATACAGTGTAGCAGCATATTTTAAATACACCCCCATTCTTTTTAGGACTAGAACATAAGAATAAGTGTTCTTTCTTAAAATGACTTATTTCAGCTTTACATTTTGAGTGAAAAGTGCATCTCAGTGGTACCGTATATGTCAGCTATTTTTATTGTAGCCTTGTTCAAAAAGCTGTAGCTATTTTTTTCTCTTTTCAATGGGAAGTTAGTTTTGCCCTCATAATACACAGACTCCCATAACTCAAATGTCCTGAAAGAATTTTGTTCCAACTTAAAAAAAAAAATCACCTTTAACCAGAGACCAAGTATAGAAAAAAAAAATCAGCCCACAAGGTGAAAGGTATGTGATAATGGGACTGTAATGGAGTCTGGATTTTTTGAAAGCTTAACTAGAGAGCTTTTGGCCAACATTCTCTGTCTATAATAAATGTCACTTTTAAGTTTCTTAGATGATGCAGATTTCACCAAGCAACTCAAGAGCATTGGGGAAATGCATGTGCTGCCAAATTCAAGATGGGTCTTGGGATTCCAACTCTATAGGCTGTTGGAAACTGGCTGTGTTTCATAAGAGATGCCTTTGGTTTGTGAACAAAGGGTGTAGGGTTTGGGCTTAAAGTATCGCCTTGTTGCCCCTAAAACTTCTAGAGTGGAAGTGATAGTATCTTTGGAGAAAAGTGCTCATATTTATTGTCCTTCAGTGGAAAATGAGGCACAAAGATGATCAAGATTGAAGAAGTGAGCAATGATTGATCACTAGATGCATTGTGAGGTTTGAAGATGAGCCAATGATGCACAGTGATATTTTATTTTTATAACAGGCTTGAACTGCAAGGAATACTTTTCTAACTGTCATATTCTCTTTTAAAGGTGATCTGAAAGGCCGAGCAGAGATGATAGATTCAAGCATACGAATTAGAAATGTGACCAGAAAAGATTCTGCGAGATACCGTTGTGAAGTTAGTGCGCCGACTGAACGGGGACAAAATCTGGCAGAGACCATTATTACTCTCACAGTGTTGGGTAGAAACCTAACTTTGACTATGGGTTTTTGTTGAGGTCAATCCTAAAGGCAGGGGGATAGGGGAAATTCAGTGTGGATATTTTTCCTCATGCACTCTTTTATTCATAACATTGTTTGCCAAATGAATTATTTGATTTCCGGCTTCTATTTAATGTTTTCACAAACTGCATTTACCTTCTTTTGACCAGCTCTAAAAAATAATAAATAATAGGGAACAAATCTACCCTCACAGAATCATTTCTGAAAGTTTGGCCTTTATATTAAGGCTTGGATTTTCAAATGGGCCTAAGGGAGTTGGGTACACAGCTCTTATTGACTTTTAGTGAAAGTGGGTACCTAATTCTTAGGCTCCATTGAATTTCCCAACACCAAAGCAACTATGACAGCTTAAAGTGCGTTGATAATCACTCTGTTGATAGAAATAAATCCAAAACACACAACTGTGAAGAGGCCAGTACTAGCTCCAAATTCTGATTAGGTTACAAGTAAAACTCAGAGGTCTTCTCCTTGTCCACCTAACAAAATTGCACATAGAAATACCGGCCTCTCTTCTGGAGAAACTCATGTCTGGGCTGGCAGAAATGTTATCTGGATCGAGGCACGCTGGCACACCTCTATATGGAAAAGGCTTCACTGGATCTTTTTCAGCAACTGCCAGTATGAAGACTGGTTGACGTTCCTCATTCATAAGTGCTGGAACTGCCTTGAAGTGGTTTCTGTTATATAATACTCCTGGGGGAATTCTGTGCCAAAAAATTAAAAATTCTGCGCACAATATTTTGAAATTCTGCAAAATTCTGCATATTTTATATGTCAAAATAACACAATATGATCACACCAGTTTCAATTTTTTGGGTTATTTATTTCAAAATACCTGTCAGCAAGTATGTCTGTAACAATGCAGACAATAAAAAAGATTCAAGGAATGTTTTTTGACAGATTCCTTATCGGCATATCAATACAGAACACAAAGCAAAGTGGGTATTTTTTTCATTTTTAAAAAAAGCCACAGTTCGGTGATTCTTGGCCTTTGGTGGTGACTCAGCAAATGTTTGAAGTATCATACTGTGACTAGAGCAGTTCAAAAAATTTTAATGAAAAAGTTTTTCCACCATAAATTACTTCTCAAACTACATGAATTTTTTTTTCTGTGAAAACATGTAATTTGAAACTTTTTTGAAACAAAAGGAAATTCTTTTCTTTTCTTTCCTTTTCCCCCTCTTCACTAGTTCAGGGGGAAAGAGGGAGTTGAGGGGAAGATGCTCAAAAAAGGGGGGGGATTGTTTCAAATAAGTGGAAACAACAAGAACAAAATATTTCAACCAAAAAAAAAAATCCATGGAAAGTTTTACCTGACTCCACATCCCCTTGAGTCCGTGGAACTAAGTGCTTTGTTGGCAGGATGGAGGTGGGGAGGGAGGGTTGAGAAGTTGATCTTGGATTGGATGGTAGTGACAGGGAGCAGAACAAGGAAGAGGCAGCACCAGGTTGAAGGGACTGGGAGCAAGGTGCTCCTTCCCTTTCCAGGGTCCTAGCAAGCCAGGGATTTTTCTGCGTTCTCATTTAGTGGGGTGTGACCCACTGGTCACCCCTGGTGATCTCTTTCTTGGCCATGCCCCACCAGTCCATCCTGTTAATTAATACGTTGTGGGTTTCTTTGGATTGTCTCTGATGCCTAAGCAAATGTTGAAATAGAAATGTGAATGTTAATTTAAAACACTTTAACTGTCAAATAACAAATATGTTTTCATTGTTCAGTGGCCTCGGCAGCTCCATCGTGTGAAGTGCCCAGCTCAGCAATGAGTGGAACAGTAGTACAACTGAGTTGTAAAGAAAATGAAGGGTCTCCTGCTTCTGAGTACAAGTGGTATAGGAATGGTGTTGCTTTACTGGAAAATACAGGAACAGGCAGTGCTAAAAGAGGAAACATTTCTTACACCATGAATAAAAAGACTGGAACATTGGTAAGATCTTGTTCAACTCCTTCTTTCAGACACAAAAGTCAAAAGAAAACTAAATGTATTATTCATGTTACACTATGACCAATGATCAGGGCCTCATTGTGCTAGGCATTGTGCAGATGAGAAACAAACAAAAAAAAGTCCATGCCCCAGAGAGCTCACAACCTACATGTCAGACAGGATACAACAGATGGATGAAATACACAAACTGGGTGGGAGTGGAGTGAAAGGATGAGGTAAAATAATTTAGCAGAGTTTTACAAAATAAACAGAAGTTACAGCTTGCCACGTGCGTAACCAGTGCCAGATCTGGCATCACAGTACTAAGTTTTTTAAAAGAAAATAAAGTGGGCATCTTTACAAATTTCCATGGGGAGTTATTCCCAGGCATAGAGGGCAACATCGGAGAAACAGATGTTTAGGAAATGTAAAAGTAACTTTCCAGATATACTTAGAGGGCCCAATCCTGCACCAGTAAAGACTGGGAGCAGGAGCCAGCCCCCAAATCAGTATAGACATCTTTTCCAGAACTATACACCTCTTTTGAAGAAGCTTCCATGGATGCTTTTCAATTATTATTAATACATTTTAGTTCAAGACTTTCCAAAGTGACTAGTAATTTTGGGCACCTCACTTTTATGAACGATCAAAGTCAGATACCTTAGAGGAGTCTGATTTTCAGGTGGTGAATGATCAGCGCATTCTTAAAATCCCACCCCTTTAAGGTGTGTCAAACTGAGCACCCAAAATCACTAGTCACCTCTGAAAATCTTGGCCTTGATGTATAGTTGTGGCTCTCAGAGAACGAGCCTAATTTCAAAGCCCACTGAAGTCACTGGAAAGACACCCGCTGACTTTGATGAGTTTGGGAAAGTCCCCACCTCTCCCTTTCTTGTTGTTTATGTGAAATAGTCATCAGTTTCATCATACATCATTTTGTAAAAAAAGAAAAAAATAACCCATAGTTCAAAGAACTACTTGTCTAAATGGTATCAGTGCAGTGTCCATTGTCCCTCAACCTCCTAACTTTAAATCACCTGGTGATAGTATTTGATAACTAGAGCTGGTTGGGAGTTTTTTATCTGAATGATTTTCTAACAGAAATGCAGTTTCCACAAAATTGAAATTTTCCACAGGGAAATTTTGAGTTTGCTGAAAAAATTCAATTTTCCACCACAAAAATCAAAATAAAATATTTAATTTTGGGTCAAATTCAATGAAACAAAATGAAACATTTCAGTTTCAGAAATGTTGAAATGTTTTGTTTTGATTAAAAAAATGTTGAAACAAAATGTTTCTGAATCAAAAAATTTTGAAATTTCTGTTTTGTTAAATTTCAACTTTTCATCCAAATTTGGGACAAAAACAAAAATGTCAGAATTTCCATGGGATGGAAATTGTAAATTTCACTCAGCTTTACTGGTGACTTTTTTTTTTAAAATTTAACAGCTATTTAACACAGTTTCAAAGAAGGACACTGGAGAGTATTACTGTGAAGCCTCTAATGGAATTGGACTTCCTCAAAAATGCTCTGTGAAGCGAATGCAAGTTGGTAAGTGTCAAAAGCAAATAAGGCAAAAAAAATCTGTAGATGAAAATGACTTTATTGCATGGCACATGTAAGAAACTAAGACTAGGTTCAAATTATACTATCTTATTCCTCCCCCCAGAGTGCTGGAATCAAATGCAATTACATGTTTGTTATGAATGCTATTTATGTAGACATTTTGGCAGCTTAAGTCACTCCTCTTCTAAAAAGAAGCAGTAGAGATTACTATATCTTACATAAGGTTGCTTAGCTCAGAGTGCTTTAGAATGATCAAATGTCCAGCTTTCAGAAGATTACTATGCATTAAATTGCACTGAACAATAGTGTACACATAAGATATTAATATTTCAGAACTTCTTGTGGAGGCTGTAAAGTATGATCTGCAAGTAGGGTGACCATATGTCCTGATTTTATAGGGACAGTCCCGATTTTGGGGTGTTTTTCTTATATAGGCTCCTATTACCCCCCATCTCTGTCCCAATTTTTCACACTTGCTGTCTGGTCACCCTATCTGCAAATCTTGTTTCACAGATATTTTCCTTGAGTCAATTTCATGTGGGACTTTAATGCAGCAACTCAGAAAACTCTTTCTGATCTTCATTTTCTTATCTGGAAAAACAGTAATAAATGTGACATTTATATCTGGTTAAAGGGACACTGTCCAGGTTGATAGGCCTAATGTTTGTTTTGTTTTCTGCTCCTTTTCTGTTTGCAACATCCATGTAACTTGTTAGATATAGAATTTGTTTTGTAAACAAGTCCATCTGTGATTTTTTTCCATAAAGAAAAAAAATATATTCCAGCAGCCCAGCATTCTTGAGTAGCTCTGCAAAATCCCACAGCAGTGCATGCACAAGTGATGGAGAGAAGTTGGTAAGGAAATATTTCAAGCTTCTAGAAGGTTTTAATCAACAGTGAAGGGGAAAATGCTTCTAATGGATGGAGTCTACAAAATACCTTGGCAGTGACCTTTTAAACAGAGCTCTAATATTTCTTACTCTCGCAGGACCTGGTTCAAAGCCTGCTGAAGTCAATAGGAAGACTTTGGATCAGGCCTTTTAATGCATTCATGTTGTATTTGAGTAACTACATGCTATCAAGGCAGAATTCCTCTAATGGGGAAACATTAATCCACGTAATAAATTGGTACTTATCGACACAAATAAGAAGTTTTTTGGACCAACGTTTTCAAATCTGTGTGCCTGTAGTTAGGCAACCAAATATGTATTTGGACATGTAAGTAGAAGTGGCCTAATCTCTCCCCCCACGAGGTGCACACTTACAGCTCTCATTGATTATAATGGGAATGGGGATTGCTCATCACCACAGAAAAATCAGGCCACTTCTAATTTAGGTGCCCAAATCTGGATTAAGGAGTCTAATTTTAGGCAGCCAGGTTTGAATACATTGGCCTTGGTGGTTTAGTTTTTAAAAAGCCTCACTTGCATTCACGTCAGAAGCCATTAAGTTATACATATGATTCAACAGCATGAAAATTCTTGGTGCCACAAATATCATTCTGGGTCAACAATTTCATCAGCTGTTATATTACTACTATTTTAATCAAACTAATTTAAAACAAATATTCTCTAACAGCTGTTTCTATTTACAGGCTTCAGGGTATATTCTCCCTTTGACATGTGTAACTTGAATGATGCCAGGGGTTAGGCGCTCATCTAGATGAGAAAATACCCCCTTGTCTCTATCCAGTTTTTTGACTTTTTGGATCATATTAAGAATTTGAGGTGTGTTAAAAAGCCTTGTGCTAACGAGGGTATTATTTGGTGGGTAGTAGAAGTGAATGGAATAAACATTTTGAGAACCTTTCTGGTTGCTAGCAACTTACATTCACAATCATTTACATATTGCATTCTATAGTTATCATTGCCACTGCTCTCTGGAATTTTTATAGTGGAAAACTGTTACAATAGCAAGTTTTTGTTTTGGGTTTTTTTTAACATTGGATTTATTTTGTTTTCATTTACAGATGACCTTAATATAAGCGGAATCATAGCTGCTGTAGTAGTTGTGGCTCTGGTAATGGCATTATGTGGCCTTGGGGTATTTTATGCACAAAAAAAAGGTTACTTTTCAAGTAAGTCAAGTTAAATCTTGCCTGCCTTATAGACCTCAGGAAACTTGCTATGACTAAATATTTCTATTGTCTGTAGAGTATACTCCTTTTTCATGTAGGGTCTGATTCTGCACTATTGAAGCCAATGGAAGTATTGCATCTTTCTTCAATAAGTGTAGGATCTGGCCCATAGTTATTTGTTCTGCCTGCTCCTTTTGATCATACCCAGTTTATTTTTTGCAGTAGAAAATGAGATAGAAATAGCAGCCTAGTCACAAATTGCTGCTGAAAGGGAATTTAGGCAAATCCAGAGGGTCTAAGTAAGCTCCACAGAGTTATTTCTTATACAAAGTTAAGATACTTCTGAAAATATTAGAAAAAAGGCTAAATATTTTCTCTTGCCTATAATTCTGTTTTCCACAAATGTTCATGAATTGAGTCTGAGCATTGCTAGCTCAGTCACTGACAGATACCTTGAAGAAAATGAACTCTAAGCTCAGGGGAGGCAGAGCCCAGGATAAGTAACTGCTTGGGTACAAAGTCTAGCTGATGAAAGAAGTTACAAATTTCTTCCCCAAAGTGTGTCATAACAGGGCTAGTTAGGCACATTGTGGATATGAGAATAACCAAAAAGTACCTGAAAGACATTAGATATAAATTTATTTCTGGCCAGAATTCTGACATGTTTACCCATGTTTAGTATCTTGCTACACAAGTGTTCCCATTTATTTAGCAGGGTACCAAATAACATAAAAGAAAAACAACAAAATTACTCCGATGTGTTGTATGATAGAATATTCACGCGCACATATCAAATATGTGTGTGTGCATATGTACATTAAAGTGACATTATTGGTGGTTTTGGTTTCTAAAATCTGTCTGTTCCAGTAAAAAGAAACAATGTAAACAGTCATTTGTAATTTAAGATGTAAGCAGTACTAAATCTTGCATCCTAGTGGAAATGGACTTGCTGACTCCATCTGCTGGACAATAATGAAAGTACATGTCAGGAAAACATGCTTTTATTAGATTTCATAATAGCTGGGCAACTTCCCCAGGGTATTTACAATAGGGGCCATGGAATCTAATACAGTGAACAGGCAGTGATGCAGAAAAATGTTTTGGCATGTGTCTGAAAGAGGACACACAGCTTTTTGGGGTGTAGGGGGGAGTGAGGGCTGAAGATTGATTTGAGAGCAGTTTCACGAGAGCAGGTAGCTGAACACTTTCAGAAGTAGACTATTAACTCCAGAGGAGAGGGGGCTTGGGCAGCTTTCCTGCTAGCTTATCCAGACAGACTGCTGCCAAGGGAATCACTTGTTCATCCTCCAGTGAGAAACATAGTGCAGATGGTACTGTCCGAAATTAAAGGGATGAAGGAGGACAAGAGTTAAATGTTATCCACATGAGATATTTCAAAGGATGGTTATTAGGCAGGGAAATTACTGTGTGCTAAATATGTTTTTTCTTTTACTTTTCCAGAAGAAAGCTCTTCTCAGTAAGTATATCACTTTTGGGTAGTTAATTTCATTTGTGCTTCTGATGATGTAAGAAATGTGATTCTTGTGCAGGGCTTTCCACATCATTATTATACATGGGGGTGTTTTGTGTCCTTAACCTTATTTTTGGATAACCTGTTCTGAAATATTCTTTAGGCTGCTACTTTGGTGGCTGGATTTTCTCACTATGCTTACTAAGCTGCATACTAACACCAAGCCACTAGTAATAAATGAACCAACCAATACTTTTGTTAAACAAACAGAGGTAAATTTTCAGATGGCTGTGTCCCCTCCCCGTTTTGGTTATCATTCAAACCCCTAATTCAGCCGCAGACATAAATCTTGCTTGGCCAACTCCCTGGTTGTGAATGCAAAATAGCTAGGTAGAAGATTTTACCCAAATCTGTGTCTGCAAATCATTTTGGAAACTGGTCATCAGCCAGGATGAAAGTATACACCTCAGTCTTGCACTAAAAGATGGAAGTGTGCTAGTTCTGTGAAATCAGCAACTGTACGTACAGTACATGCAAGCTGATTTTACAAGATAGGCTGAGATACATGCTCACATATGAGACTAATATTGAGTCCTTAAAGTGGAGGCTGGCATTTCTTCTGTCTAGCTAAGCTCAGCATTAATAACTCTCATTCTTGAGTGAGGACAATGGCAGAAAAAAGCAAGTAACTTATTAAAAGAAGATATCGCCAAGTACTTCTTAAAAATACTTTCTGATACTTGTTTTATAATGGTCATGAATATAATGTACATCACTATATGAGCCATAACCAGATATGCTTCACATCTTGGAGCCTTAAGGCAACAAGCCAGGGAAGCTAGTTTGGCAGAGGCTGATGATGCAAGGATTTGTTGTCTAGAAGCTCCCCAAGGAATTGTCACAGGTATCATAATGGACAGAAGACAATGGACATGCCTCTACTGTAAAATGTTGCTGTCTGTGCCTCTGGAGAGGAGGAAATTTTATGAAAGAGCTATTTCTATTACATAGTATTTTCACACATCCGCTACAGATCTTGGTAATTGCAAGCTGTGAAATGGTGATAACTTTTTTTACTTGGTCAAGATATTCTCATAAAGTAATCTGGCTTTAGTCAGATAGGAATGCCTTTCAAATAGCACATTGCAAAACATTGCTTTACCTCCTGAAAATCAGTGAGCCCCACAGACTCAATCTTCCCTTCATGTATAGATGCTTTTTTGGCATACCTTGCGAAGCCATTTATTGTGCCTGTTGATTGCACAATATTGTTTCTGGTCTTTTATAAGATAAGAGCTAAGATGAAACCAGGATGGTGTCTAAAGTGGGAAAATTTGTGTATAAATATGCTTCTCCAAGAACTAAAGTACAAGCAGATAAAAATAAAACAGTTAATCTGTCTTCTTTGTTTATTACACTAACAGGAAGAAGAGTTCTGACTATAAATATACCCCAAGTGAAAAGGTGAGTGTATTCAGCAATCAGCCAGGGCATTTGTGTGAGCTGCCCATCATGAACCAATTAAGTTTCCATTTTCTGTGACTGCTCAGTTCATTGGCCCTGAAATGAATAAAGATTATACATTTCCTATATTTTGAAAGAACAGCGGTTAGTCTCAGTACTTTTTGTCTGAAGAACAGTTCATGGTTTTGCTTCTAAGAAAACACTTGGACTAAGTGAGGGAAAATTACAGCTTTAATTAAACACGTGGCATCCAGTCTAATGTGAATTGGAACCATCCTTGCCTTATCTTACCATATCTTACTGAAATATTTTACATGTGTACCATGGTATAATAATCCCAGAAATTACAAAATCATCATTTGTTTTTTCCTGTGTGTGGAACAATCGACTTCCAAAGATCAAATTTGAGATCTATGAGCACAGTTTCTACCACTCTTTCCCTCTTGCTACAGGGAGGTATGGAAGGCAAAGGGACCCCTTGGAGCCTTTTCCATCCCCTCTCCCCCACATCCTCTTAAGCAGAGAGAGAGCAGATCAGAAAGGTGGAACCTAAAGCATTGCCTCTCTTCTCCTCCACACCCTGTCTGGCAGCACTGGAGGGTAAGGCAGCAAGCTCCTTACTGTGTGCAGTGCCTGCCAGCAGGTGATATAGCCATGTAAGGAATTCTGCAATGTAACCAAGAATATCTTGATTTTTCTGCACTAAACATGTATACACTGCAATGATCCACTATGGGCAAGGTAGCCAAAGTGCCCGCTCTGGCCACCATTTTAACTGAAAAACTGAGGCTGTATAAGTGGATAGATATATATATATAGAGAGATAGATATAATATGAACTTGTGTGAGTATATTATAAAGCTACTGGCATTAGCCATCAAGTGGAATGAACAGGTACTGAAAAACCACTAGAGCAGAGGTTCTCAGACTCTGGTCCACAGAGCACTTGCTGCTGGTCTGTTGAGAGCTGGCTAGTCACAGGGCACTGGCAGCTCTATCTCCTCCTTATATCTACCTGCTAAATCAAAATTTATTTAAAAAAAAGTTAAAATCACTGTCCATGTAAAAAGAACAGGAGTACTTGTGGCACCTTAGAGACTAACAAATAAGTTACTCCTGTTCTTTTTGCGGATACAGACTAACACGGCTGCTACTCTGAAACTTTTCCATGTAAAGCAAGTGCTGCAGTTAGGCACACAATGTTACACAACTGTGTGTGTGTGTGTGTGTCTGAGAGAGAGGTGTACATAAGACAATCAAGATGATGCACACTATGAAAGAGTGAGATCTCCTACACTAGAGAAGACCCAATGGCTAGGTTTGCTTAGAGAAACACTGGATCTGTAATATTAGCTCAGCTTTGCAACATATGTCAAGAAAACTTAACAGCACCTGCAAACACTTCCTACTCCACCTTCACTACAAACACCATCATCTGCAACTTCCTTCCCCACACCGATGCACTCAGAAGTAGTCCCTGTGTCCTCAAACCTATATTTTACATTGCTCTGCTCTACCTCTTTCACTTCACAACTGTTTCTCACACATCGGGCAACCACAGCACACACCTGATTTACCCAGCTCAACCCTACCACCTACATTATTCAAATCCTCCCAACAAACTCAGTCACACACCTGATTTTTTTACCCAGCTCATCTCACCCTCCAGTCCTCCTCCTATTCACCCAGTCTCAGTTCTTTCCTATTCTATCAACTTCATCCATTTACTTCCCTTCCTCACTAAAACCCAACCCACAATTACTATGTTTTCTTCAGTGTACCTCAACAATAGTGCCAAAACTAGAGCAGATGTCTCAGACATCAGCCCCTGAGTCACTGGCTGCTCCACTTTCAGCATTACTTGACTCCACTAAGGGGCTGGATATTCTGCTTTAACCTTGCTCCAGTGGCCCCTTCCCTGAGCTGCTGGGATCTCTGGCTAGAGGCAGTGCATGGAGCTATGTACTCCTGTTTGCTTTCCTAGGCTTGAGGAGGGGACCAAAGAAGCTGGGCAATGGGAGGCTGCAAGGTGGCAGAGTAGGACTGGCTTTGGGCCTGGCCCTAGCTTCCTATGGGGAGGATTAGGATCAGTAGGCAACAAGGCTGACCAGAACAGAGGTAACTCCAAAACACCAGCTAATTTTAATGCTCACAACTCATGGTAGAGGAGGGTCTCCAAAAATTTCATTGATCCAATGCAGCTTCTGCTGTTAAACTGATGCAGTGAGTGATGCTCCACGTACAGGTGTAGCTATGAAATAGCAACAGCTGCTCTCAGGGCCTACCAGATGGCAGTCACTATTGGTTATACCCGCCACCGTAAGTGCTCTATGAAAGCTACCCTCTGTCCTTAAATCTGAACACCAAGGAACTGAAGCAGTGGTTTTTTATTTCCTCCTTTGGTGGTGAAAATTTCTTGGTGTGTCTGTCTCTCTTCACTGAAATACTGGTAAACTCTAGTTGTGGGGTGCATTCATCAACTGCAGTATAATTGCACATCAGCAGCAGCTATAATTCGAGTATTCAAAAGGAAAGAAACACAGCAGTTTTACCTTTTCCCCCTTGATCTTTAATTCCTCCCAGTGGGACACTTTTTGAACTGTAGTAGGTATATCATGTACAAATGTGTTTTGTGGGCTTCACTCCTCAAAGGAGTTACATTTTTTGTTGCTGTATGCTTGGTGTTTGCTTCCTCTCTCTTGCCAACCTGGAGACACAAGTGAAGTTCTACAGATGTTTAAGTGTAATGGATACTGAAAGCATTTGAACTATAACTTGTCACATTACCCTTTTCTTTTTTTCATTTAGGATTTCAAGCACACCAAGTCCTTTGTTATTTAGAAGATTTCAGCCTCTTTGAGGGACACACACTGACTACTTGTTATACAGAATAAAGGGATTTTTTTTTAACTTCTGCAAATATTTGGATTTGTTTTGAGATGGCATACACTGAAAGCAGAGTTTATTGAAATGTCTAGGATCCGATGTTACAAACCTAATCACAGACTGAACTGTTCATATTGTTAATACCATTATTTCTGTAATTTAAGGATAGTAGTATGTAGATAATATAATTTGTATGAAGGTTTCATCTCATCCTGTTTATGTATATACACAGCAAGGGGACTTATTACTAAGCAAATTCATGCTCATGATCTTTACAGATTAGCATTAGAAGTTTTTTGGCCACTCTAACCGAGTGCTTTGTAGTGTCTACATCTAAAAGACAACAGAAAGGGCTCTAACTTTTGCCGTTTTTCAGTTTTATTAGTGCCATGACTTCTCTAATAATGTCAGACCATGCAGTCAAGTGAACAATTATTCTGATATTGTACAAGTATAAACTTGAGTTATGTTAACTGTGGTTCATCCTCTCTATAATAGAGAACCTCCAAACAGTGATCTGCTGTAGATGAGTGCTTTTCAATCTTTTTTCATTTGTCGATCCCTACAAAATTTCAAATGGCGGTCCAGACTCTTTTAGAAATCTTAGACATAGTTTGCAGACCTCAGATTGAAAACCACCGCTGTAGATCAAATGTTCAAATCCCAATGCTAAAGTGTGTAGCTTTTTTCCTTCTAGGAAGTATATTTAAGATCTGTGAAAGTTTCTTTGCTAAAGATTGTATGTGTGAAGGAAAACAGTGCAGCAAAACTGATGCAGTATTAGTGCCTTGATTTTTCTGTTAAAGTTCAGTTTTACAAATAAATGACGCCTAATGTCTGATGTGCTGTCTACTGTGAACTTGCTTTCGGAGGTCTGCAACTATCATTAGATTAATGTGTTGCTGAAATATGGTACTCATGGTGGTGTTGAACAGTCTGCCTGATATTATCTTCAATTACATGTTCCTTTAGTTACAAAAATTTTACTCTCAGATTTCAACTCTAAAATGAAAGCCATAGTAATTAGAAGGGGAATTTTTCTTGTTTTAGCGAGTATGCTGTAGCTGGAACATGCACTTTGCCTGTCAAAGTTTAACTAGGCAGACAGTGTAAATGCAGGAAGGCATCTGTATTCTGGATAGCCCATAAGCATTTGCTGGATTGTCACTGACTTCAGTTGGTCATAAATCAGCATCCAGTTTTGTTACTCTGTGCTGTATGTTCTTTCAAATGCTGGTGTGGCAGTGCAAAAACGCCACAGGAGCTTTATTTGAGGTAGTAAGATTTAAATGAATACAACTGCTACCTGTGGCCCTGAACTGCTTTAATATTACAGCCCATTTATTTCACTGTCCCCACTCCTTATATACTACAGGTATCTGGATCAACATGCAAATTTTTTCAGAGAAGCTGTGTGAAAAGTTTAGGAGCCAGATTCTTTGGCACCAAAATAGGCCGTATGGGATTCTAGGAGAAGCAGAAACTGGACGTTGCTGCTCAAAGTGAGCAGCGACGTCGACATTTAAGATGCCCTGTTTCTCACTCTATGGGGATTAATAGTTCATTTAGTGAACTATCATTCAGGCTGTCTGACCATTATTTGTCTGATTAGCTCATGTCTAGCAAAACAAGCTACAAGTTTTAAATTAATGCTTAGATTATACAATAATTCTCAAGAGGGACTGATTGAAGAGCAGAATATCGTGAACTTTCCCTATACAAATGTAGCTGCTAAAAACAGTGGGCTACAAGGGCAGGAGTAAGCTAATATTTCTTAAAAGAATTCACACCAAATACTGAGAAATTCACTTAAAGGAACAATCCTACTTTTTAATCTTAGCTAAGTGTGCATACATCTAACAATACTATAAATGAGAATATTTTGCAGTTTCATGGGCATGTGAGTGAAACTTTCTATAAAGTCTTAATCTTAGCCCTGAAAAGTTTCCCTGACATAAGCAAAATAAAAAAGCAATAGGAAAACAATCTTTAAACTACCGTGACAGAGGAGGGCAAAGGGTAGGTATAGTACTCTGCATTTTGGAGTAATAGTAGGTAAAGATGAAACTCTACACTTTGACCTTACTGACTGCCTTTGATATATCACAGTAGTCCTGTACTCCCACCAAGGGTTGAATTGGGGAAAAAAAGTGTAATGGATCTGCACCAGGTACCAAAATGAGATGTTACCGAGCTTGCAAAATGCTCAAAGTTTGTCTTGTTTCCTTGGGATCAAATGCCATTCAGATAAGTCAGCTCACTGTGATCATTTCTCTCACTGTATTTTGAGCAGCAGTAAAATGAGCAATATTGAGAGGTAGTTCAAACCTCTGCTGGTGTTTTGGGTAGACAGGACTGAACTTAAATAAGTTTTTCTTATTTTGATGGGGTCTTCAGGAACAAACTAGAAACTTTAGTACTTAACTCTCCCCCAAAACCTCAAATTTTTCATTTAAAAGAACAAGATAGCCTCTGCAAGAATGTCCTGGTGCACCAAAATTATATAAAAGTCAGTCCACTTCAGCTCACGGGCTTTGCACAACTGGAGGATGTGGCATGAGCTGTAATGTTTGAGTTCCTGGATGTCTAAATAAAATTTTACTATTGCAATAATGTAGCATAGCATGATCACATGCATACAATAATGCCACACTTGCAGGCTTTATTGTATTATAAGATTTCAGTGACATGATTAAAATTTAGGGAAGTGCAGTTCTTTTCAAAAGGAAAGCTATTAACTTTAACTGTATTTTGCACTTAAGTGGTCATTTGGTTTTATCTGGATACTGAAATGTCATCTCAGTAAATAGTGTTTAAACACTGGATAAAAGACTAAGCACTTTAGATTTGATTTCCAAAAGTGAATTTTATGAATATGGCAGTTCACAAGGATCATGTTGTACTTGTTTGACTTCTGAACTCAATACAGTACAAGTATTTGAAAGTGAAACTCCACATTAAATTACAACTGCTGGCCTATTTAACAACCCCATGAAAAAGATGACACCAGTGCTTGGAATGCAGACATCAACCACATCATTTTTGAGGCTCTTCAAAGTTGGGCTCTAGGAAGAAAAAATGTTGTATTAGTTTCATGTTAAGATGCTCAAGTTCCAAATACTGCTCAGAGATCAACTTCAGGTTCTAGAAGAATATAAACCATGGACCCATTTACTACTTTTAGTGATCTGCAGCTAATTTTGCAAACATGCCATAAATGGGTGGGGGAAACAAAGGGACATTTAGCACAAGTTTTTTAAAAGAGTTTCTTCATGAATATGCAATATTTCCTTAGAATCAGCGATCATGTATCTCCTCTTATATGCATTTGATGTTTACCTATGGCCAAGGTAACTTACTGCTAATTAGTTTGCAACTAGTTCATTAATGGGGTACTACCAGTTTTACCAGCAAAGAGAGAGAAATCTTGCTACCTACCATTGACTCTCATAAAAAAACACAATGAGCAGTAAAGTTAAGATATGAGACTTTAAAATAGTACACAGACTAGGTGAACGAGAAAAAATAGTTCTTTCCTGGAGAAAAGACTCCACATTATGATATAGTATAATTTAAGCCACAAGGGAAAATTAATCCTAAATGACTCAAAACTGGAAGAGACTGCCTTATGCTAAAGACATTTTGATTACTTTGTCTGTACTAAGAAAATGAGTCAGCAGGTAAGAAAGTTACTCACTTGACTGTATGAGGAAGGGATAGTTCAGAAAATAGCAACTCTCACAGCAGTATTTCATGTAACTAAGGGGGAACTCCTGAACTAATTAATTGTCTGGGTCCACCCCATGCAGTACCTGCCCGCCAAACAACTGGCAGAATGAAGTTCCAGGCACAGGGGACCTATCCCCTTAGATCACTGTGGAGTCCATGGAGGATGGCAGATGACAGAGAAGTCTTCTGGTGGATTTGGCAGTGACTTCACTACTCACCTTTATCCTTTAAAGTAGCTGTTGTGTGACACTAGTTACAACACCTCTGCTGTTGGTGCCTCTCTGGTGGAATTTTCAGACTGAACCCTCACAGCCACAATCCTCTGAAGTTAATTAACGTGCAGATGTCTGTGCCAAACCACCCAGGTCTCAAGATTGTCCAGTGACAGCTCTTCGCAAACAGCAATGTTGTGCCACATGGTGCCTGGCAGCAGGCACACACTGTGCACTTGACCAAGGCTCAGTTCAGGTCTCAGGAATGGAAAGTGTGGCCAAATATGTCCTCGACAGCAGGAACAATCGTTGCAGGAGCCTTAAGTGATACCAAGCATACGCTGCTGCCACAAAGTTCCTATTTGCCGACCAGACTGCACATATACCATCCCGAAGAGCAACAGAGTCCTGCTCTCTCCCTGGACCACATGGCTGATTTACCTCCAGGTCACTGGTCACAAAGGTTCTATATTCCACTATTCATCCTCTCACTTTCACACTTATAATGCAAGAATAAACAAACAAAGGCTAGGGACTCACCCTCAAATTTGAAGTCTGGAAATTTGGTCAGGTCTCCCCCACCATACAACCGCTGAATTTTGGCAATTTCTTCAGCCATGTCTTTCTGGTATTCAGGGCTGACATCAGCTGGACCACCAGCTTTCCTAAATGCAGAAAATGTCCAATGAAAATTGATTCTAAACATTTTACACAGCAATTTTATCATTTAAGGGCCTAATCTAAAGAGTAAGATAAATGGCTATACACCCCCCAAATAAGTAAAGCAATTTAAATATTTTGAAAAACCAGAGGTAGAGAGCATACCAGGGGGTACATTTTTCCCTTCTGGCATTTGAAATCAGACATTTTAGCTTAACTAAAGCTAAAGGAGGGTTTAAAATGGAAAAATAAGAAGCATATTGCTACAAATATTAGCCAATGTTCCTTTAATCGTGTAAATTCTACAATCCAATTATCAAGTTGCATTTTTTCTAAGTGACTGTGAATGGAGACTTGGCAACAAGGCATAATTCTGTTCTTAAGCCTTTAAAATACCTAGACAAAACTTCCTTGAAACATGCTACTATTATTTTTTAGGCTAATTTGCTGAAAGCGAAGATTAACTTCAAACCAAGTTCTGTAAGAACATTAATACCAGCAGAACAAGGTGAAGAAGTGCCTAGTATACAGGTAACTTGCCACAATCAGGGATGTACTTCCTAGTCTACAAAACTGCGCACAAGAGCAGCCCTACAGACTACTTAATGGAAAACAATGTTTAATACCAAAGTGAAGCATCAATTATGGGTGTTATGTTACAAACACATTCTTATAACCAACAACTAGTTTCTCAATTTGAAAATCCATGTTTTCCCCCAGTGCAATACCAACGCTCTCAGATTTAAGATTTATGTATAGTGACAATACTAAATATATGTAGTTTAGTCATTACACATGAACTCACGTTATAATAATTTTAAATAGGAGTAAAATCCCTCAGTTAAAACATTCATTTTATAATATTTACCAAAAACAATTTCTTTTTAGCAGATCTTAAACTATTTTCTAAGTTTTAAAAGGGGCTTAGAGGTATTAGGAATCCAATTTCAGTGACTTTCAACTAGAGTTGGGTGACTAACTCCCTTAAGTCCCCTTGAAAAACCCAGTCTAAAGAATGATTACATAAAGAAACAAGTTCACTCATTCCTTTGCATTTTCTAAAAAGGATAGTTATTTGTAGATAGAAAAATAATTGAATTCTGCCAGGCCTAATTGTGAAAAATTTTATTTAAGATTTTTTTCAATTAACTTTTTATTTTTACAGTTGTGGGACACTAAGAAGAGGTAGGGCTAGAGTAGCACTGACAGCAAGGCTGCAGGGGGCACCTTTGACAGTGGGGCCAGTGACACCAGATCCCTGCAGGCACACAGACTGTTACTGTTATATTTCTGCATCTGTTTCAGTATGTCAGCTGCAATTGACATTTACTGACCGTTATATCATTTAAAATTGAGTCCTGTACGTATGAGTGTCACATTTCTACAACTCTTTGTCCACACGTTCTGTGTTTCATAGCTAACAATTCATGTTTTAGCAAAAACAATGAGTACTTGTGGCACCTTAGACACTAACAAATGTATTTAGGTATAAGCTTTCGTAACACGGCTACCACTCTGAAACCTGAAGTCATGTTTGAGACATCTAAACATGGAAATATTGACGCTTTTCCACCAGCTTCAATACAGATTTGATACCCTTTGTTACAAAACTTGATAATTTCCCACCCATATGTAAGAACCATTAGGAGAAAAATACTATGAAATTTAGTGGTAGTGTTAATACAAACCAGATCAATGAATTCCATTAACCTTATTCTGCCCTTAAATATTGCTTTAGTGCAGATGCTGTCCTCACTACAGTAAAGAGAATGAGGAAATTGTTGCTGCACTGATCAGTTTACAGTCTAAAAACCACAAGAGTATTCCCAGATAGAATAGTTAGAAAGATTGTACGAATGCAAAGAGCTCTTCAATCCAGTAAGAATCAAAAACTACCTACAGACAGTAAGAATAGCTACACCTAAGTTTTAATTTTAGTAGACAAACATGAAAAGAACACAAATTTACCTAATGCAATACTTATCTGGTGCCAACTGTAGCTAAATCAGTTGTGGACAATTTCTCTTAATTCTCCAAGAACAACTTCCTCCATCATAGTATTCCGCCCCCCCACAAGGTTTCTCATTTTAGTTATTTCTCTAAGCCCACCCCTAGAGAATCCCCTATGGCATGACTCATCCTCCATATGGAGGAATTTCTATTTTAAAAGGATATTTTCCTTTCCCCATCTCAAAGCTAGGACAACTGATAGTTTGGTACAGATATGCTCTTTTTTTATTCCCCTCTTTTCACCATCACCACCAAAGAGGAGACAGGGGGAAAAAAAGGCAGGTGGTTTGGACATTTTTTTCCCTACTGATATTTTGGCTGGGAGGGGCTAACAATAGGAGTGCAGTAGCAATGTTCTTTCACTTGTATCTCCATGATCATCTTTCTTTTGAAAAAGTCTAATCTGTGAAATGGATTCTTACTTCCAGCTCTGCCTCACATTTCACTCCTAATGTTTCACTAAGCAATTCTGCAATAAAAAGGTCTTCAAGCTGACTTTGATACATTTGAGGCTAGAGTCTGTTTTAAATGAAACTGTAACTTCAGAACACCAGTTCCCAAACGGTGGGTCCAACCCTTGATGGATGGGAGGCACAGTGACCTTTCCTGCCAATCTTCCAACCCTGGCCCCCAACCAGCCCCTCTCTCCCCATGGCCAGGCCACAATCACTATGAGGCTGCTGTCTGTCCACTCACTGGCTGCAGCCACTTCCTCTAGATTTCAACTGCCTGGATCCCGCTCCACATGCTGCTGCCTGCAATCCAGGTGAAATGAAAGCAGAATCCAGACAGCAGCCTGGTAACAATCCTGGCTTGCCCAGTTGCAGGGAGAACGGGGACAGCTGGGGCTGCAGACAGGGGCAGAGCTGAAAGAGTGAGAGCTGGACAGGGGGCTTGGATGGCAAGCCAAGCTGGAAGTAGTTGGTGGGACACCTTAGCAAAAAGTTTGTGAATCACTGCTACAAAACGTACTACAGAAGTAGCAGAATCAGTACTGATAAGTTTGAGAGATTTTATACAAAATGCTAGCATTACAGCATTTATTAAATTGAATGGGTTTCGTCACAGACTAGGAAAATGTTATTAAATCTAAAAACAATCCAAAGTCTATTGCCAGTGAGATTCTAACCAGTTAGCTCTTTAGCTTGACTGCAACCAGCCCTCTTTTAAACATACTGATAATCTCTTACACCATTAAACAGCTTTTGTTTTGCTAAATACTTCTTAATAAAAATTGAAATTTGTTGTTTAAGAATTTTTTGTTAATGCAAAATCTTCCTACAGGTAACATGAATAAAAGAGTTTCTTGATAGGTGAGTAACTGGAGACACTTAAATCACAGAGATTCTCTCAAAATGTTGATATTCAAATATAAAATTTTATTTTTATATTATATGATTTTATGGCCCACTATTTCTAGGTGAATTTATTCAATTCTTACATTTAGTTTTTGGAAAGAATAAATGTAATTATTTGAGGTCAGTAAAAAAAAAAAAGGAAAAGCAATCAGTGTTTGCAAAGGACCCGTTATCTGTTCACATTTTGGATAACTAAGCCAACCCTCAAAGTTTTATGGCTACTGTTCAATACTCCCTTACCCTCATATACAGCTATATAAAAGTAGTAATATGGACAAAGTCAATTGTAATAATAAACAAAGTAACTAGTAAAGACTTAAGTCTGAACTTTCTTTTTATTGAGGTGTTCTAGATAATTTTTTCTTGCAAATTATGTATCAAGTGTTAGTCCTCAAGGACTGCATTTCTGTGTGTAATTCTAACATTTCGTGAAAGAATATTTTTGTAACATTCCTCCGTGAAGCACAGATACACCCTTTAACACCTGGGATTGCAGTTGCAAAATAAGGAATTATTTCCTAGCCCACCTTCCTCTGGGCTTCAGAAGTGGAAGAATCATTGACTAGAATTTGTGCTAGGTCAGTTCTTGGGGCCTTTCCATGCTGAAGCTACAGGCTCTGCACTCAGAGTGCAGACCTAAAAGGCCTAATTATGAGGAATAATCCCATATTAATGTCTGCTAAAAGTTTCATATTAAACTTTTTTACTCAATACACTGAATTACATTCCAATAACTTACTGGCTCTTCATGTTGTATTCTCTGATCTTGTCTATAAAGAGCTTCTGAACTGGATCAAGTTCCTTCGCCTTATTAAACACTATAGCAGAAAGGCCAATGTTCCTACGCAAGTGTATTGAGATGGCAGAGCGGAAAATGGAGGAAAACCTGAATAGCTGTTGGAGAATCATGATGAATTCGCAGAGGGTTTCAGCTAGAAACAAACAGAATGCATTAAGTTAGCAGTTTCTTGCATTTTTTTCTGTACTTTACATTTGCAAAAAGAAAAAAAAGTAGATCAGTTAAAAATGTGAACATTATTAAATGCAAGGAAACAACAAGAGATATAAATAGTCCAAAATTTTTAAATGAGTGACAATTTTGCTATACCCAAGAAATATACTTTTGGTAGAACGTATCCTCATTTAACCTACGATTCACATTTCTTCCACATTAATTGTCTGAATAAAAAAGTATAACAAAATGCTAAAAAAATGAACTGGTCATTTTTACTTGTAGTGCTTAGCAAAGATAACTGCATCTAAGTATTCATTTGGCACAAGGCATACTAATTCAGAGACAAAAATAAAGCTGATTAGAAAGTAGGTAGTTTTCACTGAGAATACAACAGGGATGAAAAGTAAGCTAGCAAATCTGTATTATTTGTTTTCATAAAAATACTGTGCTATACTAAGTCAGACACGTGTGATCTTTAAACCAATCAATGAACCTTTTAAGAAAATCTGACAATACTGACATTTACATGGATCATATTCATATGACTACAAGCCAAGTTTTGTGTTTGTATTTGTAAGTGAATTAGTAATAAAAAGGAAAGATTTTCAATGACCTTCTCAACCATCTCAAAGTTAAAAGGCAGAGTTTGCAGGGAAAGCCCTGAAGAAGGAGTTTTGTACTTGGCCCAACAGGTAACTACCCCCAACCCCGGCTCCCTGTGGGGCGCCGCCTGTCTAGACGCGAACCGGTAGTTTAAACCCGTCGCCGATCCCGGTTACCCCGGGGAACCGGCTACTGCGCCCACGCAGCCGAGCGGGCGCAGGGCGGAGGGCCGAGCAGGCCGGGCCCAGCCCCGCTCGGGGCGAGGGATCTGCCGCTGCCGGGGAGACCCGGGGTGCCCCAGCCCCGGGAAGGGCCGGGGGTGGCGGGGCCGGAGGCCGCCGGAGGCCGAGGCGAGCCCGTCCCGTCGCGCAGCCCGTGGCCCGGCCGCAGGGAATTTCGTCCCCGAGCGGCCAGACCCGGCGCCGGGCGGGGGTGCGGGGGGAGCCTCCGGGAGCCCCCTGCCCCGCACGGGGGTCGCCGCGGCATCCGCTCCCTGCCCGGCCGCAGCCCCCTCCCCCCGACCCAGCGGCGGCCGCGGCGGCGCGTTACAGGGGGCGGCGGGGTCCCTCTGCCTGGCTCCGGCTCCGGTCACCTTGGGGGGGGGGGGGTCACGGCACCGAGCCCAGCGCGCGGTGCACCCTGGGAAGCCCGGCCCGGGGGCAGAGAACTCTGGGGCCCGCGCTCCTCGCGTGCCCGCCCCGCCAGTCAGACACGGACCTAGAGCCGCCGCCGCGCGCCGACAGAACGAGCCAATAACAAGCCCGAGCCGCCCCCCACCAGCAGCAGCAGCACCGCTCAGCACTCACCACCGGAAATGAGCAGATCTACTTCCGAGCCGGAGAAAGCTAGGCCATTAACCCGGCCGTTAGGTCTCCGCGAAGTCCCGCCTCCTGCGCCCGCTGATTGGCGGGAGGCAGGTGGCGCCGCGGGGGCTGCCGGGAGTTGTAGTCCTTGCCCTTGTCAGGGGTGGGGGGGTGGTTGTGTTCGCGCTCCCGCCTCGCCTGGGCCCTGCACAGGCCTCGCCGCCCAATCCTCGGCGCGTTCCGCTCCCTTCAGCGCGGCGCTCGGGAGGCGGCGCAAGGACCCTGCAGAGCCGCCGCTAGCGAGCGGGGCGCGGGGGACTCGTGCGGGCCGCTCCGGTCGGGGCGGGAGTTTCTGCGGCGGGTGAGTGAGGCGAGCGGGCCGGGGGGCCCGGGGCGCCCGAGGGAGGGGCGGGTGGACGGGAAGCGCCGCTCTCCGTATCCGGGGGAGGGGGGCTCGGGCCTGGCTGCGGCTCGTGTTTTGTTTCCGTTTCTCCCCGGCGCAGCGAGTCTCATTTCCGTTTCGGGTTCAAACAACAAGGAGGGAGGCGGCGGGGACAGGGGCGAGGGGCCGGGAGCAGCCTCCCCTCGCGGGCTCTGTGCAGTCCCGGGGGGGCGAGGGCATCCCCAGGGCGCAGCGTTGCCCGCTGCCGCAGGCCCGTCACATGGCGGCTATGGGGCGCCGGGGGAGGCCTGATGCTCCCAGCCAATTGCCCGGGAAACCCGCCCGCCTTGTCCTCCTCCCCCCAGAACAGACAGGGGGAGGCCTGGCTGCTGTCGCAGCTACTGGGCCTGGCTGGCGGGCCCGCTGCCCCCCGGGAGCCCATTGTCCAGTCCCCACCCCGAGCTCTCGCTGGCTCCCTCCCAGCTACATCAAAGGCCCGAGCCCGCCGGCGGGCGCCCCGCAGCTCTCCGCCCCGCGCGGTGTCAGTTCAGTCGTAAAGGGGAAAGTGTGGCGATTGCCCGTGGTGGTGGTTGTTTTGGGCGCAGCGTGCGCAGCATACGCAGTTGTGTCCGCCGTGGACGCTGCTGTAAATCTCATAGTTCTACTTAGTAAGATGCCTGTTTTCTGGGACGGCCTCTTAAAATATTTTGTTCTGACTTTAGTTACAAGTGAATCATAAGATCAGTGTAACGGAACAAATGCAAAATGTTGTTTCTTGGTTTCTCTTTTGCTTCATTCTTGTGTGCTTTAACCAGTACTTCGTTTTATAGTCAATTTCCACTGGTATGCACTAGGTAGTCACCTTTCCCCATTCACACTTGTTTTTTTTGTGTGCCAGTACTAGAAGAGGAAAAATTTTAAAGCGCAGTAAAATATGACAGCAAGACCACAAAGACTGGCCCAGGCAATCAAAGGCACAGAGTTAATGTTAACTAAAAAATTACTTGGATTTCAGTTTGATTGTACCCTTTCACATCCATTGTTTCCAATTTATGTAAATATTTAAGGTAATGTGCTGCTAGAGATTCATGGTCTATATAGTAGAGGGAATCAATTGGTTACTTTGTTCTCTGCTCACAGTTATTAGGCACAGAAACATTCACACTAGTCTGTTTCACAATTACTTGTTTGTATTTGTATCCTTATTTCAATACTTATATTCAAATAGCACTAAGAGGCTCTAGTTATGATTGGAGCACCATTTGGTCTGATTTTTTTTATTATAAACAGAAGCGCACCTAATGCCAAGCCTTGGGGCCCTTGACAGTTTCTTAAAGTATACTTCACTAACACAGACAGACTACAGCAATTACCCATTGATCACAATAAGTGGGTCGCAGCATAAGACAAATGCAATCCCCCACGCCTCAAATTACTGGTCATCTTCCTGTCACTACCCAGCCATGCCCATCTCTGTAAATCTTTATGTTCTGTGGAAAAAAAGAGAGGCCTTGAAGTGTGTCCTGGAGGTTAACTAAGCGGTTACAGGACACCCTGCTAGCAGCCTCCTCTCTCTTGTACCAGTGGACGGTGGGGGCATTGTCTAGCTTAGGAGCCTCTGCTTTCCACAACTCTGGCAATGGATCACAGTGACAGAAGAAGTCTCTTGGATAGCTAGGTCCCAGGCCATTTAGGGTTTTACAGGTCAAACAAAATCTTAAAAATGAAGAAGCCAATGGACTATGATCTAGGCAGGTTGAGTTCACGTTTGATGTGCTCACAAAAAGAAATGCTGCTTAACAAGCCAGCTGCTGAATTCTGCAGCTCTTAGATGGATTTAAGGTAAAGATAAAAATAAGTTTTAAATTCTTTGGCCATTAATCTAATGCTGTCCTCATTTTGGAGAAAGATTAAAAATGATAAATAAGAAAAACTGCCCAAAAGAATAGTTTGACACTAACATACTGCACAAATTAAGTGACCGTACCAGATGCATTTTCATCTACATGCATTGATCATTGAACTTGGTGAGAAATAAGAGACCTCAGATGTAAAATTTTTGGTTTATTAGGTGTTTTGTAGAGTAATACTGAATACATTCACCTATAAGATGCAACGTGATTTTAAAAAATAACAGAAATAGATAACATATTTAATACAATATATTTTTAGGAAAAGTTTTATAGCTGTCAACAGCTTTCATATTTCTTCAGAGGACAGTATGTAATATAAATGGGACAGCAAAATCTCTCAACTATTTTTAAAACAATTTGAAATTTAAATGTTATCATCCAATGAAAGGTAAACCTGACCAGTTCATACAGCATCCAGTAAGTGTAGAAGCCTCCAAAGGAAGAGAACAAAAGCTACCTCAGGATGTATGATTTCTGCACCTATATGTCTGTTTAAATTCCTGAATTTGCCTCCTCCCAGAAAAAAACAAAACCATCAACTTACTACTTCCATTTGCCAGAACAAGCATTGTCAACTGCTTCATGGTTTCTGCAGCACCCTTCCATTTTAGAGCTGTGTAATTGGCTTTAGAGTTTGCAGCTGAAAACATTTTTGATAAAAAATATATGGAATTAACAAATTATTTTTATGTGAAACTATAATGCTCAAATTTTGCTTCCCTATCATTCATGAAACTACTTTAACAATTTTTCTTTTGCAGACCTGTTTTTGAGACTTTTTAGCCATGACTAAAAGAGATGCAGAGGAGCTGATAGAAATAGAAATTGATGGGACTGAGAAACAGGAGTGCACTGAAGAAAGGTATGTGCTTATGATCAATCAGTATTGCTTACTACTTGTGTCGCTTGAGCTGAAAATAGTTTACAGTTTTTATCAGATTTAGTATTTAGGTCCTGCTCCTATAGAAATCAGTCTGTCTTGTCATTGTATTCAGTGGGGAAAAGACTGAGCTCTTATTTAAGAACATAAGAATGGCCATATTGAGTCAGACCAATAGTCCATCTAGCCCAACAATAGCCAATGCCAATTGCTTCAGAAGGAATGAACAGACCAGGGCAATTATCAAGTGATCCATCCCCAGTTGTTCAGTCCAATCTTCTACCATTCAGATTTATAGACACCCAGAGCATGAGGTTGTCCCTGACCATCCTGGCTACTAGTCTTTGATGGATCCGTCCTCCACGAACTTATCTAATTCTTTTTTGAACCCCTATTTTTTGACTTTACCACATCTTGTGGCAATGAGTTCCACATGTTGACTGCATTGCATGAAGAAGTACTCCTTTTTGTTTATTTTAAACCTGCTGCCTATTAATTTCATTCAGTGACCCCCTGGTTCTTGTGTTAAGTGAAGGGGTAAAAAAACACTTCCCTATTGACTTTCTCCACAGTATTCATAATTTTATAGACCTCTATCATATCCCCACTTAGTCATCTCTTTTTCTAAGCTGTACAATCCCAGTCTTTTTAACCTCTCCTCAGATGGAAGCTATTCCATACTCTTAATCATTTTTGTTGCCTTTCTCTGTCCTTTTTTCCAGTTCTAATATATCTTTTTTGATATGGGTCAACCAGAATTGCATGCTGTATTCAAAGTCTGGGTGTATCATGGGTTTATTTAGTGGCATTATGATATTTCCTATCTTACTATTATCCCTTTTCTAATGGTTCCTAACATTGTAAGCTTTTTTGACCGTTGCTTCACATTGGGCAGATGTTTTCAAATAACTGTCCACGATGACTCCAAGTTCCATTTTTTGAGTGGTAACAGCTAATATAGACCATCATTTTGTATGTATAGTTGGGCTTATGTTTTCCCTTGTTATTACTTTGCATTTATCAACATTGAGTTTCATATGTCATTTTGTTGCCCAGTCACCCAGTTTACTGAGATCCTGTTGTAACTCTTCTTAGTCAGCTTTGGACTTAACTATCTTGAGTGATTTTTTGTATCGTCTGCAAACTTTGCCATCTCACTCTTCACCCCTTTTCCCAGATCAGTTACGAAAATGTTGAACAGGACTGATCCCATTATAGTTTGGTGAACCCCCCTGATATTTACCTCTCTACACTGTGAAAACTGACAGTTTATTCCTACCTTTTGTTTCCTATCTTTTAACCATTTACTGATCCATGAGAGGACCTTCCCTCTTATCTCATGACTGTTTACTTTGCTTAAGAGCCCCAGGTGAGGGACCTTGTCAAGGGCTTTCTGAAAATCCAAATACACAATATTCACTGGATCATCTTTGTCCACGTTTGTTGACACCCTCAAAGGGTTCTTCTAATAGAACGGTGAGGCATGATTTCCCTTTACCAGTGTTGACTCTTCCCCAACATACCATGTTCATCTGTGTGTCCGATAATTCTGTTCTTCATTATAGTTTCAACCAATTTGCCAGTTAATTAAGTTGGGTTTACCAGCTTGTAATTGTCAGGGTTGCATATGGAGCCTTTTTTAAAAAATTGGTGTTGCATTAGCTATCCTGCAGACATCTGGTACAGAGGCTGATTCATATACTGCAATTGGTAGTTTTACTATTTCATATTTGAGTTCCTTCAGAACCATCTGGTCCTGGTGACTTATTACTGTTTATCAGTTCGTTCCAAAACCATCTCTATTGACCCCTCAATCTGGGACAGTTCCTCAGCTGTGTCATCTAAAAAGAATGGCTCAGGTGTGGGACTCTCCCTCGAATTCTCTACAGGGAAGACCAGTGCAAAGAATTCATTTATGTTCTCTGCAGTCGCCTTGTCTTTCTTGAGTGTTCCTTGAGCACTTTGAGTATCCAGTGTCCCCACTGATTGTTTGGCAGGCTTCCTACTTCTGAGGTTCCTATTTTGCTGTTAGTTTTTGTGTCTTTTGCTAGTTGCTGTTCAAATTCTTTGGCTTGTATTCATAGACTCTAGGACTGGAAGGGACCTCAAGAGGTCATCAAGTCCAGTCCCCTGCCCTCGTGGCAGGACCAAATACTGTCTAGACTATCCCGGATAGACATTTATCTAACCTACTCTTAAATATCTCCAGAGATGGAGATTCCACAACCTCCCTAGGCAATTTATTCCAGTGTTTAACCAACCTGACAGTTAGGAACTTTTTCCTAATGTCCAACCTAAATCTCCCTTGCTGCAGTTTAAGTCCATTGTTTCTTGTTCTGTCATTAGAGGCTAAGGTAAACAAGTTTTCTCCCTCCTCCTGATGACACCCTTTTAGATACCTGAAAACTGCTATCATGTCCCCTCTCAGTCTTCTCTTTTCCAAACTAAACAAACCCAATTCTTTCAGCCTTCCTTCGTAGGTCATGTTCTCAAGACCTTTAATCATTCTTGTTGCTCTTCTCTGGACCCTCTCCAGTTTCTCCACATCTTTCTTGAAATGTGGTGCCCAGAACTGGACACAATACTCCAGTTGAGGCCTAACCAGTGCAGAGTAGAGCGGAAGAATGACTTCTCGTGTCTTGCTCACAACACACCTGTTAATGCATCCCAGAATCACGTTTGCTTTTTTTGCAACAGCATCACACTGTTGACTCATATTTAGCTTGTGGTCCACTATAAGCCCTAGATCCCTTTCTGCCGTACTCCTTCCTAGACAGTCTCTTCCCATTCTGTATGTGTGAAACTGATTGTTTCTTCCTAAGTGGAGCACTTTGCATTTGTCTTTATTAAACTTCATCCGGTTTACCTCAGACCATTTCTCCAATTTGTCCAGATCATTTTGAATTATGACCCTGTCCTCCAAAGCAGTTGCAATCCCTCCCAGTTTGGTATCATCTGCAAACTTAATAAGCATACTTTCTATGCCAACGTCTGAGTCATTGATGAAGATATTGAACAGAGCCGGTCCCAAAACAGACCCCTGCGGAACCCCACTTGTTATACCTTTCCAGCAGGATTGGGAACCATTAATAACTACTCTCTGAGTACGGTTATCCAACCAGTTATGCACCCACCTTATAGTAGCCCCATCTAAGTTATATTTGCCTAGTTTATCGGTAAGAATATCATGCGAGACTGTATCAAATGCCTTACTAAAGTCTAGGTATACCACATCCACCGCTTCTCCCTTATCCACAAGACTCGTTATCCTATCAAAGAAAGCTATCAGATTGGTTTGACATGATTTGTTCTTTACAAATCCATGCTGGCTATTCCCTATCACCTTACCACCTTCCAAGTGTTTGCAGATGATTTCCTTAATTACTTGCTCCATTATCCTCCCTGGCACAGAAGTTAAACTAACTGGTCTGTAGTTTCCTGGGTTGTTTTTATTTCCCTTTTTATAGATGGGCACTATATTTGCCCTTTTCCAGTCTTCTGGAATCTCTCTCGTCTCCCATGATTTTCCAAAGATAATAGCTAGAGGCTCAGATACCTCCTCTATTAGCTCCTTGAGTATTCTAGGATGCATTTCATCAGGCCCTGGTGACTTGCAGGCATCTAACTTTTCTAGTGATTTTTAGCTTGTTCTTTTTTTATTTTATCTTCTAAACCTACCCTCTTCCCATAAGCATTCACTATGTTAGGCATTCTCAGTGAAGACTGAAACAAAGAAGTCATTAAGCATCTCTGCCATTTCCAAGTTTCCCGTTACTGTTTCTCCCTCCTCACTGAGCAGTCCTGTGCTTGGTCTTCCTCTTGCTTCTAATGTATTGATAAAAAGTCTTCTTGTTTCCCTTTATTCCCATAGCTAGTTTGAGCTCATTTTGTGCCTTTGCCTTTCTAATCTTGCCCCTGCATTCCTGTGTTGTTTGCCTATATTCATCCTTAGTAATCTGACCTAGTTTCCATTTTTTATGACTTTATTTTTATTTTTTAGATCATGCTTTTACACTTGACTTGCCAGAGTTTATGCCCCTTTCTGTTTTCCTCAGTGTGATTTGACTTCCAATTTTTAAATCATGTCTTTTTGTTTCTAACCTCCTCTTTTACTCTGTTATTTAGGCATGGTTGCATTTTGGGTTGTTTTTTTTTGTTTTGTTTTTTGTTTTTTTTTGGTTCTCTTACTGTTTTTGTTTTTGTTTCTGGGGTGGGTAGGGGGATACATTTAGTTTGAATCCCTATTATGGTGTTTTTAAATAGTTTCCATGCAGTTTGCAGGCATTTCATTCTTGACCTTTCCTTTTTAATTTCTGTTTAACTTTCTCATATTTGTGTATTTCCTCTTTTTAAAGTTATATGCTGCTGTGGTACATTTCTTTGGTATTTTCCCCTCTATAAGGATGTTGAATTGAATTACACTATGGCTGCTGTTAACCAAGCAGTTCAGCTATATTTGCTTCTTGGACTCAGATCCTGTGCGCCACTTAGGACTAAATCAACCATTGTCTCTCCCCTTGTAGGTTCCAAGACTAGCTGCTCCAAGAAGCAGTCATTAATGGTGTGTAGAAATTTTAGCTCTATATTCCCAACCTGAGGTGATGTGCCCAATCAATATGGGGATAGTTGAAATCTCCCATTATTATTGAGTTTTCTGGTTTTGTAGCCTTTCTAATCTCCCTGAGTATTTCACAGTCACCGTTACCATCCTGGTCAAGTGGTTGGTAGTATATTTCTACTGCTATGCTTTTATTTTTTTAAGCATGGAATTTCTATCCATAAAGATCTAGTGCTTTTGGCCTGGACATAGGAAAATCAGACTAATGGAAAAAAGTTGTTTTACTATGCCGAAAGGAAGCCGTAACACAAAAGATGTAACTTGCTTAGGATGACCCATAGTATCCTGTTGTTAATTGTTGGGACTGCCATTTCTAATCCTTTTAGCACATTCTGTAAATATTTCTTCTATGCTATTTTCCTTTAGGTCATTTACTCTTTGTCAAACTAAATGATTGTAGTAAAAACAAACTTATTGTAGAAATGGAAATCACTTTTAGAACTAAACAAATCGTCAAGCAGCAATTAAGACTTTCAATACCCTGACTACAGTGTATGATGGGTCTGCATTGTTTGTGTTTTCTCAGTCATTTTTTTCTTTGTCTGCTACTTTTACTCTGGTTCTGTTAGTTTCTTCTCTTCCTTTCCTTTCCTTTCCTTTCTTCACTTCACTCTCACTACCTTGACAACTCCCTAGGAGCATGTTTGTGAATTCTGCAGCATGTGTACAGCCATTAAATCAGGGCTTGGCTACACTTGAAAGTTGCAGTGCTGGGAGTTACAGCGCTGGTCATGCAGCTGTGCAGGAACAGCGCTGGTGTGTGGCCACACTCACAGCTACCAGCGCTGGTGTGTGGCCACATTTGCAGCATTTGCAGCGCTGTTGGGAGTGCTGCATTATGGGCAGCTATCCCAGCATTCAAGTGGCAACAACGTGCTTTTCAAAAGAGGGGGGGTGGAGGGTGGTGTACTGTGACAGGGAGCGGGGAAGATAGAGAGAGTGGATTTTTGGAGCCAACACTGTGTGTTAGCTTCCTGGATTGAAAAATCAGAAAATGTTCGCGACCCCTTAGTCTTAATTGCAAACAGCCTGCATCCAACGCTGTTTCTCTGTCAAGCAAACATTCATTCCCTGCCTGCCTCTCATTTGATCGTTCACAGCCAGGTACAGATAGCTCCTGTTTGCTGTGATCAGTGTTTGTTTTTTAGATAAGCAGTTCAAGGGAGCTCCGATCAGAGTTCACAACAAAACAAAGAGAGGCTGCATAACAAAACAAAGAGAGTAATTTAGTTAAAAGCATTCTGGGATATCTCCTTATTCCCTGGAGGCCAATAAAAGCACTGGTGTGTGTCCACACTTGATGAGCAGCGCTGGATCACCAGCGCTGCAATCGCTACACTCCAACCTGACCAGGTGTACAGCCAGTGCTGCAGCCAGGGAGTTGCAGCGCTGGATGTGCCTTGCAGGTGTGGATGGTTACTAATTGCAGCGCTGGAAAGCCTCTACCAGCGCTGCAACTTGCAAGTGTAGCCAAGCCCAAAGTATGTTCTTCTCTAGCTGCCATTCCCAAGTGCTATAGAAACTTCTGATTCCAACTTTCTGCCATCACTTTTCCCATCAAAGGAATGTAAACCAAAGCAGTTTGTAACTAGAAACGAGGGGGAAGATAATATCCATGACATTAACAGCGCAGCCACCATTGCTGCAAATACCGGAGATTAAAAGCCTTTTTCTCTACATGAGTTACCTTACTTAATTGTCACTGTCTGCCAGTTCGGGGCCCCAGCACCCTGTCTTGTTGAGCCAAACACTCCCGTCTGCTCCAACAAAGACCCAAGGTCTGAATTACTTGCCCCAAAGCTGCAGGTTTACCTGAAAGCAGCTAACAGAAGTGTTCCTGTCTTTAACACTCAAATGCCCAATTCCCAATGGGGTCCTTAACCCAAATAAATCCATTTTACCCTGTATAAAACTTATGCAGGGTAAACCCATAAATTGTTCGCCCTCTGTAACACTGATAGAGAGATATGCACGGCTGTTTGCTCCCCAAGGTATTAATACATACTCTGGGTCAATTAATAAGTAAAAAGTGATTTTATTAAATACAGAAAGTAGGATTTCAGTGGTTCCAAGTAGTAACAGATAGAACAAAGTAAGTCACCAAGCAAAATAAAATAAAATGTGCAAATCTATGTCTAATCAAACTAAATACAGATAAGATCCTCACCAGTTCCAGAATGTTTCCTTTTACAGACTAATCCAGGGGTCGGCAACCTTTCAGAAGAGGTGTGCCGAGTCTTCATTTATTCACTCTAATTTAAGGTTTCGCATGCCAGTCATACATTTTAACGTTTTTAGAAGGTCTCTTTCTATAAGTATATAATATATAGCTAAACTATTGTTCTATGTAAAGTAAATAACATTGTTTTAAATGTTTAAGAAGCTTCATTTAAAATTAAATTAAAATGTAGAGCCCCCCGGGCCGGTGACCAGGACCCGGGCAGTGCGAGTGCCACTGAAAATCAGCTCGCATGCCGCCTTAGGCACATGTGCCATAGGTTGCCTACCCCTGGACTAATCTCCTTTTAGCCTGGGTTTAGCAATCACTCACACCCCTTGCACACTGTCCTTTGTTCCAGTTTCTTTCAAGTATCCTGGGAGGTGGAGAGGCTCTTTCTTTAGCCAGCTGAAGACAAAGTGGAGGGGTCTCCCAGAGGTTTAAATAGGCTTTCTCTTGTGGGTGGAGACCCCCTCCTCACTTGTATGCAAAGTCCAGCTCCAAGATGGAGTTTAGGAGTCACCTGGGCAAGTCACATGTCCATGCATGACTCACTGGTTTTTACAGGTAGCATCCATTGTTTACATGCTATCTTGAACTTCCTCAAGTAGACTTCTTATGTGGATTGGAGCATTCCAAGATCCATTGTACTTTAAATGTTTCTTAAGTAGGTACTTAATTTCAACATTCCTTTCTCCGGAACTGACCAAATGCTGTACTACGGTTATTTAGAAATCAAGCCCGTATGCAGCCAACATTCATAACATTCATAACTTTGAATACAAAAACGATACATGCATACAAATAGGATTAATACATTCAGTAGATCATAACCTTTATAGAGATATGTTACATGGCATATGTAGCATAAAACACATTCTAAGCATATTTCCATAAAGCCTTATGGGAGGCACTATCACAGCTTCCTCTGTGTATAAGCCAGCCCTTCAAAGCTCTCCTTAGGATTGGAACTCCATACCATTTAATGAGGTATCTGGGTCAACATAGCTTTAAAAGTAGATGACAAAACCAAGGTCACTCTTCAGGTTTCTCCTTGTAGCATGCAAACTTCTGTATCCTTTTATATTATCTGCAGTGTGCATGGAGTTTGACCCATTCTTAATATGAAAACGTAGAGTGAAATTTCTCTACCTGCTCTGTACTATAATCGTTTTCTTTCCTTCATTGACTAATATTCCTAGCTAAGTGCCTGCTTTATCCTGCTGTCTGTCCTTACTATATGCTAAATTTTAGACTTGCACCACAATGAGGCTGGATACGCATGTGTGCCCTGCTCTGGAAGCTGTGGCTGCCAGTGAGTCACTGCAGTGCTCTATATAAATGCCTGAATGCTATTGCACTGAACCCCATTTATCCCTCCCAGGACTAATTATTTCCTCCCAGATTTCTTGGAGAATCAAAGAGAAAAAATTATTTAACAAAAGATAGCAACAATTCAACTCCTTCCCCAGTTCCAGGTGATGCCAGAGTCATTCCTACCTGCCGGGTGGATTTCACAGCTCTTTCTGTTTCCCTAGTCTGTCAGTTTCTTCCCTTTCTCCAGTTCACCATCACTTCCCTGGTGCTGTATTGCTGTTGTGCTCTGCCCAGCTCCTGTTAACACTTCATCCCCTCGCTCTCCCATGACCAGGAAGGTGTGTGTGTGTGTTGGGGGCGGGGAGGGTCCACTTTCTCTTTATTTTCCAACTGCCACGGAATCTTCTGATTCCAACATTCCATCCCTTTTCTGTTTAAAGGGGAGTCACCAGAGCATTCTGCTTGCTGTTGTGAGTAGAGTAGAGAGAAGGAATCTCGTTATGGGCATACATTTTCATTACGTTAACTGCAGTGTCACCATCACAACAAATACCCAAGTTTGTTAATATTCTACAGGAGTTCCTTGGATACCAAAAGGGTTTTCAAAGTCAAACAAGATGCTAATAATTTCAAATTGTCAGGTAATTATATAGTCCTGGGTAACCATTGATTACACATCCTTGTGATAATCTATTTACCTGGATTGTCCAGACCTTGGATATAAAGAAATACCTAATTTATCACAATGTAACAGTCTTAACTCTAGCACATGAAATGATTTTTGATGTATTCTAAGATAAAAATATGTATGTATGTGGACTTTTATATGTGGCTGATCATAGTGCCATCTAAACATAAAACTTGTTTTAGGAAAGATTTTGTGTTGTTTATTACTGATAAAAGAGCAGTATTTAAAATTGGAATAAAGTTTGTTTTGTGATAAAATCTGCATTTTTATGAAGAAAGTGAAATGTTGACATGGGCAGTGTAAGATTTATGTCATTAACTATTTCACTTCCTTGCTTTTAAGTACTTGGGTTTTGTAAATGGTGATATTTAGAGTGAGAATCCTTTAAGTGGGTTTTTGAACAAAGAGATTTTTTGGTATTTCTTAGTGTCTTGACTTTTGCCCCCTAAGTCTGTTCGTTTTCCTTTTGTTTGTCTGGAAATATACATATAAACATTTTTAAAAAATCAAATAAAAGGATAGGGGCTGTTTGTGGGTGCAGCGATCTACCTACACAGAGCGGCCTTCAGGATGGGTCCTGTGTTAGCCCATCTGAAAAATGTTGGCATTTCCAAACGCATTACCTAGTTTCTTTGCACTCATCTAGTTCTTTTTCATTTGGGGGAATGAATACATAAGTGAGCAAGCATTATCCTCATTTTAAATTTTTTCTAACTAATTAGAGATTTGGAAAATAAATTCAGTCAGTGAGTTGTATTATCCTAGCATTTCTGAGATCAGGGTTCTGTTCCCGTGATTTCCCCAAATCTCCTACTTAACTATTGACAAGTCATTTAAATTCTGTTCCTCACTTAGTTATGCTGTTTGGTGACCTTTGGAGAGTGCAGGAAGTGACTATTTCTATTCCTTTTGACTTGTGTACATGATTTTTTTTAGTCACCATGTTTGGGGTTTGGTTTGGTTTGGTTTTTCCCATTTTTATTGGCAGAATTATTGTTTTCAGAAATGGCAGATTTTTATTTAAACATTTTACTATTTTTGCCTCTAACAGTTGCATCTTGCACCTGCCAATTTTAATGTTTGTTTCAGATTTTAATTGTGATGGGATACATTTGGACAAATAGAAGAACACAGACATTCGATAAGTGGCACAATTTAAAAAAAAATCCTTTTAAAATTCTTATCTCAAAAATCACGTATTCAGAAACATTGCAGTTGACTAAGTACTATTCACAAAAAGATATCGGTAGCTTAAAAACTGCTTAATTATGATTTTTTAAAATTCAAAAATAGCTGGTGCCCAGTTTTAAGGAATAGCAACAAGCTGTTTGAGATGGAATATAAATGTAAGACAAGTCCAAACGTGCAAATCAGAGTGTCTTTTAAATGACTTGTAGTTCTAACTATTCACACATTGCTGGATTTAAATTAAACGGAACCACTTGGGAAAAAAAGACCAGAGTGTCATCGAGTAAAAACATCTGATCACCCCACCCTCTCTATCCCTAGTCTTCAGAGTCAGAGCTCTAGCCCCAGCTGCAACTTCAAAGAGCTGTCTACAGCTGTTTTTAGAGCCCTTAACTTGAGTGCTGCAAGCTTGAGTCTGTTGACCCAAGCTTGCTGCTGCGGGCTGTGTAGGCATACCCTCAGTAGGGCTTTCAATAAACTTAAAATTCAATAAACTTAAAATTTCTGGCATCAACATTCACTTTTGCATAGCTTATCTCCAATTTGTTTTAACCTAGCTATAGCTTTTATTACCATAGGAGAACACACAGCTAGTGCATTTTCAAAGCTGTTTTGTTAACATTCGGTTAATGATCAATTCTTTGATCCTTTGGTGTTTAAGCATCGTTGAGCAGACGTACACCACAGCAGAATTTGTGAGTCAGGCTATTGACATCAATGAACCAGTTGGAAATCTTAAGAAGTTGTTGGAACCAAGACTTCAGTGTTCCTTGGATGCACATGAAATCTGCCTGCAAGATATCCAGGTAAATCAAGGAGGGTTGAAAAACTTCTTCTGAGGGTTCAAACTGTACTCTGGGACTAGTTCCGTATATTCAGTCCCTTTCCTCCACTCTGATCTTTATATAGGGGGTCTCACTCTTCAGTTTGCTAAATTGTTTACAGTTTACAAATGCCAGCCTCATCAACTTCAAACTGTTTATAATATGTGCCCACTAATTACTGATTTACTGCAAATAAAACTGGGAAACTTCTAGGGTTCATATCAGAAATGTATCTCAGTAGCAGAATGTCTTGTCAATTTTTTGGGGGGGAAATAAACATAATTTGGAAGTACAGATCGTACCTTGGAACATAATTCTTAGTGTACCTTAGGTCAGGTGTATTGACTGTTCTCTGAAGCCCTGGCTACTTGCTGGTTCCAGAAGAGCTTTACACAGCATTGTTTTGTGTTTTCTGATATTTACAGGTCTAGTTGTAAAGATTGTTCTGCAGTTATACAAAAACATTTTTAAAAAAATCACAATATGTATGTTTTTTTAAATAGATGGTTACTGCAGGGTTTCCTGGATGATGATTTTTTATTTCAATACAATTTGATTTCATTATAATTTTTATAAAGCTTAAATAATACAGCCATTAAATAAAGACTTGGTAACCTTTCTAATTTCCTTCCACTCTTGTTAATACTTAAAGATTCTCTAGAGTGCCAGAAAGGTTATTGGCATACATTGAAATCACTTTATTTCAACCCTGGTTAGGTAGTAACAGGGAGATTTAAAAGAAAGTATGTACGATATTTGTTGGCCCTGATGTATGGTTACTGTTCACCATACATGAGAACTTATGTTCTGGAACTTCCACTGCCAGAAGCTGGGAGTGGGCAACAGGAGATGGATCACTTGATGATTACCTGTTCTGTTCATTCCCTCTGGGGCACCTGGCATTGGCCACTGTCGGAAGACAGGATACTGGGCTAGATGGACCTTTGGTCTGACCCAGTATGGCCATTCTTATGTTATTACAGTATGTGTATATATTTCTTTATCTGTAGAATAGGAGCTGCTAACAAACTCTGTAGTAGTGACATTCCTAGTGATGAGAAGTTACGTCCCTATTTTCCCAGAAAGAAAACATGGATTTTGTATCTGTCCATACACAAAGTAAAACTATTTCCCCATGCTAATTTTTCCCCGTACTGTTACTCACACCTTCTTGTCAACTGTTGGAAATGGGATATCCTGATTACCACTACAAAAGTTTTTTTTTCCTCCTGCTGATAATAGCCCACCTTAACTGATTAGTCTCGTTATAATTGGTATGGCAACACCTGTTTTTTCATGTTCTCTGTATGTCTGTCTATCTTCCTACTGTATTTTCCACTGCATGCATCTGATGAAGTGGGTTTTAGCCCATGAAAGCTTATGCCCAAATAAATTTGTTAGTCTCTAAGGTGCCACAAGTACTCCTCATTCTTTTTCCTGATACAGACTAACACGGCTACCACTCTGAAACTTATCCTTGTTGTTGATCAAAAATGCTGTAGGCAACAGTTGTAGGTGAAGTTGTAGTTTTTCAGAGTTTCTTTGTGAGATAGGTCACTTTTTTTATTTTTTCTAAAGTTTACAGAAGAATGAGTATAGTTTTTCAAAAGACAAAATACAGGAATTGAATAGCAAATATTAAATTCTATCCATTTTTTTCCTTATTCAGATCCTACAAATACACAAAAATGAACAGTTATCTAATTTTTTCCTATAGCTATCTTCTAGCTAGAGTTGTTGCCAAAGAGTGTAACATAGAGATTCTTTGCATAATAAAAAATCAAATTTAGAAATATCTGTTAGAAAAATTATCACAAGATATTATATTCAGGACACAAAGATGTATCAGATATTGACATCTGAATTAGATTCTTCAGTGACTAGTATTTTTTTTATTATGAAGCTGAGGTAGTAAAAAAAGGCTTCGTTGTCATAGTCAAAAATATATATGTAGTTTATTTTTCAAGTAAATTAATTTTAGCAGGAAATATTGCCAAGGTCTAAAGGCCCAAAGGATAGAACTCAGATTATAAAGCTGACTTTCTGTAGCTACTCAGAGCTCAGGAAATACTGAAAAGTTACATTTGCTAAAACTGCAGATTACATTTTTGTTTCAGACCTCCCTCGTTATGCTATTATTGACCTATTGTTATGTGAAAATGACTAGTCACTGAGTTACAGTTTGTTTGACAAAGTGTATTTTTAAAAGATTACAGTAGACTTTCAGTATATCTAAAGTACCAATTAATGAAGCTGAAAAGGATGCAGTTTATCTGATAGATCCTTAATAAGGATCTATTTGCAAATCTCTCAAACTTCAATATTTGATCACTATAATTAACCATGGAGGATTTTATTAGGCTTACAATCATTATATTTGTCATCCTGTTAACGCTCTTGCTGTCACTCCCTGCATAGAAATCTGTAATTTTTTTTTTTTTATTAAACCTCTGTAGTATGTTGTTTGAAGCAGAGTCTAGCTTACTGCAGAGATTCACTTGTAGTAAAGTGTTGGGAGTGGAATATGGTGAAGATCTGGAATAGTATTTATGTTCTGCTAATGTAATTGCTTCTAAAGCAGACGTAACCGAAAGCAGTCATGGAGGACACTGAATGAAAAGAATGTATCTTCTCCCAGCCTCATTTGGGGTTTTGATTAGCTCAGTGGTGAAAAACCAACTCCCTCTTTCCCTTTCTGTCTCTTTGGCCAGGTATACACTAAAAATTAGGTTGAGATAGGTGTGTTGCTCAGGGGGTTGAGAAATTCACACCCCTGAGCAACATAGTGAAGCCGATCTAGCACCTGATGTAGACATCACCAGGTGGATGGAAGATGACCTACCTACTACCTTTTCGGGGAAGTGGATTAACTACAGTGGCAGGAAGACCTCTCCCATCACTGTTGGCGCAGCTGCCACAGTTCTAGTGCAGACATGCCCTTATTTGATATAATGATGAAAAGAGGAAGGGAAAGATAAGGCTCTCAAGAGCCAAAAACATAGTTAATGACTCCCTTACGTAGAAATGCTTCTTTGTAGTGGGCCTCACAATGTTATGTCCCAGAATATAAAAAAAATTTACCAACACCTAAAAATGGAAGTTGGGGGAAGAGCAAATTTTTTGCCTCTGCGAGAAATAAAGAGGTGAAAACAGAAATGAAGGTAGTCTCGTTGATGTCTATGATTGTGGCCTGATAGAAACAGCCTCTATCTGGTTCCCAGTACCAATTATAACTGATTAGTGATTGGGGCTGTTACCCAGAGGACACAGAGGGTAGGGCTATCTGATGGAAATAGCTCCCAGCTGGTTCCACACAGTGGCTGGGGAGTGAAATGTCACTTTGAATTCTGTTGTACTGAACAGATCAATAACACACTGCTTTTTTTTATATACTGTTGAGTGAAATAAATGACTTTCTGTAGAAAGTTTGTGTACAAGAGAGGAAGATAGTACTGTAACAATAAAAGTATTAAAGTCCATGTAAAAGATGCATTAAAGAATTAATCAGAATCACAGCCAATGTGGCATGATGTAGTATTTCAGAGGCATAAAGCAAAGACTGTCTAGACAACTATCTTTGATTGATGTCGTGAGCGACTATTAAATAGTATTAAGTATCTGTGTTAAAGGGATACTGTCAACTTAAAAAAAAAAATCACACTTTTGTGCATAGTTGCAGTTACCACCTAAGATTAGAGAGAGAAGTGTTTTTCTTTTTTACTTTGTGCATTTTGACAGTACATTGTTTATAGTTGGCGTCGCTGTTTCTCCTGTGGCGTTTTTTGGGGTCTCTTGCACAGCAGCAAACTGCTTTTAACTAATTTCTTTTAAAACTGACCAGATTGGAGGTTGACAAGTTCCTTTAAAATTTTTGTAATTGGAGATACTGTTAATCAGAATGGAGTAATTTTTCCTCTTTAGATTTGAAATTTCTCTGGATAAAGAGCATGTATACTATGACTGTATACAGTGTTGCATACGCTGTTGGTGATTAAGACTAAAAATATTTGATAGCTGCAGTTAGGAACTCAAGTATTCTGATGCCCTGATATATATGTACAGAGTTTTGAACTGAATATACAAGATAACTTTATAAAAGCATTTAATTATAAGTCTAGTAATTTAAAAAAATTTCCTCCTTGTATAAAGCTGGACCCAGATCGCAGTCTCTTTGATCAAGGAGTAAAGACAGATGGAACAGTACAGCTTAGTGTACAAGTAATATCCAGACAAGGTAAGCAGTTAAGCATTTTATTTGCTATCATACAAGGTGAGCCATATTGTAAGTGTATTTATGTTCATGCAGTACCATTTTTAACTGTAGCATTCAAAATATAACTGCATTATTCATGCTTCTATAGGCTGATTTTTCCATTGTACACCATAGGTTTTTAGAGTGACAGTTAAAATTTGTCATGGACTGATGTTTCTGCAGCCCAAAATGTGTCTCTCTATATAAATCTCAAACTAGGAAAACTGATGGGATGGGAACAAGGTGGAACTCGCCCATACGCTGCATGTGAGAGCTTTCAATGAGGACAAGCAGTTGTTTGTCTCATGCTGGACAAAGTATCTGGTCAAATGAAGCAGAATTGCCACCCACTAATTGAGACACACATTAGTATAACGTGAACTTACTGCTTCATGAATAATTAATTTATGGTGGCATTGTCAACTGACCACATACTAAAGATTCAGAAGCAAAAGCCTAAGGTAGTCATTTCTTTGCTGGTACCTGTGTTTCTGGGATATATTGGACTAAATCATAGGGACACATAACCAATGTTTCTTCTTCTAGTGCGGGTTCCTGTGTGTATTCCACACATGGGTACGCATGTGCTTGTGTTCCTGAGACCAGAGATTTCTAGCTAGTATTGTCCGTTGGTTTGTGCCCGTGCAGTTGTTCCTTTCATGCTCCATACCAGGACCATAAGGGCTACTGTGGATAGACACCTCTCCAATTCCTTCTTACTGCTACATGTCCTGAGTGGTAATCCTCTGTATTAAAAGCTATCTTCACATAGTCTTCAAAACCTGTAAATATGATTGTATGTAGTTAGTATTCTTAGTGTTTTAGTGATTTTTATATTCTGGTTAGTATAGTTTTAGTTTCTCCCTTCCTTGGAGAGCCTCTTCTTGCAGAGAAGGACTATGCCCAAAGTCCCCAGGTTTAAGAACTGTCTCCTGTCCTGTCTCAGTTAGTGATGAATGCCAGCTCTGTCTTTACTGCTTTGAGGAGGGTCATGTCTCTGCCACATACAGTTCTGCTGCTCCTTATCTCTTCAAACCCATGAGGGAAAGGAACTTTGACTAAGCAAGGACCTCATGGAGAAGGACAATAGACCCCAGTCAGCTACAGGCCAGGGAGAAACCCTTCCCTGCCCCGGTATATTGGCCTCAGTCTGTAAGCTGCACCCCCCTGAGCATGCGCTCTGGAGCAGAGGCCAGAGCTGTTAAGCCCAAGGAATCGCTGCTTCAGGCCTCTCATTACAGTAAGGGGCACTTTTGCAAACACATGAACAGATCCCCTTCTAGATGTGTTCTTGAAAGTCCCATCAGCAGTGCTGCCCAACTAAAGCAAGCTAGTGCCTACCTGTTTCAACACTGCGCTACTCCCCGGAAGGAGCCAGCTGTGGGTCCAGCTTCTAGGCAGGGGGGCCACGGGACTCCGTGTGCTGCCCGAGCACCAGCTCCACACACCATTGGCTGGAAACCGGTGGACACAGTTGATGCTGCATCTAGAGCTATAGCTATGCTGATAATTCTGAGGCATGAATCTTGACTCTGCTCTTCAGGGGTTTCCCCGGGAGGTCCAGAACACCATTTGGACTTGCTCTTCGAATGTAATCTCTTCAGTGAAAAGACTGCAGGACAGCCCTCCACTCCTTGGGTATTTATACCCTGGTCCCAAAGATAAGATACCGCAAACAGGTGTATAAGCCAAGACCTCTCCCTCAGCAGTTCTACCAGCAATACCCTTATGAACCACTATGCAAATGCCAGAGGATAGAAAGACCTAGGTGTGCAGCTTCTTCCACATCTGCTCAACCCCACCCACCAACCAGGATTTACTTTTGATAGGATACTTGAGAACCACATAACTTTATTGATGCCATTCCTTATGGCTCCTCAAACCTTTGGTGTGGCGGTCTTGCCCTTTTTGCCACAAGTGGAGGGCAATAACAATGGATAAGTGGGTACTAGAGATCATTCACGTCAACTTGCATCATCAAGATTCTCCCACACGCCCAATCCTCGTCAGAGATGTGGAGCACACCTGGACCGTGTCACTGCACAAGGCACGTGGATGACTCAGCAGGGCAGGATGCATATTAATCTCATAGAATTAAGGGCCATCTACCTAGCCTGTGATGCATTCTTCCCACTTATGCTGTCCCATCATATCCAGGTAACATCAGACAACACAATGACTGTCTTCTACATAAACAAACAAAGTGGAGTGAAATATCTTCCTCTTTGTATAGAGGCAGTCAGTTTATAGAATGGGTGCATCAGGAACCACAGCTCACACTTGGTAACATATGTATCAGGTGCACAGAACTCTTTGGTGGATAATCTCAGCAGGCACTTCTCCACAGACCATGTAGTGGGAGGTAAACAGTTCCATCCTGAATGAAATCCTCACTCACTGGGGAAGGCCATTCTGGGACCCGTTCACCCTCCCAGATGAACAAGAAGTTCAATATGTACTGCTCCAGAACAGCAGTGAGCTGTGACCACAGGGGTGATGCCCTTCTGTTATCCTGGGCAGACCACCTGAGCTATGGCTTTCCTCCCATCTGACTGCTACCACAAGTTCTGCAAAAGATTCATCGTGATGAAGTTCAAGTCATTCTCAGCACACCCAACTGACCCAGACAATATATAATGGAAGTTTGAGGAATAAAAATCCTAAATGTGTATATCCTCTTACCAGGGCTTTGGAGCTGTGCTCTGGCTCCACTCCAGCTCCAGGCAAGCAACAGCATATCTCTCAATCTTCAAGCCTGTCAGTGTATGACAGAAGTAACTGATCGAATGGAACATTTTACTTATCCATTTTTACTTATCCATCTTGGAGGGGTCAGCTTACTCAATCATAAGCCAGTTCGTTTATAAGCAGGAATTAACTGAAATGTGCGACAAATTACCACAATGTGGAATATCTGTAGGTTTTTTGTCATCCGTGCATTGTGATCATTCAAAATGCTGCTAGTATGTTACATTTTTTTGGCCGCCTAACTGGTCACATCCCTCTGTTGGCTTTCCTTTCTCCTCCAGATCAGGCACAAGTTTCTTGTCTTCACCTGTAAGATCTTTTATCAGTTAGTTCTTCCCTACCTTTACTATCACTGTCAACCATGCCAGCCTTCATCTGCTTTACTCTGCTTATCTGTCAAAGCACCTTTGTGTTTTTTCCCATGATACCCCTTTTATGTTTGTAAAAGTCTGTGAATCCCCCACTTTCTCCTCCTTCAAATAGCTCTATAGTACTTATTGATGTGAATCTTATGGACCACCTTGTCACGCTGCCTGGCATGGGTCACGGCTGAGTGCCAAATTCAGGACAGACTGAGAAATAGGGCAGACACCCTCTTTTCCCCCCACCTCCCCCCAAAAAAACCAAAAAACAAAACTGGTGGTTTATTCTACCATTAGAGGTCACAAAGCCAGTAACAAAAATGAGCTCCTGTATCACAAGAAGCCAAAATATAGTCCCCCTTAGGCATTCAAGCTCCTGGCTTACCACCCACATCTGGACTTCTGTGATAAATGATTATTAAAATCAGAAATCACATATTATAGGTTCTTCCAATTCCAAGGAGATGGCCACTCACCCCAAGTGAATATGTGCTTTCAGGATCTCACCAAATGCCAATCTTTAGTAAACTAACTAAAGATTTATTTAAAATGAAAAGAAGAAAAGGAAAGTTTATTAAATGCTTAAAGGAATCGTATTCATTACAGTTGATTTCAGAGTCTATCGGTCAGGATAATAGCTAGCAGACTTACCATCACTGCTTACAATAAGTTTCTCTGGATCACTCCAAAGATTGGGGGGGATCATCAGTTCTTTGTTCAAAGCTTCCTTGATTTTAGAAATTACAGTCCAGAGAAGTGGAGCAGGAGTAAAGACCAAGAAATGATGTCACTATCTCATTTATAGTTTCAGTCCAAGTGCATGGAAAGATACTGGCAAAAGATGGAGTCTTAGGTCACATGTCTTTACATGCCTTGCTGAACCATTGAGCAGCCATTGCCTCACTGCTCTCTGAAACATCTCCAAGAGGAGCTCACTGGGTGAATTGAGTCTACTCAATCGCCCATTAACATGTGCGTAGTTCGTCAACACATGGATGGCCCAACACAGGGGTGGCTAGTCTGGATGTAAATTTGCCATGTGGGTGCCACTCAAGAACAAAACATATTTTATATACAAATGCATAGCCAATATTTATAACCTCAGATACAATGGCGATAAATTTATTTAAACAGGTAATCATACTTAACAGATTATAACTTTTCCATAGATCCCTTACATGACATACTTTATACAAGATTTACTTCAACTTTGTAACAGTGGTGACTAAACTAGTGCAACTAGTTATCTTCCATTTTATACAGCATCACACACCTCTCCTGACCATGAATAGGCAGTAGTGATCTGAGACTAGTGCTTGATCAGATAATCTCTGTACTTTTACCTCGTTCTTTCAACCCTTGTTTTCTGTTTCATCTACATGTTGTCTCTTGTCTGGGAAGGTGTTGTCCTTGTTTGTACAGCGCCTAGTACAGTGGAACACTGATCTGTGTTTGCAGCCCCTTTGTGCTATTGTAACACAAATAATTAGTTCAGGCCTTCTGTATACATCTTAAGGAAATGTAAAAGGGTGCACACCCTTTCATATATATATATATTTATTTATGAAGAGATAAAAAAATGAAAGGATATGTCTAATATAAAATGAAAGAGGTGTGTGTGTGTGTGTATAAAATATAAAAGTGTCACAAGTCATGTTTAGGTGAGCAATCAGTTACTGAAAGGTTTTATTGATATCTAAAATGTCTAATTCCCCAAAGACTCTTAAGACAGTTTCCAACAGCAATTCTCATTATCTCACAGATAAACAAAATAAGAACCATTACATCCTTTTTTGGATTACTGGCTAAACAAACATAAATGGTATACAGTTCACTTTTGACTTGTTTAGTTACTAATATTTATTAACCCCAGTAGCTTCAACATGCTATTTATGTACAATGTGGTGCAAGATTAGATACATAGTTCTTGTTACAAAAAAGTGGATGTTTATTGGCTTGTATAGTAGGTCAGATTCTGCCATCGTTTACTCCTGTATGTTCCTTTTGGGTTCAGATAGGTTGCATGGATGTAACAGGACAAAGTTTGCCCCTCTGTGCTTAAAATGGGTTCCTGGAAATCAAAAAGTTAAATATAGTTTCTTTCAAATGGGTTGCAGTTGTCATTGTGACTGACTTCATTGTTTTGTTAGTTAAAGGTGCTCTTCAATTGTTTTTTAAATAGAATCCTTTCTGAAATTTCTTTGTCACTGAAATGGCGTCTTTACTACAAAGGATAACACTTTTATTCAGCATTTCTCCTGTGCCTTAAGGAAACTTTTGATAAAGGAAGAAAGAATAAAAATTTCCTCTGAATTAGAAAGTCTAAAGTTCAGATGTTTTGTAATTGATGTTTTCTCACTTTCAGCTAATTTAAACCTGAAAAAACTTATTGAGCGAGAAATACAGTTCTCTAATATTCATGACAAGAATGAAATACTAACAGATAACACTTAATAGTAGTCAGCAAAACAGTTCACCAAGTGTTGTAGCATCAAAACTGTTTTTGTCCCATGTCTCTTTATGGGTTTGTGCAGAAGGCTTTGTACAATGAATAAAATGTACTTGTTCTTCTTCAAGTACTTGCTCATATCGATTCTAATTAGGTGTGCGTGCACAGCGTGCACGATCATCGGAGAATTTTTACCCTAGCAACACTCAGTGGGTCGGCTGTAGTGGCCCCCTGGAGTGGCGCCTTATGGCGCTGGATATTACCCCAGCCGACCCAGCACCCCCTCAGTTCCTTCTTACTGCCCGTGACGGTCATTGGAACTGTGGAGCATGACTTAGCTGTCCTCCACTCTCCCTAGCTTTTGCTTCCCAGTTTTAGATAGATGTTCCAGTTGTTATAGTTGTATAGTTAGTATAGTGCGGTAGTTGTTTTAGTTATAGTGTTAGGTTTGTGATTAAATTTAGAGGGTTGGAAGGGGTCCTTCCCCTTCCCCTCTCCCCCCCCAGCCTGCCGGGCTCATGCCTAAGGCTCCGGATTTTAAACCGTGTTTAGCCTGTTCAAAGCCTATGACAGCGGGAGACCCCCACGACTCTTGTTTGAAGTGTCTCGGGGAATCTCACCAGGCCGACAAGTGTAGGATCTGTAAGGCATTCAGACCTCGAACCAAAAAGGAGAGGGACTTTTGGCTCAAGCAGCTCCTTATGGAGGTGGCCCTTAGCCCGGATCCCCTATCAGCACGCCAAGTTTCGGCGTCGGTGCACAGTGCCCCAGCGGCGGCTTCAGGTCCTGCACCACAGGGAGACTTGGATAGAGGCCTGCAGCACCAGACCTCTCCAGCACAATCCAGTACAAGTAACTTGGCACCGTTCTCTGTCGCCGGGCCCGAAGAGACAGCGTAAGCTGGAGGTGACTGCCTCTCAGCAACAGGCACTGGCACCGCCTTTGCCAATCTCAGAGTTGCATCGGCACCAGAGCAACCGAGAGTACAAGCGCCGATATTGGCACCATTGACTCCAGCACCGAGGGAGGAACCATTGAGTCCAGCGCACACTGGCTCCCCGACCTGAACCGTGGTTGAGCCCCGCCGTCCGTCGACGCCGGAGACATTTGCAACAGCAAGAGACCTCATTGCCCTCACAGAGCCGGCACCAGCACAGGCTACAGCACTGCCTCCAACTCGTGCAGTACAGTCTAGGGGCAAGCCAATCGCAAACACTACCAATTTGATGTCCTTCCCTTCAGCCTGTCGATGGCTCCCAGAGTGTTCACCAAATGTATGGCTGTCATGGCAGCCTACCTTCGTTGACAGTGGGTCCAAGTGTTTCCGTATCTCAACGACTGGCTCATTCAAGGCCACACCAGGGACCAAGTACAATCCCACGTTCGACTCACCCTAAGCACGTTCCGCCAGCTGGGCCTCCTGCTCAACAACGAAAAGTTAACTCTGGAACCAACCCAGAGAATAGAGTTAATCGGGGCAGTCTTAGACTCCAGACTCGCCTGAGCCCTCCTGCCAGACACACGCTTTCAGTCAATGGCTAACATCATCCTCAGCCTTCAAAACTTCCCGACTTCCATGGTAAAGATGTGCCTCAGCCTTCTGGGGCACATGGCTTCGTGCACGTACATAACCAGGGATGCCAGACTTCAGCTTTGCCCGCTTCAGGCCTGGTTATCAACAGTATATCGACCAGGTCGAGACAGCCTGAGCATGGTGGTCGCTGTCCTGGAATTGGTTTTGACCTCCCTCTGGTGGTTGGACCCCACGTCAGTGTGCGAAAGGTTACCATTTCACGCCCCGCAACCTTCCTTGTACCTAGTCACAAACACATCATCTCTGAGATGGGGCGCCCACCTCAGCGAACTCCAAATGCAGGGCCTTTGGACCACGTCCGAACTAACTCTGCACATCGATATACGAGAACTGATGGCAGTTCGCGTAGCATGTCAGGTATTTCGCGGAAACCTACATGGCCATTGTGTGGCAGTCCTCACAGACAACACCACAGCCATGTTCTACATCAACAAGGAAGGGGGAGCCCAGTCGTCCCTCCTATGCCAGGAGACCATTCGCCTGTGGGAGTTCTGCATAGTCCACTCAATACATCTGGTGGCGTCGTTTCTCCCGGGGGTCCAGAACACGCTGGCAGACCGCCTCAGCAGATCCTTCCAGCCTCACGAGTGGTCGATTCGCCCAGACGTCATCCACTCCATCATCCTGAGGTGGGGGTTTCTCCAGGTCGACCTATTCGCCTCGCGCAACAATTGGAAGTGCCAAGTGTTCTGTTCTCTCCAGGGACATCCCTAACAGATGCTTTCCTACTTCTGTGGAAAGACCACCTGTTCTACACTTTCCCTCCATTCCCACTAGTTCACAGGGTCCTGCTCAAGTTACACAGGGACAGGGCACGTATGATTCTGGTCGCCCCAGCATGGCCCAGGCAGTACTGGTATACCACGCTCCTGGAGTTGTCGATAGAGCCTCCGATCACACTCCCGCTGTGGCCGAACCTGATCTCACGACCACGGGCGCCTTTGTCATCCCGACCTGCAATCACTCCACCTTACAGCATGGATGCTACTTGGCTAACTCAGTTGGAATTACTCTGCTCACAATCAGTGCAGCAGGTTCTGTTAGGCAGCAGAAAGCCCTCCACTCAAGCCACGTACCTAGCCAAATGTTTCTCCTGTTGGTGTGAGCAGCGCGCCATGCCCCCCCTTGCAGGCATCGATACCGCTTATACTAGACTATCTCCCATCCCTCAAGCATAAGGGCCTGGCGGTATCATCTTTCAGGGTGCACCTGGCAGCCATCTTGGCTTTCCATCCAGGAGAACATGCTTCCTCCATCTTCTCCAATCCGATGGTCGTTAGATTTCTGAAGGGCTTAGATTGCCTCTATCCTCAAGTACAACAACCAGTTCCGGCGTTGGACCTTAACCTGGTCCTTTCCAGACTCACAGGGCCCCCGTTCGAGCCGATGACCACCTGCTCACTTCTTTACCTATCTTGGAAGACAGCCTTCCTTGTAGCCATCACTTCTGTGAGACGCGTGTCTGAGATCAGAGCCCTCATGTCTGAGCTGCCGTATACAGTTTTCCACAAAGACCAGGTGCAGCTTGGCCCCCACCCTGCCTTTCTCCCCAAGGCAGTATCAGCTTTTCATGTGAACCAGGACATTTTCCCCCGGTCTTTTATCCGAAGCCACACGCTATGCGGCAGGATCAACGTATGCACTCCCTTGACGTTCATAGGGCTCTAGCCTCTTATATCAAGCGTACTAAACCGTTCAGGAAAACGACCCAACTTTTCGTTGCAGTGGCCAACCGGATGAAAGGCCTACCGGTCTCCTCGCAACGCATCTCCTCATGGATCACAGCCTGTATCCGTGCTTGCTACTACTTAGCCGGTGACCTGACCCCACGCCTCACCGCCCACTCCACGAGGGCTCAAGCCTCATCGGCCGCTTTCTTGGCCCGGGTCCCAATACAGGAGATCTGTAGAACTGCTGTTTGGTCATCGGTACATACCTTTGCCGCTCATTACGCGTTAATTCAGCAGTCTAGAGACGATGCCAGATTTTGTTCAGCAGTTCTGCACTCAGCGATGTCTCACTCTGACCCCACCGCCTAGGTAAGGCTTGGGAGTCACCTAATTGGAATCAATATGAGCAAACACTCGAAGAAGAAAAGATGGCTACTCACCTTTGTAACTGTTGTTCTTTGAGATGTGTTGCTCTTATCCATTCCAAACCCGCCCTCCTTCCCCTCTGTTGTAGTAGCCAGCAAGAAGGAGCTGAGGGGGCACTGGGTCGGCTAGGGTATATATCCAGCGCCATTAAGGTGCCACTCCAGGGGGCTCCACAGCCGACCCACCACATGTTGCTAGGGTAAAAATTCTCCAATCATGCATGCAGCACATGCACACCTAATTGGAATGGATATGAGCAACACATCTCGAAGAACAACAGTTACAAAGGTGAGTAACCGTCTTTTCCTAATTCTGTCATCTTTTCTCAGGTAGAGCTTAATACTCTTAAGAAAGAAAAGCAAGAATGAACTTGTTTTAATAGCACTAATTTACAAAGAAAAATGCAAAAAAATTATGTGGGTAGATGATATTAACTTCTGTGGCAGTAACACCTAAAGACCCAGCCACATTGTGCTAAGCACTGTACATACTGTGACAAAGCTCTGTCCTTATCTCCGTGGGTCCCATGTTTCCTGGTGGATTTTGCTAGCCTCAGAGGCTTGCTGTAACCCTCTGTGTAGCCCTTCTCTCTCTAGAGGCAAGGGTCACAGCTTACTGAGCCATTTTTATCATAAGCCAGAAAGGGAGGTGAGGAGAAGCAACCCTCCCTCGCACAGTCTCTGTTGTCTCCCAGTTTCAGTGATTAATCAGGGAGGGAAGAGCCCAGGCCCGCCTTCTGCTCTGGGCTCCAGCCCAGGGACCCAAAAAGTAGCAGGTATGGTAGCTGACTTTTTGGAAATAGGACATGTACAATTCCCTGGGCCACTTCCCCACAGCAGCCCCCACTCAATATCTCCTTCACCATTACCTCAGGGCCTCCTTCCTTGCACCTGATATGGATTTGTACTGCTTCGTTCCTCCTATAGCTCCTAACACACATGCCTCGCTGACTAACTGGGAGGCTTTTAACTAGTTCCAGCCAGCCCTTGATTGGCTTTGGGTGTCCCAATCAACCTAGCTATCTCCACTGCCTTCTAGAAGGATCTTAATTGGCCCCAGGTGTCTTGATTAACCTGGAGCAACTGCCATTTGGTTACCATGGGACCAGGGATTTGTTTAGCGTGGGCCTAACATACCTGTTCCTCACTACTTTACAGTAGCCGTCTGGCCTTGCCCTGTCACAATACATAACAAAGAGGCAGTTGCTGCCTCAAGGAGCTTAATATAGATGATCCAGCAGGTTTATACAGTAAACAGTACAGGTGTAAGGTGAAGGATAGAGTAATGGTTCTCATCGGCATGATAAGCAGTAATCACGGCATGCTACCTACCCAACCGTGGTGAAGTGTGTTTGTAGACATCATAGCAGAAGTCAATTTGAAGGAGAACAAAGGTTTTGTGGATTTTTACTTTAAATTCTAGAAGAGGTACTGTGGCAGAGAGCGCATAGGTGCTTGTTGCAGAACTTGAAAAATGTGCAGCCAAGACTGGCATAATTGGTGCAGAGGAGATGGGTGTCATCGTCTTATTGAAATATCAGAGATGATGGTTAAAGTGGTGATAGACCAGGGGTCAGCAGCCTTTCAGAAGTGGTGTGCCGAGTCTTCATTTGTTCACTCTAATTTAAGGTTTCACGTGCCGTAATACATTTTAACGTTTTTAGAAGGTCTCTTTCTATAAGTCTATAATATATAAGTAAACTGTTGTATGTAAAGTAAATAAGGTTTTTAAAATGTTTAAGAAGCTTCATTTAAAATTAAATTAAAATGCAGAGCCCCCCAGACCAGTGGCCAGGACCTGGGCAGTGTGAGTGCCACTGGAAATCAGCTCGCATGCCACCTTCGGCACAGGTGCCATAGGTTGCCTACCCCTGTGATAGACTATGAAAGGCCTTTTAAAATAAAGATAAGTAGTTTGTGTTCAATGCGTGAAGAAGGGAGAGTCAATGGAGCGGGACATAGGGAGTGCGGGTGACCAGTCAAATTATGAGCTAGGAAAATTATTTGTATCTGCATTTGAATGGATATAAATTGGGCAAGATAGCATTTAGGCCACATAGGAGGTTGAGTAGTCAATATGAAATGAGGGGCTAGATTAACCTTTTAGGTGTGTGGTCAGAGAGAACAAACCAGGTCTCAAGGTGTCCCACGGAAAGTAGCAGCAGGATTTTAGACACTGCCTAAGTGTGTGTATCTAGAGAGAAAGGTCGAATAGTAGTAGATATGTTGTTAAAATAGGATAGTAGAGTGACTTCATGGAGAATTTAGAAGATGAGGGTAGAAATTTTGAGTGGATTTGCAGTTTGATGGAAAACAGGTTGTATGACCTAGCTTCATGGTCTGGTTTTGAATTGTTGACCCTTAAAAATGTAAACTTAAGATGACACATAATGATAATGTTGGAGAAGGGTAACGAATGAAATCTGGCAGTATCCAGGAGGTATTGATAGGTAGGCTTACTTACAAGGGAGACAAATGAGAGCAGAAGTTTGGAGTGAAGAATGACTATAAGATTTCTTGGAGAGAAGTAAAGGCCTGAGTTATTTTATAATAATCATACTATCATCATGATTTATATAGCACTTCAAACTGCTTTATAAACATAAATCTTCATAACACCCCTGCAGAATACATAAATACTACTTAACACATTTTACAGATAGAGAAGTTCAGGTGGAGAAGCTAGGGTCTGACCCCGAGCCACAGAACAAATTGCTGGTAAAGCTGGATTTAGAACTTCAGCATTCTGATTTCCAGCATTCTGATCCATGAGATCACATTGCCTCTTTAAGAGTATGTCTATGCTGCAATAAAAAAACAAGTCTCAGAGCCAGGGTCAATTGATTTGGGCTTGCAAGGCTTGGCTGGAGCCTGGGCTCTGAGACCCACCCCCCTCTCAGGATTTGGGCTCCAGACTGAGCTTGAACAGCTGCACTGCAATTTTTAGCCCCATAGCCTGAGCCCCGTGCCCAAGTCATCTGACCCAGGTCAGCTGCAGCAATGCTGCAGGTGTTTTATTGCAATTTAGGTGTACCTTATGGGATATCTTAAAGTGATGCTAACCAAAGTGTGTGTAATAATTTCAAAGACAATTTAAAAGTAACCACTTTTAAAGACTGAAAGTGGTACCTATTTTTGAGCCTACTATATTTCCTTCATAGGACAAGTGTAATAGTTCCTTAGGTATGCATACAGAGCTGCCAGTTGAATATGTGTGTGGGGGTATATATAAAAACTGAATTTAAAACGCATGGGATTGTGGGGTGAAGGGACATAGTTATTTGTTTGTTCACTTTACTAAATTATAAGTGTGTGCTTAAGTGAAGGGTAAGAAGAAATATTACATTGGGTTTGTTATCCTTGATAGTGTTGAGTCATATGAATTGTTCTGAAAATATGATGCTAACTGTGAATGCATCTGGTGTTTTCCGTATCTGATTCTTGGCGTGTAGTAACAGTAAGTTTGGCGAGATTTAAATGAAACGGGTAATGCTTTTGCAGTGCTCAAAGATACGATAAGGTAAAATATGTTATTTTCATCCATATCTAGGAATAGAGCCCAAGTTAAACATCCTTGAAATTGTAAAGCCTGTGGAAACTGTGGAGGTAGTTATCGATCCGGATGCCCACCATGCTGAAGCTGAAGCTCACCTTGTTGAGGAAGCCCAAGTGATAACCCTAGATGGCACAAAACACATTACAACCATTTCAGATGAGACCTCTGAGCAAGTGACCCGATGGGCTGCAGCGCTGGAAGGCTACAGAAAGGAGCAAGAACGCCTTGGAATACCCTATGGTAATAAAACATGATGTCGAGTAGCTTGTATGTTTTTAATAATTGAGAATTATTTGATATTAGGTATGTTATAAGAGACATCATTTATTAAAGTGCTCAGATACCATGATGAGATTTCATATGCTATGGTGAGGAGTGCAGTACAAATAGCTTGATAGAGTAAGTAAAGTGGAGGTGGAACTATGGCTTATAATTCCTTGGTAGAAGAGGGTAAGTTTCCTCCACAGCTTACTTAAAAATGTGTTTTCTCCCTGGTCTAGTGCATAAAGTAGTTTAAAATATGTGTACTAGCAGATAAACTTTCTGTGTATGAATTTGACTTTGGGTCCAGTTCTCTGGGGTTCCTGACTCTCTTTGGGCTCATTAAAGACTGTAGTAGTGGAGGATGCGGAGCACCTGGCAGTATCAGATTTGTATGAAAAGCCACACTTAGATTCAAGTACTTAATGTACCTAATTTTTAAACTTCAATAATCTTTTCAAAAGAGGGTCACCATGGAAGAGACTAATTGTTCTAACATTATAGCATATGTAATGTCTGTAAATGTGTTCTGGAAGCTAAATTGAAACATTTCTTTTGAGACCTATACCACACTTGAACCCTGGACTCTGCAGGTGAAAATTAGCTGTGTTAAAACATTGTAATGTACTCTCCAGTGATATTCACTAAATCAACCTGTAATATGTAAACTCCCAGAAACTTTCCCTTTTTTATACTTTCCCTTTGACATACAAGCATTTCTGAATTCACTTTAATTATGCTAGATACCTTGTTAATTGAGGGTTTGATACTAAAAGCTTAGGGATATTCGTGTGAATATCTTCTGAAATTTCACAGCTTGCCATCCTATAATGCAAGAAGATAAGTTACACTCTTCAACATAATATTAAAAACATTTAGTGTTAAGTTGATTTACAACAGTTTATTTAATAGATTTGTTAGTATTAAAACTTTGCTTTCTCAAAGAAGAAAATCAGCATTGTGAATGTGACACCTTTGTAATTTCAAAGGTTTGCAATTGTTTTCCATTACGTAGGTGAGAATTTTCTAGAAAACAAAAATTGGCCTCTTTTATGACAAAACCCAAGTATAGACATTTTGGAATTTTTCTCTTGGTAGTAGAAATGTCTTAATCAAGTGAATGCCAAAAAGGATAGCTTTTACACACCATATCAGGTTTTCCTGACTTCGAAGGATTAGAGAAAGGAGGCACTTGAGGACCTTTTGTATTCTGAATGTATTGTTGGTGCTTTATAATAATATATGCCTCTGTAGTTTTTTGTAAATGAATTTTTGTATGATTCCTCAAAGATGAGATTTCATTTTGCCTGACCCTTCTATAAATGTGTGTAAATTGCATTTCTGCTAGGAGTTGAGAGTTTTTCAACGACATCAAGGCTTTCTGAAATCACTTGCCTCTTTTGAGAATCCAGAACGCTTTGCAACAGACAGACAGAGTTGTAGCTCGGAGTAAAATCAAACCCTGTTTTGTAGTGATACTGTACACTCTATTCCTTCCCATTATTTGCTCTGACTTGTAAGCTAACAACTAACCACCATCCAGGAATTTTCCACCCTTTAACATCTCTCTTCTGTTTCTCCAGTTTCATTCTTGTGTCAGAGAAACATATAAGGTGTACTCCACAGCTGTTTCTAGCTGTCATTTTCTCCTTCAGCTTATTTTTTCTGGAAGCCTGGAACAATCAGAAAATGCTAAATCAAAGGAATAATGCCCCCAACTGCTTTTTGGAGCCGCAGTTTACCAAGAGGGACCTTAAGTGCATTGGCTTCTCAGAGTGAAAATACAAAGTTCTTTCAGGAGACAAGGCAGCAACCGAAGTAGATAATTTTTGGTGTTGTGGCAGACAGCTTACTTAGCTCTTTTAAGAAACAAGAAGCTCACTGTCTGGAGAAGAGGAGGTTCTTTGTGACGTCCAGGAGCTATGATGAGAACTCTTACTACCAGCAGCAGCACCATTCCTTGCTGTCTTCTGCCCGCTCGCTTTAGAATATTTCTTGGGAGCTAAGTCTTAACCAGGAATGTTCTCATATTTCCTTTACTATTTCTGGGGACTAGAGTGCTGCAAATGCAAAGTTAGCTCTTTAAAACGTGATTTTTAAAAAACTCTGGCACTGCCCGTTCTTCTTGCATTTTGGTGGATGTGCCAGCAGTCCCAGGTTCAGAACTGTTGAAGTGAGAGGTTTCTGCTGACCATGTACAAGATCCAGACTCTGTCGGGGAGAGTTTCATGACCAGTGGGAGTGACTGCTAAAGCATGTTTGTCTCAGCCATGAAACTCAAAAACCTCTCAAGAAACCATATAAGATACAGCTCTTGCTTTTTCCTAGGTGAGGGAATGATAGAACTTTCCTGATCAATTCTGTTCAGAAAATCACAGAAACTATATCTGTGCCTATCCATGATGCCAAGTTGCTTTTTGTTAGGGCTTCCCAGAGCTCTTTTGGGATTTGGAGGCCGAAGGTAGATTCCAGAGTTATGCTGTGCTCACAGAAGCATTATTATGCAGTATAGTGTTAGCCTAAAGAACCTACAGGCTATGACAATAGTAACAGGAAAAAAAATTGACCCTACATGTGAAACAGTTTTTGACAGCCGTCTGTTCTAACTGTTCACCCAGTTGGCCTAGTTACAACAAGGCACAAAAAAAAAAAAAAAAATCTTCATCCTTCTCCCAAAAGGGTTAGGAAGCTTAATGATGTTGCTTAGAGCTCTCACTAGCCACCAATATCCTCAGCTACTCCCTGGTTGCACACAGTGTTACTGACCTAGATCGTGGTTGGGAAAGGGTATCCCATCCCAGCATAGGGAAGGCTAGTGTTTCATATTGGAAGAAATGAAACAAGAAAATTGGTAGAGAGAGCAATAGAGGGCTCAGAAATTTTCGTAGATGGCGAGAAGAAATGGTCATCCAAGTCAGAGGCTTGCATTGTACTCCAGATACTGCACTGTCTCAGGCAAAGCCATAGAAAGCAAATTAGCAAGGCCATAGGAATAGTTTTGTAGTGGCATCTTGAGAATCAAAATTTCATTTGTGTTGTGGCTTTCCACACCTTCTACTGTCTTCCCTTTTTGTTTCTCTATGCAAAGAATGTTTGTGGTGTAATCAGGCTTTGTTACTAAAACTTAAGAATTAGTGTTTTTTTTTTTTTAAATTTAACTCATTCATATGACTTTTCAGTCATATTTGTTTCAATCATATGGGACAGTGTTTTTTCTCTGGTTCTTTTTATTGCTAGTGACTATAGGGAATAGTTCTGTAGTGTCTAAAATGGGCAGGGTGACGCACCTTTTACAGCTTTTATCAGTTGTTTAATATATTTTTCTTCTTTTTTCCTAGACCCTGTACAGTGGTCAACAGACCAAGTACTCCACTGGGTGGTATGGGTGATGAAGGAGTTCAGCATGACTGACATAGACCTCAATACTCTTAGTATTCCAGGCCGAGAGTTATGTAGCCTCAATCAAGAGGACTTCTTCCAGAGGGTCCCTCGGGGAGAAATCCTTTGGAGCCACCTGGAGCTTCTTCGAAAATGTATGTGAGCTTTTTCAATGACTGATTTAGTTACTATTTTTTTCTGTGGAAAGATAAAGACAGCTGTGAACAGTCCAAATTATTTTCCCACTTTCCATTAGCAGTGAAAGGGAGGGTGTCAAGTACAAGATAAGGGAACATGTTAGAATGAGAGTATTTGCTGTTACAAAAGAAATGTCCCATCTTTCCTCAAATTTTATTCCTGTTAATCTAATACAAGAAGTACGGTACAAGAGGTATGGCTCTTACAACATACCTGAGAATTCCTGATTTATGTTTTTATTATTAGCTTTAGTTCATCTTCTGATTTGACAGATTATTTATATTTAAAATTTTATATATTATATTTATAATTAAATATTAAGTGCTATTTAATATACATTGCAGTTTCACAATGTAAATGTGAATGTTACTAAGCTAATTCTTTAGCTCATATACACTGCAGCAAATCTGTTGTGCATTCATGTGTATTCAATGTTTGGATACAATTAGGTAGGCTGATTTTCTGTCTGTGACATTTGTAAAAAGTACATCATCTAAGCAAAATGGAAAGCTTGTATGGGTAAAGAATTTAAAAAAGTGTGTGTAATATTCTAAAAATACATTAGTGAAAATAAAGCTTCATCCCAGATTCCTATAAGGACATAAAAAAGGTTGTGCGTACTTCTTCCACATGGTATTAAATATTTACTCTTAAAAATCATCATCTTTATATACTCTGCAACCTTTATGTTGTTTCTCTGCATTCCTTTCTTGTTTTCTCAGTTATAAAATCCATTTGGCATTCAGTTGACTTATGAGGGTAAGGATTTGAATAAAGATTTAAATATTTTTCTTTTACTTGGCAGATGTATTGGCTAGCCAAGAACACTCTGGAGAAATAGCAACAGTTACTATTGATCAGCGTGAGTAGTCATGCCAGTAAATTATTAAGACAGGTGTTTGTCAACAAGAAATGTGGGTTCAGCACTTATGCTACCAAAAAGTGAGAAAAGCCACAGAGAAACTTTTGCATGTTTTTCAACTTGAAAGCAAAGCTTTAATTTTTTAGCCAATGTAAGAGTTTAATCAGAATTATGAATGTTTCTAACTTTCTTCTTATTATGATCAATAGACTTTCATTATTCTATACCATAATGTGACACGAGTGAAATATTTGTAATATCAGCTGTTCAGAACTGCATTCTTGGTGAACATATATCAGAAATAAGTTCTATACTGCATTGCTAACACAAATTCCATTTTAAATGGTAGCAACAATTTATATTATTCTTAAGGTGAAGGTTTGTGAATATCTGAGTAGCTGTCTGGAGGGAAAAAATTTTGCACACACACACACACGTTACGAACTGACCAGTCAACAACACGCCTCATTTGGAACCAGAAGTACCCAGTCAGGCAGTAGAGACCAAAAAACAGCAAATACCGTACTGTAATGTGTTAAATGTAAACTACTAAAAAGGGGGGGGATTTATTTAAAAAAAAAAAAAAAAGACTTGACAAGGTAAGGAAACTGTTTTTGTGTTTGTTTCATTTAAATTAAGATAGTTAAAAGCAGAGTTTCTTTTTTGGATAACAAAATTTCAAAGCTGTATTAAGTCAGTGTTCAGCTGCAAAATTTTGAAAGAACAACCAGAACGTTTTGTTCAGAGTTCTGAACAACCTCCGTTCCCAAGTATTTATAGCACTAGTTTCTAAAGTTCTACACTGTGTGTGAGTGTGTGTGTGTGCGCGCGCGCGCTTGTCAGGTTTTTGTACCAATAAGTTATAATTATTGTTCTCCAATGTTTGCTGTTTCACAGCTGTGCAAATTATTCCAGCATCTGTACAGCCTGCTACCCCGACCACCATTAAAGTAATAAACAGCAGTGCAAAGGCAGCTAAAGTACAAAGAGCACCAAGAATCTCAGGAGAAGACCGAAGTTCACCTGGGAACAGAACAGGTATTTTCTCAATTTTATTTTAATGTAAATGCTATAAATATTTAACAGTTAAATCACATGGTGAATTTGTAGAATACAGCCACATCCCTTACAGATATGATTTTGCCAAATTTTCTAAGTGCTGCTTGCTTGGTTATGAGGCCTGTAGGGAAAATCCAGATGCGACAGGAAGTGCTGATGCAGTATGTAGCCCTCAGACCTTTTGAGTTAGTACTGAATCAGTGCCCAGCCTGGTGCTAAAGAGCACTACCTTGATGGAAGTGCTATCTTGTAGATGAGACAAACCCAAGATTGACCATTGCCTTAAATGTGCCCCCCTTCCTCCCACTCAATGCCATTTGCTCAATTGCCATTTATCTTCTCTTTAGTGGATCATTCAGGAAGGAAGCAGCGATTGGCAAATATGTTCCAGAATTCTAACCTGGTGTCATGGAGTGTGGGGGGGACACAAGGCTCTGCACCCCCGGCTTCCTGCGATTCACCATGACTTTCAGCCAGCCAGTAAAGCAGAAGGTTTATTTAGACGACAGGAACACAGACCAAGACAGGTCTTGCAGGCACAGACAACAGGATCCTCCCCAATTAGGTCCATCTTGGTGTCCCAGGGGCAGCACAGCCCCATTGGGGGATCAGAGCCCGGTTTGGGCTTTCCTCCATTACACCAGCCAGCTCCTGAAACTCTCTCTCCCCCAGCGTCTCCTCCCCCACCTTTGTTCAGCTTCCCGGGGCAAAGGTGTCACCTAGCCTCTAATTCCTTCCTGGGTTTTCACGTTACATGCTCAGGTATGCTCCCTCAAGGCCAGTCTCCCATCCCCCCCAATGCAGACCATCCTCCCAGGCCAACACTTGCCACTCAGCATTCAAAGACCACATTAGTCAGACCTGGCATTTTGCATACTGTTTTAGTTTTCCTTCTTACACTGCTGGTAACACTGCTAATCCCTATGAAGTAAAGGCACTTTTAGGAAAACTGCACTTTAGCTATGTACTTTAATTTCAGAATTCTCCTTCGATTTTCTTATCCAAACTCTTTGTATCTTTAATATTGTATCAGCTTCACCGTTACATTGCTTCTGTCCTCCAATATTTCTTTCCTTTCTGTCCCTTTCCCTCTGTTAGGAGTTGCTACTTCATCTGTCTCCCTAAAAAAAATAAAAAATCTTCCCTCTAAACCATGTTTAAGTTTTGCTTGATTGACACACTCTGCAAAGTATCTTGTGACACTAGCCAAGATTTTCAAAAATAGGATCATAGAACTAGGCTTCTAGGCCAAGATTTCAGTGAGAGCTACTGGGTGGGTTGCACTTTTGAAAGATCAGGCCAACTATTTAATTTCTAAATGCATGTTTAAGCACTTAACTTACTGTCTGATTTAAAAAAAAAAAAAAAATCTTGGCCACTGTATAACACCGATATTGAACTGTCCTAAACTGAAGCTTATGAAATCTTAAAATAACTTTAGCGCTGTAGAAAATAACTTTTGTTTCGTTTTAATGACTTTTTATCTCCATAGGAAACAATGGCCAGATTCAGCTATGGCAGTTTTTACTAGAACTTCTTACTGACAAAGATGCTCGAGACTGTATTTCTTGGGTTGGCGATGAAGGGGAGTTTAAACTGAATCAACCTGAGCTCGTTGCACAGAAATGGGGACAACGTAAAAATAAACCCACCATGAACTATGAGAAGCTTAGTCGTGCTCTACGGTAAGCAGATCTACAACTAAATTATTTCATGAAATGGTTGTATACTTCCCTCTAACTGTAGTATGCTGCCAGTTACATAAGATCTTTTGTGATTGCACATCAGTTAAAAAACAGACAGTTACAGACCACCATGCCACCTTCTGCTGCCGTTCTCATCAGCTGAGCAGGGTGGGTCGTTACTTAGATGTGTGAGGGGTTGCCTTTAGAAAACAAATGGAAAATACTATGATCGATAATCTTTGGATAATATGTTTAACAATTTCTTGGGGAAATAGTCATGGAAACAACTTTAGTTACAGAATTTAAGATGTATGTCTACACTGCATCCCACTGGCAGCGGCGTGTAGGGTATGTGTAATGCTCTCGCCATTTTTTCCACATGCTAAGCCGCTTCATCATTTCTTGGGCCGGAGAGAACTTGCCCATTAAAAATCTGATACATTGTCATTTTGGAGCTTTGACCAATAAACACCATATTAAGGTGTTGAAGTTAACTTGCACGTTAAAAATACAAAACAAAAAAACTGTAGTTATGTTGCAGTATTTCTGGAGTTATGCAAAAAATGACATCTATCTCATTTTGAGTATCATTGTTTCACCTCACCTACAGGCCTAAAGCACCACTTGACAGCTCCACATCATACTTCAACTAATTGCACATAAAATAAGCTTTCAAATCATATATGATGTGGGTGTGTGTAGCATGGGTACATTAAACTCCCAAATTATGGCCCTTTTTGGAGATTTGCCGCATGCCAAACTGTTATAGAATTTCAGATTTTACATAGTTTTTTTTTCTACTAAGTATCATTCTTAAAATGCTCGTGTGTGCTGAAAAAGACAGGTCCAGGACCTCATTAGCATCCTTACTGTGAGAACAACACAAACCAAAACACACAATTGATAAACAAATAGCTCCTGCTCTGTTTCCAGCCAAGTATCACCATCTGATATATTGAACTTTCACAAGTCAAGAAAACTGAAATGCCTCAACTAAGCTATTTTCCTTCATCTGGGTTTTGTAGTTTTGAAGTCAGTGGGAATTGTGCTCCCAAATCATGTTCATGTTAAGGGTCACATTTACAAAAACATTTAGGTACCTAAATATATGGCCTTAGGACCATAACTTTAGACTCCCATTTTAGCAAATTTTGTCCTGTGTGTATTTAAAAGAAAGTGCACAATAACTTTTCATTAAACCAATTTTTTTTCAGAGTTAACAAAGTAATAGATTTTATGCCACTTAAAAACATTGTCAATAGAATAGATTAGGCACATTTTCTATAAAATAAGATATAGGAGGCATTTTTGGGAAAGGCAGATGAACAAGATATCTTTCATGATTTAAATGTGCTGAGTCTGTTTAAAACAAAAAATTACTACGCTGAACTTTGAATATTTCACCTTCTAAATTGGAGTACAACATTTAAGTAAAATTTGAAAAATTAGTAAATATCGATCTTTTAAATCCACTATAAACAGTTACTGTATGTCCCTGCACATTGTTTAAACAGGTATAATTTAACAGGTCTTATATGTATCAACACACCCCTTGCATTAACAGGCCCAGTGCATGCCATTGTGGCATTTCTGCAGCTCCAGTGTTGTGATAGGCACCGTTTGACACATCCATAGATAGATTCTGCACAGTTATGGGGGATTGGCTCTAGTGACATTAGCTTGGGTACCAGTTCTCTATTGTGTTTGTCCCAACTCATGTTGTCTCATAAGGGCAGTGTGGGATTGTAGCAGTTTGCCTGCCTCCACACCGTGGCTTGAAAGTGAGTTTTTTGGATGTGGTAGCACAGTGCACCATTTGTTGGGATCAGTGCCTCTAGTGATCGACACTTGGAGAACTTGTTGCAGCTCTACTCTTTAAGTAAATTGTACATGTTGCAGATGAACTTTTTCTGCTGAAATGATTTTCATTCTATAGATCATCCTTCCCTAGGTTTCTTAGGAATCCATGTTTCTCCATAAATATTGTCCAAGCCATTTTCTTGCTGTGCCCAGCAATATGGGAAATAGTATCAAAACCTGTCAGTGCCTGGAAGGAAAGGGAGATGACAGAATTGACAGGCACTAATAGTATTTTTCTCTCCAAAGCAGATTCTTCATGTAAGACAATGAACTTGTAAGCACCATCACAGTGTAGAATAAGGTTTTCTTTGAAGGTTTCCATATGACTTAAAAATATATGTGGGACATCTCCACCAGCTTCATTTGAGAAAAAACAGTAATGTCCATACCCGTGAAAGTTCCAAAACACAGCCCTTTTTTGCAATGTTTTCTCTCATTGCTAAAACAGACCATTGCCAAGTCAGTACCACTCTGAGTGGTTTCATAGTTAGTGGTGGTGTTGTCTCAAGAAATGTTTATAGCAGTTACGGTGGTATTTCAATTCTGAAACTATTAGGTCACTTACACCAGCTATATGTATACTAAGCTCATATTTATACTCTGCTGTCTCTAGTATTTGTTTGTTCATTTTGAATGTTGTTACAGAAGAAAGTTGTTTGTTTGGAAACTTCCATCCTGGCAGAAATGCAGAGACTCCAGTTCACTAGGGGGACCTTGCTCTGAAGCACTGTTGAGGTTTTGGAGATTGTAATGCAAGATGGGATTTTCAGTTCAGCCTTACTGGTTGATGAAGTAGCTTCATTGGATTTTAACAACTGCTAATTTTACTTTTATCTGCATATGTTGCATAACAGTTTTATGCCAAAGTAATTACTGCCTGCATTTAGATTGAAGAGCTGTTAGAATTCTGTTGGTTGCATCTGTATTTAGAAATCTGGGTTTCTGTCTTGTGTTGGTTTCCCCTTGTATTGTAGTCAATCCCTGTTCACTAGAAGCAAAAACTGTCCTTTTTCACTTGTTGGCAAGATATTGTTGAGGAATGCTTCAGGTTCAAGACTGCCTCTGTGTTTCATCTATGGAATACCTGACAATAATAATAAAATGTAATTAAACACTACCTCATGAATATTGAATAAATATTTACCAGAATGTAGTTTATGCCAAGGCATAGGTATCCAAATCAATACTCAACTCACTTACACTGTAAGTAAAAGTCAGCTTTAGGTTGGATTAGTGCTTAGGGCTAATAGTAATATAATTTATATTTTTGAAAGAGAAGAACTTACGGAAATAAACTATATCATACTATGTTGTGTATGATACTTAGTGTAAAGCATAGCAGGGCATTTAATTCCCAAGATGTCTGAAAAGTACTTACTTAAGTATTTACTTAATCTTAAATGTCATCCTTAATGCAAAACAAACAAAATTCAAGTGCATATCATCACATAACCAGAGGAAACAGAAAGTATGATCTTCAACAGAGATCGCACCCTGCATTTTTTGTTAGCACAGGATTCCAAACTAGGAACATAGTCTATATTTAGTACCTCTCCTTCACTTTTTTTTTTTTTTATTTATTTTTTTTTTTGGGTAAGTTACAAATGATAACAATTTTTTGTTTTTACTTACCTTAAAGTTCAAAATTCAGTTTGGTAAACATCATTTTCAAATTCAGCACATTCAAATTATCAAATAAAACATGTTTACCAACTTTCTCCAGAAATGCTTTTTTTCAATTTATCTGGTAATTTGGCCTACTCTAAAATACAAGGTTGATGCTGCAAATGCTTATGTGATTTTTTAAGCACTGTTCATGTGAGTAAAGTTACATACAAGCATAAATGATTGCAGGATCAGGGCCTAATTTTTCAATATCTTGATATTTTTGCCCATAGCGAGTTTGTAAGATTCAGATAAGAGACACAGTAGCTTGAGATATTTAAAGTTTATTTTGAAGTAAATGCAGTTTTTATTTTCAATCTGAAGCGATATAGCACAAATTTCCAAAGAGGATGGATCTAGACTGTTCTCAGTGGTACCAGATGACAGAACAAGGAGTAATGGTCTCAAGTTGCAGTGGGGAAAGTTTAGGTTGGATATTAGGAAAAACATTTTCACTAGGAGGGTGGTGAAGCACTGGAATGGGTTACCTAGGGGGAGGTGGTGGAATCTCCTTCCTTAGAGGTTTTTAAGGTCAGACTTGACAAAACCCTGGCTGGGATGATTTAGTTGGGGATTGGCCCTGCTTTGAGCAGGGGGTTGGATTAGATGACCTCCTGAGGTCCCTTCCAACCCTGATATTCTATATCCATTTGCGGTTGATTCTATATCCATTTGCGGTTGTAAGGTATACATGAAAAAATTTCTTGCAATACCAAAATCACACTAGTGGTTTTAAAGGTTTTATTTTTCTTTTATAAGCAAACTAAGTGAAAGCAGCAGAAGAACTCAAGAATCACTTTCTCATCACCAGGATGTTTTCATAGTAGTTTACGTAAACTGAAAAATTAAATTAAATAGATTAATTAAATAATTAAATAGATACTTCTTCTGGCAATTCACTGAAAAAATATATATATATATAAAAATATATATATATTTATGTTTTGTTTCTCAAAGTATTTTTCTTTTGGCAGCTGCATCAGTACTAACATGTTATCTAACATTTAGATGTCTGTGGCAATATTAAATGCCTCCTGCCACTGGGAAAATTTTGCTGACAACTTGAATTTTTGTTTAAAAAACAAACTTGTGACTTAAGTTTTGTTTACTAATTTATTAAAACTACTGTGTAAATTTGTGATTAATACAGTAAATGATGGTGATGATGCTGGTGAAGGTGGTAGATATTCTACCCAGTTATCAGAAGAATAAGCAGATTAAAAGTAGTTCATGTAATGCTCCATGAATACAAAGAACAGAAAGCAATTGGTCTGTATTTTGGTATGTATTCTTGACTGTGCCATCAGTGAATTGCCAGAAGAAGTATCTATTCAATTATTGATAGAAACGTGACATTGCTCATTTTTAATCTTGTGCTTTGCAAACATCCATAACTTTTGTTTCAGCATAATCTGAAACATACCAACAGATTAAGAATTCCTAAACATTCATTAATTTTCTGTATTTGTTTGTTTTACTCTCTGTATTGTGCATTGCATCTATAACAAAATTATGTAAAAACTGATATAAATATTTCTCTGTAGTTACTATACTGACTAGATTCCAGCTCTTGTGTCTCTTCTAGTATGAGATATGAGACAGCTGCACTATCAGTTCTCAAAGATACCCTCACTTTTGACCTTTTGATATGTATAGACCAGGAGTCGGCAACCTTTCAGAAGTGGTGTGCCGACTCTTCATTTATTCACTCTAATTTAAGGTTTTGCGTTCCAGTAATACATTTTAATGTTTTTAGAAGGTCTCTTTCTATGTCTATAATATATAACTAAACTATTGTTGTATGTAAAGTAAATAAGGTTTTTAAAATGTTTTAAAAGCTTCATTTAAAATTAAATTAAAATGCAGAGCTTCCCGGGCCAGTGGCCAGGACCCGGGCAGTGTGAGTGCCACTGAAAATCAGCTTGCGTGCCGCCTTCAGCACACGTGCCATAGGTTGCCTACCCCGGTATAGACAAACTCTTAATTCTCAAGACCCTCTAGTATGTTCTACTTTAGTTCTTAATGACTACAGTCACAAGTGCATCTAATCAGACTTCATTCCACTTACAAGAAGTCTTCACCAGTCTCTGTGGTTTGCCAAACCAACTTGGGTATTTCTCATTCTGAAAGTTCCAGTTTTTGTTTTAGGGCATGTCTACACTACCCATGTTACAGTGCAGCTGTGGCAGCGCTGTGACGTGGGCAGTGTAGTCAAGCTTTATCGCCGGGGCAGAACTCTCCCAGTGATTTAAAAAAAAAAAAAAAACCACCCGAATGAGCTTTATCACTAGGAGCCACAGCCCTGTCTACACTGGTGCTTTTCGGTGCTAAAACTTTTGTCACTCGGGTGTGTTTTTTCACACCCCTGAACGACTAAAGTTTTAGCACTGAAAGTGGCAGTGTAGACACGGCTTTAGTCTGAAGTGTGTCATCTGCAAAATTTGGTGTCTCCAAAGAGATTTGACTGGGAGGCAAAAGCTACTTCAGTCATTTACTCAGTTTTGCTTGGAGATTAGAGACCCTCTTTATTCCTTGCTTATCAAGGACTAAAGAACATCTCAGAAGTACAGATGACCTGGCATTTGTTTTGTACACAAGCATGCCTTTCAAAGGATTGAAAATCTGAGAGCCAAGGGAGTTTCCAGCTATCTGATGCTAGAAGCATGAGGGTAATCCAGTCAAATGATATTTTCAGAGAAACTGAACCATAGCTGGGTAATTTTCTTTCATTATATTTGTGCCTTGCACAAATTTATCACAATCCCACTAAACCTCAGAAGTCCAAATTCATTAATGCCTGAGGCGAGGAGAGCACAAAATACAACTGCAAAAAGTTTAATTTGTCTCTGGAGTACTATAGATCATGTATAGAGTTTTATGTTGTCTTAACTGCATTCTGTTTGGTGTGGTCTATGGTGGTAACTCTGTTGTGATAAAACATGAAAAATGTTGACCATAAAAGGGTAATTAATTCATAATTAATTGTAAACATAGATAATGGATGTGCTTCTGACTTTGAGTTTTAGTAGGTCCTGCATTTAAGTTATACAAAGGAAAGAGTGAAACTCCAGTGCTCGCTATTGAAAAGTATCCTGTAGTTTTAGATGGGCTATATTAATATACAGTCCCACTCTTTCCATAATCATGAATACAATGTGACCCACAGCATTCAGTTTGAAATTAGCTGCTTTTTCCGCGAAGGGAGTAAGCAAGAGGCAAGGTTATGGGACCTACAGGGTCAGTACATGAGGGTGCATACTGAAACTGACCTCCTGCAACAGTCTGGTCAATTGTCCTTGTAGCTGAAATTGCCAAGAGTCTCTCTGCCGCTCAGTCAAAAATAATCAGCGAAATCTTGCAAAAATCTGGCCATTCTGGTGTACTGTCACCCCAGTGATGCTCAGTCTTCAAGCAGCCTGCATCCCTGTGGGATTTGTGATGGCGATGATGAATTGATTTAGTAACATTGCTCTCCCAATAGCTCAGCCAGATAACTCAAGAAAGAATTCATATTCCACTGCGTTCGTTTCCTCTTTACATTTATGTTGAAAACAAAACAACTCTAGCACAAGACCATTGAAGTCTAGTTTTATGTTGGTGGATAAAATAAATCTTTATCAAGATCTTACAATGAGAAAAAGAACCTACCTTTTAGCGCTACAGCATCTTTAAAGGTGATCATTTGTGGGGGTGCGTGGGTTTCGTACACTGAATATTGCTCTGTTACTTTGCACTGATTTTGCTTTTTCTCATTTAAGGTATTACTATGATGGGGATATGATCTGCAAAGTACAAGGCAAGAGGTTTGTGTACAAATTTGTCTGTGACTTGAAAACTCTCATTGGCTATAGCGCAGCAGAGCTGAACCGGTTGGTCACAGAGTGTGAGCAAAAGAAACTGGCAAAGATGCAACTCCATGGCATTGCACAGCCAGTCACAGCAGTAGCACTAGCTACAGCATCCCTGCAAACCGAGAAAGACAATTAAGCACTAGGACCTGAAAGTGGGAGCCTGAGGCCTTTCTTATATACCCAGAGCAGTTATCTTTATCAGAATGGGAAGCTTCTTTTTATTCCTTGACAGTACAATATGATGCATGATTTTCTACAAAGAACTGAGATTCCCATAAATTTGGATCTTTAACAGCATATATTTCAGTGTATGTTAAGGGATCACCACAACTTCTTCAATGTGAAGAATGGCACACTGTGTCATGTAGTCTGCTGAAATTGGTGAGGAAAGCTGAACTGATTCATGTTGTATGTCCAGCCCTACAAAATACTTGTTCCAGCATTTTAAGAAAAGTGAAGCATCTATAGAAAATAGACTGGTCAATAGTTTGAATTCAACCCTTTCTGCTGTTTTTTTTCTCTATTGAACTACAAAATGGAATTGGATGTGTACACAGTTAAAGCAGGAGCTGCCCTTAAACATGCCTGTTAATCTCATCTAATCAAGCAGAGCAGGAAGAACAGACACATTAAAAAATAATACAAAGCATCAAGTCCTTAAGATAATTTCTCTGTTTATAAGCAAAGAAAACTAAGAATAGACTAAACTGAAGATCAGTGCTGAAGAAAGAGATCCAGGTTTAAGTCTGGCTTACATCAAAAGCCAATTATGAGTATTTCATTGAATGTGTAGCTAACATGCATATACGAGGGCAAATTCTTAACTTTTGAAAAATGTTATGCTGGCTACTCAGCAAAAGAAAATGAATAAAGATTTCCATGTTTTTCCTGTCAGGTGATTAAAAACTCGAAAAGATATCCCTCACCCAAAAATAAGTTTTTATTACTCTATGCTGCAGAGTATATTACCCAATACTCCTTATACCTGCACTATAGTTGATCTTGATGAACTGAAGACTTAAGTTAATCACATTCAGCAATTCTTTCCTGTTTAGAATCAAAATGAGTTGCAAATAAGTTTATAAAAATCTAAAGTTTGACTTCCAGATTATTGTATAGTCTGCCCTGTTAAAATATGAAAAAATATAGTTTCTTATTAAAAATTCCTTTTTTCCAAACTTCAAATAATGTTTTAAGGCCTCAGAAACAAAACTACACATTCCTGAGGCCTAAGCAGGGCACAGTTAAGGGTTTGGATACATTTTTCAAAATATATATAATTGGAATGTATCCTGAATCCAGAGATTGGTATAAATACTACTTCATTCAGGCATATACATGTTAATATGTACAAAACTGTGTCTCCATGATTTTTGAGCGTCTCCATTAATGACTTGCTAGACTTCTTCTGTTAGTCTGAATAGAGTATCTTTTACTTTTTGCCCCTTTGTTTAAACAGTATGAATATTGTGTTACCATGCATTTTTGCTGTTCTTGCAAGCAGATTTTTTTTAAATAAGGAACCATCAGCAGAATCTGTGGTGTCACTTGACAAATAGTAAAAATATAATTGCATAAGAGAAAATCTTTAGTACCATGTTGAAAGGTCAAGTTACTCTTAAAACTTTTAAGTCAAGAATCTCGCTACACTGACAGACGCTTAATGTAAAATGTACTTAAACTGAGTGGTGGAAGCACTATGTTATTGCTGTTGACAAGCAAAGAGAAACTGGCTTTCGAGGAATTGGAAATATGTGAGACTTGTATATTTTTAGGGTTTATTTTTTCAGGGTACATCTGGGAGCTGAGGTGTTTTTTCTTAGTGGAGGTGCATCTCCATGCCTCTGCTGTAGGCCTGAGGATCTCTCTCATGCCATCTATCATTTAAGTCTCTTTAGCTGCCATCACCACCATTGTAGCTTTCTCTTGTCAGATTCCTCCAGTGACTTTAAATTTACCATTCTTGAATTACTGAAGCACTCCTTCATTTGCCAAAAGGCTGAGCATTCTGCTTCTGAAAGATGTATTAGCTTTATAAGAAGCTACACAAATCCTTTTTAGTCCATTACAAGTCCTTTTTTACAGATATGGGTAAATCAGTCAGAAGTCAAGTCAAATGTCTAGCTTGTATGACTGTTATAGTACAGTTGTAGCCCATTTTCACTATCAAGCATTTGAAATCTCTTATGTAAATAACTGAGGTCACTATCTTGCTTATGAAAGGAGAAAATTAGTCTGCAAGTTGCATGGCTAACAACTTTTTTCTGTGTCCAGAATTCCATTTGTGCAAGACAAGGATGGGCACTGTAAATACAAGCCACAATTCAAGTAGCTAATTAAGAAATGTGATACAACTGCCCCTTAGAACACTGCTCAGTCTTTCTAGCTGAGGTCTAAAATACTGCAAGTGGGCAGAGAAAGGAAGGGTTTAAAATGTTGACTGACCAAATCAGTCTAACGGAGGATGAATTAATATTAAAGCTAATAAGTAAAATTGATGCTTTACCCTTGAATATACATAGTCTTATTCCATTCTGTTAGGAAAGATGGCATCAAAACTTCCCATGTAAATACATCTGATTATTATTTTGAAGCCCTTTAATTTAGTAAATATGATTATCTCTTTTGGGTTTGTCTATGTGCATTTTCTTTCCTGGTAGGATCTGCTGCTCTTCCACCATGTTCTTTTCATTAAAAAAGGACCAATGCATTTTCCAAACAGCATAAAGCTGTTGTCAAATTTCCTGTAGCTAAGAGAGAAATCTGACTAACTTGATGTCTTCAATTAAATAAAGGATGTAGAATATTATATGTCTATATAATTGTTTTGTTGCTGCCAGAAAAAAAAAAGTGTAATCCCAATTTTTTTGTAAAACGGGTTTTGCATACATTTTTACTCTTTAAATAAAGACACTTATACTCTGCTAATAATTATGTATTACTTTTGTTTTGAATTTTTTTGGTAATTTTACATGAAACAATTATTTTCTATTTTTATTCTGATAAAATATTTGTGCATAAAATGTCAATATAGTAAAATAAAAAAACTGTTACACAGCTAATGTTTTGGTGATGATTCATTTGTTTTTCAGAATAGCTTCCACGGCTTTTTGGTTTTTTTGAGTGGCAGCTAGTTTTAAAGATTAGTATGCACAGTTTCATTTTCAACAACTAAAGAGCACAAGAAAAGAGGCAAAAATTAACTTCAAGCTTTCTTCAAAACAGATTTTCTTCACCTTAATATTAAAACATCTTTATCTTTTTGTACTTGGTCTAGAACTACAGAGTTTGTCTTCAGACAGGTTTGGTTTTGTGATACATTTCCTGTTGTTTGTGCTACAACACAAACAACAAAACTACAAGAGCATGAGGTGGATTCAGTATACATCCATGATGGAATTAATTAGAATGTGACCACGGAACCTTTTCTAGAAATCTTTCCTGTAAGGATGTTCTATATATGTGTGCAGATTAATGTGAAAAGGGCCAGTTTCATTTTAGTTTGAGTTAACATACATGTAAAATATGCTACTTATGCAAATATTACATGTCACATTTTTGTTGTTGCATGTAGGCCGTATTACTGGTTGGTGATACACGAGCCAGAAAGAACACAGCTTGACTTTTAAATTCCAGGAGTTTCTGTGCAGATGATAGTAGCTAAATATATTTTACTTTTAAACTGAGCAAAGCTGCTATGGGATTTTCTGAGACACAAGTATAGAACTTGGCAATGCCCATTTTTTAATGCACTCACTTTTTGGAGTTCAACCACACTTTAAATATGTAACCCTTTTTTAAAATGTGGCTCTTTCTGTGCCCGAATTGTTCTCTTTATACTTTTGTTTTGTAAATATGTGGAACGTGTTGGATCTGATTTCTATATTACCTCAGAGGTGTAAAAGGCCTTGTTAAAGAGGATGCTCATCAATGATTTCATATATTACGGCACACGTCACCTACATGCTGTATAGCTTTGTATGGTCTGGAGAAAAATCTATATCCTAATTAAAACATACCTCCAGATCTTCTAAATCGGTATAGTACCAATGCAACCAACAAAACTATGCCGATTTACACCAGCTGAGGATCGGGCCTGTATTAGCTAGGGTTTAATTTTTTAATAATATTACAAACAGTTCTCATCTTCCTGTTAAAAGAAAAAAAAAGTGTCAAGAGTTTTTTGTCCTTTTAGAGCAGGGATTCTTAACCTTTTTCTTTCTAAGCCCTTCCTCCCACTCCCTGCACCTGGCACCCTACTTAGGTGTATTTTGACTTCTATTTTGGGGGACCAGCTCTGCATGGCAGGGCTTGGGGAGGGAGCACCACCTCCAACCCAACTCACAGCATGCCACCCAGTCTGTCTGGGTTGGGGGTGGAGGGTAGCTAGGGACTGTGTGCAGGTAGCTCAGGGTGCAGGGGGGGGGGGTAGCTAGGGGCTGTGTTCTGGGGGAGGGGCCCCCTGTGGTCACTGCTCCCTGAGGGAGATGGGTCCCCCCCCAGCCAGGCAGCTTTTACCAGCTTTGTAAGCAGTCAAAGGGGGCTGGGAGCTGAGAAGCAGCAGACAGGGTAGCACTGTGGCTGACCGCTCCATAGTAACAGCCAGAGCAGTACCCACACTACCTGGCTCTGGCTTCCAGTCTCTGACCTGGGCAAGGCCTTGGTGGGAGTGAGGTGAAGCTGCTTCTGGGACTGCCCCACTCTGGTTAAGGCACTGCAAATTGGGGCACAATGCCCCTTGTGCCCCCTTCCAACTCTGCCCACGGTCTCCAGGCTCACAGTCCCCCTGAAACTGGCTGGCAGCCTCCCTGGACCTCCAATTGAGAACCACTGCTTTAGAGAAAAGGACCAAATCCCCAGTGTGTCCATGTCAGGGGCTTAATTCAGCCTGGCGAGAGACATCTGTGACTCATTAGGTCATTGCTAGTTGCAGCTGGGGTGGACTGGGAGTGTTGGTCAAGAGGAGGAGGAATGCGTAGGGAGAAGAGTTTTACAGGCACCTCTGGCTGGGAGTGGCAACTGAAAAGGGATTGTGTGAGGTAGGCCTGTCTGAAAAGAGTTTTAGTCAGGGTGACCAAAAAGGTTGCACCGAAACCAGAACAGCCTAGTAAATTATCTCAGGTTGGAGAGGGTTCTGAGGAGTGTGCTCCTGGCTGAGAGATCGGGAAGGGAAGTATGATGCTTGAGAAATGGAGGCGGCCAGGACTTGGTAGTATGTGAGTCTGTTTTGCTTGTTTTGTTTTAAGTCCTTTCTATTGGATTGTGTTTTGGGGCCCAGAAGACCCACGTTATCCTGGTAACACTTTACTCAAGTATCTTTGTGTGTGTGTGTGTGTGTGTGTGTGTGCGCATGTGCACACTTGAGAGGCTGGATCTATCAACATAACACTGAAGGGCAGCAGGGAAGGAACTTCTCCCCTGACATAAAGCGGAGTACTGTTACAGTGAGACTTCACTGAGGGAAGTGAGTCAAAGGGTTGTCTGTCATGAGTGTCAATTTGCATGTTTCTGTTTTCCAGTCGCTCTGTAAGTAGACACTAGTGGTATTGTAAGAAACAAAGCAAACCTAAATCCAAGGTTAGAAACTGTATTTTAATGATCTATGGCCATATACACACACGTGATTATTCTTGCTGTTTGGCTGATCATATACATGAAACCTTTATGCCAGTTAATTAATGGGTTCAATATATCTAGGGTCTCTCTTGATAAACAACTAAACCAGCTGGAGCCACCACCATGAAACCTGAGAAAACTAAATGCACCCTCCCTGGTCATCCTTAACAGGCAAAACTGCCTCTCTCACAAGCACTCCAAGACTGTACAGACTAAGGAAATTCTTTTGAGGGGAAAGGGAACACAGCCATAAACATGGGAGAAAGCAGCAACAGAATATATGCAAATAGAGTGTAAAACACCCACCTACCCCTTTCAGTAACTGTGGTAGCAGTGTGTCTCACGCCCTTCTCACCTGCCAGTAAAAACATCCCACAGGTGACTGCACCATGGCACCCTTCCACCAAACCCTCCTCACAGCTGGATTACTGCTGCTTGCTGATCCCCAGTATCCCTTTCCAGGTCTGTCTCCAGTCCCAAGGGAGTGGCACCACTGCTTAACCCAGTTTACTAATTCAGCTTTATTAAGTTGACAGGGGAGTGTCTGAATTTTGATGGAATATATGGGCCCAAAGAGTCAAAGGTGACCGTGTTACTATACAACATTAAACTGTGGTAAATAGTGTTCAGCCTACTTAGTACCATAGCAAACAGCATTACAAATCCTTTCAACCTTTTATTTAAGATACAGAAAAATATGAAAAATCACAGCATTTGAAATGGATTTTTATTTTCACAATAGTTCTTGTTCCTTTTAGCTGTAGAAAGTTCTAGAAAAAACAACCCCAGTCTGACAGTCTCTTAGAAGGTATTAAAGATGTTACTTTGAAGGAACTTGTCCTTCGGGAAAGAGAGAAGTTCATTGAGATGGGCTGGAGCTGTTAAAGTACTATCCCATTTTCTAGAAGACCAAACAAGACAACCCCACACTCAAAAGGGAACGAGAATAACAGCAAAGATAGAAAATGCAGCTTCTGTCTATGGTGTTAACTTTCTCTTGCAGCTCACTGCTGGAGAAACAAGCATGGCACACAATCTTTCTAGCTACTTTGAGACCTGGCAAACTTGTACAGCATCAGGCTGTTTAAGACATGGCTTTTAACGGCCTCTTTGGTCATGGGCTCACAGTAGTGTTGCAAGATAAACAGTCTTAGCTGGCTAAGCCAGGCTGTGCTGCTAAAGCCGTGCCGCTAAAAGGGCACGCTGTGTCGATGCTGTTTATTGGCAGGAGAGAGCTTTCCTGCTGACAAAAGACTTTCACCTCCAAGGAGTGGTGTTAGTGGTGCCAGTGTAGACAGAGTCTTATTAAACAGAAGGCAAAAGAAAAGGGATAGGAAAGAAAATGGGTAATGTGGCAGGGAAAGGACACACAAAGTGTTGGGGGTAAAAGTCTCACATCCCAGGTGGTATATGGGATTCATATGAAACTCATGGAAATGTAATGTCATCTGGGTCCCTCTCTGGCCTGGGTCTGGTCGGGACCTCCCCTGGGATTAGGATGGTGGAAGGCCCAACAGTATCACAGTGGATTCTGGAGTTCTGGTAGACTGTGAAGGTGGCAGCCATAATAGCAAAGCTCATTCCTTCCTGTTCCCCTGTCTTTCAGTCAGTCAGCATCTGCTAATCCTCCCTCTCCGCGCCCCCACCCCCGAGCTCTTTTTTTGAGGACCCCAAAAGGGTGATGGGCATAAAAGACCATCCCCTCATTATTTTGTTCACCATTTAGAATTAATATCTGACATGCCAATTTTGGTCCATTGATTTCCAGTCCCACACTTAACTCTCGTTTACCAGGCACGATTATAACACAGTCCTTGAGTTATAGCTATAGGCCTTTTTTGTTTGAACTAACCTAGTCTTTGTTTCCTTTTTTCACCTTTTCCCATCAGTCCTTATTGTTGTAGGTTATTGTAACATTTTATAAACTTTCACTCCTCACAGTGGAGCTTTCAATGAGGGTAAATTTGTAGGACCAGTTATTACAACAGGGCTCACCAGAGTGCACTTAGCTGTGCTGCTGTCCTTTGTACTGTCTCTTGCCACAAAATCCCCCTGGGAGGGGACTTTTGAGCAGACTCCTGGCCACTTAAAAATGAGCTCTGCCACATAGTAAGAGCTCTTTTCCCTCTCTGGGAGCCCTCTAGCCACCCAAATCCAAGTTCACGGATAGTTATGAAGACATTCTAAGTGTCACTAGAACAACTGTTACTCTTGGAGGAATTCTGCGCCATTATGCAAGGCAAAATTTGCACAGAATTAATGTTCTGTGCAGAATTTTATTTTTTCCTGCAGAATTGGCATTGCAGACATGCTGGCCACCACTAGGGCTGCTGGATACCACAGAGTCTAGCTCCCCAGCTCACAAATAGAGGATGGATGGGGCAGGGAGGGGAAGCTGACAGATTCCCAGGAGCTGCGGTTCCTGGCATGCCCTGGGCTGTGGCCCTGCAGTGAGCAGAGCACTCAGCCTGGCGGGGAATAAGGTTTTGCATACTCTGGCTGCCAGGTCTGATCTTCATCTGCCCTGAGACAGAAGCAGGTGTGGAAGACCCTGTTCTTGCAAAGGGTGATGAAGGGTGGGGCCACACCGTGTCCCCTGTCTGGCCATTAATGAAGCTGTATAGAGCAGAGCCTGTGGCTGGGCTCTGCTAGGGAGAGGAGTGTGGGCATCTGGGCCCGTGGCTGAGCTTTGGGGGCAGGGGAGTGCTGGTGTCTGGGCCAGCGGGAGCCTGCACAGCTCCCTCCACACCTCCCAAATATCCCCTCCAGCAGCCCCCAAATGTCCTCCCTCAGTACACACACACTCCTCCAGCACTCTCCAAATACCCCCTCCAGCATCCCCAAATACACACACACCTCTCTAGCACCCCTAAACATTCTCTTCCAGTACATACACCCCTCCAGCACCCCCAACTCTACCCTTCCTCCAACTCCTCCTGCCAGTGTCTTCTATTTAAGAACTTGAAATATGGTAATCTTATGGGGCCAGGGCAAAAAAAGAGAATCGACTAAAAGACTAGGGAGGCAGAGTTTTTCCCCAAGATGTGCCTAGCTGGCACGTGTGACACACCCAGACTGAGGAGGCCGACAAACACATAACAGAGAAACAGGAACTGGGTTGTGATAGGGATTTCTTTAACTTTCTACTCCTGGGGGAATCTTTTTTGTTTTCTGTATTGTTACAGACATTTATTTCAAAATACCTGAAAGCAAGTATAACTAAAATACTTGAAACCGATGTAATTATATTGTTATTTTGACAAAATATGCAGAATTTTAAAATATTGTGAGAATTTTTAATTGTTTGGTGCAGAATTCCCCCAGGAGTAAACTGTGGGTAGATTACTGATGCAAATAACACTTTCTATGGCACTACTTTTCTGTCTTCACCAATAGAGGGAACAGAGAGAACTTTTTCCCTCTGGAGCTTCTGGCCATAGGGCTTATATTCACATGTTTGTTTATTATATATGTCATGAATTCTGACTCAAATGCTTGGTAAACGAAACAGATTTATTAGCTCATCAAGTACTCCTGTAATGACACATGTATCTGGCACAAAGTGACTCTTAATCTTGGATGCTGTGTGTATGTATTTAGCTGACAATCATGGTATTTGCATGCTGCTACAGATTATTTCAGTTGCCGTGCTGTTAGTGTGAATGTCTGTGAACTCCTGTCCTGATTCCATATGCTAAGGCCGGGCATGCTGGACAGAGGGGAGAATATGTACTCAAGAGCTTGTGAGTTTGTGTTTTGCTCTCTTCTCTTGGACCATATATGCTATGCTCCCTCTATTGGCAGAACTAGTGAAGTGGCTTCATTACCTACCATGATGGTACCGTTGCTTTAGGCCTGGTCTACACTAGGCGTTTAAATCGGTTTTAGGAGCGTAAAACCGATTTAACGCCACAACCGTCCACACTAGGAGGCACCTTATATCGATTTTAATGGCTCTTTAAATCGGTTTCTGTACTCCTGCCCGACGAGAGGAGTAGCGCTAATATCGGTATTAACATATCGGAATAGGGTTAGTGTGGCCGCAATCGACGGTATTGGCCTCCGGGAGCTATCCTACAGTGCACCACTGACCGCTCTGGACAGCATTCTCAACTCGGATGCACTGGCCAGGTAGACAGGAAAAGCCCCGCGAACTTTTGAAATTCATTTCCTGCTTCGACAGTGTGGAGAGCTCATCATCACAGGTGACCACGCACAGCTCATCAGCACAGTTAACAATGCTGTCTCCTGAGAATCGAAAAAGAGCCCCAGCATGGACCGCTCGGGAGGTAATGGATCTGATCGCTATATGGGGAGATGATTCAGTGCTAACAGAACTGCGTTCCAAAAGACGAAATGAAAAAGTATTTGAAAGAATTTCTAAGGCGATGACGGATAAAGGTCACAGCAGGGACTCCGTGCAGTGCAGAGTGAAAGTTAAGGAGCTCAGACAAGCCTACCAGAAAACCAAAGAAGCAAACGGAAGGTCCGGGCAGGTCGAAAAACATGCCGCTTCTATGCTGAGCTGCACGCAATTTTAGGGGCTGCGCCACAAGTACCCCACCCTGACCGTGGATTCCGAGGTGGGGTTGTAATCTCTGCCATGTCTGAGGATTATGCAGACGGGGAAGATGAAGAGGAAGAAGAAGAGGAAGACCTCGCAGAGAGCACACAGCACTCCGTGAACCCCAGCAGCCAGGAGCTTTTTATCACCCTGACGGAATTACCCTGCTCCCAGCCCTCACAAGCAACTATTCCAGAGAATGACGCCCTGGAAGGGAGCTCTGGTGAGTGTACCTTTGCAAATAGCAAACAGTGTTTTTTAAGCAAGCCTTTTTTAATGATTGATTTGCCCAGAGGACTTGGGATGCATTCGCAGACAGTATAGTTACTTAGAAAAGTTTGTTAACATGTCTGGGGATTGAGAGGAAATCCTCCAGGGACATCTCGATGAAGCGCTCCTGTAGGTACTCCAGAAGCCTTTGCAGAAGGTTTCTGGGCAAGGCATCCTTGTTCCGCCCACCGTGGTAGGACACTTTACCATGCCATGCATGTAGCAAGTAATCAGGTATCATTGCGTGGCAAAGCATCGCAGCGTATGGTCCCGGGGACTGCTGGCATTCAAGAAGCATCCGCTCTTTATCTTGTTCTGTTATCCTCAGCAAAGTGATATCGTTCAGGATAACCTGGTTAAAAATCAGGAATTTAAGTAAGGGGGGTGGCCATTTTTCTACTGGTTTCGTGGAATGCAGCAGCTTAAAAAAGACACTTTCCTGCACATAGCGAAGCGGGGAGGAGGAGTGAAATGCCGATGATCTTTTCTGTTTGGTCACCGGTGGGTGGGGGAGGGGAAGGTTGTTGATTAGCAGGAGCTAGCGTGGTATTAGCCATGCGTTGGGGGAGGGTAAATCACTGAGACAGTGGCTTACCATGGCCGCATGCAAGCTGAATTCTGATGCCTGGACCTGATGTGTCTGTGAGATCTGTAAACCCAGAGCTGCAAGCGGTCACTATTAAGATGAAAATGCGACCGTGTCGGGAAATCACCTGTGCTAGGTGAATAGTGATGTTCACTGTGAAACAGTATAACCATTGTTCTGTAAAATGTATCTTTCTAAATATTTATCTCCCGCATGCAGCTGCAAATTTTTCAAGCGTCCTCCTCCATCCCAAAGGCTAGCACAGATAAGGCGGAGGAAAAGAAGACGCGAGATGAGATGTTCTCGGATATTATGGAAGTTACACGCAATGAAAGAGCTCATCTGAATGAGTGGAAGGACGTGGTTTCAAATTACAGGAAAGAGGCCAGTGAACGTGAGGACAGGAGGGACAACCGAGATGAGAGGTGGCGACAGGAAGACCGGCAGGAAAATCAGCGGTGGCGGCAGGAAGATCAGCGGTGGCGGGATGCAACTCTGGGGCTGCTGCGTGATCAAACTGACATGCTCCGGCGTCTTGTGGAGCTTCAGGAACGGCAGCAGGATCACAGAGTGCCGCTGCAGCCCCTGTATAACCACCCTCCCCCCTCACCATGTTCCTTAGCCTCCTCACCCAGACGTGTAAGAACGCGTGGGGGGAGGCTCCGTGCACCCGCCACTCCACCCCGTGGACAGCCCAACCAGAAGGATGCCGTTACTCTGAATTTTTTTAATGGCCTTCTCCATCCCTCCTTTCCTCCTCCCAAAGCACACCCTTACTTCTCTCCCTCTTTTATAATGAATCAATAAAGAATTCATGCTTTTAAATATAAGTGACTTTATTTGCATAAGTAAGCTGTACTCGAAGGGGAGGGGAGTTGCTTACAGGGACTGAGTCAATCAAGGGGGTTGGGTGTTCATCAACAAACACAGCAGTCACACTGTACCCTGGCCATTGATGAAGCTCGTTTTCAAAGCTTCTGTGATGCGCACCGCTTCCTGGTTTGCTCTTCTAATCTCCCTGGTGTCTGGCTGCGCGTAATCAGCGGCCAGGTGATTTGCCTCAGCCTCCCACCCCGCCATAAAGGTCTCCCCCTTACTCTCACAGAGATTATGGAGAATACAGCAAGCAGCAATAACATAGGGGACATTGGTTTGGCTAAGGTCTGAGCGAGTCAGTAATGTGCGCCAGCGAGCCTTTAAACGGCCAAATGCACATTCCACCACCATTCTGCACTTGCTCAGCCTGTAATTGAACAGATCCTGACCACTGTCCAGGCTGCCTGTGTATGGCTTCATGAGCCATGGCATCAAGGGGTAGGCTGGGTCCCCCAGGATAACGACAGGCATTTCAACATCCCCAATTGTTATTTTCTGGTCTGGGAAGTAAGTCCCTTGCTGCAGCCGTTTAAACAGAGTAGTGCTTCTGAATACGCGAGCGTCATGAACCCTCCCTGGCCATCCCACGTGGATGTTTGTGAAACGTCCCTTGTGATCCACCAGTGCTTGCAGCACCATTGAAAAGTACCGTACTGGGTGCCCTGGCGCTCCGGTGCCAAGATAGGGATATGGGTTCCATCTATCGCCCCACAGTTAGGGAATCCCATTGCAGCAAAGCCATCCACTATGGCCTGCACGTTTCCCAGAGTCACAACCTTTCGTAGCAGCAGCTTAGTGATTGCTTTGGCTACTTGCATCACAGCAGCCCCCACAGTAGATTTTCCAACTCCAAATTGATTCCCGACTGACCGGTAGCTGTCTGGCGTTGCAAGCTTCCACAGGGCTATCGCCACTCGCTTCTCTACTGTGAGGGCTGCTCTCATCTTGGTATTATGGCGTTTCAGGGCAGGGGCAAGCAAGTCACAAAGTTCCATGAAAGTGCCCTTACGCATGCGAAAGTTTCGCAGCCACTGGGAATCGTCCCACACCTGCAACACAATGCGGTCCCACCAGTCAGTGCTTGTTTCCCGGGCCCAAAATCGGCGTTCAATGGATAGAATCTGCCCCATTACCATCAGGATCTCCAAAGCGCAGGGGCCCGCGGTTTGAGAGAATTCTGTGTCCACGTCCTCATCACTGTCATCGCTGCGCTGCCGTATCCGCCTCTTACTCGCCTCGGTTCGAAGGTCCTGGTTCAGCATATACTGCACGAGAGTGCGCGAGGTGTTTAAAACATCCACGATTGCGGTATGGAGCTGAGCAGGGTCCATGCTTGCTGTGCTATGGCGTCTGCACGGTTCACCAAGCAAAGCAAAAAAGGCGCAAAACGGTTGTCTGCTGCTTTCAGGGAGGGAGGGGTGAGGCTGTACCCAGAACCACCCGCGACAATGATTTTTGCCCCATCAGGCACTGGGATCTCAACCCGGAAATGCCAAGGGGCGGGGGAGGCTGCGGGAACTATGGGATAGCTACGGGATAGCTACCCACAGTGCAACGCTCCAGAAATCGACGCTAGCCTCGGACCATGGACGCACACCACCGATTTAATGTGTTTAGTGTGGCCGCGCGCACTCGATTTTATAAAATCTGTTTTACAAAACCGGTTTATGCAAATTCGGAATAGTCCCGTAGTGTAGACGTACCCTTAGAACTACCAACTAGGGGTGTAGCTAGTTTTATCCTTGATCTACCTGTCTTTCCTTTATTGGTACCTATCCATAGAGTATCCGACCACCTTGAATACATGGCAGTTGAAAGATGTGACATCTGACAGTAAATCAGTATTGAATATGTGGATGACTTGATCACACTCTGTAAGTCCATACATGGGGAACAAATATTTGAAAATGATACGGGCCCTTCAATCTAGCAAACAAAGATGTAATACTGTATGATTCTGGCTTGATGTGAAGATAGATAAATTCAGACTGGAAATAAGGTGCAAATTCTTAACAAAGAGAGTAATTAAATTGAGAGTAATTAACCACTGGAACAATTTACCAAGATCGGGGGCGGGGAGAGGATTCTCCATCACAGGGAATTTTAAAATAAAGATTTAGATGTTTTTTGAAAAATATATGCTCTAGTTCAAAAGAAATTATTTTTGTGAAGTTCTACAGGAAGTCAGACTAAATGATCTGGCCTTAGAATCTATGAATCTATGAAGTATCAGAGGGGTAGCCGTGTTAGTCTGGATCTGTAAAAGCAGCAAAGAATCCTGTGGCACCTTATAAACTAACAGATGTTTTGAAGCATGAGCTTTCGTGGGTGAATACCCACTTCGTCGGATGCATCAAAGTGGGTATTCACCCACGAAAGCTCATGCTCCAAAACATCTGTTAGTCTATAAGGTGCCACAGGATTCTTTGCTGCTTTTATTAATCTATGCTTTGTGATCTACATTTTTTCCTGTCCAGTAACAGGTCTTCATCTACGAAGGCCTAAATGGACCACAATCCAGTTCTATCAGGAAAATGCCCCTCTCTGTGTTTCCCAGAAAAAGCAGTAGCATTGTATTGAGACATTTTGTCTAAGAGCTTATAATACAATTTGCAGGCTCCTTGAATGGAGCTTTCATGTAAAGCTACCATGCTGATTAAGAATAGTGATCTTTTAGGGAATGGTGCAAAATTAATCTCTTCTTGTAGGCATTTACCTAATGAATAAATAGAGTTCCTGGTCTCTTCTGGCTTCTCATAAGAACCTATGCATTAGTATAGGGTGGAGAGCTATGTCCCTGATGTGTGGGGTTTTGGTGGGGAATGGAGACAGTCCATGATATTAAAATGATGTGAACATTAGATTTGTGTGTAATAAAAAAATATGTAGCCATAGATCATTACATTGTGACTAGTTCATGTATGGGGGGAGTCCCCCTTCCCACACTAGTCTATGCCCATTTCTAATGTTTGCATAGGCAATGTACACAGGAAACCTTGCCAGCTAGTACGTAAGTATGGGTAATTATGATTATGTTGTTTCCATCAGTATGTATTAGCTGTCTCAGATACTTACATAAATATACACTAGAAACTAGGAATTGTAGAAAATTGATAAGGGAAGCAGAAAGGGACACAGAGTTAAGGACAATAATGTTTTTAAGTATATCAGGAACAAAAGGAATCCTAATAAAGGCATTGGTCTGTTACTAGATGGAAATAGTAGAATTGTCAATAATAATGTAGAAAAGGCGGAAGTGTTTAATAAATATTTCTGTTGTATAGTTGGGAAAAACCCAAATGGTGTACTCGGACCATATGATCATGAAATACTTTCAATTCCAGCGTTAACTCAGAAGGATGTTAAACAGCAGCTACTCAAGTTGCTCAGTTTCATCCAAGAATTTTTAAAGAGCTGGCTGAGAAGCTTTCTGGACCGTTAATGTTGTTTTTCATTAAGTCTTTGGAAGTTGCAGAAGACTGAAGAAAGCTGACATTATGCCAATATTTTAAAAGGGTAAGCAGGATGAGCTCACATGCCACGTTTTAATGAATTATTAGGCATATGTCTGACCCTAGGGTTCCCTGTAAAAGTCTATGTACCCCCTATCAGTTAACACAAAGGGGTTCCTGAGTCACACTGGGACTAAGTGATTTGCCCAAGGTCACCAAGGAAGTCTGTGGAAAAGCAGGGGAGACCCGTGTTCAAGTCCAAGTCCTAGAATATAGTCCTACCCAGTTGATCCCCCTTCTGCTCTGTTACTTAGGCCCTTAATTATAGCTAGGGAAAAAACCTCAGCAAAATCTTAGAAAGCAGTTAGGCTATGTTCTAGTATTAAAAATACATAAATAGAAGAGTTAAAACACTAAATGTGGCTGAGTAAATTCTGGAATTAGAGCCCACAGTATCTGACCAGACACCAAACTAAAGTTTTAACAGCATCTAATTTAGAGTATTGATAATTTAGCCATTAATAACTTGAACCAAAGGTTAAAAAATGCTGAGGAGGAGAAACAAATATTGAATGTCTGCCTTTAATTAATATTTTCTCCTTTTCTGCAGAACTGGTCCTCCTGAAAACAAAGATAAATATTGCTAATGGCAATAGCATCTGAAGATTTGTCTGTCACCTGAGTAACAGTCACTTTCTCGGTTATCTCAGTTAACAAGGAAATTGATTGTTGCATGACACAATTAACATCCAAGCATGTTATTTTTGTAGGTGGTATCACAGTAACAAGCTATGATATGAAAATAACACCAAACAAAGATAATGAATTATTGATCATAACTGTAAGCAACTAATTAATTCAATTGCTTAGTAGAAATTAAGGCAGTTGAAAGGAGAGATTCTAACCAGTAACAGCTGTTTAATCTACCATAAAGAGACAATTTAAATCTTATTGTAAATAATTCTTTACCTATGTTTGTAATAACATCTTCAATGTCTAACATGTATTTTGGGGTGGGGGAGCGGAAATGTAGTTTACATTTTCCATTTGTCTCAGCTTGGACAATGGAAATTAATTAAAAGTCAGTTTAACTTTTGTTTATAGTCTTTTCAACTTCAGGTTTCCAGTGTTGAAATGTTTGGGTTGTAAAAACTGCAGAGGAATGTTTGTTTGAAATAAACTCTAGTGGAATTTTTAAAACTCATAGAAACATTTCACTTGGTCTGCATCAGTGGTACAGATGTTTTGCTTATTGTTTTGAACAACAATCTAAATTTGGGGTGAATATGATTTGATAGTCTCTCCATATTTTTTTCTAAGTGGCACTACCAGTACAAGTTCTATCATATCTTATATCATTTATATATTCCTTCTTACCTTCCCAACCTGAATTTCTAGCTAAGTTGAACAGGAATTGGTATCAAGGCTGCCCAGAGGATTCAGGGGACTTGGGGCAAGGCAATTTCAGGGGCCCCTTCCATTAAAAAAAAAAGTTGCAATACTATAGAATACTATACTGTAGTCTCATGGGAGCCCCTATGGGCCCCAGGGCAAATTGCCCCACTCCCTCTCCCCACCCCCAGCGGCCCTGGGAAAAATAAACATTTAAAAACCTTCCGCATCTCGGCACAAACCCAGTTTTGAGAGAACTTCTTTTCAAGTCACCTTTGCAAGGTATCAGTGGTTCTCAGCATCAGCTAGTGCTAAAAGCACTAAAGCTCATTTAAAGCATTGGACAAATATTTTCCATCAAAACTTTTTTTTCATCGAAAACTAGGGGTTTTTAAAAAGCAGAATCCTGTCTACCAACAGTGGCCAATGCCAGGTGCCCCAGAGGGAGTGAACCTAACAGGTAATGATCAAGAGATCTCTCTCCTGCCATCCATCTCCACCTTCTAACAAACAGAGGCTAGGGACACCATTCCTTACCTATCCTGACTAATAGCCACTAATGGACTTAACCTCCATGAATTTATCTGTTTTCTAAAGACTGGCTCCACGGGGTCCCTCAGAAACTGGAGACAGTTACTGTGGGTTTGTCTTTAGTATAGCTTATGTACATACTCCTTGAACTGAGCTTGTTTCAGAATCTAGGATGAGCTTATGTTGTGAAAACTGAAATGCTCAAAATAGCACATGCATGTGAATGGACACAGGGTTCTAAAATTAAATTAACTCAGGGCTTTTCAAACTGGGGGTCGGGACCCCTGGGGGGTCATGAGGTTATTACTGGGGGTTGCGAGCTGTCCGCTTCCACCTCAACCCCTGCTTTGCCTCCAGCATTTATAATAGTGTTAAATATATTAAAAAGTGTTTTTAATTTATAAGGGTGTGTGTGTCACACTCAGAGGCTTACTATGTGAAAGGGGTCACCAATATAAATGTTTGAGAACCACTGAATTAACCCCTCTGGAGCCTCAGGAAAAGGAGGGGGAGGGGAGTCTCCCTTGGTCAGGTTGGGAAGGAGGTAGGTGGTGTAGAGTATTGCTCTTCTCACGTGATCCCTCCCCCATGGCTCTCTTGGCTCTATCACTGTTAATCTAAAGTGGCTAATTTTCAATGAAGCTACCCTCCCCTGACATGAATCTCCCTATGGCACTGAAATTAAATGTAGACTATAATTTGGCATTTGAGAAGTGAAAGGGATGGTAGCCCTAAGGGAAAAGATAACAGCTTGGCTCTTAGTGTTAAATAGCTGTCTGCAAGCCTCAAACTGCTGAATGAGCTTTAGGATAGGGAAGGCTGTGCCTCCCCAAACAGCCTGGTCCTGCCCCCTATCTGACCTCCACCCACTTCCTGCCCCCCCTCAGAATCCCTGACCCATCCTGCTCCTTGTCCCCTTACCGCCCCCCCAACCACCACCCCGGGACTCCACCCCCCATGAACCCTCCCTGTTCCCTGTCCCCTGACTGCCCCGACCCCTATCCATGCCCCCGCCGAGTCCTGACAGACCCCCAGAATGCCCACGATCCAACCCCCCATTTCCCATCCCTTGACTGCCCCCCCAACCTCTGCCCCCTCCCTGTTCCCTGACTGCCCCTTATCCATCCAACCCCCTCCGCTGGCCCCGGCCCCAGCCCCCTTACCATGCCACTTAGCCCTGCCTCTCCTGGAGCCTCAGCGCGCCACGTCTATGAGCAGCCCTGGACAGTGCTGCAACAGCCTGGCTCCGGCGGGACCGTAGCTTGCAGCCCCGCCCCTTTACCACGCAGCTCTGAGCAGGGAGGAGCTCAGGCCCTGCCACTTTAGCTCTGTCCAAGGCCATTCCTGGACGTGGCGCGCTGAGGCGCCGGGGGATGGGCGAAGGCGGGGCTAGGGGGAGCCTCCGACATTCGCATGGGGGCCTGGGGCAAATTGCCCCACTTGCCCTCCCCCAGGTGGCCCTGATTAGTATTTAGTAACCTTATTTTCATTCTACATGTAGTACTCAAAGGATACACAAATTAGACTCAAAGCCGAATGTCCCCAAAGCAGTAGACAGATAGCAAGCTTAATTATTTGAACATCAAAGGTGAAGGGGACCAAACAAAAAAATTATTTCCATGAAGTGCTGTTCACTTGCTGTTTGATCTGAATCACATAATACCCCACAGGTCTGGCAATGAAGAGCTTTTGATTTAAGCTTATTTTATGGATTATAACCAGCACTGTTTGCTGCAATATAACTTCTGTCTTGTATTTTTAAGGCAGTGTACTCTAATCCAGTTCAAGTTGTACTATTAATTGAAATTTTACATTCAACTTATTTTCCCCTATCCATCCATCACTGAACTTTTTCTGAGCTCTTCAGCATTTTCATTCGAAGAGACCCTCTCATGATCCACTTTCCCACTGCTTGGGTCCCCACTTTTTCTTTTATCCTGCATAGCATCAAGGAGTTATCTATGAATACTTCTGATGTAACAAATTCTTGATGCTTTTTGAAAGCAAAAATCTGATAAAAAATGTTGATAGTTTTCTCATTTGTATTGTATGTTTTAGTGATAATAAGCCACATACATATGAAACTTTCCATCTAGAAGGTGAGTTAAAGAAACTGAACGCAAGGAGTAAGAATTAAAAAGTATATTCAGTCTATATCTAAAATAGTGACTGTGGCTTCCACTATAATATATCTTTATTTTGTTTTATAGCATACTGTTGCTCAACCTTTGATGGGACAATCTGCTGTGGGACAGTAATTTAGCTCAGATTATTAATTGTTATCAATATAAATTGAAGGCTTCCCTCTCTGTTTTCATTGTTTTTCAGGATTTTAAAAAAATTATTGTTAAGAACCATGATGTATGACAGTAGCTCTCTATCAGTCAGTAAATAATACATTAGCCCTACCTATTTTAAAGTGACCATGTAATCCACCTGGCCACTGTCTAACCTGGCTGTTCATGGTCTTTATATCACATCTCTTTATGGGAGAGCAATTTATGAAATGCTTTGGATCAGATTGGAAATTTTACAAGCACATTGCGCTCTGAGCACTGTTGGGAGCATAATCCTTGTAAACTCCATTATATTGCCTGCTCCCAAGAGCACTGTATAGAGGTTAGCAGGAAAGTGCTACACCTCCACCAGGTGGAAGCGCTACCCTTATTTTTGTTTCATTGAGGGGCATAGGGATTATTTCTCTTAAAACTTCAGGTCGATACTTTTTTTTGGGAGGGGGGGTGTTTTGGGCAGAAACATGAGATCATGAGTCCATGTGAAAAGGGAATAAGTTTTAATGGGATTTGTCCACCTTGGCTATATCTATAGTCTCACACACACACACACACACAAGATACGAGGGAGTGTCGCCCTGTAGCTATGGGCCCCAATTCAGGAAAGTACTTACGCATGTGCTTTCGGGGAAAATTTTGACCACTCCAGTTGAGGAAGAAGTATGTGGCCACTACCATCAGCCATCCAGGCTAGACAAAAAGACAACAAACAAGAGAACAAACCACGCAAAACAGACCAATATTTTGCTGCTTTCACATTCACCTCAACGGGAAACTGCCATACTGCATTCCTGCCACCCTGCGGCACTATGTGGGGCTCTAAATAATCAGGACTCACAAGTGCAACCCAACTTCCATGCATGATCGAAGATGGTGCCCACAAGCAAATATTTTAGGTTTCTCCTGCCTTCAGAAGAAACCCAGAATAGGGGAAAATACTTCTCTGAAATAAGAATGCCTGTCTGTCTGATCGTATAAATGTAGGAGGGAAGAGATCAGCCCTGCAGTGTGTTTCTCCTCTGTCTCCTCAGGGCTTCAGTGAAGAGTTTTAATAAAACTAGAATACTCTTCTTTATTAAAGTTTAGTATCTCTCTCCCTTGGGCGCTCATTCTCAGGGGCAGATCCATTTCAGAGACAATCTTACACTTAATAAGTATGTCCAGGGTTTTAATGCTTGCCTGATCTGTAGAGAGTAGGAAGTTTGCTGGCTGAGTGCCAGCAACTTCTGAATATTGTAAGCTTTCATGTTTAAAAATATGTAAATTGCCAGCCCATATGGTTGTGAAGAAAACTTCCAAATGTAAACGCAGTGTAACTGATGTAGGGAACACGGAACATATCTGGATTTAGGCCCAAGTGATTTTGGGTGGCCAAATATATAACAAAAATTAGCATTGCTAAGAGATGCTAAAAGCAGATTTTTGTATGTAGGCAGTGAGTTACTAGGATAAAGGCTATACACTTGTCCCAGCTGCTACCCACTTCTGAGACTTTTCCCAGTGCTATAATTAACTCATTGTCATGAATTATATTTAAACATTCTCATGATGTATTCAAGGATCTGCTTTTACTCATTTTAACACAATCAAGACATTTTTGTCTGGGGCCTAAAGCAGAAGCTCTTAACAATTCCTTATCACGTGACAACTTATTGCATCCTGTTTTCAAGAGCCATAGGTTCCAAGATCAGAAGTGACCATTGTGATAATCTAGTCTGACCTCACAGGCCACAGAATTTCCCCAAAATAATTCCTAGAGCAGATCTTTTAGAAAAACATCCAGTCTTGATTTAAAAATTGCCAGTGATGACGAATCCACCAGGACGCTTGGTAAATTGTTTCAATGGTTAATTACTCTCATCGTTAAAAATTTACACCTCTTTTCTAATCTGAATTTGTCTAGCTTTACCCTCCACCTATTGGATTGTTATATGTTTCTTTGCTATACTGAAGAGCCCCTTATTAAATATTATTTCCCCATGCAGATACTTACAGATTGTAATCAAGTTACCCCTTAATCTTATCTTTGTTGCGCTAAATAGATTGAACTCTATGAGTCTCACTATAAGGCAGGTTTTCTAATCCTCTAATCATTCTTGTGGCTCTTCTCTGAATCTTCTCTAAATTTATTAACATCCTTCTTGAATTGTGGGCACCAGAACTGGTCACCATATTCCAGCAGTGGTCACATCAGAGCCAAATGCAGAGGTAAAACACAGCATCACACTGGGAGCTCATGTTCAGCTGATTGTCTACCACAACCACAAAATCTTTTTCAGAGTCACTGCTTCCCAGGGTAGAATCCTTCATCCTGTAATTATGGCCTACATTCTTTACTCTTAGACATATACATTTACATTTAGCTACGTTAAAACATACATTGTTTTCTTGAATCCATTTTACCAAGCAATCCAGATTGCTCTGAATCAGTTACTTGTTTGTGGTTAGTAATTAATCGGATTACAACACATCCCTTCTAGCCTGGAACCTTTGACATAACTCTCAGACCAAGGTGTCAAGTCATTGATCCCTGATGACCTATACCAACATGCTGAAATCTATAACTGGACAAGAGTATCCCTTTGGGGTGGAACAGAGGAATCACTAAACCCTATGTCAATCATTTGGAGAAACGGGGAGGAGGGGAGAGAGACTCTCACACCAGTAAGATACCTGAAGCTGTATCCTGCTGCATTTGCCAGACGAGCTACCCAGAGAAGAAAACTGAAGAAAGTTGACATTGATTAAGCTGAGCCTGAGGTGTAACCAAGAGAAATGTAAAGATCGGAGCTCCACCACATGCAAAAGTGCAGATCACATCTTATCATCGATGAAGATACCAGTAAATATCAACTTAAATCCAAGCTAGGATCAATCATGTGAGTTAAAGACTTCAGAGAAAAGAAGATGTGAAGATCCTTCAGCAGTGCAGTTTGAGGATGCTCAAACCACTCCAATGCCTACTAGAGTGCGTGTGTATGTGTCTCTTTGTGTGTTACTAACTGTTCCCAGAATTAAACACTAAGCCCTTAAGTCTGTTATCAAAACAGTGAGGGTTCCCTAGGTTAAACCAGTGATGTTCAAAAGCTTCTATAAGTTTGGAATTTTAGAAATAATTTTGTCTTTGTGCCAGATTGTCTGAAAACTACAGGCATTGTGTAACGTGGAGAAGGAAATATATTGACAAACCAAGCTTGATATAACTTTTGTGAACAGCAAAGCTTAAATGGGAGAGAGAACCAAAGAAAAGATACCAGGAAATCATTTTGAGAGTAGTACTCCATTATCATTAAGGTGAATAACAGCTGCTGCTGTCAGCAGACTTTGAGTTAAATTAATCAAGTTAAAGAAAAAGGGATTCCTCCATCAACCTTTCTGTAAAATCTGAAGAAAAATTGTTTTTCTTAACTTAGTATGATTTAATTACTATTTGTTGTAATTAGTGAACTAGATAAATTGAACCATTGACTTATCGATTGTATTTCAACTTGTAATATCAATTTGACCATTCTAATGTACTCTTGTAAATAAAATCAGGAGAACTATAAGTTCATCTACCTACTTTCACTTAAACTTGCATTTGTTTGTTTAACTGCCTACTTAACCTTTTAATAAATCTGTAAAAGACACACTGAACTGATTCCACATCTTCAACACACACAACGTAACCTATGTTGGTGAAAAAGGTAAAATCCTTAAATCATTCCTAAGCCCACTCTGTAGTTCCATAACTTAAAATAGAACCCTATTATTCATACATAGTGCTGCTTTACAAAGTCTGCAGACATCGCCAGTGCCTGAGCTGCTGCTCACTGTTTTTCCAAGCTACAGCAGGATGAAAATTTGTCAGAACCCTGTGGTTTGCAGTGAAATTGAAAAGAATGTCAACTCTATTGTGCTGTTACTTGAGAAAACTATGAGCATCCTTAGAAGTGTGCATTGAAGCTATTCACATCCAAATGGAGTCTGACACTCTCCTACCTACTCCTGTGCCACCCAGGATGCTCTGGGGCGAGATGGGAGAACAGGATTTCTCTCCAGTAGCCAGTGGGAGTGCTGAAAATTCATCAGGGACCTATGAATCTGGGGATGATATGAAAGATGGAGTCCCCCCATCCTCTCCTCCAAGCAGGATCCAAGAATAGCATCCTAGTGGGAATTCCAACACCTTTCTCTTTTTCCAAGAGCTGGGCTGTGGTGAGGATTGGCTTTTCATTGGATTGTTTCCTATCACTCATTGACTAGTAGGTTTAAGTCTTGTCTACACTTGAAATGCTGAAGAGACAAAGCTTCACCAAGAGGTGGTAGCTAGGTCAATGGAAGAATTCTTCCTGTCTACACCGGAGGTTAGGTCAGTTTAACTGCCTTGCTTGGAGCTGTGTCCACAAGTGTGTGTAAGAGAAGCAGCAAAAACAACACTGCACTGCACAGAGACGGTACATAGGAAGTACCGGAGAAGCATTTTGTGGTATCACTGAGAAAAAGCTTAGAGGGTGAGCTTTTGGGGCAGAGAGTGGAGGGAAACAGGCTTGGAACTCTGAACAAAGTAACTGTCTCCTGGTGTTTTGATTCCTACTGTGCTCCAGGAAACAGGGCTTTATGTTAATTGTTTTGTAAATAAACAGGTTTGCATAGAAATATCTGACGTCATCAATTTCTCCTCATAACTGAAACAACTCACAAGACCCCCACCCCAAAACTGGCTAATCCCTCAGACCAAAAGGGGTAACAGTATTGACAAAAAGGGGGAAGAGATTTTGGAAGTAGACATGAGAGAAGAAGAGAGAGAAAATATCAGGAAGGATTTTGAGAACACAATGTAGGGAAGGAAAGTAATAAGAGTGGAGAAAGAAAAGAAAGAAAAACAGACACAGAAGATAACACAGGAAGTGAAACTCCATGATCTGTTATAGGAAAGAAGGTGAGATGAAACCAGGCAGGCAAAAGAATTATAAACAAAGATGTGGAGGGACATATTAAAAGTCTCTATTAAGTAGCAGAGCTCATCTAAAGAAGATAAGTGCATTTTGTGAAAAATACCAAAAGGAATGGAAATTTTGTTTCATTCAAAAATATTCATTAATTATTTTGCTTTTCAAAATGTTTTTTTAAAAAGTTTAATTTCTGGGATGGAGGGGGACATTTCCTTTTTTCCCCAGTTGAAAAAAAGTGAGAGAGAGTGATTTCTCCCCCTTTGCCCATTGAAATTCAATTGGAATGGAGAGCTGTTAGGCTAGTTTGGCCAGCCCAGCCCAAATGGTTACTTTATCAATGTAAGTGTTCATGTCTTCTGTTCTCCCTGTCCCTTTACTGGCTATTGTTGACTATTACTAGCTGAATACCAACAATGGGATTCATCCTGCCGGGGCGGCTCTAGACATTTCGCCGCCCCAAGCACGGTGTCATGCCGCAAGGGGGCACTCTGCTGCTCGCTGGTCCCGCGGCTCCAGTGGACCTCCCGCAGGCATGCCTGCGGAGGGTCCGCTGGTCCTGTGGCTTTGGTGGAGCCATGGGACAAGCGGACCCTCCACGAAGGCATGCCGCCGAAGGCACCCTGCCTGCCGCCCTCCCGGCGACCGGCAGAGCGCCCCCCGTGGCATGCCGCCCCAAGCATGCGCTTGGCGTGCTGGGGCCTGGAGCCGCCCCTGCATCCTGCATAGCATGCAATGTATGATGTCTCCCTGACCCAAGAAGCAGAGAGTCTTTCCTAGTCTGATCTAGATAACAATTAATGCACAAAAAGCATGAAGTGACCATATGGAGCAAATTTTCTCTCTCTCCCCCTAATCATGGTACATAATTTCTCTTAAGCTTGGCTCCTACAAACACATATGCATGTGAATAGACCTTTGAATTCAAGCGCTTAACGTAAATATGTACATAAACTTCCGCAGGATCAGAGTCTTGGGAGGCGACTGGATCTTTTTGTATGTTTGTACAGCACTTAGCACAATGGGGTCACAAGTCTGATTTAGGCCTCTCAGCAGTATTATAATTCTAATAATCGATAATAACCATGCACCAACATTTTTTGTACAGATGCTCCCCGACTTACACAAGCGTTCCGTTCTGGAATGCATTGCGTAACTCAAATTTTGCGTAAGTCGGAAATGTATCTCCAACCATTACGCAAAAAAAAAAAAGCGTATGGAACTTTTTCCGTAAGCTCGGATTTGTGTACGTCAGGTTTACATAATTCGGGGAGTGTCTGTAATTAAAAAAATTTTAGGAGATGATGCTATGTTTCATGTACTCACAGTAAGTACCCATAAAGAATAACTGTTTTCAGATGTCATTTAAATAAGTTTTTTTAAACCCTGGATGTTGATGATGCTGAACTGAGGGAGATGACAGAACATTTCACAAAATTTACCATAGAACATTGTAAGTCTGGCTTGAGATGAGTAATTGGACATAAAGGGAGGCCTCATTTCTTGGGAGACAGGATTAGGGCAGTAAATAGATCAGCAGGCTGAAAATCTGTGCTAATTAAAATGGGTAAATGGTGCAGTAAGCTAAGAGACAGAATGTCTGTACTAGTTAAGAAAAGGGGGAACACTCAGGGAACCAGCTACAATGGATAAGATAAATAGGGAACCTAAAGCTGAGGTAAAGAGTAAGTCAGACATGGACAGTGAATGGGCAGAGCATACTGTACAAGGAGTGGTTTAGGCAAAGTAACCAAGCCAATCCCAAAATATGTAATGCAATGTGATATGTAAATGCATATAAAGGAAGAGGTTGGCAACGTATCTTTGGATGTGTGGTATGCCTTATACCTACCCCCTGTGCTTGAGTCTGATCAACTCAACGTAGCTTTACTGTATGCCATATAAAGAAACCTGAGTGACAAGGCTGGAGTTGGACTGAATTCTTGGGGAAGAGGTCTCAGGGAACCCTAACAGATATGTCTTTACTGGACTTGAAGGTTTAATTTCCAGCTCAGCTCGACGTACCCGCACTACCTCTGACCGAGGTAGCACACTAAAAAGAGAAGGGTAGTCATGGCAGTGGGTGTGGGTAGCCACCTGAATACTTACTGAAGGTCCTGGGCTAGCCCACCCAGGCTGCTGCAGCTACACTTTTATGTTTAGCATGCGCTAGCTCAATCAATGCCAGTGTGCGTCGCTAGCAAGCTGAGCTGGGAGATATAGTTCCAGGTCCAGTGTAGATATACCCATAGTCACTGAGGCCTGGTCTACACTAGGACTTTAATTCGAATTTATCAGCGTTAATTCGAACTAACCGCTCAACCGTCCACACCAGGAAGCCATTTAATTCGAACTAGAGGGCTCTTTAGTTCGAATTTGGTACTCCACCCCGGCAGGTGGAGTAACGCTAAATTCGCACTTGCTAGCTCGAATTAGGCTTGGTGTGGATGCTAATCGAACTTAGCAGCTCCGGGAGCTATCCCACAGTGCACCACTCTGTTGACGCTCTGGACAGCAGTCCGAGCTTGGATTCTCTGGCCAGCCACACAGGAAATGACCCGCGAAAATTTGAATTCATTTTCCTGTCTGGGCGGTTTGAATCTGATGTTCTGGTTGCACATCGGGGCGAGCTCCGCAGCACCTGCAACGATGCAGAGCTCTCCAGCAGAGGAGTCCGGGCAATCCCAGACTAGAAAGAGGTCCCCAGCATGGAGTGACCGGGAAGTCCAGGATCTGATCGCTGTGTGGGGCGAGGAGTCTGTGCTCTCGGAGCTGCGCTCCAACAAGCGGAACGCGAAGACCTTCGAGAAGGTCTCTAAAGCCATGAAAGACAAAGGATACAGCCGGGATGCGATGCAGTGCCGCGTGAAAGTGAAGGACCTAAGACAAGGGTATCAAAAAGTCAGAGCGGCAAACGGACGCTCCGGAGCCCAGCCCCAGACATGCCGCTTCTATGAGGCACTGCATGCCATTCTAGGTGGGTCTGCCACCAGTGCCCCACCAGTGACGGCGGACTCCGAGGACGGAATAGTGTACCGGGACAGTTCCCCCTCCCTGTTCGCCGATGGGGAAGATGAGGAAGGGTCTTTGGAGGACGGCGCAGGCGACATCGAACCCACTCCCGCTTTCCCTGACAGCCAGGATCTCTTCATCACCCTCACAGAGATCCCCTACCAACCGTCCCCGCCCGTTAACCCGGACTCGGAATCAGGGGAAGGATCAGGCGGTAAGTGGTACAAACAGGGAAACATTTATTTTTTTAAGAAACAGGGATATATATAAAAAATAGAAATACTATGTAAAAATTTTTAAATATGAAACTATACAAACAGCAGGTCTACACAGATAGGAATGGAGCAATAGTCCTCTGGGGACAGTTCAAAAAAGCTCTCAGAGAGCAGCTGGAAAAGCCTCAGCAAGAGGTTTCTTGGGAGAGGTGCTTTATTGGGTGCTCCGTTGAAGCACACTCTTCCGCGCCAGGCCATCCTCAGGTACAGGGGGACCATCGCCTCTACGAGCATGGCAGCGTATGGTCCTGGTCTGTGCAGGGCTTCTGTTAGCATCCGCTCTCTCTGTGTGCGCCTGACACGCCTCAGGGTGATGTCGTTGTGGAAGTGCTGCATCTAATTAGTGGAATTAGTGTACTGTTACTATTGTGCATGGTAGACTTTTACTTTGCATAAGAATGACCCTCGCTTAACAGAGTTTTACTTTGCATAAGAATGACCCTCGCTTAACAGAGTTTTACTTTGCATAAGAATGACCCTCGCTTAACAGCCACGTGTTGCAGGCCACAGAGGAAAAGCATACAGGGGTCTTTCCGTTCACTGGCGGGAGGTGCCGCATAACGCTCATCTTTTCTGCTTTGCACATTGCCTCCAGCAGGAGAGCACAGCTAAACACTAACTGATAAGCACTCTGTACTGTAAGGCTTACCAGGACTTTGTGCAAGAGGGATGCAGCTGTCTCTCCTCGCATGCGCTATCCAGTGCAATCGCGCCGCCAATGAGCGTATTCCGAAATCTCGGACTAGTTCCGAGATCTCCTGAGACTTGGTTCCCTGCTTGGTCTTCTTAACTGAAACTGACTAGACTGTGTTTACTGTTGGCAAACATGTATTTGTTCAAGGAAATCACCTACTTTTTCGCATCACACAGCTTCGCTCCTTCCCGGACTGCCCCGCCATCCCCTGCAGAGGCTGGCTCAGATTAGACGCCGCAAGAAAAGACAAGGGACGACATGTTCCAGGAACTGATGGCCAGCTCCAGAGCGGAGGCGGCAGAGCAGAGACAGTCGAGGGAGAGCCTGTGTCAGCAGCATCGCACACACATGGAACGGGAGGATAGGTGGCGGCAGGAAGACCAGCAGGCGACTCAAACGCTGCTTGGTCTAATGAGGAGCAACGGACACGCTCCGGCGCCTTGTAGATGTTCTGCAAGACCGCAGTCAGGAGGAGAGAGCCCCCCTGCAGTGCATCTGCAACCGCCCTCCAACGCCAAGAAGTCCTGTCCCCCCCTCACCCAAAGTGACAAGACGGAGGGGCGGTAGGGGCCGTGAGAACTGTCCCTGCACCGCAGCACACCGATAATGTTCGAGACAACTGTCGCGCTGTAAATTTGTACAAGCTCTTTCCTTAAAGCATCAACCAGTCCCAACTCCAAGTTCAAACCCCCCACTGTTTACTACATTATTAAAAGCGGTTTTGTGTTACTGACTGTTTCCGTCCCGTTTCTGGTGTCAGAAGACTTTCTGTTGTTCTGTACGGGGCGGGGGGGTTGTAATTTCACTGCATAGCCCACAGTGCCATGCTACAGACTTGGCTGCAGGGTCAACTGCAGGGCACACACAGACTGCAGTCACTAGGCACCAGGGACAGTCTGTGTGGTGTATGCTGCCCCGGGTCTTTCCTTGATGTGTATGCTTGTGCAGGGTCCTGGTGCCTGACATCCCAGAATGTAAAGGCAGGCTTCCCTTCACATGCACTTGGACCGTAGTCACGATCCTCCCCGGTGCCCTGAGCCCCAAAAAGAGACCTCATCCAGGGGCAGATACTCACCCTTCCCCCACACCCCTCACCCCTTCCAACGCCCAAACCCACAGCCGTCATGTTAACCCCTATCCAAAGACGGCACCCCTCGCCCCTTCCTGCAAACCCACCCATCAGTGCACACCTTAACCAGCACAGAATGCTTCCATGTTTCAACGAAGAAAGAGAAATGCAAAGTCAACGAAAGATTTATTATTAATTACTAAAACATGTCCTTAGTTTTAAAAAGGCCTTCGGAAGTGGGGGAAACTTGGTTTATGATCAGGCTCTCTTAAAATCAAGTGGACAGTCACAGGTTACCCTGCTCTGCGAGGAAACTCGCTTTCAAAGCCTCCCTGATGCATATCGCTTCCCGCTGGGATATTCTCTCAGCACGGGTGTCTGGCTGATCGTAAACAGCAGCCAGGCGATTTGCCTCAACCTCCCAAGCGGCCAAAAAGGTCTCGCCCTTGCTCTCACAGAGATTGTGGAGCACACAGCAAGCAGCAATAACTACGGGGATATTCTTTTCGCTGATGTCCGAGCGAGTCAGTAAGGTCCGCCATCTCCCCTTGAGACGTCCGAAAGCACACTCCACCACCATTCTGCACTTGCTCAGCCGGTAGTTGAAGAGTTCCTTTTCACTGTCCAAGGCGCCTGTATAGGGTTTCATGAGCCAGGGCATTAGCGGGTAGGCCGGGTCCCCGAGGATCACTGTAGGCATCTGCACATCCCCAACCGTTATTTTGTGGTCCGGGAAGAAAGTGCCTGCCTGGAGGCGTCTAAACAGACCAGAGTTCCTGAACACACGCGTCATGAACCTTGCCCGCCCACCCGACGTTGATGTTGGTAAAACGTCCCCTATGGTCCACCACAGCTTGCAGCACCATTGAAAAGTAGCCCTTTTGGTTAATGTACTCGCTGGCCTGGTGGGCTGGTGCCAGGATAGGGATGTGAGTCCCATCTATAGCCCCACCGCAGTTTGGGAATCCCATCGCTGCGAAGCCATCTATGATGACCTGGACATTTCCGAGAGTCACTACCTTTGAGAGCAGTTGCTCAACGATTGCGTGGGCTACTTGAATCACAGCAATCCCCACGGTAGATTTGCCCACGCCAAAGTGGTTCGCTACTGACCGGTAGCTGTCTGGCGTGGCAAGTTTCCAGAGGGCTATGGCCACTCGCTTCTGCACACTCAGGGCTGCTCGCATCCTTGTGTCCTGGCGCTTCAGGGCAGGGGACAGCAAGTCACACAGTTCAAGGAAAGTGCCCTTACGCATCCTGAAGTTTCGCAGCCACTCTGTGTCATCCCAGACCTGCAGCACTATGCGGTCCCACCAGTCTGTGCTTGTTTCCCGGGCCCAGAATCGCCATTCCACACCATGAACTTGACCCATTGCCACCATGATCTCCACTGCCCGGCGTACCCTGCTTTCTGAGAGGTCTGCGCCACTCTCCTCACCGTGCTGCCGGAGCCTCCTCGCCCGGTTTCTCAGCATCTGTGGAAGAGGTGTATGATAACGTGCGAGGAGTTGACAACGGCCATAAGTGCAGCGATGATCGCAGCGGGCTCCATGCTCGCAGTGCTGTGGCGTCCGCGCTGTAACCGACCAGACAAGGGCGCAAACAGATTTCCTGCCGGCGCTTTCAAGGAAGACAGGGAGGGCGTGATTGACGGTTCAATGACGACACATTTTTCCCCCCAGCATGCATTGGGGGGAAATCCCAGAATTCCAATGGGCAGCGGGGAGTGCGGGAACTGTGGGATAGCTTCCCACAGTGCACCGCTTCCAAAGTCGAAGCTGGCCCCGTGAATGTGGACTCAGAAGTTCGAATTTGTGTATTTAGTATGGATACACAAATTCGACTTATTAAGGTCGAATCCACAAATTCGACTTAAGTAGATTCGAAATAGTCCTGTAGTGTAGACAAGCCCTGAGAGATTCCAAATGTTTGCCACTCCCTGCAACACTTTAGTTGCCAAACTGAGGGCAAATCTACACTTAAAATGCTGCATTGATGCAGCTGCACCAATGCAGTTGTGCTGCTGTAGCTCTTTAATGAAGACATTCTAAGCTGACAGGAGAGAGCTGTCCCATCGGCATAGTTAATCCACTCCCTGAAAGGCAGTAGCTATGTTGATGGGAGAAACTCTCCTGCTGACATAGCACTGTCTAGATAGGGCATTAGGTTGGCATAACTACATTGCTCAGGTATATGGATTTTTCACACTCCTGAGTGACATAGTTATACCGATATAGGTCTGTAGTGTAGATCAGACCCCACTCCTAATTACAAATTCTTCTGTCAAAACCATGTCTGTTCAACAAATCAATAATAGATTAGAGAGTAGCAAACATCACAGGCATTAGCAAGTAAGAGCTTCTACAGCTTCTTTTCCCGAAAGGCACCTAACAAGATTTTCATATTAAAATTTCCATAAGCATTACTGAAAGCCTTCCTTGCCCTGAGAAAAATGGATTTTTTTTCATGCTGATTTAAGTCTCCTGGGATTATTTTACCTATCCTCCACTTGGAGAAGGATTTCTTCAATCTTCTTGCACATATTCAGAAATGAAGTGTATACACTTTCTCTCCAAAGAGCAATTTGATAGCAGATATTTCCTGCTTATCTGCACATTCCAAAATTGTCCAAGGTCATTCATTTTGTAGCGATATCTTCCAGAAAGAAATATAATCCTGATTTGTGCTATGATCTTTTGCAGTACATTATGTTCTTGTATGAGAATAGATATATTGGTAACTAGAAGCAGAAATGATTATATAAATGCGTTGAATCACCTAGTAAATTCTGCTGCAGCAGTCTTGTTGCGTGTCAGGGGACATGCTCCCATCCCACTAATAGCAAGTCTAACCTGCATGCCTGCACTCAGGCAATGCCAATTAGGTCTATAGGCAGAGTATGCTGTACCTGGAGAAAGGGAGCTTAAAAAGGTGAAGCTGGACACAGAGCAGGGCGGGAAGTTTGCCCAAAAGGAGATGCTGCTAGGGAAGCTCAGCCTGAGGCAGTGACTAGCCTTTCCTTCCTCCCACCCCTCTTGTTTATGGCAGACTGACACTGCAGCCCTGACATAGGCTCTGGGTGGCTGCTCTCTGTCAGTGCTCTGTAGCTGGACCTGAGGAGCAGTGCCAAGGACTGCAGGTAATTAGACCCAGAAAGGACCCTGGGAGTGAGTCCAGTGAACTTGCCCAGGAGTGGGGGTTCCCCTACGAGAGTCGGGGGCAAGAGACTGGAAGAGACTATGGACAATGCCAGGCTGAGGGTTGGCTGACAGCAGTTCCTAACAAAAGCTCTTGCTTTTCTAACATGGCATTGTAATAGGTGGCCTCTAGGAGGACCAAAAAGAGTATCCCAGGGCCAACCACCCTGTGACTTCACTCCAAGTTTACACCTGTGTGTAACCTTTATGATTACAGTGGACTTCCTCTTAATTTACACCTATGTAATTAAGTGAGATCAGAATTAGGCTTACTATGTTCTACTCTTTCTTGGAAAAGTTATCCTAAAATTGAAATTTATTGTAGCTTTCTGACTTTCTTTTATAAATTTTATGTTTAAACAATTTACAGTTCTGAAAAGTTAGGTCAAATGTAAATCAGTGTAGCTCTTTTGAAGTCATTGAGGATCGGACTGGGTTCGGATCCCAGAAAGCTGCAATCTTGTAGTATATATTTGGGATTTCATTAGAACTGGGATTAATCTTCTTTGTGGTAAGGGGAGAAACATAAATGCTGATAGTCTTCAGTTGTTCCAGTCCAGGTGAAGGTGGTTGGGGCTCAGCAGTGGGGGTGGGGGTTGGATGTGGGGGGATATAGCTCGGCATGGGAGGGTCTGGGTGTGAGGGTTTCAGTGGGTTGGGAATGCAGAGGCAACTGGTTGGGGCTCAGTGGGGTGGGGATCTGGGTGCGGGTGGCTTGTTGGGGGGTCCAGTTGCAGGGGCAATGGGGCTCATTGAGGGGTTCTGAGACCAGGAGGGTGAGGCTTGGTGGGAGGATCTGGGTATGAAAGAGTCTGAATACACGGGGGTTGGGTGGATGGGGGAGCAGCTCCCTGTACAGGGATCCCTCCCCCTGCAGCTGAGGAGTGATGGATGCAGGAAGCGGGGTGGGGTGGGGTGGGGGAGTTTGCAGAGCTTCCTGAAGCTGGGGGAGAAATCTGGACATGGGTCTGACCCGGCCCCAGGTGCCATGCAGGGGAAGAGGAAGTCCTATCCTCCCCAGCCCAGCCCGGACTACCAGCTGAGCTCAGCGCAGGGTAGGAACCACCAGCCTGGTCTTCCCTAGTCCCACCTCCTGCCCCACTATGATTTACCTCTCTGCCGGCTGCCCTGGGCACCTGAAACATACTGCTGGGGAGGGTTGCATGACTGCTCTTGTGGTTTCCCTTTGCTTCCCCATCAGAAAGTTATTTTTTTGCAGGGAAGCAAAGAAATCTGTGGGGAACATAAATTCTGTGCACACGCAGTGGCGCAGAATTCCTCCAGGAGTAACTGTATATTACTTCCAGGTACCAAGTGTTGTTTATGAAAATACTTTAGAACATATCAGGCTGTGGAATAGTCTGCTGAAGGAACTTTTAAAACAAGACCAGGCAGAACACTAGAAAATCTATTGCAGGCATTAGATTTGCAAATGAAGGTCTGATGGTGACAGTGATCTATTCTAATAGGTCATTTCCATCTCTGACTTCCCCATGTTACTTTCAATTAACTGTTTAAATGGAACTGTATTCTTTTAACTGTATTCATTCCAGATTTTAAAGTTCAAAGAGTTTACCCATTCTAAAACTTTTTATGGCAAGTGAATCTGATACTTTCCAGCTGTTCATTGAGGCAACCCGGTATTAACAAACTCTTTAACAGCATGTTATATTCTTTAAACAAGAAAACAGAGCATCAAGTCATCAAGGCTGTGTGGGAAGAACTGAGCTCTGACCTCACTAGTACGATGCCATTTAAATCAAAGCTACATACACATAAAACCTCAACAGATCTGTAGGTCTTTGTCATTATAATAAAACAGGCTTCATAAAAGTCTGACAGTAATAGAGGGAAGAGAGCTCTGTTGAATAAAACAGGAGGCTGGGAAATTGTAAAAGAATGTAAAGCATATGATCCTACTGGTAAGTGTGTAAACCTGAAGACCAGATCTGCAGCTGGTGGAATTCAGTGTAGCTCTGTTGACATGAAGGACTCTATCCCAGTTTACACCAGCTGTCACCAGTAACAATGAGAGAGTAACTTTTATGACTTTGAAACAGAGGTAATGTGATTAGTTTGCATAAAGCAATTCAGCAAAGGATGGTAAGTTTTGGAACCTCACTCTATAATATGAATTACAAATTGACATAGCTGATGAAAGGGTTTGTCTGTGAAGGCTAGAGGGTGAAGCATGTGGGAGGTAATGTCATGTGGTCTGGATTTATAACTCTTTCCTTAAATTCATCTGCAGAGCAGTACACTGACATGAAAGAGCCCTTCTTCTAAATATAGACTCTAAAGTCTTGCACCTGTGAATGCATGGTGAATATGTACAGCACTTATCGGAGAGTGATGTGATTCCTCTTCAAAGAGGAGCATCTCAGCTGTATGTTCAAACTGATGTTTGCTGGGCAAATTTTGCATTGCATTAGCATTGGGTCAACCTCATAAAAAGGTGGTTTGCTCATGCTGTAGGGCAAGGATAAGCACAGTAACAGAATTTATAGATTGGTCAAACAGAGGTGATGCAGTGTGCCTAGAAAGAGAGGGCTACACTGAAACCAATAGGTCATAACCCAAGCCCTAAGAACACAAATATATTAACAGGGTTATACAACTTGCCTTTCAATCAAGAAAAGGCTGCACACTGTTGAGAGGGGATCACAGAAAACTAACTCTAATAAAGTAGTAATAATGAGTAAATTAAAATACCTACATGTGATGATATATCACATTCAGAGAAGCTAAACTAGCATTGTGCCATTAAAATTCCCAAAGGAGATTTTTTTTAAAAGAGGAAACTAGTGAAAAAAACCTGTCAAGTCAAAAGTAAGGAGATTAAAATCCTTAGCCTCAGCATGTAGGCTGCTTAATCATAACATAATATAAGAAAAGCAAAAAAAGAATCAGGATATCAAGAAAAAAAGCCAAGTGAAATCACTGGTAAAAATCCCATGGACATTAATGGGATGAGAATTTAACTGCCTAATTGGCAATATTCTGTTAAAGGGACATTTTTTTCGACTGTGGAATGACAGAGATGCTTGGGTAGATTAACTCTGGGCTTCTGAGTCTTCATGGATGTGCAAATGTGAAAATGAAAAGGTTACTTGAGTGTAACAGACACAGTGGTGTCTGCCTAAGTTTGCAGACAGCCTGAAAAAATAGCTCTGAGAGGTGTGAACCCCCCTGTTCAGTTTATTGGGTTGTTAATACTGGAACTCAATACTTTGGGAGCCATAACCCAAGCAAATAAGAACATAAGAACATAAGAAAGGCCGTACCGGGTCAGACCAAAGGTCCATCTAGCCCAGTATCTGTCTACCGACAGAGGCCAATGCCAGGTGCCCCTGAGGGAGTGAATCTAACAGGCAATGATCAAGTGATCTCTCTCCTGCCATCCATCTCCATCCTCTGACGAACAGAGGCTAGGGACACCATTCTTACCCATCCTGGCTAATAGCCATTTATGGACTTAGCCACCATGAATTTATCCAGTCCCCTTTTAAACATTGTTATCGTCCTAGCCTTCACAACCTCCTCAGGTAAGGAGTTCCACAAGTTGACTGTGCGCTGCGTGAAGAAGAATGGCTCTTGTTAGTGTCATTCCATCATGGCTTTTTGGAGCTAGTCTTACCAACCCACCTCTGCAACAGAGTCCTGTGCTTGGATGAGTAAAGCCTGCATGTTCTCTCTTGTTAATCCATTCCACCTGGAAGCAACGTAGTGGGACAGGGAGTGAAAAGATGGCCCAGTGAGCTCAATGAGGAAAGGTGGTGGGTCCTAACCAGTCTGATCTTGTATGCTTGTTACTAACACCCTAAGCAGGGGTGGAGTCATGACACTGGGAACTTCCATTGTGTAGTGTCATTTTTTTTATTGTTAACAATTACTACATTGTGGTCTAGAGCATTCTCTGGCTGTAACACACATTGTAACCTGGGAATGGGTAGAGACCCTTGCATCATACCACTGCTACTCAACTCACACTTATAAAAGGAATGTGTTATCCTCAGCTTCAACCTTGACATCATCCATCATCTTCACTCCTTTATTTATGTATGTATAGCGTAGGCTTTTCTATGCTACTCATCACTGCAGCATCTGAACTTTGACAAGCAGTCCTCGTGCACCAGGAATGTCTCATGGTTACCCTAGCATTTCACCTAGAGAAGAATCATCTCCATTTTACAACTGGAGAACTGAGGCCCTGAGATTAAGGACCAGACCCAATGTCTATTGAGTGGAGAGACACCCATTAACTTCAGTGGCTGTTGGGCATGACGTGTCCAAAGTCATACAGAAAGTGTGTGAGAGTGATGACTATATGGTATGACTTAATTAAGTATGTCTGTATCATTCTTGGGCCAGACCCGCTCCCCCATCTCCCTCACAAGTATATGAGAATGGCTTTTCTTTCTTACCTGTCTCCAAACAGACTGCACTAATCTACTACATCCAGTGCCTAATATGTTTTGCAATGGTTTGAGCAGGCTTAGGGCAAGGGTGGTTACATGGAGTAAGATAACACTGACACTTCTCTCTTTCCTAAGGGGGAGTGGAAAACAGCTGCATTAATACAGGCAAAAAGCATCAGCAGAGGACAGTTAGAAGTGCTTTCCATCTTTTCATGCGTTGTACAGAGTCACATCAACAATGCTCTCCTTTTGGTGATATTGATTTGCTGTGACACTTTCCGTGCTGTGCTTGAAGCACTTCAGCTGAAGCAATACAGAAAAATATAGAAAGCTATAGGATCTGTGTGCACTGTCTGTTACAAATCTTTACCTCCTTCTATTTACCAGATAGACACTTACTTTTCCCACATAGCTTTTTCTGTAATAGCTCTTCTGGATATAAATAGAAATCCTATATGTCTGGGAGTGTTTCTCCTTAAAGAAAGGTATAAATCCAAAGGAGATTAAAAAGAAAATTGCAGTGTCAATAATGGATAAAAACATTAAAATGTCAGTTGTAAAATTCCTGCTTGCTTGTGCTTACTACCAATCCCCTGACTGGGCTATTTTAAAAGACCCTGTCCTTTTACCACGGGCTTCAAAAGCAGGTTTTGAAAAGAATAATCTTCATTATGCTGCCGCACTAGTTAGTGTTTTAATGTTAAGAAAATAGAACCCATAAAAAACATAGGGAAATCAGTCTTGTGAAGCGTGGAGAAGAACCTTGACTCTTTGACCACCTGATTTAGTGGTTTCTTTTCCCTCACTCACCATGCCATCTTGGGCAAGTCATTTAACTGCTCTGTGTCTCTTGCCCCCATTCCTAAAATGAGGACAGCACTTACACTACAGAGAAGTTGTGGCACATAATTAATGTCTGTAAATGGCTCTGATCCTCAGATGACAAGGGGTGTGTAACTGTAAAGTGTTTGTTATTAACGTTAAGAGTTGGGATAATATATCTTAGTGAGTATTTCAGATGCCATGCTTTTGGTGAGGTAGTCTTCAACTTTGGCAACACTGGTTTTCAGCAAACCAAGCATCATGATATTCAAAGTTTTCCTTAGGCTGGTGTCTTCTCCATGGAGACTATACTGGCACAGATACGTGGGCATGGCTATGCCTCCATAATTCCATTGTACAGATGCAGCCTATGCTGATGCACCTCCCTGGACCAAGTTAGCTATGTTGATGGAAGCATTCTTTCACTGACGTAGCTGAGTCTATGCTGGGGGTAGTCCCAGCTGGGGGTGCTGCTGTACTCAGGAGTGTGATTTTATTTCATACCCATGACTGACAAAGCTATGCCAGGCTTGGTCTCTGCTTAATAGTTAGGCTTAGTTTTTTAACAGAACTGCAGCCTACAGAGAATCATACATATAATTCAGCAGCAGCCGCTTCTTGCATTCAAACCTGGAACAGGAAGCTGGTTTAGTGGCTGCCTACAGAGAAGCTAGAATGGGGTAGTATTTACAGAGATTAAGTGAACCAGTAAAGCACCCCTGTAAGCAATAATATAGAGACACTGGAACTTCACAATTTGTAAATGGCACAATTTAAGGGGTAGAAGCCTCACTTCTACATTACTGTTTTATTCAATTGGGTTGTCCATGTTTATTCTTTTCAACACTTTGTATTGCCGCTAGCAGCCACTCTGAACCCAGCGATGGCACATCTTGGATTTTCAAGAAACCTCTCTCCAGACAATCAGTACAAATAAAAGCAAAATGATAACTGAGTGCTACTCAACTCATTACTGTACTACTTCTGTCAACAGTGTTCTTCTGACTCCATTATGAAGCAGCACAAACTCACTGAGGTACACATGAAGGCAGCTGGGACAAGAGAATAGGTTCTGGGATAGCTCTTCACAGCAGTTGTAGACTTGAGCTATTTTTGTCAAGCAACTTTAGCTTTTCTTTCAGTTTTGACTGAATCAAAGCAGCTGCCTAAGCAGCCAAGTTATGTGAAACTCTGCAGCGTTGGTTCACAAGGGGTTGATAAACCATCGCTATCCCTTTTGGTTCCATGGGTTTGTACCCCATTGAGTTTCAGGTACAAATGAATCCAGAGCTGAATTTAGGGGCAGGTGACCCAAGTGACCTGGGTGCTGGGCTGGGGTGCTGTTTTTGTTGTTAGAATGAATAAATAGAGATTTACAGATCCAAGCATGCAAATTTATCATCTTATATGACAAGGATAAATCATATGTGCAAATTGTGCATCAAAGTTGAGAAATGAGTTATAAATGCAATAAAATATAAGATATTCAAAAGTTTAACAAATGGAGAGGGAAGGCGCCGAAGACACTCCTCACCTAGGGAGCCATTTGGTCTAGGGCCAACCCTGAATGTTTCCCCCCAAAAATAAAAGCAAAACTCAGCCAATTGCACCAAGTTTTGTGTGGTATTTGTTGAAAGCCGGGTAAACCTAAAGTTTCATATGGGTTCTACTCAAAGCCAAAAGTCAGCACACCATCTTCCAGAATCCTTGGACCGTTCCTTGCCTTTTGCTTGTTTATGGAGTAGGAGAGTGCTCATGACTTCCTCAAAAATAACGAGGAGTCCGGTGGCATCTTAAAGACTAACAGATTTATTTGGGCATAAACTTTTGTGGGTAAAAATCCACTTCTTCAGATGCATGGAGTGACAATGGCTTCCTGTTACCCTCCTGCTCTTGTGGTAGCTCTAGGGGGTGGCTGGCCAGCTTTATCCCTACTCTTAATACTTTTTGAAGGGTGGCCGGCCAGACTGATCCCCTGCTCTTCTGTCTTTGAGGGAAGAAAGAGCTGGCAAAATAAAATTGCTGTTGTGCCCAATAGCAAAGAGAAAATCTTTTCAGGGAGTGGGCTGCCCATTTCTAGCTCACTCCACCGCAGGATTTGCATAACAGACCACACAGCTCAGAATGTGCCATAATTCTAAGGATTCTCCATTCTGGGTCTTGTCTGAACCTTCCCCCTGCCCCCTTACACACATTGCTTTTGTAACTGGAATGGTGGGGAAAGAGTAAATTTGGGATTGTGACAGTACATTAGGAATGTAATGCAAATACCTATTGCTGTGGTCAATTGATTTACCTCTGTACTATAATATGCTTATGTCAAAATACCTTGATTGAGATTTTTATATTATTGCATATTTTAAAAAATATTTTAAAAAAACTTAGGATATAGAGGTTTTTGACAAATTGAAGTGAAGGTCAATTAATCAGTGACTGAATAAAGTGGAAGAGTCTTTGAGCTGATGGAAATAGAAACAGTGTTGGGGGCAGGTGGATGTTAGAACGAGATAATAAATATAGAGTCAAAAGTATTATTCCTAAATGCATTTCTTTGACTCGAATAGGAGTAACCTGAAATGCTCTCATTGTTAAACAGACAGACTGAAAACATATTGCTGTGTAACATTCTATCAGCAAGCAAACAACACACATTACACTGTTCTACAGCCAAAATGCTTCTGAAATAAATGTAGTCAAACTTTACTAATTCTGGGTCACTGAGAACGAAAATGATGCTTAAAATTGTTGATTGGCTCTAGTTTTCAAGATATGCTATTGAGTCAGTATATACGACCCTTGACTTGGGAATAGCGGAGGCTAAGTGAGTTATAAAGGGAAGGGATCTCAGTTTAAACCAGAAATGACTAAAATACATCTTTGACTGGATCTATGACTGGGTTTGGACATTTCTTGCTTTTTAGGCAAAACAATGAATGATGCAATCTGAAGCCGGTATTGCGTCATACATGATATGAATTGCATCATGTTATTCCTAGAAGTCATGGATGATGCAATCATAATGAAGCTTACATCACTCTGCTCAACAAATTGCCCTATATCAGCTCTAGAAATCATACAGTGTCGTGCTCTCTTATTTGTCAGTGTTTGATTTTGCAAAGGGACACATTTCTGTTTAGCCAAAGTGAGCAGAGATGCCTCGTACTTGTGTGAACAGTGAAGATAGTAACTCAGAATTTCCCAGCCCTTTGACATCTAGACAAAGTGACTCTTCACAGTAGGAACTATTCTGAATTTTAGGAAATCCTGGATGCTTCTAGGCTGCCATATTGATTAATCATATCAATAAATCTGTGCGCTGTCTTGAAAGATTGTTCACATCAATAAATGCATCTCTCATTCATACTGGAAGCAGCGTCTCTGTCTATCATTCATTACGTGCACTGTAGAAAGAAAATCAATGTTTTTGTAAATAGAGTGCTCAGTCAAGAATCTACCTACTTCATTGCTCCAAAGAGATTTGTGGATGACTTAGGCAGTTTATGTTGGCTATTATTTTTCTCTCCCTCTCCCTGCTGTGACATTTGACAGCCACGTGGTTGTCTCTGATACTGCATAAGCCAGCCCTTCAATCGAATTTCTTCCTTGAATGCCTCAGTTATTGTAGTGTTAGGTGTCTTGCTATGCTTTTAGCAAGTTACTGGTGAAAATGCTTGGTCTTTAGTGGGTGTTTGTTTGAATAATAAAACCACAACACAATTTGTCATTATTGATCATTCCTGCTCAGAAGAGGCCCATTCAAGATAGGAAAAGCAGCAGCTGTGTTGTGGCAATGACATGAATTGGCAGAGCTGTGTAGAGCAGCTGATAGGGTAGTGCCTGCATGAAAGAATACCTGACACTAGCACATCCAATGTATTTCTTGCTTTCATGATTTTCAAAGTCACCCATATTATTAAGAGGGCATGTACTTTGTTCTAAAAATCTATGTATTTTAATTTCACGTGGGTGTTATGTACTTCCTGTGACATTAATAGATTTCACACATACTAGTCATAGAAACATTTAAAATGTAAAAGGTTTGGTAACGCTCATTTGTACAACTGTTTATCTAAATGTGTCCAGGCCTTTGGAGCCCAAGCACATTCTGATGCGCATAAAACACTTATGGCACTGTGCAGGGAAGGGTTCAGGCAGGAGTCTCTTCTAAGTCAGTAGTGGGGCTGGTCAAAAAGTTTCTGTCAACTTTTTTTTTTTTTTGGTTGGGGGGTGTTCAGCAAGATGAATTTTTTTTGTGAAAATTATGTGCTTTCTGCAGAAAAACTGAATTTTTGCTGAATGTTTTTGGCCCCAAACTGAAAAATTTCATCTGAGAAACAAAAAAATCCAGCTGAAAAACCATGTTTTTTGACAAAAAAGTCACATTTTTCTGTTCGACAGGCAGATGACACACTCTCTTCCTGGCTTTAGTCAGTAGTAGGGTTGCCAATTTTGGTTGGACATATTCCTGGAGGTTTCATCACATGATATAATCTTTTATTCCTGGAGATTCCAGGACAATCCTGAAGGGTTGGCAACCCTAGTCAGTAGTAAGAATTGAAATATGTCTTGGTCTCTTTGCCGCTAGCCCCCAGCAGGGAGGGTATAAAAGACACAGCCTATGTTAGTATGCCCTCTGTATTTGTTTCTCCTAGGCGTAAAGAATGTGCAATATTGAGAAGTGCAGAAGGGAGAGGACACATAGCAATCACCACCTAGTAAAAGACAGACCCTGATGGAGAGGCTGAAAATAGACCAGGAAAAAAATTACTTTAAAGCCAGAGGATGCTGAATGTTTGAGCGCTGCACTGGTAAAAAATGTGGGTGAGGAGTGGGGGAAGTGCCGCTGTTGCAGCTCAAATGAATGGGAGCCTTGGGCAGAGCACTTAAGGCATCTAGCTGGGTTTGAGTGAATGGGCATAACTTTGGTTGAGAGGGACAGGGGAAACACCTTTCCTCTCCTCCATCTGTCCGTGTGGGGCTGCAATGTGTTTCTCCAATTCCACCACCTGGTGTGAAGGGAGGTGTCAAGGAAAGAGTGAGTCGCCCTGCCTCTCCCCTGAGGCTCAAGAAGGGTGTGGTGGCAGCTGCAACACCCTGCCACTGAGGGTTGTTCTCTGGACAGACAGACAAGAGGCTCAACTCCCCCCCGTCAGTCCCATCTCCACACTGGCTCTGAGGCCCAGATCCTCAAAGGGATTTACTACTGCCAATGGGCTGAAGCCAGCAAGATGGCTGCCATGTGTCTACAGTTGATCTGCATGCGGAAGTGCCCCTAATAAAGTTGGCTGCTGCTTCCCACTGTTGTCAGGGAGACTGAAGCCAGGCACACAGGAAAACTGGCTGCCACTCTGTGGTTCAGGGGGCTGGGCAGGACACAGGGACTGAGCAGCTGCAGACACCCTGTGAAAGGTGGGGTGGGGAATGAGGAGGGAGGCTGAGGGTATAGAGGATAGTGATGGGTGCAAAATGGAGAGATCAGGTGGCAATGCACCCAGCGTGGGTATGTTGGAGGGTTAGGGGCATCCTCTCTGAGGAGCCAGGAGAGGACAGTGTGCAGCACTGTCAGCTCTCATGACCTGATTGCAAGCCAGGGGATTTTGGTGCCAACTCCTGGAACTGGGCATGCAGGCAGAGCCTTGGGCAGGTCTATGTCCTCAGCACCTGCCCCAAGCCCTGCTTTCATATATGGCGTAGAGCAGAGAGAGGGTCCTGGGGCAGTGGGAATGGGGGAGCTGGGGAAATGGTGCTGCTGGACCCAGGCAGAGGAGAATTTCCAGGGCAAGGGAGAAGGGGAAACAGGGAAGTGGTGCTGCTAGCTCCCAGGTAGAGAAGGCCCCAGGGTAGCAGGAAACAGAGATGCATTGCTGCTGGGTCAAGATAGTAATGGGAAATGGGTGGCTGATCCCCTGTCTTAGGGGTGAGGAGAGAGTAAGTGGTATCTTCACTGGAGCAGGGAGAAGCATGCATTTCTGTGTCCAGTGAAGGCTGAGTTTTCAACCAGAAATTACCACACACACATTGGCACGGGAATAGAGAGGAGTTAAAAAGTCAACAGACAGACTAAAAAAGAGTTGGGTTTTAGCTTTGGTTTAATCAAATGATTTTGTGGGGCCAGTCTCATGATTTTGGAGGTCTGACTCATGATTTTTGATCTGCATCCCCTACATCCTCATGTCCCTTACACTTCTAAAAAAATTGCTCTGAATTGTGGTATACTGAAAACTTTTTAAAATTATAGGCTGTCATTTTAAATTCCAGAGGACTTTCCTGGCTCTGCTTGCAGGCTAGGGGGCTCCATAGAGAAATGTTCTATCTGGGCCTAACAACACTCAATTTGCAGCCAGCCAGCCTACGGTAAAATGGGGTGAGTTGTGCCTGGGTGCTTTAGGGAGACGTCTGCTTTGTCTCTCTCTGTTCTGGATTCTTGGGTGTTATTGTTCTCAATTCTAAGAAATAAAATAGTGTTACACTGCAGCCTTCCAGCAAAAGCATTCTATGCTTTATCTAACTTCTGTTTGTATGCTGTGAACATAACATGAATATTTTGCCGAGCTCTATTCCCAACAGAGAAGTGGTGATGCTTTAGATGATTAAACATCCCATTTTCTGCTAAGACAAACCATTCTGTTAAATATTAGGGAATAACCTACAGCAGGACCGTTCTAGAACACTGCAGTATATTTTAAAATGTACCTGACATTCTTCTACCATGCACAATTAAACTAACCAAACACACTATCTCAAGTCTCATCCATTTCTAGAGTCCAGTCTTTTGCCATCATGTTGCTTTTAATGTTTTCTGATGATTTTGGTGTTGGTGCTGGATCCTAGAAAATAAAAGCATTTGTTATCGCTTCCCTGAAGCTTTGTAAGGTATAAGAGTGCAATGCTAGTTTCTCTCCTGATAAAAGCTGGTTTAATCTCTGTAGCTTTGTTTCTCCTCAATTTCTGCAATTGGGCTCAGACTCAGAAATGTCAAGAGTTCATTTCTATGCTGTTATTATTGTCCTTGTGCAAGGAAAAAACATGTTTTTTCTATGCATGATTTTTATTATAAATTAGGGAAAACAACAGGAAAGAACTGTAATGCTACAAAGGCCATACTGAGCATAGACAGAACGGGGAGGAGAGCCTCGCCTGTTTACAGGCAAGCAGCTTGACCAGCTTGACTGCCCTGGGTCCGTGTGGCTCCCGGAAGTGGCCGGCACGACCCTCCTGCCCCTAGGTGCCAGGGGTATCTGAGCTGAGGGGGCAGCACCTGCAGACAGGGCAGCGTGTGGAGCGGCCTGGCTGTGCTGCCACATAGGACCCAGAGGGACATGCTGGCCCCTTCTGGGAGCTGCCTGAGGTAAGCGATGCCTGGAGCCCACAACCTGAACCCCCTCCTGCACCCCAACCCTCTGCCCCACCTAGCCCTGAGACCCCTCCCACAACCAAACTCCCTCCTGGAGTCCGCACCACCTCCTACACCCCAACCCCCGCCCGAGCACTGAGCCCCTCCCACACCCAAACTCCCTCCCACACCCCAACCCCCTGCCCCAGCCCTGAGCCCCCTCCCACACCCAACCTCCCTCCCAGAGCCCATACCCCACCCACACTCTGAACCCCTTGGCCCCAGCCCAGAGCCCCCTCCTGCACCCCAAACCCCTCATCCCCAGTCCCACACAAGAGTTCTCACCCCACTGCACCACATCCCTCTGCCCCAGCCCGGAGCATCCTCTCATACTCTGAATCCCTCAGCCCCACCCATCCCAGCCCAGAGCCCACATCCCCTTCCGCACCCCAACTCCCTGCCCCAGCCTGGTGAAAATGAACGAGTGAGTGAGGGTGGGGGAGAGCGAGCAACGGAGGGAGGGGGGATGGAGTGAGTGGGGGTAGGGCCTTGGAGAAGAGGTGGACAGGGTCTCAGGGAAGGGCTGGGGTAGAGGGTGGGGCAAGGGTGTTTCATTTTCTACAATCAGAAAGTTGGCAACCCTACCTGGGATAACAAAGGGGGTGATATTGTTAGCCAAAAGGGCTCGTTTTCCCCCCGGAGCTTACCTAATTACACCAAGGAGGCACGGAGACAGGAAGACAAGTACCACACCCTTTATTGATCGGTCAGAGAGCGTGTGTTCCTCTCCTCTCCAGAGAAGAGAGAGACACACCATGGCCAGATGGGCCCTACCTATACCCCCCCTAAACACAAACAACTTAGCTGTTTGTGTTCATTGTGTTTTGGTGACTGACTGTGTACATGTATATGCATCTATTTGGATACTATATGATATACTATATATATTTATCATTTCATTTGGGAAGATACATCTGTTGAGGATACATTTGTCATTCTGAAGGGGACACAAGATACAATATCCCTGCCTCCACAAACACAGCCAAGAGACTGAAGTGGACCACTAGATTTAATTAGAGATAAGGGTCCAAGAAGTACCCTGGCCAAGGACACACTAAGGAGGGCTCCTCTAAAGATCACCCAGGAGCCAGTGACAACAATAAAAGCCCGAGTGAGAGAGCACAGTGTATATTTGTGTTCTCTGCACAGGTTACAGCAACCATGACAACAAAATGTCTCTTCTCTATGCATGTTAGCTGATTTCTTAAAAATTTAAAGATGCAAAACACAAGAAACAAAGCCACCTCTTTTTACTAGTCACATGTCTACTTCTAGATTATTTTTTTTTCCATTGCAGTTACCAGAATCATCTTTTAGCAAGTGCATGTGTCACAATCGCATTTCTGGTGTATGCAGTTCTTCTTGCTTGGTATGCAGAATTCAGTTTCAGCTTCTAGATTCAGATACATCTGACATTGTACATTACTCAGTCAATTAATATGGTAGCTTTCACATATTCAGTGACTCCTAATATTTTTAGATTTTTGGTCTGGGCAAATTTTTCCGGGGCTTTTAGTTTGCCACCCACATTGATCTGTTACTTTACCAAGGTCTTGTTCACACTATAATTTTTGTTACCATTTATTCCCAGTGAGTAACACACTCTACCAATGGAAACACTAATACGGATGCAGGCATTTTACTGTTGTTCAGGGCATGGTCGGTGGTAAGAACACCTCAACCCAGTCAACTGCAGTATTTCCAGTTGTGCCACTGCTGAAAATACCCTGTAAGAAAAATTCTAGTGTGTGCATAGCCCAGATGTCCGAAGCTACTACCTCTGGTTCTATGGTTGCATTTTCTGCTCCACCAATATCCAGTAAATGGTTAAAATTATATAGGCAGTAAGCATATCCAATATGTCCTCCAATGCCAGGCAGCTTGCCACCCCTTGTAAACCTTGTGTTGGAGACTCTATCGTGTGTATCTTAGGATTTTATACACCTACCCATTACCATAGTATCTAAGTGGCTTCTGGGTAAAATGAATAGGAATAGCAAAATCGTTAGTGACTTTCATGACGTTTCTGGCATTTAATTTTCAGGGTAGAACTTCTGCTTGGGGTATTTTTGTTTTGTGATGCTTGGTTTGGGTTTTTGGTGGTCTGGTTGATTTGTTGGTTAAGGTTTTGGAGGGTTTTTTTTTGGGGGGGGGGGTTGTTAGGAGTGTCATTCCTGAAGAGGAATAAATCTCAAATAAATCTGTTAGTCTTTAAGGTGCCACCGGACTCCTTGTTATTCCTGAAGAGGAAGGTTTTGCTAAAGATAATCAGGTTGAATTCACCTGATCTCTGGAAGTTTGTTCCCATGCATTTCCACCTGGGATTTGTCATTAAGGTGACCAGATAGCAAGTGTGAAAATCAGGATGGGGGGGGGGTAGCAAGTGCCTATATAAGACAAAGCCCCAAATATCAGGTCTGTCCCTATAAAATCAGGGAATCTGGTCACCCTATTTGTCATCTGCATTTGCCCAGAGACATCCTACTTCCAAGAAATGAAGACTAGCATGCTCTGAATCTGTTCCTCCAACAGGAAGAGATTCAGAATAGTCCTTTTTGTTCCATCCTGTCCTTATGTCACTTAGCTTCTCCTTGGGTCAATGGCAACTACCAAACTTGTACACAATATCTTCTTTTTAGTCATCCCTACAAAGCAGGGATGCAGGATGAACAGGGAAAGAAGAATCAGAACAAGAATAAAACAGGAATAAATCAACCAGGAGCTTGTAGGGCTGGTGTTTAAATCACCCAAGTAACAGAATGCCTCCTTTTACAGGATTTATGTAAGACACTAACACTTAACCCCCCCCCTTTTTTTTTCAGGCCTGCCCAGCTCTTTCTTATATATGATTATATGACACAAAAAACAATCATCAATCAAATCATTCTTCTTCTTGTGAAAATCTCCAGGAGATCATCAGTTCTTTGCAGATTCAGTTGGCTTGGAAATACTACAAGAAGGTTGTTTGTGGTACCTTGGCAGAAAACAGAACACAGAGGTCTCTGAAGGGATAAGACGAGCACTCAGCCCTGTCACATACCTTTTAATTGTTGTTCTCTATTTCATCTCACCTTCCCAGGACTGCATGGAATGGAAACAGGGTTGTCACTTTAACAGTCAGCATGATTCATCCGTGTGTGTGTGTGTGTGTGTGTGTGTGTGTGTGTGTGTGTGTGTGTGTGTGTGTGTGTGTGTGTGTGTGTGCGTGTGCGTGTGTGCAAGCGATCCATGGCATTGTGTTGACTCTTCTGAAAAGCTTAATGAAAACTTCATCTACATGCTCACTCGGCTTGCTCATAGATTTATTAGCCCTCTGAAGGTCTGTCCTCAAACTGTCTGTTAATGAGTCATCCTGGTGTTAGGATAAGATATCACAAATTTCAGCCCACACTCTTGCCTTGACTTACTGCCTTGCTTTAAGCAGAAAATGGGGATGCAGTAATTGCCAGAAGCTGCTGGGGTGGGGCAATGTGAACTCATAGCTATTCAGTTTTTTAAAAAACAAAATATGGGGGGGGGTTTGTTCGTTTGTTTTGGTCCAAGGGAAAAAACCCTATCTTGCTAATTGAAGAAAATAATGGCACTGCGGAAACAGAAATATCCATCATGCCCTCTATGTGCATACATTCATGTAATTGGAGTACTTGGTAGAGTGAAGGTTTGCGCTGTGAAAGAAAATTCCTTGTATGTTTTAATGTTAACAAAAAAGAATTAACCGTAGAGAGCCTGAAGCAATGGCTCAGATAAATCTATGCTGATTTACAGCAGAGGAGGGGCTAGCACAACCCGTTAGCAGTTAGAGAAGTGTTAACTGCCCCCTTTCCTCTAAATGGTGTATAAAGTGTAAGACCTAATGATGTTTTAAATAGAAAAAGAAGGACATCACCCTTGCCTAAGCAATGGTGGCCTAGTAAACTGCATGGAACTTGGAGGGAGCAGCACAGGTTGCCGGAGGGAAGAGTTTGGAGGAGGCATCAAGAAATCTGTATGCACATGGCTAAAATGCTAGCTGTAGTTGCAGCACCGCTGTAAATAGTTCTCTTAGTAAAGAACCAGTTTAAGTTTTACAAGCATGGAGCTGTTTAATTTATTTACCCAGCATGTGGCATATGAAACCACTTGAGCCAGGACTTTAAGCAATGGCTTCAGCCTGACCATTCCTCACATGACAGCTTTCTCTGGAATGCCTGCCCCTTTAAGGGCACCCTTTCTTCCCTGCACAGCAGTTGGGACCACTCCAGTGCTGCTCCATCTCAGCCAGAACAGCCTTGGTGTCACCCCCCATTTAAGAGTCCCCTTTGCCCTCCCCCTAGGTGTAGTGGGTATTAAAATTTCTGACTTTCACCTGGTGGCAAAGTGATTCTCATAATATTTGTGTAATAGTTTGGGATCCTTTGGGAGGCAAGGCACTACAGATATGTACATTCCTTGTCATAGTACAGTTTTGACTATTGAATGGGCTGATGTGAGGCAAGTTTTCTATTTTCCGGTGATATGAAGTTATAGAAGCATAAGCAGCAACCCATTTGTTAGAGTACATAATGAGCACAAAGTCTCAGCAAAACAGACTATATTAAAAAGAAATGGCTGGATTCTAATCTGAGATCGACAGCTCGTGCATCACCAGTACCTTGATAAATGTCCCAGATTGTGTGTGAAGCATTGAGTATTCCAACCTAAGCAGGCAGACACACTGATGTATCTCTGACCAGTATCACAACCAAGATGCGGGTGTTGAGGGTGGTCTGTTTTTGCACTAATTTAAATCCAGCATTACATCAATGATGCCTTTCAAGTCCCACTGTCAGGGCTTTATGATATCAGCATAAAAACTCTCCCCACCAAGGGCTGGAAAAGACAAGTAAATTCCTTCCTCTCCCAAACAGGAGGGGGAAAATGAGTTAGAGGAAAGAGTTCAGTTACGGGATTGCTAATTGTTTTTAACCCTTTAAAAAGTTTGTTTAGCTATATTAGCTCTTGTTTAAAAAAACCCAACCTCATAATTATGCGCAAGAGGCAATGTTGACCAGACCAAAAACGCTTATAATGCTTGAGAGTGCAATAGGGTCTGTTTCTTCAAAGCCTTAACATGACACATGATAGGACACCTACAATACTGTAACTGAGCCAATAAAGGGTGACAAGTTTGGAAGAATTGTGCAGAATTAATTTTGTGTAGGTTTAGTGACCCAGTCCCACGCCATTTCTGGCTCATTGTGATCCCCTTCGCTTGCAGGGTCACAAAGGGTACATCTACATTGCAGTAAAAGACCTGTGGGTGGCCTGGGTCAGCTGACTCAGGCTTGTGGGGCTAGGGCTGTGGGTCTATAAAACTGCAGTGTAGATGTTCAGGCTTGGCCTCAGGGTGACGAGATGTCCCGATTTTGTAGGGACAGTCCCGATATTTGGGAGTTTTTCTCATATAGGCACCTATTACTCCCCACCCCCGTCCTGATTTTTCACACTTTCTATCTGGTCACCCTACTTGGCCTGGAGCCTGGGCTCTGGGACCCACCTCGCTTGCCGGGTCTCAGGGGCTGGTGCCTGGGCTTTCAGACCTGGGAGGGGCCCAGAGCCTGGTCTCCGATATGAGCCCAAATAACTACACAGCAATTATATAGCCCTGGAGCCCAAGCCCTGGGAGCCCACGTCAGCTGACATGGGCCAGCTGCAGCTGTGCCGCAGGTCTTTTATTGCAGGGCGGACGTACACAAAGTCAAGTTCCAAAGATAACACCACTCTTTGTGGTTTGCCTGGTAACGCCATACTAAAGATTGCAGCTATAGCATCCTAGTATCATCTTAGGAAATGCCAAATAAAAAGGCCTGGAAAGTAACGAGTTTCCTCTATCTTCCTATTTCTTTGTATATCTGCTTTATTATTATTATAGTTTATATCCTAGTAGTGCTGAGAGACCCTAATTCGGAATTGGGGTGTCGTGTACTAGGCATGATTAAATCCAAGCCAGCCTTATGACAAGACACAATAGATGGCTAAACGAATGGGTGTGAGGGACAGGGTCACAGTAGCCAGACGCGGACTAGGGGTTTATGGGGCCCAGGGCCAGAGCAAGTGGGGACCCCTCCTCACCTCTTCTGCCTGCAGTCCTCCCCCAACCCCACCCCCCAGGGGCGGCTCTAGCCATTTCACCGCCCCAAGCACGGCGGCACGCCGCGGGGGGCGCTCTGCCTGCGGAGGGTCTGCCTGTGCCTGCGGAGGGTCTGCTGGTCCCGCGGCTCCGATGGACCTCCCGCAGGCATGCCGCCACAAGCACGTGCTTGGCGTGCTGGGGCCTGGAGCCGCCCCTGCCACCCCCAGTGCTCCTGCCAGGGAAATTGGGAAGAGGCACGGGGGCTTTCCCTGTCCTGCCCTCCCCGGTGCTCCTTCCAGGGAGCAGGGTTGGGGTGCGGGAGCTTTTCCCTCTCCCCGGATGGAGTGCTGGGTGGGCAAAAGAAGTTGGGGCATGGGGATGCCCATTGTTCCAGGGTCCCCTCAATTGGCCGGGACTCCTGGGCATGGGCCCCATTGGCCCAGTGGCTAATCTGCCACTGACAGTAGCAACAGTATGTTGCCTAAGTAAGTAGTCCCAGTGTCCAGAGTTCTCAGAGGAAGCTGCCATTCCAGCCAGAGCCAGGGGGCTATTCCTCCATTGCCAGGTCCCCAGTGTGTAGTCTGGGAATTGTTTTGTGTCTGTTCTAAATTTTAGCGTTGCAAAACTGTGTCCGCTGGTGGCATTAAGCAGCTGAAACCAATCATCCTTTCTGCATGGCCCCATTTGAATTTTTGAATTACATTTTGCTTTCAGGGATCCTCTGGATCATTGTCAGAGCCCTGAACTTCCTTCCCCTTTAGAAATCCGCATTGCTGCTATGACGGACCAACCATTGGAGTCTATCAGTTCTGCTCCTTTGATCAGCAGTGTCGTCGCTAGCCAGGGATGCAGTGCCCTTCCCAGCAGATGCAGCAATAGCGGAAGACTGGGAATCTCTTGCATAACAGTGAAAAGCAATACTATTATCTCAGCAACCTTTAAAACTAATTTAAAAAATCCCTATTGCAGTGTTAGTTATGTTCCTTTATTTCAATTACTCTGCCTGAGTGTTTCATTTCAATTTGATCACTGCAAGGGACCACTGACCATGCATGCGTCTAATGTCTCCCTTGCCAACTTTACTGCTATGTCAGCACTGCAGTTTTATTCTTCTATTTCAGTAACTATTCCTGCCCCAGAGTTGCTTTAGTTTTAACCACTTGTGCACTGTCTCATGCACACTGATCAGAGTGGCAAAATGATCCTTCTGCTCCGTTGCTGTCCCCTGTATCACTATTATTATAGTTTATATTCTAGTAGTGCCTAGAGGCCCTAATTAGGAATCAGGGTGTTGTGCTAGTTAATCTCAGTGACTTCTTCAGTACGTCTGTCTGTCCATTTTCACAAAAATTATGATCACGGCTATTCTAGGGGAGGAGATAGTGAACGGTGGTTTCCAGCTGTTGGTGTCTGTTCTCTAGTGGACTGGTTGTCAGTTGAGCAATGGATTTTCATTTTTGTATCTTTTTGCCTTTCTTCCATTTGTATTTTGTATGTCTGGTGCTTCCTGTGGTCTTATGGGAAGTCAGCTCAGCCCTTTAGGGAATGTCTATGCTGCAATTAAAACCCTCCTGCCGCTGGCCCATGCCTGCTGACTTGGGCTCGTGCAGATGGGCTGTTTAATTGCAGTGTCAACATTCAGGTTCAGCCTGGAGCCTGAGCTCTGGGACCCTCCACTCTCTCAGGGTCCTAGTGTAAACATACCTTTAGAGTCTTCTGGAGACACCAATCCTTCCATTGCTTTTATTCTAGCAAGCGCCCCCTCCTGACCACTCCTCAGGACGACCCCTCTTTAAGACCTTCAGCCCTCTGCATCCCGTGATACCCTTGTCAGCTTCCCCACATGAGCACAAACCTCTGCCAGGTGACTTGATGGCAAGGTGACTTCCCTCATGCTAAATCAGTTCTTCTGGGCAGGGACAGTCTCTTGTCTAGAGGGAATAGTTTTCCAATTATTGGGTAATAGAGTCAACTAACCTTTATTGATATTCTTTTGCCACCAGCCTTTGGCATCTCAACCCATCACGAAGGCAAACGGGCCACAGAGAAGGCAAAAGGCTGCATATTCAAAATGTGAGCATATCCAAAATCTCACCCAGAATTCGTAAACTGGACAGACGTACTCACAAATTGTCACACTTTACTTCTAAGATTCAGTCATTGTGGTTTGTCTGGCATTCACTGGTAGAGGCCCCAGTCTCCTTCTGAATGAACAGTACAAAAACATAACAAAATAGGCAGTCCTAGTCCTGGAAAGTTTACCATCTAACTACATGATGGGAGACAACAAGTACTTTCAACAAAAAGATCGGGAGTGAGGTTTGGAGAGCACAAGGTAACAATGAGACTCTGGCTTTTTCTACTCTAGCACTTTTGTCAGCAAAACTTTTGTCAGTCAAGGGTGTGAAAAAACATAAGTTTCACCAACAAAAGTGCCCATATGGACAGCGCTCACTGGGGGTGGTTTAATGATGCCAGAGAGAGAGCTCTCTCCCGACGGCATAGAGCGGCTACATAGGAGACCTTACAGCGATGCAGCTGCAGTGGCACAGCTGTGCCACTGAAAGGTCTGTAGTGTAGACATGGCCTCTAACGACCAATGTGGTAAGCAGCAGTTACAGCACAGCAGCTGCTACTCATTGCTGAGTGTTCCGTAGGCAGCAAGTTAGAGGTGAGTTTTAAGGAGGATGAAGTAGTGGCTTTGTTCAGCAATAGAGATAGGATCTTTATTGTCATGAATGGCTTTCTGAGGGATTTTTTACAGTCTGCATAGCTCTTGGCCATCTTTTTCTCTGGGTATATTGAGCGAAAGGCTCAGACTGGCATGTTTACAATTCCTAGCCATCTTTATAGAAGAATTGGTGTCCATGGTCAGTAATTAAAACCACCAAGATTCTTTGCCTGGGTGATTAACAGGCAGAAAGTTTAAAACAAACAAAAGGAAGTACTTCTTCACACAACGCACAGTCAACCTGTGGAACTCCTTGCCAGAGGATGTTGTGAAGGCCAAGACTATAACAGGGTTCAAAAAGAACTAGATAAATTCATGGAGGGTAGGTCCATCAATGGCTATTAGCCAGGACGGGCAGAGATGGTGTCCCTAGCCTCAGAAGCTGGGAATGGGCACCAGGGGATGGATCACTTGATGATTACCTGTTCTGTTCATTCCCTCTGGGACACCTGGCATTGGCCACTGTCGGAAGACAGGATACTGGGTTGGATGGACCTTGGGTCTGACCCAGTAAGGCTGTTCTTATGTTTGTGACACAAATTGGTAATACATTTATCATTGGCTTATAGAGCTCACAATTGTATCAGGCGCCTCTGGTCCATAGAGCTACATTCTAAATGGGGTTCCCTATTCTAGTGCTTGCGAGGCCTTGCCATATTATGTTAATCCAGCAAATGTACAGAGATTTCCGGAGTCCAGAAAATGATAGTTTCTGCAATTTAGACTGAGGCGATAATTCTCTGAAATGCCCTGAGAGGGTCACGGGCTCTATTCCAAAATGATGAGTCACTGCATAGCTCAAAGCCTAGAGTCATCTGATCAGGACCCTAGTAAGAAGATGAGATCCAACCTGGAACTGAAAATGTGAAGCAATTTGTGCCCTAGAGTTTGAAAAGGCAAATAAAAAGAACTCCACATTTATTTTTTAAGTCTCATGACTTGTAAAATAATCTTGTGATTTTGGGGCCTGACTCAACCCTTTTACTAAACTGGAGAAAACTATAATTGTCTGGACTCCAAAATCTATACTTCTGCTGGATTAACTTTAGTCACAAATGCTGCTTCAGTTTAAAATGCATTCATGCAGAATTGCTTGGAATGGCTTGACACTTTGGAGGTTTCTGTTGGCACTAATGAGGTTAATCGGCTCACTACAGTTTCCTCTTTCAAAGTAGGGAGATGGCTCCCACCTGTCTGAGAGAGTGTTCAGACTGTGGAAACTAGCTCCCTGCTCAGTGAAAACAAAGGTTGAATGATGAGTCAACTCTTTTCATTTTACAAGAGAATGGAACTTCCTGGATATTTCAGGATTCATTTCAAAGTGAGGCATCTTTTATAGTTTGAGGATCCCGCACCTTCCTCCTCCGTTTATCTAATGATTCTGTGCCCAATTCCACGTGGGGAAGAATGTTACATTTTCAGATTAGTGTGTGCAGTGATGAATGCTACACATACACTCGCCTGTGTTCCAAACTTCCATTAGATATGGCTCTTTAAAACTCACTCAGACTTACTCTGCTGTTTCTTTTCAACTGAAACATCCTATCCTAGGTCTCAACCAAAAAATGACTTAAAATGCCAATTCCTTTCAGTGCTTTTTGAGTTACACATATACAGTGGAAATACCTTGTCTGTTTTAAAAGCTACCAAGACTTTTTCAAACAAGTAAAAGAGACAGGTTCTTAGTCAATGCTGTTAATTGTATTGCAGTAGCACCTAAGAACACTAATCGCAGACCAGGACCCCACTGTGCTAGATGCTGTCCAGACACAGAACAGAAAGACAGTCCCTGCTCTAAAGATCTTACAGTCTGAGTAGTCTTCAGGTATGTCTGGAAGGAAAAACTACAAAAACAATTTTTTATAAAAACTAAACATTTGCTATTGTTGTTTTCCCGTCAGAAAAGTCATCGAGATTAAGTCGTATAATGGTTGCCATCACTATGGAATTGCACAAAACACTGCACACCTTGCAGAGGAGGCTGGTCTAGATAATGTCTTGAGGTCCCTTCCAGCCTTGCATTTCTATGATAGAACCCTAGCTAGTATTGTGTATATTTACAAAGTAAATAGCTGAGTTTAAAACACAGGGAGTCATTTAAAACATGGTTCATCTGCCCCATATATATCATTGTATAGCTATGATTGGACTTTTCTCCTCTCTCCCTTTTTCCCATTAGCAATTAAATGGGGAAAAAACTGCTAATGCACTGGTAATGTTGTAAAGATAGAACCAGATTCAACTTCCACTGACGTCAATGGAAAATTCCTGTTGCCTTCAGTGGGAGTTGGATCAGACCTTTACAACACTCAAGTATCAAAGAAATAGTTCTGCTATTAATGTTACTTTGGCTTGCCCTACATTATGTGTATATTAGGGCTGTCAAGCAATTAAAAATTAATCACGATTAATCACACTGTTAATAATAAAATGCCATTTATATAAATATTTTTGGATCTTTTCCACATTTTCAAATATATTGATTTCAATTACAACACAGAATACAAAGTATACAGTGCTCACTTCATATTTATTTTTGATTACAAGTATTTGCACTGTAAAAAATAAAAGAAATAGTATTTTTCAATTCCCAATACAAGTACTGTACTGCAGTCTCTTTGTCATGAAAGTTGAACTTATAACTGTAGTTATGTACAAAAAATAACTACATTCAAAAACAAACCAGTGTAAAACTTTAGAGCCTACAAATCCAATCAGATCTACTTCTTGTTCAGCCAATTGCTCAGACAACTAAGTTTGTTTACATTTTCAGGAGATACTGCTGCCCGCTTCTTGTTTACAATGTCACCTGAAAGTGAGAACAGGCATTCGTATGGCACTGTTGTAGCCCGCATCACAAGATATATATGTGCCAGATGCACTAAAGATTCATATGTCCCTTCATGCTTCAACCACCATTCCAGAGGACATGCATCTATTCTGATGATGGGTTCTGCTTGATAACTATCCAAAGCAGTACAGACCGACGCATGTTCATTTTCATTATCTGAGTCAGATGCCACCAGCAGAAGGTTGCCATGCGAATGCCTGTTCTCACTTTCAGGTAACATTGTAAACAAGAAGCGGGCAGCATTATCTCCTGAAAATCCCTCTCAGATTTTGGAAGGCACTTCGATTCTTAAATCTCGGTTCAAGTGCTGTAACTATCTTGCAATGCCATCTACAAAAAATGCCATGTGAATGTCTGTTCTCACTTTCAGGTGACATTGTATATAAGAAGAGGGCAGCATTAGCTCCTGTAAATGTAAGCAAACTTGTTTCTCATAGACATAGTGATTGGCTGCACAAGAAGTAGGACTGAGTGGACTTGTAGGCTCTAAACTTTTACATTGTTTTGTTTTTAAGTGCAGTTATGTAACAAAAAAGTCTACATTTGTAAGTTGCGCTTTCACGATAAAAGAGATTGCACTACAAGAGAGTTCTTGTATTAGGTAAATTCAAAAATACTATTTCTTTTATCATTTTTACAGTGCAAATATTTGTAATAAAAATAATATAAAGTGAGCACTGTACGCTTTGTATTCTGTGTTGTAACTGAAATCAGTATGTTTGAAAATGTAGAAAAACATCTAATATTTAATACATTTCAATTTGTATTCTATTGTTTAACAGTGCAATTAAACTGCAATGAATTGCAATAAATTTTTTAAATCACAAATAATTTTTTTTGAGTTAATTGTGTGAGTTAACTGCAATTAATCGACAGCCCTAGTATATGTATATAATTTGCTACTAGTGAGGCTTGTAATATCTCCAATGTGGATGCACATATACCTACATCTATGCACAGTATGTGCCTTATGGATAATCTTACTGTAAGTCCCATAACACTTGCATTTCCCGATTTGTATATTTAAACTTGCATCTTTAAATACAACATCATATGTTAATGCAGGGTCTATTATATTGTATGTGGCCACATAACTATAGCATCCCAGCAACTCCCAATTATTTAAAAATAGAAATAATAATAGCAATCTCTCTTCCTTCCCAGCGTGTAGGAGAAATAGCTTGATTAGCTTATTAGTTGTGTCTGTGTTATGTTATTGGCTATGAGTGTGAAGGAAAATGAGAAAGAAGTTGTTGAGGGGGAAAGGAAGTGCCACATTTACTTCTGAAAGAGTTTAGTTCCAAGGTTGCTGCTGTTCTCTTTCAGAGAAGTTAGTGTTAATATGTTTGGACAAATATATATATTTCAGTTACACTAGTTGGGAAAGCAAATGACCCAGAAGTGCTTGACTGCTGCAAATCTAAAACACCTTTTCTAAACATAGCTTTGAGCCTGACCCAAAATGCTAGATCCAAACCATCCATAAACCTTTAGGAACTTTTGGATCGGGATTCAAACTTGCCAGTTCAAGCCCATCTTCAGTGATGTAATCCAATGTAATGTAATTCAGCTCATGTAATCGCCATGCCTGATTTTAACATTGAGAGGGAGGAAAATCAAATAAGAAAGAATACAGCAATAGAGAAAGGAAGAGCAGTGGATAGGAGAACGGACATTAAGAGGAAGGATAGTGCTGATACCAGACAGATAGGCAATGCTGGGAGTACAATGACTGCACCCACTTGGGTGAAGAGTGTGGGCAAAGCCAAGCAGGAACAGTTAAGATGTCTGTACACCAATGCGAGGAGCCTGGGTAACAAAATGAAGGAACTAGAACTACTGGTGCAGGAAGTGAAACCAGATATTATAGGGATAACAGAAACATGATGGAATAGTAGTCATGACTGGAGTACAGGTTTTGAAGGGTATGTGCTGTTCAGGAAAGACTGAAATAAAGGTAAAGGTGGCTGAATAGCATTGTATAATTAATGTTGAGGTAGACTGTAAAGAAATTAGAAGTGATGGAATGGATAAGACAGAGCCTGTTTGGGCCAAAAGTGTTAATACTGTTATACAAGGCACCGGTGAGACCTCTAAAATACTGTGTGCAATTCTGATTTCCCTTGTTTAAGAAAGATGAATAAACCTGGAATAAGTGCAGAGAAGGGCTTTTAGGATAGATCCGAGGTAAACCAAATGAAGGTTGAGGGGAGATATGATTGCTTTCTATAAACACATCAGAGTGATAAATACCATGGAGGGAGAGGAGTTATTTAAGTTAAGCACCCAAAGTGAACAGAAGAACAAATGGCTATAAACTGGCCATCAACAGGTTTAGGCTCTAAATTAGGTGGATGTTTCTAACCATCAGAGGAGTGAAGTCCTGGAACAGCCTTCCAAGGGGATCAGTGGGGACAAAAATCTTAACTGGCTTCAAGTCTGAGCTTGGTAAGTTTGGTGGAGGAGACGGTATGATGCCTACAGTGGCATGTGGCCCGTCGTAACTGCCAGTAGCAAAAATCCCCAACATGTGGAGACAGGACACTAGATGGGGAGGGCTCTGAGTTACTACAGAGAATTCTTTCCCAGGTGTCTGCCTGGTGCATCTTGCCCACATGCTCAGAGCCTAACTGATCACCATATTTGGGGTCGGGAAGGAATTTCCGCTCAGGTCAGATTGGCAGAGACCCTAGGTTTTTTTTTTATTTCCTCTGTAGCATGGGTCATTTGCAGGTTTAAACGAGTGTAAATGGTGAATTCTCTGTAACTTGAAGTCTTTAAATCATGATTTGAGGACTTCAGTAACTCAGCTAGAGGTGAGGGGTCTATTACAGAAGTGGGTGGGTGAGGTTCTGTGGCCTGCATTGTGCAGGAGGTCAGACTAGATGATCACAATGGTCCCTTCTGACCTTAAAGTCTATGAATATACTGTAGTTTGTTGACCCCTCTCCATATCGATCAGCCAGATGAGGTAAGAGTCAATTTTAGCTGGAACGATATTTAAACATAGTTCCTTAACACTGGTAAAAGCCTGGAGAAGACAGGGAGCCAGAGAAATGTAGGAAGAAGGAAGCTCCTTCCCCCCCGCTCCAGGCCCCAGATCAGAATATGCAGTATTTTTTTACCTGGCCAGTTTACAGCTGACCTTCATGATCAAAATTATAATTCCAATCTGCTTTATGTTGTTTAAGATCCCTCCAAATCATGTCCAGAATGACAATTTCGTCCTCCAGTCAAACTGGTCGTGGTTGGTCCAAATTAACAGTGCATCCTGTTCTTAGCCATGCCCCTTTTTATTCTATTCAAGCTGTGTCAAGTGACTTCTATTAACTCTAGGTGATTTGGACATCTTAATGTGATACCTGGGCTTGACTCCATCACAGCTGTATTTATTTAATCTCATGAATTCTGGCAGTCAGCAGAGACTCTGTGGACTCTACTTCTAGCAAGCCAAAAGCCAGTGCCAGCAGAATGCCTTCTTGATGCAGGAATAAATCTCTCGGGTTTTTTAGTGAATGGTGCCTTCAAATTTGTCTTCAATGGACAGCCCCCTACTTTAGGTGATTAAGGATCCAGAATGTTTCCAGTATAATTTGCTGGACTATTCAGCTAAAGACTATTTCTGCTAGGCAACTAATCTTTCGCTAGTTCCGTGGTAACAAAGAGAGTATTTTCACTGGATCTTGACCAGTACTGGATCAGTACTGCACACATACTATACACATTTTACTGTATTTGTTTCTAGTTAAGCTTTCCTAAATACCAATCTTCATTAGGTCTGTCTCTTGAACTGCCGGTAAGTAGTCTTGCTTGATGCAATCCCCTGAGCAGCACACACGTAGAGATCAAATGCAATACCAGTATCTAGTATGGCTTATACAAGACTGAAACGCTAAACTTTTTTGAAGATTTTGGGCTAGATCCTCAGCGAGTGTAAAACAGTGGTACATCATTGAATTAAACAGAGGCATGCTGATTTATACCAGCTGAAGAGCTGGCCCACCAAATTTCACCAGATGAATGATGCTCATATTTTGCAGTGCAAGCATGCATTCAGGTGTAACTACATCACAGTTTGAAATACAGTTTTAACCCCCCCGCCCCCCCAGTAGGCAGCCTCTCATTGTGGTGTCTTAGTCTAGCAATGTAGTCATTTTATCACAGTTGGGTGCCTCATCAAGGGAGTCTATTCCATTTGAGCAACTAACTAGTGACACTGCAGTCTTAATATTACTTAACATAATAAAAATCGGTTGCTTGATCCCCATGGCAATCAGCAAATCGGCTGGATGTCTCTGGGGCCTCCTTCACAGTGGATTACAAATAAAATCCACTGGGGGTTCATGGCATGTTCTGAGCAGATAACTGTTGCTCTTACCCGTCTGCTTGTAAGATTCTTTACACCAGTGGTCCCCAAACTTTTTTACCTCACTCCCCTCCCCCGTCTGTGCCCCCCCTACACCCAGAAGGGAGCAGGGCTGTGGCTCCAGTATGGACAGAGGTAAGGGGGATGAGGCCACAGCTGGGGGTGGGCGGGGCCAGCAGTGGAGCTGCGTGATGCTCTCGTCCCACCCTTGGTTAGGGCTGGCCCAGGCCCCAGCTGTGCCCCTGCCCAAATGTTAGGGGACGCACTCCACAGTTTGGGGATTCCTGCTTTACACTCAAGTGCTGGCCCGTCTTCTCTGGCTTCAAGCAAGCTAGTTCAGTATAGAACTCCATAAAGGTAAAATAAAAACAACTTCCTCAGCATCTACTTGTTCTGGAATTTTTTTAAAGTGCTCTTGAAAGCAAGTGAAGAATTTGTAGCTCTATTGGCTTCTTTCAGGCTAAGGGGTAAACTCCCATTTGATGGGAGTTTGGCCTAGCCCTGTGCAAGGAGTACCAGGGTCCTTATTTAATAAGGGTGTAAAGAGAAGGTTGAAGTGGTTAAATATATATATTTTTTGGGGGTAGTTATAAGCAAAAGCTCTTTGAAATCCCTCCCCAATGTCACTGCTTGGAGCACTCGGTGTCCTCGTTGGCGTAGTTACAGGAACAGTGCTACCTCGCTATCAGTGGCTCAGGTCTGCCATAATTACCTCATTACCTTTTAGAACAGCTGCAGCATGTGAGCCACTTCTGCGAGGATTCAAGCCCTGGTAGCAGAGGGTCAAACTCAATCCTTAACGAGGCAAGTGCTCGCTGCCAAATTCATTCTCTGTCGCTCAATTGCTTTTTTAAAGTGGAACATTTTATATATAGTGTACTGGTTAGATTCAGTCAGATCAAAAAGGACAAGAGGCTTCTCCAGCTGAGCCATGGAAAAGAAAATGGGTGATTAATACAAGAAAACAATACCCATGAAGAATCTTCCTCCTGGGTCTCTACATTTGAATGTTTTAATTAAGAATCCCCATAGATTAAGAATAGTTTATGTCTTCTAAATAAATTCCAGCCCTACAACTGGAAATTAAGTAGATTTTCTTGTGTAGCCCACCAAAAGAGCTCCCCAGAGCTCTGCAAAGTAGCTGGGAAAGATTTACTGTACTATATAGTTGTGTGTGTGTGTGTGTGTGTGTGTGTGTACGCAAAAGTGCAGAATGGAAAAGAAAAAAAACAACAACCCAAGTTTCTGGCAAAATGTGGTCTGTCTCTTTCCAAAAACAATTGCACAGGATTAGAAAACAATATTTTATTATTTACTAGGTTTCCAGCTGCCAGCGCCAAAGGGCTGCACATACTATTAATTGCAATCCATTCTTATCTATTAGGATAGTTTCATTTTTCTGCCTAGAAGCATTTTAACTGCAACTTACCCACCCAAAACATCCATTAAACAATAACATTGAGTAGTTGGGTGATAGCACTGAAATTGCCTCGGTAAATGCAGACAATGGGATGGAGGCTGAAGAGACTTAACGGAATATACATCAACTGTAAGATATAACGGGGCTTGGAACATTTTCCAGATCACCTGCTAACTGGAGAGCTAAACTCAGCAGCAAGAGGTAGATGGGTGTGTATTTTGTCTGGTGGTGATTAGAGCACTCACTTGGGAGGTGGGAGACTTGGGAATCCAGTCTCCATACTCCAACTCCTTTTGTGCATTCAGACCTGAGTCTGTACCAGTCTACCCTCTCCCAAAGGCTCCTGGCTGTCTTAAAGGGAGGAAAAGATGGATTCACTACTCCACTACTCCTTTCTCCAGTCTTTCTTCTGTGGGGGGCAGAAGCAGTGTTCTCCTCCACGAGTAACTGCAGTTTCTGCCTCTGCTCATAGCTTTCTCCAGACAACAGCACCCACAATGTGAACCTGATAGGCTCCTTGCTGGTTTCCCTGCAGCAGGCAGGGCTCAAAATAGCAGCTCTGAAACTGACCAGAATCTTGTAAATTGCTTTTAAAACTTGATATTTCTAAAATAAAAACTTAATGCTGCAGAAGTGTATTTTTACCCTTCCTCATATCCCACAGCACGAGCAATTCTCCAGGAAAAGCATAACACCCCCATCTATGTTGTTTCACCTAATGAAAAACTAGCCATAGGCAACCCAGAAGCTGCAGGTGAAAACATTTTGACCCATGCAAGAATGTCCCAGCACACCAGTAACGCGGGGCGGCAGCTACAGCTGTGTAAGAAAGTACCTGCAGCCACTTCCCTTTCTCCTGCCGTGTTCTGAGAAGGGACATTGCATGTTTGGGGACGGGACCAAGGGAGCGTGCATTGGAAAATGGTAGGATTGGGACCTTCCCAGTTACAGGTAGGTGGGAAAGTGATGCGGTCATATTGAGGAGGTTCACAGAGTGGTGCAAGGTATAAGGATAAAATCAGTTTTTCTCAAACTGGGGCTGCCGCTTGTTCAGGGAAAGCCCCTGGCGGGCCGGGCCGGGTTGTTTACCTGCCCCGTCCGCAGGTCTGGCCGATCTCGGCTCCCACTGCCTGCGGATCACTGCTGCAGGCCAATAGGAGCTGCTGGAAGCGGCGGCCAGTAAGTCCCTCAGCCCGCGCCACTTCCAGCAGCTCCCATTGGCCTGGAGCAGTGAACCGCAGCCAGTGGGAGCCGCGATCAGCCAGACCCGCGACTCCGGCAGGTAAACAAACCAGCCCGGCCCGCCAGGGGCTTTCCCTACACAAGCGGTGGCCCCAGTTTGAGACACACTGGATTAAATAAAGGAAACTCCCCTCTCTGAAGTCAGTGGGCGCTACTGGGCGGGGGGGGGGAGGGTGCACCTTTGGAAATCAAGCCACATATTGAAGTGTTTGAATGTGGATTTAGAAGCTGACCTGTAAGCACCTATTTTTAAAAGTCCTTGACCTATGAGTCATTTACCTGGCCTAGGATGAGCACTGCTCGGTAACCTGGGTATAATAAGAACCTCCCTCTTTGTCACCTGATATGTGTAGGTTATTCTATAGCAGTGTGTCTCAAGCAGGGGTACATGTGCTCTAGGGATACGCAGAGGTCTTCCAGGAGGCACATCAACTCTTCTAGATATTTGCCTGGTTTTACAACAGGCTACATAAAAAGCACTGGGGAAGTCAGTACAAACTAAAATTTCATACAGACAATGACTTGTTTATGCTGTTCTATATACTATACACTGAAATGGAAATACAATATTTATATTCCAATAGATTTATTTTATACTAACATGATAAAAATGAGCCAGTCAGCAATTTGTCAGTAACAGTGTGCTGTGTATGTTGTATTTTTATGTCGGATTTTTGTAAGCAAGTCATTTTTAGTGAGGAGAAACTTGTGGTACGTAAGACCAGTCAGCCTCCTGAAAGCGGTACAGCAGTCTGGAAAGGTTGAGAGCCACTGTTTTATAGCCCCCTCCAGCACAGTATGGAAGTGATGCACGTTGCTATGTGTATGTGCAGCGCGTTTAACAAACTCAACTAATGAGCTGTGTAAGCCACATACTATAATATTTTGACTCCAGGGGCAGTGGTGGATGCCTGAAGGGAATAGCACTGGCTTTACCTCCTCTAACTTAATAGCCAGAAAGGGGCGCCTGCCATCGAGTCTGGAACTGGAACGCTGGTTCAACCCACCGCTACACATAAGGCACCTCTGCTGCGTTTGAACTGTTCAACTTACTATCTGGTTGGACAGATGCCTCCCAAGTAAGGGATCCTGCATTCAAAGCTGACACTTTTAGGTGTTTTCCTTTGTCCCCTGCTGATCTCATCATCTTTTACTGTGGACTTGTCCCAATTCATTGATTAGCTGGGGTTATTCATGTTAATGTTGTCTTTACACATTAATAAGTTCGTGGGGGTGGTAAGGGACAGTCAGAATGGTGCTGTTATTAGTAAGAGCTGGATACTAAAGGGCGTTAAACTCTGTAAATGCTAGGGGCCTGTTGTAGCACCGATAGCAATAGGGTTTGCATTAAGACTTGGTAACTTTCATGTGTGGGACAATTTTTATTTATAAAAAAGCTTTGAATGAAAAGTGGTATGTCTTGTATACCTTAAACCAAGGCAGTAATATGGTGATGTTTCTACATGAGCCCCCATCCCCTTAATGTTGCTCCCGTGCTCATCTGCATTAGGAGCGTGTCTCATTATATGAATACCTCCCACCATGCAGTGTGCAATATGAGTTGGGCATTGTTATTCAAAGCAACTACATTTTCTGTAATTGGGATTGTACTGAATTATGGTTTTATGACTGGGATTGTCTCTAACGACAGATGCACATATACCATTTGTGGATTACTCTGCACTTAAAGGTAATTTTGATAGTGCTCCTTTAATGAGCCTGCCATACATTGAATTAGATCCTGTTTATATTGAAGCCATACACTTTCCTATAGTCTTGTATGTACACACACAGGAAAGCTTTTTGTATGCCTGTAGGTGGCATGGAAACACATGATGCGTGCAAGGGAACAGACCCAGTCCTGGTGTTTGTGGAACTCAGTACAAAGTAAGGGGGGCAAGGTCCCATCCGGCTGCCTGCGTTTCTGCTCTGACTACATCTCCAGTGTGTGTCTAGCATCCCTTGGCATTGCCTGTGACTTTTTCCCACTGAGGATCTGTGGCTTTTCTGACCTCTCCCAGATGGGCCAGGAGCCAGTAATGAAACTATAGCAGCTGGGAGGACAGTTAAGTGAATTCAGCTTCTTCCATGACTCATTATCACCGCTGTTAGAAAGTGGTACCAGGCCTCTGAGGAGCCAGCTGACTGTTCTTAGCCAGAAATGGTGGGCTCCTACAGGCCTTAAAGCCACTCCTACAAGGGGTTAGAGGGAACTGATGTTGCCTGACTCTTAGGGTATGGCTACACTTGGAGCTGTACAGTGCTGTGAGTTAAACCCGCCTTCATACAGCTGTGTAGGGAAAGCGCTGCAGTCTGTCCACACTGACAGCTGCCAGTGCACTGTCCTGGCCACATTTGCAGCTGCATTGGGAGCCGTGCATTATGGGCAGCTATCCCAGCGTTCAAGTGGCTGCAACATGCTTTTCAAAAGGGAGGTGGGTTGGAGTGTGACAGGGAGTGTGGTGAGAGAGAGAGAGAGTGGTTTTTTTGGAGTGCTGAGTTTGTCAGCACACTGCCTTATAAGTTCAGACACCCCTGCCCCCGCCCTGCTTCTCACTCAAAGCAAACAGCATAATGTTTGCTTTTTCTCTCTGAAAGGGAGCTTTGAAAAGGCACTTCCGCATTCCTGCAGCCAATCACAACAATGAGAAGAGTGGCCACTTGATAAGGGGATTATCACAGCAGGTTAACTCCTCGTTCACACTGACACCCGGGAGTTGTACCCAAGGTGCAGCAAAGTTATTCATCTCGGGGAGGTGGAGTACCAGCGGCACTGTACGTGCCTTGCCAGTGTGGACGAGGAGTGAGGTACAGCGCCCTGGGAGGTTTTATTGCGCTGTAACTCACAAGTGTAGCCAAGGCCTGAGGTGATCATTGTCTTAGTCCTATGCAGTAACAGTATTTTGCATAGAATTTGCCGTGTTCCCAAAGGCTTTGCAGTCTCATTGGAAGTCGTTTAAAGCTGATATTTTCAAAGGAGCCTATGAAAGTTGGGTGCCAGCTCCCATAGGTGGCCACTGTGCACCTAAACCCATGTTCAAAACTCCACAGCCCTCAGAAGACTTTATGCTTAGAGTTTTGAAGTCATTGACATCCTTCCTTCAGTGCATCCCATGCACAGCTTTGGAGTTAGGAGGGGCTAGCCTGAAAATCTGGACTAAAAAATACTGCGGAGACCATTTCTGTTGGATGCAATGGATAGAAGGGGGCATCTGCAAACTGACACACTTCATGTGCCCCCTCCTACCCGAGTTACTTTATTTATAACACATGTATACATACCCCAGGCTGCAACCAAGTGTAAATCAGGTCATGAAGCTAGGAGGGCAGTAGGAAGAGTGTTATGCATAGTAAATGCCCCCATGTGGCAGAGTAAATTGTTACAGGGAAAAAAGAAAGATAAAAGCAAACAACCCCAAGCCCTTTGAGAAGCTGGACTTACCTGGAAGCAAGCTTTGGAAACTTTGTTTCCTATGTTAGGCTATGGTATGGTCCAGCTGGTTTCAGGTACTGACAGAGTGGGGGAGGGGAGCAGAGCCCTGGTCTACACTACAAACATATGTTGGTATGACTGTGTTGCTCAGGGGTGTGGAAAATCCATGTACCTGGGTGACGCAGTTATACTGACAGCACTCCCCATGTAGGAGTTGTCAAGGTAGCTGCTAGGTAGCATATACGAATAAGATGCCAAACTTTTCCATGCTACTGAGAACTTGAGTCTCTTAGCCTGCAATGGAGAAGTATCAGTGGATTCTCAGCGCCTTGCAACAGTGTTTATAGTCAGGTGGCTAATGCAATTATCCCACATTAAACCTTAAATAGTTTTCCATGCCTTTCTAGCTTCCCTAAAAGCAGGAGAGAGAGAATTACTGATGGCAGCAAGTGATTCAGGAAGCACCTCTGCTGCGTGGGACTGTTCACAGTCCGTTTGCGATACCTTGTACAATATGGAGTAGTAGTAGTATTACAATAGTAGTGGAGTAGTACTGCATCAGGGCAGCGAGGGGTTGATTCACAGGTCTGAGATGCTGCAACATCTGATGCCTAGACACCCTGCCAACTAGTGGAACTCACAACCCCGAGTTAGGTGCCCAAACTCTCTCTACAATGAGTCGAGGGAGGGAGGTGCCGAACGGTACATCTACAGTACGAAATTAATTTGAACTTATTTTATTTGAATTTTCGGAAGTGATTTTATACATTCGGTGTTGTGTGTCCCCACTAAAGCGTGTGAATTCGGCAGAGTGCATCCACAGTACCGAGGCTAGCATTGGATGTCGGAGCGGTGCACTCTGGTAGCTATCCCACAGTTCCCGCAGTCTCTACCGCCCATTGGAATTGTGGATTAAGAGTGGGACCACAAGAGACACCTACGTGAGCTAGCACTGAAATGCAGCGGGGCTTGGGATCCAGATCCACAAAGGAACATGAATGCCTATACCACAGATTTAGGCACCTAAGTCCCAATGTTAGGCATGATTGTGAACCACAACACCCCCGTTTAACTACTGCCTAAAGTGCCTACATTTTCACTGCAAAAAGTGCCCATGGCATGTGCGTTTCTGCCTCACTGTGGGTTTCTGGATGCCTGTCTTCAGCCTACACCCTGATGTGATCCTCACACCAGGGGAAAACAGACATTCCCCTGCCTGAGCTCAGAGTATGTCGGCTGGCTCTGGCCCCATTCAAAACCTGGCTGGAGAAGAAAGTGCCCCTCTTGCAAGTCTCATGGCAGATGTCTGCTCACTCACCTGAGATTTACCAGAGGCTCCCCTAATTCCTCTTTGCCTGATGTGGAGAAAGGATTTGGACTTGGGTCTCATGTTGCAGAAGGGTGCTCTAACCACTGGGCTATAGGATCCCTCAATCTCTCCCGTGGAAGCTGTTCCACTTTAAGTATTTATCCACAGTGGAACAGCTTTCCCAGGAGAGACTGAGGGACCCCACATCAGTGGCAAGAGCACGCTCCTTAGGCTTTGATAGAGGGGGAGACTCTTGTTCAGGCAGAGAGGGGGATTGAACCTGGGTCTCCCGTGTGCTGGGGTGTACTGTAACCACTGGGCTAAAACTTGAGGTGGGCAGCACCACCACCTCTTCCTCTGCACAGATTTGGAACTGGCTCTGATCTAGTAGGTGGCCTCTGAGCACACCTACCAGATCATCCACCTACGTCACCTGCAGTGCCTGAACATCAGTCTTACCCTGCTTCGTGGATCATAAAAGGAGAGAGAGGTACAACAGCTGTGTATTACCTGGTCATTATCATGTGATTCATTCTCTTCAGGCAGGCCCAGGGAAAGCAATTTTGTCTTAGCCTTTGCAAACCACATATTGGTATTGTGGGAAAAGAAGAGCTGCAGAGCAGATATGCTTTGCTGCAGATGTCAGGACTGCTGACTGATTGCATACAGCCCAACATTACATTGATCTAAATGGGACGCCACTAGAGTGCAACTGGCACAGCAGGATCAGTGGAGGAGCAGTAGTAACGAGAACCACCTTCCAGAGAATCATGCCTGTGTCGTGAGTGTTACTGTGTGTACATCAATCTGCACACATTTATACATGCTATCGGGGGTGGGTGGGTGGGTGTTGGAATTACACAATCACACTCCTCCGGGAACACATTTATTTACATTAAAACACTCTCATACGAAGTTGAAAAATGACATTTTAGAGGGGAAGGGGTGCAAAGGGCCATGTCCCCTCCCCATACTGCCATTTTGTTCCCCTATATTCAAACTGTGGATGTTTTGGTCCATATCCGCTTGCAGGAAAACACCCCTGCCCTCCGGCTCTAGGAATATTTCATGTTACTGTTTAAATTACTTGGGGGGAGGGATAGCTCAGTGGCTTGAGCATTGGCCTACTAAACCCAGGGTTGTAAGTTCAATCCTAGAGGGGGCCATTTAGGGATCTGGGGCAAAAATCTGTGTGGGGATTGGTCCTGCTTTGAGCAGGGGGTTGGACTAGATGACCTCATGAGATCCCTTCCAACCCTGGTATTCTATGATTAACACACCTATTTCTTCCTCCAAAGAAAACTCTTGTCCAAAGGTTTTTTTCTTAATTTATTTATGTAACACAGTGTAGAAAGCTATCAATTCATAAGCAATGATTCTGTACAATCATCCTGCAGAGACAGTTGTAGGAGCCCCATTAATTTTCAACCAGCAGGCACTTTTTCCCTATGAAAGTGCTCACAATTAATAGGGATTCTTTTTCATTTTTAATTTTTATTAAAAGATCAAAAAGGTACATGGAAAAGAAAAGAAGTTTACCTTCCAATGCCTAAGGTGTGCACATAAAACAGGCACAAAGAAACAAATGTGTATTCCCAATGATTTCTACATCACTAATACAGCAGAAGCAACCATCTGTACAATAAAATGCAACTGCAGAAGAAAATAACTCATCTGGAATACTTTAAAAAAAGTAGTTTTACTTTAAAATGCCTAGTGATCAGAAAAAAAACTCAGCAAAGAGAAGCAGCTAAGACACAGGAAGCATCCCCCATCAATTCTTTAAAGCATATTTCAAGTAGGACTTAATTTTTGCCACAAATCACAAGAATAATATACAGTTGGCTAAGGGGCCACATGATAAATAATTGGGAAAGAGAATCTATCCATGCACTAGTTAAATACAGCTAAACTCTTTACAGTACACAAAAAACATTCATTAATAATGTAGTGTAAAGACTGAAATGTAAAGAGAGAAAATACATTACTGATTTTTATTATTTCAAGTTCAGGCATCTACTTGTGTTACAGCACAGCTGTCAAAAGGCGATAATGAGTAAATAATAAAACAGAGTGTTTTTGTTTCTTTCCATGTTATTCTATAACCGAACACCGATGGGCAGTGAAGCAATCATTTTGCTGTCCAACTCATGAGGCTGTTGTGGTGTTCTAGTTCTGCATCTGTTCAAAGAACTTGTAGGTTGGATTTTCATAGCCATTTTGTTGCATCTTGGAAAGGTGGCGTTCCTCTGGTGTCACTGCTGCATCCACCTAGAGTGGGGGAGAAAACGGGTCGTGGTTAGGTTTCCTCTGGTCCATACAATGGCTCAAGTTTACTTATTCCTCCCACTCCTCTCTTTTATATTCTGAGCTCTCATCAGTGCATTTAAACACACATTTGAAAGCTCCAACCTCATAGGAAAGAAAAGCAAGCAAAGGGCTCACTCCTCAACCTTACCATCACAGGAAAAGCCTCAGTAGGGAGGTAAGTCTTGGAGCTTGCACAGGTCAACAGACTCTGGCCCTGATAGTCCAAATTCTAGACGGGACGGTTCTCCAGTGAACAGGGCACCACAAACCTATGGTCTGTTAGCTCTCACCTCACCTAAACTCAACAACCAGCTTAAAGAAAGAGAGAGACTCTCCTCTCAAAGATATCCAGGACCCAAATCATGAAGGGCTTTATGGATTAACACCTGGAGTAGCACCTGGGAATTATTAACTAGAAGCCATCACAGAACTTCTCTAAAGAGTAACTTGCAGGCAGGTAAGCTCAGCCCTGCTCCTACTGCCTTGGCCTGAAGGAACCTCCCTCTTGATCTTGACAGCAATGGTTTGCCTCTCTGCTGCTGTAACCTGCAGGATAAGAACTAGTCACCAGAAGTGGTTACGTTTGCTTGAGGATCTGGCAACCGGCTCAGCGAGACACCAGCTTCTTTCTGCAATGTGCTTACGACTACTGCTTGCCCCTGCTCCAAAGAATTTGCAACCTGACAGACAAAAATGGGGTAAGGAGAGACAGTTTGCATCCTGTTTCCCTACCTCCTTCATCTACTGGCTGTCTTCCAGGTCGCAAATGCTTAGGTCTCTCTTCCTGTGCTTGCAGAGAGAGCCTGGCGCAGAGGGTGTGTAACTAGAATCTCAATAATACAAACCACCTTGGCAGAACAGTAGGAGGTGGCTTGTGCTGGACCCTATTAGACACTGTCTAAAGTTGCCAATTGCGACCTTTCAAATTCACTAATAAAAATCTAAGGATACTGATGAGGGCCCACAATCAATAATCCCATAACATTTAATGGGGAACACATCCTCTTATTCCAGGGTTGAATTTGGTCCCCAATATCAGCGCTTTGTTTCTGACCCAGTTAAATATTTTCTATGTAACTAAAACTGACTGTTGATTTCTTAGCAGATAGGAACAATGACAGCTCAGTGGTTGAAAGTAATTTCTGAGGACCCGCTGCTTCATATATTAGTTTCCTTCAGTGAACATTATAGTAATGTAAAACTATACCACATTAGAGGGGGTGAGACCAGTCTCTAAATGTTAAAACACCTAATTATCTCCACGGTGTGAACTGCATAACTGTTGTGCATTCAAAACCTACCATCTCCTGGCCAGCTTCCTAATTACCTATTAAAACAGAGCTATTCTATTTGCTATCCTTTACCTCTAGTGTTTGCTATCTCCCTTAAAAAAATAAAAAAAATCAATTCTATCTTGTCAGAAGTCTTAAAAGCAGGAAGGGCACAGAGGGTTCTAAACTACTCTAAAATATTAGCTATGAAAATTTTAGTGTGAATTTCTGTAAGTAATGACCTTTAGCAAAAATAACCTTTTATTTTTAGCATAAAATAACCTTTTGGATAATGGAAAATGTATTCTCTCAAGAAATCTTACATAGCAGACTAGTTTAGTCAAACCTTTTGATGAATAAGTAAAGGAGATGTGCTTATAGAATTGTAGGACTGGAAGGGACCTTGAGAGGTCATCTAGTCCAGTCCCCTGCACTCAAGGCAGGACTAAGTATTATCTAGACCATCCCTGACAGGTGTTTGTCTAACCTGCTCTTAAAAATCTCCAATGATGAAGATTCAACAACCTCCCCAGGCAATTTATTCCAGTGCTTAACCACTCTGACAACTAGGAAGTTTTTCCTAATGTCCAATCTAAACTGCCTTTGCTGCAATTTAAGCCCGTTGCTTCTTGTCCTGTCCTCAGAGGTTAAAGAGAACAAATTTTTCTCCCTCCTCCTTGCAACAATCTTTTATGTACTTAACAATTATGCCCTCCTCCCCAGTCTTCTCTTCTCCAAACCAAACAAACCTGATGCCTGATTTTCTTGAAATATGATCTACAATGCTGGAAATATTTTAGCGTGGGAAGGACAAGACTGTCGCCCTTTAAAAGTTATGTTACTTGAAGCTCCAGAGGAAAATAACAGATATATTGTTCCACACTCAGGGCAAGTGCAAGCTAATCTACTTATTTCTGTGGCCACGTCTGCTTGGGTTGTGATTTAGATTACATCTCGCATCTCACAGTATCTTCTCATCAGAACCATTTCCTACCTCATGTTACTCACTGACTAAAAAAGAAAAGACTGTCACATGTAAAAATACATCAGGTGACTTGCTGCATCACAATCAGTCCTATTTTATCATCCATTCTAAAATCTTCTCCCCCCCACCTTTGTTCTAATTTCAACTGACTGTAAATCGCCTTTACAGAAATCTCCGTATGTGTCAGAATAATCCTTTCCCTTCTCCATCAAGCAAGATCACCAACTTTAAGGGTCTGACCCTGCTGCTACAGGCAGGTCGTTCCATAACTGGCTACAGCAGGGTTTCTTGCCCTCTCCCTTGGCCATTATTGGAAACAGGATATTAGATGGAATGGATCACTGGTCTGATATGACTTGGCACTTCCTATGCAACTGGACCCTTCTCTTGTTAAAATATTGTTATTAAAGAGTGCTAGGCTTTTTAAAGCTGAGCCAGCAATGAGCAATTTTGTTATATGTAAAAATGTACACAAGCTGTCTTAGAACAAAATTGAAAAGTGTCTCTCTTCAGTCAAGCTGACAAAGCACGTGGCTTTGTACAAACCAGCTGCTGGCTAGAGAGGAGGCTCGCTCTTTGCGCTGTTCTTTTACATTTCCCTAGCTTTTGAGACTAGGAACAAATCTTTCATTTTCAAAAGAAAAAAAACCCATTTTTATAGTGCCAGAATATTACTGTTTCTTTCAGCTGGTTCAAGCAGCGGATGAGTGCTCGGCTTAGCTGTCAACAATCATTCCAATTTATCAAGGGCAGGGAAGCCCTTGGGAACTTCACATCCTGTCTCCTCTGCCCTCAAAGCCCCAAGAGACTTCTGGTACAATGACTTGCCCAGCAGCTAGCGTACAATCCTGCCCTTGCATTTTAATGACACTCTCCGGGCCTGCCAGTGTTCTTTCCTACCTCTCCTAGAGAGTCCTCATTACTATTTCCCACAGGGATAGCAGCCCTGGCATTAGTGGGCTTGATGAGAGATAGCGACAGTGCTGCAGGCTCTGCCCACAAAAGATTCTCAGTAATTATCTCCAGGCTAGTTGGCTGGCTCCTGCTGTTTAAACACCCTCTCTCCACAGGTTACCACTTGCCCTATCCATGGCTATATTGTATCTAAAACCTGGCCAGGACTATGTTCCACCATCAGGCTTCTGTACAACATTTTTAATTACAATGATGAAATATTCATATTTTAGTACTGCCCAGTAGAGCCAATCAGGCTAAGTGTAAGATCTTCGGGGCAGAGGCCATCTTTATGTTCTGTGCTTATATAGCGCTTAGCGGAGGTCCTAGGCCATGACTCGAGCCCTACACTGTAATATAATACAAGTAATTAATAATAGCTGTTGTGGTGGGTGTTCTACAAACACGTAAGAGGACATTGTCTCTGCCCAGAAGAGCTTACAAATTTAACAGTATTAAACAACGTGAAAGTTATGACAATGTGACGATTAAAACTGCGGTTCGCTAACATGGTCCAGTGTCTGGGACATTACGGAAAAAGGAAAGCAAATATGGGAAATAAAAACTATAAGCATCCCAATAAGCTCGTCCGGCTTGTACTGGAAATGACTGAGAAGAGAATGCAAGTGCATATGAAAAAGCACCCAAGCTTTCTTCTTGAATGAACTACTGTACGGTAAAGTCAAAGAAGGTTCAAGTTTTACACACAAGAGCCAAAATCATCTATGATACAGGGATGACTTTGGCTAGTCCAAATCATGCCATGCAAGCCACAGGGGTGTTCACAACCAAAAACACTGTAATAGGAAACTCCCAAACGACAAGAGATTCAAGGTCAGATGGAGGAAGTGTTGGGCTCTTGGGGTGAGAGACTAGGGATCTCTACACGTTACAGCATAGACCCCATGTCCGACAGGACAAACGTGCTAAATGGTGAGGAGTCCAGTGGCACTTTTAAGACTAACAGATTTATTTGGGCATAAGCTTTCGTGGGCTTATGCCCAAATAAATCTGTTAGTCTTTAAGATGCCACCAGACTCCTTGTTGTTTTTGTGGATACAGACTAACACGGCTACCCCAATACTTGGTGCTAAATACTTGCCACTAGACTGGCCGTGTGCAAAGAGAATCTGGGCTACAGGACTGTTCCATGGCTGTGCTGTACTCTTCTTATTGAAGCTTTAGACAACACTGTACTGAACTCCGTATGTTGTTTTAGCTTTGAGCTCCTCATGTGATTCCTTTGTTCAGAATCAGAGGGGAGGAGAAGCACACAGTACAATCTGCATGAGATGTGAGACAGAATGAGGAGATTAAATGAATAAAAAGAAGAATGGAGAGTAATCAGATGCAGAAACAGATAAGACTAAAGAACGGACAAGAAACTGAAGAGATAAGCAGGAGCATCATAAACAATTGTATTGTAAGGGCAACAGCAAGAGGTGTGTCTATGAAACCATGGCAAAACTGAGTAAAATATTCCATTTTAAGGCAAAACCTACATTTGATAAGCTAATTTATAACACATTCCCAATCATCACCAAATCATAGAATCTATAGATAGAAAAGACTTATTAGGACATCTAGTTTCTCTCCTAGTCAGTTTTCACTACTGTAAATTGTCTTGTAATTCCCCCCTCCCCCCCATTTTGTTTTAGACGTGTCAAATTATAAGAATTCTTCTGCTTCTCTGGGGGTGATTATACCTGACTCACTGATCTCTGCCAACCCCATTTTGAAGCTTCCATTTTCCTTCTTTGTTACTTCCTTTTACCCATTTTATGATGCTAAATTTTTTTTCTCTCTTCTCGATAGTTACAAATTTCAAGCATTTGTAGACTTGTCTCATCGTAGTTATTGCTCTGCCAATCTATACACATTTAACTCTTATGCTTTTCTTGTCAGTCAACCCCATCAACCAGAACCATTTTTTTGTTCTTCGCTTAGCAGTTTCCATATTATCCAATGTGAGTCACTCAGAGCTGAATGCAATATTCCAGGTATAGATATGCTGAAGCTCTAGTGAGCACAACAATTACAGTACCTCTCTTTTCTGACAGAATACTTCTTGGTACAAGCCTGGGTATTACTTCACTTCCATTTTTCTCCTTTATTTAAATAGCCTTTTCTTTTGTCTGTACAGCACCTTTTCCTCTCACCTACAGATTTTCTTTGCAGCTAATCCTAATGTGACTTCAGGAGCTGGTTCTCAAGAACTGTTTATTCTAACTTTAGAGCTGGAGTAGCAGGCAATATTTCCTAGAGCCCTCACATATATTGTAAGCAAAGATGTTTAGGGTTTGTGATTTTATTTTAAGGCGATGATGCACATCTGTACCCCATTTTTAACTGTTTATGTTTGCAATCATTCATATCAGTTAATTTCCCACCAAAATTGTTTGTGGTTGTCCTTCTCTCAACGAGGACAATTCACATGGAAAATTTTAACGGTCAAAGTTTAGCAAGTTTTAAAAATCGGTTTTAAAAAAATATTGTAACACCTTTCAAATGGCCATAGTATTTTCCCCCCAAACCACATTAGAGAACAAATATTAAGAATTTTATCTCCAGTAGAGAATTTTCAGAAAGCTAGGAGCATGTTGTAATGGAAACTGTTTTGTAACCTTACACACATTAACATACATTTAAATTGTCATAGTAGTTTCTGACACAAGGTAAACAGATGGGATCCAAAATTAGTTTGTCAAAATACATCTAATGTAGACCAGATGCAAAGCTATTTATATTTTAAATGTTATGCCTTTAGTGCACAACTTTGCCAGATAAATTAATCCCCTTTGGACTGGAATATCCTTACTTCAAAGACATTTTGTTATGAAGAATTTACTGCCTACAGAGTTTTACATTTTTCAAAGTGCTGTAAAAACATTTACTAACTAATCCTCAACAGCCCTGGGAAATAGGTAAGTATAATCCCAATTTTGCAGGTGAGAAACTAAGGCAGAGAGGTTAAGTGAGTTGATTAAGGCCACAAACCCAGGGGCGGCTCTAGTAATTTTGCTGCCCCAAGCAGGGCGGCACGCCGCGGGGGGCGCTCTGGCGGTCGCCGGTCCCGCGGCTCCAGTGGACCTCCTGCAGACGTGCCTGCGGAGGGTCCGCTGGTCCCGCGGCTCCAGTAGACCTCCCGCAGGCATGCCTGTGGATGCTTCACCGGAGCCGCGGGACCAGCAGACCCTCCGCAGTCATGCCTGCGGGAGGTCCACCGGAGCTGCGGGACCAGCGCACCTTCCGCAGTCATGCCTGCGGGAGGTCCGCTGGTCCCGCGTCTCTGGTGGACCTCCTGCAGGCATGACTGCGGAAGGTCCGCCGGAGCCGCCTGCTGCCCTGCTGGCAAAATGCCACCCCAAGCGCGCGCTTGGTGCGCTGGGGTCTGGAGCCGGCCCTGCACAAACCAAGGATCTTGGAGCCCATTCCCAAACAAACCACTAGACAATACTGCCTTAATTTCTGTACTGCTAATTGAATAGGTATTCATGCTAGATTCAAAAGTCCTCTGTAGGAGCGAGCTATTATTACTCACTCACCACTCAATTACACTGTCATTGATACCCAGCTCAGTTGTACATAAGCTGGTACTGTATTTTCAAGAGCTAGGCTAAAATCTCTGATTTGAGTTTTGTTACAGAAAATTCACACAGATCTAAGATTATCCTCTCTGTTTTTATCCAAATCTACATTTTTTTTTTTTATTAAAAGCTTAAGAGTTCCCACGGCACAGGACCGATCAGTCACAATGATCATCTGTTAATTTTGTCTGGGTTATAAGAATACTAAATAAATACATCACAAAAATAAAACAGAGTCCCTAAAATTTTAAATCTCTTCTGCACTGAATAATGGGGTGGGTGTGTGTGTGTGTAAGAGTGTGAGAGAGAGAGAGAGAGAGAGAGAGAGAGAGAGAGAGAGAGAAACATCCCTCCTATGTATCCTGTAGGGCCTGAAGTGTCACTCATATGAATTAAATTGCTACACCTAAAGAAACTAACAAAATTTAGTTCAATTTACAACTGAAAATGTTTAGCTGGTGGTTTCTGGAAAGAAAAGATCTGAATCTCTTGAGGATTGCCTGATATAATGCATGAATACAAAATGAATAGATACCTACAGTGAGTGTTCTAGGTATCAGTACCAAAGGGAGAGATTTGTTTTGTTTTATTAAAAGCTCATCATGCTTTTTATTTATAGTGAAGTTCCGTTAAATCACAGCAGGTGGTAGCAGCAGTACTACTTTAAATGTATTATGAGCATGTGATGGATTTACTTGACACTTTGGGAGACAAAGCAGTTTTCATTCTGAGAAAAGATCTTGCAAGTTTTATATGTAATTTTCAAATCTATAAGTTTCATATTAGCTGTAAATCAAAGGCTGTGGCTGGAAAAATTAATCCTGTTGGTAGAACAAAAAAAGTAATACAGCATCGGTGTAGGGCAAATCTGCGTAGTGCACAGTCAAATCCACAAATGACCCCTCCACCTCAAATCCTATCTAATTGTTTAGTTAACCTTTTAGAAACCAATTTAAGAAGTCCTTACATGTGAATTCCAAATGACAATAGTAATAACTCCGATTTTTCAACCCATACAATATTCTCTTTGCAGCTACTGTTAAATTCTAAAGGGAAATTAATGTCCATGTTAAAGGTCATAGGTCATGGATAATTTCTGGACAGATTTTTGCAGTTTTAGATTTAATTAGACGGGGCATATCCTATGGATTGCTGTGCATATATTTACTAGTTCAGATCTTTCATTTCCATTCCGCTGAATAAAAATAGTAGTTTAACAAGACAGCCACACTACTTTCAAACACTGGTTAATCAAGTTGCTGATTTTCTTAGTTCATTTGTAAACACATGGGTTTACATGGTTTTACTCAGCACTCTGCTGCCACCTCCATTCATGTAAGTGCAGCTTTCCTCAGTAACCTTTACCCACCTCCACTACACCATGATGGATGGATGTGTACTGTTTTTTCTTCAGCATCACCAAAGTAATGACAATGACTGTTGCTATGACAACACCTCCCACCATTAGTCCAATGATGGCACCTTTGTTTGAACCCACATCTTCAGCAAAGAATACCTAGGAAACAAAAATAAAGCAGATAAGTAACGAAATCCCCTCTGCTATTTAGCGAAGTTGTACAGTCTTCTATGCAATTTACAAAACGTCTAAGTGGACTCTGCAGAAATGTTCCAATCTCTTCAGCAGTGCAGCAACCAGGTCACTGTAGCACTAAACTCCCCCTGTCATAGAAAAGTTACACGGGCCGTGTGGCAAGTTTTAATGGCTACTGCCTGTGGTGTACCAGTTCTGTGGATCCATGGAGGACTTATCTCCATGGATGCCAAGCCGTCAGTTTTAGAGGCACTTGAAATATGACTTGTAATTGCTGCTCAGGCTAGTTTAGGGGATGGCTACACAAACCCCAGGGTGATTGGTGAGGATTGCAGGAAAATATTGAGAGAACGTACATTTTTCTCTGCCTCAGAGAAGCTAAACCATGAAATGTTTCACGAATTTATATACAATCAGGATTGGTTTGGGTAAGCATGATGTGCTTGTCTGATATAAAGGCTTATTTCAGACCTACAGGATAACAATGAAGCCTCCATGTAACCAGCTGGGTTAAGGGGAGATAGTTCAAGAAAGCAAGGTGATTTGTCTAGCAGCAAAGAGAGAGAGTTTAGCAAATGGGAAAATAAACATTCTATTTTAAGGTGCCTAGTAAGGGAAATCAAGCCTTTCCAGAGTGAGGAGAAAATAGTTATTTTAAATTTATTTGTATATAATTAAAATAACTACTGCCTGTTTGTTCCTCAGTGATGAACATTCTTGTTTATCATCAGAGTAAGGTCTTGCAGACAAGCCCTAAGTATATATGGATTAAACAGAGGAGAAATTATCTGCTCTATTGTATTGTATCTTCATTTACCCACCATGGCAAGTTCTTAATGTCACTATGGCACTTTCTTCATCTTAAAGAGCATAATATTTAGCTGATTTCCTGCTTCTTCCTCCTTTTTAAATACTTGTCTAAGAATCAAAGAGCTGTATCACATTTTTTAAAGAAAACAGTCTTCCATGTAAAGGTACTGAAACATGCAAATTAAATATGCTGTTCCATTGTTGTCAGCAAGAGATGTTTAAGCAATGTTAAAAATGAAACGGAACAGACATAAAATGTACAGAGTTTGCATAATTTGATGTGTTGACTGTATTAATGTCTACCGTCAATTTTACATGCATATAAACAAAAACATGCAAATATACTTATTTTAAATTTAGATAATTTCTGTTTGCTTCATACAGGTTAGCAAAAGAGTAAGGCCTGAAGGATTTTCAGTTATGAAAAACAATGTATGATAGAACTAAAACACAGATACCTATCAACAGAACAATAACTGCAACTTCAGGTCAATTATTAATTGCAGCCCTGCATATGTTTTACATATGAATTCTAAGCATCTCAGTTAAGTATTCCAAAGGGATTTTCTCTTTAAAAATCTTCCAGATGGGAAAAAAGAAATCTAAAAGCATGTCTGCACCTACTGCTTTCAAATTACACCTAATCGGGTGACAATCTCAAAGACGGAACTCAAAAATAACTCCAGTCAGGGGAAAAAGAAAATAATACTCAGGAATACTTACTGATTTGGAACAACATTAATGTGTCTTTCCAATAAGAAGTTTGACTAAGATGGTAACATGCAGCACACTGTGTATGGTAATAAGAAATTTATTGTCATGTATTTTCAGTCACAGTACATTTGAAACAATATGGGAACACTAGCTCAGTATGTGCCTTCAATAAAAACTGAACTGATGTGATATATGAAGAGGATGACTTCCTAATTAATAGTAAGCAATGGTTCCGGCTATCAGTAGATAACACAGGATAACACAATTTAAAATCTGGTGTTTTTAAAGAGATATAACATTCCCTTTACTAAATACAGTACATTATCTTTTCCACTAGCACAGTAGAGGGAGCTGCAGCTCTTAACTACTTGCACAGATACCTGCAACTGTCCCTTTTTGAGTTATTATAATTGACTATGTGTGACACAGAGGCAATAACACGACAATAAGTACATTGAAATGCACTAGTGCCAGGTTTCCTCTCCCCAATAACCTTTCTCTGACTTATTTCATCATAATATTTAGCCCTCCTGAGTGAGGTGTGGCAGAATTTCCAAAATTAGTGCTAATGCATTTGGGATTAGCTTGTCACCCTGGGAATTCTCAATTCTCAGCATCAAAGAGCTGAGTATCTTTTTACACAGTCATTACCTAGTTCAAATGCAAATTTGAATCCCATATTAATTTTAATTTTTCAGCACTACTTAGGTTTAAGAATATATTTTAAAAAGAAACCTTTCAAGTTTATTATTAGGATTTTAGAACTCTAAGATATGAAATTCCATCATGTATTATTCCTTCACAAAAGAGGAAGCAAGAAGTCAGATTTAACTATTTGCTTGTAGTATTGCAACATTGCGGTGAGAATCTTCCACTACTGTACTCCTAATGGTCCTGATCAAAAAGTTTACTGGAGTCGGTGGGAATCTTTCTGAACGGGTTTTGGATCTGTCCCTGTTAGAAGACGTGTTCTCTCATTTGGATATCTTTGTATTCACAAAAGTCACAATGCACTGTTAAGGCAGGGTCTTTCCTTAGAGGTTTTTAAGGTCAGGGCTTGACAGAGCCCTGGCTGGGATGATTTAGTTGGGGTTGGTCCTGCTTTGAGCAGGGGGTTGGACTAGATGACCTCCTGAGGGCCCTTCCAACCCTGAGAGTCTATGATTCTCCCACCTACCTCAGTGTTATTTTATTGCTCACTGTACAAAAACAGCAAACAAAATAAAGATATAAGTAACTACTGTTGCAAATTAAATCTAGTGGAGAATCTCCTCCTTTGAAAGTGAGTGAGACAGGGAAGGGGAGGAGCTGGCAGATCCTTTATAACCTTCAGCACAGTGGGTAGGGCACTCACATGGGATGTGAGAGACCCAGATTCAGTTACTTCCTCTGCCTGATATGGAGAAGGAATTTGAACTTGGGTCTCGCACCTCTCAGATGAATGCCTGTGATGGGGCATCTACCCCACACTGGCAGAAAAGGGGTTAAAAGCTGCCTTATGGAGGCTGCACAGTCCTAACTTAGGGGTGTGAATGCCCCTAGGTGCTGAGTGTTGCAGTGCCTAAGACCCTGTGTGACCCAAGCCCTGAGTGCTTGAGGGAACATGGCAAGGTCTTGAGTCCAGCTCAAGTGGTATTATTGGGCTGATGTTCCAGAATTGCACCACAATCTGAATCCACTCCCTGGGTGGATTTCAAGGTTCTAGGCACACTTGTGGCACAGCCTGGCGAAGAGTGCTGCTGTGACTTAGCTCAACGCCCTTGCTTCTGCTTGGGTACTGACAGAACTGCACGTGAAAACCTCTTTGTTATTTAATTATAGTTTCTGGTCGCCACAAAATCTCAGATAACCAGGATAGGATAGGAAATCTGAGGCCTGAGGCCTTATGTTTTCATTCCCCACCTCCATTGCCACGTTTCCTCTCCCTCATGTTATTACAGCATCATAGCTGGGGTTGCAGAGACAAGGTGGGTGAGGTAATATATTTCTCTTACCAACTGATGTTGGTCCAACAAGACAAGCGTTCGAGCTTACACAGAGCTCTTCTTCAGGTCTGGAAAAGGTACTTAGAGGGTACGCCTACACTGTAATTAGACACCCATGACTGGCCATGCCAGCTGTCTTGGGCTCATTGGACTGCTTCATTGTGATGTAGATGTTCAGGCTCTGGCTGCTGGGACTCTCCCACCTCGCAGGGTCCTAGAGCCCAGACGCCAGCCTGAGCCCAAATGTTTACACCACAATTAAATAGCCCCTTAGCTCAAGTGTCTACACCGCAATTAAATAGCCTCTTAGGCAGAGTCATCCGGCCTGGGCCAGCCATGGGTTTTTACTTGCAGTGTAGACATAGCCAGAGTGTGGCAGCTAAACACAAGACTGAATTGATAGTTTAGCATCAGTAGTTAGAACTTAGTTTAAGGAACCATTCAAGGTGAAGGGGACCATTCACCATGAAGGGTCCCTTACAGCAGTGTTTCTCAACAACTGGTCCTTGAGATCTCCCTGACACTGTTTAGGAAGGCAGCAAGCCAGTCCCTGGTATCAAAAAGGTTGAGAAACACTGCCTTAGACTCCTTTCCCAGCCCTGATGAAGAGAGCTGTGTCACTTGAAAGCTTCTCTCTCTCACCAACAGAAGCTGGTTTAGTCAAAGCTATTACTTCACCCACCTTGTAGCTCTAATATCTTGGGACAACACTGGGGTTCCAGAAGTATTTTTACTCATGTGTAATGACATTCCCAGTTTGTTGTTTTCTTTCTTACTTTTTTTGATCACTGGCATTGAGTGTGCGTGGTACAGGTATAAGTGACCATACAGGTTGGTAACTGATGCACAAATGTGGTGTGTATTTTCTTTTTACACTAGTCTTACACTGGTGTAAGTTCACTGACTCCGATTGAATTACTCCCAATTTATACCCATCTAAGAGGAAGGAGAATCAGACCATGTGTGTGTGAAAATTATGTGTAGATTTTTTTTCCAGCCACGCAATTAAAAAAATGTGGGCCATAATATTCCTGTAGGTAAGGATGTTATTAGCCACAGCAATTCAAAACATAAACTTAAAGCTCTAGATGTTCACTCACCAATTTTTGATGATGCACTTCATATCCTGAATCATGTCGGAACTCTGCATCCATCTTTACTTCAGAGATCTCTTCGGTTTTAACATTGGTCAACCCAGAACCTGCATTGACCACAATGAAATTATTTATTAAATCCACCACTTAAATAATTAGCTAGCAAAAGATGACAGCAAAAGGCAATGGTGTCACTCACATAAATGAAGTGTAATGTAATGTGAAAACTGAGCTGGGGAAGCAATGAAGTGTATACAATTTTGCATTTGCACTGACAATGAGCCAGTAAACTTCCTCCTCTATGTTAGTGTTTCTCAATTCACACAGCTGTAGTGGTGCATACACCAAAGATCTGCAGCAGGGGTAGGCAACCTATGGCACAAGTGCCAAAGGCGGCACACAAGCTGATTTTCAGTGGCACTCACACTGCCCGGGTCCTGGCCACCGGTCCGGGGGGCTCTGCATTTTAATTTAATTTTAAATAAAGCTTCTTAAACATTTTTAAAACCTTATTTACTTTACATACAACAATAGTTTAGTTATATATTATAGACTTATAGAAAGAGACCTTCTACAAATATTAAAATGTATTGCTGGCACGCGAAACCTTAAATTAGAGTGAATAAATGAAGACTCGGCACACCACTTCTGAAAGGTTGCAGACCCCTGATTTGCAGTATGAAATACTGGGAATCAAGTAGTGAGGAACTAAGGTAAGTGGTCTCATGAAGTGGCTCACAGGATGAAAAAGTGGAGACGCATTATGACATTAAGGAAAATTGACATTAAGGCTGAACTTTTCCTATTTAACTCTCACTGCTGTGAAAAAAGTTGCTTTCTATGCGTTTGTACCATATTTTAAGTATGTTTTGAAAATTATGGCGAGGCAGTAGACTTTCCATAGTTGAGGCTGAAACCAGCTTTCATCACTGGAACTACTTTACACTTGGGCTCGGAAAAGTGATTTGGGACACTTATTCTGAAGGTAAAAGATGATGTTTCTATGAAGTTTACAAAATTCTGTTTCTGTACTGCAGGTCATTAAAAATTATCCTGATTTCAAATTTTGATACTTGTAATCTATGGGTATTTCTGTAGCTGAGTTTTAAAAAAAATGAAAATAAATCAAAGTTCAAGCGATCTGGATTTAGAGACACAAAACAAGGATTCTAGTCCACGCACTGTGGGCATGTGTTGTTCATTAGAAACTATCAACTCTCCACAGTGTAGGGTGACCAGATGTCTTGATTTTATAGGGACAGTCCCGATTTTTCACACTTGCTGTCTGGTCACCCTACTATAGTTACTATGGTGTTGGAGAAAAACTTAGTTTTTATTTATTTGTTTGGGTATAGTAAAGTTAGATATTTTATTGTGTTTAGCAGTTATAGCAGGGAGAGTGTGCATTAGGACATAGGGTTGTTTTCTTTTTTAGGTAGGTTTTTTAATAGGTAAATAATTACAGCAAGCATTTATATTTTTGTTATAGATAATAAGCAATAGCTGCATTTTGTTTATATATAAAGTTATTTTGATATATATATATATATATTTTTTTTTACTTTTAAAGAGACGCCAGTCTACATTTTATATTTACACATTCTCTACAGAAGGTCGCAACAATTTTTTACACAGTTCTTTTTCACTTGCCTTACACAATTCTTGCTTCTACAAATCTCGCATTAGGGTTACAGCTAGCCTAACTCTTGCTAACAGAGACTGTCTTGCATTAAGATCCCCTACAAATCCCTGTTAGTTCTTTCTTTACTTCTACACTCCCCCTTTTGTACTTTTAGTACAACAAATATTTTTAAACCTTTATTTGCATTAAGCTATGGATTTTAGATTTTACATTAGATGTTTTAACTTTAGGGGTTTTGATTGGATGTAATGACAATGCATGATTAGCATTCTTTCCTTACTTGCACAATGGTAAGAACATAGGAACTGCCATACTGGATCAGGCTCATGTTATCTAGTCTAGTAACCTGTGAGCCCCTTCCCCTCATGGTCTCAACCGTAATCCTTAAGAGTTAGTGATTGTTTTAAACCTGAAGAAGGTTTTACATCTCTTCCAATTTTTTCTTTTAGTATTAACTATAACCACTCTGGACAGTCTTGTTATCTGCATAATCCTTCTGAATCTTGCTAAATTCTTAGCCTCAGTGACATCCTGTGGCAAACAGTTGCACAGTCTGATCTAACGTTGAGTGAAAAAGTATTTATTTTTATCTGTTTTGAATTTGCCACCTTTCAGTTTCATTGAATGTCCTCTTGTCCTTGTGTTATGAGACAAGAACAGAAGCTCCCTAACTACCTTCTTTAGACCATACACATGATCCCATTTTAAGGATGATTTTGATCCCTCTTATAACACAACATTGAAAAGAAAAAAAAAATAGAAAAATCCTCACTTTCAGGACACTCTTCTAGGCATTTAGACTGTTTTCTGGCATGTTTGAATTATTAAATTAACTACTTATTGATGTTAAAATGCTTAACATTTTTTAAAAAGCGCAAGGTGTCTGCTGTTTAACAAAATCACATTACACCATTACATTTAAAATTGCAGGAAGCAATTTTTCAGGGCAAGAATAGTAAAATGTTTAGGGAATTGCAATTTGAAAATTACACATCATGCTTTGGTCAAGGAAACTAAGGGAGATTAAATAAATAAATAAATAAAAAGGCGACAGAATATTTTCTTTCTAGCTCCAAACCAGACTAATGCTAATTTTCCAAAATGAAAGGAAACTCCTGGATCTGGTTAAGTGACATTCTCCTGCATGCCCCACAAAATACACACTTGGCTTAGAGGGAATGTGCACAGGGAATGTCCCTTTTCCAGAGGCAGTAACTGAACAGAATTTAAGTCTTACCAAATGTAATATAAAAAGAAATAGTTAAGGACATTGTTACCCTTACACTGTCTACATAAACACAGTCTTATCAAGCATAAAGAAATATAGGTTACATTACCAAACAACCTTAACTGATACAAAATAGATGCCGTCCTTTCATCAGCAAATACAAAATAAAAAACACAATACAAACCCCGTTTCAAAAAGAAATACACTAAAACATTAGTGACAAATAGCTTCAGTGGCAGTTCACAAATTAATAAAAGAAAAAAATTACTATAAATTACATATATTATTTATGCAGCAATTCTACATATTTTAATTTTAAAATCTTACTGTTAACTGATAACATTTTCCATCTAATATTATCCCTTAACAGAAAATATTTTGATAACAGAAAGAGGATAGATAAAAATAAAACTTCCATGAGTGAAATTTTAGATTATTGTGTTTTCATTAAATGTTTTTCTTAATACTTGATAAGAATAACATGTTTTCTTATTATATGTGCAACTGAAAACATGAAACTTAAAAGCAAGACAAAACATGTTTAAGTATTTAGATTTATTAAATTAGCTGATTTGTAACTACCTTGCTGTTTAGTAGCCTTAATTATTTTTCTTAATGTATTTCTTTATGGTGTTTTGAAATATAATTTGCTCTATTATCTTAAAAGAAAAAAAAACAATTGAAATTTTAAAATCTCATATTAAATTACTCAAGAGAGTAAAACAGCTGCTGTGGTTATTGTACCTGTCTCAAATAAATTAGCATATATGTTTATGAAAATATGTGAGGCCTTTAAAAAGAGAGAGACTGAATTCCACTGGGTAACTACCCAGTTGTATATCATTTACTTCATAGTTTGTAATTGCTTCATCTACTGGTTAAACAGCTGTACAGGACTTGGTGGTTTTGGTTTGCAGGGGTCCACACCAATTTTCATTCCTGTGCGCTCCACTGGACGGGGTGCCCCTGAAACATCAGAGTGAGTGTCGAGGGGGACTCGCCCCTGGACTACAGCAGCACTGATGACAGAGGTTCAGGACTCTGTTTCCCAGATTGCCTAGAGTCCAGGGCGGAGATAGAATTGGCTAGTAACACTACCAGAACCAGAGACAAGGCTATGTCTACACTGCAGCTTATGCCAGCATAATTTATGTTGCTCAGAGGAGTGAATAAACCACCCCTCTGAGCGACTGAAGTTACGCCAGCATAAACTGTTGTGCGAATAGCACTATGTTGGTGGGAGGCTTCTGCTGTTCAGGGAGGTGGTTTTTTTTTTTTTTTTTAAATGCTGACAAGAGTGTATTTTCCCCAGACATGCTGCAGCTGTATCGATGCAGCTGTGCTGCTGCAGCTCTGTACATACAGACATACCCAAAGGCTTTGCTTTTACTCTAGGTGGCTGTGTTTAGAGTATAGCAGGAAGGACTCTTCTGACTCTCCACATTCCAGACAGAGACCTTTTAGGATTTCTGGGAAACGGAGCAGTATACCTCAACAGAGAGCAGAAATCCAGGAGGCTGAAGTCTCAGTCAGGCTACCAAGTAGGGTTGCCAACCCTCCAGGATTGTCCTGGGGTATCCTGGAACTAAAGATTATGTTGTGTGATGAAGCCTCCAGGAATACATCCAACCAAAATTGGCAACCCTACCACCAAGAGCCAGCCTAACTGTACACTGAAATGCAGACCAGAGCAATGCAAGGATAATCTTCCCCTCCTTGGGGTGGATGTTTTGTACGAACATCTCTATTCATTTATTTTGCTAGATGACTTCACCCATCTAAACTCACTATTTGCCTAGGGAGGTGCTGGGAGGGAACACAGGGCAGTTTATACTGGCTCTATGTTTGGGACTGGTAGAGTTTATGTATTTTTGTTTTTTGTCTTTTATTATTCTGATCTCTTTTTCCATTGTCTCTAGTTACTGTTTTAGTACTCTGGGAAATGTGATCGCTTGGGAATTGATAGCTATTTCTTTTTGTGTGTGCTCAGACTGACACTCCTCTGTAACAGATTGTATGTTATATATTTTTCCAAGGGAAAATCTGCAGAGAGAGGGAGCTATGACCTAGTGACTGGGAGGCAGGTGACTGTAGCTCTTACTCCCCCACTGCAACTGATTTGCTGCGTGATCTTGCGCAAGGCATTAAAGCTTCCTGTGCCTCGTTCTCCTCATCCGTAAAATGAGGGTGATGTACCTCTGTAAAGATGTATGAGATATCTCTGGCTGACAACTGCTGTATAACTGCATGGGATTAATTTTGCAGATACTCCTTAGGCATTGATTGAGATCTATGTTTTGTTAACTCTTCTTACTCCATGCATTACTGCAGGGCTGTCTGTGAGCGAACCATAGTGAGCAAGTTCAAAGAAGAGTTTTAAAATATCCCTGAAACTCAACATGAAATCCTTCATTTTAAAACTTGCTTTTAAATTAATGTAAAAAAAACAAAATCCCAAAATGTATCAAATTTGGCAGGTCTCTCCCTGGCATGTGTCGATGCAGCTGTTGTGCAAATGCACTGTAAATCCTCATAGAAATTATTTTTTAAAATACCCCATGTGCATGCATAGAAATAACTAGTGTGTTATTTATAAACTAATGATTTGAAAATTTCCTATTTGGAAAAAAAACTGCAAATGATTTTTGGATTCAGAAGTATAAAAAAAGTGTCTGAAAATATCTAGATGATCACAATTTCAGCCAACTTCAGGAAATAGATTTCTAAATTAAAAAAAAAAGTTGCTCTGCTCCCAACCCAAGAATGTATTTACCAGGTTTCATCAGAGAACAAGTCTTATGGCCAAGTAAAAGTAACTCCCCCCCCCCCCTTTTTTTTTAAAGAAGGAAAAAACGGTAAAGTACAAAACAGAGGCACATGGTGAGTCGTTGCTGTGGTATCTTTTTCTTTTTCAATAATCATCAATAATTCACTTGTGTACTATCTGCCCACACCTCCTACAGAATGTCACAGATATTTTAATAATACTGCAACATAAATGGTCTTTTAGGGAGTCTTTGCATATATTGGCTAGTACTACCTAAGCCCGCTATATAACAGAAGCAAGGAGGAGAGGTTACTGAATTTGCTACAGCAGTAGGGGGACAGGAGAAAGAGAGGAAGTAGAAAAGGGTTTATGAACACAGTCCCCACAAAATGATTAGATAAATATTTAAAGAACAGCCTGACAGCTATGTTGGGAAAATCCTAAAAGGCCAAGTAATTTTAAAACCAGAGTTTTCACATTCAAGAAGATTTTCACTACTACTTTAATAAGAGTAGGAAGAAGTGATGCCATAATATCTGTGCACCATGGCCCATAAAGACCCATTGTCAGATGGTGGTATCTGGATTTAGCAAGGGTACTGACAAATAAGAACCTGACCTAATATGAAGGCAACACTAGCATTTTTATTTGTACCGAGCGTTGGAAATTCTGTCAGTATTGAATAATAGGCTAGTTTTCTAATTTTGCCTTCTCTTTCCAAGACCAGGGCTGCCAAGTTAATATGGAGTTACTGAGATGTAATGGACTCATTTGTGTATTTTCATGGTGCTATTATCAATAAAAATTTACTGGGGCACAGGCACTAAGAATTCAGCTGTAAGAAATTAAACAATGCACAAGTGACCTCTGGAAAGAAAACATATTATTAAAGCAGCACTTACAGTGCAGCTATCAGCCAAGAGGTGTTACTCTTTTCATTACAAAGCCGTTCTATAAGAGGGGTTTTCAAAGTCTGGCAATACATTTCGTTCTGGGCTATACTATACACCAAGGGTCAGCAATCTTTCAGAAATGGTGTGCCGAGTCTTCATTTATTCACTCTGATTTAAGGTTCTGCATGCCAGTAATACATTTTAACGTTTTTAGAAGGTCTCTTTCTATAAGTCTATCATATATCACTAAACTATTGTTGTATGTAAAGTAAATAAAGTTTTTAAAATGTTTAAGAAGCTACATTTAAAATTAAATTATAATGCAGAGCCCCCCGGACTGGTGGCCAGGACCCGGGCAGCGTGAGTGCTACTGAAAATCAGCTCGTGTGCTGCCTACCCCTGCTATACACTATGAAGTTCTCATTGTATGGAACAATTTTTTGTAAGGCAATAAATACTTAATTATTTATAAAATTAGAATTGAAAAGAAAATACAGCTTGAGGCTGAATGCTCAGCATATGAGGTTTTGGATATCTCCCTACCTTTTTTACCTTCCCACTGACCTCTTTATTCTCTTAGCTTACTTCCTTTTAGGGGGAAGAGAGAATAGTGAACGTATTTAGGCACAATTCTACCTCTGTTCCATCTTTTGTGAATGACGCATTGGAAGCAGAGTGTGCTGAAGCATTAGGCTTCACTTCAAAAGTCTGTCATGCAGATGTAATAGGTAATAATTGGAGATATACCAATCTCCTAGAACTGAAAGGGACCTCGAAAGGTCATTGAGTCCAGCCCCCTGCCTTCACTAGCAGGACCAATCTTTTGCCCCAGATCCCTAAGTGGCCTCCTCAAGGATTGAACTCACAACCCTGGGTTTAGCAGGCCAATGCTCAAACCACTGAGCTATCCCTCCCCCTTCCCTGCTGCATCTACATTAGGAAAAGTTGGTCACATGCAACACCACTGGCTACAGGCAATCGCTCAGAGAAACCCCTCTCCCACCCCACTTTTTAAAAAATGTAAACTATGTTGGGAGTTTACAGAGACTGTTGTACTCTAAGTTCAAGAGCAAGCCCTCTTTACATGACTATTTCTGCTCTTGCTAGCAATAGTGGAGCTGCATAGGTGAATGATGCAATAGATTTTTTCTGAGTGAAGGCTCTGGAGACTTCGTGCCATTTTCCTCAGAAACCTCACCACTCTCTGGACTGGATAACTCTTCACATTCTCTAACATTTTCTGACATGATTGCTCAGGGGAATGATAATTACTAGGTGACTAGACTCCACATGAAATTGTTGCTACAGCTGATAAGACTGTGAGCAGCCGGGCTAAGAATCAGTCTGATGTACCTAAGCTGCATTATTTCTCAAGGTGGGTCCTGATCTAGGTGTGATCTCAAGAAGATCCTATTGTTTGCACAGAAGAAAGGTGGTGGTTGTGCGAACTTTCTACTTGTACATTTAAAAAAAAATGGCTGATGTATTGCCATGTGGAGGCATTAAACATCTGTTTGTTTTTTTAAAGGGTTCTGAGCACCCATTGGCAAGTCCGACAAGTTAACTCATGGCAATATATTTGAGTCAAGATGTTCATTTGTTTCCAAGACCACAAGGAAAGCCTAATTATGGATGACAGACATCAATATTTTCACCCTGCAGAAGCAGAAACTGAAGAGTCAAGATGGTGACATGAGGACCCTTAAAGGGAAACCAGTTTGGAATCGCTACAATTAAAAAAAAATTGTTTACAGTAGTGTCCGGTATTTCACCTGCCTTTGAGTCCCTCTGCTAATATTTGTGGTTCTACAAACACACCCTCCTATTTCACAATATTTTTCTCTCCTCTACTGATGTACAAAAGAACAGCCAAAAGAACACTTGAAAGCTGACCTTCTATATCAAAAATGCAGTGAAACCAATTATATACAAAGCAAAATATTGTTTCCTTCTTTCAGTTATAATAAATTGAGGTTTTACTTGTAATAAGTGGTTAAAAATTCAGAGAGAAGGGTAATTTTAAAGTTTACAGCATTCCTTTTGCATTTAATATTTTGAGTTTGATTAATTATCTACTTTAGTTGGAATTTTGGAAAGATATTATCCTATACTCTATTACCACTGCTTGGACTAGTGTACATGCCTCGTAAATAGCTCTGAATGCTTCAGAAGTATTTTAAAATTACCTAAATTATAACTTCAATGTGTGATGGAAAATCAAGTGGGTATTTGTTGCTAGACATTCATACTTTGAGCAGACTGGCAGAAAGTCTCCCTATGGTATTTACACATCATTTGACCTGTCTTGATCAGGTTTTTAAAAATTCAGTATGTCTACTGATAATATACAGTGGCTCCATTTACTGTAACTCCTTTTGTTGCAGAGATCAGAGTCTAAGTGAATGTTATTTAATAAAAAACCTGGCAAATAAGGTTGTTGGAGCCTAATGAATAATTGTTTGGTTCATCCTAACATCAGATGGGCATTAGCAGTGCCCTCCAGACTTCCTCATATAAGTCAGCACAGAAACCTCTGAGTTCTGGGAAAGCATTCTCTCTTACTTGTTGTGCAGAGACAGGGTGGTGAAGGATACTATGTTGTCTCTAATGTATATAGTGTATTATGATATGTTGTACAAGGAACCTTGGAATGCTGCGAAGTCATATACTGTACTAGAAACAGAGAGTAAGTCCAATCTAGCTAAGGATGCATAAATGTTTCCATCATAATCCTCTATTTTTAGTAATTACTTGTATAAAGCTTTTCCTTGTAGCTTAAAATGGATTTTTTAAAATTACAGCATCCATATGAGGTAGGAAAGCATTATTGCTGTTTTACAGACAGGGAAGTGAGGCAAAGGGTAAATTAGTGACTCACCCAAGATCATACAGGAAACTTGTTGATGAACTGGGAAGTGATGTCAGGTCTCCTGAGTCCAAGTCAATACTCTACCTACTAGACCACCCTATTAACTTGGTCATTTCCTGACTTGAGCACTTAACCACATAAACGCAAAGGGAACCTGACAGTTTTATTTAATAGAATCTGCTAATGTTTTAAAAAAGTTAATAGGCTAAAAATCCATTAGACTTTTCTGAAGACAAAAAATATCTGGAAGCGTAGATGTTTAAGAAGCTTTTCCAGGTAATGTAAAAGGATTATGCCATTTTCAATTAGTGGAAAAATTAATACAAGGTAGCCACTTTCCCCATCTTCTTCTAACTGAACCAAAGAAGTTGGTTTATTCCTACAAACTCAGGGTGCAGGCACAAACATTAGTGCCAGCATTAGATTTAGAGTAATTGTGCTCATTTATTGGTAAGATTGTCAGTTTGCACTTACATGGGATGGGGATATTCATAAGAGTAACATTCACTCAAGGGGACTATAAGAGAGCAGGGAACTGAGGCAAAGGGTAAATTAAGTGACTACAACAGGACCTCCCCAGCACTCAAACTCCATGTTAAACGCATAAGTGTTGAAGAGGCTGTTGCACAATGTCCCATTTGCACTGAACATCACCTAAAACTCAAGCAGCGAAGAGTTAAAGAAATACTTAGTGTAACTTATGAGCAGTAAAACCGCCCCCTCTCACTTTTGGAAATTTGAAGCTATGAAAAAAATCACCTTTCAAGGCATCACAGCCCCTCTCAGAAATCTAACATACAACCTTGGATAGATCATTAACTACACCAGTACTCTTGGTACAATACCACTGCCAGCCAAAGGAATGTACAAGTAAGAACCCCATTATCAAGGGTTTAATGATAGCTAACACTTAATGAGATGAAGCCTGAATGTGGCAAACTGGAGCAAGAGTATATCTTCTCATATCAGTACCCACCAGACTTTCCACCCCTCCTTTATGAAAAATATTTAACAACTAACATGGGTCTCTTAGCAGCAGGCTTTTGATTATGCATATGAAAATGCCAAACAAGATAACAAGCATAAATGAGTGAATAAGACATTATGCAGGAAAAAAAACTATGAGAAGAAAAATCCTTGTAAAACAGACAGGTTACAAGGTTAGGAGTAAAGTGTGAATATATTTTGTGGGTGAGGGAGAATGAAGATAAAATATTCATATGCAAAATGCTGCATACAATATGATATTTCTACCCCTCTTTAGGAAGCTCTATAACCCAGAAGACAAAAACACTTAGGTGCTATGAGGATGTTACACTTGCTTTTAAAAAATGTGATGTTGCAGTGCTGAAATTCTGATCCAAGAACTGACTGATCTAATATCACTGATGTGCTGGAGGGAAATCTAAATTCTGCCATTAAGGGAAGGTTGGAGCGATTGCTCTGCCTTCAATGGAGTCAGACTTGAAAAGAGACTACTACTAGAAAGGACTTCTTCCCAAGCTTGTAAAAATACTTCTGAAGAGCAACTTTGCCTTTGGAAATTGCATCAAGTGGCTGGTATTTAAAAAAAATAAGTCCTGTCCCTGAACCGCCTAAAAAGTTTTAATGGCCCCATCAATTTCCAAACTGTGGAAGCTGAACTCTGCATGATTATTTTCAATTTACAAAACACCATCTATTTTGTTTATAAAAAAAATACACTACTTTTGCTACGTGGGAAGAAAAAATGGACAGTTCCTCCAGTCTCCTCCCCCTTTTTGCAAGCACATACTGATATGGAGGGAGTACTCAGAGGTTTGGGGGGAAGATCTGTGAGAGCCCCCTTTAAAATTGTGGCTGCAATTTCCCCATAGATACTGGTTCATGACATGACACTACAGTTTAATAGGGGGTAATAACAAAGAAAAGGATCATTTCAGCTCAAGCAGGTCACAGACATGCTGGCAAAAATATAGGTTAGGTAAAAGCCATGCAAGTTATATACCTGGTCTTGTGGTCAGTCCTCTGTCTGCAGCTGGGCGGGCATCAACAGGCTCAACTGGGCATGTGCAAAAAAAATAAAAGCAAACAAAAAAGACCCAAAATGATAAGTCAACTGCTCTTTTGTTGGGATAGTGCAGGAGAGACATATGCCATAAACAAAGTTACAATAGCAGCAGCTGGAAAAGATTTGCCTTAAATTAACCCTGGAAATAAAAGGAAGGAGATGGGAACTTCAATAGCGTCTTTTGTTGCTGACATGTCCATCCAGCGCTTTATATTCTGGATACTGCTCAAATTAGAAACTATCAAGATCAAAGAATGTTACAGTCAGTAGGGTCAGGCTTTATACATTGTATCCTTAGAAACATCTTCCTACCTTTTTATTAGATTTGGGAACCGGAATTGGCATGAGTCCTTGCAGCAAGTTTTAATCATTGCTAATTTCTACACGCCCAAAAATCTTAGTTTATTCTTCCAGATTATTAACTTTTGAAGGCAACAGTTATTAGAGATATATATAGATATCTCTCTCTCTCTATATATAATGTAGTTCCTAATATATTTTGGTTTGTATGCAGTAAAATTGTCCATCTCATTAGATTATCTTCCATTTTAAAAGTAGAAGGGGACTTGAAGAACAACCATATTTCTGTGCCCTGCATTCACATCTTTAAATACCGTATATTCCCACACAGAGGCCATGCCTGGCTGAAGACTGGTGTGATGCTTTTTGGAGCCCATTGGCACTAATGGTAAATAGGAAAGTAAATAACCTGACCCTTCACCCATAACCTTAGCTAAACCCAAACTTAAGCCTGTTGGGGAAGTTTTAAAAAAAACAACACCGGTGTTATTCCTCCCCTCCGCCTTCTTTATTTTTCTTCTTTTATGTTACTTTGTGCTTCTTTGTTCCAGTTGGCATTGGAAGTGCCAAAATGGTACGAAGAACTTGGCTTCTGCTTTTGGTTGCTCTGGAAATAGGGTGCAAAGTACTGAGTGCTGAAAGGGGCTTTTTCAGGGGGATTGCACTGCTTTCTTAGCACACGCCATGCTCCCTACATGGGGAAGTAAAGATGGATCAGTTATCAAACCATCTTCCTGGCAATTCAGAGCACTATCAGTAGCCCATGTGATTGCCTTCACTAGAAACTGCTTTTTGTACAATGTTAAATAAAAGTACAGCCACTAAACGTTTTCTCATCTAAGCCTTTTGCTAGGTTACTCCAATTGTGGGCTACAGCCCCCCAGGCAGCAGCATTTTTCCAGTGAAAAGGATTGGTGCTCAAGGATTGAAATATCCTGCTACTGCAGAAACATTACCCTTATTCCCTCCTCTGGTGTCACCATGCTTCTTGCCCTCACCCAGTTCCTGTATTCCCTGAACATTTCCACTCCCTGCTCATCTGGCACCTGTATGCTGTTACAGTTGGTACTTCAAAGCAGGGACTGAATATGTTGTTGCAAAGGATATACAGACACTGCAGAAGTGATAGCTGAATGGAAGAGTAAAATTATGTCAATCACTGAAAAATTAGAACAGGTTGTGACAGGAAAAATGGTGGCAGCTGAATGGGGAAGAGGAGAAGGGAACTGTTTGCTGTAAATTGGTGTGGCTACATGTGGCTGGCCCAATACTTCTGCGGATGGGGGAAGAAATAATAATAATAATACTTAACTCTTATACAGCTCTTATAATCCATAGTTCTCAAACTGCTTTATGAAAGGAAGGTAAGTATCATTATCCCCCATTTTACAGATGTTGAAATTGACACAGAGGGAAGTGACTTGCCCAAGGTCACAGAGGAAGGCTAAAGCTCGGAACAGAACCTCAAGATCTGCAAAAGTAACTAGTGATTTTGGAATCTTCAATTTCTAGGTGCCCAAATATGAGACACCTTAATGGGGCCTGATTTTCAGAAAGTGCTGAGCAGCTGCCTTCTGAAAATCAGGCCCCTTTTAAGGTTTTTCTAATTGGACACCTAATATTGAGCCACTCAAAAATCATTAGTCACTTTTGAAAATTTTGGCCTGGCGCTCCTGACTCCTAATCCACTGCCCTTGCTGTACTACACTGCCTTCCCATTACAGCATGTAGACATCCTTCCTGTGCAAAGGAGGCCTTGCAATTCTGTGCTAGCTGCTTTAGTGCTGTCAGTTACTTGACAACACAAGGGGATTGTCTGCAATAATAACAACTGTTTGTATGCTTAGGGAAGAAGAGCCAAAGCAGCTGGAAACAGAGTAGAACAACAGTGCACATGTCTGCAAAACAATCCCCAGGTAGGGTTTCCTCACACAGGGAACAGCAGGTGGGCATATATCAGGCCATGAGGTGTGCATAAGGGAGAGCACTGACTTAAAGATATGTTCTTTGAAGAAAGGGTGGGTGCTGGAGGAAGATGTGAAGTGGTGTAAGTCTGTAATGTACAGGATGACTATGTGCAAAGATATGATAACCACAGTACTAATAAGACACATGGCGTTACGCTGCACTCCAAGTTTTAAAGTAGTACACTAATTCTGCATGCTCCAAAACTGCATGCTCCAAAAATACTGACCTCATTTTCACATGCAAATATGATAATTTTAGGCACAAATCAGCACGTGCACAAAATTGGAGCCCAATGCTGTTTTCCATAAAAGTTTGGCCCCAGGAAGTTCATTATTGTACCTACTTTTTTTTCATGATGGGATGACTATGCAGGCTTCATTCTGTGTGCTCTTGCTTCACTTTACATCTAATATTAAGATATCTGATGGGAAAAGGAGCATTTCTAGCACTTTATATGTAACTATTATTTAATCTGGAAGCACCCACAATGTGCTTTTCTCTCCAAAAGGAAAAGAAGGGGCAGTCCTTCCCCAAAGAACTCAAAATCCAAGACAGACCAACTGGTAGGGGTAATGGTACAATTTTCCATGGACTCACGAGAGGTGAAAGTGGTGATTGGCCACATCACGATAGCATAAGGTTACGTTAACAAAAATTTAATTTCAGAAAAAGATAAACAGTCTATTCCTCACTGAGGACAACTGTGTCTGTGGGGGAAAAACCCATAGGGTGAAAACCTTGGCAAAAACTCCCATTTGACTTTGACAAGGCCAGGATTTCACCCTTTGTTTCTTCAGAAGCGTTAGGGGAAGTATATCTAGCTAAGCTGAGCTAGACACTGGCAAATGTGATGGTGATGCATTACTAAACTAGAAATATGGTAATTTGTATTATAATTCATTGCTAAAATAAGAGTACCTGTGAAATTCTCTTTTCCAAGTTTTTTAAATACAAAATGCCTCATTTCTTAGTCTTATCACGTGGACTTAAATTACCTTTTTTAAAACTAGAAAGGAACAGATTTTGTAAACCTGTCAATATTTCACAGTAACTGGAAGATAACTCACATGACCAAAGATCTAAGAGTGCATGTAGGTTCATATTCTTCCTTGAATACAGTTTACGTTGGATATTTATTGGCAAATCAATTTAGTGTATATGCGGGGGGAGCGGGGGACTTTCAGAAGTCTGAGGGGATTTGCTGGATCTTAGCAGGCTTAAATTTAGACTGCAGAGAAATCCATTTTTCACTGGCTCCTTAACTTCTAACCAAGGTATGCAAGCAATTGCAGATGAAAAGCAATTCTAATTAGAGAGAAACTGCTAAAAGTACACTTATTCTTTTACACAAATATGCAATCCACAGGGAAATTCAGAATGAAAGTAAGAAGTCTCACACTTAAACCATCCCCCATCACACCAGCAGTTTTGCATATACTATATCTTGTTGATCACTTAAACACACCTCCAGAAGAGGGAAGTGCTAGACTGAAATACTAAATTATGACCTTAATGCTGGATTTGCTTGCACTTGTTCTTTCTTACCATCACTCAACTTCATGAATTCCTTTTTCAATGGTTAATTAAAAACATCTCATGCAGCTGTGACAATGTTGAGAAAAACACAACGTAACAGTTCATTTAGAATCAGTCTGTCATATAAATACATATTTAATTTACTTGACAGATATCAGTGTTTGTTCAAAAAATTTGTATTCTGATGTGCACGTTAAATCTAAAAAGGCAACTGGTTTACCCAACACATTGTAAAGACTGCTTTGGATAATAGTGAAGTATGTCGTCTTCCAATGCCACAAAGGAATAGCATTGCATTCGTGTTAATGTTTACACTGACGGAGTTAAGACTCACAGGCCAAATGACTAACACTCAGAATTTCTGATCACCAATATTTCAAAAATTAGATTTACTTCCAGCTAGAGCAAAGCAGTACTAGCATCTGTAGATTGGCTATTCATTAAACAATGATCAAATTACCAAAACACTCAAGTTAAAATTGTTAGATCAACCATATGCCACATTATCCAGAGACCAAGAATCTCCTCTAAGGGTCAGTCCTGCAGAGCACTCCTGTGTGGTGCTCAGCATCTCGCATCTAACGGCTACTCCTATTATTTCAGTTGTTCTCTGTGGTGTATCTTAAATCTCTCTACAGGATTATTTTTTTAATCCTACATGTACTATGATTAATTATTTGTGAAGCAACAATGGTAAGAATATTCTTGTCTATAAAGACCCTTCAATACTCCTTGAATAGCCATAAAAGATTTACAAAGTAAACACTGAAAGTGCCACAATGGGCTATTGTAGCACGTATTAAAATGCCCAATAATCCAAAATTAAACAAAGCAGAATTGTTTGTGCATCTTTATTAGGAATATATTAAAAGAAATAAGAACCACACATCTAGATGCAATTTATCTGCCTGTGGAAGCAACAGTGTCATCTTAAAGTAACATTTATCATTCTTTCATAAATGCTAATTTTTCTGTTTCAATTAACCTTGACTGAGTTTCTCTCACTGAACTGGTGGAGTTTATGTTTCCCTTTGTTAATTCATCTCAACACTTACATAAGAAGAAACTTAAGGGCAGTGAACAAGTAAGAGTTTTCTAGATTTCTGATTAATGTGGCTCAGGCATCTATACAAAACGTGGCCTTTCTACTGCTCTGGCAGTAAAATGCCCAATTATTTTTAAATTTAAAGATTAGATAGAAATTATTTAAAATTAAAAACATGAAAAGCATAGGACTATCTCAACTGGTTATTCCATGAGTTACACAAAGTACTCCTGTAGAAGCTTTCACTGTCCAATTACAAAATGGTGAGTGCATGCAGAATGCCCTGGTAATAAATACTGGAAAATATTCTAATCAGTAAAATCACATGTATACTTATACCACAATGTTTTATTTTTAGTATGACTCTAGGGTAGTGTGCTTATTCATTTTGATGCTAGCAATTAAAAGCTCCCGTTAAGTGATTTTAAAATGCACATAATTCTAACACATTAACCCCATTAATTTACAGAATATCACTTAAATTTTGCTGTTTTTATAATAAGGGGAGTAGATTAAATTCAACACTGAGATTTATGATGTACTTAAACATCTGAGATGTAATCAGCATTCTCTGTCCCATTAAGGAAGCCAGGCAGGTGTGGCAGACCATTTGCCACAATCAAAATGTATAATTTCCTACTTAAGTTAAAAAGGCGAAGATTTTTAGGACATGAATCAATCATCACACCAACTCACTTCAAAACACTCTGGGTGGGGCCTTCTCTCAGTGATTCTAAATTACCTTCATTTTCAGTGTTGGCTGGGACAGAATCAACACCAAAAGGATGCCATGGCTGAAGGTCATCTAGGCTGAATTCTCCATCAACTGGAAGAAGTTCAACTGTGGTTTTAGTTTCAGTCAATGAAGGCATGAGGGCATCATTTCCATAGCTGATCCTGGGCTCACTGATCATATTGGCCAAGACATCATCAGAGTAGTTTTGCTCTTTCTGAAGCAGTTCATCTGAAAACAAAACGAATACAAGAAAATATGTTGTCAATATATGAGGACTCCATTTCAATTTTCCTTCGATAGGAATTTATAATAGCAGATTTTATTTTTTGTAAGAAGTTTTAAGAAAGGAAAATAAAAGTTTGGCATGGTTAACATTTTTCATGCTGCTCGGTGAAACATTTTCCAAATGCCAACAAGAAACATTTGATACCCACGAAAGCTTGTGCCCAAATAAATCTGTTAGTCTTTAAGGTGCAACCGGACTCCTCATTGTTTTTGTGGATACCAACTAACATGGCTACCCCTCTGATATTTGATACCCAGTTTCCCCACCAAGAGCATCAGAGCATGGGTCAATATCCCTTCATTCTGGGGCATCTCATCCTTTTGATGATCTTGATTGTTTTTTCCACATTTGGAAAAATTAAATTCACATCAGTTGTCAATGTTACTCCATGTGTTAAGGTGGGCAGAAACTATGAAGGAATAGCTTCATTCTTTCCTCTCCCAGTCGCAGCACATCATTATCTCTGCAATGCTCTTGATCTCTCTCTGCCCACTAATCCACAGTCCCAATACCACTTATTGCATAAACCTGGGTCTACTGGGACACTAAATCAGGAACATTTGTTTCTTTAATACAATGCAGATATTTTATCCAAACTACTGCAATATAATTATCATCTCAACAATCTCAGAGTAGTAGATACCTACATTATCAACCTATAGTGTGAACCTATAGAAGGTTCTATAAAACATACTGACCATAAACTTATAGCAAAAAATGAAGAAAATATATGAATAATACACTCAATCCTCTGCAAACAGAGATATCATTAATTAGCCAGACACACATTTGTAATGTAGTACCTATTGTTTTGGGATTTGAAAAACTTAGGAAAAGAGAGGAACAGAGCACTTCGTAGTCCCATGAAGTACACACATTTTAGCTGTTTTGCTTCCCAAGATGCTAAAAATTAGTTGGATAACAACACATGCCCTTGCATGTCTCATCACAGTAATTCCTTGTAAATGCTGTTGTGTCCCCTTGCCTCAGGGTGAGCAGATGCGCCTGCGACGTTGCACTCCATAATGTTTTATGAAAATATGCTTATGAGTGTGAATATGATGCAACTGGAATACGCTTTATGCAAAAGGTCTCTTTAAGGTATCATTACAAAGCTTATAATCTACTGAGTGTCTTCATCCTATTTGTATGCATGTATCATTCTTGTATCTGAAGCTAGAAATATGAAATATAACTCTGAGGTCCTATTGTAATTATGCAAAGTGTGGGCCACTAATTAAGGTTTAGAATCTTGATGGCTCCTCTTGACTAGGACAATTGGTTGTAAATGGCTCTGTTTACTTGCAAACCTTCCTGGGTATGTGCGGGCCAGCCTTGGAAGAATGGAGGTTGGGGTCTCACAGGACATGTGAACATGTCACCTGATACTGGAATCCATCTTAAACCTGGTGCTTTTCCACTTAGAAGGAGGGGTGGGGACCCAGAGACACAAAAGATTCCCGCCTTGTGCCAAAGCTATAAAAGGGGGTGGAACAGAACAAAGGGGGTTCCAGTCATGAGAAAACCCCTAGTTACCACCTAAGATGTCTGCTGGAACTAACAAGGACTGTACCAGGGGAAAGGATGGGCCCAGACTAGGATGGAGTCTAGTCTGTGAAAGAAGCTTATTGCAACATCTCTGAGGGTGAGATTTTACCTGTGAACAGTTTCTTAATGTGTTAGGCTTAGACTTGCTTGTTTTTGCTTTATTTTGCTTGGTGACTTACTTTATTCTGTTGGTTATTACTTGAATCCTACTTTTTATACTTAATTAAAATCACTTCTGTTTATTAATAAACCCAAAGTAAGTGAATAATACATGGGGGAGCAAACAGCTGTGCATCTCTCTCTCTCTCTCTGTGTTATAGAGGACGGACAATTTATGAGTCTACCCTGAATAAGCTTTATACAGAGTAAAATGGATTTATTTGGGGTCTGGATCCCATTGGGAGCTGAATGTCTGGGTGCCCGAGATAGGAGACCTGCTGAGCAGTTTTTAGTTAAAGTCTGCAGCTTTGGGGGCGTGGACCAGACCTGGGTCTGTGTTGCAGCAGGCTAGCGTGTCTGACTCAACAAAGCAGGGTTCTGGAGTCCCAAGCTGGCAGGGAAAACGGGCTCAGAGGTAATCTCAGCACATCAGGTTACAGTTCCAAGGGGGACTCTATGACCAAACCAGTCACAGCGCCCTACCTCACTTTACAAGATGTAGAGGAGGATGGTGGCCCATGTCATAAGTTCAGCATATATCCTTCAAACAGTTAAATAACAGCTAACTCAGACTCTGCTTTTAAACAAACAAACAAACATATCCATGCACACAAAAGTCAGATGCTTGGTTGCAGCACTTTAAGCCAAGGGACTGACACAGCCTTGGAGTTCTGGGTTGGCATCGAAGCACTCCTCTTCTGTCCCAGTCTCACCCAGCTCTACTCCCAGCGGGAGCAGCAAGTCTTCTTAACTGTCCTGCTAGCTCTCTATTGGCCCGTATCACCTTCTGCCCCTTCTACGCCTCTGGAGGACTATATCTCGCTGGCCAAAAATGATTTTTCTTAAGCAAGAAGTGTCAGGACACCAACGCCTTCAGCAGGATGCTGAGATGGCCTGAATGACACTTTCACACTCCCATTCTCTCATCTCCCATTCCACTGACTGTTTGGATTCCCTCTCTTGCATCATGCATCAGATCTGATTGCAAACTCTTTGGGTATGGCCCATGTGAAATGCACCTGTATTCTGAGGAGCCTGGCACAGTTTTGGGCATTTTAACAAACAGCTGTCAAGAAGGAAACTGGTTAAGAATTGCCAATAAAGTGGCAGCTAATTAATAGTGCTGTTTTGAAAACACATGCTTTTTTCAGACACAAGTGACTGTAAAGGTTACACTCAGCAAAAAAATTACAACTGGTGATACGATAACTCTCATTAAGGATGGCGTCTTCATTCCCTTGTCAATACAAGCTACTGAATTTTTGTAGCTATATACTTACATTTGAATTTTGCGACGTTATAGGTAGTCAGAATTCTCTGCTATGCTCCCACCCTCTTTAAGTCACTCTGAGGGTGCGAAAGGGTCTGAATTCTGTCCATAATTGACCAGGGGAGAATTCCCTGTATGGAAGGGAACCACCTGACAGTGTAAAGCTGGAACAGTTGGCTCCTGATCCATCCAACCTCCTATTCCGGCAATGGACATTCCGGAAGAGAGAAGACTGCTTCATTATGCACTGGCATAAGGGATTCTACGCTAGTGCAGAGATGCCAACCTTGCTCTGAGACTTTTAGGGATTTTTATGAAAAAAAATGAGAGAGAAATTAGGGAGGTTGCTTGGACCATTCTCTCCCCACCTCTGCCCTGAGGAACCAGGACCTCTCCCCTTTCCCTTCTCCTCTCTGTCTATGGCCGGAAGGGGGAAGGTCTGTGTGTTCTCTTTTACAACCTGACCGCCACACCCAAACATGGAGAAAAGGAAGAGCTGCCCTTCGATGACACCTAGGGCCCTTACTTACCTTGGCCAGTTCCAGGACTGGACCTTTTTCCTGGGAAGATTGTTCTGGCCTGCTTTAGGTTCCAAGGATGAGTTAACGTAGTCCAGCAGGGTCCACACAGGGCCGTTACAGAGCAACATGCAGCCTGTGGGTTGGGCAATGAACCCAGCAGTGCCCCAAGCCAGCAATGAGGCATCTATGGTGATGGTTCTTATTTTTGTGTTTCAGCGGGCAGCATGTGAATGGGGTTCTCACATAGGCCTTGTGGGGATCCTTCCACCAATTCAGGGAGTCGAGAACCTTCTGTGGGACAGATATCCTTTTGCTCAAGCTGTGTAGGCTGTTCTGGAGATATCTTGAATGCAGTCTGGCATGGGGTGTAATGAACATGCAGGCTGCCACGTGGCCTAGCATCTGCAGGAAAGTCTGTACTGTGGTTTGAGAGCTCCTCTGAAGGATAGAGATGAAGTTGGTCATAGTGATGAATCTGTCTGTAGGCAGGAAAGCTCTGGCAATTGTAGAATCTGGGGTGGCCCCCGTGAATTCAATGCATTGGACAGGTGTCAAAGTGGACTTTTGTGTGTTGAGGCTTAGTCTAAAGGAATGGAAGAGGACCAAGGACTTGCAGGTTACAGACTGCACTCTGAGAAGGGACCAACCCTTGAGGAGTCAGTCATCAAGACAGAGAAAGACCATTATCCCCAATTATCACAACAGGGCCATCACAACCAAAAGGACTTTGGTAAAAATTCTGTGCGCAGTCAAGAGACTGAAGGGGAGCACTACATATTAACAGTGATTGTTGCTAATTGTGAACTGTAGAAAGCATCTGTGAACAAGATGCAACAGTAGGTGGAAATAGGCATCCTGAAGGTCAAGGGCTATGAACCAATCCTCTGGATCTAGAGATAGTATTCTTGTTGCTAACCTTAGCATCCCAAACCTCTGTGTCCAGATGAATGTGTTCAGAGATCTGAGGTCTAGGACTGGCCTCCATTCTCCTTTCTTCTTAGGTACCAGGGAGTAACTTGAGTAGAGCCACATCCTGATGAAGGGAGGGACTAAACGTGGTGACTCATGAGACGGGACCATGAAAGAAGATTAGCAATGGGGATGAAGAAGTTAATGTCAGTGAGCCTGATGTAATGACTTCTAGCCCCATCTGTCTGATGTGATCTGCTCCCATAATGTTCTGAAATAGGGTCAGAGGTAGGGGAGGAAAGAGTGGTGGAAGCAATGGGGCCAGAAGGAGTGATTCATGGCTCTCAACCAAAATATCAAAAGGACAGAGGAATGTTTCCTCTGGTACCTAGGCCTCTTCCTGGGTGGTTCCACAGCCCTCTGATACATGTGTAGGCTTGGGCAGAATTTGATTTTCATTTTTTTTTGTAATTTTGACAGATATCAATTTTATTTTTGAGCATATTTTTAATTGGTATCAACTTAGATTTTCACAGTTGTGGGAAATTAAGTGGGGGATTGAATTATTTAATGGCAGTAGATGTTGAGATTCAAAAAGCTAAGCTTTATTTGTAACAAGCCTAATTCACAGAATTTTGCCCATAAAATCTTCAGTTCCCACCACTAGGATGTTGAGGCTAAAAACAAAATCTTGGGCCTTTTGTTACAGGTACTGGATTGTGGGGCTGGTCACAATGGTCCTGGAGCTTGCACTGGAGCTGATGGTCGGATGTGCGCGTCAGAGGGTGCGAAGGCACCAGCTGGACTAATGGTGCCACTGGATGATCTCTCTTGGTACCTGGCAGGTTCCTCAAGGATTAGGAGATCCCTTGAGTGCAGGAATCAGTTTGGTACCAGTGAGGTAGGTTGCTGGATGACCAGCTATGACGTAGTTATTGGTACTGGGGACAGGTAGCTGAGTGATCCACACATCCCTTATACTCCTGGCTGCTACCAGGATTGATACTAAGGGGAGCCAGAACTGATGCCAGTTTCTTTGAAGAGTCTTTGTGTATAAAGGGCTATGAATTGGGTCCAGATGCTGGTGCTAAACAAGGCTTCATTGTGTGGGAAAAACTCAAAGCCATTTTCAAGGGTCCGTGAGACTCAGTTGGGAGGGCAGAAGAGGGGCAGTTAGGAGCCTCAGTGGTACCTGCACTGGGACGCAACTTCCCCTTCCTCTTTGACTCTCCATCAGGGACTTGTGTCTTCTCTTTCTGGAATGCTTCCGAGGTTCTGACGCTATCCCTGGAGACTTGCTTGTTGGAGCTCAAGCTGTGGAGATCACCAGGACATTCAGACCTCAAAGAAATGCTCCATAAGGAGTAACTTGAGCCTGTCTTCCCTCAGCTTCCTAGACCCGCTCTTGAAGTCAGTGCAGACCTTACACTTCAACAGACTATGCACCTCCCCAAGGCAGTGGAGGCAGCTGATTTGTCCGTTGCAGGTCTGGCAAGGTTGAAACCCCGGAGTTTTGGGCATACCCTGAGCCAAAAGGGGGCTTCAAAGAAAGGAATCAAGGTGGGCAGGGAAGCCACTGGGGAAAAGGAGAATAGTGGGAGGTCCCCCCAAACAGACAGACAGTGTAAGAAAATACTAAGTAATAAAACAGAGAAGGGCAAACGGTTAGCAAAACTAACCAATGGACACTGTAAGGGTCCATCTCAGGGTGAAGGTATCCAATAAGGAACTGGAGCGGCGCTGAAAATCTGTGATCAAAGGTGCAAGGGTACGCAAGTGCAACTGAAGTGGAGCAGCCATAGTGACATCTACTCAAAGAAGAACTCAGGAATTCCTGGATCCTAAACCTGTGCTCAGTCCACTTGACCATGGTGTCTGCCTCGCTACAGAGGTTTACTGTCAAAAACGGGGAGGAGCATGTGAAAGAATGACATAAACACTGTACAAAAATGAGAAAAAAAATTCCCAACATGCCATCAACAGCCCTTTATAAGAATCGGACTACTTAAGCTGCAGAAGAAAAAGAGAGAGAGTTTCCGTCTCTCGATTTAAATCTCTGGTTTTGGAGTTATAAAACAACTCAAACTGTCCCAACTTTAAATAACAAAGAAACAGTACAGTTCCCAGAGTCTAGGAAGCAAGCATACTCAGGCCTGCCATTAAACTATCAGAACTGAAGCAAACTTTTTGGTTGAGTCTTTATCCTAGAATTGCATGAACACTGCTATCTTTCAGTATTTTTGTGAGAATGGAATTCAAATGAGTTGTTATCTATCCTGGCAATATAGCAAACCATTGACTTCTACAAAGACTACCCTAAAATATCCAGTTATTTATACTGGCTTCCAAATTTTAGAGTCTTCTTTCAATGCTAACTTTGCTCAAATGAGTCATGGCTTTTGATACGATCAATCACACATTGTTATTCTTCACAGAGCGGTCTCCATTTTTGCCAATCCTTAATTTTCCAGCTCCCTGCAAAGGATAATTCTCTAAATAACCTGGTGGTAAGGGGGACAGCTGGAGGCTAGTGTGCGCATTCAAGTGCATATCAGCAAGTTTCTTTATAAAGTGACTATCTTCATTATCAGGGCCTCCAAAAAGATAATTTTCAGGCTGTTCCACAAGACCTCATCTCATATCAGACCAAGCGGACAAAAAACCCAAACCAAAATCCTCTAATAGATGTTCTCTTTCTATATAGCTCATTCTGTCATGGCATCAATACAGGAGGACTCAGACAAAAGATAGCGTTTTGGCACATTTCGTTTTGCATTGTGAGAACGTGCTCACAACTAACCACAACTCTGAAAATAACACACATCCAAAATCGGTGACAGAAGAACTCCCAGCAGCTCAGAGTTTGGGTCAGATCCAGTTAACATCCTACAAATAGGAATCTTATCTAGATCTAACGAGAACCCTCCACTATACTATTTCCCTTCCCCCATGTAACCATAGGCCTGGGCTCACTCGGACTCCTTCTTGGATGAATGGGAGGCTCACACCTGCTTTATCATCTTAATAGGGCATCACACTTCTCAGGTCTCTCATATTGACCTCCCCAGCACAGTCTTTCCCATCCTCTCTTCTGCTCTTTATGGGAGTTCTCCATGACTCTCCCTTCCTGGAGAGGGAATAGCTTCTAGAGAGGAAGAGGAGAGGTGTGGTTGGGGAAGTAATCAGGAAGCTAGCACCAACGTCTGTCTCTTTCCAAGTGCTCCATTTGGTCTCCCCCCTCTGCTGTAGTGAGCCGTGAAGAGTGGCAAGTAAAAGAAGGAAGGAGGAGGAGAAGAGTGAAACCTCTGCTGTGGCAGCCTCTAATAGGCAGGAGTTTGTAGAGTGAATAAACTGCTCTGACGCTCATGCGGCTTTTTCTCCACTAGAAAGGAGTTGCCAGTATAGCTACCCCAGCAAACCCTCCAAGTGGAGATGCAGCTTATAGGAGCAAAAGAGTTATTTTGCTGGTACACCTTATACCAGTTCCCCAAACAAAATAAGCTATACCAGCAAGATGACTTTTTTGCTGGTATAACTCCATGTATACTAGTTTGCCGCTGGCATATCTATGTCAGTTACAGGTGTGGATTTTCCCCACACTTCTAACTGACGCAGCTATGGTGGCAAAACTTTTAAGTGTACATCAGGTTTCAGTCCCTGGGACAGAAAAGCTGCTCAGGAATGTCAGGAATCCATTAGTCTCACTCCAAATCATTATTTTTACCTATTGTGGGTAAGAATTCATTAATTAAAATTTATGAAGGCTTCAGGTTTAGTACTCAGTTATATTGGCTCAGTGGAAAGAAAGTGTAACAGCATATAGGCCATTCTGGTAGCATTATCTTGTCTTTACTTCAGTAGCAACTATAAAGTTAGCAATTTTAATTTTAACTAAGGTTAACGGATTTCCCCCAAGTTAAACCGAGAATATTTTTGCCCAGCTAAAAGGTCTGGTAACACCTTAAAAAACAAAAAAACAACACCCCCCTACCAATAAGAGAAAAAAACCCTTCTGTGTAACTCCATACGACTCCACTTGTCTTTCACAGACTAGCAAACACTCCCCTCAGAAACCATGTTTGTATGAGACAATTGTACCAATTTAACTACACTGGTTTAGAAATGGATTTAAATAAGTTAGCGCAATTGTGGACACTCTTACTTCAGTCTAAGAATGCCTTATACTGGTTTAGCTTAAACTACATTGATATGAGGCACTCAAACTGAAATAAGAGTGTCCATGCAAAAAGGCTGCACTGATTTAATTACATCAGTTTCTAAACAAATTTAATTAAACTGCTACAATTTATTGGCCTTATAGGGAAAACAAAAGCAAACCAAATATAAGTATAAGCATTAAAATGCCTTCTTAATAACATTTGGTTTGGAGAGTGAAATAAGTTAGTACAGCAAAAGCATTTTTTGCCAGTTTAATTGTGTACATAGAGGATTTTGCTGGCATAGCTATGTTGTTAAAACAATACGCCACTATGCTGGCAAATGTTTTCAGTGTAGACCTGGCCTTCAACAGAAATCTGTTTTCAAATCTGTTTGTCTTAATTTCAAACTGCTCAGTAAACAAAAACATATCATATTAACAAATGTGATGCACATGTCCAGATGCATTTCACAGAGTTACATTATATGCACCTTATGAATGTTTTAGAATTTACTTGAGATATAAATAGGATTTCCAAACTATGAACTGTAGAATTTTATCAGTATGGAGAAAAATTTGAAATTAGGATGACGGAGGTTTTGGGGCCAAAATGTACTCTGCATATCTGATGACAGAAGCCTAAATAGTCAAGCTGCAGTTAGACATATTTTATTTGAGATTGAGCATTTCCTCTATTGTTAATAGCTCCTGTAATGTCTCCATTTCACATTGAATTCAGTCTGTTTCCTAGTACATATCCAGGCAGGTAAAACCAGGCAAAGCCCCCATCAACCCAAGGTATGGCATGATTCATCCAACTTTTCCAAGGCCCAGTTAAGTGAATCAAATCAACCTCTGATTTCATATATAATGTCTTTCATACAGAGAATAACCACACTGCACTAAGTGAAAAGGGTTACATCAGTAACACAAAAAGCATACCAGAGATTTGTAACAAACTCTGCATTCTGAACCTAATTCAGCAAAAAACTTAAGCAAGTGCTTAACTTTACCCATGTGTTGAAGTGCATCCTTATTCTGAAAGCACTTAAGCACAAGCTTAATTTCAACCACATACTTAAGTTGCATTGAAATCATAAAGTTAAATATACACTTGTATTTTCTTAATTGGGTTCTTTAAGATTCACTGCACCCTTAAAAAGCGACAAAGAGTCCCGTGGCACCTTATAGACTAACAGACGTAACGGAGCATAAGCTTTCTGACATAAGCTTTCACGTCTGATGAAGTGGGTATTCACCCATGAAAGCTTATGCTCCAATATTCTGTTAGTCTATAAGGTGCCACAGGACTCTGTTGCTTTTTACAGAACCAGACTAACACGGCTACCCCTCTGATACTGCACCCTTAATATTACGTACTATTAAGTGTGATCATTACACCATTATCAAACACTACAAAAAAACAGAAAGACTCAACTCTGTTCAGAGTTGAACTAATTCTGTTTTATAGTCAGAGTCAAGCTCTAACCTGTGCAAAGCTGACCAGCGCTTCATTACATGTGACCTGCCTAATGGAGGGAGCAAGAATGGCTGTTTTGCCTGAGTGCTTTGATGGTAACAGAGGTACTGAAGTCCAGTACATGAGGAAGGAGAACAAGCACCAGGAAATAGAAGAGAAATGAAGATGACTATAAAGGTGTTTGTTTTATATGGTAAGGGACCTGAGCCAAAACTCAGGAGACCAATACCCCTGAATTTTAGAGACGCTTTTAAATGGATCTGAACATTACAAGTTGGGCCCATTTCTAACATTACACAGTAATGGTCCAAAACATGTTTTTTTTGTTTTTTGGGGTTTTTTTTTAATCCTTTTTGGCTGGGGAAGAGTTTTTTACATTATCTTAAATGACTTGCCTTCAGTAAACTCGTTTTATTCCAGGAATCCTGAAAACAGAAGCTTTGCCACCTTATTAGAACAGAAGCTTTGCCGGTTGTAACAGAGAAATCTTCCAGATGAGTCTGCAAAGCTACTGTGCTACTAATACTCTTATTTGCATCAGCGCCGATGTATAATCTTGAAAGAAGCCAAGCTCAAGAGTTGTGAAAGACTATTTTCCACAGATCTGGGCTGCTTTTTAAGGGCCTCAGTTTCTCACAGAGAAGACTTACATACTGCATCAGTAAAAGATTTCAAATGAGAAGATCTGCTGGATATTGCCAAAGCTAACTATAGCAATAAGAAAACTTCTACTCTAATAAGGTAACAAAGCTTCTGTTTCAATTTGAACATTCTGAACATTGCAGGTTGGGCCCATTTCCAAGACTATACAGTAATTGTCCAAAACAGCACACCTTTATCATCACCAGCACCACCACCACTCTTATTTCTTGGGGCTTGTTATTCTTCTTTATGTACTGGACTCTTGTTATCTCTGTTACCATCAAACTGCACAGACAAAAAAAGCCATTCTTGCTCCCTGCAATACACCTCCCTGCAGGTCACATTTAATAACATTGTCAGCTGTGCCCTGCAGATTAGATCTTGACTCATGCTATAAAAAGGACTATTTCAACCCTGAACAGAGCATAATCATATGTTTCTGTTTTTTGTAGTGTTTGATAAAGTTACAATGATCACACTTAGTAGTATGCAAACTTAAGGGCACAATTAACAAAGCACAAGTGCATATTTAACTTTATGATTTCAATGCAACTTAAGTATGTGCTTGAAATTAAGCTTGTGCTTATGTCCCTTCTGAATAAAGATGGATTTCAACACTTGGTTAAAGTTAAACACATGCTCAAGTTTTTTAAGTCGAAGGCAAAGATTTATCAGTTTCAGAGACATATTTTGTTATGTGAATACCAGAGTCATTTGTTTCTATTTTTTCCAGAGACTGCCACAAACTTCAGGTTTTGGACTCCTGTCTAATTCTAGAAGTCTTCTATATATTACTCTTGCCTTCAACAAAGGAAAACTGCAGTTATTAATTATAATCCCTTAGTGAGCAAACTATTAACTATTGTATCATTGTGTGAGAATCTACATATACCTATAGACCATCAAAATACGTATACCTAGTTGTAAGAATGCAAGTATAGAATTTAGTTAATAGGCAACTCTCGGGGGTAAAATTAATTACTGCCGTTTTCCATTAGTTAATGCCAAGAGTATTCCGGCTGGCTTGTAGGATAAGTCATGAATCTAAAACCTGAGGTTTGTGGCTGTGGATGGAGAAAACTAAACTAAATGACTCTGCTCTGTCCTTAACATACTTCACAGTTTGGCTCCAGAGCTCAATTTCGTGACTCAGGCCCCTTGATCAAGTTCCACGGTTTATTTTTTTTTTAATTAAAATTTGGATAATTTAACAGTATCGTTTTTTTAAAAAACCAGAATTTAGCTTACACAGCTTCAAAAGCCCTTGATTTCTCAGGCATTCAAATCCCAACAAAATCCCACTCTACAAGTACATGAGACTATCTTCTAGATAGCAGATGATTAAAATAAAAAATAATACATATTTAAGACATATTTTACTCATCTGTGATTACCACTTCTTTGTAATCTGATATAATTTTCTGTCTTGTACATTATTACATTGCAGTTTCCCTCTGAAGCAGAAAATGTGTCATCACAGCCACAGATCAAGTTTCTTCGCGCAGCTACTGTCACTTAAACCTAATGCATGTTGCTGTTCATCATTGCCTTCTTACAAACTCTGAATGGAATGCCGTTATTTATATAGCAAGCCCAAATATTTCAACATTGCAATCCTGGAGTTCCAGCATCCTTAAAGAAATCCTCTCTTATGCCTCCCTCAAAGTGTTAATAGTAAAAACCTAAAAAAGCAGCAAACCACAACATGTTGCTAAGACAGATATAACCAGTGCAAAAGTATATACATTGGGGCAGAAAAAAACAAGACAGCAAAGTCAGAGGTGCCACTACTGCCCACTTACAACTGGTGGGCATAGATCCCAGGTCCTTAATACCATTCCACTTCTTGTTTCTCCTAGCACACTGAAAATTGTGGCGAGACCGATATTAAGATAAATAGTATTTACACAATTTTAGAACAAATATTTTAAGATACCTTCATAAAGGGACACTGTCAACAATATTTGAGTCGTCAATGGTACTTAAATTGGTTTGATTAATATAAATACTAAATTCTGTCCTTTCCAGTTTCATTCCTGCGGTTCAAACTTTTATCAATACCTGGGTCATCTTTCTCCTTGACCACTGCTATCTCCTATCCTTGCCTTTTTATCTCCAATGCATTCAGAAAACCTTTGTTATAATATCTTCATCTTCCCTACCTGCAACTTGAAGCATGTCACTCCCCTCCGTGAAGCTCGTACTAACTTTCTCTGACCTTCTGCACTAAGTTCTAGTTTGCACATTGTTTAAAACATGATATGGTATGGCCTTCAGTGGCCAAAGGAACTTACTGCCTTTCAGGGAAGAACCATGTTTCAAAACATATCCAGAACCACTAGTCTCTTAGTGTAGAGATGGGGCCTTAATGTTTTCCCTTGCATAATATACAGAATCTATCCATACCCCAAACGCTAAAAAAACAAGGCTAGCAAAAGTAATGCCCATCCACATTATATATTAGCTTTAGCCTGAAAGATTGCCAAAAAAATCCTCATAATGCTCAAGAGGCTTTCATTTTCTGCTGAGATGAGTGGAATAAAGGAAGTCTTTTACCAGAGTGGACTCAGTCATTTTCTTTCTGGTTATGCTATAGAGAAAGGCTCCAAAATATACAGAGAATCTGGCTAATGCAAACCACAAATTAAGAGTATATTTTCTTCAATACAGTAAGATTCTCTTGGGACACTCTGGTGGTCAGCCTATCATCCCAATTAAGCAAAGAGGCCATTAGAAAAGGTCTGAAAAGACCTAACTGAAACACAATACTATATTCAATAACATTCACTACATTTCAGTATATTAATTTTAACTTGGCATTATCTGTGTTAAAATCCTGAAGCTTAAAATTCAACCTTTATTTAACTCCTGGTTAAAACCACTTAATGCCTTTGAACTGGTTGAATACAGAACAAAGGGAAAACTTTTGCCAATTCTATCATGATTAATCAGCAGTTGTTACTCTTCTCTATCAGACTACTCTCAAGTGGTTATCTGGGAGCAATCTAAATAAACGAGACATCCCAAATAAGTGAGTTATAATGTAATGATGATTTACAATTAAAATTACCCTATGAAAAAGCCTTTAAATAAAGCATTTCTATAGAATGTTATCGTCAAATTTTCTACATCGATATAAGCAACTCCAAATCCTCTAACTACATAGCAAAGTTCAAATATAAAACAATTATTTCTGTGTCACAGATCTGGTCAGACTCCCACTGCCTGCAGCCCATGGGACTGCTGTGAGAGGAATCTAACCTATGGATCCCCAGGTATTTTAAGCCTCCAGAGTCTGAACAGACTTTCAGAGTTTTGAGGTCCCTAGGCACACAGAGTGCAGACCATCTGTCTAGCACCCCTCTTGAGAGCTGCGCTCATGTGGCCCTGGTGCCCAGCCCCTGAAAACAGTGCTAACACCTAAGATTCCCCTTACAGGTTAAACAACAACCTCTCCCCGAACACCACCCACAGGTGTGAGCCTTTTAGATTACATTTAACTTTCCAAAGCCATGTAGTAGCTGTGTCATATAGCACATGCAGACGTGTAACATGTTATTGCTCTTTACTTGGTCACATGAGAAATACACAGATCCATATAAAATTAATAGACCCTACCTACATTTCCTCTCACTGTAGCTCACCCTTCCCTGGGAGTCCTTAGGGGCCCATTTCTGTTCAGGTAGGCAGGCAGGCAGGCAACTTACCCCCTGCCACCAACTCATCTGGCTCCTGCAGCAGCTTCCCTCATCTTAAGCTAGTGACAAATAGCCAAAGAGTGAGAGCAAATACAGGAAATTGTGTCCTTTATAACATGCCACTCTCTTCTCTCGGGTTATTCCCTGGTCTCCTGTTGAGGCTGACAGAATCCTACGGTACCAGGTGATTTTGTTGCTAGGTGACCTCTCCCCTGCTAAATCAGTTCCTCTGGGAAGCATCCAGCCTCTTGTCTAGAGCAACTACTTTCAAGTGTCACTCGAGTCAACAACCCCCTTTTGTTAGCCTTTGCCTTCTACCTTTGAAATTTCAGTTCAACAGAGAAGGCAAAAAGCTGCACCCTCAAAATGGAATCTGCAGCTTGGTAAAGATACTTATAGAGAGTTCATAATCTCATACAGAATTCACAAATTGTATGGACACAGCCTCCAAATCCTCACAGCCTTTAAAATAGAAAGCCAGGCGTCAGCTGGTTTATATGAGATGACAATACTTAAGGATCCAGTCCAAATCCCACATAAATCATTGACCACAATTGACTTCTGTGGCAGTGGGGGCCAAGGCAGGATTTACAGAAATTAAAGGTAGATATAAACATTAACCGTTCAGAACTTTTAATTGATCACTCTGGGTTCCTCTGATTCTGCGGCCATAGCAAAGCACTCCTGATACACTCAATTTACTTAAAAGGCACCAATTTAAAACAAAGTGTTAGAATTCTACACACCTTCACTGAGCACCTTTAGACTATTACCTTGTTACATAAGGCCTTACATACTTATTCACAGTTCTGTGTATACTGCATTTATAAGCAAAGTGCATTTTGGATACTCTGAATATTCTTGAGATGAGTATCCAGGCCACATATAGCAAAGTACAGATAAATGCCATATGTTATTTCAGTAGTTTTTACAATACATTTTACATACATAGTTCTCTAGCAGAGACCAGGATAATGACAAGAAACCACTGCTGTGCACTGGAACCCTACCCAGATGGTATCATTCTGGGATACTAAATTGGGCATTTGAGAGTCCCTTCTTGGTAGACACTATCTTGCTGAAAAACGACTCCATTTCCAATCCCTTTAAAGTCTGTAAAATCTTGACTAGCATCAAGAAAGCGAATAAAGAAATGTTATTTACTCTTTCACATAACTCAAGAGCTAAAGGTCACCAAATGAAATTAATAGGCAGCAGGCTTGAAACAAACAAAAGGAAGTACTTAACACAACGCACAATGTCAACCTATGGAACTCCTTGCCAGGGAATGTTGTGAAGGCCAAAACTGTAACAGGGTTCAAAAAAGAATCGTGTAAGTTCCTGGAGGATAGGTCCATCAATGGTATTAGCCAGGATGGGCAGGGATGCAACACCATGCTGAGTGTCCCTAGACTCTGTTTGCCAGAAGCTGGGTGTGGGCGACACGGGATGGATCACTCAATGATTGCAGATTCTCTTCATTCCTTCTGGGGCACTGGCATTGGCTACTGTCAGAAGACAGGATCCTGGGCTAGGTGGATGTAGCGGGGTGGTTACGCTGCTCCTGCCCTGAAGGGCTTAAAACAGCCCAGGAGAGGGCTGTGGTTGGGGCAAGAAGCCTGGGCTGATTGGGGAAAGTAGGCTCAGCTGTGGCTCAGCTGGCCCCTATAAGAGGCAGAGAAGCAGAAGCCCAGGCAGTCTCTCTCTAGCTGTAGAGGGAGATGGACCTGGCTGCAGGGACCTAACCAGGTATCTGGAGCAGGCCTGGGGAAAGGCCAAGGGAGCCGGGGAGCTCCGGCCTAGGAAAGCCCCAGGCTGCAGGCGTGGTAAGTCCTATTAGGTACAGGGTTGCAGGGGCAGCCCATGGGTAGCCAGAGGCAGCAGGTCCAAACCCCTTTGCCTGTGATGAGTGGCTTATACTGCAGCCTGCCCCAGTGAATGGGATATGCCAGGCTAGATGGAGACTGGGCAGTAGCTATGACTGAGGTGAAGTGGAGATAGTGGGTGGGGGTTCCCCTGGGAGGGGAAGACCCAGACTGTGGGGGTACTGCCAGGGGCAGCACCCAGTTAAAAGGCACCGGGGTCCTGGGAGGGACACAGGGGCCCAGCGGTGGCAGATCACCGGCTGGAAGAGGGCGCTCCAGAGGGCTGGTGAGCTAATTCCTGAGAATGACCAGCAGAAGGTGCCGCAGGCATGAGTCTGCACCCTTACAGTGTACCATTGGTCTGACCCAGTAGGGCCTTTGTTATGTTCTTGTGTTCTTATGTCCTAGTTGCATGGGAGCCCACTATTAGGAGAATACTACAATGTTTCCTTCAATCCAGCTATTGTGTAACATTAAATGGCTTCAATCATCCTTTTCTATTTATTTAGGTAAGATCATGTTTAGCTAGAATCATCCTGTTCAACTACTCATGAACGCCATGTACATCTGTGCTCTCCTACTGAGCACATCTGAACGGAGAATTATGTCAGAGAAAAACCTAACTTTGTATGTCATTAGTTAGAGTGGCATATCCTATCCTAACCAGGATATTTTTATATTGGATATGCATGACAGGTTGCAGTGTTAAAAACTCTTAGATAAGAATTCCAGACATTCACTGTCTGGATCAGTGACTGGAATATTAGCAGCATAAATAGAGTATTGTAGTAGATGTACATAACTGTTGTGGACAGTTACCTCTAATGCTTTGTAAATAGTTACTGTTTGCTATTTCAGGAAAGTTTATCCAGAACCCCTAGAGATGATTCATTCATCTTAGAGATGGAGGTGGCACATTAGACAATAATCTAGGGCTGACTTATGCAGAATGATGCAAAATGTTTTCTTTTTCAGCAAGCAATCAAACTGAAAACCTGTCTTGCAGTAGTAGGTGTGAACTAGAAGCAGCAGTTACAGAGCCCATGCTCTGGCAGGTCTGTGGTGCTCTGCAGGCACAAAGTGGCTCTAAACCTGGACCACTGAGGATCTCAGGTGGCACAAGAGTTGACTTAGTTGACTACTACTCATGGACGCTGGCATAAAGAGGCTTGGCGGGGTGGGTGGGTGGGTGGGGGTTAGTGTGTGGCTTGGGTGTCTCAGTCTACCCCAGCTTTCGCCAATACCTGGTGCAAGTGTGAAGAGGTGATCACAGAGCACAAATACTCCTTTGGCGCAGCATATTGACTCCGAAAATGGAGACCATTTTAAATTTATCTTAAGAATGTTTAAGACAGCTGTGTTTTTTCAAACACACTATGCATATATTCAGTGCAAATATTTTTCTATAATAAGGAGTAATGCAATTTCTAGAAGAGGGACCTTGCTTCACTGAACCAGTGCCATTTCATTTGATTGAAAGTCATACATTTGCAAAGTCTGTCTCCTCAGAGTTAACCTTTCTTAAACTGATATGTGCAATCTAGACAGCTTCAAGATTCAATTTCATACTTTTGTTCTCTAGTAAAAGAACGACATTTTAAGTTCAGTGCAAGATGTATTACCTGCCCAATTCCCTGAGGTAAACTGGCAGAAGCAATTTTTAAGAGGAGGTGCAAAACTGAAAGAGGACAAAAGCCACCTTTCTAAGTAGAACAATAAATTCACCCCTAAAGATAGCACCAATGTAATGTTCTGTAAGGAAAGTACTAATAATCTGTATTATGACTGTATCCTAATAACCAACAAGTATTGCATCTCTTCAGTTCTCATCTTTGCTTACTATTACTTACATGCCCAGAATGTTGTAGAGAAAAAAAATCCAAAGCTACATTCTTGTACAAATCTGTAACTTTAACTAGCAGGAAGGATGGTCTAGTTGATAGTGCATAGCACTGGGATAGCTGTGGACACAGATTCAAGTCCTGGCTCAGCCGCAGACTTCCTGTGTGACCATGACTAGATTGCTTAAATCTTCCCTGTGCCTCAGGTCTCCATCTGTAAAACGGGAATAATACTTCCTTCCTTTACAGGGGTGTTGTGAGGATAAAGTCTATTAATGACTGTTGGTCATTCAGAAACTACACAGGTGAAGTCCATGTAAGCCATGAGATAGAAGTATTTAGATGGGAGAGCTTCATTTTGGAATATGTTCAGTTTAGAAAACAGAAGATTTACTTAACAAGGTCAAAAACTCTCTAACTGGAAGCCTGGTTAACCCTCCTCCCAAAAGCTCTGGATTCTGATCTTAACCTTTTGAGATCACCCTGTCCACAAACTAATCAGAACTTCAATAAACCTCCACTTAGGGCTTTATCATGCGAAGGCTGAGCTCTCTAGTTCCAAATAGCAAAGCACTTAAGCATGTCCTCAACTTTCAGCATGTGACCAGTCTGATGCTTAAGTGCTTTGCTAGATAAGACAGGAACAAACCCTTAATTTCCTTTCTCAACAAATCTACTGTACTGTCTGTTAACAAGCTGCTTAACTTTGATAATATTCCACCAGGGGTTGGGGTATGCTTGATTTTAAAACACCTGATGGAGTTTGGCTATTTGTACTATTGAAATCTCAAGCACAAACTCTCTCTCTCAGCTTTGAAACAGCTGTCCATCACGGTACTATCTGAGTGCCTTTTGTGTTAAGTCAATAGGAATAGCAAAGTCCCTAATGACATTAATAGAGTCTCTGGCACATCTTCCTCTTTGAAGTAAAACTCTGCTTGGGTATGGTTTTTTATTTTATTTTTTTAAATTAATTGATTTTTTGGGGAGTAGAATGGGATGTCAACATTGTGAGTGTCAAATTTTTCATTGAAAGACCATCACCAGATTAAAAGCTTCTAAACATATCCTGAAGCGGCTCTGAAATTCAGGCGGTTTAAGAAGACACCTGGCATAGTGGAAATTTCAAAGGTAGAAGGGCTTTTGGGATGAAGGATACAGTATTCACACAAAAAAGGCTAGATTTTCAAATTTAAGTATGTACATATTTGCATGTGTAATTTATGTACATAAATACTTAATATACAAGTGTAAATTCTAGGTGTTTGTGCACACACAATCAGTTAGTTTAAGTGATCATATATAGTCTGATTTGTGAATACACACTGCGAATTTCTTATTTATTTACTTATACGAGGAGCCTAGGGATCCCAGTCAAGACTGGGGCTCCTCTGTGTTTATGCATGGAAGATAGCCGTGTGCAAATATATTCACACAATTTCATCTGCTTAATTCAGAAAGTTGGTCCAGAATATTTTGCTTGAAATTGGAGCTTGTTTTCTTAAACTCTATGTCCACCCATATAGCTTTGCCTAGCCTTAGATTTGTTCTTTTGGCTAGTATTCTAATCAGAGGCTTTTGATCATAATAAGCACTTAGTTTAGCAAACACTTTACAAATATTACCCAATTAATCCTCCCAGTGCTCCTGTGAGATAAGTAAGGCATATTCTCCTAGTCTAGAAGTGAGGAAACTGAGGCAGAGAATTGAAATGATTGAGTTTGAGAGGTGGTGCCGCATCCAAGTCTGTAGTCCTGGAGTCAGCATTAGAACTCAGGAGTTCCCGGTCTCCAGTCCAGGGTTTGAACCACTAGACCACATCTCCTCAAAGGAAGAAACTAAAATAAAACACACTTTCAGATGCTCTCTTTTAAGACAGGGGAAAAATATTCCAAAATAAACCTCATGAGACCTTTCTATTCTGATTAGCTCTGAAAGTTAAAAGGCAGAGTGCCCCATATTTTTCCAGATTTATAAATTTTCTTCTAAAATGTAAAGCCATTCATCCCTTTCACAGTGGCTGCAGATTCCAGAGTTTCTTTTGTTACCTAAAGTCATGTCAATATTTATGCAATGAAGTTTAAAAGAAAGAGTTTGTGCATGGAAAAATCGGGATTAGCATCTTTGCTGAAGAACATTAGTGGTAGTAGCAAAGCAGAATACATCATGTAGCTACAAAAGATGGGGAGGATATAGTACAGCAACAAATACTTGAGAGCACCAATCTGAACGGAGGAGGGCACCAATACTTCTTTTAATCATCTAGCATTTTCTACCAGTTTTCCTATGGCAAATTAGTAATCTAGATAAAAGATGAGAGCAACTCAGAAACAGGAAGCATCTATCAGTGTGTGAGGGAAGAAACCTTTCCTAAGATCTTCTTCTTTCTTCCCCAACCCCAAAAAGGAACTTCAGCAGCAGACAGCGCTGAGCCTCCAAACACATGAAAGAGCTCAGGTTCCTCAGCTCTTGCAAAACACCTAATGATGTGTAGAATTTACAAAGCCTGAAGCGACATATAGCTGGCATTCAACCTGTCAACTATCTCTGCCTATTAAAAAGCAGCAGAGTTATGATGTTAACATCTGAAACATACACACACTTCGTTGAATATATCGTTTTGCTGTCACTAGTATTGTGATAAGACTCTTTTATAAGCTATCTAAAAGGCAAAAATGCAGTTTTATAGTGAATTCAAAATTGCAGCAGCTAAAAAAACAGCAGATTTAATATGTCTGATGAATACTGTAAACATAAAAATACATAAACCATCAAAAATAATGCAATATAAACTAGCCACAGCACTATTAAAGCCACTAGGCATATGCTAGAGATAGCCGGGCTGTCTATCAGAATATTTCAAGCTGGGTCACCTTACATTAGTACTTAAGCATATAAAGACTGTAAAAGCACTGTGTAAGACTTAACAGAGAATTCACTTCTTTTTGTGGGAGTAGATCAGAACTTTTTACAGCACTTTTAAGAAAGGCAACCTCGCAATGCATTTTCAGTAAAGTTCTAACCAATTAAAATACTAAATTGCAATATTCAATAGCTGAAAGTTGGAGGAAAAGATTAAGGCTGACTAAGGGTTTTACAGCAAATTCTCTGGAAAGTTCATGTTATTGTATATACCTAAACACCAGTGATATGGATTTTGCGGGGGAGAGCATGTCCATATTAGTATTGGAAATGATGCGTGTGCAAGTGCCACTGTGTGTATGTGGGCTGTTTGAGTATGCCTGCCCCAGTTTCATCACCCTTGTGGCCAGAGAGGACTAAACAGAATGGCAGGGAAGGTCTGAGCGCAGGAATTGCTGCTGCAGATGGTCTGGGGATGGGAGGGCAATATGACTGTGATTTGCCACAGCTTTGCCCTACTTGGAATTGTACATGACATACAAAACTCAGCCACTTTCATTCAATTGTGCGTTCAATTCGGGGACTGCTTTTCTTTTGAAATACTTTCTGGCTGGCCCCTGCCATCAGTGTGCTGTAACCTGCCACATGTTGCTCAACACCATGGGTTCACAAGCAGAAAAGGGACACAGGGACAGGATTACAGTTTGCATCAGATTTACCTACCCCTTCCTCTCAATTGTTTCATAGTCTAGCTGCTGCATGGCCTTAGCAAGCTGGGATGTAGATCTTGCTGTTGGCTCCACTGGAGGGTCACCAGTTGGGAACTAGAGACACTGTTTGAGAACTGAGCACACAAAAGTAGTAACAACATTCTGCCTGACCTCGGCATATTTGACTTATAAACAGAGTTCTAAAGTCACCATTATAAGATTCAGAATCTGTGCCTGCTGCGCCATCCCTGGCAACAAGCTGCTTCCTTCCATACACTGGTAAATACTCTAATCAGATGAGGATTTAAAGTAGATATGTCAAGATGGCCTTGCTGTCTCCTCTCTACACCCCACCACTGCTCTGCCTGATGTTTTATACAAACTGCATATTACATGAAATTTATCAGATCAGGAGAATACAAATTCCAAACTAATCAGATAGTTTATTCTCCTGTGTGTTGTGGGTGTAACATTACTGTTCTCATCAGGCACTCAAGGCCACTCAGACATCCAAGGAACATATTTCCATCTCTGAACAGCAGTGTTCAATGCTGTGGGCTGTGTCAGTCACAAACTGCAACCTGGTATGAACTGTAGCATGTGTTGTCTCATTATCCTTTGAGAGATCACTAGCATCCAGGGAGGCAGACATATTTTCCTGGGCAAATAACTTGTCTATATGTCTCCCAGAGTTGTCACAAGACACACACAGTTAGATTCTAGTCCTCACTAGTATTGTGTTTCTGAGACAGACTGATTTTCCTAACGCCAAGGGCACGTATCCAGTCAGCATCAATACCTGCACTGCTCTTGCTATTACTGTTGTGATTGGCTTTTATAGCACGTGTCTAGCTAGCTAGCGAGAATAAGTATGTAAGGCACCTATTACTCTGATATACAAATATTCAACAAAAGTATTACGAAGCGAAAGGATGCAGAATGCTGCTTGCTTTTTTTGTTCCCTGGTGTCGCACAGGTCCTTTTATATATCTATACGTGCAACAATTTTTTTTATTTTAATTTTTTAAAAATCAACTATGCTTACCAACTAGTCAGAAACCACCGCAGGCAGTGACGGCAATTAATATGAACTGTATCATAACTAAGTTCCTGCCACCTTCTTCACTGCATGTATTAATGACAAATTGCCATGTGCAGAACGCTGGGTTGCTTTTGCTTGAGAACTAGATTTGTTATTTTGGATCCCTCAACCATATAATTCTCTTCCAGTGAAGTCAACCAATGCAGTCAAAGCAGTGCACACACGACAAAGGGGTGGGACAAGAAAGATTCCTGTATTTCTCTCTCTCTCTCTCAGGGACCTAAAATCACCTTCCAGTACCATGTTTTTCAATGTGAGCATCTTCAAAATCTCCTGATTTCCACAATCCATTTCAGGAATTCTGGTTTAAACAGAAGATACACTGTGAAACTGCTGGATTCCCTACGTCAATGCAAGAGTCTCTTCCAGGGTCTACATACTTAAAGCCCTATGTGGATACAAAAATTTGTATCTGCATCTGATCCACAAATTTGCAAGGCTATAAAGATACTGCTAAACAGAAGATTCTCTGTGCATCTGCCAGTATCCCAGGGACAATACAGGATTCCCAACAGAACTATGCTAGAATTCTTGGCTCAATATAAGAATCTTAAGGGATTTCCAGGTTAAGGGCAGAGCTCCCTGCTGAATCTTATTGCTACATACATATTCTCATGTGTTTATGAAAAAAGGACACCTCGTTTCCACTGATAAACCTTCTTTACTGGGCACACAGTCAGGAGGCTTAACGGCTGAGGAAGGCTTGCATTTGTTTCTTAATTTATTGAAAAACTATGTTCAACAGGGCTAGCTGTCTTAATAAAAAAGATGGAGTGCTAATTCCTCAAGGCACAAATGGTTCATAAGGAGCTCTGCAGTAAACGGTAGCTCTGGAAATAGTAGGCACAATACTATGCAGAGAACTAAAATAAAAAAAAAGTCAATCACCCAAGCTAAGTTCCCTCTAAGCTGCGTGGCTGCACAGCCATGCAGCAGCCTATCAAGGGCCATGGCGGGGAGAGGCACCTCTCCCATGGCCACAGTTCCAGACCTGCTGCGGCCAGGGAAAGCCACACTCCCCCAGCACCCAGAGCTCTTGCGGCCTGGGAGAGGCGCCTCTCCCCAGGCCCCAACCCCAGAGCTGCCATGGCGGGGAGAGAGGGCTGGGGGGAGTCCTCTCTCCCTGCCACAGTCCCGGGGCAGCCTGCACCCCAAACTCCTCATCCACAGCCCCACCCCAGAGCCCGCTCCCCTAGCCAGAGACCCCAACCCTCTGCCCCAGGCCTGAGCCCCCTCCCACATCCTGAACCCTTCATCCCCAGCCGCATTTCCATCCCTGAGCCCTCACTACCCTACACCCCAACCCGCTGCCCCATCCCTGAGCCCTCTCACGCACTCTGAACCCCACCCCCGCCACACATCATCTGCATATGGTGCACATAACAAAATTCATTCCACACATGGATGGGAAAAATTAGAGGGAACATTGCACCCAAGCCAATTTTCCAGCTGCAGAGAAGAATTATTTTCAAATGCGCTATTCATTTCAAATTCATTATTCAAATAGACTGCGTGTGAGAATAAGCTCCGATCTGGATATTATAAAGCTTTTTCATCAGCTCAGATTTTCGAAGCCAATTCTTCCTTAAAAAAGATATTTCATGAAACCTTTGTCTTTTCTGGCCTTGGAACTGTTACAGTGATGCAACATGCAGTTTTATTAATCTTTTACTTCTCTACATACCCTAGAATTCTTTTTGCATGGGTTTAGGAAAATTACAAAGAATTACGAATCACTTCACAATACAGACTTGACACAGTACAGGTTTTAAGCTGATCTGTACTCAGAATCAGAGGGATCCTGAGTTCGTTAGTATCAGGAATAAGCTCAACAGACTTCAACTTCCCTGTAACTGGAGGGCCTTCAAAATATGCAGTCCCTATCTGTATTTCACCATGAATTATGCCTGGAGTTGGAGAATTTGCAAGTAGTTTCTGTTGGTCTGCGCATGCACCCTGACTTGCCTCATGCTTCTGTCCAAAGTGATAAAGTAGGTTGATGGACCAATTATTTCTCCAGTTCCTTCTCCCTGTGAATCTGACAGATCTGAAGCAGAGGGGAAGGGCAGTAGAATACAGATAGAGACCACACATCTCAAAGAACCTCCAGTTACAGGTGAATAACCTCTTCTTCTTTGAGTGATGGTCACTACAGTACTCTACTGTGGGTGATCTCTGGGTGCAGTTGGCATGTTCCCTGAAATAATCTGATGGTTGCTACTGCAACAAACGGGTCTTGGGGACTTCCCAACTGTCTTTATTCTCTGAAGATAAAAGGCCAAGGCTCATTGATCAAGGAAATGGAGTCTACATTCTTCTGCAGACGAGTGCGGTTTCGGGAAGAAAACAGGTAAGTGAATGGATTGGTTAAGATGAAATTGCAAGACCACCTTTGGTAAAAATGTTGGGTATATGCATAAGGAAACCTTATCCTTGTGAAACTCCATAAATGGTTGGTCTGCCATTATAGTTCCGAGTTCACCAACCCTTCTAGCTGAATTGATGGCTACAAGGAAGGCAACCTTCCTGGAAAGGAGGGAAATGGAGCAGGTTGCCAGAGGCTCAAAGGAGATTTTGTAATACCGAGAGTACCAGATTCAGATCCAATTAAAGTGTAATGTTTTGGAGAGGTGGGAAGGTTCTTAGAAGACCTTTCCAAAAATCTAGGAGTTAGCGAGTGTGAAAAAACGGAGTAACCCTCCGCAGGAGAATGGAATATGCTAATCGCCGCAAGGTGGACCTGCAAGGAGCTGAGAGCGAGACCCAAAGGCTTCAAAGACAGAATGTAGTCCAAGATAAGGGAAATCTCTGCAGCTTCTGGTCTAACAGCTTTTTGTTGTACCCAAGAGGAAAAGCATTTCTACCTACCTAGCCAAGTAACATTGCCTCATGGATTCTTTCCTGCTGTTAGAGAGAATGTGCTGCCAAGGAACATGCCTGTTCTAGGGCTGATGCTCGTCCAAATACCACGCTCTGAAGTGGAGCGGTCGTGAATTGGGATGCTTGATCCTGCTGTTGCACTGGGTCAGAAGGTTGGGAAAATTTGGGATGATAATTGGTGGATGGGATATATGTACAGCAGGTTGGGGAACCAGAACTGTCCGGGCCAGAAGGGGACAATCATGATGACTGTCACCTTGTCTCATCAGATTTAGGTAGCACCTGAGATATGAGCAGTAGTTGGGGGAAGACAGAGTTGTTCTGGTCTGACCAGGAAAGCATCGCCCTGACAGTGGTAACAGAGGGGTTCCCGAGAGCAATATGTGGCACACTTGTTGTTGGCCTGAGAAGCAAATATGTCTCTGGTTGGAGTTCCCCATTGTGTGAAGATGTTGTGTAGTACTCCATCGTGAAATTCCCACTCGTCAATTGCAAAGTGCCTGCTGAGTGAGTCTGCAAGCACATTCTGCATCCCGGGAAAGTAGGCTGGGGATAGGGTGATCTGATTTCTGATGCACCAGTTCCAGAGATTGACCACTTCCGCACACAGGGCTGTGGATTTCAAGCCTCCGCCCCCTGTTCGTTGATGCAGAAAATGGTGGTGGTGTTGTCGGACATAATGAGGACATGAGGGAGAAAATGAGTGGAAGAAAGAACTTGCATGCCTTCCTTATTGCTTTAAGTTCCAGAATACTGATCTGCATCCCGGATTCTCCAGATGTCTGTGTCCCTTGTGTCATGTGGTTGTCCACATGGACTCGCAGGAACACATAGGTGATGATAGTTTTGTCCAGAGATGAGGGAAGAAAGAGCAAAGATATCTTGAGGAGCAGCAATGGATCTGGATCTTAATGAAATCTTTGCTGGTGCTGGAGGGTCTTGGGTTTTATGAGGCACTGACGCACTGCTGGCTTGGAACCAGTGGATCCCACTGTTTAAGAATCTTCTTTTGTGAGACTCAGAACATATTACATCCCCTTGGGCCAAGCTGGTGGAAGGAATATCCAATTTTTTTGAGGTGGACTTGGAGGAAGACTTAGTCCAGTGGTTCCCAAACTTGTTCTGCCGCTTGTGCAGGGAAAGTCCCTGGTGGGCCGGGCCAGGCTGTTTACCTGCCGTGTCTGCAGGTTCGGCTGATCACGGCTCCCAGTGGCCGCGGTTCACTGCTCCAGGCCAATGGGAGCTGCTGGAAGCGGCGCGGGCCGAGGGACATACTGGCCGCTGCTTCCAGCGGCTCCCATTGGCCTGGAGCAACGAACTGCAGCCACTGGGAGCTGCGATCGGCCGAACCTGCGGATGCGGCAGGTAAACAACCAGGCCTGGCCCACCGGGTGCTTTCCTTGCACAAGCGGCGGAAGAAGTTTGGGAACTGTGACGTTGCAGACTATATGGTTTTATAAAAATATGCTGATGAGTGAATATAATGTAACTGGATATTTTTTATGCAAAAGGTCTCTTGTAAGGTATCATTACAAAGCTTATAATTTACTGAGTGTGATTATTCTATTTGTATAAATGTACCGCTCTTGTATCTGAAACTAGAAATATGAAATATAACTCTGAGAGCCTATTGTAATTATGCAAAGTGTGGGCCATTAATGGTGGTTTGGAATCTCGATGACTCCCATTAACCAGGACAACTGTCTGCAGATGGGTGTGTTTTACCTGTAAATTTTCCTGTATATGTGTATGCTGGCAAGTGGGCAATGAAGTCTTGCGGTGACATGTGATTATGTCACCCGAACTAGAATCCATCTTTAACCTAGTGTCTTTCCATTAAGAAGGAGGGGGTGAGAACCCAGAGAGGGACAAAGGATTCCCGCCTTATGCAAAAGATATATAAAGGGGTGGAACAGAACAAAGAGAGGAGAGGAGCCATCATGAAGAATCCCCTAGCTACCACCTGAGCTGGAACAAGAGCTGTACCAGGGAAAGAATTGTGCCCAGGCCTCGAAGGCCTGAGGAAAAAACTTACTGAAGCATCTCTGAGGGTGAGATTATCTGTATTCAGTTTGATCAGACATAGATTTGCGCATTTTATTTTATTTGGTAACTTACCTTGTTCTGTCTGTTACTACTTGAAATCACTTAAATCCTACTTTCTGTATTTAATAAAATTACTTTTACTTATTAATTAACTCAGAGTATGTATTAATACCTGGGGGAGCAAACAACTGTGCATATCTCGCTCTCTATCAATGTTATTAGAGGGCGAACAATTTATGAGTTTACCCTGCATAAGCTTTATACAGGGTAAAACAGATTGATTTGGGTTTAGACCCCATTGGGAGTTGGGCATCTGAGTGTTTAAGACAGGAACACTTCTGTTAGCTGCTTTCAGGTAAACCTGCAGCTTTGGGGCAAGTAATTCAGACCCTGGGTCTCTGCTGGAGTAGACAGGTGTGTCTGGCTCAGCAAGACAGAGTGCTGGGGGCCCCGAACTGGCAGGGAAAGCAGGGGTAGAAGTAGTCTTGGCACATCAGGTGGCAGCTCCCCAGGGGGTTTCTGTGATCCAACCCATCACAGGAACCACTGACTTAGTCCCATGCTTATGGGTGTGCTTCCTAACTTCCCAACTAGGCCCTGTTGCGGGGTCTGTGGGAGTGGCTCCTCCGATATCGGAGTCGGACTTAAGAGCAGTAGGAGGCAGGCTCCTCTCTGATTCAGGCTGATGTATAGAGAGGTTCCATGGCCTGGGTGAAGTTGTGGTCTCATGGCCATCTCCATGAGATACTTCTGGAAACCAAGTGCTCATTCTTCTTGGGTGCGGCTGGGGAAAGATTGACAAATACTGCGTCTAGTCACGATGTCAACTTCTCTCAGGCAGTAAAGGCAGCGTTGGTGGTCGTCACTGACTGACAAGGATCACGGGCATAGTCCAGTACCCGAATGGGGTACTCGGGCAGGGGGAGACCCCTGAGCTCTACCCTATTTAAACTATTAAAATAACAACTAAATCTGATAAAACTATACAATTATAACTGTGTCAGAGACTAGGACACTGAAGGTTCTGACCTGGACCATGTGGTGGTGAGAAGGAACTGAAGATGCGGTCGGTCTAACCCGCCCTTTATCGACTCAGACGGAAGCATGTGGGGAGCCAGGATACATGGGCAGACCAACAGACACTTTCAAATGCTCCAACTCCAGGCACATGGTGCACATAAGTAACCCACAGTGAAATACAATAGGTACCATCACTCTAAGAAGAATCAGGAGTTTTAAACTAGAACAATGAAAACCCTCATGGAGGACTTACATGCATGGTTCCTCTACGCCATTTAACTGTTATCTACTCTACAGTGGTATGACTCATTGCCATTCTCAAATTTCCCATGTCATATCGAGTGACATGGAATTGCTGAAATTTAACTGGAAATATGCCAGCTTGAAAGCATCATAATGATCAGTCAAAGAAAAGATGCTTAAGTCTTGGCAAGTTAATATTTTGCTTGGAGTCTTCTCAAGACACCTAAATTAGATTTATCCCATTGAATTAAATATCCAAAAGAAAGAAATATGATTTGATCTCCATCAGTTATCCTCCCAAATCTAGTGGTGACAAGAGTCAACAGCTGTTTTCTTTACAGTGTGTGGGTGCCAAGTGTAAATTAATACACTCAAACAAAAATTGTGAAGACATTGTTGCATATATTCTATGAGAATTAAAATCCTGTATTAAAAGATAGCCACTTCAAAAAAATAATGTAGGAGGGAGAGGCCATTATGCAAGCAAAATATGAATAATCTTTTTCCATTCAGTCCCTCTAGAAAGTTCATCGTAGTCCAGAGTACATCAAGATAAAAGATACGTCCATAATTTACATCCCCCGAAATGTCCCCATTTATAGTTTTAAAACATTGACAGGTTTGTCCTCTTATTTGCTAGCTATTTTCACTATAGACAAAAGGAAGCACTGTATTTTAACTCTTTTTCTATTTGAACATTAAGACCCAATTTCTTTCTAGATCATTATGATTCTTATACAAAAACCAAACAGTTAACTTACCCACTTCATCTTGAATCTCCTCAGCAACCGCTGGTACGTTGTAGAGAAGGGAAAGAGACTGGTTCATGCGCTCATATATCACACGTAGGTGTGTCATAACCTACCGAAATAGAAGATCCATTTTGAGGGGAAATCATTAGCATTTTACCTACAGTCATCACTGCAGATCTATATATTACAAAGCATGACAGTTTTCAGAGGAAGAAGGTATAAACACACTGAGGCATGCCTCGTGGATTCTGCAAGTCTCCAGCATTGCACATTTCAGCTCTCTCTGGCAGCTGACACAGAAACAGTCTTTCTGGCAATGGTTCTGCTGTCTGGCCCCTTCTTGTGTCCCTGCATCTGAGCGTACATCTTTGTCCTAGCATCCTTGTCCATACCAAACATGTGAACAAGGACTGAATGAGATGACGGTATCAATGAAGGTGGTCAAAATTTTTTGGCTGAACCTGCTTTTTGATAGAAAATTGGGTTTTTTGACTAAACAAATATTTTCACAGAAAGTGTTTGCTTTCTGTGTAAAATTTTGATTTTTTGATGAAAAACTGAATGTTCCAAAAACCAAAATGATTTAATCCAAAAGTAAAAATTATTCAATTCAGAAATGCAGCTGTGGTAGCTGTAGTTCTGTTTTGGTACCTCATGTCCTCAGTTTCTATGAGCTGGGCTTCCCAGCTGGACTTCCTCTCCTATGATGCATCATGCCACTGGACTCCCATGAAGCACCATCTCCCACCACCAAGAGGCTAGACCATAGTGCATTATGGATGACGTAATTTGACAAGGAAGCCCACCCTATACAAGAGAGTGGGGACATAAGACACCCAAACTACAACTCCTATGAGGCACTGTGGTAGCTTTTCATAACTAGAATATTTTGGTTTTTAATTTTTCACCAAAAAGTTACTTTTCTGCAGACCTCCCCGCCCCCCTGCAATTTTCTGACCAGCTCTAGAAGTCAATAAAATATAGAGGAGGAAACATCCCTCAGTACCAAGATCTCAGCACTCACATTTGCTCTTATTGCAGTTCTGCTGTGCTGAGAAAACACAGGGACCAGTGCAGGTACATTCAGAAAAACATCTGCATTCCTTGTTCTAATTTCTTATTTGCCAATTCTCATTCTTCCTTGTCCAGCAACTGCCAAACTTCCCTGTATACTGCAAATTTCATCTGCACACAGCCTCAGTTTTAAAGTAATCCAAATTTTAAGATAAATGGTCATATTAAAGGTTTAAAAAAAATGATGATTTTTTAAGGTTCCTTCAGGGGATAGTTAGAAGTGAACATTTCAGATTCCTGTGATTTTGAAACAATAAAATCTCAACTTCCAAATCTGGCATAGGAGTTCAAACTAAAGGGTATCTACTGTGTAAACCACGACATTAATGGAATTACATGTCTTTAATTTGGCTGCTAGCAAGACCTTAGCAGTTCAAGAATCACAGCTGGGGCAGAGTTTCCAATTACATGGTATCAGTAAAGAAAAAGCAGATTCTACAGATTACAGCACATATTTTCAAATTCAGCCACCGTGTCTACAAGTTTAATTGGCATCTTGAAAGTCAACTACATCTCTGTTGGCTTCTTTTTTGTTCTATGTAATTTGCAAGAAAAATATGAAAACTGTTCCAAAACAAATGTATCAAGGGTTGAACATCATTCAGCGGTCGATGTGCCATGAAATACAGTGATCTAAGCTGAAAAGTGTTAGACACAAGCAAAATGCACGACTTATAGTTATGGGCACCATGAAGTATCCTTACAAATGACTACAGAAATCCTGGTCAGAATGTTTAAGATCTTATTGTATTTAAAATTGTAAAAAAGAGGGAGTCAACTATTTAACAGATAGTATTACAGTTTACAGTGTATATTCAGGAGACAGAAGTTAATTTAAATTGCTGATGGTAGATTTGCAATAGTTCAAAACGCTGCTTGCCCTATTTACTGGTTATTACCTGAGATCTGATTTGGGCAGCTTTCTTTGGATCCACCATGCGGACATGTTCGAAGTGTTTGAGGGTATGCTGTCTGTCTTTCTGCTCTGCACGCACGTACTTCTTCAGCATATTGAACACATGGCGAGGCTATGGAAGAAAAGCAGAAGAAAATTCTGAATTCAACATACTTTTCTGCATATCTGAGCACTGGGATACCTTAGATCAGAGGCTGAGACAAAGCACCAAAACAGTCACTGCTTTCAACACCTGCCCACTGAAGAAGGTGCAACTACTGGGAAGAACATCCAATCACTTGATCAGTATATCGCAGGTTATGCAGCTGGGCAATGGCCGCAGATCAATATGACCACTAGAGCGCGTTGGGAATGTCCAGCTTGGCCCGATTTAAATTCCATCTGTTACATTTCTCTTAGTGGGTACATTGACACTGCAATTAAAAAACGCAGTGGGCCAGCACCAGCTGACTGAGGCTCAGGCTGCAGGGCTGTTTAACTGCAGTGTAGGCTGCAGCCTGAGCTCTGGGACCCTCCCACTTCGCAGGGTCAAAGAGCCTGTCTTCCAGTCTGTAAGACTACATTGCAATTAAACAGTCCCGCAACCCGAGCCTGAGTCAGCCGGCACAGGCCAGCTGTGGGTGTTTAACTGCAGTGTAGATGTACCCAGTAACTGTTTTACTGTTGGTGTCAGCAATAAGTAATCAACCTGAACTGCATGACAGGAAATGCCTAGTTAAGATGCTAATTGAGGCCTACCTGAAACTAGGAGTTCATACATTTCCACAGCTTGTCTAGGCCAAACACCCTGCACCCACCAGGGACGACTCTGCATTCCTTCACTTCCTTCTCACTAGCTCCCTGTGTGCTACCCTCCCATCTCCCTCCATTTCAGGGACTCTATGCAACTCTTCCCTCTCTGTCCCTCATGTAAAGGGGATTTGTGCCCATACCACTGACCCTCCCCAAGGGAGAGGCTCTGTGTGCCCTCCCATTCCCCTTTCCCCCAATGCCCTCCCATGCCAAGGGCTCTATGTTCCCTCATCTCTATCCTCACCCCCCTCAGAACTCAGATCCCTGCCCTCCTGGGTCCCCACTTCCCCTTTCCTACCTCTAGGTTCCCATTTTCCCACCTCCACCCTGGAGGAGTAGGGTGGGAGTGAATCGAGAATGGGTTCAGAAGGTGTGAAGAAGACTGGGATAGGTGCTCATTTATAGGGATAAAGCCTGCTGAAATTTAATCAGGATGTGTACACTGATGTATAGTGTTCCAAGAGTTAAGGATCTCTTTAGTTTTCAAAAATCTTTAAAAAAGGAAAGAAAAGAAAAAAGAAAATCTCTTCTAAGGAAATGTCTAGCCTAGAGATAAAAAAAAATGCAACATTGTTTCCAAAGTCAAATAAAAAGCTTTATTGGCTTTAGGACTGAAATTCATTAGTGGTACAGAGTCTTGGAATGAAACTGCCAGCAGACTCGTGCTACGGACAAAGTCCCTAAAAGTAAATAACCTTATGAGCGCTGCAGTAAGGACAACGTGAACTGAAACAATAACTGTCAAAGGATTACAGAAACAGAGCCTAGAGAAGAAAGGAAGCACAGGAAGTCTAAAAACAATGGTGGAACTTCAAAGAAAGGAAGTGAGATTATCTTTGTTGACATTTCAGTCCTCTTTGCCTCAAGAAATATTAAAAAATAAAAATAGGTTAGGGTAGAGAAGACAAACGGATTAATCTCTATTTCTTGAAGAGAGTCTCCTTTTAAGTTTCATGTTTAATGCCATGGGACACATTTCTTGTTTTCCCTCAACATGTTTTCGTCTACTGTGATGGTCAGACCCAGGAAGATTTACATTATCTGGGACAACTATACTAAGAGAGGTCTTATTGCTGTAGCAATAATAAATTCCTCTTAAGGACCACTTATTCTGCTAGCCCCATCTGCATAACATGGCAACATACTTTAAGTGTAATTATTGAAAAAATTGAGAAAAGCCCAAAACTTACTACTAACGGGAAGATACAACAGATAAATCATGAGAGACTAGAGCACCATTTGCCAAGAAGTGACTCTTGGATGTTTGCACATGAAACTTAATTAAAAGCACAAGACATCAAATGAACTATTAAATATACAGGTTTTTGTACAGTAGTGACACCTTAGTTTCTTTCCAACGGAGGGAAAAAAAGCACTAGATATTCTGCATGTGCTCAAACAAGTCTGCAGGTTTGTTTTTAACTATACTGACCCACACAATGAAGTTTAGGAAATCAGGACTCTGAAGAAGCGTGACTTAAAGCTAAGGAGAGTTTTTGATGTTGTGAAACATTCTATTGTCTCACACTGATTCATAAAGTTCATTTGCCAATAGCTAGGAGCTTGTGAAAAGCCATCACTGGAAGAGCTGGATTACATGTATCTATAAAACAGGATTTCTTGACTGCTGCCACAACATTCATCCCCACAGGTACGTGTGAGAGAGCAAAGGGGGTGAGATGGAGCAAGGGAGCTGCCTGCAGGAGATTTGAAGGCAGGATCAGGCTTGTTACATGAGCTAAACAAACAGAGACACCAGGTGCGGGGAGGGAGCCTCAAGCAGATGGTTCCTTACAAGAGAGGAGAAGCAGCTGTTTGTGGGAGCTGACTCTAGGAAGTCTACATTGGTGTTAGCTCTGAGCAAGACATTTGCAAGCTGAACTACAAAGCGGGTCACCCCTATTAACTCAAAAGAAAGAACTTTATGAAGGACCCCTTTCGCTCCCCACGGCTCTGAGGTAAGAGCCATGCTTTGGGGACAGATTTTTGGAACTTTGAGTTTTACTTTTGAGTTATTGTCTGAATAAACCCAGGCCCCAATCACGGTGGTGGCTGGATCAGCAAGTGTGTGGAATCTCTGTAAAAGGGACTGGAAGAGGGAGAACAAAGGGTAGGGCAATGCAGAGGCACCCTGGGCACCATTCAGGCTTGCCTGATGTCCAGTAGTTATTAGAGGGGACTGAGTCAGGAGATCTGGGTTATATGTCTGTCACTGCCACTAACTCCCTGTGCATAGCTGAGCAAATAATCTACAAGCTTCCATGGCTAAATGGAGATGTGAGGTCATTTCTACTTTGGGCTCAACAAAACAAATGAGATACTTGTCTATTGGTTCTGCTTTTCCAGAGTCTTCAGTTGTCCAAGAAAAAATGATCATACTCATGCCTTTTCTGGAAGAGGTCAGTACTCCCTCTCCTCCCCAGTCTGATGCCAGAAATTTAAGAAACTCAATTCTAGACAAAGCTGTTAAATTTAGTAAGGAGCAATGAAAGCACAGTAGCAGCTTTGCCTGTTTGGGTGTGGCTGGGTCCACAAATAACCTCTATGTTTTATAAACACAATTTCGGTCATGGAAAAATAAAATTACTTTTCAAGGACGATAATGGAAAAAGAATATAATAAATTGGTAACTGCTGGTGCTGGAGATATGCATATAGAATAATGAAGTGGTGGTACTTGCCCCTTGATTATCTAACTATTCTAAAGATCAGTTTAATGTTATTTGTATTACAATAGTAACTAGAGGCCCTGACTGACATCAGGACCTCATTGTGCTAGGAACTGGGCAAAGATATAGTAAAAGACAGCACCTACACCCCAAAGAGTTTATAATCTAGGTGGATGGAGCAAACAAGGGGATGCTGAGGAGGTAGAGAATGAGATGACAGGGAAAGGAGCATGCCTTAGCAAAATGAACATTAGGTATGGCTCACTTCCTGCCTAGCTGTTCTCAGCAGATAGCGTCTTGTAGGCATCCTGGCAGAGTCGAGTTTTAAGAAGGGATTAAAGTGATCTTGTGCCCACCCCACAAAAACTAAGTTTGCAGCAAGGGCCAAATCCTTGCAATCCTATCACATGCAGAACTCCCATTCTCTTCACTGAGAATTACCCACTTTGAAGGGATGCAGGACCAGTTCCTACGGCTGGACGGATTATTGTAATTTTAGGGCATGGATTCCTACAGCTGGAGGGGCAGGTGGGGAAGGGACCTTCAGATTAAAGCATAAATGAAAACATTGCTAATATCTGATCATTTAAATCTTAAGGTCTGAACTCTGATCCCCTCTGCGTAAGAATGCACTGCCTCTAGACCACTGAGTCAGCCCTGTGTGTCTTATATTTGATATTTAATCTGCAGGGTTGATAATTATTGAAAAATTACTGGGTATGGTACTTATCAACTGAAAATTCTGCTCCCTATTTTTAAGAATGTTTTTTCTTTTTATACATTTGTAGCTATACTACTACTATTAATAATAATAAACAAACAGCTGCAGGACTGTATGCCAAACAGATAATAAGCTACATAAGGCAGTTAAGCAGGGGCTGTCTGAGCCCTATAGAATAATTTTCATTACAGTCCAGCGAGAATTGACAAAATCTTTTTTATTATCTCACTTAACTTTATCAGAAAGCAAACTGTATTTTGCAAATTGACTTTTCTCATTCACACACACATATTTATCGTGACTGGCCCTTTCGGCTACTCTTATTAATCCAGTAACAAGAAATTAAATTACCTCCTAAGCAGCAGCATCCCGAATTCCTCAACATTTTGAACACATCTTATTTAATTAAGAATATCGTGTAATGCTGATTTCAGAACACTGCAAAATCCTGATTGTTTGGCATGGAGACTAAATTTCTTAAGAGCAAGGGCATGCTCACATTATCTATATGTTAAGAAGAACAGTGTGCATATGTGTGCAGACACAAACAGACTGAGGTTATCTATGTAATAAATTGTGGAGTGGTATGAGAACTTGCGCTCATCAAGCACTCTTGATTACTTCACCTGCATCCTACCCAGTAACCCATCTTCTATGGAATTTAATTTAACATTCCTAACCTTTCAGCAGATTCAAACACCTGCCTTTTAAAAAACAAACAAAACTTAGTCCCCGTATGATACAGCCTAATTACATGATCACATATTATTTCTCCAATAATATAGAATACTGGTATATACTGCATTATTTTCTACAATCATATTTATAATCTTTTATACTTAAATTAATTGCCAGAATGGCCTAGCAAATACCTTTACAGACAAGTTTTCTCTCTGGTAAGTTCTAAAATAAGTTCTTTTTAAAAAGCTTATTCTGTTAGCACCCAAATACTATATATCTTTCCATCAACTCAGCCGCAGTCTTTCTTGATCCAATTCAGATGAGACAGTTAACTACAATGTAATATAGCTGCAAATTTACCACAGGCCAGTCAATTTTAACTGTTAGTCTATTACTGCAGACTTAGTGTGGAGCATGCTGTGTAATGATGGTTATCTGTAGTTTTCATAGTTGGTTTGTGAATGTCTTCCATTCAGCTCATCCTGCATACACATTATTACAAGATACTGCATTTGTGTCTATACTCTATTATTTGGGAAACAGTCTTGTTACAGACTTTGAAAATGTATACAAAGGACAGAGTTAAAGTTGCAAATATGACCTTGACTGTGTAATTTCCTGACTGGAGTGTGCTTAATCACACAGTCTTAAAATTTCCATAACAGTTTGGAAATTGAGAGACACAATGAAAGTCCAGATGAAGCAGGAAACTCTGATAACAACTTGGCAGATGGCATCTGTTCCTCTTAGTTATAGTAGTACTGAATCTATGCCTTACATTGGAGTTGTGGGAGATGTGCTACTGCCAGTGCCATCATTTGGATGAGAGGCAAAATAAATGTTTCATGACCATAAACAATCCATGAATATTCACAGACAACTTTTTCCACTTCCACTTCCACGAGTGAAGTGTTAACTCTAATGTCTTGGACAAATTCCAAACTCAGGTAATTAGAATCTGTCTGTCTAAATCCCTCCTGTAATTTTATTTGTTCAAGTTTTTCTTGATATCTTCCTAATGGACAATAGCTGCTGAATTTTCACTCCAGAAATGGCTGCATTTCAATGGTGGGAGAAGTGATCTATACACCCAAGGTCAAAAAAGCATTTTGAGACCCTTCTTGATGTAACAGCTTTATAAATGTAAGGTATTATGAGAGAACACTCACCCCCATAATAGTGAATTCACGGTTCTAGGCATTCATTTATGAAATACTTTCATGAAGCAAACAGAAGGCTGCAAAGTGTAGGCTAACAGAAGCTGTTCCTATAACATCCTAAATAGAAAAAGTTCTTTATCTCCATTTTCTACTAATCTTTGCCATACCAAGAAGGCCTTAGTTTGATTTTATTCTAGTCAATGTTGACAGTTCCTTGCCATTTGTCTATAAAGGGAATTCTATTAATGTATATCCTGAGGTTTACTCCCCCCCCTTTATTTTCTCATTTATTCCAACTTTCAGCTTTAGTACCCAAAGGATTCCTCTATACTGGAGTCTGTGGAAATGATTAACTGGTGGAAGTCTGGCTTTATTTATACCCACCAAGTTAGCACATAAAAACTCTTATATTTTCTTTTCAAGAGGCAATTACAATGAAAAGTGTCCCACTGGTCTCTTTCCTGACCCAGAAACCAGACATTATCAGAAATTTGAGCTCTGATACAGCAGTTGCAAGCAGGTGAGAAATATTATACAACCCTTAAACCTATTATCTTCCTATGCTATTAAACCACCATTTCAATCTCAGCGACTCGTGTGTAATGTGTTTTGAAACAACAATTTCACTGCGTTTATGGAAAATGGAAGTTTATCAAATTTAGTCTATATTGATACAGACAACAAGCTGACTCCCATTTCACTAGCACAGAATACTGACCACTGAAAAACAGCAACAACAAAAACCCAATTAAAGCAATTCTGTGTATTTGAAAAACAGCTTCTAGGGAAACTTCCATGCGAAATTTTGAGCAGCCTCATCATTTTGATCAAAAGCTTTTCGCACACTTGAAAACAAGAGGCATGCCCAACAATTACTTCTTTTTATTAGCCCATAAGGATGATTAACTTACTGGATTTTATCAGATGACTGTAAAGTTAATGGGACTGGTCTGGTGCAGAAAAAGCGGATTATCATGGGAGCATTGAAGAAAGACTCCACTGAAGGGTGAGCTACAAATATTTAAAGACACTTTCACACTGAAATAACATTTCAGACATAACTAAAACCTGGATTTAGTTTCCTTTCATATGGTTTTAATGAGGTTTCTATCTGCAACTTTTGCTAGCCCCCCGCAATAAATTGTTATTTACGCTACACATGGGCAAAATACCACAATTTATATCCAATCTTCCCAGCTTTACACCTCCCTTGACTTTTGGAGAGAAGGATAAAATGGGACCAAGATTTGGACAAATTGTGGTTTTGCTTTTCGAAACCTTAACTCACTAGGTTTTACAAAATTAAAAACACCTGCAAATTTTGCTCTTACTTGATATTGAGATGGAGCAAAGCCAGAAACATTTATTAGAAAAACTTCCCTCTGAAAACTGGGTTTTAGATAAAATGGGACCTGACAAAGTTATGGAAAACCTACCACATGGCTAGGTTTGCCTCCATTTTGTTTCATCAGTAGTTTGCTCCTAGAAAACCCATCTTCTACTGCTGGCAAACCGAGGATTATGACTACACTACGTGATCAGGCAAACCATCTAGGAAGCAAGGGAGTCTGTTTTTATCCACACAAAAGCATTTTCAACAGCAGCTGGAAAAATGCTGAAAATGCTGATTTCTCAAAGTTTGACCCAGTTTAAACAAAAAGCTGAAACCCACTCCTCCTGGCACAAATCCCATAATTGGGCTTTGTGCAAAAAACTCCACAGCTGTGGGTTTAGGTGAGTGGGTCTATGGGCTGCCCCTCTTTCCGAACTCCAGGTATTTTGATCATTTGATCAGTGCAACTGCTGACATAAAAGACCCTCCCCCACTTTGGTCTACCCCCCAATTGCACCTCCCACAGCAGCCTAATTAGGTTCAGGAAAGACCTGCAGTGCTCAGGGAGCAGAGGCCCCTTCACATGCCCTTCTCTCCCACCGTGATGGCCAAAACTCTACCCCATTGTGCAGAGGGCACTACCACCTTCTGCAAGTGAGCCGTGTTGCCCTAAAAGCACAAACTATCGTCTTCTTAGAGCAGCTGAACAAAAACAACATGGCAACTGAACTCAGCCAGACATTCAGGGCCTTATCCCATGGGCTGTGATTTACGCTTGTGCCTAGCATTTTCAAATCAGGACGGTAGCATTTTAAACCCTCTGCGCACAGTGTACAAGGCAGTGGGAAAATGAGCCTCTGAACTTTTTCCCTTATATTTCCTTTCTTATACCACTGTGAACTTGAGGGGAAAAAAAGTTTGTAACATAGGAAGCCAAAGGTAACTACGAAGATCAAATGGGGGGGGGGGGCGCGAGGGAGAGGGAGAAAAGGAGGGGAAGCCAATTAAATTCGATGTACACGTGAAAAATAAAACGTGAACAAATATTTGAGCTAACCTACTCAGAGAGAACTATGACTATGTATTCCCCTCTTTTTTTTATTTGCAAAATGAAGAACAAAACTACTGATTATCTAACTGTAGTTACATATTAACACCACCTGCCATTAATCCTCCTGTCTGCAGTAATGCCATTAAGCAGTGCAAACCAGTGCAATATTTTGACATTGGAGACTGAACATCTGCATTCCATTTCCAAAGGCAACAAAGTACAGAAGCAGCTCGGCTGCACAAAGAATCGGAGGGGAGGCTCAGCTCTGAGGTTTTGGACAGCTTGCATGATGTTGCTTTCAATTGCACTCTCTTTCTCAATTTTCTGCTTAGTTTTGTACTTAAATATGCCTTGAGCTATGTGACTCCATTTTGTACTTTCTCTGTTTTCCTGAATGCTGGGTCACCATGCAGAACGTCTATGTAGCTGGGATTGTACTGTGGTGTACAATTACTTCAAAAATATTGCAGTTATACCAATCTGTCCTGCACAAAATAAAATCATAACTGAATTCCAGTTCCTCAGCACTGATGTGCAAGATGCCAAAACCAGCGAGGGTGCCCTGGGCCAAAAAAGACAATAGCCTGGAAAGCTTGTGTCTGGGTGTACACGTGTGCATGTAAAACTGTACTGTTCTTGGCTGACAGCACCCAAAACTGTTCTCTCCTGTTTTACAATCTTTTTACTACCTTCTCCATGGTTTTTGTTTTAATTTTAACCTTATTCCCCCCTCCACGTCCCACCCCGGTCCAGGGCCGCCCAGAGGGGGGGCCAAGTGGGGCAATTTGCCCCATGTCCTGCAGGGGCCCCCATGAGAGTTTTTCGGGCCCCTCACTCACTCCGGGGGCCCCGGAAAACTCTTGCGGGGCCCGGACCCCCCGGAGCTTCTTCCGCTCCCGGTCTTCGCCGGCGGGGGGTCCTTACCACCGAAGCGGGACCCGCCGCCGAAGTGCAGCCAGGTCTTCAGCGGTAATTCGGCAGCAGGGGGCCTTTCCATTCTGGGACCCGCTGCCGAAGTGCCCCGCCGCCGAATTACCGCCGAAGACCCGGCTGCACTTTGGCGGCGGGTCCCGCTTTGGCGGTAATTTGGCGGTGTGGAGTCCCCACCGCGGGTCTTCGGGGCACTTTGGCGGTGGGTCCTGGAGCGGAAGGACCCCCTGCCGCCGAATTACCGCCAAAGTGGGACCCCCGCCCAGGGCCGGCTCTACAGTTTTCGCTGCCCCAAGCAGCGCGCCGAATTGCTGCCGCGGGCGGCGGGAGCAGTCCATGTGCCCTTAGGGTGGCAGGCGCGTTTTCGCGGCGGCAGCAATTTGGCAGCAGCTTCTATGTTTAGCTGAAGCCGCCAAGGACAGCTAAATATAGAAGCTGCCGCCGAATTGCTGCCGCCGCGGAAACGCGCCTGCCACCCTAAAGGCACATGGACTGGCCCCGCCGCCCACGGCGGCAATTCAACGTGCTACTTGGGGGCAAAACAACAGGGACTGCCGTCCCTTGCAGAATGCCGCCCCAAGCACCAGCTTGGAATGCTGGTGCCTGGAGCCGGCCCTGCCCCCGCCGCCGAAGACCCCAGGCCCCTGGCATCCTCTGGGCGGCCCTGCCCCAGTCTGGGTGTTGTCACTCTTTTCCCTATTCAGCTTTGTGCTGGGAATGTCTAACACCTCACTAGGTGTTTATCTGTAGAATCACAGCACCCTGCCATTATTAATGGCACTTCTGTGAGGTATGAGAGTAGCTTTCATAAGGGGGACTGAGGCACAGCGAGATTGACTTTCCAAGGGTCACTAGGAAGACTGGGAAGAGCCAGGAGCTGAACCCAGATCTGCTTGAGTCCCAGTTCACTGCCCCATCTCACTAGATTATCTTCTCCTTGAAAGCCTTTTTGTGGCAGAAAGTGTTTTTATATTATATAAAAGCAAAATCAACAACATGTAATGCTTGTGACCCTCTCATCCATCTAAGAAAGACGTGGCACAGGTCTAAAGAACATTACACTGCAAAGAAAAAGCTCAAAACAGGTTTATTACAAATCCGAACATGCTTCTCTCTCAAGGCAGTGATGTGCTGCCTGTATCTTAACAGTAAGCATTCACAAAAGGCTCACCCCTTAGCCTGTGCACCACGGATGCACATTCTTCTGCGGAGGAACTGCAATGAAACACAGCCATTTGTTTTCCAATTTAAACACAAATGCTCTCCCATACTTTCTCTCAGAGAATCTGGCTACTTCACTTGGAAAACTAACTTATTAAGCTGCTAGGAATGTTTACACTTTATTCCTGTAGTGAGTATATTAACAAAACAGCACAGTGCTTAACTTATCATTGGAAGATGTTATTGGACGGGAATTCCCTCTCGGGAAGGATTGTTTAGCAGTAAACATAGAAGGTTTGATTCCCTCAGGCCCAAGCGCCTTTCAGTTTGCTAGTGACAAAACCCCCAGGAGTTCATCCTGTCTCATTGTCATTCCAGCCAGCTGTTTCCCAAGGTCAGAGATGAGGTTGAGTCCAGAGATGTATGCACAGCTCTAGCTGGGAGTGCGAGGGGACTGGTATTTGGATTCTGATGGTATTGCTGTTCATGAGTCAGAAGATCATCCAAACAGTCACATGCCCAAATTCATCTGATAGACTGTTCACCCATAACTAACTATCCCTCAGCTCTCAGCCACTGTCCAACAACAAAACAAAACAGGCCCTGCTACTGCATTCAAAATTTGTTTGTTGCACTTTGTGAACCACACATCTGGGTTGATACTGGCAACAGAATGTAATGAAAATGAGAGAAAAAAGGTGGAGTTAAGTATAGCATCATTAACAAAACTGGCAGGTGAACTATTAAAAACCTCAGAGCTGCTGTTCATCCCCCACAGCCTCCATTTGATCACGGTGGGGCTCTGTATGGTAACATCTCCAGGAGGCAACAGATCAATTTTTGTACTGTGGGATTTTTGCTGTGACTAGTTCAGGGTCACTTTAAGATGCCATTAAATCCCCATTTCCATGGAGTGATGTGTAAATCCACATTACTCAACACAGTCCAAAGGATGACACAGGTTGTCAGTCCCAATAGTTTTTAAGTAGGAAAAGATTAAGCTCTTTTTGACATGGAGCTAACCCCAAATCTACACGTCAGTTACTTTGCTCCCCAAACCTAGACTAAAATATTTACTCCTTTGTACTCCTTTCACTGGAGGCTCTCCAATACTTTAGAAGCTTATTTATTCCTCACAATCCTCTTGTAAGACAGATATGCTATCCACATTTTACTGAGAGGAAAACTTAAACTCAGTGATGTTAAGTGATCTGCCCAAGGCCATGCAGTAAATCAGTAGCAAAGCTATGATTAGATTTATCTCAAGCACTACCCCCATGTAATTTTCAGCTATGAGCTACTGACTGCATTATCCCAAAGGAAACCGTGCGTTGATCTATAAATTGCTAACCTACCCACTAATTAAGGGCTGGAGACCACACTCTTCACTATCCTTATAGTACGAGTCAGAGGCCACAACTTGTCACATCTTACTCTTAACATACGATTGCACAAGACCCTGTACCATCCACTACCACACCACAGACTGCATATCTTTCCATCCTGTCAAAATTAATCAGAGATCCCATGCTCCGAAACACCAGGGATCAAGCTTTTCCACATTCACCCTGAATATACAGGATATACACTACAAGCCTTCACAGGAGAGGCCTGAGATTCCCCTTTTAATTGATACAGGGTAAAAAGGTGAGCTCAAGTTGTTGGAGCCTACAAAAGACTGCATTATCATCATTTATATATGTAACTGGGAAGATTTCAGTTTCCTTTAAGTGCTGAGTAATAGGGTTCTACAACCTTATCTGCAGGATAAACAAGCATACCAGGATTTTAGAATAGAGGGGCTGAGTTAAAGCCGATGATGAAATATTAACTGGTTAATTAAAAACAAAACCAACCAACCAAAACACCCCAAACCCTAGCATCTTCAAATCCGTGATTTTGAGAATTTGTGATTTCACCTGTAACCCAGTCTTCCTCATTTTAAAAATATTTATTGTTATAGCTACAATGCTCTTGCACATTAATCATCTATCTGAAAGACTTGTTTATAGGAATTTTTGTTTTTTGCCTTGCGTTGCACACTGCACAATCTTGGAACGTGGAAGCCCAGCTTTTAAATCTTTCCTACCACTGTGGTTAAGTAGTGACAGTCTCTCACACTATCCAGCTGACAAGCAGTTTTCCTTCCAAAGGGGAATTTTTCCCCGCAAAGCAGATTTTTTTCCATAAAGGAAACCATCCTACTCAAGTGACATCAGGGGGAGGTTCACTGACACAGTCTATTCTGACAAGTAAGAGAGGTTAAATCTCTTACATAAGCCCAACTCCTGGTCATCATGACCAACATTCTAGCACAGAGAACTGTTCAGACTTTTAACCATACGAATGTGTGGTGGTGATAGGAATATTTGTTTCAAAATCTCAGTAGCCATGTATTTTCGACTGTCTTTTTTTCTGCTCTGGCAGATTAACCAACGCTTTGGATGCATCTCCAAATTTATCACTTGCATTACTTTCCAGTGTTGCTGAATCTGTACATTGACTTAAAATCTTGTCAGTGCCCTAAGGGTTTTTTCTACCTAATAAGTGTCAGTAAAATAGAAAATGATTGACTGTTTTCCACAAACTCTGGGCTCATTATTCTCTGGGAAATACAGACCTATTATTTTTGGACTAAATTTAGTCATTACAAATATGGATTCATTAAAAATTTCATCCAATCTACATCTAGAAACTGCTGTTTATATCACAATTAAAAACAACAACATTTAGCACAACTACTATATTTAAGATTCTGTTCTGGAGCTGAAGTCAAATGCCCAACAACCCTCACACAAGAGCTCTATCCCCCAGCATCCCAATATTTAAGCACACAAAAATCACAAAACTTTGAGATGGAAAGGGCATCTTATGTTTTACTGTTTGCACACCACGCTGTAGCACTTAACTATTACTTTGTTGGGATTTGTGGGTGCTTTTAACTTCTGAAGCTCAGGTAACTTTTAGTATCAGGTGCCTAAATACAGATTAAGGAGCATAACTTTAGGAACCCAGGTTTGAAAATTTTGGGCAACATCCTTAGTGACTCTCTCGTGAGGGAAAAGAAAATGTTATTCTGTGCCTTTATAGAGGGGAATTGTACTTTGGTGTGTTCCTCTCTCTAGGATATCTGATGTGATTTCTACATAGCAGGTTGTGGTATTCTACTTACTCTGGGAGGGACAGCTTGCAGAGCTGTGATATAGTTCTCCAGAGCAATGCGGCGACGGTCATTTAGCATGGCTTCCACTCTGGCCATGTGAGTCTCTACTAGCTGCTGTCTCTCATTCGCTGCTTCTTGTTCCAGTAATTCCACCTTCTCCTGGAAATGCTGCATGTTTCATGTTTAAAGAACAATAGTAGAACAATGGTTAAAGAGGTTGGCAGAGCAAGGTAAGTACCTTTTGCGCAGAGCATTAAAATCCTTCTCTACAAATGATGGAAGTGACCTGCCTTTTACTACAGCCAAGTGTGTCGATCTGTAGAATTTCTGAACCCTCCCCACACTGGCTTAAAATGGAGCTTAGGTGCTCACCATGTCTGATCATCTGGGCATACTAACCAATCAAATATTTTTGCCTACTTCAGCATGAGCCTGGGGATCATGTTCAAGGTGATAAGATTCAGTGCAGGAAAGCATTTGATTTTAGTAGGCACCTTGCCCTCGGAGATTCTCAGGCTCTTCTGACTATCATGAACACATATACGGGAGGAAAATAATTCCACCTTCAACAGAATTAGTAAATTTCTGATGTCTCAACATTGGTCACTTAGAAAATAAAAATGACCACAAGGTGGAAAAAGTCTGATAGGAAAAGGTGAATAAACAAAAGACACACAGCGAGACTGTGGGATTTAATAAGTAATATTCTGGTTCTTGATTTGTATCTGTCTTGTGATGCTGCACTGAAACCAACCTGGAAGTATATGAATGCCTTCCACATTAACTGAAGTGGCCCCAGTGGACCCAAAGGAGTCACTGGCTCTTTGGATTATAGGCAGCTCTACTTGGGCTACGTTTTTGTGTGTGGTTAGTTTGCTATTTGGATGTGTGTGGAGGGGGAATGCAGTCCTTTCTTTCTATTAGCATATTCAGATAAATTTGATGAAAAGACAGTTACCTTTCCCATAACTGGTGTTCTTTGAGATTGTTGCTCATGTCTATTCCACAACAGGTGTGCGTGCTCACCACGTGCACCAGTGCCGGAAGTTTTTCCCCTAGCAGTACCCATACGGGAGCGTGCTAGCGACCCCTAGAGTGGCGCCTCCATGGGGTGATATAAGGGGCGCTGAGTGCTCCCCCCACCCTTAGTTCCTTCTTGCCAGACAACTCCGACAGAGGTGAAGGAGGGAGGGATGTGGAATAGACATGAGCAACACATCTCGAACAACACCAGTTATGGAAAAGGTAACTGTCTTTTCTTCTTTGAGTGATTGCTCATGTGTATTCCACAATAGGTGATTCCAAGCTGTATCTGTTGGAGGTGGGTAGGAGTTCACAGACACTCGGGACGGAGCACGGCCCTGCCAAACCCAGCATCCTCCCTGGCCTGAGAGACAATCGCATAATGTGAGGTGAATGTGTGAACTGAAGATCACGTGGCAGCTCTACAAATGCCCTGAATGGGGACATGGGCCAAAAAGGCAGCTGAGAAGGCCTGCGCCCTAGTCAAGTGAGCCTTCACAATTGGTGGCGGAGGTATTCCCACCAGATCATAACAGGTACAGATGCATGAGGTGATCCAGTTGGAGAGCCGCTGAGTGGAGATCAGCTTACCTTTCATGCACTTGGCCGAGGCGATGAACAGTTGCGAGGACTTTCCGGACTGCTTAGTCCACTCCAGGTAAAAAGCCAGGGCCTGTCTCACATCCAGCGTGTGGAGGCGGCGCTCCTCACTGGACACACGGGGGCTTGGGGCAGATGACTAACAGAAAAAATGTCCTGACCCATGTGATAGGCAGAGGGGGGAACGAAGGGTGGACTTTCTCTTTATGAAAATGCTGGACTTTTTCTTTATGAAACACCATTTACAGGGGCTCGGGGATGAGAGACCTGCCTAGCCAACGTGATTGCAACCAGGAAAGCCACCTTCCATGAGAGGTGCGACCAGGAGCACGTGGCTAGCGGCTCAAACGGGGGCCTCGTGAGATGGGCCAACACCAGGTTTAGGTTCCACTGCGGGATTGGGGGCCTAACATACGGGAAGAGGCAATCCAACTCCTTAAGGAATCGGCCTGTCGTAGCATGGGAGGATACCGTGTGCGATGGGGCGGATGGATGGCGATATGGCTGCTGGCTGCTGACTGCACCTTGCAGGCCCTGGGCGCTAAGAAGGGGGGGGGGACGGGTGGGTCAGGGATTGGGGCAGCCACCGGGGAAATGCCTCGTTCATCCGCTCATCTGGAAAACTGAGACCACTTTGCCAAGTAAGCTCAGCACGTGGAGGGCCGCCTGCTTTCTAGAAGGACACGCTGAACCCCTTCCGAGCACATCCTTTCCTCCCTTACTAACCACTGAGTACCCACGCCATGAGGTTGGGGTGGAAGAGGTGAGAGCAGGTCCAGGCGGTAGGGCAACGGCGGGGCGACTGCCAGGCCCGTGAGGGTCTTGTACCAATGATGCCTGGGCCATGCCAGGGCAATCAGAAGGACCCGGGCCGTGTCCGTCTTTATCTTTTCCAGGACCTTGCTGGTCAACGGGAATGGGGGAAAGACATAGAGAAACTGGCTTGACCAGGACAGGAGGAAGGCATCAGAGATGGTGCCCCATCCCAGACCCACCCCCGAGCAGAACCAGGGACAGCGACAGTTCTGCCGAGTCGCAAACAGGTCCACCTGGGGAGTTCCCCACACTTGGAAAAGTCTGTGCACCATCTCTGGGTGGAGAGACCACTCGTGCTAAGAGGAGAAGTCCCTGCTCAAGCAATCCGCCCGCACGTTCTGGGCACCCGACAGATGGAAGGCCCGTAGACAGATGCCGTGGGCTATACAAAAGTCCCACAGCCTCAGGGCTTCATGGCAGAGAATCAGGCCACACCTTGCCTGTTGATGTAGAACATTGAGGCCATGTTGTCCGTGAGGACCCTGACCAGCCTCCCCTCCAGATGCAAGCAGAAGGCCATGCATGCCAGCCGTACCGCCCTGAGCTCCTTGACGTTTATGTGGAGGGTCAGATCCTGAGCCGACCACAGAGCTTGGGTCTAAACGTTCCCCACATGGGCCCCCCATCCCAGGTCCGATGCACTGGACTCCAGTTCCAGTGACGGGGTCCTGCCCCTGAACAGGACCCCTTGGAGCATGTTTCTCGGGGAGGACCACCACCGTAGGGAGGTGATCACTGGCTCGGGCACTGTGAGGACTTTGTCCATCCTGTCCCTGGCCTGGGAGAACTCTGAGGCCAACCAGAGCTGGAGGGGCCTCATCCTGAGTCTGGCGTGACGGACCACATACGTGCACGCCAACATGTGACCCAAGAGCTAGAGGCATGCTCTGGCTGTTGTCACCGGAAACCTTGTGACTGTTTGATGACCCCTCCAGGGTCCCCAACCTGTCTGGTGGGAGGGAGGCTCTGGCCGACGAGGCGTTCAGGACCACCCCGATAAACTCTATGCGTTGTACCGGGACTAACATGGAGTTGGTGTTGTTTACCAACAGGCCCAAATGGTGCATGTGGACAGAAGAAGTGCCACGTGATGCTGCACCTTCGACCGGGAGCTGCCCTTGACCAACCAGTCGTCCAGATAGGGGAAGATCTGGACCCCCTGGCGCCTGAGGTAGGCCGCCACCACCAACATACATTTCGTGAATACCTTGGGGGCAGTGGACAGGCCAAATGGGAGGACCGTAAATTGGTAGTGTTCCTGCGCCACTGTGAAATGGAGGAAGCAGCTGTGCCCCTCGAATATATGAATGTGGAAGTACGCGTCCTGCAGATCAAGGGCGGTGTACCAGTCCCCGGGATCCAAGGAGGGGATGACTGAGGCCAGGGAGACCATGCAGAACTTAAGCTTCACCATGTACTCGTTCAGGCCTTGCAGGCCCAAGATGAGCCTGAGCCCCGCTTTGGCCTTCGGGATAAGGAAATAGTGGGAGTAGTACCCCTTGCCTCTGAAATCCCCTGGTACTGCTTCCACCGCTCCTAGGTCCAGGAGCTGCCCCACCTCGTACGTCCCAAAGGAGGGATGGGGGCAGGGGGTGGTTGGGCGGGGAGGAAGTAAACTGGAGGGTGTAGCCCCAGGAGATGGTGTTGAGGATCCATTGGTCCAAGGTCAGCCGTGACCTCTCCAGGAGGAAATTACACAACCGATTGGAGAAGGGAAGCTTTATTGAGGGTAGATCCCTGATGAGAACAGGCAGGGCGCCCCCAGGCGTCCCGTCAAAACCCCCTTTTCCCCGCTTGCTTGCCCTTGGAGGACCCAGGCTGGGGGGCAGGCCGAGACTGCCTCTATGGGTGCCTCTTATAGTCCCACGACTTCTTATAAGTGGTCTCGTATTTTGAAGGGTGGCCTGAGCAGGAGTCTGCTGCGGCTTGAACTTAGGTTTAGCCAGAGCTGGAACACAGAGACCCAGAGTCTGGAGAGTCATGCAGGAGTCTTTCAGGCCATGCAGCTTTGTATCCATTTGTTCCACAAACAGAGCTTTGCCATCAAATGGAAGGTTCAGCAGGGCAATCTGCGCCTCGCTGGACATCCCAGAGAGCAGGAGCCATGACGCCCTTCTCATGGACACCGCGGAGGCCATGTCCGCTGCATTTGAAGCTGCCTGCAGGGTTCCCCTGGCAGCCGCTATGCCTTCCTCCACCAGCACTTTGAACTCCTTCCTGTCGTGCTCCTGGAGGGAGTCCTCGAACTTGGGCAGGGAGCCCCACAGATTGAACTCATACTGGCCCAGGAGAGCCTGGCGGTTCACCACTCGTAACTGGAAGCTCGAGGCCGAATACATTTTTCTTCCAAATGAGTACAGCCTCCTTGAATCTTTTTTTTTCTGGGGTAGGGGCTAGTTGGCCCTGCCTTTCCCTGTGGTTGACCAACTCAACCACCAGGGAGTTAGGAGCAGGGTGGGTGTATAAGTATTCATGTCCCCTGGCAGGTACAAAATATTTGCGTTCCATTCTCTTAGAGATGGGGGCCAATTAAGCTGGGGTTTGCCACAGGGCATTTGAAATTTTCGCCACCCCTTTGTGGAGAGGCAAGGCCACCCTGCCCAGTACTGAAGAAGGCAGTACATTAAACAGGAAGTCAGAGGGCTCCTCCATCTCCTCTGCCTGGAGGTGGAGGCTTGATGCCACCCTTTTTAAAGAATTCTTCATGGGTCCTAAAGTCCTTCTGCGGGACGGAGGCAGGAGGAGCCGTAATCACCTCATCCAGGGAGGGTGAGGAGGCCAGTGCGGTACTTTGTATGTCCACCAGCATCGGAGGGTCCACCACCTGGTCGGCCTCCCACCGAATCCTTCCTCGGCGGTCTGGAGAGGGAGGCCGATGGGCCTTCTGAGGCTCCGGCCACTGAGCGAGACCCCACTGGGGGCGGCGTTGGGGGCCATGGTGCCCACTGGTACCACTGAGCTGGCCATGGGGCCTGGTGCAACTGCACCTGCTGTGGAACCGGTGGAGCTGGCTGTTTGTCCTGGCCCATTGATGGATGACTACGAAGGGAGGCCGGGTTGACATATGACCTGCTGCTATCCCTGGACCGGGAGTAGCGTCGTCGCCGGGAGCGCTGCTGACCACGAGACTGCGATCCCGACATGGAGGACCGGTACTGTTGGTAACAGCTGCTCCGTGATTGGCTCCGGTGGACGGAGCCGCAACAGCGAGAGGACGGCAATCGATGCCCGGGGCTGCGGAGGCAGTGCCATGGCGGGGTCCTGGAGTGGGACGACAAATGGGAATGATGTCGATGTTCGTGCCGTGACTGGCTATGATAAACCCTCTGAAACGAGGACCTTTGGTGTCGTCTGCCTCCGTCCCGTCGGTGTTCGCTCCTCAAGGTGGAGTGGTGCCAAGAGTCTTGGTCAGATGGAACCCAACCAGACAGGCTGGTGGGCGTCGAGGGTGATCCACGTGGACTTTGCCCTGAACGGTCACTGGGCAGCGAATGGCATCAGGAACATTCCCTCGACCGAGACTGGTACCGAGCCGGGGATGACTGCAGAGATCCCAGCGGCAGCATGCCTCTGGAGCGCGGGGCCGACATCAGCGGTGCTCCTGGTACCGGCATGGACATAACATCCTGGGCTGCCTGCAGGGCCTCCAGTGTGGAGGGCATCTGGACATCCAAGGAGGCCTGCTCCAAATGGGCCAGGCTACTCCGCTCGACTTGAATCAGAAATCTAGAGGCCGTCGGGGATCGAGGACTGCCCAACAGGTCTAGCCCCTGTCCTGGGTTTACTCCAGTGCTGTGGCGAAGAAGGCCTCTTCTTAGCCTTCTCGGCGTGCCCCGTGGACGGGGAGCGGTTGGTGACGACTAGTCGATGGTGCCGAAGGGTTGCCATGCACCGACACCGTGGTGCCCGGTGCCAACTCAGAACGGTGCGGAGGAGCTGGGGTCAGCACTGACTCCATCAGAGTAGCCCGGAACCTAATGTCCCTTTCTCTCTTGGTCTGAGATTTAAACGACTTGCAAATCTTGCAGTGATTGCTGAGATGGGTTCCCCCCAAAAGCGTAAACAGTCCATGTGCGGATCATTCACTGACATAGATCACCTACAAGTGTTGCATGACTAAAAACCTGGGGCATGGGTGCTCTAGCTAAACTAAACTAACTACAGGTACCAGACACTGAATGAACAAGCTGTTTCGGGGACGAGCTACAGCAAAGCTGGAGCAGAGCAGTTCCGAAGCACCTTCACTGGCGGCAAGAAGGAACTGAGGGTGGGGGGAGTGCTCAGCGCCCCTTATACTGCGCCATGGAGGCGCCACTCTAGGTATCGTTAGGGCGCTCCCCTAACAGGTACTGCTAGTGGAAAAACATCTGGCACCAGTGCACGTGGCGAGCACACACACCTATTGTGGAACAGACATGAGAAATCACTCGAAGAAGAGCCCTCTGCCCTGATACAGGCCCTCTGAACATTGCCAATGTTTCAGAAAGAAAAATAATTCATCTCCAGTTTGGCTGAAGGTTTGTTTTGAGTGGGGTTGGTTCCTATTCCAACCTCCCAAAACCTGTTTGCCCATTTCTACTTGGAACCAAGATACTTGTGCAGTATCAAAAGTTTATACTGTTACAATTCTGGTGTCGCTACTCACTACAGCTGGGATGGTCAAAGTGGCCTAAGGGAAAGGGGGGGTTCCCAACTCCTTCTGAAGATAAATCTTAATCTCATTGAAAACTTTCCCCTACAGTGGTAACACTGTAAATTGTGAGGCTCTCCACTGCAATTCAACTGCTAAGTATAAAAGCACATAGACTGATATCTGGCAGCTAAAAGAGCAACAGTAAAAGCAGAAAATAATTCCGCAGCACAAATATGCTTCCAAATTATACCACAGCTAGCATGGTTCGTATTTTATTTGCAACCTCAATTGGTCTGCTTGTAATTGTGTTTTTCTTTACCTGGATAACAGCCTTCTTATCAGCCTTTGGCAAGTTCTTTGCTTGGCGTTCCGCTTCTTCCCATTCCCTCATGACCTAAACAGCAACAAAACATGGAGCATAACTTTTGAGTTTTTCTCTGATGGTTTGGAATTTAGCAACAGTCAAATAACACAGTGCAGATAATCATCTCTTTTTCTCCCCTTATAAAGAATAGTTGCAACTTTAACAGAATCTTGTTGTCAAATTTAAAAACAAGAAACAGATCACCGTGTCTGAACATCATCCAAGTTCTCTCAACTTGAAGTTGCTAGAAGTGAAGCAATGCATTAACTGTAGATGTTTAACAGACCCTCCAGCATCAGCAGAGGAAGTAGAGTTACTAGATGGGTTAACCTACTGACCTTTTCATCTCAGAGAAAAACAAGAGTTTTAAATCTATTTTATGTCCTCAGTTAAAATGAACCAATTTCAACTGATTCTAAAAGGCATTTAATTCACATCACAAACTCTTCTAGTTTTTGATGGAGTACATCAGCTGGCTTTTGATCAGAACAGGGCAAGACTATGTGCAATTTCTGCTAGTCTGTTCTGTATGCATGCTGAACACAAAGAACTGAGCTTACTTATGTCCCAAGCACAATATTGGCAGAAGAACGATATAGGAAAACTTGCAGTAGGCTTATTTTGAACAATCTGAAAGGTCACCTGCCACAGGGAACGAAAAGCAATACTCTCTTGCAAAGGGGGGCAACTGCTGTTTCCTTCTCTGACTGTGTGTTCTATATGTGCCATTTGAAATCACTGTAAATTGTTATAAAAAACGTGACCTTGCTCATGAATGTTCCCATTTCATTCCTAGGCAGCAATCTTTTAAGACAGCACTTTCTGTGCATTAGTAGAACTTCTTCCACTGAACACTCATGTCCAAACAACAGTGACTTCTGTTTGCACTATTGCAAGTAAATAAATAAATAAAAACACCCCAACTTTCCTGCAAAGTACACAGGTTTCCCTTCCCCATCCCTCCCAATGGAAAATGCAGCCTTCATGACATTTAGAACAGAAACTCATTTAAATACTGTTTCCAAAGGGCAGGCATGACAGGGTCCCCGGGGTGCAACCTGGACTGTGGGATCGCTGAGCCCTCCAAACCCACTAATCTGGGCTGCCACTCCCATTGCGATGCTGATATCAAGCTACAAGCCTCTGACAGGCACTGCATGTACACAGACATCCACAGGCCGGGACACACCCAACTGAGTTGTGTGAACGATCTCCCAGTCACTCATGAACCATCAATAGAGAGGCTCCAGCCAATTCCCTTCGGCTCCCCAGAACTGTGCCGTCTTGCACTGGTCAGCAGTCTGGCCAATGTAAGCTCATTACCTAGTTCACCACTCTGACAAAAGGGTAGTGCATGTGCAACAGCCCTTGTTAACCTGAGCTAAGATTTCCCAAGCAGTTCAGCAACAACACACTGTTTTTAGGTAAAATATAAAATAGATTTATTAACTACAGAAAGCTAAATGTTAAGTGATTATAAAGTGGTAGGCATAAAGGTCAGAGACAATTACCTTAAGAAATAAAAATAGAAACACGCATTTTAAATCCTGAACTTTCAGTCTAAACCAGAGTTGAATCAAACAATGTCTCACCCTGACAGATGCTACAAGCAGGCTACAGTTCCTCAATAAACAGACTGGGACTAACCTTCCAGTCTGGGACCAATCTTCCCCAGTTGAAAGTCTTTTTCCTCCAGACCTTCTTCAAGGTGTTGAGATGGGGGCAGGGAGGAGGGAAGAGAGAGAGGCGCCAAGTGATGATGTCACTTCCCCTCTTTTATACTTTTTTTCAGCTTGCAGGAAAGATCCTTGCTGTGATGAGGGGTTCAGGCAGTCCCCACTGGTCAAGCAGTCTTTAGCAGTGGTCCCCAACCTTTTTCATCTGGCAGGTGCCAGACGACGAGCCACAGAGGACCATGGCGGCAGACGAGCATCTGCCGAAATGCTGCCGACACGAGGCAACGTCAATAGGCGTCGCTGCCGAAATACCGCCGACAAGCAGCAGCATCCAGAGGCGTCCAGCATTTTGGCAGATGCTCGTCTGCTGGCCAGTACATGGGCACACTTAGACGCCCCGGCGGGCGCCCTGGCGCCCACGGGCACCACATTGGGGACCCCTGCTCTATTGCATATGTGCCTTCTCTAAGGAGTCTCTGGGATAGTGGATTCTTTTCTTGATGGGTGTTGATGAGCCATTAACACTGTATGGCTATGGATGGCTACTCAATGGTTGTAACTGAAAGGCTGGTTGTGGGTGTTCCTAACCTCACAACATATTTCAGTAACTCACATAGTAATACTTCATAACTTCACATACGATAGTCACACAATCCAACAGGATATTAACGTTCAACAGATCAAGACTTTTAAAATGATGCCTCACAAGGTATACTTTGTACAAAACATATTAATCATATCACCATGGTGAATATGGAAGTTCCAGGGTGCTGCTTTGAGGTACAGAGTGTCACAGGAGGAAAAATGTAGGGTTCACAGTTACACATGCTATTTAGAAAGGAAGGAAAAAGATTCACTGTATATGCATTTCTAATACACTTTAAGGCTGGACTGCAATTTTGTTAGAATGCATCTCTACGATGGAAAGACATTAACTCAAAAAAAGCAATGCACACTGTTCCTCCTGAAAATGAGATGACGCCTTTCAAATTAGGCTATTTTGTTTTATATAGGGGTGTTTCTGGTCTTCAACAATGACTGGCCAAAGAGTAGTGAAATGCATTTTGGTAGCCAGTGTGATGCTGCGAATCCTAAAGTAAGCAAGTTTTACACTGCCTGCTTCTGGACTTCAGAGGCATATTGTTTTTGAACTGATTAGGAGTAGTGTGGCTGGTATTTAGATAATGGTTAGAAGCTCAGAGGTCATACTGTGACTGAAAAATATTTTAAAACAAATCGACCTGAAATTAATTAAGTCATGGCCTAGACCTCAATAAACTTCTACAAGCATCTATCAGTTGAAATCAGACGCCCTAAGAACATACATGAGGTGATAGTTTAAACATACTCCATCAATTTACAGGCTCTTCTAACTGTCCTATTTTGGCTAGTCCCAGAAATGTGGAACAAGAAAGGTGGAGAAGTTACTTATCTTGTATAGTAATTTGAGTTCTACGAGATGTGTGTTCGATTGAAGATTTTTGTCAGCAGCGTCTGCAGGTCTGCATTTGTGCCCTAGTCACCCTCATGCCCCAATACAAAAGTATATAGGGAAAGATCGACCCACCACCACATCTGTTCCTTCTCAATCATAGAAGTCCCAAGAAAGAGCTCCAAGGCAGACGGGAAGGAGGGCAGGTAGTGGAACACCCATAAGGACAGACATCTCAAAGAACTCAAGTTATTGTGCAAGATAAGTAACCTCTCCTTCGACTAGTGTCCCTATAGGTGCTCCCATCAGGAGACTCCCAAGAAGTACCTCCATCATGGAGAGGGGTGCCAAGGAAGCAGATATAGTACAGACCATAGGAAAGCTGTGTCAGTCCTGGAATCGGGCACGAGAACATAATGCTGGTAAAATGTATGAGGAGAACACCAGGTGGGTGCCCTACATTTTTGAGAAGTGCTACAGAGGTAGACTGTGCCCTGGTGGAATGAACAATAACTCTCAGAGGAGAACCACCACCAAGGCTTTTTAGCATTACAGCATCTGTAATCCATTTGGACAGTCTTTGGCTAGAGATCAGATGTCCTTTCATTTGTTTTTCAAAAGAGACGAAGAATTTAGCGGATGTCTGAAAGGGCTTAATCCTGTCAAGGCAAAAGCTTTTTTTAATGTCCAGTGTATAGAGGCTCCCTTCTTCTCTTGAAGAGTGACACTTGGGGTAAAATACTAGTAGGTGAATTTCTTCACTAACATGGAATTCAGAAGAATTTAGGAAGGAAGTGAGAGTGGACACAGTCATCTTATCTTGGTAGAACACCATATATGGTGAGTCCATCTTTAAGGACTGACATTCCCCCATGCTCCTGGTGGAAGTAATAGTGATGAGGAATGAGATCCTTAGGGACAAATGAAGGAGGAAACAACTCCTCAGAGGTTCAAATGTGGGTTTCCTTAGAGCACTGAAAACTAAGGCGATGTCTCATGGTGGAATTGTTTCCTTGACAGGCAGGAAGAGGTTGAATAGGCTTTTGCAATAGTGGGGTGGGCAAAGACTAAGAATCCTCTATGGAAGATGAAATGCTGTGATGGAAGTGTGCACCCCAAACTATGAGGGAGGCATCTGTGGTGATAATCCTCGTGGGAGGGGCAGTACCAATGGAACTCCATGCACACCTTTTGAGGATCCTTCCACCAGTTCATAGAATTGAGGACCTTCTGAGGTCTGGACACCTGCTTGGATAGATTGTGTCTGTTGGCTGTGTAGACGGTTCTCAACCATGCTTAAGGACACAGAGTGAAGTCTTGCTAAGGGGGTCACAAATGTGCCAGCTGCTACATGGCCCAGAAGTTGCCGGCACACCCTTGCAGTGTTTTATGGACCCTCTTGTATTGTTGAGACAAGGTTGGCCATTGTGGTGAATCGGTCCCTGATTCAGTATGCTCTGGCAGAAGAGGAGTCCAGAGTGGCTCTGATGAAGTCCATATGTTGTGTGGTGTTAGGGTAGACTTCTCCAAGTTGAAGTGGAGACCCAGAGTGTGATGCAGGGACAGGGCCTTTCTGGTTGCTGTCTGTGCTTTGAGAAGTGAGGGGCCCTTTAGGAGCTGATCATCCAGGTACGGAAAGACTATGATGCCTTTCTAGTGAAGATAGGCTGCTGCTGCTGACAGAACTTTGATAAAGACCTTTGAGGTGGCAGAGAGGCCAAAGAGTAGGATGCAATACTGGTAGTGGTCCATCTACCACAAAATGTAGGAATAGTTTGTGTGAGGGATGAATGGTGACATGAAAATAAATATCCTAAAGGTTGAGGGAAACAAACCAATCTCCTGGATCCAGAGAGGGAATTGCTGTTGTTAGAGTAACCATTCTGAACCACTGGGAGTGGACAAAGATATTTAAAGTCCTGAGGTCCAGGATGGATCTCCATCTCCCTCTTTTCTTCAGGATGAGGAAGCACCAAGAATAGAAACCTTTCCCGATGAAATCTGGTGGGACAAGTTCGATCGGCCCCAGAACTAGGAGGGATTGTACCTCCTGCTATAAGGAGTCTTTGTGAGCGGTAAAAGCAGCAAAGAGTCTTGTGGCACCTTATAGACTAACAGACGTTTTGGAGCATGAGCTTTCATGGGTGAATACCCACTTCGTCGGATGCATGAGATTTGTGAGCGGTGTCCCTGAAGAGGAACGGGGGAGGAGGGTGATAAGGGGCTGAACTGGAGAAATCACCTCCAGGATCCATCCATCTGAGCTGGTAGGCACCCAAGAAGGTAGGAAATGGGAGAGATGATCGCCCTAATAGGGGGAGGAGAATAGGTACTATGTTGGATCAGGAGAGAGAGATAATTCGTGACTCTCAACCACTGGGTCAAAACAGGCATTTTGAAGATGTCGCTGCCTCGGAGGTTGCTGAGGAGGAGGATCATCATTTCTTATGGCTTGTCTACACTACCAAGTTTTGTTGACAAAACTTATGTTGACACCCAAAATTCGACAAAACAAAAATCGCCAAAGGGTGTTCACGCTTGCTTCCTCTGTCGACAGATCATGTCCACATTGGGGACACCATCAGCCGGGTGAGCAATGCACCCTGGGTATGCACCCCAGTGTTGTGGGAAGGAAGAGCTGATCGCTGCGCATCTTGGGATTCTCTCCAAGTTCTCCCACAGCCCCCTCAGCTGCCGAGAGCAGCATCCTGAGTAGCTCTGTGAGCTCTCCCTGCTGAGGAATGGCAAAGCAGCACAGCAGTCTGTCCCCCACCCCCTGCAACAGCAGTCTGACTGTTGCTGTGTTCCTAGTGCCAGGCAGAACAGGAGCATTCCAATGATTTGCTCTTTGTTCCCCAAACAGAGCAGCACACAGATACTTCCCGGAGCTTTGAAAGGGGAGGGATGCATGCCTGCAGGGCAGCAGAGATCAAAACACTAAGCAGAGCAATCAGGGCAGGCATTGTGGGATACTAGCGGAAGAGAACTGTCGTCAAGATAATCAGCAGTGTCTACACTGGCTCTCTGCAGATGATAAAGGGAGGGGAAGAGACAAAAGTCTTTCATAGGGTTGGAAGTTTTTTGTCACCAAAACTCGGCGTTTTTGGCGACAAAAGTCCCATTGTAGTGTGTACGCTCTTGCTGTTTTGTCAGCAAAAGGCAGTTTTTGGCGACAAAACTTACCAGTCTAGACAAGCCCTTAGGGAATCTGGGCTTCTTCCTAGGCAGTGCAGCTAGTGTTGTGGGTGAGATTGTTGAGCCATCTGTAACCTGGTGTATTTTCTTTTTGTTGCAAGAACATTGATACTCAAGTGTAAAATTTAAAGAAGTCTGTGTGTTCTATAACTGTTAAAATACAGTCAGCATTGCATGTGAAAATATACAAAGTAAATATGCTCATAACGAACTCTAATAAATTCTCAGGCAGCATTTTTCTTACTTTGCCTATCTGTAAATTTAGATTATCATCAATAAAAATATGTTTTCGTGGGTTAGTATTGTGGTGAAATTGATGTTAACTGAAATTTACTGTTTAAAAAGCTAAACCTTCCAAGCCTAATCATAATGGTGGAACAAGGAGAGGTGTAGAGACCATCAAACCATTGGTTTGTGGATCGAACATTGTGTTGCATTTAGAAATGCACCTCTTAGCGTACAGCAGAGGTCTCAAACACACAGCCCACGCAGTTATTTGCTGCAGCCCGCCAAGCTCCCAGTACCCCCCCTCGTTCTCCCGGAGTTATTTCCTGCGGTCCCATGCTCTCCTCACCCGCCGTTCCTGCTCCTCTGCCTACCTCCAGGCGCTTCCTGCTGCCAAACAGCTGTTTGGCCTGCTTAGCACTTTCCAGGAGGGAGGGGGGAGGCGCGGGGAGCCGTGCGCTCAGGGGAGGAGGCGGAGAAGAGGTGGGGCAGGGGTGGGGATTTGGGGAAGGGGTAGGAATGGGGCAAGGAGGGGGCGGAGTTGGGGTGGGGACTTTGGGGAAGGGGCTGGAATGGGGGTGGGGAAGGGGCAGGGCCTCATGGAAGGGGTGGAGTGGGGGTTGGGGTTTTGTACCTTTATATGAAAAGGTGTCCGTGGTGCGGCCCTCGGGCCAAAGTACTAGTTCTCACGTGGCCCTCGTGGTGATTTGAATTTGAGATCCCTGGTGTACAGGGTGGTAATAATAATAATAGGAGATATACCAATCTCCTAGAACTGGAAAGGACCTTGAAAGGTCATTGAGTCCAGCCCCCTGCCTTCACTAGCAGGACCAAGTACTGATTTTTGCCCCAGATCCCTAAGTGGCCCCCTCAGGGATTAAACTCACAACCCTGGGTTTAGCAGGCCAATGCTCAAACCACTGAGCTATCCCTCCCCCCACGATGCATTAAGTGCACATTAAGCTCTTGTCTCTTTAGGTCATGATTTTGGTGGCCTTAAAAACTTGCCCAGACCATACCGGCAGTTTCTGTTTAGAAGACTGAATTATGAGAGAACATGGAAACTACAGCATTAATTCAAGTCACTGTACCTTTCTTTCTAAAACACCATGGTACGTGTTAAGTCTTGAGCATCAGCCTAGATTAGCAACTCTATGATCTTTTTTTTCCCCTTTTGTGGCTTTAAATCAGACCTTTAACCTCTCTTTAATACTCCTTTTCACTCTGAATTTGCAGTTAGAAGTTTTTGAAAACAACATTTCTTTGCCAAACAATTGATCTTTGTCCTTAAAACTAACCTTGAAATTTAAAGTCAAAGCCATTTTGCTAATCCACATGATGAAAACAAGCATTGTAGGCAATGTGATAAGAACATATTTGGCTACACCAGGTTTCACAGCCTGTTATTTCCCTAAACCCTTCAGGGTACAGGTGGTGAGATAATAAAGTGACAGCTCACATAGCCTGGCTGAGGAGATGAAAATTCTGGGATCCGGAGTTCAACTCTGGCGCGATGAGAATGAATGGCTTGTGGAAAAAGTAGAATAGCATGCTTATCTTTAGAAACAACATTCAGTGTAGTATTTGCACAAGCAGTATTTTAAGGGTTGGATTTTTGCAATCAGTCAAATCTGAAGTGCCAAAAGCCTCTATTTACACTAGCTGATGAGAAAAAATCATCTTTTTTTGCCAGCAGCCATCCATATGCATCAACTCTACAACCCAAAGAAAACTTCTATATTTTTTAGGTCACAGGTTTAGAGAAATTATGACAATCCAACAAAAACCTGTTAGCATCTGAGAACAAACAACTGCAACAAGAAAAATCATTCCGAAGACATACATTTGAAGAAAAAGGCTGCCTCAGGACCATGAAGTTGTCTCCTATGTGCTTATAAAGATATTCTTCTTCATTGAAAGAACAAAGCTATCAAGGCCATACAGATTTATGGCACTTCAAAGACTTGTCTGTTTCATGCCGGGAAAATGACAACTTCTAGGTTGAGATTTAAGACGCAAGGCATTTCAAAGTCAAACAGTCCTCAGGGTTCAGGACACACTGCATGCTATACTTTTTTGGGGGGATGGGAGGGTAAGAGGGATACAAGGAGAAAAGGGTAGAGGGAGTAACAAAAATGTTATTTATTATTAAGACAAATGCTAACCACCCAAATCCCGTTATACTTTGACCAGAGGAATTTATTCTGGCTATATTTTCTAGTGCATGGTAGGCCTACCTATACAGAGGGCATATATATGCTAATTTGTATAAAATCAATCATGCTAGTACAGGTACCTATCTCAGGAAAAGGTCTTATTCAGAATGCCAAAATCACAACACCAAGGTGAATCTCTGTTGAGAGCTTTCTTCCTAGATTTTGAGGTTGTGGCTTCCCTTGGTACTACTATGGGGGTAACCTCAACAATCTCCAAAGAACTGTGGCTCAGTAGCTAAGGAGGCACTGCTACTACTGAAAACGCATTAACCAGGCTTGAGTGGAAAATGATTCCTCACATGCAGCAGGATCACACAGACTCTGGGTGAGAGGAGGCAGCGCGTCCTATGGGCTAGGGTGGGAAGAATCATAGAATCATAGGACTGGAAGGGACCCCGAGAGGTCATCTAGTCCAGTCCCCAGCACTCATGGCAGGACTAAGTATTATCTAGCCCATCCCTGACAGGTGTTTGTCTAACCTGCTCTTGAAAATTTCCAATGATGGAGATTCCACAACCTCCCTAGGCAATTTATTCCAATGCTTAACCACTCTGACAGTTAGGGAGTTTTTCCTAATGTCCAACCTAAACCTCCCTTGCTACAATTTAAGCCCATTGCTTCTTGTCCTAGCCTCAGATGTCAAGGAGAACAATTTTTCTCTTTCCTCCTTGTACCAACCTTTTATGTACTTGAAAACTGTTATCATGTCCCCTCTCAGTCTTCTCTTCTCCATACTAAAACCCAATTTTTGAAATCCTTCCCCAGAGGTCATGTTTTCTAGACCGTTAATCATTACTGTTGCTTTTCTCTAGACTTTCTCCAACTTGTTCACATCTTTCCTGAAATGTGGTGCCCAGAACTGGACACAGTACTCCAGTTGAGGCCTAATCAGCGTGGAGTAGAGTGGAAGAATTACTTCTCGTGTCTTGCTTACAACACTCCTGCCAATACATCCCAGAATGCTGTTGGCTTTTTTTGCAATAGTTATACTGTTCACTCATATTTAGCCTGTGATCCACTATAGCCCCCAGACCCCTTTCTGCACTGTTTCCTAGGCACTCATTTCCCATTTTGTATGAGTGCAATTGTTTGTTCCTTCCTACGTGGAGTACTCTGCATTTGTTCTTATTGAATTTCATCCTGTTTACTTCACACTATTTCTCCAGTTTGTCCAGATCATTTTGAATTTTAATTCTATCCTCCAAAGCACTTGCAAATCCCTCCCAGCTTGGTATTATCCGCAAACTTTGTAAGTGCACTCTCTATGCTATTATCTAAAATAATTTATGAAGATATTGAACAGAACTGGACCTGGAGGACACCTCAATGTACTTTTCCAGCTTGACTGTGAAACACTGATAACTACTTTCCGACCAGTTATACACCTACCCTACAGTAGCTCCATCCAAGTTGTATTTCCCTAGTTTGTTTATGAGAAGGTCATGCGAGACAGTATCAAAAGCCTTACTAAAGTCAAGATATATCATGTCTATTACCCCCCCCCCCCCATCTACAAGGCTTATTACCATTAGGCACCATTAGGTTGGTTTGACATGATTTGTTCTTATCGAATCCATGCTGTTACTTGTCACCTTATCATCTTCTAGGTGTTTGCAAACTGATTGCTTAATTATTTGCTCCATTGTCTTTCTGGGTACTGACTGGTCTGTAATTCCCTATGTTGTCCTTACTTCCCTTTTTATAGCTTGGCATTAGAACAGAGGTTCTCAAACTGGGGGTCGGGACCCCTCAGGGGGTCGCAGGGTTATTACATGGGGGGTCGTGAGCTGTCAACCTCCACCCCAAACCCCGCTTTTGCCTCCAGCATTTATAATGGCGTTAAATATAAAAAATGTGTTTTTAACTTATAAGGGGGGGTTGCACTCAGAGGCTTGCTATGTGAAAGGTGTCACCACCAGTACAAAAGTTTGAGAACCACTGCATTAGAAAGCCAAAACTACCACTGTGAGTGTGTGTGTGTGTGGGGGGGGGGGGGGTGTCCCAAGAGTGCATCATACCCTGACAGCAGCACCAGAGCCTGCCCACCGAGTGTGGGGAATACAAAAAAAAGTCAGGCTGTGAATCATATTTGCCAACCTACCTACTCCATAGCTGGCACTGACTGCTGCCGAATGGCCAGCAGAAGCTGGGTTTTCACACTGGTGGTGGGCAGCAGGGAGGGCCCACCAAGACTACTGCTCTGAGCCTGGCTGATGAGGGAGACATGGACCATTAATGTCTGGTCCAGGGAGTAGCAGCAGCCCATCTGAATTGTATGTTTTATTGGTGTCACGTGGGACACTGGAGAGTTGATGCCCTCTGAGCCACCATCTCAGGAAGGAAAGCTGTCCTATGTTATATAATCTATATCTATAAAACCCATAAAAGACCATACCAACATCTTCCCATGACACACAAAGCCTGCCTCCCCCCTCCCCCCTGCAATATCAGGGAATTAGCTTCTGAACAGCCTAGAGGCAGAACCATCATCTGCTGGTATTCTAGAAGTTTAAGTCTCACCTCTCACATACACAACCCAAATGTTCAAAGTTACACTGTAGGATGAATAATAGAATTCAGCATTTTGGTTTGGAACTACTTCATATTTCGCTTGTTAAATTACACTGTTGCTACAGAAATAACTCAAAGCCCTAAGAAAGCATTAATATTAAACTGAAGACAGTTTACGCCTTCCCAAAAATCCAACTTGCATGGTAAACAGGACTATGCTTGGAGATGAAACATTATTTTTAAACTGTTCCAAATCCCAGCACAAACTATGATTCCTAAAATATTGCTGAATTTCAAGAACAATAATTTGTAAAGCCTCAATATGCTTGGGGGAAAAACAAACAAACATACTGCTCTCCTTTGACTAAAGTACAACAGCTGGTGCTGTCATGCTATTTACCAACCAAACCTAAATAGAAGTTTAAAATACCAGGAAACAGGAACAAGGGGGTGGGGGTGGGGGCGTGGAAGAGGGGTGCACGTGTGCATCTGTAACTAGTGGACACACACAAGAGAGAGAACTGGGAAGGGAAAATCCCATCAGGACAAGAAATAAGAACTAGGGCAGATTGAAACTGATGAAGTTGTATTGACAAAATAGCAAAAATGTTTAAATGTCATATTTGAATGGACTAATAACTATCTTGTCAGCACAGAAGCATGGTTTTCTTGATGGTGGCTTTTTGGTACTTCTGTTGGTAAAAACTAAAATATGTCACCGTATTAATGATTTGTATTACAGTAGTGCCTAAATACCCCCAGCAGGCCTCACTGTACTAAGTGCTTTAGTACGGGACAGTTCATATCCTGAAGAGTTTATAATTGAAGTGATAGAGACAAATGATGGGAGAAAGGAGGTAGTTTTATCTTCCAGTTACAGACGTGGAATTCAAGAGATTAAAAACCATATTTTAAAAGGTAGTTAGGTGCCTCAATACTTTAAAAAATATGGCTCTAAGTGACTTGTCTGAGATCAAACAAAACACAGGAATGGACCAAGATTTCCCAAGTCTTGGTCACCATCATAACCATGTGATCATGCTTTTTCATAGAGGAAGATCTGAGGCACAGAGCTGTCTCAAGCTATTAAACAATCACAACACAAGCCTGATCTGGCTTTACAGTGCTCCTCTCGAAGTTCCAATCAATGAACCAACTCAGTCATAGAGGGAAACAATTTGAGTCATAACAAATTTGAAGATTTTCACATGGCAGGAAAATAATTTATTTTTGAGAGTTTCACTGAAAGCAAAGGGAAACCAGAGATGGATTGTGTGAGAGAATACACTGACCTATTGCTATCAGTCCCACTTTAAGCAAACATGGGGTAATAAAGGCATCCAAACCAATCAAAGACTGTCACTGTCATTCTACCTGACCTGCTGGGGATAAATTATGAGCAGGAGCAGTTGGGACACAGATGCAAAACTCTGCATGTAGTTGGAGATGGGATGAGGGAAGGCAAATAGAATTTATCCTGTCAGTTTTTTTAACATTGCAAATCTTAGCCCCTCAGTTCTCAATCTTTGTGGGGAAAAAAGTCAGATGATGAGAACAGTGTACAAGACAATGGGATACTTGAAGCATAAGTAAAAACTAATTTTTAAGAAGTTTTTTAATATTTCAGTCTCCCTTTAAATTGTTTCCCAGCAGTATGACATTTTATTTCATTTTTAAAGTTAGTAAAAATGCTTGCTAACATGTATTTTAAGAGAATTTTATTTTAAAGTTTTCTGGAGTTACAATTTCTCTGCTTTTCCTGTTAATCGATGTAATTCCAAGTACTATCATTGTTTTTTAATTGCATACTCACTCCATGCTGCTTTCTGGGTGATTACACATTTGATTAGTTCTCCTATATGAACCTTTCAGCTGTGGGAAAGGGTGGTTGGATGGGGCAGGGGTCCCAGGAGGGCAGTCAGGAATGAGAGAAGGGGTTGGATGGGGCGGTCAGGATTGGGGGTTCCGGGGGCGGTCAGGGGACCAGGAATGGGGTATGGGTCCCGGGGGGTGAAGGACAGGCCACAACCCCCTCCCCTAATGGGCCCTCCATACAATTTCTAAAACCCGATGCGGCCCTCAGGCCAAAAAGTTTGCCCGCCCCTGCTTTATACACTGCCTTTTATTTGCCAAGCAACTCTCCTTGGCTATGCAGTAATTTTAAGATACTGCTTGCGGTTGGCCACTTAAAGAATGCTATTATTGACAGATACTCTTTGTGTGATAGGCTACACCAGGATGTATTATAAAAGGATCTATTCTATTATTGCAGCCTCACCAAGAGCTTGTTACTAATGGCACGAAGAGTTTCAGATGAGACTACTTAACTTCACCATTGGAGTTCAGTGAAGAATTTCCTCTCTACCTCTGCTTATCTACTGGAGACAAGGGGCACTCCCATGCTAGTCAAACGCAGAGCTTGAGGACAGCTTTGAATTAGGCTCTCTTATGTATTAGTACAATGGACAAATTTGCAGCACTATCAGCTTGGCCACCAAAGTAATTTTAATTAAGATGGTGATGTTTCTGAAAGGCAAAGGAGATCAGTGCTTTAATGTTTTCAGTGGGTTTATTTCAGAATTTCCCTTTTCTTTATTGGCAGTGATAACATCCACTTGTTATGCTGCTGGTGAGATATAGGTCAAATAGCCAAGAATATACCCCTCTGCCCTAATAGTTTGCTGTCATATTTGCTGTGTGTAGATTTAAAACAACAAAGAGTCAGGTATCAATGACGTGTCTTGTTTACCTGTAGAGTGCCAAACATAACTATAGTGCTATATTAATAAGTAGGGTGAACTTGTTTCACTTACTCTTCATAGATCTGAAAATTTCACTGATGCTTGAAGGTTATGGGGTTTGCATTATGCAGGAGAATAGGCAGTATACAGGAGAACGGAAAAAAGAAGTAAAATCCAATAGGGTAAAGGAGCAGAGAATGAAAGTTATAATGGAAAAATTATAGTACAAATACCTGTACACAGTGTATCCAACTTGTACCAGGTTAGCTTTCAGGGTCTGCTGTTCTGTCCCTAGTATGTATTGCAAGCTTCCTTTGCACTTCTTTTTTAAAAATATTTTTTTCCTCTGTGCTGCTTATGGAAATACCACTGGAAGAGTTTCTATTAGCACTTCCATTACAAATCCTGTTTCTGAAAGAGATATAAGCTTAGCTCCTAATGTTCAACAGGATGAAATATGGTATGTAGAGTCTCAGACTATATGAGTCTTTTCGGTTAAAGGAAAAATAATGTGGCTTAATATTTAGTTCAAAAGCCTGTATCTTCCTCCCTGCTTTTGTTTTAGATGCATTTCATGTCACCTTGGGGTACACGTGCGTGTGCACACACACACACACTAACTCCCCCTTCTTGATTTTAACAAATACATGGCAAAGTGTGTGTATAGCTACAGGAATAAACAAGCCTTCAGAGATTTCCTTAGCTGCTACTGTATGATCTTGTACGCACTGGGGCAGCTCCCAATTTAAAGACTACAAACAATTTCTCTCTCTCGTTCTCTAATGAGTATCACTGTTTTTTCATAGAAAAAGTTTTGCACACCACCGCAGATAAGCCATGGAAAATTATGATCAAATCACAGATATGTGATCCATTTGTAAGTAGCAAAAATTTCTGTCCTGATTCGCGTAATTGGCAGCAACATCCTTTCACCTTCTGCAGAGAGTCAGAAAGGAGAGATTACTTACCTTACAGTAACTTGAGTTCAAGATGTTTTGTTCCTAGGTGTGCTCCACTGTAGGATGCATGCATGCCCATCAGACCAACCTGAACTCCTTCTTTGAGAAGGTAACTGATTTTTTTAGACAAAGGAAATGCAGTAGATCTAATCTACCTGGATGTCAGTAAGACATTTGATACAGTTCCACAGGGGAAATTATTAGTTAAATTGGAGATGATGCCGATTAATAGGAGAATTGATGGAACTAGTTGAAGGGGTGACTATAACGGTTTTACTGAAAGGTGAACTCTCAGGCTGGAGAAAGGTTACTAGTGGAGTTCCTCAGGGATCAGTCTTCAGGATCAATCTTATTTAACATTTTTATTACTGACTTTAGCACAAAAAGTGAGTGAGTGTTTGCTATTAAAATTTGCAGATGACACAACGTTGGGAGGTATAGTCAATATGGAGGAGGACTGGAACATCATACAAGAAGATCTGGATGAACTTGTAAAATGGAGTAATAGAAATAGAATGAAATTTACTAGAGCAAGGTCATGCTTTTAGAGACTAACAACAAGAATTTCTGCTATAAGCTGGGGATTTATCAGTTGGAAGTGACAGTGAAGGAGAAAGACCTGGGTATATTGGTTGATCACAGGATGACTATGAGCCATCAGTGTGATGCAGCCATTAAAAAGGCTAATGCAGTCCTAGTATGAATCAGGCAAGGAATTTCCAGTAGAGATAGGGAAGTGTTAATACTATTATACAAGGCACTGGGGCGACCACATCTGGAATACTGTGTGCAATTCTGGTCTCCCATGTTTAAGAAAGATGAATTCAAACTGTAACAGGGGCAGAGAAGGGATTCTAGGATGATCCAAGCAATGGAAAACCTACCCTACAGAGGAGACTCAAAGAGCTTGGCTTGTTTAGCCTAACCAAACGAAAGTTGAGGGGAGATATGATTGCTCTCTATAAATACATCAGAGGGATAAATACTAGGGAGGGAGAGGAGTTATTTAAGTAAAACGCCAATGTGAGCACAAGAACAAATGGTGATAAACTGGCCATCAACAAGATAGAAACCTTTATCTAATTTCAAGCCTAACGATCAGAGGAGTGAAGTTCTGGAACAACTTTCCAAGGCGAGCAGTGGGAACAAAAAGCCTAACTGGCTTCAAGACTGAGCTAGATAAGTTTATGGAGGAGATGGTATGGTGGCACTGCCTACAATGGCACGTGGCCCAGCCGTGACTGCCTGGAGCAAAAATCCCCAACATGTGGAGACAGGACACTAGATAGGGAGGGCTCTGAGTTACTACAGAGAATTCTTTCCCAGGTGTCTGGCTGGTGGGTCTTTGCCCACATGCTCAGGGTCTAACTGATCACCATATTTGGGGTCAGGAAGGAATTTTCCCCCAAGTCGGATTGGCTGAGATCCTGGAGGTTTTTCGCCTTCCTTTGCAGCCTGGGGCATTTGCAAGTTTAAACCAGTGTAAATGGTGAATTCTCTGTAACTTGAAGTCTTTAAACCATGATTTGAGGATTTTTAGTAACTCAGCCAGAGGTTATGGGTCTACTTCAGGAATGGGTGGGTGAAGTTCTGTAGCCTGCAATGTGCAAGAGGTCAAACTGGATGATCACAATGGTCCCTTCTGACCTTAAAATCTATGAGTTTATGAGCTCTTGGCCGCCTTGTGCCTCCAAATAAAGGCATATAGGGAGGCACAGGCCTGACACCACTCAGTTCCTTCTCAATTGCAAAGCAGAGCCTCTACAGCCGAGAGGAAGGTGTGCGGGAGGTAGACTACTGATCGGGACAACACATCTTGAACTCAAGTTATTGTAAGGTAAGTAACTGCACCTATTTCTTCAAGCTTATGTCTCTACTGCTGCTCCACTGTAGGAGACTCCGAAGCAGTAACTCAGCAAAGAGGTAGGTGCTGAGAAGACAAATTTAGGACAGTTTGGAGGACTGTATCAACAAAGATAGTATCTCTGGAAGCAGGTAAGTTGGCACAATGCTTGGCAAAGGTATGGATAGAAGACCAAGTAGCAGACCTACAAATGTCTGTTTTGGGAAAGTCTTTCAATAGAGCCAAGGATGTGGGATGTGCTGTCACTGTGAAACGTCTACATCCCAAGCCAATTCATAGCAGGTTATGATGCAACCTGAACCCCCTTAGTCTTTTTGTGTGGAAGTAGGCTGGCCCTTCATTCTCTTTGCAAGTGATACAAATAGCTTAGGAGAGGCCCAGAAGGTCTTAGTCCTGTTGTCAAGGTAGAAGGCAAGGGCCCTTCTGATGTCTAGCTGGTCTCCTCTCTGGAGGTATGATCTTTTGGGTAGAACACTGGGGAATCTCTTGATTAATGGGATATTCCAAAGAGACCTTTGAGAGGAAGCGAGGATGGGGATACAGTGCAACCGTGTCATTTCAGAAGATAGTATATGGACAATCAGCCATGAGAACGCCAAGCCCTCCCATTTGACTAGCTGAAGTGAAGGTTATAAGGAATGAAGTCTTGAGGGAGCTGTGGAGGGAACAAGTAGCCATCAGTTCAAAGGGAGACTTCCTCTGGGCATTATGAACCAAACTGAAGTCTTGTTGTGGGGGACTGGGTTCTGTACAGGCAGAAATAGATTGCATAAGCCTTTGAGGAATCTAGTTGTAGTAGGGTGGCAAAGACTGTGAAACCTTTGATGGGTGAGTGAAAGGTGGTGATAGTAGTCAAATATACTCTGATTGATCTCATAGATAGACTTTGCATTCTTAAATCCAAAAGGTAGTCCAGGATTTTGGAATGTGGAATCACTGAGGCTTGGGAAGAGTGAAGACAAAATCAGGAATGGTCGCATTTCCACTTCTGAATGCAAGTCTTGCGACTATTAGGTAGGAGAACTGACTGGACCTTCCCTGAACAGGTTAGATCCATGCTCAAGAACCACCTAGAAACCATGATTTCAAGTTCTAGGAGGAGAGGCTAAGATGGATTAGGATTCCTGAGTTCTGTGACAGGAGATCTTTCCTAAGAGGAAGTAGAAGAGGCATTATCACAGAGAGATAAAAGAGGTTCGAGTACCACACTCGTCTTGACCAGGACAGCACTATGACAATAACACTTGTGCTTTCCTGACACAGCTTGAGTAAAGGATTAGAGGTTGAGGCGAGTAAGCATACAGCAGGGTACAGGGCCCACAGTGTTAACAGGGCATCTTCCATGTCCTCCTATGGAGCAGAAAAGATGGCATTTTGTATTGTTCAGGATGGCAAAGAGATCTGCTTCTGGGAAACCCCAGATCTGGCAGATGCTCTGGAAAACAGAACTGTTGAGCTCCCACTCGTGATCCTGAGGAAAGCGACTGCTCAGGAAGCCTGCAGTTATATTCTGGAGGCCTAGAAGACAGATAGCTGAGACTTCTATCTGATATAAAAGGCACCAGTTCCACAGCCTTAGAGACTCTGCACATAAGGATTGGAATCTTGTTCCACTCCTGTCAGTTGATGTAAGACATTGCAGCCCTGTTGTCTAGCATTACCTGACGGAGTGGCCCTGTATGGGTGAAGGAAGTGATGTCAAGCATAAAAAACTGCTCTCAGCTCCAGAATGTTGATGTGGAGTGTGACCTCTTGTGTGGACTACCTGCCCTGGGCTGGGGCACACTGGGAGGTGGCCCCCATCCCAGAAGAGAAGCACCAGTTGTCAAGATCTTTTGAGGGTGGGGGAATGTGAGAATGGGATTCCCAAGCAGATCTTCAGTAGGTCTTTTACTATCTGAGAGAGTCCAGAACCTTCTGAGGTACTGGGACTCATTTGGAGAGACTCTTTGGTGTGTACACAAACCTCAGCCATGTCTGAAGACATATGAGGTACAGTCTTAGGAAGCATGATGAATGTGCAGGCCAATATGTGGCCCACGAGTTGTAGGCAGGTCCTTGCAGTTGTTTGCGGGCTCTGTGGTGTTGATAAGATTAGACTGGACACAGTGGAGAATCTTTTCTTGGGGAGATAGGCTCTGGTGGTTAGGGAGACTAGAGTGGCTGCAATGAAATCTATTCTTTAATTAGTGTTAATGTAGGTTTCTTTTGATAGATGCAAATGCCAAGAGACTGAAATAGGGCTAGAGCTCTGGAGGTTGCTGATTAGACCTCTAGAGTTCATCGACCCCTGAGGAAGCACGCATCCAGGTAAGTGAATACTACTCTGCCCTACTGATGTAAATAGGCTGCCACCACTGAATGAAGCTTTGTAATGACCCTCAGAACTGTGGAGAGCCTGAAAGGAAGGATTCGGTACTGGTAGTATCCTCAGTCTAGTTTGAAGCACAGGAAGTGTTTGCGGGATGGGTGTATAGCTACATGAAAGTAGGCATCTTGAAGGTTGAGGGTGACAAATCAGTCTCCTGGATCTAAAGATGGATTGATAGTGGCTAACATAACTATCCCGAAGTGCTGGGGAAGAATAGGTGTTCAGGTTTCTGAGGTCAAGGATATGAGGTCTCTATCATCTGCACCTCTTGGGAACTAGTTGGAATAGAACCCTCTGCTGATGAACTTTGGGGGAAGTGACTCAATCACCCACAAGCGTAGGAGAGACTGGACCTGTTGTTTCAAGAGAATTTTGTGAGGGGGGTCCCTGATGCGTGATGAAGGGGGAATAACGTGGAAGCAGATGGAGTATCCCAAATCGATCACTTCCAAAATCTAGCTCTCTGAGGTAATTAGTTCCAAGGCAGGGAGGAAGTGGGATAGCTGATCTCCAAAGGGGCATTGGATGGAATCATTCAGCACAAGATCCGGGAACACAGATTGCTCAAGGCCCTCACCGAGATGTCAAAACTGTTTCTTAGAGGGAGGTGCAGATGATCTGTCTGTACAAGGGAGATGATCCTTTTTCAGAACTCCAGATCTCCTCCTCTGAAGTCCAAAGATCTGGGAAACACTTGTTATTGGTTATAATGGAGTGGCCTAGATTGCTGCATGTGAGACCTACTAAACTGTCTCTTTCTTGCAGGAATGTAAATTCCCAGAGACCATAAGCCAGCTCTCGAGTCTGTCAGAGAACAAACAAGTCTCTCAGGGAAATAAATCTGAAGGGTTCTGGAGGGTTATGGTATCCAGAAGACTGAGTTAGTACTGAGGCTTGGTGGTGAGCACAGTACCATGAAGCTCATAGAGGAGCTTCCCTAACCTCGGAGCCCAGAGAGGGAGATGATAGCAACGGGGTGTGCATCTCTCGGTGCCTGGAAGGAGTCGTCTTCTTTTTAGAAGCCCTAGCCTCTGAAGGTGCTGCTGCCAGCAGGGTGGCCTGGGATACTGAGGCCAAAGTTGAGCCCCTCTGGCGCTAGTGAACACTCCATTAGAAAGAGCTTCAGTCTAGCCTCTATATCTTTTCAACCTCTGCCTTTAAAGACCTGTACAGCCCTTCAACTTAAATGCGAAGTTGATGTCTCTGAGGCAGAAGAGACATCTTGAATGTCTGTCACTATGGGGAAAAGACCTGTGGCAGGTCTGGCAGGGTGTGATGAAGTGTTCACATCACACTTGCCCTGAAAGAGTTAATGAAGACTAAGAAGGGGGCTAATTAACACAACTGTCCACAGCTGAGAGGAATCAGGTAGCTAAATATCCCCCAGACCAAGTGAGGGAGCCTAGATGGGAAGGAATGGGCTGGCCTGGATTTATAGAGGCAGGAAATTGGCAGCTGAGGGGGCTGCTGGGAAAGCCTGTAGGAACTCTCTGGGAGCAACGTCTGCAGGCTGCAGAGATGTAGCCTGCAGTTGCTCCCTGGGAGGAGGGAGTGGTGAAGCTGGCAGACCCAGAGAAGGAAAGGAGCCAGAAGGTTACGAAAGGGCTCAGAGAAACATGGCGAGGTCCAGAGTAGAACAGACCTTGACTGCTGATTAGAGGGTCCCTGAGCCAGAACCTGAAGTAGGAGGTGGGTCTGAGTTCCCCAACCAGCCACTGGGGAAGTGACACTGTGGGGTAGTGAGTAGCAAGACTGCCTGAGCCTATTTATGGGAAGAGACTTTCCAACCTCAGATGGGGAAACCATTAGGTAACCTGGCTGGGAGACCAAGTCTTAAAGAGGCTGCAGCAGCTCATGGAGCGAGAGAGGGGCTGTAGACCCAGAAAGAGAGGTGGAGGACGGCATGCAACTGCAGGAAGGGACATCGACCTTGTGAGCTATTTCCTAGAGTGACCAGGAGGAGGTGCCATCCTAGTGGTGCGCAACCCACCCCGTCACACAGGGCTTAAACACCTGGATCTTTGTAATAACCCAAGAGGCAGCGGACCAAAGAAAGAATGAGAGAAAACAGAAAAAAGTAAGGGGAACCCTCTTCTAAATACAACTGTACAAGACAGAAGAAATAACAATAACTACAAAAATAAGGGAAAAAATTCTAGAATGATAAACTAAGAGCGGAAGAAAGCTGAGAATAAATGGTCATGCAATTGTTCCATCAAGTTGTAGGCAGCTGAGAAGGAACTAAGTGGCAGCATGCTCGTGCCTCCCCATATGTCCTTATTTGGAGGCATAAGGTGCTGCTCTGAGCAGGTGCAGGCCTGCAGATGCTGCTTTGCATTCTCCAGTCTGGAGTTCACAGGCATGTGCGTATCCTATGATCAAGCATGCACAGGGACATATACTTGAAGAAGACGGAAACAACTGGTCTCTTTTCTCTGCTGTAGACTGGAAGAGCAGCAGGTAAAAGTCCCGTGAGTTTCCCCAAAATACAGGAAGTCAAGGAATTCATTAATCCTGTGATCCATCCGACAAGACACCAGCCTTAATTATGAACAACCAGTATGACTTACCTGAGACATTCTTTCACGGTGCTTGGCTTCAAGTCTCTCCTTAGCTTTCTGGAAATAGGCATGCTCGTTCTCATCACCAGGTGTCTCCAAGTATTTGTCAACAGCATCAGGAGTGCTGGCAGCTGTGGTGGGGACTAGGGTAGGAGTTTTATAGGAGAAAGGGGAAAAAGCACAATTTAAGTTTAGTATAAATGAAGTTCATTTGAACACAGGAACGAACATCGTTCTTTTTCCAGTAGACTGAAGCCATTCAAGTAACTTCAGTCAGGAGACTAGCTTTATAAAACGTCTGTATCAAATATATATAAAAAATTGTGGCATCGGAGAAAGATTTCACCCTTTTTTATAGCTCAGGAAAACCTCTTCCACTCAGTACGTTACTTAAGAGATTATGAGCTATTGGCAAAGGAAACATGCAAAGAGCAAACACACTCAGCACTACCTAAGGCACATAAACTGACAGCAGACACGTTTTTCAAAACCACGTGCTTTATTTATTTATTTATAAAGATTAAAAACATATAACAAAACAAACACACTTTAAAGCATCTACAGAGACCATATAAACCACAACCATACTGCAGTCCAAGGACATTCCATTCAAAAATCCCTCTCACTGGCATTCTGTCTTCAAAGATGTGTTTTGTTCCCAAGAACATGGATTTAAAAACCCTATGCTATTAAGTTGATCAGTGCATTGGAGGGTTAACAAGAATACTTGTTTTTTTAAAAGACACTCCTATGAGATAATCAACCCATTCTTCCATGATTCAGTTGCAACCATCAACTGCCGAGTAACAAGGGAAAACATTTTCTAGCAGAGATTTACTGAAAATCATGGACTCCACAACCATCCGCTATACTGTAATTTTTAGGGTTATTCCATATTTTTTTATTGCACTCTACCATATTTTGAACATTTTAAGATTTAATTTAAACAAAATGCACCTATTGCAAAGGTATAACCATGACAACAATAGAAACAAATAAAACCCTCCAGGCAAACACCAGCTGCAAAAAGTTGGACCCTTCTCTACTATGTTTATACGTAGTCTTTAAAGCGTGATTGGGCCTAATATTTTTCTTAATAAGTACAGTAACTCCTCACTCAATGCTGTAGTTATGTTCCTGAAAAATGCTACTTTAAGCAAAACTATGTTAATCCATTTTCCCCATAAGAATTAATGTAAATGGGGGAGGGGGGGGGTTAGGTTCCAGGGAAATTTTTTTCACCAGACAAAAGACTATATATATAGATAGATAGATATACACATACACACACAATTTAAACAAACAATTTAATACTGTACACAGCAATGATGATTGTGAAGCTTGGTTGAGGTGGTGAAGTCAGAGGGTGGGGTATTTCCCAGGGAATGCCTTACTGCTAAATGATGAACTAGAACAGCTGAGCCCTCAAAGGTTAACACATTGTTTTTAATGTAGCCTCACACTCTACAAGGCAGCACAGATGGAGGGAGGGGAGACAGAACGGCAGACAGAGACAGACACACACCCCGTGTGTGTATATGAGAGAGATGCGCATTGCCCCTTTAAGTACGCTGACCGCACTCTAAGTACATTGCCATTTTAAGTAGATCAGTAAGTTGAGACAGCAGCTGCTGCCAGCAAGCTCCCCCTGTCCTGAGCCCTGTTGTGTCCACCCCTGCTCTAAGGAGACTGGATAAGCGGCGGGCAGGAGGAGTGGGATACCCTGATATTAGCCCCCCCTGCACTCCCCCACCCCCACCCCACACAGCAAGCAGGAGGCTCACAGGAGCAGCTCCAAGGCAGAGGGCAGGAGCAGCACACAGCAGTCGGGGGAGGGACAGCTGAACTGCCGGCAATTGATAGCCTGCTGGGTGGCTGCCGCACAGAGAACTCAGGGGAGCGGGGAGTTGATGGGGGAGGGGGGCTGCTGGTCCACCCTGCTTCCAAGCCCCCACCACTAGCTCCAATGGGCTGCTCTTCCTGCAAGCAGTGGGCAAAGCAGGGGGTTGCCAAACAACGTTATAAGAGAGCATCGGGCAAGTTTAAACGAGCATGTTCTCTAATTGATCAGCAACGAAACAATGTTAACCGGGATGACTAAGTGAAGAGTTACTATACAATTTCTTTTTCTATTTTTATTTTAAACTCTCCTGTTCCTTGCCAGAAACCCCAATTTGAATGGAATGTTAAGTTATACAATTACAATGCCAAAGAGTCAAGAAATGCAAAAGCTGTAATATTTTCTACTCTTGGAGTCATTATGTAATTATGATGTAATGTAAATATAGCCCTATAATTCAGTCACCTACGCATATTCACCCACATGGTTAGTAGCCAACATACATTTATTAATCATAATATTTTGTATATATGTAGTGTACAATAGTTCTTACAACAATCCTGTGAGGAAAGTAAAAAAAGTTATTCCCATTTTACAGATAAGGAAACTGACACACAAAAGGTTCACTTACTTGCCTAAAATCATGTAATCGGACAGTTTCAGAGTCAAGATTAGAACACGGGAAAGTCCTGGCCCCTGATTCTTTCCTATGCTCATCAGACCAATCTGCCTCCAGTTGTCACACCACTAAACATAAATTTCACCCACAAACATACAACTTACATGGTTTTGCTGGATGCCCATGCTGTTTTTATTACAAAACTTTTACAGAGCGTCTTAAATTTACAAGATGCTTTACAAATGCAAGACAAGGCAAATAATTTGTTTTAGATTAAGACATTCCTGCTATGGTACCGTGTTCTCTATTGGAAAAATGTATTAGCACTGATGAATTCCAACTATGATCATTTGGAACTTCAACTGAGTGAAGAGAAAACTTTGTGTTTTTCTTAAATCATTTAAAAAATGCAACTTTCTACCTTTGTGGTTAATGTTTGTCACAATCATATTTGATTTCCTCCATATATTTCTCTTTACTGAAACTACAGTTAATAAAACTTATTAAAAATGAAAAAAATAAAATTAAAATATGTATCACGAAGAAAAGTTTTAAGTGGAAAAAAGCAATTGGATGAAATAATTGTGCAATAAATAAGTATGCAAATTTAACCTTTAATTTATTGCACACAAAAAAGATCATGGGCATTTTGAATAATATAAGATCAATCAGGCCATGTATACATTTAAGGACAGATTTTCAAGAGCTCTTCTCCCATGTAGTTGTCTAAATAAGGGGCGCATTTTCAGAAGTGTTCAATACCCAGTTTTCAGTGGGATACTTATGATCAGATTTTCTAAAGAGCTCAGCATATTGGGTGCTGAGCTGTTTGGAAAATCTGAACCAACTATGTGTGCTGGGCACTTGAAAAAAAAATCTGGCCACTAGTTGTGTACCCTAACAAAATTCACACCTTGTGATTCTTCACTGATGCTACTCCACCCATGGCAATAACAGTGGAAATTGTAGCTAAGAGAGAGATCAGACTTTTTACCAACATATCACTTAACCCTGCTCAGAGCAGGTACCATTGGTGGAAAATAACAGCTATGAAGTTTGCTAGCAGAGGCACAGCCAATGTTGCTGCATCTAACAAACAATGTAGATCAAACTTACAAGATTGGCAGACTGTATCCTGAAATAGAGTTGCACTGAAAAAGGACATAGGTGTCACCAAGATACGCAATTGAACAACTGCTCCCAGTGAGATGTTGTAGCTAAGAGGGATAAAGCTATCTGTGCATATATAAGCACAGGAACCTCAAGAAGGACTAAAGGTATGGTATTACCTCTGTATATGGAATTAGTGAGATCATTACTAGTATACTTTATCCAGTTCTGGAGTCCAAAGGATGTTGAAAAATGAACAAGGGTTCAGAAAAGAGCCACAAAAATGATTTAGGTCTAGAAAATGTGTCTTATATCAAGGGACTTAAGAAGCTCAGTCTGTTAATTTATGCAAGAAAAGGTTAAACCATAACAATCACAAGAACCTATATAGGGAAGAGATTTCTGATAACAGACCATTCTTTAATTTAGCAGAAAAAGGCATAATAAGGCCTAATAGCTGGAAGCCCAAGCTAGATAAATTCAAACCAGAGATAAGTTGCATATTTTTAACAGTGACGGTAATTAAGCTTTTTGGGGGTGGGAGAGTGGGAAGAATGTACCCAGGGACATGGTGGATTCTCTATTATTTGAATCTTTAAACCAAGACTGGATGTCTTTCTAAAAGATAAGCTATAGCTCAGCCACAAGGGAGGGGTGAGGTTCAATGGCCTGTTTTATGCAGGAGTCCTTCTGGTCTTACTCTATTAATCTTATCTGCTGTTGCTAACAGAATTGGTGGAACTGCAGCAGTGCAGAACATCCAGCACGAACCACCTTACTGCTGTTGCACACAATGCACCACATACACAGGGCGTAAGCATCCCTGCAAGCATTGAAACATCAGGAATATTTGCAGTTATCCCAGAGTACTCCCTTAGGCAGCTGGCATGATGCCTGTAATATACGTCCATTTGCACCTGTTCTCATTTTTGGTTTGTTCCACTGCTTTCTTTGAATGGTCTGTTCTGCCCGAGAAGCTATGTGTGCATTTCAAAGGGCAGAGTCTATGCCGTGCTATGCACCCACACTTGCCACCAGGATGAAAGAGTCATCAGCAACCTCTAGACCCAATGCCTCCAGATGCTTTCATAGGGCCCAGCACATTCCTCCTCACTGGAATCTCTGTGGCATACACAGACAGTGACAAATAGGGGCTGGAGAGAAATGAGAACACCGGAAGCCTGCATATAGCCATTAGACCAGTGACCCATCCAGTACTCTGAGCTGTCAAAGGCATCACTGAAGAGTGGGCTGGAGCACTGTGAGAGTGAAATGGGAATATCACATGAAATGATAAAGCTGACACATCAGGGCTTGCTGTCAACACTAGTCCAGCACCAGTCCAAGTAGAATCCCAGTGGTGGTGTGAATACTTGGCACCACTGATATTGTGTGGATGGGTGGTATGTTACAGGTGCATTAGGCATCTGCTAAGCTTAACAACACCACATACAAATATCTGGAGGGTATAAACATCAAGGACAGAGATGAATTATTTAAGATTGTACAGAAAGATTAATTAAGAGTGAAGGAATTAAAGTGATCAAAGGAAAAGTCTAGAGTGTCTATTAGAACAGAATATTAACAGTGAGGTTCACTAGAACATGGAATAGTCTCCCAGTTGAAAAGGGAAACGTTTTCTTGCTTGTGTAATTTAAAATTAGCACTCGCTTACCTGTAGGGAACAATCCTGCACTGTCAGTGGATGAATAAAATAACAATTTAAAAATAATAGGCAGAACACCAGTTAATCTGGGCTAAGAGACTAGTAAAATCTTGCTTTAAAAAACAGAGGTCTGCTTAAAAATCAAGGTCACCACGCAATTTATTTATTTAGTGTATTCACAACGTCCCAAAACAATGATATGAGAGTTTCCCACTTATATCTCTCAAAGAATATCAAAACCCACAGAGCTGGACTAATAGCAGTTTAAAGATTCCGGACTTAAAACAATCGACAAAAAAAAAAAAAAAAAGAAGAACATGATGAAGAAGAAACAATTACAACAGTATCGCCCTACTCTTACATAAGCAGACGTATTTGTTAAAATCCTTAATTGCTCCCTTTCATGCAAGTTTTAATTTTCGTTTGAATAATTTGGGGACATTAAATGATAGAGCTGTATCACTTCCCCCCCCCCCAGTACCAACAGCAAATGTTCTTGGGTAGACAGACATTAACAGCATGTATGAACACCTTAAAGATTTTTGCAAACTGTACTCACTTTATGAAGATACTAGTAAATAAATGGAAGCTTCAATTTTCTATACTTTGCACTCCATCAGTTAAATTTGGTATACTGAGCATGCAAAAGCTACTATGTGAAACCTGAAAGAAAAAAATATGTGCAAACTTGCTGGAGGGCAAAGGAGAAAAGGGTTTTTTCCCTATTCATATGGGCTCTTTTCTTCATGAATAATGCCTATGAGATTCTTTATAGATTCCTGGACAGGTGGCGTAGAGGATATAAGCATCAGGTTTAATATAATAATAAATAAAATAATAAAAATAATCATCATAATCTAAGCTTCCTGGAAACAAATAGATTTAAATCCCAACAGGGCCAACTGTGCCCCTTGCCTTTTGCAGTTTATGGGGTCTTTCAAATATGATAATAAAATATGCCCTCCCTTTCTTTAAATAAAAGAAGAGTGCCCTTGGGAGTTAGACTAGATGACCCTTGCGGTCCCTTCTAACCCTATGATTATACGAAAATTTCCCCATCTCCCAAAAGTTTTTCTGAAAGTGCTGATAAAAAGGACTTACATACAAGTGCTAAACACACCATTACAGAAAGACTTATAAGCTGTACTTAATGTGTACCAGGGCTTGCGAGGGCTGAGCCTTGGTACCTCTAGGCTTGGCAGTTCATAGTCCTGGCACCTCTGGGCTTGATGAATCAGTTATGAAAGTAAAAAAAATTGCTTGAGCCCTGGCACCTCTCTCATTACAAATTAAGCGTTGCTTCTAAGTATGCATGCCATGGAAATAGCACTTAGGTATTTATAAATACCAGTACAAATATAAACGCTTGTACTTTCAACTCCCGCATTTTCTGCAACTTTATGGTCAATATATGGACAGCTACATAAATAATATAAGCACACAGGGGAAGAGAAAGTAAAAGACGTGCATATTGGGCTTGTTCTTTCAATGCAGGGCATGGAGAGATGTGTGTCTGCTGGGGCCCAACCAGAATCCAGGCCAGTTGAGAGGGATGTGATTTTTTTCTCTCTCTCTCTTGTGCTCTCTCTCTCTCTTTTTTTTTTTTTTTTTTTTGTTAAAGTATTTTGAAAAAGCACTTGCAGATTAAAAAAAGTTACTTATGCTTTAGGTATCTTTAAAATGTACTTAAATACAAATACAGAATACAAACACAGAATATGTAAAATACAAGTACGTAGAATACTTCAAAATACTTAGGTATGCATTTAAGTACACGGGAACGCTGTCTCTCACACACATGTATAGCAACTCTCCCATCCACAAGATAACTGGATTTCACTGGAGCTATATATAATTTGTGAAGTGATGAACAGTAGTATATAAACATAATATAATATTCAGTGAATGAATAGATTACTTCTGAAATGCAATCTAACTATATCATCAATGTAAGACTAAGGCCAAAGCTTTGTGTTCTGTGAACAAAAGTTTTGCTGTAAAAAGATTCCAGTCCTTTTCTTTAAAAAAATCCCAATTGTCCAAAAAAAAAAAAAACCCCAACCAAAAAAAACCCCCCAAACAAAACAAAAAACCCAAACAAACAAAAAACTTAAGCTAATTTCATATTCACCCCAGATGGTAAAAACGCAGATGAAATGGAATTGAGCATTAATATCAACAAATGTCTTAATGGGAGTTCAGGATATTATAAAATGGGCAGCTGAAATAGAAGGTTCTAACAAGGACAGGAATTTCAAACTGAGTATAATCAGCACAATTTAGCGCTCTGAATTTATCTGCACGTTTCCCTGTATAGAAGTTTAGTCACATCTCAGATCTTCAGACCCTCAAACTTAATTTTAAAAAATATCAGTATTTGCACTGGATAACTGTAACAAGACTAGTGATGGGCAAGACTCAATAAGTTCACATAAGTATCCAGAGGCTCTTATCCAAGCCTTTTAATGCTCCCACTGAGTGAAAATCTAATAGCCCTCTGGTTATCTTTGCCTCTCCTGCAACTCTCCTTGTAAGGAAGAGTGTTGATGCAGGTGGATATAAATGAGATTGCGGACATGTCTGGAGTTGAAGACAGGAGATTTTCTCATAACCAAAGAACAGGATTTGGTTTGGTTTGGTCTGGATCCCTCCACCCCAGGAGCTACTTAAAGATGACTTCAATGGAGGGAGGGGGGAGAGACAGAGAGAGACAGAACTGAAAACATATGGAAAAGACTAAAATAAGGAGTAGGTTTCTTGGGGAATTTCTCCTGGTTTTTGTTAGAAATTCAGGGCTTGTCTAGTCTGGAAGATTCTGTGGAAAGTGGAGAACTAGTGAAATGATGAAATCAGAAGAGTCAAGATGCTGAAAGCTGAGCAGATGGAGGAGGGGGAGTGAGAAGAGTTTTGAGTCACACATGTTTAAAGAGCGTTTTGAACATATATTCAACTCTGACTGAACACTTTGGAGAAGGAATGTTTTTGTTAAAGACCCCTTTTTAAATTATGGTGCAGAAGCTCACAGTAAACATCCCTGAGACCCATAAAATTCCTCCAGCAAAACAAGGAAGACTGGACTTGACATACTTTAGAGTGGTTAGGACAAAAAGCAAGTTACCTCCAGAATCATGCGCGCGCACACACACACACACACACACACACACACACACACCTCTTTCAGATGTTCTTCATGTGTCAGAGAGAAGTAATAAAGGCACATTTGTAAAAATTCCTTTGTAGATCACTTTAAGAATAAAACATTTCACTGAAAGAACTATATGAGATTGGCTAAGGGGAGAAGAGACATGGCAACCAGCTTCTCCTTCCTCCCCACCTCCTTCCAGACAGGAACCTTTCATCCAACTTGACTTGGGAGGCTTACACCCTTGTTCTCCCTCTACCCTACTGCTGATGCTGCTCTAGACTCATGCTGCGATGTGTGCTGGGGAGAGGAAGCAGGTGACAGAATGGGCTTGGAGCCTGAGGCTGCCCAGAAACCTGCCACTGGGGAAAAGAACGTGAGTGGTGTAGCGTAACAAGGTTTTCAAAGCTGACAAAAAGGCCCCTGTTTTCAGGGGAAGTGGGCCTAAGGTTATGGTTCTAGTACTTCCATGCCACCCCTCACACTTGGGAGGAGCTCCTTGTAAACATCTGAAAAACTAACACATCAGCCTCTTTCAAATCCTTCCTTACAGCTCCCCTTTTCCATGATGCTTATTAGAAAAACTTGACACCAGTTAGACCATTGGTGGGCAACGACCACTGCTGATCTTGCTGACAAGTACAGAGTCTTTGTTTCCTTGCACACCTCCATTTGTCTGTCTATATCCATCAGTTTTCTTATACTTAGACTGCAAACTCCTTGTGGCAGGTACAGTCTCTTTGTTTTGTGTTTGTGTAGTACTTCACCCAGTGCGGTCCTGGTCAACGATGGTGGCTCTGGCATTACAGTAATATAAATACTAAATCACACTGCTCTCTGTCACGTAGGTGCTGGGACTAGGGCTGCTGCTGCCGCACCCCCAGCTTAAAGTGGTTTCCATTATATACAAGGTTTACAATTTGATCCAATGACTTTCAGCACCCCCACTATAAAAACGGTTCCAGAACCGCTGCCCTATCACTCTCCTCAGGTAAGCTACCCACCTCAGTCTCCTCCCCTGTAATCCTGTAGATTTGACTTGGTGTGGAGGAAGGCTAGCTCAAGATTTCATGCAGGAATTGGAGGCTCCCTGGGAAGTGAGTGGCGTAGAAAAGAAGAGGGTGGCAACACATGAAAGGCCTCTGGGTGGGTGGTGATCCCTCAGGGTCACTGCACATAGACAGCCTGCTGTCAGTTTCACCAGCTACACTTGCTGGCTGCTCTTTCATGAAGCTAGTTTGCAGGGAGTGCCAAAAACCAGGACAAAACACTGTTAGTCTGTAAGAACTAACTGGACACAAGGAAAAGCTCCTGAACGTTGCTGGTTTTCATGGACATATCACCCTTAAGTGTCCCTCTCTATGGAAGGGAAGACACTGTTGCTGCCTCTTTGGGTTTTAGATTAGGACTAGAGAACTACGCTTCATTTCTCTTGATGTGTGAGGATGTGTAGTGGAGCTGGAGGAGGGATTCAGGGTTGGAAGAGCAGGGGAGTTTTTTCTGCTTCTGTCCTTCATCTTAGAAACCTAAGCATAGTCTTCCTTAGCATTTTCAGGACTAGTCAATTTATAATTGTACTGCTGGCACTCTCTTTTGAGGCTCACACTGGCATGAAATAATCCAGTATGTGCTGGTTCATGGTTGGCTAATTAAATCAGATTCACTGTAAAACTTTGTAAACCTCTTATTACCTGGTGATTGTCCTGTAGTGATATCCCAGCACATTTATGTACATCCTTGCTTTCTCCTAAACATAAAGTTTTGGCTTCTTACCATGGACCAATATGCCTCTCTTTCTCTTGCTTTATCTTGTTCCATCTCTCAACTAGTAAATTTCTTTTAAAAAATACACTACAGTTTTACAATCATAATTTTGTTTGCTTGCTTTCTGGACTTTTTTTTAATAGGACCGTAAAATACTCAGGCTGAACTACCTAGTTTTATTTTTAGACTGAGTAATTTGTCCACGTAAGAACTGTATTACTGTCACGTAAAACAGTGTCTCTCCTAAATTAGCAGTGAGAATATTGAAAACCCATCTTCCCAAGATATTCCAAAAATAAACTTAGTGGAGGATGTGGGAAAGGATGAATTAATGAAAGCTTACGTTAAATGCTGTATCTGAATTTGTTTAGTCAGTGACTAAAAAGCTTTGACCTAAATCTTACATTGATGATATAGTTAAATATATTACATTTCAGAAGTAATCTATTCATTCACTGAATATTATATTATGTTTATATACTACTATTCATCCCAAGTCACTTCACAAATTATATACAGCGCCAATGAAATCCAGTCATCTTGTGGATGGGAGAGTTGCTATACGTGTGCATGAGAGACAGTGTTCCCATGTACTTAAGGGTATACCTGAGTATTTTAAAGTACTCTACATAATTGTACTTATGTATTTTAAGTATTCTGTATTTGTATTTAAGTACATTTTAAAAGTACCTAAAGCACAAATAACATTTTATTTTTAATCTGCAAATGCTTTTTCAAAATACTTAATAAAAAAAAAATCACATCCCTCCCAACTGCCCTGGATTCCGGTTGGGCCCTGGAACCCACTGTCCTACTGTGGGAGCTTCAGGTCCTGATTTCAAAGCTCCATAACTTTGGGCAGCCATAATAAACACTCGTTGGGCCTGAACTGGGTCACTGCTCCAAAGCCATCCCAAACTTAGGAGAATTACAGACCCGACTTCTGGAGCTGGGGAGCATTTTCTTTTAAAGTGTGTTTACTGAAGAACTCAAACAACTCTGTTGAAACCTGAGTTCAGGGCTATGGACTATTCCTGTAATGGTGGATATCACGATCAATATCAGCGTTTGGCATTATCACAAAAGATCACAACAAATTTCCAATACTCCATCCAATAGGCTGCCATATTGAGATGGAATTTAAGGGACACAAGAATCACCCAAATTAAAACTAGGCTAGGACACCCAGGCTAATGTATTTTCTATCGGAAAAATAGCCATTGTGTCTTGAGGCCAGATTTTCAGAATTAGAACTGATCATATATATGGGGATTCATAAACTACACATTAAAAGGAGTCATGGCTAGGTCCCAGGTATGAGACCAAACTTTTAGTTCCTCTCCATCTCCAACTTCAAAATGTTGCTGTACTTCTAAGGAAACAAAATGTCACCGAAGTAGGCAAATGTGTCCGAAAAAGGTTACAATGGCACACAATTGTCATAATTTCCACATTACAAAAAAGAAGCGAGGCCTTTGTGACTGAAATATCTCACCTCTATCCCTTTCATAGATTTTGTTTTAGAACATTCATGAGTTTAACTACAGCGACGTGCAAGTACCGTTAAAAGTAATGGTGTCACACATCCATTGCTCCCTGGAAGTCCTTTCTTATTAACCGTTGTTTTTCTTCTCCTGTTTTTATTACCTTACCTCCTGTCCTGGCTCAAATGTCTTGTGACAAAAGTCTGTATACTGATTCTCTCATATTTATTCAATTAAATATTCTACATCTTAATTACACATCTTATCCTACGAATTTCTATTGATTTGGACAGAAACATTATTAATGGTGTATGGATGGAAAATTACTTCATATTTAATGCTTTGGAAATTATATTTACTTTCAAACTTACTTTGTAAAGCTTCAGCCTGTCAGCCTGTGAAACGTTACAGTTACATACCACTGCTGTGCATCATAGCAAGGTAGAACATCCAAAGAAAATACAATTTGAGAGGAAGTTCACTACAATTCTGAGAAAAGCCATTTTTGGGGAAGGAAGTTTACCTTTCACACACTATTCACCACCCAGTGACTGTACTGGCATTGATACTCTCTTCTAATTAGCACAAAGCTAACTTTCTGTGCAACATCTCTAAGATGCAGCCTTTCTTGTTCATCCACACAACAAAGCTAAAACCGTCATTCAGGCTCTCATCATCTTGCACCTTGATTACTGCAATTTTATCTTACTCCTATCCACTCAGAATGCTGTTGCAAAGATCACTTTCCTTGCCAGTTGCTTTGACCATGTCACCCCTTTTGCTCACTCTCCATTTTCTATCACATCAAACATAAGCTGCTTGTCTTCACTTTCAAGGCTGTTCATCAGCTATCCCCACCTCTCAGATATTACTGAAATGTTATCTCCCACCTCATGATACCAGCCTCCATCACTCATGTGTTACATTTTCAAAGAAGCCCCTTTGTGCTTTCTCCTATGTTGCCCCTCACGTTTTGGAGGAGCTCCTCAAACATTTGCAAAGCCACCTCATTATCTACTTTCAAATCCCTCCTCAAAAAACTCTCCTTTGACATGATGTCTAAAATAACCTTGACAATGTTTAGCCAGCCCTGTCTTTGCCTTGCAGATTAACAAAGAAATGTACCCCAGTTCCCAAATCCCTTGAAGTATACCCCTGTGACATCCAGCCCCTGACAGGGGCTACTTACAGAAATTACAGATCCTCTTTTCCCAAGGTTGCCAACTTTCTAATTGCACAAAACCTAACACACTTGCCCCACCCCTTCCCTGAGGCCCCACCCCTGCACTGCCCCTTCTCCGAGACCTCGCCCCGGTCACTCCATCCCTCTTCCCTCCATTGCTTATTCTCCCCTACCCTCACTCACTCATTTTCATCGGGCTGGGGCATGGGGTGGGGTGCGGGCTCTGGGAGGGGGTTCAGAGCTGGGGCAGGGGGTTGGGGTGCGGGATCCAGGAGGCGCTTTCCTCAGGTGGCTCCTGGAAATGGCCGGCATGTCCCTGTGGCATCCTGGCACAGAGGTGGCCAGGGGGCTCCGTGCACTGCCCTTGCCCGTAGGCACCACCCCCGTAGCTCCCATTGGCCGTGGTTCTGGGCCAATGGGGCACCCAGGGACTTACCGACCTCTTCCGGGAGCCGCACAGAGCCAGGGCAGGCAGGGAGCCTACCTTAGCTCTGCCGACCGGACTTTTAACAGCCTGGTCAGTACTGCTGACCAGAGTCGCCAGCATCCCTTTTTGACCAGGCATTCCATTAAAAAAACAGACACCGGGCAACTCTATCTGCTCCCCGTGCAATGTACCCCATTTTAACAGTTTTATCTTAAATCACTGCTCATGTGTAATGCACAGCACTTGTGAGCACTTATAATAAAACTTCTTTTGAAACAAGAGAGCATGATGGAAGCAAATGGTTACAATGGAAAACAAAATTACAGAACATGAACTAAGGTCTACACTTTAATAGTTACCTTTCCTATTTAATATAGTTGTTCCCCCCCCACACAGGTCAGTCTGTTGCAGACTTCACAGGAACCGGGATCCACTCTTTCTTGGAAAACATTCCTGCTCAACAAGATGGCTCCTCAGTGAATGGATGCAAAGTATCTTTGTCTGCCCTGTCATATACTGAATCAGTCTTTTGCCTTTATTCACAGACAGGGTGATCTCTGTCTGTTATGGTGTTCCTTTTTACCTGTATGTGGTTTTGATTATTTGCAATTTGATTATTTGCAATTACCACCTCTGAAATGAAAAAAAAAAAAAAAAAAAAAAAAGCACTCCCCCTGACAAGGCAAGCCCACCGCAACCCCTACCCCCAACCACAATGCAACTCCGCAACACCTGTACCCTTCAACAGCTACTTACACAGTATCGAGAGAGATAACACAGAGATAAAATGATGTTATCAATCTTCTTTCTTAAACTGCAAAAGTGGGAACAATGCAGCATCTTTAGCTGGACACAGAAACTTTTGACTTTAGATATCCCTGTGTATTGTGATGATAATGCAAATCTTTAGATCCACATAAAAAAATCCCCCGGCAGATTAAATAATTTTTCTGGCAACTGGCAAATCCATAAAAATATTGCTCAGGCCTGTCAAATACCAGCCAAATGGTAATCCTAGTTTGGGGATGGGGCAAGGGTAGGCAACTGAACAATACATTAGATAACCAGCCAGCCAAGGTGGGGTGACCACTCCCTCCCACTTGAATGGGTCATGACCAAGACACATGGTTACCAGGTGACTAACTTTTACTCCAAGACCATAAAGGCATTATTATATAATTACAATAGTTACAGTATTCCTTAAATACTACCAGTACATAATCGCAATGATTATGAGCACAGATAAGTTACAAGCTTTCAGTAGAGACTTCACTAGCTACCCTTTATGGATAAATACCATGACAACAGTGTAATAGGTGTAGTGAGTTTGTCAGGTCTGAGACAGAGCTGCTTACAGAGCACAATGAACCCTTTGCCAGTTAGCCCCAATGGGCTTCTGCACCACAGGCTTTGGCCATGACCAGGGTTCCTAGGCACTAAAGTACTACAAATAATAATATTAATAAAAAAGTGGCTATACTGGGAAGGGAATTAAGGAAAGAAAAATTGCCCCAATTTAGGGAAAAAATGGTAAAATACAAAATCCTCCCTCACTTGTGCTAAATACCTTGAGATTACTACTAAGAAGGGAAGGATGCAGAAGTACTTCAAGCATTTACCTCCTGCCAAAGTAATAAAGGATGGACGAACCCCTATAAAAGTATCTTTGATCTCTTATACAGAAAAATAAATTCTTATTTGTAGAAAATTTCCAGGCAAACTAAATTATTGATCAGAATCCGAGAAGCTTCTATTTGTTCTAGCCATGAAACTTGGCCAAAGTCAATTCCTACAAGTTGTAAAGGATGTTGTTAAAATCACTAACGTCTGAATCTACCATTAGATCAAACTCTTGCCATAACATTATGCATGTTCACTTCTTTGTACTGTTGCTATTGTGAATACTACTAATCCATCCATTGCGCATTCTAAAGTCAAAAAATCTGAATCAGTTTTGAAGTGAAGTTTCATACCCTATGCCCATTCCATATATGAACAAGCCATGAGCCCTACTTATATTATTATAGTTTTAAGTGGCTTGTTCCATGTACACTGATTACTTATACTCAATAAGTCAACTGTGACTAAACAGCCATGGAAGGTAATATACATAAAAATAAATGTATAGATAAGATTTATTGGAGGACAAATCTCGAATAATTACAACAGAGAGACCTACATTCTTGTGATTGTCCCTGAGTCTCATCTTGCTAAAACTGGCATCAACTTCATCAAGACACGTGTCCTGTCTGTTTCCCGTGCCAGAGAAACAGAAGTCAGCAGCGTCAGGCAATCCACACAGGAGAGACAACTGCCTCAGAAGACTTTTCTTAAGCTAACCCCCAGAGCCATCTTGACCCCTCTCTTAAGAGTAGAGAGAGTGCCTAGATAATAAAATAGCTCTTGGTAGATTATACCTGGGGACTGGTTTAATATATATTTGTAATAAATTCACTTGTGTATTTTATTCATTCAAATTGAAGACTTCACGCTCACAAGGGGGAGCACGGAGCTGCAATGTCAAGCTTAGATTCATTAGGGATTTAAAATTTTAGCGCTGGACTTCTATACCTTAAATTACGCCCTCAGGAATGCTATGGTGAGTTAAGGCTGCAGCTGGCTTACTGTGATGAATCTTTCCCATCACATTCTGTATTGTCAGAAAGGCACTTCTTGGATGGTGCAACTTGCAAGCTCTGCTGCTTTTATACAGCTATAGTCCTGCCAATTACCCTATAAAACTCAAGAACAGTGAAAGGGCAGATAAATGTGTTCTTGCTCATTTGCTTGTTTTCTGCCCTCAAGCCTGTTACCCGACCTCCATCTGTCTGGAACACTCATCTGATAAATAAGATGGAAAGAGCAATTTAGTTCTTTAACTAAAAATTACATATATTTTGCCCACTCTGTTTACACAAATGCAGCAAAATATTTCAACTCCTTACTGCTAAATATACTCTAGATGCTGACATGGACATTTAGCTGTCAAAACATTTTACTACCTGTTAATTAGAGGGATGTCAAAAGATCCAAAACAAACAGCAAATGGATCAAGAAATTTACTGAGAACAGAAAATTATGGTAGTGCTGTTTTACAGGTTTTCAGCATTTATTCTTGAAAGATTACAATGTGTGTTATATTTGAAGACATATTAAACCAGATACTACATAGCACTGTGATGTGATGTAACACAATTTTCTTGAAGTTTCACTAAGGAGCACGAATTCAAAGTGTTTTAAGAAATACGCTCTTGTCAACAGACACTGATGGTTTGATGCCAGTTTTGAAATCAATGTGAAATTAGCCTATGAGAAGAGTAACAGATTAAGACATACATGTTAGACTATCTACAGCTTGTGCATAATAGAATAGTAGATTTGAAAATAAAATACTTTGGTTTATATTGTATTTTAATTATTCAACAGATGTTCCTTAAAATAAAATTAGGGCCCTACCAAATTCACGTGAAATATGGTCTCCCCCCATGAAATCTGGTCTTTTGTGTATTTTTACCCTATCCTATACAGATTTCATGGGGGAGGCCAGCGTTTCTCAAATTGGAGGTCCTGACCCAAAATGGGGAATCACAAGGTTATTTCAGGGGCATCACGGTATTGCCACCCTTGCTTCTGTGCTGACTTCAGAGCTGGGCAGCTGGAGAGTGGCGGCTATTGGCCAGGCACCTGGCTCTGAAGGCAGCGCCCCACCAGCAGCAGCACAAGAAGCAGGTGTGGCAATACCATACCATGCCACCCTTACTCCTGCACTGTGCAATACCGCAACCCCCCTACAATAACCTTTGTGATCCCCCGACAACTCCTTTTTCGGGCAGGACCCCTACAATTACACCATGACATTTCAGATTTAAATAGCTGAAATAATGAAATTTACTATTTTAAAAATCCTGTGACCGTGAAATTGACCAGAATGGACCGTGAATTTGGATGTTACTTATTTTAATTTTCCCTGCTTCAGATTACAGCCAAAATATATGCCACTTACTAAATACAGTTACTGCTTAAATTGATGTAGATTTAGCAAGTTGATTAATTTTACTATTTTCAATATATATTGGGGGGACATTATTCAATTTACATTCCACCCAAAATCCCATAGTGACTGGATGTTTCTTCTAAAATGTATAGCAACTGAACAGTTAATGTTGACAATCAAAATGGTCATCATTAGGCTTTAGAAGTTACACAACTGAAATGAATGAGATAGCTGGGCAAGTTCCATTGTTTTGGCAGTCTTAGCAGCCCAGCCCAGGAGCTAGATTTTTTCCTTTTCAAATGATATGTTAAATTCTTTAGAAATTGATGGTGTCACCAGAAAAATGATACTGAGGTGTATTGCTGAATACGCCTAAATTGTTGGTATGCCAATTCTTGAAATGGGACTTAGGATGTCCTAAGTCTCTCAGGCTCTTCTCAAAATGAAATTATCCAGAGTTTGAAAGAGAGTCTGCATTAAGCAAATCTTCACAGCAAGCAACGTTCTTTAAGGGTAACTGGTGGGACCCTTCAGTTTAATTGAAAATGGATGATTCCTTTGCTAATGATTCAGCCTTGGTAAGACTGGTCAATGCTACTGGAGGTAAATATCAGTGGATATTTTTCCTAAGAAATAACATTTGACAGCTGACACATACATTTTATTTAAGAAATAAACATCAGAAAACTGGTTTTTAGTGAGCAAGGAAACGTATATGTTAATGTGATCTTGACTCCCTTACGTCTTTGAACAAAGAAGATATGCAATGTATTAAAATTTCTCAAAACCTATTTTCAAAAAAAGAACAATTAGCAACAATAACAACATGGTTGTACAATATATATGTCATACATATTTGGCTTAAAATCAAGAAAAGATGGTTACTCACCGTTGTAACTGTTGTTCTTCGAGATGTGTTGCTCCTATCCATTCCATGTAGGTGTGCGCGCTGCGCGTGCACGGCTCTTCGGAACATTTTTACCCTAGCAACTCCTGGAGTGGCGCCGCTATAACGCCGGATATATACCCCAGCCGGCCCGTCCGCTCCTCAGTTCCCTCTTGCCGGCTACTCCGACAGTGGGGAAGGAGGGCGGGTCTGGAATGGATAGGAGCAACACATCTCGAAGAACAACAGTTACAACGGTGAGTAACCGTCTTTTCTTCTTCGAGTGATTGCTCCTATGCATTCCAGTTAGGTGATTCCCAAGCCTTATCTAGGCGGTGGGGTCGGAGTGAGACGTGGCAGAGTGTAAGACTGCTGAGCCGAAGTCTGCATCGTCTCTGGATTGTTGCACCAACGTGTAGTGGGAAGCGAAGGTGTGGACAGAAGACCAGGTGGCCGCTCTACAGATGTCTTGGATGGGAACATGGGCCAGAAAGGCGGCCGACGAGGCTTGCGCCCTCGTGGAGTGAGCGGTGAGGCGGCTAGCTGGCACGCGAGCAAGCTCGTAGCATGTCCGGATACATGCAGTCACCCAGGAGGAAATCCGCTGAGAGGAGACCGGTTCGCCCTTTATGCGATCAGCAACCGCTACGAACAGCTGGGGCGATCGCCGGAAGGGCTTCGTCCGCTCTATGTAAAAAGCGAGGGCCCTGCGGACGTCCAGGGTGTGAAGCTGTTGCTCACGAGGTGAGGCGTGCGGCTTCGGGAAGAAGACCGGAAGGAAAATGTCCTGGTTGAGGTGGAAGGCCGACACCACCTTAGGGAGGAAGGCCGGGTGTGGTTGAAGCTGCACCTTGTCTCCGTGGAAGATGGTATACGGTGGACCAACCGTTAGGGCACGGAGCTCGGAAACTCGCCTTGCTGACGTTATAGCCACGAGGAAGGCCGTTTTCCACGAGAGATAGAGCAGGGAGCACGTGGCCAGGGGCTCGAAGGGTGCTCCCATAAGCTTGGCCAGAACTAGGTTCAAATCCCAGGACGGGGTAGGACGTCGTATCGGCGGGTACAAGCGGTCCAGGCCCTTAAGGAAGCGGGAAACCATCTGGTTGGAAAAGATGGACCGACCTCCTATGGATGGACGAAAGGCGGACACGGCTGCCAGGTGTACCTTCAAGGAGGAGACCGCGAGTCCTTGTTCCTTAAGGGACCAGAGGTAGTCCAGGATCGTAGGAATAGGGACCAGGAAGGGATTAAGGCCTCTGTGATCGCACCAGAGCGCAAAACGCTTCCATTTCGCAAGGTAGGTTGAGCGAGTGGAAGGCTTCCTGCTTTCCATCAGGACTCGCTGCACCGCCGAACAGTCCCGCTCCGCGTGGGTCAACCACGCAGGTACCAAGCTGTAAGATGGAGGGACTGTAGGTCCGGGTGGCGGAGTCTGCCGAAGTCCTGCGTGATGAGATCCGGCCATAACGGAAGGGGAATGGGATCCTGAACGGAGAGTTCGAGCAGCAGAGTGTACCAGTGCTGCTGTGGCCAGGCCGGAGCGATGAGAATGAGGCGGGCCCTGTCCCTCCGAAGCTTGAGTAGCACCCGGTGTATGAGTGGGAACGGAGGGAAGGCGTAGAGGAGGTGATCCGTCCAGGAGCAGAGGAATGCATCCGACAGGGAGCCTCGGGAGCGACCCTGGTAGGAACAAAACCGGTGGCACTTCCTGTTCTCCTTGGAGGCAAACAGGTCTATCTGGGGAAACCCCCACCTTTGGAAAATTGTGAGCACCACATCCGGACGAAGGGACCACTCGTGGGAGATGAATGACCTGCTGAGATGGTCGGCCAGCGTGTTCTGCACTCCTGGAAGAAAGGACGCTGACAGGTGAATCGAGTGGGTTACACAGAAGTCCCACAGGAGCATCGCTTCCGTGCAAAGTAGGGAGGAGTGGGCTCCGCCCTGCTTGTTCACATAGAACATCGCCGTCGTGTTGTCCATGAACACTGCCACACAGCGCCCTTGCAGATGTGCGCGGAAGGTGTGACACGCCAAGCGGATCACTCGCAGCTCCCTGACGTTGATGTGCAGGGAGAGCTCTTGGGGCGACCAGAGACCCTGGGTGTGCAGGTCGCCAAGGTGAGCCCCCCATCCCAGCGCCGAGGCATCCGTGGTCAAGGTGACGGACGGGCGAGGAGGGCGGAACAGGACTCCTGGACACATGACTTCTGGGTCCAGCCACCAGCTGAGCGAACCGAGGACTGGCTTCGTGACCGTGACTACCATGTCCAGGGGGTCGCGGTGCGGACGGTATACCGACACAAGCCAGGTTTGAAATGGGCGAAGGCGCAGCCTCGCGTACGTGGTCACGAACGTGCAGGATGCCATGTGGCCCAGGAGGCATAGGCAGGACCGAACCGTTGTCGTGGGAAAAGCGTGCTGGTCCCGGATGATGGAGACCATAGTCTGGTGCCGAGGTCGAGGGAGGCAGGCCCTGGCCAAACTGGAGTCCAGGACCACTCCGATGAACTCCACCCTCTGCGACGGAGTTAAAGTGGACTTCTCGGCATTTATGAGGAGGCCCAGGCACCGAAACAGGACTAGGATCTCGGCCATTTGATCTGCTACCAGCTCTCGGGATGGCCCGCGAACCAGCCAGTCGTCGAGATACGGGTAGACGTGTATGCGACGACGGCGGAGGGCTGCAGCAACCACTGCCATGCACTTTGTGAAGACCCTCGGCGCGGTGGAAAGGTCAAAGGGAAGTACCGCAAACTGGTAGTGCGCGTTGTTGACCACGAAGCGCAGGTAGCGTCGATGGGGAGGGTAGATCGCGATATGGAAGTAAGCGTCCTTCATATCGAGGGCGGCAAGCCAGTCTCCCGGATCCAGGGAGGGAATGATGGTCCCCAAGGTTACCATGCGAAACCTGAGCTTGAGCAGGTACCCGTTGAGCTCCCGGAGGTCTAGTATCGGTCGGAGACCTCCTTTCGCCTTGGGGATGAGAAAATATCGGGAATAAAATCCCCTGCCCCGCATGTCGTTCGGCACCTCCTCTATGGCACCCAAACTCAACAGAGTCTCGACCTCTTGCAAGAGGAATTGCTCGTGAGAGGAGTCCCTGAAGAGGGACAGGGAAGGTGGGTGGGAGGGAGGGGGCGAAACAAACTGAAGGCAGTAACCATACTGGACTGTACGAAGTACCCAGTTGTCCGTAGTTATTTGGGACCACGCCGGGAGGAAGTGGGAAAGGCGGTTGCAAAATAACGGGGAAGGATCCGGTAATGAGACTGATGGGCCGTCCTCGGGCGTCCCATCAAAATGACTGCTTAGGCCCTTGAGGGGCCTTAGAAGGTGCCTGGGCCTGGTTACGCCTGTTGCCCGATGGTCTACGGCGGTTTAGGCTGCCTCTGCGGCTGTTATAAGGCCGTGACCGGGCCTGGGTAAATGGTCGGTATGGCTGCTGCCGGAACGACCTCTGCTGGGTAGCCGGTGTGTGTATACCCAGGGTGCAAATAGCGATTCGACCATCTTTGAGGGTCTGAATCCTTGAGTCCGTTTTCTCAGAAAAGAGCCCCTGAGTGTCAAAGGGCAGGTCCTGCAGGGTGTACTGCACCTCGGGCGGCAAGGTGGAGGACTGCAGCCAAGAGATGTGCCGCATGGTCACTCCCAAAGCCAGAGTTCTGGCACCTGAGTCCGCTGAGTCCAGTGCGGCCTGGATGGAGGACCGGGAGGCTTTCCTGCCCTCCTCAAGGAGGGCCGAGAACTCTTGTCGGGAGGCTGCTGGGATTAGCTCCGAGAACTTGGACAGGGACACCAGAATGTCATAGGTGTAGCGAGCGAGGAGAGCCATCTGGTTGGCAATCCGGAGCTGGAGACCACCCGCCGAATAGACCTTCCGGCCCAACAGATCCATGCGCCGTGCTTCTTTAGATTTTGGCGCCGGAGCTGGTTGCCCATGTCTCTCCCGGTCATTGACGGACTGCACCATGAGGGAGTCCGGAGATGGGTGGGTATATAGGTACTCGTACCCGGTGGGAGGAACCAAGTACTTGCGTTCGACTCCGCGAGCGGTGGGAGGGACGGACGCCGGTGACTGCCAGATGGTAGTGGCGTTCTTTTGAATGGTGCGGATAAAGGGGAGGGCCACCCGCAGCGGGGCCTCAGCTCTGAGCACCCTGGTCACCGGGTCGCCATCCTCAGCGACCTCCGCCACGGGGAGATCAATAGCCTTCGCCACTCGGCGAAGAAGGTCCCGGTGGGCCCGCAAGTCAATTGGAGGGGGATCCGCCGTAGAAGCCCCCGCCACCGCCTCGTCCGGCGACGAAGACGAGGACAGACCCTGGACCACGGCCTCTGGAGGTGGGTCTTCCAGGGGGTGGGAAGCCGCCTTGGCCACAGCATGCTCCGCCGTAACAGGTGGCGGTGGGGCCTCACCCGGTGGTGATGGGGGAGGCCTGCTAACCATGGCTTCCGGCATCCTGCGTTCGGAGCCCGCGGGGAAGGGGAGCCCTTGAGCCTGGTGGTAGGCCCAGGGGGCCCAAAAGCCCCACTGCTGTGGTCCGTGGTCCTGGCCTTGGGGGTCGGCCCGGAGATCTCCACCGCTGCCTGCCTGAGAGGCGACCGAGGGCTGGCGAGAGGGCCATGGGGGGCGGGGGGCAGAGGCGCTCAGAGATTGCGCCGTCGATGCCGCCAATCTGTCCCTGGACGGTGCCGGGGATCGGTGCCAGTCGTCGCGGTGCTGGGAGCGAGAGCGGGACCATCGACTGTGTCAGTGCCGGGAGCTCGACCGCGATCTCGACCGACGGCGGCGGGAGCGGCTTCGGGAATCGCGGTGCCGGGAATGGTACTGGGAGCCGGACCTCCTGCGGTATCGGCGGTCAGGTGACCGGGAGCGTCTCCGGGAGTGCGACCGGTACCGCGATGCTGAGCGGTACCGGGACTGCGACCGGCGCCGAGATGGGGAGTGGTACCGCGATGGCGATTGGTGCCAGGACCGGGATCGGCGTGACGGCGAACGTCTCCGGGATCGGGACCGAGACCTGAAGCGCCGTCTATCCCGTCTGTCAGGGGACGGGGGCCGCATCATAGCCGGCTTGCCCGCTGACTGAACAGCCCGTACCGGCGGTGCCGGGGGCCGGAGGCTCGGTGCCTCTGTGAGCTCGATGAGCTCTCTCGCCGTCGAGAAGGTCTCGGGCATTGCCGGGAGAGGTAGCTCGACCGCGGTTGGCACCGGGAAGCAGGGAGGTACCGGACTCAACGGCTCTTGGGATGCCGGAGTCGACGGAACCGTGCCCGGCTTGTGCACCACTACAGTCGGTGCCGGAGGTGGCTGGGTGAGCGGTCCCGGTGCAGGAGGCTTAAGAGGCCGTCTGCGCCGCCTTCCGTTTCCGTGCCGGAGAGAGGGAATGGTGCCTGGACATCGGTGCCGGTTGCGGAAGTCGTACAGTCTCGGTACCGGACCGGCTCGGGACCGCTGGTGCGCTGCGCGCCGAGGAAGGCTTCGCTGCCGCTCGGGTCGGCGCGGCAGGGCTAAGTGCCGACTCCATAAGGAGCTGCTTTAATCGAGAGTCCCGCTCCTTTCTCGTCCGTGGCTTAAACGCCGTACAAATCGGGCACTTGTCTGGCCGATGGGACTCCCCGAGGCAGCACAGGCAGGAGTCGTGCGGATCCCCAATCGGCATGTGCCGCTGGCAAGCCGAACAGGGCTTAAACCCCGGTGCCTTGGGCATGAGCCCGCACCGGTTGTGGAAAAGAGGGGTGAACCCCCCTAATTCCCCTTACTACACTAACTATACTAAACTATTTAACTAACTTAACTAACTTAACCAACTATATATACTTATCAAACGGAGAAACACTAGGGTTGTGGAGGTGAACGGAGCACTCCACTGTTCCAACTGGCCGTCACGGGCGGTAAGAAGGAACTGAGGAGCGGACGGGCCAGCTGGGGTATATATCCGGTGCTATAGCGGCGCCACTCCAGGGGGCGCCCAGCCGGCCCGCCGGAGTAGCTAGGGTAAAAATGTTCCGAAGAGCTGTGCACGCGCGGCGCGCACACCTAACTGGAATGCATAGGAGCAATCACTCGAAGAAGAACAAATGAAATATAGACCTAAGGATTTAACAATATTCTGAACTCACCAACTTGCAAATGCTGGAAGTACTGCAGGGGCCTGATAACAGCATGTTATATTGTATTCCATCTTTGTTAAAATAAGTTAAACCTAATGGAGAGGCAGAAGCCCCAAATCTGAAGTTCCTTGCCTTCGGGGAGTTGGGTCCAATTGTTAACGTTATTCAGAAAGGATATATATTAAATAAGTGTTTCTGTTGTAGTCTTAAGGACAGTTTAAACAAAGAAAATCTGAAATCAATAAACCAAATCCTATAACTGGTGAATTTATGGTATGATGAAAATATAGAATTGGCTCCTTCAGAAATGGCTCCTCTGGTCTATTTTGACAATGGATATTCACATCAAGGTCATTTAATCTGAATTACTCATTTGACAGATCCTAATGGCTCCTCTGAAGTCACAATGGATACTAATATAGTGGATATTTAAGTACTTAAACTTGCATTGTACAATGTGTATGTTTTGTATTGAACATCCTTAATAATGATCAATATGGAGGGTACACATGATCTGGAAGGCTAAGAGAATTGGTGATTGGTATTTAAAACCTTTAGCCTCTAGGTTAATGGATCGATTCCAGCATAGTTCAGTGGTGAATGAAACCATGAGTTTTGCAATCTGAGCCCGTTCCCAGGAGACAAAAGTCTTTTTGACAAAACTCTGTACACTTGGCAGACCAATGATATACAGAGAGGTTAATGATTGGAAGAACATAGGTTGTCCTCTCAGATGAAGGCTAAGGGACATTAGCAGGGTCGTGCGGGGGGGGGAAGGGAGAGGGAATGCTAGCCTTGCTCTATGGAGAGGGTGGCCCTGCACCTCTGCAAGTCCCACACAAGTTCTGTCAGTTTTGTCCTGTGTGGTCTTCTCTCCATTCAGACTTGTCCCATCTCAAGAGCTGCCATACATCCTGGCTTCTCAGTGAATCCTCATATCCTTCTGACTCAGCCCTCCCCTGCACGTTGAAACAGGTTGATATGGAATCAAACTCACTGTGATTGAACAATGAGCCTAATGGATGCTTAGCTGAATAGGCAGGCAACTGCTGAGCAGTCTGCTTTGGCATCTGCACATATCCTACCCTGCACTACAGATGAATTTTTACAGAACATTGGGGGGAAAAACAAAAATCTGTGCCTGGATGAGAATGAAGGACAGAGTAAATGAGTGAGTGTGCGTGAGTATAGCATAGAGAACAAGGGGGAAATAGGAAGGTGAGAGTTAGAGAGGGAGAAAGAAAATGAGAGTAGATTGCAGGAGAGGGATGGGGAGGGAAGAATTGGGTATCCAAGTCTGAAAATCTGGTCACCCAACTGTGGATAACGAAATCAGACTTCAGTCTCTAGGGCTGTCAATTAGAGAACTTTCATGAGCAGTGAATTTACACACAGAAAAAGACAACGCACAACTGACCCTTATAAAACCTCAATTCTGAAATATTCCTCATTTTAAAAAACCTTCAGGCATCAAATCTGCATTATGGAATACCAGATTGGATTTTCTCCCTTTCTTTTCTCCCTCCCCACCAAAAAAAGCCTTCTTAGAACTCCCAAATGGGAATTCGCTGTCTTCATTGAACTAAAACCATATTATAAATAGAAACCCAGGAAAGCATGTGTCCATTATAACTCCATGTGGTTTTTTTTTTGGTTAAGAGAGAGAGAAAATTATTTTCCTAATGGATTGGATTTATTGATCAATTTATTTTAGATCAACACTGATTTCTCTCTCTTTCTTTTAAAGCACTGTGCAAAAATTGCTGGGTTAACCATTCTAGAGATACAAGCCTTTTATCCACAGAACAGGCAGAGTACAGACAACAATAGGAAAAACTCCTCCACGCTTTCCCATCAATGAGGTGCAAACCTGATCTAACTGGACAAATCTGAGGGCGGAGGGTAGTCGCCAGTCCCATTTAATCCATGGCCTCCCTTCAAAGACCATGGACATGGTCACCAATTGTGTTGGTGGGTGTTCTATTATGTGGACACCTGCTCACTTCAAATGGACTAGAGCCAACTCATTCCATTTAGTTCATGGAACAAGCAGATAGCTTTCTGCCATGACTGACCTGTGCTGGATTCTACCGGGTAACCTAGAGAGGAAAGGCTCCACATCCCATTACCAATACTCTGAGCTTGAATCCTACCATCTTTTTTCAGATAGTCTCATAAAAGAGACCAAATATTCAAACACTTGCTCTTCAGTCATAGATGCCTCTTGGGTTGCTAAATGTTCAAACTCTACCCAAATATACATGATTATTTCAGGATATTATAGAAATAATTTTAAGATCACAGTACAGATTTAATTTATTTGCACTTTCAACCAACAGCATCTTTCCCTGTACTCCAGTTGACAAGGTTGCTTAAACCAGAAATAAAAATTGTAATTAGAAGCTTTAGGTAAGAAACTAAGGCCCCATTCTGCAAGCTATGCCATATGGACAGACCTTGGCCTGCACAGAGCCCCAATGCAGTCAAAAGGGTTTGGACACAGAGATCCACCTGCTTGCAAGACTGGTACCTACCACAACATTCTAAAGGCCTAAAGTGAAACATATGTTTATAGCAGTATTTTCCTGATCCCACAAAATCTCTCTGGTCTCACAGTAAGGCTGAGATGTGCAATGTTTACCATGAAAAGCTCAGCATTTGCCAAAAAGATGCCCATGTTATTTTTTACTCTAACTAGCAGGGGAAGTGTGGAATCTCATATTTCACTATGTAGTAACTGCAGGCAAACAGTAATTTAAAAAAAAAAAAGATCAATGTAGGCAAGTTTCAAAATCCTCTGCTGAGTGACCGACCATACGACAAACCCACAACACGATTCCTACAGCCATTTTCAATTTGGATTTCACCTTGCTGCACATTAACTATGCAGAAGAAACTGATTAATGAACTTCTCCTGGCAAAGGCACTCAGATATCATGGTGGTAGATGCAATATCAGATTTAGACAGTGATTGGATGAAGCTATACATTTTCTTTAACTTCCGTGCTGCTACGGACAATTGACGCCCCTGGATTATCTCTAAACCTGTGCAGGTGAGTCAGGTTCATTCCTATCATGGTACCTCTCTCCTACTCAATAAACTAACTTTTTATAGTTATTTTTCTGCAACAAGACCCTTCCTCTACAGAGTCCCACAAGGCTCAGTTTCTCAGCTCTCTCCCTTGAACAATTTCTATCTTGGTCATCTCATCTTCAGACTTAACTGCCATTTAAACTGATGATATTTGACTGCATGTGTTGACCTATTTAATTATTCCTCCCTCTGTCCACCCTCTATGCCTGTAATGATCAAATAAAACCATAGTTCCATCTCTGCTACCTGAAGCTAAATGTTTCAAAGTTAGAAATATTTTTCTAGGCGAAAAGGAGCATACTCAACAGCAGAGGAGGATTAAGATTTATTGGAGCCCTGGGCACAAAGAACATTTGGACCCCCCAACATACCCCCTCACCACGTGGCCCTGCCCCATGCTCCTCCTCTTCTCCCCAAGGCCCCCCCTCCCTACTCCCCTAGCCAGGTTAGAAGCCCAGAGCTGGGCCGTGGTAAATGCTGGCCAGAGAACCCGGGACACTGTGGGGAGCCCCAGACCCTCCATCTGCCCTAGGCGGCGCGCTCTGGGGGGAGTGGCGACATGGGCCGGTGGCTGCTCTTGGGCATCTTGGCCCCCTGTCCAGAGCAGGTGGAGGGTCTGGGACTCCCCACAGCAGCCTGGGCTTCCTGGGCAGCTCTTACCATGACTTGGCTCTGGCTTCTGGCCAGGGGGCAGGGCCTTGAGGGGAAGGAGGAGCAGGTGGCAGGGTCACAGTTCCAGTGCCATTTGGGGGCAGCCCCCCACACCTACACAGGTTCTGGCGCTCCTAGAGCCAAAAGAAGAAATTCATCTGTGGTGGGAGAGGAGCACTGACAGAAGATGCTGCTAGTTACATGGGCTGCTTCTTTGAATTGGGCACAAGGTTGCAGTCATTGAACCCCACTGTGCATGGAAACATCCTGGCAGGGGTGTGGTCTGAATTAGACACCTTGCTGCAAATTAGCTTTCTCTGTCCTTGCCTTTCCCTGGCAGCTGAATGGTGTTGGCAGAGGGGATTTGCTCGCTCTTTCTGTCCACCCATTGACATGGTAGTTTCTCTGCATGATGTCCATAATGCTGGGAGAGGCAAGCCCTGAGTTCAATCTCCCCTCCTCCCCACCCCCACATGGCAACTCTCCACAGGCTTCCCAAGTCCCAGCTTTTCCTGGCACCAGCATGGAACATACAAACACAAAACTAGAAGCACATCACTCGTCCTCAGAGGACTCCATTAATGTCTTATTCAGTTCAGGACTCGGTTCAAAACTGCATTTTAATTATTTTTGATGAGTACTCTGAACTTGTTCCATCCTACACCATAATTCTTCTCTCTTTCTACTACTCCTATCCCACTTCTCTGGCACCTGCCTCCTCTATGTCCTTCCATACAATCTTGCCATTGCTGGTGTGGACTCCTCCTCTGCAGCTTTTATCTGAATCCCTCTCCAACTCTCCAAATGTTTTGAAAAACTCATCTGCAAAATCCCCTTTTCTTGCTTGCCTACACCTCATGCCACTCTCCACCCCTAAACTTACTCTCACACACTCTCACCTTTGTATTATTTAAAGCTTTTCTGGACACCATTCGTAGGATGTTCTACAAAATTAAATCATGGTGGGTTCCTGCTAGTCTGGCTGCACTGCTCTTTTCTTGTGAGCAGGCTGGATATTGAAATATGCAATCATTCTTGTATATTTCATTTGTAAACGAGGATATAATTCCTATGAATAAAGCAGACAAGGGGCTGTCCATAAATTATGGAACATATTGGGGGCAGAGAGTCCTTGATTTTGGATGTTTGTTTCAGTGTTACAAGGGGTAGGTGGGCCTTGAAAATTACCAAAACATACGTTCCATAATTTATGGACAGCCCCCAGGCAGAGGAAAAGGGACAGTACAAGAGGCTCACAGGTCAAAACACACCCAAATTAAATGTAATCTTTGATTTATTAGCTTCAGTATTCCCCAGTGGGGGACAGCAACGCTTCACAAACTGAAGACTCAAGAGCGAGTATTCCTTCTTCATGAAAGTTAATCATTAAAATATATGGTGTATTAAACATAAAATAGGTAGCAATTAATTCATATTAATGTGCATCATCACATTTGAAGACCTAAACCTCAAATGGCAAATCTGTTTCTTCTTTTCCTGTAGAAATATATATTTCCAAGTTACTTATTTACACACACACTAACAACCAGCATCCAAAAGGAAGAAGTGAATGTTTAATACTTAAGCGTGGAAACAAATATCATGACATTTCGATTTGTTTGTGTTGCTTTGATAAAAATAGGAACCCAAGTAAGGAAATACAACATAAAACAGCATTTTCATGGATCAGGTATTATAAAACTATTTTAACTCACTTAAAGCTTCACTAACAACTGGGTATAAATTTGGTTTTGAGGGTTTTTTTTGCACATGCATAATACATGCATGAAGACAAACACAAACACAAATGTAAATACACTTTTACAGAAAGACCTACATGAGACACCGTAGCTGTAAACTGCCTTGTTGATAGAAATGTTAGGACAAAATTTTCATTCCCTAGTTGCAAGACTCTTGCATCTACAACATAGATTAAAGAAGTCATCCACTGTCATGCTGGATGAGAAAGACAGATATTAATGAGTAAACACACTCTATAGAACATGGGCAATTATAACATCTTGACAGAAATATGGTTAGTTGTAGCACAGGCCCATCCCAAGGATCAGAAAACAAATTTGTTACAAACAGCAGAGTCAGTGGCAAGAGAGAGAAAGACTGCTACAGGCTTGAGAGGTCCACTTACTGACGCTGCCACAGACTGCCATGCAGTATTCCTCAGAGTCAAAGTTGTTTCGGTTCCCACCACATCCGCCGTAAAAGAATGGTGCACACTTTCGTTCAGTCACATCATAGTACCAGCGGGAGATCATTGCTCGGCAAGGACCAGTCTCAGCTTGTTCAGAGCACACCTCTAATTATAGGAGATGTGGAGGAACTACATTTAGCATGAAAATGGTATTGTCTTGCTTTTCATCTACACAAGTTTACTTACATGTTCTAACTCTTGCACATTAGCTACAAAATGGATGTATCAAGGAAGCATCTCTCTCTTTCACAAAGCAATTCAATTACTATACGTTAACTCACTATCTATAAATAGTGTCTAAAACAATGTATTCTCATCTGGATTAACACAACTAAATCCCTCCTGCTCTACACACAATTTTTGTACTTGTATATCTATTTTGGGTAGTGGCGTGATTATTTACTGAAATAGTTATACTGGTATAGCCCCTAGTGTGGACATAGTTATACTGGATAAAGTTGTCTTATGGTTCCCCATCTCTTATCAGTATCCACATGAGGGATGTTGTATCACTATAACTATACTGGTACAGATAAAGCAGTACAACCTTTGTGTGTGGACAAGCCCTTAATTAGAGTTTTGCCCATGAGGAAGTTTGAATAATTGTCTTAGGAAAAACTCTTGATGGCAGGAAACATCTACACATCAAACTATTAAAAAATACATCTAAAATACTGAGATTTCTTGGCTTGTAAAGAGGATCTATATAAATGATACAGGGAGTAAAATTCCTTCCATACACATACACAATCATTTTGGTTGAAACTCCCTCACGTTTAGAGGCTCAGCACAAGGCTTATATGCCACTTAAATCCACAAAAGCCCTCAAAATAAGATTTAAATGGTGCGCTGGCTTTGTGAAGAGGGCTGATTTTCCTCCTTACTTAACATATTAGATGACAGTACGAAACCTGTGTTGAACATATATCATGATTTGTGTTTCTCAGTTTTCAGTGGGAGCTAGACCAGTCACTGCATTTGCATTGAAACTCAACGGGAAATCTGTGGGGAACTGAGTTGTACAAATTAAGATCAAAGAATAAAAAGTGAATGCAGGAACTCTGTCCTTAAATTGGAATTCAGCCCATTACCTGGGTACATATATAACCCTTTACCAATAATGTTCCAAACAGGAAAAACAGCGTTCACATTCAGCATGCTGTATATCATTTGCAAAATTGTAGAACATGAAACACCAGTACTTCCCCCTCTATGCTTCCATCAGACACGGGTTCAAAATAATGGCAGATAACTGGTAACTTATCTACAACTATTTCTGACATTACTTCACAAGTCTTAATTTTGTGGAAGGTTGACTCCTTACTACTGAAATGGGGTCTCCCTCTTGGTCACCTCAACACTTGCTAGTGTATGTAGCACTGGAAATCTCCACACGCTCATCACCCCTAAGAGGCTCTCACTGGCATTAGCCCAGATTTGAGGAGTCTCATTGGCTGCTTCACAGCCTCTTTCCTGCTAGGCTGTTTGGTTCATCTCTGTTTAGCATATAACCCTTCCCATCTCTTTTCTGCAGCGTGCATTTTATATCAAATTACTGTCAGTAATCAACACGTGTACATTTACATCAATAATTATTTACTGTAAAACATTTATGATTGATCCAACACAAAGCTTTACATATACACATCCACAGTGTATTAGGCACTTACACAGTTTAGTTTGTAGAAATGAATGAAATAAGTTATGGTAGAGGAGAGTTAGCTTCTTACTTTTAAAAATCCCGGACAGGTGTCATTAATAGTACACAGGGTTTTCCATACCAGTTACTCTTGCTTGATTTTTATGTAACATAGTTATAGTCAACACACAAAGTAACTTTGCCTGGCTTTCAATACATGGAGGAACCCCACAAATGTAATTTAAAAAATTAATCACTGGTAGAGTGATTGACATTAAAGAAACAGGTATAATCAAGAACAGTTTTACTGAAAGAATACCAAATTTCAAGAACACAGGGCCTCAGCAATTTGTTGTTCTTTTAAAAACTAATTCAGTAAATGCAACTGTCGGTCAACCTCAACATATAAAGAAGTAAATGCCTTCTAGGATTCCCTTGATGCATCTAAATTTTGTTATGAAGGGTAAGTTATTTTATCATTTTATATTTCACACACTCTTATCAGTTCCATAGACTCACTTTAGTATTTCCTTTTTAATCTCTGGGCTTGTCTCCACTTACCGCGGCGATCGATCCACTGGGTCAATTTAGCGGGTCTAATGAAGACCTGCCAAATCGACTGCCGATTGCTCTCCCATCGAACCAGCACAGTGTAGGTACCGCAGTAAGTCGACCTAAGGTACGTCGATTCCAGCTATGTTATCCATGGAGCTGGAGTTGTATAACTTAGGTCAACTTAGCCCAACAGTGTAGATCTGCCCTTGCTCTCTAAGGCAGGTTGATCCCCTGGAAAGTGGAGACAATCCCTAAATGTCTCACACACAGGAACAATAAAAACAATGACTTTTAGTATCCTATTTTTGCTACCTACAGAATGTGGAAAAAAAGATGATGATAACCCATCAGTGAAATAATGGCAATGATAATCAGGAATCAAATCTTGGGGCACTACAGATATTTATACATATTAAGCATTCATTTGACTGGCACTAAAAAAAAGTACCATTGAGTTTAAGAGTTAATCTTTAGGAGCCTTGCAGTAGAATCGGTTTGCATGAAAATGGAAAATACAGCCCTTTAAAGAGTGACTACTTAATCATGAAATTAAATCAGACTCCCTACTTGAACTTAATGCAGGGCTGGAAGCCATGCCTTCCTTTCCCCTCCCCATGGCGAAGTTGGTGCTACCATAGAGCAAAATCCCCCTCTCAGATCTACATCGTAGGTCATGACACCTTGCATGGATGGTGTTCCATTGCCAGGAGACTGGAATATCAGAACATAGATCTGCTGTGTGGGGATGAGAGGAGAATTGAACACCTAGAGATTAATAACAATGCTGAATACAAATATGGGGCTAGATCATCACTTTATCTAAGTGACAATCTTTATTTACAGTCTGCTGGCCACGATCAAGGCAGCAGACTGTAATTTAGAGTCAATATCCCTCTTGGTCTCCCCTCTGCTTATCCTTGTCATCTGTACTGGGATGGAAGAAGAGTAGCCTTCCCTCCCTTGCTGAAACCCATGGTACACATAATCCTTGTAAGACAGTAAGGTGGTGCCTTAGAACCTAAGTCTCTTGAATGGGTGCAGAGAGCTATTGAAGATTTATCCCATCATCTGAGCATGATGGTACACTCACAGTTAGCAGCAGAGAAGACATTGCACAATCATGTCATTTAGAATAAATGCAAAGAATATTTTTAAATTTCCCCCCACAAAATACAAAGGAAGGCTCACTAGTTAGGCCACACTGGGAACAAATTATCTGTGATAACTAGAAAAATTAAATTACACTGTGGCAAAATGCTAACTTTCATCTTTTAATCTGGTTTCTGAGAACTGATTAAGAACTGAAGCAATTCTTTGCCTTTGGCTGCAAGAAAGCAAGGCTAATTGAAGAGAGAGTTTTTGTGTAGTGCTTGTTATAGCTAAGATTTCTGAACAGTTCAAGTTCTAACCTGCTGTTTTCACATGCTCACACTTTCTCAAACAATCCACCTTTGGTACTCAAAATTTCCAATGTGTTGTTGTTGCCCAGAAATGAGGGTTTCTTGTTGCTAACCCCTCCAGAAAATTTGTGCTAAATGTTTAAAGCTCAAATTTTTGACTTCTAATGGGCAGGAAATGATTTATTTTTCCTATTTGACAAAATTGCCATACTTTTTCTACACAAGTAACTAAAAAACAGCTGAACTTTTAATATACTCGGTAAATCTCTCTCTCACTGATATCTCCATAACAGTTTTTTAAATGACTAGATAATGAAGTTATTGATTGAAAAGCAGCTACTGAACAGGCACAGTAAAACATTTTGAGTGATCAAATTTAGAAGCATACACTTTTCAAACATTTGGACTTTTGGATTTACAGCTGCTTATACCAAGCTATTTAATAAGTGCTCATTGATCAATGTGTCATTAATAGAGCTAGTTGCAACTTTTGTGGGAAAAGTTTTCATACTTTAAAATTCTCTGTACGTTTTTCATACGAAAAAATGTTCATATTATATTTTCCTATGAAAAATCTTTCAAAATTACAATTTCCCCATAGGAAATGACAATTTCTGTTTTGACCTTTTTAATTAAAATGTTGTTTCATTTTTGTTTTTTGAAACTGAAAAGCTGACACAAAATAATACCTAGCACTTAACAGTTAATAGTAATACCTAGCTTTATTACAAAAGAAATAAGTATGATTTTGCTCACTTTACAGAAATTTTAAGTTACATTTTTAAGTTGAAATAAAATTTACATTTTGGCTTCATTTCAATATGTTAATTTGAAACAAATGTTTCTGGTTTTCTTTTTTCAAAATGGTTTGAAACTTTGTGGGAAAACCAAAATTTTTCAACTGAAAAATTTCAAATGAAATTTCTCATAGGAAAACATTCACTTTTCTGACCAGTTCTTATTTTGTCACCTTAAGGGCCTATTCCACCTTAAACGTTTTAAAGATGACTTAACAGGATCTGAGCACACTGAAATGTGGGTGTAGCCTGTTTCACTCTTAAAAAAAAATCTAGGGAATGAAATCTAAAGAAATACAGTGGATATTTTCAAAGACAAAAATGGGAATTAGATAACCAACAGGCTTCCAGGGGAGCGAAATTTCTAACTCCACTTAGTGCCTTTGGAAATCTCAAAGATCCATACAATTAAATTAATTAACAATCAGGAAAAGTAAAGTCAAGGTTCCATAACTTTGCTCTATTGTAACTATCCAGCATTTTCCAATATTTTTCCTATGACATCAACACTTTGACCTTCTACAGCACCTTCCATCTGAGAATCCCAACGCTCTTCTTTAGAGATATGTAAAATTCACCCTAAGAATAGCCCTATGATGCAGCCAAGTCACAGTTTCATAGTGAAGTTAGGTGACTTGCACCCAGAAAGTATTTGACAGAGAAAGGGAATAAAACCCAAATCTCCTGACTCCCAATACTATGCTTTATCTCCAAGACTATCCTCTGAATGTTCAGCTTCATATTACTATTTATGTCATAAAATGGAAAATGCATACAATAAAATATGCCACAGTGTTTGATAAAGACAAGTTATTGCAGATAGACTCATAATATTTAAACTGCTTGTATTTCAGTGGCTATCTGTGCAACCTTTATGTTGTATTCATGTAGACCCAGATTCAGCAAAGCACTTTAGCATGGGCTTAAAATTAAATGCATGCTTAAGCACTCTGGTGAGTAGGGATTTGCTTAAGCATGTGTTTGATGAACTGGGGCTGTAATTTTTTGTATTTTTATAAGGTGTAAAATAAATTTTATAATCTATATTCCACTATAAAACTGCAATGTAGATGATTAATGTAACAAAATGGGCAAAAGAATCAAATCGCCCTAGCAAATGTATCATCAAAGTGTCTGCTCAACATCATTAGGCACTACAATTTAGGATTCCAATCAGTACTTTGGCCATTCCCTTAATTTGGATTATTTGTACACCTCGATCATGGATGTACCAACATATACATCAGGAGCATTACTTTCCAGTATGTAACTACTTCAGAGATACAGAACTAGGTTTTCAATAAAATTTACTCCTTTGTTGATTTTGTTTGTACTTACACTTTCCTTAGTCAAAAATCGACACTACTATTCTACTATGTGGATTATTCCCAAGGGAATATTTAAAGAAGAAATTGTTCATTCTGAATATATGCCTGAAACCAGCAGCCAAATTTTAATTTGAACGTTCACAGACAAAAACTAATTACCTAAGAGGTTTTTGGAATTCGGCAGGAGGCAGCTGTGGAGCTGGCACCAGCTCTGGGAATAAAGCCTATGTATTAGCTACGCAACAGCACTGATATTTTCTAGAGAGATTTTTTTTTTTTAAAGGCTGAACGATTAGTTGTAAATGCAATGCCAAAGAATAATTCTTTAAAAGAGTTAAATATCTTAAAATTGTAATTGCCAGTTAAGATTTAATCTCTCTCTCTAATGTTGACGTGGAGCCTACTCGCAGGGAATAATTGGGGCATAAATAAAATATAGTTGTATACTGTGCCTAAAATACAAAGCCTTCTAATTCCAGTGTATAAGAAATGAATAAAACATATTTTCATTTTATTTGTGTGAAGAGTAACTTCATTCAGAACCAAGATGTCAAATGGCAAAAGAAAGGACAGCTTGAACGTAAGACTAGATCAACAAAATTCCACATTCTATGTATGTTTTAGAAGAGATGCAGCTTTCCCGTAACACTATGATTTTATTAACATAGCAGACACATTGACTGAGAAGGTTAGCACAGAAATGCATTTCACTCATCCAAAAGACTTATCCCCACAGATGATGATAATGTAGGATAATATTAAACAGATTAGTAAATAAAACCAAAGCTTTAGATCGTTACAGTTTCAGTACATTAAAATGATATTTTCTGTTGGAGAATCAGATTAGCAGAGGACAGAATTCAATAAGTATAGCACAGATCATAATGAAATTTTCATCCTTATGTAAAACAGCAGAACTACTCTATAAAGTATTCCAATATGTTTGTCCTTGGCCCAGAATTTTAATTAAAAACATGTTCTTTTATGATTCAGCAGTCCTGGCTAATAGTGAAAAAGATTTCATTTGATGTAAGACAACTTAAAGATGTCCTTTTATGGAGGGACAACTGAATTTTGAATCAAAACAATTAAATTCATAGTTGTACTAATCAAAATATACCAATACATGGTTCTCTATAACCAAGGCTAGACTGAGCGTATTAACATTCGTAAGAGTAAGGAAAATCACAGATGCTTTTTGTCAATTGACAGAAAGATAGTTATAACATTGGACACTATTGTACAAATGTCTAGGTATTTTCTTAAAATGAAATATGAGCGTCTATTATCTCTTTTCAAATTCTTTCACCCAAGCAGGCGACCAATCAAGTTCACCCTAAGTTAGGAGAAGAAAAACATAAAACGTTCTGATGCTTAAACCAAGGTAATAACATTTCACAGAAGAAAAGAAGGAAAAGCAATTAAGTCAGTGTGGGCTAAAGCAGAACTGATTTTGAACAAGGCATTAATACTCCAATACTATATCAAAGCCTGCAATAGACAGGACCGGCACTTCCCTATAACAAGCTAAATAACTTGCCTTGTAATAGGTAGCAACTGTCACTGAATGGATTGGAAGAATCTATGAAATGTATAAGGGAATAGCAAACAAGATACGGTAAAGAAATAAGGCTAACAGCTGCCATACCTAATGTATGTCACTTCTCTTTTGCTGGAAAGCTGGCTCAGATTCCCATGTGCAACGGCAGGTTACAAACACATTCAAAATGCCACATCAAGCACCACCACTTCAATTCTTTCCTAAATATTTAAACAAATCTGTTTGAATTAAGGGATGGTAAAATCATTACTAACTGGCAACGCTACGAAAACCAGGTGGTCAAGCCTTTGCTGAATTCCCCACATCTGCTGAATGGTGTGTGTGCAAGCTGCCAAATGTTCAACAGGTTGCTGTGTTGGCCCTGCTGCTTGCCTTTAAAAAAAGCTCTAATTGACCGATATGTTGACAGGAAGCATTAAACTCAAAACAAGATCTAATTGCTTTTTCTTTGATGTAAGGGAAGAGAGGAACCATGTTGCTTATCAACGGCCATGCTGAAGGAGAACAGAAATGGAATCACAAACAATTACACATCATGGGAGAACAGAGTTTCTCCATGATTCAGTCAATCCTAGCAAAAACTCCCCGGGACCTCGATATGTCAGTGTCATTTTCTGGTTCTGAAACAATTTATAGTGTATTAAGGCCGTGATGTCAGCAGAACCAGAGCTGATCTGCTAGTTATGACTGGTCTTCAAAGTGACTTCCCCGGTTTGGTATGTAGGTTGGGTGAAGAGCCTGCATTCTTGCACTCTGCAGAAATCAGTCACTCAGCTTTAAGAATACAAATTCAGGGATAACATCTCCCAGCATATTGGGGTGGGAAATATAGAACTCAAAAGGGCTGGTTTCTGGGTTCCCTAGAGCCTGTGACCTCAAGCCCACCAGTCAAGGTACACAGCTTCCTCAGCCAGACTTACAAATTGATAACCAGTTAGTGGCACAGATATATACAGAATCCTGGACTCCTGATTCTGGTGTTCAATCTATCTGAAAACCTATAGCATACATGCCCTTGTCAGACAAAAGCATGTGCATATCACTAAGTATTGTGCTAGGATAATGGAAAGGAATTCACCAAAGCCATCCTTTCTATAGTCTCTTTAATAAAGAAAAACCCGCTAAAAAACATGTTTGCCACAGGACATGAAATAACAGGTTGCCATCTGTCAAGGTGCAGTGGCTGAGTGGTTTAGGCACCCGATGACAATCCTGATAGCCGTGGGTTTGATTCTTACTCAATCTCTCCCTGAAAAGCCACTTCCAGTTCACCCAGATGCAAAATGGGTACCTGATCCATTGTGTTAGGGCAGTCATAGGCCTGCAGACATGATGCTGGCCATATCACTCCCTTGTGTACTGCTGGCTAGGTAACTGACGTGCCTTTATTGTGTCAGCTATTGGCTAAAACTTTCATGCTATCTGGCATTTTCCAGACAAGACTAAAATTGTTGTTCTCCTCATGGTTGGAAATATATTTGTGAGCTGTTTTGCTATGGGTATTTTGGTCACTACTAGTTAAAACATGCTTAGGAATAAGAAACAGCATGACATGTTGAAACTACAGCAGACAGCATGAATGTCTTCACGATATCGTTTCTGTTTCTGTACATGCTTTATTTATTTAGGGTTTGATCCAATGCCGATTGGCGTTAATGGGAGTCAGTCCATTTACTTGGTTGGGCTTTTCGTCACCCGTTATCAGAAGCGTTTAATTTATGGTCTGAGAAGAAAACAAGCCTCCACTGATTTGACATGGGAAAGATAACTCCTATAAAACATGAAGAACTTCTTCCCACATTCTTTAATGATAGATCTAAAATTATGTCTCCAGAAAGTATAAGGAAGAAATTGGATGTGCAATCAGCAGGGAGAGTATTTACTCCTGGGGGAATTCTGCACCCTGGCATACATGCAGAATTCATGTCCCCTGCAGATCCCCCACACCCTAACCCCGCAGAATAATACATTGCCAGGGAGGTGCTGCAATTACACCTTTCACCCATCAGGGCTGCTATGGCACCAGAAGAGAGGGAAGCCAGCTCAGAGCCAGAGCAGCCAGCCGTGTATAGAGAGGGGGCAGAAGCTGCTTTCCAGCGTGCCCTGTATTGTTACAGACATACTTACTGACAGGTATTTTGAAATAAATTACCAACCCTATTTTGGCATAGAATTCTTTGGCGCAGATTTCCCCTGGGAGTAAATACACTGAATAAACTTCATTGCCCTAACCCTTTGGAAAAGTGATCTTAGTTTTAACTTGTAACCCAAATGGGTTAAAGCTAGTCAGCCACCCATGGCAAAGAAGCCCTATCTACAAGGGTTCTCAAACATCTTCCTTAGCATGGACCACATCTTAATAGAGGAAGTCTCATAGACCCTCCTCCCTTCCTATTTGCAATCATGAAGATCAACTCTCCTCCCATGTGCGACAGAATAACATCGCTGTGTCAACCATCAACATCTTACTGTAACTGATTAATTTCCTAATATATTTTTAGCTTCTTTCAATGCATTTTACCAGTGGAAACAAGGAGATGAATGTATACTGCAGATCACCAGTTATTGGTCTGTTGTCCCAGGAAGACAACCCTGTCATCAGAGCTGCAGAAGCAGTTGTGGCAAAATTTGACAATGAAAGTTTAGTCATCTCAACGAAATAATCAGGGACAGCCATGTACATGCAAATAATTTCATACAAGTATCAAGAGAGGTCTCATGCTTAAAGAGAGATGAAGATGCTGAAGGTCAGATGGGCTGAGGTGCCTCAGGAGAGCTGCAAAGGGAATCTGGCATCGAGCCTGATTATACTAGACTTGTCTGCAGTCAAACTCTTGCCTCCATGACACTTCATGCATTTTACCAATTTTACATGCAAAAACTAAAGATGATTCTCTTTAGGCTCTTAAAACCAGCACCACTGAATGACAATGTTTATATGTTACAGTCTATTTTTATATAAATTCAATGTGTTGCTTCACCTTTTTTGTAGTTTATTTTCACACTAAACATCCTAGTTGCCTGAAGACTGAACATCTTAACCTCTTTGAAATTTCAGCTTCGGTAAAAGACATGCTGTACCTAATTTGTTCTCATTTCCACTCATCCCAAATCCCATTGAAGTGAAGTGTATCTTTTTTAATATTCATTTACCAGTGAGGACAGGGTGTTTCATCCCTGGGCAATAAGAGCTCACATATGGAAATACAGTTAAGCAGTTTAAAGATTTAAACTGGGATTTTTACTTTCGTCTAACACTGGTTCTCCAGTGACTGAATCAAAGACTCAAGAGACAGAGTTCGGATAAATAAGAGCTTTTTCTGCCTAAGAAGGAAGCCCTGGCAAATCAATTTTACTCAAACATCAATTCATTTGATCATAGCACTCACCTGAAACAGGGAGAAAAAATATGGAAGGACAGAAAATGTTAATAAAGGAACCGTATCCTTTCCAGATTAGCTACTTACTGTATATACTCATTCATAAGCCGAATATTTTTGGTAAAAAAATGATGCATCAAAGAGCAGGGGTCAGCTTATAAACAGGTCTACACCAAAATTTGATGGTTTTAAACTCTATGGAATCATTGAATTGAATATCTAATACACTGTTTTCTTTACTTGGAGCCCCTCAGCTCCCTGTGGCCGCGGTTCGCCGTTCCCAGCCAATGGGAGCTGCGGGAAGTGGCGCCACTTCCCGCAGCACCCATTGGCTGGGAATGGTGAACCGTGGCCACAGGGAGCTGAGGGGCTCCATGCCTGCAGATGCTCCAAGTAAACAGAATGTCCCGACCCGCCCATGGCTTACCCTGACGGGCCAGGTGCCAAAGTTTGCCAACGCCATAAATATAGGGTCGGCTTATGAAAGGGTCATATCGTTTTTGCTATTTTTACCTAACCATCTTGGGGGGTCGGCTTATAAATGAACAGGCTAATGAATGAGTATATAGGGTAATTCCATTCAATTATATGCATATTTCATCATGGAATGAAAATCAGAGCTAAGATTGATCCTGTGCTGTCCTCCCTACTACCAGACAACAAACATCAGCCAACAGGGCAGAACAACCCTGCCACAGGGAAGGGATAGGAAGGTCAGTGTGGGTTTGCATACACTTTTAAGTTGCAAGGGTCTGTGTCCCTCAATTCCAATAGCAGCAAGAAAGGACTAAGGGAACCAGGACTGAAATGTCCGCGTTAGTTCCACTACGACCATTTCATGGTCATTTTGTCTCTGAATGTTTTAAGTTGCAACTCCTTACATTTTAACTCATATGAACTTAGCTTCTTTTATGTTTTGTCCTGGCTTTTACCTGTGTCTCATTTCTTAGGAGGTAGAAGATCATCATAAAGACATTTGGTAAGTACAATGCTACCAGGGAGATGAGCAATATAGAAAACTAACACATGGATTATATAAATATTACACCATACAGAACAGTTCCAAATCATATAGAAATCTAGGAAGAGCTCCTTTAAAGAATAAATTGTACAAGGGAAGAGGAACAGAAAAAAAAATTCTACCATGATTTGGATTGTCAAATTGCCTATGGGTAGGCTAATATTCAAATTTATAAAAAAAATTAAATTGCTTTAATGACACCATATAGAAGAGTATACAAATGGAGCATATTTTAAAATCTATTTTACCCCATTTATGTTATTTGTTTGTTTTTTCCCCCATAGACAACATACATTATAATTTTGTTTATAATTATTTGTAATCTTTAACCCATACACTAGGTCAACTATAGGATTTTTAAAATTTAATTATTTGCTTATTATTGAGAAATGCTGGGCGTAAAAAATCCAAATAAAATAGCTAACCAGAAAATGTTAATGTAAGACAATGTCCTACCTAATAGTGCTTTCTACCACATCTTTTCCACTTGATATCAACATTCCCTTTTCTTTCACAATAATTGTTTTACCAGCATACAACGCTGTTTCTTCTCATGTAGTTTACTATGCTGTTTGTGAAAATAATCTCAATAAAATATGTGGCAATCACTATCCATGTATCCTAAGATTAGACATAAAAGGAAAAAAACTTGCAAATCATATAAAGACAAAGCATAATGATGTAGCAACTTAGGATATTTTGCTGTTTGGAACATTTTTAGCAGTAAAGGGCAAATACACACTAGTAAGATCAATTCCGCAGACCCCAATCTAAACAAACATTAATTTACCTTTAACAACCTCTTCTACCGATTCGGTAGTAGTGGTGGTTGTGGTAGCAATGCTGGTAGTTCTTTCCGTGGCCTCTTCGTACTGTTCCTCTGCCTCTTCTTCAATCTCATCACCATCATCGTCATCATCATCAGCATCGTCATCCTCCACGTCCGTTACTTCCTCCTCTTCCTCTGGCTGCTCTTCTACCACCTTGTCATCACTGAAACAATCAACAGTTTTGTTGAGTCAGCAATAAAACACCTACTAGATGAGAAATTGGACAACAGCTTATTCAGAACCTCGTGGAAGTGTGACCAGGAAGCCCTCTCTCAAAAAGTATGAGCCTGGAACTCTGGAGAGCAATGCAGTGAGATTTAATGCATATATTGAAAATGAAACAGTAACAAAAGATAAATATGGATTTTGTTCTGCTGCTAGTGTAGCAGGATACCAATATGAAGCCCATTTCCATGCACTGGAAGGGGAAAGGCCCTGTATTAATCATACCAGATTGTGCCAATTGATTAGTATAACAGAATATCAGGGTTGGAAGGGACCTCATCTAGTCCAACCTGCTGCTCAAAGCAGGACCTTTCCCCAAACAGATTTTTGCCCCAGATCCCTAAATGGCCCTGTCAAGGACTGAACTCACAACCCTGGGTTTAGCAGGCCAATGCTCAAACCACTGAGCTATCCCTCTCCCCTTATGTCTTGGGTGTGCATGTTTTATGCTGTTCTTGGAGATCAGACAGTTGCTTTGCACTGGAATTCTGTAAAATGACTGAGGTGGGTTCAAACAGATGAATGAATTATCATCAGAAAATGATGTGGATGAGTGATAATAACAATCAACTTACTCAAACTCACATGCTATTATTATTTGTATCCTGGTAGCTCCCATTATGTGCTAGGTGCTGTTCAAACACATATTAAGACATGGGACAAAATCATAAGACACTGGAACTAAATCCTAGTGTGGATGATAAAAACGACAAAGAGTCCTGTGGCACCTTATAGACTAACAGAAATATTGGAGCATGAGCTTTCATGGGTGAATACCCACTTCGTCAGACGCATGTGTGGATGATGTTATTCAGAATTAAAGTGGCATTTATCCAGTTTAGCTTAATTCACTTTGGTACTCAGGTGGGACAAACAAGAGTGTCTGAACCACAACCACAATAGACTCTCTTGTTTAAGCACAAGGCAAGCTAAGGTTTTGCAACCCTGTAGTGTGTCTTGGGCAATGGGTCTCACCTATTACATACTGTGACCTTCTTCCCACTCCAGGACAACCCATCCTTTTAGCAATATGGGAAAAGCAGGGTGGTCATGACCCTCTGCCACCTGGTTGTGACTTCCAGGTTGAGAGACCCCTAGTCTTGGACATTTTCCCTAAGAATCCTGAAAGTAAGGCTTCTATGGTTTCTGACTGTAGGGCTCTGAATAAACATAAACAGTAATGGAACAAACAAAGGAAAGCCAATTTAGAAGGCGCAGGGAAAAGCACTATAAAAACAATTTACTTGTAAACATCCAAGATCCAGCTGTGTTTAGCTATATAAAAGCAATTCATTTTGCCATGTGAATGCACAACACTTTGTTGTTATATTTGCAGTCCCTAACCACAATCATGTTTTTTTGGTGTCGAATTCTAAACAAATCTGATATGAGAACCTGCAGAAAAGTTATTTGCTAGGCCAGGGTCATCTAAAAATATTTAGAGTGGTAAAAATAAGTTCTGCATCTGTTTTAAGATCATCAGTGGAAGTAGCACATTTTTGATAGTTTGTAGACAATTCATGAGAACGAACACAAATCCACATAGCAGTTACTTGTATTTGGGAGCACAAATATTGAATTCAGTGTGACTAAGAAATGATCAGCAAACAAACAAGGTCTAGCTAGAGACATAGTGAGCTATTTACCTGGAATTCAATTTCTGGAAAACAATACTCCACTTCCTTACATGAAAATTGTGCTTATAGACCCCTCATATGAGTGACATATCCTGTACATACTATGTTTTATGCTGGTTGCAATCACTTGACTACACCACAGACGGCCTTGGGTAGACAATAGTGAATTCTAACGTGTAAGACAGTATCAGGACCAGCCACTTGCCTAAACACTTTGGAGCCTCACAGGAGGCACTGTGGTGGGAAGTAAAGAAAGACTATGACGTCTGGGGCAATTAGGCTCCTGCAATTACTCTAAAAACCTAGAGAAGTTAACAATATCCTTTGCACTTTTTTTTAAAGCTTTCTAGAAAATTATGTTCTTGCTAAAAGTGTATACTATATTCTACAGGACTCTGCCCCAAGGGCAATATGTCACAGAACTGGTTTTATACACATCACTGCATGGGGAGTACTGTGAAGATAGATTAAAACACACACTTTCTTCCAGAGATTTTGATGTGAATCATTCAGAAGGAACCAAAAGTACTGGCATATTGATACAGGATTTGTTTTCTCAAAATGAATTTAAAATCTAAAGGTTTATTTTTGTTCCCCATGGTTCCGAGAAACTGCTGGCTTCTCATTGGACGCACACAACCATCCCACAGACTTCTAAAATAGGGTTCCAGTCTCACCATAAAAGTAGTCATTACTTTTTCCAATTATTGAGACTTTTGAAAAATCTGCATCCGAAGACGACTCTTTAGATGATACACGAGTCAGTTTTACTATCAGACATACTTTACTCTTATTAAAGAAAATGAGGAACTGGAGTTGAAGAATCTTAACTTGCATTTTAATTTTGCTTACGGAGAACGTGTCTACAAAGGAACTAAAAATAACACTGAGTACCAGAGAGTAGTCGGACTTTGGCTAAGCCTGATGGTTTCATCATACTGTCCTAAATGTATACAACACAATACTATAAACGGCGCAGGACAAATATGCAACTTAAATATGTGTTGTGATATATCAAGCATATACTACAGAAAACAACTAAAATAACAGTAACAGCACTGTTATACTAGAAATCAACACTAACATATTGTCTCATATACTCCTCAGATTCAACTGTGATAGCAACACTCAATATATTACTACCACAGTACTCAAGGAGCATCCCTCCCCCACACCCTCAAGAAATGACACAGACCTACCAAATAGCAGCATCATAGTCTTCTACCACAACCCTGGATTCATATCACTTACTCGAGAGGTTCTCAATCTTTTTTGAATCATGTCCCATCTTCGCTCCTTTTTTTTTTTTAAATTAAACCTGGAGCTGCCCCACCCACAGCTGGGAGAAACCAGGTGCCCCAGTTGAGAACCACTGAGCTACGCTATAAAGGCAGAGTTTGTTCAGGTGCTGTGCCAAAAGGGGTTCAAGTCTCAAGTTTTGGAATTATTTTAAGTATTTATATTCGCAGATGTAGACTTTGAACCAAATTTTGGTGCTGTTATCCGAGATGAGACTGCGGCAAATGCGTGGTAATGCCAACACTGAGTGCTAGTATTATGGTGCTTCTGTGAAAAATGATGTATTCTATACCGTACATGGCCTTAACATTCTCACTCCCAAGACAGCTCAAATGCTTTAATTGTTGTTCAGCACAGAAGAGATGCATGAAACACCCCAGCTAACTAATTTTTTTTTTTTTTAAATAAAAAGTCATGCTTGGTTTTGTTGCATTAGTTTTTCTGGCACTTATTATTAGTGATAATTTCACAGCACCCAATAGTCTGATAGGCACTTCACAGCACCAGTAAAGACCCACAATCTCTGTGCTGAGATTGGACCCAATCCTGCAACTCCTTGCATGTGTGGCAGATTTCCTGCATCCATGCAGAGCCCCCTGACTTCAATGGGCTTTGTGGGGGCACAGGGGTCCACACACAGAACAAGCTGCAGAAACCACATTTGAGTTTAATTTCTGACAACGGAATATCTCAACAACAATAGGATGGGGTTGGGGGAAGGATGAGATGGACTACAACAAAAATTACAGTTACTCAGACAAAGGTGTGGACAGCACAACATAGTTTAAAAAGTGTGTGTGTGTGTGTGTGTATGTATCTGTTTTTGAGTGCATCACATTGAACGTGAGGCCTGAATGAGGAGTGGGTCGGGGGCTTACAGACTAGCTCACAAATGGCATGAAGTTAAATTCCAATTGTATGGACTACAACTGCAAATTTTAAAATGGTACAGATCCCTTTATATAGTGCACAACTTGAACTGCCAACTACTTTCTCTCAGTCATGGTAAATACTCTTATTCCCTCTGACATTGCACCCAAATTTGGCATCAGAGTGATGCTGTTTCCAGCTATTCTAATATACCCATCACCTTGATTCCAAGTTACATCAAGAGTTTTGAAAGAAAGAGTTGTTACAGAAGGCAGTTAAGAAAGAAAATATTTGTACCTATCAGCTCAAGAGTTTCTTTATGTTTTATTTAACATATTGTGCAGGTGTGCATACTTCATGTTGTTATTGCATTTTACTCCTTTGCTAAGCAAACGTGACTCAGTCTTGTCGCTTTTGGAACCCTGATCCTTTAACAGCTGTTTCTGTGTGTTCCCTTGACACTATCTTAGCCAGCAGCACAGACTGCAGTGTCTAGTTTACAAGATATTGTTGACATTTTGACTCAGCGTAATGATGGTGGTGACAGGATTTTTCAGAGGCGGTTCAAGACATTACTCGATATACTGGAAAAGTTCACATATTTGTGAAGCCTTACCACTATCTGAATTTTACAGTTCAGCAGCAAGCAACAGGGATAAATTGCTAGACGTGAATATGGCTTTGAAAATATCTGCAAAGTTCATAAAATCAATATTAGTGTCTCTCAGTCTCATGTCAACAAAAATGTTGCAGTAATTAGGGATAGTAATTTGTATTAACAGACAGACACATGGGGCCTTAAAAGCAACCTTGACCTGTCTCAAACTCCTTACACAGGGAATATTAAAATTTCCTCACCATGGAAACGTTTCTGCTCTGAAGCACTGGGGAAGTAAACTAGATCTTAATGTAAATCATCTCTCCCCTGCGTATTGTATTGTCAAACAGGATATGGTGAAGAGGTTTTACAGTAATACCATTCTTATACTCACGGAACCACTGGTGTTTCAGGCAAATTCATGAGGTAAGCAATTCCACTTGTATCTCTGTTTTAAATAAAAGCATATCAACCATTTTAGGTCTAATGGGCCAATGTCTGTCCTCAAACATGCACACGTACAAGTCCCACTAACGTGCATCTCTGAACATATTTAAAGGAAGAATTTAGCCCACAGATATGCATTGATTATTCAGTATGTTATTTTTTTAAATCCACCACTTTGCTAGGACCTAACACAAACTTAAACTTATTCTGCTCATTCTAAGACCTGTGCGCAGTACTGATGACTTCACGGATGCTGGACAAGCCTATAAATAAAATTGAGTGACGCCAACTACTGTGCTTCTAGAAAAAAGACAAAATCAGCAAAGGAAAGTTTTCTTTTAGTCTTCTAGCAAGCTATGAAACAAAGGAAGCAGGAATACAAATTTAAAAGGACTATTACCTGGTCTTTTTAATTATGCTTCAGTAGTTGTGGCACTACATTACAAACTCTGTTTTAGAAGTTTCTGTCTCTGCCGCAAAGATTTTCAAGCTAATACTTGGTAAAAAGTTTCAATCAAGAATTGATATTTAAAATTTAAGCTTACTGTTTTAAACTCACAGGGAGGTTACATTTTAATCACAATTCTATCAGATACCAAGTTTAACAAAATGTATATTTAAACACTAAAAAAAAATTCAAAAGGTTTTGCAAGAAGCAGCACTAAATTTAGTGTAAAGAGTATATCTGGTTGCAAATCAACATGTTTTAATGGCTCTGAATCAATAAGAATCAACTTTCTTTAGGGGAAATAAAAAAAAGTACGAATGCAAAACATGATAAAAAGCAATGTTTTAAATCAACATTTCTGCTTGATTTAAATCATGATCAAAATTGTGATTTCAATCACTTTGATTTAAATCAATCCGCCCAGTCATCCCCAACTTTATACTGCAAAAAATCAAAATGATGATCAGATGAAATATTCTTGCATGCGCACGCACAAAAAATCCCATCAGCTTCACAGATGTTCTGGAAAACATTTAATAAAATATTACATCCAAAAAGCTACATTAAAAGAACTTTAAGGGCTCGTCCAGACAACAATTAGTGTCCAGCAATCTGGGGTATAAATCTATGTTGCAGTAGCTTGCTGCACAGTATCTGTCCATGTGGAACCTGCCACCATGAACTAAAAGTTCCCTACTGCATTTCAGTCGAGTTTGCTTTGTAAAGGAAGTAGATCAAACAAAGTACACTATGGAACTTTTAGTGGGCTTGGTTCGCATGAACAGTTAATGCATGTCAAGCTAGTGAAAAGGTAGATTGACACCCCAGCTTTCCATGCACTAACTGTTCACCTAGACAAGCCCTAAAGGTTACCGAGTCAAGCATTCACAAGTTTAGAAATGCCAGAATTAAGGTGTCTGTGCAATTTTAATTTGCCCCGCCCTCAAGTGGTAATCATGATAGTCTTGAATTTACATGATCACATACTATTCTTTGCACATGCCTCATCTCTCATTCACTGCACAGGATGAACAATGCTCACTGAATGAGCAGCTATTCAATATTTCATTTTATTCTCATTGTTCAACGTGTGGTTCCATGTCTTATTTACAGCACACCATCCAAATCCTGCACTGAATCGAGAATTACTAGTTTCCTCATGGGCTTTTCTATGGCACTCATCATTGTAGTATCTCAGTGGATTCATCTTTACTTTCCCTCATAAGGGTATAGTGGTATTATTTCCATTTTACAGATGGGGAATGAAGGCAGAGACACAATATCAAGAGTGTCCACTAATTTTGAGTGCTCAGTTTTAGAAGCTTATGATGAGTTTTCAGAGAAAGTAGCATTTTATAGTACTGTATTTGTTCAGATCACAGCTCCCAATGACTTTAGTTGCAGTTGAGAGTGCTCAACTCTTCAAATCAAACACCAGGTGTCTCAAATTGTGCACGCAGAAAATGATGACTACTTGATTAGTGGCCACCTGCAAAAAGTTTGGTTTAAGTGACTTGCCCAGCATCATACAGGATCTCTGTGCCCGAGGCAGGGATAGAATCCAATCCTCCTGGGTGACATTCAGTTGCCTAAACCTTGAGAACATCCCTTCACTCTTCTTGCAATGCCACCCCCTCTCCCCCATCTTGTTCACTAAACACCTTCCAAATTTTGAAGCAAATGAGGCAGGGAACTTGTGGAAAAATATCATTTCATCATGCAGCTAAGGAATATATCATAATGCATACACATAGGCAACTGTCTGGCATTTTCTAGCCTTTGGGTGTTTCCTTTCCAACTTCAACATTCTTCGAATGTAATATTTTGCATGCATGTAATTTCCTAAGTTTTTAAAGAAACAAACTAAAAAAAGAAGAAGTCCATCACGTGGAAACAGCATCAACTCCAACATGGTTCATCGGAAGGATCAGAAAGTTTAGTCCACAGCACAGGAGCTAACACAATAACTGAAAGCGATAGTACAGCCAGCCACTAGAGGGAGATGGGGCACATATTTTGCCAGTGGGTATCACAGCTGTTTCTTAGCAGCAGAGGAATGTTGAGACTCAAGAACTTTGATTCTGTTCCAGGTCCTAAGTGTTCTCTGCTGGTTTCAAACCTTTACGCCCAACTCCCACTCCCTCACAAGCCTGATCCCTTCTGCTGCTGGGCTCATTCAGCCTGTCTTTGTCCCAGTTCCAGTCTCCCCATATCCTCTGGTTCCAGTTTTCCATCAGCTCCTCTTGGCTCCCCATCCCAATTGCTCACTCATGACTCCTAGGAAGAGTTTTAGCTCATTTTAGAACTCTTAACTCCTCATTCTTGTCCTATGCCAATGGCCTCTTGTCCCAGCCTACTCTACAAGTCCTCTCCCCCTCTGCATTTCAGTCAGGCTACTTCCTCCCCCTCCTCTCGGCTGCCTGGGTGCAAGCAAGAGGTCCATTGAGAGCACAGAAAAGAACATCTCTTTATTCTGTGTTCTGGTGCCTGGTGTCACAGGGCCTGCAGCAGTAACTGCATGAAAAGTCCTGCTCAGCTGTCGCACCTGTGGGCTGGAGGATGCTCATTGTGGAGAGATTCCTCTGAGAAGTTAGCTGCAAAATTCTAACAAGTCTCTACTGAGCAAGCATGAACTGAGATTTTCCAGTGTTGTAAATTGGCCAAATCTGCGCAGCTTTTCATGTCAATGTGAAAAGGGCTGTCTACTAGCCATATTCCATGTCTCTGCTCCCAAGCACAGAAGCACTAGAGCTTTTCAACCAAATGGTTGAAAGAATTTTTAACATGGGGAAAGCACATTTTCCCCTAACCCTGTTCTGCAAAATCGTTGAACTGTTCTTTTGCTGAAGTTTTCCAAAAAAGTTCAGTCACTGGCAGACAACAAATATGGAACATTTCAGCCTAAATGAGTAGAGCTTCGATTAAGTTATAAGCAACCAAAAAGTTTTATAATCAACAATGCTGAGCAACCTTAACTACAGGCATTGCTAGTTGTGCTGCCTATAACAGAACAAATAATGGGTGCAATTATAAAGTTGTAACTCGGTCTCTCCTACTTGCTAGGAGTAACTTTTTACCAAAATTAATTTGCAAGTGTCTTTTTGTATTGCTTGTATCTGAAAGCAGTTCTTTTACTCTGATACTTGTCTGAGTCCTCAAAGGATTAAGTGTCATATTTCCAAGCAGGACTGAAATTTTTTAGAGTTTGTATTTTAAAGTGATGGACTGATTCAAATCCCACTTAAGTCAATGGGGAAAGCAAACTATGTCACCCTTGACACTGCAACGTGTTACGGTCAACTGAATTATGAATCCCCCTCCCATCTCATGTTATTATGTCATCACCTTCTGCATTATCTGTACTTCAGTATTATTCTGTCATAAGTATGCATCTCTCATAATGCACTAGAGTGAATAAAGAACAGAATTGCTAGTGTAATTCCTTTTTTTCCAGAAGAGCTTTTTAATTTGTTTTCTACTCCCATAAAAAGTGGAAGTCAATTTTTTTGTGGGCTTCTTTCAGTGCTGAAAAGGCACAGGTGTAAGAATGTAGGTAGCCACCAGTGCTTTGTCTACAACAGTGCTCTCCCTTGCTGGTCCCTGGTGATGGTGCAGTGGTGGTAAATTTTAAGAAAAGCTTCACTTACCATCAAAAAGACCATAGGGATTATTCAGTGCAGATTTTAGAATTCTGGACTGCTTTATCAGGATCCAGCGGAGTTCATGCGGGCTTTGTAAACTACGTTAGCTGAACCACTTGGGTTGAAGGAGATTATAGATTCGTTTGGCAGAACATATGATTGATCTAGTTCTTTGTATTGTATTTCACACACCATCATGTACATCATTAGACCACCTCTACAATTATAACAATTTATATCCTTTAACAGAAAGAAACAGATCAACTAGTTTTCACATATCAAAGTTTAAAATACTTTCTAAAGAAATTCAGAAAATTTCCAGACAAGGCTCCATTAAGACGAGTTAATGTTATAAAAAGATAACCTTTAAAATAAAACATTATAATAGTGTTGTTATGAAAGAAATTTGAAAGACTGAGAATTAAATGAGTTTATCTCACATCACCAGTCACCTACCACTTCCTCATTTCCATTAGGGACCACAAACCCTTAAGGATCAGACCATGAATCTAGTAAAGATATAAACAAATCAAAACCACTGAAATATCTCATGAGACACACAATTTTTGGCTCTAGTTCATATTGGAAAAAAATCAACAAGACCAAAGATACATAACTCTAACCTCTCATCTCCCTTGTCACACACTGAAGATGGCTATCAAGCAGAATGAAGATTCTCGTCTGCTTCAGCTTTCTACCCACAGAAAAAAAAGTCTCAATAATATCCGTATATAAATCTGATACCACACAGTAAGGCAGGTGGATGGGATGGGGGCAGGGAGTCAGAAGCTGTTTGTGGAAACTCAACTGTGAATTTTTCATGTCCAAATTTCTCTCTCAGATACTTTAAGTAGTATATAGAATTACAAAATTCCAATAGTTTACATAGTTACAACTTTGTAATGATTGTTTCTAACTTTAACTTATCATAAAGCTTTCATCCTGAGACAGATACTATTTAAGGTCTATATCATGCTTTGCAATATATAGCTCTATTTCTTTAAGTTGGAAGGTCATAACCCTTCCATCCAAGTTAACTTTGGTCAGTTAAATGCAGAAGTGTGGTATTAACCTCCCGAAAGACGCTGAAAGTTCACTGAAGTCAAATAGGAGAGCTCATGGCTGACAAACTGAGCCTTCAAGGAAGCAAGAAAGCTCAGCTATTTCCTATTCATTGTTTCCCAGATTAGATTCATTGTTTCTGCACAAGAGCTCGTCCATCACTAAAGTTAACGTTTATACTCAAATGGTGCTTGGAATTGCCTCTGCAATACTATAGCAATTACCTCTCAAAGCAATACGCTGCTTCATCAGTTCCATTCTTACTCTACTCATCCATTTGCAGAGATTCAACATTATATTTATCTTTCTGGCCTCTCTAATGCTCACATGCCCCTAAGCATTCTGTGCTTTGTTTATTTCAATAGCTTCCATGAAAAGAAAGATTAGTTATTAAAACCATTATGCACAAAAATGTCTTCAAATCTAAATATTGCAACTTGTCAGCAAGGAGGCAAATACAAGAAATTAACAAATTCTACTATTTAAAATTTTAATCAAGTTTTTAACCTAAAACGTGTAACATATTATTCCAAGAGATGCAAAACACATGCAAGAACTTTATTATGTTCATAAATAACAGAATAGATTTAACAGCCACAGGTACCATAGTTTTTAAAAAAAAAAGTTAAAGGAAAACTCCAGTGTTTTAATCTTTAAAAATGTTTATACAGATATGAATTATAAAACGTAGAGTACAGATCTTCCTTAGGAAACTGTGCATCTAAAGAACATGGATGTTAAAAAAGACTGCACACACTTTCAATAGCTTACATGAGTATGATGTTTCATCTTAATTACTAGTATAATTCTCATAACTATGATTTGTCACAAAACTTCAAAAAGCTACAAACTTGGATTGTCTGAAACCCTGTCATCTGAAATTCAAAAACGTATTTCCCTTCCCCCACCCAAAAAACAAATATTAACCAAAAACAAACAAACCAACCAACCAAAAAATACCCCAACCAACCATTCTCCTCCCCCTTGGAATGTAACTTTTCCAAAATGCAGATTTACCAAGTGTTGGATGTCCTACAAGCTAATTAGATAATTGTGGTTTACCTGTACATATTATATATAAAACTAACCAGACATAAAAAAGAAAATATGTTTATTACCCCTCAAAAATTCATAGGTCCAATAAAAGATATAACCTCACCCACCCTGTGTCTCTCATATCTAGATAGATAAAATTCTAAAGAAGGCCTTCAGTTAAAAACTCTATTGCTGATGCTAAAAGAGGTCAGTCCTAGCAAGGGCATCCATATCTTAGCTGCCATCCGGGCATACAAGGTGAGAGGTAGCTAAGCTCTGGATCCCAGGCCAGTCAAGGCTTGTAAGATATTCACAAAAGCTTCTGTGTAGAGAGTAATTCAAAGCCCTACCAACAGAAATCCCATTATTGCATAAGGGGAGAGTCATTCAACATTGATAGCCCCATCTTTCAAGGCTCTGTCCTGGCTTTTCAGTCTTTCAAACACCTGATACAAAAAGGATGCTGTAGAAGCAGCAAAGAATCCTGTGGCACCTTATAGACTAACAGACGTTTTGGAGCATGAGCTTTCGTGGGTGAATACCCACTTTGTTGGATGCAAGTAATCCACAAAAGGATGCTGTAATCCACAAAAAAGCTGCAACGGAGCATGCTCACACTCTAAAATGAAAGTTACAATACAAAGTGGAGCCCCTATAACAGAATGCAGTCCACTATTCTAAACTGCACCATTCTTGAGTTGCACGTGGAAGTGAACAGAGTCACCACAGAGCAACACAGTTGTGCAGAAGGAAGGCAGCTGCTCCACTGTTTGCCTCTGAGGCAGTCTTCAAGGGTAAAGTTCATTATGGTAGTTTAAGTGGAGGGAGCAAAGTTGTGAATGACTGTTATCAGCGCCACATTTGAGAGTAAAGGTTGCAACCTTTTCGTCAGCTGTACAGGCCAGCAATGCTAAAGTACTTACAAATTCTGAAGCAGTGATGGATCCAAAATACACCCTGAATGGGGATTTTGACAAGAGACACTGTGCTGCTTAGTAGGGATCTGGTTAGACCTAATTTTATATCCCAACTGGAACTGACTAGACCACAGCCAATCCAAACCTGACCTGAGCCTGAGAGCATTGAGTTGTTTTCATACCCAACGTGACCCTTGTAGTCGGGTCCTGTTGGGATTGGCTTGCAAGGGTGTACTTAGGGAGCCCCTCCCCACTCTCTTACCTGCCCTTAGCACTGGCGGGCCCCTCCCTTCAGGGCTCCCGCACCCCAGCAGCAGTGCACAGGGCAGGAGCAAAGCATCCTTGTGAGCTAGTGAGGTAACCTTGCCACCGCCATGCCTGCTTCCAGCATGGGGTGTGCCATAATGTGGCATGGTGCCTCCCCTATTACCCTGGGAAGCTGGCTGAGCTACCCTATTCACCTGTGCCCTGGCACATGCTCTCACACAGGAGCCAGGCAAGGAGAGAGGCGGCAGCAGGGAAGACTCTACAGCAACAGTAGCTGCTCTGGGGATCCTGTGCAGCAGCCCCACCCTCTCCTCCATCCAGAACCAGCACTAAAAATCTCACTGTCATTTGCATATGCACTGTCTTACTGCCAACTTACATGTTAAGTAGGCTTCAAATACTTTTGCAGCATAAACGTACATAAGAATCGTTCTTTTTTCTTCAACCACAAGCAATCAGTGGAGGGGGTAAAACAATAAAAGCCTTTTATGTAAGCAGCACATAATAGACACTTGAACAAGGCACACTGGGGACCTGCTGTCCAAGTAGAATATTCCAAAAAAATATGTAATACCAGGTACAACTGATGAGGAACCTTCAACCACCACCGATGACCATTCCAGATAAAACCCACCTGCAGTGGAACATACAAAGTACATCCAAACACGGTTAATGGACAACACAATGCAGCACAGCAAGCGCAGCTGCAATTCAACAGAAGAAGAATTAAAACAACGTGACGGGTATAAAGCACAGTGAACAGTTAGAGCAGCTAGGAATGTGACAAAGTGGGGATTCATCTGTGTCAAACTGTGAGCTCCATTTTGTTTTGTGAACCCCATTCTGTTTCAGGGGCTCCACTTTATACTGTGACTTTCATTTTGGAACATGACCATGCTGTGTTGCAACCCTTTTTGTGGATTAGAACATGTTTTTGTTTTTTTTTTTTGGTAACGGGGCTTGGCATCTAGTAGAAAGACTATCTGAATCAATGCTCAGTGACTCTCCCCTTCTGGAACAATGGGTTGTCTACTGGTAGGGCCACTGCGTTTGAATTACTCTCTACACAGAAGCCTGGGGATGGAGAGGGGAACTGGAGCCTGTAACTCCTTCAGCAGAAGCACATGAGCAAAAGGGGGACACAGACTGTTTTAAAAGTGGGTGGCTTCAATAAGCCGGATACGCCCATTGGCACATACCAGAAAAAAAGGGGGGGGAGGGCAGGAGAAATAGAAGGAGGAGAAAACTCTGCCTAGTCTAAGGACACTGACCAAACCTACGACTCAGAGAAGGGGTGAGATCAGAATAAGGGGGACCGTGTTCAAGATTTTGTTGTTTCTCACAGATCTGTAACTCTCAAAGTGCTTACAAGAGTAAAGAGCTTATAGTTTAAAAAAAAAATCCTTTGCTAAGACCTTGCTTTTCTGCCACATCGTCCCTCAAGGGTTTAATTAGGAACCAGAGCTCCCATAGCAGGTGGACTCTGAGGGGAACATGTCTAAGCAACTGGGGGGGCCCGAATAGGGCTGAGGGTCTGGTTTTGGAATCTAGGGCAGCTGGACTGCAGGGTTCCAATGTCCCGGAAGGGTCTGATACAAAGGTTGAGCCTCTGGGAGTGAGCCTTTGAGACCCAGAGCTAGGGACAGCGACCAGTCACTATCCACACTTAGGGGCTTAGAAACATGTGGGATCTAGGAGTTCAGTCACTCACAAAAGACATGTATCTGTCCAGAGAGCGGGTCTGGACTAGGTTCTAAGGAGAAGTATTTGGTAACATTATTGACATAGTTAGTTACTGCATGAAAATTAAAGAAGAGTCAGAAAACCTGCTAATAGCTTCAAACACAAGACAAGACTGATCAGCTTTTAATAAAAAAAGAAAACAAACACACACATTATAATTATTTACATATTCAGTTACTCTGCATTATTTAAATGTAAAATTCACTCTGCATTAATTCTAATCAGCTTTTTTGCACTTTTGCAAAAGCACTGCACAAAAATATCAAAATAATATAACTGCAACAGACGTGCTAAAGAATTCTTAAATTAGAATGATGCTAAAGTCATAGAATAAAATAATGAAGTCTTTTAAAAATAAAATCTAACTTTACTTATCTTTGTATGAATAGAAATGTTTCCACAGTAAATGACAGCTAAGTGCCTGATAAAGCAATTTCACTGATAATTATTGCAGGCTCAAGGACTGCACTTCTTTCTCTATTATATCTCTGAAATCCTATTCCAAAGGCCAATTCCTTACAGTGCAATGAAGATGTTAAAAGCTGTCACTAGAAACTAATGCTGCATTGTGTGTATGACAGTCAGTTTAAGAGACCCAGATAATCTACTACAAATAGGAATACAAATTTATCGACATTGGTATGGGTCACTAAATTACATGCATTCTATTTTTTCTTGAAAGGCTAAGAAAAAGTGCAGTCCAAGTATGCTATAAACTCCAGCTCTTGACAAGATCATTGCACAAAGGAGACATAAAGCTAATTTACTAAATGTATAATTGAGAAAAATGAAAGTAAAAGTCAATACAAAAGTTAAAGTAATAAAAGAAAAACAAACAGACTTCTGTTACAGCTGCATGATTTTGAATAAATTCTTCCCCCAGAAGTCAGGTTCTAGTGGACAAGGTACTGGGACTGGGATTCAGGAAACCTGGATTCAATTCCCAGCTGTGTCACTAACCTGTGGTGTGATCTTGGGCAAGTCACCTTACCTCGCCGTGCATTTGTTTCTCTTTACACTTTCTGTCATACCTATTTAGATTGTAAAGTCTACAGGGCAGAGATACCAAAATACCCTAGGAACTTTTCAATAAAACAAATACAGATTAGCTGTTTATTTTAAAATTAAATGTACAATAATAAAATGATTAAAATCCTTTTATTGAATCCTTATCCTCCTTTCTCTGCCTGTAGACATTCCTTGACGTTCTGTCATTGCTTCTTTCCTCTTCTCCACCCGCACTTCCACTAAGGTTTCTACCTCCACTTTTATGCGGATTACTTGTAAATTTACCTCTCATTATCTGTCTCCTTGCTCTTCTTGGTTGACCCACTGCTGTCTAAAATGTACTGTCTCCAAAACTGAACTTGTCTTTCCTCTTTATCTGAATGCCGTAAAAGCTACAAAAGCCACGTCTGAAGGTTCTAACTTCAGTTGTTTTCTCACCACCCATTATGGGGAAAATAAGTGTTCACACTCACATCACCCAACTGATTTGCTAAAGCTTTATCACCTCCCCCACAATTTTGTTTGATCAAATTAAAAGCTATTGAAAAAAAGAGGGATAGAAACAGAAGCTTCATTAATGCAGGGGTTACCAGCAGCTTCTGTACTTTTTATACAGTATCACATAATATACACATACAGGAAGAGATAGTAAGCTTTTTGGAAGGTGTCATGATGAAAGAAACACTGTAAATGTAAGGTTACCGACTTATGGTGAAACTATATGGAGCTACGTAAACATTCCAAACAAAGAAAACTGCTTTAGTGGTATAAAAACATTAGTTCAGTGGTATAGCAAGCAATATCAGCCTCCCTCCCTACTGACTTAAAACTAAGATTGGAAATCCAAAATTTGAGCAAAATTTCTAATGTTACAGATTAGTAGTCAGATACCGTAGCATAATATATTATATGATTCATGTTTGTTATTCTATCAAGCATACAGCATTTAAACTTACTCATGTTCAAAGTGGGAAATCCTATTTTTGTAACTTGATATCACGGATACTCTAATTTTGATGCAAAAGGCCTCATTAATCATTTTCATGAGTGTATTTTTGGCTGCAAGGCAGAGGAGGGACTGGATGCAGCTTGAGGATTGAAGAACCAGCAAATGAAACTAGTGAATTCGTTTATAAGAATTGCAAATTGTTGAGCTCTTCATCTTAATTAAAGTTCAACTACTTCGTAAAAGCAACTTCGCCTTTCCAGATTTGCTGAAGGTATTTCTGTATGAAAAAAGCTTTTACTATTAACTTGGAATTTCAGGATTGGATTCAAATGTAACTCCGGTTGATGCTCCAATAGGATATTAGTTTTCTGAAGTCATCCTTGACCTGCTCAATTTAGAATTTGAATTGCTTTATGAGTAAATTCTGTATGCTTCCCCAGTGACAAACATGAACAATTGAAACAAATGGATAATTCAGATTGCTTTATATACATCCCTCATAATTGCTGTTAATTGCTGTAACGTGCACCATTATGAGAACATTTTTATTTTGTATTTTTAGATATCTTTGACCAGACATATTAAAGGAGAATATTTCATTTTTGCAAATTTCTCCATTTTTATATAGGAAGAAGTTAATTTGAGGGTTGCAAACTTTTTTCATTCTTAGCCCATATTTTCAACAACTTGAAACCCAATCAGCAATGCATAAACCAAATATACAAACAATGCATAAACCAAATATACAAACAAAACGATGCTGTGAAAGCTGGCCTATAAACCTCCTCGAAAGTGAGTTCTATTGCTACGCTTTGGCTGTTAGATGTACTAAGAAAAATCAAAGATTCCAAGACTGAAGATGTCTCCCTCCCTAGATGGGCCAAAAGCAGGGGCCTTGATACTATACTTTTGTGACAAGGAATCAGAGAAAAAACCTTAATTTCATTAATCTAATCCATCCCCTTGCAATTAAAGACCTGTTCCCTGCAACAGCTTTTTTAGTGCTGTGTTCAACCTAGTGTTCAGTGTTCACCATGATATGGCTTCTACTCCTTCCCCAAAAGACATTACCACAATTGAATACATGTTCTTGTTAAAGATTTCCCTGATATCCAGTCTAAATTTTTCATTGTCCTAATGTCATTCCATTGCCAATATTAGCCCATTACTCCTAGTTAGAGTCATTTATCTCCATCCTTCATCTTTACATCCCTGAAACACCTGTAGGCTAATATTTCAATTTTAGCCATTGCTAAGGCAAACTATATACATTTAGCATTTTTAATCTTGCCATATACATTTATCCACCCTGCCCCTAATAATTTTTGTTGCTCTTCTCTGAACTCCCTCCAGTCTAGGCTCGTCCTGGTTCTAAGGTGCTGTGAAATGAATGCAGAAGATGAAATTAAATGAAAAGGGATTAATCAGCCGATTTCTGAGATCTGGATTTTGTTTCCCCTTTCTAAAATTTGACACAACCAACATTTAAACTCTGCACTTCCTGACTTAATCTAGCATGCTGTGATGTTTGGTTAAATACAGAATCATGACCCTGTATATTAGTTTAGTAAAGGAGGGTAACTTCCATTGTATTTTAAAATTAATTCACCAGAGATATTTAAGATTTGAATAGAACTGTACACAGCTCTCACTTACACCTGTATAACCCTAATGCAGTTAGTAGGTTACCATGAAAAAGGCCATATCAACCTGGGATAATAATAATAGGAGATATACCAATCTCCTAGAACTGGAAGGGACCTTGAAAGGTCATCTAGTCCAGCCCCCTGCCTTCACTAGCAGGACCAATTCCCCCCCCCGATCCTTAAGTGGCCTCCTCAAGGATTGAACTCACAACCCTGGGTTTAGCAGGCCAATGCTCAAACCACTGAGCTATCCCTCCTACCCAGTTACAGATGATCATACCCTAAGCTCAATCCGGCACCCCTTTGGTATGTTTAGATAATGCTAAATTGTTAAAAGGAACCAAGGTATAGCCATGCTCTTTCCCCACATACACAGGCAAAACCAGTCCATGTTGTAACATGGTCGCTGCACAATTATCTTGCAAAGTGACTCCCCTAACATAGTTGCAGGCAGTGTCTAGTAAAGAAGTGTATGTCTTGTCATTGTGTGGCCATTTAAATAGATTTTTGAAAATACCTTTCAATTCATAATTAAAAGGGATGCTGCCAGCTTGAAAGTCTTCTTACTGTGTCACTAACATCTATGTTAATAAAACTAAAAAGAAGGTTTTAAAACACCTCACTTATCACTAATTGGGTTGGCTGTGCATTTTTTGCAGTTCACTCAGCTTGACAATGAAAGTACACAGGTAGCCAGTTTCAATTTTTGTTTGTCATATGCTTGCATAATATAGTGTTGGGTTGCAAATACTGCAAGGGAATGTTTACAGCCCGACAAGACATTTTCCATTGCATTTAAAAAAAAAAATTAAAACATTATAAACCTTATGCTTTTGTAAAAATCAAAAATGTATTAAAACCCAGAAATTTTGGGTCACTTCAAATGTTTCAAACAATGTGGAGATCCATCAAGCGTGCTCATATCAAAGACTCTGCTGCTAACTTTTAGTCTTTCCAAACAAACTTTTGACAATTTTCAGTAAACCAGAAAGGGGAAACACCACTCTTACCTTCCATCTGCATAATCTGCATCCGCACCTCCCCACCAGACATCGGAATCGTCTTCCTCAGCGTCAGCTGAATCAACATTGTCACTTTCATCTGCTAATGGACAGCAAACAAACTCCACACCACGGAACTTGTCAATTCCACAGGGCAGCAGCATACCGTAATCATGCAGATTCATACTCTTTTCACTACAGGACTATAAAAATAAAGAGAACAGTGACAACATTGTTACACAGTGAGCTGGCCAAGGAAAAGTTGGCATAGATGTTCAGAAAATAATAAAAGTCTGTGTATAGCCTCAGAAAATTAGAGTAGCTTGATAATTGACCTCTCAACTATTGTGACTGATAAATTCATTTAGCGTGGGAACATGGGCACCCAACCACCGTCTAGTTATTTTAGGCAACAAGCTTTTCCTTCTCCTCAACTCTTCTCCTTGCCAAAAGATTTCATTCCCTCACATACACCTGACAAATCCTACATCCTCTTACCTAGAACTACTTTAAGGGTTTGCTTTTGCTGTGCACAATTAACCACTGGAGCATGACAGTTTGCCCTGCCTATGTAATATGCTATTGAAGAGGAGATCAACACCTAAAACACTTGATACATTGAGGTTTGATTCCTTGTTCAGTCTGGTACCTTCTAGTCATATTGGAAAACTGTTAATTATGCAGCATGTAAGAGGCTGCACAAAACACTTAAAAGACAAAACCACACAGAACATGTGAAAAAGAAGAAAACATTTCAATACTATACTGTAAATCCACTCAAGGCTATGTCATTGTGAGCTGATGATATTACAGGGTCAAACAGACTTCCAGGAAGGTCCATGCAAAATGGTAATTTGAAACTCTACAGTGTCGTCAGTTTACCTTTAAGAAGACATATACCTACAAAGGACTAAGATATTATCATTTGGATGCATGACACCTACAAAATTAAGTTTCAGACGGTCTTTAATAAAATGTCAGTAAGTTGTAAAATCATATGTTCTGTGCTTTGTATCAGTTTTACACACTGTCCTCACAAGTTTCCTTGTCCTCTCTCTCCCCTATTTCTTTCCCATCCCCCTTCTTTTCAGTCAGATGAGGACCTCATTTGTTGCATCATCTCTGAGATTATATTGTAAATTCTTTGAGGCCGGGGTCACGTCTTAATTCTGTGAAGCACTTAGCACAAAATTATACTACTGCTACAACAAATGAGTGAGTGAAGCATTAAAGGTGATTAAAAGGAAGTAGAGAGGGCAGCTTAATATTGCCATGTACGATGTGGGACAAAAGTTTATGGGAAGCGAGTTAGACATTCTTATTTTCCAAGCACGGAGTAGTGACATTACAGATGTAATATTAGTTCTTCAACAGAAGAGCAATGTTAAGTCAACCTGATAACACTGCAGCTTTCTATAAGCGAATGTAACTATAGGTATGTGCCATAAGAGAAGCTAAAAGCTGGGGAAGGGAATGCAGCAATTTAAAAAGATAAAGAGTTTCTTTATATGCTAGCAGTACCATCATGATTCCCCCTTTGAATTACTTGACACAACCATAAGTAGACAACGCAAGGCCAGAGTCAGATGCCTTAAGCCTCCCCACTAGGGGAGAAACAATGCACAAACACTGGAACTTGCATAAAAAAAAATCAGGAGTGTTCAAATTTGAGAATATGGTATAAAACAACAACAATATGAAAATTCAAAATATCAACTCTACATGACACATCAAGTTACAAAATAATACTGCTTATGAATCAAAATAAACTTAACAGAACTTTTCCTGGTTTTCTCCTAATTAAAAGCACCAATTCACCACCCATCAATAAATATTTACAAATACAATTGCGTCCTCACCATTTTCATAGAATCATAGAATATCAGGGTTGGAAGGGACCTCAGGAGGTCATCTAGTCCAACCCCCCCTGCTCAAAGCAGGACCAATCCCCCAATTTTGTCTATAACAACACTATTGTAATTAGATGCATCCCAGGAAAGTGATACAAATTGAAAGAAAGATGGCTAGAAATGTCAAGATAAATTAAATACTGTACCTCTTTAGCAACAGTGTGCCAGTGCAGGTGAGTTTCACATATATCCATCCTTTCCTGGTGGAGGAACTTGCATTTATCTGGCACCAGAAGGGCATCACTCACAAACTCACCAACTGGAAGAAAACAATATACAGTCTTCATTTCACTCACGATTTCAGTCTCCGAATTTTTGTTTTTAAAACTTAACAGTGAATAAGTCAACCTCCAACGAATAGAGGCTAGCAAGAAAGTTTCCCTGACAGACAGGTTACTCAATACTTCCCCACTATAAGGATTCTTTAACTTTCTACTGAAGAATGTGGTACCAGTCCCTTCCAGAGAGTCAGGATACTCTCTGCTCTAATCCAGTGTGGCAATTCCTATGTTTCCTAATACAACAGTTCCAGGACCGAAGACTTCAATGGCCTTTATCATTAAGTTAGTGTTTGCTGTGAGCTGGCTATCTGACAAACATTAAAACATGAATCTGAAGAATATTGGAACATATTTACATTCTTTACATCCAGAACAAATTTGACACCAAATCACCATTCTAAATCATTCTAAAGTATTTTAGTAAATGACAGGGCATTGTTATTGTGTAACTTTAAAAAAAAAAATAGTATTTTAGTCCTGTTGTATCAACCAGGCAAGGTACTAACAAACTTCAACAGGACTTTATTTTTAAAGTAGAAACCTCTTTACCACCCTCTGGAACTCTCACTCTGCCTCCTCAACTCCTCCCCCTTCTTCCTGTTTCCTGTCCTTTCAGATTCCCAACAGCCAGTACTCCCAGTTCTAATAATCACAAGCAACATCTAAACATCACAAGTCCCTGTAGCAGGGTGGACCCTGCTCCGGGGTTTTAAGGGGTTAGAAAGCAGCCTGGCAGGGCTTGAGAGCTGTGGCTGGAGGCTGCACTGATGGGGAAAGTGGCTGCAGCTGGGGCCACGCCCCAAACTGAGGAACAGGGCTTATAAGAGGCAGGGAAGTCAGAGCCCAGACAGAGTCTCTCTCTGGCTCTAGAGAGAGATGGGCCTGGCTGCTTAGGGCTTAAGACACGGTACCTGAGGGAAGCAGTGCTGGGGAATAGGCTGAGGAGCCAGGGAAGCTCTAGCCAGGACAGCCCCAGGCTGCGGCCTAGCGAAGGGCCATAGGTACTGTGGGTTGCAGAGGGCAGCCCAGGGGTAGGACGAAGCAGCAGGTCCAAACCCCCTTGCCTGTGATGAGTGGGCTGATACTGCAGTCTGCCCCAGGGTGTGGGGCTAGACCAGGACTGTCAGTAGCCACTACTGAGGCAAGGCGGGGATAGAAGCGTGGGGTTCCCCTGGGAGGGGGAGACCCAACCATAGATAGGGGGCACCGGGTCCAGGGAGGGACGCCGGGGCCAGAGAACAGGTGGGTCACCAGCCTGCCGGGGGCGCTCCAGGGCCGGACCGAGGGACATTCCGGGGCCGACCAGCAGGAGGCGCGGCAGGGGTGAGTACCGCCCTGTTACAGTCCCTTTTCAGCTTAACCCAGTTTCACTAGCAGGATAGCACACAGGTTAACTGAGAAGGTTAATGGTACTCTGAAACAACATCATAACACACTGAGATCATCCGATTGTCAGCTCTGTATATCAAGTTAATGCATGATCACTGCCTCTCTCTTGAGCACTATACTTTAATTAGTCAGGAGGGATCCACCTGCTGTACAATTAAAAAGTGCTGAAAAACCCACTTGGGAATAAACGTCAACAGTGCTGGTGTTTACGATTATGGGGGAAATATGATGAACAACATGATTTATTGCACTGTAATCGTAATTTTGTAGCAATTCTGGCATTGCAGTTTCTTTTTTAAGTTACAAACATGGAGATATTGGACAAATAACTAGCAGGAAGCTGTAAGAGAACTGATGTACTCTCTATTGTATGTATGTTGTCTGGACAGTAGGAAGAAGAAGTTACCTACCTTGGTATCTGGAGATTCTTTGAGATGTGTCACCTCTATCTGCATTCCACTGTGGGTACACCTGTGCTCCATGCACATGGAGCTGGAGAATTTTGAAAGCAGTGTCTGTTGGTCTGCACATGCACCCTTGCCCTGTTGTGCCTCTGTCTAAGGCGATAAAGGGTGAGGCAGTGCACTTGCCTCTCCAGTTCCTTCTCTACCGGGAATCCAAAAGACGAACTGAAGAAGAGGGGAAGTAGAATACAGATAGGGACACAATATCTCAAAGAGCTTCCAGTAACAAAGGTGAGTAACTTCTTCTTTCAGTGCTGGTCCCTATGTGTACTCCCCTCTAGATGACTGACAAGCAATACTCAAGTAGGAGGAGGGGTGCGAGGATGCAGATGACAGAGCCAAACAAAGGACCACCATTCCAAAGGATGCCTCAGCAGAGGAGACCTGAACTAAACCTTAATGCCTCGCGAACACGTGGACGGAACTCCACATAAGCTGCTTTGCTGATATCAAGTACAAGAACTTCTTGAAGCAACACCATAGATGTTGATTGAGCACGTGTGGAATGGGCCCTTAGCCCATGAGATGGGGGAGGAAGATCAGACAGCTCATACTATTAAGTTAGTGTTTGCTGACAGCATAGCAAAATAAAGCCTGAGATCCACTTAAAGATTCTTTGGGAGAATATAGCTTGACTTCAAACTCTTTCTGCTATGGCAACAAATAGTCTAGGAAATCTTTTTGATTGGTTTTGTGGTCAACACCAAAATGTCTGCTGGCACATTCTGGCTCTCTAGAAGATAGTCTGCTGATAGAATGATGTGATTACTGGTGCACCTGTTCCCACAGACTGCTTCCACACACTGTGAGATGCATCTCGTTCCTCCCTGTTTGTTGATGTAAAAGATGGTCATGATATTGTCTGACATCACGAGGGCACTGCAATCCTGAATAAAAGGCGAAAGGCTTCGCAAACCCTTTGAACTGCTCGCAATTCCAAAATATTGGACAGCATTCTGGACTCTTGGACAACTATACAGTGCAGGGCACCTGGACATTTCATGTCAGTTCCCCAGTCCAACAGGGAAGTGACTGTAACAGTTGTCCTATCCAATGGGGTAGCAAGGAAGGAAACGCTCACATATACATGGTGAGGATTCTTCTACCACACCAGAGATGATAGTACTTTGGCAAAACAGCTATTATGGTGCTCATGGATTGCTGGTTTGGTGAATACACTCTTTGAAGCCATGCTTGCAGGCAACCAAGGTGGAACTTGACACATGGTGTGATGCAAGTGCATGGAACCATCTCACCCAGAAAAGAGACAAATCTTCAGAAGTGCTCATGGGTTTCTTATAAATTTACTCTATGAGATCGTTCAGTGCCTGAAACCTATTCACTGGCAGGTAAGGCCTTGCTGTGATTGAATTTAAGGATGTCCTGATGAAGTCTAAATCTGCATCGGGGTGAAGATGGAGTTTTCGGTGTTTACGCTCCCCCTCAAGTAGGAGAGGAGTTGCATCATTGCCGAAGTCCAACTGCAGCCTCATTGCCTTTTCCACTGGATTCTTTCTGAGGCAAAGTTTCCATCCTTCTCAGGGAACAATTGGCATATACTGCACTTTGCCGCGATGTGAGGTTCTCCAAGGCAGTACAAGCAGCACTGATGGTTGTCATTGACTGGAAGTAGCACAGGCACAAACTTTGAAGCCAGGAATGGTAGGTATAGTACTGTACTGAAACAGGGTCTGGGGGCGTATAGGGGGCTTCCCAGGTCAGGGAGGCTAACTACAAAACATTTAAAACTATTATATAAAACTATAAGTCGTAACGTCTTCTAAAATCTACACACACACACAAAATATGTGTGTAGATAAAGGAATAAAGATGAAGCTCAGGACATTAGAGGCTGCAACCCAGACTATGTGATGGTAATGTGAGGGAAAATATGGTGGGCTTACAACTTTGGCCAGGCTTTTAGGCCTAAACTTTGGATAAGCTTGTTTTTAGGCTGTGTTGAACTTTGGTTCAGCTTGTCTCTGTGTATAAGGGACAGAGAGGAAGGGGGACAGAGTGATGGAAAGTTGCTTCTGTGTGTCAAGAGGTAAAAGGAGTCACATTGGAAAGTTCTCAAAACGGAACAATGGCTTTGTGTGTATAAAGGGCATGAGGGGGCAGAGTGATAAAGTCCCCAAGTAGCATAATTTGCAATGGCCAGGCTTATGAAATATATAACCACAATAGTTGTGTTAGAAAGGTTGCTAGTGGGTGAGATGCTTGTTTTTGCTTTTGTCCTATATTAATTTTGCAATGTATTCCAAAAAAGGTAATTAATACAGAAGTATGTGTAATGTCTGTGGTTTTAATCTTTATAAGCTAGCTAAAATTTAAGGAGGGCACCTTGCATGGGGCCATGCTGACTCTCCTTGCATATATGCTCGTATAAAATAAAGGAGCCTCAGGCTATCTGATCCAAAATCAATCGTGTGGTCAATTTTCCACAACAGTAAGAAGGAACTGGAGAGGTGGTCATCCGTTCCACCCTTTATATCCTCAGTCAGGGGCAAAAAGAGGATGAGGGAGCATGTGTGGACCAACAGACACTGCTTTCAAAATTTTCCAGCTCTGCTGCATGGAGTGCATGTGTACCCACAGTGGAATGCAAATATGGACCAGCACTCAAAGAAGAATACATGATTCAAGTGGCATGAGTTTATCTGCTCCCTGAAGCATACTTGTTTCTAGCAACCGCCAAGAAAATTAAAGTACTCACATTTCAAATGAATGAACAAAAATGGTCCAGTGCTTACATGTTGAAATAATGGTTAAATGAGTTATAGTGAAGTAATTATATTTTTATTATTAGGCAAGGAAACGTGCTGGCTCCTGAGAATTACTTATTGATTTAAAAAGTCTGCTTTAAAAATTAACTAACAGGGAAAGTTTTTCAATATCACACTTCAGCAAAAGGAGTGTGCCTCCATTTGCTAATGATTGATGATATTTGTAGTCCAACTGATTTTTTCTCCTGTATTCGATGCTAGTGATTTTAAGTAATTAAAAGCCAAAGTCAGCACATTTCTGGGGGAGAATGGATTTTATCACCCCAGTGTGCCACACCATAATGCTTGCAATTTACTCACAACAACAGCAGAAAACCCACAGGGATATATTATTATTCTGCATTCAAAATGAGTTTGAGCTCCATGCCCTCATGGAACCTATAAGACACAAACATTTGTAGCTGCTGTGCAGCACATTCAGCCGCTGCTCCTGGAAGGTATCAGATGGTGCCGAAGTGAGGTAGAGGCAACGGTCTCTCTGGCCAGTGACTTATAAGGGAGCAGGGAACTGAATCATAGACTCACAGAAATGTCGGACTGCAAGGGACCTCGATGTGTCATCTAGTCCAGTCACCTGCACTAAGGTAGGACTATGATTATTTTGACCATCCCTAACAGGTGTTTGTCTTACCTATTCATTACTTTCTGAGCTGTCCTCAGTGGACAATTTATCACCCTCTCCTCTTTATAACATCTTTACATGCTTGAACACTATCATGTCCCCTCCCTCCCCTCAGTCTTAGCTCCAAACAAAACACACCCATTTTTTCCAATCTTTCCTAATTTTTTAGACCTTAAAGCATTTCTCTTACTCTCCTGTGGGCATGTTCCAATTTGTTCACATCCTTCCAGAATTGGACACAATATTTCAGTGGAGGCCTTATCAGTGCTGAGTAGAGTGGAAGAATTACTTCTTGTGTCTTGCTTACAACACTCCTGCTAATACATCTCAGAATGGTGTCCACTTTTTTGGTAACAGTTTAACATTGTTGACACATATTTCGTTTGTGATCCGCTATAACCCCCAGATCCTTTTCTGCAGAACGTCTTCCTAGGCAATCATTTTCCATTTGTGTAATTGATAATCAATTTGTCTTTTTCTTAAGACTCATCATTGGTCAAATCAAGCAAGGCAACAATGGCACTTCTAGAACGGAGAGGCAAAGAACGGGACTACAGAGGTGTCATTTTCACTAATCACATCCCTAATCCACAGAGGGATTGTTAGTTTAAAGCACAGAAGATGATGCAGGTTGGTACACTTTCGAGCTATGTTCCACCTATTTATCAATGGCTGAATTAGCAGTATGCAGTATACTAACATCTAAATGAAGGTATGGGTTACACATCTTCTGAGGTTGAATACTATGCTGTTCACTGCACTACTGAAAGCTGCACTACAAAGAAAAGCTGTTGGACCATTAATTCAGGGCAATGCTGGGTAGGGAGAAATGCCCTGGCCTCAGGAAAGGACAGAAGTTTACACAGTGCTTTACAAAAAAGGGATTAAAACATACTCCCTGCCCCTGCTATAGTAAAAGTCTGAAGAGATAAAGGACATTTTTATAAAGTTATATTTAAATAAAAATCCAAGAAGAATGAGATTTTTTTTTAACATTGACATATGACCAAATTCACCCTTAGTATAACTCCCATAAAGTCAAAAAAGTTACACAAGGAGTGAGGTTGATCCACAGTATCAGAGTACAGAAAATTATAGGCTTCAATTAACACATTTATCTTAATAGGACATAAAATTGATTTACCTTAAATGCTGACTCTAATTGTAATGTCATTCTTAATCATTAGATTCCTCCAACATAATTTTGCAAATCAGAGACATTAAACAGTATCATTTTCCATGCATCCTATGACGGCACAAGATGCATGAGCACAGCCTGTCCTGTGCATGGGACACACAAGAAATCAGGTGAGTTACACCCTCGGGGAAAAAAAGGAAATAGATTATAAACTCTTTGGGGCAGGGATTATGTCTGTCTCTATGACAGTAGAGGGTCTAGCACAACACAATTTTGACCCAAGGCTCTGTGTTCTACTGTATATAAATAATGATCATTCATCTTTTTGAGAAGCCCCAACACCTGATACAAAATTCTGGAGACAAAGGCCTAAAAATAAAAAATGTGGTAAGTTTTAATGCATAATCAAAGGGGAAACATCTGCCCCAGTGAAATAATGAACTACAGAAAGTGTATAATGTGTACTTAAGACAGAAAAGATAAAGAAAACCTAATGAAGTGGTAGGCAGCAGCCAATCGCTCAGTTAGTCTAAAACGGGTGCAACTGAGCCTTAAGCCTCGTGTACTCAAGGGATGCTGCCAAAAAGTGTCCAACAATCCATTCTAGTCATAAAATATCCTGTTACATAACTGTATAAAACTGGGCTATTCTCAAACCTTGGCCCTTTTTTCCCCTCCAAGTATTGCTTCAATCATAGCTTTAAATGGGAATTTCTGCTCACTTTGATACTTTTCTGCTTGACTGCATTTTATAATGAAAACGTCTGTTCTCTCTTTTCAGATAGAATGCAAGTGTCATTCAGATTTTACACACCATGCAAATAGAGAATGCATTTGTTTAGATGCAAAACCATTTAAATATGCTTCATTACAAGGTCTGGCACTTTTACAGATGCATCAGTTAAAAATCATTTTAAAGCACTGCAGCATCTAATGGCGGTTCATTCAGGCTTTAAATATATTTGCTTTTCAAGGTTTTTTTTTCTTCTTCTTCTTCAAAGAAAAACTGCATCTTATATCTGACCCTGCGGTGAAATGCCCTCCTTTCTCCCTCTCACTTATTAACAATGTCCATTACTCCACCCTCATGTTCCAGGTCATCAGAGCAAGGTTACTTGAAAACCTTCCATTTTGTTTGGACTCTCCAGGGCATAACTGTTGTGATAATCACGTTTTAAAACGCTGCACCACAAGTGCGGCCTCTCAAACATGATACATGGCAAAACAACCCAAATCTGGTTGCAAAGTCAACAAGTCCAGAATTAGGAAATGTCAGAACTAAGGTTTTTCTTTCTGAAGTCCCTCACCTCATTTACTACACATCTTCCAACTTCAGCAACAAATGAGACAGGAGTCCTACAGGCAACAGGCACCCTCTCATTCGCCCTTGTTCAATGAATGAGTCAGGAGATTGCAGAAAAAGAAAAGAGCATCTAGCTATTAAGGTAGTTGAATGTCACCCTGGAAAATTGGTTACTAACCCTGCTACTGCCACAGCTTTCCTGTGTGCTGATATCACATTAAACCAAACCTTTCTCCCCCCGCCCCCCACTGATCTTGTCCCCAAGTTCCTGCCTCCATCTCTTCTCCCCACACTCCTCACCGCTCTGCATTCCAGCCAGGGTTGTTTCCTCCTCCTCCATGTTGCCTGAGTGCCAGCACTGAGACTACAAGAAAATCTCCCTTCTCTCAATTACAGAGCCACAGCATACCCAGCTCCTGGGAAGCACAACTCTAAGGAGAGTCCTGCATGGGGCATGCTCTATGGTGCAGTTGAAACAAATGGCAATGAGTTTGATCCATCACAAAAAGAAGAAAGATAACCAATTCGCAGCTAGATTGGCAGAGACAGTTTGTGTAGTATTCAGACACAGAATAAAACTGTACGTTTAATGGAATTATACACAGCCTGGTGAAGCAGACAATATTAGAAGCAACATGGTAATGAATTAATTGAATGAAGGAGGGTCAAGAATGAAGATTTTAGAACAAGCATTTGAAGGTACATTTTACAGTGTAAACCTCTGGAACATCAAACCCAGCATTCCAGCTGCCTAACTAGCTACCATTAACCAACTGACAAGGACCTCTAATAAACAAAATACTGCATCACCATAATACCAGCATGTTCATTCATCTTCCCTTCCCGTGCAACAGTGTGTGCTCCAGCGAGGCAGCGTGTAGTACATTTTGCTGCCACCTAGCAAGTGTTGGTTCTTTCCAAATCTCTCTAAGATATTATTGTTCTGCTGCCCCACTGGAATCAGTGACCTCACGCACATCTCTCCATCTACGTGCAACACACCCTATCTGTTAAATTGTAGAAGCCCTCAATCGATGTAAGCTACTGAACAAAATAGTTATCTAAGAGTAACAGCCAAGGACTGTATTTGCTTAGAATTGTGTATGGCGCTGTGAGCTGAGTAGTCATTTTTATATAGAAATTTTCACATAAAAGATACTGTATTACTAAAAAAAAATGATACTTCCTATGCATATGTCACTTGAGATTGTGAAAGCACAAAATCCAGGCTTCTGTAGAATACCTGCATTGAAATACTCAATTTTACAAATCTCCACAAGGCTAATTCAGACAGACAATGGCACTGCATGGCCATTTGCTGGTCACCTTTTAAGGGTGATTTTTCTAAAGCCCCTGTAAAAGATCTGCTCCTGTTTCAGATGAAATCAGTAACAAAACTCTAATTGATTTCAGTAAGAGCAGAACATGAAGATTGTGACAAACTGGTAATTAAGAGTTAATAAGTGAGTGGCAAGTATAATTAAGTTCATTTGCTTAAGTGACATCCTTAATCTGACTGATGTATAAAGGTTTGCCTGTGTATATAAATCATTTAAAAGACATGAAACATGCTGTGACAGTGCACCCCATATTCTTCATAGTGGTGTTATTTATGATATGATTATGGCATGATTATAATGCATTTTGTACAAGATGATTCATGTCAGGTGTCATTGGAAAAGTTATGATTTGCTGAATATGATTATCCTATTTGTATGCATGTATCATTTTTGTATCTGAAGTTATGAATAATGACTAGGTATCTGTATTTCACATGCAGTCACACCTGGGTGACACCCACTAGGCAAGATGCTTCCAGTCTAACTAGCTGGTTGTGAAGGGCCTATTCAGGGTAATGGGCCATTAGGGAAAACAATAGGTCTTAAATCTGTGGTTCCCAAACTTTTAACAACCTGTGAACCCCATTCACTAAAATGTCAAGTCTCGCGAACCCCCTTCTAAAAATGAACATTTCTAGGGATTTTCTCCTTTACCTGAGTATAAATTATAAAAGCAGTGATCTTGGAAATATAAAACTTGTTTTTATGAAATGCTTATTACACACTATTATTTATCATTATAGTATTTTTATTACATTATGAAAACGGCACCACTCTTCCAAGATCTCACTTTCATAGCTTGCATCACTTTGAATAAGCCTGTTGAAAGACAAGGCTCCTACATTTCATCAAGGAGTATCAGATGTGAAACAGCATGAAGGTTTTTAAGAAGCCAACTCAAAGAGTTCCTCCTACACAAGCATTCAGGTCTTGAGCAGTCTAGGCAAACAACGCACATTACAACAAAGCTTAAACTTGTTCTTCATAATAATTTAAAAAACAACACTAGCTGCCTACTTAATTTTAAAAACAACAAAAAATATCCATCTCCCGTTCCATTTCTTATAAGGAGTCCTGAAGTTTAAATCTCCTCCCTATGATAGATATGCTTGCTTTGATCTGCTTAGCTCTTGGAAATCCAGGGGCTCCAGGCTGCTGGCCTCGTGCCGCCCAGGGTTCCTCGGGACAGCTCTGCCTGCCATTAGGAAATTTTTCTTCCCCCCTCGAGAACCTCCTGTACCATTTTGTGAACCACCAGAGGTTCACGAACCCCAGTTTGGGAACCACTGCCTTAGGAGAAACTTATACTCCCACAGTGAGCCTCCCTGTGGGCATTTCAGCCAGCCTGTAAGTAATGGTTGCTATGACTCTGCAAGGGTACGTGACCAGCCCACATGACTCTGGACTCCATTTTGGGTACCTGTATTTTCCCCCACAAATTGGGCTGGGAACTGAGTTTGGAACAAAAGGTTCCCACCATATGCTAAAGCTATATAAGGCAGGGAGTGACATCATCTGTTGTTCTTCACTCCCCCACAACTCAACACTTGAGAGAAGCCCTGAAAAAAAGGACTTGGGAACTGGAGTGGGGATCCCAGACTGCAAAGCAAATGTAGCTTGGCCCTTAAGAATCTGCAAGCCTGCTTGTACCATCAGCCAGGGTGAGAATTTGCTAATTCATATCCTATCTTTTTAGTATTTTAGGCTTAGTTTGCGATTTTGTTTCTTAGGTAATCTGCTTTGATCTGTTTGCTATCATTTATAATCACTTAAAATCTATCTTTTTTGTGGTTAATAAACCTGTTTGTGTGTTAATCTAACCCAGTGTGACTTTGAAATTGTTTGGGGAAAATCTCAGCTTGGTTTAACGCAAGTGTATGGTACATATTCCTCTCCACATTGAGGGAGGGGCGAACATATTAATATCAGATCCCTGTGCAGTACAAGACAGTATAATTTTGGGTTTATACTCCAAGGGGGGGGGGTGCGTGCCTGGGGAGCTGGGAAACTGGCTGGTGTCTGTGGTTGACACTCAAGTAGCCCAGTTTGTGTGAGCATTGGGTGATAACAGGGCCTGGGTGAGGCTGGCTGTGTCCCCAATTCAGCTGTGTGTCGGAGCGGGGCGCCGTGGTTCCCACAGCTCCAAGACTGCACCCCAGGAGTGACAACGCATCACACATGCTTTTTAGATTTGTCTTAATCTTCCCAAATTTAAAAACAGGAAAATAAAGCATTTCCTTTAAAATACTACCTTTTGCATATTAACTACAACTAGGTGAACCTACTGCAAAAGCTAACTTGCAAGGGGACTTGAAATCAGTACTGAGAACCCCAGCACTGGCTTGTGGTTATGGGACCTATGAAACTGAGGTGGAGATTCTATGACAGGTATTTTGGTAGGCAGGGAATCTGTGTTCTTCTGTAGTATAAAAAGTCACTGTAAGTGGTAGCTTGAAGACTCCATTTCATTATAAAGAGAAAACAGATGCAAGAACAATTAAAAAAGCCAACATACTGAACTATTAAAGTGAAAGGAAAAAAAATATTTCCTGCAAAGCATGCAAGATCAGACAACAGAAAAGGTATGCGCTGTTCATATATTTGACTTGATCTATTTTTCTACCTTCTGCATAGAAACTGCGCCTCATCCCAAAAAAACTGTCGTCATTTTGCAGAGGTCATATTAATTTGCCCAGATAAACTCTTAATAAATTGGTATGACTCAAATTTTCCTTTGACCTAAATACAATGATCTAATCACAATTAGGGTAGATTTAAATATTTTGCACAGCAAGAACTAATTTAATGTTAGACCCTACAGGAACAACTATATCATGCAAGATATTAGTATAAGAAGGAAACAGTCCCCAGAAATCTTCCTCCTCAACATAATTTTTGCTGCCATGTGTCTGCATATATATATATCTGTCAATCCAACCACCCACCCACCCAGGAACTATTTTTGAACTGTCATCTCATGAGTTCCACGCTGAGTAAAGGCCTAGACCTAGAAGCCCAGACCTGTAGACATAATTCAGTGAGAAATAAATAAAAAAATAAGATCAGATGCACATTGAAAAAATACTTGAGCAGATTAAGCAGACAATTTGTTTCTGGTTTTGCATATTTTAAACAAAATTGAAATCGTTTACATTAACCCTGGCTTTAAATCTTCTAGGTCCACCTATTTTCCTTGAGCAAATTTTACTTTATACCAGTGATACTCAGATTGAGGCTCGCGAACCACAAGTGGCTCTTTAATATGTCTCCTGCTACTCTTTGCAGCACAGGATATTAAAACACTGGGTGATTTAGTTATTAACCAATCAGGATGCTTTTACCATGTTATTAACCAATTGTAGTTGATCAGTAATTTTGCTGTGAGATTATATATATTTTTTCATTTAATATTTTTAGAGAGAGAGAATGAATGAAACAATTATATATATATATATATAAAATAGTAAATGAAACAATGAATTCTCACTACTGTGGTTCTTTTGGGTAATGCTGATCGCTAATTTGGCTTTTGAACCACTGAGTTCAGAGTATCGCTGATTTCTACCATAATTTTGTCCCTTAATTAGTCATTAGAAAAGACTTCTACATAGGGTTTTTGTTTTCCTCCCAACTAAGAAGTTTAAGCCATTATTTATTATAAATAAGCTTGGAGGTTTGTAAACAAGTCCGAGAATTTTAAGTCAGTTCCATTTAACTCTATAGCAAAATAAAACTGAAATGTAAATGTGATACCAATCTCACATTCATTAACTTATGTGGAAAGATTAATTTTATGTTTGATCTGAATAGAAAAAAAAATCTTCAAGTTATGAAAATACTGATTTTTACAGCATAGGTTAGTTAGAATTGTTGTGTACAGCATAAATGTGCAATCTTAAAAAGAACTAGCACCCAACAATCAATTTGCCATCAACAACATAACTAATTTTTTAAAATGAATATTGTAAAATAAAATGTTAATTCTTCTGTCTGTAACTAATGTAAGTAAGAAAGTTCCATTGTCATTAACCCAAAGGGATAAACAGGTGATAACACTAATTTGATGTACACTTCAGCCTAAGAGTTATAGTTACAGTTGAGGTGTTTAAACTTTTTAAAAAAAAAGTTTTGTATTTTTTTTATTATTATATTATTATTATTATAATTGCAGCCTGCTCTGTTGCTGGTTGAAAAAATGTGAGATGTGGGGAGAAGATTAAAATATCTGTCAACATTCTTTGCAGGGCTTATTTTAAGTTTTGATGAAAAATTTCATTGAAAAAAATCATTATTCAGAAAATTTTGGCTTACAGTGAAAATGAAAAAGCATGAGTTAAAGTTCTCCTTTCTTCGTCACAAGACTAACATTTACAAGAGAAAATAAAGCCAATACTTTTTTTTGAATATCTATTTCATATGAAAGCTTGTATTTACAGGTCTGTCTCATCTTACGCTGGGGTTACATTCTGCAGTCTGCGCGTAAAGTGAAAATCGCATCTAGTCAAAATTACATTGAGTGTAATGGCAGGCGGAATCACCCGCACTTCAGAAACAGTCTTTAAAATTGTTGTTTTTCTCTTTTTTTCCCTTTTTTTTGCCGACCGCGTAAAGCTGAAATCGCGCATGTTAAATGCGCCTAAGATGCGACAGACCTGTACAGTGATTCAAAGATCTGAACTTCTATATTACATGAAGCTGCTACAGGGTGACCATCTTTTCAAAAGGCAAAAGCAGGACACATGCAGGGCCTTATGGTGGAGGGGAGGGACTATGGCCCATCTCAGCCCGCCTCTGGGTAGAGACTGGTGTCACCCCTAAGCCTCAGGCAAGTGTGGAGCAGCACTACAGGGCATCCAGGACACACATAATTTTCAATTTATATTATTCATTCTGTAAATTTACTGGGAGTAGGACTTTTTTAAAAAAAGCTATGTCGAATACAAAATGCCCCCTGATACACGGATGTTTTATTTTACACTACTTCTTCATGGGAAAGCTTTTACTAACAGCTATTTAAAAACCCAAAATAACAAATAGAATTGGTTTGGTGCCTAAAATGGGCGGGGGGAGGAGGAAGGGAGAAGAGACTAAGGGGAGAAGTGTTGTAGCATGTTTGACCTTCAAATGTCAATATATTCCTTCTGCAAAGAACTTGTTTATACAATCGTAAAGTGCTGTATCTTTCCCTAGGGGACAAATGCTGAGCATAGCGAACAGTTCAGTGGTGAGATGGCAGGTGCCATCGTAATACAGTTTTATGGAAATCAGCCTAGAATAGTTGCATTATAATGTGTGTCATTTCACATAATGGAAATACTGCCTAGTTTAGCATATTGGACATAGCTCCACAACCTCCTGTTGTTCTGGTGCTTTCAACAACAGGACTTGCTGATCACAAAAGTTGAATGTGTCTTATAGCTGAATGCTTTCCATTACCTCTGTAGAGAACAGCCGGGCAGTACTGATATGTCTTTCTTGGCTAGTTGTGGGCAGTTTATCCAGACAACAAATAAATTCTGTCACTTTGTGCTGTCACATCACTAAGTACTGTTTTTATAAAACCTTTTTCGTGAAGGGCAACATGGGCTTCATAAGAAATCCCTTTCCATAGGGAAAATTAACAGGGCTCTCTTACACGCACAGAGTTAACTTGGCAAATGTGATTGCAGGAGGACAGACGACTTCTTGGAAACAAACACTGCAAAAAACTATATTGTTCACTGAAAAGATAAAGCCTTAAATCTTCTTGGGAGCAGCACAATCTACATGTTTATGAACACATGTCCAAATTTTGCTCACACGAGGAAGGAACTCTACTGTTCTCTTACATGTGCCATGGGTGGAATTCAGGACATTATGTTTCTGTGCAAGGTCAAGGTCAAACAACATCATGGTAATGTGTACTTTGAAGGCGGCGATCTCTCTGCACTAGTATCACCATTTTACAGACGGGGATATATTTGTCTACCTACATTAAAGAGGCAATGGGAAGATTAGTTAGTTTGTGCATGTACAGTTCTTTGAACATGAAAAACCAATATATACATCGTGGGCTGTATTAGACATTAGATTTTTTGTTTTCTCTCAAAAATGGTAAATTAAGCACCATTTTACTGTAAGTATTAGTTGGAGATTAAATGTATTCTAAGTGAAAAGTCAGCCTGGTATGTGGGTGGAAGTATTGTTGCATGGAAGAATCCCAGGTCTGGAAAGCACATGAGGTTTTAAATTTACAGCAATGAGGCTTAGACACGTTGGAGAAGTAAACATAATGGGCTCCCTGGGCAAGGAAGTGAGCAAACAATTATTTGATGTGTAACACTGACACCCCTGGGTGGGTCCTGGGCAGTGGGGATCAAACCTACAACTTCTGCATCTTAATGCATGAACCTAGATGTAAGAACTTGCAGGATTAGAATCTGGGACTATAGGGGTTCTGGGCTGCTGATGTCTCTGCATTGCCACTTGAGGCATAGCCTGAGGTCCCCCAGGAGGACCTGTGAAGCTAGGCTAGGCAAAAAGTACCACCCAGCAAGGCCTGAGTGGAGCTCCCTCACAGTCCACTGATTGGCTGATACCAGTATTTAAACCCGGAGGCCATCTGAGGAACAGTCTGAGCAACACCATAGACTACCTGCTTCTTCTCCAGACCCTGCTTGCGATAGACCTCAAACTCTGGTTTCTGACCCTGGTTTGTCCTCGACTTCGCTATTCAATTGATGTCTATAACTTGGTGCCCGACTTCCTGGTATCCTGACCTGTCTCGACTCCAACCCTGCTACCTGCCTATAACTTGGTGCCCAACCCTGACTTCCTGGCACTCTGACCCAGCTCCCTCCTGACCGTGCTGTTTGTCTTCAGATCACAACTTAGCTGACTAGGGCAAGCCAGCCGTCCAAAGCCTGGCCCTGACACTCACACAAAAAGTTCATTTTCTGTTCCCCCCCCCACATACAAACACCAAATGACACTTTCGTTCAATGGCGATCAAACAATGAACATGTTAAATGGTCCCAAAGTCAAACAAACAAAAAATCTTATTTCACAGCTAGATTTAATAGAGGAAAGCACATTTCTATTCACATGCCACAGCTTTAAAAAACACAGAGCGTAACATATAAGTCTCCCTACAAGTCTACAGAAATACAATCTCAATAGCATTCAATTGTGAACAAATTGTGAACAAGAGGCTCAGACTCAAATTCCATCTAGAGTAATTTTTACTTCCTAAAGAGTAATTTTTCTTCAGCTTTCAAAACTCCGGTTCTTAAGCACACCCCATTGAACATTTCAATATGTTGTTCCTGAGCTGTTTATTGGTGATGACTATGAATCAGCACTTCTTCATTTTCTGCACAACTATGAAATACTGGTATGAATCTATCCATGATTTTGGGTGTAATGAAGTGATTTCCATAGCTTCAGCTACTTGTTAATTTTCTCTGCAAGAAGTATTACCATTCTGGCTTGGATGTTGTTTTTTAAAATAAATTGTAATTTCATGCACAGGAGGAATGGTGGCAGTGCTTTTTGTCTTGATTGTAAGATGATATCAAAATAAGCACAAGAAAAGAGATGTGATATAATTTTCAGCAGCACCAATGTCAAAGACTACACAGGGCAGAGACAACGGGGAAAAAAAAGGGTTATTTGCTCCTGGAGAATGTAGCCATTCCCTCATAGGGGGCTGTCGTAATAATGAGTTTGCCCATCCCAGGGAATACAGCACCAAAAGTACTAACTTTAGGGACATAAGGAGAATTCCAAACTATTTTTCAGTAAAAAAGGGAAATTAAAGCCTGAATAAAAAACCCTCTCATGATTCCACCTGAAGTGGAAATGGGTGAACATTTTTGGCACACTGCAAGAAAAAGCCCTTTGATACTGTAATTATGTATTATGGAAACTACATCTGACCAAAGAGATGGAAAAAATAGTATGTAAATCTTGTGATTAGAGACCATCATAATACATATGCATGAGGGGGCCAAATAAAGTTTGCACAGACATTCTTAATTCTGGAATTTCTTAACTTTGAGCACTGGACTTTGCAACCTTAATGTTCTCTTAATATAGGTTTGGGGGAGGGAGGGTTGTATGCACGTAGTATTTACATCATCGAGGATTGTAGAAAAGCAAGCACACACAAAAACCTTCAGACATCATCATTAAAGCTTCTGTGAAAGTCATTCTGAGGCACTGGAAGAATTCATCCCAACTAAATATTAGTCCTACTAACAGATTTAAGTTATCATCACACAGTTTTTATATATTTGAATAAGCTGTGAGACTATAAACTATAACACAAACTTATAATTATGCAATTCATATTGACATAATCCAATTTAGTTCAAGAAATCATTAACTGAATTCCCATATATCCACGAAACCCTTCAATCAATTATTCTTCAAGCATATAAATTATATCCTTTCCCTTTCAAATTTCAATGCTATAACTATGGACTACACCCAGTTTTCAATATTTACTTGGAGGGAATTCTTTTAGTATCTCACAGCACATGTTCACAACTACTGGGATCAAGGCAGGAGTGTTTTGTGGGTTGTGACTTGTTTTGCAATATTTGGTGATGTAAATCTTACTACAGATACCAGCTGACTCAGTATCAAAATTGGCATGTGTATCATACATGTGTATACATACCAACTATAAATCATCTATACAAGTCTCTTTTTCCTCCTTTGGATTTCCATTATATAAAAATTTAATAAAAACTATATTTATTCTTAATCATACATGAATGTACATTTATCTGTCAATTACCATTTATTTTTCTATGACAGAGGCTACACTCAACACTTCAGCAAAGTATTTAAACACATGCTTAGCTTTAAGCACGTGACTAAAGCACGTGCTTAAGTATTTTGCTGAAAAGGAATGCACCTAAGCACATACTTGCTGAACTGAGGCCGTAAAAGCTCACTGCAATGATTCAGTAGAGAGAACACAGATGTTGGAAATTCTGATTGAAGGGTGCTGGAAAAATATCCAGTCCAATGAGTCAATCAGTGCAGCTCTGGATTGAGAGTCAGGAAAAGATCCCTCAGAACTGAACATTTTTAACATTTGGCATATGAAGATAGTGTCAAAAGACACTGCTGCAACAAGAGACTCCGACATTGAATACGCCTGGGGGAGTTCTGTGCCACTGCGCAACGCAGAATTTGTACAGAATTCCATCCCCCCCTCCCCCAAATTGGGGCTGCAGAGCTGCTGGCCGCCAGTAGGAGCCGCTGGCTCATAGTGAGGGGAGCACCCAGCCCAGCAAGGATGGAGGCTCTGCATGCTCTGGCTGCCTGGCTTGATCCTCATTCTCCCGGGGACAGGAGTGTGCCCCGGAGATCCAGCTCTGGCAAAGGGTGAGGAAGGGCAGGGTTGCACCACACCATGTCCCCCAGTAAAGCAGCTGGAGGGAGTAAAGCATCTGGGGCTGCAGGTGTTTGGGCCAGGGGGTGCCCCGTGGCTGGGCTCGGAGGAGAAGGGATGCCCCACAGCTAGGCTCTGTGAGGAGTGGAGTGCAGGTGTCTGGGCTCTGGGGGGGCCCATGCAGCCCCATCCAGCACCCCCCAACTGGAACTGGGTTGCTGTAGAGGCTTCTTTAACTCTCGACTCCTAGAATACTCTTTTTTTGTTTTTGTATGTATTATTGACATACTTGTTGATGGGTATTTTGAAATAAATTACCAAAATAATTGAAACGGGAGTGATTATACTGTGTTATTTTAACAAATAAAATATGCAGAATTTTGCAGAAATTTAAAATATTGTACACAGTATTTTTAATTTGCTGGCATAGAATTCCCCCAGGAGTAATTTAAGGAGATCTTATTTTCAGTGTAATGTTTGCACATTTTACAAAAAAGCTATCTGGTTCATTCAGGCAGAACTGTTTTTAATATGTCTGCCAATAGCTTAGCAAAAATGTTAATATCAGCATTAGGCAGGAATATGCCCCTTTATGAAGAAAATAATACAGGTGAAAGGGTTTCCTTTCACAAAACTACTGTAACGAATGGTAGCATCTTTCACAGAATCTGGGGTATTTCTATTTTTAGCATCCTCACTAAAATATTCAAATTGCCATCCCTTTCTTCTCCTCTCCTCTCCGCTCCAGTCAACCAGTCCTGTAGGAAAACCTAAACACTGTATAGATGGGTAGGTTGAAGCTTAGTGTGTTCTTTATTTAAGGAAAACAAAGCAGCATGAGGTTTATCCGCATCAATCACACAGCTGAGTGGAGACTGAAGCAAGCTAGAAGAACTGTATAGCTTAGTTAATCTTGTCTGACTGATCAAGTCGATGACCCTAGTGTAAGTACATCTAACTGTTTGGAAGGGAGGCTTATGTGTGGGTGTGAGTGCATGGGGGTGGAGTGTTTTTTGAGTGGAAATTGAGCTGACAAAGAAAAATAAAATGGAAGCTTAAGCACTGACATAAAATTGTGTAGACTTTATATATTCTGTGTATTTAAAGAACTTAAAATTGCAAATGGGTTACCAAATAAACCACAAGAGTTCAGTATATTGTGTACATCTATGTTTAAAGGCATTATCAAGCACATGCCTTACCATTTTATGAGCATGTATATAAAAGCTTTAGTTAAATATCATGCACTTTTTTTGGTCACAACTAAGTGATAATTATTTTTAAAAAAACATAGAAATAAGAATGGCAAATTAATAAATATTTAACAAAAATTGCTTTGATTGTAAACAAAAATCGAATCTCTCAGGCTCTTTTCTGCAATGCTGAACAGTAAAAGAATACTTACTATGTCGTCTAATTTGTTTATATATGAATAAGCTATTTGATATCCTACACTAAAATGTGTACTTTTCTGCTGTCTGTTAGAAATAGGTTATCTTGCAGCGCATATTGGTATTTCAAAGAAGTTATCTGAATACAGCAATCAAAGATAGAACCCATTTACAAATAACGCAAGGTGAGACTCTACACTTTCTCATGCAATTATAATTGGAAAAATGACGTACCAAAAAGCAGAAACTGAGTTTTCATATAATTTGGTCGTTAGCTCTTCCCATTCTCCCCCAGGTTGCGGTATATAATGAGTGGCCATTCTATACTTCATTACTGGTAAATACAATTTCTTCTATACATATACAAAATAGAGACATGAGCATTTTTATCCAGGGATCTGATATGCAGTCAGTTTATTGGGACAAAATATGCCTGCCCCTGTAGAGAAGGAAAAGAGGGTGCAAGAAAGTGTGCTACCCCTTTCCACTTAATGCATGAACACAAAAGGCTGCTATAATTTGCATAGTCTGATTACAGGTGCTGGAGATTGCAAGACCTCAAATTACCTGCAGTACTCACTGCTTTCAGGGTGAAAACTCTGGTCCCAATTGAAGTCAACAGGAGTTTTGCCCTTTACTTCAAGAGGGCCAAAATTTCATCCTGGGTATTATTTTTAAAGAGAGAGATTCTAACTCAACGAGAAGTTATGGACTTGGTGCAAGAATCACTGAATGAAAATTTCTGGCCTGTGTTATGCAGATCAGGCTAGGTTAGGGTGACCAGATGTCCCGATTTTATAGGGACAGTGCCGATATTTGGGGCTTTTTCTTACATAGATGCCTATTACCCCCCACTCCCATCCCGATTTTTCACACTTGCTCTCTGGTCACCCTAGGCTAGGTGATTATAATGTTGCCTTCTGACCTTAAAATCCATGAAGGGGTTTCATGTCTGGGGGTGGCATGTGTACCGGTAAGTGATGCCAGGAGAGTTCTGGAAAAGCACTGGCTACACTCATCATCAGTCTAGCAACTCGCGCTGGTCCCTATCCTCCACCAAGCACAAAGGAGGCATTCTGCCTCCTGACACTGCTATTCAAACAGCCCTCTTCTGTCTCTTATACAGGGTAATTTAGCTCTTTAATCTCCTAAAGATCCACGATGGGTATTACTTCTGTAGTATACAAATAACAGCAGCCAGAGCCTTATTAAAAAACGGATCTAAAAATCTCAGAATGTTTTTTTGGCTATGTAAATGTAGATCCAAATTTCTGCTGCATGGTGTAAATAGAGACGCTCTGAACTTTATTAATAAAGAGGCTCTGAAACACATCATTATCCAACAATGAGAAGACAACAGAAGAAAATATTTTGCTAAGACAAGCAAAACTTCACTTACTGGATCCTGACAATCTTTCCTTTAATGAAAAGCTTCCCTTTCTCCACAATCTGAAATGCCTAAAATAATCCCAAGTGCCCAAGGCAGCATAAACTAGACACATGATAAAATTAGATTCTTGAAAGTGAAATGCATTCGTCGCATGAGACCACTCAACTTTATGTGATGTAATTTTATAAACACTGTGGGAAACCCAGCACAAATGCGTTACTTCACATCTGAAAGTAAGCAAAAGTGATAACATTTTTCTTCATCAGGTTAAATTTTCTTATTTCCCCCATGGCAAAAATGTAAGTAGTCACAGCTTGAATGTGTAGCTTTCTCTGATAATGGACTCTGATTTCATTTTAATTATTTATTGTTTATTTCTTTAGTCACATGAACTCAAGGAGAGGAAATATGAGCTATGTAATCTAATAAATTTGATCAACATTATTAGAACATTTTGCTACAAGCAATCTGCATAGCTGCCATATAGCATAGTTTCACATGAGTGAGGCTAAGAATGCAGCCAAGTGCTAAAGTGATTTGCTTCATCCTCATATCCCAGAAAGCCCCAACTAAAAGACAGGCATGCAAATGAATAGTGAAGATGTTTTGTCATGAAAGCAAACATATTTCTGCCACTCAAGCAACGTTTCTCACCCCTATGGAGAGATAAATCCCAAATGGAAATAAACTACGCACTGACTCAGTATAGTCCAAGTGTCTCTCTTGCTGAAAATATTATTTAAAAAGTCTATACAATAGTTCTTGAAGAACCACTTCAGTATGTTATAATGGTATATGTTTTAGCAGATCGTTAAGTGCAGCATTTAAAGCTTCTATTTAAAGTATTGTTTCCTCTGGATATACTTAGGCTCCTATCTTGCAACATGGTTCTTACAGGCAGACTCCTGTACCCGTCTGGATTCCCAGTGGCTTCAGTGGGGCTCTCTCTCTCTTCAGGGATCTGTCTATGTGCAGTTGATTGCAGGACCAGGGTCTTAGATAACAGTATATAGAATGGTCACAATGCTGATGCTGCACTTTTAGCAGCTGACACACATGCAGCCAGGCAGAGCAGTGGATGCACAAGACACCCAACGTACATACAGAAAGTTAATTTAACTTTTAAAAATTACACTAACAGCTTTTAGAGAAAATTCATTTCCTTAGAAAGTAATTTAAAAAAAAATCTTAGAGTTCATTTTTAACCTGGACTCAGCTAAGACAACATGGTTGTAAGTCAGGATAAAGTGATCCAAAACAGAAAGTCATACAGTGACTGTTTACATTATGCAGTAGTATCTGTACTGAGTTGCTAAAGTATAACTTTGCAGCCTGACACAGAGTACACAGAACAGATAACTTCATGTAGCGCAGGATTTTAAGAAGAGCTGAAACCAAATCCTCAGATTGCAAGATCCCTGAACTTCCAGGCACTTCGGATCATGGTAAGAACTTGGCCATGGACTGCCAAATGTTAAAATCGTAGTGGCCAAGTAGGGCCTGATGGTTGGCCACTCTTAACTGGAGACTGGCCATAGAATATTTTTTTCTGCCAAAGAGATCAAGCCTCTTCACCTCTTTATTCTTAGGGGTTGATACTGGTTGGCCCTGCCTATCATGCTCATTGGCTGCAGATACCACCAGTGAGCTAGGAGCACGGTGTGTATATAGGTATTCAAATCCCTTAGTAGGGAGACACTAATACTTCCTCTACCGCCCGCTTAGAAATGGGGGGCAGGGAAGAGGGAGTTTGCTACAAGGCTTTGGTCAGCTTTGCCACTCCTACGGGGACAGGTAATGCCACCCTGGAGGGGGCTGCTGAACTTAAAACCTCAAACAGGGAGTTGGAGGGTTCTGCCAAATCCTCAGCCTCTAATCCCAGGTTCGAAGCCACCCTCTTAAGAAGCTCCTAGTGAACTTTTATATCATCCTGAGGGACCATGTGGGAAGGTCCCTCTATTGCCTCATCAGGCAAACAGGATGAGGAGGCAGGTAACTGCTGGTCTGGCCAACTCCATGGCCTCTGCCAGAGGAGCCCCAGCTGGGGCTGGGTGACCCTGGGGATCTTGGTCTGACTCTGCTTCCCAGTCTGGGGGCGGGCGGGAGACTGTCACCGACCATTTCTCAGACTCCTCTGAAACCGATCGGTGTCCCTGCCATGGTTAGGAAAACCCCAAGGGGTTCCATAGCTGCCTGGGAGCCGGCTATCGGCACTGGGGCCACGCGGACACTGGTGGCCCTGATGGGAATGCCGATGCCCCCAGTGGGTGGCCCTGGCCTGACGATAGATCTTCCTCCTCACTCACTGAGTCTAAGGCGGAGACTTAGGGACTGAGGGACTATGATGGTACCGATGCTGCCTGTCTACCCCAATATCGTCTGCCTTCTCCTTGGGTCTCCACCAGTGACCTGTACTGGGATGTACAGTGCCATGCCTCTGGTGACCGGCGTCATCGTTCAGAGGATCGGTGATGGTACCCCGGCGATCAACGCCTTACGCTTTGAGAGCACTGCCACTCCGTAGATTGGGAGCAAGAGGATTAACGTCCCAGCTCAGGGGATCGACGCCTTGCCCATAGGGATCGGTACTGGTACAGTGACGGGACTCTGAGGACCGGCGTCTGGACTCTCCGGAGCGATGTTGCAAGCTTAGAAATTGACCCCACCGCTCCAGGAACTCGTGCTGGGACTCCGGGGACTGGCAACGCACCTCCGCAGGTCTGCGCCAGACAGCCAGGATCCCAAGGAACGTTGTCTAGCGTCCACAGAATGATGCCAGGAACTCTGACAGGTGGCACTGCTCTGGTGAGCGCTGGTGGGGCACTCCCTGTGTCAGGGTAAGGTGCCACACCAATGGGGACCGCTGGAAAGGTCCCAGAGAGTGTTTACCACTTGAACGGGGCACATCACTGGCTGGCGTGGGCGGCGCCAGAAGGAATCATATGTCCTTAGCGGCCTGAAAGGCCTTTGGTGTGGATGGCACTGCCAGGTGCTGAATGCCTCTGCCGCTTTCCGGGGTAGCGGGTGGGTCAGAAAGGGGTCTCGACAGCTCAACAGGCGCTGAAGCCTGGCCACTGTCCGGAGGGGAAGAGCTGCCTTGCACAGGTCTTTATTCCCCTCCAGCTCTCTCCTTCCCTTTACGGGACGTAGGAAAATGCCCTCTCCCAGCCTCTCTTTGCTTTTTAGCCTCCGACCAACAATGGCAGTGTGATCCGCACCAAAGCTGTGGTAAGGGCCGACTCCATAAAGAGCACTCTTAGCCGAATGTCCCACTCCTTTTTGGTCTGCGGCTTGAAACTCTTACAAATGTGACACTTGTCGCTCAGGTAGGTCTCCCCCAAACACTTTAGACAGCTTTGATGGGGATTACTGACTGGCATAGATTTTTTGCAGTGGTCACAAGGCTGAAAGCCCTAGGCTAAGTCCTGCAGGGGACTAACTATTTCTAACTTATACACTAAGGGAACTAATACACTACACAAACTTTCTAAGAACTATATACAAGAGAATTCACAACTAGGCACAGTTGAGAAGGAAAGCTTGCCGAGGCAAGGAGATGTACCAGCACAGTCATTGGCAGTAAGAAGGAACTGAGGGAGGGGGTGCCAGCCCCTTATACCGGCATATACGCACGCCACTCCAGAGGGCACCAGAACCTATGGATACCACTGAGGGAAAAACTTTCAGCATCGGTGCATGTGGCGAGCACACACATACACACAATGGAATGGACATGAGCAAGCACTCGAAGAAGAACTGAACATATTCTTAATTAGAATTCAACAGCCTATTCTCTTAATTTATGTGTTTCACCTCTGAAAAACAAAAACCACGGAGGAAAAAAACAGGATCCAAAAGGCGGGACTAAAGCCAAGAGGTTTTCTATACCACCCAACATTTATTTAATATAACAATAGCATTCAGAAGCCCTGAGATAGATCTAGGGCCCATTGTGGAAGGCACTGTTCAAACACATAGAAAAATATAAAAACATAAGAGCGTCCATACTGTGTCAGACCAATGGTCCATCCAGCGCAAGATCCTGTCTTCCGACAGTGGCTGGGGCCAGATGCTTCAGAGGAAATGAACAGAACAGGGGAATTATTGAGTGATGCACCCCGTCATCCAATCCCAACTTCTGGAAATCAGAAGTTTGGGGACACCCCGAGCATGGGGCTGAATCTCTGACCGTCTTGGCTAATAACCATTGATGGATCTATCCTCTATGAACTTATCTAATTCTTTTTTGAACCCAGTTATACTTTTGGCCTTCAAAACATCCTCTGGCAACTAGTTCAACATCTTGACTGTGCATTGTGTTTCTTTTAAATCTGCTGTCTAATAATTTCATTGGGTGACCCCTGGTTCTCGTGTTATGTGAAGGGGTAAATAAACTTCCTTTTTCAATTTTTCCACCCCATTCTTGATTTTATAGACCTCTATCACATTCTTAGTTGTCTCTCTTCTAACTGAACAGTCTCATTTTTTTTAATCTTTCCTCCGATGAAAACTGTTCCATACCCCTAATCATTTTTATTGCCCTTCTCTGTACCTTTTCCAATTCTAATTTTTTTTTTTTTGAGATGGGAAGAACAGAACAACACACAGTATTCAAGGTGTTGGGAGTATCCTGGATGTAAGCAGTGGCATTATGATATTTTCTGTCTCATTATCTATGCCTCTCCTAATGGTTCCTAACATTGTTAGCCTTTTTGACTGCTGCTGCACATTAGGCAGATGTTTTTCAATAAACTATCCACAATAACTCCAAGATCTCTTTCTTGAGGAGTACCAGCTAATTTAGATCCCATCATTTTGCATGACCCCTTCCTATTGTTTCACAAACTTTTCTGGCTCCTGGCTCCATGCTCCTTAATCAGAGCCATTGTTATTTGTGGTAGGGGTTATAGTTAAATTATTCTATGCTCCTTTGGTCTGAATAGAGATACTGCAGTATAAGTGTAAAATAGTTTCTTCAGCTAAACCCTGGTCAACCAGAACAAAACCTGCCCATGTCCTCCTCCAAATCGGCACCACATAGGAAGAGTAGGTTTCCAGACAAGGAATGAGTGAACAGTTACATACTATGATGCCAAAGTTCTTATTTTGACATTGATCAGTAGGGTCACTACCTGGACATCAGGAAATAAATGGTGAAGCTCCACCTACTGTTCCTCTTCTACCTCCTGACACAAAAAATAAAGGATTGCAGGACTACAGTCGTTCTGCCATCATTCCCTTCACTGAATAATTGGTCAAACTTCAGTTGTTCATAGTTTCTTTGGAGGAGATTAAGGTTCACACACTAGTTTTTAGCTGCACCATCTCTATACAAAGGCAAACTCCAACTGGAAGTTGGATGTAACTTAGAAGACCACCCAACCGTGGTCTTTACAATGACAGTTCCCTGATATTATTTCAAACCCTTTTTATTTTATAGCAGGAGATTTGAGGAATTTCTGAAAAAGTAGAGCCGGATGCCTCAAGAATCAGCATGGATTTGTTTCTCCCTATCCCTTTTTAGTAAAAAAAATTATTAAAAGCGATCATTTATCTCAGCACCAATTCCAGCCAATGTGCTCTTTCAAAGCAGGAAGGTCACAGAAAGGAATAGAAGGCTGATACCGGGAAAAGAATCTCATGGAAATGCTGGAGCTCTGGTTTACTGGTGGGTAAAGGAACACAGGACTCGAGAATCTTAAAGTCTAAGCATGCATGACCTTTCTCTTGCTCCCAATGATAAAACATTCTCATCGTCTTCAATGGTTCAAAATCTAGCACTAAAGAAAAAAAGCTATACCTATATAGATGTACTTGTATAGTTTTTCCTGTATATCTAACCAGAAGATGTATTCATTTCTAAGGAAAGACATATCTCCAAGTAAGAGAGAGAGAGAGAGTGTGTATGTGTGTGTGTAGGTATCCCAACTGTCTAAAGAAGTGGTTCTCAACTGGGGGGCTGCGAACGCTGAGCCCTTTCAGGGGGTTAACAGGGCCCCGCGGTTTCAACCTAGTGCCCTGGTGCCCCCCAGAGGGGATAAGGCTGGTGCCTCACCCCACCCAAGCCGGGAGCAGCGCGGAGCTGAAGCTGGACACCAAGCGAAGCCTGGAGCAGCCCAGGGCTGGAGCGGGGAGCCACGCGGGAATAGAAGTCAAGCTATGCCTATGCCCAATGCAGGACAGAGCCCCAAGTCCCGCTGGGCCCTGGAGTTTTTACAGCATGTTGAAGGGGGCCTCAGTAAGAAAAAGGTAGAGAATCCCTGGTCTAAAGAACTGTTGAAATGGACAATACTCGCCAGGAGAAATATGAAGATGTGAGAATGTTGCATAGTCATCCCTGTTTCCCAAGGAGGAGAGAGTTTTAAATGAACAGATACATATGGAGAGAAAACTGAACTGCAGATTTAAGAATCTACACAACTCACCCAAGCACCTGTAGGGAACCACAATGTGAGGGTGACTCTTGCACTGCTTCCGTCCCCTCTTGCACCAGTTTTGGATTGTCACAGGCTGGTTGGCTTCCACAACATTGGTAATTTGCAATTCAGGATAAACCTAATGTTCAAAATACAAAGAGAACAAATGTAATCAAAGGCATATTTACTGTGTTATTAAATAGTGTTGACATCGATATCACAGAGTGATGTTCAGTATCACGCCTTCCTCCATCTGTTGTATATTATGTAACTATCATTCATCAATTCTATTTCAGACAATGAATTTATATTGTTATATGATTCACCCAAGTAGAAGCTATACTCCATTAAGAAAACAAGAACCAATAATTATCAACTATGATTGTGAATGTGGCGATACCCAACTGTCTCTTTTAAAACATTAAGTGACTCCCCATCCCTGACTCCATGTCCACCTGAACTGAACATATCAATCCCTGTTCAGCTTAGTTTTCCTCAGTTGTCACCAAAAGGGACATCTTTCTGTTTAGCTACAGTGTCCCCTACCGCATAACCAGTTCATCAATCTCCTCTCAAGACTCTGAACTTCCCCTTTTTTCCCAAGTGTAATCATGGACTCATCCTAAACTCAGAGCCCTCCTTTCCCCTAACATTGTTGCATTCGGAAAATCTATTTCTGAATGTCAGCTATCACTTTCCCAATACAGCCCTCATCTGCCTCCACACTGACAGTTTGCTGAATCACTTATTCATTTGCATGCTTAGATTATTACTGTTCCCTCCTTTCTGACTTTCCTAAATTGCTCATCTCAAAATCCAGTCTGTTCCAAACACTGCAGTATACTACTCAACCCACACATGTTCACAGTCATGCCGTTCCAGCCCTGAAAGGAACTACTCAATTACAGTCATTGCCATGATCCCAATCCATCCCCATCTGCCATCTCGTTTCTCCTTCAATCCTACACACACACACACACACTTTTCCTCTTTCATTTCTGGCCCCAGCTGCTCTCCTTTGTCAGGGGTCAATTCTTCACTGGTAACCAGCTATATGGAACAGTCTACTCACCTCCCGATAATCTAGTTTCTCCATCCCTTCTTTTGAAAGGAAGTGAAAACTCATCTCTAATGCTGCCTACGATCAGTAATCCATCAACCAGATCCTCACATGGAATTTACTGTGCTACTAACTTCCCTTTACTTCTCATCTCATCAACTACTCCAACCTATCCTCAACTCGCTGTAACTGCTGTGCATGAAGATACTTCAAAGAGCATACAGTTCTGGAGCCTTAACATTCTGCCTTCCATACAGGGAGGTTTTTGTTTTGTTTTTTCTGTAGTTAGGAATTCAGTGTGTTGAATGGAATACAACTTGCAGAGTAGGAAACCCTTTGCATGATGGCTGGAGTTTTAAAGACGCCTGATTGATATTAAGTTCAATTATCATTTGTATTACTTGCATTCTGGTAGCAGATAGAGACCCAGTCAGGAGCAAGGCCCCATCCTGCTCAGCACTGTACAAACAGAGTAAAAGATGATACCTGCCCAAATAGCTTACAATCTAATTAAGATAAAATGAAACACGTGGGTGCAGCAAAGTCAGAACTGTATCTTTAATTAAAGTTGAAATTTAAAAGCATAACATTTAAATGGCAATAAGTAGCCATACATTTTTGTGCTCTTTTAGGCTGCTCTGAGATTAACACTACTTGAATTCAAGGCGCGTGGAGGTAGCACATGTATAGTGGAAAGGAGGCACAGGATGCAGTATAAACATCAAACATAGGATTATGGGAATGGGAAGTTCTCTCCTAATGGTAAATTGAAGGAGATTGTAATTGAAATACTCTACAGCCACACCCTGGACTGATGTTTAAAACACATTATAAATTACATTTAAATAATTTGTTACATGTAAGCCCAGGACAATTACCTTCTCTTGCAATGGAAAATGATCAATTACAGAAGGAGATAGTTATTCAAGGCTGAAAGATTAGCATGTTATGTGGAACATTCATATCTGACAGGGTGAATACCATCCTATATATCACATGGCATCCGGCACTGCATTAATTACTACTATAAAAAGGGAAAAGAAAAAAATCCATGACTGCATATTATCTCCATGACGGAACCACTGTACTTCCAATATTATATGGAACAGTTTATCTTTTACATTAGATCAGATGTATTTCTTTTAATAGTAAAAGGGACAGGATTTGGGGTTTTTGACTCCAACTTCTAGGACCATTATTTATATGAAGCAAAGCAAGAAATGCGAAGAATATGAGTCTATATGGATAATGTTGCTGTGGAGTTTACTACCAATATTTCTGTATTTGTGAGACCTTGGATTGGCTTTGTTCCACTTACTTGTATCTGTTCTGTATCAGACAGATTTAAGCGTTTACTATTTACACTGTAAATGCACTAAAATTTTCATATTCAGTTATTAAACATCTGCATAAAGTGAATGCAATAGAATCTACTGCTCTATCTCCTTAAGTGTGCAAGTACTGAATTTTAATCAAGTTGACAATATTATGAACGAAATAAAATCTTATTTTCACCCCCTGAAACCTGGTATCTCTTCCCTTCAGTTCTCCTCACTTCCCTTCCCCGATAAGTGAGTGCACAATCATGCTTCTGTTCCTGTTCTCTGTCACAGCAGTACCAAAATGCATTAATTAGGATTCCATGAAGCTGGTAAGTTTCAAGCTGCACTGTTGTGTAAACACTACTACTCAAAAGTACACAGGCTGTTTTGGGAGCCACAGGAGAGGTACAACAGAAGGATTTGGTTTGCTGCGTTGACTAAAGGCAATATTTGAGAGGACAAAAGTTTATCACTCCAAATATAGACACCTTAAACTGAATTTCTGATGGCATCATTAACAATACCTTGGGTCATAAGACTGAGGCATGATGCAATGTCACTGAAATGTTCTCACTGCAGAATTTTTCTGATATAGTTCACGAATAAGTCAAACCCATAATGGAAATGTGGCTACGGTACATATGTCCATTAAAAGACAACAACACACTAACATCTACAAAATGTCAAGTTTTAAAGTGTTTTTGTTGGAAAAGAAAGAAAGAAAGAAAAATCACTGACAAAAGTGTATGTAGACTTCAGGACTCCAATTCAGGAAATCTTTCCTATTCAGGACAACACTTTAGCACATGGTTAAAGTTAACCACATACTAAGGTGCCTTCCTGATGATTACAATTAACTATTGATGTGAGGCCTTGTTAAAACAGTAGTAGCAAGACACAGATTAAGATAAAATAGGATAATTAATCCATGTTTTAGCTGAAATTTTCCTTTCTTGAAATAAATTAGGTCCACAGATCCATGACACCGGGTACTCTACTCTATGCAGCCCTGGAGGCAAACCAAACCAGTCAATCAGAAGCAGACAAGGTGCGGCTCCAACCACCACTTGAGACACTTCCTGGGAAACACTAAGCACTCTATCGAGAAGGAAACTTAAGTAGTAAGATTAAACAGAACCATCCTCCTGTAGAGCAAGGTATTCATCTAACAAAAAACTTTGAGTGCCAATTAAGAATTCAATATCTTTTCCCCAACTGACAGCCCATTCACGTGGCTTGTCTCTGTGGACCGCATTACTCCAAGAAACAAAATTTCCAGGTGAGCCCTGGATAAATGTTCCTATTTTTATTCGTAATGAGGTCCACAGATCCATGACATCCAGATTTTTATACCAGCATCTATTCAAGGCAAGAACTATTTAGAGTTATTTACAGACATGAAAGAGCATACCCCTTTATTAATAGTTAATGGGATACTACTATAGTAAGGAGCACCCATCTACTAAAGTCAGCACCAGATGCTTGATGTCCAGCTTGCAGAATTTGAAGGTGGTACAAACAGATGACCAAGTAGCTGCTTTACTGATTTTCTTTTGTGTATGATCTTTCTGCCCATGAAGCTGCCACAGTTCAAACGGAGTGAGCTCTGATTCCGGAAGACTGAGTTACACTTTTTTTGACTTGTGCGCTTCTGAGATGAAAATAATTTGGACACCTGGAAGCAGAGGATTTTGAAGCCTTCTTTCCCTTTGACACTGGATAATAAAGCACAACGCATGTGTCTTTCTGACCTGAGCTGTGTGGTAAATATATACTTGGAGAGCTCAGCAGACTCCAAAGTATGCCACAATTTCTCTTTGCGGCAAAATGAAGCTGGACAGGAGGATGGAAGAACAATCTCCTGTGCTTTATGGAGCCTGCAGTTTGATCTTTTAGTATGAAGACTGATCAGTTCTGACTACCACTTTGGCCTTATGAAACATGCAATAATGCAGTTCCTGGAAAAGAGCTCACAACTCAGACACCCTAAGAACAGAGAAGATTGCTATCAAAAACACCACTTTAATGATTAGAAAGTAATGAGGCACCTTCACAAGTAGTTCAAACGGTGGGCCTGTAATGGCAATTAGAACTAGGTAAGATCACATAATATAACTTGATGCATTACAGGAGGATGTAGAAGAGATGCTGCTCTCCTTTAAAAAAAAAAAAAAAAAGTCAGGCATAGCCTGAGTCTATCTTAAAGAAATTTGAGACACTGTGGTACTGAAGCAGATGTGGGGGTTGACCTCCGGGCCCCTGAATACACTGAGTTAGTAGATTTATTTCTAGTAACTAAAATCGTGGATATTACCTCTCTGAATAAACTTGGCTTAAGAGGCTCTATTTAAGAACCAGGCAGTTAGGCTTAGATTGTCTGGATTCTGATGCATAATTGGCCCTTATATCATCATATCCCTTCTGCACAGACAGCTGATGGGAGGTCTTTGGACCACGTCAAGACGGTCAGAGAACCAAGGACTCTTGACCAGAACTGGGCTACCACAACTACCAGTGCTGCTTCTCTCCTGATCTTTTGTAGCATTCTGATGTGTAAAGGAAAGGGAAGGGAGGCATATAAAGGTCCCTTCTGGCCATCTCTGCAACAGGCTTTGTCACCTTGGCTCTGTGATTCCACCAGCAAGAGGAGGAGACTGATACTTTGTAATTCAGGTGGGAGGCAAACAGATCTATCTTTTACCAGGCAATGAAACACCTCTGGGTGTAGTTCCCATTCTGAATGATCTAACTTTCCCCTGCTGAGCCAGTTAGCCACAACATTCAGTTTTTCCTTGGATGTGAAGGGAGCGACTTGTCTGTAGTGTCTCCTTTGCCCAAGACATCAGGAGGTCTGCTTCTCTTTGAAAAACTGTAAACCATGTTCCCCTTTTTCTGCTGATGTATGACATGGCTGAAGTGTTGTCAGTCATGATAAGTAGGTGGCAAGTCCAGATACAGAAGCAAAGCCTTGAGATCATATTGGATTGCTCTGAGCTCTTGCCTTGTGCTGACAAAACTGTGTAGTGTAGACAAGGCGTAAGAATATCCATATGGGAGACCACTGAACGCAGAAAAGACAGAAGTACATGAACAGGTTGACTTTTGATAAGATTTCTTAGCTTCTCCTGACTTCCTTGCAATAAGGTGTTCTGTAGAGGACATGACACTGGAAATACATTGAGACTTTTAAACAGCTCTCACAAAACGGTGGCTCTGCAGCATACTTATTGCTTTGATGGTACTGACTCTGGATGAGGCTTGGATAAGGAAGTCACCAAAACAGGGTTAAAAGACTCCTTCCTGAGCTGCTACTAACATTACCAGCATTTTCATAAACTCTTGCGGTGCTGTTGATAAATCAAAGAGAAAGAACTTGTATTGGTAACACGGTGCTCTCAAAACACAGCTTAGGACACATCTATGAGACTGTCTAATTAGGATATGAAGATAGGTGTCCTTCAAATCTATTGATGTGCTGCAGTCCCTTTGTTCATGGCAGCTAGTGTGGATTATAAGATCTCCATCATGAATTCTGATTTCTTCATGGATCTGTTGAGATAACTAATGTCAAGAGATGCTCTGTGGCCTTGTTTTGTCTGAAGGGGAGGGACAGGTTCAGTTGCTCTAATTCACAGATCCAGAATGAGATGGGGAGTCTGCATACCCTAACTCTTCCTTAGACTACAGAAATTTATTTACAGGCTAGAAGAGACCATCCTCACAATACTGTTCATCCACACTAGCGTTGCATCTGAAAGTAACCAGGGGGATAAGGGTGGATTAGGGGGAAGTGGGAATGACAGCCCAATAGTTATGATATGGCGACCCATAGTGGCCCCTGAGGACGACAGCCCCAATACTTTCAGTCTTTTAGGTGTGGCAGAAAAATCCTTATCATGCTATTACACACTCACAGGGTTTATGAGGTGTATAGCTACAGCTTCTCTAAGGCATCTGCATACCTTATAACTCAGAATAGTTAGTACTCTTTTGCCTTAAAATCTATTTTCTGTTTTTTTGGTTTTTTTTTCTCTTTTTAATAATATTTTATTATGAGAGTCTTTAGCTCTGATTTGGAGTGTCGATCTTCCTCCTCTAAGCAGGGAGAATTTCTTTTGTGGGATTGAGTGTGCATGTCAAGAGGAAACAACACTTGTCTGTGGCCTGGTCTTTCCAGCATTGACTTCACATGCTGCACTCCATGAAGGTGACCAGGGGACATAGGTGCTAATGGATTATCCCCCATGCTGCATGCCACAAAGATGAGCAGAGGAACGAGGTGCCGTGGATATCTGCCCTGCTGCACTCTGCAGATTTATGCAGCTTGAGGGAAACAGATTTCACTCTGTGACTTGGAAATCACTTGAATCAGACTCTTAAGATGAAGGGGGCTGAGAGCTTTTATTCTTTCCTTATGTTGGGACAACTAGAGGGGTCTGAACATTTGAAAGACTTCTTTTCTTATGCCTCCCTTTGATCCTCCTGCTCAGGAGAGAGGAATTTCAGAATGACAGTCCAGGAGGGCTGGGAGAGAGAACCATGTGGTTGGTTATTCTTTTGATCAGGTTTCTGGCCCTGAAAAAGTGGAGGTTCTGACTGGAGATTTGTGCTGGAATGGCTCCAGAAGGGGGCTCCCCTGTGTCCCTCGCTTTAAGAGAAATTCCTGGACCTGGCCTGGAGATAGGTCAACTCCACCCCAAGGGAACCAGGCTCCAAACCTGAACATTCAACGGCGAGTCCTTGGCTTGTTTGCTGCACTGGGAAACAGTGCTGGTAGGGCGCAGCCCTGAATCACTGCAGGGCCGAAATGGGGCTTGCTGTACAGCAGAAGGAGGGGATGGGCCCAATGGCCCGTTACCAGACTCTCCTCCTTGTTCAGTCTCTGGATCCCTGCCAGTAGCTCCCTGCCACTGCAGAAGTACAGGAGAGAGGCTGGGCAGGTGCATCACAGTCAACAGTCATGGCTGTGAGCCAAGGCTCCATTGGCAAGGTGGGAAGTTTCTCTGGCCCTTTGATATTGTGCTTCCACCTACACTCACCCCGTCTGTATGAGGGAGTTTGGCGTGGGTAGGGAGCCATCACTTGCTACTCCTGGGGCCGCTGCCATAGCATGTGCCAAGCCTGGGGAATTTTGGTGCTGAGGTACTGCCAATGCTCCCTGGAAGCTCTCCTGCTTGGGGAGGGAGGCTGCTGGAAACCCTCTCCATGCCTGAACACTGGCTTTCCCTCTCTTAGGCTACATCAACACTATAAGCTAGGGGTGTGATTCCCAGCTCGTGTAAACATACTCGAGCTGGCTCTCATCTGAGCTAGCACCCTTAAAATACTAGTAGCTGTAGTAGCATGGGCAGCCATAGCATTGCGCTAGCCACGCAGAGTACAAACCCACCCAAATCTCGTGGGTATGTACTCAGGGCCATTAGCGTGCACCACTACAGCTTATTTTTAGCATGCTAGCTCACATGAAAGCTAGCATGAGAGTATGTCTATGCAAGCTGGGAATCACACCCCTAGCTCACAGTGCAGATGTAGCCTTAGCAGTCTCTGCCACACAGCGCTCCACATGGATGATGAGCAGGGTACAGTCAGTCCCAGAGCTGAGGAGAAAGGGAATTCTCTCTGCCAATAAAGGCAGACCCTGACGGCCTGCAGATTTTAAGACTTCTTCAAATTTGCTCTGCAGCAGATAGAAGCTGTTCTGTCTGCCTGCAGCTGGAGAGGCAGATGAAAGCTGGCCTTCTGTTAGACATGGAGCCTCACCTCCCTTGTCTCTGATTGACAGGTAGGATCTGTCTCCAAGGCTGCACAGCGCAAAGTACAGGCGAGTCGCATCATACACGCATTTAACTTACGCAAATTCAACTATACGCACTCGGCAAAAAAAAAAACAAGAAGAAGATACTTGTAAATAGTGCGGACGATTCCATCCAATGAGCATATGCCCCGGAGTGAGCGTGAGATGGGAGACGTGCATCTGCTGTTCCCTCAGTCGGTCTCAGTTCCCGCGTGCCTCTCATAGTGTGAGCATCTCGCTGGGCTGAGTGTGATTCTAATATTTAAAGATATGTATTTTGCTTACAACATGGCCCCTAAGCGCAAGCCAACTACTTCATCTGGTGCTCAACCGAAGAAACAGTGATCTGTTCCAACGCTGGAGGAAAAATTGGCTGCGTTGGACTTATTGAGAGACGGAATGTCGGTCTCCAACGTGGTGCGTAAATATGGCCACAACAAATCTAGCATCTTTGCCATCAAGAGGAGAGAGAAAGAAATTTGTCAGGCCGTGGCATCAAGTGCTCCAATAACTGCTAAGGTGACGAGCCAGGTGCATGATAAGACTTTAGTGAAGATTGAAAAGGCATTAAACTTATGGCTGGAAGACATGAACTGTAAACGTGTGCCTATCTATGGCAACACGATGCGAGAAAAGGCTCTTAGCCTCTACGTGCTGTTCAAACCTCCTGCCGAAGAGGGACAGCCTTCTGATGAGAAGGAATTCAAAGCCAGCCAAGGTTGGCTTAACAGTTTTAGGAACCGCTTCAACCTCAAAAACGTGCAGACTACTGGTGAAGCTGAATCTGCCAATGAAGAGGCAGCAAAAGCCTACCCCAAACAATTAAAGAAAATCATAGCAGAAAAGGGTTATCTTCCGGAACAAGTTTTTAATGTTGACGAGACTGGGCTCTTCTGGAAAACAATGTCCAACCGCACTTACATTTCGAAATCAGAAAGAAGCCCCTGGATTCAAAGCAGCTAAAGACTGTGAGACTATGTTGTTTTGTGGCAATTCGGCTGGGCATTTAATAAAGCCAGACTTGCTCTACAGGGCTGCAAATCCCCTGCCCTAAAAGGCAAGAACAAAAATCTGCCTGTGTTCTGGCAATCAAATAAAAAGGCTTGGGTGATGGCAGCATTATTTCAGGACTGGTTCCGCAAGTGTTTTATTCCAGAGGTCAAGCAGAAGAGAAAGGACTTGACTTTAAAGTGTTGCTGATTATAGACAACGCTCCTGGCCACCCTACGGCACTCCGATTTGCACATAACGATGTTGAAGTCGTCTTCCCCCCCCCCCCCGCCCCATACCACCTCCATCCTCCAACCTCTCGACCAAGGTGTGATTCGCTGTTTCATGGCCATGTACACAAGGCTTACGTTCTCACAGATATGTAGCACTATGGATGCTGATCCCAATCTTAATGTGATTGAGTGTTGGAAGTCCTTCAACATTGCCGATTGCATCACTTATATTAAACAGGCAATGGATGCAATCAAGCCTGTAACAGTCAATGCATGTTGGCGAAACCTATGGAAAGAATATGTGAATGATTTGAAGGGTTTCCCGACCATTGACAAAGAAGTGAAACGCATTGTTCAGGTGGCCAGGCAAGTGGGTGGTGCTGGCTTCGTCGACATCCTTGAGGAAGAAATTGAAGAATTAATTGAGAGCCATAGAGAAACATTGACTAACAAAGAGTTAGAGGAACTGATAAAATTGTCTCCAGAAGACGAAGATGATGATGACGAACAGGAAGAGCCAGCAAGTTGGAATCTTCATACATTTGCTGAAGTGTTCCAAGCAGCGAAACGCTTCAATGATTTAATTTCTAAATACGATCCCTCTATGGAACGAAGCCTCAAAATCACACGTAGTATTACGGACGATTTGAGACCATATCAAGAAATGCTCGAGCAGCTCAAGAGACAACAGTGACAGTTGCCGATCATCATGTTTTTCAAGGAAAAACAGCCAGCAGCAGATGAGCCTACGCAATCATCTTCTCGAGCTGAACCAGAGCCAACCAACCACTTCGTCTACGACTCGCTCTCCGTTACCCAAGCTCTCCGTCACCTCCGTTTCCTGGATCAGCATCAAGCCCTGACAACCTCCTGTAATAACCCCCTGTAATTACCCACTGTAATTAAAAATACAGTACTGTAAAATTATATTTTGCATATGTACTCTATTATATATTGTACATTACTGTATACATTATACATATTACTGTATAGGGTTGTATACACAAAACCATGTGCAGTATACTGTACTTTATGGGTGATTTAAGGGATTTTCAAGGGTAATTTTGACTATACGCGATTTTCGCCTTACGCGCTGACTTTAGAACCTAGCCCCCACGTAAGATGCGACTCCACTGTGCCCCATGTCATGGATCCATGGACCTCATGAATAAGAGGAAAGATGTTTGAACTAGTTTCAGCACAGATATAGCCTGTTTAAGCTGTTGGCAATATACTTTTTACTGAACCAAATACCATGGACTAGCCCAGTGGTTCTGAAACTAGGGCCGCCGCTTGTTCAGGGAAAGCCCCTGGCGGGCCAGGCCAGTTTGTTTACCTGCTGTGTCCACAAGTTCGGCTGATCGCGGCTCCCACTGGCCGCGGTTGACCGCTCCAGACTAATAGGGGCTGCAGGAAGGGCGACCAGCACATCCCTCAGCCCACACCGCCTCCTGCAGGCCCCACTGGCCGGGAGCCGCGATCGGCCGAACCCGCGGACGTGGCAGGTAAACAAACTGGCCCGGCCCACCAGGGGCTTTCCCTGAACAAGCGGCGGCGAACCACTGAACTAGTCTGCTTTTGACACATACCATTTAGCCACATAAAACCACCAATACGAAAAAGTCTTCTGTTGTATTTTACATTAGTTACTAGATTCCTAATTTCTTTTGATAGCTCACATAAATGAGCCTTTCATACTTGCACAACCAAAATTAGACTTTGATTTCACTAATTAATCAAATACTGGTAACACAAACCTACTGAAGCAACAGTTCCCATAACTTGAAGTGGGATCTACTCAGGGCCAGAGGGAAATCATATTGATGTTTATTTGTTGTATCCCTGAGGAGACAGTTTCTTCTAGACGGTCAAAATTATTAACTTTAGAAGATTATGGCGGATGGGATAGCTCTAAATACTCTCAATCCTCTGAACTACTGTACAGCAAAACATTTAAATACACTAAAAATAAAAGTTAAGCAAAGACATAAAAGACATTTAGGCAATCAAAAGGTGACAAACTGTAAATTGTCCATGTGTAAGTTCTCTTTAATCTTGATATTTATTTTTTTAACTTCACTCTATTTAATGCAATTTGTATCCAGTTAAATTTAGCTGTAAATAATATAAGTCTGGTGACATTTGGTCATATAGGCCCCAATCCGACAAAGACTTATCCTTGTGTTTAACATTATTGCTGAGAGTAATTGCATAGATTTCAAACAACTGGAGTCAGAGTAAAACAAATAAATGCATGTCTGTTTTGTACACGGGAACAAATTCTGCACAAGTCACACAAGTAATCTTCAGTGGTTTCAGCAGAACTATTCAGGGGGAAAATTTATAAGAAAACACTTATTTAAAAGGAATTTTTTTCTCCTAAATTTCCCCATGAAAAACTTCCTTTTTTTTTAAAACAAAAACTGAAACTGGAAAATTTTTGATTTTCATGAACTGTTTTTGACACAAATATTTGCTTTGCAGAAAAAAAATTCTGAAAACACTTAAAAAACTCAACCCCCCTCCCCCCCAAAAAATCTGCACTACTTACAGGATTATTATAAGACCCAACCTCTTGTTCACTGATCTGTGCTACAGTATTCTAATCAAATTTGTGGCACTTCATAGCACACTATGTATTCATTTTTTAAAATCAATAATGTGGAAGAAAACAAAATCATCACTGATAAAGTTTGCAGATGACATAAGGTGGCTAAATAATTAAAAGGACAGATCATGGATACAGAACAATCTGGATCACTTGGTAAACTGGGTGCAAGCAAACTATGCATTTCAATAAAGTTCTACATCTAGAAACAGAGAATCAGGCCACACTTACAGGATGGAGGACTCTACTCTGGGAAGCAGTGACTCTGGAAGAGACTGGAAGGGTCATAGTGGATAAGTAGCTGAACAGAACACACCTAAGTTAACGCTTTGGTTCAAAAGGGCTAATGCGATCCTTGGATGTTTAAATAGGACATATTGAGCAGGAGTAGAGAGGTTATATTAATGCTGTATTTGGCACTGGAAATACTACTACTGGATTACTGATATCCACAATTCAAGAAAGATATTGATAACTTGGAGAGGGTTCAGAAAAAAGCCACGAGAATGATTACAAACTATGCCTCCATGAGCTCAATCTATTTAGTTTATCCAAGAGAAGATTAAGGCTTGATGTGATTGCAATCTGTCAGTACTTAGATGGGGAACAGAAATTTGACAGCAGACTCTTCAATCTATCAGAGAAAAAAGTGTACCAAGATCTAGTGGTTGAAAGTCGAAACTAACGCCTTATCGACACTAACCCTAGAAGTCAATTTCAGTTATGCTAGTTAAGTTACTTAACTTCAGTCGATGTAACTTACATTGATTTACAGCAGTGTCTACACTGTGCTATGTCAAAGGGAGACACTCTCCCGTCGACATAGCTTCCGCCTCTCATTGAGGTGGATTACTGAACTTGACAGGAGAGAGTTCTCCTATTGACTTGCCGTGTCTTCATTAGACCAGCTAAATCGATGCCCACTGCATGGATTACAGCAGCACCAATTTAGCCCATAGTAAAGACAAACCCTAGGCAAATTCAGATTGGAGATACAGTAGAACCTCAGAGTTATGAACACCAGAGTTATGAACTGACCAGTTAACTGCACACCTCATTTGGAACCAGAAGTACACAATCAGGCAGCAGCAGAGCCAAAAATAAATATAGAAATACAAATACAGTATAGTACTGTGTTAAATGTAAACTACTAAAAAAATAAAGAGAAAGCAGCATTCTTCTTCTGCATAGTAAAGTTACGAAGCACTATTAACTCACTGTTCAGTGGTAAACTTTTGAAAGAACAACCGTAACATTTTGTTCAGAGTTGTGAACAACCTCCATTCCCGAGATGTTCGTAACTCTGAAGTTCTATTGTTAGGTGCAAATTTTTGGACAGCAAGGGTAATTAACCACAGGAAAAATTTAGCAAGGATTGTGGTGGATACTCCAACAGTGGAAATTTTTAAATCAAGATTGCATGTTTTTCTAAGAGATAAGCTCTAGTTCAACTACAGCTATTCGACCTCAACCGGGAATTAATTCAGGGAATTCCCCTGGCCTGTGCGGTGCAAGAAGTCAGATTAACTGCTAGCCTTAAAATCTATGAACCTAACAGAACTACATCTACAAAGAAGACACGTCCTAATTACAATCATACTAAAATCTATTAGAGATTGCTAGGATTCTTCACTACTAATCACATGTACTGACATAATTCATTGTGCTCTGTATATAGGTTCAAGCAAAAGGCTGTAAAAATTATATTGGACAGGTAGTTATTTCTGATATCTATTGTCAATTCCAAAATAAAGCACAGTATTTCCTTCATCAAATAACCCAGCCCTGTATGCTTTTAATACAGCAGCCTCTGCTTGTTCATTATATCATTTCTTATATCATGATATTTGTTGTTTTCCCAAGAGGTTTACAATATTTATATGTTCAACTCAACTATTCCATGAAAATTTTTTATTTGATTGGTATTTGTCTGTAAGCATTTAAACTAAAACTATTCTGTACTAGTGAATCAAGCTATACATTAATACTAGGATTGTCAATTAATCGCAGTTAACTCACGTGATTAACTCAAAAAAATTAACTGCGATTAAAAAAATTAATCACGGCTAATCGCACTGCTAAATAATAGAATACCAATTGAAATTTATTAAATATGTAGATTTTTTTTGTTACATAACTGCACTCAGAAACAAAAAATGTAAAACTTCAGAGCCTACAAGTCCACTCAGTCCTACTTCTTGTTCAGCCAATCGCTAAGACAAACAAGTTTGTTTATGTTTACGGGAGATATTGCTGCCTGCTTCTTATTTACAATGTCACCTGAAAGTGAAAACAGGCGTTCACATGGCACTTCTATAGTTGGCAAGGAATTTATGTGCCAGATATGCTAAACATTCATATGCCCCTTCATGCTTCAGCCACCATTCCGGAGGACATGCTTCAACTCTCAATTTAGGCTGAAATACATCTCAGTTTGAATGGGCTGTCTCTTGTGCCCTAATCAGAAGTCTATGCTGAGCAGCAAAGCGAGAGATTGGGTCTACCCAACTCAAAATGACAGTCATGAGTAAATGTATGTCCTTCTTACTGCTTCCCCTCAGCCATCCTCCCATGTTCCTTCCAAAAGTCTGGTGCACCCCACTTGCTAGGTCTGGTTTTAAATTCTTCCGGACAGGGCCTGACAAAATGGGATCTGATTCTGTTTGGGTTTGCTAAAATCAACTGTATTACATATTATAATAATTCTCTATTCTCTACAGACTTGAAGCGGAACAAAACATGGACAGTCACAATACACACCCATCAAGAGCAGGCAGTAGCACTAGTACAGGACTGGTGTTATTTTGCATGATCAATTCAAGATCTCAGATTTGATTTTTTTCCTAGTATTTTTATGTCTCAGATCTGACTCAGGCTCCAGGTGCTGGTGGTGGCAGTGGCATCTTTATTTACATTAAAACAAGGACAAAACCAAACACACAAAACCAAGTGAAGGGCAGACACATCACATCAAGCAACAAGATATTAATTTGTTTGACAAAATAAGACACGGCCCCAAAACTGAGACAACTAAATTTTTTTGCCAGGTAGCCACATTTGAAATCTTTGTTCCCTGTGGATACATTAAAAAATTTCTTCCAGCTTGACTGTTTCATATTTTTTAATATGCCATTTATTAAAATGCCTAGGTTGCATTAATGCCCCCAAAATATTCACTGAAGTCTTAAGAGAACTGATTTTAAAAGAGCTGTGAAAACTTTAATGGACATACAATAGGTAAAAATATATCTTCAAGCTTCAAACAGAGTCAGGAAAGTCTTTTGATCATCTAAATGAAATATCTGGCAGACAACATTTTAGGAGCACATTTCAAAGGAATTCGTACATTCAATATTCAATCTTCAGGAAAGTGGCTGTTGTATAATTGATTATGGAAAGTAGTGTTCTTGAAGATTTAGAGTGAAGATTTCTGAAAAAAAAATTAAACTATGTTCTGAAAATGGAAAGTATCTTCAATCACAGGTTTCCCCTATGCCATATTAGAAGCTGATGGAAAGTTTTTGTTCCTTCAACTACAGTTTAAGAGTTCAAAAAGTTCTTTTATCAAGGTTGCCAGAAGGCAGAGAAAGTTTAGCAAGTTGATGACTCAACAACGCAAAGAAGTAAAACAAGCTGTTTGGATGTTCCCTCACACATCAACTCTTGCAAGAATGGTCACTGTTCTGGGATTCCTGAAGCACCACTGTCCTGGAAGCAGGGACTCTTGGGCATTGAAGGATGGCGATAGAAGCCCCAGAGGAACAACCAGTACAGCTGCAATGCTTGTGGCATCTGGTCCTAACCACAGATTTCACTGGCTCAGCCAAACAGCCTGTTTTTAGTGTTGTTACTAAGACATGCCTAGACACTTGCAACATGATCAATTGTATGTGAATTCAAGCCATTGTGTGGTGTTGAGAGATCAAAATATTTCAATCAATGTTGTCCTCTTTTACAGCTCCTTTTCACATATTATAGAGAGTCTCGAGGGGTAAGAACTTTACATCCTTGCAGCAAGATTTAAGCCTCAGTTCCGACTCATGAAGTATGTGTTCTTAATGTCTAAATGAAGTGTTTCTCTATCAGTCTGCTACATGTTTTAAACTTCTTTCTTGTAAAATACATACATGGCTTCATTTATAGATAAATGACCACGGGGTTCATCTAACACTGAACCTACTGTAAACATTCAAAGGGACATTGTTGAAAGGGGTATGTACTCCGTAAGGTCATCTGCTTCTACCATGATGCCTACAAGAAATTGGCCCCCTATTCACAGCTAGGTCGAATGACAGCTGGAGAAAGTGGATATTATTTATAAAAGGGAATATATATATATATATATTCACATGATTCAGAGGTGTTAAATTGGGCATGCTGTTCATCTGTGTAATCATGGGATCTTACTACCATTTTCCTCATTCTCCTTCCCTTCAACTCTCCTAGTGTTTGGTACACTCGTTGCATTGTTTGTTTGTTTGAATTCTTCAGGATTACATCTTCCCTATGTTCTTGGACTGCACCTAGCACAATGGGACTCTGATCTTTATCGGGGCTCTAGAGTCCTACCTTAATAAAAATAATCCAATAGCATTAATCATCATGTGGGAAGGCAGAGAAAAACAGCAGCACATCATTGCTTTTAGGATCATGGGGATGTCTTGCCTAGCCTAAAGAAAACTTGGATACTGGGCTAGTGGGCATCTGGAAGTCTCCCAGGACTAAATTTGTAAACAGAAAAAGAACAGGGGCTATACATGTTTTTTTAAAAGGTATTCAGTAAGACAAAATGAACAACGTGATGCTCAAAGAAAGGAGTCTATATTATATAGAACAGGGGTCGGCAACCTTTCAGAAGAGGTGTGCCGAGTCTTCGTTTATTCGCTCTGATTTAAGGTTTCGCGTGCCAGTAATACATTTTAACGTTTTTAGAAGGTCTCTTTCTATAAGTCTATAATATATAACTAAACTACTGTTGTATGTAAAGTAAATAAGGTTTTTAAAATGCTTAAGAAGCTTCATTTAAAATAAAATTAAAATGCAGAGGCCCCCCCCCCCCCGAGTGGTGGCCATAGGTTGCCCACCCCTGATATAGAAGGTCAGACTTGATGATCATAATGGTCCCTTCTAGCCCTAAAAATCTATGAAGAGTATTTTCAGTGTCTTACAAAAGCAACATCTGCATGAGAGAGAGACAGGAAATGAAAGAAGCAAAACAACCAAACATACCCTCTGTAGCCTTTTACCCCTCACCAAAGAGATATATAGGGAGTGTGCTGCTCTTTTTTGTTCACTTGTCTGCAGTAAAAAGTATGAATGGGTATTTAATTCCCCTCAATGGAGAGTTAAAAGGGACTGCTCCTCAGCTCAGTACTGCTAGCACTATGATTTTATATTTTTGCAAATAATTCAATTTTATGTGTTGGAGGGTGGGGTTGTTTTTGCAAGCTTTCCATAAAACATACTGCTTTCTCTCTCCTACGCAGTGCACTCTGTCAGGCAAATGGAGTGAGAGGTCTCACTTTCCCAGTTCACTACACTTCTACGTGAGTCAACATTACAGCATTTGATTTTCTGTCAAATCTATTCCAGTTCAACTGTTCTATATTGTACCTATCCAAAGTCAACACCCTTCTCCTCAACCTTCTCTTTCTCGCTGTCTCTCTCTCTCACATACATGCCCCTACGTACAGAAGCAAATGAAGGTGGAAAGCAAAGTTAGTAGAGATATTTACTGATTCTATGGTTGTATTCTCTACACCTGATTTGCCATTCCCATTATCCTCAAAATTCAATTCTTCAATGTCATTTTCTATTGGTCCCTGAAAAGACAGCAGGCTAGGACTGACCTGCATATGAACAGATGATTTACCTCCTCCTCCTCCTCCTCCTATCTGAACAAAAACCATTTTAACTCCCCTGCCCTTAAAAATAAACCTAGAAACATCTGTTTGTGTAATACCAACTGCTTTCCAAACAGTAACAGCACTAATTGACATCACACAATGCTGTGACTCACCTTTTTTCTTATGCTGTTAAATCTCACACTGTGTAGTCCCTAAATCCCACAATTCTGCAGTGTCAGTGAAAAGATTCAACAAGCAATTGGCCAGATTCAACAAGAGATTAATCTAATCGACTGGTAAGGAAGTAGGTATTGACACCAACTCTGCAGAATACCACCTTGTGAGAGGATCAAAAAACAGGCAACATTCTCCATTTCAAAGTCAAATAGAAAATCACCCTTTGCTTGTTTCAACAATATCAGTTCCTCCTTAATCTCCCTCTTCCTTACAGCACCATTGTAGTTCCATGTTAGTCCTACTCTTCATTAGTTACCCTCCACATCCTCCCCAAAACAGAAACAACCCATGTAAAATGTCTATGTGACTTAGCAGAATCCCAATGGCTCATGTCATTCTGTGTGTGTTCTCTGCAAAATATATGCCAGTTGGACAGGGAAGGTGATGGGGAACATGGATAATGTAGGCACCAGAGCAACTTCAGAAACAGTTTCCAAACCAAATACTTGGCTACATTCTCTGCTGTTCATTGGCAATGTGGAGGAGATCTGGCACCGAAAGAACAAGATGCTGAAGGTAGCACCCTAAACATACAAAAAAATTACCAACAACAAAAAACCAAAATGTCAGTTTCCTCATGTCAAATTTGGTTTACCTAAGAGACAGACAGACACCAGGCCTCTGTGTATATGCAGTGCAATTACAGCTGACACTCAACTTCTCCTATGCCAAGACCACAATCTAAACATGACTGTATGCATCGCCTCCTGTAAACCTGTCTACACGCAATATGTTTGTTCAAATTCAGCAGCTCTTCTCTTCCTCTGTACATAGATGCAGCAACTTCCTCAACAGAAACATATTCCAAACCTTACAGGCAAGGTTCTGTTTCAATAAATACTTAGACCCATCAAGAGATCCAGCCTGATAATCAGGTATGGATAAGAGCAACAGAGTCTGTACTCGTCTTCGTTCCTGGCAAATCCTTAGAACCCTTTAGCCTGCTTGTACAGGCATTTACTGAACTGCTGCATTGATCCTGTGTATCACAGGAACATGATGAAATACTAAAGCAATGAGATAGAGGTACATTTTAAACTATAATTTAAAAACAGCATATTTAATTCTCTCAAAGCTAGTAAATTACATCTCTCTTCAGCAGCAAGTAGGGGTTTCCCTTGGCATCATAGGTAAGGGTACGAGCATGTCACGGAGGTCACGGATTTCGTGACTTTCTGCAACCTCCCTGACATTGGGGCCCCACAGCAGCCCAGCTGCCACGGCAGTGGGGGGCCCCCACAGGTCCCCAGCCTCCTCAGGCAGCAGGGGGGATTCCTCCCACAGATCCCAGGCACTGGGCAGACCCCCACCCCCAGCTCCCAGCCACTGGGCAAGAGCGAGGGGCCACAGCTCCCTGCCACTACCTGCAGCTGGGCAGGGTGCTGGACCCTCCTCCCTCCCCGCTTGGTCAGGGATGTTTTTAGGAAAAGTCAGGTCATGGCTTCTGTGAATTTTTGTTCATTGCCCGTGACCTGTCCGTGATTTTTACTAAAAATATCCATGACAAAATCATAGCCTTACTCATAGGGCAACAAGCAGCAGTGCTTTTAAGGGATCTTTGGTTTTACGCACAGTAGAAAGTATCTTGTCCTTCCCAACTAGCAACCACTCTCACCTAACACAGTCACTGAAATCTTTTGCTGCCCTATATCACATGGGATGGCTTTGACTGCCCTTCCTGCAGCCCCCATTGGCCTGGAGTGGCAAACCGTGGCCAGTGGGAGCCGCGATCGGCCAAACCTGCGGAAGCGGCAGGTAAACAAACTGGCCCGGCCCATCAGGGGCTTTCCCTGAACAAGTGGCGACCCTAGTTTGAGAACCACTGGACTAGATGACCACCTGAGGTCCCTTCCAACCCTAATATTCTATGATCACAACCTGTTCTACCTCTGTGGTAGAACCAACATGTACCATGGAGGATGCTTAAAAAAGCTGCCTTTGCTACAGTACTCCTGGCAGGGCCAGTAGACTGTAATAGAGATTTCAGCTGCCTGTGCTATGGCAGCTGCTGTACTTCTTGGGTAGCCTTAGGAGGACTGTATGTTTCTTTTTAAGAGCCTCTTTACAGCGATTAAAACACTTGACCCTCATGTATGGTTGGCGTCATAATGATGAAGATGAAATGTCACAATCTTTTGACACAGATTGTAAAAGTATGCCAGGCTTCATTATTTTTTATCCCCCCTTTGCGTGTCTTTCTCCAGCAATTTATGCCGAAGGACAGAACAATCTTTTTAGATGCACAAAGCTAGCAAACAGTCTGAGAATTAATTCTGGGGAAACACTCAAGCCATGTGGGATTATAGTCTGTTTTCATGACTAATGACAGTATGTTTGAGAGCTCCTAGATATTAATAAACTACATTTCATATTTAAAATGATCATATCAGCCACTGAGTCAGTTTCACAAGTTTCAGCTACAAAATCTCTAATTGCATCTTTCTGACAGACTGGGACATAGGTGTGTATGAATGAGCTACATTTATGTTTATTAAGTAGATCACAGCATTACATTTCTAAATGGCAGCATACATTCTATGGAAATGCCTTTAAAAACATTACTTGTTTTCTCTATTCAGCTATTCCAAGTTTCATCACTTTATGAAATGACCTACTTTATATGTCAGTGTTCTCTCAGGGCCTTGTGTGAGCTGTCACAAACTAACAGGCCTGGGAACTCATTTTTTAATAATCTAATTAATTTATGCATTATTGAGTTTACTACGGAACAAGCCAAAGGGTAATTTGCTAATTTAAGAACCTAGATTCAGGTTTTTGCATACCCCAAGAGACAAATACAGCTGTGATTTCATTTTTTATGAAACTCACTTCAGGGTTTAACTTCAAAAATATAGAGCAGTAATCTAGTATCATATGCTTAAACTTTGAAATGATGATTGTGCTCCAAGTAATTCAAAATGCACTACAGTGTGCATCAAACATGGCTTAATACTAAATTGAAGAAATAAAATAAGATCTAGGAAATATGCAACAAAAGAGATATCCCTACTGAATATACTGATTAGTTTTGTTATTTTTACCTGTGAAAAGTTAAACAACCTGAGGGACAAAGATACCTAAAGTACATCTGCAGAAGATATTCAAATCTGTGCTCTGCTACTTATTTGCAGAAGTTATAGCAACTTTCATTTAAAATATATGTATCAAGTTCTTGGGACTGGTCTGTAAAATGTGTGATTTTGGTGTAATTACCCAAAGATTGCAGGGAATACAACATATCTAGTATTTTCCATCCTATCTGAGACTGTAAGGGCACACGCCTCTCTGAAAAAGTTTCACCAACTGTTATAAACTCTACCAAAGGTTATTAGCATAGAAAGAAAAATATTTTTGCCTTAATCATTCTTTCAGCTTGTTTACTTATTACTTTTCACTGCACTTTGTGCAGTCAGTTTCACAGTTCTCCCCACATAGTTATTCTATCTTCCCTCTGAGTGGATCTTTCACACAGTAAGGGCAGAGAGAGAGAGAAAGAAAAGGAGAAATTGACCAGGGGGAGGCGCAGATGGAGACTTTTTTTAATTGACTCAGGTTGAATGTGAACATTAACATTACATATTTTCTTTTAAAACAGTAAGTGGATTCAGTGCTCCACGGAAGTGCTAGATTGAGAGCTCTATATAGTCAAGTCCTGCCTACCCAGAAGCACGACATGTATAACCTTAATTTGGAGGCACCACTGGGGTGGCGAGTGGTTCACTTTGTGTGCTCATCTTGTTTTTTTACTTCTTTTGAAATTCCATCAAGAGGACTCACTGGGATTGTGTGTCTTGTTCCTGTTTTATAGATTAAGATGTCTCCCCTTAACATCCTAAGCCATCCGTGCCACACAAGACCAAAAAAACGGTTGCATTTAAATCATTCCCTTATCTTGACATTTTGTCAGATAAAACGTAAAAGACAAACACACACAACATACATCCTTGATAGCAATTAATGTCTATTAGCTTATTTATAAATAAGCTAAGTCAGAGCCAGCAAGTGCAAACTGGGCCTTGCAGCATGCATAAGAGAGGAGCTGGTAAAGTACTTCCGCTCTCAAAGCACATCATTAGGGAATTTGTTTGATGTATGGGTAGGAAAGGGAAGTTAGGGCTGTACAATGTAATATTTAATACTCTTCTTTAGTTATTAAAATATGACATCAAAATGCTGGTTTCTTTTCTAATAAGAAATACTGCTTACTGTAACTCAAACTTTGTTACAATACATTTCACATCTGGGTGGGAACAGGGCAAATCCATTAAGGCTGCAATCTCTAAATGCCTCTGTGACAGTCTGGGGAATTTCTCTTTGTAAAATTTGAATTTGGGTACATTTTATTAAATTGTTGTATTATCAAACCAGGAAGACAAGACAATGAGCTGGGGAAATGGGATCCAGGAGAGGGGAACCCAAACACACTCAAGCTGGTGATAACTCTGAGGGAGAGAATTGTGTGCTGGTGTATTTCCTGTACTTTGTCTATGAGGTAAGTGTGTTTGGTTTAGAAATTCCTCTACAAAATTTTCTGTCTGTTACTTGCTTCAGCTGTCATGTGTCCTTGAAGAGTTAACTATAAACCAGAGTACCCACAAGGGTGGAGCTCTGGGCAGGGGGTGCTTGAGCAACTAGGATGTCTTAAGGGGTCAACACTGGGGCATCTGGACCACATGGTTCCATTCTCTAAAAGAGGTAACAGAAAAAGAGTCTGGACCCAGGACATGTGACCAAGAGGCTAGAGACTGTTGCTGGAGCCTGCCCAGATCCCATGGAGCTTAGAAACACATAGATCCAGTGTGTGGGTCCAAACCCAGATGCCTGGTGAGCATCCAAAAGGGGGAGCACAACCAGGGCTGTGACAAACTCCTAAAAATGCTCTCATGAAACCTCTCCAAGTTTATATTCATGACCAATGTAAAGGTATTATTCATGCCCTCTTCTGCAATGAAGGTAGAGTTTCTTTTTTTTGACTCAAAGAGTCAATTCTAGCTCACATTTTTCCAAACTCTGATCTACAAACAATTTTTCACTGGTGATCCTTAAGAGAACTGACTGATCAAATGGTTTTGGCTCCTCTTCATTGTTTCCATCTGCTGAATTATACTGAAAGTCTGCTGAAAATTACATGAATTCATTTCCTATTAGCTTTCTATGCAAGCAATTGCTCTAGTTGCCTAAGGGATGGAACTCACCTGAATGTGAGAGATGGTGGTATTGGAACACCACATATGGAAAATATCCACAAGACAATGTGTTTTAAAATGTGATGCACACTATTAAGAAGTCTGAGATCCTCTGATCAAGGTTATTATACAATGTAAGCACTCTTCTATGTGCCTTCAAATGGAGAATATTCCTGGATTTACTGCAGAATCGCAGTCTGGCATCATTTTGAAAGCAGGTCAGGAAGTCCAGAAGAGAACCATTTCCTCTGGGTTATGCTACCAATTTACACACAACCTCCTTCCCCCACACTAGATTTGAGAAGTTTTAAATGGCTGCAGCAATACTGCACTCCTCTTCACAGCTGTAACTTTCTAGTTGTGCAGAACCTGGATTTCACTATTTACCATAGTACAGTACCTGAATTATGTCCTTGGTTTAGTATGATCAGGAAATTGAAATTCAGGTACCATGGCAAGGTTAAGAAGCGAGTCAGGCAAGGTCTGCTGCTCTCTTAAATCATAGCCATAATAGATTTAAAGTTAACACTGACACTACATTCCAAGAATTGGTACTGGGTCTCCTTCTGCTACCCTTGCATTCCAGGGTCTGCTCTCCCAATGTCCCCAATAATAGAGTGCAGCCATGAATACTATTACACAAAGCAACTTTCAAGAACAAAATTTATTTTGCTCACATTAGCGGTGCTGACAAAATGTATCCTCACATAGGAGCAGAGATGTATGGGAAGGAGCCAGGAGTCGTTCCCCCATCACTCTCATTTCATAAAAAGGCAATATGTGGGAAAGTGCAGTAAATGAATTAAAGGTTAGAATTCTAATGGTTGGAAATAGAGATTCTTTGGATTCATACATTAGATGAGATGAAGTACGTCGAATAGTCTCTTGTTATTGTAGTGAGGAGTAGTATGCCTAACAAAGGGAACACTAATGAAAAAATAGTATGTGATCATGTAATTAAAGACCATCAAAGTTCAAAGACAAGGCAGGCAAATGAAAGCGGTACAGGCAATCTGAATTCTGACATTTCCTAACTTTTGAGTGTTTGTTCAACCGTAATATTCTGCAGATATCCGTTTTTTGTAAATGTAATTTCTTTAGGATTTTCTAAACAATACCACCAAACCCAACATTACAGATCATAAAAATTAGTGACTCCAAGTTAGCTCTCACTTAGTAAGATATTTGGATATTGACATATTAACTTTTCAAATTCCATGTTTCTGCAAGAGATACATGCAAACATTTTAAGAGCATCTTCCATCTTCTTAGTCTGATTAGGCTTTTGGGAATAATTTAACACCACATATTTCCTAAAAGGATACAATCCTTCCCAATCTCGATACCTCTTACATTGGTTAACAATGTTAAGTGACAATATTTATACCCTCCTCTTTAAAATTCTGTTTTAGGTTGCAAAGTGACTGGGTAGTGACGTGGTCTGTGGTATACAGGAGGTCAGACTGGATGATCTGGTGGTCCCTTCTGGCTTTAAACTGCAAGACTTTGCTTCTCAACCATTTTCCCTCAGATGTTCAGAAGTGAGCCTTTAATATTCCACAGACACATTCAGTGAATTTACCATTCTCTCCTGCCATCCACTGATAAGTTGTAGCTATTTGTATAAGTTTTTAGAAGTCTGCCAACATCCACACTTTATTTATATTCACAAATCTAGATCACACAGGCCATAACATTAATGCTTTAAAAAGTATACATTCAAAACAGGACATTTTATACTCAGTTAATTTTTTGGTCATAGGGTTTCGAGCTACAGTAGCTCTCTCACTAATGGGCCAGCAAAAAGTATTCTGAAAAGACTATTTGCAGGACTAGCATTTCTCCACAGATATAGCCCATGACCCATCACACCAACCTTCTCTGTAATTCTGAGTCTCATCTCTACTTTTTAAAAATATCAAATATTGTCATCAAGCCCAGTTTGGAGATGGTCGATTGTAAGTAGTATTATCATTTCAATCAGTGAAAGAAACAATCTTTGTTCTGAACATTCAGAGGCTCTGACTGATGGTTGTGTTAGCAATTGTTGGGACTGAGTAACCCAATATGTCAAGGATTCAAACTTTTATTAAAAATATGGGGGGGGTAGCTTTAAACAATTAAAGACTCCAGGGAGACTAGTCTTGATATCAAGAATATTCAACAGTAAGACTAAAAAACTGAAGTATCAGCAGGTGCTGACTATGCAGCAAAAAGATATATAGCTAATTTCAGCCCTTGAATAATAAATTTGCAGAAAAGTTTTACCAAAATACTAAAATTGCATTTATGTAGGTTATTTGGAGCAGAGCAAGTTGAAACACAGGAAGAAAATTTTGCAATGTTCCCTCCAAAATTGGAGACATTTCAACCAGAAACTGGGGGACACATGATTTTAAGTTTTAAGTTTTTCATCTTTTTGTAATTTCAAACTTTTGAAAAGCTCTAGTTTGGAGGATTCAGCACCTACAGTACAAATGTGTACAAGAGTTCTTCTCCCCCCCCCCCCCCGCAACATTCTCACACACCCTTCTAAAAAGGAATTTCCTTTAACTGGACTTATGTCTGGTTTTGCTGCTTTATGAGGTTTCTAACAGCTCAGCAAGCATTGGTGTAAATCTAGAGCACACTAGCATGCTACATGCTAAAAGTCTGTGTGGACCCTGATATTGCGCACTTTGATCCACATTAGGGTGCAGAAGGCTAGTGAGCTGTAAATTTACACTCTGGCTTGCCCCATCACTAGGTCTCCGTGTGGATAATCCCTAAGCAAACTGCTTTCAATTCCTTACTACGCATCAGGAATGTCAATTCTGATCTTCCTGGTTTTGCTGGAGAACATACTAGATTTCTCAGAAGATGTATATAATTAGGTCTCACACCTTTAACAAAGCTATCCTTTTCCAAATGTTATTTACTGAAGTTAAACAATAAATCAGTAAATCAAACCTCTTCTTTGTGGAATTGTAAAGTTAGAATTATAAAAATGTTTTTGTATCAATTTATTATGTAAAATCACTTTACCTTTCAATTGCTGCAACTACTGATACTTGGTAGTCTTTTCACTAGTTCAAACCTAGAGAAAATCTGAATTTCTTAATATTAAACAAAAATAAGCAGTTTGGTTTTTTGTTTTGTTTTTTTAAATAAATCATTTCAGGTGTGCTTGCCACTTACACACAAGTAGAAAGTACATAACCCTACTTATATTCCTTTCCAGGACTACACTTCAAACTTCCTAGAGTGAATGCCCAATCAGTGTAGTTTCTTGTTCATTACTTCAGAAATCTATCTTTTAACATGAAGTTTCAGGCATCAGCCTTAAGATCTGTGTATTGTTCACTTAACTGTATGTCTTAATTCAAGCAAATGGACAGCCTAAAATTCCCGATGCTGTTAAGTGCTTATGTGATTTTAATTTGTGTAGGATCTGAAAATCCTGTCTCTCACTGACCAGGAGTTAAATGTATACTACTGCTAAAGGCTTCCATACATGTCAATTCAAAATTCAGTAAAGCCTGGACTAATAATGTCTTCCTATTCTTTTTAACCCCAGAACATCAAAGAGCTTTTAATAAATACTCCACATTAACTATATCTGTTGGGTATCAACATTTGCAGATTGAGAATTTATGTTTATTTCAGACCCTCGGTGATTGCAAGACCCTGGGGGTTATGGCCGTTCTCTTTGTGCTCTCATTAATCTTACTATAATCTTCCCGCTATCTATGTTTTGATGTGTGTCTTCATGCATGAAAATCCATGACTACACAGGAAATTTTCCTTTGCTATTTTGTTAACACAGCAGGTCCATCGGCTTAGTCTATTTCCCTAGTTAGACTGTGTTACATATACTTTGTCAGTTACCACAATCTACATTACAATAGTGCACACACCGAGAAAGTTCCATTATCGAAGTCTTTAAAGCTGATTATCAAGTACAAGAGAGGTTAAGGCAGTGGTGGGCAACCTGCGGTCCACGGGCTGTATGCAGCCCACCAGTGGATTACCCTGATGGGCCACAAGACAGTGTTTACATTGACCGTCCGCAGGCACAGCTGCCCGCATCTCCCAGTGGCCATGGTTTGCTGTTCCCAGCCAATGGGAGCTGCAGGAAGCAGCACGGGCCACAGGGACATGCTGGCCGCCACCTCCTGTAGCTCCCATTGGCCGGGAACGGCGAACCTCGGCCACTGGGAGCTGCGGGCAGCCGTGACTGCAGATGATCAATGTAAACGCTGTCTCGCAGCCCACCAGTGGATGACCCTGACGGGTTGCGTGCAGCCCATGGGCCGCAGGTAGCCCACCACTGGGTTAGGACCCTAGAGTTTAAGGTTAGGACTTCTGTGCTACAGCTGAAGACATTTAAAAATTAAGTCCAGTACAACAGATGAGCTTTCACAAATTCCATTGTGAATGATGGACTTCATCCTTGTGCTTTAGGTGATATTATATAATATATATCCTAGGCCCAGACCATTGAATACTTCAAAGATAGGGATCGAGATCTTGAATTTGACTCAATATTCTATGAGACAACAGTGCAGAGAGCACAGGACAAGTCTAATGAGCAAGGCCACACCTCATATGACCAGTTGTTCATTTCTAATTTGGGAAGCACTATTTTGTCTATGGAGAAAAAACAGTTGCTTCTGATGGAGCCTCCTCCACCACAGGCAGCTAGCTATGCAAGTGACCTGCACAGCAGAAGCGATGTTTGAAAGATCTTCAATTTCTCCCTCATCTCTTGCTACAGGTAGTAAGAAATAAACTTTAGGATGATGCACAACTAAGATTTTGCAAGACAAGGAAACAGGAGCAGGGAATATTTTAAGGGGCTATGATAACATGTACCCAGAATGCTACTGACATTTAAAGTTTCCTACAATTTCTTTCCTCTCCCCTCCCTTCCCCATGTGACAATTCCCTAATGAAACAGTTTGCTTCAAGCAACCAATTAATACACAATATCTCAATAGAGTCATGTTTTCCCACACAACTAAATAAGCTCTTGGTGAATCTCATTCAAACAGCTCTTTACAACAATCTCAACAAAGAACAGCCCATGTAGGAAAGACTAGTGAGAGGGTTATAAGAAAGTAATTACTTCAAATATAATTTTAACAAGAGCATTGCGCTAACTCAAAAACATCAGAAACATTTATCTTCAGTTGCTCTCAAATATCAATTGTTTTTTTGCAACAGCATTTGACAAATCAGCAGCTTGAGTAATAGTTGAATGCCTTTAGCACCTTTCAGAAAGGGGAAGAAATGAAAACACGAGAATGTGCATTCTTCAGTTTAATCACTTCACATCCCAGTACATTCACCAAAAGAGATTAAAGGCAATCCCATTTTTGAAAATGAAGTCATTAATGGAATTAGATCATACTTAGTTTGCATGCACCATAAAACCTGAGACTTCCCAAAGGTCAAAGAGGAAGTTAAAACCAACAGCAAAAATGATAATTCACCAATATATTTTTATGTTTCATGTTCAGAATAGTAAACCATGTTTGGATGCTTCTGATTAAAACCTGAATCTCTGATTCCCTTTCTCCCCCAGCAATAACTAAATTTACTGAATTTCACTGGAACAAAGATGTAAAATTCAGCCTTTTCAGTCATGGACTTCTTGATGAAAAGATTTTTCAAGCTGAAAATCTAACAGAAACACATATTGTTTCAGAAAAATACTGGGTTCAATAATGATTTATGGTCACATAGGATTGTATGCAGAAGTGAGTGTGCACTTCTGTTAGAACTTATAGAAAGAAAAAAGTAAGTTCAAAGCTTTAAATAATCTTATCTACAGGATTATATTAAGAAGCAACAGGGTGTATAAAATTAAAGATTTTTAAAAAACAAATCAGACGTTTACACTGGTTTTTTTATTTAAATTAAACACATTTTTCTTTTAAAAAATAAACTTAAAGAGATTAGAAATTATGACATCCTAAATTAAGACCTAACCATGCTGTAATCTATTAAAATAATTAAAATTAAATAAAGAAATATAATTCAAGCAGTACATGTTTGCTGCCACTATTTCAGGGTGTGTCTACACAGGAAAAGCTCTGCATGGACTAGCCTACTCAAGCTAGCCTGAATCCAGCTAGTGCAGGTAACAACAATAGCAAAGACAGCCCAGCACAGACTTCAGGGCTGGCTAGTGGGCTGAGTACATACCCAGGATCCATGCCGGGTTTATACCATCTGCACAGAAACCCGTGCTGTGCGGTCTTCATCACTATAGTTACCTGTGCTAGTTGGATCCAAGCAAGCTTGGATAGGCTCGCCCGTGCAGAGCTTCTACAGTGTAGACATATGCAAAGGAAGTCAAACCACTTAACTGGAGAAAGTCACTGGCTAAAAGCACCTGGAACCAGAGTTTGTTAAAGTGCTAAATCCGTTTTTGACAGTATTAGCCTCTTCTGCAAGTGCAGAGAGAATATTTTCTTCATTTCAGTTTATTCAAAAACAGTTCAGTTCAATGACTAGTTCATTCAAAGTTGAGAAATGACATGGAGTTAAAAAAGCAGGAAAGCTTGTTTTCTTCTTCCAATCTATGAATAAAAATGGACTGAAAGGATGAGATATACTAGTTCTCAAATCTTGAAGGATATGGTGACCAGACACAATCATTTCAATTCACTAACTACAGATAATACAGACAGTAAAAGCTTTTTTATGCAGTATGTAGGAGGAATGGGGGGAGGGGGGTTTACCGGTAAATGAAAAATTCCAGTTAACTAAAAGGGAGGGAGTTTAGGTATGGGCGGGGGTGCGGGGCTGGGGGTTGGGGCACGGGAGGAGGTGTCGGGCATGGCCTCTGGGAGGGAATTTGGGTGCAGGAGGGGGCTCAGGGAATAGGGCACAGGAGAGGGTGGAGTGTGTCAGATTCGGGGGGTGCTCCCCTCAAGCAGCTCCCCGAAAGCGACAACATGTCCTGGCTGCTCCTAGGCGGAGGCACAGCAAGTGGCTCTGCCCTGAGTGCTGGCTCTGCAGCTCCTATTGGCCGGGAAACGCGGCCAATGAGAGCTGTGGGGGCAGCATCTACAGCGGGGGTCAGAAACCTTTGGCACGCGGCCTGCCAGGGTAAGCCCCCTGCTGGGCCATTTTCTTTACCTGCCGTGTCCACAGGTTTGGCCGATTGCGGATCCCACTGGCCACGGTTCACCGTTCCAGGCCAATGGGGGCTGCAGGAAGTGGCGTGGGCCGAGGGATGTGCTGGCCGCAACTTCTCACAGTCCCCATTGGCCTGGAGCGGCGAACCGCGGCCCGTGGGAGCCGCGATCGGCTGAACCTGCGGACGCGGCAGGTAAACAAACCGGCCCAGCCCGCCAGGGGGCTTACCCTGGCGAGCGACATGCCAAAGGTTGCCGACCCCTGGTCTACAGGGAGAGACAGCACATGGATGCACCTGTATTCAAATACCACAGAATTTGTTCCAAGGATACACACTTATAACTGTCTTCACTAAATAAGGACACTCCAACAAAGCAGCAGATCACATTGTGGAACGGGCCTCCAAAAACACCAATATATCCTGCTTCAAAATGGGGGGGGGGGAAATACACTGGCCACACACCCCTAGTTGTCACCTACCATCCCACACTGGAACCCATATGGGGTATCAAACAATTACAATGCAGGCTTGTAGGGGACCACATCCTCAGATCATTCTGAACTCCCTCTTCTAGTCTTCAAATAACCCCCTAGCCTCACCCCGAACTCATCAGCAGAAGCAAGCTGCCCACACACCAAGACACACCAATTCCAAGTGGCAACAGACACTACCAGAACAGGTGAAAAACATGCAGATATATTTTCACTGGTACAATGATAAATACCCTCAGAACTTACCTATGCCTATCATAACATGTTGTGTTCCTTATACACTTATACAGTGCATCGAATGCCAAAATAACAATTGTGGGTGAAACCAATCACTGCGCTCTCAAATGAGCTCACACAGATAAAATATGTAAGACAAAAATACCATATCACCCATAAAATGGTAAATGGTAAAATTTCCCACAAAATGATCACTCCAGAACTGATCTTTCAATACTCATCCTCAAAGAAAACCTGCATAACATCTTCAAAAGGTAAGCATGGGAACTTAAATTCATAATGCTGCTAGACACTAAAAACCATGAACTTATCAGGGACACTGGTTTCATGGCTCAGTACAACAATCTGTAACATACAACTGCCTGCTAACCCTTAATGGCCTATTTCAAATCCCTTTGCATAACCATCTAACCCTTACAGCACGCTCCATCACATGTGACCTCCAACAACATGTTACCCCACGCTTACTTGTGTTTAACTCAGACACTCTGATTTCTTTCCCCAGACCTGAAAAAAATGTGTGTAGCCTGAAAGCTTATCCCTTCCGCTAACGGAAGTGGGGCCAATAAAAGAGATTACCTTACCTACCTTGCCCTCTCAAATCTAGTTTTGGAAGCTGGGAAACCTGATCAATAACTTGCACTCCCATGTCAGGGTAAAGTAAACGGGCCATTTACTGATCACTTTACTCTTACTCTCTGCAATCAAAGATGTTTAAAAGACAGAAGCATGCAGTGAATGAAGGAAGTCATCTGGCTCTGTAAATGATTAATTGTGTGTCTCACTGAAAGTCTGGTGATATGACCCAGGATGTGAACCAAAATGATTAAATCAAGTTTCATCTCACTAGATGATACATCGAGAATATAACACAATTTTAACACCACAGTGCACTCCTTAAGAAAAACAGACTGAGCATCTTCAGTAGTATTAAGTTGTCAGAGATCCAGGAGAGGACAAAAATGGGGTCTATTCCTTCCTGACCAAGAGGAGATTTATTGAAAGACAGAAACTATGATGGCAAGGGAACAGTATTACAATTTATATTTCTTTGTACTTCTTGACTAACAGCATTAATTCTTTTGAGATTAGATCTAGATAGAAGAACAAGTATGTGGTTTCAAGCTATTTTCACTGTTGCACCATTGCTATTTTTACTGAACCTTTTTCTTGCAGAACACATTTGCTATATAAACGCCAATACCGGCAACAATTGTCATGGTCTGCAAAATAAAAAAGCTCATTTTAACAGTGTGCGGTATTTGTCACAGTATCTGGTACATCTAGAGAACTGCATATTTAAGTCTTTATCCATTTTACCTTAGTACAGGGAAACAAATTATTTTTTTCTAGATAAAATTCATTCGAAGGCCAATATCATTCCACGTTTTATAACAATAATTTTGGAGCCACAGTGACGAACAAGAAAACAGAGCAGTGGCTCTAAGAGCACCCAAGAGTTTTAGAAGAACGGAAGGAAGAATCTCTAACAAGAACCTTCAGTATGTCACAAGCAAAGAAACATACTGTGACAGGCTGGATCACAGAACCCCCCTTGGGAGCTGCCACCCGATATGCCCAGACTACTTCTACCCCTGCTTTCCCTGCCAGTTCGGGGCCCCAGCACTCTGTCTTGCTGAGCCAGACACACCCATCTGCTCCAACACAGACCCAGGGTCTGAATTACTTGCCCCAAAGCTGCAGGTTTACCTGAAAGCAGCTAACAGAAGTGTTCCTGTCTTTAACACTCAGATGCCCAGCTCCCAATGGGGTCTAAACCCAAATCAATCTGTTTTACCCTGTATAAAGCTTATGCAGGGTAAATTCATAAATTGTTCGCCCTCTGTAACACTGATAGAGAGATATGCACGGCTGTTTGCTCCCCAAGGTATTAATACATACTCTGAGTTAATTAATAAGTAAAAAGTGATTTTATTAAATACAGAAAGTAGGATTTAAGTGGTTCTAAGTAGTAACAGATAGAACAAAGTAAGTTACTAAGCAAAATAAAATAAAATGTGCAAATCTATGTCTAATCAAACTGAATACAGATAATCTCACCCTCAGAGATGCTTCAGTACGTTTTTTCCTCAGACTGGACACCTTTCAGGCCTGGGCACAATTCTTTCCCCTGGTACAGCTCTTGTTCCAGCTCAGGTGGTAGCTGGGGGATTCTTCATGATGGCTCCTCTCCTCTCTTTGTTCTGTTCCACCCCTTTATATATCTTTTGCATAAGGCGGGAATCCTTTGTCCCTCTCTGGGTTCTCACCCCCTCCTTCTCAATGGAAAGACACCAGGTTAAAGATGGATTCCAGTTCAGGTGACATGATCACATGTCACTGCAAGACTTCATGGCCCACTTGCCAGCACACAGGTATACAGGAAGACTTACAGGTAAAACACTCCCATCTGTAAACAACTGTCCTGGTTAATGGGAGTCATCAAGATTCCAAACCACCATTAATGGCCCACACTTTGCATAATTACAATAGGCCCTCAGAGTTATATTTCATATTTCTAGTTTCAGATACAAGAGTGGCATATTTATACAAATAGGACTATCACACTCAGTAGATTATAAGCTTTGTAATGATACCTTACAAGAGACCTTTTGCATGAAGCATATTCCAGTTACATTAGCATAATTTTTATAAAAACTGCATAGACTGCAATGTCACACACACTCCATATGCGAAAACCTGGCCTCATTAAAGCCAACAGCAAAATTTCTAGTGGGCTAGAATTTTACCTCATTACTTTAAAAAAAGGGAAACATGCCACCTATCTTAACAACAGACAGAAAAAGAGGAAAATTATTTGGGCACGTATTCCAACATTTCTGGGTACATATATTAACACACTGATGGTATAAATACAAATATATCAAAAAGAATATTGCCTAAGCAGCACAGATTCATTAAAACAGATGTTAGAATATCATCAATGTAATTCTTGATGAAATAGATAAAGGGGACAAAGATATAGTGCATTTGGATTTCAAGAAGGCATTCAATATAGAGCTACTTAAGAAACTGGATAAATGCCAACAAGATGAAAATGTCATGACAGATTACAAAATGACGGTATAAAACCAAGTAGGAACATTACACAATGGAATGGCTGGAAAATCTACCCAACTCTACCCGTTAGAAAGTTTGGCGTCTGACTAGCAGGTCAACAGAAGTCCTATCACTCCCAATCCCAGAGGGGCCAGGGGCTCTGCTCTGGTAAGAAACCCAACACGCTCCATCTTCCTAACAGCTTGAGAGCTGGGTGGAGGGGGGAAGGATGCTTAGCACTATATCTAGATCTCTCCCACCCTCTGCAATTTTGTACTGGGCTTAGTGAACACCTGATGACAGAGGTTGCTTCTCTCTCCTCACTCCCCAATATTTTCTTCCTTCTTCATTCCTAATACCTCCTGTCAGGCATAATCTCTCAAGATGCATATCTGCCTCTCTCACACATCCATTTGTTACTCAACCCTGAAGCCTGCCAGGACAGAGGGTATGGCTACACTTGCGAGTTGCAGCACTGGCGGAGGCAGTGGCCCTGGAGGTTTTTCGCCTTCCTCCGAAGCATGGGGCAAGGGTCGCTTGCTTAAGGAGTGGGTGGATCGGCTTATGTGGCCTGCATCTTGCAGGAGGTCAGACTAGATGATCATAATGGTCCCTTCTGATCTTGAATTCTATGATTCTATGAAGTGTCCACACCTCCAGGGCACATCCAGCGCTGCAACTCCCTGGCTGCAGCGCTGGCCGTACACCTGGCTCAGCATGGGGAATAGAGATTGCAGCGCTGGTGCTGCAGTGCTGGTCATCAAGTGTGGCCACACACCAGTGCTGTTATTGGCCTCCAGGGTATTAGCAGATATCCCAGAATGCTTTTATAAATTACTCTCTGTTTTGTTATGCAGCCTCTCTTTGTTTTGTTGTGAACTCCGTAGCTCCGTTGATCCCGGAGCTGCTTATCTACAAACACAGCTCCTGTTTGCTGTGATCAATCTGTGAACAATCAAATGACATAATGAGGCAGGCAGGGAGTGAGTGTTTGCTTGACAGAAACGGGGCAGAGGGGAGAGAGGGAGTCCGTTGGCTGCAGGCTGTTTGCAGTTAAGAGTTAAGGGTAAGGGATCGGGAACATGTTCTGATTTTTCAAGGCAGGGAGGTAACAAACAGTGTTGGCTCCAAAAATCCACTCTCTTTATCCCCGCTCCCTGTCACACTACGCCCCACCCCACCCCCTCTTGAAAAGCACGTTGCTGCCACTTGAATGCTGGGATAGCTGCCCATAATGCATCACTCCCAACAGCGCTGCAAATGCTGCAAATGTGGCCACACACCAGCGCTGGTAGCTGTGAGTGTGGCCACACACCAGCGCTGGCCCTGCACAGCTGGACGACCAGCGCTGCAACTACCAACGCTGCAGATTTGTAAGTGTAGCCATACCCAGAGAAAAAGGTAGAGCCTCTCCCTGCAGAGGGAGTATAGAAGCAGCAGGGAACTACAAGGATCAACAAGCTGAGAGTTTACAGGGGGCACATAGGACAGCAGAGCAAGAGGATGAATTAACTCCCAGCAGTTCTCTGGAACTCTACAGAGCTCCAGGGCAGCAGCAGGCACTTACTCTGGGGGGAGGGGAGGAGAAGAGGGGGATTATTCTCAACTGAAGGGCAGAATTTTTGACCCTAGTTTCCACTCTTACTGCCCCTCCCCCTCACCCCCCCCCCCACTAATCCATGGATTTCTGCAGAATTTAAAATGTAAAAACACACACACACACACACAAAATGTGCCTAACCCCCTTAGAGTTGTGAAGGGAAGCTTCTGAATATGAACCTATGTAGTTGTGTCCGATCCTACAGCCAGAGCACTCCAGGCTCTACTACTAATGGCTTTCCTAAACAGTGCCAGAGGGAAATTAACAACACTCATCAGTTTCTCTGCTCCTGCTATTCAGAACCCTGTGGGCAGCAGTGAAATTGAAAAGAATTGTGTGAATTTCACTCTGCAACTGGGAGAAGCAGACTTGGGAAAGCAGACAAGCTATGGAACTATTTATGGGGGAGGATGACAACTTAAAAATACTCTAGGCTGAGACAGTAGTGGAGACATATCTAATATAATTGTGTGCACACATCTCTCACCGCCCCATGGTCACAAATGGGGTGTGAATCTGGAACCTTCAGCAACAAAACTACAACCTCTCCCACCTCCGGCCCCCTTCCACTTTAACTAAGCTGTCAGTAAAATGTGTAATCTTACCCGTGCTGATGCCAGTCTCTAGAGCAGGGGTTGGCACTTTCAGAAGTGCCGTGCTGAGTCTTCATTTATTCACTTTAATTTAAGGTTTCACATGCCAGTAATACATTAACATTTTTAGAAAGTCTCTTTCTATAAGTCTATAATATATAACTAACTAAACTATTGTTGTATGTAAAGTAAATAAGGTTTTCAAAATGTTTAAGAAGCTTCATTTAAAATTAAATTAAAATGCAGAGCCCCCCGGACTGGTGGCCAGGACCCGGGCAGTGAGAGTGCCACTGAAAATCAGCTCACATGCCATAAGTTGCCTACCCTTGCTCTTGAGGGAGGTATAGGAACTCCTCACTTAAAGTCATCCCCGTTAACTTGTTTCCATGTTAAGTTGCTGATCAATTAGGGAACATGCTAGTTTAAAGTTGTGAAATGCTCCCTTCTAACGTCCTTTGGCAGCAGCCTGTTTTGTCCACTGCTTGCAGGAAGAGCAGCCTGTTGCAGCTAGCTGGTGGGGGCTTGGAACCAGGGTGGACTGGCAGCCCCCCTATCAGCTCCCCACTTCCCTAAGTTCCCTGTGCAGCAGTTGTCCCTCCGCCCACTGCCATGTACTGCTCCTGCCCTCTGCCTTGGAGCTGCTCCCAGACACTCCTGCTTGCTCTATGGGGGAAGGGAGGCTAATGTCAAGGTGTCTCCCCCTCCCCCCTGCTCCTGAACCCCGCTTACCCCATCTTCCATAGAGCAGGGGGGACACAAGAGGGAGGGAGAGAGGGATGGAGCTTCTAGGCCATGGGTCGGCAACCTTTCAGAAGTGCTGTGCCGAGTCTTCATTTATTCACTCTAATTTAAGGTTTCGCGTGCCAGTCATACATTTTAATGTTTTTAGAAGGTCTCTTTCTGTAAGTCTATAATATATAACTAAACTATTGTTGTATGTAAAGTAAATAAGGTTTTCAAAATGTTTAAGAGGCTTCATTTAAAATTAAATTAAAATGCAGAGCCCCCCAGACCGGTGGCCAGGACCCGGGCAGTGTGAGTGCCACTGAAAAAAAATCAGCTTGTGTGCCGCTTTCGGCACACATGCCATAGGTTGCCTACCCCTTTTCTAGGCAGTAGCTGCTGGTCTCAAGTCTCAGCAAGCTGATTTCATTAACAAGGCAGTGTACTTAAGTCTGTGGTCAGCTACTTAAAAAGGGAAATGTACATTTTTACTCTCTCACACAGGGTGTGTCTCTCTGCCCTCCCTCCTTTCCTGCTGCCTTGTAGAGTGTTGTGAGAATTAACCCTTGAGGGCTCAGTCAACTGCTAGTTCATTAGCACAGTGGTTCCCCAAACTGGGGTTCGTGGACCCCTGGGGCTTCACGAAGTGTAACAGGGAGTTCTTGAGAAAATATTCTCTAATAGCGGCCAGAGCTGTCCCTAGGGACTGCGGGCAGCACGGGCCCAGCAGCCCAGAGCCCCTAGACTTCCAAGAGCTAAACAGATCAAAGCAAGCATATCTATCACACTGAGGAGATTTAAACTTCAAGAATACTTATAAGAAATGGAAAAGGGAGGTAGATATTTTTTGCTGTTATTAAAATTAAATAGGCAGCTACTGTTGTTTTTAAAAGTATTATCAAGAACAAATGTAAGCTTTGTTGCAACATGTGTTGTTTGCCTGGACTGCTCAAGACCTGAATGCTTGTGTAGGAGGAACTCTTTGAGTTGGCTTCTTAAATACCTTCATGCTGTTTCACATCCGATACTCCTTGATGAAACATAGGATCTTTGTATTATAACAGGCTTATTCAAAGTGATACAAGCTACGAAAGTGAGATCTTGGAAGAGTGTTGCCATTCTCATAATGTAATAAAAATACTGTAATGATAATTAATAATAAATAGTGTGTAATAAGCATGTCCTAAAAACAAGTTTTATATTTCCAAGATCACTGCTTTAATAATTTATACTCAGGTAAAGAAGAAAATCCCTGGAAATATTCATTTTTAGGAGGAGGTTCGTGAGACTTGACATTTTAGTGAAAGGGGTTCACAGGTTGTTAAAGTTTGGGAACCACTGATTTAGCAGTAAGGCATTTCATCTAGCATATTACAGACGTATACTCCCTCACAGGAGCTAAGAAGCTGGGAAAAGGGTAGAGCAGCAAGGACATTAACTTCTTCCCTCCTGAAAAGGAAAGGTGGTAATGCAACAGAGACAGTGCTACAATTTATGGCGTTTTTCCTGACCTGCCAGTAATGTGGCCAATAACCCCTTTCAACCTAATATAACTCTTCTGCTTGTAATATTAATGTGTGGGAGGCATAGTTGCTAACAGTCCATCTACATGTCATCTTGAAGCAGAAGCTGGGGGTGTAAAATCCTCCAAGGAAGAAAAAAAGACACCGAGAAATACAGTATGTAGTTCCGGATATGAAAAAGCAAAAAGAATGAATAATGAAAGGATTGCTGGTACTGTGACAATGCAGCAGGATCCATTCCAGTCAGGACAGAGACTAGAAAGATCCACGTTTCTGACTGTTATTTTGAACATTATTTACAATGTATTTATTACTAGTGATGATCCACAGCTTTGCTGCTCAACATTATGGTTTTATAGCATGTCTGAGTGAGGGTGGGCGAATATATGTGTTGTGCTGAAAGACCTTGTGTTGATTTGTGGGGGTGGTGAATGAGGGAGGTTTGTTATTGTGAGGGGCAATGTGTGTTTGGGTTTATCGAGTGTGCTTTGTTGTTGTGTGGGCGGTTTTGAAGAACCGTGGCAGTTGGGCCTCGGAATCCACCGTCTGTGCAGTCTCCCTCATACAACCAATGAAACTGTTGCATTCAAATTAGTTGCAGAGTAAGGGTGGTGGTTGGTTGAGTCACATCTGATATCAGAATGGTCAAGCACTCTTGGCATAACAGATACATGCCTTACTGTATCTGTACACCACACAGGTGTAACTCAAAGTCAAATGGCTGAGAATTTAAAAAATGGACTATAATGGATTGGGAATTCCAGTGATGACTGAAACTGGTGATACTCTGAACAGAGAGCTCTCGACCTTACTTTCAGCTGTTTCCATCTTCACGCTGACTCCATAGATACTCCAGGCTTCAGAATGACACACAGACAGGTGACAATCCTGCAATCTTATCATACAGATATATTCCAACCCGTGCCCTTGTGTGGAGCGTCCAAAACTCAGCAAAAACACCATTTCTGCCACAAAGTGAGAACAAGCATCACCGAGGCAACTCAAAGGAATTTCACAGCTTCCTGAAGGCCGCAGAGTATGGTGCTGAGTTGGTTCTGTTCACAAGAGTTCAGAGAATGCAGTCAGCATATCTCTACAACCTTTTTCCCTAAGAGCCAAAACTGCTTGAAAGGGAAGCACTTGACCGTCTCTGTAACTTCTCCCTATAGTCTGCAGTATTAACCGCAGGCCCTACTTGCTGGAGTTGGTATACATTTTCCGGGATGGAGGAGAGGAAGACAGGGAAAAACTGTCTCCAACTTCTACATGCTTTTCACAGGCATAGTTTTATTAGACCATTACTTGATGGATCAGGGTTTGGTCTTTTATCAAAGAGATCACAAAGCACTTTAAAATTAACAAAACTCACAACACTCGTGTGAGATTAGCAATCATCCCCCAAATTTTCACAGAGCAGAACACTGAGATGGAGAGGTTAAATAAACTGCCCATGATCACACAGTGATGGGAATGAAACCCAGGTCTTTCAGATTCCTAGTTGTGTTGTAGGAATATTAAAGAAGGTTTATATTAAACATGGTTTATATGAGAAATGATTTATTGATTTATTGTTAATTCATACTTTATAACTTAAGGTTTATGTTAGAAGTAAATTTGTGATTCCCAACATTTAGCCTCTAACCTGCAAGCCACCAGCTATGTCTGTGTGAAGCCTGCTCAAAGAGATACTTGGTATAAAACTTGTTAAGCTCAAAGAAATGTGTAAAACTTGTTAAACATCAATTGACACTAAGTGCCTGTTCTCTAAATTGGTAACACCCCGAAAGGTAAAAAGACAGTGAAATAGATGTAATTAAGATAGAGAATGTATGTGAATGCCGTACCTAGTTTAAACAATGAATAAATGGTTAGGGAGTTACCAGCCTGAAAAATTCAGTGTCAGCTGAAGAAGGTGTCAAGTGGGATCAACCAGATGACCCCCACCACCTCAAAGGAAGGAAAAACAAGCATCTGACAGAATGGAGCCAGCTACCTGCTGATTGATTTAGCAACAGCAGAATGAAGCAACTCTCATGGACTGACATAGGAATAAATTCCTATAAAACTGGACTCTAAAGACTGAGGACTTTGAGTCTATGGTTCTGCTGCCAGCCTCCAGGAGCATCAGATGCATCTGACACAGACTCAGCTCCATCCTCATGACCAAGATACCTCGCCAGTAACTTGGCATGAGCAACATCTAGGCTGGTAACTATAACACCTATACAGAACCTGAATGAATGTTGTGTAAATGAGAGAGTGTGTGTGTGTGTGTAAGAAATAAGTAGTGATAGAAATAAGTAGTAAAACAACATTGTTTACTGTTATCTTTTGTTTTATTATGGTATTTACAATAAATGTGGCATCCTTGCCTTATCCCTCTTAATAAGATCCTGCTGGTTTTTATTATATTGGTATAACATTGTGCTCTGAACTCTCAGCCATTTTCCCATCATACGAAGAGGAAAACTGATATTTAGCTTGGTATGTGTCACTAGCAAGTGGAGTTAAGTAATATAAATCTTAAAGGACACTCGAGCCTCAACCGGCATACAGTGAGGCATAGACATACAGAACCATACTTCACTGGCAGTTAATGTATGATAAATATTCTCTTCCAATAAAGAGTTATTATCCTTTGATCCTTTGCTTGTTTTATTCGGTGAGTGGTTACTCATTCAGTGCCACTAGCCATTTGGTCCAATGACTAGTGTATTTGGTAAGATCCCATATAAACCAGAAGAGGTAATAATGCCACCCAACCATCAAATTAATAAAGCAATAAAGGTGGTATAAGGGTTGTAAGATAAGAGATATGATGAGAATAACTTGAGAGAATAGCACTTATGTAGCCTAAGAAAGATGATTGGCAGGGAGGAGGGGAGAGAGAACGTGATCCACATTATAAATATCTTCCAAGTAGCAATCTAAATGGAGGGGAATTATTCATTGTCCCAGAAGAATATAGGACAAAATATCAAATAGCCTGAGGCAGAGAAAAGTTTAGGCTGGATATTCAGGAGGAAACAGAAAATAGGAGGTGGTCAAGGCACAATCACTATAAATGTTCAAGACTAGGTTAAATAAAATGTATTAATGGGAATAATGTCATTAATAAAGTGCCCAGAGGAAAGGATAAGGCACTTAAAACTCTAAATGCATAATATTTCAAAATGCAGGGGATCATGTTAGGATTAATCCAATTGGTCTCTTCTGGCCCTATTGTCTCAGGAAAGATGACGTTGTGGGGAGAAGTCCAAATTTGTTTCCTAGGCATAGTAACAGGGTACGCTCTCCACTCGCAGAAGAAGCCTGCAGGACTCAAATAAGCCAGGCACAGCATTGTCAGAACTGAAGTCCCCAAACAAGACCATTATATTGACTTGGCCCTAATCTGTATCCCACATCCCAATTTCTAGTTTTCAGTGCATCTCATGCTTTCAGAATTCCCCTTTTTTTCCCCCTCAAGAGATGCTCAGCCATAGGAGCTAATATATTAAACTGTCTTCAGAGTTCCAACTGCATATGAGTGGAGGGGTTCCATATCCTAAAGTTATGAGTGCCATAACTTATTCCCATTTCCCTATGTACCAGGGAACAAAATCTCAAAACATAGTAAGACCTTGTACATCAAAGGAAGATACTTATGAACAGTCTTTTGTAGGACTCTAACCACTACATGCAGCATTTAGGTCAGCCCTGTTAGAATACTATATTCTAACTACTGTTTCCTAACTGTCCAGAACTAGAACCCATTGACTGAACTGCCAAAAGACGTGCAAATGCACACCTTTTGTTTCTTTAAAAAATATTTATGTTTTAGTCCTTTGTTCCTCTCATGCACTAGGACTGCTCTTGAAAGAATTTCAAATGGCTGAGTTTTAACATTTGCAGCAGAGAAATTACAGGTCTGATTCCTCCACAATGTCTTTATTTCACCCAGTGAAAAGAGCATTAGTGAAAATTTCAGTCTCCCTATATACCTAACAAACACTTAAAAACATAAGTCAGGTACTTTATTGTCTCTCCGCTTCTGAGACAAATGGAGATAAATTTATAAGATCAATCCAACACTTTATCCTTCGTAACATATTTGTGTTTATTTCAGTAACAACAGCTCTCTGGAGAAAATGCAGTCGATAACACTTCAATAAAAGTGGCCTTTCACTTTGAAATAGTGATATTCGTGGAGTATCAGAGTTCATTGCAATCCCACTTTCCTTAGCACACAGCACTAGGTATTACATTATTTCTCTCTGCCCAGTTCTTCCTGTCAGCTGGGCTTACCCAAAAGAGTCAGAACCTTCATTGCTCCCAGCTGGTATGTTCTGTCATTTCCCAGCCCCACCAACTCTACTGGGGACACAATCATACATTCAGTTTAATTGGCTATAAATACTAGTGACTATTCCTCCAGAAAGCATACCACAGATTTTATGGCCAGAAAGGACAACAATGATCATCTTCAGTCCAGGGGCGGCTCTACAGTTTTGGCCGCCCCAAGCAGTCATGCGCGGGAGGCGCCCCGGAGCCGCGGGAGCAGCGGACCTCCCGCTGGCATGACTGCAGAGGGTCCGCTGGTCCCGCGTGGCCCGGCTGGACCCCCCGCGGCTGCGGACGGTTCGCGGATCCCGCGGCTCCGCTTGAGCTGCCGCAGTCATGCCTGCGGGAGGTCCAGCCGAGCCGCGGGACGAGCGCTCCCTCCGCAGTCATGCCTGCGGCAGGTCCGGTCGTCCCGGGGCTCCGGTGGACCTCCCGCAGGCATGACTGCGGCAGGTCCGCCGGCGCAGCCTGCCGCCCCCTAGATTTGGCCGCCCTAGGCACCAGCTTGTTTTGCTGGTGCCTAGAGCCGCCCCTGCTTCAGTCTCACCTCCTACATAAATGATGCCCCTTAGATCAACTGTCAAAACAGTTATAATGAGAAACACAGTGTTGGGATATTGAGAGCATGTGAAAAGCAAACACAAAAGTGTTCTGCTATTATTTTGAATGTATCTTCTATGTCAATTGCTCAGTTTGGAAACTATATAAATTATGGGTTACACACACTGAAATATGAACATGTTGAGGTTCCTTCTGGCTAGAAGAGTGTGCTGTAGTTTAGAATAGTACTGTTAAAGCAGCACGGTTTCTAAGTTATTGTCTCTTTGTTGCCTTAGGATAAATATATCACCAGCCCAGAGTTTGAACCCAAGATCTTCAAAACTAAAAGAGTAAGCTTCAACTGCTTGAACTAAAGCATTCAGGCCTGATCTACCTCTAGAACTTGGGTCAACCTAGCTACATCACTCTCAGTTGTGACCTAAACTCTGGTATAGACACTGCTAGGTCAACAGAAGAATTTCTTCCATCAACCTAGCTACTACCTCTTGAGGGGATGGATTTACTAGTGACAGGAAAAACCCTTCTGTCGCTTTAGCAAGTATGCACGTTACAACTGCAGCTGTGCATCTGTAGGGCTTGTAGTATAGGCATAGCAGCTGCAGCAGATTGATTAATTTCCTGTGTGAACCAGCGACTATATGGGGACAAAAGATGCACTCTTTTCTACTGTAAGTTACATACAGAATGATTAAGATCAACCTTAAATGCAAAGAGATTGTTAAGATGCAAAACTCCAAAACTTAAAAGCACTGTGAATATCCTGTGCAATAATTCACATGCCATGTGTCTTTAAAATTGGTATTTGTTAAAATGGATGTTTGGAACTACCAAAAATCTAGGGTTGAGAGGTTTACTCTTAACTTTCCAGTTGATTATGGCTTTCCTCAGCAAAAATCTGAGGTATCAGTTTTGCCTCCTTTAAACGTGCAGTTTCATACTTAGCAAAAAAAGAATGTCTGTCTCTTAACTGAATGGCTATTATTTTTAATACAATTTCTACCTGTCCCTGGATAGGGAGTATAAGAGAGAGGACACTGAAGAGACCACTAATATTCATTTATATAATTTTGGAAGGTGTTAGCTACCACAGTGATGAGCACAGCAGGATTACCTTGGTATGGTAGGTAAGTAGCAAGGGGAAGGGGAAGCAGAGGTATGTTTGATGGTCCTTTTAGTTCCTTACCAAAGGAAAAGGTGGTATGGAAGCACTGTTTCTGTGTGAGTGATTGGACTGTACATTAGCCTAAAGACTACTGTTGTCAGTTAATGGCTCATCATTCTTCAAGAACTATTGCTCAATTCAAGATCTGCTGGACCTGGCCTGAAGTTTTATGTCACTTATTTCTCCAGAAACAAATCTAAGACCATTGAAGAATTTTATAAACACAGAAAAGTGGAGAATATAATCTGTTCAAAAAAGAAATTGTGTTATTTTAATTATGTTTTGGTACCTAAACAGTACAGTGGTAGGATTCATGAGAAATGCCAAGAAAGCAGGTTGGACTGAATATATGAAACACGTCATCTCCACTTACAAAGGTGATTATTTTACTAACAGCTATACCAGTGACATCAAAGATGATGCAGTTATTTCCTGCTCCAAATATATAAGAAAATAATGCTAAGATATTGCAGGGTGCAGTTACAGTTGGTAAATATTGATTTTCTGAGGACGACTACTGCAGGAATAGACAACATCTATATACTGCCTTCATGGATCTCAGTGGTTTACAAAGGGCAGGCAAATCTCACCATTTTACAGAGGAGTAAACCGACTAGTTAAGAGACCTTAAGAGATGCTGGGCACTCCATCGCCCATTAAAGTTAATAGAACCTGTTGGTCTTCATGTGCCCTAAGAGACAAGCTGAAGATCACACAGCAAGTCAGTTGCATTTGAAGACTAAGGGGCAGAACCCAGGTCTCCCGACTCCCAGTTCTATGCTCCATCCACTTGACCACCCAAAGGAAATTTACTATAAATTTTTGGCTTACTCTTGAAAAGCTTGATTTTCAGAAATATTCCTTTGCATTCTGCTCAACTCAGTGCACATTTAGTTAGAAAAATCAAACTTAATATGAAAATGAGCATTCTAACGTGAATTAATTGAATGAAATCATGTCCTAGACAAAACTGGATTTATCTGTTACCATCCAGCATGTCATCTTTACAACACAGTATGAACAACAAGTTCAGTACAAAGAGCAAAATTAATTCAGTCCTATGAGCTATATTTATAATGTACTGCAATTACTGGAAATAAGATATAGCACACAGAGGCTATTTTCAATATTGTTAGTAAAATAAAATGAATGTTCTGCCTGAATCCTTTTTCTAGTAAATCCTTTTCCATAGGAACAGAACCCACTCAAAATTAACTCCCCCTTTGTGAATATATACATATTTTCCTAAAGGCAGAATTTTGCAAGGATTCTCAAAGCCCTGAAACACTTTCAAGATTGCAGCTAACTGGCTTTGCATGTGAGTACTGAAACATAGCTTCTTCAACAAAATAATCTGTCTGTTCAGAGGTTCTTGCAGCTGCCATCTTCAACATCTGTACATGGGGACATTAAGTTGATCCCACAATGAAGGAGCAGCTGTCTCTTCATGCTTCAAGCCAAACTCTAATTAATGGAGTAAGAAGTTTTCCCCGTGGACAAGTAACTATCTACTGCAGGATTTTTTGACCATTCCTATGAAGCTACTGGTACTGTATGCTGTCAGAGACAGGACTAGAGGAACTAACAGCCCAATTTGATATAGCAGTTTTTATATCCACAACGTTAACTATTCTGGCACTTGTACAGGTATTACCATCCGTCTTGCATTAATTCATTTTGATACAGTACTGTTCTACTGCTTATACCACTCTGATTTGCAGATTAACAGCAGATGAGGCCTATGCCCAAGAAGGGATACTGTTTATGGCAGTGAGGAAATTATTTGTAGTAGATAAATTGTTTAGTGATAACAGATGTAACTGATTATTTACACTTCTGCAAATGTCTCTCATTCCACCAAGATGCAAGAAAATTAAAAACTTTGCAGTAAATAACTGATATGGGAAGAGTAACCAGCTTTATCTGCTAACTCTCAACAAAATAATGTGGTGTCTTATGCTACTCTGCCCCAAAAGAGATAAGAGAACGACATCTCTCTCCACTCTCAAACCTGCACAATCTACTGTAGTTCTGTGTGTGTTAAAATGGCATAGAAAAATTAACACAGTTTACTTGGACTTTACTTATCATCCAAGCATCTTCCATTTCATAAATAGGAATCTTACAGTTTGGTAGCACCTTAAACGTGCTACGTGCTGCCCAAATATGAAAAAAAAACCAACAGTCTCTGTCCCTAAAAGCTCACACTCTAAAAAGATAAGACAGAAAATCAACGTATTAAGAAAGAGGTATACACTTCCTTATTGTTTTTCTCCCTCTTTCTGCCTTTACAACTCTCACCCTCTTCTGTCCTGCCACCTTTATGTCTAGATGCCAAAGTCAACCTAAACTGCCATTACTGCCCTGGTGCACCCTCTTGTCAAACTTAGGCATATGTGTTACAGCCCTTGCTGAGTCTTCTCTAGTAGACAGTTACCAGTCTTGTGATCCCACATGCTCTCCAGCCACCTGGTTCTGCACAGTGTCTAGCACTCTATATTGTCTCTAGTTCTGGCCTCTCAAGCAAGCTCCAGGGTTCAGATTCCCCATCTGGCCCCCTTCCTTGGGATGTAGGACCCTGCAAGTCCAACTGCCCTCATCCCTGACACCAGTGCTGACCTTTCCAGCCCCCCTCATAATTAAGGCAAGCCCTCTCTAGAGGTCCACCCTCATGAGCATTCAAGATTCTGTTTAAGGAAAGAACACAAGGCTCACAAAGAAATTTCTCAAACACATGTGCAACCACACCTTACTTTACTCATAAAAAGCACACTAGAATCACAAATCTATGGAGAAAACAACCACCACCTGAATGAATTCCCTTCCCAGTGTCCTCTCTAGTCTTGAGTCTTTGGGGGTTTTTTTTAAGGTGCTTCCTGCCCCAACACCTTCTTGCACTGACAGCCATGAGGCATTCCAAGTGGTTCCTTCGTACAAGGATACAGTCAGCTTCGTCTTCTTAGATCCTGTGACCTGCTAGATGGTTGCTTAAGAGGTGTAGGAGGCAAGGCTTCAAGTAGCAAGCTGAGTGTCCCACAGTTCAAATAGGCAATTAATAGCCCCTTCCACCTTCCCACCCATGTGGTCATGAAGGAACGTATCAGTCTTCAGAGGGAGATCTGAGAGCTTAAAATGAGAAGCCCCCAGCCCATTTATGGATTTGACAGCCAGAAATTATGGATGCTGGTGTCCAGCTGCAGAGTCTGAAGATGTTTTGGGCAAGGTGGGTTTATAAAAAGGATAAGCACAGCCCATTTCCACCACCTGCCCAATAAACAGATAGTTGATTTTGCCTATGAGGAACCTAGTGATCTCTCCATTTCATCCTCTGAAGACTCCTGTTCTACCTGACAGAAAAGAGATGTTGTTATATGGGAGAACAAGTAACATTGTTCTGGGGTGATCCTCCTCGAGTTTTGTAAAGAATAGAAAATAGGTAGCAGAGGGGACCCCAAGACAGACTCTTATCTGGACCAACCCACTAGCTCGCCCTCTCCAGAGCACTCCGTATCTAAGAGGAGGAAAATGAAAGTGAGATTTTTCCTGCTACTGGGTCAGAGAAGAGCAATGAAAGATGGGGCCAGGAAGCCCACCTGCTGAGGAGGGGGAAAGTTTTTGAGAAGTTCTTTTGGAGGACAAATCAAAGATTCCTTTATGGAGGAAAACAGGAAGGCAACACAGGCCCCCTTGATCCAGGCTGCCACTCCAAGATGAGGAGACAAGAAGAGGTGAGAGGCCTACTTCCAATATATAATCTTGCGAACCCCTGCCTGACGCCTGACAGAATTCTTTTTATAAGTCACCTTGTTGGGTATCTAGAAGACTCTGTAAGCTGTTCCACTGAACCTTTGGTGATCTGCTGTAGTAGAGCATGTTCATTTAGATTTTAGCCACTCATATTCATGCCTGGCATAGAGCCACCACAGCAAGATCACAGCATGACCAGAAAGGAAGAGAGAGGATGGGCAGAACAGACCTGCTGTTGAAGATTTCAGGGGAGCAGCACCTAAGGGACAGCTTTTTCCATGAGCAAATTTCCTTTGCCCTCATTTGCACTGTGTCACTCCAAATCTCTGCTGAGACGTGGAAGAAAGATGGTGCTTCATCAGAGAAGTACCAGGATCAGCTGCTCATAGTGAGGCAGGAGAACATCTATGGAAGCCGCCTGTATGCCAAGAGAAGATGGAACTGAGCACAAACAGCTAAATCCAAGACTGGTTACCACCAGTCTGACTAACAAAGAAGAATTAGTCTCCATCTACATTGGTGGAAGATGCACCCCAAAAGTAGCATCAGTTCATTAGGTAGGAGAGCAGCATGGGCAACAGAGAGAAGAAAGCAGAAGGTTTCGTTTGGCAAAAGGACTCTGAACGAAGATTATATTATTTGTGGGCACACCGTTCACGTGTAAAATGTAGCACATCTTAGCCTTGATGCTTTATTGCTTCCCTGCTAACAGGAAAACTGAAAGCATGCCCAATACCCCTGTGTCCGATTTGCAGTAGTGCCTTGCTATTTAATCAGTAGAAGGAAAAGGGACAAAAGAAAGAAAAAGAAATCTCACCTATAAGTCACCTCCTCAGGGAAACAAACAACATTGGAGTGTCAGGAAATAAGGGCTTCTAGTCAGGAGCTGAACAGTGAGTCTAGCTTACATTTCTATATTTACTATCACTTCTCTTCAGATCTTCTCTATTATATCAATTCTTTTATCTGAGCTTCCCATTTCTCTTTTCACTAGACTGAGCTGGTTTTCTAGTAAACCATTACTTTCCATTTTATCAATTATAATCATTTGCTCAATGTTTTTAATAAAAATGTTGAGAACAGTTGATAAATTTCATGATTTTTAAAAAATTTTCATTACATTTTTCAACTTTTTCCAAGAAAAAGTAGCTACACTTCGATAAAAAATATTTTCCAAATATTTGGACCAGCTCTAAAAATTGTAAAGTATACATTGGCCTCCCACTCCAGGTTAGCTACTTGCACCCATGCACCTGTCAGCTCCCAGGGTAGTATACGACACCAAGGGTATCAGAGCTATATGAAACCTTCCTCTCTGTTGCAGGTCCAGGTCATGGACAGTGTCTCAGTGAGTCAGCCTGGGGCTTATCCTTCCCCACTGCTCATCCTTCCTCCACTAGCCGGTTAAGTCCGCCACTTTATAAGGAAAGAAGGGGAATGGGGTGGAACAGCCAGCAGATGACTTCTCAGAGGCAGGTGGAAAGCCTAATTTGCCCCACTTTAGCAGAAAGCAGGGTTTACATTCCCCTCCACTATTTTCTAAAGTGTCAGCAGAACCCTTGCTTCCCCTTTATTATTTATTATCCCTACCATCACCATGCTCATATGAGACAAGGAAACCACCAGCTGCCTCCCATAACCAGTCTACCACTGCTGGAGCCAGAGGGGTTTGGGATTAGGATAGGAGGATAATGAGATAACATAGTCCAGTGGATAAGACATAAGTCTGGAGCGATGGAGACCAGGATTCTATTCTTGGCTAAACCACTGATCTGCTGCAACAACCTGGGCAAGTCACTTCACCGTTCTCTTCCCCAATCCACCTTTCGTCTGTCTATTTAGACTGCAAGCTCCCTGGGACAGAGACTACCTCTCACTATGTATTTGTACCTCACCCAGCACAATAATGCTGTGATCATGGCCAGGGCCACTGAAAAACACTCTCTCTCTCTCAAACAAGATTTCCAGCACAGCAGCAGCTTCTAATTCAGCAGCTTCTAATTCAGAGAACCCTCCCAAAACATTCACAGGCAGAAGCCTGGGGTTTAATTTATGGCCTTGTCTTAGATCTAGTTGAACCCACACTTTTAGACACTCAGCAGACTGCTGTAACAGGATCCAAATACTTAATTAAGCCTCCAGAGTCTGAACAGGGTCCAGGCACTGCTCTGGCATGGGGTCTCTACACACACACATTCAGGATGCAAATTTTCTAGCTAGCACCCCCACTACTCCTGAGAGCTGAGTTCTTACAGTCCAATTACCTAGTCCCTGGGACCAGAATGCTAGCAATGAGAGCACTCTGGATTTAAATTTACCTCTTATGGGGCATGGGATAGGTATAGCAAGTAATACACACAGCGACTTTGCACAGGATTCTAAAACATACAGCATAGCTTTCCCACTGTCTTGGCCCCCCGTTTTTCCAGACACTAAGCACAAAGGCTACATTTTGTTATCCATCACTGTCTGGTGTAATTCTATTCTCCATGAGAAATAGCATTTCTGGAGAATTTTTTTTCCCCCTTTAGTTTTGTCTTCTAGTTGTTTTTAATTAAAAATTCCCTTTGATATATTCTACCACACTGGACATCAAAATTCAGTTTGTTTTCATTCTTATTATCTTATACTTTCCATTTTTTTATTTTTATCCTTTCATTAGCTCTTTTAGCATGCGTAACTAAAACATCAGGCCACTGCAGGTTTATGCCCTGAAATTTCCTAATTGTATTACTTCTGTTATCTGATTTTAAAAAGTAATGTTTTTGTTTGGTTTGTTTATTTTTTAAGTCTTAATACTTCCACGGACTTTTATCCCAATGGGCAATATCTGATGTAGTTCCATTTTCTGACTTTGTTTCCTTATTTTTTTTTAATTTCTTTTCATAGTTTCATTATACATAAAAACTGGTTATATACAAGTCCCAAGGAAGCCAACAAAAGACAAAGATGCCTTTTGAAAACACGGGTACGAAGCCCATGCTTTTCAAAGCCAAATCATTCGCGATACCTTGATAGAGGATAAATAGTTACATTGTCTAAACAAATTTCATGAATCATTTTAATACTGATTTTGGTACAGAGGAGAGCGCTAGGAGCGAAAAATCAATATTGTTGCCATGGCATTACATTTGCAAGAAAAAAAATCCAAAACCCAAACACCTTGCAGAATTATATGTGTGACCCAAAAGCCACAATAAAAAATACATGTCAAGAAAAAAAAAATCACTGCAAGGAGTAGAAAGGACACCTGACAGGTAGGTAGATATGGATCAGGGTACTGAAGAAAATTCAAATACTGAAATATTTTGCTTTTTAGAGAGGGATTTTTTGAAAGAATTAGAGTGACATTTAGGGGGTACGATAACAGCTCTGAAATATATATATTTTGGAAGGCAGTGGCCTGTGTCTTAAAAAAAAGGAAGCCTGGATGAGAAGGCAGAAGGATTAAAACAGCAGCTCAATCTGTGCTCTTTTCTTTCATGGCATGAAAACCACATTTTCTCTTCCACTTGTCACACACTGGTGCAAGGTTATCATATTATCGCAGCATGGGGACAAACAAAATTAGATACGCAATCTGTTCACAGGACTTGAGCGAGTGGACAATAAGTTTCTGCTCTCCAACACCCAATCATTTGTTGTGACCTCATTTGCAGCGCAAGCTTTCTACTAAAAAATCCTCAAACGATTCATTGTGCCACAGAAACCAATAGCTGTGGGTTGGTCTGATGCATATTTTTGGAATGCTCCAATAACATTAAGGTTATCACAACTCAATTCTTCAAAATGTGCCTAGCAGGAACTTGGATATTAATATTAATAAACAGCACTTCTTCAGCATTTTTAATCTTCAAAGAGCATTGCAAACAATTAGTTCATTGTACAGAGAATGCAATCAGCACCAGCAGGAGGATTGACTTACACTACTCTCAAATAGACTCTTCAGCCACTGCTTGGAGCAGGGTTGACAGGCTTTGGAGAGACCCTTCTCAAACTGGATGAAAGGGCAAGGCAATGGAAGGGAGAAGAGCAAGAGCCTAGTGGATTCAACCCTTAAGCAAAAGTTCTATTTACGTGTCTGAAAAAAACATTAAGTTATCTGTTAAACTAGGAACTTACTTCCTGGCAATATTGCAGAATCCCTTCTTTTGTTCCAATGCAGGTCTTGGTCCCTGAGGGGTCAGATTCCCATTTTCCGTTCTGAACATTCATATGCATATTGAGTTTGCCACAAAACATGGCAATTTGGGGCTCTGCCAACAAGCCAGCATTTCCATCAGTAGGCACCTGGAAATAGGAGGAGAACATTGTTATTAATTATTGAAACTTCAGTCCAAGGTGGTAACAGTTCGAATGAACTGGAATCAATAACTTCTGCTTATCCATGCAAGGCAGCAACTATGTGAATGGTTATATGTACAGAGATTTGGGAGATTAAAACAAAAATCTCTTGAGTAATTCAACACACAACAAACTCAAGACATGAGAGGTTTTAAATTGAAAACTCTTTGGGGCAGGGACTGACATTCACTGGAACCTTGTCTAGACTAAGATAAAAGATATATGTAGTTAAAACACTCTGGGTAACACGGGGCCCCATGTTAACTTCAGCTGATCAAAAATGGGAAAAGTTTTCATAAAACTTTGGCTCCTTTTTCATCTTAAAAAAAATGAAGATGTTCAACCAGCTCTGTTGAAATTAACACGTTTTAACACTTTTGTAGGCAGGAGAAGGTATCTTTTAATGTGTGTTAGCTGATATGATAGAGATGAACCCCAGCTTCCACCGACATTTCTAAAATACAGTTTACTCGGACTACACAAGACACTTAAAATGTGCTAGCTAAAATATGTTAGCTAACACATTTTAAAAATACTTTTGTTATCCTATTGTGGGCAAGCCCAATATGTCTTTACAGTGCCTGGTGCCATGGGCCCTCCGTCTACTTGAAGCATCTAGGTGTTACTAGAGTACAAACAACAAACAACAATTAATACCACCACCACCACACAATGCCTGTGTAATTGCTGAAGGGAGTCGCATGTGTAATTGTGTAGACTCTTATTTGATACATATAGTCAACAACCACAACAAAAAACCTTCAAGTTGTTATATCATAACTATTCACTGGGGCACAGTTAAAGATGGTCTGTGGAGCTTTATTTAGAAATGCCCTCATTTTTAAATTATTTCTCCTGTAATTATGTCATTTTATATTAATAGGATATTTACATAAAACTAAATATCTGAAAGTTTCTGTTTGGCCATTTATATATATGCATCTTACATTCAGATATCATATGAACCCCCAAGAATTTCTAAATGCCTTATAAACCAGTGCTTTCAGAGACTGCCATATGTTCTATAAACATCCTTCTGTCTAGAACTTCTCTTTAAATAACTCAATACTGAACCTCTTCACAGCTGAAATCATCCTCAAGATGCTGATTGTGCAATGAAACCATGTGACAGGAGATGAATCAGTTGTTTGAAATGAAAGAATCAGCAGATACATTAACCACAATGTTACTAACTGAAAGCAAGCTCTGGCAAGAATACAATGGAAACAGATGTCGAACATCAGCATCAGAGGGTATCACGTGCCAGCAGTGGTGAGCCCAAAATGGAAGACAGATAAGAACTGGGCATCTAAGATCCAGGTGATTGAGCAGCACTCTAAATATTTATCAATGATCTGGAAAAAGACAACATAAAAACATCACTGACAAAATTTGCAGACGAGACAAAAATTGTGGGAGTGGTAAATAATGAAAAGGACAGGTCACTGATTCAAAGCGATCTACATCATTTGGTAAACTGAGCACAAGCAAACAATATGCATTTTAATACAACTAAGTGGAAATGTATATATCTAGGAACAAGGAATGTAGGCCATATCTACAGAATAAGGAACTCTATTCTGGGAAGGAGTGACTCAGAAAAAGATTTGGGGTCTGTGGTGGATAATCAGCTGAACATGAGCTCCCATGTGATGCTGTGGCCAAAAGAGCTAATGCAACCCCGGGATGCATAAACAGGGGAATCTCAAGTAGGAAGAGTAAGGTCATTTTACCTCTGTATTTGGCACTGGTGAGACCACAGCTGAAACACTATGTCCAGTTCAGATGCCCACAAATCAAGAGGGATGTTGATAAATTGGAGAGGGTTCAAAGAGCTATGCGAATGGTGAAGGGATTGGAACATATGCCTTATGTTCATGCTCAAGTTGCTCACTCTAGTTATCTTAACAAAGAGAAGGTTAAAGGGTGAAGTGAGTACTATCTATAACTATCTCCAAGGGGAACAAATATTTAATAATGGGCTCTTCAATCTAGCAGAGAAAGGTATAATATGCTCCAATGGCTAGAAGTCAAAGCTAGACAAACAAAATGGAAATAAGGCACACATTTTTAATGGTAGGGGTAAATAACCATTGGAACAATTTACCAGGAGTCACAGTGGATTCTCCATCACTGATAATTTTTAAATCAAGATTGGATGTTTTTCTAAAAGATCTGCTCTAGGAATTATTGTGGGGAAGTTCTGTGGCCTGTGTTATATTGCAGGTCAGACTACATCAGAGATTCTCAAAATGTTGTCCGTGGACGACCAGTGGTCCGCAAGCTCCATTCAGGTGGTCCACGGATAGTTCCTCTAAGGTGCGTATCTGGGCAGCCGCACACAAGAGAATGAAGGGCCACCCACCTAATTAGTGGAGCCATGCAGGCATGGCTCCACTAATTAGGTGCCTGGACCCTGGAGAAGACGCACATGTAAGATGAGGTAGTTGCCTTGCAGGGAATAGAGGGTTGCGGGGGGGGGGGGGCGCAATGGGGTAAGAAGAGGGGGGAATTTGGGACATGCAGATAAAAAAAGACAACAACTTTCCACAGCTCCAGAGTTGTGGCTGCTGGGGAGAGATGGCCCTCCTTCCCAGCCTCAGCTCTATGGCTGCTTTGGCGGGGAAGAGACCCCGCCTCCCTTCCCAGCCCCAGCTCGGGGGCTGCTGCAGCGTGGGAGAGAGGGCACATCCATCACATTAGAAAGGTATGACTACTGATATTAAAATGTGAGTTGTGTGCTTTTATTTATAGAACAAAAAGTTTTATTATTATGGGTTTTTTTATATAGTGCTTTTATCCAAAGCACGGTACAATAGTTAGCTAACAGTACACACAACATTTGGAAAGATCATTAAGTAGTGCGCTAAGAGCCTCAGCAATTTTCAAGTGGTCCGCAAACAAAAAAAAATTAAGAACCACTGCACTAGATGATCATAATAGTCCCTCTGGCCTTGGAATCTAAAAATATGAATCATGACTACATACTAACATGTATTTTCACTCCAAAGTTCTCAGCGAAGACGGGGGGGGGAGGGGGGGGGAGAGAGAGAGAAGACAGTTGTAAAACCTAAAAGATGACATGCTCCATTTGGGGCTGGGATGAAGGAGATTACTTCAGAAGGGTACAATCCTAGAATTTAACTTTTAAGAAAAACAGAATTTGATAATTTCATCAATCATTGACTCTGTTCAAAAGTCAGCAAGAGTCAGCAGACATCCCCTTAACACTAGTAAAGCCAACCACAGACATCACACACTTCCTCCTTCCACCCCAACACACTCACACTCTTTGGATATTATTGCAAAGTCTTCTTAATTATCATCTCAGTGCTTGTCTTCACTACGGGGGTAAGTTGACCTAAGTTATGCTACTCCAGCTACATGAATAACATGGCTGGAATTGAGGTAACTTAGGTCAACTTACCCTGATGTCTACGTAGCACAGTGAAAACAGGAGGCACTCTCCGGCTGACTTCAAGTTAGTGTGTCTTCACTAGACCCCCTAAATTGATCCCTGCTGCATCGATTGCAGCAGTGTCAATCTCCCTGTAGTGAAGACCAGCCTTCAGTATACAACACTGTAAAAGCCAGCGGCTTCTTGCATTTCAAGAAGTTACCACCACTGTATTATCAGCACAGATAGTTCTAAACAAAACAAATCCATCCCTTCCTTAAGGTTAAAGCACAGTTTAACTTTGAAAATTATACATCTGAAATGATCTAGACAGTTCAGCAACACTGATAATGTCTGTGTTAACTGCATACGTATTGTAGTCAAGAGTTAATTAGTATAGCCATGCCATTTCAAAATATGGAAAACAAAATGTGTTCATGACTTGTTTTAGTAATTTGATTAGCCAGGGAGAAACCATACTTCTGTTTCAAAGAGAATTGTTAATTGTATACTTGGGCACCAACTTCAATTTTTACACTGGTTAAATCAGAAAAATAGTGAACTACAGTAAAAATAATTGTACCCACCACAAGCCAAAGACAAGGTGAAAGATGTGCCTGCATATTAAATTTCTAGTTTTGTCAGAAAAATGAAAAAAGCATGATGCTTCATAAGGGCACTAAAATAAACATGAACTTCCTTAATGCACATTTAAGAGATTGAGTAATTTCAACAAAAAAGAAACCCGTCGAGAAGAGCTGATTGGGAAGACTGGGATACTCTGTAAATTATTAAAGTTCATATATCATGTCAACCATGGAATGCTTTTCATTTCTCTCTACTAAAAATCAGTGATTAAAGGAAATGGTATCAAATCGCTAGGAAGAAAATACTAAAACGTATTTTTCTTTGATAACCTGGAGGATTATTTTACACAGGCTTCTTCACAGAAGAACTACAAATAGTTGCCTCGGTATTTAGGTTAGAAATATGTCACATTTGATATACTCTTCTGTAGGGCCCTATCAAATTCACGGCCATGAAAAACGTGTCACGGACTATGAAATCTGGTCTTCTATGAAATCGGGTCTTTTGTGTGCTTTTACCCTATACTATGCAGATTTCATGGGGGAGACCAGTGTTTCTCAAATTGGAGGTCATGACCCAAAAGGGAGTTACAGCGGGGTCGTGATATTGCCACCCTTACTTCTGTGTTGCCATCAGAGCTGGTCAGCCGGAGAGCGGCAGCTGTTAGCCAAGTGCCCAGCTCTGAAGGCAATGCCCCGCCAGCAGCACAGAGGTAAGGATGGCAATACCATATCATACCACCCTTACTTCTGTGCTGCTGCCTTCAGAGCTGGGCAGCTGGAGAATGGCAGCCACTGACTGATGGCCCAGTTCTGCAAGCAGCAGTGCAGAAGTAAGGGTGGCATCATCATACAATGCCATACCAACCTTACTTCTGCGCTGCTGCTGGCAGGAGCTCTGCTTTCAAAGCTGAGCTCCCGGCCAGCAGCCACCACTTTACAGCTGCCCAGCTCTAAAAGCAGTGCCACCACCAGAAGCAGCAGCACAGAAGTAAGGGTAACAGTACCGCAACCCCCACCCCCCTACACACCCTCACACAATAACCTTGTGACCCTCTGCAACTCCTCTTTGGGTCAGGATCTCTACAACTACAACACTGTGAAATTTCAGATTTAAATAACAGAAATCATGAAATTTAAAATTTTTTAAATCCTACGGCCGTGAAACTGACCAAAATGGATCATGAATTTGGTAGGGTCCTACTCATCTGTGATCCTTGAAACATCAGAATTCATGAACAGGGGTACAGTTTTACTAATCAAGTCCGACTGGGTAACATGTAACCCACATTATTACAAAATCCTCTAATTACTCACTGCATATTCATCTTTAAAAAGGGAAATGGACTTACTGCCGGATTCCATAAGTCTGACTACTTCCATAGCACAACTGAGGAGTGGGGGGAGGGATAGCTCAGTGGTTTGAGCATTGGCCTGCTAAACCCAGAGTTGTGAGTTCAATCCTTGAGGGGGCCACTTAGGGATCTGTGGCAAAAATCAGTACTTGGTCCTGCTAGTGAAGGCAGGGGGCTGGACTTGATGACCTTTCAAGGTCCCTTCTAGTTCTAGGAGATAGGTATATCTCCATATATTACACACACAGAGAGAAAGCTTTCTATTTCTGTTTGGCATGTATGCATATCCAGTCTATGGCATTACAGTTGTTTAATATTTTATAATAGATATAAGAAATGGAATATCATTTAGTTTCCACATTCTGTCATAAAATTTCAATGATATAAACTTGTAAAAAATTAGTCTTCAAAACATGAAGCAACGTCTGCCTGAAATTGCAAAAAGCCTGAACCAATGGGCTTTGAGGTATCAGCTGCTCCACTGATTTCAGTGGATGCTAACTCAGATGACAATGTTATTTTAAATGTCAACACTGTCAGCTATTTCACTGTCCAAGAGCACTGAGTGCCATATATGAAAATTTCCCAATGTTTCCCAACGTGTGGGAAACCCATTGACTGAAGTGAACATCGCCTCTCCAGGAGAGACTTAGAAGCATCAGAAATTTGGAATGAAGGCTGCGTTTGCCACAAAAAAGCCACATGTATTTTACACTAGGCTATTTTGGAAAAAAGAAAAGGCCTGTTCTTCTATCACCAGTTCAGCTCCAGCAGTCGTGGCAGTAGTCAGAGTACTAGCGCAGACAGTGTCAGAAGCTGCCAGCATTTTTACCACAAGATCACTCAGACCCACTCTGAGCAAGGTTAGACAACAATAACAGATGTGCTGGCAGCAGTAGCCTAGTCTACAATGCAGAGGAAGCTGAGGGACCTTTGCAACAGGCCTGAGATGGCCACCCACCTACCAGCAAGACTCAGTCCTCCTAGCCCCTACTCTGCTGAGTCAAAATACAACACAAATTAGGGTCTTTAGATTCTAACAAATCTTGTCAGGAGAGCACAGTGATGACGTATGGGCGGGGCAGGGAAAACAAATGAGCCTTAGGCTTGTGAGGCGGAGGGCCCAATGTGCAGGGGCGGCTCTATGATTTTGGCCGCCCCAAGCACGGCAGTCAGGGAGCCTTCGGCGGTGTTTCTGCAGGAGGTCCACCGGTCACGCAGATTCAACGGCAGTTCTGCGGGTGATCTGCCGGTTCCGCGCCTTCAGCGTGCCCGTCGCCAAATTGCTGCAGATACACCGCCCACACGAAAACTGGCATGCCCCACCCTCCCCCAGCCTTGCCACTCCAGGCACGCGCTTGCTGCGCTGGTGGCTGGAGCCGCCACTGCCAATGTGGGAGGCTCACTCAGGGTTCTCGCTTTCCATGGGCTTCAGAAATTTCACAGGAGGCATTCCCTCCATCTCCTCCCCCCAACCCCAGGCTCTCTTCAGATGCCTCACAGATCTCCTGGAGGCCTGCAGGATAAGGCTTTCTAGCTACAAACCTCAGCGGGCCCACTAGGGGAGAGGACTGAATGAATGAGAGCAGGGGACACAGAGGTAGGATACTCAAGGGGCATTCCCCCCATTCTGCTTTTCTGGGGAGTGAAGAACTTCCTCAGCTAACTCCTGCTGCTCCCTGACTTGCACTGGTGAGTTCTAGGCAAGCTAAACATAGCTACCAGTCAGCATGCCATTGTAACATTACTAATTCAATTTGTATTCATTTTTGAAATTTGACAAACTCAACTCAGCTTTGGTCCTGTTGAGTAGATCATAGCTAGGGAATCCAGTAAATTAGATTCTCTCTCACCCTGCCACCACCACCTCTTTCCTCTTCTTCTTCCCCGATTTCTGCTACAAGGTAGCAACAAAGTTATATTTTTCCAAATGCTGATGAAAACACACCTTTTTAGGGTGTCATAATTCACGAACCTCTTGTCCAATTCATTTCAAAATTGGTAGAGAATTTCTACCTTGGCTTACCTATCATGAAACATTATGATGTTTAGAGGCAGGATTAAGATTGGGCTCCTACAGGAACCTGTTACAGTATTAAATACGAGGCCTCTCCTACAGCTTCACATTGTAGATGAAGTGTCAAATAATTAGCTGAAAGTTGAACAAAAATTTGGATTTGTAAATAAAATTGGTCCACACTAGTGTCTGAACTCTTACTGAGATCATGATCTCCAAAAGCATTCAAATAGGACTCTGTTCATTTCCCTATTTTACAAACCAACACAATTCTTTCCAACTGTCATTTTCTTTAACCTTTTATAAAAGCAGAAGGGATTTCATTTTCTCTTTTCTGTCAAGTAAATAAAAGGATTTTCTGTGGCACCATACTGTGCTCTTTCAAATTCATATGCATCCTTCTTCCACCATCAGAATTTAGAGGGAACATAATAAAAAGGAATAAAAGATTAAGTAACAAAGAATTACACTTTTGTTATTTTTTTTTCTGGCCTGTATAAATCCCCACTGAAAAACATTTAGAATTAAAGCAGTTACCTGCAAAAAGCAATGTACTAAATTCCATTAACTTTAGTAATGTGTCCTAAAGACCACAACAGGCAGGCTATTTAATTTGTTAGTCTAAACAAAAGCACATCGATACATAAAATCATCTAAACGACATGTGCTCTGGGAGACAATTCATAGTTTTCCTCCTTCTGCCAAATTTATTTTAGCAGATTTACAATGTGAGTTCTGCTCAAAACCACAGCTCTAAAAGATCTGAACTGTGGCTGTATTTTTACTCTACAAACTGCCTGTAGGTTAAAATAGCTCACAAAAATCTACAGCGAAGGGTGTATACTATAGGCAAATCTTCTACAGAGCATTAATGTTTACTGGACAGGTGGGTTTTTTTTAAAGATTGCATTTCATTTCTATTTTGGAACAATAAAAAAAATCCCATTAAACCTACAAAGCAATATAAATCTTAATATTGGTGACTTGGTGGCTAGCAAGTGAGTTTTCTGTGATCTAGGTCTTTACTTAACCTGTACCCATGCTGATAGTGACCAAATATAGTTAGCATCTGAGAGATGGTCAGAAAAGACTCAAATATCTATGGAGTCAGAAAGGCTACCTCATGAAAGCCTCCATTTGGCTCTCACAATCTCAATCATGCGGAAAGATTAAATGGGACCGCATTTCCTCTCTCAGCCCTATTGATGGTAGCTCCTGAATAAGGTTGAGGAGCATTGGTCAGTGCAAGGAAGTGTACAGATGTCTGTGTACTCTTTAAAAAAAGGTTTGTGGTAATACAATGAAATCTGTGAACTATTCTACCAGTTCTAAACCAAGTGAAATATAAATATGGGCAAAATTTAGCTCATGATTTTGGAACGGTGTACAAATGTAAGCTGCAAGCCTGTTCTCCAGATCAGATGAAGTTTTAGCCCTTTGTATATTGTGTTGATTTATCTACTGGTAGTAAACAGAGTTATTTATTTAATTGGAGGTTTTCTCAGTAAAATTGAACCCACTGTTATCAACAAGTTTTCCTAAGTGAACAGCACTTGTATAAGTCAACTATTCAATGGAATTAATTTGTAAGTTCATTTTATTCTGCTAAAAATTTACTTGTGCATCCTTCTATTGTGTCTCTATTAGGAATCCCAGTGGTTAAGAACTTCAATTCTAGTTAGGCTGGCTAAGTACATTGTCTTTTTCAAAATACTGATTGCCCTAGTCACATTTAGTGAGTTTTGTCATTAAAATTTAAATATTACTATTCCTCTACTTCTCATATTTAAAAAGAAATTTAAAAAATTAAAAAACTGGCCTCATACAATCCAATCTTGCTTCTTAAAGTAGATAAACATATGTTCAAAGACTCTTGCCAGAAAAATAGCAACAGTCCTTCCTCCATTTATACCAGGGGTCGGCAACCTTTCAGAAGTGGTGTGCTGAGTCTTCATTTATTCACTCTAATTTAAGGTTTTGCGTGCCAGTAATACGTTTTAATGTTTTTAGAAGGTCTCTTTCTGTAAGTCTATAATATAACTAAAATATTGTTGTATGTAAAGTAAATAAGGTTTTTAAAATGTTTAAGAAGCTTCATTTAAAATTAAATTAAAATGCAGAGCCCCTGGACCAGGTGGCCAGGACTTGGGCAGTGTGAGTGCCAGTGAAAATCAGCTCGTGTGCCGCCTTTGGCATGCGTGCCATAGGTTGCCTACCTCTGGTTTATACACACTGATCAAACAGTTTTCATACGTGATAGATAACTTAGTGATCATATTCGATGGCTCACAGGAGTAATTCATAAACCAGAGAATAAAAAAGACCTAATACTTAGATCTTAGATGTCAAAAAGGTCTTTGAAAAAGCAGAGGACCTTTCCTAAAAACACTGCTATTGGAGATGGTGTTGGGAGGCAATATGAAGACTTGGGTAACATAAGAAAAAGGATAAAAGTTAATGGGGCCACATGACAAAAAATTTCAACTATGAAGAGGAAACAGACATGGTTGACCTCTATCCCCCTAGATGGTTGCCTTCTTTATTAAACCTGTGGCACATAAAAATACACCAGAATAATAGCATAACGGATTAAAATAAATAAAATGGAAAATAAAACTGTACTGTATGTTGATGTTGCGATACTAATGGTTGCCGACCCAGTACAATCTATGACTTACATACTGAATGAAATTAATGAATTTGGTGATATCTGGTTATAAGTTATTCTACATCTGAAATACTAAATATAGGGCTGGAGGAATCGATGATTAAACAGCTGCAAGTTACATTTGAGTTAGTGCAGTCTAAACAAAAAAACCCCACATAGGAGTAATATTTCTTATAACCTCAAATAGCTATATGAAATTAAGTTTCCTTCCAATATTTCAAAATTAAAAATTAATTTGTTGGATTGGAAACAACTACAGTCGCCTTGGCAAGGCCATACTGCAGTCATAACAATCAATTAGCTTATGGTTGGCAAAAATTAACTTTCTATTTCAGGCTGTAACAGTATAGATACTAAGAAGAACTCAAGAAGAAATTCAGGCAAGAATTTTATTATATTTGTATGGGGCAAAAAGGTCCCACAACTTATATAAGAAAACTCTACAAGACCCACTCTGAAAGTGGGATTGGCAGCAACAAATTTACTGAAATATTATTATTAAGATTACTATCACTATAATACTATGGTGACTCCAGTAAATAAAAGGACAGATCCCCCAACATCCGTGTCATGGAGAAATAAACTATGGGAAATCCTTTCAACTGAAAAAATAACAGTCTTATATAATCTGGTAATGTATGGTTACCATTTTGGGGATTTGAAAAAAAAACTATGGAGATAATAATAAGAGGTTAACCAAACACAAGTGGGTCTTTTCAAACAGTAACAAATACAACTTACAAATAAGTTTTGTTAATACCTGCATGGGAAGTTCACATATTCGTTTTGTCATTATTAGCAAAGTTAAAAAAATTCACAAGAACCTATTTTTACAGTTAAAGACATCTTCCTTACCATACATTTCTAAACACTGCATGCACTACAGCAGAGAACTAGGAAGCTGAGTGCTAGTATTTTAAGTCATAAAATATATGTGTTTATATAGCATCTAGCACAATCAGGTCCTGATTCTGATTGGGCTCTCTAGGTGCTACTCTAATACAAACAAGTAATCAATAATAATTATCTACCTCAAGCATTCCATTAGGCATTGATCCTTGAAATAAAGGTCAAGTTAAAATAAGCACATTTGTAAGAAAAATTCTATGTATGCTAATTATCATTGTATCCAATGATTTATTGGTTTCATTCACATTAATGAGAAGCTTGTATCCTGCCAAGAAGCCTTTTGTGTACTGAAATGTAATTACATAATCAACTCTAAAGTACAGAGATGCAGTTTCTAAATGGTAACGTTGAGCACCTTAAAATAAAGCTACAGTGTGGGTTCCTAAAAACTTGCCTGTGGTGTTAACCTCCCCTCTACTGATCATAAAGACTTTCAGACAGATTAGTTTCCCAAAGACGAACTCATACAATACCAATTACCATTTTAACAGCAGCAATTTAGTTTATTACTCTTATAGAAATACTAATACCGCCAAACGTATTCATTAAATAGTAATCATACATTATTCTACTCACTTGAAATAGAATCCAGAAGGGATGTTAGGTACTTTGTTGCATAAAGGTGTGCCAGAAGTCGGGCAAATAATTACTCAAATTAGGTTGGGGGGATTCACACTATAATAATAGCTATGTTAGTCTTCGTTGTACTACTATAAAAATGCACTAGTGACTAATCATCGCTGTCTAGTATATAGACCACAATTTTAAAAAAATGGTTGCCTAAAATAAAATAGGAACTTCGGAAACTAGCTTTAGTGTACTCCCTGCCTTTTTTTTTTTTAATTGTATTATCTTGGCCATTATCATTTTTATCAAGATAGGCTCTTCTAACTTTCCTCCATGACAAATTCAAAAGTTAAAATTTGAGAATGCAAACTACCCTAAATATAAGTCATACCAAAATAATGAATGCTTGGTTTTATAAGAAATATCTGGATAGAGCTTTTTGGTGCTTAGAGCTTGTTTAACTATTTAATAAGGCACTTGACCCCAAGGTCAAGGGGGGGGGAGGGAGGTGAAAGCAGAAGTATAGCTTTTCCCCTCCCCCAGCTAAGGTATATAAGAGATATAGAAAGGATTGATGCAAACAATTTTCTTCAAAATGCTAGGAAATGCCAGTTTCTACAGTTCAAAATATAAACCATTTATATAACTTGTGAGATTGATAATTTGTATCAGTGCAAAGTGCTGATAAAAGTTTAACTCAGGGGTTCTGAAACTGGGGGTTGGGACCCCTCAGGGGGTCGGTGAGGTTATTACATGGGGGGGAGTCACAAGCTGTCAGGCTCCACCCCCAAACTCTGCTTTTCCTCCAGCATTTATAATGGTGTTAAATATATTTAAAAATTTTTAATTTATAAGGGGGAGGAGGGTCGCACTCAGAGGCTTGCTGTGTGAAAGGAGTCACCAGTACAAAAGTTTGACAATCACTGGTTTAACTACTCCCGAAAGCCAAGAAAATCCACTTTACCTTAGCACAGCCAGAAGTGCTTGAATTCTCTTAGCTCTCATTACTATTTCACCTTACAGTAGATTTCCTATGCACTGTTGTTGCAGCCGTGTTGGTCAACTACTGCCATATATTTTAGTCAGAAAGCATAGCTGTATCAGGAACACACTAAGTAAGTGGATTAAGTGGATTAAGGAAGCCTTGTGAGAGGATACCTTGTGAGCTGGGTGAAATTTTTTTCTGCAAATAGTAAATTAGTCAAAAAGCATTTTGGAGGACACCAAAACTATTCACAAATTTGGGTCAAATTTGGCAAATAATCTTAGCAAAAAATGAAAAAAAAAATTCAGAAGTGTCTATTTTCAATCCACACTTTGTTTTCAAATGTCATTTCAATCAACATTCAAAACATTTTGTTCAACCCAAAACATTTTTCTCACTGAAAGGATTAAAAAACAAAAAACTTTTAAAAAATTAGTTTCAATTCAAAACAAACTGAATATTTTTCTTCAGGTTTTTTCAGTTCAGCCACCAAAAACAAAACACAAACACACACAAAAACCAGCTATTTGCTCAGCTCTAGCATGACCAGTAAGTATAACAAGAGTTTGATTCCCCACTCCTATATCCAGTAAATTTGCCATTACTTTAACTGAATTAAAAAAAAGCCTATGTAATTGAAGGTATCTATCTCAAGAAGTTTTCACTGAGATATCAAAGCTATATAATTTAGCACCAGATAGCCGTGACTATCAACATAACTACAAAGGGCTACCACAGCAGGTGAAAGTAAATTTTAGCAGACTTTGCAAATGCTGTCTCAAATGTTGCCACTCCAAAAACAGTTCCTACAAACACTACATCTTTCAAAGGGTTGCCTCTATTGTGCAAAAGCTAGTCTCAAACTGCAATAAGCTGCAAACCAGATCTTTTCATATCACAGTTTCTAATTCGCTGCTATCTGCAAGGAGAGTACATTCAGCGTTCAGCTCAATGTTTACATTTGATACAAGAGTAATGTATTCATTTTGATGTGAATAACAATACTTGATGAAAGTTCTCTCAGCCTTTCTCATTGCTAAGACCAGGTCTACACTACAGCTTTACATCATTATAACTACGTCGCTCAGGGGTGGGAAAAAACCACACTCCTGAGAGATGCAGATATACCAACCTAACCCCTGCTGTTGACAGAGCTGTGTCGATGAGAGAGCTTCTCCCATCAACACAGCTACCACTTCCGGTATAGGTGGATTAACTACGCCGGTGGGAGAAGCTCTCCCGTCGGCATAGTAGCGTCTTCACTGAAGCGCTATAGCAGCACCGGTTCAGCTGTGCCACTGCACCTTTTTAACCTTCTGACCCACTACACAGTATTCAGTGCAAGTTCTTAAACCCTTTCCTGAAATTACAGGTCTGGAGAGGACTGAATATTACGAGGATAAGTTTCCATTCCTACGGTGTTATACCATCCTTCCAATATTATGCACACAGACTGTCTTCAGACTTTAGTTTGAGAGTTTTCTGCCTATTAAAACAAATTACAGATTTGATGCAGCTTGCTTCATTTTAAAACTATGGAAACCATATCTTCCCAGATGTGATTGCTCAGGGTAGATTTTTGTATTGTTTTGGGTTTTTTTAATACTTAGATTTAGAAACTGAAGAAGATAAAGATTACCCCAAAAAATGGTAACCATTAAAAGATTTAAGACTTAGATTTTCCACATTGGCCCACCAATAGAGGCCAAGTGGTCATATTCTTTCTGAAATGAGCAGTGTTAAACACTCGATAGTCCGCACAATATATAATCTCTGGCACATAAACAAAGACCATCTTTAAGGTAGAGGGGGTTCATGGTTCAATCCAATAAAGTGCCACTCTAATAAGTGGCCACATACATAATCACATACATCATGGTCACCAGCTACACATTGAGCAAATAAATTTAGAAATTGGTGCTCCCTTCCAGACTTTATTTTAAATCAAGTCAAATTTTGACTATAAGAATCTGGCTGACTCTGGTTATGCAAAACAATGTTTTAAAGCATATAAAGGAATGATTGTGGAAAAAAAAATCAAGGGATGCAATTTAAACTCCCCACCTCTCCCCTTCAATATACAGACAAGTAATGGAGAAAAGAGTCGTCTTGTAAATTACAGCAGTAAAATGGAATAGATAGGGAACATTGAATTACTGTTTTTATAGGCCTTCTCTTACAAATTACAAGGCTGGCTGCCTGCCAAAAATCAGGAGACTGTTTCCAGGGACAGATGAGAGATTTAATAAGTTGTATGAGAGTAAATGTTTGTTAAACTGAACATGAATAATTTGGAATCAGGCTCCAATATCTTCTTGTTATTGTTAGTGCAGGAGCAGCAGTGATGGCTACAATTAAGCATCGTTATCAGCAATATATAAAACTTGTCACCATTTGGGCTGAAATTTTACAAATGTAGTCTCTGTTTGAAAGTGAACAGTTCTGGGCAAGTGTATGCAAAACAGCCATTTTGGACTATAAAAAGAGAGGGAGAGAAACCCACTACAAAAAAAGCATAGTTTCTCTCTGAACAGCTCACTCCGAACTGACTGAGGAGGAGAAAGCTGAAATTTTGCAGTCAAACAGCCTTCACTGACAAGCATTCCAGAGAAAACAGACTTTGAATTGATCTAGTTATAATTTGTTTAATCTGTACACATGCAATACATTCTACACGGTTCTCTCTCACTATGTTCATAAAGAACACAGCAAAAGTCAAGACCACACTATCTGTTAGGAAACTTTGCCCCTTCCCCCCGGATGAAGTTCTGGCCTCAGCGAGCCATACACTGGTCACCTCCAGACTGACTTATTCCAAAACGTCAAGTTCTTGGAATGTATTGGGACCAACTTCTTGTTTCAGAAGATGAAGGACATAACAAGGGAGACGAACATTTTACACTCGATTTTGACTAGCAGGGGCAAAATGACTGCAAATCTGAAGATGGAAGGTAATTTGGGTGAAAGTAATTGTGAAATGACTTCATGATTCTATGGAAAGGAAGGAGTCAGAGGAACATAATAAGAACAGTGGACTTCAAAAAAAGAACACTTAAACAAAAAAATAGCAGGTAGGGTCCCATGAGAAGAAAATCCAAGAGGAAAAGGAGTTCAGGAGAGCTGGCAGTTTCCCAAAGAGACAATACTAAAGGCACAATAGCAAACTATCCTGACATGAAGGAAAAGCAGGAAGAATAGTAAAAGACCAACACAGCAGCATCTGAAGCTCTTTCATGACCTGAAAATAAAAAATGAATCATACAAAAAGTGGAAACATGGACAAATTGCTAAGGAGGAGTACCAAAGATGCAAGGATGTAGAAATAAAATTAGAAAAGCAAAGACACAAAATGAGTTACACCTGGCAAGGAACATAAAAGGCAATAAGAACAGGTTCTATAAATATATTAGGAACAAGAGAAAGACAGAGGAAAGCGTAGGTTCACTACTGAGAGGGAAAGGAGAGCTAATAATAGAGGACAGCAAGACAACTGAGGTGTTTAATGCTCATTTTGCTTCAGTGTTCACTAAAACAGTTAATTGTGACCAGGTGCTTAACACAACTAATATTAACAAAGGTGAAGGAACAAGCCAGAATAGGGAAAGAACAGGCTAAAGAATTGTGACAGGTTCCCCGGGGTGCAGCCTGGGACTGTGGGACCACTGTACCCCCTTAAGTCTCCAGCCTGGCCTGTCTCTCACAATGCTTTGCTAGTGACAAGTAGCAAGCCCCTCCAGGCACTGTGATCACTCAGCACAACGGCATGTGGAGCCCCACACCCAGCTATATTGCATGAATGCTCCCAGAGCCACTAATGAATCACACAGGGAAAGGCACCAGCCAAATCCCCACAGCTCCCAGTCTCGCACGTCAGGAATATATCATCGTGCACTGCTCAAGATGAGCAATGCAAATTTATTAATTAGTTCACCACTTCATCAATGGAAAGTGGCTATACTCCAGCCTTTGCAAACCTGAGCAGTTTTGCCACACACTTCATACAAATTCACTGGTGAAGATAAACAGCAAAATAAGTTTATTGGCTACAAAAGATATAGTTACTTAAAATCTAAGTGATAACTAATTCTGACTTTTTTGCCTATCAAAAGAAAAGAAAATATAAGCACGCAGTCTAAACTTTCACCCTATTAGGCTGGGCAACATCTATATCGGGGTCTCAAAGTCGGCCTGCGGGCCATCTGTGCCCCAAGAACCTCCCCACTGCAGCCCGCAGAAGAGAAACGCAAGCAGACACACTGCCAGCAATGTCTGCAGCAGGCACCGCCCCCCTCGCAGCTCTCATTGGCTGGGGAAGAGGGACAGCGATACCATCACTAGTCGCAGGGCAGAGTCAGCCATGGAGGCAGCATCACTTTTTTCCACAATAAATTTAAACAAGTCAAAATACCGGACACAACTATCTGATGCACACCTTGCTGCAAGCCTGAAGGTTTCAACTGCTTAGTCACTGAGGCCAAACATCAACAAACTGACAGAAATGAAGCGTTGCCGGGTGTCTGGCAAACACTAAGAACTCTCTGGCAGGTGAAGTACTATATAAAGTTTTATGAGTTTTATTATTTCTAAGAAATTCTAAATAAAAATACAATATAAACGTTTTCTTTTCTGAACACCATCTTCAGTGACATTCCTGGCCAGCTGGGAGGATTTGAGGACTGACACTGGCCCTAAGGTAAACTGAGTTTGAGAACCCTGATCTAGATTAAGCAGTTTCTCTCACCTATTGCAGTTCATAGTACACAGATTTCATCCTTGAAACCTGGGCCAGTCTTCTCTGCTGGAGTCTCAAGTCTTCTCAATATCCTTGTTGCTTGCAGCATAGGTGGGGGCAGGAGAAAGGCCACGCACTGAGACCCTCAGTCTCAGGTGCGTGGGGAACACAAGTCCAAGCATGTCTGGTGGGCACTGCTGAGTCCCCAGGCAAGGTTGCCTCATGCAGGTGAGTCATTGAATTGTAGCTCCCTTACTGGACAATGGCTGTTGATGGGCTGACACCCCGCCCAGGTGCTGGTTACTTTCCTTGCTGTTGCCTCTGGGGAGCTAATATCTGGCTGACTCCCCAACTCACAGAATGTTTTAGGCTATGGCTACACTTGCAAATTTGCAGCGCTGCAGCAGGGTGTGAAAAAACACCCTCTGCAGCGCTGCAAATTGCGGCGCTACAAAGCGCCAGTGTAGTCAAAGCCCCAGCGCTGGGAGCGCGGCTCCCAGCGCTGTCCGTTATTCCCCACAGGGAGCTGGAGTACGGACAGCGCTGGGAGAGTTTTCTCCCAGCGCTGGGGCTTTGACTACACTTAGCGCTTCAAAGCGCTGCCGCGGGAGCGCTGTCGCGGCAGCGCTTTGAAGCGCTAATGTAGCCATAGCCTTAGTGACAACCATACAACACAATTCTCATAACTTCATATGCATTAATGATAATATGACTTTCAGCAGATCAGAACCTTTCCCCTGATACCTTACAAGGCATGCTTTATATGTAATATCACAATTATATATCCAGATGAGGAATATGGGGATTACAAGACACTCCCCCAAGGTATAGAATGTCACAAGAATATTTAGAGAAGTCAGATATATTAAAGTCATCAGGGCCTGAGGAAATTCATACGTGGATACTTAAGGAACTCAGTGTTTGAAATTTTACTTACAGTACATTACCTAAACCAATGAAACACTAGGAATTCTACTTTTAAATTTAATTCCTACTTTCCTTTGAGATATTTTGTCTATTATAAGGTTGTTTACAGAACAGTGGCAACAGCCAACATAAAATAATCAATTTTATTAACCTCAAGTGTTCATGTAAAAGCAGATTTTCTTTGTTGCGTGTGTCATATAATGTAATTTATCAACTTAATCCTAAAAATGACTGAAATGATGTCATTATATATATATATACACACACACACATACATACACACACACACACACACACACACACTACATACCCCCCTTCTACAGCTCAGATAATGAACTGCATCTAGTTTGACACCACAACACATTCAAATATGCCAGAATGCAGTATACAACATATGCTGGCATAAAGTACTTCCATCAAATCAGTTGGCCACACTAAAGCAACACTGTCACCTAGCACTATTCTAATACAATGAGAATCAGCCGCTATATCCCATACATGAAAAGTAAAGAGTACCCAATAGTCTCTTTTACACTCAAGCCAGGTTTTCAGAAGAGCTTAGTGCCCCTCAGCTTCCACTGAGATCATTACTGTAGATGTTGGGTCCAATCAAGGCAAAGACAGAGGGGTGCGATTTTAGGTAATATGGTTCCTGATAAAAAGATGTGAGCAAAACTGTGTAAAACATGACTGGCACTCTATTCTCTAAATAGTCTAACAGATACCACCTGGTATCTATTGAAGTCCTCTGATATGAATTCAGTTTATATCAAGTCTCAGTGAAAAAATATTTAGAGACACATTTTCCAAAGTGCTCAGCAATTGGAACCTCATTGTCAGAAGAGCACAGCTTCCAATAAGGCCCCAAAAGTGGCTAGATATTCAGACACTCAGCACTCAGCTTCCAGGGAAAACAAAAAGGAGAGCTGAGAACCTAATAAAAGATACACTCTAGAACACAGGACACCAAAATGTGTCAGCACTGGTTAACACAGTGTTTCCTTTAAAAAAATTTTAGCAGGACCCAGATTACCTTAAAAATACACACCTATATCCTTATCAGGATTGGATCTACAGTTGTTGTTCAGCCTTCAAGTTGGAAGAGGACTATGATATCACTGATTGGTTTGGTTTCTGTGAACACGCAAATGGCTGATCAGGCCAATTTGAGCTTTGAACAGTCTGTGGCACACTGAACAAGAGATGCATCTATGGGTTACTTGATTAGCAGCAGGCATGCTGCTGTTCTGAGATTTACACTGATGGCACTTCTGCTCTGCCTCAGTAGTTCTCCCCTGCTTATAGACTGTAGCTCTCAGAATGAGACATCATCGGGTAGAACAATCCTGAGTGAGACCTTCCCAAAACTCTGTGTCAATGTTGAAACGCCTCAAGGATAACTTGAGGGAGTCTTTGAAACATTTCTTCTGGCCTCCCTGAGAGTGCTTTCCCTCCTTTAGCTCACCATAAATCTTCTTTGGCAGTTGCTCATCTGACATTCTGGTGACATGGGCTGAACATCTCATCTGTGATTTCATCAACAAAGTATGGATGCTCGGAATATCTGCCCGTATGAGAACCGCAGTGTCTAGAACCTTGTCTTGCTATCTTACACTCACCAGTTTCCCCAGACAGCCCCTGTAAAAGTTATCCAGCTTCATAACGTGGCGTCTGTACAGTAATGATTAACAGGCATACACCAAAGCATTAACTAGGTTTTTAGTAAGATACTTGAACTGGAATAATTCCTGTGTCTTTGAGGGAAAAAAAGCGAAGTATAAAACTTTCAACAGACAACTTCAAGGGGCTGACTGAACTAGACATTAAACACAAAAAGATTTCTCTTGTACTGAGGAAGAGAGAAGAAAGGAACATATCATAGTTGACTTAATCATCACAAATCATCAAAAAGTCAGGATCATCGCTGAAGGGATCACCCCACAGAGTGAATCAGCTACCTTATTCTCAAGATATATAAGCAGTACTACCCTCAGCTGATATTGAGACTAAGACACAATATATCAGAAAGGGAACACACGTGAGAAGACTAATATAAGCTAGTGGTTTCACAATGTAGTTTGTGTCTCATTACAGTTATTCTGCAGAAAATTCAATTATAAAATTCACTTCTATTTCCAAGATTTCATGTTTGGGCTCCCCCCACATTTCCCTTTCCATGGAACTACACTGCCCAGAGGGGAAAGTCTGGAAAACACTCCTTAACACACTTACAACTGCCTTCACCAAACAAGGACACTCCACCAGAGAAGCAGATCACAGCATGGAACAAGGCACCCAAAGAACCTGTTTCAAATACCGGGGGGGGCGGAACACACGGCCAAAACAGAACTGATTGCACACTGACCACATACCTACCACCCCACCCTGGAACCCACACAGGGTATCACTGAACAGTTACAATCTATACTTGATGGGGACAACGTCCTGAAAGAAATCTTTCCCAAACCCCTTCCTCTGGCCTTCAAAACAACCCCCGCAGTCTCACCAAGCTTATCATCAGAAGCAAGCTGCCCACAAACAAGGACACACCAACTCAAAGCAGCACCAGACCCTTCCAGAACAACACATGCAAAACCTGTAAACATATCTTCACTGCTCCAATGATCAATACACCCCCATAACAAACCTTTCAAGGTCCATGGGTGCTACACGTGCCTATCACAACATGTGGCATACCTCATCCAGTGCATCAAATACCCCAAAAACTACTTAATGGGTGAAACTAGATAATCACTACACTCTCAAATGAACTCACACAGAGAAAAGATAGAAGATAAAAAAAAATAAAAAAAAAACATGATAGCACCCATAGGAAACACTTTTCACAAAATGATCACTTCATATCTGACTTCTCAGTCCTCACTGTCAAAGGAAAACTGCACAACACCTTTAAAAGACCAGCTTGGGAGATGGCACCTGGATGAATTTAAAGTACCAGGAATCAGGCTGGGTTGGAATGCCAAGAGAACAAAACCAAGACACAAACCAGAGGGAAGGGATCACAAATCTGTTACCAAGGGTCAGACCAAGTCAGGATACCAGAAGTTCAGGATCAGAAGGCAGAGACAGGTAAATACCAGACTGGTAGTCCATGGCAGGGTAAAGCCTAGCTGTATGGACAACTTCCAGTTTCCTCCTCTGGCGTAAATAGGGGCTGTGGCCCCATCAAGAGCCTTGGAGCTCTCCCAATCAGAGCATAGGGGCAGAGCTTGTGCCCCACTTGGGCTTCATGGAGCCCAGCTGTCTGTGAATTGGGAGGGTGGATGATTAGAATGTGATGACTATCAAGACCCCTATGGACCCAGGTTCAAAACCCATGGGGCATGACATTTCCCTAGTGCCATACAGCATATTAATGTTTCATAGAAAATTAGAATTCCTGACTTTCCCTTGCTTTAATCACTAAAATTCTTCGGTATGTGGCTGGGTGAGGATTCACTATCTTCCCCGAGAAAAAGTTCTTCAGTAAGATTCTTTTTGAGTTATTATTTATGCTACACAAATGTCATCCTGTCTAAAATGAGATTCGATTTCTTTTAGCCAACAAATACCAGACATGAATGAGCCAAAAGGGAACTTATCTGTCAGTGCTAGGATTAAGAGGCACACAGAGTTATTTGGATTAATTTCAAAGCACACATGTAAGTCCAACACAAGTTGCAGCATGATAGACTCATTCGTGTTAAGGCAGATTTTGACTGTAATATTAAAATGAATTACACAGAGGCTAATTGTTAAACTCTTTACCACAAAGGTCTGGACTTTTTAAATATTTCCCCTCCAGAGCAATATTGTGAGAAAAAGGAATGTAAAATGTGCAATAGTTTTCCAAGCTATTCTAAATTCCTTGAATCCATTACATGATAAAATATATATCTATATATATACATACATACATACACACACACACACAAATAGATGTGGTTCTGCACAATATTAATGAGCCTCAAAGTAATCTGTTACTAGAAAATCTACTATTCCACTAGTGATGAGTCACACACATATTAGTTCGTCATAGTAATATGCAACGTTGGCATGTGGCCTTTTTTTTGAAACTCCCACAGTCTTCAGTAGATGTTTTAATTAATAAATAAATAAATAAATAAATAAATATTTATCAAAATCTAGCTCTTACACAGTGCTTTCAATCAGTAGATCTCGAAGCACTTTACAAAGGAGATCACTATCAGAACCTAGACATAATGGAAGACCCACTGTTACTTCACTACTGTAAAATAGGAGATGTTTGCTAATGAAATGCAGATTAGTGAATATAGGTTAGAGAACCCTACTTTTCAGGCAAAAATGTTACCAATTAACATTGCACTATTTCAGAAATGATGTGATTTGTATACAACAGCAACAGATCTCAGTTATCAAAGAGAAGTATTAGGAAATAATCAGAGTTTAAGGAGAGATTATTCCAGAGTTCTAAGAGCAGAAGTGGAATCAGTAATGGTGGTTCTTTGAGATGTGCCCCCCTATGGGTGCTCCACAACCCACCCTCCTCCCCTCTACTTCACAGTTCTTGTCAATGACTCTGTGACAGAGAAGGAACTGAGGAGGGTTCCCCCAGGCACGCTGGTTAGCCTCATGGCAGAGTATGGGGCAGCGCATGCATGGGCTGAAAGGAAACTGCTACCAAAGTTCTTCTATCAGCAGCGCAGTGACACAGACACACCTACAGCGGAACACCCATAGGGACGCTACTCAAAGAACAACATGCTGGTTCACAATCTATTGGCTACCAATATTCATTTATTCTCCCACGCCTTCCATCCCCTTCATGCTTTTGTTATTTATTATTTGTATTGCAGTAGCACCTCAGAGCCTCACCCACAGACCAGGACCCCATTTGCTAGGCACCCTGGAAACACAAAGCTCCGTGGCCATATGAGTTTACAATTTAAGTATAAGATAAGAGACAACAGGTGGCTACAGACATATGGACAGACAAGGAAGCACAAGAAAACGAGACAATACTGGTCAGCATGATAGGTTTCATTCTGCATTCTTTCCAACACATTCTACCCAGCAGAGACCTATCACTCAACATGATCATGGCTGTACATCTCCAGAGAAGTGACAAACTGACTTAACTCACGTAGTCTTAGTGTGTGTCTAATTCTAGAAGATGTTGACAATAATAAAGGCATTACCATGCAAGTCAGTTATACTGAGGAAGTCTCTCCACGTGAGCAGATGACAAACTAAAAATCCAAAACAAAACTGAAAAGGCTCCCCACAGTACTGCACTAAATTTAAACCTCTGGCAACATGACAGTCGGAGAGCACATCATCAGTTACAGACCAACACATATTATGGCTGACAGGTGCTTGACAGTCTATTTTGTAAATCAATTTTTAAAAAAACATATTAATCAAAAGTTATGAAGAAGAGTTTAGTTCAAGTGCATAGGATATGGGAAATTCCATGCAGGAAGCCACTACATTTCCAGTGAGCTTCCTTTGTGTACAAAAGTAAACAAGCTGCATGTTCACAAATACACTAAGTATTTATTTGAATAACTTTGTATGGGATCAGCTTTACCATCTTTTCCATCTTTACTATGGAAGATAAGGTTCCACTCAAATACAGTTTTGTTTATTTCCATATATGGAGCTCAAGATACCCAGACACACATCCAAAGCACTTCAGTAAGAGAAGAAAATTTTCTTCTCTTCTAAAACAACTACATCCTTGTTATTTTTTTAAACCAATATTTTTTCAAAGATATTTGTCCTCAAGGACAGTTTAAGATATCTCAGTGAGTTACACTTGCATCAAAACAAGTGAAGAAAGTAAAATGTTTAGTGGAGTACTACAGAGAATGGTGTTGTATGTAACCCCATGTAACATTTTGTGTGGAAGAATTCCCTCCAGTGCAGGAAATATTGGTAAAAATGCTAAAGCCTGTGTTATGCAGAAGACCAGACCAGATGATGATAATGGTCCCTTCTGGCCTTAAAATCTACTCCCATTAACCTTGCAGTGGGATTTTCTTAGTGAAAATGTGACTGCAGCAAATACTAAACTATTAGGTTTTACTAAAACAAATGAGATAAACACAAAGACAAAGAACTAAATTTGTCCTTATTTATGTGAAAGTGTTTCTTTGCTCACAGAAAGGTTCAATAAATATTTCATAGTAAAAAAAACAACAATAAAGGATAGATTTAAAGGCAGCCTATTCAATTAGATCAACACCAAAACATACCTCAAGAACAAAGTTTCATATATGTTTATCTTCACTTAAAAGCATATGTCCCAAGAGTCTTTTGCATCTTAGTCCCATATAAGTAACAAGGCTTTTGATTTTCTTTTAAATCACATTTGTTTTACACATCGAATTTTGACCAATGTGATTCTAGGCACTATTTCTCCTTCAAGAAAATTGACTCATCCTTGCAGTATATCACAGCCACAGGAAAAAAGGGCAGAGAATGAATGTGACTGACTGGTGACAAAATAAAATCCCATAAGGCATGAGCTAGAAGCAGTATTTGCAGGTCTACAAGCGTCCCAATATTTACCCTTCCAACAACTAAAAAAACCCCACATAATGGGAAGCTCTCTCAAGTAATGAAATATATGAATGAAACAGAACACTCATTAATGCAAAGTAAAACTTCTTTGCCCCCCAAAATCTTAAACATTAAGTCATGTTTAAACAAAAAAAACAGGAAGTTTACAAAATTTAAATTATGCCATATTTGTTCTGAACCTAAAATACATTCACAGCATTCCATTGTTTCATATTAAATTGTATTGCTATCTGATAATACATATTATCCTGTTTTACGATATATATATTTCAATATCTTATCAATAAATCTATTACAATATCTTGTCAATGGAGCTATTGCAAATGTACAAAAATCCATTAATAGGTTTTATTAAATAATGATTCTGTGCAATGGGTAATTTTCTAAATGAAATGCCCAGACACAAATTGACAAGTACTCATGTTTCAGTAAGCTATTTCTGAATTAGAAACACAAAAACATTTGAAATTCTTCAGCTGAGCTCTTCTAAAAATTACATGCTAAAAGGTTTTTCCTTCTAAATTTGTAAGAATTAAGTTGCTCATGACCCTAAATACTGTATTCCAAGTTGTAATTATAGCGTGTTACAGCACTTCTGACAAATCCTGAACTCCAGCAAATATTTAAGAAAAAAGAAAATATTACTTGGTCCTCAGATCATCAGCATTAGAAAATCTCAAAATTAGACAACAAGTCCCCAGAGACAGTGGCAATACAAAATTCCTGCACAATTACCTCAACCCAGGGGAAGCTTCAACTCTATTTTAAAATAATATTTCCTGTTGTAAAATGGACTGGTCTATAAATCCATTAAATCTTCACAGGTCTGCTAATAACAGTTCCAGTTGTGTTGGTTAATTCTGTGATGTTATTTCTGTTCCTAAGAAATTGGACTGAGACCAACTCATTTCATATTGGTCATCAAATGGCTACACATTTCAATGTCTCTGTATCAAATCTAAACCCATGACTTGGAGCAGAACAGCTCTGATCCATATTGTTTTAAAATCTAATGTGAAAATAACTTCTTACTAATTTTTTGTGTGACCTCAGTCACTCCAATGGAGACAAAATGACAGTCATACAACAGAACCAATAAATAGGAGCTCCTATGAGTTTGTTTTTGTTTTGGAACAAACAACGGACTTAAGCCGTCCTCTTTTTCACCAGGTCAAGTAAGAATTTCCAGAACTGGTACTTTAATTCTGAACAGCATAACCACCTCAACATTTGGGGAAAAGCCCCTAACCAAGATTAAACTAAAGAGCAGTGTGACTGGAATAATTTAGCAGGAGAAAAAATAAGTATCTTTTCTGTAACCTGGCTGCTCACAATGTACACCAACGAAACGTGAGTACCAATCTCCAGCAGGCACTACACAAAAGGGAAGGAAAGCAGGAGGAATACAAGACCCACTGATAAGGGACACAATAAGTACTAATCATCTACCCTGACGAACATCTTAAAGCAGTGATTTTCAACCTTTTTTCATTTGCAGACCCCCAAAAAATTTCGAATGAACGTGTGGACTCCTTTCAAAATTCACCCTGTGGCCCATGGACCACTACCATAGAAGTTTTAGACTGAAAATTGAACAGAATTCAACTATAAAAGTTGCACAGCATTAGACACAATGCGAGAAAGGGTGCTAAACTGCGGGTTTCTATGGTAACGACAACACTTCCAGATTTTGACTTGTCAGTGAAAGGTATTCACATACTCTGATTGATCAGAAAAATGGAATGCCTTTTCTGGGATCTGAAACCTGTATCCAGCATGTGGTATTTTTTGATAGCTGCTTCACACAGTTCCTCCACAGAAGATTTCCTATTTTTGACTCATAAAGCAGCTACAGTTCATGGAGAGAGAGAGAGAGAGAGAGAGAGAGAGAGAGAGAGAGAGAGAGATCTTAATTAAGAATAGGACAATAGTATTTTTTTAAAATACCTCAGAGATACAGATTAGCAATTGCAAAATGTATGTGCCACTGTTCTGTTTGGACCCCTGAAGAAAAACAGAAAGGCTTTATCTTCACTTGAAAAAAGGTGGTGTTTTTCTACAGTGAGATAACCAATGCTCAGTAAAATCCTAGTGGAGATAAAGCAGTAGTTTTCACATAAACTAGTCTCCACCCAAACTCTTCAACTCAACCTGCTAGCTCATGTGAAAGCTACTAATTGATTTGCTTTCCACCTCAGTTAACTCGAATTAAGAAAACAACTTTTTTCCTAGGGAAGGCACGGCCTGTGTCATGATGAATGTTTTGAAGGCCATGATGATGATGAGACAGTGCTACACCCACTTTGGCAGCCCTAAGATTCATGGAAAAAACCAGGAAGAATTCAGAGTTTAGTACTGTGATCAACTGGATTAAACTTTTTTGTTATGAGTCCAATGTAATGGACACCTCACATTCAGGATACATATAAAGAAGCCATTGTAATCAGGTGACTGAAACTGTCAAGCGCCCTCCACTCCAAACACAGGTCCATGTCTCCAGCCAAAACAAAGGCACAACCAAGCCCACTCAGGAATTTGAGCTATGCAGTCAGGGTCTTTGGTGGGTATTTATTGAGTGAGAGACTGTGTGTAGCTCAGAAGAGAGAGACAAAAGCAAGGAGGAAGCTGAGTAGAGAACAACAGAATTAATAGTAATGTGGTCCTGAGAGAAAGTTAAGGCAAGCTTTTAGGTACAGTTTGCTGTCTGGAAAAGCAGGCTGAGAACAGCAAGCAAAGAAACAGTTCCCTGCACAGCTCCTTGTGTTCAGGGAAACAGAACTTCATGTATAATCTTTGTAAATAAACAAGATTGTATCAAAGAAAATACTACCATCAGTTTCCCCTCTTAATGGAACAACCTGCAACACCCAAAATTTGGCTAACCACTTGGGTCAAAGGGGGTAAACAGTCTGAATGGCCACCACCACCTTGGGAAAGAAACTAGGACATTGCTGCCCTTTCACTCTACCTGAGCTTCAGAGAGCTATTAACACCATTGCTCGCATAACCGATACAAGAGCAACTAGATTATGCATCCAAGAGCATAAGAGAAGTGGCACACCACCTAGTAGCTCACCATGGGCCTCGCAAAGATAACAGTAATTGGTTGAGATCCAAGTAAGAGCAGTTTCTTGAAAGATCTTGGCACTTGCCTAGAGTGGGTTATGTTCCCCCAGGCCAAGAAATGCCCTACTGGAGACGAGCTCCAGCTGATCCCAACTAAAGAGAGGTTTGTACTTCTATATTATCTTGCCCTTTGACACTAGCTAGGAAAACTGTTTTGAACAGCAAGTAGTAGTTTTGATAATCCTTCTCATACGGAGTAAACATTGCCATACACAGTTTCAGTCTCTGGGGATAAAATAGATCTTACTCAATGCTCTTCCTCATACCAAGACGATGCCTACAGAAGCCCTCTCGTGGCTTCATGACAGCACTTCCTTTCAGAGTATTTCTGCACATTGCCCCCTAGAAAAATCACATTTATTTGAGGCAGAAGGCTGGGGATATAGGAGTGTTAAGTCTTCTGACAAAAGTTCTACCCTGAGTTGGGTCCTGTTGTCATGAGATCATCAATTCAGATAAACTGGACAAGGAACTGTCAGGTAACAGGACGTAATTCAGACTGTTTCCATTTCACAATCTTAGCCTCTAATAGGAAAACCTCACCCTTCTTCTGGGTGACTCCAATAGCCTTTAAATAAATCAGTTCCAGGAGTTTCTCTCCTCCACTACCATTTCTGATGCCCCCAAAAGTATTCCATATAACTCTGTCTGTTCTCTTTAAATAATTTAACCAGTCAGGTCAAACCATACACACCAGTTATGTCCTTTGGCTTACAAGGGACTGCCACAACTATTATTTATATTGTGGTATGGGTCCACAAACCCAAATTAGGGAGTGAGGCCCCACTGTACTAGGCTCAATGCACAGGTGTTTAAAAAAACAAAAACAGTCCCTACTTCCAAATAATCTGCAATGCTAAATGGGCCAGGTATAACCCTAACGTAATTCTATACTGAAATCCTGTCAATTCCAGGTAAAATTGCACAATCTCTGAGGGACAGATGATGTAGGCATTAAGTTTATAAATATTGATTTGAATGAAGTACCGGGATCCCGCCCAGAATTACTGGCACTTGACAAGCATATTAATCCATTTCAAGTGTATTATTAGCCAAGGACAGTGTGGATTTCTTTGGAACCCAGGACAATTTACAAAAAAGATATCTTAGAACTTTTGCTTTCCTAGGAGAGCACATACAGCTCCTACAGTAAACAGCTGTTTGCACAAAGGTTTCATATTTAGAGTGGAGTATAGGGGAAAAGAAAGTTACTATTGTATGAGGTGAGTCAGGAAACAAAAAAATTCAGAGAAATCTCTTTTCTGGAGTGACAGGAACCCTAGGACCCTGGTTAGCTACACACCACGCTGTTAAATTAGTGGTTCCCCCCTCTTCTGACTACAGTGGAAAAGGAACACACCCACACTAATGTGATTGAAAGGCTTGGGAGGAATGTTTGGCCTGGTCTACACTGGGGGGGGGGGGGTGTCGATGTAAGATACGCAACTTCAGCTACGGGAATATCGTAGCTGAAGTCGAAGTATCTTATTCCAACTTACCTCCCGTCCTCACCGCGCGGGATCGACGTCCGCGGCTCCCCCGCCGACTCCACTACCGCCGCTCGCCCTGGTGGAGTACCGGAGTTGATGGGGAGCGCGTTCAGGGATAGATATATCACATCTCATCTAGACGCGATATATCGATCCCCGATAAATCGATCGCTACCCACGAATATGGCGGGTAGTCTGGATGTACCCTAAGTAATGTTGCAACTTACCAGAGGACCTACCAAGAAATTTGCAATGATTGAGTTTAACAAGATTTTATGAAGGAAAGGTTAGGATGGATTTTTAAATGCTTTCCGATACTTAAGATGCCGTAAAGTGAAAAATATCACTCTCAATATTATCAGATGTGAAGAAACTGATGAATAGGTTAACACTTAAAATTGCAAGAAGACTTGTCAATATGGAAAGCCACAATAATGGGCAAGTAAGTGCAGGCTCATTACTTGCACGTGCACTAAATCAGGTGTAGACAATCAAGTGAAAAATTAAGACCATTAGTTTTCTCTCATAATGAAAATTCAATTTTATGTTTATGTAATTATTTTGGAGCTGTACACTGTAAATCTCTCTTTCTAAATACCTCCAAATGGTTGTTTATGGGGATTTACATGTTCAAAGTAATCTGAATGAGTAATATCACAGCTCATCTTTGTGAAACTCATCAGTTGTAGCATTCTGTTGCCAAACTCAAACAGGAAGCAGTTCCCTCCTCCCCCACCTCACATTTTTCAGTTTTATTGACTTAATGAGTACCAGTTATTGTGAAAGAGCTCACATGTTCTGTTATCACGGAGGGAAGAAATCCCTACTTGGTTACAGTGACTGAAGTTCCATTATGCAGAATCCCACAGAACACTAATGATGTCTCACAATGGGAGTTCAGCAACCTCATTTCTAATCATTAATTATGAGATGGTAGAGAAACAGGTATTGCGGGTGCCAATGCGCATTTCAGACTGCCTAGATCACAGCGTGCAGTGAAAATGGAGATATGTTTATTATACATCGTTTCTATTGCGGTAGTGCCTAGGGACTCCAAACAAAGATTAGGGACACACCGCAGTAGACCCAACTCCCCCCAAGTCCCCTTCCTAGAAAGCTCATAAACTGCTTTAGACAATATGTAATTAAAAGTCTGTTGTAAACTAGATTGTAGTCCAAATGGTTCAGCAATCACCCAACTTTCAAAACACCTTGTTCCCAGGATGTCCCTTTAATTGACAGTGATTTACTCTGAAGTGATTGGTGTGCTTTTTTTTTTTTTTAAATATCTTCAAACCCAGGATTTGGAGCCTTTCATACTTGTTTAGATAGTTGTGTTTCACCACCAGTTATGCTGAACGATAAACAGAACTAGTACTGCTAGGACATACAACACCACACATTTTAATTGATAAACTCTTGGCTGTTGTTGAATATTGAATAATAAAGGGCTGAGATTCCCACCCCCACCCCCCGTTTCTGCCTTGTGCACACAGTAAAGGTGAAAAGCATAAAGCCCCAGCCAAGGGGGATTCCCATCAGCAAAAGAAATGAGGGGAAAAGCCACAAACTGTCTTTAGAAGTCTCTCTCACATCCCTGGCACATGGGGCATGGCGGAGACAGGGTAACGGGCGAGAAAGAAAGGAGGGACAGGGCTGCAGCATGCAGCACTGCAAAAATTCTGGGTGGGCTTCTATCCATTGGCAGGCAGAGACAGGCAGCAATAACAAAGGCAACCCTCCTTAAATTATCCCAGGGCTGATCCGGCCCCCAAAAGAGCCCAAAACTAAGATGGCGCAATGGTGACTTAGTGCCACCTTCACCCCTTATAATACGGTCGCCAGGGCTGATGTTAGATTTGCTGGGGCCCAAAGCCCAAGCCCCAATACCCCGGGAGGTGGGGATCAGGCTTCAGCTTTGCACCCACCCCTCCCCCCGCCAGCAGGGCTCAGGCTCTGGTCCCCTCTCCTGGGAGGTGTCACCGTGCAATGAAGTTTGAGAACCCCTGTCTTAAGGTATGTCTTCCCTGCATTGTTAGGCCAGGCTTTTACTCAGGTGTGGACCCTAACCCTTGCTCCCATCCACATACACAAACTTCTTATCTGAGGTAAGTGGTGCTTTCAACCTGGGCTAGCTGGCCCAGCTGGGTGGGTATGGGTTAGAACCTAGGTTCAGCTTTCACTCAGGCTGGTAACCTGCCTACTTTGCAGTGAGGATATAGGCTAAACCACTCAACTGTGGTTAGTCTTCCAAGGACTTCCCATATTTCTCCCTGTGCGCCCAGGAAAAACAAATTCTCCCTCAATTCACTGGGAAAGAATCATCAAGGGACAGCTCAGGGTACCACAGCACAAAGAACCATGAGATGTGCCCCAAGAAGTCCTAGTGACACACACAGGGGTATGCGGCACCAGTATCTCAGGCATGGCTTTGCAGTGTGGCTGCACACTCCTGGTTGCCAATCACTCAGGCTAACTCTGCAGTGGAGACATACCCTTAGGCATAGTACAGCCCAAGATACGTAAGTAAATAGCTGATTTACAGTATTATAAGCAATGATACAGGTGTATGCCACACAGCTTCAATAAGGTTAAAATAGCTGGGTGTGACATGCAATCACAGTACATTTAAAATGAAATATATTTTTAGAAAGTTTTTAGTGTTCAAATCTCTCAACTCACCTTTCGATGCACTACTATAGATTTCCATCATGAAGCTTGATTACATGTTTAGAAGCAAGACAGTGATAACACCAGTGTAACCCACGGGCCAAGGCAGGTTACATGGCCCCAATTAAGCCCAATCCATTAAGAACCGAAGTCAAAGTTCACAGCTTGACAGCGTGGCTTCTTAGATCAAGGTGTACCCTCATGGCTTTCAGTTTTGGAGGGGTTCAGTTGAATCCCTGGGTTAGCCAAGATGGAGGCTGTCACATCCACATGACCTTCTGTAGGTCCTGTTCTCCCCCTAACAAACAGTTTCTTACACGGTCTATATATTTTTTATGAATATTGTGCTTGTGAGAGGAGTGGGACCAAAGAGTCATCTGCACTACAAAAGTTACTTGTTGCTCTTTGTTAGAGATTGAAGCCAGGCCACTTCAATTAGAGGGCAAGAAAGCTGACAATACATGTGTGAGACCTGCAACAATCTTTCAAGAAAGCCAAGCCTAAGAGCGGCTACTGGAGTTAGTGGAAATTATACCATCGCATGACAGAAGCTTTTGTAACTGACCCATTAGCCAATGGCTAAGGCAGAGAAATGAAGTGTTCTCTCTTATCAGCACTCGTTAATCACACCTTCCTTTTGCCAGGAACAAAGGTTGGTTAATAATTGTTGACTATGTTGTGGATTGGCCATTTAAAAGAAACCTAGCATAGCAATCTTAAAAAATAAATAAATAAATAAATTGATTTCTGCATATAAGGGGCTACCAACTTAATGTAAAGCTAGCATTTATTATAATTTTCATGTTAATATAACATTACCACCATATTGAGAACAAAAGTATTATACTACTGTGGCTACTTGAAAAAATGAGATTTTACTTCTTCACTCAAAGTGAGAAAGCTAGACACAAGCATCCACAAAAACAAGACACTTTACAATGACTAATAATCTAATACCAATATTTTATACTAGTCATGAGCACGGCAGTCATGATATAAAACATTCACTTTTGAGATTTCTTTTGGTTGGTCTAAATTTAAAGTGTATTTTACACTGTTTAGCCTGGGTTTAAGGTGGACTTCTAATTTAGTCAGGCAAACGTCCTGACACACACACTCCGATAAGTACACAGACTTCCTGATGTATGTACATCAGGAAACCCAGAGTGCCTAAGATGGGCATTTCCAAAACTCTGGGTGGACTCTTTTGAAAATGTGGACTTTTACATTAAAAAAAATTTGTTTTCAAATAATATGAAAGGGAAAGAAAGTCAAAGTAATGCACAAAGACATCATTCAATTATCTGCAGTTGCATTAACATAAGAGGGTATGGCTAAACTTGCGAGTTGCAGCGCTGGTGGAGGCTTTCCAGCACTGCAATTAGTAAGTGGCCACACCTGCAGGGCACTTCCAGCGCTGCAACTCCCTGGCTGCAGCGCTGGCCATACACCTCACTCAGCATGGGGAATAAGGATTGCAGCACTGGTGCTGCAGCGCTGGTCATCAAGTGTGGCCACACACCAGCGCTGTTATTGGCCTCCAGGGTATAAGGGTGTATCCCAGAATGCTTTTAACTAAATTACTCCCTTTGTTTTGTTACGCAGCCTCTCTTTGTTTTGTTGTGAACCTCCGGAGCTCCGTTGCTACCAGAGCTGCTCTACTGGAGCTGCTTATCAGCTCCTGTTTGCTGTGATCAGTCTGTGAACAATTAAATGGGATCCTCCTCCCTGCGCAATTCACAGGGGCTGAGTGTTTGCTTTGCTTGAGAGAAACGGGGGGAGGGGGCAGAGGGGGGAAAGAGAGTATGTTGGATGCAGGCTGTTTGCAGTTAACAGTAAGGGGGTGGGAAAATTTTCTGATTTTGCACAGTGTCAGTTCCAAAAATCCACTCTCTCTTTCCCCACCCCGGTCCCTGTCACACTGCCCCACACCCCCCTCTTTTGAAAAGCACGTTGCTGCCACTTGAATGCTGGGATAGCTGCCCATAATTCATCACTCCCAACAGCGCTGCAAATGCTGCAAATGTGGCCACACTGCAGCGCTGGTAGCTGTGAGTGGCCACACACCAGCAGTGGCCCTGCACAGCTGGACGACCAGCGCTGCAACTACCAGCGCTGCAGATTTGTAAGTGTAGCCATACCCAGAAAAGCTTACTCCAAAAGTGAAGAGAGTCACTCCTGTTGTGTTACAGCACAATAAGCAACATGTGTTTCAGAAGCAACATACAACAATGAGCTAATCCAAGGTTTAAGAAAGCATTAAATACTGGTAAATTAACACATGGGGATTTTTTCCCTCTGTCTCTCTTAGCATTGGCAAACATCTATTGCATAAGTAATCACATAAAGAGTAGGACATACCCAGGAAGTCTGTTTTTTACAAAACATGTTTTCATGTTTGTTTAAAGAACAGTTTGTCTTTCCCACTAGTTCTAAATCTAGCTTCCACACATGCAACATCCTCATGTATGCTATCCACAAACTTGGCATTTCTTCAAAGTAATGTCTCCTGGATAGTTTAAAGTACATGCTTTTTCCCACACTCCATGGTAGAATGGTTAAATGTTGGGGGGAGGGAGTGTGTTTTAAATGCCACGGATTCAATCCTTATAATTTTCTAACCAGAACAACAGGTTTTATTTAATCATTTGCTTTGCAAGATTTCAGAAGTGGCCAAGTCACAAGATCTTGATCTGATTATGAAGTCTATAAAAACAATGACTCTTTCACATATATACATACACGCCACTGGTTTTATCTCCATTTCAGATCACACTTTGATTGTGGAGACATGCATTGTCGAAACTCATTTAACCCCATTTAAAAATAAACTTGAAATCTTGCTATTTAATAAAAACCCATCAAAAGCAACTGATCTTGAATACACTGGAGCACCATAAACCCACTTACATCATACAATTAGATATTTCAACCACTGACAAATTGAGCCTCCGCACTGGCTCATGAGCAGAATAAGAATTTATAGTGGCAGCAATATACAAATGTTATTTCTGGAAGCAGTGAAAGAATGAGGGGAGAGAAATAAAATACTAAGATTCCCTTCTGGGTTCAGATCTGCTCAGATTAGTGTTAAAAACAATTTCATGCAAGATCCACCACATAAGGAAGAACTTCATTCCCAATACACTTACCTCAAAAGCTTAGAATAGCTAAATGAAAGCAAGAAACTGTATTTCACTTCCTCAGTCACGCTATAACTAACACAGCAACTAGTTTAATAACAGGTTCACTAACCAAACCTTTCCATTTATTCTATTTCTGTACATGAGTGGGAATAGCAAAAAAATTATGCCTTTTTGCAAGGTGTCATATATGACGGGTGTACAGCCCAATCAAAAACAATCCAAGATGCTAAAGTAACAAGCCATAGCTGCCTACACAAACTACTCCTCGGGGAATTCTGCGCCACTGCACAATGCAGAATTTTCTTTTCCTCCCACAGAAATGGGCTGCAGAGCTGCTGGCCACTATTTGGGGCTGCTGGACGCAGCAGAGCCCAGCTTGCAAACAGAAGACACTGCCGGGGGTGGGGGAAAAGTGGAGGGTTCCCGGCAGCTGCAGTTCTCAGCACGCTTTGAAGGAAGGAGGCAGCGTACAGGAAACTCCACACAAGCCTGGTACCCAACATCAGACTGTTTCTCCTTCTGGATTGTGAGCTCTGGTCGGGAGCGAGTGTCTGGGTTGGGGGGTGGAAGGGTCAAAGCTAGGTTCTGGGGGGAAGAGGGTGTGGGTCTCTGCCCCCCCTGCTGGGCTGGGGGGGGGGCAGTGAAACAGGAACTCAGTTGTCTATTGCTGGGGGATTTTTTGTGCATCTGTCTGTATTGTTACAGACATACGGTAGTTGCTGATAGGCATTTTGAAATAAATTACAAAATATTTGAAACTGATGTGATTATATACTGTTGACAAAATATGCAGAATTTTGTTTCAGAATTTTAAAATATTATGCAAAGAATTTTTAATTTTTTGGCACAGAATTCCCCCAGGAGTAACAAAGACACCATGGTCACCAGCGGGGGGACTTTTCGCAGTTTAGACCATGGTGTCTGTATACACAAGACCATGGAACGACATCACAATCTCACCTGGCAGGGGCTTATATTCTGGTAATGGAAGTGCCAGATTCATCCCCTAGCTAATCAAAGCAGGATGGATAAAAAAGATGATTTAAAAAAATATATATATATATATAATTTAGGAAAAAAAATAAACCTCTTTAAAGTTAACATACTTTGTCAGTTTCAAATTTAAGGCCTAAACTTCTTATAATCTATTAAAATCATTTATATTAAATACTAAAAATAATATTCAAGGAGTACATGTTTCCTACAAAATTTTCAAGAAAGCCAAACCACTGAAATGATGGAAGTCACTGGCTAACTACCTGGAACCAGAGTCTGTTGAAGTGCTTAACCTGCTTTTGACAGCAAGAGCCTTTTCTGAAGGTGCAGAGAGAATACAGTATTTTCTTCCTTTCGGTTTATTCATCTAGCTCAATTCAAAGACCGGTTCACTGAAATTTAAGAAACCAATTATGAGCTGAAGCAGGAAAGCTTGTTTTCCTCTTCCAATCTACTAATAAAAATCAGGTGAGTGAGCCTGAGATCTACTAGCTCTAAAACCTTGAAGGTCCTGGGGTGACCAGAAACAATCAGTTCGATTCACTAACTACAGATCATACTTCCTTTGTTTAATAAATCAGTCTTAAATGCAAAAGATTTTTGATTAACTTTTTTCTCTTGTATTTAAGATTTAAAAGTAGTTTAATTTAATAAAAAAATTTAAATGTTTTTGTGCACTTTTCAATTCCAGTTTCCATCCAAATAAAGGCTGACAAGTTGCAAATAAAAATATTAATCATTCACCATTTTCTAACATAAAGATATAAAAAAGTTAAGAATCTGAATAAATGTAAATTAAGATATAAAATGGCTTAAATAAATGCGTATAGATATAATGTATCCTCTTGGATAACAAACTAAAGCACCAAATTTACTGCATAAGCTAAATGTTTAGTTGCAAATCAATATATTTAAATATTTACCAATTAATGACAATCAACCTTTCTTTAGGAAAAACAAACATACAAATACAAAACACAATTAAAACTGATGATTTAAATTAAGGTTTCCTGTTTACTGATTTAAATCAGCAATTTAAATCAATCTACCATGGACAAAAGTGCAGGCAGCCACAGATCATTACAAAATGGCACCCTTGCTGGGATTTCATCTCCTGTGCTCAGATTCAGGGAAGAGTTTATATAACAGCAGGAAAATGTATTCAAGTGGCTTTATCCATCTGATCACGACTCCTCCTCATAATGGCTAGTCCCAAAACCCACACACCTACTTACCTTTCTCACAGATAAGGAAATTCTCCTTCAGACTGACTAGCAGAATTGGGTTTGCGGTGCTAAAGGTCTGGGATTCAATCCCCACTGAGATCATAGTGTATGTTTGTGTATGAGGCCATGGCAGCTAAGCATCTGCAGGTTGAAGATATTAGGCTCATAAGCATATTACTTCCATTATTTCATTTGCACCTTTTGAGATTTAGTAGATAGCATGTTCTTGCTTTCAAAATGGGCTTGTCAAACCTCATCAGCATCCACTGTTCCAATCAACATTCCTGATTAAAATGGGTTTTTAATTAGCAACCCTAGAAGACCAGGCAAGAAATCTGCTAGAACACCAGCATGCCTGAATGTTGTACAGTCCAACAGCTCTCCGAGTAAGTGTTCCTTTTATCTTTAAACAAAGCACTGTGACTTGACACTGTTGCCCTGAAATACCCAAAGATTCACAAATCACACCCCCAAAAAAATCATAAGACTGTCCTAAAAATAATGATGTTTTTAAGGTTATATTGTTTCTTGATTGTGGAAGACATGCCCACCGGGGGTGGAGGAGAGAGTTCCCCATTGAAGGAGCTCTCGCCCCCACATCTGCCCGCCCCCTGCTCAGCAATTACCGTATATACTCGTTCATTAGCCCGTTCGTTTATAAGCCGACCCCCCGCCCCAAGATAAAATATAGGTAAAAATAGCAAAAACTGTATGACCCTTTCATAAGCCAACCCTACATTTCAGGGGTTGGAAAATTTTGGCTCCTGGCCCATCAGGGTAAGCAGCTGGCAGGTCGGGACATTTTGTTTACTTGGAGCATCTGCAGGCATGGAGCCCCTCAGCTCCCTGTGGCCACGGTTCACCATTCCCAGCCAATAGGAGCTGCAGGAAGTGGTGACCGCGGCCACAGGGAGCTGAGGGGCTCCACGCCTGCAGACGCTCGAGGTAATGTATTAGATATTCAATTCAATGATTCCATAGAGTTTAAAATCATCAAATTTTGGTGTGGACCCGTTTATAAGCCGACCCCTGCTCTTTGATGTGTCACTTTTTTACCAAAATTATTCGGCTTATGAACTAGTATATATGGTAATTCTGTTCTCCAACCAGCCCTCCTCCAGCCACACTTCTGCTCCTCCTGCAACTCCAGTGGCTCTTCACCCTCCTCTTCCCCTTCCTAGGCTAGGTGGCACAGCAGAGCCCTCCCGTTGCTCACAGGAGGAGAGGAGGAGGGAACAGAGCTGCTCTGAGCTACTGGAATCTCTCTCCTCCTTCCTTCCCTCGTGTGAGAATGGTGTTGGCTCTGGAATGGCTGCTCTGCCCCAGGAGGCAGGTAAAGCGGGGGCGGGAAGGAGGAAGGTTTCCCCAGGCACAGCTGAAATTCTGCATGAAAGCTGGAGCTTCTTACACTACCACCAGATTGGCTCCAGCCTCAGCCAAAAATCACATGACTCAGGAAGGACTGGCGAAAGCTGGCAAACACAGATTATAAACCCATAAGTAAGGCTAAGATTTAGTTATGGGTATTGTCAGGGTTCCCTCCCTACTCTGAACTCTAAGGTACAGACATGGGGACCCGTATGAAAGCCCCCCTAAGCTTATTTCTATCAGTTTAGGTTAAAAACTCCCCAAGGCACAAATCCTTCCTTGTACCTTGGATTAGGTAACGCTGCCACCACCAAGTGATTTAAACAAACATTTAGAGAGGGCGACTTGGAGCCCTACCTTCCCCAAATATCCCCCCCCAAACCTTTACACACACCTCCTTTCCTGGGGAGGCTTGAGACTGTATCCTCACCAATTGGTACAGGTGAACACAGACCCAAACCCTTGGATCTTAAAACAATGAAAAATCAATCAGGTTCTTAAAAGAAGAATGTTAATTAAAGGAAAAATGTGAAAGGAGTACCTCTGTAAGATTAGAATGGAAGATAATCTCACAGGCAATCAGATTCAAAACACAGAGGGTTTCCCTCTGGGCAAAACTTTAAAATTACAAAAAGAAAACCAGGAATACACCTCCCTCTCAGCACAGAGAAAATTCACAAGCCAAAATAAAAGTAAACCTAACGCATTTCCTTGCTAAATACTTACTAACTCTATAGGAGTTGGATTGCTTGTTTCTTTGATCTTGATCCAGCCAAAGCCGCATGGAACAGACAGAACAAAAGCCTTTCCCCACCCAGATTTGAAAGTATCTTGTCCCCTTATTGGTCCTTTGGGTCAGGTGCCAGTCAGGTACTTGAGCTTCTTAACCCTTTACAGGTAAGAGGATTTGGTGCCTCTGGCCGGGAGAGATTTTATAGTACTGTAAACAGGAAGGTTGTTACCCTTCCCTTTACATTTATGACAGGTATTTTTAGAAAAAAAGTCATGGGCAGTAAACAAAAATTCACGGCCCATGACCTGTCCATGACTTGTACTATACACCCGACTAAATCTTGGGTCTCTGGAGAGCACCTTCATAGTTTATTTTACAATTGCACTCTGGAAGCCTCAGAGAGACACAGGATTAACTGGATATAAATACAATTCACTAAGGAGATTCAGCAAAGTCATGAGAATAGCCTGGTTATGTGCTGCGAAAGTGCCGCAACAAAGAGAAAGAAGAAAACATTTGTGCTTCTCCTCTAACTCCCTCTGAATTCCTTAGTTTTGGTTCACATTGATTAAGGAGTTGATAAGGTCAGAAGAGAAGAAACAATCAACAGTCAGTGGACTTAGATCAAATTTGGGGGCTCAGAATCTTAGGCTTTGTCTCTGAAATACTACTGAATGTTAATGCGTATGACAAAAAAGCTTCGGTTGAAACAGGAAGCAAAAAAATAGGGGAACATAAGTGAGTTTGAACTGACCAGCTGGATTCCCTCCTCCCTCTAATCAATAAGAGAAGCCGGTGATGGGACACTAGCTGAGGAGGGCTGTGACCTACTACAAAGAATTCTTTCCCAGGTGTCTGGTTACTGGGTCTTGTCCACATGCTCAAGGTCTAACTTATCGCCATATTTGGGGTCAGAAAGGAATTTTCCCCCAGGGTTAGACTGACAGAGACCCTGGGGAAGGGGTGTGTGGAGAGAGGGTTTGCCTTCCTCTGCAGCATGGGGCACAGGTCACTTGCAGGTTTAAATTAGTGTCAATGGTGAATTCTCTTTAAGTCTTTAAGTCAGCCACAGGCTAGGGGTCTATTACAGGAGTGGGTGGGTGAGGTTCTGTGGCCTGTAATGTGCAGGTGGTCAGACTAGATAATCATGATGATCCCTTCTGGCCTTAAAGTCTATGAGAAGCAATGGAACTAGTCCTCCTTTCCCTGCATTAGTCTGTCCGTCCTCAGGAGCTTTCTTCATAGCAGTCATTTGGCCAGATGAGAACAGGACAGCCTTCAGAGTCAGTCACTGCTGTGTTTTTGAGAAGCGAATTCACCAGAACTCCTTCTAGCCCACTGGTCTTACCTTGTAGCATGCATATCCTCCTGCAATACCAATACGTCCATTGGTCTAATCTCACTAACCTTAAACTCACATTTTTTTTAAAGTAAAGAAATTGTGTAAACTTAAGACAACGCCAAAGTGCTCTCAAAATACTATTTAACAATGTGCAACATTACAATCATTGAATGCCTGAATAAAGGTATGTAAGGAAGGCACCTACAGGAAGTGAACCTTAAGCAAGACATTCCTCTCCCTGTTTCCTGTATGGTGGCCCTATCTTTCTAGTCTGCAACGGCTGTCATAGTGCACAGAAGCATACTAGGATCACAGCAAGATTCCTACAAAGCTAACCATTATTAGTATTATTCTATTCAGCTTCACTCCTTGAAAGAGCACTGTAGCAGGGTGGTTACTCTGCTCCTGCCCTGAAGGGCTTAAAACAGTCCTGGGAGAGGGCTGTGGCAGGGAAAGCAGCTAGGGTGACCAGACAGCAAGTGTGAAAAATCAGGACATGGGGTGTGGGGTAATAGGAGCCTATATAAGAAAAAGCCCCAAAAATCAGGACTGTCCCTATAAAATCAAGGCATCTGGTCACCCTAAAAGCAGCTAACAGGCTGATTGGGGAAGCAGCCGCAGCATGGCCACGCCCCAATCAGGCCCAGATGGCCCCTATAAGAGGCCTCTAGCTTCTGCGAGGGAGGGACCTGGCTGCAGGGACCTGCGCAGAGTACCTGAGTGGAGCAGGGCTGGGGAAAGACAGCAGAGCTGGGGAGCTCCAGCCTGGAAAGCCCCAGGCTGCGGCCTAGCAGAAGGCCAATGGGTACTGGGGGTTGCAGAGGGCAGCCTGGGGTAGGCAAAGGCAGGAGGTCCAAACCCAACCTTACTGGTGATGAGTAGGTTGATATTGCAGTCTGCCCCAGGGCGTGGGGGCTAGACAATGACTGGCAGTAGCCACATACTGAGGCGAGGTGGGGATAGTGGTGGGGGTTCCTTGGGGAGGGGAGACCCTGAGAGTGAGGGGTGTATGGTCAGGGGACAGCACCCCAGATAATGGGGTACCGGGTCAGGGAGGGCCAAGGGGACAAGCAGCAAGCGGGATACTGGCCTGCAGAGGATGCTCTGGAGGCTGGATGAGCAAATTCCCAGAGACAACCAGGACGTGCCGCAGGAGAGTCCAGCATCACTACAAGCACCAAAACAGGAAAAGCCTTTAGACAGCCTTTAGACTGCTGAATAATAAAACCATTTACATTTTTTATTACTCTATTGTTACATAAGTGAGACCAGTATTTTCCCTTAATGCTGTCCACAATTTAAACCTGTTGTAAAATGCATTAGAAAATGCTGAAGTGGATTAACAGCTTACTGAGAAACAAACAATTCAGACAAACCTATTAAAAGTTTATGCAAATTTGTCTGATGTTTAAATAGGCAAACTAATATATAAACAAACAGACATAAAAATCGTTCTATCACCATAAAAAAATACTCAGGACAGTTCACAAAAATCTGACTCCTACTCCACATTCTACCAAAACATAAATATTTCTATACCTTTGTACTCTGATGACCAAAACAAGGCTCAGGCCTCTAGGAACCAATATAATACAAATAAATAAAACAAAGTAAATGTTCAAACTTGCAAGAATCTAGCTCCCCTCCTAAAAAAACCAAATCCCCGCCTAAAAAAATCGTTATGTGATTTAGGTCCATTTAATAGCAGTTTATTCAAGGGGCTTTTATATCAAACAATGTGTTTTGAACCTGCCTTTACAATTCCTTTAGTTTGCTATGTTTTCATATAACAAGTGTTTGTGTGTGTTTAAGGGTAACATAAGACAGTCTCCCAATCTTCCTCTACAAAGCAGCAGCTTATATGGATATACAATAGAGCCATTTTACGACAATACCCTGTTTCTTCTCTTTTCATTATAAAAAGGGACTAACTGTAAGAAAATACTGTCCATAACAATAAGCCCATTTGTTTCCAGAAGGAAGCCATTCAGACTCTTAGCCTCTTTACAGTCTTGGCTTTCTGACAAAAGACTGAAAGGACTCCAGAAGAGTAGCAATGTAAATTGCTACTAATAATTAATTGTTAGCAATATTACTTCGCTAGAGGCAGTACTGCTAAGCAAATGTGTAACAAAACCCTCCATTTCTTTACATATTTCACTAATTTGACTTCTGTTTCATTCCATATTGATTAAAGTTTGAAAGCCACAGAGAATTCAAGGAATAGTGGGTACATGGATATCTAAAGCTCTTCTATTCTCTTCCATTTGGTTTGCTTTACAGCTAGAATTAGCAAGAAAATCCTGCTAGCTAGGATGCAGAGTACAACTAAGATTAAAACATTATTCACAGGATTTACTACTGATCTATTGAAGGATTGAATTTTATTTTGATAAAGGTTTGGTATAAACAAACATACTGATGCAAGGCAACAACAATGTTAGTATGAATTCAATGCTGGCCAACTTTTAAAAACTTCAAAAAAAAAAATGCAAGTGCTAAAACAATGTGGATAGCCAACAGCCAATCTCAATAATTAACTCTGAAGACATGTCTCCAAAGCAAAATCCAGGTTTATCTCCTACTCTAAAGTTAAAGAGCACAGAGCTTAATATTACATTTCCAACATTATTAGAATCTTTCAGAGCTAATTCATACCCTCATCTAACATGAGACAGAACTTGACAAAATTAAAAATGTGTCCCTTCTCAAGTTCCTGAATCTCTTGTTTAAGCTTATAACTGGCTTATATATCTGGTGTCATCACCTGAATAAGTTATCAGTAAAATTATTTTCTATATTTTAACAAAAACATTAAGATTTATTAAAATATGCATAGAAAATATTTTGGATATTTTACTAGGCTATTCATGAGGTTTTAGCCTACAAGCTAATTTATTTTCTCAGATCCAGATGCAGCCTGTCAAAGCAGCAAAAGAATTTGTCCAAATTAGGTATCACTTGAATTGGCATTTTCAATGGCAATTTTTTATTTTTGGGTAAAAGAGGACAACTTTCATGGACTAACACTAACATTTTATTTTAATGATCATACTTCTCACTCACCCACTGATAAATAAAAAGAAAGTGTGTGTGTGTGTGTGTGTGTGTGTCTCTCTCTCTCTCTACCTGCACAGGTGTACATAATTGTTCCAGTGCAATTCCCTTCAGCACAAAAATTATTTGCAGGTTGAAAAAGACACAGCTACACTAGTAGAAGATTATTAAGGGGTTATTTAAAAAATCTGCAGCAAACCTAAATAGTGTTGGGAAATCCATAAGGTATTTACATTTACGTAACCAACTTCTCAATATTCCATAAGCAATTTACACAACAGGATGGGGAATATGTTAGTCCAGATTCCAGTTTCAATGAGAAAATAAATCCTATCATTTTAAGCTACAAATAATAAGATGTATACATACCAAAAGCGAGCATCCACCAACTCAAAGTTTCACAATATGGGTTGAAGTAACTTTAAGAATACATGATATCAACACACTTTTCCAGAGAATGAACGCAATGTCTCCATGAAAACATTTGGAATTACATTATGTTAAACAAGGCATCATAAACTTGAGCTTTGGCACTTTCATTAATCTAAATGGTCAATAAGCATTTTTTTCCAATGAAGATGTAAGATGAGGGAAAAGAAAACTAACTTGCTTAATATACATTTATTATTATACAACCTCAATGATGGATAGTTTACTAAAATGGGTTGTGGTCATGAACTCAGCTATAAATTCAATCAATGAATCTGCTATTCTTAAGCTAACAGCTCAAAGTGCTAGAACATAATACACTACTTTTGAACTACAGAAAAAATATAAATGAAGCTCACATATGTAAACACCAGAGAAAAATATATCTGTTTGAAAAAATGCCACAATCAAATTTTCCATTTATTATATACTAAGAGAAAAGAACAGCTGCTGAACTCATCCGTGTTAAGTAGACCTCAAAATATTTGGAACAAGCTACAGGATGTGAGTGTAATGAGCTCACACAGACCAACATTTGATCTGGTCACATACAGGCCAAGTTGATTAAGAGAAATCTGCAAGCTTCCTAGCCTGAACTGTTGGCACACAGAGCACAGCGTCCAGAGCAGGGCACTGGAGAAGGCAACATAATGAAACATTCTGTATAAAACTGCCTTGTCAGGCTGTCACTATATTTCATCCTCCCTATACAAGTAGTTAAGATTTATACGGTAGTGAGAATAAACAAAGCAAGAAGGAGAAAGATCAGCAATAAATCTATTACAGAGGAGGGTGAACCTCAAAAAGGTTTGGATGAACATTCAAATGTCTGGAGACTTTAGCTAAACTTGTTCAGAGCCGGGAAAAAGGAGTGAAAGCCTCATAAGAGCATGATCTCCTGTAAAATTTCTAGCACTTCCCACTTCCATTTGGGCCAGAAATGCTTTGGGAAAAACCTCTCTTAGGCCTGGTCTACACTGGGGGTGGGTGGGAGGGGAAGGGATCTAAGATACGCAACCTCAGCTACGAGAATACCGTAGCTGAAGTCGACGTATCTTAGATCAACTTAGAATCACTTACTTCGCGTCCTCGCAGCGCGGGATCAACGGCCGCCGCTCCCCCGTCGACTTTGCTTCCGCCTCTCGCCGAGCTGGAATTCAGCAGTCAACGGGAGAGAGATCGGGGATCGATTTATCGCGTCTACACTACACATGATAAATCGATCCCCGATAGATCAATTGCTGCCCACCGATCTGGCGGGTAGTATAGATGTACCCTCACTATGGCAGCAATTTGGGTCCTAGCATGCGCCACCAAGTGCGGAGGCATTAAATCAAAGACTGAGTATTCTGTCTATTCCTCCCCAGGACAGAGAGGAATTATTCAGGGCTGGTACATGGATTCATATAGAGGTGATGGGATGTAAAAAAAAAAAAAAAAAAATCAAGAGAACACAGTCATATGCCAGTTTTCATGACAGGGGAATGCATCTGTCTCTAGAATGGTCTCTTAGAACATTAAGTCAACCTGGACAAGATGTCAGGAATGTATCGTAATAAACAATTCTACTATGACAAGGAGATGGACTTGGTGACCTAATTAGGTTTCTTCCATCTCTCATGCCTGAGTGTACTTTCAAAAAAGAATTAGTTCAGTTAGAGTCTGCTGTTTATTTTATCTTAACTAGTTCCCTTATCACTACCCTCTCCTCTATCAGTACACAGCGATGTACAAAGGTAACCTTAAGAAGAGCTATTCAGCTGTTCTTCTGTGGCTCTTATTAAGCCCTATGAGAACTAGTAGTTCGGAAACCACCCATGAATTGATTAATCAAGTCTGTGTTTACACTAGAGAGTTTTTACAAAAAGTCCCTTCCCTCTTCCCACTTGACAAAAGTGTAACCCTGCTCAGAGCACTGAAATGGCTGCCAGAGCTGGAAAGCCATCTGCACTAGCAACTCCCTATACTGGGAACACAGGTGCAGGTTGAAATTCCCTGGGATAGATAAGAATTAAAAGTATTTTTTAAACGAATTCCAGACCTCTTTATGTACAACAGGAAACAAAAAGATGTGAAGAATTATGTACTGGAGCCTTGTGAAATAACTGTCCAAAAAGATTTTATATATAAGGAAAGAAGCAGTGATCAAACTTACAATGAAATCAAATATGTTGTACTGATACATAGATGGAGAACTGCTATTGCCTCACAGCATTCTACATAGGTAATATGTCAGTTCTTTAACTTCAGCTACATGGGGTTTTTTAATGGCCAAAAAAGCAGAATGACTAATAGAAATGTCATAGTGTAAGGTGTTTGACTAGTAGAAACCTCAAGAATTTTACCATTTAAGAAGTGTTCTGAACTTGTAGCATTCCCATGTATTAAAAAAAGTGAAGTTTCACACAAAGAAGTCTTTCTTTCACAGGAGGCACTGATGTTTAGGCTATTCTAGCACTGTGCATAATTATCTTAATGATAGCTTATTCACAGCAATTATTCAATTCATTTGTGTCCTAAGGGCAATTTCCTCTTATATCCTGTTTTAAATAAAATTACCCAAGGTGGGTGTAGGAGTGAGAGAGAGAGCGCGAGAGAGAGGTATTAGGACTAGCAGAATTTTTCCTTGTTAGCTTCTGAGCTGATACAGTGGCTTTTACTTTGTACGTTTGAAGTTAATAGTCTGCAATCACGTTATTACCATAAGAACATGAATTTGCTCATTGATGGCTGGACACAATGCTTCTTCATTTCTTGAGTGACAGTGTAGTCTAGTGAAATTAGCACAGGAGATTAGGAGATATAGCTCAGGAGTTCTGTAAACCCAGCCCTGCCAACAGCTCTATATGGCTTGGTACAAGCCACAGAAGCTGTCTGTCTCACTTTATCCATCTATAAAATTTGAGGTATTACCTCTCAGTAAGTCACAAGTGCTAACACTGCATGAATGATTAATGTTTGCATGATTTATTGAAATGTAAAATACTATATAAATAACAAGCATCATCATCATCATCATGGTAGTAGACTATTGGAAGTGTTTAAATTCATGATTCCAACCATTAAGTCACGTTTCCTTTGTGGTCAACAAGTATCAGTAAGATTTTCTGGATCTTTCATCACAATTCAGACTCACACCAGACCTCAGAATGTTCTTCAAAATAACTGGTGATATACAGAAGTACAGACCAATTTCATAATATATTTACATACTAGTGTTCACACACACCTCAACAGCACAAAGTTTGTTCCTGTAACATCTTTGCGGTATTACACTATTCCTCCCACGCTGTCAGAATTTGCTTTGTGGGACTTTATGATAGCTGCACGAAGACCAAATGAGAAGTTGCTTTCAAATTACTTAGTTTTGCTCAAAATCAGCAGTCTAATTCCCAACAGCAAATAGCCATGAAGTTTACCTCTAAGAAAAACAAATACTATTTTGATTTATTCTCCACTGAAGGCTATCAGTGTGCTTGGTTTTGCCAGTAGTCTCATGAACCTCCCCTCAATTACCAATCAAAAATGTAGCAAATTAGTTGGGATTGAATAATCTTTAGAATATTTGAAAATAATGAGATTAAGACCCTTCAACAAAAGTAGGACTGCAGAGTCTATTTGCTTTACTACTAAAATATCACTTCCTTTCTGTGAGGACCCCACCAATCAGGAACATGGGCTGTTGCTGCTTCTTATCAGACTTTTACAGTTCCAGTCCTAAGTGGTTTTTAGGCTTTTGACATTCAGAAGAGCCAATCATACCAGCACCACTCTCTCAGTCCCAGTGGTTTGCTACCTCTCTGTAAAACAAGTACTTCTCCTGCAGAAGCCTCCTGCAAGAGGAATGTATTAGTGAATGCAATCAAAATTAGGTATGCACACACACACTTACTTCCCAAAAATATCCAGGAAGATGAAATTAAACAATCTACCTCTCCTTTTTTGGACAGTGTTCCAATTCTAGAAATATTACACTGACAACTGGTCAAAATATTTCTCACCACCACCAGTTTTCAAAATTTTATCCAGCTCTGATTACTTCTAATCATTTATTTTGATTACATTGTCAAAATTTCCCACTAATACTTGCACAGTACCCACTTCTACTTGATTGACACTTTAATGATCAGTTGTTTAAAATAGCATTTCAGCTTTACAGAGAAAGACTTATCTTTGTCCTAGAGAATATGGGTAACAAATTTATACTTTACTACCAGCAACCGAAAAGGTGGAATTTGTGGTCAATATGAACACGCTAATGAATTTACCAATGAAACAACAAATTGGAGCTAGGAATTTCCCTTATCAGCTGTCTCAAGACAGAAGGACAATCTTCCAGATGATTACTTACGTGCAACCACTGCCCTAAGATCTCCTCCTTTGGAATTGATAACTTGGTTATTCTTGTACTTCTGCCAAAACTCTCCAGGGAGGCTGTGAGTTTTGTAGGTATTGTTTCACAACTTGTCACTTAAAAATACAATTTGTACAGGACAATTCTGCTCTATCCACATTCAAGAACATTCTGATTACAAAAAAAGTTTGTTTAAAATACTGTAACACATGAATTCAGATAGGTTTAAAAAATTCTGCTTAAAATAGATAAAGTGGAATGAATTATTCACTAGAACAGTCAATCTTCTAAATTACATTAAACTTTATGAAAGCTATATTCTTTAAGTATTAAGCAAACATGAAGATAATAAAATCATTATAACGGGAGGGTGAAGAGAGATTTCAGTTTGTACATAGCAAGTTTTACTAGAAAGTCAGCATATGAAGAGTAAAATAAACAGCATATAAAATTTCATATTTAGAAAACAATTACTGCAAGGCACTCTTCCTAGGAGAGTAAATAATAATGTTCCCTAGAGACTAAAATTTGCAAGACACCTTGTGGAGGAGAATACCACATATGCTTTAGCAATAATCTTGTATCTTGTTTGTGTGGTTGTCAACTCTTACACAACTTTCCAGAATACATGACCATAAATGCAGTGGACCTTAAAAAGAAACAAAAACTCACAAACTTCTAATGAAGACGTGACCATGAATCCTGGACACACAAACAATTCAAGCATGACATCTGAAGTGGGTTGGTGAAACTGACATACCATGTTGCATTTACAGCCAATTTATAGCAGCAGCTGCGGGTAGAAGTTCACAATCTATTCAATTAAAGACATAGGCATTGCCACCTACTCTGTATCTGCCCACAGGAGCCATCAGCACACAGAGAAGATCACTTAAGAAACAGTAAATAAGAGCAATTTCACAGCATCAGAGCTACCAGTGGGATGATGTGTAGCACAGAAAAGTTCTCCGAAACTTTCCACATTTGAACATTTTACAAGTGCAACACTTAGTCTCCACTTAAGCAATATTTTTAGTTTTCTAGCATTCCTTTTGTCTACATTATATTAAGAATGGGAGCTTTCGGTATTGTACATACAAACCATAAAATTCATAAAAATCTGATCTTATGATACATTATTGCTAAATGCCATGAAGTGACCACTAAATATATTCACATCACCAAGCTAACAGAGAAAGGGGGGGGGGGAGAAAAAGCACACTTCCACACCCCTATTGATGACTGATGCTTAAGACTTAGACTATAGCACTTGTGCCATATTCTTCATCATAAAATTCCCCGAACCTGAACGAAAGGTAGTACAAGCAGGAAACAGTTACATATGAACATTCATGGTTTAAGAGTGGAAATAAGAGACCTTTGGAGGAGGGGGGGAAATGTAACTTAAGTGCAATTTTTGGTCCGGTAATACCGTACGCCTGTCAGCCCTCCGGCTTATGCCTCCAGCTTGTGCAGGCAAAGGCAAATTTAGAGCTACAAATGAGCCATGCTCCTTTCACTCTTCCCTTAGATAATGTTTGTATAGCTAAATTAAGTATTGCTTAATGGGTTACACACACACACACACCTGGAACAATAATAAACGTTACTATTTCAGATCCAATATGCTATGGATTTGATTGGAATTAGACTCCAAAGAATTCTAGATTTTCTCTCCCCTGTTCCCACCCTCCAGTCTCCATCTCCCTCCATGCCCCCCCGGGGGGGCGGGGGAGGGGAGAGAGAGATTTGCAAAGTTCTAGAAGAAGCAAAAGCAAGTCAAATTTTTGTCTCCTCAGAAAATACTGGCAGTTCTCACATCTACAAAGCAGGTAACGATGCCATCTACTAAAACAGAGAGAAAAAACACGGAGGGAAAAAAAATACGGTGCTATGGCCAAGATACATTTTTTTCTAAGATGTCTGAAGTCAGGCACTTGAATAAGTGGCCTGATTTCCAAAAGCGCCACTTAGTATTTCCCTCCAACTTCAATACCAGCTCCCAGCGCTCAGCACTTTTGAAAAATCAGGCCACTCATGCAGATACCTAAATATGGGACTTGGAAACCTAATTTAGGCATCAATTTTTGCTCATCTTGGCCTATAAGAAGATTTTTAGGAACAACTGAGGTATATTCCACACACATACATTCAAGTTTCCTCCCTGTTGATTTAAAAATTCTCAAACTTCTAGCCTGGGACAACAGGAGGCACCATCTTCCTAAAAGCTGCATCCACTGAAGTAGAGTTATTAACTTTAGGAAAACACAAGAATCTCTTGCACATGTTTTTCAGTCAGGATGGTTTATTTCAGATTAAGGAAAAATGGACAGGAGGGAAAGAACAGCCACTCGCTATTTTTTTGTTTCTGAACTGAAACACCAAATGGCAGCTATCTCAATACCAGCAGGCAGATACAGTAACTCCTCACTTAACGTTGTAGTTCCGTTCCTGAAAAATGCAACTTTAAGCGAAACAATTAAATTTCCCCACAAGAATTAATGTAAATAGGGGGGGTTAGGTTCCAGGGAAATGTTTTACATACACACACACACACACACTACATTTTAAACAATTTAATACTGTTCATAGCTATGATGATTGTGAAGCTTGGTTGAGGTGGTGATGTTAGAGGGTGGAAGAGGGCGGGATATTTCCCAGGGAATGCCTTGCTGCTAAATCAGTGGTTCTCAAACTTTTGCACTGGTGACCCCTTTCACATAGCAAGCCTCTGAGTGCGAACCCCCTCCCCCCATATAAATTAAAAACACTTTTTAATATATTTAACACCATTATAAATTCTTGAGGCAAAGCAGGGTTTGGGGTGGAGGCTGACAGCTCGCGACCCCCCATGTAATAACTTCATGACCCCCTGAGGGGTCCCAACCCCCAGTTTGAGAACCCCTCTGCTAAATGATGAAGTAGCACTAGGCTGAGCCAGTTGTTAATGTAGCCTCTCGCTCTACAAGGCAGCAGGAATGGAGGGGAGGGGAATGGAGCATGGCAGACAGAGACAGACACACACCTTGTGTGTGGGGGTGAGAGAGAAATGCACACTGCCCCTTTAAGTAAGCTGACCCACTCTTAAGTGCATTGTCTTTTTAAGTGGATCAGGAAGTTGAGAGAGCAGCTGCTGCCCCAGGCTCTCTCTGTCTGTGTCCCCACCCTGCTCCAAATGGAGAAGGGGTAAGTGGGGTGTAGAATCAGGGGGGAGGGGGACACCCTGACATTAGCCCCCCTCTTTCTCTCCTCCCCCCCACACAGCAAGCAGGAGTCTCAGGGAGCAGCTCCAAGGCAGAGGGCAGGAGCAGCACAAGGGCAGTGGGGGGAGGGAAAGCTGCATTGCTAGCCTGCTGGCAGCTGCTGCACAGGGAACTTATGGGAGCAGGGAGATGATAGTGGGAGCTGATGGGAGGCTGCCAGTCCACCCTGGTTCCAAGCCCTCACCAGCTAGCTGCAACGGGCTGCACTTCCTGCAAGCAGTGGACAAAGCAGGAGGCTGCCAAACGTTAGAAGGGAGCACTGCACAACTTTAAACGAGCATGTTCCCTAATTGATCAGCAAGGTAACAATGAAACAACCGGGGCAACTTTAAGTGAGGAGTTACTTTACTGTTTTCTGTGTACCGCCTCTTTAATTGTAGAATGGCAATCATTTGCAGTCACATGATGCTTCATCAAGCTAAGTAAACTGGATCACATGGCCATGCTACACACTTCCTCTGGTGAGGCTGATTCGTTTTCAGCACAGGGGGTGACTGTGCCCTCTGAGGAACGTGCTTGTAGATCAAATAAAGGAATCAGTCTAAGGCCTGGTCTACACTAAGGGGGGGGGGGGTTTGAACTAAGGTATGCAAGTTCAGCTACGCAAATAGCGTAGCTGAACTCGAACTACCTTAGTTCGAAGTACTCACCCGTCCAGACGCCGCGGGATTGAAGTCCGCGGCTCCCCCGTTGACTCCGCCACCGCCGTCCGCGGTGGTGGAGTTCCGGAGTCGACAGGAGCGCGTTCGGAGTTCCATATATCGTGTCTAGATTAGACGCAATATATCGAACTCCAAGAAGTTGAACGCTAGCTGCCAACCCGGATGGTAAGTATAGACGTACCCTAAGTCTTTGTAGGGTTTGGCTATGAATTATTTTATCAATCTTTCTATGCTGTTCTTTTCTTGCTTTATCACACCTACAAAAAGCTGGTATGATACAGACACACTGATTTTCTACACATCTTCATCCACTTGGTGCAATTCTAATGCTTTCCTTCTATCTAGATTGTACCAGTTTTTTTTTTCCTTGCCCTGAGAATTTTGACAGAAAGTAGATTGAGAAACTTTGTGAGAAAGTGGAATGTAGCTTATCTTTTTGGCTTGGAGTCAATAGCTGCACCCTCTTTACTAGATATGTTGTAGCAAGATTCTGTTGACAATGCACCCAATTCAAAAACTCGCTGTGCTGTGGTAATTAGTTACAAGGAAAGTGACTGAAAGTAATCTAACAATCACCTAATTTGAGAGGCCCTAACGTTTTTCTTGTTAGAATGTGGTGAGTGTGGCACTGCTAGAAAACAACATGTGTAGACATTCATCTTTGAGGTGGAAGTGTGATGGGTTCGGTCACAGAGATCCCCCTTGGGACTGTCTCCTGATGTCCTGAAATTACCTCTGAGCCCATTTTCCCTGCCAGCTTGGGACTCCAGAACCATGCCTTGTTGTGCCAGACACGCTAGCCTGCTGCAACACAGACCCAGGTCTGGTCCACATCCCCAAAGCTGCAGACTTTACCTACAACTACTCAGCAGGTTATCGATCTCCAGCACCCAGACGCTGAGCTCCCAATGGGGTCCAAACCCCAAATAAATCTGTTTTACTTTGTATAAAGCTTATACAGGGTAAACTCATAAACTGTTCGCCCTCTATATCACTGATAGAGAGAGATGCACAGCTGTTTGCTCCCCCAGGTATTAATCACTTACTCTGTGTTCATTAATAAACAAAAGTGATTTTATTAAGTAAAAAATAGGATTTAAGTGGTTTTAAGTAATAACAGAACAAAGTAAGTCGCCAAACAAAATAAAGCAAAAACAAGCAAGTCTAAGCTTAATACATTAAGAAACTGATTACAGGTAATATCTCATCCTCAGAGATGTTCCAATAAGCTTCTTTCACAGACTAGACTCCTTCCTAGTATGGGCCCATCCTTTCCCCTGGTACAGTCCTTGTTAGTTCCAGCAGACATCTTAGGTGGTAACTAGGGGTTTTCTCATGACTTACCTCCTTTGTCCTGCTCCACCCCCTTTTATAGCTTTGGCACAAGGCGGGAATCTTGTGTCTTTCTGGGTCCCCACCCCTCCTTATAAATGGAAAAGGACCAGATTTAAGATAGAAGCAGCAAAGAATCCTGTGGCACCTTATAGACTAACAGATGTTTTTGCAGCAGAGAGCTTTCTGAATGAAACTTCTTCTCTCAGCGGAAGGAAGCAGAAAGGTCCAGGGGGCAGGTGTGTATATAAACAAGCAGGAAGCAGCTAGAGAGAGGGAGGTTAGATCAGGAAGGGGGAGGAGGGGGCCTGTTCTGAGGAGTGAGGTGTGAAAACCAAGGGAGAGGGTTCTATTCACAGCCATTCACAGCCATAGTCCAGTCTTGTTTAGTCCTGAAAAATGAAAATTTATTTGAAATGAATTGGCTTCAGCTCAGGTCTTTCTCTTGTCTGGTGGTTTGTTTTTTTTGGGAGGATTTGGAATCTTAAAATCTGTGTGTGTGTGGCCAGGGTTGTTTTTGTTTTCTGTTTTTTTTTTTTTTTGTTCATTTGTCTGATTTGTGTCCCTTTCCTCCTTTTTTCCTTTTTTTTACCCTTTTCCCAGAGTGGCATAGGCATTGCTGGCATATATTGCATTATGGCATATACATTGGTGTGCGTGTGAATGAATGGTGTGTGGTGGGTGTGGGTGTGATGGTGTGGGTGTGGTGGTGTTGTGTGTGCATGGTTGGTTTGGTGTTGGGGTTGGGCAGTTTTTTGGGGTGGTTTGTTGCATGGGTTGGTTTTTGGTGTGCAGTTGAGAGTTGTGCTTGTTGTGCAGTTGTTGGTGGGTGGGTGTCTGGGCCTGTTGGCCTGCTGCCTGTGCTGGTGTGGGCCTGTGGTCCAAGGCCAGGAGATGGGATGATTGTTGTGATGATGATGTGTGGAGAGGGGATTGAGGTGGGGGAGGGTGGAGTGGGGAGAGTCTTTCATTATCAGGTGAAATAGTTACATGTCCTGTGAGATCCCAGCCTCCATTCATCCTGGGCTGGCCCACATGTACACAGGAAGGTTTGCAAGTAAACAGAGACATTTACAGTTCATTGATTCTGAAGCACCCTTAATGGCTTCCACTTAATATGTTTACATCAGTAATACAAGTTTACATCTTATTCTCCTAACTTCAGACATAGAAATAATACATGCAAACAAATAGGATGAACACACACAGTAGATTGTAAGCTTTGTAATGATATCTTCCAAGAGACCTTTTGCATAAAGCATATTCCAGTTACATCATATTTATGTTCATAAACTTATTTTCATAAAGCATATGGAGTGCGACGTTACAGGGAACTCCATTATTCCTTGCTTAGTTTCCTAGTACAAAAGAAGAACTCTTGGAGCACAGCAAGGAGTAGGTGTCACATGATATAAAGCTCCAGAACTTTGCAAGGGGACTATACCTGAACATCCTAGAAACTAGATCAGGTCAGTCTCGTTAGCTCCAACCCTGGAGAGTTCTACTAGCTTAACACAGGCAGAGAGTTTAAGGCAGAGAGAGATTGGGACTGATGTAGGAGCTTTCACCAGGAAAAATCCTAGTGAGAGCTAGCGAAGGAGAAATCTCAGGCTCTGATTTAGTGTCTGTTTTCCAGTTAAGAATGAACAATTACCCACACAAAGGTGAGGGGGAGGGGTCTGAGAGTTTTAGATGCTAACTCAGTGTGTGAGAACACGTGTGCTGAAAGCAGAGTAGAGACTCTATCCCAGGGGTGGGCAAACTTTTTGGGCCAAGGGCCACATCTGGGTGGGCAAATTGTATGCAGGGCTGGGGCAGGGAGTTGGGGTGCAGGAGGGGATGCGGTGTGCAGGAAGGGGCTCAGGGCAGTGGTTGGGGTGCAGGAGAGGTGCAGGGTGCAGCAGGGGGCTCAAGGCAGAGGATTGGGGTGCAGGAGGAGTACGGGATGTCCAAGGGGGCGCAGGGCAGGGAGTTCGACTGCAGGGGGGTGCGAGGTGCAGGCAGGGGGCTTGCGGCAGGGTGCAGGCAGGGTTCAAGCTCCGGCCTGGCACCACTTACCTAAAGCAGCTCCGGGGTGGCAGCTGCGCACACCAGGGCCAGGGCAAGCTCCCTGCATGCCTGCCCTGTCCCCGGCCCTGTGCTGCTCCCGGAAGCGCTGCGGCCCCTTGGGAAGCGGGACAGAGGGCTCTGCATACGCTGATCTTGCCGCGCCTCCAGGTACCTCCCCCAAAGCTCCCATTGGCTGCAGTTCCCCATTCCCGGCCAATGGGAGCTGTGGGGGGGGCGGTGCCTGGAGGCAAGGGCAACGCACATGGAGCCCTCTGCCCCCCTGCCTGAGGGCCACTTCTGAGAGTGGCGCAGGGACCGCGGCACTATGGGGGAGGGGGGCAATCCTGTGGGACAGATACAAAGTCCTGAGGGGCCGGATCCGGCCCATGAGCCATAGTTTGCGCACCCCTGCTCTACCCATTCACAAAGGGGCTTATCAATCATTCCCCTTCCATGATGGAGACCTCAGATAGTGACTTAGTTTACATCTAGGAGAGGAGAAACCCCCCCAGTGATAAAGGGCTGCAAAACGTACCAGTCCTATCCTTGCAGGAGAAATAATGAAAATGTTTGCATGTGTCCTAACATTATGCCTTAAAAGACATCTGAAAACAAACTACAAAAGCCTACAATTTCTGCATAGAAACCCAGCAGAGGCTATATCCACATTTAAACCACTACAATGACACAGGTTCTGCTGTGCCACTGTAACACTTCAGTTTAACCACTCTCTACAGCGACACGAGGGGCTCTCCTATTGCTATAGTTAATCCACCTACTCAAGAGGCTGTAGCGAGGTCAACGGAAAAATTCTTCTAGCCCTCTCTACACCAGGCGTTAGCTCAGCTTAATCACGCTGCTCAGAGACGTGGATTTTTCACACCTCTGAGCAATGTAGCCGGTTTGACTTAACTTTTTGGTGTAGACCTGGCCTAAGTCTTGATGATCCTTTAAGTACACAATACTAAATGCAAAATCTGTATCTGTGATTACAGAACAGATTAACGATATGAATAAAGATAGCCTCTTAATACTCTGGTCATTTTGGTCAGGAATGTAACATTAAAATGTCAGTAGGGAAATCAACTGCAGAATTATAAATGTCACTTACTAACGTGTAACCCCTACCTTAAAAGCATTCCTGTTATTTCCATTGTCAAGTTCTCCTGTATTAATATTCCATCTTTTAGCCATCTCTGATCATTGTTCCAATTCACTTCTGAAAAACTCTTCACACTCAAAGCAAGAAATTGTTCACTCTTAGCAGCCTATGGTAAGTGCTGACTCTTCAGCAATTATTGTAACCATTTTTAACACCTAATCAAAACAATACAAGCTGTAGAACTACATATTTACAGTGTTCTGCAAACAAAAACTGATCCTGTAAGTGTTGCTTTTGAAAAAAGACTCACCATTACATTCTTAAAAAAAAAAAAAAAGGAATATAACTCATATAATCCACTTTTCTCACCTGCCTTTGTACAAGCTGTTTGCTTATATAATTTCTCGTAATGAAATGCAGCCTACATACTTAGCAGCAGCTCCAGGCTCAGCACACAACTGATGTCATGTCCCGTATTCCAGTCTAGGTATTATTAGCAACGTTTACTTTAAAAATAACAAATGTGATCTACTGCAGACTGGTGAATCAGTCTGTGCAGCTTCAGGAACATTTTAAGACAAATGTTGGCTTGCTTTTTTAAAAATGTATCAGACTTTCAAAGGAAATTCAGGCCTAAAACTTACTTCATGCTTTTTTTTCTTTTTTTTTAAGCAAAAGAACAATAGTCAGAGCATAAAGATAAAGATGTTTTTGGTGTTGCAGTGTCCTCAGTAGATGGGGGGGGCAGCCATGAGGCCCTGCCCCTGCTCCTCCTCTTCCCACCCAAAGCCTCACCCCCTGGCCAGGACAGAAGCTGGACCCGGGTCATGGTCAGAGCCACCCAGGGAGCCTGGGCTGCTGTGAGGAGTCCTGGACATTCTCCCTGCCCTGGGGAGGCAGGGCATGGGCCAGAGCTTTTCTCAGGTATCCTGGCCCCCGCCCAGGGTAGGTGGAAGGTCCAGGGCTCCCCCTAGTGGCCCAGGCTCCCTGGCTAGCTCATGCCACAGTCTGGCTCCAACTTCTGGCCTGGGCAGGATATTGGGGGAAGAGGAGCAGGGGTGGGGCAACTGAAAGGGGATGGGTCTCATGATGAGGGGGAGGCGCTAAGGCCCATATCCTTGCCCCCCCCCCCAGGGAAGAGGCTGGCACAGCAGGCAGAGGATGCGCTTCACAGCAGGGGAGCTGATTATTAGCTCCCCACCATGAAACACAGTCCTGCCTGCCCTGCTCTGTGCCTGCCTCAGGCTTGCAGTGTGCGGGGGGTGGGGGGAGGCAACGTGACCCCCTGCCTCCCAAACTATACCCATGTTAAAAATTGGGCAGGGACAGCCCTTCCACTTTTTGAAGTGTGGGGGCCAAGGCTCCCTTAACCCCCTCAGGTCCGGCACTCCTGCATGGACATTTATGTTGGACCAGGAGTACTGAGTTTCAATTCAACGGGACGCAAGCTGCTAAACAAATGTTTTAGAACACCTAATAATGCATGGTATCTTTCATCCATTTTGATTTGCAGATCAGCTGATGCTACAAAAAAAATTCTTCTTGAAAGGAGAAAGGAACAAGCAGAGCTCTGACAACAACATTAAACTATGCTCATCCTCCTAGAGTAGTTCTGCAGTACTTTAAATATTTGTTTTAAGTCATCCCCTAACATTGGCTAATGCAGAGAGAGAGAAATGGAGGGGCGGAGAGGTGGACTAAATACCTCAAGCCAATTATTTTTAAACCAAAGTTAGGCAGGTGAGCCATAGGCCAATAGCCTCTATCTCAGGGGTCGGCAACCTTTCAGAAGTGGTGTGCCGAATCTTAATTTAAGGTTTTGCGTGCCAGTAATACATTTTAATATTTTTAGAAGGTCTCTTTCTATAAGTCTATAATATATAACTAAACTACTGTTGTGTGTAAAGTAAATAAGGTTTTTAAAATGTTTAAGAAGCTTCATTTAAAATTAAATTAAAATGCAGAGCCCCCTGGACCGGTGGCCAGGACCCGGGCAGTGTGAGTGCCACTGAAAAATCAGTTTGTGTGCCGCCTTTGGCACACATGCCATAGGTTGCCTACCCCTGCTCTATCTTGTTATTGCACCAGAAAATAATTTCACTTTTGATGCACAAATAGGGTGGCAAAAGCAACATAAAATACTGGATTCAAAATCCCATAAATTCACCGTGAGGTTTTACCAAATTTAGAGAGGCAGGTGAAGAGCTAAGCACAGACCAACTCTGACAATGGAGAACTGAAACACTAAAAGGTACCCTACAATGAAACTGTCAAAACTGGTCTTGTGTCCTTGTTTGCTTCTTTAAGGTACATAAAGAAGGCCAGGGAAGCTGTTCAAGATTGTTTTGTTTTCTTCCTCATATTTTTACTTCAGAAATGTCAACAACAACATCTAACCTTGGCCCAGTTTTGCTGGAGGAATTCTCGGGTGTCCCATAGTATAGACTTCTCACACCTCAATTGAAGGGTGAACCTTAAAGATGTCCTCTGTCCAAAACCTTTATTAGTCATTGCAATTAAGGATGTGTATTAAAAAAACCAACACTTGATGTAAAGAGTAACTAAACGCCTTCTTCTCACCTTGCACTCTTGTCTTGTGATATCATAATTTCACTAGTTTACCAATCACGATAACTTTTTTTCAGATTAGAATTTGAACAAACCTTTCAAGCTCTCATAGTACATCATAAACAAGCATAAAAGGCCACAAACTTAATTTCCCCCCACCCCCCTTGCAAGTCACCTATAACTAGATCAAGGATTTGGCTGCCAGCATGATTAAGAACAGTCATTCAATTAGGCACACAGTAGTTTACTTGGCTAGGCAAGTGAGGGCAGCTAGCACAGGAGTGGTAGATTTGCCAGAAGGGGCAGACGTCTTAGACCCAACAATCTTTGCTAGAGAGTATTCAAACTCTTCAATCTAGATATAGTGGTTGAATACCAACCTAAGCCAGCAAAAGAGAGCACTTGCCTGAGGACAAATCCAGTATTAAGGGTGACAAGACAGTTTACTCACCATAGAGTAAACAACATTAGGAATGCTTTGGGTCAAACACAGTATGGCTGACACCACTCCATTGGCAAAACAATTCAAGGCACTGCATGAGGTATGTCTCTGGACATTCTTTGGACCACTGTTAGAATCAATTCCTAGTCCCAGTGATAGGTGTTTGCATTATTGGATGGAGTACTGGTGAGGATGTACCTATTTATAATTTTTGCCTTTTGATGTCACAAAGAGAGACAGAAGCTTAAACACATGCCTTAAAATTACTACTTTACTACACCAATGGAAATTTACAGGCAGATAGGCCCTAGTTTTAAAAAAGCAAACCTATCCAGAACAACACTTAAGAACTAGCTTAAATCTTACTGAGTCTCCTGAATGGGGATGGATTTAAGCATATACTTACATGCTTTGGCTAAATAAGGACCATATATAGCATGCTCAGAAATACTCATTAAGGCTTATTAGTCAGTGTGAAACATTGGACTTACACAAATTATTCTTAAAGGGAACCCAATTTTAATTTCATAATTCACTAAATATATCTAATACTACATTACAAAACTAAATTAATTTAAACCCGTTTATAAAATATTTCAGAGAAACAGCAGAAGTCACTTAGCAGAAGCCAAAAATATTCCAGAATACGTACTCCAAATGTGACAGTGCACTCGACTTTAATGCCAATGAAAATAAGTCCATTCTAATTATTGATTTCATAGCACAGGGGTCGGCAACCTTTCAGAAGTGGTGTGCCAAGTCTCCATTTATTCACTTTAATTTGGTGCGAGGGATGCAGATGGCAATGGGTGGGGGGGTGCAGGAGCTCCCGCTTGGTGCATGGTGGAGCTGGGTATGTGGGGGTTGCAAGAGTCAGGATGTGGGGGTATATGGGGTGGGGGCCTGGGTATGTGGGGGAGTGCAAGAGTCAGGGCAGAGGGCATGTGAGGGGGGTTGCAGGTGTCAGGGCAGGGGCCGGGTATGTGTGTGGGTGCCGGAGTCAGGGCGGGGGTCACGGGGGGGTGGAGTCAAGCAGAGGGCTGGGTGTGTATAAGGCGGGTACAGAGCTCAGAGCAGGAGCCTGGGGGCGTGCAGGGCACAGAGCTCGGGCCGGTGGAGGTGGGGGGGGTACAGGGCTTGGGGCAGAGGACTGGATGTGGGGGGGGGGGTCAGGGCAGAGGGCTGCGTGTATGTGAGGGGGGGTCAGGGCTGAGGGCAGAGGGCTGGGGTGTGTGTGAGGGGGAGGTCAGGGCAGGGGGCTGGAGGGGATATGCCCCTATTCCACCCCCCTCTTCCCCAAGGCCCTGCCCCCGCCTCTTCTCTGCATCCGCTGGGAGCAGCAAGCATGCTGACTCTGCTCCTTCCTGACCCCTCCCTCGCAAGGGCCATCAGCTGATCGGCCAACAGGGAGGGATGGAGGGAGGGACAGACAGAGAGGAGGAGGGGCAGGAACCCAGCACACTACGGGAAGAGGCAGGGGAGCCGGCAGGACCAAGCTTCTGCCCATAGGCGTGGGCAGCACATTTCAGTAGGGTGTGCACCCAGGGAGCCCTGCCCTAAACCCACCCCCGCCCTGCCCCTATCCACTCCCTCCTATTTCCTGCCCCCTGACTGACCCTCTCAGAACCCCCAATCCTACTCCCTCCTGTGACCCCTGCCCCTAACTGCCCCTCAGGACCGACCCCCATCTAAGCCTCCCTGCTCCTTGTCCCCTGACTGCCCCCTAGAACCCTACCCCCTACCTGTCCCCTGACTGCCCCGACCCTTATCCACACCCCTGCCCCCAGACAGACCCCCAAGATTCCCATGCCTATCCAACAGCTCCCCACCCCCGGACAAGACCCCCAGAACTCCCAACTCATCCAACCCCTCCCAGCTCCTTGTCCCCTGACCACCCCTCCAGAGACACCCCTCACCTTAACTGACCCCCAGGACCCTCCTTGCTCCCTGTCCTCTGACTGCCCTGACTCCTATCCATCCCCACCCCTGACAGACCCCAGGACTCCCGTGCCCCATCTAACCCCCACTCCTGACTGCCCTCCAGAGACCCCTAACCACCCTGCCTGGGATCCCACCCCATCCAACCCACCCTGCCCTCTGTCCCCTGACTGCCCCCACCCCTAATCCAACCCCCCCCCCCAACCCCTTACCATGAGGCTCCTAGCAGCATGTTCTGCTCTGTGCAGAGCCAGACACGCTGCCCCGCGGGAGGGGGAAGCCCCGCCCCTCAGAATGCTGCGCGCACAGCGGCCTGGCTCCAGGGGAGGGGGAAGCATGTCTGCCTCCCCGCAGAGCCAAACACTGCCCCGCAGGAGCGCGCAGCCCCACCCCCCAGAATGCTACGCACGCGGCAGCCTAGCTCCAGGGGAGGGGGGAAACGCGGGGGAGGGGCCGGCAGCTTACTGCACTCAGCCCGGGAGCGCGGACCCCGCGGCTTGCCACACTGGGGGAGTGGGGCCATTTGCCCACCCCTACATTAGGGTGGGCCTGGGCACACCCGGCACACCCCGTGCTTCTGCCCCCTGACCCCGCGGGGAGCGGAGAAGAGCGGGAGTCCCGGCAGGCAGCAGCGTGCCATTAAAAAAAAAAAATCGGCTCGCGTGCCGTCTTTGGCATGTGTGCCATAGGTTGCCAACCCCTGTCATAGCATATATTATGATAAAAGTCTTGTTCAACATGATGGAGGACATTTAATACACTAAGTGGCTAAAGTCTGGAAAAAAAACATTGAAATCAGAACTACCGACTATGACCAACACTTTCATCCTCTGTGTTGCCAGTTGCCAGTCACATTTTCTCATATGAACACATGCAGTCAGGCAATATCTGGCTTGAAGAACTGTTCAAGTGCAAAGACTACAACATAAAAAAATCTAATCTGATACAATCTCAACAATATAATTGTATCGGACTATAGATATGGGTAATATTTGATAACATCCAAGAATAGCTAAAATGATTCAGAACAAAATGTCTATGTACACATTCATAAGCCATCAAAAATATAGCTTTCCCTTTATGCTGTATTACAAAATGAAGAAATGCCTTAGGCTTGTGTAAACTTTACAAAGGGAATGAAAACCTTTTTTTTTTTTAGAAACTCCAGACAACCTGTTTGTCTGAAATCCAATAGTTATGAACAAAATAATACAGCAGTCATCATGATGGACAGGCCACTGAAATGCTGGGACTGACAATCAGTTCAGTTTTCTTAAGACCTAAAGGGGTAAGTCTTGGCAACATGGGCTTAACTCCTATTTCAGTCAATGGGAGCTGGACTTGTGTAAGAAAGGGCAACACAGGGTCTTAGCAACCTACGTGCTAACTTCATGATTCCTAACATAACACATTCCTTGAATACTAAATACTTTGCTTTAATGGAATTTGTCACTAACAATTCAAGAAATTCAGCTTTTAATATCTAGTCTGAATTTTGGTTAAAAAGTAACACTCCCAAAATGTAAGACGACCATTTGAATGTCTCCATTGTTCTTAAAGAAAATACCTGAACATCTTCTATGTGAGCTACAGGATATATTTCTTAATGATCAGCATTCAGCTTAATATTTTTTGGGGGGAATGGGAGGGAACAGATGCGGCCACTTGGACATATAGCTCAACACTCAAGAAGATAAAGATATTCTTACTCAGGAGAGCAACAGCTATCTTAAACAACTCAATGAAACTATTTAAAAAGAACAAAGTTGAACCAATAAAGATATTACTTCATCCACCTTGTCTCTCCAATATCCTGGGACCAACACAGCAAACAAAGAAAAACTGATTTTTCAAAAAACATTCTGCTCAGGAAAGCCCAAAGAGACAAGCCAACCACTGATTACATGGACCTAAGATGACAATATGTAAGCAGATGGAGTTCCCAACCTGTACAGCAAAGAATCTCACAGGCACTGAATCTAGTCCAAACTTACCCTCTTCCTGGGGTCTGGTTTCATCTCTAACTCAAAACAGATACATGCCTCATCAGTGCATAAAAATTATTTCTATTGTTTTGAAAAGCTATTTTTTATTTAGATGTTGCTAATTCTTGACTAGCGTCCCCATTTTATAGTCTTACATTGCTAAAGTGGACGTTTTGTAGTTGTTTCCTTAATTAATTAGCAGCATTTCAGATTTCATATGAGAGATTTGTTTCTACCAAGAACTTTCAAACATAAGATGCTCATCTATGCTGAAAAAGAAACATTCAAGGCTTCATTATCATCTTTACTGTGACAAATTCAAAACACCAAAATCACCATCAAATATCCTGACCTGTACTTGCAACCAACACCACCTTGTGATATGTTGAACTTCCACAAGGCAAGAAATCTGAAATTAACAAGCTATTGTCCCATCAGATCTTGCAGCTTGAAGTCAATAGGACTTGTGCTTCTAAGCCAGGTGGCTCTGAAAATCCCACCTTTAAGTGACTTTGGACTCGTCTACACTGGCACTTGTGAGAAAGTTGCAGCGCTGTGAAGTGCCAGTGTAGACAGTGCACCAGCGCTGGGAGCTATTCCCCTCATGGAGGTGGGGTTTTTAGAGCGCTGGGCAACTACACAAGCCACATTAAAGCGCTGTCACAGCAGCGCTTTAACGTTGCCAGTGAAGACACACCCTAAATATGGGCTTACGAGTCTAACATTTCGGGTCTAATTTTATATTTGGCCTGTGTGTAACATAGTTGTTGTAAACTTTTTTTTTAAATAAAGTCTGGACTTCTCATTGTTAAAAATAAGTTCATTAGGAAATGGCAGATTTTATTCTATGGAAAAAAGCTTCAAATAAAAATATAATTTTAGCCCCGCATGCTGCGAACATTTATGCACATGCTTAACTTTAAACACCATTTGAAGTCAACAGGCCTATTCATGTGATTGAAGTTACACACCTGCTTCTTTCTGTGTTGGCAGGCTCGGTGCCTTAACTGAATATTCTGTCCTTGGCAATAGCCAGTTGGTAAAATTCAAACACATACCCTACCAAGATTATACATTTTAATCTAAAATAGCCCAAATTTTCAAATTAGTTTTAGCCTCAGACTCATTTAAATCCATTACTTAAAAAAAAATCAAATACATTAAATCATCACAGTAAATTGCCTTGATTTAAATTGCTCCACTTTGTACCTCAGCCTAAGTTATCCCTCCAAGCTTGGCTGTTCCTAGGATTTCCTTGCAAATGCTTCAGTCCCAGACCTTAGTTCCCTTTTCCCAAAGGGGCACTTCAACCTTCTTTATAATCAGAGTGGAGTTAATGAATCAGATCTGCTACAGTGAGTCAGCAGGAATCAGTCAGCCACTTTCTGAATGGTTCCAACACTTGCTAACACCATGGATCAATAAAAGAACCTTGCCATCCCACCTATAGCATGAATTGTGAGCGTTCTAACACTCTCCTGTGAAGCGTCCGATATTGGCCACTGCTAAAAATGATGATGATCATTGGTCTGATCCAGTATGACAATTCCTATGCAAAACTTTGTTTTAATGTAGGTTCAAATGGCAAGGAGATCATCTTAAATCATAACTAGTCTAAGATTGTTTTATGAAACAGTTAGGAGTTATGGCATCTTTCTGACCAGATTTTGAAAGGAAGATTATCAATTTAAAAGCACAAAACAATTCTGGGGGAAATAAATCTATTGCATTATAGTGAAAGCTGTTTTTTAAAAACAAACATTGCCTGGAAGTCTTGAAAATTAACAAGGCAGCACCAAGAAGCAAACAATGACTATAAACAGAAGCAATGATTTTCACTATCTAAACTGAGTGGCTAGAACAGGCAGGACATTAAAAAAAAAATACACACAGGGTCCTTTTATTTGCCTTCAGGTTTTTGAGCATTTAGGCTTCAGATTTTCATGCTTTTCTCACAAACACAAGGCTCAGAAACTCTCTCTTTTTAATTAAATCTGAGAATCTCACATAATCACATAACCCCAGGAGTTGGGACTTTTAGAAAGATCAAGTAACCTGTGACAGAACTTCAGGAGTTGGCATAACTGACACAATGACAAAAAACTGAGAATTTTAGGTCTCCAGTTTACAATAGTCTGTTATTGTTAACAATATACAGTTTTATAAACACTGTCCCTTCAAGGATAATAGTGCAAGCTGAACAAGTTATCAGAAGGTCTTAGTGGATGCTCCAAAACACTAAAGAAAATTGAAAATACTGACATTAAAAAGCAATTTTACTCAGCTCTGGATTAAAAAAGGCGGGGGAGGGAAGCCACACATAGTGGAACTGCAAAATTGCAGGAAATGACCCTCAAAACTATCTAGCATTAGGATAGCATGTTATTACTGATCTTGACGAAATGTATTAAGAAATACTGCAAACCTTCATGGACTAACTCACAACTCATATTACAAGTTAATTACTATTTATCCGCAATTTGGATTAATTACTTCAAGTTAACTTATAATACTTATAACTATTCTGGTTTGTTCATCTTACAACCACTGACTTTTTTATCTTCTCTGACTTACCATACAGTCATTATGACTGGGGGTTTCTTTTTCCATTCCAAATTACTCCCGCACTTCTTTTCTGTAGTTTACTTTCCCCCAAAACAATGCCATATTTCTGTGTATAAATGTATGCTTAGTTACTAGTGTGTGTGAGTGTGTATGCATATATTTATATTCTGGGTTTTTTTGGGCTAGAACCATGGGAGCGTTTTCCGGAGCATACTTATGATTAGATTCACTTTAAATCTTAGAAAATAGGATATTAAAATAGAAACTAACAAATCTTTATCAACTAATGTTATTACTGAATCATTTTGCCATTTAAGAAAAGAAAACAAGAACTGAGAAGCAAGTGGACTCCATCAAAATCTCTTTTAATGATGCAAAGACATATGGTAATAAGCGACTGCATTATCATAATGTTCCACATTTCAGGCTTAATGTAGTATCGCAGTTATATAAAAGGTATTTATAACTGAGGTTTAAAAATAATTGAAGTTAGCTGTTGCTGTAAACACAAAATCCACCAAAGTTTGTCTCAAAGCTATGCCATGGCATCTGAGAACAAGAGCAAGTCTGGAAGTGAAAGAGAATCAGGACAATAAAACAGTTCTTTGGTTAGTCCATGCTCTTGGGCTAGGTTTTAATTATAAGATTTCAGATTCTTTATTTTTTTATTGTTTTTTAAAGCATAAAACAGTCTCTCTCTTCTCCAGCACCAGCCCTCTCCTGTTTCCCATTCAGCTGAAAAGGTAACAGCAAATATGCTTCAGAAACACAGATGATGCAACCATAGACTAGAGGTAGGCTTTGAAATAATTCCCAGTGGTTAACCTATTTCTCTTGCTCATCTTTGCTCAGTGGCTGAGCCAACTTCTAATTCTAATTTCTGAAAGTGGAAGAGAAGAAAATGCTCAGGAGAAAAAGGCTAGTCATATACTAGTGGGAGACAAGGTAGGTGAGGTAATATATTTTATTGGACCAACTTTTCTTGGTGGAAGATATAAACTCTCAAGCTAGAAAGAGCTCTTCTTCTGCTTGTGAGTTTCTTAACCATGAACAACTACATTACCCAAACTTAACTTGAGTTCATTATGTAGTCCTATAGGTCATAATTCTGTTGCCCCACGTTCATAAAATTCCAAGAAACTAAGTTTACTTATAAGCCCCAACAGACAGAGACTGGCTGATGCACCAAGACTTGAAGATTTATGTCCCTTCAAAAGGGATGACTTCTCTTAAGTACTTAAATTTAACAAATGGATATTCTTGTTATCCATGTGAACGAATAATGCTTTTCTGAATCCTCTTAAGACTTTGGCCTTGACTATATATTGTGTCAATGAGTTCCGGAGTTTAACCGTGAATTACGTGGAAACGTGTTTCCTTTTACTAGATTTGAATTTACCATCTTCTAATAACAGAGTGTCCTCTACTGTACATTCTTTAGACAACTGCAGTGTCAAAATGACCACATTTTATGCAAAAGAGATACATTTTTAATTCCAGCCCACTCTCTAATTGCATGCTACAGATTTGATCTTGAGCTGTCTGGGGCAGGGACCATCATTTCAATTTAGTTTACACTTTTCCTACATTGTCTACCTATGTTATGCAGATTTGTACACTGACCATACAGCCACTTTATGGAAAGCTCAGGAGAAAGGAAAGAGGTTTTAGAAACTGGACATGATGCCACTGGAGCTTTTTGGAGCCAAGCGAAGGCAGAAGCTGTTCAGGATCATAGAATAAAGATGCTACACTGGAACTTTCTGCCCAAGTTGTTAGCATATTGATGCTTAAATTGCTATCTGTAGGTTTCAGAATCAACAGGACGTTAAGACGTAAGGGGTGGTTCACTTCACTGAGCTATTATTTCAGGCTGTCTGAAAACTCTCCATCAGCACAGCTGGTTCAAGTTCTCAACGCCTTTGGTACTGCCACCAAAGTACTAGAAAATACATTTTTAAAAACCATGAAATCTTAAAATGTAGACAAGTTTGCAGCAAAGTATGGGTAAAAAAGTAGATTCCTCAGCAAATTCTGTGACTGTAGAATTATACAGCCCTGATTATATTCTTTTAACTAACAATAAGAAAACATTGACTTTTCCATTAAAAGTTTCTTTCACACAATATTGCTTTAGTCTCTCATTTTTCCTGTTTTTCTCTCCAGATGTTGACATTCTTCAGATTGGCAGCAATTTGTGAACTCATATCATATAAGAACATGTTCTAACAGCTAACAGAAAGTAACAGTATTATTTAATTTGCTTCACTTGTAATCTTCTTATACTAAGGATTTTTTCAAAATCCCAAGAATTTAAATCCAATAACACACAGTTGCAGAGTTAAGTGTTAAAAGCATGACAGACAGCACACCAGACGAACATATTACCATACATAAAGCCAATTATACTCTTATCAGTAGTCTAGAGTTACTCCTATTCATTGTATGTTCTTACAATTTACTTAACAAAATACTTATTAACTAATAAATATTTAGTAAAAACCCATATGCAGTGCCAGTAACTCTTCAGATGTTAACTGAGAGAATGTTACTCCAATTTTTGTTGCTGTTGTTCTCTTGATTTGTTTTGTTTTGAGAGGGGAGCAAGATTGGGATGAAAAAAGCGAAGAATTAAAAATCTCCAGGAAGAATGCGTGCAAGTAACCTTATATTTTGCAAATTAGGGAATTCTGAATTTTACAGCAAGATGATGTAAGGAGAGAAACAACTGACTGAGCAGATAAAAGAGCAACAAACAATTTAAGTTTAAACATACTCTTAAAAAAAACCCAAACCAACCATTTGAGACATACTGAAACTTGACCAAACACACATCTTGTGGGCATTATTTCACAGAGATATTTGAAAACAAATCAGTCAGTAAAAATAAAGTTGCCAATTAATCAGTTATACCCAATTGCTAAGTTATGAAACTATTTTGTGGTGCTTCATACTCTAAAAAGACTATGATAGAAGGAAAATGTTTGTTTTTCTTCAAATATTTTACACACAAACTAAATATGCCCCATGTTAACTTTCACAACTAAACATTGAACAAACACAAATGCAAAGATCAAAGAGCATAAACCTTCATGAAGCCATGCTATGAGAGTCTGTATCACTTTGGCATAAAACTTGCACAAAACACTGGCCAGCCAGCATAGAATAAAGAAAGATCATCTGATCTACTGCACAAGCACCCTTTGGCAAAGAATTTGCTTCAAATTCTTGACATCTCACTTTGTATTTCCACTCGCTTTTAGTTTGTTTTATGAAAACATGAAGTAATTTATAATCTTTCTCCAGAAAGTGTGTCTCTTAAAAGTAGTTGTAGTGATGCTGTAGCTGTGTTGGTTCCAGGATATAATGGGAGAGACAAGATGGGCAAGGTAATCTCTTATTGAACCAATTTCTGTTGTGAAAGACACAAGCTTGTGAACTACAAAAAGTGACCTCAGCCTCTTCATCTCATAAAAAGATACTTGTGTGAATATTCTTTACCTATTGCTTAGTAACATTACTATAACAAGTTATCTTTTACTATTTGAATGGCCAGCATCATGTGTAGAACCAATTTCACTGTTTCCCCTGTATAATCGTTTTCTCTTGTTGAGGTAGGTCTTTGACAGTAACAGAAAAGTGCTCTCCTTTTTTTTTTTTAAAGAAATTTCAAAAAGTTTGTTAACTATAAACTTTGGTTTCAGGGGACACAGGCGCAGGTACAGCAACTAATTTATATGTTTGTATTGTTTTAATTACTGTCTAGATTTCAAATTGATGTCTTTCCTTTAAACAGGTTGGGTTTTTTGGTGTTTCTTTTCTTAATAAAAGGCAAACCATTAACAAAAAAATCCCAACAGCTATCTTCTTCCTTAAAATAAATGAGAGGTCTGGGGAGAAAATTCTACAAGTCACTACATCAAGAATTTTGTTAGTGTTAGTAAATGTTTTGTATTTTCATTAACTCCAATAACTTTCTAAGGGCTAACATACCAAATGAATTAAAGTACAACCTGTTTAAACATCTTAATTTTAGTTTTATTAATATGCTAGAACCACCTCACTTGTAAATAACATTGGAACAACTAGAGCGTTCAAAACAGAGCTGAGAGAAATCTTGATATTTCCACTAATGCTCTAATTGAAAAAGAAAATCTCAGCTAATAAAATGAGATTGTTCACTAAGAAATTCAGGAAGACAACTTAATTGTGCCTGATTGTGTTAATTTATTGAAATCAATTAGTGGAAATAGGTAACAGAGAAAATATCTATTCAAAAGTATGATAATTAGAAGCAGAAATGGCTTTCCAACTATATACCACGTATACTCGTTCATTAGCCCGTTCGTTTATAAGCCAACCCCCCTAAATGGATAGGTAAAAATAGAAAAAATGGTATGACCCTTTCATAAGCCAATCGTACATTTCAGGGGTTGGAAAACTTTGGCTCCCAGCCTGTCAGGGTAAGCCACTGGCGTGTCGGGACATTTTGTTTACCTGGAGCGTCTGCAGGCATGGAGCCCCTCAGCTCCCTGTGGCCACGGTTCGCCGTTCCCAGCCAATGGGAGCTGCGGGAAATGGTTGGCTGAGAATGGCGAACCGCGGCCGCAGGGAGCTGAGGGGCTCCATGCCTGTAGACTCTTCAGGTAAACAAAACTAAATCTATTAGATATTCAATTCAATGATTCCATAGAGTTTAAAGTCATCAAATTTTGGTGTAGACCCATTTATAAGCCAACCCCTGCTCTTTGATGCGTCACTTTTTTATCAAAAATACTCCGCTTATGAACAGGTATATCACTTGTTCATACTCATGACAATTTTTGCTTAATAGATCTTAAATTCTTCAACACAAGTCAGTCACGTGGGATGAAACAAGAAAGTTACTTAAACAAGTATAAGGTTAATACACTAGTAATAAGGACTGCATTTTTTTTAAAAATGATTCAAGAAGCCTTAATATATCTGGATAGGATAGGTATTCTCCTCAATGTGCCATTTCAAACAATTTCTCCTCCTTGTCCTAACTTCTACTTCCCCCTCTCTAACCCCCACCCCAAAAACATAGGACGGGGAAGATTTCTTAAACAAGAACTGCAGGAATTCCTGCTACTTTATGAATTCCAAAAGCAATTTTAAACTGTAGGAGAAAAACCTTCTATTCCTAGAAGAAAGATTTTAAAAGACTCTAAAGCAGCAGCAAACACTCAGATAGGAGCAAACAGCCATTTCAACTGAGGCAAATTCTGTCTTCTCCACCTCACCTTCTCCCCAACTTCTTCCATCATCAAATGTTTCTAATAATATACTGAAGTAACATTAAAAATACTATAGTATCAGGTTTGCACAGGTATATTTTTGACCATATGAAGATAATGTAAGGCCTTTTCCTATGCTGAATGCTGTTAAAAACAAAATGTCTACAATTAAATGCAATGTAATTTGAGAATTCCATGTAATACAGGTCACTGAATAAAACAGGGACTCTCTGCGCATACAATGATATTCTTGATTAAAAGAATTATTTCAAGACAAAGAGTGCCAAGCTGAAAAATGCAGAATATCGCTCTTCAGCACACAGCACTAAAAAGATGGGTGAGGGAAGGGCTCCTAAAATTAATCTTTCCCATAGAAACACAAAACTGATAAAATCCAAGACCCTGATTCTACAAGCACTTATACATGTGAGTGGGACTACTCTTGCCATCTTCATGGATAATTATTCACATGCATAAATGTTTGCAGTATCAGAGCCCAAGACAATATTTTAGCAAAATAAAGATGTAAAAAATTTGCCCTCTTCTTCTACCTCCTGTTTTCTGTCTCTATGTGTAACCTGATTTTAGTTTTCTGCTAACAGCACCTAGGTGGAGATTTAATTCATTCATATTTAAAACAATATTGGATTGAATCAAGTTGACAGAACCTGAACCATTTAAAAATTAATCCTGCAAGCTTCCCTGAGATCACTCTCAGTTGTAAGAACTGCACTCCGCAGGTAGATTAGACCCTGAATCGAAAGCTCTTTAATTTTAACCCTATGTAACAATTTTAACGTTTGAGTTCTATGTATATTCTTATTAACTATTTCAGGAGAAGTTTTTTAATAAAAAAAGTGTTCCTTCCTCATCTTATCTATCTTGAGTAAGATATTCTGAAGGGCCCCCCTGGGAAATAAAGATTGGTGGTTCATTGCTGAAGGGCAGTCAGTAGGTTTTTGCTTGGCTGTTTAGACTGAGCTTGCTGTTTGTTTTTATTACACTGCCATTCCTTGAATTCCTCCTTCCTAGCAAGGCATTAATCACTTTATTCAGAGAGGGAGAACTTGTGCCTCTGAAGGAAAGATTTGGAAAACAAGAACAGAACAAGATCAGAAGATGATTCTGTCCTGATGCATACTGATTGTATGAAGGGGAGCAACCAGGCTGCACTTGCATTTGTTACCCACTAAGACTCACTGTGTCTTAAATAAATCCTATTTAAGAAATTAAGATTCCTTCTCTCTTTTTAGAACCTCCTCAATTCTGAAGGAGCTAGGACATATTCAATTCTTCTTTCTACCCATCCACAGTTCCCTTCAGAGGGGGGAAATCCTCGAGCATCTACCAAATCTTTGCTAACCTGTGCATGGTGTTGGGATGTTTTTCACAAGGGAACCCTCCCCACCCCAGAATTACATGGCAATAATTAAGAAGGTGGGGGGGGGGGAGGTTGGAAACAGAAAGTTACCGTAGGGAAAGAAGAGTACACTAGGGTATTAGTTTTAACGGGGACTGAGTGGCGGCCCCCAACATTGTGCTGGGTGTTTTTCCTGCTCGCAGGCATGGCCATGTTGCATGCAGCACTGGCTGCCTGCTGGGCAGGGACATGAATGGAAGGGAGAGTTGTTAAACACCTAGCGGTGGGAGAATTTCTCCAGGCTGCAGCTTTCATGACAGCCTGTCTTTGCTGCACTGCAGAGGCGCCATCTTCTCGCTCTTAATCTTCGCTCGCCCCAACCCTGCCGGCCGGGCCCTATACCCGCCCGGCCGAGAGAAACCCCCCGCAGCCCGGCTCCGCACGCGCGGGGCCAGCGCCTTCCCTTGCAAAGCCGGGAGAAGGCGTCTCCTCCCCGCCCACCCACCCCCAGCGGATGTCCCTTGCTCCTAGCCCACCTGAGCAGAGCCCGGGGGCATGAAACCCCCCTGCTCCCCGCCAGGGGCAGGCGGAGGCAAGGCAGCCTCTCCGCGGGGACCCGGCCCGCAGAGGCCAGGGAAGGCGCCGGGGCTTTGTTTCCCGGGGGCTGGGCAGGAGGGCATTGCCCGGGCGCCGCCGCAGGGCGCGGGCTGCAGCAGCAGGCGCCTCCCCGGGGACCCTGCCCTGCGAGGGACACTCACCCCCCGCTACTCATCGCCTGCACCGTAGCGGGGGGGTGTGGGGGGGTAGCTCTCTCCTGCCCCCGAAGTTAGCCGGGAACAAGGCGCCGGGCGTTGCTCCAAGCTCCCCAGCCCTCTGTGCGCCGCGGGGCATCCCCGCCCCAGAGGATGCACGATTGTTTCCTCTGCCCCCGCCGAGGAGGCGCACCCTGGCCCCAGTGCACCCCCCGGGCAAGGGGCGGGCATTGCCGCACCACGCCCGCCCGCCCCCGGGCGATGTCTCCCGCACCCCCGAGGCGGGGAGCTCGCACACAATGAAACCCAGCAGCAAGCCGGAGGCGCTACGGGGCTGCGGTCGGTGCACGGCACTTCGCAGCCGGCTCCCCCCACCCGCTTTTGTTCCCTGCACCGCTCAGCTGGAGAAGCCCATTGTTCAGCGGTGGGAGGGGAGCCTGGCCACGGAGCGGGGGTGGATGGGGGAGCCCAGCCCAGCCCCTCCTTTCGGGAGCCAGGCAAGGGTCCCTTCGCCCACCTTTGCGGCGCCTGGATGTGCCCGAGCCACCCGGCTACAGGGGCGGCTGTGGGCTCTCCGCAGACAAAGGCTCCGGGAAGCCGAGCAGGAGGGAGGAGAGTGGCAGCCCCCCGCCCGCCTGCCCCTTACCTCGACAGCCCGGGCCGTGCAGGAGCAGGCCAGCAGGAGGAGCGCTAGATGGGGCAGCATCGCCGCGGGGGGACCGGCGAGGTGGCGGGGGTCCGGCTGTAAATCCGCGCGCTCGCTGCCAGCCGCCGCCGCCGCCGGGGAATCGGAGTGAGCTGCGGCAGCACCAGCCGAGCTCCGGCGAGCGCGCGAGTCAGCTGATATCCCAGCCCGCCCCGAGCCAGCGCACACACCCCGGGGAGACCCCTAGCGGAGGCGCGGGGAAAGCGCAGCCAGCCGGCCCGGGCCCTAGCAACCTCCCTGCCCGCCCAAACTCGCAGCCACAGAGCCCAGTACACGCCCGTCTGTGTCCCCCCCAGATTGGAGGGAGCGGTGTCAGGCCCGCTCCTCTTCTGTATTTGCTGCAGGACGCAGGCGGGAGTTATTTTTAAGGACAGCAAACTGCCTTTCTGTTGCAGTGTGGGAAACACCGAGCTCTGCCTCCCTCACATCATCCCTCTGGTGAGATTGCTGCCTGACCCGCTGCTTGTGCCTAAACCCAAATAAAAGTCACACTATGCTAGTTGCTTCCAAGCTCATGTCGGAGGGGCAGTTCTTTATGTCCTGGAGCCCATCTCCTAGGAGGAAGAGTTCAGGCATTAAACTGATGCTGGATTTGTATGACTGCTTTGTAACTAGAACATGTTTTTACCTGCTCTGGGATCACAGATATCTTCTTTGTTCGGAAAGCTATTGTAATTCTCTGCCTGCAGCAGTTTTTGCTCATATCTTTTACAGAATGCCCATATGCCTATAGGTACTTTGTTGACTGATCAGTCATCCCTATTTTAAATATATATAAAATGCGCAGAGATAACCCCCAAAATGTTTGTGACGTCTCCACAAACACACATTCACAAGTTAACAGCAGGTTATTTGGAGACATTTTGCTCTTCATTCATTTTTTTACAAACTGGCTAGTTGTCATATTAAACTAGTCTCTTCAAACATTGATAAGTTATACCATGATCTAATGACTTTATCGGGGTGCTATATCCTGTAGGTAAGCACAGGGTCAATTCCCTAGACCCCAGTCCTACAAACACACAAGAGCAAGGCCAAAATTTTACAACTGATACCTTGTAGGTGGATAGCTGTACCCATAAGGGGGCACCATTGCTTACTACTAATTGCAGCATCTGTGCTTGAATTTATAGTATGACTCACAGGAGTAAAGCTAGGCACATGTGTAAGTGCTTGCAGGATTGGGACCCAAGACCCAGACATGATGAAAAACTATTTTCTTGCTGCCTCAACAGAATTAATATTGTATAATATAATGTGTATAATAAATCTGAAAGGAAGCCTAAATGGATAATCTTTATCATAGTTTCACACTGAAATGTGTGAAAGTTAGAAAAATTGCATATTTTGTTGTGAAGTTATCTTCATCGACATACAGTTTCAAAAGTACCAAGTGATCCATTCAAAATTAATCCTATTTTTAGTAAACCCCTCTCCCTAAAGCCCACAAAAAAACTATTTTATAGTGTTTTTTCCAAATTTAGAAGCAAATGTTTTGTACAACCATTATCTTTATCAAAATTCATGTTCATTTCAAGAAACCATCAGTACTGGGAATCTCCCTCTATGATGTAAAGTAGGTATGTGGGCTTAAAAATTGTCAATGGTTTCAGCTTGTTTAAATTGCAATTTAAAATCTCTGGGTGTGACCATGCTTCCCCAAATCCATACACAGACCGTCGGCCTGCATATCTCCTCTTTCTCACAGACAGGAGCTGCCTCTGCAACACTGTCCACCCACTCCTCTGGACCTCCCCGGAGTCCAGTCCAGAATCCACATAGGGTGGAGAAGTGGCCAGGCCAAATGAAGGGAGCCATGTAATTTGTCCCTACCTCCTGTAATGGAGTATATGGAAAAGATGTTAATAGCTCCTGTAGCTGTAGTGTCCTTTTTGCTGTTTCTACACTGAAGTTGGTATCTACCTCCTTTTGAGGGAAAGCTGAAGCTCTGCTGCCAAAGCCTCATCTTTATCAAAGATCAAGTCCAGAGCCACAGAGCTGGCATGCAGGCACAGGGACTCGCAGTGGATGGTCTTGGATTCATGTGAATCCATATGATATGTGGGTGGGCCTTTAGAAGAGCAAAGTCCGCCCACTGATTGAACAATAATCAAAGATTTTGCAAGAGGACCCTCATGGCATTTTGCGCCTTCCTGGGCCATACTACAAGATGAGGGAATTTAGCCAGGAATGAGCTTTAGTACCTATGCTCCAAACTATGGAATGTGTTCCCTGTATTTTACTCTGAGATATACACTCTAATCTCATCTTGATAAACAAGTGTTAGATTAGCTACATTAGGTTCAGATATTATTTGCTTATCAATTAATTTTACACCAGCCAATCCCCCCCCTCCCACCCAGCCTCCCATCCCCCCTCCAGATATATGCCACATGAGTTTAACTGGAGCATTCTATAAGGTGGATAGATAATATATTTTATTATTGTAACTCCACAGGTTTATTTCAGATTCAAGCACATACATTTAGAAGGCAGTTTAGCCTCATACATATATGAACCTTCTCATGCAAACTAATGAGCAGGCAGTACATGGAGGGACTCACTGGGCTTTTGGGAATTGCTCTGATCACACTTGCTGATTTCAGTGATCTCTGGCAGGTAGATAGCAAATAAGATCCTACACAGATCTTCAGTGTCCAACAGCTATATCTAACATATACACAAACACATGCATATAGTAAGTCATTGTATGCAGAGTGGTTGTAGCCATGTCAGTCCCAGGATATTAAAGAGACAAGGTGAGTGAGGTAATATCTTTTATTGGACCAGCTTCTGTTGGTGAGAGAGACAAGCGTTTGAGTTTACACAGGATTCCATAAGGATATGGGGCCTAAAACCTGAAGAAGTGCACTCAGAGAGGAATCAAAGGTGCAGCTAGCCCTGTACACATGTATAGCCAGTCCACACCTGTCCAACCTAGCAATGTTAGTTTATAATATAGTATAAGGAAATATAAAGTTGCAATACTGAAAGACAACAACAACAACTGTGGGCCCATTTAGTACTAGTTTATGGGTGCTACAGAATTTGCAGATGACCTACAAAGGGAAAGAAAATGTGCTCATCACTTTTCTTCCTTCTTCTTCATGGTATATAAAGAGGTCCTGAAAGATTTTTTTTTCCCCTCTCCATTTGTTTTTTTAGAATAGATATTCAGGTTTGGTCTAGTCTAGAAAACTCTAAGATAATTTCACTAGTTCCCCAGTTATCACATCACAATAGCTAAGAGACTGAAAGTTGAGCAACTGAGCAAGGGAGAATGTGCACAGGTGATACTACAAAGTGGGAAGGGCTGTAGTAGGCTCTGATTAAATGTTAATTCTTTGCAGATGACTACTGAACATGCTCAGAAGTGATTTTTTTAAATTGCTTAGCTTTCTTAGCCAGCTTTAATTTTCATAGCAGGTTGTGGATATACTATTTATATGCCACGCTTCATAGTTTGACTGTTTTGAAGTGGTGTGCATTGTCTGAGTCACATTGATTTATGGTAAAAACATAAATTAAGATATAAATATTTTTGCATGTAGACAACCCTCCCCAACAAAACAAATAAACACATTTTTTCCACTGAACTTTCTAAGATAACAAAAGGCTCTTATCCAAAAAACTCAGAGCCTTGCCATTACTTAAAATCATATACAATATTGTACAGTATATTAAAACATCCCAATTTGCTTCACACCCTAACAAAATCCATATATAGCCAATAGTAAACAAGTAAACCAATACTTCATTCTACCCCTTCTATACCTTCACTCCCACAAAATGCCAGGGGCAAAAAACAAAATAAAAACAGATGGGCTTTGCTTTGTGCCCAGAAGTTGAACAGATATGGGCTATTTCAGCCTTGGGAGAAAGGAGTGATTGTTAAATATCCACTCCCTCTCCACAGAAAAAAGAAAATACAAAACAACAGCTGAAGGGAGACAAGGTGGTAGTTAGAAAATATAGTGGCTCAACACTTAAAATATTATATTATTTTAATATCAGACAGTAGACTGTCAGTGAGGCCTATTTTTCCCTTGATGCATGTCAAAATCTCACATCAGAGAATTATGATAGGAGTCATACATGAATTCTGAAGGCAGAAAGACCTCTTGTGCATGGATTCGATTAAAGTAATTCCAGATGTCTTCAGCTGTGCCCCTTTAATTGTGCAGCGTGCATAACATTTCTTTATATCTGCTGACTGATATCCAGTCAGGTGCAAATCATGGTGACTTATTCTCTCCCGTTATAAAATTATCCCTCATGCCGCTATTAGCCCCATTCCCAACTATATTTTATTCACATTATAGATGCTTCTTCAGTCAACTTTAAGTATAGGACAGATGTAGCCAATACCTTCATTGAGATGGCTTCAGTTGTTCTCAGGATGTGTAGAGGGCTCCAAATCAGGTCCAGACTCTGCCACTGACTCATTGTCTTACCTTACAGTCACTTAACTTCGGTGTCCCTCATTTTCTCCATTGGGAATTATAATGCCCACCCTCTTTTGTAATTCACTTAGAGAACATAAATGCATTAAGTTAGTATTTTCAAATTAATTTAAAGGGAGATAAATTCTCAAATCCCATTGAATTTAAATAGGATTTGAGTGTCTAACTCCTCATTGACAGTCCCAGCCTGTATTATTATTTCTCCACAGCTCCAAAAATGTAGGAGAAAATTTCTAAGTACATTTCAGACCTGTCCAAAAGAATTTCTTAACAGCACAGAATTCATTGTAATTGAAATCCCATACAGTTTATGCTGGCTTTTTAACTGTTACGATTATAAATTAATCTACTTGCCATTGTGTAACTATCTTTCAGAAACAGTGTCTAGGAGGTCACAAAGTGCAGGGGTAGTGGCAGGGTGGCTAATGGGAACAAGAATATGGAGGTAGAAATTACCATAGCCGAAGTGAAAGTTAAATTCAAACAGCTCAATTGGCCTAAATCAGGGGGTGGATGTGGGGGAAGGGGGAGAGCCAGATAATCTCCTTCCAAAAATATTAAAGGAACTGGCATGTGAAATTGCAAGTCCAATAGCTAGGATTTTTAATGTCTCTGTAAACGCGGGGGTTGTACCCTATGACTGGAGAATTGCTAATATAGCCCTATTTTTACGGAAGGGCTGGGGGGAAGTGATCCAGGAAACTACAGGCCTGTTAGTTTGACCTCAATTGTATGCAATGTCTTGGAACAAATTTTGAAAGATGTACAAGGGTTCGCCGGGGCCTGACCCCCTCCAGGGCGGCGGAGAGCCACACCGGCTCACTACACATTAGTGATATTGGGGAATTAGTCTGGCCGCGGGGTCTCCCTCAGCAGCCCTTGCTGTAACAGGGGCAAATACTGTAAGCCCAGGCCCTGGGTCAGGGTGGGGCAACACTGGGTCAGGTGCTCAGGCCCTCGGGCCGGAGCTGAGCACTGGTACTATAAACAGTAGCAATAAGCCCAGGCCCTAGGTCAGGGCGGGGCAACAAATGCAGAGTCAGAGCTCAGGCAGGGCTGAGCAACAACAGTAGGCTCAAGCCTCTAAAGCCCTGGGAAAGGAGGAGACTATCACCCATGAGTTGGGTGGCTGGAGGGACGCAGGCCCTCCCACTCCACTGTGTCCCAGCCCGGGGCCCTAGCAGCGGCAGAAGACCCGCTGCTTAGTCAGTGGGGATCCTGGCCGCAACACACTGACATGGGCTCTGGCAGTGCTGCAGCCAGACTCCCCCTCAGGTAGTACCTGGGTCAGGGTGTTGTCCTCTGGGTAGTGGGTGAGCGGCAGGTCCAGAAACTCCTCCGGGTAGCGAGGGCAGGGCAGGTCAGTCCTGGCGGTCGCCTTGGGCCGTGGAGTTTTCCCAGCCATGAGCTAGGCTGGAGGCGTCTGGCCTCTCCAGCGGCTCAGGGCTTACTGAGCTCTGAGGGCGAGCCTTTATACTTCCGGGTCGCCGCCTGACCCTCTGAGGTCAGGCAGGGCTGAGCTCCCTAGCTCCGCCCACTCCAGCCTCCAGATGGGCTCTTCCCCATCCGGGGCGGCGGGGAGCCACAATGCCTCACTACAAAAGAGGAAGTAGTTAAGAAGATAGAGGTGAACAGTACTCGGGATAAAATACAACATGGTTTTACAAAAGGTAGATTGTGCCAGACCAACCTGATCTCCTTTGAGAAGAGAACTGATTCTTTATACAAAGGGAATTCAGTAGATTTAATCTACCTGGATTTCAATAAGGCATTTGATACAGTTCCACATGGGAAATTACTTAAATTGGAGAAAATGGGGATTAATATGAGAATTGAAAGATGGATAAGGAACTGGTTAAAGGGGAGACTACAATGGGTCATACAGAAAGGTGATCCGACAGGCTGGAGGGAGGTTACTAGTGGAGTTCTTCAGGTATCAGTCTTGGCACCACTTTTATTTAATATTTTTATTACTGACCTTTTCACAAAGCATGGGTGTGCACTAATAAAATTTGTGGATGACACAAAGTTGGGAGGGATAGCCAATTCAGAGGAGGACCGGAATATCATACAAGAAGATCTGGATGATTTTATAAATAAGAGTAATAGAAATGGGATCAAATTTAATAGTGCAAAGTGCAAGTTCATGCATTTAGGGACTAAACAACAAGACTTTTTGCAATAAACTGGGGACTCATCAGTTGGAAGTGACAGAGCAGGAGAAAGATCTGATTATATTGGTTGATCATGATGGTCCCTTTTGACCTTGAAGTCTATGAGTCTGTGAGCTCTTTGGAGTCACCTCATGAGCAAAGGAAATAGATACTATAAAACTTACTCCAAAACAGGAAAAGGAAAACTGTACCTGATCAAACCCATGGGAGTTTGCAATGTGAGCAGCAACCATGGGTGGGGATGACTTCACTGAGGGTAGAGGTTCCATATAAGAGACTATATTTGAATTCTGCAAGGTGCCTTAATATTTGGCTCCCAGGCTTGCTTTACATAATAAGTAACCAGTAGCCATAGTGACCTGCTTATATGTGAATGATCGCTCTTCTGCATAACACTGAGTTAGGAGCCGTTCATGGTATCTGCTGATTCATGTAGACAATACAAGTGATAGAGATGAGTGAATAATGAGAACACAATCCTAAATTCCAAGAAAAGCAAGGCATACAGATGAGATAAATAAGGAAGTGTACAAGACTAAGTCCTCAGTTATTAGGATGTGTTTTTGTATGGACACTACCATGTGCCATGCAAATACAATATTATTGCATGCCTATTCCGGTTGCACATATTGAGTTGTAGAGGCCATTGTTGCTGATGCAATCTCAACAGAAGCTATGTTCAGAATGTGTCTTTTGCTTGGTTTAACTCTGATTTGCCATCCCTGATTTTGTTTACCCATTTTTTTTACAGAATACAAATATGCCTTGCAAAATGGATCTACCATTCACTGCATTCTTTTCACTGCATGCAATGAGTCTCCCTGCATGTTTTAGGCCTTGTGCTGACTGATCTCTGTGTCAATAAAATACTGCAGCTGGAAGACATTCTAATGCTATGTTTCCTCACCATCTCAGGTATTAACAAGATAAGAATACAGGTAGTGGACTCACTAAAACATACTTAGATGTTGCAGGCCACTCTTCACCATGCAAAATCTTTCTCAAAGAAAATTTAGGTTTGGAATTTATTTGGGAATAGTAATTATTTTTAAACAGACAGAATAAGTTGCTGAGAATGTCTGTCATAGGTGTATTTGTACTCATACAGTATGCCAGCTATCTTACATTGTCTTTGTGGCATATGTTTTGAATGTCCTGAGATGTGATGCCTAATTCTTCCCCCCAACCTCCTTTTTTCGGGGAGGGGATAGGGACAGTGATAAAACAAAAAAATAGTTGTACTAGGATTTATTAAGCATTCTGAACCGAATCATGGTGATTCTATATTGACTTCCATTGGACCCAGATTCTGGTCACAATCGTACGAGTGATTCTGTGCAGCTAGATCCCTGCATCCACATGGAGTGAAGGCAATGGGGCTCTGTCTGAGCACAGGAGTCTGTTTGTAGAATCAGAGCCTTGGCTCTTTATCTTACCACTTCATTGAAAAAAAAAAAAAGAAGCTGGAATGAGGTACACCTTAAAAATGTTTAAGGCTCTGAGTGAACTCAGCTGAAGTGGGTAATGCTTCTATACAGAATATAGAGAAAAAAATGAATGCAGTTATTTTATTTCTTTTAGAGTAATGTCTTAGAAGTGCCTATCAGAAGCTCCAGGCAACCTGACTGAAAAGCAGACTGGGATGTTCAAAGGTACAAAGGCATTAGGCACCCAACTATCATTGTATTTCAATAAAAATGGGTGCCTAATTGCATTAGGCTTCTTTGAAAGCCACAGCCACAAACTGTACTAATGTAAATAAAAACAATCAATAACAAAACATCTGCAGATCCCACCAAGCACAAAACGGCACTCACACAACCACGTCAATACCTTGTATGTCTCCTCACACAGACGCTCCCTCCCCCAATTCCCCTTAGCTCCCTCTTGCCAATCCAACTTCCTCCCACAGCAACTCCTTCCCAGGCTCAGGCCTCCACTTCCTTCCCACCTCACCGCATAAGGGTACATCTACACTACGGGATTATTCCGATTTTACATAAACCGGTTTTGTAAAACAGATTGTATAAAGTCGAGTGTACGCGGCCACACCAAGCACATTAATTCGGCGGTGTGCGTCCATGTACCGAGGCTAGTGTCAATTTCCGGAGCGTTGCACTGTGGGTAGCTATCCCGTAGCTATCCCATAGTTCCCGCAGTCTCCCCTGCCCATTGGAATTCTGGGTTGAGATCCCAATGCAAAAACAGTGTCGCGGGTGATTCTGGGTAAATGTCGTCACTCAATCCTTCCTCCGGGAAAGCAACTGCAGACAATCATTTCGTGCCCTTTTACCCTGGATTGCCCTGGCAGACGCCATTAACATGGCAACCATGGAGCCTGTTTTGCCTTTTGTCACTGTCACCGTATGTGTACTGGATGCTGCTGACAGATGCGGTACTGCACTGCTACACAGCAGCATTCATTTGCCTTTGCAAGATAGCAGAGATGGTTACCAGTCATATTGTACCATCTACCATTGTAAATTGGCAATGAGATGACGGTTATCAGTTGTTCTGTACCGTCTGCTATTATCATGGGTGCTTCTGGCTGGCCTTGCTGAGGTTGGCCGGGGGCGCATAGGCAAGTGTTTTGTCTAAAAATAGAGTCAGTCCTGCCTAGAATATGGGGCAAGTGTACTAGAGAACCAGAGAGCACAGCCGCTCCGTGTCAGAGCCCCAGAGATCCCGCAGAAATGATGAGCTGCATGCCATTCTAGGGGGTGCCCCTGCAACAACCCCACCCATTGCTTCCCTCCTCCCCCAACCCTCCTGGGCTACCATGGCAGTGTCCCCAGATTTGTGTGATGAAGTAATAAAGAATGCAGGAATAAGAAACACAGACTTTTTAGTGAGCTAAAATGAGGGGGAGGAAGCCTCCAGCTGCTATGATAGTCCAGGCAGGACAGAATCTTTTCTTTATACATGACAGGGGGGAGGGGCTGATGGAGCTCAGCCCCCAGTTGCTGTAATGAGGACGGTTACCAGCCGTTCTGTACCATCTGCTGGGAATGGCCAGGAGTCATTCCTATTTTTACCCAGGCACCCCCGGCTGACCTCACCAAGGCCAGCCAGGAGCACTCACGGGCTGATGACGAGAACGGATACCAGTCCTTCTGTACTATACCGTCTGCCACCGGGGAGAGGATGCTGCTGTTTAGCTCTCCAGCACCCTGTCTACCAGCAGCATGCAGTAGACATAGGGAACATTGAAAAAAGGTGAGAAATGCTTTTCTTTCGGGGGGGTGAAGGGTGTAAATTGACGACATACACCCTGAAACACCCAGGAAAATGTTTTTGACCCTTCAGGCACTTGGAGCCCAGCCAAGAATGCAAATACTTTTCAGAGACTGCGGGGACTGTGGGATAGCTGGAGTCCTCAGTACCCCCCTCCCTCCCTCAGCGTCTATTTGATTCTTTGGCTTTCCTTTACGCTTGTCACGCAGCACTGTGCTGAGTCCCTGCTGTGGTCTCTGGAGATTTTTTTCAAATGCTTTGTCATTTCGTCTTCTGTAACGGAGCTGTGATAGAACAGATTTGCCTCCCCAACCAGCGATCAGATCCAGTATCTCCTGTACAGTCCATGCTGGAGCTCTTTTTGGATTTGGGACTGATCAGCACAGGTGGCGATGCAGAGCTCCACGCTGGGCAAACAGGAAATGAAATTCAAAAGTTCGCGGGGCTTTTCCTGTCTACCTGGCCAGTGCATCCAAGTTCAGATTGCTGTCCAGAGCAGTCACAATGGTGCACTGTGGGATACCGCCCGGAGGCCAATACTGTCGATTTGCGGCCACACTAACCCTAATCCGATATGGTAATACCGATTTCAGCGCTACTCCTCTCGTCGGGGATGAGTACAGAAACTAGTTTAAAGAGCCCTTTATATCGATATAAAGGGCCTCGTTGTGTGGACGGGTGCCGCGTTAAATAGATTTAACACTGCTAAAATCGGTTTAAACACGTAATGTAGACCAGGCCTAAGGCTCTGCAGCCCTTCCTCCTGAGTTCAGAAGCTCCCACCTGCAGGCTCAGGATGCCCCCATTCTCACAACTAAGAACCCTTCTGGTTCCAACGTCCCTCTCTCACAGCTCAGAAATCTGTGTTCATTGTAACCAATCCTGTATCCATTGTCTACCTTTCATCAAAGAGGTAGATATAAAATCATATCATCCTCTCCTCTTCTCCACCCAATGTGGTCAGTCTCGTGCAGCCTTATCTATCTGGTATTAACTTAATTCTCTCTTCTCTCTCCCTGATCCAGAGACACAGACAGAGACAGTATGGCTACACTACACTTGCAGCTGCGCTGGGAGTTAAAGCTCTCTTCGTACAGCTGTGTGGGAGTCTGTGCTGCAGTCTGGCCACACTGAGCTACCAGCTGACTGTTGTTGTGGCCACATTTGCATTTACAGTGTGTGTGGGTGAGTGGGCATTATGGGCAGCTCCCAGCTGGCTTTTGCTTGCAAATCAATTTTCAAAAGGAGGGTGAGGGGGAGAGTGAGTGGGTGAGGGGAGACAGGGTGAGTGGGAGGAGGGGAGTTGGGTTTGCCAGCTGCCTTCCTCTTCTTTCTCCTCCCCACCCCACTCTCTCTCATTCACTAAATCAAAATAGCCTTCTTTTTTTCCTTTTTTTTTTTCCTCAGCTGCATGACAGCCTCTGCTCCCTCTCCCACCTCCCCTCTGTTTCTCTGTTCAAGCAAACAAGGGCTGCTGTGCATCTGCCAAGGATCCCCTGCATCTGCTGCTCCTGCTAACTGTAGCTGTGTTTGTTTTTAGCTTTGTTTTTTTTAAGCAGCTCTGCACAACAAACCAAACAGAGGCGTCACAACAAAACAAACAGAGTTATCTTTACTTAAAAGCATTATGGGAAGGTTCCGGAGGTCAGTTACAGCGTAGTAAGATTAATCACTGTTTACACTGACACCCCAGCTCTGCAACAGCAGCGCTGTTCTCTTTATTCCTCTCGTCGAGGTGGAGTACAACCAGCGCTGTAGCCAGGGAGATACAGCGCTGTATGTGCCTTGCCAGTGTGGACAGGGAGTAAGTTACAGTTCTGTAAAGCCACCACCAGCGCTGAAACTCTCAAGTGTAGCCAAGGCCTGAGAAAATCAAGAAGATTATGTGGTGTAAGTAGGGTGGCTTCCCTACTTACAAAGCCAACCTGGCAACCAACCAACCAAAAGACAAACAGCAAAATGCCTGAGGACATCCTATGATTGGTTTTCATTCTGGGGCAACAGCATCTCAGTGATTTAAGTTGTGATGCCAATTAATTTCGTTACTTTTTAACTGGCATTTATTCTCCTGTTCATTACAGTGCACTGTGAAAAACTGCACCTCCTGAAATTAATTCAGCACAGGCAAACGGGATAAATAAATTATGTACATTTAGAAACACTGATAATTCATGTTGTTACAGCTGAGAGAGTCCACTTAAGCTTCAAATCAGTACATCAATTGTTAATAATTTGATAGGTCTGAAAGGAAAGTAACAAGAGCCAAGACAGTCAAAAGCTCTGTTGAAATTATTATTAATTTGTTTATGGTAGTATACCCTGCGTACTTATATGTTTGGAAGTGTAAGTGTGCTGGGCACTTTCCACACATAAAAAGGTTCTTACTCTAAACAAATGAGAGAAACAAAGATGATGGGCACTATATCAGTAAAGTGCTCATGATGATAATTTCCTATGGTAACTGAATGCTTGGTAACACAATGTATTTTACTTTTTGAGAAAAAAAAAGATGATATATTTCCTGTCCCCAGGTCCCCACAGCCTAGCCATAATCAGATTTCATTGACTGTCTTGGCAGAGGTAGATTTTTAAGAGGGATTTGAATGTGGAGAAGATGGTGGCCTGGAGGTAAGCTCAGATAGGATATTCCAAGCACAGGGACTGACATGTAAGGAGGTACAAAGGAAATATCTGTCTAAGAATCTGACTAACAAGCAGACAAGGCTTGTAGCACTGATGGGAGCAATGGGGACAGAGTGGGCATTGTGAAAAGAGACAAGGATAGTTAAGTAAGGATAGGCAGATTTATGCTGAGTCTTAAAGGCAAAGTCAAGAAGCCTGACTATTACATGGCAGAGGAGAGGGAACAAGTGAAAGGGTTTGGGGTAGGGGTGATATATCAAGGGGTGAGGAAGATATATTTGGCAGCAACTGTTGTTGACCAGAGAAAGGCAAAGTGGGTGTCGAAGAGGCTGGAGAGAAGAATGGTATAATAACCAAGATGGGAAATTAGAAGGGCCTGGACAAGAGTTAGTTGTAGAGATAAAGAGAAATAGATTGCTTTTGAAAAAATGGCATAATTTGGATAAAGCTTGGATACATGGGCTACGGAGAGAAGGGACAAAAATATTACTGCCAGGCTAAGGGCTGGGTTACAGGTATGGTGGCATTGTTGATGATGACAGAATGCGAGAGGTAAAGATGGTCTGGAGGAAAGATCAGGCCATGTCATGCTTGACTGTACAGCCAGATATCCAGGAGGAGATATCAGAGTCAGAACTGAATGAATTGATAAGGAAATTTGTGATTCATCAGCACAGAGATGGTAATTGAATGCACAAGTGTGGATCACATCACCAAATAAGTTGTGTGAAATAAGATGGAGGGGCCCAAAGTAAGCAGAGCACCCAAATGTGCAAAAAAAATTATTCAAATTATTTTATGTAGAAAGAACAGTGCCAGTCATTAATTGGAATTTGTATATTGCTATGAACATGCTAAATGCTATATAAATACTAATTATTAATACATTTACTTCACGTTCTGTGCTGATTTTGAGACATCTCTCAACAAGCAAAAGAGACAGACAATCTATCATGCATGACCACAGAGAAATAGTAATTTTCTCCTGCTATGAAAAACATGCACATTCAATGCAATTACATAATAAGATGTTTGTTGCACCGAGTATCTCTCCAGTACTACTTCAAAAACTTATCCCACAATTTAAAGGTCATTTAGTATTTAGGTCTGCACACAGAACTCTCAAGGACATCATTGGGAGTTTTGAATAAAGATCAATGGACGAACAATGATGATTGTAGTCAACGTTATTTTCAACTTGGAAGAATGCTGAGAATTCGCATGCAGTGTTCTGAGTGGTCAATTTATAGTTCCAATCTTGCATATTTTAACAAAATGTAAACAAACTTCTTCCCTCACCAAGAAGAAAAGTACTAGTGTCCTGACTAGGAGACCTTTTGCCTCTATAGAGGGGGAAAAAGCACCATCAGTCTACCTGTAAGTGATTTTTGCTCTAGAGATGGGGTTGGGTAGCCGCTGTTCTGGCTAAAAGTCGGGAGAAAGCCACTACCAGCTACTCCCCAGGTCAGTTCCTTTCACCATGAAGCAAAGAAAGTATTTTTGGAGAAAGGAGCATATCACTTTTCTGCCTCCCTCACAGTCCCTAGTGGACTTGGAGGAACACAATCTATCTCCATTGCAACAATGGCAGCCCATAGTCACTGAGTTCCCAGAAGTGAAAAATAGATATAAAATTCTTTAATGTCTTATAATAGTGATAAGTCTTTCCATAGCATTCTTTTATCACCACTTAATTATCCCAATCAGTCTTTATCGGACTGAAAAGGCCTGCTATGACAAAGCTAATCAATCACTTATTAGAGCAGTGTAGATAGGTCAGACTCACCCCTGTGGCGCCTCCTGCTGGTGACTCTGGGAATTAGCTCTTTTCCAGCCCTGGAGCACCCTCTGCAGGCTAGTGATCCACCTGTCCTCAGGCCCCCGTGTCCCTCCCTGGACCCAGTGCCCTTTTACATGGGGTGCTGCCCCCTAGCAGTAACCCCTTTCTCTCTGGGTCTCCCCTTCTCAGGGAACCCCCACCCTCTATCCCCACCTTGCCTCAGTATATGGCTACTGCCAGTCCTTGTCTAGCCCCACATCCTGGGGCAGACTGCAGTATCAGCCTACTCATCACTGGCAAGGAGGGTTTGGACCTGCTGCCTTGGCCTACCCCTGGGCTGCCCTCTGCAACCCCCAGTACCTGTTAGCCCTTTGCTAGGCCGCAGCCTGGGGCTTTCCAGGCTGGAGCTCCCCAGCCTTTCCCCAGCCCTGCTTCACTCAGGTATCCAGTCTCAAGCTCCCTGCAGCTAGGCCCTTCTCTCTCTGAAGGCAGGGAGAGACTGTCCTGGCTTCTAGCTTCCCTGGCCTTCTTATAAGGCCCTTGACTCAGTTTGGGGCGTGGCCCCAGCTGCAGCCACTTCCCCAATCAGCCCAGCCTAGAGCAGCCGCTCTCAAGCCCTGCCAGGCCACTTTTAAACCCCTCACAGCAGGAGCAGGGGCCACCCTGCTACAAGCAGCTTTTTAAATTTTATAGGGATTGTTTAGTTAGTAGCCTGTTGATGGGGAAAGGATTATCTGAACTAAACAATAAAAATGTATTAGGAGGAAATATTGAAGTTCTTCACTATATTTGTGCTTGTGGGCATCTATCATTTTAATTAGTACTGCCAGTGTCTCACTTTAATAAGCATCAAGTTTAGATAAAACATTAAAAAACAAAGACAATCCCCAAAGAAACCAAAGACCTAATAACCAGATCTGGGCCAAACAGCTTTCTTAAGGTGCTCATTTCTTCAAATATACAGCTGTTGATAGGTCAAAGGCTAGAAAAAGCCCACGGAAGCCCACATTACTTAAAAGTCCACTGTTGCAAATCCCCAAGGTTTCCAGTACAATTTTGCTTGACTCAAAGTTGGTGACCAGCTCTGAGAGGCATCCAACTGTTGCCAGTTCTTTAGGTGGTCACTTAGTTTGTGTATTAAAATACAGTGAAATTCATCTAATCTCCAAACTTAGTGGATATTTTTAAGATGTTCCACTTCCTACAATGTCTGTTGATTGGAGAATGATATCACAAAGTATCATCCATCTCTTTACATGTCAGTTTTATCTTCTTGTCTTCAGATGTCACCCACCTCCACTGGATATCAGTGTACATTCAGCTACTGTATAAAATCCACATCGTTCAGCCTTGTTAATGCTAGATCTGTTTTCCATAAAAAAAGTTGTTCTAATCAGAATTTGCTAGAGTTTGATATTTCTCTCTCTGGAACTGTGATACTTCAAACTCTGAAATTCAAGACATAAATAATAGAGCAGAAAGAGATGGAACTATTGTCATTTGACATTGAGTGGTGCTTCTCACTGGATAGATATATAGGGCAGTGTGACATGCTGCAAAGACTGCTAAACTCCCTACCCACTAACACCGAGTGAAAAAACTAGGCTACTAGGCTACTTTTTAAAGGAAAAAGTGCAGGATGGAAGGGGATAATGGCTAGACTAAAAAAACTGCAATATTCATCCACCCTTGCTGAGATCTGATATAAACTTTTAATGTAGTTCTATTTCATGCTGGTTAAGTTAATGAAAAGGTCCCCAGAAAAGTCAGATTTTTTCTCATGCAGCTATTCAATGGCAGGTATTTTGTTTCGTACTATCTTAAATTTAGCTCTTTCTGAATTGAAAAGCAAAGATTAGAAATAGCACTGACCAACCTTCAAGTTCCTCTTGTTCACCTCTTACCACTGTGTGGGGACAAGGACAAGTGGTAGTTAGTATTACTTACCAAAATCCTCCTAGCAATCTACAGATATTCTTCAGTTGTGGAGTGGTTCCATGAAGTGTAGAACATTATACAACTACACAGGTTACATGACCGACAAAATGCAATCAGACATTTCCATATGGCTTCTTTTTACTGAGGCTTACAGCAATACTGAAATAACTGTTGAAAGACTAAAAGCAGAGGCAGCTGAATAACACCACAAGAGCAACAGACAGGGTAATGAATACACAGTGGTAAGTAGAGAACATAACTGCTTGGGGATGTTTCTGAGTCCATCTAACTGAAGAGCTGTAACCATGTTTTATAAAGTGTTAGAAGTATTAGAGACAAAAGAGTTCAATGACCAGCATATAAATCTGTGCTTGCAGGATCTTTGCAGTGAATGAAATAGTGTGAATGGAGGAAGAGAAAATGGTGAAGAACTGCAGATCATTCTATACAGCTCCTGTATTATTTGTAATCACACTACAATTTTCTGCAGCAAAAAGGTTTCAAAATTATTGTTTGAATCACATTTGCACGTCTGGCTTATCCCCCTTCTAAAAACTGACAGCAAAGCTTTCTGGTCTAGAATAAAGAGACAAAGACATGATGTCAGTAGGTGATCTCATGGGTACACAGCCCATTGAAGGAGTTGTGGAAAGAAGAATCACCTTGGATCCATTGCATGAGAACTACAAGTGGGACACTGAACACTGGCTTGCAGTGGGACTGGGCTTAGCTGCTGGTATGCATGGGCCACTTCAGGTTGGGGGTTAGGATGCAGGCTGAGAAAAGCGAGGGACAGGTCATCTGCTGTTAGCATAGATTCAGTGGCCACAAATCTCCAAATATGAGCGGGATTGTGACTGTCATTCCACTTCAGGAGCTGCAGTAACAGCCTCAGAAGGGCTGCACAACTGCCCCATATGCTGCGTGCAGGCTGGGGATGGATTCTGCACTCCCGATACCAGCAGAGTTCCCTGTTCACTTAGGCTTTGGGCAGGGATGGGGGCGTGAACTTCACCCATAAGCATAAAGAACTCACGATGACAGATGTACTGACATTTATAGATCATCACCCTCCTACACACCTTGTTTTAAATATCCAGCTAAAAAAAGGATTAAAAGCTGCTTCAAAATTGGTGCATTTCATGGTACAGCTGGTCTTACAGCAGTGGGGAATTATAAGTGCTGTGTAAGACATTTGAAAGATCATTCCACTCTCAAAGCATCAGCACTGAAAAAACACAGTAATGACAGCAGATTCTGACACAAAACTGGAGCCTAATCAATAGAAATCCATCTGAAGAGCTAACTAGCTATGATATCATATTACATAATTTTCTGTGAACTATTGCATCACACATTACATCAACTGAAGTAAGGCTAAACTAATGTCCAGTGATAGCTTGCTTAAGTCCCATTTTCAAAAGTGACTCAGGCCCTAAGATGCCTTAGGCTATGTCTACACTTAAAACACTCCAGTGGCACATCTGCAGAGCTGTAGCTATGCCACCGTAGTGTGTCAGTGTAGACACTCACTACAGTCACAGGAGGGGTTCTCCTGCCACTGTAGTTAATCCACCTCCCCAAAAGTTGGTAGCTAGGTTTATGGAAGAATTCTTCCGTCAAACGAGGGCTAGTCTACACTAGAAGCGTTACACACGAATGCAGCTGCGCTGATGTAGCACGTCTGTGAAGATGCTCTATGCTGATGGGCAGGAGCTCTCCCATCAGCATAATAAATCCATCTCTGAGATGTGGTAGCTATGTCAGGGGGAGAAGCTCTTACACCAGCACTTACATCGGTGTAACGTACATTGCTCAGAGGAGTGGCTTATTCACACTCCTGAGCAATGCTAAGTTATTCCAAAGTAAGTGGTAGTGTAGACCGAGGTGGGAATTCTTATGGTAGAGAACACTGAACAGGGGTGGTCATATCATAAATTATAACAGGCAAATGTTTCTATCATAATAAATACACAGCGTACACAGGGTATGTAGTGCCTATAAAACTAAACACACTGAAAATTATAAATAGAAATTAAATATGTGAATATTTTAATTTGGAGACGAGGATGTTCAGACTCCATAATCTCAAATTGAAGGAAATTGAGCAGATAGATATATCTAGCAGTATTTGGCCTGATTTACTGTTTTATGAGGATCATTTGATTTCTTACACCTTTTATATGGAATGTTATCTAATGGAAGGTATATTGTAATGCAGCTCTTACTATTTAATGATGAAATTGTGTATTTGCAGGCTTTCTGATCTCTGCTTCCTCCGCCCACTCCTCTTTATGAAAACAATAATATATAAAAGTTAGGGCTGTCAAGCGATTAAAAAAATTAATTGCGCGATTAATCGCATTGTTAAATAATAATGGAATACAGTAACTCCTTACTTAACGTAATGTTCCTGAAAAATGCAACTTTAAGTGAAACAATGTTAAATGAATCCAATTGTCTCATAAGATTTAATGTAAATGTGGGGAGTTAGGTTCCAAGGAAATTTTTGGGGGGCAGACAAAAAGCATTATACTGTATACTGTACAGTACTGTACTGTGGTTGGGAAGTGCCCCTGGCTTACCGCACACAGGCACAGCCCACTGCAGGCAAGGATGCTAGGAAGCACCTTTGCAGCAGCAGCAGCAGAAGCTTCCCCAGAGAACAGGTTCGGATTTTGCTGGGAATGTTCCAGGCCCGCCTCTTCCTGTCCCCACTCCAATCTAGGCCCACCTCTTCCTACCCCCACTCCACCTCCTCTCCAGAGCACGCCACATCCCTCCCCCCACAAAGTCCTAAGCACTGCCAAACAGCTGTTTAGCAGCGCTTCCCCGCTCCTGCCCCTCCCTCCCAGAAAGTCCGAAGGGCTGCCAAACAGCTGTTTGGCAATGGGGGAAGTGCTGGGAGGGAGGGGGGTTGGCGGAGAAGCTGAACTTGTGCAATGCTCCCTTTTAAAGTCACTGCTTTTCCATAGAATCTTACAAGCAGGCAGCCAAATGACATTCTAAGGGAGCATTGCACAACTTTAAATGAGCATGTTCCCTAATTGTGCAGGGATGTAACATTGAAACAATGTTAAGTGGGACAATGTTAAATGAGGAGTTACTGTACCATTTATTTAAATATTTTTGGATGTTTTGTACATTTTCAAATATATTGATTTCAATTACAACACAGAATACAAAGTGTGCAGTGCTCACTTTATATTTATTACAAATATTTGCACTGTAAAAAACAAATAGTATTTTTCAATTCACCTCATACAAGTATGGTAGTGCAATCTCTTTATCATGAAAGTTGAACTTACAAGTGTAGAATTATGTACAAAAAATAACTGCATTGAAAAATAAAACAATGTAAAATTTCAGAGCCTACAAGTCCACTCAGTCCTACTTCAGCCAATTGCTCAGACAAACTTGGTTACAACTTACAGGAGATAATGCTGCCCGCTTTTTGTTTACAATGTCCCCTGAAAGTGAGAACAGGCGTTTGCATAACACTATTGTAGCTGGTGTCTCAAGATATTTATGTGCCAGATGTGCTAAAGATTCATATGTCCCTTCATCTTCAACCACCATTGCATGTGTCCATGCTGACGATGGCTCCCGCTCGATAACAATCCAAAGCAGAGTGGTCCGATTCATGTTCATTTTCATCATCTGAGTCAGATGCCACCAGCAGAAGGTTGATTTTCTTTTTTGGTGGTTTGGTTCCGAAGCATGAAGGGCCATACAAATGTTTAGCATATCAGGCACAGAAATACCTTTTAACGCCAGTTACAAACGTGCCATGTGAACACCTGTTCTCACTTTCAGGTGACACTGTAAATAAGAAGCAGGCAGGAGCATCTCCTGTAACTGTAAACAAACTTGTTTGTCTTAGCAATTGGCTGAACTAGAAGTAGGACTGAGTGGACTTGTAGGCTCCAAAGTTTTACATTGTTTTGTTTTTGAGAGCAATTATGTAACAAAAAAATCTACATTTGTAAGTTGAACTTTCATGATAAAAAGATGGCACTACAGTACTTATATTAGGTGAATTGAAAAATACTATTTCTTTTATAATTTTTACAGTGCAAATATTTGTAATAAAAATAATATAAAGTGAGCACTGTACACTTTGTATTCTGTGTTATAGCAGAAATCAATATATTTGAAAATGTAGAAAAACATCCAAAAATATTTAATACATTTAATACATTGGTATTCTAATGTTTAACTGTGTGATTAATCATGATTAATATTTTAATGTTTTTAGTTAATCACGTGACTTAACTGTGATTAAGTGACAGACCCAATAAAAATTAAAAAATACTGAAAATATTATAAACTCTTATGGCAATTATTTATATGTCTCTACATCTAGTCATGAAAAACAGTACTGATTCTCATAATAGTATCAGGTACATGGAAAAAACCACATCAGTACTGATGAAGCATGTTGCTTGATCTATTAATTGTGTATTAATTCTACTGATTACTTAAAACTCCCCAGTTAGCACTATGTGGTTGGCAGCATCTAGTCCAAAGATCAAGCCCAGAGGTATTAGAATTACTATTGATTTGGGAACCCTGGGATGCACAGGTTCAATAGACAACCTTAGGAAAAAACCTATTGAGTTATAGTTTTAATAAAACAATTAGTAAAAGCACAAACAGTCCAATCCAAAAAAGTACATAGCAAAATTACAATAGCGTCCATACGTCCAGTATCAGGACAATACTTACACCATCCTCGTGGAGACCTAGCAGGGTGAGACAGGTGTTGGTCCATGAAGGTCCTATTCTGTCTCAGGCATGTCAACAGCTCCCAATGGCTTAGGCTGTGATTAGCTCTAATATAGAGTTTGATGGCTACCATGAATATTCATAAAGATGTCCAGCCTACTCAGTCCATATTTAAACTTCTTCACCCTAAGAATGTTGGGGTGTTCTTCTCCTATAGGTTAGCACAGTTGGTTCTCAACCACAGGCACATGTAACCCCTGGAACACCTCTGCATACCCCCACGGGTACATCAACTCATTTAGATATTTGCCTGGTTTTACAACAGGCTACATAAAAAGCACTAGTGAAGTCAGTACAAACTAAAATTTCATACAGACAATGACTTGTTTATACTGCTCTATATACTATACACTGAAATGACAGCACAATATTTATATCCCAATTGATTCATTTTATAATTATATGGTAAAAATGAGAAAGTAAGCAATGTTTCAGTAATAGTGTGCTGTGACCAGGGCTGGCTCTAGATTTTTTGCTGCCCAAAGCAAAAAAATTTTTGGCTGCCCTCCCCCAGCTTTTTTTTTTTTTTTTGACTTTTACACATTTGCACTTTGCAGTTTTGTTTTGACTGTTTAAAATTTAAAAAAAATGAAAACAGAGAATTTGTAGTTAGTGAAATAAAACAATTTCCTACTGGTAAAAAGAACAGGAGTACTTGTGGCACCTTAGAGACTAACAAATTTATTTCAGCATAAGCTTTCGTGGGCTACAGCCCACTTCTTTGGATGAGCTATAGCCCACGAAAGCTTATGCCCAAATAAATGTGTTAGTCTCTAAGGTGCCACAAGTACTCCTGTTCTTTTTGCAGATACAGACTAACACGGCTGCTACTCTGAAACCTTTCCTACTAGTGTAATTTTAACATTTAATTTTAACAAAACCCTCCCGCCTGGTCCAACTCTTACCTTGCTGCAGATCTGGCCTGAGGTGGATTCATCTCCCAACACCGCCGCTCCCAGGGCCAGGGGTTGGGGCTGCTGCTGGATCCCAGCCCCGCTCATCCTTGGTCTTCGCCTTGGCCCTGGCACGAGCTGGGCTGAGCCCGGGCTGCCGCTCTGCTCCCCTCTCCCCTCCCCTGGCAGGAGGTGGTGCTGGCCTCCAGGATCTGTCCAACAATGCCCCACACTGACTGCTTTGGTCCCAGGGGCCAGATAGACTGGAAATCACTCTTCCCCTTTAAAGCCCTGCAAATTTTTGAAATTCCTTTTCTTGGTTGCCCAGCTTGGGAAGCACATCTAGCAGCTTTCCATTGTTGTATGCAACTGCCCAGCTGACCATGGCGGATACATGCTGCACCATGGCAGATACATACTCTCCTGCCTGAAGTATCCAGGGGGTACACCTGTGGGGAAAAGGAGGTTGTGCAGGCCCAGCTCTGATCCAGCCATAGAAATATGGACATCTATGAGAAGATTGCTCAGGGGATGCAGGAGAAGGGCTATAATAGGGACCAGCAGCAGTGCTGTGTGAAAGCCAAGGAACTGTAGGAGGCATACAAGAGTGCCAGAGAGGCCAAAAATTGACCCAGTTCTGAGCCACAGACCTGTTGCTTTTACAAAGAATTGCAAGCCATCTTCTGTGAAGGCCCCACCACCACCCCCAAGAGCACCATGGATACTTCCAAGAAGCCTGAGTCACAGGCCCCTGCTGTGAACAACGCAGAGTATAGAGAATAGACAACTAGAGAATCCAGCTGTACAGTGAGCCAGGACATGGTTTTTGACTCTACTGCAGTTCAGCCAGTCCTGAGAGACAAGCACAGGTGAGCCTGATGCAGGGGATGGGTGCAGTTTACTTTGAAGTTACAGGGATGGAAGTCCCAAAGTGGCAGGAGACATCTGTTGATTTCTCTTTTTTACTTGTGCTAGAAGAGGTACTGGAACAATAAAGAGAGGTCGAGTTGCTATCCGCCTCCCATCTCCTTCTAGAATTAGGCAGAGGGGGCCACACAGAGCAGTTTGTTTATGTATTAGTAACAGGATGTTTATGTGCACTGGGATGTCCCGTGAATCCTTCATAGAGATCTTGATACAGCTTTCACGGAGACACTCTGCAATCAGTGGTTCGGCGGGGGGCGGCACTCGAGGGATTTTTTTGTTTGTTTCAGCCAGGTGGCTCTCGGGGGTTGTTGCTTTTGGCCGGGCGGTGCGGCGCGTGGGGGGGGGTGTGCGCTTCAGCGTGGCGTGGCGGCTCTCGGGGCTTTCTTTCGGCGGGCAGGGCAGTGCTCCGGGGGGGTGTTTCTGTGGGGCAAGGTGGCACTCGGGGGGATTGTTTCGGTGGAGCAGAGCAGCGCTCGGCGGCGGTTGTTACGGCGGGGCGGTGCTTGGGGGTGTGTGTTGCGGAGCGGGTTTTTTTTTTTGCTTGGGGAGGCAAACAAGTTAAAGCCGGTCCTGTCTGCAATCCTCTGCTGAAGGTTTCTAGGGATGGCAGCCTTATTACTTTCACCATGGTAGGACACATTCCCATGCCAGTCGGTGATTACTTCAGCAGGAACCATTGGAATACTAGGCTAGCAGCATAAGGGCCTGGGCAGCATCAGTACACCTGCAGCAGCTGGGCTCTCTCTGTCTCTGTTACCATCAGGAGTGAGACATCATCTAAAATCACTGGTACTGGTGGAAAACAGTGCCCGTACTCAGTCTCATTGCCCTGTACAACTATAATCCTGCCACAGCTATTCCTCCCCCATTTCCCTGCCCCCGAGGGCCATACCCACCCTGGCGGGTGCTGTGACTGGTGCCTATCAATCCCAAGCAGAAGTGAGAATGCAGAAATTACAACTTTTGGGGAGGAGGGGAAGTCAGTTCAGTATCTTACATTTTGATTTCCATTGTGAATACACTGACAAATGGTACCTCTGTGTGTTGTATCTGCAGCTGCTGCCATTGTGGCCTTCATGGTCTCTCCCTCCACACCTGCAGAACACCTGAGCCAGATAAGGAAGAGAAAGAAGAGAACTCAGATGACATGTTCCACAAGATCCTGCAAGCCAGTGATGCATTAAGAACGAGCACAGGGCCTGCAGGATCACCTTGCAGACAGCATGGAGAAGAATAGAGTGGAGAGGAGAAAGGAGAGATACGTGCAACAGGAGATGCTTGTACTTCTCAGATAGTACACAGGTGCTGCAGACTCTGGTAGAACTGTAGGTTCAACAATCCCATGCTTGCCTCCCTCCGCAGACTGTAGAGAACTCAATATCAGGACTTCCCTATACTCTCCCATCAACATTTCACATGGCATCTGGGGTCAGTACACTATCCTTACCACTCCACCTGGGGGGACATTAAAGACATTCACAGCTTCACATTCACTGACCTATGAAAGCTATGGTTCGTGTATGTGTACCTGAAATAAATGTTCTTTCCCCTTCATAAGTTTTTTTCTCTTATTTTATTAAGTTTAAAAATTTTTTAATTGCCTAGTTCATGTTAAAGAATAAAATTCTATTTTGGGGAACAAAATTCATTTTATTAGTTCACAATATATGCTGTCTCATGCTGATCAGGTCTGACACCCACCAATTTCCTGTTACTTCACTTTGTCACGGAACACATATCATTCACAGACAATATTAGGTGCATGGACAATCTAATATTCCTACATGCAGAGCAATTACTACAAGAATCATACCAGGCTGCAAGAGAGCGAGGCCAGATAAAATACTACCCAATACATGTTACTCTGGCTCACTATTAAAATATTCTTTCAAAGCCTCACTGTGCCTTATAGCATTGCATTGAGTTCTAATAACCCTTCTATTTAGCTGTTCAAATTCAGCAGATAGTTTCTACACCTCTACCCTGGTGGAAAACTTTGCTTTGCTTCACAGACATTATGCAGGACACAGCAGGCAGCTATAACCATTGGAATATTTCTCAAGGATGTCCAATCTTGTAAGTAAACAACATCAGCAACCCTTCAAATGACCAAAGGCACACACATTCAACTGTCATTCTGCACCTGCTGAGCCTGTAGTTGAAACACTTCTTGGTGCTGTTGAGGTTCCCAGTGTACAGCTTCACAGGCCATGGGAGTATGGTATAGGCTGGATCTCCTGGATCACTATTGGCATGTCAACATTCCCAAGGATAATTTGCCGGTCAGGAAAAAAAGTCCCTGCTTGCAGCTTTCTGAACAGTCTCATGTTCTTAAAGATGCACACATCATGCACTTTACCTGACCAGCTCACTGGTTGAAATGTTGGTTTCCCCCGAAGGGTAATCACATAACATGACAAGAACAGAGCTCCATTGTACCACATAAAATCTGCTAACAGAAGAATATTTGGAAGGAAAAAGAGTTTAGTTAAAAGAATTGCTTGTTTAACTTCTTTACCAAATCTGACAACCATTACCTATTCTAAAGATAGTACACAACCTATCCGTACCTTCCATATACCTCTCAAAGTTGACTGCATGAGGACCATGGTGGGCAACTCTACTCCTCAGGCACAATGCAACTTTCTATGGTAAGAACTTTCCCAGGGGCCTGTCTGAGGAAGTAAAGGCCATCACAAGCCTCACTCCTTTCTGTTCCAAGGGCAAGACCCGCTTCTTTCACTTTGCCTTCTCTGATACAAACACAGAGTCACATATACCTTAAAAAAGTTACCTCCCTCCCTACCAACACTCTGTACTGCTCACACAATTCTCCTGCTGAGAAGAGGATGAGAGAAAGAATGAACCACATGTGACACATGTGGACTAAGTGATGTGCTTAACTTCTGGAAGATGCTCAGATATTAGTGTGATGAGGTGGCACAGGAATCTATGGGGAATAGGACAGAATAGTTAATTCCTTGTCGATTTCCTCTGTGTCTATAATATATGTAGTGACTCTGGCATCACAATACAGGAATGCATGAATCACAGTTGTCTGGCTGCCTGTGCTATAAAAACCTCTTCACAGGTTACAGGTCACAAATAATTTCTTATTAGGAGTGTCATTTCTATGAAAGTCTGGGACCAAACCTGGTGTGACAGGTTGGACCCCCCTGTTGGGGTGCCACCTGATGTGCTGGGGTCTCACTGAGCCCACCCTTTCCACCAGCCTGGGTTTCCTCACACTGTTCTTGCTGTGCTAGGCACTTAAGCCTTCTCCAGCACACACACAGATAAGGCCACGCCTAACTTCAGACACAGACTGAAATCAGGAGGATTTTGCTAGGTGAATGGCCAGCACTAACATGCACACCTCCTTTGGGGTATAAACCCAAAATAATATTGTCTTGCGTTGTATAGAAAGATCTGCACAGTGCAAACTCATAAAAATTCTCCCTTTCCCTCAATGTGGAGAGAGATATGCACAGCTTTCCCCCATTCCCTCCCCCGATATGAATTGGACAAACTGGGTTTTGAAATAAAGAAATAAGTTTATTAACGACAAAAGGTAAAATTAAGTGATTATAAGGGATAGCAACCAGAACAAAGATTACTGAGCAAATAAAACAAAACATGCAAACTAAACTGAATACACTCAAGAAACAGGTTACAAAATGTAATTTCTCACCCTAAATGTTGTTTTAGGCATGTTGCAGAGTTTCTGTAGCTTAGAGCTCCAGTTATTTCTCTTTACAGACTGGACCCCTGTCTCAGCCCCTGCCTTGCCCTTCAGGTGTTTTTAGCAATCTTCCTTCTTGGACAGGGAGCCAATGGAGAAGAGTCCTGATTGCCTTACTCCCTGGCCTTAAATAGAATATACATAAGGTGGGAACCTTTTGTTTCCGGTGGAAAAAATACCAGCAGTTTCCAAAATAAGAACATAAGAACAGCCCTACTGGGTCAGACCAAAGGTCCATCCAGCCCAGTATCCTGTCTACCAACAGTGGCCAATGCCAGGTGCCCCAGAGGGAGTGACCCTAACAGGTAATGATCAAGTGATCTCTCTCCTGCCATCCATCTCCACCCTCTGACAAACAGAGGCTAGGGACACCATTAATGTCCCTGGCTAATAGTCATTAATGGACTCAGGGCCGGCTCCAGGGTTTTTGCCGCCCCAAGCAGCAAAAAGCAAAAAAAAGTAAAAAAGAAATAAAAAAATCTGCGATCGCGATCTGCAGGAGCTCTACCGCCATCACTTCAGTCTTTGGCGGCAATTTGGTGGCAGGTCCTTCCCTCCGAGAGGGAGTGAGGGACTGTGATACAGCATGGCCAGAGGGCAGCAGGAGAGGGTTAGAAGGGAGCCTTATTCCCTGTAAGGGGAAGAAAGTTTGCTATAGATTAATTAGAGCACCTGAAGCCAATTAGAGCACCTGAAGCCAGTCACATGATAAAAACCCCTGCTTCAATCAGACAGTGTGGGAGTTGGAGCAGAGAGGAATTGGTGTTGGAGCAGAGAACAGTTTGAAGGGAAGCAGAGGACAGTTTGGAGAAGTGCTGCGGTGAGCTAAGAAGTCCAAGACCCTAGGTAAGGGGCACCTGGCTTGTACAGAGGGAGGGCAGGAAGCCCCCCACAAGCTGAAGGGCAGGAGAGGGAAGTAGCCCAGGGGAAGGAAGTGTCAGTTCAAGTGGTTTACCACTATCCTCAGGGCCCCTGGGCTGGGACCTGGAGTAGAGGGTGGGCCCAGGTCCCTCCCTCTCCACTCCCCTCCTCTAGGACACTAGTGGGGCAGTTAACATTCCATTGCAGGGGCAAGAAATGGTGCCCTGAACCGCCCCCAAAGAAGAGAAAGCGTGAGACCCATCAAAATAGTGCAGGCAATTTGCCACAGGGACCCACCGCCGAATTGCCGCCGAAGACCCGGACATGCTGCCCCTCTCTGTTGGCTGCCCCAAGCACCTGCTTGCTGGGCTGGTGCCCGGAGCCGGCCCTGAATGGACTTAACCTCCATGAATGTATCTATTTCTTTTTAAACCCTGTTATAGACCTAGCCTTCACAACCTCCTCAGGCAAGGAGTTCTACAGGTTGACTGTGTGCTGTGTGAAGAAGAACTTCCTTTTATTTGTTTTAAACCTGCTGCCCATTAATTTCATTTGGTGGTCCCTAGTTCTTATATTATGGGACCAAGTAAATAACTTTTCCTTATTCACTTTCTCCACACCACTCATGATTGTATATACCTCTATCATATCCCCCTCTTAGTCTCTTTTCCAAGCTGAAAAGTCCTAGCCTCTTTAATCTCTCCTCATATGGGACCCGTTCCAAACCCCAATCATTTTAGTTGCCCTTCTCTGAACCTTTTCTAATGCCAGGATATCTTTTATGAGATGAGGAGACCACATCTGTACACAGTATTCAAGATGTGGGCGTATCATGGATTTATATAAGGGCAATAAGATATTCTGCATCTTATTCTCTAACCCTTTTTTAATGATTCCTAACATCCCGTTTGCTTTTTTGACTGCTGCTGCACACTGCGTGGACATCTGCAGAAAACTATGCATGATCTCTTTCCTGATTAGTGGTAGCTAAATTAGCCCCCATCATATTGTATGTATAGTTGGGGTTATTTTTTCCAATGTGCATTACTTTACATTTATCCACATTAAATTTCATTTGCCATTTTGTAGCCCAATCACTTAGTTTTGTGAAATCTTTTTGAAGTTCTTCACAGTCTGCTTTGGTCTTAACTATCTTGAGCAGTTTAGTATAATCTGCAAACTTTGCCACCTCACTGTTTACCCCTTTCTCCAGATCATTTATTAATAAGTTGAATAGGATTGGTCCTAGGACTGACCCTTAGGGAACACCACTAGTTACCCCTCTTCATTTTGAAAATTTACCATTTATTCCTACCCTTTGTTCCCTGTCTTTTAACTAGTTCTCAGTCCATGAAAGGATCTTCCCTCTTATCCCATGACAACTTAATTTATATAAGAACCTTTAGTGAGGGACCTTGGACTCCGTACCAGGTGACATCATCAGATGACCCTGCAGTGTCAAAGCAACATCCTAGGAAGCTCCTTGGGACAGTGGGAGATTAGTATCTTCAAAGTTCTATTGTCCTTAAATGCCTCATTCAGTGGTCTGGGGGCATTCCCCCCCCCAATACACACAGTTGTAATTGTTAGAGTCAATATTCCTAACCTCAGATACAGAAATGATACATGCATACAGATTGGATAAACACAGTGAGTAGATCAAAACCTTTTCAATGATACCTCACATGACCCATCTTGCATAAAACATCTTAGTTATGTCATATTCATATCAATGTTTCTATGACGAATATGGGATGTAATGTCACACCTGGAGTCTTTGCTCAGTTCTTTCTTAAGCAAAACTTCTATTGACTCCAATTACTAGATGATCTGGAACCCTATCCATAGTTAGCTCCACAACACAAATCTCCTACTGGTAAGAGTGGAAGTTCAGCTGCTTTGGTATCATGCAGACATCTGCCAAAATGTTCAACCAGCAAATTGCACTAGAAATGAAGTCATGCTGTTACACTTCATGGTTATGGGAAGTGACAGATTGCATTTTGTGATGCACAGAGCTTGGTTTCATCATAGCAGCAGACCAAAGGTTTTGTGTTTTGGGGTTTTTTTTTTTTAGACTAAATAGTCTGAAATAATTAAATTTAAACTTCAGTGTGTCGCATAAGGAAATATTGGAGTATATTTTCTTTGGCTCAAGTCCACATTAAACTCACTATAGAAAACCTTATCAGTCTGAACAAAGCCTCTCTTTCCTGGAACACCAAATTTGAAGACAATCTCCTCTTTAAAAAAAACTCCAAACCGCCCTGCATCATGTCAAAACATACTGGAGAGAGTTAGAAAAGCTAAGAAAGTTAACATTGGCGTGAGGTTGAGTCAAAACCAGTAAACATCAAAGTGAGTTATGGTAGATTTATGCCAATAAATTGGTAATGACGCAAAGGAATTTTATGAACCTTGGCAGTCTTGTAGGCCTCGACATTTTTTTGCTGGCATAGCAAACTGAAGATATTATCTTACAGTTACTGAGATATTGTGGTTTAAAGCAATTTTTTTGGGGTTAAGGATAGAGTAAGTTCACATTGAAGCAAATGCTGAGGTGAGTTGAATAGAAATGAGAAAAAAGAATAGAAATGAGCTAAAAGGTATTAAGTATTCCATTTCCAATGACATTCTTTACTGGCTTTCATGCTTTCTCGATAATACCACCTTCAGTCGTTTGGATATAAATCACATCTTGCAGTACTAGTAAAAAGAAAGTAAAAAAAAAAATCTCAAAGTGGACAAATGTGATTGATGAGTAGAGTAGGGTTTTGTCAATAAAAATGAGTACACCAGCCCAAAATTTAATGGAGAGGTTTTGTTTTGCCATTGTTGGCACTTACTATTGACATCCTCAGATTTATGCAGACATTTATGACTGCTTGCTAAGACGCTAAACCTAATCAACCATGTGAGGAAGAGGAATGGAGTTAAATAGAAGAGACAGATGATAAGGATAAGGAAAAGTTATTTACTTATTCCCATAATACAAGAACTAGGGGTCACCAAATGAAATTAATAGGCAGCAGGTTTAAAACAAATAAAAGGAAGTTCTTCTTCACACAGCGCACAGTCAACTTGTGGAACTCCTTACCTGAGGAGGTTGTGAAGGCTAGGCTATAACAATGTTTAAAAGGGAACTGGATAAATTCCTGGTGGCTAAGTCCATAAATGGCTATTAGCCAGGATGGGTAAGAATGGTGTCCCTAGCCTCTGTTCGTCAGAGGATGGAGATTGATGGCAGGAGAGAGATCACTTGATCATTGCCTGTTAGGTTCACTCCCTCTGGGGCACCTGGCATTGGCCACTGTCGGTAGACAGATACTGGGCTAGATGGACCTTTGGTCTGACCCGGTATGGCCGTTCTTATGTTCTTATGTTATGTTCTTATGACTGAAGAATGTTACCTCATAGCTACAGGTACTAATTCAGCAAGGGACTTAAACAAGGGCCTACTTTTAAGCACTTGAGTAGTCTCATTGAGGTCAATGGAACTATTCACGAGCATATACTTCACTTTGAACATGGGACTAGTTCCACTGATGTCAATGAGACTGCTCATGTGCTTAAGTCCAACACTGAATTAAGCCATAATACTGTTGATCTTTTATCAATGAAATGTATGCAAAATTTGCAACTCACTTACAGAATTCATACTCATTTCTGAGAAAAGATGTTTGCCAATATAATTTACCAGACTAACTTTAATAAGCACCAGTCATTCTTCTTTTCTTTGTGGTTACCTTAGTAGTATTAGAGCTGAGCACCAACTGCTAGGTGTCAAGCCTTCTCAGCTCCCATGGTGATGAACAGAAGTTGAGGGCATGAAGAACCTTGCAAGCTGAGGGCCTAGATCTCTCTCATTTGGAACTCCCGCGTCTGTGTTTGTGGGACAGCACAGCCAGTGCTGCAGGACTTTGCAGTTGAGCATACCTACATAAATGCTCGAGTTAAGACCCAATCACTATAAAAATGGACATATTGCGCCTGTCACTGTATTCCAGAGAGGGTAAATGTTCTACAGGTTGTTCCAGTATTAGAATAATAATAAATGGCTGACTTCAAAGTATATTGAGTCCCATACACAAACTGAGAATCTACAGATTTCAATCTCAGATTTTTTTTGTTTTTATTTACAAAAGGCATTATTCAGCATGTGGAGTCTACACAAGATGCATGCATGGTGAGGGTTCATTTTACACTGTCAGGTGCTGGACCAGCACTGCAGTCCTTTGGGAGGTGCCTATTGATTTTCTGTACCATGCAAGGACAGAAGGTTTAATAAACAGAGGGCGATATTAATCCGTGCTTTAAAAAAAGAACTACCAAAAGCTGATTTCATCATCTTATCCCTGTTGGGGAAAAAGAGGATTAAAATGGGTCTAGGAAAGGCAATAAATAATGGAGGAAATCATTTTTGCAGGAAACAAGTATTTGAAATGTGACTAAGGTACTATTTTCTAAGTAACTTGTGGAAGCCTTGGACTTGAAGATTTAGTCGTCATAAAGTGTGATGAATCAAGTCTTCTTTTTGCATCATTTTCTTAAAGCTTGCTTCTGCAACTTGGAGAGGGAGTTTTGGAAACATTGTCTTCTTGCTTGTGGCAACCAAGGACAAAATGACTGATACTAGAGATAGGATGTGCACTTTTTCCTGGGACAGAACGATAGTCTGGATCCCTGAATGGCAAAAAGAGATGGAAGGGGATAGTGTGAAATGGAATAATAGTGAGGAACAGACTGAGGAAGGCAGAAGGGAACAGAGAAATAAGGACAGACCCTGGAGTTGAGACAAAGGGAAAAGGTGTATCAACTGTGAGGATGGAGAAAACGTGGGAAGAACAGAGAAGGGAGAAACAATGGTGTGGGTGAGAAGTGGAGTATAAAGACAGAAGTCTCCAGTAGGGAGAGGAGGAAAGAAGAGTAGGGACAAGTAGAAAGAAAGTGAAGGAGAGAAGTTGAGGTTTGAATGGTATGGAAACTGAAATATCCTCTCACCCTTCAAGGTTGTCCTTCCAGCTCCGGGTTGAGGCACACTGGCATGGTATTGTGGGAAAACTTGCAGTATTAGTACTCTGTACCTGCTCTGTGGAGAGAGGACCTTCAGAGCTGCCAATCTCTAACCTGAACACTAAATTCACCTTGACTTTTCCTTTGGGGAAAAAATATTTTAATCAAGAGGTAAGGAAAACCCATCCTACTCAAATCTGCACTTCTTGCCAGTCACAGACATCAGGGGCTGCCTCAGGAAAAGCTAATTCATAATGAAGTACAGGAGTGATAGGGGTGGCTTAATTCATGTAAAATAGGCACACTGAAAACAGAAGATTCAAAGGGAAGAAGAGAAAGAAGGTGTCCTAATTTCTACATCAAAATGCTTTAAATCTGTGTTTTTGTAAATGACTAAATTGATGTGCATACACCATTTAAAGTCAAGAGGGATTTTTGTGTGTGCATATTTCCCCCCCAGATTGAATATGGATGTTTTGGTTGCATTTTTTTAAATTAAAGTTTAAGATGTACTAGAGTAATCAGGAGAGAGGCAGCAGAGCTGTCATCTCTCTCCTGGACACTTTTTACATTTTAAATTTAATACGTTTCTTAAAAATTTTCTCCCTCCCAAATGTCCTCTCCAGAGCTCACCCAGGCAGCGGTCACCAGTACATTTGTCTTTTACTACACAGGTCACAATTAGACACAACAAATTGACTGCCTGAATTTTTACCACCTTTGCATTAGACAGGAGGGATATGGATGTGTAAGACAGAAGGTAGGCAGGATACAGAGAGACACACACACCAGCAGCAGGAGGATTGAAAGAACAGACAGAGTTTAGATGAAATACAGACCTGCACGCAGAAAGCAGCATCTTCAGCAATGCTAAAATTGGCTGCCTGCCAGGGTATCAGAGAGTAAGTGCACAGGCGTGTTGATCGACAAAGTATAATAAAATAGTAAATTCAGCCAGGATAAGTAACAGAAACTTTAGATAGGATCCTAGTTGAAGACCAGACTGGAAGGCCTTTCTCACTATTGTAAATGTGTAAATGTGTAGTCAAATCATTACTGAACTTGACTTCCTCTCTCACAGGTAATGAAGTGCTGCATTGAATACACACTCTGAGTATGCACTGAAGGATGGGCAGCTAACGTTCCTCACCCATCCACCTGAGCTAGTTCTATTCACATTTTCCCCCTGCTCATTTGTGAATCCTAAATGGAAGTAACAAACATTTCTCCTTTAAATAATTCTTGCCCTCTTTCTTTGGTAAGGGAAAGGAACCACAAAAACATACAAATCCCAGAAGTAATATGACTCAGTAAATGAGCATGCAATATTTTATTAATTATCATTATTATATACACTTCTACTACCATAACACCCAAAGGCCTTAATCAGGTTCACGGTTCCCTTATTAAATCCTGTGGGAATTCTGTGCCACTGCGCATGTGCAGAATTTATGTCCCCTGCAGATTTATTTGCTTTCCCACAGAAAAATGACTTTCTGATGGGGCAGAAAAGGGAAGCCACAAAAACGGTCATGTGACCCTCCCAAGCAGTAAATTTTGGGTGCCCAGGGCAGCCTGCAGAGAGGTAAATTACTGTGGTTCAGGGCTCCTACCCTGTGCTCAGCTGCTAGTCCTGGTTGGACACAACAGGACTTGACTTCCTCTTCCCCTGCATGGCATCCGGGGCCGTGTCAGATCCACCCCCAGATTTCTCTCCTGGTGTAGGAAGCTCTGCAAACATGCCCCCCCCCCACCCCGCTTCCTGAGCCCATTGCTGCTCAGCTGCAGGAGGAGCGATCACTGTGCAGGGAGCTGCTCCCCCATCTGCCCAACCCCCATGCATCCAGACCGCCTCATACCCAGACTCTCCCACTGAACCTTCCCCCCCACACCTAGAACCTGCCCCGACAAGCCCCACTCTCTCCCTGCACCTGGACCACCCTGATGAGCCACCCGCACCCAGATCCCCACCCTACTGAGCCCCAACCAGCTGCACATGGATCCCCACCCCACTTATTACCACTACCCCACCCTAATCCCCCCCACACCCAGCTCCCCACCAAGCTCTATCCCCCCCACACCCAGACCCCTCTCTCGCTGAGCCCCAACCATCTTCACCTGCCCCCCCTGCAAAGTCCCATTACCATTGCACTCAGAACCCCCACAACAAGCCCCTGTGCATCCAGAGCCCCTCCCACACCCGGATCCCCCACTGAGCCACCTGCACCCAGATTGCCCCACACAGAACCCTCTCAACCCACACCAAGCCCCTTCACACTTGGCTCCTGCCTTGCTGAGCCTGCCTGCCCACACCTGGTGCACCTGGTATGGAGGGGCAGGGCCCTGGGGTGTTTCTGGGGCAGGCCTGGTCCTTGTGCTGTGTCAGGGTTGGGTGCGACCTCACCACTGAGTCCATGTCCCAGGGGGAGCTGCACAGTGATCTCTCACCTCTGTGCAGCCAGTGGCCTCTGCTCCCCAGTGCCATGTTGGAGCCTCCACATTTGACAAATAAAATGTGCAGAATTTTAAAATATTGTTCACAGCATTTTTAATGTTTTGGTGCAGAATGTCCTCAAGAGGACCTTATGCACATATTAGAACAGGCCTTTGCCCTGAAGAAGACTTTATAGTCTAAGAATGAACATCAACATAACTAAATGACTTGTAATCTCCTGTCACTGATATAACATATTTCTCTTGAGGTTTATTTGTGTAAAGTATTGCTTGTTAACAAATAAAATCAATTGTTTAAATTCAGCTGAGGGTTATGCTGGCCTATGACTTCATAATCTTAAAAACATCATCATGAAAGGTTAACTTTTCACTAACCCAAAGCAAAAAAACCCAGTAGTGCCACCCAGTGTATAACAATTGAGCTTCTAGAATGGTCACAGAAGCTTTTGTATACATATGCAGTAAACTAGCCTAGACAGCATAGACCTATATATATATACACACACCAAATGCGTCAAAGTTCTATTCCAAATTATGGATGCTTACCCAAACTACTACCTGAAACTATGGGAGCCAGAACTGTGCCCCCCACCCCAGCTCAACACAACTACCTTGCCACCAGAAAGATGCCAACAACCCCTTTCACTCATACCAAGCATTGTATTTTGTGAGGAAGAACTAGTGGTTTGTATGGTTGATGATCTGCTCTTCCCTCTGATGAACATTGGCCACTACTATCATCAGTCCAGGATGGTCTTCAGGGGGACAGTAAGTAACCCTCCTTCCCACAGTGGTTCTTGCTGTTACCACTAGCTCCCAGGGAACATGCACAGATACATCACTCTTGTAGGTTCTTGGAAGTGATTTAAAAAAAATCCCTAGTGCTCAGGCCCAGAGGAAAAACAATACTCACACCATTTTTTTTCTGGCTGAGTCAGAAGATGCAGAAAAAGCACCTAGTCCCTGAGAGAAAAGTAAGTGAAAGGAGTTATATGAACAATTTACACAACATTCCCAACTCATGAAATCTCTACAAAGTCAAATCCAGGCAAGTCACAAGTGCATCTGATTCTGCATAAAGTGTTTTGCACAGCTCCTACTACAAGGGCTCTACAGCTGATCCATGCAACTTCCCATCACGTTCTTTTCCCATCCATAACCCCATTTAAAATATTTCAATAGGTGGGTCTAGAGTTCTTACATTTCCCAAATTAAAGCAACCTCACTGAAGCCAAATCCAACTCCCATTGACTCTCCATTGATTAAAAGGGCAGCTGGATTGAACTCAGTCATTTACTACCTGGAGTAGGACAGGAAATGATGAATGGTTCAAAAGCCACTAAAGTGATTGTGCTATGAGAGGACAACCAGGAAAGACTGAGTTAATCACAAGCACATCCATATTTTTGATGTACCTCAGTCCAATAGGTTATTAAGACATGTCTAAACTATTACATAAAGTTTACTAATCTCAGCCTGTGAAAGACACCAGACAGATTTAGTTTGATGTGCAAAAATCTATAATGTTAAAGTATGCGAATAATGGAAATCAGGTCTTATGCAGAGTTACACCACTGATATAAAATGGGAAGGCATGCAAGATTATTCACTGTCACATCAAATGCTAGAAATAAGCACCACGGGAACATCTGCGGTTAAAATTAAGGTTTTCTTTTACATGATACAAAATTACATAATGTCCTTCCCTCTTTTCTCCAAGGTCAACTGAGAATATTTGCATGTCCTTTAGTATAGGTGGCAAACATTTTTATAATACAATTGTTTCAGAGCTTTTTAGGCTTTTTGTTAAAAAAAAAAAAGAAATTACCACACAAACGTGAAAGTTCTATTATGGACAGAAGCATCTTCTTTTAACAGGAGAATTTTCCTTTGAATTTGCAGTTATGCACATTCACCTCATTCTAGAGCATGACAACATTTTATTTACTACACCACTCACACAATAGATGGATAGTTACCTAGATGCAAATGAAAGTTCAAAGACCAAACACTTTCTCTAATGGATATTATGGCTCAGATACCAAACAACTCAGAATCATGATGCTGGAGATGTTTCAGAACGTAAAACTGTAGAACTGGCTTAACTGTGATGAGTTATATTTTATTACTAGAGATAAAATATACAATTTAATTAACATGCAGCTATAAAAATTAAGTTTCAGTTAAGTCTCCAGGCTTTAATTTCAATTTAACCTACATAGGTTAGTAATGGTAATATTATGTAGAGGGAATGAATAGCTATTCAAATCATAAAACACATTGTATTCTCTACAGTGTTTTCTCAATTAACGATAACTATACTATAGTTATAGATCTCAGTGCCTGCCCACACCTCTTAACCCCTCATCTTCTACCCTCTGATCCTTGCCTGCTTGTTCAATTGACCTTTACATATTGTTCTAACTGTTTTTTGCATCAAAGGATACAAAATGTGAATGCAACATTATCAAAGGTTATGTCATTAAAATAGTATGATATCAGCCTACATTATGTTCAACTCCAAGAGACCATTCACTTTTAAACAGGGACACTATGGTATCGACATTTTAGAAATCCAAGGCACAAAGTTACAACTAGAAGTGGTTGAAAAATGGAAAGTAGTTTGTGAAAGTTTTCATGAAACATTCATCTTGGCTTTTTCATTATTTTCATTTCAAGAAAAGAATGAATCAGAAGTTCAAAATACTTTGATAGTTATTGTGACATCTGACAAGAAATGGGCTGAAT